>NC_060208.1:182215000-191415000 GCF_021130785.1 Homalodisca vitripennis | reverse complement strand
TTGGCCAACTATTGAAGAAACTAATATATGAGTCAGAACCTAGAGACACAAGTTTGGGAACACCCCACTAAAGTCTAGCCACGCATAGTGAGGTAAAATACCCTCAAAGGTCGGCAAAAATAATATAAGGCCATTTTCATTACTATTTAGTTTTCAATAATTATTTTCCTATGATGAAAGTAAAACTCAAACACTTTTTAGGCAATAGAATAACCGTTCTATAACTAATCTGTATTCCTAGCTTCTTGAGGTTCTTTTTTAAGCTGCCATAAGGGAAGTAAATCAGGAGAAATCTCCTCACACTCATGAGTCAACACTTACTTACAGATATCTTAGCCGTAAAGTTGTGAAACTTTTGTTGTTTATCCTTAATCCACTTTAATTTTCACTCAATCTCTATAGATTCTGACAATTAACTCTTTGCTAACGCCGTTTATATTTGAAGATAATTTTGATTTGTCGAAAAATTCTTGTCTCTGTTTCCGTCATCAGAATTCCCCAGCCCGGCTCCATCCATCAACAATCGTTCAATTATTTTAAACTCCTAACACCTTAACTTCAGACCTGACCTGACCTGCAATCTTTTTATTGGAATTCGACAACCAAAGGGGAGAAAGCACTGAACTATATTATTAATTTAGAAGTCAAAGTATATCAAATATACAAGTTTAAATTCCCATTACTCTCTCTCATATAATCTCTAAAAAATACGCTAGATTAGTGCAAAACTATTACAAAAATATTGTGATACTATTAGGATTTTAAAGAAGCATTATGTTTATATAATAGTTGTTACAAAATATTTGACGTAACTATGTCTTTTATTTTTATTTTTAAAGGTGTACGTATAAGCAAATATTTTAAACTCATACAGTTTATATAATTTAAGTTGTATAAATGTAGTATAAAGTAAGTAAGCCGGGAACCACACAGGACCTTTTACTTAAAATAAACAAAAATTTTAAAATATTACTTTTTCATAAATTTTCTTTTAATTCAATAGTGAAAAAGTATTATTATTGCCTTATTCTCATCAATAAAAATGAGAAACCTGTTTGAAGATATCTTTATTTTTACTACGTTAAAAGGATATAAAGGCAATTATGTTTATATAAGTCAGGTCAAGGCATAAATCAAGATACACTACTATAAAAGACGAAAGGTGCTAGCAATCCATAATGGAGTCTGATATTTTGTGTCTGTAAGTACTATATACTATATACTCACAACATTTAAGTACTGTGACATCAGCGAAGGCCATTTTTGAAATCCACCATCTTGGATATGGATAGAATTTTTCAAACTGGAAATGTGTCCTTATGGCTCATCATTTTTAAATGTGTCATACTCACGGCAATAAATATGACATCTTGATGGTCAGACCTTAAAAGCCCATAATTACGTAACAAATAAATAAATCTTAAAAGACGTGTGGGGTGGGTGATCAAATTATCTGAACTTCAAAAAGTTAAAATGCCTGTCTTGGAAATAAATCAGATGCGATTGTCTTAAAAATCTAAAGACTCAAAACCCAAATAATTTCAAAACCTTAAAGCCAAGTAGTTCCCGAATAATTATACTGTACCCGACGAAAGGGCGATGATACTAGTAGGCCCTTTTAATGTGTACTTTCGGAACATAATCAATTTATATTACTGTTTATACCCTAATTGTTAATATCCTGGTGTGAATCGCACACAGAGGAATCCAACTCACTGTCTGAGTCTCAGTAACAATCTTGTGATCGTGACCTACTTCCTGTCAATATCGGATTTGCAGCGCGCACCCCCCTCTTCCTAAGGTAGCATTAAATTGTGTCTGAGATCAAAATCACAAAAATATAGCATCCACTATTTTTTAAAACTATCTGCCCCCATTTAAAAATAATCTTTGGATCACTTTTCCCTTTTATTCTTATAGGTAAACATGATCTCCACTAGAAAAAACGGAAAATAAATAAATTATTAAGATAATAGTTATACTGTGTAAGTGAATATATAAACATTTTCCTGTATGTGACAAACATATAGTATGTTATAAACACTACTTAGTTGTATTAGTTGGTTTATTAAAAGATTCAATAGTCAAACCTAACTAGCAATGTTGTCTTTATAAGAAGGAAAACAGAAAGGAAGCATTAATTTGCTATGCATTTTCCTCTGTTGAGTACAGAATATGTAATTAATTTTAAAATAATTTCGTGAATAACTACAGACTTAATATTTTTAAGTTCAGGAAATAAGAAATCATTCTGTTATAGAAGTTGAACAAAGGTTTCTTGCGATAACTTTATTGGTATGTAATTTAGGTCTACATTCTTATAATTCAGTTGCATACATTAACATAGTTCCAATAAAAAAGAATTGATTAAGATAATTTAATGGTTTTATCTGCAAGTTTATCGTTAAATTAAACATTACAATTAGGTTGATATAATGCTGAGGTAAATGACAATTTTGTAACATTATTTTTGTTTACACATTTATTTTAATTTAATTTAAGACGACTATTAACTAATAACTTATTTGTATAAAAATATACAGAATTTTATAAATTATTGATAATAATATAATGCACAAAATATATAAATTGATGAAGATTGTACTAGTACTGTTCAATTGATACTATATACATTTGACAGGTATTTGGTCTTCCGATCATATGTTAATTTGGTTATTTAAACATATATGTCAAAGAAACACCAAACACAAAATAATTGAATCGTAAAAAGTAAGAAAAGTAAGGGCTCTGTGGTGTAATGTAGCGCATTCACCCGGCAAATGAGAGACCGGGTTCGAGTCCCGGCGGAGCAAGTAATTTTGGGATTCAATGCTTAATGAAATTATATAAGCCTAATTTAATTTCAATAAGCATTGAATCACAAAAAGTACTTGCTGGGTTTTATTTTAATTTAAATGAAATTAGGATATTGCCACTTACACAAATTTAATGAACGTAAATAAAAGTCATTTGACAGGTATTTGGTCTTCCGATCATATGTTAGTTTGGTTATTTCAACACACATATGTGAAAGAAACGGCCAAATAAAAATTAAAGTTATCGTGAAAATTAAGGGCTCTGTGGTGTAATGGTAGCACATTCACCCGGCAAGCGAGAGGTCCGGGTTCGAGTCCCGGCGGAGAAAGTACTTTTTGTGATTCAATGTTTATTGAAATTTTATATATATATATATATATATATATATATATATATATGTGTGTGTTAATATATAATATATATTATATATATACGAGGGCTGTTCGGAAAGTTGATTACGTTTTGCGCTGTGGCCGCCAGGGGCGGGACTAGCGCGGCCATCTTGGTGTCAGGACGTCCCACCGCTCAGTGGCTATCCAGCCGTACTAGCGGGAAGTTCGTGTTGTAACGCTTCTAGTCACAGTGCCTGTTTGAAATGTCTGCCGCAATTGAAAATCCCGCCAACTGTAAGGTGCGCGCAGTAATTAGGTTTTTGACTGCCAAAAACTGTAAGCCTATAGAAATCTATCGGCAGTTGTGTGAAGTTTATGGGAACAACATTATCACTGAAGGTGGAGTGCGATAATGGGTCATTAAGTTTAAAAATGGCCGAACAAATGTTCATGGCGAAGAGCGAAGTGGAAGACCCAGCATAGTGACTGACGAACTTGTTGAGAAAGTTGACGCAAAGGTCCGAGAAAATCGACGGTTAACCATAACGGAACTCTCGCTTAGTTTCCCTCAAATTTCACGAACTTTGTTATACGAAATCGTCACTGATAAGCTTGGCTTCCACAAGTTTTGTGCAAGATGGGTACCGAAAATCCTGACCGACGTCCACAAAAACCAGCGCATGGCTGCAGCGTTAACAATTTTGGATGCTTACGACAAAGAGGTGAATCACTACTCGATCGCATCGTAACTGGCGATGAAACATGGGTGAAACATGTTAACTGCGAGACCAAATTGCAGTCAATGGAGTGGGGACACTCAAGTTCACCTCACAAACCAAGAAAATGTTTGCAAACGATGTCGGCAAAAAAGGTTATGGCGACGGTTTTTTTGGGACAAGAAAGGTGTAATTCTTGTTGATTTCCTCGAACTACAATCAACTCAGAAAGGTATTGCCAAACGTTAAACAACCTCAGAAGAGCGATCCAAAACAAGCGTAGGGGAAAGTTGAGCTCGAAAATTCTGTTGATTCACGATAACGCTCGACCTCACACGGCAAATCGCACACTTGAAGTTCTCGAATCATTCCAGTGGGAGTTGTTTCCTCATCCACCATACAGCCCGGATCTTGCACCAAGTGACTACCACTTGTTCCCAACAATGAAGAAGTGGCTGGCAACGCAGCGCTTTGACGACGACACAGAGCTGCAGCAAGAAGTGACAAACTGGTTGAAGACACAGGCGGCAGAATTTTATGAGGAAGGCATTGTCAAGCTCATCCATCGATATGATAAGTGCCTAAATTTGAATGGCGACTATGTTGAAAAGTAGTATTTAAGTGTGGCTTTCATATGTATGTAATAAAAATTGTTTCCTATACTTTGTTAATTTTTAATTCCAAAACGTAATCTACTTTCCGAATAGCCATATTTTTATATATATGTATGTATGTTTATATATATATATATATATATATATATATATGCATACAGTATATCAAACATGTATAGGATAATAGGATTTCGGAAATTTGCCATCATTATATGTTATAAAATTATAACACTACGTTACAAGGATTCGAGTCTATCTTCTTCATAAGGTGTTAAAAACTCAAGGCGTAATCAATCAGTTTAAGCTACTATAAGTGCAAACAAATTTCCATTTCAGTGAATACATTTGGTGATTTACTGAAATACAGAACACAATTTTAAAATACATTATACATTTTTTAACATGAAACAAAGAAGATCAACCTGTGTTACAAATTAAAAATATATTTTTTACTATTTATTACAGCTTATTATTTTACTTTTTTAGTCCAAACTGAATATTATTATGAATCTGAATGTAGGTGAAACTATCTTACTGCTTATATTCTCCTTAAAACATTATTATTCATTTAATTGTGTTAAGTAATTTAAGCGTAATGATTATCAAGAAGATTTAACATTCATATTATTCTTGTAAACGTTGAGAACAAACAATATAACAGTTAACAGAATTAGATTCCTATTCACTGAAACGTTCCAGATTCAAATCCAATAGAATAGCTCCGATCTAAACAATACTTATGTGACAATAACAGGAGTCGAGTCGACTTAAAATGGACAGTTCTAAAGCAGTGCAAGGACAACACTGTGATTGTACGTATTGTTTACTCGTTCCAACGTCAGTCGATAGAATACCTTTTTATTATAACTTGTTACTTTTATAAATGAGCGTTGGTGAAAATGCCTGTTCTTGTACGTTTTAAACTCTAGAAACAGGAACAACATATCTTACGTTATAATAATTATAACAACGGTAAGATTTAGTATGCGGCTGTCCACTTGAGGTACGAAATAGAAAATGTATTGGAACACAATACAAAATTTGTACTGATGGTATGAGTATATTAGTTTGCACGTTAGCAAACTTCTAACAGTTTAAAATATTCAGAAATACTCTTGTCGTGAAACCTATAAACAAGGATAAAATCGATATGAGCATATAAAAGCGGTTTCCGAAGCACTGACTATGTCTGGTGGCGTGGTTTGGTTAATTGGTTATAAATTATATGCTCGCTTGCATTTCTTTGATTATATTGCATATTTGTCATAACATCTCAATGCTATCATCTTGTAACTGTACAGAATATTAAATAATAACAGTCATAGTAAAACTTAATTAAGAAACCAATTTCTGTAATGGTCTATGATACTTAAAAAAAATGGGATATTATCATTATTCCCTAATTTAATTGAATTTATAATAATCATTTTTTTCTCAAAACCTTAAATGGCTACCATAATAGGCAGAGAGACCTGTTAAGGATAGCTAGGTATTATAGGTTTACTCCATGAGGTCATATATTTTTATGATTACACGGACCACGGGGTTACCCGAGCTGAGAGCGTCATTACTTCTCCTTACTTGTGACATGCTCCTTCCATAGAATTTGTGAATTCGTTCTGCCGATGGGTCGCTTCGATAGGGTGATCACTCGGTATCTCCTTCCTCTAGAGCAGGGGTTACAGAAGAGGAAGAAGGGATTGTCCAACGCCTCACTGGAAGTCATGGAAGAAAAGAGCGGTTGTGTACAAGAGCATGGCCACGATGTCGGGTTTGTCCATACTCGCTCTCAACACAAAGAAGGGGACCTGTGTGGGCGCCTTTCCTCTTCTACAGGATCTCCGATACCCACAATTTCAATGCAGGAGGTAGTCAGGGACCTCAGCAAGGAGAGCCCATGGCAGCTTATTTCGGCAGACCGTAAGAGAACCCGTAGAAAGTAGAAGCGGGTGGCTAACGTAGAGATAACTGATCGAAGTTGTTACTAGATCGCTCAGGATGACACCATCAAAGGCAAAATTCCCAAAGAAGGCTCTTCCGGAAGTGGTTTCTTATAAGGCCGGCTGCTAGCAGGACTTGTGTGGACCTGCTAAAGGAGATACACGTTATAGTAAAACCTGATGGCTCGGGGATTGAGGTTTGGGCCATCAGGCAGACAAGAACAGGAGGTGTCTGGTTGGAACTTGCAAGGAAAACCCCGAACCGTGACCACTTCAGTGCTGCATTGAGGATGCGATCGGGGCAAGTGGAACAATTCGAAGTCTAGAGCCGATGGACGCCTTAGAAATCCGTAACCTTGACAGTCTCCCCTCGGTCGAGGAGGTCAAGGCTGCCATCACTGGGAACTGACGCGGAGAGTTTTAATATTTCGGTGACTCATCCGAATATGCAGATGCAGAGAATGTCCATTGTGCAATTAACGGAGCGCGCGCCCAGCAGGCCCGTATAAATGTCGATTGGGTCAACTTTAGGATCCGTTGAGGGTTGGAGGTGATAAATTACTTCCTTTGCTTCGGTTTCCGTCACCTACATGCTGCAGACTGCAGAGGCCCCGACAGAAGAGGTCTAGGCCTTTGTTTTAAGTGTTGGAAGGTGGATCAAAGGCGGAGTGCTGTAAGGCGGAAACCCGATTTTGTCTCTGCCTAGGATGAAAGAAACCCCGGGAAAACTGGAATACCTTCAGACAGGCTCTGGACAACGCCAGTAAAAATTTAAATGGATTAAATAATACTTCAGGTAAATCTCCACCGAAGTAGAGTTGCGGTCTATCTCCTCTCGCAGCTCGTCTTTGCTACAATAAGCGAGCAGTAACGAAACAGGGATGAGCCGTATAGTTCTGTGATACCCTATACACCGCTGCAATCTTGGTGCCGAATACGAACGTGATCGTTAAGAACCACAGTAAAGAGCCACCTGCCAGGGCCTCGTTTGGGTGAATAGCGTTGAGAATACTCTCGTCATCTGCTATTTCACACCCAATGAAAGTGTGGTCGATTTTCAGGACAATCTTGACAACCTAAAGGACGTAGTTCGTACAATTTAATTCTGCTGTAGTAAAACCTACATAAAATCTATATTTATCTAGTAATATATTCAAACTAAAATTAAATTTTTTTTCACTAAGCAAATAATACCAAAGTGAATGGGAAGTATATTTTTACGTTTTCCATACTGTTTCAAATACTTTTAATGTACTTTACCTATAATTGTATCAAGTAAACAAAATTCGTCCTAATCGTACTACCTGGTAACTGACGATACTTTCTGGATGAATACACGTAAAAGATATACAATATTTAGCACATTTTCTAGTCTAAAGTTTCAAAAGAATTAAATGTTATTGCATTTGACAATACGGAGTTGTGCTGGTGGGTTAGGGTGAACTAGTTTATTATGTAGTTTTGAATACACACCTTATTGTTCTGTTTTAATTTACCACAAATGATGGTAACTCTATAACATCTATTAGTGAAAGAAATTGTTAGAGAAAACTCCAGTACATTGAAATTTTGGAAAGTCCCTGAAGGGCTGTAGTAAGGTTGTGATCACTCACCTCTAGAACAAAAGATTTTTTCTAATATTTCAACGCAAAATATTTTTTAAGGTTTTTATGAATATATTTTTTAAAAATATGGTTAAAATTATACGATTGATATTTCATATTTGTTATGTTGTAGAGATACTGATTCTGCTATATTAAGAGAAGCAAATATTACCTACTGTTACATATATTACTAACAAGATGTCATAGATCCCTTATGCTCCATTATAAAAAACAAAACTATAGTTTTCATTATTTTTATTTTTATTACACGTAAGTATTTATTTTTAGTGAGAATTCATAATTTGAAAAAGGAATTTTAGTATATATATTATTCTAAAACGGTCATCGTCTTAAAAATACTCCGCAATCAACAATTTTACTCAACAACAACAAATTTATATTTATTTATTAAATATTCCATATACTGTAATTATAATGAATTTAATATTTATTTGATACATATTAATATATAATTTAAAAAACTATTTATTTAATAATTTATTTTATAAATTACACATAAACTTTAAAATGTTAAGACTTATGAAAATCTTTAGGTTGCAATCTGATAGCAACTTCACACACAGCGAGGGGATGTGTTCAGTGAACGTTTTCACACGTACCACCGGCAACTTATTGTATTAAATTACACACATGAACACTAATAAACTAAATATAAATACACCACAATGTATATGTTTCATTAATTAATTAATTATAATTAACACTATTTTAAATATAATTAATAAATAAATATATTTATTTATTATAATTTATAAATATGGAACGTAAAATAATTAGTACATACTTTTTGCGATAGTAGGCATTACCTTCTGTAATCACCGCGATGCGATGCGTTTCAATTCACCGTAATAAATTTATTTTTTCGAATTTAGGATCATAATTTTTATTGGCAAAGGTACTTGTATAAATTAAAAAATTGCTTTATTATCTTTTTAGTATAGAAGCACGATATTAGTTAATTGTTAAGTAATTGGCTGTCTTTAAATACTAAACTGGGGAAATATATTTTTCGGAAAGTGACAAATTCTAACTCCGCAGACAAGTAAAAAACCTACTTAGTGTCGTACTTGTCTTTAGGTTCAACAACTAACACTACATGTCCCAGTGAAGTGAAAACAGTGTCCAATCCAGTATTTCAGCTGCATAAGATGTCCCACTAAGGATGGCAAATTACTACATTAGAGGTGGCGATGTCTGGCATTGTCACCAGAGTTATCTACTTTAATCTATCCTAATGAAGACGCTTTAAAAATATATTTTATCAATATAAAATTAGTGGATGGTATGTTTTTATTATTATTTATATATGGCTTTTGACTTTTCAGAGAATATGCTTTGTATCCATACAGATTGTTTTTGTGGGAGAAATTTGTTTCCGATTACAGTTAGTTATGTTGTTTACAGTAACATCCTTAGAGAGTCGTCCTCGGTTCGTGGCGTCGCTGAGGGAGCACTAATCTGGGGCAGATGGTTGGGGCGGGGTCGGCATAGGTCTCTTTCGCTGCGGTTGCACTGGCATGAGTAGTGTGTGTGCGTGAGGGTAGTGTGTTTGTAAGATTCATTACATACAAGTATATGTTTATTATTTTTGTTTGAGTATGTGTTTAAAAATACGTTTTATGTACCTTTTTAATCATTATATATTTTTTAGTTTTATATTCTTCAATAAAGTTGTACTTTTTGTTATTCATATTTAAAATGTTTACAGCAAAAATATTTAATTTTTATTATTATTAAAAAAATAAGAATATTTGTTTATATGCTACTATATGAGGTTAAATGTAAGAAAGGGCCATGAGGCCCCTAATTTCGCCTCAAATAAAGAAATATTTCATTTCATTTCATTTCATTTTCATAGTGCTACTAAACTAAATCCTTCTCTCATAGATTTAGTCCATCTTAATAGTAGAATTATTAGCTACGTTTTATGAATTAGATTTAAAATATTGAGTATTTGTTTATTATTGTTGGAGTGTATTCAATATATTACATGTTAAATAGTTTTCTGTAATTGGCTGAGCTTCAGCGAAGCCTATCACTCAGGGGACTTTATAAATTTCACTTCTGCCTGTCTATCCACACGATATTGTGAAAACTACCTGACTTACGGAACTGAAATTGTGAATGAAGCTTCATATTTGTCTGATGAACTCTGAATACGATATAGGTGCACGTCACACCATGAGATTTGGTGGGAGTAACTCCCACCTTGTATATTTATAATTTATAACCGCTGTTTCCTTTATTTCTTCCTATATAGCCGACAGCCACGAAATCTCAATAGGCAACATGCAGTGTATGCAATGTTATCTCATAGGCTGATACATAATCAAAGTCATTGGGAATATGACAAAATTTTTTTTAATCTCAATTGTAAATTTAAACAGCTGATTAAAACAGTGATATTTAACCAGATTTGTGTTTTAAATTAAATCAGGAGCAATTTAAACTGACATAGTTTTCATATGAGATCGAGAATTGGTTCAACACTACGGCATCAGTTCAGTAATTAATTAAAGGACAGCTGGCTCAAGGAGCTCTGTTACTCGAGGGAAATCTACGACCAGTGACGACCGTACTACCGGCAGATGTAGCTTTACTGTTAATATTACTTCACTAGTACCTAGCTAGACAAACGAGTAATGCATTAAACGTAGTATTTTATCATTGTATACTTTTTAAACATGTTATAAATTTAGTAAGAAATTTAAACTTTGATAGACGTATAATAAGTTAATTTAATTTTACTAAAACTGAAATATAATCAAAATGAAACCTTTATCCTTACATTCCCTTTTAATTTTTGAGTATTTGATTTTCTTCCAAGTCCCATTCTATCAGAACGTAGAGAATACCTGGTAGAGTTTAATAATATTTGTTACAGATATTTTGATTCTTTGAATTTTAAGTATAAGCTAAAAAGTAAAAGATAAGGTAAGATAAATATGTCTTGTTTTACCAGGCGAAGTTAGGGCTTAGAAATCCTCTCTAATAATTAACCTGGGGACCAATGGCTTAAAGGTGACTTCCGAACCACCACCAACAGCCGGGCAGGCGGGGAATTTGACATTCATTTCCCATCATTAGTCAATCATGTAATCAACGAGATTATGGCATTGTTTAAACACATTTAAAGTTCGATTTTATAATTTTATAAAATTATAAAGCATCACATATAAAGATAATTATTTTGCATTTTGTCACGTACAAGTAGAGAAGTTTTATTATTAGAGAGAAAGTTCCGTTTAAGTGGGCAGTACAAAACATATGTGTGCGTATTTATCACGTTACTTAGTGAAGTAGGGCAGAGTGTTGCAGATTTATGTCCTGAAATAAACTGCCCAACGCTGGCCATCCCTTAAAGCTCAGGTACCACAGATTTCTTCTGGGCTTTACTCTTGTGAAATATGACCTGTGTGTGGAACGTGGGAGCTAAAAATTAAATTGTGTGCTTTATCTCCGCACCCCTGGGATTGGTCTGAAGTGTGTCTACATTGTGTATGGAATAGTGTTTGAAACAGGAATTATCATGAGTATTAAAAATGTTAGAGTTGAAGAATTACCCATCAGTAATACTTATTTTACTGTTAAATATATATCTAGGAAAATTAGTTTCCCTATTGATACAAACTTAATGAAATCACTTGAATTTCAAGGCCTGTTTGGCCTTAATGCAATGAGGCAGAAGAACGTTCTAACTTTACTGGCTAAGATACTTTGATATATATTTAAACCCAAGGATATCTACAAGAACTATAGCGGTACTGTTTGATACAAAAAACTACTTATTATCGTTTACTTTCTTTCCCTATTTATTGATAATTGGATTATGGTTCATTAGTTGATTAAAGTTCAAATTGTTTTATAATTAGATTTTACTAAAACTTGTATCATGTGTCCATACTATAATAACAGCACCAAACTAAGCCTAAACTAGGTTTCAGGATTGTAACTGAACATAACTAGGTAATTTGCTTGTTTGTTTGTGTAGATACATATGAGGTACACCTCTGTACACAACTTGAACTATTATTTTTCATGCAAGAGAGACGTAGCAAAAGACAGTTATTGGCCTAAAAATTGGTTCAATCTATACGTATGTGATTAATGACAATATTACAGTCGAAAGTACGAAACCAATGTGAAACGATAAACTACGTAGGAAATCTTTTTATTAACCTAAAATCATTGTTTAGTGTTTTTACGTGTACATAGCAATATTATTATAAGCAAGGTATTTTATTAAACTCTTAAATGTACATAGAGATAAATAAATATGTAATACGCTACTGTATATCACTAAAGCCGATAGCCAAAGTGATACATATCTCACACATATTACGTCATGAGTAGAGCTTCATCTTCACCACTTGCTTCGTAAGCGCCTTACTGAGAATTGATGACGTCATTGTGTAGGTCACTGGAGGGAGATTAAACGAGGCGGAAGAGTCGATGACATACTTATTCCACTCTCCAATTATAGAGAAACTCATTTGACTTCAAAATATTTTTTTTTTTTTTAACAGTAACTTTTAATTCCAAACACGTTTACTATACATAACTATATAATTCTAGGATGTTTTATTGGTAGGAATATTTTATTTGCAAATCTTCATATTATCAAACTGGAACTTATTAGAGCATATTTCAAGAACTAAATATATACTATATATATATATATATATATATATATATATAATATATATATATATATATATATATAATTGTGATTTCTTTACTTAATTTTAAGATGAATTGTATTTTGCGTTAACTGATTTCAGTTAATAAAAAATCCGATCATCCTTACATTATTATTAGAGTCCAAAAATGATAAGTAATATCAGAAAAAGAACGTGGAAATTGTTATAATATGAATCTCAGGACAACAGGACTTATAGGCACCATTTTTCTCAACTCTAAAAATATAAAAATATATTGAACTACTTTTTAATACAACATTAATGTTCTTTTGGATGGTGCTATTTAGATATTATAATTTGTTCACAATGATGTAAAACCCGTGATTTTTTTCTATAAAGTGCAGAATATAATTAGACTTTGTATTTCAAAATTATAGTTTGGGAACGCCTTTTTCAAGTTATGAGTATATGAACCGTCACGAATCATATAATGAAAGAGGAGAGTCCCTCAGTATGGAATAGTAGTTCAACTTTCCTCGATGGATGACAGATAGACGAACTATGATGATTGGCGAGGGAGTTTGAAACAAGACTGGCAACACTGTAAATATTTCAGCTGCCCTTCATTTGTGTGTGACTGCTAGTGATCAGAAACATTATCTATCTATTGGCCGTAGCAGTTCCCACATAACATTTTGACTCTTCATGCGAGTTAAGGTTAATGTTAATATACTACCAGTTTAATGGTGTTTACTTGATGTAAAAAGATCTTTAATGATCTTTAGTTATTAAGTGAATGTTGAGTTACTTAAGTAAAGCACGTTTCTCCTATACCAAACATTGGCAGTTCTTCCAGCTTACTGGAAATTTTAAAAAACACGAGTTTGCCTTGTTGCCACTATTTTCTACCACCAAAATCTTGCATTCGTCTTCCCGTGTAAGTCATTCTCGTTAACCTTGTATCGTTTGCATTGTTGCACCAACCAAGGAAATATACGTAAGTTAAACAATGTCGACTTCCGGCCATTGCAACCTACCCCCGTACTGTACTAGCGTTTGGATTGTTGCCCCGAGTAAATTAAATACAGAATACGTTTGCCTGAAAATACTACTCGGATTGTGATTATATTTTGAATATACTTTTTTCTATGTAAGTCAGGAGGCACGCATACGTAGAATTCCTTCTTCCTGGAATATTCAATGCCTACGGGTGATTGACCTTCTTGATAAATCTGTTAGAGAGCGTAAGGCTCGTATGTGCAAATTTCTTCTCCCTAGGACATCGTTGGAGAATCAGCCATGTGTGAGTGAGATGTTTTCTGCTTTATGTCGGGATGTCACTAGTGCAGATATGAGAGTTAGAGATGAAGCAACTTTTGATATGTCAAAAACATTTTTTAAACCAAAACTAATGATATAAAAAAATACCTTCTGGAAATAACGTGGAACGGCAAAAGGATTAAAGAAGATATATAGCATAATTTAGCATACAAATACAACATGGCTAGAGTTGTTCAATACAATGCATACTGCTATTACAAGGCTCGCTATTTTCATTAACCTTTAAACCATATATTTTTATAAAATATGTTTATGTAGTAATTTATTTCATCCTAACATCATCTAACGTTTCTTTATAAATCTTAATGTTAGATGCTCATCATTACTAGTTTTGAAAAGTAATCTCTAGCTGTGTGATTATAAGGCAGTTAGTTTATACTATTCAACTTACCCTAAGTGATCTAAAAACTATAATGGGCCTGAGATTTTTCTCAGTTTTCTAAATAAATGTTTCTCTCTCGGCAAATAAATATAACGGTAAATTAATTTGACATCCTTAACATTATGTCACATAAAATCGCTCTACTTTATATTAGTTATGCATTATGAAAAAAGACAATTCCAAACGGAATAATTAAAGCGAAATTAATATTGTACATTATATAATTGTTGTACTTATAGTAACAAATGTATATTTAAATTAGTATTTCGCTCCTGTTTTGAGTATAACTCCAACTCTGCAACATAGTGGTAGGGAAGACTTTGATTTATACTACGAAGCTACATTGCTAAAACAAAAAGCAATGATATGTGGTCTAAGTGCGCTCAATGATCAGATTCGCAGGATAACCATCACTGGCCGACCGCGCAAACCAGAAATCTACTCTAATTTGTGTGTATATGCACACATACTTGCGCACACACACACACACACACACACACACACACACACACACACACACACAATATATATATATATATAATATATATATATATATATATATATATATACAGGGGTGCTGAAAAGTCCCGGGACGGTCTAATAACTTTTGAACTAATTACAATATAAGAACCAAAATTTACATCAAGCTTTTGCTCATATAAAACTATTATTTTATGTATTTCACCATGATATCCTGCTTATGGGGGACGTCCCGCTAGGGGTTGATGAAAATTCTTAAATAGAAGCATAGGTCGAGTCGTACATCAAATTAAAGCTCATTTAATTAGAAACATTTGGTGAAAATCTGACGTAAAACAGTTGACGCATTACAAAATGGCGGACACTCAAAAATTATAAAATACAGAATTTTTCAAATGCAAACATTTGGTTGTTAGAGAAAACTGAGACACTTAATCTTTTATTTTACTTCTTTTACTTCAAATCACTTACCAAAACAGTTATAACAAATGTTCAAAGTGTTTGCCTTCAGTTTGCTGACAATATCCCAATCGATTGTAGAACGCTGATATCGCATTGGTTAAAGCTTGGACAGGAACACCCTGAGCTTCTCTTACAATACGGTTTCTCAACTCATCCAAATTTTGAGGTTTTGTTTTAAACACTTTTTCTTTGAGGTAGCCCCAAAAGAAGTAGTCTAAAGGGGACAAATCTGGAGAACGGGCAGGCCATTCTATTGTTCCCCTTCTACCAATCCACTTATGTGGAAAGACATTGTCTAAAAAATGTCTTACATGTACGCCATAATGTGGAGGGGCTCCATCTTGCTGAAACCAGATATTTTCATTAAACAGATGCCTCACCTCATCACATGATCTAATACGGTCACCAAACCCGCACAATCATTAATAAAGTTATTCTTTCTCTCTCGGGAAAGCGCCAAAGCAAAATAAACTAGCACTACTGAAACTACTTGCAAAATTAGGGCTTGAAGATTTCTAAGTGACTGAGTTGATAAAACAACTGTATCTGTCAGCTGGCAATTTCATTGTTGTCTTTTTGGTCTTGTTTACTCCAGCTGATTACCTTCCAGATAAGGAAGGTAATAACCTTACCTGCTGGTAAGGAATTTCCAGATAAACAATGCGATATCAGCGTTCTACAATCGATTGGGATATTGTCAGCAAACTGAAGGCAAACACTTTAAACATTTGTTATAACTGTTTTGGTAAGTGATTTGAAGTAAAATAAGAGATTAAGTGTCTCAGTTTTCTCTAACAACCAGAATGTTTGCATTTGAAAAATTCTGTATTTTATAATCTTTGAGTGTCCGCCATTTTGTAATGCGTCAACTGTTTTACGTCAGATTTTCGCCAAAATATTTCTAATTAAAAGAGCTTTAATTTGATGTACGACTCGACCTATGCTTCTATTTAAGAATTTTCACCAACCCCTAGCAGGACATCCCCCATAAGCAGGATATCATGGTGAAATACATAAAATAATAGTTTTATATGAGCAAAAGCTTGATGTAAATTTTGGTTCTTATATTGTAATTAGTTCAAAAGTTATTAGACCGTCCCGGGACTTTTCAGCACCCCTGTATACATATATATATTATTATTTAATGGACATTTTTTTATTTAGTTTACTTTGAAAATCTCTTTCAAAAGTTGCATAAGTATATCTAAAGAATCGTAAATGTGATGAACTGAAAGTTTGAAGATGGTTGTTAATAGAGACAAGCAGAACAGCATTAATTATTTCAGCTATGGGAAAGCAGATGAGCTGATGTTGATAATGCAGATCAGAGTCCATGTAGATTATTAGCCCCCCAGCTTAATTATGTTGCTTAGGTTGGAGATGCGTATTGTAGCCTGAATAATTTTAAATTTAGTCTCTTCATCACCTTTACACCAAACTTCACTAAGGATTATTAGGTGATAGTTTATATTTTACGGCTTTAAATATTTTAACAGTTTGTTAGAGTGCTCGCTTATGCTTCGAATTTTTATGGGAAAGATGTATCGATCCTCTAGGTTATTTATCGCCAAAACACCACTTTTAATGTAAAAAATATTAACAAAGCCATAGCAGGTAACTGTTCAACTAGAGTTCAGTAGTTTTTTTATGTCAATTTGAGAGAATATCAGGATGATCTTAGTTGTATCTGTCTTCCTAGTTAAGGTGTTACCATATTTTATCCAAACGTACTTGAAGCCTACATCCCGTAACATTTTTGCCCCGAACAGTAGTTCTTTGTAGAATCCAGTTAGGTGTTCATTTACTTATATTTTTAGAGTCATGGGCAATATTTACAAAGATTTGAGAACTGAGACAAGCCATATTGCCTTTACTTTTTGCTTTCGTAAGCAACTGACTGCATTTCTTTTTGCCTATTCGTAAACCAAATTACTATGAGCCTTGCACACGACATGTAGGCAACGTTTTGTAGGTACTCTATGTGCTGCCTGAATGTCAGTTGCATAGTCAATAGTCTCATTCAGTAACCATGATAACTTTTTCTCTACGTCAGATATATTTTCTCCCTCCAGTTCTGGTACGCCTATAACCTCAACGTTTTTGATACGACCGTATTGTTCCATATTCTCTAATTTAACCTTCAGGATATTTACTTTTTCAGGAAGCTGTTTGTTTTCAAGCATGGTATTTTTATGATGCTGTTCAACCTGAGAAACCCTTCCCAAATAATCAGTTACTTGAATCTCATAAGGCTCAATCTAACCAGAACAAAACCTGAAGGGATGTTTTAAATTCATCAATATCTTTTTAAAACTCTTTGGTATGTAAGGCAAGTTGTATGGTAATAGTCTCTACCATTTTAATCAAAACCTTACATTGCATTTTCAATATTAGCTCAGAATCGTCCTTGGTGTTGAATGTGCCAGATGTGCAGGTTTTACACTTCCAAGCATTTCTTCACTCATTCGGCTCCCAGTAGTTTCAGCAATATTAGCCAACTCGAAATTTAACTTACACGTATTATTAGAACAAAAAGCAAACTCATTATCTTCAGAAATTGGATCCTTACAAATCGAACATATGCTCATAATTATAGTTTGAGGTAAAGACAGGAGCAAAACTAGGCAGGTCAACTCACTGCCTCTACCACCCTCTAACTGTATAAAGATGGACCCAGTGATGATAATCATGCAAAATATAAATATGATTTCATAAATAATTTGTTCAGTTGTTTAGTTATGCTGTACGAGCTATTCTTCGTTGTTCACATAGAAATAATATAGCCTTAGGGTTACTTTTCCTTATAATTCTAATTTTAAAACATCGTGTAAGTAGAACATGTCCAAGTAGACATTAATAATTAATTTCAACACTCCGAATATCATTTTAAGGACCGCAGCGTCAAATACTTTCTATCGTGTTTTTTTTTCTCTTTCCGCGATCTTAGGATGAGAAAGCTGTAGCACTTAATCGAACTTGAAGTGTTGAAAAAGTAGTCTTCTACTTACCATGTTTTCTATCACTTCGGTTTTGAATGCTTGAGCTAGATTTTTACCTCTTCAGAAAAATGAAAGTGGACCTTAGTTTTAGCTTACTGAAACATGTAAAGTTTTTTGGTTTACTCACTTATGATTTATGTTCGAGAGGACTTACTTCATCGGGTAAATTTACTTAATATGAGGAGAATACGCAACTAGCTTTACTCTTCGGAAAGCTTGAAAATGAGGGAACTCGACTAAATACGTTAAGAAAACAGAAAAATAATTGACAAAACACACTCATACCCATGGAAACACATTATCGTACAAACAATACTTTTATACATTCTCAACATTAGTTTCCATGGATATTCTTATTATGGAGATTATAAATCTAATATCCGCAAAATGTTTTGCTAACTTTCCATATGGTTTTATATGTAAAACGTTTAAAGTGATGCACTCATCAGTTACATGGCAATCCACAACAAACGTGTGGTTATCTAGACAGACCTCTTTAATTAGAAAACATTTAGTCTAAATCGGTTTATTAGTTTCTGAACGATTCAGTGAACATTATATAAACTAAAGAAACCTGTCCAATTGTACGACTTCCTCCATTTAGAAGTGTGTTAAAAATAAGGGAAGCGTTTAAAAATTATTTAACACAACGGACTTGTAAAGAAAGTTTCCTTAAGAAAAGTTCTAGGTATTTTCTATAATACTACCACATGTCTTAACTCTACAGGCAGTATGGCGAGGAAAGCAGTACTCCTACGTGTTTAGGTTTTAAATACCTGAAACATTATGTGAGCCCCCCCCCCCCACTCTATCAGACAACCTCCGCAGTTAGCAATACTAATCGACCAGTCCTTTTCACCCCTTTACCTGATTATTAGTGGTGCCACTACATGTATGTACTGTACATCCCTTGTATGCCAGATTTACGTAACACATCGGAATTGCTTTAGCCAATATTGCTTGTACTAGTAGTTATAATCCCAAGCTACAGTGAACCTTCATGCGGATAAGCTATTGATACCATACCGGCGAAATTAAAACTCAACAGTAAAACTTTCATTTTGTACATCTCACATCCCTCAGAAATCTTTGAAAATCTTGAGTTAATAAGGACCAAGTCTCAAACAACTATGCAAACTTCCAGTGTTCTTTTAAATATACGATAAATTTTGTTTTGCGTTTTGATACTGTATACAAAAATATTGCCGGTGTAAAAAGATACCATCTATCTTTATTATCTAACTCGAGTAATCTATCTATCGAGTGTTAGACCACTTTATAATAAAGTAAATGTACGTGTAAAATGGCTATAAACATACATTTCGACAGGTTTTTTTCTTGATCATGGTAACGAGTTAAAACTCTGCATCGGTGTTGTAAGTATAATTCACTTGAACCAGAAGTGCTTATAAACAGTCAAAGCTTACTAAAAGCGTGCAAAGCCGCAGGATCTTCTTCTTCGGATATCAAAAAATCCTTAAGACAAAAGGTTATGCGTACATCAATCAAAATTAAGATCTAGCAAAAGTATGGAGAAAAAATCTCAAAATGCAATAACAAAAAATATGAACCGGTAATATAATTTTATAGATGGTGAATTTAGATTATTGCAGACAACAATATAGTTTTTGTTGCGAATATAAATTTTGTGGTTTTGATTTTTTTGAAGATTTGGAAACCACATTTGTTTAAGCAATTGAAATATAAAATATATGATATAATATGTATATATATATATATATATATATATATATATATATATATATATGATAAACCAATTTAAGATTAATTTGCTTGTCTGATTTTGCTAATAAGATTCAGAAGACAATCTGTATACAAGTTGGCGAAAATTAGAGTTAGAAACCAGGCGTCTGATAGATTACCGACACACGATTTGCACTGCAATAAAGAACAACAGTTACAGTACCAAACGATTTATCACTGAATTGATCGTCCTCAGGGAACTGTTCTTTGTTGATAACCCTGTTAAGCCTTTACCTCAGTTATCTGCAGCAGAACATGCTAAATGACTTAGAAAAATTATTGTTTCTTTCAAAAATTAATATCAATGTTGCATAATATATCAATATTCTAATAAGCCTAAAACATTTTTAGTAAGATATTCTTGGGTAATATATTAAATATTTATTTTATTAGTATGGCCAATATTAAAATTAATTTAAATTCCTAAATGTACCATCATAAGTTTAAAATACCGAATAAACAAAATTGTAGGCGTTGTGCGTTTAGTCATAATATAAACAAACATTGAAGTGGTTACTGATTTCTATTATAGGAAAAGCATGTATACTAAACATTTAACCATAAGTAAGAAATGTTTAAAAAAATCAATAAGTACCTAATGGTGTATTTAATAATTGCAAGGTTAGGGTAGAAATGGATTTATTTATAAATGATCTACATTTGTAAATGATCTACTAAGATTAGTTCGTCAATGTACGTAATTCAGATTATATCAAATTACTCACAGCCGCGATTATGTATATATGCAGGACATAACCACAAAACTGTATCTAAGATTATTTTTGACTAAGAAATGTTTACTCTTCTTAATAAATCAATGACCCTACATGTGTACAATCCTGTGTGACGCAGTGAATGATCTCACATAACACAAGAACTAATCGTATACAGAACAATAAAATACAATCTCATAGTGAATTATGATGCATTCATTCATTGACAACAAATTAATCAATGCACGTGTATAAATAATCATAAATCTGAATTAGTGTGTACAGCCAGCATGACGACTGCACGTCAGCATTAGTGATGACTTCAATATTTATCACTTGTATAATGGTGTCCTGTCATGTAATTGGTGCACCAGACTAAATGTTTAACGATGCTATTTGACAACTGTTGATGAGATCATAAATTATGGTCACCGAAAAGATTATTAACGCTACTTGTTTTTATTTGAAATGATATAGTAAAGCAATGAATCGGTATTACAGTTTTCATGTTTTTGTTTAAAACGCTATCATTATTACTGTAAATTATTCTCTTACTTGCTTCTTGTATTTTTGTAATGTTTTATCGTTTCAGCAAATTGTATTTTTTTATTTCCAGCAAAGCAAATTTATTATTTAACAATTGTTTATCAAAGAGAATAACTTCAATTTCCATCACTGGAATTTACAATGCTGCTTCCACTGATAAAACAATACATTAAGTAAAGAAGATCTTTCATGTCAACATGTTTTGGAGACGCTTTGTGTATCTAGGTTATTTTATTTTTAACCACATCATATACATAGAAGAGTAAGAATGCAGTAATTTTAATGAAAATAATATTTAAATATATTGTTTAAATCTCTTCCAGTACAACTGTGTAGTTACTGATGGCGAGAGAAAAGAAGAGACCTGGATTCTGGCCTATCTGAAATTTGCAGGCGCTACTACTAGTATGTTGCCGCGCCTTGTTTCGTAATTCCATTATTGTTTCACTGTTCCATTGCTATGATAATCAATTCGCAGGGTTGGCTGTGGGGCGAAGCGCCTGAAATTACCGCGCGGCAACACACTAGTACACAGCTGTGCGCCGGCACGGGCCAGGTCTCTTCTTTTCTCTCGCCATCAGTAGTGGACGTGCGAAGGGGTCTAATTTGTGATTTAGTGGATGAAACATGTGCTTTTACCAGTTGCTAGGGTTCTTACAACGTATGTTATTCCTGTTCGCTGAGTAGTTATTGTATTCTGGTCACTTCACAGTGAGCCTAGGTTGTCTAACGTGTAATTAAGTGGTGTAATGTTTCCTTCAATACTTTGTTGAATTGCTGAGTAGTGTCTCATCGTCCCTAACTCCACAGCTATTACATGGCAGAGATGGTATTACCTGAAACTGAGGGGTGGTTGTAATGCTTCTTCCAATTACTACAGTTCTTACAAGCCTCGTAGTTGTGCCATCGCTGGTGACTAAGTAGTTAGATCGTCCTCGTGCCGTACTCTACAAATAGTGGACTTGTAACTTAATGGTGAAAGTTGTCCTTCTGTGAGCTGCTGCAATTACTATTATTATAAAGCAGCAATGAAAAATTGTATAGAACGAGATACTCCCGCATTCCACAGGTTCCAGATAATTGATAAAAGAATAATACTGTCGTTAAATGAATAAATTTAAAGTTTCGTAATAACTCTAGTTTAATTTATATCTCGCTTCCTACAATAAACCAGATTTAAGTTTAATCTTGATATTATTTTCACAAAGCAACTTGCTTCAAACAAGATGTTAATGAACTTGGAACAAGCCTAAATTTAATTAGCCTCGTAGGCAAAGTATGCAATAAAACTGGTCACTGTTGTTATAGAAAGGTGTTGTCGGGTTGTTATTATATTCTAAAGGACAACTGTTAAGAAACAAATGCAAACTTAAAATTAATTCTATACATCTTAAGAAGTGAAACTTTAGTGTGAAACCATTGCCTGCACAATTAACCTAGCAGTTTGTGATTGTATTAGTTTCAACAAAGATTGGAATTCTATGTGAGAAAAAAATAAACTATGATAACCTTTTGCCCTTTGAGGTAAGTAACCTCAGGGGAATGTTTAATAAACTTACCCTTATGGGGCTCAACTATAAAGTATCGTTTTAATTTTAAAGTAGAGCACCAGGTGACGCTCTGTTGGAGTTCTTGAAATTCTAGAGCGAAATGTATAACACAGGTTTTGGTTTCACATATTACCACATACCAGTGTATTAGTGAACCGTTACTGAGTACGGCTCTGTTTTCCGGTATGTTATCTTTTATAAGACCGAAATGGCTGTGTAAATATGGGCATTGGGCCTATAAGAGGGTATTGAATCCGAAACTAGAATATAAAATATAGAGAGATTGCCTGACGAAACAAATGGTATTCATTAAACTGATTGTTGATCTAAATGTACAAGTAACAGTTATAAACCAACTATGTGCAGTTGTGGATAGCAGTCACGTGTTTAGACCGTCGATACTGTAATTCATATTTAAGGTGACATTACAAAGTTCCCACATTAAAAGTGATAAAAGCAAATCCATTCTTACAATATTCGATAGTAAACCGTTTCTGAAAATCTTGTAATTACTAGACAGAGGAAATTTAGGAAACTTAGTTGAAAATAATATAAGTAAGTGTTACGTTATGAGTAAATAGAAGTATCAATGTTCAGAATAATAAATTGAAAAACATTTACATAGTAACTACGGAGATGTCAGATGTGTAATTGCTTTTCCAGTCGGGAGCCCTTTATTTTAACATACCTTAATATCTGTTATAAAAATTAAACATACGTACGCTCTGGACTACTTTATACTCAGATATTTTAACTACTTGTAATATTTAGATATACATACAGACTTTATTGCCCCTCTCATAATTAATTTAAATTTATATTTAATATTACTTGACAGTTTATTACTTTACGTAATGAACGTGTATTTATGGTCTCCTATTAAAAGCAATACCCCAATATGAAATGTTGATAATGGAAATACGCTCTTATCCTATAACATCAAAGTTATTAGGGTATGAGTAACTTCCGTAATTAAATAGATAAACAATGTTAACTATAGATTCTAAATTTTTCGACTCAATTTGATTTTACAATAATTTTTATTATTTTAATATTCTATATCACTTTAATATGGGACTCACAATCTGTTAGCCTGATTGTTTTGCGTAATTAAAACTTATTTAACAGTGTAGTCTGAACACTTTGGCCTATTATTAATGATACATTTATAAATAATTACTTTCGTAAGTATACAGCTTTCTGAAATACAAAAAAGTATAGTGAATCAATGCGTAATTTTGCAAATAAATATTCATATATAGTTTACTATTTGCGTGTTGAAATATAAATAAATAGTTTGTTCTCTAATTTCAATTGGCGTTTATCAAAGTTTTTATCGATACATTATCAACATCATAAAGTTTTACAGGTACCAATTAAAAAATACACTTACATTTGTTCAATAAATAATAATTAGGCTAAGTATGTTCAATACAAAAACATTTATTTTATTCTTACAAGCCCAGAAGCTCCGTAACGCAAATAAAAAATAATTTATGAAACCAATACTTCAATATTGTATTTGAATGTTTATTATCCTATTTGAATCAAGTTGAATCAAGTTGCAATCTGATCTAATTATATAAAGTGAATTAATCAATACGTTGTAACGTTTTGCGTGATCCATCATGGTTATTACAAACTATTTTCTCCTTTAAAAGTGCATAAACCATTTTAGGTTATAAATTACTTGATTCATTCAAGTCTTTTAAAAACATACTGTAGTGTAAAGTGTGGTATTGTACATTGTAACAGCTCCTAATATCCACAAATTAAAAAAATAATTCTGTTCTTTATAGCTTCTTATATTTCGCTACCAGCACTCCAATTTCTAAACGATTACAAACTTGTTTCCTTATATCGCAAAACCTATTTGTATAAAACGTACGGTTATTTTCTATTTCAAATGAGCGATCTTTTTCTAATTATTAAAAGTCGCTCTTAAAAGTTAACTATTGGAATTATTACAAGGTTTTCCGCTAAAATTTATTTATACACATTTAAGAATGAGTTATATTACTGTTCATGTTTAACTATGGATTTAGCTGAGCGTCATTGAAGCCTGTCGTACAGTAGGCTGACACACTTTCTCTGTTGTCTGCCGAGGTGATGTGAATAACTCACGCTGGGGTGTATGATTGTCTGTCTAACTGTACACGGAGTATCTCGAGAATAAAACGATATATAGATTTGAAATTTTGCAAACCCTCTTATGCGACACTTAGTGTGGCGTATTCTTACTTTTTTTTAAATTAATATTCAGAAAAAAGTATACTTTTCTTACATATTAACAGTTAGTATTAAATTTATACTGTCTTAAAACTTAAAAATAATAATAAATATGAATATAGAATTAAACAAAGTGTTTTGGTGAGACAATTCTTCTGGTTATGAAAACATATTATTTTAGTTAACGTGGGACGTAATGATGATTATTGTTGGGGCGATAGTGTATTGTAATAATTTCATGTTTATTACATAGTTTCATATTTTTGCCTGTTACTTTTGTAGTTTCTGTATCAAAAAGGCTTAAATTAAAATATTTGTAGTTATTAAATAAATCTCTATAAAGATTGATAAACTGTTTATTTATATAACGGTAATGTGACAATTTTAAAATAATTTATTGTCTTGATTAACAATATTTTTGAGACTAAGTAAGTGAACACTATTTTACACAATTGAGATACGTCGATATGTTAAAGGAGAAATATTTTATAATAGTTTAAATATAAATACAATTTGTACTATTGCCATAACAAACTATTTGAAACCACCATTTAAATTTAAATACTGAAAGAATTCTTTACTAAAAAAACAAAACAGTAATAACCAATGCAATCGAGCAACACCACTAGGATGTATAGTAAAGCTAATGAGTTTTAATTTATTATTTAAATGATGGTATTAAAAAACCAAAAATACTTAAATAACTGCAATAAACACCCATTATAAGCAGAGTAAAAAACATACTTAATATAACGTGACTTTGACAGTGACGTTTAAGAGTTTACATCAATATGAAAGAAAGACAATATAATAAGTAATTTTAATAAACGCATATAAAATCTTACACCTAAATAATAACATTTAAATAAAATTATAGAAGAAACCTGAAATAGAAATGATTTACTTTAGAGATAAATATGCGTCCACCACACTTGAACAGTTACAATAATGCTTGGGGATGAAGATGTTCGGGAGGGAACACAATATGACTTGCAAATTGGGGGTTGCTCCTGTGATTTGCAAATATGTAGATTACTGGTTAATGCTTCAACACTCCAAGTTATAGTGACATCTGTGGAGCTTGTTGCCAACAATATTGTTTAAATATTCTCTCTCTTTGTAATACGAATAATAATTATGATTTTCTTCTTTTCAAACGAAAAAACTTATTTTTCTTAAAATTAGAAAATAATAACAGGCTCAGTTAACTATCCTAATTGACTGTACCTATGATGCTCATTCTTTATCTATTGACTCTACGTGTATGTACTAAACGTAAAACATCTATAGTATATCTGGTTTTTATAAATTTGTTTCTAAATTTGACGTTTTTAGAACCCGACTTCCCGCTCTTCTATAATTTGTCTAGGTTTTCACCACAGTCTACACGAGATTCCTACACTTTAAGTACTAACAATTCATCTCGTACAGTAGTTGAAATTGAATTTTGCTATTTAATTTTAAAGTGTCAGTTGTTATAAATTAAATTAACATTATTTAAAATCCTTCGCAGTTATTAGTATTGATGTAATATTTTCGTGATATTATACACACTTTGGTATATAATTTATGTATATTTCATGTTATATATTTAAAGCTACGTTTTCAGGCAAAGCAACTACAGTACTCATATCAGACTGTTTTTTTTGTCAAAGCAGTTTGAATTGCTAAAAACCTACAACATAAAACAGTAGAACAATTCGAAAGAGAGTTTCTGTAAACAGGAATTATCAGTATAATTATACCCGTGTGGTATAAGCGCCTTAAAAAAAATTAATTTTAAATTAACGTCTTGAGGTAAAATCCGGAAATTATAGCTTCTCGTCTCTGGTGACCTAGAGAGGATACACCAAGTAAGGTTGTTAGGTAATAAATTTTAGCACCGTCTTTTAACTATTACTTCTCACTCATCTTTTATTCTTCACCTTATTGCAGTATGAGTTTAAATTGTTTTCTAGGATAGGTATCCCTGCTTTTTGTAAACACAAGGGTAATATTTATCCACTTATAAAGTATTCTTTTATAATACCATAAAAAGGAATACACGTACATCTTCATTCATGTTTACATATACGTAATGTCACAAAATTGAATTAATTCACATATAGAAATACACATTCTTATATGCACCCAACTCCCGTATCTAGGCGCAGCCATCCAAATTTAACAATCTTAATAAATACACTTTATCCATCTATTTTTAAGTATAGAACGAACATAGCTATAAAACTACTAAATTATATTATCAAAAAAGCGTGCTAAGGTTTCAGAAAATATATTGAAAATGTACCCTGTAGAGCTGTACATGTTGGTAGAGAAGTCTTAATGACGTCTTCGTTACAAACCAGCCCATCAGAAATACAAACTCAGAAAATAACACAATATCTTAGACTATCATTCTTGAAGAGATCGGCGTAGCCTGTTCGTTTTCTCTGTATATGTCACTCAGTCCATAAATGATTCTCTTGGATTTGTACAAAAATATAGATTTTTGATAGACATTATAGTACAGTAAAGTATAATTCTGAAAATGAATATGATTAACATTTGGAAATTTATAATTAGAAAACCTTAATTGTGCCAAACCTATACTGGATTTATATAATCTGTGGATCACTATTTATTTTTATTTTTTTCAAAATAAGCAAACTGAGATTATTTTAAGGTGTAATTCTTAAAACCGCTGAGTGTAAATGTATTCAATAATAACATTACTTCGTATCACTGAATATTAACAGCGTTCTAGAAAGGTTTAATGAGATACAAAATCAAAATCTTACGTAATAACTTTGAACTTATCGTTTCACTTAAAATGTAATATTGCCAATGTTTGTTTAAGAGAATCAAAGATTGAAAGTATCAATATTATATATTTTACGTACCATCTAATTTAGATCTATCTATGATGTATACATACAAAGAACAAAGAAATAATAAAGAATAAAACATATCTGGTCTTGGATTACATAGGTATTAAGGGTATGTTTGATTGAAATAGAATTTTCTAAAAATTAATTACGAATATAATACTAAAGTGTTTGAAGCCTTTCTTATACATTACAATAAAGGCGTTATTCAAGACTATATCTCGCTGTGACATTCGTTTCCCGCCCCATCATTTTTCATACCTTACTGAGGAGACCAGCCAAGCTGCAGTTTGTCTTCTTTCTGACAAGATATTACTAGCAAGATAATTTACTTTACAGTTACTGTCAATCACTCGTTTCCAATAACCACTACTCTATAATGTTACTTGACACAACAACGTCGTGTTTGGTTACATCAGTCATTTTACTAGAACTGTTTGTAAATTATTGCGTTTTGAAATAAGAATAATCCTAATGCGAAAGTGACTCTGTTTGTTTGTTTGTTTTGGTTTAACGCATAAACTATTCAATCGATTTTACTGAATATTTACATGGACAATCTTAGGGTCCCTTGGATGAACATAAGCCGATTTTTATTTCGAAAATTCCTCCGAGATACGCCCCACTGGTCTTTAATGCAGTTAAAAGTCCAATCTTGGTCTCTAAATTTGGGAATATGTAATCAACTGTTCTGTGAAAACATTGTTTTACGACAGCATGATCATATTTTTAATTACTTTTTACCAATTTTTTTTTTAATTTTTACATTCAAAAAATGAAAGCATTGAGTAAGATTAATATTACCGACACTTTTTTTATCATAGTTATACTAAATATATTGTTATCCCCCATTGTTTCCGGCTACGGATCTCCAACTGAACGAACTTCGAGTTACGTAGATGAACGTGTACAAACCTTTGCTAAAACTTTAAACTCTTATGTTAAGAATATGGATTATTTAATTGAAAGACTAAGTGAAACTAAACAACCACTTCCAAATGACATTATGTTAGTGACTATTGATGTGCAATCACTATATACCAACATTCAATACAGTAAAGGTAAATAGTATGTCACTTCATTTTTAAACAACAGGGCAAGTAATTCAAAACCTAGTACACATTTTATAGTTATTATATTGAACATAATACTAAAAATGAAACATTATTAACTATACATTATTTTAGAGTCATCTGCATCCACACACAAACTTGTTTTAAAAAACTATGAGAAATATGGTCTAGTAAAACCCCTGATCTGAAGAAATTTCTGGTAAGACATAAATTATGCCTAACCAAATTTTGAATTCAGATGATAATAGGTTGATAATAGTTTCTAGGTTACCATTCATTTTGAAGCCAAGCGTTGTGCTAAATGCAAAATTCTATATCCTCCTAAAACTTTTACAAGTATCACAACTAATAAAACATATCTAATTTTTTAAATAACATTAACTGTAAATCAAAGAATGTAATCTATCAGTTGTCATGCATATTTTATCCAAAGGACTATATTGGTTTAATAACAAATCCTCTATATATTACAATGAACCACTCTTCATTCAACAGAAAAGACGACAAATTAGTTTCACAACACGCATTGGCTCATAATGAAATATTTAATAACTCTTATCCATTAAAAGGGATTTGTACATTGCCAAAGATTCATCCAAAATTCAATGTGAAAAACTTACAACAAAGTTATCAGTTAATCACCAAGTCAAAATTTCCTATTGGTTTATTTAATTAAGACATAATTTGTCAAAAGTAGGCTAAATAATGTAAAAAAATGTATAGTATGTTTTCTTTTACAATTAAAAAACAAAAAAATTGTTGAAATCTTATTTTTACTTTTTATTTTAAGTTGTTAGAACGTATTTACTATAATTTATAATCTTAATTTTAATAAGGCCACTACCCAAAATGTCTCATAATATACCAAGGAGTTTTTAAAAGTTACACTATAAATATAAATATACTATAACATTTTAGTTGATACAAACAATGTATTTTATGTCTACTTTTATTCTTTGTATACACTAGGGAAATGTATAATTTAAAACTTATATAACGAATACGCACGAAACTGTTTTTTGGAAGTTTCAATATTTGTATGTTATTCATAAATATTCTAATTTTTTAACTTCATTACGTAAATATTCAAAATTGTACTCTTTACAAGAAAAACTAAAAAATACTTTTGGATGCGCACTACGGACTAAATCTCAAAGTAATTTCACTGCACCCGGATCTTAAAGCACTATATGTACACAACCAATTATAGAAGTTTTACAGCAGAATTAAATTTGTAAAAAAATTATTTGCATATTCTGTCATGATTTATAGAAACTTAGAAGGAAAGGAATGACTAGAATAAATGAATAAAGAACCATTCATAATACTTGCAGTGCAAATATAGTTACGAAAGCCGTTAGTTTAATCACCCTGCAAACATTAGCAAATGTCTCAACTTCCAAACTAGTTTACAATACAGTTGGCGGAGTCTGTAGTAATTTACAATTCAAACCAGTTTGTACTTCTTCGTGGATGAGATCATTTACGGTAAGATTAACCCCGTACAGTATATTTATGAAAGTACTGAATAATGTTGGTTCGTGCCTAAAATGAAATACACTTTATGCATCAACAAGCTCGAGGTCGTATCTATTCAGTATACATTACAATATATTAAGTTTTAATTCAACGGTGCAGGGGTTATCATACGGGAATTATAGCGAGTATTTTATGAACTCTGTTGTTCACTTGAAAAGCGAGTTGTTAAGAGAGAGATTAGCATTGGAAAATACTTGACCTGATGTTAAATACTCTGATTATTTTCCCTGTACAGATATTATGATGTTAAACATTAACTTGCCAATCGACTAGTGAATACGATGTAGATGTGCATTACTACTCGGATAGCTTCAACTCATAATGTGTAACTGTCTTTAGGGTCACCTAAGGAAGATATAAAAATTGTTAAATGTGGAAAACTATCATTACCTTACACCCTATATCTATTTAATTAATTAGTTGCTCAGCTCAATAAAAAATATAGTTGGAATTTTCACTCGTTGGCACTGTAAAAGTTTCCAAACATATAATTTCTTTATTGAATTCTGAAGATGAATAAATATACATACATAAAATAACTATACATAACTATACAAACTATACATAAAATAAACAATTAATTAAATTGTTGTATTCGTATCCTGCTCAAATGTATGGGATTTGAAAAATACTTTCTTTGATATCTAGTAATCATGAAAACTAATTTGTTTGTTAGTCTAGGATACTGCGAAACGGCCTTAACCTCACCTTGAGATCTGAAATGTGGTGGAAAATAAAATAATGGCAGCTTAAGTGATTCATAACAGTCGCAAAATTGTAGAACGTTTCCGGGATATTATATCTACTGTTAAAGTATTATATTTTTGAAACTTTTAACAAAGAATACAAATTAATAACGTATCTATTTACAGTAAAACTAGTTTTCGTCTCTACAATCAGGATATATAAGCATAATGCGTAAGAATATGAGTGAATTTGTTACAGGTAAAATACACAAACGGACATAAGTAAGGAAGGTTAAACTGCTCCAAACAGAACTGGCGCCATTTATCTCAGACCCTCTGCCATAAATCTACGCGGTTTGTAGGAACTTACCCTCACGCTGCCCTTTATTTACCGGCCCTTAGCCAAACTATCAATCAAACCTCCAAATCTTGCTGTATTGACCAGGTAAATCGTTGTATCTTGAATATTTCCCTTATTGGCAATCCTTAAACACATTGGCATGAGTACCTAAAATCTAATACATTACGTAAAACCATTCTTAAGATCTCAAGAACCTCTTTATATGTACGTAAAGATTAAATATATAGTATGTATATTTATATAAAGTGGATTAATAATGCATTGGGTATGTCAACAAAAACTCATTTACTCAGACTTTTCTCGATAATACTGTAACCCAGATTATTTTTTACTGGCTATAATAGTAATTAACAACGTTTACAATATTCAATAGCAACATACAGGTAGTAGAGGCAGAGTTACGAGTCAATTTAAACCCTCTAGATAACTATTTTAATTCTTGTCATGTTCATAAACTGCCAGAAATCTAATTTCGTTTGTTAAAAAACTTATGAGAGAGGTTTCACTAAACACCTAGGCAATATAATTATGTTTTGTGATTTGAATGAATAACTACTATGAACTACACAAAACTGAGTGTTGTTAGTAAAATATCTGTAGTCTGTTGAAAATGCATAATGTTACAAAACGGATACTGGATATAAAACAAGACTCTACTGTCCCTGAAATGTGACGTACAGTTTTAGTGAGAGTCAGCGATATCACACCACGTTGGATGTAACGGGAACGCCAAATGGAGTGTAAAACGCTGAATATTTACTTCAATATTCTCTTTCCTGCCTTTCATTGCACAAACTCACCTTTACCTGCTACAATATTGTGCGGAATATTTTATTTTTCTGGAATGTCCGTTAATTTCAATTTCTCATAATAATTATATACTAGTGGACTGCAAACTATAAAATTTGTTTTATGCAGTCAAATAAAAAATATGAATTTTATAGATTAAACAGAGCTAACGTTAATCATTTCAACAATAATCATAGGTCAAGCTATCATCATAAACGCGTTATATTTTAAGGTAATTAGTAAAAATATCTGTAGTCTGTTGAAATGCATAATGTTACAAAACGGATACTGGATATACAATATTAATGAACAAAAACAAACATTACAGAGTAATCCATGTGTTAAACTCTTTTATTTGCAGTATAAAGTGATTGTGTGACGTCACGTGGAGAAGGGAGGTCATTGTGTTGTGTCTAGATGGTTACAATAATAATTATTCGGCTCTTCATGTACTAAACACATAGGTATTTTCTCTCCCAAATTCATGACTAAACAGCACACTTTATTATTTGTTTGTTGATTGGTTTCAACAATAAATTTGTATCAGTTGTACTATTGGAAATTAAAGTGCTCTCTGAGAGGGGTTCAATGTTGGAGAAGTTGTCAGCGTTCAAGAAGCAGCTTTGAAACCAACTAGAAAAGATCTTCCACCGGCACCAGCCACTCAACTATGTCAACCTAGTTGTACTACAAGATTGTCTGAAGAGTTATCGATGGAAAGGTACCATTACTCGGTTACAGATTTGCTAACAAACTCTGATAGATTGCTTAATAAACATCTTTGTTCACTGTGCTTAATCTTGTTTGAACAGTTCCTGACAGTTTATAGATTTCTAACTCTTAACTATAATTCAACTGACAAATCAGAGAGGACCGTAAAGGAAATTTTAAACAACCTGTCTCAAAACTATGCTAATACTGGTATAATTTGACGTTCGCTACTGACTAGAAAGATAATTGAAACTGATCGTAGTGTGGCTGGAAGCTCTTAACTAACCTGGATTAAGTTGTTGTACATAAAACATCTGAACTTTTTAATTAAAAACTATGATTTTATAAAGATACACTTAAAACTGGTTGCTTGAGTGTCCTGTTAATTATTAGTTTTAAGAGATTTTTGAATAATTTCCTGTTATATCACTGTAATATCAGAATATTATAATAGTCTCGTAATATATTGTTCATATAAAAACAAGTGTGAATTATAATAAATGTAAATTTTGAAGCCCTAGTTATTATTAGATTAATCTTTCTTAATCTTCATTAATCTTATTAATCTTTCTATTAAACTATATATTATTACTTAATTTTATAAATTTAAAACTTACAGTGTATAGAGCTAACACAACACTTTTTGAATGCCGTTATAACTCAGTGTTTTAGGATAATTTATGAGCTAAAGAATGTACCACACATCCAGGTCTAGCCTTTGACTATAAATTTAAGTACCATAGTATGTAAATTAACATAAAATGAAGCTGTTTGAAGATTTTATATATTCCTTTGTTTGAAGTTTATTTTTGGCGATGGAAGGATGTGAAGGAAACAGGATTTTTTCCGGACATTTGCTATCGTTCAGTGAAACAAAAAATCAGTAACACTAAGTGTTACTTCCTTAACATTTTATACATCAATTAAAGTTTGTATGACTGAACAAGACTTTCTAAAACGAGCAGAAAATTACACAACATTTTAAATGTGTTAGCAATTTCGGGACTCAGTGTGAACAGGAAAATTTAAATGATGGTCATGAATAAAGAATATTTATAGCGGAAACAGAGTTGCGACAGTTGTAAGTTTAATCACTCTGAAAGCAGCAGCGGAATGTCTCGTCTTGGAATCGGTTTAAAGCACTGTCGGTGGATTCTGTAACAATTACCGATGCAAAACAGTTGATGTTTATTTTTGAAGATATTTTTATTTTATGCAAAAGTTTATTTGATGGTTTGAGAAATTAAATCAGCAATACGCAACCATATTAAGAACTACTATTTGGCTAAAACCTCTTCCAGCTCTTGTCTATTAGTAGGACTGATAGTGTGGGAACTAATTGGGTCTAATTGCCTACTTATTAACCACTATACACTATATACATCTTCCAGTTCTTGAACTATTTATATTACTGATAGTATGGGAACTAATTGGATCTGATTGCATATTTAATAATCACGACATACTATATACATCTTCGAGCTCTTGTCCTATTAGTAACACTATTAGTGTAGAAACTAATTGGGTCTGATTGACTACTTAATAACCACTATACACTATATACATCTTCGAGCATATACATATATGCATGGTTGTAATTCAACCTGTATTGGCTAAGGTTTATGAATCCTTGGTTTTGGACTATCTTTATAACTACCTGAAGAAATATATAACAAGTAGTCAGCATGGTTTTCTTCAAGGCCGCTCTACTGTGACGAATCTTCTATCATTTTATGAATACGTAACTTCAGCTTTCATCAACTCTAACTAAGTTGATTGCTGTTATTTGGATTTCTCGAAGGCTTTTGATAGGGTTCATCATGGCCTGTTAGTTGCAAAACTTGCAGGCTATGGTATCAGCGGCTACCTTGTCAAGTGGTTAACCAGCTACTTGGAGAATCGTTTCTTGATTGTTAAGTGCGAAGGGGCCTTCTCATCACCATTTAAGGCTCTTTCTGGCGTCCCTCAAGGGTCACACCTTGGTCCCTTACTATTTAATGTCTTTATAAATGACATTACTGCAGTACTGATTGTTGATTTTCTGATGTTTGTCGACGATCTGAAGATATTCACCCGGGTCTCTCACCCCGAAGATCTTCAGACCAGGAGAACCTTCAGCGATCCCTAACAAGTATCGAGACCTGGTGTGTCGAGAATGCTATGGTACTTAATATATCCAAACGCCATGTGGTCTCATTTACAAGACGTGCTGTTTGCTTTACTTTTAACTACAGTATTGGTGGTGAGACCTCGAGAAGAGAAGTTAGTGTCAAGGATCTGGGAGTAATCTTTACTTCTACTCTAAACCCTGCTGAACACATAGATCATGTTACCTCAAGAGCCAATTCAATCTTAGGCTTCATCCTTAGATCCTCGAGGGATTTCAGATCACCACAGTCACTACTGGTTCTCTACAAGACCCTTGTACGCCCAATCCTGGAATACGGATCAAACATCTGGTCGCCTTATCAGCCTGGCCAAATCGAATTGTTAAATAAAGTCCAGACTCGTTTTCTTTAAGTATTGGGTGTTCGTCTTGGATACGACTACAGAACCCCTCCATTTCTTGAGCTCCAGGTACGTTTTGATGTCCAACCTCTCCACCTTGGACGTCAGTTTCTCGACCTAATTTTCTTTTTTAAATTGATCAATGGTGGGGTTGATTCTGCTCACTTGCTGCTGCAGATTAACTTCCTTATACCAAGAGGAACCAGATCTTCACAAATGTTTGCACGCAAATATCAGCCAACGAACTATTCGCTCAATGGTGGTCTTGCCAGATTGCAGCGCCTTGGGAACGAAATTTACTCAAGAATAGATTTTTTCAATGAATCTTTGCTGTCCTTTAAAGTTATTTTTTTAGAAATTATTTTATTTGATCTTTGAGCAACACTAAACTAATCTAGATCTAATCTAATCTAACAGTCTTAGGCAATATATTTGTTTTTCTGGTCAATCATAGTTGTACTGCCAATTGTTCCTGATTTTCTTAGTTTATCCCCATTAATGTTTTCTCTTAGTAAGCTCTCACCACTGTTGTTGTCTTTGCTGTCGTTTTGTTTGTTATTTATTGTTGTTACTGTTATTTATTATTATTGTATTGTTGAATTATTTAGCCTCTAGTAGAATATTGTATGTAGTATAGTATTTGCCATCTCGAAAATGTTCATTTAATTTATATTATTATTGTAAATGGTGTATCCGTTGGAAGAATAAATAAATATATAATGTCCTATTAGTAGTACTGTTAGTGTGGGCAATAATTGGGTCTGATTACCTACTGAATAATCACTATAAACTCATCAAAATAATTACACTACCAAAAGATATTTCAAACATGTTTTAAAATGCACTAAAAAGATTAAATAAATTCTCACCCACATACACCCAAACAGTATCATATAACATAGCTGTGGAGGGAAAAGGGTTGGTTTAGTAAAATGTTGAGTTCCAGTCCACCTTACTATTAGTGCAGCGTCTTAAATCCATCGCTGTCAGATAATTGACTCCTGGAAGCTGGAGCCATGTTCGTCTCAAGAGATTAAAATAAAATTCGGTGTCGAAGAAGCTCAAATTGAATTTTTTTTACGTTGTTTCTACATCAGAGATGTGTAAACTACAAAAGCGCAAAAATTTTTAGACACGATCCTAAAGCTCGGTGGATCAATCCAGTTTTCTATACATAACGACGTAGTTATGGTTGCGGTTGTTGTCAATGTTATGGTGTTGAATGACTCTTCCCACCATACATACCTAAGTTATGTGTATAAAACTCGTTTGATCCACCGTGCTTTGGAACCGTGTCTGAAACATCGTTCACTCATCGTGCACCTGACGACTTAATTAACTCTTAAGTAACTCTTCACTATGACTACAAAATATTTTTAGTCTAGGTATCTCTGATGTCGGACGATATAAAGAGTTTATTTTTAACTTCTTCTTCGTCGGCTTTTTTGAATGTCTTCAGACGAAAATGCTTCCAGATTCCAGGCTTGAAGTCATACAAAAGTTTTATTTAACAAGGAAAAAAGTTAGCGAATTCATAATCTTTTTAAATAAGCACTAATATTATGTAACGTTAACAATGTTTTTAAGTGCAAAACGCAGCTTAAAAGTCGAAAAATAAATTCCTTTTCCCTCAGTGACACTACTAAATGGTGGAACTGTACGATTCACGGCCAATGACGCGAATGTAATTACAACCTAAGCCGTTGACGTTTCAACCGCACATGAAACCAGTCAGTGGCTTCCGCCAATCAAGAATTCCTTTTTGTAACGCTATGGATGGGTTTCAAAACCAATTTGGTCTTTACAGACGCACAATTTACTACTAGACCTTACATTATAGTTTAATAATTACTGTGAATATATGGCTAAAATAGTTTCATTCAATATTTTTCAATTTTAATTCACGTTTAATAAACGGTTTTTACGTATTTGTAGTTTAAAAGCAGTTACCACCTCATGTATTTAAGTGGTATATAAGGCACCTTTCTGTTCTCGTGTAATAATTTTTTTGTACAATAGGAAAAGCCCATATATTCTGCTATAAATAATCTTCATCTTATTATGTTACCAATTATTCCCATGAATGAATCCACCTGCACTACATTGTTACCAATGATCGAAAGTTTCAATAATTCATCTTCAAGCTTCAAAATTATTTCTTTTCTAAACGAACTGTTTACAACATATGTTACCAATCATACGAGTATAAATACACATGCTACACATAGTACGTTGCTGAAAAACTGATACTGAATGAAAGTTCGATTGCAGTCTTAAATCTATTAGACGTGATTATAAAGGATTTTATTTAAATGATTTATAAAATATACTTGTTAGAAAAAGGGTACAACAATTTTTTCTAATGGATTTAAAATGTAATAGATATAAAAATGTACTATAATACAAATTTTATTCAATAAAATATATAAGATGATAACTTTTATTCTGCGCATTTTAACAAGCAGTTATGTAACTAGGTGTATATTGAGTTAATCGTGCTTATTTTTTACAGATATATGAGTGTGTCTAATCATTGTTACCACAAAAATTAATTATATGTATTGTAGATGAGGATTTCTAGATGTTACAACACTTACAATTATTAATATAGAAGCAGATACCCATGGCTTTGGGGTTTAGATTTTGCACCTGTATGAGAAATTCTGGTTTAAGGAATAATATTTCCGACCCCAATGTTGTGTTTGCTTTATAGCCACGATGAAGAAAATACGTTAAATAGTGTATAGTTATGGTAATTGTAATTTACTGTCCCAGTATTTTTTGTTCCATAGTTTATTTAGGCTTGTTTCCCGACCAAGAAAATATATATCTATACATATATAAATATACATATATTTAAGTCACCGAAGCCTACTTCTGTCAAAAGAAAACTACGACTTGTCTTTAAATTTAAAGTAAAAGTTAGATTGTAACTTTTTCTTTTAATCACTTAATTTAATAAACTACAACGTTAAATAACTAATTATACCACAAAAATTAGAAATCTAGGTATATATACTATGTTATGAATTAAAATATACAAGATATTTGGTAATCTTTTCGTACTCTTAAGAGACAGCTCTAACTTCTTTGTGACACAAGTTAAGTATAATAAAAAGCCACTTCATAAAATTGTACAGCTCGAACGATCTATGGTTTCATAAATGCATTTTAACTAGTAGTCAAAACTAAAGAGAGCAAACTCTGAAGTAATAGCAAGCACTGGCAGAATATACTATACTGTATACGACAGGACTGGAAATTGCAGTTTCTACTCTTATCAGACCGACAAACTAGAGTTTGCTTTGTGCCTGGCTCATGTTTGTGAGGCTGTTGATTATCCTGGAAACTAGAACAGCTCTATACACAAAGTCAAATGTTACATAGTTGTTGGCTATATCTACTCACTCAGTATATTCCAAGCAATGGGATTTGTAGTTAGCCAGGAGTTTTGCCGGTACACACGCGCGCGCGCACGCGTGTTCAAATAAACGTTCAAGAAGGTTAAAATAAGAAGAAGAAAGGAAATGCAGTTTACATGATTTATAATGTTCGGGTTCCCATAAATCTACACTAGAAAATCTCTGATTAGGAAATAAACCAAACCAAACCAATAAATAATGTAACTAAATACTGTTTGAGCCACATAAATATCAAGAGGCAACATTTCTCTAATCAGCTGTTGAATCAAATATTTTTACATTTTGACAAAGAAATCAAATTTAATTTAAAATAATTAATATAGAATCATCTTGCATTTCAAATCAAGCAAACTACACGGGTTAAATGTAAGATTATATTAGTTACCTCTTTTAAATTGAATGTATTCCCTGCTTATTGTAAGCTTGTTTTTTATTACATTTATTTATTTCAATTTTTTTTATACATTATTTATTGGTTTGGTCCTGTTTATTTGTCAATCAGTGGTTTTCTGAAAAATGTTTCTGGGAACCTGAAAATATGTACACTGGTTTTCTGATGTATTCTAATTTCAATCTACTTGCAATTTGTATCGTATGTATATATATATATATATATATATATATATATATATATATATATATATATATATATATATATATATATATATATATATATATATATATATATATATGGCTTCGAAGTACAAGAGATTGTTTTCTTAACATATCCATGTTCCAGTAGGATAATAAAATCTGTATAGTTTTAGTATTTACTAAACGACCATTTTAAATTTCATGATTCAAGGGACTAGTCCGCTGTTAGAAAGTCAAGCTAAGTGAAAATCCTGTTTGACACACAACCTAAACCAACGAGAAAGGAGCAGAGTGAGAAATGGAGTTTGTCCAAAACTACTATTTACTTTCATGGCTATATGGTTAGTACCAATGTTCATATGGTTTCGAGTGATGCTTTTGATGCGGACTAAATCTAGCCTTCTAGCATCAAGGAAGAACCAAGACAATGATTGCTATTTTATTCTCCCTTGCCAATGGAAGACTTTTTTATACTTAAATCGATGTTTTGTTTTAATATTTACAGAATATTTTATGTGTACAGAATGTTTCAGAAACCTGGCTATGTTTCAGAAACAATAGGTGTTGTACACAGAATTTTCACAAGATAACCAGAAATCATCTGTGAAGTTAGTCTCAGAGCACTGTAATGTTGTGATGAACTGTTCCGAGCCACAACTACAGATCACCTACACAAAATACTCATAACTAACTTTTAAATTGTGGGCAATCAAATTGATACCAATATTTTATTTTTGTAATGAAAAATAATGCTATAATTTTCATTATTACAGAGAGTCGTTTTGCTATAAAAATTATATTTCAATGTTCCAATGTTTAATTTTTACAAAACTCAATTTATAAACTAGAAAAAAACGTTTTTTTATGAATTAAATAATTGTATTTTCACACTTTTGTTATTGAAATGACATAGCAATTATATAATCTTGCAACTGTAATTTTGATTATAGTATTCAAAGGGGTTCTATGCCCCACTTGGAGGAAACACGAGTTAAAAGAATGGATAGTCTAATGGTTTAACGACAAGATTTACACTGCCATAAAGAACATCAGTTACAGTCTCAACCGATTTATCGCCGAATTGATCGTCCTCGGGGAACCATTCTCTGTTTATATCTCGGCCAAGACTAGATGCTATGCATCAGCTCTCTACAACAGAAAGTACTAAATGAGTTTCATTGCACGTATCATATAATCAAAAATATAAATATTCTAATGTAAAATCTATACATTGTTTAAAATAAAAATTTTTAGATTAACGGTTACACTTTTCTATTTCGGCCAATATGGCAGATGATCATTATTTAATTCCTCATTAACCTATCTCCAAAGTGTACTACCGCTGTTTGGCAAGTACTGAATAAACTAAAATATTTATCGTGTTCATAATTATACTCAACAAGCTGCAACAAAGTTAATATAGTATGTAGACTCTATTAAAAGAGCAGCATCTTTTTTAGCCTAATGAAATGAATACACATACTAAAAAAGTTAAAATATAATAAAACATAACTAACAAGAAATGTTAATATAACATTATTAATGTATTGACTAGTATAAAGGTAAATTCATTTTTAGGATAATTCAGTATTTTGGGCAAAGAGTCTACCTCATGATCGTTGCAATTTTTCTATCGCAACAAACTCAGCACTACCGCAGCAGTAAATTACATCTCAGAATTTCTGCTTTAACTCACTAACGGAACAGCACAGGCGGTAGAGCGATGATGCTTTTAGGAAAGAATAGAGACCACTTTTGCTGATAAAGAACCCACGTAGTGTTGAATGGTTGCTGATTTACCACCGAATGTCAACAAAGTAAATTTTAACATTTAGTTATAAAAAATTACAGTTTGATTACTACCATTGTGTTAAGATTTATTGATAAATTAAGCATTTTGTTATATTTGATTGACGTTATAATATAGTGTAAGTTATTCTGTTTATACAGTACCTATCTTTTATACTATCTATGTTGACAGTTTGACCTTGATCTAAATGTAAAACATTTCACAAGTTAAATCTTCATACACTTCATTAATGTATTATGCCAGCTAATATTACTTATATTATGTATATTTAGAACAAGGGAATGCTATACAATAATGAAAGATGCAGTGTTCTTTCAAGAGTGACTTGTGATTTAATGTGCCCGCATATAAATAGATACGTTCACAATAATTACAAATGTTAATTACGGCCTGAATTCCAAGTATCTAGGACAAGAAATGTGATTAAAATATTTATGAGTTGGCATAATGAATCCAGTAATGTATTTGGTTGGAACATCCGATTAAATGTTTAACGACAATGTTTGACAGTTGTTGATGAGCTTATACAATTGTGACCAATAGACTGATTATTGTCTGCTATATTTTTAAACAAGTGTTATATCATAATTTCAGTCAACAAGACTACTGATTAATGTTTTTGGTTAATATGTGTATATAATAAATGTAACGTAATGATTCTCTTGCTTATATGTATTTTCACCAATGAGTTACCGTGTTGAATTTCTGTATGAGGTTTTACACCGTGTTTTAAAATGTGAAGTTTTGTTATTTCCTGATGTTGTTATTATTTAATAATTATGTTAAATTTATCACAATAATCAAAGGTGATAATTTTGTTATTAACAACTTACAAATTTCACTTTGCATGTATTTTGTAAAAATATTCCTTGCTGTATCACGGTAATCAATTTTAAGACAACTTAGAAAGAGGTTAAAACACTTTTACTTCAAAGAGAATTTCGAAGTCACGATGACAATTTGAAATAAAAAATCTTATTAAAATAAGTTAAAACCACGCTTATTTCACTAACATAACATGTTGAACCAAGAACGAACATTTTAGAGGCACTTAGTGGGTACCATTATATCTGTGACCAGAGTGTAAAATGAGAAGAGGTGAACAACTTCAGAAGCTTCTGATTTATAAAATCTCCTAAATAATAACCTTACTCGCATATATGAACATTAATACATCAGTGATACGTTTTATTAAGCAATTTTAGACATAAAGATATGCAGAATAGTTTTATCTTGTTCTATAAATAGTCAACGAAAGGCCGAGGCGATCTTATACATGAGAGGTCCTTCCTTTTACTTTATACCTTAGTAGCTACGCCACCTATTGAGGTAGCTGAGTAGTCAGTTTTAATAGTATTACCTCAGGGACCAGGATTTTAATCCAGGTTACAGCATTGCATATTTGCATGTAATCATCGTAGTTTTGCTCAAGTATTTTGATAGATAAAAGTGTTCCTAGATAAATCTTCAGTAAATTTCTTTGAGATAATTAAGAATAATGTTTTTACCCCATGCTCTTACAGTTCACGCTTATTGATATGGCAATTTTGTGCTCTAATAAGGAATATATTACACTAAACCAAATTAAATATTACTAGAATTGGTTTAATGATTACTCGTCTGAACAGCTATGAGAGTTTTAGGATCTTTTAACAGCTAATGATATTTTATCAACCTCGGGCAAAAAACTTGTTATTCTTAAAAGAAACGATGACTGGATTTATTTTACTATATGATATAATACTAAATTATACGTACAGGAATACCGTAATGCTTGATATGGTGTACTGAACTTGCCGGTCAGGTCAAGAATGGAAACAGTGTACACTGGCACAAGAAGAGTTCCAACTGAATAATTTGGCCGTATTACAAAGTCAAATCTATTCAATCTATTACAATCTATTCCTCGTCTAGAGACAATTGGTCCGTTTCCACACTCAGATTATAAAATTTGGTCATAAATCCTACTGTTTCCAATTTTATGAATATCATAAAATTTACTGTCTAGACATTATGCTTGTATATAGATGATTAAATTAACCCTGTCCGTATTTGATGGAGATATTTGAAGATTAAACATCGGTATTTCCAAAACATACTGTCCTGTAATGATTTAAAGATTTAAGGGCAAAATCAGGGGTGAGAACAGTTGTTTTGATTTTTTGTTCGAAACTAATATCTATAAGACCACTTACTAAAAAGGGTAAACGAAGCAAACAATATTACTAATATTAGTCTTATTTTATTTATTAAATAAATAAGGCCCTGTGATGACCATATAATACTGTTTCTAAATTTCATGACATAATATTTTCATGACAGGAAATTACAATCTTTATTTACACAAAAACCATCGAACTCAGTATGCAGTAGTGTTTTACTGATTCATGACTTAATTCAACACCACTCCAAATACTTTGCATGCTTTTAGTTTCTGATATATTGCCTGCACATTGAATTTGCTATTATTTAATAACCTTAATGATTGCTAGAGGTAATTATATCCATTTTTCTGCACAATTACCTTCGATATTATAATTTATCTCTAGGAACCAAAATTAAAATTATCGTTTTCTACTATTTTAATTGCTTTGTGCAATTAGTAGTTATTTTATAATACTTATAAAATAACTATTTTTATTTGTGGATTTAATCGTAGCACGTAAATTATATGCTATGTGAAGAACGTAAAAATTAAATTCTCTTACACCTGTTACACTAGGTCCTGAAACTTTAAATGTAGAATATAAAGTTAGATATAATTAACTCTATGAGGCACTAAAGATTTTAATATGATACTAATGTTTTTATCATTAGAATAACATGACACAAATTGTGGTACAATATTTTATTTATTAAAGTTCTACTGAAATCTCCGGACAATAATCAATAGAGAATACATCAATTTTCTGCCCCGCTGGTTCAAGTATGACACAAGAAACAGCTCAAGAATGCAAGAATAGAGTATATTCACTACATATTTGAGATGAATACTTTAAAAAATGTATGGTATAATAATTCTGTTGCTTTACACTACCTCCTAATGTTTTCAAAATTTTCTGCATTAAGTTATTATTAAATTTTGAATCAGTGGGTGGATTTCATCTTAGGAAATATTTTAGCAAATTTCCTTTTTTTTGTTGCTGATGCACGTATAGCACAATAAGTAAATATAATTTTGTCTCAAATCATATTTTTTCATGAGCGGATTGTTCTTACAGTAATTAAAAAAAAAAAACTATACAATAATGTTTATTATTCTTTTCTCAATGAAACATTTCTCTGTGTGTCCTGTATATGGATCTCTCCACAAAGATTTAGTGTACTACAATAAAACACGGGAATAAGAAAGCAATTGTCCTTTTTTAGTATTATATAATTCTATCGGTAAGGGATTTGGCAAATAAATTGAAAACATGGCAGATTAAAGCAAGCTTCCTACAAGAAAGAATGAACGGAATTGAAGTTTAATCTTGATAAAGTTTTTCTCTCAAAGTAATAAGAAACTTACTTCAATTTAGCTGTTAATTTACTTGGAACTGAGCCTAGATTAAATTAACCCCTAAGACAAATTGTGCAAAAGCCAGCCATTGTTATTACAGCGGGGTTTTGTCTCGCCCCTGAACACCTTATATTTTAAATTGTTTGATCATACACAAAAACTCTTAACCAGATTACTTCGTGGTAAAACGTAATGACATGTTATAAGAATATTATCAAATCAAATAAGTCATGCATGAATAGTTCTTTTCATTACTAACTTTAAAATATGAAGAAAAAAATCTTTTCTTCCTATAATATATTTTAATTACCCACTTTCATGAAAACAATAGTACAGACATATGTCTGTAACTCCTGTAACGTACAACGGAATGTAACAACGAAAAGATCTCTGTTCCTTTATAAGTAAGAGAATGATTCTATAGTATCAAATCAACTGTAAACACAACCATACTGGAGAATGCTCAGTTGCATTGATGTCAAAGAACTGGCAATCTAAGAAACATATGTTAATGTACGCTAATTACTGAATCCCATATTCGCCAAAGGGAGTTTTACTGGAACTTTAGATCCAAAATTAATAATTTCTCTGTAATATACCACGTATTATTGACATATGACAGATTGAATATATTATACAGCCCATGAAGATTATTCAAGAACGTAAGGGAAACCTCCAGATTTCCGCACACTTATAACGTATAATTTGTGCAATTTATGGCATATCATGACAGAAAAGAGTATTATTAGTATCTTATTAGTGTATTATTACGTATACTGTTATATTAATAATAGTTTATTTTTATAGTAGAGTATTATAGTAATATCTTAATAATGTTATTGAAAAGTTAAATCCTTTATATAAAAATTTGTGGGTTTTGAAAAAACGTTCATGAATGTTGCATCAAATGTTTCCCGAAAGTCTTCATATCGTTACTCCAAAAATAGTAACATTTCCGTAAAATGGCCTTCATGTTTTATAAACTTATTCTAATAGGCTTGGACTTTTGAGAATGAATTCTAACAGAAGAAAGTAATTGAGAGCTTTTGGCACCAAAGGGACCATGGGAGTTATATTTGTTTACAAAAACTACTCTTTTCATGTTATGTAACCGAATTGGCTAAAAGTTTACATTGAAAAACTATTAGACAGGATAATTATAAAGTGCCTGATCCGTCACTGGATTTTGTGTGATCGGTTCATGTGAGCAGCCAAGTAGTATTGCACACAAGGCCCTTCCACTGGTAGCTTCAGAGTCTGTGATTCCTGAGATTTTTGGAAGTTCCAGAAGCCGGATTTCCTAAGAACAAAGAGTGCATGAAGTCAAAGAAAAAGAGAGGTTCTAGAAACAAGACTTTTCTCACGCCCAAAAAATTAACCTCTGGCTGATTTATACTTGCTAGTAGAACAGATACTTGGCACAGCAAAAGTACATATATTAAGTTTATAATGAATTGGTTATCTGCATATTTTATCTAACTGTATAAAATAGTTTAGAACACTTTGAAACATCCCGCCGTCCAAAAAAAGAGGGAACCGTTCGTGAGGCTTTTTTTTAGGTTCATGAGATACCAGAAAAAAAAATTGCAGTGGAATGGAATATGATGGATTTTTCCGGTGAAAGATTACTCAGTAGGGAGATCTTTAGCCGAAAACACAGTAAAATTTGCCGTATATTGAAAAACATGGGTTTCTTGATGCGAGAGCCAAAATTCTAGTGAAATAGAGAGATTAATTGATAAAACAATATATACATAATAACTTATATTTACTGATATCTGTTATAAAATCAATCATATGCAGTTATAGATCGTAAGTTCATGTAAAATTAAAGATAATTTTATGATTAAGGGTTATATCAGTAAGTTACAACGCATTAAAGTCATGAAAGCGCCCCTATTACAACACCCAGTTAAGGATGAAGACGGTATTGTCATTTTTTTTTTGACTAAAATTCTTTATTTTCGTTAAATATTAACAACTTAACAATTATAAATTAGAATGTATAAATCATTCTTTTTAATTCTACATAAGAATGGAGAATATTGTCAAAGCAGACCAAAAGTAAATTTTAAGACCTGTACGTAGTAACTCTGGAGCTGTCGCCTGTGTAATTGCTTTTCAACTCGAGAGCTCTTTACATAAACATTCCTGTACTTCCGTTCTGTGATGTAAACATACATCCACCCTGGATTACGTTGTGCTTAAATAGATTTACAACTTGTCACATTTAGATATAACATAACTATAGCTTTTGGTCATACTAAATTTATATTTAGTGTTTAATTCTTACAGTTAATAATTTATGTACCAAATTTAATTCTTATGATTAATAAATGAATATTTATAATTTCTTATTTCAGTGCATAATTGTACCAATATAAATGCAATGTACCAATATTTTTAGTAAAACTATTCGTGTTTTAGTAAACTTAAAGCTGATAAAATATGGGTTACCTATATAATATATATTTAATTACAACTACATATTAACATATATTAATTATATGTAGATATATACATTACAACTTTCTAACAAATAATTAAATTACAATAAAAATAGTGCACCTCCTTTAATTTGCTAGTTGGATAACTCTTACTATAATCTCTTTTAGTATTATATTTCATATTATTTTAAGATGGAATCCACAATTTGAACACTTTTTACGTTAGAAATGTCTTTTTATCCTTTAAGATAAATGGGTAAACGTTATTTATACATATATAGTTTTCAAAAGGCTGACAAAACATTTCTTTTAAAAACTACTTCTCTATAATAATACATAGGTCAGTGAACGGTGCTTCTGAAAACTTTAGTCTGTGGAGTAACTGATTACACTATAAATTGTGTTTGTTTGGTTGGGAAAGAATAAATAATTTGTTCTTCAATTATGCTACTACACTTTATCCTAAACTTTTTATTTGCATGTTACATGGAAATACATAACTTTTCCAGCATTGAACAATCATAATCGTAAGTTGTAAATATCACAAATAAAAATATACATAACACAAAAAACAATACATCTGGATTTCAAATGTCAAATACAAAAATTTATTCTACGTTTTCTTACGAACCCTGAACCCGCTTAACGTGATTGAAAACTATTTATGAATGAATGTTTCATAGTCTTAATCTAATTAAAATGTATATTTAAACATCATCCTCACTTTAGACTGCTTCATCTTTTTTAGGTTATTAAACTACTTCCTTTATATCATTTTAAGTGTTAAAAACATACAGTAATCATAATTAAAGCCTCAGGATTGCCTTGTAATAAATAAATTCTGTTATAAAGAGTATAAATTATTTCTTCGTATAAAATCTCTTGACTGAAGAGGGTTAAATATAAATTTACACCAGTAATAAGGATTTAAAATGAGTAGTTTTGTATTTATCAAGATTCTGTTCTCAGTTACAACCCAAACATTGAAACTGCTTGTAGATAAGCGGATGTAAATACAAATTAATCACGTTTTATTGCTTATATTATGGGGGACGTTTTGGTGGGTACAGTACGTAATATTACTGGCAACTCTTGATGCTCAATGTCCTTCAATATAATTACCCGTATTGTCGTATAATTGTCGAAAAATTTTGAATTTTACTCATACTACGTCAGCCTACGGCGTTTAAAAAACAAAATATATTAAAAAGAACTAAATTTAATTTCTTCGATTATTTGTACATTTTTGTTTCATCAGAAGAATTGTTTAAATTTTGAAATGTTTCTTGAAATATTTTATCTTTGTAAATTTTATACTGTCATGATCATTAATAATTACTTGAAAAATCAATATCGTCGATAGCACTGTTCGTAATAATTCTGAAACAATGTTAAAGTTAGGGACGTTATAATTTAAATAAGAAATAATTAACAGTGAAAAAATTTAAAGTGATCATATATATAGTAATAAAAAATTATTTTATTTTAATTATACCCAAGTGAGTAATTTTGAGGGCGAGTTAAGACATAAAAGAGCCGAGGGAGGTCAAAGTTCCAACAACAGTTCAGAGACTTTGTTTTGGCAACAGATCCTTTTCAGATTACGCTCAACAGTTTAGTGATATCAAGGGAGCAATTTAAGTCACTGAAATTGGAATTTAATTACAAGCGTAGTTTATTGACAATGGAGTGGTGCCAATAATATTTCAAAGGTCTATACCCCTTCAAATCTTGCTGTCTCACAACAATAAGTCAGTGATTATAATCGCTGGGAATATTCTTTAACAATATCATAATCGGGATTTTGTAAATTGCAAAAAGTAACAACATATCCCATTAATTAAATGTGTTTATGTTAAGAGAATAAAAATTCGTCTGAAGGTGTCTTGGCCGGACATTTAATTTTCCAGACACCACGTTCTCCTTTACCATATCTGTCCTTACCTTTACCAAAATATTGTTCAAAAAAACCAAGCTCATCTTATTTAATTTACTTGACTTATTAAATAAAGTTGGAAGTTTGTGTATGTGCGTGTGCATGTAAGGTCACAATCTGAATCTTTATGGCCCTCTTTTGATAAATGGTGTAATACACTTTTATATCAAGTTAATTTAAAATTATTTGACGAAATTATTTAGACAGGAATGTAAATTAATGTAAGTAGTAGTACTTAACATATTTTTCAAAATAACGTGCTTTATACATTGAATATAATTATTAAATATTTATGGAACGTGACCTATTTTATATTAGAGAAAAGTTGTAGTGACACTCGAGAGCTTAACGAGGACCTTACAACATGTAAGCGTTAGAATGTACTTGCCCTAATGATTTTAATAACGTTTATTAGTTGAGCAAGACTTTATTTTAAATTTCATATTTTTTTTTAAATTATTTGAAAAGCATTAAGTCATGTTTACATCGAATATCCTAAATCCTAAATCTGTATCTCGAAAAGAGATAGTGAACTAGTTAAAATACATGCCCAACAGTGGTAAATAATGGAAATTGTATATTAAGACCATTGTAAGCAGCTAATGAGATATCACCTGTTGTATCAGAATCAATGTACGCAGCTATTGATCTATCACCTGATGTATCAAGATCAATGTATGCATCTAATTGATGTATCACCATTTGTGTCTAGATCATTGCATGCATCCATTAATGTATCACCCGTTTCATCACATTTTTCAGACGCGTTAAATTTTGAGAAGTACGGAAATATTCGCAAAGGCTACTTTACCTAATATTTATAACACTATAATCAATTATAACACCAAATATTAATAACATTATTAATTAGTATTTTCCTTGTAAATATTTTCCGCCATTAACCATCCTTCCATGTCATAAAAAATACAACATTTGGAAATTTTCTAAATCATATTATTATAACAAATATATCGTCAATAATAAGCCTTTAAATAAATATCGATATGCGATTTAAATGAAAAAGCTTTGGAATATTCATTTTCGTCACAATAAACATCTAAAACGCAGCCTCAATGCTATCTAAGACAACGTCGAAGGAACGAATTTCTGAAGACAATCGATTCTGTGGTAAATTGGTGAGCCGTGTAACTGTTGTTCTTTATGGCAGAGTAAATCTTGTCTCGATACACCATTTTTATCAGAGACCCAATTTCTTCTCACTTCTATACGGTTCTGATTTACGAAAACATCCAATCCAGGCATCGTATATAAATTCCATTAACAATAAGTCTTGTTATTTGAAGATACCCAATGTATATAACCCAATGAATCTATTTCATAAAACACAAAATCCATAACTTTGTGACTTTTTAAGAAAAATTGCTTCTTTTGTACAGTTCCATTTAAAAACCAAGAATATGCGTTTATTACAAGCAATTATTTTTTATGAGTAAAATTTGCTTTTTCATCATTTTTCTTTTTACACGGTTAACTGTGTACAAGTTCATATCTCTAGCATTTCCTTACTCGTTTTTTAAAAATTATCTACAATATTCGTTATATTCCCGAAATAACTTTCATGTCGTTTTTACAAACGACACTAGCTATGTCCAAAAAGGTTCATTTAAAACTGCCAGCAGAATCCATTAAGCTACAGTAATAACCAACATACAGTAGATCGTTGTCAAGGAACAGGGTATCAGCAACCAGACATTGGGATCCGATAAGGTAATAACTCGCCAGTAAGTCTTGCTTACTGCAGAGGATGATTATTGTCATTCTTAATGTAGAAGGATTTAGCAATAAAGGAAAAAGCTTCCTGCTCGCTCTCATTGATGAAGGACAGGTCTCTCCTTCTTCCAATGTTGTAGGACTAATATTTTGACCTTTATCTCTCCCGTAGTGGCTGTATTCGGTGTGGTGTGTCTCAGCAATTGGTGGCACAAATGTTATCCAAGCAAAATATCCTGTCACTTCGGCAACTGTGAAAAGCTTTATTACAGTTTTCAACCTTCTAAATGCCAAAAAGGTAGAAGTAATGCTCAATTTTAAAATCACTCTTCTTGAGTTATTAAATAATTGTGTGCTTTCAGAAACAAACAATTCTAGAGCAATATTTACATGTAACAAATGATTTATACTATGTGTTTAAAACATAAATACACACACACACAAATGCGAGCACGCGCAAACGTTTGTGTTCTTTCAGGCAAGTATTTTCCCGTTGACTGTTTATTATTTCAAATCAAATTATAAATATTTATTGTTTAAAGTAATTAAAATTTTGAACAAAGACACTACATCTAAATCCCAATCTAACGATACGAGTAAACGTATACGAATAAAGAGCTATATTATTTTCTGAAAATTATCCATATAACAATGTTATATTTATTAATGTTTAATTTTACTTTAATCTTTATCAATAATAGCATAATATAAATGTATTATAACATTAAAAGTAGTTAAAATTGTGCTTAAATACTTTTTATTTTTATTATTAGATTTACAATGAAGCTAGAAATAAAGTTAAAATATAAAAGTTTTTTTTATTTTATAAGACTGTAAAAGATTTCCCTGAAACGCTACTCAAAGCGCAAAAAGAAGCCAAATCTAAGAATTAAAACTAGTGGAACAGTAGCAGATTTTGATTACTGCTTCTTGTAATTAACAACAATTAAAACTTCTAGGCTTGGGTTGTTTTAATGTACTTAGGAATTATGTCAGCATTTAACAATTTTGAATCTTTCATGTTGCAAAGCAAACTCAAGATTATTTTGGTGAAATAACTTTGAGTTTATTGTGAATTTGAATAAAATAATCAAAATCTAACTCCTGCGGTCAATTTGGTGAAATGAAAATCATTCACATTTTTTAGCCGCCATTTTAAAGCAAAACCTTATTATTTAGTTCTGTTTTCATTAAAGTGTTTAGCATTCAAATTCGTTTAAAACTATTTATATCATTAGATATTTAAACTTTTATGAAACTCGATTATCAGACCCCTTTCTAAGCATTGTTTTACTTAAGTAATAAAGAGAAATTTATATTTCCAGAAATATTATTAATAAATTCTCAACTAGTTCAATAATCTGAAATACACTGTTCTCTAACAAGTTATTTGTGATAGTTTACATAAAACTTCTGAATACAAATATTACTTATATGTATATATATATATATATATAATTGATTATATATATATATATATATATATATATATATTATATTATTTATATATATATATAAACAAAATTATACTTCGTTTATATTAATAATTAATAAATACACATAATTACGTATTCCCGTAAACAATATTAATATTTTCATAAAATATTTCTCTTTATAACAACGTAATTGCTGTTATTACAAGACTGCTTAAATTGAACATTATTGAAACTGCAAAAAAGGAATTTAACAAGAATTATTTTCAAATTATAAAGGATGACTACTTTATGAAAGGTTATACTTCTTACTAATCAGTTTTTCAATGAAAATGCCTCTTCTTCCCATTAATAAATAACAAACTATTACCACGATAAAATATTTTAAATAATAATCATGACTAACACACTTGCATTAGATATTGTACATTGTATATATTGACGGATATTAAACGAAAATACAACAATGGCTATAATAAACCAAAATGTATAATACTCATTACATAAATAAAAATAAGTAAACAGCCAGCGGTTTGCATTCACTCTTACTGGCCAGAAAGTGTAGACATAAAAGTAAGTATACGCAAATCATATTTAAAAGAAAAAAATATTTGAAACTATAAGTAAGACGCAGTTTGATATATCACAGATGAGGTGACAGATGCGATGACTAAAATGTGACTGCGACAGACACGTTGCTCCCTTGATTGGTGAGCCTTCCTGCTTTCAATTACAGACTTAACTCGGGATATCCTGGATTTATTGATTTGATAGGTTACTTTCTCTTCATTGTACATTTTTTTCACGTTGAATAATATTTTAATATCATAATATCCAACATATGTTGAAAACTAACTTATGTATAAACTCGAAATTTTGAACGAAGTATAATTTCTGTATTTATGCATCGGGTTACATCATGTATCGACCGCAGCATCTATCGAAGACGAAACTACGTAAAGAACTAAAATTTTGTGTGCAAGTTCAGCGAAGTCTGGCATCTCACGGGGAGGCCCAATCATGCATAGACACAATTGATAGTGTACTTAATAAATACCAGCGTAATAAAATAAATATCAGTGTACATCGAAGCCAGCATAGCGTAAAGCTGAGGCTTAAAAGAGAAGGAAAAATGTCTGGCATTGTGTAGAAGTAACCGTACCTTGTACTTGTAATAGGTATGAAACGTATATGTTGTACATTTTGGCAATGTTAGATCTTTTTTGACATTTTTAATTAGTCTACTTTGTTTATTCATGTATATATTACCATAGAACATTAAATTCCAAGTTATAATCATAGAATCAATTAATAACGCCGTCGACATGAGAGTTACTGAATTGACGACACCACTTTGTCACTAAAATGACGTGGTGACCAGTACTAAGGGTGTTATTACACATAATTATTGAGACCACTGTTTGCGAACCTTTTTCATAAAATTATGAAAAGAAATTCATTCTTATTTACTAATAATACAATCATTAATTTAGAAAACAATAATTCTAACCATTATACGCCAATAATTTTGCACAGTTATAACAATATTTTAAGTCAACGCTGAAAAACAGAGTAATTTAATCTAAATGAGAATCAAAGATATTATTTTCAGATTTGCCTTTTCAATATTATGACAACAGTTCAATAATTAATTAGAGCATGAAAGAAAAGCTGTCTCAAAGATCATCGTTACTCGAGGGAAATCTACGACCAGCGTTGTTTTTTTTTTTCTTTTGTCAGGGGCTTGAAAATGACAGGTCACTTGATGAGGCTTTACATTTAAAATTTTTGAGCTGCTCCCAAAATCCCCCATTTTGGGTTTGTGAATGAAGCAGTAATTATGCCCAAAAAAGTACCTCATAATATAACATAAATGTGTGGCAAGTTTAGTTTTTCTCGTGTGTGAGCCGTTACAATATTAGTCGGGGGTCTCCAGACTTTTTATTAACCATGTATATACTTTACTATATAAAACCTCAGGGAGACTAAAACCTTTATATTGCAAGGATACTATTGAGATTGCTGGCTTTTGCTAATATATTAATTAAAACCAAAGTGGTCTAAGATTTTCCTCTCTTTTGATAAATAATAAAAAAAATCCAGTATGGTTATAAAAAAATTCACTAGACAAAAACTGTTTTATAGCACTTCCAACTGTACTAATTTCAACAAAATCCGTCAATGCATAAGCGACCTCGTCCGTTTTAAAGATACTCTTATAGAAGCCAGGAGCAACAAACAACTGATAACTCTCAACTATGCCATATATGTACTAACTATATATATATATATATATATATATATATATATATATATATATATATATATATATATATATATACTGAAACTCACGATGAAATAACCAAAACCTTGCTACGAAACATTACTTAAATATTCATAAGTTCCGACCTGAGGACGCGAGCTTCTATAATTCCGCAAACAAGTGCTTATAATGTTTCATTTCTGTTGTTTCAAATGTTCTCGCTAAGAAATGCATCAATCCCTGGTTTTAGTGCTCAAACACCCTGGGCATAAAATTTATTAATGAAGAATATAGGGATAAAATAATATTCGTTTTAGTATAAATCCGCTACTTATAAAAACTATTTAGTGTTAATATAACTGTTCAGGAATTACAATAAAAAGTTTGTGGTGTTGGTGGTGTTCAATATACCAAAATAAAACTTAAATATATTCTAATCTTATTATAATTCATGTAACCAATTCTTTATGTAGTTACAAGTACTTAACTTAAACTTAAGTAAACTTAACTTAAAAGCAATGAAGAATGCTCTAATGTTTAGCCATTACCTGTTTTAGAGGATTTTAAAAGCAATGCTCCACGTTGGTTGTAACACGGAGGTCAAATGAAGTGTAAAGCGCTGAACATTTTGTTCAATGTCCTCTTTCCGCTCGTTCACTGTTTAACCTCATCCCTACATTTCGTACGATACTTGACAATCTTCACCTCATTACTTTTTATTACTGCCTATTAAACTGGAACTATTATTAGTAAAATAATCCTTCCGACTCAGTCGGAAGAAGCGGGTAACTTTTTTAAGAACTGAACAGGCATTGTCTGTAGAAACATTCTTACGGCATTTACGTGTAATCAATACGTTACACGAAATTTCGGGACATTTATTATAGTTCAGAGATGTGTAACCATTGCATTTCGAGAACCGGAATCTGATGTCTTCATCAGGTAATAACTATCACATAACAAACAAATCATACCTAAACGTCGTAAGACGCATAGTTGAAATATTCGAAAGCTATTTGTGTCAGCTCCATTCACACTACTTCTAAACATGCAGTAAAAGTAACACTAATTATTGGCTTAGCGTTATCAAAGTCTATCACTTGTGGGGCTATCTTTCTCGAGAACAAACTAAGCTTTCTAAGCTTCATTTATATTAGCAACACTTAGTTTGATAAAAGTGCAAATTATTCCATGGATTCGGACAAACATAAGCAAATATTTTACATATAGGTAACCATGACGGCAATCAGAGGATAAATTAATGTTTAAGCAATATGAGTACAATCATATAAGATTTGATCTTGTCACATATTAACACATACAGATGACATATGCAGTACAAATAATATATAAGGAATTAAAGTATAATGTAATGATAAGCATAATGAGTGAGTCAATGTTGAAAGTTGGTAACAAGGTCTGGTTTCAGCGCACTCTTGAGTTGCAGTATTCTCCTTACTCCACCAGTACCATTTTTATTTAAACACTGCAAAGGAACCTAATTCAATTTACACAATTTTTAATGTATTCTGCGCTAAGATATCTATCTGTGGGGTTAAAATTTGCATGTAACTTCATTTTTATATTGACAATAATAAATTCTATGATAGTGCAGGAAATTTAGCAGAGGTTAATTGAAGCAATCAAAGTGGTGACACAACTCTTTATGGTCTGACGGAGGAATGTAAAACTTTCTTTTCTGTGTGATGAATGCCTGCTTATCAGGTCACAGGACATTTCGAGAATGAAATGAGCTATAAGCTGGAAATTTCGCATCCGTGGTGCAGCGTAATCCTATCTTGTTTTAAACTTAACTAAAATGGGCCTACTCACAATAACCAAGCATTGACAGCTGATTTGTGGTTGATAGTAAATGGCGATTGTCGGAGCAGAAATATGATTGTGGGAAATAAAGGAACGTGCATTGGCCTTTTTATTATTGGTTCATTGTATGTGAAACTCAACCATACTGTAACTATTATTTCCATACTTAAACTTGTTTGAATTCACACCTGACGGAATATTTCATGTAGAAGAATCTCGAGAAAAAAAATTAAAATTATTGGAAAACTGTGCAGTTCGTTTGAAGCAATATTTTCCCCCCAATTAGAAGAGCTCCTCCTTCAATAAATACTGTTAATTTTTGAACTCACAGTTATGTTTGATTTTTTAGATTTCCTTTTTAGTTATTAATACAGTAATTTCAGAATTAAACAGAATCTGGACGATTTAAATTGTTGTTGGAGTGATCAATCCGCTAATTTAATAGACGAAGTCTTGATAATTTTCCCAAAATGGTTCCCGTATTATGATTGCATCATCCTAATTGATATGATGCTCTTCGGATAGACAATGATGGGCAAATAGCTAGATTTATAATCTATCTATCGCAATATGTAAATATAAAAAATATCTTTACATCTACATCTTCCCAAAGACCTAGGTATTCCGAAATTCGAGACCAAAGCTTAGCTCTCTTATCGAATGTTTAAATGTTCTTTCATATGTGATTCAATGGTTCTGGCAGTTTATGTGACTGCAAAATATTTTTATTTATTTTTAACACCAAAACCTACTATTTTTTCCATTTCATTTAATCCAGGGGTTTTGACTTTTCTAGAAATCCCATGCAGTTTCTTATAAATGAAAGAAACTTATGACAATCTCCTACAATGTGAATCGAATTATGCTGGTATTTTTTAATTTCGAAAAAGCCGTACATATGGGAATTATAATGCTGAGGATATACTTTATATCATAACTAATCTGAGGTATATGTCTCTTTCCTTTAATAATTTAAATTTGAGTGTATCGGTGTTGTCTAGCGAATAGCTAACTAGGTAACCCTGCTGAAACTGATTAATATATTTTAATAGAAGTAATAACTAACTGTAGTGGATTAATTAAAGTTATAAATGTTTATTGGACATAAATCCTCTACATAGTTCTTTTACTTTAACTATAACTTTAATCTATGTGTAACGCCCGTGAAATCCAGTAAATCGATCCTTTTCTAACTTTTTTATCCATCAAAGTTAAAAGTAAAACACTATTTATCTATTAGTTAAAAACATTTTTTGGTTTCTTTCTCACAAGACTCAAAAACTAAATTTTGGCTGTTACAAATACATTTTCAATTTTCTATGTTTCGTTTTTTTAACTATACACTTCTTTTTGTCAAAAAATATACTACTGGTGACGCCTCGAAACTGATTAAGACGTGTTTTACACTTTGAGTACATACAAGTTCATACTGTTTTTCTAAAAGTAGATTAGTATTTACATTCTCATTCTCATATCGAAGTCATAACAAGATAAATAATTTAATTAATTAGCGAAGCGAGTTTTATAAGCGAGCTCAAACTGATACTGAAGATAGAACGGAAACTTATAAACGTAAAATGTAATGTTCGCATCAGAGATAAAGAATTTCCTTTTTAAAATATCTAACGATATCTTCCGAATATCCTTTGATAGAAAATTTGTTCTTCTTTAATTAAGTTCATTTTTAAATAATTCAGTTGATTTATAATATTGAAAGAGGGAAAGGAATTTAATTTCACGAAAGTCACGAAATATACTGCAAGTATTTTACGAAGCGTTTTCCTTACTGTAACTACAACGATGAACTGCGGTGTATTCTTATAGATGAAAAATAAAATGACGGTAATTTGGTCAGCCAAGACCGTTGTAAATTGGGTAAACCTATTTAGATCATAAAGCGTATACTTTCAGGCATTATAATTTATCTCCAGTCTAAGATATTTTTGTGCCACAGTTCAGTTTGCTTTGTTGGTCTGAAGAATATTTATAAGTAAGCAGGTCTGAGAAGCCTAATTTTGTCAAAAGACAACTAAGGTTGGTTTTATAACAGTGTTTAAATTTCTAGTAAAAGTTAAATAGTAAATCTGTCTTTGTCATATACATTACAGTACTGACCAAGCACTGCATATTTAATATTTGCTAAATCGTGAACTTAAAAGTATGTTGCCTCAAAGTTTTTCATATCTGGATAAGTTTTTGTTCAACAGTGGTTCCATAAAAATGTTAAGTAAGTTTGCTGGGAAATATATTTACCTTTCAGAAGTATAGTGAGTTTATTTTATACTCTTAAAAACGTTTTATCTATATGTGCATAAGACGAAAGTAAATTAATATTTACTGCCTCCTTGCAAAATAAGTCACAATTTAATATAGGAACTAATCTGTGAATGATTAACCCAATATGCAACCCCGCCTAATTATAGTTGTTTGTTACACAACTGATCCTACTTCCGATTTCAATAGGCCAATTTCGTACACAAACCTTCATTATAACAAAGACTGGATTCGAACTATTCCATTTCCTTACCATGATGGTTATGTGTTTTTCCTTTGTCCTGAATTGACGTCAAGAAATGTACTTTGATAGTAGAATCAACGTCTCTGATAACAAGCAATCAGTGTTGCTATTCAAGCAGGTCACCATCAACAAGAATCAGTGGCTAGTTATAGTGTTTTGTGTGACATTGACAACTATATAGTAATTTTTAATTTGTTTTGGTCTTTATGTTAAAGTAATTAGGTTTATTCTGATTTAAAATTATTAATTTGTGTTTATGTTTATAAAACTTTAATTAAAAATGCCAAAACCATTGGCTTCTGCATTTAATTTAAATACGAACAGTTGATTCAATCATATTGAACTAACTATTTACCCAAAACAATTAAAACGGTAAAAATAATTTTGAACGGATTGTAAGAAACAATTATAAGGTAGGAGTAATGTGAACCAAGGGACGACTGTAAAAGCGTTTATATGGTCATTGTGATAGAAGCAATTGAAATCCCAGATAAAACGACCAGCGGCAATAATTGTCTGTAAATTCAGTTTACATGCTATCCCTGTGCTTCAATTGTTTACCTGATAACAATTTCTGTTAATGCTGTAAACAATTAATAAATGTTATTTATTCCTAATAAGCTTGCATAAAAATTTAAACTTCTAGTATATTATTTTTGAAATATTCATTCCATATTTTATATTCAAGGATATTTACTGTTCATTGCTAATTTGGAACATATGAGTTTACCTTAAAATATACTACATAAAAGTGTCACTGTTTACACACAAGTAACTCTGTCCTAGGTTCTAATTAGAATAAACACTTACCATGAGGCGGGCAATTGTAATTATGTGTCTAATAATTCACAGTTTGGATTGGGACACATCAATCAACTATAATATATTACAAATCCTTTTGATTTCAATTAAAAAATAAAACCACACAACAGAGGCTTTGGGATAAAAAAAGTAGATCTCATAGTTAGACTAGTGCGGTAATCTTTGAGTTTTTGCCAAATAACGACCAAATATAACAATATTGGCTAACTGAGTTTACCTTAGTTAGACGAATAAACCCAACTCCTAATTGAGTAGCGTCAGTTGTGACCAGAGACTAAAGAACACGTTGTGACACTTCCACCCTCCCACAGTGACACTAAGAGTCTCCTGACACTTTACTCCAAACATTTAGACTTGTGATTTAGAAAGGTGATGAAACTGAAAAATGTTATGTATATGTAATTACAATGTCTCAATAAGGAGATTCGGCACCTTTTTGAACTGTCACAGCTATTTTATGAGAAAATATAATGGAACCTTTTTCATAAAGTCTGCATGAAATTGTCTTCTAGTTTTTAAATAATAATGAAAAATTCTTAATACCAACACGAGGGCAGGGTTGGAAGAATTTTTTTAATGCAACGATCCGTGTTTTAGTCAATCTAAAGAAAACATTTGTTACTGATTTTAAAAATACCCTAAATTTTATATCTTCCTTGTTGGTTTTGTTAAATATAATTCATAAAACCCCGTTTTTGCATGGTTTTTTGTATACTATTTGGATGATTGAGAAACCTGACTGTTATTTCACTGTGTTCGAATCAGCTGTTTATTAAGAAAAAGTGAAATTATACAGTATAAAAAATTCAATCTAAAGTGCCTGTTACCGACATTTTTATGTAGCTGATTTCAATCAAATCAAATTTGGTGGGAAATTAAAGTTTAAATTGGTCATAAAACCCCCACAGTTGTTTATATTTAAAGTTATTGTAAGACAGATAAAACATTCACTCACTAGTTATTTTGATAACTTACGGCACCAAATCACAAACAAATCCTGTTTAGGAATCCTATTAGGAAGTCCTGAGAGTACCAATAGCCCAGTTACTGGTCAAAGTTGACTGAATGTGTCTGACATATGATTCATAATATATATTTGATTCATTCGTTACCTCTCATTCTTGTAGTCGTATAAAATGCTGGCTCTATAAATAAAACAGAGTAATAATACATTTGTGTATGAGTCGGTTTTTGTATCTTTTCCAGATATACATAATCAGTGAGCTGGTGTTTTCAGTGCCAATATTAGCCAACAACAACGATCAACTATCAGTGCTACCACTCTATCACATCATGAGTAATCACATCAGGTGATCTTCTGAATGCGTGTTACTGACAATCACATCAGTTTTTCATAATACTGATGTATTTACTCTTTGACGTGTTTATCACTCAGTAAGAGCGTTGACATAGCTACATAAAAAATAATTCAACGTATGTTGAATTAGTTTTGTGGATTTTTAAAACTTATACAATATTCCTATTTATCTAATTTAGGCATAACTACACTTTTAAATATCTATTGTATAAAACGTAGGAAAACCTTCAAAATATTTTATCTATTGATACTCAATTTGCATAAAACTAAATTTGTACATAGACAAGAATGAGTTCTATGATGGTGCATGCTTAACCATAAAAATTTGGCCGAGGGTGACTGAAGCCTAATTCTCTGCAGTATATCTCGAGAATGAAGTGAGCTACAGACTAGAAATTTTGCTTGCTACCTCAGTCAAGCCTGTTACGTGAAACGTGGGGTCGCACATCCGGCCTTGTCTAGATCTTAAGTCTCCAATATGATAAAAAATCTGACAAATTAGATGTTCGTACAATGATTTATAATTCCTGCATCCATCATATATCCAGACGAGATGTCTTTTGGCCTTTCAGCCTAAAACATCTTATTGTTTATATTTTATATCGATTAACAGTTATTCTATCTCGTGTTCATACATATGGTAAAGTTTGTAAGTTATGGAGCATAGTTGTGTGGAAAATATATCTAGTCCCTGAATCCTAACAATTAATATTACTAAGTAACATAATTTCATTGTATGTTTGTGCCATTCTTAATTATCATTCATAAGAGGTGCAGGTTGGATGAGTTGATAACGTTCCTGGTCTGACTCACTATCTCAAAGTGACATAAGGGACTATCCTAGCTCAAAACCTATTCTTAGAATGTACATATCAATTTATGTTGAAATCCATTACATAGAGAACTGATTAGAATTTAGGATAAAGCTATAAATGACTTCGACATCGCTATATTTATAGTTTTCTATAGTTATCTTCTCCCAAAATTCAAAATTCCACCTAGTATGGGTTGGCATACTCAAATATCAATGATAGCCGTTCTGCAAATATTCAGCTAGTGGAATTTACTAGTTACAAATATTTGATATGTAGTTTCAAAACATGATGCCAGGGGAAATACTGTGGTACTTATCTGTATATCTAGAGCTTGCTAAATGGGAAAAGAAAAAACAAAAGAGATCATCTAAACACTCCTCAGAATTTCATGCGTTCCATCTCAGGAACGGCGATGTTAACAAAATAACGATCCTTTAGAGAAGAATGGCCATGCGCATACCAGCGATTCTAATCAAAGCGTAATCAGTGATAAGTGAGATGCGTACTTCTATCCCATGTACATCGCTTAGTTACACAAGAGCACAGTATTCCGAAGAAATTTATAATAATAATAAACATAATCTATATATTATATATGCTGAACGAATGGTTTAAGAAAACATCTTCCTGATTTAAATGTCGACAGCATAAATTGAAAAATAGGAAATTTTTTCGTTAAAAAGAATTTAAATTTCTTAACGAATTTGTAAGGTTTGTATGGATAATATAAGAGTAAGTATTTTTGGTCTCGTCTCTTATTTAGCCAGCAATATAAGCATGATAGATTTAATCAGCCTTGTTTATCCGTCTGATTGGTGTGTTAGGGGAAAGGAGGAGATTGTTATTGCTTAGACCACAAGCCAATGTGGTTGTAACCTAATATTATCGTTACCAATATCAACCCCTCTCACCGGAAGTTAATTACCATGCTAACTATTTAAAATTACTTTGTTTTAATAACATTTTAGAAAAATAAACATTAAAAGAGGCAGACAATATAAGCTATCAATATACAATATACTTTCATCACATTGAAATACGCAAATGGATAGGAAGTTTTAATATAATATAAGAGATGGCAATTTGTCCTACAATTTATATTCCAAAACTTCACAAATTTACAGTAAAATTTAGGTAGGTAGTAGTATTTACTTTTCAGTTAGCTTTAAAATATAACTCATATTTTTTATTCTTGTCGTAATATTTAAAATAGAAGCCAATATTACAAATTTGTAATGGAATATCTTATATGTAGTCACCATTTTTATTGTAACATTTTTCTAGCTCTATTTGTCCTAAGGACCATTTTTAAATTGACTTCAAATGTAATAATATAGAAAACTTTAATGGTAATTAAAACTATTAATAATAATGTGACAAATTTCAGTAATTAAATCTTAGTATAAATATCAAATTGCCTACTTGATTATATGTGTGTTTACATGTTTTTCACATATGATAGTAATTATATCTACCATCCTGTAGTCCTATACAGCATATAGGATCAGTGTTCTGAGACCTAGGATGTATTCCTCAATTTACGTAACTATGCGCTCATTGTAGCTTTATACAATACTAAGAACAAAATTTATCCGGAAAGTATAGTTATTGATTACTTGATAAGTCTATTAGACAAATATCTAATTTAAAAAACTAAGCCTGATTTTTCATTTCACGCATCTTTACATTTTGTTGCTAGGGATTAAAAAATTAATAAAAAAGAAAAAGCAAACCATTTTTATTTTACTAAAAACGTTTATTTGAAACTTTACAGTTAAACTTTCATAGTGTGTTCTAAGACAAACTGGCCTGTGTAAATCATAAGTCAAACGTTCTTTTATTAAAAACAATTTCTCAATAAAACTATGTTAATTTACGATAAAAGCCCAATTTAGATACAAAATAAACAGCTTACTCTAAGTCGACTATTCTGTAGTACTCGTACTTGAAAGAAGTGGATGAATAAGGAGAGGTGTAAGCCCTAAGGAGACGTCAAAAGGATTACCAGCGTATGAAATAAGTTGGCAACTTGAAGAGCTTCTCAACGCCAGTTTTCGACGAGAAGTTTGTTATGTCAACCTTTGTATACATCGTTTCACGGATGGCGAGTTTTGAGAAGTACTCGTACACTGGTATTATGAGTAAGGTGAAGTGTCTTTCAACAGGAAGATGAGCTCCGGGTTGAGAGTATTTTGTTACACATTCCATTCAAAGACTGGATTATTAATGCTTTTACAATTTATGGTGATAATTAGTTTTTTTATTACTTTTCAATAAAACACTGTATATTTGTTAAGTTTACTGAGAATTATTAACTTAGGACATACGTATTGCAATTAAGTACAATTTTGAAATGAATTCCAGGAAATGAACGTGTCTATCCTAAATACTTTAGTGCAAGAACTTTTTCAAACCAAAGCAATATACTCGTAGAATTAGCAAAGTATTACTGAATGATTCAGTATAGTACGTTTGACAATTTATACATTGATATCAACTTCCTGTTCAGGTTAGAGGATCATGAGAATATTAATCTGCACTATGTATTCAATAAAAAATTTCAATATGGTGGTCGTATAGAATAACCTGTATATTTCTTATATAGTTCACAACACAAACTATACGCCTCAATTGTGTGTTTATAAATATATCAATCGTGTAAGATATGAAAGTTGGGGAGCTTTAAAAGTTTTTAAATTAAATCATCAATATTCTAACCAATAAATAGTTTTCATACTATCAGCGGTATAAAAATTAATCTTGTATATGATTATATTATTTTTGCATTTAAAATTACTTCTACAAAATAAAGTTAGTCTTTCTTCCGATTGCACAGGACGGGATATTTTGCATTATTGCAATTTACCTATGAAAATCCTGTACATTATGTATTGCGTGTATAAAACCGTATAACAGTATATATAATATAGGTTACATAATGTTCATAATATGTTAATAAATTATTTTAATACTAGGTAATGTTAAATTTAATTCATGGAATTCAAACTTTTAATATTAAATTAAAGCAAAATAATTAATTTTTTGGAGCAAACAAATTTACTTCGATAAACTTGAAGTTAAGAAAGTGTTTATTATTTTCAGAGCAATCGAAATGTGAAAGATGGAGTGGAGATTAAAATGAAAGATGAGAAGCTACTTGAAAGACGGTAGTATGTCAGCGTTTCCAAAAGAGGAATATTTCATTACAGAAAAATTATGGTTGCGTGTGACAGCATCTTTTGTTGCGGCTCGTCCTCTTTCGCACCTCTGGCGTTGAGTCGCTTTTCAATAGAACCACTTCTCTGTTACTTATTATCTTTATTTTCGTCTTTGATTCAACCAAAACTAAAAAACCTTTTTAAGAATAAAATATTTTTCATTAATAATAATTAATATTATTGGTGAAATTGCCTTGAATGTTGTATCAAACGTGTATTGTATTTGTTAGTAATAAAGATTGATATACTAAATGTTGGTATAATTTTTGTAAAGAGAATTTATTTTATTTATTGCACATTATTTTACTCTCCAATTATTGTGCGTAGGTTACATTTAGTACAATAAGAGATGAACCGTAGAAGAAAAAAGATAAAACTGTTAAATGATAATATTCAAAAGCAAAGATTAAGAAAGAGTATGGTTTAGTAGAATATAAATATTGAAAATATAAGTTATGGTAAGAGAAACACTCCAAATGTTTCCTATACTAAAATGTACTAATTTTTCAGTTCATCTTGAGTTATAAACCTTTAACATTAAATATTTCGTCCTCGCCGCAAAAACTCATCTTCAGTTGTCAGATGTTAGCCGAAACTGCCAATAATAGCATCCGTCTGTACAGGAGCCGAAGGTTTATAGTGATTGACTGAAGCTTGAACAACCAACAACCAATTTGACTAACTGTGATCAATATAGCTTCTTTATTACAAACTGACAGCTTTTCGACAGTTTAACACTTTCCTGAAATTATTTTCTATCTTGATTATTTACAAGGTTTCTCTTATGTATTCTGGATATTTCAATGCATGTTAAAAACAATCATGTTAGTTTAGTAACAATTTCTTAGAAATGATGAGTACATTTAAAACCTTTTCAATATAATTGCAATTATGTTATTTCATATTTCTGAAGTTTTATCTAGCGACTCAAAACCCTATATGAGACATTGAAAGATTTGTAAAATTAATGTTGTAAAGTATTACAGAGTTGAACACGTCATTCCCTTCTACCCTACAAAGCCTGATACTTGCTATGTGGTCCATTTTCGGATGATTTAATATGCATGCATGATCTCTTAGGAAGTACAATGGTAGTACACGTTAATATTGTAACCTAAGTAAAAATAAGGATATTGCTTTAAAAAAGTTAAGTAATTATAATTCCCACCTTATCCATACTCCGTGATATATACTGACTCCCTCCTTATTCTGTTTGGTACGATCCTCACACAGACTAGTGGCTCATGAGGACGGGCCAAATAACGGTAAAGAGAGAATTGGCCTCTCCCGTTTATTATAAAAACTATGTTTGTACTAACGAAATACATTGTTTGAAAATTTATACTCAACCAATATTTTTAGTGCTTTTTAAGTTCACGCATCTTGTATTCACGTTATTCTTTTAATATTCTGAATTATATCACGTATCTTTCTATAGTTTAAACTCAGTGCCATTTGTTTGAGGAAATACACGCGAGGGGTTTTGCTGTAACATTCATTTGTTTGGTGTAAACAAGCGCTACTGTAGAAATTTCAATAGGAAGCAGTTTAATGAAATAAAACTAAATGAAATTCCTTTAAAGGAGGCGGAGTTGGGACTGTCAAACTCTCTCAACCACGACGTTAATCACGTCATGTCCTTTCACTAGAGTCTCAAAAATCAAATAAGTCTTCTCTTATCTAGAAGTATTGTATTTTCACATCAAAATGACTAGTGAAGTACTCAAATACAATGGAATTCACTTTCAATTGTTTATTTAAAAGTCACTAAAACTTGGCGTTGGGTGTAACTAAATTGTTATCACGGGTATTGATCTGGCGTACGGAGGACTTCAATAATTTTATTTTTAAATTACATCAAATAACCACAATTAGAATTATTTTGAAGTACTACGTTAATAAGCAGTGAATTAAACATAAGCTTTAATTCTAAAATAAATACGAGTATATGATTATTTTCAAAAAATCATTGATTATGTTTTTACAAATGATAACTTAATTTTATAACATTTTTATTAAATACTGCTAAAAAGGTTAAATAAACATTTAAACATAGTAAAATATTTTATAACAGTTCCGTAAGTGTGCTACTTTATATACTTTGATTAATTTGTTTTTATGAATATTCCATAAACAATCTGAATAATATATTTGTTCATGCGCTAAAGAAAATACCACATATAATGGAGTAGAATTCCCATACAGCTGTGGTCCATATTGAGATACTGATTACTGGTAAATGGTGCTATCTGCCTTATCTACCATTTTGAAGACAAATTAATTACTTAAAATAACAATGGTGACGGATAATTGATTTAGCAATTGAATCTTTTTCTCATTATGTCACATTGTGCTGTAGTTCTTTAGAGAGGTGTTTTGGATGAATTTAGTTACGTATTTGCTGAAGTAAGACAACGTTTATCAAAATGTTATGTTCTTCTATTAGGGTCGAATTAGTATTAGATTAATTAAATGTAAACAATATACCAATTAAGGGTTAACGATCTGCTGTAGAATGCATACCACCCAAGTAACGATAGCGACACCTTGATTGGATGGCGGTGTGTGCTGACGGTTACCGCCCGAGTGTTGAAGCACCCGGGGCTTGATTGTGTTCTGACTCGGTCAACTGTAGTAGTTTCAGTTTCATATTGGTGTCACTACAATAGTACAACTTGTATTTCCGTAGGTTTAATTATACATACTAACAGCAAACAGCAGCATGGGATTTCGTGTCATGCAATTAAAATGTTAATTGAAACGCATTATTATACGAGATTTTCTCAACCCATTGTATGCTAAAGTCACTTATAAGTTTATGTATTACTACATGTATTGACTTAGATAAAAATTATGTAGATAATACAACTGAATTCGATAAACGCGTTATTGTTTAAATAATAGAAACTTTTCATCGTGAAAATAATCTCTCGTTCTTTCCCTTATTCGAATCCTCCAAAATATGCTGACATGTTCAAATAAAACTTTTCAGTTATTCACGAGAAAAATCAGTGTCATATGTATTAGGTAGTTATTTACTCTAATTTTAGCACTTAAATTTATTTCACTTAAAAGTACCAAATCAGTTAGAGGTTAGAGTGGTAAGCGCTTATAGGCCCATGCACGGCAATGTAAACATGGTGGTTCTGACCATATGTAAAACCTTTTGACGCATGTTTCGTCTAAAATAAGATTTTTATCCAATAAAAATAGGTTTGCCTTTTTTTGCATCCACAGGTATCCAAAGTAAGCACACAACAATCCTTCTATTACCGAATCGATTAATATTCCACCGAGAAGGGTCTTTCAACTGCAAGTTCGATTTTTTTAATACAATATTACTTCTATAACAAACTCTTATTACAGCACCTTTAAAATGGTTGTGCTTGCTTATGCCTTGACGTATTTCGATGAAACAAGTACCGTTGGCATTGTAATAAAGTTTTCCAAATATTTAGTGTCTAGTAAATATTATTTATAACTTATTATAACTATACTGGATTTTTTATTGGACTTCAAACATTTTTAACAGACGGCATTTTGTTAAAATTAAATTAAATAACATAATTTGGTTTTGTTTTCCACTTCACTATACAAACCTATATGCCAAATTTGATTTATTTGGCTTTACTGGTTTTATAGATAATAATTTGTTAATAAAAAATACAACATGGTGGTATCAGCTAAACGAAGTGAAAATTGGATAAAAGGTTATTCTTAATTTTTAGCTTACAATCACTCTCAGAATTTTAAAATGCTTACACGGGGTGTAACAGATTGGTTGGTCTGGCTATGCATTTTAAGATTCTATTTTAATATATATATATAGATATATACATAAATATATATATATATATAAAGTGCTATTTTCGAGATGTAGAAAATATTTGGTTTCTTTTATGGGCTATTGGTAGTTAGGACGATTAATGTATTCATGCAACACACATAATTAAAAATTTTTGAAAGATTAAGGCTCATTAGTAAATCTTTTATTAGTTAAACACTCCTAATAAATTAACAGAGTGAATTTTTGTATGCTTAAATTTAGCACTCAGCCGTTATTAAACACATAGACCAATTTTTGCCTCATCATATCGTAAGAAATTCGTGAACGTAGGTGATATCTTGTTAGATGAAGGCTAAACCACTATATGGCGAACTGTAAATCTTATTTCCTCAGACGAAAATCTGTTATATAAATATGTAGCATGTATGTAGAGTAGTCTCTTTTCAGTCTCCGAAAAATGTATCGTGTGTGACCGGAAGTGTTTGAACGTATCCAACGCCAAATGCCAGACTCCCTTGCTTTGTCGAACATCAGGAACTCGTGGGAAACTGCTCGCCCTTCTGCATTTACTGTTACATGACAAGAGCCAGATAGTTCACATTGGATATACTGCCAGCCATATGTTACTGATGAATATCCGTTAGTTACAAATTCAGTTGAAAAGGTGGCTTAATGACTTTCCAAGCGTGACAAATTGCAACGCAATGAGAATATTAATCATTTGACGTAATCAAGAAGCATACGCAGATACTGTAACGATATTTGCATCATTAGGAGCATTTTATTTCCAGTTGGTATTTCAAACTAAGCTCTTCATCATCGTTTAGACTTTAATATCATAAAGCAATTAGTATTAAATAAGCAATTACTTGGAAGTGTAAACAAGACGCGCTTGCTACAACATCATGCCTTTACTGATGTCTTGTGTGCATTTAACCTACTCATGTTCAAAGAGTGTATATTTATGTAAAGGGCCTACTTTATTTCTGAATGATCGCCAAACTATGTATTTGTTGGCAGGAATAAAATGAGCTAAATATTATAAATTTTGCATGCAACCTTGTAACGCGCGCATAAAATATTGTATGTACAATTTAGCAGACAGAATGTATAAAAACATAATATCATATAATGTAAGTAATAATAAATAAATAATATTATAAAATATTTATAAAATTGTTATGTAAACACTTGTTTAAACTAAACTTTATAATTATGGCTATATCACTCATTAAATTGCCGTTATATTTACAGCTACGCTAAAGAAGTGTATGTCATAATCAAGTGAAAGTAGTAACCTAAGAAAATATTAAAGAAGCCAAGAGGGATCAAAGATGGCTGTTTGACGCCACCGTGTTACTGCTCAATTAACTTTGTTAAACTTTGACAAAATATTCTCGAGGAATGTCTATAGATAATTAGATTTTAAATCCATGAACATAAAAATGTAATAGATATATTTCAAACACTCATTTAAATGGGCATTTAGGTAAGTCAAAGAAATTCTACTCCTACTTATTTTCCTACTTACCTGACGTTCCAGTTATAATTCAAACATATTTAGTATTTTAAAACATTCTCTTTCACAAATTAGAGTCCAAAATAAAAAATAATAAAACATGACACATGCATGATTCTAGTTTTATGTATTAACATTTTTATGGATATTAGTCGAATATTTCGTGTGCGGTTTCCAGAATGAGGCCAAGTAAGTGACAAGAACGACAAATGTGTTACAGAAACAGTTTGAGTAATTGTTTTTCTCTTCGCGTGTGGCAAAGTTTGTGTTGATGACAACGGTTAACTTGCCGCAACTTCTCCAAACCGTCTCCTGTTTCCCACAGACTTGCTCATCCAGATAATAAATTAGGTGTGATCTTCATCGAACATGCTTTCATGTATATTCTCAAGGTGTACACCTTTGGGTATGTAGGTTATTTGTTATTACTTCTATAATTCCATCAATAGATAAAATACATACAGCAATATTTCACTATTTCCTAGAGAAGCCATAGTCTATTCATAGTCATAGTCTATTAGTCTATTCATAATTCTACTCACACTCTGACTGCGGCAGACGTCGTACTACGTCCTGGGTGGAGAGTACCAAGAACCACTCAGTAAAGGCCTGTAGGGGAGGTGTTAAAGGATGAATTTATCTTTAACGTTTTTCAAATCTGTTTACAATTTAGTTTGCTGTATAACAAAAATAGAACTTTAACTTTTTAGACTGGCTCCAAACAATGAATTCTCCCCGTATGATCGCAACCATTTTTTTGGTTTGATAGTTATAACTGTCAATAAAAATTCAATTTTAAATACAAAGTCAGACAGAAATTACTATAATGCAACTATTTTATTTTCACGAACATTAGACGGACTGAATTGAAAAACTCCCATCAAATTCTCTCGTGGATAATTTAGAAATATATATGGAATTTGAATTGTTTCCAGCTATTTTATTCTACATATAACTTAGCTTTGGCGAGGAAGATTGATTCATTGCGAACGTTTTGTTTAACTGTACTTCACCTACCGCCCGGTGCAGTTCTGAAATCTTCACACTGTCACGTACATGACCACTAAAATTTTAGAGTCCATGTCCGTCTGAAGAGATCCAAAAAGGTCGGCAGAGTTAAAAGAGTTAAACAATGCTAAAAACAAACATTTTGTACAGTTTCGAAATCAGAGACACCTTTATTACTTAAGACCAATGTTTGGTTTACCCAGCAACCATCCAGATCTAGATCTAAATCTGGATGAAAAGTTGTTTTAACATTTTTTTATCAGTTGGCTAATTAGTGATCAATTGAGTGCACTAAGTTTTTTTTTAATAGGCTGATCCCAAACAAAAAACCAACACCACCACCACCTAAATATAGTGCACCTCAGCCGAAACACAGAGGATACAACTGTTTTATTGAATGACTAGGCAAAGTGTAAAATAGACGTTACTTAATATATTTACTCCTGCAAAACAAAAAATTGTAGAGCATAAAATTTTGTATTTGTAAGCAGCAAATATGATTGTTTTATTTCAGTTTCCAAAGTAGTAAACAACAATGTAGAAAACTTAAAATTACATATTAGATGGTGAAATTTAAAGGTTAAGAGAATATTTTTGTTTAACTTTAAGATTTCTTAAGATATATAAGTTTCTTGCAGCGGATGAATAAGAATTTTGAATATTTTATATCTTATATGTTATATTTTCTATCTATAAATTATAGTAGGGATATTTTAAGATTAAAAAAATGTTCTCCCTAATCTTTACTTATTTTACATGTTCCAACGTTATTCTATAGAGAACGTAATGTTTTATTGCCTGATGCGGACACATCGTATGTTTGTATAATATCGGATTGGTGAAAATTTTTACTCTCTCACTTGTGTTTGGGCGGTAAAAATACAATGAAAATAATTTGATTATGTTTTTCAAGGACGCACAACTTTTTCCCGGTCCTTTTATCACCTACTGAGTGAGTGATGTCTAAAAGAATTAAATAAACTTGTCTTACAGTAAAAACTATTCTTTATCTTACCCCTATAACATATATATTTATACACAGTGTCCTAGGCCACTATTACTACTCTAGGCCACTACACTATTTTCCTCAGGTTCCTAAACCCCCGTGACAATAACCTTCACGAGGAACGATACTGTAATTAACGGAAAAGTTCCTGGATGAATCAAAGTCCCCTGATCAAATTATTATTATGATAAATATTACGGGCTTTAACCTCAGTTGAGCATAACACCCTTTAAATTTAACCGTACCATTAGCAAGCCCTTCTTAGACATCTACCCCATAGTCTGTGTATTCTTATAACAAACAGAATCCTCTGCAGGAAAGCTCTTTGATTTCAGTGGAAACATGATGTGATACATAATTGACATGTACCACCTATACATGTTTGATTGTATTGCACTCTATCTACTATTTGAATGTGTCGAGGGACTTTATTCGGCTACATAGTTTTAAGATAATATCTAAATAAATTTATTCTTGGTTTTGAAATACTGAGTGTATTTTGAGTGTTTAAATTGGATTCTGTCTTAAGTTTGATTATCATTGACATAAATTCCAATTCGGAAACAAAAGAAAAATAGCTGTTATCTCATAAACAACTTTGTCTACTAAATCCAAACTCTAGTCAACTTTCAATAGAAAAAAATATTACACGTAGATTAATCCTCACCACATAGACCTAGTTATTAAGCTGAAACTAACTGACAGAATACATAATTTATTAATTTATATATATATATATATATATATTTTATTTATTTATTTATTTTATATTTATTTATTTGTGTGTGTGTGTGTGTGTGTGTGTGTGTGTGTTTATATACTAATTAACAAGTGTTTAACTATGGACCACATTTCTATTCCTTAAAAACGTTTTCGTATAGTAAAAGTACTCATTATAAATTGAAATATAAAATTCGTTTGAGAACACACCTTTCAGTCAATAAAGAAATAAAAACTAGAATAAGGTAGTCAATATCTATTTGGATCTCATGGTAGAATACAGACCGGCGGCAGATGGAAATGCTGACCTGCATACGAGTATAAGCTGTTAATGGAAACATCATCTACTTTCGCTAATGAACATACACTTCGATGGCCCCCAATACTACAGAGTCTATCTAAACTTTGAAATACATCACCTATTTAACTTGTAAAGGTACCTTTGAATGAGGTAACAAGGGGATTTGTGAGAACTTCTTACCTGAGTGTTAGCGTATTCTATAACTTGAGGGGATGGAAAGCGTTATTTCGGTTTGTCTGTTTGTACGAGCAATATTTCGAGAACGACTGACCTATAAATTGAAATTTCGCATTGCATATATTGTGACACTTTTTGTGAATTACTCCTACCTTATACTTAGCCTAGCCTTCAAATATATTCTTGATGCCAATTTTATTACTAAATATGGGCTAATAAGTCTTATTGCTACATTAAATAGTCTTGCATATTTGGGAGAGAGGATTTTGGAGGTTTTAGAATTTGACTCGAGTTGAGAGTAGTTAATCTATCCGCCACATTGTAAAGTACTGTATGTACTTAGCAGTTACCTCTTACACGTAAAAGTAGTTTTAGTGTTAAATTTCGTTTAAAACATTTAAAGGCTAGGTAACAGAAGAAGACATTGGGATTTATAAAAAGAACCAGCGCTTTTGATGATTACAAATATTTCGTGGAGATGATAGGACTCGGAAATACGACTGTGATGAAAAATACTGCTATATGTACTTTACTATTTGCTCAAATAAAAATTGAAGTTTTTTTAGATATTTTTATAGTTTTTGTAACATGTTGATTTCGAAGTATTAAATATATATATATATATATATATATATATATTATATTATATTATGAACTCCACATTATAGGGTTATCTTTATGTTAGAATAATAAATCGTAAACTAAAACCCTTTTAAATTCTTTTATTTCAGACACGTGTTTCGGTATAAACCATCTTCAGTGTGAACAATAACCTCTAATTAAATTATAAACAAAACAAATAAATATACACCTGTCGACTATTTAAACAGATGTTAAACTTATATGACACAGTTGTAATTTTGATTAAGATTCTGTGTTTGATATTTTTTCAAAGATAGGATTTGTTTTATTTTTTAAATTGCTATTTAATATGTTGTGAGGATCTTTTTTATAATTTAGATAAATGTGTAATTCTTCTTTAGTGTTTAATTTTTCTCCTTTCCTTTCGATATCCAAAATTTCCATGTTCTTTTCAATATTTTTTGTAGTTATGTCCAGTTTCTAAATAAATGTTTCAGAATCTTAATCAAGTATGTAGATGAAATGGTATGCATGTTATGTATGCAAGAATAAGTAAGTTAGTTACATAAACGTTAATACAATTTGTGGTATTTACTTTACCCTTCTACTTGAGAGCCTCAATACATTATTCTTTAAACTTAAAGTTCAGTTATTAGGAATGGATCAGGAGATGGAAAATGTTCCAGTAACCATCAATAAGTGATACTCTTGGAGTTTACAACCTTATTTATCCTGTGGATTTATTGCTGCCATCACAGTGACGACCATCAATAAGTGATACTCTGGGAGTTTTACAAACTTATTCATTCTGTGGATTTATTGCTGCCATCACAGTGATCCATAAGGCTAATATAAAAACATTCGCTTGTGGTTAGCCTGATCACTTGATGTGACATTCACCACCATTACAGAACATGTCACATGCTAAATTTTCAAGTCTATCTGTAAGTTTTTTTTTATATATCGAGCGGAACATGCGAGCAGGCAGATATTAATTTTCTAACCTCTCGAGTAGTAGTTTTCGCTAACGCAGTATACAATATCAATTGTTATTATTAATATTTAAAAAATACATGGTATCAGCCGTTAGTTGAGAACATACCAGTTATTGTTACTATGAAAAAAATAATTATAATAGGAACGCAAAATTTAGACAAACAAGGAATAAAAATATATTTAAAAACAATTCCCAACGTGTGAAACATCTTTTTTGGGAAGTGACAAATGTAACTCTCCAGACAAGTAAAAACCTGCTTAGTGTCATACTTGTCTCTACCCTGTCACTTAACGTTCCATCTTCACACATGTAAGAGTGTAAATATTACGTTGAGCACCAGAATTCTTTATATATTCATTCAAATTACATATATTTTAACTTTTAAATTTTTATTATTTGGAAAATACCCTGATATGATAATACATCTGCCAAATCATCACATTAATCTTAGTTATGAACAAAAGATATAAATATACTATCTTGTTTTTTTACGCTTAAAATAATTTATATTTAATCCTACGAACACACACTTCCATGTTAATTATAATTGTATCAGGACAATTAAATACAAATTTTCTATTTTTAGTGAGCTAATTTTTCTAAATTATTTAAAAAAAAATTTCTAACATTATTAATTAATTTTTTCTAAAATTGTTTTTAATAAAAAAAATTAAAATGGCATTTATTTTAAAACTGGTGAAATTATTTATTTTAGTGGTAAATTATTTATGTTACGGTTTGGGGGGGGGGGGGGGTGGGGGGGGGGGGGGGTGGGGGGGGGGGGGGGTGGGGGGGGGGGGGGGTGGGGGGGGGGGGGGGTGGGGGGGGGGGGGGGTGGGGGGTCAACAATATAATAACAGCTTGCTCCTTTCCCTAAACACCCAGCAGGTGGATATAAACAAAGCCTTGCTTGAAATGTGAACCATATTATTTCCTTTAGACTGAATAAAAACACTTATTTCTCTAAACTATATATATATATTTATATATTATATATATATATATATATATATTTATATATATATCTCTTATATATATAAAAATCTTGAGTCACGATGTATGTTTGCAATAAACTCCAAAACGACTGAACCAATTTCAATCAAATTTCACATGTATCCGTAATTTAGTCTAACTTAGAAGATAGGATAGTTATTATCTGAATTATTCGCTTATGTCGTGAATATAAACGAATAAAATGAAGAAAAAGTTTTCAATAGCGCCTGCACATTATAACCTGCAATTACGAGATAGATACGTATATTAAACAGTTGAAACACTATTTGGAAGGCGCTAAGTTATGATGTATAATTGTTCTAAACTAAACTTTTGGTTGAACTTAAAGGTTGAGTGGTAGACCACTTTGTAATAAAATACATTATGCATGTACAATACATTTTTTGACATATTTTCTTGATCGTGACATCAAGGTAAAATCTACATCGGGGTTGGAAATATAATTTACTTCAAACCAGAAATGCTCATACGCGGGCAAAAACTTACGAAAAGCGTGCGAAGCGAAGCCGCGGGAAGGAAACTCTTCGATTGACCGTGAATATGCGAGTACAAATGCAAAAATGATCCATTGGCACAAGTATTTTCTAAGCAATTTGCTGGATATTGGAAACGTTGAAGTTGAAACTGTATCAAGATATCTCAGTATATCAAACTACCAGATAATTTCTGCACTGTTGTTGAGACGAAAAGTGAACTAATTGAGAGTGTCTTCCCGGATATATTAAATAATTATTTAGATCATGATTGGCTCTGTAATCGTGCTATTTTAGCAGCAAGAAACGTTGATGTCGACAAAATTAACTTCCAGATACAACAATTATTACCCAGTGATTTGATGCCTTTTAAATCAATCGATACAGTTGTTGACGAAAACGAAGCCGTAAACTTTCCCACCGAATTTTTAAAATTCTCTGGATTTACCAGGAATGCCACCACACAATCTGCATAATTAAAAAATTGGTTCACCAATTATTCTTCTCCGTAACTTAAACCCGCCTAAATTATGCAACGGTACACGTTTAGTTATCAAGAGGAATCACTGGAAATATTCTTGAAGCAACAATTTTGACTGAAAAGTTTAAAGGCGAAATTCGTCCTGTTGCCGCGAATTTCCATTAAATAGCGTCAGAATGTTCAATACCATTCAAAAGGCTTCAATTTCCCCATTCGTTTAGCATTTGCGATGACCATAAACAAATCGCAAGGTCAAAACAATATTGACTTGCGGTTTTAGATTTAGAAAATACGTGTTTTTGTCATGGACAAAACTGTATGTGGCCTGTTCACGTGTGGGAAAGTCATCAAATTTGTTTGTATTAGCAAAAAGACAGATTAACCAAGAATATTGTGGCACAAATTAGTATTGAGATAATTGTCAATTTTAATAATTTAAGAAAAAAAACTTTAAATCAAAACAATTGTTCAAAATCAATGTTATCTACCTCATTTATAGATTTAGATTTTAAAATTATTCTCAGCTTTATTAGTGAATAATAATTTAATTGTATTTAGATAATGAGTAAAAATATTAATTTAATCTATAGTTACTGAGCCACAGCAACGCGTGGCCGGGTCAGCTAGTATATATATATATATATATATATATATATATATATATATATATATTTATTTATTTATTTATATATATATATATATATATATATATTTATTTATTTATTTATTTATATATATATATATATACATATATATATATATATATCAATGGCTTACCTTATCTCAGTTGTTTTTTTACTTTACCCTGTGCAAGAATATGGTAACTAAGGTTTTACCGATTAAATAATGATTGTTTTGTTTATTCTTACGACGTTTAAATTAAATTTTGTGCGTTTACTATAAAAAAATGTAGCTCTATGACAGTTTTAAGTCTTGCACTCATCAGATTTATCCTTCTAAAGACAGCTGCAGAATACTTTGATATGTCATAGCGAGCAGTGTGTATAAGTGAGATAGTGCATGCTAACAGAGCTATGAGTTGTGATCAGGTGCTAGAGACTCTGACTGGAGATTTTTATGGATCTTTCCCGTTCTTAACTTCAAGGTTTATAAAATTGACAACCATAGATAAATTCCAAAAGGTGCCCCTAGGATTAATATTCTTTACCAATGATTCTTTGTCAGACAATACCTTCAGAGGTGCAACCCAAAAAGCAAGTAGTCCTAGGATGATTCTAGGGATCAAATAAAATAGAAAATCTAAGAAGTGAATTGGACTATGAAATCAATGAACTTCTAGTAATAAGTTTCCGTGATTTTTGAATAAAGTTTCTAAAGCTAGTACGTGTGAAAGGCATTGCATGGAAATTTAATGACGAGGACTTAAAATAAAATCTGCTTTAATTTGATTTCAAGTCCAAGCCAAAAGTGTTGATTAGGACAACATAGATGTCTCACAAAATTGGTAAAAACATTCAAAGGGCATATACATGAGTTCATGAATAACTGATACGATTGGCAGTTAAAAATGAAACCAGAAGATCACCTAATGTGATTGCTCATGATGTGATTGAGCAGCATCACTGATTGTGGGTTTTTGGCAAATATTGATACTGACAACATAAGCTAACTGAATATATGTATTTGTGAAAGCCACGAAAAAACGTAATCGCAGAGACCAATTTATTACTGTTTTCTCCCCCCCCCCAAACTCTCTTTCTCTCTCTGTCTCTCTCCCTCTCATTATTTGATTTTGACAGTATTTTACCTGATTAATGGGTTTTGTAAGATGGTTACAACGTTGTGTAATAATATGTACATGAAGCCAATATTCTAACAGTCAACTTTGACAAATTCATCTGATACATAGTTTTGTCTCATGTCGAATTAATTATAACATAAATATTTTTCTAATTTACAACTTATTTTTACAATGATATTAAATAATATTTGTTTAGTGTGCATCATATGAATAGGCAGAATGTATTAAAACATGTATTTTTATTGATATAAACGTCATAGTTATATACGTAAGAATTATAAGAATAAATGTTTAGTTTTGCAGAAATTATAAGATGGTGACAATGTAGATAAATAATTGTTATTATATATATTAAGGTTAAGTATTCACATTTAATTTTTCATTCTACTCCAAATAGAAATTCTACTGATACTAAAGTATAGAATGAAAAAGTCAGGGTAAAGGTACTTGCATTAAACAATACTGACTAAAATAATAATCCTAATACTCGTACGTAGCTCCATCCCTACAATTATACAGTATTTTAATACATTAACTAATTATAATATGATGTATTTTAGAATATAAATGTATTATATACTTGATTATAGTTTGACAAAATTTTATTGGAAAGTTTAAAATTTCACGCATTTCAAAGCATTTGTCTTGAAAATCGCTCAATTACGAAGCTGAAATTTTGCATGGTAGATCCAGTCTTACTGTTTGGCGAATTCATAAATACCTTTAATATGCAATGGACTTTAAAAAAATAATTTTTATAAAACACTGGTTTCAGATTTAAATAGGCATAAACTTTCAAAATAAAAAATTACACTTGAGAACATTTTGGACAACACTGTTCTGTTCAAACTCCCTTCTTAATGTTCTGCTCAAAACACTTTCTTATTGTTCTATTCAAAAATATGGTTATAGAAGCACTGTCAATTCCAAGTAACAAGGAGTTCCAAGTTAAAAAATGAAACCTCTTTTGTGACATGATTTCCAAGTTGGGAACAATTAGATAGATTTTCCTCCTGCAATTAAAAATAGTGCTTAAAATGCCACAAATGAAAGACGAAGGAACTTTTAAATATTAGAGGTATCACAGTGTCAAGCAGTTCACTAAACATTTATGTCATTATATAAAGGCTTGAAACTATTAAATAGATTGTCAGAAATTACCAGTTTTCCCTGTTAATATTGATAAAAATGAATATTACATTTTAGTATTGTTAGTAATATTATTTTGTTAAATAAGTGGTTGTATGTTTTTAATAAGAATAAACAAATTACTGTAATGCGTGTTTATACAACTATCTAATGACTAATATTTTATAAAAATTATATATTTATATATTTATAATAATAATAATTAATAATAACATAAATACAACTATGAAACAATCAAAATGATATGAAGTAATGTTGGCCATTTGAATTATACTTTTGGAATAATCATCAAGTATTTTTGTTACAGCTGGTTAATTAGAAAAATGGTTACTATTCTGCAATAAAAAAATAAAATGTTTCTATGTTCACAACTAAACTCATTATTAAACGAGAAAAACTTTTACATTTTACAATTTCAAAAAACGTACAAAAAGAAATAAAAACACGTGTTATTTTTATAATTTGTGCAACTGTTAAAATGGTAAGAATTTTCTCTCTCGAGATTTATAATACATTAAAGACCACTAACAAAAAATTAATAGTATTAATATTTCCAAAAATAGTTTACACGTTATTTAAGACGCGTTTTATGGCTTGATAGGCTTAATTTCAAATTCTTTTATAATTAAACCTCAGTACTTATTAATTAAACATTGAGGAAATTTATTATTCAGATAAATTATATTTGTATAATTATCTATAAAAATTTTACTTTTTTTGTACTTGGTTTGCATTGGGTCCTGGACTAAATGCGGAATTTAAATTTTAGTACTGGGCTATTTGCACTATCTTAGAGCCTCGTTCGTATGATTTAAAGTTGTCACACAGGTCATAGTGATCGTGATACAGTGTGTGGTACAGTACGGTGGCTGCAGCTTCTGCCGTGCAAGGTAGATGTTGCCAATGATGAAACTCTAGTTAAGAAAGTCATCTAATGACCAATGCGGTTGTCAAGAAGCTGCGATAATAACTCAGTGAGTGGAATTACTGGATAAAATCTTTCCTATTAAAAAGGTGATTTAAGAATCATGAAAAGGATGACTTTGCCTGTCGATGCCAATCGTGCACGATAACTGAATGGGGGTATTGAGATAGTACTTCAACCTATCTGACGTTATATGGGATTTAAAATTAAGTGACTTATACCGAACTCAGTTTAGTTTATACAGAATCATTTTCATTACTAATTTCATAGTCCGTCCTTATTCCTCTTGGTTTATATGCTACTACCAATATTAAAATATAAAACCGGTTTTCTAGAAAAGGATTCCACATTATGATTCTTATACATAAAGTAGTAAATAAAAATCAAGTTATCAATAAAATTATTCCTTGGTAGATATTAGCTTCTTTTATTTACTAAACAGAATAACTATGGCTATGGAAATTAAAAGCATTTATAGAAACTGAACTGAAATATTTCTAACTTAAAGAACATATTTTCTACATAGTTAAGATCTAACTAGGATAATCTTTGAATCAGAAAACATAATTGTGTATCTATAAAATAAATATGTGAATATACTCAAATCACAACCACAATTTTTCAGCGTACAGTAATCCGTTATATTATTTAAATTTATGTATATCTCCACTAATATTCTTGCTAGTCAAACTTAGTCACAATGGTTTTAGTATTTGACCCTTTTTGGCTTAGTCTTAAAGAAGCTTACTCGGGGGACTGTAAAATAAAATTTCTACCTTTCTGACTGCAACATGTTTCGAAAAGCTATTGACTTACAGGCTTGAAATGTTGCATGAAGCATCATTTCTATATAAGCAACACTGAGTTCGATGATGGTGCATGTCTCTTACTACCTGGGATACAGTAGACTTATGGGTAAGCATGATGGCAACGATAATATATCAGAATAAATAACTTGTAAAGAAATCTGAGTACAGTCGTATAAGGTCTCAACATGTGACATTTTTGGTCATGGATACGGAAAGAAAAATAATAAAGTGGAAAGTCATCCTAAAAAGTCAGTGAACGGATTTAATTTCAGCGCACTCTTGCTGTATATTACTCGCACTACCTTACCGGAACATGAATTATATTAAAAACAATGCTATTAAACCTAACTCAGTAAACAAAAATGTTAATGTATCTTGTTGCAAGGTACACCAAGGAAGATTTCATCTGCAGATTTTCAATTATGCGTTAAAATTCATTTCTACTTAGAAGAACTGCATGACAAACCTTTGGGATTCGGCTGAGCGTTATTGATGGCTATCACTCAGTAGTAGTATCATACTAATTCCCTTTCATCATTCTGGGAATGTAAGAAAACAATTAACAATTTCCGTATGATGTCTCTATTTGTACCTATCTTCAGGACATCTAGGGAATGGAATAGTATTTAGACTTCAAATTTCGCATTCTACCTGAACGAAGCCAGTTTTGTGATACGTGGTGTGGAATACTCTTCCCTAGTCTTATTGATCTAGGACATGTTACAAAAATTATAAATGGTTGATCCCTGTTATCTGTTTCCTCTGCTAAACTTTTCTCTAATACTAGGTTCGTTAATTGCTGTTAACTACTGGTCATTGGATAGCTATTGCCTGAAAATGTATTGTGTCTTATATTCTTTTATTCAGTTTATAACAATAATTAGGGTTAGTTTTACTGTAAGTAAAAGTCAGAGGTAGTGTTTATACAGCTACTACACAAAATTTTTTATGTTATTCTTAATTTGCGATTGTCACAAACTCTTTGGTATATATTTGTTTATGTGACTTAAATTCTATTTACTGGTTAGATATCCTAGTGAGGGAGACATCGATTGCAGATTTGGAAACTAAATCTGATATCGAAACTTATACGGCACTGATATCTTGTACCACTGAACAATGGTAACAATAAACAATGAACAAAATATGTAACCATCACAAAAGAAAACTTTCTAAAAAATTCTAAATGTAAATAAAATTAACTCAGAAGTAAAAAACTATTTCTAACTTTATCTATGATTGCAGAATTTAAACGCACTAGGTAGTGCTTTATACAAAAATATTACAATAAAAATTAACATTTATTTCACTCATTCTACAATAATCAATTTTTTGAACTGTATTATGAAGAATAACTGAATGCTCCAATACGCTCAATCAAATGACAGACGTTTTCCTTATAAACAGATAACACAGGCAAGAAATAAATTGTTTCAATCAAAATTTAAATCCTCTGAAGAATTCTGATATTTATACTTCACAACAGGAAGTTGTGCAAGGATATTATGTTCATTTTAGATTCTTGAAATCCTTTTATCAATTTCCTTTTCATGATTTTCTACGGAACAGTATAGTAAAGTTTAATCTTTGACGTACCAATAGCGTGATTACATGTTTGGCCTCTACTCTAGATAGAAATCTTTAACACAATATGTGAAGTGTCTTACTGTGATGCCAGATAAGAGTGACCATCAAAAAGTTTTTTATTCCTTCCTATTATGACTGTTTATAAAACATAATTAATATTAAGTAAGTTATAATGCAACTTATAAAAGATACATTTTTAACTTAAAAGTTGATTATATAAGACTATTTAGAAATTGTGATTAATTTCATACCACTCAGTACTTGTTTTTATATAAATGGAAACTTTGAAGAAACCATTATTAAACATTTTTACTAATCACTAATCCCTTCCAGATTGGTGATAATTTCATGACCAAAAATACCTAGTAATACCCAGTTTTACAATAAATTGATATTTAAAAGTTATAAAATAACGTTTATAACTTTATAACACATTCATATTGAAATTTGCGGAATAAACGCATTTCCAGTGGCAGAACAAGCTTATATGATTTAAGTTGCTTCTGTGAACAATGAAACTAAAACGGCCCTCAAAGCTGTATTACTAAACGTATTACTGTTGATTCAATTCTCGCTCTGGCTTTTCATTTCTCCAGTTTTATTTTGAGGACTACATTAATGTTTTGTAAATACAACGCCATTATAAAACAAAACTTCAAGTTTAGTAGACCTGCAACAAATCCAACGTCGCTCTTTCTTGGTGGGTCGAATGCCCCAAAACTCAGGTCTAGGTTTTTGGAAACTCCCCAGTCATTTACAAAATTAACAATTTTTTTTAATAAATAACTAAATGAGTACCTAATAGAATGTTCCTTTTACCCGATTGGGGAGTATATAGCCTAAACTGCACTGGATGAAGTACTTGTATTTTTGTACTATATAATTTAAGTTCAGTTTCTTCTTATTTGACTTCATATAAAAATTTTATTTTAATTTAAAATAATGTACTACAGACTTTTGTCGTACTTTAAATGTTTATGACAGTAAAAAGATTGAAATAGACATTGTTCAGGCAGATTAGAGAATGGTTTTGATGTGTCGGTGATTAAACTGATAGTCATTTTATATCCTAATGGAGGCTAATGTTTCAAAATGGATTTTGAAATTCAGCGGATGACTTTTATCTAAACCTTTACAGTAAAAATACTGAACTGAATTTTTATTGAAAGTGTTGTTTACAACTTGAAAACTTTAATTTATGAGTAACAAGAAATTAAATTCATTTAGAAGTTCATCATTGCGCTATTGGGCAACTCTGGGCTTTCTATAAAGTGTTCTTGAACCTTGAAAGAAGAAAATTTACCACTGATTGAAAACCTACGTTATTAAACTAGGAAAGTAACCTAAAATTGTTAAAAAATAAATAAGGAATGGATTGCGTTCAACATTTTATCCCAGGATAATTATTATTTTCAAACTAAATAATCATATATTTTTAGAATAAACGGGTTTTAAATTGTACTATTTTATATTACATCATCTCGGTCTTGGGCTGATGCAAAATGTTTCTGGAAGCGTGATTCAGCATTATATCTGCCACAGTGACACAAAAGTGCGCGCTTTGTCTCGTAAAGACGGTGGAGATATAGCTCTCTCAGAATACCGAGCCCATTCAGGGAGAATTATTCCGGTGATTTGCTGTAAAGAGTTTTATTCTTCTCCCCTAACTAACAGAGCCTATAGAGCGTCGCGACGCTGCTTGTCTTCATTGGCAACATTATTCAAACAAAAGTCTTAGGAAGCGTTTCTAAATTTTCCTCGGAACTCATGAATACGGTGAGACTCGAGGGGTAACATACAGGGTGAGTTTTAAGTCCCTTCCCCCCCTATTTTTTTTTTTAAACCGTATAAGTTAGGAGGTTTAAACTCCGTACATATTCGTTAGACCTAAATATCTTGTTTTTCATGGGTTCATTGACTCTCCACCTCCAATGGGGGACGGTCCACGAGGAGTAAGCCGAGATTCTTAAATGTAAGCATAGGTTGATATGCACATTAAATTAAAGGTCTCTGTAAGTAGAATACAATGCCGCAAACCGGACCTCAAAAGGTTCATCCTAATGAAAATTACAGGGTGTTTAAAATTTACAAAATAGTAATGTGTTATTATCTGCGTTTTATCGCGCAACTTTTTAAAAGTTCATTTCAAAGCAATTTTCTATTGCTGTTTATTCTTTAAAAGAAACTTTATTTTGTTGTGTTTAATGATTTTAATGGATCACTGGAAGTCCGAGATCTAGGAGTTAACTAAAGGATTTAATAAGAAGTCGATCATGTGATGTGTCGTTTAACATTGCCTTTTAACGCTGGAAACGGTGCTACAATCTGAATTAAAAAAGGATAATTCGTAATTTTGTTAATAATGCCACCCCTCCTCGCGGGTTAGCAATATTGTCGGCCTCGCTCAGTGGAGAAGGGCGTGAGTATTGGTAGAGCGCCAGGACAACCAAGTTCTTGCGCAGTGACAGAGGACTACTAAGATTGACGGATACCCAGATGGTTACGGTTTGCTCGGTAATAAGGGCGCCACCTTGTTGATGGGGTGTGATAGTCGCAGGTCTCCAACAAGGAACAGTTTCCTGCCCTCAGGTATGCTCAATCGAGACCACTACCAAGCACGCAAGAACTATTAGGTTTACGACACTAAGCCTTAGGTACTTAAATTAGCCACAGATTTAGGTTGATTATTTTCTAATAGTAAGTTGCAAGGTCTCTAATTAAATATCAGGCTTAGTTTACCGTAGATATTTAATTCTGTAAAGACAAAATTATTATACTGAAATTTTACTAACTGACATACGCAAGCGACAAAATATCAATGGCATGGTAATGGCTCACCTTAGCCTAACTCCTTTATTTGAACAGCTGATTGGCGTCTAATCAGTGACCGTTCTGTTATTGCAGCAACAATGAATGCGCGCTTCTTCATTTGGATGTAAAATTTCGTTACGTAGAGTGATCAGTTCTACATAACAATTGCTCAGGTAAAACAGAAAAGTACACGTCACAATAATAATTTTGTACAGAATCTGGGGTCTGCATTTTTAAATGTAATCTTTGACATAGTCCCTGTGTCGTTGTAAAAGTGAAAGTTTTTTGTTATCTGGGAGACATGTTATGTTTGGTTTCAGTTACTTGGGCCATTAAGTATCTGACCTTGTTAGTTGCAGTGTGACTACTGACCTTGTTAGTTTTAGTGCTGTTAAAGTTAGAAACATGTCTCGCACTCTTCAAGAAAAAGTTGACATGGTGTTTATTTTTGGTGCTTCTGGGAATAATTACCACGAAACAATGAGACGATTTAATGAAAACCATCCAGAAAGACCTGTTAGCAGAACCTATTTAAGGCAGTTAATAACAAAATTTAGAGAGACTGGTAGCGTTACTGATGCAAAACGTTCAGGCCGTCCTCCTTTGTCAGAAGAAGTTGATTTTGAGGTTCTTTGTACAGTCGTGGAAAATCCTCAAACCTCTTCGAGACAAATAGCAGACAATATCGGGGTATCACAACGCAAAGCAATAACTACCCTGAAGAAGCACAAATTGCATCCCTACAAAATTATGCTACATCACGCATTAAATGAAGATGACCCGAACAGAAGATTGCAGTTCTGTGAAACTATGGATAGACTAATCATAGCAAATCCAACAACCGTAAATAATATCTGCTTTAGTGATGAGAGTACATTTTACGTAAATGGTTTAGTGAATAGACACAACTGCCGATACTGGGATAACTCTAATCCCCATGTTCACAGAGAACATCATACCCAGTATCCCCAGAAAGTAAATGTTTGGGCAGGTCTCTTTGGTAACCACGTGATTGGACCACTGTTTATTGACGGAAATTTAAATGGAGAAAGTTATTTACATATGCTCCAAAATAATATTCATCCATTAATAGAAAATACAATTCGCACTAATGTTGGGGAGTTTAATCGAGAAGAAGTAAGGTTCCAACAGGACGGTGCTCCTCCACACTACGATGTTAACGTTCGTGGTTACCTTAATGTACATTTTCGTGAGAAGTGGATAGGACGACGCGGGGCAATAGAATGGCCGGCACGGTCCCCTGACTTGAACCCACTGGATTTTTTTTTTGTGGGGACACTTGAAGTCTGTGATTTATTGTACACCAGTCGCATGTGTGGAAGATCTTCGTAACAGAATTACTGAGGCCTGCAGGAAGGTAACACCAGAAATCCTAACCCGTGTAAGGAGTGAATTTGTTAACAGACTATACTACTGTCAGGAAGTAACAGGCAATCAGTTTGAGCATCTACTACAATAAAAGGGTAAGTAACAACCTACTAGTATCGGAATCATACAATATTAGAACCGGAATCGCTGTTGAAATAAATATAAATGGGTCTAAAACCTTTGTAAGACAACAATTCTTTAAATAAAATACTTACAAGGCGACACAACACATGATCGACTTCTTATTAAATCCTTTAGTTAACTCCTAGATCTCGGACTTCCAGTGATCCCTTAAAATCATTAAACACAACAAAATAAAGTTTCTTTTAAAGAATAAACAGCAATAGAAAATTGCTTTGAAATGAACTTTTAAAAAGTTGCGCGATAAAACGCAGATAATAACACATTACTATTTTGTAAATTTTAACACCCTGTAATTTTCATTAGGATGAACCTTTTGAGGTCCGGTTTGCGGCATTGTATTCTACTTACAGAGACCTTTAATTTGATGTGCATATCAACCTATGCTTACATTTAAGAATCTCGGCTTACTCCTCGTGGACCGTCCCCCATTGGAGGTGGAGAGTCAATGAACCCATGAAAAACAAGATATTTAGGTCTAACGAATATGTACGGAGTTTAAACCTCCTAACTTATACGGTTTAGAAAAAAATAGGGGGGGAAGGGACTTAAAACTCACCCTGTATATTACAACAATGGGTCGTGGATACCGATAGTCTCAGAGTGAATTTATAACAATCAATATTGTAAATCCCCTGTTATGTTTTCCATCCATTTATAGAGTCATATTTACAAGAAGAGTAATAAATTTAAAACGGCTTTTTTAAAACACAATTTACTAAAGATACACAATTTGTTAATTAAATACTTTAGAGGTAACACGATGTTGGTAATTAAACAGGCCTGTTTATGATTAGTATACACATAATTTGTGTAGAGGTTTTGATAGCTCTGACTTCAGTCATATTAACTTGTATATTGTATGGGACAGTACATAAGTTCATCCCTAGTTGAACGAGCAAACAAGATCCTGAGTCATAGCTACTGGGACAAAGTGTGTATGAGTTTTTTTCATAAAAAAATTATGTATAAACAATTGTCAATATCGCGTTATCCTTTCAAGCCATCACTACCTATGTTTCATTGCGCAAAAAACGTTAAGTTGGAAGATTGTGCATAAAATGTCACATAATTGGCTGAGCGTAAGCGAAATCCCTAATTTCTGTCTGTATATCCACGCTATATTTTGAAAAAACTGACTAGAATTTTGTAATAAACCTTTACTTCCATATAAGTATCCTTAATTTTGCATAAGGCGTGTCATTTCGTAGGATTTTACTGATCCTTAGCAAACAGTTTTTACATCGGCCTTATGGCCAGCCATTATGGCAGTGAGAAGATCGGAGAGTAAATCAATTTTTACAAAAAAACTGAGTACAAACATCATCTGAAGTTGTTACATATGAAGCTGTAACAAACCATGTAACGCATGTAACCTAACGAAATGAGGTAAGGAGTTTTACATGCAACCCCGGCGAAGACTGTTATGTTACGTAATGTGACTACCATTACCTCGGTGTTCCAAGAGTGTAAAAGACAATCCTTGTAATTTTTATAGCTTTTATTTATCGTTAATCCGAGGTAAACTTTGACTCAAGATTTGAATTTTTCTGTATCTTTACATTTAAATGATTAATTAATAATGACATAACATCGGATTATTTATACAGTTGTTTATAGATAGAATAGACACATTATAGTTACAATATTATGACGTCTAACATATAAACTATTTATTACTACACTCGAAAATGTTGGTTGCCGTTAACACCGTTAAACTAGTTAGTCCGCTCAACCAGACTAGACAACACTACGAAGTTACATATATTAACTTTGCCAGCTTTGTTTTACGGCTTTGCCACAAATTGTTACATGTCGTATAGTTAGTTGTGTTAAGTGAGAATTTTACACATTTTTAGGAGACATCATTTGTCGCGACCTTGGAATCATTACAAATCACCTTATAGGGATTATTCTTCCCGGTCACTGTATAATCATGAAACTGATAAAATACTCGTAGATGTGAAAATGCTCAAAGTCTATAGAAAATAAATTATTGATAATATTCTCAACCAGCCAGTCGAAACTATAGGAATACACTAGCAACTGTGCTGTGGGTTTTGGTATTTTAGTACTGAGAAATACATTCACATACAATCCAACAAACAGTTACCCATGGCCTCGAAACTTTCTTAGGTTTTGCACGTGTATGAGCACTTCTGGATGTTGTGAATGATATTTTCGATGCTAATGTTAAGTTTGCTTTTTTGCCACGATCAAAATATATTTTAAAAGTGTATATTGTGGGCTATTGTAATTTACTCCAGCCTTATAATTTTTTGTACCATACTCTATTTTGTCTTTTTCTCCATCAAGAAAATATATATCACAGATCAGAGAATCCTACTTCTAAAAAAATACAAGAAATACGGGTTTTATAAACAATCTAAGTTAACAGTACATTAACAATGGAACTATTTACGTGTTTGTTTCTATATACACTGGAAAATAATTAAAAAAAATGTATTTATTTTAGAACATTTTGACCTGGAATTGCTACATTAGTTCAAATGAACAGTCCATCGAACTTTCATCTAGCATAGTTCTTCCCGACTGCTTCAAAGGGAGTCTTCAGAGTCACGTTCTGATCATCCTATACGTTAGGACATTTTGTAAGCAAGATGACTACTTAATCAATCGCTGAAATCTAGGAACAGCAAGGAAGCTAATGGTTACTCAAGAGAAAATTCACACACTACAAGTATAAATGCATTGAAAATAATAGTTAAATTAATTTGTTATATATATATTTTTGCTCTCACAAAGAAACGTTTACACAGGGACTGTAGGAATATCCATGTAAAATTTCAGTACAATCACTTGAATAAATTACGCCGGAAAATAATACAAACAATCAAAGGGACTTTCACATTTATAATATTATTTTAACGCAGCAAACATGGGGTTTCTTTTTTTTATTCACCATAAAATAAAAACACAGAGTTTCTTAACCCACACTATCCTACTTCTGTAATATAGGACAGCCAGGTAAGGTTTAATGACTGTATTTAGTCCTTATGGCTGCGGTATTCTACAGGCATATGTGAGTTATACAATTATATAGATGTGAAATGAGTGTTTATTATTAGTAATTACATGCTATGCATGGGCAGAGGAAAAAAAGTATAGAGGCAAATGCATTTGCAGCAGTAGAAAGGCGCAAGTTACTTTAAAAAGTGTACAAATATACTTTCGTGTTTTAGTCCGTTTTCTTTTACTTTTTCTTTATTTTTTGTAATTTATGGAAGATCCAACAATTAGTTTTTACTGTTATTACTTTTTATTGCAATACCTCGTAATTCTTGATTTTCTTATCAAATTAAATGATAAAAAACGATACTTCTCACTTAATATACCAACACTATGCAGTGGAAAAATGTAGCCTGAACAATCACTCAATTATATGTGATTTGAACTTTCGACTATAGCATTCATAGAGAAAATGAAACAATAGAGTAGATAGCTAATGTTAAAAGTCGATATTAAAATTTAATTTCAACACGTTCTTGACACACAAATTTTAAATGTACCACGTGGAAATATATCACGAGAAAGATTAATCCGGCTTCTATAAATTTCATAAATAAAACTTGATTTATCCATATTAATTGGTGTGTTCCATAATGGTCCACTTATAGCTATGGAATACGGCTGACAGAGCGCACGTTATGTGTTTAATTTATTTTCTTTATGCTTGTCCGTCTCTCTACCTCAAGAAAATAAAGTCATGGAAAAGAAATGTTGCATGGATACTATAAGTAGTCTTGCACGAAAAGTGGTGTGGCTTACTCTTACCTTTTTGTAATTTATAAGTTTATTTATTTAATAATTAAATGTTGATGTAATGTTATGACGACAGTTCAGATGAATATTAATTATCAGATAACTTTGTTTAACCAGTAAAATCAGGAATTTCTGTCTCGCGTTACATCGCGGTTAGTGCTCGTGTTCAGTTTCGCCGTAAGCGGTTTATCGTAAATGAATGAAGCGAGAACGTACAGAAGACGTACAGATTACACAGATACGGAGTGTCGGAGGCAATCTTAGCTTATTTACTAGTGAATGACATGGAACATTTATCTTATAATCTTACTTGAATGTAATGCTAACGAAACTTTCTGTTAGTTAACCATCTACATGAAAACTAATAAAAAAATTGTTTGTATTTATAAACTTACGCAGTAAATAAAGTTGCATTAATGTGTACATACATGTATAAATGAAAAACCTGAGGAAGAAGAAGGTTTCTCTTTATGTAAATAGTCTTTATATCTTTAGTAAAATCCAAGTAAAATTTTTAATGAATTTCAGAGTAGAATAGCTCAGAATTGGATGACAATTTAGTAAATTAAAAATAGTAAACCTAGTAAACAGATTAACTGTTAAAGTTAATCGTGTTTTTCGGTAAATTACCAGCACATGGCATGACGATTCATTGTTGAATTGGTCGGTTTCATAATAAATGTTTAAACATTTACATTATCCTGCAATGTCGACGTCTTTGGCAAAATTAAAAACACATTTTTAACTAGAGATTGTTCATTTGGATGTCTGTTAAAAAGAGGTGCTTGTTGAATAAATACCACGTATGGAGTTTGAAACGTTTTTACCAACTTAATTTAATAAACTCAACGGTTTTGTATTAAGCACAAATATTTGATGAACACAAAAAATAAGTGAACTAGAGAATTTATATTTTGGAAATAGATAGGAATCAGATGACGTTGGAATCATATCGAATATATATACAAACATACATAGGGACAATCTAATTTTTTTCTAAATCACAATGTTTGCATCATAAAATTCTGTTACATTTGGCAGAAGTGCCCCTTTTCTAGTCAATCCAATGTAATATTCCATGTTAGCAGTTCTTACAACATTACATGTTTACAATTTTTGCATGTTTGGATACCACGAAATTGAGTAAATTTAATTTTCACTTAACAAAATTGCTGTGGATAAATAATCAAGACGATGTCCAAAGCTTGTAACAGAAGATTTAATTTATCACGTCGTATGGTTTTGATACAGTGCCGTTACATTCAATATTTTACTGATCATGTTATATGATAGATTCCTGGGATGAAGAAGCAAGGAGAACTCCAAGGCTTGTAACAGAATATTTTAATTTTCCACTTCGCGGTGTTGTTCTTGAGTTGTTTGTGTCACTCGTTGTCTTTATTGATACGTCAAATTTCTAAAAGTTGGTTCCGTTACTAATATGTTTTAAGCACCATGGTATCTTTTTAGTTTTTAGTCATGATATTTTTTCACTCTTTAATACAAAACACCATTTTTTATATTCACGATTAGATTTCGGTATTATTATCTGGTTGTATGTACTAATGAACACAGTTATTTAGAACTTACCAACACTGTTTAAAGTGGCGTAATTCCCATCCAGGCTTCAATAGATCTATAAAATCTGAAATAATTGTACAAAATTAAATTAAAAGAGTTTTCTCAATGGGAATGTCCCAAACGCCTTTAAATATTTACATATTACTTTTGTTCCCTGTTTTATCTATTAGCTAAAACCTCACAGTTTGGGAAAAACAAACATCACGTTAATCGTTGCAAAGAATTCAACGCTAAAATTTAACATATCAAATACCTTCAGGTTTAAAAGAAAAGTTTTTAATTAATCAACAAATTGAATCGTTACAAACCGTATATAACATATTACTGTCTACATTATATCTTTCAGCACATTGTATAAATGGTTCATAGTAAATTGTTAAAGCTAAGCAAAGTCATAGCAAAAACAGTGGGTGATGTCTATTGTCTGTTTTACCTCAGTTTAAATACAGGAATAAGTTATAGCAAAACGGCAGGTGGTGTTTAGTATCTGTATTACCTCAGTTTTAATAGAGCAATAAGTTATAGCCAGACAGTGGGTAATTTATAGTTCTGTCTTACCTCAGTTTTAATAGAGCATAAGTTATAGTAAAATGGAGGGTGATGTCTAGTGTCTTTCTAATCTCAGTTTTAATATAGGATAAGTTATAACAAAACAGTGGGTGATATATAGTGTCTGTATTACCTCAGTAAATAGATATCTTTTTTTATAAAGTTTAAGGGTTTCAAAATAAACATGAAAACATCACATTTTGATGAACCAATACAATTGGCGCCATTTTATAGGTTATAGTGCTGTAGAAGATTCCATCAACAATGCAAAGGTACAAGGTAAGGTCATGTATTATTGTAAATTACTCAATAAGAATAAATTAGTAATGTTAGGGAAATAATTTTAATTATCCATTTAATAACTTATGTGATAACTTTTTTAAACACATTATAGACTACGTCGTACATTTTGCTTAACTGCGGAGAATGAGAGTGTAAAATGCAGTACCTACCATGTACGTACCATGCAGGAAAGCTCGCAGCACTTTTATAGAGGAAGAGGATGTTCTACTTCATTTCTGAATGCTCTGACATTGCTAAACCATGTCTCACAATAACGAAGTGGATCGCTGAAATCTATCTTTATGAATGGGTATACCTATTCATAAATATAATACCTATATATAAATGTAATATTTATTTTATATACATGGTAAATACATGTTTTAGAAGTGTTATTAACAATATGAAATAAAAGTTTGTAAAATAAATTATGAGATCAATGTAGAATTTTACTAATAGAACTATTCCTGAACCAATACACATGAAGACTCGGAAAATGTGTTTGAGAGCAATACGTGGAACCTCTATACTTAGATTCATCTGAAGAAATATCATATTATATGCCAAATGAATATTTCTCAAATAAATGTTAAACTTACTTATAATTTTTTATCACAATCAATTACTTATGAGTTAAACCATTTATAAGTAGCGTATTAATAATTATGAGTAATAGCGATAATGTTCTATTTTTAAATTTTGAATGCTATTTGCCAAAAACATAGAAGCCATATTTTATTTTTGTAAAATTATACAGATTGAATTGGTTACATGGAATATAAATAAACTACCAGGTGAATTGTGGCTCTTCAGGTAAAAACCATATTGGATTAGTTATTATATTTGAACCACTCAACGTTTCCTACTGCGTTTGACAGCATTGTTGATTCAATCGATTTTGTCCGCATCACCTACATAGTTTACTAGTAGTACTCTATTTATAAAGTATGTGATTTTCTGTTGTCTATTACCTTTAATAATCCATTTAAATAATTTATAATATTTATCTTATATACATGGTAAATACATATTTTAGAGATTTTATTAACAATATAATATTTAAAAAAATAATATTACTGCTATTAAACATTTTAAAATACCAATCACTTACCGATAAACTCGCAGTAGACAAAAATAATCGATTATTAATTGTATACATTTTATTAATACTTCAAAAATATAACTCAAAACTGCTTTCTTTGTAAAGTTAATGTTAGAAAAATAATTTATCATTTAAACCTTAACAGAATGTTGTCTAAAATTAAAAAAATGCACTTAAAAATATCTCGATATAAATAACGTTTCTATGTTATATTGTTATAACATTTTAAGTCAACGTAATATTATCCCTTTTTCTTAAATGATATGAAATGATTGCCAGCCTAGTTATAATAATTTAGTTATATTTAATTACACATATATATAATATTGCAACATTTCTGACCTGTAAGGTATTTGTTTACTATTTGTTATTCAATGACTCTATTATGCAGTTATTCTCTCTTGATAATACTTTCTAGTTAATTTAAGGATATTTTTAATGATCAAGTTTTATAAATATTTACACAATTTTACGTCTGAAGAAGTACGCTTGGACGTAAGAAAATGTATAAAGTGTTTACCAATATTTGTTTTTTTAATTTTTGTTTTAAGACATTCATATTGTTTCATATATATATATATAAACAATAGCCCAACGGCAGTAGGTCAAGTATAGATTTGAAACGAGTTGTTTTCTTATCTTCTTCCCCAGCAGAAAAGCAAACCTCTATTTCGATGTTTTTATTAAGAATTGTTTAACTATTGCTTTGTTTGTACCGAATAGTATGTATAAGTAGAAAACATATAGATCAAGGTAAAACCAAAGGCAAAACTATGGAAATTATAAATGTGTAAAATTAAAAGATAAAGGTGGTAAGCACATGACTTAAATCATCCCAGCGAAAGAAGCTACAAGTTCGTGATGCAGTTCGTGATTACGTTATATACTTCTAAACCCCACATCATGCGAGATGCATAATTCTTGCTTTGTACCTTGAAAGTATCTCCACGAAGCTGACCTGCGTGCTTAGCTGCAATAATCTCGTCGGCCTAGTGCCACTGGACATTTCAAATCTCAAAAATTATCGTTTGGATTCTTACTTATTTTTTCGTTCTAGTCTCAGTTTTCAACCATCGATATTCGAAGTTTTACAAATTTTTACCTTTTACGTAACCTTGTTGACATTTATAGTGCATAAATAAATCTATTTTTTTTATCTCATTTTAAGGCTCAGCGTCAGCTATGCCGGCTTCGAAGTGCACTGGTTTTTTACTAAAGTACAAAGTACATGGACCTCCCCGGGATTTCAACCAGTGATCTCTCGGTTAGAGAGCTGAGACTATAACCATTAGTCTACGGAGGAGTACATAAATAAATCTGATTTAGTTCACTTGCAACTTGCAGGAGAAAAATACAAACACCAAAGATAATGGAACGGAATGTAATTGACAAGAGAGGATAGCTGTCAAACGTAGTTTAAACAAACTTTGAAATGTAATTTAAATGTCCAGTACTGATTCAATGGTATGTAATCCAATTTTAAAACCGTATTAAAATTTAACAATATGTTTCTTGTTAAAGATAGTTGTACTGGACATAAAGGAATAAAGTCAACGCTGTATTTTGTAAATATTGAAGGCTGCACGACAACGGGAAGCTTGTTATCAGTGGATATTCTTGTCGACTCTGTCACAAATTGGTGGAACATTTATAAAAATATTACAGTTCTTACATCTTCTCTTACAATATATGATGTTATAAATGTTTTTTATATCTTGTTATTTAAATTAAAGATAGCTAAACCAATATTATCAAGAAGAACTCATTTTGTCCAGTTTTACCCAAATAAGATGAAAAGAGAAAAGATAATTTTGAACGGATTGTAAGAAACAATTATAAAGTAGGAGTAATGGGAACCAAGGAACGACTAATAAAGCGTTTATATGGTCATTGTGATAGTAGCAATTGAAATCCCAGATAAAACGGTCAGTGGCAATAATTGTCTGTAAATTGGGTTACTTGCTGTCCCTGTGCTTCTATTGTTTACTTGATAACAATTTCAGACTGGTATTAGAGTAGTTTTTATTTGTTCCTTAAAGTTTAAATATAAAGCAAATCTTTACTATTTCAATTATGTGTTATGTTTTTTCGTAAATTCTACGTAGGTCGACTAACCGTTACATAATAAAATGTATTTCTCACAGAAATAACATGGTTGTTTCACTAAACTAAGGTCTACTAAAACTGTTCACGCATTAATACCTCTTCCGATTGAAATAACCACAGCATGGTTTGACAGCGATTTTAACCTCAAAGTGTTGTTAGAGATTTCTCCTCCTCCAGCCAATCGTCTCAAACCTGCTCATTAACTAAAGCCAATGTGTCAAACCTTGCTAATTTGTGCCGGATGATTTCCTAGTTTAGGTTGAGATACACTAAGGAAGATTGTAATCCGTGTGGAAATGGAAACAGGAAAACCGATTAATAATACGTGTGAAGAGAACTTGGAGTTCTGAACCTGCTATGGCGTTATTATTATTGATTCTATCTACTATTGGACAATAAACATAGTGGATTCTTAAGTTTCACATGATAATATAAGGTTATAATGGATGGAGGGGTATTCTTCATGTTACATCGCCATCTGCAGCCGGTCTGTTTTGTATCATGTGACTGGTTACTGTTACAAATTTCCTGTTGTGGTGATTATGTGAGTAAGTATCGCGTAGAGAGAGTTTTCGTATAGACTTGAAAGCATTTGTCAAATAAGCTTATTAAATACAATTTTTGTATTTGCAGGTAATTTTATTCTTTTATTATTTTGTTACAAATAATCAAAGATTTACTCGTATTTGGTTGAATATTTAAGAATGTAAAGAAATTGTGAACATTTATAATTACTTTTGCTTATTGGAAATTGAAAGATTAATTTGAATTAAAAGTTAAAGTTATATAATAAAGTATACCATATATAAAGATTTAGTATTAATATTCATTTAATAAAGAATTTTATTTCTATAAAAGTAAATCTTTTATTTTTATAAAAAAGAATTGCGTTGTTTTTTATTTACATTGCCAAACAAAATCTATTTTATTTTGATCTTCCGTGCGGAATAATTATGTATTCAAAGAATATATTTGATTTTAGTGAATATTAGTTTCTGTGACCGTTTTAAAGCTTTCATATAAATAAATGTTTTAAAAGAACTTTGATTGATTGTTTATTTTTATTGGAATAAATTATTGTGATTAAAATAAAATTAGAATTAAAGTTTGTTGAATCTAATGTCTTTAGCTGATGGTAGACTGATTGTAATATGCTGACAGACAGCAATATATGTAACTTGGTTACAATTATATGATAAAGGTATGACTTCATAGGCTTAAAGATACAAAAATAGGAAAAAAGTAAGTTAATAATTTTACTCGATGTAAATCGCGTGAAATAATCTGAAAAGTAAATTGAAAACTGGATCCTAATATGTTAAGCCACATCTGTTGGAAACGATAGGTATGGTCCATGTAAATACTTACGTAACGGAGTCCAATTGGGTGTAAAGTAATTCATCTTAAAAATGGATTGAAACAAAAGAAAATTAAACAATTAAATTTACATAGTAATTGGCTCATTTCACTACCGAGTGTTTCTTTAATTTAAAAGCAGCACTGTATTTAAACTTTGCATTCAATTAAAATTAGATCTGGTTGGTTATTTTAAATATATTTTCTGTATTTAAGTCAATGATAGATTTTAAGGCAATACAAATTATGTGTTCTTGCGTATAGATGCATAAATCAAATGGAAACATACCTTATATGCTTAGATATATAATCTGTGTAAATGGTGGTAGATAATTTAAGGCAACCGATACAGTTAGCTGCAATTATTTTGCAATGCATAGTAAAATATTTGACTGTAACCGCATATAAAGCTCAAATTCAATGAAAGTAAAACTATTTTAAATAAGTATAAAGTTTTTTATGTTAAAAGAAGAAAAATATTATTTTGATTTCATTGTAATTCTCCTATCTGAGAGAACTGCTTTGTTGTCAGTGTGTTGAGATGAGAGTAGCGGACATGTTTGTGTTTGTACAGACACTGTTGATCTCTGTCCACTGGTGCCAACAACACAGATGATAAACACTTCTAGAGTCACATCAGTCCTGTTATATAAACATAATCCTTTCTGTGTTTGTAAAGTGTAAACACTGCTCTCTTCTTCTAACCAGAGCGTATGAAATAATTGAGCTTTGAGTGGCGGTTAAATCTTATACTTTAAAAGTTATTAGTTCAGACTTATAACAATTTCTTATACATGGTAATATTATATCTTTATATAATATTACCAACAATAAAGTAGTAAACGCATCATAGGAATTGCCTTGTCAGATACAAACAGGATGGAATTATTGACATATCTGGTTAGGTACTATTATTATTGTTCCCAGCACGTAACGCAGAAGAATATAGAATCTCGAATTTATCATTAAAAAAGTGAAAAGTATTTAATACATGTAACATATTTTATGTAAATTTACATTTAAAATAACTCATATTTATATCTAGCACTAGCGGTTACGCACGTCTTCGCACGCAGTATCGTAACGTTCGTATGTGTATGAGCACTTCTGGTCAGAGTGAATTATATTTACGACGCTAATGTTAAGTCTATTTTGTTGCAACGATAAAACAGTATCTCAAAAAGAGTATATTTATGGCCAATGTTATTTACTCCAGTCTTAGTATTTTTTTGTACCATAGTTGATATGACCTTCTTTCACTGATATATGTATATAAGATGGATTTAATAACAGTCTTTAAGTTTATAGTAATATTAGTTAGTTAATTTTTGTTAGATATCTGTAAATTACTTAATACAGAAACCTAAGAACGTCCATTAAAATGTTCAGCACATATGATACAGTAAATTTACGCGATTGAATAACACACACACACACACAGGCACGTAGTGTTAAAAAATTATTCTTTCTTCACTACTGCATTAATAATCACAACATTCGTCGAAATTATGTGAGTGGTTATGTATTATTGCAAAGATAATTATTAAAAAACTTATTCAAATTAATGTTACTTTAAATATTCATCAATTTCAGCACATAACAGTCATCAAGGAAATACACATATGCCGCATCTCAAACTCTATAGGATGAGAGATGTTGTTGCCGAATAATATAAACATTGGTCAAGAACAACATAAATCACTCGCGTTCACATCATTGCAGAAATACATAACAATTAAACATATTTAATATGCAACTATTCTGGAATTAATTAATTACCTTTTATTGTACACACGAAACCCCTCACCTGACAAGTATAAAATGAACATGCATTAGTCTGTAATACAAAATTAAAATGTTTTTTCTACATTTATACACTTGATAATAATTTCAAGTGATACCGTGATATTCTGAGTAATTATGCTAAGACAATGGAATCTCAGTTGGTATAAACGGAAACACGTGGGCCCTAGCCACACAATTGGCATTAATGCCATGTGTCTGTTTAGATGGAGAATAGGGACACAACTGCACATTCTAGTCAACAAGCATCAGCGAAACTGTGGGATCCCGATTTCCTGACGCCTCAGATTTTATAGTTATACTTCAGGAAAATATGTGTCTACATTCCAAACGTTACATAAAAAATCAGTTACAGCTGTCCTCCTAGGTGGATAGATTTGTGAACCAAAACTTGTACTGAACAATACATATATGACATGTAGTATCTAATTTTACATATCAAAATATGTCTTTCTGTCGATCTGTACTGTTACTGTATAAGTATACCGTTATGAACTTTGAAGTTTAATGTACCGTTTCTATCAATGTACTAAAAAGTACAGACACACTGAAACGACACAGTTTTTTTGCAATAGATAAAGTTATGCATTAATCACTTTTACATCCTTATTTTGTATCGTATTTTTTAAGGAAGATATCTCAATTTAAAGATATAACCAATACACATACAAATGTACTTAGTTATTTTAATACTTAGTGTATATTACGTTTATTCGTTTTAAATATTTAGTCCAAGTGGTACAGAAAAATATATTTCTCCGAATAACCTATAAAAGTATCATTTCCACTCCTAGGACATCATAACAACAAAACACTGAAATGGTAACATTTTCATGCATACGTAGATAGTTTTTATCGCATTAACATTATACTTTTATTATTCGTATACTAACATAAGAATAGTGTACATAACTTAACGTATATTGAAGCCGGATAAACAAAACAATTTAGTGACGTTTCTTGAGATATCAAACGGAACAGTGGGTCGAGGAAATGAAAATAAAGTGATTGTTTTCTTCGATATAGCTAATAAATGACTTTATTGCTGAGGTCTACGTTGAAATTATTCTTTAGTATCATAATGTCTTTTTTTATATTTAAAATTAAGTAGACATATTATTAAAGTAAAACTCAGAAGATAAACTAAAACTACGTATCTTGTATTTTTGTTAGCTCCCTAAATTACCTTTAATTGTTCCTTTATAACCTTACTTTTTTCTTGAGACCAATGGGTACCATTCTGGATTTATCTTGATAAAGTTTGTGAAGGGAACTCTAAATAAACCAATGGGTACCATTCTGAATTTATCTTGATATCGTTTGTGAAGGAATCTCTCCATAAACGGATGTGCGATGAGCAGTTTGGAAAGAAAACATTTGAGTAAAACATAACCTGAATCTGAGATAACACGGATGAAAGCAGTGAGCTTTCACTGTTATAAGAAGCTGTGTACATATTTAAAGCATTTATACCTTTAACGTTTTATGTGCGGATTCTGGTGTGGGAGTGTGTCAGGAGGAATAAAGGTAACTAATAGAGTCGCTTCCTGCATAGATCTCATTTTACAGTTGACATGAGAAGGAATAGTGACATTACGTCAGTCATGTCACCTTGGAAGGAGAGCAGACTCTGTTCCAGTTTCTGCCAGACAAAGCACACAAAAGGGGATTCGCCCTCAATTTTATGCTTTCTACAAATTTTAAAGATAAGGGAAACCCACCAACTCCAACAATTATCGTCCGCAGTAAAATTAGAATCTTAGTCCAATATGTCAATTATTTTTTTCTGTAAGCAGCGTAGGTTCTGCTGGAGGTACAAACCAGTCCAAACTGAGCTCTGATAGAAAGCAGCTACGGAGACTGGCTTATGGCTTTTATTATTAGACTTCCAGCTAAAATATAAAGTTCGGTGTAGATATTTTATGGTTTGTGTTTTCAATGTGTTTTTAGTATATGTTATGTAAATGTATACTTAGGTTGTTTTGAAGTAATTGCCTTTCGGACCTGGTGTGAAAATATTTTCAAAAACACCGTTCTAGAATCTGTTGTTAGAAAAGTATCTTTTAAAACAATTTCGTGTAACCTTTTAATACAGAGATTATACTACGTCACCTTATTCTCTATAAAACATGTAGTGGTGAATCGAGGCATAGTGATTCCATACAAAATTTAGCGTTTAACAATTCTACCTTAAAATTACCAAATATTTATTGTTCTGTGTTCATTCACCATTATTAACCGATTCACAAATCTTTTCTTTGTTAATCGTAGACTCGTAAAAGTTAAGGTAATACATTTACAATGGGATAATTTTGAGTTGTGATGAAAATTGCCTAGTCTAAGTCACCGACAATCTTTTTATACTGAAGCTAATTTAGATTTCTTACTTTTATAATGTTAAAGCTGAAAATATAAATAGTATTACCAAAATTATCACATAAATCAAAAAGAAAACAGCTCATTTATACTGATTTGCTTTTTTGCGTAATGAAATAGCACGTTTTTGAACTGGTATGTGAATATGGAACTGCATTTAAAATAGTTTCTAACGACATCAAATTCAAATATCAAGTAAAAGTTATTTTTCTGTTAGTCTTACGGTTTAATCTATACTTTATAATGAAGATTAGTTGGTAAAATTATTAACGTTGCTGTCAATGATAGGAATAATACGGGCAGAATAGGGCAAACTATGGATAAACATTATTATCCCCGTAGCTTTGGTTATTTTAGTGTCTACTCCTTTCAATGTTTGACAAACTAACGGCTAATGCTAATGATTTTATAAAATGGTGTCAATGATGTACGAAGTTTCTTCTTGGAATTGTATGTACAATTAAGATTGCGCATGAAGCCAATAGACCGTTATGGTAATTAATAGAAGGGATAGACCATTAACGGTGTTAGTGGTAGGAGGTGGAAGCAGTATATAAATGAGAGCTTGGGGTAATGTATATTTGTATAAATTTATAATTATTTACGTATCTTCAAGTTCGCGTATTGACTGTGCACTAAGTTGTTATTGAAATTTTGTAATCGTTATTATTACTGTAATACTTCTTTACATTTTTAATGCACTTGTAATTAAATAATTTTAAATGCAATGATGTTAAAATTTTGTTAAATAAGTCTTCCTATAAACAATTCTTTTTTCGTCGTTGAAAAAAAAAACTATCAACACAGAAAAAACATTGTCAAGTAATGATTGTACATTTTGATACATTTTCTCTCTCATATTTTGCTTCTCTTTTTTCTGTTATTCAAACTAAGAAGTAATAAATTTACTTTATATTTATATGACACTGGTTAAGTAATCAGCAAGCTATATTATATGTCCTTGTGATATCCATGGATAACGTAACAAAAATTGTGCTGCTAATATGTACAAACAAACCGACGGAAACAAAAGTTGTACTATGGTTGTAGCACCAATATGAAGCTGCGACTACTAGTACAGACCGAGTCAGAACACAATCAAGCCCCGGGTGCTTCAACACTCTGACGGTAACCGTCAGCACACACCGCCATCCAATCAAGGTGTCGTTATCGTTACTTGGGTGGAATCCACTCTAAAGCAGATCGTTAACCCTTAATTGGAATATTGTTTACACTTCATTTAACTAATAGCGGTGATAAGCGTTGTCTATATAGGACACGCTGGGGGCTGCATGGAGTTAAGCATAGAGCTATAAAACTTCGGGAATTGTAAAACCACCAGTAAAAAATGAATACTATATTCCTGGATATTTTATGTCTTGTAATTTTTGTGTGTTAACGATTTCATGTTTCTTATGTTCCATAAAAAATGGGTTTACTTTTCTTATATTTTGTTTAGGTATATTTAAAATGTTTTCTAGAAGAGAATAGATATGAACAAGAGGCCAATTATTTTGTAAAGTCTCCCATAAGTATTTTACTTTCATTTATAAATAATTTGGATAAGGTTTGCTACTGCGATAAAAATTAAATTTATAGTAATTTTTTAATGATTTTTCTGATTTAGAACGAAATATGTTAAAAATAATATTATTATGACATATACGTCTACTTTCGTTATCTTAGAGCCATCAGAGTTAGATCAATCACAGCAGTAAAGAAGCTTGGTAGTAATATTATAGAAAGCTTTCCTTAAAAATGGATTATTTAAACAATATGATGTTTTTTTATGTTTATGAGTTTTCGGTTTTTGAACCTAATACAGGAGGGTTGCGGAAATATGATTATCTGGCGATAACCAACACTTACTACAAATTACTACAAGTACTTTGATACTGGGATACTTGAGAGTTCTCAATGGCGTATATATTTTGAAGACTATATACCTTCTGATACTGGTGCAATGAGAAGGGATTAGGATTGGAGATGTGATTTGAGCTAATAAAAATTTCATCTAAATTTGTCACATTTGGCTTACACATAACTCGGATGCCTTCCAACCAGTAAAAATACCGGCCAAATATAAAGAGAATATGAACAGTTACCGATATATCATTCTGGTAATACGTATGGAGGGTTATATTGCATATCATGGCTTATTAGCCTAAAAAAACGCTTTCATGTAGACTGTATTGAGGTTGCAAACCTCAAGGACCGAGAAAATGGGAAAATATAAAAATAATATATCTATTAGCTATGGATATTTCTCAGAATTTCTGTCACTGAGCTCAGAGATATCCAAGAACACCTTGGTGTCCAGAATATGAGTTCCTAATGATACTTTTTTTAGGCTATAATGAATTTAGACTAACTAATAAGTAATCATGATGGAATACAACGGATCAACGTAAGGGTAGAACGAGTGAAGCGGTGGGCAACAGCTAGATATTTATATTTATTAAACTGAATTCCTTTGTTGCAATTTATTATTAAATGCCAAAGCAGCGTGGAAATCAGTATTTATTAACTGCATTTGAATTAGCATATTTGAGTCTGACGAGACTACGCTTTAAACAAACTTTATGTTACCTGTCTCTTCCGGAATTATTTTTCATATTTTAATCATAAAATATTAGTATGAAAATGTATATTTCGTTAGGGAGCATTTGAGAGTTGTAATTAACGTGCGGTGAGAAAGGAGATTATATCGGTAACCGATAATATTAGGTTACAACCATATTGGCTTGTGGTCAACTTAGTAATAACAGCTTCCTCCTTTCCTCAAACAACCAGCAGGTGGATAAACAAGCCTTGCGTTAAATTTGAACAATATTATTTCCTGTAGACTGTTCAATTACTTATTTATGTAGCACAATAAGACTATTGGTTTTTTATATACAAATATTATATTTTTGTACACTGGTAGAGGATTCTTCAAAAAGTGTTATTTTCTCAATAGATTTGTTGATTTAATCTGTATAATAATATGACAACTGAGACCTTATCGAGGAATTAAAGATTGTTTTCTTTATTCGTATGATCTTTAAAACAGATGTAGAGCATCCAATATCAGCAAAATTTAACATTAAGGTGGTTTAGGATTTGTATTCGATCTTAACTTCTAGGTTTTACAAGATTGACAATCACAGATAAATAAAAAAGTGACACTAGATTAACTTCTGCGGTTAGATTTTAAACACTGTTCGAAAGAGCCTGGGCGACTATCTAATATTCACTAAGTGGTAAAATGTCTTGAATATTAAAATATAAAAAAAATAACACTAATTGTATTTTCATTAAATAGAGTAATGCACCTTTTTTCTGTTGATTTTAATCGACCCTTTCCTTACTGCACTTTACGAATAAAATTATTCAAATTTTAAGTGAGTAGACCTAGAAGACCATATATGTAATTGTGTAACAGTTTTTCAATTAATAAAACAAAATGTTAGTGAGCCTCCCCTATAGCCTTTTACGTTATAATTTCAAACATGTCCCTTTGTTTACGAAGTTTGATTTTATTTATAATGTGAAGTAAATGTACGATAAATCAGAGTTAAGTAATATCAGGATAGTTATCCATTATGGAAGATATCAGATTGCAGATATAGGTTTAATGGTTTATTGCAGAAAAATAGTTGTTGTTTAATGTAATGGCCGTAGTTAAAATTTAAGCATTAAATAGGGAGTATATGTTAGAACTCCATTATATAAATAATGTTTAATAAAACCAACCTTAGCATGACTCATTAAAACTCCAACTTAATAAAATGAATATGTGAGTAAAATTTTAACCCAGGATAATTAAAATTCACCTAGTAGTCTATAACGAACCAACAGATTCTAGAATGTAGAAAATTTCGGACACTGCGGCCATTTACAAAACGGGACGTCCATAAGACCTGACTCTCTTAAGGTCGAGGAATCACGAAAGATTTCCTAAGGGCTATGCTTTGGCGTAAAATGAAGATTCCGGGAAGTGCCATCATTCCAGAAACGATAATTGTAGAGTGTAAAGACTCTTACTTGAGATTATAAATTGACGTAGGAAACATGTAGTGGCCATTGGAGGTTTCTTAGTACCACATGCTGATATTCCTGGTCAGGCAAACACATTCAGAGGCGTACCCAGAAGAAAGTAGTCCTGTTTCTAGCGATCAGATACATACTATGACCAGAAACGTCAGTTAACTTGAGGTAAAAGTACAGCCACAGATGGATTATCTAAGGAGTGGATTGTTAGTGAATGAACTCCTGGTAGTTAGTTTCCGTTATGTTGGATTACGTTTCTAAAGCTTACACGTGTCATGAAAATTAGATGTCGAGGACTTCAAATACAATCTGCCTTAATTTTATTTTCAAGCTCAAGCCAGAAGCTCTTATTATGAAAACATTATCTTACTAGTAATAATTGCCATATTGATGGTCACACAATATTCGAAAAAGTGTCGAAGGGCAAATACATGAGATCATGAAATTTTGATATGTTTGTCAGTAACACGCAGCCGGAAGATAACCTGATGTGATTGCTCATGATGTGATTGAGCGGCAGCACTGATTGTTGATTGTTGGCAAATATTGATACTGACAACATAAGATAACAGATTATATGTATCTGTCAAAGGCACGACAAAACGTACAGCTGGGAGACGAATTTATTACGTAAGCATGTTTAGTTTTGCAGAAATTTCATTATGGTCACAATTTAGAATCATCATAGTGTTTTACACTAAAATATAAAATTAAAAATATTGTTACGACATAATTAATTCATTCTATTAAAAACTGTTTGCTTGAGTATAAAGAAAAAAATACGGCGACGTGCCTTACTGAATGCTCAAAATATTCTCAATCAAATAACAGACGTTTCCGTATACAGATAAAACAGGGAGGAAATAAATAGTTTCAATCAAAATGGATCTCCTGTGAATATTGCTGCTATTTATACTTTACGGCAGGAATGTATGCAAGGAAATCATGTTAATTTTATATTCCTGGAATACTTTAATCAATTTCCTTTCTCAATCCATTGCATCGAACAGTAAAATAAAGTGTAATGTTTGATGTATCAGTAGCATGATTAAATGTTGGGCTTCCACATTGGACAGAAATTCATTTTTAACGTAATCTGAGAAGTATCTTACGGTGATGGCACGGCAGGAGGCATGTATGTATATATATATATATATATATATATATATATATATATATATATATATATATATATATATATATACAAGCTAGCAGTGTACCACTTTTCGTATGGTGCTGCTTATACATTTCAATTAGTTCCCAGAATAGTTTCTTTGAAGTAGGTTATATAAAAATATGTATATAGTATGGCTAATTTTATATGACGCAGTACTTTTTTATGTGCACCATTTGAAGAAAGTATTATAAAAAATACAGCAATCACTAATCACTTCCGGATTAGTGATAATGCTAGGACCAAAATATACGTGGCTAAACCCGGTTTTACATTAAAATACATTGATACTTTGAATATAATTTCCATAATAGAAGTTTTCAAATCTCAACGTATATTAAAACATAGTTTAAAATGTTATAAAAACATGCATTGAGAAAATGTGCGGAATAAACACATTTCCAGTAGCAGAAACAAGCTTATATGATTTAAGTTGCTTCTGTGCACAATAAAACCAAAACGGCCCTCAAAGCTGTGTTTTTAACTAAATCAATTACTGTTGATTCAATTCTCGCTCTGGCATTTTACATTTCTACAGTTTTATTTTGAGGGCCACGTTAATGTTCTGTAAATACAACGCCATTATAAAATAAACTTGTCAAGTTAGATAAGTTACTGAGTACGAAGTGAATACATTAGTCACAATTCATTAAAAATTTAGCCTATAAAGGTCAGATATTTATATAGTATACTTTTTAAAGTTATTGACTGCATAATACATTTCAGTTATAGATTAGTTAAGGGAAGAAAATATAAGGAATTTAAGCGAAACGATTTTAGTAGGTTTGTGTCTTTTGTTACGCATTTCACATTTGGTCAAAATAAACAAATACATACAAAAGCGTTGTAACAGTTATAAACCAAGAATAACAAGAAACATGTTGTTTGGTGACTGCATGCCCACTAACTCTGATTTTTAGTTTAAAACTAACTGCAGTTATCATTATAAGTACAGAATATATTTCACAATCGAGTCTCATGCAATAACCATCCAATGACCAGTAGTTAACAGCAAATAGCGATCCTCGTAGCAAAAAAACAGATAACTGGCATGAGCCATTTATAATTTGGGTAGGATGCCCTTACCAATAAGACTAGGGATGGGTACGCCCCACCATGTGTAACGTAACAGACTTCGTATATTATTCGACCCCTTCTCTCTGTGCACACCTCCCCTATTCTTATTTAAATGCGAGCTTTTGTAAAGCTATTTTAAGTTAACTTAACTGAGTTAAATTAATTTACATGCATACATCGATTAGTCAGAAAACGATTTCGATATGTTGGCTATTAAATTGATGTTAATTCCATATTATAATGGAGGCTAATGTTTCATGGATTTTGAAATTCAGCACATGGCTTTTGCCTAAAGCTTTTCGTAATTCTAACTGAACTTAATTTTTATTTAAACTTTCCCTACAACATGAACGCTTTAATTTCCCACTAAAAATAATTTACAACTATTTAAAATTTTAAAATCGCGATTTTGATAACTATGGATATACTTTAAATTTTTCATGAACCTTGAGATAAGGAAATTTCGTAGTAATAAAAACCCCAACACTATTAAGCCAACAAAGCAACCATTCATTAACACATAAATAAAAACATTATTACCGTTCAATATTGTATTCTAGGTTACTTCTTATTTTCATACTAAATAATCGCATTTTTACTAGAATAAACGGGTTTAAATCTCTACCATTTTATATTACATAATCTAGGTCTTGTGGTAATGCAAAATATTTTTGGAAGCGTGATTCAGCATCATATCTGCCACAGTGACACAAAAGTGCGCGCTTTGTCTCGTAAAGACGGTGGAGATATAGCTGTCTCAGAATACGGAGCCCATTCAGGGAGAATGCCGGTGATTTGCTGTAAAGAGTTTTATTCTTCTCCCCTAACTAACAGAGCCTACAGAACGTCGTGACGCTGCTTGTCTTCATCGCCAACATTATTCAAACAAAATTCTCAAGGAAGCGTTTCTAAACTTTCCTCGGAACTCATGAATACGGAGAGAATCGAGAGTAACAGATATTACAACAATGGGTCTTGGAAACCGACAGTATCAGAGGGAAATTATAAAAATCAATATTGTAATACCTCTGTTATGTTTTCTGTCCATTTATATTATCATATTTACAAGAATTGTAAGAAATTCAATATTTCTTTAAAATACAATTTATTATATCATTCATTGATGAAATACTTCAGAACAACACTTTTATACACATTTATATTATCATATTTACAAGAATAATTGTAAGAAATTCAATATTTCTTTCAAATACAATTTATTATATCATTCATTGATTAAATACTTCAGAACTAACACTGTGGTATTAATTTAATGTGTTTTTTATGAGTTGTATATTCATGATTTGTGTCGAGGTGATGAGCTCTGTCTTCAGTCATATATCGTGTATATTGTTTTGGGTCAGTACATAAGTTCATTTCTAGTTGAACGAGCAAGCAAGAACCTGAGTTATAAACTACTCGGAAACGGTGTGTATGAGTCACTTGAATGGAAAATAGGTAGAAATCTAAAAGTAAGATATGCGATTGGACTTTCCTTTATGCATATCTAGTGTGAAAATGTTTCAAATTGTTTAAAGTTATATCAAGATCACGTAAAAAGTCATCGTACCAATAGTACTAACCATTTGAGAGAGGAGAACAATAGAAACGGATACAGAGTGTCTCACCACAACACGCTAAAATTTTTTCATTAAGTCAAAGATCTTATGTTTAAAGTTCATTATTAACGATGAGCGATTAGAAAAAAATGTTATAGATAACAATGGCCAATATCCGTAATCCCTGTATATTTTAAAGCCATTGCTATCTATCTTTCATTCGGATAAGAAATAAAGTTAAGTTGAAGATAATGCATCAAATGTCCCATAACTGGCTGAGCATAAGCAAAATTCCTCATTTCTGTTTGTCTATCCACACTATATTTAGAAAACAAACTAACTTGAAATTTCGCATGAAGCTTTATTTCATTATAAGTATCCCTGATTTCGATATTGATGCGTGCCACTCCCTGGGTTTTGCCTAAACGTTAGCTAACACATTTACATCTGTCTTATGGCCAACAGTAAGTATATGTCAGTGAGAAAATCTGAGAGTATATAAATCTGCTTATATATATATTTCTCTCAAGTTTTATATATATATATATATATATATATATATATATATATATATATATATAAAACTAAATATATCTCATTTCTTCCTGACTGCTTCAAAGGGAGTCTTCGGAGTTAAATTCTGGTCGTCTTATACGTTAGGATATTTTCTAAGGTAAATAAGTACTTGCCTAATCGGTGAAACATACAAACGGCGTGATAACTAATGATTAACCCTTAGAAAATTTACACACTATAGATTAAAATAGTATAGAAATAAGGTTCCACATATAATTGTGCTATAATGAAAGCAATTTTAACGCAGAACAGTTAATTGCGGTTCACAGGATCTTTCCTTGTATATTTCACAGTTACATATATGTGGCAACAGTGTTTAGTACCTACATGCCATGCAAGAGAAGAGAGTGAAATTATAGGGACGCATGCATTTATTGCCGTAGAAAGGAGCACTCAAATACGAAAACATTTTTACATCTCCTTTGGTTCTGCATATTATTTATTTAACCTTTCCTTTAATTTTGTATGTTTTTGGAAGATCAAAGTAATTAATGTCTACTGTTATAAAGTTTTGTAGGTTTGAAGTTCACATTTATAAATTTCTTAACTAGTTGTATGACTTAAAACACTAGGCCTTACTCTATATCTAGCGCTATGCGTGAAAAATTAAGTTTAACAATGGTACAGACCCTTGATAATAACAAATAAAACATCAATTATTTTGTAACATAAACCTCTTGTTTTACTTAGAACTTTATTCATAATAAATGTATTTTATGTTTGAAAAACATAATAATTAATCTTATACGTTTATATATATATATATATATATATATATATATATATATAAAGAACCCGATAACAGACACAACCAAATAATCACAAGTAAACAATTGTATTTACATAATTAATGCCTAGACTAGATCTGTTACATATAGCTTGTACATTTTCTAACACATACACACACACACAAACACACACACAAATATATATATGTATATATATATATATATATTATTGTTTTATATGAATAAAAGACATTTATAACCTACAATTAATTAAAAACAACATAGCTGCAATGAAATGCTGGATAATGGTGGTACTAATATGATAAAGTCCATTGTAATCAAGTAACTGCAACATCATCACTATGTATTCCTGCTGTATAAACTCCATTTAATACAGCTCGTTACATAATATTAAATATTGCAACTGATATTAAATAGTAAAACGATTGCCCGATTTTTTAATACTTTAAATATATAGCAATATAATGATAACACAATCATCGTATATCATCTACACACTAAGGTAATAATCAGTCTAAATGACTTAAAACCATTAAATATGTTTATTCATCCAGAAGTATCTTTAATTATACATATTTTCACTTTTTGAAAAACAAAGTTACTATTACAGCGTATTTCAGTTCCAATAAAGGACTCGTATCTCTCTTGTAATGGTGAAACCGTACACGATAGCGTTAGCAATGTTGCCTTGGTCATAAAGGTCTACTTCAGATAAAAATCGAAAATATTTGGCCATTTTATTCTAATTCTGACCTAAGGTTCTTTCGGTGACGTAGTAGCATCGATGTAGCAACTAAAATACTATATATTTACGTTTATGAATTTCAAATTTTATTATTCTAGGTCATCAGGAATTTGAATACACAAATCACACTTGTATGGATTGCAACACTAATGAATGGGTATTCTGTATGAAGAATATTGCCTTTCATGTGGGAAAACTAGTAATATGTTTGTCAAGTTTCATCATTATAAGGCATCGAGAACATGAACAACAAAAATACAGTTCTTGTATGAGTTCCAGCTCCATTTTCACTTCTATAGGTGGTTGATTGTTATGAAAGAGTTTTTTATTTGTCTTAATAGAGCATAATACACGTCAGTGTTAAATTTAATCTCTCTAAGACATTGACTAGCTCTAACACAAAATTGAGTTATTCTAGAGATTTTAATCCAATTTAAACCCCTATTTGATCTTTATGATCATGGTTTAGTTGTTTTATTTAAGTCATGAGGTATACGTTTGCATAATTTCAGTCATTGATATTGAAAGAAATCAAACACGGAACATGTCAACGAAATTTCCTATCCATGTAATTAAGGAGCTTTTAGAGCTATGCACTCAACGTAACTATATTAAACTAAAGGGAAAATTTTACCGTCAAGATATGGTAATAGCAATGGGATCGTTCAAATCGTAGATCTGTTGGAGATACGTGAAGAACACTTTCGTTGTCTCCTGTCATGAAGACACTGAACTTATTGAATTTGTCCTACAGAAACAGAATTTCTCCCTCCAAACTATGGAGATAAAATCCATAAAAAACTCCCCTTTCCGGATGCGCGTGTGGTAAAAGATAGAGCCGTCCCTAGACAACACTTTTGTCTTAAGGTCACACACACGGGCCTATACCAAAATTTTCAGTCGAACTATTGACTGTTAAAGAAGGAATAATGTACTCTTTGTACGGCAGAGCAAAGAGCTTGTGCTGAGACAAAGACGAATTAAAAGAATTCAAGAGATCAAAATAATCATTAAATCAGTACTTATGACAATGGACACAGGTTTTCCGCTATAAATAATTTCAAAAGAAACAATAGAAAAACCTTGAGTCAGAAAATAAAAACAAAGAAAACTTACATTTTAATCCATTATGTACCGGTGTTGGGGAAAAATTTTAAAAAAATAGGTAGAAATCTTAACATTATAAGTTAGAATACTTAATTATAATAGGTAGGTAAACTTAACTTAAAATAGAACAAATTATAGAACAGATTACATACTTAGCCAAAGTCTCGTTAAAACCAAAAAAAGGATTTGTTGGTCGATCAATAACTATTTACATACTCTGTATGAGAAGCTTACTATTGGTAAAATGAATTTACTTTCGTCATTTTTAATTTCCTTACTGCCTAAATTATTCTCGGTGCCAGTAGCGTTTCAATTGTTGAACCAATCAAGAAAATATATTCGTATTATACACATGTTGGTCAGGAAAGTGTAGTAAAAAAATAAACTATTTTCGGTGATTGTGATTTTGTGTGTGGTATAAGGCATTTCCGTTGCTATAGTCGGAAAATTTTGATATTATATAGACATGTTTATAAGCAGTGTTTATATAGAATGTGTTGTATAAGTGTTTATATAGAAGAACCAGCCAGAAGTGATATAAAGCACTTAAACAAAGATGGTTGGACATAGATAAGTTGTACATATGTAAAAACCTTAATTTTTCAAAGACATGTAAAATATAGTGTTACTTAACCCTATACCTTCATTAGAACTCTAGAACTTTTTACGGCAAAATAAATATTTTCAAAAATATTTATATTTTAGGGATATAAAAAATGTGTATAGCCTCATATTTTCAAGTTACATGTTGTTTTATTGTAAATTCCATGCAGATTAATAATTTATTGTTTAATTAATTAATTAAACCATTATTTTTTTTTAATAGTGGCTTTTATTAAACTCATTTTTTTGTTTCCTCTGCCATTCTGAAAGGGTATTTGAAAACAAATTTCACCAGCTTGTTTATGACCCTAAATTTTGAAATTCTCTGAAATTTTTATGGTTTCCCTGCCTATGATTTAGTATGGTTGCTGTCTGTTTCTTTTTCATAGCTTTAATAGTTTTCCTAATATAAGTTTGGCATGCTTCAGCTGGAGTAACCCTAGATAGTAACTTTTACACGAGTACGAATGAAATAAAATTATATTCAGATGTCGTACTGATTGGATTGTTACTAATAAAAAGTGCAGCGAGAAGTGCTTTAGCCATTTAATTCCCACCTTTGATAGTAATAAAGTGAAAAAAATCTTCAGATTTTAAGGGGAAGGTACGATAGGAGTTAAAGTTATAAATGCACATTCAGACATACTAATCCACTTCATTAATTACAACGTTTATATTCCATATAATGCAGGCACAATCTCAGTTATGCTATATCACAATGCTGCATCAAAAATATTTGTATAAGTCGGCAGTAACAGTTTTCTAATCTATTGTGACATTCAATGTGAGCAGTATATAAAAAGTCGCGTGGTGCGGACACGACTCTAACGTTAAATTATTTTAGTAACTTTTTACTCGGGAGAATCGCTGTAGATAAATAAGCAAAACTATTTTCATAGCTTTTAAAAGAATACTTAATTTACCACGTCGTTTTGTGTTGATACGTCATATTCTATAATGTTACTGAACGTGATTCAAGAGAGAATTGCTGTGGATAAATTAGCGAAGCGATATTTCGTAGCTTGTAACAGAAGATTTAATTTATCACGTAGTATAGTGTCGATACGGCGGCGTAAACATTCAATAATTTTACTGAACGTGATTCAAGAGAGAATAGCTGTGGATAAATGAGCAAAGCAATATTTCGTAGCTTGTAACAGAAGATTTTCATTTATCACGTTGTATAGTGTCGATACGGCGCCGTAAACATTCAATAATTTTACTGAACGTGTTTCAAGAGAGAATAGCTATGGATAAATAAGCAAAGCGATATTTCGTAGCTTGTAACAGAAGATTTCATTTATCACGTAGTATAGTGTCGATACGGCGCCGTAAACATTCAATAATTTTACTGAACGTGTTTAAAGAGAGAATCGCTATGGATAAATAAGCAAAGCGATATGTCGTAGCTTGTAACAGAAGATTTCATTTATCACGTAGTATAGTGTCGATACGGTGCTGTAAACATTCACTAATTTTACTGAACGTGATTCAAGAGAGAATTGCTGTAGATAAAAGAGCAAGGAGAGCAATTCTTGTTACAGAAGATTTAATTTACCACGTTGTGTCGTGAAGATCCTGATGTGTTTTTGTCACTAGTTGTCTTTATTGATACGTCACATTTCTTCTATTTCTTTCCCTTTACTTGTCTTTTTTAAACACATTGAAATTTCTTTTAGCTTTTCATTCTATTTTCTCACTTTTTGATATACACCACTTTTTATTGAAATTCACAATAGCACAGTTATTTAGAATTTACTAACAGAGATTAAAGTGGCGTAACTCATATCCCGGTTTCGAATCGTATTTAGATCTATAAACTCTTAAATATTAATAAAATGTAAGTAAAATGACCACTTAATATAATAATGTAAATATTATTAGACAGAATCAGTTCAGTGAAAATGTTACAAACCTTTTACACTGTAACATTTACATCAGGTTGGCAACACTGATTGCCTGAAGAATACAATCATAATTATGTGTCTGAAATTTTATTGATTAAGAGTGGTTTTTTACTCACTGTTGGGTGTTGTATTCGTGCTGTCTGGAACTGCTTATTTATGCACGATCGAAATCTGCTTGAACGTCGATCGGAGGAACTGTGAGTAGTTGGTGCATATTGACTTTGCTGATGGTTGTCTTACGACATTATCATCGATCTGCATGCAGTAGACGGTAGCTGGTCTGTTGATCGGCGAAACTGATCTGTGGCGCATGCGCCGCGGTGAATCACTGCTGCCACGCGCACGGCCTGACCTGTACCTGCTCAACTCACGGCTGGCGGAACGGAGCATTTACTGCTGCGCCTGCCGCTGACTGAATACGTCCCGCCTGACATCGCTGCTTGCGCCGTGCATCGCTCCGCATCGAGCGACATGGTGATTCATACCCGTTCAACTTTAGCGCAGCTTTCATTAATTGAGGCTGTTCTAAATGACGCAACGGGTTTTGACGACGCTACTGAGTGCGTGATTACTCGTATATGTACGCAATTAAAAAGATTGCGAGTAAATTTTCCCAACGTAGATTTTGATGAGCTCGAAACTGATTTTTGCGAATTATTAAAAAAGCTGAATGACTCAAATATTTTGAGTCAAACCTTACATTCTGAAAATGAACATTTAAAGTTGCATACTGGTGCCTTGGAAAAAAAACTCCAAGATGAGAAATGTCAAAGACGTTCTGAGCTGAATGACTCCTTGAACGCTCAAGATGTGATTTTAGATGAGAAAGACGCTATTTTAAGTGAGAACTTAATGTTAAAAACTAGTTCTAGTAAACTTAGGTCTAAGTTAGATGAACTTATGAATGATTATTCATGTGTAAATGCATTGCAGTCCGAAAAAGATATGTTAATTAAACAACTTAATTGTAACATTGATGAGTTAAACAGAAAGCACGCAGATTTTATCCTCTTTGGTAAATACATTGAAAAATCAACTAAAATCGGCAGAAGCCGGGACGTGGCTAATGAATAGATGGGTAGACGATAGAGTCCTAGACTCATACTTTGAAACATTTGCAAAAGCCTTTTCTGATCTACCTTTTAAAATCTTATTTTTGGGCCCAACTCTTGTTCAGATGGTAAAATTGGGGGCAGAAGATGATGCTAAGGCGCTTCTGTCGCAGGTGTCCCTTTCATCTTCGCATTATGTTTTCTGTTGTGTTAGTAACAACGTCGCGACCCTGAAAGACGACTCAGGGACGCACTGGAGTTTGTTATTTGTGGATGTTGCTGAAGGAGCAGCTTATCATTTTGATTCCCTAAACCAGTCAAATAATTTATCTGCTAAGTTAACGGCCTCAAAGTTGGGGGTGGAAGAATGTAACTTTACTGAAATTAGCTGTATGCAACAAAAGAACAGTTTTGAATGCGGTATAAGTGTGCTAGTGAACACTAGACTTGTAAACTGAGGGGTTTTTGTGCTCGGGGGCCCACGTCTCAATGTTCTTTCATGGACTGGTACAGGAACTTCTTTACGCCGGACTTTACTGCTGACGAGGAGTCTAGTGACAGACTGTCTGATGGTTCTTTAGTGCTACCCCTGCTGAGTTGTGCAAGCCCTAGCAAGGTTGAATCATTGCCTGTAAATAATGTAAATAGAACTGTAGATTTAAGTAAAACACAACCTGAATGTAAAAATAGCCAAAACTATGAGTCATACAATTTAGATCCCAGTGAATGGAATGTTGTCAAACGAAAGCGAAATAAGACTACTAGTTATAAATCCCAAACATACTGTGTAAAAAAGAGGCCTGGGCCGCTATGTAGAAATCGTTATCATGTTTTAGATGGTTCAAATAATATAACATGTGAAAATGATATTAGATTTATTAAAAATGTATCAGGTGTATGGAGAGAAAAACCTAAACAGAAATCGCAGTCTAGAAATAGTTTTAAGCGAATAAAACGACTGAGGGCAAATGTAGTAACAGAGTCAGCCGAAAAGCCGGCTTCACCCTATGCATGTTCTGTAATGGGATCAAACGGTGAACACCAACAATTACTTGTAAGTGAGGGTTGCACTCCTGAGCGGTCGCGGGGTACTGATCGGCAGGTTGGCGGTGGGACATTAAAGAATGTCTTAGTCATCGGTGACTCATTGTTGCGATATGCTGGGAATCTCTGCTTGAAAAATGGGGCCACCTTAGATATCAATCCAGGTGCAAAAATTGAGCATATTAAGCAAAAGCTTTTGAAGTATGTGCCAAACCAGCCAAAAATTATTTATATTCATGTTGGCACCAATAATCTTGTTGATGGTTATAACGGACGACCTGGGTACAATGGCGGTTGGGGGAAGCGCGCGGCACTTCATAGCATGGCGGACCTGTTGAGTACCGCAAAAAAACACTTTCCAATTTCTGACATTATGTTGAGTAGTGTTTTAACTAGGCGAGACATTGCACCACTACCACTTTGTAATTTTAATGAACAGCTAGAAGTTATGTGCATTAATTTTAATGTCACTTATGTTGACGCGAACCGCCTGGTGAGGGGGTATCACCTTGCTCGGGATGGTCGTCACTTAAATAGGGCAGGAAACTTTAGGTTCGGGAATTTTATTTTCAGGTGTTTGCACGAGAAAAGAACTTTTCCGGGTGGATGTTCGCCGGTTTCCGCAGTTCCTGGCGACTTTAGAGCTGTTCCTGAGGTGTCACAGGCTTCTGTTCAGCAAAAGGAGTCGGGAAACGGCATCAGAGGGGCGAGTTGTTTTCCAGAGTAGGGCACTTAAATGTGAGATCAATGAACACAGGTTTCCAGGAGCTGTGTGCGGTTATTGATGATTTCAAATTTGACATTCTTGGTCTCTCGGAGACGTGGTTGACTCCAGATGTTTCCTCAGATTGTTTCATTGTAGATGGCTACTCTTTATGGCGCAAGGACAGACAGGGCGCTGAGGGTCTCCCGGGTGCCGCTGGTGGAGGAGTGGCACTCCTGGTTGCAAATCATCTGCAAATGACGCAGGTTTATTTGAACAATGTTGATAGTCGCTTAGAATATATCTGTGGCAAGTTTAGTTTGAGAAACAAGAAGCTGTGTGTGTGCGTGGTATATAAACCACCCTGTGTTATATATTCCACCCTGAGTTCTATTTTGTATTCCTTGTTTATTGATCAGATGTTGGATGTTGATGATGTTGTTTTGTTGGGTGACATTAATGTAAATCTTATGGATACTGGTAAGGCCGATTGTAGATTCCTGAAAAACCTGTATGAATCGTTAGGGTTGGTACAACTCATAACAGAGCCCACTCGTGTCACCGAGAGCTCTTCGACATTGATCGACCATATTGTTGTGAATAAAGGTCTAGACATAGTCAAAGTTGGTTTAGTGGATACGTCCAAAATTCTTGATTCAAGACGTAAACAAATTACGGACCACCACCTGGTATATTGTGATCTCAGGTATGGCAACTATAGGCCAAAGGAGAAATTTATAACTTATCGAAATTTTTCCAATTTCGATGTGTCTCTTTATGTTTCTTTATTGTCACGTATTGATTGGGATGATATCGAGACAAAGACCTCGGTCGAGGAAGTTAGTCAATTGTTAACTACCTACATTGTCCAACTGCTTGACACCTGCGTACCGTTAACAAGAAAGCGAGTCACCAAGAAGAAAGCCCCATGGCGGAGTGACGAGATAAGAGAGCTCACAAAAGAAAAAAATTATTTCAAACACAGACTGCATGATAGTGATGTTTCGGCTGCTAGAACGTTGTACTGTAAGGCACGAAATAAATTGAACTGCGCCATCAGAAGAGCAAAACGAAATTACTTTCACGACAAGCTGAATTGTAAGGACTCTAAATCATTCTGGGGTGTTTTACGGTCCGGTGGAGTGCTGGAAAATGACCGTAATAGTGACGATATAAGATTCTCAGCTGATGACCTCAACAGATACTTTGCAAGCATGGGTGGTGGAAGCAGGATTAGCCTCGAGAAACTGAATTTCTACAGAAACAATGTTTGTGAGGATCTAGCGCATGGTTTCAATTTTGTGCCAGTTACTGAGGGTGAGATCAAATGCATAATGAATAACATTACGTCAGTGGCTGTGGGGACTGATGGAATATCTATCAGGCTAGTGAAAGCCATGAGCCCATATTGCTTGGGAGCTATTACGCATTTGGTTAACCTGTCCCTTGCTTCTGGGTGTTTTCCATCATGCTGGAAGCAAAGTCTTGTCACGCCCCATACCCAAAATAAAGAATCCAAGTGTGATTTCCCAATTTAGGCCGATATCGATCCTTCCGGCCATATCAAAAATCCTTGAGAAGGTAGTGGTGAATCAGTTGACAGCTTTCATTGAGGCTGAAAATATTCTTCCTGTACATCAGTCTGGTTTTAGGAAGTCTTTCAGCACTACCTCCGCCTTGATAAACATTATGGATGAGCTGCATGTAGCGAAAGATAAAGGTTTTGGAAGTATTTTGGCGACGCTTGATTTCTCTGAAGCGTTCGACTCAGTGAATTATGAACTGTTTCTTGCCAAATTAAATTTCTATAGGTTTAATGAAATCGCTATAAAAATGGTTTGGCTCATATTTGAGCGGACGGAGTCAGGTGACGAAGGTAAAAGAAAACTGCTCTTCCTCGCTGTCGAAGGATACAGGGGTTCCTCAAGGGTCATGTTTAGGGCCTGTTATGTTCATTTTATATACTGCTGATCTTGAACTTGCATTGTCCTCGTGTTCACTCTACTCCTATGCGGATGACTCTCAGATGCTTCTAACATATCCCCCTCCAGGTGTCCATGAAGCGGTGCAGTGTTTCAATGCTGATCTGCGTAGGGTTAAAGAGTGGTCGGAGGGACATGGCCTAAAGTTGAATGCAGATAAGTGTTCTGTGGTGCATTTTTGCTCACCATCCATTAAAGAGACCATGAAACAGGAGTATTCTCTCTATTTCTGTTGAGGGTATTTGTTTGGAAGTCCTGTGAGTTATAATTGACAATCAGCTAAACTTTCTTAAACATGTTGAATTGATTTCTCAACGTGCAATGTGTAAAATTGAGAGTTCTGAATAGATACAGAGCGTTAATTCCAATGCTTTCAAAGCTGCATATTGTAAATTCTCTGGTATTTCCATCAATATATTACGCCCTTCCAGTTTTTGGTAGCTGCTTAACTCAAGAGGCAAATGTCATCCTTGCACGGATACAGAACAGTGCGCTGAGGTTTGTTTATAATCTAAAAAAATTTGACCACATCTCACCTTATCGCAAAAGAGCAAATTTACACTCTGTTCAAGATATTTGTAGGCTCCAAACTGTGACATTGGTGCATAAGGTTTTGGTAACTGGTGAACCCTCTTACCTGAGACGGAAACTAGTGGCGCGAGCGACTCTAAGAGAACGGCACACTCGACAGGACGACAAGCTGCAACTGCCGCGTGTGCGGTTGGAGGCTACAAAAAGGTCCTTCTCGTACTTTGGACCCCAGGAGTACAATGCCTTACCACCAGTTTTAAAGACTTTGTCTGTTAAAACTTTCAAAAATGAAGTTAAAACTGTATATGTACCTTAATGATGTATTGTTGTTTAAGTATGAATTTTCTATGTAAATTACCAGCACGCAATATTTGGGTGTCACAGTTTTAAAATACGAATTGTACTGTTATGATTAGTTTTGACGTGATTCGATTTGTAAAACAGATTGAAAACTGAAATCCGCTCAAGAATAAAGGCCTTATTTATTTATTTTATTTGTTCTCTCTTTTTTATCCATTGGAAAAACCCAAAGTTTTTAGAAAACAACCTAATGTTAATCGTTGAAAAGGATTCTACTCCAACTTTTAACATATGAAACAGCTTCAGGTTTACAAGAACAGTTTACATTGGATCAACAATTCTCATACACAGTATTACTGTCTACATGGTACACTAAGAACGTTAAAAGGTAGAATGTTATAATTGAGCGATATAACTGAGCTATAAGTCATAGGAATACAGTGGGTTATGTCTATTGTCTGTCTTACCTCAGTTTTAATAGAACAATAAGTCATATCAATACAGTGGGTGATGTCTATTGTCTGTCTTACCTCAGTTTTAATAGAACAATAAGTCATATCAATACAGTGGGTGATGTCTATTGTCTGTCTTACCTCAGTTTTAATAGAACAATAAGTCATATCAATACAGTGGGTGGTGTCTATTGTCTGTCTTACCTGAGTTGTAAAGAAGAATAAGACATACCAATACAGTGGGTGATGTCTATTGTCTGTCTTACCTCAGTTTTAATAGAACAATAAGTCATAGGAATACAGTGGGTGATGTCTATTGTCAGTCTTACCTGAGTTGTAAAGAACAATAAGTCATATCAATACAGTGGGTGATGTCTATTGTCGGTCTTACCTGAGTTGTAAAGAAGAATAAGACATACCAATACAGTGGGTGATGTCTATTGTCTGTCTTACCTCACGTTTAATAGAACTTATTGTCATAGAAAAAACAGTGGGTGATGTCTATTGTCTGTCTTACCTCAGTTTTAATAGAACAATAAGTCATATCAAAAACAGTGAGTGATGTCTATTGTCTGTCTTTCCTCACTTTTAATAGAACTTATTGTCATAGAAAAACAGTGGATGATGTCTATTGTTTGTCTTACCTCAGTTTGAATAGAACAATAAGTCATCGCAAAACAGTACCTATGGTCTAGTGTCAGTTTTACCTTAGTTTCAATAGAGATTTGTTATTGGCTAAGTTTAGGGTATTCAGAAAGAAACATCAAAATATCACTTACTGACGAATCCATTAAAATTTGCTTCATTTCATAAATGATAATGGTGTATACGAGTTATGTAAAGTCTAAATGTAGGGTACAGATGTTATATATTATAATAAATTACTTAATAGTATTAAATTAGTATTATTAGGGAAATAAGCTGAGCGATCCGATCAATAACAGAATTTATAATTATGTTGAATGCTTTAGCTTATATCCTTCGTCCTACCTTTTGTTGAAATGTGAACAGTTAGAGTGCAAAATGCAGTACCTATGTACGTATCTTGCTGGAAAGCTCGCACCACTTTTATAGCTGAAGAGGGTGTTCCATTTCATTTTATTATTGCTCTGACGTCACTTCTGAAACTTGATCTCACACTAAATAAAGAATAGGATCGCACACAGTTCAATATGTTTTTTTAAATAGCATTACATATTGTTATAAAAGTAAGGATAAAATATAAGTTTTCTCAAATAAATTATGAGGTTTATGTAGAATCTTTCACTATCGATTCTTGCGCCACAAGACGAGGAGTGTTACAAGAATGGTAATGTAATTAACTACGATTTACCTAAACCTTATCTATATAATATGTATCAAGAACGCAAGAACTGTTGGAGCGCAATATGTTGAACCTATATACTGATATTCTTCTGTAAAAATAACATATTATATGTTAAATGAATATTTCTAATATAAATGTTACACATACACATTTTTGTTGTTTCTCACTATTAAATACACCAGTTATTCTTTATTATGAGTAGTAGTGATGACGTTCTTTCACCAAGTTTTAAATGCTATTTACTTTATTAAAAAAAACTTTACTAGAAAATATAATTTATTTTGATAAAAATATGCAGAATAAATTGTTTGCGTAAAAGGAATATAAATAAACTGTCAGGGGAATTGTTGCTCTTCAGGCCAAAACCATATTAGATTAGTTATTATATTTGAACCACTCAAAGTTTCCTACTGCGTTTGACAGCATTGTTGATTTAATCAACTTTGTCTGCGTCACATACATAGTCTACCATTACTGTACATTTTAGTACTAAACTATTCATGAAGTATGTGATTTAACGTGGTGTATTACTTGTATTAATAAATATTAAATAATTAAATGTATACATTCTATATACATGATAATTATATATTTTGGCAATATATAAATAATTAATTTATAAATACAAAATTTGCCAACATTTAATTACTGCGATTGACCATTTTAAAGTACTATATTTTCAAAATGCAAATTATATGAGAAATAAAAACACAAAATAGCATAAATTAACAATTTTTAAGCGAAGAAAACGTACCAACGTGTTTTTTTATAATATGATATCAAAGTTTTTTAAATATTATATTGTTATGAGAGTTTTAGTTGATATAATAAATATATCTGTTTCCAAAATTCAAAGAACTTTGACAGCACAGTTAACATAATTCTATAACATATTATTACATATTACTTGTGAATTGAATTGAAATAATTTGGTAGGTGATAACGTACTTAATTTAATTTGGAGACTAATCTACATAATTAACCTAAAATCTAACCCGGTATGGTAACCTATATTTGTTTATAAACACAACTTATATTAAGATCTTATGGTTTTATTGACAGAGTACAGTTTATAAAATTAAAAATACATATTATACGTTATTTTAGTTGAGAGCCAAATTACTATTATCAATTTCACACAGTTCTTCCGCTCAGTAGGAGTTTTTGTGACAGTTCTTGTGATTATAATTTATTTCTTACTGGAATAAAATGTGCTCAATATTTCGAAAACAGTTAGAGATTCCATAATTTTATAAGCATACCAAAACAATTTAAAAATTACATTTTATAATTAAAATACATTTCTTATAATCATTTATGTCTGAGATATCAATCCACTAAAAAATATCAGTCTCGATACACCAAAAGAAAAATTATAAATTCCGAGTTTTACATTAGTTATTGTCTTGAAACCAACTCATAAAATACTAAATTGGATTCTATAAATATTATTCCCTTAAGAATATTCTGGGCCATTATTTACAGTTGCAACATTTTCCTCTCTGCCTATCACCCATTCATGTATAAACACAACATGAAGTAACATGTAGTGTGGTTGTTTGGGGTTAGGTTTCACTCAATAACTCAACGCAATAAAGTCAGTGACTAATCCTTTTGATATTCGACGAGTAATTTCCCATTTTTTTTTAAATGAAGATTGCAACCATACTCTATACATAGTATTATAACAGATATATTTTTAATTCTCTTAATTAATATTAGCGAACATTAATTATTAACTTTGGATTATACATGAGAGATATTCTATAATATATAAATAGACTAATCAAATAAGCTTAAATATGGTTTTATTCAATAACAATATCAAACCATGACGATAAGTGGATAAAGAAAGATCGCAGGATTGTCTGATTGAGTTGAACTTATCAACTAGGTGAGGGAAACAGCTTCTAAGTTACTAGTGTCAATTCTGCCCTCCTATAGTTGAGGTTCCCATGACCCCCCCACCAATTTCTTCCATATACAAAGCAGGGGTCTCCAACCATTTTTAATGAAGGGCCACATTGTAAGTTTTTGGTGGAAAGGTGGGCCAGCAATATTTTAGGGTAGAAAGTCTAGCCCCCACCCTGCACACAAAGTGTTTTCTAATTAAGAACTCAGTGTTGGTTTTTGAAATGTTCTTGCTTAGATTTTAAGTTGCTATATGACGTTAAATGTGTATGTTTTGTTTAATAACTCAAATTATTAATTATACAAATCATTATATTTGTTCTCTAAAATAAGTTTCAAGTAGGCATAATGGAAACATAGGATTATACAAAACCAATCTTTTCCATTTACTACAAAATGTAATTTTACGAATTTTAAGAAAACTTGATAATAAATGAGTATAACAACATATCTAGTTTTACAGTTATTGAAAAAAGTGGCAAGTGAGAAATGTGTATGAAAGAGAATGAGCTAGTGGTAAAAATGCTTGAAAGGAAATATAACACCAAATAAAAATATTTTTTCAGTATGCTAGCTTTCCGTGGGTCGGAAAAAATCTGTTCGCGGGCCGAAGGGTGGAGAGATGTTCCCTGATATACATTATTAATGATAAAATAAAAACGACACTATTATATATATATATATATATATATATATATATATATATATATATATATATATATTCCACAGGATATTTAACTATAGGACAATGGGCAAATTGAATAATAAGCCAAAGACACGTAAAACATTTTTTAAATAATACAATAATTAGAAATAGTAACACATAAGTTTCAATAGTATTTTCTGTTTCCAAGTCAACTACATTGCTAAATACTTCTAGGAGCATTGTCCACTATACTCTATAATCTCACATTTAAGTTTGGTGGAGGAAGGGCTTTTTATCTTTATTTTTTTTTTAATTGTGTTTTCTAATTGATCAGAGACATTGGAGAATTTGGAATAAAACATTGATCCACTCAGGTTGTATAAATGCTTATATATAAACCTACAGAATACTTTTTGATTAGTTTTCATTTAATATTTCCGAACTTGACGAAAAAATATGATAGAGTGACAACTTGAACATGATTTATAATTTCATTGAAGACGCCATTACGTTTCAATTTGTGGTCCGTAGAAAACATTTCAAAAGTAAAAACTAGGTTATTTTCTCCCTGTATAAAACCAAAAATTTGAACGCTTATAACAATTCCTACAGATTTTGTATCATAAACGGTTTTTTAGGTATTGATTACATTTAATTCACATAAAAGTTTTTCTATCACGAGATAACATGTAAAAGAAGGAACCCTGAATCAATTTCAAACTTCGTTTAAAGACTAATTTTATAAATATCTTGCCTGAGGCAATTGGTGAAGGTGCTTCGCAATTTCGTTGCATTGTAAAGTAAATTAAAGTAAAGATGTCTTATTTTACCAGGCGAAGTTAGGGCAAAGAAGCCCTCTCTATTACTTAACCTGGGGACCAACGGCTTAAAGGTGCTTGCAAGGACAGGATTGCTCAGCGGTCACCCATCCAAGCAGCAGCCACGCTCGACGTTGCTTGACCCGGTTATCTTATCTCTGCACAGCGCCGTTGGCAATAACGGCCAATTGTATAGGCCATTCAAGTAAATATGAATTAAAAATGCGTTATTTATGAACCTGGACAAATGTAATAATTGTTCTGGAATGCTATCAACATTTCGTAAATATTTTGAATGAACAACACATTTCTCTACGTAACACGTAGCAAACCTAATCAGAACAATATTTTGTTTTACAGAAACTCTATAAGTGGCAGTATTTATCCCATAAATCTCCAAACTATACATTGGAATTCTAATATAAATTTCTTTTAAATGCACACTGATTCTCCTGTTAGTAATATGCATGTTTTGATAATAAGACATTTGCAATAAAAATAGTGTTCTCTGACTAAAATAAAAATGTTTAAATGTAAACGACAGGATGACAGGGGACCGTCTGTAGTGCGGACCTCAGAATATTGACATCCTCTCTAGGCTAAAGCTTTAGTTAAAATTTCCACAATTGGTGATACAAGCAGCCAAGTAAACACTGATCTGTGCGCTCGTGTATAGATGAGATTCCAGCGTTAATTTTCTGTCATCGTTATATCAAAGCCCAATGTGATGAAGATCTTTTGTAGTTTATCTGTATGTAACATCTAATAATTATTTTCCATGATTTTTAAACTGTAACTTAGTGAGAGGCCGAGGATAAAAAAATACTCAACGTTCTTAAATAGCACTCAATTATATAATGGGTTGAGTTACCCAATAACCTATAAACAGTTACCAATAGCCTCCATTTAGTCGTATATATGTAACAATATTTAGATCTTAAATACAATTTAAAACAATTAAATTGTCTTGTATCTTTTGGTATCGCAAATCTGTTAAGATTTAGTAAAAATATTTAGCATCTCAAAATATGTAATGGATATGCCTATATAGAGTATGTATTGGTGGTAAAATAGCAGGAACATACAGTAGTATATTTTATTTATTAGTTAACTATGATTCTTGTAGTTACAGCAATAATGAGTTGGTGTTACATTTATCAGATTTTATGTAGTTTTTACAAATATAGATAATTAGTGAGCAAATTGTCAGTGTCGGTGTTTGCCAACGACCAACAATCAACAATCAGTGCTACCGCTCAATCAAATCATGAGCAATCACCTCAGATAATCTGTTTACGTGTTTACTGACAATCAAATCCTTTAGATCTTTCGACGCATTACTAGACCTTTTAATGGTTAAAAGATTTTAGAATTATCTTTCGAAAACCTTAAGATAACCCGTAAGTGCAATCTATGCATGTCCTCAGATTTACGAAATTTCTAAAAATAATCCATATTAACTTTTTAGCTAAGCCTTAGCGATCTATATTTCTTAAAATGATTAGCGATCCTAAGGGACTGAGAAGCTTTCATTCTGTCTGTAAATTTTTGTGCCACGGTATATTGAAAATGAACTGAACTTAGACTTGAAGTTTCGAATGAAGCTTAATTTATATAGGCAACACTTAAAGGTGCAATGATGGGTTATATCACTGTATAGGATCTGACTGAGCGTTATTGCATATTTTTAGATTAGCCTAATGGGTAACCATAATGGCGGCGGTAAAAAATCAAAATAAATAAATTTGTACGAAAATTAAGTCTTATCATATGATATTCCAACATGTAACATTTTCATAAATAAAAATAATACAATGTAAAAAATCGGCGGGATAATTTAATTTTAGAACACACATGCATTGTAATAGAAAAAACCTGTCTTGGTTCACCGAAATTTCTATTACTTTAATAACCACTCTGTTATAGTAAAACCAATTTAATGAAGGAAAATGTGGTAGGAAATATGGAGAAAAATTTCATCAATAGATGTTACATTTTGCACGAAATTTCATTTTTTACATAGACAGTAATGAGTTCTATGATGGAGCATGCTAGCCGTAGAATTGGGTTGAACTTCATTAAAGCCACTCACTCAGTAGGCTGGTATAATTTCTCTTTAGTCTGCCAGGGCTGTAAAGATTTCTTTGTTGTATAATTGTCTGTCTGTCTGTTTAACTCAAAAACGAGATGAGCTGCAGACTTTAAGTTTTGCATTCAACCTCAATGAAGCCTGTTACGGGTCATGTAGTGGGACGTAGTACTACCATGTCTAGATAAGCCGGTTCCCATCAGGTGAAAACACTATTACATTTGATTTCATATAATGTTGGTTGATACTTAAATCCGTAGGCTAATATTTCCATTGGACATTCAGGTTCATTCATTTGCCTCCTAAAATTATCTTAACCCTATAGTTCATGTCGGGTTAAATGCCATCTCCTGTATATGCATATAAAAATGTGTAAGTTGTGTAAGTAACGTCTGATTGATTATATCAGATATCAATAGCATAGATTTCAGTGAACGATCTTGCGCGAAAATGTTTGAAATATATTTGCGAATATGATATTAGGGCTGGTTTGTGGTATTTATGCGCATCTGTAGGGGGGAGATTAGTAACAAAATATATCATTTAAACATTTGCGTTCCAACTCCCTTTATTGGATAATGATCATGAGGACACCAATGTTCATAATCATTGCTCTGATAAGTGGCTTAGGTACTTCTATCAAATGTACACCGCTTAGTTAAATAAGAGCACAGTATTCCGCACCGATGTATGATAGTAAAAAATTTGATGTATGTCAGATTTGCATTCTGATTGGTTTGAGAAAAATAGTGTCAAACCTTTAGATTTATTAACTAATTTTCTATATGTGTATAAATAATTTAAAGGGTGTATTATTGTTTTGTGATATTATTTACACAATGAACAACTTATTCTTCCAGCAAATATAGCATGGTAGATTTAATCAATCTTGTTTGTCCGTCTGATCAGTGTATGGGGAAAGAGAGAGGTTGTTATTGCTTAGACCACAAGCCAATATGGTTATAGCGTAATATTATCGGTTACCGATGTAATTTCCCCTATCACAGCACGTTAAATACATACTCTAAAAAAATTACAAATTGAAAGTAGATTCATAAATTACATAAAAAGTTCAATTTTAACTGTGCTACTATTTGTATCCCATAAACGGCTAAAGTTACAGAAAAGTTTAGGTAAGTAGTAACATCTAGTTTTCAATTATAATTAAAATTATCATTTATAATTTAGAAGTTATTGCACTATTTTAAATAGAATACTTTATATATAGTCGCAATTTTAAATTTAATATTACTTATTAATTTTTTTTACATTTTACATTTTTTATTTTAGGATAATTGTCACTTTGGCTTAAACCGTAGTAAAATATCATCGAGAGGACGTTATTGTTAATTACAACTATTAATACCGTGATCAAACTCAGTATTTCAACATAAGAATAGATAAAAAATTGCTTACTTCAATAAACAGATTGAATGCTACGTACTTCTTTACGTCATCTTTGATGGTAATTATATTCCACAGTTTTATACGGGATATATGATCTGAGTCCTGAGCCGTAGGATATGTTCCTTCTTCATTTTACCTAAATATCTGCTCAATGGGGATTATTTGATAAATTGGAGTTAGTTAACCAGGTAGTTAGGAGTTATGTAATATTAATAAAATCAATAATATATCCTAAAAGTGTTATTATGAATACTTCATGAACGGATATTCGCTGAAAAAAATCTATCATCAGAATAAAATAAATAGAACGAATACAGCATTGGCAATAAAGGGAACCCTTATTGAGTAAATTTACACTAATATACAATTATAAACAACAACAAAAATCATTAATAGAGTTTTATCCCGATAGTATTATTTAATGTATAATATGTTAGTATTTTTAGGTGTTCAAAACATTCTGTGACAATAAAAATTTATTTAAAAGTCATTTCATTAACACCCAACTCTTACCAGCTTAGTATGTTAAAAGCCTAATTTGAAATGAAAAAAAACATATAAATACTCTAAACAGATTATTCTACAGTACTCGTACTTGAAAGAAGTGGATGAATAAGGAGAGGTGTAAGCCTCAAGGAGACGTCAAAAAGGACCACCAGCGAATGAAATAAGTTGGAAACTTGAGCATCTCAGCGTCAGTTTCTGACGAGGTTTACTATGTCAACCTTTGTATACATCGTTTCACGGATGGCGAGTTTGGAGAAGTACTCGTACACTGGTATTATGGGTAAGGTGAAGTGTCTGTCAACAGGAAGATGAGCTTCGGGTTGAGAGTATTTTGTTACGTATTACAGTCAACGACTACATTAGTAATGCTTTTATAACTGTTTTAATGAGTTTCTTGTTACTTTTTCAGGGGCAACTCTGTTTATTTTGTGTTTGTTTACTAAGAATTATTTACTTGCTACCTAGTATTTTACAGTTCAGTATGATTTGCAAATAAATTCCAAGAAACAAAATCTACCTACTATAAATAATTTTGTACAAGAACTACTTAAAACTTATGCCAATTACAAGACGATTTCTAAAAACAAGATGTTATTAGATGATTCAGCATAAGTACTTCTGAGCAGTTATACATTTCTAACAACTTTTTGATCTGGTTAGAGTTACTACAAATTTTGAAGGCCACAGAGCCTGATCCGTTTGCGCTTATAAGCAATAACGATTGGCTCACCGATAAGAGTGAAGCGATCATAATACAAATAACCACTGTGGTTAACGTGGGGTAGGGCACAGATGGCTATTACTGACTATTTAACAATTATATATATATATATATATATATATATATCATATAAAAATCATTGATAAAATAGATATATATCAATGATTGTAAAAATATAATCATATCATTGATATATATATATATATATATATATATATATATATATATATATATATATATATATATATATATATATATATATCACATATCATTGAGAAATCTATCACAAAATATAATAGTAAAAATAATGTTATATTATGAAATTCAACATATCTCTCCAAATAGTTTACATTACCCTGTGTTCTTTCAGGCACATAAAATCAATTCCGCCTATCCTATTTCATTATTTACTTTCAATAGCATAGCAACATTATAATAATTGCAGAATAAAATTCTTGCTATCAAAAACCAAATTAACTCACTAAGTAATATAACTAACCTAAAAAAATAAATAACGAGACAAAAATCACAAAAATTTTAAAGATAAGACAAACAATTTAATAAACATATATAAACTTGTGGTTAAACCAATGCAGACCTCGAGAGAGAAAATCAGTGGAAATGCATCATTTAGTAACTAGAACGTATTAAAAATCAGTAAATAAATACAGAAACATCATATAAATATTATAAATATAACAATAAAATAACAAAATAATAATAAATATAATAAAATTAAAACTATTGATTTTTTAAAACTCTACTCAGTTTTGGTAAAGAGACAATGTTTAAATGATGTAAATAAATCAAATTTTAAAGTATAGAACTTACGAACCTACCAATTAAAGGTACCCAAACAGAATGTTCATAATGTTTGGATTTAAATAGATATCCTCTTTCAACTAAAAAGGGGTTTTCAAATTTCGTAACGTATTTCTCTAATATTTATATCCAAATAAATAGCGTTTGTCATAGTGTTTGTGTACACTTAAAAATGGGTTCAGCTAATAAACAATGAACTTTTGTAGTTACAGTGATAGTCTGTGAATGGATTATATGTGGAAATGCTTAAGTAATCTCAAGTTACCCAAGATTGCCTTGATCTCTAATTTTAATAAGATAACAAAGATAAATAATAGAGTTACATAAAAAGAACATCGTAAACGATTTGTATCGTAAATACGTATTACTAAAAGTAGCGTTTATACAAGTCATGCCTTTACATCATCAGGTTGATATCTAGCCGGTTATACCTCACAGCTGAACACATACACTGGTGTAACAGTCGATCTTGACAGGAGGCGGTTTCTACTCCCAGCATTGTCTATCCTGAATATTCAATGCAACTACGGAAGCAAGAGGAATTTTTTTTTTTTTACTCAGGGTAATGAGAGGTACCTCAGCTTTTTCTCCTAAGTAAACTTAAATAAAAAAATTATTATTTCTTTAGATAGTAAAACATCCATTGCGTAGTACGTATGAAAGAAATTATGTCGGACTCGTTTTTAAATTAATTAATGAATATGCAACAACCCTCCAGTATCAACTACTTCATCCGTAGTGTGGAACCTTTACGTTGGTGCTGACCTGATTTGAAACAATGAAAATCTGCTAATTGGAGTTAATTTTGATCAACACTATTTACTTCTTTAAAGGACGAATACTTTATTCTTAATATTATTTTATGTTTGTTGATAAAAGGACAAATAAAGTTAATAAGGGGCAGATATATATATATATATATATATATATATATATATATATAAATGTATATATATATATATTATTCAATATTCTCTATTGAAAAGCGACTCAATGCCAATGCGAATGAAGACGAGCCGTAACAAAAGATACACGGAATCATAATTTTTCCGTAATGAAATACTCTTCTTCTAAAAACGCTGACATAATTCTGTCTTCGAGTACTTTCTCATATTTCATTTTCACCCTCTACTCCATGATTAACATTTCACTTGCTTAGAAAACAATAAACACTTTCTCAACTTTAAGTTTATCGAAGTAAATTTTGTTTGTTCGAAAAGAATTAATTACTTTGTAGAATTTAATGTTCCAATATCAAGACCGATATTTCATATACCCTAGTATTAGGACCATATAATATCAAATTATGAAGACTATATACATCGTGAAATATGGTTTTATACATACAATACAGTATATATGGTATTTTCACACACAAATCTAAATCAATTATAATATTCCGTCGGGTACAATCAAAAGAAAGGCTGGTTTTATTTGAAGACGTAATATTTAAATTTGAAAATAATTTGAAAACTTCAAGATTATTTTCTACAACGCTGATACTACGACGACTATTTTATGGTTGGAATATTGATGTATTATTTAAAAAAATTTTAAAGCTTAAAATCCGACATAATTGGTATGGTTGTCAACATACAGTTGACAAAATTGATAGTCCGTGTTGTGAGATATATAAGGAAGATGCAAATTAATCTATGTAACCACCATTTTAAAATGTTTAATTGAATGAATAGCTTTTACTGCATGAAGAGATTTGTCAGTTTCTCTAACCCAGAAGGTGTTCTAAACCTATAAATGTTTAGAGGTACTTATATTGAATAATTGAATAATGTATTTGGATATATTGTTTATATAAATGACGTCGATTAAGAAAAGTTCTTATACGAGAACATTTAGGATAAACACGTCCATTTGGAAACTATTTCAAAATTATACTGCCACATTGTAGGTCACAAGTAAATATCCTCAGTAAAAATGCACAAAACACACAATACTTCTTCTAAAAAAGTTATTAAAAAACTAATTAAAACCATAAATTGTAAAAGCATTAACCAGTCTTTGAATGGAATGTGTAACAAAATACTCTCAACCCGGAGCTCATCTTCCTCTTGACAGATACTTCACCTTACTCATAATACCAGTGTACGAGTACTTCTCAAAACTCGCTATCCGTGAAACGATGTATACAAAGGTTGATATAAAAAACTTCTCGTCAAAAACTGGCTTTTAGATGCTCTTCAAGTTGCCAACTTATTTCATACGCTGGTAATCCTTTTGATGTGTCCTTGGGGCTTACACCTCTCCTTTTTATCCACTTCTTTCAAGTACGAGTACTACAGAATAGCCAACTTCTGAGTATGTTGTTTCTTTTATATTCAAATTGGTCTTTTATCTATTCTTAAGATAATTTTGTTAAGAGATGATTTTTAATTTAAGAACTTTATTTTTTCTAAAATTCTTTATTGTTACGTATAGCTTTAATAAATTAGCATTTTAGAATTAGCGTTGAGATGATATCGGTAACCGAGGAGTATTAGGTTACAACCACATTGGCTTGTGGTGAAGCAATAACAACCTCTCCCTTTCCCCCAACACCGATCAGACGGACAAACAAGGCTGATTAAATCGGTTATACACATACTGGTGGCTAAATAAATGAGGAGATCAATAATACGTTCTCTGTTATTATGTATCCAATACATACAGAAAATTAGTTAGCAAAATTACTTTTGTTTACCGAGGAACTTTCCTATTTTAAACTAATTTATTATTCGGCGTTGTTTTCCACCCCTTCGAGTGATAGATATCGCTATCGCTCAACCAAAAAAGTTAGGTAACCCTTCTCAAACGGTGAGGAGATTAGTGCTTATAGAATTTTTATCAAATAGTTAAAAAGAAACATGGCTTTCTTAGAGTGACAGTAAGGACTATGTAGTCTCTCATCTACTTTAATTAATGTTGTGGTTTAAATATAGAGAAAAAAGGTATTGAGCTCTTAATTGTTAGAAGAGTCCCATGTCGTAATTAATAGCATTAACCTACAGATGACAAAAACAAATATAGAAGGCATTTATCAAATTAAAAATTGTTTTAATAAATAAAAAAAAAAATCAAGTAAATTTTCTGGAAAATTTAATTTTAATATAAAAGCTCGGAAATCATCATACCTAAAAACAATTCGTATGTTGTCGTCATATATTTGATTATTTAGCCATTGAAAGGTCTAATTATGCGTGAATAGGATAACTTCGAACTTATATTTTTAATATCCTACAAAAGTAATTTAACATCCACCGTATCATGTTGCTACGGTACGTATGTTGTTGTTGTTGTTGTTGTTTTTTTCATGTTGTTATACTGACGCTCTTACTAAGTTGTAAAAAGCTTAAAGAGTAAATACATTGGTATCATGAAAAACTGATGTGACTGTCAGTAACGCAACCAGATAACCTAATGTTATTGCTCCTCATGCGATTGGGTGACAGCACTGATTGTTGATTGTTGTTCGTTAGCAAACATTTTATAGCAACAGCATTTAATACAAGAATGTGAGGTAAAGAATGAATCAAATTTGCATAATTATACGTTCTTGCTACACCATTACCAAAATAAACGTAATATATACTTGATTTTTAATCTATCCTAAATCAAAACTGTGAATTATTAAACACATAATATCCGTCACGTAGAGTGTGCTTAATGTGAACGGTGGGTGGCGGAGGACTCCTTAGGCAATTTTTAGTTGAGAGTGTTCTTTATATTACAGTGGATCTGCTCGTGAAAGTGCGGATTTCTGTCAGAATTAAAAACCGTTATAAATATGGAAACAGAGGATTTCTTTTATTATATTTTTGTAGTAAACTCTTATGTTTCAAAACAACAATGTTATTTCACTGATGAATTGACTGTTGTTCAAGAACAGTGAAAACATATTTGAATACAAATAAGCTAATAGATAATTCTATACTTACAGTTTAACTTTGTATGTAAGGTTATTGAGAATACATAAATACAATTTATTGACTATATACAGTATTAAGAGAAATAGTTAGGAGGTAAGCTATAGAAACTCATATAATATACAATAGGTCATCTTAATTATTTCAGGTTGATTTATCAAAGTAATACACCACATCAAATCACATACTTCATCAATAATTTCATACTACAATGTAGAGTACTGGTAGTCTATGTAGGGTGTGACGATTAGGATGGATTTCTTGGAAGCAAACGTGTCACCGTGCAGGACTAGGCTTGTACCCGCCTGCACGATGAAGACCGTGGAGCGACCATAATCCTAATTACACTATATTCTCCTGCCAGCTTTGATAAGAATTTTAAGTTATAATTTAAGCACAAAACAGTAAAAGTAAATCGTAAAACAATTTAATAACGCCAAAGATAATTTACACTTACCGACACCAATTTACACATACCGACACGCGACCTCCCATCACGACCAAACCCGTCCCAAACATACTAAACAATTTATAATTTACAATGACCCCCCTATAATTTTCCGGCACCTAACCCCCCCCCCTGATTATTAAATCAATCCATAGTGTGACACAAAATTCTTAAAATAAATAATAAAACTAAGACTTGCGACAGGTAATATCTCCGCCACCGCCACTCGCCGATCAGACGTCCTCACTGGTCCCTGACTCAATCTAGACTGCCTGTTATCAGACCACCGGTCCTCCATCCGCACGCGGCTTATCAGTAAGACCGGTTCTAATGGTTGATTCGGCGGTCTGATAAATGTGGTGGGCAGTCACCACAATCTCCCCCCCTAAAGGAAAAAAATGGAGAGGAAGTGGGAAGGAAGAAACATATAGTTAATAAAAATTTCAATTTGGAATATCCAAAAATTTTGGGTGCTCTCCACCAATCGAAGAGCGGGTGACGACAGGAGGACCAATTACGTATTGATAATAATGATGGAACAAAATCCAACTGTTGGTCTACTCTTGTACTAGTCACCCTTCAAGTAATGACCGAATAGGCGATCGCACCTACCGTTAATATTTTGTATAAATTCTAAAACAACGGGAAAAATGTCACACACCCACCCCCCGAACAGGAAAGAGTTCGATACAATCAGAAAGTTGTTATGTGATGTGTAGTGTATGTGAGGGATTAGGATTGAATTCTGGTCATCCTGAAAATAAAATTGCATGTGGATTCCGTGCGGAGAGAGTGGTTTACGCGCCTGGTTTTTGGCGACCTTATAGGTTGTCTTTGTTCTGCTTGCAGTCGATGTGCGTATACAGTCCTGTGGGTTTTAGCGATACTTTCTAGTGAAGATAGTGTCTTCTTCCAGAGACGAGAGTTTTTTGAGGTAATGTGTTTTGGTGCTTACACTGTGGGTACGTCTCTTCTTTAGATGTTGCCGTTCTTGATCCGATGACTTCATTTGCAATTGCAGTGACAACACTGTTTCTTCACATGGTATGTATAGCTTTCAGTTATCCAATGGCCATTGTCAGGGTGGAGAATTTGGTAAGGATTAATTTATGTGGAAAGTGCTCGGAATACACATGCGCGTATTTACAAATATTCACATATTCTTAAATTAGGAATTAATTGGAATATGATAGGATTTTGACGTGTCGTGTGGCGAAGTATTGTAGTATTTTTTTTTTGTAATGAGGTAGTATATTTTAAATTAGTGTGTGACATTGCCCATGTTCCCGCAAAGCTAAGGTGCGTAATATACGGCGAAAAATTTTGGGGATGGTCGTCCGGCTGGATCATAACTTGCTTATGCGATATCCAAAAATAGCTCCGTATATAAAAAAAAATAGATCCACTTTACGATTAAAGGTCGGATACACGAATATATAAATAAGCACACAAATAACAAAGGTATCCCTAACAAGGAAAACATACATTAAGGTATAATAGTGAAATGACAAGGAAAGGTATTTTTAAATATTCCCATTTACAATCAACACCTAACTCATATATTCGCTTGCACAAAATTCACGTAGAATGTAGACGGTGTATATATATCTAGCAATAAATAACATTTAATTATTTAGAAAAACATAGATATTGCAACTTAATGTTCGTTTGATCACACACACATACGAGCAGCATACGATGCTACGAGTAATAACGATCATTGTATTTCATACGATTAATGCATTTATCATGTTTATATTCGTAACTCGTCTGAATAGTTTAAGACAGGATAAACCTATCCGTTCAACATAACTAAATCAAATCCTAAACACAACATATATTACAACATAAATTACACAAAATAGCACAAAAGTATTTTTAGTTTTTGTACAATATGACTCCTACAGATTTCCCTACATTTTGGTAAGACGTTAGTTGTTAGTAAAAGTAAAGGATAGAATAGAGATGTGTAGATTTTCTTCTTGTCTGATTGTGTATATCTATGGAGAAGAAAAAAATTAATTTGACCATGTGATCAACATGTTCAAAAGAATCTATGCATTTCCTGGTTGATAAGCAATCCGGTAAAAGGATGCGCACTAAAAATATAATAAAAAAAATGCATCTTTACCATAGATTATTTTACCCAAAAGCTACGTAAAATTGCAATATAGAAAGAATTTATGAAAAAAAATTACAATATACAAAGAACCCACCAACCGAGGAAACTCAGACTTCATCTCCATAGTGTGTTCAAAGTGTATATTTAGATACTCCACCAACGATCAACCACAGACCACTGTAGGGAAGCCCTCATAGAAAACTCCCTCAGACTCAGCAGCCGTGCAAGCAGCCGCTAACAGAGGACCCAAAAGTGTAATAATGTGTAAGAAGAATGTTAGAGTGTGAAAGAAGAGGAAAAGAAACATTGAACTAATATCACCTAGGGAGAATTGTGTAGGAATATGGTCGCTTACCACGGACTTAATATTTAGGCATGAAAAACTTCTTTAATTGAGATATATGAACCTTTCTTATAAACTTCCCATTTGTAGGATTGACGAGTCTAGCTGTGACAGGTGATGTAAAGCATTCCACCACACAAGGTTTGGACCACAGGGGGAGCAGTTTACTGTTGATGTTCTCAGCAGCTTTACTAATTGGATTATTTCGAAACATAACCCAGTCACCCTGTGAGATGTGGGTAGTTGTCCTACCAGCGTTGTATAAGCGTTCCCTAATTGACCTAGCTTTTTTTAAGTTTGAGAGTTGCATTGTCCCAACGCTGTTGCATTGTTTGTAACGGTTCTTGCGCCAGTAATGAATCGAGATTCCATGCCAATTCGAGTGGATGCTGTATTTCCCGGCCTAGAAATACGCTAGCTGGAGTTGCTTTAGTGCTTTCATGTGATGCTGAGTTAAAAGCTACCTGCAGCCAGTGAATGTTCTCATCCCAAGTCTTGTGGTTATGTCCGTGAAAAATTCGTAGTGCCACCTTAAGATTTTTGTTAACCCGCTCAGCATGATTAGGATTCGGGTAGTAAGCAGAAGTGTAAATATGTTGGATACCGTAAGTTCATACACATGTCTGCCATATGTCTAGATTTAAACTGGGATACGTTATCTGAAACTAAAAATTTTGGGAACCCAAAAAGAGAAAAAACGTTTTTAGACAAAATATCCACTGTAGTTTTTGCTGTAGCATTTCTAGCTGGTAACAGAATAACAAACTTGGAGAACGCATCAACTACCGTCAACAGATATTGGTTGCCTTTGTTTGATCTAGGAAGTTTACCAATGTGATCTATGAATATCTTTTCAAAAGGTCTTGTAACTACTTCCGATGCAAGTTTACCCACTCTAGAGTTTTGAGCCTGCTTGGAACGTTGACAAAATTTGACATGATCTTACTCGGTCTGCTATTATTGTATCAAGTTTTTGGGCCCAAAATATTTTAAGAATACGTTTTTGTGTCTTTTTAATGCCCAAGTGAGCTGCAGTTGGGGACTCATGATAATATTTAATAACCATATCGATGAGCTTGTAAGGTAATACCACTCTAGGTGTATGTCTGTCCGATATTTTGTACATCAACACTCCCTGACTAAGTTGATAGTTAGTGGGCCTATTACTCGACTTTATAATCTTTAAGAGATCAGGGTCTTCACGTTGATGAGTACCAATATCTTTAAACATTTCTGGGAATCCTGCCAAGAGTGCCACTTGTGGTAAGGTGGATGGCTTTTCCGATGAATTATTTGCGTGCACTTCAGTTGGTTCACTGTTTTCGAACAGGCGCGATAAACAATCAGCAACTACATTATCCGATCCTTTGATATGTTGTACTTGAAATTTAAACGAATTTATAAATGTAATCCAGCGAGAAATTTTTCCAACTTGAAGTGGGTGGTTTAAAAGCCAGGATAATGCCGAGCAATCCGTCTGCAAAAGGAATTCCCTATGTTCAAGATACTGTTGGAATTTGGAAAAGGCAAAGACAAACAGCCAGGCATTCAAGTTGAAGAGTGTCATAATTTTGCTCATGCTTGTTTAGTGGTCGCGAAGCAAATGCCACTGGCATCAAGTTGCCATTATATTCTTGGCTGAGTGAAGCACCTAAGGCGGAGGTTGATGCATCGGTTTGTAAAACAAAAGATCGATTAAAATCCGGCATTTTCAAAACTGCATTTGATGTCAAGGCTGTTTTTAAAGTTTCGAATGCGGATTGTTGTTCAAGCCCCCAGGTAAATTTTACGCCTTTCTTCTTTAGACTATTAAGTGGTTGCGCTATTTTTGCAAATGATTTAATGAATTTAGAATAAAAGGCTGTCATACCCAAGAATCTATTTAGCTGTTTCAAGTTTTTTTGGAGCGGGGAACTCAACTATTGGCTTGCACCTATCCGTGTGAATCGTCACGGTATGATTGGCAAATGTGTGACCTAAAAATTGGATGTGATTTGCTGCCAGGGGTCATTTTATCTGGATTGATGGTTAATCCTGCCTGCTTTAGCCGATTTATGACTTCTCGGAGATGGCACAAGTGCTGATCAAAAGTACCGTTTGTGTATATGCACAAATCATCGAAAAAATTGAACACATATTTGTATTTTATATCTCCAAAAATTTGATCAATTAAACGTGTTAGGACTTGAGAGCCGGTTGCAAGACCGAAAGGCAGAAAATTGTACTCAAATTGCCCGAAAGGTAGAACAAAACTGTATATTTCTTTGAGTTCTCTTGTAAAGGGACCTGTAAAATATGCCTGATTTAAATCCACAAAACTAATGAAAGTAGCATGCCCTAAGTGCTGGAAAGCAGATTCTATAGTTGGCATGGGAGTTGCCTCAAGATCTATTAATGAGTTAAGCTGTCTATAGTTAATTACCATGCGCGTTTTTCCGCCTTTCTTTGGTACTAAAAATGCTGGCGACGCATAGGGAGACATTGATGGTCTAATCACTCCGTTGGCCAATAAATGATCCACATGTTCCTTGATTGCCTCCATTTTAGGTGGAGCAAACTGATAGGGCCTATTTCTAACGATTGTATCAGAATTTAATTTGATTTGATATTCGACCAAATTTGTACGGCCTAATTTAGTAGTAATTGTTTCTGGAAATTCATTTACTAGTCTTAACAGTTGGTCCGCTTGATCAGATGAGAGGTTTTCCCCTAACTTAATTGGACATATTGTTGTACTTGGTAATTCAGCTGATTGAGCGAGATACATGACCGAAGGAGTGCCATATGGAAAAGTTAATGTTTTATTTGCCATATTAATGATCACCCTAGTTTTAGTTAGAAAGTCACAGCCCAGAATAATTGGCATTGGTAATTCTGAGGCGACAAGAAAAGGAAAATCCCAAGACAAGTTTGAAATTTTGAAGTGTAATATAACCTTTAAATTAAATATTATATTTTGTCCCGAGGCTGAAATGGCTGACTCATGTATGGTTGAAACAGATTTTATCACCCTTGGTATATTCTTTAAATTCTGAAAACAGGCATTCGATATAATGGAGAATGAAGAACCCGAATATACCAAAGAATTAATGATTAACTTGCGAAAAGTCAAAGGAAACTGTACAAAACTGAACTCCCGGGAAAGAAGGAGCTTGAGCCGACTTGGTGAAAGGTGTCTTCACTGCTGGCTTGATTTTATCAAAACGGGCGGTTAAAGTTAGAAGAGGGGAGTCTCCGCCCATTAGAACCCTCTTTTGTAGTTTAAAAATCCACGTTGAGATTGATTTCTGGAGAATTGATTGATGTAGTTGATTCCTATTGTTTGTATTCATATTTTGAAAAGGAGGTCTATGTTGAGTAAATTATCCCGATTGACTGCGGCGGTTATGAAAACTATTTTGCTGATCTTGTATGGGATATCGATTATAAGTTACATTGCCTCTCCCTATTTGTCTATAAGATTGGTTTAGTTGACGTCCACCATGGACCTGTGGTCCAGTTTGTTGATAATACTCCGGTGAATTTAAATCTTGTGTGAACCGGTTTTCCGTATTTTGAATTACTTGTAATCGGGGGGGCTAAGCTCAACAATTCAGAAATGGTGGCTGGAGCCGGAAAAACCCGCTAATCGAGCTCTGGTTTGAGGGTTAATTCCTGTAATGACAATTTCAAGCATCTCCTGGGTGAAATAGCCGGTATAAGCAATTCTGCTAACGGTCTGATATCATTGATAAAACTAACCAGTGTTTCATTTGGTTTCTGGGTTCTATATATAAGTTCGACCGTGGCCTGTTGACGAGCTCTAGTAGGCAGAAAAGTATCGAGTACGGTGGTAATTAGACTTTCCGGATTCTGTTTTGATGAAATAGCTTGTAGCCAGATATTTCTTAATTGACCTGTAGTTTTAGGTAAAATTGCTAATATGACGCTGTCTGGATTTAGCTAAATTTAGCATCAAAATTTCCCTAAATTTTATAACAAAATCGAGTAGTTTTCTAATAACTATTCCATCAAGCGATGGTAAAGCTGTAATTAAATCAGTTAACACAGAGGGCAACATTGCGCGTGATGTCGAGGGTCACGGTGAAGTCCCCTGCATCTGCGACATGGCTGACGCAATTTGGTTTCCCACAGCGGTTGCCGTTGTGTGGGACTATTTGCATCCAATCGGTTACGGGACTCTGAATGTCTGTGGTTGTATGGCTAGTAGACGACTCTGTTGGATTAAGAACAGTTGCTTGACAGTTGGCTCCACTGATACGCTCTTTCAGTAGAACACGATTGTTCTCTAATTTAGGTGCTGGAGTTATTCCCCAACATAAGCACTGTTCTTTGGCCTGAGATGCATTTAATAGATTTACCCAAGCCAGTCCTTTAGGGCGTTTTTCCCATTCATACGGTGGATCAGTGACACTAACGGTCTTCTTTGAGGATATCTTCGCACTCTAACATCTTATTTATGCTTGACTCAATATAAATAAATTATATCAATTACTAAATTATATCAATACTAATATCACAATACTATTTATTATGTAAAGATGGAGGGGTATTCAGTACCATTGTAACCATAAGGGGGTTTACCAATTAATATTGTTGTATGTTTCACTTTTACTATATATTTGTTATTAATTAATTACTGCAATAATTGAGTGCTTCATTTGATAGTTCAATTTTATTATAGTGGCCAATTATTTTAAGCGTAATATTTCAATTGGATAGATAAAAAATTATTATATTTAGTAATATTATTACTTAAGGCTTATATATGCATCATATTTTATCTTATGGATACCCTTTTATTACTTACTGGCATTAAAGTATTTTTTTACAGAAAACATAACAACAGTCTGTATATTAAACCTATGAAACATTTAATTCAGTTTTAAAATAACAAGTCTATATTCTATTTTAGCTGGTTTTAATAACTGGTTTCAAGAGTTTTTTTTTAATATATCTTTCAATAACATTGTTAAAAGTAGAAACCCTTCATTGTTAAAATGTACGCTGTCTAGTCTGTCCGAATGTGGGTAAAATTTATGGAATATACTTTCGATTATAAATGACCGTGGGAGTAGGAACAATAATGTTGTTTACCGACTTCAATGAAGATAAAAAAACTGGTTGAAGGCATTTAATTTATTAACTGTGTGATTGCACCGTTGAATACGAGGATAAACCGGAAGCTGAGAGATTAGAATGTGTAAATTTTGGACATAGCCGTCGAATGCATTTCAATAGAGCTACAAATTGTTGCTTTAAAATGTCAACAGGCGTGGCGTTCAGAATTATCATTTGTGCCGGATCAGCAGGAATAGAGGGTAATCAGAATTTAAAAAAGGTCGCTGTGATTTGATTTTATCTTTTAAATCACATACTTTAAGTCCGGAAAAAACTAAAATTTTGTCTCAACCTTTAATTGTGAACTTTTGAACTTACTTAAATAGAAAAAATAACGTCGGGCTAGTGAGTCACCCATTAATTGAATTACGTGAGAATTATTCATTTAATTTATGTAAGAGCGAGGCGTAGGGCTTTCTAAAAATAGGAGGCAAGTTATATTATATATTAAATATAACTTGCATGATTAAATTATATTGTATAATTATATTGTATATTAAATTGCATGCATGAGTTATACCGAGTCTAAAATATATTAATTTTAGTTAAAGACAAATCTCTATAACGGGTGCGAATAAGCCATTGTTTAAATCAAACCATTAATTACCAACAGTATGCATATATATAAGAGATATTTCAAACACGCAAATAAACAGGAAAATCTATAATGTTTAATTTTTAATTTTCATTAACTGTTGTATCATAACTTTACTCGACTTATCGTATAAGTTAATTACTTTTTTTAACCCAGTGAAAAAAATATCCAAAGTTTCAATATCTACAGATTACAATAAATAAGAACAATAATTATTTAAGTATGTACTAATTAACATGTTACAATTTAAATTCAATAATTCAATTGATTTCAATACTTTAAATAACTCTCAAACATAACTTCCACTTTCTCAAGTGTTTCTTGTCCGAGATTTTCTCACGATAATATGAAAGACCAAAGTTTGAAATGAGTGTACTAAATAAATTAAGTAAACTAAGCATGTTGTAAAATCCCAGCAGAAGGCAAACATAGGGCCTACTTCCGGTACTGATAATAAGGCGATAAGATTAGATTTATTTCCATTAACTATACTACCGCACCATCAGTTAACTTACCTTTTTAAATCTTGGTTAAGAGGATATAACTAATGTAAGCTTTATTGCTATTATAGAGAGAAGTAATATATAACTTGTACTTACTAATATTGTAGCATGTTGTAGCTCTGAAAATAACATACTGAATTGCAGACATTTATGAAAACATAGGGATAACGGACAAAAATATATGGTATTTACCAGTATAATATAACTTTACCCAACTTTAACTGACTACACCCCATCCTGGAACCAAAATATAATATGAACTGATTTTGCTAGTGGTTTTAAAATTATATCGAATGAATAAAAGTTATAATTTTGATCAATATTAATCTAAAATAAAGTTTTATTGGCCTAATAGATACGATTAAATATACTTCAATGAGAGCTATAATTTTGAATGTTTTCAATCAACAGAATAGTATGAAAATACAATATTGTGGCTTGATATTGCCGTTAAAACATACCTCCCAATTTATATGTGAAATTACTCCTGTAAATGGTATTAACTGTTATAATCATTAAAGATCGATTTTGTAAACACGGAAACTCTAAAATAATCTAGTATGGTTTGAATTAAAGAGACCTTATTGACTGCTAATGTAATAAACGTATCATCAATGTATAAATTAATAAATAGTAATAAATGTATCACTAGTTAATTAGTAAAACTAGAAAACCAGCCATCTAGTATCCAATATCTATTATAATAAGATGATGATTACTGTTGTAATAAGATTAAATTATATAAAATTTAGTGTTTTCCAAAGCTTGCTTGAATAAAAACACACCGTGTAGTGGATATGGGAAAGAAATACATTTGTGAAAGTGAGCATTTACTGGTTTGAAAGTATTCTGACATTTACTTATTTTTTTTACATTTTATGTAATTTTATGCATTTTTTTGGTATTTTTATAGGTTTATTTTGGATACTTGAAATAAAATTTAGCTCAATCAAGTTGTATTCGTTTATATAGATCTATGCAAACTTTCACAAAAATCGCAAACTCTGTATTCTTATAGACTAGCAGTACTGTCTGTATATGTACTTATTCAAGCATAGCTGTTGGAATTGAAATTTTGTTTTAATTTGAAAATATGCCATTTTGAACAATTGTTTTACATTAATTACATGTCTGACTATTAGAAGTATTACCAAATATAAACGAAATTAAGTGTTGATATTTAATATTTCATATGTTTGCAAAATAAAAGTTTATTAGTACCAATGTAAACAAAATAAATTTTAAAATGTAATTACTTTTGTTATGATGCCAATTCCCCATTTTTATTAGTTATATACTCGTATATATGTCTATTAAAATATGGCCGAAAAACTTTCCAAAATAAATCATTCATAATTAATATGTTTGTAATGCAAAATGAAAGGTTTTTTCTAATATTAATTTCAACAAAATAATTTTGAAATGTAAGCCAATTCTCCATTGTCGGCGTGGTGTCGGCAGCGTTGGAAACTAATTATATCGATTATTGTATTATAATCAAAGTAATGAAATACATAAAGATCGTAAGTATGGCTAAATAATTTAATTGCTGGCAGGAGATAATTGTTAAACACTAACGACACGGCAATTTAAAAGGCATACTAATTAATGCTTCGCGATAATAATAATCTGTTGATAATAAAATATTCTTTAAAATAAATAGATTGATATTATCTTGTTTAGTAATAAGTGTAGAACATATTCAATTTAGAAAAGTTATATAATGTCGAATGATTTGTTTTAGGTTCTATTAAAAAAAAAATTTATTTAAGATTTGGAAATGAAGTATTAAGAATTTAGTTAACCAAGGATTTTGAAAACAGATGTAAAATAATTTGATTCAATAAAATTTATAGTTTTCGCTCTGCTACCAATTGTGACGATTTGGATGGTTTTCTTGGAAGCAACGTGTCACCGTGCAGGACTAGGCTTGTACCCGCCTGCACGATGAAGACCGTGGAGCGACTCCATAATCCTAATTACACTATATTCTCCTGCCAGCTTTGATAAGAATTTTTAAGTTATAATTTAAGCACAAAACAGTAAAAGTAAATCGTTAAAACAATTTAATAACGCCAAAGATAATTTACACTTACCGACACCAATTTACACATACCGACACGCGACCTCCCATCACGACCAAACCCGTCCAACAACATACTAACAATTTATAATTTACAATGACCCCCCTATAATTTTCCGGCACCTAACCCCCACCCTGATTATTAAATCAATCCATAGTGTGACACAAAATTCTTAAAAATAAATAATAAAACTAAGACTTGCGACAGGTAATATCTCCGCCACCGCCACTCGCCGATCAGACGTCCTCACTGGTCCCTGACTCAATCTAGACTGCCTGTTATCAGACCACCGGTCCTCCATCCGCACGCACGCGGCTTATCAGTAAGACCGGTTCTAATGGTTGATTCGGCGGTCTGATAAATGTGGTGGGCAGTCACCCACAAAGGGGATGCAGACAACATTGATTGAATCAACAATGCTGTCAAACGCAGTAGGAAACGTTGAGTGGTCCAAATATAATAACTAATCTAATATGGTTTTTACTTGAAGAGACACAATTCACCTGGTAGTTTATTTATTTTCCCTTTACGCAACCATATAATTTATAATAGTACATGACTTAACCTATGCTTACCTTTAAAATTTGATCATAGAATTAAAATTTATTGAATGGTGTCAATTTGAATGGAATCGTCTAATGTAATAATTTTTCATGTTTGTTTCTGAATACCTTCAACTTAGTCACGTAAAACAACTCTATATAATGACGTGTAAGAGAGACAATAAACAACACTCACTACCTTCCTATGAATTGCTCTACTCTAACATTATACGTTAAACGGTTCTGGAGGATAACATTCTGATGGAGATACGGAATATGCCTTTTTAATGAAAAAATTATTTTCTTTATTTTGCACTTTCCTTGCGAAGCCAAAATTTTTACTTAGAATTTGTTTAACGTAATGTATTTATCCAAACTGTGCTTTTTTCTCAATGGAGGAACATAAAGAAAATAAAATTGTTGAAAAAATGTTACACTATGAAAAGGCGTTTCGACATATCCATATAAACAGTGCTGTCCAGTCTCATTTATATGGTTAAATAGTTTGTGTGACTTAAGTTGTTATTATTACTTCTTAGTTTATAAATCTACTTAAGATCCAAAGTCTGGGTCACGATTACGTCAGGTTAAGCTCTGTTGCTCTGTTATAAGTAACTATGGTAAATGTAAACAATTATTATATATTAACAACGTGAAATCGTCACGATATGAAGTTTTATAGCAAAGTGTATTTTATATTAACGGGTAATGGTATAAAAATGTTTTAAAAAATCTTAGTCTTTTTCAACCGATCATAATTAGGATCGAAATTCGAGAAATGTGACGTATCAATAAATACAACGAGTGACAAAAGCACCTCAGGACCAACGCGCCACGACGTGGTAAATTAAATCTTCTGTTAGAAGACTTTGAGCTCTCTTTGCTCTTTCATTCACAGCAATTCTCTCGTGTAACACGTTCGGTAAAATATTGAATGTAACTCCAACGTATCGACACCAAAATACGTAGTAAATGGAATCTTCTTTTAATATCTTCGGGCTCTAGTTTACACCCTCAGCAGTTCTGTTGTGTAACACGTTCTGTATAATTAATTAATTAATGTTCTAGCACCGTAACGTAATAAATTAAATATTCTGTTACAAGTCTTGGAGCTCTCTTTTCTGATTCATTCAAAGCAGTTCTCTCTAGCAGCACATTTATAAAAGTTTTGAGTGCAATAGCTCCAAATTCTCAACACACGATTCTGTAAAGTTAAAGTTCAGCTACAACTAGCATAGAATATCAGAATAGGTTGACTGGAAAAACTGTCAAATATTCTGATTTTACGTACAAATATTTGTATGGAGCATTGCGATTTGGTACAAAAATATATTAATTTTTGCTGCATTATTTCGAATGAAAATATTAGGATTAAACCAATGCTCGCTGCACAATTTATTTTTAACACTCCAATGAATACGACATCTGTAACAAAACACTTAAAGCACATAAAGCAGCGGACACGGAAGTACACTGTCATAACACCGATGCTCTAATATATATGATATTAAATAGAAAGCTATTATATATATATATATATATATATATATATACGTATGTGAATAAATATGTGTATTATATATACGTATATATATTTAATAATTCACGTTATATATTATATATATATAGCTTTCTATTAAATACCCTAGCTATATATAAGGCTGTTTATAATTGTATAATTAATAGAAAAACTAATAAACCGTTATCATTTATCTTACCTAGAAATGTAGTGTATATGTAGTACATATTTAATAATTCACATGTTTGTAATTTTTGTTCTATTTATACAAAATTTTTTAATTTCTTGCAAAATTATTGAGAAGTTTTATATTTTATTCTTTTGCTTTCCTTAACGATATCAACCTGTATTGTCAGTAATAATTTATAAACCTAAGTTAAACCAAAATATCATATTAAATCTATCTCAAAGCCAATTAATAAAGGAATAGCAGCAGCCCTTTCCTTTTTTCCACTTAAATGTTTGTAACTTAGGAACGGCTTGTAATAAATTGAAATTTGTTATTATATTGAAAAATTCATGCATGCCTTATTATCAAAATGGGCGTTAGAAAAGACTTAATAAAGAGTAAAATAACTTTAAATTACGTACTAGAAAAAGTCACATCTGCAACATTTTAATTAGACAATTTAAATAAAAAATAACGATATCACGTTTAAATTATCTTTTAACATATAAGTTTTACTATCTTATATTCCAAAGAAATCTGCATGCAGTACTTAAAAGGATAATCTCAGTTCAACAATGCAATGTTATAAATCAGCTGATTAGAGCAGCTTAAATTAAAACAGACGATTGTTTTGACTCACAGTGCTGTCACATGCCTCTTTATATTGTTTATTATATAAGGCTTTTAAATATAATTATCTCACTTATTTTTGTATCCCATTGTCTTAAAACTAGTATTGTTTTATTTTTAACTAAACAGTTTAAATAAAATTTAATTACGGTTGTTTTTTATGATATGGTATTTTTGAAATATTAATGATTAAAGATTTTAAGAACCTACTATTTCTTCGCTTCAAAAATAAAGCGTTCATTTAAAGTATTGTTATTTTTATAGTAATTAGGCTTTTGGTTTTAAAAATATGCTCCAAATTTAAAACTTATTATAACAAGCTGTTGTAAAATAAAATTAATAAATGAAAATTACAAGTTTTCGGAAGTTTGTTTTATATAATATTTTGTTTTGTCTTCGGTCCAGGAATAGTACATGACAATATTGATAGAGACTTCTGGGACACCTTTTACTTACAAAAAAGTTTTAAGTGTAACAGGCATGAAATTTTTAGTATACATAACACGAAATAATTTATAAAATATTTTACGCAAAAAAAATATAGGGCTTTAAATAAGTCATCACCCCATAATTCTGGATAGTTATTTGAATTTTGGGTGATTTAGGGAATTATAACAGACCACAAACTGATAGTAAACGCCTGAAGATATTTTTTTACTAGAGTAGTGTAGAGGAATATTTAGTTTTATAAGTATCAAGAGTTGGCTTATCGCGACCATGATCGGGCCCCTCCCACATCAATGCATTGGTCAAGGTCATGTGGTCTATGTTGACAGTACTGCAAAATATAGAGCATCGGTGTTATGACAGTGTACTTCGTGTCGCTGCTTTATGTGCTGATGAAGTGTTTGTTACAGATGTCGTATTCATTGGAGTGTTAGAAATAAATTGTGCAGCGAGCATTGGTTTAATCCTAATATTTTTCATTCGAAATAATGCAGCAAAAATTAATATATTTTGTATACCAAATCGCAATGCTCCATACAAATATTTGTACGTAAAATCAGAATATTTGACAGTTTTCCAGTCAACCTATTCTGATATTCTATGCTAGTTGTAGCTGAACTTTAACTTTACAGAATCGTGTGTTGAGAATTTGGAGCTATTACACTCAAAAATTTTATAAATGTATGTATGTAAATAAACATGTGTATTATATATACGTATATATATTTAATAATTCACATGCGCATTATATATATATATATATATATATATATATAGCTTTCAATTAAATACCCTAGCTATATATAAGGCTGTATATAAATGTATAATTCATAGAAAACTAATAAACCGTTATCATTTATCTTACCTAGAAATGCAGTTTAATGGTAATTAAAACCGTCAATATTTATGTGTATTGTCATTCATTTACTTTATAACTATCTAAAATATGCAGTTAGATATACGTAATCAAATTTAAATACAGCTACAGAGCCAAACTCTAATCCAGGCTTTGCATAAGGGAATAAACAAGAACGAATAAACGTTTTATTTTACAAGTTATTACAACATAAAAATTACCATATTTTAATATAATGCAGATTTCAACTTATGTATGTATTTTATAATCAAAATTGAAACTTGATATTATTTGGTGTCGCTTTGTTTATTATGGAAATTCTATATAAATTCATGTGTATCCATACCACAAGTTACTCGTAAATAAAGTAATTTTAGAAATTTCATAGTGTAACCTTAGTGGTTGTTTTTTCTAAGTCTGTATTTGAACTTAATTTCAAAATAAATCTAAAGGATATTACATAACTTGCCAATATTAATAATTACAGTTACTCATAATTTATTCAATCCCTTATCCAATGCGACAAAACGTGTCTCAACACTCTACAGTCATTTTAGTAAAAATCCATAAATTCACATGTTTATCAGCAATAACTCTATCCCGCTTGCTGAAAACATTACCTGAGCTACACCAGCTGTACTAACAGCAATATCATGGCAGCACTGGGAATATAGTTTCGCAGGTATCTCTATCTTGTCACAAGGCAACGTATCGGTTTCTCTAGAAACTCTTTCTTACCAACGTCACAGTAACAGTAGGAATACACTGGTTGATGGCAACATTCATGTTTGTGATAGATCTGTTAATAACCTTTATTATATATAGATACATGATAACAATACTATAGCATAATATTGCGCATGAAAAAAATATGTTACATTTTCAGTATGTAGTATATTTAAAACCTTTAATTTAATTTACGTGAGTATTTAAATTGCACTTGAACTCAAAGAGGAAATGTAACACTTTGAAAACTGATTTTCATACCAATTAAATTTGTAGCATTTCTAATGTCAGAGAAATATATGAACATTTTCAATGGTTTCTCTTCATAAATAGTGAAACCTATAAAATAAATCGTAAATAAAATGTACAATCATTTCTAATATTTCCAGTAAATATTACTACTTGTATTTTATTGGGTTAGAAACTACAAAAAAGTACTCTAAACTGTTACAAAGTTCTTACTTGTTAAGGCCTTTGTTAAGACTCGAAATATTTTCCTTCTCTTTGTATCGTTACAAGATATTTATAGAGGTTCTGAGCCTTGTGGTTATGTTTTTATCTGTATACGAAGAGTTTCTTTTATTAGTTAGCCTTGTTATAAGTGAAAGAATATATTCAGAAATGTTAATTAATTAAGAAATGTTCTCACAGAGGATTCAGTCCATTCCATTGACTCCTTCTCTATAACTTACCTTTACACTAAAAATCACACAGATTACTACCGTTTACGACCACGCTGTGCATACAGAGTTTGAGCGGAAATCCAAAATTCAGAAAAGTTCCGAATTAAGAAAAAAAACTAACATTTTGAGATCAGATAAGTGACTCGTATTCTTTGCGACTAACTGCTACAATTGGATTTTAAGGGATCATTATGGTTTATTTTTCGTTTGTAAGATAATTTCCCAGGAAATAAATGCAAAGTATTAAATGTGAAACTTTTTTTGGTGACATTAAAATAAAAATGTATACGTATACGGTTTGTAAATATGACCATACGATACGATACGGTCAATTTAAGTTATATCTTTTTAAGAAATTAAAATATTTTTAATAATTTATGATTTATATTACAATTCATTTGGCAGGTATTTGGTCTGTCGATCATATGTTAGTGTGGGTATTTAAACACAAATTCGTATGTGACAGAAACGATAGTAAAATAATTTAATCGTAAAAAAGTAAGAGCACTGTGGTGTAGTAGTAGCCGCTCACACAGCGGAGTAGGTATTTTTTGTGATTCAATCTTCATTAAAATTGTATATGTGTGTGTGTGTGTGTGTGTGTGTGTGTGTGTGTGTGTGTGTGTGTGTGTGTGTGCGTGTGTGAAATATTCCTATATCAAATTGTAAATAACACCTCGCACTGAACCATTGCATCCAGTTTTCTGTTGCATCCACATTATGAACCATATGTCCTTAGATATTCATTTCATGGTTACAAATCAACATAAGATGATAAATATTTATGTTATTCTTATCATTAAATAAGGATTTCTTGTAAAAGATTATTTTAACTAAACTCTTTTAATCACAATTAATTCTAATTGAATAGCGAGTACACCGTTTAAAATGTTACTCTAGAGTGGATGATATAAATTAAAAAAAAAATGCTGGAGGTTGTCGCACACATCTATGTGAAGTTTGTACGTTACGATATTGAAAAACCATTAGATTATTCAACGAAGGGGGAATTATTTTATTAGAATTGCCATGATCATCGTGAATGCCTAGTTTAAATGCAAATCAACTTATAAACAGAACTTTGATACCAAGCATTGAATATTGTTGCAGCTGAATTATGCATATATTTCCATTCTCGGCCATACCCATTATGTTCTGGGTGTTTTCCGATTTAATTAAATTGCAATGTATGGTGCGAGATAATTTTATTTTAAGAGATTATCTAGGAAATTTGTATTAAAGGCCAGCTATAATAATATTACTATACGTATATTATTAACGTGTTTTTTATTTTATACCTAACATATAAAAGATTATGGCGAAAGGCTAGAACTCGGATCTCAAGAATGATAAGCTGACATTCTGTATATCTACATGAAAAGAGTAAAAAAGAGAACAATATTTATAAAGTACTATCTTAACTAGATGAAGCGATTGATATATCCCTTTACTTGATTATCCTTTAAGCAAATAGAGTTTAAATTACACTACAATTAGTAGTAGCTTTGTAACATTATTAATAGTTCTACTATGGAAATAATAACGTGTTATTAATATTATTAGATTTATTCAAATAGCATTTCCTCTAATTGAAGTCATTTGTCATCTGTAATAGTACGCAGTTTGTGTTTTTTCTTTGCTTAAAAGTTAAAACATATTAGAGGATTATTTAGGATAAAAGAAAATTGTAAACAGTGTTAAGTCATTATGACTCCACTATGAACGTCAGTGCGTGGATGGTATGGGTTGATTGTTGTATAATTACATTAAGATGTATTTGTGGCAATACAAATTTCCGAGTATCAGGCAACATATTTACTCATTTATATCAATTACATTATTCAACATTATGTAAAACACAGTATTAAATGACGTTTATATAACAGAGACATGTAAGTGGTGATGATACAGTCCCTTGATTAAAATGCACTTTATCCTATTGGTATGACCACCATCCTGCATTTCATTACTACTTTGTTTGTTTTCAATCAATTGTAGATCATGGATCTCTTTTATTTCAATAAAACAAACATTGTATGTGGAAATGCTCACTGTGTAATAGATCTACTCTGTCTATTAATTAATCATGCAAATTGTGTTTACTTGTGTGTGTTGTCTCTGTCATCAGACTCGTGGTAAATAATAGTAGTTATATGATTTAAACATAAAATATTTTTTATTGTTGAAGATTTGCGTAAGTTAAAAAACAGTTGTATTAAAAAACAGTAGTTTTATTAATTGTTATGGATAGATACTATAACTTGTTTTTTTAGTCTACACTTTTTAATAAATATTTTGAGATGTTAAGCGAGAAATAACGTTTTTGGCCATATCACTAGTTAAAAAAACTTTTTTAACAAAATACTAAGTTTTAAAAGATTGAAAGGTCATTAACATTTGAAATTAATTGGTTTGATCAACCAAAATTTAAGCATACTTAAGTAAAGGTAAAATAAATTATACCGAAAAAATAGGGGATTTTTTACGAAGTAAGTGTATTTGTCCTTATAATTTAAATCTCTCCATTCACACGAAAGGAGGTTACCTTCAGTAAAAATCTGTTTATTGAGCTTTTATTTATTCACAATCCATATAAATATGTAACAAACATTCATAACATAACACTAACCTGCTTGTAGAGTATTGCCACTATGATACATTGAACATAAAACATATATCCACTCTACAATTCCTTGTAATTTCGGATATTTATCAATGATTTCCTATAATATGACAATGATTTGGAACTGGCTGATTAAAAATATTACTCATAATTATTTTCATATCGACTTTTATCACTTTTCTTCTACGAGTGCTTCCAATTTTCGTGAAGACAAGTAACCAAAGTGTGGTTGTCTCCTGAAAACGTTTTAAAAGATTACAGTGTACATAACTAAATTAAGAATTTATATAAATCAGTGGAAGAGTTGTAAACGACTGTAAAGTCAACGTATTTAACTGTATAGTGTTGTTTAGTCTGGTTGGGCGGAATAACTAGTTTTACAGTGGCACCGCCGCCGAACTAACATTATCTAGTGGTAGTAACAAACTAGATGTAAAGTTTAACGTAAGTTTATGTAACTTTTTAGAGTTGTTTAGTCTGGTTTTGTGGACTAACTATTTTGAGAGTAGAACGAGGAAATAAATTGTCTGGTGGTAATAGTAAAAAGTATATTTATCAATGATTTCCTATAATATGACAATGAATTGGAACTTGCTGATTAAAAATATTACTCATAATTATTTTCATATCGACTTTTATAATGTTTCTTCTACGAGTGCTTCCAATTTTCGTGCAGACAAGTAACCAAAGGGTGGTTGTCTCCAGAAAAACGTTTAAAAGATTACAGTGCACATAACTAAATTAAGAATTTATATAAATCAGTGGAAGAGTTGTAAACGACTGTAATGTCAACGTATTTAACTGTATAGTGTTGTTTAGTCTGGTTGGGCGGAATAAACTAGTTTACAGTGGCACCGCCGAACTAACATTATCTAGTGGTAGTAACAACTAGATGTAAAGTTTAACGTAAGTTTATGTAACTTTTTAGAGTTGTGTAGTCTGGTTTTGTGGACTAACTATTTTGAGAGTAGAACGAGGAAATAAATTGTCTGGTGGGTAATAATAAAAAGTTGTAACGTTAAAAATATATGTATGTAACTTTGTAGAGTTGCTTAGTCTGGTTTAGGGGACTAAGTACTTTAACAGCGGTAACAAGGAACATTTTCAAATGGTTGAACCAACTAGTTGTAATGTTCAAAGTAAATTTATGTAACTTTATTGTTTTGGTTGTTCTGGTTGTGCGACTAAGTACTTTAATAGTGGTAACGCCGAACTAGCATTGGATAGTGGTAGTTACAACCATTTAATGAACGATTACGAAACTACTACTTGATTTTTAGGAACAACTTAAGCAATGAAATAAAAAGAGCAAAGATGGCTTATTTCAAAGAAAAATTATTAAATTCAGCGGGAAACGCAAAAATGTTTTGGAGAACTGTTAACGAGTTCATTTCTGTCAGGAAAAAGAGAGAGGAGTTTCCTGTGCGCCATTTTACTCAAAACAGTGACAATCCTGGTGAAAGTACAAAGGAAGTGGGCTAACTCTTTTAATTTGTTTTTTTTGCAAGTGGGAAGGAAGTTGGCCATGGAAGTGCCGGCATCAACTGGTCCCCTGCTGGTGGATGATACAGTGCATAGGGTTACGGGGGCATGAGTTTCGCTTGCGCCCGGTCTCGGACAGCCAGGTGGAGGAGTGTGTCAGGGGAATGCGAGGTGGATCGGCTCCCGGTATGGACGGCCTCACCGTAGCCCTGCTCAAGCAACAAATTAGTAAGCTGGCGTCTCCTCTAAAACATATAATAAATCTCAGTATATCTTCGGTGTTTATCCAGAATTATTCAAATCTGCAAAAGTAATCCCAATTTACAAAAACAATAGTAAATCAGACATGCACAATTATAGGCCAATATCATTGCTAAGTGTGCTAAGTAAAGTACTAGAGAAGTGTGTAAAATCTCAATTACAGAAATACCTCGAAGATAATAATATTCTGTCAGAGTCCCAATACGGCTTTCGCAAAAACAAAAATACTTCAGACTCCCTATTCGCAATTAATAAATGTATAACAGATGCCTTAAATAACAATAATAAAGTGTTACTTCTTTACATTGATCTGGCAAAAGCTTTTGATAGTATAAACAGAAACCTGCTTTTTCGCAAATTAGAATGTGTTGGAGTTCGCGGATTAGAGCTGAACTGGTTCAGAAGCTATTTGAGCGGACGTACGCAAACAGTCTCTATAAACAATCATTTAAGTGACACAATGAGTGTTGATTACGGTGTAGTCCAAGGTAGCACTCTTGGTCCACTTCTATTCTTAATTTACATAAATAATATTGTTAAACTCGAGATTGCTGGTAGGATATTTCTGTTTGCAGATGATACTGCAATATTGTTTGAGCGGAGATCGTGGGAGGAGGTCTACCGTGTTGCTGCGGGAGAATTGGCGTTAGTAAAACGGTGGTTTGATGAAAATATTCTAACCATGAATGTTTCAAAAACTAAATGTATGCCGATCTCATTGCGCAGCGCGGGCGAGCCGCCTGTGGACATGGGATTGGTACTCCACTCTTGCGGTGACACGAACAGTGGCTCCTGTGATTGTCGGGTGTTACAGAGGGTGAACCAGTACAAGTACCTGGGAGTCATCATGGATTCAAAATTAAAATGGGAACCACACATCCACATGTTAAAATCTAAACTAAGGAAAATGATTTACGTTTTCCATCAATTAACTGAAATATTAAATCCCAATGAAATTAAAAACTATTTATTACGCCTATGCACAAGCAATTTTACAATATGGTATTATAGTATGGGGAGGGGCTTACAGGTCTATTTTATATCCGTTAATGACTGTTCAAAATTTAGTTATTAAGGCAGCGTTCAAAAAACACAACAGATACCCGACTATCTTGCTTTATACAGAGACACAATTGTTATCAATTCGGCAGCTATATATTAAAAGCTTACTGGTCTTCGCGAGGAGCCACAGGCAGGAGATCGTTCACCCCTGTCACACATAGATATTTTACAAGGAATGCTGTTAGCGTGGGCTTGCAGGTTCCCCGAGTAGTAAAATCGTATAATTACACCAATCCTTATTACATCGCAAATTTCCTACTCAGAAATATTCCGCAACACATAAGGGACCTGCAGGTTCCGCTGTCCGCATACAGAAATCTTGTCTCTAACTGGCTGTTGAAGGTCGGCGCTGAACACGCTGAGTCGCTGCTCTCATCTATATACTAGACTAAAATATATGATCACGTTTATTTACTGGACTAACTTACCTTACTACACGCAACAAACTGTTTTTTCACTATTGTTACGATGGCCGTCTTGCGCCGTTTCGCCTCTCCGATGGATTTGAACATCTCTAATAAACCAAACTTAACCTAAGTATCGTTAGTAATTAATTTTGTTCCATTTTAATTATTTGCACTATAGCAAATAACATACCTTATTTTTTATATGATCTTTTAGATCAAATAATTAGACTATTGGGTATTGTGGCATAATTAATGTTGTCTGTGGCCTACAAATTACACAGATTATTTCGGATTTCATACTTAATAATTGTTTTGAAAATGGATGTAAAATAATTTATTGTTATTAAGGATAACTATTATGTATGATACCGCTGTGCACAGCAACTAGAAACTGACTCGTCACCACGCACAAGCCTCTATGGCCCATGTGGGACTAATTTCATTTATATTATGTGTACTGTGCTTGTTTGCAAATTTTGAAATAAAATTGATTTTGATTTGATTTGATTTTGATTTGAGTTGTAATGTTCAAAGTAAATTTATGTAACTTCGTTGTTTTGGTTATTCTGGTTGTGCGACTAAGTACTTTTATAGTGGTAACGCCGAACTAGCATTGGATAGTGGTAGTTACAACTAGAGGTGGTAGACCTGGGCCTCTACAGATGCAAGCAAAATTATAGTGTTCCGTATATTTTATTCAAAACAACTTATCCTAATCACTGAACAAGTTTAAACCTGTTGTGATCCCTTGTGTAACTATCGGCCCAGAGCGAAGTACGATTACAAGTTAATAACTGGAGCGAAAGTGAGTTTTTATCTTAGTTTATTAGTGACTCTCTAACCTTGACATTGCAAACTGATAAGAACAGCACAGGGTCACGTCGTCCGCCTGGAAGTTCGCGCATGCGCACTACGAACAAGAACCGCGTCGCGTCGCCGCCACGACGCCTGCATTTTGACTGCCCCTACCATTTCCTGAGGCCACCCGCCGCACTTATCTGCATTGCGCACTGTGTATGCTATAACTGCAGGCGCTATCCATCTACCCACGATGTTTGAAATTGAATTGACTCGCAATGGAAGACCGAATATAGTATTTAAAACTCACAAATACAGAGAGAGCTACACAGTGAAGTCGGGCGAGATAATCTGGCGCTGCCTTGGCCGGACGTGGCGGAGCCACAGTAAAAACGGATGCGGAGAAAAAACAACAATCACAGTGACGCAAAGCAAGCACTCAGGTCCCCACCCCGTAACCATGAGGGCGCTATCATCCCCATCGGTCCCATCACCTAACCACGTCGGCGCTACCTCTACACCCTCACTGACGGCGTCCCCCGTACCCACTGCCCCATCCTCCACTCCGAGACGTACTGGCGCCGCGACGCCTTCACCTGGGCCTGTCGCCGAAGTCACGCCTGCTGGTTCTCCATCTAATTCTGAACTGCCCTCTTATGTTTCGGGTTCGACGGATCTGACTACCGAAAATGCAGGACTCAGGGAGCAGGTCCAGCAGCTCAAAAACTAATTGAAGTGCGTTCTGGATCACTCCATCGAGTCAGACATGCGGCTGATGCAATATACGGACCAGGTTTTTGTGGCTAATACCCCACGGCCCGACTTGCCAACACGCGCCTCTGTGACGAGCTGCAGCGTTCAATGTGATCTCCCGCTTGACTGCAGGGATCAGCGATGTGCTGAGACTAGGGACCTCGTCGACCGCCTTAAGACAACAATTGAGGTACTGGAGGCTGAGCTCCAGAGCCTGAGGGCTCCGCGATGTGGGAGTGGAGAAGGGGAAGGTTCATCGGAATGGACAGTGCAAACAAAAACTCGCCACCCTATTAGCACAAAGAATAGGTATGAAATATTAACCACCGAAGAAACAGATTCCCCCAAACTTCCAAATGGGCAAAATAAGACACGACCCAAAAGGAAGAAGAAACGTCGTCTAAGGGGGAACCATCAAAAACCATCAAATCTTATCAGCCAGTTAATGAAACGTCTCTCTTGTTTTCCTCCATCCACATAGAAGGAGACAGCCACGGACGAGGCTTGGCGGCTTTGGTGCGGCGAATGGTGAATCGGAGGACCGCCGTGAGTGGGGTCTGCAAGCCGGGGGCTACTCTTTGGACGCGACATCCGACAGTCTGCCACCAGTTGGGAGTTGCTGTGCCATTATTGCCGGCACTAATGATGTCGCCACCGGTCAGCAGAATAATATATACAAACACCTGGAGCGCCGCGTGTCTAGTAAGTTGAGGACTGCCAGAGTTGTCGTCGCTACTCTGCCCCATCGACACGACCTGCCTGCAAAACCACCCTATCAATCTGGAGAGACCGCACGAGTGAACGCGTACATTGAGGAAACTGTGCGTGAGGCATCGTGGGACTGAAGTACTTGACTTCAACCTTATCCAGCGTAAGGCGTTCACACCCCACGGGATGCACCTGCAGCCGCAGCACAAATATCTACTGGCCGAGCTCCTGTTGGATTGTGTGAAGAAGCTGGACATCGCTTCCGCCGCCCCAGAGGTCCCGTCGCGGGCTGCTACCTGCGAGCTGCCATCGGTGACGCCGGCTGCTGCTTCTACGTCGCCGCCTCCAGCTTTGGTCCACACTCTGCCCTTCGACACCTATGCTGAGGCTGTAAAGAGTCAACACACAGCTAACCACAATGCACCTGCACAAAAAAACTGTATATTCGCAGACAATGTAAAAGCAGACTAGTATCACCAGAACTAGAGCGTCAAAAATTGCGCCAAACTTGTCAAAAAACAACCAAAAATCAAATCAACAAAATTCAAAATTCTACAAAAATGTTTTCTGTTGTGCATCAAAACTCACAGTCTGCCACAAATAAAGTAGACGAATTGTCTCTAATGGCAGGCGAGCTTCACCCTGATGTTCTCGTAATCTCCGAACACGGTTTCAAATCTGAAACTGTCCAACAGTTCAGGATTGAGGACTATGTATTGGCAACATCTTTCGATCGATCGCATTTTAAAAGGGGGAGGTGTTGCAATTTTTTGTAAAATCTGGTCTGGAATTCCTGCCATTCAAGGTCAATCACACTTGTGATCTAGATTTTGAAGTGGTCGGGATAAAAATGAATATCAATTCCAAAGACAAAATCAACATAATTGGCATTTACCGATCTCAAAATGGGTGCAGCAACACATTCTTTGAACATTTTGAAAATCTTTTAAAATTACTCGATTTAAAGTTGTCCAAGTTCATCATAACTGGCGACTTCAATATTGACGCCTTAGACCACACCGATCCCCTGACCCAGCGGCTACGGGACATTCTTAATTCTTTCGGACTGATTTGGTCGATAAACACTCCAACACGAGTAACCGCCACATCGAGTAAAGCCATCGACAACGTAATCACAAACATCCCAAACGCCTCGGTCACTGTAATCAACGCGGCCATCTCTGATCACTTCGCTCAGGAGACCATTATTAGTCATTGTTCGTCTCGGACTCAAATTCCTCCATCCAAATTCAAAAGAGACTTGAGGTCTGAAAACATCGCGCTTTTCAACTCGTCCTTAGCAAAAGAAACTTGGGCCTTTTTAAATCATTCTGACAGCGTAGAAACAGCTTTTTCGGCATTCCACGACCGCTTAGTTTTTAACTTGAATACAACTTGCCCTTTTAAATATATCAAAGAAGTGAAAAAAAGAAAAACAAACTCTTGGATGACTCAAGAAATACTCCATTTGCGAGATCGTTTGAGGTTCTATCATTCGATTTACGTAAGCACAGACGACGAACAATTTAAAGCATTTTTTTGAAATTTTAAGAGCCAATATCGAAAAAACTATAAAATCCGCAAAAACACGGGAAGTTGAAAACAAACTTAGCAATTGCGAAAACTTTTCCAAAACTGCTTGGAGCATTATCAAAAATGCAACGACCCAACCTACTGGTTTCAAACGCTTTTTAAAAAACACCAAAACTGAAAATCGAAAACGAACTCGTGACAGATTCATTAAAAGTAGCTTAATGAGTTCAATTCTTTTTTTTTCCTCCGTTGCTACGTTTGGCCCACCATTCAGAGGCTCCGACTGTGTTGAGGTGTCATCGATGGGACCGATCTCATCAATGGTGCTGTCTCCCGTGAGTGAGGAGGAGGTGGCCCGCGTGATACAGGGACTCAAACCAAAAAAATCTTGTGACATTAACGGCATGTCTGTGTGGCTGCTCAAACGTTGCTATAAGCATATTTTGACACCACTCACAAATTTGATCAACTTGTCTTTCGCTCAAGGCATCTTCCCTTCCCTTTTGAAATTAGTGAAAGTCACACCCATTTTCAAAAAAGATGATCCCTGCCTTGCGGAAAATTACCGCCCCATTTCAATCCTTCCGGTCATGAGCAAAATTTTTGAAGTGGTTTTTCTGAAGAGATTTGAGCTGTTCCTTGGCAGGTATCAAATTCTTTGTCATGAGCAGTTCGGCTTCAGAAAGAACAAATCCACTATCGATGCCGTCACAAATTCGATTGAAACAGTTGTCGATGGATTGGAGAAGCGAGAACATGTGCTAAGGCATATTTCTCGACCTATCCAAAGCATTTGACTGTGTACATCGTGATACATTGTTGTACCAGTTGAAGACGTGCGGGGTTCGAGGTTCTGCCACATGAATGGCTCTCGTCTTACCTCAGGGATAGAAGCCAGTGTGTGCAGATTGCGAATTCCCTGTCAGAAAAAAGTTAGAATGGCCTATGGAGTTCCCACAGGGATCTATACTTGGACCAGTCTTGTTCCTTGTGTACGTCAACAGGCTGAACTCATCGCTCCTGAGAGGGAAAATGGTCCAGTATGCTGACGATACAACGCTTTGTATTAAAGCTCCAACAAAACATGAATTAGAAATAATTTCCTTTTTAGAACTGAATTCGTGCATTCAGTTTTTTTTCTAAATTAAATCTGAAGACCAACAACTCCAAATCAAATGCACTAAATTTCTGTTTGCGGCAAAGAGAGATTGAGGATCGCGCTGCTGTGATGGCGGACGATGTCCTCATAGAGGAAACTGATTCCACCAAGTTCCTCGGAATGTACCTTGATCGAGGTCTGACTTGGGACGATCACATTGAAAGTACCTGCTCAAAGGTTTCTTCCGGCATTTATGCTCTACGGAACCTTTCAAAATTTTTGCTCCCGGGATGTACTAAAAATGGCCTACTTCGGCCTTGTACACCCCCATCTAACGTACGGGTTGAGGCTATGGGGCAGCTGTTCTAAATACAAATTTGAGCGAGTATTTAGAAGTCAAAAGAAAGCTGTCCGCATCATTTCAAAATTGAAATCCCAAAATTCATGCAGAGATGCCTTTAGGGAGCTTGGATTGCTAACTTTGCCCTGTCTCTACATCCTCGATGTCGCCCTGTACTGCCGATTTAAGTGCGAGTTGGTCCGGGGCAGGGACGTCCATCAATACGGGACAAGAGGCAGGGACAACCTTCGGTTACATCCTCACAGAACAACCGCATTCAAACGTTTGCCATCCGAGGTTGGTGTTAAGCTGATCAACAAGCTCCCTGATGAAATCAAAAATTTGAATGAACCAACAAAATTTAAAGCTCGATTGAGACACTTTTTGGTGTCGAGGGTGTTTTACTCAGTGGAAGAGTTCATGATGAGCCGCTGGGATGAAATTTAATGTAATTGGATCATCCTCTATTTCTGGTGGTAAAATTTAGAAGATTTTAAAACGTATGGCTGTAAGTATGAGTCTTAGGAATGAATGTGGACTGTATATGAACGGGTATGAATGAGTGCAATTTAAAATAGATGTACATATTTCAAAATAATCTAATTTGACGATTGTATGAAATTTTTATAATTGTTGACACAATAAAAAGTATTATAGTTGTAATGTTCAAAGTAAATTTATGTAACTTTGTTGCTTTGGTTATTCTGGTTGTGGGACTAAGTACTTTAACAGTTGTAATGCCGAACTAGCTTTAGATAGTGGTAGTTACAACTAGTTGTAATGTTCAAAGTAAATTTATGTAACTTTGTTGTTTTGGTTATTCTGGTTGTGCGACTAAGTACTTTAACAGCGGTAACAACGAACATTTTCAAGTGGTTTGAAACAACTAGTTGTAATGTTCAAAGTAAATTTATGTAACTTTATTGTTTTGGTTGTTCTGGTTGTGCGACTAAGTACTTTAATAGTGGTAACGCCGAACTAGCATTAGATAGTGGTAGTTACAACTAGTTGTAATGTTCAAAGATAATTTATGCAACTCTGTAGTTTTTTCAACAGTGGTAACTCTGAACTAATATTACTTATATAGAAATAATGTGTTATGCCAAATTTCAAGTTTATGTGTAAGTTTTTCAGAGCTATCGTATATACAGACAGACAGAAATCTCTCGACTAACATACTGCTTTATCTGTACTCTGAGCCTTTCAGTATTCACGACCCGCTGTTGTATCTCTCTTACTCCTCCGAGTCTCTCCGTATTCATGAGTTCCGAGGAAAATTTAGAAACGCTTCCTTGAGACCTTTGTTTGAATAATGTTGGCAATGAAGACAAGCAGCGGCACGACGTTCTGTAGGCTCTGTTAGTTAGGGGAGAGGAATTGAAACTCTTTAAAGCAAATCACCGGCATTCTCCCTGAATGGGCTCAGTATTCTGAGAGAGCTATATCTCCACCGTCTTTACGAGACAAAGCGCACACTTTTGTGTCTTCTTGGCATACATAATGCTAAATCGCGCTTTCAGAAACATTTTGCATTAGCCCAAGACCGAAGTGATGTGATTTTGTGGAAATTTGAATCCACTTATCCTATAAAACTATAAATTAATAGTTTAACTAATTTAAAACAATTTTAACAAACCACAATACACAAACTACGGTGGTTACTTGCACATTGTAATTCGTCTTTAAAATATACTGAACACATTTTACTATCTTGTATGAATATCACATACCTACAATGTATCACAAAATCCTTTTTCTAAAATATTATATCAAACCTGTGCTCTCTATATAAATAAGTGTATACATATTTCAAATTACGTTTCCTTTTTTGTATGTTAATGTTAGCCGTTCAGAATCTGAGATTTAATCGTAGTTATGGCTACATTTTTACATTCTATTAATTACCAGTTTTAATCAGGCTCTTATAATTTTTAATCAGGCTAGTTATACAATTTAATAAAATTATAAAAGTCGTTTGTCAGATATTTGGTCTTCTGATAATATGTTTCTTTGGTTATTAAAACATACATGAAAGAAACGGCCATATAATGGGCGTTTTGATAAATTTAATTCATGTAAATATAAGTCGTTTGTCAGATATTTGGTCTTCCGACCATATCTTTATTTGGTTATTTAAAACATATTTTAAAGAAATGGCCAAATAAACAATAATTAAATCTTAAAAATTAATAGTTCTCTGGTGTAGCGTAGCACATTCAATTCTCAGGTTAGCAGATTGTGTATTCTTTTTTGCCTGTAAAAACTTCATCATTCTCATAGTGTTTCTGTAAGCAGGATATTTTGGGAATAAACTAGCAATAGACTTTAAATGTTTCAGCTAACATAATATTTACGTAAGAGTTAATATCCTTATAAGAAATGTCTTCACACTTATTAGAGTAATGTCAACAGAACACTTAACGTGGGACAGTAGTTGTCGCTTTTCAACACTTGACGGTAATGAGCGAGAAACGGTCAGCCAGACAACAGTGAACCTCTGACCTCAAACCACAGACAGTGACGTCATAATACCTCAACCTGTCTTTGACATACACCGCTCTCTCCTATGCTCTGCTTCAGGGTGACGGTTTAGATGCGGTCAGCCAAGCATCGGTGGGTCACTAACCTCAAACCGCAGATAATGACTTCTTGATACCTCTGCCACATGCATATACTTACTATTGTAATATACTCTGCTTGATGTTACTACCAAATACAATTGTGTAACAAAATGGGATGGTAATGTTTTTCTTGGTTGTAAATTTAAAATAAGTAATTTTCCTATTATTTATGAAATACATTTGTAAACGGAATCTATAAATGTTGTGTTAAATTTTGTTATTAATGAATATGTAACATGAATCATGATATCCTTGAAATGAAAGTTGATTTTAATGTTAATAACATTACACTGAGGTTAAAATTTGTCACAATTGTATGATGTTATACAATTACTGGAACTATATCGCTTTATCAGGCATTACAGACATTAAACTGTGTGACTACTTTAATGTCTTCGTTATGAATACATAGCAAATTCCACATAAAACAGCTTCATCTTTTTAATTTAAAGTCTAATTTTCACATTGTAATGGAAAAGTGACAAATTCTTTAAGTAAACAACAAGATTATTTAAAATTTTATAGTTCATAAATACTTTGATTGATCAATAAATTGTATCCATTTATATGTATAAATTATAATACTTACTTATTTATAATAATTTTTAATGGGAACAATGTATTATAAATTGAATAAAATATTAAGCTCGGAGTTTTTCAAATGCTGATCTGAGTCAGTTGCACTGCGAGAGAGATGGAAAATGGGGAGTGTCCAGGAAGGAAGACTGAAACAGATGTTTAAGAGAAGCTCTTTCTCCCACATCCAACCGTAGATAGTAGTAGGAAATTAATTATAACACAACGTTTTGCAGAACACCTTATATTGCTCCTGATTTCAACAACTAAACCAAATAGGTTGTCCGCCTTTCAGTGCCTTTGGTACAAAGTTTAAGATAATTTGCTTTCTATCTTCTTCTTTCTCTTCTCTCCTATTACGTGTGTATTCTGTTAATCATATTTCTTATGTTAATTTACCTAGCTCCTTTCATTTTCGTCGAAATGCTTCTTGAATCAAATTCACGTTCATGTGAGTCTAAACTTGACTGTAGTTTTCTCACTGAAATCATAATGTATCTTTATTTAATAGTGCCTCAGCATAAGTTTTATCTGTTGCTCAATTTCTTGTTCTTTTTTATCTTCATTCTTCTCAGTAAATATATACTTAGTTTACTTTTAAAGAAACTGTAAGAAGAGCAAAAATATAATTTATTATGCCCTCCACATTGGGCATCTAGGATATAATGGAGGCTAGAGTGTTCATAAGTACAAAAGTACGCCACACTAGCTTCACAAATTCATTATCTAGATATCCTGCTAAAAGACAGAAAATATATATTTACAACCCTCAGGAAGACAAAAAAGAAAAATCTGATAGGCTATTTAGTGATTTCGATGAGACTCGGTATCCCATGTAACGAAATCTTACAAGCTAATTTACCGAATACCACATGTTAAAATTCAGTATGATTCCACTGCTTACAAATTTGTTTATCCTGCGATTTTCTGGTTGCCACCATAGTTACTCATAAGATCAGTATAAAGTGATCACTAACGCTCAGCTAAATCCTATTGAGTCCTATGTACCATTATTGAATTGGATGTTCTTGATTTATAAACTGAGTTCCATGTAATATTTCAAGTTTATGGTTATTCGTACTCAATATATAATGTATACTTTCAGGGAGAACGTCATTAACGCTTAGCCGACAATTTCTCATCAATCTCCTCATAAAAAATCTCATGCGATAGACACCCTTGACAAGTAAACGTGATGTATTCCAAAGTGTTGTACTCGGAAGTCTTGGGGCCATCCAAGCGTATGTTGATTAGTTGATGTTTCCATTAACGGCTTACATGAAGACCACCATTTCCATCTGGCCCTGGTCTGTATTTTTACCATGAGATCAGAAGAGAAAATATTTACTAGCATATTCTAGTTTTATATATATTTATTTACGGGAAGGTATTCTCTGGCAAAGATATGATTGTCAATGATATTATTAGATGTACTAGAAGTTATTTTTAAACATATAGCAACATTAAAATCGTTATAAAAATTTTAATGTGTATTTTGAAAACTACATAACATTATAAATACTGTATCAAGTCTCTTGAGATTTAGATTTTTACTAATGTAGGGAATCGCCAAAATCTAAAAATCTGTATAGGCTAACTTGAAAAATTACAAATGATAGTATAAATAAATAACATACATTTAAAAAATATTATAATAATAGATAATATAAAGGTGACCTGTATATTGCTTTGGTAGCCAAAGTGGTTTATGATCTCTTCATATACAGTTATTTTTATACTGATTCATATTTATAATTGGCATCAAACATAGAGATAACAAGACAGGTGTGAATTTTCGCAGACTGCACTCAGTAATACATGACATATATTAAAAATAGAAACTCTATTGAATTTATAAAGCCAAATACAGTACAATGTTACATTAACATATTACTTGAGTGTCCAAACACATGACATACTAATGTTTCTCTAAATACAATTGTAGCGTTTTAAAAGCTACATTGATTTATTTTTTTAATTAAAAACTTAAATTAAATAAAAATTTTGGGATCGAAATATTGGGACTTAATTTTAGATTAGATTGTGAAATGTCAGGGTAAAATCGAACATGTAATCCTTTGGCAAGTTAGCACTGGTAGTTTTTTTTAATTGTTAGGAAGGCAAGGTTGACTGCCTTGAATTGATTTTAGAACTTGTCTTATTGTGAGTATTGTTCTCCTGGTTTGATACAGCTGGACCAATGAGAGAGCTCCACGGATGTCCTGCAAAGGTGATTGGAAAGGGAAATGTATTTAAGCGCGCCGCTCATAATTTTCGCCCTTCTTTTGGTTATTTTTCGTGAGTAAAGTTAATTGCAGTGCGCCGTCTTTCTTAAAATTTTTTTTCCGCGAGTGATGTTTTTGGAGGTAAGCACCACTTTATTGTACTTTTTATTGAAATATTCATCCTGATCTGATATTAAATTAATTTTGGTGTCTTTTTTTTATAGGAAAAAATTAAATTCATAGAAACTACAGAGCAATCTGAATAACTTATTCTCGAAGAACAATAGAGCATAATAGAATCATACAAGTTACATTTGGTTCATGCTTGCAAGAGAAGTGAATTAAAATTGAACTTTGTTTAATAACTTTAATTGAGATTTGAAAAAGTAGTAATTTATTAATATTTAACTGGAACTTTTTTATTGTGAATTATTAATTGAAAATTAATCGAACTTTATAATTGTTAGAGAGAGAGTTGTAATCTGAATTGCAGAGACTTGAAAGTTAAGGTTCAAATAGTGTGTGTAAAGAGAAGTTGAAATTTTATTTTGTATTTTGAGTGAACTTTAGAAGTGAACATTTTTTATTTTAATTATTTCCAAGTGGTATTTCATTTTATTTTAAAACTTTATTATTTTATTTTAGAAGAGAGCTCTGATTTTTAGTTTGATAATTTGATTAATATTTTTATTTCTTGCCAAAGGAATTTTTAAATTTACTAAAAGGTTTGTCAATTCTTTGTGGAAAATAGAGGGAATAAACATTCTGAAACGTTGAACTTATTAATTTGCCATTTAAAAATAAATCCATTGTTTTCATTTAGGAACTGTGATTTTTATTTTAGACAAACCAGATAATATTTAATAGTTAACAATTTTAGTAATACATTGTACTTAATATTCACTAGGATCTTTACTAATCAAAAAATACTTTATATCGTCTTGGATGTATTATTGATGATTTATATATTAATACTCTGGAATATTAAGATCAACAATCCAAGTCGTTATAACAATCAAACTTTATCAAGAGCTTGTTAGAATTACATATTCAAATTGCTTTTAGAGTATATAATTAACAGTATTGGATATCAATAATCAAGCTGACAACACTTGAATGTTGGACTAATAGTCCAGATCCCAACGGGAAACAAATCAACTCATGTATGGTATGTATCGGTCGATCAATTATGAATCAAAGTGCTTTTAGAATATATAATTAACAGTATTGGATATCAATAATCAAGCTGACAACACTTGAATGTTGGACTAATAGTCCCAGATCCCAACAACTATGCACGGGAAACAAAGCAACTCATGTATGGTATGTATCGGTGATCAATTATGAATCAAAGTGCTTTTAGAATATATAATTTAACAGTATTGGATATCAATAATCAAGCTGACAACACTTGAATGTTGGACTAATAGTCCAGATCCCAACAAACTATGCACGGGAAACAAAGCAACTCATGTATGGTATGTATCTGTGATCAATTATGAATCAAAGTGCTTTTAGAATATATAATTAACAGTATTGGATATCAATAATCAAGCTGACAACACTTGAATGTTGGACTAATAGTCCAGATCCCAACAAACTATGCACGGGAAACAAAGCAAACTCATGTATGGTATGTATCGGTGATCAATTATGAATCAAGGTGCTTTTAGAATATATAAATAACAGTATTGGATATCAATAATCAAGCTGACAACACTTGAATGTTGGACTAATAGTCCAGATCCCAACAACTATGCACGGGAAACAAAGCAACTCATGTATGGTATGTATCGGTGATCAATTATGAATCAAAGTGCTTTTAGAATATATAATTAACAGTATTGGATATCAATAATCAAGCTGACAACACTTGAAATGTTGGACTAATAGTCCAGATCCCAACAACTATGCACGGGAAACAAAGCAACTCATGTATGGTATGTATCGGTGATCAATTATGAATCAAAGTGCTTTTAGAATATATAATTAACAGTATTGGATATCAATAATCAAGCTGACAACACTTGAATATTGGACTAATAGTCCAGATCCCAACAACTATGCACGGGAAACAAAGTAACTCATGTATGGTATGTATCGGTGATCAATTATGAATCAAATTGCTTTTAGAATATATAATTAACAGTATTGGATATCAATAATCAAGCTGACAACACTTGAATGTTGGACTAATAGTCCAGATCCCAACGGGAAACAAATCAACTCATGTATGGTATGTATCGGTGATCAATTATGAATCAAAGTGCTTTTAGAATATATAATTAACAGTATTGGATATCAATAATCAAGCTGACAAACACTTGAATGTTGGACTAATAGTCCAGATCCCAACAACTATGCACGGGAAACAAAGCAACTCATGTATGGTATGTATCGGTGATCAATTATGAATCAAAGTGCTTTTAGAATATATAATTAACAGTATTGGATATCAATAATCAAGCTGACAACACTTGAATGTTGGACTAATAGTCCAGATCCCAACAACTATGCACGGGAAACAAAGCAACTCATGTATGGTATGTATCGGTGATCAATTATGAATCAAGGTGCTTTTAGAATATATAATTAACAGTATTGGATATCAATAATCAAGCTGACAACACTTGGAATGTTGGACTAATAGTCCAGATCCCAACAACTATGCACGGGAAACAAAGCAACTCATGTATGGTATGTATCGGTGATCAATTATGAATCAAAGTGCTTTTAGAATATATAATTAACAGTATTGGATATCAATAATCAAGCTGACAACACTTGAATGTTGGGACTAATAGTCCAGATCCCAACAACTATGCACGGGAAACCAAAGCAACTCATGTATGGTATGTATCTGTGATCAATTATGAATCAAAGTGCTTTTAGAATATATAATTAACAGTATTGGATATCAATAATCAAGCTGACAAAACTTGAATGTTGGACTAATAGTCCAGATCCCAACAACTATGCACGGGAAACAAAGCAACTCATGTATGGTATGTATCTGTGATCAATTAATGAATCAAAGTGCTTTTTAAGAATATATAATTAACCAGTATTGGATATCAATAAATCAAGCTGGACCAAACACTTGAATGTTAGGACTAATTGTCCAGATCCCAACAGCTATGCACGGGGAATCACAAACCAACTTCGTGTATGGTATTTTATAGATGTATGGCAATATATCTACATAAAATTTCATGCATCCTACCATTTATAGATGTTGTAGACCTCTTTATTAGCTGGCAGCAACAGAAAAAACTTCTGAATTTGCTCAATATGTTTAAGCGTCTTTTTATCTCTCTCTTTAGTAATTTTTACGTCAGTATAAATTACCCCTTAAGGTTTTTCTGTCTTTTTCTTAAAAAAAAAAACTATTCCTTTCCTTAGATAATAAATAACAGCGTTCTTAATTATCAACATGTTACCTTTTATAATGAAATGGAGTGTTATGAGAGGTTTTGAAACTTATTTTAATTCTCCACTACCATTTCTAGTACCAGGAATGCGATGTAAAGTAAGTTAACCTCCGCTGCAGCAATAACCGAAGATGGCAAATATAGTTTATTCTGGTCAGCGTTCCCGGTACGTTATTATGTAATCTAGGGAAATAATTGAGCATAGTAGGTATTTACCTTTAGTCCGGTAATATTTCAAGGACGTTTGTCCAAGGATGCGACCAAACAATTTTCTAATAGAGGGATTGCGATGAGAGAAGTACGTTAACCGATTGCACAGTAATTAATCAGAGGAGCAATATTGTTTATCTATCAGTGTCGGGTGTTAATATTACAATCTAATGAAAATATTCGAGCCATAGTATTGGGATTTAACTTTTAGTCCATAATATTTCAGGAGTTTTTTCCACAAGGGGATGAGACAAAACATTTCTAATATAGGATGCGGAATAAAGTAAATTTAACCGGATGCAGCCAATAACACGAAGAAGCAATATTGTTTGTTAATTCTGAATCCAGCGCTCGGTGGTAAATATGTTATCTAGGAAATAGTTGAGCATAGTAGGGATTTTACTTTAGGTATAATATTTCAGGGAGTTTCTCACCAAGGGAATGCGACAAACATTTCTAGTGATTGGTATGCGGATAAAGTTAAATATTTAACCGCATGCAGCAATAACGAACGAAGAGCAATATTGTTGTTTATCTATCAGCGTCTGTGGTTTATTATCTAAATCATAGGAAAGTAGTTGAGGCACTAGTAGGGATTTAACTTTAGGTCATAATATTTCAGGAAGTTTGGTTCCAAGCATGCCGACAAAAATTTCTAGTATTTGTGATGCGGGATAAAGTAATTATAAAACCGATTGCAGCAATAACCGAAGTGAGCAATATTATTGTTATTATCCTATCAGCAGTCTGGTGTTATTATCTAATCTAGGAAAATAGTTTGAGCATAGTAGGGAATTTTACTTTAGTCCCATAATATTTCAGGAGTTTTGTCCAAGCATCCGCGACAAACATTTTCCTAGTATTGCTATGCGAGTAAGGTAAGTTAACCGCTCCAGCAAATTATCGTGAGAGCAATATTATTTATCTGTCCAGCTTCGGTCGTTGGACCCGTTATTGGCCAGTTCGTTATTAACTAATCTAGGAAATAGTTGAGCATAGTTAGGGATTTTACTTTAAGTCCCATTAATATTTCAGGTGTTTGTCCAAGGAAATTGCGACAAATACATTTCCTATATACAGGGATGCGACGAGAGAGGTACGTTAAAACCCGATGCAGTTAATAATTTTTTTCCAGAGAGCAATATTGTTTATCTTATCAGTGTCGGTGTTAATATACCAATCTAATGAAATTATTCGGAGCATAGTAATGGATTTCACTTTAAGTCATAATATTTCAGGAAGTTTGTCGCAAGGATGTGCGACAAAAACAATTTCTAGTATAGCATGCGGGATAAAGTAATTTTTAAAAAAACCCGATGCAGCAATAACCGAAGAGCAACATTGTTTGCCTTATGCTGTCAAGTCGTCTGTGTTTATTATTCTAATCTAGGAAATAGTTGAGCATCAGTAGGGATTTACTTATAGTCATAATATTTCAGGAGTTTTGTCCAAGGCATGCGACAAACATTTTCTAGTATTGCATGCGAGTACAAAGTTAAAGTTAACCGCTCACAGCAATTATCGGGAGAGCAATATTATTTATCTGGTCAGCGTCCGGTGTATATTAATCTAATCTAGGAAATTAGTTTGAGCATAGTAAGGGTATTTACTTTAGGTATAATATGTTCAGGAGGTTTCTCCAAGGATTGCGACAAACATTTCTAGTATTTTTTTGAAAGGGGTGGGGATTGCGTGATTAAAGTAAGCATAACCGATGCAGCAGATTAACCGGAAAGTCAATATTGTTTATTCCATCAGCGTCCGGTGTTTACATGTAATGTAAAGGCATATTTCTGGATTTATTTTTTGTAGGACTATTTTGCAGGAGTTAAAGTATCAGTATAATGGTGGGTATTAAAGAATAACAAGTTCTACTCTTAAACCTGACATTTTCTGTTATTGTACACTTGACGCATCTTTATATTTTGGGGGGGGGGGGGGGTGGGGGGGGGGGGGGGTGGGGGGGGGGGGGGGTGGGGGGGGGGGGGGGTGGGGGGGGGGGGGGGTGGGGGGGGGGGGGGGTGGGCTGTTCCCTGCGCTATGTAAATATAGTACCTAGTAGTGTCCCGGGCAGTGCTCCTTGTTGAATCACAAAATATTCTTTAGCAGAACCTACACACTAGGATTTCCTGGCGCCCAAAAAAAAAAGAAACACAGTGAAAAGCAAAACAGAGCGATAATGACACTACACCACAACACATACTTCAAACATGAGACCTTCTTCACACAACATCGAAACAGAAAGGTCCACTACTCGGAGTGAGTTTTTATCATCTATTCTATGACTCTGCATCTGCTGAAAATAAAGTGTATATGTATTTATCGTTTACTGGAACTCACAGCGCATCGAATTTAAATGTTCTTCAGACATTTTAATATCAACAACTTCAATATCCTCTCAACACTACCTTGGAATATCATAATTTATACCTCAAAACTATACTATAAGCAATACACATTGGTTCGGCTACCGTCGATAATGAAGGGCAGTGCCCTAATTTTTAATAGTTCACCGCTTATACATAACTAATTATTCTTTCACATGAATAAGTATTTAATCAAACAGAATAGTTTTAGAAAAATCTAATAATTTTAAATAAAACAATCAGAGTTTCACTTTTATACAAAGGCGTTAAAAGTATTAAGCTATTATACTTTTGCAAATAAAACATGTACTGTGTATGTTCATTACAGTTTTATTTCTTTCTTAAGGATTGATAATTATTTAGCCCTTCGTGATTCGAGTAACGATTGGCAAGTAATCTATAAAAATTTAAAAAATTATTAAACTACGAGTTATAAACAAAGTACTTTAGTGGTTAAATACACCTATATCATTTAAGAATAAATAATGGCAAAACTCTAAAAAATATAAAGTGGTTTCCTATGATCAAGTAATTATTTATAGAATTGACCGATGGACTGGTGAGATAAATTATACATTTCTCTGAAATATTTTGAGAATATTGGAGATAGAATCACGCTTCTTACAAGAAATATACCAAACTAAATTGGATATTTTAAATCTAAAGTTTTTCTTTCAAAGTAATGAGAAACTTTATTTTCAATTATAAACTGCTAATTTGATGTTCGAACTGTAACCTAGATTAAATTAACTCCAAAGAAGTGTTGTAAATGAAGCAAGCCAGAGCTCGTATTTTTAAATCTTTATCTGAACAAACATCTCAGAAAAAGACGAATCATTTCGAAATAATAATTTATTTGTATGTAATCGTAATTATTATTAAAATTAGCACAAAGACAGTAATAAATTAGTGACGTTGAATTTCTTTTTTAAAACCTACCTGAAATTGAACAAAATTGTACAAGATACCTTACATACCTTAGACCTAACAACATCCAATCATGACGTCTTCATTTGTCTCTTAAATTTACCCATATATTTATTTAAAATCCGCCAATAATGATCAAACAATACCAAGTTGAAAACGAACATTCTATAAAAACAAATTTTAGACTAAAGATCGTTTGTGTCTATCTTTGGAAGTCAAGTTATCACTATACAAGGTTGAATATGATTGTTTTGGCAACATAATAATAAAAGGTTTCTCATACTTGCAATGGATATTCAATAAAAATTGTCTAAGAGAGAACATAAATATTACGGGACAATTATAACAGTTCCGTGTACGCTAAAATCGAAACTTATTTTAAACTATTACTGTCCATCCATTCGTGCCTGAGATTTAATTAAAAGAGTCAATATATCAGAATTAATTGCCCCAGGAAGTCTATTAAGAATATTTTGGGATAGATAATTTAGAGACATAAACTTAAGAGCAACATTTTCCACACTATTGCCTGCATACAATATGAATGGATCAAATTTCAATTCTAGTAAACAGACGTTAATGAATGGTTGACAAATATGTTATCCACGTTTTTTAAGATTTTATCACTTACCATTAATAATCTATAAAATCAAGTAACATTTTATATAAACAAATCTAGGAATGATAACATATTTTTCCTCCAAATGGCCTTAAATTATTTATTAATCGAAGGAATAAGGTTTCAAGACATAATTACGCGTCCCAGGAGTGACCTAAACTATTAATAGGACTCAATCCAATACAATGATCAGGATGTTTATGGAGGGCTTAGAGGAGGGGTTTGACAGGTAGAACCTAGTCATAAGGTGGAATCCATAGTATATATTTACAGACACAGTTATTCAAATAGTTAAATACTAATATTTAAACAGGCAGGTTAGTGTACCTCTCAGTTGATCTGGGTGAAACCTAGAGGATTCTAAAGACTTCTCTAGAGGGTAGTTAGTAAATCTTAATTACAATATGATTAGAAGCTATATTATGAATTGGGTAATTTTACTTCCATTTACTCAATTAAATTGGTTTATTAAATTTGAGTTAAATGAAAGTAATTCGTACGTGAAATGGGCCTACACAAGGCATAACAAAGATAGAAATGATACATAATAAGTAGGGAAATATTGTCAATGCTGACAAGAAGTTTTAATTTATAAACATTACGTTACATGACTAAGATGGCTGTTCAGCAGTGTATATTGCGGTCCTACAGGTTATGTTCGCAATTTACACGTCTTTTTCGATGGAAGGGATCATAGAAGAAAAAGCCAACATTCCCGTTTTTCCTGATTTGCACGACCATATTTGTTTCTGCATATGACAACTCGTTCCATTTACTATTGGCCCATAAGCTAGGTAATCAGGAGAATTATTAACCTTCATTTGTAATTTTCATCTTTACGTCTTAATAGGACGTGGGACCAAACCGTTTGTTTTTGCTGTCTTGTGTTTCCTACATGTATCCTACAATATTATCTATACATGAGTCATAGATAGATGCTTCTTTCTTAGGAAAAAACACCCATAAAATGCCATTATTATTTTCTGCAAGAAGTTCTAAAAATAAAAAGGAACTCGGAGTCACTTTTTGTTGCTTTTGTGATCTTTGTATTTAGATCGAAATTGTAGTTCCACCCTACCAGTTTTATGTTTTTTAGCTTTTTTATCTTGCTATCGTAATTAGGACTATTTAGAGCTTCACTAAATGTTTTTTAATACTGTCAGGACATTTAGTAAAAGCACACATTTTTGTACTGTGTTCAAAATTATTACACGATTAAAAAAGGGCCTAATCCATAGAAAACTCTTGTAAAAATAATAAAGGAAATACAGCTGACTATTAAAGCATCTAAAACACGTAATTTATTTAATAAAAAATTATAGACTGTTTTAATTAAAAGTTTTTAATCAAGATACGGTGAAACCAATATTAAACTGTCAAATATGTAGTGTGAGCTAATATCTATTTCTGAAGATTTTTTGAATAATAATATTTAAAAGTATAAATTAATTAATATATAAAGCTTTAAATGTTTTCCACACACTTGTGTTTACAAGCTATATTTTATGTATCTGATATTATATAAGAGTAAAACCGTTTGGGCTAACACATTTTTTAAGAGACGTATTGAAACAGGCATTAATTTAAAAGTTGGCATTATGGTCGTACATTATATTACTCATTATGTTTCAAAATAGTAATATCAATTAATCGTAGTTTATGCATGTCAATAATCAAAACAATAATTTATGACATGAAATATATATTTTGTTGCCTAAATTTTTTTAAAACAAAACCTGTTTCCATTTCGAGTTCATAAAAATATAAATCCAGAGTATGTTTTAATCTTTACTTTCTAAAACTCTAATTATGAAGAGTGACATAATGGCTGAGCTTGCAATAGAGAAAATCATGTATGTGTGAAGAGCGAGATCTAAAGTGGGACAGGATAGAGAAGTCCGACACTAAGTAGATTTACACTGGTATGCTGAGTCATATCTGTCACTACTATCAAAAAAATTAATGTATCTTGTAAGTGTTACTATTCGGAAACCTCTGTCACGTCATATTTTGTTAGCAAAGAGGGTGTGTTCTTCCAAATTTTATTTTATTGTTCATAGGTCATACTGCACATAGGATACGAGTGTAGTATATACGAAAAAACATAGAAAGTTTAAAAAAAATTTAAGGATCGTAAAAGTATGAAGTGTGGAAAAAATTGTCAAGTTTTTGGCTTTTAAATAGAAAACGCAATACGACTCCTTATTTGTCCATGCTTATATTAGATTCAGGACAAAAACATTTCTAATTACATTCTAACATACTAAATAGTCATTTAATATGTTTATCAGTTATACAAACCAAGCCTAGGCCTAATTTAATTCCTAATCTGAGAAAAGCTATTGGTTTTTCAAATTTTTGTTCAGCGTCCATAACTTAAGTGATTTTTGATTGTCCGAGGTTTGCATGCATGAATGGTTACTTACAAAAAGTCAATAATGTTGTAAAATGGGTGAACCATCCATTTTTACTTCATATTTGGCTATGTTTAGGTGTTTTATATTGCTAAAAAAAAAAATAAAAAAAAAAGAAAAAAAAAAAAGATCAATTCAGATGTAATTATTTAAATCCTTTTCAATTCAATTTATTTTGTATACTCAATTACTGTGGCTACTCTCCTTAAAACTTATGTCATGAACGAAAGAGATAGGGGTATTTATTTATTTAAACGGCCACTTGTGTGTTTTGTGTGTTCTGTTTACAACTGCAATTAGATATGATATCATAATTATGGACTGTATAACTTTTTTTAATAAAAATGCTAAATATTTACCCACACTTTTTATAATGACTTATGGTAATCTTTGTCCCCTATGAACCTAAGTTACAAGATGTACGCGACAAGCTTTTTTTACAAAATTTATAGGTGTTTGCCACCCCCCAACTCTTACTTCATCTAAATACAGCGGAATCTTATGTTGCATTTTTTCAATTTTTATCAAAAAACTACGTTGGGTGACGTCATAGTAAGGTTGTCCTATGCTTATAGTATCTAAGAAATATCGTATTAATTGGGTATTTGCTACTAAATGTTGAGCATATTTAATGTGGTCATACACTTGCCATAAGCAAAAAGGGAATTAGTTTAGAATTTGAATTAAATACCAGAAATTTTAATAATAATACAATTTTTTAACTAATTTCAGCAATAAAATAAAAACTTACCATAAGGATACGTACAATTGACTATTGTATTCAATTATGTCTGTAAACGTAAATTATGCCGTCAGAAGTTTTTTAAATTTGTAATATTTGAGAAGTATCAAAGAACATTTAAAGCTTTAGACTTACATCCATACATTCGGAAATAAGTCAAGTATTATAGAAACTATTATTAATAAATCAGACACAAGTTTTTAAAACATCTGTCACGAAGGACATAGTATAAAAAAAAAAAAAATAAACATTGAACTTATTTTTATGGTGAGTTTGATTTAGAATTTTGTAAATAAAATAAAAAATTAAAAAAATTAATGTCACAATACAACCTAGATGTTATTTATTTCACTAATTCTAGAAAAAATCCCGTTCTTTATTTCATCAATTCTAAAATAATTTTCATATTTCTTTGCGAACAAGATATTTGTACTGTTTAATTTACACAATATAAGTAATTGTAACACAATTTTTTTATATAACACTAACCACAGGCACATCCGTATGTATGGATAACCAAAAAAACTTGATGCCCCCGCGATCTATCGGTTTATTTTTCAACTACGTGTACATCTCCGCTAATGACCGTAGAGTAGGTGAAATTCGTTATGTCGGAACAGCTCCAAAGTATATCCACCACGTCAGTAACGGGATTTTCTGTAAAGTCGGTTAAATTCCCGGCATAGGAACGGGAAAGGGTTTGCTGCATCGTGATTTTGCACATACAGTATGTATAACTTATTAGGTAACTAAACGAAATAGAAAACAAATATTGTTTCCCAAAAGACGTCCCTATTATACAATCTTTCGGTGAAATTTGGATAAAAACGATCTAGTTGAACCAAATTAAGGGTCACATAGCTTTAAAAAAAACAAGATTAATAAATGTTTGTGAGAACCAGATGGAGCAACTAGTTCTTATACGTACGTAATAATGTTGTTCTCTCCGGTGTGAATGTGTAGCGCTGTAACTGTACTGACTGTAATTCGAAGAACAGTAGTTCAAAATAGAGATTTTCTAACTGTAACAATCTGTGGGGTGGTACCGAAGTTATCGCCAACGTCCGAAGCGTGGCCTGCTGCTTGGGATGGTTTAACCCTTGGACGTACCCATCCTTGCAATCAGCTAAGCTGCCCGGCCGTTGCTGGTGGTTCGGAAGTTAACATTTAGTCTTAGAAGTCTTTTAGAGGACGGCTTCATCAGCCCAACCTTGGCCTATTAAAATAAAACATCCTTTACCATGTTCTTCTTTGTAAGAAATTATAGAAATATGAAAGTAGTAAAAGAACATAAAATGAAGCGTGATAATATCTAAGAAAGTGTTTTTATTTTCTTGTATTAAATATGTTTTTTAATGAGCTTATTTTTTCTTATGATATGGAAATAGATTTAAAATGGTATAATGTTCAATAAAACGGTTTGAACTTTTGCTTTGGTGCGGCATTTAAATTATTACCTGCCAATTCATGTAATAAACCCATACAAATTTGCATTGCTTTTTGTAAAACTAGATCAATACAGAAAACTGTTAATAACCATGGGTAAATAAGTTTTTTCTACCGACACCTCCAATCTGTGTAATCAGTACGTCCTTCTGTATGTTCTCGCTTCATTCATTTACGTGGGGGGGGGGTGGGGGGGGGGGGGGGTGGGGGGGGGGGGGGGTGGGGGGGGGGGGGGGTGGGGGGGGGGGGGGGTGGGGGGGGGGGGGGGTGGGGGGGGATTTTTTATTTACAATATTGCGATAAGATAGATTATAAATCTAGCTAGTTGCCCATCATTGTTTATCCGGAGAGCATCATATCAATTAGGATGATGCAATCATGATACGGGAACCTTCTTGGGAAAATTATCAAGACTTCGTCTATTAAATTAGGCGGATTGATCACTCCAACAGCAATTGAAATCGTGCAGCTTCTGTTGACATTACTGTATTAATAACTAAAAAGAAAATCTAAAAAATCAAAACATAACTGTGAGTTTCAAAAATGAACAGTACATTTTATTGAAGGAGGAGCTCTTCTAATTGGGGGGAAAAATATTGCTTCAAACGAACTGCACCAGTTTTCCAATAATTTTAATTTTTTTCCCGAGATTCTTCTACATGAAATATTCCGTCAGGTGTGAATTCAAAACAAGTTTAAGTATGGAAATAATAGTTTACAATATGGTTGAGTTTCAACATGTAATGAACCAATAATAACAAGGCCAATGCACCGTTCCTTTATTTCCCACAATCATATTTCTGATCCGATAATCGCCATTTACTATCTACCATAAATCAGTTGTCAATGCTTGGTTATTGGGAGTAGACCCATTTTAGTTAAGTTTAAAACAAGATAGGATTACGCTGCACCACGGGATGCGAAATTTTCCAGCTTATAGCTCATTTCATTCTCGAAATGTCCTGTGACCTGATAAGCAAGGCATTTCATCACACAGAAAAGAAAGTTTTACATTCCTCCGTCAGACCATAAAGAGTTGTGTCACCCCTTTGATTGCTTCAATTAACCTCTGCTAAATTTCCTGCACTATCATAGAATTTATTATTGTCAATATAAAAATGAAGTTACATGCAAATTTTAACCCCACAGATAGATATCTTAGCGCAGAAGAATACATTAAAAATAGTGTGTAAAATTGAATTAGGGTTCCTTTGCAGTGTTTAAATAAAAATGGTACTGGTGGAGTAAGGAGAATACTGCAACTCTAGAGTACGCTGCAAACTCAGACCTTGTTACCAACTTTCAACATTGACTCACTCATTATGCTTATCATTACATTATACTTTAATTCATTATGTATTATTTGTACTGTATATGTCATCTGTATGTGTTAATATGTGACAAGAGCAAATCTTATATGATTGTACTCATATTGCTTACACATTAATTTTATCCTCTGATTGCCGTCATGGTTACCCATATGTAAAATATTTGCTAATGTTTGTCCGAATCCGAATCCATAGAATAATTTGCACTATTATCAAACTAAGTGTTGCTAATATAAATGAAGCTTAGAAAGCTTAGTTCGTTCTCGAGAAAGATAGCCCCACAAGTGATAGACTTTGATAACGCTAAGCCAATAATTAGTATTACTTTTACTGCATGTTTTAGAAGTAGTGTGAATGGAAGCTGACACCAAATAGCTTTCGAATATCTCAGTTATGCGTCTTACGACGTTTAGGTATGATTTGTTTGTTATGTGTTAGTTATTTACCTGATGAAGACATCAGATTCCGGTTCTTGAAATGCAATGGTTACACATCTCTGAACTATAATAAATGTCCCGAAATTTCGTGTAACGTATTGATTACACGTAAATGCCGTAAGAATGTTTCTACAGACAATGCCCTGTTCAGTTCTTACAGAAGTTACCCGCTTCTTCCGACTGAGTCGGAAGGATTATTTTACTAATAATAGTTCCAGTTTAATAGGCAGTAATAAAAAGTAATGAGGTGAAGATTGTCAAGTATCGTACGAAATGTAGGGATGAGGTTAAACAGTGAACGAGCGGAAAGAGGACATTGAACAAAATGTTCGGCGCTTTACACTTCATTTGACCGCCGTGTTACAACCAACGTGGAGCACTGCTTTTAACATCCTCTAAAACAGGTAATGGCTAAACATTAGAGCATTCTTCATTGCTTTTAAGTTAAGTTTACTTAAGTTTAAGTTAAGTACTTGTAACTACATAAAGAATTGGTTACATGAATTATAATAAGATTAGAATATATTTAAATTTTATTTTGGTATATTGAACACCACCAACACCACATACTTTTTATTGTAATTCCTGAACAGTTATTATTAACACTAAATAGTTTTTATAAGTAGCGGATTTATACTAAAACGAATATTAGTTTTTTTATCCCTATATTCTTCAGTAATAAATTTTATGCCCACGGTGTTTGAGCACTGAAACCAGAGATTGATGCATTTCTTAGCGAGAACATTTGAAATAACAGAAATGAAACATTTATAAGCACTTGTTTGCGGAAGTATAGAAGCTCGCGTCCTCAGGTCGGAGGTTATGAATATTTAAGTAATGTTTTGTAGCAAATGTTTGGTTATTTCATCGTGAGTTTCAGTATATATGGCATAGTTGAGAGTTATCAGTTGTTTGTTGCTCCTGGCTTCTATAAGAGTATCTTTAAAAACGGCCGAGGTAACTTATGCATTGACGGATTTTGTTGAAATTAGTACAGTTGGAAGTGCTATAACATTCTCCAAATAGTTTTTGTCTAGTGAATATTTTATTTTTTTTCAAATTAGCAAAAAGTATTAATTGTCTATAAAAATTCAGACACCAATATCGTTAATATTATAATTATTTATAAATTGAAACTTGAAGAGCATGAGTAGACCCATAGGAATCTCGATTTAAGCGAATAAATTTATAAGTTTTGTTTTATTATCACTGCCACCTCTTAAGTATGAAAAACTTAAAATCAAAATAATATGCAAACAAATTCCAAATAATATTAAATTTAAATAATGTAACCAGAAAATGGCATTAACATGATATATCTGTTCATCATTGGTGTTGCCATGACTATTGGTTGTAATTTTTAGAGAAGCTTATAATTTTAATGAAGTTTTTATTTTATGTAAACCTTCAGTATTTGAATTTAAAGTACTGAGCATATCTTTCTATGTGTAATAATATATAGATTTTAATACACATTATAATCAGATGCGAATAAATAAAAAGTTAAAATTCTGATATTAAAAGGATCTCTGCTTTCTGGAATTAACAATGTAGTTCTTTATTGTAGAAGGAGATTATTGAATTATTATTAGAATAAGGAAACATATATAAAACTATATCTTAATATGGCCACTCATAAATTACTTTTTAATATTATTCATTACTATTCAAACTTTAAAATTGACCTCCCTTCACGTTGATGTCGACGTACAAGCGCATCTTGGATCGAAATTGCAGCTGTGGTCAGAGAAAATTAAGATTACTAGACTAGAAGTCTAAAACATAAATGCTGGAAGAACTAGAAGTTGTACTCATAGTTAAAGATCAAACTCAGAGACTCCAAGTTAAAATCACCTGAAACAAAATCACGACAGTGTTAGACATTATCGAGACAACTTAAGATTCATGACAATGTCGTCTCGTTAGAAGGAGATCACCTCCACTATTATCCTTATTAGTCTGCCAAATAAAACATAAACGAATGAAAATTACTTTACTATTTACAACTTTAGTTTATATTACATTCAAAATTAAATGTCTCACATGTAAGGGTTAATTTATAATAAGAAACTTAAATTTTACTTACGCTCGGCAGCAGGATCGGCAGCTACAAAGTTCACGATTGAAAAATTATTGCGCGTGCCAATTAGATGATTATTAATCCGCCAAGAGTTTGGTTCCAAGAACATCAGAGTATTAACCAGTAACGAGTAATATGATTGCAAACATAGGTATTACATAAAATACAATTAAAAAACGTTAACAGTATTTAATATTTTTAGAGGATAGTTCTATAGTCCTAACATTAAAGTGTTCAAACATTAATCTCCGTTTAAAAACCATTATTTGAGAGGAAAGAAGTATTTTTATAAAAGTACTAGGACGTTGACTATATTTAAAAGGTCCCAACCTCAATAAAACACTTATAATGAAGTAGCATGATAAAATTATTTACATTTGAGCAAAATAATTGTTTTCAAAAAATATACGAAATGTTTTACGTAAGCTTTAAATATTTATAGATCATTAACGCTTCGTTCCTGACCAATACATAACAAATATATTTTTTGTCTAAACCATTCCTTACATGGTATAAAACTAATGCACTAATATTCCTCTTACGTACTCAGAAGTGTTGATAAACTTTTGCCCTCGTAACAGTGAAGGAATATTAACAGCACAGCTGTATCTGTGAACAGACCGTCACTGGTCGTAGATTTCCCTCGAGTAACGATGCTCTTTGAGACAGCTGTTCTTTCATGTTCTAATTAATTATTGAACTGTTGTCATAATATTGAAAGGGCAGATCTGAAAATAATATCTATTATTCTCCTTTAGTTTAAATTACTCTGTTTTTCAACGTTGACTTAAACTATTGTTATAATTGTGCACAATTATTGGTGTATAACGGTGAGAATGATTTTTCTCTAAATTAATGATTGTTGTATTAGTAAATTAGAATGAATTTCTCTTCATAATTTTATGAAACAGGTTCGCAAACAGTGGTCTCAATAATTATGTGTAATAACACCCTTAGTACTGGTCACCGCGTCATTTTAGTGACAAAGTGGTGTCGTAAGTTCAGTGATTATAACTTCGAATTTAATGTTCTCTGGTAATATTTACATGGATAACAAAGTAGAATAATTGAAAATCTCAAAAAAATCTAACATTACCAAAATTTACAACATGTAATTTTCATAACTATTACATGTACAAGGTAGGATTACTTCTGACCATGCCAGACATTTTTCCTTCTCTTTTAAGCCTCAGCTGTAAGCCATGCTGGCTTCGATGTAAACTGATATTTATTTTATTACGAGGGTATTTGTTAAGTACACTGTCAATTGCGTCTATGCATGATTGGGCCTTTCCAGAAGATGCCAGACTTCGCTGAACTTGCATACAAAATTTTAGTTCTTTACGTAGTTTCGTCTTCGATAGATGCTGCGGTCGATAAAACAGACAAGATAAATTTTGCCAGCTCTCAGTGTTAGGCTTTAGTAATGCTCCATGGACGGATATGCATCATAATGTAACCTGATGCATAAATACAGAAATTATACTTCGTTTAAAATTTCGAGTTTATACATAAGTTAGTTTTCAACATATGTTGGATATTATGATATTAAAATATTATTCAATGTGAAAAAAATGACAATGAAGAGAAAGTAACCTATCAAATCAATAAATCCAGGATATCCCGAGTTAAGTCTGTAATTGAAAGTAGGAAGGCTCACCAATCAAGGGAGCAACGTGTCTGTCGCAGTCACATTTTAGTCATCACATCTGTCACCTCATCTGTCATATTTCAAACTGTGTCTTACTTCTAGTTTCAAATATTTTTTTCTTTTAAATATGATTTGCGTATACTTACTCTTATGTCTACACTTTCTGGCCAGTAAGAGTGAATGCAACCGCTGGCTGTTTACTTATTTTTATTTATGTAATGAGTATTATACATTTTGGTTTATTATAGCCATTGTTGTATTTTCGTTTAAGATCCGTCAATATATACAATGTAAAATATCTAATGCAAGTGTGCTAGTCACGATTATTATTTGAAATATTTTATCGTGGTAATAGTTTGTTATTTATTAATGGAAAGAAGAGGCATTTTGATTAGTAAGAAGTATAACCTTTCATAAAGTAGTCATCCTTTATAATTTGAAAATAATTCTTGTTAAATTCCTTTTTTGCAGTTTCAATAATGTTCAATTTAAGCAGTCTTGTAATAACAGCAATTACGTTGTTATAAAGAGAAATATTTTATGAAAATATTAATATTTTTTACGGGAATACGTAATTATGTGTATTTATAATTATTAATATAAACGAAGTATAATTTTGTTTATATATATATATATATATATATATATATATATATAATATATTTATATATATAAGTAGATATGAATGTGAGGGTTCTAGCTCACTTTTGGGACAGTCAGAAAAATCAACGTAAAATACTGTTTAAAGGACAATAAACTAATCTGTAACTCACGAATGAAAAATTAACCGAATCTATAGCTGTTTTACTGTTCATTGTAGGCTTCTAATTTCTAAGCTGTTTTAATGAAAAAATCCAGAAATCTTCGAAATCTTTATTCCACGAAGTTAATTGTAACACAGTCTTTATCTTTAATAGTCTTCTTTCCAGTAACAACCAAGTGTAATTTTTCATTTTTGTTCAATTCTTTAATCTTTTTTTCATCCAAAACAGTCAAAAATCTGTTTGGCAAGTGTACTTTACAATCTTCCAACTCGGCAATTATTGTAAACCCGAATTTATCTTTCATTTTCTCCAAATTCACAATTTTGTATCTCTTATTTTCTTCTAATTCTATTAATTTCTTGTATTCTTTGAATGTTAAATCACCAACCTTATTCAACTCTTGTAACAGTGCCATTTACATAGAAAAAAATTAATACTTCTACACTTTTAAGGTGAAAAATCAACACTATACTTCCAAAATACACAAAAAACCGGGGTTTTGACCCTAAAAACGTGTTTTAGGGTCAAAACCACAGCTCTTAAGGTGCATATATATACTAGAGTTTTTTTGAAAAAATCCTGAAAATCTACTGAATTTCTCTAATTATTGCGAATTTTTAGCTTTAAAGTTGATAATGTGAACGATATTTCTCGAAAAATCACTACAAAATTGAAATTTAAAAAATCTCTAAATAAAATTTTGTCTATATAAATAGAAGAATCAAAGGCCGTTTAACCATAAATTGTGCTGATTTTTATCAAATTTTGATAAAAATCCTTAGAAATCTACTGAATTATTGCTATTTTTCAGCTTAATAAAAAGATATTTTACTAAAAAGTAAAACTTGGCAGATTCAAATTTTCCCTATTTAAATGGAGAGGAAAAAGATATCCTGCCCGTACTGCAAAAAAGATGTTTTCGAACATCATTTTACCCGACATTATAAGTCGAAAAATCATTTGAAGAACAAAGAAATTTATAATAAAGAACTAAATTATTTGAGGACTTGGGCTAAAGAGAATCAAATCGATGGTCACGAGAAGATGTACAATATAGAAAAATTGCGTGAACTAAAGAAAAAATTTTAAGGAAAGTAAAAAAGATCTCAATCTATTTAAAGATGAAAAAATTCAATCAATCGCTGAGAAATTGTCCATTGAAACAAACGATAAAACTAAGTCTGAAATGATCGAAGAAATTGACAAAACTCTTAATGAGAAACCTGAAAATATCATTGATGTAGAAGTTTTATCCTCAATACATGGTCTATTTAAGCAATACATTTTAACAAATTTGAACGACAATTTCATGTCAATTTACAAATATCTTTCTATTTTGCGCCCAGAAATTAAAAGTTTAATCGAAAAATTTCAAGAAACTGTGAAAAATAGTAAAGGATATCTCTCTTTAGAATGCGAATACGAACGAACTTTAGTGAACGGTGAAACACAAACTTGTCCAATGTACTTTACTATAAAAGCAGACGAGATCTTTGATGTAAACGACTTTATTACTAAGCAATTTAATAAATTAACACATCGAGAACAGACAAATCATCCAAATAAGGGTTCTGGATGGACATTTAAAAGCTGCAAACAACTAGTTTTGAGCCTTAATAAACACGAAATAATGAATGCAGGATCATATATCGATTTGCCAAAGAAAATCAAAGATAAGAAAGCTTGTGTAAATATCAAAAATAAAGATGATTTCTGTTTTGTTTATTCTATCCGATGCGCTATTGAAAAACCTGAAAAGAATGCTGACAGAGCAAAGCAATACGAGAAATTTGTAAATGACGAGATATTTTCAGGTTTCGAGTATCCAATGTCCTTAAAAGATATACAATTATTTGAAAAACGAAGCAGTAAAGCAAAGTATAATTATCCGAAAATGTCTGTAAATGTCTATAGTTTTGATGAAAAACTCAATATTGTTCCGTTACAAATTTCAGAAATTTATGATGCCGAGTTAGAAATCGATTTATTGTATGTTAAACAAGATGACAAATCTCATTATGTTTTGCTAACAGATTTAAATAAGCTCGTTTTCTCTCAGTTATCTAAGTGTAAAAATAAAAAATTTCTATGCAGAAGATGTTTAAGCCATTTCTACAAATCTGGAGATTTAACAGATCATTTAGAAATTTGCAAGCAAACACGAAGTTTGTAAGCCAATTATGCCGTTTCCAGGTCAAACAACAACATTTACTAATTATCAAAAGAAATTTTCTCATCCTTACGTTATTTATATGGATTTTGAAAGCATATTAGAGAAGATTCCCACATGCAAAAACAATCCGCAAAAATCGACTACAACGAAGATTCAGAAGCACATTCCTTATGGTTTTTACTCTATATTTAGTGTCAAATGTGACAAATCGCATGTACAAACCGATATGTTATCGAGCCAAAAATGAAGAAGATTTGCCGAATGTTCCAAAACAATTGTTTGAAGAGCTCAATAAATTATCGAAATACATAGCTAAAAAATATAATTCTAAGAACCAAAAACCCATGAAATTAACTGAAGAAGAAGAAATTTCGTATCAAAATTCCAGTCTTTGTCATATTTGTGAATGTGAGGGTTTTGATAATCAAACAAGAAAAAAAGTACGAGATCATTGCCATTTAACAGGTAAATTTCGAGGTGCTGCTAGCTCATTTATCTTGAAACTTGAATCTCAAAATTTCCTCAAAATATTCCCGTTTTCTGCCACAATATGTCAAATTACGATGCTCATGCGTTGTACATAAAAGAATTGGCTAAACAGTATGGTAATGTTGATTTGATCGCAAACACAGATGAGAAATATATAAATTATTCAGTAAATTCAGGATATGGGTATGAGTTTGAAGATGATAAACCAAGAAAGTTCATCAAGTTTTCTTTCGTAGATACGTTCAGATTTATGGCATCGTCTATAGATAAGTTAGCTAAAAACCTCAAAAAAGATGATTTCAAACATACAAATCATTTTATACGAGATGGTCTGAACGCAATTCTAGATAGACAACCAAATGACGAAGAAGAAATCTTTAAAATTCTATCTGGAAAAGGCATATTTCCTTACGAATTTATCGACAGTATTGAAAAACTTGATTACACAGAAGAATTGAGAATTCAAGATTTCTATTCACTTTTGACAGACGAGAGCATATCTGAGAAAGATTTTCAACACTACTTAAATGTATGGAACAAATTAAAAGTAAAAAATCTAGGAAATTACTCCGATCTCTATAACATTCAAGATGTTCTATTGCTCGCTGATATCTTTGAAAATTTTAGGAATATTTGTTTGAATTGCTATAAACTTGATCCAGCACACTATCTAACAGCTCCCAGTCTTGCATGGGATGCTATGTTAAAATTAACGAAGATAGAATTACAATTAATTAGTGATTATAATATGTATTTGATGATCGAAAAAGGTATTCGCGGAGGCATTTCTCAGTGTATTAAACGATATGTGAAAGCAAATAACAAATATTTAAAAGATTTTGATAAGACAAAGCCCGAAAACTATTTGTTGTACGTCGATGCAAACAACCTTTATGGGTTATATGGACTTATGCAAAATTTACCATATAACGAAATCAAGTGGATGGATCCTAAAACGTATACAACAGCAGAATGGAAAGAAACAATTTTGGAACTCACTGGCGACGAAGATTATGGATATATTTTAGAAGTTGATCTTGAATATCCAACAAATTTGGCATCATGAACATCACAAAGATTTACCTCTTGCTCCAGAACATTATAACAACAAACTTTGCACAACTCTTTTAAACAAAACAGAATATGTTGTTCATTCTAGAAATTTGAAATTCTATCTAGAACAAGGTATGATTTTAAAACATGTGAATAGAGTTATCGCATTCGATCAGAAGCCTTTTATGAAAGAATACATTGATTTTAACACAAACATGAGAAACCAAAGCTACAAGCGACTTTGAAAAGGACTTTTACAAGTTAATGAACAACTCTGTTTTTGGAAAAAGTATGGAAAATGTGCGAAATAGATGTGATATTAGACTAGGAAATGAAGAATTTTCAATGAAACAAGCTAAGAAAACAAATTTCAAATGCTTTAACATCTTTGACGACAACTGTATAGCGAGTCACATGTACAAACAAAAGGTTAAATTTAACAAACCGATTTATATAGGATTTTCAGCTCTCGACCTCTCAAAATTGCTAATGTACGAGTTTTATTACGATAAATTAAAGAGGTTTGATCCAGATTTGAATCTGTGTTACATGGATACAGACAGTTATTTTCTAGAATTGAAACGAGATCCTTTTAAAATTATTAAAGAAAATATAGATGACTTTGATACAAGTGATTATCCAAAAGATCATGAATGTTTCACTACTAAAAATAAGAAAGTCATAGGAAAATTCAAAGACGAACTAAATAGCGAAGTTTTAGAAGAATTTTGTGGTTTAAGATCAAAGATGTACTCGTACAAATATCTAGACAAAAATCCAGTTAGGTGTAAAGGAATTAAGAGAAGCGTTGTAAATAAAACAATAAATATCGAAAACTTGAAGAGATGTTTGTTCGAAGATAAAGAAGAATTTAGGGAGATGACTGTAATAAAAAGCTATAAACATGAATTGTATACCATCACTATAAACAAGTTAGCACTGAACGCTAAAGATGATAAGAGAATTGTCCTAGAAAATAAGATCGATACAGTACCTTATGGCTATAAAAATGAAGCAAAATCTGATATATTAGATGAGTTAAATAAACTTGGAAACTTTGACATGTAAATGGAAGATGATTTGATTCACTGCCACAAATGCAAGAAAAAAACGAAAAATATAGATTCTAAAATCGTTCAAACTCAAAACGGATTGTATAGAATTGCAGCAAAATGTTCAAAATGTAAGACAAATAAGAGTAAATTTATAAAGAATCCAAATGAAAAACAAGTAAAGAAAGAATCTAAGAATAAGGAAGAAATCGAGATTGAAGCTAGAGAAATTCATGCACCAGTACGAAAAAAGTTTAAAAAGAGAGAAAAATTATAACATTAGGAATTGACGATTTATGGGCAGCAGATTTAGTTATAATGTCTAACTATTCGGATCAAAATGATCCGAAACAAAGTATATGTTAAATGTTATTGATACTTTCTCAAAATATGCTTGGTCAAGAGCTATCAAAAGAAAAAACGGCAAGGATATTTCAAAAGCTTTCGAAGATATAGTAAAAGATGCCATAAGGATCAATCACAAACCTCCTAACCTACTTCATACAGATAAGGGTTTAGAGTTTAAAAAATAAAGAATTTAACGATGTTTTGAGGAAATACAACATTAAGATTTATCATACTGAAAACGAAGAGAAATCAAGTATTGTAGAGAGATATAACAGAACTCAAAATGAGAGAATGAAAGTAATTTTTGAGATTAATAAAAACTTTAAATGGATCGATATTCTTCAAGAAATCGTAAAGAAATATAACGATACTGTTCATAGCACAATCAAAATGAAGCCTAAAGACGTAGATAAAGATGCAGAAAAAGAGTTATTAGAGTCGGTTTTTAAGTATGTTCCACCAGAAATTCACACGAAAACTAAATTTTAAAGTCAATGATCATGTAAGAATTGTTAGTAAAAAACAAACATTTTCGAACAAATATAAGAACAATTGGTCAAGAGAAATCTTTGTGATTTATCAAATTAATAACACAGATCCTGTAACTTATAGTATAAAAGATTTAAATAATGAAGAAATAACCGGAAAGTTTTATGAATATGAATTGAGAAAGTCAAAGATTTTTTCTATATAAATGGAGGCTCAAAAGAAATGTTCAAGGTGCAAAGAATTTAAAGATTTTGAAGCTTTTCATAAAAATAAGAATACCAAAGATGGATTATACTATTATTGTAAGGATTGTCATAAAAAATATGCAAGAGAATTATACGATAAATTAGAAAAATTAACGTTAGAAGAGAAAAAATGTTGCGTTTGTAAAGAAATTAAGGATATTTCCAAATTTTACGATTGGCATTATAGTAAAGATAACAAGAAGGCTTTTTGTAGAGATTGTGCTAGAAGAATTAAACGAGAAAGTCAAAAGAAACCGACTCTTTGCGAGTGTGGACGAATCATTCAATGGTTACCTTATCTTCAAAAACATTTACAAACAAAATATCATAATTCGAGAGTTTAATAAAATTTATTAACATTTTCATCGTGTAATTTAGATATTCTATAAATCAGTCGAGATTCTGCCATATTTGTAGTAAAATGATTTCCGTTGTATAAAATATTCAAAGATTCTTTCATTTGGTTATACAGATTGATAGAATTTGGTTCGTCATCAATGAACAAAATCTCTAATTCAGGATAATTTTATTTTTAGATGTTTTAATCGGTTTGGTATTTCTCGTTTCTGAGCTCTGATAACGTAATAAGGATATTCCCACATGTGATTCTTCTTAATTAACACAAAAACATGGTGTTTTTTCTTATCAAAATCTTTACATACCATATCTCTCTTCATTAATTCCATTCGCAATTCTTGATTCTCTATTTTCAATGATTTCATTTCATCTTTAATTTGTAACTGTTTTATTTCATCTTTTAACTGCTTATTTTCGTTTTCAAGTTTGTACTCCCGGCCCATATTTTCTAATGGAAGGTAATACTTCTTTCGTAACCCAATTTTTAAACAATTTCGCTTCTGGGTTTATGCGATCTCAAAATTAAAGAATAAAGTCCTGATTCATTAATGAAAATAGTATCTTTGTGAATATTTGCGAGGTGGCCCTCGAGGGCTACCTTATTTTTTAGATAAAAGTATTGAGATTTGTCACCTTCATCGACATTATTTCTAATCGCTTTTTCTGTATTGTTATATTCCAATATTTCTGCAACATCTTTAGCCTTAAACCAAAATTCATTATTTTCGTCAACAATTGTTAAAATTTCTTTATTATTGAATTTTAGTTGATTATTTCTTAGATCTATGACTGACTCCATTTAGATAGAAAAAATTTAACAAGCAATTTTTATTTTGAGAGACCTGGTTTATTAATAAAAACAGTACAGGGATGAAGATTGTTAAGGGGCCATTCAAATAGCCCCTTGTTTTTAAGTAAAAATATTGAATTTTGTCATCATCATCAACATTTAATTTAATTGCGTGTTTTGTTTTTTCATAACCTAATATTTCACAAACATCTTTAGCCTTAAACCAGATTACATTGTTTTCGTCTACAGTCGTTACAATGTCTTTATTATTGAATTTGAGTAGATTCACAACTGACTCCATTTAGATAGAAAAAAAATTTAACAAGCAATTTTTATTTTGAGTATAAAGTCCAGATTCATTAACGAAAACAGTGTTATTTTGGAAGTTTGAAGGTAAGCTATATATAGCCCCCCTTATCTTTTAGATTTTTTATCATCATTATCAACTCGTTTGGAAAGTTTGAAGGTAAGAACGATTCGTTCCCCCCCTTGATTCATCATTCTTTCGACAATCTTAAATAAATTGTTGTTTTACTCTCATTATTTAATAAATTTCCCTCAGAGTCTTGAATAGTCAGAACGATTTTTTGAATTCTTTTAATATTTTTTTCTAATTGGAATATAATCGATTTCATTCGGTTTTTCACTGATTTTTGATCCATAAGCAACATTTGGGAAAAAAGTGTACAAAATTTCAGATTCTTTGTGTAAATGTTCGGTATGATTTTCAAAACTAGGTTCAACGAGATTGCAGTGCACTTCAATTACATCGAACGGTCTAAATTTTGGCGTTTTATTTCCTAAATATACCTGATTTGGCTCAATAGTTTCTTGAACAAACCCTAACAAATCTACAATAATTGCTGAAAACATTATTCTTACTGGTGATTTTATTTGAATTTTATTAGAGAGATAATTTTTTTGCATTTCAAACTTGTTTTCGTCAAAGTTTAAAGATTTATCTGATTGTTTGAATGTTTTCAGATAATTTTTAAGGGAATTTTTTATTTGATCGAAAGTATAATATCCTTTGTTTAAACCATAATATTTTGTTATGTTCTTCTCACTAAATCCTATACAATAAGGAGAACTTTCACTAATATTTATTACAAAATTGTCAGAATAAAAACCGCTTAAACCGATGAAATAATTTGATTCTTCCTCTAAATGAATAGGATGTTCCAAGTTTAAAACTAATTTAGAGCTTTCTGAAGTCAACTTGAACAGCTTCATTTTAGCTATTTAAATGGAGAAATTTTTAAAGCAAAAAAGATCAGATAAAACTTCAAACGTTTGAAGAAAATAAGAAAGATCAACCAATCAGATTGTTAATTGTTGGTTCAAGTGGATGTGGAAAAACAACTTTATTATTGAATTTTATCTACAATAGGTTGATTCCTTATTCCAATTTGTATGTTTTTAGTAAATCTTTAGAACAAGACGCCTATAAAAAATTACAAGAAAGATTTGAAAATATTGAGAAAAACTTAAACAAAAAAATATCACATTTTTATAATGCTTCTGAGGACATAGTTCCGTTAAGCGAATGTAAACCCAATTCGTTAATCGTTTTTGATGATTGTATTTTAGAAAATCAAGACGTTATTAAGGAATATTTCGTAATGTCCCGTCACAAAAACATATCTTGTATCTATCTTTCCCAATGCTTTTCAAAGGTTGATAAACAAGTTATAAGAAATAACCTGAATATGTTGTGTATTTTTAAGCAAGATGATCACTATTCGAGAAAGATTTATAACAATTATGTGGGATCTGATATGAGTTTTAACCACTTTATTGAGTTATGTGATAAAATTTGGAAGGAAGACTACGGATTTTTAACAATTAATCTAACTTTGAAGCCTAAAAATGGTAAATATTTGAATAAATTTTCTAATATAATTGCTGCTCAGTGGTCTCGATAAAATATTTGTTACAATTATTTTTATATTATCTTTAATTTTTATTTACATTATGAAAATAACAGAAAAACGGTAAATCTGTTCACGTTCCACGTTCACGTTCCACGTGCACGTTCCACGTTCACGTTCATGTTTCACGTTCATGTTTCACGTTCGTGTTTTCACGTTCGTGTTTCACGTTCGTGTTTCACGTTCGTGTTTACGTTTCACGTTCGTGTTTCACGTTCATGTTTCACGTTCGTGTTTCACGTTCGTGTTTCACGTTCATGTTTCACGTTCATGTTTCACGTTTCACGTTCATGTTTTACGTTCGTGTTTACGTTTCACGTTCACGTTTTTACGTTCCCACGTTCACGTTTTACGTTCCACGTTCACGTTTACGTTCCACGTTTCAAAATTTTCCTAAATAAATGGCGAACGTAACTTCAGAAGAAGCAAAAAAACTTGATCAAATAGAAAAGAAATTAATCAAAGAATTTAAAGAACAGATTCGAATGGATGAAGAAGAACAAGAACTTATTCAAAAAATTAATCAACCTGTAAAATCTGCAATAAAAAATGTTGAAGGTAAAATTGAAAACGTTTTAAGCGATAATCAAAATTTGATGAATTTGGTTCCAGTTGTACGACAATTTGCCGATATTTCGATACCAGAATCTGAGTTTGAATTGCCAAAATTACCGTCGTCAACACCATTTAGACCTAGAATCATTGAAGAATCTACAATAGTTGAACCAATAAGTCCTGGAACAACGGATATAATAATTGGTGAAATTGGTAAAAAAATTTCTTCCTAGAGCAAAGGATGATAAATTTGGTTTGTATTGGGACAGAAAAAAGAAAAGTTTTATGATTGGAAATTTGCCCGTGAATTTTGAGCATAATGATATCATTATTAATGAAAAAACATATAAAGGAACTCAAGGTTTATGGAGATTATTAACAGGCACTGATGTTCCAAAAGACGGTTTATATTCTGAAGAAGATTTGAAAAAGTATACAGAAATTGTATGGGAATCTGACTCAATTTACAAAAATAATGATCCATCAACTAAGAAACCAAAGTCAAGTAAAGGTAAAAAATATCTCAATTTGATTAAACCAATTTGGGAAAAACGAATCGAAGGATCAGGTGTAAGAAAATACAATGATAATAAGATTGAGTACAGATATATCGACGATTTGACAAAACTCGATGGAATTATTAATTATATTTATGCTCAAGAGAAGGCTGGAAACAACAATTTTTTGAATGAAAAGAAAGCAATTAAAGATTTTATTTCGAACAAACTTGACGAAATGATTGAAAAACCTGATGGAATTAAATATTTAAAACGAGTTTTACCGGCAATAAGTTCATCTATGATTGAAGGTAGCGGACTTTTGAATGATTTTATCAACAATTTACCTTTTGAATTACACGTACCAACTTATCAGTATCTGGGGCCTGGCACAAAACTCGAAAAAAGACTAAAAAGAGGAGATCCTGGTATAAATAAATTAGATCAAGCTGCTATGGAACACGATATTTTTTATGCAAAACATAGAGACACAAATTCCAGACATATCGCAGATAAAGTTTTGCAAGATAAGGCAATGGATAGATTTTTATCAAAAGATGCTAGTTTAGGTGAAAGATTTGTTGCGCTTCCAACAGCTGGAGCAATGTTTTTGAAGAGAAAACTAGGAATGGGAATCGAAGAGAACTTGAAATTTTAACTATATAAATGGAGGTGAATGTAAATTTCAGCAAAAATCAGAAAGAAAAAATAAAATCCGCTTTTAAGAAGAAAAATACCCGTTAGTATTCAATTTAAAATAGATCAACTAAAAAAATGGCGAAGATAAGATATTTTTAACAAATAGACAATACAATAAACTCGAAAAACATAAGAAAAACAATAAAGGAACCAGAATAGAATTTTCTTATAATCAGTTTGAAAGAACTTAAAAATGGTGGACTTTTGAAAGATTTATTAGATTTTGGAGAAAATATTCCAGTTGTTAAAAATGTTGTTCCTTATGTTCGTAAAGCTGCTCCAATCGTTAAAAAGGACGTGATTCCTATTGTTCGAAACATTTTAAATTGGTTAGATAAAGAGTTGGAAGATGTTACAGGATCTGGATTAGATGAAAAAAACTTTGAATTACGTGAAATCAAACATCGGAAAAAAAATTTGAACCCTTAACATTCGGAGAATTGGAAGAAATCTGCAAAAACATTAAACATTTTAGAGGAATCTTCATGAGAGATACATTACCTGAAAAAGTTAAGAAATTTGAATGTGGAATTGTGAATTTAGACTCGATTATGGGAAGTGGAACGCATTGGGTTTGTTATTATAAGAATGATAAGAATGCCTGTTATTTTGATTCGTATGGAAGAATTGAGGACAAAACCGCCGATAGAATTGATCAAATATTTGAAAAAATCAAGCGTCTACTACAATGACTCTCAGATTCAAGACTATAACGATCCCCCAATTTGTGGACATTTGTGTATTTTTGTTTTGAATGAACTGAGTAATGGTAAAGATTTTAAAGAAGTTGTTAACAAATTATTGCTTAATAAATATGGATTCACAAAATATTTTTGACGTATTTGGAACACAAATTATTCAAAATGTAGATAATAGTTTGAATTTTGATAGTTTGAGAAATGAGTTTGATAACAAGTTAGAAAATTTATTACAAAACCTTCCAGATTCAGATATGTTTGCTGTCGAGATTGAAGATTTTAAAGCAGAATATGATAACAAACTTGCAAATTTCATGAGTTTCAAATGAAGTTGCTGATAAAATAAAAACATTGGAAAAAGAAGTTGATGATGGTGTAAAAAAATTATTTACCAATTTAATGTCTCATATCGAAAAAGCTGATAAAATTACTGAAGCGATCAAAGTTGAAAAGAATTATGTTAGTTTGGCTAATAAAAAAAGAATTGTCGGTGTTCGACCTGGTATTGACAAACATGATGTTGTTGTTAAAGAACAAATTTTAAAACCTCTAAAATTATCAGAAAACATCGATATTGTTGATTTACATGATCCGAATGTTAAAAATGCCTTAGATTTTAAAGGAAAAAGAATTAGCGGTGTTAGTAAAGGAATTAATCCATTTGATGTTGTTGTAATGATTCAATTAGAAGATCCTATTAAAATGTTTAATGAACTAAAACAAAATTATGAGAATCATAAACAGCATGTTAAAGATTTTACAACAGAAGTCTATGACAAGTTAGAAGCCAGAAATAGAAGATCAGTAGACGATGTTGGTGAAATTAATGAAAAACTTACTAATTTTAAAGAGTCTTTTGATAAGTTTAGTTTAGATGCTACGAAAACTTTTGAGAATATTGGTCATAAATTTGTTGAATACAATGATTCTTATGCTGTCAAATTTCAAAAATTAGAAAAAAAACTTAATAATATGGAGGAAGATCTTACTGAAATAGGTATTCGCGTAGGGTTTTATGCACGATAAATTTTCCCTAAATAAATGGCGCTCATATATTGTGTGAGGTGTAAGGCAAAAACTGCAACAAATGATATAAAATACTATGCAAACATCAATGGAGTTAAAAGAGTTTCTGGAAAATGTGCTGAATGTAACGCAAAAAAGAGTCAATTTATAAAAACTTGATTTTGAAATTTTTTCCTAATAAATAGAGATGGCGGGGCATTACAGTGCTTTCGATCTTTTTATAATGCAACACGAAAGAGATTTGAAAAAAGAACATTGGGATGACATTTCTCAAAAATATGAATTATCCGAAGATATGATGAGATTATACGTAAACAAATTGAATTGGTATAACATTGCTAAATATCAAACTCTGTCGACAGAGTTCATTCAAGAAAATATACATTATCAATTAAAAGATCATATGTCTGTTCTTTGTCTCTATCAACACTTGAGTCTAAAGTTTTTGGATGAAAATAAAGATACAGTTGATTGGAACAATATTATAGATAGCGGTTACTATCCTGTGCAGATTTTATTGAAATATGTGGCCGAAATTGCAAAATTTAAGGAAGAGAATCCTGAATATGACGAAGTAGATCATTAAAAATGACTCTAATCTTTTTAATTATTTTACTAAAATTTATATCTTTTCTTATAAAAACGTACATTAGATCGATGAAAAAATGATACACGATGTTTAAAATTTGTCTTATTAAATGGTGGACTACAGAAAGTATGCTAGTGATATTGAAAGGGCGGAGTTTAAAAAATTTCTATCCAATTAGTAAACAACATTTGAATGAAACCGAATAAAAGAACTGAGTTTAATATTGATTTTGGAGATAACTTTTGCTCGTCTAACTTCCAGTTTTATATTTCTGGAACTTTAACAAAACAAGATGGTCAAGCATATCTTGGAACTGATAATGTTAGATTAATCGATAATTTTATACCGTTTTTATTTTCTGAAGTAAGAAAACACAATAAATTGATAGAAGAAGTCGAAAACTGTGGCCAATTAAGCACAATTAAAGGAACTATTTGTTATTCCAAAAGTGATGTATTTTCAAACAGTTTTGAATCAACTTTTAAATTTGGACAATTTGAAGCGGTCGGTGATTTAGCACATTTCGGCTTAGGATTTTTTGAAAATGTTACTATTCCGATCTATAAAGGAGGATTTTATCTAAGTTTTATAAGAGCAGAAGACGATGATGTGATTTCTGAAGACTGCAACTGGAAATGTTATGCCTGTTGATGGCAAAATTACAATTAACGAGTTTTTCATTAGAGTTCCGATGATTGATTACAAAACCACGAGTAAAATTAGGTTGATTGATGAAATTATAAAATCTCAAAACATCACGTTTAATTTTCTAGATTGGCAATGTATTGAACAAAAAGGTATTTCCGGAACAACTTATTCGTTTCGATATCACAAATATTTATAGAAATATCTTCAATCCCAAGTTCGTTATCATTGGTTTTCAAACAGATAGACAGAATAATCAAGAAAAAAATCCTTCAAAGTTTGATAGTTTGGATGTAAAAAATATCAGAGTAAAATTGAACGGTTCTTATTATCCAGATGAATTACAAAATTTAAACATTTCCGGTGGTCTTTTCAGAATCATGTATCAGATGTATCAAGATTTTAAGAAAGTTTACTACAAAAATATGGAAATGTATTACAACCCCAAAGAATTTATAGCAAATAGACCCCATTTATGTCATTGATACAACAATGACATAATGAAACAAAAACATCATGATACAAACATGATAGTTTGACAAAATATTTCTAGTTCAAAGAACGATATAATTATCAATATGGATTTTCAAAATGCTGTTACAAACGCGATTTGTTATGTGGTTGTGGTTTCTGAGAAATTTTTAGCCTATGATGTGATTAAGAACGATATTAAAGAAATTCAGTAAAAATCGTTTCTTATTTTCTGTTGAGCGATTGTTAGCAAATTTCATTATTTCCGTTTATAGATTTTTCATTGAGATTTCTGGATTTTTTCATTAAAACAGCTTAAGAAATTAGAAGCAAACATTGAACAGTAAAACAGCTATAGATTCGGTTAATTTTTCATTCGTGAGTTACAGATTAGTTTATTGTCCTTTAAACAGTATTTTACGTTGATTTTCTGACTGTCCCAAAAGTGAGCTAGAACCCTCACATTCATATCTACTTATATATAAATATATAAATAATATATATATATATATATATATATATATATATATATATATATATATATAATCAGTTTCCATTATGTATACATATATATATAAGTAATATTTGTATTCAGAAGTTTTATGTAAACTATCACAAATAACTTGTTAGAGAACAGTGTATTTCAGATTGTTGAACTAGTTGAGAAATTTATTAATAATATTTCTAGAAATATAAATTTTTCTTTATTACTTAAGTAAAACAATGCTTAGAAAGGGGTCTGATAATCGAGTTTCATAAACGTTAAATATCTAATGATATAAATAGTTTTAAACGAATTTGAATGCTAAACACTTTAATGAAAACAGAACTAAATAAAAAGCCATTGCTTTAAAATGGCGGCTAAAAAATGTGAATGATTTTCATTTCACCAAATTGACCGTAGGAGTTAGATTTTGATTATTTTATTCAAATTCACAATAAACTCAAAGTTATTTCACCAAAATAATCTTGAGTTTGCTTTGCAACATGAAAGATTCAAAATTGTTAAATGCTGACATAATTCCTAAGTACATTAGAACAACCTAAGCCTAGAAGTTTTAATTGTTGTTAATTACAAGAAGCAGTAATCAAAATCTGCTACTGTTCCACTAGTTTTAATTCTTAGATTTGGCTTCTTTTTGCGCTTTGAGTAGCGTTTCAGGGAAATCTTTTACAGTCTTATAAAATAAAAAAAAACTTTTATATTTTAACTTTATTTCTAGTTTCATTGTAAATCTAATAATAATAACAAGTATTTAAGCACAGTTTTAACTACTTTTAATGTTATAATACATTGTAAATTATGCTATTATTGATAAAGATTAAAGTAAAATTAAACATTAATAAATATAACATTTTTATATGGATAATTTTCAGAAAATAATATACCTCTTTATTCGTATACGTTTACTCGTATCGTTAGATTGGGATTTAGATGTAGTGTCTTTGTTCAAAATTTTAATTACTTTAAACAATAAAATTTATAATTTGATTTGAAATAATAAACAGTCAGCGGGAAAATACTTGCCTGAAAGAACACAAACGTTTGCGCGTGCTCGCATTTGTGTGTGTATTTATGTTTTAAAACACATAGTATAAATCATTTGTTACATTAAATATTGCTCTAGAATTGTTTGTTTCTGAAAGCACACAATTATTTAATAACTCAAGAAGAGTGATTTTAAAATTGAGCATTACTTCTACCTTTTTGGCATTTAGAAGGTTGAAAACTGTAATAAAGCTTTTCACAGTTGCCGAAGTGACAGGATATTTTGCTTGGATAACATTTGTGCCGCCAATTGCTGATACACATCACACTGAATACAGCCAGTACGGGAGAGATACAACATTGGAAGAAGGAGAGACCTGTCCTTCATCAATGAGAGCGAGCAGGAAGCTTTTTCATTTATTGCTAAATCCTTCTACATTAAGAGAGACAATAATCATCCTCTGCAGTAAGCAAGACTTACTGGCGAGTTATTACCTTATCGGATCCAAATGTCTGGTTGCTGATACCCTGTTCCTAGACAACGATCTACTGTACGTTGGTTATTACTGTAGCTTAATGGATTCTGCTGGCAGTTTTAAGTGAACCTTTTTGGACATAGCTAGTGTCATTTGTAAAAACGACATGAAAGTTATTTTGGGAATATAACGAATATTGTAGATAATTTTTAAACAACGAGTAAGGAAATGCTAGAGATATGAACTTATACACAGTTAACCGTGTAAAAAGAAAAATGATGAAAAAAGCAAAATTTACTAAAAAAAATAATTGCTTGTAATAAACGCATATTCTTGGTTTTTAAATGGAACTGTACAAAAGAAGCCATTTTTCTTAAAAAAGTCACAAAGTTATGGATTTTGTGTTTTATGAAATAGATTCATTGGGTTATACATTGGGTATCTTCAAATAACAAGACTTATTGTTAATGGAATTTATATACGTGCCTGGATTGGATGCTTTCGTAAATCAGAACCGTATAGAAGTGAGAAGAAATTGGGTCTCTGATAAAAATGGTGTATCGAGACAAGATTTACTCTGCCATAAAGAACAACTGTTACACGGCTCACCAATTTACCACAGAATCGATTGTCTTCAGAAATTCGTTCCTTCGACGTTGTCTTAGATAGCATTGAGGCTGCGTTTTAGATGTTTATTGTGACGAAAATGAATATTTCAAAGCTTTTTCATTTAAATCGCATGTCGATATTTATTTTAAGGCTTATTATTGACGATATATTTGTTATAATAATATGATTTAGAAAATTTCCAAATGTTGTATTTTTATGACATAGAAGGATGGTTAATGGCGGAAAATATTTACAAGGAAATACTAATTAATAATGTTATTAATATTTGGTGTTATAATTGATTATAGAGTTATAAATATTAGGTAAAGTAGCCTTTGCGAATATTTCCGTACTTCCCAAAATTTAACGCGTCTGAAAAATGTGATGAAACGGGTGATACATTAATGGATGCATGCAATGATCTAGACACAAATGGTGATACATCATTAGATGCATACATTGATCTTGATACATCAGGTGATAGATCAATAGCTGCGTACATTGGTTCTGATACAACAGGTGATACATCAGTAGCTGCTTACAATGGTCTTAATATACAATTTCCATTATTTACCACTATTGGGCGTGTATTTTAACTAGTTCACTATCTCTTTTCGAGATACAGATTTAGGATTTAGGATATGCAATGTAAAACATGACTTAATGCTTTTCAAATAATTTAAATAATTTGAAATTTAAAATAAAGTCATGCTCAATTAATAAACCTTATTAAATTCATTAGGACTATACATATTAACGTTTTGCATGCTTTAAGGTCCTCGTTAAGCTATCGAGTGTCCTACAAGTTTTTCTCTAATGTAAAATAAGTCACGTTCCATAAATATCTAATAATATTATATTCAATGTATGAATCACGTTATTTTGAAAAAATATTTTAAGTATTAGCCTACTTACATTAATTTACATTTCTGCATATAATAATTTTGTGAAATAATTTTAAATTAACTTGATATAAAAGTGTATTAAACCATTTAACAAAAAAGGGTTATAAAGATTCAGACTGTAAACTTACATGCACACGCACATACACAAAACTTCCAAATTTATTTTAATAAGTCAAGCGTCAAGTAAATTAAATAAGATGAGCGTGGTTTTTTGAACAAAATTTTGGTAAAGGTGAGGACAGATATGGTAAAGGAGAACGTGGTGTCTGGAGAATTAAATGTACGCCCAAGACTTTCAGACGAATTTTTACTCTCTAAAAATAAACACATTTAATTAATAGGATATGTTGTTACTTTTTGCAATTTACAAAATCCCGATTATGGTATTGTTAAAGATAATAAACAATCCCAGCGATTATAAATATTGTCTCATTGTTTGTGAGACAGCACGATTTGAAAGGGGTATAGGACCTTTGTAATATTATTGGAACCACTCCATTGTCAATAAACTATACTTGTAATTAAATTCAAATTTCAGTTACTAAATTACTCCCTTGATATCACTTAACTGTTGAGCGTAATCTGAAAAGTCTCTGAACTGTTGTTGAAGCTTTGACCTCCCTCAGCTCTTTTATGTCTTGACTCGCCCTCAAAATTACTCTCTTGGGTATAATTAAAATAAAATAATTTTTTGTTACTATAATGACCTCTTTCATTTTTTTCACTGTTAATTATTTCTTATTTAAATTATAACGTCCCCAACTTTAACATTGTTTCAGAATTATTACGAACAGTGCTATCAACGATATTGATTTTTCAAGTAATTAGTAATGATCACAACAATATAGAATTTACAAAGATAAAATATTACAACAAATATTTCAAAATTTAAACAATACTTCTGATGAAACAGAAATGTACAAGTAATCAAAGAAATTAAATTAAATTCTTTGTAATATATTTTGTTTTTGAAACGCCATAGGATGACGTAGTATGAGTAAAATTCCAAATTTTTCGACAATTATACGACAATACGGGTAATTATATTGAATGACATTGAGCATCAAGAGTTGCCAGTAATATTACTGTACTCACCAAAACGTTGCCCATAATATAAGCAATAAAACGTGATTAATTTGTATTTACATCCGCTTATCTACAAGCAGTTTAAATATTTGGGTTGTAACTGAGAACAGAATCTTGATAAATACAAAACTACTCATTTTAAATCCTTATTACTGGTGTAAATTTATATTTAACCATCTTCAGTCAAGAGATTTTATACGAAGAAATAATTTATACTCTTTATAACAGAATTTATTTATTACAAGGCAATCCTGAGGCTTTATTATGATTACTGTATGTTTTTAACACTTAAAATGATATAAAGGAAGCAGTTTAATAACCTAAAAAAGACGAAGCAGTCTAAAGTGAGGATGATGTTTAAATATACATTTTAATTAGATTAAGACTATGAAACATTCATTCATAAATAGTTTTCAATCACGTTAAGCGGGTTCAGGGTTCGTAAGAAAACGTAGAATAAATTTTTGTATTTGACATTTGAAATCCAGATGTATTGTTTTTTGTGTTATGTATATTTTTATTTGTGATATTTACAACTTACGATTATGATTGTTCAATGCTGGAAAAGTTATGTATTTCCATGTAACATGCAAATAAAAAGTATAGGATAAAGTGTAGTAGAATAATTGAAGAACAAATTATTTATTCTTTCCCAACCAAACAAACACAATTTATAGTGTAATCAGTTACTCCACAGACTAAAGTTTTCAGAAGCACCGTTCACTGACCTATGTATTATTAAAGTGAAGTAGTTTTTAAAAGAAATGTTTTGTCAGCCTTTTCAAAACTATATATGTATAAATAACGTTTAACCCATTTATCTTAAAGGATATAAAAAGACATTTCTAACGTAAAAAGTGTTCAAATTGTGGATTCCATCTTAAAATAATATGAAATATAATACTAAAAGAGATTATAGTAAGAGTTATCCAACTAGCAAATTAAAGGAGGTGCAATATTTTTATTGTAATTTAATAGTTTGTTAGAAAGTTGTAATGTATATATCTACATATAAATTATATATGTAATTTCCTGTCATGACATGTATAAACGGTATTATATGGTCATCACAGGGTTCAATTTATTTAAGACTAATATAAGTAATATTCTTTGATTCATTTACCCTTTTTAGTAAGGGGTCTTATAGGTTTTTCGAACAAAAAATCAAAACAACTGTTCTCACCTCTGATTTTGCCCTTAAATCTTTAAATCATTACAGGACAGTATGTTTTGGAAATACCGATGTTTAATCTTCAAATATCTTCATCAAATACGGACAGAGTTAATTTAATCATCTATATACAAGCATAATGTCTAGCCAGAAAAATTTTATGATATTCATAAAATTGGAAACAGTAGGACTTATGACCAAATTTTATAATCTGAGTGTGAAAACCGACCAATTGTCCCTAGACGAGGAATGGATTGTAATAGATTGAATAGATTTGACTTTGTAATACGGCCAAATTATTCAGTTGGAACTCTTCTTGTGCCAGTTACACTGTTTCCATTCTTGACCTGACCGACAAGTTCAGTACACCATATCAAGCATCACGGCATTCCTGTACGTATCATTTAGTATTATATCATATAGTAAAGTGAATCCGGTCATCGTTTCTTTTAAGAATAATACGTTTTTTGCCTGAGGTTGATAAAAATATCATTAGCTGTTAAAAGATCCTAAAACACTTATAACCGTTCAGACGAGTAATCATTAAACCAATTCTAGTAATATTTAATTTGGTTTAGTGTAATATATTCCTTATTAGAGCACAAAATTGCCATAGCAATAAGCGTGAACTGTAAGAGCTTGGGGTAAAAAACATTATTCTTAATTATCTCAAAGAAATTTACTGAAGCTTCATCTAGGAACACTTTTATCTATCAAAATACTTGGGCAAAACTACGATGATTACATGCAAATATGCAATGCTGTAACTTGGATTAAAATCCTGGTCCCTGGGGGTAATAAATACTATCAAAACTGACTACTCAGCTACCTCAATATATGGCTTAGCTACTAACATATAAAGGAAAGGGAAGGACCTCTCAAGTATAAGATCGACTCGGCCTTCCGTTGACTATTTATAGAACAAGACAAGACTATTTTGCATATCTTTATGTCTAAACTTGCTTAATAAAATGTGTTTCTGAAATCTAAATGTTCATATATGCGAGTAAGGTTATTATTTAGGAGATTTTATAATTCAGAAGCTTCTGAAGTTGTTCACTTCTTCTCATTTCACACTCTGGTCACAGATATAATGGTATAATTGCACTAAGTGCCTCTAAAATGTTCGTTCTTAGTTCAACATGTTATATTAGTGAAATAAGCGTGGTTATAATTTATTGTCATAAGGTTTTTTTTATTTCAAATTGTCATCGTGACTTCGAAATTCTCTTTGAAGTAAAAGTGTTTTAACCTCTTTCTAAGTTGTCTTAAAATTGATTACCGTGATACAGCAAGGAATATTTTTACAAAATACATGCAAAGTGAAATTTGTAAGTTGTTAATAACAAAATTATCACCTTTGATTATTGTGATAAATTTAACATAATTATCAAATAATAACTACATCAGGAAATAACAAAACTTCACATTTTAAAACACGGTGTATAACCTCATACCGAAATTCAACAAGGAAACTCATTAATACGGAAATACATATAAGTAAGAGAATCATTACGTTACATTTATAATATACACATATTAACCAAAAACATTAATCAGTAGTCTTGTTGACTGAAATTATGATATAACACTTGTTTAAAAATATAGCAGACAGTAATCAGTCTATTGGTCACAATTGTATAAGCTCATCAACAACTGTCAAACATTGTCGTTAAACATTTAATCGGATGTTCCAACCAAATACATTACTGGATTCCATTATGCCAACTCATAAATATTTTAATCACATTTCTTGTCCTAGATACTTGGAATTCAGGCCGTAATTAACATTTGTAATTATTGTTCAAAAGTATTTATTAATATGTGGGCACATTAAATCACAAGCCACTATTGAAAAAACACTGCATCGTTCACTATTGTATAGTATTCCCTTGTTCTAAATAATATAAGGAATACGTCTTGGATAATACATAATTGAAGTGTATGAAAATTACACTTGTGAAATGTTTTACATTTAGATAACAACCAAACTGTCAAAAAGGTTAATACAAAATATTGGTACTGTATAAACAGAATAACACACTGTATTATAACATCTATCAAATACAACAAAATGCCTAATTTATCAATAAATATTAACACAATGATAGTAATCAAACTATAATTTTTTTGCTAAATGTTCATTTTACTTTGTTGACAATCGGTGGTAAATCAGCAACCCTTCAACACTACGTGGGTTCTTTATCAACAAAAGCGGTCTCTATTCTTTCCTAAAAGCATCATCGCTCTACCGCCTGAGCTGTTCCGTTAGTGAGTTAAAGCAGAAATTCTGAGATGTAATTTACTGCTGCGGTAGTGCTGGGTTTGTTGCGATAGAGAAATTGCAACGATCATGAGGTGCAGGTACACTCTTTGCCCAAAATACTGAATTATCCTAAAAATGAATTTACCTTTATACTAGTCAATACATTAATAATGTTAAATTAACATTTCTTGTTAGTTTTGTTTTATTATATTTTAACTTTTCTAGTATGTGTATTTATTTTATTAGGCGAAAAAAGATTATGCTCATTTATTAGAGTCTATATACTATATTAACTGTGTTGCAGCTTGTTGAGTATAATTATGAACACGATCAATATTTTAGTTTATTCAGTACTTGCCAAACATCGCTAGTACACTTTGGTGATAGGACAATGAGGAATTAAATAATGATCATCTCCCACATTGGCCGAAATAGAAAAGTGTAACCGTTAATCTAAAAATTTATATTTTAAACAATGTATAGATACATTAGAATATTTATATTGTTGATTATTTGATACTTACAATGAAACTCGTGTAGTACTTTGTGTTGTAGAGAGCTGATGCTTAGCATCAAGTCTTGGCCGAGATATAAACAGAGAATGGTTCCCCGAGGACGATCAATTCGGCGATAAATCGGTTGAGACTGTAATTGATGTTCTTTATGGCAGTGTAAATCTTGTCGTTAAACCATTAGACTATCCATTCTTTCAACTCGTGTTTCCTCCAAGTGGGGCATAGACCCCCTTTGAATACCTATAATTGCTATAATTACAGTTGCAAGATTATATAATTTCTATGTCATTTCAATAACAAAAGTGTGAAAATACAATTATTTAATTCATAAAAAAAGTTTTTTCTAGTAAATTGAGTTTTGTAAAAATTAAACATTGGATCATTGAAATATAGTTTTTATAGCAAAACGACTCTCTGTAATAATAAAAATTATAGCATTATTTTTCATTACAAAAATAAAATATTGGTATCAATTTGATTGCCCACAATTTAAAAGTTAGTTATGAGTATTTTGTGTAGGTGATCTGTAGTTGTGGCTGGGAACAGTTCATTACAACATTACAGTGCTCTGAGACTAGCATCACAGATGATTTCTGGTTATCTTGTGAAAATTTGTGTACAACACCTATCGTTTCTGAAAACCTACCCAGGTTTCTAAAACATTCTGTACATATAAAATATTCTGTAAATAATAAAACAAAACATCGATTTAAGTATAAAAAAGTCTTCCATTGGCAAGGGAGAATAAAATAGCAATCATTGTCTTGGTTCTTCCTTGATGCTAGAAGAAGGCTAGATTTAGTCCGCATCAAAAGCATCACTCGAAACCATATGAACCTACTGACCATATAGCCATGAAAGTAAATAGTAGTTTTGGACAAACTCCATTTCTCACTCTACTCCTTTCTCGTTGGTTTAGGTTGTGTGTCAACGCGTACAGGATTTTCACTTAGCTTGACTTTCTAAACAGGGAAAGTCAAGATTTTTTCATGATTAGGGTTAGTCCCTTGAATCATGGAATTTAAAATGGTCGTCTAGTAAATACTAAACTTTAAAGATTTTATTATCCTACTGGAACATGGATATGTTAAGAAAACAATCTCTTGTACTTCCAAGCTATATACAGTATATCCATACGATACATAATTGCAAGTAGATTGAAATTAGAATACATCAGAAAACCAGTGTACATATTTTCAGGTTCCCAGAAACGTTTTTCAGAAAACCACTGGTTGAAAAATAAACAAGACCAAACCAATAAATAATGTATAAAAAAATTTAAATAAATAAATGTAATAAAAACAAGCTTACAATCAGCAGGGAATACATTAAATTTAAAAGAGGAAAACTAATATAATCTTAGATTTAACCCGTGTAGTTTGCTTGATTTGAAATGCAAAATGATTCTATATTAATTATTTTAAATTAAATTTGATTTCTTTGTCAAAATGTAAAAATATTTGATTCAACAGCTGATTAGAGAAATGTTGCCTCTTGATATTTATGTGGCTCAAACTGTATTTAGTTACATTATTTATAGGTTTGGTTTGGTTTATTTCCTAATCAGAGATTTTCTAGTGAAGATTTATGGGAACCCGAACGTTATAAATCATGTACACTGCATTTCCTTTCTTCTTCTTATTTGAACCTTCTTGAACTTTTATTTGAACACGCGTGCGCGCGCGCGTGTGTACCGGCAAAACTCCTGGCTAACTACAAATCCCATTGCTTGGAATATACTGAGTGAGTAGATATAGCCAACAACTATTTAACATTTGACTTTGTGTTTATAGAGCTGTTCTAGTTTCCAGGATAATCAACAGCCTCACAGACATGAGCCAGGCACAAAGCAAACTCTAGTTTGTCGGTCTGATAAGAGTAGAAACTGCAATTTCCAGTCCTGTCGTATACAGTATAGTAGGTTGTTTCAGTGATTGCTATTACTTCAGAGTTTGTTCTCTTTAGTTTTAAATACTAGTTAAAAATGCATTTATGAAACCATAGATCGATCGAGCTGTACAATTTGATGAAGTGGCTTTTTATTATACTAACTTGTGTCACAAAGAAGTTAGAGCTGTCTCTTAAGAGTACGGAAAGATGACCAAATATGTTTTATTTTTTTATTTTAATTCATAACATAGTATATATACCTAGATTTCTAATTTTTGTGGCATAATTAGTTATTTAACGTTGTAGTTTATTAAATTAAGTGATTAAAAGAAAAAGTTACAATCTAACTTTTACTTTAAATTTAAAGACAAGTCGTAGTTTTCTTTTGACAGAAGTAGGCTTCTGTGACTTAAATATATGTATATTTATATATGTATAGATATATATTTTCTTGGTCGGGAAACAAGCCCAAATAAACTATGGAACAAAAAATACTGGGACAGTAAATTACAATTACCATAACTATACACTATTTAACGTATTTTCTTCATCGTGGCTATAAAAAAAAACACAACATTGGAGTCGGAAATATTATTCCTTAAACCAGAATTTCTCATACAGGTGCAAAATCTAAACCCCAAAGCCATGGGTATCTGCTTCTATGTTAATAATTGTAAGTGTTGTAACATCTAGAAATCCTCATCTACAATACATATAATTAATTTTTGTGGTAACAATGATTAGGCACACTCATATATCTGTAAAAAATAAGCAAGATTAACTCAATATACACCTAGTTACATAACTGCTTGTTAAAATGCGTAGAATAAAAGTTATCTTCTTATATATTTTATTGAATAAAATTTGTATTATAGTACATTTTTATATCTATTACATTTTAAATCCATTAGAAAAAATTGTTGTACCTTTTTTCTAACAAGTATATTTTATAAGTTATTTAAATAAAATCCTTTATAATCACGTCTAATCGATTTAAGAATGCAATCGAACTTTCATTCAGTATCAGTTTTTCAGCAACGTACTATGTGTAGAATGTGTATTTATACTCGTATGATTGGTAACATATGTTGTAAACAGTTCGTTTAGAAAATAAATAATTTTGAAGCTTGAAGATGAATTATTGAAACTTTCGATCATTGGTAACAATGTAGTGCAGGTGGATTCATTCATGGGAATAATTGGTAACATAATAAGATGAAGATTATTTATAGCAGAATATATGGGCTTTTCCTATTGTACAAAATTATTACACGAGAACAGAAAGGTGCCTTATATACCACTTAAATACATGAGATGGTAACTGCTTTTAAACTACAAATACGTAAAAACCGTTTATTAAACGTGAATTAAAATTGATAAATATTGATTGAAACTATTTTAGCCATATATTCACAGTAATTATTAAACTATAATGTAAGGTCTAGTAGTAAATTGTGCGTCTGTAAAGACCAAATTGGTTTTGAAACCCATCCATAGCGTTACATAGAGGAATTCTTGATTGGCGGAAGCCACTGACTGGTTTCATGTGCGGTTGAAACGTCAACGGCTTAGGTTGTAATTACATTCGCGTCATTGGCCGTGAATCGTACAGTTCCACCATTTAGTATTGTCACTGAGGGAAAAGGAATTTATTTTTCGACTTTTAAGCTGCGTTTTGCACTTAAAAACATTGTTAACGTTACATAATATTAGTGCTTAATTAAAAAGATTATGAATTCGCTAACTTTTTTCCTTGTTAAATAAAACTTTTGTATGACTTCAAGCCTGGAATCTGGAAGCATTTTCGTCTGAAGACATTCAAAAAAGCCGACGAAGAAGAAGTTAAAAATAAACTCTTTATATCGTCCGACATCAGAGATACCTAGACTAAAAATATTTTGTAGTCACAGTGAAGAGTTACTTAAGAGTTAATTAATTCGTCAGGTGCACGATGAGTGAACGATGTTTCAGACACGGTTCCAAAGCACGGTGGATCAAACGAGTTTTATACACATAACTTCGGTATGTATGGTGGGAAGAGTCATTCAACACCATAACATTGACAACAACATTTCATTTCATTTCATTTCATTTCAACAACCGCAACCATAACTACGTCGTTATGTATAGAAAACTGGATTGATCCACCGAGCTTTAGGATCGTGTCTAAAACTTTTTGCGCTTTTGTAGTTTACACATCTCTGATGTAGAAACAACGTAAAAAAAATTAAATTTGAGCTTCTTCGACACCGAATTTTATTTTAATCTCTTGAGACGAACATGGCTCCAGCTTCCAGGAGTCAATTATCTGACAGCGACGGATTTAAGACGCTGCACTAAGAGTAAGGTGGACTGGAACTCAACATTTTACTAAACTAACCCGTTTCCCTCCACAGCTATGTTATATGAGACTGTTTGGGTGTATGTGGGTGAGAATGTATTTAATCTTTTTAGTGCATTATGTTTGAAATATCTTTTGGTAGTGTAATTATTTTGATGAGTGTATAGTGATTATTCAGTAGGTAATCAGGCCCAATTATTGCCCACACTAACAGTACTACTAATAGGACATTATATTTATTTATTCTTTCAACGGATACACCATTTACAATAATAATATAAATTAAATGAACATTTTCGAGATGGCAAATACTATACTACATACAATATTCTACTAGAGGCTAAATAATTCAACAATACAATAATAATAAATAACAGTAACAACAATAAATAACAAACAAAACAACAGCAAAGACAACAACAGTGGTGAGAGCTTACTAAGAGAAAACATTAATGGGGATAAACTAAGAAAATCAGGAACAATTGGCAGTACAACTATGATTGACCAGAAAAACAAATATATTGCCTAAGACTGTTAGATTAGATTAGATCTAGATTAGTTTAGTGTTGCTCAAAGATCAAATAAAATAATTTCTAAAAAAATAACTTTAAAGGACAGCAAAGATTCATTGAAAAAATCTATTCTTGAGTAAATTTCGTTCCCAAGGCGCTGCAATCTGGCAAGGCCACCATTGAGCGAATAGTTCGTTGGCTGATATTTGCGTGCAAACATTTGTGAAGATCTGGTTCCTCTTGGTATAAGGAAGTTAATCTGCAGCAGCAAGTGAGCAGAATCAACCCCACCATTGATCAATTTAAAAAAGAAAATTAGGTCGAGAAACTGACGTCCAAGGTGGAGAGGTTGGACATCAAAACGTACCTGGAGCTCAAGAAATGGAGGGGTTCTGTAGTCGTATCCAAGACGAACACCCAATACTTAAAGAAAACGAGTCTGGACTTTATTTAACAATTCGATTTGGCCAGGCTGATAAGGCGACCAGATGTTTGATCCGTATTCTAGGATTGGGCTTACAAGGGTCTTGTAGAGAACCAGTAGTGAGTGTGGTGATCTGAAATCCCTCGAGGACCTAAGGATGAAGCCTAAGATTTAATTGGCTCTTGAGGTAACATGATTTATGTGTTCAGCAGGGTTTAGAGTAGAAGTAAAGATTACTCCCAGATCCTTGACACTAACTTCTCTTCTCAAGGTCTCACCACCAATACTGTAGTTAAAAGTAAAGCAAACAGCACGTCTTGTAAATGAGACCACATGGCATTTGGATATATTAAGTACCATAGCATTCTCGACACACCAGGTCTCGATACTTGTTAGGGATCGCTGAAGGTTCTCCTGGTCTGAAGATCTTCGGGGTGAAGACCCGGGTGAATATCTTCAGATCGTCGGCAAACATCAGAAAATCAATTGTCAGTACTGCAGTAATGTCATTTATAAAGACATTAAATAGTAAGGGACCAAGGTGTGACCCTTGAGGGACGCCAGAAAGAGCCTTAAATGGTGATGAGAAGGCCCCTTCGCACTTAACAATCAAGAAACGATTCTCCAAGTAGCTGGTCAACCATTTGACAAGGTAGCCGCTGATACCATAGTCTGCAAGTTTTGCAACTAACAGGCCATGATGAACCCTATCAAAGGCCTTCGAGAAATCCAAATAACAGCAATCAACTTGGTTAGAGTTGACGAAAGCTGAAGTTACGTATTCATAAAATGATAGAAGATTCGTCATAGTAGAGCGGCCTTGAAGAAAACCATGCTTACTACTTGTTATATATTTCTTCAGGTAGTTATAAAGATAGTCCAAAACCAAGGATTCATAAACCTTAGCCAATACAGGTTGAATTACAACCATGCATATATGTATATGCTCGAAGATGTATATAGTGTATAGTGGTTATTAAGTAGGCAATCAGACCCAATTAGTTTCCACACTAATAGTGTTACTAATAGGACAAGAGTTCGAAGATGTATATAGTATGTCGTGATTATTAAATATGCAATCAGATCCAATTAGTTCCCATACTATCAGTAATATAAATAGTTCAAGAACTAGAAGATGTATATAGTGTATAGTGGTTATTAAGTAGGCAATTAGACCCAATTAGTTCCCACACTATCAGTCCTACTAATAGACAAGAGCTGGAAGAGGTTTTAGCCAAATAGTAGTTCTTAATATGGTTGCGTATTGTTGATTTAATTTCTCAAACCATCAAATAAACTTTTGCATAAAATAAAAATATCTTCAAAAAGAAACATCAACTGTTTTGCATCGGTAATTGTTACAGAATCCACCGACAGTGCTTTAAACTGATTCCAAGACGAGACATTCCGCTGCTGCTTTCAGAGTGATTAAACTTACAACTGTCGCAACTCTGTTTCCGCTATAAATATTCTTTATTCATGACCATCATTTAAATTTTCCTGTTCACACTGAGTCCCAAAATTGCTAACACATTTAAAATGCTTGTAATTTTCTGCTCGTTTTAGAAAGTCTTGTTCAGTCATACAAACTTTAATTGATGTATAAAATGTTAAGGAAGTAACACTTAGTGTTACTGATTTTTTGTTTCACTGAACGATAGCAAATGTCCGGAAAAATCCTGTTTCCTTCACATCCTTCCATCGCCAAAAATAAACTTCAAACAAAGGAATGTATAAAATCTTCAAACAGCTTCATTTTATGTTAATTTACATATTATGGTACTTAAATTTATAGTCAAAGGCTAGACCTGGATGTGTGGTACATTCTTAGCTCATAAATTATCCTAAAACACTGAGTTATAACGGCATTCAAAAAGTGTTGTGTTAGCTCTATACACTGTAAGTTTTAAATTTTATAAAATTAAGTAATAATATATAGTTTAATAGAAAGATTAATAAGATTAATGAAGATTAAGAAAGATTAATCTAATAATAACTAGGGCTTCAAAATTTACATTTATTATAATTCACACTTGTTTTTATATGAACAATATATTACGAGACTATTATAATATTCTGATATTACAGTGATATAACAGGAAATTATTCAAAAATCTCTTAAAACTAATAATTAACAGGACACTCAAGCAACCAGTTTTAAGTGTATCTTTATAAAATCATAGTTTTTAATTAAAAAGTTCAGATGTTTTATGTACAACAACTTAATCCAGGTTAGTTAAGAGCCTCCAGCCACACTACGATCAGTTTCAATTATCTTTCTAGTCAGTAGCGAATGTCAAATTATACCAGTATTAGCATAGTTTTGAGACAGGTTGTTTAAAATTTCCTTTACGGTCCTCTCTGATTTGTCAGTTGAATTATAGTTAAGAGTTAGAAATCTATAAACTGTCAGGAACTGTTCAAACAAGATTAAGCACAGTGAACAAAGATGTTTACTAAGCAATCTATCAGTGTTTGTTAGCAAATCTGTAACCGAGTAATGGTACCTTTCCATCGATAACTCTTCAGACAATCTTGTAGTACAACTAGGTTGACATAGTTGAGTGGCTGGTGCTGGTGGAAGGTCAGTTGGAGTTGGTTTCAAAGCTGCTTCTCGAACGCTGACAACTTCTCCAACATTGAACCCCTCTCAGAGAGCACTTTAATTTCCAATAGTAGAACTGATACAAATTTATTGTTGAAACCAATCAACAAACAAATAATAAAGTGTGCTGTTTAGTCATGAATTTGGAGAGAAAATACCTATGTGTTTAGTACATGAAGAGCCGAATAATTATTATTGTAACCATCTAGACACAACACAATGACCTCCCTTCTCCACGTGTTGTCACACAATCACTTTATACTGCCAATAAAAGAGGCACATGGATTACTCTGTAATGTTTGTTTTTGTTCATTAATATTGTATATCCAGTATTCGTTTTGTAACATTATGCATTTCAACAGACTACAGATATTTTACTAATTACCTTAAAATATAACGCGTTTATGATTATAGCTTGACCTATGATTATTGTTGAAATGATTAACGTTAGCTCTGTTTATTCTAGAAAATTCATATTTTTTATTTGACTGCATAAAACAAATTTTATAGTTTGCAGTCAGTCCACTAGTATATAATTATTATGAGAAATTGAAATTAACGGACATTCCAGAAAATTAAAATATTCCGCACAATATTGTAGCAGGTAAAGGTGAGTTTGTGCAATGAAAGGCAGGAAGGAGAATATTGAAGTAAATATTCAGCGTTTTACACTCCATTTGGCGTTCCCGTTACATCCAACGTGGTGTGATATCGCTGACTCTCACTAAAACTGTACGTCACATTTCAGGGACAGTAGAGTCTTGTTTTATATCCAGTATCCGTTTTGTAACATTATGCATTTCAACAGACTACAGATATTTTACTAACAACACTCAGTTTTGTACAGTTCATAGTAGTTATTCATTCAAATCACAAAACATAATTCTATTGCCTAGGTGTTTATTGAAACCTCTCTCATAAGTTTTTTTAACAAACGAAATTAGATTTCTGGCAGTTTATGAACATGACAAGAATTAAAATAGTTATCTAGAGGGTTTAAATTGACTCGTAACTCTGCCTCTACTACCTGTATGTTGCTATTGAATATTGTAAACGTTGTTAATTACTATTATAGCCAGTAAAAAATAAATCTGGGTTACAGTATTATCGAGAAAAGTCTGAGTAAATGAGTTTGTGTTGACATACCCAATGCATTATTAATCCACTTTATATAAATATACATACTATATATTTAATCTTTACGTACATATAAAGAGGTTCTTGAGATCTTAAGAATGGTTTTACGTAATGTATTAGATTTTAGGTACTCATGTATATGTGTTTAAGGATTGCCAATAAGGGAAATATTCAAGATACAACGATTTACCTGGTCAATACAGCAAGATTTGGAGGTTTGATTGATAGTTTGGCTAAGGGCCGGTAAATAAAGGGCAGCGTGAGGGTAAGTTCCTACAAACCGCGTAGATTTATGGCAGAGGGTCTGAGATAAATGGCGCCAGTTCTGTTTGGAGCAGTTTAAACCTTCCTTACTTATGTCCGTTTGTGTGTTTTACCTGTAACAAATTCACTCATATTCTTATGTATTGCACTTATATAACCTGGTTGTAGAGACGAAAACTAGTTTTACTGTAAATAGATACGTTATTAATTTGTATTCTTTGTTAAAAGTTTCAAAAATATAATACTTTAACAGTAGATATAATATCCCGGAAGCGTTCTACAATTTTGCGACTGTTATGAATCACTCAAGCTGCCATTATTTTATTTTCCACCACATTTCAGATCTCAAGGTGAAGTTAAGGCTGTTACCTAATATCTGGACTAACAAACAAATAAGTTGTTATGATTACCAGATATCAAAGAAAGTAATTTTCAAATCCTATATATACGAGCAGGATACGAATACAACAATTTAATTAATTGTTAATTGTTGTGTAATTAATTTATAGTCGAGCTTTGTTAATATTCCAAATGCCATACAACAATTGTATTTATGGACATGTTTACAGTGCCAACGAGTGAAAATTCCAACTATATTTTTTATTGCGCTGAGCAACTAATTAATTAAATAGATATAGGGTTAAGGTAATGATAGTTTTCCACATTTAACAATTTTTATATCTTCCTTAGGTGACCCTAAAGACAGTTAGACATTATGAGTTGAAGCTATCCGAGTAGGAATGCACATCTACATCGTATTCACTACTCGATTGGCAAATTAATGTTTAACATCATAATATCTGTGCAGGGAAAATAATCAGAGTATTTAACATCAGGTCAAGTATTTTCCAATGCTAATCTCTCTCTTAAAAACTCGCTTTTCAAGTGAACAACAGAGTTCATAAAATACTCACTATAATTCCCGTATGATAACCCCTGCACCGTTGAATTAAAACTTAATATATTGTAATTTATTCTGAACAGATACGATCTCGAGCTTGTTGATGCATAAAGTGTATTTCATTTTAGGCACGAACCAACATTATTCAGAACTTTCATAAATATACTGTACGGGGTTAATCTTACCGTAAATGATCTCATCCACGAAGAAGTACAAACTGGTTTGAATTGTAAATTACTACAGACTCCGCCAACTGTATTGTAAACTAGTTTGGAAGTTGAGACATTTGCTAATGTTTGCAGGGTGATTAAACTAACGGCTTTCGTAACTATATTCGCGCTGCAAGTATTCATGAATGGTTCTTTATTCATTTATTCTAGACATTCATTTCATTCTAAGTTTCTATAAATCATGACAGAATATGCAAATAATTTTTATACAAATTTAATTCTGCTGTAAAACTTCTATAATTGGTTGTGTACATATAGTGCTTTAAGATCCGGGTGCAGTGAAACTTTGAGCTTTGAGCTTTAGCCCGTACTGCGCATCCAAAAGTATTTTTTAGTTTTTCTTGTAAAGAGTACAATTTTGAATATTTACATAATGAAGTTAAAAAATTAGAATATTTATGAATAACATACAAATATTGAAACTTCCAAAAACAGTTTCGTGCGTATTCGTTATATAGGTTTTAAATTATACATTTCCCTAGTGTATACAAAGAATAAAAGTAGACATAAAATACATTGTTTGTATCAACTAAAATGTTATAGTATATTTATATTTATAGTGTAACTTTTAAAAACTCCTTGGTATATTATGAGAAATTTTGGGTAGTGGCCTTATTAAAATTAAGATTATAAATTATAGCAAATACGTTCTAACAACTTAAAATAAAAAGTAAAAATAAGATATCAACAATTTTTTTGTTTTTTAATTGTACAAGAAAACATACTATACATTTTTTTACATTATTTAGCCTACTTTTGACAAATTATGTCTTAATTAAATAAACCAATAGGAAATTTTGACTTGGTGATTAACTGATAACTTTGTTGTAAGGTTTTCACATTGAATTTTGGATGAATCTTTGGCAATGTACAAATCCCTTTTAATGGATAAGAGTTATTAAATATTTCATTATGAGCCAATGCGTGTTGTGAAACTAATTTGTCGTCTTTTCTGTTGAATGAAGAGTGGTTCATTGTAATGTATAGAGGATTTGTCATTAAACCAATATAGTCCTTTGGATAAAATATGCATGACAACTGATAGATTACATTCTTTGATTTACAGTTAATGTTATTTAAAAATTAGATATGTTTTATTAGTTGTGATACTTGTAAAAGTTTTAGGAGGATATAGAATTTTGCATTTAGCACAACGCTTGGCTTCAAAAGAATGGTAACCTAGAAACTATTATCAACCTATTATCATCTGAATTCAAAATTTGGTTAGGCATAATTTATGTCTTACCAGAAATTTCTTCAGATCAGGGGTTTTACTAGACCATATTTCTCAGAGGTTTTTAAAACAAGTTTGTGTGTGGATGCAGATGACTCTAAAATAATGTATAGTAGTTAAAAATGTTTCATTTTTAGTATTATGATCAATATAATAACTATAAAATGTGTACTAGGTTTTGAATTACTTGCCCTGTTGTTTAAAAATGAAGTGACATACTATTTACCTTTACTGTATGGAATGTTGGTATATAGTGATTGCACATCAATAGTCACTAACATAATGTCATTTGGAAGTGGTTGTTTAGTTTCACTTAGTCTTTCAATTAAATAATCCATATTCTTAACATAAGAGTTTAATTTTTAGCAAAGGTTTGTACACGTTCATCTACGTAACTGGAAGTTCGTTCAGTTGGAGATCCGTAGCCGGAAACAATGGGGGATAACAATATATTTAGTATAACTATGATAAAAAAAGTGTCGGTAATATTAATCTTACTCAATGCTTTCATTTTTTGAATGTAAAAATTAAAAAAAGTGGTAAAAATTAATTTAGAATATGATCATGCTGTCGTAAAACAATGTTTTCACAGAACAGTTGATTACATATTCCCAAATTTAGAGACCAGGATTGGACTTTTAACTGCTTTAAAGACCAGTGGGGCGTATCTCGGAGGAATTTTCGAAATAAAAATCGGCTTATGTTCATCCAAGGGACCCTAAGAAATGCCCATGTAAATATTCAGTAACATCGGTTGAATAGTTTATGCGTTAAACCAAAACAAACAAACATAGTCACTTTCGCATTAGGATTATTCTTATTTCAAAACGTAATAATTTACAAACAGTTATAGTAAAATGACTGATGTAACCAAACACGACATTGTTATGTCAAGTAACATTATAGAGTAGTGGTTATTGGAAACGAGTGATTGACAGTAACTGTAAAGTAAATTATCTTGCTAGTAATATCTTGTCAGAAAGAAGACAAACTGCAGCTTGGCTGGTCTCCTCAGTAAGGGTTGAAAAATGATGGGGCGGGAAACGACTGTCACAGCGAGATATAGTCTTGAATAACGCCTTTATTGTAATGTATAAGAAAGGCTTCAAACACTTTAGTATTATATTCGTAATTAATTTTTAGAAAATTCTATTTCAATCAAACATACCGTTATATACCTATGTAATCCAAGACCAGATATGTTTTATTATTTATTATTTCTTTGTTCTTTGTATGTATACATCATAGATAGATCTAAATTAGATGGTACGTAAAATATATAATATTGATACTTAAAATCTTTGAGTCTCTTAAACAAACATTGGCAATATTACATTTTAAGTGAAACGATAAGTTCAAAGTTATTATGTAAGATTTTGATTTTGTATCTCATTAAACCTTTCTAGAACGCTGTTAATATTCAGTGATACGAAGTAATGTTATTATTGAATACATTTACACTCAGCGGTTTTTAAGAATTACACCTTAAAATAATCTCAGTTTGCTTATTTTGAAAAAATAAAAATAAATAGTGATCCACAGATTATATAAATCCAGTATAGGTTTGGCACAATTAAGGTTTTCTAATGATAAATTTCCAAATGTTAATCATATTCATTTTCAGAATTATACTAGACTATAATGTCTATCAAAAATCTATATTTTTGTACAATTAGAAATCCAAGAGAATCATTTATGGACTGAGTGACATAGACAGAGAAAACGAATAGGCAACGCCGATCTCTTCAAGAATGATAGTCTAAGATATTGTGTTATTTTCTGAGTTTGTATTTCTGATGGGCTGGTTTGTAGCGAAGACGTCATTAAGACTTCTCTACCAACACAGTTGACTAAAATTATTAATATATTAGTTATAATATATTAGCTATAATAGATTATAGCTAATTTAGATATAGATGGTTAGAGGATTAGATTGTTAAACTATACACGAGAGTTGGGTGCATATAAGAATGTGTATTTCTATATGTGAATTAATTCAATTTTGTGACATTACGTATATGTAAACATGAATGAAGATGTACGTGTATTCCTTTTTATGGTATTATAAAAGAATACTTGATAATTGGATAAATATTACCCTTGTGTAAACAAAGAGCAGGGATACCTATCCTAGAAAACAATTTCAACTCATACTGCAATAAGGTGAAGAATAAAAGAGGAGTGAGAAGTAATAGTTAAAGGACGGTGCTAAAATTTATTACCTAACAACCTTACTTGGTGTATCCTCTCTAGGTCACCAGAGACGAGAAGCTATAATTTCCGGATTTTACCTCAAGACGTTAATTTAAAATTAATTTGTTTTAAGGCGCTTATACCACACGGGTATAATAAATTATACTGATAATTCCTGTTTACAGAAACTCTCTTTCGAATTGTTCTACTGTTTTATGTTGTAGGTTTTTAGCAATTCAAACTGCTTTGACAAAACAACAGTCATGTGTACTGTAGTTGTTTTGCCTGAAAACTTAGCTTTAAATATATAACATGAAATGTACATAAATTATATACCAAAGTGTGTATAATATCACGAAACTATTACATCAATACTAATAACTGCAAGGATTTTAAATAATGTTAATTTAATTTATAACAACTGGTACTTTAAAATTAAATAGCAAAATTCAACTACTGTACGAGATGTATTGTTAGTACTTGATGTGTAGGAATCTCGTGTAGACTGTGGTGGAAACCTAGACAAATTATAGAAGAGCGGGAAGTCGGGTTCTAAAACGTCAAATTTAGAAACAAATTTATAAAAACCAGATATACTATAGATGTTTTACGTTTAGTAAACGCGTAGAGTCAATAGATAAAGAATGAGCATCATAGGTACAGTCAATTAGGATAGTTAACTGAGCCTGTTATTATTTTCTAATTATTTTAAGAAAAATAAGTTTTTTCGTTTGAAAAGAAGAAAATCATTATTATTATTAGTATTACAAAGAGAGAGAATATTTAAACAATATTGTTGGCAACAAGCTACACAGATGTCACTATAACTTGGAGTGTTGAAGCATTAACCAGTAATCTACATATTTGCAAATCACAGGAGCAACCCCCAATTTGCAAGTCATATTGTGTTCCTCCCCGAACATCTTCATCCCCAAGCATTATTGTAACTGTTCAAGTGTGGTGGACGCATATTTATCTCTAAAGTAAATCATTGCTATTTCAGGTTTCTTCTATAATTTTATTTAAATGTTATTATTTAGGTGTAAGATTGTATATGCGTTTATTAAAATTACTTATTATATTGTCTTTCTTTCATATGTATGTAAACTCTTAAACGTCACTGTCAAAGTCACGTTATATTAAATATGTTTTTTACTCTGTCTATAATGGGTGTTTATTGCAGTTATTTAAGTATTTTTGGTTTTTTAATACCATCTTGTAAATAATAAATTAAAACTCATTAGCTTTACTGTACATCCTAGTGGTGTTGCTCGTTTGCATTGGTTATTACTCTTTTGTTTTTTAGTAAAGAATTCTTTCAGTATTTGAATGTAAATGGTGGTTTCAAATAGTTTGTTTATGGCAATAGTACAAATTGTATTTATATTTAAACTATTATAAAATATTTCTCCTTTAACATATCGACGTATCTCAATTGTGTAAAATAGTTTTCACTCACTTAGTCTCAAAAATATTGTTAATCAAGACAATAAATTATTTTAAAATTGTCACATTACCGTTATATAAATAAACTGTTTATCAATCTTTATAGAGATTTATTTAATAACTACAAATATTTTAATTTAAGCCTTTTTGATATAGAAACTACAAAAGTAACAGGCAAAAATATAAAACTATGTAATAAACATGAAATTATTACAATACACTATCGCCCCAACAATAATCATCATTACGTCCCACGTTAACCAAAATAATATGTTTTCATAACCAGAAGAATTGTCTCACCAAAATACTTTGTTTAATTCTATATACACATTTATTATTATTTTTAAGTTTTAAGACAGTATAAATTTAATATTAATGTTAATATGTAAGAAAAGTATACTTTTTCTGAATATTAATTTTTCGTCGACTTTGAACATGGAAAGTCAAGTTTTTAAAGATAACCAAAAAAGCCAATGCTACTCTTGGTTTCATAATTCGAGTCTCTAGAGATGGGTTTTCTCCTTGGGCTTTGAGGAAATTGTTTGTGCACCTGATGCGGCCATTGTTGGAATATTGTTCTCCCGTGTGGTCCCCTTACACCTCTGGACTCATCAGCCTTATTGAAAGTGTACAAGTACGTTTTCTTGCGTCTTATTGGACTGCGTCCAGGCTATGCGTATTGGGAAGTGCCCATCGAGGAACTCCGACAGCAGCTTCTTCTTCCTACCTTGGGGTCCAGACGGCTGGTTGCTGACATCGTCTTCCTTCGTGGAGTTCTTACTGCGGAGATCGATTCAACAGAGTTATTGAGTAGAGTCATCCTTCGTTGTTCTCGCCCCGTCACGCTCGAGGGACTTGTTCGAGAGATGGCATCGCTCGACGCAGTACGCCTTCAACAGTACACTGCCAAGATTACACCGTTTGGGGAACAGTCTCCCACGTGGTTTGGATGTTTTTAGACTGAAATTGCCTGCCTTTAAAAGGGAATTGTTCAAACTGTATTTTTATTGTTATTCCTTGTGCATTTTTGTAGCTCCTTTTTTATTTTTGTTGTTGATTCTGTCAGCTTGGAATGTGGATTGTGGTGAGGGGGTTCTGATATTTAATGGTTTGTAATTGTTGCTGTTTTAATCACTCATTAAAAAACTTGTTTGATCTTTTCCTTTTATATGAATGCCAATAGTTATATCTATTCCATTATATCGTATTGTCGTACATATTTGCATGGTCTTATGTTTAGCATGGATTTCCACTTAATTTATTGTTATTAACCTGGGTTTGTTTGAAAGTTTGTTTGTAATTTTGGTTATCTTTGCATATTATTTGTACTATAAACGATTTATATTTATTTTATACTATCATTGCATGTTACAATCGCTTGGTACAATTTTGTATTTCTATTGTACATATTCGCCATATACTTTATTGTAATTACTATTTTTAAAGGTGTTGACCGTTGAATAAATAAATAAAATAAAACAAAGTAAGAATACGCCACACTAAGTGTCGCGTAATAGGGTTTGCAAAATTTCAATATATATATATATATATATATCGTTTTATTCTCGAGATACCCTGTTTACAGTTAGACAGACAATCATACACCCCAGCAAGAGTTTTTACACTTCACCTCGGCAGACAACAGAGAAAGTATGTCAGCCTACTGTACGATAGGCTTCAATGACGCTCAGCTAAATCCATAGTTAAACATGAACCGTAATATAACTCATTCTTAAATGTGTATAAATAAATTTTAGTCGAAAACTTTGTAATAATTTCAATAGTTAACTTTTAATAGCGACTTTTAATAATTAGAAAAAAGATAGCTCATTTGAAATAGAAAATAACCGTACGTTTTATACAAATAGGGTTTTGCGATATAAGGAAAAAAGTTTGTAATCGTTTAGAAATTGGAGTGCTGGTAGCTATAATAGAAATATAAAAAGCTATAAACAACAGACTTATTTTTTTAATTTGTGGATATTAGGCGCTGTTACAATGTTCAATACTATACTTTACATTACAGTATGTTTTTTTAAAGACTTGAATGAATCAAGTATTTTACAAACCTAAAATGGTTTATGCACTTTTAAAGGAGGAAATAGTTTTTAATAACCATGATGGATCACGCAAAACGTTACAACGTATTAATTAATTCAATTTATATAATTAGATCAGATTGCAACTTGATTCAACTTTGATTCCAATAGGATAATAAACATTCAAATACAATATTGAAGTATTTGTTTCATAAATTATTTTTTATTTGCGTTACGCAGCTTCTGGGCTTATAAGAATAAAATAAATGTTTTTTTATTGAACATACTTAATTATTACTTATTGAAAAAATGTAAGTTTATTTTTTAATTGGTAACTGTAAAACTGTATGATGTTGATTATTTATTGATGAAAATAAATTGTGAGTCCCATATTAAAGTGATTAATTTAATTATGGAAGTTACTCATAACTTAATAACTTTGATGTTATAGGATAAGAGCGTATTTCCATTATCATTTCATATTGGGGTATTACTTTTAATAGGAGACCATAAATACACGTTCATTACTCAAAGTAATAAACAGTCTAGTAATATTAATATATAAATTTAAAACTAAGTATGAGAGGGGCAATAATGTCTGTATATATATCTAAATATTACAAATACTTAAAATATCTGAGTATAAAGTAGTCCAGAGTATACGTATGTTTAATTTTTATAACGGAAATTAAGGTATGTTTAAATAAAGGGCTCCCGACTGGAAAAGCAATTACACATCTGACATCTCCGTAGTTACTGTGTAAATGTTTTCCAATTTATTATTCTGAACATTGATACTTTTCTTTACTCATAACGTAACACTAAATTATATTATTTTCAACTAAGTTTCCTAAATTTCCTGTGTCTAGTAATTACAAGATTTTCAGAAACGGTTTACTATCGAATATTGTAGTAACGGATTTGCTTTTATCACTTTTAATGTGGGACTTTTGTAATGTCACCTTGAATATAAATTTGAGTATCGACGGTTTAAACACGTAATTGCTATCCAAAACTGCAGATAGTTGGTTAATAACTTTTACTTGTATATTAATATATAGTATCAACGGACAGTTTAATGAATACCATTTGTTTCGTCAGGCAAACTCCCTATTTATACTTTAGTTTCAGCTCTCATACGCTCCTATAGGCCCAATTCCCTTATTTTCACGGCCATTTCGGTCGTATAAAAGATAACATACTGGAAAACAGAGCCGTACTCAGTAACGGTTCACTAATACACTGGTATATGAAAATATGTGAAGCCAAAACCTGTTTTATACAATTCGCCCTAGGATTTCAAGAACTGCAATAGAGCGTCACGTGCTACTCTACTAATTTCATGGTTAGTGAGATTATCTAGAGAAGTCGCGCAATGAAGACTTCGTGGGAATTTCAGTTATCGCAAGTCTTTCAATTTATAGGATCTATAAGCCAGTAAATTTTCATTCACCGCATCCAACAGATTTCTTTATTTTGACATTTTACCTGTGTTATCTGGCAAAAGATCTTTTAAAATCCTCGATTTAAAATGGGAACATTGATATTGACACCTAAGTATCATCGAGAACTATTGAATTTCGCTGATTCGTGGATAGGAGTGGGAAAGTCTAAAACTGTAAACATTTCTGTCTCCTTCCTCCTGTCCTAGATCGTGGCTTCCAGAAGGAACGTCACCGAGTATCCTTACCTGAACGATAGCTTCAGAAATCCATGAGGGATGAAGATCATCGATTTCCACATCCAGAATCCACCAAAAATACTCTTTAATCATTAAAAATTAAAAACGATACTTTATAGTTGAGCCCCATAAGGGTAAGTTTATTAAACATTCCTCTGAGGTTACTTACCTCAAAGGCCAAACGTTATCATAATTTATTTTTTCTCACATAGAATTCCAATCCGTTGTTGAAAACTAATACAATCACAAACCGCTAGGTTAGTTGTGCAGGCAATGGTTTCGCACTAAAGTTTCACTTCTTAAGATGTATAGAATTAGTTTTCAGTTTGCATTTGTTTCTTAACAGTTGTCCTTTAGAATATAACCTTAACAACCCGACAACACCTTCTATAACAACAGTGACCATTTTTATTGCATACTTTGCCTACGAGGCTAATTAAATTTAGACTTATTCCAAGTTCATTAACATCTTAATTGAAGCAAGTTGCTTTGTAAATAATATATAATATAATATCAAGATTAAACTTCAATCTGGTTTATTTTAGGAAGCGAGATATAAATTAAACTAGTGCTATTACGAAACTTTAAATTTATTCATGACAGTATTATTATTTTTATCAATTGTCTTGAACCTGTTGAATGCTGGAGTATCTCGTTCTAATACAATTTTTCGTTGCTGCTTTATAACATTAGTAATTGCAGCAACTCACAGAAGCACAACTTTCACCATTAAGTTACAAGTCCACTATTTGTAGAGTAAGGCACGAGGACTATCTAACTACTTAGTCACCAGCGATGGCACAACTACGAGGCTTGTAAGAACTGTAGTAATTGGAAGAAGCATTACAACCACCCCTCAGTTTCAGGTAATACCATCTCTGCCATGTAATAGCTGTGGAGTTAGGGACGATGAGACACTACTCACTTAACAATTTCAACAAAGTATTGAAGGAAAACTTTACACCACTTAATTACACGTTAGACAACCTAGGCTCACTGTGAAGTGACCAGAATACAATAACTAGTCAGCGAACAGGAATAACATACGTTGTAAGAACCCTAGAAACTGGTAGAAGCACATGTTTCACAATTAAATCACAAATTAGACCCCTTCGCAGGTCCACTAACTACACAGTTGTACTGGAAGAGATTTAAACAATACATTTAAATATTATTTTCATTAAAATTACTGCATTCTTACTCTTCTATGTATATGATGTGGTTAAAAATATAATAACCTAGATGCATAAAGCGTCTCCAAATAAATGTTGACATGAAAGATCTTCTTTTACTTAATGTATTTGTTTTATCAGTGGAAGCAGCATTGTAAATTCCAGTGATGGAAATTGTGGACAGGAAGTCATTCTCTTTGATGAATAATTCTTAAATCATAAATATGCTTTGCAGAAAATAAAAAAAGTACAATTTGTTATTCGGTATATAATTTTTATGCTGAAACGATAAAACATTACAAAAATACAAGAAGCAAGTAAGAGAATAATTTACAGTAATAATGATCGCATTAAAAAAAAAAAACATGAAAACTGTAATACCGATTCATTAGTTTACTATATCATTTCAAATAAAACAAGTAGGTAGTTTTAATAATCTTTTCGGTGACCATAACTTATGATCTCGGCAACAGTTGTTAAATAGCATCGTTAAACATTTAGTCTGGTGCCCCAATTACATGACAGGACACCATTATACAAGTCATAAATATTGAAGTCACCACTAATGCTGACGTGCATCCGTCATGCTGGCTGTACACACTAATTCAGATTTATAATATTATTTATACACATGCAACCTGTTGTCAATGAATGAATGCATCATAATTCACTATGAGATTGTATTTTATTGTTCTGTATAATTAGTTCTTGTGTTATGTGAGATAATTCACTGCATCACACAGGATTGTACACCTATAGGTCATTAATTCATTAAGAAGAGTAAACCTTTCTCGGTCAAAAATAATCTTAGATACAAATTTGTGGTTATATCCTGCATATATACATAATCGCGGCTGTGAGTAATTTATAATCAGAATTACGTACATTGACGAACTAATCGTAGTAGATCATTTACAAATGTAGATAATTTATAAATAAATCCATTTCTACCCTAACCTTGCAATTATTAAATACACCATTAGGTACTTATTGATTTTTTAAACATTTCTTACTTATTGTTAACTGTTTCGTATACATGCTTTTCCTATAATAGAAATCAGTAACACTTTAATGTTTGTTTATATTATGACTAAACGCACAACGCCTACAATTCTGTTTATTCGGTATTTTAAACTTATGATGCAGTTTGATTAATTTAGGAATTTAAAATTAATTGAATATTGGCCATACTAATAAAATAAATATTTAAATATATTAACCCAAGAATATCTTACTAAAAATGTTTTAGGCTTATTAGAATATTGATATATTATGCAACATTGATATTAAATTTTTTGTGAAAGAAACAATAGTTTTTCTAAGTCATTTAGCGTGTTTCTGCTACAGATAACTGAGGTAAAGGCTTAACAGGGTTATCAACAAAGAACAGTTCCCTGAGGACGATCAATTCAGTGATAAATCGTTTGGTACTGTAACTGTTGTTCTTTATTGCAGTGCAAATCGTGTGTCGGTAATCTATCAGACGCCTGGTTTCTAACTCTAAATTTTCGCCAACTTGTATACAGATTGTCTTCTAAATCTTATTAGCAAAATCAGACAAGCAAATTATTCTTAAATTGGTTAATTTGCTTGTCATATTTTGCTGAATATTTCATATATTTTATATTTCAATTGCTTTAAACAGATGTGATTTTATAATAGCAATAAAATTTCATGTGGTTTTCAAATCTTAAAAAAAAATCAAAACCACACAAAATTCATATTCGCAACAAAAAACTATATTGTTTGTCTGCAATAATCTAAATTTACCATCTATAAAAATTATATTACCGGTTCATATTCCTGTATTACAGGTTTTTTATCTATACTAAATTTAAATCATAGTTTCGATGGCTTATTATTAGTATTTTTTGTAAATAATCTGAAGGTTTGGTTCGGTATAATTTTTCTCACTACTATAAATTAATTATAGTTCTACATGATTTATAGTTGCTTCTTAAAAATGGTGTGCCCAAACACTAAAACAAACACTGTGAACATCTTGGTATAATAATAAGACATGACAATAAAAGGAAATTTCTCAACTTCCACAAATAGATAGCTCAAGAACGTTTTAGATTTAAATATTCAGTTTAATATAGGTACAATCTAAAACTCGTTAGTAATTAAATTTTTTTATCATCATTCATATTAGGAGCTGCTGTAATATAAAAACTCGCAGAAAAACACATGCTACACACATAGAATAAGCAAGAGATTGTACAGTGACATGGTTGGTGCTTACTCAGTTTGCTCTCGGCATTCAGGTTTTTCTACGTACAACTTTTTTGTTGTGAAGTTTGCATTTTGAGATTTTTTCTCCATTCATTTGCTAGATCTTAATTTTGATTGATGTACGCATAACCTTTAGTCTTAAGGATTTTTGATATCCGAAAGAAGGCAGATCCTGCGGCTTTTGCACGCTTTTAGTAAGCTTTGACTGTTTATAAGCCACTTCTGGTTCAAGTGAATTATACTTACAACACCGATGAAGAGTTTTAAACCTCGTTACCATGATCAAGAAAAAAACCTGTCAAATTGTATGTTTATAGCCATTGTACACGTACACGTACTTTATTAATAAAGTGGTCTAACACTCGATAGATAGATTACTCGAGATAGATAGTAAAGATAGGTGGTATCTTTTCTTCGGCGTCAGTATTTTTTTGTATACAGTGTCAAAAACGTAAAACAAAACTTATCGTATCTTTAAAAGAACACTGGAAGTTTGCATAGTTGTTTATGCAAATACTAGAGATTTGGTCCTTATTAACTCAAGATTTTCCAAGATTTCTGAGGGATGTGAGATGTACAAAATGAAAGTTTTACTGTTGAGTTTTAATTTCGCCGGTATGGTATCAATAGATTATCCCCATGAAAGGTTCACTGTAGCTTGGGATTATAACTGCTAGTACAAGCAATATTGTCTTAAGCAATGCCGAAATGTTACGTAAATCTGACATACAAAGGATGTACAGTACATACATGTAGTGGCACCACTAATAACGAGGTAAAGGGGTGAAAAGGATTGGTCGATTAGTATTGCTAATTGCGGAGGTTGTCTGATGGAGTGGGGGGGGGGGGGGGGGCTCACATAATGTTTCAGGTATTTAAAACCTAAACACGTAGGAGTTTAGGTTTTAAAAACTTTCCTCGCCATACTGACTGTAGAGTTAAGACATGTGGTAGTATTATAGAAAATACCTAGAACTTTTCTTAAAGAAATTTTTCTTTACAAGTCCGTTGTGTTACATAATTTTAAACGCTTCCCTTATTTTTTAACCCACTTCTAAATGGAGGAAGTCGTACAATTGGACAGGTTTCTTTAGTTTATATTAATGTTCACTGAATCGTTCAGAAACTAATAAACCGATTTAGACTAAAAAGTTTTTCAAATTAAAGAGGGCTGCCCCACTGCCCAGATTAACCTTACGTTTGTTGTGGATTGCCATGTAACTGATGTCCCACTACCTACAAAACACGTATGTATCACTTTAAATGTTTTACATATAAAACCATATGGAAAGCTAGCAAAACATTTCGCGGATATGAGATTTATTAACTCTATAATAAGGAATATCCATGGAAACTAATGTTGAGTATGTATAAAAATATTGTTTGTATGATAATGTGTTTCCATGGGTACGAGTGTGTTTTTGTCAATTATTTTACTGTTTTCTTAACGTATTTAGTCGAGTTCCCTCATTTTCAAGCTTTCCGAAGAGTAAAGCCAGTTGCGTAATCTCCTTATATTTAAGTAAATTTACCCTATTAAGTAAGTCTTCTCGAACAAAAATCATAAGTGAGTAAACCACAAAACTTTACATGTTTCAGTAAACTAAAAGCAAGGTCACTTCCATTTTTCTGAAGATGGAGCTTAAATATTCAACACCGAAGCGATGGAAACATGGTAAGTAGAAGACTACCTTTTCAACACTTCAAGTTCGACTAAGTGCTACAGCTTTCTCACCTGAAGATCGAGAAAAGAATGTCTGCCGCTGCGGTTCCTAAAATGATTTTGGGGAGTGTTGAAATTACTTATTAATGTCTACTTGGACATGTTATACTTACACGATGTTTTAAAATTAGAATGAGAAGGGAAAATTAACTACCTAACCTAAGGCTATATTATTTCTATGTCAACAACGAAGAATAGGTTTCAGCATAACTAAACAAGCATTCTGAACAAATTATTTATGAAATCATATTTATATTTTGCATTATTATCATCATTGAGGCCATCTTTATACAGTTAGAGGGTGGTAGAGGCAGTGAGTTGACCTGTATAGTTTTTTATCCTGTCTTAACCTCAAACTATAATTATGAGTATATGTTCGATTTGTAAGGATCAAATTTCTGAAGATAACGAGTTTTATTTTTTCTCTATTGACAATTGCAAGTTACATTTCGAGTTGAGTTGGCTAATATTGCTGAAACTACTGGGAGCCGAATGACTGAAGAAATGCTTGGAAGTGTAACACCTGCACATCTGGCACAGATAACACCAAGGACGATTCTGAGCTAATATTCAAAATGCAATGTAAGGTTTTGATTGATATATCTCGTAGTTCTTGAAATATGCTCTAATAAGTTCCAGTTTCATAATATGAAGATTTGCAAATAAAATATTCCTACCAATAAAACATCCTAGACTTATATAGTTATGTATAGTAGATCTGTTAGGAATTAAAATTACTGTTTTTTTTTTTTTTTTTTTTTTTTTTTTTTTTTTTCAATATTTTGAAGTAAAATGAGTTTCTCTATAATTGGAGAGTGGAATAAGTACGTCATCGACTCTTCCGCCTCGTTTAATCTCCCTCCAGTGACCTACACAATGACGTCATCAATTCTGAGTAAGGCGCTTACGAAGCAAGTGGTGAAGATAAAGCTCCACTTATTACGTAATATGTGTGAGATGTGTATCACTTTGACTATCGGCTTTAGTGACATATATTAGCGTATTACATATTTATTTATCTTTATGCATCTTTAAGAGTTTAATAAAATACCTTGCTTATGACCATTAATATATTTGCTATGTACACGTAAAAACATTGAATAGTGATTTTTGGATTAATAAAAATTCTTCTACGTAGTTAATCATTTCACATTTGTTTCTTACTTTCAACTGTAATATTGTCATTAATCACGTACGTATAGATTTGAACTAATTTTTAGGCCAATATCTGTCTTTTGCGTCTCTCTTTGCATGAAAATAATTAGTTCAAGTTGTGTACAGAGGTATACCTTATATGTATCTACACAAACAAACAAGAAAATTACCTAGTATGTTCAGTTACAATCCTGAAACCTAGTTTTAGGTTTTAGTTTAGCGTTGTTATTATAGAATATATTAAATATGGACACATGATAAAAGTTTTAGTAAAATATAATTATAAAACAATTAGTTTTTAATCAAATAATGAACCATAATCCAATTACCAATAAATAGGGAAAGAACGTAAGCGATAATGAGTTCTTTTTTGTATCATGCAGTACCGCTATAGTTCTTGTAGATATCCTTGGATTTAAATATACAGGGTGTCCAAAAAGTCCCGGGTCAGTTAAATATTTTTCAAAATATTTAAAATAGAGCTACAAAACCTTACACAAAGTTACTAGACGTAAAAATCTATTTTATCACATATTCAGTGATCCGCTACTTCTTCAGCGGGAGCGGCCCGCCAGGAGTCAGAAGAAAATCTTAAATGTAAGCAAGCATAGGTTTGATATGCATATCAAAATAAAAGGTCTTTATTATTAGAGTACAGAGCCGCAAACCCGACCTCAAACGGATAACCGAGTCAAAAATGGCAGCCGTTCAAAGATGGCTAGAGTTTGGGTCCAAAAAGTCCCGGGTCGGTTAAATATTTTTTCAAAATATTTAAAATAGACCTAAAAAAACCTTACACAAAGTTACTGGACATAAAAATCTATTTTATCACATATTCAGTGATCCGCTACTTCCTCAGGGGGGCGGCCTGCTAGGAGTCAGAAGAAAAATCTTAAATGTTTTGGACACTCTGTATATCAAAGTATCTTAGCCAGTAAAGTTAAAACGTACTTCTGCCTCATTGCATTAAGGCCTAACAGGCCTTGTAGTTCAAGTGATCTCATTAAGTTTGTATCAATAGAAATATTAATTTTCGTAGATATATATTTGACAGTAAAATAAGTATTACTGATGGGTAATTCTTCAACTCTAACATTTTTAAGACTCATGATAGTTCCCTGTTTCAAACACTAATCCGTACACAATGTAGACACACACTTCAGAAAATCCCAGGGGTGTGGAGATAAAGCACACAATTTAATTTTTAGCTCCCACGTTCCACACACAGGCCATATTTCACAAGAGTAAAGCTCAGAAGAAATCTGTGGTACCTGAGCTTTAAGGGATGGCAAGCGTTGGGCAGTTTATTTCAGGACATAAATCTGCAACACTCTGCCCTACTTCACTAAGTAACGTGATAAATACGCACACATATGTTTGTACTGCCCACTTAAAACGGAACTTTCTCTCATAATAATAAAACTTCTATACTTGTACGTTACAAAATGCAAAATAATATATGATATATGATCCTGCGTTCATCATTTCGTGTTTGTTAAGGCTCAAAATCAGTTGTTTACAACTTTTAAATGTCCAACCCGAACCCCTATTTGGATGATTTGTCTGTCATCGATGTGTTAATTTATTAAATTGCTTAGTAATAAAGTTGTTTGCGTCAAAGATTTCATCCGATTTTATAGTAAAATACATTGGACATGTGTGTTTCACCGTTCACTAAAGTTTCGTTTGTATTCACAGTCTAAGGATAGATAACCTTTAATATTTTTCACAGTTTTTCTTGAAACTTTTCGATTAAAATCTTGATTTCTGACCTCATAATTGATATATATTTGTAGATTGACATAAAATTATCGTTCAAATTCGTTAAAATGTATTGCTTGAAAAGACTATGTCTAGGGAGAAAAAACTTCCACATCAATGATATTTTCGGATTTTTTCATTAAGAGTTTTATTTATTTCTTTCTATCCTTTCAGACTTAGTTTTTGTTGTTAGTTTAATTTCTCAGCTATTGAATGATTTTTTCATCATTAAATAGATTGAGCTCTTTTTTATCTTCCTTAAAAATTTGTGTTTAGTTCCCTTAATTTCTCAATATTATACATATTATCGTATCCGTCTATTTTATTCTCTTCAGCCCAATTCCGTAAATAATTTAGCTCCTTTTCATAAATATCTTTATTTTTGAGATGATTTTTTGATTTGTAATGTCTTGTATAGTGTTGCTTTGAAAATGTCTTTTTTTTACAGAAAGGGAATGTTATTTTACTTCCCTCCATTCTTCTATTTATAAAGGAAACATTTCTTAACTAAGAATCTGAAAAGTTTGTCTATTTAGTAATGTGATGCTTTATAATTTTATAAATTATAAAAATCGAACTTTAAATGTTTTAAACATTGCCATATCTTGTTGATTACATAATATAATTTATGATGGAAAATGAATGTCTAATTTATATTTTTCCTCTAATATCGTATTACAATATGAATTGCCCTTATCATTTTTACTGGCCAATGGCACAGTGTAGCGTGTACAAACGGTTATTGCAAGATAACCGGATGAAGAAAAATCGAGCGTGGCTGCTGCTTGGATGGGTGACCGCTGTCCTTGTAAGCAGCCCACCTGCCCGGCCGTTGGTTGGGTGGTTCGGAAGTCACCTTTAAGCCATTGGTCCCCAGATTAAGTGTTAGAGAGGATTCTGAAGCCCTAAAATTCGCCTGGTAAGATAAGAAATATTTAACCTTACCTGTTTTGTTTTTGTTTTTTAGCCTATACTTAAAATTTAAACAATCAAAATATCTCTAAGAAATATTAATAAACTCTCTACGTTCTGATGGAATGGGACTTGCAAGAAAATCAAATACTAAAAAAATTAAAAGGGAATGTAAAGATAAAGGCTTCATTTTGATTATATATTTAGTTTTAGTCAAATTAAATTAACCTATTATATGTCTGTTTGTTAAAGTTTAAATTTCTTATTAAATTTATAACATGTTTAAAATTATACAATGATAAAATACTACATTTAATGCATTACTCGTTTGTCTAGCTAGCTACTAGTGAAGTAATATTTAACAGTAAAGCTACATCTGCCGGTAATATGATCGTCACCGGTCGTAGATTTCCCTCGAGTAACAGAGCTCCTTGAGCGTGCTGTCCTTTAATTAAATTACTGAACTGATGCCATAGTATTGAATCAATTCTCGATCTCATATGAAAACTATGTCAGTTTACATTGCTCCTGATTTAATTTAAAATACAAAGCTGATTAAATATCACTGTTTTAATCAGCTGTTTGAATTTACAATTGATTTAAAAAAATCTGCGTAATATTCCCAATGTCTTTGATTGTGTATCAGCCTATGAGATAACGTTGCGTACACTGCATGTTGCCTATTGAGATTCCGTGGCTGTCGGCTATCTAGGAAGAAATAAAGGAAACAGCGATTATAAATTATAAATATACAAGGTGTGAGTTATAGTCCCACCAAATCTCATGGTGTGACGGTGCACCTATATCGTAATTCAGAGTTTCATCAGACAAATATGAAGCTTCATTCACAATTTTCAAGGTCCATAGGTCCAGGTAGTTTTTCAAAAATATCGTGTGCATAGACAGCCAGAAGTGAAATGTATACGGTCCCTTGAGTGATAGGCTTCGCTGAAGCTCAGCCAATTACAGAAAATATTTAACATGTAATATATTGAATACACTCCAACAATAATAACAAATACTCAATATTTTTGTAGTTACTGTATGTTACTCAATGTAGAGTTAGTTATTGATATTGAAAGAATATTCTATGTATACGGTTCCCTTGAGTGATAGGCTTCGCTGAAGCTCAGCCCAATTAACAGAAAACTATTTAACATGTAATATATTGAATACACTCCAACAATAATAAACAAATACTCAATATTTTGTAGTTACTGTATGTTACTCAATGTAGAGTTTAGTTATTGATATTGAAAGAATATTCTTTGTAAAGTTACGACCATTGAGATTACGTTTATAGCTTTGCAATTTCCTATCTAGTTATAACGTTGATAAAGATAGCACAATGGATTCATTCTAAAACATCTCATCCTATCAAAATTTATATTTTAAGCAACATAGATATTAATTGTGTAAAAAATATAATTTGGGATGTATCTGTATTTTTGATTACCTACTAAGGTTATTAAAATTGATTTACAAAAAATATTCATTTAAAGTTATTTAAATCATATGTCAACTTATAGATGGAATGTTACAGATGATTGCCTATTTCAATCACTCTTTTTGACGTACGGAACTCGTTTTCATCGTAATCTGGTGACGATATATTGGCAATCTCTGTGAACTACAGTAGAAGGCGGAAACACAGTTCAACACGCTGCTATATCAAGTGTGTTTAAATTGGCAATGAATTATTGTTGCCCCACTCGTTAAAAATTTATTTTACATCTCACAGAAAAGAAAAAAGGAGTAATGGGGGGGGGGTGGGGGGGGGGGGGGGTGGGGGGGGGGGGGGGTGGGGGGGGGGGGGGGTGGGGGGGGGGGGGGGTGGGGGGGGGGGGGGGTGGGGGGGGGGTTTAATTCGTTGGCAATTTCATTTCCAAAGTCCAAACAGATGTTGCATACAAACACAGGATCATGTTGATCAAGGTCCTCTCTGTTTTGTATACATTTTATATGATACAGTCTATCACACATGTCACATTCAACAGGTTGGGAGACTTCTTCGTCTTTGAAGTTAGTCCCACAACTGTAGCACAATCCATTTTTTGTTACAGGAAACAACTTTTTCCCCACAGACTTAGGCTTATGTGATACAGACGGTCCGTTATCAACATCAATTGACTTTTCAACTTTGACTTTCCCACATAATTGATCTTCATAATTTTTCTTCTTAACAGAAATCTTACTATGTTGTTTAGTAGAGTTTCCTTTCTGGGCTTTACTTAACTTCTTTTCTTCTCGTAGTCTTTTCCTTTCTGCCTTGGCTCTTTCTTCTTTTGCCTTTTTTCTTCCTTTTCTTCATAAATTATTTTCCATTTCTTCGAAGAAACAACGTAAGGTACTCTTTCTGTTTTTCTTTGGCCTTTTCTGGTTGGAGTTTCGGGCCACACGAGAACATCAGCCAAAGCTGGACCACTGCTTCCAGATGCTTGGGCAATGCCTTGTGAAGCATGTAGCGCAACACGTGAACCTTCACTTAACTTTTTCTCGGGTGTTGTATAGTTTATGGTCAAGTTTTACATTTACATTGTTGTACATTGTTTTCACATTTTGATTGTTGAAGATATGTGGTGTCATTTTTTAATGCATTGGCACTGACATCTGGTGCAGGTAAATTAATTTCAGGATCATAGTTTTGTTGTTTTTGTAACATCAGTTGTGTGGCATCTTTGACAATAGGCCTATCTGGCACACATACATCAGTGACAGTTTTTGGAGAGTGTGGATTTAGTTCCATGACAGCATGTGGCGAACCAAATTTTTGAGGTTGCTTATTTCTGGAAAACTCCTCCCACACTCGATATAGTGTGAAAAACAGTGGAGGTTCATTATTTTCCGACACAACTTTCTCTATATTGCGGAATTTTTCTATCATTTCGTCTCCTACAATCCCTTCGAATTGATCCAAGGTAACTACATCTTTACCGCTTAATGGTACAATTTTCATTTGGGTTTTACCAAGACACTTTGTATAGTCAATTGAGTTGCAGTTCCAAGGAAACAAGCCACAGGCTCTAAATCCGTTAGTAAGTGTTTGAGGCTTGACCTCGTCCACTACATGTTTCAGGATTGGTGCAACATTCTCCTTAGTTAAAGCGTCTGTCGGGTGGTTACTACGCCAATTAAACACTGCCTTTTTCCAGCCTGACTTGATTGGTCTAAATGCAGCAACATCTGCTGGCTGCATTATTCTGGTAGCGTTTGGGTATAGGGCTATCAGTATTATTTGCAACTCAGAACACAGTTGGCTTAGCTGATAGGAAAGATGGCTCTTATGCCCATCTACAAAAAGGATAACTGGCCGTGTGATATTGTTTTTTTCAAGGTGTGCATTAAAAACATTACCGATGTACTCATAAAAGACTTCGGATTTCATCCATCCAGTGTTCGAATGACCAATACCCCAAGAGTCTGGTACAGAATTTACAATTGTTGATGGTAATCTATGGTACGGATAGATTAACATCGGTGGAACAATTCGCCCACAAGCAGAAAAAGAAAACATCACAGTAATGGCGGCTTTTGAATTTCCCTTGTCAATTTCATAAACATTTTTTGATCCTGTGGGAGCTAAAACTTTAGAACCCTTTGGACACAGTAGGAAATTTGTCTCATCGCCATTAAAAACACGAGTCGGGTCTTTCAAAACGTCCACCGCATTTTCTTCTTTCAAAATGTCTTCTATAGTTTTAAACCAATTTTTAATATCGTTTTCGCTGACGCATGAGCTTGCAGAAGTTACTCCTTCGGGAGTCCTTAAGGATAGGTTAGGGTGCCTTTTTAAAAATGCTTGATACCAACCGAGGCCTGGAAGATTGTTTTTAAAAGGATTAGGTCTTTCATTTTGTATTAAGAATTCTTGAACGCTCAGTTGCAAATCTTCTTTCCGTCGTGGGAAACCTTTCCGACAGCAGTCATTGATCCATTTTTCAAGTGTATCCTCTTCTTCCTTCGTCAGTACAGGTGGAGGACCAAGTTGTGTTTTTGAAAACTTGTCACTAAGCCGAAACTGAATAGTTGACCGAGGAACACCATGCTTTTTTGCTGCAGCCTTTTTGGTCATTCCATTTCTAACATCTTGTAAAGCTGCCTCAAGAGAATCGGCTTTGTAAGAGAATTTAGGCATAATTTGAACTCCGTTGGTGATCTGAAAAGAAAAAAGTTATTTATTGGCATGCCAATATCTATACATTGACATAGTGCCAATCACTGCTAGGTTACAGTGATTGGCATGCCAACGAGAAATATATATGTGTGCCAATGACTGTTTCAAATTGAGTTGTTAAACAATAACAATATTCATAAAAAGCCCATTGTTTTTATACTTCGAAAGATGTTATTTTGGCTTAAAATAAACAATCTCTTAAATACATAGTCATTGGCACTCCCTGCCGATGACTATATTTCATAATTTTTAAACATACAGTCATTGGCACCCCCTTTGCAGGTTTGATTTTGAGGTTATTTAACTTAAAACCTATCAAAAATGGTTTCAACTCCTTCTACATTACAGCTATCATTGTCTTAGTTGCAAAGATTTATCTTATCAAAGGGAAAATAACATAGTACAGAGAAGCAACTCTAAAGGAATTCACAAGAAGATCAACAGAAAAAGCTTACCTATACTAAAAATAATTTTTCCAGACACCACGTGCAGTCTATCTGCAAACATCACAATACCAATTGGGGAGAACTGTTAAGAGTATCTCATGAACTATGTTGGCATTCAATGCTGCCAACCTAAATCTTGTAATGAACAAAATAATTACAAAGTGCCAATGACTGTACTAGTGCCAATGACTGTATGGTTTACCCTACGATCTCGAGCTTGTTGATGCATAAAGTGTTTTTCATTTTAGGCACGAACCAACATTATTCAGTACTTTCATAAATATACTGTACAGGGTTAATCTTACCGTAAATGATCTCATCCACGAAGAAGTACTGGTTTGAATTGTAAATTACTACAGACTCACCCAACTGTATTGTAAACTAGTTGGAAGTTGAGACATTCGCTAATGTTTGCAGGGTGATTAAACTAACGGCTTTCGTAACTATATTTGCACTGCAAGTATTATGATTTATTCATTTATTCTAGTCATTCCTTTCCTTCTAAGTTTTAAAAAGTAATTTAAAATATGATCATGCTGTCGTAAAACAATGTTTTCACAGAACAGTTGATTACATATTCCCAAATTTAGAGACCAAGATTGGACTTTTAACTGCATTAAAGACCAGTGGGGTGTATCTCGGAGGAATTTTCGAAATAAAAATCGTCTTATGTTTATCCAAGGGACCCTAAGATTGTCCAAGTAAATATTCAGTAAAATCGATTAAATAGTTTATGCGTTAAACCAAAACAAACAAACAGAGTCACTTTCGCATTAGGATTATTCTTATTTAAAAACGTAATAATTTACAAACAGTTCTAGTAAAATGACTGATGTAACCAAACACGACGTTGTTGTGTCAAGTAACATTATAAAGTAGTGGTTATTGGAAACGAGTGATTGACAGTAACTGTAAAGTAAATTATCTTGCTAGTAATATCTTGTCAGAAAGAAGACAAACTGCAGCTTGGCTGGTCTCCTCAGTAAGGGTTGAAAAATGATGGGGCGGGAAACGAATGTCACAGCGAGATATAGTCTTGAATAACGCCTTTATTGTAATGTATAAGAAAGGCTTCAAACACTTTAGTATTATATTCGTAATTAATTTTTAGAAAATTCTATTTCAATCAAACATACCCTTAGGTATATGTAATCCAAGACCAGATATGTTTTATTATTTATTATTTCTTTGTCCTTTGTGTGTATACATCATAGCTAGATCTAAATTAGATTGTGCGTAAAATATATAATATTGATACTTTCAATTTTTGATTCTCTTAAACAAACATTGACAATATTATACTTTAAGTGAAACGATAAGTTCAAAGTTATTATGTAAGATTTTGATTTTGTATCTCACTAAACTTTCTAGAACGCTGTTAATATTCAGTGATACGAAGTAATGTTATTATTGAATACATTTCCACTCAGCGGTTTTAAGAATTACACCTTAAAATAATCTCAGTTTGCTTATTTTGAAAAAATAAAAATAAATAGTGATTCACAGATAAAAGTAAAATATAGGCTTGGCACAATTAAGGTTTTCTAATGATAAATTTCCAAATGTTAATCATATTCATTATCAGAATTATACTTTACTATAATGTCTATCAAAAATCTATATTTTTGTACAAATCCAAGAGAATCATTTATGGACTGAGTGACAAAGACAGAGAAAACGAACAGGCAACGCCGATCTCTTTAAGAATGATAGTCTAAGATATTGTGTTATTTTCTGAGTTTGTATTTCTGATGGGGTGGTTTGTAGCGAAGACGTCATTAAGACTTCTCTACCAACACAGTTGACTACATTAGTTATAATATAAAGAAACTAATATATTATAACTAATATATTAGTTATAATATATTAACTATAATAGATTATAGCTAATTTAGATATATAGTTAGAGGATTAGGCTGCAACTATATACGAGAGTTGGGTGCATAGAAGACTGTGTGTTTCTATATGTGAATTAAATAAATTTTTTGACATTACGTATATGTAAACATGAATGAAGATTTACGTGTATTCCTTTTTATGGTATTATAAAAGAATACTTGATAATTGGATAAATATTACCCTTGTTTACAAAGAGCAGGGATACCTATCCTAGAAAACAATTTCAACTCATACTGCAATAAGGTGAAGAATAAAAGATGAGTGAGAAGTAATAGTTAAAGGACGGTGCTAAAATTGATTACCTAACAACCTTACTTGGTGTATCCTCTCTAAGTCACCAGAGACGGGAAGCTATAATTTCCGGATTTTACCTCAAGACGTTAATTTAAAATTAATTTGTTTTAAGGCGCTTATACCACACGGGTATAATTATACTGATAATTCCTGTTTACAGAAACTATCTTTCGAATTGTTCTACTGTTTTATGTTGTAGGTTTTTACCAATTCAAACTGCTTTGACAAAACAACAGTCATGTGTACTGTAGTTGCTTTGCCTGAAAACGTAGCTTTAAATATATAACATGACATATACATAAATTATGTACCAAAGTGTGTATAATATCACGAAACTATTACATCAATACTAATAACTGCAAGGATTTTAAATAATGTTAATTTAATTTGTAACAACTGATTCTTTGAAATTAAATAGCAAAATTCAACTACTGTACGAGATGTATTGTTAGTACTTAAAGTGTAGGAATCTCGTGTAGACTGTGATGGAAAACCTAGACAAATTATAGAAGAGCGGTAAGTCGGGTTCCAAAACGTCAAATTTAGAAACAAATTTATAAACACCAGATATACTATAGATGTTTTACGTTTAGTACACACGTAGATTCAATAGATGAAGAACGAGCATCATAAGTACAGTCAAATAGGATAGTTAACTGAGCCTGTTATTATTTTCTAATTATTTTAAGAAAAATAAGTTTTTTCGTTTGAAAAGAAGAAAATCATAAGTATTATAAGTATTACAAAGAGAGAGAATATTTAAACTATATTGTTGGCAACAAGCTACACAGATGTCACTATAACTTGGAGTGTTGAAGCATTAACCAGTAATCTACATATTTGCAAATCACAGGAGCAACCCCCAATTTGCAAGTCATATTGTGTTCCCTCCCGAACATCTTCATCCCCAAGCATTATTGTAACTGTTCAAGTGTGGTGGACGCATATTTATCTCTAAAGTAAATCATTGCTATTTCAGGTTTCCTCTATAATTTTATTTAAATGTTATTATTTAGGTGTAAGAACTAACTAATAATTAAACTATTATAAAATATTTCTCCTTTAACATATCGACGTATCTCAATTGTGTAAAATAGTGTTCACTTAGTATCAAAAATATTGTTAATCAAGACAATAAATTATTTTAAAATTGTCACATTACCGTTATATAAATACACTGTTTATCAATGTTTATAGAGATTTATTTAATAACTGCAAATATTTTAATTTAGGCCTTCTTGATATAGAAACTACAAAAGTAACAGGCAAAAATATGAAACTATGTAATAAACATGAAATTATTACAATACACTATCGCCCCAACAATAATCATCATTACGTCCCACGTTAACCAAAATAATATGTTTTCATAACCAGAAGAATTGTCTCACCAAAATACTTTGTTTAATTCTATATACACATTTATTATTATTTTTAAGTTTTAAGGTAGTATAAATTTGGTATTAATGTTAGTATGTAAGAAAAGTATACTTTATCTGAATATTAATTTTTCGTCGACTTTGAACATGGAAAGTCAAGTTTTAAAGATAACCAAAAAAGCCAATGCTACTCTTGGTTTCATAATTCGAGTCTCTAGAGATGGGTTTTCTCCTTGGGCTTTGAGGAAATTGTATGTGCACCTGATGCGGCCATTGTTGGAATATTGTTCTCCCGTGTGGTCCCCTTACTCCTCTGGACTCATCAGCCTTATTGAAAGTGTACAAGTACGTTTCTTGCGTCTTATTGGACTGCGTCCAGGCTATGCGTATTGGGAAGTGCCCATCGAGGAACTCCGACAGCAGCTTCTTCTTCCTACCTTGAGGTCCAGACGGCTGGTTGCTGACATCGTCTTCCTTCGTGGAGTTCTTACTGCGGAGATCGATTCAACAGAGTTATTGAGTAGAGTCATCCTTCGTTGTTCTCGCCCCGTCACGCTCGAGGGACTTGTTCGAGAGGTGGCATCGCTCGACGCAGTACGCCTTCAACAGTACACTGCCAAGATTACACCGTTTGGGGAACAGTCTCCCACGTGGTTTGGATGTTTTTAGACTGAAATTGCCTGCCTTTAAAAGGGAATTGTTCAAACTGTATTTTTATTGTTATTCCTTGTGCATTTTTGCAGCTCCTTTTTTATTTTTGTTGTTGATTCTGTCAGCTTGGAATGTAGATTGTGGTGAGGGGGTTCTGATATTTAATGGTTTGTAATTGTTGCTGTTTTAATCACTCATTAAAAAACTTGTTTGATCTTTTCCTTTTATATGAATGCCAATAGTTATATCTATTCCATTATATCGTATTGTCGTAAATATTTGCATGGTCTTATGTTTAGCATGGATTTCCACTTAATTTATTGTTATTAACCTGGGTTTGTTTGAAAGTTTGTTTGTAATTTTGGTTATCTTTGCATATTATTTGTACTATAAACGATTTATATTTATTTATACTATCATTGCATGTTACAATCGCTTGTTACATTTTTGTCATTCTATTGTACATATTCGCCATATACTTTATTGTAATTACTATTTTTAAAGGTGTTGACCGTTGAATAAATAAATAAAATAAAACAAAGTAAGAATACGCCACACTAAGTGTCGCGTAAGAGGGTTTGCAAAATTTCAATATATATATATATATATATATCGTTTTATTCTCGAGATACCCTGTTTACAGTTAAACAGAAAATCATACGCCCAGCAAGAGTTTTTCACATCACCTCGGCAGAAAACAGAGAAATTATGTCAGCCTACTGTACGATAGGATTCAATGACGCTCAGCTAAATCCATAGTTAAACATGAACCGTAATATAACTCATTCTTAAATGTTTATACATAAATTTTAGTCGAAAACTTTGTAATAATTTCAATGGTTAACTTTTAATAGCGACTTTCAATAATTAGAAAAAGATAGCTCATTTGAAATAGAAAATAACCGTACGTTTTTTACAAATAGGTTTTGTGATATAAGGAAACAAGTTTGTAATCGTTTAGAAATTGGAGTGCTGGTAGCTATAATAGAAATATAAAAAGCTATAAACAACAGACTTATTTTTGACGTGACAACGTCTTAAATTAGGTTGCGGCTCGGAGTCACTCATGAAAAAGTGTAACGCCCGGTAACGTTACGATGCCCGTCCAGTGGGTCCGCCGCACGGGATCCGCACGGGATAAAGCAGATAACTGTGGGTCCGCCGCACGGGCTAAGCAGATAACTATGTTTATTCGTGAAAATGTGGAGTGCTTAGATTCGTCATTTACAACAACTACAACAATAAAGGTAAATAATCGTACACTGATATTTCATTATCGTAAACTATGATTGATTGATTAATTGTTAGATTGACACAAAAGTTGAGAAACTGAGTTTATAGGTTATGTCATACTATTGACAAATGTTGATAGTGTTAAGTAAATTATTAGTTTAAATCACTCTGCAATCAATCGTAATTCAGTCGATTGAGAAGAAACAGCGCGTATTGCTAGTCAAACATTTAAAATAACAAATTATAACCTCTAATCTGTCATAACAGTGCGACCAAACAAACGAACTAAACCGACCAATCACCACGCGCGGAGTTAGAATTTAACTGTGTTTAGCAAGAATTTCAAATTCCAATTTTAGTAAATGTTTTATTCAACTTTACCATTTACAATAACAAATTTTAATTAATTTCAAATTATGTACAATGTTTTAGTAAACAAAATATATTTCTATAGTTAAAATTTGTGCAATTCTTATTTTCATTCAATTCTTTGTTCCTATTGTGCAATTTAATAATATTCATATCAATAAATATTCTACCGAGAAAAAGACGTTGTCACGTAACATCTTCGCCCGTAAAACCGACTTTACAGGCAACCATAATTTTTTTTAATTTGTGGATATTAGGCGCTGTTACAATGTTCAATACTATACTTTACATTACAGTATGTTTTTTTAAAGACTTGAATGAATCAAGTATTTTACAACCTAAAATGGTTTATGCACTTTTAAAGGAGGAAATAGTTTTTAATAACCATGATGGATCACGCAAAACGTTACAGCGTATTAATTAATTCAATTTATATAATTAGATCAGATTGCAACTTGATTCAACTTTGATTCCAATAGGAATACAATACTGAAGTATTTGTTTCATAAATTATTTTTTATTTGCGTTACGCAGCCTCTGGGCTTATAAGAATAAAATAAATGTTTTTTTTATTGAACATACTTAATTATTACTTATTGAAAAAATGTAAGTTTATTTTCTAATTGGTAACTGTAAACTGTATGATGTTGATTATTTATTGATGAAAATAAATTGTGAGTCCCATATTAAAGTGATAATTTAATTATGGAAGTTACTCATAACTTAATAACTTTGATGTTATAGGATAAGAGCGTATTTCCATTATCATTTCATATTGGGGTATTACTTTTAATAGGAGACCTTAAATACACGTTCATTACTCAAAGTAATAAACAGTCTAGTAATATTAATATAAATTTAAACTAAGTATGAGAGGGGCAATAATGTCTGTATATATATCTAAATAAATACTTAAAATATCTGAGTATAAAGTAGTCCAGAGTATACGTATGTTTAATTTTTATAACGGAAATTAAGGTATGTTTAAATAAAGGGCTCCCGACTGGAAAAGCAATTACACATCTGACATCTCCGTAGTTACTGTGTAAATGTTTCCAATTTATTATTCTCAACATTGATACTTTACTTTACTCATAACGTAACACTAAATTATATTATTTTCAACTAAGTTTCCTTAATTTCCTGTGTCTAGTAATTACAAGATTTTCAGAAACGGTTTACTATCGAATATTGTAATAACGGATTTGCTTTCATCACTTTTAATGTGGGACTTTTGTAATGTCACCTTGAATATAAATTTGAGTATCGAAGGTTTAAACACGTAATTGCTATCCAAAACTGCAGATAGTTGGTTAATAACTTTTACTTGTATATTAATATATAGTATCAACGGACAGTTTAATGAATACCATTTGTTTCGTCAGGCAAACTCCCTATTTATACTTTAGTTTCAGCTCTCATACGCTCATATAGGCCCAATTCCCTTATTTGCACGGCCATTTCGGTCGTATAAAAGATAACATACTGGAAAACAGAGCCAGAAAACATAATATGTGAAGCCAAAACCTGTTTTATACAATTCGCCCTAGGATTTCAAGAACTGCAATAGAGCGTCACGTGCTACTCTACTAATTTCATGGTTAGTGAGATTATCTAGAAAAGTCGCGCAATGAAGACTTCGTGGGAATTTCAGTTATCGCAAGTCTTTCAATTTACAGGATGTATCCAGTAAATTTCATTCACCGAATCCAACAGATTTCTTTATTTTGACATTTTATCTGGGTTATCTAGTAAAAGATCCTTAAAATCCTCGATTTAAAATGGGAACATTGATATTGACACCTAAGTATCATCGAGTACTATTGAATTTTGCTGGTTCGTTGCTATGAGTAGGAAAGTCTAAAACTGCAACAATTATGTCTCGTTCTTCCTGCCCTAGATTATGGCCTCCTGTAGGAAAGTCACCGAGTATCCTTACCTGAACAATAGCTTCAGAAATTCATGAGGGATGAAGATCATCGGTTTCCAAATCCAGAATCCACCAAAAATACTCTTTAATAATTAAAAAATTAAAACGATACTTTATAGTTGAGCCCCATAAGGGTAAGTTTATTAAACATTCCTCTGAGGTTACTTACCTCAAAGGCCAAACGTTATCATAATTTTTTTCTCACATAGAATTCCATCCGTTGTTGAAACTAATACAATCACAAACCGCTAGGTTAGTTGTGCAGGCAATGGTTTCACACTAAAGTTTCACTTCTTAAGATGTATAGAATTAGTTTTCAGTTTGCATTTGTTTCTTAACAGTTGTCCTTTAGAATATAACCTTAACAACCCGACAACACCTTCTATAACAACAGTGACCATTTTTATTGCATACTTTGCCTAATTAATTTTAGGCTTGTTCTAAGTTCATTAACGTCTTAATTGAAGGTCGTGGTTTATTGTAGGAAGGGAGATATAAATTAAACTAGTGCTATTACGAAACTTTAAATTTATTCATGACAGTATTATTATTTTTATCAATTGTCTTGAACCTGTTGAATGCTGGAGTATCTCGTTCTAATACAATTTTTCGTTGCTGCTTTATAACATTAGTAATTGCAGCAACTCACAGAAGCACAACTTTCACCATTAAGTTACAAGTCCACTATTTGTAGTAGAGTAAGGCACGAGGACTATCTAACTACTTAGTCACCAGCGATGGCACAACTACGAGGCTTGTAAGAACTGTAGTAATTGGAAGAAGCATAATAACCACCCCTCAGTTTCAGGTAATACCATCTCTGCCATGTAATAGCTGTGGAGTTAGGGACGATGAGACACTACTCAGCAATTCAACAAAGTATTGAAGGAAAACCTTACACCACTTAATTACACGTTAGACAATCTAGGCTCACTGTGAAGTGAATATAATACAATAACTACTCAGCGAACAGGAATAACATACATTGTAAGAACCCTAGAAACTGGTAGAAGCACATGTTTCATAACTAAATCACAAATTAGACCCCTTCGCATGTCCACTAACTACACAGTTGTACTGGAAGAGATTTAAACAATACATTAAAATATTATTTTCATTAAAATTACTGCATTCTTACTCTTCTATGTATATGATGTGGTTAAAAATATAATAACCTAGATGCATAAAGCGTCTCCAAAACATGTTGACATGAAAGATCTTCTTTACTTAATGTATTGTTTTATCAGTGGAAGCAGCATTGTAAATTCCAGTGATGGAAATTGAAGTTATTCTCTTTGATGAAAAATTGTTAAATAATAAATTTGCTTTGCTGGCAATAAAAAAATACAATTTGCTGAAACGATAAAAAATTACAAAAATACAAGAAGCAAGTAAGAGAATAATTTACAGTAATAATGATAGCGTTTTAAACATAAACATGAAAACTGTAATACCGATTCATTGCATTACTATATCATTTCAAATAAAACAAGCAGCGTTAATAATCGGTGGCCATAATTTATGGTATCATCAACAGTTGTCAAATAGCATCGTTAAACATTTAGTCCGGTGCACCAATTACATGACAGTACACCATTATACAAGTGATAAATATTGAAGTCACCACTAATGCTGACGTGCATCCGTCTTGCTGGCTGTACACACTAATTCAGATTTATAATTATTTATACACATGCAACCTGTTGTCAATGAATGAATGCATCATAATTCACTATGAGAGTGTATTTTATTGTTCTATATGATTAGTTCTTGTGTTATGTGAGATCATTCACTGCGTCGCTCAGGATTGTACACATGTAGGGTCTTTGATTCATTAAGAAGAGTAAACATTTCTTAGTCAAAAATAACTTTAGATACAGTTTTCAAGATAAAAACAATATTCATTAAAGTCAAAAATTCTAGCTTGTCTTAAGACATCAGGATCAGATTCTTTCCGCCTCCATTTGAATCGCCACCTTATTTCCCCGACATATCCTGTCTCATTGCTCCAGGACAAGTTACTAGAGTAACGAAGAAGAGAACATCCTGGAACACTAAAAAAAGCTGTGAACATTTTGATATAATAATTATGATAAGACATGACATTAAAAGGAAATCTCTCAGCTTCCACAAATTGTTTGTTCAAGAAATTTTAGATTTCATATTCACTTTAATTTAGGTATGATCTGAAACTCGTTAGTAATTAAATTTTTTACCATCATTCATATTATGAGCTTAAATACAAGAACTCACAACAAAACACATACTGCACAGGTAAGAGATTGTAGAGTGACACGGTTTATGCTTACTCAGTTTGCTATGGGCATCCAGGTTTTTCTACGTACAACGGTTTTGTTGTGACGTTTGCATTTTGATACTTTTTCTCCATTTATTTGCTAGATCTTAATTTTGATTGATGTACTCTTATCCTATTGTCTTTAGGATTTTTGACATCCGAAGAAGAAGATAGATTCCAAATCTCAAGATTTACTATTCTATTTTTGTAGCATACCTTCAAAATCTAGCTTTATTTAAAATCATCCATTGTAAATAAAACATCAAACAAAAAGTTTTGAGTCGCATTATTTACAGTTTCAACTAATTTTATTTTGACGCAAAACCGAAAATATCTGTAGTTGCTGTATAAATCAGCAATAGCTAAACCCTCTAATAGCCTCTTTCTTTTTAAAGATCTCGCTTCCAATAATAATAACCAATAATGCATTACATTTACATTTTAAGTATTTCTATGAACCCCTGAGAAAAGTAGTATCAAGATCAAATGAATACGTGTATATACGATAAGTAACGTTCTGAAATTCTCTTCTAACCAATTCATTTTTACTGTTCTACCAAGTATTTCTGGCTCAGGAAGCACGTAACAACATTTGATTGGTAGAAAAACCAACTACTAAGGAAATATTTATTCTGTGTGGAAACATTTATACCAATTGACGAGAGACCTAAAGAGAGCAACAGTTTGACCATTCATGTTCCAATTAGTGTTAGTGTAACAACAACCGGGAGTGTCAACAGTACCGCGGTAATGAGAAAACCTGACTGAGGTTTTATACAGTGAAATATTTCAATGATTTTTCATCTGTTTATGGACTTCGAGGGAAGTTCACTACATACAGGACTGGATGCAGTCTGACAGAGAGTGTTTTTGCGAAATATATTGGGTTTAACGTTTAAGTAAAATGCACAACTATACGTGAAGTATATCTTATTATAAGTGTTAATTTTAATGAGTTTGAGTTCTTTTTATTGGTCCAATAATATCAAATTAAAGATTGACGTAAGGGTACTTACATTTTATATAAGTACAATATAAACAGTGCTTAAAGAGTATTTAAAGTACTTGGATAAAGAGATTACAACGTACCATACGATTATTATTATCACTTGTTATTATCACTTGTTATTTATTCTTGTATAAACACGAATAAATGTTCTTTGCTATATGTGTCATTCATCATTAAATAAAAACGTGAATTCATTGAGTTAAGTTAGGAATTATGATGCGGACGTTACATTTTGTTTTAAGATAATCTTGTAAAGAAGTGATTACATAAACTAAAAACTAAAACCTTAAAATTTTAATAAAATGTAATGTTGAAGTACACTTGGCATCAGTATAATGTTTAGTACTTTATTATAAAATGGTCTAACACTCAATAGATAGATTAGCCTACTCGAGATAGATAGTAATCTTTTCTTCAGCGTCAGTATTTTTTTATACTTAAATCAAAAATTATTGTATCTTTAAAAGAACACTGGAAGTTGGCATAGGTGTTTGAGACTAGGTCCTTATTAACTCAAGATTTTCCGAGATTTCTGAGGGATGTGAGATGTACAAAATGAAAGTTTTACTGTTGAGTTTTAATTTCACCGATATGGTATCAGTAGTTTATCCCCATGAAGGTTCACTGTAGCCTGGGATTATAACTGCTAGTACAAGCAATATTGGCTTAAGTAATGCCGAAATGTTACGTAAATCTGACATACAAGGGATGTACAGTACATACATGTAGTGGCACCACTAATAACGAGGTAAAGGGGTGAAAAGGACTGGTCGATTAGTATTGCTAACTGCGGAGGTTGTCTGATGGAGTGGGGGGGGGGGCTCACATAATGTTTCAGGTATTTAAAACCTAAACACGTAGGAGTATTGCTCTCCTCGCCATACTGCCTGTAGAGTTAAGACATGTGGTAGTATTATAGAAAATACCTAGAACTTTTCTTAAGGAAACTTTCTTTACAAGTCCGTTGTGTTAAATAATTTTAAACGCTTCCCTTAGTTTTACCCCACTTCTAAATGAAGGAAGTTATACAATTTGACAGGTTTCTTTAGTTTATATAATATTCACTTATCTTTCTCGTAACTAATATACCGATTTAGAGTAAACGTTTTCAAATGAAATAGGGCTGCCCACTGCCCAGATTAACCACACGATTGTTGTGGATCGCCATGTAACTGATGAGTGCATCACTTTAAACGTTTTACATATAAAATCATATGGAAAGCCAGCAAAACATTTTGCGGATATGAGATTTATTATCTCTATAATAAGAATATCCATGGAAACTAATGTTGAAAAAATATTGTTTGCATGATAATGTGTTTCCATGGGTACGAGTGTGTTTTTTTTCAATTATTTTGCTGTTTTCTTAACGTATTTAGTCGATTTCCCCCATTTTCAAGCTTTCCGAAGAGTAAAGCCAGTTGCGTATTCTCCTCATATTAAGTAAATTTACCCTAAAGTAAGTCTTCTCGAACATAAATAATAAGTGAGTAAACCACAAAATTTTACATGTTTCAGTAAACTAAAAGCAAGGCTCACTTCCATTTTTCTGAAGAGGGAAAAATCTAGCTTAACTATTCAACACCGAAGCGATGGAAACATGGTAAGTAGAAAACTACTTTTTAAACGCTTCAAGTTCGACTACGTGCTACAGCTTTCTCACCGTAAGATCGAGGAAAGAATGTCTGACGCTGCGGTTCCTAAAATGATGTTGGGAGTGTTGAAATTACTTATTAATGTCTACTTGGACATGTTCTACTTACACGATGTTTTAATATTAGAATGATAAGGGAAAATAACCCTAAGGCTATATCATTTCTATGTGAACAACGAAGAATAGGTACAGCATAACTAAACAACTGAACAAATTATTTATGAAATCATATTTATATTTTGCATGATTATCATCATTAGGTCCACCTTTATACAGTTAGAAGGTGGTAGAGGTAGTGAGTTGACCTGTCTAGTTTTGCTCCTGTCTTAACCTCAAACTGTAATTATGAGTATATGTTCGATTAATAAGGATCAAATTTCTGAAGATAATGAGTTTGCTTTTTGCTCTATTAGTAAGTGCATTTCGAGTTGGCTAATATTGCTGAAACTACTTAGAGCCGAATGAGTGAAGAAATGCTTGGAAGTGTAAAACCTAGAAATCTGGCACAGATAACACCAAGGACGATTCTGAGCTAATATTCAAAACGGAATGTAAGGTTTTGATTAAAATGGTAGAGACTATTACCATACAACTTGCCTTACATACCAAAGAGTTTGAAAAAGATATTGATGAATTTAAAACATCCCTTCAGTTTTTTTTCTAGTTAGATTGATCCTTATGAGATTCAAGTAACTGATTATATTTGGGCAGGGATTCTCAGGTTGAACAGCATCATAAAAATACCATGCTTGAAAACAAACAGCTTCCTGAAAAAGTAAATATCCTGAAGGTTAAAATAAAAGACTATGGAACAATACGGTCGTAACAAAAACATCGAGGTTATAGGCGTACCAGAACTGGAGGGAGAAAATATATCTGACGTAGTGAAAAAGTTATCAGGGTTATTAAATGAGATTATTGACTATGAAAATGACATTCAGGCAACACATAGAGTACCTACTCGTTGCCTACATGTAATTCTGGTGCAACTGCCATAGTAATTCGGTTTAGGAATAGGCAAAAAGAAATGCAGTCAATTGTTTACTAAAGCAAAAAGTAAAGACAATACGGCTTGTCTCAGGTCTACAATCTTTGTAAATATGGCCCATGACTCTAAAATCGAAATAAACACCTAACTGGATTCTACAAAGAACTACTGTTCGGGGCAAAAAAGTTACGGGACGTAGGCTTCAAGTATGTTTGGATAAAATATGGTAAAACCTTCACTAGGAAGACAGATACAACTAAGATCATCCTGATATTCTCTCAAACTGACATAAAAAAACTACTGAACTCTAGTTGAACAGTTACCTGCAGTGGTTTGTTAATGTTTTTTTTACATTAAAAGTAGTGTCATGGTGTAAATAACCTAGAAGACTGACATATCTTTCACATAAATATTCGAAGCATAAGCGAGCACTCTAACAAACTGTTAAAATATTTAAAGCCGTAAAATATAAACTATCACCTAATAGTCCTTTGTGAAGTTGGCGTAAAGGTGATGAAGAGACTAAATGTAATTATTCAGGCTGCAATACGCATCTCCAACCTAAGCAACATAATTAAGCTGGTGGGATAATAACCCACATGGACTCTGATCTGCATTATCATCAGCTTATCTGCTTTCCCATTGCTGAAATAATTAGTAATGTTGATCTGCTTGTCTCTATTAACAACCATCTTCAAACTTTCACTCCATCACATTTACAGTTCTTTAGATATACCTATGCAACCTTTATATATATAATTGTGATTTCTTTACTTAATATTTTTAGATGAATTATATATATATATATATATATATATATATATATATATATATATATATATATATATATATATATATAGAGAGAGAGAGAGAGAGAGAGAGAGAGCTCTTGAAATATGCTCTAATAAGTTCCAGTTTGATAATATGAAGATGTGGAAATAAAATATTCCTACCAATAAAACGTCATAGAATTAAACAGTTGTGTATAGTAAATGTGTTAGGACTTAAAATTGCTGTTTTTTTTTAATTATTTTGAAGAAAAATGAGTTTCTCTATAATTTGAGAGTGGAATAAGTACGTCTTCGACTCTTCCGCCTCGTTTAATCTCCCTCCAGTGATGTACACAATGACATCATCAATTCTAATTAAGGCGCTTACGAAGCAAGTGGTGAAGATAAAGCTCTATCTCATGACGTAATATGTGTAAGATGTGTATCACTTTGACTATCGGCTTTAGTGATATACAGTAGCGTATTACATATTTATTTATCTTTATTTATCTTTAAGAGTTTAATAAAATACCTTGCTTATAACCGTTCATATATTGCTGTGTAGACGTAAAAACACTAAATAATGATTTTAGATTAATAAAAAAAACTTCTACGTAGTTTATCATTTTACATTTGTTTCTTACTTTCAAATGTAATATTGTCATTAATCACGTACGTATAGATCGAACCAATTTTAGGCCAATATCTGTCTTTTGCTACGTCTCTCTTGCATGAAAAATAATAGTTCAAGATGTGTACAGAGGTATACCTCTTATATATCTACACAGACCTCATATGTGTCTACACAAACAAACAAGCAAATTATATAGTATGTTCAGTTACAATCCTGAAACCTAGTTTTAGGCTTAGTTTGGTGTTGTTATTATAGACTATATTAAATATGGACACATGATAAAAGTTTTAGTAAAATCTAATTATAAAACAATTTGTCTTTAATCAACTAATGAACCATAATCCAATTACCAATAAATAGTGAAAGAACGGAAGTTATTTTTTGTATCATGCAGTACCGCTATAGTTCATGTTATATCCTTGGGTTAAATATATATCAAAGTATCTTAGCCAGTAAAGTTAAAATGTTGTTCTGCCTCATTGCATAAGGCCAAATAGGCCTTGTAATTCAAGCGATTTCATTAAGTTTGTATCAAAAGGAACATTAATTTTCCTAGATATATATTTAACACTAAAATAAGTGTTACTGATGGGTAATTCTTCAACTGTAACATTTTTAAGATTCATGATAGTTCCTGTTTCAAACACTACTCTGTACACAATGTAGAGACACTTAAAGTCCAGTCCCAGGGGTGCGAAGATAAAGCACACAATTTAATTTTTAGCTCCCACGTTCCACACACAGGTCATATTTCACAAGAGTAAAGCTCAGAAGAAATCTGTGGTACCTGAGCTTTAAGGGATGGCCAGCGTTGGGCAGTTTATTTCAGGACATAAATCTGCAACACTCTGCCCTACTTCACTAAGTAACGTGATAAATACGCACACATATGTTTGTACTGCCCACTTAAACGGAACTTTCTCTCATAATAATAAATCTTCTCTACTTGTACGTGACAAAATGCAAAATAATTATCTTTATATGTGATGCTTTATAATTTTGTAAATTATAATATCGAACTTTAAATGTTTTAAACAATGCCATATCTCGTTGATTACATGATTGACTAATAATGGGAAATGAATGTCAAATTCCCCGCCTGCCCGGCTGTTGGTGGTGGTTCGGAAGTCACCTTTAAGCCATTGGTCCCCAGGTTAATTGTTAGAGAGGATTTCTGAGCCTTAACTTCACCTGGTAAAATAAGACATATTTATCTTACCTTATCTTTTACTTTTTAGCTTATACTTAAAATTCAAACAATCAAAATATCTGTAACAAATATTATTAAACTCTACCAGGTATTATCTACGTTCCGATAGAATGGGACTTGGAAGAAAATCAAATACTCAAAAATTAAAAGGGAATGTAAGGATAAAGGTTTCATTTTGATTATATTTGAGTTTTAGTCAAATTAAATTAACTTATTATATGTCTATTTATCAAAGTTTAAATTTCTTACTAAATTTATAACATGTTTAAAATTATACAATGATAAAATACTACATTTAATGCATTACTCGTTTGTCTAGCTAGCTACTAGTGAAGTAATTTTAACAGTAAAGCTACATCTGCCGGTAATATGGTCGTCACTGGTCGTAGATTTCCCTCGAGTAACAGAGCTTCTTGAGCCAGCTGTACTTTAATTAATTACTGAACTGATGCCATAGTATTGAATCAATTCTCGATCTCATATGGAAACTATGTCAGTTTAAATTTCTCCTGATTTAATTTAAAATACAAAGCTGATTAAATATCACTGTTTTAATCAGCTGTTTAAATTTACAATTGAGTTTAAAAATCTTCGTAATATTCCCAATGTCTTTGATTATGTATCAGCCTATGAGATAACATTGCATACACGGCATGTTGCCTATTGCGATTTCGTTGCTGTCGGCTATCTAGGAAGAAATAAAGGAAACAGCGATTATAAATATACAAAGTAGGAAGGAGTTAGTCCCACCAAATCTCATGGTGTGACGTGCACCTATATCGTATGCAGAGTTCATCAGACAAAAATGAAGCTTCATTCACAATTTCAGGTCCATAGGTCAGGTATTTTTCAAAATATCATGTGGATAGACAGGCAGAAGTGAAATGTATACGGTCCCTTGAGTGATAGGCTTCGCTGAAGCTCAGCCAATTACAGAAAACTATTTAACATGTAATATATTGAATACACTTCAACAATAATAACAAATACTCAATATTTTGTAGTTATGTTACTCAATGTAGAGTTAGTTATTGATATTGAAAGAATATTCTTGTAAAGTTACGACCATTGAGATTACGTTTATAGCTTTGCAATTTCCTATCTAGTTATAACGTTGATAAAGATAGCACAATGGATTCATTCTAAAACATCTCATCCTATCAAAATTTATATTTTATGCAACATAGATATTGTGCAAAATATAATTTGAGATGTATCTGTATTTTTGATTACCTACTAAGGTTATTAAAATTGATTTACAAAAAATATTCATTTACAGTTATTTAAGTCATATGTCAACTTATAGATGGATGTTACAGATGATTGCCTATTTCAATCTCTTTTTGACGTTCCGAACTCGTTTCATCGTAATCTGGTGACGATATATTGGCAATCTCTGTGAACTACAGTAGAAGGCGGAAACACAGTTCAACACGCTGCTATATCGTGTGTGTTAAAATTGGCAATGAATTATTGCTGCTACTCGTTAAAAATTTATTTTACATCTCAAAGAAAAGAAAAAAAGTAAGTAAGTTGTTTATTGTGATTAGTAAATTTGTAATAAACATGTAAATACAGCAAGAAACATTCGTGGATAACATAATGATAACACTGTTTGCAAATTTAAAATATCACATTTATCGTTGTTAAGTTTTTGAATAAAATGGAATTTCACATTTCAAATTAAAAAAATCTATAAAATAATATTTTTGATAACTTTTTGTGCAGAGTACACACTTTTTTTGGTAATTTTGACCTAAATATAATCATACATCTGAACTTTTTAAGTGATTTAGAAATTGCCAAAAACATATATGTATATTTCCCAAAAACTTGTATTAGTTATCATATTTGTTAAAAGCTTCTCACAAAAAAGGACGTTCCACATGATATTGAGAGCCTCGTGTGAAGCCGAAAGCTAATGTGACAGACTAAAGACAAGTACGACACTAAGTAGGTTTTTACTTTTCTGGGGAGTTACATTTGTCACTTCCCGGAAAATATATTTCCCCAGTTTAGTATTTAAAGGCAGCCATTTATTTAGCATCCAAATAATACTGTGTTGCTATACTAACAGATAATAAAGCAATCTTTTTAGTTTTTACAAGTACCTTTGCCAATAAAGTATGATCCTAAATTCGTAAAGATCTATTACGGTGAATTGAAACGCATCGCGGTGATTACAGAGGGCCTACTGTGGTATTTATATTTAGTTTAATAGTGTTACATGCGTGTCATTTCATACAATAAGTTGTCAGTGGTACGTGTGAAAACGTGCACTGAACACATCCCCTCGCTGTGTGTGAAGTTGCTATCAGATTGCAACCTAAAGATAAAAATAAAACCACCAGCCAAAAGATAAGATGTTGTTATGTATAAGTCTTGAATTTTAAAGAGTTTATGTTAATTCCTAAAATTAATTATTACATAAATAGTTTTTATTTATATATTAAAATATATCATATAAATATTTAATTAATTATAATTACAGTATATTAAATATTACTAATAAATAAATATATTTATTAATTATAGTTTATAAATATGGAACGTAAAATAAATTATTACACACTTTTTTGCGGTAGTAGGCATTGCTTAGCAACATTATATTACGTTATTTGGAATTTATATTATTATGGAAATTTTGTCAGAAATATTAAAGAGTTTATATAACTGTGTATAAAGTTCACAATTTTACCCGTGTCATCACATTTGTCATTTGTTTACATTAAAATTTAAGAAAAATTAAGTGCACAGTCCTTGATTAGTAGCCTAATGCAGATAGCAAGAAAAATGTTACTATCTAAATTATACTGCAGACTGTTCAAGTGTCGAATGTAAACTTATACTGTAATACATTGGAAATATTATTTAAACATTGTTTTATATGGTATGTTTTCACATAAGGTAATCGAAACGGGTTGGCTTTCTTGAAATTGTGAAAATATACTCCTTGAAATATAGATCGATCTTCAATCATTCACAGTAGAAGGAGTAACATGAACTTATATACATCCTATACTGTGATTGTTATCAGGGCAATAATATTACATCTTTTAAATTAAGATTTGATTAGTAATGTAGTTTGACCAGAAAAGCTGCATCATTTAAAAAATATTCCTGTTGAGGGTAATAATTAAAAATTATAATTAATTGCATAGCAGGCCACAAGAATTGACGACTTCATGTACAATGATAAATCTTGATGTTCATTATCATCAAATTATTGTTGAACAAAATATAACAAAACTTTAAGGTTTAATTTATCATATTCTAGAAAGAAGTTACCCGATTACTAAATATTACATAGTTATTGGGTTCACAGGAAAATCATTTAGTGTTATTTGTGAAATAAGGATGCCTCGGTGAGTTGGAGAGTGCGTCAGATATTGATAGAAAATCTCCAAGTGCCACATAGCCATTATACTAATTCTATTATTACATAATGGAATATATAAATTAAAATAAATTAGATAAATATACATACATTTAAATAGGAAACAGTTATTAAGGCGGTGATACATGTTAGGAGAGTAAATGTAATTCTAGGGAGCTAAGCCTTGGCTGGAGATTTAATTTAGAAGACATCGCGTCCTCTTTCCCCTGCTAGTGACACCCTCCTACCGCGCTAGAATTTACAGAAAAGTCAACGTTCCTTACTGGATTCATTTGGCTTTAATTTAATTTTTCGACGGATACACGAAAGTGTAAACCATACATAAAACTTAATGGTGGGATGGAATACAGTTATATGTAAAGTAAAAACACCGATACAAAATAAACAAAAGCGTTCAAATTATTAATTTTTTCGAAGCTATTTTCAATAAAATTATTAATTGCTTATTTACCATTTACAAATTTAATAATGGACTACGTTTTAATATTTTGTCGAGTAAGTATAACTGTCAGTAAATGTTTAATATGTGGTGCAAAATATAGACCGAGAACATTTTACAACGACTCTGTGTCCACTGTTATTTCAACCAATTATCGTTTTATTCTCACACGTTAACTAATATTTTGCTTAAGAAATTTCGTGAACATTGTTTTTCGGCTCATCACTACGGCCCTGTCTAGCTGTTATAAAAACGAGATGTACATTTAATTCCATATAACATAAACTATAAAATGTTAAAGTTAAGGAACTCCGTATCAACTAAAACACACATTTTATTAGTTATTTTCTTCAAACCATTTAATATTTTTCTAAGATTTAGAATTTTTTATGCCAATTCTGAGCCAATGTTTGCAAAACATTGTTAATTTTATCAGTGTTTCCTCACGTTTTCTTTGTTTTCTTCAAAAATTAGATTAAAATGATCGAGTTATTTTTAAAATTAGATGACTTTAAATGAAATCTTTGTAATAGTTCTATTTCAAAATATAACGTTTGATTTTTACTTGTAAAAGTTTGCCAGTTTTTTTGTAAAAATATTTTCTTATCAATAACTTATTTCTAATTTCTATGGAAGTTTTAATGCCAATTTTTCATAATCTGATTAATTTTGAGTTTGGTGTTTCTATAATTTCAAAGAAATACTTATTATTACTTGTTATTAGATTATAAAGATATTCACAAGCCAAGTTTGGCTTATTGTATTGAAAAACTAAGTTTTACTTATTTTTAAAGTCATATGGATTCAACATTCTTGATGAAACTTTTAAAAATGACTAGAAGGTTCTTTTATATTCAGTGGAATAAATGCTTGTAGAATGTTCCAGCAAAGTGTTGAGGACAGTCCAGTATTTGTAGTTGGTACTGGAAACAGCTGTCGTGATAAGCTTATAATTGTGTACTTATCGTTCTGATTAAATAAAATGCTATTCTTTAGCGATAACATTTATTGTATTAAGCTGTTGTGACCAATGTTAAAAACACTGATTCGCTGTTTTTGAAAGAATTATGATACTTTTTAAAGTTAATTTTGCTACATTTTCACATTCTAACTATATGTCATAAACTTTAAAGCATTTTAGGCTTCTATACAAAACTTTAGCAATCATATTTGTCATAAAAGTTAGTTTCCTCAACAATCCGTCATAAAAATAAAAACAGCATCTGAAAGTTGATTCAACTAAGCGTTAATGTTGCATGACTCGAAGAGACCTGGGCGTGGTCGATTCAAATAAACGTTAATGTTGCATGACTCGAAGAGACTTGGTCGTGGTCGCTAGGCCGATTCTCGAACCGTCTTACATTTAGAACTAGAATACCCTGAAAAAAGTGGTTGAGTTTGTAATATTTTGTAAAAGTGTGTTACAACGATGTTTTTGAATACATTTTGTTTGAAATTGTATCTGCCCCATGTTATGTACGAAAATAATGAGCATTTTAAATAGATTTAGGATAAATAATTTACCATTTTAACGGAATTTTAAAGTAGATTTATTTATGGAGCTTTAGACAGAGATTTAAGGGCGGGAGTTCACGCCAAAAATGGCCAAAATATGAATTTTTACAATTTTTTATTTTTTTTTTAATTATATATTAAATTCTGAACATAAAACAGTTAAAACCAACCTTATACGATTTTTTTTTCTCATAAAATAATACTTTGAAGTTGCACTTTATTTTAGTGATTTTTGCAGCATTACACAATCTTGACATAGTTTGCTTTTGTAGATTGATTACTTATTCTAAACTAAATCTAGCCACTAATTATAGTACTGGTATATAGTATTATGGATTTACTTCCAAAGCTAGAACCCATCAGCTGACTGAGAAACCAGTTCCTGGGAAGGGGGTGAGGGTATTATTCTATAGCAGAAATGTTTTCTTTACAGCTGACTCACTGTTTTGTTTACTTTGGTACAGTACAATAACTAGCTCCAGTCTTTGTTGTTGTGACCATGGAATTCAAAGTTTTCTTCTTTATGTGCACATTTGTAGTTATTACTGAGTGAATTAGCCGGTTTAGTGAAGCTGTATGACTTACAATTTGATCTGTTGAATTTCACCAACGAATTTGTTTTGTTCCTGTAGTGTATAATGTAGTACATTTGATAAAGTGCTTTAGAGGTTAGATTTTTTTAGTTTACTAGTTTTTGCAATAAGAAAAAAAATGAAGGAGTCAATTATGGACCTGGAGAATTTTAATGTAAGTAGGTCTTTGTCAATCACTAAAAGCACCGTGTTTTGGTTTTCGGTTGTTTTTCAAAAGTTTACTTTTTTCGCATGGGAACATAAATATCTCAAGTTCTATACTAGATAGAAGGATGAAATTTTTTTTATTTTGTTCAGTTTGAAAAGATCTACAATCTCTAGCATGGATTTGTAAAAATAATGTCATTAAAATATTAAAAAAATAGTTTTTACCAGTCATTAAATATTAAAAAAATAGTTTTTACCAGTTATTTTGGGGAAAAAAATATTTCGAAATTTAAAAATTTACTGTAATTTTATTTTATATAATTTCCTTAAACCCATGCTAGAGATTGTAGGTATTACTCTCAGGAACAGATTAAAAAAAACAACCCTCTATCACTTTAAAAACCTGAGAAATTTATGTTCTCGCAAACCCTTGCAATACACAAAAAACCCCCCCCCCCACCCTTGGGTAGCGGAAAAAAAATTTTTCCAGTTTTTTTCTGTATGTTTTATATAACTTCACCTTAAGGTGTAGTATGAGTAAAATTGGTTTGTAAATAAAAATTTTCACTTTTTATTTGAACTCCCCCCTTAAAATAGATTTTCTTTTCGTCCCATAAGTGTCATACACAACGTATTACAATATACTTATTATGTATATAAATAGATTATGGTTATATTTATATAAACTTTGATATTAATGAGTGAGCTGTTCCTAATAGGATAATATTATTTTAGTAACAGAACAACACTAATTGTCCAACTTTGCTTCCGTGATGCATGATCTGATTTTCAACTGTTAAATGAATGTGTTTAAATATTCATTCTAATTTAGCCGAGGTCCTGCTGATATCTCCAACTTAACTTGAACATTCTAAAAATAAACTTTATCTCTTGATAGTTGTTCATACCGTAATTATAAACGTAAACTAATCTGCATTAGGACTCTAGAACGTGAACACCGGCCTTTTTATTTTTTATTCTTAATTAATTTATCTTTTATTAATGATTTTATTTATCATTACTTATTTTTTATTGAGCTAGTCAGATTAATAATTATATTAAAGATCACTGAGGTTTTTAAAGATTGAAAAGTTTTGGTTATAATTAGCAATATATAACGGGGAATTTTTCAGATTTATTAATGGTCATTTAGTGTTTGCTATGAAATTAAAGTTCTGGATAAATCAATTAGCATATTCCTTGTCGCTCATCGGTTTGGGTATAGCAAATGCACTGCACGATGGCCATTACAGTTTCAAGCCTTGATGGATGCGACTGAGGAGCGGTCAACCAGAAACCAGTGAGTCGTCAAACTCAAACCTCAGAGAGTGACGTCATAAACCTCAGGCTGTCACTGTCACACACCGATAGAGCCATACACTGTTCTACTATAGCCCACTCTGTTTAATACCGCGTCCCAAGGAGATCTTACAAAGGAAGAGGGCTGTAAGATTGTTGATTGCGGAGTATTTTTAAGACGATGACCGTTTTAGTATAATATATAGTACCGGTGCTAATATTCCTTTTTAAAATTACGAATTCTCACTAAAAATTAATATTTACGTGTAATAAAAATCTAAATAGTGAAACAAAAGTAGTTTAGTGTTTTTATAATGGAGAATAAAGGATATGTATTTATTTAATGTTAGTAATATATGTAACAGTAGGTAATATTTACTTCTCTTAATATAGAAAATCGGTAACTCTAAAACATAAAAAATATGAAATATCAATCTTATAATTTTAACCATATTTTAAAAATATATTCTTAAAAAGCTAAAAAAACTTTTGCGTTGAAATATTAGAAAAAACTTTTTGTTCTAGAGGTGAGTGAGCACAACCTTATTACAGCCTTTCAGGGACTTTCCAAACTTTCAATTTACTGGAGTTTTCTCTAACAATTTCTATCACCAATAGATTTTATAGAGTTACACCATCATTCGTGGTAAATTATACAGAACAGTCAGGTGTATATTCAAAACCACATAATAAACTAGATCACCCAAACCCACCAGCATAACTCCGTACTGTCAAATGCTATATAATTTAATTCTTTTGAAACTTTAGACTAGAAAAAGTGCTAAATATTGTACATTTTTTAAGTGTATGATTCCAGAATGTTTTGACAGTTACCAGAAGTGCGAATACGATGATTTTCGTTTAGTTGGTACAGTTATAGGTAAAGTATATTGAAAGTATTTGAAACAATACGCATAAAGTAAAAAATTACATCCTTGTGTTACCATTCTTTTTGACATTATTTCATGACAAAATTTAATTTAAGTTTGAATATATTACAATATGTATAGATTTTATGTAAGTTTTATTACAGCAGAATCAAATTGTCCTTAAGGTTGTTAAGATTGTCCTGGAAATCGACCACATTGGGTGTGAAATAGCAGATGACGAGAGTAACTCAACGCTATTCACCCAAACGAGGCCCTGGCAGGTGGTTGTTTACTGTGGTTCTTAACGATCACGTTCGTGTTCGGCACCAAGATTGCAGCGGTGTATAGGGTATCACAGAACTATACGGCTCGTCCCTGTTTTGTTACTGCTCGCTTATTGTGAGAAAGACGAGCTGCAAGAGGAGATAGACCGCAACTCTACTTCGGTGGAGATTTACTCCGTTAGTTGCACTATGGCCACTCGCTGCTTCTGTATATTCGGATGAGTCCCGGAAATATTAAAAATCTCCGCGTCAATTCCCAGATCTCTAGTGATGGCGGCCTTGACCTCCTCGACCGAGGGGAGACTGTCAAGGTTACGGATTTCTAAGGCGGCCATCGGCTCTAGACTTCGAATTGTTCCACTTGCCCCGATCGCATCCTCAAAGCAGCACTGAAGTGGTCACGGTTCGGGGTTTTCCTTGCAAGTTCCAACCAGACACCTCCTGTTATTGTCTGCCTGATGGCCCAAACCTCAATCCCCGAATCATCAGGTTTTACTGTAACGTGTATCTCCTTTAGCAGGTCCACACAAGTCCTGCCAGCAGCCGGCCTCATAAGAACTACTTCCGGACGAGCCTTCTTTGGGAATTTTTGTATTGATGGTGTCATCCTGGGCGATCTAGTAACAACTCTAATCAGTTATCTCCACGATAGCCACCAGCTTCTCCTTTATACGGGTTCTCTTACAGTCTGCCGAAATAAGCTGCCATGGACTCTCCTTGCTGAGGTCCCTGGCTACCTCCTTCATTGAAATTGTGAGTATCGGAGCTCCTGTAGAAGAGGAAGGCGCTCAAACAGGTCCCTTCTTTGTGTTGAGAGCGAGTATGGACAAACCCGACGTCGTCGCCATGCTCGTGTACACAACCGCTCTCTTTTCTTCCATGACTTCCAGTAATGCGTTGGGAAATCCATCCTTCCTCTTGTGTAACCCCTGCTCTAGAGGAAGGAGATACCGAGTGGTCACCCTAGCGAAGCGACCCATCGGCAGAACGAATTTACAAATTCTGTGGAAGGGGCATGTCACAAGTAAGGAGAAGTAATGACGCTCTCAGCTCGGGTAGCCCCGTGGTCCGTGTAATCATAAAAATATATGACCTCCTGGAGTAAACCTATAATACCTAGCTAGCCTTAACAGGTCTCTCTGCCTATTATGGTAGTCATTTAAGGTTTTGAGAAAAGATGATTAGTATAAATACAATTAAATTAGGGAATAATGATAACATCCCAGATTTTAAGTATCATAGACCAATATAGAAATTGGTTTCTAAATTAAGTTTTACTATGACTGTTATTGTTTAATATTCTGTACAGTTACAGGATGACAGTGAGATGTTATGAAAAATATGCAATATTATCAAAGCAATTCAAGCGAGCATATAATTTATAACCAATTAACCAAACCACGCCACCAGAGCGCAGTCAGTGCTTCGGAAACCACTTTATATGCTCATATCGATTTTAACCTTGTTTATAGGTTTCACGACAAGAGTATTTCTGAATATTTTAAACTGCTAGAAGTTTGCTAACGTGCAAACTAATATATTCACACCACCAGTACAAATTTTGTATTGTGTTAATTACCTGGGAACCAATACATTTTCTATTTCATACCTCAAGTGGACAGCCGCATACTAAATCTACCGTTGTCATGATTATTATAACGAAAATCATGTTTTTCCTGTTTCTAGAGTTTAAAACGTACAAGAACAGACCAACGCTCATTTATAAAAGTAACAAATTCTATGACCATATCAAGTAATAAGGTATTCCATCGACTGACGATAGAACGAGTAAACAATACGTACAATCACAGCGTTGTCCTTGCACTGCTTTAGAACTGTCCATTTGAAGTCGACCCGACTCCTGTTATTGTCACAAAAGTATTGTTTAGATCGGAGCTCTTCTATTGGATTTGAATCTGGAACGTTTCAGTGAATAGGAATCTAATTCTGTTAACTGTTATATTGTGTGTTCTCAACGTTTACAAGAATAATATGAATGTTAAATCTTCTTGATAATCATTACGCTTAAATGACTTAACACAATTAAATTAATAATAACGTTTAAAGGAGAATATAAGTAGTAAGACTGTTTCACCTACATTTAGATTCATAATAATATTCAGTTTGGACTAAAGAAAGTGAAATAATAAGCTGTAATAAACAGAAAAAATATCTTTTAAATTTGTAACATAGGTACATTGATCTTCTTTGTTTAACGTTAAAAAAATGTATAATGTATTTGTATTAAATTGTGTTCTTTTATTTCAGTAAATCACCAAATGTATTCACCGAAATGTAAATTTGTGTGCATACTTAACCTTATAGTAGCTTATACTGATTATACCTTAAGTTTTTAACACCTTATGAAAACGAAAAACTCCAATCCTCGTAATGTATTGTTAGAATTTTATAACATATAATGATGGCAAATTTCAGAAATCATATTACCCTATACATGTTTCATATACTGTATATATATATATATATATATATATATATATATACAGTATATATATACTGTACATATATATGTATGTATATATATATATATATATATATATATATATATATATATACATATACATATATATACAAGGTGTTTGAAAAGTCTGGGTACGGCTTAATATTTTACAAACCATAGCAGATAACATCTATAAACTTTGCACAGTGTCATATGGCTATGTAAACTATTTTTCCTTGCTATTACCATTACATGCCAACCATCGGGGGACGTCCCACAGAGGAAAACATAGAAATCTTAAATTAAAGCATGGGTCGAGTGATACCTAATTTGAAAGAGCTCACTTAGTAGAGTTGAATCCCGCAAACCGCATCTCAAAAGTTTTATCCAATCAGAAATGGCGGGTTGTTTTAGGTACACATTGTGAAGTACATTATGAGCTGCCATTTCTGACTGGATCGCCGTATTCTGATGCGGTAGGCGGCGTTTCACTCTACTAACCGATGTGTTTTCACTGACTTTTTTTAATTAGCAAATTATGTCATAAACTGATAACACAATAAATAAAACTAATGGATAGGTCGGAGAGGAAAAACAGAATGGCCTGCTAGATCACCAGACCTGTCACCTTTAGATTACTTTATTGTAAATAATAGGTTAGTTGCAAATTATTAATAAGTAAGTACTTTGTTCTAAGATTGTATTTTCGCATAGTGAATAAAATAGCATTGCTTGTGTGTAACTATGTTAGTTCATAAACATTAAGACGACGAATTCATTTTAGTGAGAGATCCGGCTTCGAGTCCCGGCGGAGCAAGTAGCCTAATTTTTGTGATTAAATGTTTTTTGAAATTGAATCAGGCTATTGCCACTTTTACAAATTGTATGAATATATATATACATGTTTGATATACTGCATATATATATATAAATATAAATAAATATAAAATTCTATATATTTTTATACAAACAATTTGTTCGTTAATAGTCGTGTTAAATTAAATTCAAATAAAGGTGCAAACAAAAATAATGTTACAAAATTTTTATTTACCTCAGCATTATATCAACCTATTATACCATTAAATATAATTTAAAACTTCCAGATAAAACTATTAAGTTATAACAATTAATTATTTTTTATTGGAACAATGTTAATGAATGCAAATGAAGTATAAGAATGCAGACCTAAATTACACAACAATACAGTTATCGTAAGAAACCTTTGTTCAACTTCTATAACAGAATGATTTCGTATTTCCTGGACTTAAAAATATTAACTTTGTAGTTCTTCACGAAAATATTTTAAAATTAATTAAAAATTCTGTACTCAACAAGCGTACAAAAAAGCTAGTTAAGAAAAAGTTTACAAAACCGGACATGGTATCCATGCTCTAAAATTTGTTCATGAGATATATCAGAGGAAATTCCACAGGAAAATAATGATGCTTCATTTCTGTTTTCCTTCTTATAAAGACAACATTGATAGTTAGGTTATAATACAACTAAGTAGTGTTATAACATACTATATGTTTGTCACATACAGGAAAATGTTATATGATTCACTTACACAGTATAACTATTATCTTACTAATTTATTTATTTTCCGTTTTTCTAGTGGAGATCATGTTTACCTATAAGACTAAAAGGGGATAGTGATCCAAAGATTATTTTTAAATGAGGGCAGATAGTTGTTTAATAAATAATGGATGCTATATTTTTGTATAGCTATGGATGTGATTTTTGTGTAATAGACACAAATGCTACATGTAGTAAGAGGGGGGTGGGCGCTGCAAATCCGATATTGACAGGAAGTCGGTCACGTTCACAAGAGTGTTACTGAGACTCAGACAGTGAGTTGGATTCCTCCTTTGTGTGCGATTCACACCAGGATATTAACAATTAATTATAGTATAAACACTAATATAAATTGATTCTGTTCCGAAAGTACACATTAGAAGGACCTAATAGTATCATCGCCCTTTCTTCAGGTACAGTATAATTATTCGGGAACTACTTTGCTTAAAGGTTTTAAAATTGTTTGGATTTGAGTCTTTAGATTTTTAAGACAATCGCATCTGAGAGATTTCAAAGACAGGCATTTTAACTTTTTGAGGTTCAGATAATTTGTTCACTCACCCACACGTCTTTTAAGATTTCTTTATTTGTTACGTAATTATGGGCTTTTAAGGTCTGACCATCAAGATGTCATATTTATTGCCGAGTGTATGACACATTTCAAAATGATGAACCATAAGACATCTTCCTAGTTTGAAAAATTCTATCCATATCCAAGATGGTGGATTTCAAAATGGTCTTCGCTGATGTCATAGTACTTAAATGTTATGAGTATATAGTATATAGTACTTACAGACACAAAATATCAGACTCCATTATGATTGCACCTTTCGACTTTTATAGTAGTGTATTTTGATTTATGCCTTGACCTAACTTATATAAACATAAATGCCTTTATTTCCTTATACAATAGTAAATACTCTTACAAAAATAAAGATATCTTCAAACAGGTTTCTAATTTTTATTGATGAGAATGAGGCAATAATAATACTTTTTCACTATTGAATTTAAAGAAACTTCATGAAAAAGTAATATTTTAAAATTTTGTTTATTTTAAATAAAAGGTCCTGCGTGGTTCCCGGCTTACTTTATATTAAATTTATACAACTTAAATTATACAGAGTGAGTTTTATGACCTGGCACACCTGGATATAATTTAAACGGCCCGAGATATCTATGTGAAACCTTGACCCTACCTATTATAACATATTTTTTTAATTTTTCAAGTTATTGGGTGAATAGGGGCAACTAAACATTTTCAAATACAAACCCCTATCATGTGATCCCTCATTTTAAATGAAAAAAAAAAAGAAATCCAATAATGAAAACTAGAGGTCTCTACGTTTATTTTAACAGATTCTATGACAAATTTACAATAATAAAATCAGTAACTGTCTTGTCCTGTTTATCGTAACATGAGTCAACACTAACGCAAATTCTTAAAACAGTTACCTGTTTTAATGTAGCAGGTGTTCAAACTGTTCACCTTCGGCTGTTTGACAGTGTGATAGACGTGTGTAAAAACTTGAGACAGCAATATGTTATAATAGGGTCAAGGTTTCACATAGATATCTCGGGCCGTTTAAATTATATCCAGGTGTGCCAGGACATAAAACTCACTCTGTATAAACTGTATGAGTTTCGAATATTTGCTTATACGTACACCTATAAAAATAAAAATAAAAGACATAGTTACTTCAAATATTTGTTTCACAACTTTCACAACTTTACGGCTAAGATATCCGTAAGTAAGTGTTGACTCATGAGTATGAGGAGATTTCTCCTGATTTACTTCCCATATGGCAGCTTTATAAAGAACCTATACTAAATGTTAATATACAAAATTTTTTGTTTTTATTATGATGACCTTAAATATTCTCGAACTCATAAGATTTAAGTAGATACTGGTGGAAATTAAAACTGCACCTTTTTAGAAATATTCGGGTTTATTAAATCAATCCAAATTTCAATTATTAACCTTGTATTCCACCAATGAAATGTTTTGCACAATAGTTTAAAATTACTACTTCCTTAGGCAAGGCACTTTCGATTTAACATGGACTCACTGTCCTCCAAATACGTGTGTATAAAATATAAAATAAAATAATAATCTTGAATAAATTTGTATGAAATAAAATAAATAGGCTTCTTCTCAAAACTAATAAAATAAAAATTATAAACTTCTTTAAAATAAAATTCTCAAACAAATCTAAACAGTTCTCAACAGGAATTTTTCACAAATTCCTACAGGATATGGTGCAGCACCTGCAGCTCTTAATTTTAACTAGAATCCCTATAATTTCAATTAAATTTTTACGTTTGACTTTAAATAAATAACTCCTTTACAATTTAGATATATATTAGTCCACACTCAACAGAATTTGATCGTTAATTTCAAATTTCAATTCCAATTTCAAATTAATTCACTTCTTAAATTTTCAAATTTCAAATTTAGAAAATTTTTAATAATTCAGTCAAAAGTACTTAGCTCTTTGGTCGTGAAGGTCTTGGAGTTTGGTATTAAAATAATCTATACCAACGGATCCTACGCCCGACACTACTTTTAAACTCGCACTTAAGACTTTACTCTATCGCTTCTCAACTCGGAATGGAAGCAGAGCGTGTTTTCTTGGCCTGCACCGACTATGCTCCTGTTCCTGCAGGCCTGTTTGAATCACTCTCAACGCAGGTTCGCCGCCTAACAAAAGATTGAGTCCACTGTAGACTATTGTTTAGCATTCACTGCCATCAAGTCAGGTCTAGACCAGATTCCAAGCGCGTTGTGCCTGCCGCTGGATTACAATATAAATTTATTTTTTTATTCCCTATCCATTTACAATTCTAAAATAAAATTCTATTTATTAAATTTTTATTTTTATTTAAAGTATACCATGTAATTGGTATACACACCCCCCCTTAAGGCGCTTGGTATCTGCCAAGTTTAATACTTAAATCTAAGAAATTTATCTCACATCCTTTAGAAATTGTATTTCCACCTAGCCTTAACATGCATCATCAAATCTACAAAACCCTTTTTTTTATTTATAATATTTGTTTTAATTTATTTTTGATAAATAGTTGTAAGAAGTGGCAGCATACTAGTTGTCAAGTTATTTTAACCAAGCATTAATTATTATAAATTCTTTTTAAAAGAGTCCATACATTATCAGATTGTTTTTTGAAAACTTAACAATTAAATTCCCCAATAGAAACCTTGACCTAAACTATGGCAAATATTAAGAGTCCAATTGCCACCTACCTTTTTACAATTCTAAGTCCTACCATAAAGATAGTCCATCCAGATAATCCTTCACAATGGGTAGAACGAGGTAGTCGGTGGTTGTTGTTGTGGGATGTTTATTGCAGGTCCGGTCCGTAATTAGTTGGGTCGTCCTTGGAACCTTTGCCCTGCACGGCTGTGTGTGTTGGCTCGCCCATTCACTGGTTGTCGCAGCTTCATATAGAATTAAAACATATCCCCAGACGGGGGTGTCAGTTCTTATTTTATTATTTTTACCTATACCGTTGTTTATCATAGAAATAACAGTCTTTTTTCTTCTGTTCCCCTCTTCCTTGGCATAAATGTTATCAAACTAACAATTTTAAATTAATATTCCAACATTCGTGTTAGTTATTAATTTACATACAAACATAAATAACACATGTTAATAACATTAATTACGGACCATGAGTTTCGGATTTGTGCATTATTCAGAAAATAAATACTGAATTGTTTTAATACACTCCTCCTCTCCCAAACCATGTAGTTATCGCAACTGTTTACTTCACCTGTGCCCTTTTATCTAAATCATAAACTTTTTTATTCCTCTTGAGGTTTCTTCAAGTTTAAAATACATTTTTACAACATTACAATTCAAGTTAATATTTGCAATTTAACAGGGCTGTAGAATTTCCTCAATTGTTCAATATATTTTAATTTAATCTTCCTTGTCACTGAAATTTCTCAAATCAAACATACATACATACAGCGTACATCCAATATAGTTTTTCTTCATTCTTACAACTAATTTAATTCGTCATAATTTTTAATCAGTTCTTTTTTTTTATTTTGTAATTCAAATTATTTACCCCTCGGTAATTATATTGTTTTTTGTTATATTTAAATATGCATTCTTCTTTCCCCAGTGGGTTTCACATCCTGCAAGTGTATTCTACGGAATTCATTCAATTCTTTTAAATTTTGAACCACATATGAGTTGGAGCTAATAATTGAAATTATTCTGAATGGTCCTTCATATTTCAGATCTAGCTTATATCGCTGATTTGTAATTCTACAATAGACTACATCATACATTTTTAATTGCCTGTGATTTCGGTTGTATCGGTTTCTTCTCGAATTCAGCTCATTTTGTCTTTTTAAATTTTGAATAGCTTCAACCATCTTTGCATTCTTATCTTTGCTCCATTTTTCATCACAAATATCTTTAATTTGCCATTTTAGTGACAAACCATCATTTGCTTTGAAACTGAACATCAATTCAAATGCAGACGACTTTATGCTTTCATTGTGACAAGTATTTAGGGCCATTTGCACATGGTACAAATCCTTGTCCCAATTCTTTTTACAGTCATGATAATAAGCTGTCAGAATTTGATTTAAATTTCGAATTTGCCTTTCACTTTTATTTCCTTGAGGAGTATAAGGTATAATGGTCCTTTGTTTTATGCCCAAATTAAACAAATAATTTTTGAACTCCTCGCTGACAAAATATGTTCCATTATCCGTCACGAATTCTTCAGGCAAAGAAAAATTTTTGAAAATATTATTTTCTAATGCATTAATTACATTACCTGAGGTGCATTTCCTGAGTGGCATTATCCAATTATATTTGGTGAAGTCATCTACAGCTATCAGGATGTATTGCATTCGATTGGAAGACGCAGGTAATGGCCCATAAATATCCATATATAACTTCTGCATTGGACGACTGCTCAGATTGCTGTTCAAAGGTCCTTGGTCCCTCCAGTTGCTACTTTTTGCTTTCAAACACACTTCACAACATTTTACATTATTTTTCACATAATCATTTAGTTTAGGGTGATAAAACCTTTCATTTATTTTCTGTTGTGTTTTTAAAATACCGAAGTGACAGCCAGACAATGAGTTGTGATAATACTCGTATACGACCTTGAATAAGTGCTCAGGTAAATAGATCCTTTTAGAATTGTTTTTATTGTTCACATAAAATAACACCCCTTTTTCCACACTGTAAACATCACTATTGGTATAGTTCAATACACCCTCCATAATTTTAGTTATATTTACATCCTGCTTCTGATGCGTTTTTAAGTCCATAAAGCTAAAAGGCATCGTACTTCTACTATTTATAGACACTGTTTCCTCTCTTATTACTAAGTCCTTATTATTTACAGTTTCATTGTTCATTTTTATAGAGTTATCATTCATCTTGTCCTTATTCACTAATTTTTCTAGTTCATGTAACACATTGTGGTCAACTTCACTATCTTGAAATAATCTAGATAAATAGTCCGCTACTGGGTTCTGATTACCTTTAACATGCGTAATTTTAAATGGTAGAGACAATATAACCTCCACCCAGCGCCCTAATTTTCCTAACTTACGAAAGTGGGACAATACCCAAGCCAATGCTGAGTTGTCGGTCACTAAGTTGAATGGTCTCATTTCTAGGAAATTACGGAATTTATTTATTGAACAGACAACTGCCAAAGCTTCCTTTTGATAGGTAGTAAGTTTCACCTCACTTTCGTTAAATTTTCTCGAATAATAGGCCACCGGTTTTAAATGTCCATTGTCCGCTTCCTGTAATAAACAGGAACCGAGGGCCTTATCACTCGCGTCGCATTGGACTGTGAACTCCTTGTTGAAGTCAGGGATGGCTAACACGGGGGGACGGGTAACCGCTCGTTTCAGTTTATCGAACGATTCCTGACATTTTTGGTCCCACACAAATTTGGACGACTTCTTCCTCATTTCATTGAGTGGATGAGCTATTTCCGCATAATTTGGAATAAATTTAGAGAAATAACTAGTCATCCCTATGAATCTCGCAATACCTTTCTTGTCCCGGGGCCTCGGAGATTCTAATAACGTCCGTGTACGGTCAGGGTCCATTCTTATAGTGTCTTTGGAAACCAAATGTCCCAGAAATTTAATTTCATTATAACAAAATTTTACTTTCTCCGGATTCACAGTAAGATTATTTTTCTTTAAACACTCTAACACTTGTTTCAAATGCATATAATGTTCCTCCAATGTCTTCGAATACACAATAATATCGTCCAAAAAGGCGAGAGTGCAAGTAAATCTCAATTCTCCTAAGATTTTATTCATATATGACGACAATACCCCACTTCCAATTAATAATCCAAAAGGAATTCGTTTAAAGCTGTAACTTCCGAAAGGTACCGAGAACGTAGTTAACTCCTGGCTTTCCTTCGCTAAACTTATTTGATAAAAACTTTTGGTTAAGTCTATTACTGAGTAATAATTGTTTCCCTTCAAATGGTAATATAGTTCGTGCATGTCGCCTATAGGATAACTCACTCCTTCCAACTTCTTGTTTAACTCCTTGTAATTAACTACTAATCTTTCCGATTTTCCATCTTCCTTACCTACTAAAAAGGCTGGACTCGAGTACTGACTCACACTTGGTTGAATAATGTCCTGTTCTAATAATTCGTCAATAATTTTTTTTATTTTTAATTGTTTAGGTGGATTCAATGGATATGGTCTAAGTTTTACGGGTTCATGATCTTTAACTTTTAATTTATACTCATAATCTAGAGTTTTACCAATTTTGTCGGTAAATACCGTTGGAAATTCCTTTATAATTTTTATTATTTCATTACTGGCCTCTTCGCATCCTATTTTATAAGTGTGATTGGTGTTCATACACGCTACTGTAATATTTTGCACAAATTTTATACACTTTTCTATATTAAAGTCAAATCGACAACAATTATTTTTCAAGTCTATTAACAAACCAGAATGTTTTATAAAGTTCGCTCCTAAAATTGCCTTTTGAGCTAAGTCCTTCACTATAACAAATTCCACTTTCCAGGTGAACATATCTATTTTTATTTTTATATTTACACTGCCGATTACGGACATTTTTTTATTTTCAGCACTCATACATGTCAGGTTAGATAACTGGTAACACTTTACAATCTTATTCTCTAATAATAGTTTATACAGTCTATCACTTATTATATTTATACTACTACCAGTATCTAATAATACATTTAATGATATATTCTTGCCAAAATCTATTTCTAAGCTGGGCAATGAACTGATATTTTCCGAATTTTTCTTTTGCCAAGTATGATTTAATTTAGCAGATAATTCATGTGAATTTTTGTTGGACACAATTTTAGGTAACCGGGAAAGTTCGCCCTTCCTTAAATCATTGTTCGAACTTTCCCTACTAACTAGTTTTTTGACTCCTGTACATTACGACCTACATTTTCGGGGTTTATAGCTGGAGTGTGGTTTACAATAGGTCTCCGCTGGTTTACAACAGGTTTCCTGTTTACCTCCCGGCACTGATAAGCATAATGACCAGGTCTATTACATTTATAACAAGTTATTGTTTCTTGCCTCGCCCTGATGCTGTTAACCGGTACATTATACTTCCTATTCACATTCAAATTATTCCCTGTTTTCCTCACGTTGTCAGCATAACCTACATTATTCGCCCTTATACACATCTCATCCATTTCGGAATATGTGCTCGGATTTCCCATAAACACTAGTTTATTTCTGGTTTCAGGATTAATTCCCACCTTAATTAATTCCACAACATCCCTTTCATTTATATTACAACAAAGTACTTCTACTGATTCCTTAATGTCTATAATGTAGTTGGATAAGCTTTCATTATATCTTTGGGGACGGTGCACATTTTCAAATTTCAAAAGTTCACGCTGATGATATGGCACGAAATAATTCAATAATATTTCAAGCATTAATTTGACCGTGACATTGTCCTGTTTTATTTCTAATAGTTTCGACAAAAGAGCTCCCTGACTATGTGAAATCGCAATCTCCATAATATCCTCTTCCGTACATCTAGTTTCCTTTTTAAGTTTCAAGATTATTTTAAAGAATTCTAATAATTCTTGAACATTTAATCCATCGCAGATTTTTAACTCTTTCAAATAACGCTCAATGGGGTTCGGTAGTTTATTATAACTTAAATGTGGCCGTCCCGAAACAAACACCTCATCTCTCATATTTAGACCAGACTTATCTTTCACTTCCGGTTTACTAGCCTCTTCCAGCTCACCTTCTATTTCCAGATTGGAATCGGATAACTTACGCACCAAGTTATCAGATGTTTCCTTGTCAATTTTTAGGTTTTTTATTTTTAACAACAATTCACTTAATATACTATTCCGGTTTTCAACATGTTTAGCTATATCCTTTTCTTCGATTTTAAACAATTTACTTAAGTTAGTTAGTCGGCGCTGCCAATGATTTATTTTTGTTTCACACCTAACTATGTCCAATGTTAGTCCCTGTTCAATGGATTCCTCCAGTCTACTTCCTAATACTTGGGTTTCTAACTTAATTTTATCCCATTCCTCCTTGAAAGCGACCTTTCCACTCAGGTTCAAATAATTACTATTTACATCAAGACTTATTAACTGCCGTAACTTTTTCCTTAAATCTATCACTTTAAGACTAGGAGACACTTCCACACCTCTTAACCTAATTTCATAGCCCAATTCCTCCTTGGTTAACAAGTCCACCTTAAGTGCCATTTTAAAAGTTTAATATTAAACACTTTATAAATTTCCAGTATCCAAGCCACTTATTAATGAACAACCACTAAGTTCAATTTTATTAAGGTTCACCAGAATATAGCAGAGTGGCGCACTTATTTGTATACTAAATGTTAATATACAAAATTTTTTGTTTTTATTATGATGACCTTAAATATTCTCGAACTCATAAGATTTAAGTAGATACTGGTGGAAATTAAAACTGCACCTTTTTAGAAATATTCGGGTTTATTAAATCAATCCAAATTTCAATTATTAACCTTGTATTCCACCAATGAAATGTTTTGCACAATAGTTTAAAATTACTACTTCCTTAGGCAAGGCACTTTCGATTTAACATGGACTCACTGTCCTCCAAATACGTGTGTATAAAATATAAAATAAAATAATAATCTTGAATAAATTTGTATGAAATAAAATAAATAGGCTTCTTCTCAAAACTAATAAAATAAAAATTATAAACTTCTTTAAAATAAAATTCTCAAACAAATCTAAACAGTTCTCAACAGGAATTTTTCACAAGTTCCTACAGGATATGGTGCAGCACCTGCAGCTCTTAATTTTAACTAGAATCCCTATAATTTCAATTAAATTTTTACGTTTGACTTTAAATAAATAACTCCTTTACAATTTAGATATATATTAGTCCACACTCAACAGAATTTGATCGTTAATTTCAAATTTCAATTCCAATTTCAAATTAATTCACTTCTTAAATTTTCAAATTTCAAATTTAGAAAATTTTTAATAATTCAGTCAAAAGTACTTAGCTCTTTGGTCGTGAAGGTCTTGGAGTTTGGTATTAAAATAATCTATACCAACGGATCCTACGCCCGACACTACTTTTAAACTCGCACTTAAGACTTTACTCTATCGCTTCTCAACTCGGAATGGAAGCAGAGCGTGTTTTCTTGGCCTGCACCGACTACGCTCCTGTTCCTGCAGGCCTGTTTGAATCACTCTCAACGCAGGTTCGCCGCCTAACAAAAGATTGAGTCCACTGTAGACTATTGTTTAGCATTCACTGCCATCAAGTCAGGTCTAGACCAGATTCCAAGCGCGTTGTGCCTGCCGCTGGATTACAATATAAATTTACTTTTTTATTCCCTATCCATTTACAATTCTAAAATAAAATTCTATTTATTAAATTTTTATTTTTATTTAAAGTATACCATGTAATTGGTATAGAAACTTAAGAAGCTAGGAATATAGATTAGTTATAGAACGGTTATTCTATTGCTTAAAAAGTGTTTGAGTTTTACTTTCATAGGAAAATAATTATTAAAAACTAAATAGTAATGAAAATTGCTTATTTTATTTTTGCCGACTTCGATGGTATTTTGCCTCACTATGCGTGGCTAGACTTTTATTGGGGTGTTGCCAAACTTGTGTCTCTAGGTTCTGACTCATATATTAGTTTCTTCAATATTTGGCCAGCGTTCAGGCACCCTAAAAAGGAATACCACAGAACACAGGTATTCCCTTTTCCACCAGCAGACCATAGCTTTGCCACCCTATGCTATAGGGGGTGTTGTCCCCAACAAAGAACCACATATATCGCTCAGGCTTTCGCGGAAAATCGTAATGCTTTTATATTTGAATTACAAAAATACCTAGTGTCAGAAAAATATACTTTGACACAAAGTAGTATTACAGTAAAAGTTAGATAGGAAACACAGCAATAGTAGACACACGTATATTACAGCCGGCTATAACTAAACATACATCATGGCGTCTATGCAGCCTGTTGGCAGTGTGTGTGTTTGCTTTGAATGTGGCTCACATATGTAACGCCGTTGTAGAGTGTATAGCCAGGAAACTAGAACACAGGTTTGTGCTAAATCAAGTAAACTGTAGTTTTGAGTCGTCTAGGTTGTATCCATCATTATATTTTAATAATATTATTAAAATATAATATTATTTAATTATATAATATGTCGTGATTATTAATGGTATCTTAATGAAAACTTAAAGAATTTGCTCTCTGCCTAAACTAAAGACGGAAACATCCTTATACGTTAAACAAATGATTAGTTATGATATGTATAAACATACTAAACATTGTACAAAATTATTCAATTCACAAATTTAAATTACATTTAACTACTATCAATTGGGATTTTCTATGTGTCCTACAATAAAAAAAGTTTGTCTTTAATCACTCCAAAAGTATATAAAAGAGTTTTTCACTTTTAACACAAATGAATACCAACGCTCTGAACGTAATAATTCATAATCTAGTGTGAAAATTAAGTAAGTGTCAAATTAAATTTGTGAATGAAAATAAAAGTTGCCTTTACAAAAGTTATTCAGAGAAATCTAGTGAACAAAACAAGCTTTCCGAACGTCTCTTTACACAAAAATTAAATATTAAATAAAATAATTAATACTTCCAAGAAATGTAGTAGTAGAAATGTCTCTTCCAAACTTCTAAATGTTAACTTGACATTGTGTAATAAATATATATATATATATATATATATATATATATATATATATATATATATATATACAACTCTTTTAGACTTCAATCTTAATTTTGTAACTTTTAGAAATTTCTAAAGTTTTTTATATCCCTCCGAATGGAAGAAGAAATTACTGAAGGCGGAACTTAGGTGAACAAGGAGGGTAAAAATGACATAACCAAGAGAATGAAGGAAGTACATATGTAAATATGACAATTTATACAATGCAGACATCTAAATCAGCTTTCCTGTCCTCGGCCCCGTTAGGCAAACCAATTCTGCGACTTGCCTGCCCGTATGCCTGCGCTACATCCAGACATCAGTTCTATTACTATGAATGAGAAGCACAAGAAACTAGCCGAAGGCAGGGAAATGGGACTGCCGCAGCCTCTACTGGTCAAACCTAAGGCCTGTTTATCCCTAATTTTGTTCTGCCACAGACCGCTAATTCCTCCTACATCATTACCTAGCCAAACGATGAATTACTCAGAACAATCCAGCTCTCAGCCAGCACACGTGATCATTACGAGTGTATATTGTAGGTCGAAAGTTGTCGTACCTTAAACCACATACATTGTTTGGAAATATAATACATCTAAGCAGCTCAAAACATAAGGTTGTTAATTTTATTTATTTAAAAAATGCATTTTTAGATTGAGACTGCTCGATTAGGAAGCATTCAATATAAGTGAGTTGAGTGGTTCTTGGAAACCCACAATGAAGCTAATCTCAACAGACGCTCCCCCAACACACACACACACACACACACACACACACACACACACACACACACACACACACACACACACACACACACACACACACACGTTTATGAATTGCTCACAAAGAATAATAATCCTCAGAAAAAAATGTTAGAGAAATTATTACATCTCTTCAGTGATTTTTATTTCCACCCTCAAAACCATTCCTCATGGGGCTTAGAGTAGTCGAGTTTATACTCAACACACGACACCTCGGAAATAGGCTTTCATAGTTAGTTTGTTAAACGTATAATTATAGAATTTCAAGTAAAACAGTTAAGAGGTATATATGATGACAAAGTTTTTAATGCATTTTCTCATTGATGTGATTTACAGGAAATATACTTGAATCAAGATGATATTTCCTACATGTCGTGTATTCAAATAACATTGTATCCCTTGTTTAATGACAAATGTAGTGACATTTCCAGGTCATGTCGCAATCCCAGTGTCGAGCCAGGGAGCAATTACTGCACTGAATATTCCTGTTTCTGCAGTTACTGAGTTGAATTATTACTATCAATATTTGTTAGAGTATAGAAAATTTCTAAGCTGTACAAGCTATATCTGTATTTCGGTCTATATGTTTGATCATACAATATCTTGAGAACCCTCTTAAATACAATATGTGAAATTTCGTTAGAATGTATGTACGTGTCTATCATATGGAGGTTGGATTTGAGGGGTAGCTATTTTATAAATTCAGAAAAGCATTCAGTAAATATTATATAAAAATAATGCTTCCGCATGTTTTTTATATGAAAGTGGCTTGACGAAACAAGACACTAGTGTGAAGAAAATAAATGGATGACTCTAGCAAAAGAGGTTCTTTGAGACTATGGACAAAATGATATAAAATGGGACATGATAATTTTTAATCGCTGAAAATCCTGGGGGCAAGCCATCTAAATAAATGTACACACATGTTTGTGAAGTGGGTTATAAGGAGGAAGGTTCATTCTATAAATGAGTTTACTGATGTTTTGATAAAGGTATTATTTAATACTAATTCTAAAAAGTTTTTAAATATAATTTAAGGGTCTGATGCTGGAAACGTTTTTTAGGAGTTAATACGATCCAAAATAAGGTTTTCCCATATATGCTGTACCGTATATGCTGATCTTGTCATGAATCACACGGTATAAAACTTGACATTTTAATTGAACGAGCATATCTCTCGTATACGTGATTTACATGCACTACATATATGAAATGGTGTAAAACAATTTCTTAATTGGTTTTGTATTCCTATTGTGCAAAGTAAATGATTCTGATTTTGATTTCAAATCATCAATCCAATGCGACTCACAGGTTGTCAACAAATCGCCACTTTATTTAGGTCAAATAAAGTTTTTATTCGATGTAGGTTGTTGTTGTATGGTTGCTATAGTCCAAACAGCATGAGTTGAAGTCAAAGCCACGGCTGTGTCACATGCATTATGGCATTCGATGTGACCACAATGTGGTGGCAACTCTATGCTAGTGACAGTATCTGATACATGGCTTTATAATGTTCTCGTCATACACGTTCCCTTGACAAGTGGTTTTGTTTGCAGTCAAGGATTAAAACACCAACAGAGTTGCATATGTTGCTTGAGCCCAGGCTATAATTTGTCCATCTTTTTTATCCCGGATCGCGTGCTTTTTCTTCTGTACAGCATTCTTTATTGGAGTTAAATCTCAAGTCTATAGATGAGGAAAAAGTGTACTTTATTTAGAAGATCAATTAGATTTTAAAATATTTTAATAAGGGAACCATTACTAACCAGCTTTTTAATAACGTTAAAAGATTAATGTTCTTCATTTGATAGAAACGTGTCACTCGTGGGAAGTTTAACATGAGTTTTCATCAATAACATGTGGCTGACAGTATATCCATTATAGATAATCTGGGCTTTGTAATACAACAGTAAACAGAGAAGCACGAGCAGTTTGCACGAGTTTCTGTTTATCGACAAAGCGAGGGAATACGCCATTTGGCGTCGGATACGTTCAAACACTTCCGCTTGCTCATCTGACAAATTTCCGAGAGATGTAGAAGAGAGGCTGTTCAACAGAAAGTTGTTATTGGGTTTGAGTAATAATTTTTCAATATTACATTAACAAAAATGAGTGTATGACATTTTATGTTTTTCTATAACCAACTGTGACATAATTGAACTATTTAGTAATCTATGGTTCGAGAAAAGCAATTTGTTTTATAACTGTATATTACTAAATCGGAAGCACACGTCTCATCTAGACGAGCAAAAGTGTATTATTTCCCAGCGCTCAAGAAAACAATGGCATTTAAAATATTGTACTCATAATTTATAAAAAAGAGTTCTTATAGTATCGAAATTTCATTATTATATGTTGTGTTTTATTGTTTATATTTGACCGCACTAGCTCTTAATACAAAGCCTAAAAAACGTGTTTTATATATTCAGTATATATCTATTTTAATTGTATTTAATCACGAACACAATCGAATAAGTATAAGATGCTGTATTAAGTTGTAGATCTATTGTAGGAACAAACATTCCATAGTATGACATAGTAAAGGACAGAAGAACATTCAACATAAAAATGTTGTGAAGCCGACATGCAACGCGATAAAAATATATTATTTTCGTTTAGTAATTTTTCTTCATTATCGTATTATTCAAGTCCAAATAAAGTTAAAATTGTGAAGAATCACATTAATTTTATATATTTAACATGAAAACTATATAACAGTTAGCTAAAGTAATAATACAAGATAAAAGCATTCGTTTACCTTTAAACTTTTGGAGCCAGCGCTATTAAAAAATTAATTATAAATGTTCCCGCTACAGATTAAAACACCTAAAAATAAGAGTTTGGATTTGTTTTCCAAGTTCATTCTGATTTCTAAGAATATTCATTTAAATTTTTATCCATTATTTCCATGTTTATCTATGTACCATTATATACAGGTTTCTTGAGCTTCATGTTGAAAATATATACTAATTTAAGTTTCGGTTATGGTGTATTAAAATTACATCTTTATCTTACAGAAGAACTAGAATAATACATATTTCTTTTAGGATTTTTTTAGCAAGATAGAAACGTTTTAAAACAATTAGAGTGGTCTGACATAAGTGATTCGCTACCATCTAACCACAGGAAGTGACGTCACAAAGTTACTACCTGGGACTGACATACCCCACAGACACCGCAGGAACCATTCACTGATCAACTATACTCAGCTTAGTACAGATACGTCAAGGTTTGACAGTGGCGAGGTTTCGTGACGTCAATGCTTGTGGTTGGACGATAATCATTATCATGAAACCATAATGACGGAGGCATGAGGCTCCTTTTTACTGAAACCAGAACGTCAATAGGAGGTATAATAATTAAGTTTATTTCAAGGAAAAATATGTTAGATATCATTAATAGTAATTAAAAAGATCTCGTTGATTTAGTGCATACATACAGACAGACCAGTCGTGGACAGCTGATTCGGATCTCTTCATTGTAGAAATACACTTGTCATATGTACTTTCTTTATTCACCTGCCTATGTCCTTCGCCTAGATCCCGCTCTTAGTAATTTATTGTTCTGATAAGTTCCATTTGCTAAACGTCAGCCTTTTAGTCCTTATTAGGGGTTGAAATTCTTTGCTTTCTCCAATTGGCTGTCTTATTTTGTAAGTTGTTTACTCCCCTTTTGAAATATTTTCAGGTTTCTAAAACATTTCAAGATTTTTATTCCATAAACAATAGTCTACACGCTTATCATACAATTCTAAATATATTTAAGATTTTAAGCGTTTAAACAGTTTGTTAATTAATACATTTAAAAGCAGTTAAAGCTTAAACTTTAAAACATAGGTTTTTAGTTAAATCCGTTTTAAATTATATAGTTAACTATTTTCTTTTTTCCAATGTAAAATGGAATTGAAAAAGTAATTTTCAGGCCATTTTATGTCTTTGAATAACGTTAATGGAGACAACTGTTATTATTGGAAATATTTAGCCTAGTGCGTGAGTGTTTAAATTTACAAGTGAAAAACTCTTTTGAAAGCTTTTGTATAAACACAGTGAGTGATATAGAACTTGAAAGACAAACATTTTTCTTTAATTGTTCGAAAAGAATAAAAATCTCAATTATTATTAGTTAAATTTATTTTACATTTGGGCATCCAACTATAATATACATATACAAATAACGGCGCTAATATGCTAGCGATTACTTTAGAATCTTGGAGTTTTATTTCTTGTTTGCCTAAGAAATAACAAAATAAATACTGTGCTACATGGTACAGTGATTGTATGTACTGTATACCTAAACTAACTTTTTTTTCAAGAAATGTGTGTGGTCACATAGAATGTTTTATTAGGACTTGCATTTTGCAAGTGTAAAAGTAAATTTAGTATAGTATTGAAATATAGTTACTATTAAGAGATATCAAGATGATGTTGAAATATGTAGATTTATTTTTATTGAAAGACCTTTTGTTTTGATCCGTATTCGGGGATAAGAAGTAGATGAATTCGCGGTGTGTGAATTAAAAAAAATATTTTTAAGACACTATTGATATTAAATATAAAACTAAACGCTTTGAACTCTAAGACATTTGTATTTGAAAAAAAGTAAGACTTGGGCATTAAGAATAAGACAGTCTTTAACAATACATTGAAATTAGATAACGAGTCGAGAAATAGTTTGGATTTTATCAGAGTTGGATGGAAATATCAACACATATCGGGTTCACCAATCATGGATATTTTATAGTTGAGGAGTATTTATGGATATCAGAATCAGAATCAGAATCAGAAATAATTTATTTCGTTAATAACATAAAGTTACATGAAATAAGTCATAGATAAAATAGTAGATAAATATAATAATAACAATTAAATAAAATCAACAATCAAATAGTCAACATAGGTTATTTCACATGTTTGTGCAATCTGACAGGAATTCTTGAACAGAATATGGGCATTTTTCAAACGAATTAGTTTTAACGTTTTTTAGAAAGATTTGTGAGCTGGTTATGTTTTTCAGGTGCCGAGGCAGCGCGTTATAGAGCCGTAGAGCTGGCTCTATGATGTGATTGTATTATTCAATGATCATAGCTTATGTCAGAATTTCCTAAAATGTAATTACAAAAAGAATTTACAAGATATTATGGCTTGCTGCAGGAAAGTAATGCCCTGTATAACCAATAATGGTAACGTTAATTGTATATATGTATTCCTTAATACCAGAAAATGTGTATCTTTACTCCGCAGAAACATTTAATAGTAAATCTTTTAAAAACACTAACGTTAGTTTTAACTATAGTCATAAACTCAATAACTTTCATTTAGTACAATACAAGTATTTCTTTCCTTGCTCAGTATACTTATTTGAAGTTGTGTACATGAATGAGTAAAAGGTATGGGGTGAGAAAAAGACGTAAATGATGTAGAGATCACAGCTTCACTGTAACCCTTGAGGGCTATCCAACCTTTCAATTCACTCGCTCTCCAACTTGTGAGGGTCCTTTAGCCATAAATCTTTCTTAACTCAATATATGTTTATGCCTCATAATAGATTGTACAAAAGTATAATTTAAACCGCGTAATAAAAGTGTTTTATAACCACATATTTAAATTAAGCTATTACCTCTACGGGTTGAAAAATAATTTTTATGATACACAATTCTTTCATAATATACCTTAAGTAAGGTACAACAATTATACATTTGGCAATGATTTTTTTCAAGAAAGATACAAAGGTTATTCAAATATAGGATAAATTTTGTAATTTACTAAATAAAATCAAATAGTTTATTTGCAATTTATAATACATTGTATAGTCACGTAATTTATCAAATCAAAATCATAAAGATTTATCCCACATCCAAAATATAAAATTCAACTTTTTATTCTCTCTACATTCCCCCCCCCCTCACAAAATTCAATATACATTTAGCGCTCGAGTCAGCTGCTCACCGTGTGATCTCCGGTCAAAATTATAGAACTCGTCCACACGGTAAAATGCGATTGACGCAAAGTAAAGTTTGATGCAGTTTGGTAACACCTTGGGTGTTGAGGCATATTCTAATATTTTATGGCAATCTGTTAAAAAAAGAAACACCTTCCTGTGAATGCAAACTTTAGTAAAAAAAGTTATAGGTTAGAACTTAACTTGTTGTACAATTCAGTATTAAATGCCATTTACGCGTTTAGGTATACAAATGCAATTATTAGAGGACATATTACCTTACAACATACTAAATTGCACCTTGTTTTTGGGCATCAATGTAGTTTTTTTTATGAGAGCACACTGTTTGATTGATCCAAGGATAATTGCGGCCTTTCCATGTCCATAATCTTCGTGTGAACTCCCACCCCTACGCCAACAGAACTAACGTAGACTCTAATCTCGTATACCTACAAATAGATTCTACTCACCAATGAGATAGGAATGTAATGATATATGTCTGGAAGAAGCATTAGGAAGGAGATACACTTTTGGAATCTAAGGAAGGTTTATGTACGGGGATAATTCCCTTGAGAACAAGGAGTCAGGTTCAACAGGAGTTGTTCATGGTCTGATATGATAAAAAAGGGCAAATATATTATGAAGGTACAGTAATTTAACTTTTTGGTACGTCTACCAAGCATTGTGTAATATTTTTAAAGCGTAAAACAATATTTTAAATTCAAGAAGCCAGTTCTAAACAATAATACATTTTTCAGGAAATAAGCTTTAAAACGAGAAAAAACTGTCTTTCACATATTAAATTAGTTTTAGAAAACAATTCAGCAAAATTATTGTATTCAAGGCTACCACAGTTTATATATATGAAAGTAAGCAGTTAATGTAGTTTTTATATGAAATTTATTTTGTTTTGTTAGTGAATGGGTACTTCAATAAATAGTATAAATTTATTTGGCACTCTATTTGTATTTTAGAACTTAAGAAAGTATCAATTAAGACTTTTCTCAATGTTAGTTACAACACAGATTGTTGTATCTACTAAACACAACTAAATCCAGCTACATAGTCATAAATTACGTAACATTCTATACTACCACTTTGGCAATATCACATAAATAGATTGTATTGGTGGTCCACATCAATCATGAACCAAAGAGCTTGTTAGTGTGAACTATTCATAACATTGTGTATCAGTAGTGAAATGTTCTGCACATGAAAGTTTGACTGTGACTTCGGAATATCACATAAATAAATTGTGTTGTTGGTGCACATCAATCATGAACCAAAGAGCTTGTTAGTGTGAACTATTCATAACATTGTGTTTCAGTAGTGAAATGTTCTGCACATGAAAGTTTGACTGTGACTTAAGAATATCACATAAATAAATTGTGTTGGTGGTCCACATCAATCATGAACCAAAGAGCTTGTTAGTGTGAACTATTCATAACATTGTGTATTAGTAGTGAAATGTTCTGCACATGAAAGTTTGACTGTGACTTCGGAATATCACATAAATAAATTGTGTTGGTGGTCCACATCAATCATGAACCAAAGAGCTTGTTAGTGTGAACTATTCATAACATTGTGTATTAGTAGTGAAATGTTCTGCACATGAAAGTTTGACTGTGACTTCCGTCCATAAAACTACTTCCAAATTTGACTTCAATGTTGCCCAAGGTTACCTTCATTCCTAATTTTAAGCTTCCACATTCAGTTCTTAAGGATGTTTCATGATAAGGTTTCCGTTTACAAACAGGGTTTTAATGGGCTTTCTTTGGGTTTTAAAATGGGTGCTTTTTGTAATATTGTTCCTATCATGTCACTGATATAATGAAACATTTGTCTCAGGAACGTTGTATCATGTATGAATTACTTAGTTTAATGGATTCTTAGATAAATTTTAGTCATACAAATTTATACTATATATTAGTAATCGGTAAAGATTTTAATATTATTTTCAAGGATGATGTAAAAATATTAGCTATTTTATTTTACTATAAAATTTAATACTAAAAACGTCCTAGGCATGTCACAAGTACGGGAAAAGCATAAGATAATTTGGAAGCCCATTTCAAGTTTCAATTCTCCGATTACTTTATTCTCAAATGTGCAGAAAGGAATATTTTTCAGAGCTTTGTTTTTGATATTGTAAGCATTATATTAAACAATACCATTTTTACGGAGGAAAAGGAAACGGGTAATCGTTGAATTATCACATGTTTCCCAGTGGGAGAGTGAAATGAGAACTATACAGATGTTGTTAGATGTCGCGTGTCATCTCCTGGACATGGAAGAACATACGGCATTCCTGTCCACTTATACATATATTGCAAATCAGTCTGCACTGGTTTCAGAAGCCGATGACAGAAACGATGGTATCGCAGAAAGAGCAACGCCAGTAATCCGCTGCGGGAGTAGTCCCGGTTTATACGGCTCTAGTTCCTAAACCGGGCTTTGCAAGGCCATTACCTCCGCCAGACCATTTTTGTGTGTGAAACGCTGTTATCTACAAATGTTTGGATTTAATTTAGACCGTTGTTAACGGTTAGGGTGGGTGGCTGGAATTGCCCTCCCCCCCCCGCCACCGACACTACCCTTCACCCCACGACCGTAAACTACGAGCTCCTCCCGTTTGTTTTCAATGGGGTGATCGTGACAGGCGGAGAGAAAGAGTGGGGGCAGAGCCGAGCAGTACCGATAAATCCCGAACATTCCTGACAAACCCTGTACATGCGGCTGATAGCGACCTCAGTTCGGAACGGTTCTGATTTCTATTATCTTACGAATTAATGAGTCGTTTTATATCCGAATTAATGAGTCGTTTTATATCCAAATTAATGAGTCGTTTTATATCCGAACATATCTGCAAAACATAGAAATTATATCGAATTAATTATATTAATATTGAACTTTCTTTATAACTCCAAAGATACTTTACAAAATGTGAGATGGTGCACAACGAATAAAATGTCATAATCTAGAATAGAATAGAAAAATTATTTATTTTCTTGAAAATATGTACAATAGTAAAATTATATAAACATCATTTATACCTTAAGCACAAACACAAACATTGCTCCTTAGTTGTAGACACAATTGACATGAGAATAAAAATAAAACAATGTTACTTTTTATTAAAGAAATATGAACATGTCTTTTTTTATTTTAATACAGCTAGGGTACATCAATAAACAAAATTCAAGAAAACAAAATAGGACCTCAAAAGGCAAGGAACTGCCTGTGTAGAGGCTCCAACTTTCTTAGAAAAACAAAAGAAAACAACACTCAAGCAGAGTTTTGTACCAGTCTATTAAGATAACGATAAAACAGACCAGTTTAGTTCATATATTTACTCTTAAATAACGAATGATCGACTTGCTTACCTACATTGTAGTCACTAATGACTACTAGACCACTTTAGGTGGTCAACTATAAAAACACGTTTTGATTAACATTTAATTTTTTGTATGCCATGCACTCTTAGATTTTTGGTAGAATTGTCTACCATAGTTAGACAATCTTTGTAGAAACTTATCGAAAAGTTTAACAATAAAAGCGAATGAAACAAAATATTTTTAATAGTATAATCGGCAAACTAAATTGGCATTATTCGCCCGTCTCTGTCGCTCGAAGCCTTGATTAAGAAGTATCTATAATCGAGGCTCGAAGCAAGGGGAGTGTGCGAAAGGGCTTTTATTGTATTTCTCAAGCCTTACTTGTTTGTGCATTGACTCTTCATACCAGGCGCAAGCTTTGTGTTGTCTGTCTGTCAGCTGCTGTAGATAAAATATAAAATCAAATAAACACGAAATTGAACTAAGAGCTTGCGTCGACAACGAATATGATTTCAGCTTAACACATTCAAGTTGAAATTTGCCCCGAATGTTTTTACCACTGTGGGTGTTACAAGCCCCAACACCCCTCTATTTGGACTAAATTTAAGATAATTTTGTTAGTAATTTTTGTAGATTCAAAATTTGTCTATAGATTATTAATATCATTCCATAATTTACTAAAATCAACTATTCCACAAACATGATATACATTTCTCTGTAAAATGTTTTCGCTCCCTGAAATTTGCTGAAATTGGTTATAGCCATTTAAGCCTATATGTCCATCCAGCTATATGCCTAAACTACAAAATAAACCAGCTAAATGAAAATGTGGTTCCTGTTATTGTAACTCTAGTGGTTACTCTGTGGTTATTTAAAACTCTGGTATTTATACGTTTTAATCTGAAAGCAATTTCATCTTTACAGTACCCATTACAAAATCAATTTCTCCAACTTACCTTTGGAAGTTATTGGCCGTAGATTAACATTACATTTAATGAGAAACACTTCAAATTATTTAGTTTAAATAAATATATATATATATATATATATATATATATATATATATATATATATATATATATATATATATGATAAACTAGTGATAAGTCAAGCCAGCGTTTCTACGCCAGGTGCAGGGTTGCAGTATTGGTTGACTCATATCTCCTTTCTGTGGCATGTCCTTTGATATCTTATCGTATTTTCTTTTGAGAACTTTAGTATTTGAAACACTTTGTTAAGTATTCATATTTTAATAACCTCAAATTATTACGATCAAGTTTTAACTTATAGCAATAGCAATATATTTCTCTGTCTGTTTGTTGGATATATAGAGAATGAGAAATAAGCTATAGACTTGAAATTGTGCATGCAACTTCGACCAAGCCTGATAAGTGTCATTTTGTGTCGTCTGGCGTACGCGATTATAATGCTGATCTGATCTATAGTACATGGAAATTATCGAATAATTTCTAACTAATAGTAATGTAACCTACAAATTATATTTATTTGATTAAGGCAGTTGGAAAATGCAATGAACCAAATATAATGTTACGAAACAATTTTATTGGTTTACATTTTAATACGAAAGATGCAATTAAAAAACTCAACATAATTGTTGATTTTGTGTTTGGAGACCCTGAAGATAAATTCTTTAACTACTATGCTAAGTAGGGCTCTTTTTAATCCTCCTGGATGTTTAATCCACCCTCGAATGTTTTATAGCTACGCCACTGAATGTAACGAAGTTACTTTGTTACATTAGACTTCCTTACGTCTTTTTTGGTATTTCGATACTCCGTTGTATTGGTTTATTTGTATGTAGACAAGAGTAATTGCCTGCCATTAATTACGTTGTAAAATCACGGTTCAATGAAATAAATTTAATTGCGCTGCATCCTGCAGCATCCAGCTTTGAAAATGTAATATATATATTACATTTATACATATACATACATATACATATTACACCACCAGGCTCTATTAAATTCAGAGGAGTACAGAGCGAGAACGCGCGGACTGCTTATTCCACTATTCTAATACGCGGGCTATCTCTAGTTGGCAGGAGGGGCCCCTCCATCCCCACTTTTTCTCTCCGCCTGTCACGATCACCCCATTGAAAACAAACGGGAGGAGCTCGTCCGTAAACTGGGTTTGCTCAGCCCGTGTGTAGAGCATAAACACACAGCACTGATGGCCACGTCCCCAGCCCTCATCTAGGGTCTCACACATCTCCAGACACTCCGTTGATTATTTGCTGACCGGCTCAGCTTAGACGAGCTTAATTTCCGTTCATTCCAGAGCTCGGAAAATTCAAGCTTATTGCACCTACATTCTGAGTGTTTAAATAAATGTTCAATATTCTGAATTCTCTTTGATGGCGCTTAACGAAGAACCTGGTATTGTGATGGCTAAAACTGCGACGTGTTGTCTGACTGACAAAAGCACATGAATAAAACGTCAAAAAGAAAGCCTTATAAACACTTTAAATTGTTCGTGACCGGGCAACACTGTTTTACAATAAATATCCCTGCGTTACATACTTTCACAAAGAAAAAAAATGATGAATAGTTTTGTAAATCTTTCAAAAATATCTTCAACACCATTTAGCTTTCGGAATATCACATAAATAAATTGTGTTGGTGGTCCACATCAATCATGAACCAAAGAGCTTGTTAGTGTGAACTATTCATAACATTGTGTTTCAGTAGTGAAATGTTCTGCACATGTAAGTTTGACTGTGACTTCAGAGCACAATATACACACACGGGTAACAAATCGTTTCATAATTGCTTTGTGTAGTTGCTTCTGCAAACTCTCATCGCCTCAAGTTACTATCTATCTACCTTATCCACATTGGGGCTTACGCGTTACCCACACGGTTTCCAGCTCAAATACCTTTACATATCAAGGGAAAGTTCTGTGAGCATTTAAAATCCATCCCACATGTGTATTATTTTAGATGAAGTTTAAATTCCTTAAGCAAAATTTTTAACTATTTACGAATTTTAGCATTTTTATCTATTTTAGATTATAAAATATAAAACGTTGCAAACACTAAAAACCTATACACTTTATACACACTGCAGCCGTGAATGGAATTAATTTTTGTCAAAATCTCACCCCTAAAATGCAATAGGAATACAGAAAGAAAACAAATAGTATTTAATTAAATTTAACTTATTAATAACTTTTTCATGTTTGTATTGTATCTTTAAAATAACTACAATACTATACACGGTATACTGAAGATTTCTGATAAAGTCCGTTTTAGTTCTGACGACAAACACTTTTTTATATTTAATAATTTTCTCTTTAATATATCTAATACATAGAGATATGGATTGGTTTTTATTCAAACATGTTTTATACATTTTTATGGTACTTATTAGATGGCGAGAGGGTTAGGGGCGTGCTAAAAGCTGTGGACAATTTAAAAACATTATAAGAAATATTTTAATTTTATTTCCATTGATCAAAACACATTAAGAGTGAACAAATATTTTAAAAAATATACAAAATACTACAAACAAATAAATGATCTGTCAGCTTCAAGTAAAAAACTGTCGCGATTTTAATACAATAGCGTACGAGTAGAATCACGACTGTGTATTGTGCTTGCACTGCTTTAGAACTTTTCACTGAAGTCGACCCGACTCTGCTACTGTTACAATCACATTGTTTAAACCGGAACTATTGTATTAAATGTGAATCGAGAACGTGAATGGGAATGTCATCCTGATCCTGTTAAACCTTTAAATTGTATTTTCTATATCGCTGCATATAACATGATATAGAAATTGAACCTTCTCACCAAACACCAATATTTATAATTATTAAATGTATGATTGTGATGTTTCCTATAGATATATCGACAACCATAGCTACCAGAGATAGTCATTTTATAATTCATTATGTTTGTCTTACGTGTATATTATACTCAGGTGTTTGGAAATAGTGTTGCAACTTAATATAACGGAGGCTGATGCGTCAGAATGTATGCTTTGTCTAGTCTGCGAACATCGCTTCGGTTGAAGAAAGCTGGGAACAACCGAACACACTCTACCTAATTTATTTTCTCAGCAGCCTTAGCACTATTCGATCACGAAGTGTAGTGAGGATTGCGCAGTTTTGAGGACAAGGATGGCTAGGCTAGTTATGTGTAGTGGGATGCTGTACTATTCTATTCTCACCTCGGCCCCCTCCCTATCCCAAAGGATATCAATCTTATGAATTGTGACACACACACACACACACACACACACACACACACACACACACACACACACACACACACACACACACACACACACACACACACACACACACACACATTTATATGCCGGGACTCGACCCGGATCTCTCTCTTGCCGGGTGAGTGCGCTATCACAAAAACAGAGAGCTCTTAATTTTTACGATTCAATTATTTTGTATTTGGCCTTTAATATAGGCCTACATCACCCGGCAAGTGAGAGATCCGGGTTCGAGTCCCGGTGGAGCGAGTAATTTTAGTGAGTCTATGTTTCTTGAAATTAAATTCCACTATTGCCATTTATATAATGAATATAAATAAAATCATTTAACAGGTATTTGGTCTTCCAATAATATGTTAGTTTGCTTATTTAAACGGATATGTGACAGAAACGGGCAAATACAAAATAATTGAATCGTAAAAAGTAAGAGCTCTCTGTTGTAGTGGTAGCGCACTCAACCGGCAAGTGAGAGATCCAGGTTTGAGTCCCAATATATATATATATATATATATATATATATATATATATATATATATATAATTTCAATAAATATTGAATCACAAAAAGTACTTGCTCCGCCGGGAGTCGAACCCGGATCTCTCACTTGCCGGGTGAATGTGCTACCATTACACCACAGAGCGCTTACTTTTTCCGATTCAATTATTCAATTATTTTGTATTTGGCCGTATCTGTCACATATGCGTTTAAATAAGCAAACTAACATATGATCGGAAGACCAAATAACTGTCAAACGACTTTTAATTACATTAAATTGTATAAATGGCAATAGCCTTATTTAATTTCAATAAACATTGAATCACAAAAAGTACTTGCTCCGCCGGGAGTCGAACCCGGATCTCTCACTTGCCGGGTGAATGTGCTACCATTACACCACAGAGCGCTTACTTTTTCCGATTCAATTATTTTGTATTTGGCCGTATCTGTCATATATGCGTTTTTATATATATATATATATATATATATATATATATATATATATATATATAGTTTCCTTTGTACGGTTTGAATTAAAATACATTTTATGCAATAAAGTTTTATTTTGTTGTTGTTATAAAAGTTTTCGTCATATTACATTTGTTACGATAAGAGTTACTTGTATAATGTAACAATTTATGAACATAAATTTAAGTATTTTTCTTCCTATCACAAATTCCGCCTCAGTTAATTTTACACCGATCTTAATATTCTGAATGAAAAGTTCTAAGCTATCGAGCAGTAAATAATAATCATGGAAGCCTAAATGTGTAAGCTTTTTCGTGAGGCACATGACGTAGAAAGTTTTGAGCCATCGTAGTACTGTAGAGTGAAAAATGTAAAACTGGATACATGACGTGTTTTAAAACTAGGACCCATTAAAAATATTACTTTAAAATACTTAGTTTTATGTGGCTAAGTAAAATTGAGTAAGAAACATGGCTCGTTAAACAAACCTATGACAAAATCTTTAATATAGACTGAAATTTTAAGACAGTTTCATGAAATATCGAAAATCTGTTGAAATATTTACGTCGTTTTGTCTGTAGACAGAGCGAAATATTCATTTCACGTACGTAATGAAGTAATGGAGAATAATTACTTTTTAACTGGATTTTTTAATGGATTATAATTGTAAATGGTTTGTAAACTGAATATAGCACGGTAAATTTGTATATTAGCTAATATGGCATATGAAGTTACTTAGTCTTGAAACAGCGCCTAAATATATAATTCAAGATTCAAAGACTAGATTGATCTATATAAATTTATTAATCTGTTTAGGCCTTGTGCAGACGTGTATTTTGCATTTAATTTAATATAGGAGTACTGAGCAATACAGATAGCTTAGAGATGATGTAATTTATGGATGGTTTACAAGAGGAAAATTGCCACTAGCTATCAACTATTGCGATGTGTTGATGGATTCCAACTTAGAGACAATATATTATACGACGATTTATATCACAAAAACTAATGGGTATAAATCTTGTATAAGACTATATTAATATTTAATTATAGTTATCCACACTTAGTATGTTTCACTTGGATATTTTTATACTGATTTAACTGTGAAGTCCTTTCTAAAACGAAAGATTTTTCATTTATTCATTCATAATCACTGAATAAATCTAAAAACTACAATATATTACTAATTTTTCATATTAATATAGACGTTGAAGTTTAGATAGTAAAAAAAAAAACAAGTCAGAAGTTAAATGTTTCAAACTTCCCTTAGAGATCAATGCTGGAAAAAATCTCAACTGGATATAAATAACAAAAGAGGATAGTTATTTATACAATATTAGAACGTTATAGTTATGTCTATTTCTATTAGTATATTAGTAAATTTCTGAAACCTTCAAGCAAATATCAATTTATGTTGAGATATTCCCCCAGTAATACTTAGCAAAGTTCAATAAAGTCGATTGATCAGCAACGCAGTGGTTGTAGAACGCCAACTTTGATCTCTCTTGACTTCTTTAATGTCTTTTCTTACGGTTACTTCTTTCATTTGAACATTTCCTTTTTTTTGCTGTGGCTCTTTCAGTATATTCGTAATATAAAATACCTAGCATTCAAAGAAAAATGCCAGAGAAATGAGTTTAATTTACTTGCACAAATTAGATTTCGGAACGTTTTCAGATATATTCACATGGTGGCTTAAACACGCCTAACCTATATAAAGGTACTTCAATACCATCGGTATTTTAGAGTATATTTTAGTAAAGGGGTCACAACTACTACACCGGAACGTTTATCATAAAACTGCCTTAGGCGTTTTATGAATCGATGTTTAATAATAATTGATTGAGAAATTTTAATCGATAACACAATTAGAATTATTTTGTTAAAAAGAAAAGTAAAATTTTGTTGAAATATTGCTTAAATTAATGGAGTAAACATTCCATGAAATTAACTTTAGCAAGGTAATACTTTCAAGAACTTTTGAGATTTACAACATTTAGATCGGGGTTATGAAATATTTCCCTACACAATCCTTCAGGACACCTTACAGGCGTTTAAGTATTCAGGTCTGTAATCGAAATTTACATAAGTATATAGTTGAAAACTTTTTATAATTTCCATACTAGTTGTTTTAGGTGTGTTGATATCGGCTATATGACACAATTTTTCGAAAGATACGGTCGAAAGACCGTAAACTCCTATAGGTGGCACTATCTCGCTAGAGGCCTAGGGTCTTTTCCACTGAAAAATTTAAATCAAGAGCAAAAAGAGGCCAGGAACGTCTAAAGGCCAGAATGTTTAAGAAGTGTATCGATTTCAGAGGCTGAGAACTCTCTAAGCCAAGACTGTTGAAAAGTCAGAAACTCTTATGGATCGTAGATCAGAAGAGACGAATATCTCTTAAGCAAGATAATAGACTGGTCATTTTCTGGTCTAGTGGTCAAGAGGTTAGAATCTAAAAGAGTCCAACAAGCCAGAATCTCAGACAAGACTTTTTAGTGGTCTACGTTTCTAGAAGTGAAAAAACTTCCAATGGTTGAAAAACATAAGCTATCGAAAATAGTTAGGGGCTTATAGCTTACCTCCAGAGATAAGAGCATACCAGAGTACTGAAAACTCTAAACTCTGAAATCTGAAAGGTATCACGTATATATCGAGATTCAGACAGTTAGGCAATTAAACAGATAGCAGACATTACATTTGTCAAGATTCTCAAGTGATAGACTTCGCTAAAGTTTAGCGAATAACAAACAAACGAAGTATAAAAATGCGCTTGTTGCATTTTTACGATACGTAAATATATATTCAAAAAAATGACTTCGTAGTTATTTTAATTTAATCCGTACATAAAATGTATTTTGAATCTGCTCTCTTTTAGATAAGATTATTATTAAATATAAGTCATAATATGTAACATTATTGTTTATTTAATTGAAAATGATTATTTCTTACGTTCAAATGTATCTGCTATTCAATTAAATGGCTAATTTGTAACTTCTCTGCTTTGTATAGTTGCTTCTTCGTTTATGATTATTTTCATTTCTTCTCTCCGTGAAATAATGTTACTATATTTGCTTGATTGCATACAATTTGTTGTTTATTTCAGTGCGAGAAAAAGTACTGTAACACAATTTTTAAAGAAGGAAAATAGCTATTAGCATCTAAAGGCAAAACAATTAAACAAAGGGTTAAGCTACAAGAGGAAATTTTGCTAAATAAGAGCTCGAAGAAGTCGTTTGAGATCTGTTGTCATGGCATAATTTCACTTTCGGTTTCTATTTACTTGGGACTATTATAGGCTACCAGGTGTTCCAAAATTCCTCTCAACCCCTATTATATATATATATATATATATCAACCAATATTCATGCATAGGATCGTTATAAGAATATGAATTAAGGTTTTTGGAATACATGAGAACTTCAACACCCAACCCTAAGTGGGAAATTATGTTAAAGTCTTTAAAAGTAAATCCTCATCGAGTAACACTTTTTTAAAGGTCCTTGTAAAAGAAGCCCACTGACACATAATATATGGCTGAATCTAAATCTATTACAAAACAGCAGTCATTCAATTTTTTTTTTTAAATCCTAACAATCAATAACAAGAATAAAATAGCGTTAAATAAATGAACTCAATTGACTTAATATCTTACCTTTTTGTGAAGGTCCTGGCATACAAATCTAACCTTTTTGGTGCTTGTAAATTGAAAAAATGCCTCTTATATCTGAGAGAACGGTTTCGTTTTCAGTGTGGTAAGATGAGAGTAGCGGACGTGTTTGTGCAGACACAGTTGATCTCTGTCCACTTGGTGCCAACAACATAGATGATAAACAGTTCTAGAGTCACATCAGTCCTGTCATACAAACATAATGCTTTCTGTGTTAGTAAAGTGTAAACACTGCTCTCTTAGATTACTCAACCTTCATGCAATTGGTTCTAGGTGGGTGGGGGGGGGGGGGGGTGGGGGGGGGGGGGGGTGGGGGGGGGGGGGGGTGGGGGGGGGGGGGGGTGGGGGGGGGGGGGGGTGGGGGGGGGGGGGGGTATAGATCAGCACTTGAAATGGGATCAACATGTTGATTATGTTGTCAAAAAATTAAGAAGAATAAATTACTCACTATACCACATGAAAAACTGCTTGTATAGCCAACATTTGAGACAAATGTATCTGTCATGGTTCGAGAGTAAGTTGCGATATGCAATAATTCATTATGGTGGGGCTTACCCTACGGTTTTGCGTCCTGTAATAATGTGTCAAAGACAAGCCTTAAGGATAATTTTTTGGAATCTGCCGTTGGGAAAGAATGAGTTATATATTTAATGAATACAAATATTTTACGTGTTTTCAGATCCACAAGTTTTGTTTGTTTGCAATATGTGCACAATCATTTTAATAACTATCCCTTAAGACAATACCAAAGATCAACTAGAGCTTGCACAGTATATTACGCTACAGGTTAAAAGATGGAACAAAGAAACTAGTAAACACCAGTTCTGTTACTTAGGTCCAAAACTTTATAATGCAGTTGTAGAACATTTTGGCAATGAAAATAGTATTTGTAGCTAAACCTAAATACAAAAATGAAAATAATCCAATATATAACAGACTGGCAGACTTAATTAATCACAATCTGTTTGTACTGTAAGTTTTCTCTGTTAACTGTTTCATCAGTAATAATTTTATAGTATTGTCTATGTTATATCGCTGTAATCTATCTGTTGTAATAACTTTATAGTTTATGTCCTGTTATTCATTATATAGTCTGTCTGTTGTTACCGCTTTATAGTAAGTTTATGTCTTGTTATATCGTTATATTACATTTCCTTGTTATTTATTACATAGTCTAACTAATTTTATTACTTTAGCTTATGTCCCTGTTATCACATTATAGAATATATCCTTATTATTTAATATACAGTCTACAGATTGTGTTTTATAAAACTTATTTTAAGAGAGTGTGGAGCATACTCCTAGTGCATGGTCTAGAACAGGCTGTTGGCTCGGTTATGGGGTATAAATTATATAACTTATAAATAATTGTTTAATGTTGCCATTATTATTAGTCTGTTTCTGGTTGTATTGTATTGTTATATTTTATTTCCTTGTTATTTAGTACTATTTAACTTTATAAGTAAAAATTTTCTATAGCACGTTGTTGATGTCTGTTTGATGTTGTGTGTAGAAATTTGTATGATTGTGTGTTTATTTATGATTGTTGTATAAGGTGATATTTTGCATTTTGGTTGTGTTGTTTAGTTTTGGCATATTTGTAAAATTTTAAATTTTATAGATAAAAATAGCTAACTGCCACGAAGATTAAATAGATATTGTATTTGTATATTCATATTCCCCTAACCCTCGCGCGCCCTTTTGGGTGCTTGGGTGTAGGAAACATTGTAAGATTTGTAAATGTTTTGAATAAAAGATTTTTGACTTTGACTTTGACTTTGACGCGTGAAATCTACATTTCTTCTGACTGAGCCGGAAGGAATATTTTATATTCATATAACTGACTTTTACCGTCCTAAATTGAAAGATTTTGTATTTTATATATTGCCGAAAAGGGCTTAAATTTGCCTTTCTATCTATTTAAAGAGCAAATTTGTTCACTTACTTTATTGTTTTGTAAGATCTCACAATTGTTTAGGAATGGCAGTTTTTTTAAGTAGTTACTTTATTTCCCAAAGAAAACTGATTTGCCTGCATTAAAACCTCGGTTTTTTAAATTTCATAAACTAACATTAGGTATGTATAGATCTGTTGTCAGATAAACATGTAATTTGATCTTCAATACCTAAAATAAACGGAATACACTTTAAAAATATTAAACAACGCAACCTTTTTTTATTTCAGTCTGAAGAACAATGTTTACCTATACATAGATAGGAATACTCTTTTTAAGAATTTCAGAATTAATATTGAAGGAAAGTAAAAAATTACTCACATAAAACTAAACTTGTAAGCTCCAGCGTATACAACGGCAATTAATTAATTAAGAGTGCCGGCAGAAGTTTAAAAGTTCACGCATAGTTTCAGTTTATCTTCCAAGTTTCGCTTTACGTATATCTCTACTTTCATTTTAGCTTTCTAAAGACAAGGCGATATTAAAAGTTAAATTATATTGATATAGTCTTCAATAATAAAATATGTGTAGAAAGTGTGAAAACATTAGTAACATTGTTCATTATGTGTTGGCTATCCCAGGTAGCTTAACTAAAACTAATTTTAATTCTCTTTGGAAATTACTCATGTCATATTTTGGAACGTAAATTACTTTATGTAAATTCTATTTAGTTTAAAAATAAGCATAGTGAAAATTGGAAGTAACGTAAATTAATAATTTATGTGATGGGGAAAATGTTCAAAAGTGAGTGAACTTGCTTAATGCATCCAAGCACAAAGAATTAAAATTTTAGAAAATGTCTTTTTAATTAAATCCATATGATATTGTTTAACCGTTTTGCAGCTGTTTTAGTTGTTATAATTTGTTAAACTATAACTGTTGTGTGTTTAAATTCAGTAATAGCTTAAAAATCCTAATTATTAAATGAAATTAAAAATATTTATTTGTAGGATTTAGTTTAAACTGAATCAGTTATCCATATAAATACTAACCTATGTAGAATGACCTCTCTATTCTAAGGGTCTCGGCAACATTTCATTTGTAGTAGCGGAAACAAGATCCATTGCCAAACAGTGGATTCTGTTACCTTCTCGGACAACGGAAACTGCTCGAACTCGTGTTTACTGTTACACAGCAACGCTCAGATAATCTATATTGCGAGATGTTATTGATGTTAATCTATCTCTAAGAGTTCCTGTACGTTGACAAGGAAGCTTAATCACTTCCCAAGGTTGACAAATTGCTACAATATAGAGAACATTAATCTTTTAATGTAATCAAGAAGCTGACAAAGACGGTTTAATGATGATTGCGTCATTGAACCATTTTATTTCCAGTAACTCTTCCTAATAAAGCTCTTTTTCACCTATTTACTTTATCTTGTTATACAATTTGCTTCTATCAACAGTTATTACTATACAAATACTCCCACTTCCAGACGCATGTTTGGCGTAATGTAATTCTGTGATACAAACGGACTATCTTCCATATACATATACTTATTAGTTAATAATTTATTATAATATAATAATTATAATAATAATTTATTACTTAATATATATATATATAAATATATATATATATATATATATATATATATATATATATATATGAAGAAGTCTATAATTGCACAAAGGCTTCTTGTAAAAAGACTTCTTATATATCCCTTTAATATTTTGAAGAATTATCGTTGTCTAAAAGGTAAGATGTAAATAAGATATGTATAAAAGATAGTATAAAATATAAACACGATAAATTAGTGACTGCCAGCTGAACACTTTCAAGTACATACGAAACCTAATTTAATAATTTATTGTTCTTTGGAAAGTTTATAATTTCGAATTATAAAACATTGTGTGAAATTGAACTTATTAACATGATTACTAAATGTATGGCATATTACAGAATATTTACATAATTTTACAAATAAAATCCTCTAGTTTTTTTATAAATTGGATTTATTATAAAATATAATGTCCGCAATATTAAACATAAATTTTCACAGCAAAAAAATGAAATTCCATTTAGTCCAAAAAGTAATTTTATTTTTAGACCCATCCAGTGTGCTTATTTTACATGGTCCAGTTGAATTTTTAACGAATCTTCTAAACATTACAAATTACTTTTAAAGAAAAACATTTATTAAAATCTTTCTTATGATGCAACTCATGTTGAGACACTAATTTATCATCCTTTCGATTGGAAGAATAACGATGGTTATTCATTCTTTCATATAAGGGATTTGTTTTTCAAAATAACGTAGGATTGTGGTCAAAGTTTAGAAGACAGTTAATAAATAACATTTTATATTTGCAAATGATATTACTACGAATTTCATACGTTTTCTTGGTTGTGCTACTTGTGAAATATTTTGAAGGATTTCGAATTTTGCATGTAGCACAACATTTATCTTGACAAGAATGAAAATTTAAATACTTTTTGCTGCCTCCTGAGTTTTGAATTTTCTTTGATAATAATTTAGGCCATACCAGAAGGTTTCTTAAATTAGGTGAGTGTTAACAATTATTATAGGATACCTTGAAAACAAATTTTAAATGAATGGTGATGATTCCAAGACATTTACAGCGGGTTTTTAAATATTTTTAGTTTTTTACAGGTGAGTAAAGTAATAAGTAATGAATTTTTGGATCATCGTTATATTTAATATTTCTGTTTTTATTATCTCTATTGTTTGACTTGAATATTTTGGTCATTTACGATTTTTGCAGGGCATTTTCTAACAGTAAATTTAATATAATTAATTTATGCAGTTAATTTTTCTATATATTGATAATAATCAGAGCTGTCAGCACATAATTTTTTAGCTCTAATAGACAGTCCTTTTGGTATTGATTTTTTATGTGAATACGATGGCAACTGCTATATTGTAAGTAGCTCATGACCTTAGTTCTTTGATATGAATTTTGGTTTTTATGAATCCTGATTGTATTTTATGTGACTCATATTCAATGTAAATTTTAAAATTTTAATTTTATTTAGATTGTTAAAAAAATTCTAATAGTGTGGTGCAAGCTGCCAGATCATAAAAACATCATCAATAACTCTCAACCAAACAAGAGGTAATGTTAAATTGCATCAGATCTCAAACGACTTCATCGAGCTCTTATTTAGCAAAATTTTATCTTGTAGCTTAACCCTTTTTTTAATTGTTTTGCCTTTATATGCTTCTCATAGCAATTTTCCTTATTCAAAAATTGTGCTACAGTACTTTTTCCCACACTGAAATAAACAATAAGTTGTATGCAATCAAGCAAACATAGTAACATTATTTCAAGGAGAGGAGATACGAAAGTAATCATAAACGAAGACGTAACTATACGAAGCAGAGAAGTTACAAATTAGCCATTGAATTGAATATCAGATACATTTGAACGTATAAAATTATCATTTTCAATTCAATAAACAATAATGTTACGTACTATGACTTATATTTAATAATAATCTTATCTAAAAGAGAGTAGATTCCAAATACATTTTATGTGCGGATTAAATTATAATAACTACGAAGTCTTTTTTTTTTTTTTCAAAAATATATATTTATGTATCGTAAAAATGCAACAAGCGCATTGTTTCCTACTCATACCTCGTTTGTTTATTATTCACTGAAGTTCAGCGAAGCTTATCAATTGAGAATCTTGACAAATTTAATTTCTGCTATCTGTTTAACTGCCTAACTGTCTGAATCTTGATAGATACGTGATCTCATTAAGATTTCAGAGTTTAGAATTTTCGGGACTCTGGTATGCTCTTGTCTCTGGAGGTAAGCTATAAACCCTTAACTATTTTCGATAGCTTATGTTTTACAACCATTGGAAGTTTTCACTTCTAGAAACTTAGACCACTAAAAGGTCTTGTCTGAGATTCTGCCTTGTTGGACTCTTTTAGATTCTAACCTCTTGACCACTAGACTAGAAAATTACCAGTCTATGATCTTGCTTTTAAGTGATACTGGTCTCTTCTGATCTCCGATCCATAGGAGTTTCTGACATTTCAACAGTCTTGGCTTAGAGAGTTCTCAGCCTCTGAAATCGATAGACTTCTTAAACATTCTGGCCTTTAGACGTTCCTGGCCTCTTTTTACCCTTGATCTAAAGTTTTCAGTGTTAAAGACCCTAGGCCTCTAGCGAGATAGTGCCACCTATAGGAGTTCACGGTCTTTCGAACTGAAAGATTTTGTCATATAGCCGATATCGGTCTTTCTTAATACACCTAAAACAACTAGTATGGAAATTATAAAAAGTTTTCAACTATATACTTATGTAAATTTCGATTTCAGACCTAAAAGCTTAAAGATCTATAAGGTTTCCTGAAGGATTGTGAAGGAAAATGTTTCATAACCCCGATCTAAATTTTGTAAATCTAAAAAGTTCTTGAAAGAATTACCTTGCTAAAATTAATTTCATGGAATGTTTACTCCATTAATTTAAACAATATTTGAACAAAATGTTACTTTTCTTTTTAGTAAAATAATTCTAATTGTGTTATCGATTAAAAGTTCTCAATAAATTATTATTAAACATCGATTCATAAAACGCTTAAGGCAGTTTTATGATAAACGGTTTCGGTGTAGTAGCTGTGACCCCTTTATTAAAATATACTCTAAAATACCGATGGTATTGAAGTACCTTTTTATAGGTTTGGCGTGTTTAAGCCACCATGTGAATATATCTGAAAACGTTCCGAAATCTAATTTGTGCATGTAAATTAAATTCATTTCTCTGGCATTTTTCTTTCAATGCTAGGTATTTTATATTGCAAATATACTGAAAGAGCCACAGCAAAAAAAATGAAATGTTCAAATGAAAGAAGTAACCGTAAGACAAGACATTAAAGAAGACAAGAGAGATCAAAATTGGCGGTCTACAACCACCGCGTTGGTGCTCAATCGACTTTGTTGAACTTTGCTAAGTATTACTGGGGGAATATCTCAACATAAATTGATATTTGCTTGGAGGTTTCAGAAATGTACTAATATACAAATAGAAATAGACATAATTATAACGTTCTCATATTGTAACTATCCTCTTTTGTTATTTTATCCAGTTGAGATTTTCTCCAGCATTGGTCTCTAAGGAAAGTTTAAAACATTTAACTCTGACTTGTTTTTTTTTTTACTATCTAAACTTCAACGACTACCTTAATATAAAAAATCCTTAATATATTTCAGTTTGTAGATTTATTCAGTGATGATGAATGAATAAATGAAAAATATGTTTTTTAGAAAGGACTTCACATTTAAATCAGTATAAAAATATCCAAGTGAAACATACTAAGTGTGGATAACCCATTAGTTTTTGTGATACAAATCGTCTTATAATATATTGTCTCTACGTTCAATCCATAAACACATCGCAATATTTGATAGCTAGTGGCAATTTTCTTGTTGTAAACCATCCATACATTACATCATCTCTAAGGAAATCGCGTATTTGGATTGCTCAAAGCTTCTATATTAAATTAAATACAGAATACACGTCCGCACAAGGCCTAAACAGATTAATAAATTTATATAGATCAATCTAGTCTTTGAATCTTGAATTATATATTTAGGCGCTGTTTCAAGACAAATTAACTTCATATGCCATATCACCTAACTAATATACAAATTTCACAAGCTATATTCAGTTTACAAACCATTTACAATTATAATCCATTAAAGAATCCAGTTAAAAAGTATTTATTCTCCATTACTTCATTACGTACGTTAAATTAATCTTTCGCTCTGCCTACAGACAAAACGACGTAAGATATTTCAACAGATTTTTGATATTTCATGAAACTGTCCTAAAATTTTAGTCTATATTAAGTATTTTGTCATAGGTTTGTTTAACGAGCCATGTTTCTCACTCAGTTTTACTTAGCCACATAAAACTAATTATTGAAAAGTAATATTTTTTTATGTGTCCTAGTTTTAAAACACGTCATGTATCCAGTTTTACATGTTTCACTCTACTAAGAGGGCTCTAAACTTTCTACGTCATGTGCCTCACGAAAAAGCTTACACATTTAGGCTCCAATGATTATTATTTACTGCTCGATAGCTTAAAACTTTTCATTAAGAATATTAAGAATGGTGAGTAAAATTAACTGAGGCGGAATTTTTTTACAAATAACTCTTATCGTAACAATAATGTAATATGACGAAAACTTTTATATCAACAACAAAATAAAACTTCATTGCATAAAACGTATTTTAATTCAAATCGTACAAAGGAAACTATATATATATATATATATATATATATATATATATATATATATATATATATATATATATATATATATAATATATATATATATTATATATATATATATATATATATAGAGGGAGGGGGCCGAGGAGAGAATAGAATAGTACAGCATCCTACTACACATAACTAGCCTAGCCATCCTTGTCCTCATAACTGCGCAATCCTCACTACACTTCGTGATCGAATAGTGCTAAGGCTGCTGAGAAAATAAACTAGGTAAAGTGTGTTCGGTTGTGCCCAGGCTTCTTCAACTGATGCGATGTCCGCAGACTAGACAAAGCATACATTCTGACACATCAGCCTGTGCTGTATTAAGTTGCAACAATATTTCTAAACATCTGAGTATAATATACACGTATGACAAACATAATAAATTATAAAATGACTATCCCTGGCAGCTATGTTTGTCGATAGATCTATAAGAAAAATCACAACCATACATATTGATGTTCAGTGCGAAAATTAAATTTTTATATCATGTTATATGCAGCGGTATAGAAAATACAATTTAACGGTTTAACAGGATCAGGACGACATTCCCATTCACGTTCTCGATTCAAATTTAATACAATAGTTCCGGTTTAAACAATGTGATTGTAACAGTAGCAGAGTCGGGTCGACTTCAGTGAAGAGTTCTAAAGCAGTGCAAGCACAATACACTGTCATGATTTTACTCGTACGCTATTGTATTAAAATCACAACAGTTTTTTACTTGAAGCTGACAGAGCATTTATTTTTTTGCAGGATTTTGTATATTTTTAAAATATTTGTTCACTCTTAGTGTGTTTTGATCAATAGAAATAAAATTAAAATATTTCTTATAAAGTTCTTAAATTGTCCACAGCTTTTAGCACGATCCTAACCCTCTAGCCATCTACTAAGTAATAAAAATGTATGAACCATGTTTGAATAAAACCAATACATATATCTATATATTAGATATATTAAAGAAAATATTATTAAATATAAAAAAGTGTTTGTCATCAGAACTAAAATGGAATTTATCAGAAATCTTCAGTATACCCTGTATAGATTTGTAGTTATTTTAAAGATACAATACAAACATGAAAAAGTTATTAATAAGTTAAAGTTAAATTTAATTAATTACTAAGTTTTCTTTCTGTATTCCTATTGTATTTTAGGGCTGAGATTTATGAAAAAAGTCATTCCATTAACGGCTGAAGTGTGTATAATGTATATATATTTTTAGTGTTTGCAACGTTTTAAAAATGCTAAAATTCATAAATAGTTAAAAATTTTGCTTAAGGAATTTAAACTTAATCTAAAATAATACACATGTGGGATATATTTTTAAATGTTCTCAGAACTTTCCCTTAATAGGTAAAAGTATTCGAGCTGGAAACCGTGCGGGTAACGCGTAAGCCCCAATGTGGAGAAGGTAGATAGATAGTAACTTGAGGCGATGAGAGTTTGCAGAGGCAACTACACAAAGCAATTATGAACTGATTTGTTACCCGTGCGTGTATGTTGTGCTCTGAAGTCACAGTCAAACTTTCACTACTGATACACAATGTTATGAATAGTGCACACTAACAAGCTCTTTGGTTCATGATTGATGTGGACCACCAACACAATTTATTTATATGATATTCTGCCAAAGTGGTAGTATAGAATGTTACGTACTTTATGACTATGTAGCTGGATTTAATTGTGTTTGGTACATACAACAATATGTGTTATAAGTAATATTGAGAAAAGTCTTAATTGATACTGTCTTAAGTTCTAAAATAAAAATAGAGTGCCAAATAAGGTTATAATATTTATTGAAGTACCCATTCGCTAAGAGAACAAAAAAAAATTATATATAAACTACATTAACTACTTACTTTCATATATACCAACTATGGTAACCTTGAAAACAATAATTTAGCTGTATTTTTTTTTTAAACTACAGCATATTTGTTTTAAATATGTGAAAGACAATTTTTTCTCGTTTTAAAGCTTATTTCCTGACAAATTTATTATTGTTTAGATTGGATTTTTGAATAAAAAATTGGTTTACGCTTTAAAAATATTACAAAATGCTTCGTAGACGTACCAAAAAGTTAAATTACTGTACCTTTATACCTTTCTGTTGGCGTAGGGGTGGGAGTCTACACGAAGATTATGGACATGGAAAGGCCGCAATCCTCCCTGGAATAATCTAACAGTGTGCTATCATATAAAAGGACTACATTTATGCCCAAAAACAATGTGCAATGTAGTATTTTGTAAGGTAATATGTCATCTAATAATTGCATTTGTATACCTAAACGCATAAATGGCATTTAATAGTGAAGTTTACAACAAGGTGCGTTCTAACGTATCACTTTTTTACTAACGTTTGCATTCACAGGAAAGTGTTTCTTTTTTTAACAGATTGGCATACTCAATTAAAATATGCCTCAACACCCAAGGTGTTAACAAATTGCCTCAAAATCTACTTTGCGTCAATCGCATTTTACCGTATGGACGAGTTCTAGAATTTGACTGGAGATCACATAATGAGGCAGCTGTCTTGAGCGCTAAATGTGTATTGAATTTTGTGAGGAGGGGGAATGTAGGGAGAATAAAAAGTTGAATTTTATAAGTTTGGATGTGGGATAAATCTTCATGATTTTGATTTGATAAATTACGTGACTATACAATGTATTATAAATTGCAAATAAACTATTTGATTTTATTTAGTAAATTACAAGATATATCCTATATTTGAATAACCTTTGCATCTTTCTTGAAAAAAATCATTGCCAAAAGTATGATTGTTGTACTTTATTTAAGGTATATTATGAAAGAATTGTGTATCATAAAAATTATTTTTCAACCCGTAGAGGTAATAGTTTAATTTAAATATGTGGTTTAAAAAAACACTTTTATTACGCGGTTTTAATTATACTTTTGTACAATCTATTATGAGGCATAAACATATCTTGATTTAAGAAAGATTTATGGCTAAAGGACCCTCACAAGGTGGAGAGCGAGTGAATTGAAAGGTTGGATGGTCCCTCAAGGGCTACAGTGAGGCTGTGATCGCCACATCATTTACGTCTTTTTTCACCCCATACCTTTTACTCATTCATGTACACAACTTCAAATAAATATACTGAACAAGGAAAGACATACTTGTATTGTGCTAAATGAAAGTTATTTAGTTACAACTAATGTTAGTGTTTTTAAAATATGTACTATTTAAGTTTTCCTACGGATTAAAGATACATATTGCCTGGTATTAAGGAATACATATATACAATGAATGTTACTATTATTGGTTACAGGGCGTTACTTTCCTGCAGCAAGCCAGAATATCTTGTAAATTCTTTTTTTAATTTCATTTTAGGAAATTCTTATATGATCTTTAAATAATACAATCATCTCCGTAAATACTCCAGAACTATAAAATATCCATGATTGGTGAACCCGCTATGTGTTGATATTTCAATCCAACTCTGATAAAATCCAAACTATTTCTCGACTCGTTATGTAATTTCAATTTATTTTTAAAGACTGTCTTGTTCTTAATGCTCAAGTCTTACTTTTTTCAAATAAAAATGTCTTAGAGTTCAAAGCGTTTTGTTTTATATTTAATTTCAATAGTGTCTTAAACATATTTTTAATTCACACACCGCGAATTCATCTACTTCTTATCCCCGAATACGGATCAAAACAAAAGTTCTTTCTATAAAAATAAATCTACATATTTCAACATCATCTTGATATCTCTTATTAGTAACTATATTTCCATAATATACTAAATGTACTTTTACTCTAGTAAAATGCAAGTCCTAATATAAATGTCTATGTGACCATACACATTTCTTGAAAAAAAGTTAGTTTAGGTATACAGTACATACAATCACTGTACTATGTAGCACAGTATATATTTTGTTATTTCTTAGGCAAACAAGAAATAAAACTCCAAGATTCGAAAGATTAGCGCCGTTATTTTTATATGTACATTATAGTTGGATGCCCAAATGTAAAATAAATCTAACTAATAAAAATTGAGATTTTTATTTTTTTCGAACAATGGAAGAAAAATGTTTGTCTTTCAGGTTCTATATCACTCAATAGGTTTATACAAAAGCTTTTAAAAGAGTTTTTCACTTGTAAATTAAACACTGACGCACTAGACTCAATAATTCCAAATCTTTAAAAAAATAATGTCAAATTAATATTATAATAAAAAATAACAGTTTTCTCCATTAACGTTATTCAAAGACATAAAATGGACTGAAAATTACTTTTTCCATTCCATTTTTCTTTGAAAAAAATTAAATAGTTTTATATAATTTAAAATGGATGTAACTAAAAACCTATGTTTCAAAATTTTAAGCTTTAACTGCTTTTAAATGTATTAATTCACAAACTGTTTAAACACATAAAATCTTATATTTATTTAGAATTGTATGATAAGCGTTTAGACTATTGTTTATGGAATAAAAATCTTGAAATGTTTTAGAAACCTGAAAATATTTTAGAAGGAGAGTAAACAACTTACAAAATAAGACAGCCAATTGGAGAAAGCAAAGAATTTCAACCCCTAATAAAGACTAAAAGGCTGACGTTTAGCAAATGGAACTTATCTGAACAATAAATTACTAAGAGCGGGATCTAAGCGAAGGACATAGGCAGGTGAATAAAGAAAGTACATATATAAATTGTACATAATAAATTGTATTTCTACAATGCAGAGATCCGAATCAGCTGTCTACGACTGGTCTGTCTGTATGTATGCACTAAATCAACGAGATCTTTTTAATTACTATTAATGATATCTAATATATTTTTCCTTGAAGTAAACTTAATTATTATACCTCCTATTGACGTTCTGGTTTCAGTAAAAAGGAGCCTCATGCCTCCGTCATTATGGTTTCATGATAATGATTATCGTCCAACCACAAGCATTGACGTCACGAAACCTCGCCACTGTCAAACCTTGACTTATATGTACTAAGCTGAGTATAGTTGATCAGTGAATGGTTCCTGCGGTGTCTGTGGGGTATGTCAGTCCCAGGTAGTAACTTTGTGACGTCACTTCCTGTGGTTAGATGGTAGCGAATCACTTATGTCAGCCCACTCTGAGTGTTTTAAAACGTTTCTATCTTGCTAAAAAAATCCTAAAAGAAATATGTATTATTCTAGTTCTTCTGTAAGATAAAGATGTAATTTTAATACACCATAACCGAAACTTAAATTAGTATATATTTTCAACATGAAGCTCAAGAAACCTGTATATAATGGTACATAGATAAACATGGAAATAATGGATAAAAATTTAAATGAATATTCTTAGAAATCAGAATGAACTTGGAAAACAAATCAAAACTCTTATTTTTAGGTGTTTTAATCTGTAGCGGGCACATTTATAATTAATTTTTTAATAGCGCTGGCTCCAAAAGTTTAAAGGTAAACGAATGCTTTTATCTTATATTATTACTTTAGCTGACTGTTATATAGTTTTCATGTTAAATATATAAAATTAATGTGATTCTTCACAATTTTAACTTTATTTGGACTTTAATAATACGATAATGAAGAAAAATTACTAAACGAAAATAATATATTTTTATCGCGTTGCATGTCGGCTTCACAACATTTTTATGTTGAATGTTCTTCTGTCCTTCACTATGTCATACTATGGAATGTTTGTTCCTACAATAGATCTACAACTTAATACAGCATCTTATACTTATTCGATTGTGTTCGTGGTTAAATACAATTAAAATGGATATATAAAACACGTTTTTTAGGTTTTTGCATTTATAGCTAGTGAGGTCGAATATAAACAATAAAACACAACATATACCAATAAAACACATAAATAATTGAAATTCCGATACTATAAGAACTCTTTTTTTATAAATTATCAGTAAAATATTTTTAAATGCCATTATTTTCTTGAGCGCTGGAAAATAATACATTTCTGCTCGTCTAGATGAGACGTGTGCTTCCGATTTAGTAATATAGCCTACAGTTATAAAAACAAATTGCTTTTCTCGAACCATAGATTACTAAATAGTTCAATTGGGCCACAGTTGGTTACAGATAAAGCATAAAATGTCATACAATCATTTTTGTTAATGTAATATTGAAATAGTAGTACTCAAACCCAATAAAAAATTTCTGTCGAATAGAATCTCTTCTGTATCCCTCGGAAATTTGTCATATGAGCAAGCTGAAGTGTTTGAACGTATCCGACGCCAAATGGCGGATTCCCTCGCTTTGTCGATAAACAGAAACTCGTGCAAACTGCTCGTGCTTCTGTGTTTACTGTTGTATTACAAAGCCCAGATTATCTATAATGGATATACTGTCAGCCACATGTTATTGATGAAAACTCATGTTAAACTTCCCACGAGTGACATTGTTTCTATCAAATGAAGAACATTTATCTTTTAACGTTATTAAAAATCTGGTTAGTAATGGTTGCCTTATTAAAATATTTTAAAATCTAGTTGATCTTCTAAATAAAGTACAATTTTTCCTCATCTATAGACTTGAGATAGACTATAAGCTTAGGTTTAACTCCAATAAAGAATGCTGTACAGAAGAAAAAGCACGCGATCCGGGATAAAAGAGATGGACAAATTATAACCCGAACCCAAGCAACATCTGCAACTCTGTTGGTGTTTTAATCCTTGACTGCAAACAAAACCACTTGTCAAGAGAACGTGTATGACGAGAACATTATAGAGCCATGTATCAGATACTGTCACTAGCACAGAGTTGCCACCTCATTGTGGTCACATCGAATGCCATAATGCATGTGACACAGCCGTGGCTTTGACTTCAACTCATGCTGTTTGGACTATAGCAACCATACAATAACCTACATCGAATAAAAGCGTTATTTGACCTAAATAAAGTGGCGATTTGTTGACAACCTGTGAGTTGCATTGTATTTATGGTTTGCGAGTCAAAATCAGAATATTTACTGCACACAATAGGAACAATAGGGATCAAGAAATTGTTCTACACTATTTCATATATGTAGTGCATGTAGATCACATATACTAGAGATATGGTCGTTCTTCAATAAAATGACGAGTTTTATACCATTTGATTGATGACAAGATCAGCATATACGATACAGCATATATGGGAAAACCTTATTTTTGATCATATTAACTCCTAAATACATTTCTCGCTATAGACCTCTAAATTATATTTAAAGACTTTTTAGAATTATTAATAAATAATACCTTTATCAAAATAAAATGGCGTCTCAAAACATCAGTAAACCCATTTATAGAATGAAGCCTCCTCCTCATAACCCACTTCACTAACGTGTGTGTACATTTATTTAGATGGCTGGTCCCCAGGATTTCCTGCGATTAAAAATTATCCTGTCCCATTTTATATCATTAAGCCCATAGTCTCAAAGAACCTCTTCTGTTAGAGTCATCCAATTTGATTTTCGTCGCACTAGTGTCTTGTTCCGTCAAGCCACTAACATATATAAAACATGCGGAAGCATTATTTTCATATACTATTTACTGACTGCTTTCCTGAATTTATAAAATAGCTACCCCTCAAATCCAACCTCCATATGATAGACACATACATACATTCTAACGAAATTACAAATCTTGTATTTAAAAGAGTTCTCAAGATACTGTATGATCAAACATGTAGAACGAAATACAGATATAGCTTGTACAGCTTAGACATTTTCTATACTCTAACAAATATTGATAACAATACGTCAACTCAGTAACTGCAGAAACAGGAATATTCAGTGCAGTAATTCCTACCTTGCTCGAGACAGGGATTGCGACGTGACCTGGAAATGTCACTACACTTTTGTCACTCCATTTGTCATTAAACAAGGGATAAAATGTTATTTGAACACACGATATTTAAGAAATTTCATCTTGATTGGAGTATAGTTCCTGTAAATCATATCAATGAGAAAATACATTAAAAACTTTGTCATCATATATACCTCTTAACTGTTTTACTTGAAATTCTATAATTATACGTTTGACAAACTAACTATGAAAGCCTATTTCCGAGGTGTCGTGTGTTGAGTATAAACTCGACTACTCTAAGTCCCCATGAGGAATGGTTTTGAGGGTGGAAATAAAAATCACTGAAGAGATGTAATAATTTCTCTAAACATTTTTTTTCTGAGGATTATTATTCTTTGTAAGCAATTCATAAACCTGTGTGTGTGTGTGTGTGTGTGTGTGTGTGTGTGTGTGTGTGTGTGTGTGTGTGTGTGTGTGTGTGTTGGGGGAGCGTCTGTTGAGATTAGCTTCATTGTAGGTTTCCAAGAACCACTCAACTTCACTTATATTGAATGCTTCCTAATCGAGCAGTCGATCTAAAAAGGCATTTTTTAAATAAATAAAAATTAACAACCTTATGTTTTGAGCTGCTTAGATGTATTACATTTCCAAACAATGTATGTTGTTTAAGGTACGACAACTTTCGACCTACAATATACACTCGTAATGATCACGTGTGCTGGCTGAGAGCTGGATTGTTCTGAGTAATTCATCGTTTGACTAGGTAATGATGTAGGAGGAATTAGCGGTCTGTGGCAGAAAAAAATTAGGGGTAAACAGGCCTTAGGTTTGACCAGTAGAGGCTGCGGCAGTCCCATTTCCCTGCCTTCGGCTAGTTTCTTGTGCTTCTCATTCATAGTAATAGAACTGATGTCTGGATGTAGTGCAGGCATACGGGCAGGCAAGTCGCAGAATTGGTTTGCCTAACGGGGCCGAGGACAGGAAAGCTGATTTAGATGTCTGCATTGTATAAATACAATTGTCATATGTACATATGTACTTCCTTCATTCTCTTGGTTATGTCATTTTTATCCTCCTTGTTCACCTAATTCCGCCTTTAGTAATTTCTTCTTCCATTCGGAGGGATATAAAAAACTTTAGAAATTTCTAAAAGTTACAAAATTAAGATTGAAGTCTAAAAGAGTTGTATGTATATATATATATATATATATATATATATATATATATATATATATATTTATATTTATTTATTACACAATGTCAAGTTAACATTTAGAAGTTTGGAAGAGACATTTCTAACTATATTTCTTGGAAGTATTAATTATTTTATTTAATATTTAATTTTTGTGTAACGAGACGTTCGGAAAGCGTGTTTAGTTCACTAGATTTCTCTGAATAACTTTTGTAAAGGCAACTTTTATTTTCATTCACAAATTTAATTTGACACTTACTTAATTTTCACACTAGATTATGAATTATTACGTTCAGAGCGTTGGTATTAATTTGTGTTAAAAGTGAAAAACTCTTTTATATACTTTTGGAGTGATTAAAGACAAACTTTTTTTATTGTGGGACACATAGAAAATCCCAAATGATAGTAGTTAAATGTAATTTAAATTTGTGAATTGAATAATTTGGTACGAAATTAACTAAAGGAAAGTTATTTCAAGTAATGTATTTGTGACGTGCTTACAAATATAACGAATATTCTTGCATCTCTTCTTGACTGAATATAGTTGAAACATTCTGTTCAGATGGTGAATATTTCAGTATGAGTTATACAAGTGATAAACACCTTTAGTTAAAATATACGAGTACAATAAGTGCATTTATATATAAATAAATATATATTTGTGTATGTTATATATGTTATATAATATATATATATATATATATATTGTGTGTGTGTGTGTGTGTGTATGTTTAGTATGTTTATACATATCATAACTAATCATTTGTTTAACGTATAAGGATGTTTCCGTCTTTAGTTTAGGCAGAGAGCAAATTCTTTAAGTTTTCATTAAGATACCATTAATAATCACGTATTATAATTAATAATAATATATTATTAAAATATAATGATGGATACAAGCTAGACGACTCAAAACTGTACAGTTTACTAGCTTTAGCACAAACCTGTGTTCTAGTTTTCCTGGCTTTACACTCTACAACGGCGTTACATATGTGAGCCACATTCAAAGCAAACACTGTTGGCTGCATAGACGCCATGATGTGTGTTTAGTTATAGCCGGCTGTAATATACCTGTGTCTACTATTGCTGTGTTTCCTATCTAACTTTTACTTTAATACTACTTTGTGTCAAAGTATATTTTTCTGACACTAGGTATTTTTTTAATTCAAATATAAAAGCATTACGATTTTCCGCGAAAGCCTGAGCGATATAATGTGGTTCTTTGTTGAGGACAAAACCCCCTCTAGCATAGGGTCATGCAGGGTGGCAAAGCTATGGTCTGCTGGTGGAAAAGGGAATACCTGTGTTCAGTGGTATTCCTTTTTAGGGAGGGGCCTGAACGCTGGCCAACTATTGAAGAAACTAATATATGAGTCAGAACTAATATATGAGTCAGAGTCATGCAAGGAAGCCTTCAAAAATTTACAACTGTTGACGATGCCCAGTCTCTACATCTTGGAAACAACTCTGTTTTGTATGTCTAAATGTACCATGGCGAATGGCCGAGACATACATGCGTATGAGACTAGAGGTAGAGATAACTACCGAACTGGTAGACACACAGAACGGTGGTTTAAGAACGCTTGCCTTTACAGGCAGGTGTTCATTTCGTCAACAAATTACCAAATTCAATAAACAACGCTCCAACGCCCAAGGTGTTAAAAACTCGTTTGAAACGCTTTTTAGTGTCACAAGCATTTTATAATGTAGACGAGCTTTTAGCACATGATTGCGAGACCACCAATTAAAAAGACTGACTGAATCCGTCGCTGGAAGTGGGAATCATTGGCGAATAAATGGATGTATGTAAATTTCTAAATTGTATGTCTGAATGAGATCTATTGTGGGGTGTATGACAAAATTCTAGCAAGTAAAAAGTTGACTTTTGGCATGCGTTATAGAATGATCCGGCAAAAAATTCTGATTTGATTTGATTTGATTAGAACCTAGAGACACAAGTTTGGTCTATCCACGCATAGTGAGGCAAAATACCCTGGAAGTCGAAAAAATAAAATAAGCAATTTTCATTACTATTTAGTTTTCAATAATTATATTCCTATGATGAAAGTAAAACAAACACTTTTTGGCAATAGAATAACCGTTCTATAACTAATCTATATTCCTAGCTTCTTGAAGTTCTTTATAAAGCTGCCATATGGGAAGTAAATCAGGAGAAATCTCCTCACACCCATGAGTCAACACTTACTTACAGATATCTTAGCCGTAAAGTTGTGAAACTGTTGTTGTTTATCCTGAATCCACTTTAATTTTCACTCAATCTCTATAGATTCTGACAATTAACTCTTTGCTAACGCCATTTATATTTGAAGATAATTTTGATTTCTCGAAATATTCTTGCCTCTGTTTTCGGTCATCAGAATTCCCCAGCCCGGCTTCATCCATGAACAATCGTTCAATTATTTTAAACTCCTAACACCTTAACTTCAGACCTGACCTGCAATCTTTTTTATTGGAAGTCGACAACCAAAGGGGAGAAAAGCACTGAACTATATTATTAATTTAGAAGTCAAAGTATATCAAATATACAAGTTTAAATTCCCATTACTCTCTCATATAATCTCTAAATAACGCTAGATTAGTGCAAAATTATTACAAAAAGATTGTGATACTATTAGGATTTTAAAGAAGCATTCTGTTTATATAATAGTTGTTACAAAATATTTGACGTAACTATGTCTTTTATTTTTATTTTTATTTTTAAAGGTGTACGTATAAGCAAATATTTTAAACTCATACAGTTTATATAATTTAAGTTGTATAAATGTAGTATAAAGTAAGCCGGGAACCACAAAAGACCTTTTACTTAAAATAAACAAATATTTTTAAATATTACTTTTTCATGAAGTTTTCTTTTAATTCCATAGTGAAAAAGTATTATTATTGCCTCATTTTCAGCAATAAAAATGAGAAACCTGTTTGAAGATATCTTTATTTTTGTAAGAGTATTTACTACGGTAAAAGGATAAAAGGCAATTATGTTTATATAGGTCAGGTCAAGGCATAAATCAAGATACACTACTATAAAAGTCGAAAGGTGCTAGCAATCATAATGGAGTCTGATATTTTGTGTCTGTAAGTACTATATACTATATACTCACAACATTTAAGTACTATGACATCAGCGAAGGCCATTTTGAAATCCACCATCTTGGATATGGATAGAATTTTTCAAACTGGAAATGTGTCTTATGGCTCATCATTTTGAAATGTGTCATACTCACGGCAATAAATATGACATCTTGATGGTCAGACCTTAAAAGCCCATAATTACGTAACAAATAAATAAATCTTAAAAGACGTGTGGGGTGGGTGATAAAATTATCTGAACCTCAAAAAGTTAAAATGCCTGTCTTGGAAATATCTCAGATGCGATTGTCTTAAAAATCTAAAGACTCAAAACCCAAATAATTTCAAAACCTTAAAGCCAAGTAGTTCCCGAATAATTATACTGTACCCGACGAAAGGGCGATGATACTAGTAGGCCCTTTTAATGTGTACTTTCGGAACAGAATCAATTTATATTACTGTTTATATAATACCCTAATTGTTAATATCCTGGTGTGAATCGCACAAAGAGGAATCCAACTCACTGTCTGAGTCTCAGTAACAATCTTGTGATCGTGACCTACTTCCTGTCAATATCGGATTTGCAGCGCGCACCCCCCCCCTCTTCCTAAGGTAGCATTTGTGTCTGAGATCAAAATCACAAAAAATATAGCGTCCACTATTTTTTAAAACTATCTGCCCCCATTTAAAAATAATCTTTGGATCACTTTCCCCTTTTAGTCTTATAGGTAAACAAGATCTCCACTAGAAAAAAACGGAAAATAAATAAATTATTAAGATAATAGTTATACTGTGTAAGTGAATATATAACATTTTCCTGTATGTGACAAACATATAGTATGTTATAACACTACTTAGTTGTATTAGTTGGTTTATTAAAAGATTGAATAGTCAAACCTAACAAATGTTGTCTTTATAAGAAGGAAAACAGAAAGGAAGCATTATTTAGAAAGAAAAATAGAAAGAAAGAAACTCCTGTGGAAATATTTTCCTGTGGATTTTCCTCTGATGTTACTCATGAACTAATTGTTAGAGCATGGATACCATGTCACGGTGTTGAAAAAGGTTTTCTTAACTAGCTTTTTTGTACGCCTGTTGAGTACAGAATATGTAATTAATTTTAAAATAATTTCGTGAATAACTACAGACTTAATATTTTTAAGTTCAGGAAATACGAAATCATTTCTGTTATAGAAGTTGAACAAATGTTTCTTACGATAACTGTATTGGTGTGTAATTTAGGTCTGCATTCTTATAATTCAGTTGCATCCATTAACATTGTTCCAATAAAAAAGAATTGATTAAGATAATTTAATGGTTTTATCTGCAAGTTTATCGTTAAATTGAATGTTTACATTAGGTTGATGTAATGCTGAGGTAAATAACAATTTTGTAACATTATTTTTGTTTGCACATTTATTTTAATTTAATTTAAGTCGACTATTAACTAATAACTTATACGTATAAAAAAATATACTGAATTTTTATAAATTATTGATAATAATATAATGCACAAAATATATAAATTGATGAAGATTGTACTAGTACTGTTCAATTGATACTATATACATTTGACAGGTATTTGGTCTTCCGATCATATGTTAATTTGGTTATTTAAACATATATGTGAAAGAAACACCAAACACAAAATAATTGAATCGTAAAAAGTAAGAAAAGTAAGGGCTCTGTGGTGTAATGTAGCACATTCACCCGGCAAGTGAGAGACCGGGTTCGAGTCCCGGCGGAGCAAGTAATTTTGGGATTCAATGCTTAATGAAATTATATAAGCCTAATTTAATTTCAATAAGCATTGAATCACAAAAAGTACTTGCTGGGTTTTATTTTAATTGAAATGAAATTAGGCTATTGACACTTACACAAATTTAATGAACGTAAATAAAAGTCATTTGAGAGTTATTTGGTCTTCCGATCATATGTTAGTTTGGTTATTTCAACACACATATGTGAAAGAAACGGCCAAATAAAAATTAAAGTTATCGTGAAAATTAATGGCTCTGTGGTGTAATGGTAGCACATTCACCCGGCAAGCGAGAGGTCCGGGTTCGAGTCCCGGCGGAGAAAGTACTTTTTGTGATTCAATGTTTATTGAAATTTTTTATATATATATATATATATATATTATATTATATATATACATATATATGTATGTATGTTTATATATATATACATATATATGTATGTATGTTTATATATATATATATATGTATGTATATATATATATATATATATATATTATGTGTGTGTGTGTGTTTATATATATACAGTATATCAAACATGTATAGGATAATATTGATTTTCGGAAATTTGCCATCATTATATGTTATAAAATTATAACACTACGTTACGAGGATTCGAGTCTATCTTCTTCATAAGGTGTTAAAAACTCAAGGCGTAATCAGTTTAAGCTACTATAAGTAAGTGCAAACAAATTTCCATTTCAGTGAATACATTTGGTGATTTACTGAAATACAGAACACAATTTAAAAATACATTATACATTTTTTAACATGAAACAAAGGATCAATGTTACCTGTGTTACAAATTTAAAATATATTTTTTACTAATTATTACAGCTTATTATTTTACTTTTTTAGTCCAAACTGAATATTATTATGAATCTGAATGTAGGTGAAACTATCTTACTGCTTATATTCTCCTTAAAACATTATTATTCATTTAATTGTGTTAAGTAATTTAAGCGTAATGATTATCAAGAAGATTTAACATTCATATTATTCTTGTAAACGTTGAGAACAAACAATATAACAGTTAACAGAATTAAATTCCTATTAACTGAAAACGTTCCAGATTCAAATCCAATAGAATAGCTCCGATCTAAACCATACTTATGTGACAATAACAGGAGTCGAGTCGACTTCAAATGGACAGTTCTAAAGCAGTGCAAGGACAACACTGTGATTGTACGTATTGTTTACTCGTTCCAACGTCAGTCGATAGAATACCTTATTACTATAATTTGTTTACTTTTATAAATGAGCGTTGGTGAAAATGCCTGTTCTTGTACGTTTTAAACTCTAGAAACAGGAACAACATAACTTACGTTATAATAATCATGACAACGGTAGATTTAGTATGCAGCTGTCCACTTGAGGTACGAAATAGAAAATGTATTGGAACACAATATAAAATTTGTACTGATGGTATGAGTATATTAGTTTGCACGTTAACAAAACTTCTAACAGTTTTAAAAATATTCAGAAGTACTCTTGTCGTGAAACCTATAAACAAGGATAAAATCGATATGAGCATATAAAGTGCCTATGTCTGGTGGCGTGGTTTGGTTAATTGGTTATAAATTATATGCTCGCTTGCATTTCTTTGATAATATGGCATATTTGTCATAACATCTCAATGCTATCATCTTGTAACTGTACAGAATATTAAATAATAACAGTCCTAGTAAAACTTAATTAAGAAACCAATTTCTGTAATGGTCTATGATACTTAAAAAAAATGGGATATTATCATTATTCCCTAATTTAATTATTTATAATAATCATTTTTTCTCAAAACCTTAAATGGCTACCATAATAGGCAGAGAGACCTGTTAAGGCTAGCTAGGTATTATAGGTTTACTCCAGGAGGTCATATATTTTTATGATTACACGGACCACGGGGTTACCCGAGCTGAGTGCGTCATTACTTCTCGTTACTTGTGACATGCTCCCTTCCATAGAATTGTAAATTCGTTCTGCCGATGGGTCGCTTCGCTAGGGTAATCACTCGGTATCTCCTTCCTCTAGAGCAGGGGTTACAGAAGACGAAGGAGGCATTGCCCAACGCCTCACTGGAAGTCATGGAAGAAAAGAGAGCGGTTTTGTACAAGAGCATGGCCACGATGTCGGGTTTGTCCATACTCGCTCTGAACACAAAGAAGGGACCTGTGTGGGCGCCTTTCTCTTCTACAGGATCTCCGATACCCACAATTTCAATGCAGGAGGTAGTCAGGGACCTCAGCAAGGAGAGTCCATGGCAGCTTATTTCGGCAGACCGTAAGAGAACCCGTAGAAAGTAGAAGCGGGTGGCTAACGTAGAGAGATAACTGATCGAAGTTGTTACTAGATCGCCCAGGATGACACCATCAAGGCAAAAATTCCCAAAGAAGGCTCGTCCGGAGGTGGTTCTTATAAGGGCCGGCTGCTAGCAGAACTTGTGTGGACCTGCTAAAGGAGATACACGTTACAGTAAAACCTGATGGCTTCGGGGATTGAGGTTTGGGCCATCAGGCAGACAAGAACAGGAGGTGTCTGGTTGGAACTTGCAAGGAAAACCCCGAACCGTGACCACTTCAGTGCTGCATTGAGGATGCGATCGGGGCTAGTGGAACAATTCGAAGTCTAGAGCCGATGGCCGCCTTAGAAATCCGTAACCTTGACAGTCTCCCCTCGGTCGAGGAGGTCAAGGCCGCCATCACTGGGAACTGACGCAGAGAATTTTAATATTTCCGTGACTCATCCGAATATGCAGATGCAGAGAATGGCCATTGTACAATTAACGGAGCGCGCGCCCAGCAGGCCCGTATAAATGTCGATTGGGTCAAATTTAGGATCCGTTGAAGGTTGGAGGTGATAAATTACTTCCTTTGCTTCGGTTTCGGCCACCTACATGCTGCAGACTGCAGAGGCCCCGACAGGAGAGGTAAAGGCCTTTGTTTTTAAGTGTTGGAAGGTGGGTAACAGGCGGGAGTGCTGTAAGGCGGAAACCCGATGTTGTCTCTGCCTAGGATGAAAGAATCCCCGGATAAACTGGAACACCTTCAGACAGGCTCTGGAAAACGCCAGTAATAATGTAAATGGATAAATAATACTCCAGTTAAATCTCTAACCGAATGTAGAGTTGCGGTCTATCTCCTCTCGCAGCTCGTCTTTCTCACAATAAGCGAGCAGTAACAAAACAGGGACGAGTCGTACAGTTCTGTGATGCCCTATACACCGCTGCAATCTTGGTGCCGTACACGAACGTGATCGTTAAGAACCACAGTAAACCTGCCAGGGCCTCGTTTGGGTAAATAGCGTTGAGATTACTCTCGTCATCTGCTATTTCCACACCCAATGAAAGTGTGGGTCGATATTCAGGAAAATCTTGACAAACTGAAGGACGTAATTCGTACAATTTAATTCTGTTTTAGCAAAACTTCCATAAAATCTATACATATTGTAATATATTCAAACTGAAATTAAATTTTGTCCTGAATAATGCCAAAGTGAATGGTAACACAAGGATGTAATTTTTTTAATTTATGCGTACTGTTTCAAATACTTTCAATATACTTTACCTATAACTGTATCAAATAAACGAAAATCATCCTATTCGTACTTCCTGGTAACTGCCGAAAACATTCTGGAACCATTACACGTAAGATATATACAATAGTTAGCACTTTTTTCTAGTCTAAAGTTTCAAAAGAATTAAATCGTTATAGCATTTGACAGTACGGGGTTATGGTGGTGGATTTGGGTGAACTAGTTTATTATGTGGTTTTGAATACACATCTGAGTGTTCTGTTTAATTTACCACAAATGATGGTTTAACTCTATAAAATCTATTGGTGAAAGTAATTTGGGGGGGGGGTGGGGGGGGGGGGGGGTGGGGGGGGGGGGGGGTGGGGGGGGGGGGGGGTGGGGGGGGGGGGGGGTGGGGGGGGGGGGGGGTGGGGGGGGAACATTTTGAGCTTGCTCAAAATAACAAAATTAATTATTTGCCGTTAAGGGAAAATGAATAAATTATATAATTCCATACGTCATGTTAACACGACTTTGTTGTTTACTTTCACCTGCTGCTAATTGCAATAGTTTAACTTTTCGAAAATTCAAAACTTTAACTTTATATAAATTTTATTTAAATTATTTCCTAAATTAAAGAATAATTAAATTTGTTTTAAATTTAAACATTGGACAAAAACTATTAAAGCTAAATGTTGTCAGGAAACTATTTGTAAAAAATGGTATGTTTGTACAGCCCATAAAGCAATACGTAATTTTTGCATTATCAAATAGGCATTTGGTCTTCACTCTTTTTAATAGCACTAACGTGAATAATTTACTGGTTTAAATATTAGAACATAGTTAGTAATTCCCTGGGTGAACTAAATCCAGATCAGAACAGTTCAAACAGTCAATATATACTTCCTATTCTGCTTCCTATCAAATTATATTAAATAGTTCTTTTATTATTACCATATTTAATTTAATATTTGGGTTTTTTTGCTCTAATTATAATTATTATTTAGTTGAAATATTAATTTTTAGTAGGGTTAATTAAGGATTTAACAGTTCTTATAATTTAAAGTATGTAACAGATACAAATGAATACATACAAGAAGTAACAATAGTGACGAAAAATGCGTTTACTATCTGGATATGAGATAGCAGTTAGCTTAAATTTTCAGATTGTTATGTTATGTTATGTTTTTTTTAAACTCCTCTATAAGTTACAAAAAAGTAATTCATTGCAAGAGATGGCAAAGTGCTATAATACAAAATGTAAAATGTACATATAGAAACTATTCGTCATCATCAGATTGAGCCGGGGCTCAGTTTGGACAATTTTATTTTTGTCTATTATTTTTCCCACCTCGGCCACTCTTGTCAGTCGGTGGGGGAGTCACTCCGTCAAGTATTGATTTTCTGCCTGGTTGGACTGATTGGTCGAGGTCAGCTGGTTGACCTTGACTAGTTTACCGACCAGCTGTTCACCGGCACCGGCACCGGCGACTGTTCGGAGACACGTTCGGAGAAGCTACTGTGTTTCTGGCTGTTCTCTGCTCTTTCCCGTTTCCCCATGGCTGGCTAACTCCACTACTTTCGGCAGGATCCCCGTGAGTGCCGTCAACGGAATGGTGCGGCGAGTCTGCCCAATGGTAACATACTGAAACCAAAATGGAATGCTCGCGCCCTGCCAGCGCTACTGTACCGGCATCCAACCGGAGCGCCTGTATTCATCTTGAACAAGGTTGGATCAAAAATGTTTTTTTTTTCTTCTTCTTATACCACTTGAGAGGATTGGCTTGTAATGGAGCGCTGCCAGATGTTAGATTCTGGAGGAGGGCTAGTATATTAGCCAGTGTTTATTTTAGTTTAGTTACATGAACTGGAAGGGGAGGATTTCATCTTTAATTCGGATTCGTGGAGGCAACTAAGCCCCCGCCTCCTTCGAAAATTGGCTTTAAATATTTTTTTTTAATTTTCGGCTACAAACTTGAAACCAAATTACTTTTTAAAATTAGTGGGCCTAGAAATTCTACAACCTTTTCCCTCCCCTCAGTTCATAAAAATTACCTGTTAAACATTTTATATTTACTACTAGCCGTACCTGATATTATGTTATTTAGTATATTATATTATTTATTTAATTATGTTATTGTCATTATTGAAATTCTATTTATTGTTGTTATTTAGTTTTTAAGTTACGCGGTTGCACCGTGGTGCTGAAGTAATTGTACTTTTGTGTAAAGATGTTTGCCACCTAATAATTATATCTTGTTTCTGGAAATTTTGTCTCGCTTTGTGTCTCTTCCCACTAGTGGCATGTGATTGTTTTTTTTTTGCTTTGCTCCGAGTTTGGGAGGGGCGCGCTTCCGAGACCTCCTGTCTTTTTTCGCTAACTCGGGTCAAAATGGTAGCAGAGCGTGGTTTCGTGTTTTTAAACCTTCTGCGGGCCCGGGGTTTTTGTTTTGCCACTGGTGGTGAGAGGCACGAGTTTGAAGTTGGTTAGTTGACTTCCTGCGCCTGTGCCGTCTCGCTGTGCTAATTTTTTCGCCGATCGACAGGAAGTGTGTGAACTTGTTTATTTATTTTCTGATTATTGTTACTTGTGTGTTTTTGTTATACTTTGTCATCGTTGTTTTTTTTTCTGGTTTTGTTCTGGTACGGCGTAGTGTTTTGTTGCGGTATTTTGGTTTCGCTGCCATGTTTCGTGGACGGCAGGAATTCTGGGGACCCTGCTGAGAGTGTTGTCTCACTAAGTTATTCTCTTGTCGCCTTACTAATTTTAATTTGTTAGTTGTTGACTTCGAGTCAGTGTGTTGCTTGTTAGTCTGTGTCTTTATTTATTTATCATGCCTGTCTCTCTGGTGCCTGAATACTTGTTGAAGGAGGATCTCCATTTTGAGTTGTTGGCTCGTGGGCTCACTCCGGGTTCCGACTGCGAGTCCATGCGGAAGCAACTGCGGGATAACATGGACCTGGACACTACCTGGCCTAGAGATTTGACATTCCAGAAGCAGAGGCCTATTTTAGAGGCTAAGTTGGAGACGTTTGAGAATAGTCAGGAGGACTGGTTGGAGTCGCCGCCTACTGGCCGAGAGAGGGCTAGGTATTTGCTCCCGGCTTAACCATCTAACATATGAGGCTGTCGCTACTTAGAGCCAAGCTTACTAGTTCTGGTGATAAGGAGTGGTTGGAGGAACGCATCACCTTGGTTGAACGGGCCTGCTGACTGTAACTCGAGAGGGACGAGGGGCAAAGGCTCCTGAAAAAACTTTGTCTTCGATTGACTCTGCTGCGGCTGTTAAGGGTGAATGCCGGATCCCTGGTCAGTTGTTGCTGATTTTGATGTGGGCGAGGCGTCGGGGGTGTCTGGTGTGGACGGGGCCCGGGGGCCTGTGGACCCAAAATGCCTGCTGGATCTGGAGGACTGGGGACTGTGATGACGGGATCCTTTGTTCAGTATCACAAGCTTCCAAACCCACTTACCCCGTTGCTGCAGCGACTACCAACGGTGGATGGTCCTAGATACTAAAGCCTTGCTGCGGTTTCTTTCTGAGATTCTGCGACTGCATGACTTGCCTGGTCTTCAAGGAGCGAGCTTCCTGCATGTCATCTCTCCGTTTTGTAGGCCACCTTTGGGTGACTGTCTGGTTCGAGTTCTCCAGAGGGGTGGTACCCTGGATGATTTTCATAGGGAGGCATTGGATTTCTTTGTTCCTGGTCCGTTGAGGGAACGTCTCCGTGTGGAGAAATTCTTTAGGCCTCAGGGCAACGAAGAGAGTTTGGCAAAGTTTGTGGCCGAGGTGAGGACACTGATAGGGTGTTAAGGCTCGATATCCCTGAAGGTACTGTGGTCACCACCCATTCTTGAGGGTCTCAATCCTGAAGAGAGGTCCCGTCTAGTTTTTGCTGGTCGCCCTTTCCACCTTTTCTGAACTGGACCGTCTGTGCATTGCTTCGCGCAGCGTGCATTTTGCTGACCGGCAGAGGGCGGAGAGGAACAATCATCGTTCCATCCAGCCCTCCAGGGCTGTCACGGCCGTACAGAATCCCGTGGATGGGCCACATCACTCTGGTGGGCTTCGTCTACCCATCTGCTATGCCTGTGGTGAACGAGGTCATACTCGTCGGGAGTGTCCTAGGAGATATCGCACTGGTCCAAAAAACTAGATCAAAGGGGGGTTTTTTATCTGAAGTTACCCGAGGTCTAAGAAAAAAATTTCAAAAAAATAGTACCTGTGCGAAAAATTTGATTAATAGTTTGGACACTATGAGCCTAGCAGAAAAAGGGAAACCTACGGCTTAGGACAGCAATCTTCGGTGTGCCCTTATATCAATATCTTAGTGGGAGACTCAGTGCATAAGGCCCTAGTTGATTCCGGGTCAGCCTGTAGCCTCATCTCTTCCCGTCTTTTTGAAGCCATTTCAAGGTTAGGTTTGGTGAAGCACACCGAGGAAGTCTTCTTTAACTTGCTGGACTGCTTCTAATTCTCCTCTTCCAATTTCGAAGAAGGCTTCAATCAAGTTTAAGGTTGAATGTTTTTCATGGGTGTGGAGCTTCCTTGTGGCCCAGGACCTGAGTATGGATTGTATTTTGGGGGCGGATTTTATTCAAAAGAACTGGTTTGGTGCTGGATCTTCAGGCGGGCCAAGTCTTATTTCAAATTCAATCGCGAGTGTCAGTCCCCTTTTCTGATAATGTCAAATCGACACCGCAGGTTGTTGAGGTGGAGTGTGAGGAAGGTTCTGCCCCTGGGGACCCGTTCGGTCACTTGGATGAGGAGCAAGCTGGGGTTCTCCGTGAGCTTTGCTCAAGATTTCCGGAGGTCCTCACACCCAAGCTCGGTTTCTACCCATCTTATTGAATATGAAATTCGTCTGACTGACACTCAGCCAGTACGCTCCCACCCATACAAGTTGGCTCCTCCAAAGATGGAGGTTATGCGTGGTATCATCAAGGATCTCTTGGATCAAGAAGTTATTGAGCCTTCAAACTCATCGTATGCCAGTCCAGCGTTCTTGGTTCCAAAGCCGAATGGAAAAAATCGTATGGTGGTCGACCTAAGAAAACTTAATGCCAAGATTGAAATAGACTCAGTGCCTCTCCCCGATCTCCATTCTGCTTTTGATTGGTTCGGTAAGGCCAATTTTTTTACTATATTTGATTTCAACCAAGCCTATCATCAGATTCCGTTGAAGAAGGAATCACGTCCTCTCACGGCCTTCTGTGTTCCGTGGAATTTGTATCAGTACCGATCTGTGCCGATGGGGCTAGCTGTGGGGGCCCAAACGTTAACTAGGTTGCTTGACTCCATCTTCCACGATGTGAAGTTCAGGTATGTCTTTAATTATCTTGATGATCTTCTGGTCTACAGTGAGTCTTTCACGGAACACGTTAAACATCTTGAGGAGGTCTTGGTTAGGTTGGGTAGGGCTGGCCTTACCGTCAATCCGGAGAAGGTGTCTTACGCCAAGTCTGAAATATCGTTTCTCGGTCACCTCGTGTCGTCTAGGGGTGTATCTATAGATCCTGCCAGGACCCAAGGCATTCGGGATTTTCCTCCTCCGAAGGATGCCAAGGGTGTTGCCAGATTCATCGGCATGGTTAATTTCTACCGTAGGTTTATTCCTGACTTTGCCGAGGTGGCCGCCCCTCTGAACGCTTTAAGAAGGAAAGACGCAAAGTTCGTTTGGGGTGAAGAATCAAGAAACGTGCTTTTCAACTGCTTAGGGAGGCCATTATCCAACCTCCTGTGCTGCGAATACCGGACTTTAGTAGGCCCTTCAACTTGCAGACTGGACTCCTCATCCTGTGCTGTAGGAGCTGTGCTTTCTCAAGAATTTCGACGGCGCTCGGCAACCTATAGCTTTTGCATCTAGGACTATGACCCTTCAGGAAAAGAAATCTTCTATTTATGAGCTGGAGTGTCTGGCGGTCCGTTTTCGGAATGGATAAGTTTCGGAGGTTCCTAGAGCATTCCGAATTTCTGCTGGAAACTGACAATCAGGCTCTTTCCTGGCTATTGGCCCATCCTCGACAACTCGGGAAGATTGGTCGCTGGGTTGTCAAAATTGCGGCCTTTAAATTCAGGGTGCAGCACATTCGCGGCACCCAAAACGTCGTCGCCGATGCTCTTTCTAGAATGTATCATCTACCCAGCGATCCTGTTGATTCTCAAGCACCGTTGTGTGGGACTGTGAGGTTGGATTTCCTGCTGCCTTTGAGAGTTTTGGCTCTCACCAAATTCAAGACCCCGAGTTTGTCAAACATCATTGGTGAGCTCCAGGAGGGAGAAGCCCACTCTCCTTACTTCTTGTCCAAGGGTGTCCTCTGCTGTCGTGCCCGACGCGGAGGTGGTCCCAAGATTGTTCTGCCGAGTGCCCTCATACCGATGGTCTTTTCCTATTTTCATGTTTCTCCCGTGGGCGGTCCATTTAGGGATTCACAAGACCATCGCTAAAATCAGAGATAAGTTTATCTGGAAGAGTATGGACAGAGACATTGCTGGTAGAGTACGAGCTTGTCATCTTTGCTCGGTCAGTAAACCTGCACAAAATACCAAATTAGGACTTCTTTCCTCCGAGGTGGCGGAGCGGCCTCTTGAAAAAGTGTTTCATTGACTATGTGGGACCCTTTCCCCGTAGCAAGTCAGGGAACACCTCCCTGCTTGTAGCTGTGGATGCTTTCTCTAAGTTTTGCTGGTTGATTCCTCTTAGGAGTGCCACGGCGTCGCTCACCGTCAAGGCACTCAAGTCCCGACTTCTACAGAATTTTGGAGTGCCCGCCACCTTTGTCTCAGACAACGGCACACAATTCGTGTCGAGGGAGTTTCATCGCTTCTGTTTTGGGCATGGAATCAAACATGTTTACGACATCTCCTTACTACCCCCAGCCTTCTCATGCTGAGCGGTTCAAAACCGCAATCTCAGAGCCGCCCTCATCGCTTATCACGCCGAGAAACAAACTACCTGGGACGAAAACCTGAGCTGGCTTCAGTTAGCCTTCAACTCTGCTCTTCACGAGAGTCATGATTCCACGCCTTTTCAGGTCCATGTTTAGTCGTCCTCCTTCTGATCCCTTGTCTAATCTCTGGAGTCTGGATAGTCTTCTACCAAGTGCCTGGTACTCCCAATGTGAGTGACACTTGGGAGGCAGTCAGGGTTTAAGCTCCTACAGTCTAGGGAAAGGGTGAGGAGAAAATTCAATAAGGGACCGTATTGCTAACCTCTTCCAGGTGGGGGAATCTTGGTCTTTTTGTAAGGCCCATCCGGTCAGTTCGGCCGTGGATAAACGGGCAGCCAAACTTTGCTATCGGTGGACAGGTCCTCACCGGATTCTTCGTTTTCTCTCCCCAGTTACTGCTGAGTTGGGTTGATCCCGTATCGGGGAGGTTGTGGCGGAAGGCCCACGTTTCTAATCTGAAGGCCTTCCGTGGTGACACCTCTGGTCATGCTCTGGATACTGGTGCGGCTGCGGGGGTGTCCGGGGACTGATCACCCCTGGTTTTCCCTGTTGGTGTCGTTTTAAACTCTCTTTCTGTTTTAATTCTTTCTCCAAGAGAGGCGCCTCTCAATATTTCAGGAGGATCGTGTTTTGTCTGCCTCCTGCTCAGGACTTCGTTTCCTGTTAGGGTTCCTGTTAGAGTCTGCCCCAATGGTAACATACTGAAACCAAAATGGAATGCTCCGCGCCCTGCCAGCGCTACTGTACCGGCATCCAACCGGAGCGCCTGTATTCATCTTGAACAAGGTTGGATCAAAAATGTTTTTTTTTCTTCTTCTTATACCACTTGAGAGGATTGGCTTGTATGGAGCGCTGCCAGATGTTAGATCTGGAGGAGGGCTAGTATATTAGCCAGTGTTTATTTAGTTTAGTTACATGAACTGAAGGGGAGGATTTCATCTTTAATTCGGATTCGTGGAGGCAACTAAGCCCCCGCCTCCTTCGAAAATTGGCTTTAAATATTTTTTTTAATTTTCGGCTACAAACTTGAAACCAAATTACTTTTTAAAATTAGTGGGCCCTAGAAATTCTACAACCTTTTCCCTCCCCTCAGTTCATAAAAATTACCTGTTAAACATTTTATATTTACTACTGCCGTACCTGATATTATGTTATTTAGTATATTATATTATTTATTTATTATGTTATTGTCATTATTGAAATTCTATTTATTGTTGTTATTTAGTTTTTAAGTTACGCGGTGCACCGTGGTGCTGAAGTAATTGTACTTTTGTGTAAAGATGTTTGCCACCTAATAATTATATCTTGTTCTGGAAATTTTTGTCTCGCTTTGTGTCTCTTCCCACTAGTGGCATGTGATTGTTTTTTTTTTTTTTGCTTTGCTCCGAGTTTGGGAGGGGCGCGCTTCCGAGACCTCCTGTCTTTTTTCGCTAACTCGGGACAAGATGAGGAATGTTTTTATTTGCGTATATTACGTCAATATCTATGAATATCACATTAGTACATATATGTATTAGTTTACGGGCAAATGGCACAAAGATGTTGAATTAAAACACTTACTGGATGTTATTTTATACAGTATCCATCACCAGTTCGAAAACATCAAAGTATTGACATAAAATATACTGAAGTAATTGTTAATAATATATAAGGCATCTTAAACACTATTTTATATGAAGAATTAATATACTCCACATCAATGTAATGCCATAATTTTATATCCAAAAATATTTAAAATTTAGTAAACCGCCAAACCTAACCTAAATGGAATAAAGTTAAGTAATAAAGTTGGGTTATAAAGTTCAAGTTTAAGGAAGGGGATCTCTTGAACCAAAAACATGTTTATATTTAGAGTTTGAATAAGACTTTTAACCGAAATGATCCAAGCAATGTAGAATTATGTCATCGAAGCTAAGTTTCATTTGACCCGGTTATAAAATACATGAGTACCGTGTTAACCAGATCGTGTTCTGTTTATAGGTCCAATATAACTTTGTGATCGAGTTTTGTCTTTGAGTCAAGAAATGGTGACGAAAGATTATATTCAAATGCAGACATTAGGTGAAATTTCATTACGTCTACAGCAACTAAATTAGGGCAAGTTTCGCAATGAATTCAAGCAAGAAATATTGAACAGACAAATGTAGAAAATGTTATATGCTGTGGAAAAATATTCTTGAGTCATTTATTATATTGGAGCAAGCACCGATTTTCATATCTCTATACTAAGGTTAATTAAAACTAACAAATGATGTAATTCCAAGTTCACGTGCAGTTAACGCCAACAAATTCCAAAACCCAGGTGAGAGCCAGTCAGAACGAGAAACATGGGTTTGATGTGGTGACCGGCAGCGTACATGGAGAGCTGAACGTGTTACAGTGATAACGGTCGAGTTAACATCGAGCCACTGAAAGGTACTCCTAAATCACTTTGGAGTGCAAACTGTTGACACTCTGGCATATAATAGTGTCTCAGTTGTAAAAACATGGACTTTTAACATGTGCAGAAGGTGATTTTAAAATGCACATTTTCTAAACGTATGGCCAGCCTTTACTTGGGAAGGAATCAATCTTTATATCAATAGGCAGCCAATAAATAAACAATAAAATACCTAGTATCTATTTGTAAAATAAATTGAGCCTAACTCAAAGATTATGACGTTGCATGCAAAAATAAATAATTATAGTTTTTAAAAATAAATAAAAAATATGTTTTTATCCAAGTACTGGTTTATAACAAAGTAACCATGTTTCCCAAACGTGAAGTTAATTTATATTCAATTGTAACAATTATTTTTAATAATGAAAATGTTTTTAAACTCAAATTTGATTCCTTATTTTTGATAATTTAAAATTGTAATTAACAACAATCTGATCACTTCATTTTAATAAGATAGGTAGTTTCAAAACTTAGTTGTGATACACGAGGAAGTAAACCAAAAATACTGAATTATTGGTGATTAAATACCCGAGAGAAATCAATTGGAGAATCTTATAGAGAGGAGTTACTTCGTACACAGAAATAACTCAATTCATTCTCAAAGGCTGTCTTGAATTGCGTTAGGCTATTGCGTTCGTGACTTTGCGCATGAAATCGTATAACCTATTTTGTTATTAAAGCGTTTAAATCCAAAATAACTCTTTATTGGTAAATGGTTAAAGAAATTATATTCACGTATATACTGTGCTTCATACTAGAAAAGATCACTATACATCACTTGTTACATAACAGGCTTTGCACAGTTAGATGCCAAAATCACAAGGTCACTATGTCACATGTTTAAACGACATATTATTATACTCAATTAAGCGTTAAAATAATTTATTTTGCGACTTTCTTGTAACAGTTATGGTTAACCTAATGACCAATATAAAAATGTTCGTTAGCAAGCAACCAAACCCCACGGCGTGACACACACCATCATTGAAATCTATGTTGCTTATATCAAAATGAAACTTCATGCAAAATTGCAAGTCTGAGAGTCACTTGTTCTTGAGATAAATGCAGCCACACAGACAGACAGAAATAACCTCCATTCCCTCACTAAAAGGCTAATGTTCAGATAGTAATAAAATTATACTGACTTTGTCATAATATAGTTCTATTTTATATGTTAATACATTCGGATAAAAATCTGTTCGATGTTCTAAACATTTACAGCGCCATCTTGGTCAATAGTTTAGTGAAGGTTTAGTAATTTATACAGCTTATTGCTTATATAAAACAATTATTGTTTGTTAAGAAAACGATTTACATTTGGTATTTTGTCATAATTATTGAACGAGAGCATGAATTCAGAGCACGGTGAAGTATTACTCTCCACATTATTATAAAGTGTGAGTTAAAGGTATGGTTAAACTCTGGTTAGTTTTTTAACGGATACACATGGAGAGATGAATCTCGGGAGACCTTTCCAAGTATTAAAAGTGAACGTTTTAGTGAATTTTACTACATTGCCCATTCCCCCTACAATGGGATATTGGGGGTGGGGCGGTTTAAAATTTGTAAATATATAAACACATTAAGTTATAATAATTTTAAAGATCTTGACAAAAGAAAAAAAATGGAAAATAAAGCTTTCCGTCTCAACCCAGTACAAAACGACAGCTCATTGACAATTCATTGAAATAGTATATATATATACTTACAATACTATACACATTGAAATATTTATTTTATATTACTATTTGTATACTTAACAGGGCTTACCTTATAAAGTGTTCTAGATATTTATTGCACGTAAATATCTTTAAAAGTTTCATGCTATTAAGAAATGGCTATAGGGAAGCTGAAATATTGACAACAAAATTAAATGGGTTAGAAGTTTTCTATGAAATTTCCTTAAAAGAAAATAATTATACCTTGTTTTATAGATGTTCATTACTTGTTAATCCACATGAGAATAAATTAAAAAATATTTCCGTTGTCCAAATTTCCATCTACTTCCGTCGTCTGATACGATAAGGGTATTGTATTTATTAACGTGTAAGAAAGTATATATTAATATTACTTAACCACTTTTAAAACGAAATATTCTCACCATAGTATAAAATATTTAAATATTGTTTAATGATTATTGGAGTATAAATTATGGTTTTTCAACTATCTTCGAAAAAGGTAATATATGTTACTAGAACAGGTTCATATTATTACATCTAATTTATTAAACATACATGGTATGGGAACCGTGACACAGTTTTTTGTGCTATATACAACACCCAAGCAGTGAACTAGTAACATGTGGTCTAGCTATTGTGGCCTCAGATACATACTGAAGGGAATTCCGATCGTCACTAATAAATCAATGGAACTACTCGTTTATATACTACGGAAGCTAGTAGAACCATTAATAAAATTTGTTCTAAACAATAATTCAAAGATGTATAAGAAAACTGTAATACTTCCTATCCCTATAAGATTATTATAGTATAATAAGATTGTGTTGTAAAGCATGCAATGTTTTTTATTTTAATAAATGTCAATCTTAGGTTACCCTGAGTTTATAAATTAGAAAGAAAGTTAATGTGCGTTTGACTGTTTATGTTTATGTTCGGTATGTAATACCTTATGAATAACTCCAGATTTTGTATATTTAAGTATTTTTGAGAGGTTTTCTACAAAATTAGATTAAGTTTTTGTGAAAGATCTGTCTTTACTAACTCAAAACGAGTTTATACTAAATATTTTAATATATAATTTATTATTCACAAGTATCGTACTGCAACAAGAAGATATTTTATTGGAACTTTAAATTAAATCCTTAAAAACTTACTTGAAAGAAAAATATATCATGGTTTACAAAAAGTTATTTTAAACAGTAAAATATAGACGACTCTTGTATAGTAAAATAGATTTGTATCCCTCCATTTAATTTCAAATGCTTTATTGAGCAGCTGCAACTTTTCCGTTTAGTTGAGCTTCATTACAGTATACGTAGGTATATTTTAAAGGACAACGAACCAATGCAACGAGGTATCAGAGGACTAGACAAAACTTAACGAAATTCGTATGAATCAATCCAACAAAGTAACGTCACACATACAGTAATTTACTGACAGTCTAGTGTGAATGATAAGTTACGCTACAATTCATCTACCTTTTAGTGCAGTGCCCGAAATTTGAAGTTTTCACAGACTTTACTCTAGGAATCTAAAATCATATTCGTCTGAAGATATCCAAGACAATTTGGCGACGAAGAAGCTCAAATTGAATTTTTTACATAGTTTCGACATCAGAGGCAATCAGACTACAGAATATAGTGTAATTTAGGTTAGGAGACGAGGTATTCACATTGTCTCATCAGGTGCAACAATTTCTCATTTGCAAAGAGTATTGTGATTGTACTCAGACTGTCTATAAATGTATTTATTCAAAGGTGGTATGTTTTCTGCCATTGTAACCCGTAGGACCAATGTAAAAGTGTTAGAATCGTATTATCACCTTTAGTTTTAACTTTCTGACAGGCAAATAATTACAAGTTTTCTATAGACCAGGATAAACCTATCCAATAATTTCCAGATTTATAGGACCTTCCTAACAAGTGCGGTCGCCCAGACAAATAGATTATTATATAACATCTTCAGTTACGTATTCAATTATGTAACGATTGGACGAAAAATAAATTAAATACAAGATTTTAATGCAAAATGGTTTAAATTGATATATACCATTATACACATTTACATAGTTGAATTTAATGATGCTGTGTTTGATATATTAAACGAATAAAATAAAAAGGAAATAAGAAGATGTTATGCACACCACAAAAATGTAATCATACTCGTCTGAAGATATCCAAGAAAATTTTTGGGTCGAAGAATCTAAAATTGAACTCTTTACACACATATTAAACCACTTTGTAATTTGTGTTTTTATAATGAAAATGTACATTAATATTGTGCCTAACTAGGAAAAGGTAGAATGTGTTAAATTTTATGTTAGATATATTTTATTTAAATAGTTTAAATGATTCAATCCCTTGAAATCACAACAGTTAAAGTCTAATCCGTCACAACTAAGAGAACTTTGGCATCGCTAAAGCAGCAGTTTAAATTATCGCCATTTATTACAGTCCTTTTCTTCAGAATAACTATACGGAGTTTGTGTGTTTAGGTAGCTATACTTGACTGTATGAACGACCTTTGTATAATGATGTGAAACCCAACTAAGTAATCCGTCACAAGAGAACTTTGCATCGTTACAGCAGCAGTAGAATTATCGCCATTAACTATAGTCCTGATCTAGGGTATAACTACACGACAGTTCTCTTTGTGTATATCAGTGGCTATACCTAACTCTGTGTGCACGATATCTGTATAATGATGTGTATCCCAACTAAGTGATCCCTTACAAGAGAACTTTGCATCGTTACAGCAGCAACAGAATTATCGCTATTAACTATAGTTTCTGATCTAGGGTATAACTACACGACTGTTCTCTTTGTGTATTTCATTGTCTATACCTAACTCTGTGTGCACGATATCTGTATAATGATGTGTATCCCAACTAAGTAATCCTTCCCAAGAGAACTTTACATCGTTACAGCAGCAACAGAATTATCGCTATTAACTATAGTTCTGATCTAGGGTATAACTACACGACTGTTCTCTTTGTGTATTTCATTGTCTATACCTAACTATGTGTGCACGATATCTGTATAATCATGTGTATCCCAACTAAGTGATCCCTTACAAGAGAACTTTGTATCGTTACAGCAGCAGTAGAATTATCGCCATTAACTATAGACCTGATCTAGGGTATAACTACCCAAATTATCTCTTTTTGTATTTCAGTGACTGTACCTGACTTAAAAAACGAAATGCAACTTTAAAATTTAGAATTTTATATCATACTACGTCGTAAATTACATTTATAATGTATACTGCACTATCCGTTATATTCATTAAATGTTGAATACTTATTATTAATTATGTCCCTGTATATTGGCGAGATTGAACATTGTATAAAAATATGAATCATAGGTTACAGGTATTAATCTGCCTTGCCAAAAAATTAATTTAATGGCACCACTTAATTCACAAGACTATATTCTAAAAAGTTACAAAAATCTTTTAAGCTAGTGTGCAAAAATATTGTATTCTAATTTTATCTTTTGTACAAAATGTTTGTTACTAAATCATCATTATGTATACAAAATAAACTCACTAGAGATCTCTTATGAAAAGTATCGCTTAGTTTACGCATAATAACACAAATACAACGAGACAAGTTAGGCACTAATGTGGCCACAAGGACTAAGAGGCCCAGGTGCCTAATCTTTTCTAATTAGCTCTCAGACCTCAATTATGCACTCTGTAGGTATATTTAATGTTTATTTTAAATTAGAATATACCATTGTAATACGTTTTGATAAGTCTATTCTTTTGAAGTTCATTTTTTTCTGGTAAATTAAATACAGTAAAATTGTGTGCGTAAAATACTTTATTAACGTTAAATGGTTTTTGAAAGCAAAGCGTGATTATGAAAATAAGCCATCGTTACATATTACTAAAAACAGAAAACTATGTTTGGAGAAATGTAATTTATCATCTTCTTCCTGGGTAAATGTACTTTGAGTTATAAGTTTATACCATTCTAAAATTCGTGGATATCAATGAATTGACCAAAGTCAGACCGTACAACGAAAAAAGCTATACGATCAAAATGCCATGCATGCGCTTCTTTTCCAACCTGCAAATTTTGTTGTGTTGTTTTTAAATGACGTACAGTGATGTACGAGATGCAGCGATATTGCTTTTTACCAGGTCTGTCGCTTTCTCAGTCATGTGCAGCATGTTTTGTTGCAATTAAATGCAGATAGAGAGATGGTACATGGTAGCTGCACATGGCTACATTGGTTGGGAATCATAATATGTCATTTTGAATTATGAAAAACCAAACAATATTTTATTTCATTACGATATGTTTACAGATGAATAACAATTTTATTTTAATCAGTGATTTGTTAATTTTTAAACATTTTCATTTCTAGGGGATACTTCACTCCAATATGAATAAAAATACCAAGAATTTGTATCTGTACAACATAGAATTTATTCAAGAAGTTTGTAAATAGCCTTTCCGTTTCTAAATTGTTGGTTAGGTTAAGAGTACCAAAAGAGTTTGAAAAGTCCGTGACAAGTTTCCATAAGCGAAAGCTTGCAAGCTCAACTGTTTTAACTTTTAAGTGGCACATTAAAGGTTTGCTGTGTGTCTATAGCTGTATGGAAATCGATTTAAATTGTTCTTTTTTCACATATCATCCTAGAATGTGGTGTTTAATACTGACGGTTAATAGAGAACATTTTACATTTGCTTATGATTATTTAATGTTTGCCAGGTCAATTGTGGATATTTATACAACCATTACATTGGATGGAGCAAACAGTATTAGTACATGGGACTGACTGTAATTCTGCTAAGTGTGCAGCTTGTCACGTCTTGCCCACTTGGATCTATTTACCAAAGTGATTACTGCGTCTACATTTACTCTAGGAAAAGGTTCACTTATACCTTAAATCCTTTTTCAGTTATATGACATACATTTTCGTGAAGTTTTAATGTTACGATAAATGTTTCCTTAAGTCTGCATGGAAACTTTTAAGTGTCTGTTTAATTTAAGTTTTGTTTAAAACAACTTGAGAAGTATATACCCACATTTTGACCCATAACATTTTATTAGATTATTAATTGTAAAACTTATGGTGTTTTCAAAACTATAAAAATTTTGCATCAATAAATTTATATTAAATTTAACATTGAAACTGTAGCCTTATATCCATTTATATATCATAGGAACTTTAGATAATTGTTTTAGGTCAAAATCTATGAATTATATAGATAACATAAATGTTTAGAACTACGTAAATCATCGAATAGGAAAATCTGTTGCTCAATCGAACGGGATTGAACCTTTCAGAGACATAGAAGTTATCTACTTATTACTATACTTTGAGACATGGAAGCATCACTTGTAACGTGAGAATTAGTAGAAAGTCTTATAAGAATCTAACTTTACTTAACTAGTAAATTTTTGAAGATGGTACCAAACTATGTCATGTTTAACTTGCTTTTTTCCCTTAAAATGTGGCTTGTGACTACCTGGTATTTCAATATTGTAACCAGCACTTTTAGCATTAGTTGGCCTATAACAATGAAATTATTAGTTGAACCTCATAATGTGGTTAGAAAATCAGCTTTAATAATCAATATTTACCTTATTCTTCTAAAAAATACTGTTTTTATTTATCATACCAGTTATTATGACATAATTTCACTTCGTTTTGCTTGAATTTATGAATCAGAATTACAACACAGAGCGTGATGACTTTGGTGAATAGAAATATAAATTGTTACCACCCCCGCATAGAGGTTTAATAAGCATTTTAATATCTCGATGAGTATTTTACTTTTTTAGTGTGGAAATAGGTTTTCTTGTCTTTCTTTCTTATGTTGAGAGCATTAGGAGCTGAAATGAATGAATACAAAATATTACTATTACTATTTATTAATTAAATGAAAAAGTTAAAACAAGTAGGTTAAATGTTAAGTATGGTACCAGCTGGTTTATGGTATATTATTTAAATGGTTTTAGGTGCCTAAATGAAAATTAAAAAGCTGGTAGGGTAGCGGAATGCTATCCATAACTAGATATAAATGAAGTAGTTCGTCGTCGTAAAAATACAATATCGCATTTTTAAAGTTGATAGGGCTTTGCCTCATTATTGTACCACAACATATTATTGCATATAAACGTAGTAAAATACCAGAAACACTGTACAGTAAACATTTAAAAATTTTAAAAATGTATTATTTTATAAAATAAACCAACAGACTTAGATGTTACCTATATGTCGTGTTTAATGAATATCCTAACCGATGTTTTAAAAAATCTTTAAGGATTATAACTTGTTCTCTGAATCTGAAATATAAAATGATAAAAGAAACAGGGTTAATGAATGCAATTTGGGAACTTAAATACAAGCAGAACAAATTATAAAATATATTTCTCAGTTAAATTACAACTGTTGTGTACATAAAAATTAGTAATCATAAAAACAGTTAAATATTCAATATCATAATTTGTTTACTGCCAAGTTAAGAGAAAGAGAAATATTCCCAGTAAAACATTAAAAAGAAACAAAAAGAGATGAAACTGTAAACAATTACAGCTTCCAAGAAGTAATTTTTTGCAACTATATTTTCCTCAGAAATACTTGTAATAGTAGTCTGTTGTGATTTTAAGAGTTAGAATGCCTTTATATTTCACCACTGTACGTAGTATTCCTATTATTCAACAGAATAATTAAATTAACTAATATTTTGTTTAAATATTAAGTTTTGAATCACGATGGACACATTATTTCACATACCTTTGAAAATTCTAAATTAAGTATCTAACATAACTATCACTAATATAACTTATAATGCATTATTTATCTCGTACAATTAAATCATTTAATATAAATAATGTTTTATTACTAAATTATTTCTAAACTGATAATGTGTACATTTTTGTCATTTATTACATAACATTTATTCCATTGCAACATTACGTTACATGTGACGATTATTGTTTTGTTTGCTGTGATAAGAAATTTCGATTACATATTTTTACGATAAATAAAACTAAAATATTAACTGAGAAGCTCAATAGCTCGATATTACAGTCTTGGGCTCAAGAAGCAAATATTACAGTAACTCCTCGACCTAGATTCGCTGAGATAAATTAAACCAGTCGTTGCTTTTGCAGCAAGCTCACTAAGAGCGAAAAAATTATCGGAAACCGCTTTCAGTCACTCACAATAGTTCTTTTACCTTCAGTATAAATAGCTTGTTAATGTTATTCCGATAGAGAAGTATTTATCAAGTTTAGAGTTGAAGTTTTTTTTTTGCGGGGCATTTTTACCTTGAGTCTTAAAAGTGGGGTTTCAAGCTTTTTTATTCTTTTCATGAAAAATCTGAAATATAATTAATAACGTTGATTTATACATAAATTTAAAAGAATTATTTTTCAATGGATATAAAAAGGAATTTGTTGCCCTTTTCATTAAACATAACCAGCTTAAAGCATAGGACTAAATCAACAGCCATGAGAAGTACCGTAATAACAGCACAAGATTCACTACGCATACGAATATAAAGCGAAATATCAATTAAAACCTCCTTTTGTAAAATTGAGTTGGGATAATGCTGTGTGACTTGTATAAATTACTTGTTGCTCATTAATAAAAAGTGAAATAAATTAGACGTGCTGGCCGAATGCATCGTGCTTCAAATGGTAAATTATGATTTTAAGTACTTAATAAAGCGAGCTTAGTAGGGATAAAAGGGACACACAAAATAGAATATAAAATACCTTACTAACTGTAATAATGTTTTGTCACTTTTAAAACGTAAATACTAATCACAAACACAAGCAAACATTTTTTCAACTTAAAAGGACATTTGAAATAACTGGAAATATAAGAGTTTTAAATGTATTTGAGATTGGTTGAACAAGTATTCCATCAATTTTAAAGGGTACTTACAATAACTAAATACATATTAGTGGATACAGGAAATTTTTTAATAATAGTATACGCTAATAAAATATTAACAAATTTACACACTCGCATATATGTAATGTTGAAACCTAATTAAATATTAACTGCATTACAAAAATAAATAAGTGTATCGTAAAATTATGGAGTAAAATCGGAGGAGTTAAAAATTTTAAGTCACAGCAAAGCCCTGGGAGCCGCTGTGACAGCTCATCCGAAAATATTACCCTACGTAACAGTCCTTTGAAGTATTACTTTGTTATTTTATTTGCTTTTACACCTTTTCACCCATTTTAATATATTTTAATCACATTTAAATCGATGAATAAGAAGTTGTTTGCATATACAAGCTAGTGATTAAGTACTTCATAATGATAAAAAGCTAGTGGTGTTAATATACATCTCATTATATGTTCTAAGCTACCTAGCAGAAAGTATTTCAAACTAAATAAGTATAACAACTAAACTAAATTTAAATTAAATCTACTTAATGATAGTCTTATACACATTTTATTCACTAGTTGTCCGACTTACAGTAACTAAGAAGTTAATTGAATTAAATTATGAATGATAGGCTGTTGTAACAAATATGGGAAAATGGACACCATATACATCAATTTACATTATGAGGAGTATTGGCGGAAGTATATATACACCAAATAGAGGCTAACAGAAATCAGATTAACTGTGCTAACCAAAAGACTACTTTCCCAATCTCTGGTTAAACACCGGTTTCCACTGGAATCATAGACAGATTCTGGATAGTGGCACTTCAATACCTATACAGTATAGGTTGAGTTGTTTCCGTTAAACACTAGAGACTTAATAATACATTTAATGAAACGTTTATGCACTTCAGAATATTTAAGAGTGATGAACGTTGTACTGGTATACATTTCTCAGGACCGGCACATGATATTCTGGTGTCATAAGCAATAAACCTGTTGTCGTAGTCACAAACACTTGAGCGCTTCCCTTTACACAGAAACGCTTCAACATATAGAAATTCTCTCACATCAAGTCTGTTTTATATTACTTTTTATACCGGCCAATTTAGAGTAATTTATAAAAGTTTATTTTCCTTTGACATATAGGCGAGCGACTTGCTTAGCATGTGGACTAAGCCAACTTTGATTGTTAAAGATAAGACCGGCCAAGAGCTTACTAGATGGCGTTGTAACAGCTATTAGTACGGGGTGGATATGACACTAGAGATACTAGCGTGAACTGCAGAGACAACAGAGGAGACCTAACCGCATATTACAATGTAGAAAGACCACCAGTACTTTTCAGGATAATGATGCGAAATTAATATGTTGAGTACTTGAATATATTGTGAAAGACTTCATTAACGCTCCTGACTTATGGTGACCATCCTTCCGTCGTCGAATCCTTAAGTATTCGAAGGTATATAAGTGAAAAATACGTGGTTTCTGGCTTTGACGTAACAACTGCCATTAAAGGTTTTCAAGTTAAAACTGATAATATTGTTCAGCTGGTTAGTTCCACTGTGCTTAACGGCTTATTTCAAATGTATAGCTTGTTTGTAAATATTTAATAATTTTACCAGCAAATCAGTTATTTACTGTCTGTGTCTACTTGTTACACAGGTTTAGGATATACCCTTATCTGCTTTACGGATCAAACCCGGCTCAATATATTTTTTTAATATTCATTCTCGAAACCTAAATTTATATTTATTTTGGTTACAGAATATACTGTACAAAATTGTATTGTTCAAATTCTGATATTTGTTTATGCTAGAAAAATACTGAACTATGCTAATACTGAACTAAAGTTAGACTACTTTAGTTTTGGTCACGACCTACAACTAAGGATATTATTTTTTAACTAAAACTGAGGAAATCACAAATTATAATTTAAATCTTATTTTGTAATAAGCGCAAGGAATCTTTTTAGTATAATCTACAATATAAAAGAATGTACTGAATAAATATAATTAATTTATTGTATTTCCCTAACCAATAATTACCAACTTCAGAGCTGATGTGAATTTTAATGCTCACTGTTTATCATCCACTATCATAGACTTTACAGTATTTTTTAACTCATTTCTCATTTACAGTAATACCATGTCTATCATATATCTCTGTAGTAACTGCACATGCTTGTATTTTTAAACCACACTTTAGCCGAAAGTTTTATTTGTCTCTTACTTTAGTGCAAAAGTTCCTTAGCCAAAGAGTAGGATTTGGACTTGACAGTAAAGATAATTTAGTGTTCTAATTACAAAAGAATTAAATTTACTTTTCTTAAGCTTAACACAATTAAACAATTTCCAAATCTCAATAAAAGTTTGTTAAAAGAAAATATCTAATGATTTGTGCATTGCTGATTGGGATCTATTTTTAACAATATATTTGGTGTCTGTACATTGTATACATAAAAGTTCTCACCACATTATAATTAAAAATTTTTTTCATGATTCATTTAATTATTTTTGAAACTTGACATTAAAATAACCTTAATTATATAATATAGAATATAATTAATATATTATACATAAAGAACCTTTGTTAATTAAAATACCTATATCGGAATAAATCAAAGTCTGCATGTGCATGTAGTCTAGCATACAAGTATTAGAAAACGCATCTATGATTTAGCTTAGTAATCATAGTGATCGATTACAAAAGTTACCTTTATTATGTTTCAGATATTTCATTTATCACACCGTAACACAGATAAAACAGTATGATTCTATAACACCATTAACATCATTTACAGTAATACCATGTCTATCATAATATATCTCTGTAGTAACTGCACATGCTTGTATTTTTTAAAACCTCACTTTAGCCGAAAGTTTTTTCATTTGTCTCTTATTTTATTGAAAAAATTCCTTAGCCAATGATTAGGATTTAGACTTGACAGTAAAGATTAATTGAGTTTTCTAAATACAAAAAAAATTAAATTTACTTTTCTTAGGCCACAATTAAAAAATTTCCAAATTTCAATAAATGTTTAGTAAAAGAAAATATCTAATGATTTGTGCATTGCTGATTGGGATCTATTTTTAACAATATATTCGGTATCCGTACATTGTATTCGTAGAAGTTCTCACCGTATTAAGCATATTTTTCATAATTCATTTAATTATTTTGGAAACCTGACACTAAAATAAACTTAATTATTTCATATGGAATATATTTAATGTATTATACATAAAGAACCTTTATTATTTAAAATACCTAAATCGGAATAAATCAAAGTCTGCATGTAGTCTAGCATACAATTATTAGAAAACACATCTATGATTTAGCTTAGTAAATCATAGTGACTGATTACTAGTTAGTGAAAAGTGACCTATATTAGGTTGTAGATATTTCATTTATCACACCGTAACACAGATAAAACGGTATTAATCTTGAATACCATTAACTCTCATCAAGTATAGTAAAATCTATTGAACAAAGAATATATACTTTTTATTGGAATATTATAAAATCCACGGGTCTAGAAATTGTCCATAGATCGGCCAATAACCACTATTTAATACATCATAATTTATTATTAAGATATGAAAAATTGAATATAATAAAACAGTATCAATTATAACTGTCAGCACAATATCTCGATAACGAACTGAACTGAAAGGCTTTTCATGAAGCCTTATATACATCCAGGTTGTAACTAAACGGTTTGGTTGCATTTTCAGACTTTATGTGTTATTCTAAGCTAAATATTAAACTTAAATTTCTTCAAATTTCCACTTCGTTTTGACGCTAGCCGCTATTTATTTGGGCAATAGATTTGAATAGGTAAAAGTAATGTAAGAAATAGTTGTGTTTGTTTCCTCTAATTTGGACAAAATGGCATCTGTGGAACATTTTTTAAGTCAAAGAACAAAAAAAGCAGTATAGTTATAAAATATTTACTACACATTAACTATTTGAACAATTTTATTACAGCTTTTATGGTACTTGTTTTAACGGAATCCGTCAAGACGTAAGTGAACACGACCACTTTAAAGTTACACTTGCTCAGGCTGTAAGCAGCAAACATTTTGTCTTTTGATAGGTATCAGCTGTTATACTTATTTTTAGAAAACAAATTTAAAGGTACCAACGATTCTGGAGTTTTTTATAAAAATGTAAACCGTACTTTTTTATTGAAATCCTTCAATGCATAAATGATATGTGCTTTAAAGTTACTCTTGTAAAGCCGCGAGCACCAAACATGTCATAGTTGAGAGTTATCAGTTGTTTTGTTGCTCCTGGCTTCTACAAGAGTATTTTAAAGTGATAATAGTCATCATATATAATTAACGTGCTACTCAAATATTCTTAGATCTAAAAAGTGTTTAATTCTGTGCACAGAGATAAATTATATCAGTTAATTTGGAGGCAATAGGAGTGTGTAGCAGAGGTCTCTCATAGTTTCAAAATTATCTGGATAATAGGCAAAATTATGTAACCATTTGTGGAGCAGAGAGCAAACCCCATCTAGTTAATTACGACGTAGTACAGAGCAGTACTCCAGAGCCAATTTCATTTTTAATATACAGTATCACCATCTCTAAATTGAACAAAATTAGTAAAAGTTTCCTATTTTAGGATGACTTCACTATTTTTTCGTTAGAAAACATAGGAAGATAATGAAATAAAGGCTTTGAGAAATCTGCATACGCTAAAAAAGTAGTTTGATCAAACTTTCATTCTTAAAACATTTTAAAAACGAAATTTATGCCATCATTACTGCCTAAAAATCAAATTACTTTCTTCAAGATCTTGTTATTACAAGTTGTGACAATTATCTCTACAGTCTATGTGGATTTAAACCTATAGAAAATGTGAGTAATTTAAAATAGTTCGATGTCACATTTGAGCGCTGGTTAAAATGGATAGAGCAAATATAATTGCTAATAATGAATCTCCGTAAATATATATTTGTATTTTGTAAGCTGATATTTTAAGCAGGCAAGAGGCTACATTCACGTACCACGCTATTGTAAAATCGCTGCTCTCTTTAGGAATAATCGCTTGGGGTGTTGCATACAAAATAATACTCTAACCATTTAATATTGTTGAAAAAACTATATTAAACATCTTATTTAAAAAGCCCTGGTGATTTCTCACTGACACTATATACTGAGAAAAGCAAATACTATAACCATATGAGAGAATTTTATATCAAGAATCTGATACTTTTTATATTCCAAGAAATCCAATCACCTGTGTTCTCCAATTTCACATTCACATAATATCCGCTATTCTAATAGTACTGGACTTCGATCTCTCAGAGTGGATAAATCGATTTCAACAACTAATTACTAATAAATCTCTCAAATTTTGTATCCAAATATTTATTTAAATTTACACATTTCTAATATTTTTCCTGCAATTTTATAAAAAGTCCTGTATAAAAAACAAACCGCTTAAATAACATAAATTTTAACCTAACAGTAACAGAGGCCGAGTCCCTCATAGCGACCATCTATGGACGGATTTGACCGCTGCCTCGCGTACCTCCCCCCCCCTTTAAGACACCATCTGTGTTTGCTGCGTTTAGTTTATGGTTGTGGATTCGATCGGTTGAATCAATAAATAATCGTTAGATATGATTATTTTTGAAATACTTGTTGCAATTTTTGTTTTTATCTTGAGAACATCGAGTCTAGGGACATGCATATGTATCTACATTCCTTATCCATTTCCTTAGAGCAACCTTTTAATCAGATAGATAATTTAATAACTTCTAATAAGAAACTTGCTTAGTTAATTTTATTTGTTATATTAATATAATAATAGTTGTAATTTGTATCTTTTCTGTTTATATACATATTTTTAAGTCTTGTTGGAAAGAAACTAATCCATTCGTTCATTCATATTATGATGAGAATGTATATTTCCATAGACGCCATGCATTTCGTATATTATTTTGGAATATTTTAATAACATACTAAATTAATTTGTTTATAATAATTAAAAGTGATATTAAAATAAGTTTTATGATAGTTTAAATATCCTTGCGTGTTGAATAATAGTTTCTAACGGTAATCACGACATGCAATTGAACATGATCATGATTATGAAACCCAAATATTATTTATATACCATTTAATTTACTTGTCGTGGTCATTGATTTGTTAAGTATAAGCCGCGAACCTAATACCACGGTATATACGAATAACTGACAATCAGTTTCAGATGGCATGCAAGCAATAAAACTGCATTTTAAGTGTAAAATAATTTAAATATTTTTTTATACAAAATTTTTTACACTTCTGTTGTCTGTACAATGGTAAATTTTTGTACAAGTAAAATTTTAAAATCTTTAAAACTATTTGAATCACATAAATTTAAATACAGCAATTTCTCCTTTGCTCAAACAGATTAAAACACTTTTAGATGATACTAAAATATAGGTAATTTATTAATTGTGAAAGTATACTTTCAGATTAAGGTTTCATTGTAGAATAATTTTACACAAAAAAAATTATTACATAAATCATTAAAATTACTACCTTGCTGGGATGTGGAATTCAGTTCATTATCAGTAAAATATTTCATGGTAATTAGAGAAATATCTCGAGACAGAATCTGAGATATAGAAACCTATCGCTTAGTGATTCGTAAAATTATTTTTCTATCTGTTTTCTCTTTATCTTTCAATCTGCAATATATTTTAGGAGTAAGTTAGGTTATAGACAGTATTTTATTGTAATAAAACGACATGCGAATATCGGCAAGATTAAATTCGATTATGGTGCATGTCTCCTCTTAGGCCGTCCTTCACTATATCCTTAAGTATTCCTGTTACGGTACATGTGATCTAGCATAATTGTTATGTATTTAATAAAGAATATATGATTGTTAATTTTATTACTACAAACATTTAAAGCTTCATATACTATTTTAATATTAAAATAAAGTTTTATTCTTTCTAAAAAATATGTTTTATAAGATAAGAATTAATACATATTATAAGGAATCTACTTTTTTTAACTTTACTAGTTGTTTCTTATGTATCCATAGGAAATTAAATGGGTGGTGAATATTATTACATTTTTCTTTTGAGTATTAATTATTAATAATAAACAGTATTTAAAAATAACTTTAACGTCGATCCACAAATCTAAAATGTGCAGCTTTTATTCTTATTTTGAACTTTTTTATGTACCAAAGGAATAATAATTAAAGTACTTAAGGCCTGAAAGTGTTGATATATGAGTAGTGGGAAATTTTGAATCGACTGTAGGGGATCACGGATGAAAGAGAGAAACATGTATTTTTAACTGCTAAGAGGGTCTAGTCGGATCCCAACCGGATTATTTGGAGGATGTTTTTACGTTTTGTATAATGTTCTTTAAATGTATACTTAAAAAAATTACAATTATTTTCAATTCAATTGTTTTAGAGAGAAAACTAAACTTTATTCATTAGATATCTAACTAATTTTGAAAAATAATTATTGGATTTAAAAGCCATAGATTTATGAGAATTCCGTTTCTCATGTAATAAAACTTGTAACTACTTACTGACATTAATAGAAGAATTGATCCATTAGAATAAAAATATTTATTTACTATCTATAGAATATCAAACCTATCTTTTTGGGCTAGAATTTAAATATCAAGAATCAGAATAAGAAAGAAAGTTTATAAATTCAAGGTCAATTGTATTGATCATCGGATAGGATTTCAACCTACACTCTCGGCCATCGGCTTGGTTACATTTATAAAAATATTATTAACTTCATACATAAATGGTCTTATATGTATGAAATGAGTAAATTTAACACCGGAAATATCTTAAATATGTCTAAACATTTCACATATTATATTTAAAAGTAAAAGTATCGGTTGGATTTACGTAAGATACAGTATTGATGTAAAATAATTTAAAGGTCTCAGCACTACTCTTTGATGCTTGTTTCATTCCCTGCAAAGTTTCTTTTCCCTCGGGTTTAGTAAGATTCTCAAAGAGTCACTAATTTTCCGCTTTAAATGTTTTAGAATCTTATCTGGAAGTTTCACGTAAACTTTCTATCATCTCTTGGCACGTTTTGACCTTTAGACTTTCCATAAATTGGTTTATTCTAGTTATAAACCAGTTTTAAACTCTGATTTTAGGTCTACCATTAGGTATAATACTTATAAAACTATAATGTAATATAAGGGAAATGTTTAAACATACACCTAGCTATCATATACCATAATTGCATATATCATTTGTATACCAGTTTTATATATATACTGTATATCTTATATATATAAAAATCTTGAGACACGATGTATGTTGCCAATAAACTCCAAAACGACTGAACCAATTTCAATCAAATTTCACATGTATCCGTAATTTAGTCTAACTTAGAAGATAGGATAGTTATTATCTGAATTATTCGCTTATGTCGTGAATATAAACGAATAAAATGAAGAAAAGTTTTCAAAGCGCCTGCACATTATAACCTGCAATTACGAGATAGATACGTATATTAAACAGTGAAACACTATTTGAAGGCGCTAAGTTATGATGTATAATTGTCTAAACTAAATTTTTGGTTGAACTTAAAGGTTGAGTGGTAGACCACTTTGTAATAAAATACATTATGCATGTACAATACATTTTTGACATATTTTCTTGATCGTGACATCAAGGTAAACTCTACATCGGGGTTGGAAATATAATTTACTTCAACCAGAAATGCTCATACGCGGGCAAAACTTACGAAAAGCGTGCGAAGCCGCGGAAAACAGCTAGTATATATATAGAACTATATATGTATATATATAAATGTATCTAAATGTATATATATATACATATATATATATAATATATATATATAGAACTATATATGTATATATATAAATGTATCTAAATGTATATATATATACACAAACCACATATATATATATCAATATGTATTCTCTTCATGTAGAAATAAAAAAACCATATATTGGTAAACTCTTTTTATTAATTTTCGTATGTCAGCATACTTCTTCAGATAACAGTGTATAAATATTTACAAAATTAAATAATGAAACTAAATAAATACAAACAAGAAAATGAACTGAAATAGAATAATAAACAGGCGAAAAATACCTCACAGCTGATGTTTCATCATTCAGTCAAATTGGAAAAGACAAAAGACTCGAACATTGACTTTGATATCAGACGCCGAATTATTTTAGAATTACCTCAAACCATATTACTTTCATCAGACAATACATCCGCAAATAAAACATGTGATTATCATGTTCCTGTAGAAAACCACCAGCCTGATTGTGATCCATTGTATAATTCTGGTGATTCATGCGACACAATCAAACTTGTTGAAGATAACCATGCTAACATTGAAAACCTATCTAATTATGACCTTTCTGGTGATGAAATATGTGTTTTGTCAAAAGGTCTCACTTTTTGTCCTACACCGAAATTTGATCAAATTAGTTTAGTCGAGGACACTTTAAATTTTGCGCGTAATGTACGCATTAAACATTATTTTTCAACTCACGAATCTGAACCTTCAAATCTACCTGAGTGCTTGGAAAAATTTAAAGAGCAAAGCGACGGGGGCCTCCACCTTTATCACTTGATCATCCCGTTGAGCAATTTATTAATGTTATCCTCTCAAATTTGTCAAGCTCATCTTTCCAAAATTCGTTAAAATATAAGAATAACTTAACAAAAAATGAAATTAAAGCTATTAAATCGCTCAAAAACAATAACGATATTATTATTCTACCAGCAGACAAGGGTAACAAAATTGTAATTCAAAACATTAATGATTACTGTAACGAAGTACAGAGACAACTGGCTGATGATGAAACTTATCAACTGCTGCAGACAGATCCAACCAAAGAATTTAACGAAACCATAAAAACGTTTTTGGAACAACGAGGAAAAGACGAAGATTTATCACAGAGAAATATAAGCATACTAACACCAAAATTCCCAGAACACCAACATTTTATACACTTCCGAAAATTCATAAGGATGTCAGACCACCACCAGGACGTCCAATTGTTGCCAGTTATGGAAGCCCGACTGAAAGAATATCAGGTTACATTGACGACCGTCTGCAGCCTTTTGTAAAACTACTTCCATCTTATGTTAATAATACTAATGATTGTATTGCTAAACTCTCCCAAATTACACAAACCTTTACCAAATAATTTAATCCTAGCCACAATTGATGTCACATCACTATACACCAACATCCCACATGATGAAGGCATAAACGCAACTAAACATTTCCTTGATACCAGATCAGTACATTCAAAGCCCTCTACTTCTTTCCTTTTAACACTAATAGAGTTTATCCTAACAATGAACTGTTTTAAATTCAAAGATGATTTCTATTTACAAATAAAAGGTACAGCCATGGGAACACGAATGGCACCCTCTTATGCAAATCTTTTTATGGGCTTCTTTGAACAAAATTTCTTAAATACCCAAAATAAACTACCTCTGATCTGGTATCGTTACATAGATGATATTTTCTTGATATGGCAACATGGTGAAGATCTCCTTAAAGATTTTCTATACTCCCTAAACAAATTTTCAACATTAAATTTCACTTGGAAATATTCCCACACAATCATTACCTTCCTAGATGTTGATGTGTTTTTAGAAGAAGGCTTTCTTAAAACAAAAATTCACGTTAAAGATACCAACACTATGAATTACTTAAATTATACTAGTTGCCATCCTACACATGTAAAAAAAGTATTCCAAAAAGTTTAGCCATTCGAGCAAAGAATTTATGTAGCAAAGAGTCTGATTTCACAAATTATATTAACAAATTAACAAACACATTCAAAAATTTAAATTATCCCGACAAACTTGTAAAAAATCAAATTAATAGGTCAAAAAATTTCAATTACAACAAATCTTTTCCCTTAGATGAACATAAATTTACTACCAAATTCTACCCCGGACTTAACAAAATAAACCCTATAATTAAAACTGCATTCCATATTCTACAGTCATTATCGGAAACTAAAGATATATTTTCAAAACCACCTAGGGTCATCTTTAGAAGGCCGTTAAATCTTAAAAATATGCTAGTCCAAACCAATCTTAAACACAAAAATCGAGAGAAAATTTTTAATGGTTGTAAACCCTGTCAAAAACCACGTTGCGGTACGTGCAAAATTATGTCCTCTAGTCAAAATTTCAGTAGTAACATAACGAATAAAACGTATCCAATTAAAGGAACAATTGATTGTAATTCAAATAATATAATATATCAGCTAAATTGTAATTTTTGTAATAAACATTATATTGGCCAAACCTCTAACCGTCTTCGTATCAGAATGACAGGTCACCGTTACAGTATTGTTCATGGAGATGACAAGCCCCTCGCTGTACATTCCAGAGAACATAATCAGGACAAAATTGAAAAATGTTACAAATTAAAAGGCATCAATAATGTTCCATTGCATGCCAACGAAAATGTAAATAGGTTTAATTTGAGAAGGAGCGAAACTGCTCATCAACTTGTTTTAAGGTCAAAATTTCCTTTCGGTTTGAACATTCGTTAATTTCTTAAATTTTTTACTCTTTGGTATTTGTGATGAAACATCAGCTGTGAGGTATTTTTCGCCTGTTTATTATTCTATTTCAGTTCATTTTCTTGTTTGTATTTATTTAGTTTCATTATTTAATTTTGTAAATATTTATACACTGTTATCTGAAGAAGTATGCTGACATACGAAAATTAATAAAAAGAGTTTACCAATATTTGGTTTTTTATTTCTACATGAAGAGAATTACATATTGATATATATATATATATATACATATATATATATATATATATATATATATATATAACTATGTATGTATATAATTTCAATAAACATTGAATCACAAAAAGTACTTGCTCCACCGGGTTCGAACCCGGATCTCTCGCTTGCCGGGTGAATGTGCTATCATTACACCACAGAGCGCTTACTTTTTCCGATTCAATTATTTTTTATTTGGCCGTATCTGTCACATGTGCGTTTAATTAAGCAAACTAACACATAATCGGAAGACCAAACACCTGTCAAACGACTTTTATTTACGTTAAATTGTATAAATGGCAATAGCCTTATTTAATTTCAATAAACATTGAATTACAAAAAGTACTTGCTCCGCCGGGAGTCGAACCCGGATCTCTCATTTTCCGGGTGAATGTGCTACCATTTACACCACAGAGCGCTTACTTTTTCCGATTCAATGATTTTGTATTTGGCCGTATCTGTCATATATGCGTTTAATTAAGCAAACTAACATATGATCGGAAGACCAAACACCTGTCAAATGACTTTTATTTACGTTAAATTGTATAAATGGCAATATCCTTATTTAATTTCAATAAACATTGAATTACAAAAAGTACTTGCTCCGCCGGCAACCTTATGGATGGATGTCCAGGAGTGTCACATCACTAACCGAAAATTTCGAGATTCTCGGGTTGCAAGGTTAATTTGATCGTGTACTGCGGGTAATGACTACTGGAGTTGGTGAGGTTTTGTTCCCCATGTATCAGAGGTTCTTGCTAGCATCAACCTCTAGGGTGTGCCACCTCTGCCCGCTTTGACTGGAGAGACTGGTTCAGAGCTGGTTTCCCCTTCAGTGGCACATGACTTTAGATTAGTGCCCTACATTCTTCCTCATGGATCTTGATAGGCGGCTCCTACCCCCAACATCACCCATCCAGAATATCCTGTCCCTCCGGAATCATCGCAAAGGTCCTTATAGGGTTAGGTGTAATTTTTAAAGCGTCTTGCCCTAAGAAAAAAGTGCCCTATGCAAAACATCTAAGTAGGAATTGGAATTTAAAGAGTTTTTATCGTTAACCGCAACCTTATAGTCTAAATGACCACCCATTTCTATCACAGTATAATGTAACGAACTTGCCTAAATATTTATTGGGCAACTGTAGTAAATTTAGCTCATTATTATGAAATTTAAAATGTAGATTGAACAGTTTGAATGATTATGAAATGGCTTTTTAACAGAATTTGTATTCTCTTCTAGATTGAGTGGAAGTCATCTTTAAAGATAATCTTAATGCTAAGGTCAATCAGGTTTGATTCATGAAAATGTAGGAAGGGAGTTTTTGGACCTTATTAAATCCACTTTCATAATTCTTTATTTCCTATTATGAAAAATTTTTTTTTCTAAAATGAAGGTAATGGCATTGTCTTTGTAACGGAATTAAAAAAAGTATATCTTGGTAAAAGCTTAGCCAGGTACGCAATATTACGTCCATTTACACCCATTAATGCATTTAAACAATATGGTTGGGCAAATGAACTTTTATTGGGCATAAATCAGATACAAATGTATTAAGTTGATTAGTGAAGATTTTATATATTTAACTGGTTTGCAGATATATTTGTGACTGTTAGGCAAGATTAATTATTCTTCGTTAATATTTGTGTTTTCATTGCAACACGCAACTATTAAATATCTTTAAAATGATTATAGTTCCACACTTATCCCAATGTTATGATTAATTGGAGAACCAGTTACTATAACTAGCCACTTTTGAGGAGAACTTAGCTATTCTTTATCCAAGTAACAAGAAGACTTGTTACTGTAATGAGGCTGCCTAAAAGAAGGAGTAATCCTTGCCTTATCAAAAGTCTTTGAAAAACTACAAAACAAATAACGAAATCCTCCCCTGGGACTTTGGAGAGTAAAATATTCGCCAATCAAAGACTGTAGTTGCTAAATTTTCGGCATTCTAGTATTTTTTAATATCGTAGGTATGTTTCATTTTCTTTTGACTAATAATACATACAATATAACAATTATAGTAATTCTGTTTTTATTTCTAACGATGCAAGTCTTTATAAAATGACCTTCTCAGCCTGTATTCATATTTGTAATTTGTTTATTTCAGTGTATTCGTAAAGATACTATGTTTCGTAAGTTTCAATAAGATTTCTAGTAGCATACCTTCCTACTATCATCACTCATTATAATTGATGACGTTCTCATATCAGTGAACTTCTGTTATCCTCTTGACTGTCTATAGCACGAAGCTTCATATCTTGTGGTCCCTGACTAACATAACTAGTTGAAAATGTGTTTATTTTACCATACCCATCTTGTCCTCTGGTAGTGTTTCAGTTACTATAGCCCTTAGCTAAAGAAGCGAGTTGAAACAGAAACAGGTAACTACAAATGGACAAGAGCTTGCGCTTATAGTTTTGTTTGCAAAGACGGTTGTCGTGACACGTTTCGCTGAAAGTCACTTTCTCTCCCAAAAGGATAACTGATCTCTTTGTCATAAATGCCTTCTCACGAAAACTTTAAGTCAAGGAAAATAGAAAGAATTTAAGACCCAGTTTGCGTGATACTTTTTTGTGTCTAAACTATGCAATTTCAAGGCTTCTACGCTATCCTGATCAGTCCTGAAATACGACTGACAGTATACAAGCTCATTACGTGGTACAATTATAAAATATTTTAAATTTCGACATTTTTTATACGTAGATATAACGATAGAATAATAGAGTGGAAATGTAATATTGAGCAGAAAATTTGATTTCAGCGCATTGTTTCAAAATGTAATAACATTTTTTGTGTTATTTCATTTCAATATTCATTTATTTACAAAAATTAATTTTTATTGTATTTTTTTAGCAAGTAATAGATATAATTAATATTCTAGAATCTGGTGTAAAATAACAGTTAACACTTCCTTATTTTTAAAATAATAACAAAATTATAAATTATAACATTATTTATTTAACTATTAACCAGTAGAACGTACATTGTTTTTCATATTTGTGTTATATGAAAGATTTAAAATTCCGGTTTTAATAATGGTTTTTAACCGATAAAAGTTTTTAAGTGTTTTAAAAGATAATTTGCCTCATCCGTTTTATCAATTGTACTAGAGACAATAGATCACAATGGGTTGTGGTTTCCTTGCGAACTTGTGGGATCAATAAATATCTTTCAAAAAAAAACAAAAATACTGACAATAAGCAATGCTTTTATTAGAAAAAATCGATCTTTCTTACATAACATTTACATCATCCTTCCCGTTAAAATATTAATATAATAATAAATATGTATAATAAATCTTTATAAGATAAAAGGTAAATCGTTTTCCACGTATGAGTTGTATGAACAATTGTTCGTTCTGAAAAAGGTTTGTAGCACAGTATTGACAAAAAAAAACTTCACCGTGTTATAAATCGTATTAAAAGTAATTGCGCTAATGGTCTTTGGTTTTCTTGTGAAGTTGTATGAATTTAATTTAATACAAAGGAGAGTGTTTACTAATATGTATAACATAATAATTTAACATTGGCCAAGACGACAGAGTTGGACACATAAACCATGCAAATATAATTTAAAAGAAAATATGTAAGTATTAATACCACTATTACTAAATATAACTGCAATTTATCCGCAGCAGGTATCCACTAAAAAGTTAATTAATTTGTTAAATCAATATGTTTCCAGTCCACAAGCAATTTTTTACTTATCATCTGCTATACCTATAAGAATTATTATAAAAATTCTACTCATTTCACTGCCTTATTAAAAGTGGCAAACAAAAAGGTAGGAATACGCCACAGCAGCTGTCGTCTATTAGGTATCCTTGATGTTCCATAAACATTCCAGTCTTGATTTTATTACTACACGCTACACGTGTTATTATGTCATATGTTAAAATTTAATAAGGTTATAGTCATAATATTTACAATTTTATGTATTCTTCGATTTTTTCGTTACTATCACAGCTACCCAAAAGACATGCATCGGTCAGTCTATCTTTCTACTTTAATAAACCTTTAGGTATATATGCAAGTCTTGTTGTACATGTTTAACGGTATGTCCTAAACTTTGATACCTCGAAAAAAGGAGATAAATTTTGGGGTAAACGTAGAGTTTTAGAGTTTAGTTTAAAAAACACACAATAATCTGTCAGTGAGAGTGCTTTGATAGAAATGTTACCGGATTCCTTTGGGAGCAAAGGCTCGGCCATACAAAGTGATTCACTCTGAAATTGAAATCGTGTCTTTGTAGTCTCTTTCTTCATCTCTCTGATCTACGAGTATATTATGGCCTTAGTAAACCTTAACAGCAACAAAAATATTGGTAAAATTCAATAACATATTGTATTGCTCTCTTATTATTCTAAGTTTCATATATACTCATCTTAGAAACTTAGTGTTGAAAGATGGAGTTTGCTATTTCACAGTTTTATATGGGTAATAGAAGTTTACAAAAATAAAATAATTTTTATTTTTAACATTCGCTCATCCAATAAAATTTGGTTTCTTTCATGAAATTTCTATGTGAGAAACAAAGTGATTGATGATAGTAGATGTCACTCAATGACATTTTGCCGAGAATTTAAGAGAAGTTTTACATTATTGTTATGGGTAATCATAATAAGGAAATACAAGAAGAAATCAATTTTCAAACAAATTCAATACACCCATAAGATTCAAAAATGTGACGTATTTACGCATTCAGCTCATATTAATGGAAACGTTTTATACAATTTTATAATAACTTGCTTTGTAGGGGTTTTTTATTTATAAACTTGTGTAAAAATCAGTGTAATGAATACATATTTGAAACTGTACCATACTATGTAGAATAAGGTTACATATGTAGACTTTAATTTGACATGAAACTTCATTTCTAAAAGAATGAGGCTATGAAATTTTTTTTAATTATTCTTTCATCATTGTGCCTGTCTATCTTCCTGTAAATCTCGAAAATTAAATTAGATACAGATTGGAAATTCTTCATATATCCTCGGCGGACCCTGTTATGACACGTGGTTTGGCGTCCTTCTACATTGCATACTTAGGGCCTTGAAATACCGACAATGGCTCGCAACTAATGTCCTGTTGTGGAAAGATTGGTCTCCTACCGGTTAGGTTTTATTGAGTAGAATAATCTGGAAACTAATAATATAATGTTACGAATATATTTTTTTATCTACGCATGTCCGAATAAGGACACGTGCATACATTCATATCTACAGAATGGGCATAACCTAGTGTTGACATACACCCATTTGTTCGCCATTTATTTTAAACTAGTGAAAGTCATATTAATGTACATAAATGATGAACCAATAAACAAATACATTCTATTTTTTAAATATAAGGTTTTAAGCAGTTTCTATAAAATTTAGCTGTCTCAAAACATTTGTAACTAATGAGAATGACAGATCATTCATTAACTTAAAAAATTAGAGCCATTAGGGCCGGCTATTTTATTTTTCTGGAAGTTTAGACACATTCAAATTTATCCGTACTTACTTAAACTTTAATGTAGAATATGTAGAAATCTTTAGGAAATGTTCTTAGTTTTAATAAAAATAAAACAATTTATTTGGGTGCGTGTAAGTAATGAAAACTTTTAGTTTCCGTATTTGAGTCACATTTATGTTGTATTATTACCCAAAAAAACACAAGTAAAAAACAAGGTCATGGTCACCCTGTATATTCACAAAGTGTTATACGTTACAATGTATTTTAGCACAATTTTTTTATAATTTTTCGCAGAACAAAGTTGTTACAACATTGCTTATTGGTCTCCAGGGAAATCTTGTAGAGTTTCGTTATGAAACCACTTTTGATTACACATTTCGCTAATAATCTTTCTGAGAATTTTATTATTGTACTTAGTTTTATGATTAGTTGCATTAGAAATATTTTGTTTATCATTAAAATTACTTTATTAAGTTTAAGTCGTAAATGAAACAATACACGTTTTAAAAAATTTTTAAATTATTCCGAGCTGCTTTCCCTGGTTCCAAGGTGACATGACTCAGATAGTATCCATTTATACATCCTCACGACATCTCGGATGGAGAATGCCGCAACCCAAAACTTTACCCATTTTGTGTATCCCGTGATTCTGGAGGTGGTGCAGAGGACTAAGTGTCTCTTTATTCTATTTCCTAGTTTTTATTTTTTTATAGTAGCATTTACGTTTTAACTCGTTGTTCTAAAAGAACAGATTATTATATAAATCTATATTTGTGTTTTTTTTGTGTGTATTTATTTAGTTACACAATACAAATTGTCTACATGATACGCCAAACATAGCACTTATTGATATATGAATTTAATTCAATGAAAGAGTACCTACTCAACTGCACATATCAATGGGGTTTTGGCTGAATAAATCCATTGGTAATGTTTAGTAACATTCATTACATAATTCTGATTATTTCGGTTTATTGACTACTTAGTTTGTTCGGATATTGCATGCTAATGATCTATTAAATACTAATATAATTTGTATCATTTTATTTATAGTTATTCATAGTTTTTTGGGGTGCATTACGTCATTCAGTGTAAAACACGTGTAATCTACGAAAACTTTCATGTTATTCATTTCAGAACACGTATGTTTAATTTATATAGGGTGATTCCTACCCAAGAAGTGTCTATGAAATGTTTACACAAACTATCTGAAATACTCAGAGTGTTTATAACCATCTCTCCCAACTGTATTACCCACTAGATTGGCACGTAATAAAAAGGAAGTAATCGCATTATTTGTATAGCGTCTACTGACAATTAAAGATTTAAGCAATTTAAGTTGTATTTGTCTGTGCAGTGTATTCCGACGAAGGAAAAATTCTAGATATCTGAAAAGTAAACTGAAGTGTAACTAAGCTACCTCTAATAATATTATATTTATTTTAATGAGGATACCCTAGGTTTTGTTTTTTAGTTTATATAATGAAGATTTAAACATATCTACTTTTTATTAGGATATTTGAATGTGTTTTTAATCTGCACATAAATTCCTCACAAGCTGTATCGATTAAAATAGTAAACACGTTTGAAATAAACATGAACATGTATCCTATATGGATTACGTTGATCAGTTCTCCATATAATCAGCTCTGTAGATAATCTCTTAACATGTAACATAGGCATTTACATTCGTTTACTGAAACTATGTATGACAACTATAATTGTTATCTATAGAGATATCAATTAAAAATACTATAAAAGTATTAAAGCATATTTAAAAGCTAAAAAGTGGAGATTTTTATTAAAAGCACATTTTTACTTTGGAATTGTTTAATTTTGTTAAATTTTGTTTTTATACCACCATTTTGAACACTTAAAGATAGGATAGCAGGATTTTGAACATGTGCCATTGTTATGGTTATAACAGGTAGAAAACAATGTACGAGGATTGAAGTATATTCTCTTCTTCGCGTGCTGGAGATATTAGTACATAGAAAAAGAAAGAACCGAAAGAAGAAAAGAACGGAAAGAAACATCTCTGATGACGAAAAGGATAGATTCCAATCCTCGAAACGTTGTGATGTACCTGTTATAACCATAACAATGGCAAATGTTCGAAATCCACTATCCTGTCATTAGAAAACTTTAAGCAAAGAACGTAAAGATACAGCAGAATAATTGTGAATAAGACTTTTATTTAAGGATGTGTAATGGTATTTACTAATAATGATGGTTACTATGGTAAATTAGGCTTATGTTGGACAGAATAATCGTCAAAAATATTTGATTCCGTCCCTTGATAACATTAATTCTTGTAATTTAACAGCTTCTTCTCACACACAGCATAGCTCGTATCCTGTATAGTAAATACGATTGTACATAATAATTTGCATATTTCACAAAATCTTCAGTGAAATTATACTGAAAATATATGTATCATTTAATTCATGTTAAAAATGCAGCACTTTTGGGGTATATATCAATGTTTGGGTCATGTGTGACATACTGTATACATCACAAAAATGACATTGAAATGACGATATTTACATCACAAATTATCCGTCTTAATGATGTAAATAGACGAAACATGTGAAAGGTAAAGATATCATTTTCATAATTTTTAACATTTAGTAGAACGAATTATTTTTTATTTATAACATAAACTCTTCTTCTCACGAGACTGTTAAATACATCACATCCTACCGACGCACCTTAACTTCCAGATGGTTATAAATTTAAGTGTTTAGGAGTTACACATTCAAAATTTGATCCTTCATGTGAAATGAAAGACGAATGAAATGTCTTAAAGCTTATTATCATTTTAAACTACTATATACAAAGGAATAGTGAAAATAACAAGTCCCTATTCCATCGAGAAATGTCCAATTAGAAGTGAATATTTATTTACATCAAAACAGTATTAAATTTAGAAAGTTTGATCCCAGTTCAATGATTTTGATTATGGTCTTGTACCATTAAACAATTCTTTAGATACATTGCTGATTGGGTCATGGAAGTTTAATCTTTGAGTTCTCTCCCACCCCTCAATTTTGGGAATGATCAGCGTAGTTTTGAAATGCATCCACGACGTCCTTAAGGTATTTTATTTCATACATATCCAAAGGAGTCTTAAAATTTCTCGACCTGAATGTATTGTACTCCTGCGAACCCCTGATATATGGAGAGCTTCTATTTCATACATGTAAACCAGTAATCCCGTCAGTGTTATACAGCAAACGTTCATTCAATTATGTAAAGGAGATATTCAATTATAACTTTTAAATTAAGTGCCAACAAAAATTTTTCGATTGAAATATTAAATGGTGTATTTGAATATTTGTACATTATAAGCTATTAACAGACTTTGAGCGTCAGACTCTTATATCAAAATAATCTGAGAAATTTATTAACTTTAAAGGAGAGTAACCGGCTTCTTCTTTTTTTAAATTACGCAACCTTTCATACCTTTGCGTACTTTTCAACTGAAAGTTGTAACCCTGTCTCGGCCGTTTGCACATTGAAACTGAAAGGAAGATCGATGGTCTAGCAGAGAGCAGTAATGGATAATGAACGTCACGGGAGACTATCGCTCCCACAGTCATTGTCAGTGCGCCGTTAATGTTTACTCCAATTATGACTTTGCGAAGTTTGTAATTTAGAAGCGAGTTTGAGAGAATAATGCTAAAAGATTACTTGAAACTACTAATATAAAATATATTAAAAACTGGGCTATATGTGTGTGTGTGTGTGTGTGTGTGTGTGTGTGTGTGTGTGTGTGTGTGTGTGTGTGTGTGTGTGTGTGTGTGTGTGTGTGTGTGTGTAAACTCGTATATAGGCATCATTAAGCATTAAGAGCTAGTCTTGCAATGTCATAATTATACTTAATGTGTAACATTAAACTGCAACTATTATTAAATTAAACTAGGTTTTTCACAAATAAAATATAATACAAACTTTTAAACAAATGTTCAAGCACGATAATAAGTTTTTAATGTCAGGCTTTGCATTTTAATAAATCAGTAAGTAGTGATGTATAAATAATGTATGTAATTCAAATATAAAACACCGTGTTATGTTACAGTTCTAGGTATTAATAATTAATTGAACATGGATTCTGTATTTAATTCAATTTCAATTGCTTTGCTGGATGATTTATGTGGTTGTACTAAATACTTGTTATTTATTTGTTTTAAATGGGAATAATATGCTGTCATGAAAGCTAATATTAGATATAACAGCTTTAAGTAAATTGTTTCCTTAAATGTCTTTTATAACATTAGCGTGCAGTGTAATCCCTTCTTGTTCGTATATTTTTGATCTGGCACCTCATAAGATGATCTGTCGTTTCTGCGTGAGAATTACTTTATATAGATAAGTTTCCACATGTAGTACCAGGCAATGTAGTATTTAGAGTTGTAAATGTAATCTGTGTAATACAAGTAAATGTTTGAGGCTTAAGTTCGTAGTGTGGGGGCTGTGCGGAGAACGCGAAGTGCACTACTGAGGGCTGTATAACTTGAGTTCGCGTTTACGCTATGGTCAATGGATTACACATACACTGCAGATTAAGCACTGCATGTAATAGTTTGTAACTTAGGTATTCACTGTATTATTTGTGTTCAGATAATTTAAATATATTTGGAACTCTTCGTGGTATATGTATTAATCTACAATATTTTAAGATGATCAATTTTCCGACAGTATTAAGCTAATCTATTTTATAGACTCCTCTGTAAGTTTAGATATTCATTTTTTTACTTTTTAGTAGATCTAAGTAATCTCCCTGTAACTCTGTTTAATCTCGGTTACTTTTTCTATCTTGTATAAACTATTAGTTTTTACAATTAATTAAGATGTTACCTCTAACTGACTGATATAGTAGATATGTGCTGGAAATCATTATCTGGTCTCTAATCAACTAATATGATACTAACATGAGTGACCTATTAGTAACGAACTAAAATTATTTAGTCTTCTGGACTCCAATGAATTAAAATGTTAGATGTGATTATTTGACTTACTAGCCAAGAACTGAAAATATTTAATTTGTTTTACCTTCAATCAACTAGTATGAAACCTCTGACTGTCTGACTTTAAACTCATGTATTGTAAATTTGTTTATGCCTAGCAAACAACTAATCTATATCTTATCTACAAAAATATTTTATTCTATATACTGCAATCAACTAACATAATACCTACTTACACAGTAACGTGTTATGCACCAAAATGAAGTGACTTTAATCGTTTATACTTATTTAATTATTACGTTATACCTGATTGTCTGGCACACGTCATTCATTACACTTGCCTTAACTGACTCTAAACTACTATTCGAAACCTGTCATAGCTGTTTCATAAACACAATATGTCAGTTCCACCACAAATATAACCATAGTATTTTGATACAGTTATACAACATTCCATCTATTAACTAGAATATGAAAAAAAAACTTGATGTGTTATAAAAGTAACTCGTTTCAATCATAAGCACTACATTATTGTCTCATATATGTTGAAATACCTTTAATGTCGTACCTACTTCAATCACCTGTTTTGTCTTGTTCCATTTGTCAAAACTATTTATAACTATATTCATATGTACTTCCCTTTATAACAGTTAAAAACGGTTATTCAAACCATACATAAAGCACATAAAGGTGGGAGTCCAAAAGTCAAAATGTTACGAATTGGTGAGAGTAGCATTTAATACAGTTTTATGTTTGTTTGAGGTACGATACTCTGAATGCAACAAGTAATATCAGGTGGTTTGAAAGAATATATTTTTGTTTCACTGTAGATTATAATCAATAAAAATATGTTTACGTTTATAACATTACAATTAGACACACACATATATATGTGATTCAAAAAGAATACCAGAAGTTTAAACATTTTTATTTAATGGAAGAAACATAATAGAACCTTCTGTTACACACGATTACAAAGAGTATGACCAATTTTCACACAAAAACAAGTTCAGAGTTGTTTATTATGACCCCTTCCAGACACTCGAGCAAATATCAACCTGATACTCAAACTCACTCCACACTGTCAGTAGCATATCCGGTGTAAAAGTTTAGATAGCTGTTGTTATTTCTTGTTTCAAATCGTCAATGGTGGCTGGGAGAGGTGGCCGAAACACCATATCCTAATAAATATATTCTCATGAGAAAAAATCGCAGTGGATAAGGTCAGGGCTTCTTGGAGGCCAGCGTATTAAGTATCATTATTTTCAGCTGTATCTTTTATTGGCATTCTTCATGAGTTTCAACGGAACTAGGTAACATTTAGAGAAATACAATAATAAATATTTCCATAATGATTACGGAGAGGTAATGGCAACTTTTTTGTGAAACGTCATGTCACCTATAATGTGAATACTATTACTGTGATGTACATATAACATCGTATTAACACAAAATATTAATTCGCCGAAAGCGAGCGACACACAATATAAAGTCAATATTGCCCGACACGTCATGTGTCATTGTTAGCAGCTGTGTTGTTGTTGACGTTAGGTTGATGTGGTGTTTTCAGTGATACATCACCTGAAAACACAATGTACCTTTTTCATTTATAAAATAATAATGCCAAGATTAATAATGAATCCTGATTGTTTTCTCAGTTAAATTGACAAACACTTATGGTACGTAGTAATAAAATGTTATTACCTGTATTTAACTACCACACTATGCCAAAATTTAAACAAAATAAATAACTGTAAACAATTTAGTGGTGATGTATTTTATAAGAATTTTACTAACAACAAATAAAAGATTCGGAACGTGTGTTTATTAAAACTATATTTGGAAGAATTACCGTTTTATGAATTTTAAAGACCTGTATATATTTTATTAACTGCTATTTTTAGTATGCAACGTTGTATTTATAATATTTAACTCAAGATCTATATTGAAAATTATTTAGATAAACGACATATTAACTCATATTGACTTTCTTGACTTTTCTTAATGAATGCTCATTTTTTCTCTATAGATGATATTTTTTAGCTTATCCTCACCGGGTTCTAGCCTGTGTGTGGATATTATCAAACAGTATAATGAGGATAGTTCAGAATTAGAGGGACAATAGGACCAATAAAAAATGCCACTCTAACAAACAGGATTTTAATTTGTGCTATCTCTTAACTCAGATTGGAAATATGACGTAATTAAATAATGTAAATAAACTCAAATAAGTTGAATTTTTAGTTTAGCTCCAGTTTACCTTCCATTTATTGCATCGTCTTTTATTTGAAGCAGTCTCAGACGTGACTCTTGGAATCTGGGGTAATGGTCGTCTGAAGAGATCCATAGAAAGTCGACAACGAAGAAGCTCAGAACAAAACGTTCACATTGTTTTCGACATAAAAGATAAAAAGCTAAAGTGTTAGTCTCATTACCTCATCAGGTACAATCAATCTTAGAGCAGGGATGCTGAAGCTAGTTGGCACTGCATGTTAAAATAATAGATTATCAATTAGATGATAGCATCATTCGGATAACGGATCTCTTACTTTCCAAACGAATATATTCTGGACAAGGTGCACCTATACATTATTATCTTGACGTATTTTGTTGAAACTACTATAATGACTCAGAAGTTTTGTAAAAGGTAGTAATATCCAGTTGTAGGTGTCCTGGGATTTCTCCGAGTATTTTATTCTATTGAGTTATTGAAGCCTATTTCATAACTAATGTCTAATTAACGAATATAAACTCATTGTGCTATATACGAGGGCCGCATTTTTTCAACCTCCGATTTCATACGATGACGTCCCCGGTACGCGCAATAGTCCATCGCGCATATTTAGCGCTAGAACATTGGTCATTGTTCAATTAAAATAGTCCGTTTTGCCTGAACTGTAGTCGCATAAACATGACCGCCTCTTTTTATTCCACCGCCAAATTTAAATTGAGGAGTGTTATTCATTTCCTCCAAGCAGAAGGGAATGGTGCAGCATAAATTCACCAGAATGTGATGTGTTTACGAAGTGATGGTGTCCGTCAAGACTTAAAAAATTATAAAGGCTTCATGTCAAATTCAAGGATTATTTTAATGAATTTCAAAGCTGATGTCATTCGGCAAGTTTTATGGGTATCAGTTAACATCTTTTGCACTCAGCGGCCGTAAATCTTTTGCAGCCCAGATGTTTTTTTAACAATAAATTAAAGATGAAATCTTAACTTCTTTAAGTTCCAAATACAAAATTCATTTTTATTCTATGGGTTTCTCTGAGCACTTTGTAAAATTTTCTACAAGACAGTCTGTAGCGATAATCGCGCCCTCAAACTCCTTCAACTTGCATGTCATTTTGGCCGTCCATACATTTTTTTCACTATTATATATAATACTATGTATACAATATAGTATTAGTACAAATATATTCATATGTATCAATACATTAATTCATCAGTTTGTTTAAATATTTAAAATCTGACATATATTATATTAATTCAATGAAGATAACAGATTTTAGAATGTCCCTTGTGCATTATTGAACTGATGAAATTGATCATTGTGAGAAAAGAATTATTAAACATATACCGGTATGAGCTTTTATACATTTTGCTTGCAGGTAACATATATTTTTTATTGCTTACTTATTTGAAACTTTTCTTTTTGAAAACATAGTTAGATCTCTGACATTTGCAATTGATACATGTTACGTCAATATATAATTATGCAGTTTATACTTTTATATAAGGTTAAGAATACACCACATACAACTTGTTGAATTTCCAAGGTTAACATGTGCGCGATCAACGCAGTATTGGTTAGTGCATGCTTAACCTTAAGACTTCAGATATGGCCCCTAAAGCAGAATAACTTAAATTGTTCGAAACTGAGTGCTATAGATGTGTAAAATATAATGTATACCAAATGTCCAAAATTAAAAATATTCTACAGCTATTAAAAAATGTTATACATCCTCTACTATTTAAGTTATGAGACTGAACTTATCTTTAAAATGCTAGCAATTGTTAAAAATAGTGATGAGAAGCCAAAATATTTAATAATTGATACTATTTAAAATGTTAGAATTTAAAAGGCAACTTAGCCTAAATCTAAAAAATGTTATTAGTAAAATAAATTAAAGACTAACATAATATGAATATACTTTTAACACTTTTAAAATTTTTTATTTTTCTTACACTGTGTACATTATGTTATTTATTATAAAACACTTTTCGAGGCTACATCTCTAAAATTAAAGACGTCTTATTTTACCAGGCAAATTTAGGGCTAAAAAGCCTTTTCTAACACGTAATCTAGAGACCAATGGCTTAAAGGTGACTTCCGTACTACCACCAACGGCCGAACAGGCGGCCCACTTGCAAGGACAGGATTGCTCAGCGGTCACCCATCCAAGCAGCAGCCACATCGCTACGTTGCTTGATCCGGTTATTTTCTAATAACCGTTGAGCTAACTACACTGCGCAATTGGAAAATCCATTCTAGTAGTTATACAATATTGTTCTAAGTCATAGCTAATTAAAACACATATAAAGTGTTATAAATACATTATATTACTATTTTACATCCTATGTTACCATGTCTTGTTTAAACAATAAAGTGCTTTTCCATCTATTTCATTGAGTTTAAGTTACAATGATTAATAACATTGTAAGAAGTTATAACGAGGCAAGTAAACTTTTTTTGTTTTATAATTGTGAAAGGTTAACTGGAGAGGGAACTTGTGTTTTCTTCTAATTATCAAGTTTCTATATTTTAATGCTCCACTGAATTGATGAAGAAAAGCAGTGCTTTACAATGAAGTTGTCGGAAAAAGAAATATATTCTCGCTTTATACCTAACATACCTCACACGTTTCAATATTTTCTGTTCAAACCAACTAAGCATTATTTAAAATGAATTGTGAAATATAGATTTAAATATATTATATATTATATTAGATAAATTATTGTTCAGTTATAACTATTAATGGTTATTTGTATTTAAAACGTACAATCGAAAGTTACAGCAGGAGGTTGGAACTAATACTGTAATTACTTTACTGATTGGTTCGTGATAAAACGATTAACCATTGGATAATTTGCATATTTATTGCTTTTTTGCATTTCGATAGTCATTTTATCGCAAAGTACTTAAATAGTTATTATACTTTTGTTTATGGAATTTATTTAACAAACGTCTTTCGTTTAATTAAATTCAAATACTAACCAGTGTAGAAACCACTATGTTCTATGATTGTTGGTATATTAATAAACCAATATAACGAGATATCAAAGCACCCACCAGAACGAAACCAAAGTCTTTACCAAACTGATGGTAAATTTTGTCAAAATTATAATCCATAGCTAAAAATGCTGCTTATTTTATGGTTAACCGTAATATTTTCAATACAAGCACATGAAAGAAACATAAGTGTTATGATAGTGACTGGCAGATTGGTTAAATTAACTTTACTTTTCCTTTTTTAAATTATGTAGAATCATAAGTTGTTAAAACTTTCCCCTATACAGTAGAACGTAGATAATTTGGAAGTCAAAACTCGTCACTTTGGACCGTCAGTATTCCTGATACGTATCTATTAAAAGTTAAAAACATCTTACCATCTGCTCTTGCACTATGTTCCTTAGCGTCAAGCGGGCGATGGCTAAAAAGGACGTAGCGAGTTATTCTGGTTTTATGCTGACGTACAGAATTGTAAAATTTTCTGTTATAAGATGTTACAGTACCTAAGGTTTTTTGCCAACATTCTGATTGATAACCTTTTGTAAGTAACATACATACAGTACTGTGTAAAGGCAGGAAAAGAAAGCATTTATTATTGGTCGTTTATTTAAGCAATTTCTTTCAGAGGAAACAGAAACAATGGAATCTGACAGTGACGACCCAGAACATGAGACAGAAGAAACAGGGCCTCATTCTCAAGCGTTTGTAGCAGCGCAGACACTGATGTCATACCTAGAGAAACAAAACGAGAGCTCACCCACTCAGCTGATTCTTTTAAAAAGAATTAAGGACTTAGCTGAGAAAAACGAACCACTACTGCAGTTCATAAACCTATTACACAATTTTTAAAAAGCTCAAATAATTTTTTATGTTTTTACTTTACACATGCTGCTACTAACAAATTACAATATAGTGATTGAACATAAAAGATGTTTTTGATTAATTTCACCTCTAAACCCTTTACTGTATAAGAGAAATATATATAATGTTAAAATGTTCGTGTACCTAAATAGTGTATATTGGCCTTTTTAAGGTAAATTTGATTATCCGGATGGGGTCCGGTCCCATTTAATCCGGATTATTGACGTTCTACTGTATTTCCAAATGTAACATGTTTTAATTACATTCAAATGAACCCGTATTTAAAATGGCATTTTCTTAATTTTAATCTCAATTGGTAAATTAAACATTTTGATTCCTTATATCTTCATTATTAAGAGAAATGACAATATAGTCCATGTATATAAATGCCTTCCAATTAATTTTACAATAAAAAAATAATAATGAAATATAGCGTGTTATGAAAAACAGAATCAAAATTGAGTGCCATATTGGAATTTGGTGGGAGTTATATACGTTTGATATTCATATTTTGAAATATCACTAAAAACAAGGAAAATTTGTGGAAATATTTACAGTTTCAAATATAACAATGGTGACATATTACAACAGCCGCCTTATATACAGGATTATCAAATCAAAGAGGCCACCATTGGGTTTTTAGAAAATGTTAATTTTATAGCAAACACTGTACATGTAACGTTTTATGTAGTAAAAAATTAAAAATTTGCGTACAATTAACCAATATGGTGCCTAAGTTTAACATTCGTATGATTACAATCATTTGCTCACAGAATTCAACCCAACGCTCGTAATCATCTTCATTAAGTTCATGACAAACTTTGACTTTGTAAAGATGAGGTTTGTTAATTTTCAACGCTTTATCAACGGAGCTAACAGATAATCCTGTTTCAACAGAAATTTTACGAATGGATGTATTAGTGATCTTAACAACATTATGAATCACTTCAATTTGAGATAATTCGTCAAAAACTCTTAGATTCAGTTAATAACCTTTGCTTGTTATTAACTGAATCACTTTCAGTAAATGTTATATTTACATCTATAATGTACCTAGGTGATACTTAATTACACTTTTATTATACGTTAATTTTTTATTAATTTTTTATTTTATTTTTTTGTGAGGCCTTTCACAAAAGTAAATACAAAAAAGTAAATTTGATTTCTAATATTAGTTAATCATATGAGATTTAATAACAATTTGTCCTGTGTGGCGTAGTGTGTAAATACAATTAAATTAATACTGGTATTATACTAAATAAATTTTTAATGCTATTTTTTTACTCTTCGTTGAAGTAATATTGAATTTTGTATTGGCCCATCTTCTTGATTTAATAAATCTTCTTTGTATGTTTGATTAATGTAATATGACTCCCATGCATTTAAATATCTTGGAGTGTTAACATGTTTTAATAGTTTTAGGTCTTTCTGTGATAAAGTGTGTCCAGTATTGATACAGTGGTGTGCGACGGCCAATTTTTCTTTTCTGTTAAATTTAATGTGGGAGCAATGTTCTTTGTATCGTGTACCTAGTATAAAGTACCTAGTTGATACATTCCAGGATTTAGTGTGTTGAATGCGTTAGCAGTTGAATTCGCACAATTATTCTCGGATCCAAACATAAAAATAATGTCCACTTTTTCTTGAAGGCTGTAAACCATTTTCCTTCTTAAGCAAGACGTGCAACACGCACCACTGTCACTAAACAAATGAAACTGCATTCCCAAATGTTTGGTACCTTGAAAAATCAGATAGTCGGTTACCGGACCAGTTTCCAACAATCCTATACATAAGAAAGATAAAATAATAATAATAAACTTGCTTGTCCTGTTTAATTACAAATACTGATAGCGAAAATAGTATTATGTTAATATTACAAAACTCCTTTAGCTTTTTGGCAATATAATTGCATCTAGTAAGTAATGGTGTTGTGTTATTAGCAGTAGTATAATATTTTGTATACTAATAATTGTTGTGTAAGAAGTTAAATAGTTACCAAACGGGTATCAATATAGGCAATTTCTCAATTCGAGAATACAATAACTGTATCTAAATAATGCAAAATGTCTGGAATAATATTCTTTATTAAGTTTACAATTAACTTTTGTATTACATTGATGAAATGACATAGTTTCTTAAATTTATTATTAAAAAGTACTACTAATTAGATAACTATTATTTTTACTTTAGGTTTTTATAGAAATTATTGTATTTATATTTAAATTTTACCCTCAAAATCAAGAACTCGTGTTTAACGCAGTGGTTTGAAAATTAAAATTATTTTTAAACGTATTTCACAAGATGTCTCTACATTTTTATTCAAGAGTCTCATAATCTCTAAAAACAATGTTTTCATAGTCTCTAAAATCTCTCAGCTATTAGTCTACATATTTTCGGTTGAGTAATTATTCACAAGAAGCCTTCAATCTCTGGAGCTCTTTTTGTAGATTCGGTTGAGCCCTGAGACACTGGCACCTATGTATGGCAAACTGATGAAGAATACTTGCACCTGGTATCAATATAACCTCAAACTTCGTCCCACAACCCTTTCGGTTACAGAAGTTTTCTCGTTTTTAGCCCACGAACCGCTTGACCCAGGGAAGCTTTCATGGAGCCTCCAGCTTCTGGGAGTTTATAATGTTCAAGTTGACATATCTCAATTCTTTGATCCTGTTATCTCTGGAAGACAATATGCATGAAAATAATACCTTCCATAAGGTCCAAGAGTGTGCCTCTTAGCCGTTTTGAACACTTAAAGCCTCTATTAAGGTGCTTTATAGAAACTCACGCCATTAAGAGTCTCCAACCTTTTGAAGCTAACTTGCTTCTAAAATATAGAAGTCTGTGGGTTCCAAGGTGCAAGTTTGGTACTTGGAGATTCTCGGCCTCTGAAAATGCCGGATCGTGGTATGAAAATTACAGTCTCAACTATAACATGATCTCAACCCCCCAGATTTTTTGCCTTCTGGAATATCTTAGAGCTTGGAAGTTCTTAGCTTATCAATATTTTTAGTTATAGTAGGTCTCCGTCTTTTGTTTAGGTAGAAGATCTTTTCCCTATGAGATGTCTGGCAGATGTTAGCCTCAGAAAGCACTTACAATTTTAATACCTTCTAGAATGTATTGACGTTTTGAAGCTCCTTTCCTAGCTTAATCTATCCTTAATAGGTTTTTATAATCTGAAAGCTCCCGAAAAATAAGAAAACTATAAGGATATACTATTTTGAATGACCTGGTTATATTCTTCGGAAGATCAGTGTTGAAAATAAATATAATAGGCTTCGGAAATTTAGATTAGACATATAATACGGAATGCATAACACTGCGTGTCTAGCATTGAAAAATACACTCTTTCTCAGGTTTAAGAATGCCTAATACATAAACATGCACTTCATACCTAAAAAATTTGGCCGTGAACTGCCAATAAAAAATGTGTGTCATACCTGACTGGTACACCAATAACTCAAATCAAGACTGAATACAATGGAACCAAGTACTGTAATTTAACCACGAATTTAATACCACAAACTATTTGGTATCATCAATTAAGCGAAAGTACCTACATAGTAATAGTTATGAATATTAATATGAGTTATCAATATTTATGAAAATAGTAATACACTTAAAAGTTTGTACGAAGTTATGTTAAATAAAACTATTTTGAAATGTTTAGAACAATTATACAATGTTATGATAGGTTATTTGTCGTGGGTTTGAATAAAAAAAAATTCTTTTAGTGACTTGCCAAGATAATTGCAACTGGTTCTCAATACTAAACTATATTACATACACTTTTCTTATAATTAAGTAAAAATTTTAATTAAATAAAAATTCCAAAATTAAAATGCTTCAAATGAATAAAATTTTTGGACAAGGTAAATTGTCAAGATAGACTAAGACTAACAATATATATGTAATGAAACTAATTCTATGTCAAATAAAATAAAGAATGTTAAATCAAAATTAAATTGATATTTAAAATTCTGAACTGAATAAAATGCTAACTCAGAAGCTGTATACGTTTCAAATGCCTTAAGAAACATTTAAGTGTTTAAATTAATGTAATTGATATTAATTTAAATACGAAATAAATAACTAAATAGTATCAAGAATGGATATTTTTTGAAGAATTAGTTTTACTTACGAATATAAGGTATGATTAAGAAAAGCTTTATTTTTATACTTATGGAATAAACTGACAATGAAGTACAGATTCTCGCATGTGCCGCCTGAGGCAGAATCGTGACGCTAAGTTACGTGACCGCACCAAGGCGATAGAACAATCAAACTTCACCACTGCTTAAAGTAACCCAAATATTTAGTGGAAGGTGTGTAAATTTATCTACTACTGCATAATTTTTCTCACAACATAGATAAATAATGTTAGTTTTAGGGTAATGTATTAGTAGTAATTCTTTATTTATTCAATGCTCCTTATTATAGTAGAATGTCGGGCATAATACACTAAAGGTGTGAGTAGAAAGGGGTATTTACTTACCAAAAACCAATTATAAATAACTCTTGGTAGTTTTTTTTAATGAATTGTACAGTTAAATAAAACGTTAAAAATATAATCACTGTTTACTTTTAAGTAAAAAACTGCGTATTCTTAAATATATATTAATATATTCACCTTTAATTCAACCAAATTGAAAAAAAAACTGAGATTATGTGATAACTTGTTTCAAGCTTCTATAATCCACAATAATGAAATTCTGTGAAAGTTTTTAATTCCAGTCAGTTACGTTTACTGTTACTGTTTTATATAATTAATTAAATATTTTTGTTTCCGAAACTTAAACATTTTTCATTTACAAAATCAAATACTATAGTTAGACTCTATATCTATATTTTCGCAAAACTTTATATATATATAACTTTATATATTTAAATATGTAATATATATATATATATATAATATTTGAAAGGGTCAATGTATGATTCACTCCTCTACAATAGAATAGTTGACAACTATTGTTGTGGAAGGATAGAGCAACCCCTTCATTAATGAAGAGCTTTGGGTTGTGACAGTGTAGGGTGAGGAGACGGCGTCTTTCTTACTATTTTTTATTTAGATGAAGTTTTACACAACTAGAACAAGAGAGGAATACTATAAAAGGTGAAATCCCTTAATAGCTTTGCATATATTTCTTAAAACTTATTTTTGTCACTAATTTATATCATTTCTCGAGGAGAGTTTTAAAATGAGAATGTTGTATAGGTAATAATAACACATATCGATGTGTGAATAGTATTGAAAAAAATTGGTCTTGTACTTCAATTCTGTAATGTATTCTTATTGCGTCAATAGTAATAAATGGGTTGAAAGTGGATGGATAAGCTTTTAAAAAAACAATTTCTAAGAGTGCCATTTTATTGTAACACGTATTTGGCTGAAACGAGTGTAAAATTATTTTTATGTGCCTGTCTATCAGAACGCAGGATATCTAGAGAATTAAATAAGCTATAGATTTTAAACCGTCACGCAAACTTAACGAAAACTGTTAAGCGACACGTGGTACTATTTTATATTGTAGCGTATTATGCAAATAGAAGTAGTTTCTAACATTTTGAACATTACCTAAGAATGATTTGTTATCTACACAAGCTTGCCATTACTGTCTCAACATATCCTTCTATATAAAATAGGTTTCTAAATAAAAGTGTAATCTGTTACTGCAGGAAAATAGATTTGTTATAATTATATTACTGATACACGTTGACTGAACTTTAGACAGTCCCAAACCAAGTGACCGGGTATAGCAGTCTAGTGTTTGTGTGGGACACGAGATGTGGTGTAGACAGCAGACCCACGTGTTGACTGGTCCCCGGCTCATGTAACTGCTCGCCACATATGTTCTATCACACCGAGAACAGCTGTGGTGTAGCTCCAGATCACATCTACTAACCACACATGTGATATTTGTAATTGCTTGCGGCTACCGAATACATATATTCCTTGTTTTTATTTTTTATCTTGAAAATCATAGTTTACTATTGATGGAGGAACAGATTTTCCTCCCCTAAATATTCCTTTGCAAAACCAGTCATCTATGTCTTAATCACCAATATAAAGAAATATGAAAATAATTGTTAAGAGTATTGTACTGCACAGTGCTTATAAATTACGTATTTGATTGTTCCAATAGTTAAAGTAAGTAATAGATTTTTAGCACTGAAACATGTATACAACAATACAATAATGAAATAATAACAAATAAAGTAAAATAATCTTGATTTCTTAACGGCTGTGGCAAAATAGTTGCCCATACACCATAGAGCTCTTACGTGTGTAGTTGATAATTTATTTTGGATTTTTCTATCACAGTTTTGGTAACCACACCAGCATTATATTTTAAAAACCATATTCATTTAATACGACTGTTTGGTCTGTAATCGGAATTATATCTTATATAATTGTTGTTTTACCGTTTAGCTCGCTAAGCCACTACGTGTGTCCCGTTTGTTAAAAAATAGAATGCTTATCCGGTTGTGACTGGAAATAATGCTGCGCTTATCACATTGCACATTTTTTGAATTGTTCACAATCAGTGTCACAGTAACTGCTACAATGTGTCCTATAATTTTATTAATGTACTCGTGTATTTATTGCAGATAAAGCTCAAAATATAAAACAAGTTTATGTTTTGTTAATATTAGAGTTCTACTCGAGAAAGATTTATAAATTACTTTTAAAATGGATACAATTTTATCTAAAATTTCAACCTTAAAGCTAATATGTTTTTTAAATGACGAAAATGTATTTTAAATATCTGTCATTTAAAGGTCCGAAGGTCAAATAGAGCTATTTAAATCCGAGGAAAGTGACGTTCGTTGTTACGCAATCGCCTGTGTTGACGCAGAACGCAACCGTCCATCGGAATAACAAGCAATAACTTTTATCCCTGATTGCAAAGAGAGAAATTTATTATCTTTTTATTTTGTAGTTTATTATGATTTGATCTATTTACCTGTTAATTTTACGTTCGTTTGAACAACCTATATATAACATAACAGGGTCTAATTATTAAGAAATCCATTTCAGAACCATGTGTAGTCTTTTACAAATATAAAACGTGTTCATTTACATGCAAGTGATTGTTTATTTTTGTATAACTAACAGCTGTTTTAAATTAAAATCAAAGAAATTTATTTTAATATAAACTCAATAACAAAATAAGGAAACACTCCGTATTACCTAATAAATCCATAAATATCTCAAATTTGCCATATATTATTTTATTTTGTTCAAAAACTTGTATTTATTACTGGCATTTTAATTATAAACAAAAACATTTTAATTACAACGTAATCCCATATTTTTGCGTGTTACAAGATTATTTCATCTTCTAAGTAATAAATATTAAAACATTTAAAACCAAGTTATCTCAGAAGCATAAACCTTGAAATTATAAGTTGGTGTATGTTGTAAATACATATCTGTAATTATTTAAAGATTTGGTGTACTTATTTGTAACATACAAGATTTGTATTATACCTGTAGGATTCAAATTTGCAACTATAGGATTAAATGTTTCAACTGCATTAACAATATATTTTTCTACGGAAGGTATTATTACCTTTACAAAACTTAGTTAATTCCATCGGAAAAATTATTAACCAAGTTGTTAACACGTGGCCCCTAAACTCTCTTCCCCATATCTTAAAATAATTATTTTAAATATTAATTTTATAGTAAGTTTTAGCTTGTTAGTCTGTTACAATGTTTGTTAACCATATTAGCTTCTTGTTGAAACAGAAATCAATGTACAGCTCACTCCTCTACAATAGAATAGTTGACAACTATTGTAGTGGAAGGAGATATGAACCCCTTCATTGTAGATTGGCTTTGTATTGTTATGACAGTTCAAAGTCCTGACCCTGCTTCTTTCTTGCTATCGGTGCTTTAAATTAATCTGTTGTCAACTTGAACAAGAAAGGATTACACTTTTAAAGATACACATTAATCGTTTAATTGCTATATCTTAGTTTCCTACATAAGTAATTTTCAAAAGTGTATTAAAACCTTTAAATTTAATTCTTAATTGCTGAAAGAGGTATTTATTTTTGTCAAAAAGTGTTTTCCATTTAACGTTGTTTATATTAGATGGATAAGGCTTTAGGGGGGAAGAAAACTTATAAGTAAGCTCTTTACCAATTATACTAGTTGCAAGCTTCACACAGACACAAAGAAGATGTAAGCTATATCTCAACGAAATACTGGTCCGATATGGTTTTATTCCATGGTCAATACAAGCTGCATTGAGCCAAGCGAGTGACGTCAGATTTCAGACGGTGCACCAAGGTGAAATGGAGTCGAACTCAAAATTCTGTATGAATCAACCCTACAAACCGAAGTAGTAGCTGAAAAGTAAAAAAATACAACGAATAAAGCCGTATCGCATCATTACAACTGGCACTGACATATAATAACAACGAAAAGTAAAGATTTCACTGGAACTCTCGCGACAACTTGACCGTTGCAGTCAATGTCTGCCTGCCGCTATAACGCATTAAGGACTGTAACAATCATTGTTACCGGTACTGGAATAATGAATTAACTGTTACGCTACGCATTGTGACTGGTCTAGTAAGGTTATATTTATTACTAATGATTTCCCTTTCTTGTTCTCATCCGATCAATACTGGAGTTGTTACTTATCACATATTTTAAAATCTATTTTCGTAAAAATATCAAACGGTACAATAAAAGGCTATTACGTTTAATTTTAAAATAAAAATTTACAATTAAAATGTTTAATTCTATCGAATCTAGAAAATGTTACAATTTTATGCACTGACTATTACTCGGTATGCTCTTGAACTTATTCACTATGCAAGGAAGCTGATCTAAAATTATATAAGTGACACGTCAAGACGAGACGCCAGGAAATGAATATGAAACGTTTGAATGAATACGGACGTTAATATACTACTGTTAACAGGAACATTACTCCAATGTAAAATTGTACCACAGAAATTATTTATATCTATGATTTGTTTTCTATAAAATTCTGATGAATAATCAAATATGAGCAATAGGTTTTGATATCTAATACAGAGAGGTAAATCAAGTATATATCATTAATCATAATATAATTATAACGTTATGTAAAAACAAAATGTATATTATATAACATGCCTAGATTATCCTATCGATACAGAGATAAATATTTATTTACTATTTGTCGTTTTTTGGATTTTTTTCATTTCATATACGCCTTAAAACATAAAAATATTTATAAATGTCATTATTTGGCCCGGAATTTCGTAGCTTATAGTTTAGGTTAAGAAACACGCTTAAGATTAGCCAGAGATGATTTAGTTCCATCCCTTAGGGTATTTGTTGATGAAAATTATTGTCATTGTTATTAATAATACTATGATAAAATTACATGATATTTCGACAATGCGTTATCGCTATGGATGTGAAAATTTATGAACAAATATGAACGTACACATAAATTAAATATTGTTTACTATATCCTAATTTGACGTTCGCTTAAATTGGGAAAATACATCCTTATTGAAATATCCATAACTGAACATCATGAAATATATTTGTCTGTACAAATAAATAAAAAGGTTTTAAGAAAACACTTAGAATCTCCAGTAAAGTATCTGTCATTGGATGGAGAACGAATATTGGACGTTATATAGTAAAAATTAACTCTGAAAATCAATCTCATCCATCTTTACCTAGACGCCACTTCGACGGATTGAACTACTTATTTTACAGGAGACGGATTCTGTCAACACTTGAAACGAAGGCGAGCGGAGTAAACTAATTTTATACGTCGCCAAAGCACAAAGAAAAGACGGTTCGTCTCAATCCATTTCTTCTCCAAAGGCACAAAAAATTTATTGTTTATTCACGTTAATCTTCATGTTGTGTAAATTCGTTCATTTTAGTGCTGGAATAACTCCAGTTTACAATATTCGATGTTAGATAAATTATGGGTTGTTGTAAAACTATTTAAAATTTATTATAATAATTAATTTTCATAGTAGGAATCTCAAAATTTTATTTTAATAACTGTGTGTTTAATAATATATTTAGTTGAGCATAAAGGTTATATCTATATTTCGGTAGCATTTCATATTTTTAAAAATGTGTACATTCTTACCTTATAATGAGATATCTCTCATATACGAATTCCTAAAATTATTTGCTTACTAGATCAAAAATCTCTTTAAATAAAATAGGTAAAATAGCAGAGAAAGCTAAAGAGGACTATCTGAACTCCATGATATTAATTTTATATCTCTCATCAGATTTCTGGAGTATTTCAACAGCAAAGAGCACAATTATTTTCAACGAGTCTCCAATTACATAAATACTCGTCTTGTAAATTTATTCTTTTATTAAACTCTAATTCGATATATAAATTATTGGCTCAACCATCACTTATAATGATCTATGTTTGCCTTTTTATTGGCTACTTTTGATGGTACCTTTGTAGGTAATTAAAATATATAAAATAGTCTCTAAGAAGTCAATACACCAAAATTCTATTGTTTGGAAGGGTGATTTTGAGTGAAATTATGTAGTAAACATTATTCGAGCGTGACTTTAATTGTAATGTCTATTTAAGAAAATAATTTGCTACATCTTTTTGAAGGAAAATTTCCTTTCAATAACAATTAGAAAGTCTGAATTACCCAAAATACTTTTTTCTTGTTTATTAGAATGTACGAAGTAAAAAATAATATTTATATTTTCATCTAGCAATTCCGGTAACCTCCTTAAGTTTTGCCCTTACATAAAACTTATTTCAAGGTTATGAATGTACTATAAATATTTAGAGGCGTTAAGAACCAGACAATTCTGGATAATCATGACACCCTAATCTCAAGGTAGTATTAAATCCTACATTTACATAAGATTTTATGTTTAAACAAATTTATCATTAGATTTATATTTTATATATTCAAAATATGTCAGTATTTCAACTTCATTATTATTTTATAATAGATTTTGCAATGAATGGTTCATTCTAAATTTATCAAAGGAAAATAGGATAAGTAGTAGATATGTTGCATTTTGTATAGTTAACATCAAATACCTTTGTTTACTACAGAATACTACATATGAATAGCAGCGAGAAAGAAGTGGTTCCCTGAACAAGCATTGTTACAACACAAAGCCCCCCAACAATAAGGGCACTATTCTCTGTAAGTATCATTATTAGAGTCAACAACTGCTTTTGAATGTTTAAGTGAACCATACATTGATTTCTGTTTCAAAACTGATTCAATACAAAACATCAGACGTTTTTATTAATATTTAGTAATGTTTATTATTAATTTAAATTTAGTTGGAAATTACAATCGTGATCTACATGATAATGATTACTTCTACTATGCTCTAAGACGCGTAAATAGAGACAATATTTTCAGCTATATTCTTTTGTTATACACCTAAACTTACTGTACAATGAAACTATAAACGCAATATACATGATAATGATCAAACCCACTGTGCTCTAAGACGGTTTAATGAAGACAATATTTTCAAAGAGGCTCAAAATTAGGCTGCTTTCAATCTTGTTGAACAATACATTATTTTACATAACGGCAAAACAGTGCAACGTCATCCGATATAATGTGAGGTCATGTAAATCAAGTCCTGTCACCATCGTGGTTGATTATGTTTTGTAATACATTAAGGTGTATTACCGGAAACTCTACCGTGGTAGGGGTACTATTTATTCAAATTTTGTAAATAAAAAATGATCAAGCTTGGAGCATTGACAAATGCCTAAATATTTCTACTTATTAAATAGGAATGCACAATAAACTATCTTTTTAATGAAAGAACATATTTTTGTACCTCCAATTTCTTAAAGTTCCACAAGGGTAATTTACTTCACTATTTATTTAAAATTACTAAATATCAATGTTCAATAAACTGTATTTAAAATAAAAGAAGTAATTTTTCGTACCACAACATTTTTAGTTGGATACATACCGCAAGGGTGATTTACCTCACTCTGTATAACAACTGCATTCCGAGAGTAAGTGAGAGGGCTGATTTGAATATCAACATAACTGTATTAATTAAATTATAAATAATCTTCAATGTGTTATGCAGAACTGATATGTTTATTACGCTAAACACTTCACTTACACTCTTTTGTTGCTTATTAACTATACACTTTAATCGGTTTTAAAACTATTTCCTGAAGACTGCAAGACGAAAATTTACATAATTAATGTATTCCAAGTTACTGTGAGCACTGTCAAAGTTTTGGATTAGATTTAACGTTCTGATAAGGTCACGTATCTTCACGTCACGTTTAGTTTACGGTGAACATTTGAGAACTTGTCTGAGATGTCTGGTTTCTCCCAAAAATACAGACATAAAATAGGTCAAATTATATAATATCCGAAGTGAGAGACTATTACAGTGAAAATACCTGCAATGATGTTTTATCATTAATTTTTTATTAATACAAATATTGATCAAATTCCTGTTTATAAATTATAATCTACTTCAGATTTAAGGTATTTCGAGTGTAGTACTAACTTTTGCGTTGTTTCCCAAATAAGGGAAATACAGGGTGTCCCATGAAGAAACGGAGAAACTGTCAGGACTTGTTCTTACGGTGAAAATAACGAAAAAAGTTGATATACACATAGGTCCAGAAACGCTTAGTTAGCGAGCTATACAGGGTGAAAGATTTCACCCAGATTACAGTGCCACCGTTAAAAGGGAGCCCTATTAAATTATTTTGGGCGTTACCCAGGACGTAAAATTTAATGTATACTATGCAAATTGAACTGGAAAATTGAATAAAATTAGTACCAATTTTATTCAATTTTTCAGTTCAATTTGCATCATTTTGTAATTCTAATTTGTTATTTTCACGGTAATAACAAGTCCTGACAGTTTCTCCGTTTCTTCATGGGACACTCTGTATATGCATAGGTAAATCTAAAAATATTATTTCAGTGAAAACTCCTCTACTTGTTATCTACTGGCTATAGCTATCTAATACTTACGTAACGTATTTATAATGCATCCGCTCCATTTAAAATATAAGATTCGCTTTTAGTATGATTATTAAAGCTGAAAAAGAAAAGATAATTTGTAATAGAATTAAAATCTAATTTCTACCCCTAGGTTTGGGTAATTTTTAATGAAACTGCGTATATTATCCTATTTAATAGCATGACACATGTATATAATATTTTCTCTTTCTAGGACATTCAGATTCAAAAAGAAAAAAATAGCTCTCCTATGAATTATAATTCTTTACTAGCGCCTATGGGAACTAAAGTTTTATGAAAACTGTTTAAGTTTTTATATTTTGTCATAAAACACTTGTAGCTTATACTAAATTTAATGTTTATGGAACATCTAAATGTTGAAAAAAGAGTGTCTCGTAGGTTTTTAAATTCCATTTCGATCTCTGTGATTAGTAAATCTTCTATGAGTTCATTCGTCTTCTTAAGTAATGAGGCATACAAGAAAAAAGGTTAAATTTTTTGAAATATCAAGAAATTAAACAATTAGTGATGAGTGACTGATGGCTGTATATATATATATATATATATATATATATATATATATATATATATATATATATATATATATATATATATATATATATATATATGTATATTAATGAGTAATGAGGCATACAAGAAAAAAGTTAAAATTTATTAAAAAAATATATATATCTTATATATATAAATATTTTTTTATATAAAAATAAGATATAAAAGATAGAAAATATGATATAAAAATATATAAAAATATATATACAGCCATCAGTCACTCATCACAAATTGTTAAATTTCCTGACATAAAAAAAAATTTATATATAGTCCTTTTTTTTATTCAATTTATATATATATATATATATATATATATATATATATATATATGTTTATATATATATGTGTGTTTATATATATATATATACATATACATAATTATTACCTCATGACCATAAAATATAGTTTGTATTTATTAGTTTTAAAGAACGAAAGGTTAAATTAATATTTATTAAGTAAAAACACAACACAGTGACTAGCATTGGAAAAATCATTACGTGATAAAAACTAAATCATGGTTCTATATAACAATTCTAATTGAAATGCAGAAACTGTCATAAATATGCAAATTAGAAAATGATTTCATTCCTTCATAATGAACCAATCAGGGAATAAAGTACTGAATTAATTATCAATCGTTTACTGTGACTTAATCTCTATAGTTTTAAATATTATTAAGTTGTTGACCTTTATACCAAGTCCTCGATGGTTGGGGTACTTTACATAAGTTAACCTACTAACTTATTTTCCTGGCTCAGTTTCAGAAAGAGGTTTTTTCTATAGTTTTGTCTCGTTTAGCGAGTGACATCTGTGTCTCTAACTTCTTCGGATAGACCTATCTCATTTGGATCTAGCTCCCTCTTCAAAAAATGTGTTACATATATTAATATTTGCATGATACCTTTCACCAAATTAACAGTCATTTTATCAAGTGCAAATACTTTTTACAGGTATTATAATAGCACTTTGTAATAAAAGGTTTTGACTTTACACAGCAATGCTTCCAAGCCACTCGAATTTTCATCTCTTGTTAATCTTGACCTCCAAAACCTTTACTTCGCTCTGCACAAGGTCCAATTCTGATTTAAAATCAACGTCACCTGTCAAATGCGCATATTCCAGTTTTAATTTTAATTTCAATAAGGTTCGCAAGAATTTACTCATTTCTGTGACTGTTTCGCAAATATTGGAACTACAAACCTTAAACTCATAAGCCAATTCCTTCTTAGTTAACAGCTCAACTCCTGTTAATCCCATTTTATTTCCATGTTTATTCATGTGATTCAATATTTTCAAATGCTGACTTTTAATATTCATTTTGTATGTACACACACACACACACACACAAACAGGTTAATGTCCATTCAGAAATATGCAGGAAAAGAAATTTTACAATACTATGCAGGAAAGTCACTTTGTCCTGTTCAACCAAGTTTTCTCCCAGAAAGGAACCACGATCTGCTACCAAATTTTTATACCCGGTGTTCGAGTATAAGATTGTATTCGTTGATCTTATTTCTTGCTAATAAGATATAAAATAAAACTTCTCTTAATGTTAATAATAAAATACTGTATTTAAAATAAAATGAAACTAAAATGTTATACTTCTCAATCATACTTGAAATAAAACACCTTTCACATAGAAGTTTTTAGTCACGCATCAATCCTTCGTAAGTTCGTCCTTCGTAAGGATTTTGAACTAATTATTTTATTATTATTATATTATTATTATTATAAGTATTTTATTATTATTTATATTAGAAATAAGTACTGTATTATAAGAATAAAGTTGAGACCCAACAGAGGAGCGAGATCGTGTCTTTATTTGTACATACGTTCCCAACTTAATGTGGTCTGTGAATGTAATCATAATGTAACGTAGTCTTACATTTTAGTTTTACATGTTAAATTATTAAGCGAGCATTTACACTAGACATTTCTAATATAGGAAAGTTTGTATAAATACTAATTTTGTTTAATTTGATTTCGTTTGATGGGCGTAGAGCTGTAAAAGGTTTTACTTATAAGGCTTAATTCAGTCGTAAAACACCTAAAATTTGTATATACAAGTGTTTTAAAATATGTATAAAAAATTAGATAATGACTTTAATGTCTAATTAACTAAAGAATTGCATTTTTCCTATTTTTGAACTAAAATTTTATATTTTTTATCTCGATACCTCTGCGCTCATCAGTCATTAGGTACAGACAGGGTTGATATAAGAGATAAGTGTTGTTAATTTTAAACTTATTCTTTGTTTTTAATTCTATAAACTTAACGGAATTTAAAGTGGTACTTAAGTTAGTTAAACACATGATCGTGTTGTGACATTAGAATGCTTCCAAATATATTCCAAATATCCACTGATTAAGTCGAAAAGGAAGTTTCAAGTCGAGCGTAGCCCGGAGGGATTTTTCAAATATGAATAAGCCTGTGTTAACCAGAGACCCTTTTAATGTGTGTGTTAAATGTAATACAATAGCTTTAGTAGAGTGTAAGGGTCACAAACACACGCGCGCGTGAAAATATACATGCAGACACAATTTGATTTTTATATAATAATAGAGATGTAAATATTGTACTATCTAATTTATTACATAAAAGAGCCTGTTTCTACTTTTATATATATATATATATATATATATATATATATATATATATATATAAAACATTTATTGTATTCCTTTGTTCACTTTAACTTTTTTTGCACATAACGAGCCATAATAAAGTTGTTATTCTCACAGGTCAGAAATAATGATGTTATTAAATTTAATCCTGAACTATCATACTAGTTGTTACCCTCATAATAGTTAATACCACTGTAAAATGTTTTAAAGAACTGTAATGTTCATACATAACAATAGTTACAGTTTTATATTTATATTGCAACTTCTCGTAAGGAGTATGACTGAAATCATACGAAACATTTTGGGAGCGCACGTCGTAAAACAGTGAAATAAAAAATGTATTTCATAGGCATTACCAGAATTACTTGCGCGTAATTCAAAACAAACTTTCGACCTATAAGACGTGTGCCCATCAGCTCTCATCAGAATTATGATTTGTTTCAAGTAAGACCTAACTCTTACCTAAGTATATTCAAAGTTAACATTCACCATATTTAACAAGTCTAATACTCGGTGATAAATAGGTAAAATTGAAATTTTAGAATTTCTTTGAACATACATTTAACTAAACCGTATATTTTTTAAAATTATATAAGCTTCAAAATTCTTTATTTTTACTTGGACGCTTTAAATGTTTTAAATGGTAAACCTGGTTTTATGGCATTTCATTATGTATTTTAAACACGTAGAGCCGAACCTTCTATAAGATATTTAGACAATTTCTCATTTAAAGAATTTATATTTTTTATGAAAATGAATATCTACCCAAACAAGTATGAGTTTAACGATGGTGCATTTCCAGCAATTGAATTTAGCTACGCATCACTTTCACTCAGTAGTCAGCAACATTTTCTCCTTTATCTACCGAGCTGATGTCTAAAATTTCATTTCTGTATAACTATCCGTGCGTCTGAAATATTTCTAAATCATGCATGAATCCTTTTATTTAATAGAAGTCAATAATTGTACTAAATTTAAACTATGAAAAGTAATAGTACATTGTTTACTACATAAGCTACATTAACTAATTTTCATTAATTAATTGTTGCTCGTTTCTGCTATTTCTCAACTCTTTTTGTATACAGTATTCCCAACAAAGGCACAAACTTAGGGGATGCCTACATTCCCCTTATTTTGTAAAATTTATTCAGCTAATTATTAGTATTAAACAAATAAATAAAAATATAAAAGGAGTTAACCTACTTTTTGTATTGTATTATAATAAGGCACACGTACCAATAAAATAAGTATAATTCATTTCTTTGTATTTGTTATTTGCTGCTATTTAAATAAATAATGTCATAGTATTATTTATTTTTAAGCACTAGCAATAGTATTTGTTTTTAATATTTAGTTAGATATGTTGGGCAAAAAATTATTTATTATTATTATGATATAATGAGTTACTGATGAACTGTTGCACACAATCTCGGCAAAGCCAGCTACGAAATTTATTAATAGAAAACAGTATTAACTATGCCTTCACAGATTTCAGGGGTAGCGCCTTTGTGCGCTTATCAATATTTAGTAAAACAAATAAATGAACAAATTCAAAACTAGACTTCTCTAATGCTTTATTAAGTCGTCTAACATATTTAGATTTTGATGCTCTCCCTTTAAATTTCTGAACATCCAATGCTTTATATTAGATAATAATACGAGTATGCGAGAACCAAGTCATCACATCTATAAGCACAGTATATTTAGTTTATTATAATCATTGATCGTTTAAGTAATGATTATACTAACCAAATATCATATCTTTAATGTATACGAGCTACGTAAAAGTTACGGACAAAAATAAATTTTTTACAACGTAGCTCGTATCACAAACTGTAATATAAGTTAAATTCTGAAAGATTTAAAGACTATTCCATCGCACAAAACAGCCGGCTGTCAATGCCCTGTTGCCCTGTCTCACACGTTGTAACGCTATTTATTGCCGCGACCACCAGCGGTTTGTCCCGTGGGAAATTTAGAGCTCCCGAAACAATACAATATCCATCCATGATGCCAGTTTTGTGTGGATTTATATCCAACGCATTTAAATCCAACTGTCTCACTGAATAATTTGTCAAAATCTCGATTACCACTCAATACGAATTGAAAAGTTATATATGGATATATTTATAATTGCATGAATGTAATAAGTACGTAAAGTGGGCTTTAACACTAGTTTGTTAATAGGTACATAATATTTCAAAATTTTTATAATGCATTTATTACAATTATACAATTACAAACACGTTTACACCTACAGTTCTCAAAGTTTCCCCATAGTAATGAATAGACATATCTCTACCACTGACATACCTTTTAAGACTAAGACTTAACAAAATACCCTACAAAAATTTCCTTGGCCCCTAGATTGTTAAATTTGTTTAAACTAGATACATATATATAAACAGTGAGTTGCGTTTTTATAGAACGTAGTATCATATATACTTAAATGTGTTTTATAAATGTAAATTGCCAGGATGACGCAGAATTACGTACACAAAGCTGACTATTGGCTATATATAATCAGCTTCTCCGTAGTTAGAAAATAAAAACATCGGCTAGGGTGGTAAAAATTTCAAGTTAGTGAATCCTTTACGGGGAATGGAAAATAACTATTCCAAAAAAAAAAAAAAAACTGTTCTGAATATTTTTTTTTATTTATTGGTTATACATGTTTCAGAAATAGTGAAATAAAAAATATAATTTAACAAAAAGTTATATTTTATAAAATATTAGATTCTGTGGTTACGTGAAACTTGAAAAATAAATAGTTTCCATCGTTTCCTATTAATGATGGAAACAAATGAACAATAGTGACAACGTAATTTGTTATGTTGGGTCTAATTTCGTGATGTTTTAATACGTATAAAAGTTGCCTGGTTTATTCAATTGCCGCTGGAAATGTTTTATCATTGGAGATCATAAATAAATGATTAGTCCTGATAAATCTAATATTTTAAATCAAATATTTGTGTGGCTAAAATTATATTCATATTTCAAATCTATACTTAAGGGTCAAGTGTTTAAACTTTGTAAAGAGATGTCAGGTTCTAATACATTATTAAATTGAGTTCTTGAAGAATGAAGAATAAAGTTATAAAGAATAAACATGTTAATATATTTACTGAAATATTTTAAGTTATTAAAACTAAACTACGAATGAATAAGGCGTTAATGTGAAAGAAAATTACATTTTCTCTAATCCTCCTATCTTTGTACTTAAAAAATCGAAAACTTTATTATAGTGGCTAAATGTTTCAATTTATATCAATTACCGGCACCATTTTAAAGAACAGCATGTAATTTTATATGGTATAGTATTAGGAAACTCTTTTTTAGAACTCCACTATGCTACGATGATAAAGAAAAAATAAATAAGATTGATTAAATATCAATATATCACTATGTTTACCATTTTGTTAGGTATTTTTAACATTCGATTTATCATCCATACGTATCTTCAATTCACTTATTAAAAATTTAGATCTTTAGAGTTAGAGAAGTACGGAACCAAATCAGTTTATTATTATGAATCATTTCCATTTAGCTATCATAGCTAAAATATCAACTAAACTACTTGTCCGTTTGAAAATTTTTAAGGGTAATAATTTATTTTTTGTATGAACTAACAAACATAGAATGTTTAAAATCTTAATGAAATTTTAAAACAAAAATAAGTGAAAAATTAAATATTTGGTGAATACCTTAAGATAAAAAATATATATAAATACAAATAATATGTAAAGTAATATGTACGGCTATTTATGCACATTTCGTAGTTTAATTCCATAGAAAGTAGTTAAAATTTATTAGATTAAAATATATACAAAATTTACAAAGTAATCTAGTTGAAATGTTTTGCCTAATGTGTGTACTAATTAATCAAATATAATGAGACCAATTACGCACAGATGTAGGCCCAAGCGACTGAGAGGGCAAGCGCTTTATCTTCTTAATTAGCTCTAAAACCACCATTAGGCAGATTATTAAAAGGCATCTGACTCATATAGTAAAATTAGTTACTAAATAGTCATTAAGTTTACCTTCAAATCAGCGAGTGCCAGGAAAGAAATATACAACTAAATAAATAAAAAACTAACGCATTTATATGTTTGGTTTCATAATGTAAAGCCTTTGGCGATTCTTTCCATTTTTATACACAAGGTATGTATAGGTAATGAGGCATAGGATTGAAAGATAAATCTATGGGAAACCCCAGTGAAACATAATTTTAATATTCGTAATTATCGAAAATATTAACTAAGTATATTTAACATTCTTAAAGTCAAGGCAGTTACCATCCCCTACCGATGTTCAATACCTGTCGCGTAGGTGGCCAATGAGGTAGGAGTGATCAGGTAGTACCGTGTAGAGTAATCTAAGTGCGGAGGTATCTGGAGAAGTTACCGTCGCCAGCTTATCAAGAATGTAAACTCACATAAACGAGTGAACATTTTTGAAAAGCTCTAATATCCTCTGTACTTGTAAACGTACAAACATAAAACTTTGTACAGTGATATACAGTATAAATAGAACGTTCAGATCAAATCAGTAGCTCATCACAACCTCAGGTTGTGGCCCGTGTAGTCATGTGGCTGACGATATAGAGCTATGTGGGTCTTTAAAAATGTCTGTGTTCTTCGCGACAAAATGCCTGTGATTTTGGTGGATATTTAACCACAACTGTTTTAAATATGCTTCATTGTATATAAGACAGTATATTTTGATATACGATTTCTATTTCATAAAGTGTTATTAAATAAATTTTGCACCTTTAAAACCATCAAATATTATTGTTATGTTATATCAAATTATGTGCATATGGACATAAGCCTAAGCATAAGCTTAAATTAGAGATTTTCCATCAACTCCTTACGTGTTGTAAAGAGCTTACTGATTGCATCAAAATGTTCTATTTTATACACTATGTCACTGTTCGAAGTTTTCGTATGTACGTTTACAAGCACAGAAGATATTAGAGCGTTTCAAGACTTTTCGGCACCCCTGTATACTATTAATCATATAAAGGTTGGTGATTTTTATAAGAAAAAGTCATAGGAATGGTTTCTGCAAGATTTTTCCATGCGTTCTATCATCATACTAAGTAATTCAATTAATTCATATACAAGTAATCCTATTGTTTGTATGAAAATAATTAGCAAAAGTTGGAATAATTCCAGTATAAAACTAAGTTAGAACCTTGACCTTATCATGCATTCACATACTATACAAAATTACACTCGCTGGGTCAGATTTCCTTAATTATACCAAAATGCTATTAAAATAGCGTTTACTGTTTGTAGAACTCTATACAATTTGTCTTAATGATTGATACAAATCTCGGTTTTGCATGGTAACGTACGGTTTTCCGAAGCAATAAACGACCAGAATGTATCACCTACGTACCAATTAGGAACTTTAAGTAGCCTATTTTTCAACGCTGTATTACAATATGCAAAGTTTCTTCTACTATTTGAAAAATATAAATTGTGTTTAAAATGAATAATTCTATTTACGTATGTTAGTTTTTAATTTCCTAATAGATTAAACGTTTCTCTCATAAACAGATCAAAGTGCAAGGAATGTATACAAGTGCGATACCCCAACCGTATATTACGGTTCACACATTTTTGTCAGGAAGAGAACATCTGCATGTCACGATTTACTGAAAGCCTTGGATTTTCACACTCAGCAGGATATTTTGCCAGATTTCATTGTGGTGCCGTAACATGCTCCTTAGGATTTATTACGTCTAATATATGAGGTTTTCCTTTACAATAAAAATAGCTTTATGAAAATACACTACAGAGTTTTATTTCTGAAAAGTATTGAACATTTTCTGTTTATATTATGATTAAAATTAAAGGTGAACAATTGTTATTTCTTAAAGTTATATACATCGTTTGTTGTTAAAACTAAATATTCTTTGATACAAACTTAAACTTACCGAAATTCAAAATGACTGCTATCCACGTTTGTGAACAACCTGTAATGGTTTTGTCTCTAAGTTATCGTTGACATATTGGCATTTAGTAATTGTTAGAAATACCAATTGCTGCAAAGACATCAGACCCGAGGGATCAGTTGAAACTCGATATTGAGTATCGGGTTACCTACAGAACTAGGTAGCTATCTGTGTGTATCAGTAGCAACATCCCTTCACGTCCCGCCAATTGATGATAAAACTGTAGTTGTATCGTAATTAAAAGATAGTTTTTTGTGTTAACCATTATCCTTAGTTCTCCTATTCTGAGACATTTATTTAAAATAATCTGTAAATATGTAATATTAAAGATATAACTAATTGAAAGTATGATACGACTCATATAATAAAAAAAAATAGGGATAAATATTATGATTGACCATAAAGCACGTTTACGTACAATTTTATCTTTATAGAACATAGGATAGTTGGAATAACTTGAATACAATTCAACCCCTTTTTAATCTGTATGGATGTTTCATATTAATTAAAATGTTTCTCTATTAGTTCATGAGACCCATTCATACCAGATAAAAACCTTATAATATATTGCGAACTTAAAGAAATATTGATAAAAGGCGATTGTCAAGATTTTCTTTACATTTCAATTTCGGAAATGATGAAATGTTCCATAGATATGTATAATAATTTTTGTAATTACTTAATTTCAATTCCCAACAATAAAAATCATTTCAATATTTTACCATATTGTGCAGTATTGTTTGTAGCATATTTGTAGAAATAATCCTAAACTAAAATGAGTTAATATTTTTAGGTAAATTATTCAAACCAGGGTGATTAAAAGAAATAAAAAAAGTATTAATTTATAGTTGTAATTTATAACTAGCTTATTATAACTGCCTGATTTCCTGGTTCCAAAATTAATCCGAGACATAAGACCAATTGGTTTCATGACTTAAATACAAACTGGTTCTATCTTTAAACTTGTTGTTGGATAATATACTGCAAACATGTATTACTCATTCTTGTGTTTCACAATAATTATACTAATTCTAATTAGTTTTTTTCGCATTGGAATAGTTACTCACACATACAAATCTTCCCCATCACAATTATGACAAATATTAGATTTTCGCTATTATTTTACTTAGGGTTTACTTAAGTATAAGAAAAAAGGATCTACTAGAACTGTATTTCCCCAATATAAACACAGTTTTTTATGTATAGCCACAAAAGCGGCAAAGTAATCTGTCAGTGACAGTGCAGTGACTTATTACTTAGTAATTTCCTTTGGGAGTAGAGGCTCAGGCAGACAAGGGCGTTTGCCCTTAAATTGAAATGTCCTCTTTGTAATTTCATCCTTTATCCGATACCATATTTCCTTTACTTTCAAAAAACCAATTTTATAGTTTTTTTTCAGAGAGCTCTGCTGTTTAATAAAAAATAACGTTCTTTGACAGTATATTTTAAATGAGGTTCATTGGAAAGTTTAATTATGTTATTAAACAAATTATATATTACGACAGTTTGAGAACGAAATTAAATGTATTTAGCTATTACTATTATGTACTCTCTAAAGTATATTTAAAACATATTTCCCATTCTTCCCGTTATCATATGGGTGATTTGTTATGAATTTGTAATTCAATTAGCTTAAAAGTAAAATAGTTAAAAATCGTGATACGGGAATGTCTTGACGAATGGTGTTAAATCAGATGGTAGAAATGGCTCCACAAGTCCAAAATACGTGATACTATTGATTAAAATTAAATCAGATTTTCCAAAACGTTATTAGTACGAAATATATATTTATACGAAATCGCATACAATTCATAGTCCCTCTAAACTCTCTATGTTATTCTAGAATGGATATGTAAAATACAATTTTCTGGCAAACTTACAGCTCACCACATCCTTTAAGTCATTTAGAATACAGAATGTAATTGAGAAAAATGAACACCACTCTTTAAGTTTTTATGGCCGCAATTAAATTGAAAAGAGTTTTCCAATCCAGTCAGAAAGTGGAGGAGGGGCTACACTCAGTATGTCAGAAGATCCCAAGTTAAGTATATTTTTTAATGAAATATGGTCGGAGAGTTACGAGTATTGTATTAGTTACCAATAGTTTAGACGAGAGTAATATGCTGCAAGTTAGTAAGACAGAAATTGAATGAAAATGGGTTCGCACAACTAAAACGGTTTGCAAGACATCTACAGGTGTACACATCTGAAATTTTTAATATTACCATCCTCAATGAAATTTTATAGTTCATAAAATTACAATTCAGAGGGATAATATCTAATGAATTTCGAGAAGAATTTAATTTATCGTGAAATTTCTCATGATGTTTTCTACCATCGGTTGTCTAAATGCTAGTACAATTAAATTTATAAATAAAGAAGCTAGCCAAAGTTTTAGAACATCTGTTTTAAAATATTTTACATACCTATATTTTTTGTCATATTTTTACAAATAAACATGAAATATAAGACAGTTGAATAATACTTATATGAGCTAAACGAGATATAATTTGTCTACAGTGACAGCCAAAAAAGGTAAAGGTACTTTATGTTTTTAAAAATAAAATATTTTTTCTCTTAACCTCAATGAAATCTTTCATAATTTTTTGGCTTTCAAGAGATTTTAGGTTTCTATAAATCAACAAATAAAAATTGGTCTTATACGAAGAAAGAAAGCCTTTCTTGTTAAAAGTAATCAAGATTTTTGCACCTCTGTTCGAGTGTATTCTGCTGGTGGAACGCCTGTTCATTTCCCATCGAGCAATGTATACTTACGATCTTTTAAATACGTACCTTGTAGTTCTGGGTTTTAAAATATAGTTCAATAAATATTTAAATATATACTCGCTAATAAAGTAATCATAAAAATGATTATTACTTTTTTCTTGTTTTTATTACATGCACTTTGGTAAAGATATAAATCAACAATCTAGGGACAATAAAAATAAAATAAGACAATTTAATAAATAGATACATCATTGCCTTTTTTCATGTATAGTGATCAAATACAATTTATATTTATTTTTGTTTTATATTAATAACTTGGTAAAGAATTTACTCTAAATAAAGGTAAACACACATTTAATAAACATAAATAATGAATAATCATTAAAACAAATACTTTTATAGCTTCCTATAACCCTATCTATGGCACACTTTATAAGCTAATAAAATAAACTTCACTAGTAGAGTGGTCCCCTAAAACTTAAAGAATAAACGTTTTATATAGGAATTTAAAAAGTAACTAAAATATAATTTTTAAAATACGTAATACTTTTAAACGATACAGTTGTATAGTCCTGAGTAATTCAAATGATAAAAGAACAAAATATATTTTTAAAATGGCTCGTAAAAAAGGATCTACTGTTGGTAAACAGAAGTAACCCGTCATTAATTATAAAAGGAAATTGTTTAAAGATTTACTATATGTTTTGTAAAGGATTAGGTAGAAAGTTAAATGACTTATTCTAAAAAACTTATAACATACTTTAACTTTAACAAACTCGTTGAATGAATCTAAACAGTAAGAGCGCATCATATGAATAATTTATAGCTAAGCATTTGGCTGAAATTAATTTAAATAATCCTCATATCTTTCAACAGAGCGTGTTTTAATAAAACGCTCAATTGAGCGACTGACGTAGCCGTCGATTGTTGGCGTTATCCCACTGGTGTCGTTCATGTGTTGAATTAACATAGCGTCCACTCATGTGCAACTTTCATCTCTTATTTATTATCGAACTATTTTAATTACGCATAAAAACATACATTTCAGTTGCATATAATTCATATAGATTAAGTTTAACCCAGATATGCCTGAATTATTTTTTTTTAATTTTTTTTAATTCTACAGTTTTTTTATACTATAAATGTATTCTTCAACACATTTTAACAATAATTGTAAAAAATTTCATCGTCGTTTAGTAAATAATGGGTGGCCTATATATAGGACAGTAGGAAAATATGAGTGAAATGCTAAAATATTCCAAAAATGCTTTTTATTTTTAGAAGGGTTACATTTACATTGGATATATATGTTTTATGTACTTAATTCAACTGTGTTTTTAACAAAGATATATAAAACAAGCTTAAATAAAATTTTTAGTAAGTGCATTTGTAGTTTATGGCTTTGTGTGGTAATCAATAAAACATTTAGTATGAAGACCAACATCACACTTTTGGCATCTGGTAGTGCACTTGGCATGGCAATGCCCACATCTCGTTTGCTTTTCCTGAGGAACAACAAGGTGGTCCAATCTGTCAAACCTGGAGTCCACTTTTGATTGTTTCGATGGCCGTCCAGCCTTTGACGCGCACCCTTTACCAAATGTTTCTAGCAGGTTACAGGCAAGTCTGCGTCTGAAAGACAAGTGGTCAAGGTTCCCTCCCGCATGGCGGTGAAGTTGCCAGGCATTTTGTTCTGCACTGTCAATGCAGTCACAGATCAGAGGGAAATACCACTTCTTACCTCTGATTTGGATTCGGTACAGGCTCATATTTTGATCGCACCGGTCCACTCCGCCCATTTTTTTGTTGTACTGGTGTATGAGGTTTGGTTTGAGGGATGAAAGCATGTTTCTTGGCTTTAAGTGAAAAGCGTTTTACCTGATGTATGGGTTGTACACCAACAGCATTTGAAACAACAGTGACAATACTGTTGTCATTCCATCTTGCAATAATTAAATTTTCATCACATACTTTTTCGTATTCAAAAGTTCCCCTTTCTTTCTTTTTCAAATCTTTACTATCAGTCAGTGGGCACTTTGCTATTCTGTTCTCTCTCACCGTACCAATAGCTCTTATATTCTTTTGGGACAGTTTCTCAAACAAAGGTAGACCAGAAAAAAAATTATCAAAATACAAGAAGTACGGGAAATCACCATTCTTCTTCAGAACATCACAGTACTGCAAAACAACACTGGCACCAAGGCCCAAGTGTTCATACTGAGGGTCCAAGGTGTGGCTGCTCCCTTGGTAGGGGTCTTTCCAAACTACATAGCCATTGGGTGTAGCACCAACCCAAATTTTGTAACCATAGCGAATAGGTTTGTTTCTGATGAATTGTTTCAAACCATGCCTCCCAAAATATGGGACCATAGACTCATCAACTGAGTGGTGTTCCTCATGTGGTGCGTAATCAAAAAATGTTTTGTTCAATGCATCAAACAATGGACGTACTTTTGCATACTTGTCATCAGCATTGAGGTTGTCATTATCACAAACATGCAAATTTGACATAATAAACTCAAATCTGTCTCTAGAAATTGCATTTACAACTAATTCATTGCGAGTGTCCAAAGCTGTTTCCCAAAACATTCGTCTTCGAGGTAATGGAACATAACCACTCAACAACAATACTCCTATGAAACATTTCATTTCATCGACAGTTACATCACCTAAACGGTTATGTAATGCCGCATAACGATTTGTTTTCTCAACTAATAAATCTACAATATCATCATCGAAAATACAGAAAAACTGTTCCATTGGTGTTAATTTTTGTTGTACTTCCTGTCTATTACTCCAAATAGTATCATCTAGTTTTAGGTCCTCTTTGACCCATTTGTACTGCTTTTTAGTGAATGGCTTACTAACCTTTTTTGCTGGTTTCTCTTCAGTGAAATTCTGAATTCGTCTTACTTTTTTATTTGGTGGCTGTGCTATGTCCATCTTCGCTGAACTAGAGGGTAAGGTTGGTTGTGATAAAGAAGGATCCTCTTCATCTTTGTTGTCACTCAGTTCAAATTCTTGGGAAACTTCAGCCGGGGCCAATAGTTGGTTTCCTGGAAGATGATGGATTGAAGTCATGTCCTCATCCCCAGAATCCTCATCAGTGACATCATCATTTGCATTGATTGGTGGCTGAATATATACGCCAATTTCTTCATCAGGTGGCACTTGGATCTCTTCATCTTCTAGCATCGTCAAAATTTCATGAAGGTTCAAGTTCCTAAAAAATTCAAAGTACGATAAATAACAAGGTTTTTCAGAATTTTTTATAAAATAACTGTAAAAAATTGTATTGATGCTTAAAACAAAAAGTTTAACCCAATTACTAAGTCACGACTTGAAATACAAGGGTCGAAACTCATTTGAGAGTGGGAAGCATTATTGTTGTACATATGCCTACTGGACTACATGTAGGACGGGCCAATTCCAAACATAACCTATAAACGGTCTGAATTTAGAACGGTCACATTTCAAGATAAATGTAATAACTAGTTAGTCAGTTATTAGGAAATGTACTTAAATAGGTTTAAAACTACGAAATAATAGTATTGTACTTACTTTTCGCACATGGCGCAGAGCTCATGAAGTTGATTGGAAATCCTAAATTTGTAAACTAGTCTAAAGAAACAAACTAGTTGAAGCATTCACTTGATTGTTGCTCAGATGCATTCAGTAGCTCTTACTGAAGACAGCAACCACCCTGCCACCTGTTGGAAAAAGCTGAAACTACTTCAGAAGTAAGCTTTATGGAGAACACTACAAGTGTCCTAAATATAGGTCACTAGGCATATCTGGGTTAAGTAAAAACCAATATATTTTAACCAACGAACATTTGTTCACAGTTTAATGTTTATGAACCAGTAATTGGTGAAAGCTATTCAATGATAATAACAAACAATAGAAAGTTGTATATACCAAGAAATTTTAACGAAAAGCCAATCATACAAATTTTAATGGTTTATCAGCTTAATGTAGGTTTGGCATTTTTGAGTAGTTCATTCTGCGGATTACGGCGGTAAAATATCCTAAATAATTAAATGTATGTGGTCGATGAAATTGAAAAATACGTTCACGTTTAAAGAAGTGGCCAAGAATATTGTTAATTGTCCATGATCATACATTTTCCAAGGAGTGTCAGTTTTCGTGGAGTATAGGACGAGTGGGTGCTGATAAAAACTGACCATCGATTTCGTCAACAGTTATAAGAACACTGTAATTGTAAAAAATATTACAATTTCCTTTTCTATGTTGTGATACCCATCTACTTTTCAAACTTATTTTATCTGTTCTCATGGGCCACAGGTCATTAAACAGATTAAGGAAAAGAGTCGACGGTAATGACACACATAACGTACCGCGCCCAACACGTGAATCACTCGAGTGTGCGGCAATTCATACATGTCCGTAACTACACCGGGGCATCAAAGCCACACCGTGCCTGCACCGCCACCGTTAGTTTAGGTTTACGTTTAACGGGCATGGGACGGTCTATAAACGTAATCTATCATGGATATAGAGAAACTTATTGAAAAATGAGGAAGATATTTCTTACAGTAAACTAGTAAATAATGTTTTCTTACTGCGGTGAAACTAATACAATACACACTAGGTGACATAAGATTTTTACCAATAAAAAATAAAAAAAATGTGTTGTGTACTCAGTGATTTTAAAGCAACAAAATTTAAACAATGTAAAATATAATTTAGTTTCATTTAAATATAACAAGAATGTATTTATTTTGCTCAAAACTATATTTATTTTTGATATATCGAAATTACTTACTTATAAAAAGTATTTCATGTATTTTGTAGGATTAAATTATAAATATGTTTATGACATTTCATATTTATTTTTAATATGTTCACTACAGTACAGTCGTAAAATAAAAATATTTTATGTGTAGTCATAAGGTTTGGTAGTACGAAAAACATTTTATTCTAATAATTATTTTACATATATTTACTGTGTTTAAATAGTTATCATAAAAAGACTTAAAAACGATTAAGTCAATACTTTTTAACTTCCAGAATATTATTTTAAAATAAAAAAGAAATATGCTCTAGTATAGTGAGACTTTTCGCTCGAACAACATACGCCTTGTGTGGCTGCACAGTAATCGAGCCGAACCAGCACCAACACTCGGCCGTCTCAACGTCGGGCGCGGTTCGGGTACGTGTGTCTCGACCTTAAAAGGTGTAACGGTCACAGGTCACAGGATTATTTAAACGAGCGCAGGTTAAATGATTATAGAGATATCCTTGTGTAGTGAATACTTGAAATCATACTCATCGATCTATCAACGTTAATCGTTGTCACACATTTTTCATATGTCACGGAAAATGAAGACAAATGTTAATTTCAATCTAGAAATGTAATCTTACAAATGTCATACATTTTAAATAAATCTCCACAGCTCCGGCCTAACCTATAGTTAGTGCTACTCACGCCAAAATATTCGTTTAAAATTATTTTTAAATAATGATTTGATACAGTCTACTCCTCTTAGAGACTCCATATACGTTTTTGGCCTCCTAGCCTAATATTTTAAAATAATTTTAAGAACTAAATCGGCTCTTTGAACATTATATTGTGTAAAATGAGCATATTTAAAGCTTTTATGAACATGAACTTTTGTAACTAAACTATTAAGTGATAAATAGTAATTTTATTAGTTGAGCTCAATTAGTATTAGGTTCAGTGTAAACATTTGTTATTGCCTAAAATATTACTGAGCATTTTCTAATTGCACGTATTTTTTCAAGATATATTTAATGTTTCTACCAATATTGTGATTCTACTTGAAACTCTGCTACCTACTTACTGTCGCACTTGAATCAAACCTTGCTCAAACCACAAGAGCACTTTCGGTTTCTAGAACGAATTCTGAGTAATTACTCATACATGTTTCTACCAATATTGTGATTCTACTTGAAACTCTGCTACCTACTAAGTGACGCACTTGAATCAAACCTTGCTCAAACCAAAGGAGCACTTTCGGTTTCTAGAACGAATGCTGAGTAATTACTCATACATGTTTCTACCAATATAGTGATTCTACTTGACATTCTGCTACCTACTAACTGACGCACTTGAATCAAACCTTGGTCAAACCAAGGGAGCACTTTCGGTTTCTAGAACGAATTCTGAGTAATTACTCATACATGTTTCTACCAATATTGTGATTCTACTTGAAACTCTGCTACCTACTAACTGACGCACTTGAATCAAACCTTGGTCAAACCACAGGAGCACTTTCGGTTTCTAGAACGAATTCTGAGTAATTACTCATACTCATTCTTATACTTCCGTCCGCCTCCTTTATTTTTCTTTGTCATTGCAACCGGCTCTGATAACCACTACAGTTTTCCAATCTAAATAGAAGCTTAATAGATAGTTGTTTATCATGTTTATACAATTTTTAATTATTTACCTTGAACCTTCAACAGTAATTCTTCGTTTCACATCCACTGATAAACTTAAATGAGTCGTCAATCATTTTTGTTTATTTATTTTCATGCCCCGTTTATTAATTGAAATATTTTAATTTGCCTCTGAAAAAAGAAAGACTATTTTTTATCAATTGACAACACCAAATTAGAGTCACATTTTATTATAGTGCTAATAAAAAAATAAAAAAAGGAAGATTGAACTGCTGTTTATTACATAAAATTAGCGTTTATTGATTTGAAATAATTAGTAAAATTTTTTGTTACTGTTTTTCAACCGTAAAAATAGATACCAAAATGGCCTATAAACTTGCATAGATTATCATATTACCCAGAAAGCTTTCATCACAAAAGTGTTTCAATTTCCAATTTTGGGGTTACGGAAACTCTCTTTAAAGTTATATTTTCAATGGTCACATGGCTCAATAACTACTTATTTCAGGATTTTTATCTTGATTTGGAACAACTATAGCTTAGTGATCTAGGACAGAATGTAAAAAAAATCAAAACCAAATTCACACCCATGTATTGTGACAAAAGCAATAGCTCTCATTTGAAGTATATATTTCGTACGTTCATTTACTCGAATGAAAATATTTGTTAACTTTTAGAAGCAAACGAAGATAACAAATTTAATATTTTAATAATAAAAATTTTGTCAGTATCTGAAGAATTAACTTCCAATAATGTCCTGAGGGCTACAAAGCCACTTTGTCGAATTGATTCTAACGAAACGCTTTATTGTAAAATATAAACTGAATATTTTTTACAAACTACCACTTAGTATTTTGTAGCCATTATAAGGAAATTTATATTCGTGGGTTGAAAGAGTTAAATAAAATTCAACAAACAGAAGTTTCTTCTAAATTGTAAATTTGTCTTGTTTCTCTACAAAGTAGAATATTTGACCTAAAAAGTAAAATGCAGTAAATTCGTTAATATTAATTTTGATTTATCAATTTGTAAATTAGTGAAAATCCTTATTTGTTGAAATTGCATTTTCGTTTGAAAATCACTACACATATATTTATTATGCAATTAGATTTATTAATTAGTTATTGAATAATCGATAGTTAAATATTGGTCTCATTTTTCAGAAATGGATTTCTTTTAACTTTATGTATTAAACTTTGTATGAATATATTTTCTTTCTCATGCGTTATATTGAATTCACTTTTGACAAGTTATGGCTTTAGACCCAGAATAATTAATTTCATTACAAATTTAATAGCTCTGTTGCTACTTTAAAAATTATATCAAGAATTAGGATGAGGTTATTACAGTACGTTTTTAAACAGAGTTTTCCAAAGAAATAATGATGACTGAGTGTTATTTATATAATCCTAAACAGTAAGTACTAAATACAACTACTGATGTAATTAAAGTACGATACCTCCACGTATTAGACAAAAATCAACATTGGAACCTAATGATATATCAAACCCAGCAAAGTATCAACAATAATTTTAGATGCATTGATGACTTTGAAATCACTAAGATAGTAAGGAAAAAACAGTATATAAGTATAGAAAGGGTCACCAATATTAAGACATTATCTACAGATCTACTGTAGAAGATACGCAATCTTCTACAGATCAAGAGATTAAAAATTATAAATGATCTCACCTGCTGGGAAATCTTGATGACTAAAAACTAATAAAGTGCTCGGTGTCATATAATCTGAGAATCCAAGAACCTAAGAGGAAGCAACATCTTTCAAATGCCTGATTTTTCTAAGGTCTGAGGCATCCAGAGACACAGGATAAAATCCTAGAAATTGAAGGATTTACAGCCATTGAGTCTCATAGTCTATTAAATGTAAACTAGAATATTAATGCTGTTAGATGTGTAATGTGCATGCATCGATAAAAATCTCAGAAGAAAAGGTTATGAACAGATGATGTCGGATTCATCAGCTATCCTACAATAGACAGTAGAAGGTAGCAATAATTGGATGGTACAAGTAAAGAATAACTTAGATTTATAGGGGTTTTATTGTATGATGTAAAGGCCTTCTGGAGTGAGATAGTTTAGATCAAACATTTAAAACAGGAACACATTCACCTTATTTTTTCAGGGGTTCAAAAGTCCTTTTATTTCATAGTTTAATGAATTAAATAATTATGATTTGTCCAATTTTGATTTGTTTATGCATAATAACATACAGTGTTATTGCAAAAATGTCATTTGGTTCATGAGGTGGAATTAAAATAGAAATAAAAGAGGCTCCGATATAAATCTCTAAAAACAAAAAAAGTAATTTAATTCAGCAATGTAAAACAATGGGCCGCAAAAACAATAACACAAAAGAGATCGTGTCTCGCCTATTGTTTGAGGCTTTTTCAATGGAAAGTGATTTGTACTTTTAATTGAACTGAAATTTCTATTACCTTATACACCACATAACTATATTCATACTTGCACTTCTTGTTCTTAGAATTTATACTATACCGTATACTTAATTAATTACAATATAGTTTTAAATTAATAAAGATGTAATTACAATGGGCAGAAATTAAAATTAACGTTTATTAAATCATGGATTTAATTTAGATTTAGTCAATTTTGAATACAATAAAACACTTATTTTTTGTAAAGATTTATTGTTTCCATTATCAAATTCAATAATATTTTAAAAATATACATAAGAGTCTTGGTATTTTTTTTAATTAAAACATTGAAAGTTGTACTAAAATACTTGTTAAACCTTTTTACAATTCTTGGTCAAAGTCAGCCACTAGAAGAATATTACCGGTACTTTAAAAGATACAATATAAAATTTCTATTCAATTGTGGAATTTTCTAGGAATATTAAAATATAACTGAACTGTTACATTTACGGAAATGGAATATAGTCAAATCTAAAAAGGTGTAAAAGTCCAAAAGTTAAAAGATCCAAAAGGTAACAATATCCAAAGGTTAAAAATCTCCTTTAATCAAATAGTGACATTAGACATTGATCAACATTAAATATGAAACTTCTAATCTAAAATCTAACATTTTCTAGATTTTCAAATTACAAGGAAATTTATTATTAATATTACAATAACATTGTTTAATAGAACGACGACGAAAGAACGAAGACTCACAATTTATAATGATCGGAGAATCAGCCCAGTCATTAGATGCACTTTTTACTACATATCCGGAAATTTTACAGATCAATCGTACACTGAGCAAGTTCATCAAATTGGGCCAGTACCTATGAATGGTAGGGGGTGGGTACAGGTAGGTGAGCTAGTCAGGCCCCTCTGATGAAATATGAATGAAATGATTCGAGTAGGTTCGTTCAATAGGATCGGCCGTGGTTCCGACCCAGCCCACAAACACTAAACCCAAGGCGTTGCATTATTTCATCAAAAGGGCCTAGTTATGACCAATCGTCGCTAAAAACATTATTCCACAACGATACTATAATACTTTTCTTAACCCTGCATCGGGCGCATACTGGAGGTTAGCTCCAGGTTGCCTCTATTTTTCTAAATATCTTTAAAAGCGTGTGACCTTGAGTGTCGCCAGTTTTGCCCATCCCCACTCCTTTCTTTATCGATCGATCACCCAGCCGGTTTGCCCGCTTTCTCTTTTTTGTCAGTGTGAGGACGTATTTACGTTGGGGCTGGAGGCTGCTTCCCTGTGCGCCCGTTCGTGTAACAGTTATACCTGGAGGTAAACTCCCTGTGCGACCAACCGTGTTCCGTAATATCATGAATGTTCTATTGATTGGACTTAGTGATTATTTTATTTATTGCTGTTAAAAGTGTTTAAAGAAAGTTTTAATTAGTTTTTTTCTTATTTGTAGACAGTTTTACGTATGGTTCTGTAACATGTATAATTTTTATTGTTAGTTACAATGGATGTAAGTGAGGAAAACAGGTTAGCTAGGCTTCTGCTTAGTGTCGAAAGAGAAGAAAATGAAGTACTAGGAAGACCTACTGGTGCATTTGTTCGACAACTGTTCAAACGAATCGGATGAAGAAGACACCAATGTGGCTGGATCTGACGACGATGAAGGACATGTTCATCTTGCTCAGGAGCTGGAAGGCCAATGAGGTGCAAGGGCATGAAGAAGGTAGTGTATTTTTAGGAAATATGTCAGACGATTTTGATGAACTTGATATTATCCCTATTCATAATCGTTTGCATGGTGATATTGTCACAAAAGCAGATGGGTCTCAAGCTTATATTAGCAGGAACAGAAAAAATGTTATGGAATATGCAACCCAGTCAAGAACGTAGAACACCTGCCAGAAAACATACTCAGAATGAGGATGGGTTGCACTGTTGGTGTAGCAAAAGACGCTAAAACTGCTTTAGATATTTGGAGCTTGTTTTTCACAGATTCCATGATTTTAGATATTACACAATCAACTAATGTTTGGATTAATAGTAACAAGGAACGGTACAGTCGTGAGAGAGACGCAAAAGAAACCACACCAGAGGAATTAAAATGTGTATTTGGCATTTTGTATATGGCAGGTGTCATGAAGTCTTCACACCAGATACTTGAAGAGCTTTGGAGTGGCGATGGATTTTGGTGTAGAATTTTTTAGATGTGCAATGTCTATCAAAAGATTTAAGTTTCCTGCTCACTGCAATGCGGTTCGACGACATCACAAGTAGAGAAGATAGACAGAAACTTGACAATTTGGCTCCGATAAGGGATTTATTTTGAAGAATTGTGTTGAAAATTGCAAACTTCATTACAGAGTGAGTGAGTTTGTAACTTTAGATGAAGTGCTGGAATCTTTTCGTGGAAGGTGCAGTTTTCGACAATATATCAAAAACAAGCCAGCAAAATACGGACTCAAGATCTATGCGCTAGTATGTGCAAAAACATTTTACACGGCAAATTTGGAAGTATACGCGGCAAGACAACCCCCTGGTCCTTACCAAATAGATAATTCTGCGAGAAGTGTTTGTGCACCGCATGATCGAGCCCATATCAGGATCTGGAAGAAACGTCACCATGGACAACTGGTTCTCCTCTGTACCATTATGCTTCGATCTAATGAATGATCATCGTCTTACAATGGTCGGAACTTTGAGAAAGAACAAGCGGGAGATTCCAAGTGCATTTCTGGAAACAAAGCACAGACCCGTGAACAGTTCTATGTTTGCTTTCAAAGACAAATGCACAATGGTATCCTTTGTCTCCAACAAGAAAAAACATGTAGTGCTTGTATCGACTCTACACAATGATGATACAGTTGACAACAACTCAAACTCTCCAACTGTAGGGAAACCTGAAATTGTCTTATTTTACAACAGTAGTAAGGGTGGAGTGGATACGGTAGATAAGTACAAGGAGTCCTATTCAACTGCTCGAGTTTTGTAATCGCTGGTCAATGCGAATTTTCTACTCTCTGTTGGATATAGGTGCACTAAACACCTTCATAATACTAAAGGAAAACGCCAAAGAACCGAAAATGAAAAGAAGAATCTTTTTACGAACCCTTGCTAAGGAGTTGTGCCAAGACCATATGCGCTCAAGGATAAACTATCAGGAGCACACCAGCAAATGTAAAACTGAGAATTTGTAAAATCATGGAGATTGCTGATCCACGTCCAACAAGAAGTGCCCCGCCTGAAGACGTTCAATCGGCCAGATGTTACAGCTGTGATTGGAGAAAACATCGTCTTTCCAAGACCCGGTGTTCAAAGTGCAAGTTTTTTTATTTGCAGAGAGCACACTGCTCCAGCTATCTGTGTCATGTGCACTGAGTCTCGTGTGCCGTCCGAAGAAGACATGAGTGAGTAGTTCAGTTTGCTAAGGAAATTTGGTTACCCATTTTTGTAAGTTTTTTCAAAATGTTTGCATTAGCTTAATTAAATACGGTCTATATTTTAATTTTATAGTTTACAAAGAAAACATAAAGTAACGCTTTTGTCATTTTTACTAACTTCTACAAATAATATTTTTTTTGTTTATTGCCGATTTTGTTCGAATCTTGTAAATTTAAATCTTATAATTTCAATTCTTATTTTAATTTGTATTGTTTAGTTAAGTTTTAATAGTACTCATTAGTTATGTTTAGTTATATTGTTAGATAATATAAGTTAGTGATACGTGCGATATCATTATGTTAGCTTATTTCATAAATGATTGCTTACATTTTTATTTTATTTAACGAATATATTTACATAAGATATTTAGGGAGCTTTTTCTACAAACAATTGAGTTTTTATAAATACCACTTTTTTATTGCGTGTATGTTAAATAAACCTTTTTGGAATAACGTATTTGTACTTAATTCTAAACCTGGAGGTAACTTCCTGGTGCGCCCGATAACGTTTCAAAATCGATGCGCCCGATCAAAGGTTAATTATCAAATAATTTGATTATTAAGAGTAAACTAGTGTTTTATTTGTTAATAAAACTTTTTTTCCTCGACTGTTTATTTAGGGTGATTTCACGACTTAGGTTGTAATACACATCAACCATACATAATTGGGTGAAATTAGAGGCTCTGGAAAACTGTATTTCTTTCTCTGTATCTGTTCGTACGATATCACGAAATTGGACAGTTTTAGTTAAACTTTTATATTAATCTTCATTTCTATACAAGAAATATCGAGTTTGGTGATGATATCTGTCACTTAATGGGATTTGACTAAGCATTATCGTACATTTTTATATCATTCATTTGAGTAACCAAGGTGGCAGAAGTTTGTCAAGTGGGAAAAAATAAAAAAGTATTGATACCTATTTTTTCAACATAACTGATTTTTTATGTAGACAAGAATACGTTCACCTTCCAATGAAATTGGGTGAGGATCTTTGCAGCATATCACTTAGTAGGCTGACACATTTTCTCTGTTCTTTACCGTGTTATAATAAAGTTCATTTTCGTACGATTTTGTCTCTGTCGTTCTATTTGTTAATAATGAGGCTAGAGACTTGAATGTTTGAATTAAACCTCAAATAAGCCCATTATGTGACACGGGGAGTGGCGTATTCCCACCTTGTTATACCGAAATTTAAAATGTAAAAATTGTAAAATGATATTTTAATATAAATGTTTTAATTTTATTTAAAATAACTAACCTTAAGTTGTAACTCATGAATATATGTCCGATAAATATTAATAACAAATTATTGTAACTGAAGATATTAAAAAAGAATTAATTCATAAAACACTTACATGTTTCAAAGGTTACCACTAAAGATTTAGTAAATGTGATTCTAAACATTATTCTAAATTTTTACTGCAATGAATAACAGAGAGAGAACTGTAACATAGAATTATACGTCTTAAATATTATAAATAATAATTGTGGAACAATAAAAAAAACAAGTACAATTATGCGAGATTGAGAAATGCAAATTTTAATAGGACATTTGAAATATTAAATTTGTAGTTTATAGTAAAATCTATAATATTGATTATGGTTTTCTTTCTATTTTTATAGCCTTGTAATACCACTCACCGATTCTAATAATATAAAAAAACACAGAAACATTTTTGTTATACAACTAAAACTCATATTTTAACCAATAACACAAGTTCCTAAATTTATATATATGTATATATATATATATATTGAATTGAATTGCGTTTATTCAAGAAATTATACATTTCTGAGGCCCCGCTAAGTACAATACTTGTCAGCGGGAACCTATATAACTATATTTAACTACAGTTGAGATACATAATTACATTTAATTATCTTTCAGGTCCTTAACGTAGTATTTTTAATTTAATTGTGGTGAACATTGGTATATAATATACATACAACAGTGAAATTATTATTTGGAATGATTAAAAAATATTGTCTGATTATTACTATAAGTTAATACAATACATCATTCCCATAACACTATTAAATATTTAGAACATTCTGTTGATGAAGCTTTTAGATAAACTGAAAAGTTGAAGAAAAGTTAATAAATTGGGTGAATAGGTCGATGTATATATATGTAGTGAAAAGCGTATGAGCGTCAGAAATGTCTGTGCACAATTTTTACTACTATCTCAGTATACTACTAAGCAAAAGTAAACGTATTTTTTAATGCTGAATGAGTTAAAGTAGTTTATAACAATAATTGTACAAAATTTCACAAATTTTGTCAAAAAGTAATAAAGACATTTTTTTGCAATGAATACCTAACAGACTTTCTTTGCTAGATTTAGTTGCGTGCCTGAAATTCTCATCATATGTTGATAAGTTTTTGTTTTAATAATGAGAGAATATGCAACTTTATAAGTAATTCGTGTTTAAAAATAAACGATAAGGAAAGAAATGTCTCATATAAATTACTGAAGGTCAACATTCTAAACACGTCCAATAGCTCATGTCATGTTACCAAAATCACTGGCTAGCCAATCTGTTATATGGTAAGACACTTTAGGAGACGTTGGTTTTTGTCAGAAATTCGACGAAACACGCATATAATATTTATAAGTATTGAAGTACGTTTAATTTACTTTTCAAAAGGAAAATAATTTAATGCTATGCACCATATTAACCTGAAGGCATAACTTGGTTCGGGTATATTGAGGTTTATAAAGTTCTTTAAAATATGTGTTATATTTTAAAAACATGTTATATTAAACTAGATTTTTTTTTACTGAATCTAGCATTATTGTAAGCATATTGGACGTAAGTATCGATCTAATGGATTTTGTTGCTTATAAGATGAAATATTTATGTAGGGAAGTCGAAAAAACAGGAATCCCATCAATTCTTTTATAAATAACGAATTCACAATATAAATTTTGGATAGATATTTTGTTCAAAATATTCTTAGAAGAGTTAAATAACAAAACTTGTTAAGGATACAACTCAAGGTTTACATAAATGATCATTCCTTTACAAGTTACCATAGTTAAACTTGTATTGTGGAATTAGGAGTACTTTACAAACACCAACATATTTGTACTTCAAGTTATATAGTTTTAAAATACAGTCTATGTTTTACATTAAGATTTCATAATTAACTCAATTTGGCTCACACTCTTTAATTAAATATATTAATTTGTTTAATTTATGAACAAACACTCCAATAAATGACAAATTTTTTATTTTTATGAGGCCTTTCGTGCTCAATGAACACATCGTTAGAACCACATAACTGAAATAAAAGTGGGTCTGACGATGTGTTCATTGAGAACGAAAGGCCTGACAAAAATAAAAATTTGTGATTTATTGGAGTGTATGTTCATAAATTAAGCATTTAGTTTCCAATAAGAAGAAGCTGGTAAAAAGTATATATTAAGTTATTCTCTCAACTATTCTACTTACGCCATTCCATGGCGTCATTAACAATAATCAACACGTGCTTTTATAAAACAGTTGTTAACATACAAACTACTAGCTGCAGTATGTGGCCACATCATTGCCCCTCTGCTAACATTGCTTTGTTTAGGACAGCAAATTGACTTGAGGATATAAGATGATGTCCCGAGAAAGATTCCGAGTTTGTTATTCAATATAGTGAGCCCCATGCGTTGCACGTCTTACGAAACCAGACATTTCTTTCGTATTCTTCACGTTCTTTCAGTTTTCACCATCGAATCCACAGTCCAAATTCGGAATAACAGGCTTGTGAATTCCAAAACGAAGGAGGAGTTCCCTTATATCCTTTAAGCTTTCTAGCAGAGCTCAATAGTCGCTTTTTGCGTATACTGCTCATTTGTGACTAGATAATACATTTGGGGGTCCACTAATTATTACCTCTAAGTACAGTCTGTTATAAAATGTAATATACAAGGGATCCTTTATATTTACAGGTCTAAATTAATGTATTTATTTAATTTTTTCAAGAACTTGTAAAAGGGGCTAAATTGGAAGATGTAAATTGTTAATGGCACATAATTTAATACCATTAGAATGGATCATTACGTCACCTGCTTCAATATAAAGCATTTTTCCAGCCATGAAGATATTATATAAATGTACCAGCCTCAATGCAGGGTGCTGCTTTGTTTAATTGGGTATTTCATATCTAGTGTAGTGGTAGATAACTAAGGGCAATCACACACAGCTCACGGATTTCACGACGAAAACAAATACTCCACAATAAAAGAAAATAAAATCATAAATGTCTTAGATAATTGAAAATGATTATAATTGTTGCAAAATTATAAGAATGGTTATAATAAAATATTTTGTAATAATGGTTTAATGTATTATGAAATTCAGGGTTAATGCCTGAAGGGTGAATTTACATTCCCACAACTATTGAAACAATCATTAGCATTCTTTTTAAATTTACCGGAAAAGTCTTCCAAATATATACTACATGAAATTATGTTAACTGGACACATTTTACTGGATGCGTTGGAAACTTAAAAGGTACCCACTAAAAAGTTTTCAACCTGGGATTAAAAGTAAACAAGTGTGACGTGAGGTTAAATGATGCTGTGGATTGAAACCTTTGTAATTCGTGTCGAGGTATTTTTCCCTTACTCTTGCTTGTACTTTGTGTAGACCAATGAGATATCCACCTACAACAAAGGCTTTGCCAGCGGATATTACTTAATCAACGCTACAAAGAGGGAATAAAGCGACCACCTTTTTTCCCACTATATTTTTTGCTTGAATTTCATGTGTACTTTATTTCTTCCAAAGAAAAATTTAAGAAAAACTGCTGTTAACTAGCAAAATTATTAAAATTGTTAGTATCTGTATAACACAGTTTTAAAGAACCAACTTTATGTACGAGTAGTTTTAATATTTTGTTACTTCGAATTAAATTCAATCATGTAATAAGAATAAGAATAATTTTATTCCAACAAGGTTGTAAATGTATTTACAATATTATGATGGACAAATACTAGCTATCTTATCAAGTAGTGATAGCTAGCGCAAAAAAAAACTTTACAACTGAGGGAACAATGTCCCAATGTTCCAATAATGGAACTCGTACAAAGAAATTAGAAAAATACAAACGTTTTCATTATAAACGTTTCTTATTGTTACTATATAAGCAAGTTTGTTATGTTGGTTTCTAAAAAACATTTACGTAGACAGAATTTCTCAATAATGTTTGGCTTGGCAGTTTATGAAATTATGAACTATAAGTAAAAAGATATACCTAGACCTTAACGTGTACATTATAAGGAATAGTTCTCTCAAAATTTGTTTTGATCACATATAAAACAGTTTCAGCCATCACTATATGTTACAAAAGGAATAACAGAACGTTTCGAGGATTGGAATCTATTCACTTCATCAGGTGGGGGAGGAATAATAAATACAAAAATAAAGAACTGAAAGAAGAAAATAAGGACAGAAAAGGGTTCAAACACGCCCAAAACTGCTTGAAGTCCAGTACAGGCGTTATCACTACACGGGATGCAAGTCCCGAGTACAAGTCACAAGTACGAGAATCGCAATCACACATCACATCAGCACAGGCTACAGAGAGATACTAACAGGAATATCGATGTCGGCTCTTGCATCACCACCGTGTAGTGTCATCTGAAAAAGTTTTGTCTCTCCTATGCATTCCCTGCTACAAGAACATGTTATACTTTAAATACAGTCCTGAGTGCCCTTTTTGAAGATTCAAAAAACTGTGTTTACAGTATATCATGTTCTTGTAATAGGGAATACATAGGAGAGACAAAAACACCTCTAAATGTGGGAATAAAAGAACATAAGGAATATACGAAAAAAGACTAGTGGGAAAGTCAAAAATTGCTCAACATTGCTGGTTTGAAAATCATCATGTGGAATGGGATAAATCCAACATAATACACCTCGAGGAGAATTTATTTAATTGAAATCTTTTTGAGCCTTTATACATGAAATTAGCAGACTAAGCGCTAAAATCAACTTTCAGTTGAGGTTACACAACTTTAAGTACACATATTAAAAGAAAAAAACTAACTAGGACACATAAAAAGATTATACCAACTAAAAACCATACTTTATTGTGTGCTTAAATATTTAAAATAATTTTTATTTTATCTCTGAGTTTTCTGTTTTATTAGTGAGCTTCAATGTATTTATTATTGTTTAGGTAATTAAATAGAGCTATAGAAAGGACTTAAATGTAGTTTCTAACTCACCTAATATACCGTTAATAGCTATTGTTATAATAATAACAAATTTTATTGATACTTATAACATTGTTAATTTACAAACGTTACTAGTGTCTCCCGTAGTTTTATGTTGGTGATACATTGTTTACTCATATAAAGAGCAATAAAACCTCTCATAAACGTCATGTCCAACATTTAAACTCTTTTGTATTGGTGTGATGTTATGATATCATTTAAACGTTATTGTCCCTGATATACATGGTAAATATTTTTATTTCATTGTAATCAAATAACAGTAACTTGTATTTAAAACTTTTAAAACTACAACACACATTACATCTTTCCGATTGAACCTTTTGCTACAATATTAATATTATATTATATTATAAGGTATAAAACAACGTTTCGATGATTGAAGTCCATCCTCTACGTCAGGTGGGGGAAGTAATATTTAATAGAAAATAAATAACAGAAAGAAGAAAAGGAGGGACAGAAAAGGGTTCAAACATACCTACAATAGCTTGCAGTCTGGTCCAGGCGTTATCACTACACAGGACGCAAGTTCCGAGCACAAGTCACAATAATATTATTATATTATAAATCATTTATCCTAAATATGTGTAATACATTACATATTCTATTAACTACTATTCATTACAGTCAAATATTTTTCTGGGTTTTTATATTCCAATAAAAGAAGCAATTGTATTATCTAATTTAAATGTTACTGTAATTCTTTAAATATCAATCAAAAACTTTAGATATAAATTAAAATATTCATTCTGTTTTAAAGAAAACCCACAAGCAGCTGGGGTGGATATTACACAGAATAAAGTACTTGTTTTTAAAACGTCTTTTTAAAACTAACATATATACTCGGAAAGATAATACCATATGTATAAAAAAACTAACAAGTCAAATAGTTTGATATAAAAAAGCAGAATTTATCAAAACGCCATGTTTTATATGTAAAATACAAAAATTAAAAATAAAAACTAAGTTTAGAATTCATCATCAAAGTGACGTTAACTAGGAAACGAATAATGAAGTGAGATTTGTTTATCCAATTATATAAAATGAAATAAGATATTTTTTTGATAGTTTAATTCAAGATATTATATATTCATATTATTACTGCGATGGTGGAAATATTACCCATTGGTGGAAATATATGTCATTTTTAGGATGAAAATCTTCCTTAGAAACGATAAAGTGGTGGAAGTCTTGTAAGGAACTTTCAGGAGATAAGATACTTTCATAATCTTTAGCGATTGAAGATCGTGGACAACGGAAACAAAATCCAGTATTTGGTTTAAGGTGGTTATGACTCTACTTTGCTTACATTTTGGTATTAACTATTATTGGCTTTAACAGATAACACAATATCGCACACTTTCCACGATCGTATTGTACTTGTACAAACATAATACTATATTTTAAGGATTTCACTCTATCCCTTCAGGTACTAAATATCTTAATTAATTAGGAGTACACGACTTGATTTTAAGTACAGTAAAATTCAAAAGTACACAAAACAATGTAATAATACATTGCGTAGCGACAAATATGCCAGAATAACAATTTTGAATAAGACAAATTGTACATAGTAAAAAATTTATATATACCATACCTGATACATAAATTGAAGTATAGAATGGAGAATTTTGTAAAATATAGGGTGCATACATAAAATATTGTGTGAAAATTGTATAATTAATAGTCTATTTTATCCTTCAAAAACTGATACAGGATAAAAATATGTAAACTTTAATACCCTAAAATCACGAAACGTTCATAATATAGTTTTTCGAATGAAATTAAAATTATCTGGATGCGTTTTGTACAGTGGGATATTTCTTTTTTGCCGGTTAAGCTTTCACATCCAAAGTATTTCTACAATTAATTAGAATTGATCTAGTTGAGAAGCTATTTCTTTGGAAATTATTTGGAAGTAAACTGTTTTAAATCATAGGTATTAAACAGCACGTAAGTTAACGTTTATTATCTCTGTAAATGTTAAATGACACTAAGTAAATTTCATTCTTGCCAAAATAATAGCTTAGTGTCTTAATGTTTCAAATATTTATAAAACAGGCTCTAACTACTATAAATGCATTTTATGTAGCCTAGTATAAAATATCGTTAGCACCCCAACACGTTTCTCCCTCAACGGTTTATGAGGGCAGTGAGGTGACCAGTAGCAGTTACACAGAAAACTTCTGAGTGCTTTTACCCATCAACTGCAATATGCACTTTGCAATAAAGCCGGCTTCCTCAAAACTCTGTTCGTACTCAACACAGTATTTTTAGCTATTATCCATTATAAAAAATACTATTTAGGTTGTCTTAACTAAATAAATAAAATCAAATTTTATTTTTAATCTAGAATAAGCACACAGTGTAGTCATACATGAAATATTTAACACTGGAAAAGTTATAGATGAAGGTTTTGGTGCTATGTCGTTCATTTATCAATTTGAAATGAATAATGGGATAAAATCCAATAGTTTTATTACAGGGAATTTTAGTAGTAAGATGTATAAATAATTATTAATAAACCGATAGCCAAACTTTTCTCATTACAATAAATACTCATGTTTATTTAAAAATCCTTTAAAGTGACTAATGCTAGTATTATATGCATAGCTTACAGCTAAAGCTACTTATAATCAATAACGAAATACAGCAATTACTGTGAATTCCACTTTAATTAAAGTAAATCGTAAAAAAAATTTCAAACATCTTGCATCTGATACCGAATAACTGCTTAAAATGTATCTTTAGGTTATACTTATGTTATGATTTGTAATTGCTACATATTGAACGAAATCGTTAAAAGGTTAAACACTGTTTAATGTAACTAAGTAATCTAGCAACATTTTACAGCATTAATAAAACTTTATCAGCACTTCAAGCTTGAGTTAATTGTACAATAAAATAGCGAAATGAACACTTCGCATTTAAAACACAAACAAGTTATCTAGTAATAAAAATGTAGTTGCTGAAGTTCATTTTCATATACCTTTCTTGGGTCAAACTACAAATATGTTACATCTAATCTATCCAAATTGAGGTACTTATTCACAAAGAGGTAATTTAACATCAGATTAATTAATAACCCATAAAAGTAAATAGGTACTTTAAATTTATTCTACCACCTCACTCTTCTTAAGGAGATTAGATCAATACAATCCAAAACAAAAAGTTATCTTTATACTACAAATTATCTGTTCAAACTGGGTAATTTATTACGTTCATGAAAATGGCAAGTTTTGAAAAAAAATGTTTTCATGTTAAAAGAATTTTAAGTAATAGATACACTTCATGTAGTTATTAACATTTAACTTATAATGTAGGTTATGTATAACTGATTCTTATCCTAACTATATTCATATTTAGACTACTTCAGCATTAAAAATTAAGTATGAAAGATTATGTCATGCATGCGCCTTCCTCTACTGCGATGGTATGCAAAATTTTGTATGAGGCATTTACAGTGACTGCTTGACAAACTTCCATTTCGATTTCGCCAATAACCCGACGAATTTCCTCCTTCAAGTCTTTAATGTTTCGGGGTTTATTGGCATTTACCAATGACTTCAGATAGGCCCAAAGATGAATGTCACAAACTGTTGTCACACAACGATTGCACACAAGGCGTTAAGGAATACCGGTGCACTTTTGGAATAACTCTTGATTTATTTGCATTTTTGTACTGGTACCTTCACAGAAACGGGTAAAATATATTCCAGCTAAAATCATAATCTTATCATTTCATATATTTAATATGAGATATTAGCAGTTACTAACGCTTCCCCACGCTAGTACCTATTGAAACACAAGGACATCATGGGCATATTCGTTTTAAATGGCTTTATATGTGGTATTCACTGTAAAGACTATTCCAATCTTCGGATTGATTTTAGACTTAAGTTTAAATATCCGTTGCTTTAGGGACCTAAAGTTGGAGAATGCACTTAGTTTTAACAAGGATTTCAGATTTAAAATAATATCCAACAATATTTGGTTATTAACAATATCCAAGTATAAACCCCCTCACATTTGGATAACTGTTGTTATAAATTACTGTTGTCTTATCCAAAATTTATATCCAGTTATGTTTGTGATAAAAATAGCAGTTCAATAATAATATTTCTATTTAAGTATTTATTAAATTAAACTATTAAATCTATCAACATATCGCAGAAAACTATTGACACACGCTAAATATAATATGTAATACATAACATTATTCTTCGTATAACATAACAACGCAACTTTTATCAAAAAATAATAAATAGTTTGTGAACAAATAGATACCTTAAATACATATGAAGGACGATATTACTAATACTTAAACACGAAGATGTATAGTGTCATAAAGTATTCAGTGGCACCTTTTAAAGAAAAAGTTTGTTACAATAATTATGAACGTGGAACGACAATTATAACTGCAGAGTGACATTGCCATAAAAGGTAATAAGTATAAATTTATTTTGTATGTTTTTGGCAGATCATAAAAACTTTAATTCTATATTGGGGTTGTATTGTAAATACTAACTGATTGGTAGTAGCACTGTTTCCTTAAGTAATAAAGGTACTCGCAAACTTAAATAATCAGAATCTCCGGTATTTCTTTAGGAATTGCATACTTTAGCACAAGCAAATTATGTGCTAAGGTAGCTAACAACTCTACTTTATTTACAACAAAAGTTTAGAATTTACTAACTCCACAAAGGGTTCCGACAGCCATCTTGTTGGACACTAAGGTTGATGGATGAAAAAGGAGGGTGCCGCCCCAGTGGATGACACCGTACTTCATAGCTGCATCGAACCTAAATGTATACATCTTTTCAAATTATAACGATCAATATATAGGCGAATGTAATATATATTTCTATTGAATGTTCTCAGTTCACAAAATAGTTTATAAGCTCGTTCCATTTAATTGCAGTGAATTATTACGCCTACTTTTGATTTTATTAACTACTTCGAGTATATCACATACACAATTATAAATACAAGAATGCTTATGACAAAAAGGTAAACTAAAGTTTGAAATATTGGAAAATATTGGTTTATATGAACATGTATGTATGACTTGGTTTTGTTTGAATTTATCACAAGTTTTTTTTTTTAATATTACAATTCATTATTGATTGCAGATCAAAACTTAATCCACATTGAAGATCTTCAAATGTACTCATATCATCACTACATAGTGAAGTGTCATCAGTGTATGTTAATATTTTGGACTTTAATCGTTTTATTCAGAGGTTACTGATATATAATATGTAATGTATAGTGGTTTGTAGAAAAAAGTTTATTAGAATTGAAATATTACTCAATCTCCATTTGAGTATAGGTTTAAGATAATTTAGTTAGAATATGTAAAATAAATAGTGATCTTATTTAATGTTTACTCGTTTCAAGATTAAGAACATATATAAGAAATTATTATTAACTGCAGAATACAATCTATTTTCTTTCTATAGCCAAATGAAAAGTTTGTACCATTTAAAATTTACCAATATATGATTTCAAAAATAAAAGTCAATTTGTTTAGAATACTGATTTATTTATTACTCATTTATGTATTCAACATATTCCACATATTTGGCTGAATAGAAAATATTGTTAGATAATTTGTTTAAACACACCAAATAACGATTTAAAAAACTTTCTTGAGATAAACTTCAAAAAAGGTCGGTAAAATCATATTAAAAACGTTTTAAAGTTTCAATAACTTTAATAATTTTATTATTGTTGAGTGAAGAACAATTTTCTATAAGCTATGTTAATATAAAACTTAGTGAAAAAAGAAATTCCACGTAAGATCACGTTAAAAATAAATATAATTTTAAAAGTGAAAATTTTTCATTACTATATTTAATGCAATGTAAAGTATTTTTGTTAACAATATAATATTACAATATTGTTAAACAACTGTAAATTACAGCTGCAGTAAAAGTATGAACAATACCGTCTCTTTTGGTATTATTTAAAAGGTTACATACTGTCACAATACTGTTAAACGTTCTATGAAGATAATTTTCTCTTGTATTATCTATAATATGAAACTAATATAAATTGTATTTCAATATATAAAAATATCCGATAAGCAAAATACTTTGTAATGAAATGTATTATTTATTAAAATAAGTAAATTAATATATATATATATATATATATATATATATATATATATATATTATTGTAATTTTATTAAAATAAACAGTATGTAAGTGTGTTGAAAAATTTCCATGTAATACGTTTACGTGTTGGGGTCAAAATTAAACGTCCCACCTACAAACTGACAGACTGTTGAGAGTTATCCAACCACAAATACAGCTCCAGCGCGTAACAGCAGGTCGAAAGCTCTTCACAAAAATAGCTCGGTCCTCCAGTATTGCCCTTGAATGTGAACTTTTTCATCCCTCTTTGAACTCAGTTTATAATTCGCTTTATTTTGGTATTATTGATGAATTTAAAATAAAATGAGCACTGTTTAGTTTCATATTTTTTACCACTTAAAATCAACGCAAAAAGAACAATGAACTGTTTAACTGTATGGACGTTATTAGATTTCGAAGTAAATTAATATCTACAGAACGGATTGTATGCAAATATTTTTATTAATAGTTAGTTGAACTAAACATTTACATACATTCATATCCAAATATATATATATATATGAATATAAAACTCTATATAATATATATATGCAAACAATATATATATATATAGTATATATATATATATATATATATATATATATATATATGTGTGTGTGTGTATATATATATTTGTTTTAGTAATTGTTTTAGTTACATCTATAGTTATATATCTTAGAAATAAACAAATATATAGATTTAAAATTTCTTTATAGCTAACAGACAGTTTGGCAATGGTACATTTTACTCCATGGGCATGAAACCCCAATGAATCCTATTAAGCCAACGGTGGGACTTATTGTTTTTGTTATATCGTTTTTGTTGTAACCAGTTATAACATGTGGCTTAAATCCCTTTAAGATTTATTTTCACAAGCAATCACGCAACCATACACTTTTTAACGTATACTTAATTTTTTTGGGATTAGTTGAACAGATGGGGGTATACCAAAGAAATTTCGCGTAACAGGCTGTGCTGTTGTTGCTTGTATAATAACAAAACTACAAAAAAGATTTCTAGTTAAAGTTGTGTTTGATTTTTAGATATCATTAGGAAAGAGAAAAACGTTATATTACAGCCCCTCGTTCTAACGCTAAGATAGTCATAGTTTTATTATTTAAAATGCGTCAATGAAGACATATAAAAAGTGAGCGTTTTACTACAGAGAATAACAAGAATTTCCCTTTATTACCACCTAAATTATGAACAATTTTAAGGAACTATATTCATGATTATTACGATTATTTTTATCGTATAAACCTTGCTACGTGTTGTTAGCTTTTAAATAATAAAAGCCATCTGAACTTTTCTTTGGATTTTGCGGGCGACCGATAATCTAAATCGGGTCTTTAGACAAGTCAAGATAATATATAAAACGGCGTGGGCGTTCCCTTCTTCCCTTCCAACACAAATATATCCAATTTAGTGTGGATACGTGGATTGGAGTATTTTAGGATCGATAGACTGCTACGTTTATGATTTAATTGAACATTTTTGACAGCTTCTAAATAAATGCGACCAACCAACTTTTTCACGGAATAGCTCAGGATGTACGAAAACGTATGTATTATGCCATTCACCATTCATGCATTAATGGAAGACAGATAGCAAAGCTTGTGTGTCATATCATCCCTGATAGCTAAAATAGTTTTCAGTTCCGGATGTATTGACAAGTGAACACCTTGTGTCCAGAATGCCCTTAGTGAAATGATGCAGAATACTTTCTACTTACGGGAAAATTTTCAGCTAGGGCACTAGCTCGACGAAGCATTATCAACACAGGTAACGTTCAAGTTTCAACACATCAAAAACTGCTTCTTCAATTCTGAGCCAATGTTCAGCTGTTTTTCTATCAAACTGAACGATTTAAATGATAAAATTATTGATGCAAGAGCGGAAACATTATGCACCCTATTATTTTTTTAAGTTATGATATATTTATATACTACACAAATATAAGAGTTATAACCAAACAAATGTTTCCAATAACATGTAAGGCTCTGAGATGGGAGTCACATTCAAATTATTAAAATGAAAAATGACATCGGCGTGGCTTTACATGAAACTCGCTCAGCTTCTATATAATTCAACAAACAGCTCAATTAACAGAGCTCCATTATATCTATATTTATATATGAGTCATTAGTAAACACACAGTGATTGTAAACCGTATTATACACCGCGAAATTCCTTTAATATCAAAATGTTTATCCCTTTTATATATTAAATTAGAACAACTAATTACTATGCTTTGGTCTAAACGGAGAAATTAAGGAAATAAAATTAAAAGGAAAGATGTCAGAATATCTGACCCATATAGGCTACAAGCTATACTTGCGTACATACCTTTAATACAAATTAAATGAGTCAGGATTAAGGTTCACCCCAATCTTCTAATTAGTGCTACCTATACGTAAAAATTATGAATTTAGTCCAAAAATACAAGCATAAAAATATGTTATTTAAGGTTTTTTTTATCCATCAATATAATAATATTTTGTTTCCAAAACAAATAAATCTCGTCATTTAACCAACACACTTTTCAAACAACAAATACTAAAAATATCAGAATTTTATTTGTATTTGTTCTGAAAATATTTGTTTTCAAAGGAAAAATATTGGAAAAACCAATAGTTGAGAAGGATGATGTTGGATCGATTAAAACGGGACACTGACTGAAGGTTTCTGTAAGCTATTGTCACATGATTTCCATGTGGAAAAACGTAGTTTGAAAGATGTTTTTTACATTTATTTAAACATTAGATGAGGATAATTCGTATATATAGTGTAAGGCAAACAAAATTTCTATCACAAAATAACGATAAATACGAGAATGAAGATCATTTATAAAAATTGCTGCTCGTTATAATAAGTCTACTTATATGTTAAATGCATAAGTACTTGTTTCATCCTCCACCTTCCATTACCAACTAAACAGTGAATACCATTCCAAAGTAACAAAATTATCTTGATTTCAAAATGAACCTCATTTTAGTTCTCTGACGTATTCATTTGTTAGTGCCACAAGAGAAATTGTTTTAAAGTATACTATTTAATTTAAATACTATACTGGCGTATATTTTTGATTAGCTTTATTCCGTAGAAATATTAAATGCAGTTCTACAGCAGAAAATACAACTCTTAAATTACTTTTCATAGAGGGTTATGGCAGTATATTTATATGGCAACTTTAATATATATATATATATATATATATATATATATATAAAATAAATGAGAACACAAACAACATCTAACCATCCTATAAAGCGGATCAAACCTAAAGTAGGGCAGATTACAAAATGGTTCAAGTACGAAATTATATTGTTTATACAGTTTGTTATATTTTAGCTTTTGTCTACTTTAACGTGATAAATTGTACCTACTGCACATTTGATGGAAATTATTAACATGTTTAATTCTAATGTATACCTTCTTTACATTATAGGATACACATTAACATAGCCATTATAATATTATACTATAAAGTTATTGATATTTGTTACATACGTCAAAGCAATGACCAAAAACCATATAGTTATTTTACCATTGACTTTTCATTTGTCTTATGTAACTTGTTGATCTAATCTTATTATGAGCAATATTTAATTTCTGATATAATATTTTTTCATTATTATTCTTACATCTTCTTCAAGAACTCTCTTGTAAGCTCAGAATATTAGTAACTTTGTATAAATATAGTTGCGTACGGTACCTGTGTAATTTATAATAGTATTGCAATAGCAAACTTAATCACTAGTGTTTCAAACAAATGGGAATGAATGAGTAAATACTACGTCCATTCAACGTGTTTAATGGAATCAGAGTTTCATTACAGAGACAAGTTGAGTCTGCTTTGTTTTCTGACTTAAATTATCTTGTGACAAATGAAGAAACACGACCCCTGGAGATTCATTAAAATATATTATTATATATCAAGAATTGAAACGAAGAAACTTTAATATTAAGATATTTATTTCACAAGAAAGAAGATGTAGATCTCACACTCTATGCATTAATAGATTAGAAAATTTAATAAAAGTTATAATAAAAAATCACAGATTTGTTAAAATATTTACCTGTGATAGTAGTAGATAATCGGTTTTTTCCAAGTGAAGCCTATCACTACATAGGGATTTCATTAATTTATTCCGCCTGTCAGCATGATATCTCGAAAATGATCTGACCTATAGACTTGAAATTGTGCATGATGCTTCTACAATTCTGTATATTTTTATAGAATTATATAAACATTACAGGAAAATTGAGTTTGGGTTCCCACTGCGTGGAATTTGATTCATCGTTATTGAATATTTTTTCATGGATCTTATAATTAACCATGATGGCAATGAGAAAATTGCAGAATAAACAGTTAAAAAAACTCAGTACTATCATAGTACATTTTACCATATTTTATGCAGCCTGATAAGTATGGAAAGAGAGACAACCGACCCGGGAGAACAAAATGTTACGCCCCCAAAGAGAGACAAATAAAATTAAAATTAAAAAACAACAACATCCGGATATGGGAGGGCAGTTGAGGCATGAGGTAGGAAGGCTGCACTTGAGTATAGATGTTGATGTAGATTCTTGCCCCGCTTCATCCGAGGGAGGGACTTCCAGCTCCTCCAGGTCTTTCAGGGCTGTAGAGGGATCCACGGAAGAAAGCGTAACTTCCGGGTTTTAGTGAGATATGTTAATAGCATTGGGGTAGGAACAAGTTTGAATAAAACAGTATAATTAAGTACTTATATGAAACCAAATTTAATTAACAAAACCGTTAATAAATAATTTGGAAAGCCATATTGAGTAATATTTTATCTATAGACTTTAAATTATGCATAAAACATTTCTATATAAACAATATACACATATTGTATAGATTACACATATCTGGTAGCAATATGATACGTAACATAGATATATGTAAAACAAATATTTATTTATATTTAATTTTATATGTCCTAAAATGTACCACATCATAAATTCCATTCATAAAAGAGGGTACCAATCGTAATGTGTACCATAACTTCTTATGCAATGTTTTTCAAAATATATCATTATTTGAAATGTAAAATATTTTACAATGTGTTGAAAATTTTACGTTCTTTACATTTCTACTAACAGAGGCACTATACATAAATAGTTTAAAATTTACTTTTATGTAATAATAACGTATTATACATTCCATCAGTATCAAATGATATGTGATTACAATATTCGCAGTTCTAGACTTACTACACGCAAGATGTATAAGAATGGATTATAATTACAAACTTGCCTGAGAGAACTAACAAGTATTGAAGACAATGTTTTCAAGCTAAAAGTCGATATTAAAATTGTTACTAGGTACCAATTCACCAAAGATAACTTAATTTGTTTTTTGTTAATTTGTTAACGATACTTCTTAAAGAGAAACTAATCGAACTTACTGTTCTAACTTCGAAAAGCAAAAACCCAGGCTTTGTTGCTGGTGAGGGTTTGAGAAAGTCCAAGCTTCATCATGTTATAAAATTAAACACGTCTACCTCATTATTATCATACTCTGTAAAGTCTGGCGTGTATTTCATATTAATATACTAGCATTAACAAAAATAGCAACACAGAAAATAAACAATATTGATTTAATAGTAATTTTTAAGTTAAATAATTCCAGGAATAATTTATTTTATTATAGACCTTGTTTGAAATTCCAGCTGAAAAATATGTTCTAATAAATAAACTTATTATATAAAGATTTTATGTTGAGCTATTTCGTCTTGTATTTTGTACGCTCTTAATTTGGGATTCGATCCAAATATTCCACAATCTAACTCCAAACGGTCATGAATTTTCTAACGCTATGTTACAGCATATCATTTAATAACTACGCAAGACCAGTGAACATAGGTTCAGATTTCATTGGGTAAACAAAACATTTGAAACACCAGGGTGTAAATACGTTATGCACAATTTACATCGGGATACGGGAAAATTTCAAAACCAAACACCCAATTGGAATAGACATCAAAAATTATTATATAAACCACCAATATTATTAAAAGGAAATAAATATATATGGTAAATAATAATGTATCTAAGAGATACCCTAAAAAATAATCAAGATTTTAGCGACAAATTTTTGTAAATATGGCAGCCTAGCAACCGATCACGGCACACAATGTCGTAGACTTTGCACGTGTATAGGAACTTCTAGTTCGAATGAATTTTATTCCCGACACCAATGTTGAGTTTGCCTTGTTGCAACGACGAAGACAATTTATCAAATCTCTATATTTATACCCGTTGTAGATTACTCTTTCTTTTTAGTTCTATAGTTGATCTTACCTTGTTTCTTGATCAATATAATATACATACATACACAGGTCTGACATACCTTATTATATCAAAAGCCTACTAAATATTTATTTAAGTTATATATATATATACATTTACTTGTATTCACTATACATATTTTTGGTACTTTAGAGGTCCATAGGGTATAGCCCGGAGTGTTTTCGAAATAAGAATACATCTTTATTCATACAAAGGGCCCCAAGAATGTCTGTGTAAAATTTCAGTACAATCAGTTCAATAGTTTAAACGTTAAAGCAAAAAACTAAAAACAAAAAAACACTTTCACATTTTTAATGTTATTATGATGTGTGTCCAACTATTGATAGAACTAACTGTGGGACTTAAAAATATTTTTTGTCAATTCCAATTTTAATTCGCCCCTACAGAATGATGTATTATATTGGTAGTTTTATCACAATCAACATCAAGAAGTATTTAAAAATGTTAATGCTGTAAAGAACGGTTCATGAGGTGTAAACCAGACACCTCTTTTCCTTTATCTGTAAGATATACTTGCTTTTATTATTTTCTTATGTTAAAGGTGTCATAATCTAAATAACATACCAAAGATAGAGTACATATCTTATTTCAAATCTACTCTTTTATTAGGAGGTCATTAATAGTTAAACATTTAAAACTATGCGTCAAATTGAAGATAAATCTAGTGTGTTCTGGATAACACTTCTTTATTTTTTTATGTACAAAAGAGACTCGTAAATATTTGTTAGAGTGAATCCTATCACAACAAGGGAGTAGGAAATTTAAACGTAATTTTTTCATACGATGTTTTAAATCAAAAAACAAAAAATATAAACAATAGGCGAAAGTATGCAATAAGCTTCATTTCTATATAGGCAATATCAAATCCCTGCATATAAATGTAATGGTGCATGTCAATTTATACGTTTCGTTGAGCGTTAACAAACATTTTTATAATGGTCTAACCATTATGGGAAAGCAGGATGAATGAATAAACTGAATGGAAGCCTGTGAAAGTTTTACATGTGATGTTATATGTACATATACGCTTGAAATTTTGGATTCGATCTCAGAGAACTCTATTTCTTGGCGTGCCTTTACCTCATCAAACTAGTGAATAAGCTTTACAATTTAGTTCCTAAATATTTTCTCAACTAAATTTGTATCTATTTTACGCCTAATGTGTAGGAAATAACTGGTTCACTCATTTGTGTTCATAGTTCTAATATTGAGGCAGGGGAAACCTCGAGAAAGTGGCCGGCGATATTTGAAATTCTTTCAGTCTTGAATTTTAATTTCGTATCAGATAGATAGTAAATTATGATGTTACAAACTAAAAGTGTGTAATGCGCATTGAGTGCTCAGTATTTACAAAAGAGTGTAAAGTGCAGTTTGAGTTAGTATCCAGCAGTAGACGAGCACTGGATAGAGTTACTGGGATATACTGTGTGAAATGCAATAAGACAGTACTCCAAGTATCAGACCAAGTAAAACTCAAGCAAAAAACTAAAGGAACTCTTGAAATGTAGTTACGAGAGTTTGATGTATACAACTTCTCCCCTGAAACTTACTTGTATCTTTTTGCTAGAAAAGTTTTTGTTTAACTTTTTCAATCAAAAATTAATTTTGCTGTTGAGGAAAAGTGCTTAATAAAATTGAATCAACCACTCACGTTAATTCTTTTTATTTTGGATCTAGGTAAAAATGTTTCATTAACATGTATAAAATACACGAGTTTAATTTATTAAATATATATGTTGTAATCCAATACTAAATATTTTATTAATTGCTATAGGTTAGTATGTTTATATGTGTAGTTTTAAAAATAAATATATTTGGAATCATGATAAATCAGGTAAAAATATGGTGATGTTGTCACACGATGACTTCGTTGACTGACGCTGATGTATGTAACATGGTATGAAATGATTTTACGTATATCTAATTAAGAAACGTTACCCGTTCTTATACAATAAAATTTACCCTTTCAGACATATATTCTGCAGATAATGTAATCAAATATTTTCTCTTGTTCCATTGTTCTAGTGGCCAGTAAATTTAATATTACTTAGCCTACAGATTATTGTTACCCGTATTTAATAGTGCTGTATTGATTTTAAATTCGATAATAGACTAAATTAAACAAGTTATAAGGTGCCAGGTGGTTAGAGTTATGGGTAGTTAAACTTCGCATCTACCAACTCTGAGTGTTTCCTGATATTTGCAATTTTAAAATTTGAGCTTAATCGCTTATAGCGTATGTTAAAAATATTTATTCTTCGTTAAAAGTTGCACATGCATGCTTGATATAAACCTCTCCTAATTAAAAGAATATGTTTTAATTATAATATAAATAATGTGTGATATCGATAAAACGCCTTAACGGAAAGGAGTGTGTGGGATATATTAACAGAACATTTTTACATGAAGTTCCGCGAAATAATAATCAGGTTTATGAACAATTGTGAATCGTTTTACAACAATAACTCTTATTATGAAGAATTTCTAATATATTTGTATAGATATTATCTTATGGATAAATACACGTGATAATGCTTTTATCTAAGGTATCATTTTATTAGTAAGGATTTAACGTTTAAGAATGCAACCTTTTGGAATATTTTGAAATTAGCTGAGAGTCGTGGAGGTGTAAAGTATTATTCACCGTTTAAAAATCTAGACGCGAAAAGGATTTTTAATATTATTATTGATTTGTGGATTACATTTTGTACTGTTGTCAAATTCATATAGTGTTATAATAATTAAGGTTGATTTCACGTTGTAATTGTATTATGAAGCTAGACTATAGTACTAAATAATAATAAAGTAATAAATTTCATTAAAATGTAATAATTTCTAAAATTTGTACAAACTAATTAAAGGTACCTGATATCTATGTATGCTCATAACACCCACATCAGTAAACTCGGAAAAGCATTTTGAACCCACCTCTTATGGTAAGTATAATATGACACAACTATTTTTAAAAGACATGGTAAACTTTGTAAATGTAATGAAATTATAATTTTTATAAAAATAAATGTCCAGTATAATGAGAGATTACAAGTTATGTATCAAAGACCTAATTTTTAACTTGAAAACATGCCCAAAAAAGAGCTCAATTGCACTAATTTGATACGTTTTTAATGACAAAACAATTTGAGGAATTATGGATTTAAATAAATTAGTATAAAGAAAAACATGTATTATAGTTCCTTGGTATGTATTATAGTTCCTATAAATGCCGCATGGTATGTCTACATTTTATTAAACTTATCATACGCTACAATGTTTTTTAGAAATCCCTCATCAAGAGCAAAAACTATAAACAAAACTGTAGTGGTAAAATATTAGTAGTATAATTATGCCTAGCAGCAATATGCATGTGTATATGTATGCACGTGAAAAAGCTGTTACAAAGTAGTGGATTCATGAATGAAATCCATAATACCAACGCTTAGTAAATAAAATATTCCACAATGTGTAGTTGTGTTTTTCATCTATATAAAAGTCAACGCCCCTTACTCATGAATAATTCTCTAACTTCCCGACATCTAAGTTAGCTGAAATTTGAATCATGTAATCCGCATGACTTTAATATAAAAACTAAAGCATTTTTCAAGATAAAGCGTCCATAGGGTTTTAATGGGGTTGCAACCCACAGAAGAGCAAATATTTAGCTTTGAAATTTCCTAGTATCCTAGAAAGTTAAAATTTAATACACTTTTATTATGCTACCATATAGCATTTTCAGAAATATCAATTACCTATATCGGTTTGAATGAGCTTGCAACCTCTAAAAAAACTTTTGTTTTTCACTCCCCCGGTGTAATAGAAACGTGAATTTTTGTACAAATAGTTATTATTCTCTCATTACATTAGATCTCTCGTTTTACGGTTGCATAAATGTCATTAAGCTGTTTTATACAGTTATTCTTTCACAAATATATTATTTTTAGATATTTAAACACAGTCTCTTTCTTTGTGTAAAAATTAATTAATCTGATTATACTCGTATGTATATATATTGTTTTTAATCTAAGAAAAGGAGTAAACATTAATAATTATAATTTGTGTCTGCATAATTTGTGAAATACGTCCTAATTATTTTGATATACTTGAATAATTTAAGACCATAAATAATAACTATACAACTATTGAGAGGTAGGGTATGCAGTAATAACATTTTGTATTATGCTATGAATAACAAACTATGTTTTAAGCTTTTATGTGTGTTATTTGATATACTACTTATACTACTACTCTCATAGTAGTACTTACATTTGTCTATTCAATAGGGAATATACTCTTGTCGGTGATGTGTTACTGTTTAGAGATCAACATCGTTTTTTAAACCGTCTTGATGTACCGGGAACACATATCTCAGGTGGGCTGATGTACTTTAGATCTCAATGCTGTGACGTCAAACAATCTCCTACTTTATCAGCTTTATCAGTGTCTCAATCCAGCTTTGCATATTTTAGCTCAACTTATTTCTTCAAATAACAACTAACAACAAACAACATTCTTTTAATGTTTCAATTTAGATATTTTAGTAATCGTAGATAAGTACTATAAATTTCCATAATTCATTGATTTAGACCCCCACTTTTATATATTAATAACATGCGATACAGTATTAGAGTTTTTGGGTCATATAATATAAGGAAATTGTAATAAGTCTTATTAAAATATATGATTCCATTTTATTAAAGTATGACTAAAGGAATAATCAATCATTTAAAAGGCAGGAATACACCACACCCCGTATCAGACTTCGCTAAGGTTGAAAGCAACATTATAAGTATATAGCTGCACGCGTTACTATTTCCCATGTTGAAACGTTGTAAAATCATATTTATTTAGTTAAACGTATTTTCTTGTTGCCATGATAGTTACCTACAAGACCAATGTAAACATATTCGCTAACGTTAAGCCTAATCCCATGGAGTGACATGCACTATTATAGAATTTAGTATTCCTCATATAGAAAAAAGCGTCATGCACAAGTCTTCAGTTTGTTTTCGAGATACGTGCTCATAGGCAGACTAAAAGACAGACAAACGTAAATGAAATTCTCTAACCCCTCGAATAACAGGCTTTGCTGACGCCTATAAATTTCGATGCTGATAATATGGAAATGAATTTTTATGAAAATTAGTTGGTCTATAGGTGTATACTTCAACGTTCTAGATTGGCAAATATGCAGAACAAAAAATTTTCTACCCCTCGATTTATACGCTTTACTAAGGCCAACCTAATAACTCTGTAACTATTAACTGCCTAACTTTTTCTCTTAAGGCGTACCAATATTCGTACATCTTGTTTAAAATAAAGGTATATTTCAAAAAAATTATTATGCATACTGCAAAAACTACCTATAGACGTAAGACATCTTATTGTATTTTTAAGCACTCAATGCAAATGTTCATTTCCTAAAAGTTACAGTTAAGATATCGTTTGAAAGTGGAAAGTATTCTTCAATATGTCAACCCCGTTTATATTAGGTTCAAACTTCTCTTAAAGCAAAACTCCAGTGATAATATGTGGATATATATCACTGTGTATTATATTTATTCCAGTGATATTCCCACAGAATTTGCAAATATATATTTTTCTTTAGAAATTTTAACCTAGCTGTTTTTATGGTAGTTTTAGAAGAACTTCACCCATTGGTTTCCTTCCTAAGTGAGTTTTTAAAACATAAATTTGAATTCTATACCATTTCGTCTTTTAGAACTGTAACTATTTATTGTGGCTCGCGCAAATTCAACATGATTTCAACGTACAGTTGGAGTAATGTAGTGTATATACACCTAGCATTGCAGCAGATGTTAATTAAAAATACATGTTCTTAATGAATTAATAAAATTGTCATTTAATACAGCTAATATAATTTTATTATTTTCAGCACTACTTGGAGGAGGATCAGAGAATACCAAATAATTTATATATATATATATACAAAAAGTGTTGTAATAGATACGGTGTTTAACTATGAGTAACATACTCTGGAAGAGTTAAGTGTTATCAGCTCTATGTTTTATCTATATATATATATATATATATATACATAGATAAACATAGAGCTGATAACACTTAACTCTTCCAGAGTATGTTACTCATAGTTAAACACCGTATCTATTACAACACTTTTTCTTCAAATTCATAAAATTCAGGAAGATTCAGTTACAATTTACAAGTAATGAAACTTATTTTATTGACAGTAGTTCTTGAAACCAAAATAATTGGTTTTAAAACTAGTTAGTTCTAAAACACTGCAGCTTCCCTGCACCTGAAAGTCCTTAGTTTCATGAATGTTTCGAAAAGCTTTCAAACCTTGAAAAATCTTAGCGTCTAAGAGTTCCTAACGAATAGCAGCTCCAGAACTCGAACTCGGGGTTTTTCGGGATCCTGAGAACTCTCATTCCCTAGGCTCCGCAATCTCTGACAAAAGCCATTTAAACTACATACCTTTGGAAGTATTCAAACTATTGGAGCTCCAAACATGCTGTACTCCTCAGCTTCTGGGAGTTCGCGGCTTACGAAAGATCCCGGTTTCTGGTATAACTCGCCATTACGAATTTCCAGGCCCTTTATAAATCTCAATCTCTGGGAGTCTCATGCATTTGAAAGCCCTCCGCCTCTGGAAAGTTCGAGGTGGAGGGTCGAGGTACTGGAGGTCCCTTGTTTCACACCGTCTGATACCACTCGGCCTCTGAAAGCTCTCACCCTCTAGGACCGCCAGACCTCAGGAAGGTCTTAGCCTTCTACCTTACCACTAGTAAGTAATGGGACCTATTCTCTAGTACCTACGTCGTCTTGAATGTTCCAGTCTTTGGCAGCCACCGACTTGTTCCGGCCAATGTAACGTCCTAGTCACTGGCAGTGCCAGGCCTCTGCTAAGTACCGACTTATGGAAGTTATCTACACGAGTAACACTCAGTTTCCCCCGTGGTGAAACCACGTCCAAGTGGCATTATATTCAACGAATAAAGTGATGATCTCACTGTCTAAAAATACCTCCCCATACTTTTACAATATTGAGGCATTTGTTTAAACATACCGAGTTTCGGAATGCAAATTCCTAGTTTCGAATAAAATTTTTACATAGAACATACTTCTTTCTAGGATTAATCCATAAAAAGGAAGGAGATATTAGTCTTTTTAACATAAGCACATCTCAATATGCAATCGATGTGTAAGCCTGTAGATATTCGACCGGTATTCTATCTCCCTCCAGGTATCTCTTAGTATATCAGATGTCACTGGTACTAACGCCTCTAAGATTTCCTGACAAAGATGGTTACAATCATGTATATTATATTTATACACCAATCTCTTTACGCAATTATATACAAATTCTGGTGGAGTTATGTCTGGACTTCTTGTAGACCCAGCTGTGATTGGCCCAGCTCCACCCATCTATCTTGATATCAAGCCCTGAGCAAAAACATTGTTTGTAGTAGGGTGACGCATCGTCTTGCTGAAATATCACCACTAGTCGTTTGTCCACCTCGATATCATCCAGCTGTGAAAACACGTACAGTTCCAGCATGTGCTTTATGCTGTGGGGCTAACAGTCGAGAGTGAAGTGTGGTGCCAGTTGGAGTGTTCTTTTGCTCCAGGTCACACAGATGTACCAACCTTACCACCAAAGAAAAAAATTGAATTTAACAGTATGAATTATTTTTAATATTAAAGGCCTACTTTTTAAATGGTCTAACGACTAATGTGTTAAAACACGATCACGCTCAAAGTAAACACTTAATGACCCTTCTATCCAGTCCATTAATACGCATTGTGCTTGAGAGCCAAAAGGGTTGAACCTACACTTTTAATTATTTATGCCATTCGATCAATGAAAATTTGTCCGAATATTAATTATCATTGCCTTAAAAAAATTTTAACCAAATTGTATTTCCACAGTTTATTTATCTGCTTACAGGATTTCTAAAGCCTCGCAGAAAGAATTCAGTACTTCTCTTTTTTGATACCAATAATAACTGAATATTATTTTGTTAATAGTTATTATTATTAATAGGTATTACGCTCGAACGTGTTATATTATTTTAGTTATGTCTCATAAAATCATTATATGTCGACAGTTTTTAATATAAACATGGCTTTTTAGCACTTATCAATTAGTCAAAAAACATATGTCCAATATTTCGGGACGGTACTTAAATTTTTAAGCAATGTATAAATGTTACTCTTTAAATTATGCCAGAAAAAGAGCCAGATATTTTTTTAACCTATAGCCTTTATGATATATACCTAATTGTTCGTTCTCTTTAGCTTACAAATAATAGATTCTGTGATCCCTGTAGGTTATACAGGAATATTGATACTTATATTCATTATATTACCTTGAAAACATTTTTTAATAAATTACTTTGTTTATAATGAAGTGGAAAACATTTTTTTACTTGATTTCCGCTGAATTAATTTAATGTATTTTTCATAAGTATCATATGAGCTTTCCTTTTAGTACTTTTTTTTATTAAATACAAAACATCTACAAAAAACAAGTAATTGTTATAGACTTCAAAAGAAGTCACATGTACCTTTTAAGCGTGTGAAAGGGAAATGTGCCTAATAAAATAACAACAGGTAAACTGTAACTTACATCTATTGTAAGTGAATGATTCTATCTATACATTCAAATGTTCAGGCAATAACGATTAATTGAGTGCAGGAGACAATTTTTCTAATTCTTGTGAAAGAAATGAATAAAATACTATCAAGTGTAAACGTTAGGATAAATATATAAGAAACGATAAAACGAGCTCAAAAGTTGCTGGTATTTTTAATCATAGTAATACAACACAATTTTAAAAACTGCGGGATGCAACCGCGGGTGCAAACCATTCATTGTCAATTAACTTAAATATTAATATTTCTTTGTCCTCAACTTTGCTAAAGTTAGTGTACTTTCAGGTTTGCTCAAAATATATGTTATTTATTCCAAATTCTTTTTAAAACTATTAACTAAGAAAATATTTATTTCTTTTATTTTTTATATGTTTGTACTAATATTACTGCAATAAATAACTGTTTAAATAGTTAAGTGATTTTTCATTAACTTTTTCATAACTCATGTAATTAAATTGTTTGGGGTGCTTTCTTCTTTTATCCCCATACATATATCTTTTTTGGAATTAGATTTAATCAAGATCCAAACAATCGTACATAACATTAAACTAGAATTATCTTTGTCTTTAATATTTCAACTAGAACTTCTATACAAGATTGTATAAGTGTTTTGTTAATATATTTTAGTTTAAATAAGCGCCCGTGAAAAACGTCTATCACATATTGAGTGTTATCTAACAAACATACTTTGCGGGGTGAATTCCCATCGTATTATAATATATTTCAGCGGTTTTAGCACTAGCTGGCCAATAACAATGAAATTATTAGTTGAACCTCATAATGTGGTTAGAAAATCAGCTTTAATAATCAATATTTACCTTATTCTTCTAGAAAAAAATACTGTTTATTTATCATACCAGTTTTTATGACATAATTTTACTTCGTTTTGCTTGAATTTATGCATCAGAATTACAAAACACAGCGTGATGACTTTGGTGAATAGAAATATAAATTGTTACCCGCATAGAGGTTTAATAAGCATTTAATATCTCGATGAGTATTTTACTTTTTAGTGTGAAAATAGGTTTTCTTGTCTTTCTTTCTTATGTTGAGAGCATTAGGAGCTGAAATGAATGAATACAAAATATTACTATTACTATTCATTAATTAAATGAAAAAGTTAAAACAATTAGGTAAAATGTTAATTATGGTACCAGCTGGTTTGTGGTATATTATTTAAACGGTTTAGTGCCTAAATGAAAAATAAAAAGCTGGTAGGGTAGCGGAATGCTATCCATAACTTGATATAAATGTAGTAGTTCGTCGTCGTAAAAATATAATATCGTATTTTTAAAGTTGATAAGGGCTTGGCTTCATTATTGTACCACAACATATTATTGCATATAAACGTAGTAAAATACCAGAAACACTGTACAGTAAACATTTAAAAAATTTAAAAATGTATTATTTTATAAAATAAACCAACAGACTTAGATGTTACCTATATGTCGTGTTTAATGAATATCCTAACCGATGTTTAAAAATCTTTAAGGATTATAACTTGTTCTCTGAATCTGAAATATAAAATGATAAAAGAAACAGGGTTAATGAAATGCAATTTGGGAACTTAAATACATGCAGAACAAATTATAAAATATAGTTCTCAGTTAAATTACAACTGTTGTGTACGTAAAAATTAGTAATCATAAAAACAGTTAAATATTCAATATCAGAATTTGTTTACTGCAAGTTAAGAGAAAGAGAAATATTTCCAGTAAAACATTAAAAAGAAACAACAGAGATGAAACTGTAACAATTACAGCTTCCAAAAAGTAATTTTTTCAACCATATTTTCCGCTTTTTGACACGGTAGGCGGACACTAATTCGTTTACACAAAAACCTGTAAATAGGTTTTAAATATTTTATAATTACATTTTAAATCATTCCAAAATAATTTCTTAATCGTGTTTGAACCAGTTTCGTGGGCGGTCCGCTATACTTCGACGTCAGAATTATCTTTTCTTTATATCTTTATAGCAACGGTTTTATTTTTGTTAATGTATGGGTTATTTTCTGAATTTCTAAAAAATAACTGTCGTGTTATATGCTGACTACTTATGCTACATGCTCCTACCTTAACACTTTCCACTTAGGAGCCTATGGATTAAACGTTTCCCAAGATTATCATTCATCCTGAATTCATATAAAAGCATAGTAAATCACTAGTTAATATACAAATTAAAATATGCTATAAAAATTAAAAACTAAAACCGAAGAATCCTACAAAGTTACGGTCATTTGGCACACATCACGATATTAAGTTACGTTGGTAGTCACGTGGCGTACACTCGACGATATCAACAAATAAATCGACACATGCTAATGGGGGCCTTGAGCAAATTTAGTTGATATTTTTATGTGCGTGAAAAGGAAGGAAAAGATAAATGTTCTGAAAGGAGGGTATTTTCGGGGTAAAATAAAAATTTTTACTCATAAAAATATTTTACTAAGGGGTGTTTGTACAACGCGGGATCTCTTAAGTAAAGTGTATATTTATTTTCCAAGTTTTCATTTTTATTGTTACTATATATTGGTACGTTTTCAATCAGTACATATATGTCGAAGTATATAATGACACTCCCCTACTACATTTTATCATGTATTCATGATAATCACTCAGAAATACTTGTAATAGTAGTCTGTTGTGATGTTAAGAGTAGAATGCCTTTATATTTCACCACTGTACGTAGTATTCCTATTCTTCAACGGCATAATTAAATTAACTAATATTTTGTTTGAATATTAAGTTTTGAATCACGATGGGCACATTATTTCACATACTTTTGAAAATTCAAACTTAAGTATCTAACATAACTATCACTAATATCACTCATAATGCATTATTTATTTCGTACAATTAAATCATTCAATATAAATAATTTTTTATTACTAAATTATTTATAAACTGATAATGTGTACATTTTTGTCATTTATTACATAACATTTATTCCATTGCAACATTACGTTACATGTGACGTTCATTGTTTAGTTTGCTGTGATAAGAAAATTCGATAACATTATATTTTTACGATAAATACAAATAAAATATTAACTGCGAAGCTCAATAGCTCAATATTACAGTCTTGGGCTCAAGAAGCCAATGTAACAGTAACACCTCGACCTAGATTCGCTGAGATAAATTAAACCAGTCGTTGATTTTACAACAAGCTCGCTGAGAGTGAAAAAATTATCGGAAACCGCTTTCAGTCTCTCACAACTGTTTCTTTTGCCTTCAGTATAAATAGCTTGTTAATGTTATTTCGAGAGAGAAGTATTTATCAAGTTTAGAGTTGAAGTTTTCTTTGCGGGGCACTTTTACCTTGAGTCTTGAAAGTGGGTTTTCAAGCTTTTTATTCTTATCACGAAAAATCTGAAATACAATTAAATAACGTGGATTTTTTCATCAATTTAAAAGAATTATTGTTATTTTTCAATTGATATAAAAATCAATTAGAATTTGTTGCCCTTTTCATTAAACATAACCAGCTTAAAGCATAGGCCTAAATCAACAGCCATGATAAGTACTGTAATAACAGCAAACGAATTGAAAAGGAGATCGGCCTCTCCTTTAAAACAAAAAACAAATTCTTTACGCATACGATTATAAAGCGAAATATCAATGCAAACCACCTTTTGAAAAATTGAGTTAGAATAATGCTGTGTTACTTATATTAATTACTTGTGGCTCATTAATAAAAAGTGAAATAAATTAGACGTGCTGGCCGAATGCATCGTGCTTCAAATGGTAAATTATGATTTAACTCATTTATAAAAGCGAGCTTAGTGGAATTAAAGGGACACACACAATAGAAAATGAAAGACCGTACTAACTATAATAATGTTTTTTTCATTTATAAAACGTAAATACTAATTACAAACACAATCAAATATTATTTCAACTTAAAAGGACATTTAGAATAACTATTTTAACTAGAAATATAAGAGTTATAAAAGTATTTGAGATTGGTTTGAACAAGAAATCTATCAATTATAAAGAGTACGAGTACATAGAATAATTAAATACATATCAGTCGATACAGGAAATTTTTAAATAATAGTATACGCTAATAAAATATTAAGAAGTTCACACACACACACACACACACACACACACACACACACACACACACACACACACACACACACACACACACACACTCGCATATATGTAATGTTGAAACCTAATTAAATATTGTACTGCATTACAAAAATAAATAAGTGTATCGTAAAATTAAGGAGTAAAATCGGAGGAGTTAAAAATTTTAAGTCACAACAAAGCCCTGGGAGCCGCTGTGACAGCTCATCCGAAAATATTACCCAACGTAACAGTCCTTTGAAGTATTACTTTGTTATTTTATTTGCTTTTACACCTATTTACGCAATATTAATATATTTTAATCACATTGAAATCGATAAATAAGAAGTTGTTTGCATATACAAGCTAGTGATTAAGTACTTCATAATGATAAAAAGCTAGTGGTGTTAGTATACGTCTCTATTGTATGTTCTAAGTTACCTAGCTGAAAGTATTTAAAACTAGGCATAAGTATAACAACTAAACTAAATAAATTTAAATTAAATTTACTTACTGATAGTCTTATACACCTTTTATTCACTAGTTGTCTGACTTACAGTAACTAGGAAGTTAATTAAATTAAATTTGGAATACTGGGCTGTTGTAAAAAATATGGGAAAATGGACACCATATACATAAATTAAAAGGCAATTTACATTATGAGGAGTATTGGCGGAAGTATATATACACCAAATAGAGGCTAACAGAAATCAGATTAACTGTGCTAACCAAAAGACTACTTTCCCAATCTCAGGGTTAAACACCGGTTTCCACTGGAATCATAGACAGATTCTGGATGGTGGCACTTCAATACCTATAGAGCATAGGTTGAGTTGTTTCCGTTAAACACTAGAGACTTCATGGTAAATTTAATAAGGTTAATACACCGTTTATGCACTTCAGAATATTTAAGAGTGATAAAAGTTGAACTGGTATACATTTCTCAGGACCGGCACATGATATTCTGGTGTCATAGGCAATAAACCTTTTGCCGTAGTCACAAACACTCGAGCGCTTCCCTTTACACAGAAACGCTTCAACATATATAAATTCTCTCACATCAAGTCTGTTTTATATTACTTTTTATTCCGGTCAATTTAGAGTAATTTATAAAAATTTATTTTCCTTTGGCATATATGCGAGCGACTTGCTTAGCATGTGGACTAAGCCAACTTTGATTGTTAAAGATAAGACCGGCCAAGAGCTTACTAGATGGTATTGTAACAGCTATTAGTACGGGGTGGATATAACACGAAAGATACTAGCGTGAACTGCAGAGACAACAGAGGAGACCTAACCGCATATCACAATGTAGAAAGACCACCAGTACTTTTCAGGATAATGATGCGAAAGGAATATGTTGAGTACTTGAATATATTGTGAAAGACTTCATTAACGCTCCTGACTTATGGTGACCATCCTTCCGTTTTCGAATCCTTAAGTATTCGAAGGTATATAGGTTAAAAATACGTGGTTTCTGGCTTTGACGTAAAAACTGCCATTAAATGTTTTCAAGTTAAAACTGATAACATTTTTCAGCTGGTTAGTTCCAATGTGATTTTACACGGCTTATTTCAAATGTATAACTTGTTTGTAAATATTTCATAACTTTACCAGCTAATCAGTTATTTACTGTCGCGATTACTTGTAACATAGGTTTAGGATTATATTCCCTTATCTGATTTACGGATCAAACACGACTCAATATATATTTTTGTAATATTCATTCTCAAAAACTAAATTTATATTTATTTTGGTTACAGAATATACTGTACAAAATTATACTGTTCAATTTCTGATATTTGTTTATGCAAGAAAAATGCTAATACTGTACTAAAGTTAGACTAATTTAGTTTTGGTCACGAACTAAAACTAAGGATATTACTCGACACATCCATGCTGCACTTTAAATGTCACAAGTTCTCAACTCAGGGCCACTGTATACATATGTTTATCAACCACGAAATCTCCACTAACTGTTTTGTGAGGCTTCCTTTGAAGTAAGGTTCTTATGCACTTATGTTAATACTACTTTTAAAGCGAAAGGATTAATTTAGCCGAGCACTTAGATCTCCAATGCTAAAAATCCTTAGTACTTGACTGAGGCCTGCATTATTTTTAACTCAAACAGAGGAAATCACTAATTATATTTTAAATCTTATTTTGTAATAAGCGCAAGGAATCTTTTTAGTATAATCTACAATATAAAAGAATTTACTGAATAAATAGAATTGATTCATTGTATTTCCCTAACCAATAATTACCAACTTCACAGCTGATGTGAATTTTGATGCTCACTGTTTATCATCCACTATCATAGACTTTACAGTATTTTTGAACTACATTTCTCATTTACAGTAATACCATGTCTATCATAATATATCTCTGTAGTAACTGCACATGCTTGTATTTTTAAACCTCACTTTAGCCGAAAGTTTTATTTGTCTCTTACTTTATTGAAAAAATTCCTTAGCCAATGATTAGGATTTAGACTTGACAGTAAAGATTAATTTAGTGTTCTAAATACAAAAAAATTAAATTTACTTTTCTTAAGCTTAACACAATTAAACAATTTCCAAATTTCAATAAAAGTTTAGTAAAATAAAATATCTAATGATTTGTGCATTGCTGATTGGGATCTATTTTTAACAATATATTCGGTGTCCGTACATTGTATTCATAGAAGTTCTCACCGTATTATAATTAAGCATTTTTTTCATAATTCATTTAATTATTTTGGAAACTTGACATTAAAATAAACTTAATTATATAATATGGAATATATTTAATTGTATTATACATAAAGAACCTTTATTATTTAAAATACCTAAATCGGAATAAATCAAAGTCTGCATGTAGTCTAGCATACAAGTATTAGAAAACACATCTATGATAGCTTAGATATATGATAGCTTAGTAATCATAGTGACTGATTACTAGTTAGTGAAAAGTGACCTATATTAGGTTGTAGATATTTCATTTATCACACCGTAACACAGATAAAACGGTATTAATCTTTAATACCATTAACTCTCATCAAGTATAGTAAAATCTATTGAACAAAGAATAATATACTTTTTATTGGAATATTATAAAATCCAGGGTTCTAGAAATTGTCCAAACATCGGCCAATAAACACTATTTAATACATCATAATTTATTATTAGGATATGAAAAATTGAATATAATAAAACAGTATCAATTATAACTGTCAGCACAATATCTCGATAACGAACTGAACTGAAAGGCTTTTCATGAAGCCTTAAATACATCCAGGTTGTAACTAAACGGTTTGGTTGCATTTTCAGACTTTATGTGTTATTCTAAGCTAAATATTAAAATTAACTTTCTTCAAATTTCCACTTCGTTTGGACGCTAGCCGCTATTTTTTATTTTTATGAACAAATTATTATCTCTAAAACATTTGGGCAATAGATTTGAATAGGTAAAAGGAATGTAAAAAATAGTTGTGTTTGCTTCCTCTAATTTGGACAAAATGGCATCTGTAGAACATTTTTTAAGTAAAATAACAAAAAAAGCAGTATAGTTATAAAATATTTACTAGACATAAATTATTTGTACAATTTTATTACAGCTTTTATGGTACTTGTTTTAACGGAATCCGTCAAGACGTAAGTGAGCACGACCACTTTAAATTTACACTTGTACAAGCTGTGAGCAGCAAACATTTTGTCTTTTGAAAGGTATCAGCTGTTTTACGTATTTTTAGAAAACAAATTTAAAGGTACCAACGATTCTAAAATTGTAATAACAATTTAAACCGTACTTTTTTCATTGAAATCCTTCAATGCATAAACGATATGTACTTTAAAGATACTCTTGTAAAAGCCGCGAGCACCAAACATGTCATAGTTGAGAGTTATCAGTTGTTTTGTTTCTCCTGGCTTCTACAAGAGTATTTTAAAGTGATAATGGTCATCATATGTAATTAACGTGCTACGAAAATATTCTTAGATCTAAAAAGATTTTAATTCTGTGCACAGAGATAAATTACATTAGTTAATTTGGAGGCAATAGGAGTGTGTATCAGGATTTATAGTTATCTGGATAATAGGCAACATTATGTAACCATTTGTGGAGCAGAGAGCAAACCCCATCTAGTTAATTACGACGTAGTACAGGGCAGTACTCTGGGGACAATTTCAATTTTTAATATACAGTATCACCATCTCTAAATTGAAAAAAATTTGTAAAAGTTTCCTATTTTAGGATGATTTCACTATTTTTTTCGTTAGAAAACATAGGAAAATATTGAAATAAAGGCTTTGAGAGATCTCCATACGCTAAAAAAGTAGTTTGATCAAACTTTCTTTCTTAAAACATTTTAAAAAACGAAATTTATGCCATCATTACTGCCTAAAAATCAAATTACTTTCTTCAAGATCTTGTTATTACAAGTTGTGACAATTATCTCGACAGTCTATGTGGATTTAAACCTATAGAAAATGTGAGTAATTTTAAATAATTCGATGTCACATTTGAGCGCTGGTTGAAATGGATAGAGCAAATACAATTACTAATAAAGAATCTCGGTAAATATATATTTGTATTTTGTAAGGTGATATTTTAAGCAGGCAAGAGGGTACATTCACGTACCACGCTATTGTAAAATCGATGCTCTCTTTAGGAATAATCGCTTGGGGTGTTGCATACAAAATAATACTCTAACCATTTAATATTGTTGAAAAAACTATATTAAACATCTTATTTAAAAAGCCCTGGTGATTTCCCACTGACACTATATACTGAGAAAAGCAAATACTATAACCATATGAGAGAATTATATATCAAGAATCTGATACTTTTATTTTCCAAGAAATCCAATCACCTCTGTTCTCCAGTTTCACATTCACATAATATCCGCTATTCTAATAGTACTGGACTTCGATCTCTCAGAGTGGATAAATCGATTTCAACAACTAATTGCTAATAAATCTCTCAAATTTTGTATCCAAATATTTATTTAAATTTACACACTTCTAATATTTTTCCTGCACTTTTATAAAAGTCTGTATAAAAACAACCTCTTAAATAACATAAATTTTAACCTAACAGTAACAGAGGCCGAGTCCCTGATAGCGACCATCTACGGACGGATTTGACCGCTGCCTGGCGTACCCCCCCCCACCTACACTAAAGACACCATCAGTGTTTGCTGCGTTTAGTTTCTGGTTGTGGATTTGATCGGTGGAATCAAAAAATAATCGTTAGATATGATTATTTTTGAAATACTTGTTGCAATTTTTGTTTTTATCTTGAGAACATCGAGTCTAGGCACATGCATAAGTAGATCAAATTCCTTAAAGCAAACTTTTAATCAGATATATAATTTGATAACTTCTAATAAGAAACTTGCTTAGTTACTTTTATTTGTTATGTTAATATAATAATAGTTGTAATTTTTATCTTTTCTGTTTATATATATATATATATATATATATATATATATATATATATATAAAAGTCTTGTTGGAAATAAACTAATCCATTCGTTCATTCATATTATGATGAGAATGTATATTTCCATAGACGCCATGCAGTTAGTATATTATTTTGGAATATTTTAATAAATTACTAAATTAATTTGTTTATAATAATTAAAAGTGACATAAAAATAAGTTTTATGATAGTTTAAATATCCTTGCGTGTTGAATAATAGTTCTAACGGTAATCACGACATGCAATTGAACATGATCGTCATTATGAAACCCAAATATTATTTTTATACCATTTCATTTACTTGTCGTGGTCATTGATTTGTTAAATATAAGCCGCGAACAAAATACCACGGTATATACCAATAACTGACAGATTGGTACCAATAATCAGTTTCAGATGGCATCCAAGCATTAAACTGCAATTTAAGTGTAAAATAATTTAAATATTTTAATATACAAAATGTTTTACACTTCGGGTGTATGTCCAATGGGAAATTGCTGTACAGGTAAAATTTAAAAAATCTTTAAAACTATTTGAATCGGATTAAAAATAATACAACAATTTCTCCATTGCTCAAACAGATTAAAAAACTTTTAGATGATACTAAAATATAGGTAATTTATTAATTGTGAATGTATACTTTCAGATTAAGGTTTCATTGTAGAATCATTTTACATACGAAACATTCTTTACAGCAAAAAATCATTAAAACTATAACCTTGTTTGCATGTGGAATTTAGCTCATTATCAGTAAAATATATCAGGTTATTTAGAGGAATATCTCGAGAAAAAATCTGAGATATAAAAACCTATCGGTTAGGGATTCGCAAAATTCTTATTCTATCTGTTTTTCTCTTTATCTTTCTATCTGCAATATATTTTGGGAGTAAGTTAGGTTATAGACTGTATTTTATTGTAATAAAACGACATGCGTATAACGGCAAGATTAAATTCGATTATGGTGCATGTCTCCTCTTAGGCTGTCCTTCACTATATCCTTAAGTATTCCTGTTACGGTACATGTGATCTAGCATAATTGTTATATATTTAATAAAGGATATATGATTGTTAATTTTATTACTACATACATTTAAAGCTTCATATACTATTTTAATATTAAAATAAAGTTTTATTCTTTCTAAAAAATGTGTTTTATAAGATAAGAGTTAATACATATTATAAAGAATCTACTTTATTTAACTTTACTAGTTGTTTCTTATGTATCCATAGGAATTTAAATGGGTGGTGAATATTATTACATTTTTCTTTTGAAATATGAATAAAAAAAATATTTGAAATATTTGAAGTATTAATAAAAAACAGTATTTAAATATAACTAACGTTAAACTTCAATGTCGATCCACAAATCTAAAATGTTCAGCTTTTATTCTTTATTTTGAACCTTTTTATGTACCAAAGGAATAATAATTAAAGTACTTAAGACCTGAAAGTGTTGATATACGAGTAGTGGGAAATTTTGAATCGACTGTAGGGAATCACGGATGAAAGAGAGAAACATGTATTTTTAACTGCTAAGAGGGTCTAGTCGGATCTAACCGGATTATTTGGAGGATGTTTTTACGTTTTGTATAATGTTCTTTAAATTTATACTTAAAAAAATTATAATTATTTTCCGTTTTAATTCATTTGTTTGAGAGAGAAAACTAAACTTTATTGTTTAGATATCTAACTAATTGTGAACAATAATTATTGGATTTAAAAGCCATAAATTTATTAGAATTCCGTTTCTAATGTAATAAAATTTGTAATTACTTACTGACATTAATAGAAGAATTTATCCATCAGAATAAAAAGGTTTATTTACTATCTATTGAATATCAAACCTATCTTTTTGGGCTAGAATTTAAAGATCAAGAATCAGAATAAGAAGTAAAGTTTATAAATTCAAGGTCAATTGTATTGATCATCAGTTAGGATTTCAACCTACACTCTCGGCCATCGGCTTAGTTACATCTATAAAAATATTATTAACTTCATACGTAAATCGTCTTATATGTATGAAATAAATAAGTTTAAGACCGGAAATATCTTAAATATGTGTAAACATTTCACATATTATATTTAAAAGTAGAAATATCGGTTGGATTTACGTAAGATACAGTTTTGATGTAAAATAATTTAAAGGTCTCAGCACTACTCTTTGATGCTTGTTTCATTCCCTGCAAAGTTTCTTTTCCCTCGGGTTTAGTAAGATTCTCAAAGAGTCACTAATTTTCCGCTTTAAATGTTTTAGAATCTTATCTGGAAGTTTCACGTAACTTTCTATCATCTCTTGGCACGTTTTGACCTTTAGACTGTCCATAAATTGGTTTATTCTAGTTATAACCAGTTTTAAACTCTAATTTTAGGTCTACCATTAGGTATAATACTTATAAAATTATAATGTATTATAAGGGAAATGTTTAAACATACGCCTAGCTATCATATACCATAATTGCATATATCATTTGCATGCCAGTTTTATATATATATATATATATATATATATATATATATATATATATATATATATATGTAAAATACGAATGTATCCATATCATATATCACATATGGTATAGATATCGTATCACGTCATATAGCTGCAACACTTTAATTAAATTAACTTGTACTTCTGGATATATGTTTCACGTATGGTAATAGATTACTAAGAAGAAGTTTAAAAGCGAAATACATGTAAACTTTAATTTCTACTATAATGACTTATATAACGAAGAATACTTCTTTGACTGTGTTTGGCTACACATAAATATACGAGTATTATAAGTGTTAGTAAACAATTATCTTTTCGTCTTAATATTAAATAAATCCTAACTCAAAATTATTATAAATATCTTTCAATATACTTTCTGTGATATATACAGTATTTTTTATAAATGTGGTCAATATAACAGATACGTAACAGCTGTTGTTAGTAGTAAATTATTTACATATTTGGATAGGAGTATGATTAAGTAGCTAATATGATTCCGTATAATTATTCACGCTTTACAAATATGCTATTATATTATTCTTTTAAGTAACGATTACTCATCTCTAAAGTTTTATCTAACGTAAAGTTAAAAATATTTGTACTATTACTCTTCAGATAAGTTGATATTATGTCAACTGCTATTGTCAGAATCTTATAAAATGCATGTTACAACTTTGTCACTCGATAAGATTAGACTGTAATAAGAGTATTTATAGTAACTAACTCAAAATCAGCATGAATGAACCGAAAGTCCATTTAATTTAAACTGTGCTTGAACTATGTGTGTGAAACAAAAACCTTTGGATTGATACAAGGCAGAAGTAGATGAAAAGTCTGCATAGATGAAAGGTTCATTGTTACTTCTAAGTGAATGAGGTAGACAGTGTTGTAAATTTATCAATTTCTCGATTAGTCAGAGCGACTTCGATAGTAAAAATATATTTTTAAAACCTGAAAACCCCGTAGCCATAGAGAGAAAATTAAATAACAATACTAATTTTATTTAGGAAATGTCACGTTAAATTGAACTATTTTGTAAATAATATCACGTTTTTACAATATTTTTTAATGTATTATCAATACATTATTACCGTAATTTTGAACTAAAATATTGCTCATTAAATTGAAAACAACTTTGTGGCTGAAACATTGAACATGTTATGTGTCAGTGCTAAGTACAATGTCTCTCAAACATTCACAGATTAACAAACACTAATTGTAAACTAACTAAAAATAATGCATTAGTGCAGGTGCGACATGTAGTGTGTAAAGACTGCCACAGAACATGTCTACTTTTCTTCTTGATTTAAGCCTCTTAAAAGGCTTTAGTATGATTAGTTAATATTATCTTAGACTAAAGTTATAAATTAGTTATTAACCAGAAGAATAGATCAGATTATAGATTTGAAATTTAGTGCTGATTTTAAGCATCAGTGAAAGATGGCGAATTTCCTGACATCTTTACATACGCTCTAATGAAAAAACAAGACACAATTATCTTCTGTTATTACTCTTAGGAAATCAAACTAAAGAAGCTAAATATGAGAGAATTACAAGAATTTAGCAGTTAGAACTAACTTTACATGAATAAATGATCAAGCAGCAATGGAACTTTTGTTCCGTAATATAATATGATTATCGATTACAGTCAATGTTTGTTAAACTTATGTAATTAGGTGTGAAACACTATACTATAGTTTTAGGAAGTATACGGATTTGTGTCTAATGTTTGTAATCTGTTTCAAAGTAAACTTTCAGGGCGGTTTTCCAACTTGCCGACACAGTTTACGATAGCCTAACGAGCATCTAACTTTACGGTAGGATGATACTGAAATCCTCAAATGGTTATAAATACTGAACCAGCTTGACATTTCTGTATATAATTAAAGTTTAATAAACTATAAATTTTCATTATTATTTGTTGGTAATAAAATATTCTTAATATTTTTGATAAATAGCAAAATACTCTCAGTGAGTTTAATTTGTATGGCAACATTTAGGTCAAACCACGTTTCGCGAATCAGACTTCATTGCAATTTCATGCAAACGTTCAATTGTATTGCTAATAATACGTGTTATTAAACACCCATCTTCAAACAAGGAATAAAACCAAAATGATTATAAAAATCTTCAAATACACTATTTGTAATAACTCAACTTATTTGTTCTAAGGGTAGTTACTCAAGCCACACAACGCTCCAGCAAGGACGGAATTGGAGCTACCGAGAAGATTCTGGCAGAGTTCACGGCCAGATTGGCACTGACTCCTACGACTGCGTTTAATCATGAGCTCATGTTTAACTGCACTCACAGCATGGGAACGGTTAATTCCCCACTCTGGCTCAGAACCTTCATATGTGGGCTGAGTCCTAATTTAAAGTAGAATGAGTTCAGCTGTATCATTACCTGTGATGATGTCCTGGAATGCAGTACAACTAAACAATAGCAAAGCTGCTTAGCTATCTAAAAACGCATACCAGTCTTTGAGGGCTGGCAAGTCTGCATGACTTTTGTCACCATACCAGCTCTTAAGTGATTTGTGACTTGGCGGTTACAATTTATATACTTGACATCGACTGGCTTCATTCCCTATTTTGCTCTGTATAAAACATGTCCAATAAGTTGATCATTCCAGGTCAAGGAAGTTCAAACCCAAGTAATTTGATGTCCCTGAACTTCAAAAAATAAAACTATTGAGAAAAAGCTTGTTCAAGCTCCTTTTCATTGTGAACGGCACAAGCACGGTCTTAGCGTGATGGATTCCTAAGCCCTCCCGGCTAACTCAGTTTAAAAATAATTTTGGAATATGCAATAATATTGCTGATATGCAATAGAATTCTGAGGTTATTACATGTTTTACGAAACATTTTTAGTAATGATTTGTAATAAAGGATATATTTTTATTAGTGCTTTGCAGATTACATTATGGAATTATGTTCGGAGGAGGAACATATTATTCAAATGTAAAACCAATTTATATAATCCAGAATCAGTGTATCAGATGCTTGGTACTACTAGTATTGCCACTTTATCACAGCTCAAAATCTTCAGGGCATCACTATAATATTACTATATACTCACATAAGACTGGGGTAACTAATAATGTGAAACCTTTACGGTATGAATAAACGACTTAAAAAACTGACCAATGTGCGAAGTGGAGCATTCTATTAAACTGTTAAATGTAAAGTTAAGTCTAATACCTCTATGGTTAGCGAACTAAAGTTGTTTGTTTCAGGTTATCTGTTAAACTTCAATGACTGGATACTCATGGGAGAGCCTAAACTAACATTTAACTACTGACCATGTTACACGGATAACACATGCAAGTGGAGGACAAACTAGCTGACGAGTGACCACATCGGTGTTGTGGTTCAAAGGTCTGCTTAAAACGTAAAACCTATATCAACTAGTACACAGCTAAGTTAATAAAATGGTATTTTCCTTTTAACTTGTATAAGTTTTTTTTTTTTATATACATTAAAAGTAAAGCGTTATCATAGGAAGATTAAGTTTTCAAACATCAACGAACTTATTTTGTCAATATATAAAACATAAAAATACATAGTTTAATATTCACCTGTATTTATTTTATTCCAACTATATCTGAAACAATTAAGGCTAGACAGTAATCGTGTATTGAATTATTTTTTTTGTTCTCTTAGGAAAAGAAGCTTATAAATTGAACTTAGGTCTGTAAGAACCTTTGCGCTGCTTCCGGAGTGACATGATATTTAGGATGGGTAAGATTAGGGATTAGGGGCCGCCTCCTATCGAGACCCACGAGGAAAAAATAGGGAACTACGTATCAAAGTCATGTCTCCTTGTAAGAAGGGGAGACTAGCTCTGAACCAGTCAAAGTAGGCAGGGGGTGGCACACCCTTGTTGAGGTTAGCAAAAACCTCTGAGGTTAGGGAACAAACCCCACCAACTCCAACAGTCATCTCACACAGTAGACCTATCGAATTGCCCATAAACCCCAGAATCTCTACACTAGCGGTTAGTGATGTTCCGCTCCTAGACATTCATAAGGTTACCCAGATTTAAGTGACAAATCGGGTTTTTGCTGTTCCCAGTGGTGGGTTTAACTGGGAGGGTATAAACAGCCACGAGTGATCCCTACTGGGTATCAAGTATTGAATGTTAGACTATACTTCTATTAGTTCAAGTTGAGGTTAGGTAGAATGATTATTATTTCAAGGAAGCACTATGAGACATAAAGATATATATATATATATATATATATATATATATATATATATATATATATATATATATATATATATATATATATATATATATATTATATATATATGGAAATAAAATATAAATGAAATGCAAGATTCAATCAAACAATTTCAGTTAATGAAAATTAAACCAAAAATACTCCTGTCTCTAAATTAAGTCATTTAATAGTAATAAGTCAATATTATAAATAATATAACAATATAAAAAAATTAATTAAATTTATGTCCCACTTTACAAGCAAAATATTCTGTGTAAAAACTGTGAAAGGGTGAAACCAATTGGAAGAGCTTAAGTTACTGTTTTTCAGTTGAAGAGAGCGCTCACAGAGAAACCCCAATATCTGATGTTAACTTTGCTTGTTTGTGTAAAGTCTACTTGCCGGTAGTAATAGAGAACTACTCTGTAAGCGACCGGACCAATAATACCTTCACAGATGAAACAGGAATTCAACTCATCAACTCTTGGTCACAATCTGGTAAGCACCATTCTGTTATTGTTAATATTAATTTTCTAATTTTGAGTTTTTGTGCACTATGTACCATTCTTTATTTAAGGGATATAAAGACGAGGATTAATTACAATATATAGGTACTCAAACATATCTTTATTTATATTAAAATTGTAATAAACACATTTTTGCAATATCAATCTTTTACGTGTAATGTTACAGAGTTTACAGAGGAAAATTATTCCATCATTTGGCATTAAAGAAACTAAATGTTAAGGCAATTCAATTTCATGCATTATTACATATGTATATTGTATCAATGTTACACTATTCCAAATTCCAAATTATACTTAACACTAAGTTTAAGTGGTTAAATGGTATGAACTGAACAAGGAAAATACACCTTTGAGCATGTAGTTAGGCAAACGAATACTGGTAATATTTACCTTCAACGAATACAAATAGCCACTTATACCCTATACTCAGGACAAGAAGTTTGTATTAAACAGCAAGTAGTTATTTGTTGTTGAACCATTCTTTTATTAACATCTTCAGATAGTAATCAACCGAGTTCCTAAGCAACGCATATGAAGGGAATACCTAGAATGTTTTATTAATGAATTTAATTAAATTTTAAGCAATTAACGTATACGATCTTGTACAAATCCCTGAAGTTTTACACATGTGACTTCCTTCATAATTGCATCTTTGAATTTTTCCATCCGTGCAATGACCAGCAGTTTGTATGTTTCACTCCATTTTGTTGTACTTTTCATATTACATAAACACATGAGAGGTACTCGTATAATGAGGAGAATTAGAACCTTTATTTTAGCCGAATAAAACGAGTAGGAAGACAAGACTTACTAACAAAACCCACTAAGTTCCCGTCTCTCTTTGTTGTTCCATTCAAATAACTGTCTTACAAAATTGCGTGGTGTTTCTCTTTAGCAGCTGAATTATAGCACCCAAACCTTTTAATATTTATTCGTTCCGCATCATCTAATAAACAACCAAATACAATGAGTCATCCCTAATATCGATGATCTAAGCTAGACCCTTTACAAATGCCGATGATTAAGGTTTTTGAAATTTTTAAACTACTATAAGATTTAGGAATTCAGTTACCACCTGGATTTTTAAACTTATTCAGGTGGTGCCACTTTTACAGGCCACATCCCTCGGATGATGCGAGGCAAGAATCAAGATCAAAATCCGTGAATTGGCATATATCCTCAAATGCACCCTCTATACCTTATACCTGACCTGTTTTTCCATCTACGGAAGTCTACATATTTTAATTTCATTTCTAGCTTTCTCCTTTCACATAAAAGTTTGGTCCAACGCGTCACGATCTTTAATTTCCTAATTTTTATAATCGCTTCATTAAATTAAAACACACTTTTAATAAACTTAAATATTCATAATATTTAATACGTCAATTGCAAGACATATTTGTGTAAAAAAGTTTAATATGTGTAAAAGTCTTCAATATGCGAGATGTAATTTACTGCATATTAAAAATTAGTGATGTCCTCGAGGAAGGCCCTCAATATTAGACCCGCTCTCACTTTCACATTAGCTATACTATCGGGTCACATACTGATGGCAATTCTAGCATGAACGAGCTATCAAACTGCGAACAGCAAAAATTGTATAAACATCAAATAAAATTTATGATCCTTATTTAATTCCTGTACAATTTACTGTTAACAATACTTAATTAGGTATTAAAAATTTACCTTAAACTTTTAAATTCTCACACTTTTATTGTTTTCAAAAAAGTTTAAAAACATCAGAGAATATTGAATATTTGTTTATAACAGTTTTATATAAATTTATGTCTACCAACATTACCAGAATGTATATTAAGTAACACAGAAAAAGCATAGGCAAGATAAATAGATAGAGGCCCTTAGCTTTTATGCCTTGCCTAACCAAAATGTCGTCGATGGTACGTTATTTGTCTTATAACCGGTAAGTGAGGGATGTCTAGGACAGTATATTTCTGGTACATTTAACACTTGTTGGCAATAATTAGGTCAAGGTACATTTTTTCGGAATATGATTAAATCTTTTCAGACGAACATGACTCCAGACTCCAGATCTTTGTGGTTTTTTAGAACACTATGTGAAGTAAGCAGTAAAATATAAATCTATTTATTGACTAAAACGGATACTCTGTAGTGTGATATGACCAATTGTGTGTATACTTAACATAGAGAGGTATAAATGAATTATCTGAAACTGTAGGAACTTTTTGGACTGCTTTATCTAGGTGTATACCTTTTCTCGTATATTTTAAAAATCAATAATCTTCTACAAAATAAAATGTATTCCTGAATGCCTAAGTTTAAAAATAAATAAAGGAAAAAGTTTAATAATTAACAAAATATATAATGTTTAAGAATTAACGTAAACGAAAACATCTATACACATTTGAAGGAATTTCGTGTTTTTAAATCACGAATTGTCACCATTAGCCAGATGAAACAATTGGTTTTAACACTGAGCAATGTTAAATGGATTTTGTATCAATACTAGATTCTGCTTGTAATGCAGCGCTTAGAATTTTCCATAACAGACCATCTCAATTTATTCCTACATAAATATAAATTAATACTACATATTTTTACCATTCATGTAAAAATTCAGTATACATCTTCTACGATCCACTGTTGTTATATATTTTAGTAACAAACCCTACTTATAATAATTTATAAGACAACGTAAACAATAAAACGTTATGGTGGATGGTTTCTTAAAAAAACTACAATATTCATGGGAGAAATAAAGTAAACGACGACTCTATTCGTCCCATTGTTTATTTGTACAGTGGTTAATCTATAACGCATATCAAAGTCAAACGATTACAATAAAAAGTGGCTCTCGGATAAAACAGCAATTTGTAACATTGCAATCAATGACATAGAAGTTGACGGTAGATTTATTTAGAGATAGTTATATATCAGCGTATGTCAGTGTCACGGCAATTCATTTCCACCCTGCCAACGCTTCTGCGCCACGCCGCAACCAAAGTGCTTGGATTACTGATCGCCAACACAGGCTTGTTTGTATTTATAGAAAGTTACTGGGAATCCTGAATATATTAGTCATGAGTGTTATAAGTTCGGAGTACATTACATACATTTACTACAGCTTGGTTATAAGTTTAAAAAAAGGAAATCTATGATTTGAAAATGGTTAGATAAAAAAAGAGTATTTCCATAGCTTATGCATTTATGACCGATATCAAAGGATTTGTCTCATAGATATTGTAAAACGTGCTAGCCTGCACATGTTTAGGTTTTTAGGTTGTTAGACCTAAGTTACAAATGATTATTTGCATTCATATCAGAAGACCAATCTATGTAGTTGCATTTAAATCCTTAAACCATAAATTTTATAAACATGGATTTATAAATTTATATTATAATTGTAATAATTTTCCATCTAATTGTATATTTTATAAATTAACATTGTACTTTATTGTTTATTGATCTCCAAAATTTAAAATTCAATATAATATGAGATATTTCTGTCCTTATTTCATGTTGGAAACCTCCTCTACATACTAGTGACGCTATTTAGGGTAACTAGGCTTTTTTACAACAGTCCCAATAACTGGATTTAAACTGTGTATGAGTTTGTGCGCTTACAGTAATAACATGGAAAAGATTATAAGTAGACACATTAGGAATAAATCCTTACTGGCATTCTAATTTTGTTCACTTAAGAAGTCTAGTCAAAGATATAGTAGAAGTATTAAAGCAAAAAGTAATTGAAGTAAGTGTATTTATGGATATTACGTTTACCGAATAGCTCCTAGGCTAAACTATCACAATTATGGTCCTGTAAAGAAAGTCGTGGGGTTAATTCAATACTATTTATAGTCCTAGGTGTTCTATGATCTTGAAAAACAAATATTTCAAAGTACTTCAAAGAATACCTCCTAAACTGTAAAAGTAACTTATGGCAGCGTAAGGGTCTCGGGATCACTTTTAACTGAAAACGAATATATATATATATATATATATATATATATATAAGATGGTCAAATGTTAAAGAGTTATTCTACTAGACAATACTTTAATATGGAATCTTTATGATCTAGAGAGCATTTCATCCAAAAAAGCAAAAACTCTAGATACTTGCAATAGGCCTGCTAGATGTAAATGGGGATTTAATTCATCAAACAAATGATCGATCTCGCTAAGTTTAACAGAATTAATCGGTGAAATTATCAAAGTAAAACATAACAAAAAATAACAGGCAGGTATTTTAATATATCAATGCGGAAAGCTCTCTCAAAAACGTAAAATTAAACTTTAGATTGTAATTAAGGATGAAGAATTGGTTATTACTATGGATGAATTAAACTTTCAGATAGCACTGTGTTTCCCAAGTTATTTCAGAAAACAACTCCTCGATCTCCCTTTTACCGTGAGGTCTTTGTATGTGTGGGTTTTTTTCATTTAAATAGGTTAATGAATTAACAAAATGTAAATATAGTTGTTTATATTGAAGCAATATTTAGAATTTAATGAGTTTAAATAGTTAGGGTTGGATAATAAAAAAAACCACTTAAATATGTATATTATTTCTGAGAAGGAAATAAAATGTATTGATATACAGTTATAACATTGATAAACTATAACATGTATTGATATACAGTTATAACATTGATAAACTATAAAATTAAACTATATATACATGTTTAACTATTTGATTATTCTGTTTAATGGTGTGCGACGAAAAATGTAATCCATATCGTTATACAAAATGTTACGTCTTTTGATTTGAAAATGATTTGACTGTAATATCAGGTGTTATATCTGTATATAACACCTGATATTACAGTTCACCTGATAAAAAGAAGAAATTATGTTTACAAACTAAGAACATGATTGCATGTTAACAAGTCGGAGTAGAGATTTTATTTTACAATTACTAGACGTAAAATACAGTTTGCGTATAATATATTCCATTACATTGCATTAACCCAGTATATAAAACAATTTATTCATATATTTAACAACATATGTGTGAATTAGGTTTACATCTCACTAAAACTATTTCTTACGCCCATTCATAGACTATAGCGAATATTGTAATTGAGTTCTGTATAACACAATTACAATAATAAATAGTAAATTTAATACAAACCCATTAACATTATTTAATATTATTCTTATTTTAAAGAGGCTACTTAACTATAGAGCACACAACAAAACAACTCTCTATTAATCCGTAGTAAATATGCAGACACAGGAAAGGAATGCAGAAAAAGAACGAAACTTTTCATGCCCTCTTTGATTTGAACTGTTACTCCAACGATCTCTTTAATGTTGAGCAACTAAAATAAATGTTTTATGTTAAATAATAGATCACGAACATAAAACTTCCTCTAAGGCTTTTATATTTGATCTGGTAAAAATATGGATAATATTCAAATATATATATATATATATATATATATATATATTGTATATATATATATATATATATATATATATATAGCTAAATATAATACGTGCACTAATATCAAGTCTATCTTCATTATAAGTATATATATAGAAAATACAACATGAGGACAGCTTTACTACAATATCAAGATATAAATTTATATTACTTTACTTCTACGGTTACTGCAAATACTAGGCCAACAAATGTTCCATGATTACACAGAAAAACATAACAATAAATACTTACATAATACTTAAGGTCTGTTCATCTTCCATTAGTAGTTGTATTTTAACTTCAAAATGATCATCTTTAATTCCATGCTAAAATGCAAAAAGTTATTTTATTAAGATTACTTACACACCTAGTGCGCACCATGATTTCTTTTACGCAATAAAACATAGTATAAATCCAAACTGTGGGAATAAATAACTTTCCATAATAACAGCTATGTAGTTTTTGAACTGTGGGGAATAATTATTTTTTATATTTATGTATCAAATTTGAAATTAACCAAAGCGTATTAGCTTACGACGTATTAAAAAACTATAAAAAAGAACGTAAATAATATGCATATCCACTATGATGATATACACAATACTGATTGTAAATGTGTTCTATATAGTTTTTTCAAAAGAATCAAAGGGAAAAGAAGGATTACAAATGTCGGTGAGAGATCTCATTTCCCTAGTGAAATACTTCTAATGCAGAAGATCTGAAGTGAGGTGTCTGTAAAGGAACGTTGTCATGACGTTACGTAAGTGAGTGAAATTTCCATTAGAGTTTGAATATTGTCACTAACTTTTTGTGACTAGTACGCTTTCTATTTGTTATTGCTATCTCAGGATAGACAAACGTTACTATGGACCTGGTAGACCATGGAAAGTTGATTATTATGAGTGGAAGTAGACACATTTTTAGGTTTATGTATTTATATTTTGTTATCTGAGCAACAATACAAACGCTATTTTACCGGATATACCTTAAACTATATAAAACTAGATTTATATCGACGGAAGTAGAAGCTCTTTTATTGAGAATTTCATACCAACATATTTAGATGTTTTATAGATTGTGCAACAAGGCAAATTACTATAGCGTGTGAAATATTGATTTGAACTAAAAATACTTATCATTGGCTAAAAATAAATTAAATACCAGTTGCAACATGTCCTAAGCATGTCTAAGTTTATAATGAACATAGTATTTACTCCCTCTGGCCTGAAGTAGTTTAAGTGCTATTAACGTTGTAACACTTAAAATAAATGAAACTACATAAAAATGTATCTATCTGATTTGAGGCCACAAAAAATTGCTATTTAAACTTTCAGTAAAATTATTCCACGAGATTCAAATATTTTTTATTGATGATTTCTTATTTTCAAGAGTGTTTATTACACCGTCTATATAAATAATATACCTATGGCTTTTCTGTTATTCGATAGGAAACAAAGTAAACTACGGCTAACTGTTAGTTATTGAAAGAAACTAATAGGGTTAGTCAAATGAAGTGTTCTAAACGTATAGTGCGAGAAAGAATATAACTTTAAAAATGTAAAATATCACACAGGACAGAATGAAATAATTCTTATAAAAAGGATTTAATATAAAAGTTGCAACCATAATAAATATCTAGGTTTAAAGACCATATCTTTAAATCTAATCCTACGTCAATTTTTATATGAAATTAAAGCTTCAGAGAAAGAAACATTGTTATTTTCCTCATTACACCTTTAACAATGACGAAGTAAAACATAAAAAATTGGAATTAACTTAATAATTGGCATTTTTATTATATTTAAAAATAAAATAATAATACTAGCTACTATTACTATTATATTACTAGATATTGATTGCATTTCCTATAAAATAATGTGGCACATACACAAATTCTGCCATTTTTACTAGAACCTACTTCATAACACTATCCTTTGAAATGTTTAAAATTATAGACATTATTTAGCACATTAAGTAGTATACAATGTCAATTGAATAAGTAAAAGAAATTATCGATATATTATTTACCTATTTTGAACCTTATTTACCGAAAATATCAGAAAAGCTTTTTCAATATTAATAGTTGAAACATAATCAGTATTATTAAAATAAACAAAACCACGCTATTAATATATGTTTAATGTCATAAGAATTACCGGTTCATATATATTGAATGTAAGAACGTGTACATTGTATTTTTACTTGGCACTATTTATTTTCTATAAAATAATATAAACATCACATGTTTAAAGAACACAATCGTTTTATTTTAATAAATTTATATTTCTTAGTTGTATTTACACATTTATTCAAAAGTATTAAATATAAAACAAAATGTCTATACTATTCCAGGCATACTGTATTAATTACGAATATATTACACATGAGTTTATTATTTACAATAGGGATTTTAACACCTCCAGGAACTAAACCACCTGTTATGAAAACCTAACATAGAATTTATAGTATCCCAAACTAAGATCTGTAGCTTCTTGGCCATATTAGTTATTAGCATCATTCTCTTTAGTATCCCTAAACTCTAAAAACATCCAATCGTTACGACAACTTAGATATTGATAAAAGGGCTATATTATTGTACTCGCTGTGTGATGGAGCTTGCCAAGAATATATGTATACACGATTAATAATAATTGATTACATGTAATTATCGAGTCCGCAAAGTTCTCAAATTCTGCCTAAATAAATAGCACATTATTTTTAGTCAGAGAATTTGAAGTTTCTGTCCTACACAATGTAAGTAGATAATTACCAGTAATATGTAAGTACAATCAATTGATAACTTATCCATTTATTTATGAATCTAAGTCCAAAAAAGCTACCTTATGTGTTGTTAAGAGAAGATTATTTAATAATATTAATTCATATTAGTTTATTTTCATTTATTCAAATTATACTATTTACGAGTCATGCTCACTTGAATTTTTATTACTTTCTGGGAATAATATTTATTGCGAAAAAGTGGAGTATTCAGGTAAAATCTGTTGATTCTTATAACGTTGTGAAGAGGGACTTGGTAACCGCTTGGCTCCGAATAAACTTTGGAACTAATATCGCTTAACTTTTATTCCGTAGAAATTTCATAACATGTTAGCTCAAATAAATAAATTCATATACTGAATAAAGCAGTTGTACAGGTAGATTTCATGTCAGAAGATAGGATAGATAGTTCCATTCCCTTGCATTATTGGATATAAAGAACCGTTTTGAGCCTAAAATTTCTGTTTTACTGATCATTTTTACCAAACTTGGTTGAAACCATGTGACTGAAAAGACACTACTATTTTTATAAAAGCCACGTTCTGCCTCGTTTTATCCGGTTGGCACCAACAAACAACGTTTTGTGTGAGCTTTTTTAAATAAAACAAATAAGTATCAACAAATTAAATAAAAATTGTTTCTATTATGGCGAAGTTCAAAACAAATAATATTGATTTATTGATTTATTGATAGAACTTAATACAAGATCATCAAGATCTGAATTGGTGTCAAACAGTATAAGCATTTTACAATTTGTCAATAATAGTTTCCAGGTTAGGCCGTTGTGGTTAATGTTCTCTCCAATTCAGGAACTCCTCCAGGCTGTAGAATGATTGGTCCAGCAACCAGGTTGTCAGTCTCTTCTTAAGCAGATTGCGGCTGATACTCTTCAGTGCTTCTGGGAGGTTGTTAAAAAATTTTGCTCCAGCGTATGTAGGCTTTGATTCATAGAGTGCTGACCTGTGTAGAGGTAATGTATAGTTTGTGGCATTTCTAGTTTGGTAAGCATGCCTATCATAGTGTCTTGGAAGGTTTTCGAGAAGAGGCATGAAGTATTGTCTCTAGGATATAAAGGGAGGGTGCTGTGAGGATCCCTAAGTCCTTAAAAGCCTGTCTACAGCTGTCTCTTGTGCCTAGCCCAGATATTGTTCTTATGGCTTTCTTTTGTAGCATCAGTACACGCTGTATATTTCTTGCTGTTGAGCCTCCCCAGACCACAATGCCGTACCTTAGGTGTGACTCAAACAGTGCATAGTATGCGATTTTGCTGGCTGCTTGAGTGCTGATGGTCTTAATCCTCCTTATTACAAAGATGGCTGAGCTCAGTCTTTGACAAAGCCTATCCAGGTGTCCATTCCAGGATAGGTTTTCATCTATGATGATCCCCAGATGCTTCACTTCGCTGGTCACTGTTATGTTGGGGAGTTTCTTCCCAGAACAATCTGCTTTGTCTTAGACTCATTAAGTACAAGGTCATTTTTTATGCAATATTCAGCAGCCACATTCAGTGCAATATGTGAGTCAATTTCCAGGTCTTCTGTGTTTTTCTTTCCTGTTAGCAGCACTGTGTCGTCAGCATACATTACACTGTACGCATAGTCTTGGAGGTACTGTGGTAAGTCATTTGTGAATAGGGCAAACAATACGGGGCCAAGCACTGAGCCCTGTGGGACTCCTCTTTGGATTGGGAGCAGGGTACTGTTTGGTACTACTTTACTGTTTGGTACTAATAATACTTATAGTTTTCTACTTGAAAAAGTATTACCTGTGGCACTGAATGGTTAATAATTAACTTAGCGTAACGTTACAGTTTACAGTATTTCCTATGACTGAAAAAAATATTTAATCAGGAGAGAAAGAGCTTTCCCAGTTGTATAAGCAAGTATCAAGTATTAAAAAGGCATTGTCATCCAAGCTGTTGCAACTCGGATAAGAATGTGATTTGCCTTTCCAGCTTTGCTCTCAGCTGTAAGCAAACTATATCCCACTGTCATATTATTTATTTTAAATTTTGAATTATCATTTTTAAGGTTTTTGTGTCATTTAAATAAATACACTCATATTATTATTTTTAGAATCTCAAAAATGTAAAAGCCAACACTTACTCGCTCACCAATAGCTCTTCAACTTCGCAACGCATTAGAAAGGAAATATTTAGCACACGTATCCATCTCGACTTGAACAGACAACTTAAACATTTAAATTAGGATCGACTACCAATGCTTTAAAATATAACACAAGGGGTTTGATACACGAATAATACTCGAATGTTACTCTTTACTCATGTTTCATGATCCAAAACAGTTATGATCGACTCATCCTTTGTTGCTAAATATAATAGAATCTGTGTAAATGAGATAAAATATACAAACTTGCTCTTTCATGTTGTAAAATGTACTGGATAGAGATTATTTTTACTCTGCAAAGCTTTAAAGAATATTTAAAAGATCAATGTTTTTGTTACTATTAGTTATAACTTAAAAAAAACAGCATCGGTTTCATTAAACAGAAAAAGGTAAAAACAAGACTTATAATTATAGCAAATGGCTCGTTGAAACTTTTTGGATTATGTCTAAGACATGTAACTGTAATAGCAAATACACGAAGCTTCCATTTTTTTGTACTTTACTATCAAGTAAAAGGGACGTATCCCTTTTTAAATGGCGTAATGAACATTCTTGATATAAGTGATGGTCACTGGAAAATATTACAAAATCGTGATCCCTTCAAAGTGATTTGAATTTAAATTTTTTACGAGCAATGTTTGAGCCACTGAAGGTGGAGAATAAACTTTAAGGGTACCAATGAAAAAAAAATCAAGAATCTATGCAACGTTCCATAGTATTTTATCTAGTAACTGCAACCCTCGCACTATTTTAGGCAAGTTTGGACGAATCCGAAATATTCTTATTGCAAACATATAATGATGTAAACATAATGGAATCACAATTTAATATAAAGGAAATGTCATATATTATGCATATATTTTCTGATCATCAAGGTATTTAATTTAAATAAAAAAAAATTACTTACCATTTTCCGATTAAAAAGGTGGTCTTGTGGGCTGAAACAGAATTTCGTATGTATAATTAAATTGTTTAAATCTTTCATCTTTCATTATAAAAACTTTAAGTGCCTAAATGGTAATGAAGTTTTAAGGACGATAATCTGTCAATAATAATCTATTATTATTTATTTTAAGTACAGAAGTTTTAAAACAAAAGAAATGAGATACGGCTGTATTTAGGTCGTATAAAAATTATTTATTCTGAGAATAAATGGTTATCACCTATTTTAACACTAACATAACACTAATTTTAATATTTTTACCAAAGTTCAGCCAATTGACTTATATTGCTGCTAACTATATGTTCCCTCTATATACATGAAGCTACATGTTCGTGCCTTCATATAGACAGAAAAGAAAAATTAAATTTCTTTAGCCCCTCAAGTAGCATAGTTCTTAAACGATCAGCCAATAACTAGCCATTAAGGCATTGTCTCGAAAGTAGGCTACAATTATAAATTCCAAACGTATATTTATTCGAGGAATAAATTGGTTTTGGGTTATATACTTAGTCTTGAATCCTTATGTAATCTTACGGCTGCAAATGGAACATTATATAAGGGTTCTCAGAAACTGTGCATAGAAGACAATATACTCTCTTCCTCTGTGAAAACCATTATATATTTATTTTATAAAACACCATGAGGATTCAGTTTAGTCCACCATTCAGCTGATGTGCTGTTGTTCGATAAATGAAGTCGATTTAGTAACATGGGTACCTGGGCCCCTCCTATTATTCCTTTTATCTCCAATGTCAGTCACGTGTACACGTTGCTTCCCTTGACGTTGATGAACATATTTGTATTATTTTAACAAATTCACATTAAATGGAATAATAAAACCATACGAATCATAAATATGTTATTATTTGACAAATTCAAGTAAGGAAATCGTGTTTTTATTCTTTTTAAGTTTTGTATAACATGTTTTAGCTGTTTGTAGCTGCATAACATAAAGAATTTTAAGCAGAATAATCACCAAGTTAAACTTAGTTAATCACACATTTTTTTTGTTAAATGTTTCTTATAGTTGTTTTATATAACCATTAGTTGATTTTATCGCATAATTTAAAGTAACCAATTTCTTTTTTTAATTATTATTGAATGGACAAAAACATTAACCTACTAATTTAATTACTTTAACGTTAAAAAACCTCACATTCGCATTTGTAGGGATTGCGCAAAAGTAGTGGTTGATGGAAATGTGGAATACATACTAACTCATTATGTAATATTTACGAGTTTGCACTTGTTGATAAGTAATACTCCCTTTGGAAATTAGTTCAGATTTAACATTCGATTATCCTGTGTAAATTTTATAAGCTTTCAGAGAAATGAAATTGTGCAGAAGAAAAAACCTCCATATAAATAATGTGTAAGAACTAATACTTCAAACTGCAAGAATTATTTGACAAAACAACTTTTAATCACAATACATGATTTTTTGCGTAAATAAAGAAAGCATATTACCTTAAAAAAGAAAATATTTAAAAGTAATTTTTTTCTTAATATGTATAAAAAGCGTTGAATTATACTAACACATGCACAAACATTGAGATATTTTTAGTAAGTTTCTTGAATAGTTCAGTATTTATTTTGTTGTAGTATAACACACGTTAAAGATTAAAAAAATTAAAAGACTAATGCAATAATGATTATTACTTAACGACTCATACATTTTTAGAATAGATTCTGTGATTACCTTCAGCTGTGAAGGAGGAGTCGCAAAGATGAGAATTATTTAAAGCCCGACTTTGATGCACCGTCTGTCACTAGCAGAGTATTGTCGATAAGGCTCCCTCGAGGCTCTAAGAGTGAAAATGTTACAGTCAGCGTGTCCCTTCTTGCAAGAATTGTTTGGGCTTAACAACAACGTAATTTATATTACATTTTGTAGCTTAAGTAGAAATGATTTAGTAGGATTTACAGAAAATTTTTTACCTGTAATTATGTTTGTAGTATATTAAAAATACATGGAAAATTGTGATATTAAGGAATTGTATATAATAATTATCTATACAAATCAGTTACTTCTAGGCTTAAATTCAATCATTTGTTTTTCGGAAGCCGGTAAAGAAATTCGTTTCCTAACATAGGTATCTACATAATAAAGTTTGGTTGTCTGGCTTTAGAGGAAAGAATAGTGGAGCCGATAAAGTTTTTAATGATATGCATATGAATGAAAACTATTACATTTTTTAACAAAATAATACATACATATGAACAAATCATTCCAATATATTTCCGACAATCTCATATTGCGTTTTGTAGTTCGATGAACCAAAGCAATGATACATTGTAATTATATTGGTTCCTTACATACCTGTATAACTCTACACATATAAACTATAAACTAAAGTGTGCACCAACCAAATGTTTTTCTTTTCCTGTTTTAAATAACTATATTAGTATTGTCATTATTTTTATTTGGGGAATGTTTCCATTTTGTTACAGAATAACTTATAAATAAATTAGGGAAAACGTTTCTAGTTTTATCTATTTAGTTTAACATACACAATTTAAATTGGTAAAGACGAAAACAAGATATAATCTATTTACATAAATTAGTGAATATATGTTAAACCTATACACTAGGCTGCGTACATTAAGAAGTAAGAGCGTGTAATTAGTTATAAGTAGATATTAAAACTTTTATCCGAATCACATGAATACCACCCCACACATCATATGTGAATAATCAAAACTATATGTACGCGTTTTTAGTTCTTAATTTTGTTTATGGCAAAGAGATAAAAGACTTTTTGAATATCTCCTCCTTAACAATAGAAATACGCTCAGAAATTTCTCATTTATCTTAGATATAAAATAAAACAGTAACGAAAATATCGATATTATTAACATTTTTAATTCCATAAAAAGAGAAGAAAAATATCGATAATCCATTACATTTAAAACTGAGTTTATTTAAACGTGGTAAAAATATGTTTTTTTCATGTGATGATACTCGTCAGTGTTTTCCTATACGACTTCTGCATTTTGTAAATACACTGTAAAAATATATATACAAGCATATTTAACGTTTAGCATTAGTAAACTGTGTTGAAAACACTGATATGTTTTCTTTGCAAAAAATTTTATTGCAAAAACAAATATGAATATAAAGGAGTTCTTAGACTGATAAAATTTGAGCGCTGCAAAGTTCTATCAGGTTATTGCACTCGATCTGCCACGCTCAGCCATCCTGGTATTGTGATCTCATTACAAGAGCTTTCCTGCCTTCTTTTATAATGATAGTAGAGCTTTGTGCCACCCTTTACTTTTTTGTATTACTACTGCAATTAAAGAAAGTAATTAATTAAATACTATAAAAGAATAAAAGTTTACACCTGTTTTTCATTAATAAGAACTAAATAAAACGCTCTAAAACTTCATAAAGAACTTACAAACAGTTTATTATTGGTCCTAGAACTTGTATTAAATTATTCCATACCTAATTCTAATGGAACTTTTAAAAAGGAAAACTTTATCAAGCTCAAATTTTTGTGTGAATATCATTATTATGTTATTATAGCGCAATAATCGCTACTGAGATGTTTACGTCAACACAGTTTAGCACACCCCATACAATAAGCAACCATTGTGTTTTTACTGACTTATTTTATAGTGCATCAACTTTCACTATATTAATTTAAAGACACATTTTTTAACATTTTTCCTTCAGTACAAATAATATAATTCTTGCATACGTTGTAAATAATATACACAAAATAATGTTGAAATAGAATATTGTAGTGTAATTTTTTTAACCTTATTTTATGCCAATTTGTTATAAATAAAAATACCTATATTATTTTAAATGAAAATTGTATAATTTTAATATATTAAACAAACATTTATAACGTATGTTTTATTCAAAAGTCTCATTAAATATTTTTCTGTTGTAAGAGGTAACCATAAATCTAGGTAAGAACGTTTTAAATACTGGACAAGAATGTCTAAAACAGATAGAACCAAATTAGTTAAATGTGATCTAAAAAGGCGTTATTTTATTTCATCCACGTACTTCATAAGGCTTTCATCGCGACATATGTTTACAGTTTACAACCATATCCTGAACGTGATTCTAATGTTACATTTACAGCCTCGTTTTGATTTTAACTTTCATCTTCTTGCCGATTATCTCTGGCGATAAAACATAGTAAATCTTATTAGACTTTATCCAAAAGTTTTATTAGGTGTTTATATCAAACTATTAATCTGAAAATTATATACTTTTTACTTTAATAATTTATGTTAAAATCCACCAATTTGTACTATTGTACTAATGTGGACCCTATTTAACTAACGATATTGTTTGTCATTTAACTCATACAATTCATATTACATCACGCTGTATATGATTGAGGAAAAATAACAGGTTTAAAAGAATACATGATAAAACAATAGTCAATAAGCTTTTTTATACTGTATCGTAGCAGTTTTGTGCCATTAAACAGAAATATTTTAATACGATGCTTTATTGAGTATGGAAACAGCTTTGGATAGTATGTTGTGTGCGATAATAATCATAAATATTTCAGTTACAAAATATTTTACCTTCAATAAATTTCAACTTTATTTGGCAGAGCAGTGTAACACGTAGATAAGAGAGCGTAACCGGATCATAGTAAGGTAAATATGAGGTAAAACAAAGTTTCCCAAAATGTAATGTAATTTATAATAATAAGTTTTATAATAAATATTTATTGTTTTCCTATTAATGTTATTAACTACGTATTATTTATTAACTATGACTACAACATTGTAGCAAATTCTTTAATAAAGCCAAATTTATTACACATCAGTGGAGGATTATGTAAGTATTTAAAAAGTAGCTTTAGTTGCTAGGAGTAATGTTGGTTTGATAACTAAATATAGCCATATATCAACAATACATACAACAGTGTGAATATTACTTACATTGAAATATCAATATTTAATTTATAGTAGGTATTTTTCATTAATGTTGATACATTTATAGTATGGATTTTGGCGTGCAAAAAATATTAGGTCTTTCTTATAATTTTATAATTTCCTGTTTTTACTATTTGAAAACATTCCATCTACTGAAAACATTGCTTACTTAAGAATTCAGTATTTGAGCGTGATAGCCAATCACGCTCAAGGTTTAGAAGGTTTAAGGGATACATCCATTTTTCTACTTAAAGTCGTTCAGTGTACCCTTCTGCAATAATGGAACTGACATTCCACATGTCTCTTTAGAGTGAGGTCACCGACTCTTTTAATCAGCATGCTGGCCGAAGACTGTCTAACTGTGTGGCCTTTACAGCCAGTAGGATTATTCTAATTGGAATATAGTAAGTATTTTTGAAATGAAACTAACAGGGAGACATTCAAATTGGTAGATTTTACACCATTCTAGTTTTTACTAATAAAGTAGATAGATGATAGTTTTCATGTAAAGGTGTCGACATATTGTATATCTACATATCACAGCAAATGTCACAGGTGATAAAGTTGCCATCAAATACACATAAGAAAGTCCTTAATTGCATAGTTTTCCATCCATGTAAAATTTAAAAAAATATTCCGTATTATGTGCTATTTCCTCAACTGTAACTTTTAGTGAATTTATAACGTTAATTTTGGTGTGTGTGTGAGGACGAAATAGGTCCTATTTTATCATTAACTTCATGAACTATTTTCATGTATCAATAACAGCTGTAAAAAATATAATATGATACAATTTTAATATACACCCAATTAAAGTATTCGACTTATTATATACAGAAACCTATCAAAGGGACTTACAGATACAGATAGAGAATGTTGAGTAAGCTGCTTACCCGACTCTCTCCTAATCATCCAGCTTTACTCAGATTAACCGCTCACATCATGATATTCGCTTACGACTTTAATCTCATGCTTCAGATTTCATGTGGAGGTGTTTTTCCTGCCCGGTGTACTTCATTCGACTCATTGTATAGATTGTTTATTTGGAATTATTATATCATATTTGATTGTAGTAATGTTCAGAACTAGATCCACCATATTTTTATTTTATTTTAAATAATACTTTATGACGATTAGACCTACAAACGTGTGTACGATTTGTAAGAAGCGATTGACCCTTTGAAAAGATTGAAATATCAACCAGATTTCTCACAATAAATTAATAAAAGTCACCTCATTTCTGTTTTCAATAATAATATGAATAAAATGAAATGCATTTACTTACATTTTAATTACATTCTTATACGTTTTTTACTTCCTCAAAAATTTTAAATTTGGAATCTCCAGTTTCTGCTGAATTATGAATTGGAAAAGAAGGCTACTATTAGCACGTGATAAACGTTTATTTTAGCCCAGGGTCTGAAATTTAAGACTGAACTTCTTTCTTCATAGTGATATTTTTATTTCCTCTGTGCATTTAACTTTTAAGAGTAGGTAGAAGGTAGTATATTCAAGTATACAGCTCTTTTGTTTATTAGTAACCTAAAATGTAACTTATCGGCTATCAGTTCACACACCTTCTTATGGCTTAAACATATATAATTGAAAGGCATTATTGCAGTCATGAACTCGATTAACTTACACTGTAGAAAATTACAATCATGTTGACTCAAAATAGGTCATATATCTCCGGGAATCTTTATCCGGGTAGACAGTTAAGGTCCTTTTAATTACTATCCCGCATTTTCCGTATCTATTATATTCTATCTCTAAGCACTGCATATTTATGCGCGTTGAAATTGTAACCTATTGCTCATTTACGGTTACCTAGCTTACGTTAGAGATGCAAAATAAATATTAAGCTGTAAGCATAAATAATGATGAACGCAGCGTAATTTTGTTTTTACCTCACCACTGTAAGGTATTATTCTTTATTTAAGAATTGTATTACAAAATAAAATTATTTAAGTCATTTTGTATATTTTCCTTTCATACCATCATGCAATGTTTCCATAATGAGCTACTACTAGGTCTTTATCAGGAGTGGACATAACACCAACTTGTCTATTTGGATTTGGCTAAAACAATTATTTAAAATGTGGTTAAAGAAAATTTAGCAAAGTTCTGTCTCACTCTAAACTATTTATCCTTCCAAGACACCGAGAGAGCACCTGAAAAGGTTTTATTATTTATCTGTTGACGTAACAATTAGAAGACTTTTATACAGAAAGTATTGTAAACTAAGAGTAATACAGTCCGAATACTTTCTGTTGCAGGATATTTTGAAATGCACTAAGGAGTTTTTAACTCGTTGAATTGTAGAAAAGGGCAAATAAAAAATTATTCATGTTATAATTAAAAAATCTATATTTTACGATCTTATTATCCTATTGACCTATAATTGTTTCTAACCAATAATATTTTGTGAAGTAAAATAATTAGAATTAGAATATATTTAATGGACAATTTATAGATTATTTTTAATCTAAAACAATTCAGTAACAATGCCAATGTGTAAGGTTAGTCTTTGGTGAACCCTTCACTAATTAAATTATTGTTCTTAGTTAAGACATAGAAACACGTGTCATATAGGCTGTTCACAAAAGAGTGTCACAACATTCTACGGGTGACAGTACCTACTCATAATTTAAAAATAAAACAAGTCATATACTATCCTGTGTAAAACAGTTGATGCATATCAAAAGACAAAATGTTTGCTGTTATCGGTTTATGCAAGCTTACATTTAAAATTGTAGTGCTCGCTTATGCATTGACGAATTTCGTTGAAACAAGTACTGTTACAACTCTGATGAAAATTCTCAAACATTTGATGCCTAGTAAATGTTTTATAACTGTCCTTGTGTTTTGTTATTTAAGTTCAAAAGTTTGCAACAGACGACATTTTATTAATTTTGAATGAAATAACTTGACAGTTAGTTTAAATTTTTCCCTTACCGTATTTACTTAAACCTATGTGCCAAATGTTTGTTTTCTTGGCTTTGCTTAAAGATTTTAGAGATAGCAATATTGTTTTATAAAAAATAAAAAAGGGCGGCAGGGGGCTAAAGGAAACATTTATTGACCTATGTTATTACGAAATCTTTTGTCCAAATGATGAGTACTATCAGCCACAGCCGTTTGGGACACTCTTTTTTGAACACTCTGTATACAAAAGGGTAATAGCGTAAGGTCTAATAAGGTGTACCCATCTAACAGAATAGAAGATTTAAAAACCGCTTTTCAAAATTTTCTTTTATATGAAAGGTAATATTTAATAAAAAACTTAGAGATAGTAAAAACTTGAATATTAATATTACCCAAAATTATAAACAGAAGCAGTTTATAAACACAAAATAAATTATACAATTGTAAAAATACTGAATGGTTTGCATCACGGAATTAAGTTACAAAATAAAATTTTCTTACATCATGGCTAGATGCCCTGATATTAGTGAAAGTTTGTAATATACCACTAAATAACTAACCCTTACTAATTAACTCTAGATAGTATTGTTTTATTTTATCAATTTAAAATTGGAAAATGTCTAAAATATTGTCAAAACAAATTTTATTTATATAAATGGAATTTGCCTGGTTCAATATCAATGCTATCATACGGCAACAGTAGTTCAGAATTTATTACTGTATGTTTAGAACATAAGATTTTAAAAATACTTTAAAATTTCTTTTCTGTATTTTTAATTCATTATGTAGGGGTTAAAGATGCTCTCCTAGTGTACTCTTCTGTTAAAATAACATTACCAAATGTATTAAAATTTTGAACTCAATATAATCGAAATCATAGTACAATGTTCTTTTTCTGTAAGAAAATCAACGTTGTAATATCGGCAATATCATATAAGATACTCTGGATATGAGAGCAATATCGTTACGTAGATCGTCCCGGAACGACGAGGAATATTGTCGCAGTCTGGATATAGGCGTGACATTCTCTCGGTGGAATCAGAACAGAGATATCGGCATCGGTTTTTGTACTTACATTCTTTTAAGTTGTATTGCTTGATTGATATCATCATGTAGCATAACTTGCTATATGTAGGTTTTTCCTACAGACAAAAAAGTTTATTATTGAGCATAGAAGTATTTAGGTAATTTTGTGTTAATAGCACGTAAACTCTAGAAATTATTTCAGCTAGAAATTAAACTTTATATTTGATAACAATATTATTTTTAAGATAAGTAAAAAACCACAACGCTACAGAAAAAGCTCTTAAATGCGGTACACACAGTCAAACGATTTAATAGTGAAAGAAGAATATGTACTAGATGTAAAGTACATGTTTACCAAGGTGAAATATTGAGTACAATATAACATAAAGAAGCAGGAGAACTGGTACAAAGATAAAACGTGATATTAGTACGGCTGCATATGCGTGTCCATGGCGAGTCCGAAAGCACAGGAAATGAGCAAGCGCAGCAAATATAGATTCAGTCGACAGGAGTCCATCTTAGCGTCTATAATGTTGAAATAAGGTTGCTGAGGTACTTATGTAGTCGTTATTACAGTTATGTAGCATTACTTTATTACTGGTAAAGATCTAGCATTCAGTACATATCGTTAAAAGTTTATAATAATAGTAATAACAAATACCAGTAAAAATAACCCGTAGATCTGTGGTCACTTATTCTATTTATTATTGTTTGTATTTATTTAGTAATTGCTAAACTTATTATTGCTGTCTGTGATAACCATAATGTTATTTGTTGCTATTTTAAACTACTTTTATTCCCATTTTCACTATATTCCCATAAAGTGTGTTTTAATATAGTGTAATATTTTTGTATGAATAATTATTTGATTAGTACTTGGGTGTTGGTTATATCGTATATCTCTAGAACAGTTATTATATTATATTTGGAGTGGAAAAATTCTTGTTAAATTGATTGAACCGTTGGAAGTAAACCGATAAATAGATAAAAAGTGCAGCTAGTAGTTATAGTAGAGCCGATTTCCTTTCCATATTTTTGTTTAAAAAATACTTTGGCAATTCTTACAGGGCATTGAGCATTGAGAGTAAATTACTTTACTGGGGTAAAGTTAATAATGTTGCTAACACATATACTAGTAGTAATATATAATTATTAATAGCGCTTTAACTGATGTTTATTTAATGGATTAAAAAAAAAACATTCAGTATCAGTTTTTTTAAAGAGTCAATTAAGTTTGATTTTAATTTCATGTTTTTTTTATTTCTTTATAGCACACACATATAGCGTGTATTTCTTGTGTGTTGTGTAGCACAAGTTTACAGTATCATTTAGATTTTCCTTTAGGATCAGGAAATATCACGTAGTCATGGCAATTTAATTACATTAAAACATAAAACCAATATTTAATACTTTAATTTTTTGTGAGGCCTTTCGATAGCAAGGCTACCTTCTTCAGACACATCACAAAAGATAGCCTTGCTATCGAAAGGCCTAAAAAAAATAAAAGTATTAAATATTGGTTTTATGTTTTAATGTAATTAAGTTAACAGTAACCAATATAAGCTCCATTTACAACATTAGTCATGGCAATGTTTTTCTTTCAAGTAGGTTACCTCAACATTTCACATTATTCTAATACAAAAGTTATCTTTTAGTTGGAAATATTTTTAATGGAAATCTGTGAAGTTTAACTACTCTTATATCAAACTTTCTGTAAAATCTTTATATATATTCACCGATCATGTTTTCATTATCTATAGAACCTAGTCCAATAAAATAATTATGTAATTGTTTGAAAAAGTTTTAATAGTACGTTATCTGTACTACAAGGATTTAAATGGTGACTGAACAAAGTTTTGAGAAATGTACGTGAAGAAAGAAGTAATAAACTTCAACAGTGTAACTACCATCACATTCACAAGAATTTATCAAAAAGTGATATTTTAATATTTAGTCCACACACCTTAAATTTTTGTGTCTAATTAAACAATATCAAGATGGCAGTCGTTTACGTATCTGCTAAAATTTTTTCCGGCCATTTCTCAATGTACATAAATTTCCTTTAGTAACTTTAAGTAATTGTAACAGTAATAGTAACCCTAACTGTAACTTTAGATCTAGTAATGATCTACATTTGTTTGACTGAATTAATTTGATTAATTTTCAAATACCATTTCCTATCACATTTTGGGTATGTTTAGTTATATGATGTTAATTTAACTCACTTACTCCTTCATTCGTTATTATAATTTAACATGAATATATCTGCAGTTACCTAGTAGTTATTACGCCGAAATTAAATCCAAGTAGGCTTATTTAATTTTTACACTAATTATCTGTGTATATTTGGTTAAATAAACACAAAACTAGGTTAAGTTTTAACCTAATTTAATTTAAAACAGGAATGTATCGTCTGCTTAACGATTCATCCTAATAACGCTTGATTAAACTCAGTTGAAAAAGTAATCTGATAAACATCTAAAATGTGAAATTAAATGAAGTGAAATTAAATCATTGAGACAACTCTTTTCCTCCGGTAATTCAGTGGCGTGTAAAAATATGTGAATTTGCTAATTAGAGTAAGAAAAATGTTTTCTCTTCAGCAAACTTTTGTTTAACACTTGCATGTAAAATCTTGCACGCCACACCGTGTGACGTGCTACAGGCTTCGATGAGGTTCATTTTAAAATTTATAATGTATGGCTCATTTCATTATTGACAAATGGAACGAGAGAAAACCATGCGGAAAATATATTTTTAAAAGCCAAACAAAAGAGAAACCACGTCAACCTAATTAGTGACAGGTTTCAACAATGCTCAAAAACATTCCATGGTTGGACATAAAATTAATTAAAAAATTCATAAAATTAATTCTTATCTATGTAGAGATGAAGGTTTTTAAAATCTACTGATATCCATTATTGAGATATCTTGTCACATAACAACACTTTTTTCATATAATAATTTTTTAAATCAGTGTTAGCTTAGCAAAATTCATTCCTAAGAGTTGAATGCATCATCATTGAATTCACTGTTCCTCATATAGATTTAACCTTTATGCAAAATTTTAAATCCGTAGTTCAGCTCGTTTAAAATAAAAAATTACTGCCCTCGAGTGATAAGGCTTTTCTAGCGCTCAACCGCTCCATAATTCCAATTTCTGTACAGTAATATTAAAAGGAACTGAAAGATAAAATTTACTCTAATTTTGGGATGGAAAAAACAAAACCAAATAAATTTTTAAATTTGAAATAGATGAAGAAAAAATATATTACGAAGTTTTAACATTTGGGCCATTAACTCTATTTTCTGTCTATGTTTGTAAATTATATTCTTTGATCTGTTGGATTATTTAGGTTCCTACATGCTCTTGATTCTATATAACTAGTTTTATTTCATTTATTCAAACGCCTAAGCCTTCCTGTTCTAATATTATTTCTTACATACTAATTGTTTACAGTTTTGACTATACATCTTAAGTTATTTCACACTTTGTCTTATTAGCTCTGGTTTGAGGTTGATCCCGAGATTAAATACTTTACTAACATCAACATAAACTTCTCTAATGCCCTGTAGACATTCATCAAACTGTAGCAAAATGGAAAACCATCCAATAATCAAGCTGTATTCAAGAGAATAAAAAAAAAATTATGTAATAATCCTAAAGATAAACCTCATGGTTAGTGTCTATTTTCCCGAGTGTTATATAGATAAAAGGTGAAATAGGCAAAGCAAAAACACGCCAAATATGCTGTAAAATTTTGTAGGGACCATTAACTGAAATATTATTGTGGCTACATTTTTTTTTTACCAGAAACATTTGTTTTTACAGCATATTTACGTAAATGAAGGACTTTATTAGAATTAAATATACTTTTAGATTATATTAAAAATTGCGTAACACGTACATACTTACATGAACTAATTATATCGACAAAATATTTATGCATATCAGCTTTATTTATATATGAAACAAACAATATTCTATAATATCGTATTTAAATAAATATTGTACGATTCAATGTATTACCTTATTCATATTTATATTTATGTGCATTTAAAATTATATTTTATCTACAATACAATGCTTTGGTATATAACCTTGTAAAAAGTTAATTGGAATTTTAAGCTTGCACTTTATTCTTCCGTGATAAACCCAAATCCTGCACTTTGAAAGTGAATCTGCTGGACGGATTAAGCAGCACACCTGCCTCAACATTTTGAGCTTGCTCAAAATAACTAACATTAATTATTTGCGCTTAAAGGAGAATGAATAAATTATATAATTCCATACGTGATGTTTAACACGACTTTGTTGTTTACTTTCACCTGCTGCTAATTACAATAGTTTAACTTTTCGAATATTCAAAACTTTAACTTTATATGAAATTTAGTTTAAATTATTTCCTAAATTAAAGAATAATTAAATTTGTTTTAAATTTAACATTGGACAAAAAATATTAAAGCTAAATGTTGTCAGGAAACTATTTGTAAACAATGGTATGTTTTTACAGCCCATAAAAGCAATAGGTAATTTTTTCATTATCAACTGTGCGTTTGGTCTTTACTTTTTTAATAAGACTTACGTGAATAATTTAATGGTTTAAATATTAGAACATAATTAGTAATTCCCTGAGTGAAGTAAATCTAGATCAGAACAGTTCAAACAGTCAATATATACTTCCTATTTTGCTTCCTATCACATTCTATTAAATAGGTCTTTTATATTAACCCATTCAGTACCATGAGCCCCAATTGGGGATTTTGTTTTTAAATCAGTTCATGTTGGCAACACTGGCTGTTTGGTGCCAATCAGCAGCTTGGTAGTGTTTTCCGGTTCTTTGAGGTTATTTCAATGTGCATTTAGTTAGAGTTGTGTTGAAACACGAGTTTATATGTTGAGTTTAGTTTATCACTAACAGGTATGTAGCATGATTATTTCATTTACTATTTTCTTATTAATTATTGTAAGTGTAGGGTTGTCGTAATTTTTTTACACTGTTGTATCATAGAAATTTATATCTTGGTAAACAATTATCACTGTCGGTATGCTGTATTTTATCATGTTTTACGAATAATTGCCTTATAAACGTAGATACCCATTTGGGGATCATGGAAAATACCATGTATTTTGATTGCTAGAATATCGATACCCATTTTGGGATCATGGCCTATACTGCATATTTTACCTTATTATTATTACATTGTCTACTACGATTTCAGAATGGATTCCCGGAGTTTTCTAAGTGTGATTGAAATCCAGTCTGTATTGGAGGATCCCGAATTCAAAGAATCTATAGATAATGATTGTGATGTAGATATTGTGCAGTTGCCACCTGAAAATGTTGATGAGGTATCAGACCAAGAAGAAATAAATGAAGACGATATTGATGATACGTTACCCCAAGATATTCCTGGGAATGTAGAACTACATAGTAATATAAATAAAACAACAACTGAAACTGAACACTGCGTTGTTGGCGCTGCTGCGTCAGTTCATGATGAACTGGAAACTGTTTTTGACGATGAGATTCATGAAAATAATATGACTAAGGATGAAACTTGTGTTGACACTCCCTCAGTTCATAGTGATTCTAAAACCGCTCCTAAAAATGAAAACAGCAAAAAAACGTAAAAGGAAAGAAGTAAAACCAGCTAATCCCAATAAAAAGGAAGAACAAAAAGAAAAGACAGCTGAGCCTAAGAAAAACAAAGATAAAAATAAAACTGATTGGAAGAAAATCGATCCTATCTTTGGTTGTTCACCCTCTTCTGAAGAAAGTAAAAACGAAAAGAGAAAACATATAGAAGAAGTCCTGAAAGATAAGAGCCCCGTAGACATATTTTAAACTATTTTTGATAATGAAATATGTGAGCATATTGTTCGGCAGAGTATAATTTACGCAACCCAGAAAAATGATCATTCTTTCACTTTTTCAAATGACTGCCTGAAAAAAATTTATTGGATTTCTCTTGTTTACTGTGTATCACTCTGTTCCAAAAGAAAAACTATTCTTGAGTGTGGACGAGGACTTCACTATCGACCTTGTAAGGAAGTGTTTTCCAAGAAACCGGTACTTGGAAAGAAAACGTAATTTGCATTTCAACTACAACTCACAAATACCTGATGAACCTAGAAAATAATTCAAAATTAATCCTCTTTATGACATGCTAAATAAAAATTCTGTGAAGTGCGGTGTATTTTCCACATATCTAAGTATTGATGAACAAATGGTCCGATATTACGGACATCATTTTTTAAAACAGTTTATCCGTGAAAAGCCAATAAGATTTGGCTATAAACAGTGGTTACTATGTTGTGGAGAGACAGGATATTGTTTTAATGCAGAACTTTATGAGGGTAAAAAAATAGCTGACCAAGCGATGAGTTCAGTGGGCTCATCCGTTGTGTTGTCCAAACTCGCTGTTGCTGGAGACCCAGGAAAACGTGTTTTTTTCTTTGATAATTGTTTCACTAGTTGTGACCTTATGAAATCATTGAAAGATAAAAAATTTTTTGCCACAAATACTGTTAGAATAAACAGAATAATAAAATCCAATAAAATCAGGCAAAGATATGAAAGAAGAAACTCGAGGATGAAAAGACTGTTGATTTGACGAAAAGTCTAAACTTTTTGCAGTAATCTGGAAAGATAACAACAACGTAAAAGTACTATCAAACTATGAAGACTGGAACCCCAGACTGTAGTTACTCGATGGTCCAAACTAGCAAAGGATAAGCTCCAAGTGTCTCAACCTAAGTGCATAGGCACTTATAACAAATGGATGGGAGGAGTGGATCGCATGGACTGGTCTGTAAATAAGTATAGAGTAAAAATAAGAGGGAAAAAATGGTATTTTTCACTCTTCACAAACTTTGTTGATATGACTCCTGTTAATGCATACATCCTCTATCGCATTGCTGGTCACAAGATTACACTTCTCGAATTTAGGAGAAGTACTGCACGAACTTATCTGAATTTGTCTTCTCTTTCAAACCCACGGAACCCAGGTAGATCTGCTTTACCAAAGTCATCAATGAAGTGAGTGTTAAGCACTGTCAGATTTGATCCAATTGGACATTTTATTGAGAGAACTGCAGATGGAAAACAAAGAAAATGTGGTATCTGCAAGTCGAATGCCAGGAAAACAGTGTGCAAAGTGCAATGTAGGCTTGCACGTCGACTGCTTTGTAGAATGGCACAAAAACAAAAACAACAAAAAAGTTTTTGAAGATGTTTTTAGATTTTACTCTTGTCATATTTAAATATAACTTTTTTGTAAATATGTTATAACCTTTTAAGAGTTTTGTAAAATAAATATTCATATTATCCATTACTGTTTTTTATTTAATTTTTACACAGCACATGCCATGATCCCCAAGTGGGACTTTATTTTAAATCACTAAAAAGTGGTAAATTTATACACAAAATTTTATTTTATAGTTATTTTATGTTTTATAAACCTAAAATAAAAAATTTATTAATAAAATACTGATTTTAAAAATGTGTTACTTAAAGGTTTAACATATTTAATTTGATATTTATGTTTTTTTGCTCCAATGATCATTATTATTTAGTTGAAATATTACTTTTTAATAGGGTTAATTAAGGATTCAACAGTTCTTATCATTTAAAGTATGTAACAGATACAAATGAATACATACAGCAAGTAAAAACAGTGACGAAAAATGCGTTTACTATCTGTATATGAGATATCAGTTAGCTTACATTTTCAGATTGTTATCTACGAGTTATAAAAAAGGAATTCATTGTAAGAGATGGCAATGTACTATAATAAAAAATTTAAATGTATCATTTAGAAACTATTTCGTCATCATAAGATGAGGATGGGTTTATTTGGGCATATAACGTCAAAATCTATGAATATCAAAGTAGTACATATATGTATTTGTTTACGGGAAAATGGCACACAGATGTTGAATTAAAACACTTACTGGATGATATTTTATACAGTATCATCAATAGTTTAAAAAACACCAAAGTATTTAAATAAAATACACTGAAGTAATTTTAAGTAATATATAAGGCACCTTAAACACTATTTTATCTGAAGAATTAATACAATCCACATCAATGTAATCCTATAATTTTATATCAAACAACACTTTAAAATTAAGTAAACCGCCAAACTTAACCTAAATGGAATAAAGTTCAAGTAATAAAGTTGGGTTATAAAGTTCAAGTTTAGGGAAGGGGATCTCTTGAACCAAAACATGTTTATTTTTAGTATTTGAATAAGGCTTTTCCAAAATTATCCAAGCAATGTAGAATTATGTCATCGAAGCTAAGTTTCATTTGACCCGGTTATAAAATACATGAGTTACCGTGTTAACCAGATCGTGTTGTTTTTAAAGGTCCAATATAACTCTGTGATCGAGTTTTGTCTTTGAGCCAAGAAATGGTGAGGAAAGATTATATTCAAATGCAGCTATTAGGTGAATTTTCATTACGTCTACAGCAACTAAATTACGGTAAGTTTTTCAATGAATTTAAGCAAGAAATATTGAGCAGACGAATGTAGAAAATGTTATATGCTGTGGAAAAATATTCTTGAGTCATTTATTATATTGGAGCAAGCACGATTTTCATATCTCTATACGAAGGTTAGTTAAAACTAACAAATGATATAATTCCAAGTTCACGTGCAGTTAACGCCAACAAATTCCAAAACCCAGGTGAGAGTCAGTCAGAACGAGAAACATGGGTTTGATGTGGTGACCGGCAGCTTACATGGAGAGCTGAACGTGTTACAGTGATAACGGTCGAGTTAACATCGAGCCACTGAAAGGTACTCCTAAATCACTTTGGAGTGCAACTGTTGACACCCCGGCATATATTAGTGTCTCAGTTGTAAAACATGGACTTTTAACATGTGCAGAAGGTGATTTAAAATGCACATTTTCTAAACGTGTGGACGTTTTTAGATGGGAAGCAATCAATCTTTATATTAATACGCCGCCAATAAATAAACAATAAAATAACTAGTATCAATCACAGATTATGTCGTTTCATGCAAAAATTACTACAATACAGTTTTAAAAATAAAGAAAAATATTTTTTTTATCCTAGTACTGGTTTATAACGAAGTAAACTTGTTTTAAAAAACGTAAAGTTAATTTAATTTCAAAATTTTAAAAAATTATTTTTAATACTGAAAATGTTTTTAAACTCAAATTTGATTCCTTATTTTTAATTATTTAAAATTGTCATAAACAACAATCTGATCACTTAATTTGAATAAGATATGTAGTTTCAAAACTTAGTTTTAATACACGAGGATGTAAACCAAAAAGACTGAATTGTTGCTGATAAAATTCCCGAGGGAATTCAATTGGGGAATCATATAGAGAGGAGTTACTTCGTACACAGAAATAACTCAATTCATGCTCATAGGCTGTCTTAACTTGCGTTAGGCTATTGCGTTCGTGACTTTGCGTATGAAATCGTATAACCTATTTTGTTTTTAATAGCGTTCAAATCTAAAATAACTCTTTATTGGTAAATGGTTTAAAGAAATTATACTCACGTATATACCGTAACCGTACTCCATACCAGAAAAGATCACTATGCATGCAACTTGTCACATAACAGGCTTCGCACAGTTAGATGCCAAAATCACAAGGTTAGTGCGTGTGTTACTATGCCACATGTTTAAACGTCATACTATGTTACTCAGTTGAGAATTACAATTATTTATTTTGCGACTTTTTTGTTACCTTAATGGTTAACCTAATGACCAATATGAAAATGTTCGTTAGCGTGAAGGCAAATGCCACGGAGTGACACACGCCATCATTGAACACTATGTTTTTATATCAAAAGAGTTTCATGCAATGTTTTTTAAGTGTGAGAGTCAGTTTATTATTGAGATACCATGCAGCCACACATACAGAGAGAAATAATCTCTATCCCCTCAATAAAAGGCTTCGCTAATGTTCGGATAGTAATAAGATAATACTGATTTTGTGATAATATAGTGCTATTTTATATGTTAATACTTTAGGATAAAAATCGGTTTGATGTTTTAAACATTTATAGCGCCATATTGGTCAATAGTGTAGTGAAGTTTTAGTAATTTATATAGCTTAATGCGTATATCAAACATTTATTGTTTGTTAAGAAAACGAATTACATTTGGTATTTAATCATAATTATTGAACAAGAGCATGAATTCAGAGCACGATGACGTATTACTCTCCACATTATTATAAAGTTTGAGTATAAGGTATGGATAAACTCTGTTTAGTTTTAACGGATACACATGGAGAGATGGAACTCGGGACACCTTTCCAAGAATGAAAAGCGAACGTTTTAGTGAATTTTACTGCATTGCCCCTTCCCCCAAATGGGATATTGGGGGTGGGGCGGCTTAAAGTTTGTAAATATATAAACACATTAAGTTGTAATAATTTAAAAGAACTTGATAAAAGAAGAAGAACAATGGAAAATAAAGCTTTCCATCTCAACCCAGTACAAAATGACAGCTCGTTGAAATTAATAGTATATATACTTAAAATACTATAAACATTAAAATATTTATTTTATATTGATATTTATCTACTTAACAGGGCTTAACCTGTACAGTTTTAGAGATATTTTACATGTAAATATCTTTAAAATTTCCTGCTACTAAGAAATGGGTATAGGAAAGCTCAAATATTGATAAAAAAATAAAATGGATTAGAAGTTGTTATAAAATTTCTTTAAAAGAAAATAATTATACCTTGTTTTCTAGATGTTGACTACATGTTAATCCACAAAAGAATAAATTAAAAATATTTCCGTTATCAAAATATCCACCTGTTTCCGTCGTCTGAGACGATAAAGGTATTGTATTTATTAATGTGTAATATATTAATGTTAATATATTGTATATATTAATATTAACCTCTTTTAAACGACATTTTCTCACCATAGTATAAAAAAATTTAAATATTGTTTAATGATTATTGTAGTATAAATTATAGTTTTCAACTATATTGAATAAATCTAATATATGTTACTAGAACAGGTTAATATTATTACATCTAATTTATAAAACATACATGGTATGAAAACCGTGGCACAGTTTTTGTGCTATATACAACACCTAAGCAGTGAACTAGTAACATGTGGTCTAGCTATTGTGGCCTCAGATACATAACTCGTGCAGTGAAGGGAATTCCGATCGTCACTAATTAATCAATAAAACTACTCGTTTATATACTACGAAAGCTAGTAGAACCATTAATAGAATTTGTTTTAAACAAAAATTCAAAGATTTATATGAAAAACTGTAATATTTCCTATCCCCATAACATTATTATAGTATATTTAGATTGTGTTGTAAAGTATTTTATTCTAAGGAATGTCAATCTTAGGTTACCCTGAGTTTATAAAATAATTTCTGAAGAAAGTTAATGTGTGTTTGACTGTCTACGTGTATGTTCTGTGTGTAACACCTTACAAATAACTCGAGATGGTTTATATTTTAATTATTTGTTAGACGTTGTCTACAAAATTACATTAAGTTTTTGTAAAGATCTGTCTTTACTTACTCAAAACGAGTTTATATTAAATATTTTAATACATGATTTATTATTCACAAGTACCGTACTGCAAAAAAGAAGATATTTTATTGGAACTTTAAATTAAATCCTTAAAAAACTTACTTGAAAGAAAAATATATCATGGTTTACAAAAAGTTGTTTTCAACAGTAAAAATACACGACACTTGTATTGTAAAATAGATTTGTATCCCTCCATTAAATTTCAAATGCTTTATTGAGCAGATGTAACTTTCCCGTTTAGTTGAGATTCATTACAGTATACGTAGGTATATTTTAAAGCACAATAAACCAATGCATCGATGTATCAGAGGACAAGACAAAACTTAACGAAATTCGTACGAATCAATCCAACAAAATAACGTCACACATACGTCAGTAATTTAATGACAGTCTAGTATGAATGATAAGTTAAGCTACAATTCACCTACCTTTTTAGTGCAGTGCCAGAAATTTGAAGTTTTCACAGACTTTACTTCAGGAATCTAAAATCATATTCGTCTAAAGATATCCAAGAAAATTTTACGACGAAGAAGCTCAAATTGAGCTCTTTACATAGTTTCGACATCAGAGACAATCAGACTACAGAATATAGTGTAATTTAGGTGACGAGGTATTCTCATTGTCTCATCAGGTGCACAATTGTCTCATTTGCAAAGAGTATCGTGATTGTACTCAGAATGTTTATAAATGTATTTATTCAACAGTTGTATGTTTTTTATTATTGTAACCCTTAGGACCAATGTAAAAGTGTTAGAATCGTATTATCACCCTTAGTGTTATCTTTCTTTCAGAAAATTAATAAAGGTTTTCTATAGACCAGGATAAACCTTTCCAATTATTTCCTGGATTTCTAATTCCCTCCTAACGAGAGCGGTCGCCCAGACAAATAGATTATTACATCTTCAGTTACGTATTCAATTATGTAACGATTGGACGAAAAATAAATGAAATACAAGATTTTATGCAAAACGGTTTAAATTGATATATACCATTAAACACATTTACATAGATGCTGTGTTTATATATTAAACGAATAAGAAGGAAATAAGAAAAATGTTATGCACATCACACAAATTAAACCACTATGTAATTTGTGTTTTACAATAAAAATGTACATTAACATTGTGCTTAACTAGAAAAAAATTGAAATTTTTAAGTTTTATGTAAGATATATCTTATTTAACTAATTTCAATGATGCAATCCCTTGAAATCACAACTGTTCATGTCTAATCCGTCACAACTAAGAGAACTTTGGCATCGTTAAAGCAGCAGTTGAATTATCGCCATTAATTACAGTCCTTTTCTACAGAATAACTATAAGGAGTTTGTGTGTTTAGGTAGCTATACTTGACTGTATGGACGACCCTTGTATAATGATGTAAACCCAACTAAGTAATCCTTCACAAGAGAACTTTGCATCGTTACAGCAGCAACAGAATTATCGCTATTAACTATAGTTCTGATCTAGGGTATAAACTACCCGACTGTTCTCTTTGTGTATTTCGTTGGCTATACCTAACTCTGTGTGCACGATATCCGTATAATGATGTGTATCCCAACTAAGTAATCCTTCACAAGAGAACTTTGCATCGTTACAGCAGCAACAGAATTATCGCTATTAACTATAGTTCTGATCTAGGGTATAACTACCCGACTGTTCTCTTTGTTTATTTCGGTGTCTATACCTAACTCTGTGTGCACGATATCCGTATAATGATGTGTATCCCAACTAAGTAATCCTTCACAAGAGAACTTTGCATCGTTACAGCAGCAACAGAATTATCGCTATTAACTATAGTCCTGATCTAGGGTATAACTACCCGACTGTTCTCTTTGTGCATTTCGGTGTCTATACCTAACTCTGTGTGCACGATATCCGTATAATGATGTGTATCCCAACTAAGTAATCCTTCACAAGAGAACTTTGCATCGTTACAGCAGCAGTAGAATTATCGCTATTAACTATAGTCCTGATCTAGGGTATAACTACCCGACTGTTCTCTTTGTGCATTTCGGTGGCTATACCTAACTCTGTGTGCACGATATCTGTATAATGATGTGTATCCCAACTAAGTAATCCTTCACAAGAGAAACTACACATGCCAGTATTAATGTATCCTCAAATTCCAAAATAAAACTAAAAAACATATTAGGAAATGCAAAGAGTAAAACAGACGATGATGAAAAATCTGGAATCTATCAAATTAGTTGTGACAACTGTGATTTAAAATATATTGGCCAAACAAAAAGGAAAATAAAAAAGAGAGTAAAGGAACATAAAGCATGTCTGAAGTATCAACAAGAGGAAAGATTGACCATGGCGAAACATGCACTTCATACTGGACACTGCTTTTCACAAGTCAAATTATTAAAAGAAATAAAAAACTACAAATTCCTCGATGCTTACGAAACTATTTTTATGCAGAAGAACCAAAATTATTCAGTAAATAATGATCCTGGAACTCTACAAAATTCACCGTTACTGCCTTTAATCTAATTAAATATTAATTTATATATACAGTAGACATACTTCCTGGCCTTTAAAATCTTATCTCTTTGTATTTTTCGAGACATATGTTTTTATTTAAATCTAAATTGTTTGTAATATTACTTTACTTTTATTTCAGTTATGTGGGTCTGACGATGTGTTCTTTGAGCACGAAAGGCCTCACAAAATAAAAAAAATGTCATTTATTGGAGTGTTTGATCATATATTAAGCATATATTCTAAAAGTTAAAACAAATCTTTTAAACATGTGTGCAAAAACACTATGTTCTAATTTCATCTTTTGTGCAACATTTTTGTTATATATCATCATTATGTATACAAAATAGACTCACTAGAGATCTCTAATGAAACGTATTGCTTAGTTTACGCATAATAACTCAAATACAATGAGGCAAATTAGGCACTAATGTAGCCACAAGGACTAAGAGGCCCAGATGCCTAATCCTTTTTAATTAGCTCTCAGACCTCAATTAGGCATTTTGTAAGTTTGTAATGTTTATTTTAAATTAGAATATACCAGTGTAATACCTTTTGATAAGTCTATTCTTTTGAAGTTCATTTTTTTCTAGTAAATTAAATTCAGTAAAAACTGTTTGTGTATAGGATTTTACTAACGTTGAATGGTTTTGAAAGCATAGCGTGATTATGAAAATAAGCCATCGTTATACACTAAAAAAACAGAACACTACGTTTTGAGAAATGTAATTTATCATCTTCTTCATGGGTAAAAGTACTTTGAGTTATAAGTTTATAACATTCTAAAATTAATGGATATCAATGAACTGACCAAAGTCCGACTGTACAACAAAGCAAGCTATACGAGCAAAATGCCATGCATGCACTTATTTCCCAACCTGCAAATTTTGTTGTGTTGTTTTAGATGACGTACAGTGATGTACGAAATGCAGTGATATTGAATTTTACCAGGTCTGTCGCTTTCTCAGTCATGTGCAGCATGTTTTGTGCAATTAAATGTAGATGGAGAGATGGTACATGGTAGCTGCACATGGCTACATTGGTTGGAGTCATAATATATTATTTTGAATTATGAAAAACCAAACAATATTTTATTTCATTACGATATGTTTACAGATGAATAACAGTTTTGTTTTAATCAGTGAATTGTTAATTTTGAAACATTTTCATTTTTAGAGGATACTCCACTCCAATATAAATAACAATACCAAGAATTTGTATCTGAACATCATAGTAATTCAAGAAGTTTGTAAATAGCCTTTCCGTTTCTAAATTGTTGGTTAGGTTAAGAGTAAAAAAATGAGTTTTGAAGTCCGTGACAAGCTTCCATAAGCGAAAGCTTGCAAGCTCAACTGTTTCAACTTTTAAGTGGTACATTAAAGGTATGATGTATGTCTATAGCTGTATCGAAATTGATTTAAATTGTTCTTCGTTCAGGAACTTACCTCACCTAATATCCTAGAATATGGGTTTTAATACTGGCGGTTAATATACAACATTTTACATTTGGTTATGATTATCTAATGTTTACCAGGTTAATTGTGGATATTTCTACAACCAATTCTACAACAATGGGATGGAGCAAACAGCATTAGTACATGGGTCTGACTGTAATCTTGCTAAGTATGCAGCTTGTTACGTCTTGCCCACTCAGATATATTTACCAAAGTGATTACTGCGTCTAAATTTACTCTAGGAGAAGGTTCACTTATACCTAAAATGCATTTTATTCTGTTCAATCACATACATTTTTGTGAAGTTTTAATGTTACCATAGATGTTTCCTTAAGTCTGCATGAAAAATCTCAAGTTTCTACTAAATTTAGTTCTGATAGTTATGCTATATGTTTTGCTATATCAAATATTATATTTATACGTAAATTATACATAAAAGTTTAACATTTTCTAAAATTAAGTTGCCAAGAAATGAACTTTCTCAATTATTATACTTCCCAGTGATATTCCTCGAATTCAAACAAAAACCTATTCCACCATTAAACATTATTTCTTTAAATAATTTTACTTTAGTTCACCAGCCTCTTTCTTACTGGAATAGATGATTTTATTTAAAAAATAACACTCCAGAAATAATTAAATTTTGTTTTTGTTTTGAATTTTAATTTGTTTATTAATTGCATATATATGTATTTAGTCAATAATAAAAAAATAAAATAAAATAAAGTTACAATGAAGCAATACTATTAGAATAAATTACAAAATCATTTTAATCATATGTTTTTATAATAGCGCATATGAGTTTTGATATTAATAATATATGTGAAAGTATAAGCATTTGTTTGGATATCTAGATGTTTGATAGTTAAGTACCTAGTGGACAGATTTGGATGAATTTTCAATACACATATTTTATTTTCAAAATACCATATACAAATATTCTTAAAAGTAATGTAAAAACTTTTATGTACCGAAAAGATGTTATATTTTTACAGCTGATCGATTTAAAATAAACAAGGTACTACACAGTTTCGTATTATTTGGCAATGGCATGCATTGTAATTAGAAGAAATATTTTATAATGTGTTTATCATGGTACTAGAAATAGATTTCTTTAGGCATTTTGGGATATGTTGACATTAGCTGTATGAACACAAACAGGTGATCAGGACACTAAACCTGATTTAACGAACCATTTGTTCTGTGACTGCAATCTAATGAAACAAACGAGCGCAGTGAGTCCATGACGGTAGCAAATGGAATCTCAAAACAATACACTAAACACCATACGTAATTATTCTTTGTGTCAAATTTTTTCAGTAGACATTAAGTCAATGCTTAACAGATCATAGGATACAGATTATTGTAAATAAATCTTAATATTTATTAAACTCCTAGAATAATCAAGGAAAATTGGATAATATCGTGAAAAGTATGTGTGTACCGAATTCTAGTTTACAGATATTTATACCTTCGAAAAGAAAATACTGGAGATAAAACAAAGGCAATGAGCAGCGTAGCCCTCAAAGCATATACTTCCTATTCTATTTCCTGTTATAGAAGTAAGCTTATCATAAATTACTATTGGTAAATCGGTTGTAAATACAATTTGAAAAAAACAAGTCTTTGTGTGTGTCATATTGTGTTTATTCATGGCATACACACTCTCGAGACTTGTCCATACACTGTATCGAAAACCGTTTGACATTCCATTAAGGGATTAAGCACCAACGATGATCTATTGAAATCACAGGACACAGTTTGAAACTAGGACTTTTTAACTATACTCCTTATTTCTTAGTCCTGGAAGTAGATGCTTGTATTTTATTAGGTTTTTTATTCTAAAACATGTATATACATTTATATATACCTTAAGATTATGTTGCCAAGAACACAATTCTTGCAAGAATAAGAATAACTTAACATTGGTTTGATATTGGACACCAAAGTCCTGAAAGACTTATATCTGCAAAGACGATTCAACCGTATACCTACCAGAGTATATACGTTATTCCGTTCCAAAAGTATAAAATAATATTCATTATACTACATTATTATTTGCTAAAAGAAAAATTTCGGACTTCGATTTCAGGTTTTATTTAAATTCTTCGAAAATATAAATAGATAATGAAAGTAGTAATGACATATTTAGAGATATTAATCAACTACATCGAGTATTGGAGATAAATTACGAGCGAAAACAAGGGTAAATACTATTATGTAAATAATTAGCAAAAATTAAAATAAAAATTGCTTACATTATGACACAAAAACATATTCTATAAATTAAAATTGCAAAGGTTACACCAGAAATAGGTTCAGGTCAAATGTTAAGAGTATAACATTAAACTTCAATTCATCAAAAAATACCACAAATAATATCACATTTACTAAAAATTAACACATTTTTTCTGGACGTATCCTAATTCTTAATCCAATTTAGCACCTGTAGCTCTTTATTTTTAATGAAATAGGACTAGAAGTTTTAAAACGATAGTTATCAGAAAACGGAATCACAATTCAAAAATAATAAAACGTATTTTAAAATTCATATTAAACTTTATATAGTTAGGTAGACAAAACATTAAAAATATGTGGTTCGATTTATAATGATTTGAAATTGTTAAATTATTAATATTGTACTCTTGTTAAATGAATATATGATTTTAAGTTCGGCAAAATTTAATTATATTCTTAAACTTTCCAATCCGTGCCCATGGCACTGGGTAACTTTAAATTAAAGAATTTGAAAGGAAACCATATCTGGTATTTAATTTACAAACACTGATAAAACACTTATAATTGTAAAAGAAATGTTTTAACATATTACTTTATTTTTACAAGATTTACAAAATATTTCAATACCTATATTTATGCATTTATTACTCATTGGAAATTTATAAGATGTACGATTGGTTATGACACCACACACACACACACACACACACACACACACACACACACACACACACACAACACACACACACACACACACACACACACACACACACACACACAACACACACACACACACACACACACACACACACACACACACACACACACACACACACACACACACACACATATATACGGATACAAATGATTGTCTGATCTGAATATTTCGTTTCGGTAACAAATTAGTTAAAACCAGGAAAATTAACTATTTAATAAATTGAAATTCAAGATTTTATGACCTGGTACTAAAATTGTAAAGGATTCGCAGTGAGTTTTATGGAGCGTCATTAGTCAACCAGGCCTCATTGGAGGAAGGATAGCGATTTAAAGATCTCAATTAATAAGCTTACTTACATAAGCTCGTATCTATAAGAAGATACCAAAGTTACTATTCTGTATAATTGGATAGACCTCTTATTAAAAAAAGGAATTTAAAGGATCACCATATAAGAACATAAATGTTTCAGGAATGGAAATCTCCCATAAATAATACACTTTTACGTTATAATAGCAGTACTTTAAACGTCATTCAAATACAAAAGTATTTAAAAAAACTCTCATTATTACCTAATTAGATCAATAGCTTCAACAATATTTAGATTTTCCCACAAACATGAGGGAATTTAGAGAAAACTAAACATTTTTATAAGACATAATCTGAAAGCAATTTAAAATTACATTAATAATGAAAATTAGAGAAATCTTACATTTTATTAAAATTTTTGTGTAATATATTGATTTAAAATCCTAAAAGTTGTGTAAATAGGTTAATGGCACTTGTATACGGTACAATATATGTACAAATTTAATGTATAAATTATTTGTTTTTTTGTGGAATATTTATGATTATGACAAATATTTACAGGCTAGTAAATTAACACGTTATAGAAACCTGTAGAATTTATAAATGTTTGATATAATGTGTACAACTTTAAGTCATATTAATATACAAAAGCTTGTTTTTAATATTCATAGGTCACTAGATAATAGTTACGCAATATTTTAGAATCTAACTTTAATTTTAAAAAATATCCAAGACCGTTTGTTAAAGTAATATTTTAACTACAGTTGTGCCTAACCAAAGCATTTTTTATTATGTGCCTCGATATAGAGCACGACTGAATAAAAAATTTCCACTCAGTACACTATGTATTTCTATTAGTTAAAGACATTACAAGTCAAATAAAATGTTGTTAATATATGTCGAAAATCTAGTTAGTGTGATAAAGACAAGAAACATCAAGTAATTAACTACGAGTTCAATTTACATTGTTACAAAACAAGGAAATTACTTACAGAGAAACTAACTAATGATGTTGTCTCCTCTCTCCTCTCTCACTAAATCCTGATTCAAAATACTTTCATTAGGGCTGGAGTACGTTACATACAGCCTTTCAATCCAAATAAAAAATGAAAATATGAAATAAAATTGTTTGAGTAGTTTTAAATTAGAAAAATAAACTGTAGAGCGAACTGACCTATATATATGTAATTTAGCATGTATTTTTTCATGGACTGGCACCGTTTTCTAAACTGTACTCCTAATCCTCACTTGTGCCATTACCGTTCAAAAAGTATAGATGGTATTCTTGTATTTCAGATCATTTTTCATGGTTGGTAGACTCGAGGATCTGTAATAACTTAATTTCTCTCTGGCTGCATGTTTGTCTGTCCGTATGATCTCTCAAGAACGAATTGTTATCATACCAATCGTGAAAGTATTTCCATACATTTTTATAGTTCTCATTCTGAATGATGTTAAATTTTGTAAAACCAGTTCCATCTTTACGGATATTGTGACCGATGTACTGTAGAAGTAGAGATCGAGATACATATGTATTATTACAGTGAATCCATTATTGAATTTTTTTTGCAATTAAATAATTTTAAGTTTAGAGATACATCATGATAACTTGTCTTCTTTGGTTTTTAACCCTGTCAAAACTGAATAATATTTCCGCCATCATTGAAAGTAAATATTTTATACTCTCCAAAAATTGCTTCCTTTATAATTGTAAAACTAATCCATTATGAATTCATATTTGTCATTTGGCGGGTTAATTTCGTAACAGGAATGTTGATAATAATTAATATACTTTTCTAGTAGAGAGAGATAATCATGGGTATAAAACTCACGTTCCTTACTATAGGATGTAGGATATATATATATATATATATATATATATATATATATATATATAGAGAGAGAGAGAGAGAGAGAGAGAGAGAGAGACATTAATTATAATTGAGTTATGCATAAAAAAATATTTTTATGGAATATAAGTATTTACTTTTTTAGGAGTCAAAAGTTGGATTATCAACTTATATAAATAAATAAATATATATATATATAATATATATATATATATATTTCAATATATATATATATAAAAAGTACTTGCTCCGCCGGGAGTCGAACCCGGATCTCTCACTTGCCGAGTGAATGTGCTACCATTACACCACAGAGCGCTCACTTTTTCCGATTCAATTATGTTGTATTTGGCCGTATCTGTCACATATGCGTTTAAATAAGCAAACTAACATATGGTCGGAAGACCAAATACCTGTCAAACGACTTTTATTTACATTAAATTGTATAAATGGCCATTGCCTTATTTAATTTCAATAAACATTGAATCGCAAAAAGTACTTGCTCCGCCGGGAGTCGAACCCGGATCTCTCACTTGCCGAGTGAATGTGCTACCATTACCCGGCTCTTACCTATACAGGGTGATTCAAAAACTAAAACGGCAATCTCTCGGGAGCTTATTCTATAGCTAAAAAAAAAGTAAAAAAGTTCATATAACCATATGCCCGGAAACGCTTCGTTAGCGAGTTACGCCTAGTGAAAGATTTCGCCCGGATTTCAGAACCCCTTGGTGAAGTCAGGCCGTATAAAAATGGTAATAAGGTAGTTACACAGATACAAATTACGATTGTTTTTTATGTTTTTATATCTGACACATTTATTAAAATTCGTCCCAGAGCTGTAAATGCAATACTTTCAGAGATATCTTAGTAAAACACAAGAATTGGTGCAAAGAATAATAACACATTTTTGTGTTTAACGTAAGATTACTTCCATAAATGTTAAATAAAGGTCATTTTTTTCTTAAACAGATTTGTAAAAAAATTTAAATTCTGAAAAAGTTTCATGTGAATTACTTAGGAAAAGAATTAATAATAGGTATTGAAATTTAGCTTTATTTAAAATAAAAACATACGCACAAAAATGCATATTCTTATCTGCATAAAATATTAACTAATGTTTAGGTTGTGAGTAAACAGCTGATCATTTATTCAACACTTTTTATCGTCATATTTTCTTTGCAAAGGTTGGCAATATCAGCTGATCATCAATTAAGTTTCATGAAGTAATATTTGAATAACCTTTACGGATGTTTTTTTTTTATTGTGGCGTGTGTGAAGATTGTATTTTGTGAGATCCTGTGATTATTTGGAAATTTTTTATACAAGTGTATAAAATATTTTATTAAATAATTTATTTTTTAAAATATTTTATTAAACATTTTTATAAAAGTGTATGTAATTATCTTAGTAAATAATGGCAGATAATGTAATTGGTATGTATTCGTTTGGTATGCATCCAGACCTCTAGCTGCAGTAATTTTTAAGATACCTGAAGAAATACGCAAAATTCGGTGTCCAAAAACAAGTTTTCATTTAGGTTTTAATTAGATCAACTTTGTTAAATGCTTAACAAACACGTAAAATTCTTTTACAAAAACTTGTGAAGAATTAATTTCTTAAGATAATGATATAAAATAAGCCAATAAAATTATACGTAAACTTTAAGAAAATTAATTTTTTAATTAAATAAATAAATAACGTACGAAGAATAGACAAAAATCGGTTACACTTTTTTTTCTTGCGGAACGTACATGTTTTTATAAACTTTTATTTTCACTTACTATTGCAACAAAAATAATGCTAACAAAATAACTAACCTTAGTTTAGTAAACTGTTCGAAATTTCCCTCCTTTACAATGCACACAGCACTCTGCTTGACGTAAAATATTTGTGGTGGCTCTGCGATTTATGTCTGGATTGTTTCTTATACTGTCAAATGCGTTGCTAATTCTAACGAGTAATTCTTCTTGGTATAACTTTACGTTTATACACCATAGCTTTGACTATGTCCCCATAAGAAGTAGTCAAGAGGCGATAAGTCAGGCGATCGTGGTGGCCAGTTGATTGGTCCACCACGCCCCAATCCAGTTCAAGAAATTAGCATTCAAATGATTTCTAGCTACTTAAAAGAAAAATTTGAAGAGTTGCACAATCGTGTTGGAAAATCATTTTTAAAAATCTTTTTTGTAAAGGGATATCTTCCAAAAGAGCCGGGTAAATCATTTTTTCAGAAATTGTTCGTACCTATTTCCTGTAAGGTTTCCTTCAAAAAACGAATGGTCCTAGAATGTTGTCATCAATAATGGTACACCAAACATTAGTGTGAAATCTGTGTTGGAAAAAAGGTTTCTACGGAACCATGTGGATTTTCTTCGCTCCATAAATGACTATTTCTACAATTGAAGGACCCGTTTCTCGTGAAAGTTGCTTCATCAGTAAATTAAATTTTAATTCACCCTATCAGCATTGTCTTGAAGCCAATGAGAAAAGTTTAACCGTAAAGGGTAATCTGTCGGCAGCAAATTTTGTACCTTTTGCAGGTGAAAAGGATGATGTCTCTCTTTACGCAAGGTGCCACCACACTTTGTTTCTCGATAAACCAGTGCGATACGCAATTCGCCTCGTACTAGTACCCGGGCTACTAAAATGAATATGTTGAATCACTTGAAGTTCATCATTAACGCGATGATGTGCCTACCGTTCAACCGAAAACGAAATTGTTGGAAATGATCCATTCGTTCTTAAAAACTGAAACACTGAAGAAAAGGTTTTCGCATTCGGAATCCGCCACCTTGCAGGAAATCTTTCCTTATATTCACGTCGTGCAGCTTCCACATTTCCATTAGTATATCCGTAACAGAACATTATGTCGGCATATTCTTCATTAGAAAATTGAAACGGCATATTAACTTTTATACTGTAATGAATATTTACACTTAACTTATCTGTATGACACTTCAATATAAAATATTCAAAAAAAAGTTCATAATTGTGATTGTTTAACAGCTGTTAGTACTGCCAACCTATGAAAATAATATTTTTGTTACAAAAGTTGTAGATTAACGTAAATTAATTCGCAATTATTGTTAAGTTTAAGATTTTATGATACTAAAGTTTTTTTACTAGTATGTAATTCATTAGAAAAAATAGAAGAATATTTCTATAAATAAAAATCTATACATAATTATTTTCAATAATATTTTCAATATTTAACATGTTTTCTCCAAATATTAGGATTGTACATTCAGTAAGAAAAAAAAGTGTAACCGATTTTGTCTATTCTCCGTACGTTATTCATTTAATTAAAAATTATTTTCTTTAAAGTTTACGTATAATTTTTTAGTGGCTTATTTTACATCATTATCTTAAGAAATTAAATTCTTTACAAGTTTTTATAAAGAATTTTACGTGTTTGTTACATATTTAACAAAGTTAATCTACTTGAAACCTAATGAAACTTGTTTTTGGACACCAAATTTTGCGTATTTCTTCAGATACTTAAAAAAATTGCTGCAGCTAGAGGTCTGGTACCAATTTTAATAAATTTTTCAGTTCAATTTGCATAATATAAAATTAAATTTTACGTCCTGGGTAACGCCCAAAATAATTTAATAGGGCTCCCTTTTAACGGTGGCACTGAAATCTGGGTAAAATCTTTCACCCTGTATAGCTAGCTAACTAAGCGATTCTGGACCTATGTGTATATGAACTTTTTTCATTATTATCACCGTAAGAACAAGTCCTGACAGTTTCTCCGTTTCATCATGGGACACCTGTATATATATATATATATATTTTTATATATATATATATATCTCTGTATATATATACTCATAGTGCTCAATATACAACTCCCTTGTTTAAGTAGGTAGTTATTTAAGCTTCAAATGAAAATATTTTACAAATATATAGGTTTTATCCTTTACTTTACAGCAGATTGAACAGTTTTGCAGATCACAATTCAATCCCACAAACGTGGAAACGGGTTGATTAACTTCTAACAACAAAAGGCTCTCTAACTTCTCTTCTTCCTTCTTCAATAGAGGTTAAGTTCCAATAATTAATTTTTTACTTTTCCAAAGAATGTTGTGCCTTAATACTTCAATGAACATTACTTACTCACTACATTACAAATAAACTAAACATTATGCCTTTATAAGATATTTATTTGAACGCTGTTAATTTTTATTTATGTTTCTTTCCATGCAGTCTAATATTTACGTACAGTATGCAGTGCACATGATTTATAGCAAGTTGCTTTTTATATGAAGATATTTTAAAATATACAGAACGATTGTAATTGTAATTTTATGTTTAAATAGATTTTATAAACAGATTTTTAGCAAGATTCATAGGCTTCGAAGTATCCAAAACCGGTTCTTAGCAAGCACCTGAGAGTTATTAAAAAAAATAATTACAAATCTCCAATTACATCCATTTTTCTGAAGTTTTGAGATGTCAGTGGTATTTGGGTATTACATAATAGATTTCAATGTTTCGGGGTTGTTATTTTGTTTTAACTTTTGTTTATGTAAGGGTTTATAAAATAATGAATAAGATGAGAAATGACCGAAATATAAGTTTTAAACCCTATTTACTTGTTTACGTTGAAGAATACGTATAAGTGGGTTGCTATATCTGTTAACATCTATATAAATACGTCTAAACTTATAAATCTATGATTTCAGTAGGAGCGATTTTTCACGCAGGATTGAAAAAGACCAGTTACTACATTTATTAGTTTACATAATTAAATCTATACAATCGAATTATTCAGAATAGACGTATATTGTACACAGTATATTATACTGAGGGCTATCTTCCTTTAAGGTAGGTCTGAGGTTAATGTACAATATTTAGATGGCAATAAGTTTATAATAATTCCCATTTTAAAGCGGAATTCAACAAACAATGACTGAAATTTATTTCAATCATTTGATCGGCAAGTATTAGGTTTGTGTTTATTGACATAATTACCTTTCTGTCAATTGTAATTAAGTCTGAATTACTCTTTAACTGTTTATAGGATGGTTTTAACTATTAAATGTAGGCATTATATAATACTAGATAATCACAGATATTATCGTAGAAGCACCTATAATTAATTAAAAACAATTTATGAATTTAGAACCATTAAAAATTCATTGCTTCGTTTCATATAAATTCGGTATATATTAATTATGTTTGTAACTTTATCTACTATGAAATGACATTTTCATCAAACACAATTTTTAAGTACTTTTAATTTATTTAACTAGGTTGAATAATATAATTTATTCTTTCAATCTTTTGAATATTGGTTTAAGCCGTCTGATCTATTTGTTTAATAACTAATTAACCATCAAATAAATAAAATCTCATCACAGGGACAGATAGAAATTAGACTAGGTACATTTCAAAAAACCAAATCTTTTCCTGATTATAAATTTGTATAACTGTTCAGCTGTTGCGATTCATCATTATCATTTCATATCTGGTTTTATGGATAATGATTAATTTCACTTGTGAAAGTGATTAACTTATTACTCAAACAAGTACTAATGTATACTAGCGAACGTAATCATAGTCAAAGGAGAATAATTAATTTGTTTAGTTATTGTGAGAGTAGCTGACAGGTTTATGGTCAAACTAATAATTTCAGGGTGGAGGGTAAAGTTTATGTAACATAACAGCCTTGTGAAAGTGGGTAATAAAGGTAGGTTTATGTATGTTAGGTTGTTAGTTTTAGGTTATACTATACTATTTTAGTACGAATGTTGAGATTAGCCCCATTTTACATTCCGTTAAGTGAAGCTTTCGAAATCGGGTAGTTTTAGAGACTTGGTTCCAGGAATGGGCTACCCACCACTAAAGCGTCTGATTCTTTATGCTCCAATGAGGGAAGCTGAAATGTAGCTAAACTCTGCAAACGCAATAAATAAACTCTTCTTGCCATAGCTACGTTGTGTAAAGCTTAGGTTAGGTTTGTTTAAAACAGGTTTCTTATTGTTTTTTGTTTTTTTCCCCACAAAGAACCAATCGTTATTACATTACCATGGGAAAATATGTAAACTGAATATCGCGTTACTAATATATATATATATATGCATTTATATCCTTTATATGCATGAATATATTCAAATGAACATATATAGCTATTATGAGTCACTAGCTATTATACATAATTATTGGATATTATATATAATAGCTGGGTTAGTTGAATTGAGTGAAACATAGGTATTCTAATGATATTGCAATATCCAGCACTACTTTGGAAATGAATAGTTTTATTCTCGACTGAACAAGTCAATAAAATAATAATTCAGTACCGTCCATTACTCAACTGCCATTTTTGAGTTAGAGGAACAAATTTATCGTCAAGATGAGGTAGCAATGGTTTCTCCACTGTCTCTTATTTTCACAAATATCTTGATGGATGAATTTAAGCAAAAGGCTTTGGCTTCAGCTCAGTTTCAAATGGAAGATTTGATGGAGGTAAGTGGATGATGCCTTTGTTATTTTTCCTCATGGAGACACTGAAATGAATTTTTTTATCACATTAATAGTATTTCTCCTTTCATCCACGTCACAATGGAAGTGGAAGTCCAAAACAAGCTTCCTTTTAGTAAGTGCATGTTTTAGAGTTAGTAAAGTTGACACACAACATGGTAGTTGTGATTTCTGTGACATAGGCGTGTCAAAACGCTCTGGTATGATTTGTTTATTTTAACCTAGTTTGTAATTATGTGTTATGTTAGTTATTTATCTGAAGAAGAGATCAGAGTGGGAGATCTCTGGGGGGGGGGGTGGGGGGGGGGGGGGGTGGGGGGGGGGGGGGGTGGGGGGGGGGGGGGGTGGGGGGGGGGGGGGGTGGGGGGGGGGGGGGGTGGGGGGGACCGTGGAAATAGAATTTGGTTCACATTTGTTTAAGTCAATGATATTGAATAGTCGGGCAGATTTCCATTGATCGAATGGTTATAAATAATGAAAAGTGTAGGTTTAACCCTTTTAGCTCTCAGGCACAATGTTTATTAATGGACTGGATAGAAGAGTCAGAAAGCGTGATCGTGTTTTTAACAACATTAGTCGTTAGACCATTTTAAAAAAAGTAGGCCTTTAATATTAAAAATAATATCATACTTTAAATTTAATTTTTTTCTTTGGTGGTAAGGTTGGTTACATCTGTGTGACCTGGAGCAAAAGAACATTTCCAACTAGCACCACACTTCACTCTCGACCCCACAGCATAAAGCACATGCTGGACCTGCACGTGTTTTCGTAGCTGGATGATATCGAGGTGGACAAACGACTAGTGGTAATATTTCAGCAAGACTATGCGTCACCCTACTACAAACAATGTTTTCGCTCAGAGGCCTTGATATCAAGATAGATGGGTGGGGAGCTGGGCCAATCACATGGTCTACAAGAAGTCCAGACATAACTCCACCAGAATTTTTATATAATTGCGTAAAGAGATTGGTGTATGCATATAATATACATGATTGTAACCATCTTTGTCAGGAAATCTTAGCGGCGGTATTACCAGTCACAATCTGATATACTAAGAGATACCTGGAGGGAGATAGAATACCGGTCGGATACCTACAGGGTTACACATCGATTGCATATTGGGTGATGTGCTTGTGTTAAAAAGATTAATATCTCCTTCCTTTTTAGGGATTAATCATAGAAAGAAGTATGTTCAATGTAAAAGTGTTATTCGAAACTAGGAATTTGCATTGTGAAACTCGGTATGTTTAAACAAACGCCTCAATATTGTAAAAATATGGGGAGGTAGTTTTTTAGACAGTGTGATTATCACTTTAATATTCGTTTGAATTTAATGCCACTTGGACGTGGTTTTCACCAAGGGGGAAACTGAGTGTTACTCGTGTAGATTAACTGCCATGAGTCGGTACTTAGCAGATGGCCTGGAACTGCCCAGTGACCAGGACGTTACGTTGGCCGGAACAAGTCGGTGGCTGCCAAAGACTGGAACATTCAAGACGGCGTAGGTACTAGATGGATAGATCCCATTACTTACTTACTAGTGGTAAGGTAGAAGGCCTAAGACCTTCCTGAGATCTGGCGGTCCTAGAGGGTGAGAGCTTTCAGAAGACCGAGTGGTATCAGACGGTGAAACAGGGACCTCCAGAACCTCGACCCTCCACCTCGAACTTTCCAGAAGGCGGAGGGCTTTCAAATGCATGTGACTCCCAGAGATTAAGATTTTATAAGGGACCGGGAACTTCAGTAATGGCGAGTTTTGTACACCAGAAACCGGGATCTTTCGTAGGCCGCGAACTCCCAGAAGCTGAGGAGTACAGAATGTTTGGAGCTCCAATAGTTTGGAATACTGCCAAAGTTATGTAGTTTGAATAGCTTTTGTTCAGGGATGGCCGGAGCTTAGGGAATGAGAATTCTCAGGATCCCTAAAACCCCGAGTTCGAGTTCTAAAGCTGCTCTTGGTTAGGAGCTCTTAGACGCTAAGATTTTTCAAGGTTTTAAAGCTTTTCGAAACATTCATGAAACTAAGTACTTTCAGGAAAGGTGTAGATTTTTAGAACTGACTTTAGTTTTAAACCAATTATTTTGGTTTCAAGAACTACTGTCAATAAAATAAGTTTCATTACTTGTAAATTGCAACTGAATCTACCTGAATCTTATGGCTTTGAGGAAAAAAAGTGTTGTATTATATAGGTTATTTTACCATGAGCACATACTCTGGAAGATTTCAGTATTTATCAATATTATTTGGTATTCTCTGATCCTCTACGTAGTGCCGAAAATAATAAAAACATATTAGCTATATTAAATGAGAATTTTATTAATTAATTTGGAACATGTATTTTTAATTAACATCTGCTGTAATGCCAGGTGTATATACACTACATTACTCCAACTGTACGTTGAAATCATGTTGAAACTGCGCGAGTCACAACAAACAATTCTAGTTCTAAAAGACAAAATGGTATTGAATTCCAATTTATATTTTAAAATTCACTTAGGAAGGAAACTAGTGATGGGTGAAGTTCTTCTAAAACTACCATAAAAGCAGCTAGGTTAACATTTCTAACGGAAAATAAATATTTGCAGATTCTTTGGTATATCACTGGAATAAATATAATACACAGTGATATATATAATATATATATATATATATATATATATATATATATATATATATATATATACACATATTATCAGTGGAGTTTTGCTTAAAAGAAGTTTTGAACCTAATATAAACGGGGCTGGCATATTGACGAATAATTTCCACTTTCAAACACTATATAAACCACTAAGTATTCCCTATTGCAACTACATTTTATAGTGTAAACACAATTTTTAATATTTGTAATAAATCAATGCGGAGTCGCAATATGGTTTTATGAAGTTTATCTCGCATGAACCAATAATAACGAAATTAGTTCAGCTTTAATGATTAGTGTTTTGTATAGTTTTTTATTTAAGTGCATGTTTATAGAGTTAGTAAAGTTGACAAACAACATGTAAGTTTTGATTCCTGACTTAGGCGTGCCACAACGCTTTGGTAAGATTTGTTTATTTTAACCTAGTTTGTAATTATGTATTAGGTAAGTTCTTTACCTGAAGAAGGGATCAGATCGCAGATCTCGAAACGTAGTGTTACTGATTTCTTGTTTCACTGAACGATGGCAAATGTCCGGAAAAATCCTGTTTCCTTCACAATCCTTCCATCGTCAAAAATAACCTTCAAACAAAGAAATATACCTTTATTTTAAACAAGATATACCAATATTGGTACGCCTTAAGAGAAAAAATTAGGTATTTTAATAGTTACAGAGTTATTAGGTCAGCGTTAGTAAAGCGTATGAGTCTAGGGGTTGAAAAAATTTTTTTCTGCATATTTGTCAATCTAGAACGTAGACGTATACACCTATAGACCTGATAATATTCATAACAATTCATTTCCATATTATCATCATCGAAGTCTATAGGCGTCAGCAAAGCCTGTTATTCGAGGGGTTCGAGAATTTCATTTACGTTTGTATGTCTTTCAGTCTGACTGTCAGCACGTATCTCGAAAACAAACTGAAGACTTTTGCATGACGCTTCTTTTCTATATGAGGAATACTGAATTCGATAATTTGTGCATGTCACTCCATGGGATTAGGCTTAAAGTTAGTGAATATTGTTTCATTGGTCTTGTATTTAACCATTATGGCAACGATAAAATACGTTTAACTAAATGAAATATGATTTTATAACATTTTAAAATGGGAAATAGTAACGCGTGTCGCTATATACTTATAACGTTGCTTTGAACTTCAGCAAATTCTGATACAGGGTGTGGTGAATTCCTGCCTTTTGTAATTGATTATTCGTTTAGTCATACTTTAATAGAATGGAATCATACATTTTAATATGACTTATTACAATGTCCTTATATTATATGACCCAAAAACTCTAATACTGCATCGCAAGTTATTATTATAAAAATATTCGGTGGAGACCTGAATAAACGTATTAGGCAAAGTTATAGTACTTATCTACGATTACTAAAAAATCTAAATGGAAACATGAAAAGAATTTTTGGTATTTTATTTGAGGAAAGAAGTAGAGCTAAAATGTGGAAAGCTGGATCAAGACAATGATGGATCTGATAGAGTAAAAGATTGTTTGAAGTCACACCATTGAGACCTGTAGTACATCAGCCCGCCTGAGATATGTGTTCCCGGTACATCAAGACGGTTTAAAAAGCGATGTTGATCTGTAAACAGTAAACACATCACCGACAAGAGTATATTCCCTATTGCATAGACAAATGTAAGTACTACTGTGAGAGTTGTAGTAGAAGTAGTATATCAAACAACACACATAAAAGCTTAAAACATAGTTTGTTATTCAAAGCATAATACAAATTGTTATTACTGCATACCCTACCTCTCAATAGTTATATAGTTATTATTTATGGACTTAAATTAGTCAAGTTTATCAAAATAATTAGGATGTCTTTCACAAATTACGCAGACACAAATTATAATTAATGTTTTACTCCTATATATATATATATATATATATATATATATATATTATATATATATACATACGAGTATAATCAGATTAATTAAGTTTTACACAAAGAAAGAAATAAAGTTTTTAAATATCCAAAAATATTATATTTCTGAAAGAATAATCGTATAAAACAGCTTAATGGCATTTATTCAACCGTAAAACGAGAGATCTAGTGTAATGAGACAATAATAACTATTTGTACAAAAATTCACGTCTCTATGACACCGGGGGAGTGAAAAACTAAAGTTTTTTTAGAGGTTGCAAGCTCATTCAAACCGATATAGGTAATTTATATTTCTGAAAATGCTATATGGCAGCATAAGAAAAGTGTATTAAATTTTAACTTTCTAGGATACTAGGAAATTTAAAAGCTAAATATTTGCTCTTCTGTGGGTTGCAACCCCATTAATACCCTATGGACGCTTTATCCTGAAAAATGCTTTAGTTTTTATATTAAAGTCATACGGATTAAATGATTCAAAATTTAGCTAACTTAGATGTCGGGAAGTTAGAGGAATTATTAATGAGTAAGGGGTGTTCACTTTTATATAGATGAAAAAACACAACACTTCACATTGTTGAATATTTTATTTACTAAACGTTGCTATTAAGGATATCATTCATGAATCCACTACTTTGTAACAGCTTTTCACGTGCATACATATATACATAAATATTGCTGCTAGGCATAATTATACGACTAATATTTTACCACTACAGTTTTGTTTTATAGTTTTTGCTGTTGATGAGGGATTTCTAAAAAAAATGTATCGTATGATAAGTTTAATAAAAGGTAGACCTACCATGTGGCAATTATAGTAATCATACCAAGGAACTATAATACATGTTTTTCTATATACTAGTTTATTTAAATCCATAATTCCTCAAATTGTTTTGTCATTAAAAACGTATCGAATTAGTGCAATTGAGTGCTTTTTTGGGCATGTTTTCAAGTTCAAAATTAGGTTTTCGATACATAACTTGTAATTTCTCATTATACTAAACATTTATTTTTTTTTTTATTATAATTTCATTACATTTACAAAGTTTACCATGACTTTTAAAAATAGTTGTCTCGTATTATACTTACCATAAGAGGTGGGTGCAAAATGCTTTTCTGAGTTTGCTGATGTGGGTGTTATGAGCATACATAGGTATCAGGTACCTTTAATTAGTTTGTAAAAATTGTAGAAATTATTACATTTTAATGAAATGTATTACTTTATTATTATTTAGTACTATAGTCAAGCTTCATACTACAATTACACCGTGAAATCAACCTTAATTATTATAACACTATATGAATTTGACAACAGTACAAAATGTAATCCACAAATCAATAATAATATTAAAAATCCTTTTCGCGTCTAGATTTATAAACAGTGTATAATACTTTACACCTCCACGACTCTCAGCTAATTTCAAAATATTCCAAAATGTTGCATTCTTAAACGTTCAATCCTTACTAATAAAATGATACCTTAGATAAACGCATTATCACGTGTATTTATCCATAAGATAATATCTATAACAATGTATTAAAAATTTTTCATAATAAGAGTTATTGTTGTAGAACGATTCACAATTGTTCATAAACCTGATTATTATTTCGCGGAACTTCATGTAAAAATGTTCTGTTAATATATCCCACACACTCCTTTCCGTTAAGGCGTTTTATCGATATCACACATTATTTATATTATAATTAAAACATATTCTTTTAATTAGGAGAGGTTTATATCAAGCATGCATGTGCAACTTTTAACGAAGAATAAATATTTTTTAACAAACGCTATAATCGATTAAGCTTAAATTTTAAAATTGCAAATATCAGGAAACACTCAGAGTTGGTAGATGCGATGTTTAACTACCCATAACTCTCACCACCTGTCACCTTATAACTTGTTTAATTTAGTCTGTTATCGAATTTAAAATCAATACGGCACTATTAAGTACGGATAACAATAATCTGAAAGCTAAGTAATATTAACTTTACTGCCCACTAGAACAATGGAACAAGAGAAAATATTTCATTACATTACCTGCAGAATATATGTCTGAAAGGGTAAATTTTATTGTATAAGAACGGGCAACGTTTCATAACTAGATATACGTAAAATAATTTGATACCATGTTACATACATCAGCGTCAGTCAACGAAGTCATCGTGTGACAACATCACCATATTTTTACCTGATTTATCATGATTCCAAATATATTTAATTTTAAAATTACACATATAAACAGACGAACCTATAGCAATTAATAAAATATTTTGTATTGGATTACAACATATATATTTAATAAATTAAACTCGTGTATTTTATACATGTTAATGAAACATTTTTGCCTAGATCCAAAATAAAAAGAATTAACATGAGTGGTTCATTCAATTTTATTAAGCACTTTTTCTCAACAGCAAAATTAATTTTTATTGAAAAAGTTAAACAAACACTTTTTAAAAAGATACAAGTAAGTTTCAGGAGAGAAGTTGTATATATCAAACTCTCGTAACTACATTTCAAGAGTTCCTCTAGTTTTTTGTTTGAGTTTTACTTGGTCTGATACTTGGAGTACACTGTCTTATTGCATTTCACACAGTCTGTCCCAGTAACTCTATCCAGTGCTCGTCTACTGCTGGATACTAACTCAAACTGCACTTTACACTCTTTTGTAAATACAGAGCACCCCATGCACATTACACGTTTTTAGTTTGAAACATCATAATTTATCTTCTACCTGATATAAAGTTAAAATTCAAGACCGAGAGAATTTTAAAAATCGACGGCCACTTTCTGGAGGTTTCTCCTGCCTCAATATTGGAACTATGAACACAAACGAGTGAACCAGTTATTTCCTACACATTAGGCGTAAACAAAATACAAATTTAGTTGAGAAAATATTTAAGATATATAAATTATAAATTCACTAGTTTGAAGAGGTAAAAAGCACGCCAAGAAATAGAGTTCTCTGAGGTCAAATACAAAATTTCAAGCGTATACGTACATATAATACCATATGTAAAAATTTCAAAGGCTCCCACTCAGTTTATTATTTGCCTTAATGGTTTGACCAATATAAAAATTGTTGTTAACGCTCAACGAAACGTATAAATTGACATGCACAATTACAGGGATTTGATATTGCCTATATAGAAATGGAGCTTATTCCATACATTCGCCTATTGTTAATTGTGTTTTGTTTTTCATTTCAAAAACATCGTGTAAAAAAACTTAATTAAAATTTCCCACTCCCTTGTCGTGATAAGGTTTACACGAAAAAATATTTACGAGTTCCTTTTGTACATAAAAAATAAAGCAGTGTTATGCAGAATACACTAGGTTTATTTTCAATTTGACGCAAGGTTTTAAATGTTTTACTACTAATGACCTCTCAATGAAAGAGATTATTTCATATAAGATGTATACTCTGTCTTTGATGTGTTGTTTAGATTATGACACCTTTAAAATAAAAAAATAATAAAAGCAAATTTTATCTTACAGATACAGAGAAAAGAGGTTTCTGGTTTACACCTCATGAACCATTCTTTACAACATTATATTTTTAAATACTTCTTGATGTAATAGTAATGTTACACATAAACTACCAACAAGATACATCAGTCTATAGAGGCGAACAAAAATTGGAATTGGCTAAAAAAATTTAAGTCCCTACAGCTGTAAGTACTATCAATATTTGGATACACATCATAATAACATTACAAATGTGAAAGTGTTTTTTTTTTTGTTTGCTTTAACATTTAAACTATTTAACTGATTGTACTGATATTTTACACAGACATTCTTGGGGCCCTTTGTATGAATAAAAGATGTATTCTTATTTCGAAAACACTCCGGGCTATGCCCTATGGACCTCTAAAGTACCAAAAATATGTATAGTGAATACAAGTAAATGTATATATATATATATATATATATATAAAACTGAAATAAATATTTAGTACGCTTTTGATATAATAATGTATCTCAGACCTGTGTATGTATGTATGTATATTATATTGATCAAGAAACAAGGTAAGATCAACTATAGAACTAAAAAGACAGAGTAATCTACAACGGCTATAAATATAGAGATTTGATAAATTTTCTTCGTCTTTGCAACAAGGCAAACTCAACATTGGTGTCGGGAATATAATTCATTCGAACTAGAAGTTCCTTTACACGTGCAAAGTCTACGACATTGTGTGCCGTGATCGGTTGCTAGGCTGCCATATTTACAAAAATTTGTCCCTAAAATCTTGTTTATTTTTAGGGTATCTCTTAGATACATTATTATTTACCATATATATATATTTTTTTCCTTTAATAATATTGGTGGTTTATATAATACATTTTTGATGTCTATTCCAATTGGGGTGTTTGGTTTTGACATTTTCCCGTATCCCGATATAAATTGTGCATAACGTATTTACAACCCTGGTGTTTCAAATGTTTTGTTTACCCAATGAAATCTGAACCTATGTTCACTGGTCTTGGGTAGTTATTAAATGCTATGCTGTTACATAGCGTTATAAATTCATGACCGTTTGGAGTTAGATTGTGGAATATTTGGATCGAATCCCAAATTAAGAGCGTACAAAATACAAGACGAAATAGCTCAACATAAAATCTTTATATAATAAGTTTATTTATTAGAACATATTTTTCAGGAATTTCAAACAAGGTCTATAATAAAATAAATCATTCCTGGAATTATATAACTTAAAAAATTACTATTAAATCAATAATGTTTATTATTATATTGCTATTTTTGTTAATGCTAGTTTATTTAATACGAAATACAATGCCAGACTTTACAGAGTATGATAATCATGAGGTAGACGTGTTTAGTTTTATAACATGATGAAGCTTGGACTTTCTCAAATCCTCACCAGCAACAAAGCCTGGGTTTTCGCTTTTCGAAGTTAGAACAGTAAGTTCGAATAGTTTCTCTTTAAGAAGTATCGTTAGACAAATTAATTTTATCTTTGGTGAATTGGTACCTAGTAAAAATTTTAATATCGACGTTTAGCTTAAAATCATTGTCTTCAATACTTTTTAGTTCTCTCAGGCAAGTTTGTAATTATAATCCATCCTGATACATCTTGCGTTTAGTAAGACTAGATACTGATTGAATGTATTAATACGTCATTATTACATATAAGTAAATTGTACCCTATTTATGTATAGTGCCTCTGTTAGTAGAAATGTAAAAAACGTTAAAATTTTCAACACACTGTAAAATATTTTACATTTCAAATGATGATATATTTTGAAAAACATTGCATAAGATGTTATGGTACACATTACGATTGGTACCCTCTTTTATGAATGGAATTTATGATGTGGTACATTTTAGGACATATAAAATTAAATATAAATAAATTTCTGTTTTACATATATCTATGTTACGTTTCATATTGTTAAATGAAATGTGTAATCTATAAAATATGTGTATATTGTTTATATAGAAATGTTTTATGCATAATTTATAAAATTTACTATAGATAAAATATTACTCAATATGGCTTTCCAAATTAATTATTAACGGTTTTGTTCATTAAATTTGGTTTCATATAAGTACTTAATGATAGTGTTTTATTCAAACTTGTTCCTACCCCGAATGCTATTAAAAAATCTCACTAAAACCCGGAAGTTACGCTTTTTTCTATGGATCCCTCTGCAGCCGTGAAAGACCTGGAGGAGCTGGAAGTCCCTCCCTCGTATGAAGCGGGGCAAGAATCTGCATCAACATCGGTGAGTTGGCATCTATACTCAAGTGCACCCTTCCTACCTCATGCCACAACTGCCCTCCCATATCCTGATGTTGTTGTTTTAAATTTTAATTTTATTTACCTCTCTTTGGGGGCGTAACATTTTGGTCTCCCGGGTCGGTTGTCTCCTTACCTCTCGTTTCCATACTTATCAGGGTGCATATCATATGGTAAAATGTGTTATGAGAGTACCGAGTTTGTTTAAACTGTTTAATCTGCAGTTTTTCTCATTGGCATCATGGTTCATTATAAGATCCACGTAAAAACATTCAGTAACGATGAATAAAATCCCACGCAGTGGGAACCCGAACTCAATTCTCCTGTGATGTTTGTATAATTCTATAAAAATATATAGAATTACAGAGGCATCATGCAAAATTTAAAGTCTATAAGTAATTTCATTTTCGATATATCGTGCTGACAGGCAGAATAAATGAAAATCTCTATCCCGTGATAGGCTTCACTTAGCAAAAACCGATTATCTACTACTATCAAAGGTAGCTATTTTAAGACGTCTATGCTTTTTTATTATAACTTTTATTAAATTTTCAGACCTATTAATGCATAGAGGGTGATATCTACATCTTCTCTTTTGTGAAATAAATCTCTTGATATTACAGTTTCTTCATTTCAATTCTTGATATAAAATAATATATTTTAATGAATCTCCAAGGGTTGTGTTTCTTCATTTGTCAGAAGATAAATTAAGTTAGAAAACAAAGCAGACTCAACTTGTCTCTGTAATGAAAACTCTGATTCCCATTAAAACACGTTGAATGGACGTAGTATTTTACTCATTCATTCCCATTTGTTTGAAACACTAGTGATTTAGTTTGATATTGTAATACTAATATAAATTACACAGGTACTTTACGCCACTATGTTTATACAAAGTTACTAATAACTCTGAGCTTCCACGAGAGTTCTTGAAGAAGATGTTAAGAATAATGAAAAAGATTATTTCAGAAATTAAATATTGCTCATAATAAGATTATATCAGCAAGTTACATAAGACAAATGAGAAGTCAATGGTAAAATAACTATTCTGTTTTTGGTTATTGCTTGGACGTATGTAACAAATATCAATAAGTTTATAGTATAATATTGAAATGGTTGTGTTAATGTGTATCCTATAATGTAAAGAAGGTATACATTAAAAACATAAATTTTAATAATTGCCATCAAATGTGAAGTAGACACAATTTATTACATTAAAGTGGACAAAAGCTAAAATATAACAAACTGTAAAAACAATATAAATACGTACTTGAACCATTTTGTAATCTGACCTCATTTATTTTTAATCTGCTTTATAGGGTGGTTAGATGTTGTTTGTGCTCTCAACTACTTTATATATATTACAGAACCGATTAAAGTTGCCATATAAATACATTGTCATAACCCTCTATGAAAAGTAATTTAAGAGTTGTATTTTCTGCTGTATAGTATAATACCAGTAATAATTTAATTGTATTTACACACTACGCCACACAGGACCAATTAATATTAAATCACATATGTTTAACTATTATTAAAATCAAAGTTACTTTTTGTATTTAATTTTGAGATGTGTCTGAAGAAGATATCCTTGATATCGAAAGGACTCACAAAAAATAAAAGTATTAAATATTGGTTTTATGTTTCAATGTACGTAAGTTAAATACGTAAACGTATTTCATGGAATTTTTTCTACACATTTACCTACTGTTTTATTTTAATGACATTAAAAGTTATATTTTATTTATGACACACAATGAAATACATTTCATTATAAAGTATTTTGCTTATCGGATATTTTGACATATTGAAATACGATTTATATTTTTTTCATTTTATAGATAATACAAGAGAAAATTATCTTCATAGCACAGAATATACAGGAACGGAATTGTCTTTGTTGGAATGTAGAGTGTTGTGCTACCACTGATGTATATATGTTGTATGATGTAATTAGCAATAAACCCCATGGGGTTTAACAGTATTTGACAGTATGTAAGCTTTTAAATAATACCACGAGAGCCAGTATTGTTTCATATACTTTTAATGCAGCTGTAATTTCCAGTTGTTTAACAATATTATAGTATTATATTATTAACAATTATATTATATTGTTAATGAAAGTGCTATATTCATTGCATTTAATATAGCAACGAAAAACTTTTACTTTTCAAATTATATTTATTTTTAACGTGATCTTATGTAGAATTTCATTTTTTCACTAAGTTGAATATTAACATAGCTTATAGAAAGTTTTTCTTCACTCAACAATATTAAAATTATTAAAGTTATTGAAATTTAAAACTTTGTTAATATTATTTTACCGACCATTTTCCGCAGTGTATCATAAGAAAGTTTGTTTAAATCGTTATTTGGTGTGTTTAAAGACATTATCTAAAAAATTTCACAAACAATTTTCAATTTAACAAACTTTTTTATTTGGCTATAGAAAGAAAACAGATTGTATTCTGCAGTTAATAGTAATCTTACTACAATGTAACATCTTATCTCCTTAAGAAGAGAGATGTGGTAGAATAAAGTTAAACTATTTACTTATGGGTTAATTAATCTGATGTTAAATGACCTCTTTGTGAATAAGTACCTCAATTTGGATAGATTAGATGAGACATATTTGTAGTTTGACCCAAGAAAGGTATATGAAAATGAACTTCAGCAACTACATTTTTATTACTAGATAACTTGTTTATGTTTTAAATGCGAAGTGTTCATTCCGCTATTTTATTGTACAATTAACTCAAGCTTGAAGTGCTGATAAAGTTTTATTAATGCTGTAAAATGTTGCTGAATTACTTAGTTACAATTAACTGTGTTTAATTTTTTAACGATTTTTGTTCAATATGTAGCATAACATATGTATAACCTAAAGATACATTTTGCAGTCTTTCGGTATCAGGTAAAAAAAGTTTTAAATTTATTTACGTTATACTTTAATTAAATTGGAATTCACAGTAATTGCTGTATTTCGTTATTGATTATAAGTAGCTTTAGCTGTACGCTATGCATACAATACTAGTATTAGTCACTTTAAAGGAATTTTAAATAGACATGAGTATGTATAGTAATGAGAAAAATTTCGCTATCGGTTTATTAATAATTATTTATACATCTTACTATAAAATTCCCTGTAATAAAACTATTGGATTTTATCCCATTATTCATTTCAAATTGATAAATGAACGCCATAGCACCAAAACCTTGATCTATGAGTTTTTCTAGTGTTAAATATTTCATGTATGACTACACTGTGTGCTTATTCTAGATTAAAAATAAAATATGATTTGATTTATTTAGTTAAGACAACCTAAATAGTATTTTTTTATAATGGATAATAGCTAAAAATACCGTGTAGAGTACGAACAGAGTTTTGAGGAAGCCGGCTTTATTGCAAAGTGCATATTGCAGTTGATGGGTAAAAGCACTCAGAAGTTTTCTGTGTAACTGCTACTGGTCACCTCACTGCCCTCATAAACCGTTGAGGGAGAAACGTGTTGGGGTGCTAACGATATTTTATACTAGGCTACATAAAATGCATTTATAGTAGTTAGAGCCTGTTTTATAAATATTTGAAACATTAAGACACTAAGCTATTATTTTGGCAAATATGAAATTTACTTAGCGTCATTTAACATTTACACAGAAAATAGACGTTAACTTACGTGCTGTTTAATACCTATGATTTAAAACAGTTTACTTACAAATAATTGCCAAAGAAATAGCTTCTCAACTAGATCAATTCTAATTAAATGTAGAAATACTTTGGGATGTAAAAGCTTAATTGGCAAAAATGAAATATCCCACTGTACAAAACGCATCCGGTTGATTTCAATTTCATTCGAAAAACTATATTATGAATGTTTCTTGATTTTAGGGTATTAAAGTTTACATATTTTTATCCTGTATCAGTTTGTGGAGGATAAAATAGACTTTAACTTATAACATTTTAAAACAATGTTTCATGTTTGTATCCTGCTTTTTACAATATTCTCCATTCTATACTTCATATTATATGGCAGGCATGGTATATATAATAATATGGTATATATATAATGTGTCTTATCGTAAAATGTTATTCTCTTATATTTGTCGCCACGCAATGTATTATTAAATTGTTTTGTGTACTTATGAATCTTACTGTACTTAAAATAAAGTCGTGTGCTCTTAATTAATTCAGATATTTAGTACCTAAAAGGGTAGAGTGAAGTCCTTAAAATATAGTATTATGTTTGTACAATATGATCTGGGAAAATGTCTGATATTGTGTTATCTGTTAAAATCAATAATCGTTAATACCAAACTTTAAGCAAAGCAGAGTCATAACCACCTTAAACCAAATACTTTCCGTTGTCCACGATCTTCAATCGCTAGAGATTATGAAATTATCTTATCTCCTGAAAGTTCCTTACAAGACTTCCACCACTTTATCGGTTATAAGGAAGATTGTAATCCTAAAAATGACATATATTTCCACCAATTTGTAATATTTCCACCATCTTAGTAATAATATGAGTAATATCTTGAATTAAACTTTCAAAAGGCTATCTTGTTTCATTTTATATAAGTGGATAAACAAATCTCATTTCATTATTCGTCTCCTAGTTAACGTCGCTTTGATGATGAATTCTAAACTTAATTTTTATTTTCGTATTTTACATTTAAAACATGGCGTTCGATAAATTCTGCTTTTTCATATCAAACTATTTGACTTGTTATTTTTTGTATACATATGGTATAATATTTCCGAGTATATTTGTTAATTTTAAAAAGACGTTTTAAAAACAAGTACTTTATTCCTATATATAATTTAGGTGATAATAAAGGCAAATTCTTGTTATTCTCTGCAGTAAAATGCTCACTTTTTATAGGTCTTCATTTACGCATTTAAAATGTAAAACTATGAGTATCTTACCATTAGAACGAGGGGCTGGAATATAAAATTTTTTCTCTGTCCTAATTATATCTATAAAAGGAACACACCTTTAACATGAAATTTGTCTTTTAGTTTTATTATTACACAGGCAACAACAACAAAGCCTGTTACGCCCAAATTTCTTTGGGGTACCCCCATCTGTTCACCTAATCTGAAAGAAAATTAAGTATACGTTAAAAATTGTATGGTTGCGTGATTGCTTGTGAAAATAAATCTTAAGGGGATTTAAACCACAGGTTATAACTGGTTACAACAAAAACGGTATTTATTTACAATAGCGTGACCATGGAAAATGGACTTTTTTTCATGGGTTGGGCATTTATAGCCAAGTATTATTATCACAGGTGCATATAAACTGGGGGGAAAGTATATTATTGTATTATATTGATGCCTTTCAGGCATTATTGCGTTAAGGAGCAGGGGCATCACGTGATCTGGTATTCAACTTTTGCAAGCTCGAGTTATTTTTTTTCTAAAAGAGCAAGCAGTGCACAGCACTGAGCAGCGGGCAGGCATCGTTGACAGGATTAACGTACTAGTCAGCATCATTTCAGTAACTTATCACTTACCTTACTGAACATCCAACACAAAGGTGTACCATTACCACTACTGAACTAGGAGGTTAAGAATAGACACGGAGGAACAAAATAGTTCAAAATTGCGCCCCTTCTTTATTTGAGAGAGCCGCGGAGTAATACCAAACTGTCAAATATGGATAGTGTTGCCAGAGGTACTGTCAAAAACAGAGTTTTCAGAGGGTTTCAAAAAATCGTAACTCCTTTGATTTTCGTTGTCGACGAATTTTTTCTTCACTATTGTTTTCAGGAAAAATTGTAGTTTTCAGGAAAAAAAATTAACATACCTTTCCATGGTCACGTTATTGTAAATTGATACCACAAATACAATAAGTCCTGTGTCCAGGCTTTATTGCAAAGTGCATATTGCAGTTGATGGGTAAAAGCACTCAGAAGTTTTCTGTGTAACTGCTACTGTTCACCTCACTGCCCTCATAAAACGTCGAGGGAGAAACGTGTTGGGGTGCTAACGATATTTTATACTAGGCTACATAAAAATGCATTTATAGTAGTTAGAGCCTGTTTTATAAATATTTGAAACATTAAGACACTAAGCTATTATTTTGGCAAGTATGAAATAAGTCCGTTGGCATAATAGGATTCATTGGGGTTGCATGCCCATGGAGTAAAATGTACGATTGGCTATACAGAAATTTTAAGTCTATATATTTGTTTATTTTCAAGATATATAACTATAGATGTAACTAAAACAATTACTAAAACAAATAACTAAAGCAATATATATATATATTTAGATATGAATGTCTGTTGTTTTATTCAACTAACTATTAATAAAAATATTTGCAAACAATCCGTACTGTAGATATTAATTTACTTCGAAATCCAATAACGCCCATACATTTAAACAGTTCATTGTTAATTTTGTGTTGATTTTAAGAGGTAAATAACATGAAACTAAACAGTGTTCAATTTATTTTAAATTCATCAATAAAACCAAAATAAAGCGAATTATAAACTGAGTTCAAAGAGCGATTAAAAAGTTCACATTCAAGGGCAATACTGGAGTACCGAGCTATTTTTGTGAAGAGCTTTCGACCTGCTGTTATACGCTGGAGCTGTATTTGTGGTTGGATAACTCTCAACAGTCTGTCAGTTTTAAGGTAGGACGTTTTATTTTGACCCCAAAAATAAACACACGTAAACGTATTTAATAGAAATGTTTCAACACACTTACATACTGTTTATTAAAATGACATTAAAATGTTATCTGTTATTTATGACACACAAATGAAATAAATTTAATTATAAAGTATTGTGGTTATCGGATATTTGATATATTAAAATACGATTTATATTATTTTCATATTATAGATAATAAAAGAGAAAATTATCTTCATAGAACAGAATATACAAGAACGGAATTGTCTATGTTGTAATGTTAGAGTGTTGTGCTACCACTGATGTATATATTTTGTATGATGTAATTAGCAATAAACCCCATGGGGTTTAACAGTATTTGACAGTATGTAAGCTTTTAAATAATACCAAGAGAGCCAGTATTGTTCATACTTTTAATGCAGCTGTAATTTCCAGTTGTTTAACAATATTGTAGTATTATATTATTAACAAAAATAATTTACATTGAATTGAATATAGCAATGAAAAACTTTTACTTTTCAAATTATATTTATTTTTAACGTGATCTTATGTGGAATTTCATTTTTCACTAAGTTTAATATTAACATAGCTTATAGAAAGTTTTTCTTCACTCAACAATATTAAAATTATTAAAGTTATTGAAATTTAAAAACTTTGTTAATATTATTTTACCGACCATTTTCCGCAGTGTATCATAAGAAAGTTTGTTAAATCGTTATTTGGTGTGTTTAAAGACATTATCTAAAAATTTCACAAACAATTTTTCAATTAAAAAACTTTTTATTTGGCTATAGAAAGAAAACAGATTGTATTCTGCAGTTAATAGTAATCTTACTACAATGTAACATCTTATCTCCTTAAGAAGAGAGAGGTGGTAGAATAAAGTTAAAGTATTTACTTATGGGTTAATTAATCTGATGTTAAATGACCTCTTTGTGAATAAGTACCTCAATTTGGATAGATTAGATGAGACATATTTGTAGTTTGACCCAAGAAAGGTATATGAAAATGAACTTCAGCAACTACATTTTTATTACTAGATAACTTGTTTATGTTTTAAATGCGAAGTGTTCATTCCGCTATTTTATTGTACAATTAACTCAAGCTTGAAGTGCTGATAAAGTTTTATTAATGCTGTAAAATGTTGCTAAATTACTTAGTTACAAACTGTGTTTAATTTTTTAACGATTTTGTTCAATATGTAGCATAACATATGTATAACCTAAAGATACATTTTGCAGTCCCTTTTCGGTATCAGGTACAAAAAGTTTTAAATTTATTTACGTTATACTTTAATTAAATTGGAATTCACAGTAATTGCTGTATTTCGTTATTGATTATAAGTAGCTTTAGCTGTACGCTATGCATACAATACTAGTATTAGTCACTTTAAAGGAATTTTAAATAGACATGAGTATGTATAGTAAGGAGAAAAATTTCGCTATCGGTTTATTAATAATTATTTATACATCTTACTATAAAATTCCCTGTACTAAAACTATTGGATTTTATCCCATTATTCATTTCAAATTGATAAATGAACGCCATAGCACCAAAACCTTGATTTATGAGTTTTCTAGTGTTAAATATTTCATGTATGACTACACTGTGTGCTTATTCTAGATTAAAAATAAAACACGATTTGATTTATTTAGTTAAGACAACCTAAATAGTATTTTTTTATAATGGATAATAGCTAAAAATACTGTGTAGAGTACGAACAGAGTTTTGAGGAAGCCGGCTTTATTGCAAAGTGCATATTGCAGTTGATGGGTAAAAGCACTCAGAAGTTTTCTGTGTAACTGCTACTGGTCACCTCACTGCCCTCATAAACCGTTGAGGGAGAAACTTGTTGGGGTGCTAACGATATTTTATACTAGGCTACATAAAATGCATTTATAGTAGTTAGAGCCTGTTTTATAAATATTTGAAACATTAAGACACTAAACTATTATTTTGGCAAATATTAAATTTACTTAGCGTCATTTAACATTTACACAGAAAATAGACGTTAACTTACGTGCTGTTTAATACCTATGATTTAAAACAGTTTACTTACAAATAATTGCCAAAGAAATAGCTTCTTAACTAGATCAATTCTAATTAAATGTAGAAATACTTTGGATGTAAAAGCTTAATTGGCAAAAATGAAATATCCCACTGTAACAAAACGCATCCGGTTGATTTCAATTTCATTCGAAAAACTATAATATGAATTTTTCTTGATTTTAGGGTATTAAAGTTTACATATTTTTATCCTGTATCAGTTTGTGAAGGATAAAATAGACTTTACCTTATAACATTTTAAAACAATTTTTCATGTTTGTATCCTGTTTTTTACAATATTCTCCATTCTATACTTCATATTATATGGCAGGCATGGTATATATAATAATATGGTATATAATATATATATATATATATATATATATATATATATATATATATATAATGTGTCTTATCGTAAAATGTTATTCTCTTATATTTGTCGCCACGCAATGTATTATTAAATTGTTTTGTGTACTTATGAAATTTTACTGTACTTAAAATAAAGTCGTGTGCTCTTAATTAATTAAGATATTTAGTACCTAAAAGGGTAGAGTGAAGTCCTTAAAATATAGTATTATGTTTGTACAATATGATCTTGGAAAATGTCTGATATTGTGTTATCTGTTAAAATCAATAATCGTTAATACCAAACTTTAAGCAAAGTAGAGTCATAACCACCTTAAACCAAATACTTTCCGTTGTCCACGATCTTCAATCGCTAGAGATTATGAAATTATCTTATCTCCTGAAAGTTCCTTACAAGACTTCCACCACTTTATCGTTTATAAGGAAGATTGTCATCCTAAAAATGACATATATTTCCACCAACTTGTAATATTTCCACCATCTTAGTAATAATATGAATAATATCTTGAATTAAACTATCCAAAGGCTATCTTGTTTCATTTTATATAAGTGGATAAACAAATCTCATTTCATTATTCGTCTCCTAGTTAACGTCGCTTTGATGATGAATTCTAAACTTACTTTTTATTTTCGTATTTTACATATAAAACATGGCGTTCGATAAATTCTGCTTTTTCATATCAAACTATTTGACTTTTTATTTTTTGTATACATATGGTATAATATTTCCGAGTATATATGTTAGTTTTAAAAATTAGTACTTTACTCAGAGGGATATCCACCACAGCTGCTTGTGGGTTTTCTTTAAAACAGAATGAACATGTTAATTTATAGCTAAAGTTTTTGATTGATATTGAAAGAAATACAGGAAAATTTAAATTAGATAATACAAGTGCTTCTTTTATTGGAATATAAAAACCCTTGAGAATATTATTTAATGTAATGAATAATAATTAGTAGAATATATAATATATTATACATATTTAGGGTAAATTATTTATAATATGATACTATTATTGTGACTTGTGCTCGGTACTTGCATCCTTTGTAGTAACAGCCCCTGGACGGGACTCCAACCGGTTCTAGGTATGTTTGAACCCTTTTCTGTCACTCCTTTTCTTCTTTCTGTTATTTATTTTCTATGAATTATTACTTCCACCACCTGACGTATTGCATGGACTTCAATCATCAAAACGTTGTTTTTTATCTTATAATATAATATTAATATTGTAGCAAAAGGTTCAATCGGAAAGATGTAATGTGTGTTGTAGTTTTAAAAGTTTTAATTACAAGTTACTGTTATTTGATTACAATGAAATAATAATATTTACCAAGTATGTCTGGGACAATAACGTTTAAATGATATCATAACATCACACCAATACAAAAGAGTTTAAACGTTGGACATGACGTTTATGAGAGGTTTTATTGCTCTTTATATGAGTAAACAATGTATCAATAACATAAAACTACGGGAGATACTAGTAACGTTGTAAATTAACAATGCGATAAGTATCAATAAAATTTGTTAATATTATAAAAATAGCTATTAACGCTAAATTACTTGGGTTAGGATCTACATTTAAGTCCTTTCTATAGCTCTATTTAATTACCTAAACAATAATAAATACATTGAATCTAACTAATAAAACAGACAACTCAGGGATGAAATAAACATTATTTTAAATATTTAAGCACACAATAAAGTATGGTTTTCAGTTGGTATCATCTTTTTTATGTATCCTAGTTAGTTTATTTCTTTTAATATGTTTACCTAGAGTTGTGTAACCTCAACTGAAAGTAATTTTTAGCGCTTAGTCTGCTAATTTCATGTATAAAACCTCAAAAAGATTTCAATTAAATAAATTCTCCTCGAGGTGTATTATGTTGGATTTATCCCATTCCACATGATGATTTTCAAACCAGCAATATTGAGCAATTTTAGACTTTCCCACTAGTCTTTTTTCGTATATTCCTTATGTTCTTTTATTCCCACATTTAGAGGTGTTTTTGTCTCTCCTATGTATTCCCTATTACAAGAACATGATATACTGTAAACACAGTTATTTGAATCTTCAAATGGTGGCACTCAGGACTGTATTTAAAGTATAACATGTTCTTGTAGCAGGGAATGCGTAGGAGAGACAAAACCTTTTTCAGATGACACTACACGGTGTTGATGCAAGAGCCGACATCGACATTCCTGTTAGTATCTCTCTGTAGCCTGTGCTGATGTGATGTGTGATTGCAATTCTCGTACTTGTGACTTGTACTCGGGACTTGCATCCCGTGTAGTGATAACGCCTGTACTGGACTTCAAGCAGTTTTGGGCGTGTTTGAACCCTTTTCTGTCCTTATTTTCTTCTTTCAGTTCTTTATTTTTGTATTTATTATTCCTCCCCCACCTGATGAAGTAGATGGATTCCAATCCTCGAAACGTTCTGTTATACCTTTTGTAACATATAGTGATGGCTGAAACTGTGTTAAAAACAAATTTTGAGAGAACTATTCCTTATAATGTACACGTTAAGGTCTACGTATATCTTTTTACTTATAGTTCATAATTTCATAAACTGCCAAGCCAAACATTATTGAGAAATTCTGTCTACGTAAATGTTTTTTTAGAAACCAACATAACAATCTTGCTTATATAGTAACAATAAGAAACGTTTATAATGAAATTGTTTGAATTTTTCTAATTTATTTGTAAGAGTTCCATTATTGGAACATTGGGACATTGTTCCCTCAGTTGTAAAGTTTTGTTTGCGCTAGCTATCACTACTTGATAAGATAGCTAGTATTTGTCCATCATAATATTGTAAATATATTTTAACCTTTATTGGAATAAAATTATTCTTATTAAATGATTGAATTTAATTCAAAGTAACAAAATATTAAAACTACTCGTACATAAAGTTGGTTCTTTAAACCTGTTTTATACAGATACTAACAATTTTAATAAGTTTGCTAGTTAACAGCAGTTTTTCTTAAATTTTCCTTTGGAAGAAATAAAGTACACATGAAATCCAAGCAAAAAATATAGTGACAAAAAAGGTGGTCGTTTTATTCCCTCTTTGTAGCGTTGATTAAGTAATATCCGCTGGCAAAGCCTTTGTATGTGGATATCTCATTGGTCTACACAAAGTACAAGCAAGAGTAAGAAGGGAAAAATACCTCGACACGAATTACAAAGGTTTCAATCCACAGCATCATTTAACCTCACGTCACACTTGTTTACTTTTAATCCCAGGTTGAAAACTGTTTTTTAGTGGGTACCTTTTAAGTTTCCAACGCATACAGTAAAATGTGTCCAGTTAACATAATTTCATGTAGTATATATTTGGAAGACTTTTCCGGTAAATTTAAAAAGAATGTTAATGATTGTTTCGATAGATGTGGGAATGTAAATTCACCCTTCAGGTAATAACGCTGAATTTTCATAATACATTAAACCATTATTACAAAATATTTTATTATAACCATTCTTATAATTTTGCAACAGTTATAATCATTTTAAATTATCTAAGAAATTTATGATTTTATTTTATTTTATTGTGGGTATTTGTTTTCGTCGTGAAATCCGTGAGCTGTGTGTGCTTGCCCTTAGTTATCTACCACTACACTAGATATGAAATACCCATTAAATAGCACCCTGCATTGAGGCTGGTACATTTATATAATATCTTCATGGGTGGAAAAATGCTTTATATTGAAGCAGGTGACGTACTCATCCATTCTAATGGTATTACATTATGTGCCATTAACAATTTACATCTACCAATTTGGCCCCTTTTACAAGTTCTTGAAAAAATTAAATAGATACATTAATTTAGACCTGTAAATATAAAGGATCCCTTGTATATTACTTTTTATAACAGACTGTACTTAGAGGTAATAATTAGTGGACGCCCAAATGTATTATCTAGTCACAAATGAGCAGTAAACCCAAAAAGCGACTATTGAGCTCTGCTAGAAAGCTTAAACGATATAAAGGAACTCCTCCTTCGTTTTGAAATTCACAAGCCTGTTATTCCGAATTTAGACTGTGGATTCGATGGTGAAAACTGAAAGAACTTGAAGAATACGAAAGAAATGTCTGGTTTCGTAAGATGTGCAACGCATGGGGCTGACTATATTGAATAGAAAACTCGGAACCTTTCTTTGGACATCATTTTATATCCTCAAGTCAATTTGCTGTCCTAAACAAAGCAATGTTAGCATAGGGGCAATGAAAAGGCCACATACTGCAGCTAATAGTTTGTATGTTAACAACTGTTTTATAAAAGCACGTGTTGATTATTGTTAATGACGCCATGGAATAGCGTAAGTAGCATAGTTGAGAGAATTACTTAATATATACTTTTTACCAGCTTCTTCTTATTGGAAACTAAATGCTTAATTTATGAACATACACTACAATAAAATCACAAATTTTTATTTTTGTCAGGCCTTTCGTTCTCAATGAACAGATCGTCAGACCCACTTAATTTAACAGAACCATATAACTGAAATAAAAGTGGGTCTGACGATGTGTTCATTGAGAACGAAAGGCCTCATAAAAATAAAATTTTGTCATTTTTATGTCCTTTTGAAAAGTCATTTTAAACGTACTTCAATACTTGTAAATATTATATGCGTGTCCTAAAGTGTCTTACCCTATAACAGATTGGCTAGCCCCTGATTTTGGTAACATGACCTGAGCTATTGGACGTGTTTAGAATGTTGACCTTCAGTAATTTATATACGACATTTCTTTCCTTATTGTTTATTTTTAAACACGAATTACTTATAAATTTGCATATTCTCTCATTATTAAAACAAAAACTTATCAACATATGATGAGAATTTCAGGCACGCAACTAAATCTAGCAGAGAAAGTCTGTTAGGTATTCATTGCAAAAAAATGTCTATTACTTTTTGGTAAAATTTGTAAAATTTTGTACAATTATTATTATAAACTACTTTAACTCAGTCAGCATTAAAAAATACGTTTACTTTTGCTTAGTAGTATACTGAGGTAGTAGTAAAAATTGTGCACAGACATTTCTGACGCTCATACGCTTTTCACTACATATATATAAATTTAGGAACTTGTGTTATTGGTTAAAATATGAGTTTTAGTTGTATAACAAAAATGTTTCTATGTTTTTTTATATTATTAGAATCGGTGAGTGGTATTACAAGGCTATAAAAATAGAAAGAAAATCTATAATCAATATTATAGATTTTACTATAAACTACAAATTTAATATTTCAAATGTCCTATTAAAATTTGCATTTCTCAATCTCGCATAATTGTACTTTTTTTATTGTTCCACAATTATTTATAATATTTAAGACGTATAATTCTATGTTACAGTTTTCTCTGTTATTCATTGCAGTAAAAATTTAGAATAATGTTTAGAATCACATTTACTAAATCTTTAGTGGTAACCTTTGAAACATGTATGGATTTTATGAATTATTTTTTTTTAATATCTTTAGTTACAATAATTTGTTATTAATATTTATCGGACATATATTCATGAGTTACAACTTAAGGTTAGTTATTTTAAATAAAATTAAAACTATTATATTAAAATATCATTTTATACTTTTTACATTTTAAATTTCGATATAACAAGGTGGGAATACGCCACACCACGTGTCACATAATGGGCTTATTTGAAGGTTTAATTCAAGTCTCTAGCCTCATTATTAACAAACAGAACGACGAGACAAAATCGTACGAAAATGAACTTTATTATAACACGGTAAAGAACAGAGAATATGTGTCAGCCTACTAAGTGATATGCTGCAAAGATCCTCACCCAATTTCATTGGATGGGAACGTATTCTTGTCTACATAAAAAATCAGTTATGTTGAAAAAATAGATATCAATACTTTTTTTTATTTTTTCCCACTTGACAAACTTCTGCCACCTTGGTTACTCAAATGAATGATATAAAAATGTACGATAATGCTTAGTCAAGTAACATAAAAGTGACAGATATCATCACCAAACTCGATATTTATTGTATAGAAATGTGAAGAATAATGTAAAAGTTTAACTAAATCTGTCCAATTTCGTGATATCGTACGAACATATACAGAGAAAGAAATACAGTTTTCAAGAGCCTCTAATTTCACCCAATTATGAATGGTTGATCTGTATTACAACCTAAGTCGTGAAATCACCCTAAATAAACAGTCGAGGAAAAAAAGTTTTATTCACAAATAAAACACTAGTTTACTCTTAATAATAAAATTATTTGCTAATTAAGAAAAGTATTATAGTATCGTTGTAGAATAATGTTTTTAGCGACGATTGGTCATAACTAGGCCCTTTTGTAGAAATATGGCAACGCCTTGGGTTTAGTGTTTGTGGGCTGGGTCGGAATTACGGCCGATCCTATTGAACGAACCTACTCGAATCATTTCATTCATATTTCATCAGAGGGGCCTGACTAGCTCACCTACCTGTACCCACCCCCTCCCATTCATTGCTACTGGCCCAATTTAATGAACTTGCTCAGTGTACGGTTGATCTGTAAAATTTCCGGATATGTAGTAAAAAGTGCATCTAATGACTGGGCTGATTCTCCCATCATTATAAATTGTAAGTCTTCGTTCATTCGTCGTCGTTCTACTAAATAATGTTATTGTAATATTAATAATAATTTCCTTGTAATTTGAAAATCTGGAAAATTTTAGATTTTAGATTAGAAGTTTCATATTTAATGTTGATCAATGTCTAATGTCAATATTTGATTAAAGGAAATTTTTACCCTTTGGATATTGTTACCTTTTGGATCTTTTAACTTTTGGACTTTTACACCTTTTTAGATTTGACTATATTCCATTTCCGTAAATGTAACAGTTCCGTTATATTTTACTATTCCTAGAACATACCACAACTAAATATAAATTGTTATATTATATCTTTTAAAGTAATATTATTGTAGTGGCTGACTTTGACCAAGATTTGTAAAAAAGTTTAACAAGTATTTTAGTACAACTTTCAATTTTGTAATTAAAAAAAAATAGCAAGACTCTTTATTTATATTTTTTAAATATTATTAAATTTGATATGCGAAACAAAAAATCTTTATAAAAAATAATTGTATTATTGTATTCAAAATTGACTAAATCTAAATTAAATCCATCATTTATTCAACGTTAGTTTTAATTTCCGCCCATTGTAATTACATCTTTATTAATTTAAAACTGTATTGTAATTAATTAAGTATACGGTATAGTATAAATTCTAAGAACAAGAAGTGCAAGTATGAATATAGTTATGTGGTGTATAAGGTAATAGAAATTTCAATTCAATTAAAAGTACAAATCACTTTCCATTGAAAAAGCCTCAAACAATAGGCGAGACACGATCTCTTTTGTGTTATTGTTTTTTGCGGCCCATTGTTTTACATTGCTGAATTAAATTACTTTTTTCTGTTTTTAGAGATTTATATCGGAGCCTCTTTTATTTCAATTTTAATTCCACCTTATGAACCAAATGACATTTTTGCAATAACACTGTATATTATTATGCATAAACAAATCAATATTGGACAAAACATAATTATTTATTTCATTAAACTATGAAATGAAAGGACTTTTGAACCCCTGAAAAATAAGGTGAATGTGTTACTGTTTTAAATGTTTGATCTAAACTTTTTAATCTCACTCCAGAAGGCCTTTACAGCATACAATAAAACCCCTATAAATCTAAGTTATTCTTTACTTGTACCATCCAATTATTGCTACCTTCTACTGTCTATTGTAGGATAGCTGATGAATCCGACATCATCTCTTCATAACCTCTTCTTCTGAGATTTTTTCCTCGATGCATGCACATTACACATCTAACAGCATTAATATTCTAGATTACATTTAATAGTCTTTAAGATTCAATGGCTGTAAATCCTTTAATTTCTAGGATTTTATCCTGTGTCTCTGGATGCCTCAGACCTTAGAAGTATCAGGCATTTGAAAGATTTTGCTTCCTCTTAGGTTCTTGGATTCTCTCAGATTATATGAGACCGAGCACTTTATTAGTTTTCAGTCATCAAGATTTCCCAGCAGGTGAGATCATTTATAATTTGTAAGCTCTTGATCTGTAGAAGATTGCGTATCTTCTACTGTAGATCAGTAGATCTGTAGATAATGTCTTAATATTGGTGACCCTTTCTATACTCATATACTGTGTTTTCCTTACTATCTTAGTGATTTCAAAGTAATCAATGCATCTAAAATTATTTTTGATACTTTGATTGGTTTGATATATCATTAGGTTCCAATGTTGATTTTTGTCTAATACCTGGAGGTATCGTACTTTCATTTCATCAGTAGTTGTATTTAGTACTTAGTGTTTAGGATTATATAAATAACACTCAGTCATTATTATTTCTTTGGAAAACTCTGTTTAAAACGTACTGTAATAACCTCATCCTAATTCTTGATATAATTTTCAAAGTAGCAATGGAGCTATTAAATTTGTAATGAAATTAATTATTCTGGGTCTAAAGCCATAACTTTTCAAAAGTGAATTCAATATAACGCATAAGAAAGACAATATATTCATACAAAGTTTAATACATAAAGTTAAAAGAAATCCATTTCTGAAAAATGAGACCAATATTTAACTATCGATTATTCAATAACTAATTAAGAAATCTAATTGCATAATAAATATATGTGTAGTGATTTTCAAACGAAATTGCAATTTCAACAAATAAGGATTTTCACTGATTTACAAATTGAAAAATCAAAATTAATATTGACGAATTTACTGCATTTTACTTATTAGGTCAAATTATTCTACTTTGTAGAGAAACAAGACAAATTTACAATTTATAAGAAAGTTCTGTTTGTTGAATTTTATTTAACTCTTTCAACCCACGAATATATAATATATATATATATATATATATATATATAAATTTCCTTATAATGGCTACAAAATACTAAGTGGTAGTTTGTAAAAGATATTCAGTTTATATTTTACAATAAACCGTTTCGTTAGAATCAATTCAACAAAGTGGCTTTGTAGCCCTCAGGACATTATTGGAAGTTAATTCTTCAGATACTGACAAAAGTTTTATTATTAAAATATTAAATTTGTTATCTTCCTTTGCTTCTAAAAGTTAACAAATATTTTCATTCGAGTAAATGAACGTATACGCAATATATACTTCAAATGAGAGCTATTGCTTTTGTCACAATACATGGGTGTGACATTTGGTTTTGATTTTTTTTACATTCTGTCCTAGATCACTAAGCTATAGTTGTTTCAAATCAATATCTCACTTTTGAAGGATCTTATTCAAAAGAAGTAATTAAAAATCTGAATGAAATTGGATAGAAACTAAAGGCGCACTCAGTATTAGGCAAAACTAAAACAGAGAGTGTTGACTTGATGTTGCAATTTAATTATTACAATTATTTAAAATCTGTTTTAATAACGAAAATAACTTAAAATATTTACCTTCACGCATCAAAGGCTGAACTATAATTACATTATATAATATAACATATAAATTATTTGACAAAACCTTTTAAAAGGGAGGCAGTTACCTAAACATGATTATTGATATTACTGTTTTAAAATATCCGAACTTATAATTATTTGCCGTAATGTTGTTTTGGTTCCTGCTGAGACAATATTTTAAATAATAACATAATATTAATAAACTTTTATCACTTTTATACTTTTTATTTTACGTACAATGTACATTTCGGAATCATTGATTCCATCTTCAGGTACAAATAAGGTTAAGTTAAAATAAATTTATTTTAACTTAACCTTATTTGTACCTGAAGATGGAATCAATGATTCCGAAATGTACATTGTACGTAAAATAAAAGTATAAAAGTGATAAAAGTTTATTAATATTATGTTATTATTTTAAAACACTTTTAGAGAGGCTACATCTCTAATATTTTAAAGTAAGGATATATAATAAAGAATACAGCAAAACACTCTTTACTAAAACCTTAAGCTCGTTTCTCTAAGCTGTGATCTCCTTACTTCCCTTAGAACATTGGATTTAGCGCAACATTTTACATAGGAAAATCTCCCTGGTTATTCTATTCTAGTAGTATACAAAATTAAGTACTTTGTATAGTTTATAATTGAGTTTAAATTATTTAAAGTAGTTATTTTCAATTGCAATACACATTTACATTTATCAAGTAGCTAATTGCTTGTACCTGTAACCATGACTACAACAGACAATTTATTAATTATTATATATTATTGGTATGATTTATTGTATGTAAAAACCTACAGAAATTACTAGCCATTGTGTGATTAATTTCTCTTAAATGTTTATATTTATCCTCATATTAAATATATTTGTATCTTCAAGAACAGGTGCGGCTTGTTTCCATCAGTAAATAGAATGTGAAATATATATTTTTTTAGTCTGAATTAACTTAAACATTAAACCAAATCCTCAACGCATTATGGGAAGTACTTAAAATAAGCTTTCTAAGTTCGATATTAAAAAGTTAACAATATATAAATGTAAAAATTTTCTATTCAATATACTTTACGATATAATGTATATAAGTACTAGGCCTATTTTATTAGGAATTTTGCAAGTAAATGTCAGTAATTAATTGTCAAAAATGTTTAGGATAACACTTTAATACTTTGTCATTTCATGTCATTTAGGTAGTTTTCCCCCTTTAGCACAAATTATTCGCTGCTTAAACCGTATAGTTTAATAGAAAGATTATGTTAGGGTAAATTTTCTTTAAATTTTACATTACATTTATAATCAGTTAAAATTTTAGAAAAATAACATATGACATTTTCACACATACTTTTCAATGACTATAAATTTTAAATCAGGTAAACTTTAAAGGTATATTTTACATCCTATTTTTAGGAGATTCAAATTTTAATAGAGTAAAGAATATTTTAGAGTTTACCACACACATCAACCTATTGTAACGAGTCCAATAATATGTTTTATAATTTATTTGCTAATCGAATCAGATTTGATATTAAAATAACATGAATTTATGAATAACACTTCTCAGAATTTAAGATGAATTTATAAAACTTCATTATACATGATGTTTTGAAGTTTACCTTCTAAAAATAATGTATTCTTGATAGGACGAATCGATAAAAATCCTGAAATAAGTAGTTATTGAGCCATGTGACCATTGAAAATATAACTTTAAAGAGAGTTTCCGTAACCCAAAAATTGGAAATTGAAACACTTTTGTGATGAAAGCTTTCTGGGTAATATGATAATCTATGCAAGTTTATAGGCCATTTTGGTATCTATTTTTACGGTTGAAAAACAGTAACAAAAAATTTTACTAATTATTTCAAATCAATAAACGCTAATTTTATGTAATAAACAGCAGTTCAATCTTCCTTTTGTTTGATTTTTTTCTTATCACTATAATAAAATGTGACTCTAAGTTGGTGTTGTCAATTATTGATAAAAAATAGTCTTTCTTTTTTCAGAGGCAAATTAAAATATTTCAATTAATAAACGGGGCATGAAAATAAATAAACAAAAATGATTGACGACTCATTTAAGTTTATCAGTGGATGTGGAAACGAAGAATTACTGTTGAAGGTTCAAGGTAAATAATTAAAAATTGTATAAACATGATAAACAACTATCTATTAAGCTTCTATTTAGATTGGAAAACGGCAGTGGTTATCAGAGCCGGTTGCAATGACAAAGAAAAATAAAGGGGGCGGACGGAAGTATAAGAATGAGTATGAGTAATTACTCAGAATTCGTTCTAGAAACCGAAAGTGCTCCTGTGGTTTGAGCAAGGTTTGATTCAAGTGCGTCAGTTAGTAGGTAGCAGAGTTTCAAGTAGAATCACAATATTGGTAGAAACATGTATGAGTAATTACTCAGAATTCGTTCTAGAAACCGAAAGTGCTCCCTTGGTTTGAGCAAGGTTTGATTCAAGTGCGTCAGTTAGTAGGTAGCAGAATGTCAAGTAGAATCACTATATTGGTAGAAACATGTATGAGTAATTACTCAGAATTCGTTCTAGAAACCGAAAGTGCTCCTTTGGTTTGAGCAAGGTTTGATTCAAGTGCGTCAGTTAGTAGGTAGCAGAGTTTCAAGTAGAATCACAATATTGGTAGAAACATGTATGAGTAATTACTCAGAATTCGTTCTAGAAACCGAAAGTGCTCTTGTGGTTTGAGCAAGGTTTGATTCAAGTGCGACAGTAAGTAGGTAGCAGAGTTTCAAGTAGAATCACAATATTGGTAGAAACATTAAGTATATCTTGAAAAATTACGTGCAATTAGAAAATGCTCAGTAATATTTTAGGCAATAACAAATGTTTACACTGAACCTAATACTAATTGAGCTCAACTAATAAAATTACTTTTTATCACTTAATAGTTTAGTTACAAAAGTTCATGATCATAAAAGCTTTAAATATGCTCATTTTACACAATATAATGTTCAAAGAGCCGATTTAGTTCTTAAAATTATTTTAAAATATTAGGCTAGGAGGCCAAAAACGTATATGGCCACACAAGGCGTATGTTGTTCGAGCGAAAAGTCTCACTGTACTAGAGCATATTTCTTTTTTATTTTAAAATAATGTTCGGGAAGTTAAAAAGTATTTACTTAATCGTTTTTAAGTCTTTTTATGATAACTATTTAAACACAGTAAATATATGTAAAATAATTATTAGAATAAAATGTTTTTCGTACTACCAAACCTTATGACTACACATAAAATATTTTTATTTTACGACTGTACTGTAGTGAACATATTAAAAATAAATATGAAATGTCATAAACATATTTATAATTTAATCCTACAAAATAAACGAAATACTTTTTATAAGTAAGTAATTTCGATATATCAAAAATAAATACAGTTTTGAGCAAAAGAAATACATTCTTGTTATATTTAAATGAAACTAAATTATATTTTACATTATTTAAATTTTGTTGCTTTAAAATCACTGAGTACACAACACATTTTTTTTATTTTTTATTGGTAAAAAAACTTATGTCACCTAGTGTGTATTGTATTAGTTTCACCGCAGTAAGAAAACATTATTTACTAGTTTACTGTAAGAAATATCTTCCTCATTTTTCAATAAGTTTCTCTATATCCATGATAGATTACGTTTATAGACCGTCCCATGCCCGTTAAAACGTAAACCTAAACTAACGGTGGCGGTGTAGGCACGGTGTGGCTTTGATGGCCCGGTGTAGTTACGGACATGTATGGATTGCCGCACACTCGAGTGATTCACGGGTTGGGCGCGGTACGTTATGTGTGTCATTACCGTCGACTCTTTTCCTTAATCTGTGTAATGACCTGTGGCCCATGAGAACAGATAAAATAAGTTTGAAAAGTAGATGGGTATCACAACATAGAAAAGGAAATTGTAATATTTTTTACAATTACAGTGTTCTTATAACTGTTGACGAAATCGATGGTCAGTTTTTATCAGCACCCACTCGTCCTATACTCCACGAAAACTGACACTCCTTGGAAAATGTATGATCATGGACAATTAACAATATTCTTGGCCTCTTCTTTAAACGTGAACGTATTTTTCAATTTCATCGACCACATACATTTAAGTATTTAGGATATTTTACCGCCGTAATCCGCAGAATGAACTACTCAAAAATGCCAAACCTACATTAAGCTGATAAACCATTAAAATTTGTATGATTGGCTTTTCGTTTAAATTTCTTGGTATATACAACTTTCTATTGTTTGTTATTATCATTGAATAGCTTTCACCAATTACTGGTTCATAAACATTAAACTGTGAACAAATGTTCGTTGGTTACAATATATTGTTTTTTACTTAAACTTAATCTATATGAATTATATGCAACTGAAATGTATGTTTTTATGCGTAATTAAAATAGTTCGATAATAAATAAGAGATGAAAGTTGCACATGAGTGGACGCTATGTTAATTCAACACATGAACGACACCAGTGGGATAACGCCAACAATCGACGGCTACGTCAGTCGCTCAATTGAGCGTTTTATTAATACACGCTCTGTTGAAAGATATGAGGATTATTTAAATTAATTTCAGCCGAATGCTTAGCTATAAATTATTCATATGATGCGCTCTTACTGTTTAGATTCATTCAACGAGTTTGTTACAGTTAAAGTATGTTATAAGTTTTTAGAATAAGTCATTTAACTTTCTACCTAATCCTTTACAAAACATATAGTAATATCTTTTTTCCTTTTATAATTAATGACGGGTTACTTCTGTTTATCAACAGTAGATCTTTTTTTACGAGACATTTTAAAAATATATTAGGCTTTTTGTTCTTTTATCATTTAAATTACTCAAGACTATACAACTGTATAGTTTAAAACTATTACGTATTTAAAAAATTATATTTCGGTTAATTTTTAAATTCCTGTATAAAACGTTTATTCATTAAGATTTAGGGGACCACTGTAATAGTGAAGTTTATTTTATTAGCCCATAAAGTGTGCTATAGATAGGGTTAGAGGAAGCTATAAAAGTATTTGTTTTAATGATTATTCATTATTTATGTTTATTAAATGTGTGTTTACCTTTATTTAGAGTAAATTCTTTACCAAGTAATTAATATAAAACAAAAATAAATATAAATTGTATTTGATCACTATACATGAAAAAAGGCAATGATGTCTCTATTTATTAAATTGTCTTATTTTATTTTTATTGTCCCTAGATTGTTGATTTATATCTTTACCAAAGTGCATGTAATAAAAACAAGAAAAAAGTAATATTCATTTTTATGATTACTTTATTAGCGAGTATATATTTAAATATTTATTGAACTATATTTTAAAACCCAGAACTACAAGGTACGTATTTAAAAGATCGTAAGTATACATTGCTAGAGGGGAAATGAACAGGCGTTCCACCAGCAGAATACACTCGAACAGAGGTGCAAAAAACTTGATTACTTTTAACAAGAAAGGCTTTCTTTCTTCGTATAAGACACAATTTTTATTTGTTAATTTATAGAAACCTAAAATCTCTTGAAAGCCACAAAATTATGAAAGATTTCATTGAGGTTAAGAGAAAAAATATTTTATTTATAAAAACATAAAGTACCTTTACCTTTTTTTGGCTGTCACTGTAGACAAATTATATCTCGTTTAGCTCATATAAGTATTATTCAACTGTCTTATATTTCGTGTTTATTTGTAAAAATATGACAAAAACTATAGGTATGTAAAATATTTTAAAATAGATGTTCTAAAACTTTGGCTACCTTCTTTATTTATAAATTTAACTGTACTAGCATTTAGACAACCAATGGTAGAATTTGTTTTCATGGGAAATTTCACGATAAATTAAATTATTCTCGAAATTCATTAGATATTATCCCTCTGAATTGTAATTTTATGAGCTATAAAATTTCATTGAGGATGGTAATATTAAAAATTTTAGATGTGTACACCTGTAGATGTCTTGCAAACAGTTTTAGTTGTGCGAACCCATTTTCATTCAATTTCTGTCTTACTAACTTGCAGCCTATTACTCTCGTCTAAACTATTGGTAACTAATATAATACTCGTAACTCTCCGACCATATGTCATTAAAAAATATACTTAACTTGGGATCTTCTGACATACTGAGTGTAGCCCCTCCTCCCCTTTCTGACTGGATTGGAAAACACTTTTCAATTTAATTGCGGCCATAAAAACTTAAAGAGTGGTGTTCATTTTCCTCAATTACATTCTGTATTTTAAATGACTTAAAGGGTTTGGTGAGCTGTAAGTTTGCCAGAAAATTGTATTTTACATATCCATTCTAGAATAACATACAGAGTTTAGAGGGACTATGAATTGTATGCGATTTCGTATAAATATATTTTTCTTAGGTACTAATAACGTTTTGGAAAATCTGATTTAATTTTACTCAATAGTATCACGTATTTTGGCCTTGTGGAGCCATTTCTACCATCTGATTTAACACCATTCGTCAAGACATTCCCGTATCACGATTTTTAACTATTTTACTTTTAAGCTAATTGAATTTCAAATTCATAACAAATCACCCATATGATAACGGGAAGAATGGGAAATATGTTTTAAATATACTTTAGAGAGTACATAATAGTAATAGCTAAATACATTTAATTTCGTTCTCAAACTGTCGTAATATATAATTTGTTTAATAACATAATTAAACTTTCCAATGAACCTCATTTAAAATATACTGTCAAAGAACGTTATTTTTTATTAAACAGCAGAGCTCTATGAAAAAAAACTATAAAATTGGTTTTTAGAAAGTAAAGGAAATATGGTATCGGATAAAGGATGAAATTACAAAGAGGACATTTCAATTTAAGGGCAAACGCCCTTGTCTGCCTGAGCCTCTACTCCCAAAGGAAATTACTAAGTAATAAGTCACTGCACTGTCACTGACAGATTACTTTGCCGTTTTTGTGGCTATACATAAAAAACTGTGTTTATATTGGGAAAATACAGTTCTAATAGATCCTTTTTTCTTATACTTAAGTAAACCCTAAGTAAAATAATAGCGGAAATCTAATGTTTGTCATAATTGTGAGAGGGAAGATTTGTATGTGTGAGTAACTATTCCAATGCGAAAAAGCTAATTAGAATTAGTATAATTATTGTGAAACACAAGTACAATTGAATAAGTAATGCATGTTTGCAGTATATTATTCAACAACAAGTTTAGAGATAGAACCAATTTGTAACTATTTAAGTCATGAAACCAAGTGATCTTATGTCTCGGATTAATTTTAACCAGGAAATTAGGCAGTTATAATAAGCTAGTTATAAATTATAACTATAAATTAATATTTTTTTTTATTTCTTTAAATCACTCTGGTTTGAATAATTTGCCTACAAATATTAAGCCACTTTAGTTTAGGGTTATTTCTACAAATATGCTACAAACAATACTGCACAATATGGTAAAATGTTGAAATGATTTTTATTGTCGTGAATTGAAATTAAGTAATTACAAAAATTATTATACATATCTATGGAACATTTCATCATTTCCGAAATTGAAATTTAAAGAAAATCTTGACAATCGCCTTTTATCAATATTTCTTTAAGTTCGCAATATAATATAAAGTTTTTATCTGGTATGAATGGGTCTCATGAACTAATAGAGAAACTTTTTAATTAATATGAAACATCCATACGGATTAAAAAGGCGTTGAATTGTATTCAAGTTATTCCAACTATCCTATGTTCTATAAAGATAAAATTGTACGTAAACGTGCTTTACGATCTAAAAATATAAAGAAAACTGCTTAAACTATCTATAAAGTTTAGGAAAAATTGAACCTTGTAGAAAATCTATATATCTGTTTTTCTGTATTCATATTACCTAAGAAAATTAAATTTTACTAAGAATCTAATAAATTCTGTAAAAATGTATGAATGATGATGTGTTTAATAGAATAATATATTGTTTCATTATGACATATTTTGAAATAATAGTGATATATAAGAAAGGAGGTTCATTCTTATTAATTTAAGTAGGATTTTTAGACCTACTTATGTATACAGTTTTGGAGGGCGACAATGCAAACACTACTACAGTACCGGAAATACCTTTGGCCAGAAGTAGATTACAAAAGCTTTACATAGACGTATTTCTGAAGTGGGTTACTGAGACCTAAGTATGTACTTATTTCTTTATAAATCAAATGCTATTGTCACATCTGAAATATATTTCATTCAAACTATAGTGTTCGCATAAGTGTAAATCCTGAAATGAAAGAACCGGTCGCAATATTTTTTCATTTTAAAACTTCTTAACAATGAACTCTGAGATAGTTATGCACCTTAAATATACCTCTGTCCGATTTAAAATTATATAATGGCTCTATTATACGGCAACGTGCTTTCAACCGAAAAGACTATGGAATTTGGTTTTTTAATATATCGAATAAATAATACAAGATAAGTTGTAAATCGGATACTTCGCATAATGCCTGCGATTATTGCAAAACGTCTTCTGTTCATTCGTGAAAAAATGGGTTTCAATTGAGATTTCTCAAACTTATTATGGCTGACAAAAGCGGTGTCTAGGAAACAGCCTGTTAGTTTTCTACACTCCGAACCGCACGCTGTGTTGTGAAATATTCTTATAAATAACATATAAGTAATTAAAAGATTGTTATCCAGAGTTGTTTATTTAATATTGTGAGGTTTACGAGGATTTTTTAAATTATTAGAACAAGAAACATTTTTATTCAGGTAATTGTTTCAGAACTTTTGAAACCAACGTAACGTACAAGTTGATAACGGTGAGTATTTTACTGTCATTTATAATAAATATTTAAAATTATATTGAATGCAAAATTAATTATGAATTCACTTATATGAAAGAGTGAATTATTAGGCTACTATTATATAAAATTATCTGCCAGTAGTGATTATATCACAGGACTCATAGTTTGATATAAAATATGTATTAATTTTACAGAAATGTATATCTTAGATGTTATCATAATTAACGTAGTTAACATGTTACTATTAGATAAAATTTTACTACTGGTAAACTAATATTTCGCACACTTAGTGGTAAATTTCCCAAACTTAAATTTCCCTTCCATATAACTTACTTTTATCACACTACTGATCGGAGCTGCATTAATATTTCATCAATTTTGTACGTGTTTAGACCATCACAAATCGGAGAGTAATCTCAATTGGTTCTTTGTAATATAAATGTATAACCTTTCAAGCTCGTATGATTCTATAACCGAGTAGCCTGTAGGAAAACTAAGAATCATATACTCATGTGAATATATTTTTAATTTTGCACACGTAGTATATCATTTGCTTTTTAACAATGTTCTTTTACTTAAGATTACTAAGACGTTACTATCATACAGATACAAAAACACACACACACACACACAAACACACACACACACACACACACACACACACACACACACACACACACACACACACACACACACACACACACACACATATATATATATATATATATGTATATGGATTTCTTTAAGTAACCAGATAGCCATTATCTGGCCCATCGAGGTTTATTTTTTACAGCAAATCGTGAGGTTGAGATTTCCACATATAAACGTAAAATGATCACTATAAATAACTTATTAACTTTTCTTAAACGAAAAACTTCTTTATGTACATAATAAAAGGGAAAAAACGTTACAAGTAACAAAATTTCTTTTCATTATTGATTTTGGTCAATCATAATATTTATCTCTATTTATTTTTTATATTATATGAGTCGTATCATACTTTCAATTAGTTATATCTTTAATATTACATATTTACAGATTATTTTAAATAAATATCTCAGAATAGTAGAACTGAGGATAATGGTTAACACAACAAAATATCTTTTAATTACGATACAACTACAGTTTTATCATCAATTGGCGGGACGTGAAGGGATGTTGCTACTGATACACACAGATAGCTACCTAGTTCTGTAGGTAACCCGATACTCAATATCGAGTTCAACTGATCCCTCGGGTCTGATGTCTTTGCAGCAATTGGTATTTCTAACAATTACTAAATGCAAATATGTCAACAATAATTTAGAGACATAAACATTAGAGGGTTTTCACAAACGTGAATAGCAGTCATTTTGAATTTAGGTAAGTTTAAGTTTGTATTAAAGAATATTTAGGTTTAACAACAAACGATGTATATAACTTTAAGAAATAACAATTGTTCACCTTTAATTTTAATCAAAGACATAATATAAACAGAAAATGTTCAATACTTTTCAGAAATAAAACTCTGTAGTGTATTTTTCATAAAGCTATTTGCATTGTAAAGGAAAACCTCATATATTAGACGTAATAAATCCTAAGGAGCAAGTTACGGCACCACAATGAAATCCGGCAAAAAATCCTGCTAAGTGTGAGAATCCAAGGATTTCAGTAAATCGTGACATGCAGATGTTCTCTTCCTGACAAAAATGTGTGAACCGTAATATACAGTTGGGGTATCGCACTTGTATACATAACTTGCACTTTGATCTGTTTATGATAGAAACGTTTAATCTATTAGGAAATTAAAACTAACATACGTAAATAGAATTATTCATTTTAAACACAATTTATATTTTTAAAATAGTGGAAACTTTGCATATTGTAATAGAGCGTTGAAAAATAGGATGCTTAAAGTTCCTAATAAGTACGTAGGTGATACATTCTGGCCGTTTATTCCTTAGGAAAACCGTACGTTATCATGCAAAAACGAGATTTGTATCAATCATTAAGACAAATTGTATAGAGTTCTACAAACAGTAAACGCTATTTTAATAGCATTTTTGTGTAATTAAGGAAATCTGACCCAGCGACTGTAATTTTGTATAGTATGTGAATGCATGATAAGGTCAAAGTTCTAACTTAGTTTTATACTGGAATTATTCCAACTTTTGCTAATTATTTTCATACAAACAATAGGATTATTTGTATATGGCTTAATTTAATTATTTAGTATGATGATAGAACGCATGGAAACATCTTGCAGAAACCATTCCTACGTCTTTTCTTATAAACATCACCAACCTTTATATGATTAATAGTATACAGGGGTGCCGAAAAGTCTTGAAACGCTCTAATATCTTCTGTGCTTGTAAACGTACATACGAAAACTTCGAACAGTGACATAATGTATAAAATAGAACATTTTGATGCAATCAGTAAGCTCTTTACAACACGTAAGGAGTTGATGGAAAATCTTTAATTTAAGCTTATGCTTAGGCTTATGTCCATATGCACATAATTTGATATAACATAACAATAATATTTGATCGTTTTAAAGGTGCAAAATTTATTTAATAACACTTTATGAAATAGAAATCGTATATCAAAATATACTGTCTCATATACAATGAAGCATATTTAAAACAGTTGTGGTTAAATATCCACCAAAATCACAGGCAATTTGTCGCGAAGAACACAGACGTTTTTAAAGACCCACATAGCTCTATAACGTCAGCCGCATGACTACACGGGCCACAACCTGAGGTTGTGATGAGCTACTGATTTGATCTGAACGTTCTATTTATACTGTATATCACTGTACAAAGTTTTATGTTTGTACGTTTACAAGTACAGAGGATATTAGAGCTTTTCAAAAATGTTCACTCGTTTATGTGAGTTTACATTCTTGATAAGCTGGCGACGGTAACTTCTCCAGATACCTCCGCACTTAGATTACTCTACACGGTACTATCTGATCACTCCTACCTCATTGGCCACCTACGCGACAGGTTCCATCCCTACAGCCTGTATGTTAGCCCGCCTCAGCTACGCTGGATATGAATGTATTGAACATCGGTAGGGGATGGTAACTGCCTTGACTTTAAGAATGTTAAATATACTTAGTTAATATTTTCGATAATTACGAATATTAAAATTATGTTTCACTGGGGTTTCCCATAGATTTATCTTTCAATCCTATGCCTCATTACCTATACATACCTTGTGTATAAAAATGGAAAGAATCGCCAAAGGCTTTACATTATGAAACCAAACATATAAATACGTTAGTTTTTATTTATTTAGTTGTATATTACTTTCCTGGCACTCGCTGATTTGAAGGTAAACTTAATGACTATTTAGTAACTAATTTTACTATATGAGTCAGATGCCTTTTAATAATCTGCCTAATGGTGGTTTTAGAGCTAATTAACAAGATAAAGCGCTTGCCCTCTCAGTCGCTTGGGCCTACATCTGTGCGTAATTGGTCTCATTATATTTGATTTATTAGTACACACATTAGGCAAAACATTTCAACGAGATTACTTTGTAAATTTTATATATTTTTTAAACTAATAAGTGTTCAATCTAAATCAATTGCTGATAACTTATTTATTTATTTAACTACTTTCTATGAAATTAAACCACGAAATGTGCATAAATAGCCGTACATATTACTTTACATATTATTTGTGTTTAAATATATTTTTTATCTTAAGGTATTCACCAAATATTTAATTTTTCACTTGTTTTGTTTTAAAATTTCATTAAGATTTTAAACATTTTATGTTTGTTAGTTCATACAAAAAATAAATTATTACCCTTAAAAATTTTCAAACGGACAAGTAGTTTAGTTAATATTTTAGCTATGATAGCTAAATGGAAATGATTCATAATAATAAACTGATTTGGTTCCGTACTTCTCTAACTCTAAAGATCTAAATTTTTAGTAAGTGAATTGAAGATACGTATGGATGATAAATCGAATGTTAAAAATACCTAACAAAATGGTAAACATAGTGATATATTGATATTTAATCAATCTTATTTATTTTTTCTTTATCATCGTAGCATAGTGGAGTTCTAAAGAAGAGTTTCCTAATACTATACCATATAAAATTACATGCTGTTCTTTAAAATGGTGCCGGTAATTGATATAAATTGAAACATTTAGCCATTTTAATAAAGTTTTCGATTTTTTAAGTACAAATATATATGAGGATTAGAGAAAATGTAATTTTCTTTCACATTAACCCCTTATTCATTCGTAGTTTAGTTTTAATAATTTAAAATATTTCAGTAAATATATTTACATGTTTACTCTTCATAACTTTATTCTTCGTTCTTCAAGAACTCAATTTAATAATGTATTAGAACCTGACATCTCTTTACAAAGTTTAGACACTTGACCCTTAAGTATAGATTTGAAATATTAATACAATTTTAGCTACACAAATATTTGATTTAAAATATTAGATTTATCAGGACTAATCATGTATTTATAATCTCCAATGATAAAACATTTCCAGCGACAATTGATGAGCCAGCCAATTTTTATACGTATTAAAACATCACGAAAATAGACCCAACATAACAAATTACGTTGTCACTATTGTTCATTTGTTTCCATCAATAATACATAGGAAACGATGGAAACTATTTATTTTTCAAGTTCCACGTAACCACAGAATCTAATATTTTATAAAATGTAACTGTTTGTTAAATAATATTTTATATTTCACTATTTCTGAAACATGTATAACCAATAAATAAAAAAAAATATTCAGAACAGTTTTTTATTTATTTGGAATAGTCATTTTCCATTCCCCGTAAAGTTCTCCCTAACTTGAAATTTTTACCACCCTAGCCGATGTTTTTATTTTCTAACTAAGGAGAAGCTTATTATATATAGCCAATAGTCAGCTTTGTGTACGTAATTCTGCGTCATCTTGGCAATTTACATTTATAAAACACATTTAAATATATATAATACTACGTTCTATAAAACGCAACTCACGGTTTATATATATATATATATATATATATATATATATATATATATATATAATTATATATACATATATATATATATATATATATATCTAGTTTAAAAAATTTAACAATCTAGGGGCCGAGGAAATGTATTTTGTTAAGTCTTAGTCTTGAAAGGTATGTCAGTGGTAGAGATATGTCTATTCATTACTATGGGGAAACTTTGAGAACTGTAGGTGTAAACGTGTTTGTAATTGTATAATTGTAATAAATGCATTATAAAAATTTTGAAATATTATGTACCTATTAACAAACTAGTGTTAAAGCCCACTTTACGTACTTATTACATTCATGCAATTATAAATATATCCATATATAACTTTTCAATTCGTATTGAGTGGTAATCGAGATTTTGACAAATTATTCAGTGAGACAGTTGGATTTAAATGCGTTGGATATAAATCCACACAAAACTGGCATCATGGATGGATATTGTATTGTTTCGGGAGCTCTAAATTTCCCACGGGACAAACCGCTGGTGGTCGCGGCAATAAATAGCGTTACAACGTGTGAGACAGGGCAACAGGGCATTGACAGCCGGCTGTTTTGTGCGATGGAATAGTCTTTAAATCTTTCAGAATTTAACTTATATTACAGTTTGTGATACGAGCTACGTTGTAAAAAATTTATTTTTGTCCGTAACTTTTACGTAGCTCGTATACATTAAAGATATGATATTTGGTTAGTATAATGAGTTAATCATTACTTAAACGATCCATGTTTATAATAAACTAAATATACTGTGCTTATAGATGTGATGACTTGGTTCTCGCATACTCGTATTATTATCTAATATAAAGCATTGGATGTTCAGAAATTTAAAGGAGAGCATCAAAATCTAAATATGTTAGACGACTTAATAAAGCATTAGAGAAGTCTAGTTTTGAATTTGTTCATTTATTTGTTTTACTAAATATTGATAAGCGCACAAAGGCGCTACCCCTGAAATCTGTGAAGGCATAGTTAATACTGTTTTCTATTAATAAATTTCGTAGCTGGCTTTGCCGAGATTGTGTGCAACAGTTCATCAGTAACTCATTATATCATAATAATAATAATAAATAATTTTTTGCCCAACATATCTAACTAAATATTAAAAACAAATACTATTGCTAGTGCTTAAAAATAAATAATACTATGACATTATTTATTTAAATAGCAGCAAATAACAAATACAAAGAAATGAATTATACTTATTTTATTGGTACGTGTGCCTTATTATAATACAATACAAAAAGTAGGTTAACTCCTTTTATATTTTTATTTATTTGTTTAATACTAATAATTAGCTGAATAAATTTTACAAAATAAGGGGAATGTAGGCATCCCCTAAGTTTGTGCCTTTGTTGGGAATACTGTATACAAAAAAAGTTAAGAAATAGCAGAAACGAGCAACAATTAATTAATGAAAATTAGTTAAGCTTAATTAGCTTATGTAGTAAACAATGTACTATTACGTTTCATAGTTTAAATTTAGTACAATTATTGACTTCTATTAAATAAAAGGATTCATGCATGATTTAGAAATATTTCAGACGCACGGATAGTTATACAGAAATGAAATTTTAGACATCAGCTCGGTAGATAAAGGAGAACATGTTGCTGCCTACTGAGTGAAAGTGATGCTTAGCTAAAATCCATGGCTGGAAATGCACCATCGTTAAACTCATACTTGTTTGGGTAGATATTCATTTTCATAAAAAATATAAATTCTTTGAATGAGAAATTGTCTAAATATCTTATAGAAGGTTCGGATCTATGTGTTTAAAATACATAATGAAATGCTATAAAACCAGGTTAACCATTTAAGACATTTAAAGCGTCCAAGTAACAATAAAGAATTTTGAAGCTTATAATTTTAAAAAATATACGGTTTAGTTAAATGTATGTTCAAAGAAATTCTAAAATTTCAATTTTACCTATTTATCACCGAGTATTAGACTTGTTGAATATGATGAATGTTAACTTTGAATATACTTAGGTAGGATTTAGGTCTTACTTGAAACAAATCATAATTCTGATGAGAGCTGATGGGCACACGTCTTATATGTCGAAAGTTTGTTTAGAATTACGCGCAAGTAATATTCTCGGTCATGCCTATGAAATATATAGTTTATTTCACTGTTTTACGACATGCGCTCCCAAAATGTTTCGTATGATTTTAGTCATACTCCTTACGAGAAGTTGCAATATAAATATAAAACTGTAACTATTGTTATGTATGAACATTACAGTTATTTAAAACATTTTACAGTGGTATTAACTATTATGAAGGTAACAACTAGTATGATAGTTCAGGATTAAATTTAATAACATCATTATTTCTGACCTGTGAGAATAACAACTTTATTATGGCTCGTTATGTGCAAAAAACAGTTAAAGTGAACAAATTAATACAATAAATGTTTTATATATATATATATATATATATATATATATATATATTAAAGTAGAAACATGCTCTTTTATGTAATAAATTAGATAGTACAATATTTACATCTTTATTATTATATAAAAATCAAATTGTGTCTGCATGTGTATTTTCGCGCGCCCGTGTGTTTTTGACCCGTAATCTCTACTAGAGCTATTGTATTACATTTAACACAGACATTAGAAGAGTCTCTGGCTAACACTTAGGCTTTGTGACGGGTACTTTTCTGTTTTACCTGAGCAATTGTTATGTAGAACTGATCACTCTACATAACGAAATTTTACATCCAAATGAAGAAGCGCGCATTCATTGTTGCTGCAATAACAGAACGGTCACTGATTAGACGCCAATCAGCTGTTCAAATAAAGGAGTTAGGCTAAGGTGAGCCATTACCATGCCATTGATATTTTGTCGCTTGCGTATGTCAGTTAGTAAAATTTCAGTATAATAATTTTGTCTTTACAGAATTAAATATCTACGGTAAACTAAGCCTTGGGCCTCGTAGTAAGATTGTCAAGTCCTGTCGATAAACGTAGGAAATTAATACGTTATCTGTAATAAATTAATACTAATCTAGTCTTTTAATAGTTCACGGAGATAAATAGTTGTAAATACGTGTTCATAGTGTCAAATACTGTAACCACAAATTGTTTCTGTAAATTGTACATAATTAGGCCGAGATATTATCTCGTAACAATTGCATCGTCTCTCATAAATTTCCTTACTAAACTTGTAAACTGTTCTATAAATAATTGAATCGGTAACTTTGTGTCCTAATGTTTGTATATTATTTAGTTTTACTCAGAATAATGTAAAGGCCGTTGTCATGAAATTTATACCTACCATTGCCGTGAAAGTGCATACATTAATGCATTATGTTAATACCTCAATACACTTTACTATAATTATTGTAATTAATTAGTTTAAGTAAGAACAAACGTAATTAATTTTTTTCTGTGTCAGAATAATTATGCTTTGTGTTTAAGACCAATATTGTATATCATTGTAATTGGCAGATTCTGCGCTTTTTTAATGTACTTATGTTTATACATTAAACGTTTCTTTACATTTTACTGGCCGCTGTAAGCTAAATACGCGTATGTTAGACACACCAACAATAGTGACAGATGTTGCTGTTTTAGTCAGCTGGTTTCTTTTAAGTTAAGTTTGACATTGTTTTCATGATTGATTATAAGTAGTGTTTACTGATTTCAATGAGCCGCAGAAAATGAATAAAACTGACTTTATGAAGTTAAAGTTTCAATATTGGATTGCACGGACGATACAATCGACGGCTCGTGTGTGTGTTTTGGGTCCGCCCAGTTGGTGAGTAGACTTTACACTACTTATTCCATCGTGCTCCCCTGGGAGGTCGGACTAACTCCGTCAATGTCATTGTGGAGCCTCTACCTATCGGACTAGGCCTGAATAACTGCATCAGGGTGGATCCAGTTCCGAACTTTGACAAATGGGACTCAACTTTAATTTAATGTCTAGCCATTATGTATTCATGTGAATTATTGTTTTGTAATTTTGTAGTTCAAGAATATGGTCATCATGATTTTGGCCACTGTAATTTTGTATTAGCAATCGGAGCGCTCCTACCGTAATAATTTTTCGTATTTTTATTTCAATTGGCCAACGAGTTAAGTTTAAGTTAAGTTAAATATATATTTGTTTATTTAGTTTAAGACCTTAGCACTGTGAGAGAAATAGGCAATACAGAATGAAATATGTGAAATATTGGTTTTAATTTCTAATTGCCTGATATTTAATTAGAGACCTTGCAACTTACTATTAGAAAATAATCAACCGAAATCTGTGGCTAATTCAAGTACCTAAGGCTTAGTGTCGTAAACCTAATAGTTCTTGCGTGCATGGTAGTGGTCTCGATTGAGCATACCTGAGGGCAGGAAACTGTTCCTTGTTGGAGACCTGCGACTATCACACCCCGTCAACAAGGTGGCGCCCTTATTACCGAGCAAACCGTAACCATCTGGGTATCCGTCAATCTTAGTAGTCCTCTGTCACTGCGCAAGAACTTGGTTGTCCTGGCGCTCTACCAATACTCACGCCCTTCTCCACTGAGCGAGGCCGACAATATTGCTAACCCGCGAGGAGGGGTGGCAAACTGGCGCCCAACGCGGGGCCCCTTGTGTTAGCACCTGACTTTCACAGAATATAAAATTGTATTGAACTTGTAGTGTAAATATTTTTGAAATATAGTATTTAGTATTTTTGTTGTTTGTTAGTATTGGGAAACACTGATAATGTCTTGTTAATGGTTATGTGTTAAATTTTGCTAGTGTTCATGATCTTAAGTTAAATATTGGAAAAATACCTCTTTGCGAAACATAAAATAAATAATTTTGTTTTGGATTTGAACTTTCCCCGGTATGACAAATTGAGGATGATGTGAACGTACATAATCGTTGGTTGCATTCTAGTGTTATTATTTGGTTGGAAAGAACTGCATTTTTAGGATTGGCTAAACTTAGTGCGAGGTGATATTTCCATGTGGGCTGTATGAATTATTCTGGTTATCGGGTGAATTTTTAGTATCCTACCTCACGATGAATGCGTATCATCTTCGTAAGACTGAGGTTATCTACGAACTTAAAATTAGGAATGTTGATACCGATGGCAACGCTAATGAACTGAGGAAGCGTTTGACTCAATGTTTTTCGGCTAATACCCAGGTTGATGAAACCGTTGTAAACTCTTTGGATGCCGATGCGGAATTGGAGGAATGCGAAGGGAAGTACCAGGACTTATCTTCGCTAGTGAGTGATTACGAAGGCACGAATAATGACAACGAGTTTCATCGTATTGTGGCTCGTCTTTGGCATCTGTATCTCCGAGTGGAGAGAATTCCGATTGGGGCATCTTCTGATAGTGAGCAAGCGGAAAGTAAGGAAAAGTTGCTGAGTAGAAGTAAGGAGCTATTGGATTCTTTTAGAGGGACTTCTGATTCGAAGAACCAACCGGATCCCAGGACATCGGCAGGTGGTTTTCAACAGCTTCAACGACCAGAGGATGGAGCGCAAGAAACTAATTTTGAACTGCCCAAAACTTTAGAGTTGGCATTTAAACCAAATAAAACCACTGAATACGACGAGAACCTGGCGACAGAAAGGAAACTTCTAGAGGAATGGCGGAATAGGAAAGAAAGAAAACTACAACAGGAAAGGCGTCACCAAGAGGAATGGCTCCAAAAGGAAGAGAGAAAACTACAAGAAGAAAGAAGAAAACAGGAGGCAAGATGGAAACAAGAAGAAGGACGAATGCAAGAAGCCCGAAGACAGCAAGAAGAGAAATGGAAGTTAGAAGAACTGCGACTTCGAGGACCTCAGCAGAGAACAGAAGAAAGAATCCCGCAAGAGGATTTGAGAGGTCAAGAAAGAAGAGGACCTCCAGAGGACGACTACCTTCCCAGATTTTCACTAACTCGAAACGACACAGGCGCTAGTTCCCGGCCCAGATATGTCCCAGTCTACAAGTGGGGGCTAAAGTTTGACCACTCCGGACCAAGCATCGCTGCATTTCTTGAGAGAGTAAAAGAACTTCGTCGGGCAAGAGGAGTCACACATCAAGAGCTATATGAGTCTGCGGTTGATTTATTTGCCGGATCAGCGCTTGTCTGGTACCGTGCTGCGTCTATTCGGAAAATCTTCTTCAGGAAATCTTTAATCAGGTGCAGGGAGATAATGAGCCGATAGATCTTTATATAGCCGCTATGGAGGGTTTATATGGAAGATTAGCAGTAGCTGTTCCTGAACCTACTCGCTTAGCACAGATCTATAATAACCTGCACCCTAAGCTGCAAGATCGATTGGCACTTTGCAGCATTCAAACTCTTGAACAGTTGAGATCCATGGGACGTAGAGCCGAAGCGGGCCGACTAAGTATGGTTAGAATAAGGCCCGCAACTACAAGGGAAAATACCCTTGAACCGGACCTTGCTTATCACGATCAGAACCACCCACGAAAACCTTTATCCGGACGTGTGGCCAGCGTACAGTCTGCAAATTCAGACCGCCAGGACCCCGTCTGCTGGAATTGTGGAGATAAGGGCCACCGCTTCAGGTTTTGTAGTAAACCAAAACGAAGGTTTTGTTTTGGTTGTGGAAAGGAGGACGTATTTAAACGAGACTGTGTAAAAATGCTGCTCAAAAAACGGGCAAGGCAAGGGGTCAGAAAGGAAGTAGGTGGTTCTGGCTCCTTGGATACTGAGACTATCCCGGCCATAAACTATGTCATTCATAGCCAACAAGAAGACCATAGGCCTTATTTGAAAGTGAGGGTGTTTGGCCGTGAAGTTACCGCCCTCTTAGACTCGGGAGCTTCCCAAACGTTTTTAGGTGGACATGGAATGTGGATTTTGAATCAGTTTCCCGCTCGCCTTCAGAGTGCCAGAGGACGTTTTGTAGAAACAGCCGACTCAACACGCCATGAGGTCCAGGGCTTTGTCAATCTACCCATCACTTTACAGGGCCGTACTAAAGTCTAAAGGTTTGCGTTGTACCATCACTGCAGCATACCTTAATCCTAGGCATCGACTTCTGGGAAATAATGCACATTGTTGCGGATATGCGCAATCGGAAGTGGGACTTTGCAACGAAGAGTGTGGATTTATTTTGTGGTTATGTTGAGGGAATCACATCGGAAGACAATCTAACTCTAGCAGAGAGAAAAACGGCTACAAGATCTTCTCGAGGAGCATTTCGAGGATGAGCCATCAACATTGGTTAGAACAGACCGTGTGAAGCACGTCATCGACACTGGGGGTGTGCCACCAATCAAACAGCGGTACTACAATGTATCCCCTGCTCGTCAAGAACTCATCAATGAGGAGCTAGACCGCATGTTGCAGTTAGGGGTTGTAGAGCCTTCACAAAGCGCCTGGTCCTCGCCAATTATGTTACTGGATAAACCTGATGGCAGTAAAAGGTTTGTTGTGGACTTCAGGGCGGTGAATGCAGTGAGCCGAAAAGACGCCTACCCTCTACCACAGGTGACCGCTATCCTGGATAGACTGAGGGACGCTCGATTCTTATCTAGCCTGGACATTAAGAGCGCCTATTGGCAAATTGAACTAGACGAGGCAAGTAAGGAGAAGACCGCGTTTGCAATACCGGGTCGTGGCTTATACCAGTTCGTCACGATGCCTTTTGGTCTGTGCGGAGCTCCCGCAACATGGCAGCGCTTCGTTGACACAGTCTTGGGACCAGAACTGGAGCCGAATGTCTTCGTCTATCTAGACGACATTATAGTTGTGACATCTACATTTGAGTCCCATCTGAAAACCTTGAAAGAGATATTTAGAAGAGTTCGTGAAGCAAAGCTCACCCTCAATAGAGAAAAGTGCAAGTTTTGCAGGAGAGAACTGAAGTACCTGGGCTATATTGTCAGTGGGGAGGGTTTGCGAGTCGACCCTGAAAAGGTAAAGGCGATTGTGGATATCCCAATCCCCCGGAACCAAAAGGAGGTTCGTCAATTTACTGGAATGGCCTCGTGGTACAGACGCTTCATTCCCAACTTCGCGTCACGTATGACTCCTTTGACTTCCTTACTGAAACGGAGAAATCAGTTCGAATGGACTCCAGAAGCCGAGATGGCCTTCCAGGACGTAAAATCCTGCCTGATTAGCGCTCCAATATTATCCTGTCCAGACTTTTCGAAGCCTTTCACAATCTCCTGTGACGCCTCAGGCGTGGGGATCGGCGCTGTTCTTAGCCAAGACAGTGAGCAAGGAGAAAGTGCTGTTGCCTATGCCAGCCGCACATTAACTCGGCAAGAGCAGAACTTCTCGGCCACTGAAAGGGAGTGCCTTGCGGTGATCTTTGCTGTGGAGAAATTCCGGCCTTACGTGGAAGGAACCAGGTTCACGGTCGTGACAGACCACTATAGTTTGCTTTGGCTAAGTAACTTGAAGGACCCGACAGGGCGTCTGGCTCGTTGGGCTTTGCGATTGCAGCCCTATGATTTTCACCTAGTACACCGTAAGGGGCAAGAGCACGTTGTGCCAGATCTTCTCTCTCGGACCACTCCACCGATATCGACTGAACCCTCTCATCCAGACGTGATTCATTGTGACTTGATTGAGATACCAGCTACAATACAGGACCAGTGGTACAAAGGAATGTTGGAAAAGGTTAAAATGGGCCCTCAAAAATATTGTCAGTGGCGAACTCAGGAGGAGAAACTGTGGAAGAATGTGAGCACACTGGAACCCTCGCTTCACCAAGATAACTGGAGATTGGTACTCCCAAAAGATCTCAGATCCCAGGCCTTGTTCGAATGCCACGATACTCCAACTGCTGGACATCAAGGTGTGTCAAAGACCTATAAACGTATCCAACAGCTGTACTATTGGCCAAAAATGCGGAAGGATGTAGCCACTTATGTTTCAAAATGTGCTGTATGTCAACGGACTAAGTACGACCAACAACTCCCTGCGGGCGTTATGGGCAGCAGACGTGCAGTTGATTCTCCATGGCAGATGATCGCTGCAGACCTGATTGGCCCTCTGCCACGATCAGTAAGAGGCTTTAAGTACCTGTTGGTTATTACTGACACGTTTACTAAGTACTCAGTCCTACGACCTCTCCGAGCTGCTACGGCAAGGCTCGTGTCTCAACACCTGGAAGAGGACATCTTTATGGTTTACGGAGTACCACGGTACTTCATATGTGATAACGGGTCTGAGTTCATCGGAAAACCAGTGAAGGACCTTGCCAAACAGTACAATGTCAAGATACTACTGAACGCAAGTCGACACCCACAGGCGAACCCGGCAGAGAGGGTTAATCGGGATATCGTTGCTATGTTGCGAGCTTATGTAACAGACAACCACCGGGAATGGGACAAATTCATTCCAAAAATAGGTTTTGCACTCCGCACCGCGCATCATGAGGTGACACAGCATTCACCCGCGTTTTTGAACTTTGGGCGAGAACTCGCTACGTCGGGAGACGGATATGAAGTTCTTAACGATGGTTCGGGTGTACCCTCTACTGAGGATTGTGGTCCCTTTAGTGAGAAACTACGAGAGCTTAAGGACATATTCCAAGAGGTTTCAGAGAGGCTGAAAACAGCCCATGAAAAAAATGCTAAACGCTATAACCTGCGCAGACGACCTGTGACTTATAGAGTGGGAGACGTCGTCTTGAAAAGAAACTTTGTACAGTCTGATGCTACTAACTACTTTGCAGCCAAACTAGCACCACGCTATGTTGGACCCTACGTAATAGTTGAACAGGTATCTCCTCTGATCTATAAGCTGGCGGACATGGACGGCAAGAAGATAGGCCAGTGGCATGTGTCGGACTATAAGACATTTCGGCAGTGAAGAAAATTTGGGAAATTTTCTGCCGGATGGGGGTGTTTGTGACGGGTACTTTTCTGTTTTACCTGAGCAATTGTTATGTAGAACTGATCACTCTACATAACGAAATTTTACATCCAAATGAAGAAGCGCGCATTCATTGTTGCTGCAATAACAGAACGGTCACTGATTAGACGCCAATCAGCTGTTCAAATAAAGGAGTTAGGCTAAGGTGAGCCATTACCATGCCATTGATATTTTGTCGCTTGCGTATGTCAGTTAGTAAAATTTCAGTATAATAATTTTGTCTTTACAGAATTAAATATCTACGGTAAACTAAGCCTTGGGCCTCGTAGTAAGATTGTCAAGTCCTGTCGATAAACGTAGGAAATTAATACGTTATCTGTAATAAATTAATACTAATCTAGTCTTTTAATAGTTCACGGAGATAAATAGTTGTAAATACGTGTTCATAGTGTCAAATACTGTAACCACAAATTGTTTCTGTAAATTGTACATAATTAGGCCGAGATATTATCTCGTAACAATTGCATCGTCTCTCATAAATTTCCTTACTAAACTTGTAAACTGTTCTATAAATAATTGAATCGGTAACTTTATGTCCTAATGTTTGTATATTATTTAGTTTTACTCAGAATAATGTAAAGGCCGTTGTCATGAAATTTATACCTACCATTGCCGTGAAAGTGCATACATTAATGCATTATGTTAATACCTCAATACACTTTACTATAATTATTGTAATTAATTAGTTTAAGTAAGAACAAACGTAATTAATTTTTTTCTGTGTCAGAATAATTATGCTTTGTGTTTAAGACCAATATTGTATATCATTGTAATTGGCAGATTCTGCGCTTTTTTAATGTACTTATGTTTATACATTAAACGTTTCTTTACATTTTACTGGCCGCTGTAAGCTAAATACGCGTATGTTAGACACACCAACAATAGTGACAGATGTTGCTGTTTTAGTCAGCTGGTTTCTTTTAAGTTAAGTTTGACATTGTTTTCATGATTGATTATAAGTAGTGTTTACTGATTTCAATGAGCCGCAGAAAATGAATAAAACTGACTTTATGAAGTTAAAGTTTCAATATTGGATTGCACGGACGATACAATCGACGGCTCGTGTGTGTGTTTTGGGTCCGCCCAGTTGGTGAGTAGACTTTACACTACTTATTCCATCGTGCTCCCCTGGGAGGTCGGACTAACTCCGTCAATGTCATTGTGGAGCCTCTACCTATCGGACTAGGCCTGAATAACTGCATCAGGGTGGATCCAGTTCCGAACTTTGACAAATGGGACTCAACTTTAATTTAATGTCTAGCCATTATGTATTCATGTGAATTATTGTTTTGTAATTTTGTAGTTCAAGAATATGGTCATCATGATTTTGGCCACTGTAATTTTGTATTAGCAATCGGAGCGCTCCTACCGTAATAATTTTTCGTATTTTTATTTCAATTGGCCAACGAGTTAAGTTTAAGTTAAGTTAAATATATATTTGTTTATTTAGTTTAAGACCTTAGCACTGTGAGAGAAATAGGCAATACAGAATGAAATATGTGAAATATTGGTTTTAATTTCTAATTGCCTGATATTTAATTAGAGACCTTGCAACTTACTATTAGAAAATAATCAACCGAAATCTGTGGCTAATTCAAGTACCTAAGGCTTAGTGTCGTAAACCTAATAGTTCTTGCGTGCATGGTAGTGGTCTCGATTGAGCATACCTGAGGGCAGGAAACTGTTCCTTGTTGGAGACCTGCGACTATCACACCCCATCAACAAGGTGGCGCCCTTATTACCGAGCAAACCGTAACCATCTGGGTATCCGTCAATCTTAGTAGTCCTCTGTCACTGCGCAAGAACTTGGTTGTCCTGGCGCTCTACCAATACTCACGCCCTTCTCCACTGAGCGAGGCCGACAATATTGCTAACCCGCGAGGAGGGGTGGCAGCTTATACATATTTGAAAAATCCTTCGTCTTTGAGGCTACGCTTGTCTTGAAACTTCCTTTACGACTTAATCAGTAGATATTTGGAATATATTTGGAAGCATTCTAATGTCACAACACGATCATGTGTTTAACTAACTTAAGTACCACTTTAAATTCCGTTAATTTTATGAAATTGAAAACAAGGAATAAGTTTAAATTTAACAACACTTATCTCTTATATCAACCCTGTCTGTACCTAATCACTGATGAGCGCAGAGGTATCGAGATAAAAAATATAAAATTTTAGTTAAAAAATAGGAAAAATGCAATTCTTTAGTTAATTAGACATTAAAGTCATTATCTAATTTTTTATACGTATTTAAACACTTTTAAATACAAATTTTAGGTGTTTTACGACTGAATTAAGCCTTATAAGTAAAACCTTTCACAGCTCCACGCCCATCAAACGAAATCTAATTATACAAAATTAGTATTTATACAAACTTTTCTATATTAGAAATGTCTAGTGTAAATTCTCGCTTAATAATTTTACAGGTAAATGTAAAATGTAAGACTACGTTACATTATGATTACATTCACAGACCACATTAAGTTGGGAACGTATGTACAAATACAGACACGATCTCTCTCCTCTGTTATCTCTGAGGGAATGACGTGGCTGAAGCCAAACTGCTACAATATTCCTCGTTGTCTGGGAACAGTCAGGTAACGACATTGCTGTTACATTAACGCTATTCGTGCGCTTTTCTACAGGATTGCACAGTTGGTTTATCAACTTTATTCTTATAATACAGTACTTATTTCTAATATAAATAATAAAAAAAATACTCATAATAATAATATAATAATACAATAATTAGTTCAAAATTCATTTTAAAACATATATGATTTTAGCATATCATAAAAAATGGCATCTTATGGTAAAACATACAAGAAATTATTCTTTCACCATAGTGTTATGTTAAGTCAACTTGCAAAAAGATCAAACATATTTAAAGCGATCGGTTGTAGTTAATAGCTACGATGATTCAATGAATAGTAGATTATTATTGTAAGTAATTGCCAGAGCTTTAAATAAATTCAAAGTGTTTAATTTTTGTGAAGTCTTAACGTATCTTTTGTAAATTAGCTTTAAATATGTATCCACTTATTACTAAAACCTATATATTAAGGAATCAATAGAAATCATTCAAATTTTGGATCCTACCTGCAATTATAACTAAATTATGGGTATTTAGTAAGATTAAACGACAAAATAATTAGAAGTTTTATGAAATTCGTTAGTACAGAAATTATTATATAACAATACATGCTCAGTGGAAAATGCATATTTGCTTTTTTATTTATAGAACAATTAAATATTACTTTAAAGGTTTTAAAGTTAATATATGTCATTATAATTGCAAATGACGTGAGTTTCTAACACGTTCATCACTTACAGCTACAACCAATTTTACTCATAATTTTACTATATTTTTGTTAGCCATAGGACACTATTCGTTTTCAATTTTTTATAAATATTTTGTGATTGTGCGTCTCAATTAAGGAACAACTAAAGTAAGGTGCCCTAAATTTAACTTGAAATTGTTGGGACGTTTGGCAAGTGATGGTAAATTTTAATGTAAGCTACTTTTTCCCCATTTGACAATTAGTAATTTCGGTATATATATAAATGTATATGTATAAATAAACATATATATACATTAAATTGTATAAATGGCAATTGCCTTTTTTAATTTCAATAAACATTGAATCGCAAAAAGTACTTGCTCCGCCGGGATTGGAACCCGGATCTCTCACTTGCTGGGTGAATGTGCTACCATTACACCACAGAGCGCTTACTTTTTCCGATTCATTATTTTGTATTTGGCTGTAAATATCACATATGCGTTTAAATAAGCAAACTAACCTATGATCAGAAGACCAAATAGACCATATATATATATATATATATATATATACACCAAAATAACTTAAAATTTTCAAGAAAATATCCGATGGTTAAACGTCAAGTCTCATCCGGTGAATGACTCACAAATAGTGTTAAAAGTACAATCAGTTTCATTTAACGGATGATCACACACAAAATGTATGAAAATCATTTAGATTTTGTATTACAATATATTATTATAAAACCATGAAATGTGTACTGTATGTAATAATAGTAAAGTAAATTTTGGGGGAAGGTTTTGTATTGTCTTATTGCAATTATCTTTGGAAAATAGGCTCCCAGTTAAACTTTCAAATTAAATAATTTTGTTCTCATCCGGGCTCTCAGTAGTCACGAGAACCGCGGATCGTGACTGGTGATAGGAGCGAGGTGAATTAATCGTATGTCGAGTTACTTATCCGTTTCACGAGTTAAAACTTGCTCTAAGAGGAACTAAGCCTCGCTGGACAGTCTGAAGAACTTACGAATGATTGATACATGACTACAAAATACTATGTGAAAGGTATTTTATTTCAAGTATTTTTTGTATAAATTTATTAAAACTAAATTTTATTTTGATTTATTTATTCAATTAAATTTATTACTGAGAAGAATAACATTTTAGTTTCATTTTATTTTAAATACAGTATTTTATTATTAACATTAAGAGAAGTTTAATTTTATTTCATTAGCAAGAAATAAGATCAACGAATAACATTTTATACTCGAACACCGGGTATAAAAATTTGGTAGCAGATCGTGGTTCCTTTCTGGGAGAAAACTTGGTTGAACAGGACAAAGTGACTTTCCTGCATAGTATTGTAAAATTTCTTTTCCTGCATATTTCTGAATGGACATTAACCGGAGTAATTGTCATAGATTATAAGGTCATAGATAAGGAGATAATGTGTGTGTGTGTGTGTGTGTGTGTGTGTGTGTGTGTGTGTGTGTGTGTGTGTGTGTGTGTGTGTGTGTGTGTGTGTGTGTGTACATACAAAATGAATATTAAAATTCAGCATTTGAAAATATTGGATCACATGAATAAACATGGAAATAAAATGGGATTAACAGGAGTTGACCTGTTAACTAAGAAGGAATTGGTTTATGATTTGAAGGTTTGTAGTTCCAATATTTGCGAAACAGTCACAGAAATGAGTAAATTCTTGCGAACCTTATTGAAATTAAAATTAAAACCGGAATATGCGCATTTGACAGGCGACGTTGATTTTAAATCAGAATTGGGCCTTGTGCAGAGCGAAGTAAAGGTTTTGGAGGTCAAGATTAACAAGAGATGAAAATTCGAATGTCTTGGAAGCACTGCTGTGTAAAGTCAAAACCTGTTATTACAAAGTGCTATTATAATACCTGTAAAAAGTATTTGCACTTGATAAAAAGACTGTTAATTTGGTAGAAGGTATCATGCAAATATTAATATATGTAACAAATTTTTTAAAGAGGGAGCTAGCTCCAAATGAGACAGGTCTATCCGAAGAAGTTAGAGACACAGATGTCACTCGCTAAACGAGACAAAACTATAGAAAAACCTCTTTCTGAAACTGAGCCAGGAAAATAAGTTAGTAGTTTAACTTATGTAAAGCACCCCAACCATCGAGCACTTGGTATAAAGGTCAACAACTTAATAATATTTTAAACTATAGAGATTAAGTCACAGTAAACGATTGTTAATTAATTCAGTACTTTATTCCCTGATTGGTTCATTATGAAGGAATGCAATCATTTTCTAATTTGCATATTAATGACAGTTTCTGCATTTAAATTAGAACTGTTGTATAGAACCATGATTAATTTTTTTATCATGTAATGATTTTTCCAATGCTAATCACTGTGTTGTGTTTTTACTTAATAAATATTAATTTAACCTTTCGTTCTTTAAAACTAATAAATACAAACTATATTTTATGGTCATGAGTAATAATTATGTATATGTTTCTATATGTGTATATAAATAATATATATCATATATATATATATATATATATATATATATATATATATATTCTTTTATATATACACATATATATAAACATTGACTCACAAAAAGCACTATATATATTTTTGTTTTTTTTGTCAGGAAATTTAACAATTAGTAATGAGTGACTGATGGCTGTATATATATTTTTAATATATTTTCATATCTTATTTTCTATCTTTAATATCTTATTTTTACATTTAAAAAATATATTTATATATAAGATATATATATTTTTTAAAGAAATTTTAACTTTTTTCTTGTATGCCTCATTACTCATTAATAATATATATATATATATATATATATATACAGCCGTCAGTCACTCATCACTAATTGTTTAATTTCCTGACATTTCAAACAATTTAACCTTTTTTCTTGTATTCCTCATTACTTAAGAAGACGAATAAACTCATAGAAGATTTACTAATCATAGAGATCGAAATTGAATTTAAAAACCTACGAGACACTCTTTTTTCAACATTTAGATGTTCCATAAACATTGATTTTCGTATAAGCTACAAGTGTTTTATGACAAAATATAAAAACTTAAACAGTTTTCATAAAACTTCATAAAGTTCTCATAGGCGCTAGTAAAGAATTATAACTCATAGGGGAGCTATATTTTTCTTTTTGAATCTGAATGTCCTAGAAAGATAAAATATTATATACACGTGCCATGCTATTAAATAGAATAATATACGCAGTTTCATTAAAATTACCCAAACCTAGGGGTAGAAATAAGATTTTAATTCTATTACAAATTATCTTTTCTTTTTTAGCTTTAATAATCATACTAAAGCGAATCTTATATTTTAAATGGAGCGAATGCATTATAAATACGTTACGTAAGTATTAGATAGCTATAGCCAGTAGATAACAAGTAGAGGAGTTTTGACTGAAATAATATTTTTAGATTTACCTATGCATATATTTCCCTTAATTGGGAAACAACGCAAAAGTTAGTACTACACTCGAAATACCTTAAACCTGAAGTAGATTACAATGGCCAAAAGATAGATAAAAAAAAAACTTTTTCTTTATATTTCTGTTTACATTTTCTTTATCGGAGAACAAGGTAAACACTACCACGACAACGGAATTACGCTACATCTGAAAGTGTGTAGACTATTAGGGCCGTAGGTATACGCTTTTAATTAAAGTAAGTTTATTACATCTAGGTATGTATTTATTTTTACCGCGTTATCGAAGAACACTCTAGTATGGCGTCTGAAATATCATTGATTTGAACTAGAAATACTCTTGAATGCGTAAAAACCAAAAAGGGCCTACAACTTTTGAATCATTCGACCATGAATACAGTTATGTTTATAATGCCAATTACAACGAATATGCTTGGGATGTCCCTGTTATTGAAGGGAAAATTGATAGTGTAACATAAATTTGACTTCATAACATTTTTTATAATTTAATCTGCGATTTCTAAGCATGCTTGAAAATTTATAAACATGATTTTAATCAATATTAGTATTAATAAAAAATTTATGATAAAACATCATTGCAGGTATTTTCACTGTAATAGTCTCTCACTTTGGATATTATATAATTTGATCTATTTTATGTCTGTATTTTTGGGAGAAACCAGACATCTCAGACAAGTTCTCAAATGTGCCACCATAAACTGAACGTGACGTGAAGATACGTGACCTTATCAGAACGTTAAATCTAATCCAAAACTTTGACAGTGCTCACAGTAACTTGGAATACATTAATTATGTAAATTTTCGTCTTGCAGTCTTCAGGAAATAGTTTTAAACCGATTAAAGTGTATAGTTAATAAGCAACAAAAGAGTGTAAGTGAAGTGTTAAAGAAGCTTTAGCGTAATAAACATATTGGTTCTGCATAACACATTGAAGATTATTTATAATTTAATTAATACAGTTATGTTGATATTCAAATCAGCCTTCTCACTTACTCTCGGAATGCAGTTGTTATACAGAGTGAGGTAAATCACCCTTGCAGTATGTATCCAACTAAAAATGTTGTGGTACGAAAAATTACTTCTTTTATTTTAAATACAGTTATTATTGTACATTGGTATTTAGTAATTTTAAATAAATAGTGAATTAAATTACCCTTGTGGAACTTTAAGAAATTAGCTGAACAAAAATATGTTCTTCCATTAAAAAATAATTTATTGTACATTGCTATTTTATAAGTAGAAATATTTAGGCATTTGTCAATGCTCCAAGATTGATAATTTTTTATTTACAAACACTCAATAAATAATACCCCTACCACAGTAGAGTTTCCAGTAATACAACTTTAATGTATTACAAAACATAACCATCCACGATGGTGACAGGCCTGGATTTACATGACCTTACATTACATCGGATGATGTCGCACCGTTTGGCCGTTATGTAAAATAATGTATTGTTCAACAACATTGAAAGCATCCTAATTTTGAGCCTCTTTGAAAATATTGTCTTCATTAAACCGTCTTAGAGCGCAGTAGGTGTGATCATTATCATGTATATTGCGTTTATAGTTTCATTGTACAGTAAATTTAGGTGTATAGCAAAAAAGATATGGCTGAAAATGTTGTCTCTATTTGCGCGTCTTAGAGCACATTAGATGTAATCATTATCATGTATATCAAGATTTTAATTTCCTACTTAATTTAAATTCATAATAAACATTACTCAATATTAATCACAACGTCTGATGTTTTGTATTAAATCAGTTTTGAAACAGAAATCAATGTATGGTTCACTTAAAAATTCAAAGGAGTTGTTGACTCTAATAATGATACTTACAGAGAATAGTGCCCTTATTGTTGAGGGGCTTTGTGTTGTAACAATGCTTGTTCAGGGAACCACTTCTTTCTCGCTGCTATTCATAATATGTTTGTTCAGTAGTAAACAAAGGTATTTGATGTTAACTATACAAAATGCAACATATCTACTCCTTATCCTATTTTCCTTTGATAATTTTAGAATTAACCATTCATTGCAAACTCTATTGTAAATAATAATGAAGTTGAAATACTGACATTATATTTTGAATATATCTTTACCAAATCTAATGATAAATTTGTTTAAACATAAAATCTTGTGTAAATGTAGGATTTAATACTACCCTGGGATTAGGGTGTCATGATTATCCAGAATTGTCTGGTTCTTAACGCCTCTAAATATTTGTAGTACATTTCAAAACCTTGAAATAAGTTTTATGTAAGGATATAAACTTAAGGAGGTTACCGGAATTGCTAGATAAAAATATAAAATATTATTTATTACTTCATACATTCTAATAACAAGGAAAAAGTATTTTGGATAACTCACACTTTCTAATTTTTACTAGAAGAAAATTTTTAATTCAGATAGCCTCTTCTTTAGCTTTCTCTGCTATTTTACCCATTTTATTTAAAGAGATTTTTGAACAAATGAAACAATTAATTTTTAGAATTCGTATATGAGACATATTTTATTATAATGTACAGATTTAAAAAATATAACATGCTACCGAAATATAGATAGAACGTTTATGCTCAACTAAATATATATTTAAACACATAGTTATTAAAATTAAATTTTGCGAATCCTACTATGAAAATTAATTAATATAAGTTTTAAATAGTTTTACAGCAACCCATAATTTATCTAACATCGAATATTCTAAACTGCAGTTATTCCAGCACTAAAATGAACGAATTTACACAACATGGAGATTAATGTGAACAAACAATAAATTTTTTGTGCCTTTGGAGAAGAATTTGATTGAGACGAACCGTATTTTCTTTGTGCTTAGGCGACGTATAAAATTAGTTTACTCCGCTCGTCTCCGTTTCAAGTGTTGACAGAATCCGTCTGCTGTAAAATAAGTAGTTCAAGAATTGATGTCAGTCAAATTTCAATTCATTGTAGTAGTAAAACTAGATTGAGTAAAGCTACGTCAGCGAGTTGTATCATTAAAGTTAGTAAAGCATTGGTAGAATATATTTTGAAGTTTTCAAAGACATTTAATTCTTATTCTGCATACAATCCTCTTCGTGAATCCGTCGAAGTGGCGTCTAGGTAAAGATGGATGAGATTGATTTTCAGAGTTCATTTTTTACTCTATAACGTCCAATATCCGTTCTCCATCCAATGACAGATACTTTACTGGAGATTCTAAGTGTTTTCTTAAAACCTTTTTATTTATTTGTACAGACAAATACATTTCATGATGTTCATTTATGAATATTTCAATAAGGATGTATTTTCCCAATTTAAGCGAACGTCAAATTAGGATATAGTAAACAATATTTAATTCATGTGTACGTTCATATTTGTTCATAAATTTTCACATCCATAGCGATAACGCATTGTCGAAAGATCATGTAATTTTATCATAGTATTAGTAATAACAATGACAATAATTTTCATCAACTAATGTCCTAAGGGATGGAACTAAATCATCTCTGGCTAATCTTAAGCGTGTTTCTTAACCTAAACTATAACATAAACTATAAGCTACGAAATTCCGGGCCAAATAATGACATTTATAAATATTTTTATGTTTTTAACTACAATTTTAAGGCGTATATGAAATGAAAAAATTCCAAGAAACGACAAATAGTAAATAAATATTTATCTCTGTATCGATAGGATAATCTAGGAATGTTATATAATATACATTTTGTTTTTACATATCGTTATAATTATATTATGATTAATGACATATACTTGATTTACTTCTCTGTATCAGATATCAAAACTTATTGCTCATATTTGATTATTCATCGGAATTGTGTAGAAAAAAAATCATAGATATAAACTATTTCAGTTGTACAAGTTTACATTGGAGTACTGTTCCTATTAACAGTTGTATTGTAACGTCCCTATTCATTCAAACGTTCCATATTCAATTTCCTGGCGTCTTGTCTGGACATGTCACTTATATAATTTTAGGTTAGCTTCCTTGCCTAGTGAATTTACCGAGTAATAGTCAGTGCATAAAATTGTAAAATTTTCTAGATTCAATAAAATTAAAACATTTTAATTTAAAAATTTATTTAAAATTAAACGCAATGTACAATGCGATATTTTTTCGAAAATATATTTAAAATGTTTGATTAGTAACAACTCCAGTGTTGATATGAGAAAAAAGAAGAAAAATCGTTAGTAATAAATATAAATTTAATAGACCCGTCACAATGCGTAGCGTAACAGTTAAAGCATTATTCCAGTACCGATAACAATGATTTTACAGTCCTTAATGTGTTATAGCGGTAGGCAGACATTGGCTGCAACGGTCAAGTTGTCCGCGACAGTTCCAGTGAAATCTTTACTTTTCGTTGTTATTATGTGTCAGTGCCAGTTGCAATAATGCGATATAGCTTTATTCGTTGTAAATCTTTACTTTTTCGCTATTTTTATAGTGGGAAGGGTTGAATTTTGACAATTTTGAGTTCGACTCCATTTCACCTTATGCACCGTCTGAAATCTGACAATGTCAATGGCTTGGCACAATGCAGTTTGTATTGACAATGGAATAAACCATATCGGACCAATATTTCCTTGAGATATAGCTTACATCTTCTCTGTGTCTGTGTGAACCTTTTAACTAGTAAAATTAGTAAAGAGCTCACTCATAAGTTTTCCTTCCTCCTAACGTCTTATCCATCTAATATAAACAACGTTAAATGTAAAACAATTTTTGACAAAAATAAATACTACTTTCAACAATTAAGAATTAAATTTAAAGGTTTTGATAAACTTGTGAAAATTACTTATGTAGTAGGAAACTAAGATAAATAGGAAAGACACGATTAATGTGTATCTTTAAAAGTGTAATCCTTTCTTGTTCAAGTTGACAACAGATTAATTTAAAGCAACAATAGAAAGAAAGAAGCAGGGTCAGGACCTTGCACTGTCATCACAATACAAAGCCACTCTACAATGAAGGGATTCATATCTCCTCCCACTGCAATAGTTGTCAACTATTCTGTTGTAGAGGAGTGAGCCTTACATTGATCTCTGTTTCAACAAGAAACAAATATAGTTAACAAAAATTGTAACAGACTAACAAGCTAAAACTTACTATAAAATTAATATTTATAAGAATTATTTTAAGATATGGGAATGAAAGTTTAGGGGTCACGTGTTAACAACTTGGTTTATGATTTTTACTGATTGAATTAACTAAGTTTTGTAAAGGTAAAAATACCTTCATTGGAAAAATTTATTGGTAATACAGGTGAAAAATTTAATCCCGTAGTAGCAAGGACGTGCTATTTTTATAAACTCTTGGCTGTATCCATGCCACGAAATCAATAACTGCATCGTGTGCAGTCACATCACTATTTTGAGCACCAATATATATTTAGATATAAATATCCTACAGGTATAATACAAAACTTGTATATTTCAAATAAGTACACCAAATCTTTAAATTCATACAGTTATGTATTTACAACATACACCAACTTATAATTTAAAGGTTTATGCCTGTAAGATAATTTGGTTTTAAACGTTTTAATATTTATTACTTAGAAGATGAAATAAACTTTTAAGACGTAAAAATATGAAATTTAATTGTAATTAAAATGTTTTTGTGTTAAGATTTAAAATTCCAGTAATAAATACCAGTTTTTAAACAAAATAAAACAATATATAAAAGATTTTAGATATTTTTGGATGTATTAGGTAATACGGAGTGTTTCCTTATTTTGTTATTGAGTTTATATGAAAATAAATTTCTTCGATTTTAATTTAAAACAGCTGTTAGTGATAAAAAATAAACAACCACTTGTATATAAAAGAACTCGTTTTATATTTGTGAAAGACTACACATGGTTCTGAAATGGATTTCTTAATAATTAGACCCTGTTATGTTATATTATATAGGATGTTCAAACGAACGTAAGATTAAAACGTACAGAAATAAAAAGATAATAAATATTCCCTTTGAAATCGGGGCTAAAAGTTATTGCTTGTTATTCCGATGGACGGTTGCGTTCTGCGTCAACACTAAGCGATTGCGTAACAACGAACGTCACTTTCCTCGGATTTAAATAGCTCTATTTGACCTTTGGATCTTTAAATGACAGAGATTTAAAAGAAATTGTCGCCATTACAAAACATATTAGCTTTAAGGTTGAAATGTTATCGATTGTTTGCTTGGTGTTTGCTTTTGAACGAGCGAAGTAATATGCAATTTAAGATATAGGTGTATCCATTTTAAAAGTAATTTATAAATCTTTCTCGAGTAGATCTCTAGTATTAACAAAACATAAACTTGTTTTATATTCTGAACTTTATCTGCAATAAATACACGAGTACATTAATACAATTATAGGACACATTGTATCAGTTACAGTGACACTGATTGTGAACTGTTCAAAAAATGTGCAATGTGATAAGCGCAGCATACTTTCCAGTCACAACCGGATAAGGATTCTATTTTTTAACTGGGAAATACAGCGGGACACACGTAGTGGCTTAGCGAATTGAACGGTAAAACAACAATTATATAAATATAATTCCGATTACAGACGAAACAGTCATATTAAATGAATATGGTTGTAAAATATAATTCCGGTTTGGTTACCAAAACTGGTGTGACAGAAAAATCCAAAATAAATGATCAACTACACACGTAAGAGCTCTGTGGTGTATGGGCAACCATTTTGCCCCAGTCGTTAAGAAATCCAGAATATTTTACTTTATTTGCTATTATTTCATTATTGTATTGTTGTATATATATATGTCTGAGTGCTAAAAATCTTCTATTTACTTTAACTGTTGGAACAATCGTATACGTAGTTTATAAACACTGTGCAGTATAATACCGTTGACAATTTATTATTATCATAATTCTTTATATTGGTGATTAAAATATATATCAAATGGATTTAGACGTAGATGTCTGGTGTTGCAAAGACAAGAACATTTAGGGGAGGAAAATGTTTTCCTCCATCAATAGTAAACTATGATTTTCAAGATACAAAATAAAAACAAGGAATATATGTATTCGGTAGCCGCAAGCAATTACAAATATCACATGTGTGGTCAGTAGATGTGATCTGGAGCTACACCACAGCTGTTCTCGGTGTGATAGAACATATGTGGCGAGCAGTTACATGAGCCGGGGACCAGTCAACGCGTGGGTCTGCTGTCTACACCACATCTCGTGTCCCACACAAACACCAAACAACTAAACCCGGTCACTTAGTTTGGGACTGTCTAAAGTTCAGTCAACGTGTATCAGTAATATAATTATAACAAAACTATTTCCCTGCCGTAATAGATAACACTTTTCTTTAGATACCTATTTTATATAGAAGGATATGGTGAGAAAATAATTGGGAGCGTATGTAGGTAAGAATTCATACTCACAAAACGTTCAAAATATTAGAAATTACTTCTATTTGTATAAAATACTAAAATATTGACAAAAAACACCACGTGACGCTCAACAGGATTCGCTAAGTTTGCGTGACATGTTAAAATCTATATCTCATTTATTTCTCAAGATATCCTGCGTTCTGATAGACAGACAGATTTCATACAAAAAAAGAATTTTACATTCGTCCTGGAAGACTTAGACGAAATTGTTTCAGCCTAATACGTGTTAGAATAAAATTTCACACTTTAAAATAACAAAATTTAAGAGCTCATCCATCCGCTTTCATCCAAGTTATTACTATTGAAACAATAAGAATACATTACAAATTTGATTTTCGATACCAATTTAAGTACTATTCACACAGTGATATGTGTTTTTATTACCTATACAATATTCTCATTTGAAAACTCTCCTTAAGAAATTATATATTTAGTGACAAAAACTAAGTTGTACGAAATATATGCATAAGCTATTAAGGGATTTCACCTTTTATAGTCTTCCTTTCTTGTTCAAGTTGAGTAAAAATTCATCTAAGTCGACCATAGTAAGAAAACACTCAGTCTCCTGACCCTACATTGACACAATACAAAGCCCATCAATAATGAAGGGGTTGCTCTATCCTTCCACTACAATAGTTGTCAACTATTCTATTGTAGAGGAGTGAATCATACATTGACCCTTTTCAAAAATTATATATGTATAACGTTTTGCGTAAATATAGATATAGGGTCTAATTGAAGTATTTGATTTTGTAAATGACAAATTTTATAGTTACAGGGACCTAAATATATAATTATATGAAACAGTAATAATAAATGTAACGGAATGGAATTAAAAACTTTTACAGAATTTCATTATTGTGGATTACAGAAGTTTCAAACAAGTTATAACTTAATCTCTTTTTTTAATTTGGTTGAATTAAAGGTGAAGATATTAATATGGATTTAAGAATGCGCAGTTTGTAACTTAAAAGTAAACCGTGATTATATTTTTAACCGTGATTATCATTTAATTGTAAAATGCATGTAAAAAACTCCCAAGTGTTATTCATAATTGGTTTTTGATAAGTAAATACCCCTTTCTACTCACACCTTTGTTTTGCTATGCTCGAAATTCTACTATAATGAGAAGCATTGAATAAATTAAGTATTACGACTACCCTAAAACTAACATTATTTATCTATGTAATTAGAGAACTTATTATAGTAGGAGATAAATTTACACATCTTCGACTAGACATTTGGGTTACTTTAAATAGTGGTGAAGTTGGATTGTTCTATCGCCTTGGTGCGGTCACGTAACTTAGCGTCACGATTCTGCCTCAGGCGGCACATGCGAGAATCTGTACTTCATTGTCAGTTTATTCCCTAAGTATGAAAATAAAACCTGTCTTACTCATATCTTTTATTTGTAAAGTAAAAGTAATTCTTCAAAAAAATACCCTATGTTGATACTAGTTAAGTATTTATGTCGTATTTAAATTAATATCAATTACATTCCAAATAAAAATTTAATTTTGCTTTAAAATATTTTATTTGACATAGAATTAGTTTCATTACATTATATTATATTGTTAGTCTTAGTCTATCTTGACAATTTACCTTGTCCAAATATTTTATTTATTTGAAGCATTTTAATTTAATAAAAATTTTGTTTTTAATAATAATAAAAGTGTATGTAATATAAGTTTAGTATTAAGAACCAGTTGTAATTATCTTAGCAAGTCAAATGTTTACTAAAAGAAGTTTTTGTAAAAAATTCAAATCCACGCCAAATAACCTGTCATAACTTTGTGTAATTGTTTTAAACATTTCAAAAAAGTTTTATTTAAATAACTTCATACAAACCTTTAAGTGTATTACTAATTTATATCTTTGACTAACTATTATGCAGGTACTATCTCCTAATTGATGATAGCAAATAGTTTGTGGTCTTACATTCGTGGTTAAATTGCTTGGGTCCATTTTATTCAGTCTTGATTTGAGTTATTGGTATACCAGTCAGGTATGCCAATTATTATTGGCAGTTTACAGCCATATTTTTAGGTATGTAGTGCATGTTTATGTATTAGGTATTCTTAAACCTGAGGAAGAGTGTATTTTTCAATCCTAGACACGTAGTGTTATGCATTTTGTATTATATGTCTAATCTAAATTTCCGAAGCCTATTATATTTATTTTCAACACTGATCTTCAGAAGAATATAACCAGGTCATTCAAAATAGTATATCATTATAGTTTTCTTATTTGTCCGGGAGCTTTCAGGTTATAAAATCCTATTAAGGATAGATTAAGCAACGAAAGGAGCTTCCAGACATCAATAAATTCTAGAAGGTTTTAAAATTGTAAGTGCTTTCGGAGGCTAACATCTGCCAGACCTCTCATAGGGAAAGATCTCCTACCTAAACAAAAAGACGGAGACCTACCATAACCAAAAATATTTATAAGCTAAGAACCTCCAAGCGCTAAGATATTCCAGAAGGCTGAAGCCTTTAAAATTTTGACGTCTTCACGGACACCATGACTCATGATGTGTTCGTCGTAAATACAGCACATTCTGGTGAATTTATGCTGCACCATTCCCTTCTGCTTGGAGGAAATGAATAACACTCATGAATTTAAATTTGGCGATGGAATAAATAGAGGCGGTCATGTTTATGCGACTAAATTTCAGCCAAAAGGGACTATTTGAATTGAACAGTGACCAATGTTCTAGCGGGGAATATGCGCGATCGACTATTGCGCGTACCGGGGACGTCTCATAATCCTGTTCGTCATCGTATGAGATCGGAGGTTGAAAAAATGCGGCCCTCGTATATAGCACAATAAGCTTATATTCGTTGATTAGACATTAGTTATAAAATAGACTTCAATAATTCAATAGAATAAAATACTCGGAGAAATCCCAGGACACCTATTACTGGGTATTACTACCTCTTACAAAACTTCTGAGTCATTATAGTAGTTTCAACACAATACGTCAAGATAATAATATATTGGTACACCTTGTCCAGAATATATTCGTTTGGAAAGTAACAGATCCGTTATCCGAATGATGCTATCGATCTAATTGATAATCTATTATTTTTACATGCAGTGCCAACTAGCTTCAGCATCCCTGCTCTAAGATTGATTGTACCTGATGAGGTAATGAGACTAACACTTTAGCTATTTATCTCTTATGTCGAAACAATGTGAACGTTTTGTTCTGAGCTTCTTCGTTGTCGACTTTCTATGGATCTCTTCAGACGACCATTACCCCAGATTCCAAGGGTCAAGTCTGACACTGCGTCAAATACAAGACGATGCAATAAATGGAAGGTAAACTGGAGCTAAACTCAAAATTCAACTTATTTGAGTTTATTTACATTATTTAATTACGTCATATTTCCAATCTGAGTTAAGAGATAGCACAAATTAAAATCCTGTTTGTTAGAGTGGCATTTTTTATTGGTCCTGTTGTCCCTCTAATTCTGAACTATCCTCATTATCCTGTTTGATAATATCCACACACAGGGCTAGAACCCGGTGAGGATGAGCTAAAAAATATCATCTATAGAGAAAAAATGAGCAGTCATTGGGAAAAGTCAAGAAAGTCAATATGAGTTAATATGTCGTTTATCTAAATAATTTTCAATATATATCGTGAGTTAAATATTATAAATACAACGTTGCATACTAAAAATATCAGTTAATAAAATATATACAGGTCTTTAAACTTCATAAAACGGTAATTTTTCCAAATATAGTTTTAATAAATACACGTTCCGAATCTTTATTTGTTGTTAGTAAAATTCTTATAAAATACAATTAATCACCACTACAGTGTTTACAGTTATTTATTTTGTTTAAATTTTGGCATAGTGTGGTAGTTAAATACAGGTAATAACATTTTATTACTACGTATCATAAGTGTTTGTCAATTTAACTGAGAAAACAATCAGGATGCATTATTAATCTTGGCATTATTATTTTATAAGTGAAAAAGCTACATTGTGTTTTCAGGTGATGTAACACTGAAAACACCACATCAACCTAACGTCAACAACAACACAGCTGCTAACAATGACACATGACGTGTCGGGCAATATTGACTTTATATTGTGTGTCGCTCGCTTTCGGCGAATTAATATTTTGTGTTAATACGATGTTATATGTACATCACAGTAATAGTATTCACATTATAGGTGACATGACGTGTCATAACAAAGTTGCCATTACCTCTCCGTAATCATCATGGAAATATTAATTATTGTATTTCTCTAAATGTTACCTAGTTCCGTTGAACCTCATGAAGAATGCCAATAAAATATACAGTTGAAAATAATGATACGTACTGCGCTGGCCTCCAAGAAGCCCTGACCTTACCCCCCTCGATTTTTTCTCATGAGAATATATTAAGGATATGGTGTTTCGGCCACCTCTCCCAGCCACCATTGATGATTTGAAACAACAAATAACAACAGCTATCCAAACCTTTACACCTGATATGCTACTGACAGTGTGGAGTGAGTTTGAGTATCGGGTTGATATTGCTCGAGTGTCTGAAAGGGGTCATAATAAACATCTCTGAACTTGTTTTTGAGTGAAAATTTGTGGCATACTCTTTGTAATCGTGTATAACAGAAGGTTCTATTATGTTTCTTCCATTAAAGAAAAATTTTTAAACTTGTGGTATTCTTTTTGAATCACCCTGTATATATATATATATATATATATATATATATATATATATATATATATATATATACATAAACGTAAAACATATTTTTATTGATTATGATCTACAGTAAAACAAAAATATATTCAGTCAAACCACCTGGTATTTAGTTGTTGCATTCAGAGTCTCGTACCTCAAACAAACATAAAACTGTATTAAATGCTACTCTCACCAATTTGTAACATTTTGACTTTTGGACTCCCTCCTTTATGTGCTTTATGTATGGTCTGAATAACCGTTTTTTAACTTTTATAAAGGGAAGTACATATGAATATAGATATACATCGTTTTGACAAATGGAACAAGACAAAACAGGTGATTGAAGTAGTCACGACATTAAATGTATTGCAACATATATGAGAGAATAATGTAGTGCTTATGATTGAAAACGAGTTACTTTTATGGCACATCTATTTTATTTCATATTGTAACTAATAGATGGAATGTTGAATAATTGGTTATTGTTGAACATACTAAGGTTATTGTTTTGGTGGAACTGACATATTGTGTTTATGAAACAGGTCTGACAGGTTTCGAATAGAAGTTTAGAGTCAGTTAAGGCAAGTGTAATGAATGGCGTGTGCCAGACAATCAGGTATAACATAATATGATATAGTAGTTAAAAACGTATAAACGATTAACGTCACTTCATTTTGGTACATAACACGTTGCAGTGTCAGTAGGTATTATGGTAGTTGATTGCAGTCTATAGAATAAAATATTTTTGTACATAACAAATAAATGAGTCACTTAGTCAGACATTTTGAATTAGTTGTTTGCTAGGCATAAACAAATTTGCAGTACATAAAGTTATAGTCAGACAGTCAGAGGTTTCACAATAGATGATTGAAGGTCAAAAAATTAAATATTTTAAGTTCATGGGTAGTAAGTTAAATAGTCTTCTTACATTTTAATACTAAACAGTACTTCTAACATTTTAATTCATTGCAGTCCAGAAGACTAAATAATTTTAGTTCGTTACTAATAGGTCACTCATGTTAGTATCATATTAGTTAATTAGAGACCAGATAATGATTTTCAGCACATAGCTACTATATCAATCAGAAGTAACATCTTAATTAATTGTAAAAACTAATACTTTATATATAAGATAGAAAAACTAACCGAGATTAAACAGAGTTAATAGTTAGATTACTTAGATCTACTGAAAAGTAAAAAAAATAATATTTAAACTTACAGAGGAGTCTATAGATTAGATTAGTGTGATATTGTCGGCAAATTGATCATCATAAATATTGTAGATTAATACATCTACCACGATGAGTTCCAAATATATGTAAATTATCTCAACACAAATAATACAGTTAAAACCTAAGTTACAAACTATTCTTAAGAAAGACAACATCGCAGCCAAACCATGCTTTACATGCAGTACTTAATCTACAGTGTATGTGTAATCCATTGCCCATAGAGTTAACGCAAACTCAAGTTGTACAGCCCTCAGTAGTGCATTTCACGATCTCAGCACAGCCCCCACACTAAAAACTTAGGCCTCAAGCATTTTCTTGTATTAACAGATTACATATACAACTCTAAATACTAAATTACCTGGAAAATAATAAATCTATATGAAGTAATTCTCAAGCAGAAGCGACAGATCATCTTATGAAGTGCCAGATCAAAAATATACGAACAAGAAAGAATTAGACTGCAGCTTAATGTTTTGAAAAGACATTTAATGAAACAATTTACTTAAAGCTCCTATATTTAATATTAGCTTTCATGACAGCATATTATTCCCTTTTTTCTTTTAATTACAAAGAGATTACAAGTATTTATTACAACCACATAAATCTTTCAGCAAAGCAATTGAAATGGAATCAAATACAGAATCCACGTTCTTAATTAATTATTAATACCTAGAACTGTTACATACACGGTGTTGTATATTCGAATTATATACATTGTTTTATATATTATACATCACAACTTTCTGGTTTAGTAAAAATTAAAGCCTGACATTAAAAACTGATTATCGTGCTTGGACATTTGTTTAAAAGTTTCTATTCTATTTTCAATGTTAATACCTAATGGTTTAATTTAATGATAGTTACAGTTTAAAGACATTTACTCTAACTATGAAACTGTCATTGTTAAATTGCAAGACCAGCTCCTATCGCTTAATGATGCCTATATACGAGTTTGTGTGTATATATAAATGTATATATCTTATAGCATATCGTTCATAGAATTCATTCTAGAAATACTTTTTGCTTATTATGTTAATTTTCAAAATTATATATATATATATATATATGTATGTATATAGCCCAGTATAAATTATATTATTATTAGTAGTTTCGAGTAAACTTTGATCATTATTCCCTCAAACTCGCTTCTAAATTATAAACTTCGCAAAGTCATAATTGGAGTAAACATTAACCGCGCACTGACAATGACTGTGGGAGCGATAGATCTCCCGTGATGTTCACCATCCATTACAGCTCTCTGCTAGAACATCGATCTTGCTTTCAGTTTCAATGTGTAAACGGCCGAGACAGGCTTTCAACTTCCAATTGAAAAGGAACAAAAGCTTTGAAAGTTTGCGTACTTTAAAAAAAGAAGAAGGCGGTTACTCTTTTTTAAAGTTAATACATTTCTCATATTGTTTTGATATAAGAGTCTGACGCTCAAAATCTGTTAATGGCTTATAATGTACAAAAGATCAAGTACACCATTTAAAATTGCATTCGAAAAATTTTTTTTGGCACTTAATTTAAAAGTTACGATTGAATACTTCTTCACATAATTGAATGAATTTTTGCTGTACAACACTGGGGGATTACTGGTTTACATGTATGAAATAGAAGCTCTCCATATACCAGGGGTTCCCAAGAGTACAATATATTCAGGTCCAGAAATGTTAAGACTCCTTTGGGGATATGCACGAAATAAAAATCCTTAAGGACGTTGTGAATGCATTTCAAAACTACACTCATCATTCCTGGAATTGAGGGTAAAGAGAGAACTATAGTATTTAACTCGCAGGACCCACTGAGCAATGTCCCTGACTAAATATTTAATTATAAAAGACCATGAACACAATAATTATATTCGCATCAAACTGTCTAAATTTAATACGGTTTCAATTTAAATAAAATTGTAACTTACAATTGGACATTTTCGATGGAATATAGCGTAGAGACCTGATATTTTCACTCTCCTTTTTTATACAGAACTTTAAAATTTTACCAAACCTTTATTGATTTTTACTATCTTTCTTTTAACACGAAGGGATAAAATTTTCCAACTGTAACTCCTTTCTTTGATATGAAATTTCAAACCATTCAGAAGTTTAGGTGGGTCGGTAGGACGTGAAGTATTTAACTGTCACGTAAGAAGAAGAAAACAAAATTTTGTCTTATAAATTTAAAATTGTTCTTTTATATGTTAAAAGTTAAAGTAAACCACTCGCATCTTCCATCTATTCACATCATTAACGCAGATAATGATGATTTTCATTTTTGTAATTTATACAGCGTGCCACACATGACGCAAACATTGATAAACGCCCCAAAACTACTGCATTTTGTAAAGTAGGGGTAAATTTTTGAGAAGTTTGAACTTGGGTTAAATTATACAAATTTTATCATATAATTACACTAAAAATGTTGGGAAATATACTAATTAATTATATTATATCTATTAATTATATTATGTATTTTTATAGTATTATATATATATATATATATATATCTACAATATTATTTACTATACAGGATACGAGCTGTTCTGTGTGTGGGAGGAAGCTGGTAAATTAAGGGAATAAAGTTTTACTAAGGGATCAAATATTTTGCGACGATTATTTTGTCCAACAAAAATTTATTTGGGTTTATATATTTTAAAATATCATTATTAGTACATCCCATTAAAACATCCTGAAATAAAAGTCTTTTATTCACAGTTTTGGACTATCTTTACGTTCTGTTCTTAAAATTTGTTATTGACGGTAGAATGTTTGACAGAGTAACAGGATTTTGGACATTTGCCATCGTTATGGTTATAACAGGTGTAACACAACGTTACGAGGATTGGAATCTATCCTCTTCATCATCAGGTGATGTTTCGCTTCTTTTTTTCTTTCTTTTCTATATATATATATATATATATATAATACCTTCCCAAATTGACGAAGAGGGTAGATTAAAATCCTCGTAACGAAGTGTTATGCCTGTTACAACCACAACGATGGCAAATGTCCAAAATCCCGTTAGCTTATATTTACGTGTTAGACAATGGTAGTATACAAACATAATTTAAACAAAATTAAACAGTTAAAAAGTAATAAATAACTTTTAATAAAAATTAAAATTTTTTACACTTTACAATGTGCGTTAATAATACCCATATGATAGTTTTCATTGATGTCTCTATAGATAAAATGATAGTAGTCATACATAGTTCCAATACACAATAATGTAACAGTGCCTATGATACATGTTACAAGGATATCTAATCAGCTTATTATATGGTGAACAGATCAGTGTAATCCATATAGGATACATGTTCATGTTTAGTTCAAACGTGTAATAAAATATTCAATCGATTCTCACAGTTTGAAAGAAATTCATCGGCAGATTAAAAATATGCTCGAATATGCAAAAATAAAAGTATAGATGTTTACACCATTATTAAACAAAATAAAAAATAAAATCTAGGGGCATCCTCATTAAAAGAAATATCATATTACTTGAGTTAGTTTAGTTAAACTTCAATTCACTTTTCAGATATCTAGAAATTTTCCTTCGTCGAAATTCACTGCCCAGACATATTAACCTCAAATCATAACAAAATTAATGTTATTGCTTATTTTTTATTACGTGGCAGTCTGGTCGTAAATACATTTTAACTACTATAAATTTGAGAGAGATTGTCTGATACACCCGGAGTATGTCAGATAGTTTTTGTAAACCTTTCATAGAAGTTTTTGGGGAGGAAATACTCTATATTAAATAAACATACATATTCTGAGATGAATTACATCAATCTTTAGTAGATTAAAAGTGTTTTACAATGAGTGTCCAAAATGCATTGTAAAAGGCTATGAATGAGTATAACATGATAACAATTATATTACTTATGATAGTTCATTAGCATGTAATATCCGAACAAACTAAGTAGTCAATAAACCAAAATAATTATGAATTATTTAATGAACATTACTAAACATTGCCAATGGATTTATTCAGGCAAAACCCCATTGATATGTACAGTTGAGTAGGTACTTTTTCGTTGAATTAAATCGATGTATCAATAATTGCTTTGTTTGCCGTATCATGCACACAATTTGTATTGTGTTACAAAATACATGCACACACACAAACACGCAAATAATTATTTATATAATGCTCTGTTCACTTTGAACCATGAGTTGAATCCAAATATAAAATAAATAAAAATTAGAAAATAGAAAAAAGAGAAATTTAGTCCTTTGAAACACTTCCAGAATCACGGGATACACAAAATGGGTAATGTTTTGGGTTGCGGCTATCTCCAGCCGAGATGTCGTGAGGATGTATAATGGATACTATCTCAGTCATGTCACCTTTGAACCAGGGAAAGCAGCTCTGAATAATTTAAAATGGTTTTATAACGTGTTTTGTATAATTTACGATTTAAACTTAATATAGTATATTTCTTTTTAGTAATTAGAATTTAAATATATTTCTAATGCAACTAATCATAAAACTAAGTACAATAATAAAATTCCAAGAAATATTATTAGCGAAATGAGTAATCCAAAGTGGTTTCTTAATGACACTCTACAAGATTTCCCTGGAGAACAATAAGCAATGTTGTAACAACTTTGTTCTGCGAAAAATTATACAAACATTGTGCTAAAATACATTATAACGTATTAAACTTTATGAATATACAGAGTGGCCATGACCTAGTTTCATACTTGTTTTAGTTTTTTTTTTTTTTTTGTGATAATACAACATAATTACGAAAACTAAAATGTTTCATTACTTACAAACACCCAAATAAATTGTTTAGTTTTTAATCTAATTTTGAACATTTCATAAAAATTTCTACATATTCTACATTAAAGTTTGAGTAAGTGTGGATAACTTTGCATGGGTCTAAACCTCCAGAAAAATGAAATAGGCGGCCCTAATGACTCAATTTTTTTTTAATGAATGAATAATTTGTCATTCTCATTTGTTAAAAAACTTATGAGACTGCTAAATTTTATTGAAACTGCATAAAACCTTAGATTTCAGAAAATAGGATACATTTGTTTATTTTTTCGTCATTTAAGTACAGTGATATGACTTTCACTAGATTAAAATAAATGGTGAACAAATGGGTGCATGTCAACACTAGGTTATGGCCATTTTGTAGACATGAATGTATGCACGTGTTCTTATTTGGACATGCGTAGATAAAAAAATATATTCGTAACAATATATTATTAGTTTCCAGTTTATTTTACTTAATAAAACCTAACCGGTTGGGGATCTATCTTTCCATAACAGGACATTAGTTGCGAGCCATTGTCGGTATTTCAAGGTCCTAAGTATACAATGTAGAAGGGCGCCAAACCACGTGTCATAACAGGGTCCGCTGAAGATGTATGAAAAATTTCCAATCTGTATCTAAATTAATTTTCGAGATTTCCTGCGATAAGATAGATAGGCATACAATCATGAAAGAATAATGTTTAAAAACATGAAATGTCATAGGCTCATTCTTTTTAGAAATGAAGTTTCATGTCAAATTAAAGTCTATATATGTAATCTTACACTACATAGTAAGCTACAGTTTCAAATTTGTATTCATACACAGATATTTGCATAAGTTTAAAAATAAAAAACCTCTACAAACCAAGTTATTATAAAATCATATAAAATGTTTCCATTGATATGGTCTGCATGTGTAAATATGTCACGTGTTTGAATCTTATCGGTGTATTGAATTTATTTAAACATTTATTTATTCTCGTGTTTCCTTATCATGATTACCCATAACACTAATGTAAAAATATTCGTCAACTCTCGGCAAAATTTCATAGAGTGACATCGACTATCATCAATATCTGTGTTTCTCACATAGAAATAAAGTATCATGCACTGTTTAAAGTCTATATGTCAGTTCATTCAAATTTGTTGTAGTTTTTTAATAAATTTCTTTCGAAATATATGTTTAGACGTGCAGGCAAAATAATTAATGTTATAAATGCATACTATACTATGGATTAATTTAGTTTGAAAGAAAAGAAAATTCCCGTTGGTCCCAAGTTTATTTTATACATTATAATTCGTAAGTATATTCTTAGGATGAAAATGTACATCCTTTGAATTTTGATTACATTTGAATTACTATATAACTACGAGAGATGTTCGTTACTGCTGGCACGCTATAAGGGCATTTTAGTTGAATAGTATAATTTAAATTATTTTATATTTATTAACCGTTTATAGAATAGATACAATTAATTAAAGTAGTTAAATGAAAATGATAGATTTTGAATGGACTAAAGTCCATTCATTATATTATGGTTATGAAATATATTTCTATTTAATCATATTAATAATTTATTTATCTTTAATTTCCACCTTTCCTCATACTACGCTATTAAAATAAAATATATTATTTTCGAAACTTGAATATATGATAAATGATGATGATGATTGACAAAACTTTTCAAAAATGAGTATATATGAAACTTAGAATAATAAAAAGAGCACGATTTATACAATATTTTATTGAATATTACCAATATTTGGTTGTTGGATTCACAAAGGCCATATAGATCAGATAGATGAAGAAAGAGACTACAAAGACACGATTTCAATTTTAGAGTGAATCACTGTGTATGGCCGAGCCTTTGCTCCCGAAGGAATTCAGTAAAATTTGTATCAAAGCACTCTCACTGACAGATTATTGTGTGGTTTTTTTAACTAAACTCTAACTACGTTTACTCCAACATTTAATTTATCCTATTTTAAAGGTGTCAAAGTTTAGGACATACCGTTAAACATGTACAACAAAACTTGTATATTTACCTAAAGGTTTATTAGAGGAGAAGGATAGACCGATGCATGTCTTTTAGGTAGCTGTGATAGCAACGAAAAAAATCAAAGAATACATACATTTGTAAACAATATGACCACAACCTTATTAAATTTTAACATATAACATAATAACACGTGTAGCCTAAAGAATCAAGACAGGAATTTTTATGGAACATCAGGGAATCCTAATAGACGACAGCTGCTGTGGCGTATCCCTACCTTTTTATTTGCCACTTGTAATTTGCCACAAGTATTCCATGTTACTGTATAACGAGTTTAAGGCAGTGAAATGAGTAGAGTTGTATAATAATTCCTATAGGTATACAGATGATAGATAAGTAAAATTCGCTTGCGGACTAGAAATATATTGATTTTAAAAATAAATTAAATTTTTAGTGGACACCTGCTGCGGATAAATCGCAATTATATATTTGGTAATAGTGGTATTAATAATTACATATTTCCTGTTAAATTATATTTGCATGGTTTATGTGTCCTACTCTGTCGTCTTGGCCAATGTTAAATTATTATTTTATGCATATTAGTAAATACTTTACCTTTTTATTAATTAAATTCCTACAACTTCACAAGGAAACCACAGCACATTGTGCTCTATTATTTTTAATACGATTTATAAAACGGTGACGTAATTATTTATATTTTTGTCAATACTATGCTACAAACTTTTCCAGAACGAAAAATTGTTCATACAACTCATACATGGAAACGTTTCTCGTTCTATCTTATAAAGATTTATATAAATATTTATAATTTTATTAATATCTTAACAGGAAGGATGATGTAAATGTTATCTAATAAAGATCGATTTTTATAATCAAACCATTGCTTATTGTCAGTGTTTTTGTTCTTTTTAAAATATTTATTGACCCCACAAGTTCGCAAGGAAACCACAGCCCATTGTGATCTATTGTCTCTAATACAATTGATAAAACTGATGAGGCAAATTATCTTTTAAAAACCTTAAAAACATTTATCGGTTAAAACCCTTTCCGGAATTTAAAATCTTTCATACAATACATATTTGAAAACAATTTGTCTTCTACTGGTTAGCAGTTAAATAAATAATTTTATAACTTATAATTTTGTTATTATTTTAAAAATAAGGAAGTGTTAACTGTTATTTTACCCCAGATTCTATAATATTATTTATATCTTATTACTTGCTAGGAAAATACATCAAAACTATTTTTTTAAATATAGGAATTTATTTAAATGAAATAAAACAAAAAATTTTATTATATTTTGAAAGAATGCGCTGAAATCAAATTTTCTGCTCAATATTAAATTTCCACTTTATTATTCTTTTATTTTCTCTATGTATAAAAATGTCTACATTTAAAATATTTTATAGTTGTACTCAGTACTGAGCTTGTATACTGTCAATCGTATTTCAGGACTGTTTAGGATAGCGTAGAAGCCTTGAAATTACATAGTTTCGACACAAAAAGGTATCACGCAAACTGGGTTTTAAATGCTTTCCATTTCCCTTGACTTAAATTTTTCGTGAGAAGGCATTTATGACAAAGAGATCAGTTATCCTTTTGGGAGAGAAAGTGACTTTCAGCGAAACGTGTCACGACAACCGTCTTTGCAAACAAAACTATAAGCGCAAGCTCTTGTCCATTTGTCATTTGTTTCACCTGTTTCTGTTTCAACTCGCTTCTTTAGCTAAGGGGCTAAGGGGATAGTAACTGAAACACTACCAAAGGACAGGATTTGTATGGTAAAATAACACCTTATCAACTAGTTATGTTAGTCAGGGACCACAAGATATGAAGCTTCGTGCTATAGACAGTCAAGAGGATAACAGAAGTTCACTGATATGAGAACGTCAGCAATTATAATGAGTGATGATAGTAGGAATGTATGCTACTAGAAATCTTATTGAATCTTACTAAACATAGTGTTTTTACAATCACACTGAAATAAATAAATTACAAATATGCCTACAGGCTTAGTAGGTCATTTTATAAAGACTTGCATGTTTAGAAATAAAATCAGAATTACTATAATTGTTATATTGTATGTATTATTAGTCAAATGAAAATGAAACATACCTACGATATTGAAAAATACCAGAATGACGAAACATTTAGCAACTACAGTCTTTGATTGGCGAACATTTTACACTCCAAAGTCCCAGAGGAGAATTTCGTTATTTCTTTTGTAGTTTTTCGAAGACTTCTGATAAGGCAAAAGGCATGATTACTCTTCTTTTAGGCAGCCTCATTACAGTAACAAGTCTTCTTCTTACTTGGATAAAGAATAGCTAAATTCTCCTTAAAAGTGGCTAGTTATAGTAACTGTTTCACCAATTAATCATAACATTGTGATAAGTGTGGAACAATAATCATATTAAAAATATTTAATAGTTGCGTGTTGCAATGAAAACACTTGCCTAACAGTCAAAAAACTATTTCTATTCTGCAAACCAGTTAAATATATAAAATCTTCACTAATCAATTTAATACATTTGTATCTGTTTTATGCCCAGTAAAAGTTCATTTGACCAACCATATTGTTTACATGCATTGATGGTTGTAAATGGACGTAATATTGCGTACCTGGCTAAGCTTTTACCGAGATATACTTTTTTTAATTCCGTTACAAAGACTATGCCATTACCTTCATTTTAGAAAAAAAAACTTTTTCATAATACGAAATAAAGAATTATAAAGGTGGATTTAAAATATATGGTAAAGTTACCTTTAAGACGAAAAAAAACAATACATTTCCATAAAAATTGCATATTGACGTACGTTTATCTCAAATCAGAAGTATTGATCAGCCATTTTGATACGGTTTTATTGAATTATTTCTCTTGGGCCTATATTTTCTGATTGTGGATATGTTATTTAGCAATGTTTTGTGATAAATAAACAACTCATATAATTTATATTTCATTCATTATCTATGTTTATCTGTAACTTTCCTAGAATAATAACTAATTTATGCATAATACTACAGATACAAATGTTTCCTGCACTATTTTAGAATATAGAGTACAAAGAAAAATCTATGTTCATCACAAATCAGGGCGCAACCTTTAAGATACCGAAAAGCTTCTAGACTAACTAAAATATTTCTTTACTGCCCTGCTTACTTAATGGCTTTATAAAATTTTCCAGCTAGCACATTAAGTAATCTTTTAGTAATTTTAAATGTAGAATATCTTTTATAAAAAAAATTTCTAAATTTTGACGTGACAACGTCTTAAATTAGGTTGCGGCTCGGAGTCACTCATGAAAAAGTGTAACGCCCGGTATCGTTACGATGCCCGTCCAGTGGGTCCGCCGCACGGGATCCGCACGGGATAAAGCAGATAACTGTGGGTCCGCCGCACGGGATAAAGCAGATAACTATGTTTATTCGTGAAAATGTGGAGTGCTTAGATTCGTCATTTACAACAACTACAACAATAAAGGTAAATAATTGTACACTGATATTTCATTATCGTAAACTATGATTGATTGATTAATTGTTAGATTGACACAAAAGTTGAGAAACTGAGTTTATAGGTTATGTCATACTATTGACAAATGTTGATAGTGTTAAGTAAATTATTAGTTTAAATCACTCTGCAATCAATCGTAATTCAGTCGATTGAGAAGAAACAGCGCGTATTGCTAGTCAAACATTTAAAATAACAAATTATAACCTCTAACCTGTCATAACAGTGCGACCAAACAAACGAACTAAACCGACCAATCACCACGCGCGGAGTTAGAATTTAACTGTTTTTAGCAAGAATTTCAAATTCCAATTTTAGTAAATGTTTTATTCAACTTTACCATTTACAATAACAAATTTTAATTAATTTCAAATTATGTACAATGTTTTAGTAAACAAAATATATTTCTATAGTTAAAATTTGTGCAATTCTTATTTTCATTTAATTCCTTGTTCCTATTGTGCAATTTAATTATATTCATATCAATAAATATTCTACCGAGAAAAAGACGTTGTCACGTAAAATCTTCGCCCGTAAAACCGACTTTACAAGCAACCATAATTTTTTTTATCATACTTTTTACTCGTTATTAGATTATATAACAGATCACTAGCAGATTTTATCATAGGTCACTTCAAAAATATATAATAGATGAATACATATCGCCACAGCAAAGCCATAAATTTCTATTTTAAAATTTATAGTGCATCAAAGTTTATAATTTTAGATATAAAGGAATTTATTTTCTTTCCATGACTTTAACTGAAATGTTGAACAATATTAAACGATTCATGTGTAAATGATTTAATTTTTATAGGCGAAAATACATTTAATATTAAAGAGTGTTTAAATACACAACTCACATATATAGGAAACTGAAAACACACATGAACCTTTGGGAGACAACGTTTTTCTTTACACACAAAGCAAATAATGTAGTTTTGTATCTAGACATAATAATTAAATAAGGCTTTCCTTAAATGTAAAAATTCTAAATATCCAAGAAATTTACTACTTTCAGTATGCTGTACCTCAAGAATTTAATGGATTTGTCACAGATTCTCTTAATACAAAGTTTGGATATCGAGGGAGAGGCCGATTTAAGCTGACGTTCTGGCCTCCAAGAAGTCTGAAAAATTATGGAGTTTTATTTTAGGGCTGTAATAAAAATAAATTTTTATAGCAAAAACATTTAAGAACTACTTCACTGGAAGAATGGGATAATTGAAGGCATAAAAACTCTTAATGAAGATATAATACTAATGTTTGAGCAGAACATGAATATAGATTGGATATTATCTCAGCAACGGATATTATTATATATGGATATTATATGGATATTATTATTGTAGTCCATATAGATACGTATTAGTTATCTAAAAGAACTGTGAATTATGTAGTTTTTTTATGAATAAGCAACATTCACTGTAAGTAATTTTGTTTGTGATTACATAATTTTTAATACCCTATTATTCATTTATAAAATATAATTGAAACTATTACGCGCTAGCCTGTAACCATTAAATTACAATATTGTATTTTTATAATGTATAGTATTCATATGATGTTTTAAACGAATTTCATCCTAAAAAATATTCTTTTTATATACACAATCTTATTCTATTGCTTTCCAAAAATATTTTCAAAATCTTTCAGCCTAAAAGATTTACAGACAATCTATACCAATCACCATAAATATTTATAAATCAGGGAAGGTAATAACCATTACCAACGGTTTCAGTATTTATTTTTCGTTTCTCATTATACTTACACATATACTTATAGCATACACAATGCTCAAAATAAATAAGATACGTTCTTTTTGCAGGACATTGCAACTGACATCTCCAGTACATTATTGCTTTTGCCAACTCCATTTCCTATACGCACTCACACACGTCGAAGTCATCATTTATTTCTCATATAATTCTCTCTGCTTAGCTTACTCTTTACAGTCTAAAGTATTACTATTATTACATATTTGGATAAATATTTATTTCTTTTTCATTACAATTTAATATCTATAAATTTATTTCCATTTTCCATTTTAATCTATAAAGCGATGTAAATACCAATTTTAAGTAAAATAGGTTTATAGTATAAGAGCGCCTATATTTAATGTTATTGAGTTCTCTTTTGGATATGTCATATGTATAAAATTGTACATTTTTAATTATATAAATATGATCAATATTGTCCATGTTTAAAGATACTCTTTATAAAGAGAAATACATTAATGGAAATCCTGTTCAATACCAGCCTATACATACCTGTAGTTGAAGTAACAAATTTGGATTATGTTGATGGTGTACATGATATCAACAACCACTCATCTCATTAATGATTTAAAATTTTTCTGTAGAAAGAGAATGATAATGGAATAACTGCTGTGATAAACGTTCTTTGGGAACGAAACAAAATTTTTTATACACAGTAAGGTTGAAATTTTTAAGGAGCATATTCTTTCGAATATTTTACATCAAAACGAGAGTTATGCGATTACGATAATTTACTAAAATAGTGGTATAGAATAAAGATTGCAAGTTGATTTTAGTATCTCACCTTATAGTACAAACAACACAATTATTCGGTCATTACGAGATTTTTAAATATAGTTTTATACAAATGGTGCCGTGGAGAAACATAGACCTGTTTCAGGTATGTATGGAATTTTAATGATATCATGGTAAGTGGTACTGGGTAGCTAATGTAGTGGTAGATGTTCTACCAATTACAATAACATAAATCCGACATCTTACTAGAGGATATGATGGTTTTGAGGAGTGAAAACCCATCTTCAGGGTTTATTTGGGTAAATACTCCTAATTAGAGCCCTCACGTTTCCAGGCCTGTTATCATTTTGTAAGGCAAGGTTATAATATATTGACAAACTTCAAAATTTGAAATATACAATTACTTTGACATTTAAGAGTCCAGATCAGAATTCAGATATTTCTGTGTGTAGGACACCACGCTTTAATTTTAACCAACAGGGAACGTGTGTAATATGAAGTCTTAACAAGAATCATATTGCATATAATTTTAATAGAAATATAAGGAAATTAAGTAATATTCATAAAGTTAGTTACAATAAAAAATTTATATCAAGTTAATATATTTGAACATTTTAAAGTTAAGTAAGAATTTGTTGTAAAGTTATAATAGACCAATCGAAGTTTTAATTGGTAAACATCTGTATTTTAGAATGAAAGGATTTTTATTTGCTTATATATTTATTAATATTAGTATTTAATGTTTTATTAATTTAAAATCTGAATGAAATATCACTAAAGGTAATACAATACCCATGTGTTATGACAACAAACATTCATGTACCGTTATGTATGGGATAGTTCTAAAAATACGAATAAAGCTTTAAGTGTAAACAATGTGTAGAAGGCTCCATATCAAAAAGGGATGTATAATATTACACCACTCTTTGTTACACACGATATCAGTGACCTGAATCTGTAACAATGGGCGGCCACCTAGTTTCGTTACTTTTAAGTTTTTTTTTACTTTTTCAACGGTCAATCATTTTAACTTTGAATAGTGCCAATACAATACAGCTATATTGTGAAACAGCCAATAAATACAGAGACTGATATTGGTATCCGTAAGGATGACCTTTTTTGTAATTAATTATCACTCTCTCGAATATTAAAACAAATAAGTTCAGTGAAACAGTCACATAATTTTAATGCCTTTGGATGCGTGCCATTACTTGCACTATTTACAAGATAAGCTCTAACATGATGACGTCTATAAAAGAGCTCCACTGATCAATGCTTGACTTTGTACTTTGCTGCAAAATAAATTATTTTAACTAAAAACTGTTAAAATAAAAGTACGAAATTATTTTAATTACATTATTTTGAAAGATTTCTAGAATTAATCTTATTTAATCCCTCTATTAGTTGTATTTATAAAGATTTTTGCTTTTTTTGGACGATCGCACTATTATAATTACAAAAACCTACCACTAAAAATAATAATAGTCATATAGAACGTGTGTGAAATTATTTAACTTAATGCGAGTATGAGAATAATATAACATAGTTCATTTGTAGTTAACTAAACTTCATAAGCAGACTAAAGTTATTACTTACTATTTCCTTGGACTGTTTATTAGAGAATAAAAAGTAACTGAAAAGTTTAAATAGTTTTTAGTTTGCTATTATAAAAAGAATTTAACTCATTTATTCAAAACACAAACTAGAGAATAAACAGTTACAAAAGTTAGATAATTGTAAATCTCATATATCACCATTTTATATTGTAAAACTTTTTGATAGCAGCTGTTTTGATTTTCATATAAGTTATGGCTCTAGCTGAAGCTACATATGAATCGTTGGAGCTAAACAAGTTTTATAATTTTTAAATAATTTACATAAATAAATTACATAAAGTTTCAAAAGCTTTCTATTACAGTTTATTTTTTAACTATACAATGCATAATCTTATGCTGACTTTATCATTACGATTACTATTTCAAAACCGCAATAGTAGAAAAAAAGTGTTTTTTTTTGTTTCAAGCAATTAAACACATGTTTGTCAGCTGATAGTTTAATGGCTGATAAAAGTTTTGAAAAGGAAGATACATAATCCAAAGACAATGACATACTGCATCTATACCTGTTGCATGTTACTTATTGGTATGCAATCTGGTAAGAACTTGGTATTATTTCTGGTAAGAAATCAGGTATTTTGTAAACACTTAGTTTTGAGAATATTACTAAAACATAAAATCAGTAGAAATGAATAAATGTGCTAAAGCAATTTCTACTTTAAAAAAATTCTATCCAAATGTCAAAGACTTTGAGGATTTATGTACTCGTATTATAAATCTTAAATTTTAAATACAATGGAGTTTCTTTTATTAACTGAATGTTTAAACTATTAAGAGATTCGTCACGCCATTAGCATGGTTAAGTCAAAACTATTCACTAATATAATTAAAAGTCATTCTATTATTATTATTAAAACTATGCATAGCGCGTTTTTAAATAATTTTAGCCTAATCTTGGCAAGAACTGAACAACTGTTAGTGTTCCTAACAATATAATGCCTAGAGTCATGTCAAGTCTAATTGGGCAATATGTCTTAAGTTAACCTCCGAGACTGGTACACCCATGCCAATTATTGGTGTTGAAATTAACATATTCCCACTAATTTCTTAGTGGAAACAGTTACACTTTCATTGAATGTAATAATAATGTTAGTTAACATGAGAATGTTAACTGTTACCCATGGTTTCAAACGCAATTCTTAAAATTGAAAGACGTAGACTGCTTACTCAAAGCATGAATAACGTAGTATGATGGATCCATATAATTTTTAAACAGAAGTAGAACTATCAAATACGTATTATATTATTATTCACGTTTGAGATTTTCTTAAGATAAAATAAATTTTGATATGTTCTACTGTAGGTTTTATTGCATGAAAAATATGTGCACATAAGTATTGTCACGCAAATCACGCATCTTCGTATTGTACAAGTTAAATGTCCATATATTTAAATTCAATTTTCACATTTCAAGTGCTATAGTTTGTCCGAAGAAAATATACATAATTACACACGACTGACAAGTTACTGCGGTCAAAAAGTGCCTGTTCCAGCCGTTTGTGTTTAGTTTTGGAATAATTTATTTATGGTTTTACAGTTGAGTTTGTCTGTTGGAGGTTAATGATTGTTGTTGCATTTTTAATCATTGAAAGCTTTAAGAAAATTATTGAATTACAGATTACTCATACAGATTACTCATGTACTTACTATACTTTAATTTGTTTTAAATTTTGAACTTTGTGCCGCACACATTTCTATATAATTCGTTTTAAGTTTGACGAATGTTAGTATCAATATTGTAAATTCTTTTCTTATGTTTGCTACAGTATAAGAAGTCATTATTCATTTCAAAATAAAATATTTAAAAACAAGCTTCTGAATACTTACCTAACTATTGGAATAAACCATTATGATTTAATTCATCTAATACATCAGCTTTTATCTCATTTATATAACCAAATATTACAGTATCAATCTCTTTTTATAAAAGAAAACTTGTATTATCTTTTTGAACATAATGGTTATTTGTGATTGATATCGTATACAATTGTGTTTGTACCTCTTTACCACATACATTGCTCTTAAATCTGTTGTATTTTCGAATAAATATATTTTCGATGTTGGATGACGTATTTCCTACAATTATTTTATTTCCTTCACATCTAGCTGTGTTTTTATCAAGGTATTTATATGAGTACAATTTTTATCTCAATACGCAAAATGAGTCTAAGACTTCTCAATTCTGATATTTTTATATTTATCAACGACTTTCTTACTTTTAAGCTAAAGCAATTGAGAGTTTTTAGATAACAACTTGTATCAAATTAACCATGGATATTTTTACTGATAACTATGAGAGAACATTTCGCCATTTTAACGAAATACTTCCTGTGTCCTTATAACATATACAATTTTGAAAGGTCAAGAACCGAAACAGAATACACATTATTTATAATAGAACAATAAAAAAAAACATTATTGAGTATGGCATTTATTTTCTAAAACAATTTATTTCTTATAAATTTATAAATCAAGTTTAGTTCCATTATCAAGAGAGAATCAACATAACTTGCGGTACCTGCCTGGCAGTAACAGAATTAGTGCAGTGGTTTACCTCACCACCCTCAGCTACTCCTATGCTTTATTGAGTGCTTCTTTGCTATATATTGTTAGCTGTGCTTTATTAGGGAGTTTTCTTTATAAAAATTATCATGCTACATTTTAAAACTACGTTTATCATTGCTCTTACTATATTATATAATGTTCTAACTTATGGTTCTAGTTAATGTTTGAATTAAACAATTGTAATGAGTAATAGTATTATGAAGTAACCAGACCGAAACGTCAAATGCAGAAGATTATTCTATTTATATTGCAAAAAAGAACACGTTTTACTTAGCCTCTGTAAGAAATGCTCAGAGATAACAATCTGTCTTGTTGTAACACAACACCAAGATTATGGAGTAATAATTGATAGTTTTTAACAGTTTTATTTGCCAAATGATTCAGTGTTTACAGTCTACAGTACAGTTAACATAAAAATAATAAAATGTCTGATATTTATTTTTTGACGATGATTGTGAAGGAAACATAGTTTTTTCTAGACATTTCCCATTGTTCAGTGAATCATAAAATCAGTATCACTACGTTTCGAGATCTGCAATGTGATCTCTTGTTCAGGTTAAAACTAACTTCATACATAATTACAAAATGCAATACAAATTACAAACTCCAAATCTATTTTGTAATTATGTATTAGGCTAGTTTTTATTTCTTTTTCAAAGTAAGTTTCAGGCATTACACAGACTTATGTCTACAACTAACAACTATATCTACTCACTTGTCTTTGGCTATTACAATGGTTTACTCAAAATTATCGTTTTTTTTTTTATGAGGTCACTGTTTATCTGGAAAAAGTCTATGTTAAGAGTACAGTCAGGTAATATTTGGTAAGACTTTTTAAAGATATTCATTAGTTCAGTCAGCTCAACAGTGTCAATGTCAAGAAACTCATTGTCAAGATGTTAAAACCGTCAAAACATTTTACCACATCTATGGATTGAGTGATATTAGGCATTTCACATATCCTTAAAAAGTATTAAATTAACATTTACACAATAACCAGATAATTATAAAAACATATCAATAACAACAACAAAGACGATAACAAGATCTGAACAGCTATAATGTTCTTATCAAACTTGACTAAACCTATAATATATATTAATGACAGTAAATAAATAACGTAACGTGAATAACATAGACCTGATAAAAATCTATAACGTGGCACGAGGCCTCTCATGGAAACAGGTCAATTCCGCCGTCATCCATCCTCGTGCTGTTATTTAGCGAAGCGAATACAATATGACCGACATATAAACTGTTAAGACGATAAAAATATAAAATTTAAGATCCCCGGAAATCAAGCAAAAAATACTAGTAGAATATGATTTTCAATTTTTCTTAACATTTATGTCATTTATTATAATTTATGTTCTTTAGGTCAATTTTTAGCTTTGTTTTCACACAACTGCTAAAGTATTAACAAGTTTTATTACAAAATAGTCCATTTATGTTGTTTTAGTATCAACACACTAACAAATTTAATATTTTAAACGACTACTTTAAAAAGGCGAGTATTGATTGCATTGATAGATTTTAATATGTAGACTATTTTATTTTAGATTACAATGGTACCAACCATGCCTTTGAAAACTAAATCAGTAATAATATTTACTGCTATTGAGCTATATTTTAAGAGATAAATATTGATCATTATTGATAATTTATAGTATAATGATGGTAACTACTATATTTGCTAACTGTGTCATGAATACTAACTGGCGCTATTGAGCTATTTTTAGTTGCAATAGAAAATATATATTATATTATTCGTGGAATCCTCATTTGGAAGATTCTAATTGTCCAGACAACTATCTCAATATATATATAAGGTGTTTGAAAAGTATGGGTACGGCTTAATATTTTACAAACCATAGCAGATAACATCGATAAACTTTGCACAGTGTCATAAGGCTATGTAAACTATTTTTCCTTGCTATTACCATGACATGCCAACCATGGGGGGACGGTCCACAGAGGAAAACATGGAAATCTTAAAAGAAAGCATGGGTCGAGTGATACCTCATTTGAAAGAGCTCACTTAGTAGAGTTGAATGCCGCAAACCGCATCTCAAAAGGTTTATCCAATCAGAAATGGCGGGTTGTTTTAGGTACACATTGTGAAGTACATTATGCTGACTGGATCGTCGTATTCTGATGCGGTAGGCGTTTCACTCTACTAACCGATGTGTTTTCAATTACTTTTTTTTAATTAGCAAATTATGTCATAAATTTATAACACAATAAATAAAACCCAATAAATACCAATGTTTTTTAGTTTTATTTATTGTTATAAAATTTACCACAAGGTGTTTGAAAAGTATGGGTATGTATATATATATATATATACGTACCCATACTTTTATATATATATATATATATATATATAATCACATAATTTTCATACCTTGGGATGCGTGCCATTACTGGCACTATTTACAAGATAAGCTCTACCATGATGACGTCTATAAAAGAGCTCCACTGACCAATACTTGACTTTGTACTTTGATACAAAATAAATTATTTTAACTAAAAACTATTAAAATGAAAGTAATAAATTATTTTAGTTAAATATTTTTTAAAGGTTTCTATAATTTAATAATCTTTATTTAATCTCTCTAATAGTTCGATTTATAAAGATTTTCGAATTTTTTGAACGATCGCACTATTATAATAACACAAAACTACCACTAAAATTAATAATAGTCTTATAGAACGTTTGTTAAATTATTTAACTTAATGCGAGTATGAGAATAATATAACATAAATCATTTGTAGTGAACTAAACTTCGTAAGGAGACAAAACTTATTATTTACATTTTACTTGGACAGTTTGTTAAAGAATAAAAAGTAACTGAAAAGTTTAAATAGTTTTTAGTTTGCTATTATAAAAAGAAGTTAACTCATTTATTCAAAACACAAACTAGAGAATAAACAGTTACAAAAGTTAGATAATTGTAAACCTCATATATCACTATTTATATTTTAAAACTTGTTGATAGCAGCTGTTTTAATTTTTATATAAGTTTAGCCCTAGCTAAAGCTACATATGAATCGTTGGAGCTAAACAAGTTTTATAATTTTTAATTAATTTACATAAATAAGTGTTTTAAAAGCTTTCAATCACAGTTTGTTTTTTAACTATACAATGCATAATCTTATACTGAATTTATCACTACGATTACTATTTTAAAACCGCAATAGTAGAGAAAAAGTGTTTTTTTTGTTTCAAGCAATTTAATACATTTTTCTCAGTTGATAGTTTAATGGCTGATAAAAGTTTTGAAAAGGAAGATACATAATCCAAAGACAATGACATACTGCACCTACACCTGTTGTATGTTAGATATTTGGTGTACAATCCAAGAATGGCTTTATATTCTTCAGAGATTTTTCATCAGGTCTTGACTCATGACTATATATGTTACATCACGCAAAGTTCCGACATGTGGTAAGAAATCTGGTATTTTGTAAGCACTTAGTTTTGAGAATATTACTAAAACTCAAAATCAGTAGAAATAAAAAATGTTGCAAAAGCAACTTCTACTTAGAAAAAATGTCTAACCAAATGTAAAAGACTTTCAGGATTTATGTACTCGTATTATAACTCTTAAATTTTAAGTACAACGGGGTTTTTTTTATTAACTGAATGTATTAAACTATAAAGAGTGTCGTCACGCCGTTAGCTTGGTTAATTCAAAAACTATTCACTAATATTATTAAAAGTCATTCTATTATTATAAAAATTATGCATAGCGTGTTTTTAAATAATTTTAGCCTAATCTTGGCAAGAACTGAACAACTGATAGTGTTCCTAACAATATAATGCCTAGAGTCATGTCAAGTCTAATTGGGCAATCTGTCTTAAGTGAAACTCCGAGACTGGTACACCCATCCCAATTAGTGGTGTTAAAATTAAAATATTCCCACTAATTTCTTAGTGGAAACAGTTACATTTTAATTGAATGTAATAATAATGTTAGTTAACATGAGAATATTAACTATTACCCATGGTTGAAACTCAATTCCTAAAATTGAAAGGAGTAGACTGCTTACTCGCATGTATAATGTAGTATGATGGATCCATATAATTTTTAAACAGAAGTAGAACTATAAAATACGAATTATTTCATTATTCACGTTTGAGATTTTCTTAAGATAAAATAAATTTTGATATGTTCTACTCTAGGTTTTATTGCATGAAAAATATGTGCACATAAGTATTGTCACGCAATCCTCATATTGTACAAGTAAAATGTCCATCTATTCAAATTCACTTTTCACATTTCAAGTGCCAAAGATTGTCCGAAGAAAATATACATAAATTAAACACGACTGAAAAATTACTGCGGTCAAAAAGTGCCTGTTCCAGCCGTTTGTGTTTAGTTTCGGACTAATTTACTTATGGTTTTAGAGTTGAGTTTGTCTGTTGGAGGTTAATGATTGTTATTGCACTTGTTATAAAATCATCAAAAGCTTTTTTAATTTTTTTTTAATATCCCTGGATGTATATATTTTGGAAAAAGATATATATATATATATATATAATATGTAACATATACTTAAATTCTTTATATTTTTGATGTACATAATTTGACATTATTTCAAAATCTGCAGCCCGTAAATCATAAACCCCTACAGTTATAATTTTTCTCTTTTAAAACGTCTTCTTTGATGTTGTACGAATTTGTCTAGACTCAATTTATACTTCTTCTTTATTCTTATAATATTTTAAATAATTATTGAATTTTCATTAAGATTACTCATGTACTTACTATACTTTATTTTGTTTTACATTTTGAACTTTGTGCCGCGCACATTTCTATATTATTCATTTTAAGTTTGACGAATGTTAGTATCTATATTTTAAGTTCATTTCTTGTGTTTTTTACAGTATAAGAAGTAATTATTCATTTCAAAATTAAATATTTAAAACAAGCTTCTGAATACTTACCTAACTATTGGAACGAACCAATGTGATTCACTTCATCTAAAACATCAAATTTTATCTAATTTTTATAACCAAATGTTACAGTATCGATCTATTTTTATAAGACGATACTTTTATTATATTTTTGAACATAATGGTTATTTGGTGATTGATTGTATACAATTCATGTTTGTACCTCTTTATCACATACATTGCTCTTAACTCTGGTTGTATTTTCGAATAAACATATTTTTAAATACATTCTTGAAGCTCTTGCCTTATTGGAAATGATATATTAATTCAAACAAAACTCTCCAATAACATAAATTTGGAGACCTTTATGTTATTTCGGAGACCTCACATTCACATTATTTATATTAGAAGAACAAACAAATAAACTTTATTAAGTATGCTATTTAACTTTTTTAAACCAATTATTTCGTATAAATGTATGAATCAAGTTTAGTTCCATTATCAAAAGAGAATCTACATAACTTGCGGTACTGCCTGGCAGTAACAGAACTAGTGCAGTGGCTTACCTCTCCGCCCTCAGCTACTCCTACGCTTTATTGAGTGCTTCTGTAATTTATATTATTAACTGTGCTTTATTAGGGAGTTGACTTCATAAACGGTATAATGCTTACGAAAAAATTATGCTTTAAGTAAATTTTTCTAAGTAATGAAACTAAAACTGTTTATCATTGCATGTACCATATTATATAATATTCTAAATCTGGCTCTAGTTAAAGTTTAAACTAAAGAATCATAATGAATAATGATATTATGAAGTAACCAAACCCGAAAATCATATGCAGAAGATTATTCTATTTATATTGCAAACAAAAAAATAGAACACGTTTTACTTAGCCTCTGTAAGAAATGCTCAGAGATAACAATATGTCTGGTCGTAACACATCACCAAGAATAAGGAGTAATAATTGATAGTTTTAACAATTTTATTTGCAATGCGGTTCAGTGTTTACAGTCTAAAGTACAGAACATAATAATAACAAATGGTCAGAAGTTTATTTTTGACGATGGAAGGATTGTGAAGGAATCAGAATTTTTTCCGGACATTTCCCATCGTTCAGTGAAACATAAAATCAGTACCACTACGTTTCGAGATCTGCAATGTGATTTCTTGTTCAGGTTAAAACTAACCTAATACATAATTACAAACTGCAATACAAAGTCCAAATCTAGTTTGTAATTAGGTTAGTTTTTATTTCTTTTTCAAAGTAAGTTTCAGGCATTACACAGACTTATGTCTACACCTAACATCTATATCTACTCACTTGTCTTTGGCTATTACAATGGTTTAATCAAAATTATCTTTTTTATGAGGTCACTATTTATCTGGAAAAAATTTATGTTTAGACATCAGTCAGGTAATATTTGGTATGACGTTTTCAATCTATTCATTAGTTCAGTCAGCCCAACAATGTCAATGTCAACACAGTCATTTTCAAGATGTTAAGAACCGTCAAAAATTTTTGCACGTCCATGGATTGAGTGATAGTAGGCACTTCACATATCCTTAAAAAGTATTAAATTAACATTTACGCAATAATCAGATAATTATAAAACATAACAATAACAACAACAAAGAAGATAACAAGATCTGAACAGCTATAATGTTTTTATCGAACTTGACTAAACTTATAATAGATATTAAATGACAGTAAATAGATAACGTAACGTGAATAACATAGAGCTGATAAAAAAACTATCAAGTGGTATGAGGTCTCTCATGGAAACAGGTCAGTTGCGCCGTCATCCATCCCCGTGCTGTTATTTAGCGAAGCGAATACAAACTGACCGACATATAAACTTGTAAAACGATAAAAAAAATTAAGATCCCCAGAAATCAAGCAAAAAATACTAGTAGAATATGATTTTCTATTTTTCTTAACATTTATGTCATTTATTATAATTTATATTCTTTAGGTCAATTTTTAGCTTTGTTTTCACACAACTGCTAAAGTATTAACAAGTTTTATTACAAAATGGCCCTTTAAGTAGTTTTAGTATCAACAAACTAACAAATTGAATATTTTAACGACTACTTTAAAAAGGCGAGTATTGATTGCAATGATAGATTTTAATATGTAGAATATTTTTTTATATTACAATGGTACCAACCATGCCTTTGAAAACTAAATCAGTGATAATATTTAGTGCTATTGAGCTATATTTTAAGAGATAAATATTGGTCATTATTGATAGTTTATAGGATATTGATGTTAACTACTATATTTGCTAACTGTGTCATGAATACTAACAGGCGCTATTGAGCTATTTTTAGTTGTAATAGAAAATATATATGATATTATTCGTGGAATCCTCATTTGGCAGACTCTAATCCTTCAGACAGCTATCTTAAAAAAGATATATACTATATACATATATATATATATATATTTCAAGTAATTAATGTTTTATTTATATACCGGTTCTGTGAGGAACATGACATGCTAAATGTATCAAAACATCTCTAGTATGTCAAAAAGTATCAACATAGTAATAAAACGTGTGTTTTTGAAGTGGTAGGTGGATCACCTTTATTATAACTTTAATTACAAAGATATTTAAAAATACAATTGTATTTTTAAGTCAGTGAATATTACAACATATCACTGGGAAAGAGGGCAACTTAATTATTATTTTGTATAATGGTCTGAAAATGTCCAGAGTTTAATGCAAAAAGTCCACATTCTTTATTTTAAGTCTACCCAGACTACGGTAGATATATTTATTAGGGGTCTGGCAAGGTTTTCTTGTAGCTATCTGTTTGTTAGTTCTTCTGTCTGCCTGTATGATAACTCTTGCCTAAGGAACAACTATAAGAAGTTAGGTGACAAAAAGTTGAAAAGCCCTCCGGCCATCTGTCTTGTAACAATTCTTTTTTCACGTTTTTCGGGCTTTTCGATACTTCATTATGCACCGTCACGTAGTTTCATCAGTATTTGCAAGGCTACCTCGTAATGTATTATTACTGCAAGAACTCACAAGACTTTTTATCTCTTGTAACGGCTTAAAACTATTTTTACAAATTGGAAAATATCACAAACTATTTAAAAACGTAACATCAACTTCAACTCTGGTATTTGAGGTTATCAAATAATTGAAGCAGGACGTACTCATGTTATTTGTAAAGACAAAGAAGCTTATTTTCAGATGATTTTACAAACATGCAAGATAATTTTAAGTTTTTTTATTGGTGACAAGTGAAATAATAAGGGATAAAGTTATATATGCATGGGGCTATTGTACCTAAGCGATATTATAAATAAGTTATAATGTTCTGGGCATTTATAAACATATATCCTCATAAGGGTAACCTTTTTCTTCATAACTCTATTCTCGATTCTCAGCATAGTTATATAACTACCACACTTTATGTTTGTTAAAGTTAAACAAATAAATATATAAATAAATGCTTAATAATGTTATTGAAGCTATTAAATCAGAACAAAGAACATATTTGCTGTAGAATTTATCAGACAGGAACTCGATATGTTCTGAAGTAGCGAAAGAACGCCGGAGACACAGCGAAGATTGAGAACATGATCCATGCTAGAGTACAAGAAGTATTAACATACTATTCTAAAGGTTAATAGAATACTTAACTTGACACCAAGACAGACTCGCAATATTGAAGTTTAGTTTTAGATTTCCTTAGAAATGATCGTCTCAGTATTATTTTTCAAACAATTTTGTTAAATTCTTATACTGTTAATAAGAATTTGCATTGTTTAATTTTGTCTAGGTACTTTAGTGCGATTTTTTGGAGACATATTATATTGTGTCTGGAACATGTTCAGTTTATGCTATAGCAGACAGGCACCATTTCAAGGCGTCGTGTAATTTAATATTATGGAACGGAGCAAAAAAATACTTACCTATGTGTTGTAAGTTTGGTTATCCTACTTTGGTTCAAAATATATTGTAAAATATATACAGTAGACACTATATATTCTTATAAAACAAAATAAATCTCCAATTGTGTTGCTAAGCAATAATCTCAAGAACGGCTGGTACAACTCGGCTAATTACTTTTAATTTTTAATATATCCGTTTTGATGAAGAAAAGTAACAAACGTTTCTAGGAATATTTAAGAGCTTTAGAAAATAATTTAAATATTTACAACACCTAATGCAAAGTGGACTGACATTAACAGCTGTTCATATTCTCAAATGTAGTTGGCCAAGGATGCAGAAACATGTTTTACGATTAAATTTAAAAAATATATTAAATATATAGTGCTGAGCAATGCAGATTTCAAAGACCAAATTACTATCTAATTTGTAATACTAACTATCTAAGTGACGAAGTTAGACCGTGCAATGAATTAAAACTGTTATTCCTACTCGAAATCAGACGTAGGATGGTACAGGAAGTGCAAGCTATTCCCTGATAATGCATTATAATGCAGTAACCAGCTTTTATAAACCAGTTAGCACATTTCTAAAAGGCCGGAAGGGAACATTTTGTACACCTACTTTAAAATAATTTTACCCGAATAAGCATATACTTCCACTCTGAACGTAGAGGTAGTATTAATGCATTGTATTTATTAAACATTGTTTAAAATTTAAACAGCACTAGGTCATACTTTTAAATTCCGGTTTGCAGCATTATATTCAATTTAACTAGACTTTTAAAATTATCTACAAGTCAACATAAGCTGCCTTTAACGATTTTCTTCTTACCTCCGAAGGGCCATCCTTCAAACGTGACGTCCGATCAACATGTACTCAAAAAAGTAGCTTACTATTACCAGTAAAGTTATGCCAAAGTTTGTTGTGATATATTTTGTCGTTTAAAAGTTATAAATTCGTTCTAAGACTTAATTTTTACCCCATATAAACTTTTTTTATCGGGAAAACATATCAATCTTAGCTTATGGCACCGGAGATACATTAGTCTAGATGAAGATTACAAAGGCTTCAAGGCTACGGTCTTGAATTTTAAAAAATTGCATGGGAAGCCGCAGGTAACACCTATATATTTACTAAAATACATTTCTACTCAAACAATAAATGATTGTAAATTTCCATCTATGAGATTCTTGAATTTCTTTGTAGCCTATCATTAATTTCATATATCAGCACTATAAAACAATTCTCCCCTGTTGAAATTGTAAGTAAAAAAATTCTTTAAGTCTAATCTTCTTTATAACATCTTGCAATAGCATAAAATATCAAGAATCGAAAGCGCTATGGACATGGAATTTTGAAGGCAACTTCAGCAATTTCCGTGACACTAAATGTGGTTTGAAATAAATCTATGAGTAAAACATTTTTGTGTTTGATCTTATTTAAAGGCAATAAAAATAGCGTTCTTAACGAGGCGTGTTCAATATAATTATGTTGCACCGAGGAATAAGGAACAATGAAAAAAAGTATGAGTTTTTTTACCTCAATATAAGACCTGATAGATAAGAAATCTACCAACAATAGACTTAAATGGTAGCCTTTAATATAATTATGTGTGGAAGTATTAGTGGTGACCCAGAATCTGAAACAAATGTGTCCTAATACAAAATACTATGAACAAATTTAACATTATTTTGAACCAGTAAAAAACACTATAAATTAATACCAACAATTTATTTCAGTAAACTAGATTGATGGCTTAAAGCTATGTTTATTTGTTCCAAAAATCTACAAGATTGGTAGCGAGAAATTCAGTATCAACATAATGGTGATTAAATTTACATTAGTAGTTATAACAAATTGTAAAATAATATTGAATTGGAAGTTGTAGTGCATATTCATTACATGACAACTGCTTTCAATTTAAGAATAAAATACTTCGTCGTAACTTTCTGTTGTTTTGTTATGTTTTGTTGACAGTACAAGAGTGGCATACAATTATCTGAAGGTACAGTGCAATAGTTAAGTTTAATTTTAATTATTTAGTTGCCATATATTCAGTTCATTTACTGCTCATTGTATTTCTTAAGCTACTGCTGCATTAAAAAAAACTTTCTGACAAATGATAAGAGTGAACTAGTAAGCAATAATGTAGCACAAAAATAAACACATTTTTAACTTGTTTATTAAATTTATTTCGCCGTATTTGGTACAAAACAAAACATTTCAAAGACAGTACTTATGCTAAACATACTGCTACACTAGAGTTAAACATCTTTAGTAAACATGTCACGAGTGCAATAATGTATATATTTGTAATATCGATACACATAATAACTGCACGTGGTGCAATAGCATCTATACTGTTATCCATAAATCCACTACAGAGGTCCTATAATCATAGTATGTATACAAATTAGAGGGTTTACATATTATCACAATATATCTAATCATGTTTGCTTTACATATATCTTTAATCCAATTGCTATTAAAATAAAGCGTGTATTTCTCTTTTATTTCCAATGAGAATATTTATAATTTGAATACAGCATTCCTTCAATAGGATACAGAGTAATCACACAGGTGAGTTCAGAATATTTGTAGGAATAGTGTATTATGACCTAATGTTAATGTACATTTGATTGTGTATATTGTACATTATTCACGTACCTTCACCTGTAAAAATAAAGAACTAATTCAATAATACAATGTTTTTATATAAACGTGACCAATCAAAAATAATAATCAAAAATGCAAGAAGGATTTTACTTATGAAAACAATTCTTAACCTGTAGGTTTGCTGCGTATAATAAAGGGTATGGTAAAATAATGCAAATATCTAGCAAGTTATAGCAACTAATTAATTATACGACACTTCACTGTGTTTCTAACTAATTATGCACATTAATTACACAAAATTATAACTGGACTCTGTAGCACCATAGTAATTACATACAGTTTATCTACCTCTAGTTTATGAAGCAAAATGCACTAAAATTTACAAAAATTGGGATTTTATTGAGAAAGACAATTAGAATTATTGGTTCATAGAGAGGGCAGACCTGCTCAGAATTGTGATTATTATTCTTATTGAATGTTGAAGCTACTTATGTGATAATTGAAAAACTTAAATAAAGGAGCCCTATCCTGATCACAGACTGTCGTAACAATGAGGAAGCAATATAACACTTCATTGAATTAAATTACTAAATATGCTTATTTTACAACTATAAATGTATATGTAACTGAATAATTATATATATATATATATATATATATATATATATATATATATATATATATATATAGAAATACATCTACGGATAGTAATATGATAAGAAGTTTATTTATACAAACTTACCAGGCTTTCCCAGCCCACTGGATCATTATTATCAAATAGTATCAATATAGTGTATTTATTGCTTTGTGAAGTGTTTTTATATATTTGTGTGTTTTTTTAGTGTTATTAACGCTATTGATTATGAATTTCTTGGTCATTCTTACTTTTAAATAATATTCTCAAACTATTACTGCCTACGAGTAATAATGTCCCGTAGTCATGACGATAAGAGAGAAATTAATTATTTTATATCGGGGCTTTGAAAGAAAACTACCATAAAGCTGTTCGATGTTGCACACCCTTATATATCTGTGAAAAAATAAATACTTAAGAACGTTACTAAATAAGTTTAGAGCATCTGGAATCATTTCAGATGTTCCACGCTAAGGTCCGCATTTTTCAAGAAAAGACAAACCGGTTAAAATTGTTACACAACTTATTAAAGATCCGCAGAAGACGATCCAGACCGTCATCTAAACTTTCGAGAGGAAATGGAAGGACTAATTTCCGCTCATCCATTTTCTCTTTGAAACTGTGTGTTCAGTGATGAAATCTATTTTTTTTTCAACAGCATGTACTGGGACACATAAAATTCCCATGTTTTTCTTGATGCTGCACCCAACACCCAGAAAAAGTAAATGTGTGGGACGGGATTTCTAGGAACCACATTATAGTATTTTATTATTTTGAATATTAATAAAATGTTCATATTAACATTACCAGTATTTACAAATGTTACAACAACTAATGTTTTTAGCGAAGATGAACATAAATTAGCACATTACTTCCATGCTGTTCAAAGTTCTGTTCAAAGCTCTTTTTCAATAAGAAAATCTCGGTAAGAAAATAAATTTATTTTATTTTATTAAAAATGGTTTAATATTCTAAATTGAATTATTATCTGCGCGTATGTGCTTCCAAAAATTTACAAAAAGTAATTCTAGGTGGAAAGTTCGGATCGGAGTTTTTATTCTTTCCTTCCCCCGTGGAGGCCACCAGTTAGTTGCCCGTGAAAAGAAAAACTTTGAAACCTTACGTATATACTGTTCACAGATTTAGTCATGTAAGTTTTTTATGGGCAGTTCTGCCGATTACTTCCCTATTTATCTGCAATCGCCTCCAGAATTTATTCATCTTTACACTTAGATTTATATTGCATTTTTTGTAACCATGCTTAAAACTCTATTTTGTTAAATATATTTGTAAATATAATTTTTAAGGAATTTATCTTTAAGTGATACATCCTTCCCGCACTTATTAGTTTGGCACATAGAATAGTTTCTTAACACTAATAAATAATAATAGAAACATAATTTTTTTTTCTAATTATATCCCTATCGCTTATTCACAATCTAATCAGACAGTGATCATCAAACACAACTACTGTAAATAAATTACATTAATATCAATTAATCAACTATATTACCCATTTCATATTTAATTTTAATCTGGTTGGTTTTACAAATAATAAGTCTAATACTAATAAAATATATATTCACTTTATTTAGTCAAAATTTAGGTTCCCTTCGCTTATTAATAAAACATTAAATCTTCACTAAGGAGGCGGGATACCGACGGCACTGGATAGATCAGAGAAGCCTGAAAGCTGAGAGTGATATATTATAATAGAGAATAATAGATAGTTTGAGAGTTAGTAACCTTAAGCTTTGTTTGGATAGGAAAAGATAGACCAACGTGTCATCGTCGATTAGTAAATGGGTAAGTAACTAACATTTTTTTATATTATTAGTTTCAACGCCCGCCCCTCTTAGTCTCCTTTCTACTGGAGGAGAGTTCGTAAATATATTTAATACCTCCACAATCACAAGGCTCTAAATTCACATAAATTTTACAATTGTATACTAAAAAAGGATTTATACACACTTTAATATGCAATTTTGTATTATTTATCATTTATAATATTATAATGAATAACACTAAACATTGCAAACAATAATAATTGTATGTTGCGTTTATAATTATTATAAACGCATATCATAAAATATTGAGTCCATAGGCTTTTGAGGTTTTAATTTTATCAGAGCATGTTTTTAGTGACTGCAATAAAGCAAAACATTTGTGTAAATAAACACATAGAACTGCGTACTGGAATTTCAATTGAAATGAGATTTGAGTTTACACTAAAAAAGAAATACTTACGATATATTGCACAGAATTTAATACCCACAGTACTGTCTTTGTTCCATTTATAGACTATTTTAGTTTTAGAAGTGCCCAAGGAATAGTCCGTCTATACTTACAAGAAATTACAATTGGTTGAAATCTTGGGGAAAAGTTGTGTACTAGACGTAAACAATTTTTATTTACAAATATATCTATAATATAATTTCATAAAACATAAATGTTACATAAATTAAAAATGTTATTTTAAGAGTTTAATTATACTAGCAATGTATCAAAGTGATTAGAAGTTAAAAACTTAACTAATAGTAAAGTTTGTTTTTAATTAGTAAAACACAATATTTGAAATACAACACAATATGTTGTATAACAATCTTGCACTTCCAAAAAGCCAAGCTTAAACTGCCTACATTTATATTTCAAATTCATTGAACAAGCATGAAAGTACTTGACATGCTTTGTAGTAATTGTTTGTAATGAGTAATTGAAATGGTAACCACAATATTACAACTCAGTACTAACGTAAAATAGAATAATATTTTATAAAGTAATGTGAAACAATATTATTGTTTCTTATGTTCTAAATTTTAGACACATTGTTAACATCCTAAAATATTGATTACGGTTTCTCGAATAAATTCTCATTTTTCACTATCACTTGCACTTAAATATTGCACACTTTGAAAATTATTTATTAGAAGGAATATATTGAATAAACTACAGGAGTAAAAGTGTAAACTAATTATAATACAATTTGAATTGAAAAAATAGTGTTATGAACAAATATTAAATATATTGTAAAATATTGCAAAGTATTTTATTATTAAGTATATTGTTTGTATTAAATATAAAGCTACATAAATTACGATATTAAAAAGTATACGGGTAATATTTCATAATGTACTTCAAAGAGGTGTGAAGCTTAGTTTTAACATTTATGTTTCGTTTTGTTAAATCCTGTTAAGTGTAGAGGATTTTGGTTATTTATATTCAAAATTACAACTTAAAACTAAATTACCTATATTAACATAAACCAAGTTTTCTGCTGTCAAATAGTGCATGTGGTGAGAAGTTAACCCATTAGTTTTAGGCTACATACACATGCATGTTAGGTAATGTCAGAAGTTATATACAACAAGATAAGCAAGCAAAACGGACTTAATTACATGACATAATAATCTGGGTTATGAGGTACGCACAATTGGAAAGTGACTAACATCAGGTAAACTAATATTTGCTGTTCTGAAAATTGTGATGTTCGGTCAACTTAAAGCAATATCACAAGAGAGTTTATAAAGTTCATTTAGATTGGATTCTGATCCAAACTTTTATTATAAAAAATCACAACCTGAAAGACGATTTACTCCCGCAGCGGTTTATCTCTGAACTTCTATACTGTTCTATTAAAACGTGTATCACAGTATCTGTGTGTCTTATTTCAGCCAGAATACCAATCGTTCATTGTAACTTTTACAGAATAAAAATCAAACAGTTCAATTGCAATCAGTGTTTTCGGTATTTTCTTAAAATATGTTAATTAATTAATTTTAATCGGTCCAAACAACTATTTTTTTAGTTTGTTTTAAATTAAAATGAATGGTGTAAGATGAGTATTGTCCAAGGAAAAGCTGGTAATAATAATTAACATAAATAATGCCATTTTAGTAGTATTTAACAGATTTATGATGTTCATTGATTCAAACTACCCTAGTTAATTATAGGATAATTACTCACAGTTATTGTGATGCAACAAAAAAATATTATAAAGATATTTTACATCGAAGTTATTTAGTCACAGGTTACAATTTGGTACAGTTATTATAGCAAAATTGATATCCACTTCACAAGTTATCCCATGTGTGGAATAGAACAAATATATGGGGTTAATATTAGCTATACAGGATACAGTTCACATGACAATATTTGGTTAAACTTGCTTAACTATTTTTACAGTATATCCACTGGTTTACCGACTGAAACTAATAGTAAAACAAAGATATTCATCGCTGTATATACGTTTTGATTAATATTGATCCTGGTTTGAGTGGGTGTCTAGATATGGGGATTTTGTATTGAGAAAATATAATTCAAAGACTTGGCACTCACTTGTAACATGGTATTGCTTAGAGAATGAAAGTGATATGTAATCAACCTGATTATGTTAGGTATATATAGAGAAAGACTCCTCTTTTTCTCAGAAATTAACAAGCACACAACCAACGAGGAATTCAAAACATTTCTTCAAAATTACAAACGGATTTATAAAAAAGTCATCAAGGCTGCAAAAGCTTACGATGTAAACAAAGCATTGCTCAGGTCAAAAAAACGTTTCAAAAACCGCATGGGCCATCATTAACAATAAAAAACCACTGACTGACAAACCAATTGAACTGCACATAAAAAATAAACTCATCAACGACCCTTCAAGGATAGCTGATGAGTTTAACAACTTCTTTTCCTCGGTTGGAGCTGACCAAGGACTTCGTCCACCACATAGTCAGCCTGCTCCCCCCTTAGTACCGAGTCCGGTGGCTTCAATGGCACTGGTCCCGGTATCAGAGGAGGAGATTGCCAGAGTGATAAGAGATTTTCCAACAAAACGGTCAAATGACTCGAATCACGTGTCAACGTGGCTCCTACAACAGTGTTCTAAGCATTTATTGGGGCCACTTGAACATCTCATTAACCTCTCTTTTCACGCTGGAACCTTTCCCTCCTCTCTCAAAAAGGCCAAAGTTAGGCCAATTTTCAAGAAGGGCGACCCTTTCTCTATTCCAAATTACCGCCCAATCTCAATGCTGCCGGTTTTCATCAAAATCTTTGAGAAGCTTTTTCTTTCCCGATGTCTAAATTTTCTGGATAAGCACCACCTGCTATCTGCAAACCAATTCGGATTCCGAAGCGGTAAATCGACAGTAGACGCAGTCGCCCGTTTAGTCGATGCAGTGGTAGAGGGAATTGAAGGTCGAGGGAATACTTTGAGTATATTCCTTGACTTATCAAAAGCTTTTGACTGTGTCGACCACCAAATCCTCACTCACAAACTGGAGTATTACGGGATACGAGGAAGGTCACTCAAGTGGCTTGAATCGTATCTTAGTAATCGAACACAATTCGTAGGCATTTCAGGCGTTAGATCAGAGGAGCTGGGGCTGAACTATGGAGTTCCTCAAGGCTCAATACTCAGCCCTTTTCTCTTTTTGATCTACGTCAATGATGTTGGCTCATCTGTGCAACAAGGGCGGCTCGTCCAATACGCAGATGACACGACTCTCTATCTCAACTCAGAATCACAAGAGGCGCTCGAAAAAATGTCTTTCATTGTGCTAAACAATTTAGTTCAACACTTCAACGAGCTCAATCTGAAAACAAACCCATCGAAATCATCTTTCATCAAATTCAGTTTGCGACAAACAGATTCAGATTATAGTCCAACAGTCATGTTGGATGAAACTGAAATCACTGAAGTCTACGCTATGAAATTCCTAGGAATACACCTAGATCGAGGTTTGACTTGGGATTCTCATGTAGATCATGTTTGTTCAAAGCTATCCTCAGGCATTTATGTCTTGCGGAAACTGTCCGAATACTGCCCAACCCAGGTACTGATGACGGCATATTACGGACTAATCTACCCGCACCTCTCCTATGGAGTGGCTTTGTGGGGAGGTTGCACAAACGCAAACTTTTCCAGAATTTTCATCCTTCAAAAAAAAGCAGTCCGAACAATTGCAAAACTGAAACGGAGAGAGTCGTGCAGACCAGCTTTAAAAAACCTGAAACTGTTGACATTTCCTTGCCTCTACATATTGGAAACCTGCATTTTTTTCAAGTCCAAATGCGAGACCATAAGAGGTAGTGACATACACCCTTATGCAACGAGAGGCAGGGACGACTACCGATCTGTGAGACATAGAACGGTAGCTCATGAACGACTGCCTTCTCAGGCAGGAGTTCGATTGGTCAACAAATTGCCAAGCTCGATTAAAAGTGCCCCAATGCTGAAGGCATTTAAGACTCGTCTAAAAAACAACACTGACCACTTAAGCATTTTACAGTACGTACGACTTTATGGCACACAACTGGGAGACATAACAATTGGCTTACTGACTGGGGAAAGGGTGGAACAATTCGAATGACTGGGAGAGAGTGAATGTCCAAACTGTATGTTAGAAAGGGATTTTGATGCAAGTATGAGTGAAAAATTTTAGCTTAATTCAGTTATCTGACGATTGCATAACATGTAATATGTTCACGCAATAAAACATTATTATTATTATTATTATTATTATATGATGGACGATCCGGGGGTTTGCCGTTTTGGCTTAGTAATGAAATTAAATGAAAAATACCTTTATTAAGGCTCCCAATCTCTAACCTCCACTCAACCTCATATTGTATATTGTAAGTTTACAGCAGTTTGATACAATTGCGGTAAAGTATTAACTTATGCTGTAAATAATAATAACAAAAATGCTATACCTATACACAAAAATTATCTGAAAATAGTTTGATTTTAAATTAAATCAAGACTTAAAATACAAAAAAAACAACACACAGATTGACCACATGGCCGCACCACCTCTCATCCCTAGAGACCCTAGTAGCAAGGCCCTAACCCCACAACCGAGGCCTACATGTTTCTCTATTGATATTTATAGTATCATATGGAAGAGCGTTCCAAAGGCGAGAAGCCTGAATAGTATTGGGACTATTAAACACATTGGAACGATGAATTGGAATTGATAAAATTATGTTGTACCCCTTATATTCTGTTCTGAGGCTCTCAAGTGATCTGTTGTTTTGCCCCAGCCCTCAAACTGGAGAATAATAGGGACAGAGATATTAGAACGTTTATTCCCATAAAAGGTGAAAGGTTAGTTTCATGAACGAACATTGTCAAGAAAAGTAAAAAATACCACCTCTTAAACAGCGTAAGTGTACTCTACTGCCTAAAATACTGCAGATTTGGATGATGGTATTTTATAAGACGTACTAAGCAATTCATTAGTTTAAGGCATTCTGCTATTTGCTAGCCATGAACGTTGCTGAATAACTCTCCTAATAGAACCTTGTTTCCAAATAAAGTCCATATCACATATAGTTACATTTTTGTATCATTACGTCATTCCAAGTAAGTGATTTATAAAATCTTGATTTATATATCCTGGGAGTTTTATAACCTAAGCATATTTTTATTTAAACATAGTGTATAACGCAAATCTTAGCTTTAATCCCAATTATCTGTGAGGATAAAATGAAATAGTGAGCAAAATAAACATTGTATTTTGTAAACTGTACGAATTAGTGTTATATAAAAGTTATTTCTCACCAAGTTACTGTGAAGATACGATCCAGTAAATATAGAGTAGCAGAGGATAATAAATCAAAGCTCGATCATTATTTGTTAACGTAGACTTGCAGTGACTTGCCACCTTTCAAATTCTGTAGATTCAAGGCCCTGGACTGCTTTAGGCTAAAAGTTTTCCTAGTAAATATTAGATCATAATATTATTTAATCAAGTATTTATAAATATTAAGGTTAAAATTAAGAGTATATATCATTTAAGATATATGACACTCAAGACACTCAATACCTCATGATTGCGTAACTTTACTCGTTATAGAACGTCCATAATAACGTTAGACAAATTAGGTACAAATGATATTAAATATCATATAAAATTATTTTATAACCTAAGCATCGACATTAACGTTCAGATTAACTAAAACTATGAACATGATCATGAAATTTACATGTTAAACGTGTATGCCCATTTTTAAAAAGCCCTTCAACAGCAGTATCAAACAATTTTAAAATGTATATTATAAATCTGCTTGAAATCAATATCTAAATATTAATTAGTACGGTTTTGTGTTACGAATATCTACAAAACATACAAACGGTTTTCATCTATGTGAATTTGAGAAGAACTTCAAATGACCTAATTTTGAGTGATTTTTATTTAAGGAATGCTGAAGTATATGTATGTATTTGTTTAAAATTCGTAGAAGAAATTTTGCCAGGCTTGGATGTTTACCGTCACGTTTTGAATTGTATTATGAACTTGATGTAATCAGCAATACCTGGAAAATGAAAGATCCAGTATGTAGTCTTGAGAGAGAAAGTACTAATATTTTTTGAGAGGATCAACTTGTAAACTATTTTATTCTAGAAAGCACAACAATAGAACGTGAATAATACCAATAAAGTAGGAAAACTACATAAAATCATTCATTTCATATATGTATATATATATATATATATATATATAAAATTTCGATTATACTTTAATGATTTGCATCATTTGTAACCTTTAAAATGTCAATTTAAAAAACGTATTAGAGACCAAAATGTTTGCGTTTTATATATATATATATATATATATATATGTATACCAATGCAAACATTTTGCCCTAATAAGTTTTTAAATACAAATTTTAAAGATTACAAATGATGGAAATCATTAATGTATAATCAAAATTTTTTATCAGTAGATTTATTTTACACTAATCCGTACAGAAGTTAAAAATATTATTTCTAACTCATCATGATTTATCAGGGGTTCAACAGAAAATACTAATCTGTATCATTTGCAAAGTATCGTTAAATCCATATAGAATAAATTGTAGTTTCACAGTAATATCTTGATGGTATGTTTCAAAATAGTTTGCTACAGAGATAAATGGATCCTAATTTGCTTCAATTAAAGGCGTATTAAAATCATCAACAGAGAAAAGTCCTCCATTATCAGCACGAGATGCGTGTGTAGAATACAATATCACTAATTAGCTCAGTGAAAGAGCAAACTTCCTCGTCTTTTAATGAGTTAAAAGGTGTTAGTCGTTTTTCGGATTACAAAGTTCAGTCATTAAAGACCTCCATTCATAGTTTATAATTTTCCTTTGATAGTCCTTGTATATTAATTATTAGTTGCATGTAAACTAACGTTTTTACATTGATATTATGGTTCATTATGGTGGCAACGAGAACAAATTGAATAACATATTGTCATTTATTATTTTATTGTTTGGAATTATTTTGGAGTATAAAATGTAATTGTTATAATTTAATATGTTTAAAAAACAAAATTTCGCTTTAAGAGCAACTAAATGAAGTCCAGCCTATTACAACAAAGTTATATGCCCATAATAGCTTTTGTCTTGTAACGTTTCAAGAATACTATGTTTCGAAATATTTCAGTATGATACGATTATATTGACATGTCATGAAGAGTTATTTAATTCAATAGTCAATTCAGAGTTGAACCTCTACACTAATAATACATGGCATCTTAAGTTAGACATTTAGACATGAGGGCTACATGTGAAATCTACCTTTCTTTTGACAGCCAGATGGGATATTTCATCCTATTCTTATTTATTAATATATAATATTGCATAGATAAGGTTGGAATAGGACATAGTTTCTGCCCTAACCTGTAAGTTTTCAGCAGATATACTGCAGCTTATTAATTCAAGTAAAAATAGGAACTTTAGTTTTGTTTTCAAAAGCGCTTTTATTTTCAGGAAGAAGCAAAATTTAAAACTAATATTTTATAATACAATTTTTTATGCAGTACTGTAACTATACACAACTCTAAATAGTACAGCTGTGTTTTATCTAGAAGCAAACAACGAAAAATATAGCCATTTGTTATTTACATTAGCCTACCTAATAATGTTGGACCTATAAAATAAAATAAATTAACACTAAAGACAATTTAAAACCCTTAATTATGATTAGTATCGTAAAATAAAAATACGCTGTGGATTCAAAAATTACTTGGAGTTAAGTCGAACATTTAAGGAAGATTATCACTGCAATACTGAGTACATTTTTAAACTTCTTTTCCAGTATACCTATATATAGTTACCTATATATCTGTATACAGTATACCTATATACTGTTGTTATAACACAGTATATTTGTTACTGTTCCTTATAATTATATATATATATATATATAATTTCAATAAATATTGAATCGCAAAAAGTACTTGCTCCGCCGGGACTCGAACCCGGATCTCTCACTTGCCGGGTGAATGTGCTACCATTACACCACAGAGCCCTCACTTGTTACGATTCAATTATTTTGTATTTGGCCGTTTCTTTCACATATGTGTTTAAATAACCAAACTAACATATGATCGGAAGACCAAATACCTGTCAAATGACTTCTGTTTACATTCATTAAACTTGTATAAGTGGCAATAGCCTAATTTAATTTCAATAAATATTGAATCGCAAAAAGTACTTGCTCCGCCGGGACTCGAACCCGGATCTCTCACTTGCCGGGTGAATGTGCTACCATTACACCACAGAGCCCTCACTTGTTACGATTCAATTATTTTGTATTTGGCCGTTTCTTTCACATATGTGTTTAAATAACCAAAACTAACATATGATCGGAAGACCAAATACCTGTCAAATGACTTCTGTTTACATTCATTAAACTTGTATAAGTGGCAATAGCCTAATTTAATTTCAATAAATATTGAATCGCATATATATATATATATATATATATATATATATATAATTGTGTGTATAATAAGTAATCTAATAGTATAAAATATATAGCTATTAAAACTCTCAGTCTAAACATCCGACTTGAAAAAAGATGCTTTCGAAATTAATTTAATTTGAATTATTAGAAATCAATGTTTAAAATAAGAACAAAGCAATAATACAAGAAATGTGAAAGTTGGGTTGTTTGGTGAGAGCAGAGTTGCAGCCAAGGCATATTCTGAGGCCAGAGTTACAATAACTTTGCAAACAATTCCTCGCTCTTGACTTCTCACATTGGGGAAGCTTATACTGTTCGAAACTTGATTGGTTCATTGAAAACAAGTCTCAAGTTCTACCATTATAAAGATGTTTGCTTTAAACATTCAATCATTAACACTATTATTTTACTACTAGTCATATTCATATTTAAATGTTTGAACTGTATTAAATAATAAAGACAGGTTACCAAACCTTCTAGTTTTTGGTGTTCTAGGGTACACTCTTTTTATTTTCAATATATATAAATATTAAGCAATCTATGTAAAGACACACCTCTATTCTACTATCATCAGTCATGACTTAAAATACAACCTGAAACACCAACGACCTTATCACTTTGTGTAGCTACCAGGAGGGTCAACAAAAAGAACGAAGTCTTGAGCATTTCTTTGGTTTCATTTCTTAAACCATATCAATTGTTTACTCCTCGATATTGGTATCTTAGGAACCAAGGGGTATTGGGTTTTAGAGTTTTACAAATATTATTTGAAAGTGGTGTAGAATATTTTTATATATGATGGTCTTATATTTAAACACACACCTATTTCATAGAATCTCCCTGAAAGCAGGAATAGTATTCAATATTTTAAGGTCTACAAAGCAGGCGTTTAAAATAGGAAAAATATGGTATTTTAGCTAGGTCAATGCAAACAGCTTGATATACACATGATACAATATTACAGTATTTAATGGTTATATCTTCATGGTGCCACGTTTTCTATGCGCCATGTAGATTATATTTTTTTATTAAATATAACTAGTCAATTTATGTTTTTGGTAATAAAAAAACTATTCCAATTATCTTGCTTACCCGAACCGTAAAATATTTATATCCTTTTTACTACCCATTAGAAAGGTTTTGCATACAACACTAGGCTACAGCCATTTTTTCACGGTAAATTTAGAAAATTATCTGCATAATCATACCAGTAATGACTACCAAGCCAAAAACCACCCTCTGTTCAAAAGTTAACTTTTATGATATACATATCGAGGCTTGTTGAAACTGTAGCTGTCCCAAACATCTCAAACAAGTTAAAACTAGTTATAAAAATTATTCTAAATAATATCAATTACGTATTAATATCATTTAAGCTGTCACAAAATATACCTAATTCATCTAAAGGAGCCGGAAGGACAGTCTTGAATGTTTGTAGAGATGTTGATTATATGTAAGTACCACAATAACTGACTATAGGAATGCTGACATGCATTGAAATGTAGTACAAAAATATTGTTAGAACGTAAAAGAAAGGGAAGGCGAACATTCGGCTCACGTACTTCTCGCCTTGTTGAAGCTATTGATATACCTCCGAGCAGGTAATTTGGTGTATTGTGTAAGTGAATGCCTTGTAGGAGTTTTATTTTTTTTAAGATAAGGAATATCTAATCAATAGATATTCAGGTAAAATAATATTGTAAACAATATTTTTTATTTTAACAACTTAATTTACAGTTATCATTGATTTAAAAGTCAAAGTTAGACCCATAATGCGTATTTAGTAATTTACGTATTAGTAGGTTCATTGGCTAAGCGTCCAACGGAGACTCTCCTACTGGTTGGTGGTGAAAGCAGATTTGTATCTTTGCGTGCATCAGTCTCTATGCTAAGTTACTAGCAAATGAGTTATTTCCACAAACTTGTAGTGAATATCCACTATTATTACCTTCATGTTGACATTGAATATGTTAAAATTCCGTCCATTAACGGGAGCCGTTATCTGTGGGAATATGTTAACCACTGGGGGTAAAGTGATGCCTCCCATGCTTACTCAAACCTTGTATGACATTTACTGTGTATTTTTATATGTAATATAAACTTTTATATTTATTTTTTATCCATGTCGTAGAGTAGATATTCTAAAGTCAATCATTAAAAATTGAGACGGTGGTAAAATACACTAATAAGACAAAACATTTGTGAAATATTCAAATTTCGATATTTTGTGTACATATCCGCAGATATAATTTCAACAGACTCCCTTTGCAAAGGTTTCTCTTCCACTTCCTGTGAAGATTTACTTTATAATAATGACTTTCATTCATAAAATACTTCCCTGAGAGTAATCATTAGAGTCACGTTTACAGTTTCCAATCTAGAATAATATGCTTTCCTTATCTTATTATATACAAAATTTGTTCTAAGAAAAAGTGGTATTATGACATAAAATTCTTGCATTCTTCGTTTGAAATTTATTTTTGTCGATGGAAGGATTGTGTTGGAAACAGAATTTTTTCCGGACATTTGCCATCGTTCAGTGAAACAAATAACTCAGTAACAAAACTTTTCGAGATCTGCAATCTGATCTCTTCTTCAGGTAAATAACTAACTTAACACATAATTACAAACTAGGTTAAAATAAACAAATCATACCAGAGCTTTGTGACACGCCTATGTCAGGAATCACAACTACCATGTTGTGTGTCAACTTCACTAACTCTAAAACATGCACTTACTGAAAGGAAGTTTGTTTTGGACATCCACTTCCATTACAACGTGGATTGAAGGAGAAATACTATTAATGTGATTAAAAAATTAATTTCAGTGACTCCATGAGCAAAAATAACAAAGGCATCATCCACTTACCTCCATCTAATCTTCCGTTTGAACTGAGCTGAAGCCAAGCTTTTTGCTCAAATTTATCCATAAAGGTATTTGCGAAAATAAGAGACAGTGAAGAACCCATTGCCACCTCATCTTGACGGTAAATTTGATACTGTAACTCAAAGATGGCAGTTGAGTAATGAACGGTACTGAATTAATATATTATTTACTTGTTCAGTCGAAAATAAAACTATTCATTTCCAAAGTAGTGTTGGTCATTGTAATATCATTAGAATACCTATGTTTCACTCAATGCAACTAATCCAGCTATTATATATAGTATCTAATAATTATGTATAATAGCTAGTGACTCCTAATAGCTATATATGTTCATTTGAATACAATAATTGATGCATATAATGGATATAAATTCATATATGTATATAATAACGCATAATCAGTTTAAATATTTCCCATGCTATCTAACGATTGTTTCTGTGGGAAAAAACTTTACAAACCTTTTTTACCAAACCTAACCCAAGCTTTACATAACGTAGCTATGGCAAGAAGAGTTTATTTAATGCGTTCGAAGCGTTTAGCTACATTTCAGCTTCCGTTCAGTGGAGCATAAAGAATCAGACGCTTTAGTGGTAGCCCACTCCTGGAACCAAGTCTTTAAAAGTGTCCGATTCCGAAATCTTCACTTTTTGGAATGTAAAATGTGGCTAATCTCAACATTGGTACTAAAATAGTATAGTATAACCTAAACTTACAACGTAACATACATAAACTATCCTTCCTTACCCACTTCACAAGGCTGTTATGTCACATGACTTTCCCCTCTATCCTGAAATTATTAGTTTTGACCATAGATCTGTCAGCTACTCTCACAACAACTAAACAAATTAATTATTTTCCTTTGTATATCATTACGTTAGCCAGTATACATTAGTACTTGTTTGAGAAATAAGTTAATCACTTTCACAGGTGAAATTAATCATTATTCATAACAACCAGATATGAAATATAATGACTAAAAAGTGGCAATATCTGGAACAGTATTACAAATTTGTAATCAGGAAAAAATTTAGTTTATTTAGTGTAGTCTAATTTTGATCTATCCTTGTGATGAGATTTTATCTATTTGATAATTAATCAGTTATTAAACAAATTTATCAGACAGCTTAAACCGATTCAAAAGATTGAAAAAATTAATTACATTATTTAACCTAGTAAATTAAATTAACAGTACTTAAAAATTGTAACTGATGAAAATGTAATTTCATAGTAGGTAATACTACAAATATATTTCATATATACCGAATTAATATGAAACGAAGCAATGCATTTCTCACGGTTCTAAATTTATAAACTGATTTTAACTAAATATAAATAAATAATAAAATAAATAAATAAAAACTCCTTTTATTTCCAAGCGTTTCTCAAGTACAAGAATGTTTTTCAGAATAACTTAGGTCAATCAATATAAATATTTAAAATAGGTGCAACAATAAATATTTAACAAGTACACACTAAACTTAACAGTAACTAAATAATGAACTAACTTAAACTACATGACTATTTTTATAAAAATCCTTTACTTTTATTCTAAATGAATCAAGTTTAACTAGTTTGAGGTTTTCGGGGAGGCCATTGTACAAGTTTGGGCGGAAGTAAGAGAAGCTCCCCTACCCAATTCCAGGTTAACTTTTAGAAAGTGTAGCAAGTGCATGACATGACAGGTTCTGTATTTGGAAACCTCCTCCTGGGATGAGAGCCTCCCGCTTAAGTACTGTGGCTCTCCTTCAGACAGAACCTTGTGAATTAAAATACACTTCTGTATCCTGCACACAGCTTCCATCGGCAATAGGCCAACAGTATCTCGATAAGGAGAAACATGATCAAAGCGTTTAAATGTGTAAGCAACATGAATTGCGGAATTTTAAAGCTTCTGGATTCGCTCCTAGTCTCCCTTCGAGATACTGTTGCCATAAGCAGGATAACAATAGTAAAACACAGAGAACACGAAAGCCTGCGTTAATTGCAGCCTTGCAGACTCCGGCAGTAAATCCCTAAACCTGTAGAGACCCCTTAACCTGCCCATGGCACGCTGGATGGTATAAGTGACATGGTTGGAGAACGTAAGGTCCCTATCCAGCACTAAGCTGAGAGTCTTCACGCTGTCACAAACAGTCAAACTCTCGCCACCGATCGTGACTCTCAGACCCCTGTAACTTAAGGCCTGTACAAGGTTGTGTGGGGCAAGATGAATCACAGTGCACTTGCTAACATTGAGTTTGAAACCATTGTCATGCGACCACTGGCTGATTGTCTCTAGATCAGAGTTAATCCTCAGAAACGCCTCTTCAATGTTGCCAGGCGCATATGACAAGTGCAATTGTGAGTCATATAGTATAGTGTATAGGTGCTTCTACTATAATATGTGTGATTATCTTATATATAATGCCTACATTTAATAGTTAAAACCATCCTATAAACAGTTAAAGAGTAATTCATTGTTAATTGCAATTGACAGAAAGGGAATTATATCAATGAACACACACAAACATAATATTTGCCGATCAAATTTGTCATGGTTTGTTGAATTCCACTTTAGAATGGGGATTATTATAAACTAATTGCCATCTAAATATTGTACATTAACCTCAGACCTACCTTAAAGATATATAGCCCTCAGCATATACTGTGTACAGTATACGTCTATTCTGAATCATTCTATTGTATAGATTTATTTATGTAAACTTATAAATGTAGTAACTGGTCTTTTTTTTAATCTTGCGTGAAAAATCGCTACTACTGAAATTATAGATTTATAAGTTTAGACGTAATTGTATTGATGTTAACAGATACAGCAACAAGTAAATTGAGTTTAAATCTTATATTTCGGTCATTTTTCATCTTAATCATGATTTATAACCCTTACTTTACCCTTAACTCTTAGAGTATAAATATTTACTTTCAATGATGGCGGAAATATTATTCAGTTTTGACAGGGTTAAAAACCAAAGAAGACGAGTTATCATGATGTATCTTTTTAAACTTAAAATTATTTAATTGCAAAAGAAATTCAATAATGGATTCCCTGTAATAATACATCTGTATCTTGATCTCTACATCTACAGTATATCGGTCGCAATATCCGTAAAGATGGAACTGGTTTACAGAATTTAACATCATTCAGAATGAGAACTATAAAAAGGTATGGAAATACTTTCACGGTTGGTATGATAACAATTCGCTCTTGAGAGATCATACGGACAGACAAACATGCAGCCAGACAGAATTTAAGTTATTACAGATCCTCGAGTCTAACATCCATGAATTATTATCTGAAATACAAGAACACCATCTACTTTTTGAACGGTAATGGCACAAGTGAGGATTAGGAGTATAGTTTAGAACACGGTGCCAGTCCATGAAAAAGTACATGCTAAATTACATTTATATAGGTCAGTTCGATCTATAGTTTATTTTCTAATTTAAAACTACTCAAACAATTTTATTTCATATATTCATTTTTTATTTGGACAGAAAGGCTGTATGTAACGTACTCCGGCCCTAATGAAAGCATTTTGAATCAGTATTTAGTGAGAGAGAGAGAGAGAGAGAGAGAGAGAGAGAGAGAGAGAGAGAGAGAGAGACGAGGAGAGAGAGAGAGAGAGAGGAGACATCATTAGTTAGTTCTCTGTAAGTAATTTCCTTGTTTTGTAACAATATAAATTGAATTCTTAGTTAATTACTCGATGTTTCTTGTCTTTATCCCACTAAATAGATTTTCGGCATATATTAACAACATTTTATTTGACTTGTAATGTCTTAAATTAATAGAAATATATATTGTATTGAGTGGAAATTTTTTAATCAGTCGTGCTTTATATCGAGGCACATAATAAAAATGCTTTGGTTAGGCACAACTGTAGTTAAAATATTACTTTAACAAACGGTCTTGGATATTTTTTAAAATTAAAGTCAGATTCTAAAATGTTGCGTAACTATTATCTAGTGACCTATGAATATTAAAAACAAGTTTTGTATATTAATATGACTTAAAGTTGTACACATTATATCAAACATTTATAAATTCTACAGGTTTCTATAACGTGTTAATTTTCTAGCCTGTAAATATTTGTCATAATCATAAATATTCCACAAAAAACTAATAATTTATACATTAAATTTGTACATATATTGTGCCGTATACAAGTGCCATTAACCTATTTACACAACTTAACATTAATATATTACACAAAACTTTTAATATAAATGTAAGATTTCTCTAATTTTCATTATTAATTTAATTTTAAATTGCTTCAGATTATGTCATATAAAAATGTTTAGTTTTCTCTAAATTCCCTAATCTTTGTGGGAAAATCTAAATATTGTTGAAGCTATTGATCTAATTAGGTAATAATGAGAGTTTTTTAAAATACTTTGGTATTTGATGACGTTTAAATACTGCTATTATAACGTAAAAGTGTATTATTTATGGGAGATTTCCGTTCCTGAAACATTTATGTTCTTATATGGTGATCCTTTAAATTCCTTTTTTTAAGAGGTCTATCCAATTATAAAGAATAGTAACTTTGGTATCTTCTTATAGATACAAGCTTATGTAAGTAAGCTTATTAATTGAGATCTTTAAATCGCTATCATTCCTCCAATTAGGCCTGGTTGACTAATGTAGCTCCATAAAACTCACTGCGAATCCTTTACAATTTCAGTACCAGGTCATAAAATGTTAAATTTCAATTTATAAAATAGTTCATTTTCCTGGTTGTAACTAATGTACTATCGTAATATTCAGATCAGACAATCATTTGTATTATTTGTATTGTATTTGTAATCGTATATCTTTTAAATTTCTAATGAGTAATAAATCTATAAATATAGGTATTGAAATAATTTGTAAATCTTGTAAAAATGAATAAAGTAATATCGTAAAACAATTCCGTTACAATTATAAAGCGTTTTATCAGTATTTGTAAAATAAATACCAGATATGGTTTCCTTTCAGTCTTTAATTTAAAGTTACCCAGTCCCATGAGCACGGATTGGAAAGTTCAAGAATATCATTAAATTTTGCCGAACGTTAAAATCAGATATTTATTTAACAAGAGGACAAAATTAATAATTAAAAACAATTTCAAATTATTATAAATCGAACCCATACTTCAAATGTTTTGTCAACCTAACTGTATACAATTTAATATGAATTTTAAAATAGGTTATATTATTTTGAATTGTGATTCCGTTTTCTGGAAAATATCGTTTTTAAAACTTCTAATCTGATTTCATTAACAATAAAAAGCTACAGGTGCTAAATTGAATTAAGAATTAGCAAACGTCCAGAAAAAATGTGATAATTTTTTACTACATTTAATATTTATTGTATTTTTGTAATTAATTAAATTTTAATGTTAGAATCTAAACATTTGACTCAATCATATTGTATCTTTACCCTTTACATACCCATCCATGTAACTTTTGGAATTTTAATCTTTATTATATTTTTTTGTGTCATATTTTAAACAATTTTTTAAGTAAATTTTTGCAAATTATTAACATTAAAGTACTTACCCGTCTTCTTGCTCGTAATTTATCTGTAATACTCGATGTAGTTGATTGATAGCTCTACATATAAGTTTATATACATGGTTTTATACTAAATAACCTAATACAATAAAAACGTCTACTTCCGGGACTAAGAAATAAGGAGTAGAATTAAAAGTCCTAGTTTCTAACTGTGTTCTGTGCTTTTAGTAGATCATAGTTGGTGCTAAATCCTTTCATGGAATGTCAAACGGTTTTCGATACAGTGTATGGACAAGTCTCGAGATTGTGTATGCCATGAATAAACACAATATGACACATCACAAAGACATGAATTTTTCAAATTGTATTTACAACCGATTTACAAATAGTATTTATGATTAGTTTACTTCTCTAAAAGGAAATGTATATTACTTTTAGGGCTACGCGGCTCATTGCCTTTGTTTTTATCCCTAGTATTTTCTTTTTCCAAAGGTATATCTATAAACTAGATACAGTACACATATACTTTTCACCATATTATCTAATTTCCTTGGTTAATTCGAGGGGTTTAATAAATATTAAGATTTATCTGTAATAATCTGTATCCTATCATCGGTAAAAAAATTAACGTGTTCTCACCTGGAAAATTTTTGATATAAAGAAATAATTTGCTGTGGTCAAATAGTTTGTTGTTTATTCGAGGAATAACACTGAGAAGTATAATAATTGAAAAGATTAATTTCTTCGCTTATTAATTTTTGAAAATGTTAAGCTTTTATATATAATTTACATATAAATATAATATGTAATATTGTAAAACATATAGCATAACTATCAGAACTAAATTAAGCAGAAACCTTAGATTTTTCATGCAGACTTGAGGAAACAAATATTGGTAACATTAAAACTTCACAAAAATGTATGTGATTGAACAGAATAAAATGCATTTAGGGTAAGTGAACCTTCTCCTAGAGTAAATGTAAACGCAGTAATCACTTTGGTAAATATATCCGAATGGGCAAGACGTGACAAGCTGCACACTTAGCAGGATTACCTACTGTCAGTCCCATGTATTAATGCTGTATGCTCCATCCAATGTAGTGGTTGTAGAAATATGCACAATTGACATGGCAAACATTACATAATCATAAAAAAATGCAAAATATTCTATGAACTGCTAGTATTAAAGCCCACGTTCTAGGATGAGCCCACCTAAACAATGCACAATTTAAATCAAGTTTAATACAGGTATAGACACACAGCAAACCTGTAATGTACCACTTACAACTTAGAATAGTTGAGCTTATGGAAACTGTCACGGACTTTCAAACTCTTTGGTAATTTTAACTTACCCAAAAATTTAGAAACGGTAAAGCTATTTACGAAGATCTTGACGTATTTGATGTAGAGATACAAATTCTTTGTATTGTTATTTATATTGGAGTGGAGTATCCCATATCAATTAAAATGTTTCAAAATTAACAAATCACTGATTAAAACAAAATTATTATTAATCTGTAAACATATCGTAATGAAATAAAATATTGTTTGGTTGTTCATAATTCAAAATAATATATTATGATTCCAACCAATGGAGCGATGTGCAGCTACCATGTACCATCTCTCTATCTGCATTTAATTGCACAAAACATGCTGCACATGACTGAGAAAGCGACAGACCTGGTAAAATTCAATATCGCTGCATCTCGTACATCTGCATATGACTGTACGTCATATAAAACAACACAACAAAATTTGCAGGTTGGAAAATAAGCGCATGCATGGCATTTTGATCGTGTAGCTTTTTTCGTTGTACAGTCTGACTTTGGTCAATTCATTGATATCCACGAATTTTAGAACGGTATAAACTTATAACTCAAAGTACTTTTACCCATGAAGAAGATGATAAATTACATTTCTCAAAACATTTTGTAATATGAAACGATGGCTTATTTTCATAATCACGCTATGCTTTCAAAACCATTTAACGTTAATAAAGTATTTTACACACACGATTTTACTGTATTTAATTTACCAGAAAAAAAATGAACTTCAAAAGAATAGACTTATCAAAACGCATTACAATGGTATATTCTAATTTACAATAAATATTACAAACCTACAGAGTGCCTAATTGATGTCTGAGAGCTAATTAGAAAAGATTAGGCACCTGGGCCTCTTAGTCCTTGTGGCCACATTAGTGCCTAATTTGTCTCGTTGTATTTGACTTATTATGCGTAAACTAAGCGATACGTTTCATAAGAGATCTCTAGTGAGTCTATTTTGTATACATAATGAAGATTTAGTGACAAAAATGTTGTACAAAAGATAAAATTAGAACACAATGTTTTTGCACACTAGTTTAACAGATTTTTGTAACTTTTAGAATATAAGTCTTGTGAATTAAGTGGTGCCAAAAATTAATTTATTGGCAAGGCAGATTAATACCTGTAACCTATGATTCATATTTTTTATACAAGGTTGAATCTCGCCAATATACAGGGACATAATTAGTACTAAGTATTCAACATTTATTGAATATAACGGATAGTGCAGTATACATATAAATGTAATTTACGACATATTGTGATATAAAGTTCATTTCTTAAGTCAGGTACAGTCACTGAAATACACAAAGAGATCAGTCGGGTATCTACACCGTAGATCAGGACTATATTTAATGGCGATAATTCTACTGTTGCTGTAACGATGGAAAGTTCTCTTGTTTACTTAGTTAGGTTACTCATCATTATACAGATATCATGCACACAGAGATATTATATACTGCCAGTCAAACGATGGAAAAGTTCTATTTTGATAGATTACTTAGTTGGGATACACATCATTATACGGATATCGTGCACATAGAGTTAGGTATAGACACCGAAATAAACAAAGAGAACAGTCGGGTAGTTATAAACTAGATCAGAAACTATAGTTAAAAGCGATAATTCTGTTGCTGCTGTAACGATGCAAAGTTCTCTTGTGAAAGATTACTTAGTTGGGATACACATCATTATACGGATGTCGTGCACACATAGTTAGGTATAGACAACGAAATAAACAAAGAAAACAGTCGGGTAGTTATATCCTAGATCAGGACTATAGTTAATAGCGATAATACTACTGCTGTTGTAACGATGCAAAGTTCTCTTGTGAAAGATTACTTAGTTGGGATACACATCATTATACGGATGTCGTGCACACATAGTTAGGTATAGACAACGAAATAAACAAAGAAAACAGTCGGGTAGTTGTATCCTAGATCAGGACTATAGTTAATAGCGATAATACTACTGCTGTTGTAACGATGCAAAGTTCTCTTGTGAAAGATTACTTAGTTGGGATACACATCATTATACGGATGTCGTGCACCACATAGTTAGGTATAGACAACGAAATAAACAAAGAAAACAGTCGGGTAGTTGTATCCTAGATCAGGACTATAGTTAATAGCGATAATACTACTGCTGTTGTAACGATGCAAAGTTCTCTTGTGAAAGATTACTTAGTTGGGATACACATCATTATACGGATGTCGTGCACACATAGTTAGGTATAGACAACGAAATAAACAAAGAAAACAGTCGGGTAGTTATATCCTAGATCAGGACTATAGTTAATAGCGATAATACTACTGCTGTTGTAACGATGCAAAGTTCTCTTGTGAAGGATTACTTAGTTGGGTTACACATCGTTATACAAGGGTCGTTCATACAGTCAATTATAGCTACCTAAACACACAAACTCCTTATAGTTATTCTGTAGCAAAGGACTGTAATTAATGGCGATAATTCAACTGCTGCTTTAACGATGCCAAAGTTCTCTTAGTTTGTGACGGATTAGACATGAAGTGTTGTGATTTCAAGGGATTGCATCATTGAAATTAGTTAAATAAGATATATTTTACATACAACTTAAAACTTTTTAACTTTTTCTAGTTAAGCACAATGTTAATGTACATTTTTATTGTAAAACACAAATTACAAAGTGGTTTAATTTTACATTTTGTGTGATGTGCATAACATTTTCTTATTTCCTTCTCATTCGTTTAATATATAAACACAGCATCACCATTATACACATTTTACATAGATTCTATTTTCCATTGTTCTTCTTCTTTTATCAAGTTCTTTTAAATTATTACGACTTAATGTGTTTATATATTTACAAAATTTAAGCCGCCCCACCCCCAATATCCCATTTGGGGGAAGGGGCAATGCAGTAAAATTCACTAAAACGTTCGCTTTTCATTCTTGGAAAGGTGTCCCGAGTTTCCATCTCTCCATGTGTATCCGTTAAAACTAAACAGAGTTTATCCATACCTTATACTCAAACTTTATAATAATGTGGAGAGTAATACGTCATCGTGCTCTGAATTCATGCTCTTGTTCAATAATTATGATTAAATACTAAACGTAATTCGTTTTCTTAACAAACAATAAATGTTTGATATACGCATTAAGCTATATAAATTACTAAAACTTCCCTACACTTATTGACCAATATGGTGCTTTAAATCTTTAAAACATCAAACCGATTTTTATCCTAAAGTATTAACATATAAAATAGCACTATATTATCACAAAATCAGTATTATCTTATTACTATCCGAATATTAGCGAAGCCTTTTAGTGAGGGGATGGAGATTATTTCTCTCTGTATGTGTGGCTGCATGGTATCTCAATAATAAAACTAACTCTCAAACTTTATTTTACATTGCATTATTTTAAAACATTGCATGAAACTCTTTTGATAATAAAATTATAGTGTTCAATGATGGCGTGTGTCACTCCTTGGCATTTGCCTGCACGCTAACGAACATTTTCATATTGGTCATTAGGTTAACCATTAAGGTAACAAAAAAGTCGCAAAATAAATAATTGTAATTCTCAACTGAGTAACATAGTATAACGTGTAAACATGTGACATAGTAATACACGCACTAACCTTGTGATTTTGGCATCTAAACTGTGCGAAGCCTGTTATGTGACAAGTTATGCCTAGTGATCTTTTCTGGTATGGAGTACGGTTACGGTATATACGTGAGTATAATTTTCTTTAAAACCATTTACCAATAAAGAGTTATTTTAGATTTGAACGCTATTAAAAACAAAATAGGTTATACGATTTCATACGCAAAGTCACGAACGCAATAGCCTAACGCAAGTTAAGACAGCCTATGAGCATGAATTGAGTTATTTCTGTGTACGAAGTAACTCCTCTCTATATGATTCCCCAATTGAATTCCCTCGGGTATTTTATCAGCAACAATTCATTCTTTTTGGTTTACATCCTCGTGTATTAAAACTAAGTTTTGAAACTACATATATTATTCAAATTAAGTGATCAGATTGTTGACAATGGACAATTTTTAAATCATTAAAAATAAGGAATCAAATTTGAGTTTTAAAAACATTTTCATTATTAAAATAATTTTTAAAATTTTGAAAATTAAATTAAATTTACGTTTTTACAACAAGTTTACTTCGTTATAAACCAGTACTAGGATAAAAAAAATATTTTTCTTTATTTTTAAAACTGTATTGTAGTAATTTTTGCATGAAACGACATAATCTGTGATTGGTACTAGTTATTTTATTGTTTATTTATTGGCGGCGTATTAATATAAAAATTGATTGCTTCCCATCTAAAAACGTCCACACGTTTAGAAAATGTGCATTTTAAATCACCTTCTGCACATGTTAAAAGTCCATGTTTTACAACTGAGACACTAATATATGCCGGGGTGTCAACAGTTGCACTCCAAAGTGAGTGATTTAGGAGTAGTACCTTTCAGTGGCTCGATGTTAACTCGACCGTTATCACTGTAACACGTGCAGCCCTCCATGTAACCTGCCGGTCACCACATCAAACCCATGTTTCTCGTTCTGACTGACTCTCACCTGGATTTTGGAATTTGTTGGCGTTAACTGCACGTGAACTTGGAATTATATCATTTGTTAGTTTTAACTAACCTTCGTATAGAGATATGAAAATCGTGCTTGCTCCAATATAATAAATGACTCAAGAATATTTTTTTTCCACAGCATATAACATTTTCTACATTCGTCTGCTCAATATTTCTTGCTTAAATTCATTGAAAAACTTACCGTAATTTAGTTGCTGTAGACGTAATGACTGCATTTGAATATAATCTTTCCTCACCATTTCTTGGCTCAAAGACAAAACTTGATCACAGAGTTATATTGGACCTATAAAAACAACACGATCTGGTTAACACGGTAACTCATGTATTTTATAACCGGGTTAAATGAAACTTACCTTCGATGACATAATTCTACATTGCTTGGATAATTTTGGAAAAGCCTTATTCAAATACTAAAAATAAACATGTTTTGGTTGAAGAGATCCCCTTCCCTAAACTTGAACTTTATAACCCAACTTTATTACTTGAACTTTATTCCATTTAGGTTAAGTTTGGCGGTTTACTTAATTGTAAAGTGTTGTTTGATATAAAAATTATAGGATTACATTGATGTGGATTGTATTAATTCTTCAGATAAAATAGTGTTTAAGGTGCCTTATATATTACTTAAAATTACTTCAGTGTATTTTATTTAAATACTTTGGTGTTTGTTAAACTATTGATGATACTGTATAAAATATCATCCATTAAGTGTTTTAATTCAACATCTGTGTGCCATTTTCCCGTAAACAAATACATATATGTACTACTTTGATATTCATAGATTTTGACGTTATATGCCCAAATAAACCCATCCTCATCTTATGATGACGAAATAGTTTCTAAATGATACATTTAAATTTTTTATTATAGTACATTGCCATCTCTTACAATGAATTCCTTTTTTATAACTTGTAGATAACAATTTGAAAATGTAAGCTAACTGATATCTCATATACAGATAGTAAACGCATTTTTTCGTCACTGTTTTTACTTGCTGTATGTATTCATTTGTATCTGTTACATACTTTAAATGATAAGAACTGTTGAATCCTTAATTAACCCTATTAAAGGTAATATTTCAACTAAATAATAATGATCATTGGAGCAAAAAAACATAAATATCAAATTAAATATGTTAACCCTTTAAGTAACACATTTTTAAAATCAGTATTTTATTAATAAATTCTTTATTTTAGGTTTATAAAACATAAAATAACTATAAAATAAAATTTTGTTTATAAATTTACCACTTTTTAGTGATTTAAAATAAAGTCCCACATGGCATGTGCTGTGTAAAAATTAAATAAAAAACAGTAATGGATAATATGAATATTTATTTTACAAAACTCTTAAAAGGTTATAACATATTTACAAAAAAGTTATATTTAAATATGACAAGAGTAAAATCTAAAAACATCTTCAAAAACTTTTTGTTGTTGTTTGTTTTTGTGCCATTCTACAAAGCAGTCGACGTGCAAGCCTACATTGCACTTTGCACACTGTTTTCCTGGCATTCGACTTGCAGATACCACATTTTCTTTGTTTTCCATCTGTATTTCTCTCAATAAAATGTCCAATTTGATCAAATCTGACAGTGCTTAACACTCACTTCATTGATGACTTTGGTAAAGCAGATCTACCTGGGTTCCGTGGGTTTGAAAGAGGAGACAATTCGTGCGTGCAGTACTTCTCGTAAATTCGAGAAGTGTAATCTTGTGACCAGCAATGCGATAGAGGATGTATGCATTAACAGGAGTCATATCAACAAAGTTTGTGAAGAGTGAAAAATACCATGTTTTCCCTCTTATTTTTACTCTATACTTATTTACAGACCAGTCCATGCGATCCACTCCTCCCATCCATTTGTTATAAGTGCCTATGCACTTAGGTTGAGACACTTGGAGCTTATCCTTTGCTAGTTTGGACCATCGAGTAACTTACAGTCTGGGGTTCCAGTCTTCATAGTTTGATAGTACTTTTACGTTGTTGTTATCTTTCCAGATTACTGCAAAAAGTTTAGACTTTTCATTAAATCAACAGTCTTTTTCATCCTCGAGTTTCTTCTTTCATATCTTTGTCTGATTTTATTGGATTTTATTATTCTGTTTATTCTAACAGTATTTGTGGCAAAACAATTTTTATCTTACAATGATTTCATAAGGTCAAAACTAGTGAAAAAATTATCAAAGAAAAAAACACGTTTTCCTGGGTCTCCAGCAACAGCGAGTTTGGGACAACACAACGGATGAGCCCACTGAACTCATCGCTTGGTCAGCTATTTTTTTAACCCTCATAAAGTTCTGCATTAAAACAATATCCTGTCTCTCCACAACATAGTAACCACTGTTTATAGCCAAATCTTATTGGCTTTTCACGGATAAACTGTTTTAAAAAATGATGTCCGTAATATCGGACCATTTGTTCATCAATACTTAGATATGTAGAAAATACACCGCACTTCACAGAATTTTTATTTAGCATGTCATAAAGAGGATTAATTTTGAATGATTTTCTAGGTGCATCAGGTATTTGTGAGTTGTAGTTGAAATGCAAATTACGTTTTCTTTCCAAGTACCGGTTTCTTGGAAAACACTTCCTTACAAGGTCGATAGTGAAGTCCTCGTCCACACTCCAGAATAGTTTTTCTTTTGGAACAGAGTGATACAGAGTAAACAAGAGAATTCCAATAAATTTTTTCAGGCAGTCATTTGAAAAAGTGAAAGAATGATCATTTTTTCTGGGTTGCGTAAATTATACTCTGCCGAACAATATGCTCACATATTTCATTATCAAAAATAGTTTAAAATATGTCTACGGGGCTCTTATCTTTCAGGACTTCTTCTATATGTTTTCTCTTTTCGTTTTTACTTTCTTCAGAAGAGGGTGAACAACCAAAGATAGGATCGATTTTCTTCCAATCAGTTTTATTTTTATCTTTGTTTTTCTTAGGCTCAGCTGTCTTTTCTTTTTGTTCTTCTTTTTTATTGGGATTAGCTGGTTTTACTTCTTTCCTTTTAACGTTTTTTGCTGTTTTCATTTTTAGGAGCGGTTTTAGAATCACTATGAACTGAGGGAGTGTCAACACAAGTTTCATCCTTAGTCATATTATTTTCATGAATCTCATCGTCAAAAACAGTTTCCAGTTCATCATGAACTGACGCAGCAGCGCCAACAACGCAGTGTTCAGTTTCAGTTGTTGTTTTATTTATATTACTATGTAGTTCTACATTCCCAGGAATATCTTGGGGTAACGTATCATCAATATCGTCTTCATTTATTTCTTCTTGGTCTGATACCTCATCAACATTTTCAGGTGGCAACTGCACAATATCTACATCACAATCATTATCTATAGATTCTTTGAATTCGGGATCCTCCAATACAGACTGGATTTCAATCACACTTAGAAAACTCCGGGAATCCATTCTAAAATCGTAGTAGACAATGTAATAATAAGATAAAAATGCAGTATAGGCCATGATCCCAAAATGGGTATCGATATTCTAGCAATCAAAATACATGGTATGTTCAATGATCCCCAAATGGGTATCTACGTTTATAAGGCAATTATTCGTAAAACATGATAAAATACAGCATACCGACAGTGATAATTGTTTCCCAAGATATAAATTTCTATGATACAAACAGTGTAAAAAATTACGACAACCCTACACTTACAATAATTAATAAGAAAATAGTAAATGAAATAATCATGCTACACACCTGTTAGTGATAAAACTAAACTTAACATATAAACTCGTGTTTCAACACAACTCTAACTAACTGCACATTGGAATAACCTCAAAGAACCGGAAAACACTACCAAGCTGCTGATTGGCACCAAACAGCCAGTGTTGCCAACATGAACTGATTTAAAAACAAAATCCCCAATTGGGGCTCATGGTACTGAATGGGTTAATATAAAAGACCTATTTAATAGAATGTGATAGGAAGCAAAATAGGAAGTATATATTGACTGTTTGAACTGTTCTGATCTAGATATACTTCACTCAGGGAATTACTAATTATGTTCTAATATTTAAACCATTAAATTATTCACGTGTCTTATTAAAGGAGTAAAGACCAAACTCACAGTTGATAATGAAAAAATTACCTATTGCTTTTATGGGCTGTAAAAACATACCATTGTTTACAAATAGTTTCATGACAACATTTAGCTTTAATATTTTTTGTCCAATGTTAAATTTAAAACAAATTTAATTATTCTTTAATTTAGGAAATAATTTAAACTAAATTTCATATAAAGTTAAAGTTTTGAATATTCGAAAGTTAAACTATTGTAATTAGCAGCAGGTGAAAGTAAACAACAAAGTCGTGTTAAACATCACGTATGGAATTATATAATTTATTCATTCTCCTTTAAGCGCAAATAATTAATGTTAGTTATTTTGAGCAAGCTCAAAATGTTGAGGCAGGTGTGCTGCTTAATCCGTCCAGCAGATTCACTTTCAAAGTGCAGGATTTGGGTTTATCACGGAAGAATAAAGTGCAAGCTTAAAATTCCAATTAACTTTTTACAAGGTTATATACCAAAGCATTGTATTGTAGATAAAATATAATTTTAAATGCACATAAATATAAATATGAATAAGGTAATACATTGAATCGTACAATATTTATTTAAATACGATATTATAGAATATTGTTTGTTTCATATATAAATAAAGCTGATATGCATAAATATTTTGTCGATATAATTAGTTCATGTAAGTATGTACGTGTTACGCAATTTTTTAATATAATCTAAAAGTATATTTAATTCTAATAAAGTCCTTCATTTACGTAACTATGCTGTAAAAACAAATGTTTCTGGTAAAAAAAATGTAGCCACAATAATATTTCAGTTAATGGTCCCTACAAAATTTTACAGCATATTTGACGTGTTTTTGCTTTGCCTATTTCACCTTTTATCTATATAACACTCGGGAAAATAGACACTAACCATGAGGTATATCTTTAGGATTATTACATAATTTTTTTTTTATTCTCTTGAATACAGCTTGATTATTGGATGGTTTTCCATTTTGCTACAGTTTGATGAATGTCTACAGGGCATTAGAGAAGTTTATGTTGATGTTAGTAAAGTATTTAATCTCAGGATCAACCTCAAACCAGAGCTAATAAGACAAAGTGTGAAATAACTTAAGATGTATAGTCAAAACTGTAAACAATTAGTATGTAAGAAATAATATTAGAACAGGAAGGCTTAGGCGTTTGAATAAATGAAATAAAACTAGTTATATAGAATCAAGAGCATGTAGGAACCTAAATAATCCAACAGATCAAAGAATATAATTTACAAACATAGACAGAAAATAGAGTTAATGGCCCAAATGTTAAAACTTCGTAATATATTTTTTCTTCATCTATTTCCAATTTAAAAATTTATTTGGTTTAGTTTTTTCCATCCCAAAATTAGAGTAAATTTTATCTTTCAGTTCCTTTTAATATTACTGTACAGAAATTGGAATTATGGAGCGGTTGAGCACTAGAAAAGCCTTATCACTCGAGGGCAGTAATTTTTCATTTTAAACGAGCTGAACTACGGATTTAAAATTTTGCATAAAGGTTAAATCTATATGAGGAACATTGAACTCAATGATGATGCATTCAACTTTTAGGAATGAATTTTGCTAAGCTAACACTGATTTAAAACATTATTATATGAAAAAAGTGTTGTTATGTGACAAGATATCTCAATAATGGATATCATTAGATTTAAAAAAACCTTCATCTCTACATAGATAAGAATTAATTTTATGAATTTTTTAATTAATTTTATGTCCAACCATGGAACGTTTTTGAGCATTGTTGAAACCTGCCACTAATTAGGTTGACGTGGTTTCTCTTTTGTTTGGCTTTTAAAAATATATTTTTCCGCATGGTTTCCTCTCGTTCCATTTGTCAATAATGAAATGAGCCATACATTATAAATTTTAAAATGAACCTCATCGAAGCCTGTAGCACGTCACACGGTGTGGCGTGCAAGATTTTACATGCAAGTGTTAAACAAAAGTTTGATGAAGAGAAAACATTTTTCTTACTCTAATTAGCAAATTCACATATTTTTACACGCCACTGAATTACCGGAGGAAGAGAGTTGTTCTCAATGATTTAATTTCACTTCATTTAATTTCACATTTTAGATGTTTATCAGATTACTTTTTCAACTGAGTTTAATCAAGCGTTATTAGGATGAATCGTTAAGCAGACGATACATTCCTGTTTTTAAATTAAATTAGGTTAAGACTTAACCTAGTTTTGTGTTTATTTAACCAAATATACACAGATAATTAGTGTAAAAATTAAATAGGCCTACTTGGATTTAATTTTGGCGTAATCACTACTAGGTAACTGCAGATATATTCATGTTAAATTATAATAACGAATGAAGGAGTAAGTGAGTTAAATTAACATCATATAACTAAACATACCCAAAATGTGATAGGAAATGATATTTGAAAATTAATCAAATTAATTCAGTCAAACAAATGTAGATCATTACTAGATCTAAAGTTACAGTTAGGGTTTACTATTACTGTTAAGTTACTAAAGAAAATTTATATACATTGACAAATGGCCGGAAAAAATTTAGCAGATACGTAAACGACTGCCATCTTGATATTGTTTAATTAGACACAAAAATTTAAGGTGTGTGGACTAAATATTAAAATATCACTTTTTGATAAATTCTTGTGAATGTAATGGTAGTTACACTGTTGAAGTTTATTACTTCTTTCTTCACGTACATTTCTCAAAACTTTGTTCAGTCACCATTTAAATCCTTGTAGTACAGATAACGTACTATTAAAACTTTTTCAAACAATTACATAATTATTTTATTGGACTAGGTTCTATAGATAATGAAAACATGATCGGTGAATATATATAAAGGTTTTACAGAAAGTTTGATATAAGAGTAGTTAAACTTCACAGATTTCCATTAAAAAGGTTTCCAATTAAAAATAACTTTTGTATTGGCATTATGAGGAATGTTGGGGTTCTTGAAAGAAAAACATTGCAAGGTACGTGATATTTCCTGATCCAAAGGAAAATCTAAATGACACTGTAAACTTGTGCTACACAAAACACTAGAAAATACACCCTATATATGTGTGCTATACACCCTAAAAATAATAAAACCATAAACTTAAAAAAAATTAACTGACTTCATGTAAAAAAAAACGATACTGAATGATTTTTTATCCATTAATTAATCATCAGTTAAAGTGCTATTAATAATTAATTATATATTACTACTAGTATATGTCTTAGTAACATCTGGGGTAACACTTTACCCTAGTAAAGTAAATGACTTTCAATGCTCAATGACCTGTAAGAATTGGGAAAGTATTTTTGACGTGACAACGTCTTAAATTAGGTTGCGGCTCGGAGTCACTCATGAAAAAGTGTAACGCCCGGTAACGTTACGATGCCCGTCCAGTGGGTCCGCCGCACGGGATCCGCACGGGATAAAGCACATAACCTATGTTATTCGTGAAAATGTGGAGTGCTTAGATTCGTCATTTACAACAACTACAACAATAAAGGTAAATAATTGTACACTGATATTTCATTATCGTAAACTATGATTGATTGATTAATTGTTAGATTGACACAAAAGTTGAGAAACTGAGTTTATAGGTTATGTCATACTATTGACAAATGTTGATAGTGTTAAGTAAATTATTAGTTTAAATCACTCTGCAATCAATCGTAATTCAGTCGATTGAGAAGAAACAGCGCGTATTGCTAGTCAAACATTTAAAATAACAAATTATAACCTCTAACCTGTCATAACAGTGCGACCAAACAAACGAACTAAACCGACCAATCACCACGCGCGAAGTTAGAATTTAACTGTGTTTAGCAAGAATTTCAAATTCCAATTTTAGTAAATGTTTTATTCAACTTTACCATTTACAATAACAAATTTTAATTAATTTCAAATTATGTACAATGTTTTAGTAAACAAAATATATTTCTATAGTTAAAATTTGTGCAATTCTTCTTTTCATTCAATTCCTTGTTCCTATTGTGCAATTTAATAATATTCATATCAATAAATATTCTACCGAGAAAAAGACGTTGTCACGTAAAATCTTCGCCCGTAAAACCGACTTTACAGGCAACCATAATTTTTTAAACAAAACTATAGAACGGAAAATAGGCTCTACTATAACTACTAGCTGCACTTTTTATCTATTTATCGGTTTACTTCCAACGGTTCAATCAATTTAACAAGAATTTTTCCACTCCAAATATAATATAATAACTATTCTAGAGATATACGATGTAACCAACACCCAAGTACTAATCAAACAATTATTCATACAAAAATATTACACTATATTTAAACACACTTTAAAACAACAAAATGAGAATAAAAGTAGTTTAAAATAGCAACAAATAACATTATGGTTATCACAGACAGCAATAATAAGTTTAGCAATTACTAAATAAATACAAACAATAATAAATACAATAAGTGACCACAGATCTACGGGTTATTTTTACTGGTATTCGTTATTACTATTATTATAAACTTTTAAACTATATGTACTGAATGCTAGATCTTTACCAGCAATAAAGTAATGCTACATAACTGTAATAACGACTACATAAGTACCTCAGCAACCTTATTTCAACATTATAGACGCTAAGATGGACTCCTGCCGACTGAATCTATATTTGCTGCGCTTGCTCATTTCCTGTGCTTTCGGACTCGCCATGGGACACGCATATGCAGCCCGTACTAATATCACGTTTTATCTTTGTACCAGTTCTCCTGCTTCTTTATGTTATATTGTACTCAATATTTCACCTTGGTAAACATGTACTTTACATCTAGTACATATTCTTTCACTATTAAATCGTTTGACTGTGTGTACCGCATTTAAGAGCTTTTTCTGTGGCGTTGTGGTTTTTTTTACTTATCTTAAAAATAATATTGCTATCTAATACAAAGTTTAATTTCTAGCTGAAATAATTTCTAGAGTTTACGTGCTATTAACACAAAATTACCTAAATACTTCTATGCTCAATAATACACTTTTTTGTCTCTAGGGAAATCCTACATATAGCAAGTTATGCTACATGATGATATTAATCAAGCAATACACCTTAAAAGAATGTAAGTACAAAAACTGATGCCGATATCTCTGTTCTGATTCCACTGAGAGAATGTCACGCCTATATCCAGACTGCGACAATATTCCTCGTCGTTCCGGGACGATCTACGTAACGATATTGCTCTCATATCCAGAGTATCTTATATGATATTGCCGATATTACAACGTTGATTTTCTTACAGAAAAAGAATATTGTACTATGATTTCGATTATATTGAGTACAAAATTTTAATACATTTGGTAATGTTATTTTAACAGAAGAGTACACTAGGAGAGCATATTTAACCCCTACATAATGAATTAAAAATTCAGAAAAGAAATTTTAAAGTATTTTTAAAAATCTTATGTTCTAAACATACAGAAATAAATTCTGAACTACTGTTGCCGTATGATAGCATTGATGTTGAACCAGGCAAATTCCATTTATATAAATAAAATTTGTTTTGACAATATTTTAGACATTTTCCAATTTTAAATTTATAAAATAAAACAATACTATCTAGTGTGAATTAGTAAGGGTTAGTTATTTAGTGGCATATTACAAACTTTCACTAATATCGGGGCATCTAGCTATGATGTAAGAAAATTTTATTTTGTAACTTAATTCCGTGATGCAAACCATTCAGTATTTTTACAATTTTATAATTTATTTTGTGTTTATACACTGCTTCTGTTTATAATTTTGGGTAATATTAATATTCAAGTTTTTACTATCACTAAGTTTTTTATTAAATATTACCTTTCATAAAAAAGAAAATTTTGAAAAGCGGTTTTTAAATCTTCTATTCTGTTAGATGGGTACACCTTATTAAACCTTACGCTATTACCCTTATGTATACAGAGTGTTCAAAAAAGAGTGTCCCAAACGGCTGTGGCTGATAGTACTCATCTTTGGACAAAAGATTTCGTAATAACATAGGTCAATAAATGTTTCCTTTAGCCCCCTGCCGCTCTTATTTATTTTTTATAAAACAATTGCTATCTCTAAAATCTTTAAGCAAAGCCAAGAAAACAAAATTTGGCACATAGGTTTAAGTAAATACGGTAAGGGAAAAATTTAAACTAACTGTCAAGTTATTTCATTCAAAATTAATAAAATGTCATCTGTTGCAAACTTTTGAACTTAAAAAACAAAACACAAGGACAGTTATAAAACATTTACTAGGCATCAAATGTTTGAGAATTTTCATCAGAGTTGTAACAGTACTTGTTTCAACGAAATTCGTCAATGCATAAGCGAGCACTACAATTTTAAATGTAAGCTTGGATAAACCGATAACAGCAGACATTTTGTCTTTTGATATGCATCAACTGTTATACACAGGATAGTATATGACATGTTTTATTTTTAAATTATGAGTAGGTACTGTCACCCGTAGAATGTTGTGACGCTCTTTTGTGAACAACCTATATGACATGTGTTTCTATGTCTTAACTAAGAACAATAATTTAATTATTGAAGGGTTCACCAAAGACTAACATTACACATTGGCATTGTTACTGAATTGTTTTTAGATTAAAAATAATCTATAAATTGTCCATTAAATATATTCTAATTCTAATTATTTTACTTCACAAAATATTATTGGTTAGAAACAATTATAGGTCAATAGGATAATAAGATCGAAAAATATAGATTTTGTAATTATAACATGAATCGTTTTTTATTTGCCCTTTTCTACAATTCAACGATTTAAAAACTCCTTAGTGCATTTCAAAATATCCTGCAACAGAAAGTATTCGGACTGTATTACTCTTAGTTTACAATACTTTCTGTATAAAAGTCTTCTAATTGTTACGTCAACAGATAAATAATAAAACCTTTTCAGGTGCTCTCTCGGTGTCTTGGAAGGATAAATAATTTAGAGTGAGTCAGAACTTTGCTAAATTTTCTTTAGCCACATTTTAAATAATTGGCTACATCCAAATAGACAAGTTGGTGTTATGTCCACTCCTGATAAAGACCTAGTAGTAGCTCATTATGGAAACATTGCATGATGGTATGAAAGGAAAATATACAAAATGACTTAAATAATTTTATTTTGTAATACAATTCTTAAATAAAGAATAATACCTTACAGTGGTGAGGTAAAAACAAAATTAAGCTGCGTTCATCATTATTTATGCTTACAGCTTAATATTTATTTTGCATCTCTAACGTAAGCTAGGTAACCGTAAATGAGCAATAGGTTACAATTTCAACGCGCATAAATATGCAGTGCTTAGAGATAGAATATAATAGATACGGAAAATGCGGGATAGTAATTAAAAGGACCTTAACTGTCTACCCGGATAAAGATTCCCGGAGATATAGTATGACCTATTTTGAGTCAACATGATTGTAATTTTCTACAGTGTAAGTTAATCGAGTTCATGACTGCAATAATGCCTTTCAATTATATATGTTTAAGCCATAAGAAGGTGTGGGAACTGATAGCCGATAAGTTACATTTTAGGTTACTAATAAACAAAAGAGCTGTATACTTGAATATACTACCTTCTACCTACTCTTAAAAGTTAAATGCACAGAGGAAATAAAAATATCACTATGAAGAAAGAAGTTCAGTCTTAAATTTTCAGACCCTGGGCTAAAATAAACGTTTATCACGTGCTAATAGTAGCCTTCTTTTCCAATTCATAATTCAGCAGAAACTGGAGATTCCAAAATTTAAAATTTTTGAGGAAGTAAAAAACGTATAAGAATGTAATTAAAATGTAAGTAAATGCATTTTATTTTATTCATATTATTATTGAAAACAGAAATGAGGTGACTTTATTAATTTATTGTGAGAAATCTGGTTGATATTTCGATCTTTTTCAAAGGGTCAATCGCTTCTTACAAATCGTACACACGTTTGTAGGTCTAATCGTCATAAAGTATTATTTAAAATAAATAAAAATATGATGGATCTAGTTCTGAACATTACTACAATCAAATATGATATAATAATTCCAAATAAACAATCTATACAATGAGTCGAATGAAGTACACCGGGCAGGAAAAACACCTCCACATGAAATCTGAAGCATGAGATTAAAGTCGTAAGCGAATATCATGATGTGAGCGGTTAATCTGAGTAAAGCTGGATGATTAGGAGAGAGTCGGGTAAGCAGCTTACTCAACATTCTCTATCTGTATCTGTAAGTCCCTTTCATAGGTTTCTGTATATAATAAGTCGAATACTTTAATTGGGTGTATATTAAAATTTTATCATATTATATTTTTTACAGCTGTTATTGATACATGAAAATAGTTCATGAAGTTAATGATAAAATAGGACCTATTTCGTCCTCACACCAAAATTAACGTAATAAATTCACTAAAAGTTACGGTTGAGGAAATATCACATAATACGGAATATGTTTTTTTTTAAATTTTACATGGATGGAAAACTATGCAATTAAAGGACTTTCTTATGTGTATTTGATGGCAACTTTATCACCTGTGACATTTGCTGTGATATGTAGATATACAATATGTCGACACCTTTACATGAAAACTATCATCTATCTACTTTATTAATAAAAAACTAGAATGGTGTAAAATCTACCAAATGAATGTCTCCCTGTTAGTTTCATTTCAAAAATATTACTATATTCCAATTAGAATAATCCTACTGGCTGTAAAGGCCACACAGTTAGACAGTCTTCGGCCAGCATGCTGATTAAAAGAGTCAGTGATCTCACTCTAAAGAGACATGTGGAATGTCAGTTCCATTATTGCAGAAGGGTACACTGAACGACTTAAAGGAGAAAAAATGGATGTATCCCTTAAACCTTCTAAACCTTGAGCGTGATTGGCTATCACGCTCAAATACTGAATTCTTAAGTAAGCAATGTTTTCAGTAGATGGAATGTTTTCAAATAGTAAAAACAGGAAAATTATAAGAAAGACCTAATATTTTTTTGCACGCCAAAATCCATACTATAAATGTATCAACATTAATAAAACATACCTACTATAAATTAAATATTGATATTTCAATGTAAGTAATATTCACACTGTTGTATGTATTGTTTGATATATAGCTATATTTAGTTATCAAACCAACATTACTCCTAGCAAACTATAGCTACTTTTTAAAATACTTAACATATTCCTACCACTGATATGTAATAAATTTTGGATTTATTAAAGAACTTGCTGCAATTTTGTAGTCATAGTAGTTAATAAATAATACGTAGTTAATAACATTAATAGGAAAACAATAAATATTTATTATAAAACTTATTATTATAAATTAACATTACATTTTGGGATACTTTGTTTTACCTCATATTTACCTTACTATGATCCGGTTACGCTCCTCATTATCTACTTGTTACACTGCTCTGCCAAATAAAGTTGAAATTTATTGAAGGTAAAATATTTTGTAACTGAAATATTTATGATTAGTTATCGCACATAACATACTATTCCAAAGCTGTTTCCATACTCAATAAAGCATCGTATTAAAATATTTCTGTTTTAATTGGCAAAAAACTGCTACGATACAGTATAAAAAAGCTTATTGACTATTGTTTTATCATGTATTCTTTTAAACCTGTTATTTTTCCTCTATCATATACAGCGTGATGTCATATTAATTGTATGATTTAAATGACAAACAATATCGTTAGTTAAATAAGAGTCTACATTAGTACAATAGTACAAATTGGTGGAATTTTAACATAAATTATTAAAGTAAAAAGTATATAATTTTCAGATTAATAGTTTTATATAAACACCTAATAAAACTTTTGGATAAAGTCTAATAAGATTTACTATGTTTTATCGCCAGAGATAATCGGCAAGAAGATGAAAGTTAAAATCAAAACGAGGCTGTAAATGTAACATTAAACTCACGTTCAGAATATGGTTGTAAACTGTAAACATATGTCGCGATGAAAGCCTTATGAAACACGTGGACGAAATAAAATAACGCCTTTTTAGATCACATTTAAACTAATTTGGTTCTATCTGTTTTAGACATTCTTGTCCAGTATTTAAAACGTTCTTACCTAGATTTATGGTTACCTCTTACAACAGAAAAATATTTAATGAGACTTTTGAAATCTAAAACATACGTTATAAATGTTTTGTTTAATATATTAAAATTATACAATTTTCATTTAAAATAATAATAGGTATTTTTTATTTATAACAAATTGGCATAAAATAAGGTTAAAAAAAATTACACTACAATATTCTATTTCAACATTATTTTGTGTATATTATTTACAACGTATGCAAGAATTATATTAATTGTACTGAAGGAAAAATGTTAAAAAATGTGTCTTTAAATTAATATAGTGAAAGTTGAAGCACTATAAAATAAGTCAGTAAAAACACAATGGTATCTTATTGTATGGGGTGTGCTAAACTGTGTTGACGTAAACATCTCAAGTAGCGATTATTGCGCTATAATAACATAATAATGATATTCACACAAAAATTTAGCTTGATAAAGTTTTCCTTTTTAAAAGTTCCATTAGAATTAGGTATGGAATAATTTAATACAAGTTCTAGGACCAATAATATACTGTTTGTAAGTTCTTTATGAAGTTTTAGAGGGTTTTATTTTGTTCTTATTAATGAAAATACAGGTGTAAACTTTTATTTGGGGGGTGGGGGGGGGGGGGGGTGGGGGGGGGGGGGGGTGGGGGGGGGGGGGGGTGGGGGGGGGGGGGGGTGGGGGGGGGGGGGGGTGGGGGGGGGGGGAGAAAAACACTCAACTTTATAATAATTAGAAAAGAGTCAAAATTTTATGTAAACTTTAAGCAAAGGTTTACTAAACGTTCTTAAACATGCGTTTGATTTATATGGATTTCAGCGCCACTGGGACCATGAAATACACACAACGATACGACCCACTTCACACTGTTTGTATCCTAACACGCGCATGGGTGCATTGCTCTGACACTGGCGTGAACAATCCATATGGTGCAGCCTCTTAAATAGACTGTATTATACTTGCAATGAACGCTGATCAGGTTTGATTTAACTGAGACAACCCATCTATTTCAGGACAGCCACAAGAAGAGTACAGACGTTGCTACATAATTCTATTACACTATGCCATCAGATAATAGACTAACCATTACACTGATGACTTGTATATGTTAATTTAGAAACAATGTTTCAATTATAGGAATTCATAACAAATTGGAAAGCTTTATTTAATGTAAATGTAACGCCTTGTTATGGGATATAACAAAAATAGGATGATTTGCATTTAAAAATATTGAAGAATTTTTTAATGGTTATTTTATATCATAACTTATAATTCACATTAAATAATATATGATTATATTATTATTAAATTATATTTCACATAAGTCACGTAATTTTTTAATTACAAAATGTATGACATACACTGTAATACTCTAACTGTTTGTATTTCATGAATAGTATGACCTTTATTGAGGTAAATACGATACTTTGATACCATAAAGGTCACGCCACATGGGTTTCCTTATTGTTCGAGCTTTAGGTTTAATCACTCTGTAGGGTCCCTCAAGGTTGTGTGCTGGACGCCCCTAGCCTTGTGAACCTGTTTGTAATTAGTATATGTTGTTTAGTTTATCTAGTCCCAGGGGTTGCGTATTAGATAAACGCACCGACTAATATCCTTATTGCTGTTATACAAATTATTTAATGTGTTAACTCAAGTAAAAGTTTGCAACTTGTTTATATATTTTTTAAAAGGTTGGCTTCTCCATGTGACCATTACTACATTATTGATCAATTGATAACGGGACCGAACATATATATTTCACTGACTAGTCGTTGCTGGGAATTAGATTTAAACTATTACTATTTCAAAAAGAATTAAAGGGATCAAGAGTTTATTACTATTCAAATAACTTCTGATGGTAGAAGGAGGCTCCTAGATTCTACGTGATTGAGAAAACGAAAACATGCGGAGAACTGGTTACCGTATAATTGCAGATCTTTTAAGGAGGCCATTTTATAGATCGATTTAACTAACAAGGAAACTTCAGAGCAAATACTATTATATTTTGAGGATATAGAGTCTAAGGAGTTTCAATGTACAGATAAATTGAAACTTTAAATGTTCCATATTCCAAAAGGCAATTTAGTCTGCATATTGCTTTGACTTCAATGCTCGCGGAAGCCATACAATCATTCAATCCAGGTATTTATAAACCTCTATGACAATAATATGCCTAATTAGCCAACAACCTAGGGTACTAGGGTACTTTAAGATTTAAAAATCATATTGGTAAGAAACAAACCTTTTTTAAAAATGAAGTTTCAGAAGGAAACAATTAATACAAAATGAATAAAATTAAATAAAGATACAAAAAGATAGTTTACAGTTGTGAAACTGCGGTTATATTGCATATTAATTTCTGTAGATTATGTATTTTTTATAGTAATATAATAATTATTAAACATTATTTACATGACATGTTTGATTAAATGAATACATTTTGGTAGCTTACTAACTGATTTCCTAATACTAGACTAGTTTAAGTGAATGCTTAGTTAATACGTCATTTTAACGTATATACGAGTAAATTTGACGCAGTTTATTCTGTAACAGTGTTAAATACAAAAAATATTGTTAAGAATTATACATTTTTTTCTATTTATTTGTAGGGTTTAGTACTGAGATTAGTAAAGGACTTATAATCCCTATTTATGACATAGAGGAAGTACTTGTTGCTGTAGGTTCATAAGTAAAATAATGTTGTATTTAGGATCTACAATTCTTTACAATTTTGTAGTATATTTCAATTGTGTGAAATTTTTGGTTTCCTTAAATATAAATATTCCCCAAAGCCTTCCCCCCCCCTCACTTGATGTTAAGTTTAATTTTAGATCGATACTTAATATCGGTGAGTATTATTTTAAATATAATCAGGATAGTTTAGATAGAAAAACTGCACAACATGCAGTATATATTATATATATTCTGTAATACTTATACACCTCAGGTAAGGATATAACGTTTATTGCCTCGGCGAATATTTCTGACTCAACAAGCAGTTGAGTTGAAGAGACTATAAGGAAGCATCATGACTTCTCTCATGTTAGAGAATCTTCCACAATAGAATCCAACTCCGATATTGCTCTGAGATATGTTTTGTAAAAACGATTATATTCATGCAAATACCCTACATTTTCAAACATTGAATTACATATTCTTTCATACGCAATAAACATAACTTATTTTATTTTCTATATACATTAAGTACATTTAAATTATCACTATGTAAATATCATTTCTCTTTACAGTAGACTTTGTTGCACATGAAAACAAAATCAATGCTCGTTTCCACAGTAAACGAGACATTGTACTGTCTGTCGGTATATAGAATGTAGTGTATGGGTTACTTAAGAAAGTTGAGAACTAGGTGTAGCCTACCATATAAAAAGCAGATTTTTGTAATTAGAAATCTGAAGTAATAGTATACTTGCTACTGGAGGCAGGAATTCAATTCATTTCAATTACCAAGAATACTTGATTATTCAAAATTTATTTAAAAATTATAGTTATTTACGCTGAGAAGGTTATCTACTAAATATGTATTCAGACACGTATTTTTATTAGCTTATAAAGGGTGTATACTGTCAATTTTTGCTAGTGAATAATTGTTATATAATCAGATAAACACATTTAAATAGCTAATTTACTGTCTTACATAATCTCAAAGCTTTATAAAAATTAGACAGTAGGTTTAATAACAAATATTTCGTTTTTAATTACCAGAACATATATTCCTTGCGCCCTATTCAGTTAAAAATGTATAGTACGCTAAATTTTACGTGTATCAGATTTTGAGTTGCTAGCGTGATAAACACTATAATTGAATTTGTCGCTTCGTATGTTGAATCTTTTTAAACGTTTTTAGCCAAAACTTTATTCATACCAATGTTTTTTTAGTTTTATTTATTGTGTTATAAATTTATGACATAATTTGCTAATTAAAAAAATTCTGTGAAAACACATCAGTTAGTAGAGGTAAACGCCGCCTATCGCATCAGAATACGATGATCCAATCAGAAATGGTAGCGCATAATGTACTTCACAATGTGTACCAAAAACAACCCACCATTTCTGATTGGATAAACCTTTTGAGATGCGGTTTGCGGCATTCAACTCTACTAAGTGAGCTCTTTCAAATGAGGTATCACTCGACCCATGCTTACATTTAAGATTTCCATGTTTTCCTTTGTGGGCCGTCTCCCCATGGTTGGCATGTCATGGTAATAGCAAGAAAAAATAGTTTACATAGCCATATGACACTGTGCAAAGTTTATATATGTTATCTGCTATGGTTTGTAAAATATTAAGCCGTACCCAGACTTTTCAAACACCTTGTACAGTATATATATATATATATATGTGTGTATTTACTTCTATATATATATTTCAAGTCCAGCTCAATTCCTTCTCAGGATATCCTAAGGAAATTTAAACCCTAATTAAGCGCAACAACCATGATCGAACTCGAATTGTTTCCATAGAAATGAATGTTTTGCAAAATTTAAACGTATAATTTGTTCTCCATATATCTTGCGGACAGAAAAAGATACATGCTGATAGAGTAACAGGTTTGGTAACGCTCATCTATTTAGTAAAATAGCTCTTTGCCACAAAACATTTTCTACTCAAATGGTTTTAAAATGATGGCAGTGGTCTGTCGAAAATTATTTATTTTAGAATTAAATATCTATGCGACACACCTGTTTAGACAAGTCAGAAAGTTTTGTAGAAGTTCTTCATAGTGTTTTCACAACATATATTGTAAGAATAACTAAGAAGTACGTATTCAAGGTTTAGGAAGTATCATTAAAATTACACCACAGAAATATCTAAAGAAGTAGGAGGCATATTCTTTTATCAGTTTCTTCCTGAGGATCCCACATGGGATTCTTAAAATCGTGGCATTGTCCGTAGATTCGTCTAGCCCTCTGTCCGATTACGTTTGATAGAAAGTCCTTGAGACTTGCAACTTGAACCATGCGTTTTTGTTTGATTAAGGAAGAACCAAATGAACTGTGGTCAAAAGACAGAAGGAGAGATTCTCGGGCTATATATATATATATATATATATATATATATATATATATATATATATATATATACAGGGTTTGTCCGGAAAGTAATAGGACTGATTTTCTTTCGCCGAGACTGTACTTCGGAGCGTGCACGCACCAACTGGATTCGGTAAAGGGCGTTCTTAGCTAACGAACAAGCGGCTGGTCAGTTGTCTCCGAGCTCCTGAAGAGTCAGGACAGGCATTTTCACATGACGTGTTTCTGTGAGTGGTGCAAGCCGAAATGCATTGTTGTTCGTTATAGAAGAGGTACACGATTAGATTCAGTGTGAAACTCGGTAAATATGTGACAGAGACATTTGGTATAATCAAGCAGGCTTACCCAGATGTTGCTTTAGCAAGAAGTGGTGTGTTTCGGTGGCACTAGGCCTTTTTGGAGGGCCGGGAAGAGGTCGCTAATGAAGACTGTGCTGGAAGACCTTCGACTTCGACAAACACCGACAATGTGACTCGTGTGCGCAAAGTTTTGAACTCAGACCGTCGACTAAGTATTCATTTAATTGCCCAGATGTTACATATACCGAAATCTGTCGTTCATGAAATTGTGACGGAGAATTTGAACATGCGCAAAGTGTGTGCGAAGATGGTCCCAAAAGTGCTCACTGGCGACCAGAAATTGCGGCTTACACCGCCTTTCTTGTTAACAGCTACCTGACCAAGGCCGGCATCCCAACTCTTCCACAGCCGCCCTACAGCCCAGGTGTAGCCTCCACAGACTTTTTTTTTTGTTTCCTCCTCGCCTGAAAAGGCAAGCATTTTGAGACGACAGAGGGGATCCAAGCAGCTTGTACCGCGGCTCACAAGGCTATTCCGGAGAATGCCTTCTGTGACGCCTTCAATGCTGGGAAATCGCGCTGGCAGCACTGCATCGACGCAGAAGGAATCTATTTTGAAAGTTTTTAAAGAATTGTAATGATTTGCTCAATAAATGTTTTTTAATCGACTCAGTCCTATTACTTTCCGGACAAACCCTGTATATATATATATATATATATATGTTTATAGCTTTACTGTACGTTCTGATGGGTCTTATATTCTTAATTTTATCTTTTTGTATACATATTGATATTATCGCTGAATTAAAACATTTATTTATCAGGACAAACTCTATAATGTTTGTAAAGATGGAGAGAGTAGGGATTTTGAATTTGTAGATCTGTTCTTAAGGAAATGCTTGGTAGCTTTGATGCCTTCATTATGTTAGAAGTTATCAACGATATGCTATAAACGGTAGCAATAACACTATCAGTATGTATTGCCTAAGGTCGTAGTAATTTTGTGAGAAACAGTTTTGCTTGTATTTCTTGTCTAAGTAGAAAAGAGATAGTGTAAATCAAAATTAGCATTTACTTAATGTTATTTCATAGATTGAAGCAATACAAAAACAATTAGGTTGTAAATTAAAAGATCTAGGTAGTGATCGAGTTGTGGGGTAAGTATTCAGATCATTGACGACTTATGGCCTGGCGAACATCGATTGCTTCATAGAGATGGTTGCTTGATGTATTTGTTAATTTTTATACTTATAATGAGGATTGGTCCTCTTTGATTTAAATATTTTTCAATAAATCCTTTGGAAGGATTTATTACAACATTGTGATTGTTACGTAAACATTTATTTTAAGTACATAACTTTAATCTCGTAGTCCTGTTTATTTATTTCCTGAAATTTCTAATCCAATACTTATCCGTATTATGTGTTGACTGAAAACATTAATTTCTGCGTACTTTATTGTGAAAGATGAAAAGTTCTATACTGTATTATTGTCTGGGTGTTGGCGGAGTCTGTCAGTCTTGGGACTTGGTAAATTCATTTATGTCTCTCCATGGCCAAACGACAACAAATAGTGCACGATGGTTTATTTCTACTTGAGGAAAAATGACTTCGTTAATAGTGCATGTCACTCCATAGGATTTGACACAGCAATGGCGAATATCTTTACATTGGTCTTATGGGTAACAATTACCGTATCGGGAAAGTAGAAGAGTAAAAATATCGTAAAAAAACTCAGTAAGCTCATGAGGGATTTTAACATGTACACTTACTAACAGTTGAAATCTAATTTCCCCTATACATAATCATTTTCTAGGGACTTAGTGTGCAGATTCTTATTATTTAAACACTGATATGGAACCAAATTTTATGAAAAAAGTTAATCCGTCTTGAAACAAGATACAAGCGAAAAATATTTTATACGTGGAATTAAATTTTTGCATGGAACTTAATTTATAAGTAGACAAAACTGAGTTCTATGATATTGTACGTCCAACCATAGAATATGGCTGACCGTTGTTCAAGAACTCATTATTCAAGACGTAAAGTATGTTTTGTTTGCCGATGGATGAAACGTGTCTTAGCCGTATGATTGCCTGTCTTTTTTAGCCAATATTGAGATAAGCTACAGACTTTAAATGTTTTATTAACCCTAGTGAAGCCTGTTATATGAAAAAATGTGTGGTATCTTGAAAGCAATACCTTACCTCCTGAAAGCAATAACGAAAAAGATTTGGCATAACATCCTTCAGTGTATATACATTTTTCATAATATATGAAACATTCATAGTAACGTACTAGCATATTTACGTATATCTTCGTTGAAGATAAGTTTTTTTATTTATTTATTTTTTGTATTCCACGGAAAGAATAATTAATTTCCTATGTATGTCGAAAGGATTGATTAGTAACAGAACTATGTTAGAAACTATGAGAAATTATAAACCGATTTTACCGTATTATAGTTCGTCGCATTTAACAACAGATTTTAATACTTTTAAATATTCATATTAATAACATGTTTAAATTATATTTCTATTACGACTGAAGGTAATCGTTATTGTAAAAAAAACAGGCTGTAAAGTTTCAAGTCCACAACATCACTCTAATGTGAATTATAATCAGGACGAAAGGGTAGTTTAATGGGGAGAAAATCATAGATATATAAAACGTGTTATATTATTTCACCAAGAAAACCAAAAGATAAAAAAATGCTCTAGGAAGTGACATGACAAAACAGGAAATTGTAACAAAACATATAAGAAAATCTCACGAATTTCACGAATCCCTTGACTCGTAAAAAAGACATAAAAGGGCATTGCAGTGTTCTTTATATCCTGTAGACCAAAAAATTTCATATGTTTGAAGATTTTGTAGGTATATTACAAAATTATCATAAGGCTTAAAACTACTTCGGATAGGCAACCTAGTAATAGAGGGCTACGGGTTAGAATATTGAAACGGTTCTTTACACAAAACAATTAACAATGCTCTTATAAATTATAGTGGCCGCAGTAAACAAACTTTTGTTTTAAACACTAAAACAATGACTTATTACGAAATTATAATTTAAATATAATCTCTGTAAAAATATCATGTAGGTACTTAAAATCGTATGAAAATAAATTTTATCCAATACTCGTATATACGTTTTATAATTCAAATAAAATAATTTTATGAAATGACGGAAAATGCAATACGTACAAATATATTAACAATATAAAAACTAATTTTACGTAACAATAAAATATCTTAATGAATCGAAACAAGATTCGCGCATCCTATGAATAATTTATAGATAAGCATTCTCTGAAATCAATTTACATAATCTTCATATCCCTGAACGAATCATGATTCAATAAAATCCATCTACTGACGTTTCTATTACTAGCACTAGTCTATCGAATTCATTGATGTGTGGTAATTTACATTTAACATGTATACATTCTGATGCAATTTTAACCTTTTTTATAATACCACATCTAAAAATACATGCTTATACTATATATATATATATATATATATATATATATATATATATATATATATATATATAGGCAGCTTCGCTCGCAATTTCGTGGATCATGCACCTGTATGACCACTTCGAGTGAATTACATTTCGGACGCTTAAGTTGAGTTTGCCTTCTTCCCATAATCAAGAAAATGTTTGTAAGAATTGTATATTATTTCTGGTCGTTGTAATTTACTTTGATGTTATTATGTTTGTTCAATTTCTGATTTTGGCTCTTTTCTGAGATATAAAACATATATATGTTTTATATATATATATATATATATATATATATATTAACATATATATATATATATATATATCTATATATATATAGACTATATAATATATAACAACTTATATAGTTAAAAAACAACTAATTTAGGTTTTATAACAGGATTTTCATGTGAAGTAAATGATGGACGATATTTTCTCTTATATCTGCACTGCTAGCAGTACCCGCACCCTTCCACGCAATTCAGTAGGCGTTGGACGTGTATGACTACTGCTGGATCGTGTGAATTATGTTTTTGGCGTAAATTCCGTGCCTTGTTCCCACTATCATGAAAATACGTCAAAAAGTTATATATTTGTGGTCATTTTAATTTACTTTGAAAGGTAGAGACGTTGTCTTTAAAATCTAATACCTAATATTTGATAGGAATAAAATCCTAAAAGTACAATAACAATGACACTACACGTTTGCTTCTTTATCAACTGAATATTTTTTAATATTTAAGAACAGTGTTGGAGCTGGAATAATTAGTACATAAGCTCAAAGGCACAGTCAAATGAATTTTTATGTAGCGTAGTTCTTAAACATAAGCATAAGCTTCTTCGGAGTCAAAGTCTGACCATTTAATGTTTTGTGACATTTTATAAGCTAGGTAAGTACTAAACTAATCGCTGACTACTAAATTTAAACATACTGAAAACATAAGCAATATTTACACAGAATAGTTTATTACATTAGAAATGCTATTTTTATTAATACATCACAACTTTAGAGATGAAGATTGGATTTTGTCGCCCCTTTAAATACCAGTTCGGAGTAGGTCGGAGGGATTTTCAAAGTAAGAATAGGCCTATATTTATCTCAAGTGCCCTAAAAATGTTCATATCGAATGAATAGTTTATTCATTAAAGCAAAACAAACACACAAAGTCACTTTGAATTTACAATGTTATTAGTATTAGGATTTGGATTATGAGTAATTGTAACAAAAATATACTCATCTGTTGCGGTATTTGTAATATGTAAGATATGAAAAAATCAAGTAAATTTTACAAACATGCAATAATTCAAGTAACGTTTGATAAAGAATGAAAGTTACTTCAGGATGGCCTATACTGCTCATATTTAAAAATTGAATTACGGAAGATTTAAAATGTTACCTAGACTGAGGTTTCCTGCTAACCACAACAAAATTATAAAAATACACATGTTCAGGGGTGTACCGAAGGGGGGGTGGGTCCAATCTGCCCCCAAGATATTTAATTTCAGAAATAAATCCCCTAATAGTTTATTTTGGATCACAAATAAGTTTTATTTTGTATCTTCAATTATAATATATATATATATATATATATATATATATATATATATATATATATATATATATATATAATGGAAGATACAAAATATTTATATATATTTATTTATTTATATATTATACATAAATTTTATATTTGTAACTAATTTAGTTTACGAAATGCACAACAATCCACATATAATTCAGTTTAGTTCATAAGGCTAAATATTTCACCCTCTTGCTACAACTATGAATGTGAAGTTAGTTCGTACTATTTCTTCTGGCTTCTCCCTGTACTCTGTACTTTCAGTTACCTCGTGTAAATTACATTCGTGCATTGATTTATAATAATTAGTTGCAGAGTAATCCTAAAATTTTCTAGTTACCATTATTGGTAAACGAGTCTGAATGGTTTGTGCCAGGAGTGGTAAACGTGTAAACTTGTAAATTTGTAGTGTAAAATTAACCTGTACCGAGTACTTTTGGTTTGGCGATGATTACTGTACCTTTTGGACGGCGATTCCCCGGTACAAATTATCTTTTGTAGTAGTCCAAATATGGTCATTGTCACAGTAGTGAGAATTTTGCCAAGCTCTGAGCAGTTCTGAACTGTGTTAGTTTGTTATCGTCGTTTTCACTACGAGGTAAAACCACAAATTTAGGCATTGTAACAATTTGCTCGTTAAAACGACCTGTTGCCGGTTGCGTTAAATTAACAAAACGTGCTCAATTTAATCTGTGTCAACAATGTAAAATTGTTAATAGTGGTTTAAAAAATTACGTGCTCAATGACGAAGAGCTCCGTGACGTGAACAATACCGACTTTTAAGGATCACCCAGTCAAGAATAATAATTACGATACAATTTTAATAATAAATCTATTCCCATACTATTCTAAGATTCTAAACAATAATACATACTCAGTTGCAATACTCTTGCATATATCTTGTATAAAACTCCCCTTAAACAAACTTCATATAAACTGAATTTCTTCCAGAAGATCTTAATTATTTCAGCATAAACTTGCTAAGATTTTACTACAAACTTTATACACTCTGACCCTCCACTTTTAATTCTTGTTATTAGTTAAAAAGTGCTATGAAATAACTATTTTAGGACCTATATATAAAAAATTTCCTAGGGTCCCCCCAACTGATCTGAGGGTTTTACTACATCCCTGACTTAACGGTGTACCGGAAAGCCTCGAGAGAAGATTTCTGGGTGCACACTGCACATGCTACACGTATATGTACTGTATTATAAATTAGTCTAGTACTCAAACTTTAAGTAAGTCTATGTGGGCCTCATGAATACATTTATTTTGCTATATACTAGAGCACATTGGTACAAAGAGACCCGGTTTATCAACAGAGCAGCGTGAGTTTGACTCTATGTCACTACATCTCTGTGAGTCTTTGATGTGTACCGACGCGGTGCCGCACAGACGCGACGGCTGGAGATCCATTTGTGCTCCCACCACTGCACAAGCAGCGGTTAGGTTCAGTTTTAAACCAGCGTATGTTATCTAGGTTGCTTGAATTCACATAATGTCTTATACTGCAGTCTGCTTTTTCAACATTTAAAATTTTAATTTGCATTCTTTTACTATTTTGATGTCTGTTTCAAAACTAACTAAAAAGAGGCAAATAGGTATTATCAACAAAATGTCCTCAGAGAAATTTCCAATTATTAAAACTATTATTATAACAGCCAGAACTATGACTAGAAGAATAGAGAATATTAAGGCTTCAGTATTGTATTAATGACTGCTGTGAGAAGTTTATATATTATTCTCTTGCCTTGGACGAGAGCACCGACATAAATTTTACAGTTCAATGTATGTAAATTTTGGAATGGAAATAAAATTATGAAAAAGGAAATAATTAACATGCTTGTGTAATGAATATATAGCCTGTACTAAATTTACTCATCGTCAATATTAGTATCAGTTAGAATCTATCAATAACTAAACAATTATTTACGCATACACATTTTTATAAATATAATAAGACTTTTTAAATAGTAGGCTTAGCCCTAAAACAGAACAATAACGAATAAAAGATGCTTGTGTATAGTAAATGGCGTTTAGTCAAAGTTTTATTCGTGGCTAACTTCTTCAATTTTCAGTAGTCCAAAGGGCAGGTACAAGGTTTGCTGAGTTGCCTACGTTCTGACACTTTTACTCCGGGCGCTTAACTTTCCCTCACCCCTCCCCCCCCCCCAAAACATCATCACCGATATACGGACCTGCTTATTGGCATCTCTTTTGTCTATGCCATGTTGAAGATGTGGTCCGTAGGTATAAAGCGGTTCCAGACCTCTGCTTTATATTACAAATTCAATTTGTAACTTCTTAATTTTGTAAATCACAACTATTCGCTTACTCACCTGAAGACACAGACGAAATTTCATTTACCTCAATCATATCGTTACGAGGGAGTTCAGCGACATACCCACGCACAAAATAAATTATATACATATATTTTTATATATTTTAAATCAATATAAATATATAATATATATAAAACATTCAAAATAATCCATAATAATTAAATAATTAATTTAATATAATTCTAATATATAATTTATTTGTGTGTGTATAAAACATTTTATCATACATTCCGTGTTTTATTATGCTTTAGGTACGATAATATTTAATAATTACCTTAAAACAAATATATGTCCTTGATTACGAGTGTTTACTTAAAATCACACATAATAAGGTACAAAGAAACATACAAATGTTTTCTACGATTATTTGTGAGGAAACTACTGTTTACGAAAATTATGTACAACTATCCAGGCTGTTTTGCTCGCATGGGTGATCGTAAAAAAATTGTAAGCATATTAAATCCATACAAGTTATTTTAATTTGAACAAGTTCTACTATTGAAGCAATATATATTGATAATTTTTAAATAGCAAATTTCACAAAAAATTTAAATAATGAGAAACCTCCAGGTTATCATTTGGTAAAATACATGATTAGGCTACATACAATTTTGACTGTTAAATACCTTACTTAAGTTATCTGGCTTAGATAAGGCCTAAATAAATTTAGATAATTATTGTTAAACTTGGTATGAAATTAAATGATACTCTTTTGAATTATACGTAACAAATATATACAAATAACATATTCTAGCATTGGCATAATGATGAGACAAAACCAAAACGTAATGTTTTGGATATACTTGACTTGGATCAGGAAAATGTGTGATTTGATTAACAAGCGTGATACAATCGCCATAGCAATCAACAACCTGAAATCAATACTAAAGGAGCAAACACAATTTGAAAATTAAGATGCTTATTAAGAGGAAAAATTAAGATAGGGAGACACAATACTAAATAAATATTAAAGTGTACTAAATATTAACATAAAGCTGGTGAAAATAGCGTCTGATAAGTATTTAAATGCGTTTTTACCGAAATTTTTATTTTTATATTTGGATTAACTTAACTAAAAGGTAAAAGGGATACCACTTAATTGTCTTCAAAAATATTCTTAATGTTTTGTATACTAGTTATGGATTATTATTTTATTTTACAGATGTTAATTGAAATATTTTACATTCGTTATCAGTTTACAATTGTATCATTATTTGTAGGATATTGCATGTGAAATTTTAAAGGATACCTATTGTAATAAATAAGTAGGACCTATACTAAATAAAATAATACGATCATTATTTTCATAGTGTGTTCTTTAAAAACTAATATAAAACTCTAATTAATTAAAAGACAACAATTTATAATAAATTATGCATTATGTAGATTGATTAGTTAACTGTACTTTGGTTCATATCTAAAGGCCAAGTTAGGAAACCAATATGGCAAAAAGCGCTACAAGTTGTTGGCGTTCATCCACAAACAAACGACCACGACATCTGCTTCTAAAGCTTCTACAATTAGTTTTTATTGCCCCAAGGACTCTCCAAAATGTTGTTTGCAGCAAATTAAAAGTGGTAACCTCTGAAAACAACCAATGTTAATTAATGTTTTACTTTGGCTTGCAAATTATTTAAAGTATAAACGAAATGTGGTTTTAAATCATGGGAGTGTTTAGGATTGTTTTTAAATAGTAGGGGTTTTAAAAAAAAGCATTAAATAAAATAATAAATACTTTGTTTAGTTGCCTTTTTTATTTTAACAAATACATTTACAAGTTTGATTAAACACGAATATAAATATGCTTACATTGTATACAGTTTTGAACAAAACATATTGTTTCTCATAGCACTTGTCTGTCTGATGATTGAAGTAAAAATTATAAGCAGTAGAAATTATGCAAGACAAACAGATTTGATAAAAGCTTTTTCGGACAATTGCAAAATTTGAATCTATATTATCTTAAATTTAGTATAAAGTTGAGAATTCGCATTCTATTTAGCCATTGTAAAGATAAATATTGTTTTCTGAATTCATTTATAACTTTCAAATATATAAATAAATACGAGTATACTTCAATAATAGAAGAAAGAAAATCAAATAATATTATAGTAAATACTTTAAACCAGGGCATGTAAATGTTAAAAATAGTTCAGATATCTCAGGGCCCATTTCTCAAATATAATTAATAGAAATTTTAAATAATAGTGCATGTAGCTCGACGAATGTATTAAACCTTTAAGCGTCATGAAAAATTAGACATGATCTTTGATAAAGTTACAATTTTTTTTTAAATTTCTAATGTGTAAAGTTAAATTTATTTTCGTTTCGGTATGTCAAAATAGAGTTATTTAACGGTAAATAAAATTTGTTTAGCCCTTTTTTGGATTTCCTAGGCTAATTTTTAACTTTTGAGAATAACGTAAAATAGCAGTGTAGTTGTCATTAATATTTTTATCATTTATTCAGTAAGTACGGGAATGAAACACAGTTTTATAGATAAACATATACTATATTGCAAACCAATAAAATTATAAAAATATAAAAGTAGACAAAAATTGTTTATTTGGTGGTGGGCTGTCACAACTGACATTCCGCGCGTCTCCCGCAAGCCACTGTTATCGCGTGGACTTTGAACATTTTTATCGCTCGGCAACCTGTAGGACAGCGTTGCGGTGCTTGAATTATATTTCTTGCTTTCTGATAACATCCTTATGATCGTAGTAAAATATTAAAAAGTTTGGGGTTGACCAAGTAATTGCTCAGAATTACCAAATCTTCAAATTCCGAATCGTCTGGATTCGCCATTCACACGAATAATGGTAAAAAACACTAAATAAATACTGGAAACTGCTGTATATAATATGAATAATTTACTTTAAAAAGAATAGGACACAACAGAAAATTAGCGATAACCGAAATACATATGGGTGTATCGGACGCTTCTCACTAACTAACTGGCTAGATGCCTTGACGGGAGCTCCCGTCAATGACTTTGTGAAAGGCGCGGGGCCACGCCTGCTAGACAGTGTTTGGCCAATTAGAAACAACTGCCACTCCCATTGTAACAGAATTCGAGGCAGAGCAACCCGTCTGTATGTCGCATGACTACTAGAACCATCTAGCAGCAAAATATTCAACTAACATAGCAGTAAGAAAATAAAGAATGCAAAAACGCGGATCCACGGCAATAACGTTTTGAGCTTGTAGTGGCCCTCCGCGGATCCGCGTCAATAACGCTGGAAAGGTTAATCAAAAGGAAGCGCCTACAATCAAAACCCGCCATATCCTCTTTTTGTCTAAATTGAGTTACACATCCTATTTCAGGGGTTATTTTTTTTACGTAGGGGGAAAGCATTTGCGCACGGAGTGCAGGACAACCTTGCGGACTACCCACTAAACCCCCTACGGGCCACGGAGGACCCAGGCCGGAACCCTTTCGGATGACATCTTGCCTAGTCCGTGTGTCTTAGGTCCTATCTAGGACAAAACTACTTGTTTCGGAAGATAGGGGCAGCCAGGCATCCGTTTTCACGCTTCTGGTGTAGGATCGCACGTACATGAGTGGTGACTGCATTCTATGCGTACTTACTCTGCAGCATCAGCTCCACAATGGTGTCTGCCGAAACATCGCCAACTGTGGTGACGAGCGTTCGCCTGGCCTCGGTGAAGCGCCCGCAAGCGAGGAAGGTGTGATGAACATCATCATCCTCCTCCGGGCAGTAAGCACACCGAGGCGACCTGACTTTTCCCATCCTGTAGACGTACTTCCTAAAGTAACTGTGCCCCGTCAGGAACTGACACAGGTAGAAATCTATCTCCCTGTAGCCACGATCTATCTAAGGTTGAAGCTCTCGAAGAGGCGGAAGCTATGGCGACCGCCGATCTTTCCGTCCACCTCCGCTGCCAAACCTGCAGTCTCCACCCTGGCAGCAGCCAAGGCATCCTCTCTACCCCGCTCGCCAGCCTCCCGAAAGACGGTCTGTCTCTCGATGGCCAGTAGATCAATAGGAACCACCCCAGCCACGACCATAATTGTATTAGGGTTTCAAGTACATCGAATTGGAATAAACTGTGTTTTAATAGCGAACCCATAACATCCTACTGTAAAAAAATGGGAAAGGGTGGATGGAAAATTTAATTAGATAACTTTATTCTCAAGCATACTCTATCAGAGCTAAGGAAAATACACGGATATAATGACAACAGTAGATTCGGGAAGGATCTTACATACTTTTAAATCTTTCCAAAACTAGATGTATCTCAACCCGCATTGGTCTGGACTTTTTTTCAATCCTAGATTTCAATAAAGATAATGGTTTAGCAGCAATACATATAAATGGCGTGAAAATAGACACCGAAAATGGAGGAGAAGACTGAAAATTGGAAATATTTTCTATACTTAAGTTACGGGTTTTGTTTAAAACCTGAAGGTTCGAGTATTGACCTTAGCTCCAATTCAACTTCCTCTTACGTACAGCATCTCAATTCTGATTCGGTTGCAGACTTCACACCTGAAATCTGGAGTCACGAAAAACAGACTGGTGAAGATCGAAGGAGGTCAAAACTAACCCCCTCCCCGACAGTGCATAGTTTCAACATGAGAGACACAAAAACTACAAACGGTAGTGTAATATACTTGAAGAGGTATTCTCATTGTCTCATCAGGTGCACAACTGTGTACACTACGATTTTATTTGATACGATCCCAAAAGCACGGTGTAGCAATCGAGTCTTCTACACGTATCGCAGCTGTGCTGGAACAGCTGATTCAATGCGAATGTTGAGTTCGCATTCTGCTTAAGTGCTTCATCTAAAATTTTATTCTGTTTCTGATGCAGTTTATAATTTTTTAAAGGATTATTGTGATCATATTTTATTTTTTTATATTTTAAACAGCCAGAAAGTAAGTAAGTATGTATGTATATATAGTTTATTGAACACTTGCAGATTCCCAAGGTTTCGAACACAATTTCCAATAAAATTATAGGTCAAAAGAAGTCATATCCCTTATTAATAGGATAATACACACTTCTGAAAATTTTATATGAATACAGGAACATAGTTCAATTTCAGATTAATTTAACTTAAACTTTGGAAAGCAATGCTTTGGGGTCCTAAAGTCGAAGACTGAAGGAGTTTCTATGCTTGTGAAGAATTTCTAGTTCCACCCAATTATAGATATTTTGCTTTGTTGTCACGATAATAATATTTACAGACTCGCTATGAGAAAGAAGCCTACTTTAATTAAATACCTACTTCAGTTCTACGGAATCCTCTATTGGTCTAATTTATTTCCATTATCCCAATAGTGTTTGCACCGTTGCCTCGCAAACCTTGTCCTAAAGGCCTACTTCAGTGAAAACCCATTTACTTGCGGTCTGAGGTATTCTGACGCCGTAATAGCAATTATCTTGTTGTCAGTTCAAGAAATTATACATATACATTGGTACAAAAACGTACACATGTGTGTCGAATTTTAAAGTGCACATGAATGAATCTTCATTTTTGGGATATTTTAATGTTGATATATGTTTTTTCCTACAAATATTAACCTTATTAGGCGGTACTAAATATTCTATGTGCATGAAATAATTTACTTTGCTGTTGGCAGTTTAAGCCAGATACATTTTAACTTACATGTGATGTTTGTTTCTAAAAAAGTTTTTATAAAAGCTATATAATACAAAGGAGGATGGATGATTATAATTTACGTTACTGACTATATTCATGGCAATGATGTTGACTATATTGATGGCAATGATTAAATTTGGTTGTTGAATTACCGTACTATAATCTTACTTTACTTGAGAGAAATTGAGTATAGTGTTGTTTATTTGTGCCTTGAAGCATAATAACAATGTACTTTGCCTGTGATTATATTAATGAACTCTCTCAATATTCTCGATTTCTAAATATTAGCTTTTAATCAACTCAGGGAGAAGTTTATTTTACAGTATTGAACACTGTTTACATCCTCCATTAAACAAAACTCTACCAGATAGAGTGGATGTTAAAGCATAATATTATGAATCTTGGTACACTAAAGTTACAAGTTATCATAGGAAAAATTACGTTTTATACATTAACATAAAATACATTGTAAGTCTTATAATATTGCCTTCTAAGAAATTCAATATTATTTTAGTATTTAGTTATTTATAGGCTATTAAAAAACTTTATAAAAATTAATGTATATACAAAAAGAATTAGGTTGCAAAATCAATTATATTATTTTAAACTAGTTATGTCTGAGGAATTGCAAGTTACATCACACAAGGGATGAAACATGTAAATTTCTGTCCTTGATTTTCAAATAATATTTATTGGAAATACCACAGAATGTACGTGGTTAATTCAGTACTGCCAATAATAAAAAGTGCATATGAAGAAATCCACTTTAATCATTGTTAAACCATTCTTTTATAAAAGAAAAATTTTGGTTTTTAACGTATATAAGAAGTTGGGTATAAGGTTTAAGCTTTTTTTGTGTCATTATTATTCCTATAAGAATAAACCTATAATAATTTGTGTCACTAATGTGTATATCATTAAAAAAGTACCCAAAATCAACTTTTACAGGATGCACTTTATGTCAATTAACTATTTTAATCTTGGGATTAGTTAAGGCTGAGTTATGGCCTTTAATGTAAATTTTATGAGCCATAAATGCTGTCCACGGTGTACTATAATAGTGCTAACAGTCCTATGTAGTGAAGTGTATTATATCGCCAGTCCGGGCTGAAATGGTTAAGGATGTATGAGGAGTTAAAGGTTCATCAAGCTTTTGGCTTTTTCGAAGACCAATATACCATTTTTTCTTGTTATCCTGTTCAGTATTACTTGTTAAATATCTCAATCTGCCGCTACTCACTGACACATCAAATAATATTTTGATTGATGTCATTAGCTGCTCGTTCACACAAAGAGATCATATTTAGTCATCTGCTTTCATTGTATAATGTCTCCTATCTCAGGGTATGTAACAATCAATGTTTGATGAAATAGGCGAAATACTTAAATAATATAAGGACAAAACTTAAATATTTCAGTAATCGTATAGGTTTGTAAATAATCAATTTTAAGCTGATTATCTGCTTATTATACCCTGTTTGCAATGTTGTGTTTCTATTGGAAATATTATCCAGTATAGGACCCTTAAAATGTGTTAGATTTAGAACGTCTAATTTTTTTTACTTATAATCACTATGAAAGGTACGTATCAATCAAATACGTGTGATGTGCGTTTCAATGTAGAGTTATTCAAAAGTAAGAAATTTGTATTAATAATTTCTTATATTAAAATTTATACCATAAAAAGCATTAAATTATAATATTCAGAGCACTTTAAGAACACAAGCAATAACCAAATACGTCTAATCATTACAGTACCTACACTTCTGTGTGTCTAAATTGTATTATGTAAGATTTATTTATCGTAGTTTTGATGGGGTTTGAGATATAATCGAACCTATTCAATGAATAAGAGGTAATTCAAACAGCCAACACCTAATATTGAGTGACCAAATACGTCTACACACATTACAGTACCTCTACCTCGGTGTGTCAAAATTGTAATATATATAAGATATACACATATATTTTTTTTAAAGTTTGAGATATTGTTGATTCATAAATGCATTTATACGCTCCTACTATAATATAAACGAAAACACTTCTAAGTACTAGAGTTAATATTTTACACGGATGATAGTAGACACATAATCAATGACCAGTATACCTGTACGTAATGTGTCCTAGATAGTGTACTATCATTCATAGAATAATCATGAAAATATACCTGGTTTTCGATTAAAAGTCATTAGTATTGGGACATGTAATATTTATCAGCATGGATATACTCATATATCGGGGCAATAAGGTTATAATAGCCGTATGAGATAGCTGTAAATTTATTTATTATTTTATTGATTGAAGTAAAGATTAGTGCAAAAATGAATGTACAATCACTTTATTAAAAATACATGGCTTATCACATACAGTGAGCGTCGAAAAGGAATGGAATCACACGGAGTACACGCATCACCGAAAGTATTAGTTGCCGTGTTTTAGTATTACACACACAAAACTTTCACATACATAATTACAATTACTAATCATATAGGCTAGCCATTTTGTAAATTTTCCGAATATGGATATGCTATTAAAGATAATAGTTTGCGCAATTTTTACATTTAAAGTGGTGAAAATTTAAATTAATGTTAAATACGGTATTTTCATGGAGCGGAAGTCTTAAATAAACCGATAAAGAAGTAATAAATTGCTGTACGTAGTAACAAATATATACTTTGAAAATTAAAAAAAATATTTACATTCTTGCTGGCAACAGTTTAGAACAGTGTCACTATACTGTTGTATGCTCAGTAATTACGCTTTCCTATTTCTTTATACCTATTAATCGAGTGAGTCTGTTTCAAGTGGTATGACAGTTTAAATATAGCATTTAGTACCCAGTAGGAGGCCCCAAGCCTCTAGTAAATAGGTCTTAACGTTCTTGAGTGTCTCACTTTCTGGGTTTTGGGAATAAGTAAATATTTTTCTTAAATGTCCTACAAATAAACGAGCTCCGCTACAAAATCTTGGTCTGCAGGTGCCTGTGGCCAGTTAGCCTTACAGTGAAAAAGAAAATGTGGTTTTTGTGAAACTTCTAGTCTAAAGCTCTCTTTCTCTGAGCCTTTCAAGTAGGAAAATATAACCAGATGCCGGGATCTTGTGCCCAGACTGGAGTCATGTAATTTGGATGAAATGCTAAATCAGAAATGGGATCTTTAAAATCCCAAGTGCTTGTAGTTTCTGGACCTTCTTAGTGATCAATCCTTCATAAGGTCTGGTAGTTCATTCAAAAAGGCAATATTTAAAACTAAAAAAAATTTAAAAGCCTGTATGTTTCAAGAGAACAGGTACATTTTAGCATCTCAAGCACAAAGAGGATAAAAGCGTGAAGATACAGGGCGATTCTATCTAGATAAGGGAATTTTTAAATTCCAAATTTACACAGACTAGGAGCTGTGAGAGGTTAAAGCCTGCAGGATGTCAAAAAATTAAAAAGGTTAAAATTCTCTAGAAGGTTAAAAAGCTAGAATGTTTTAAGAGATTGTTTAGTGGATAGGTTCCCAAAAATATTCTAATAAGTAGATTTTATAATTATTTTAAAATTATATATTGGTTCTATGGATAAGCAATGCTTAAGATTGCACGTGTTTTTTCTAAAAAAGACTTAACATATGGTAAACTCCATATATTTACTTGCTGTAAAGAGAAGATCGGATATTGGTTAAACCATTCATATTAATAGGCACCGAAAATAATTGGTGTACAACAATAACCCTTCATAATGGAAAGCTTCATGTAAATATATTGTAAAACATGTAATATTGTAAAAATCGTAATTGTAATTACGTATAACACATTATAATAGTCTATTTCCTTTTTATATCAGAAGTAATTAGCCTGTTTCTCTTGACATATGGTTTTTATACTATAGTATGTTACTAAGAAATCAATCATTTAAAATAACTGTCCAGTTTCAAAGTAACCGAAGGTAACTCAAATGTAATCGAAGGTCTGTTGTAACCCAATAGTGCAGCACGTTTCTTCTGTCTATAAGTTATAACTCTGCTTTAATTAGAAACATGAAATGGCTCTTTTATTATTTTGAGTTTTTTTAGCAATGTTCCTTTTCATTGTTCTGGGTGCGGGAAAAATACTGTTTTTATTCTAATAAAATCCAAGATTATATTAAAGAATGTATTCTATAAATATTTTTCTACAGCCAAGACATTCTGTATCAAGATGTATATTCTCATGTCATATTCATAGTTTTGTTCATTGAGATAAATTTAACATGAATGTTAAAAAATTAAAGTTGCAAAGAGCTGTTAAGGTTAATACAAAGCAATTTTGTGCTAAAATCAAATTTCTTCACCTACTTTTATATCTTTCTACTATATTATTGTTATTTTTACTCTATGAATCAAATTGTCACATGCTAGAATATCTCGTTAAATTGTACTCACTTTATTTCAACATTTATGTATTCTAAAATTTTCTAGATTTTATTATGGTTACCGTTAACATGAAATAATGCACCACAAAGTGGGCCAGAAATAATAATGCTTCCTAAAGACATACGTATACATCCTGTGCAGATACATATTTGGGGAACGATATAATATATGTAATAATGGCTCTAAGATGCACTCGTGTGATAGATAGTTTACAGACAACGCTATCCAGCCAGTTAATATAAAGCAAATATATATATATATATATATATATATATATATATATATATATACATTGCATAATACATGCTAATTAACGTCATTTTGTATAATAACAACTGTGTAATAATTGATTGTTAGGTACTATGTAATTAGCCCTATTATCAACTATCATCATGCCCAATTAATTAATCTTATACTTGTATAAAGTAGGTGGTGTGAATAAGAATCTTCAGTAAAAAGAATAAAGAAAGTGTGTAAGAAACCGTTAAAAAGTGTTGTAAATTCGTCTCATTGCATATGATTGTAAATGCATTTTATAATATGCCTTGGACACCCCAGGTATATGCTGGTATATGCATTTACAATATATTGGGAATATTCAGTTCAGCTCCATTTTACCTTCCCCGAGTGCAATGGAAATCTGATGTAATTTTCTGCAGAAGAGTAGGTCGTTAAAGAACTAGGAGACGGAGACGCTCTATACGAACCTCATAGCTTCGACTTATTTTACTTTAAATCTCTCTACAAGCACATTTCCTCATAAAATTCACTCTGAGTTAAGGGGCAGAAAATAAAGGTAACTACCCGTGTTAGAATATTTCAACGTCTAAGGATACTAAATTCATAAATAAATAGCTTCAGAAAAAGAATGCATGCTATTATTGTGTGTATCTCAGTATAAAACACATACAGTTCATTGCCGAAAAGCTACAGCTATTATAGAAAATGCTATCTTACGCAAAGTCCAGTTTGATATAATAACATAAATCTTGGTTTTGTCTGCTTGAGAGCATAAAAACCTAAGGGTACCTATTAAGAAAATAGCTTAAATACACAACAAACTGCCACACATACGAGTAAACACAAAGCTTGTTTCTTTTACTCCACAACAGATATATGTCATTTGTTGTAATAAAACAACATTTTCACATGCCTTCACTTGCGGTTTAAATTTGAATACAAAATTGATCCAAATGTTTAAGGTGAAATAAGAGGTTTAAAATATACGCCTGTTGCATTTGAATATTATTAAGTAGCGTAATTAAAGGGGGATGACATGGATAGAAACTTCCAGCAACAAGTATAAAAATTTACAAAATGTTTGTATATCAGCGTTCTGACAAGTTTGAATCACAACAGTTAAATGTTTTACTTTGTATTCGTCCTATTTAATTTACGTGATCTTAGATGTATTTATATTTATTTTACGCCTAATGGTGTGCTATTCTTCAACCAGATACATCTCCCCCAAACCAGATCCTAGTTACACCATTGATGCACTATATGAAAACCTGCATTTGCTTAGACATAACGCATCACAAGGTAGGCCAGGTTACCTTTCCTCATTTCAGATTTCTTATACGATTCCTTTCCTAATTTCACTGTGTCACATACATCTTTACACCAGAAGATAAGTAATAAAGTATTTTTTAAGTCCCGAGACTATTTAAATTATATGACATGTGACACTTTAAGAAATAAGAAATTTCGAGTTATCATTGGTGCGAACTCCAGTGTTAGTTTCTTGAACTAAAGTATGAAAATGATAACTTTTAGCGCGTTATATCATGAACAAACGGCGGTCGTATAATCGATTAAGTGCTATACATTTTAAATATAATTATGTACAGTAATGTTGCTCGTTTCATATCCATATTTAGTTTGCACAAGAAAACTTTTATAAAGTTATGAAATATTATAGACAGTTTTTGTTAAATTTCCCTGTTATTGATCTAAATTGAGGAGAAAACATTTAATGTAGGCCAGAACTAAAACAGGACAAGCAAACCTCATATTTATATTTAAGTATTTAGGAATTTTTAAATACCAAAAACCTGTTAGTGCTAATAGCTGAAATAAATTATGCTATATATAAGTTGTATATAACACCAAATAAAAGGATTATTTAATACAATTTATGTTTACTTAAAACGTAAAATATGTTTTATATATTTTTTATTCCAAAATAAAAATAATCACGGTTTTGGGAGTGTTGATCGTCGAGTGGTTTAAAACGTTGGATTTTAGGTCCGAGGTAGAAATAGCGCAGGTTCAAATATTGTCTGTGGCCAAAGCACTTTTTATCACTGATATCTACCGTGTACTGTGTCGACACCCCTTTATTCTGTTTTACAAGAGCCTTGTGCAGGCCAGTGGCCCATGAGGACGGACGGCATAAGGCGTAAAAAGGGGATCTGCTCTCCTTCAAAAAAAGAAAAAAAGTTGGATCATTCGTAAATCTACCCTGTGTTCAATTATGAAATCTTGTAAACTTTTTTCACGGATAAAAATTAAAAATTACCATTACAACCTTAACAGCACTCTTACGAGCAAATAAATTTACATTCCATAAAAACAGTTAATTTATACACTATATGCTTAAGTTAAAAAAAATCAATAATTTAATAGCTAGACTTTGGCAGGGCATTTTTATGAGTATTTCAGTAAATGCTTCAGTTCGTAAGTGCATTATGTTCTATTACACCAGCTGAAGATGTATTTCAACCATGTACACCTTACAAAGAAAGTAACTTATATAATAGTGTGCTTAATGAAAATTTATCGAGTGAAAAACTTATCGGTGGAAAACCTTAATAAAAGTAAATTACAACCATATATATATAAAACTACTTAAACAAGGATTAAAAATAGTTTTCATAGTATTAACAAAGTATATTTCATTCCAGCGGCCCTTAGCATAGTGTGTAAAGCAATTAGGGAGTAGGCTCCTACAAAGCCTTTGCTAGTGGCCATTACACGGTCAACGCCACTTCGACGGTAGGCACTGTAAAATTGTATTTGATTTTTCAATGGGAAGTTGTTTTCAAACATATACAGGTTTTGTATACAAATTTTAATACAAATTCTAATATATATATATTTATACAATATTATATATTTTATACAAATTCGGCTATTGCCATTTATCCAAATTTAATGAATGTAAATAGAAGTCATTTGACAGGTATTTGGTCTTCCAAACATATGTTAGTTTGGTTATTTAAACACATGTGTGAAAGAAACGGCCAAATACAAAATAATTGAATCGTAAAAAGTGAGGGCTCTGTGGTGTAATGGTAGCACATTCACCCGGCAAGTGAGAGATCCGGCTTCGAGTCCCGGCGGAGCAAGTACTTTTTTGCGATTCAATGTTTATTGATATATATGTGTATAAATTATATATATATATATATATATATATTTATATATATATATATATATATATGTGTGTGTGTGTGTGTGTGTGTGTGTGTGTGTGTGTGTGTGTGTGTGTGTGTATAAATTATATATATGTATATGTGTGTATAATTATTTTTGCCTATGAATGTGTGTACGTGTAAGTGTGTCTTTATTAAACTAGTGTGAATAAAGTAACTAAGGGTTAATAATAAAAGTGCCTTGGAGAAATGATTGCATTTTGTATAATATTTCATATAGAAACATATTTGAAATAATTTAAACTTAAAATATCATATGACAAATTTCTCAATATAGTAAAATATTCATGGTACTTACAATGATAAGGCAAATTACATGTATATTTATCGTGACATATATATATATATATATATATATATATATATATATATATATATGTATATATATATATGTATATATATATATGGATACATCAAATAAACTGTTGTATGGAATGTGTCACGATATGTTCTGTTTTCTGTTTGTACAATGAAGGATTTTTTTACTGTTGAGGACAAAATATTACTATTTATTGTAAGTAATTATTGTATAAATATATTATTTTGAAAGCTACTATATCTATCATAATCTGTACAACCTCTTCAAACACATCTTATTAAATAATAATATGCATTGGTTAAGTTTTATTTCCTATCACTTATTACCTTATAGTCCATCCAAGTGTCAGAAATTAATTTTACAGGTTTTAAGGTCAATATATCCTTTACCATAGCCTAATTAAAATCAAATTTCATCGGGCAAGTTGTCTAGAAATGCCAAATTCAAGTTGCAATAAATGTTTATATGTTTAAATTGCAAACTGATGGGACGATAAGTATCAAGGTGGCCAAGTTAATATCATTAAAATAGTTTCAAGTAATTTGAAAATATCTTGAAACTATACTAGACAAAAATATTTATGAGAATTTAAATTTATGTGTACAAATTTGGACATGATTTAGTTACAATAAATCTGAAGTTACGCTTGTAAACATACCATTATGCTCGTTACATATAGAGACTATATTTTATTGTATACGGTACTTCTATATTTTTTAACAGCTACTATCATCAAACTTCATTAAGTATCAAAATGTAGATTTCAGTATTAATAACATTTGATTAGAACTGTATATGTTGTATGTTAATGTTAATGATTTACCAAGGAGGAAGGTATTTTAGGAATACGAGTAGCCGTTTTGTTGAAACATTTCATTGGTTCAGACTAATTCACAACATAATTCTAGCAATATGTAATCACAAGGATTATTTCCAAAGTTTCTATGTACGCATTCCTTTTATGGCCGGAATCTGAATACCTGTCAATATTTTTCACACATTTTTATAAAGGACCAGGAAAAAAATATGTGTTTTAATTTTAATCTACGATACATAAGAACTGAGATATGACCATTCCGTTGTAAACTCTGAAAATCCACCATCATTAATTTTTTTCATAAAGTATCTTATCTATATTGATACAGTTGAATTCCTGTTGAAGGCCCCAAAGTCAACTGGGGAAAGAGATCCCAAAATTCTCTATGGAATCAGCAAAAAAGAGAAATATTAATTAATTAATTAAAAATTAATCGCATTTGAAGATCCAGCATTAATAAGATAAGAATGTAAAACACGTCAATTTGAATTACAGAATGTAAATAATTGTAAATATTTGTTGTTTATAAAACAAGTAAATTAACAATATTTATTGCTGAATCGTTTGAGTACGACAAAGAGAAACACGTTCCCTGTTTTATGTTTCGAATACTGATGTGATCAATTGGCAATAAAAGAGAAACAATTCCCAGTTAGGCCCATCAACATTCCTTCCGACAATAACAATGTAGTTTTCTATGGCTCTTGTTTATTGGGTCCCGGTTCCTGTTATGATGCTTTACTGCATACGTCGCCTTTGATAAAATACAACCATACGTAGACTTTTAAATCAGATTCGTGCAATTTTGCACTTGAAATATTTTCTTTGTATTTTAAAAACAATATAGTAAATCATTCAGGTCCTATCGAATAAAAAAATACATTTATACGACCGTCTAAAACCTAAAACGTAAGATTATATGTTTTTGTTGAAGTGAGACACACTACGTGTAGACTAACAGGCTTCGCTGCAGTTGCATGCAAAATTTACAAGTCTACAGGTCATTTCATAAGGCTACATGTTGTGATGTGTTACGTGTTGAAATATCATATGGATGTTATTAGTTTGTATAAAATTTATTTATTCAGTCATTTTCTCGTTGCTATAATAGTTACGAGACAAATATAAAAATATTTACTAACGTTCAGACGAATTCTATGGGGTGTAATTTCCTATCATCACAATCCCTGTTAGTCAAACATATATCAATTGTCTTTTAAAATTCCAAGTCTAGAGTTCATTCGTTCTGGATATACCGTAGCCAGACAGGCAGAAAGAAAGTAATTTTCCAGCTCCTATGATAAAAATCTTAGAATTTGTTTAGTAATATAACTATTTCAATTGTTAGGATAAAATGTCTAGTGTGATTAAAATATTTTTGATGATTGACCATTCACACAGTTAAAATATCGAACAATATCAGTCCCACTAAAACAACTATGAGAATGCTACATTTGTACGTGTTATGAAGCAATTTTTGTAAATAAGTGAGGTATTTATTTAGAAAATAATATACTAAAAGACGCTTTACATTAGTTTAAACTAGCTTAACATTTAGTAATAATTGAAATGCATATTGATAAACATTTTCATCTGGAAGAACCAAACGATAAAAAAAACCTATGCAATATTTATTTAGAATATGCTTATGTTTGTGAGTTTTCTTTCTTTGTATGTCTTATCTTTTAACACATGTAATAAACAATCCTTACACTGCGTAATTATACAATAATTATACTCTATAGCATACAGCTGTGTTTGTTCTACCAGCAGTGACTTAAGTAAGCAATTGAAAATATTATTACGAAATATTTTAAATTTCAAATTTATACATTAAACCACGCAGATATACTACGTAGTCTTTGAAATATTACTGACATATTATTTAGGCTTTTAATTTTTATTTAAACATGTATTTATTTGAAACTATCTCAATATACGTATGTTTGTAATAGAAGATTCATTGAGTGTATTACATTTACAGTAAAGACAGTTTCAAAACGCACCTCTAACAATTAAATCCTAAATCACACTAACCATTTCTTCTCCACATAGATTGGGTCTATATCAGATTGATTAATAACATTTAATATTATGTATTGAAAAGCAACCATTCTACTATCTGTTTAAAAAACTGAAACTAAAGTCTTTTGGTTTTCATATATTCTATTATGCTCATAATTCTCAAAAATATTTAACTAATTCTTGTCTCTTTTTTAAATCCTTACAATTCATTGCAATTTCATCTTTTTATAATGCAGTATAAATTCATAACTCATTGACGAATAATTAGTAGGATTTATTTTGTTTTATTTAGTTATAAAGTAATCCAGATTAATACTACATGATTTGTCACAGAATATTTGATTTACAAGATAATACACAGCCGCCGTCAGTACTTTATTAAGTTAATTCTACCTGACCGTTTGAATGTTTTTATAATTGCAAAATTCAGGTCCAAATATATTTAGGATACTACAGTGTTACCAGTTACAGTAAAGTACATAAAAAGTAACTTTAATCAAAGTTAATCGTCAAATGAAGTGTATTTAAGAATGCCCCGATGATATCTGCAGTCTAGGCTGTGTCAGCCTCTTCAGTGTCCTGACTCTCAACAAGTCTCGAGCGTTAGATAGCATCGGTTTCCCTGGGTGGGTGGTTTTCAGTCAAGAAATAAATATCCAAAGCACTTTGTGGTATTTTAAATAAAACACATGTTTCAATTAATCTTAATATCTCAGTGAGATAAGTATCGATAACAGCATTACTTAACTATTAGAAAGAGAATATATACACAAAAGTACGCACACTGCATGTCAAGCTACAAGTTATTTTATCATCCACATCATATATACTGTACATAATCCAATTACTTGTCTTTTACATTTACTCTATTTCAGATATACATGGTTTCGTGCTCATGTTCACTTGCACTTGTCATCAGACTTATATTTTGTAATACCCAATTAGCTATCACCGCGACTCTTCATGTACTCTTCCACCAAATATGGCCCATTTTCCATCAATAGACACACCATTTATACAGCTGTAATTGATTAAAGCCATTGCTTGATTAATGCCTGGCGGAGGCCTTTTTGTGAGCTTGATGCCAAACTGTGACGCAAGAGCTCCAGAAGCTGCTAGTCTGTGTTGCCGGTCACATAACATTCTGTAAGAATTTGTTAGTGTAAGATTTTTAAAATCTGTTTGTGATCCAATTACAGCAAGAAGAATTCTGCTTTAATTAGGACCTTGTAAATGGCACATTATGTCCACGTAACTATTACATAGTGTTTAAAGTAGGTAGATTTTAAAAGCATTAAACATCCAGGCCGGACACTCGTTCAGAAAGTCCCATTTTTTAAAATTCTTTCTAGTTTTTATTTTTAGGGAATAGTTTTCTGGCTTTCATCCATGATTTATAGCCACCTAAGTGTATTGTTCAAGGATGGCGGATTTAATAACACACTGAGGTTTTTAGGATATTGATGGTAATGCTGTCGGTGGCCGTATCTGAGATGAGGGTAACTTTTGATACCGAGTTTATAGAGTAAATTACGTCGGAAGATGGAAGAATAACCCGTAGCCACACAGTGTGTGGGTCAGTGTAGGCTAAAATTTAGATTTAAACTTAAACTCAAACTTTTCCAAAAAATTAAAGTTTTGATGCTATTTCCACTATTGTTAAATTATTTTAAAAACATGATTTCTAATGCTTGTTTGCATGTTATGTTCAAATTTATTGCTTCCAATTATATCTTATTGTAGGATCCATTGCGTTAAGATGAAATAAATTTCGAGAATTATGCCAAAAAAGGACAATTTTTATATTATACAATATTACAGCCTGCGTTCTACCCATATTTTCCCGCTATAAAACTGTTGTATCTGTTTTCCGAGAGCAAGAGTTCAATAAGGCACGTATTTTAACGCAAATACAAAAAGTGGTAATAATATTGATGAATTTGCTTCAATACTCTTTACATTCAATGCCACGTAACAAATTATTAACTTTTCAATACACAAATACTAGCATCTTATGCAAGACTACCTACTAATCACCACTTCAAATTTCAGTAAAGAAACCACTAATACTAGAAGCAAATTTATTTAATATCAATCAAACTTCAGTATATCCTTGTACAATGTTGCAGAAGTGATAAATATAAAGTTATTAGTATGATCATAAATAAAGCAGAGCTCTTTCTGCTTGTAGTTTCAATGTAATCTATTCAGGAAGCCTGGAACCTAACGTGGTTAAAGAGTGTTCAGTCCTGCATACGAATAATAAAAATACAATATTTTAATGGAAAATAATACAAGAAATATATTAAGTGAAATGTTTGACTTATACATTGAATCCCTTGTATTATATAGTGAATTATGGGTTTTTAAATAATGGAAACAATGTCAATTACCACAAAATAAAATAGATCGTAAAGAAACTGCTCCACTTCATTTATGTTATTGTATAAGATGTGCAAAGTGCAGCAGCAAGCAGGTCTGCCAATAACATAGAAGACCACCACAGAAGTTTACCGATTATAGTTTATCAGTGATATTATAGCAGATAGAATATGAGAGAACTGTCATAGTTGAGCTAATAATTCGTTGAGATAAAATCCAAAGGTACGGAACACACCTTCACGAACAGCCCATTACAAACAATAGCAGATGCAGGATTCCTGATGTAATGCAACAAGGAACATATAGTGCCACTTACCGAGGACCTTCATGACAATGCGCCCAGGTATGTTATATTTACTGAGAGAGGTAGTGCATAAAAGAGAATCAAATATGAGCCCCTTCCGTTATCTGCAGTTGGAGCACAATAATTAAAATTGAGCTTAGGCACGTAAGTAATGTACAACTTATAATTTCATTAGATTTTCGAAATGAAACGTAATATCCATTTTATGTGTTGCAATAAGATATTTTTAAATAATATAATATATAATCGACAATTAGATATTAACCTAAGAAACTCAGCGAAGATTGTTACTTGACAAGTGGTGTGGAGTATTATTACATTGTAATATATTGTTTTATACACTACTTATATCAGTTATCTACTTGTACGTCCAGGATGTTAGAAATGCTGGCGAAGACATGAATGGCCAGCGATGGGTTGGTATTGTTATTTAGTTTACATAGTTAGCTAAAGATTTATAAACTGGTGAAGAACTAACACTTGAATTTATTTTCGTTTAGTTAATTGATGGATTAAAATGGTAATCAACGCAATGCTAAAGTATACAAATATGTCTTATCCATTTAACTTACTTTTTAAATTATTCTTTAATTACTCAATTAGCATTATTTCCTACTTAACTGTAGATGACCAAACATTTAATTCAATAATAACTAATTCACACATACGTGATGTGGATTTCCACGGTCTTACACTTTAAGGTAAAAACATTAATATAACGTGAACATCAAAAATATAAATAGACAGTTATATACACTTTTCTATATATAAAAAGTTACTATTGAAGCCTACCTTGTTCTTTGTATTTCGGTGGTTTCTCAGCTTACAATTTTTTTATGAGTTAAAAATTATTAAAAAGCTAATACAACTGAAAACGAGAGTAACTGACAGATGTAAACAACAATCAATGGCACAGACTCGCGGAGTCCCCTTTGTTTTTTTGACTCCAAAGTCTCTTCTCATAAAAGGTTGTAAGTAGTTTCTAATGGTTAGTAGATTTCCATTAAGAGATATCTACAGACCCACAGACAGTGAGAAAATTTTGGAAATGTTACACCTTTATGTGCGATAATGGAGATAGTACATTAAGATAAGTGGGACCTATTACCGGTATAAAATGTTAAAACCTCATATATTATATTAAGATTTAAATGCCAATGGTAAGAGATATAATTTCCCTTAACATCGTGGTTGTGGTACTGTCTTACATAAAAGTAGCAGTGTCTAGAAATGAGGGCAAGAAATAGAAAATTTATTTTGAAATTCTTCCAAAAATAAAATAATGTACAACGTGTAATTATTCTTCTTTAATTGTAATTAATTAAAGAAACTCTCGTGTAAAATATTTTAGGCCATAACTATTGGGACAGATCCTGAGGGAAGAACAAAAAGCTAACATCAGACACGATTCTCACAATGCTCGGTCTAGTAAATAATTTCTTGGTTAATTAGGAACCTGAAGCAAATTGACGAATGAATCTTGTATGAGCATCGTGTCAGAAATTTACTAGTGCTTTAAAAATGAAAAATAATTAATTAACTGTATTCGTATTTTTATCTGCCATGACTCGTTTTTAATGTTATATGGCGTATAATTTGTATGATCAAAAAATTTTTACCTCTAATATGATATAAATTTTTATAACTTAATAAAATTGTAAATAGGAATTTTCAGTTCACCAGCGATAAAACATCTAGTTAAGACCGAGAACTAAGAGGCCTGTGTTATTTTTTCAGGATAGGCTTTCGCTAAGAAAAATAATCCTGATATATTTTTTTTTGGTTTTGTCCCGGCAGGGTCCCTCTGGCCTTTAGTAATAAGCAAACATCAGAAATATTGTTTTTTTCAATTGAGCCCGGTAAGTCCCCTCATCATATGGGTGATAAACCAAAACCCGATAGGTCGTGCTTTTCGTTTAGCTCCGTTAGGACCTGTCATGGTATTGGTGATAAACTAAAACCAGATAGGTCGTGCTTTCCGTTTAGCTTCGGTAGGACCTGTCATGATGTTGGTGATAAACTAAACCCAGAAAGGTCGTGCTTTCCGTTTCGCTCCGTTAGGACCTGTCATGATATTGGTGATAAACTAAAACCAGATAGGTCGTGCTTTCCGTCTAGCTTCGGTAGGACCTGTCATGATATTGGGGATAAACTATAACCAGATAGGTCGTGCTTTCCGTTTAGCTCCGGTAACACCTCTCATGCTTTAGGTTACAATTTAAACAAGATAGTTCGTGCTTCCCGTTGATCCCTAATATGATTTATTTTGTAACATTTAAGCTTTCAGAGCATTGAGCATAAATGAAAAAAAATTCTCGTTTTATATTTCAAGTTAGCAAGCCGTTCTCAAATAAAACATATGATAGCGGCTATTCTTGTAATTGTTTTATTATTGAGTTGTCAGAAGTTTTAGTATGGCATATTTGTTTATTTTGGTCACACTCTGTATGTATATTTTTATATATTTGGAGACAAAAAATAGCTATTTGATTAAATTAGTATTACTACACATGAATAAGACATCGAACTAGATGTTGTACGGGCATCTCGATGTGTTGTGGCTATTCATTCACTAGCGGTATCGCTCGTACGCGTAACCTGTTATTGAAAGTCTTTCCGTCATATCCCTTTTTTCCACAACCCACTCTTATCGTTAGGGTGTGTTCTCTCTTTCCTTCCTACATTCTTGTCATCTGTCTTCCGGGGAATGAGTGTGCTTAAAAGACTTTTAAATGGTGATGTGTTTCATCATGATCTTTCTCTATACCGTGGACAGAAAACTTGTATATTCTACGAATTACACGGCTTACGAGCTTATCACTTTGCATATTTCTTGGTAATTTTGTTACTTCCCATTTTATTATCCTGTCTATCTAGCTCTTTGGCTTCATACTTGTTCGTGAGTAGCCACAACTTAAACCCTTTATATTGCACGAAATACATTTTTATATCATTAAATTGGGTTCAAATCCCTTATTGCCATGCAACACAAATACAGTGATTTAAAATGATACAAGTTTCTTAAAGTTCGCTCATATAAAGGATAATATAACTATGAATAAAATTTGGTTGGCTTCGATAGGAAATTATTAAAGTGGCACACTTTTTATATTTAAATTAGTGGAGGGCTTGGCGTGTCGTTTGACTGGTTTACAAAACAAATTTCTAAATCAAAATTGAAATGCACATAAACTACCGTGTCACTGGTGACATATTGGATGACATATTGCAGGAACATAAAGACTACTCATGTCAGAATCGTAGATAATCATCGCAGTCAAACGCAGGTCGGACCTTCGACTCTTAGCAATGAACAAATTGAATGAAAGCAATTTCCGTTTCAAAAGAAACTTGGGTCATGTCGTATATTCTTCCTTATCGGTAAATGAGTTCAAACTGGAACAACGTTATTGCAGTAAAAGATCCTAGATAGTGATTTTGTTTATTCTTGCCACAACTGTGAGATAGCTATAATTAAAGTAGTAATAGTTAATAAGTGGCCCGTAGTGATTATGTCAACTACTTCCAAGCCACTATTCTCTTATTAATAAAAAAATGCATTTGTGTAGTTATATACAACAACTTATAGTTTAAAGCTTTAAAAAAATCACAAAGTTGTTATAAGATATTTGTAATGAAACGTTATAGAGAATTTCTTTCAAATTTAATATATAACATAATGTGCCGCTTAAATAGCTTTCTAATTTATTTATTAAAAAAACTACCATATTTCATAACAAAAGCTTTATTACCTTTGAAAAAAAAAATTTACAACTCGTCAATGCTCCCTCCTTTCTTGGACATTGGTACCATCGTCTTGTTAAGTAGAAGCTACACTTCAGGTATAAAATATTTTACTTACCATATGTAAACGCATGACTGTTAAAAAAAAATCTCATCTATTACCATTATTAGAAAATATGGATAAAATATTTGTTCTCTATATCATGTTAAATTGTAATACAATAACTGATTTATTATAGCCATTTGTTTCATATACGTATTTAATAGTAATGATTACACTGTATCCTGCAAGATATTTGTAATTGTTCACAACTTGAGAAAATTGAGCAAATAAAATGCTAAATTTACATGCTAATTAATCCTCACATCCTAATCTTAAATATTTCAATGCCTATAACAACACAGATTATATTTTGGATTTGGTATTATATATATATGTGTGGTGCGACCTGGCGGGGGACCTGATGATGGGTAATCTAGAATGTCTATCTAAACACGTGACTTAACCGTCAGTCCTACAGGACTTCAGTGATGACGACATGGATACTGTTAATACTCCTTTCATGAATAAGAACTGAAAGAGGCTGAGAAGGAAGTCGAATAATATGAAGAGGATGACGTTTCAGCTGAATATATCCCGGTGAACGAATGATTCTAGAACAAGTCAATAACCGGAAGTACCAACAGTAGGAAGGTATTCTATGTACTTTGTATTAGAGCGTATTGTGTGACATTGATTTAATATATGTGTGTATGTATATAAATATATGTATATAAATTGTGTATAGGTACAAGAATGAGTGCATATGTCAAAAAACAGTAACACATGAATTTCCCACCGTTTTGATCGTGCGGGACATGGTATTGACAACTCTCTCTCACATATATGTTTCTTTTAGCAGGCTGCAAATAAATACGATTTGTATTTTCGTGTAATACATAATGTACATTTTCCAATAATCTGTTACAAAATCCTCAGAGCTCAAAAACCTTTACACGAGATGTGTAATATGTAAGCCTAGAATTTTTATAAAGAATGCTATTTTAGCTACTATACCCTACCCTTTGTAAAGACTTTCTAAATGTTTCCATTTACTTTGTTATTTGTTGATATTTAAATTGGAATAATCTCATATATATTTAATCAATATTTAAAACTTTTTGATATAAAATTTATATCAACTTATTGATATCACCTTTAAGTAAATGACCCTGAAAAATTAAAAAAATTATCAAACGTTTCTTAATCCATATATTGATAAAAAACTACGTGGTTTCTTTATCTTAATTAATGTATTCTCATCGTATTGTATTTAAATTATAAAAAAAAAAGACTTGGTTCATATACATTACAAAATACTCTTTTTTACCTTGGAAATGCATATGTAAAGAACATTCTTTAAAATACAACATATATTGCACCTGTTATTTGTAATGACGTATAGAACCTAAGGTTACATCATAGTAAGGGTTGTAATTAGATAAATAAAATTACATCCCTATAAAAGGTGTATTTAATAATTAACATTTATTACGTATATAAAATAAATCATTCTCATCTATTGATTTACAGGTGAGTCCATAATTACTCTGATGAGCAGAGATTTGAAATTTGAACGAGATTTTAAGTTTTATCACGTTTATTTTTCGAGGCTTTGTAACCCGCCAAGAAAGAAATAAATATCATGGGTTTAAAGGGTAGAGTGTTTTAACGCGTGGTGAAAAAATCATTTGTTGTGTGCAGCTTCGAAAATTAGCAAAGAACTTGATTTTTAGCATGAATGCTAATTAGATCTTAACTCCTTTTAAAGTGTCAGAATTTTTTAAATACCGTTGGATCTTCTTTATAAAAAATTAATTTATAGAGCTTAGAAATAAAATTGACGGAACATTGTTAAATTAACTAAGATAATATGAATTGTACTTGGTTTTAATTTAAAATAAAATTAAATAATTTTTGAAGATAATTAGACACATACCGATTACATATTAGCGTCTTGCACATTTCATTGACTTGATTTTTGTGGTTTTAGTTTGTGGGTTACGTCAAAGGATCCGCGTATATACAGATCGAGTGTTCGGATTTACTGAAGCACAAATAAATACCCGGTGTACTTAAAGCAATTCAGATCTGGTTGTGGAAGTGCTCTTCATAATAATAGTTTGGTCCTGCATTTACGCCCTTAAATATAGGCACTTATAATCTTAATAATATTATCTCTTTTGTTTGCATAATGTTATAAAAAATATTAATGTATGTTATACAACAGAATTTACGTTCACCCTTTAGTTTTATCTTCGGTTCTATTTACATAAATTATTGTCGACTTTATGAAGTAAGCAATTTTTAAAGCAATACTCAATCTTAAAATTCACATGCAATAGACAATTATTATATATATTATAAATTCATTACGAAATTCAAGACACAAAAATATTTTTTCTTTTTATTACTTATACTAAGCAGTTAATTAGAGAATATAATTGTTTCAATAAAAACTATTACTTTCAATCAGTTTTATTCAGACTAATTGCAGTAAAAACGAAATCTGTGTGAATCTACACGAAACTCACTCAGATTGAGTAAACTGTTGCTCAATCAACAGAGTTTTTCCTTTCAATATTGACCAAGCATTAAACAGTAAACAATCCGTGTGCATATTTACCTTACAAAACGACTGGACATTGCCATATGAACTTAATTTCGTTATTACCTCATAGAGCCGGGATTTTTATCATTATACCTTAAAAATTCCATGAACTGATGGTAGTGTTAGTAGTATAAAAAATACTTACATATTTTATTTCGTTTCACAATGATACTAGGATATGCAGTAATAATATTTCCTATTTAAATCTTCGAGCTTTCAAGGTCAAATGTTTCCATTTGTGAAATGAAAGAAAGCAGGTAAGAAAATCTACATTTCTGTTATTAAGCGGCCAAAACATAGGAACTTAGTGAAAAAGGAACTTTAAACTATGAAATAAGCAGATTTTGTGCGAAGTTAAATCTTTGAGTGAGGAAAAAAATCAAGTTCTTAACGAAAATTATGTTATGTTCATAAATACGAAATGTAACCTAAACATTTTAAATCTTTTACTAAATAAATGACACTTTATTTTAATAGCATTTCAATTACTATTAGATTTAATGGAACCCATGTTATTTTCTTCCTTCAAGACTTCATCGGCATAAAGTAGTCTGTTTGTCGTGCCTATGTTTTCCTATTATAAAAAGAGGTAAAAAACTGTAACACAATCTCCAGAGTACTTTTGTTTCACGAGACTTTTCTTAAAAGTGTTTTGTCTGTTGACAACTATTCTAATATTGCATTCCTGCATAATATTTTAATTTTTATTATTTCTTAATATTTGTTTTTCATTTTTTTATGACAGACTTAAGTTATCAATTGAAAATAATATTAAATAAATTTTAGATTAATTTTTTCAATAATTTCGTGCTTATCCACGAGGTAATTGGGGAGTTAAAAAAGAGTATGTGCCTTCTTCGTTGACAGATTTTTGGAAGTCTAATTGTAAATTTAGAAACCGAGCTGCGTGTTTTTCTTCAGAGTCCCAAACTCAATATTCAAGACAGTACTTCCTTTTTTGGAATATATAACAATAATCATCGTTAAAAAATAGTTCATTTGGTTAATATCCGTTAAATCACGTGTAATGTATTTAATGTGGTCTAAGCAAAGCCTCTGTATATTAATCTCCATTAACTGTTAGTTAAACTGACAAACCTTAAAATATTATCATTATATCAATTTTATAAACACTTCATATTCTCTTCAAACTACTGAGAAATTATATTTCGTAACTGAAACCACTACAGGTTTCAACTACTAAACATAGCACAACAACCTTACTACATTCGCTATATAAATAATTGCTAATGATTATACCTTAAACGGTAGGTTTAAATCAAGTTTTTATCTACTTCAGTATTAGTTTCTTAACATTAGGTGTTTCAAATGTAATCTAAATCTATAGTACTAAATATAGAGCTGGAGCCTGTTTATTTTAGCGACTGTGTGATTTCTGGAGACTCCTCGTTTATGCATTTTTTGTATGCAAGTGCTTTTGTGTTACGGTATTACACTCTTAAAACAAAATAAGGAAATGTACTTGAGTGACTGAGACTGCCGAGTTACACTTCAGATGTACTCAACATAGAGCTGCTACCTACTTCTGTTCAACGACCGAGATATCCATCCACCCACTCCGCTCTAAAGCTCCTTATGTAGCAGATTAGTGTGAATTCTTGTAATGCACATATTTTATACGAAGTGAAAATGAATCATTCTACCTTCTGTACTACATTTTAAAACTATTCTAATTTGGACCCGCTAATACGATTCATTAAAGAATTGTTACTTTATAATTATGATATGTTATAACGCATAGAACCGTCAGAATGTATAATTGTGATTACTGTTTGCTTGGAAACTCTATACAGGGATTTATGAATAAAATGAATATTTATTTGTACAGTGATTGTACAAGAGGGTATAATCACATTTAGTAATCATGATGACCATTTTAAATGTTATGTTTGTTTATCTGGTAAAATATAATGTGTGATAAAATTACCAGTAACTAGAGTACAAATACAGTAGAAGTTTCATATCATTAAAAGTAAACAATATACTAAATAATTATGATTGCTTCATTAAACACTTTTAAATGTATTTATATATTCTTCAAATATTACACCAAAGTACATTACTGTACATTACACTGTACATTAACACTGGCAAAACTTATTGAATATTACTGTTTTTTTATTAACACATATAATATCATGAAAGGTTAACGTGTTCTAAATAATTTTTTGAGAGACACCAAATCTAAAGTGACAACTACCAAATAAAGACCATTTTGAATATCATTTGCGGAACTGCAAATGAGCTCGGCAACCTAGGTAGTTTCTTAATTGCGTTCTAGCGTGAACCGTAACTTACCTCGCAGGAATAAAGACTAATGTCGACTTCAGAAGCTCGAAATGTCTACTTAGGTGAAACACTCGCTAAATGGGTACCTTACGTGGATGTGTACACCATCGTTTTCTATTTTAATGATATGCTGTCCAAAGTAGCAAAGACATAATGTCTCCTATATAAGTTCATTGATAAACTTTTGACGTTACTTCAATTTGTGAAGTTTTATTCTGGAAATTAGATTCTCCTACTCCCATAAAGAGAGGAGAAGTCTACTATGTCAGAAAGGAACACTTAAATGTTTGTCTATACATTTTAAGACTGTAACAGGCAGTGAAATTTGTCCCAGAAAGATTCCGTACCATATATTATAGGATTAAATTAAATAATGAGTATCGGGTAAGAAAGAACGATTTATTGAAAGGGACACAACACCCCTTTAAAAAGAGATAGAATTCATGTCTTGTGAAATTGCCTTGTAACATGGAGAGTTGTATTTTTACGGGTATGCTTGAGTGACATAGTCGGTGAATATTGAATAAAAAAAATCATTTATCTTACAAATAAATATAAATATAATGTCTACTTGAAACTAGGCTGGCTTTAAATAAACTAATTATTTAATAAACTCACTAACTGTATATAGTTTACTATGTCACAATCCACTATTAACTAAATTGACTATCTGATTACACACGAGTCTTTTTAACACTGACAAATTCATTAATTATAAAAAAATCACGTCACGATCAAGACTATTACCACGATTTCTGTCACTTCACAACTTCTCTTTTGGACTTCCACTAAACTCGCTGTCTCGTGACAGTTACTTATAAGGTTCTTGGTGCGTTCAGGTAGAAGAGTCACAGTGCCCATCCACCGCTTTTTTTAAGTTGGGACGGTGAAAGAGTCAGTCAGATAGGGCCTCTACACACGGGGCGCTCTCTCTCTCCATCAACAATATTCATTTAATATCACTATTGTTACTGTCATGGTTCTCAAGTGTTCGGTATCATCCTGTTTGTATCGGAGTCTTGTCAGTTTATATGAAAAATTATCCCAAACTCTCGTAACAGTACTTTGAACTTGAAAAAATTTAATTAAACTTCTCAGTGATATCACCCAAGACTGTGATATCATCAGCATAACCATCTTTAAGTAAACACTGATTTAGATAGATACCATCCTCTGCTTAGTAATTATTTGGTTGAGACTATATATAACTACATAAATGGTCCTAATTGATGGGAAGCTGGCTGAGTCCTTACATAAATGTTGGACTTAAAAGAGTACAAAATAAATTATTTCTAGTTCATCTTGCAGTGACTAAATATTTCAGCAAAAGGTTTTTCTAATCGTCATTATAAATAAATATTGTAACACAAAGATTATGTCGTTGTGTGTGTCGTAAATAATAATAGGTAGATGTAAAATAATATATCTTTCAATCACGGTATACTCAATTTCACCAGATCTAAAGTGATACTTCAAAGACATGTAATATTTTTTAAAGGATTTATAGAATATTTACTATACTGTCTATACTTTACAGGAAAAACTTGACATTAGTTCGTAGGTTTTTAAAGGACTGAACAAACTTATTTTTGTTTCATCAATATAGTCACTTGTTTGTATGATATTTCAGTTACATTTCCACAGATTTTTCACCAGAATGAATATAAGTTGTTAAATTTACGTTGAGCAATAATCACCAATTACAACTGAGAATGTTATAGTTTAATCTGTTGAATTACGAGCAAAACGAGCGCGATGAGATAGTAATAAAGAATGTTCGGAACGTTAAAATGGTTACGTTTCATTAGATTTCCATCCAATTAAAAAAAAAAAAAAAACTTTTACATTCATTGTCACCTGATTACATGAGGTGAAAATATTCAACAGAATTAACGCATAAAATCTCTAGTTTTAGGAAGTTTATGGTATATGCTTACAGTTTGTTCTCTGTTTCAAACTAAACTTCCGTTTTAGCTGGCACAGTTTACGATAGCTTACTAACTAACATCCAGCTACATCATTGGGTAATGTTATATTTCTGAAACGACAATATATTTTGAGGAAACCCTATAACTATTCGTATTATTAAAAACATATTTTTAAAATTTATAAAAACTTTTATTCCTTGTGAGTTTTCAGAATAACGTGAAGATTATGGTATGAAACTCGTGATGCTAGGTAATAATGTAACATATGGTTGTATATTTTGCAATTAATGTTTCATTAAAATAACAAGCATTAGAACATAGGCTACATTAGAAACCACTTCGACTTGGAATTTAAGAGCGAAATTATGAATATCTCTTCAAAAAACTAATTTCTAAAACTCATCCTCAGAGTAAGAATTCTTATCTGAGTTCATTTTGAAAACCATATTCGTCATAAAAATTATGAATTCTCATAATAACAGTTTGTTTTTGTCTTTTTTTTTGTTTACCGTTCTAAAATTGTACGTATTATCTTCGAAATTATAATTATTTTTTTACTATTAGCAGCTAATTACATATGTATATTCGCATTGTAATAAACGCAATAGAAGTATACATACGTAATAGCATGTTTTTTGGCACTGTCTATTACGTACAACCCATTAAAAATTCATGCTGAGGAACAATAAGTCACCAGATATAATAGAACTATTTTTAAACTTATATGATTGTAAAAAATATGCTTTTAAAGATCGTATTTTAAAACTTAAAATCAATTAAGCTATCACAATACATATATACTATCTTACTTTTACATCGTGCAACGCATACTGTTTTGTAAAATTCCCCAGGGATAACAAGTTTCTATTGTTACCAGGAAAACCAGGCACATTTATTGTTTGTTATTGTAACGCTATGCTATAAGTGCCACCGGGAGCAATCAACAAGTAAACAGTTCAAAGTAATTCACCCAAGGGGATGAAAGTACGAAAGTACTGTATGCTGGGATATTACTGAACATAGCATATTACCTTAAAGTTTCGTACTTCTAGTTTTAGAACAACATAGTTGTTATTGTGTATCAGCTAGTTTTTAGTGTATTAGTTGTATTAATCTTTTTCTGTATAAAAAAATTGTATCTGATTTAACTTTTTATTTTTTTTAAGATTACGATCTATGTTTAGTATTTTACTTCTTGATCGTAGGGGAGTTTAGACTGGCCAATAGACAATAATTTACAAACCTTATCCCATATATGCCGCAACTATAGTGTAACATTTGGAGTATTATTTACTATCTTGAATGCTACTGGTATTTTTTTGGTCTTATAAATAGTTAACACATCTAAAAACTAATATATATTCATGCATATTTTAAATTGTATTTATGTTCGCATATATGAAATTTATATTATAAATGAATAGAAGATTTTACCTTAGTTAAAAATAGTGGTTTTCGAAATTTTTCAAGTGTAATTGTTTTAAACGATGTTTTTAACACATGCCCATTGCCATTTAGGTTTAAACTATAATAGGGTGTATGTGATTTAATTGTTATTTTAACCATTACTATCAATTTAAAAGGATAAAGGAATAATATTAAGATAGGAAATAAGCAATATATATGTTATTAGTACACTAAATACTAGCGCTGTATTTAATGTACACTCCATACATGTAATGCTAAATTTCTCACAAAGCTCCAAACCGCTTTTTCAACGCAATTGTTGATTTCAACAAAAGCCTATTCTTCCAAAAAGAGATTTCAATTTTCCACTGAAAAAGAGTGTCATATCATCAGCATTTTTCACGTTTTCTCCATGCAGTAGTGATGAACCAATGTCATTGAAATATATGAGAAAAAGAATTGGACTAAGTATTGATCCATGCGGGACCCCGTAGCTGTACTGGCTTGGATTTGAAAGTTGATTTGCGATTTAGAAAACTTGAGTTCTGTCACTTAAAAATTATCTAATCCACAAGTATGGCACATCTCGAATGGCATGTGATTCTAGTTCTTCAAGCAGATTTTTGTAGTCAACACAGTGAAATTCAGCACTATTATAAGTCGAGAAACGCACCTAGGGTGGTATTTCGATTTTCTAATCCCTCTTCAACCAGACTCTCAAGAGCCTCTATAGTCGATTTACCTTTCCTGGACCCAAACTGTTTATTTGAAAGGTGGTTTTGTTTATTAAAATACTGCAGCGTTCTTGAAAAACATTTCTTTTCCAAAATTTTGCTTAAAACTCGCAAAATTGAGCCATGCCCCTAGTTGTTTGTTAAACTGGGATCGTTCTTGATGATTCGAGTAACTTTTTAGTGGTTTTAATGAGTGAGGTTTTTGTCCTTGTTGTAAAGACAAGTTAATGAGTTGGGATAAATGTCTCAAAATATGCGTAGAACATTTTTTATGAGACACATGGACATCATATTGAGGTAATTTGAAGTTTTGGCTGGAAGTTGTTGAATAATTCGGTCGAGCTATTCTTCAACGACAGGTGTTAGTGCCATTGAGGATACTGGACAATGTCTTTGAGTGGGATTTATCTGAGGATGTAATGGTTGAGTATTTAGCTCATAAGCCAGAGATGCGAAGAATCTGTGGACTCGTTTGCCACCTCCCTGTTATAACCCACAAGTTTACCCCGATTTTAATTTTAATTTATTTACAACGATTTTCTTCATTGTTCATGATGCTACATACATTTTTATAAACGGTTTTAAGAAATTATTGATTTAGAGATATTATATGTTTTCGCTGCTTGGATAACTTTTTCGTAGGTTTTGTTATAATTTGAAAAACATTTGAAATTTTCGTTAGAGGTATTTTGCTGATTTTGGAGAAAAATTTAACTTTTTCTCTCGAAACTAATAAGCCTTTATTGATCCACTTGTTTGCCTTTTTTGGACAATTTTTCCTTGGAGTGGCAAAGTTTGAGAAGAGCAATGGTTTTAGGCTATATGTCTCTTACTATTTTTGTAATTTTGAGCTCCTCTTAATTATATTTCCACTAATTATAACCTCTTCAACGTAGTGGTCAAAATTGCTGTGTTAGCCACGGACACTGCGATGTTTGGATGATTTGAAATGACATTGCCTATGGCTCTCTGAGTTTTTGCAGTTACTCGCGTGGGAGTCGTGATCAAAAACCGAAGGCCAAAAAATGTCAACCAATTGACACAATTTTGGTGGTTTGATGTCTGTTGTCCATCGCGTTAATGTTAAAGTCGCCTGTCAGGACGAATCCTTGTCGTTAGTAGGTCAGGTCTTTAAGTAAGATTTCAAATTTTGAAAAAAAATATTTCTTCACTTCCGCAGAGAGACCTACAGATTACAATGATAAAACATATTGAATAACCTGAATTGAAGCTTGATACAAACTTCTTCGAAATCCCGTTCGACTGTTTCCTGAATAATACGTTAGCCAATCTATAACTTGGAATTTGGCAGAGGTAAAGGTTTTCGTTGTTGAAACCGTTTTGGGTCACAACAATACCATCTGTTTTTTTTATCTTCACACATCAGTTGGATTTCACCCATTTTTTTGGTGTCCGATAGGCAGTTTTGGTGAAGCAGTCGTATTTTTGTACCAACCGTCAATTTGCTCCGTCGGCTAGGCTTCAGTAAGTCCAGGTTTCATTAAATCCAGGTCATTTTATTTTGCCATTTTAATACAGGCTGTTTCGTTAAGTCCAGGTATCATTAAGTCCACGTCCTCTAAACGAATTTAATATACAATTCCGTTGAGTTCAGGTCGACTGCAGGCGGAGTCCCTAAAAATACGTTAAATTTATATTAGTTAGGACTGGCGATCCTCTGTCGCCTTCCGCATATGTGATATTCTGCTGTCTGTCAGCAGACTCCCCCAGGGCAGCAGCGGGCACTGCAGGAAATGTGGTGGATGAGAGTACTCTCCCAGGTGGCGGAAGCGCGTGAGTGAGGGTTCCGCGGCCACCAGAAGGGAGGTATCTTAATCATCCCCGCTAGTAGCCACTTGCCCCGCGTAGAAAGATGTTGACCGTGTCTTATGATAAACCTCCGGCAGATCGCACTGCACGGAAGAGTTCACAACGGAGGGTGCAGAGACCGCGTGTGGGAAGATGCTTTGGACACCGCTGTCCACCATCGCGGTAATGCGTGCGGTCTGGTTGACACAGGGCGATGTGTTCACTGAAAAGATTTGGTCAGTGAACCGAAGCATACGGGTGTCTGAATCCATCGTATAGTACAGCAGCTTTTAATATTCACTTTCAAGACGCACGATCTCCTTTTTTAAACGATAGATCTCCGCTGCAGCGCTTTCAGACAAGGTAGAAGGTGACACTGCCGGGTCCGGACCAGGCGTGGAGCAGACGAGCTGTGTATCTAGTGTTGGAGAAAAAAGTAGGCCAAATTGATGTGACCGATAGACGACTTAAAGCTTTTAGTCTTATGTGAGTGGCAGCCCTTACACATGGAAACGGGATCTCCTTTTAATACCCAAGTGTCATTTTAATTTTGTATTTTTTCTTTAAGTTGGATAATGTATGATACACACAAAAGGAAACTGCCACGGCGAACATTATACCTAGCAATTTGAATTGGAAGCATATAAGCTAGAGTCTGTTGAACTATGAAGCATTCCAGGCTACAGTTTCACCAACTGGTACTTAGTAAATAATTTTCCTATACCTCCAAAAACAACGTCCTTTAAAATCCATTAGAACGCGACACGGCTTTTGTAATTTTTTGAATTTTAAATAATTTAGACTAATAATATGTATTAATTTCAATTCATTCAGATATTCATATAATAAGCATAATATATCTATAATAATTTTTGCTTAAAATTAAATAGTGTGCTTTAACATTTAACGGGATAGAAAATAAATCTCTTTATATAGAGTTATTGATCAAATAATCTTTTATTATTTCCAAAGAGTGTAATCAGATTGTTACGGGACGAAATATTGTAATTGTCGTGCTATTCACAGATAGGGGAAGAGTTAAATTCGCTTCTCGTTGGGGAAATTGGTTATACAAAGCTTTTCAGTTAAATACACCGTGTTAAATAACATGTGCTCCATTGATTGCTATTTTGTTATTGATAGCTGCTGATTAATTTCATGCACTGATTAGCTTTATAACATAAAATAGTAATATTTTCATTACGTCTTTGGAAAATGTTACTAAAACGTGAAACAATTCTACTGAAACTCTATTTACTCATACCAACTTTAATAATTATTCATGCGATTGGTCGAATAAAATGCACGTATTATTTTTAGAATGTCTAAAAAATTTAAAAAGTAATACGAATGAATTAACAAAGGCTTATTTTACTATCACTGGTATAAATGAATAAAACATTTTCCAATGTAACTTAAAGGCCTTGCGCAAAAATAAAAGTTATATTGGAAAATTTTTTATTCATTTCTATCAGTGATAGTAAACTATTGTTCTTACAATACTCAAAGATTCTACATTTAACAAAGACTTGTGTTGTATAAGGCAGAAAATGGGTTTATGTAATTAGGAAACTAACTTTATGGGGTCTATGGGGATCCTGAAACCGTTTAAACTACGTCACTTTGTGTAATGTGCGGTCATTGAAATTAATGTTAGGAACAATAACCATTCAGTGATATAATGGTCTCAGTAACTGCATCAGTTATCAACTACCTGTGGTATCATTTGTGTTACTCACTTCGTGAACATTGCAAGGCAGTTTATTAATTACGAGTAACATTAATGCTCGGTACATAGATGTCTTTGGTTTCTCTCAAGAGTATTTTAAACAGCTTTCGGTTTAAAATTAAAGTTAAATGAGTTTATAAAACGGAAGGAAGGAATACATATTGTTAAATTATACAATTGATGTATATATGTTTGTTAAAAATAGGACCTCGCCGACTAGTTTTGCATAACTTGATGCGTAACAAATCCATGTAATATAACAAATCATAAATCTAATATATATATATATATATATATATATATATATATATATATATATATATATATATATATATATATATATATATATATAAACTCAAACTCGGCAACATCCAGTCATTTTCACTCATTTACATTCAATCACATAGCCTCAAACTTTAGAATAGTTTAACACTACAAAAAACTAGTACTGTTACAAGAAAATTAACTGAACATAAGTATTTTGAAAGGTATTGTATTGAGCGAAAATAATTGTTTTAATAAACTAAAAGTTTATGTAATGTATGCTTTTAATAACTGTTGCCCGTGGCTACAGACGTAATTCTGCAGGACGTGCACGTTTATCAGCACTTCTGATTTGAGTTAACTATATTTCCAACGCAAATTTTTAGATCTCAATATTGCCACAATAAAAAAAAATATGTAAACTTATGCAGGTTTATGACTTTTATTAACTCAGATATTAGTAGGTTTTTAACATAGTTAATTTTGCCTTATTTCCTTAATCAAGATAATATGTAAATACATAAACAGGTCTGAGAAGCCTACTTTTGTGAAACAATAACTAAAATGAGTTTTACAACTCTTTAAATTTATATTAAAATGAAAATACTTTGATTGTAATTATATCTGAATTACAATGCTAATCAAGCACCGCATACGTAATATGTGTAAAAATAAACGTATGTTTGTCCTAAAACTTCTTACCTGCTCTTCCTCTTATCTGGTTATTTTTTTGCTCAGTTGACAACATCTGTCGCCGAAAAGGTTAATAAGAAGTGATCGGTACTATGGATCATGCGTATGTAAGAGTAACTATTTCAAACTGAAATCTTTTTAAATATATTTCGAGAATATAATATTATATTACAATGTATATATTACCACGATCAGGAAATAGGAATAAACTTTACTACGAGTAGACAGAAATATAGTGTAGTTCCCGTGCTTGAGCCAACAACACTATTCAATATAGTGAAATGCTTTTGTCACTAGATACCTGCTTTGTTCAACAAGTAATGTAGGCCGTTTCCGACCTAAGGGTTCTTAAGCGATATTATTGAAAATGACACTGAAAAGTGAAAAGTTTGAGAAAAGTTTTGTTTAGCAATTAAACATCTGTAACCCTTAAGTCAGAGGGAAAAACTATGTAGTAGCTTAATGCTAAGTATCTTGAGATAAAGGTTATGTAAATGTCCATGAATTTTAGTTAATGAGTAGATGATTATGCAAAACATAGAACCATTGGTTTGGTGTCATGTATTAAAAAAAGATTATTTTACGAGAATCATTGGGATCTTTAAATTTAAGACAGTGAGTTCCTTCATTTCGTTTATAAACTTCAATGATTTCGTCTAAGTGTGTGAATATCGTAGACCTGAACACTTTTAATAATTACTAAAATTCCAGATCACATACATTTTTTACGACTATCAAGCTCAAGTTGGCTTTAAACTGTTTAGAATATCCGCATAGTAACAATTTCCATTTAAAAAGACAATTTCAGAGCGGAAAATTATAGCAAATAAAATTTATTTAATAAAGTTAAAGGTTATAATACAGAATCGAGGAAATAGGAAATACATGTAAGGACTTAATTAGCCAAGCGTCAATAAAACCTGAGACTCAATGGGCCGGGCACCTTCATGCCCTGTCTATACGTCTACTTCTGCACACGATATCATTAAAAAGTACTATGTACTTGAAATTTCACACAAAGCTTCAATTCTATAAATTGCAACTTCGAGTTTGGTGAAGGTATTTGTCACTGCATAGGACTTAGCTAAACGATTGAGAGAAGTTATTTTTACATTGATCTAATGGCAACCATGACGGCAACAAGAAAATAATAGAATTAATGCATTTTTAAACAAAGAGGTACAAAGAAAATACATAAATAAATAGGTAAAATACAATTTGTATTTTATACAGAGACATAACAATAGTTTACTATTTACTTATTAGCTTACATTATATTCCATATACGAGTTTATAAATTGAAACCAATGTTCATAGCTTCGCTCAGTGGTATCAGTTTTAATTTTCTCTTGTCTCGGGAACGAAAATAATTTCAGCAATTGTTTTGGATGACAGAGAGAATACGTGGACCAGATCCAGCTGGCTCTGTTTACTTGTTCTCCGTTTTACCAGTACAAATTGGGTAACATACTTGGAGTCTAATGGAATATATTAGAGATGGCGAGACAGTTAGTTGATGTTGACATTTTGTTTGTTTTACTTTGTATCTAGGTTTAGTACTAAGGCTTGTAACAAAAATCCTGCAACAATATTTGTATTCCTAGTAATATTCTTTATTTCGTAGAGTACATTAACAATAGCATTGCTTGCGTCAACATAATAAATTAGGTAAATGCATCATTTGAATGATGTTTTGACAAAATTAAAACTCACGATTCATGTTTTATATTCGAACCGAAGGTTTTTGTGTTGCAAGAAATTTCTCCCCAGCAGCATATCCCAGCAGCGTAAAACGCCTTTGACACTTAAAGGTATTTCAGAAGATCTTTGAATTTCTTTGGGTCATTGAGTTGATTAATACCATCACATAGCCTATTGATTAGTCTGAAACCAAATAGAGACGCCAAGCGTTCAAAAGCTGTTGTTCTGTCTTGTTTGTTTTGAAGTTGTTCTTGCCTATAATTTTATACGGATGAACATTCCTGCCCTGGTGTCCACAGATGAGGACGACTTTGAGAATGAAGATGCAGGCTGAGGTCAGAAATCCAAGTTCCCTAAATGCCTGCTTTGCAAGACTCTCACCAATTGTATAAGAACTCTGACAGCTTTCTATGTAAGAAAAAAAACTATTTTTATTTAGAATATCTGCTCTATAATGTTAAACCATAAAACATGTGTTCATGTATCATAATAGGCAATTTTTAAAACATCAGTCGAACAAAATTTTTCATGGATGTGCGGGACATCAATGACTGAGAAAAACTTCGAGCAAACGCTTTCCTACCTAAGAGCAAAATGTGTTTGTCCCGTATCAGTTCTTGATCAAGGTATTTACCAAGGAAATTAATAGATCCAGTTTCATTTCAGAAGAACGTCAACCATTACCGAAGGAAGGATTTCTTGCTCTTGTTGCTGGAGAAGGCAACAACTAATGACGTTTGATTTTGAACTTTTCGTTTTTAAATTGATTTATAGAAATTAGAAGTCCATGAGGTGAATTCAGTGAGTAAATTTACTTCTAGATCGTGTTTAATTTTTATCTCATGCAGAAAGTCGTGTCTTTAGCATATTTCATCACTATTCTATTCTTAATTGATGAGTTCAACCTGTTTATGTCAATTAGCAAAAGGACTGGTCCTTGAAGGATACCATTAGGTATTTGACCCTGTCTTTCAGAGTTCCAGCAATCTACACGCACTGCTACAACGCACTGTTGTCTTCCAAATAAATGGAGACTCAGTCATACGGAGGACTGCGGATACACCTGTCTACATCTGATGCAACAATGTTGCGCGATGTACACAACAATAGACTTAGGAGAGGTTGAGGATATACAGTTTTTTTCGCTTCTCCAGGCTATTGACAACACTACGAAGGAGATCCTTTACGGCATCAATTGTCGTTCTTCCTGAATCCAAACTATTCGTGACATAATTTTGTGACGGTCAAGAACTTGTTCAAATTGCTTGATAAAAAGCTTTTAAATAACTTTTTTTAGCACAGGGAATAGAGAAGTTGGGCAATAGTTGCATGGTATGCAATGATGGTATTTTTTTAATTGGAATATCGTTGGCAATCTTCGCTTCCGATGGAAATAACGCAATGTGCATACAAGAGATTAATTAGTTTTGTGATTGACGTCAAAAGGAGATTGTAAAGCCATTGCAATAACCATAATACATAGCATTGATGTCACTGCACATTTTAGATCTCAGTTCCTGCATAAAACAGGAATTTTGTACACAGAAAAATCAATGATGGGAAAAGTAAACATATTGTGAAATGTAGACTATAAACATTGCAACAGTTTCCATTTTTAGTTACTACTACAAAGTGATCGAAATTTATTACTAATACATGGTTAATTTTTAAATATTTACATTTTAATCTTATAATATATAGTATCTATTATATTAAATATTTCAAATAAATAGTAATGATTGTAGTAAAACGTTATTATTATTATTCCAATTTTTATAAATATTAACATATCTGTATTGGACTGCTACTAAGTTTTACAACGGTATTACTAATGTAATCGAAGGCACAATCTTGTCATCAATATAAGTATACCCTCCAGTTTACAATAGTTTTTGTCCAGTACAGCTTATTTTAAAAAACTGATTTATACTTTTTATTTGTAAACTTTTAAATCGAACAAAAATATGTTTTTCTGATCATGCAATAATATGAATGCAATAATAATCATTATAAGTGCAAATTTAACGCATAAATAAAACGTATTCAAGGATCTTTATGTGGATGTGAAGATCATGCGTAACACTCCTTAAGTTAGTTGTTTTATTTGAATTTTTCCCACATTTTCGACGCAATGTTGTCTAACTCTGCTAGTTTACAAAAAAAACTGTGTTTCAACATTGGATTTATTAACAGAATATATTTCATTTAATAAATGAAACAACAAAATCTTAGAATGCCTTAAGTATTTGTACTGGATTTCCTTATAATAGAATTGTCTAGCATAACTTTCGAATATATTAAAAAGCTATAATGTTATGAACTCCACATGAGAGGTTAATGTTCACACTGAAGATGGTTTATACCGAAACACGTGTCTGAAATAAAAGAATTTTAGTTTACTATTTATTATTCTAAAAGCTATAAATTAATATACCATTATACGTACATATAAGTGTAAAGGTCTCTTTATTTTAGATGTTTTCAGGCCTGGGTGTATACTTTCGAGACTGTAATCATATTCATTTTAATCACACTCGTAAATTGGGTGACAAAGTTGCCAAAAAATTTATTAAATTGTAACAAATATCCAGGAGTCGTTTTTAGTTTATAATACATATTATAAAAATGTGAAATTTGACTGTTCACGGAAAGTTGGCGATTACTAAACATTTCTTATATAAACCGTAGTAAACGTTTGCTACATAAAATGTAGAATGACATATATATTGCTCTGGAATGCCTTAGAGGATGACCGTATTCACTAATGTTTAAGTTTACAAAGGGTATATCAAGGGCTGCACGAAAGAGAGCCAGACGGATGATAAATAATTTATCACGAGTTGGCTGAGTACCGACGAGACGGGTATATTTAAATTGGCATCGGACACTTGTGTGACTGATTTACGATTCCAATTCTGCTTGATTGTAAAACGAAGTAGTTTCTCCAATCCTGTATATAAATCGTATTTCATAGAATACATTTTACTTGTTTTTTTATTTTTTCAAAACAACAACTACAATTGTATGAATCGTAATTTGGTATCGATATTTATTTGGTTTTGTTTAAATTGTGATTAATTAAGAAGTTAATGATCTTTTAGTACGTTTATGTGAGTAGTTTCGGTAATGTTCTTCATGTTTTTGGATTTAATCAGCCAATACAATATTTTAGGTTAGCAAAAACTCTTGAAATACATAAAACCCCAACTACTTTAGTCAGTGTTTAGTCTATATCACTGCAATATGTGATTTATAGGCAATGCGTTACATATAAAGTTAAAGATGTTTGCCTTCCTATCATTGAAATTTTTTAGATGTCAAATTATTCCTAATAATAACTTGTGTACAGCAGCTCAAAAATATAATAAAATCTTTAAGTAGTAAAAATTACTGAGACGTTCTAAAAAGCGTACTCATGCACATTAGTTTACATGTTATTGCTAATTGTAGGAAATAAAATGTTTATATTAATTTCATTGAGGCTTGCGTTGAACTGAAAGAATAGCTAAGATAGGCGATCCAACGTTACATGAAATGTTTGGGTTTAACATCTTATATGCATCAAGACAGCAGATGTAGAAATCAGGAAGTTTTTAAATAAAAAATGTAAGGCCTATTTTGTACAAATAAAGATTTTAATAATTTTTTCTGTCCTCTCTATGGCAGTGGCAACAGTATTTTTTTATGTTTCTGACGTGATGTTCTTTCCTTAAATGGTAATGTCCAGTAACACGTACTTCTAACAAAAAGTTTTACTTAATCCATACAGTATTCATAAGTTTATTTATCTCAAATTAAAAATATTTAACGGAATCGTAAACCACAATTATTCAAACTACATAATTATATGTTTAACTTCTCTAAATAGTATCTTTGCTCTTAATTAAACAAATTATGAAAGGATATAATTAAATGATTTACAAAAGAATACTTATTGTGAGCAGTGTTTTCTGACCACAAGATCATCAGAGAGAAAAAAATAATATGCACAGGTATATTATTTTTAATTTATAATCTAGCTTATTGAAATGTAATTATTATCTAATTTAAAACCAAAACACCAAAATAGCTATAGGTCCATTCGCTTTGAATGAAAATATCATGAGGCTCACATAACATAATACAAAGTGATTGCAGCAATAATATACACATATTTGTACTTAATATAAAAACACGAGTTATAAATAAGAACTTGAAACATTTAGGATTTCTAAACACGTATCTAATGTATATATGAAAAAAAATCAATTTACATTTAGTTAGATAACAAAAATAACGAGAATTGTATAAAGGCTAAGATTCATTATTTACTAAACTGTTTTGGTCCTTCATTTTTAATATCATATTTAGTTAGCTAGGTCTATTGATGCTTTCAATTAAAACGATTGACGTAGGACTAGGTGTATTAGAAAATACATATATTATATTTGATAAGTTCAGGAAAATATAATATGCCTCCCTTTAAGATGTATTATTAATCCGATTATTAGATGTGTAGCCTATTTTAGCAGCCTGGTATTTTTGTCTTTTATTTTAAATGTTAATTTCAGTTTCCTATAAAGTTTGCCTAACAATATCTGAAAAATATCAGTGTCTTATTTTGATATGAGGGTCAGTACTAGTAATATCCTGAGCACAATCGGCCACTCCCAGATGTAATGCACGCTATAATCGCATCATTATGGGTTACCTATAGTAGCACCTGTATTTACTGCTACATATGGAACGAGTTTGGTGGATCTTGAATTAGCAAGGGTGCAGTAGCCTATAAGAAGGAGACTTATGGTTAGCAGATTTAAATTTCTAGGCGAGTAATAAACAAAAATTGTAAAGAATAAATATTACTTTCCATCAGTATGTCTTATTGTGGTGAGCCGCTGTAATTTAAAAAAAAAAACATCTTAGGTATATAAATATATAAAACATTTAATCAATAAAACAAAATTTTTTGCCAATTTATTACTCTATATCGGGTTTCAGAGTCAGTCACCAGCCGATATTAATTAATATTAGAATCGATTCATAGTATGGAGAAATGTTATCCTACTCAAAAGAAATGATGTTTTCAACAATCTAGAAATTATGTTTAAATGACAAAATAATTAACCATAACGAAATGCACAAGGTATTGCATAGTTTAGGACAAAACTTTCTACCAATAAGGGTCAAAGTATACGTAACTTAATGTTTGTGTGAACATATTGTCATTTAATAAAGAATTTCTCGAATTTAGTGGATTTCAGTAGAATAAACATACAAGATTTCAGTAAAAATCTTGTCTATTTAGGTGCTTATATTTATTTAGGCCTGAAGGTCTGTTCTTCATATATGCTGGAGAGGAAATGACAAACAAAAAGAGAATTCGAGTATTTCAGTCCCTTGCAGACGCTCAGGAGATTAAGAGTGCTTTTAAAGTTTTCTGTTTTCTCTCTCTCTCTCTCTCTCTCTCTCCCTCCCTCTCTCTCACTCTCTCTCTCTCTCTCTCTCTCTCTCTCTATATATATATATATATATATATATATATATATATATATATATTCCTACCGTCTGCACGATATCTGAAGAGAACTAACTGACCTACTGGTTTGTATGAAGCTTCATTAATATAGGAAACATTGAATTCGATGATAACTAATGTCGTTTTAAGGAATATTTTTTAAGTTTAACCTGTTAAGGTTAACCTGAAGGCAACAATAAAATCACCCATTTGTTTAGGAATTGCTTAAGAAAATGGGAACAATTGTATGAAATTGATCATGTCACATAAAAACACATTGTTTTGTTTGGCTAATATAAGTTATCTCAAGGAAGTTTTCATCTGTAGCTTTTAATTTTGCATTAAGCTTTATTTTCTACAGAAAAGAATGAGTTGTAGGATGATTTTTTGAGTGTGCATTCGACTTCCTAACCCCTCCAAAAAGCTATCCCAAAGTATGATTAGTAGCTTAGTTTCTGCCTGCCGGGTAGATTTAAACAATATATGTATTATGATTGTTAGTCTACAAAAATCTTAAAAACTGAATGGGCCACACGCTATAAATCTTCCATGCAACATTAGAGAAACAAAATTGTAAATTTATACGTAAAATATAAAGTGTATTTATGTGTTTATTATGACATGTATCTGCGTAAATAACCATGCACCATCTAACATTTAGATTCAGATTATCAATAACTGCCAAATCATCAACATCTTTATTGTCTGAATTCAGCTGAGAATTGGCTGTCTCCGTTAGGCTCACGCTGAATAGACATGCAAATTAGAACTCCTGTAACAATAATATAATATCACTAAAGAAATAAAAGACTGAGAATGGACATTAAAATTCACGTTTGTTATCCTTAACTGTTTTATTTATCAACCAAGGGGGCTATAGTGCATCATTGATCAATGATTTTTAAATTACACTTTTATATCAGGATCATTAATGCGTAAATGCCGTTGATTATTGATAGGATTACGAGCCTCCTTCTGAAACCATCTTCTACTCTTAGTTAGAAGCGTTTACAATGTCAGTATAACTATGTTTTAGGATGTCAATTACACCGTTAGTTGCAGGCGACTTAAGCAACAGTATTATGCACAGCATATTGTAGTTTGCTTACTTATCATCCAATAATCACTCTTTCATTAAAACTTTTATTTGTAGTGTTCTTGTTATTTGGCATGTCAGTAATAAGAATCATACAACCAAACACTTACATCGTAATTACATTTTTATTTTTGCAGCAGTGTTTTTTAGTCTAAAAATATGAAACTTAGTTTAAACTAAAATGAGCGTAACACGTATATTGAGACTAAAAACCTGCTAAAACATTCAGAGTTTCAGTTAGAAGAATATTTATTGATGTCATTTTAATTTACGTTAGTGCCTAAATTTGTCTCTTAATCAAGTTTTAATTATTTTCAGTGTAAGTCACTGAAAAATATATGAGTTAAAATAGTTATCTTGTTCGTAAAAACTAATATATTAATATAATCTATTCTGAAAGCTAATAATGTAATGCGCATTTAACGATTTAAGAGTAGTAAGCCTTATTTAAAAAATAAGTTTTAATGTTTTTGTAGGGAACCTTCGGTACTTTGCATTGCGGCCAATTAACTGATCTTGGTGAATTGTGTGTAGTCTTTTAGTGGATATAGAATAAAATAAAATTTTATTTAGAAAATACTGTTAATACTAGACTAGGGGTGGATAAAAGGATTTTTTCGCCATCGTAATTTACCCAGAGCTAAGAATGTAGTTTTACTCGTGCTGCAAACATATTTTAGTTCAAAGGTTTTAGTAAGTTCAAAACACATTTTGCAAGTATTTAAAGTATAGTTATTATATTTTTGTACCATAAAATCATTAGAGAAATTTTAATTTAATGTGGTAGAATATGGAGTGATAAGATCCTAGGCGGTTTCTTGAGGATTATTTGGGAAATTTATATACCATTATATTATGACATAAACCAGTGTAAGCAGAACTGAGTTGTGATATGTTCTGAATATATTACACAGCGTTAGAAAACCACCGTTATAGTCCTGCTATACTACTAATCCATTGTATTATTAATATCATATACATAAGCGACAAAATTATTGTTAAAATGCGAGCAACATCTGAACTAGTTAGTTTTCTGCCGTCATAAGGTCTTACTCCAAGTCAACCTGATCAAGTTATTACTAGACCCAAAAAGAATCTTTGCGTAGTTTTCATAATCTTTCCAAAGTAAAGATACTTATATAAACCACTCTTCTTAGATTTTAAAACTGTGCGGATATTTTGGTGTTATAAAATACACAACCGCTAAAGAGTACCATAAAATAAATTACTAATTTAGAATGAGGCAACGTTTATTCAAACAATTTTTGCTACAAATATAATAACCAATAATTTACTATTAATGCTAAATTTGAAATCTGAAGTCAGCAGTGAAAAGCCTAACTTTACTGTTTCAGAAATTAAACCTATTAAGATGAGTCCTTTTATAAAGTTTCAATAAGTAACTTTTACAAAGAGAGAAAAGTCGTCATGTTGTTAAGCTCGATTCTCACCTGAATACTAATATTAGCAACCCATTTGCATGTTAAATCTCAATTAATTTTCCTGAAGGTTTTGGAGCCTAATATTGCTTATATTGTTTGTTAATACTCCAATCTGTAACTCATGTATCAGTATTTTTATCATAAAAGGCACTTTTAAATTTAACATGCATAACATATACGCATAAACTTGAAAAAGTAAATACCTATATGCGTCAACAATTGTTTACTGTTGATCACTTTGAATTCTAATGATTTATATTATTATAACCAGACTTACCCGCTGCTTGCACGCAATTTCGTAGCTTTGCACTGTAGTTTGAGTAAATCATATTTCCGAAGCAAATGTTGAGTTTGCCTTGTTACCACTTTCAAGAAATCATGTCACCATAGGAATATTCAAAGCCATTGTAATTTAAACTGGTCTTATTAGTTGTTATAGCATTATTTCCTGATAAATAAAATACACAAATTAAAGAAGAATTCTTATCTCAAAAGACAAGTAAGTTTGGTATAATAATTCTTTAAACTTTAGTAAAATATAAAAAGTAACATTTCCTTTTGAATGTAATACTTAATATTTGCTATAAGTCTATGGGTAAAAGTAAATTTTTCTAAAACTTTTCCTATTTTCTATATATTTCCCTCTTCTGTGCTCATCATCGGTTTCAGAAAATATTGAAAAAGAGTGTTGTTACTACGAAGCTTAATCCATAATTTAAAACTATAAATTCAAATAAATTATAATGTGATGAAATTAATTTGAAATATGATTGTTCTCTTTATAACAATGCGTACAATGAACAGTTAATTACAATTAACATGCCCTTTTAAATTATACTTCGTTACTTTAGAGAATAACTTTTGATTGTTACCCAATAATAATTCTGCAACTGGGAATATTCCAGAGAAACACGGGACTTTAAATAACACAATGGGAAAAGAATAATATTATATTTCTTTAAACGTAAGTATTTTTGACTTCTGTGTTATGTAAACTTCGACATTCATCATGTTTATTGGCTAAATGAGAACAGTATTAGAATTAAATTAGTTTATTTGCTTATAATAAAGTTTAATTTTTAATGTTTAATTTTAAATTAACTATTAGGTTATTTCCACTTACTCAAATAGTATACAAATATGCTAACGGCAAGTTGAATATTGGGTTTACGTTGGACCATGCCTGTGATAGATTCAGCACTCCTCCTTGACCACGATATTACAATACCAAAATCGTCTGCATATTGTATCATCTGGTTAACAGACAAGACTCAACTGAATTGACAATCCTTGACTATCACATAACTTTATGTGTAAATATAATACACACATTTTAAAGAAATTCTTAAGTAAAAGTTTTTGTAAAATATTATACCGGGTGTATCAAAAAGAATGACCTGATTTTGTACGGTAATAATTACGAAACATAAGGCGTGAGGGCAAGGAAAGCTGTGTATTTGGAATGGGCGTGGCCTAAAGTTTCATAAAATCGCCGCTAGATGTCGGTCAATGCGTCTTCTTCGTTTCCAGTCAGTCTGAAGTAAAATGGCGTCCGCTCAACAAAAGGCGTTTTGTGTGTTGCAGTTTGCCAAGGATGAGTCAGTTGTTTCGGTCCAGCGTGCTTTTCGTCGTCGTTTTGGCATTGATCCGCCTTCACCAAAAAACATTCGTCGATGATATCGCCAATTTGAAGAGAAAGGGTGCTTGTGCAATGGTAAAAGTTCAGGCCGACCTCACCTTTCTGACGAAATGGTGGAAACAGTTCGGCAAACGTATGAGCGCAGTCTACGAACGTCTACTCGCCGTGCAAGCAAACAACTAAGTATGCCTCACATGACTGTCTGGCGAGTGTTAAGACGTCGTTTGCTGTTCAAACCATATAGACTAAAATTAGTACAAGCTCTCCGGGTTGATGATAAAAGGAAACGTGTTGAATTTAGTAATGCTCTACTTGAGGGCATGGAAGTGGATACATTTTTATCACGATTAATTTTCAGTGATGAAGCAACATTTCATACTAGTGGTAAAGTAAACCTACATAACGTGCGCATATGGGGACTCGAACAACCTCACGAAGTTATTCAGCATGAACGAGACTCGTCGAAAGTGAACGTTTTTTGTGCAGTCTCTCGTAAAAAAGTGTACGGTCCCTTCTTTTTTGAGGGAGACACTGTGAATGGAATGAGCTATCTTCAAATGCTGCAGAATTGGCTTTTCCCACAACTTCAGGCAGACTCTGTTGACTTCATTTTCCAACAAGATGGAGCTCCGCCTCACTGGCACAACAATGTTCGGCAACTTCTCAACAACACTCTGCCCCATCGCTGGATAGGGCGCACGGGACCTCGTGACAGTGCCCTTCATTCTTGGCCTCCAAGATCACCAGACTTGACCCCATGCGACTTTTTCTTGTGGGGATATGTGAAGGAAAAAGTATTTATTCCCCCTCTAACTCATGACATCGAAGAACTAAAGAACAGAATAACTGTCGCAATAAGATCTGTGAACGCAGATACGTTGTGTAAGGTTTATGAGGAATTTAGCCATCGTCTGGATGTTGTTCGTGCTGCTATTGGTGGACATATAGAACATTTGTAATAACTTACCTAAAACTTTAAGATTTTGTGAGTATTTTGCAATAAATATAACTTTTGTAGTACATTTTTAGAAATAGATATTGAGTTTTAAAATCAGGTCATTCATTTTGATATACGCTGTACATAGAAGTGTCATTGACGCTTATTTACGTAAATAAATCAATTGTGTTTTTTACCTCAAATTTTTGTTTAACGTAAAGTGACTTTGATTATTTAATACCACTAAATTTTAAAAGCATGTATATTATGGAGTAAGGTTTATTTAATTATCGGTAAAATTCACACGACCAAATAATTATTCGTTGTAGGAAAGGAAGTTTCGTATTACTAATCGACATAAACGTCCTCCAGAAGTAGGCCGAGATCACCCATCCACTCAGGCATCGCTGCTAAATACAGGAAATGATAACACGTTGCTTTCAACAACTTCACATCGCACATGCTGATACCCAAATATATTTGGTAATCACCAACCACTGCATAGAGATTCGCGAGAGGCATGATCGGAGGGCGGGATAACTCTTAAAAACCGTTGCACAGCGACATCGGTGCAGTCCTCAGCAAAGCGAAAACTATAATGAAAAATGGGCTGAGTATGTTCGTGTGCAGGAAAACATACTTTAGGCGTTACAGTGTCTTGTTGTTAGTGTCCAGTAAATATATGTAAGTTAAGAAATTTTGTGGTTATTTATAGGAACATATCATTAGGTAACATCAGGGTATTATCAATCATATTAATATATTTCATTTCAAATTTTGAGGTACCATTAAGTACATTACAAAAAAGTTATCAGGTACAATTACAGGTACATTCGAGGTGTAATTAAATAATCCTGTGAACACTTTTTAATTTGTTTCTGAGAAATATGTTTGTAATTTTCAAATACTATATGTAAATGTTCTTAATTTGGAAGAGTAATACATTCGTTTTAATTATGTAAAAACTATCTAAATGTTTAGAGAGCTTAGGAGGAATATTGAACCTTGCTTAAAAACAAACTAAAATTAAATAAATTAGAATATCATGTTTAAATCCAAAAATTGTCAATTAAATCGATGAAATATGATATAAATATTAAAATTGTTCTGTCCTAAATGTATATTTCTGATCACTGTTGTAATTTAAAATGAACTCAGAAATAAATTTTTAAATAAGTAAATATGATTAGTTCATGTGTGTTTGTTGTTTTGCCGATCGAACCTACTAATAAATCCTCTCACAATAGCCAAGCCTAATAATTTACAGCCAAGCCTTTCTTTGGAGACAGTCTCTTAAAATAAACAAACATTAATGAAATTTCTGCCCTCTTTACTGAGTAATTTATCATAAGTTTATATACATACAGGACGATGTAGGTTTACCGAGCATTTAATAGTATAAAATTTATTTTGTATAATTTTATTATTCTCTGCTTCAATTTAAATGGATTTTTTGTTCCTCTTCAGAAGCGGGATAAAAAACCTAAATCTAAATAAAATTAAACTTACTCATAATTTTTTCTATGAAAGAAACTTCTTTAAACCCGATTATAAGCTTATTCAACGAATATTTTAATTCACCACTGTATTTACAAGTTGTCAATCAAGAAAATATTTTAATGCAATGAAAAACACATATAAAACAATATGGTACACATATTTAATTTTTAAATTTCACACAAAACAATTAATTTACCTTCGCGTTCCTATGGGAATAATTATACGTGCTAGGGAAGTGTATGTATTTGTGTCCATGGAGAGTGCGTTATTTTATCAAAAAAGTATTTTATTTAATATTATTTCTTATGTATATATTTTTGACGTGAAAGGGAGAACTGATGAGGAAGAGAAGAGACACTACACAATCCTACCCAGACACACTAACAATCAAATCACACACACACACAATACATAAAAATATGAACACAGACTCATTTTCTAGAGACGCAGCAACAGATCTCATTCATATACATACACAAATCTCATAACAATATCATTCATCTCAAAAGAACCAAATCTTACTGAATCATGAACGATATCTTATATTTTGTTTAAAGGGATGATGGAAGAAAGGCAATTTAGCTTTTTAGTTTTCCTTGCCAAAGTTCATGAATATACAGCTGAGTTACATAATCAATTGCACTACGGATAATGCCTTCACCAATTGAATCTCCGTGATGTAATGGATTCAGCGATATTAGCTATTGAGTACATTTAGTTCAATCTATGTGACGCAATTACAAACAATGACCATTACTTTACAGCTGTTTACTACGTCATCCACTTAGAGATTGCGTTTCATACCCTTAAAATGTGTTAACGTAGTTTGCCCAATTTGCACAGCTACCAATTTTAAGCGATGTGATTTATACATAGACTTTAAATAAGATGGAATGTACTGATAAACAAAAGCTTTAGAACTTTCCTATTTTATTGGCTTAACTAAACCATTTTAAGAGTTTTAATCGCTCTATTACCGAGGAGTGAAGTTATTATCCCATTACCAAAAAAATATAAAACATGACACTTATAAACAATGACATTTGCATTATGCCTACCTAACTAGTCTAACACTGTAGAGGTGGTCACAATACATTTCTGCCCGTCTGTCTGCAAAATATCTCCATAACGAACTTACTTTCATAATTATCGAACACTAAGTTTAATGATGGTACATATCACTTCACAGGACTTGGTTGAGCGTTAACGGCAATTTTTTTGTTTGATGATTATAATATAAAGAGAAAAATAGAGAAAAAACACTTTTTTAAGAAAATTAGTAACATCGTTACACATTTTAACATGTGGCAGTTAAAATTATTTTTTATCCCCCTTTCCTTTAGGGTTTTTCAATAATACGTTTTATACATTCTTGAAGCTCTTGTCTTATTGGAAATTATACAGGGTGTTCTGAAAAAAGGTGCCCATAAGTCAGGGCGTGATTTCTCACATCAAAATAAGAAAAAAAGGTCTAATTAACATAGGTCCGAAAAATGCTTAGTTACCAAGTTATACAGGGTGAAAGATTTCGTCTGAATTTCAGTTCCCCTGCTGCAACGAAGCCCTACGGGTATTTGTTGGCTGTTAATTAAGATGTACAATTTAGCGTACTTTATGTAAAATGAACGTAAAAATTGAATAAAACCGTTTCCAGACCTGTAGCTACAGTAATTTTTAAGATATGTGACGAAATACGCGAAACTTGGTCCCGAAAAAAAAAAACAAGTTACATTTAGGTTTGAAGCAGATTTACTATGTTAAATGTACAATAAACACAAAATATTTTTTCACGGTACTTGTAGAAAATTTAATTTCAAAGAGAAAGATGTAAAAATAAGTCTATAATAGACAAACGCAAACTTTAAAAAATAATCCTTAATTATACATACAAAACGCATGAAAAATAGGACAAAATCTGTTAAGCTCTCTACAAATGTAATATTGAAATTAAAACAGCTGTTTTATTAAAAATATTTGATTTGAGAAACAAAATAATTTCTATTTAAAACATATGTTTTAACAATGTAACATTGTTTATAATAATTTAAATAAACATTACAAGCAGCTATTTTTCCATTGCTCATTAAGTGCGTGTGTTGATCTGTAACTTTAATACAAGTTAGTGCGAGTGCCGTTGAAGTTAATTTTTGATAGCTAATAATATCTTATTCATCATGGCAGGTAATATGAATGATATTATGTACACTAATGGTGAAATGGGCAGACATGCATTTAATGTACGGTCTTGCACATTGCAAAAGTCGTCAGGCTAGACGACTCTATCAGGAACATTTTCCTCATAGACAGTTACCGACTCATAAAATGTTTTCTTCCATTCATAGAAGGCTAAGCGAGACGGGAACCTTTAAATCTGGAAAAGTTGGTAGATAGATCAGGACGGCCACGTACAACGTGTACAGCTGAATTGGAGGAGGGCGTGTTGGACGAAATAGAGAATCATCCTGGAAGAAGTACTAGAGAACTAGCCTTGGATTTCGGTTGTTAGTAATTCAATTGTCTGGAAGATTTTACATGAGCAGCAGTTGCATTCTTATCACTATCAAAGAGTCCAGGCTCTTTTGCCTCGAGATTACTTTCCTCGTGTTCAGCTATGCCAATGGCTTATCCAAAGGTGCAGAAATCCACATTTTTTAAATTACATTATCTTTACTGATGAAGCAAAATTTTCAAGAATGGCTATTCTTAACACCCACAATACTCACATGTGGGCAATGAAAATCCACGTGCTATTTCAGAGAACCGTCACCAATATCAGTTTTCTATAAACGTATGGGCCTGCTATTCTGGGTGATAAAATTTGTATAGTTTTTTACATGATACGCTCAATGGTGAAATTATTTACATTTCTTGACGACTAATCTGAATGAGTTACTCGAAGATGTGCCACTATACACACACGCAACAACATGTGGTTCATGCAGGATGGAGCTCCAGCTCATTACACATTACAAGTAAGAGAATTTTTAAATGAAGCATATCCAAACAGATGGATTGGTCCGAGGAGCCCCAGTAGCATGGCCTGCAAGGTCACCTGACCTCAATCCTCTAGACTTTTTCTTATGGGGACATTAAAGACGCTTGTCTACGACTCGCCTGTGGATACCATAGAAGAGTTGCGAATAAGGATTGTTAACGGGATTCAAAGGATACGTGAGACACCTGGGAATCTTCGAAAGAGTTCGGCAGTCTATGAGAAGACGGCTGGATGCTTGTATTTTGAATGAGGGGAAACATTTTGAACATCTACTGTGACGTGGTTAGTTTTTTAGGACAAGTGTAACTTTTTTGTTGAATGATAATTCAGATAACTTTTTTATGTATGATAATGTATGATTGTTAAAAAAATATTTACTTGATAAAAAATGATAGTAACTCATTAATTTGTTTTAATAAAACAGCTGTGTTTTAATTTCAATATTACATTTGTAGAGAGCTTAACAGATTTTGTCTATTTTTCATGCGTTTTGTATGTAATTAAGGATTATTTTTTAAAGTTTGCGTTTGTCTATTATAGACTTATTTTACATCTTTCTCTTTGAAATTAAATTTTTCTACAAGTACCGTGAAAAAATATTTTGTGTTTATTGTACATTTAACATAGTAAATCTGCTTCAAACCTAAATGTAACTTGTTTTTCGGGACCAAGTTTCGCGTATTTATTTCGTCACATATCTTAAAAATTACTGTAGCTACAGGTCTGGAAACGGTTTTATTCAATTTTTACGTTCATTTTACATAAAGTACGCTAAATTGGTACATCTTAATTAACAGCCAACAAATACCCGTAGGGCTTCGTTGCAGCAGGGGAACTGAAATTCAGACGAAATCTTTTCACCCTGTATAACTTGGTAACTAAGCATTTTCGGACCTATGTTAATTAGACCTTTTTTTCTTATTTTGATGTGAGAAATCACGCCCTGACTTATGGGCACCTTTTTTCAGAACACCCTGTATATTACTTTAAACAAACTCTCCAATAATATAATTTTTTTATTTTTGTGAGACCTTTCGTACTCAATGAGTACATCTTCGGACTCACACAACTGAATAAAATTAATAATTATAATTAATAATATTAATTTATTAATATTAATAATTATTAATTTTATTCAGTTGTGTGAGTCCGAAGATGTACTCATTGAGTACGAAAGGCCTCACAAAAATAAAAACTTTATATTATTGGAGAGTTTGTTTAAAGTAATATATAATACGTTTTATTTCTTTATTTTGTTTGGACAAGATGCAGGTCGATTAAAAGTCATGAGAATTTTGTAGTATCTATAGAATGTTGAGCTATAAATAAAAAACAAGTTTTTAATTTGCATAAATATAACTAAGAACTCTGGCAAAATGTGGGTTAAATCTGCCTATCTGCCTGTGATTGAGTATCTTTTGAATGGACTTAGCTTGGTATCGAAATATAACAAGTTAACTCCTTTGGTTATAAAAAATTAGTTTTTAACGTTAGGTATCTTCCTTGAAAGAATTGAGTAAAACGTTTGCGTAGCCTAGGCCCACAAAAGCTCTCATAAAATCCTCTAGTGTCTCTGTCTCTCTTTCTCTCTCTCTCTCTCTCTCTCTCTCTCTCTCTCTCTCTCTCTCTCTCTCTCTCTCTCTCTCTCTCTCTCTCTCTCACACACACTCTCTCTCTCACACTCCCTCTCCCCCTCTTTCATTCTGACTATCTGAACACGACACTTTATTACATGGTTTGTTATAATTATTTTTATGGGTTTACAACAAGTTTAGAAACCACGATGAGACTTTCTGCTACTTTAGAGACTAGTGAAGCGTAGCCCGAAGAGATTTGCGAGATGACCGTAGGCCTATATTCATTCCAGGGACCATAATTATGTCCCTATAAAACTTTTGTTCAAACAATTCTATAGTTAATGCGTGAAACCAAAACAAACTGAGCAAGGGCGCTTTCGCATTATCATGCTATGAGTATTATGTAATAATTATATATTCTACTCACTTTAATCATCTTAGAATTAAAAGTATCGATTAAGTGTTTGTTGATTTTTTTTCTTATGTCAGGACAAGAATCTGACGTGCCCATCATTTCATTTAACCCTACAAGATTGCGCTTAATTTTGGAGTGGGAGGATATTCAGGATGGGCAGGTTGACTGCAATATATCCTAAAAACTGTGAACTAACAGTGTGGTTAAGGATTTCATTTATAAAATAGACCATTTGCTCACTTATTTTTAATTTATAAGTAAAAATAAATGCAAAATGGAATTCGCTCACTTAGGTCCACTATATTTTAAAATGTCCTCTGAAAAGTATTAGAAATGTTACGACTCTTCGTTAGAACAACTAACTGTTAATTTCCGCACTGCACTCTTCAACTATTGAAATGAAAACTAAGTATTCACCTGTGACAGTTTACAAATTTAGAATTAACGGCCGCTGTGAAAGGACAGGAAGCCACTGTCACAGCTCAACCGAGAACTCGAGCGAGGCCAACGTTCCTGTGATGTTCGTTTTCCAGTTTAACTTTTACGATTGCGAATTTAATATGAAAAGTTTCTCATTTAAATTGGCGCTTTATAAAATATGCTTGCATACATTATGGTTTACAAATTATACCGTAATATGTAGCGTATAAAGTGTGTTCTTTCACTAGCGTTTTAGTTATCAATGGCAGTTACCAGAGGCTTCCCACACAATTTAATTTTTCAAACAGGGACAAAATGAGCATATTTTTTAAATGGCATTCCAATAAATCTTAAGAAAAGTGATAGTCACTAAAATATCTATATTAAAAAATATATATTAGGCCGGTAGTGAGCACTGATAAATCCATAGAACAAGACTACTCAGCTTCCAAGTATTCCTCACCCAGTGCTGAGCTACTGCCGCCCGGAACACCTCCATCCTGAGTTCGGTAAGTTCTTCGCGGATAGTAACTTCTGAACCCTTTAACGTCTTCTTTGAAGTATAGACTTGCTAGCGCTGCAGGTGGGTGGTATATCTCACAACTCACAATAGGGTGGAGTGAAAAAATCCATAATGTTTTTTCGGAAACGGGTACCTTTCAATGATTGTGTATTAGGCCCAATAGAAATTCTGTGAAATATTTAATTTTTATCATATCATCTTCAGTCTGCGCATTTGGTATAAATTTTTCAATTTTTTCAAATTATTTCGATTTTTAAATATTTTTAATTTTGTATAAAAATACAAAATTGCAGTTGGTTAGTTGCCTATTAATTCCAAAGAGAGTAAAATATCCACGTAATTTTTTTCAAAGGTTTATGGATAGGGTGTTAGTCTGCGCATTAGGCATTAACAATCCCCAAAATATCAGATTTTTGCGTTTTTCGTTTAACAATTACTTTTCTTATTTCTTTTGCAATCAATTGTATACTGTGAATATCTTCGCAACCTCATATTAAAAAAAATCATTCATGAAGCTCAATAAAAGTTTTAAGAAGCATGTGTCAACATTTCTGACGGCCGCTGTGCGGAACGAGTGAGGTGGTAGCGCTGACTGTAGTTTTGACGTTGACGGTACAGACAAGTCGCGACTTGAATCCCCCCCTCTCATTTTCCACTTTAGTCGTGCTTCGGCATCGATACTGGCAAGTGGTGCGTTATGTTTGTTGAGTCCGTAATTCAAATCAGTTTAGCATTTTCGAAATCCGACTCATCAATTTCAAAATTTGAATCCATGAAGAAAAACTTGGTAGACCAATGCAGTGGGTTATTTGCCAATTGCATTCAAATTCAAATGAACTTCCGTTATGGCATTAAAAGCTAGATGGTCCAACTAGTGGACCGAAAGGATTTGTTGGACCTGTTGGGCAAAGCCTACCAACTTGCCATTCTTTGAAATCAGTTCAGTTTGAACCCATCGAGTTTGTAGCTGATAAAGTCGATCGTGGAGATGAAAACAATTTAATTACCGACTAACAATATCTTTACGATATATGCCAGGCAGTTTCTAGTAGGGAAATATCCCAAGAACTAGAAAACAAAAGTCCAGGAAAGCTTTCCCACGCGAGATGGTTAACTACAGCAAACAGGATCTTAAGGTTGTATGTTGCTACGACTAATCCTAGTCAAACTTTAATTGAGCTCGCAACATTCATCGTAAAAGTGTATGCTCCTAGCTGGTTCCGGATCAAGTGCAATCTAAAAGTTATCAATGGAGCTAAAAACTTGTGGCATACCGTAGATAATTGCTCTTATCTCTCTGAAGAAAATAAAACGATTGTATTCAAATGCATTCAAGAAAATGGGTACTTTGCTCACCCTGAAAACATGCTCTTATCCATGTTGACTGATGACAGAGAGCATATAAAGAAACTAGCTTTAAGACGTATAATCAACGCTCGATCTAGACAACTAGCCAATAAGCAAATAAGGAGATTTGAGATTCCAAAAATAATTTTTGGAGCATCTGAATATATCGACATGATTGTTTGGAGTGATCTAGAAGTTACAGAACCACCTCTTACACGCCATCTGACGAATCAGGTTTTACCAAGGTTACTGGAAACCGAGAATGTAAATATGATTTCCGAATGCACTCTTTTTGAGCTTCCATCACATACTCAAGCGGTTGAAAGAGCCGTAAAAGAAGTCACTGCCACTTCTAAATTGGTCCATGATAACAAGAAAAGAGAAAGCCTAATAAAGACAAGAATGTTTGATAGAAATATCAGGCCAATCTTTAACACAAAGAAACAATTTAACTGTTAAAGACTGATGTTGTGAATGTAAAGATGTGTCCTCATGGTTGGGTGGAAGGGAGGGCACGGGTGGGACCCGAAGTGCAACCACCTCCTCGTGGTGAGTCCTGGGTAGTTCCGTATGAGCTAGCAAAGAGTTGCACAATATAAAAATGATTACGAAAGAAACGAGAAAATAATTTTATGGCATTGAAGGCAATTAATAATTGTTAGAAAAAACATCGAAAAATGAACGTTTTCGGGAATTTCAACAAATTTAATGCCTAATGCGCAGACTGACAACCTTTCAAAAAATGTATGAAAAAAATTACGTGAGTATTTTAGACCAATTTCGACCATTTGACAACCACCCACCTGCGATTTTTTCGTATCTTATCCTAAATAAAAAATATTTAAAAATCTAAAAATCTACCAAAATTTTAAAATTTATACCAAATGCGCAGACTACTGAAGATTGCATGATAAAAATTAAATATTTTACAGAATTGTTATTGGGCCTCATACACAGCCATTGAAAGGTACCCGTTTCAGAAAAAACATTATGGATTTTTTTCACTCCACCTTAACTCACAATAATAGGGCGAGATAGCTGCTTCCCATCACTGCTTTCGTCGGGCTGTAGACTGCTGAGATGGCTAGTACGAATCGACGTATCGGACAACTTTACGCCCAGCTTTTCCCGACACAGGTCGACGACCAGCTTGTACGAGTATTCACCCTGAGTCTCCTGGATGCCAAAGATTCTCATATTACCCCGCTTCTTTTATTGATCAAGATTATCCGTTTTTTTAGGACTCGATTCTCCAACTCGTCCACACTTGCTGTTATGCAGCCTGTTCATGTCTTCTTATATGGTAGCTAACGCACATCGCACCGCTACCTCCACAATGTCCTTTATCCTATCCACGAGACGCTGAACAAGCTCAGTTAGAGAAAAGAAAAACTTGGTCAAATTAATAAAAAAATGTTAATGTAAATTTTACTAGATCTGGCGGTTGGAAATAATTCCTTTATTTGGGAACGAATTGGTTTTCTTAATATCAAATATTGAACTAATAGTACATTACTACATCATAAAATTCTCAAAGAGGTGGACATATTGAAACCCATCATCTTGGTTTATGTATATATATTTTTCAATGTTAGATGTATACTCTTTCTCTTCTGCACACTTCCACTATTATTTTCGAACTCGCCAAAGACTCAAATCTCTTAATTTTCTAAGAATGACTGTCAAATATTGCGAACTTTAGACATAAGATAAAGATGCAAAAGTGTACGCAACGTTTTCTCAAACAAACATCTCAGTCACTTATTCACAGACGGCACATTCGTAATGAAGACTAAGCGCTCTAAGCACAAAGCCGCTGTCTTCTCGTGTTCACCGACTGTGAAGTTCCTTTCTCTTAAAAATCTACTTTTTGAGTAACTTATTTACTCCTGTAGAATTTATTTATTTTGTTCAAAAACCTTGGATTTAAAACACTGATATAGAGTTTAATTGTTATCTTCCCAAGCATAACATCACACAGGGTAATATGATACTAATGATAGGGCACAAAAGTTTGGCTTACGAGATATAAGCTTTGAATGGTGGCTACATGAAGTAAATGACGACTTATTAAACTAAATTAATTACCAATAATTTTAAGAGTTTATAGATCTATCTATCTACCAACGGGCTGTATAACACATAAATAAACAGAAACAACAATAAACTATTTATAAATACAGGTTCGTTCAGTGTTTTATTTTTATTATACAAATATTACATCTATAATCCAATAATTCATTACAAAAATAATGATGTAACATATTATAAAATATTGACTTTTTACCCAAAATCTGAATTTCTAGCACCAAAACTTTTTCCTCGTAACCTCTTTTTGCACCGGCACTTTCTTTGTAGCACTGTTCGTTAATTACACTAACATTCACCCCACTGTCAAACTCACAATTGAAATTTTTACCTTCACAATTAGCAAATCTACCGCAATAGGCTCAATCTTATTTAAAACAAAAAGATTTGTTAAATCATATTTACTCTTTGTCTGCTCAATATGCACAATATTATTAAAATCATTAAAACCTGAAGGTGATCTAAATTATTTACTAGAAATACTATGATTAAGAAAGTCTGATTCGTCTACATAGTCATGTCTCTTATTTATAAATTTCATATTTTTGGGAGTGGACTTAACACTATTCTAATTTTAACCTAACCTAAGTGACCTTTTTTGCCATATTTATTACACTTATGCGATTTGTTTTCACTAATTGCACTATTAGTTCAAAAATTTATTCTGCCGGCTTGTCTGTGTCACACAAGATTTTCACTTTATTACTTTTCCTGTTTAGTATTGTTTGCATCAATTTATATTTCTAAACGCTCATTATACGAAGACCATGCCTCTTCTGCAGCATCAAACCCGTTAATAGAGGCGATGTATTTTGCCATTTTTTTGCAACGAACAGTATTTACGCGCCGTTTACCGTAATTAGCTCACGTGGCTTCTCATTTACTTGTCGCCAAAATTTAATGTTTCGTTATAATAGGGTTTTAAATATCGCTATCAGTTACACGCACTATGTAGGGATTTATAAAAAATCCATCATAGTATTAAACACCGAGGATGGTAATAAGATATAGGACATTAATACATCATGGTCCCAAAAGGAAGTAGAACGAGAAGGTTTGCATGGCGGCTCTATTGTGCGATTGATCGGCCACGGCTGGGTTTATTTCTTACAACATATGCATCAGTGTTACCAGAACATTGTACATTAAAAAGATAATTTTCTTTCCAATATCGACGAAAGGTAGAGTTTAGTTGGATGGAGATAGATTGAGTGTATTCCCATCTCTTCTATTATTTACCTATATTAAGCTATTATATGCAAACACAATTTCAGTTGGAAAGTGTATGGTAAATTGAACTAAAATCCCTGAAATAAGTTTTATATGTACAGGAAATTACCAAATATTAGTAATGATTGAAGTATTGAATGTAATGGATTTATGGAATAAAAGAATAATGTAACAAAATAATGACAGATTATTTACAGTTTAGACATTCAACAGAGGCATTTTTAAAGGTTTTAGGACAAGAAAATTTGCTTTGCCTGTGATTGGTTGTAATTTGTAGTTATCTATATATATAAAAATGAATGTTTGTATGTTTGTCCTTTATGGAATCGTGAACTATTGGACCGATCATGATGAAAATTTGTACGTATATGTATTTTTCCACGGAGAAGGTTTATAAGCTATGCCCATCCCTTTCCCGATTCAGGATTCCGCCCCACTGGTTACAGAAATACCCATAAGAAATGCATTGCAGCAAACATATGTTAACGTCTTTTCAAATTTTTAATCAGCTGTTCTTTGTAAACATATATTACACTTATAGTTTTAAAGCATAGAGTAAGCTTAAGAGAAACGACAAATTTTGTTTAAACTGTTTTTGCAATCACTGTTAAACATAGACTTTACTATCCAGATAATACAATTCAAATTTGACGTAAAAATTCACCTTTAACTGCAATATTTATTTAATATAAACCATGCTCATGCTTGATCAGAAGAGTAATGCAGATATCATAATTACTATCTTACGTTGGCTACAAATATAAAGAATGTTATAAAATCAACCTTAGTTGTTTTTTTTGACAGAAGTATGGTTCTCAAAACTCCGTGTGTACATATTCTCTCGATCGAGACAACAAAGCAAGCTCAATCGTGGCATCGGAGATATAACTAATTTAATCTAAAATTTATTATAGTAAAAAAAAAATTACTAAGTAATATAAGGACTTCGGTTCTTAAGATTTGCGTGCGAAGCAGTGGGTAACAGCTAGATAGAGGCAGGAATATGGTACATACCTTCATAATACGCCCAAGAGGCTCACGATGGAACGACTATCAATTATCTCAGCAATGTTTAGAATTTGATAGAAAAAGAATAAGTGAATATAGTGTACTGTTTTCAACGGGAAATTGCGTGCGAAGCCGCGGGCAACTTTTGCAAAAAATTATTGAAATGCGTAGCAAAGCGCGCCGGGCCCGCTAGTTGTAATATAAAACTTGATTATCATATAATATTATCTATATAAAATGTAGAAGGACATAGTATAACAAGTGACATAAACTTAGGATTATATATTGATAGTAAACACAAACATGGTTTTTACGCCCGTCTACTGCTGAAGTCGTAAATTTTCATTATAAAATAGATGTAAAATATTGCTGATCATACAAGATCCCATTTCGTGTTATATACTGATAGCGACATGACATGCGATACTACTGGTTGATGTGACAAACTATAGTTAGGCTAACATGGTAATTACTGTTAATTTTAACAGTACTCAATATATAGTGTTATATATCTGCTAACATCGTATCATCCACATACGTATGAAAATTAGGGTGATTAAGTTATGCCCTTGCTGTCTAACAACTATCATACAAATTTCAACTAATTTACAGATATTTAGTGATGTAGAGTACAGTGGTGTGACAGGCTCGCCTATCAAATGTAACTAATAACTTTAAGTAATTGAAAGCTCTTCATTAAGTTCCAAATAAATAATAATAAATATCCAATATATTTTGTACAATACATGACCCAACATTCTGATTTAATTTTGTTATATTTAAATGTGTCAATCCATGAATTTCACAGTAATATTGTACTTTATATTTGTTTTGCATGTATGAATGTGAAGAGTGTATGTACTTTTATCCATGTTGGAATGAATGCGTTAAGTTTTAAGGATGTAAAGTTAGGCTTGGCACTTAGTTTAAGATACTTTTAGATTTCAATTATTGTGGTAATGGCAAATGTATTTTGTTACCTAAGTATATTATTATGGTTTTTATTATCCTGTATTTGTACAAAGAACTATGTAATGTATTTATTTGGAAAATAAATTATTATTATTATTATTATTAGGTCCGGTCTTCTGATCAGCAAACATATGATTTCAATACTTGCAGACAGAGGAGAATAGAAGAAATGATTGATTTAAAATCAGCTCAAAGTTTTTGTTTAATTTCGTTATATAAATAACTTATTGGCAGATACAGTCGTTTAATATCTCAGTAACTGATGATTAAAAACTGTTTGATTAAAGAACATTCCATTTAATAAATCCATAGATGATATATCATAAATGCATGTTTCGACATTACAATACTACCTAATTTACATTGTTAATATCTGTTCTGAAATATTAATTTCGGTCAGTCTAACTATCTGTTTGCCTGTCCACACGACATCTACATAGCCAACTGACCTATAGACCAATTTTGCATGTAGCATCATTTCTGGAGAAGACTATGTTCGATGATGTTGCACGTCATATTATGGGATTTGGCTGAGGGTAAGCGATAATTTTTACTTAATATCATGTTTAACCATAGTGATAACGATAAAATTACAGAATAAATCAATTTATAAACAAAATGAATAAAATAGTATGGAATTTGAACATTTGATGTGGATTCACAACCCAAAAATGTAAACGTAATTTTTTAATGAAATTTGTGTTGAAAAGATTAAAATGGAAAATAAACACTTTTAATATTCAAGAACCTTTATCAAAACCCTATTATACTAATGCATTATGAATTTAACATATAACAAGCCAAAATGATTAAAATTTCATAGGTGGATATTGTATTTTGCATTGAACATTATTTCTTTATAGTCAAGAATAGTTACGTTTGTGCATTTCCAACCCTTGAACTTGATTTTACCACAATGGATCCATTCACTTGTGAGACATATATCTTTTTCCTGCCATAGGAATGTAAACATTAAATATTTGTTTTAGTTATATACCTGTTTTTAGCCCACAGGACATTTCGTGAATTAAATGAGCAACAGATTTTAAGTTTTTATGAAATCTCAGCGAAGGATGTTACATGGGACGCGGAATGTCATACTCCTACTTTTTTAGTGGTCCAATAAGTACAAAATATAATCTTTTAAAATGTGTGCACATGGGTTCTTGCACTTTGTATGTAAAATGGATTGATACTATTTAAATCATCTATATATTATGTAGAATGATTTTGTTGCAATAATTATGCAATGATGGTTGGTCGTAGCATCGTACTCAAAAATCTATAGGTGGGACAAAATTTATGCTATAAAACGTACATACTAATTTCAACGTCAAAGTTCAGCAAACCTTGTTGGCTCCATGTTAGTTTTTAAAAACTGGCCGATTGGTGAAGTAATTAAAAAATTTACATTAATACGACAATTGCATTTACTTTTAGACGATTGTAATCTATATTTGTTGTAGTAATACGTTTTTAACTTAGAGCTCTAGCGGTTACAAATCTATCTAAAACAAATGACCTGAAGTTATAAATTATTAAATTTACTGAAGTGTTTCTTATTCCATTATACTCAATTATTTTTAATACACATTATAAACTGTACGTAAAACAGAATGTAGCGTAAGGAGTGAATAAAAGTGACTGACCAAACATACCCATGGTAAATGATGTTAGTACACGAAACGTGCTTGTTTGAGCCCGGAAAACGATGAATGTGAATGACTAGGGATGAACTGAATACTGCAAAAGTAATGATGTGTAGGAGTGGTGGAACTCCATCATTACTGTGGTTGTAAAGTAATGTTTAGTATGAGTGTACTTCGTTATCACATAATCCTTATTCACTGTGAATCCATACCATTCAGATGATCACATAGCTCTAACTAAATCGAAAAAATCTTTAATTTATTAAAATTTGAAAACTATTTTAGTTGATGATCTTTTCCCCGCATTATCTTTTTCAATAAAAAACCAGTCTAGTATGATCTAGTTCTGGAAAAAAAACGAAGTGGAAGAGTTGTAGCTTTAAATTAGGAATACTCTTCTTGGAAAATACGTGATCCTTTACACAGTAAATACTTGTTAAATGTTATAATTTGAAATTACTTATGTTTACAAATTGTAATTGTATCTTTATACATAAAACTTTTGGGGAAAAAGTTACGTGTCAATAAATAAATAAAGGTTAGTATACTAAATGTTAATATACAAATTTTTTGTTTTTATTATGATGACCTTAAATATTCTCGAACTCATAAGATTTAAGTAGATACTGGTGGAAATTAAAACTGCACCTTTTTAGAAATATTCAGGTTTATTAAATCAATCCAAATTTCAATTATTAACCTTGTATTCCACCAATGAAATGTTTTGCACAATAGTTTAAAATTACTACTTCCTTAGGCAAGGCACTTTCGATTTAACATGGACTCACTGTCCTCCAAATACGTGTGTATAAAATATAAAATAAAATAATAATCTTGAATAAATTTGTATGAAATAAAATAAATAGGCTTCTTCTCAAAACTAATAAAATAAAAATTATAAACTTCTTTAAAATAAAATTCTCAAACAAATCTAAACAGTTCTCAACAGGAATTTTTCACAAGTTCCTACAGGATATGGTGCAGCACCTGCAGCTCTAAATTTTAACTAGAATCCCTATAATTTCAATTAAATTTTTACGTTTGACTTTAAATAAATAACTCCTTTACAATTTAGATATATATTAGTCCACACTCAACAGAATTTGATCGCTAATTTCAAATTTCAATTCCAATTTCAAATTAATTCACTTCTTAAATTTTCAAATTTCAAATTTAGAAAAATTTAATAATTCAGTCAAAAGTACTTAGCTCTTTGGTCGTGAAGGTCTTGGAGTTCGGTATTAAAATAATCTATACCGACGGATCCTACGCCCGACACTACTTTTAAACTCGCACTAAAGACTTTACTCTATCGCTTCTCAACTCGGAATGGAAGCAGAGCGTGTTTTCTCGGCCTGCACCGACTACGCTCCTGTTCCTGCAGGCCTGTTTGAATCTCTCTCAACGCAGGTTCGCCGCCTAACAAAAGATTGAGTCCACTGTAGACTATTGTTTGGCAATCACTGCCATCAAGTCAGGTCTAGACCAGATTCCAAGCGCGTCGTGCCTGCCGCTGGATTACAATATAAATTTACTATTTTTTATTCCCTATCCATTTACAATTCTAAAATAAAATTTTATTTATTAATTTTTTTTATTTTTATCTAAAGTATACCATGTAATTGGTATACACATCCCCCTTAAAGCGCTTGGTATCTGCCAAGTTTAATACTTAAGTCTAAAAAATTTATCTCACATCCTTTAGAAATTGTATTTCCACCTAGCCTTAACATGCATCATAAAATCTACAAAAACCCCTTTTTTATACTATTTGTTTTAATTTATTTTTGATAATAGTTGTAAGAAGTGGCAGCATACAAGTTGTCAAGTTATTTTAACCAAGCGTTATTATTATAAATTCTTTTTAAAAGAGTCCATACATTATTAGATTGTTTTTGAAAACTTAAACAATTAAGTTCCCCAATAGAAACCTTGACCTAAACTACGGCAAGTATTAAGAGTCCAATTGCCACCTACCTTTTTACAATTCTAAGTCCTACCATAAAGATAGTCCATCCAGATAATCCTTCACAATGGGTCGAACGAGGAAGACGGTGATTGTTGTTGTGGGATGTTTATAGCAGGTCCGGTCTGTTATCAGTTGGGTCGTCCCTGGAACCTTTGCCCTGCACGGCTGTGTGTGTTGGCTCGCCCATTCACTGGTTGATGCAGCTTCATATAGAATTAAAACATATCCCCAGACGGGGGTGTCAGTTCTTATTTTATTATTTTTACCTATACCATTCTTTATCATAGAAATAACAGTCTTTTTTCTTCTGTTCCCCTCTTCCTTGGCATAAATTTTATCAAACTAACAAGTTTAAATTAATATTCCAACATTCGTGTTAATTATTAATTTACATACAAACATAAATAACACATGTTAATAAGATTAATTACGGACCATGAGTTTCGGATTTGTGCATTATTCAGAAAAATAAATACTGAATTGGTTTAATACACTCCTCCTCTCCCAAACCATGTAGTTATCGCAACTGTGTACTTCACCTGTGCCCTTTTATCTAAATCATAAACTTTTTATTCCTCTTGAGGTTTCTTCAAATTTAAAATACATTTTTACAAGATTACAATTCCAATTAATATTTACAATTTAACAGGGCTGTAGAATTTCCTCAATTGTTCACTATATTTTAATTTAATCTTCCTTGTCACTGAAATTTCTCAAATCAAACATACATACATACAACGTACATCCAATATAGTTTTTCTTCATTCTTACAACTAATTTAATTCGTCATAATTTTTAATCAGTTCCTTTTTTAAAAATTTTTTGTAATTCAATTATTTACCCCTCGGTAATTATTTTGTTTTGTTATATTTAAATATACATTCTTCTTTCCCCAGTGGGTTTCACATCCTGCAAGTGTATTCTACGGAACTCATTCAATTCTTTTAAATTTTGAACCACATATGAGTTGGAGCTAATAATTGAAATTATTCTAAATGGTCCTTCATATTTCAGATCTAGCTTATATCGCTGATTTGTAATTCTACAATAGACTACATCATACATTTTTAATTGCCTGTGATTTCGGTTGTATCGGTTTCTTCTCGAATTCAGCTCATTTTGTCTTTTTAAATTTTGAATAGCTTCAACCATCTTTGCATTCTTATCTTTGCTCCATTTTTCATCACAAATATCTTTAATTTGCCATTTTAGTGACAAACCATCATTTGCTTTGAAACTGAACATCAATTCAAATGCAGACGACTTTATGCTTTCATTGTGACAAGTATTTAGGGCCATTTGCACATGGTACAAATCCTTGTCCCAATTCTTTTTACAGTCATGATAATAAGCTGTCAGAATTTGATTTAAATTTCGAATTTGCCTTTCACTTTTATTTCCTTGAGGAGTATAAGGTATAATGGTCCTTTGTTTTATGCCCAAATTAAACAAATAATTTTTGAACTCCTCGCTGACAAAATATGTTCCATTATCCGTCACGAATTCTTCAGGCAAAGAAAAATTTTTGAAAATATTATTTTCTAATGCATTAATTACATTACCTGAGGTGCATTTCCTGAGTGGCATTATCCAATTATATTTGGTGAAGTCATCTACAGCTATCAGGATGTATTGCATTCGATTGGAAGACGCAGGTAATGGCCCATAAATATCCATATATAACTTCTGCATTGGACGACTGCTCAGATTGCTGTTCAAAGGTCCTTGGTCCCTCCAGTTGCTACTTTTTGCTTTCAAACACACTTCACAACATTTTACATTATTTTTCACATAATCATTTAGTTTAGGGTGATAAAACCTTTCATTTATTTTCTGTTGTGTTTTTAAAATGCCGAAGTGACAGCCAGACAATGAGTTGTGATAATACTCGTATACGACCTTGAATAAGTGCTCAGGTAAATAGATCCTTTTAGAATTGTTTTTATTGTTCACATAAAATAACACCCCTTTTTCCACACTGTAAACATCACTATTGGTATAGTTCAATACACCCTCCATAATTTTAGTTATATTTACATCCTGCTTCTGATGCGTTTTTAAGTTCATAAAGCTAAAAGGCATCGTACTTATACTATTTATAGACACTGTTTCCTCTCTTATTACTAAGTCCTTATTATTTACAGTTTCATTGTTCATTTTTATAGAGTTATCATTCATCTTGTCCTTATTCACTAATTTTTCTAGTTCATGTAACACATTGTGGTCAACTTCACTATCTTGAAATAATCTAGATAAATAGTCCGCTACTGGGTTCTGATTACCTTTAACATGCGTAATTTTAAATGGTAGAGACAATATAACCTCCACCCAGCACCCTAATTTTCCTAACTTACGAAATTGGGACAATACCCAAGCCAATGCTGAGTTGTCGGTCACTAAGTTGAATGGTCTTATTTCTAGGAAATTACGGAATTTATTTATTGAACAGACAACTGCCAAAGCTTCCTTTTGATAGGTAGTAAGTTTCACCTCACTTTCGTTAAATTTTCTCGAATAATAGGCCACCGGTTTTAAATGTCCATTGTCCGCTTCCTGTAATAAACAGGAACCGAGGGCCTTATCACTCGCGTCGCATTGAACTGTGAACTCCTTGTTGAAGTCAGGGATGGCTAACACGGGGGGACGGGTAACCGCTCGTTTCAGTTTATCGAACGATTCCTGACATTTTTGGTCCCACACAAATTTGGACGACTTCTTCCTCATTTCATTGAGTGGATGAGCTATTTCCGCATAATTTGGAATAAATTTAGAGAAATAACTAGTCATTCCTATGAATCTCGCAATACCTTTCTTGTCCCGGGGCCTCGGAGATTCTAATAACGTCCGTGTACGGTCAGGGTCCATTCTTATAGTGTCTTTGGAAACCAAATGTCCCAGAAATTTAATTTCATTATAACAAAATTTTACTTTCTCCGGATTCACAGTAAGATTATTTTTCTTTAAACACTCTAACACTTGTTTCAAATGCATATAATGTTCCTCCAATGTCTTCGAATACACAATAATATCGTCCAAAAAGGCGAGAGTGGAAGTAAATCTCAATTCTCCTAAGATTTTATTCATATATGACGACAATACCCCACTTCCAATTAATAATCCAAAAGGAATTCGTTTAAAGCTGTAACTTCCGAAAGGTACCGAGAACGTAGTTAACTCCTGGCTTTCTTTCGCTAAACTTATTTGATAAAAACTTTTGGTTAAGTCTATTACTGAGTAATAATTGTTTCCCTTCAAATGGTAATATAGTTCGTGCATGTCGCCTATAGGATAACTCACTCCTTCCAACTTCTTGTTTAACTCCTTGTAATTAACTACTAATCTTTCCGATTTTCCATCTTCCTTACCTACTAAAAAGGCTGGACTCGAGTACTGACTCACACTTGGTTGAATAATGTCCTGTTCCAATAATTCGTCAATAATTTTTTTTATTTTTAATTGTTTAGGTGGATTCAATGGATATGGTCTAAGTTTTACGGGTTCATGATCTTTAACTTTTAATTTATACTCATAATCTAGAGTTTTTACCAATTTTGTCGGTAAATACCGTTAAATTCCTTTATAATTTTTATTATTTCATTACTGGCCTCTTCGCATCCTATTTTATAAGTGTGATTGGTGTTCATACACGCTACTGTAATATTTTGCACAAATTTTATACACTTTTCTATATTAAAGTCAAATCGACAACAATTATTTTTCAAGTCTATTAACAAACCAGAATGTTTTATAAAGTTCGCTCCTAAAATTGCCTTTTGAGCTAAGTCCTTCACTGTAACAAATTCCACTTTCCAGGTGAACATATCTATTTTTATTTTTATATTTACACTGCCGATTACGGACATTTTTTTATTTTCAGCACTCATACATGTCAGGTTAGATAACTGGTAACACTTTACAATCTTATTCTCTAATAATAGTTTATACAGTCTATCACTTATTATATTTATACTACTACCAGTATCTAATAATACATTTAATGATATATTCTTGCCAAAATCTATTTCTAAGCTGGGCAATGAACTGATATTTTCCGAATTTTTCTTTTGCCAAGTATGATTTAATTTAGCAGATAATTCATGTGAATTTTTGTTGGACACAATTTTAGGTAACCGGGAAAGTTCGCCCTTCCTTAACTCATTGTTCGAACTTTCCCTACTAACTAGTTTTTTGACTCCTGTACATTACGACCTACATTTTCGGGGTTTATAGCTGGAGTGTGGTTTACAATAGGTCTCCGCTGGTTTACAACAGGTTTCCTGTTTACCTCCCGGCACTGATAAGCATAATGACCAGGTCTATTACATTTGTAACAAGTTATTGTTTCTTGCCTCGCCCTGATGCTGTTAACCGGTACATTATACTTCCTATTCACATTCAAATTATTCCCTGTTTTCCTCACGTTGTCAGCATAATCTACATTATTCGCCCTTATACACATCTCATCCAGTTCGGAATATGTGCTCGGATTTCCCATAAACACTAGTTTATTTCTGGTTTCAGGATTAATTCCCACCTTAATTAATTCCACAACATCCCTTTCATTTATATTACAACAAAGTACTTCTACTGATTCCTTAATGTCTATAATGTAGTTGGATAAGCTTTCATTATATCTTTGGGGACGGTGCACCTTTTCAAATTTCAAAAGTTCACGCTGATGATATGGCACGAAATAATTCAATAATATTTCAAGCATTAGTTTGACCGTGACATTGTCCTGTTTTATTTCTAATAGTTTCGACAAAAGAGCTCCCTGACTATGTGAAATCGCAATCTCCATAATATCCTCTTCCGTACATCTAGTTTCCTTTTTAAGTTTCAAGATTATTTTAAAGAATTCTAATAATTCTTGAACATTTAATCCATCGCAGATTTTTAACTCTTTCAAATAACGCTCAATGGGGTTCGGTAGTTTATTATAACTTAAATGTGGCCGTCCCGAAACACACCTCATCTCTCATATTTAGACCAGACTTATCTTTCACTTCCGGTTTACTAGCCTCTTCCAGCTCACCTTCTATTTCCAGATTGGAATCAGATAACTTACGCACCAAGTTATCAGATGTTTCCTTGTCAATTTTTAGGTTTTTTATTTTTAACAACAATTCACTTAATATACTATTCCGGTTTTCAACATGTTTAGCTATATCCTTTTCTTCGATTTTAAACAATTTACTTAAGTTAGTTAGTCGGCGCTGCCAATGATTTATTTTTGTTTCACACCTAACTATGTCCAATGTTAGTCCCTGTTCAATGGATTCCTCCAGTCTACTTCCTAATACTTGGGTTTCTAACTTAATTTTATCCCATTCCTCCTTGAAAGCGACCTTTCCACTCAGGTTCAAATAATTACTATTTACATCAAGACTTATTAACTGCCGTAACTTTTTCCTTAAATCTATCACTTTAAGACTAGGAGACACTTCCACACCTCTTAACCTAATTTCATAGTCCAATTCCTCCTTGGTTAACAAGTCCACCTTAAGTGCCATTTTAAAAGTTTAATATTAAACACTTTATAAATTTCCAGTATCCAAGCCACTTATTAATGAACAACCACTAAGTTCAATTTTATTAAGGTTCACCAGAATATAGCAGAGTGGCGCACTTATTTGTATACTAAATGTTAATATACAAATTTTTTGTTTTTATTATGATGACCTTAAATATTCTCGAACTCATAAGATTTAAGTAGATACTGGTGGAAATTAAAACTGCACCTTTTTAGAAATATTCAGGTTTATTAAATCAATCCAAATTTCAATTATTAACCTTGTATTCCACCAATGAAATGTTTTGCACAATAGTTTAAAATTACTACTTCCTTAGGCAAGGCACTTTCGATTTAACATGGACTCACTGTCCTCCAAATACGTGTGTATAAAATATAAAATAAAATAATAATCTTGAATAAATTTGTATGAAATAAAATAAATAGGCTTCTTCTCAAAACTAATAAAATAAAAATTATAAACTTCTTTAAAATAAAATTCTCAAACAAATCTAAACAGTTCTCAACAGGAATTTTTCACAAGTTCCTACAGGATATGGTGCAGCACCTGCAGCTCTAAATTTTAACTAGAATCCCTATAATTTCAATTAAATTTTTACGTTTGACTTTAAATAAATAACTCCTTTACAATTTAGATATATATTAGTCCACACTCAACAGAATTTGATCGCTAATTTCAAATTTCAATTCCAATTTCAAATTAATTCACTTCTTAAATTTTCAAATTTCAAATTTAGAAAAATTTAATAATTCAGTCAAAAGTACTTAGCTCTTTGGTCGTGAAGGTCTTGGAGTTCGGTATTAAAATAATCTATACCGACGGATCCTACGCCCGACACTACTTTTAAACTCGCACTAAAGACTTTACTCTATCGCTTCTCAACTCGGAATGGAAGCAGAGCGTGTTTTCTCGGCCTGCACCGACTACGCTCCTGTTCCTGCAGGCCTGTTTGAATCTCTCTCAACGCAGGTTCGCCGCCTAACAAAAGATTGAGTCCACTGTAGACTATTGTTTGGCAATCACTGCCATCAAGTCAGGTCTAGACCAGATTCCAAGCGCGTCGTGCCTGCCGCTGGATTACAATATAAATTTACTATTTTTTATTCCCTATCCATTTACAATTCTAAAATAAAATTTTATTTATTAATTTTTTTTATTTTTATCTAAAGTATACCATGTAATTGGTATAGTTAGGATACTATACATAATTTCTTATTTAGTACTGCGTACGTAAATTTATTGTAAATTAAGTACGTGCATTTTAATAAAATAGAATAACGTTAGTTATAAAAGTTTTTTCATGTCTAAAATCTATGTTAAACAAAATTATTATTTGCAATTATCATTTCCATTAAGTCTTCGAGCAGAAAATATTCCTTTATGTAAAGTTTTTATATAAATAGTATACGACTTTTGCATAAAAACTGAACTTAAAGAAATAGAATATTGCAGAAATAGTTGTAAATATATCGGTTTGGGATTGTAAAATTCGAGAATGATATAAACGTTCACCCACTTAACGCAGTATCTTTGCTCATATGTGCATAAAACGTAACTTCACCTTTGAATTATACTTATTAGCAAGTACTATTATCAATTACTTAGGATAATATGAATGTATAAACAAGGAAAAGTGTTGGAGAGTAGAGTAACAAAACACAGTTTTATATTTAATTCATGATTAGTGTATTTATATTAACGTTAAGAAGAGGAAACTCTTGTTTTTATAAATAGCTTGTTCCAGGAACTGAAATTTTCTATTATTCACGATATGAATATTTATGATAGAAGCTCTTAATATTATGTAAGATGACAGTGAGATCGCGATATCTGTCTCGGGAATTAATCTCTGTATTGTTGTAAGATATACTCGCTCATAGCTCAGCGACAGCAGGTTTATCTCAATGCCAATATTTACCTAGTGTCTGTGCTCGTTCTTCTTACATATACCCATATAATCAGTGAAGACATTTCACATTCAATATGGATGTACGTTATTTAAGTACAGTAATTACCTGTTTACATTCACCATGTGAAATTGGCCAAATCAGAAAACATATTTTAAATTCGTATCTCATGGAAAAGACATGCTGTTTACAATAATATTTTTAATAAGTAATAACCACTTTGATAATACTTAATAACCTATGTATTATATATAGTTTAATTCAAATATTTCTGAAAATTATGAATTACATTATAAAAATTCTTTTAAAGAGAGTAAGTTGCTTTTATTTTGTGAAAAAATAGTCCATAAAATTAATTATACCTAATTATTGAGTGTTTCTGTTTTAGGAATATTGGCCTTTGGTATTCGATATATTTTGAAACAAATGTCTGATCGCAAATTATAATAGCTAAAGAGTATATTAAATATTACAAAGAAAATTATTACTGTATAATTTGGTCAAGCGACTATGATGCGGAGGTAGGCGTTGGCTGTGAAACAAACCTATGAATAGCAGGTGATAAGTCAGCCAAAAGTTAAAAATTGCTATTTAAAAAATGTTTCATGGCAGTGTTTGAAAATTTATTATTACTAATAAAAAGTCTCTTGCGGTCTGGGATAATAATATAATCGCGTAGTTCCAAAATATTAAAATAATAGCGTTAAAGAGGAAGCCTAAACCAAATATATATATAAACCTCACTAGTCTAAAAGATTTTATATTCGGAAATTTAAAAAATAATAACAAATAAAGTAATAAAGTTATAGGCTATTCTATATTTTACCTCCATTTTGTCCCAAATTCAGAAAAAACTATTGTTTTTTCCACAAAAGAATAAATTTTACGTAAGTTTACTTTTTAAATAGTAGGTAATAAGAACTTATGTCGTGATTAAATAATGGGGTACCTCATTGAAACAGCAACAAGGAAAAGATGTAACATTTGATAACGATTCAATATTTACCACAAAACCTTTTGAATACTAATACTTATAAGATGTCATATAATTATTTGTATGCTATTTCATGTTAAACAGTATTGTATTAAGCGTTCTAAAATAGGTGGGTACTTATCATCTTACTTCCTTTGATTTCTGTGAATTTTTCTTTATAAAGAAGATCAGGCTCGTCGAGGCTTAAGGGTTAACAGGTTAATCTGGAAGTGGCAGAGAATCACATACACTCTGACTGTACACTAGAAAGAAATTGCTTTAATTTTTCTCAAAGGGAGAAAGGGTCGTAAAATTAAATTTTTCGCGGATAACGCTCTTTTCTGTTACCTTACATTTCTTCTTTCCGATTTCGTTTTACATAGGAATTTGTAGACGTATATATAACAAAAAGGTGTAATGTACAGTAGGCAATATAATTTAAGAAGCTATATTTTAGTTCTTACTGCAGTTACATCCCTGTAATTGTTTTTTGTTCAGCCGGTGCCTGCTTGTTTAAACGTAGAAACCACTCTACTGCCCAGATCTTTTTCATTACTTTTAACATATGTGTTGCAAATCGCAATTTCGAGTATTGTTAACAGTCACGGCCTTCCTAGGGTACATTTTGTTTCCTTTGACGCCCCTCCCTATTAAATCATGATATTACGGCCTATTGTTCAAATTATAACAAAGAGTATAATTTATGTTGTGCAATCATCATTTATTTTAATAAAATTCTGCTATTAAGTAATTTAAAGTGTTATTACTTAGGACATACTTAGAGACAACTAGTTTTTGTATTCTATCTTTTTTTTTTTAATAACCACATTATATGCAATCTTTGAAGATTTCAGTAGGGACTGAGATTGAATACAATTACGTCAAACACTCATATCTAAAATATGACGTAGAGATTAAATTGTATGACGTAGTACAATCACATACTTAAGATAAAATTTAAAAAAATTTCAGTTTTTTAATGGTATAAAAGAATTTAAATTTGTCTGTAATACCATTAAAACATTTAACAATACACGTACTTTCGTTAAGAATTACAGAGAAAATACTTTTATGCTAGAAAAATTATCTAGGATATTATGACAAAAGATGCAAAAATATGAATATTGAACTATACGTTCATTGCAACGTCTTTCTTCTTAAACTATGTATTTTTATGGTGTGCAAATACGATATTTGGAGTAATTATTCGGTAAAAAAACTATATATAATACATGAACAAATTTTAAGCTTATTTGTTTGTACTGAGACGTACACACACACACACACACACACACAAACACACACACACACACACACACACACACACACACACACACACACACACACACACACACACACACACACATATATATATATATATATATATATATATATATATATATATGAGCTGATTAATGTGAACAGCTGTTTATTTAAGCTATTAAAATTCTGAGTTGATAAAATCGGTAATATCATTATTTGCCATTCATGTTGCTAATGCAAAGAAACTAATTAAAACGAACAATACATTATACTAAAATAATTGGAATGGAGACAAAACCACTTTTACATTACCGAAGAAATAAACAGCTGTTCACATTAATCAGCTCATTGACTTAAAATCAGCTGTTCAGAGTAAAATAGTACTTCCTGTTGTGTAGTGTGTAAAACATGGTATTATGATTAATAGTACTATTGAGTTTTTTTATCAGATTTTAATGAAACCACCACTGTTTGATTTAGAATTAAGTTTACAACATTTTAATATTCTTGTAAAATTTTCATACAGGGTATCAAGTGTGCGGATTTTAACATCTAAATTTGTGATTGGCTGCCATTATTTGAAACGGGTAAACATAATTGAACACTATGAACAAGTGTTTTATCAAATGGGCATGAAAAAGGCCAACACAACTGCAAAGTTTCATAACTTTATCTTTACTGGCATAAACGATACGTTTCTTGTAGTATTTAATATAAATGTAACCACCATTAAAATTTTCAAGGTTTTTATAAATATTATGATTGTTGCTACCATAGTTTAAAATCATGGTAATTTATCATTGGTGATTATAAAATTATTGTTGGTATTCACAAAAAGGTATATATACATACCTTATATTTATATATATATATATATATATATTTTATTAATTATTTATCATTAATTTATTATATATACATATAAAACTTAATAAACGACATACATATAACTTGGAATTCATGCAAATTTTTAAGGTTTTTTAAACAACAAATGTAAGTTTATGTATAGTAAACATTTATTTGAAATCTTTCAAAACTGTGCAAGATCCCCGGTAACAAAGTTGTAAGACAATTTCAACTCGGTGATAGATTGTCACGGACGCTTCCGGAGAAATAAGGTGAAACTTTGAGCAAAGTTTGTTCGGTATCATCCATAAAAGTTTTCCCTTCTGCTCTATTTTATGAAAAATATTTATCTTTGAAGGTAAATATAAGTGTGGATTGCTCTTAGTGGTTTCTAAGTAAATAACTCTTCGTTTATATTATCATTGAAATACACATTATTTAATATTTTTAATAATTTTTCTTATTTGTAAAATGTCTCCAAAATTCTTATTAATAAACAATACTGTTGTTTTCGAAAATCGAACTCGCTTGAACAATAACTTTCCTAGAACAAGACATTTTTATTTTTCTGAGCAAGATTATTTTTTTATTTTTTACTTCTTCAAAATTTTATTGGAGTTGACGTGATGAAGTAAGCCCAACGTTATTTTGGAAGTATCAATTTCTCTTCCGCAGGGCCCTCTGATTCGACTCCTAACAATAAATAATAGTTATATGAAATTCTCGAACCCTGGAATTTTCTAACCCAGCTCGACTGGCTATCTGGCAAGTTGCGAATATTTTCGCTTGCCCCGAAAATAACATCGCAGTCTACACTCTGAAGATATTTTATATGTACTATAACATTAAATATTATTGTAAGAATTTAAAATTGTATGAAAATATGTCAGTTACATGTCCATATTTGTTATTAATACGCTCTAAAGCCAGCCTTATTTTGGATGCTAACAATAACAATTGATTGTTGCATTAATTTGAGCTACGATGCATGTTTATGTATAAAAAAATCATAAGTACAACAATCTCAAGTTAAAAATACGGTTATTTTGATATTTTCATTTAAAGGGACCTCAGTATCTTTGTCCACTATATAGTTTATCAGATAAATATGAATATATTTTGAAGTTTTTTATTTCTTAGACATAAAGGTTTCAAGAAGATTTAATAAACCCGCCATATAGCGCAATATGTTAAAAAAAATTAGAATATCAAAGCATTGTTACGTGTTAGATATAAAAACCTACGTTAGTTTATAAAACCTTCGTTGTCCTCATTTCAATAGAACTTATATAGAAGAGCCGTGCCGCCACGACCAGAGAAACTAAATGTACTTTGACTGTAATTGGATCGTCATAGTAAAAGGCGCCGATCATAATTTTATCTCAATAATACTTTGTACTTGCTACACTGAATAATAGTCTTAATGGTTCTACAAAATTATTCACATGAAAGGTTCTTTATATACGTCCATTAAGGGGAGCACTTCGCCCTATCTTCGTAATGTTAACATAGGTACACTTATCTCAAGAACTACTTGAGGTATCTTCATAATTCTTTTTTTCATTTAAAGAGGGCTTCTAGGGGAACACGTGGAACCAAAAAAAAAAAATTTTTTTTGGCATATACCCTAAAAGTTATATATTTTTGTTTTAACACTTGTCAAAAACCTATATAAATATGTGTATATGTATGTATATAAATATTGAACTCAGTGAAATGTGATGTTTTTAGTGGTTCCACATATGTAAAACAGTGCTACAAACATACAAAAAAAATTTCATATTCCTACCATTTGTAGTTTTTGAGAAAAATGTACTTTTGTATTGAAAACCGCAACTTTCGGAAAAACACAAAAAACGGAAAAAATACTGCTTTATTACCTTTTTCAGTACATTCCAGGTGCATAGGCTGGCTGATCTCCTTCCTGCTCCTCATATTCATCCTCCAGACTTCTTTTTAGTAAGTTTTTCTTCTGTCTAATTTTTTTCTCTATATCTTCTTGAGCTTTCTCTGCCTTCCAAATTCGCCGCCGGTCAAGCTTTTTCATTGCTGTAATAAAATGCTGCCCTGGTGACACTCCTATTTCTTGAAATACTTTGCATTTGCCAATGTAGCCATCATTAAAAGCTGTAACAGCTTCATATATGCCAAATTTCAAAGTTTTAATCTCCACAAATGTTCTTTTAGGTATGTAGGTCCAAATGACATTGTTGAGGGACTCATTGGGATTTTGAGTTTTTCCCTTAGTACATTTGCCCAGTAGAGTTGGATTGGCTAGATCTTGAAAAATAGGTTTAATAAATGTCATTAGGTTTTCAGGCAAGTGAAAATGGCTGCCATGATCATAGTTTTCATTGGATTTTACGGCTTTGCGGTACTTACACCAGGTTTCTTCATCATCTGGACATAGTCCATGTTGAGGCCTTTCATTAGAAGACATCACATGGAAAAAACTCTGCCCAAATGGCTTTTTTCATGTCTTCAACAGAGTTTGTGTTGCGTCTAATTGCCAATCCGTAGTATTTTTGGAGCTGAATAATGGCAGAATCTGTTAGCTTGTTCTTGCCGCCAAGTCGTGAGCCGTCAGGGAGTGTTTTAGTCTTAGCTTTTTAGATTTTTTAATCTCGATCCCATCCGTTTCTGGACATGGCCTATGCATTCTATCTTTGTTATGGCAGTATCACCATAGGGCTTGGCTTCGCATACACTGGAGTACGCCTTGCTGTCTCCATCACCAAGGTATTCAAGGTAACGAGCCTCATACAATGCCTGCGAGCGCTGAAAAATTGCGACTGCTCCAGCAACTTCCATGGCTCCACTAGAACCTTCAAAGTTTGCGATACAGCCATCACCATGCGTGTTGTTTAGTCTATTAGTGCATCTGCAATATTTAGATAAAATCTCGATGTCTAGGACCTTACCGGTTGATAAAGATGTCACTGATACCACTCCATTTAGTGAAAGGTGACCCCGCTTCTGCCATGAGCCATCAGCAGCTATAGCGAGGTCTCTGCAACCATCATTATCCGATACAGCTTCTTGCACAGCACTTTGCATTGACTTCTTACACACTAACTCAGCAATTGAACCCAAGTAATGCTCATGTTCATGATATCTCAAAGGCGGAGGTGTAAGATTCATAAAAGCGCAAATTTTTCTCCGCAGCCACTCTACCTTTGCCTATGTTACGCATAGCATAAACCAAACGAAGATTTAGGTCATAAAATGTGTTAGGCCTATCAGACTTTGCTTCATTCTGATTAGTGTTAGGCCTGACTAATTCAGAGTTTGTCACAGTAATAGTGTTTTCACAATCAGAACAGCTGACTATAATTTTTGATGCTAGGCCTACAATGTGTTTTACTTTGTAAACAAGTTGGCCATGGCAATTTTTACACACTGAAACGTTACTAAGAGCCTCATTCAACAATCCTATATTAACTATACAGTTTTCAGACTCATCATTTTCATTCAATTGGTACTGTTTCAAAAAAGGACTGACCTTCTTAGAAGATGCACTTTGAGGTCTTGGCCTATCCACATTTGGAGTATTGGTACCTCGATTGTTACTTGATCCTGAGAAACTAGGCCTAGGACTAGTTGGAGGGTTATGTTGATTTCCTTTGAAAACGCGTTTCTTGAAAGCAGGCTTTGAACGTGGCATTATAAAATTCACTACACTTATAACAAAAAATACTCAGAACTCTCCACTAAACTCACAAAAAACCATAATCATTTACGTAATTTTCACTCTCTAAAACAGAAATGTCAGTAACCAAAACATGTATGCTACCTAGGTTATAAGCAATGGTTATAAAACAGATGTTTTGTTGGTTAGTGTAAGTTGTTGACATAACAAACTGTCACTGCCAACCAAATCATGAACATGACTGCAACGAAGTAGTACTATAACAGCACCATTCAAAGTGTGACTGCTACAGGCCCGAAACTGCCTGCAGGCCTATTTAAAAAAAAATATTTCGGACACTTCTAGTCATCATAAAAAAAAATTTAATACCACCATTGTTATCGGGAAATTCCAAACTTTAATAAAAAAAAAAAAAAAAAAAAAAATTTGTAATTTTTTGAGATTTTTTACGACGAAGTGCTCCCCTTAATGTATGGTAAGATTAATAGTTTTAATAAAAAACGCATAGTTGTTTTATAACAATGTAATATAATATTGATGGATTCTTTTACAGCCGTATTTAATAAATTATCTGAGCAAAGTCTTACATTGTCAGAGCCAGGTGCGTTTAATTGATTTATGATATAAAAGAGAGCACTTGTGTTCCTATTAATACAGTTTTAAATCATTGATTAGCATAGAGGTTTAGATAATAAAAATTGTGTAATTTGCGCCAATTAGTTTAATTTTTTATATTATTTCCATATTTCGTTACTAGGTTACTAGGTAAATAACCAAACGGAAATATTAAAGTGTATGTGATTTAGTTGGTTTATTTTATAGATTTGTTTTAATGTACTCTGATAGGATATGTATGGAATTCACTTTTATATGGCATGAACGGGCTGACCTTGGACCCTGTGTGCGAAGTTTCGGGTTCGGCCCACAAGGGTATTAACGCTCGGCGAACGATGCCCTACGACTGATATTTATACATTTTAATTTTGCTATAGAGTTAGTCCTGGTTGAGATTTTAATACAATTTGAACCATCCCAGTAAATTCATTTGTAAGATACCGGGTATGCAAATGCATATACATGAATACAGAAATCTGATATGCGTGGGAGGAATTGTGATAAACGCTTCGTAAATTAAACCTCACGGTGCCTAACTTTTAATATATCCTGACTAATTTTTAAGGCAAAACCTTAGGTTTTAACTTTTATAAATTTACTTTTACATTTCCTTGTATATCGATTAAAAGCGATCTAAATTAATCAAAATAATTTAACAAAACTTACTTAGTGACTAAAAAAACTTGCAATGATTAAACATTTTATTTTACAGTGGTACTTTATTTGCTATTTTCAGGGAGCATAGAAATGAATATGACTTTTTACGAGTTAAGGCAATAAATTGCACTTTATACGATTAGTGTTCAATGCTTGGATATATTTAAAAATTGATTACCCAAACTCTTTGGAATATTTTTTTAAATTTAAAAATATACTTACTGAACAGAGAAATCAAAAATTAAGTAATAGGAAAGTTTTTTACTACTAATTATCATATTCAAGCTTAGGTTATAAAATTAGAGCCTTTACTCTCAGTCAACATAACAATAGGATAAAAGGCCATTTGCCGTTTATCTGGTGGAATTGTATGCTAAATTAAAATGCGCATGTTTTTACAAACATAAAGTTTTTAAACTCGCGATATTTTATAGATTGGCTGTTAAAATTGATGTTAGAATCCACCGCATCGTTCAAAACACTTGTTGTATCAGTTGATTGATTTTTATATAGATGAAGTTTGATTATAGTGCACGAACATTCATGCATATATATTTCAGCTGCTTAGAAAATATAAAAAACATGTTCTGGCTTCAAGAAGAGGAAAAATAAACCTTATACAGGCTTGAGAATTAGCGTGTATAACACATAATTTGGTTCAATTTTAAAGCTTATTAAGCCAAGTAAGTAGTGCTCTTTTAAAAACGATCACTTTGTTTCAAATGGAACTGTATTTCCATCAGAAGGATTTGCTTACTTATAAGGGAAAATGACTTGCTGAAAACTCTTTCACTGGTAAATATGAATGTTACTATTACAATAATATACAAGAGACTTTCACTCCGAATGATACAGTGAACGTTTTATAGTGATTTGGAATTCGTTTACAGAAACTACTAATTCATGAACTGACAATCCAAGATCACAAATTACTTGCTAATTATGGGTTAATGGGTTTTTTCATTTGTTAATGTAAAAGTGAGAAATGCAGAGTTATTATGTTTAGTTCTTGTGCAGTCTTTTCTGAAATGTCTATACTTTTATTGCATATTCACTGAACTAAGATTATGTGGATTAGAGGAACTTAAAGTCCTAACATGAAAAATTCAAGTTTTATTTAATTTTGGTTACTTACGTTATCTAATTACTATTTAAATCCTTTTCATATCCTGTACTATATAATATACAACCAAATGTGTTGTGGAAAATATGTTGTAAATTCCATCAGTACTTTACGCTTTGCTAGCCCTTTGGCGTTCTTATAATATACCATGTCTCTGAGGACGTCTGGTGATTTGCTAAGAAACAATCAAAACCAGATTACACTGAACAATCCTGCTTGTTGTGGGAGGGCTTGTTAAAAGCTCCTTTCTGACGGCTCCATTACACAGCATAAAGCTTACCAGACCACAAATCAAATTCCCCAGTATCAATGTTAAAGGATATGTTTTTTTTAAGTATCATGAGAATTACATTTTAACGGACTATATATTCCGTACCGACCAAGAAAAGGGGATCGGCTTCTCCTTAAAAAAAAAAAACGTTCATTGCATGATAATGGGTAATTATTACGTTCCAAATTTTTTTTATTGCAATACTAAACGTTGTTTGTCGTTTATGCTCGCCCACTCGACAGAATGCAAAATAACAGGAGTTTTTCTTTAAAGTTTTACACAATAAATTTCGTTCAGGAATCATTCTGGCTAAATCAATACGGTCATAATTAATTTTCAACAAGAGAAGCATATTTTTATTATTCTCTTGTACAAAACAACATATCCATTGCAACCATGGCTATCGGCCATTTTAAAATTTCAAGCGACAAATTCTGGCTAGACGCTAGTATTTTTTTCTTATCACAGATTTGTGATTGTATCGAGTAATATCAAACTTTTACTATAAAATTTACCATCAAGTGGTATGCAATAAAACTTTTGAAATGTAACAACCATATTGAAAACGTCCAAAAATATTTTAATATGAAAACAATGTGTTATAACGGATAATTTAAATATATTTTATAATAAAATTGTTTGTAAAAGTGAAATATTGTAGGATGCTTTGCATAAAAACCTTTTTGGGGGAAATTTGAATATTTTTAAACATAAATAGTTTTTTAATGACGCTTAAAATATTGTTTTTATTTTTTCTGTCTTTAAATATTGGTTAAAAAAAATCATTAATCGAAATACAAAAATATATCCCACTACATATACATTATTGAAACGAACTGAAACAAGACCAATAGTGTATAATTTACTTTATTAATAACACAGGTTTTGAATGATGATGTAGACAAATAACAAAATAGCCTGAAATTAAAGACAATTTAAAATTCAAGATCTAGGGTGGAACAACATTATCCTAATCATAAAGTGAAAGATGCATTTGAACAACCCATAACAGCCCAGTGGTGACAAATCTGCAAATCAGTATGTACAGTATTTACTTCCGAGTGTGGCGCACTTGGCTCATTATATGGGCCGATACGGGTTGTTAGATTCACATAAGTCTTAATATAGATCGGTGAAAGAGTTACCAAACTTTTGTATTTGACATACATAGCCCTGCACATTTTGGTTTCAGTTTCCTAATACGTTTTATTATACTTTATTTGTAAGGGAAAAAGAATCTATTCCATTAATTCATTAAGGAAATTGCTTTGTTTCAATTAATATTAGAAGTAAAAGTTACATTTGTCTGTGAAGACTTACTATAGGCCGAATTTTAAATTTGTAAGTTGTAATCATAACCATTCACAAGGCCCGAGACTTTTAACATTTTAAAACCGAATCTCTGGTTCTTTATGTGTTAGCGTGCTTTAGTCAGTTTCTATTTCATCTATACCCATAAAAAGCCTCACTAACTACAACTACCATGCGATGATTTCCTATCTAATTGGAGCATTAACCATAGCATGGTTCCTATTATGAGTCATTACCAACGACATTTTGACAATTTTAACCCACGCTCTTAGCATGGTTAGAATACTTGCTTACAAATTCCACTGGGTTAACTTTACTTAGAGATATATGCTGAAGTGCATGTAAACTCCCTGGTTGAGTAAATTAGTATATTTTCTATATCTCATTAGTGATAAAATAATATATATTTGTATTCCCTTTGGGTGCCAAGGGCCGATATTATCGGCTCACTATATTTAACCAAAGCGTGCCGAGAGCCGATATTTTCGGCCCTTTACGTTTAACCGAAGTGTGCCGAGAGCCGATGTTTTCGGCCCATTACGTTTAAACTGAAGTGTGCCGCGGGCCGATATTTTCGGCTTTGCGATTATATTATTTTTTTAAATCATATAGTAAGCGAATCTTCATAACAGATACATCAAACGAAAGGGGAAGAGTTACTTAACAAATTGATATATAATTTGTTATAGTATAAGGTCCAGGACAGTATGTGTCAAGTGCACCCGGGGTTGCCACCTTGACTGTCTCCCACGCCACGAGTGTAAATAGACTGAACGTTTATGTAACAATGTATATATTTTATATAGAGACATTTCTTTGCATAGTTTTTTATAGACTTAGTAACATTTTTCAATAGGCCTATACTATAGACTATAGGCACTAAAAAATAGTGAGTGATTGAAGATTGGACTTTTTCTGCCTTTCAATAATTGAGGGTGAGTAAAAGCAAATAATATAAAAAAAATAGGCTATTTGTCATGATTTTATTTTTTGTGAACATGCATTAGGGTCCTAACCAATGTTTTTCAACCATCTCAATGCTAGTTTAATAAACATAGTTTTGTTTAGAAAAGTCCTTACAATGTGCTCTTACATTACATTGTCAATATTTTAGCATTTTAGTCCAAATGTAAAGTTTTATTAAAAATCTTATAAAACTTTTATTTCTCAATATTTCTTTCTGAAATTTTCTATATTGGTTCATAATTATACATACTAATATAAAATATAACATATGTTTACATAAATAGTAAAATAATATATGTTTTCTAATTAAAAAAAAATAAATAAAATTTTTTTTTTATTTTTTATTTTTTTTAGTTTACTTATTTATATTTTTGGATATTATCATAAAAATTTGTTATTAAATAACAGTATATTTCATAACCTACAAAACAAAACAAAAGTTGTCCATTTATCAGTATTAGGATAGGAGTTATACAATTTTTAGTCTAACATAACAAAATAGCTGTTTTGTGCTTGGCACACTTGGCTGTTATAGGCCATTTACCACTGGCACTCAGGAAACACCCACAGCTCACATGCATTGCATTACTCAAAACGAATCTTGAAATTTGCTTGGCATCCAAAGGGTTAAGAGTTAATTGTATGAGAACATTCATTTTCCCTCTTTGATATTCCCAATTTTTTCTAGCCCTCTCTAATTTAAGTAAAAATATTGGTTGAGTTAACTGTCACTTACTTCCAATTTATCAGTCATTTCGTTCTGAATAAATAAAGCAGCGAAACATAGATACTATTATACCTCGTTTTGATAGGTTTAGTTTCATTTTGGTGTAATGCGTTAGGTTAAATTAAATCATATATCGTTACAGCTCTACAACTCATTTCATTGATTAAAACTGCGTTCATAACAACTTCAAATTCACGTTCATAATTTCAATCAGTGTCAAGTTTTCGACATGTGGAATTTAATTTAACGAAACGTGGCGAATAAACAACAGAGTGACAAATTAGTTTTCAATTTAACACGAATAAAACTTATATATCTGACAGACAATGTAAATGATATAATTCCATGTCCAATTTACTGACATGTAATTAAATCATTTCCACATCATGCATTACATTTTTAGAAAACAATCCGATTTCTTATCCATAATTGTGTATATATATATATATATATATATATATATATATATATATTTATATACACAATGTACTGTACGACAACTTTCATAAACTCACTTCCCTAACAAGCCGATATTAGTGTGCAAAGTTTGTATCTAAACAGGAATTACGATATAGCTAGACTGGATGTATTACTAAGACACATTCTGTCTAGTTCTGGGTCCCCTGGTGAGCAATATGAGATAGCATACAAAGACTAGCCATTGATATATACCCAACACTACCAGCGGTCAGACAAAACAAAAACTAATAAATTCTATGTTACTCCTATTTGTTGATATTTTTTATTCTTGTAATAACTCTTTTATTATTTCGTGTCGTAAGCTCTCAAAACAACTAGTGAGTAAATGTTTCATTGCTTTACATAAACGTTAACTGTAGTATTAATTGTGGGGGTTTTATAAAACAGTTCTAAATAATATTTACCTACAAATTTGATAGAGTAACATTAAATACCTCTCTTGTGTTATTATTCATCTTTTTATAATTCCTTAAAATAAGGGGTACTTAAGAGTTCTAATTTAACAATGTGACTTACAACCAAAATAGGTCATTTTGTGTGGGTGAGTCAAAAATGTTTATATAAAATAACTCTTTAGTTGTTCATATAGATACCCCCCAAAGTAAACTATTCCATCTCTATTAAAAAGAAAGTTAATAGAGAGTTATTAAATCGACCAAAACTACTTTAAAGGTACGCTAGTATATATGAACGGAAATATGTAACGCTGGAATTGCAATAAACTTCTAAAAATAGTTGGTTTCTAGTACATTGTTAATTACTATACTGTTTTTTAATATAATTTATGGAAACTTTTAACAGACGCCATTTTTTACATTAAAGAAAATAAAACTTTTGTTTTTTCTTACCTATTCAAATCCATGTAGCACATATGGTTTATTACTTGTTTCAGAGATAATAATTTGTTAATAAAACTACAAAATGGGGGCTAGCGGCTAAACGAAGTGGATATTGGAAAAACACTTATTTTTAATTTTTAGCTATCAATTACACACAAAATTTGAAAATACATACGTAGCCTTCACAAACTTTTTGTTACACCCTGTATATTAAGGAAATGCTTGTGTAATGATAGTTCTATCCTATGTACCGAGTAACTAGAAATGCCTGCTTGGCTGAGGTAATCTGATGAATTCATCTAGTGATACATTACAGAATTATTTATAGTTTTCCTTTTGTTTTAGATGCAGAGGGACTAATATTCATATGGATATAAATCCATCCAATTTCAAATTCTTATAAAGGAAAAGAAATTCTGACCTTAGTAATAGATTTGCTAACATACATCCAAAGAACAATACATAGTTATATTATCCGAGGTGACAAAACAAAAAGATGTGAATTTAAAGTTGCTTTCCTGAATATGGGTTGGTGTTCTATACATACGTGGTGTAAATAATGTTCTGCTACGCAAAGGTCTATTTAATAGAAACGACGTACACATGTTTTGTTTGTATCATTGTGGTTCTATTAAATAGACCTTCAAGGTTAAATATAACAAGATAAGGGTTGGAATTTGAAAACTGAAAATTATCCCATTCTACCCCCTTAAAACGGGGAAGGGGGAGTATTTGTTACCCACAGAAAGTCCAAAAAGTATTTTAATAAATTTCCTGAAAGTTTTTACATTGATATCTCAACCCATTTTGAATATATCCAGGCGTATAATGACTTAAATTGTACCATATATATATATATATATATATATATATAATATATATATATATATATATATATATATATTGCATACTATTACAAACACTATTAAAATTAATGAATAATATTTTATAGATTTAAGATTACACAGCCAAGGTGGCGTGATTATTGATTTTAAATAATATCGTATTTATTGTAAGAATTGATGATACTATGGAATTTAATACTAACTTAACAATATCTTATTCATTCCATGGTTTATGTCACTTCACTAACAGCCAATGATTGGGAGCTACGTAGAATTATTTACGGGATACCTAGTTATTTTCTTTTATTCTTAAATAAAATATCGATTATCAATCGTTTTAAAAACTATCTCTGTTATAGTTATTGGTTTTATATTATATTCTGGTTGTATTCCAGGATTATATGATGACGAATGAATTGATAACGTGAATCCAACTACTGAAATTCTAGAATCAGTCTCGAACATCAGACTATCAATAATTTGTCAAGGAAGCTTCAACCAATGGCATATAGTTTTATTTAAAATGTATTCACATTATTTATATACCATACTTACACTGCCGATGACAGTAAAAATTACACCAATAAATAAGAGAAGGAAATGCCTTTATTTGAAGAGTTATTATAAGTATTATAATATAATTAATAATTTTAAGTAATTGAATATAACGAATTCCTTTTTATATATTATAGGCCATCGGTTTTTATAAATATGAGTATAGTTTTGACAATATAAAATATCTGAAATAGTTAAAATTGAAAAAGATTATGAACGTTTTATTTAAGTTTGCACAGAAGAAAATATTTTATATCATATTTAAGGGAATTAAATTTTTACATCTTAAAAAACTTCTATATGACAATATATGACATTGGTACCCACTGGTATACCTTAGTTTTATTAACGGCATCAATTAAATTATTATAATATTAATTATGAAAACGCAATGTATGATTAACATAGTTATTATAGTAAACTAATATTAAAAACTCCACTTGCTTTTATATTCACCGTTCAAACTATGATTCATGTCTATAAGTGACAATATTTCTAGACATATACTATTAGCGTTCTTTCAACGAGTGACTCAATAACACACCTCTTTGTCTTTGTTGTTGACTGCCTCTTGAGCTGTAGAATTTATACCATGGAGCATACTCCAACTCTGAGCCCACTCGTAGTAACTGTGCCAGTTAAGATGTCTCATCATCTTCGAAAGAAACAGAAGTAGGATTATACGTTAACTCCCAGTACATTTTTAAAATCATACATCCTCTTAACTTTTATATGTCTCAGGTAAGCATTTTTTCTGTTTTTACTTTTTACGTACACGTAAAACATAGAATTAACTAAAAACTTTAAAAGTAGTATATCTTGAAAATAATAAAACAAAAATCCTATAAAATTCCAAATCAAAATCAAAATCTTTTTTATTGCAGTGACATTGTATATACATTGTATGGCAAACGTCAATACGGGGTTTCTAAAATTCCAGGTATTCATACACACAATACACATTCATACTTACAATTTTACAATTACGCCTCTTTCATTCTTCGCCAATGCAGCCAACTTAGCACAGCAAAGTCAGTCTTCTAATTGGGCGGTCTCCCAGTCAAATGCCAAAAACTCACCCGCATTATAGAATGCCTGAGACACCAAGAAGCTTTTGAGGCGAGTATTTAACGCCTTAGGCGAATTGAATTGGGCAGTCTGTTGAGGAACTGCACACCCGCTTGCGAGGGTAGGCGTTCATAAACCACCGTTCTGCGTCTCCCAGTCCGGTAGTTTGCTCTGCCACGCGTCTCATACATGTGTATGTCTTGGCCTCTGGTTAAGGCACATTTACTCATACAAAACAAAGTTGTTTCCAAAATGTAGAGGCACGGCAGAGTCAACAGCTGCAATTTCCTGAAAGCTTCCCTGCACGACTCTCTAAATTTGATTTTGGCAATTACTCTAATTGCTTTTTTTTGAGTCTGAATGCTCTTCGAAACTGAGTGTTTGCGCAATCTCCCCAAAGGACCACTCCGTAGGCAAGATGGGGGTAAATCAAGCCGTAATACGCCGTAATCAGTACCTGACTCGGACAGTATTTGGCTAAAGATCTCAAAACAAAAAATGCCTGAGCAGATTTTTGCGCAAACATGGTCAATGTGCTCATTCCAAGTTAGCCGATCGAGGTGCATTCCTAGAAATTTTAAAGTGCAGACTTCTTCCAGTGTGGAGTAATCTAACAAAATGGCCGGCTCACACTGGTTGCCTGCAGTGCGCAAGGCAAAATTCAAAACGTTGGTTTTTGAAGATTTTGTTGTTAGATTGAGACTGTGGAAGTATTGGACACAGTTGTTGATGTCAACAAAAGCCTGTTGTTCCAAAACTTCGCTTGAAATTGCATTGAAAAAAGAGTCACATCATCGGCAAACTGCACCAATTTTCCATGCAGAAGCGATGATTTTATATCGTTCACGTAAAGCAGGAAAAGCGCAGGACTGAGGATAGACCCTTGAGGGACTCCATATCTCAGGTCTATTGGTTTGGATGATTTATTTGATATTTGGACAACTTGGGAAACTTGTCTCTGACTTAGGAACGAGCTAATCCATTTAAGAGGCACACCTCGAATGCCGTGGGACTCAAGTTTGTCGAGCAGTGTACCGTGATCTACGCAGTCGAATGCTTTGGACAGGTCTAAAAACACACTCATTGTGTGGTTTCGACATTCAATTCCCTCTACAATCATATCGACAAGACTCACAACTGCGTCTGTTGTCGATTTGCCCTTTCTGAAACCAAATTGTTCACTTGAGAGCTGATTGTATTTGTCCAAAAAGTGAAGCATTTTTATAAGAAATAGTTTTTCAAAAATTTTGCTTATCACGGGCAAAATTGAGACAGGCCCATAGTTAGTAATTGAAGCTGGGTCGTCTTTCTTAAAAATAGGAATAACTTTAGCAATTTTCAGGAGAGAGGGAAACACTCCTTTTTGGAATGAATAATTTACTAATTGGGTTAAGGGTCTCACTAAACGCTTGCAGCATGTTTTTATGAGCCATGGAGACATTATATTGAGGTCGTTTGATTTTTTGGCTGGGAGCTGCTGAATAATTCGGTGAAGCTCATCCTCAACGACGGGCGCCAACACCATTGACGATGTGGGGCTCTGTCTTTGCAAGGGGCGTACTTGAGTTTCAAATTGCCGAGGACACCGCCCATCAGCAACGGATGCAAAAAAGTTATTAAACTGATCGGCAATCTCCGTTTCATCGTCCACAAGCCTAGACCCAATTTTAATTTTGACTGATTTATGAGTTTTCGTTTTTATTATTAATGATTGCCCCAAGTTGTTTTTGAAACATTTTTGGAAGAGAGAATATATTTTGAGACATCATATGCTTTTGCAGCTTGGATCACTTTCCTGTATGTTTTTTTGTAATTATTGAACAAAGTTTTAAATTGTTCGTTTGAAGTGGTTTTGTAAATTTCGGAGAAAAATTTTAGTTTTTCTCTAGAAACTAAGGTACCCGCTGTGATCCAGTTATGTTTGGAAGTTTTTTCGCAAACATTCATAACTTTTGTAGGGCAGAAAATGTGAATGTGGAAATTTAGAGTGTCGTTAAACAATCTAAACTGTTGCTCTACAGGTTGAAATGAATTTAAAAATCCCATCTTTCTTTAGAAAGAGAAGTGTTGAGGTGAGCGATGTTTTCTGGCCTTATGTCTCTTACTGTTTGTTTAATTTTGGGCTCCCTTTTGAGTTGTACCCCACTAATGACGGCTTCTTGGCCATAGTGGTCTGAGACAGCTGTATTCACTACAGACACCGCGACACTTGAGTGGTTGGTGATGATATTGTCGATAGCAGATTGTGTTGTAGCCGTCACTCTCGTCGGAGTTCTGGCTAGCAACTCCAGGTCAAATGACCTAAGTAAATCGACTAATTCGAATTGTGGAATGGTGAGTGTTGTCCAACGCGTCAATGTTGAAATCCCCCATCACGACAAATTCCTGACGTTGGTTAGTCAGGCATGTCAATAATGTTTCGAATTTAGAAAAAAAAAGTATCTACATTTCCACTAGGAGACCTATAAATTTCGATCACTACTAATTTTGTTTGATGCGTTTGAAGTTTGATCCCGACTGCTTCAAAATCTTTTATGATTAATTCTTGGATCGGAAAGGGGGTAAACAAGAAATGTTGTTTTAAGAAAAATGCTAACTCCTCCTTTGGAGTGAGTTCGACAAAATGCGGAAGCCAATTTGTAATTTGGAATTTTGCAGAGTGCGACGTTCTCCATGTTGAAACCGCTTTCGGTTAATACAAGGAGATCGGTTTTCAGATCCTCGCACATAAGTTGGATTTGATCCAGTTTGTTGGTTGCAAATTGAGAATTTTGATGAAGCAGTCTTACTTCAGTTGGTTTTTTAGTGTTTGTTAGTTTTAATTGGGTTTTTTTTCTGTCAATATTGTCCGCTGTTCCCAAGTGGGGTCCCTAAAAAAAACAGAGTTTGATTTTTCATCAACAACAACTGTAGATCGTTCGTATGAGGGTGAAGATCTCACTGCCTCCGCGTAGCTGTTGTGCGGTGATGTCCAGGGTGTAGCCGGGCTGGGTGGCACACAGGGGACCACGGTGTCGGCAGCCGGCGACGGCATCGGCAGATATCGCGGCTCCGCGGTGGTGACGCTCGGAGACTGCGTAGTTGATGACGGCGGCTCACCCGAGGATGGAGGTGGCACCTTAGGAGAAGGCCTCGAGGTGAGCTTATGCATCTTGGCGAGACTTCGCTGTATCAAACCAGCTAGTTTTCTCTTGCCTCGCTGGGACAGATGCATGCCGTGCCTCGTGAACATCTTCCGGTCTAACTGGTTAAAATCCAGGAATCGAGCGTCGTGTCTCACGGCCAACTCCTGGATGTAAGCGTTCACGAGGCACTATAAATAAACAGCAATTTTTTTGCAAGGTTTGTTTTAGACCTAAAGGCAGAAAATACTCGCAAGAAAGTACACAACTTCAGTTCTACAGAATCGCATTGGCTCAAGGAATGAGCAATCTTATTCCTGAAAAAGTATCTGTATCGTAATTTAACTTGCAGGGTTTTATAGTAAGAACAACTGCAATTCAACACTTTTACTGAAATATAGTAAAGGCTAAAATATTCAACGGCTAAATATATAAAATTAATATTTATTCTTAAAACCAAGAATGCATAATAGAAGGCAAACGATATATGGGTTTAACCTAACATATATGTTACAAGGAAAACTAACTATGAATATAAATTATCTTTAACTATCAGTTTAATAGTTCTATTATTGTTGTGTACAATGAAAAAATAACACAAAACGAAGTAAGTTATAAAATAAACTTAGTATAACTTGGTAACTTTGTTTTTTTTTAATTAGGTTTGTGGTGTGTGGTGCGGTTTATTATGTGTTGTGTGGTTTACGATATGTCTTCTAGTTATTGATAGTACTAAGGTATAGAACAAAAGAATTAACAATAAAATCTTTATTGATCAGAACCCCATTAGTCATAAATGTCAAAGATGAAAACATCATTAATAGCATCGTCTTTACTGATGAATAAGCATTTCATTATAATGAATATTAAGTGTTTCAAGCATCTGAAAATACTCCCAAGGCAATGAGGCGCGAAATGGGATTCCCCAAACTTAATAGTACTTGACTGTTATTTATAACAATTTAAATAGAGTAAATATTAATTAAAGCCAAACTGACCCAGAGTTTGTGCTTCTTTCTGTGAATACACACAAAGTTAATGTTTCTCTCCGTTATTTTTTTTTTTTTTTGAGGTTTGAGTGGTAGAGAGGGCTAAATAGCCCTAACTCCGCCTCTTGAATAAAGGCATATTTCATTTCATTTCATTTCATTTCATTTTTTCTCTCGTACATTTATTCATTGTATGGCCGTTTTTTGTGTGAGCACTAATAATAAAGCACGTCCCAAAAATTAGAAGTGTGATCTCCAGTGTTTCCTTTAACATTCACATGTCGTAGATCCTCTTCCTCAGCAACATACATCTGCCTTTGATGATATGTTAAACTATTATACTTCTTCTTAATAGAATATTGGTTTTCTTAATGCATCTAAGAAGTAATATAAAATTCCCTTTTTTTATTTGCAATCTACATGTGAGTTGAAAAATTAGAAGCCATTCAGAATTATTCTAGCTTGCGAGGAGAGAATATTGACCATTTTACGACACATACATCACCTTTTATTTATTGATGGTTTTCATTTGCGTAAAATATTTTACATAGGCGTTATAAATTACTGTTCAAAAAAACCAAATACATGTGAAATGAGAATACATTATTGCTTCATGTTTGCAGGAAATGGAAGAATTGAAAGGGAAACTGGAAATATACAGGGATTTATTACCGTTTATAACAATTGGAAATGTTCTTAATCGTATGTTCGATTATGTGCTTCTAAATTGACAATCATACCATATGTGTTTTGTTTTTTAATGTGTTTTTTTAACTAAATATAATTTCTTGTGAGCTTAAACTAATTTGTGAAGTTTCTTATGTGTTCTAATGTTTGTTCTTGGTATTTTTCCATATTATTAAAATTCACAGCAAAGAACATCCTTAGGCAAAAAGTAGTGGTACTCTATTTGGCCAAATCTTTCACACAACTTAATTGTAAACTTTGTTACTCCGGATTTTAAATAAATCACTACATTGGTGCTGAAAATATCTTAAGACCGTTATCACTTCTTGCCTTATACCTTTTTTCTCAAACATTTTATGACAATTAATAGTGATATAAGCAACTACCGTGTACTGCACGAAGTAAGATATAAATTTCATGTACTCATTCCATCTTCAGAAAATGTCGTTGTCGATGTGTCGTCAGGAAATTAAGTTTGGAAGGTTATAACATACAGCAGGTTTCTCCTTTGTGCTTACTTCAGTTAATAATAGTGATTTTACTTTCAAATAACATCTAATTCTTTTTTTTATATAATAAAAAATGTAATTATGAACGATTATTTGTATTATTTTAAAACAAAACGTGTTGTACCTTTGTTTTCTAAGATAAATTTCATGTACATTGGTGTGTGAAAGGAAATATTTATGGTAGTAGTTTTTATCTGGTAAAATTAAACTTTTAGTGTTTAATAATAAACTATTGACGGAATAGATCATTGGTTAAAAATTTAACATTTACGATATTTTTTTATATTTGTATACAACCTTCTTTACATTTAGACAAATGGCTGCACTATTGGTATTAAACCCATTTTCAAGATTTATTTATGATTGTATAATATATCAATCTTAGGAAACAATAAAAATAAATCTAAGTGTAAAAAATAGAAACATTATGTTTAAAGGGAATGTCTAAAATTTAAGTTTATACTTTTCACTCACGTGTAATTACGTTATATCTATTCAAAATACTAAGCACATTAAATAGAATAGAATCTATCTCATGAGCCATTGAGTTCATGTACTATGTTTCTAACAATAGATTGAATCCTATGACCTACGCCTAATTTAAAACTTATATACCCTGAATACTGTTAATCTGAGTTGAAAATGATTGAATATTGTGTTACTAAATGTATTATTGATAGTAAAACTAATTTTTTCCCTGACGGTCAAAATAAAGGTTATACATCAGTCCCTGCCTTAAATGCCTTTTTTATCACACATTGCAACAAAGGAAAATTATGTTTCCTATAAAATTTTTATTTATTCTATACAAATGATTAGTGAAAAACGTATTTTTTATTTATTTGAATTGGACGAATCAAATAATATATATAAGTGGTTAAGCTTTTTAAATAATCAAATTAGGATTTACAAAAATAATAAATAAGAAAATAAATATAATATCCACAATGGCAATAATTGAAATACGAATTTATCAAATGGCAGCGACTTGATTCCATTGCTGATAAAAACTATATTTTTATACTATTATTTATAAATTGCATATTCATACAAATAATACAGATCAAATATAAAATTGAAAAAACGTTAATCCCAAAGAAATGTAGAAATGTTATCTTACTAATAACTGTTTTAAGAATTATTAGATTCAGGTCTAAAGTTTTAATTTATTTTATTTATCAATACATTTCAACATTTAGAGATTATATGGAATTGCATAAAACAACAAAAAATTTAATTTTCTTTGAATTATTATTGAAAACGTTACTGAAAAGGTTGATTACTAGTCCGTGTATCAGTGAAAACGGTATAAATTTTGGATTCATATTGAGTTGTTATACGTGTTATAGGTGCCACTATTAGGTGAGCGTGATTTACTATGTTGACTTCAATACCCTTTCGTTGAGACCATTAAAATCATTTAATGTAATAAATACATGAGGAAAAATTTTAAGTTGGTAATTAAAAAACTAATCTCATCCGATTGTAAAAAGAATAATTACAAAACTTAAAACATAGATCAAAATGCTATTACTGGAATGGAAATCTAATATCTAATTATACAAAATTACCTCTGCGTAGCTTGTTATGCTACAGATGGCATGGCGTAATCTCACTCTGTATATTCTACTTTGAAAACACACTAACGTAAATACGTTTTTTGTATCAGGTTGAAACATTTTAAATACCAAAACTACGTATTTTAAAACTTAAGGAAATTTTTTGGCCGGATCCGCACAAGAATTTGTTTCTTTTAGAGTATACCATATAGATCTACTGAATAACTTTAACATGTATCCTAGATATATCAGAAAATTGTAAAAGTGAGAGATTATTCATCACGCTGTTTGAAATAGTTATCCATAAGCCATTAATGTTATAACTTTGTTACTTTCAACTTTATTATTAAGTGCAAATATTGACGTGTATTCTTTACTAAGATAAAGCGTCCTTGCCACGAGAATTTAAGCAAACGTATTCCTCTAGATTGTGGGAAATATATTGAAGAAATTTTAATATCAATACAGTAAAATAATTTAGAAAAAATCATCCGTGGTAAAGTCAAAGTTTTTTTATTGAAAGCGCAAACATATTTTGCTCCATAGTAGTTGACCTAAATGTCACGGTCTAAAATGTGGTGAACTTATAGTGCATGAAATGTGAGAAAATGGAGTACTCTCATAATAAAGATGACTTTATGACCACAGTAATGATGTAGTTCCTGCATTTCTTTCTCTTGCCATATCCGTTGAAGTGTTTTATTTCAACAAGTTTATTTAATTTTCAGCGTGGTATGCGTTCATATAAACAAGTTTCGTGTACTGGTATGATTAAGCAGGAACATTCATTTTTTGTAATGTTACAGTATGTTAGTGTCATGCATTCTACAATTTCATCCGTCCAAAAGTTATATAAAATTGTATATCATATATTAGCATATATTAGCGTTATTCCTAATTTTATTACTGCGCTGTATATTAAAAAAATATAAAATCAGGAACATTTGTATCAAAGTTGAATTATTGTAATAGCAAAAATCGACGAATGTTTCTGAGTCATACATTAAACAATACTCCAAAATATATATACCAAAGGAGTATTGTTTAATGTATGACTCAGAAACATTCGTCGATTTTTGCTATTACAATAATTCAAATATACAAACCGCTATGTTACTTATTGTCTACGCATTCTGTGGACTAATCTTAAGAAATTATTAATATATATATATATATATTTAATAACACAGCAATTAAACTTTGGAACATAAAAATACATTGACTTGTACCCTGTATAATACTTTGCAAGTGATAAGACTTCATAGCGAAAGGTTAAGGTCATAAACTGTTAGGTAATAATTTTTTCCTACTTTAATAATAAAAAAATATATTGATAAATAATAAACTGTAAAATATACTTTCTTACCATAAAACTAAGATTACGTAAACATGCCTAAATAATAATATTTACTAAATGTTATTCACATAACAAGATGTCTAATATACGCACCCATCTAAATGTTTTCTTTTTCTCAATATAAAATTATTTACACTTTTCTGATAGTTAAATCTCAATTTAGACAAACATTTCATATTTTCACCGAAACTAATCACAAAGGCCTCACATTAGATTATCTAAATTAACTATTAATGTAAGTAAACGGATCATTACGGTTCATCACTATTCAGATAGAAAAACAGAACAACTATAAGGATGTTCAGTAGAGAAATCTAGGCTTCAATGAGAATAAGTTACATTAACCTCAGGTGTATAGTATTCATTCACAATCATTGGGTTCATTGTGGTAGGATCCGAGGGAGAAGTCTCCTCTTTAAAACCGTCATAGCCCTAGAGTTCAGAATTGAAGGTGAAGATCTTAGATCAACTTTAGTCTCAAGGGATTGGGGGGTAACAGTTCAATAAGAGGTAAAAAAGAATATCAGAAACTCACTATTAACTTCAATAGATAAAAGCCCGTAAGTGGGCAAAGACCATACACTTTCATCTTTCACACAATATTACTCTATCTTTTTTCTTTATAATACAATCTTTTATCTGCTGCCCTTTAAGACATTGCTGGTTAAAATCCACATTTGGCGTTACGTTTATGAATGCAAATATTTAATTTAAACTTAGATATATAAACTTGCCTATATTTTTAAACAAAGATCCTCTTTTTCCTATTTTAGTAAATAGCTTATTTACTAATTGTATGTTAAAACTCGGATTTAATTGGATTAGCCTAAGGTTATAGTCCTCTTAAATAACCAATGCAGATAATAAATATAGAATATACAATATTTTGTAAGGTATTGTTCCATTATATAGATAATTCTTTAAATGTTATTACTACTACTAAAGTCAATTTTTAATCTGCATAGTAAATATTATAAAAATATCTATTGTTCTAATGGTATTATTCGTTATTTATATAATTTTCATTGTGACTGCGACATTTAACTATAGATAAAAATCATATTTAAAAAATTATCAAATTAAGTACTCTACAAAAGAATTAAACTTTGGTTTTTAGTAGCTATTGTGGGCGGAGGGCCCATTAGCGATATAAAAATTTCAAGTAACGCAGGTACTGTCTTGTTTCTAAAATTAGTTTAGTATTACTGTATAATGCTTTCTAATCTACTTACAAGTACATCACCTTTTCTTTTTTCAAAAAGAAATGTCTTTTACAAAAAAACTTACAAGCGCTATTTAGTTCTCTGAATGGATATATGTAGACATTTTCCCTCTACACCATAAACAGGTATAAAGAATATACATTTAAATATATATATATATATATATATATAATATATATATATATATACATTTAAATATATATATATATATATATATATATATATACACATTATTTCCTACTTTCCTCTCCAGATACCCAAACTTTTATGGCTAAAGCAACTAGAGTAATATTTCGAAAACCTCAAAATTTAAAAACAAACTTGTCCACCCTAAACTACCTAAATTACACCAACCCGTTACTAATGGATGTGAACTGTGCAACAAACCACGTTTGCGGTTATTGCAAATTATGAAAAACTCTAGGGAATTCAAAAGTAACGTATCAGGTTTAACTTATCCCATCATTGGCAAAGTAAACTGTGACTCTAAGAACGTAATTTACCAAATTAATTGTAAATTTTGTAACAAACAGTACATTGGACAAACATCTAACCACCTTAGAGTCAGAATAACAGGGCACAGATTTGATATTTTCCACAAAGACAAGGAGAAGCCATTGGCTGCTGAGCACCAAAAAGACAAAATTTAAGAATGTTATAACCTTAAAGGAATTTAATAAGGTCTTCCCTTGTCCTGAAGAGAATTTAAATAGATTAAAATTAAAAAATCTGGAACAAGCACATCAATTACTTTTAAAATCAAAATGGTCTAAATATAAGATAATTATAATTTTAACTTTTCCAAATTTCCATCTGTGCCATTAATGATATATCAGCTGGGTTTTTGAATGTTTTAGTTGCGTATTTACATTTTTGGTTATTTTATTTGTTGTGTTTCTTGTTTCTTGTTTTATTCATTTATATTATGCTTCCTGAAGATGTGGATATTAAATCCCACGAAATATATAGAAGCCTTATAATCTTTGTTTTTTTTTATTTCAATAAGTGAAATAGTATATATATATAGCTAGAACATTTAAATATATATTTAGTCTGAGACCTTCAAAAAATTATCCGAAATGAAACTAAAGAATTTCAAGAAAATGCCCATAATATGTTCTAATTATTTTTCCCCCTTGAATAATGCTTGTAAGGAAAAAGTGTTTATAGATCACCTTTTAATAACCAAATATTTGTTTAAATTATATCAAATATGAGTATTATGCTCTTCTGTCCAACAAAATTATAAACCTGTAATACATACAGAACCAGTATCTTTCATTAAAGATTATTTTTGTCAGTGAAAGTATTGTGAAGATAATTTAATTTGTACCTGAAATTTGCCATTTTTCGGTGGAAAAACACAAATCAATGATTTTCTTGAACCAGTGAACAATAGCAAAATGTAAAAAAAACCTATTTTCTTCACAAAATTGTGCTGTATTATCAATTCATAAATAGTGATAAATCGTGTATTAGCTTTTTACTTTACAATTGTATTCTCTATTTCATAACCAGAAATGGGAAAACTTGTTTACCTTTATTTTATAAGAAATATGTAAAATATTTAGTTTATTTTTTACATTTAATATCCTCATACGCATAACGATTATATCAAGCAAAGCTTCTTTGTTATATACGTGTTGCACGCAAGTAATTGAGTTTAAAAGAATACCCAGGGCAAATTTAAAAATAATTTTGAATGTAAAATGCAATTAAACAATTCCAAAAACTTTCATTTGAAAATGTTTTAATTATTTTTTTTTAAAAGTAAAATCATAATATAATATTACGTTTATTAAATTCTAGAGTTCTTATTTTAAGAAGCATTTCAAAAAGTTTTGTGTTGCTTAGTTACAATAAAAACAATAATAAGAATATTCAGATTATGTTAACAATGTTCTAAATGCCACTATACTGTGTGTATGAATGTATAAAAACAAATATACTGGAGACAAGAATTTTCATTGCATCTTTCCTCTAAAACATAGTCACATTGTATTATGGTTCTAAAATTTACACTTTTAATTTATTCTCGAGGCCTTGGTAGTCTGTTAGTAAGGGTTGATGTACGATTTGTATTCTTTACATAAATTTGTATAAATAGTGTAGGACATTTTACTGTTTCTCGTAGGGATGTGTATCCTGTAGAATGTAGGAAAATCATACATACCAGACTAAAACCAGGAGTATGAGAACCTCAACATTAACTTGTTACATAAACTTTATATCTAAATTCCATCGAAAAATAGTAAGAGGAGAATGCGGGAATACTGTTATAATAAAAATTATCATGACATATTCAGTGAAGCTAATAGCCTAATTTTACTGTCCATTGACAACTCATCAATGTAACTTACATCGTTACATCAAAATCTATATAAAATTATCAGTCTACCTATTACACTATGCGCATCATGGTTTCTTACAGATAAATCATGGACAAAATTGAGAAATAATATGTACTAAATGGAGCATGTAAACACTATACTAATCAATATCTTAGTAGTGACATTCATTACAAAAACCCGTCACAGTCAGATATTTCCTCCTTCAACTTGCCCAACAGACTGGGCTCACTTGAAGAGGTACAAAGTTATTATCTGAATGAAGATGAAATGTCAATAAATAATTTTGTAGAAAGTGCAAATTTTCAATATTCCCTCTTATTTGAATAGTTTAAAATACAGACTCTAATACTGTAATTCTTAAAATTTAATGATTACTATATTTCTTTAAATTTGGTATATAAATTTTTTAGCACTTTCTTCTCAATAAATAGTTTGGTTTTTTATTCCGGAGTTAAATAGAATGGGGGGGGGGGGGGGTGGGGGGGGGGGGGGGTGGGGGGGGGGGGGGGTGGGGGGGGGGGGGGGTGGGGGGGGGGGGGGGTGGGGGGGGGGGGGGGTGGGGCAGAACTTTCAAACCTCTCTTGTAACGCTGAGATATAAATCCAATGTTCAGTTTAAAATATTTAAATCTTGTAATATCTGGTTCGGAGAGGTTGATATGTTCTTATTTTAAGATTTTTATAATGTCATACTTGATATAACTATTGTTATTGAGAAATCGTCGGTATTCTCTTATTTTACACTTCCTTATAAGAGGCCATTCAATTACCGAACACGTTACTATAAATTAATAGATTAATAATGATTTTTAAAGCAATATATCGTCTTAAAGTTTTAATATTTAGTCACCACTTTTATTTTTTTTTCATACTAAATTTATACATTGATTTATTTACCTTAAATGAATTAGCACATTAACTTTACATTTATACACACATTATACATTTCTTTATATCCTTGTCCTTAATATATATTTATATTTTTGCATACCTTTTCTTTACATTCAATTATGCATTTCCATCTGTATATTTCCTACTAAAACATGTTCAAATTATGGATTCTATTAATTTTTCCTGGGGTTACAGTTCGAGGACTTTAGCTGTGCGCGTGACCTGGAGTGTGTGGTGATTGGCGGGAGGGGTGGCGGGAGCGGGGTAGCATTATGCGCTGCGTCCCGAAAACATTTCCTTTAACTCATGGTTAAAACCCTCCTTCAGGAATCGTATTGGCCCAAATAACTCATCGCACTCGCCATAATCAGTCTGTTTTGTGACAGTGCTGAGTGTAGCTTGTGCTTCGCTTTTACCGATAATGTCTGTTGAGTTAAAGTCAAAAGCCTATTCATAGTCAGGCTCGCGAAATTGTGAGTAATGTTTATACATTTATGAAGGAAGAGGCAGACCATCAAACTGTTAAAATTCCGTTGTCAAAGGCTCGCCAAAGAACTGCTGCAGCAACTGAGTGTCAGAGCGAGTTGTGACTAAAATAAACAGTTAACTTAACAAGTTGGAGGTTAGTAACATGTGTGAGGCAAGTTTTACTACACCAAACAAAAACCGTCAACGACGTAGAATAGTTGACAATTTCCATGTTGAAGAACATCGAATACCGACTGCAAAACTTTTGAGGGAGGCGCTAAGGGACAACATATATTTCCAGGGTTGTGAGAAAAGTTTTAGGTGGGTATTAAAGGACCTGGAAATTTACTTGGAGAAGGACGGCAAACAATAGGAAATTATTAATTGAAAAGCCAGAAATCCGAGAGAAGAGGATAACATACTTGATAGCGTTGAAAAATTACAGGGAGCAAGGACGCCCCATAATTTATTTAGACGGATCTTATATACTATCGTCTCACGTATCTAACCAAACTTGGTCAAATGGCTCAAATGAAGGGTTACACGTGCCGATTTCCAAGGGCGAGAGACTAGCCTAAATTATCCATGCGGATGGAGAGAAAGGGTTCTTGCCCAGTGCTTTTACATGTTGGAAAGCAAGCAACCATAGTGGAGACTACCACGACAATGTGAATGGGGACATTTTTATGAAGTGGATAAAGGAAAAAGTGTTACCGAATTTAGAACCAAATTCAGTAATGGTAGTCGATAACGCGCCCTACCATAACATACAAATTGATAAAGCTCCTACTTCAAAAAGTAGGAAGCAAGATATGAAGTTGTGGCTTGCAAAAAACGGAATACCATTCTGCGACGATATCCTTTTATCCTGAACTCTACAAACTTGTGCAGCTATATAAACCAAGGCATGTCCGGTACGCCATGGACGAAACTGTTCAACTACAGGGTCATGACATCTTACGACTTCCGCCCGTACCAGCCAGACCTCAATCCCATTGAGTTAATTTGGGCCGAAGTCAACATCATGTGGTTATGAGAAATACATCTTTCACTATGTATCAAGCTAAAGCTCTATGCGAAGACAAGATATCAAGTATGGGCGCAGAAGAGTGGTCAGTAAAGTGCAAGCACGTAGAGAAAATCGAAAGGGACTATGCAGCCGCAGAACCCCAGATTGACAATACGAGTAATATAGAATCCCTTATTATATCAGTTGGTTCGGATACAGACAGCAGTGACAGTGACCCAGAAGAAGAGGACAACTTGAGTGAAATTGAAGAACTCCAATGAAAAAACAATCATTGTGAATAACATTTGTTATTAGAAAATTATATTCTAGCATTTAAATTAATTAAATATTATTGAAGTGATTGTAAATTAAATAATAAGAGAATACCAAATAATAAAAAATAATAGGACTTATCCTTGTTTTTCAGTTGTTATATTGTTGTTTAACGTGTTTTTTGAAAATAACGTATGTGTGAATAATAATCGGCAAATCGAAATCGTGAGTTTAAAGTCGTTAAGAGATTCTTGCGCCTTCATCTCAGCGGCTAGCACGTAAACGCAACCCGCCACACAGATAGCGTTCGTTTTTTGAAAGGGTAGTATTAGGGCTGCACGAGCACAGCTAAATTCCTCCAACTGTACGCTCAGTCCATGTATTCTAGGGACGGATCAACTAATGTCACCCAGAATGCAATGTCTAGAATGTAGTGTTGTGGCTGTATTTTGCCCTCACTCATAAGTAAAGACAGCAAGTAATAAATAATCCCTGATTTATCAATAAATACAAGTCTAATGAGTATAAATCCAAATCAATTTTCACATCCAGTCCGTAGGGTATCACACAGTATTTTCAAAATCCCAAAATAACTACTAATAACCGATTTCGTAAGGGTTTACAAACAATTATTTACCCATTTAATTATTAACTTAGAACTATTTTTTTCTCTGACGTTCTTCAAGAGATGTACAACAAATGTTGTGTAAAAAGTTTTGTTTACTGCCATTACTTTTGGAACACTGATATGAGTTAAAGTGAAGAAAGCTAAAATTTTAAACAGAACCCCGCGTTTTTCTGCATTATTTTAGTTATTACAGTCGACAATAACATATACAATATTTTCTTTTACTCTTGGTTTATACATGGGTGAATACTACCCAAATAGTAAAAATTATTTCCGAAATAATATTGTATATTTTATTGTGGTAGAAGTTTGATGTAGGAGAGGTCACCGAGACCCGGTTCCGTCAGGGTCCTTCTTTACAAAAATAAACTGTAGAGGGATAGACACAATTAACGATTGGCAAGAGCTAATTATTGTTCCCCTACCCCCGATTTATGTTCGGGTGTATTTCCTCCCGCTCGCTACCAGTATTGAATGGGTTTTATTGTATTACAATGAACTGGCCAAAACTACAACTCCAATGATTGAAGCTAATCACAGTTTATATATATATATATATATATATATATATATATATATATATATATATATATATGTATGTATATATATATATATATATATATATATATATATATATATATATATATATATATATACATTTATATACACAAGGTAAGAGTCCGCTACACCAAGTCTTTGATTGTATATCAGTCTTTGAGAAGAAATTGCATGACCAATTAAACGTTGCGGTTGCACGCTATCTAACGGCTAACAAATGAAACAACGATTATAAATATACTGCAGAAACAATTAGTTATGCTATTATACTGCGTAAAATCTGACACTAATAAATATATTAAATGTTTTACTTATAATTCGTAAAATGAGGTAATTACTATATGATTAAAGTAGATTAGAACTCTGAACAAAAAATTTAGTATAGTAGCGATATCTATGCGTTACCAAATAGAACTAGCTTTACTGAACAAAGGTTTTACCATAAAATCACCATGAATGCAAGGTCTGTTTTGTGGAAAGTCAAAACCACGTATACAGTGACAAGTTTCCTTGAGTTCGTATGCAAAATTTCCTCTATAGCTTCAGGTGTTGCTAGGTCACGTGACGAACTGTCTTATAATTGAGCTCAGTTTGATTAAAAATCTATTTCGCGTTTTAGTCGTAAATCATAACAGAAAAATGTTCACTAACGCTCTGCCAAATTCCATGTTGTGACATCCACCATAGTAGAACTAGAGGTCACTTATATAGAAATGAAGCTGCATGCAAAATTTCAAGGCTATACGTTAATTCGTTCTAGAGATATAGTGTGGACAGACAGACAAAGTTGAAATTTTCCAGCCCCTCAATTTATAGGCTTCGCTAACGCTCATCCCATTATAGACCGAATGTCAGATGAAGTATACAAGAGTAGAGTTACGCTAAAACAAAATTTAAACGCTATCGACCAACTGTCTGATAGGTTATTACAAGAGTATAGTCACTGATAACACTGTAGTTGAGGTGATCGCAGATAAAAAAAGGCACTCCACGAATAACAAGAACGGTAACTTCTTTAGCAGTGTAACAAATTAATTAAATGATAATGAAATATACAAATTTTAAACTAATACAAAACATTATAAAATAATTTATATTTAATAATAAAATTTAAAACCGCATATCACGCTTCGAGATATAACATAGAAGTGACAAGTAAAACCTGTTTGAAGTTAATCTCTCTTTGATTTAATTAAAACATAAATACATACAGAACACAATTATATTTACTGGTTTTAATTCATTGATAATATATTAATACGTTACAATAATATGTTATTAATGTCATGAAAATAATATATTAGCTGTATTTCAAATTTTGTGAACAAGTTGACAATAAATCCAAAGTAATAGAATTCTTCCTGTATACTCAGTTTCAAGTCCCTAGAACTTGAAAGTCAGTTGAACTGAAAACTACAATGTATTATCGTATAGACGGCCAGACAGAAAAATGACAGGACTTTTAAGTACGACCTATCAGGTACTTATTAACCATGGTTTTAGTTGCACTTGTTATGCTTTCCCATGGATTCATAAAAATGCTCCGCACCTATTTAACTAGAATTACAATAACAATAATTACCTAATTAAATGATGTGTTTAGAAAATAATTACAAAAACTGTTCATGTTAACATGGACAAATACTGGTTTAGTTACCAATGATAGTGTTGAATTGGCATAACATTAATAATGAAAAGGATATGAAGTTAATATTGTATTGAAAGTATTAGTTTTTATAGCTTCAGATATGTTAATTAATTTTGTAAATAAGCTTAACTTGACAGTGTGAACATTGTAAACTTTATATGCACTTGTGTTATTCACCCACGTAGTTTTCCGTTTGCCGAGTTTATAAAGTTGGGAGTTGTGCAGTAAAAATCTTTCTCAGTTTTTACCAATAAAGGAAGTCTGAGACGGTGTTTGGCAGAGTAAAGGAAGAAATGTGAACCTTGGTAAAAGCTAGAGGGAGAAAAATCTGACAACGGTAGCTCCGTCTCTCTCGCACTTATGGTGGGAACAGATTTAAGGTAACCCACTTTCACTTTACATGATACGAATCATTCAACCGTCACGTGGTTTTTCATCTCTTGTACAGGGTGTTTCGGAAAAAGTTGTCGGATATTATAGGAGATTGTTTCTTGAGTGCGTTAAAAACATATAGTATAAACATATGCCTCAATTTCTTAGTTTTTCGGTCTGTAATTTGTGTTCAATTTAAAGAACCATAATCATAAACTTTGATTTACAAACTTGTTTATATTTTATTAGCCTTATTGGAACTTACATTTTTAGCATAAATATATTTTATCTACTGGTTTTAAATCAAAGCGATTTTACAATTCCAGTACATGTTTCAAAATATCTACATTGGCCTAAAGAGCTTTAAGGTATAAATAAATTATAGACAGACAAATATTGTTTATCAGAATCAAACGGACGATAACTAAATAGGTTTTTTATTGCTGTCATGCTACAAAACAAAGTGAATTATCTATGTAACAAATTTTTAATTTTTTTAACAAACATTTTATTAAAACAATTATGTGAAATTAGCAAATAAAAACTGTTTACACCCAAAGCGCTTGAACTTTTATTATAAATTAGCATCGGATGAAAAACTTGTTTAAATGCTGTTAAACTAAGTTATAAATTAAATTAAATTAATTTGTCAATAAAAAAATTTATTAAGTTATTATTTCTTAAAGTATCAATATTTAGATTAGTTCCCACGTATAATTGCATCTTTCCAAAAGCGGATATTACTTGGTTGATTACTTTTAAAAGATAGAGCACTTTAGAATTGTATTCATTTCCTTAGCGTAATAATGTATAATCCCTCAAAGAGGTACTTTCCTAATTTTTCTTTTGCTTATTTCCTCTTATAAACTTAAATATACACATTAAAAATTTATATATAATTGACGTGAAAGTAATGTCTTAATATAATGTATACATTATATTCCTCTACAAGAAGTAATAGCTTTACATTAATTATTAAAAATTAACTGCCATTATAGAAACGTTTAGTAAAATTACACACATCACTAACGACACGTTTTTGTTCTCTGTCTCGTTAGGGTCTGATCCATTACCATTTCTCATGTTAGATTTGCATACAGAAAAACGCTAATTTTATTCGGTTTCGTTGATAAGTTAATTTGTAATTGTAGTGAAATGTGTTTTTTTTTTCTATATTAAATGAACATTATGTAACAAAGAGGTAATTCGAAACATATTAGCAATGTCCGTATTTACAAACTATGCGATCGTATACTTAATGGACTAATTGACGCACCCCCATAACCTGATGTGTGAAGTAGCGTTTAAAATAAATTATTATCTGCTTGCAACAATAATACTGTAAGCGATTATTCTCAGCAATTAGTATGTGTTTAATTGGTTAAATCAAGAGATATTTTTCACCACCCTGTTTAAGTTGTACAATGGGTAAGGAAGAAACTATAGAAAATGTGTTATTAGAATGTCCAATTTATACCTACGCTAACAAGTGGAGTTTTAAATTAATAAAATCAGCTGATTCCCCATAGTATGAAAACGCCCTGAATTGATTTGCTGATTACAATTAATATTTAAGTATTTAAGCAAATAAACATTTTATTATTGGATAATGAAAGGTCTGTTAAAATTTTCACAGATCATTACAATTAATTAATAACACGGTGTCAATAAAAAATGAACCTTGAGGTTTCATGGACATTATCCAATGCTGGCCACTTGATAAAAGTTCCAGCGCAATCTGCGCCTCTATAAAAAAAAACACATTTTAAAAACTAGAGGGTGTTTCGTGTTTTAGAATTTTCACGAAGGGCAATGTTATTCGTGAATATAAGAATTCGACAAAATGTAAATATATTTCAAATTGTAAATAGATTTACTACAGGAAAATTTCATTATTATTTAAGCACAGTACACAACCAATGGCTGTATATGCCCATATAGTAGTTCAGGTTGCTAGAATTCAGCATAAGGTAATAAATAAATTTAATCCAATTAATTGTTAACAGTCTGTTGGATAGCATATTTCTTCACCAATTTTGCAGGAGATATTAAAATATAACATCTCGATCGAAAGCTATCCAAATTATGCTTGCAATACCTAATTGTAGTCTGTGATTTTAAAGGATTTTGCACTGCATTGCAGATTCTATTAAAGGTCAATCAATTTAGTTTCAACTATTAAAAACACGTAAAGTGTTGGTATTTATGTGTCTTTTGTGGGTATAAGGCCACATCTATTCAAAAAATTATCTCTATTGTGTGAATCAATCACACGTATTCCGCCACAAGCGTCCTTTTGAGAATAAATCATGAAATATTATTTACACTCCACAAGTAAAATAATTTCAGAGCTAATTGCCTAGAGTTTTAAGTCTGAACTTTAGGTTTATCTAAAATCACCGAAACTGTTTTTATGTTTTAAAATAGATTTTGTTCCTATTTATGAAATATAAGCTCAAACAACATGTGACTTTCGCGATATTTTTATCAGTATTAATAATACACCTGAATAGTCTGGAATAGGGATCAGTTATGACGAAATATTTTTAAAATTACCTTTGAATGCCTTGGCCAGTACCGAACATAAAGTTCACAATTTACGTTGCGAGTGTTGTGACATGAACACGGGCTCTGGACAGGAGTCGCCGAGCCGGGGGTACGTGCTGGCCGAGGGCGGCGAAATATAATTGAATTGTGCCGCGTTACCTCACCTTTGTTTCTCCACCCTCCAATACGGGTTTTAATTAAAGCGCACACGTAGTGAGTGAGGTGTTACAGCTGCCTTTCATATAATTTACGGCTCTGAAACAATCGTTGTCACATCGCGATGCTGCAGCTTGTTACACCGGTACATATCGGCCGCGATTCGTGAAATCGTGAAACAGTGTAATCAGTCGCTACCGTAATTAATTACGGTTCAGATCGTACATTAACTGTAGAGTTGGTTTGATTTTCTCTTAATTGCATGTTTACTTATGTCGCAGAAGAGTCAACGTGGAAACACTATGGACACAAATCAGATCGGATGATACACAACAACCGCTCAGAAGTAAATACTAAACACGCGATGTATCACACGGAACTACTGTTTGTGTTAATGATTACACTCCCGGGAATACTCAGGGCATTTTAGGGACACAAATCAGATCGGATGATACACAACAACTGCTCAGAAGTAAATACTGAACACGCGAAGTATCACACGGAACTACTGTATATGCTAATGATTACACTCCCGGGAATACTCAGGCCATTTTAGGGACACAAACCAGATTTGATGATACACAACAACCGCTCAGAAGTAAATACTGAACACGCGATGTATCACACGGAACTACTGTATATGTTAATGATTACTCTCCCGGGAATACTCAGGCCATTTTAGGGACACAAACCAGATTTGATGATTCAAAACAACCGCTCAGAAGTAAATACTGAACACGCGATGTATCACACGGAACTACTGTATATGTTAATGATTACACTCCCGGGAATACTCAGGCCATTTTAGGGACACAAACCAGATTTGATGATACAAAACAACCGCTCAGAAGTAAATACTAAACACGCGATGTATCACACGGAACTACTGTGTATGTTAATGATTACAATCCCGGGAATACACAGGCCATTTTAGGGACACAAACCAGATTTGATGATACTCAACAACCGCTCAGAAGTAAATACTGAACACGCGATGTATCACACGGAACTACTGTATATGTTAATGATTACACTCCCGGGAATACTCAGGCCATTTTAGGGGCACAAACCAGATTTGATGATACACAACAACCGCTCAGAAGTGAATATTAAACACGCGATGTATCACACGGAACTACTGTATATGTTAATGATTAAACTCCTGGGAATACTCAGGCCATTTTAGGGACACAAACCAGATTTGATGATACACAACAACCGCTCAGAAGTAAATACTGAACACGCGATGTATCACACGGAACTACTGTATATGTTAATGATTACACTCCCGGGAATACTCAGGCCATTTTAGGGACACAAACCAGATTTGATGATTCAAAAACAACCGCTCAGAAGTAAATACTGAACACGCGATGTATCACACGGAACTACTGTATATGTTAATGATTACACTCCCGGGAATACTCAGGCCATTTTAGGGACACAAACCAGATTTGATGATACACAACAACCGCTCAGAAGTAAATACTGAACACGCGATGTATCACACGGAACTACTGTATATGTTAATGATTATACTCCCGGGAATACTCAGGCCATTTTAGGGACACAAACCAGATTTGATGATTCAAAACAACCGCTCAGAAGTAAATACTGAACACGCGATGTATCACACGGAACTACAGTATATGTTAATGATTACACTCCCGGGAATACTCAGGCCATTTTAGGGACACAAACCAGATTTGATGATACAAAACAACCGCTCAGAAGTAAATACTAAACACGCGATGTATCACACGGAACTACTGTGTATGTTAATGATTACAATCCCGGGAATAATCAGGCCATTTTAGGGACACAAACCAGATTTGATGATACACAACAACCGCTCAGAAGTAAATACTGAACACGCGATGTATCACACGGAACTACTGTATATGTTAATGATTACACTCCCGGGAATACTCAGGCCATTTTAGGGGCACAAACCAGATTTGATGATACACAACAACCGCTCAGAAGTAAATACTAAACACGCGATGTATCACACGGAACTACTGTATATGTTAATGATTAAACTCCTGGGAATACTCAGGCCATTTTAGGGACATAAAACCAGATATAATGATACAAAACAACCGCTCAGAAGTAAATACTGAACACGCGATGTATCACACGGAACTACTGTATATGTTAATGATTACACTCCCGGGAATACTCAGGCCATTTTAGGGACACAAACCAGATTTGATGATACAAAACAACCGCTCAGAAGTAAATACTAAACACGCGATGTATCACACGGAACTACTGTGTATGTTAATGATTACAATCCCGGGAATACTCAGGCCATTTTAGGGGCACAAACCAGATTTGATGATACAAAACAACCGCTCAGAAGTAAATACTGAACACGCGATGTATCACACGGAACTACTGTATATGCTAATGATTACACTCCCGGGAATACTCAGGCCATTTTAGGGACACAAACCAGATTTGATGATACACAACAACCGCTCAGAAGTAAATACTGAACACGCGATGTATCACACGGAACTACTGTATATGTTAATAATTACACTCCGGGAATACTCAGGCCATTTTAGGGACACAAACCAGATTTGATGATTCAAAACAACCGCTCAGAAGTAAATACTGAACACGCGATGTATCACACGGAACTACTGTATATGTTAATGATTACACTCCCGGGAATACTCAGGCCATTTTAGGGACACAAACCAGATTTGATGATACACAACAACCGCTCAGAAGTAAATACTGAACACGCGATGTATCACACGGAACTACTGTAATATGTTAATGATTACACTCCCGGGAATACTCAGGCCATTTTAGGGACACAAACCAGATTTGATGATACAAAACAACCGCTCAGAAGTAAATACTGAACACGCGATGTATCACACGGAACTACTGTATATGTTAATGATTACACTCCGGGAATACTCGGGCCATTTTAGGGACACAAACCAGATTTGATGATACAAAACAACCGCTCAGAAGTAAATACTAAACACGCGATGTATCACACGGAACTACTGTGTATGTTAATGATTACAATCCCGGGAATACTCAGGCCATTTTAGGGACACAAACCAGATTTGATGATACACAACAACCGCTCAGAAGTAAATACTGAACACGCGATGTATCACACGGAACTACTGTATATGTTAATGATTACACTCCCGGGAATACTCAGGCCATTTTAGGGGCACAAACCAGATTTGATGATACACAACAACCGCTCAGAAGTAAATACTGAACACGCGATGTATCACACGGAACTACTGTATATGTTAATGATTACACTCCCGGGAATACTCAGGCCATTTTAGGGGCACAAACCAGATTTGATGATACACAACAACCGCTCAGAAGTAAATACTGAACACGCGATGTATCACACGGAACTACTGTATATGTTAATGATTACACTCCCGGGAATACTCAGGCCATTTTAGGGACACAAACCAGATTTGATGATACACAACAACCGCTCAGAAGTAAATACTGAACACGCGATGTATCACACGGAACTACTGTATATGTTAATGATTACACTCCCGGGAATACTCAGGCCATTTTAGGGACACAAACCAGATTTGATGATACAAAACAACCGCTCAGAAGTAAATACTAAACACGCGATGTATCACACGGAACTACTGTGTATGTTAATGATTACAATCCCGGGAATAATCAGGCCATTTTAGGGACACAAACCAGATTTGATGATACACAACAACCGCTCAGAAGTAAATACTGAACACGCGATGTATCACACGGAACTACTGTATATGTTAATGATTACAACTCCCGGGAATACTCAGGCCATTTTAGGGGCACACAAACCAGATTTGATGATACACAACAACCGCTCAGAAGTAAATACTAAACACGCGATGTATCACACGGAACTACTGTATATGTTAATGATTAAACTCCTGGGAATACTCAGGCCATTTTAGGGACATAAACCAGATATAATGATACAAAACAACCGCTCAGAAGTAAATACTGAACACGCGATGTATCACACGGAACTACTGTATATGTTAATGATTACACTCCCGGGAATACTCAGGCCATTTTAGGGACACAAACCAGATTTGATGATACAAAACAACCGCTCAGAAGTAAATACTAAACACGCGATGTATCACACGGAACTACTGTGTATGTTAATGATTACAATCCCGGGAATACTCAGGCCATTTTAGGGGCACAAACCAGATTTGATGATACAAAACAACCGCTCAGAAGTAAATACTGAACACGCGATGTATCACACGGAACTACTGTATATGTTAATGATTACACTCCCGGGAATACTCAGGCCATTTTAGGGACACAAACCAGATTTGATGATACACAACAACCGCTCAGAAGTAAATACTGAACACGCGATGTATCACACGGAACTACTGTATATGTTAATAATTACACTCCCGGGAATACTCAGGCCATTTTAGGGACACAAACCAGATTTGATGATACAAAACAACCGCTCAGAAGTAAATACTGAACACGCGATGTATCACACGGAACTACTGTATATGTTAATGATTACACTCCCGGGAATACTCAGGCCATTTTAGGGACACAAACCAGATTTGATGATACACAACAACCGCTCAGAAGTAAATACTGAACACGCGATGTATCACACGGAACTACTGTATAATATGTTAATGATTACACTCCCGGGAATACTCAGGCCATTTTAGGGACACAAACCAGATTTGATGATTCAAAACAACCGCTCAGAAGTAAATACTGAACACGCGATGTATCACACGGAACTACTGTATATGTTAATGATTACACTCCCGGGAATACTCGGGCCATTTTAGGGACACAAACCAGATTTGATGATACAAAAAACAACCGCTCAGAAGTAAATACTAAACACGCGATGTATCACACGGAACTACTGTGTATGTTAATGATTACAATCCCGGGAATACTCAGGCCATTTTAGGGACACAAACCAGATTTGATGATACACAACAACCGCTCAGAAGTAAATACTGAACACGCGATGTATCACACGGAACTACTGTATATGTTAATGATTACACTCCCGGGAATACTCAGGCCATTTTAGGGGCACAAACCAGATTTGATGATACACAACAACCGCTCAGAAGTAAATACTAAACACGCGATGTATCACACGGAACTACTGTATATGTTAATGATTACACTCCCGGGAAATACTCAGGCCATTTTAGGGACACAAACCAGATTTGATGATACAAAACAACCGCTCAGAAGTAAATACTGAACACGCGATGTATCACACGGAACTACTGTATATGTTAATGATTACACTCCCGGGAATACTCAGGCCATTTTAGGGACACAAACCAGATTTGATGATACAAAACAACCGCTCAGAAGTAAATACTGAACACGCGATGTATCACACGGAACTACTGTATATGTTAATGATTACACTCCCGGGAATACTCAGGCCATTTTAGGGACACAAACCAGATTTGATGATACAAAACAACCGCTCAGAAGTAAATACTGAACACGCGATGTATCACACGGAACTACTGTATATGTTAATGATTACCCTCCCGTGAATACTCAGGCCATTTTAGGGACACAAACCCAGATTTGATGATACACAACAACCGCTCAGAAGTAAATACTGAACACGCGATGTATCACTACTGTATATGTTAATGATTACCCTCCCGTGAATACTCAGGCCATTTTAGGGACACAAACCAGATTTGATGATACACAACAACCGCTCAGAAGTAAATACTGAACACGCGATGTATCACACGGAACTACTGTATATGTTAATGATTACCCTCCCGTGAATACTCAGGCCATTTTAGGGACACAAACCAGATTTGATGATACAAAACAACCGCTCAGAAGTAAATACTGAACACGCGATGTATCACACGGAACTACTGTATATGTTAATGATTACACTCCCGTGAATACTCAGGCCATTTTAGGGACACAAACCAAATTTGATGATACAACACAACCGCTCAGAAGTAAATACTGAACACGCGATGTATCACACGGAACTACTGTATATGTTAATGATTACACTCCCGTGAATACTCAGGGCCATTTTAGGGACACAAACCAGATTTGATGATACAAAACAACCGCTCAGAAGTAAATACTGAACACGCGATGTATCACACGGAACTACTGTATATGATTACCCTCCCGTGAATACTCAGGCCATTTTAGGGACACAAACCAGATTTGATGATGAACGAGTGCATTTGAACACTTGCCGTCCCAAGTTGGTGTGAAACTGATAAACAAGCTGCCTGAGGGAATAAAACATCTCATTGATTCTAATCTATTCAAATCTCGATTAAAACAATTAAAACCTCCTGGTGTCAAAGGCGTTTTACTCCGTTGAAGAGTTCATGTTGAGTTGCTGGGATGAAAATTATCGAAAACTATTGAAAACAAGAATAAAATTAAACCCGCAGTTCTGTTATACAATTAAATAGCAATAACTGCAATGGAACTGTATATTATTATGGATGTACTTGACGCATGCATGCAATGTAATAATTGTTGACGCAATAAAGATTATTATTATTATGATACACAACAACCGCTCAGAAGTAAATACTAAACACGCGATGTATCACACGGAACTACTGTTTGTGTTAATGATTACACTCCCGGGAATACTCAGGGCATTTTAGGGACACAAATCAGATCGGATGATACACAACAACTGCTCAGAAGTAAAATACTGAACACGCGAAGTATCACACGGAACTACTGTATATGCTAATGATTACACTCCCGGGAATACTCAGGCCATTTTAGGGACACAAACCAGATTTGATGATACACAACAACCGCTCAGAAGTAAATACTGAACACGCGATGTATCACACGGAACTACTGTATATGTTAATGATTACACTCCCGGGAATACTCAGGCCATTTTAGGGACACAAACCAGATTTGATGATACAAAACAACCGCTCAGAAGTAAATACTGAACACGCGATGTATCACACGGAACTACTGTATATGTTAATGATTACACTCCCGGGAATACTCAGGCCATTTTAGGGACACAAACCAGATTTGATGATACAAAACAACCGCTCAGAAGTAAATACTAAACACGCGATGTATCACACGGAACTACTGTGTATGTTAATGATTACAATCCCGGGAATACTCAGGCCATTTTAGGGACACAAACCAGATTTGATGATACTCAACAACCGCTCAGAAGTAAATACTGAACACGCGATGTATCACACGGAACTACTGTATATGTTAATGATTACACTCCCGGGAATACTCAGGCCATTTTAGGGGCACAAACCAGATTTGATGATACACAACAACCGCTCAGAAGTAAATATAAACACGCGATGTATCACACGGAACTACTGTATATGTTAATGATTAAACTCCTGGGAATACTCAGGCCATTTTAGGGACACAAACCAGATTTGATGATACACAACAACCGCTCAGAAGTAAATACTGAACACGCGATGTATCACACGGAACTACTGTATATGTTAATGATTACACTCCCGGGAATACTCAGGCCATTTTAGGGACACAAACCAGATTTGATGATACAAAACAACCGCTCAGAAGTAAATACTGAACACGCGATGTATCACACGGAACTACTGTATATGTTAATGATTACACTCCCGGGAATACTCAGGCCATTTTAGGGACACAAACCAGATTTGATGATACACAACAACCGCTCAGAAGTAAATACTGAACACGCGATGTATCACACGGAACTACTGTATATGTTAATGATTACACTCCCGGGAATACTCAGGCCATTTTAGGGACACAAACCAGATTTGATGATACAAAACAACCGCTCAGAAGTAAATACTGAACACGCGATGTATCACACGGAACTACTGTATATGTTAATGATTACACTCCCGGGAATACTCAGGCCATTTTAGGGACACAAACCAGATTTGATGATACAAAACAACCGCTCAGAAGTAAATACTAAACACGCGATGTATCACACGGAACTACTGTGTATGTTAATGATTACAATCCCGGGAATACTCAGGCCATTTTAGGGGCACAAACCAGATTTGATGATACAAAACAACCGCTCAGAAGTAAATACTGAACACGCGATGTATCACACGGAACTACTGTATATGTTAATGATTACACTCCCGGGAATACTCAGGCCATTTTAGGGACACAAACCAGATTTGATGATACACAACAACCGCTCAGAAGTAAATACTGAACACGCGATGTATCACACGGAACTACTGTATATGTTAATGATTACACTCCCGGGAATACTCAGGCCATTTTAGGGACACAAACCAGATTTGATGATACAAAACAACCGCTCAGAAGTAAATACTGAACACGCGATGTATCACACGGAACTACTGTATATGTTAATGATTACACTCCCGGGAATACTCAGGCCATTTTAGGGACACAAACCAGATTTGATGATACACAACAACCGCTCAGAAGTAAATACTGAACACGCGATGTATCACACGGAACTACTGTATAATATGTTAATGATTACACTCCCGGGAATACTCAGGCCATTTTAGGGACACAAACCAGATTTGATGATACAAACAACAACCGCTCAGAAGTAAATACTGAACACGCGATGTATCACACGGAACTACTGTATATGTTAATGATTACACTCCCGGGAATACTCAGGCCATTTTAGGGACACAAACCAGATTTGATGATACAAAACAACCGCTCAGAAGTAAATACTAAACACGCGATGTATCACACGGAACTACTGTGTATGTTAATGATTACAATCCCGGGAATACTCAGGCCATTTTAGGGACACAAACCAGATTTGATGATACACAACAACCGCTCAGAAGTAAATACTGAACACGCGATGTATCACACGGAACTACTGTATATGTTAATGATTACACTCCCGGGAATACTCAGGCCATTTTAGGGGCACAAACCAGATTTGATGATACACAACAACCGCTCAGAAGTAAATACTAAACACGCGATGTATCACACGGAACTACTGTATATGTTAATGATTACACTCCCGGGAATACTCAGGCCATTTTAGGGACACAAACCAGATTTGATGATACACAACAACCGCTCAGAAGTAAATACTGAACACGCGATGTATCACACGGAACTACTGTATATGTTAATGATTACACTCCCGGGAATACTCAGGCCATTTTAGGGACACAAACCAGATTTGATGATACACAACAACCGCTCAGAAGTAAATACTGAACACGCGATGTATCACACGGAACTACTGTATATGTTAATGATTACACTCCCGGGAATACTCAGGCCATTTTAGGGGCACAAACCAGATTTGATGATACAAAACAACCGCTCAGAAGTAAATACTGAACACGCGATGTATCACACGGAACTACTGTGTATGTTAATGATTACACTCCCGGGAATACTCAGGCCATTTTAGGGACACAAACCAGATTTGATGATACACAACAACCGCTCAGAAGTAAATACTGAACACGCGATGTATCACACGGAACTACTGTATATGTTAATGATTACACTCCCGGGAATACTCAGGCCATTTTAGGGACACAAACCAGATTTGATGATACACAACAACCGCTCAGAAGTAAATACTGAACACGCGATGTATCACACGGAACTACTGTATATGTTAATGATTACACTCCCGGGAATACTCAGGCCATTTTAGGGACACAAACCAGATTTGATGATTCACAACAACCGCTCAGAAGTAAATACTGAACACGCGATGTATCACACGGAACTACAGTATATGTTAATGATTACACTCCCGGGAATACTCAGGCCATTTTAGGGACACAAACCAGATTTGATGATACAAAAACAACCGCTCAGAAGTAAATACTAAACACGCGATGTATCACACGGAACTACTGTGTATGTTAATGATTACAATCCCGGGAATAATCAGGCCATTTTAGGGACACAAACCAGATTTGATGATACACAACAACCGCTCAGAAGTAAATACTGAACACGCGATGTATCACACGGAACTACTGTATATGTTAATGATTACACTCCCGGGAATACTCAGGCCATTTTAGGGACACAAACCAGATTTGATGATACACAACAACCGCTCAGAAGTAAATACTGAAACACGCGATGTATCACACGGAACTACTGTATATGTTAATGATTACACTCCCGGGAATACTCAGGCCATTTTAGGGACACAAACCAGATTTGATGATACACAACAACCGCTCAGAAGTAAATACTGAACACGCGATGTATCACACGGAACTACTGTATATGTTAATGATTACACTCCCGGGAATACTCAGGCCATTTTAGGGACACAAACCAGATTTGATGATACACAACAACCGCTCAGAAGTAAATACTGAACACGCGATGTATCACACGGAACTACTGTATATGTTAATGATTACACTCCCGGGAATACTCAGGCCATTTTAGGGACACAAACCAGATTTGATGATACACAACAACCGCTCAGAAGTAAATACTGAACACGCGATGTATCACACGGAACTACTGTATATGTTAATGATTACACTCCCGGGAATACTCAGGCCATTTTAGGGACACAAACCAGATTTGATGATACACAAACAACCGCTCAGAAGTAAATACTGAACACGCGATGTATCACACGGAACTACTGTATATGTTAATGATTACACTCCCGGGAATACTCAGGCCATTTTAGGGACACAAACCAGATTTGATGATACACAACAACCGCTCAGAAGTAAATACTGAACACGCGATGTATCACACGGAACTACTGTATATGTTAATGATTACACTCCCGGGAATACTCAGGCCATTTTAGGGACACAAACCAGATTTGATGATACACAACAACCGCTCAGAAGTAAATACTGAACACGCGATGTATCACACGGAACTACTGTATATGTTAATGATTACACTCCCGGGAATACTCAGGCCATTTTAGGGACACAAACCAGATTTGATGATACAAAACAACCGCTCAGAAGTAAATACTGAACACGCGATGTATCACACGGAACTACTGTATATGTTAATGATTACACTCCCGGGAATACTCAGGCCATTTTAGGGACACAAACCAGATTTGATGATACAAAACAACCGCTCAGAAGTAAATACTGAACACGCGATGTATCACACGGAACTACTGTATATGTTAATGATTACACTCCCGGGAATACTCAGGCCATTTTAGGGACACAAACCAGATTTGATGATACAAAACAACCGCTCAGAAGTAAATACTGAACACGCGATGTATCACACGGAACTACTGTATATGTTAATGATTACCCTCCCGTGAATACTCAGGCCATTTTAGGGACACAAACCAGATTTGATGATACACAACAACCGCTCAGAAGTAAATACTGAACACGCGATGTATCACACGGAACTACTGTATATGTTAATGATTACCCTCCCGTGAATACTCAGGCCATTTTAGGGACACAAACCAGATTTGATGATACACAACAACCGCTCAGAAGTAAATACTGAACACGCGATGTATCACACGGAACTACTGTATATGTTAATGATTACCCTCCCGTGAATACTCAGGCCATTTTAGGGACACAAACCAGATTTGATGATACAAAACAACCGCTCAGAAGTAAATACTGAACACGCGATGTATCACACGGAACTACTGTATATGTTAATGATTACACTCCCGTGAATACTCAGGCCATTTTAGGGACACAAACCAAATTTGATGATACAACACAACCGCTCAGAAGTAAATACTGAACACGCGATGTATCACACGGAACTACTGTATATGTTAATGATTACACTCCCGTGAATACTCAGGCCATTTTAGGGACACAAACCAGATTTGATGATACAAAACAACCGCTCAGAAGTAAATACTGAACACGCGATGTATCACACGGAACTACTGTATATGTTAATGATTACCCTCCCGTGAATACTCAGGCCATTTTAGGGACACAAACCAGATTTGATGATGAACGAGTGCATTTGAACACTTGCCGTCCCAAGTTGGTGTGAAACTGATAAACAAGCTGCCTGAGGGAATAAAACATCTCATTGATTCTAATCTATTCAAATCTCGATTAAAACAATTAAACCTCCTGGTGTCAAAGGCGTTTTACTCCGTTGAAGAGTTCATGTTGAGTTGCTGGGATGAAAATTATCGAAAACTATTGAAAACAAGAATAAAATTAAACCCGCAGTTCTGTTATACAATTAAATAGCAATAACTGCAATGGAACTGTATATTATTATGGATGTACTTGACGCATGCATGCAATGTAATAATTGTTGACGCAATAAAGATTATTATTATTATTATGATACACAACAACCGCTCAGAAGTAAATACTGAACACGCGATGTATCACACGGAACTACTGTATATGCTAATGAATACGCTCCCGGGAGCATACAAAGTGGACTAATCACTGTATGATTTAAAATCAAGTTTTTCTGATTGTGCCCAATATTGCAAGATAACACACATCATACATTTGTTTGGAGTCTTAAAACAAGTTGTTGTAAAACGTATAATGACGCGAGTGTCTCCTCAAGGAGTGTTGTAAACGTATGTTATGAATTGAAAACACTGTCAGAAGTTCTCTATTATGTTGACATTGACAGCACATTACAGATACTAACTAGGTATTTATAGAATACAAATTATAACATTCTTGAGAGAGCTGGACGTTTATAGTAATGAGGAAACTGTTTTAGGTTGAAGAGGATGTCAATACAATACCCTCTGTCTAAATTAAATGTAATTATAGCTGTTGAGATGTGACCTTTCGCTTTCTATTGACTCAATAATGGAGGATTACTATATTGCTGCTGACGAATATAGCGGATACGTAAATTAGGATATAGTTAGGAATAGTTATTACAAGTCCTTAAAATGTAATTCTGAAGCTGCCCAACACTCTTTATACATGAGTAGTGTCCCTTCTGGATCTGGCCGTCCAAGAGATAATTCTCCTCTTTGTTGGTACTGAACATTTTTTGTTACATTAACGTATAAGTAAACTTCCAACGTTGTGAAGGTTACTGCACAGAAGTATGGTCAATTGCATAACCAGTCTATTGGTAGTCCTCCAAAATTTAAATTATTATGTGGTGAAATCTAGAATGTGTTTTAAAAGAATAAATTAGAATTTGTCTATCAGAAAGAGAAATCCGTATGAGTGCAGAGGTGCAGATTAGAAAGAGAATAAGATTATTCCGTGAATTTGCGAAAACACATAAACGTTGGATGCATGCCCAGTATCGTGATATATGACAATCAGCTGAGAGGGACCAAGACATTACTCTGTGGAAAGGGTGGGACATTACTCCATGTAACGGCGGAGCACCAGGCAGGGACGATTCTCATGGTGATGGCAGTCAGCGTTATGGCTGTCCGGTTATTAACGACAACTTGTGACTGTTTCATACATTATTCAGAGGCTTTATCTTTTGTTTAGTTTGATTTATTGTCTTAATATAGCCGTGGAATATCAGTCTTGAAACCTATTCCAAAGAAGTAAAAGATAGTTAAGTGATTTTAAGGAGATTTTACATCGCAGTGGTATCCGTTAAGAACAGTTTAGCTGCTTTAATAATCTTTAGTTTAATTACCTCTATTCCAGAGTTAGTATTTTAATATATATGTAAGTCATAAAAGACGTACCCTAGTACTTTTTATAAAATGTCTGGTCTATTTCTTTTCAGAGTAGTTATCACTGAATCCAGTCACGTATATTTTTTGTGATGGCTCATTTCCGATCGAATTTTTCCTTTTCTGTACGATATATTCGAATAAAAATGAAAGTAGAAATGTCTACAGGTTATCCTAAAATTGAACTGCCTATAATCAATTAGGCTATTTTGTACAAATTAAACTGACGTACTTCCAATTAACGTTTCTTATGATATTCTCGTTTGTTGCATTAAATGCTCTATAATATTACAAATTAGACTTAAATTATGTTGAACTGCTAAGTATTGTTTTTTCCCCTTTCACCTTTTCCAAAGACTGGATTTACTCTTCACTTCTAAAGTAAAGCTGGCCGACCTCCTTTATTGAGTAAAAATGTATCGGATCGGTGGTTCGGGAAACAAAGAGGGAGGTAAAGCCACTAACACAATTAATTATATTACAGCCCCCGGTCGCACTCGGTATCCCCCCCTCCACCCCCCCCCCCGTTAACGAGTGTCTGAATAACAACGCTTCGTTACTCAAGACATAATACACCGGTTCCACTCACGAATCACTGTTTCACTTACAGTAGCCTCAGGTGTTCCGGTGTCACAGCAAACATCAGATAGCATTTATTGGACTTCCCATGATCAGTTAAATTTCGTACGATTTCCAGTTTTTAAACTCGTTTTCAACTAAATGTGATTTTTAATTACTAATACAAGTTATAATCGAAATTAATAACCCGTTTCGTACGTTCATGGCACACAGAAGCACCAGCATCTGGGATATTCTGTGATAATACAGAGGCTTTCTAATCTGAAGAACACTGTGGTCATACAGAAGCTTCTTAATCTAGAACAGTCTGTAGTATTACAGAAGCTTCGTAATCTGTGATCATACCGAAGCTCCCCAATCTGATACAGTCTTTTATTAATAGATAAGGTCATTAATCTAGGACAGTCTGTGATAATAGAGAAGCTGCCTATTTTGGGACATTCTGTTATCGTACGAAAGCGCTATAATGTGGGACAGTCTGAGATAATACAGAAGCTCCCTAATGGTGGACAGTTTGTTATCAAACGGAAGCGCTATAATGTGGGACAGTCTGTGATAATACAAGAACTTTCTAATCTGGAACAGTCTCTTATCATACGGAAGCGCTATAATGTGGGACAGTCTGTGATAATAGAGAAGCTGCCTATTTTGGGACAGTCTGTTACCAAACGGAAGCGCTGTAATGTGGGAAAATCTGTTATCAAACAGAGGCGCTATAATGTGGGACAGTCTGTTATCATTCGGAAGCGCTGTAATGTGGGACAGTCTGTGATAATACATAAGCTCCCTAATCTGGGACAGGTTGTGGACCCAACTTTAAGGTTGTGTGATTGGGTTTTAGTTGTACGCTTTTCATTATTTTGCAAAACAAGTCGGCACTGTCGGATCCTTAACTATTCTATATTTGTTGGATAAAAAGGAATACGTTCGAAATCTTCTACTGCTTCAATGTTATAAACATTTTACAAACACCTCAGTTGTTTGCCCTGTTACGACATTGGTAATCGCCATTCTGTGTGACAATAGCGGCGTACCATCGCCAATAATCCTGGATTGGCGAGCGCACATCGCGTCGCGTCGAGAATGTCACGTTCAAGGAAATCATAAACGTGCCAGTTACCGTTACATTTACATTGTAATAAGATCGCAAACAGCAGAGTGGGTCTGAGCTCTTATTGCTCTATTTGAGAGAGCTCAGATATTGCTGAGGAGAGCGTCCTTACTCTCGAGTTTCCTTAGGAAAGTTACATTTGGACAAAGTTTTAAACTTTTATCTCATATGAAATCTGTGCAATATTTTCTGTAACATAGCTCTTGTAATTAGGGAAGGATTTGTATATCCATGCTCTGATGTAATATTAATTAATAACGATTATTACGTGAATGAAACAGTTCGTGAAATTAAATTTTATTTTTGTTACCTACAAAAAGTTTATACTTGTTCCATACAATGTAAAGCCCTCTAATAGGTATTTGCAAATATATACAAAACATGTTCTTTATAAATATTAAAGTACTGTGATTGCATCGAAAATCTCGTTGTGTTTTATGATATATTTCTGTAATTTCGAAATTATATACAGCGATATTGAATCACGATAAGACGCTTCCGGACTTAAGTGATTTGGTACTTAATAAATGGTTCTTGAACTAAAGTCACCGGAAAGAAAGTTTGCTCATCTTTTTATTTGAAGGAATCTTTTTGTGTTAAATATTATGCTAATTAGCTGAAAACTGTTTAAAGTTACTATTGTACAAATTTAAATTATTTAATAAAAGTACAATAAAACTGCCAAATTTACTGTTTTCCATAATTAGTGCTGTAAAAAAATACAAAATAGCTATTATTTAGTAAACAAATTTAGTAAAAGTATAAATATTAAACCCAAAATACTGATAATGTTATTAATTATGAGCACTTTCTTTGTAAATGTGATCGCAAACAATTTGATATTCAGAACAATTATTTTACAACTTATTAAGTAAATATATAAAATGCACTTTATATGTAACTTTCTATAAGGAAATATAAATATTTGCGCGCCCCCATGCCCGCAAGCACACTTTTTTATATCAAATAAAATCTTGAACTGCTCGTAAATTTTAAATTGTATGGCAAATGTCATAATCAATTCTAAATTTTAAACTCTCATACCACATTACCACCACGTCCAAATTTACATAATTTTTCATATATTCTAGTCCCATTCAACCTTCGCCAATCTCAACCCGATTATTTATACTGTATGTAAAATAAAATAAAATGTGTTATATAATTTATTGCTTTAATTCCAAAAAGTTTCATGCACAAAAATATAAATATTGTAATAGCGATGTTGCAATAGCGGTGTACTAGCGACAGACCGTGGGTTTGTCTAGCAACGGATTTTTTTCATATAAGCGTATAATAATTAACAACCATTTCATACTGAACAGTAAAGTTAAAAGAAAAGTTTTAATGTCTACTTCGCCATCCTTTTATTGTCGAGGAAGAATTAGAGCAAAAAGGCTACAGTGGGTAGGGTGAAACCGGGCATAATCAAGGCCTGACAAAGAACTAATTGCTTGCTTTCCCGCAGATTTTTCCGACTCCACTCCGTTGTTGTGAAATCGCTGCTGCCAACAGAACAAAGGGTTTTCATCTCCAGAGCTGTCTCAAGTTGTGCGGCGGTTCGGGGAATGTAAATAAATCCAGCTGTGAAACTGATTGGAACTGCTCCGTGGTTTATTGTTGTAGTGGTGCGGTGGCTATGTACATGCCACACTTTTAACTGTTTATAGCCATTCTATTATTGATCTCAGGTCTATGCATCAGATGTAAATTACAACAGCTATTTAGAACCATTAACCGAGTGGTCATTGTTGTCATTTAGTGATGTGTGGCGAAAGGTGTTTTTCGAAAAGCCGTCATGGCAACTTTGCAAAGAAAAGTTTACTTTTTTTAGGCTAAGAGAGTTTAATCGTGAGATTTTAGTACAGTGTATATATCGTCGAGTGTTTCATGAAAATCTCCCTGCAAGACACAGATTTTTATGGGATAAGAACGAAACAGGCTGCTTATTGGATAAAAGCGGACAGGTGGGCGGAAAAACAGAAAAGGAAACCGACGAGATCATGCAAAACAGTTTTGTCCAAAGTCCAAAAAAGTACCTATTTGTTTAAATGCGATCAACTGTTGAATGTTTCTAACTCTACAGTTCACAAAGTTTTGAAGGAAAGATTTAAATTTAATGATTATTAACCTCAACTATTACATGCTTTAAAGACGGATGACGAATTAAAGAGGGTTGACTTTGCTGTTGATGTTCTGTATTAACATGAAAAGGATAAACATTTTATAATCCGCATTGTTCTTAGTGATGAGGCCACCTTTCTTCTTATCTAAAAAAGGTGCATCGTGATAACGTTTGTATCAGGCGGAAGTGAGAATCCTCATGTATTTGTAGAACATCACCGCGATTCTCATGAAATAAAAGTTTGGGGTACTCTGTTCCGAGACCGTGTTATTGTCCACTTGTTCTCTGCTGAAAACATTAACAGATTTATCCATCTTGATGTGCTATAAAAAACTATGTTCGTCCATGAATTGAAAATGAAGATGTGATTTTCAACACGATGAAGCATCTCCTCCCCAGAATGCCACAATTGTCCATGACTTTCTGAACAAGAAATAGTCTGGAAGTCACATAGCTCGAGGTGGATGGAGGGTTTGGCCACCACGCTCTTAGACCTTACGCGTTTAGATTTTATTTATGGTGACATGTCAAAAGTCCCATCTATAGTGGATATATCCGAAATATTGAACATTTAAAGCAACGCATGAGAACTGCAACCGAATCAGTTGCCCCAGAAGTCCTTATCAAAGCGTGGGGAGAGATCAAATTTCGCTTGGACGTCTGCATGACGCTTCATGTCAAGTTAAGATCATGCAAAACCGTTTAAAGCACTCTTCAATAATATGTTAATAATTTTTGTCTGTATTTTGTAAATAAAGTTATTTAAAAGTTTGTCATGAGTTTCTGTACACATTTTAAAGTACTTCGAGTTAAACATATGCTGAATTTGTATAACGCAACTTTCCGGCAACTAACGTACCGTAGTAACTCTGTACTGAAATATCTTCTTCAAGTATAAGCATTATCGTAATTAGCTTAGTTAGCTTGACTATTGTACTTTCAACGGTTCAAAGCTCGTTAACGTCCTGCCTGCAGATGTTTACACTAAAATGAACTCAGCAATACGACTAAGGACATATGGTGTGCAGGTTCACATTAAAATCGATTAGATTACTTGAATGAGACGACAGAAAATTATCAAGTTCCCTACTGTACCGCTTTGGTATAGCGATCACGTACCAAAGTCTGTGACATATGTATACCGTCAAAATTAGCGAACTTTCAGAAATGAAGTTACTTTGTCATGCAGACTCTGTATGTTTTGTTATTAATACTTATTGAAGGTTTGCAATGATTACGAAATCGAATATCTAAATGTAGGCAAAGGTTTCGTACTGTTTTCAGCCAGCCTTATCTTACATCCATTCACATATTGTTCATCTTAGAAAACAGTTGAGACAGGATTAGCGGCGATTATGTAATATACTGTATATGTGTTTTTACTTTGAATGTATTATCGTTCTCCTTTTAACATCAATCTTGTCATATTTTATAAATAATCATGCATCATAATTACCTTAATTAAAAATAATTATAAATGTAGTATCTAGTATCGTGTGAAAATCCGTCAGAAAATCAGTCGAAGTTCACTGTTTGATTTCCCAGTCAGTTGCGGAAGAGGTCTAGTACAAGTATTGGGTAGATTTCACAGAATCCTTCTCACTGCAGTGACATTTTCGCCGATCATAACCTCCAAAACCGAAAACCACCATAATCCGAAAATGTTGTATGCGTGCATAGAGGTGCTTATGTAATATGACACGAGCTTCTGAACACGACTGTTAAACATTTTTTGTATTTAAACTAACCTTGTCATAGGGATAGCGCTTACACCTAGTTGTTACGGGTTTTTATGCCAGCTTAACCAATAACTCGCATCTAACTCGTATTCAGAATTGAATCTGTGCAATGTTTTTATGCGTTTAGACAACGTTGACAAAGAATGACGCGTTGTTTTAGAAAATTTAAGCGGCGTATTTCAGGACTTTTTATTCAAGTGATTTTATTTTGATACTTTTTCTATTAAAGTTTCAAGATGGCGGTCTTTTAAATTTTGGAAAAGGAATGAATAGATATACAAGCATTTAACTTATTAGGCATCTTAGATTTGAACGATGAGTATGAAAGGCTTGATTGAATTTGGTACAGAAATAGTATTTATACAAGTATAACATTTAAATCTGTGTAAAGTATTTATACTGTTAAAAACTATTTGAAAATATCGACAAATAACAACAAATTGGTTTAAAATTTTATGAAAGCAATTCCAGGTTTTAGTTGATACGTAATTCGGTCTCTCTTAAATTTCAAATTAATAACTAATTAAGTTTTTAAGGAATGAATATTTAAGTAATTAAAAATACAGTAAAACTAATTTTTTCACTATCAAGTACAACAGTATACCATTTGGTAACATGGCAATCATTAGATTCGTCATAATTTCAATGTGCAAATTAATCTTGAAAACTAATAATAAATACATCTTCAGTTCGACATTTCAAAACATCAGCCACACATGAAATTCACCTTTCTTTCGACTATAGCGAAAGGGACATTTAGTTATCTTGTGTTATTGCGCGGTATAGTACCATGGAGCCATCGATAAAACAACCCCCTCTTTAACTACTACTAGTTAATTACTAACGAAATGTATATATACTCTTTAGAGAAGTATTTAAGAGAAGCTTTTAACTATTATAGCACTAAAAGTTCATTTCCGGTAAAAAAATCTCGCAAAAAAACACACGCTGAGAAGATTTATTCCGGCATTTGTTACAAATTTGACTCCAAAGCGTATTACAAGAATTCAGTTAGAATCCAGATTCAAGTTACGAACTCGGTAAATGTTGTTCGAGTGAAATACGATGCTGACTGTGACTATTACGATTAGATTAGACTGACGAGACCACCGTGCTAACAGTCAGTCCGGAGTTAGTTGGCAGTAAGGTAATGATCTAGACAACGCTCACCTAATGTAAAGAAAGTTTCGTTGACTGAAATTAACTACGAACTTTTACTTATAGAGAACGTAACACTACTTACTAATGGTATACACATGGCGTTATACGTGGAAAGATGGACGTGAGATGATTCTAGACATGAAACTAGTCTGTGAACAAATCTAAAACGCTCAATTAGTTACTTAGAGGCAGAGAACGATTTTACAACATTTTTAGCTGTAATGTATCTATCTGAATAGGAATCATGGACAGTAAAATTACAAGGCACTGTTGACGATTTTATTGTGTTTGAAATATAAACTTGCATAAGACAAATTTTAAAATCGTACGTTCATAACTTTTTGACATATCTCCTGTTATATTCAAGATATCTGCGAGAAACTGAAGTTTTAATGTTAGTGAAATTATTTAAGAAATTATTTGTAAAATCACACAATTTTTTAACGAATTTTATTATAAAAAAACTTATATCAAGTAAGTTAACTCGTTATTCGTGTTTAGCAGGGTTTTTTCAAGTCAGCTAAGCTATTCTTTCTTTTCCCTCATTGGGAAAAGAAAGAATAATTTATGTTTGAAAGTATAATTTACGTTTGAAAAAAGTAATAATATACCATTCTTTTGCTTTCTTTTGGCTTCATAAAAGCACGTGTATAACATTATGATGTTGTATGACAATACATATAATGTAGAATAACGTATCTAACAACACGTTTACGTGTTAGCTACAACACGATGTCGATTCGTGTTCAGGACAGGTACGCGTCCTCATGTATGTAGTACAACCGAACATTGGGCGGATGTTGGAACAGCGATGTTTGGTAATTCCACCACGTTCGGGTTGACCTGTATCGTGTCTATATCAGAACACTCAGCTACACGGGGTCTGTGCGATAAGTGGTGACAATCATGACTGTAAGAGACATATCATCATGTACTATTTTACCAGCCAGCTTCATAAAACGTAATATAAATTACTATGATATCTAAAGTCTAAACCTTTCCCTCGTATACAGTTTGCACACAAAAAACTGAAAGGATTCGGAAAGTAGATTGTAAGCTAAATATTTGTAGTTACGAGCTCGTAAATGAGCTACTTAACGGTGACTTTATACAAGGAAATAGTTACTAATTGGTTAGATTATTAGTTTACGTGGTACCCGTCATTAGGCGGAGTAACGAGAGGGCGGTAGACAAATATTTGGGGAGAAGTAGAGTTCGCGACTCCGAGTTGGCTTATCGAACAAACTTGCGGTTGCCGTGCCTAAGTGAACTTAGCTGCTATAGAGCACACTACACTCCGTCATCATTAGAGCCATCGCCATTGTCAGCAAAACTGCACATATCTGAGGCTGGTTGCTCTATTTACTATCAATAGAAATGTCAAAAATGAAAATCTAGTTTTATTCTTGTAACGGTTCCAATATAATGTGTAATGTATCTTACCATTATACCAGATAAGTCAGTAGTACAAAATATGTTGTAAAGGGATTTCAATATGTTTATTGAATAATACGTGAGCGTGCGCGTGCGTACGGGTATTATCTAATTTCCAAATCACACAAAAGCTGTATCTGCTTTAAATTCCATAGTCAAATTACAAAGATTATGTCAGGTTCAGTTGGTACAAATTCATTTCAAGGATACACCAAACCGGAAGACAGATTTAATTTAATATGATTATCAGTTTTTAAATGAGAAGTTCAGAAATCGTTCCTATACGTAAAGAATTACGAATATGTCTCCCATATGTATATTTTTATTGAAATCTAACCCAAATGTAACAAACCAGGGTCCCCACCCGACCGTGAAAACCGTGAAACCGGGAATAAGCCGTGAATTTCGTTCACCGTGAAAAAACCTTAAATAAGCCGTGAATTTTGTTTACATACCGTGAAAATCTCTACAACTTTTGAATAAATAAAATCAAACACGGGTCGTCGTCAGACGATCATATGGGAAAGTTGACCTTCGCTATTGCAAAGTAAAAAAGTAGCACGCAATGTAGGGGATAGACCACGAAGTTTGACAGGTGCTGCTATCTGAGCGATTGTACTGATAATATGGTTTATAAACAAATGAGGAAAAGGAAGGGCCGGTGGGAGATGACGCTTCCGGCTCAAATCACGTGAGACCTGTCTTTGTCTGTCGCCAGGTTCCGGGCCTTGGCTACGCTACGCGGCTGTAAACAAGGCATTCTCTGATTGAACGCGAGATTAATAACACAATTTAATTACTTGATAGATTGTCGTTTAATGTAAACACTTTTCGTATTGGAGTTTTATTGTATCAGATATAGTCTATTATTGTTTTCATAAAATAAAAAAAGTATACAAATCCTTAATCTAATGTAAGGAATTTAAATTACATTTTAACTTAATTTCATTCTATTAAATCCCTTATTTTATTTAAATATTAATGAGAAAAATGCTATTCAGTACGATATCTATAATCGTTGTGTGTAATGACTGTTAACACAATGTAATAATTATAAAAAATTTTAATTTATGGTGGACAATAAAATTGAATTAATTTTAGGGTCTTGCGTAAATAAATAGTATAATAATGTGACGGAGCAGAACCTACACGACACATATATCAATTAACGCAGCGAGACCATAACTTTATAGGCCTATATAACTGTTTTAAATTACCAGTAAGGTCGTTTGAGAAAACAATTTTATTTTTCATCTCTTTAGATATTAAACGGTAGTGATATGCGTTTTCCTTATCAATAATATTTTTTATGATTCCTAAGCTGCATGGATATTACGAGTGTACACGGTTTAAATCTTTTATGGTGAATGTGTGTTTAATTTGTATAATGTATTAGTAAAATATTACAAATGAAACGTCATGTTATAAAAACGTTAGAAAAAAAACCATTGCATTTTTTCTAACCAGGAAACAACAAACGTCAAGTAACTTTGTAGTGTTAAGCTTTATTACTACAAAACTACAAATGGAGGAAGTCGTCCAAGTATAATTTTGTCGGGTTCCATACGAACTACGTTAACGCTATTAATCATTTCATGCAGATGAAAAATATATCGTACAAGGTTCATTTATTGTAATGTGGTGCAGCGATGTTATGGTAAAAAATAACCTTTGTTGTCTACTGTCAATGAGAGTGGAAGGGAGGGGTATATCGTGTACTCCACTCCCCATCCTCGGACAACAGCTGGTTTTCATGTCTCAACATGAAAGATTTGTTTCCCCAGCTCGGCACTCCCAATCTTATTCTTATTGTGAGAATTGATATAAAGATTTAAAAGCTTTTCATTCAACTCATTCTGACACTTTCTCACGGAAATTCTTCTGTTGAAAGAGGCTTCTCTGTCAACAAACAGTGTATAGTTGAAAACTTGAAGGAGGAGAGTTTTAGTCGCGTTGAGAAAAGTTTGTGACGGCGTATCAGCAGCAGGAGGATTGGAGGCAATGGAAATCACTAATGAATTAGTTCATGCTGCCAAAAATTCCCACGCCCACTACTCGGAGCACTTGGCAAAACAACGAGAAGAAATGAAAGACAAAATTAATTCTGAGAAAGAGAGGAAGCAAGCTGCAATAGAAAAAAAAAAGAATTGGAAGCACAAAAATTCCAGGTTTTTGTCCGACGCCAGGAAAAGGGGCAGCTGAGTTAGACGATAAGATACAGGAACTTAGCAAAAAGTGCAAATCGTAATTCACTTTTATTCTAGACATTTTTTATAAATTTCTTTATTTAATGTGTACAAATATAATTTGTTTTTGTATAAACTGGTACCAAATAACTTTTCTTATAACAAGTTGTATATAATTTTTTATACATTTAACGTTTATATGTTAATTTTAATTTCAATAAAATTGCCTTTTCTTATGTACTAATTAAAAATGTGAACCTGTGATTATGTGAAAATTTTCCTGTGGAAGAAATTGATCGAAATAATAATAATAATGTGTTAAACAAGAAAATAATTTAATAATCACGCAAGTGTACTTCATTGACTCAAACGCGTTAGCCTTAGCCAACGTACGAATCCTGTCACCCTGCATCTGGTCTAACCTGTGTCAACAAAGTTCTCTTCAGATTTCAACAAACTTGTAAGTTAAAGAAAATTATGAGCTAATGTGCATGCTAATTATATTGAAATTTGCCTTTGTCATTGCTTTGATGACTGTTATGATTGATGTTTTGTAAAAATAATATGCCTTGTTATATTCATTATGTAGCAAATCACACATAAAATCGGACGCTCATTGCTTGCGTCGTAACCGAAGCCTATTGTTATTTCGTTCTTTTAGACGTTGCCGTCAATTCCTGCACGACCAATGACATCGTTAGTCAAATGGGAAGAAGTTTTATATTGTATTTTACCGCTCTGCCGCGTCTGTAGTGTTTACGTCTCAACTTCGCCCCTCTCCAAACACGATTTTGTTTGTACCGGTAACGTTGTTTATGAAAACTTTCCGACCTTGAATTTTAATTTTTTTAACCGTGAAAACCGTGAATTTAGCCGTGAATTTGAGTATTTAGATTGAGTGGGAACCCTGCAAACATAATTTAAACCTTGTGACGGACCTACGTATACAAGTGTGCATGAATTCAGTTCTGATAGTTCACGTAAACCGCACATGATTTTTGTTGGCGGGCTTGAAATACAATTTTATCAATTTCAGAAAAAACATCTGATTTAATAAATCTCTTTAACACCTGTTAAATCGATCTGATAACTAGATAGTCGATTATGGGGTTTATGAAATTAGACCTTGTGAATTATTTTGATTTTGACTTTTTAATTTATTTGACAGTGTCGTGTATTGTAGTAGGCGGAGCATTGATTGATTGATTTATTTCACTTCCAACGGTAAACCCAATGTACAATAATAGTAACGATCTGTTAATATAAACATAATCATACTGTGTTTAATTAAAGTAGTAAACAGGTGATTTATGTTTACTACTTAAACAGTAAAATAACACATAGCAAAAAGCATAAGTGTATTAATAAATAACAATAGTACATGTATGAGAATTAATAATAACACAAAGAATATAGGAAATAAAATATAATTCTTTATATAATAAATACTCTAAATTAATAACAACAATAATAAATAAATACAAAAATATATGTATAAATATAAAATAGGTTTAACAAAAAAAAACAGTAAGTTTTAAACTACAAGCCTAGATAAGACAACAGATAATGGAAAAACATCCCTTAATCCTCAAATTGCTGAAAATAAAATAAATATGTAATAGAAAACAAAACTTTTGCTAGGGCGTATGCTGGCACATACAATACTATAATTGTCTGTAACATCATCAGATTATCGGTTGATATTCATATCTGCGATAGGCGGTTGGATAATGTAGGATAGGTTGATGGTAAACCCAACCTGCGCCATGATAAGATTCTGTTGGTTTTGTAAACTTAAAACTGGTACTCTCAACACATGCCAAAGCAACGCTGACGTAAGCCTAAATCAATTATGTTTGGCTCCTAAAGGCGTCTTGAGACCGATGATGAGTTGAAAGATGATAAGATAGATGAAGTTGAAGTTTTTAACATTATCCTGCCGAGGAACATTGTTCGGTGAAGCTATCAAAAGGCGATCATGCTAGACGAGGCCACAGTTTGATGGGGTAAACCATCATGCTAGACGAGGTGTAGACGGAAGAGGAGTGTTAGTAGCTTGAACCTCCTTACAGGTCACCGGAAGTAGAAGTTAAACCATGTCAGGGAGCAGCCTGCGGAAACCTGCTGGGCAGGGTGTAAAGGATAACGAAATAATGAACCTTACAGGATAAATTTCCTGCGCTGATCACACCTTCGTCTACGTCCACGACGAGAAAATGATTGTATGGTTGTCAATATTGTTGTCTTGAAGTAGAGCAAGCAGTATTGAAAGGTAATGTGAATACTTTGACATAATTAGACAATGTTTATTCATTAATAATTTATTCAACTCATTCACCACCAAAAATCGTCAATGGCGCAAGTATTTCCTTCCTTAGTACTATATAATGCTTACGATATTGTTCATCGTCACAATGTAGTAGGTACATGTCTTTCTGATATACGGACTATCATAGGATATTTCACTTATTGTTTCGTATCTACCGTTCACAAAACCCCGTGTTGCGGACTTCTTCTCCAGGACAATTTGTGTATGGTCCATAATAGGACAAGAGTTAATATCTCATTTATCTCTAATACTCAATAGTCAATTATTTATTGTGGAAACAAAATACATTTGTAGAGCAAAGTCAAATATGTTAAAATTTGGACCTAAATACCACATTGAGCTCTCATTCAGACATACATTTGACCATTCATTCCACATTCATCCATTACCAATACTTCCACTTCGTTCGAGAGTCAGTCTTGTTATTTGTGTGGTCTCCCAATCATACTACAGAAACTCTTTTACATTATAAAATGCATTTGACGCTAAACTGCGTTTCAAATGAATTTTTAACGCCTTGAGCGTTGAGGCTTTTCTTAATTTATTAGGCAATCTGTTAATAAAATAAACCCCTGCTTATGAAGGTAAGCGTTCATAAACCACCGTCCTGTCTCCCAGTTCGGTAGTTGTCTCTCCCTTGTTCAGTCTCGTACAAATGAATATCTTGGCCCGTAGTCAAGGCACATTTAGACATATAATATAACGTTATTTCCAAAATGTAGAGGCTAGGCAGAATGTAGAGACTAAGCAGAGATCATCTTATGTTTTATTACATTCCTTTCATTTACGTAACGATGCTAGGATAAAGTAGCTAGAACACACTTCTAGTTTCTTTGCAAATTGGGCATTTCAGTTCGTTTCTCCTTCATTTCAACCCCAAAACGATTACTTTACGATTAGTATTCAGGAAGGATAAATTGTTTGGGAATGAGCTCACTTCAGCCCATACTTAATTGTCTGCGAGATTCCATCACTCGGTCACTTCCAACTTTCAGTCCCTGTCGCTGTTTGCGAGTGAAGGATGGAGATTTTCCGTGCACATGCAAACACGCCAACGGTGAAGGCTGAAAGCGCCGACGTAAGGACATTTCAATAACAATGTCGTCTAATGGAAACACAACCTACCAAATCTTGCCATTTTGTCCAACCTTCCTTCGCCGAGGCATGCGGTGAATATTAATTAACCTGTGAATATTTCAAAACGTTCTCTCTAGAATCTGTTACAAGGCGGGAGATTTAAATTTTCAAGTGTTCCTTTGGAGATGAGGATTTTCACCCATCTCTATTTTCTTATTATTTCTTATCAGGTGATAATTTTTAACTGTTGATATAGAAAATCGCGTCACCATTTTTTACTTATTTTATATTCATTACTGATTTCTCGAAATACAGAATAATCAAGAAACAAACTATAGTTTTAAATTAATGCAAATAAAGACATATCTGTTTTATCTTTAAGGAATTCTAAGCGAGTAATTTGATCTAAGAAGGATATGATCAGTTAGGCTCAACTTTACTTTGTGTGTGTGTCGGTCGTTGTCCTGAGTGCGAGAAAGAATTTCCATACGTTTTAATAAGTTTTACTAATAACAAATCTACAGAGGACGCTTTATTCCCGTAGTCTGTATCTTGTCTTGATTGTAGTGTCACATTGGAGCGGCAAAAAGATACTTTGTTACAAATTCCATGAACGTTAACAATATAAACCTAAACTCAAAATAATATACTTGGGCACTAAACTAAAACTTAAAACAATATGGCGTCCGATATCACTTTTACTTGTAACACAATAATGTATAGATTACTGTTCAGTCTTTACTCTACATCACTTGTCGCTTAACAGGCTTTGCTGAGGTTTCATGCAAAAGTTCAATTATATATCTCAAATGATTACATTACATGTGTTACTATATCATGTGTTAAAATGTCACATGATTGTATTCTGTTTGTTTACACGTTTTTTTTGTTCAATTTTCACTTTGCTTACCTATAGACCAAAACCATGTTACTCTTAGACCATGTAAAAATGTTCGCTGACGTTCAGCCAAATTCCATGGAGTGACATGCACCATCAGATGAAGCTTCGTGCGAAATTGCAAGCCTGTATGTTAGTCCGTTCTGGAGGATCGTGCGGACAGACAGACAGACATAAATAAAATTTTCCCAACCCCTCGAGTGATAGGCTTTGCTAACTCTCAGGCATTAAGAAGATAATTGCACTGGAATACTATATTAAGTTCCGAATATTACAGAGAACAACATATTTTTCTGAAGTTTCTCTCATGTTAAAGTATTCACCAAGGATTAGCTCAGTTTAGGAACCGAACTAAGTTTTGCTTTCTAGCAAGTATTTGCAGGATCTTCAGTTTACTAAGTCGACTTAACTAAGGCATCCAGACTTACTAAGAGAGTTCTGCAAAGCTGTGCTCACCGTCACTGTAGCTTTGATCTCGAGCAAGTATTTGCAGGATCTTCAGTTTACTAAGTCGACTTAACTAAGGTATCCATACTTGTTATGAGAGTTCTGCAGAGCTGTGCTCACCGTCAGCGAAACTTTGCTCTCCAGGAGGTATTAGCAGGATTTTCAATCCGCTTAGTCGACTTAACTAAGGTATCCAGACTTATTATGAGAGTTCTGGAGAGCTGTGCTCACCGTCAGTGTAACTTTGCTCTCCAGGAGGTATTAGCAGGATCTTCAATCCGCTTAGTCGACTTAACTAAGGTATCCAGACTTATTATGGGAGTTCTGCAGAGCTGTGCTCACCGTCAGTGTAACTTTGCTCTCCAGGAGGTATTAGCAGGATCTTCAATTCGCTTAGTCGACTTAACTAATGTATCCAGACTTATTATAAGAGTTCTGGAGAGCTGTGCTCACCGCCAGTGTAACTTTGCTCTCCAGGAGGTATTAGCAGGATCTTCAATCCGCTTAGTCGACTTAACTAAGGTATCCAGACTTATTATGAGAGTTCTGGAGAGCTGTGCTCACCGTCAGTGTAACTTTGCTCTCCAGGAGGTATTAGCAGGATCTTCAATCCGCTTAGTCGACTTAACTAAGACATCTAGACTTACTATTAGTGTTCTGCAGTTCACCGTCAGTGAAACTTTGCTTTGGATGATATCATCTCTAGACTTTAAATTTTGCATGAAACGTCATTTCTGAAACCAAGAATTAATTCAACGAAGTATCTCTATTTATGGGATTTGACAGCTCCCTTGAAGTGTATCGCTCACTAGACCGGCAGGGTTTTCCTTCTTTCTAACTCTCTGTGTTGTGAATTGCTACGAAAGAAAAGAGTCTATCTTCCACTCTGCTTTATTTATCTCACTCCTCTACTGTTCCGATTCAGGTCACATGAATCGTTTCCCCATTATCTAGCGTAATTTCGTCATTCTGATTTCGAGTTGAAATATATCTCAGGCAGATACTCAGTGACTTTCGGTGCTATAAAAAGTAAATATTAGTTATTCTTGAAATTTATTGTTCTACCAACTATGCCGGAAATTGTATTTGAAATGATTTTACACTCGAGTTTTTAAACTCATCACAGTTGGAATATTTAGCTAATGTCTTCTAAAGTCCAATTTTATATTGTGTAACACATCCATTTTGAGAATATTTATATATTATATAACTCTTCAAGTATTCAAATTCGAAGATAAAACGTGTTTCACTTATCTTCCAAGTAAATAAATAAGTAATACACGTTAGAAAATATCACTGTGTTATCAATACGTCATTACAATGTCATATTTTAAAGCGAAAATCCAGTTCCCAAGTAATTATTTACACGGAAACGTAGATATATATGTTTTTTAATATTCAATTTCTTCTTTGCAAAAATAAACTAAAATATTGTCAAAATTATAAACTAAGCTTTTACAGAGGTAAAGTCGACAGAAGAGTTGAAAGTTAAGAAAGAAAAGTGAGTTAGTTTAATGAGAAACCGATGAGGTTGATTGGATTAACATCACAGTTGACATAAGGAGATGAATTTAGAAGTCTCGCCGGTGCCTCAATATAGGGTAGGGTATCAAAACAAACGATTTTGGGGTTTTACACAGATTACGGAACGACGCGAGAACATGTGGTGAGATTTATCGATTTAGCGCGGGGGTATGATTGATGGGCTTCCAAACGCCTCGTAGACTAACTCTACCACTTCCGCGAGATATGGCGAGCCCGCCGCTTCCTTCTGCTACTCGGTATGTCAATAACCCAGCAGATATCATTTGAGAAGACGAGAACTTTAGAAACTCTGCAGTTTAAAATAACATTGTATGATGATTTAAGTATTAAAAACACATAAAGATAGTTTGGATAAAGATCCAGGTACATAATGGGTTATGATGGTAGTATTTTTAGTTATGAAAGGAAGATTGATTAGTTTAAGCATAAGCAAATTGAAAGAACCTAGAAATATTGCACAATGCATATAAAACCTTTAATGCAGATATAAACATCGAAACCTTTCCTTAGTTGGGTCTTAGAGCCTTAACTAGTTAAAATATAAAACAAAGTCACATTCAGATTTTACAGTAAATAAAAGAATTGTAATTTTTAAGAAAGGGTCGGAATCAGAAATCTTCGTTACAGTTAATAATTGAAAGGAAGGAAACTATTTAATGGCGAATGCAATGTCTAATTTAAAGCAACATTTCTGTTATGTATTATAATGCAAAATAATGTTGTCCAGCTATATAATATTTTATTTTTCATAAGAATTCCTACGCCTAGTCCAGAATGACAAACGCTGTGTATGGTTTGCAAAACCAACATTTACAGGCGACTAACAGTCAACAGATAAATATGACATTGAATTAAATTCCTGTAATAAAAAAAAAAAACAAAAGTTAAAGAAGCTCTATTTATTTCCGCGTTACAGGTAGCGATCTCAATTTAACGGGTAAAAATTTTACATCATTATTTTAATTTTTAACGTATGGGGGGGGGGTGGGGGGGGGGGGGGGTGGGGGGGGGGGGGGGTGGGGGGGGGGGGGGGTGGGGGGGGGGGGGGGTGGGGGGGGGGGGGGGTGGGGGGGGATTTACCTAATACTTCTTATATCTAAGTTTAAAATTTTCTACTGTAAACTGAAAATATTATCTTGGAGCACTCTCTAGTATTTTTTTTTTTTATTTCAAGGTATTTACAAAAATCTCTATTAGTTATAAAATAACTTTTATATTTAATCAAACGCTTCCTGAGATTTTTGATTTTTTAATCTTACCATTCATATTGAACTGTACTAATTCCTGTTTACAATTTCGTTTACTATAGCAACCCTTATTTTGAATTTAAATGTATTATATTCCTTGAGGCTAAACTACTAAAGAAGAGTGCAAGATAAGGAACAGTGTTTAACAGCAACGTTTCGAGGTAACCGGAGGTAAAACACGATATAAGATACTGTGTCATAGATAGTCCACACTAGATGGATGTAGCGTGTCTTTTTATTACCTTATAAATATTTGTGTGACCCTGTTACCAACAGTTTCCAGAGGGGTAAATTGCACGATCTAATCCAGTCTCTTGGTCTCTTAGACAAGATGGTATAGACTGTGATAGCTATTATTGCTTCTATTATTATTCTCGAACTGTTACAATACTACTGAGTGAACTCAAAATGTGAGGTCCTGTTACTTATGAAACGTTCATAGATTAGCAGAATATATTCGGAAAAGAATGCTATGTTTTACTTGTAAAAAGTAATAATAAAAACAGTCATTACAAATAATTATGTGTTATTCTCTCCATTGTCCATTTATTTCATGTTATGAATTTCCAATGACACTATACACAAACTGTCTATCTATTCAATGATTTTGCTCAGTGAAATAAGAGTGTTTTCTTTATTTTCTAAGAATGTCACCTACATAGAACAGGCTCTGTGTATTATTAGCTATGGCTAACAGTGGGCGATAAGACATGAAAGAAGATCACCTATTTTGCCGTATTTTCCGCACCGTCTAGAATAGTTTTGACGTCGTCCTATTTGTAATTGAGAGCTTGTGTAAGGCGATTCAAAAAAACTCTTAAGGTGATTTGGAATTTTAGTGTGTATGAAAATACCTTTATTTTTTTATTTAATTGCAAATATATTTCAAGTGTTGATTATTTGTGTGTATTAAAAAAATTAAATTGGCTAGCACGTAAAGAAAAAGTATCATAAAGATATACTTTTTCGTCATATAAACATTCAATCTATTGAAATAAAATATTTTATGTTTGAAAAATATATTTTTATTTTTAAATAACATGTTGTTTTCTCCGAACGTAATGTTACTTTTTGTTTCTCAATTGGTATAAAAATGCCAAGAACTATCAAGATTGATGATACTGCCCCACTGTGCAATACATATTTGATAGAGGACCTGATATCCAGTGATGTTACAGTTGATATCGACTCTAGATCACCACTTATAAGACATCCCTAGATACTTCATATTTTTGATCATAACTATACCATGTAGGTTTTCTGAGTAGTTCCAAAGGTACACCCAGCAATATTAGGAGGTAATATAACTTAAAAAGGGTATAAATGAAAGGTAAATTTAACAATATAGTGGTTTTTTATACTGACGAGTACAGAAATGCTACAAAAATGGAAACAATATTCTTCTATAAAACATAGATCGGGACGGGAGTGAGTTTTGAGAAACGTGGTGTATCAATAGAGACAACGAAAGAGAAACCATCTCAGGAATTACAACATGACGTGGTAAAGCAAATATTCTGTTACAAGCCTTCGAGCTCTCCTTACTCTTTCCTCCAACTCTGTACTATAACACGTTCATAAAAATATATACGAGTAAAATGTAACTGGACTTAACCCACTCGACTAACGACGACGTGGTGAATTTGTAATTGCAACTATGACTAACACAGCACATCAAATTGGAATGAGAAACTTTTAGAGCTACTTAATCCCGTGACAGTCTTCGTTGTGGTTCCCGGATTTTAGAAACTGCTTTAACAAAGCATGAGTATCTTTTCATCTTCAAATAGATTTAATATCAAAAACATTACTGTTAATGATAATGGTAGTTCATTTTTTATACACACCAGTCTGGATAAAGCCTCTGTACTACGAAACCAGATATGCCATATGTATATATCAAAATATGTTTAGATGGCTATAGCCTAACTGAACTTCAATAAATATTGATTAACAAAAAATTGCTGCATCCGCTGGAAATCGAACCCGGATCTCTCATTTGAAAATAAAAAATAAAGTGCCTTTATAAAAATAATAATAAAACTGGGGGGAATTGTTAAGAATTTATTTTTGCATTTTCTTTGCCATATTGCAATCATATTCGATTTATTTAACTAGTTTGTTAAAGCTTCCGTTTCAGTTATTAAAGATATTTACCCCAAACTTAAGTTGCATTACTCTTGTGTTTAAATCTGTACTAAATCATGTTAACGAAGGTTTTCTCGCGTCAATAGTAAATAAGCTAAGATTGTCACCGACGCTTCCAATCTGTGAATCTGTGTAATCCGTCTTCTGTAGGTTCTCGCTTCATTCATTTACGTTAAGCCGCTTAGGGCAAAACTGAATTCAAGCAATACACGTGATGTAACGCGAGGCAGAATTTCCTGATTTTATTGGTTGAGTAAAGATATTTTGTAATTAAATTGCTCTTTAAATGCTTTTGTAACAATAACAACAATACATCAGGACATCGAAGTCATCATTTAAATAATACATTTCCAATTACAATTACAACACCAACACGTAGCCTAGATGAAAAATAACAATAAATAAACGTACGTCATTATTGCATTACCATTAACGAATATTCCTGTTTAATTCTTCTGTAAAAGAATTGTCGTTAAAATTTAAAATAATTAACGTATGTTGTCAGATATGCGTTGTTTAACAGCCATATTTCTTTGTAGGTCCTTATACTTCTTTCTGCAATTTTAATACTTATTCCCGCGTGTGTTAAACGTATTTCGCGTTAAAGAAAGGTCAATAATAAATCTTCAATATATTATAGATTTTAAATGAGACTACCCGTGTCCACTTAACAAGTTTTAAACCATTTATTATATCAATTACTAACACTTACAATAATAGTTCAACTTACAAAGATAAACCACCATTTTCTTGGCACTTTTGGTGAAATAAAATAAAAACTTAACTTCCAAAATAATCCAAATACAAAAGTATTATTTTTTACACAAAGATTTATAAATCAAACATTTCATTAAAATTTAAAGCCATGTACATTATGAAATGATATTCATGCAATGGTTTCAAATATACATTTTAAACTATGAAATACAATTTTTCTCTAAACTGCCAACAATGAGTGTCTAGTCTTAACATGGTGACACAATTTTGTAATCAAATCTTTATTTTTATTTTTCTAAATTTATAAAATACTGAAGCAATCAATACATTCTTTATACTTACATTTAGAATGTGCAAAGCTATATTACGACTTAAAAAATATTATTTACATTACCTTGAACTTTACAAATATTAATCCACAAAATATCCCTCTTTAAATTTATAAATTAGTTAGACTTAGTCTGAAGTCCTGGAACTAAATAAATGGATTGTCTCAACTGAAACTGTTCATTACACATTTATGACAAATGTCTCTAACAATATTACTTGAAATCTGTAGTCACGCAAAGAGTGGGATTTAATTTAAACTAATCTTTAAATTAAACACAAGCAATACCAACAAATGTCAAGTACTAGCCACCTTCCCTTCTAACGGCAGTTACATAAATAGACCTAGGTTTATGCTCTTGCAAACAATCTATATATAAATCTTTCCGGTGTAAATTATACATTTTTACTAGAATTACACCTACTGAGAAAATAAGATTGATGAAAGCAAAAAGGCAATACAAATAGCGTATATTACATGGAATTGTTACAATAATAAACCTTTTTATTTAATTGCATGATTTTAATATTTAACAAGTATATTATCCAAGATGAGTCATAATTAAAATATTAAAAGCCACGATGTGAATTGTTTGCTTGACTTTCACTATGGAAGTCAGGAAACAATCATTTTCCATAATTTATTACTGACATCTGAAATGCTGAAGTAAATAGTATTGATTTTGATTTTCAATTCAGTATTTTGTAAGTAAAACTGTATAAAATATTGGAGATGTTATATACTTTCATAATTTCTTCATAGTAGATTATCACACAAATTTAAACAATGAATAAGCGTAGTTTTTAATAATATCTTTCGTCTGTACTGTTTTAAATTATACAGCAAGTATGTAATAACACATTTTGTTACGGGCGCAGAGATTAGTCTGGCAAGACGCAGAGTATGTTAATTTAATTCAAAGGCCTTCATATTATTTTATGAGCAAAAACTTTCACCTTTTCTTTTAAAACTTTAATAAATTGGTTGTTATATTTCCAATAATCCGAATTTTCTAAAGTACGGTCCCGTGGGCTGTTGTTTTGTAATTCAATAAAATTAATTCCGGAAAATGTTTTAAGTTAATATTGTAATAAATGTTAACTATATACGTCATAAACAATAATTTTCAGACAATCCTGGCCGCCATTTTCAAATAAAATAAATTGAACATGTTATTTATTTTTTTTTTTTTTATTTTTTAGGCACAAAGCTATTTCAATTTATATTTACTACAGCCTGTGTTTACATTTAAAATGCCTATGTTTTAAAATGCTCCATTTATTTAAAAACGCTATAATTCAATAATGTTTATGACAAAAGTATATTTAATAGGTTCTTTATAGGTTATTTTTTAGAAAAAGACTCTTTAAAACAGTTAAGTAATTATTAGTGATTGTAAAACATAGTAAAGAAAGGATAACATGAGTTCGGACATTTGCCATCGTTATACTGTAAGTTATAAAAAGGTATAACACAACGTTTCGAGGATTGGAATCTATCCTCTTCGTCAGGTGGGGGATGTATTAATACATACAAAAGTAAAGAATGTAAAGCGGTAAAGAAGGTAAAGAAAAGAGTTCAAACATAGCTAAAAGCTGCTTGTAGTCCAAATCCAGACGTTGACACTACACAGGATGCAAGCCCCGAGCACAAAAAAACGTAGTAAATATGGACCGAATATACGATAAAAAGCCGAATATGTGTAGCGTGGTACGTTCCAAGTTCTCAGAACACTGCATGCTATGTGATACCTAAATTGTCATAATATCGCTATATTTATCTATATACGAGTATTACACAATTTCCGGTAACAGGATTATTGGATTGTTATAATTCATCCCTTGCATCATTTCATATTTGTGACGTACCTTGGTAAACAACGAATATAGCGGAGAGGCTTCGAATCATTGTGTCAGTAATAATGCCTCAGTTACTTAATTAAAATGCACTTTATCCTTATTGGTATGACTAATACGAGTATTCCCCATTTCATTATCTCGTTGTTTGTTTGGTGTCATTTTGCTGATTTTGTATCTCTTTTATTTCAATTAATCGACATTTTATATGGGAATTACCAAGCTATAATTAGAATAGAAATACCTGCTAATAATTATGCAATCTTTTACTTGTCCGTATTGTCTCTGAAATCGAACTTATTAGGGTGCAATAAACCATAAGATATATAACAATCTTTGAAATACATTTTTATACCATTTTTCATGCATAACCTATCGCGGTTGTATGAGTGCTTGACTTTCACTATGGAAGTCAGGAATCAATCATTTTCCATAGTTTATTACTGACATATGAAATGCTGAAGAAAATAGTATTGATTTTGATTTTCAATTCAGTATTTTGTAAGTAAAACTGTATAAAATATTAGAGATGTTGTATACTTTAATAATTTCCTTATAGTAGATTATCACAGAAATGTAAATAATAAATAAGCGTACTTTTTAATAATATCTTTCGTGTGCAATGTTTTAAATTGTACAGCAAGTATGTAATAAAACATTTTGTTACGGGCTCAGAGATTAATCTGGCACGACGCTGAGAAAATGTTAATTTAATTCAAATGCCTTTCATCTTTCTTTTAAAACTTTAATAAATTGGTTGTTATATTTCCAATAATTTTCTAAAGTATGGTAACGTGGGCTGTTGTTTTGTAATTAAATCAATCGAATTCCGGAAAATGTTTTGAGTTAATATTTTATTCAATTTTTCAATTTTTTTAGGCACAAAGTTCTTTCAAATTATATTTACTACAGCCTATGTTTACATTTAAAATGCCTATGTTATAAAATGCTCCATTTATTTAAAGACGCTATAATTCCATAATGTTTATGAAAAAAGCATATTTAACACGTTTTTTTATGGATATTTTTATAAAAAAACACTTTCAAACAGTTAAGCAATTATTACTGATTGTAAAAGATAGTAAAGAAAGGATAACAGGATTTCTGACATTTGTCATCGTTATAGGTTATAAAAAGGTATAACACAACGTTTCGAGGATTGGAATCTATTCTCTTCGTCAGGTGGGGGAGTTAATAATACATACAAACGTAAAGAATATAAAGCAGTAAGGAAGGTAAAAAAAAGAGTTCAAACATACCTAATGGAATGCTTGTGCAAATCCAGACGTTGACACTGCACAGGATGCAAGCCCCGAGCACAAAAAGACGTAGTAAATATGGACCGAAATACCGAATATACGATAAACAGCCCAATGTGTTTAGCATGGTATGTTCCAAGTTCTCAGATTACTGCATGCTATATTTATCTATATATGAGTATTACTCAATTTCCGGTAACAGGATTACTGGTTTGTTATAATTTATCCCTTGCATCATTTCATATTTGTGACATACCTTGGTAAACAACGAATATAGCGGAAAGGCTTCGAATCATTGTGTCAGTAATAATGCCTCAGTTACTTAATTCAAATGCACTTTATCCTCATTGGTATGACTAATACTAGTATTCCCCATTTCATTATTTCGTTGTTTGTTTGGTGTCATTTGTTGGTCTTGTATCTCTTTTATTTCAATTAAACGACATTTTATATGGAAATTACCAAGCTATAATTAGAATAGAAATACCTGTTAATAATTATGTAATCTTTTACTTGTCCGTATTGTCTCTGAAATCGAACTTATTATGGTAAAATGAAGCACAATATGTACTTTTGAACCATATTTTATACGATTTTTCATAGACAACAAATTTTGGTTTTATTAGTAATATTCCACAGCAAAAAATATAGGGTTTTATTTTACCTGGTATTATTTACGATCATAATTAGTTATATTGTTTTCAAAATTATTGCAAAAACTGTGCCGGTCATCCATCGGTCATAAATGCCAAGGAATTGAAGCATCCTCCTCTCTAATTCCCAACTCCCCAAATGCTCCTTCTTAATTTGTTATCTGGGTGATAAATATGGAACAATCCAAAAATACAAGTGATATTCATGCTTTTATTTCCAAACTAAAACCAGTATTTATTGAAATAAATAAACTACGCTTATCTTTTTATAGCTATTAATAGGATTTCTAAATAATTAATTAATTCGTAATTTGAAATAAAACAAAACCGTTATTTTATATAATTATCTGTTTTTTAATTTTTTATTATAGATATTTTGGATTTTACAGCTTAAACTGTTTTATTTAAACTTTTGTGCAGACGTTGTTGTAACATTATTAAAGATATACGACACTTATGTATGTATGTATGTATATTAATTCCTACTCCTCATCAGAAATACAAGTACTTCATTTTAATAAACCTCGACTTCAATAAAAATTTAAATACGTCTACTCTACAAATATTTCACAGTCTTAAGAAAATATAATAGATCAAACAATTAAAAAAGTGAAGAAATGTTAATGTTTTATTATTTTGAGTTTATTTTCTGTTGTTCTATATCAATTTGCCTCTATTATTTGAATCTCTTACATGGAACACAAATAGTTGTCTTTTATTAATAATAACAGTAAGGTACAGAAGTCCCTTACAACCAGCACACCAATTATAAAATTGAAAACTTAGATATTCTCGTTATTTTACACTGAATAAATGAATAAATGATGAATAAATGATTTATTTCCATCAGCATCATACAACAGAAATTGCAAATACAAAACCTGGAAATTGACTGGCCACGTAACCAGTAGTGTGGCCAGTTTTTATAAGGCAAAGATAAAAATACAATAATATTTTTTGACGTGACAACGTCTTAAATTAGGTTGCGGCTCGGAGTCACTCATGAAAAAGTGTAACGCCCGGTAACGTTACGATGCCCGTCCAGTGGGTCCGCCGCACGGGATCCGCACGTGATAAAGCAGATAACTGTGGGTCCGCCGCACGGGATAAAGCAGATAACTATGTTTATTCGTGAAAATGTGGAGTGCTTAGATTCGTCATTTACAACAACTACAACAAAAAAGGTAAATAATTGTACACTGATATTTCATTATCGTAAACTATGATTGATTGATTAATTGTTAGATTGACACAAAAGTTGAGAAACTGAGTTTATAGGTTATGTCATACTATTGACAAATGTTGATAGTGTTAAGTAAATTATTAGTTTAAATCACTCTGCAATCAATCGTAATTCAGTCGATTGAGAAGAAACAGCGCGTATTGCTAGTCAAACATTTAAAATAACAAATTATAACCTCTAACCTGTCATAAACAGTGCGACCAAACAAACGAACTAAACCGACCAATCACCACGCGCGGAGTTAGAATTTAACTGTGTTTAGCAAGAATTTCAAATTCCAATTTTAGTAAATGTTTTATTCAACTTTACCATTTACAATAACAAATTTTAATTAATTTCAAATTATGTACAATGTTTTAGTAAACAAAATATATTTCTATAGTTAAAATTTGTGCAATTCTTATTTTCATTCAATTCCTTGTTCCTATTGTGCAATTTAATAATATTCATATCAATAAATATTCTACCGAGAAAAAGACGTTGTCACGTAAAATCTTCGCCCGTAAAACCGACTTTACAGGCAACCATAATGTTTTTTTTTTTCAGTCTAGCACATAAAGTTTAAATATTCAAGAAAGACACTCTCTGCAATGTTTATGCTTTCAAACTCTAAACTAGACTGCTTAAATATTGTAATAACTATTCAATAATTAGAACTGTGAAAAGGTTTTTCAAATGTGCGTTAACATTAATTTATGACATATATTGTATGCTATGGAAATAATTAAACTATATTAACTAATTACAAGATTCAAAAATTCTCCTTATATTGTTATATGTGCTCACTATCAACAGGAATAAAGGCATAGATGTTCATTTATTTGCAATATATATGAAACTATATTTTTGGAGATAATTCCAAGGTATATTTAATTTTGCGATAAATCTCTATTCCCTCGAAATATATTCCTTTACATGGCCTCTAATATTCCAGCAGAACCACTTTCGTGGGAGTCTCTGTGGGAAGTGGTAGAGTTATGGTCTCAGACTGTGAGTTTAACTAACCCTCTCCCGCTAGTAGATGATTAAATTCATTTTATGTATGTCTCTATGCACGATAACTAGTTGACTAGAGGGTAGAAATTTGCAGAGTAACACTATCTCTGCTTCAACGTTTTTTTCCGTTTTCTGATATAATTTCCAAACATATTTTAGGCAGTGTGCGCAAAGAATAAACTCTACTATATGCAGAACTAAGAAATGATCGTTTCTCTTACACGTATTTAAAAGGCTGTTGTATACATAACTAAACAAACAATGTATGGTTCGAATGTTGTGTTTGACTTCATAATCTACAATTTCCACAAACCCGAGCTTTGATCTAAGCAGAGAGAAGACTGTAAAGTTTAATTTATGTAACTTTGAAGTTTACTTAGTATATTTGTGCGAACCAAGTTACTGAACCAGCAGTAACGCTGAGTTAACATGGTTTAGTAGTGGTAACAGATGTAATATTCAAAGTTAGATACGATGATATCGTTATTAAAATATACGAATGCTAATTATCTTAAATTTAATTTTCAAGCCTCAATATTATGACATAGATAATGATAAAAGTTATTATAGCCGTGCCTATGTAAGATGTATGAAAGTCTTTTGAATATAAATTCATCCAAGAGTAACAAAAATACTAACACTATAACAATAAGTGATTTTTATAGAGTAACAAGAAGAGCATTTAAGAGATCGGTATATCGGTCTATACTGATATGCAACTTTCAAAACTAACGCTTCGCATCCGTGTCAGCAACGCTCATGAATGTGGAACATCAAGAGCGAATCAAACATGAATTAAATCTTATAAAGTAAAAAAGCCATTTATACTTTAATTACAAGAACTATATATAATTATTCAAAACGTTTTGTTGTACTATTATTGTAATTTAAGATGCATTCTGCACTAGCTTGACAATCCTAGACAAGTTTAAAGGGTTGAAAAAGCTCCCAATCCTCTTTTGTTCTTGTTTAGTAGACAATGGGTTAGGACAGGGTAGTAAGGACAATGGCCGCCTGTTGTTACGCTACTGCCAGTCGGCTGGACGTGATTTGCTTGCGTAATTAAGGGAAAGGGTTAGTTTTTGACAGTAGGCATTTTTGTCGTTTAAATGGAAGTGTAACTAAAAATATCACAATAAATAACCATGCTCGTTTTAGTAGTACTGCAAAATGAACACATTAAAACGCGTGAGTTGGAACTAAAGGTAAAATTAAAACTTTGTCCATTCTTTTTATTTTAAGGACATTTTCACCTTAAAACTGCGCTATTTTAGATTTCCGGAGTTTTGAGGTTATTAAATATAGTTTCGTTTATACTGTATTTACATTGTTTAAAGTAATAACACATCTTATTTCTGTCCACATCATGGTTAGTGCTTCACACTCCGAATCTATGTGAATGTAAACAAGAATCTATAAAGATATATGAGCTATTGGTGTTTGTTTTGCATGGTTACTAGGATTAATTTCTTAGACATATCAAATATTCCCTTATTGCGGCAACACAGACTAATTAAAAACATTTTAAGTACGCTTAATTAATTCATAGTACTAATATTTTAAATTTGGGTAATCTTACTTAAAATTAAGATCTTTAGCATTTTACACCTCATTGAAGTGGTCATATATAGTGTATGTGGTCATCAGAGTGAGTGATGGAATTCACACAGTCTGAAGCCTGTACTCAATATAAATTAAGAACTATAGCATTTTCCGCCGTTATAGAATTGGTCAGATGGAGTGAGTGACTGAGCAGTGTGCAGTAATTCACACAGTGCGAAACCTGTACTCACTATAAATTAAGATCTATAGCATTTTCAACCGTATAGAATTGGTCAGATGGAGTGAGTGACTGAGCAGTGTGCAGGAATTCACACAGTGCGAAACCTGTACTCACTATAAATTAAGAACTATAGCATTTTCAACCGTATAGAATTGGTCAGATGGAGTGAGTGACTGAGCAGTGTGCAGGAATTCACACAGTGCGAAACCTGTACTCACTATAAATTAAGAACTATAGCATTTTCAACCGTATAGAATTGGTCAGATGGAGTGAGTGACTGAGCAGTGTGCAGTAATTCACACAGTGCGAAACCTGTACTCACTATAAATTAAGATCTATAGCATTTTCAACCGTATAGAATTGGTCAGATGGAGTGAGTGACTGAGCAGTGTGCAGTAATTCACACAGTGCGAAACCTGTACTCACTATAAATTAAGATCTATAGCATTTTCAACCGTATAGAATTGGTCAGATGGAGTGAGTGACTGAGCAGTGTGCAGGAATTCACACAGTGCGAAACCTGTACTCACTATAAATTAAGATCTACAGCATTTTCAACCGTATAGAATTGGTCAGATGGAGTGAGTGACTGAGCAGTGTGCAGGAATTCACACAGTGCGAAACCTGTACTCACTATAAATTAAGATCTATAGCATTTTCAACCGTATAGAATTGGTCAGATGGAGTGAGTGACTGAGCAGTGGTGCAGGAATTCACACAGTGCGAAACCTGTAACTCACTATAAATTAAGATCTACAGCATTTTCAACCGTATAGAATTGGTCAGATGGAGTGAGTGACTGAGCAGTGTGCAGTAATTCACACAGTGCGAAACCTGTACTCACTATAAATTAAGAACTATAGCATTTTCAACCGTATAGAATTGGTCAGATGGAGTGAGTGACTGAGCAGTGTGCAGGAATTCACACAGTGCGAAACCTGTACTCACTATAAATTAAGAACTATAGCATTTTCAACCGTATAGAATTGGTCAGATGGAGTGAGTGACTGAGCAGTGTGCAGGAATTCACACAGTGCGAAACCTGTACTCACTATAAATTAAGATCTATAGCATTTTCAACCGTATAGAATTGGTCAGATGGAGTGAGTGACTGAGCAGTGTGCAGTAATTCACACAGTGCGAAACCTGTACTCACTATAAATTAAGATCTATAGCATTTTCAACCGTATAGAATTGGTCAGATGGAGTGAGTGACTGAGCAGTGTGCAGTAATTCACACAGTGCGAAACCTGTACTCACTATAAATTAAGATCTATAGCATTTTCAACCGTATAGAATTGGTCAGATGGAGTGAGTGACTGAGCAGTGTGGCAGGAATTCACACAGTGCGAAACCTGTACTCACTATAAATTAAGAACTATAGCATTTTCAACCGTATAGAATTGGTCAGATGGAGTGAGTGACTGAGCAGTGTGCAGGAATTCACACAGTGCGAAACCTGTACTCACTATAAATTAAGATCTACAGCATTTTCAACCGTATAGAATTGGTCAGATGGAGTGAGTGACTGAGCAGTGTGCAGTAATTAACACAGTGTGATGTCTGCACTTACTATAAATTTAGTCAAGATAAGGTTTTAAAAAGCCAAATGTCTCTCGGATCTGTAGGTAAACTGTAAACTCCGAGGCGCTGCGCTGGCTTGTTAACGGACTGACAGGACACTAACGAGGAAGAATGGGAGTTCAGCCAGCTTTGTCAATACCTGCTACCGAGTTGTCACAGTTTATAATAAGCAAAACCTGTGACTTTGTGAACACATGGGAGTGATTCATCCAACGTTTTCTTTATGCAAAACAAATCATTATGTAATAACGATCGCAAATAAAAATATTGAAATTGAAAACAAGAATTACCACATGTACCATCGTTGTTTCCAGATTTACTCATCCTTTGAGTGAATGCTCTACATATATCGGCCAAACTCAAGATAATAAAACTATGTAGTCGTTACCCACACCTTCGCACGCAATTTTAAAAACCAAGTCCGCAGCCTATTATGATCTTTCCGTATGGTATTTTTAAACGTAAGTAGGCATACGAACAGGTACATATTATTTCAGTGTTAATGATTAGACGATTAGAGGTTGATGAAGTAACTATTTTACCGTACAGGGACATTGCTAGTTTGAATTAAATATATGTAATTATTAATTAACAACCTACTTTGTTTTTTAAACCCACTGATTTCCAGCTTTTTCGATCTACTTCCTGTCTAATATATTTCCAGTGCCATAACTGAGTTTTTTCGTTGAGATATACTCCACACTTTTAACAGTGAATATAAACAAAATAAGTAATCTATCTACGTTTCAATATTTAGAAAACTTATTTACAGAATATACTACTTGTGGAACGAACTAATAAAATTGTTTCAGCTTTTCACATTTTACATTTAGTAAATCTTCTTCAGTAAGTTCGAAACTAAATAAATTAATAGTTGTTCAGACTTTGCTTTTATTTAATCAACACATAAGAAGCCCCCATACCTCAGCGTATATTGCAAATGTAAATTAAAATATATATTCTGTAACATTGACACGAAATAACATTTGTTTAGCAACATACTGGATTGATATTTCTATATTAAAACTAATATTAAGCTCTCTGTACTATAAGGAAATAATGTATTAAATTATAAACGTTAAAATTATAGACATTAAAATGCCTTATAAACTCATTTCAAATAGTAGAGGTTACATTTCTTTTTTCTGAACTGAACACCAAGTATCCTCTATTGATTTATCAAGATCTTGCTGAGATATTCTCAATAGAATAGTACAAGTTTAAGCAATTTTTGTGGTTTAATTTTTTTATATGAAGAATATAGGTTATATCTCCATGATAAATGGAGTTGGATGCGCCAGGCATTTCCAAGGCCACAAGGCTACGAAGCTAACAAGTGTAATATACTGAGTTTTGTCCCATAAAGGTCATTCATAAGATCTCGCTTTTCACATTTCATTTTTATCTTTTAGTAGTAAAAAAGTTCATTTCATAGCAGTAGTCTCAGACCGAATCGCATGCAGTAACGAGAAATATAGGTAAATACTCTGTACAGAAAATCCGCGAGTATTAAACTACAATTTAACTGCACGAGTTGGAACTCGAACAGTACAAGGATGTAATAGAGGAAAGTATTTACCAAGATAAGAATAGTTCATACCATTCTTCCGACAATAGATTGTATGTATATATATATATATATATATATATATATATATATATATATATATATATATATATATTTATTTATTTATTTATATTATTTTACAAAACTGCGGCTCCAATTCCGTTTGTATTAAGAAACTATCTACAATCCATACATAGGTTTAAAAGGTCTATTTAATTTAGTTTAGCCATTGTAAATTTTCTTTCGGTTGAAGGTATTTACCGTGCCAATAGTCTGGTGAAGTATTATACACATGTATTTCAAATTTCACCTTTAAGGGGTATTGGAACATTTATAAACAAAATATCGTTCTCTTAGCGTTAATCTTCATGAAAAATCTTTATTTTGCCTGTTTTGAGTAAAAGTCACGTGTATTTTAAAATTCAATCATTCTATGCCATGGCGAAGGGGGTTTTAACCCGTTTAAACTGTTAAATTGGTTGGGAGTTGATCATAAAAAATTATGAATATGTTTGATGTTGTAAGCATATTTTAAATTTCATCGTTGCCACAGAGTAACTAAAAACCAAAAATATAGTTCTTCTAGGAGTTGCAATACTATTTCAGCCCTTATGGATGGTTGATCTTCATAAAAATTCCTTCTTTTGTCCGTGTAACTCGTGAGCCATGCGTGTGTAAAATTTATGTTCCTAGTACATAAATAATTGATACTAATTTAATGTTTAACAAACAAAATTATAGTTCTTCTAGTGGTTAATACCCCATTTCAGTTATTATTAAAAGTTGGTTTTCATTAAAAGTCCGTGTATTTCAAATTTCATCGTTTTAGCCCATCACTTCTTCTAACCCCATTTAAACCACTATGGATGGTTGATCTTTATGAAAATGCGTTTGATTTTCCATTGAAGTAATGAGACACGTGTGTTTGAAATTTTATTTAATATTTTATACAAAAGACTTAGACAATAATGACATCTGGTTGCCTGTTCGCCCATACTCTCTATTTTTTCAATTGCCTGACCGGTCGTTAACTACTATGTAATAAATTATTTTATTTTTAAAACTACGGTACAGTAAAATTGCAACATTTAAAAACTGAATGTTGAAATGTCAAGAAAAATATATTTAAACTGTACTTATAGCCGTCTGGTAATGAATAACGAGGTATTTACAGAACGTTAATGTAACTCTCAGAACAAAACTGAGGAAAAATGAAAAGCCAGAGCGAGAATTGAATCAACAGTAATTGGTTTAGTTAGAAACACAGCTTTGAGGGCCGTTTTGGTTTCATTGTGCACAGAAGCAACTTAAATCATATAAGCTTGTTTCTGTCACTGGAAATGCTTTTACTCCTAAATATTTATTTATTTATCCATTTATAATAACACTCGTATAAACTACGTTTTATAGTTTGTTAGTATAAGTTCTCACTTTGCGTGTAATGTTTAATGGGAACTTAGATTGAACAATCCATAGTAACAATAAGTGCAACTATCTTGAATTCTATACGACTACCAGGCTACCTGCAGCTCGTAGTCGTACATACTAGTTTCCTTATAGGATCATGTATGTGTAAACTAGTAATATAAATCAAATCAAATCAAATTCTTTATTGCCAGAACATCTTTACAATGTATAGCAGTGTCAGAAACAAATGCAGCATGAACTATCATCTATTACATGCATTGCCTAGGCCTAGTAACAAGTGTCTATCCAGTTATAGCATAATAATCACTGATGCCATATGGGCTGATATTAATCAATAGCTTTTTTACACACTTCTTGAAACAATTAATTTCAAGATATTTAAGATGAGAAGGAAGAGAGTTGTACAGTTTAATGCATGTTTCATCAAAACAATTTAAAGTGGTTTTAAGACTACATTGAGATATTCTAAGAGAATTTGAGTTTCTAGTTATATGGTTATGTACAGATCTATAGTTTTTCAAATTACTCATAGTTTATATACAGTAATGTATATTTACAAATGCATATGTCACACTATTTGTCCAGTAGTGACACATCTGTTGCATTCAGTTTTAATCCTAGGCGACATAGTTAGATTTTTGTCGAATTTTTTACGTAAGAGATACAGTAAAATTTCTGTACAAATTCTTGCAGGCACACGGCAATTAATAAAAAATTGAAACTCTTTACTAATCATTACAAGAGTGTTGTTTTAATAATATAGCATATGAATTCCTAGAAAGCCATGAAAAACCGACTTTTATACACATTACCTAATAAATTATGTATATTGGCTGTTAATTTACTAGCCAAAATTGATTGCCCTTTTATGGTAGTGTAAGTCGTTTGTATCCACTACTTTATATTTTAAATAGTTGAAAATTGTGTATCTTATAATCAAACGCCCTGCGCATAGATTAAAAATTTGTACACAAAGTAATACATAATGAATTAGGGTTTATTAGAATCAGGATGTTCATTGGCATTTAAATAGTGGAACATTTCCTATAGAAACTGTATTATTGTACATACTATGTTATTAGCTTTCATACGAAGTCTTTATTCCATATAAGAAGTTATTATTGTACATACGAAGTTATTATTGGAACACCAAGTTATTGTACATAAGAAGTTACTATTATACATACGAAGTTATTATTGTACATACGAAGTTATTATTGGAACACCAAGTTATTGTGCATAAGAAGTTACTATTATACATACGAAGTTATTATTGTACATACGAAGTTATTATTGGAACACCAAGTTATTGTGCATAAGAAGTTACTATTATACATACGAAGTTATTATTGTACATACGAAGTTATTATTGGAACACCAAGTTATTGTGCATAAGAAGTTACTATTATACATACGAAGTTATTATTGTACATACGAAGTTATTATTGGAACACCAAGTTATTGTGCATAAGAAGTTACTATTATACATACGAAGTTATTATTGTACATACAAAGTTATTATTGGAACACCAAGTTATTGTGCATAAGAAGTTACTATTATACATACGAAGTTATTATTGTACATACAAAGTTATTATTGGAACACCAAGTTATTGTGCATAAGAAGTTACTATTATACATACGAAGTTATTATTGTACATACAAAGTTATTATTGGAACACCAAGTTATTGTGCATAAGAAGTTACTATTATACATACGAAGTTATTATTGTACATACAAAGTTTTTAAATTTTCAACTAGTTAAGCAAAGTGATAGCAAATTCTGGATTCATGGTTTCAAAGTTATTATTAAAGATACGCGTTAGGTAAGGATATTATAACAGACATTTACATCAAACACGAAAATTGTACATGCGGCATAGCAACTAAGACCAAACATGGCTCTGTGACTCGGCGGCATCCCTGAGAGCCGACAAAAGACAAGATGGAGTGGTTGGGAGCAGTTAGACAGTAGGTACGGTAGTCGTGAGAACAAGGTTTTTTATTCATACATTATTTTACGCGGTTTTTCGTCGACCATGAATACGATTGCCGGCAGTTACATCGTCCTCGATCACCGATCGACTTCGAGATTGCTGGCCATCTTATAGAAACGGTCCCATACATTGGCTGATATTCGGGCAATTTAGTCGCTAGCAATCAGATTACTGATCGACGAGCAACTACTTCACCTAATGTGTAGGTAGTTGAAATACCATCTCTTTATTGGATCTCAAGGTGGTTGTGCGTATCCGAATTTCATTGGATATGATTTCTTTGAGTTTTATAATTTGTTTAGATCTTATTGTTCATTCTTTTTTATCGTAGGTAACAAGTAGGTCAAACTGCAACAGAATGTTTACTTTTCATTTGGTCTGGCGAATACATTTTACTATAACAAAATATGTCATAATCAAAACAGTAAAAAAACAAACTATGCACTGTTGTTCAAGAAAGCGGTGTGTGTGTGTGTGTGTGTGTGTGTGTGTGTGTGTGTGTGTGTGTGTGTGTGTGTGTGTGTGTGTGTGTGTGTGTGTTCTTGAACAATAATATGGTAATTACATTGAAAATTTGATTTCTGACCGCCAGTAGCCTAGATATAAATTAAATACAAATGAACTGCAAGTTAATGACGTGAAAGTTTTGCACATGGTTTTATATGAAAAGTGTACATGCATCAGTGCCACTATTACAAATTAAAACATTTCTTGCGTAAAATAAGCATGATATTTATTTTATTTTATAACTAAAAATTTAATTATTATTGTCATGATTTTTATTTTTATATTTTATAAGATTATGAAATATCATATAACTTGAAACTAACAAGCTACTGTGTTAATAAGTCACAAAATACCAGTAAGTCATTTTTAGACTGACCTTGTCAAATTATGTTTTCTATATTTCACTAAACAGCTGATTCCAATACTGTGTACAACCAACCAGTCAGGTTTACCAACTATCCGAATAGCAGAATAAAACTTCTCTTCACACAATCATACAAAAACAAGGTTTCATGAATTAATTATTTGTTGAAAACCACGAGAAAAGTCTAACATCCAAGTATGACGTGGTATTTTTTAAATCAGAAAACAATCAACTTTTTTATTAACTAAAAAATGGGTCGTTGCATTTTTCAAAATTGACTCGATCCTTTATCTTCAAAATGTTTTAATTGCAATATTTAAAAACTAAAAGGAATTTCATGCAGATTTCACGTAAAAACGTTTAAATATAGGTACTAATAAGAAAGCTGTGGCATATTGATAATTTTGACTGAAATAAGTTTTTTGAGTGCAACAAGTGAACTACGCAACCAATAACAAAACTAACTACATAAATGTTTTGTCTTATTATGCACAAATTTGTCAATTCAATCTTTGCTGTATCTATTATAGTTTTCAAGATCCAAACAATGTGCATATAATTTTAAACACACTGCATTAAGTACTTATCATATTTATAAAATATTCGAATAAATTTGCCTGTTAATTAGCTATAAAAGAGCAAAGGTTTGAAAAATAATTCCAATAAGCTATTTTGTTACGAATATTTGACTTTTCATATACCTAGTCAGTCTTTAAAATGTTACAATCTATATTAGTTCCATTTGTGGTATGCTTATATTTATTTGTCTATAATTTCTCTTAATACTTTTGTTTTAAATTACATTACATTTGCTTCCAAATAAGGTAATAAGGCTGCATAAATATAATTCTTTCTTTGCTATGTAGGATTTGAGGTTCCCCCCCTCCAAACCTTGCAACCCATTTGGGAATTATTTTACTTACAAAGTATATAAATTTTTTTTGGTGACGTATGAAAATATTATTAATTAATAACAAAGGTCACAAGTTACATCAGGTTACTGTCCTATGCTTTCCATGCGTTGTTGGGTTAACAAACAAATATTGTATATAATTTAGGTTTAGGTCCAACGCCAAGAATGGTTATCACGCTTGTAGTTAAACATAAAATTACTAAACCAATCTCGTACTGAATACACGCTGTGTAAAAAATCTACGAAGATGCAAAAGTAAATCGTTGTGATTCCAGGAAAATAAAATCAACAAGATTTCCCTGTAGGACTTCCTGGCGTAAAGGATGAATAGCAACAATATTCTGAGATAGCTGACATCCATTTTGGCAGTCAATTCACTTCTTCACTGTTTGATGTTCTATAAGGAAATGTTTGTTACTTTATTGAGCACACTGAGTGAGTTACATTTATAAAGTCCGGCCTTCATGTGTTTAGATTTGTACTGAAATACAGAAAATTAGATTTATACTGTAATTATTAAAATGTACGGTATAATTATTGATTTTGTTACTATTTTACAACGAACTAAAAAACCGCAATTATTATAGACAAAAAAGTGCATTAGTGTACGGCTATGTTAAGTCCTACGATTTTACACTGTTTCTAAATTGTACATTTTCCCATTATTACTGTTTTAATTTGCACTTATCCACAAAACTTTTAAGAAATGTAACATGATACAACCGAAGTGAACTGACATATACCAAAAAGAGAAAATGAAAATTAGAATATATATTGCAAGGTACAGACTATTGCCACAGCAGCTGCTTCTTTATACAATGTAGGTTAGACTAAAGTACATGAAAAGTTGTTTGATATTGTCAGGTACAAGGACAAACTCCCACAAGAAGTCCACCTTATGCAATACAGTGTGTACAGGGTGTAAATTAAGTCCTGATACGCCTGGATGTATTCCAAACGAATTGAGATATCAATGTACAACTTTTACCATACTTATTAAAATACTTTTTTGAATTTTTTGAATGATAAAAAAGTTACCCTCCCCCGTTTTAAACGGCATTACGGGGGGAATAACTTTAAATTTTCAAATTGTAACCCCTGTTTTGTGACATATCATTTTAATTGCCTATTTACAGAAACACAATGACATGACAAAACATCGCTACGACGATCCTAGCAAAAGTTATGGGACCCATTAATTCCTCTATATTCTATTGATTTTCGGAACATGTTATTATTATGATGGGGTACAAACTATTTTTAATTATGGTAGAATATATATGATTGTGGGTAGGAAAATCTTGAATATGTTTAAAAGTGTAAACTAATACAGAGTAGATAAAAATGAAGGGAAGAGTTAGGATACGTTCTCGGAGAAACATCTTCCCACAGCTCTCCCAGCTCTCTGGCCAAACACCAGACGATCAACCCTCTTTTGCAATTTGAAGACCCTTTGGAACAAAGAAGATGAAGCTGTTCCCCATTAAATTATGCCGTACGACATCACAGAGGGAAAATTAGCCATGGTATACCATTTTTAGTGCACCACAATTCAGGAGATTGGAATGACTCCTCAAGGAAATCAGTGCAAGGAAACAGTTAGAGCAATTGGTTACGACATGCAGATGCCAAGAAAACCAGAATCCAAATGAACACCCAAGAAAAAGACTGAATCAACCTCTGTGATTTCTACTTCGTCCAGAGCAACAACGCTCTAAGAAACTGTCTGAGATCGAAAGTGAAGAATGGAGGTTTTGTCAACATTGAGGAATAAGTTGTTACTAATGAACCAAGATTTGATTTTGTTTATTGTAGAGTTTAATTGAAAGTTTAATGCTATTGAATACTCTGTCTGAAAAATTATTGTAGTGCTATCTGCGTATTGAGTAACGTGAGAATCAAGGAATCAAGAACTGAAGTCGATCCCATATAATGTAAAGAGAAGAGGTTCCAAAAGAGTTAGTAGTATGAACACTCTGGAAAAGATTTAAAACATAAGACTTGAACCGCTGTAATTGGAAGTTCATTTAATTGGAAGAAATAAGAGAAACAAAAACTTTTGATCGCAAAGTCTGATTAAATAAAGCTCCATGCAACCCAAAAGCCTTTGTAGGGCTTGATTGGTTTATTCTACTCTCCATGTCTCTTTAAAGCCTTGTACAAAAGATCTGAGCTAAAAGTAAACACTAGTTTGCGCTGTACCAAGCGGTAATTACGCTTTCATATGTAATTATTGATTTACGCCAATTGAATTAGTATAAATCTGCAAGGCATCTTGATTAGTTTAGGTAAATAAGAACAAAAACAGGTTCCTCGAAGACGAAGTTTCATTTATTTTCCCCTCGATATTTATTTACCTCTGCTGGTTCCTAAAGGCATTGTTCACACTAATACCTGAGAAACCCCTATATTTTGAGAAAACCGTTAAAAAGCAAACACTTTTAATCGTTTACTATGTTTTGTCCTCCATTATTAAAGTGCACGATTTTCCCCACTAAAGGTATGGTATACCAGAGCTGTTCGTGCTAACGAGCTATTTTGCTAATCAATTACAAAAATGTCAGTTACACTGTCTTTTTAGACTTAACCTTGTCCGATATTTTCTATATTTCACTAAACAGTGTGATTTCAAAAATATACAGTGTACAGTGAAATAATATCAGTCAGATCTAGCAAGAATCTGAATAATAGAATAAAGATTCCCCTTTCACAACCATACAAAAACAATTGTTATGGATTATTTTACTAAAGAAATCACGAGCCATCCAGAAATTAACCCTACTGGGGTAACCTTCAAATAGCCTATATGCTAAAAACTCGAACTGAATGACATTTTATTAACACTGCCAGTAACATAATATTAAACTAAAGTGAGCAAGAACATAAATAGGAAAGGAATGATGGGATGGATACTTGCACAAGTACCCCTAAACTTTATTTAAAATATTCGACTCACAAACTGATTATCTAACCTTGTACAACACTTCCAGCCCTTGTAATGGCTATTCCTTACACCTGCTTTCGTATTAATCATTCGGAGAACACTAATCGTGATTTCCTTAAGTAGCCAAAAAGTAAAATCCAAATTCACCAAAAATTCGGATTTCTCCACGCTCAAAGACGACGACATCCTGCTTTGAGATGAGATTTCCATCACGCACGACGATATGACATTCCACTTACCACCAAGTGTCAAGGACACAGATCGTAAGTCTCATTCTACAGATCAAGTGACACGTATCAGCCTCTGACACACAGCAACCGGCTCGGAATTGATCATCCAAATGTAACCTTTTGTTGTCATGCATACTCTCAAGCATTATGAGGTACATCTGAGAGGCAGCTGAATCACAGTAATCGGCAAACAGAGGCAAGTACAGAGCAATAAAGCTTTTAAAAATCATAACACTAGAATAAATATGAGGAGTGTGTTGGAGTGTGTCAGGGAACGGAACATTTTCAAGCGCTCCTTAGTTCTGAAAGGATACTTTGTTATCCAGTTAAAATGCATTTGAATGTCTCCACCTCTGTTTTCATTCCTAACTGTATCTTCCATTTCTTGTATTGGTGAATTCCACCGAGGTAACTCAATTTTTCAAAAGCGCGCTTTTGGGTATACACATACTTTCTTACAAGAGTAATGTGGGAACTGTAAAGTACCTTGTTTTTTACATTGCCAGGCGGAACAAGTCACGAGTCATCCTGCAATCGAGTGAGCTGAAGGTACACACCTACGCTGGCGCCGACTATCCCATCCATTCCAAAGTTCAAACATGAAAGGGTCTTAATCAAAGACATTTAATTGTGGTCTGAAATTAAATATCTATTTTAGGCTTTGTTAATACGTCTCACGTGCGTTTGGATGCAAAAAATCATTAAAATGTCGAAACAAGATTTGAAGTTTTTGGAGAAAAAGTTCGTTCACTTACGGAACTATTACATTAGGGGATAGGGAATACGCTATAGAAAGCTATGTGGTCCGTATCAAATAAAAATAATTAACAATTTAACCATTTTTCTGAATTTAGTTTAACTTTTCTCCCAAAAATTGTATCTTTAATACCCGTGCATAATATTATTATAATCAGAGATCGAATTAAAATGACACTCAGCATTGGTAAAATATGAAAGAAAAGTCACTCCCCCTCTCCTTCATTCGATGGAGCAAAATTGAAATTGTTTTTGGTGTTTGCAACTGTATTCCAATAATTTGAAATAATGCTTTATTGTTGTACACGCATTCGAAGTTATGTCTCATCGTTCGATTAGTGTTTGATAACTCAATATCCAATTGTGTGTCAGACGTATGCAATTAGTAAAAAATGAACCACTTTTTTTATGGGTTGGGCCAAAGAAGAAGTGTAAAAAACCAGACTAAAACCTTGACCGGATCTCGAAAACTTGTTAACAAACGTTCCAGCACACGTGCTGAGAGCCTTAGTGGCAGATGTCCGACGGTGGTTGGAGAAATATGTTGCTAACACTGAAGTATACGTTGAACTATAATTCTATAATTTAAAAGGAAAACTCTTAATGAATTAAATTTTATTATGAAGTAACAATTTCCACCATAAAAAAATATTTTATTTAAAATATAATATGGGTACTGCTTTATCGAACACCCTGCAGATAATGACATGTTTGTACGGTTCAACTGTATAGGTGCTCAAGAGACTAACACAATATGAAAATATATGAACTATTGGCCTACTTTTTTATTTTTAAACTCTGTACAGTAATATAAACACACGAGGCAGGCAGGGGCCATTAATAAAGGTTAAAATGTAAAACTTTCTGTTGCCCGACAAACATTGATCGAGCTCAGTGCAGCGCATTCCCGAGGGATGTTCACTCGGTCATCCCATACTTTCAACGATATAAGACAACTCACTGTACGTTTCTTGTGTTTCTTGTGTTTGCAAGAACTTACAGGCTCTAATTATTTGATTTAACGCAAAAAGCCTTTGTTAACATAAGATCCTAGGTGTTTTATTGATTTTGTGTCTATTGCAGACTTTTATAGTGTAAATCAACAAATCTTAACCTCTTATCGTCATAATAGGATTGTTCAAGAAAAATTCAATCCCATAGTGTAATGAATGTCACATAAAATAAATATTAGGCTATACGTGTATAAAATAGTAGTAAATGTTACTAAAACAATTGTTTTCCTATATAGTTTATTTTTTGGAAGAGGCCTTTCCAAACCAAAGGTCATCATCAGGCAATTTCACAAATAAATATTTACATTATTTTTATTACAATTAATATTAAAATACCATATAGTGTAAGTAAATATACAAAAACAACAAATTTTGAAATTATTTCAGCCAGTATGAAAAATTACATATGACTACAGTGTAATTTTTGAATAAATTGAAAAGAAAAAACACTGGAATTTTCAATAGGGCCTTCTTTATTGTTCATGGGTTTTTCTTTATTTATGTTTATGTTTAGTGTTTCCCAATCATTTAAGTTCATTCGTTTTGCTACTTTTTTTAATAATTTTAGATTTTTAAGTGATATTCTGTGTCCTGAATCAATGCAGTGCTTGGCTACAGCAGATTTTTCAACTCTTTCATGTGTCGTGTGTGATAAATTTTCTTTAAATCGTGTTTTTATTGTTCTTCTTGTTTGTACAATATAAATTTTGTCACAGTCATCGCATCCAATTTCATAAATTCCTGATTTATTACCATTTGAAATTTTGTCTTTAGGGCTTTGTCAAATTTGGGATAGTTTGTTACTCTGTGAGTAACTGTTTTATTTTTGTGTCTTTTAAAAGTTTTGGGTGTTTTGTTCGAGAAAGTGCGTATGTTGTGCAAATAAAATCTTGTTTTGTGTCTTGAGGTGGCCTTAATGTTGTCTTACCTTTTCTAGTTCTTCTTTTCAATGTTTTTTAGTATATTGTCAATAGGTTGTGTAGTGTAACCACTGAAAATAGCAATACTTTTTATGTAATTTGTTTATTTATTGTAGTTTTCTGTTGAAAGTGGTGTATTTAAAAGTCTGTAAATCGTTGAATTAAATATTGCTCTTTTTGTGCAGGTGGGTGGTTAGATTCATTGATGATAAATCTATCTACCTGTATGAATTGGTTTCCTGTAGATATCGAATTGAAATAAACGTGTATTTTTAGTAAAATCTTTTGGGTAACCACATCTTCCATTTCTAGTGATCATAATGACCACATTCAATATAGAGACAATTAAAGTGGTCAGAAAGATTTTTTTATGAATTATTTTTTTTAATAGAAAATATTTTGGATAATCCAAGAGGAATTATACTCATTTTTTGGGAGATTTTCTTCGCAGACCCACACACTTTGACTATAGATAAGGATACCATTTTCCTTTTAACGAATATGAATTATGACTTGAATATAACATATTTAATAATAATATGAGTTAAACAATTCTAGATTTTTAATGAAAATATAATTAAAAAATATATTCTCCTTCGGTCATATTTCATATCCATGTGCAAAAACATATTCTTATCTTCAGCCATTTTTCCATGAATATGATTTTCAATAACGTCCAATTCACCACTTTCAGTGCCTACAAAACCTTGTGGAATAAATCAAATAATTTATATTTTTCTATGGATATAGCATTTAATGAAAACCTAATGAAATACCATTCTGGCTTGGGAGGTTCATTCCAAAGGATAATACAAAAATATACTGTCATAAGAAAAACAAAGTTAACTGCCATACAGGAAAATAGATACAGCTTTTACAAGTTTAAAATTCATATTTTTAAATGTCGCTAAAAGCCAGGAAAGATTCCTCATTCAAAGTTTGCTGTCAGATTTACAGTTTCCAATATCACAGTGGTGATCCGTGTAAAAGATATATTGTAGATAAAAATAACACTTTTCGTAAAATCGTGAACAATTTAAAACAAAAAAATTTTTCTCTACATTTTCTGCATAGTTTAAGCTTTTATGGTGGGATCATACGTAGTTTTTTAAGTATACCATGTCAGTAATAATAGATCAGCAATATGAATTATTTCTAACTGACTCCAACCCATCTTAGCGCTTTAACCGGTCCAAAGCTCCCCAACCAGGTAACCGCCCAGCCTTCTGACCTACTCAGCCAGAAATACAAATTTCTTTTTAAATTACGTAACTAATTTTGTATATTATTTTGACATGTTTACAATAACGTACTACTAATATGAATGAATATTATAACTACTGTAAATAGATAGTCTACCTAGTAAATTTTAAGATGACAACCATCAATTTTTTTTATAAAACTCCACTACTGACATAGTAGGAATTCAAGTGAATATGGTCGCTATTACACATTTTTACTTTTTTACCCTTCTTAGCAATCATTATTTTATACGTTATAACTTCCTTTTATCGTTGCTACTTATATTTATATTTCATTTATTTTACTTGGCTTTAGAGGTGAAATTTTTACACTGTCAATAATGGTAATATTCGTGTGACAAATGAAGTTATTATTAATTGTATTTAATATAATCTGAATGTTTTATCAGTTATATCCATTCATATCAGTGTTATTAAGGTGGCTCTTTTTAATAATTATTCGTCAAATGTATTTTCTCAGTTAATTCATAATATACGAGTCATTTACTTTAATTATCTAAAAATGCACAAACCACAACATTCACGACAATCATATCGAGGTTTTTATAACAAATAAAACTAAGTGTTTAGAATCTCTACAATTTTAGAAATTGTATGTATGTGCTAATTCATTAAATATCAAGGTTTCAAGATGGGAAAAGATATAAGACCTGAATGGAACTTACCAACCGCAACGACCACACAGATATAAGAATGTTTGATGCTTCTACTATGATTATAATAACACATCAAAATGCCAAAAAACATTATAACGTCTTGAGATGGTGCAATCAGTTTTCAGTTGGAATATATTTTTATTTTTAAACAACAATTTGGTATCAGCCCTTTAAGACGTGCCTTTTCTGAAGACAGAAAGATATTCTCTCCGTTAGATCGTCACGGAGTTACAGATACCAAAAGGGGCACTGATCTCTATGCTTCAATTACAAGTTTCGGATCCCAAAAGGATCACCAATGTCTTTGTGACTTGATCCATGAAAAAGAGCCTGAGATCTGAAACATACAGTATTTAGGCAAACGCGTTTATTGTTATTGTTTACCACCACATCCTGTCTTAAGAAAATAGGAAAAGAGAAATATTAAAAAAAAAATGTATATTATCCCACAAGGTTTTGTAAAAATTTGAAGTATAATTTTGTAACATTTTATAATAAGTCCCAAAGACATACCGTTGAAGGTAAGGATATGACGTTTGTACAATACGTACACCTACATAAAAGATGATCTGAGGGAATGACATCTTTATTTTTTTATATAAAAAGTTTTTACTCGTGAAAAAGTATTGAAAAACATAATTTTGTTAAATTATTCTTAATTTAAAATTATTTCCAAAACATTTTTCTACTTTATCTGTCTTCACGGAAGTTCTTAAAGAGCTAAGGAATTGAATTTCAAAACATTTTTCACAACCAAAAATCAGTTGTACCAAATTAACCAATACAAATTACAGTTATTTTACAGTTTTAAATATGTATTTTAAAAATCAACACTCCTGGTGACAACCAAACATGAAATTTACCTTTCTTCTATCAGTGCCAGAGATAACATTTTCAACTAAACAGCATCAAATATGAATGAACATAATTAATAATTAGTAAATTAGTTGTTTCCTCGACAATTTGGGTTAACTAAGGGAAAGAGTACGGTAGATGCCATATTTTCGATGAATTAGTATAGTCGTTGCAACTGATTCGTGAGATTATTCATCTGTCTCTTTTTCGATCTTAGCAAAGCCTTCGATCTTGTTGATCATGGGCATCACAGGTCGAGTACACGAATTGTTCAAATCGTACCTTGTGAGTAGAACACAGTATGTCAAAGTGACTAGCACAGACGGTTCAAAAACTATCTGTAGCAAACTCTCCAAGAGTTAAGTCGTCAAAAAGGATATGCCACAGGGGTCTATTCTCGGATTTATACTTTTCCTTATTTTTATAAATTATCTGCATCAAGGTGTACGAGTTCTCATGCCTGTGTTTACGCGGATGATACTTCCCTCACATTATGCAGTTTTTCTAGAAACCATTCAAACCTTTCTGCAGGAAAATTAACATCTAGCTTGTTTAGCCAGAACAAATTAAACGTTTCAAAACAACCCTTATTGCATTTTGTATCAGGAACCGTCAATGTGACAGTTTATTCGAGGTTCATCTTGTTGATGAGGAAGTTTCTTCAGTGACCAGTACCAAATCCCTTGGACTGTTCAGTGATTCCAACTTTAAGTTTGATTTGCACGTGGTTCGTATATGCAAGAAGCTTAGTCAGGGTATTTTTGTGCTCCGGAAGCTGGCTTGTTTTGCAATTACAGATGTCCTCGTTGCCGCTTACTACGAGATCATTTACCCCTACATTTCTTACGGAATCCCCATTTGGGGATCAGTAATATTGTAGTTAGACTACAAAAGAAACCTCTGAGAATTATCTTTCGAGTTCCGAATAGATCTTTGTATCCAGATATCTTTGTTTCATGCCAAATTCTGGCGTTCCTATATCCTTGAAACAATATATTTCCCTCATAAAAACGTTTCATTATTTGAACCATTCTTCTCGACCCAATCGTTACACCAGAAGCACACCTAGATGCATAATGAATATTTCGCTACACTCAAGCTAATGTTTTCAAAGACATGTCAAATACCCCACAGTACAACAGCTGTACAATAGTCTGACATTACCCCTTAAATTAGAAAGAAACTACAACTCATTATTCAGAAAACATCAGAAAGGTGTACTATGTAATAACGCTGTTTTAGTTTGAATTACGTAACTTTTCAGAGCTCGCGGCAACCAACTCACTACTGTGATAACTGATCACGTCGGGACTACTGTAACAGGTACTTTGTACCGGCTACTTTGTCGGCTGTCGCGACAGGACAAGTTACCGCAAACCAAAAGTATCCAGTACAGGTTACTGTTACAGGTACTTTTACAGCCTTTACACGTTTACCGCCGTTCCTGGTACAATGTACTCGGATTCGTTTAGCAGTGCCAATACCTAGAACATGTAACTGTTACTATTTTAGGAATGTACTGTAACGTACGATTCTAAATTATTTCGAGTACATTTTGTACTCGGTTACTGAACGTACAGGTAGAAGCCACAGGAAACAGTAAGAACTAATCTCATTTTCTTAGTTGTTGCGTAATGGTAAAATTCAAATATTTAGCGTTTTGAACAAAATTGAATTACTATATGCGCGGTGCCATATATTTCGCAAATCAAAATGATATAGTTTCAATTCATATATTAAGTTATGGCTGATTTCAAAGTTCCAACATAAATGCTATTTTTAGTCGAAAATAAAATTATTAGGCGATTGATCGATCATTTTGCAATAAAACGCACTTGGGAGGGCAGGTCCCGCTCAGCCAAACTGTGCGCCCCTACATGCGCATGACGTACTTCCTTCATTGGAAACCGAGTTAATGCTAATACGGCGTCAGAAATACCCTATACCGGAAGTAGACTGCTGTGAACGAAAGTAGACGCTTTATGACATAAAACTTTCCAGACCATGATGTATTTTCTTGGTCGGGGCAAGAATGAACACGCTAATACGTCACAGAAAATACTTTAAACCAGAGTAGTTTACAATAGCCGGAAGTAGACGCTTTTTATAAACCAATGAAATGAAATGAAATATTTCTTTATTTGAGGCGAAATTAGGGCCTCATGGCCCTTTCTTACATTTAACCTCATATACAAACTAGAACAAAATATTTTCATTTCTAAATAATAATAAAACTAAATATTGTATTGTAAACATTTTCAATATGAACAAAAAGTACAACTTTATTTAAGAATATAAAATAAAAAATGTATAACGATAAAAAGGTATATGAAAATATTTATAATCACATACTCACACGCAAAATAATAACATGTACTTGTATATAATGCATATAAGAAACACAACTCAAACCACTCACACATCTCACACTCTACTCATGCCAGTGCAACCGCAGCGAAGAGACCTATGCCGACCCCGCCCCAACCATCCGCCCCAGATAGTGCTCTCTCAGCGACGCCACGAACCGAGGACGACTCTCCAAGGATGTTATACTACGAGGAAGGGAATTCCACAGACGACATGCCGTTACTACAAAAGACTTGTCATATACAGCAGTTCTGTGCAACGGCATGCGGAGCACAGACGAACCAGAGCGAGTTCTATCCACACCACTTTGAGAGACAAATTGGAAATCGTTTAAGAAATAATTTGGAAAGCCAGAATTTAAAATTGAATGGACCAATGTTAAGATTTTTATCGATCTGAGGTCATTCAACTTCAAAATCTTTGAATTAATATAATAGGGTGTTATATGTTCATCTCTCCTGAGATCAAATGCATATCTCATACAATAATTTTGGGTTCTCTGGAGTTTTTCACCCAAAGCCACAGTCATGTCGTTCATCACACTAGTAGGCTATTATAAACTTTCTTAATCAGATAATAATGCAAATGTTGGCAGGACGCCAGCAATAGCTTAGACAAGAAAATAACAAGGATGAAAAAGAAACTTTATTACCATCGTAGACATCTCAGACCGAGTATGTATTTTTATATCATGGCAACAAGGCAAACTCTACTATGGCATGTTGAGTCAAATTTTTTCTAACGAGAAATATTTCTTCACGCCTAAATGAGATTAGTCGCAACTCAATAATGAACACTGAAATTATATGTGCTTAAACACGTTTTACCGATTTAAAATGATCGTTGAGCTCCATCATATTCAATCATATGTGATTTCAATAAGATTACTAACGAATTATATTCGTAAAAGTTTTGAAGCTATTGATAATGTAATGTTCCATAGGAATGTATGTATTTCATTTATACTCAAAAAACTGTTTTACTATCCGACTTCAGAGCCCCAAAACATTGATCTTTAAACTTCAACTTCAATTATTCTTAAATCAGAATATCTTCCAGTGACCATTACTTATCTTCAGGCGTGTTTATTTTGCTATTTAAAAATGAAATGCACATGATATAATGTACTTGTTAATGAATAGGAAACCGCTCTGCACGTGGGTAATTGCTAGTAAAGTTAAAAAGTGCATGACTTGTCTGAAGTTTATTCCTCCAGTGCTATTGTGGTAGATCCTGTACTGAATAGCCTACACTAATCAACCAATCATACACTAATCATACACAATAAAATGTAACAAGTTTTTTTGTTTCTTAGTTAATTATTTACAAACTATAATATTTTTACACAATCCAAACAATACATTTTGTACACTTTAGTTTAGTTCACAGTCAAGTGATTTCTCTACATATTGTTTAATTTTATAATATAGGTATTCAATTTAACAACTCCAAAACCGTGAATTAATCTGAAGACTGATTGTTAAATTTGAAAAGAACTTTAGATAATGTCATTATTAAAATACGATCTATTATTGTACTCAGAATATTTATTATTATAGTGAAAAATTAAGGTTATGTACTTTATTACTTTATTACAACGATGTCACCAACCACAAGTACACCACACTTATCTTTTACCACTGACCACATTCAACGCCAATAAATCTGGTTGAGAAACTAAACCATTGTATATAGTGTAGTCTGTTGTCTTGGTTGAGAAGTGGCTCTCTGACAAAAATGCCTTCAGTGTTTATCCAAAAATGTTTCACTTACATCAAAAACTGCTCATGGAAATGTTATTTCATCTCAGTTCTACTTTTTGTGGACTTGTTAGCAAACTGGTATCTCTACGGCAGACACCCGCCAGTGCCTGGTATCAAGCAGAGATGCTCCACTATGTATCCAGAATTTGCGATGGTCTTGGAAAATCCAGTATCTTTGCCTAACAGGAGAATTCAGGAAGAAGATGGCACAATTTACTCTCCAGGTCATTTCTGGTATGATAAGAACAATTACAGGGGATGCCCTTGTAATGTCAGGCCGTGCGTCAGGAAATGTTGTGCTTTCAGTGATGTGTTTGACAAGAATTATAAATGCATGCCTTCTCAAGCAAATGTATCAGACTTTATAAACAGCTTTAGAGAAGTTTACAGAATGAATGTGAGTAAGGATTACTTTTCAGTACTTTCTAAAAAATGTGAAATGGAATCAAGTCTTCAAAATGTCACTTTGCTCATGGATGGTAGAATATCATCCCCCTCAGGGTATTTTGATCAGTCCCAGTACTGTTTGGAAAGGTCATCAGGATCTCTTATTGCTGTGTCTTGTGTCGAAGATAGCTTTGCTAAGACTTTACAGGCAGCCCGCAGCATGTTAACTCACACTTTGAGAGTTGTTCCTACTAGCATCCATGTTATCACATTAATTCTGTACATTGTCTTGCCCAATCTACGTTGTGGTGTCGGTTGTCTCATGGTCAATCTTGTAGCAGCCATGATACTCAAGGGGGTCTTCAACTTGGTCATCGTTGCAGACCTGGGTCACCGATACCGCCTTCTGTGTACTAGCATAGGTAGGCATGATTTGTTCCTTGAACTTTGCAATTACATAATCTGCACTATTAAAACTTTTAATAATGTATTTTTAGTGCTGTAGTCGTGTTACCTATGCTCTAAATATTACTATTAGATAATATAATCATATGGTGCAATACAAGAACATGGTATCTTTTGACTAACCAAACGTTTGTCCGATGTGCTCCTGGCAGACTCGTATTCAGACCGGCTTTTTCGGACAATTTTATCGGTGCTCGGACCCACTAGGGCCCAGGCCGTAGCTCACCAAAAGGGCCGTGCCGACGGACGGCGATGGCGGGGCCCGGCCGAAAGTCTTTTCTGGGGCTCGCCAAAGCTCAATACGGCCCTGGCTCCTGAGGAGACACCTGTAGTTTAAATTGCATGCCTGTTATATTGATTTGTCAGATATCGAATTTTTACAACATAGTAACTGTAGTACAAATGGATCTGGCAGGAAAAAATATATTTTGATCATGCTTATAAAAGAAAAAGAAAAAATATTAGTGATCATTTGTTATGCTTTGCTTGAATTAGATACATGCCATTAAAGCTTTATTATTTAATCTTATTTACATTAAGTTTAGATACTTTAAATTACAGTAAAAAACCCCCTTGATTTAACTTGTTAACTATTTTTATTGTTTGAAAGTGACTAAATATTGCAACCCCTCTGTTGGAATTTTGTTTAATTGTTAAATATTTAAAACGCCAAATTGATTTACTATCAGAAGATTAATAACAGTTCACACACTTCAACTCTTTCAATAAACATTTACCATAATTAAAAATAGTATTGTAAAAGGGCGAAACTCTTGTTGGATCTTCCCATATATTTAATTCTGCCATTTATTTGGAAAAATTATATTTAAAAACAGCCATAATTCCCACTACAAATGGAAAAAGTAGACTATTACAAGTTTGGTACATAGAGAATTATACATATATCCCTCTTAAGAGGGAGCTGGTGGGTGCACAATGTCATGACATGGACTTTAGGCCTGATAGGAGGGTGAACTGGAGCTAAACTCAAAATTCAACTAAATCTACCCTTCCTACCATGTCTAACCTAGCTATGTTATGTGTATTCTAGACGTGTAACTAACCTATTATTCACATTTACTAAATTTTATACGGTACTACAGAATATTATTTATTATTGTTAGTTCATGAACACTGGAAATAAAATGCTTGTTATAACAGATACTCGTATCTTTAAAATTGTACCAAAACTTGTTTTTATTGCATGAGAATTACTGTTGTACAATTTCATTCCATTCTGTAGTACATGCATTTCAAATTTATTACTTATACCTTCAATATTAAATTTGTAATACTTGCCTGATAGCATAGATTGTAATTCTTTTACGAAGTATTAAATTGCTTTCAATACTAATAATTTCATAAAATAACAATATCTTCTGAACATACAGTTCATACAAAGAAAGATACAGTGATATTTTATTATTTTTGTAAATAGCGAAACATAAATATACTGTAGATCTATAGATTTTCCAAAACTTGTTATTTTGTATTATAAATATCTGTTTTGTTTACTGATGACTTTATTGCTACAGCATGACATATTTGGAAATACTAAAGCATAGTGAGCTGTTATGTTCCACAAGAACGCCATTTTGAATATTCAACAGTAGCTTAACATACAAATGTTCACTAAAGATTGGATCACAACTACTTATTCCACCAGGACTTGAACCCAGGTCTGTCTTGCCAGGCGATTATGCTACCACTACACCACAGAATCTTTACTATTTCTGATCCAATTATTTCTGTTACATAGTGATAACCAAACTAGCATATGATTAAAAGACCAAACACCTGTCAAACAAATTTTATAACAGGCTTTCAGGTTTGATACTGACAAATAGGAGGTATGCTTGGTAGCGACAATGATAACGTCAATAAACAATAACAAACATTGATAACATCTGGATTTTTTGCAGAAAGTCTTACTCTTGCAGTTTTCCCCAGTGCTTCCTCTATTCTGGTCCTTAAGCAACACTAGATGGATGGGGAAATAGGATGTGTTTCCAATAATCAAAAACAACCTCTCAGATACAACAAAACTACGAGTCTTCTGCAGCGAGATGGGACTGGAAGCGGAGATAGGGATTTTCCACGACTGATCTCAGTAATGTTTGGAGATAACATATTGTATAAGGTTTTCAAATTACCTCCTATTGCAGGTCATAGGATTCCAAGTGTAAAAGACACAATGGGAAGCATAAAGGATGATTTATCCTAATAACCGATACTGAATTAAGGCATACTAGGCAACATAGTGTTGTCTAATAATAGTTATCTCACAGCAACCCTGTTGAAGGCTATGAGATTTTTCTAATACAGGAAAACAAGAGATAATGCCAGTGATACTTTTATCTGGCTTTAGAGATGATTCTAACTAGGGTATTCACACAAAAATACTCATATTCAGGCCATGTTTCGAAAGTCTATCTATTTAGGGGCGATACCTAATTAATATTTAATCATGGGGTGTAATCAATAATATAACAAACATATGAAATGAAATGATTTATTAGCCCAATAGAACATTACAATGTTATAAGGCTCGTCAAGAAATAATAACACTAAATACTAAATAACAATTAAAAAAAAAAAAAAAAAAAAATACTAACTACAACACACAAGTAACATATAGCTTAATACTAGTGGTATGATATTTCACATCTTAATTATTTTCTGGTGAATTCGGACAAAAATCGTCAAAAGTATAAATTTCAGTTTGAAGCATGTATTCTTTAATAGTTTTTTTGAAAGCCTTTAATGTAGGAATCTCTCTCCATGCTAAAGGTAATTTGTTAAAAAAAATGCTGACTATTGTAAGGGAAAGATGTTTTAAAATGGGTTGTTCTGTGTATAGGAACAGGTAGAGAGAATAACTATTACGTGTTGTGTAGTTATGATGGGAGATAAAGGGATTGGACTGTATTCTTTTATATGTTTGAGTTAAAACTTCCATTATGTAAATACATCTTACTGTTAAAATTTGAAGATTAAAAAAATGTCCTCTACATGATTGATTAAATTTCAAATTTCCTAGAATTCGGATTGCTCTCTTTTGAGTTTTGAAAACCTGTTCAATAAATGGTGAACTTCCCCAGGAAACAATTCCATATCTCAACACAGATTCGAAATAGCCAAAATAAATAGTTTTTGCTGTTCTTAAGTCAGTCAAGTCTCTAATTTTACGAATAGCACAACATGCTGAATTTTAGTTTCCCATTTAACTGACTGATGTGATTTTCCCATCTAAGATTGTCATCTAAAGTAACACACCAAGAAATTTACAATTTTTTGTAGAAGTAAGTTTACTTTGGTAAAAAGTTATTTCAAGTTGTTCTCTAAAGTTTCTAATAAAGTGAAAATTAAGTATGGATGTTTTGGAAATATTTAAGGATAGTTTGTGTTAGCTTTAAGCCAGTTAAAAAATCAAACTAATGTTTATCATATAATTTTTGAGATAGTTCAGTTTTATTGTCAGATTAATCAAACTAGTGGTGTCATCAGCAAAGAGAATTAATTTGTCACATAAATTGAAAACTGCTTGGGTAAGTCGTTTATAAAAATTAAAAATAATATTGAACCTAAAACTGACCCTTGGGGTACGCCTGCCTCCAAATAGCGGGCAGGAGATAGATATTTATGGACAGAAACCAGCACTGTTTTGAACTATCTCTACTACCTGGCTGCGATCCCTCAGAAAGCTACTAAACCAATTGAGAGCAACTCCTCTGATGCCATAATACTCCAATTTATTTAACAAAATTTCATGGTCTACACAATCAAAAGCCTTCTGGAGGTCACAGAACAGGCCACAGGTCAACTGTCCCTGGTCCAAGGCAGTTAGCACATAATCAGTTAAACTTATGATAGCATCTGAAGTTGACAAATTAGATTGAAAACCAAATTGATTTTTATTTATTATTGAGATTGATTTTAAAAAAATTTCAAGCCGTAATTTTACAATAGTTTCTAATAATTTTGAAAAAACTGAAAGAACTGAAATAGGTCTGTAATTTTCTGCAAGATTTGAATTATTGTTTTTAAATATTGGAGTTACTCTGGCTACCTTGAGACATTCAGGGAAGACTCCGTGAGTCAGGGAGCTATTCACCAAAGAGCAAAGAGGTTTTGACAGGATGTGGATGTGTTCCTTCAATATCCTTGGAGGTATTCCATCCAGGCCTGGTGACTTACTTGATTTAAATTTACTTATAACTTCAATTATCTCTTTTTCACAAACAGGATAGAGATAAAATGAACTATTAACAAATGGATTTGGCAAAAAAGTTTGTGGATCGTAATGCCTTGAATTCAGCAAGTCAAGTTGGTTTGAGATAATATGAGGTACACTTGTGAAGTGCCTGTTAAATGCTATTGCAACATCCATTGGCTCAGTAATATCTTGTCCATTAACAATTAGATTAATGTTTTTTTTACAGAAGCAAATGATTTAGTCTCTGAATTAATGATATTCCAGGTTGTTCTTGGAATATTTTTAGAGGATTGTATTTTATTTACTAGGGGTTCTCTTTTTGCATAAAGGACTATTTTCTTATGATGTTTTAAGGTTAAGTTTTATATTCTTTCCAGCTATTTTCTGTGTTTATTGACTTGGCTCTGGCAAACAGCTCCTTTGACAGGACAGCACTTGCCCTAACCACATCAGTTACCCAGAATATGGACTTGACTTAAGTTTTGTTATTGTTTTTTAATGGGAATGCTAATTCATAATATAATATCAGCTTATCAACAAATTTTGAGAAATTTGCATCAACCGATTCACCAGAAATCACATCAAACCAGTCCCTCCTTTTGCAGAAAGTCATGAAACATTCTATGACCCTGCTCAGAAAATATCCTATGTGTAATTATTTTACTATTTTCATTTTTAGTAATAAATTATTGACATTTATTTTCAAAATTTGAGAAAAATTATGATCTGAAAAGCCAGAGTGAAGGTTAAGACTTGATAGCAGATTCTGAGGTATGTTACTAACAATATTATCTAAACAAGATTCAACATTTTTGGTAACTCTAGTAGGTTCATTTATAAAATATCTAAAATTATAACATTTTAAAATATTCTTAAAAGCTAAAGACTCTGAGTTATGGTTTAATAAATTAATGTTAAAATCACCTAAGACAACTAAGTACTTTTTCTCTTTCAAAGCTAATTCAAATAACAATTTATTGCAACTTGGAAATGAATATATGAATATCGGAGTCTGGTGTTCTGTAACAACTAACAGTTAAAATATTTAATTTATTAGAATTAGTTGAAATTAACTCTATAGAGGAACATTCAAAAACAAAGTCTTCACTAAAATTTACAAATATCATTACGTTCAATAAATTGTATATGATTCTTTACAAGAAGACAAGAACCTCCCCGTGTCAAACTAATTCTACAATAAATTGAGGCTACAACGTAATTTTTTTATCTGAAAATTATTTTAAGTTTTTTTGCTGACAACCAATGTTTCACTTATAGCAATTATATCTACATTTACATCATGACTCAGATACTCCAGCTGTATAACTTTATTTAGGATACTTTGAGCATTTTGGTGTAATAAGGTTTAAGGTTTTTATATTATTAATATTTGTTTTTTGTGAATCTATACGGTTCTTACAGGTTAGAGAAGTATTGTTTTGTGAATGTGATATACAGGCTAGGTTACTGTTAATATTTTCTTGCGCTGGATGTTTTTTTGGTTTATTTATGTATTTTGCAGAGTTCTCATTAGGTGTTGATGCATGGATGTTATGTAGAATAATGTCAGCTGATGGATCGTTAGTTGCCACATGAAGTGTGAGGGGTTTATTGATTAAAAAAGTGGAGTTGTTTTCCGGTGAAGGAGCTTTGCTTTTACTACATGTTTGTCCTGGTGTATGGATGTCTTTTTGTACAATTGTGGGTTTTTTCACCTTTAAAGACTGATGAATTAGTTCGGCTAAAAAATGTTTACCTGATTTGTTTAAGTGTAGTCCAAATTTAGTATAAATGTGTAAGATGTAGTGAAACTCGTGTCAATAAAATTACATAATTTTACATTACTAGCAGCCTCCTCAATCTTTACATTTACTTTTCTTATACTCTCATTGAGAGCAGGCTGATCTAATCTATGAGGGATACCGATTATTGACATGTTAGTGTTGAGAGTTATATTAGAAAATGTATTAAAATTAAAATTAACTACACTAGCACTAGTGGAGTCTGTGATGTCGTTTGTCCCAGCGAGTAAGATAGCATGATCATTAAAGGTAAAACTGCTAGTCAAGTCCTGCAGGTTGTTGGCTACGTAGTTAAAAGGGGCTCCCAAACTGCTGACTACCGTTACCTCGTCGTAACCACTGCCTAGTTTGGCTTCGAGAATCGGTGCAAAGGTCCCGGCCATGACTGTCCGCAGCAAGCAAAATTTTCCTCTTTGTTATTTTTTCTTTGACTGGATTACTCTGCTGTGTTTTTCTAGTCGGTGTGATCTTTGTTTTGTTTTTAGATCTACTGGAGTTTAAAGGTAAAATTCCGATCACACTACAAACTTCCTCTGGATCATCAATGCGACCCTCAAGCACTTTGAAAAGAGTTTCTCAATGGCAGTGTAAATGTTTTAAGTTTTTTTGTCTTTATCAAAGTTTTCTTTTTCATTTTTTCAGGCAAAACATGTTGGAGATTGTGAGTAGGAGAAACTGCTGGTATTTTTATTTAATAATTTCATTATTTTTTCTTCTTTTTGAAGGACTAACATTTCTAGGTTATTGTTATGAATCTTGAGTTGTTTTATTTCTTCATTGGCTGCTATTAAGTCTTTATTTAAGGTGTCTACAACTAAGTTAAGAGTTTCAAGTGTTTCTCTAGTAGTTTTTATTTATAAATTCACTATCTTCGTCATCATTACCTTCATCAGATTTAGTTTCCAATACTTTGGATATACCACAGATATCAGATAGATTGTTATTTTTATTATTGGTGCACACATATAACAGCTCCAGTTTGATTTGGATTCTGCAATAATTTTAAATTGAGGGAGTAATTTATGTCTCAAGTGATACCACTGTAGACACTGACCAGAACATTGTATAGATGGTTTTGATTTTAATAGTTTTTTTTGAACAGTTTTTCCACAATTATGAGACTTCTGCTTTCTTTTCTTTTTTTTTTATAAAATAGGCCTAAGAATGAAATAAATAGTAAAATATGGAAGAATTTGTAAAAGAGTATGAAAAATTATATTAATATTTCAATTAAGAGAGGATAATTTAACTAATTTGTGACATAAAAAGTATAAAGTTACGATGTTAGTTTTCAACCTGGAACCTTCAGATTCAAAGTCTGTCACACAACCCAATGAGCCATCCAACAGATATGAAAATATAAGTCAAACTAGACAATGATAGTTTATTGTAGATGAAGGTAGATTAGGTTGTCAGAGATAAGTCAGTCACTGTCCAAAGGTCAGCTATCCTTGATAAGAAAGGGTACATAATCTCTTTAAAAATTATAGGAATAAATAAATTCACATTATAACAGTCAAACAAGTGACAACTGCAAGTTTATATTTAATATAACTCATAATCATGAGGTTTTGCTGTGATTATTCCACGTTCAAAAAACAACACAGACTTCTGAAAATGAAAGCTAAGCCACTTAGCTATTATACAGTATAATCATACTGTGGGATAATGCTAATGAGCTGTGGGAACAGCAACACAACCTGACTCTACACTTGGTTCTAGTCCTAATCTTATTCAATCCTCAATGCATAGGGCTGCCTTAGAGATTCTTGGTAATTATTCCCTTAATTAACCAAGATGTTAGGATTAACTTACCATTACTTTGCACTTTGTGATAATCCACCCGATAACAGTCTAAGTAATTGTTAAAAACAACAAACAATTGTATCAAAACTTAATTTCTAGAACTTTTTATTTAGCCAAATTTGGGGCACAAAAGTGACTTGGAGGATTTAACTACACATTAGCAATAAGGCTTTGAGCACATATTCATGTTCAAAAACCCCTCGTTCTCAGTCAAACACAGATCAGCTCCAGAAAGAGTAGCAACTACCAAATCTTTTCATTGAATTAACTTGTTTCAGGGCTAGCTATGCAATATTCCTGGCTCTCCTGTCAAGCTTGGCAACTGGTCATTGCATACCAAATCTGGACCTCATTTAGGTAAGCACTAAACCATTTTATGTATACATTAAATTAAAAAATTTTGCTTTAAAACACATTAAAATCAACAGTAAAAAATTAGTAGGCTACAAATTTACTATTCATCAAATCAGATTCAATAAGGATCATTATTTTTGTTTTCAAACTAAAAACATATGAATATTATAAAGTTTTTAAATAAAAGGACATCATAGAACATGTTATCTAACCAAAATATAATGAATACCATTGTAACAGAAACTAAACTCGTTTGACTTTGGAAAATAATGAAGTTAAACAAAGCACTCAGTCATACATGGTCATTAAACAAGTGCAGACATGTTCACAGTACAGACATGTTGTAACTTTCACAATAGAGACCCTGAGGCAAACACAGCACACATGATAAAAGCACAAAGGCAGGTGATTGAACTTCTGCCATGATTTAGAATAAAAGGTATTCACAGTGCAAACAGTACCTTGAGCCATGACAGAGAGCTAAAACATTTATTACAATGTCAAAGTGATGATAATAGCTGCCTCTGTGCAATTAACTAATTGTGCAATTGCTTGTTTGTGTACAAGTGGTTCACAGACAACAAAGTATTTTTGTTATTTATCCAGTTTATTTTTTGTTTTATTAGAAATTTTTCACATTTCCAATAACTACACCAACATTTAACAGCACAAACTACAGGAAACTAGTTTTACATTACTACATTTACATTAAATTAAATTAAACTAGTTTTACATTTACATTAAATGTGAAACTTGTTTTACATTTTTTATGAATGATTTTTACAGTGCCATTTGCTGCCACTGGCTGATTTTGGTTAAAAAAAAACAAGTTTCAAAAATGAGGAGTTTATGAGGATTATTAGAAGACCATATTCAAAAATGGATTAAACATGTTATTTTGCCTGTTTTATACTGATTTTAGTCTAGGTAATGTAACCAGTATTAGGATCACAGTATGAGTACTGTTCCTGAAGTGAAGCTGAGATAAACAGAAGATTATAATTTGCACTGAGCACCCACTAGGTATGTTCCTAAGGCAAAGAAATTTGGAAAGCATTACATAAAAAAAGTAATGATAATATGTAGTAATTAGTCCTACAAATGTAATGCCATTTAACAACAGTTTTAGAACACTCAATTGTTTTTGAAAGTATTTTATGTATAATTGATAATTCACAGTGTTTACAAATAGAACTCAAAACAGTAATGATCTACTGAGAAAAATAAATCCAAACAAGAGATTTTTAGAGAAAATAATGTAAATAATGTAGACTGGACCCCATTAATGAAACAAATAACAAAAGTGTATAATACAGTGATATGAATAATTATATATTGATCTCCCATCATTTATTATTTTTTGTTTCAGACCTACTACCCTGAGGACTCTCTCAAAGACAAGGTCTATGGTCCGCAGCAAACTGCGACTGTACCAAGGGGTAGCCTGGGGTCTACCTTTCCTTCTATCTGCATTTACTCTTATAGTGGATCTTGCTTCATTCATACCATCATCACTCAAACCCCACATGGGTTTAAAGAGATGCTGGTTTAGTAGTATGGTTTAAATATTTAATCTTGTTTTTATATAATATTTTATTACATTTTAATTATATAACAGAAATTATATTATAAATTAGATTTACACACTCAGCATACAATTTTACAATATAAGCGTCTCTATTAGAGAACTAAAAAAATAACTGCTTGATATTCTCTGTAAATTATTTATTCTCTTTTGCTTGGGTTATTTTATTTTGATCATCTGTTAAAAAAATTAATGAAATTAAAATAAAATTTTAGAATTCTACAGTGTAACTTGAATTTGAAATGTTTACAGCTTGAATCTACATTTAATTAATTATAATTCAATATATAAATATAAATTACAATTACTACCTAAAGACATTTTATAATATTGCTAAACAAACAAACAAACACAGTTGCTTTGCATATTTCCAAAAAATAGTTTAAATTATTTCCAAATTTTACTAAAATCACTATTTTTATTTTCTTTCAATACTTAAAAAAAAATATAATGGTGCACTAGAAAAATCTTAAAATGTAATTGTTTTCGTTCTTTGGTTAAAAGAAAGATACTGTCTGTACAGGACATGTAAATCAGCCATGCAATAATCTTCTATACCATATCTTAATAGCAAAATAAAAACATTTTTGTTTAATAATTTCCATTATTTACTTTTGTTCGGGTTTTCAGAAAATGTATGGTTTCAGAATAAAAGTTTATCTAGGTTTGAAGAAATTAATTTGATCAAAGATGGTTGACAGCACAAAATTGTGGCAGTGCAAGATTCTGTTGTCTCTCTTATCTTTAACTTCACAGATACTCTACCATTCACAGCCGATGTTATGCATTGAAGTTTTTTATCTTTAATTTGATTTATTAAAAATAGTAGTAATTCAAATCATTTCAAAATAGCCCATAACAAAGTCTTTTATCAAATTCCTCCCATTAAAAAAATCCTGACAAGAGATCCAAATCTAAAATTTATCATAAACTTATTTAACACCTCCTCTGCTGTCTCTATTGAGTGAAACTAGCTACTCCCATCCCTATTCACCTTACACCGTTTCTCGTAGTCAACATATTGACAGAATGTTTCTACTTCAATAAATAATTCACCTCGAACAATTCTTAAACTTCTTGGATAATTTTATTATAATCAAAAATTATTTCTGTACCACTAAAATCCAAGGAACCCCATCTTGTTTCAATATGTCCACACAGTGCAGCTGCTACTTTTAAAATTACTATATACGAGTATTTCTTTAAACATTTTGACAATCTTTTGTGTACAATAGGATAGTTTTTATGCCCCACCATATGCTCTACTTATAAAACTGCATTTGTATAAATTTACTCAAACTCAGTTTTTATTGCCTTTGAGAAATTACATCATATAGCAAAAGTCATGGTTGTTATTAGAATTTTGACATTCATTCCACAATGTCACTTTAACACATATGTATATTTTTGCGTTCATACACCATACTTTCAACAATTTCCTCCCCTGTCAATGCCAGTGTCAGTTTTCCATGTGGGTGGTCTCCCAATCATATACCAAGAACTCGTCGACATTATAGAATGCTTTTGACACTACAAAACATTTCAAACAAGTCTTTAATGCCTTAGGCGTTGGTGCATTTTAAATTAAATCTGGCAACTTGTTGATGAAGTCTACTCTACAACTGTCTGCTAAGGCAAGTGTTCATATGCTACCATCCTGTGTTTTCCAAACCGATAGCTGTCTCTGTTTTTTGTAAAAGCTGGTCGAAAAGACTCTCTGATAAAGATGTTAGCAATTATCCGAATCGCTTTCTTTAGAAGCTTTAAAACTCCCCAAAAAACCAAGTTGTACTTAAAATTAGACCATAATACATCTCAATACCTGAGTTGGGCAATATTTGGCTAAAGATCTCATTACACAAATGCCTGAGGCTAATTTGGTACAAACTGAATCAATCCAAGTCAACCCTCAATAAAGGAGTATTCCGAGAAACGAAAAATTGATTTCTTCTAGTATGGATTCTGCCACAATGTTGGCCAGCCCATATTCTGAATCCATTAGCTGAAAAGCAAAAAGCAACACGTTTGATTTTGAAAAGTCTGTTGTGGGATTGAGGCTGTGAAAATAATGGATAACAATGAAAGCAATATTGGAATATTGGATTGTGTTCAGGTCAACAAAAGCATGTTCCAAAATTTCCTTCGATTTTTGACAGCAGAGAGTTGTAACATCTATATTTTACACAAGTTTCCTATGCATGACTCAATGTCATTTACATAGACCAGCAAAATAATCCAACTGAGAATGAAACCTATAGGGACCGCATAACTCATTTTAATAGTGCTTGAAATTTGATTTGAAACTTGTCTTCTGTGAAATGACCTACGCCACTGTAGGGGCACACATTAAATGCTATGAGATTTCAGTTTGTCTAGCAGTGTATTATGGTCAACACAATCGAATGCCTTGGAAAGGTCAAGAAACATACTTAAAGAACGATTCCAACATTTTAGCCCCTCAATAATCATTTTGACAAGATTCACAACTGTGTCTACCATCGTTTTTCCCTTTCTGAAGCCCAATTGGTCCTCAGATAGCTAATTGTGTTTATTGAAAAAGAAAGTAAAGCACTCTTAAGTTTTTCAAAAATATTGCTCAAGATTTAGACAGACTGATAATTATCAATGGAAAATGGATCATGTTTTTTAAATATGTGATTTACTTTTGCAATTTTCAGGAGGGAGAGAAAAAAGATAAATTAAGCACTAAGTGAGTTAAAAGACTCACAATGTGCTTGTAATATATTTTATGAGCCACATGAACAATAGACTGATATCGGTTGATTTTGTTACTGGGAGCTGCTGAATAATTCCGTAGAGCTCTGCGTCAAGGACAGGTGCTAGTTGATGCATCATTGATGCAGTTAGGCTCCATCTCCACAAGTTGATTACTTGGGGCTCTGATGGTTGAGGATCGTTCCCGCAAGCAACAGATACGAAAAATCTGTTGAACTCTCAGGCAATCTCCACTTCACCCTGTACCAGTTCATGTCCGATTTTTATTTTAATTTGTTTATGTGTATTGTTTTTGTTGTTGATGACAAAAAACGCTGTTTTAGAAACATTTTTGTAAGAAATAACTTTTTTGAGACCATGTGCTTTTGTGGCTTGGATTACAGATCTACAAGTTTTTTGTAAATTAAAAAATAAGATTTAAAGTTTTCATTAGATGTTGTACTGTATGTTTGAAAGAGTTATTTCAAACTCTCTCTTGAAACCAGTATTCCCTTTTTAATCCAATTAATTGCCTTTTTGGCAAGCATTGATAACTTTTGTAGGACAGCATAAATTTAAATAAAAATTTAAGACATTTATTGAAATTTAAAAGTTGCTGTTCTATTGGTTGGACTAAATTTTTAAAATTCCATTGTACCTTAGAAAGAAACATTTTGATAAGAGCAATATTTTTGGCCTCAAGTCTCTCATCGTTTAAATACCAACTAGTCTTTAATGGAGACCCTGTGTGGAGAGTATGTGGATAGTACGAGGTGACTTCCATAGTATAATAATTTAAGATTTAAGCAAAATATTTCAAACCCTAACAGTACTTGAATCTGATCCATCATTTGCCAGGAAAGTGCATGCACCATAGTTTTCACTGTTTACAAATGACTAACTAGAAGTATATCTGCTATGGTGTTGAATATTCTTTTAAAATTATTAATAGTTATTTGAAAAGTATTTAAGTCTTATAATTATCATGTCAGCTTGGTAGTTTAATCATATTTAAAAAGAAGCAATCAAATATTAAATTATGCATAAAAAATTAAGAGTTTCAGCTTCATGTTTCATGGAAGTTTGTATTATTGTGGAAAATCTATGTTCAAATTAATGTATAATATTATACTATTATGTATGTTGCAGATGAGTTTACACGGTTTCTGTACGCGGTGGTGCCAGTAAACTTAACAGAATTGATGACCTTGACATTCTGCATAATGACCTTGCTGCAGCTGCGGTCTTGCCAGCAGAGCTCAGAAGCATTTTGTAGCTCCAACTCCACGATTAATCATAACAGGAAACTGCAGAGAAACAACATAATATGGTGGGTTTCCTAGAGAATAAAAACTACAGTTTTCACCTCCCTTACCCCTTTCACCTGTTGTAACTAATGACCAGGATATCATCTGCTCCCCAGGACCAAGGTCTACCTGAAAGCATGTTTCATGATGGGATCAGCCTACATCCTAGTATCTGTGGTGGCTCTCATCACCTGGAACTACAAGTCCATGAGGGGGATTCCAGTCTTCCTCGTAAACACTGTGAAAGACTTAGATCGTGTGCGGGGTATTGAGATATTCTTCATTTTCGTCCTCCAGGAAAAAGTGTTCAAACAGTTAATTAACAAGTTTTATCTTCTTAGGCAACACCTCCGAAGAGCAATCTATCACAACAAAGCAAGGCAGGCAGATTCAGTCTGTACAACAGAGGAGTGATAATCTTCATCAAGGAAACAGAAAAAAATTATTTTTTTTCAATTTTTACTATGATTAAAAACCCGATATTTAATGACAACAGTTTAGATTGGTTTAATATTACAGCAACCTGCATATATTTCATGCACTTTTCAACATTTGTTTAGATATGCCTGAAAACTTAAATAATCAATAACAATTCGTTTCAGAAAAAATAATTATGTATTTAAAAACTTTGTTTTCAATATGTATTATTTGTATTCTGGCTTTCTTGTGTAAAACTATTTCTTTCAGCCAATCAAATACAAAAAATACAACAAAAGTTAAAAAAAAACCCACTAAGTACTTTTTTCTCCAAAAATATGTTTTTATTATGGTTTAACAATAAATGTTTCTATGATAATGTCTTACGTATTTCCTGTAAAATCTCATTTTATTATATTTATCATAATAAAAATCTTATTCTTCAAAACTGTTTATTAGTCATTCGCTAAAAACTTGAATATAGGGACTACACCATACTTGTATGATGAAATTTAAAATAAGCCTAGTAATGAAAACATTCCATATTATCAACTGGTAGGTGGAAAAATAGAATACAAGGATGGATGAGAATTTATTTATAAGTAATTTTCAAGGAGTAATGTCAAGAAAAGGACATCTTTGATAAACTTTTAATTTTCATACTACTGCAGCATGTATGTTTGTTTCATATAACCATTGGAAAAAATGTTAACGCCATGTGGAGGGATGTGATTTGTATTCCATAATTTAGTAAGTAGAGTAGTTCACTGTATCCTGTAAAGATAAAAAGCTATAAATAGTTATTCCAATATATTTTCTAAAAGTTCCTAAATGTTCGCAGAGTAGGACTGGTTCAATGTTGTCATAATATAAATAGTCCTATTTCTTTAAGGGGAGGCGGTACCCCTATCTTTGTAATGTTAACATAGGTACCATTATCTCAGAAACTAATGGACCAATCAACCTAAATTTTTTTATACAACATATATAGGTATTTAAGCAACTACTGAGTTTTTTTGGTGCTTGTATCTTAAAAATAAATTTTTTATGATTTTTTTTTTCAAACCCATATTGAAATATCAAACTTGGAATTTAGAATATTTTTTTTAAGTACCTAATTATAATAGGAGTGCATCTCAAAAAAACTCAGTAGGTGCCAAAATACCTATATAAATGTGTGTAAAAGTTTCAAGTTGATTGTCCAAGTAGTGTTTTCTGAGAAACGTGTACCTTTGTGTGCAAAAAACTGTAAAAAAGTAAATTTGCGGGAAATCGCAAAAAAACGAATATAATGACCTATTTAGCTATGTTATATAATATTTTTACCTATATATGATATGTAATTGGTTTTTATAATTAAATGTGATCTTTATATTTAATAGAATAGGCTATATATGCTTTTAATATTTAGAATTATCTATATTGGAAAAATTTTGTATATCAAAAGTAACGCGATGCGGGTTAGGCCTATAGTCATAACGGAGTGAAAGATAATACAAAAAAAATTAATTAGGCTATATTATTTCAAACATTTTTGAGTTTAGAATACATTTATAAGAGAAATAACAGAGAAAATTATGAAATAGAACTTATACCCAGCCACAAATAGAGTAAACAATAACAAAATTATAGAAAAAAACATGCAATTTATTTACCGTAGCATTAGTGCATTCCTGGATCATATGCAGGCTCCTCTTTCAAAATCCTCCTCAATCCTTCTTTTTAAATTCCTGGTTTGTCTCTCCTTGCTTGTCTTTGAAAGTCACTTATCGCACAATTTGCTCGTCGCACTCGCTCGTAGTCAAAACTTTTCATTGCGTCAATTGTCCTCTTGCAAGGTTCAATGCCTACTGCTCTAAGCATTTTGCATTTTGCTATGTTGCCATCATTAAAAGTAGAAATAGCCATCATAAGCACCAAACTCAAGTGTGTTCAATGTCACAAAATCTTTTTTTGGCACTCTAGACCAGATGACATTATTGATGCTTTCATTGACATTCTGCGTCTTACCGTGTAAATATTTTTCGAAGAAGGTCAGGATTTGCTAAAGCCTGAAAGATTGGTTTCAAGGCTAACATTATAGCTGAAGGAATGCTGTTCTTATGAGAATATGGCTCTTTAGTGTGCTTTGCCTTGTTGTATTTACACCATGTATTTTCTCCTGACGGGCAAAGGCCATGCTGAGGATTGTCGTCCGTTCCGTCGAAAGTTTATGAAAATATATGGCCCAAAACCGCTGCCTTCATGTTCTGTAGGTTATCAGTATTTTTTCCTAATAGCATTTCCATAATAGGTTTGCAATTGATCAATTATGCCATCTGTTAGTCTATTCTTTCCACCTAGTTTGCCGCCATCAGAAAGTGTTACGCCTTTTGAGTCTCTTTTTAGTTTCCTTAGCCTAGACCCCATTCTCTTTTGAATATGGCCTATACACTCCAGTTTCTGTATTTCCACTTCACCATAAGGTTTACTGTCTGCAATAGTTTTGAAAACTATTTGTATCTCCATCACCTAAATACTCTAAGTACCTAACATTATACTTATTTACTGATCGGTTGAAAAATAGCTAAGGCTCCAGCTGACTCCATACCTCCGCTCGAGCCTTGATAATTTTGCCGAACAAATAGCCTCATGTTGTTGTTTGTCCAAACAATTACAAAATTTAGATAACCACTTCTATGTCCATAACTTTTCCTGTGTCAACACTTGTACAAGTAACAATTCCGTTTAGAGAGCTAAAGCCACGCCGTTGCCAAGTGCCATCAATACCTACTTTTAAGTCGCGTTCGTTCTTACCTAAGGTTTTATTTTCCTCAACAGCCTCATCCACAGCAGTTTTCATGGATTCATCCATTACCTGTTTAGCCTTGTCTTTTAAAAATTATTATATCGAAACGGTTTTTGTTGGAGGTTGCGGAAGATTCATTACGCCACATAACATTTTGTGCCTGCAGCCATACCTTTCCCGATAGACCTCAGTCCATACACTAGTCTAATATTTACATCAAATAGAGTCTTTTTTTCTAAATTAATATTCCTAGAACTATTAATATTTATGTACATATTTACAATGGCAACAATAAATCTCCATCTCAAAAAGCCAGGCCAAAATGTTGAGCCAGCACGCACTTGTAAACCACTTTTCTTGCAATTTTTACAAAGTGATGAACTAAAAAGTTGATCTGATAAAATTTGCATGTTAATAATTTCATTGTCATAGTTTTTCATCACAATTAAACATCTCATACTTATCTATGTTTATTTTCTTTGAAGAGCTTGACTGAGATTGTGTTGACATTTCAGGCCTAGGGGTAGACTCATCTTTTGACATCTCATTAGGGTTAGGACTGGCTGGTTTTCTTTTCCTACCACCAACTCCTTTACGGGGTTTAGGATAACTACTTTTAACACGAGGCATATTTATACATAAACAATCTTGTTAGCAATAATAAAATATAAATTACTAACTAACACTCACTATATCACTTCACAAAGCACCAAAACACTAAGCAAAACAATAAACAAACAGTATAAAGTCAGAAGCAGAACTCAAAGCTGATGAAATAGAAGTTAGTTTTCAGGCCTGCCAACCACAACAAAAGCAAATTATAGCACACAAAAATAAAAGGTCATATGTATAATAGTACATGTGTGAATAAACGCAAGCGCTGTCACAAATTTCTTCCTGAAACATGATGTAAGCATATTTTAAAACTTTTTTTCTGTAGGTTTACAATTTTCAAATATACATGTATTTATATATCATTGTGTGCAGAAAAAGCCGCTTAACATTTTAAAAAAATAAAAAAAAAATGTGAAAAAAATATTTTTCTGGGGTACCGCCTCCCCTTAATATAAAAGCTTGGTTTTGTATAAAAGTCTCAATAAATTAGTTTTTGTTACATTTTATCTTTTTTTTCAAATTCATCCTACAGATCACAGGGGAAAATAAAATTAAAAATGAAACTTCAGTCTATTGGTGGGCTTTTTTAGTTTTAACTATGATAAGCTAATATGATGGAATGTATATGAAATCACAAAATGACTAAATACATAGTTGAAATATTGCTATATTATTATTTTAAAATTCCTAATGAAATGCTGATAAAAAAGTTATTTGTCACCATTTTTGCTTCTGTAGAATAAATTATAAACTTTACAAATATAATAAAATTCTATGGACTTACATTTGTAATTCGGAATTCAATATGGACCAAAATATATAACAAAAATAAGTTTTTGCCCTATCTGGTATGAATTCTCACCTTAATCTTTTTGCTGTGACCAAATGTAGATAAATACACAAAGGTTCAATAAAACCTCAATATATTAGCAAATTTTGGTCAGACTTCATGATTTTTTTACCAAATAATCATAATGGACCTCACAATAAATTTAATATAATAATTTTGCTGTTTAATTATTTTTGTATGCTTCAATTATTTATTTATTACTGTCTGAAAACAAAAACAAAATTGTTCATCCAATAATCGATCTCACTGTCCCATACAACTCATTACAGCTAAGAGATAATGTATCACAATATCAAACAGTTTTAGAGAAAAATACATTTTACTGATGTAACTAACCCACAAATACATCTCGGAAGGACAATACAACCACTTTGTAAATACCATAACTGAAACCAGCTGAAAGATCAATATTTTTATGATATTCAGCAAAATAAAACAACCCGAATGAAAAACAATACAAACATATGTTCCCCGTTTTGTCTATGATATTCACTTGTAAACTTCTTGAAAATGTCATATACATAACAAGATTTTAATCCTTGCTTAACAAATTGAGTAAATCCTACAAAATTAAACTGCTTAATGAATTTCTGAAAGTCTCTCGTACTTATTTACACAATTAGCATAAAGTTGGTTTGTTACTATAATAATTATGTAAAAGTAACAGAGTAGAGCAAATAGTCACACTCACGATACATACATATATTATATTCAATATTATTTTAAACAAGATTGAAGTTAATTTCATAACTGAAGGATAAATTAAAAATTAAATTAAATTAAATTAGAATTCTTTATAAAAATATTTCTTATATCTTTGAATCCTATATCTGAACCATATACTGTGTCAGATAGGAGAAGTACTTGAAAGTATGTCAGCTCGGTGAGCCACTCTTAATCGCCTTCACTATTTTCCCATTCAGCTTGTCAGGCCACTATGTGTGGCCATAGGTATTTTCTGTGTCAGATCAGAGATTTATTAAACAGTGTGTCAGTCCACCGAGCCCCCTTACTGGTTTCACTATTTTTCACTATTTTCCCGTTCAGCTTGTCAGGCCACTATGTGTGGCCATAGGTATTGTCTGTGTCAGATCAGAGATTTATTAAACAGTGTGTCAGCTCACCGAGCCCCCTTACTGGCTTCACTGTTTTCCCGTTCAGCTTGTCAGGCCACTATGTGTGGCCATAGGTATTCAGAGATTTATTAAACAGTGTGTCAGCTCACCCAGCCCCCTTACTGGCTTCACTGTTTTCCCGACCAGCTCATCAGACCACTACATGTGGTCCACTGTATAGTACGGTTACGTAATTCAATGTTACCTAGTTGTGGCTGGAAAGTGCTGCATCTCTCTGCCAAATAAGGAAATAAATTAATATTTCTTTACTTGTAGCACATACCATAGTAAACATCATTGTTTTATTATACCAGTTTCAGTAGGTACTACTGTGGCTGCTATATCGTATCCTACAAAATTTATTATAATACTAGTGCATTTGGTGGAGCCAAACTTCAAAATATGGAAATCAGTTCATATTGTTTTGATATTAGAGACCTACTGGAGATTAATTGTATTTTTATTTTATAAATAAAAATACTTTGAAATTAGGCAAAAACCATAACTTAAATTACATACTACTTCATATGTTTACAAGAAAATAATAAATAACTAATAAAATACCCTTTACGCTTAAACTTTGTAATGTTTGAGAATTTAATTTAAATCCCAGTCATTTAAAGGGGCGAAATTCAAATACTGCCATATAAATCCAAGTCAGAATGACGTAACTGTTACACGATCACTGAATAGAGGTTACACAATCACTGAGTAGTGATACAGAACACAGCCAGTCACTAGCCATGGCCCGCCGGGCTGAGAGGACAACCACTTGCAATTTCACTTGAGCTGAGCGAGAGATCTGTATGGACCACACTTGTCAGAATGACGTAACTGTTACACAATCACTGAATAGTGGTTACACAATCACTGAGTAGTGATACAGAACACAGCCAGTCACTAGCCATGGCCCGCCGGGCTGAGAGGACAACCACTTGCAATTTCACTTGAGCTGAGCGAGAGATCTGTATGGACCACACTTGTCAGAATGACGTAACTGTTACACAATCACTGAATAGTGGTTACACAATCACTGAGTAGTGATACAGAACACAGCCAGTCACTAGCCATGGCCCGCCGGGCTGAGAGGACAACCACTTGCAATTTCACTTGAGCTGAGCGAGAGATCTGTATGGACCACACTTGTCAGAATGACGTAACTGTTACACAATCACTGAATAGTGGTTACACAATCACTGAGTAGTGATACAGAACACAGCCAGTCACTAGCCATGGCCCGCCGGGCTGAGAGGACAACCACTTGCAATTTCACTTGAGCTGAGCGAGAGATCTGTATGGACCACACTTGTCAGAATGACGTAACTGTTACACAATCACTGAATAGTGGTTACACAATCACTGAGTAGTGATACAGAACACAGCCAGTCACTAGCCATGGCCCGCCGGGCTGAGAGGACAACCACTTGCAATTTCACTTGAGCTGAGCGAGAGATCTGTATGGACCACACTTGTCAGAATGACGTAACTGTTACACAATCACTGAATAGTGGTTACACAATCACTGAGTAGTGATACAGAACACAGCCAGTCACTAGCCATGGCCCGCCGGGCTGAGAGGACAACCACTTGCAATTTCACTTGAGCTGAGCGAGAGATCTGTATGGACCACACTTGTCAGAATGACGTAACTGTTACACAATCACTGAATAGTGGTTACACAATCACTGAGTAGTGATACAGAACACAGCCAGTCACTAGCCATGGCCCGCCGGGCTGAGAGGACAACCACTTGCAATTTCACTTGAGCTGAGCGAGAGATCTGTATGGACCACACTTGTCAGAATGACGTAACTGTTACACAATCACTGAATAGTGGTTACACAATCACTGAGTAGTGATACAGAACACAGCCAGTCACTAGCCATGGCCCGCCGGGCTGAGAGGACAACCACTTGCAATTTCACTTGAGCTGAGCGAGAGATCTGTATGGACCACACTTGTCAGAATGACGTAACTGTTACACAATCACTGAATAGTGGTTACACAATCACTGAGTAGTGATACAGAACACAGCCAGTCACTAGCCATGGCCCGCCGGGCTGAGAGGACAACCACTTGCAATTTCACTTGAGCTGAGCGAGAGATCTGTATGGACCACACTTGTCAGAATGACGTAACTGTTACACAATCACTGAATAGTGGTTACACAATCACTGAGTAGTGATACAGAACACAGCCAGTCACTAGCCATGGCCCGCCGGGCTGAGAGGACAACCACTTGCAATTTCACTTGAGCTGAGCGAGAGATCTGTATGGACCACACTTGTCAGAATGACGTAACTGTTACACAATCACTGAATAGTGGTTACACAATCACTGAGTAGTGATACAGAACACAGCCAGTCACTAGCCATGGCCCGCCGGGCTGAGAGGACAACCACTTGCAATTTCACTTGAGCTGAGCGAGAGATCTGTATGGACCACACTTGTCAGAATGACGTAACTGTTACACAATCACTGAATAGTGGTTACACAATCACTGAGTAGTGATACAGAACACAGCCAGTCACTAGCCATGGCCCGCCGGGCTGAGAGGACAACCACTTGCAATTTCACTTGAGCTGAGCGAGAGATCTGTATGGACCACACTTAGTGGACAGACGATTAACAAAATTACTAAAACAATTATTGTTTTACAGCAGTTATATTTTTATGTAAACCTTAAAATATGGATTCAGCATCCAAAAATACTCAGGAATCACAAAATAATAACGTTCCTTCTTAACTTTTTGGGTTGACTCTATTGTTATCTGTGTTTGTACTAATAACATATATTTAGGCTGTTTAATAAGGTGAAACTAAACCTCTATTGCTATAAAATGTTCAAGATATCAGTAGAGGTGCAAAAGCTCAAAATTATTAGGTACAGATGAAAAAATAATAGACATCAAACAAAATTATGAGTTTGTTATACAACATCCAATATTTAATATAAATTTATAAAATGCAATAAATAAAATAACAATTGTATACACACACACCCTAAACAGACTAGCTAAAATTTACATACAGGTGGTTACTACTGTATTACAAATTATTGTAGGTCTGGTAATTTGCTTGAAGAAAGTACCGGTTTTATTTTATCAGATCTAAACAGAAAAATTAAATATTAGTTATAATAAATCAAATATAACACAGTTGCAATATACTTTGATCAGGGTAGTTACAGACATTTTACAATTATTATAATTACAAAACCTATTAAATGTTATAAAAGCTAGTTTTAGCAAATTTCTAAATATTCTTTGTTCAAAGTTTCTTACTGATGATGGGTGGTTTTAAAGAATAACATGGGAGTTTAGACATGTGTCTTTGTTATATGTTACAACTACATACAAACACATAGTTTTTGTAACACATAAGGATGGCAAAAATGTCCTAAATTATATTTTGCTACCTGTACATGACTATAACAAATATCCATAATAATACAGCATCATGTCTGCTGTATGTTCTTTCTTTAAATGTAACCAAAGACACAAATGGGTGCCCAATAGTTTCTGGAATAGCTGCGCTTAACAGACCATCGACAGAGAGAATTTCTTCCACTTTGAAAAATTCTTTTCAAGTCCAATTGTCAGTAGCTTTGATTGGGAATGTTGTATTCAATCATGGTAAATCTTTTTCTGAAAGCAGTTTAACCCTTAGAGCACTAAATAACTATTACAGCATTAATGAAGAACAACAGAATATTCCTGGTAACTCACTTAGAGCCTACCCAGGGTTAACTTTCTCCTTGGTTTTTGTCATTGTTTATTTATAAGTTTCGTCACCTCTTTTAAATTGGCAATATCCTCTACAGTTCCTCTTCCATCATGTCATGCTGAAGTCAGTTAGTGTTGCAGAGAAGGTTGAATTAACAGATACACTGTCATGGAAGAGAATTTTGAAGAATAGATTTCGCAGTGATCTTTATTATCCCGATATTATACAACAAAAACACTAAACCTACTTAATTAAAAACAATCTCCTTGACAATTCATTGCCAATGTTCAATCACAATTCCTTTATCTTCTGTCAGTATAAAGCACCAGAATCAATACATTTTTCAATCAGTAAATAATATCATAATATATACTAGAAAATATTTTAAAATATTGTAAGGTTGCCAGTTGACATTAAACATCCTTTCATATTATATTTCCTCTACCACTATACTTTTATGCTTTTATCAATACCATAGCAGTTGCAGCATCTTACTTTAAAGCAGGAATGAAAATTTAACATCTTGTTAACCAAGATAGTCAAGCTTTATAGAGTTTGCTGTGCACTTAAATCTGTCGTTAGAAAACACAAGTATGTGAAAGCGTTTCCCCAAAACGTTTTGCATATTCTCCAGACAACACCACTGACTGACTCCACTAAACTCTGAGCATGCACTAATTGTCTGACACTCACTTAGCATGTGTACTCATTAGCCTCAATCAGTGTGCGAAAGAAGCTTTAGTGTATTCCCTTGTTTGTGTATTTCTTTAATTGTTCTAAAACTACTGGCAATAGCAATTTTGCAAGATGGTACAGCTACAAACTGTATTGTTTCAAAGAGTAAAAAATTACTATAAGAATTAGTAATATATTTTATTGTCTTATATAAAAAAATTAGTACATTTATAATTGATTAAAGTAATACAATATGAAATAAAAATAATCTTTGGATATAGATTGTAGCATTTTGTACTTTGTAATCATTACAAATTAAACACAAAGCAGATCTCAAGAAACATGGGAGTTACAAGTGTTTTGGTAATAACAAATACAACTAAAATAAATACAGGATTTTGTATTAACTGGATTACAATATATACACAGATAAAGATAAGTTACCATTAATTTGACTTAGGTTAATGATGATCAGCCTGATATATTTACACTGTTGGCTCCAGTGACATATTTAGCTGAGTGGCATCTCTTCAGGTTGTTTCCAAGATCATGTCAGCGTTTCTCCCTTCGTCACCTTCAAAACAATTTTTAAACACTTCTTTTATAGATATTTGTATAAGTTTTCAAAATAATTAGTATTAATAGCACTATAACATTATTTTAGGAAGACAAAAATAATGATTAGATCAAACAGTTTGAAGTTTACATTTTCCACTCTTTGTTAAGAATGTTATGTAAAGCAATTTACTTTGTATTTTAATTTGCTCTCTTTGGATGATCTGGATTCCAGTATTTAGTTTGATAGTACATTTTTTATTGACGGAGAATAAGACCGCTATAGCCACGGACAACAAGAGGTAAAAATCGTTGCACTACCACAAAGTGGTTCAAACTCCAATCTTGGTAGAAAAACTCTGTAAAACTTTTATTGAATATATCAAGAAACGATCACCCTGATAATTAGTAAAAACAACAAAGATAAAGACTGGAAGTTAAAGGTTGCATCTGTCTGTTTAAACAATATTGAGATTCGTATAGGTATGATTGGATTATTATTACTTTTGCCTGTAGCTCAAGTTATTTTATCTTTGCGAAAACAATTTAGTTATCGTTCTTATGTGTCATAAGTATATTTCAAGGTAAGTATTTAAGTACGGACTATTATAGTTTTATATTTATATCAATATATTTTTGTGTAACATATTCCATTAATGACTTATCAAAGAAAATGTTCATTTTATTTAAAGACAATCGGTTGTATTAATTCTTAACTGATGGGGTTGATGATAGTTGAACAATGTATATTTATAAATGCTGCCTTAGTTCGTGTTTTAAGACTATCAAGGATTTTTACGCCAACAGACACCTCTGAAAGTTATGTGGTTACTTTTCAGACAATGTCACTGGAAAAATGAGAGCCAGGTATCACTGTTTGAGGTATGGTATCTTGAAGAAAACTCTAGTAAGAAACATTATCCAGTTTTAAAGTATGTATCATCAAAATTAGGAATTTCTGGTGAAGAGATGAAGAAATATTGAAACCAGTACAGTTCCTTGGAATTCCTGAAGCCGAGAGGGGCCCAATGTGGGTACTCTAGGTTTAAACTTTGAAAAAAGATTTTCTGAGTTCTATGAGCCTGAAAAGGATTATAAAATAAATGACGAAATAGACAGAAAATTGGGTGGGAAATCACCAAAATCATTTAATGAGGTCAGTGGTGAAACTAAAATATTAAGAGTTTACCTATATTGGGCAATTAATCACATGAGGAACTAACATGTGCTGCTCACATGAGTTTGAGTACTCTGTCAAAAATAAGAATGCCTCTTGAATTCTAAAAGAGGGTACCTAATTTTCACCGACCAGGGCAAAATACTTTAAAAAATTGAGTGAACACCCACCACACCAACCAGACCCATACTCTTAGTTTATACATTGATAGATAGGAATTTATGGAGTAATATTTAATCACTAATATAGAAAGAGGCATAATGCAAACATACTTATCCCTCAGTCACAATGAAACTCTCAGAGAAAAACAATAATGCTATATGGATGTGGACTCAATTTCCATCTTGGAAATTTTCACTGAAAGTTAGTTGCATGCGCTTGTCAACCGCACAAGCTGTTGATTAGCTATGGTTAGGCGATATGTCTTTAAAAACTATTTCTTCATCCTATTTTCACCAAACATGCTTAATTTTGACCATACTGCATACTTTTTCTTACTATATTCATTTTTAAGATACCATACCTCAAACAGCTCCCATTTTTCCAATGACATTGTCTGAAAAATACCTACATAACTTTCAACTGTGGCTCTTGGTGGAAAAGTCTTTAATAGCCCTAAAATACCAAATAAGACAGCATAAGAAATTTCCGTCAACCATCTTATCCCCATCAGTTAAGACTGAATATAGTATGTACTTAAATATGGGTGTTTACATATTTTTAGTCACCAATCCAATAACAATAATATTGTACTTGTGTATTTCGATGTCACAAAATCAGTTTCTCCAAAAAGGCTATTCAAGTTGATTAGACTTTACTGATTCAGTGATCAGATAATTGTTCAAGAGAAGCGTAACTGATAATATCCATCATGAATATATTTATCTAAATAGAACAGTAATCTATTTATATGAAAAAGTACACTGCTGGTACTACCCACTCACCCTGGCTTCTAGATACTCTATCTTCCTCTCCAATGTTGTCAGCTTCTCATTTAGCACAGCCAGTCGTGAACGACAAGACATATCTGCAAATCATAATATTCATGACAGGGAATTTACTTAATCTAATAGCTATTGTTTAAAAAAAATTAAATAATGGCCTTATCAAATACTATTCAAAGGAGTTTAGTCTCATGGTGCTATGTGGTTAAGATACGTTTGGGAACTCCAATAATCGTTAGAGACTACCAAATACAGTTAGGAATTCCTAATTTAGGCTTGATGGCAACTGATAATAAAAGCTTTAAATATGGCTGCCTAAGCTATCTATAGAGCACAAACATGTTCTGATAGGTTTCAGATTTTTAACCAAATTATATGCATATTCTTTGTATTATTATTCTCTATTATATTATTAAACTGGCATGTTTTAACTTAGATCTATGTTATTAAAAAGTTTTGTAATAAGGTTTGACATGATCTATGTTTTTTACTTCCCGTATTTGTCCATTGTTGTTTCCATCCAGCTAACTTTTGTTTTTATATTCAACATTTCAAATAGTGTGTAATACTTAAATAGTAGAGTACATATGTACAGAGGAAATATTTGTTGTAAAATATGTTTATTTAATTAATATTCCTATCCAATAAATATTTACTTAAGCCACTTCACATTAGTTGTAATTTTCCAAAAAGGAAATGCTTAAAAAGTAAATTAAAAGTAATGCCTCCTGGAGACAAACAAAAAACATCCCTCGTGATTAACATTTCAAAAATCTGCCAATAATGCTTGAGAGCTAACAATATTACTTAACTAACCATATACTACACAGCAGGAAGATAACGGCCAACTATGGCCACCATATTTGAAGTAGGTAAGACTAAACAAATAATTATAATTCCTGTTGCTAAGTGCACCAATCACACTTACTTCTCGCCTACTTATATTCAATATGGAGAAAATTAGCCACAAGCTAATTTTAAGGAAAAAGAACATCATCTGACTCGTAATTAACTACACAACAAAATCAACACTGAGATGCCCAGATAAGTTGTGCAAACAAGAGTGGAATAACAGAGAAAATAATCTTCACTATAGGGGTAGAAACAGTGGCCAAAATGGTGAGAAAAGTTAAATAGTAAGTTACTTAAAAGGCAAACACGGTTGATGGGTTCTACCCCTGTCCTTTTTCCGTGTGATAGTTGACAACCCTGATTCCCTCCTCTTATACCATACCTACCCCTCTTTAGTTTGTTATCCTTCCTATTAAGAAACTCCGATTCCCCTGGTCTCCTAGATTTATGGACTAGTTCAAATATAATCTGAAGGCTACAGTATAATAAGCGGCCACCAACACAATTGGCTTATGATTATTGATTTTAAATACCAATACTATCGAATGCAACATTTGACCCATAGATATTCATAAATAATCATCACTCACTGTTGTTGTTTTGTTTACAATTACGTAGAAGAAGGCTAGTGACAACGACAAGAACAATGGTGATGTATATGCAGATATTGCCTCAAAATGGTTTTATAAACACTGAGCAATGTTCTACATGGTTACTAGATAATGACCTTGCTCCTTTAAATCCAAATTGTCCAGCTTTTTATTGACAAGATGAAAACTAGAATTACGAGTAGAAATCAAATAGTGTTTCACTGCAACAAAAGTAAGGACAAACACTACATATCTAGAAACGATCTCGAGAAGACTTGTTTTGAACATTCTAAATTTGGTATTAGAATATAATGAAAAATCGTGTGTACTATTTTAGTTGAAATCAAACTATTACTTTTTGATTAATGAATGTACTTTTGATGACATTAGTATCTGCAGAAATAACATTTCAAAATGGCTAAGCTAAGTACTCAAGTACTAGGTACTGGTACTAAGTAAGGTACTACTAAGTACTTAAATAATCATAAGTACTACACTGCTCAAACGTTGTTTAAATAAAGTTTAGTTATATTATGTAATCTTAAACAAACACATTTATTTTGGGTTCGGTTTGATAAGCGGACCCAGTTTTTTATATCGAAGAATGTAGTACCTATTCGATACCTAATGTTCACATCTCAAATCCTAGACTATCAATCGATATAAAAGTATCTATAGTCCTCAATAACAATCATATGTTTTAAATTTAAATATGAATTTAATATTTACAGTGATCAAATTATTATAACAAAAATTAGGAAAACTGAAGATGACCATATTTGCTCCTCTCACAGTTACAGTTGTTTCATTCCCACAAATTTCACATAATGGGGTTTTCTGTACGAGTCCAACATGTTGAAGCCACAAAAACAATATATTTTATTTATGTCTTATTATCTTTCAAAGCAATGTCATGCAGTTTTCTAAAATTGACTGCCATTTTTAATAATTAAAATTACTTATGTAAAATTGAAATATTTCTCTGCGTGTGTAATTATTTTAAAGTGTTTACAGCTGTGGTCTATAGACTATTTAAGTTAATAATTCAAAATAATTAATCAGTATCGATTGATTATATCGATGGTTATGATTAAGTAATATCGTTTGCCAATTTCGATATAAAAAACCGGGTCCGCTTATTGTACCCTACTCTTTATTTTACATATAAAAGTATAGCTTCACTGTAATAGGTACTATTTTGAAAGCCTAAAACAATTCAGTTCAACATTATCACTCAAAATTAGTTCAAGAAAAGTAAAATCGTGTTTGGAAATAAATTCGAAATTAAAATCACGTGTTTCGTTATTGACTAGTGGCGGCAAGAACAGCGACGTACCTGTCTTCTTTCTTTCACATTCAGTCGCGTTTATCCTTGGAAATATTGAAAACTAGCAAAACCATATTGTCCGGGTAGGGTACGATAAGCGGACCCGGTTATTTATATCGAAGAATGGAATCATCGATACCTAATATTCGCATCTCAAATCCTAGACTATCAAACGATATAAAAGTATCTACAGTCCTCAACAGCAATCATATGTTTTAAATTAAAATATAAATTTAATATTTATAGTGATCAAACAAATTATTATAACCAAAGGAAAACTGAAATTATTATATTAGGAAAACTGAAGACGACCATATTTGCTCCTCTCTCAGTTACAGTTATTTCTTTCCCACAAATTTCACATAATGGGTTTTTCAGTTTGAGTCCAACATGTTGAAGCCACGAAACACGTGTCTTATCTTTCAAAGCAACGTCGTGTAGTTTTCTAAAATTGACTGCCACCATTTTTAATAATCAAGAATGTTACTTATCTAAAATTGAAATAATACCTTACGTGTATTATTTGAAAGTGTTTACGGCTGAAATGAAATGAAAAATGACTTTATTAGAGGCGAAGTTAGGACTATAAAGTCCTCTCTACCACTTAACCTCATACAAATTAAACTAACATATGTATACATTTATAAATAAAACTTAGTCTATTTATTTACATTAGGCTACTGACTGTTGATATTGTTGTTGTTGGCTGTTGATATAGGTTATAAGTTAATTGTTCAAAATAATTAATCAGTATCGATTGATTATATCGATGGTTACGATTAAGTAATATCTAATAGCCTATCGGTTATCAATTTCGATATAAAAAACCAGGTCCGCTTATCGTACCCTACCCTATTGTCCTTTGAAATATCTATTACGTTATTTGTTCAAACATATTGCTTTCATTCTTTTGGATGGTCACAAATATCAATGATTCGTATCTTTCGATAATCAAAATTCAATTGTGTTGGTGGCCGCTTATTATGCTGCAGCCAACCTGAATTCAAACGTCTTTTTTATGCAATAAACTATACAGTTTATCAGCATAAACATTTTTCTGAAAATGAAACTGGCCAATATTATTTTAAGAAATCATTAAAAGAGGTTTTAGATTGTTTTAGGTAACATGGCTAAAGTAAACATTATCCTTGTAGGCAAATAACATCTCAGGAAATAGGCTTAGAAAATATCTGATTTTCAGAAAAATAAGTTTATGTTCATAAAATTAAATCAACACTTACCAAATGAATTCAAAAAATCTGTAATCTTCTTTATGCTTCCTGTAATTACTTCTATATATTCGCGATTCGCCCAATCCTGTTGGATTTGCTTCTGCACCGCTTCCCTTTCTCTCGGTATTGCTGTCATTGACATAATTTTTATTATAATCTGACAGTTTGTTAATGAAAATTAAACTTTCTTGTCCCTTCAAATAATAAGATAGTTAATAGCTTATAATTATGGCACTACAGACTTGAGACGTACATTCCGACAATACACATACCACCTCAAAACAAACAAATTATCCTAACCTTAAATAATAAATTTATAGAATCATTTACTTCATGTTAGTTTCTCAACATCATATTTTTTTCTAATATGTATCTTTTTCAGTTTACAAAGGTAAAGGCTTTGCTTTTTACTATGCTGTTTCACAGGCCTCTACTGTGTAATTTTTTGGCTTCTCACTATGGTTATATCTATAAAACAATATAAATTAGATTATTTTATGTATTCAAATTTGGGTCGATATTTTTTTGCTAAAATACAAATATGTTTTACGTTATGAGTCAATTTCAAAGTATAGGAGAGGATGGATCCCTGGCTAATTTATACTACGAGACATAACATTGCAAATCTGGGTTATGGAAATAAACTGTTGTGTGTTGTTGCACAATTTTTGAAGTGAAAACTTCTTTAGGCGCGTTGAGCGTTTTGGTAGAGGTTAAAATCCTCGGTTCGCGTCACCGACATGCTAATGATACTAACCTGCATGAAAAAGTCAGTCTCGCTGTGTTTTTTAACCGTAGACTTGGCCGCGGACTACTAACCTGCATGAAAAAGTCAGTCTCGCTGTGTTAAAACTGTCCCGGCGGAGTATGAAAACAGACTGCGAAAATCAGTGACCTTTACGGCTTCCTCTCGCGTTTTAAAAGTGAAGCCAATGTCGTACAATTCTGTAAGATGCGTCAAATTAAAGCTCTTAATATTGGCAATCTATTGGTTACATTTTTAAATATTAAAAAAATTTCGAAATAATTTTGATTATTGTTTACATTTTACATAGCGTTTACAATGACAAGAAAAAAGTAGTAAGCGAGGATTTTTTTTATTTTTTGGTTAGACAAAATTTGTCAGCGAGAAAGTTGTGTGAAAATAGATGAATATTTTTTTTGTAATTTATCATTTTTTGACGTGACAACGTCTTAAATTAGGTTGCGGCTCGGAGTCACTCATGAAAAAGTGTAACGCCCGGTAACGTTACGATGCCCGTCCAGTGAGTCCGCCGCACGGGATCCGCACGGGATAAAGCAGATAACGTGGGTCCGCCGCACGGGATAAAGCAGATAACTATGTTTATTCGTGAAAATGTGGAGTGCTTAGATTCGTCATTTACAACAACTACAACAATAAAGGTAAATAATTGTACACTGATATTTCATTATCGTAAACTATGATTGATTAATTGTTAGATTGACACAAAAGTTGAGAAACTGAGTTTATAGGTTATGTCATACTATTGACAAATGTTGATAGTGTTAAGTAAATTATTAGTTTAAATCACTCTGCAATCAATCGTAATTCAGTCGATTGAGAAGAAACAGCGCGTATTGCTAGTCAAACATTTAAAATAACAAATTATAACCTCTAACCTGTCATAACAGTGCGACCAAACAAACGAACTAAACCGACCAATCACCACGCGCGAAGTTAGAATTTAACTGTGTTTAGCAAGAATTTCAAATTCCAATTTTAGTAAATGTGTTATTCAACTTTACCATTACAATAACAAATTTTAATTAATTTCAAATTATGTACAATGTTTTAGTAAACAAAATATATTTCTATAGTTAAAATTTGTGCAATTCTTATTTTCATTCAATTCCTTGTTCCTATTGTGCAATTTAATAATATTCATATCAATAAATATTCTACCGAGAAAAAGACGTTGTCACGTAAAATCTTCGCCCGTAAAACCGACTTTACAGGCAACCATAATTTTGATTGGAAGTTTAGTTTAGCCTGTAGTAGCGTATGAAGTGATGAGTGAACGTTTCTGCTGGAACTGTAGTTGGCGCATTGGCTCACTGATACCGTATTAATTAAAATGGTTTTTATGTTAATGTGACTATGTGATACAGAATTGTATAGCTAACAACAATGTTTAAGCTAAGTATACTATTCATGTTATTCTGCTGCAAATATTCAATAAATTACTCGAACAACGCCCTGATTACAAAATAGAAGTTTTTTCTAATGTCTTTGGTTATATGATTTACGGATCTTTTCATCTAAGTAGGTTTGCCTATTAACACAGATTATAGCTAACATAAAGGAATTTGCTGTTATTGCACATTATTACTATTTGTGGAAGCAGTTGTTAATACGAAAGTATTTTGTATTGCACTTATCAACAGTGAAATAGTAGAAATAGTAGTAGTAGTGGAATAGTAGACATTTCAAAAATTGAATTTTCAAAGAAACAACTCCTCTCCAGCAATTTTTATCTCTATGACAGCAACTTCATGAACACAAGACGCTGTTCTCCCTTTACATTACCGAACTTTATCTAAAATCACACATGAACTAAAAATGTTAGTTTAATCGGCCTTTGAAATCAAATATATACAGCCTTTTAAAATACATATAATTATACAGTTTTAAAGTTGTTTGCAAACTATCAGTTGGATTACTTTACTTTCCTATCCACCCAATGTTACATTTTTATTTTTTTCATACTTTCCAATATTGAAAACATACATGCAGCTAAATGCTATCGTGCAAATTAACTAGTTTTACTAGTTATCAGAATTATCTTTACAGATAAAAATTAATATTTTAAATCCCCTTATAAAATATAAATTAATCATAACTAAACACTGAAATGAAAATAGGAAATAGAGAGAGAGATATCATGGTTTTAGGTAATTGAAAATGTTTAAAATATATTTTCTAATTAGTAAGTACAATACATATTTCTTTTAAATACATCTTATTCTATAAATAGAATACACAGTTGTTACAAGAGTTTAATCTCTTTGTCATAGTATTTGTATGAAATATCAGATATTTGTTTAACTTTTATTACTGAGAAATATTCTAACCCTCGAAATGCAGTGTTTTATTTTTGCAACATTAACGATGGAAAATATCCGAAATCGGTAGTACCTTATAACATTGGTGTTAAAGCACTTTGGTCGCTCTATTGGAACAGCAATGCATTAGTCTTTATTAAATAACTGGAAAATATTTAAACTGAGGGGTGTTAATTCAGCTCTTTGACCACGTTCATGCATTGAATAAGTACCCCCTTGAAATTGGGGGGGGAGTGCTAATTCAGCACATTGACCGTGTTCAATTCAATTAATTATTTTGTCCTTAATCGCTGTTATATTTATTGATTCATATCTATTTCTGCTTGCTTGCACTGTTCATTAGTACCAAATTGTTCATTTGTTATTTATTTATATTTCATTGTTCATAAATTATTTATCATTGTTATCTATTATAATGGTTAAAAGTTGTTTTTTTTCTCTCTTTCGTTTGTTGATATTCTAGGTTTTGTTTCTTTATTCATAGTTGATCATTGTTAGCTCTTTCATATTTTATCGCCTTGTTGTCTGTTAGTCATCATGTTATTTTTCATAGTTTATTATTGTTACCTCTTATTGTTTGCTAATTCATTTGGTCTTTTGCATTTTACATGTATTAATTCATCTTAGTTAGGTTGTTTTGTATCTATTATCATACTACTCTGTTAATATTACTGTATTGTGTTGCAGCTTATCTATATTAGCCTTTGTAACTTTTTACTATATTTGGTCAAAATGGGTTGTCGTAAATAAATAAATAAGCAACCTTCAGGCCTAACAACGGAGCCCAGGGATATGCTTATTCCAGGGACTGCAAAGACAGCGTCCCAGACTGTGTCAGTAGGTCAGGAAAATGGCCGGTCATTAAACGTTAATTAATTCTAAAAGTGAGAGGTTCAAAAATAGCCAGAAGCACTTTTGTGATTATAAGCACCTTTACTTGTAACACGGTTCATTTCTAAAACACATTTCTGCAATACATGTCACAGGGCTCCAAGGAGACCCGCAGACTAGGAACATCCTGGTTGTGCAGCAGCTGATTAGATCGAAGATGAAACGCTTTCACGGGCTGTCCTCACCAAAAACAAGAAGTTAGTGATTAATTCATCAAGTGTTAGGTTGTGGTTTCCTTTTCAGAACTTCTTCGAATTGATGAATTAATAATCTCTTATGCTGCTTGACAGGTGTTTTGCACTGCAGCAATATACGAGGCACGTCCAGAAAGTAAGTGTACTGGTACTCTCACAGCTGTATGGAATACTTTTTCGACATGTTGGCAACACTGCCGCGTAGCCTGAATCCTCCCCTTCAAAACGAGACCAATCCGATGGTAGTGTGTTGAAAACGCTTGACGCAGTAGCATATCTCGCGAAAAATGTCGATCGTATCTCCCGCCAAGTGCGAAATTCGCGCCGTCAATCGCTACCTCGTTGTGAAGGGAAAAGCTCCGGTTGAAATTTGAGGTGAAAACTGTTTGGATTGTCTCTTAGTTTCAGGCGTGTAGTGGGCAACTTAAGTTTCGTCTCCAGTAACAAAAGAGTAGAGAAACTGATCGTCTTCGAGTTCGTAGCTTTCCGTAAACTCTTTGGAGCTCTGCACTCGATTCAATTTGTGCTGTTGTCATCTGTTTTGGGACCCACCTCGCAGACAATTTTCGATATCCGAGAGTTTCTGTGATGATCGTGTATCAGGATCTGGAGATTTGCGGGAACATCGCAGAAAGTTCACCTAACGTCAATCTGCGATCTCACGTACCGCATTCTCGATTTTTTCCACAGTTCGTCAGTCACAATTGAAGGTCTTCCGCTCCCCTGATCGTCATGCACGGAAGTACGGCCAGTTTTTAAACTCGTGACACCACTTGTACGATTCATAGCTCCATTACCGTAAACAGTTTTCACCTCATAAATTTCAATCTGAGCTTTTAACTTCACAACGAGGTAGCGAATGACGGCGCGAATTTCGCACTTGGCGGGAGATACGATCGGCATTTTTCGCGAGAGATGCTACTGCGTCAAGAGTTTTCAACATACTAACCTCGGATTGGTCTCATTTTGAAGGGGAGGATTCAGGTTACGCGGCAGTGTTGCCAACATGTCGAAAAAGTATTCCCCACAGCTGAGAGAGTACCAATACACTTACTTTCTGGACGTGCCTCGTATTCAGCACTAGCATTATGTTTAGCCTCCATTTCAGCTGTTTTATAACTCTTCCCAGCTGTAACATACCGAGTTCTTCCTTGTGTAACATCTTGAAGCCCACACATATAAATTGTAGTTAAGTGAAACTTCTCCTTTCAGTTTTAAAACCTCAGTTGGCAGTCCCATGGCCGTATGTTTTAGGCCTGGGATTTACAGTTTTAAAAAGGGAAAACATAAATACCCTCAAAAAATGTTTTAAAAACTTGTCTAAGTTTGTCGGGCACAAGATCTCATATATAATCAAGGGTTAATCAGTACTCAGTAGTGATGAAAATCAAATTTTATCTGTATAAAGTATGTTACACACAGAATAATACGGATATATTCGCATATACAATCCTTAACCCTGGGTGGTGCACTCGATTTTGGCTTTAGTACATTTTTCAAATATAATAGTTACAATCCTTCAAGATACCCTCCTGAAGACAGAAAAAGAACAAAGATTTTTTTGTCAATTCATGCGAAATTATAAGCATTACTCCCTCTAGGAGAATGATATCTAAAATTTGGAGTTTTTACATTGTAAAAGCCGTATTCATATGGTATCTGTGTTAATTCTTAAAAAGAAATCACGCATTGAGATAACAGCACTTGTGAAATTACTTTTCTTCCAACTAAGCCAAAGGGGAAATTTTACCTCTTTACACAGTTTCAAAAATTGTATTATGGCTGTCGTGCAATTCCCAATAAATTGGATTCGTCTGGTAAAATAATTCATAGCTACTAATCAATCATCTTGAAATGTACAAAGATTAAAATAAGCGTTTTAAATAGGTTGTTAAAATTGATTATTGACTATAGTTGAAGGAAGATTTGAAAGGGTAACAGGATTTAACTTATTTCTCTATACACTAATTTAAACTTAAGTTTTATACATTGCATGTTCATAAAATTGCATTAGGTCGTGGTTTCGTACAATGTAGATAGTAACCATTTTGAAACTTTCTTTTGGTTGAGACTTTTATTGGTACAGAACTTATCCAAATAATATAATAGGATTGTAACCTCATATTGTCTTAGTACAAATTTTACTTTGAATTGGCTAGGAATTATGACATTTCACCACTTTTTCCGCAATATTACTGTATATTATCCAAAACTGCACCGTTTTAATTATATTATTTACCAATACAGACACAATTTTTTAATACACAAATTGTGTAACACGTAATAATTGATACGTTTTATTAGACTTACACTATTCGACATCTATAAAGTTGACGGCCATTCACAGTTTTGGAAAACAATGGTTATATCTAAGTTTTTATTCATATTTTATTTCTAACGTTCTAAAAACCAATTTTAGCAACATTTGCTATTTCACATTGTTTTGCCAAACTTGAATTTTATGTTTACTAATGTTAAATTTGTACGTTCAACCTCATAAAATTAATGTGTATATTTATTGGCACATAAAAAACTTAAAATTTTATAAAGCCAGTAATACCAATTACTTGATGTATTGAGTATAAAAATATTTGCTATGAATTTCTAAAAGAATGCATGCAAAACATGAAAGTACCCTGCTACTTTAGAAACTGCCAGATCTAGGATTCAGGAGGATTGAGAGATAGAGTAGATGGTACAGATAACTAATTTCAGGTACTTGGCGTGGAAGTAGAATGAGCCAGCGGGCTGTTTATCATAGATAACAGGAAACGATATTGCTTATGCGATCTTATACAAGAAGTCATTAAATGATTTATTTCTATATAAGCAATAAATAGTTCGATGATGGGACATCTTCCGTCCCTTTTTGGGATTTGTTTGAGTGTTACTGAAGCCTATAACTCAGGTTGATGTAATATCTTGAAAATTAATTAAGCAATAAACTTAAATTCTGTATATTTTGCTTACTTATTACAAAAGGTTCTGGCAAAATACCTCTTCCATCTGTCTATGTCTGGGTGTTTGTTTTCTGCACAATATCTCAAGAATAAATTGATATATGAATTTATAATGTGTTCCTAGTAACCACACTTATTTATTTTAGAATATTCTCGTTTGGGTTCGTTCGACAGTCACGATGTCGGATTCTAGTCGAGGTTAATTTAGGTAGTTGCAATAACGCTCTCTTTGGTTGACCGAATAAAACAATATACTTTATTTAATGGACAATTTTAAATTACGTTATAATTCAATATAAACTTAGTAATTTAGAATGGGAGAGAGATACCATGCAAGCCTAACACGTTCAAAAACCCGGCACAACTGCAGCGAACATTGGACTTCATCTCCATCCGTTGAGTCACTCCCCCCCCCCAAAGTGACATCATTCCAAACACTAGCTCAGCAGTTCTAATCAAATTCCTGAATGTTTACTGCGACTTCACTGTGCATCAGTTCTGCACGTGGTATGTTTTCAGGCTTACTGATGACAGAACTGGACTTATTTATAATTCATATACTTAACTAAATCATAAATCTTATCCTTCTGCATTACTTAACCTAATGCAACTGACTGAATTATAGTTTTGATGCATTATTACAATTAAACTATTAAAAAAATGTTGTGTTAAATGAAAATCAAATATATTACTGATAATTTGATATTTTAAATTGGCTGATCAATTATAATTTCTACAATTTGCATTGTTTAAGAATGTCCTGCAAAAGTAAGTAAGGAGTTTAGAAGTTAGATGAACGAAAATGACACAACAGAAATACAAAGAAATATTCATGTTTTATATTATTATTTTCAAAATAAAGTAAATATTTATATGAAAAGATGGTTGATTATTAAAAATTTGCATTTTTATGTGTAATAAAATTATTAGAGAGGAACAAGCTTCTAAAATCTATAATTTGAAGACAATTTTAGAAAATGTTATTTCTAAAATATTAAATACTTTTGAAAATAATAAGTTTGTTGAAATGTCAAACTATAACAATAAAGAACAATAAAAACAAAAATTTAGGAGCAAACAAAAAAATGTGATAAATTAAACAGTAAAATTAATAATAATCATTGTTGTCAACAATAGATTCAAAGAAATACTCGTTTACAATTAAAATCTAGTTGCAGACAGTAAAGTACGATTCACAACTAGATGGATGTTGTAACAACAGAAAATGAAATACTGAATAATAATATTGAAATAAGTAAAGTAAAGGTTCACTAGCCTGTGATTTGAACTACCAGCATGTTTTACAAAATTGTATGACAAACACAACTTTCAATGGCTGCTTATATTACAATATCATTGATAAAAGTAGAAGAAAAGTATATATAATTGATAAACAGTCACTGTAAAATATAAAAAATACAAGAGCTGAGATATGGTCTCTAGTTAAATATCTGTTTATGACAAACAAAGGGTAACAAAAAGACAAACCATGAAGTTCCAAGTTTTATTACAAATTTGCATTTACTCAGATGTAAATGAAACATTGTGCATAAATTATGTGGACAAAAGATCAATGCCATGTTTCGTATGGAAGAATGTAATAAAAAACCTGCAAATTTATTGTTATAAATTTGGTTAACAAGTTGTGAATACATTTTACTCCAATGTTGCTAACTGTTTAATTACAGAAAATTTATCATGCAAAAGTGTAACAATGTTAAGTTGAATACACATAACATACATGTTAGATAATATCTAACTGAAAATTGCCACATACATGTTAACTCAGAATACAAAAAATGCACTGACAATCATTATAAAGAAAGAAAAAATAGGATTAAAAAACTAAAATATATGTCAATCAGCTTAAATAAACCAAGCACTTTAGTTTTGCCTTGACTATAAAATTACTTGTTTTATTCTATAGCGAAACAGGACACATCTAAATCATAATTAAAAACAAAGTTAAAAAATAAACAAATGAATTACTAACCAACAAATATAACAGAGTGTGATTTCATAATTAACCTTAGTAATATGGCAATAGTATCTCAGATAATGATAGAAATCAAATGCTTTATTGTAGTTTAATGCTACCCAAGACATCATTAACAATTTAAGCTAAAAACTTATATTTATCTCTAAAATAATAGATTGATAATGGTATCAATAATATCAGGAGATTCGAAGCTATACAATTTAATATACATTTTACATCTCTGGTACTTATCGATTCAGGAAATGCCAAACGTGTTATCCGATGTTGACGAAGATGATGTAAAGTTCAAATACGTCAATTTTAACCAATCATAACAATGTGTCGGAAAAAGGCTTGACAGGTAATCAGAAATTTAAAAACAAAATTTTCTCTATTAAAATTTCCAATTCATTTAACGATCCTGTTGAGTCGAAAAGTTTATGTAAATCCTTACAATCTTTAATGTTTAACAGTACCCGGATACTGTTAATAAAAATGTGTTTTACTCAGTTATTTGCAGCCAGAAATAAATGACAAACACACAATATTAACATGAAAGAGAGAGATTCATCAGTAGAACCCACGTGAAATACTTTTGCGCTATGGGTTTCCAGTACTGCACAGCGAAAAGTGAAGTTACCTCAATCTCTGTATGGCAAAGTAGAACTCTACTGTTAGTCTTGCCCTTATCGGCATGATTCTGGAGCCTCACCGTACAATACTGTGGTTGTACATTATTTTATGTAGCCTATCTTTTATGTGCGGCTCTATTTCAACAAAGCTTATATTAAATTCTTCAAAATAACTTGTGCTAACATTATACAATGTATACTAATTTCTAATACATTTTTACATTACAAAACATACATTTTTAAAGCTTTTATTAAAAAAATTATAGTTTATGCTTTGGGGTGTAATGTAACTATTGCCTAATAGAATCTTTTGTTTATAGTACAATTCTGATTTTTTTGTGTATTTTATTACCACTTTAGTAAATAAAAAATTATACTAATCCAACCTTTGAAGTTTCTCACTTTTGCGTATTTTTTAACTTAAAATAGCCAAAAATACGTTTTTCAATCTATTGAAATATATCATACATGACCTCATTCCTACAGCAATAAAATGTTCACCTATTTAAATTTTGTTATTACTCTTCTTAGCTATCCTTTTGGAAGGTTCATATTTAGGAATTTCCATAGAAAATGACTTTTGATACAAAACAATATACAGAAATAAAATATGATCTTATCTGTAATTAATATCTAAACTAACTAGAAAAAACCATCTCTAAAAAACAACAAAATGTCAAAATAGTATAATTTTAGGTATTTTTAACGAACCATTCAGGGGTTAAGTGAAAAAAAATTATTGATGAGCCAATTCCACAAAAATTCTATTCCAATTCATGTGTTATACATTAAAAAAGTGTATCACAATTTTTAATACGAATGAGCTGATGCCAAATTTTGATAAAAATACAAAAATTTGATCTCAATTTTGAATGTGATACAAATTACTGTTTAAATAACAACTAAGAAATTAACACACTAAATTATTTTGTTTACAACAATAAACACATTTTAGTGGTCGGTAATTTGCACCTACCCATCAGCTGATACCCCAGCGACTTAACTTAAATGGCCAACTTCAATCAATCAATCAATAGTAATGACATTGTGAAATTGTCTCTTTCAAAGCGCATTTTAAGCACTTCTGATGTTCTGTTGATTTTATTATTTTATTTTAAAAAACTTAGAAAGTATTGTATCGGCATCAAGGATTCTTGGGGTTAGAGCAATGATATCCAGAATCCTTGATATCACTATGAAACGAGGTATCGGGTATCGGAATCAACCCATCCCTAAACAGAATAGTTAAGTTATATGTGATATGAATAGTGTAATACTTATAGTTGTGTCAAAAGTTATAATTAGCTTACCTTTAGATTAACAAATACTTTCGATCAATGCCTCATTTAATTTCAACCTTGAATAACTCTTGTTATACACTCTTATTATCCAAATGTTTACGAGAAAATATGTAATTAAATATTAGATACAATACTATTAAATAAATAAATAAAAAATTGTTAACGTCCTGGAGATCATAACTGTTTTGGTTTTCTAATCCTTATAATCAATTAACCCTAGAGCTCATGAATCAAATGTTTGTCACACAAAAAATATGTATAGTTATTAAAAGTTTAGGAATTTGTAACTTTTCTTGAACATATTCTCTAAAAGCACTATATTACCAATTTACTGTTAATATTTAGATTATCTTTATCTTTCTTTCAATGAAAAAAATTGTATGGACAGCTGACATCTTGTGAATAATAACATGGCAATGTATTGTTTCTTAATGTTTATAATAATTAGGAATCTGCTGGTTCTTGTGGAATCATGCATTTTATAGTGTTTTAGTGTTGTTATTACTGTGTTTTAGCTAGGTTTGGTGGGTATTTTGTCATTTGTTATGGATGAACACAAAGGCTGGAAACCAGTGACTCAGAGTAAAGCACAACATGTTGTATATAGATTTCAAATTAGATTTTACATTGTTATACTTACATAAATATTTATATGGCAGTTAAATTATGTTACTCATAAAATATTATATTTCTTAGGAGGCCTACATAGGTAATAGATATGTAAATGTACAATTTTTGTATACAAGGCCATATAGGAAATTATTTTGGAGATAATGTTATTACTACATATTTGTGGAATTAGCACAAAACCTAGAATAAGTTTTACATTTCCAGCTTTGGTGTCGAACATAATACTGTTAAAACAGTTTCACAACATAATAATTACAAAATTTTGTATTTTTACTGTTTCTACAAAAATTACTTTGATAGGAAAGATTTAATTATTAAACGTTCTCCAAATCCACTGCAATAAAATTTATATACACACCATGCACATTATTAATTAATTTTGTACTAATTATGATTATAATTGCTTATGTGTCTGTTAAAATGATGCTGTCAGTACAGAGTGACATCATTGTCAGTCCTAGGGTTAAAAATACAGAACAGTCTTTTAAAACAGCCTACACTTATTATTTGAAATAAAAAAATAAGGATGGATCATTGATCAACAAAGTAAGGCAAGAAGACCCCTGCTATGAATAAAATGTTTATTAAAAATATACATAACTAGATATCGTTCGTTCATCTGCCATGCATAGAATAGTAAAAATATACGCTATAATTTATGTACACATTTTGGTAAGTTGGGTTCTACTCATATTGAACTGAATAAAATTAACAATGTACCTCAACAAACGCAGAGTTTATGTTCAAAAACTATACATTTCAAGCAGGAAATAACCAAGTCATCATGTTATTGAACAATCATATGTGGTACAACATTTGTGACATATATAAATCTAAAATATACAGTACAAAACTCCATCTTTGTTACACACGTACAAAACCTGTTATTTACAGCAATTAGAGTGCCTAATATACAACAATTTCCTTAGCATATAATACACACTAAAAAGCCTGGTCAGTAAGCATTATGTTAAAAAAATACCACATCAACAAAGTAGTAGCTTAGATCTAATTGCTTTGATCAAGACTAGTAAAAGTAAATGTTTCTTCTTATACTATTTTTACAGCCTCAATTTTTATGTAGTAAAACAGGACAAGGCAATCCCAGACATTTTCATGAATAAACAGATGATATTGTGATAAAAAAATTATTTGCTACATTACTAATTATTTTGAAGTGAGAAGATATACATAAAATGTTCTAATCCCAACAAATTTGAGGTTTCCATTGTTTTTCAGCGATATTGTAAAATCGTATTGACTATTTAGAGCAAAGTCGTTATATTTGCTGCAACTTCTGTCTAGGTGAAATGAAGTTGGTAAGGTGTTATAACAAAGAAACAACACGCTTAAACTAATTCGACCATTTTGACAATATTATAAAGAAAATCGTATACCAAAAATAAAACATAATCATTATAACTTCCAGAACAATTAGGTAGAGAAAGATCAGTGTCATGGATATCAGAGGAGAGAGCAAGTAGTACTGGTAGCTGCTTCAGTTAGAATACAAAGGTATGAATATGTAGGGGAGGAAAGAAGATTTTGTGGATCTGAAATAATATTGGGCTACACTATATTTTTTAAACACTTTTTTATGTTAAAGGACTCTCATATACATTGAATAATTTGGTTATGAAAGTAACTTCCACAGCATTGCCTCAATGCATCATTTAATTTCATGTTAATGTGTTTATAAGTGTCTAATAGATTGTATGAGCTGTGAAAGAGAAGCTGAAGAAGAAAAAACTTTATAGATATGTTGAATACCATGAACCTATATAAAACTCTAAGCCTGTAGATGATTTATACAATTTCCATACATTTTTAATGTGATAAGTATGTTTATAATTTTATTTTTACTATAACACTGCTACTGTTAATATTTGTGTGAATAGGGAATATTTGATTGATTTATTGAGAATACTTGTGATATTCAACCACTGCCACCACAATCCTATGACCTTGTAAATATATAACTTTATCCCTACTTCCCATTGTTCTTTCCAGTAAAAAATGTCACTAATTCAGAAGCCATTAAAAATTACTTTAGTTTTGTAACAAATTTATATAAATTCTGAAGAAAATGTATCAAATGTTTGTTTCCAATCTTACATAACTAAAACTTGCACTACGTTTTATAGTCTTTGCATGATATAAACAAAAGATAATATATGTAATATAAAGTCTGGAATTTCCCTTATCAAGTGAAAAAAGATTGTTGGTAAGATCAAGAAGAGCAGTTTTGTGTTATCCAAATTCAAATCAGATCTGTTTCATCCAGATGCATGGAATGGTTACATTGAATTAAACATTGAATATTTTAAATAATTGGTCTAAAATGTTCAGTCAGCTTATCTTAAATTTGACCACATAAGACTGAATCTGTAGAATGTATAAAAATACATTAAGTTGATAATTGCTGTATGTAAATGTAACCCATTCTACCCATTCATCTAAGAATAATGGCAAGTGAATTGCAGTACGAATTCAAAAAACAAACCCAATAGACTTAAAATTACTTTACACAAAATGTATAATGTTCAATAATCATATTTTATGATATGGAGGATAGCTGAATCCGATATTGTCATAATATCATATGTCTATAATTTTTTGCTGCATCTTCATATTAATAGTGTTTCCTTTTTAACCTTGGGCTCAGAGATTACATTACAGAGAGCTTTTGTATTAAGGAATCTAATGTGCCTTTGGATTTATGCAAAGTAAAGCCTACATTTTAAGTTTAATTTTTTTAACACTTCAGTACCATTTTACCATAACATCTATAAAAATAAACTATTTAAAATTTTAAGTTTGTATATTTACATTCACAATTATTTAAAGTGTCAAACTACAATAATAATTATGTAAATGAAGGATAGTTCATTGTATATTATTCATATTACTGTGCATTTGGTGACAGAAATGTTGATTCTGAAAATAATCTGGTCTTGTCCCGCCCTACAAACAAAATTCAAAATTTAAATTAGAAAACTAATAGGAATCATTAATTTATTTAAGATAAGTTACATGAATGCATTTCAACTTCTAATGAGTTAAGATTCATTTAATTTGTTATACAATATTGAGATCATGCACTTCCATTTTCTTCTACACTAAGTAAAACCGTTCTAAAACTATGTTATGCAAGTTTATTAGATCTAGCTTTATACATACTCACCTTAATTTCTGTATTTTATGACTTTACCTAGTACATTTATAAATAACGAATATAATTAAATATTGGAACAATATGCATTAGTGGTATATTTAAAAGTATTTGTACCTGAAGGTTTTGCACTTTTCATTAACAACTTTTCAGACTACTTCAACATTTCAATATTAATACTTATTGCTTAATGTATGCTGACAACACAATACACCTTAACCACAACATCACAGTGAATGGCATCTTCACATATGCAACAAATAGCTGATGGAAGAAATCAATTGCAGTCTTGACATCTGTGCAGATATACTGTACTTGAAGTTTATGTAATAAAGAATTTGGCTATTTATCTATTAAGCACATTTAAGACAAATAATACTGATCAATATTAATATTAGTTCTAGGAATACATAATTTTACCTTTAAGTTTGGACTGAGCCATCTTATTGGATCACATAATATACTCATGCAATTTTTCCACATTTGATTATTAATTTAAATCAATTTGAACATTAATTAATTGAATGAAAAAATCTGTCATCAACCTCTTCATTACCTTATTTTTTATATAATTAAACTTATTAAATAATTGCTTAGACCATTAATTGCCTAGAATATTTAAACCACTCTAAATAGATTGGTGTACAATTTTCACCTGTCTATCCATTTATGCTGATATAAAAATAAAATTTTGTTATTCATAATTACTCTATTTTCAAGATAAATTGTTGGTTTTACATTCTGATCCATTTTTGCTATACAATACATTTATTAGAAGAATGGTACTTTTAAAAATAGTGACATTCAGTAGAAACCAGACAAAAATTAATGACAAATATTATGTCCCCTTCAAGTTTGATTTAAAACATAGAACCATCAAACTTATCACTCATATTTTATTTGTACAAATCATTTCCCAAAAAGAATTAAAACATAGTAAAATTAATATTCTGTGATATCTGTTGGGTGTTTTGTCATAGATAGTCACTTCTTAATTTATACTTTTGATTTATGTCCCGTATTATGTTTGCTTGTGTCTTTGAGTTATGTCACTTTCATGTTGTACCACACTACAACACTGGTTAATGTGAACTATCTCCGGATATTGTCACTGTATCATATCTGACACAACTTCTTAGTGTTGACGTAGTATTCTTTAGTATTAAATGAGTTGTATTAATGGATTCAATTAGGCTTTATTAAAATCTAGCAGAGTAGACAGCAAAATCTTTTTTAACAAGTTTTTGTCTCTTTTGCTTTAGTGTTCAGAATGGATAGGAAATCCCCATAATCCTATGATCTCTACTTTTATCAAATCAATATTTTATCAACTTTAAATATTCCTCAATTCCCTTAAAATAAATGAAATAATAAGTTGTTTTAGTTGTATTGTTTACCTGTTGCAATTTGACCTTGGCTTATTTAATATAAAGTGACCATGGTAAAATTACTACAGTAAATTGTAAATAGTAAAATTCAGAAAAACACTAAATCAAAAGTCCATATGAAGTAGAGCTCAAGCAGAGAAGAACTCGAAACCAAAACATGAAAAACTCTATTATTTTACCTGTTTTGCTGCTACATATTTCATAAATATTAAGTTTGTTTATACATACATAACCTTCAAATCTTTTAAAACAATATACCGTTTAAGGCCAATGAAATCGCAGATACTAAATACAAAAACACTCTTATCGATATTGATTGTAATTTATATTCACTTAAAACTTCATTAAAGTTGAAATGCATTCAAGGTCGCCAACAAAACAATACATAATATGGCAGTCTTATGAATAATAAAAACTAACTTAATATTGCAAGGCAAAACTTAACGAGAACATCCAAACAATGACGAAAATCACACAAAGCTGTGGTGGGTTATGGTTCCCCCAGCTTGGGTTTGGCAGGGGCGGAGACGCTGGTGAGAGCTGCTCCTGCCGCCTCACCCCCCGCCTCCAGCTGCTTGAGTAAGCGGAACAGAGCTGCTGCTTCTCGAATCCGACTGAATTCTATACAGAACGCCTGCACTTCGATGAACAGCTCCTGGACATCAACACTTCAGGTTAATAATGTAAGATTTAAAACAACAGCAGTTTGTACTTGATTTTTTATAAACAATAAATAACAATAATACATTTATTAGTCAAAAGTGAATGAACATTGTTAGAAATAAATTTAAAAATGTGTATTCCAAAGTTTAATAAAAAATAAAATAAGCAACAGAATTCTAACACATTAACACAATTAATTATACTTAAAACTTAAGAAATTAGAAAAATTGTTATCACGGACAAGAACAGAAACCACACAAAGAATATACAAAAAGGTTAAACTACTATAAAAACAGTCATATACTACACATTAATAAAATTAAAAATACAACTTAGTTAGAAAGACATATTAAGAATTTCATAGTACTTATCTTAAATAAATACACATTTACTTTGGTAAAAATTAAATTTAAAAAATTAAAAGTTTGACAAATTAACTTTAATCCTTAGGAGCAATACATTTTGTTTTTATTCCCCCCTAATGTAAAATTATACAGCCCTAATTGAATTAAGATTTTTTATTATAGGAAGTAAAAAAAATAAAACAGAATTCTATTGAATAGATCTTAAATATGACATGTCACAAGATAGGGATTGAAATTTGAAAATTTAAACTGTCCTCCTTCAAACCCCCTTGAAAAAGGGGGGGATACCTTTACCCTCCAAAAAGTCCAAAAGAGTATTTTAACAGGTAAGGTGAAGATTTAACATCGTTGGTATCTCAATCCGTTTGGAATATATCCAGGCATATCAGGACTTAATTTACACCCTGTATATATCTGTAGAATAGAACTTCCTGAATACAGTGATATACACATAATCCAGATAATAGTAACTTAATAAAAAGCCAATAAATAGTACTTGTATCAAAAACCCTAAGGAGCATCTGAGATGCGCTTCACGCATCTATGGTATGTATGGTAGGGTTAACATAAAAGAATAAAGAAAGGAAACACATTACTCAGCTGTTCATCACAATGATATATAAATCATATAGTTTTTCACCCACTTGAGTACTGAAATAGGCGACGACATACAATGCAAATCGATGGATGATCCACTGATCGCTGCTTCGAGGAAAGTCCTTTCTAAAGTATTGCAGTGAATATAAAATTGTATGCGAAACAAGTCAAGATGGGGATGAATTGATAACTTTACAAGTGAAGTATTTTTAAAGCTAATAACAATGGTGAATGTGTAATTACAATTATTTTTTAAAACAATATTTGATAAGGCTTCTATATTAATTTAAATAAATTTTAACCCTTTGAATGGAAGGTGGTTTCCGTATCTTTTCAGCAAAAAGATTCATTATTTAAATATCTTTTAGCTCTTAAATGAAGTCTATGTTTACTATTTACACATTTCCCATGGGAGCCTAGTAACAAAATAGATACAGAGCCCTGCAGTTAGCTTGTCACAAATCCTAATGAATATCTACTGCAGCCCTTAAATGCACAAAAATAAACTACAATTGTGTCTATTTTGTTGCAAATGTTTTTGGGCTTGATCTTGAAATGGTATACATTATTACAAAAATATGATACAAATTTAAGAGGCCAACCAGGTTGTCCTTATAATTCTTATAAATTACTAGCTGTTTCCCGCGGCTTCGCACGCTTTTCGTAAGTTTTGCCCGCGTATGAGCACTTCCTGTTGAAGTAAATTATATTTCCAACGCCGATGTAGATTTTACCTTGATGTCACGATCAAGAAAATCTGTCAAAAATGTATTGTATATGCATATGTACTTTATTACAAAGTGGTCTACTACTCAAGTTTTAAGTTCAACCAAAAATTTAGTTTAAAGACAATTATACATCATAACTTAGTGCCTTCAAACAGTGTTTCACTGTTTAATATACGTATCTATCTCGTAATTGCAGTTTATAATGTGCAGGCGCTTCGAAAACTTTTCTTTTAAAGTGCCGCCTGGTGGTGAGTTACATCAATGGGCATCGTAATATAAACCTTCTCCGTGGAAAACTACATATACATACAAATTTTCATAATGATCGGTCACATAGTTTACGATTCCATAAAGGACAAACACACAAACATTCATTTATATATATATACTAGCTGTTTCCCGCGGCTTTGCACGCTTTTCGTAAGCTTTGCCCGTGTATGTGAACTTCTGGTTTAATTGAATTATATTTACAACGCCGATGTAGAGTTTGCCTTGTTGCCACGATCAAGAAAATCTGTTTATGTTTATAGCCATTGTGCACGTACATGTACTTTATTATAAAGTGGTCTAACACTCAAAACTTTAAGTTCAATCAGAAATGTATCATAAAGACAAATATACATAATAACTTAGCGCCTTCAAATTGTTTGGCTATGTAATATACGTAAACATAATTTTTAAAATTGTTAATTGCTACTGTGGGCTTGAGGGCTTGCTATTTGCTTATTAACTGTCTCGTAATTGCAGTTTATAGTGTGAAGGCGCTTTGAAACCTTTTATCTTTTGCAGCGCCGCTTGGTGGTGAGTTACATCAATGGGCATAGCTTATAAACCTTCTCCGTGGAAAAATACGTATACATACAAATTTTCATAATGGTCTGTCTAATATTTTGCGATTCCATAAAGGACAAACACACAAACATTCATTTTTATATACATAGATATATATATATTTATATATATATTATATATATATACTCTTCGAAGTACTTTAAAGTGTACACAAAAACAGAAACAAAAATTCAGTGCTCATGTTTAATTTTCGAGTTGACACAACCCTTCTTCATAACACACTGAATTAAAACATATAAACAGAACTCAAACCAAAAACAAAAGACATAACCAAAATAAAATTTTAACAAATAAATACCATAAACAACAAGATCCCAATCAGCTGTGTGTAGAATATTTGTAAATGTTTACATAGAACTAAAAATTTTTTGTTATAAAAAGGAAAAGAGAATCATCTTAGGTTCAACCCATCTGGTTGCCTTGATTTTAAAATTAATTGATGTGCGATTTCAACATTTCTTAAATTAATCAGATTGGTATTTTGATTGGGGTTTGGCTCTAAATGGTAAATTCCTTTTAGGCTGAAGCAATTTTCTAATTTATATATATATATATATATATATATATATATATATAAGATATTTCTGCAACACTTTTTGAAAACTACTCAGGGGCAAGGCTTTTATTAGTGAAAGAGTTATAGAAAGAAACCTTACGCTTGAGATTTATTGCCTGTATGAGATATAATTAAGTAAAGCCTGTAACTATTAACATTAAAACAAACAACAAACTTTGTATACAGGGGTCTTTGGTGACATTTTGAGGTTTTAGATATTAGACCATACAAAAAAGTAGGTCATTAAAGTATAATTTACTGATGTTTGTTTTCTTCTAGTCATAAACCTTTTTCCCCAATTAGAACACATTTTGGTTTTGACAACCCAGAGTTTGACTTTTAAGTCCAATAGCAAACTGAAATAAAAAGTACATTATTATTTCTCCATACTCTTACTTAAGTCGTCTTCAGTCGGAAACCAATGTAATGTGTGAATTTCATGTACAAGCGTTTGGGGATGAGTCTTGTGTTTTAAGGTGAGCAGGTTTACTGAATTCTTGAGAGTTGATGGAACTGCTACAGCAAGAACCAGAGAAACAAATGGTACCAGTTGTACATCCGCAGTGTTGTTGGTTCATCCCTCTGCTAGAGTTACCTGAACATTGATGATCTTGTTGCGGATGAGGCTCTGCAGGAAGACACAGACGAGTCTAACCAGACGATTCTGCATGTACCGGTCTTTGATGGTCTCACAAGTGGAGATGCAGTTAGAGATGTACAGATGTACGAACTCTGTGGGGAGGTCAACAGTTGTGGTCAGCCTGCAATATTGTATCAGTCACTGAAACCTCAGGTCACCAATATCCAATTCACCACACCACACTAATTATTCAAACTAGACGTTTTGTGCTTGAACATATTTAACATATATTTAAATTCCAAAATAATTTTGGACTATTTATTAATATTTTTACAAATTAAATGAAACTCTTTGTTTTTTAATTAAATAAAGTTAAGTTCCAAGAGCAGAAAATATTTATTTATTGAATTGTTAGGTGAATAGCCTTTAGACTTGATATTTTTCACATATTTTCAGTTACTGTACTGGTTTTTTATTAATAAAAATACACATATGTTCAGAAATTTAATCTTTCTTTACTCACCAATAAGTTTATTTATACACAATTGTGCCACAACAATGTATCTTATAAGTAAATTTTCTACTTACATAACATAAATGTTCAATATAGCTCTAATTCAAAGTTTTCACCATAGTTTTTCTAAATAATATAAAACTTTGTCGATAAGAAAGGTCAAACGTTTTTCTCTGAAATCCTGATTGATAACTGGCTAATGTAATGAATATGGCATTCAGCATGTGTTACACAATTTTGTACGAATGTATCTTCTTTTATGGTGTACATTATCCCATATGGTGGTCCTGCGTATGCCCCTCCATAGAACTGTTGTGTATGAAATCATTTATAGTATCGGCCTGCCAACTATGGAATTCGCTTCCTATTAAAATCACCTCAATATCCAGCCACCCCGGGTTCGTGAGATCAATAACACAGTATTATTTCATGGTGCCGATGATCACACTGGTGCGCTCTAGGTCTCAGGCCTTGCTGGGGTGGTCTGGAGACAAGTGGTATGATTGTGGGAGTGAATAGTTTATTCTTGAAAAAAGTGTCTGTTTAATGTTAATAAGTAATTTAAAGAACTTTTTTCTCACTATGTACTATCTAATTTATATCCATTTTGTATCATCATATGCCTCAATTTTATAATCAAGGAATTTGCACCTGCCAAAATTAAGAAATTCTTATACAATACTGTTATTAGAACGATAATTTTATGTGTGATATAGCATTCTATTTACAATCTTCACTTAAAATCACCAATAAGAATTTGATTTGAAGAATCAATATCATTAATAAACAAAGGATTACTAAATCAAGAATTGGAACTGGAACCATCTCATCTATAACATTGCACAGCAACATTTAATATGTCTACACCAGATAAATATAAATCATATTAGCCATTTAAAAATTGAAACACTATAATAACAATGAATTAATTTATACTATCACATAACTTAAATAATCAAGGTATGTAGCCAAGTATACCTATTGACGACTTCCATAGAGTGCAAACTCATCTCCATGTTGACCAAGACACTGAAGTACTCTGTAATGTGGGTTGACTGCATCAGCTTTAGCAGCACTTCGATAGCTATCAACGGATTGTTCTCAACCAGGTCTGGCAACTGTTAAACAGTAAAATGTTAACACAATAAGAGTACTCCTATCGGCCAAAGCTTCAATAACCATATAATATTTTTGGTACAAATAGTACTGATTTTATGCAGAGAGCTGAGTTAAACAAATTAAGGAAATAGGTTGGGTCCCTTCTTATCTTCATTATCAACTTTTTGATTTTGACCCCAGAACAGTTTCTTCTTAATCAACTTACACTCAAGGCAGACAAGTTTTGGAAGGTTTACAAGTCGTACTCTCAAATGATGTTCTACATGGTCGCATACGCGTTTACGATATGGTCTCACTATGAGGTGCGGATGGCAATAAGGTTATAAATCCATGGCCACCAGCAGGAAATAACAATAGAATCGGTCCCACCATACGTCATATCCTGCTGCTGTGAGAATGTGGGTGTCCAAAGCACTTCTCAGATATGCGGATGGGGGAGGAAAAAATTAACCACATGGTTATTAGAACCAATAGAATTATAATAAAGCCTAAAGGGCAACACCCATTCCAGCATGGTGGAATTTGATCCGAGAGAGTAAAGTCAGTAACAGCTAAAACCTCAGAGGTGAGAGGACCGTGTCTTGACCAAACTATCAGTATTGCATGGTACGCCGAGGTGAGAGGATTGTTCCTCTGATAGTAAGTAGAGAATTATTGTAGCCGTGATCAGAACTTCCGAGGCGTGCCATGTGTGTACTCACTAGAACACAAGAATCTTGTCACATAACTCTTGCAGTGTGAGGATATTAACACATAAAGAACCGCTGCGTGTCACTACACAGGACACGAAGCAAGTTCGACTAACCAAGAACAAATCTTAAGCGGACTTTAAAAAGTGTTGTGTGCTTGAACTTTGACTTGCAATCAGAAACAATCAAGGTGAATTGAGTAGTCCTGATCTTATTTTATTGGCTAAATGAACTACCATTAATCGACAGTGTCGTCACTTCCTCATTGTGGGCATTTATCATCTGAGATTTTTATCAAGGAAACTGGCTCCAGTGACCTCACCCACAATTATGCAATCACTGTTAACCCATTTCGGATCGTGAAAACGGCGCGCGCGCGGGCCTTAGAGTACGAATTAATCCGTATTGCAACGCAGCACCCACAGTGTTTGCACGCCTACCTGCCTGCTTAGCGCGCTCGCTAATTATACATGTTTTGTTTGTTTATGTTGTTATTTATGTTATATAAACATTATACAGATCATATTAGACAAGTATATTATACTAGAAGTATATTCATAAATATCCTCGGAAGCACTACTTTGAGCGTTTTTATTGATATTGAAATGATGTTGAAATAGAGTTTCCACATCCGGTGGTGTCCCAGGAACAATGTCTGAAATAGTCTGAACATCTGAATCATGGTCACTAGCCCGCTCGTCACTGTCAACATTAGTATCCGCGTAATTATGAAAACGTGGACAAATACGCGTGATAGAACCGTCTCCATCCTCAATAACACTATCGATATCACTTTCATCACTTCCACTTTCTAATAATAGTCTATCTAATTCAGATGATCGTAAATTGTCACCCATTTTATTTACGTACACGCACACGAGGCAAAGGAAAATAGAACGCCACGACTGTACGCCTCAGACAAACAATTTGTCGCAAATAATAACGTTATTGACCGATAACGAGGGGAGTATTTGTGGACGAGTATCAGAGATAAGATAGGAAGCCAGTCCAGGAAAACTGACTATAAATATCTCCGAGGCTTATAACAGCGATAAGCGTTCAAAACAAATGAGTCATCCGTACCACGTCATCCGCGTGAGGGTCACGTCATTGTGCTTTTGGTCCACGCCTCGCTCCGCGTCACCCTCACGTCGTTGATCCGCAATGGGTTAATGCAACTAATTTGACAAGGATAAATAAGATTCATTAAAATAAAACTATAAATCAACAATCCTAACAAGTTCCAGTATTTTGATAGTTATATTTTTGTGTTAATAAATGAAAACAAATATTATAAAATTTTGATTCTGAGTTTCATACATAATTTTATGTAGTGATACTTAATTAACCCTTTTAGGACGACAAAAATTTTGGTTATTTTTTAGGTACGCATTTTTTGACGTGACCATATTTCATAGCGAACATACCAAAGAAGACGACGGTGAAATTGGGCAAAATGTAGTAGTTTGATAAATATATTATAAGTCCATTATTTTAAATTGTCCTTACACCATTTTTTATCCACATGTACATAATTAAATTGTCTACAATATGGTAGCATTTATTACTATTTACAATAACCAGAAAAATTAAAAATTAAATAAAATTTTAGAATTTTTATTTTATTTTTTTATTTTATTAGTTTGGCTTCAGTTTACTATGATAAAAAAAAATTTTTTTACTGTGGGAACTAATATTACTATGTTTCTTACATAGTTTTCAGTTTAAATACAAAATTTTTATTAACATTGGTTGAGAAATAATTGTTTTACAACAAAAAAACTTACATTACTACAAAGTACCAAATTATATAAAACGGACTAAAATAAAAGTCAAACAGCTAAGTTAAATTGATCCATATTCACAAAAGAAGTTGAACAAAACACATTTCACTATAAATCTATAAACACTAAGTTTATAACTGATCTGAAACAATCAACTATAGTCAACGCGACCGCACTGTGACTGACTGAATGTAAACAAACTAGACGGAATTGGCGCGCTCCGCCGACTGGCACTACAATAGGCGCTCACGTGCAGCTGTTCTAAAAATAGACATATGTTGTATTGTTTGGCCAAGATAAGTTCCGAAATACTCCATTTCCTGTCTCAGGATGTGCCTCTACAAGGAAAACTAATTTTGTTCATCGTATTTTCGATATTACGTGAGTATTATGCAAACGTAAACCGGCGGGCACATAAAAGTCCGCTCGTCTTCTTCGGTAAAACTAGTGCGGACTATTGAAAGCCCGCATCGTCTTCTTCGGCAAAACTAGTGCGGACTATTAATAGTCCACTCGTCCTAAAAGGGTTAAGCTATTCAGCAATTAATAATTCAATAAAAAACTACGGAAACGTCACAACTACCAAATTAAATCTACAGATACTGTCCTTTATAGAGATTAGTCCCACATCCTCACTCTTATTAGGTCATCTTAGGGGATCTTAAGACATTAGAGAGCAATCTTTATTCACTTTTGTACATTATGTACATTGTACTGTGTACACTTATTCAAAAACAATTAATTAATCATATCAAATAAAATTTGTCTAGTATTTAAGTATCCAAATTATAAATAAAATATTACTGACTACAGTTTCTATAAGAAATATAATCTTCCATTTTTATCTGTTAAAAAACTTTCACTCTCAAGATGTTTTTCTTATTTCTTACCAAAAATTGTAATATTACATCAAGACAGTATTCTATTATTTGTATGTACTGTATATACAGTAATATATCATACAATTGGAAAAAGAATGGTTTCATTTGTACGTCATTTTAAGTTCAACGTCAATTTAAGTTCTACCTAATCACAAACAAGTGATGTCCACAAGAATTTAACACATTTCCCGCTAAAAAGGAGCCAGTACATTGACATGTTTCTTCTCTCTGTGCATATGTTGCCAACAAACACAAAACATTCAATTCAGTATTAATGTATCCCTGCAAGTGGAGAGGTACTGTCCAGTCTTGTTGTACCAATCACCCTTGGAAGGACCAACCCTAGAGTGGTTAAAGGACTAGTAGCAATTCTACATCATTGACTTTTAGGTATTGTATTTCTATCAACCTGATTCCATTAACTCACGAAACCATTAGAGTCATGAAGGGATATCAATTCCTTTGACATGTTGAAAGGACACCTAAAGGCACACCATCTTCGATAATATCTAGGACAGAGTACATTACATTTGTAAGGAACCCCTGTGAGGAAGGGGAAACAGAATATACACCAGAATTGAGTGGATTACATCTGTACGTGAATGGCAATGGCTCACTCCGTCTGTGGCTGGCTCATCTTCATGCTACAGTGTCAGGTTTACTACTAACTGTTAATTGTTTACTCTTCAGCCTCAGCACAAACCCACTCACCTTGTTGGGTGTCAAGCCGATATGGTAGACCAGTTTTGGATCATTGTCCAGTTCTGCAAGCAAGTGTTGTTGTTGCTGCAGAGTCAGGGCACTCTTGAACGCCTTCACCATCAATTTCTTGGCTTCGACCCCAGCACAGTTCCACACACAGGCTGTGACATCCATAGCAACTTGGTGTTCTCCGGGGCACACCATGTTTAACCACGCCAGCTGATACAACACAAAACAAATGCACACACAGTTATGATGAATTTAAATGTGAGATACAAGGAACACAGTGATCAAGACTTGAGTTATTATAAGATTATTATTAATTGATACTAAATAGTTTAATCAAGGGGAATTTAGCTTCCAAGTACTATTTACAGGATATTCCATAATGGTTAACCAATGTTTAAAATCTTGGTTTTGAGGATAAAAAACTAAAAATATCAAAAGCGACATTTCTCAGAAATGCTTTATTTTTCATCTATCTGTATGTGTTTTATAGAAAATAATTTTATTTTTAAACAGTTCAAGCTACATCACTATAATTTAGAATATACAGAGTATCCCACGTAGACGTTTAAACGTTTGATTTTATATTACTTGCCCATTTATGCACAGAAAATTTTCAAACTCTACACAATTAATAAAGTAGGTTTTTAAAATATTCTGTGAAAATTAAAGCTCCTTAAAAATTGTAGAGACAAAATGGTGACATATTGAAAATTTTATCATTTTGCTTCCTATAAAAATTTATTTCTTGACTTACCTGATTTGATTTGATTACAATGACTGGGAATAGGTATGAACATGTTTTAATTGAACAAGTCTTCCCTCATTTTACAGTTCCAGAAATGGATCAAGCAATCTTCCATCAAGATGGTGCTCCTCCTCATTTCACAAATCCTGTCAAGCAATTACTAAATGACAACCTTCATGGCCGTTGGATTGGTTGTGGAAGTGATGTTTTAGATTGGCCACCCCGATCCCCAGATTTAACTTTGTGCGGTTTCTTTCTATGGGATTACTTGAAAGAACAAGTTTGTACTCGTAGCTTCAATAATGATGAGGAATTAAAATAATCAATTGAAGAGGAATTTCTCCGGATACCACAGAATTTCTTTGTAAGAGCTTACGATTAATTTGTTAAGCGCTGTTATCAGTGTGTCGCTGTGGATGGATTACAGTTTTAATAATTGTGGACAGTGATTGTAGGTTTTTCTAATAGGCTATGTTCTAATTTTCTGATTGAAATGCTTACTTCTGTAGAACATTACAGTAATTAATTTTACAAAACCAAAAATACTGTTTTTTTTACTGATTTTAAAGTATAGTTTTTCAAAAATCTACCATTTTTTTTTCAACAGTTGCTAGAAAGGTGAAATTTTCACAAAATATTTTTAAAATCTATTTAACAAATTGTGTAGAGTTTGAAAATGTTCGGTGCAGAAATGGGCAAGTAATTTAGAACCAAACATTTAACCCTCTTCATAGGACACCTGGTATATTATATCTAGACGGACCTCATCCTCGCAGTTGTGTAGAGGAGGTACCAAACGCAACATCTCAGGTCGGAAGTTCTGGGCAGACACTGGCATTGTCCCGCTCAACAGAGCTTCTACAGTCTTATGAGCGGCTGCAGGGTCCACTGGTAGACTGCAACCACAACCACAAAATTACCTAAGTAGGTTATTATTTACATGTATTTACATTGTAGTTCTCAATCAATGTATTCCTAAGTAACACAACAGTTTATCTGTGTTTATACATGACACAACCTTATTGTGTTTATACATGACATAAATAGAGACATTTAACTGTACTAACAATAAACTAATTCAATAAACATTTTCCTTTCTGGACAACCACAGCACGATAAAAAAAAACAATTTTTGAATATTGCAATTGCAATTTTAAAATAAAGTAAAATTGTATTTTAACAATTTCGACCTGTTTAGAAAGACAATAGTGAAAGTTAAGTTTGAATTATTTTATCACAGATTGGCCCGTGGTCTTTTCCACAAAAATAATTCAAGCCTACGATCGACCCAGAAGTATTACAGAAAAGAATGACGGATTAGCCCTTAAAAGGGTTGAATGACAAGTGTTTTTATAATTGTTTAACTTCCTCTTTTATTTGCTAAATATCCAAAATTGAATCATATAAGTGAACATTTTCAACATTTGACCCAGTAATAGTAAGGATTTTTTCAAGTTCTCCCTTTCACAAGCACATGCATCTTCCCATTCTGCTGCCAGTTCTATTAATATGCCTTGGACCACATTACTTTGCTAGAATTCACTAGATAACTTTTTATAGTGTTGTATTTTATAGTGAAAATTAATCATAGAAAGGTAGATACAAAACGTCAGTCTGGTTATCTAACATAAAGTAGCCATGGTGGGATCGGTTGATTTAATATGAATGTGAGTTTAACACCGGTTCACCTTTCTTTTAATGCAGCGTCATGGTTACATTATGTCTACAAAACTCAGTTGCTCCACCATGCTTAGCGATCATGTCAGTAGCATCGTAGTGCACTTGATGAAACAATGAGAATTTTACTTCAATTATACTATATTTTAATTTTGTAATCTTGGTGTCAAAGATGTCGAAAACAATGTAAATTGTTCATTTTGAGCTTCTTTGTCATTGAATTTTTTTAATTTCTTTAGACAAGCATGGATCCAGTTTCCAGAAGTCAAGTTTGTAAACATCATCAGATTCCAGATGCTGTTTACAAAGAGAAAGATGAACTGGAGCTAAACTCAATATTCAGTCTGGTTATTTCCTTTTTTAGGACTTTAAATTTTTTTAATTCTCTACGTCATGTCTTATTAAAAACCATTGAACAATATCTCATAGAATGGTCACTGTATTAGTGAAAAATCCAATATTAATTTTGAATGAAGGTTAGGGTACTTATTTTAAATGTAAATTCATTCTAAAATACTTATTTATAGAATTTTCAAATAAGGAGCAGATAATTTCTTGGTATGATTAGCAGTTTGAAACAGAATACTATGCTGAGTAGGGAAGCCTACCTGGATCTCAGGTCACTGTCCGGAAGAACTACAGAAAGGGCGGAACGGCCGGTGGCTGGCAGTTCGCTCAGCTTATCCGCCAACGCCACCTGCAACGCTGACACGTCCATCATGTGGCCCTCCTGTACCAGGGCCTGTTTAGCCGTCTTCTTCAGCAGCTATGACAATAACATAGCTTCTTCAAAACCTTCTTTATCACGTTAGTTTAATGAATCTTAAGATATTGAAGGTGGTCTTAGAATTACACCTAGGAGGGAAAACTCCTTCGATGGCTTGAAGATCATCCCTTCTATAGCGAAAAGGAATTCATGGAGTGGAAGACTTAAAGATAATACTGGCAAGATAGAACTTCATTTTAATGTAACATTGTTTTGACGCCAATACCGATCTCTATGATTGTGTAAATAAAGAAAGATTGTCTATTGTCTACAAATTTAGAGAAGCTGACTCCCATATCTAAAACTTAATAAGGGCTAAAAATACTTTGAAAAAGAAGTATTTATAAAAACTCATAATTGGTGAGACATTTGAACTCCCTCCTCAGTCAAGTTACAAGTACAAGACTTTTATTTACCATACTGATCAGGAAGCACATTTTTCAAGGATATTTCTAATACCAATTTAGGCATCATTTGTCTTTTTAACTTCTACAATGGACATAAAAACTGCAACAAACTGCAATACACTTTCGGAAACCCAATACATATATATTAACACTAGGCTTTGGCTTACGTACATCCTTAGAGGAGTTAGTGATGATTTGGGACACAAAGTTCTTTTCTGCAGTAGAGAGGCGAGGCAATTGTGAAAACTCCATCTTGCGAGGTGGAGCCTTCACAGTGTTGTCACCCAGTTGCTGAAAACACATTAGTTATTTCCGTAAGAACTGTCTCTTTTATACATTCACAAGAGCACATAGCATTAGTTTCCTAATTATGAATTTCAAAATTTCTTATAAACAAATGTTTAAACATTTTATTTAACATGAACTATGACCAGGGAGAATATTCCATTCCTCAGCTAGTTATAAAATAATGCATTATTTAAAAACTTTCACCATCTACTTTTTGCTGCACTATTTAAATCTCTATCAATTTATTGAAATTTTAATTAACACATATATTGTGCTAGAATTTTAATTGTTTAAATGGTCTAGCTTTCACTGTTTAAGATATTTCTACATTTCATTATTTATTGAACTTACTAATATCAATGCAAGCTAAAATGTATTTTTGTATATACTAAAACTTAATGAGTGGACTTAACGAGTCTTACTAAACTTATGTATTTTGTTTTATTGACCATACTGATCAGGAGATACATTTTCCAGAATATTTATAATACCAATTTTGGCATCATTTGTCTTTTTAACTCCCTAATGGATATAAAAGCTGCAAACAAATTGCAGATTATAGACCAAGTACTTAGCTTTATTTCCTGTCAACGAAATCTAGTGCTTGCTTTACTTCCTGTCACATTCAAAACCAAACAAAAACGTAACTTTATTATCTTTCAGCAGTTCAGCTTTATTAAATTCCATAGTTAAATAATTATTTAACATAAAGTTTCAACTGTGTATTCTGATGACTAAATTGGCTTTCAAGAAATACCACTGTAAGTACTTATTTAAGAATAAGTTTTATCTTTTAAGCACTGTATAAACATGGCATTTATTGTTTTATAATATTACTAATACTTATCCAATACATCTTCATCACTTTTCACTCTCAAAACTATTTATTTATATAACAATTTAATGCAAATTGAAGAAACGTACATTAAAACCTGCTCCTTAGCCATCTTGGTTGGTATATGACAAACCAACAGCTAAAATTACAAGCAATAATGACAGAGCATGTCTCTGTTCAATCACAGTTTAGTGAACTGCACATTTCCAAGAACCACAATACTTATATCCAAAGATTTGGCCTTATATGCATACGAACTTCTGGTTAGTCAAACCTTGTAGTATCAAGTTTCTGAGGAAGAATATACATAAATATTCCCTATCGTAGAAATTTTAATTGTATAATATATTTACCCTTTAGCAAATGCAAATACAACCATATACAATGCCACTCTATTCGTCTCAAGTGGTGTAACGTTTAGCTTACAAGCCTACAGCTACCGTACCAGTCAACGTACGCACAACACACTCACAATTACCGTTCTAATGAGCTGGTCTGTTTTCCCTTTGTCAATTTTGTTCCCCTCCATTACTATATAAGTCACCAGTGCTGCCTCCAGCCTCAGCTTGCAGCTGTCAGCATAATTTCAATGCGAATGGTAGTGTCTACATTCTCATACTGATGGTAGTGACATTTTCATACTGACAGCATGTCAACATTATCCAACAACCGTTGATCACATAATGCAGAATAAAATATATACGATCTTTCACCTAGTAACAGTAAACATTCTTTCACACTAACAACCATTACATCGACATAGATTTACACACTTACAGTTTTAAACCCATAAGTTGATGTAAGGTATCCCAAATTACTATTGTGAAACAAGAAATTACATTAGTTTTCTCCAATACAGAAATATATTTGTTATGAATTAGACAAATTTCACCCCTTTAGAGTAGGATTTTCTAATGTACATTTATCCTTACCAGAAGATGGAGAAAGACTGGAGCAAAGGGGTTGTTGGCCAGGGGTTCCCCTCTGTACATGTCATGCAGAAATGTAATAGCCACTAAACGTTGCCAGGGCCGGGGCAACAAATCCCCGTTCTGGAGTAACAGCACCAGAGCACAACCCACTGACAACATAGATAGAGATTACGATATACTATAACTGTATTGTTAATCTACTTCAATGTTACTGTATGCCTTTACTGACAGTCACTGAAATTAAAATTCAGTTAGGTAACTATGGTTGTGTGTTACATGTGTTGTTCTTTTTGTGGTTTATAACATACTTAATTTGCATACTTTAATTTTATATCCTTTATTACAAATATATTAAAATTATACAACTGAAAACACAAGGTGCATATATGGAGCCAAATATTAGGAAGTGATTTGAAATATAATAAAAAATTTCAAAACAAACAAAGTTTGTATGTCATCAACTACACTATACTTCTATGGTTCTAAAACATAAGCCAAAGCAATTGAGTATTATCACAACACTAAGCACACAAACGTTTTATCACTATTGTAGGTACCTTTGTAGTTATCTTGTTTAGAAAAGCTCTGATGCAGCTGGGAGCAGAGGACTTCCAGAGTCTGAACTTCCACATTTTCTTCACTGAGAATCCTACAACAAAGAGAAAAAGAACTTAGAACAATGCATGCATACAAGGTGGCACATGTCAGAGAAAAAGAACTTAGAACAACGCATGCATACAAGGTGGCGCATGTCAGAGAAAAAGAACTTAGAACAACGCATGCATACAAGGTGGCGCATGTCAGAGAAAAAGAACTTAGAACAACGTATGCATACAGGGTGGTGCATATGTCAATTTGCCCCATAAATTGGGATATTTTGTTTTGATAGGTTGGTAACAATGTTAAGTTGGCAGCAAGACGGAGTAAGTTCATTGTTGTCTGTTCCAGTGCCTAGTGTACAGTGCCACTCTTTGCATCTGTTTTTTGTTTACACAAGTGTGTGTTTTTAAAATGTTTACAATCCAATAACGAGTTTACATCCTTCAGTTGTGGAAGCATAATACAAATACTGCTATAATAATTGAAGAATTTAATGGTAAATATCTAAGTGTCACGATACTCACTCAACAGTGTGTGCAGAAGTTAAATAAGAAATTTGAAAACACAGGAAACGCTTTAAATACCCCGAAGTGTGGTCGCCCACAATCAATTTGCAACGAAGAAAACCTGAAGACAGTTGCTCTTACTTTTGTAGTCAGTCCCAGTAAATCGGCTCATAAGGCATCTGCTGAATCGCAATTACAATTTAAGCCATACCATCCATCTTTACTCCAAGCGCTCCACAAGGATTATTCCGAAAGGCGATTGGAATTCTGTGAGACAATAATTATCTGCTCAGAGGTTGATCCAAAATTCTTGTGATTAATTTTGTGGTGTGATGAGGCATGTCTGAAACTAAATGGATGCGTTAATCTGCATAACTGCGTGTACTGGTCAGATGTAAATCCTCATAATGTAATCCAAGCAGAAATCAATGTGCCTGGTGTTATATGGTATAGGAAGATATTTCGAGTACTGCACTGATTGGTCCTTATTTTCTTCAAGGAAATGTTAACTTGGAAAGTTACGGTTGCTTAGTTCCTGAGCCCAGAAACAATCATCTTTTCAATATTCATTTGCTTATCTGGCAACAAGATGGTGCCCCAGCACATTTCGGTATCTAAGTTCTAAATTTTTTTAAATAACACATGTAATGAATGGATTTGCCGTGGTATAATCGATTGGCCTGCGCGCTCGCCAAACCTGACCCCATGTGATTTTTCACTGTGGGGTATTATAAAGGAGACTGTGTATCCTTCAAAACCACAAAATCTTGTCAAACTCAGAAACCTAATTAGAAATGAATGTAAACTTGTAAATAACGATAAACTTTTATTGCTACAAATTTGTAATTCTGTTCTCAGTTGTTGTATGAAGTGTATAAAAAATCAAGGTGGACATTTCAAACAACTGCTATAACATTACATCCGGTAATATATAAGTAATTTCATATAATGAATTTGTTTTCTTCCCTAAAAGTGTTTTCTTCAATTAACCTATAACGCCTTTAAATTTCTCTTCTGGGGAAACTGACATATGCGCCACCCTGTATGTATGGACATTGGTTTTATCATTCGCAAAATACACCTTGTAAGATTTCTTTAAAATTTGTGAAAAGTATTAACCTTAAATTCAACAATTCAAAGAATGCAGATTATACAATTCAGTACCTGTGAAGTATTGTATTTATTAAATAAAATACTTCCTTTTTTTAGTAAATATGACTTCATTACTTTTAACTCCTTGAAGATGGCTGTGAAATATATGTGAACCGAAATGAATACTACTTTGATCTTTATTCATGATACTAGGGGCACTGAAAATGACAAATAGCACACCAACTCCGCTGACGCCTGCACTTGCGTTGTGTTTGTAAGCATCACTCGCCCTAGTGGAAGTTTTATTGACAAGTACAAATTACAAAAAGCGAATGATTATGATGGTGTTTACAGTGATATTACTATTCAAAATGAACAACGAATTGACTCACTCCGGGTGTGCCGTCGGCCATGACTTAACTTCCCCAAAAAATCATTTTTAGATGTTTTTGATGATTAAACCAAGATTTTCCCAAATAGCAGATAGCATCCAGGTGACTATCAGACCCCGATGTTGATGATATTATCATTCCAAAGTATTTAACCCGGAAAACTTTCTGAGTGATTTGCCTCCCAAGTGAATAGTTTAAATGTATCATGCTAGCCCGTTGAGTGAAAGAAAGCACTGTACAATTAAACACATTCAAATTCATTTCAATATCAAAGAATCATGTTAAAATATTGGTCAGGTAGGATGATCTTTGCAATCAAGTTCAAGTCACCTTATAAATTTTAGTGCTGAATCTGCAAAAAGTAAAATCTTGTGTTTGATGACAAGAACCAAACTATTTTAAAAATGATGAAAAAACCCCTAATTGTGGTAAAAAAAACCCTGTAAAAATTACCCCCACACCCCTAATTGTGTTTGTTGGGATTCTCTGACCCTCCCAAACTAAGTTTTGGAACAAATTTTCTTTTGGTTTTCCAGAAAATGCGACATTGAAACACGTTTTAGAATGAATTTGGACAAAATCGGACACCTAAAGATATTACAAAAGGAGAGTCCTGGTACCTCCCCAAAGGGGGGGAGTAAAATATATGTGGTATATTTACTGTTGGGCATTGGAACACAACTGCAATATTTTTTAATAAACTGGATTATGGGGAATGGGCTGACTCCCAGAGCATAGGGTGACACTTTTATTTCAAGTTTATTAAATGAACATTTTTATTTCTGACTCACATTTCTATTCATTTTGTTCATAAAAAAGTAGTAACTACACAATTATGGTTAACAAGTAATCTTATCAAATAGAAAAGATTTTATTACATATGTATAGTCATGTTAATTGTAAACCTAGAGGCCAGAACGGCAAAATACATGTTTCACCTTACTAACCTGTTGCTATTGTCCTCCTGTAACAAACAAAATATAAAGTTTCAATGGGTGGAAATGACAAATAACAAAGTTATAGAACATTAGAATTGGAACTACTTTTCTCGTGCAGAGTAATATTTCATTGTTCTAAGGATGTCACGTGGTCTTGTCATGACAGTAAGTCAACCTCCGATTGCTGCTGCTGACATCAGCCATTACGCCACCTTTGGATACATAAAATAACAGTAGGTAATGTTGAAAACTTGCAAGAAAAATTTTATATTGTTTCCCTCAGTAGGACAATAACAATGGGTTAATAACGTAAATCTCCAGTTTAAAAATAATAAATTTAAAACAATGCATAGAAATTTAATGAAACTTTCAACGAACCAATAACTTAAATAGTGTAAAAAACAAACATAAGTTTAATAAGTAAACAAAACTAATGTAACTACAACCTCGTATTAAATTATTGTTATTTTATGTGTACAAAATGTGATTTCTTTCTCAATAGTGTAAGGTCTCTCAAGCTTTTTTAAAAGTAAAAATTTGTTGATGTTAAATTATTTGTTTTTATTATTGCTTGATGTATGATTATTGTTATATTTATAGTTTTTATTTATAACTTTAGGCTTTGTTGTTTTTATTATTATTTAGCCTACTCGTGCTTCATGTATGATTATAATTTTCTTGTTTCACTTGAACATTTTCCTTAAATTTTATAAGATTTCATTATGTATTGCCATCTTGTACATTATTATATGTTGTATAATGGTGTTTACCGTTAATATATAAATAAATAATGCATCCGGCACTTTTAAATAAGCTAAAAATAACTAACTTATAGCCCATAACTTTTCAATTTTTACTGTTATGTACTGTATTTTTAAACAAAACACTACAGAAAATGCAATATTTTGACCTATTTAAAAATAATAAACGTAGGCTATTTCTACTATATATAAAGTTTAACATGTCTTTACTACCTACATAACCTTGGAAGTGGCAAAATTTACTTACAACTGTTCATCTTAGGTTCAAATTTCTTTTGTAAAACCTTTGCATTTTTAGTCTTCATATTATTTTTCTATCCTAAATTAAATACATCTAATTATTTATGGAACTTTATCTAGGCTAGGTACGAAAATTGTATACAACAATAGGCCTAAATCATGCAGATTAAGTATTTACTAAGAAATGTTTTTAAATTTTTGCAATATGCAAGAATCAAGACCAGTAAGCCTAATTTTTATGTTTAAACATTGCTCTAAATATATGATTAAGAACAAGACAATTCAAGTAGAAAATTAGTACATACCCCAACAAAGAATTCAGTTCTTTTGGGGATAAAGCCATGCTATCAATTTTAATATGAAGCACTCTTTAAGTACAAGAGAACTTTAAACTTGAATAAAATATGATACTGACGAAAATAAACAATCACCAGACTAACTAATTTTACAATAAAACAGCCATAAATTTTACTCAACTAAACAACAAAGGTTATGTTGTTTCATTTTCCCACCCACTCGTCTTTGAGTTTTTTTCAGTCTTGCAAAGAGCCTGTATAGGCATGCCAGAAAATTAGACATAACGATTTCACTGCTCAGTGCTCAGTGCTCCGTAGGGGTTTGTGCACGCGCGTGCTTGTATGTAGATTATGTGGAGCTTTAGCCTGAAACAGGTTCTTCCAATGACTCTATGAGAGGATAGTACTTGCATCTGTTTGAGGATTGCGTGATAGAAATTTCAGAGGTTAAGCTAGTTTTGATTATCAATTGACAGATAGCTACTACCATGTTTATTATTCAGTGTTGAAATATATTGTAATTTTCCTTATATGTGTGACGACCTTACGAGACCTATAGGACTAAACCGATAAATAATACACTAAATGGTCTCCATCAGACAATTTAAATATTATATTTCACTTTCAATGATATTGATTTTCATTTTACATAATATTTAAGTGTGTAAAACACGTGAAATATAATGCAGGCAGTTATATTAGAATAAGAGATACAGGAATAGAAGAATACAATTTCGTATAGTGAATTAATTTAATATAAAGGTCAGTTACGTTACCAATAGATCTTATATATTTCCACATTCAATACAGAAACACAGTTTTCTCTGTAAACAAGTAAAATTTTGTTGTTTGCGTCTGGGACTAGTCATGTTGAGTGGAATCTATCCCAAGAACCAGAGGCAAAAGCATTTGTTCTGGTAATCACTCCACGTAGATACAAATGCCTTAGTATGATGTATGACCTAACTAAGGCTATGTATGACACTGTGTTTCATGACGCTCTGTTGAACAAGCTCTCTTTTTATGGCTTTAATGACTGTAGTATTACTCTTATAAAGTCATATCTTAGTAATAGATACCAGGCTGTGAAGCTGAATAGTGTGTTGTATGGTTTTGAGGCAGTAGAGCACGAAGATCCACAGGGTTCTGTTTTAGGCCCGTCTTTTTTAATTAATTACATTATATGTTGATGAACTGGAACCTTTTGTTACTGACAATAATGTGGATTCTTTGAGACAAAGTAAGACTTGATGGTGCTTCTAGTAACATTCAGGACTGGTGTAACGCAAACAGTCTCTGTCTTAATGAGCAAAACACAGATTAAATTTTCTCTCTCTCTCTCTCTCTCTCTCCTCTCTCTCTCTCTCTCTCTCTCTCTCTCTCTCTCCTCTCTCTCTCTCTCTCTCTCTCTCTCTCTCTCTCTCTCTCTCTCTCTCTCTCTCTCTCTCTCTCTCTCTCTCTCTCGCTCTCTCTCTCTCTCGCTCTCTCTCCCTCTCTTCACCTCTCTCACTCTCACCTCTTCTCTTTGTCGTATGTGTGTGTTATCTGTCGTTTTCCACAAAAGGTAATAGACAAATTATAAATGACCAGGATATATTACGTGTACTACCCTTATTTTGGTGAATTAAATTTATAACATTTAGTACTTCTTATTAATGACAAAGTAGACTCAGAATAATAGTCTAAATACATTTATATTTATAATTTATTAATACTTGTGTGACTGATATCGTACAAAAAATCTTTAAAAATTATTATTGTTATGGTTTCTGATCATAATTATATATATTTTTTTATTAAATAACCACTTTTTGCGGGTTTTAATATTTTAACATGAATATACTAATTATACACGTGCAGGAAGAATAACCATACAAATACAGGAAGAATGGCTCTTTTAATGTTCTCTGTCAATGAACTTTACTCCAAATCTTTTAAAACTGTTGCAACGAATTTTCCTTTCTTAATATATAAAATGTACGCAAGGCATTAAAGAAACAAATTGCTATTAATTTAGGTTATATGCATTAGAGATAAAACCAAATTAATATTTGACTGTTTTAGATTTCAGCGACCCATCAAAAGTTCTTGAACGTATGATCTTAATTATTTAAGTTACTGATGATTTGTCTACACTGGAGTGAAAGATATAGAATGTCTTTTAAAAGGAACATTATATGACAAATATACCGGTATTTTGAAAGTTATATAAACATTTTTTAAATATATACATCAGAATAAATTATACAAGTGCAGGACTCGATCTGCAAATCAATTATATGGCGGTTCCAATTTGATTCGCTTGGTGTCACAGGAAATCAAGTTTCAATACAACGTTTAGGTTCTGTATGAAAAATTGTTGTTTTGTTGGTAACATACATGGACATAAAGTTCTACCAAAATACGTATTATACCAACATGAAATGATAATACAACAAACACAAACTCCATGTGTGTTTTTATTTTTAATATATTTATATAGCTATTTTCAACCTTAAATAAAGAAATGCAATTTTGTATTTTATTCAATATTCTTAAGGGGGCAATGTACCCAAAACATATGTTTTTTAATTTCTGCCACTAATTAATCTTTTTGTTCATTAAAGTGTCTCCCTAGGACAGGGTTTAAAGAAAATATATTATTAACCCCCTCCCACCACTCTTCATGGAAAGGGAGGGGGTTTTTCAAGAAAATTAGAATTCTTGTTTTACACCATAGCTGCTTTTGTATTGCACCTATTCCAAATTTTTAGATATTTTTTAAAGCTAATAAATAGCCTTACAAAGTGTAGTATGGAATTTGTGTAGTTATCAAAATAGGTAAGTGACATTTCATTTTAATTTTTTCAAAAAATTATAATTTTCTATAAATGGAAAAAATTATATTAGGAGTATAATTTAAAATATACTTGATCCCATACTACACTTTGTGCACTATATATTGAAGATCATATGTACAAAATATGAGGTCTCTATGCCAATAAATAAAGAAGTTACGTTGTAAAACGTGTTGGAAAACACGGAAAAAACAAACTTACGGGAAAAGGCAAAACACTTCATATGTTTATTATATATGAAAAGTAAGACTATTTACATAATCATTGTTTTTGTGTTTAGTGTAAACATATTTTACACTTAAAAGAGTCCAGCCCTTCTTTTTTTAATTTCTTTTCTTCCTTTTTCATCTTTTTCAATTTAACTTGCTGACGGTATTTTTTAAACTTCAAGTTTTTCTTACTAATGTTGTTTCTAGAATATTGATTTTTAGTTGATTGCTTCATGACTAAATCAAAACTAATATTCTAAAGTACTAAATTGTTCAACAAAACACAACAAACGCATGTCATTCACAAAGTGAGGTTAGAGTACAGTAACTGGAACTAACAGCTGATCACTGACAACCGCTAGGGTTGTTGCAATATGAGGCTAGTTCCGATATTTGCTATCGATATCAATAACAAGCTTTGATATCGATACACCGATATTATCGAATCCAAATATCGATATCCTTAATATCGACCGATATCGATAAATAAGGAAAGGGGAATGATTAAATTGGTGTATACAACCTTTGATTGTATGAGTGTGTGTAACTAGTATAATCAAAGATACAACTTACGAGTTCATTTCCAAAAAAATGTTTTTAATACAAGTACAACTTAATACATTAAAAAATACCATAATTAAAGATAAAAAAAGAAATTCCTTAAATAATCCTATTTATCATTTTCTAACTAAGAATCATTTGAAGCACAATTATTAAAAAACAATTACCATAATAAGAATAAAAATTACAATTTTAAATTTCAATATAAATCTATAAGAATCTAAACTGGGTTTTAAGAACAACACTTTCATTTTAAAAAGCAACTATATTATATATGCTTAACTGAACCAAGCATCGTCTGGTTACTTTTTACTTAATCTCCAAAGTTAATTTCTTTGCTGGCGTTGCATTTAACAACTGAACAAAGCAAGTTGTTTGAGTTTTGCTTTCCTAAAACTAATAAATCCAAAATAATAAATAATTACAACTTTTCATTCAGTATGATATCAAAACCCCGATATTTGTACATTTCTTCCGATATCACGATAATATCGGATAACTTATATCGATATCAATATAGGATATATCGAAACTATAATATCGATATATATTGATATCGATAATATCGCAACATCCCTAACAACCGCTGATTTACTGAGTGATTAGCACACATAAAAAAGCTGGGATCTTAGTAAGTTCTGAAAATATGACATTCTAATATACTGAATACAGCAATAAAATACATTAGTAATGAATAGTTATATGATATATTATGAATAGGTATATGATATGAAGCTTGTCATTTATTATAACCGCCTAGAGGAGAAAAAATCAGCTCTACACGCTAATAGATTTTATTAAAAAAAAAAAACACACACTTTTGACAATGATAATGCAAAACCAATAATTTATTATTGTTTCCAAACATTTTAGAAACTAAAAAATGAAATAAATTTTTGTTTTAGAAAAAATCAATTTTTTGGGTACGTTGCCCCCTTAAAGCGTTGAAAAGGTTTATGTGGTTTATCTGTTTGTTGTAATTTTACATTTTTCTCAGATTTCCAGCGTTGCTTAATGTTATTATAATTGCTCATAAAACTGGTTGTGGGCGATATATCCTGATTGTATTAGGCCTACTATGTCAGCAATCCCGACTCCATATGTCGATCCATATGTCATATCATAGTGAAAGTCTTAATAATTTATAATGTAACATTATTTTACAGCATATTTCCTATTATTTTTGTTTGCTGTTAGTTGTTATTACAGTAAAATTAGTATATACAGGAGTCCTTTTATTCTATCATACTGCTTTTAGATGAAAATTGAAATTATATCAGCTGTAAATCAGACGACTGATCGAATAAGTGGAAAGTATAGTGGATTAGTGTTTAAAAACAACAATACAGTAAAAGCAATGTAGAATATTGTAAATCACCTAAGTTGAACTTTTATTGTTGTACAAAATGCTTATGGTGTTCTAAATCATTTGATAAATATTTAATCGCCACTTTTACATTTTGAATTCAACTTAATTATTGGTGCCTTAAGTTTTACACAATATAATATTGTTAATTGTACTCGCAGTGATTTGAGGTTAGAGGTAAAATTGTAGCCTAGACTGCAAATTTGAAAAGCGTTAGTCTTAAATGTTACGTTTTTGTGTATTTTATGAGTAGAAATGCATTGGACCTTAAATTTAAATAGTAATTTTTACAAATGGAAAATAACAGCAAAGAACTGTATGCCCTTCTTGAAATGTACAACAGTGATTCAGCATCTGACAATCCAGAATTGGTTGTATTTCCTCAGAAAAAGAAGAGGTTAACTAAACACAGGTATTCTGATTTACATACAGTTTTGTCAAAAGTTGAGCAGGAAAGTGTAGAACTAAAGACTATAGTGTATTTGGTACTGTAACAATTTCAATATGTCTGAAGTTATGACTGTAGCTATAGAATTTATATATTTTATACACTTCAGAATACCTTTGGATAAATGGTATCTCTCATTTCCACAAGGTATTGTTCAGCTGTATCAAAATAATTTGTAAATTTAGTTGTTTTTAGGCCAATTTAAGATGTTGAATGATTCTGATTATCTGTAGTGGGTTCTATTCTTTACATTTCCAATATCGGGATAGGGAACCATTCCACAATGTTTTGGAGGGTAGGGTACGATAAGCGGACCTGGTTTTTTTTATATCGAAGAATGTAATCATCGATACCTAATATTCGCATCTCAAATCCTAGACTATCAATCGTTATAAAAGTGTCTGTAGTCCGCAACAACAAAAATACGTTTTAAATTAAAATGTGAATTTAATATTAACACAGTTTATTTATGCTACAACTAATTAACAACTATGCTACAAGTTTAAAATTTTACATAAATAAAAAGAACTTTTATTCTGAGTGTATTTTTTCTTATTTCTGGTTTACAGAACAAATCACTATATCTTTTTTCTAAACTATAATTAATAATGGCTATGCCTGAGGCTGTCATAAGTATTAATGTTCTCCAGACTATAGGACTTAAAACTAGCCTAACATGCAGCTTGTCAGTACCCCCACATACCATTTCAATTTGAAGCATATTGAGTTCTGATGATATGAGATTTGTGTTCAAAGCATGTCAAATTGGAAATGTTCACACAGCAAATGACTTTGTTTTTTATTCTTTAAATTCTATATGTGTTGGCTTAACAAGGTGTTGTTGTAAGTGAATAAAAAAGTAAAGTATGAAAAAACTAAAGATTGCATAAGATGCAGCTATATGGATTGTGATAGGCTAGATTTTTCCTGAATCAATGACCTATCAGTCTGCTTAAAACCTGTTAAGTAGCACCGGGTGATGTGACCAGAAACACAGGTTGTTGTGTACTATGTAATATAGTTTTTAAATTGGTATCAAGTGGCAAACCACCAAGCACATCCCACACACCATTGCGAGTGTATGTATCACAAATTCTGTGGTACCAGATGTAGAGTTTTGGTTTAATTCAGCTCAGTGTGGATCTGCTAGAACAGTAAGGTACCATACTTTTGGAGCCTATCACTCAAGCGATAAATCTGTTTTTATCAGTACCTTCTCCACTGAACCTTGCAAACGAGTTAATTGTATTTGAGAGATTGTTTTTTGGTAGATTTATCAGAACCGGAACCATATACTTTCAAAATGCCAGTTTGGTTTTATGAAAGGAAAATCATTCTTTATTAATTGCTCAGTGTTTTCCTTGATCTCTTCAGTACCTGTGACCATGTCAATAATGCTGTTTTGCTTGACAAATTACATCAATATAGTGTAAGAGGTGTTCCACAGAAATGGTTTCAATCTTATCATAGTGATCAATATCAACATACAGTAGTAACCATTATATCATTACAATTTATAAAAATTAAACATACATACTGTTTAAAATACAATACAGTAACATTAAAAAATATTTACACAATTTAATGAAACTATAGCTCATCTAATTTAATCTCTTTAAAATTAGGATTAAGAAATCGTGTGTTTTGCAATGTAAGTAAGTATTATGAAGATTTTTGGGTACTTTGGGATTATAACGACCACACCAGTATGAAGAACACAAAAATATAAATTTATAGAAACAAACATGATAGAATGTAAAACAACTCTTTAATTACAAACTTACAAGCATTTCCAGGTATTGTGATCGGTATTGTTGTCGCTGTTATCTTATCTTTTTCGAGAATCCTGATTACGTCAGGCCGCGCGGCATCACATGATTTGCACGGTACATAATTGCCTTTCCATTACAATTCAATGTATATTTCTGATCAGACCCTCTAGAATTTGATATTTTACTGATAGGTACTATCTCGAGGGATGTTTTTCTTTCATTGACATCAGCGCGGGCCAGAAGGTGCTGCCGAAGCCCGCGCTGATGGCCGGAGGCACTCGCATTTTGGGTGGCGGAGTGTGATCAAGAATAAAAACAAGTGTTGAGTGTTTTTTCAATAAAGAGTTTAGTTTTAGTTTGGTAATGTTTGTTTTTACTGAATATTTGTGTTTGGAGAAATGTAGAGGTAAAACACGGAAGTACAACAAAGCGATGCACCAGCTGAACGGGCGGCGAGACTCTGCAATCACGTTATCTACTAGACCGCTCGACTTTGACCTCTGTCTGAGGATGGGGAGGGGTTTACGATAAGACAATTCCTGTTTTATATTGACGAAATATTGTTCTACGCTAATCTAGTAATCAGTAGAAGCAAAATGTCAAATAACGATTCATGTCTGGGTGTGGTCGGTATAATCCCAAAGTACCGATTTTTTAGTTATGATTAGGCTAGAATAGTTTGGTATAATTTTATATTTACCAACTTACATTAAATTTCATAGTTTTAAATCTACTCAGTGTTGTTCTACATTTGTATTAGTACTTTCTGACAATAAAGTGCTTTGATTTGGTTTATATATTCTAACAGTTCAATTGTAAGAGTTATATTTTATCTATGGTACAGACGGAAACGGGTCAGCTCACATGGTGTTGCGCCCCAGGTGTGTGGTGGCCGTACTGTTAGTCTCACCCTGGCCCTCTCTCTCCTGCTCTGTTGGCTCCTCACACTCACATGGCTTGCTGTTGTCCTAAACGCTCAGATACAACATATCGATTCTACCGTCCAGTCAGGTTAGTCTCACTGTCTAGCCCGTATTATATAAGCTCCTCACACTCACATGGCTCGCTGTTGTCCTAAACGCTCACATACAACATATCGATTCTACCGTAAAGTCAGGTTAGTCTCACTGTCTAGCCCGTATTATATAAGCTCCTCACACTCACATGGCTCGCTGTTGTCCTAAACGCTCACATACAACATATCGATTCTACCGTCCAGTCAGGTTAGTCTCACTGTCTAGCCCGTATTATATAAGCTCCTCACACTCACATGGCTCGCTGTTGTCCTAAACGCTCAGATACAACATATCGATTCTACCGTCCAGTCAGGTTAGTCTCACCGTCTAACCCGTATTATATAAGCTCCTCACACTCACATGGCTCGCTGTTGTCCTAAACGCTCAGATACAACATATCGATTCTACCGTCCAGTCAGGTTAGTCTCACTGTCTAGCCCGTATTATATAAGCTCCTCACACTCACATGGCTCGCTGTTGTCCTAAACGCTCAGATACAACATATCGATTCTACCGTCCAGTCAGGTTAGTCTCACCGTCTAACCCGTATTATATAAGCTCCTCACACTCACATGGCTCGCTGTTGTCCTAAACGCTCAGATACAACATATCGATTCTACCATAAAGTCAGGTTAGTCTCACGTCTAGCCCGTATTATATAAGCTCCTCACACTCACATGGCTCGCTGTTGTCCTAAACGCTCAGATACAACATATCGATTCTACCGTCCAGTCAGGTTAGTCTCACCGTCTAACCCGTATTATATAAGCTCCTCACACTCACATGGCTCGCTGTTGTCCTAAACGCTCAGATACAACATATCGATTCTACCATAAAGTCAGGTTAGTCTCACCGTCTAGCCCGTATTATATAAGCTCCTCACACTCACATGGCTCGCTGTTGTCCTAAACGCTCACATACAACATATCGATTCTACCGTCCAGTCAGGTTAGTCTCACTGTCTAGCCCGTATTATATAAGCTCCTCACACTCACATGGCTCGCTTTTGTCCTAAACGCTCAGATACAACATATCGATTCTACCGTCCAGTCAGGTTAGTCTCACCGTCTAACCCGTATTATATAAGCTCCTCACACTCACATGGCTCGCTGTTGTCCTAAACGCTCAGATACAACATATCGATTCTACCGTCCAGTCAGGTTAGTCTCACCGTCTAACCCGTATTATATAAGCTCCTCACACTCACATGGCTCGCTGTTGTCCTAAACGCTCAGATACAACATATCGATTCTACCGTCAAGTCAGGTTAGTCTCACCGTCTAGCCCGTATTATATAAGCTCCTCACACTCACATGGCTCGCTGTTGTCCTAAACGCTCACATACAACATATCGATTCTACCGTCCAGTCAGGTTAGTCTCACTGTCTAGCCCGTATTATATAAGCTCCTCACACTCACATGGCTCGCTGTTGTCCTAAACGCTCACATACAACATATCGATTCTACCGTCCAGTCAGGTTAGTCTCACTGTCTAGCCCGTATTATATAAGCTCCTCACACTCACATTTTTTGCTGTTGTCCTAAACGCTCAGATACAACATATCGATTCTACCGTCCAGTCAGGTTAGTCTCACCGTCTCACTCCTGAGCTGTTGGCTCCTCACACTCACATGGCTTGCTGTTGTCCTAAACGCTCAGATACAACATATCGATTCTACCGTCCAGTCAGGTTAGTCTCACCGTCTAGCCCGTATTATATAAGCTCCTCACACTCACATGGCTTGCTGTTGTCCTAAACGCTCAGATACAACATATCGATTCTACCGTCCAGTCAGGTTAGTCTCACCGTCTCACTTCTGAGCTGTTGGCTCCTCACACTCACATGGCTTGCTGTTGTCCTAAACGCTCAGATACAACATATCGATTCTACCGTCTAGTCAGGTTAGTCTCACCGTCTCACTCCTAAGCTGTTGGCTCCTCACACTCACATGGCTTGCTGTTGTTCTAAACGTTCAGATACAACATATCGATTCTACCGTCCAGTCAGGTTAGTCTCACCGTCTAGCCCCTATTATATAAGCTACTCACACTCACATGGCTCGCTGTTGTCCTAAACGCTCAGATACGACATATCGATTCTACCTTCCTTCAGGTTAGTCCACTCTATTATGTGTAGAAAACTTGGTTGCTCCACAGTGCTTAGAGATTAGTGCACTTAATTGTAGACTTGATGACACAATTAGAATACCTCTTCGCCTAGATTACACTATATTTTGCAGTCTAGGTGTTGCTGATATCGAACCAATGCAAAGAATTTGTTTTGAGTTTCTTTGTCAACGAAATTTTTTGGATCCATTCAAATTAAAATGACTCCAGGTTCCAAGAATCAAGCCTGTGACAGTGTCAGATTCCAGTTGTTGCACTAAGTGGAAGGTGATCCGGAGCTAAACTCAACATTCACATAGAATCAATCCATCCCACCAAAGCTATGCTATGTGGTGAGTCTACCTTGTTACCCCGATAAAGAAAATACAAATACACAAGTCTTGGATACCTACTTTGGTCGAAAAGTGTTTTATTCTAGTGCTTGTCATAGAATATATTTCCTATAAGCAGTCTAAGACAATTCCAGCAGCATAATAGAGTCTGCCTTGTTCTCCTGATGAAGAAAATATACATACAAACATATGACAGATAAGCCTATAATGGCCTAGGGAGAAATTCTACGTACTCCTATATAAGGCAGAAATCTCCATTAAGTTCATGCAACATTCCAAAATAATCATTTAAACGGTTGTGCATCATAGAAGTTTTGTTTTTCAGACTGTAGTATGGTAAATAATGGGTTGTTGTTGAGCCATGTTAGTGTTAATTTCACTTAAGGCATTGGTAAAATTCTGTATCACAATATCAAGAAGCCCAGTAGTTTGGAGTACCTTATGTGAAATCATTCACAGTTTTGTTCATTAAGGTTGCTTTCATAACAGGATTATGAAACATAAATTGTACAATTTTATTCTGAACTCCAAAATATTTCACATAACTTTTCTAATTTTTCTCTTCACAAACAAACCTTAGATTTCAATGAATATTTTACAAATTAAAATTAGCCAAATAGATTTGTGAACAAGTTGTGAAGTTTGGTCGGTAATACAGTTTTTCTTAGCTAAGCACAATAAACCAATTGAGATTTATCGCCAGCTCTGTGAAGTTTATGGGAACAATGTGATTACTGAAGGTGGAGTGCATCAGTGGTGCATTAGATTTTAAAATGGCCAAACTAATGTGCGTGATGACGAATGAAGTGGACGGCTAAGCATTGTAACCGATGAAATTGTCTCTAAAGTCGATGAGAAGATTAAAGAAGACCACCAATTCACAATAACAGAACTCTCACTTCGTTTTCCTCAAATTTCAAGGAGTTTTATTACATGAAATTGTTACACAGAAGTTAGGTTACCATAAATTTTGCGCAAGATGGGCACTGAAAATCTTAACAGAAATCCATAAAAATCACTGTAAGGCTGCTTCATTGTAATTTTTGGACACTTATGGGAAAGATGGTGACTCGCTGCTCGATCGAATCATTACAGGAGATGAGACTTGGATAAAACAATGAATTGCAAAACTAAATTACAGTTTATGGTGTGGGGGCACACACACTCCCCCAAAAAACCAAGAAAATGTATGCAAACATTGTTGGCACGGAAGGTTATGGCAACTGTTTTTTGGGACAGGAAAGGAGTTTTCTTGTTGATTTCTTAGAAGATAGCACAACCATAAATTCTGTGAGATATTGTGAAACCTTGCAAAAGTTAAAAAGAGCAATACAAGGCAGGCTCAGAGGAAAGTTAAGTTAGAAAATTTTGTTTTTGCCTGACAATGTCCAACCACATACAGCAAATTAGACTCGAGAAGTCCTGGATAATTTAAAGTGGGAGGTGTTTCCACATCCGCCTTACATTCCGGACCTTGCACCTTCCCAGCAACTACCACCTGTTTTCAGCAATGAAGACCTGACTTGTGACACAGCGCTTTGATGATAACGTGGAACTGCAAGAAGGGGTGACTACCTGGTAGAAATCTCAGGCAGCAGAAGTTTATAATGCTGGATTTTCAAAACTAGTTCACCGCTATTATAAGTGCCTAAATTTGTATGGTGACTGTATTAAAAAATAGTGTTTTAGTGTCTCTTTCAAATGTATAATATAATACAAGATATTTTATTTTATTTTTTTGTTAATATCAAAACAACGTAATCTACTTTCTGTACTTTATATAAGTAGCACTTGTACTTTGGAAATGAAAAGCAATCACTTCCCAGCACATTTTTAAGATACACACAATAAGAATTTACAACATTTTCATCATCTGGCCACTGTTTACATTGCCTAATAAAATAATTCAGATATTGAGTTAGTGTTCTCACTTTGCACTGTCTGTGGAGCTTATGAGATATATTCTTGTCATGTTGCTCAAAGCAAAATAAAAAGACAGAATGAAGGTGAATATTCTTCTTGTATTAAAAAAATCCATGTATACTGTAAACATCTTGTAACCTAAAATCCTGTCTTTGGTTGTCGCACATTAGTCAGAATAGCTTATGCCAACCTTAATTATTTGATCTCACAGTTTCCAAGTCGATGAACAATGGTCAGGAGAAGTTGGTTGTAACTCTCTTAGTGTCGTCATGAGCTGAAGTGATCAGATGTAGGACTCACATGGGCCAGTCTTCTGGTTGGGTCAGGAGACACTTCTGAAAACTCAAGTTGGTTTTATACAGATAGGTTGCAACTGTCATGTTTTGTATTCAGACGACACTTTTTTATATTAAATGAAAAGAGCAATTTTTTTCATTAGTTGCTTTGTTGCTGCATTCTCTTTTTCTTAATATTTGTTTCAGAAAATATCTCAACAGAAATGGTACCACTAAATTTTATTAATAATTATTATAAAGTACAGTATCTCAACAGAAATGGTAACACTCAATTGTATTTGAAATTACTAAATTATTGAAGCAGAAGAATCAGCGGAGCACATATTGCTAAACTGTTCTGATATTTGTAGACCCAGAAAGAATTGCCTACAGGATTATACCTAAAGGATATTATGGAACAGTAGCTCATATATCTAATTGGTTTTGGCAGAAGCCTTAGATTTGAGGGACAAACATAAGAAAGGCACAAAGGTCCTCTTAAGACCTCCTCATCCCAATAAATATTTTGTAAAGGCACCATAATCATGTTATAATTTTGAAAATAAATTATAAAGATGTAATATACATTTATATAATACATCTGTAATATAATAGAACATTTTTACATCTCACTCTGTGATGGTACAATCTCTAGTCTTGGAGATCTTTAATAAATGTAACACGTAAAGTACTAGATAAGTATGTTTTTTTTTTTTTTTTAATGCAAATACAATTTTCGAGCACTATTTATAATTCTAAAAATCGTTATATTCCATTTTAAAGCTATTTTTTTATATTATATTCTAATTTAAATTACTTATAAAATATATTTTCTGTTTGCCTTTGGCGAACAGGCTGTTTAATTTTTGTAACTGATTTTTTTCATATGTTAAAATATTGAAAAAATGTTTTTAAAACTTAAACAGCCATTAAATAATAGCATTAAAATGTTGTAATAAGGTAATAAAAGTCATGCAAGTGTGTGTTATTATTCTTTTACTGTGATTTTATAATTTAAAATTTGTGAATTTGTAGAATTGTGTAATTATAATTTTATGTTGAACATATTCTACTCCAATCACACAGTATGACAGGGTTAGACCCAAGATATTCACTGGAACAGATTAAACTGCAATAACACCATAGAGTTATTTAGGGGTTATATCCTCTAAATACACCTGTCAGTCCATTTAAGTTATAACCACTTTTCAGAATACAATTTAATGGAAGGAATCCACATTGTCAGATTTGATTATCATTTCCTTTGTAACTGTGACTACAATGGATATCAACACATGCCTGATTATTGGAAGTGGCTAACATTGTATTGTAACACAATATTGTTGTATACCGACCGTAATTTGTTGTATACTGTCATTTTATATCGTACAACATTAAAGTATTTAATAACTTTACCATGCTACAAATTTGAATGACATTTTTTATTTATGTTTAAAACACTCATCATTAATTTATGACATGCAAACAAAGTTAAACTAAGTCCAGATGCAATAATTCAATGTTTTAACTAATTTGATGATTTGTTATCATCCGTCTCCACTGTTAATCTATACAGCAATTTGGTATTCTGTTCTACAAAATGTTCAAGCATATCATGGCATAAATAGATTCTGTTTTCGTTGTGATTGTTGTCAAAAGACAATTGTAGCTTGATAGAATTTTCAAGCTTGTCAGTTTTGAACAGAATTGAGGCTTTGTAAACGTTGTTGACTTCTTTTGTTGCCACGCAAATGAACTCCATGGCTAGTGTCGATAAATCCGGATCGTTCTCGAGTATTCTCCAAAATATATGGCCATCCAGCGCAAAAACATTGATCCAACGGAAGTTGTTTTCAATGCACTTGTAGAAATTGGATATGTGGCGATTGACATCAGCCGATAGCTTGGGATGTCTCATTTCATTGACATGGCCCCACAAGTCTCGGACAGGACCCACCCACTCGCAGGCCACACATCTGGTGGAACGGTAGCTACAGGTGCGCTTGTGGTTGGAGAGGCTCCACAGAATCACGTTGCAATTCGGGTACGGGCAGCGCTCGGGTAGTGCCTGCACGATGTGGCGCAGTGTCGTAGTACGGTCGGTGGAGAAACGGCCACGGCAGGTCGGGCAGTGTGGCTGCCACTGTCGGCAGTCCAGGCACAGTGCGTGACCATTGACACAACACACAAGAGAAGGTGACAATCGCTCCAGGCAAATTGGACAAGTGGCAGCTTCCAGCAGGTGGTCCAGAGCCCTTCTGTGCTCCTGGACAGACAGAAAAATTAATATAGTCTAGGACTGATTAGGTTCTAAGATTGTAGTTCAGTGTATTCATCAGTATATATAATACACTGTCCCAGCAGAAAGAGTACTTTTTGTGATTCAATGTTTATTGAAATTATATATACAGGTTGTTTTTGAAATTATATTATCACAAAAGAGTGTCACAAACTTATGTGGCTGATAGTATTCATCATTTCAAACAAAAAATGTCATATAAACATAGGTCGAGAAAATGTCTCGTTTAGACACTAGCTGTAATTTTTTATTTTTTAATAAAAAAGTTATTATCTTTAATCTTTTAAGGTCCATAGGCAAACTCAATCCGACATCTATTGCAACATGAAAATCTAACAAAAGAAGCAATTTGGACTCATATTTGATCTATGTACTATCTCTGTAGATCTTGTGAAAGGGTTTTAAATAACTAACAAGTTATCTTTCTCTATGGTTATGCTTTCAGCATTATTAACATGCATAGTTGAAAACCTGCGTAATGTTTATTTTTGTCCACCAACAATTTGTAGCGTCTGCTGCTGTTTAGTTAAACATTTGTTTTGAAATAATTTGTTTAGGGATAGATACAGATTTATTACGATTATTTAGTTGTCAACGAATAAACATGTAAAATAAGTTTTCATTTTCAACTGAAATGACGTTAACGAGCTGAGGCTGCGGTGATGCAAATGTTTTGCATGATGAAGACATTGAGGATGCACTGTTTGATTTTGATAATGAAGATGATGATATAGAGCTGATTTTGCTATTTTTGAAGACAAAAGTTTAGTAAGTGATCGTGATAGAGATGACAACTAGGCTGAACAACAATCTTCAGAATTAGACAGGATTAGGCGTAAACCTAAGCCCACGCAAACCTGGAATCCATCCTTTGCTCGTGTTTCGACAAGTATTATACTACAAAAAAGTACAAAGAGTAGGCTTAAGACTAAGTTTAACTGGGGAATAATGTGTAAATTTTATAAAAAGGTTCATATAGTAAATTTTCTTATTGTTCATTTTTAATTTTATGTACAGTCCAATAAGTCATTGTTATAATAAAGACTTATTTATTTTTAGTTTTATTTACTATGCTACTAACATAATATTCAGTTTTTAAGTGAAAAAGAACGCAAATAATTCATGTACTCCTAACTATATTTCAAGTAGTCTACTTTGTTCAAAAGAACACTTCAAATAATACATTTCTAAAATTTACCAATGTAATTAGTACTGCATTGTTTCATAAGCTAAAATTTGGGTATTTTACTGAATCAAATATGTTGTATATATAGTACAATATACATTTTTATTTTCAAATGACATGTTTCCTAAGGCATGAATGTAATAATGTGGGTATTTAGAACATGACTAATACTTATGATTCAAACTTCCTTACAGTTTTGACTCAAAAAGAAATAAAGTAGGTAAAAAACCTAAATAAAAATGTATTTTTACTTTAATTAAAAATAATAAATACAAATTTTATTTTGCATTACTTTACTTTTTATAGGGTCAATCCATTTCAAATCACCCAGGTCATGTTGCTCAACATTTTTAATTTGCCTAATTTTTTTATCGCGAGTTCCCTATGGGTAGACAATCACAAAACACTATTTGAAAAAATTTTACAAGCCATAGTTTTTTCCTGGCGGCCATTTTTAAAATGGCGGTTTTGCAGATTTTAGTAAAATACGCGGTTTGCGAAAAGTTTAATTGCCAAGCTATTTTTAAAGATATCAGAATAATAAAAAAACCAGTGTGTTCAGCATAAAATGAACTTCAATTTGACATTATAATAATGTTTCTTTTGTGCAAGAAAGTCAGTCAAACTACATTACATAGTAGGGATGTATCTGTGATAGCTTCTTGTTCCTTTCACTGATAAACAGTATTCAAATCTCTCGGTAAGTTTTGTTTCCATTTCCACAACCGTAGGACACATAACATAAATGAGAAACTATGTAATGAAATATCATCTTTATTTAATTCGGTGATGGAAATTGCAGCCAACAAGTAATTGAAACCAATGTTTTAAATCTAAATGCACAGAAGAACAATATTATGTGGATACTGTATACAAGTGTAGTACAAAAAGTGTATCGGTAAATTAAGTTGAAGAATTATAATTCTTACCTATTGTTCTCACTGTGTAAGATTATGAGTTACTATTTCAAAATATTCCTTAGGTACTAACATATATTTTTATATCATGTATTTTATAAAATGTATTTAATAATATTATATTTTAGAACATAAATTAAAATGCATATACATTTTGACAGTATAATAGATCTAAGCAAATTATTTTTCTTAAAGTGCACAAGTGCTATTTTGTGGTTATGAGTATTGTTTATTTATACCATTATTTTTCTGGTTTTAAATAATTTTTATTGTAAATCCTAAGTAGGTTTAAATAAGGAATATAATGTTTTGACCAATAAATATAAGTTTATTGTTAACATAATGATTTAGCTTGTTTGCTAACTTGGTACCGCACAAGCGAGAAAAAAGGGTAGCGCTTTTAACTGAAATTCAATGCTGTATATCTCTAAATGTAGTTAAGTCTCAGTCATAATTTTTTTATGAGATATTCCTATTTGTATAAAGAACATTCTGTAAAATTTTCATTTATTTTCATTCAGTCCCTTTTTAGTTATTAACCCTAGAAAATTGACATTATTAGGCTTTCGGCCATTTTTAAAAAGCTCTAGAAAAAAAAGGAGAGCATTCTCAGAGCTAAAACTTTTTCAGCAGATAGTTATATTAGTTTTCAAAAATGAAATAAAATTAGTAGTGAGTCTCTTTTCCTTCTTAAACTTTTATGGTTTTAAAAAGTAACAATTGATGATTTTCTTCCGGGATTTTGCAGAACAAGTTTGACTGACTTTCTTGCACAAAAGAAACATTATTATAATGTCAAATTGAAGTTCATTTTATGCTGAACACACTGGTTTTTTGATTATTCTGATATCTTTAAAAATAGCTTGGTAATAAACTTTTCGCAAACCGCGTATTTTACTAAAATCTGCAAAACTGCCATTTTAAAAATGGCCGCCAGGCAAAAACTATGGCTTGTAAATTTTTTCAAATAATGTTTTGTGAATGTCTACCCATAGGGAACTCATAATAAAAAAAATTAGGCAAATTAAAAATGTTGAGCAACAAATTTTATTTTTATTGGGTGATTTGAAATGGATTGACCCTATAACAAAAGTTTATTACTATTTATTAGTTTATGGTGACATATACATAAAGATTATTGAAATATAGGCATATACACTTGAAATTGGACCTGATGAGTCAGTCCCTTGGGCTTGGGGAACAAATGAACCCCAAAAAGTTAAAACTAATTAAGCTAAAGAAACCAAATTTAGCACATAGGTTTAAATAAAGAAGAGGATATATACAAAAATGGTGTTATTTTTTTAATTAACAAAATGGCATCTGTTGGAAAAGAATATATAAAAAATAGGAAAATAACAATTATAGTTATAAAAAATGCACAAGAAACTAAATATATAACAGTTCCAACGGTACCTTTTTTAATGAAATCCGTCAACGTATAAGCGAGCACCATCACTTTATAGGTATGTTTGCACAAGCCGGTAGCAAACATACTGATTTTGTGTAAGATTTTGTCTTTTGATAAGCACCAGCTGTTTGAAATAGGTTATACGATTACAAGACACCATATAAAATGAAATTTTTATGACAATTCCAACGGAATCCATCAACGGATTAGCGAGCACGACCACTTTAAAGGTACGCTTACAGAAGCTGGAAGTGCTAAACATATCACTAAATGATAGTTAATCATATATGTGTTGCAGGAGTGAATTAAAAATGTTGGTGCAAAGTAAAAAGTGACGTTTTTTTTTATATAAAGTTGTTTGAATCAATGAATCTGTCCACAAAATCATTTTTATGTTTAATATGGTAATCATGGAGAACTGAAAAATGTCCTTTATTTAAAAATTAATGTATGGTAAAAAAGGAGGTTAACCAATGTAAGGATTTCACTTGTCTGAAAATGCTTCTTACAGCAGACTGCTACCTGAGATCCCAGTCCGTTCTCAAAGCTCTAGTTTGGCAGAAAATACTATTTAATCATTAATGAGGTGCTTCAATGGTACTGCTAATGGTAATTCAGTGCCATAGCCTCAATCGATTAAGCCAAAGAAACTCTGTTTGAAAACACTCTTTTTGATGAAAAAGAGGAGAGGCACGTAGGGCAAAATAGGGGCATTAGGCTGCTTAACAAGTTTCTTTAAATGGGAGTTGCATTTTAGATTCAAACCAATATGAACTCCAAGAAATTTAGTTGAAAGATAAGCAATCAAGCCAGTGGCCATTAATATAAAACAGTGGCTATATATTTAAAGTTTTTTCTTTGAGCATCAAATTTAATTATATGGAATTTCGTTGCATTCACAAAGAGTTTATTGGACAATAAACAATCTGAAAGTTGGGATGAGACCATTATGAAGTGCTGAGAGGGAGTACATGTTCATTGTGATAAAGATTTAGACTTGTGTCATCAGCAAATAGTGATACTGTAAGTAAATCATTGGTATGATTATTGATGAGATTAATCAGGAGTTAATTTATGAAAAAAGGAACAATAAAGGTACTAGCATACAACCTGACATAAAATAAGTATATCTATCTAAAGTACTTCTTAAGTTTTGTTCACCTTTTTCAGCATATTTGCGATAGCTTTGAAGAATTTTATTCCTCAGTTGATCCAGGGTCCTGAGATAATCATTTTATAATTATAAAATTATAATATTTATTATTAAATTATAATAAATTATATAATTTTATAAAATGATCATCCCAGGACCCTTATATCTTATAACCAGTGGTATAAGATAGGTCCCATAAAAAATAATCGCAAGGAGCTAAATCAGCTAAAAAAACTAAAATGAAATCCGCAAATTTGCACCAATTTTCTTTCCAATGACAGGTTGCAAATGGAGGCTAAGTAATAATAACTTTTGATTTGGAGCAGTATTCCTTCAAGAACGCAGTTCAAAAAAGTATTGAATAGACCAGAAAGAAAGTTTCAATAACATAGTCATCAGAAAAACAATTTCTTTCGCATTTTACATCTATAATTATTACAAGGTAGGAGTACACCACAACACGTGACACTTAACAGGCTTCGGTGAGATTAAATGCAAAATTTAAAGTAAATAGCTCATTTCATTATTGACAGATAGAACGACAAACAGTCATACAGGAGACATTTTTACATCTACTAGTAAACATGAGAGAAATTCAGTGAGCCTAAAATGTGATAAGCTTCAACAACGCTTAGCCACATTCCATGGTTGGACATGCACCATCATAGAATTCATTGTTGTCTATAATGTAGAAATGAAGTTTTATGCATAATTTAAAGTCTATAGATGAAATATTTCTCAAGATATTTTGCCACATGATACATTCACATTTTTGTCCATTAAATTGAGTTTTTTATCGGTGTGTAAATAGTAATAAAAGTCTATATTCCAAGTCACCATAAAATATTAGTACATGTGTTGTTATAGTTAGGCTACATGTTAAAATATATTATGATTGTATTGAGTTTGTTTACAAATTTATATATTCTGCTATTTTCTTGTTACGATCATGGTTACCCATGAGCCCTATGTAAAAATATTCGCTAACGCTCGGCTAAATCTTATTGAGTGAATGCATCATTATCAAACTCAGTATTTCTCATATAAAAATGAAGTTTCATGCACAGTTTCATGTCTGTATGTCGGTTCGTTTTCGAGATGTTGTGCAGACAGACATATAGACAAACAGGAATAAAGATGTTTCTGACCCCTCGAGTAAGAAGCTTCTCTAATGCACAGTCAATTAGTCCAATAGCAACTCATTAAGTTAGGTTATCTATAAACAGGGTGTTAATTATTTATATTCAATTCTGCCATTTGTGTAAGTGTAATAATATATTTATTTTGTTTGTTAGAGTAAGTTGTCCAGTCTCAGAAGGCCTTAAAAATTATTTGCAGATACAAATTCTCCCTCCCCTACAGCTTTTATCTTAAAATTATAAGGTGGGGGTACATCACATCACATATCGTGTAAAAGTCTTGGCTGAAGTTGCAGTGAAAACTTCAACTTGCTCATTTCGTTAAGGTGTTACTATGTTGCATTTTAAAATGCCATAACATAGTACTCAGTTTGTTTTAAAGTTAAATATTCTGCAATTTTTAAAAAATTTTCCATGATTCCCATCATGGTAACCCATAAGACCAATGTAAAAATGTTTGGTAACGCTCACCCATATCCCATGCACCTCATCAAACTCGATGCTTTCTATATGGAAATGAAGTTTCATCCTTAATTTCAAGTCTACAGGTCAGTTCGCTTTCGAAACATTGTGAGCAGGCAGGACAGACATTTTTCCAGCCTCTCAAGTGAAAATGTATGCTAACAATCACAAATTAAATAACAATCTATGCCTTGTGATACATCATTTTAAATATTGTGCAAAACTATAACATTTAGTGAATATAAAACCAAATTAGGACCACTTAATCACTTGCTGCACTCAAAAATATACAATTTTATTTGAAAAATTCATTGTGTCTTAATTTATTTTATTTATGATTATAATAGATTAATTAATTAGTAATAATATTATAAAGATGTTAGATATTAGTCTCATTTAGAAATACTAATGTTAGGACTAAAGATTTACTTATTCAGTTGTTCGATAAATATATCACTCTTTATTAGTTTCATAAAATAACTATTTTAATCATAATTTTCAAACAGTTTCACAGATTTCCATTTGTTATGGAATGCGCCATATTTCTGAAAGAGTTTTAGAATAAGAGGCAACCTACTAAGTTCAAAAAAATGTTAATCACAATTTTTTTACAATTATAATACAGTCCTGTAGCTTAAAACTGAAAAATATGAATAAAATTACCACTTTACTTTTGGTTACACTAAAAAATTTAAGAATATTACACTATATGAAACCAAATAAAATAAATAATTTCTAAAAATATTATTTATACCTGAAAACAAGCAAGCAAGCAAGTGGTTTGACTAAAATTTGTTAACACAAATATTTGAAATTTCATATGAAGATTACACTTTATTAAATTAAAATAGACTGCATATTTTTAATCATAAATTGTTAACTATTTCTTAAATTCTATTTTATTGTGCATACAATTTTTGCTCTTTCAAATAAGTTTTAGGTTCATAATGTATAGCATATCACTTAAAAAATATCATCTACTCTTAATATTTTAGAACTGTAAAATATTTAATTTTGGCAATCTAATTACTGGCAAACTGAACAAATGTGAATTCAGAACCTTATTATTAAATAAGGCAATTTAAAATGATTTGGGCAATACAGATTTAAATAAATATTTTTTTACCACCAAACAAATAAAGATTTTTGAATGCACTGATCAAGAAAGTATTACAAATTTTATTTTATGTTCAAAAATTCATACTTTTATACTACCTTTAAAGAGGTATCACATGGCGTAGATTATCATTTAAACATTTTCAGGTGAGAGCTTTGGAAGGGGGAGGATTTTGGAATTAAAAAATAATTTATTCTATGGTCTTCCTCAGCCTGGATTATAGTTCAAAAAACGAAACAAGTATCTGAGCGAGATGATCTTTAACTTGGAATTTGGCTGAGTGTTGTCACTCAGTAGACTGACACAATTTATCTTTTGTCTGCTAGGGGAACATAAAAATTTCTTTTCTGTATGATGCCTGTCAGTCTATATGTTCGCAGGTAATAAACTATATACTTAACATTTTGCATGCAATCTCAATGAAGCCTCTGGGTGTAGCGTACTCCTACATTGTCTATTATATGTGCTGCCACTTACAATCTCCACCCTATTGGCCTTAAAAGTTACAGTAAAAATTATTTAAATACCAGAAAATACTAGGAAAATATAATAATATTTTGCATAGTAAAATCATATTAATTAAAGATGCATTCAAACTATTCTTCCCACAAACTTTAGTTCTCCAATGCATGGGACTTTAAATTTAGACATTCATTAGTTTTTAAATGGGTAGTATCAACCAATTACCATCACTTATAGAAATACTTAGTTGTCTACGATACTTTTATGAATGTATGTGCAAAGGTGGAAGTGCTTGTATTGTATGATTGCATTCCAACAAATTTTTAAATTTTATGATTTAAAACCAATTTTGCAATTCCACTATCAGTGAGGCTTTCCTTTTAACTTGTGTAAATTAAATATTAACAGTAGCTAGAATGATCGATTCTGAATATATATTTTTATGGTAAACAACTTATGTTTGTAATTGTGGAGAAACAAAGAGGCTATCTGTAAAGCTATTTTTTATTTATGTATTTCATTAGTTTTATTCTAACCAAAGTCCAAAGAACAAGCTACATTGCTAGTTCTATTCAATATTTCCTTGTAACTTAATTGATAAAATGTGTTTAATAATCGATAATTTAAAACATGCCGATATCTTTACTAATCTAAGCAGAGACAGAGTAAAGTAGGTAAAATAGTTGCAATACAAACAACGTAGAGAGAAAATGATTGTTAGTTCCTATATTCGTACTCAAATTATGTTATTTATTCGAATTTATAAGTGCATTAAACACAGCATAAAGTAAAATATTTACCATTTTCCTGGATTGTGAGTAACGATGATGTTCAAGCACAATGCGGCGGCCACGTCTGTAGGGTCTTGATCCTGTTTGTTACATCCTGTCGGATCTTGCCCCGTCCCGTTCCCCACCAAGTGCCGATCGGTCCACCGACATTTACAATAACAGTTACCGTTCGTGACGTAGACGTATGTTTACCATCTGTTAAGGTACAGTGACGCCAACACTGATCACGAGAATGTAATTGTATAAAATAAACACAACACGTAATTTTAAATGTTAAATGTGTTTTGTAGAATCCGAGAATCGGTGTTTCGGAATTGTGAGGTATAGAGCGGGTAAATATGTCAGTTAGTCGTTACGTGCCAAGCAGCATAAAGTCGCGTTAGTTTTAACGTTAACATTTTACTTAACGGCGTATGTTTCGACATCATAAACACTATACGTTATTTGTTGTAATAACATTAATAACATTTAGTTTAAAACAAGAGTACGTACGGGCATAGTGTTATTAAACCGAATTTGGTAAGAATCGAAGCACTGTATATTTCAACAACGGCGCCGTCCGTTTTAGCTTTACCCCCCCCCCGCGCACTAGCATTGGTGTCAGCATGTAATTTTGCTGTCTCACGTCTTGAATAACGTAACTCTTATATTTCTAAACACTGAGTGATGAGTTCCACGGTCTCTCAAACACAACATTAATGATTTAATTACAAACTCGTACTCCGATTATTCATTTCACACATTAGCAAATGGTTGAATGGAATTCTATCCGTATAGGCAAGTAGGTTACACGTAGTCTATACTTGGGATCCAGAACGTACATTTATTTTTATTATAATAAAATTAGTGGGGAAACAATATTGCTTCAAAATCTAATCCAGAAATCTACCTACGTGTATACATAAAAGCCATGATACCCCCAAAACTACATAATAGATTTACATTAAAACCTGTAAACGTGTTCTTCTTGCCTCTTACACACTCGTTAAGAAATGCTTTTGAAAATTTCGCAGCCTAACCGCGGAAATCCGGGAAACTCCTAGATGATTTTAATAACAATTTAGATTACATTCAGAATTATTGTTAAAACGTTAAAATTACCATTAGGTTCCCACTTGAATCTCATAGATAATGCTGAAGACTAGGTACTTTGCATGTCTTCATAACCAATCGCGAGAACTTGATTCATCACAATTTGGCGCTGAAGCTTGAAATATGGAGAGTACTTTTCGAGTAAACTATATTAAAACACTTCGCAAACTGGTCGCGGAAGTTCGCGAACCACATTGAAGTGTGTCAAAACATAAAATGGAATGAGGATCCCAACTGAACTTTACATTACGCTCAAGACATTGATACTGTATGTACTTTGTACTTTGAATAAATTAAAAAATTTACATTTAACGTAGTTTTTTAACAAGAAATAACTGTTTTGATCATGTCAATAAAAAGTGTATACAATTAATTACCGCGGTATAAAAAATACTACATTGGCCAGATAAGTCGAAATTTTATATCTATGGAACACGCCGTAAGATCGAACCACACAACTTGTATAAAATATATTTTTGCAGAACGTCTTTTACAAACGTCACAAATTATTAAATTAAAAAATAATCCCAAATTACAGCCGAATTTACCAACAAGTATTTCAAGTTTATGTCAAACATAATCAGCAAATGTGTTGTAATATTTGTTTATTAATAGTTTGTGGTGTTGAGTTTATAGTGTGTATAAAATTATTAAAGGTTACCACGTGTCTTATTTTAAACACACGTTTGTATATATGTAATGATCTACTGTACTTCTTATTATTAAACTAGATACTATAAACCTACACTGACGCGCAGTAGCTTTAAAATTAATTGGTTTAGCACTTACGCAACTTTCTAAAAAGCAATATATAAGTTATCTATCTCTAGAAATGTAATCGAATTACTGCTTGATTTCACAATATAATACTGTATTATCAATCTGCATAATTTGAAAATTTTAGGAAAGCTATATAGTAGGCCTAAATATAATGGAATTGGCCTATAATTTTAGTTTGAAATTGGGTTTCTCTAAACATTATAAAACTAATCAAAGACATTCAAAATTAAACATCAGTAAACAGTGTGTATTTGATTCCGTATTTGCGTTAATATCGTTAATGCTAAGTTTAAACATCAGCATTGAATAAAAGAGAGTGTTGTTTAGAAAAATGAAGAAAAGTATATAGTTCATTATTATTATTATGGATTATGTTGTTTAGTTGATTGGCTAAGTATTTTTTATAATAAAAAAACTGTAATTTACTACTGCAAATGAGATAAATGAATGTTTCAAATGTAAAAATAAGTGATGAAATGTTACATTGTTTTAATTAGTCCGAGGTCACGCCCAGCGGACTCATAAAAACAATTGGTTTTATGTGTTCGACGATCACGCTACTTTAGTTCATATCTGCATGTTCGGGTTTTTCTGACAATTATAATAATACATTATTGAACTTTTTTTGAAAAAAAAAAAAAAATAATAATAATAATAATAATATGTGTAGGGTACAACCTCCCCAGAGCAAAGGACTAGAGCCGGCACTGTCGTCATTTTTACACACAACATGTCAGGGCTGCATTAATCCATCCCCCAAATTAAAAATGTTGTTTTGTTCTATTTACAAAAGAGCGGCGTAAGATAGCAGAATAATCAGTAAATGTGAATACATCAGACATATTAATCCTTAACTTATCCTCAAGATTGAGAACAGTTCGGTATCCGCAGAATCCGTGGGATGGGCCTGGGGGTGAAGGATGGATCTATATAAGGACACGGACCGACTACTGTTACCGTGTTTAATTACAAACAGCCCGCGGGTATATTGAGGGGGGAAGAGGAGGGGGTGCGTAGGCGAGTGTGGGGGCGGTACAATCGAGTTCCCAATGCCGCGGTCGTTTTATAGTATCGATAATTTGGATTCAGTGTTCGATTGAACGTTTAAGATCATTGTTCGTCACTGCTGAAGTTGACAAGTGCACGTGGTTTAAATGCGGTTTAATTTAATAGTTACTGCATATTGAATGTAGAGTCTAGTTTTTAGGGATTGCCTGTATTTTTACATTAGTTTTTCTTTGAAATTATTTGAGTGAAAAAAAGGTGTGGGAAACTAAGTACAATCAGGAAAGGCCTTATCGTTATTCATTTTATAGTGTAGGTATCGGAAATATGGTTTGGAATATTGTTTAACAAGACAGGAACATTACGGTATAAAGCACATACATGGGAATAGCGTCTGCTCATGTATAGTTATATTTAGTGGATCAAAAGGATGGTAGGATTTCGGACATTTTCCGTCGTTATGTTGTAACAAATATAACACAATAATAATGACTAACATTACGTTTCGAGAGTTGAAATCTATTTTCTTCCTCAGGAGTAAAACACTAAATACATTAACATGTACTTAAAAATCCAAAAAAGTGTGAAAATGGGCTAAAAACTAAAAAATGGAACTATACCCAACAACAGAATTAAGTCCAAGCATTGGAAAATTAACCCAAGCGTTGTCACTGCACAGCAGTCAAGAGCACAAAATCACGTTAAGCTTAAGTGGAATACTAACAAAAAAATTAATGGTGGCATTTCCAGTGGTATCGCGGAGTGTCATATGAAATAATAGGACAGGAAGGCGACGGTCGGGAGGGGAAGGGTAAAAGCAACCGACTCCGATCCTGTGTTTTGGTTTTAGACCTCGGTGTCATGGTGTGTGTACGAGTATTGTTGGTTGAGGTTTCATTGATTGTGAACATCTCTAGTTTTCCTAGTATTTTTTTTTTACATTGGTACCCAAAGTGGCCTATAAGTTTATCCTCAATAAGGTTATGTTTAAAGAAACTCTCGTGGTTTATTGTGATAGCTTTATCCCATTTCATGTGATGATTTTCAAACCAACAGTGTTGAACAATGTTAGACTTTCGACTAGCCTTTTTTCGTTTTTTCTTTATGTTTTTTAATCCTCACATTTAATGGTCTTTTTGTCTCGCTTATGTACTCCCTATTACAAAAACATATTTTACTGAACATTTAGTTTTTTGTGTACCGTGTGTCATTTATTTAGTTTTTAAAACACCAAACGGTCTTAGGCAAATTCTGAAGAAAACCAAACCAAAATGTTAGTGCTCCACTTTAGCTTGTGCGGTCATGACAGCGCCTGTGTTCATTTGTTCCTGTCTGGACTTCAATCTGTTGTCAGACATGATGTCAATATTTTCTGGAAGCGCATTGCCACGGTGTAGTTCAAGTACGTGTTTTGTGTATTATCTTTTCACATCTAAAAAAAGGGTAGTTTTCAATCCTCGAAACGTAATTAATGTCTATACCTTTTGTTCTATGTAACCATGGCAAATTTCCAAAACCCCAAACTAATAATCGACGACTAAAGTATCAAGGGGTGCTAGAATTGCTCTTTTTTGTATTTTTTTGTTTTTATTTAATGATTTGGATATAAATATTATGAAGTTAAAACTGTAGCTCTTGTTAACGACATGCAGATTCGTTTCGTGTACAAAATTGGTTGAAACGTGACATTTAAAATTTGTTCAAAACACCGATTGTATCAATGGAAAACGCGGTCATAGTTTGTCACAAAAGGAAGGCTTCATGTTCTAGCGTATACGGTTACAGTGATACAGTGATACAGATATCGAGGAGAACATCGATGCTGGTCGACCTCAGGGGGAGGGCAGGGCGGAGATCGATGTTGGCAGGGGTCGGTCCAGTGGCAGACAGTTCACCTCTCGCCCTCGGTAGACTCGTGTTCTGTGCGTGCCTGTGCGTGTGTTTGTGTGTGTGACTTCCAGGGCTGAGCTTGCTTGTGTGTATGTCACGACACAACGTAGGCTATGAGTTTCCAATTGAAATCTCATTCTAAATAGTTTGTTACTCTTCGGGTTATCTGCAGCGACTCGATATACTTCTCTGCTCGTTATGGACCCACTAAATTAACAGTACTGTTTTTAAAAATTTCATTAAATAGAGAAATTCATACTTTGTTGGCCCCTAAACAGATAAATGCAAAAATATTTTTTCCATTTGTGGTTAATGTGATATTATTATTGTCTGTGTTAATGAATATTAATAGTACCAAATAAAAAGGTAACCATTCTAGATTGGCACACCTGAGCAACATTAAATTTACCTTTAACGAAATTCGAACGGGTGTTTAATTTAAATTTATTTTACAAAATAACAATTATGTTGTTTACGAAATACATTTAGTAGTACAACATTTCTATTTCAAATGATTTAATTTTTTTAATTATGTGCATCTACTTAAAAAATACCCACTAACTGTTGTTTTTTATTAATATTTTTAACAAGTTTGACTATATTCGATGCAATTAATTCCACAGATAAGACAGATCTCATTTTATTTAGTTTTGTACATTATATCCTCATAATATATATTACCATAAATAATATGATTCAGTACATATTCGTAACTATCTGTAATTTTTTTACTAGAAAACAGAATTGTAAGTTCATTATGTCTAAACATTAGATCGGTTGCTAATATAAATACAATTATTTGGATTCCAGATTTATGTATGGCGGAGGTTAATTTGACTTCTATGTCAATCTGATTGGTATACTAATTATGGGACCACCAAGCCGTCCACATTTATTTTCTGTATTTTGCACTCTAAACGACATTGTATAACATTGATTAATTTCAATTGTCGATGTGAGATTGAAGTATTGCTAGATATTATGCGATAAATAATTGCTTTAAGTAACTCACACACTTCATTTTATCATATACTTTTTATTTCTACTATTGATAATTTAAGTACGTGAAGTAATAATTATTATGAATACGAAAGTATGTAGTTTAAATTTTAAAACAGATAAACGGTTAATAAATTTTATCGCATTTCCAAACTGTATATTTCCTTGTTACATTTACGTCAGACTGATATTGGTCGATAATTCGACATGCGCTTTGCCCATTGTTGTCACGCTGTTGACGTCATATCAGGTGGTAGTAAGGCGGTGTTGCCAACTTCACCACCCGCAGTGTTACCACCCGCGTTCGTATTGCAATTAATTACTTTTTAATGATTAATGAACGCCAACGCCAGTATCAATGGCCCTCGTGGAAGGTTCTATATGTTATTACGTGCAGCAAACTGTCGTTCCTTTAATTGACGAGGTCGGCGCTTCTGTAGAAGAAGAATTACGTATCAAAGGAAATGACATTGATAACTTTCACTTGATAAGGATCTACTTTATACGATAGTCTACATGCGTGTAACCGGTACTCATTTATAGTGTTGAGAGAGATTCAAGGTCATTCTTTTATAAAGTAGGGCTTCAAAACACATTTTAATCAATTTGGGTGGAAAAACAAATTCAAATTTACTTGCTCGGAAATATTCAGTAATTTATGGGACTAAAACACGTTTTTAACTATTTAAAAATTAATGTTGATTAGGAAATATACAATATTATTGATATTGAAATATGACCTCAACCAAAATTAGTGTCGCTTACCAAAAATTTCTTTCTAAGGCAAACTTTCTCTATCGACTCGAGAAAAACGAAGTTGTGTGCTTATACAGTGCAATTTTATTCTCGATTCCAGGACTGCTAAGTGTTCAGTAGGTATTATAGTCCGCAGTGATGTATAGATTTGCTTGCACGCGTTTGAAAATATGCTTTACTGAAAAGAATGATTTATTGTATCTGAACGAAATTAGTACAATCACTTTTTTACAACACTTTGTAGATTTACCGGTTGTCGCATTGGCTCCTATTAATATAAACCTGTCTATACATTTTTATGCTTATTTACTACATAAATTAAACTATATTGGTGAATAATTGGACGACACTATTGAAATTTCAACAAATTCAATGTTATAATAAGTGGCATATTACGAGTAAACTACAATAACAGTGTTAGAAGTTACGTTAGAAGTTAATACAGCTGTTGGCAAAACCACTGGTTATATTATGTACATAATGTAGTAATTTTTTACGTAACTTCTAACACTGTTATTGTAGTTTACTCGTAATATGCCACTTAGTTATAACATTGAATTTGTTGAAATTTCAATAGTGTCGTCCTATTATTCACCAATATAGTTTAATTTATGTAGTAAATAAGCATAAAAATGTATAAACGATATAACAAAACATTATAAGTAATCAACTAATAAACACTTGTTTGATATGACTTTAATACGCTATTAAAGCGCATGGTTCGATAAGTTCGATGAACAGCGTCAAAAATATTAGAGACTTTCATTCTAGACTTAATAAAGTATTTAAAACTACCCATTTTGCTTTTGATGCAAAGTTTGAAATAAATTCATTGCAATCCAGCTTCGATGCTGTTTCGCGTTCTATTGATACAATTGTGCGTTATCTTTATATGAAACATTACTTAAAAATTTTAAGCTTGTTGTTCAATTTGTTCGCTCATTATCATTTGGAAATTGTTGCAAACATATACCCAATAGAGAGGTTCGCTTAAGCTGAACCAAGAAATTGTTACACCAAGTGTTAAACATACAGCATTAAAAGAGAATGTGTATTTTGATATTCTTACTGCAAGTAAATTGTTTATTAACTATCTAAAGTCTTATAAGTCTTCCCCCGTTTTAACTTTTGGACGTTTGGTATGTTCAATTCTACTGTAGAAGTATAATAAAACCACATGAGGACATCATTTATGAATTTCAAAATTATTTCCATTTTCTCTAAAATGTATGGCTGGGGGAAATCGAACATTTTAAATGTAATGACTTGTATACAGAGTTAAGGGAATTGGTGAGACATACTCGACGAAGCTAATAAAACATTTTCCGACCACTTCGCCTACATTCAAACTATCTTGAAGGTTAATCTGATAGTCGGCGTTTGTTTGTACTCCTGTTCACACGAATCTAAAAATTAATAGAATGATTTGTACTTTTTTATTACAAAAGCGATTACCTTCATTCAAGTAAACATTGTCGACAATAACATTAATGCAGTAACGTAAAAATAAATTGGTAAATGGTATAATCTATAATTGGCTGTCAACTGTCAGTCCAACTGCCAAAGATGACACCTCTCGTGGCATTGCTAATAACCAGCTTTGCGTCGTTGTGTCATTGTCGCCACGGGCTTGCGACACAGTAGGCCTTGGCTGACTAGGCCTACTGCCGGCCTACGCAACCTCATCGTTTATAGTATCACCGTTATATGTGTATAATTGGGTGTCAACTGTCAGTCCAACTGCCGAAGATGACACCTCTCGTGGCAATGCTAATAACCAGCTTTGCGTCGTTGTGTCATTGTCGCCACAGGCTTGCGACACAGTAGGCCTTGACTGACTAGGCCTACTGCTGGCCTACGTAACCTCATCGTTTATAGTATCATCGTTATATGTGTATAATTGGGTGTCAACTGTCAGTCCAACTGCCGAAGATGACACCTCTCGTGGCAATGCTAATAACCAGCTTTGCGTCGTTGTGTCATTGTCGCCACAGGCTTGCGACACAGTAGGCCTTGACTGACTAGGCCTACTGCTGGCCTACGCAACCTCATCGTTTATAGTATCACCGTTATATGTGTATAATTGGGTGTCAACTGTCAGTCCAACTGCCGAAGATGACACCTCTCGTGGCAATGCTAATAACCAGCTTTGCGTCGTTGTGTCATTGTCGCCACAGGCTTGCGACACAGTAGGCCTTGACTGACTAGGCCTACTGCTGGCCTACGTAACCTCATCGTTTATAGTATCATCGTTATATGTGTATAATTGGGTGTCAACTGTCAGTCCAACTGCCAAAGATGACACCTCTCGTGGCATTGCTAATAATCAGCTTTGCGTCGTTGTGTCATTGTCGCCACAGGCTTGCGACACAGTAGGCCTTGGCTGACTAGGCCTACTGCCGGCCTACGCAACCTCATCGTTTATAGTATCACCGTTATATGTGTATAATTGGGTGTCAACTGTCAGTCCAACTGCCGAAGATGACACCTCTCGTGGCAATGCTAATAACCAGCTTTGCGTCGTTGTGTCATTGTCGCCACGGGCTTGCGACACAGTAGGCCTTGACTGACTAGGCCTACTGCTGGCCTACGTAACCTCATCGTTTATAGTATCATCGTTATATGTGTATAATTGGGTGTCAACTGTCAGTCCAACTGCCAAAGATGACACCTCTCGTGGCATTGCTAATAATCAGCTTTGCGTCGTTGTGTCATTGTCGCCACGGGCTTGCGACACAGTAGGCCTTGGCTGACTAGGCCTACTGCCGGCCTACGCAACCTCATCGTTTATAGTATCACCGTTATATGTGTATAATTGGGTGTCAACTGTCAGTCCAACTGCCGAAGATGACACCTCTCGTGGCAATGCTAATAACCAGCTTTGCGTCGTTGTGTCATTGTCGCCACGGGCTTGCGACACAGTAGGCCTTGACTGACTAGGCCTACTGCTGGCCTACGTAACCTCATCGTTTATAGTATCATCGTTATATGTGTATAATTGGGTGTCAACTGTCAGTCCAACTGCCAAAGATGACACCTCTCGTGGCATTGCTAATAATCAGCTTTGCGTCGTTGTGTCATTGTCGCCACAGGCTTGCGACACAGTAGGCCTTGGCTGACTAGGCCTACTGCCGGCCTACGCAACCTCATCGTTTATAGTATCACCGTTATATGTGTATAATTGGGTGTCAACTGTCAGTCCAACTGTCAAAAATTTCAACTCTCGTGGCAATGCTAATAACCAGCTTTGCGTCGTTGTGTCATTGTCGCCACAGGCTTGCGACACAGTAGGCCTTGGCTGACTAGGCCTACTGCTGGCCTACGTAACCTCATCGTTTATAGTATCATCGTTATATGTGTATAATTGGGTGTCAACTGTCAGTCCAACTGCCAAAGATTTCAACTCTCGTGTCATGCTAATAACCAGCTTTGCATCGTTGTGTCATTGTCGCCACAGGCTTGCGACACAGTAGGCCTTGACTGACTAGGCCTACTGCCGGCCTACGCAACCTCATCGTTTATAGTATCACCGTTATATGTGTATAATTGGGTGTCAACTGTCAGTCCAACTGTCAAAGATTTCAACTCTCGTGTCATGCTAATAACCAGCTTTGCGTCGTTGTGTCATTGTCGCCACAGGCTTGCGACACAGTAGGCCTTGACTGACTAGGCCTACTGCTGGCCTACGTAACCTCATCGTTTATAGTATCATCGTTATATGTGTATAATTGGGTGTCAACTGTCAGTCCAACTGCCAAAGATTTCAACTCTCGTGTCATGCTAATAACCAGCTTTGCATCGTTGTGTCATTGTCGCCACAGGCTTGCGACACAGTAGGCCTTGGCTGACTAGGCCTACTGCCGGTCTACGCAACCTTATCGTTTATAGTATCACCGTTATATGTGTATAATTGGGTGTCAACTGTCAGTCCAACTGCCGAAGATGACACCTCTCGTGGCATTGCTAATAACCAGCTTTGCATCGTTGTGTCATTGTCGCCACAGGCTTGCGACACAGTAGGCCTTGGCTGACTAGGCCTACTGCCGGCCTACGCAACCTTATCGTTTATAGTATCACCGTTATATGTGTATAATTGGGTGTCAACTGTCAGTCCAACTGTCAAAGATTTCAACTCTCGAGTCATGCTAATAACCAGCTTTGCGTCGTTGCATCACTGTCGCCACAGGATTGCGACACAGTAGGCCTACTGCCGGCATACGCAACCTCATCGTTTATAGTATCACCGTTATATGTGTATAATTGGGTGTCAACTGTCAGTCCAACTGCCGAAGATGACACCTCTCGTGGCATTGCTAATAACCAGCTTTGCATCGTTGTGTCATTGTCGCCACAGGCTTGCGACACAGTAGGCCTTGGCTGACTAGGCCTACTGCCGGCCTACGCAACCTTATCGTTTATAGTATCACCGTTATATGTGTATAATTGGGTGTCAACTGTCAGTCCAACTGCCAAAGATTTCAACTCTCGTGTCATGCTAATAACCAGCTTTGCGTCGTTGTGTCATTGTCGCCACAGGCTTGCGACACAGTAGGCCTTGGCTGACTAGGCCTACTGCCGGCCTACGCAACCTCATCGTTTATAGTATCACCGTTATATGTGTATAATTGGGTGTCAACTGTCAGTCCAACTGTCAAAGATTTCAACTCTCGTGTCATGCTAATAACCAGCTTTGCGTCGTTGTGTCATTGTCGCCACAGGCTTGCGACACAGTAGGCCTTGACTGACTAGGCCTACTGCTGGCCTACGTAACCTCATCGTTTATAGTATCATCGTTATATGTGTATAATTGGGTGTCAACTGTCAGTCCAACTGCCAAAGATTTCAACTCTCGTGTCATGCTAATAACCAGCTTTGCATCGTTGTGTCATTGTCGCCACAGGCTTGCGACACAGTAGGCCTTGGCTGACTAGGCCTACTGCCGGTCTACGCAACCTTATCGTTTATAGTATCACCGTTATATGTGTATAATTGGGTGTCAACTGTCAGTCCAACTGCCGAAGATGACACCTCTCGTGGCATTGCTAATAACCAGCTTTGCATCGTTGTGTCATTGTCGCCACAGGCTTGCGACACAGTAGGCCTTGGCTGACTAGGCCTACTGCCGGCCTACGCAACCTTATCGTTTATAGTATCACCGTTATATGTGTATAATTGGGTGTCAACTGTCAGTCCAACTGTCAAAGATTTCAACTCTCGAGTCATGCTAATAACCAGCTTTGCGTCGTTGCATCACTGTCGCCACAGGATTGCGACACAGTAGGCCTACTGCCGGCATACGCAACCTCATCGTTTATAGTATCACCGTTATATGTGTATAATTGGGTGTCAACTGTCAGTCCAACTGCCGAAGATGACACCTCTCGTGGCATTGCTAATAACCAGCTTTGCATCGTTGTGTCATTGTCGCCACAGGCTTGCGACACAGTAGGCCTTGGCTGACTAGGCCTACTGCCGGCCTACGCAACCTTATCGTTTATAGTATCACCGTTATATGTGTATAATTGGGTGTCAACTGTCAGTCCAACTGCCAAAGATTTCAACTCTCGTGTCATGCTAATAACCAGCTTTGCATCGTTGTGTCATTGTCGCCACAGGCTTGCGACACAGTAGGCCTTGGCTGACTAGGCCTACTGCCGGTCTACGCAACCTTATCGTTTATAGTATCACCGTTATATGTGTATAATTGGGTGTCAACTGTCAGTCCAACTGCCGAAGATGACACCTCTCGTGGCATTGCTAATAACCAGCTTTGCATCGTTGTGTCATTGTCGCCACAGGCTTGCGACACAGTAGGCCTTGGCTGACTAGGCCTACTGCCGGCCTACGCAACCTTATCGTTTATAGTATCACCGTTATATGTGTATAATTGGGTGTCAACTGTCAGTCCAACTGTCAAAGATTTCAACTCTCGAGTCATGCTAATAACCAGCTTTGCGTCGTTGCATCACTGTCGCCACAGGATTGCGACACAGTAGGCCTACTGCCGGCATACGCAACCTCATCGTTTATAGTATCACCGTTATGTGTGTATAATTAGGTGTCAACTGTCAGTCCAACTGTCAAAGATTTCAACTCTCGTGTCAACCAGCTTTGCGTCGTTGCGTCTCTGTCGCCACAGGCTTACGATACAGTAGGCCTTGACTGACTAGGCCTACTGCCGGCCCACGCAACCTAATCATTTACAGTATCATATTTATTTACATATGAGAATTTTACGAAACTAATCTATATATTAGCAATGAACTTGAGTATCTGCAATAATTAAATGTTGAACTCAGTATTGCAGCTGAGATTTCTATATTTTTTATATTGTAGTTTAACATGTTAGAATGTCATTTGAACAGTGAGGATCTGCCAGGGGTAAATGCACGGTCATGTTTTTGTTCTCTGCTTCTTTTTTTTGGATTTTTTGAACTGTGTACCACTTCTGTTTATAGGATTAGTATTTTTACAATTGTTGACGACACCTATTGTGATTTTGGTGATTTCTTAATGGTCAATAACTATCTTATCTTATCTGACATCATGCTTTTATGTTGATGTTTTTGCTGTAATTTTCAACTTTAATTCAGAAAAGACTGTGTGTTTGGGAAAAATAAAAATCATAGTCTAATATTAAAGTTTGTATTTTTACTATTAAATAACTTGCATATGCTTAGGTCAGTAAAATGTACTGATATTGCAACTAATGAAGCAACACATAACTACATTGTGGTAATTGCAGTTTCACTAGTTATATCCATAGTTTGAAAAAAATTCGCAAAAGAAGTATACGACAGATATGTAAATAAAACTGAAAATATTGCGTTACATTCGTAAATAATAAAAAAAAAAACAATTAATTAACGGAAATTCAAACAAAGCTCCATGTTACGGTGCACTTAATTATGAGTTATCTGAAATATCTAGGAAATACATTAATCAAACAATATCAAATTATATTTGTTTCACAAAATAGTGTAATTACGTAGATTTTTACGTTTAAGAAAAGGAACTCTTAGGGTTATATTTTGGACAAATGTTATTTAGAGTATCAGAACAGAAAACTATAAGACTGTGTTTAGGAAAATGTTGAAACATACAGTGTTTTGTTTTTTTATTGTTCCTAATATGTCATCTAGCTTTTACAACTTTAATTCTGTGAAAACTGTGTGTGTATGAGGGTATGAAATATAAAAATCAGAATCTAATATTGAAATTTATATGTGTGCGATTAAATAAAAAGCATACACTTAGCAGTTGCAAATGTACTGATATTGCAACTAATGAAGCAACACAGAAAAACATTGGGCTAATTAAAGTTTACGATTCTGTTGTTCACAATAATTGAAATGGGTGATTTCTTTGTTTTTTGTTTGTTTTGAAGAAGCTCGTGGTATTTCAAACATTTAGCGGTTTTCGTGTTAATACGACAGTTCTGGGTGTGTATCAAGGGCAAGGACAGACTGTTTTCGGCGAGTTCGACACCTTGCCGCGACGCCGCGAGACAGCAGCACTGTCACCGTTGCCAGTCGGTGTAGTACAGTCGCAGTCAGCCCGGTTATCACTGTGGGATTATAGTAGTTCTCTTATCATAGTCACCTTCCCCGTTTGGTGCGTGCGCCGGGCGCGGAGTGTACACAAGTCGCTGGTGGTTTGTTCAGATACCCTCTTATTGATCGGTCGTAACGACAGGTTTCACTGCAGTTTATTAGCTACCTTATCTGAAATTAATCTCGTGTATTCCACTGTCACTAGCAGACCGTAAGAGAGAATGTAGTGAGTGCATGTTAGATTGAATTGTTCGTTCAAGTAGATTTAAATACTGTAAGACTATCTGTAATGCCCATTACTCTATTATATATAATTTATTTATATATATATATATATATATATATATATATATATATATATATATATATATATATAGATTATACTGAAATATATATGTTAGCTGCATTTGTAAATATTACGTTTAACAGTTTAGTTAACGCAAATTCAAACGTAGCTCTGTGTTGCAGCGTACGAGATCTGAAGTATCAAACAAGTAAATTAAACAAACTACATCAAATTAGATTTTGTTTCACGGAAGAATGTAAACGTTTAGATTTTTATGTGCAAGAGACGGAATTCTTAGAGTTCTATTTTTGACAAATGTTATACAGTATTAGATAAAAATAAAATAACAAGTAAATAATAGTTAAAAAGTTAAGTAATATTACTGGTTTTCTGCAAGTTAAATCTTCATTTAGAACTTATTCGTGTTGTGGTTTTACTGCACTATAAAGTAATTATGCAGAACACATGACGTCTAATAATTGCTAAAATAAACGTTGTATTACATATAGAGGACTAAGGTGTTTTATCACAATGGTTAAAAAACTAAAAGTTATTATATATATGTGGAACTGAAAACCATTGTGAAATTTGTAACTTATCTAGATCGTTATTGATATCAATTTAATTATGCGTAACCTACAAACTAGAATTGCAGAGAACATTCGCTACATCTAAAGTGTAAGATAAATTGCTAGAAAAATTTAGGATGTAACAAATAATAACAATATAATAGTTTGTAAAAACCGAGCTTAATATACGTATCTCCTCCACTCATAATCTCGGTTAGGTCCTTTCTTATCTGTCTGATAAATATTATATGACGTGTGTAGATATTTTATGTATTCTTGCACTCAGGATTTAGTTTCAATAGAATTTTGAATTGTAGCAACTAATAAAATATATTTGTAAGTACGAGTTATCGATGAATCATTATTTTTTGTAATTATTCCTGCTATCTTCAATGGCAGTTCCGATAATGGTAGTTCGGTTCAACTAGTTATACTCTGTGGGTGTGCATAGTGTAGTGGGCGTGGGGTTTTCTCGAAAGATTATCAATAAAAACAGAGAAATGAAACATAAAAATTCTCTATATTTCGTCTAAACAAGATATGTTCAAGAGATACAAATAGTTAAACATGTTAACAAAAAATAATAAACACACACACACACACACACACACACACACACACACACACACACACACACACACACATATAATATATATATATAAAATATATATATAATTTAAACACATATGTGAAAGAAACGGCCAAATACAAAATAATTGAATCGTAAAAAGTGAGGGCTCTGTGGTGTAATGGTAGCACATTCACCCGGCAAGTGAGAGATCCGGGTTCGAGTCCCGGCGGAGCAAGTACTTTTTGCGATTCAATGTTTATTGAAATATATATATATATATATATATATATATATATATATATATATATATATATAGAGCAACCTATACATACATTGTGAGCAGGGTTAATGAAAACACAAATATTTATAGAAATTCATAATTATTTAAACTACCTGAGCTTTATTTAGGTGATAAGATAATTATTTATTTATTTTATTATTAGATATATTGAGTAGAAAAATATTTCTAGGAGTTATTTAGCTTTTAACATGTCAGCCAAGAAATAACGTATGACAATTTTTCTTGAAATAATTGCAAAATATAGACAAATAGGTGCGCCTGTGTTTTTTGATAGATTTCGTTGTGTGGATCAGAATCCAGAGAAACGATCTATGGCGTCTTGAAAAATATTAAAAACAATTTTATAAAGGCTAACTAAATATGTATCTTTAGCGTCGTTACATCACGATGTGCTACCAATCATTCGCCTTGTTTGCCCAGTATATGAAACCTTGCCTCAGCAAAGAACGCAGACAGTTCAGTATTGAAAGGTTGTACAACAGAAGGTCTCCTGGCACTGACGATCGCGATTCAGTGTTAAACATTAATCGTTCGTACGACCTTTCCAAGATCAACACACTCCGGGCCACTCTTGAGCACTTGTTCGACATTGACCTACATCTCGCAGTGCGAAGTTGAGGTTATGTTACTCATAAAGTAGTACCTGCTTTTGTTTTGGCGGGGCACATGATTGAATCTCGGGATTCTTGTGACCTTGATGACCAGCTGACGCTTCTCAATCAAACTTTTGTCTGTTGGTAATAGTATCAAGACGTGCTCTGTAGCGTTACTTTGTCTTTCCATTTGTAATCTCGACATGACGGTAACGGAAGTGATGGATGTAATAGCCCCAATCTCGATCTACACACAATTCACAATGTGTACAATGGCGAGTGGGCGGCTGGTGGATGGCGTGGCTGCACGCGGCGCGTGAACAGTACTTCCGTTCCTTGTATTGTCTTGGTGGAATGTGGAATCTTGGTTCTTATTGTGGCGTTTTGATCTATAACTGAATCAACGTACGTGGGCCTATAAACGACTTAACTATCTACAGCAGCAGCAGATCGTTCAAGCAATCCTACAACACTTAATGAGAACTTGGTATGGCGTTTACAAAGTGCATAATATCTTTCTCTGTCATCTCCTTTCTTGAGCTCGTGTATTTGGTTCTGGTACCCGATTATTTTACCAGCGAAAGTAGATGGAAGTCAGGTCAATAAACACATTCTGTTATTGAAGTAACCAGCTACAGTTCTATCCTACGCGTATGTTTTAAGCTCAGAAACCTTTGGCATTATTTTTTTCTCTGAAATCCTGTTTATATAACTGTTTTTAGAACATTTAATTTGCCTAAATACCACGAAATACTTTTATTTTTTAATGACAACATCCCATCAATTTGTTTTATTTACTGTATCCTATTTTATTATTATCATGGCAATTTCTTTTCTGAAAAATTAAATTAGGGTTCAATAAATTCAAACCGTAATGTACTCTAGAAATAATTCGAGAATGAATGTACAGGGAATGAATGTAATTCATGGTGGCTGGAATCTTTAAGAGTTACTCTCTTTCCAGGTTCCAAATACTGTAATTCAAGGCGCCAACCACAGTCCAACTCTATCCTACATCTTCCCACGATAAAGGCATATATGGTATTTCATTCTTTCCAGGTTTGGATTATGATCGTATAAAACTTATAGTGAATGTCCTTTTACATGGAAGAGACCAGAGGAATTAAGAATATTTTATAGTAAGACTCTCGAGAGGCAGTGGTGGAATGTGTATGTGGACGGTCCAATAACCGGGCGAAGTGAAGTGCGCGGAGGTGATGGAGACGCGGGTGGCGGTGCCACTGCGCGCCGGCGGTAAGAAGATGAGGAAGCGGAAGGAGCTGGACGCGCTGGGCCGTCGGGGGCGGTGGCGCGGGGGTGGGAGTGGCGGCGGCGTGAGCAGTCAGGACGGCTTGTTGAGCGACTCGACGGACGAGCCGGAGGAGCAGTGGCGGGGGCGGCGTACCACTGGGGGGCGGCCGTGGGGGCGGCGTCGGGCCTGTGTGAGCCTTCTGCGGGCGTGCACGCTGGTGCTGGTGTTCGCCTGCGTGGTCGCTACTACAACCGTCATGTGGCTCTTCATAGACGTCAGGGAGCAGGCAACATTCCTCAGGACACAGTTGGACCAAGGTACTTAACAGATTATATTACACTAGAGCTGATCTAACTTTACCGCCAGAGATGGTGTAATTGGCAACACTGTCAGTCAAACCTTCTCTTTTCACCAATAGTTATTAATCCTTGCAGAAAAGTGACTTTGATAAGGCAACCTTAATTCCCACATGCATGCTGACAGGCTAAATTTGAAGGAAATGTAGCATAATCTCTAGAATTGTATTCAGGAGTTTTTCTGTAAAGACGGCTTGAAAAAGCTACTCTTCCCTCAAGCATGAGTCTGGCAGGCCATTGAAGGATAGGTCAACTAATCTCTTAGTCATCTTTCCTTGATGGACAAAATATATCTCCTTGACGAGTTGACCTTGTAGTGAAATTCTGTCTTCCAACATGCATTCATGAATTCATGGGCAAAGTTGGAATAGCTCTAGTTTAACTAGGTCCAATTTTAATATTTCAGCTACGGTAGCTCAAAATAACCAAAATGTAGTTGTCAACCAGAAATTAATGAAAGGTTGAAAAAATATTTCTACCATAAAAATATGTAGATGGAAGATTGCTTAAGTGGTAAATGAGAACATAGAACAAATGGTATGATCTTTACACTGATAGAAGATTGCACAAAATGTATGTGTTTTTAATTTTTTTTTTTTATAACCCAGTATTTTTGTGTGACAAGTTAGCTGCATGCCATGCACCTGAGATTTTGCCATGGAGCTACTCTAAAACTGTTTCATAAATAGAAACTCATCTCAAATAAAACAAAATTTTCACTTGATGTCGTGTTCAGCTGAGGTGCAGGTGTTTTCATTGTAGCAATTCATCAGTTTTGTTTGTCATTAGACGACAAGGCCTTTTATAGTGTTGGAAATGATTAAGGTGGTTATAAATTCACCACATCAAAGAGAGATTTATATCTGTATCTCACCTTTTGTCATTTTCTGTGCATTATTATTGTTCATAATGTGTTCAGAACATGTAAATAACTCTTTTTATGATGTAGGTTTGTCAGGTGCTAATTTTATGCCCATAGGTACTTGTGAAACTGTTTCCAGAATTCTAATGCTGGTGATGGATTTTTTTGCACTAATCAAAATCTTCTGTCTCTCTATTTTCCTTGTATCCATTTTCTGTTTCTCATGTTTACATATAATCATAAATTGTACGAGTTTTAATTATGCAGTTAGAAGAAATAACATTGCTAAACATAAACACACAATATATTACTAGAAATTGCTGCGGTCTTTATAAGTTGAGTAAAAAGTGTCTCAAAGAAAAGGAATAGGAGTTCCTAATTTTCAATATAATAGCAAACCAAGTAGACACAGTCCAACTAGGAACACGAAGAAAATTAAACACTGTATACCAGACAACAGTTTATGAAATATCACTTCAAACCACCCCCCAAAACCTTACTACTGTTTTTTTTTTTTTTTTATAAATGGCCTAAATAAAAGTAAGACAAGACAAGATGGAGACAGTAATTAAAAATGTCATTACTCAGTCTTAAAGCCCTTGTTCTATTATTTCACACCAATCTGTTCTGAATGAGCTAACACTCAAATTGAAACCATTAATTACAGAAACTATGCCTAATCTCACTCTATGAGTACTTGCAAGACCTTGAAGAAAGGGGCATCCATTAAAAGTGTACTCTTTGTCAACATGATTCAAATAAGTGTAGGAAGAATGCAACAGGAACAATCCATTCAGTGTATCCCTTCGGGTTAGTATAAATAAAGCACACAAGGAAACAATTAAAACCTGTATTGAACAAAAGTTTTAAAATAAAATCCTAAGTGACATTTCTGTTACCGGCAAGCAGTAAGCTTCTGTAAGACCATTAAATGCCCTCCAGTAAGTGCAAGACATCTGCTAGAAAATTAGACACATGAAGAATTTCTGGATACAAATAACTGTAAGAGTCCCATGAATACTGCCTGCACTTTGCAGACTCTGTTAATCTCAACAATCCCCCATGAAAACATACTTTAGAAATAATACAGCTTGCAAATGACTCCGACTGAAGCTTTTTTTTTATAGACAGACCACAAGAAAAAAAAGTGGGAAAAAAGTTGCTTATCCACCAGATATTTCTTTAACAAACTTCTTCAACTACAGACACAGGCAGTACAAAAATACTACACCAGAATATCCAACAAAATAAATAGACTTATACACTTATTGGAAACAATATCTTAAATTCCCGATCTTATAATCCTCAGTAAACATGGACTAAAACATATCAAATTGAAAGTGCAGAAATAATACCAGGATATTACCTATAAGCATATCTGTTATAAGAGCTGATATAAGAGAATCATTTGACTTATGACTTGTCAAGTTATTTTTATTGTTACTTAATTTTATTTAACAATAAAACAGGTTTCAAGGAAACATGGTGTAATACAAAAAGCACAGAGTAACGTAATACATATATGCAGTGTTAAAAATTCGTGGTTGTAGTTAAAAATTAGTTGTTACTCAAGACCTTACTTACTTACTGCCGGGGCGTAACAAATCTCAGTCGATTCTTTGCCTCGTCTATGAGCCTATTACTCAAGACCTATTTCAAATTAAACTTCATTGTTATATCCATCAATGTCATCCTTGACATGGTTACTGTGATAAAAGAATTTTTAAACCTTTTGCATTAGATTGTATTGAATATATGATGAATCCTTAACATTTAATCAAAACATTTATAATTTTCTACTAGACCAAACATTTTATGAGTTTTCCTCAAAACCAAACTAAAAAATATAAAAGATTAGTATTTTTACTTATGCCAAACTCAATTTATTTAGTATCTACTTTAATTTTCTTGTCTGTTAGTTATGTTAAATTTTAAAACAGTTTTGAACCCTTTTTTGGTTTTTGATTTATGGAATGTGTATTATTTTAGAGGTATAATACTTTATACACATAACATTTTGTAAAGATTTATATATATATATAATAACACAACCTCAAACCTTTTTTAACTTTATAGTTAAAATAGTAAAAAAAAAATAGACACACTTCACAAGTAAAACTAAAAAGTGTTTGTGTGTATGTTAACAATATCTTTATATGAATGAGGCATGCCCCGTATTTCTATTCCAACAATAAGGGCTACACAGTATAGAAACACCAATAGTGCTGCATATCTTAAAAAAAACTCCATATCCCTCTGTAAATTTCAGTTCCACCCTAAAATTATACACAAAAGCATCAAATCAAATCAAATTCTTTTATTGCAAGGACAACATGTATGAGTTGCATAGCAAACGTCAATATTGTACGAGTAATTCTAAAATTTTAAACATTCATACCACATTACCTCATTCAAACATACAGTTTTACAATCACGCATCTTTCATTCCTGGCCAATGAAACCCACTTCAAACATTGGAGTCAGTCATTCCAATTGTGTGGTCTCCCAGTCGAATTCAAAAAACTCATCTGCATTATAAAATGCATGCGACACCAAAAGGCGTTTGAGACGAGCTTTGAACGCCTTGGGCGTTGGGGTAGTTTTTATAGAGTTGGGCAGTCTGTTGAGGAAATTAACACCTGCTTGCGAAGGCAAGTGTTCACAAACTACCGTTCTGTGTCTTCCCGTACGGTAGTTTTCTCTGCCTCGTGTCTCATACATGTGTATGTCCCGGCCTCTGGTTAAGGCACATTTGTACATACAAAACATGGTTGTTTCTAAAATGTAGAGACACGGCAACGTCAACAGCTGCAATTTCTTGAAAACCGGCCTGCACGACTCTCTGTAATTGATTTTTGCGATGATTCGAATCGATTTTTTTTGAAGTCTGAAAACTCTCTGGAAGTGAGTGTTTGCACACGCTCCCCACAGAACCAGACCGTAGGACAGATGGGGATAAATCAAGCCGTAATACGCCGTTATCAGTACCTGACTCGGGCAGTATTTTGCTAAAGACCTCAGAACGAAAATTCCTGAGGAAATTTTGGCACAAACGTGGTCAATATGATCATTCCAGGTCAACCCTCTATCAAGGTGTATTCCCAGGAATTTTGAAGAGCAGACTTCGTCCAGTGTGGAGTCCCCCAAGAAAACTGCGGGTTCACTAAGGTTTTCCACCACACGCAAAGAGAAATTCAAAACATTTGATTTTGATGAGTTTGCTGTGAGATTGAGGCTGTTGAAGTGTTGGACACAGTTGTTGATGTCAACAAAAGCCTGTTGTTCCAAAACTTCACTGGATTTCCCACTGAAACAGAGAGTCGTATCATCAGCATACTGCACTAGTTTTCCATGCCGAAGTGATGATCCTATGTCGTTGACATAAAGCAGGAAAAGCACAGGACTGAGTATGGATCCCTGTGGGACACCATATTTCAGTTTTATTGGCCTGGACAGTTGATTTGAAATTTGGACAACTTGGGATCTGTGGCTTAGGAATGAGCTAAGCCATTCAAGGGGCACGCCTCGAATGCCATGAGACTCCAGTTTGTCTAGCAGTGTGTTATGGTCAACGCAGTCGAATGCTTTGGACAGGTCAAGAAACACACTCATTGTGTGTTTCCGATTTTCTATCCCCTCCACAATCATATCAACAAGACTAACAACTGCGTCAGTTGTCGATTTGCCCTTTCTGAACCCAAATTGTTCATCAGAGAACTGATTGTATTTGTCCAAAAAAGAAAGCATTCTTATGAGAAAAAGTTTTTCAAATATTTTGCTCAATACTGGCAAAATTGAGACAGGCCTATAATTATTGATAGACAGCGGATCATCTTTCTTAAATATTGGGACAACTTTAGCGACTTTCAGGAGGGAGGGGAAAACTCCACTTTGGAATGAAGAATTTATCAGTTGGGTTAATGGTCTCACTAAGTGCTTGAAGACACTTTTAATGAGCCATGTTGACATAAGATTTAAATCGTTTGATTTTTTGGCTGGGAGCTGCTGAATAATTCGTTTAAGCTCATCCTCAACAACAGGCGCCAACACCATGGAGTCTGTGGGGCTCTGTCTTCGCGAGGGGCGTACTTGAGGTTCAGATGGTCGAGGACTCAGCCCACCAGCAACGGTTGCGAAAAACCCGTTAAACTGGTTCGCAATCTCAGTTGCATCTTCCTCAAGTTTGTCCCCAATTTTAATTTTGATTTGCTTGTGAACTTTTGTTTTATTGTTAATGATGCTCCAAGTTGTTTTTGAAATGTTTTTGGAAGAGAGAATTGATTTAGAGACATCATATGCTTTTGCAGCTTGGATCACTTTTCTGTAAATGCTTTTATATTTCCTAAAAAAAATTTTGAAGTTGTCATTTGAAGTATTTTTATTAATTTCCGAGAAAAACTTTAATTTTTCTCTAGAAACCAAAATGCCTTTAGTGATCCAATGTTTGTTGTTTGATTTTTTTTCGCCAACACTAATTTTTCTGGTAGGGCAGCAGATGTTAAAATGAAAATTTAGAGTGTCGTTAAACGTTTTGAATTGCTGCTCTACAGGATCAGATGAATTTAGAAAATTCCATGTCTCTTTAGACAGGGAAGTGTTGAGGTGAGCGATGTTTTCTGGCCTTACGTCTCTTACTGTTTGTGTACTTTTGGGCTCCCTTTCTAATTTTATTCCACTTATTATGACCTCTTGGCCATAGTGGTCGGAAATCGCTGTGTTTACCACAGACACTGCGACACTTGAGTGATTGGAGATGACGTTGTCGATAGCCGATTTAGTTGTAGCCGTAACTCTCGTCGGAGTGTTGACAAGCAACTCAAGGTTGAATGACCTCAATAAATCGACTAGTCGAATGGTGGACTGATGACTTTTGTCCAACGCGTCAATGTTAAAATCCCCCATTACGACGAATTTCTGACGTTGGTTAGTCAGTTTCGTAAGTAATTGTTCGAATTTTGAAAAGAAAGTGTCCTTACATCCGCTGGGAGACTTGTAAATTCCGATCACTAACAATTTAGATTTGTTTGTTTGCAAATTGATTCCTACTGCTTCAAAGTCTTTTTCGGCTAAATCTTGGATCGGAAAGGGGGAGAACATGAAATTTTGTTTCAGAAAAATTGCAACGCCCCCTCCTTTGGAGTGAGGTCGACAAAACGCGCAAGCCAATTTGTAATTTGGAATTTTGTAAATTCCATCATTAATCATAATAATATTATCAGGATTTTGTTCTTCACACATAGGTAGAGTAAATGATTTGTAGAGAGTATTTGTTTTGTAGACAAGTATGGAGGGTGATCCATCTCCATTATTTTTGTGTATGTGTTGTGCCAAAGTACCAAATAAATGAAAACCATTCAGACAAATTGGGCAAACCTATTTTCTAATATTCATAAATCATAATTAGTAGAAGAGTGAAAATGTGCTATCTCCAATGTCCTTGTGATGTCAGTAACAGTAGTTGGTAGTTTGTAGATGAGTGTCATACCAGTTTCTCTTCTAAAAATAAACTTGACTCAGTAATACACGTTTATTTGCCACCATGTCACTTTTGTAGTATTAACTAGCTCAGATTACAGCCATCTTAATTTATGTAATTTATTTAATAAATTACATAGTATCATATTGAACATTAATTTGAATAAGTGCAGGTAAACATGTAATAATTTCCTAGTTAATGTCAGTGTTTAAGTGAACCCATTTGTAGACGTCTATTTAATTTAATCGTGCCAATCCAATGTTTTGTTTATAAGTAACCCAACATTGGAAAGCTTTTCTCTATATTCTACTGATATGTTCCCAAGATATAATTTAGAAGCAGTTGTGTACTCTTGGACTCATTATACTATTAATTACACTCATTATTATTGATGGATCGAGTATCATTTCTGAGCCTTACACATCAATTCAATAAAATACAGTATATAAAAAATGGTTTTAATCAATGCATTGTTAGTTTAAACAAGGATCTCACAAGGAGTAGTTAAATTGGTTAAGTAGATGTATAAAAACGATAGGCCGAACCAAAGGTGTGTTTCTGACGTTTCCTCTATCGCAGGATACAAAATGATTTATTATTGTGTGAGTTTTCACGTTCTTAATAATGTAAGTACAGAAAATAAAAAATATCTCAAAATAATCTCAAACATTTAGCCGTGATAGATTTAAAGTAGATTTTGCTCTTATTATTAAGTTCTACTTGTTAGAACCAACACATATAAGATCTAAGACGATAAGTATAATGTAAACTGTGGAAAAGTTGTTAATGTTATCTTAGCTTCCTTAAACACTAGGAAGTGAATTTAAAATGTGCGCTGCAGTATCAGCATTATAGTTTATTGTTTGTGGGCCCACACAAGGGCACATGACACAGATTAGATAAGTATATCACCTAATTGCATTTCAACATTCAACACCTGACATAATTTTTAAGTGGGAAATTTTGTCACGCTTCTGAGTAAGCAAGTGTTCAGTCAATTTCATGTTCTGCTGTAGAGCCGTGAAGTAATGGTCAGTAAAAAATGGATTGTTGGATAAATAATCCACTTCAAAAATAAAAACCATTCTGGCTTAGTCAGCAAGAAGATAGATTTCATGTGTGGCTTTCAAATGAGGCATAATTAGTTTTTAAGGTCATTGTATGACCACTCTAATTATCATGTTGATAAACGCTGAACACTTTCAACAAATTTAGAAACACCATCAGTATGCACACTTAAAATATGATTAAAATTGTGGTAAGCATATAAAGTGATTACTAAAAAATATGATCTTGGTTTGATTTTAATCAGTTACAAATTATGTTAATGAACAGTTCACTTTGTTCTCTTGATACATTACAGGATATGAGAAATACATGTAAGAGTATACCATGTTGTACATTACCTGAGAAATCTATGAAAATTTGCATTAGGAATACAATACAAGTATTGGAAATTTGAACCTAGAGCCATGACAAGTGTTGTATGAGTGAAGAACTCTGTTTTTTGGTAGTTGAAGTCTATCTACATAGGGAATACTTTCTTGTATTCTCTAGACACCTCTCTCATGAACTCTAGGTCTTAAACCCCTTGTCTGCAGGTTTGGTGTGATTCAAGGTTTGCCAGAGCTCTAACAGCTTTCTTCTGGAGGAGGGAGAATCTGACTGATATTGTGTGCCGAGGTTTCTCTCCAGACTAGTAGACCATAAATAATAAATATGTGATTGTACAAGGGTGAAATATGTTGTTTTAGCTGCTGCAAGTACCGCAATCCATTTTATTATTTGGACAACGTACTCGTATATGCTTGTACTGATTTTTTTGCATAAGGATCAATGTGGTCTGTCCAAATTAACTTGTTCTCAAGTGCCATGCCAAGGAATTCTGTTTGACTTTCTTTTGTAATACTTCCTGAGTTGAGAACTTGGTTTTGTATAGAGAAGTGGATTTGAGTCGTCTTGGTAGGGTTTATTGCTTGCGCATTCATTTTGTAGTATTGTGTTGCTGTATACAAGGCTGTTTCAATTTGGTAGAATTGTTCAGCTGCTGTTTGGCTATTTATTATTGGTGTAGTGACATCAGCATATGTAACTGTATTGTTCTATAATTACTTAGATTTGTAAGTTCTATAGCCCTCATTGAATAATGTTTATATGTATTCAAGTATTTCGAGGGTTACCGTTTTTTATTTATTTGAATATGAGGAAACATATTTAGTGGTGTTGACTACTAGAAAAAACGAGTTGTAGAAATATAAAATGCTATATGAAATGTATAAAAAAAAAAAAAAAAACACCTTTTGGCTCATCGGTCACAAATTTAAGATAGATTTTCGTTGTAGCAAATAAAGACCTGCAGAGTTTAGCACCTCTTGGATAGTGTAACCTCTAAAAGCTCACCTGTACTACCTATTTGTAACTAGGATCACTCAGGCATTTTCCACTAGACAAATCGAAATAAAAGCACCAGACTCTTAATCCACTTGTGTCCGGGTTTACCCAATCTTTGTAACTGATCTCTACCTCTGGGAAAACTGACCAGGAACGTCTGTTTATACTTTTACTAAACCTGTAGGAGTCTTCACCCTCATCTTTCCATGTTGTAGCAACCTACAGCCTCTGGATATTCTTGATACTCCCTTTAATCGTCACATGTCCATATCGCTCTACTGCAGCCCTGCAAGTGAAGTTGTGGTGTTGCAGTGGTGGCCGGCAGCCAGGGTGTTCCCGAGGCTCTGCAGAAATGCCACTCCATGTCCAAACAGTTGCAGCAAAACCAGACTGCCCTCTTCCTCAAGCTGGATCTTCTCACCTCACAACTCAACAATTTCACCACTCAAGTATGCGTAGCTTATATTTTTTAAATAAGTTAAAATTCTAATTCTAATTTGTTAATTCACATTGAAACTACAATAGTTTTCTGCGCATGTCAACAAGTTGACAGTGGACATTACTAAATTTTGGGAATTGGATTGAAGAGCCTCATGCACATTATTATATAACTTTGCAGCCAGCTGGTGTTTCAGGTGTTTTCTGAAAACAACCACATTCAGGACTGATTTTATATTATGAGGCAAAATATGAAAGAGTTTCAGACCTAAGTAAAAAATTGAATTTTTAAAATGTTGTCTGAATGTGTCTGTACCTAGTTAAGTTTTTGTTATTTATATAATTCGATGGTAGTAAATCATAAAATAAAACTAGTAATATAATAAATTACTAATTTATTTTATGAACGAAATATTTCTGGAAGTTTTCCCTGTTTGTTATTTGTATATTTTTCTAAGGAAAATTTGAAAATAGTACTTTTAAATTAGGGTAGTTGAATGGTCTAGGAACAATATTTTTAGAAGTTTATAACTAGAACAACATTTTTTACTAGAGTTTGCCATGGAGTCAGTGATTATTTTGACAACACAGATAATCATTACAGACAATTTGCTTTTGACAAAATAGACTATACTGTGCATTTCATATATTTAGTATTCTTAATCCTAATTTAGCAGAATATAGAGTATGAATAAGGTAAGTGAGATGCAACTCCAGAAATTAACATGAAATGTATGCACTTTGACTTTGAAACTAAGTTACATTAACATTCATTGTCATCAAAGGCTGGAAATGAAATAGAACTTATTTTTATCTTGTTATCATATAATAATAATATGTAACATTAATAATTATGTATTGTTTTAATTTCACTTTTAAAGTATTGGCAATTATTTAAGCAGCCTGTCTGAGTAATAAAAAGGTAACAAAATGAATTGATTGTATCCGTAATATATCTTTATCTCACATGATATGAGAGCTATCCAGAAAGTAATGGACATTTTGAATAAAAATTAAGCAACTGAAATAAGAACATTTTGTTATAAGAGCTACACTCTTAGGCTATTTTTCAACGTAATCCCCATTAAAATTGAGACATTTATCATAACGTGACACAAGTTTTTCGATTCCAGCTTTGTTGAAATCTACTGTCTTGCGAGCAAGGTCTTCATCGCTGGAAAGAGGTGGTAGTTGCTTGGTGCCAGATCTGGGCTCTAAGGCGGATGATCAAACACTTCCCAATCAAATTCATCCAAGATTTGTCATGTACAATTGACTGAATGGGGACGTGCATTGTAGTGGAAAAACAAAATTTTTTGAGCTCAATTTTCCCTTACGCTTCACTCGCCATAGCTTCTGCAATGTTTCACAATACCTCTCTATGTTGATTGTTGATCCTCATTCAAGGAAATCAACCAGAATCACACCCTTAGCATTAAAAAATGACAGTTGACATAATCTTTCTCGCTGACAGAGTTTGGAGATATATTCTTGGTTTTTTTGGAGTATGTGTCTGCCCCATTCAATAGACTGCATTTTTATTTCATAATTGACATGCTTCACCCATGGTTCATCACCAGTAACAATACGATTGAGAAGTTCGTTACCATGTTTGTCGTATTCATCAAGGAATGTTAATGATGCAGCAAGTCTTTGTTTTTTGTGATCTTCCATAAGGATTTTTGAAACCCATCTGGCTCAACATTTGTGGTATCCAAGCTTTACTACAGCAATTTCATGAAGTAAACTTAGTGAAATTTGTGGGAAATGTTCCGAGAGTTCAGTTCAGCGATTTTCACGAACTTTGTCATTAATTTTCAACATCAAATCTTCAGTCACTAGGCTAGGCCTACCGCTACGACTATCGCCATGAACATTGTTGTGGCCATTTTTAAAGTCAATACATCACTACCTTAATCTGCTTTCACTCATTATTCCATTTTCATAAACTTCACACAGTTGGCAATAGATTTCAATTGGTTTATGGTTTTTGCCAACAAAAACCTTATTACTGAACAAACTTCCTTCCCAAATGGTGGGATTTTCAATTGCAGTACACATTTGAATTTATCACAGAGAAAAGTAAAAGAGATTCAGACTGTGCGTGATAACAGCTCGATGCTTACTGACTACTGAACACCAGAGTGTTTTGACACCAAGATGGCAGCTGTAGCCCTGCCCTCTGTCACACACCATTCAAAAATGTCTGTTACTTTCTGGATAACCCTCGTACAAAAGGATTTATATCTTGACTAAAGAGCTATATTGGTTCCCACTGTTGGATTGGCAGAAACTTTTACATTGATGCCAACCTGTTCCCAAATCTGTGATTAGAATAAGTCATCGTTTTCGTACCCTAACTCTCACCACTGCACCAGTCCCATTATCTTGTGGGTTAAAATATGGATATTATCAAGCACCATTATATTCATCATAGTGAGCAAACTTTTTCAATTTTCAACCCATATTTTAAGAGACTGGATATTCAGTATTTATTAAGAGTGTTGAGTTTATGTAAATGATATCAAGGTTTTCCGCAAGTTGTCATGGTTAACTATGAAAATATGGAAAAATAACTCGTTTTGAGTGTATCTGTATGATTCATTTCGAACCCTAATGATAATTTTAGTGTTTAAACAATCCTGAATAACACAAAAATAGTAACAGTAACATGGTTTTTCATGAATTTCTGTGATTAGTTTGCAGAATTTGAATTAGTTTCTTAGTGGGGAACTACCAAAGATAAACTATTCTCCATATTTCAAGCTTTAGCACCCAATACTTGTGAAGATTTTCTTGATTATTTGACACGAGAGTATTATCAAGTTCCTGCGATTGGTTATGAAGACATTTAGACAAATTTATCTTGATCATATCTAATGTGGAACAATAATAGCAATTTTAATTTAATAAAAATCATGAATGTGATAACTATCATTAAAAGTATCGTGATTTCTGCAGTTAAGCTGCAAAATTAATAAAAAATCAAACTATTTTTTGCCTCATTAATATGGTTTAAGTGGTTTTTTATCTTGAATCTTTTCACATTGTTTTATCTCAATTAGAATCTATTTGGTGCAGTTTTTAGTTTTTCCTTTAACATTTGATTATTTTGAGATAATGTTTCAAGTTGCTCTCTTTTAGAGTTATTTAAGTTTATATTTTATTGGAGGATAATCAAATACATGAAATTCCCTGTTATTTCTTTAATGTTTTTAAGAACAACAGATCAAACGCAGGTACAATGAGATATCACAGTACTGTTAATAAAATTCTATGTCTACTTTTATTTTAAGTGATGTGTTCCAACATTGTTATTTAGGTGACGACTATAAGCGGTAGCCTGTCACGGGTGGAGCAAAGGTTCAAGGCATCACCAGAGTTAATAAAGGTGCCACATGACCTGGACACGCTTACAGGAAATATTGCTTCACTGGGCAGCCAGCTACAGGACCTGGTGGGCACTGTCGCTCAACTAAAAGACACTGATGCCAAACTGAGCGACACAGCTAAGAGTCTCCAAACTAACATCACCAGTCTCAGAGTGAGTTCTTGCAGTTCACTGGTATATCACAGTTTTATTTCCATTTTTGTATTTTTAAAATTTTGATTAGTGAAGAGTTATTCACTATCACTAATAGGAAAATCTTTTCAAAGTTGTATTGGGCACCTAAGAAGCAACCAAAGATAGATCATCCGGAAATTTTGATTTTGCAAACATTTTTGCTGTAAGACAATAAGACAATTAATTTACAAGATACTTTACAGTCAAAATTATTTCAATTAGTTACCATCATATAGATCTAAAGATCAACCTTTAACATTATTTGTGCTAAATTGTAATGTGTAAAAACAGATTTATCGGCTAAGAAATTTGTTCAGTATTTGTGTGTATCACCAAGCAAACCAAAGGATTTTGTGGGAATTCTATAACAAACCTTCTCTCCAGCATCTAATTCCTCACCTTCCCTAAGAAGTGCCTGCTATCTTGGTCCTGCCTTCATTCAGCACATTTCCCACCCTCCTTACCTATTTGGTTTCTATCATTCACTTTGCAAATTTTGCCATTCTATTGTCTCTCAAAAACACTAATACTTTTGTGTGTTTTTTTTCTCTTACCATTTGATCTTAATTTTAAACCACAAGAACGTTGATTCAAACCTTATGTAACACCTTATCCAACAGGTGTAAGCTCAAGGAAGGATCTTTAAGTTTAAAACATATTTATTCTTTCGTTCAAATCGTAAATCCCAACCTACCTTTCTTATTATTTATTGGCCTTTCAAGAACGAATCCAATTCGAAAGGCCACATTCTTGAAATTTTTAATTCATTGAGACTGGCTAACAATGTTATTTATGCCACTCAGTGCTATCTCTGTACAAAATTGAATTTGAATCACTTAAAATAATTGCAATTATTGTTTTCATCCCTATTACCAGAATTGTACAGTAAAATCTTTAAACCTCATAAGATAAAGTAAAAATTAACATTGTTGCAAGTACAGTAGTTTGAAAATTCTTAAACAATGTTTTGTTTTGCTCTATGATACCTAATGACTGAGAATTACTTTTCAGAACTTTCAAAAACCACCATCTTTTAAACTTAAGAAATATAAAAAAATTTAACTTTAAATTAAACTTTTTAAATTGCCTAATATTGTTATAATGTGTCATTCTGTGTCTATGTTGGAAATTATCAAGTTAAGATGTTTTTTGTACAAATGTATAAATATAAAAGTTGTATGAAATTAATTAAAATATCTAAAATCATGCTATTCTTTGTGTGTGCAATAAAATAAATTTACAAATTCAAATGCTCACCATTTGATATTAGTTGAAACTAGATAACAAATTTATCCAAACCACACCACTTTGTGTGTAAGTAGTACAAAGTTAAGAGTGGAACATTTAAAAATTAGTGTAGCTATTGTCAAATCTGTATTACATTGCATAAGCCCATAGATAAAATCACATTTGTATATTTTTCCATATTATAGTGGTTTTCAGGACCATGACCAGAAAAAATGTAAAATATTTCCTAGAAATTCTGTTATGAAGGTGATTGCAATTTGTAGATTTATATGACATTTACCTACTTAATAATATAAGTGTACTCTATTTGGAGATATGAGTCAAAGCTACAACTGTTGTTAGTTATTATCACAGGTTACTTCAATGGATCTGCCTTGAAGCCTTCCTTATATCACACAAAGGTCATAAAATATTGCATCATACAGTCATGTGCTAAGCCTAGCTACTAACAGTGCTGGTTTCTGTAATCTTCTCACTCTTCTCCTTCTATTTTTGATTGAAAGGACAAGAAGGAGACGCTCTGTTCTACTCAACACCATCCTTCTGACTGAGATTATTCAGAAATAATGCTGTTGTACAGTTGTTTGACTGGGCTAAAGTTTCCTATAGGTAAACCAATTACAAAAACACACTAGACGGTTTTAGTTCACGCAGGGTGGGGTAAATACTCCTCCGCCGAAGTGATGCCGCCCTCTCTCAGTATCCCCACCACTGCTCGGCACTCGTCCGCTTGCTCTATCCTCTGACCTAGCCACTGCCTCTTAGCGGCTAACCTCACACTAAAACGCAAGCTCCCTGAATACATTATATTAGTCTATTCAATTAATATTTTATGCTTGTATAGGTCTACATGCAAAAATACAATATACTTATAGCATAGGTAATTAGCAACAATGTAAACAAAATGACATGAGCGAGACACGGTCCACGATGAGATACTTGTCCCGCTCCCCACCACTTGAGTTGGGCCTCTCCTGCGCTTGGCTGCTCAGATATTTGCTTCTGCGCAAGTTTCTTTACGAGCGGTTTATCTAGCGGTAGTCAACTAGTTGTCACATTGATGGTACCCAGAAACCAATAGCCTAATAGTAAGGAGAACACTCCCCTGCTTGCTCTGACTGGACAGGGGACTCTCATGCTGGACAGACCTAGCCTGACTGAGATATCCCTCATGACCTTGGCAGCATGCAACCCGAATTATTCTCCACCCCTATCCTTCTAACTGTTATGTTCAATTTCAGTAGAGGTTTCTCCAGTTCCTTGTCCTAGACAGAGACAAAATGACCAAACAATAGCATTATATTGATGTGAAATGTATGTTGCAGCAAGAAATGCTGTCTCTTAGTGCTCCAGTGGCTGCCAACCTCACGCCCACCGTGGACATCCAAGCCATCAACACAACCATCAACACCTTGAGAACCAATCTGTCGCTCATCAACGACACTCTCAGCAAGAAAATCCAGTGGGCCCAAGATGACCAGGCTAATCAATATGTGAGCATCATTTAGCAAAGTTAACCGTGCAACTGCAAACGCTTAATCTATGCCAGCACTCAATAACAGATCTTTTAACGTAACCTGCGTTTTTGTTATTACGTCTTTTAAGTATCAGTATTGATACTGATGGAAAGTGGAATGTTCAATTAATAGTTTTTATGATTATTTCAGTGTTCTTTTACAAGTCTATATCTCTTGTAACTATTTGTTACATTATCGCATACTTCACCTTCTGTTGACACTGTGAGGAGTCAGATTGTTCACGCAGGTTTTGTTATTCTACCAATCAGATGTTATTTCCTATTCACCTGAATTTTGTAATAGTAGTATTTGTTTGTTTTGGTGTTGTGAGCATATGGTTTCAGTGGGTTAAAACTGTTAGGACAATGGATCGTAATTTTCACAATCAAGATCTAGTTATAAAATACTTGTGTGAATAGATTTGTTTATGCTTTACTAACATTTATTTTGGACTAATTCAGTATAAATGAGAAATTAGTTTTAAAATAATAAAATTAATTTCTACTACCAATACAATAATTAAAAATGAATCTTTAAGTTTTTATACTAATTTGCAATTTGTACTTATGTTTTTTATTTTTTTATTTACCATATGTATAAAGGGTTTAAACATTTTACTCTTTAGTTTTACTCACAATTAAATGCTCTACCTCTACCTCTTTTGTATTAATTGTTTTTTAATTCTAATCATAACTTTGTTATGAATAAAAAACTACAGATTCATTTTTGAAAGATTTTTATGTTTACAAGAATGCATTGACTAAACATAATATGTATGTAATATGACTGGAATGGTATATAATATACTTATTTTATACTATATGATTATAAAATAATAATGAAGCAAAGTACGAGGTTTAAAATAAATCAGGCATGAGAGGAAATATAAGAATATTTTTACTGTCGTTCGGGCTTACAAAAGCATTGTCAGTCATTCATATTCAACAGTATTGCCACTTCACTAATCTACTTAAATAAAGTTGAGGCAATTGGTAGCAACTGTACCCAAATGAAGTACAATAGAAGTCCGAATATCCGAGCCGCCTAGTTAATCAAGTTTGTTTTTTCAAGCAGTATGTCAAAAATTATGCTGGTATTAATAGATTTTTTTTGGTGTGTGGGAACCCAGAGCACTGTGGTGCTATCTTACGTCATTTGCGTGGCTCTAATAGCCGTTGTTAGTTTGAGCAATAATGGTACAGTATTTAATTGCAATCTCCATACTATTCAAGTTTTTCTATATCTCAATCCCGTTAAGCTTGGTTGATTGGACTTCTTCTCTATAGGCAAATTTATATATCTTAATCACAATAAACTCTTGATATTTCACCAGTACTAAGCAGTGAAAGAGGTTTACTTTCTACTCTCTCACATGGTCTAAAATATCACATTAATTTATCACAGTCACAACAAGAATTTTCATGATTAAAAAGAGCTATGTAGGTTAATGCATTTCAAAAGTTTTGCACTTCTTGTTTCCACTTGCATGAAAACAATGTTCTGAAGTGAGCTGTATCGTTTTGAAATTTGGTGCGGACAACAATCATGTTTAGTTGCTGTAACATTGTTGTTGGAATGGGTTGTAAGAGATCTTTGATGTGGGGAAAGCTTTTAAATCTTTTTAACCTCTTTTGAGGAAGTTGAGGTTCAGTTACTAGGGTCATGTTGTTATATAGTAATGATGAATAAATGTTTTGCATTGTTTATAGTAAATTGGTGTGGGAATGTCTGAGCTAACTGGATTTGGCTGTCAACCAAGGAGTTTGTATCAATGCTTGTGGATGTTGAGGGCCATATTGGCATATAGTAATGAGGGATAAGTGTTATGCACTGTTTATATTAAGTGGGTTTGGGAATGTCTTAGCTTACTGGATTTTGTTGTCAATCAAGGAATTTGTATCCACGCTTGTGGAAGTTGAGGGACTGAGGGCCATATTGGCATATAGTAATGAGGGATAAGTGTTATGCACTGTTTATATTAAGTGGGTTTGGGAATGTCTGAACTAACTGGACTTGGTTTTCAACCATGGATTTTGTATCCACGCTTAACAATATGATTTTGTTGAACTTTTGAAGCTCTTGTTCAAATTTATTTAATTTGGCTTCTCAAGTCAAGGTGTCAGTTGATTTAAAATTTAATTTTTTGACAATGAGTTGTGAAAATGGTTTTAGACCAGAAAAAATAATTTGATTTATAATAAAAGCTAACAAATGGATTGTGTTCCAGAAACTAATAGTGAGCCTGCAAGAGCGCAACGAGAACGTGAGTACTCGTGTGACTTCGCTGCAGAATGAGTGCAGCTCTCAAGGGACTCAACTGACAGCACTGAACACTACAGTTGACAAGCTCTCGTCTCAGGTGCATGTTACATATATTGTCCTAGTTGTAACGTTTACTATTACTTTATCCATTGAAAATACCTATATTCTGTGGTACAGATACTGATATTTCGTGTCATTCTTTATTTGTGTAACAATAAAGAAGAGTATTGCAAGAGAGAGAAAGAGATTTTTGTAAATACATTGTCTTACGAGGGCTATTCAGAAAGTAGATTACGTTTCGCTCTGTAGCCACTAGGGATGGGACTATCAAGGCCATTTTGATATCAGGGTGTTTCTCCGTTCAGTGGCTATCCAGCCGTGCTGGTGAGAGGTCACTGTCACTTCTTGTTGTTTTACTATAGCAGTTTAAAATGTGTGATGCAATTGAAAATCCTGTGAGTTATAAAGTGCAGTCGGTAATACAGCATCACTTAGTTTTCCTCAAATTTCTGGGAGTTTGTTACACAAAATTATTACGCACAAGTTAGGTTACCATAAATTTTGTGAAAGACAGGTAACAAAAATCCAAACAGAAACCCATAAAATCAGCGTATTGCTGCTTCACTGACGTTTTTGGACACAAAAAAGATAGTGACTTGCTACACGATCAAATCATTCATGGTAGGCTTAAGAAAATGTATAGGCAGGAAATTATTTTGGCTAAAAAAAGAGCAAATGAAAAGTTTATTTTTTAGTCATACAACAAATGTAAAGCTGCATGGAAAGTTATAAACGCTGAAACAGGTCGTGTGCCTAACAAAGCCAAAGAAAAAATCCCAATAACAGCTGATGATTTTAATTGCTTTTTTATTAATGTTGTTAATGTGTTAACCCTTATAACGTCAGTATATCTTTTCACGACTTCCAGCAAACGGCACAATATTAAAAAAAAAAATTTTAATGTGTAAAGTTCACTTTTATTTTTATTTTCTGTAATTATGGTAAGTATAAAAAAGTAAAAATTTTAAAATTATCTTGTACGTACATATATTTATGGGACATTAAATTGTAGATATAAATAAAGTCAAAATAAAAGGCACACAAAATTTTATTACCTAAACTATAAACATTACCAGAGAATTATATAAATTACACTTGTGATAAATATAAAAAAGAAATGCATGATTGTAAATATACAACTAACCTAATAGTGTTCTTTTATATAAACAGAAAACACAACGAAGGAAACCGACTCAGCGATGGTTTTTTTTTTTTTTTTTTTTTTTTCCTTCTGAGGGAAGAGGACACTTTGTCCCCGCACTTAGTCCTAAAAGGACCTTTGCGCCTCCCTTACTTTTATTTTTGCCCTCAAAAACCGAGCCTTTTGCAAAAACCAATCAGATAAGGGCTCCTGTCCTCTGATGTCCTTGGGGCTGAGGAGATATGCTCCCAAGTATCTTTTCCTAGTCTCTACGATGGCAGGACAATCCAACCAAATGTGCTCTGCTGACTCCTCCTCTTCTCCACAGAGTCTACATTCGCTGCTCCGACTAAGGCCTACTTTCAAAAGGTGCTTCCTCAGAGGGCCATGTCCTGTCAACATTCCTAATATCAGTCTTATATCCTCCTTATTCTGGTCTAGGAGAGCTGTCCACCCTTTTGCATAAGGAGAGATAAACATTTTGGATATTCTTAAACCCGAGGCTCTGCTCCAATTCTTGTATCTTGTCCTCTTTTCCCAATCTTTAACCAGAGCTTTAATGCTGGAGAAGGATATTCCACAACCTGGCTCAGGCCCCACCAATGTGGATTCTGCTCCCTTTTTGGCGAGGATGTCCGCTTTTTCGTTCCCATGAATTCCTCGCAAGTTCGCACCCATCCGAGTGTTACTCTGTTATTTGTTGCTAGCTCTGCTAGAGCATTCCTGCATTCCCAGACCGCTTTCGAATCAATCGAACAGGTATCCAGTGCCTTCAGTGCAGCCTGACTATCAGAGAGTATTAGGTATGATAATCCTTTTGTCCCCAACTGTGTGAGTCTTCTAGAACATGAATCTATTGCCATGACCTCCGCCTGAAAAACTGAGGCATGTCTTCCTAGGGGCACAGCCATGTCAACTCCAGGTCCATGTATTCCATATCCTGCCCTTGAGTCTAGGAGTGAACCATCGGTGTAAAACTTCAGGACTCCTTTTTTTGGGTAGGCCTCCCTTTTAATCCATTCCTCCCTACTTCCGATAGAGACCGTGTATGGTTTTTCAAAGGAGTATTTCTTAACCATAGTATCAGATACTTTGGTTAGCATTTCAGCCTCAGGAAAATTTTCCAATATCTTCATGTGGCCTTCTAGGGAGGTAGCATTTATTACCTTTGTTCCTAGAAGCTTCATTGCGCTCATCGCAGCTGTTCTCATCACTTCCTGGCCAAGAGGAGTATAACCCAGAACCGCTTCCATTGCTAGTGTTGGGCAGGAGCTCATTGCTCCCGTGATGCTTAAGCAAGCTAACCTCTGAAGACTCTGTAGCCTTCTTGCATCAGCGATGGTTAGACACGCACTACCTGAAGCCAAACTGCAAACAAAAGCGCGCGCGCTGTACGGCGTCTGTGCCGTGTGGCGGGGAGAGTGTCTAGACACTGCGTCTATTGTTTCAAACAATGTAACGCGACAGCTATATTTTGACGCTTGACATAGGTCAATAACCCACACACATGGTTGACGCATACCATTAGTGACATTGATCGGATTTAAAAGGAACTTAAATTTGCTATAGACGCAGTTTTGTGTCGATGCGCCGTACTGCGTCTTTGCCGTTTGGAGATAGTTTGTCTATGCGCCATACGGCGTCTGTGACGTTATAAGGGTTAAAAAATAACTGTGATATTTTAGATGTAGCAAGTTCTGTTGATATGTTGAAATCATCAGGTATTAAACCCCCTGGCCTATGTAGTTTTAAGTGGACAGTTGTAAATAGTAGAGATGTATATAGTTCTGTGTATAGGTTAAGTAATTCCAGATCAGAAGATATCTATGGACTTTCCAACTTTGTATTAAAGGATATATTAGATGTGATAATCTATCGTTTAATACAGCTGATAAACTGGGTGCTTACTGATGGAATATATCCACAGTGCCTTAAAATAACAATAACAGTACCTTTACATAAGAAGGGTGACAAAATGAATTTAAACAATTACCGGCCTATTGCCCTAGTACCCGTTATATCAAAGTTAATAGAGACTATTGTGAAAAACCAATTGGAATATTACTTTGAGTACAATAATTTGATTTCTTCATCTCAGTATGGGTTTAGGAAAAATCTGTCAACTGTTAAAGCTGTAGAAAATATTGTCTCTTATGTATTGGATAACTTTGAAAATAAGGAAGAAACAGCTGCTGTGTTATTGGATTTAAGTAAGGCATTGACGTTGTACCTCATGATGAACCACCAGCACCTTCAACCATTAGCACCTTCAACCTGTACAAAGGATACAGCGAGTCCACTTAAGACGCTTGACCCCTCCACCAGCACACCTGCTGCCAGCAGCTCAAATCGGATGGTTACAGCAAGTCCTCCAAAGTCACTTGTCCCCCCAACCTTCACACCTGCGACCAGCTGTTCGAACCAGTGTATGTCTGCGGGAACGGAAACGGACACTTACCTACAGCACGCCTACTTCTATCTGCATAAATAACAGTAATCTAATGTATTGTCTTTAAATATTCAATCTTTGAGAAACAAACTTGGCCAATTAGAAATAATTTTTAAATGTCAACAATATAGATGTAGTGTGCATTAATGAACATTGGCTTAAATGATGAGGAAATTTGTCTTTACACCCGGAAGGCTACACGCTAGCATCTAGCTTTTGCCGGAAACCCCCCTCTTGTCCATGGAGGCTCATCAATATTTATTAAGAATTATCTCAAATATGTGACATTAGACGTATCAAAACATTGTTCTAATTATTTATGTGAAGCCTCAGCAATCTTAATTTCAGATTATAATTTAGTTGTATTAAATGTATATAGGACCCCCTAATTCAGACTTAGTATTTTTATAAACAACCTAGAAACTCTAATTATTAGACATAATGAACAGACTACCTCATACTTATTTTGCTTTTTGTGGTGATGTAAATGTTGACATATTGAAACCTAGCAGACCCGAGGTGTCACACTTCTGCAATGTCCTTAGGTCAGTTAACTTATATTGGATAAATCATCGGCCAACTAGATTTTTCCTCCTGCCTAGACAATGTATATACAAAATATTGATAAGGAGTTATGTACTACTGCACTTATTGATCAGGATTTAATCTCTGACCATGCGGGCGTTTTGGTTACTTTAAGTTTGAAAATTTTTAAAAATGAAAAAAATTGTGAATCAAAGTTAAGTAAAAGGTTAATAACTGATGACAGAATATTAAGTCTTAGAAAACAATCTGTCAATTAATGAGAACTGGAAACAACTTTATAAAATAAGTGATGTTGATATAGGATTTAGTATTTTTTCTTGATACCGTGACAGCATTGTTTGATCAAAACTGTCCCAGGATTCAGTATTGACAAAAATAAACCAAAACCTAAATTGTATGAAAAAGTGGTTTACACCCGAGCTCAAGACAATGAGAACCGGTTTACTGATTTTATATGATAGATGGAAGTTAAGCTTAAACCCTAAGGATAAAGATAGATTTAATGAGTACAAAAAATATTATAGGAAAGCCATTAGTGAAGCAAAAAATAGCTGCAAATAATACTCTCATAAATAATGCTCAAAATAAGTGTAAAATGGCATGGAATATAATTAAAAGGGAATCTGGTAATAGCTCTGAACGTTACTAAAAATATCCCACTCTCCCTGACGTGTTTCAACAATTACTTTGTTAGTGTACCACGTAAAAATAATTCAAATACCTCTGTACATAATTTTAAACTTTATGGATCTGCTAAAAAACTTCTCTCTTTCAGGAAATCTACCTTTAGGCTTTAAATGGAATATGATTGATGCTAATATAATCATTAGTGCAGTTAGTAAACTTAGTAATTCTCGAAGTGAGGACTTGTATGGACTCTCTAAATTTTATTGTAAAGAAAATAATTGATGTCATAATTGAGCCTTTCACTTATTTAATCAACTTAATTTTTATTTAAGGGCCTTTTTCCAACCTGTCTGAAGTCAGCTAAAGTTACCCCTATCTTTAAGAAAGGAGACAGAAGCTTGCCTGAAAACTACCGTCCCATTGCCATTGTGCCAATCTTTAGTAAAATTATCGAGTCTTGCCTGCTGTCACAGCTTTTTGATTACTTTGTAGATAGGAACTTATTGTATAATCTTCAATTTGGGTTTTAGGCCAAAATTCTCTGCTGCAATGGCGGTTGAAACTGTTGTAAATGTTTTATATTAAAGGGCTTTGAAGATAAGTTAGTGATAGGCAGTAGTTTAGTCGATTTAAGCAAAGCTTTTGACACCGTTGCTCACAGTGTCTTATGTAAAAAGTTAGAGTATTATGGAATTAGGGACAAAGAATTACAATTAATTGAAACTTATCTTTCCAGCAGGAAGCAGATAGTTAAGGTTAACAATATTGAGTCTGGTTACCTTAATGTTACTGCAGGAGTTCCTCAGGGCTCTATTCTGGGGCCCTTTTTATTTTTAATCTATGTCAATGATTTCAGTGTTAATGTGCCTTGTCTTTCAATACTATATGCTGATGATACCACAATGATTAGCAAAGGTTACGATGTTCCTGATGTTACTATTACAGCTAAAAACATCTTTAGAGTTAGCTAAAAATTGGTTTTCTGCAAACAAACTACTTATTAATGAGGACAAAAACAGAGAATATAATTTTTTACATTACGAAGTCAAAATAAATAAAGAGGATGAATGCTTACTTAAACCTGTAAAGCTATTGGGGTTTTACCTTGATAGTAAGCTAAGCTGGCATGTACATGTTGACAATATTTGTAAGAAACTTGCAAGGGTAACTTATTTGCTAAGAAAACTCAAATTTTGTGTAAGTTTGGACACACTTGTGCTGACCTATTATGGACTGTTCCACAGTCACCTGTGTTATGGTATTCGTTTGTGGGGCAACTCAGGTGCTGCAAAAAGAGTATTTGTTTGGCAAAAAAAGGCCATTAGAACAATTGCAGGCTTACCTACCCAGGCATCTTGTAGAAATAGTTTTGCTGGGCTCCATATTTTGACCTTGGCCTGTATTTATATTTTTCAAAATGTGGTCCATGTAAAGGAAAACTTGAATATGTTTGAGACTCATAGTAATATCCACGGCCATGACACCTGAAGTAAAGATAATCTAATCACACCCAATGTTAGGCTTGATAAATCTTATAAGAGTCACTACTATCAGCAGCTCAAACTTTATAATAAGCTCCCCACTACCTTAAAAAACTTGCCATTATCAAGGTTCAAACCAACATTGTGTGACTGGTTAAAGAAAAAGGAATTTTACACCATTGAAGAGTATTTGGCCTGTGATGATTTTGAGGGGATAAATGTAAATAGTTAGGGCTTAGTTCTGTTAAAAGTTTTATTTTGTTAAGTTTTGTAATTTTAAGCTATGTTGTTCTCATTTTGAACTCAGAACTAAGTGAAAAGATTGTACACCACTGTCCTTCTATTGGTTGAATATTATTAAGTACAAATGTTTTGTACTTTGTATTAGGCAACTTGACTGTATAGTATAGAGAACTGACGAGACCTATTGTAATTGTCTGTGTAATTGCCTAATAGTCCAATAAAGATTCTTGATTCTTGAATTTTTAATTTATATGTTTGTCTCGTTTTAATAGCTGTTATATGTCTTTGTTGTTATTTTAAATTTTATTTTAGTATTAGTATTTTAATCAAAAATCCCTTGTTGTCTTGTCTAAATGTGTATTTGTAGAACAAAGTTTATAATATATTTTAATTATGCCATTGTTATTTTGTAATATTTTATCTGTTAATTTGTTATTATATTGTATGTTAAACAATATATAACTGTAATTGTTAGTGAGTATGACAGAGTAATTATAAGCCTATGACTTTGTCAATTACACAGTTTGTGTTTAAAGACAATAAAAACTTCTTGATTCTTGATTCTTGATTCTTGAACTCATTCAAAAATTGAAATATTATGGTCTGGAGAACAATGCTTTGTCTTTGATTATGTCTTATTTGAGCAATAGACTTCAGTTTGTCAAAGTAGGTGACCAGAGATCAGGACTTAAGAGGGTGGCAAGCGGGGTTCCCCAGGGCTCAGTCTTGGGCCCCTTCTTGTTTACTGTCTTCATTAATGATCTCCCTAAATTTGTCCCTGGTAAGGTTGTCTTGTATGCTGATGATACTACTCTGTTATCATCAGACAGAGACTCAAAATTAAATGATGTCATTATGGGGTATATGAGGGAAAGGTCCTATCTCTGGTTCTCTGCTAATAAATTAACTGTTAATAATAACAAGACCGAGGAAATTGTCTTTAGTTTATGTAATTCTGAAAATAAGTCTGTAAAACTACTTGGTATCAATTTAGACTCAAAGCTTAGCTGGGGAATCCATACAAACCATTTATGTATTAGATTAGCAAGGTTAATATTTCTACTAAAAAAACTAAAATTGTATACAAGTCTTAATCTTGTCATTAGTGCATATTACACTTTTTTTAATGTACACCTTCTGTATGGGGTTTTACTGTGGGGCAACTCTAGTGGAACAAAGACTGTATTTAAGTGGCAAAAGAAAGCCATATGCTGCATAGTAGGAATTAGCGACAATGAGTCCTGTAGGCCATATTTTGAAGAACTGGGTATACTTACGCTTCCATGTATATATATATTACACAGTTTAGTTTTTGTTAAGGAAAATCTCGACTCTTTCAATCTTAGAAGCTTTAACCATGAACACAACACTAGAATTAAAAATACAATTGATGTACAATATGCTAGGTTAAGTAAAACTCAACAGAACTGTGCAATAACCGGAGCTAGACTATTTAATAAGTTACCATTAAGTGCTAGATCAATTTCTGTTGGTAGGTTTAAGAATGTTGTTGCAGAGTGGCTCAAGAGAAAAACGTTTTATTCTGTAGATGAGATTTTTAATGCTAATTTTAGTGACTTACAATTTTAAACTTTTAACACAGATATAGATTGTATTTATTTTAGGCTCTGTAGACCTACTTAGTGATATTTTTAATATCATATTTAACTTTGTCAATACAATTTTGTAATTGTTGGACGACAATAAAATGATTCTAATTCTGAGACGAAACTTGAGTAAAACACGTGAATTGCAAAATCAAATTACAGTATGGTGTGGGGGCACATACACTCCCCCATAAAACCAAGGAAATGCATGCAAACATTGTCGGCACAGAAGATTATGGCAACTGTTTTTTGGGACAGGAAAGGAGTTATTTTTGTCGATTTCTTAGAACGTGGCACAACATTAAATTCTGTGAGGTATTGTAAAACCTTGCAAAAGTTAGAAGAGCAATACAAATGTGTTAAAATATAGTATTTTAGTGCCACTTTCAAATGTATATAAAAACATTTTTTTTTTACTTTGTTTTTTTTTGTTTATATCAAAATATAATCTACTTTCCGGATAGCCCTTGTATTATATAATTTTAAGGCATACATTTCCCAGCAACCTTATTTCTCAATATATTATAAATTTTCTGAACTGATCTAGTTCTACCTGATAAATTATTATAATATTGATGATCAATAATATAGTACACAATAATTTTGGGTATCATTTAATCAGTTACTAAAGTTGCCAGATGGCAAATGCAAGGTTTGTCATCAATCAGAATTTGATTTTTTATTATAAAGAAAACCATTTGCACATTTGAATTTTTATCGTAGAATTATTTTTTGAAGCCGTTATTAACCTTTTGACTAGTAATCCCGCAACGAAGTCAGAAGAGCGATACGTACCACCTGTAATAATCCTGATAGCCATGTGGGAATCGCTATGACACAACAATTTTCACAATAGTGTTTCGTGATGAATAATCTCTCGCCTGAATACGTATGCAATCCAGCGGAATGGATAAGAAACACTTTCAAGTATTTTTTGTTGTTATCACTAGACTGCAGTTACTAGATTGCTAGTTTATTTCTTTTCAGTTGCAATCTATCGCCATTTGACGGTGTTCAATCAGTTGTTCCAAGTAATCAGCTGATTCTGTTTCTGTATAATTCTTTGTTATATTATCTGATATAATGAAGTTGTAACCTCATTTTTACCTTGCCAGTTAGACCTGATAGTTTGTAAACATTTTGTTTTGTTTACCGTGAGTAAATAAATGTGGTTGTTTTTGCAATTACTGATTGTATAAAAACCTTACATTAAAAAAATCTATTGCTTTATTATTTATCTATTCCTTTCTGAAGTAGCCTATTATTTTTTAATGTGCTGTGCTTAAAAAACTTCCATATTATTTTTGTTCTTAGTAAAACAATATTTTTATTCATTAATTTTGTTACAAAATTCCAAATCACAACACTTTTTACTTATTTTTAATAAAAATCTTAAAATACTTTAATATTAGGACAATACCAATATAAAAAATGTTATACTTAAAAATATACCAATACTATCAGATAATGCAATTAACCACCTTCCTTCAATCCCTGTAAATTACTGTATGAACACAATTGTTATTTTTCGTGATTAAAAGAAGAATACAATAGAACTGGTTTAAATTAAACCTTAAGATAGTTATTTATTTTTATATTATTAGAATGATCAGAAAATGTTAAGCTACATTGTTTGAAAATGTATTATATTTTTAAATACAACTGTAAATCAAAACAGTTTTAATATTATAAGTAGTAGAGAACCAATGCAAGACCTTGTAACAGGTATCGAAGCAAGAAGAACACTGGAATCAGGTGTCTGGCAAAGTGACTGAGCTGTCATCTGTCTGTAGCGAGCTCCGCAACAACAACTCACAGCTCAGTGAGCAGCTCGACAACATGAAGCGAGCTCTCATAGTCGAAAGTCCACCAACAACAACTACGGACACCTCAGCAACAGGTGACAACCTCAGTAAGTTGACACTTTACAGAAATTCACAGATTGACCACTCCCAACTGTTGTAGATAGAAAAATAAATTTTGTAAATTAAGCACTTGATAGTTCATAAATTAGTTACTGTTATTATAATTAGTTTAAAAATAAAACTCATACCCTTGGTTTCAAGTATTTGATTACATTGAACTTGACTCATTTTTCAGCGTTATGCCTGCACAGTGCACAAATAATCTTTTAACACATTGACTTTAGCACATTACCACTATTCCGGGTGTTCTAAAGTCAGTACATGACTCATGTTGCAATGAAAGTATTAGTCAGACCAAAAGCAGCCTTGCAGAAGAAACATCATTGTCTAAGAATAATATTGTGTAATATATACATACAAACAAAAAGTACACTGAAATAACTTAAACACAATGCGAGAATATGAACATATGATCGCACTTATACGCCACAGCGATACTGTTGGCTCTGAACCACGTGTTGTGTAGCTGTTGTCAGTGTGATCAGCTGTTCTGATTGGAGAATTTGACTTTATTGTTGATTGAAAATTATGTTTAATTTTAAGTGTAATTTTTCATTCAGCACATTATTACTTTCATTGCTCTTTAGTGCTGAATAGATGTCTTATTCCTCCAGTGTTGACAATAAACTTTCTTTTGACAACATTGTATTATTTTAATTCTTGCTTGCTTCCACTCATGTTGTGGTTTTCATTGAGCAAATGTGAGGAAAAGCTAGATTTTTGTTGGTCACATTTTATATTGGGATGGTGTTTGTTATAGTTCTGATGGAATGGACGACTATTGTTCTTTGAAATTTTTGGGGCACTCAAGACATTTAATTTTATAAACTTCAGTCATTTAGAAACAATAATTTAACGTAAACACTGGAAACAAAAATATAAATAAATCCAACGCAGTGTCAGGTAGCTGGGTATAATGTGAAAACAAGTGCTATTAATTGTGCCAAATCTAATTTTCCACGCTATCATGAGTTGTATAATTACTGAGTTCAAAGTGTCCTTTGACCTGATCTGGTAGTGTATTTGAGATCATCATAATCCATCCTTCTCCCTAAAAAAGCTTATCTTTTATTAACCTCACGTTGGTTGCAGCCTTAAACAACCACTCCTCTCCCACCCTCTCCCATGTCCTGGCTGTTCTAGTCGGGTTATCCTTTGTCTTGGTCTTCCTCTGTTATTGGCTCATCTAGGTAAGCTTTAAAATATTAATTTCAGTTTGAAGTACTTTTTTATCTCTCTTCCTCCTCTTCCAATTTTTTATCTTGTATATAATAGTAAATTACAGTTATTAGTTTTTAGTTAATTAATAAGTATTTAAAACATTTATAAAATCTGAAAGATATTTTTAATTAATTTTGATCACATTTAGTCAGTTAACCCTTTTAAGGCCAATGACCAATTGAGTTGCACTAGTCTCAAAGGCCATCTCCTGATATTGCTCAGGTACCTTGAAGGCCAGGCTATTTTTGTTCCTTTTTGCATAGTTTTAGTAAATAAGCTGCAACTTCCATATTACTTAGTAAAAACTGATAATTCTTTTTTTAATTTGTTTGTAACATTATAGGCTTAGACAGGAAACTATAAGGTTGGTCATATAAAATAAAAAATATTTTTTACGTACATGTTTATATGTAAAATTTGTAAGCGTAGTTTACTTTTTTTGGTTTTAACACCTCATAAAAAATACAAAGGATTGTTTTGCACCCAAGTAACACATATTTTCTAAAACTACATATTATTTACAACACACATGCCAATTTTCAAGTGCTTATCAATAATAAAAGTGAAGTAGGAACGAATTATTCAAAATCTGCAACTGCGGCTTATTTGTGAAAATTGTAGAAAAGCTAGTCTTGTCTTCAGTTTATACACAAAATATATTTTTTCTTCATACAACTCACAAGAATCCATACAAAATAAACCTAAAACACTGTTGTTAGTAATTAAAAAGTTCACTCATTTTCTAATTCATCTTCAGAATTATCATCGTACAAAGCATCTAAATCACTATCACCTAAATCCCCAAACACCTCAACAAACTGAACACCGATACCACTATCAAATAAAGTGTTGACTAAAGTGTTTTCACTTGTAGGTGATTTGACTCTCGTTCTTTTGCTCATATTTACACTTAGTAGTTCACTGCAAATACTCTAAAATACCTATAACATCGCACATAATTACTGAATTGCATCAATAAAATATAACCACAACAACTATAACCTATACACCACAACGCCGTTGTAGTAAGACAGACGATTTCATCGAAATGCATAGGTGTATAATAATAGAAATGATGCAAGAAACGGCAGTGTTTGCGTTTATTAATGAAGCCCATCTAACCCCAAACAAGAAAATATCATGGTTTGTGGCATTTGGAAAGATTACTGGCCAGTAAACCGGAAATAATGGACGGCTACCTATTGTAGCCGTCGGCCGCGAACGCCATTATGATCACGGCTACCTATTGTAGCCGCCGGCCGCGAACGATATTTTGACGACGGCTACCTATTGTAGCCATCGGCCTTATAAGGGTTAATTAACTTATTTTTAAATTACACTCATGACGGTAGGCTACAGTTTAAGTAGCCTAAAGCCATAGTGTAAATAGGGTGTAAAGTCATCCCCACCAGGGTGCCCAGATGCAAATTCCTAAAATTAGGATTATTGGAGGTAAAAAGAGGACATTAAAGCAAAAAGGAGAACAGTATATTCTTATAAACTTTGCGAGAAACATATAGCTTATTATAAATTAGTACAGTATTTGAGCATATTATAAATAAAAACTCAAATTCGATTTGTTTACATATAAATTGAAAAATAAAAGGAATTCATATTATTTAATTGTTTATTGATGGATAAAACTATTGTTTGAGGCTATTATTTTGAATGTGGCATAAGATTAAATTAATTATTGTTAGAATTTTTCTCTTAAAAATTATAACTGATTTAAACCCAAATTTTAGAATGATATTAAAAAATAAAATTTATTCATTACATTATTAGTTAGCTATGCATCAGAAATTATCACTATAACGTTAAAATATATAATGTATTATAACAAAATTAACCTATTATTTATGATACATAAATAGAAAATCAAGGGGTAATATTACCAGTGCAGCTGATTGGGTAGAAGCATCAGCGAGTCAGTGACACTATAGACAACACTCAACATACAACTGAATCTAACAACTGAAGCAGTTCACATGCCATGTCGTTATGTATGCCCTGCAATAACTTTGCATGGCCTGTCTTTGGGCCTTGTAAATCGGACAATTATTTTAATGCTACTATTTTCAAATATTTAGTATTCACCTAAAAACTGGACATAGTACATAATTTTCAAAAGTCGGGAGGACAGGAGAACAAACTTAAAAAAGGGGGACATGTCCTCCTAAAGACGGACGGACACCTGTTCACCCTGATCTCCAGATATTTTTAACTTTCTTGATTTAAAGAAATCACAAGTATAATGCATTTTGTGTTAAAATAATATAAAATTAAACATGCATGTGAAATTTAAAACTGTTTATTTGAGAAATTGTCTGCCTATTTTCAGTATCCCTCACACACACACACATGCACGCACGCGTGCGCACATGTACACGCACACACTAGCGTTGTTTATTGTTTTCTAAGAATCGTCTTAATTTATTTAAGAATGTGTTTATTAATAGAAACGGGGTGTTTTTGCAAGTTATAAAATTGGGAAAAGGTAATTAAATATTAAAGCTGAGGAAAGGACATGTAGACAAACCAATATTTTACTGTAGATCAATAGCAAAGCCAAGTTATGACAATAAAGTCATATGTACTTTACAATTCTGCACACCATTACCTTGGTAATTCTTCATTGCCTAACTTTTCTCTTAATGTTAATTTCCTGATGTAATATTTTTCAGATATTGAATCTAGAGCTTTGAAAAACTCATTACTCTCCGGAGATAATAATTAAAGGCAAAAGAAACTGCTAAACCAAAGACTAATAATGCTACCAACATTTAATTACACACAGGTCACAACTGGTTGACCTTATTGACTCTTGTCATCATCAGATTCACTTGACGAGATTCAAAAATTTTGAATATATCATAGATCAGCATGAGTCTTTTACAATATGGTTTGTTTACCAATGAGGTATTTAATATATACCCTTAGTAGCCTACCTTAGATTTTGTGGAAAGTGGATTGATTTCCATTGATGAGTTGTGATTGAGCTTCTGATAATTTGGAGCAAAATGTAACACAATGTTTTAGCCATTCTTTTAGAACTAAAAATATATCGATACCGTGCTTGTTATATACATTAATTACATTGATATTTAATATTGTATGCAATCTAAATTAATTCAATATTGCTTGTTTTTATTGCTTTACTTCACTAAGTTTGTATTAATTAATCCTTCAAGTAATAGTAAAAACTGATTATTTAATTTACAAATTAAAGAATTTAATCAAACAGTATTTAAATAAATACCACTAGTGAATTACAACACATATTCTAATAGTTAATTTGATTTATTTGTGATGATGGAATCCTTGATTCTGAAAGGCCTTGCAAAATTAAATTAATTATTAGAATATGTGTTGTAATTCACTAGCGGTATTAAATTTAAATATTTCCAATGCTCCAAGGATCTCCAAGTGTTTAATTAATTTCGTTATTTCAGATACAACTACAGGAATTCCTGCTTCGGTGAACGCATCTGAACACAAGTCCTGAGGAATCGCGAGGCCAATGCCCAACTCGCTGTAAATATTGTAAACTCGTTACAGAAACGAAACTATCTCTCGGAGTCCAATACATTCAAATCGTGTTTTGAGGTGAATTTGTTGTGTTGTTCAAACGCAGGGAAGACTTGTTAGGTTTTATTGTTCTATTGGATGTTTTAGAACCAAATTGTATGTGATTTTATTGAATTTTTAGTGTAAGTACGACTTATACCTCAATGCTCAAATACTTGTAGAAATTATTCATAACTAAACCTACAAATTTCTCATACATTTCACTTTTTTACAGTTTGCCAATGAAAGCAATAACAGTTTAATATGGAATTTAAATTAATTGTTCTGATCTATTCCTTCCTTGGAAAGTTTTCTTAGTTTTTTAGGTTATATTGTAATGTTTACATAAATTATACTAATAAAAGAAACATGTGAGGCGATTAAAATATACTTGTTGTAGAAAATATTTTAAATTATTGTTAATTCTATTTTTTGTAAAGCGTTATTTTTCTTTTAGTTTTTTAAAGAATCTTGGATTAATTTTCTTTTTATTCAATTATTTGAAATTAACAACAATGTTGATTTTCCTTAGCATGCTTATTTCACATTTATTGCTTGTAGTTGTATTAATTTTAGGTAATTAGTTTTATGTAATATACAGACAAGAGAAATTTACACAAATTTGTTTTTATATACAACTTTAATATTTATATTTGCATTATGTAAAATATTAAATGTTTTACCCCTCTCGAAGCTGGGTAGTTACAAATTTGTAATAAAACTACAATATTTGTAGTTTTATTATTAAACTGTACTATTATTTTTAGGTGTATCAATAATTGTAACTATTTCTTTCTAGTCAGCTTTTTTGGGCTACTTAAAATTAGTGTTGTATTGTAGTTTTAGTTAAACATATAATAAGTTGCACTTTAATTTTATTTGATACATTTTATTCTCTTGTCCATCTTGAATGATTTTTGGAATAATTGTTTTTTAACCAATGATAGAAATATTAAAAATTCCTAAATCCCTTTGTGCTCAGATGTTCTAGTAAATTCTTATTTAATTTGAGTTGAGGCATGATTCTTCAGGATAACAAGATTTTAATAGTAGTTATTTAATCATTCAGTAATCATGAAAAAATCGAGCATTTAGTTAAATCTTTTGTCTTCCTATTAAAATTTGATTTAGACATAGCACATACATATGTTGTATGTACATAGCTTAAAGTTAAACTGTTCATAATTATTTATTTCCATGATTTACTTTGTTTAAATTAATGCAGTTTTTAAACAATGGATTTTAAAATAATTTTAAGTTTTAAAACCTTCGGTAGTAAAATATAAGAAAATACCGTACAGTATTTGTGAGATAATTATTTTTTTTTTCTTTCTGTACCTGCTTGAATCTGTTTTTGCTTTTTTCAAGACTAAACCATTCACACAATGTGATATTATTATTATTATTTTAATGGGTAGCAACAATAATCAGGGTATTTATTACAAAATAAATCTTGTTGGAATAATTTTAAAATAACGCTCCATACAATTAAACACCTAATGTTTTACTGTTATTTATTTTTTACATTTTTGGAGGATTCAATACAGGAGTAACACTACTTAAAAATTAATAATAGACTGTGAAACATAAGAATTCTATACTTCGAAAATGCTCCTGTTATTATTAACCATTTAACAGTACACAATTTAAAATAATATTTTCAGTGGTTTTTATTCTCTTATTCTATTTACAATGTAATATTTTGGTAGTTGTTTGTTCTGAAAGTTTTTATTTTCAAGAAATGTGAGCAATTACTGTACTGATCACTAGATGTCAGCAGTGTCTACTTTCTTTCAGTATAAAACATACAATTTTCTTTGAATGTTGGCAATTTTTGCTTGACAAGGCAACTACTTTATCTCTATAGATATATTGTTTATTGTGTCAATTTATAACCTTAATTGTAATAACTGTAACCATAGTTATAGTATGGCCTAAATGTTTAAAAATAATAAAGAAAGAAGGAAAATTCTTTATTGTGACTCTTTCAGAACTAGGAAATCTTTGATAATGTGTTCAGTACAATATCCAATTACGAATGACCATGTTATACATCTATTAAAAAAAAACTTAACAACGGCAACTAAAATGCATAGTTGCTAACAGTTTCTTTAAAAAATGTGTAAATATTTCCGTAATATTGTATTTTTACATTATATTGTTCGTCAATATTGTAAGTACAAAATGTCTTTTATTATAGATGTAAAGTAATAAACGTTTTATTTTTAACCAATAAACCAATACAGTTGTAATTGGTACAAACAAAACAAGTGTAGAGTTTTTAGTCTGTTCACAGCCAAGAAAGAAATATCAGCTTTAGCATCAAAAACAAACCACTACCAATGTCATTGTGTAAATTAACCTAAAGATTCATTGAATTATGTCTCTCTAGAGAAATTTTCTACTAAATATTTGCAGCAGAACCTCTTTTTACAAAAACAGGAGTTGCCAGGGACCACTTACTTGGTCTCTTTAGCATTACTTAGCCCAAAACGCTTCAACTTGAAAAAAAGTTTCTTACTTGATTTTTAAAATTAAATAGGGTAAAAGTATACAAAATAAGTATTTATGTGATTTTGTTAATTTGCGAATAGTTAAATACGTTCATTTTGTGTTAACAGTGTTTATATGTGCATTTACTTTTTATGTTATTGTTTTAACAGGTAATTAAGTTTGCGTGTAAAAAGGAACAAGCTGATGCTAACAGCAAAATAATTGGGCAACAACTACAGAAACGGTCTATTTAGTAACTAATTAGTATAATCACCAGTACTTGTGTGAAGGATCCGTCTGTGTGCCAAAGATGTATTTTTCTATTGTTCGGCAATCGCCACGCTCTGAAGCACCAATTCTGTGTTGTATGAAATCTGTATATTATTGATGATTTGTGTAAATATTTTTATAACTAGTTCTACAGAATATTGATTTTAGTAAAAGTATATCATTGTTACGAATTCAAAGAATTGATAGTTAATAAATCATGTATGAAATAGACATGTGAGTTTTATTTTCACGAAAATACTTTGAAGCCAGCATTTTGATGATAACCTTAATTTTAGCCCATTAGGAGAATCTCAATCCATTTTAAGAGGTAATCCATGGAAATAAATTACAAACATTTGAATGGAAAATCTATGTAAGCATTATTAATATTACTTTTATAACTAAAATTAATGGTCAATTACATTTTTATAATTTTGTAACTCACGTTTAATATCACTTTTAAAATATTCAAATGTATATCCAAGTTATTCGTTTTTTTTTTTTTTAATGTGATTTGTTTGTTCTTGCCTACTACGAAATTTTGTAATGTGTGTTTAAATAAAACTTTTATTGAAACATATAAAATAATGACAGTTGATTACTGTGAAGGAAAATTAACTGATTTGTTTTCGTTTACAATCCCACTTTATTTAGACAACATTTATTTTATTTTATTGCTACTGAACTGAGGATTTGAAACAAAATAAACCAATGACACCTAAACCAATTCAACCTTTTTCTCAACTTTTGGCATCGTTGACAAAACTGGATACATATAGATAATGCCAATTATACTAATACTCATTACATATCCCGAAGATAGATTGGAAAATTCTCAACTTTTAAAAGTTAGAACAGGGTTATTGGGCACCCAGTATAAATTCATACTTGAATTCATATTCTGGATTTATTTTGGAAAGGTAAGTGATATCTGACAATGGTAATTGACAGTTTATTACTCTTACAAAATATTGCAGTTTCATCCGTAATAAATGTAGTCTAGAAGATAAGAGCCAATTAAAATTTACATTGTATAACCACACAACTTTGCTTTTAATAAGCAATAGAGAAATTATCCTTGAAAAAACGTTTATCGACAGCCACGCTAGGTTTGTTGGGATTAGAATAGACGGTACTGAAAGGGCTAAAATGTCAAATGATAACTTTTGACATAGTTATACCAGTCAATGAGGTAGAGAGACTGAAAGTCATAATTTTAATCATACATACAGGGTGAATTAAAAGCATAAATACCCATATTAACGACTGCACCTAGAAAAACTAAACCTCTGTTAAAAAATTAACAGTGAATCAATCCAGTACAAAATGGTGAGTAATTCTAATTAAATATATCCGCATGCTTAAAAATCTTTAAAAATAACAAGTGTGACTAGTTAAACTAGTTCGAATTAATTATATTTTTTATCATACAATTAAAAAAATAGCTTTTATGAATGGAAATGTTCATGAAATCAAAGTTCATTCTGTTTAGTATTTTAATGGTGATGGCTCCTTTTCTATCTGTCCAGAGATTTGGAAAGATGTCTAAAATCTTTACATGTGGAAAATACATGTGGACATCCTGACTGTAGTGCGGAGGTGCTCCATCTTGCTGGAATCAGACTATATCAAAGTTGCTAACTGAACAGTTGGAATAATCTGCTGTTGCAACATTTCCAGGTACATTGTGGAAGTAAGATTTTCTTCAATATAAAATGATTGATCAAATTAACCTCTACACACCTTTGCCTACGAAAACAATGTTATGTTTGTTGTGTATAGCTAAAAAAACTAGCATTTTATATTTTTATCCCTTTTAATACCCTCCCATTCCAAACCCCACCAAAACTAGCGCATCTGACAATTACTTTCTCAGCGGAAATCCCTCTTATTGATTTACTGATTCAAACACAACGAATTCAAATCTCATATACACTATAAAATTTCTAAAGATGACTACAAAAAATGTTTTGATCAATGGAAATACCGTTGGGACAAGTGTATTAGTTGTAATGGAGATTATTTTGAAGGAGATAAGGTCGTATTGTAAAAAATTTGATAATATATAATTTTTATAAAATAATTCCGGTTTTTTTTTGGTACCCCCTCGTACAATGATCTTAATGAGGTCTGATAAATGATCTTTATAAATTGACTTCTTCATCTAGAAGTCTTGGTAAGAACAACATAGAGTATGTCATTCAAAGTAGTTACTACAGAAGGAACTATGTATTTATTCTCCTAATGTACAATGTTTTCAGTAATATAGATAGGCAGGTCACACATCACATCTTAAATTACAAATGGTTTTGGTAAGTTTTGTAACTGTTTCAGCTCACAAACTGATGATAAGAGAGCTACCTTATGCAATCAGAAGTAGGTACATTTTAACTTTATGAATCCTTAAAGTGAAAACATTGGAGGCTATAAGTGGCCATTAGGTGGTGTTCTTGTTGCTTATCCAAGCCACTTCTTGACTTACCGGCTTGGAGCTATTTAAACAAGTCTTGTTACAAAGGAATTTTTGCAAGCACCTTGTCTTCATTATTTAGTGTGTCTTAAGTTGCCTACGACCTTGTTCAAAGGCAGTTAAACATTCTTGATTTAATAATTACGAGGAGTGTTCAGAAAGTAAGTACAATAAAAAAAGTAAACATTTTTTTCAACACAATTTTATTTCTACATGAAAGACCAAACCTCAACATAGCTTCCACCAATATTCAAACACTTGCTGTAGCGGGTGATCAATTAGTCTATACCCTCTTCATAGAAGGTTCCCACCAACGAATGTAGCCATGACTCCACGGCAGTTTTCATTTCATTGTCGGTTTCAAAGCGTTGGCTGCCTAGAGTGCTTCATGTGAAGGAACAAGTGGTAGTCAGACGATGCCAAGTTCGGGCTGTAGGGCAGACGATCAAACTGCTCCCAACGAAATTGTCGAACAGAAATGAGTGTCACCAGCGGTATGGGGCCGAGCATTGTCATGGAGAAATACAATTCCGTTACTGAGCATTCCTCTCCATTTGTTTTAAATTGTCCGCCTTAGTTTTCTTAAGGTTTCATAATACCTTGCCGCATTAATGGTTTCACCTCTTGGGAGAAAATCAATCATCAAAACGCCTTTCCGATTCCAAAAGACAGAGCCATAATTTTTTGTGCAGACATTGCTATCTTGAATTTTTGATTCTTCGGGGATTGCATATGTCACCACTCCATTGACTGCTGTTTGATTTTGGTGTGACATAACGGACCCAAGTTTCATCACCTGTCAAAATTTTTTTTTTTAAATCCTCACCATCATTATTGTACCATGTGAAAAAAGTGAAATCACTTCCGAGTCTCTTGGTTTTGTGTACATCAGTGAGCAATTTTGGAACCCATCGGGAACAGAGCTTGCGATAAACTAAGTGGTCCGTAACAATTTCGTACAAAAGAGTGCATGACATTTTTTGGAAATCATTAGATAGCATTGTCATAGTGAAACGTTTGTTCTCTTGGATTTTGTCGTCAACTGCCCTTACCAGATCATCGGTGACAAGAGAAGGCCGACCGTTCCGATTCTCATCATGCACATTTGTTTGACCACTATTGAACATTCTAACCCACTTTCTCACCATTCCTTCACTCATCATGTCTTCTCCGTAAACATCTCGAGTTGAAGATAAATTTCAGCTGGTTTCACATTCTCACAATTGGCGGGATCACCAATTGTCTTAAACATTTTAAATGTTCAGAGAAAACTGAAAAACAACGTAGAACAACTAAAATGGCATGAGTCAATAGCCAGTGAACAAGGATGACTACTGCGCATGCACGGAACACCGATTGCAGCACTATGGCGGCAGTATAATGAAACGGTACTTACTTTCTAAACATGTCTCATATATTTGGAGTAATAGATCGAGTGATTGAAGCATAAAATTATGAAACAATGGTGGTTAATAACAGTATTTTATAATATGATTCTATTTTGGGATTTTACTCCTTTTGGAATAATTTTGTTTAATTATCAGAAATTGTCACTGAAAAACTTATGTTTACACAATAGAGAAAACTATGTTAATTTTTTCTATACAATCCAGCTGTAATAGTGAGTTGACATCACCGTAAAAAGGAAAAGACCCGATTTGTGGCAGACTGGAGACTGGTTCTTCCACCACGACAACGCACCGGCACACACAGCCATCTCAGTTAGGCAGTTTTTAGCCAAAAACGGCATGGTTCCGCTGCCCCACGCACCTTACTCGCCTGACCTCGCTCCATGCGACATTTTTTTATTTCCACACATGAAAAGAGGCTTGAAAGGTCAACGATTTGACAGCGTTGAAGAGGTTAAGAAAAAAACGAAGCTCAAGCTTGCAGCCATTTCTAAAGATGACTACAAAAAATGTTTTGATCAATGGAAATACCATTGGGACAAGTGTATTAGTTGTAATGGAGATTATTTTGAAGGAGATAAGGTCGTATTGTAAAATATTTGATAATATATAATTTTTATAAAATAATTCCGGTTTTTTTTGGGTACCCCCTCGTAGTAGGTGTAAATACTATCAGACATCTTACATTAAATAGTTTTTATTTGATCACAAAGATGTTTTTATTTGATATGAGACCTGCCCTAATCATATATGAGTAAATGTGATAAATGCAATACTCTCCATTATTTCAAACATTTATTGATTTCAACATACTTAATAATAGTGAAGATATTTCATAAATTATTTATATCATTGAAACATAAAATACATTAACAATTTAACCCTTTTAGGACTGTGGATTTTCAATTTCTTATGCTTAATACATTCACTGCTAACGTCTCTGATTGTAGACGCACCAAACTTTCTCTGGGTGCCGCCATCTCCAATCGGAGACCTTCGGCCATTGTTTCTATAAATATTAAAATTTTTACCATGCCAAATGAGTTTCAGTGTTGTCATTAGCAGTGATTACATTAAAAGACCATCTAGTTTTTGCCTAAATTATAATGGTTTGTGGAAATAGTTGGAATCTTTTAAGTTGAAAAAGATAATCAAATGGTTTTTCACAAGTTAACAGGTGCTTTTTTGAATTCCGTTTAAAAAGTTGTATTGTGTGGGACCTGATGGGTTCTATTATACGATGTTCTATTTCTGTACATAGAATGGAGAACAACATAAATATATTTTACTTTAAGTTTACACAGGAAATCTTTCTCAACTCCTCAATGTTTTAAAATATAATATGTTTTGTTTTACATGATTTTTGGAAAAAAAACCATTTCAAAATTCATACTATCTTTAACCCTTTGGGTAGCCTACTAACTCCGGGTATTCAAACATGTGAAGAAATTCCGAGAAACACTAACATCCTGTTATACTGACCTGATGAGTATTGAAAAATACTAACATAATGATACAAGGACGTTTGGAATATTATTTTTGTTATTTTGACTTTTCAATCAAATTAATTGTATTTACTATATAATGTACTATATTTTTGAAATATGGGTTTCCACTGATATTTGTATTTATCAACTTAAAAATTTGTAACAAATTAAACATACACAATTTCTTTTAATGTCATAAAAATTGTTGGTTTTGCAATAAAAATCCAATTTAGGTTTTTTGTAAAAAATGTTCTTCCTAAAAAAAGGAAAACAATTTTATATTTCCTTTATAAAAAAACAATGTTGACTGTAACAAAATGTATTTATATACATTTTTTTAATGATAAAAAAATACTAAAAAATAAGGGAGTTATAGGAAAAAATGTAAAATAGTTCATAACAGCTTAAAAATAGTCCAGTGTTGATTGGTAATTCCTGGGTAAAAGCCACCAGTACTACTCAGATACGAAGAAAAACAATAATCTAGTTCTCAAAGGGTTGATAACAACACATACGTTCCAGTTCACACCACATCGAAACATAGCTTATACAATTAATTTCATTAAACATTTGGAATCGCTGTAGAGTCATCTTCAGTTTCATACATTGACTGAATTTCACAGCGAGAACAATATATTTAAAGAATTTGATTGTGTAAACAATGTATTGAAACAGCGTAAACAGGAAAACTTACATGTTAGTTATGACACGGCCGTGTAAGTTAAGACTAAGACATTACCATACTGTGGGAATGGATTAACTTTGTTTTCTATTTCAAATGTTTGGCTAATAGGTTTGATAATATATTTTAATTATTATGAAGTGGCTAAAGTCAAATCCAATATCTCCTTTCTCACACTGTCGTAGATTGAATCATTACTTATTTCAAAAACATTTAATAATGTAAAAAAATATGTATGGATTCTAAATTTTGTTGTGTATTAGATAATAATGGGCATTCTGTAACCTGAAACCCAGAATAACAATACATTGCTTGATGGTCTTGTTTAGTAAAGAAACACAACAACAATACTATTGTTAAATAGTCCTAAAAGGGTTAAAATTTAAAAACCTTTTTTCAGTTTAGAACCACTTGAACAGGAGATACAACAAGATACAAGAACCAACTACATTCCCAAGAATAAGTTTAACTTAATACACAAAGTTTTTAATAAATGCACACATATTGCTTCTTAATTAAAATAATTAAGATCAGAATAACACCACACATTAGCAAAGACTGTATACAGTCATGTTACATATACATCTGTTAAATAATAAACATTTTCAGGATATATATTATGTATAGGAACAAACTTTCAATAGAGTAAGTAAACCTTGTTTATTTGAGCGATGTTATAGAAATAGGAAAGACTTTTATGGCGTTATCTATAAGAGTACAACACAGCGATTGGTTGTAAAATTGGTCCTGTATTTAGTTAGATAGCATTATTCTTTCTTTACTTGTAAATACAGTTACACAAACAATGTTGGTTATTCTTATAACTACAAGAAAAAGATGATTTTTGTAGAATTACAAAACATGCAGTATTAACATAGAGTATTAACTACGGTAACAGCTATTGCACTAGTCAAGTTTAATATTTCTCTATGACATTACAAATATTACATGTGAATTTTATTACTTTACATAAATTGCATAATTACACACACATCTGTGCTATGCATCAACATGAATGCTACTTTATATTGCAGGAAAGTTATATAACACTACATGTTGCATGGTGGTTAGCAGAAGCACATTATTGTGACGGTACAATGAAAATATGTAGGATTCAGATAGATAAACAGATCAAATGTTTAAAAAAAAAACCAAATATTTTCTATCTATTAAAAATAAACTGTATTTATATTTTATAAGAAACATGAAACCTTGGACAATATGAAAAACATGAAAGCTTTACATCTCATGTCTCATGCTCTAAGACCCAATAACATATGAGATTGTTTAGTTACAGATGGTAAAGAGTAATTTAAATAATTAGCTTTATAAACTACAAAGCCATCAGGTTGAAACATGTTGTCAACTTTCCTTAATTCTTTCTTTACATTGTTAATCCAAATTTAGATATTATGTAATCATCAGATTCAAATGTTGTACGAATTCAGATTCAGAGAGTTTGTTTTGAACATCTTCGTCTCCAACTTTTTATGGATCTCTTCAGATAGATAAGGACTCCAGATTACAGAAGTCAATCTTTACTAGTGTCAGATTTCAGATGCCGGCACTAAGCAGAAGGTGAACTGGAGCTAAACTCAATGTTTGCATTGAATCACCCTTCACACTATAGCTACGTTATATGTAGAACATCTTGTTTAAAGCTTTTGATGCATTCATTTTCTACAAGGGATTTTACAATGTCCCTTAGAATATGATGACGGGTCCAAAAAAACACACCAGGAACAATATAGACCTCATTTTTCTGCAATAAATCTTTGCAAAACAATTGTTTAAAGGCTGCTGCCTAAAAAGGCTCCAAAAGCAACTTTTTATACTTTTCCCATATTTGGCTTCTGGTGTGGAAATTGCAGATATGATGCAATTTTTTTAACTTTAAGAACAAGGTGTAAAATTCTGTGCACAGATGGCAGTTATTTGAAGGTATTTTTGTAATATTTAAATGTTTAAAATATGAGGCAATGATGAACAAAATGAGAACCTATATTAGAAAAATATATCCAATAGGTAACTGTGGATGATAATGTGCAGATCAATTAATTATTTTAAATTTAACGGAAGTGTCTTGAAGTTCAAAAAGAAATTTTTCAAATAGTTCAAAGAATATTTATGATCTTAATATACTGGAACTATCTACAAGGATTTCCATTCAAATTTCAAATCTTCTGACAAGTTTAATTACATTATTATTGAATGCCACATAATACATTATAGCATATAAATTGTAAAATTATAATAACAAATATTTGCTCTAACAGTGGCTGCTTAATAAACATAATGAAATTTACAAATTATTCTGAAAGTAATGTTTGCTCTGATTCATAAATTATTAGTTCTAAAATAGTAATTACTACTACTACTGTAACTTTACATTTAAAAATTTTAAACTGCCCCCCAGAAAGCCCATTTTAAGGAAATAGTTTGCTTTTGTTTCCTAGAGGGGTGTCCTAAGTTTCATTTTTCTATATTTGACCATTGAAGGTTGAGCAAGATCCATACATGCTTTTAACTTAATTAATTTCAATGAGCTACCTTTTTTACTGGGTTGAGTTAGAAAGCTCTAGTTTCCACTGTTCTTCTTTTATCAAGACCTTTCAAATGAGGTGTCACTTATAGGGTCTTTAAATTTAAACATTTTGAGCCTTCCCCCAAAAATCCTATTTTGGGGAAATGGATAAAGTTGTAACAGTAACTAAAAAGTTCACTTCTATTTCTTAGAAAGGTGTTCCATCACTCCATCTGTATCCATCATAAACTAAACATAGTGTATTCATACTTTTAACTCACACTATAAATACACGCTTAGGGTTGAGAAGCGTCAAAAGGTGTCTACTTACAGTCGTTTAACTTCACTTACACTGCCACAGTCGAGTTTGTAATATTGCCTCGATGAAATAATACTATATGCCATTATAGTAATAATACTATAATAAATAATACTATTTTAATACTATATGCACGTGCCAGCGCACACCCACATAATGTAGGAAATGCCCTCCATTATAACTGTGGACAACACCCTGTGAGAGCTCAAAAATCTCAACAACTTGGATGGACTCTGCTTCTTTGGAATTCCGGGATATATTATGAATTAGGTTTGCATAAATTGCCACTGAACAAGAATGAGCCACAAGAGGAAGATTACATTTGGATGGGCCAATTGCTACTGCCGCTAATGCGATCCAAGGTTGCCACAGAACTTGTGGTTGTGGGTTTGTATGGCGCAGCTTGGCATATAGCCGGTACTCCATACTGATGAGAGAATCTTAAACCTAATATGGCCTTAAAAAGAAGTAAAATCAGTGTGCCATTGACATTCTGATAAATTCTGGGTTGTAATTAAGTAGTTGTACACTGTGAAGGAAGCCAAATGCTCGGATAATCAGTCACTGATGATCGCTTTGTCTCAAAAATACATTACATGAGCCAACAACATGGCCTTCTTGTAATACATACAAAACTTGACATGCTCAGTTGGCTGCATAGGGAATCACTAGTTTCTTCACTGTATCTATCCAAACAAACTTCAGTAGGTGTCTATCAGAGGTACAGGGACTGTTACTATCAATCAATCAATCAATCAATCAATCAATCAATCTTTATTCACATATACATTGAGTACAGTGGTGCGTCAACAATTATTAATTAAAACATCTAAATTTAATAATTAAAAACATGAGAAGAAAAAAAATACATCTTTATATTGTTTCTTTGTTATCTTGGTGTTTGATTTCTCCAGTCCAGGAATTCTTGAATTGAATATACAGATCTGTCTAAGAGCCAGTTCCTCAGGGAAGTCTTCAATTTTTCTTCTGGCAGTCTCCTCAGTTCTTCAGGCAACTGGTTGTAGAAGGCAGCGCCGCTGTATGAGGGCTTCTTCTTAACGAGACTGAGGTGGTGTGCTTCAAGTAGGAAGTTGCATCTATGCCTTGTGTTATAGTTATGCTGGTCTCCCATCCTGGTTTGTCCTGATTTCACTACGTAGAGGATTGCCTCAAGTATGTAGAGGGAGACTATTGTCATTATCTTGAGTTCCTTAAAGGCATCTCTGCAGGTTTCACGCGAGCCTAGTCCATTCAGTGTTCTTATGGCTCTTTTTTGAATTACAAGTACTGTTTGGAGGTTTGTACTACTTGTTCCACCCCAGGCCAATAGTCCATATCGTAGATTTGACTCGAACAAAGAGTAATAGGCAGTTAGGGCTGTTTTTTTATCGCTAATCTGTATCATTCTTCTAATAACAAAGAGGTTGGAATTTAACTTCTTGCAGAGCTGTTTTATATGACCTGTCCATGAAAGGTTGTTGTCCAATGTTATTCCTAAATATGCATTCGAGTCTACCGTTTTAATGTCTGGCAATCCTTGGTGTTGGTTTGGAGTTGGTGTGAAAATAAGTTGATGGGTTTTGTCTTCATTTAAAACTAAGTCATTATGATAACAGTACTGCTTTGCCATGTTGTAAGCTATATGTGAGTTTATTTCCATTTGTTCTTTATCTTTGGCTGTAGTGATCAATGCTGTATCGTCAGCAAACATGACTGTTTCACAAAATTCTTCAAGGTATTGTGGGAAGTCATTTGTTAACAGGATGTAGAGGATAGGGCCAAGAACGGATCCCTGTGGTACACCTCTATTCAATGGTAGGATTTCAGATTTAATTTTGCGTAGGACATAATTTTCTTTGTAAGTAATCTCTACCAGTTGTTTCCTGTTTCCAAGGTAGCTTTCAAACCATTGAGCTTCTTTTCCAGTGACACCAAGAGATTTGAGCTTTTCAATTATCAGTTTGTGATCCAGAGTGTCAAATGCTTTACTGAAGTCAAGCAAGATGGTCGAAGCTATGTGTCCTTGTTCTAGTTTGTCTATGATGCTTTCGATAAGTTGTGTGACTGCACTTGTTGTTGACCTGTTCTCAATAAAGCCATGTTGCCTTTGGGTAAGAAGATTATGATCTCTTAAATGTTTTAAGAGTCTATTCAAAACAGCTCGTTCAAGGATTTTTGAAAAATTTGAGACCAGTGATATTGGACGGTAGCTGGCTGCTGCCTCTGTAATTTGGCCCTTTTTATAGTTAGGGTAGACTTTAGTTGTTTTTAGGCTGCTGGGAAAAATACCTTCATTTAAGGATTTGTTTATTGTTACTACAGTGTAGGGTTAGTCTGTCAACCTCAGATATGTTGAGGAGCTTTTTCTGAGGAGTGTTTTTGGTTCAACTTATGTTGATAACAATGCAAAACAAAAATTGAGTAAAGCTATCAGATATCTGACATAATCCCACTAGAATTTCTTTCACAACCAGTTAAATCTTCTTTCACATGAATATTTACTTCTTTACATCTAAAGGCAGTATATGTTTTAAAATTAAACTTCTCAATGTCTATACTACATTTAACTACAGAGTATTACTGTTAAAATAAAAACTAACCAAAGTTAATTACAATTAGGTTAATTGAAAAACGAAAATAAGTAAAAATAATTTAGATGAATAATAAATTAGCTCATGAATATGTTGTAGTATCAACATATTATTGTCATGTTGAGTAGCATCAAGTTTTTTTATAACTGATGCAAAACAGTTGATGCCTCTCAACTAATTATATATTTCTTGATCCCGACTTGTGCAACCATACCTTTGAAGTAATCGTTCTCACTTATTTGTAGATAGATTTTGTGGACAAAAGTACTGTTGAATTGAAATACAAATTTCAAAATCGTTTTATCTGGTAATTTTTTAAAACTATATGGTATTTTCTTTTTAACTTTAAATATTTTAAACAGGCAGCCTTCTTTCAATATTAAAACAAATAACACAATTATATTTTTGAGTTTTCCTTTTATTTATCACTACCTATGTCCAAAGTTTAGTATCTGTAGCTTTGCTAGTTCTAGAAATGTTATATTTTAATAAAAAATACACAATGGTGTCTAGTGGCTAAATGATACATTTCTCAACCAATGTTTATAGCAATTTTTTATTCGAAATCATGAGTACTCTCAGCCACAGAAATTTGCGGCGCTCTTTTCTGAACAACCTGTATATATTTTTTTTTTTTTCATTATAAAATTAGAACTAAATCGCTATTCCAGATGTTGTAAAATATTTTTAAAAATTTATTTTTGGGTAGATACAATTTTGGATAGCTCAAGTAAGTCAACTGTTGTTACTCTTTACAGCCAGTTTAATACTGAACAAGAAAATATATAGTGTCACACTTAGCTTCTATGTACTTTTCATTCCAGGGTGAAATTAGGGGCAGCTGAAGGGTTAATTTATGTATATTTAATATTAATTAACAACTAAGAAAGATGTGTTAAGGGCCACAATACTTTAAATTATCAGTTTATGAGTGACCTCGTAGTATTTAGTTAAATTGCTATAAAACTATAGTAGATAATTTTTAAACCATAATGATTGTTGTAAAATTACCTATACCACTGTTAATATATTATGGATTCAAATAATTGTTATAACAGAAATGAATCCTAAAATTTAAAATTTACACAATAACAAACAAAGATGACTTTAGTGGTAAAATCAGCAGTGTTCATCATGATGCAAAAATATGGCAAAAAGAAACATAAATCATAGCTTGGTAATTATAACCAAGGTTTTATTACAACAAACTCATCACCTGTAAATGTATAAGTTAATATGGGAGCGATCTCGTAGATTTTCAAACAACTAAGTGAATCAGTAATGTTGTGAAAGTGTGTTGTGTTGGGCAAGTGGGTCTAGTAAGTCACATTTCAGTCCTATCACAGCCACATGACTAAACTTATAAGACCCCAATGGGTTACATCTGACTTAAAAGGATCTTAGATTACCTCATCTGGGAAAACTGTGCACAGCTATAATTATATTACTTTTAGGACTTTGATGTAAACAAATGTTTCAACCTTTCTCATAACTTTTGACATAACTATGTATTTAAATAAAAAAAAATAATGGCAGTGATGCTAAACCTTATAGGAATTTCAAAACATAAATAAGCATTTATGTTATTCCACTGTTTAAATTAAGCATTTTAACTAATTATTTTGATAGTTTTTGCACAGTAGAAGGTATAGTATTATAAATATGTATTAGTACAGCCAAACTTTCACATTTATAATGTTAGTTAGAACAGAGAGTGATTCTGATTTAGCATTTGTTTTAAGACACTGATTATTGTCTACAGTAATTATTTATTAAGACACGATTAACTTTATCAAAACAGTAAACTTTTAATTTAGTAAAATGCACGGATTACAGATCATTTCTCCTCTATATTTCCTTAACCCTAGAACTGTTAATCGACATAATTATGTCGGTTAATGCCGCTTTTGTGGTGTTAACCGTCAAAATTTTGTCGATCAAACATTCCCTCGTATAATTAATTTTTATAATATACTCCGGTAACGTATCGATATAATTCATGCACCATTGGATTCGGGAAGAAAAATGCTAAGGAACAGAGGAGTTTGATTCCTCTTTGTATTATGGTTATGACGTAGCAAGCTTGTTATTTTGAACGTAAAAGAAAACGCGACGCCGTTTGTTGTGACCGCCATATTGCCGCTGCCGTTCTGTATCACTTTCGTGCCGAGCTGTGGATATTTGTAAGTTTTAATAGTTTTACGCGTGTTTTAGTGTCGTATTTAATGTGTAGTGTGTTGTTTGATGTCGTAGTAGTGTAAACATATATATTTTAGAATAAATCAATTTCTATTTACTGAAATATGTTTGAGAAATTACCGGCTTTGTGTAGGCTATGGCAAAATGACTTGGCTAAAATTCATTTCACATAGTTTGTTATTGTTTTCACTTACTAAACGTTATTTATAGCACTCTTTTAGCTCTGAAGTAACTATTTATTTTTGGTAAATAGATAGTTTTCACAATAATATATATATTGCCTGTAATTTCTTTGGTTATATATAATAACTGTTTGGGTTATTCTATATTTTTTCAATATCTTTAGTTATATTTATAGTTTTTTAACTACATAATATTTCATATTACTTATAAACCATAAATTTATAAATTTTGATATAGTACAAGCTTTAGAAACTATTTTATATTTTGCTGAATGAAAACTTTTCGCAAAATTTTTGAATAATGGAAAAATTTAACTTTTTTACTTTTCAAAAAATAATTTATGGTAATTATTTCATTACTACTGTATATTCTATTTTATTCTAAGTAATAAAATATGCAATATAGCATGTATTCATAGATAAATGTATTAGCAAAACTTGTTTTACCAAAGTCTTACGTGTACACCCGATTTTCAGAATTTATACGCATCGCTGCTTTTTGTTCTATAGCTTTATGATGCTTTCATAAATGTGTATAATGTTTATGTTTTTCTGAAACTAGATAAAATTTGACACAGAATGGCTATCTCACTTATAAATATTTCTCACTATAACTTCATTTGCTAGGTATGGTCCCCCCCAAATTTAAGAAATATTTTTCGTAAATTTTATATTTGATTAAAAAAAGTGTTTATTAGAAAATTTTTGATGGTTAATTTTACAATATAGTGCAATTCTACGTTTAATTCTGAACACAAAAATATATACTCTTATTTATATTGCTTTTATTTTATATTTTTAATAATTTTTTTAAAAAAACCTTGCGCGAAGCTCCAAAACAGCCCGACACTACAGGATGAAATGACCGCCAGTTCTAGGGTTAAACTCTTGTTCTAAGTTATTATATCAACAAAATTATTGGGGTTATTTGAATGTATGCAATTGATCAACATGCAAATATAATAAACAAATACCTTCTACATTCTAAAAGCTCCGTTCTTATTGGAATTAGTTATAAATTTAAAACAAACAATCCAATATTTAGTTGATGAGCTGATGTGCTCCTTGAGTACGAAACGCCTCACAGAAATAAAAAAGTATATTATTGGAGTGTGTCTTTTAAATTTATAAATACCTTCTAATTTAAGCATTTTAAATATTTAAAAGTGATTTTCATTTTTTTTAATTTTACAAATAAACATGTAATTTTTAAAATTAAATATGATTTTATGTAATTTTTAAAATTAAATATGATTTTATGTAATTTTTAAAATTAAATATGATTTTATGTAATTTTTAAAATTAAATATGATTTTATGTAATTTTTAAAATTAAACATGATTTTATGTAATTTTTAAAATTAAATATGATTTTATGTAATTTTTAAAATTAAATATGATTTTATGTAATTTTTAAAATTAATATGATTTTAAGTCAAGTACATAGTGTATGCCTATTGCCTATACTATCAATTAATTTATATATAATTCACGACAAACTACAAGTAAAGAATAAATCAAATGTTTTCATATTAAACCTCAAATGAGATCCATACAGCAAACTACATTATGTATATCTGAGTACATGTCTCATGAATCATGAAACACACTATGTGTTTTTTAGCATTTGAAAATAGACAATCTTAGCATCATTTTTAGACTTATGAAATTACAATCAAGAACAGACAAATACGAATAAAACGCATTATTACTTGAGGCAAAGATCTATATTAATCTTTCTTTTCTTCTCCTTTTATAATGCCAAGTTATTGGTGTAAGTATTAACAACATGATGATTGTTTTAAAAACTTTGGTGCCATTATATTTTTGTTATTTTATATCATACAATGAGTTGAAAGCTAAGGCATTGAATAAGAAATTAATTGCTCTTGTAAAACATTTAAAATACATCATAAATAAAACATTTTAAAGGGAATAATTAAGTGTTGTTGCAATATTGGGGTTTCAGCAAACAATAGTTTGTATACATGGAACAAAGCTAGCTGATTAAAATATTCTAGTACAACTAAATCATTAATTTCCAAATAAAACTAAAGAATTTACAATTTTTTAAACACATGTTCTGTACATAAATTAAAAAATGTTTAAAGTTACAATATAAAAAAAAGAACACCCACATAGAACAGTTTCAAGGTAACTAAATAACATCACAAGCAAAGCATACATAATAAAATTACTAACTCTTGTTATGAACACGTATAAACACTAGCAAAACTTTGAAAAAGAAAAAATCAACAAAATAACATAATTAAATACTACAAAATGATAAAAGATCAAATCTTAAATTAATTATGTGCACAACACAAATACAACCAAATGGACACAATATAAAATTGAATCCAATGTGACATATAAAAATATTAAGTTACAAATAATAAACAGCAGCAGTAAAAAGGAAAAACTGTGTGTGTTATAAACCATTTCTAAAACGTTAAGTAAATGAAAGTATCTAATAAATTTACATGTTAGGTATATGAATCACAATAAGTACTCATACACCCTGTATGTTTATTGGCAAGAGATCAATCTAAAACACTGACCAAGAATAGACTATTGGTAATTGACAATATATACTTGTATTCTACCCTAATAGACTCTACATAAAAGATAACATACAATAAAGTGTATATCCTTATAAATCAATAGGTCACATAGACTACTTTGGAATAATGGAACTATCAGAACTTTGTTTTGTATAAATAATATAAAAATCTAATAGCTACAGTGGCATTTTATAAAGTACTTATATCTAATCTCGAATTAAAAGTATAAATATTTATTCGATAATATGTTTTTCAAAGTAACTAAAAAACTATGTAATACAGTTCAATTTTGTATTTTGAAATATACAAGTTGGTTACATAATGTATATTAATTGGTATTGAAGTACAAATTTTAAAAACTGTATTATTTCGATCATTTTTAGTAACCACGCAATTGTTATTACTTTAATTATTTGTAATGAAAACTAAATTTAAAATTGGAAACTATCATATATGAATGTTTTTTTTACTCAATTATTGCAATCTGGTTGATATTCACATGTTTTTTAATGATTATAATTAATACTGATTTGAGTATTGAAAATACTAGTCTATTTAAGTAATATATCAGTACTAAAATGCAAAAACTGGATAGTGTAAGAAGGGCACAAATATACACCCAATCTATCCGGGTATCTTCCGGGTGTATTGTCCGGTAGAAACACCGGATTAACCCTTTGATTGCCACGTCTGAAAACAATAAACTGATTAACTGGACACCCTACCAGTGAACAAAAATTCTATTCTTGAACAAAAATAACAAGACAGTAGCACTATTTGATTGCTATTGAACTCTAATGGTTACATACAGTATAAAGCAATCAACAAACCATACGAGTATAGTGAGTGTTCACATTTTGTAATTAACACAATGTATTCAGCATGAATTTTGCGAGTTTATATCATGGTAAAAAGTTTAGAAATAATGATAAGACTTGTTATCGTTTTAATAACTATCCAGTTCTGAATTAAGCTTTGAGCAGAGCGACTATCCTGAAGGACTAATTTTGATTGAATTGGAGATTTCAATCATTATTCCAGTGAGAACCTAATTTATTTCACTGTAACAGTAAATATACAGACATATATATCACATATTTCTATTATTATATTTATAAATCGTAAGAAATTATCATTTAACAAAATTAGCAACAGTTTAATATGATTATAAAACAGAGGGATAGAGGTAGAAAACCTAGTACTCAATGAGTTAATAACGTAAATGTAATGGTTGTATTTTAATCATGTGTCATTGAATTTTTAAGGGTTAACTTTTTGCATAATCATTCTTAGGTTACATTTTAGTAGTTTATACTCACAAATCCTTACCATGACAACACACCAGCACATTTAGCATTGATTGTTCACAAGTTTCTGTAAAAACCTCCTTATTTGCCAAATTTCGCCCCCAACAACTTTTGTTTTTTCCCATAACAAAAAATAATTATGAGGGGAAAGCACTAGAAAGATGTGAAAAAAAGAAACATCGTGGAAACTAAACAGCTTTATTACAGAGAACTTCTAGGCTTGCTTTGAGTTATGGAAAAGAAGTAAAAAGTACACAGCAACAATTAAAGAGTATGTTAATGCAGACAAAATTTATGTATGTACCAGTTCAAAAATTAATGTTCAAAAATAAAGTTTGTATGGCTCAATCCTATCTGAATAAACCATATCCATATTGACCATGCCTAGCTAACCATATGCAATTTCATTTATATATTTAAGTGATTTCCTATTTTCCCATTCCAAGTACTACCCTGTTATTACTGTTTGTGTTATTGCCAGTTTTCTCCAGAAAAATTGTTTACACATTTATCTAGTATAATTTATGCCCGTCTATTGCTTCAACTTAAAATTTTGAACAATGCAATAATTGTTATAGTTTCAGTACAACAGTTATATGTTTGAAAACCAACCAAGTGTTTCTAAGACAAGAAAATGAACTTACCTTCCAATTTAGTAAAGGTAAGTTTGCTCTTCCTACACTATCCACTGTCCCTTATTGAATCTGGCTCTAGCCCTCTATACCTGACAATATTGCACTTAAAATTGCTTATCATAAATAAATATTTTTGGAAAATTTAATAAATCATTTTGTTTTATACTACTGAGTATTAATATATTGCTGAACATTTTATATATCAGAATATTTGGAAAAACCATAACAGTATTAACATTTTTGTGAAAATTTCTTTTTGATCATCGAGGAGTGTGAAAGTAACAGAATATTTTTTGATATTTCCAATTGTACACTGATTTCTTATATCACTGAACGATGGAACATGTTAAAAAATTATTGAAGTAATAAAATAATACATAATTAAAAACTTAAATTGTATTATTTATTTTTTAAACAATTCACTTACTATCAGTTTCATTTCAACTTTAAAATATTTTCAATACTACAACTATATTTTAATGTTATTTTGATTACCATTAAATAAAAAAAGATTTCTTGTTCAAAAATCTCAATTTATGTAAACTAGACTTATTAAATAATAACAACCACTCAAAACACTCGTTATTCCACTATTATGTGTGTTAACAATTCATATCAATTACATCTTATATCTTTCTGGGTCAGAAAAATCTTTAACTCCACTACACTTCTATCACCCTGTGCAATTCTTAATTCAAATCAAACACAAAATACTTGTAATATTCCACATCATGCAACTAGCTGGCTGGCTGTTTTAAAACTAACAACATATATTGGACTAAACTCCGCTTCTAACTTTCCTCTGGTTTGGTTTTATCTCAAAAAAATATATTCCGTTTACATCCACAGTAACAATAATTATTCTTTTATGTGCTCAAAAATTTCACTCCAATATTGCTTATTAAATGATGAAAGTTAAGGGTCTGAAGTTGTAGTGAGGGTGATACCTCCGTTGCTCTGCGCAGGGTCACACCCCGAGGGTGGTGAGTACTCATGTGTATCTTCCAGCTTCAGGTCTGACACGAACTTCACCTGGACAGACAGTCAGCTTGTGCATTGTGGCTTAGCATAGAAATGATCAACAGTGTAAGTAATGAAATCCTGTCTTTTCCCCTTTCTGGATTTATGTGGAAACACTAAAATACAATAAATGTTAATTTCTTACTGAAGCCTGGAAGTCAATGAGTTTCTTCACTAGTACACTTTTTTCTTCAGTTACATGCAGATGAGGTAACTCATTATATAATGATCTAATGATATGTGAACATTAAAAAAATTAATTAACAGCATTCATTCATTACATTTTTGATTGCTATGCGTTAAAAAAAAGATACACACATTGTATTTTTATTTCTTCTTCCGAGGGATAAGCTAGATCATAATGTAAAACAAAACATAAATTTAGATCTTTTACAGATAAACCAGAAGTCTGTACCCAAATCTCTGATCCAACTTTTCATTCCTAGATGGGCAAAATCCACACATTTTAAATACATTCGTTGCTTAAATCAAATAAATAAAGATTTTAAGTATTTTTTTTTAATTCACAAAGTTTCCCTCCAAATTAAGATTTTAAAAATTAAATAATGTAAATAAAATTTACATGATTTTTTAATAACAAACTGAAATTAAATTATTATTACTGGACCCGTGGTACATACTGTATATACACTCTAACGATTTCTTAACTCTCCAACTGACAACGAAAAAAAACTTTGTGGTTTTTGCAGAATGAACACCTTTATTAATTTATAAAAATTATTGTTTGTAATTAAAACATAGTCATATTAAATCTTACTATAGATATACTAAACTTTTGACTTTAGTGACAAAGTGAAACAAAATATACACACAAAATAACAACTTTATCACTGAAACTAAAATGTATAATACATGCATCTTATTTTTTGAAGAATAGGGTTTTTGAAATTTGTATTATAATAATGTACAAATTAAAATAAAAAAGCAATTCACACATTTTAAATTTTTATGAAAAAAGTAAGAACATAGAAAACATCACACAAGAAAAATGTATATACAAATTTATATTTGGAATATACTGTAATGTGTATGAATAAATCAATAAAGTAATACATTTTAAAAGTATGTAAAATTTTATATTCCAACATTTTCTAATTCAGAATCTTTTTACTTTTACTTTGTAAAAGAGTAAAGAATGAATACTCTCTCCTCCAAGGAACAAGGCTCGAATGGTTTTGATGGTTTTCTGAAGCCAAATATTTACAATCATTAAACAACTGGTGTGTTTCTGTATGACATATTTAAGATTTTATTTTACACAGTGCAAAAACTACAGTGTAGACGTTTACTGATATACTGGCATACATATTTCTGTGGTTAGATACCATAACATTTATGTTTTCTCAAAATAGCTATGAACATCACTATGTCCATCTCATCAAGATATGTTTAACTTGATATTCAAATCCCCTGAAATAACACAGATTCCAGATGAGTTCTTAATTTGTAAAGAATGTATCAACTGACAAGAGGCAATAACTTGATAAATGGACTTAACAACTCATGTTTCTGGCCCAACAGGTTTTAGTTTTAAACTATTACGATACCACAACATCATATGTTGACTTCTTTAAACTCAGAATTTGTTGAGATCAAAGAGGATAAAATGTGACAGGTCGACATATCTGGTTTTGCCTTTTATAAAGTTGATGGCTAAACCTATTATGTAGATGTATTAAGCTTTGCTTCGTGTTATATAAATCATTGAAATCTTTTACTATAGTTAATGACAAAATCTGCTGTGGCGATGTGTAAAGTTTTGTCTCCTAACAAAGTTTACTATACTAATGCTATGTAACAAAGAAACACACACATGTTTTATTGATTAGTTTTGCCATTCTTCAAATCATTGGTTTTCATCAATGTTAGTTAATGAGGTCAGCTGGGTTTTTAGTGTTATTAACCCTTTTGATCTCGGCCATTTTTTGCAAACTATCTCTCAAAAATCTTGGTAGTTTACTGCAATGTATATGCTAAAATACTAGCACTATTTTTCCCGTTTGGCAGGCTTTTGTAAAAACACATTTTTTTTTAAAGATTTACATTTATTTATTTAAGATGAAATATACTAAATTACACAATAACATCTGTGGGGAATATATATTCTTGTAATATATTATGTTAAAAATAACATGTTTAAGGAAGTTTTCACACATTTTTTAATTATGTATTTATGAGAGGTATTTAAATACAATAAATGAGGCATGAACTGTTTTGCCACAAATCCGGTTGTGTTTTGCTGATTAGAGCAACAAACGGTGGCGTTGAACTTGCAGGTAGTACTCTTTATTGACCATTTGACCTTGTGGCAGGAATCCATGATGCACTATGCCATTTACATCTAAGAACACAACCTTCATGTTCAACTGTACTTATCGAGCATTTTTCAGTCTTGGCCATCCAGAATGCCTACACTGGGATGACTGAGCCTTAGTTTCAACGTCATATCCAGAAACCCATGTTTCGTCACCTATTATAACATGTATAAGTAATTTTGCATTGTCGTTCATCGTCTTCTACTATGTCTTCATGGCCATCTTTGAAACGTTGATACCACTTGTAAACCGTTTACTCATAGCAGACTCACCATAGGCCTTAGTTAACATTTTCCATACTTTATACACTTTATTTCATTTTTCACACAAAATATGATACAAATTCTTTGATCCATTTTTTTAACAAAACGAAAATTGCTAAGTTCATAAAACACGTCTAACCTTAGCAGCTGCCACTGAAAAAGTAAACAATGAATACAGCTGGAAATTTTATTATAGTTCAGAAGCATGAGTGCCGACACAAAAAATCTTTAAAATCAGACACGCCAAACCCACAAAACTTTAAAATTCCAGTTACTTTTTGAACACACCTATTATAAATGCAATACATTTTTAAAATCAATTCTTACTTTGTGTTCAACTAATACAGTACCGTAAATTAAAACAAATACCCAAAGAACTCAATTATTAAACAATACTAGATAACAGTAGACAGCAGGCAACTATAATTAACTGAATAATTGTTCTAAATTTTGTTATATAACATGCTACTGGATTTGAGTTTATATGCAAAAATGTTGCTCAAACAAGTAATGAAAGGTGATTTAAGCAATGAATTTTTGCTTACTATAAATAGCCCAATTTATACTATAGACTATCTTATAAGAAATGACAGGCAGTAGTACTAGCTGTAATTTTAATATTTGACTTATTCTATTAGGTTTTATTTTATTTTTATTTGTCAAATTTGTATACATATTGCAGTATAAATTCTCAAAACACATTTCTTAAATAGTATATTTTAATGCACATATACATGTATAATTAAAACTGAAAACGTTCAGCCTTGATTGGAAAACATTCCTCTTTTAAGATGATACTACCATCTGTACTATGAGAAAACCTTCAAGAGAATCATAAATGAGCCTTAAAATTTAGTCAGTAGACCTACTGACTGGCTCACATCCAACAGACTGAAGCTGAATGAAGAAAAAACCCAATGGATGATTTGCTCCTTAAACCTTAATCGGCTTCCAGCACAATGAAAGTATTAAGTTGCTTGGATTCATCCTCATGGCTGCAAGAAAGGCCCTACTATTCAGAGTCCGAATTCTTGAGCACCTGACTCAGTGCAGCGGAAGACAAGAGCTCCCTCTGGACATCAAACTTTGTATCAACTTTGCATTATATAACTATGACACAAAAACTATTTCCATTGTATAAATTTTACTAACCACAACTTTTGTTTTATGACGCATGTACTATTCTCTATGAATATGTAAATAAAGAAATTGTCTATTGTCTATTGTCTCAATCCTAAATTTCTGTGGAATAAACGTATAAAAATTATCTGTGAAAGGCTTTAGCCATGTAATCTTGCTGAGAAAATGGTTCATGATGTGCCAAAAAAGTATATGTTGGTAATGGGGGGCATTCATCTGACTGCTCTTCATTTCTTAAACCACATCAGAGGGAGAGACCGGTCCACTGTTCACAATTGTTTAAGCATCTTGGTATTATAACAGTATATAGTCAACATATTTTTCACTAATTGGTATGTAAAGCTTCATCTAGCACAGTTCAAAACCCAGGATTATAAACTCTCTCACGCCACTCAGCAGCGTAATGACATTGATATGCCCTTTTCACACTTAGTCTCACTAAAGATAGTTTCCCTAATATGGATATTAAGGTCTTCAACATGCTTGCCAGAGTGTGAATATTGGATGATGCCTGTTTCAAGACGATAGTTCAGGACTGGTTGAAGGATAGTCAGTCCCCTCTATTCACTACAGGAGTGTTTCTAAAATAATTTTCAAGGCCTATCTGCCGCCATGTAAATCATTGTAAATAGTATTTTATCTTATTTTACTTATTGACTTTAAAGTTTAAAAAAACGCTTAACACAACCTAGACAGCGTCATTGGTATCGACAAAGAACAAGGTATTATTTTCTCACAACCTTACATAGACTTGTTACTTACTGATTATACATTTTATATTTTTCTTAATGTTACAAAGCTTGTTTATATTGTTTGACAATCAAAGTGAGAGAAATCAAACATTATGTGAAAGAATTGCCAATAAAAATGTTGTGTAAGAGGGAAGAGTAAAAGCAAACTAACTCATGACTTTCAGTTGTATGTGTTCATTACAACCTTACCGTTGCTAATAAAAACTTCATATTTGTAAATCAATGTTTATGGGCACATATGATATAACAGCAATACGGTTTGTGTGTTGATAGAAAAAAATCAAAGCTTCTCTCTGAATTTGATATGAGAGGTAAGCTCACACCAACAAACAAAAGAAGTGATGAGGAGATGATCAAAAACAATTCACCAACTCATTATAAATTACCCACAATACAAAAATATTATGCAAGATAAGACAACTCTTAGGAAAAATATTCTTGTCAAGTCATATAAGTGTTAAAGTAGTGCACGAACATTATTTGGAACGGCGAGTTATCCTCCAAACAAGTCAGTCTCCTGTGATATATTTAGAAGTTACTGTAGACTACCTGGATAATAGCCTTGTTACAAAATCCAATGTAACAAGAAGCGAATATAAAATATTTAATTTAAGAAATTATATGTTAAGTTGCTTCATTTCAACTAGTATATTCAATATACACAAATTTAACAAGCAAAACAAAATCCTAACATATTAAACAACAGTAAAGAACAAACTTACATTTGTTTTCATTTTGGTTGGCTATTACTTTAATAATAGATAAACTAAAATAAAACAATACAACACACCCATCCACAATCTTTGCAACACCAAAAATGTAAAGGCACAGAAGTAGATATTAAAATATATACCACAGAACCAATGCTGATATTAAATTAATTTTATTCCAAGGAATTAAAATTAAATTATGTATATATCTCTTCCCCTCCCTTTCCTTCTCTGATGGTCTTACAAAATGTATTCTGTTCTTATTTTTTAAGATGTAGAGAGTTCTGGTGTTTCAAACTATCATATCTATCTTTATTTTTTTAAATTTAAATTTGAACCTTCTATACTAAAATAACAGCAGAACACCATTACACAACAAAGATGTGTGGGATCTAATGATAGGTATGTTCTGTTCTCGTCATGCCAGTGCACTGAGATTGAATTTTATGAGACAATAATGCCTTTATTAAATCCACCCACCAGTATTAGTCTTTACCATGTCCTATTACCACTAGATGGTTTTAGAATCTTTAGACTACAGTTTCATTGCTAAATAAGTCTTAGAAACTGACTACTGACTAGCTGGTTTATTATTGTCTGATTGCTCAATAAATACCTGTCCACTCAAAAAGATGTTTGATTACATTGACCTTTGGAATGATTCTATTTAATATCACTTTGTATTGTTTGACGCCATTACTGTATCTTGATGATCATGTATATAAAGATGTTTTTGATTTGATTTGATTCGCCATATACCCATCATAATTCGGCCAATGTTTTGCATATTTGTTTATATTTATTAATTATGTTTAAAAAATATTTACCATTGCACATAATTTTATTCAAAACATTCCACTCACTTCAAATATGACAATTACTTACTATCTGGTTTAAATTTTCTTTACAAAATGTGAAAAATATGTTAAATGTTACATACATTTAACTTCACTTTTTCAAAATCAAAAAGTGAAAACTAAAAATTGCAGAAAAATTCAGAAATAACAATAAAAATGTTCATTAAAGCAAATGCATAAACTTCAAAACAACATTCACTATAAAAAAGTTATAAAAACAAATAAGGCAATACAGAACATATTTTATTCAAAAGAGTTACTACTTTTTTAGCAGTATTTTATTGCCACAGCTCCAGGACCTTATTCAGCTTTGGTAGACCTCGGAAGATATTCGGCCGGACACTGTCATGTCCCACCACCGTCGACTCAGTTGCTTCTAATAGAAGTGTGTGGGGGATCAGCCCGGGCCCCCTGAAGGCCTGCGCTCGGTAAAATTGTCCAAAAAAAACGGTCTGACTACGGGCCTGCACAGCATTTATTCAGTAAAGTTTGGTTGCAGAATGAAGAGACAAATACACAGTTTCTATATGTACAAAGTATAGCGCATTTGGTGCAATATTTATACAACTACAGCTAGCTGTTTACAACAATGTTGTATTACTTATGCGTCGGCATTCAGATTAAGATTCAGAAATTCTTAATTCACAAACACATGCAAAGAATGTACAATGAATAGTCACAAAAAGAACATTATAGTTAATCAAAACTTATCTAGTATCAACTTATAAAATATTCAAACTAACTACTACTACTACTATTACTTATTTCAACTTATTATAATATTCTATATTATGGTAATAAATAGCTGTCATATACACACATATATATATATATATATATATATATACATAAATACATATAAACATATTGAACTAAACCAATCAATTATTCCTTTCAAACAATTCTTGGAATGAATGTAGAGATTTATTTAGTAGGTACTCTAAGTTTAGTTTTGAAATTATTAGTGTTGTAATAAGTTTTAATTCAACCGGCAAATAATTTAGATACTATTTCCCTATGTATGACGTTTTCTTTTTATAAAAGTTCAAGTGATGAGAATCATTAGATACATTGAACCATGTATTATACAGATGTTTTCTTTCTGTTAAGGTAAGATTGCAGAAATATATAATGTAATTTATAGCTTCAAATATGTAAAGATTGTAGACAGTAAATATTTGGAGTTTCCTAAAAATATGTTTAACTGAATTTCTTATATTTACATTTTTATAATTCCTTGCTCTTGTTTAACTAGAATTTTATCTAAATTATGTGATGTGGTAGCTCTATAAATAGCTATACCGTAAAAAATGTAAGAATTTATGAGAGCATCATAAACTGATTTGAGAGATTCTATACTGCAAAACCTTAGCCGATCGCCTCAGTGCACATAGACCAATGGAAATTTTATTTAAAACATAGTCCAAATGTTCATTCCAACTTAAGTTTTTATCTATAACCAATCCTAAAAATTTTGTGCTATAAGCATTCAGCAATTGTTCTTCCCCAATGAAAATGTTGCGTTGAACCCTGTTTAGAGCTTGTTTTGTGGAAAAAAAATAAAATTTGATTTGCTAGAGTTTAACAAAATGGTTTTACTTATCAAGAAGTCTTTAATCACTGAGAAACCTATGAAAGTGGACATCTCAACACTTACGACACTTTTACCTGAGATAACCATATTATTGTGTCATTAGCATATAAACAGACATCAGAGCTTCCTTGCACCACAGGCAAAAGAAGTGGACCTAATACTGATCCTTGTGGGACTCCATGCTCAACTGTTCTTAGTTTTGAATGAAATTTGTTTTTAAAACAATACCGATCACTTTTTGAAACATGCTCTATTTCAATGTATTGCATCCTATTTTTAAGGTAAGAACTAAAGCATGTAAGTTCCTTTCCCATAGTTTTAAGAGTGTTTATTAATTTATAATGTAACACACTGTCAAATCCTCTGGCCAAGTCCAGAAGTACTCCAATCACGTCTTCTTCCTTATCCACTGGATTGATTATTGAATCAATAAACTCAATACCTGCAGTAATCGTACATCGTCCAGATCAAAAACCTTGCTGTTGACTGTTTAACAAATTGTTGGATTCCAGATAATTTAAAAATTGGTTATAAACAACTTTTTCATATATTTTTGATAATACCACCAGGAGAGACGCTGGCCTATAACAGGCAGGATATTTTGGATCTCCCTTTTTTAAATAGGAGCTATTTTTTATACTTAAGCTATTTTCAGCTTATCTGGAAAAATTCCTGATATCAGAGAATTAACCAAATGTGTTAAGGGTTGTAATTACCAATTAATTACTTTAACCTTATCAAAGAACCCCCTTATTAAGGGGAGAGAATCCCTATTTGAGTTGCCTCGTTTGACACCTAGAAGCATCGGTTTACCTATGCTATATAAGTGGACAAGGCTGCTTTACAACAATAATTGAAATTTCATCAAATCCTGATGAATATATGTTTTCAAATTATGAAATTATGGCTTTTACATCAACATCATTTACTAGTTTAAATTTTAAAGTAGTTGAAATTTGGTTTGAGTGCTGAAATTAAATATTGCTTAAATGGTTGGTGGGAGAAATGCTCAGAAGTATTAAGCTATCAACGGCGTCAACAACAAAATTATTTAAAATATTAGCAACCATTTGTGTGATTGCTGCCTATGCACTATTATTGAAACACTGGGTGGTGTAAAATGTTTCTTTCTTTCCATAAATAAAATCCAAAAATATACTTCGAAATAAAAATGGTTTATTTAGCATCAACCTCTTTTTTATTTACAGATGAAACAAATGAAAACCAACAGCCTTCCATAAATTAACACTGTATCTGCTGGTAAATTTTCCTAGAATGCTAAGTAAGGTTTAAATGGTCTTTCAACTCTTAAAAGCTGAATATAAGCTAAATGTCTTGCAAAACATAAAACAACACAAATCTAGTGGTTATTTTTCATAGTGAAAACAAAAAAGCAAAACAGGTGTTTTGGGTCTTGTACGTTTATAGAAGGATACACTGATCTAGTCAACTTTCACCCAAGACAACTACCGTTAGTTTTAGGTTGACCTTCCTGCCAGCTTTACCACAGATTAGTGACTCTCATAAGTATATAACAGACTGAAAAAATTCCTAACGACAGTTGAGGGAATCAAACCCACTACTCTAAGGCTAACTCCTGTGTCCGAGGGTAGCACCTTAGACCACACAGCCATCCAACTTAATGTCTTGCATGTGCAGATAGCTAACTTACGATTTTGCTCTACTGGGTCTTAGTCACTTATCGCTTTGGCAGCATTCTAATGCGTCGCAATCATGACTCGCAGCACTTACAGAGTTAAATAAATACTTTTATCAGAGTAAACGAGTGAAATAATTAAATTAACAAGTTTACAACTTAAATATTCATGAACTGCAATTTTAATAGTTTGAAGTGCAAAACCAAAATTCTCTCCGCATTAGTCTAACTTTGAATATGGTATAATTACTAATCATACGTAATCATACTTCCACCTTGCCATCACCCATCCCAACACCATTAACCAATTAAATTTTATTAGGCAAGGAAAAGCACCTGAGTATTGGCCCAACAGAATGGCCGAACTATTCAACCTTGGGTTATCAGTAGATTGTGCTAAGCTCTGAGACACCCCAGCGCCACACCAGCAGATGATCTGTTTCTGAAGCAATCACTTAAATTAACTCTTACATGAGAAAAATAATTAGATGCATGCAGGTTAAATGAAGACACATCATTTCTAAATTGAATTTATACATAAAGAATACCTACACCCTAAATCAATTGTATGCCATAACCATTTAAAATTCATTAAATATATTAATTTTCTTTTTGGAGAGGGGTTGTATTTAAACCGAAAATTAATTACTGAAGTATTATAAGGTAAAAGGATTTATTACTATATACCGTATACTTTATAATATACAATGCAAAATGTGCAACTTCAAACATAAATTACTTCATGTGTAGAAATACAATGTAAAAACTATTTATCATGAGAAAATTTTTTTTAATCAACCCGATTAAGGTTTAACAAAATAACCAACAAAATCACAGCAATAATATAACTTTATTTGATCAATTTCCCATAAAATAGTGTGATAAAAAATATTTATAAACACTTAGTTGGGATTACTGGCTTAAAGTGGGTAGAGGTAAAGGCTAACTTTGGATCAATGACCAGAGATGAAGCAACTAAAAACTAGAATTATTTAAAGTAGAATAGCATACTTTACACCTAATTAGAAAAACTACTCAAATTACAAAAAAAAACATACTTTACAACTAACATTATGCCTAACTAAATTATGTATTCTTAAAAAGTTAAAAACAAAATCAAATATAATTAAGTTTAAAGTATAAACTGCATTTGAACGAATATCATAATTCATAGTTATTTATTTCATAATTCATAGAAATATTTATTAATGAATTATCAATAATTAGGAATTATGATTACTTGAACCATATATAAAAATACTAATGTATTATACGGTAACAAAGCTATACAATACAATTAATAAGTGCAATTTCAAACAAAAAAGACTACAAAGCCCACATAAAACTATGTAAGCTTATAAATTATTTTATTTTTTATTTTAACTCATTATTTACATATTTAATAACCATAACACTGTATTGCATGAAATCGAACACCATACATAAATAAATAAAGTATAATCAAATTACATTTCACTAAAATTCTTGTACTAATTCTGTTTTATAAAAAAAAGTAATCACTTTTATCGTAACTTAAATAAAAATATTCCTAGGCCTATTTTGAACTTAACAGCTGTAAGTAGTAAATGGTACTTAGTACAAACTGAAGTCACAATCTTTGGTATAAACATATTTATTGAACACTGACAATGTTAAGGTCATTTTCTAAGAATAGGCCTATTTTGAACTTAACAGCTGTAAGTAGTAAATGGTACTTAGTACAAACTGAAGTCACAATCTTTGGTATAAACATATTTATTGAACACTGACAATGTTAAGGTCATTTTCTAAGAATAGGCCTATTTTGAACTTAACAGCTGTAAGTAGTAAATGGTACTTAGTACAAACTGAAGTCACAATCTTTGGTATAAACATATTTATTGAACACTGACAATGTTAAGGTCATTTTCTAAGAAACAGGATAGTGTTTGATATTTTTTGCTGAAGTCGGTTAGCTTCAAGGTAAATACAGTGTATTATTGGTACTTTGGGATTATACCGACCACACCCAGACATGAATCGTTATTTCACATTTCGTTTCTACTGATTACTAGATTAGCGTAGAACAATATTTCGTCAATATAAAACAGGAATTGTCTTATCGCAAACCCCTCCCCATCCTCAGACAGAGGTCAAAGTCGAGCGTCTAGTAGATAACGTGATTGCAGTCTCGCCGCCCGTTCAGCTGGTGCATCGCTTTGTTGTACTTCCGTGTTTTACCTCTACATTTCTCCAAACACAAAAATTCAACAAAAACAATCATTTACCAAACTAAACTCTTTATTAAAAAAACACTCAAAACTTGTTTTTATTCTTGATCACATTCCGCCACCCAAAATGCGAGTGCCTCCGGCCATCAGCGCGGGCATTGACAGCACCTTCGGTGCTGCCCCGCGCTGATGTCGACGAAAGAAAAACATCCCTCGAGATAGTACCTATCAGTAAAATATCAAATTCTAGAGGGGCTAATCAGAAATATAAATTGAATTGTAATGGAAAGGCAATTATGTACCGTGCAAATCACGTGATGCCGCGCGGCCTGCCGTAATCAGGATTCTCGAGAAAGATAAGATAACAGCGATCACAATACCTGGAAATGCTTGTAAGTTTGTAATTTTGTAATTGAAGAGTTGTTTTTTCGTTCTATCATGTTTGTTTCTATAAATTTCTATTTTTGTGTTCTTCATACTAGTGTGGTCGGTATAATCCCAAAGTACCGTATTATTTTAGTGGCAAAATATGGAATCCAAATATTAAACAGAATATCTATATGTTCCAAACACTGCCTGATTATTTTTAGCACAGTATAAAAATAAGCAATTTCCTTACAGTTTTAATTTATTTACCTATGTATTGTTATGAGACCTATGTATTGTATGAAATACCAACTGTTTCGTGGGAAAAGTATAACATGTATCACATATAAAATCAAAGTTAACTCTAATACAGTATATAAAATATCATAACCTAACTTACCAAGTCAAACCCCTTGTAACTCAGAAAATTAATAGTTTCAAAAATAAAAATCCCATGATCCAACATAAATCTAACAATCTAATCTAATCTAGTCTCCTAACCCAGGAACACAAATTGTAACCATACTTTCTGGTTACACCAGAATCTGCTCTCTAAGGCTAAAATATTTAAAGAATTTCATTGTGTGATCAAAACTAACCTAACCCAGGAATACAAATTGTAATCAGAATTGCTGGTTACACCAGAATCTGCTCTCTAAGGCTAAAATATTTAAAGAATTTCATTGTGTGAGCAATGTTTTGATATGATGTGAACTGGAAAATTTGGATATTAGTAGAAATCAACATTGAAAATATGAGGGCTGTTCAGAAAGTAAGGAACGTTTCCATCTGACGCTGCCAGGCATACTTCAACCGCATATACATTGGTATGCTCATGACCGGCACCTCAGTCAGCATCCAGATGTCACATCGGAAATACCTCCGCGCTGCCCATTTTTTTAATATTGAAATTTGAAATGTTGCTACAATGGAAAATCCCACCAGCTGTAAAGTGCAGTCTATCATTAGTTTTTTTGTTAACAAAAAACTTAAAACCAATCGAATTTCATCGGGAATTAAGTGAAGTGTACCGAAACAATGTAATGACTGAAAGTTTTGTCAGGAAGTGGTGCATTCAGTTAAAAAATGGCAAAACAAACGTTCATGGTCAAGAGAAGAGTGGACGTCTAAGCATTGTGACTAAACGATCTGGTTGTCAAAGTTAACGAAAATTCATTGAAACCACCATTTTACAATAACTGAGCTTTCTCTAAGTGTTCCACAAGTTTTACAAACTTTATTTGAAATTTTTTCATATAAGCTAACAAGCACAGAGGAAAATCGTTATTCAAAATTTTCCTTTTGCATGAATTATCATGCAAAAGCAAAATTTGCCTGATCTCTAACGGCAAACCGTACATAAGAACTCTTGAACTCGTGCAACTGGGAAATTGTTCCTCATTCCCCTACAGATTTGATTTTGCTTGAAGTGATGTTCACTTTTTTTCTCAAAAATAAAAAACCTGGAGATAACGATGGGAAGCTCCAGGTACGCTTCACTGAATGGCTGAGATCAGAGGCGACAGAATTCTATGACAAGAATTTAAAAGCTTGTCCAACGGTATAATAAGTGCCTGAATTAGTATGGTGATTATATGGAAAAGTAGTATTTTAGTCCCACTTTCTTGGTTTAAAAAAAAATCTAAAACGTTCCTTACTTACTGAATAGCCCTTGTATATCACCTATGTCAGAAACCAAGCCATCTGATGCCTCATGCCATCATCAAGTGTAAAGATTCGATCTAAATAATGATAAATTATATTTTACCCTCTTGTTTTTCAGTAAATATAACATTCTAATTTTACTGATTTTAAAGATTTTGGGAGCTAAACTATTTAAAATGAGATATTTCTCTAAAAATAGAAAATGTGTAAATCGAATATTTAAATGTTTTTAAAGTTTTTAACAATATCAAAATGTAACTCTAGGCACCTGTTGTAATGATACTAAGAACTGCATTTAAACCTTTTTTATTTGCTAGATTTATACCAACCTCTGAATAATGAAAATTGAGCACACTTGTAGTGCCATTTTATATACAATCTTGATATTTTTCAAATATATTTTTTTGGTCCCTTAAAATGACATTTCACTTTAAATACAGGAAACAGTTTTTAAAAGCTATCACAATTATTTCTCTTTTACTAAATACTGTATATGAAAAAGAACACTGGACATGATTACATAAACATTGATACAATGAAGTAAACCTTAAAAATATATATTTTTTTAACCCCATGATAAGTAGTTTGATCAAACATTAAATATGATGACAAATTCATCAAAGATTTATACAATTGTCTTATTGAGTTTTCATACATAATATGCATAGCATTTATTTAATTTGAAATACAAATAATGAACCTCCTAATATAATAATGAAGTAAATACACAGTCATCACAAAAACAAGTAAAACATCACTTTTAAAATTTAAGAGAGAGGACAACACTATTTTCAACGTCAAATAGATTGAATAGAGGAATAAATATAAAATAAATAATCTGTCTTAACAATTACACCTACAAAAGAGAGCAATGCTGGTCATTTTGCATAAGTTTTCTTGACAGAATTCTTTGAACCCACATCAAAACTTTATATCTTTTAAAAAAGTTCAAAATAATTTTTTATGAGAGAATTTAACGATCTAAAAAGAAGTTAGCAATGTCTTTAACTTAGAATAATATCTCGAGGATTAATTGATTCATAAACTTGAAATTTTGCTTAGCTATCACTAACAGTCCAATAATTTTTAGTTTTTTTATTTACAAGGTCTTTTGTTTTCAATGTAAACACCCATACATAGTAATATAAAAACATGTATTCTTAAATAGTAAAAGAGACGTGTTTTATTTAATAAACTACACCTCTATGTAAATTATACAGAGTGAGGCACTCAACCAGTCCACAATGTACAGCTGCTGAACTGAGAACCTACCTTCTTTGTTTTAATGAAAATCCCCGTATTTCGACCTCAAGGAATTTGGAAAAATAATTTTTAACACCCCAAAATGACAATTTAGGGAATAGGGGTAATTTTTTATTAAAGATTTTAAAGTGTAAAGGTAGGTAAAACCGTACCTCATTTTAAAAATCTCTCTTCACTGATTATTTTGAATATATTTTAAAATTATTTCGCTTCTTGTATACAGAATGGTCCAAAATGTCAAAGTTGTACGGTTTCACAGGTATTTTTTGCACACACACACGCGCACGCACACACACACAAATAGTACTCAATTTCTAGAACTAGACGTGACGAAACTTTAACTTTAAAAGGTATGGATTGCGTCCCAGTGAAGGGGGATCCGGAGGCCATCCCTGGATAATTTTGAACATGTGCGTCTCTAAACAGTATTTCTATGCATTTCTGACATACAGGGAAATGTTTCACTTCTTGTGCAAAACCCAAAAATTTGTAAACCATTATTTGCTGTTTTGCTTAATTAGTGTAATATATCTATGTTAACTACATATATAATAACTAACATAAATTTATAAAACAGTTGAACATTGCTTAAGGACTTAAATAGTTCTAATGTTCAAAAAAGTAGAGAGCAATAAACATAGTGCAGTAGCAAGAGACTGTGTCAAGTTTGTTCATTCAAGAGTAGTGAGTGCAGGTCAATTCATTTATAAAATTGCTATTCTTCCTTGCTAACAGTTCAAACGACTGCCACTACAGACTGTGGGCCATAGGTTTGTGTAATGCTTGGTGCAAACTCATATGACAACTTGATTTTTTATCCAATTATAACTATTTAAAGTGAATCAACTTTAGACATTTATAACTGTTTTTATGTAAAAAATGTAACCCGCAAAACAATGTAAGATCTTAATCTTTAATTGAATGCTGTTCCCTCTCATACTGGGTAACGAATAGAATTCATATGATTTGCACCAACCACTGCATGAAACTTAAATAAAAATAGTCTCAACATTAACTGATATCCAGTAATGGATGTCTCTAGAAATCCAAACAATAGCTAACAAGCACTGTACACTGCAGCCAGCCATAGTCCAGTCCACTGATCCTTAGACATACTTGACCCTGTGGTCGGACGAACAACGCTGCAGAAGATGTGGGAATTCTTCAGGCAGACGATTCGTCGGATAGCACCTTGCAATAAACACCGTCTGCCAAACACAACAGGTCTTCAAATCCCGAAAGATTTATCCAATACTGGAGAAAGACTGTCAACTAATCCAAGCAAAAGCCTTTTTGACACTACTGCACCGCTTGCATACATTACAACTTGTAATATTCAAATGAAGAGTCATTCACAGTTACACACAAAAAGAGATCTGACTGCCCATGGAGCATGTACTTTTTGTTCATCAATTTAAATGTTTCATTATATATAGGGTGTTTCATGTAAGGTGTCTAACTGATCAGGAGAGAACGGACTATAGAAGAATAGTGAACTGGTCGGATTCCCCATAAAATCAAACCTTAAGATTAAAAAGTTTAAAACTTTTCAAGAATTTCAAAGAACGTATGTGTCAAAAAATCTATACATCAGCTTGATTCTCGAGTTTTTAAAATTTGAAAATATGTAATTTTATACATCATATCTAAGGCATTTTTAAGCCAAACATATTAGTGATAAACAAAACTTAATTATTTTTCTCATTTTAAAATTTCCGGGTTATTTCTGAGACGCAATATTATAAATTACTCCAAAAAACTATCCTTGTGGCCCAAGCCCAATTTTTGAATAATTCAAAATAATTACTATAACTTTATGTTTTTATATTCAAACACAAGCCATCATTAGATCATTTGATCGTCTTTGTAAAACCAAACAAAATTTGTGTTTAAACTGTTTTTCTAGCTCTAACAATATTAATTTTTAAATTTAAAAAATTGTTTTCAGCATAATGTCAGTTTGTTTTTAATTTTATAACAAAACTTATAAGTACCTACTAAATTTTAGAAAATTAAGCCAAATAATTCAAAATTAACACAAATGTAATTTAAATTAAATATTACATTTTTATACAGTTAACTGTACTATTCCAATGCAAAATTAATTATATGGCTTAACTACAGTTAAATACATAGGACATTTCATTAATTTTGTTCATCTATCTGTTTCATTAAAATCAACTCTTCATAAAAATGCAACGATGAATATTACTTAAATAACTAATACATTATTCTTCTTCAACAATCATTACTTCTTAAATGATCAAGAAATGTTATTTCTGTTAATGAAAGCTGAAGTTTTTTGAATATTAGTTTAAGTGTTGTCTTCAAAGATACCATTGTTTGGCTAGAATGTTGTAACATATTTATATGCAATTTGTAGTATGTTATTAATTTTTTAAGTCCTCAATAGTACTGAACTATAAATTTTGGATCACTGTTCATTCAAATTCAGAATGTTTAGTTGAAGATTATCGTTTTAGCCTCATTTTAGTAAATTATTCATTATATAATCAATATATTTTACCAAGTCTGTCGTGTTGCTACATACTGTGAGCTAAATCTGTTATTCCTAATATATATTAGATCTATGTATCATAGATTAAATACAGCATTGTATTTTTGTTTAAAATTTATTTTACTTTTTAAATATTTATTTTGAACATCCACTTCCATATTTAAAAATTATACTGAAGCAGGTGATATTTTGAATGTAAACTTTAATTTGCTTAATTTTTTTAAAAATCTAAAAGAGTGTATAAATTATTCATCCTAAGTCTAAATCAAAATTGTGTTATCAATAAATGATTTGAAAATATAGAATTGTAATTCTGGCTGATGAGAAAATCCAATTCTGATTTCCCCATAAAAAGGTTGACACACGATAGAGCCCTCTGAGTCACCATTGCTATGGGATTTTCGTTGTAAACAAAATGTATATGTTTTAAAAACGGACACGATTCAAATAAGCACAAAATAAACTACTTTTGTAATAAATTAAATACTACGATTTGTATTAATTTGCCTTATCTTCAGATAAAAAGCAACAGTATCAATTCCTTCATCATGTTTTATGATCATTTACATAAAGCATTTAAATAATTGTTCTAAAAAATAAATAATAAAATAAATTTAAAAATATAAGCAACAGTTGTACTAATTACTATGTTCTTCCTCAGTATTCTAATAAAATTTGTTGTAAAATCGTTTAATTCAGGCATAAAATCAATCATATTTTGCATTTTATCATCAATCGATTTCAAAGTTTCAATTTGTTTTATATAATTTAATAGACTAAGAATTAATTGATTAGTTTTGATGATGCACCAGTTTGTTGTTATTTTATGGTATCCAGCATTTTCTATAATGACAATAATTCAATTTAATATATTACTTGATAATAGCTATTTGAATGAATAAAATTTACTCTATATAAAAGTTTAATACTTCAAGTGATAAATTCATTAACACAATCAACACCAGGAGACAAAATTTCCATTATCAACCAATTTGCTGTTTGGTAATCAAAGAGTAACACAGTTGAAGTACGATTATCCAAGGTGCTGGGTTAACTGAGGCCATAACTAAATAATCCTTTAGGAAGTGTTTACAAAACTACAATGAAGATATCAGGCGTGTTTTTTATGTTTGAGGGTGTGGAACTCTGTGGCACCAAGCCATTTGCATTGTTAATTACTGGCTGTTGTTAATTCGAGAATTAATATGATGGATTTAGAACCTGCCCATTTGTCACAACAGGCTAGTAAGTGAAAGTGGCTAACTACCCAATTAACTCTTCCAAGAGATCTTGCCTATTGGATGCAGATAACAATGAACAATTTATTGTAACAATGAAATTTATCTTGGAAATAGAGAAGAATGCATAAACAATAATTATTGCAATGACAGAGCACAATGGTGAGAGAAACTGTGAACAATACTAGATTTTGTACAAGTATTGATTATATTCATTTCAATGTATTTATATACATGTACTTGTAACATTCAAAGCATAGCAGTAGTAAATTACAGAAATCTCAAATTCTTATCTGTCGTCAATAAAACAAACAGGATTTTTGTAAGTGATAGATATTTATCCAGTTCTTGTACACTCTCAATAAGAATGTTATTATTACTTTTGAAACTACTTCAAAATGTATTAGACTGACAAAGACTAGCTTTCTTAGACTACACAACGATGAAGCCGGCACTAGACTAATACCCCAGTCATAAGCTCATGCTCACAATATCACAGCAACTAGATGACAAGACAAATACACCCACTTACTCTAGACACTATAGCTTTCCTTTTCCAACAGTGATACCATACTATACTGTAAATGAGCAGGTCGCCCAAGGTGGAAAATTAGCATAGTCAAGCAGTAAAATGAAATGTTACCATTTTGACAAAATGGCAAACATCAATTCATGTTTTGAACATCTTACATTCATTCAAGTTTTCACATTTCTTGTTAAATCTTTAAAACGAGAAATGTGAAGTAGTGTATCACAGATAGTAGTAGTTCCGGAAACTGACCAGGAGCTTCTGTGGCATTATCAGTATTTATTAAACTGTTTTAAGATAGTTCAGTAGGCCTAAAAAAATATGTATTCTAGTAAATATGTTTATAGAATCTAAGTTAGCCTCTACTGTTTATACTAGATAATGCCAGCTGGTTGAGGATAGTTGCTAGAGTGTGATTTACACCTTGTTTCCAACTAATCAGTCACCACAATCATGTAGTAGTTTACATTGGTTACTTTTGTTACACTTAGTTTAGACACTCCGTAGTCTCGTGTTGTACTGTGAATGATAATGCAACAAAGTCTTGTACATATACATTGTATTATATAGTTAAAAATTTGCGATAAATTAGCAGCACTGGCCCACACCAAGATTGGAGACAGCTCGTGTTAGTTTTGCCGTAGTTTGTCCTCACAACTCGTATGGCCAGTACAGATGGCCGTTCTACCTTCATTGACAGCTCGGGAGCCATATTTGTTGTATGCCTCCCCAGATTAGAATTACTTTTCAATTTCCTCTGTGTTATTTGCATAGTAATTTAAAATGTTTAAAGAAAAAATGAAAAATAGTTATACATTTTTTTATAATGAACCTTTCTAATACGAAGATAAACATACATTTGGAAATTTAACTCTTATACGTATATTGTTAACAAAGATATGTAATAAAATGACATAAAGAAGGTTTTTACAGTTATGTTATAATCAGACATAAACTATTTTACATTTTTTTACAGAATAAAACCTTTAAAAATAAATACCTATGTGTAGTAAAGAATAGTTAGCACACATCTTCTAGTAAAGTTTTCTAGGTTTCTATCCCTTCTATCACTTCAGTGTTAATCCCACTACACACGTTATTCGTCTTATTTGCACGCTTAAAGATGCAAAATTGATCCGCACTTCCAACAAAATGGCAGCGGTCAGTAGAGCTGGCCATACGAGCTAAAGGACCAATTATAAATACTGTCTTCGAGTGCATAGGGTTGATTCTAGTAGTATGTTCCATGGCTGCTTTTGAAAATTCCATTTTAATTTACCATTAAACTTTTACTTCATCATTTAACTTTCTATAAAAAAATCCTTTTCCCAAAAAAATGTTTTCTAAAAACATATTCTAAAAATTATTATGTTTTGGTAAATTATTTTTATACGGATACGTATAAAAATAATAAAAAAAACTGTTATTTTTGAGTTGATATATTTCTTCTGTTTAAAAAAATGGTAATTACACACTCACACTTACACAAATTGCTACACAAACTCAAGTTCCACAGGAGCATTCAGATCATTCTCATGTGATCTGCTTAGGTCTAAAATTAGTGTATAGTATTCCATTAAATGTACTAGAGTCGTTTAGTGGGTTTTAAAACAAAAAAAATTAATTTTGCTTTTTAACAAGCAAAATTTTTTAAAGATAGCTAAAAAATATCTTGTCTAAAAATGTTATGTGTTTTTCTTTTATACCAGCAACAAGGAAGCAAAAAAATACATATACCCAATGGTATTTTGGAGGGTAATTACTAAGCATTTATGTTTTCATGATAAAAGAAATACACTTAAGATTGCACTTGAGGAAAAGAACATAACAATTGTTGGAGTTATTGCTACTGTTGGTGTATAAAGTTTTGTGTTCCTTATTAGTTAATGTATCAATAAAATTTACAAACTATAACTTTAGGCAAGGCCTCCATTAAGTAATGTAATTATTTTTAACTCTCCTAAGCTATAATGAACAATAAATTACTCTTAGGGATCCATGCAAAAGTAAATTTGAATAAATAATTAACAACCATAACTAATTATAAAATTAATTTATTTTAAAACTAAAAAAAAATCCCTCTTGTATATAATAAAAACATCTACCCTAATAACATGTTTCTGCAGAAACACTAAACATAAAAGTTCCAGAGCGATTCTCAAATAGAAAGGATTTGAAAAATTGCAATTGTAAATAATTAGTTCACTACCCACTGTAACTATTTTTATAGTAAAATAATAAACTTCAGCTTTTTATGTCAACGCTTACAGTTAGTTACTTAAAATCTGAACTTTTCAGACATGCTGTAAGATATTCGTAATTTTTTTTAATTCAGGTATTTCTGTACAAACAAGTACAGGATAAATGGAATTTATACATTAAACGACTCTAGTATTACAATTATTATCAATGTTTCACAAATTTCTATGTTAAATTACTAATCTAGTTGCTAATTTTTCTTATTTTATAGAAGCAGAAATACACTAGTAATAATTTTAATATTTAAAATCAATGACCTAACATTACCTTGATGTTAAATAACAGGAAGGAAAGGGAGGTAGGATTTTTTGTTGTAAGCTAAATTATTTTGTAAATTACAGTATCCAATTTTAGTGGTAATATTAGATAAACAGGTTAATATGACTTGTTATGCCCGTAAAAATAGTATTTATGATCAAAGTTTTAAATTCTTACAGATGTAATAAAATAAATATTATTTATATAATGATAAACTACTAACAATAGTCACCTGTAAATATCTTTTGGTGCTAAATGATATAACTGTTATGTATTGAAAAGGGGATATTATACTCCTAAGGGTTTTACCCAAATATATATATTTATACAGTGTTAAAAGAATGAGTATTGAAAATTCGCTTGATTCGCTCAGTACTTGACAGAAAAGAGTTATCCTGGAACGATTTAATAACCTGACTACATAGTTAGATCAATCTTTATCTTTTACAAACTAGTATTCAAAGCCAGGTTTCCTTAAATGATAAAGTGCAACACTAATTATCAGCTACCAAAAACCCATATAATGAAATTTGTGCATGCATACATCTAATTATTCTGCTAACCTTCATGCAAGTAATATTAAAAAATCTATGCCAACCATTACATGTTAAAGAAGTTGGTTTATTCCAAATCAAACCTACAGTTGTGTTAGTTTAACCTCAATTATTTAATAGCACTAAACTACATCCTGGAAACGCCCAACGATGCCCAAGTCACTACAGTTGTGGATAAGTCATGGAAACTGTGGCGAAGCAAGAAAACACAAGGAAGTTGTCCAGTGACTAAGAGTCAAGATCTCAATGGTACCAACCACTCTGTGGCAACAACAGTACCCAAGTCACTCCAGTTGTGGGTTGTCACAGTACCTATGGTATAGCAAGCAGATACAAGGAAGTTGTACAGTAAACAAGAGTCGAGCTCTCATTGATACCCATTGGTACAATGGCAACAATAGTGCCCTAGTCACTCCAGTTGTAGATTAAGTCACAGTACTTACCTATGGTACTTGCAGGCAGATACAAGGAAGTTGTACAGTAAACAAGAGTCGAGCTCTCATTGATACCCATTGGTACAATGGCAACAATAGTGCCCTAGTCACTCCAGTTGTAGATTACGTCATCACCCAGAGTGTAGCAAAAGACACGCAATTGTTCAGTAAAAAACACTTCAATGGCAACAACAGTGTCCGAGTTGCCCCAATTATGGATCAAATCATAGTACCCATGGTATAGCTAGCAGACACAAAGAAGTATCCCAGTAACTAACAGTTAAGATCTCAGTGGTATTCAAAACTTCAATGGCAACAATAGCGTCCAAGTTTCTCCAATTATGGATTGTCATGGAACCTAGAATATAGTAAGCAGGTACTCAGATGTTGCCCAATTACCAATAGTTAAGATCTCAATGGTACCTACCACTACGATGGCAACAACAGTGCCCAAGAGGGAACCTGCTAGAACATCACTCCAGTGGTGTTTGTAGTTGGAGACCCTTGACAACGCGACACCCCATGCCATAGCCAGACACACGAACTGGGCGAAGTGACGCAGCAAGTACGATCCCTTCCAGTGTACTCTGCATTGGATGTAGAGCTGCAACATTTATATCTTTATATTGTTTCATCCATTTCAATCTGCTTGATTCAGTTGTGTAATTTACATAGAATAATCTTTTCCGTGATTTACCAACCTTTATGTGCAACTATGATTGCAACATTTATTAGTATTAAAAATTTATTATTTGAGTATTAAAATTATATATTTTCTTTTTATTAACCCGTTTAACCCCGACTTCTGTATTATACAGACATAGTAAAAATGGCGTCAAGTCCCTACATCCATATAGCACGGACGTGCACTTTTTATTATTTAACTAGCCACCTATTTTACCAAATGCTTTGACATTCTACAGACTTGTGTACAAAGATGTATTGCATCAAAATATATTAGTTCATAAAGCTTTGACTTCGTATTTTGTCAGTCTGTGATTGAGAAATTGCAATTCATCTCAGCTGACTGTCCACTGATTGTCACAAACAGCTGCATTTTACAGTTGGAGGAATTTAGCTGTGCTCGTAGGGCCCAAATACTACTCTTTCAACAAATAAACGCTATCTGTGTGACGGGTTGCGTTAACGTGCTAGCCGCTGAGATGAAGGCGCAACAATCTCTTTAACGACTTTAAACTTACGATTTTGATTTGCAGATTAGAATTGACTAATACGTTATTTTCAAAAACACGTTAAACAACACTATAACAACTGAAAAACAAGGATTAGTCCTATTATTGCTATTATTTGGTATTATCTTATTATTTAATTCCACCACAATCAGCACTGTCACACAACAGACTGATTGTAGTGAGTGTGATGAGTTATTTGGGCCAATACCATTCCTGAGACGAGGGTTTTACCCATGAGTCACAGGAAATGTTTTCGGGACGCAGTGCCTAATGCTACCCCGCCACCCCTCCCGCCTATCACCACACACTCAAGGTCACATGCGCAGCTAAAGTCCTCGAACTGTACTACATTGTAAATACTCCACCTTGCTTCATGTCTTTAGGTTAAAACAGTATAAAGTATGGCAATTAAATTTTAGTTTGTTATTTATTTGATTTGAAAATGAGTAAAAGGATTTGTTCATTGTATCCCGTAAGTAATACAAATCGTATACACTAATTAGTAAGTTGCAAGTTGCAAATTGCAAATTGTAAGTGGTGTGGATATGGGCAATGATGATAATTTGAGTGATTTTTATCTTGATATTTCTGAAAATATTTTCTACTGATGTAAGTATTGTATTAAAAAGTTTTCTAATTTATAAAAAATATAAACAGTTTTGATTATTTTATCACAAATAACATTGGTTTCATGTTTTAAGCTATGAATTTCAAAACTTGTATTACTGGTATTTACTTGCACAAAAATGGCAAACAGGAAAAATGACAAGTCTTTACAACAATTTATATTACTCAACTTGTAAATAAAGGAGGCCTTGTAATTGTTGTTTCCTTAGATTACGTAATAAATTTAACATAAAATGAATTGATATTTGTGTGTTAAATATTTTTTTGGCTATATGGTTTTCATCAACAAACTATAATTTAAAAATAATTTTCAAGACATTACATATTTATTTTATTATATTTCTGTAATTTACATTTATTGCGAAGTAAAACAAAAAGAATTAGCTTAATAACTTTAAAATTAGTCTAGGTATGAGATGTTTACGAAACTCATACATTTTGTCTAAAATGGCCTAGGATTTTTGGGACATCACTTGATATAATGGTCAGGTTTAAGGAGTCAATAGGACAAATCAGAGTATTTTAATGTTGTGTCTTAACCCTGATTCATTTAATTCCAAGAAATGATTCATGATTTCAAAAATGTAATGTAATTTATTTTCTATGGTTTTATTGGCATTTTAAATGCAATAAAGTAACACTTAAAATTAACTATTAAATTTTCTGTAAAATTCTGAAGAATTTTAATTTGAACAATGTCTTTGCTTGTGTTAATTGATAGCTTTAAGTTAAAAAATTGTAAATTTTTTAAATTTGTTTCATTAATACTTTTGAACTGTCTAATAATTTAATAAACATCAACGTAGTGTTCGGTATTCTTATGGACTGATGTGAATTACAAGGATTTGTGCAGGATCAAAGACAAGATTATGTTATCGCTACGTAATGATAACACATAAAAAAGCACAACTTGCAGACATAACCTAAACACTCACAACAACAACACCATTTTTAAATTTTATCCAGTACAAACAGTTTTTTTTTTTTTTAGAAAGATACCTATATTTGTTATTTTATTTTCCACTTGTCTACTGCCAATCCATAAACTCTACATAACACACACCACTGTAGCCTACTCATAAATAAAAACATATTAATAAAAATTACATAACCTATTTTAACAAAAATACACAGTAACTGTAGGATTCAACTCTGTGAAAACAGGGATAAGGTAATATAGGAAATACAGGGTGGTGGAGATGATAGGATATATAGGGTACGAATGTGGTGATAGAAATGGTGAGTCAACTATTTTACGAGTGGCAGTGTCAACATTTACCTTGATGATGACATGATTTACATCCAAATTAACGTGGATTTATTGCACATTAAATAATAATAATCCTATGAAGATGGTGAGGTACTGCAGTCTGCAAATTTACTGTATTTTCCATCACCTAGAGGCTATGTAGAAGTTTTGCTGCATTACTGTGCTTGAAAATCTAATGCATCATTCTAATTCTACTATAAAACTGGCAAAATAAAATTCCCTGTAAAGCTAGTTTATTCCATTAGCCACATTTAGACTACAAGGATGTATCAGCTTTCTGACACAATCAATGGATTACAGTTTCAATAGGAATCAACTAATCAATCCATTAATCAATCTCTGTATTCGTTCTATGTACAATTCACAGTAGAACACGTCAGAGTTTAAAAGATAGCAAGATAAATTCGCCGGCAAAGTTAGTGTATTCTTTTTGATGCCTTGAGTTTAGCAAGATGTGTCATCTTGCTGGCAAAATAAATGTATTCTAATTATACTATGAAGTTAGCAAAGTATAGTTGCCTTAATAACTGGTGCAAACCCAATGCCATTTTGGGGCTGACAAGAAAGAGTTTCTGGTGAAGCCAATGTATTTCCAATGCTACTATGGAGCTAGCAAGATATAAATGCTGGTGAGGCTGGTGTGTCCATAGTCTTGAGAATGATTTCATTAGGATAATGAATGGGAGAAAATTAGAGTGTTATTTAGTTAATTTATTTTACTTTACCACCAACTGACAGGTTACCCCATATCAAAATGTTTGTGTTGGTATTTTATTTTTCTTACTCAAAGTACTTCAAAGAACTACATAGATATTTCTTTAAATGGCAACTGATAATTTTACCATTATTGTTACTAATAAATTCAGTTTTAAAAAGGAAAAAATTATACCTCCAAATAACTTACCGTAAGAAAAACCATTGTATACGCAGCAAAGGATGAATGTCCCGATAGAAAAGATAACCTGAAAAATTTCAAGAATATTAGATGATTATTAGGTGATTGATACTGTTACAGTTCCCACAGAGGAATTTTAGATGCAACTATAAAATGAGAAAAGGTTTATTTTGTTATTAAATCAATAATAAGACTTTAAGAAGTTTTAATATAAATATCAAAACAATGAACAAAAATCAGAAAATTATTCTATGTTTTAGTGCATTTTTATTTAAAGAAAATAGACTGTATCTCGTACATGCAATATCTCACAATATTAACTTTGATACAGAGTTAATCTAATTGTTTATCTAGAGTTAGAGATCATTTGCATTCAAGGGAGTTTCTCAAAGTTCATTGATGGATTTTTTAGTGACATTTTTAACTAAATACTTTTTAAATAATATCTAAAATTATATCTAAATATAATTTTGTTTATATTGTGAAACATTTATAAGCTAGTAGGTTTAAGATACACGTAAAACTAGGGATACTTATGGAATTCTTTTATTCCATCAAGATCTTATGGTACAGCCACCATGAGAAGGGATAGTGCACCAAAACTAGGGAGCGTTAGTGGGGGGGAGGGGTGTTGGTTTTATTACTACCTCACCCATGCCGCCTTCACTGAAAGGGAGGCTCTGATCTAATATATACCAAATAGATTGATTCTCTTCAAAATAAATAACATGGAAAAGTTATTGTTCAGAATTGAAAACAAACCACAGTGGATATCTTCAAAGTTCTATATTGGATACAAAATGTTTTATCATTTCAATTGCAGACCTACAATATTATTGGGAGGATGTATGTACATTAAGTTTATGTAAGTATTGTGTTAACAGTCTAAGCTCTTGGTTCATGATAATAGCCTAAAGCTAGATGAACAAGCCTGTTTTATTTTCAAATTCTGAAATTGTTTATGTGGAAAAAACTGTATATATGAGGTATGATGTAAATTTCTTAGACGTTTGACTTTAAACTTAATTTTTGAAAGTACAGAACAGTATAAAGTAGAAAGCTAAAAGTATGTTTTTTCACTAAAAATATTGTCCGATTTTGTTAGCTTTGAAATAACAAGGAATGCGCTCATTGCTTTGTGTCAAAGTATTTTATTTTATAATCGTTATTTTGGAAAGTACAACTTCAAAAAATTGTAATAAAATATTTTTTACACTAAAAAGAACGACTCATATAGGAGCTTGTGTTTCAATGTTCTAAAATTGCTAACATTTTCTCATCTTTCTTTTGAACTGCAAATTTTATGTTAAAATCCACGACAGAGTTGGAAACATTATAATTTATTGCCTACCAATACAGTTCAAAGTCAGTATCTAATATGACATGCAAATTAATGAATATTGTAATGAAGATTATGAGTACAGGATTGAAGAATAATAAAGGTTAAACATTTATCTAATCAAAAATCGTATTATACAATGTAACAGTTGTACGATAATCGCATATCAGAATTACAGGTCCCTCTAATTAGCTGTACAGAAACTAAGACAACGTAGCCTATGATTTTTTTCATCAGATAAGCATACATTTATCAGTTACTAAGATTTTTACCTTCTAACTGGTATGTTTTTATATACAGGGTGTAAAAAAAGTCCTGCACGAGCTTGATAATTCCCGAATGATTACAGGTAAAGCAATAAAACTTAGTACATCATTACTGCACCTAGAAATCTACTTTTTGAAGTAACTACCATTTTTTTTCTTGTCAGGGAGATGGCCCGCAGGATTCAGAAGGAAATCGTAAATTAGAGCATAGGTCGAGTAGTATATAAAATGAAAGTTCTTTATTAGTAGAATACAATGCCACAAATCTGGTCTAGAAAGATGCACTCTTTAAAAAATTATGCTCGTTTAAAGTTTGAAACATTTACAATGTAGGTCCTGTTCTAGGTGGTTTAATATTCTTTTCTTGGCTCAAGTTGTGAAAGTTAAACTTAATAAATGAATACTAGACTAATGAAATAGTGTTTAAGGTAGTTAAACTCTTCACATATAATGGAAGATGGTCTACAAGGAGTTCAGCAAAACAATTTAACGTAAGCATAGCTCAAGATGTACATAATTTTAAAGTGTAATATAAGATGTACACCAAGTAAAGTCCAAAGGCCGAACTAAAAATAAGAACTTTATATTGTAATAACTGATACCGGGTTTTTCCCTTTATCATTCATCTCTACTAAGCAATCCCTTTAAAATAAGCAGTCAGTCACAATCTCAAGGAAAACAGGTCTTGAAACTTGTAGAAATTTATCTGAAAACACTGTTAATGTAAATAATTATCTGTTCTGTTTAATTTTCTCATACACTCTCCTAACCAAGTCATCATATAGAACAAAAGGCCTCCCACTTTGTGTTTTTGTTCTGGACATAATATGTTTATCCCTCATTAAACTGACTAACCCACTCTCCTACCATTCCATTACTCAGTGCACTATCACTATAAATCTCATTAGTTTGATGATAAATTTCAGCTGCACAGCCATTTTTGGCATTAAAAAACCGAATACCAGATCGAACCACAAACAATGTGTGTGTAATGTATGGAGCTCATAACTCTACATGAGTGGAGTGCAAACAATAGAGCTGCGGTGGTATTATGACAAAATGCTGCTTACTTTTGTTTCATATGAGGCAAGGTAAAATACATTTGAAGTATTCCAAAATAGTTTGATAAGTGTCTATGTATATCGGAAAATATTCAACAGTTTCTCAGAAAACACTTAAAACCAATAAATATAACTAAAAATCTAAACTTTATTAAACCAAAATTAAATGCACCTACTTTAATATGATTTTTACTAAAATGTTATATATTATAATTTCGGCACAATATAATATGTAAATATCACATTTTCCAGTTACAGTTTCCAGTGAAGCCGGTACAAAACAAATGCAACCTTGAAGCTGGTGGAAATGAGTTCCAGATATGTTCCGAATACTACTACTTGGTGGCTGGCAAAATAGAGTTACAAGTAAATTAGTTTTGTTAGTTCCACCTTAAGGATAAAATAATTAAAAAACCAACCAAAAGCCATTGCATCCAAATACTATCAAAAGCCTTGTGGAACAAAGATCCAAGCCAAATCGTGAAGTATAAATGACAAATGAAGTAAACCACTTCCACATGTAACATCAAACAATATTTAGTGTTATAGACAGTCTACGAACTTAATTCATGACTTTTCATATTTGATTCTTGGCCTAGAATCCAAGATAGAACAATAGAAGGTTCAAAGTATTGACATATCCTAACATATAATACTATAAATGCAAAAGTAAGTTTGTTTGTTACGCTTTCACGCTAAAACTATTCAACCGATTGCACTGAAATTTGACATGGGCATTCTTAGGGTCCCTAGGATGAATATCGGCCTATTCTTATTTTGATAATACCTCCGGACTCTCTAAAGCTATTTAAATTCCCATAAAAAACGCATTGGTACAATCACATGTTGTTAATTCATTGGAAGAGCCTGTTAAATGTAATCAACTGTTCACATAAACATTGTATTATGACAAAACTATCATATGTTTAGTAAATTTAATTCCAATTTTGTGTTTAAATTTATAGTCTTCAAACCATTTTTTTCTCTTAGGACGAGAAGCTTAGAATAAGGACCTTTGCGCTGCTTCTGGATATTCTGGATAGGTAAGATTGGGGGTAGGGGCTGCCTGTACCCAGTGTGGGTTTAACTGGAAGGTATAAACCAGCCAGAAGTGAACCTTCTGGGGGCTTTAAACCACAGCGTTAGTTTGAAAGTAACACTTTTTAACTCCACATGTTTTCCAGATAATCAAATTGGAATTTTTAGAAAAATTAATTTGAACCGTACATTTTAGTAAACATCAATTAATAATGCAGTATTTTTTTAGTAGTGTAATGCAGATATCAAAGACGAAGTAGATTTATAGCTTCAACTACTTGCTTAACTTCTGGTCCCCTGACGCACGATATATGACAAATTCTATTTTTTTAATATCATAGAACCCTATTGTATTACACCACAAGTGCTTTCACTAAGAAAGCTATGAACTTTGACTTTGGAGTTCCTCTACATTGGTCTAAAATAGTTCAAGTGTTACTGAAAATTATGGGAGAAGCGTGCGAAACCACGGGTAACTGCTAGTCTTAAATAAAAAAGTATATTTTCCACACCAACCTGCTGGCCCTTATTAGTTTTGCATTCGTCCCCATACATGTGAAGTTCTCAATATACAAACGCTGGTTCTCAGGCAAGCTGCAGTCAATGTTAGGCTGACAGATGGCAAGGAAATGTGGCCGCAGTCGTCCAACAGAGTACTTGGCAATGTCTGTTAGCAACTGACAGCAGGCCATTCCGAACCCGAAGACTCCAATAACACAATAACAACGCCACAGCCAGGGATGGATAGAGTAGCCCATCAACCGGTGAGACGCTTGTCTCTCACCCTCCTTGTAGTGTATCCATTCCACTGCCAAAAACTGTAACATGATTTATCTTATAAGTTCAGTATCATGAAAGGAGAAAAGCTAAGAGATTTCATAACTAGAGGATTAATTTTATTGTATCCAGTATAGTAGAATTAGTGAGAACATTATCATGGATCTCAATTTAAGCTAATTAAACTTTTGTTTAATTCTCTGGTATAACTAAAATGGCTGAAACAATTCAAATAAAATATTTATTTAGTACAAGTTTGAAATTAAATTAAATTAACACTGTGAATACGAGTGGGAAAGCACTGATTATCGAAATTTGACCAACTTTTGTTCAAACATTTTAGAGACATAATCAATATCACTTCCAGCTTAGTGGGAATAAAAGAAGATTTTACAAGTAAACATCATCTTGAAATACCAAACTGAAGATGCATTACTAGTTTAGAAAGTTAATTTTTATGATGACTCATAGTTGGCATTTTAATATACTAAAGTTTTGTTGGTATTGGTTAATAAACTGAGCCAAACCACTATCTCCCTAAGTAACAAAATTCCTGAAACGAAATTAGTTTGAATCGTCTACAAATTATGGCATTATCATTGTCACCATTATTTTCATAACAATCTAAAATTTGTACACACATTAAAAAAACCTTGAATTCTAAAACACTGAACTGCTACAAAAAAAACTTAATAAATATCAAACAATGAGTAGGTATAAAAGTAGCTTGAAATTCCTAAAAACACATTTTGATATTGATTTATGTTATGAAATGTCAGAAATAAAAATTTTGCACAAATTCAAATGGCTGCTGTTTATTGGTTAAGACTGAGAAACGAACTGATCCTAGCTATGTGCAAATATTGTTATTGTACTTGGTCGGAATGTACTAAAAATTACGGCAATTATCGTTTTCCAAGCTCATAGACAAATGTATATAAATACATTTTCGAATTATGATTCTGGGAGCCATGATCAGATAAATGCAAAAGATCACCTGAAATTCCATTATGAGGATGATTGCAATTGGCAATTTCTAAGAAATTTAACTAAAACAAAAAATAACTATGTTTTACTTTTATCTACTAAAGAGCTTTTGCTCCCTGTAGCTTCGTCTTTATTCAAGATTCAAGGTCTTTATTGTGTTATTGGTCTTTAAACACATTCAAAAGTGAAATAGACTTTGTCAAGTTACTAAAATATTCTAAACTAAAACTAAAACAAACAATTTAGATATATAAATTAATAATAATATATATAAATAACTATTAACATATTTAACATGGATAGTAAAATTTTAAAACTCAACAATATCAAAACTGAATAAATAAATACATTAAGAGACAAAATTAAAAAAAAATAATGTTGTGGTCTCACAATTTAAGAATTCATTAACACAATAAAATATATTAACTTTTAACCAGCACTTCAAAACTGTTTTAACCCTTTGAGTGCCACAGCATATTTTTCCCAAGTCATACGCATAAATTGCATTTCCTTCTGTTTTGCAAGCGTGTGGGGAAAAACTATTAAAAAAACTATTCAACCGATTTGAATAATTTTTTTTTTAGTTTGTGTGCTATACAACAAGGTATTTTTTCCATATAATATTGTAATTTTATTTTTATTTACACAAAAAGAATATAGGTTATAACAAAAAACTAAAAAATGAAAAAAAATAAATTTCAAGTTTGAACTAAAATTTTATATATACAATATTTTTTTAGCTATATCATATGAAAGAGCATGAAAAACTGAACAAAAATCATGCATAATATGGTGTGTTACAGTAATATTTAACCAGATACTGCAATATATACAAAATACAACAAAAAGCAATATACATCACTAAACAAATAAACACGAAAAAAGAAGTTTATAAATGCATTGTAAGTTATACTGAACACAATTGCAGAATAGTAATAACAACAGTTTTCAGCATAAACACACGAAACTAGCACAATGTAAACACCCAAGAACCAAACTGTGTAGTTAATGGCAACAAGTAGCAGCTGACCAACTATTGCGTCATCTGTTTTTTTTTTTCTGATGGCAAATAACTACAAGGAGGCGGTGAACAATAAAATTCAATCACAATCGATTGTTCGAAACTTGTAGATTGCCGTGAAATAAGTTATTTGTCAAAACAAAAATGAATTATATGTGATATTAATTAAATACAAATCGTCTACTGGATAGATGCCGGTAATTTATGCACATTTTCACAACATCTACTATGTAGACGCTGCGGCACTCAAAGGGTTAAATTTGACTAAAGATACAGATCTAGCATTTAATGGTAATTTATTAAACAATTTAATTTTCATAAAAAGATGACTGCATTTTGTTTTAGTTAATTTAACTGGTAAGAGTTGTAACAAATGCTTTGTTCTAATAGGATAATCATTAATATCCTGTCTAGTTGTAAATTTTTCAAGTTGTTTTTTACACTATAAGACAGTAGAATAAGTACATATTAGGAATAGTCATTATTTTTAGTTCTCTAAAAATTGGAACACAGGTCTCTCTTTTTGAAACATTTTGCAAAACACATAATGTATTTTTTTGCCATTTCAATACTCTTACTGCACCACTATTGCTCCCCCATAGAGTTATACCATAACTTAACTGTGAATGGAAAAATTCATAATAGGAGGCTAGAAGCATATCCATAGTTATACAATATTTCAATTTACTCAAGAGATAACACTACTCTAGATAATTTTTTACACAATAATTGATCTAGGTGATGTTCCCAACTTAATTTGCTGTCGAGGTATACCCCTAATAGTTTTACAGGTTTACTAACTTCATAATTGCTATTTAAAGTAAACAGTATTTTGTCAGTCTTTTGGTCATTTACTACTAGTAGTTTGTCTCACACCATTCCATTGCCAATTTTAATGCACGGTTTTCTTTCATAATGAGATTCTCATAATTTTCACTGAAATTCAAGAGTGTGGTGTCATCTGCATATAATACTGAGGAGCATTACCATTAAACGAGAAATCATTAACAGCAACGGCAAACAAAAAAGAGCCCAGGACAGAACCTTGTGGGACTCCAATTTCAATAGGTTTTAGTTAAGATCTATCTCTATTTTGCACTACCATCTGCTTTCTATTTTTTAGATAGGATATAATTAATTGCAGTTCTTTGCCTCGAATACCATATCTATAAAGTTTGGATAGTTAGGAATCATGATCTATGTAGACAAATGCTTCAGTCAAATCGATTAATGTTACTGATAACAATACACCTCTTTCAAAATGCGCTCAAATTTTATCTAAAATATTTTCAACTGCTTTTATTGTACTTCGGTTTTGTATGAACCCAAACTGTTAATTACAAAATAGATTATTATTAACAAAAAATGAATTTATACATGTCTTAAATATTTTGCTAAAAATTGGTACTAACGAAATCGGCCTGTAGCTAGATGGGCTAAATTTGTCTCCTTTTTAGTTCACAGGAGTTACTTTAGTGACCTTAAGAGCATGAGGGAATATACCTTGCTCTATCATCATATTAAACAATAATGACATTTAATCAACTATTTCATTGATCATTTTCTTTACAAGCATATTAGAAATACCATAATAGACTTCACAACATGATAGGCTTAAATTGGCAACAACTTTTGGTACTTTGGGATTATACCGACCACACCCAGACATGAATCGTTATTTCACATTTCGTTTCTACTGATTACTAGATTAGCGTAGAAACAATATTTCGTCAATATAAAACAAGAATTGTCTTATCGCAAACACCTCCCCATCCTCAGACAGAGGTCAAAGTCGAGCGTCTAGTAGATAACGTGATTGCAGAGTCTCGCCGCCCGTTCAGCTGGTGCATCGCTTTGTTGTACTTCCGTGTTTTACCTCTACATTTCTCCAAACACAAAAATTCAACAAAAACAAACATTTACCAAACTAAACTTTTTATTAAAAAAACACTCAAAACTTGTTTTTATTCTTGACCACATTCCGCCACCCAAAATGCGAGTGCCTCCGGCCATCAGCGCGGGCTTCGGCAGCACCGAAGGTGCTGCCGAAGCCCGCGCTGATGTCGACGAAAGAAAAACATCCCTCGAGATAGTACCTATCAGTAAAATATCAAATTCTAGAGGGGCTAATCAGAAATATAAATTGAATTGTAATGGAAAGGCAATGATGTACCGTGCAAATCACGTGATGCCGCGCGGCCTGCCGTAATCAGGATTCTCGAGAAAGATAAGATAACAGCGACAACAATACCGATCACAATACCTGGAAATGCTTGTAAGTTTGTAATTTTGTAATTGAAGAGTTGTTTTTTCGTTCTATCATGTTTGTTTCTATAAATTTCTATTTTTGTGTTCTTCATACTGGTGTGGTCGGTATAATCCCAAAGTACCCAACTTTTAATACATCAACTGTTGTAGGCTAAAGCTAAAGACATGGACTTATTATTTGAACCCACTTTTCAACAGTTTTAAACAACTGGACTGATATCATACAGAAGGTGATCAACTAATAGAAGACACTGTCATAGTGGACAAGACATGGGTTCTCAATTAACTCCATAGTCTAAATGTCAGTCAATGGAATTGTATTACTTGACATCAACATGTAAAGTCAAGTCCAAGCATATTAACACGCAATGTTGTTGTGACAGTATTTTGGGACAGGCATGGACTCTTGTTAATAAAGTTTATGCAACAAAAGGGCAATCAGTGCAGCCACTTACCAAAACATCCTTTCTTAACTTAGACAAGCATACAATACAGAATAAGTGACACAGTGTTCTGACATCTGGAGTGTTGTTACTATATGACAATGCCAAACCCCACCTGCCACTGTCTGTAATTGTGCTTAATGACAATAAAAGAACTTGAATCTTAAAACTCATTTTTTAAATGTGTATTCAAAGCCTTTTTAAGTGTATTTTTATTAGTTTCATAAAGAAATGCATTAACAACAAATATAATAAGATTTTATTTTATTTTTAAAATAGTTTGAAATTTTGTTTTAAAATTCTTCATAACATTCTACAAGCTTTTGTATGCCAAAGTCTTCTACCTATAACCAGTCTTCAAATGTGTATTTTACCTTGTCATCTGTAGTGAAAGGATTTCTGCATAACAACTACTTAAATAGTGGAAAAAGTAAAAATTGCTCTGCGCCAAATCTTGAATGAGTCTTGGGGGGTAATCAATCCGTTCCCACTGTAGCATTCTAAATGGATGTTTTAAATTGAACATTTCTTGTAAAAATTACGAAAATTGAAGATTTCTTATAAAAATCTGTTATTTATAAAAGCATATTATTTCATTTCCTTCAACCTTCTTATACACAAAGAACAAATAAATCTGACTTTAGTAATAATAATCATATTAAGGTTGCCACTCTGGGTTATTCTTAGAAGACACCCTATTTTACTGGATGTAAGTACATCAGATGCCAGCATTATAGACACAAGCTATAGAAAAAAGTATTTCCAAAACTAAGTTTCCTACCAAAATTTTACACCAAGGGTATGCCTTATCTATCTTATTGACACCTTTAGTGCACAGATCAACATTCAGTGACTGAATCAGAAAATAAATGTAGCCTACACATTAAATATTATTATACTCTATGTTTTGGGTAATTGTAATTTTGTAGTTTTTTACACAAAAAGTATGTCAAGAAAATCATGAAAAGCTGTAATGTTTTAACATACAATAAGTATATTGTATTTAACATAAACTAATTAGGTCTATTTTTATAACTCATTGCAATTATAATGAATTCATTTTTACAGTTCTTATTTGGTTAATGTCATTTTATCTTGTTTTTACATTACCAAAACTAAACTATGCTGCAAAATCTGGTTGACCAGAAAGATAAGAATTTCAATATCAACCCAGTAAAAAATGTTCTCATTTACCTAAAAATTTTTTCCAAGTTCAAAACTAAAAACCCCAACTACTACATGTGTTATAAGAACTACTTTCATGATTTTATGAGAGTAATAAATTTCTTTATGCACTCAAAGTACAACTGATGTAGTTAAACTTAACAGTGAAATTAGATTCGTTTAATATTCAACTGTGTAGAGTGCAAAGTGAGAGGGAAAGGTCGCCAAGATAAAGGTCAAATAAATGTCATACTTGTAGGCACTGTAATAGCAAACTATTACTACATAATGTAAAGTAATTAAGGAGGAATAGTTTTACCAAAAAGATGAGAGCATGTAAAAAGAAAAACATGGAAATCTCTCTAAGAGACAAGTAAAGCTAAAATATTCTAAACTGCATATTCATGAAGTGTTGCAGCATGTACAAACATAGTCAACCATAGATATGTTAATGAGAACAACACTCCATACACAAAACTTTAAAAGCAAGTTCATTTCAGCCTTGTTCTACATACATTTCACACCAACAATTGTTATTCAAATTCTTAATTTTTCATTTAGAGTTTAAAGTGGTGTAACCAGGCTTTACTAAGATTCATTTATTGTAAATTTCAGAATGGCAGTCAGTCTTTAAGATAAGTTTGGTGGAAACAGGAAAAATATAAAAATCACTTGATTATGCTTATGAGTAATTAATTACTAGCGGGCCCGGCGCGCTTTGCTGCGCATTTCAATAATTTTTTGCAAAAGTTGCCCGCGGCTTCGCACGCAATTTCCCGTTGAAAACAGTACACTATATTCACTTATTCTTTTTCTATCACATTCTAAACATTGCTGAGATAATTGATAGTCGTTCCATCGTGAGCCTCTTGGGCGTATTATGAAGGTATGTACCATATTCCTGCCTCTATCTAGCTGTTACCCACGGCTTCGCACGCAAATCTTAAGAACCGAAGTCCTTATATTACTTAGTAAATTTTTTTTTTTACTATAATAAATTTTAGATTAAATTAGTTATATCTCCGATGCCACGATTGAGCTTGCTTTGTTGTCTCGATCGAGAGAATATGTACACACGGAGTTTTGAGAACCATACTTCTGTCAAAAAAAACAACTAAGGTTGATTTTATAACATTCTTTATATTTGTAGCCAACGTAAGATAGTAATTATGATATCTGCATTACTCTTCTGATCAAGCATGAGCATGGTTTATATTAAATAAATATTGCAGTTAAAGGTGAATTTTTACGTCAAATTTGAATTGTATTATCTGGATAGTAAAGTCTATGTTTAACAGTGATTGCAAAAACAGTTTAAAACAAAATTTGTCGTTTCTCTTAAGCTTACTCTATGCTTTAAAACTATAAGTGTAATATATGTTTACAAAGAACAGCTGATTAAAAATTTGAAAAGACGTTAACATATGTTTGCTGCAATGCATTTCTTATGGGTATTTCTGTAACCAGTGGGGCGGAATCCTGAATCGGGAAAGGGATGGGCATAGCTTATAAACCTTCTCCGTGGAAAAATACATATACGTACAAATTTTCATCATGATCGGTCCAATAGTTCACGATTCCATAAAGGACAAACATACAAACATTCATTTTTATATATATAGATAGACATTTAAATGGTAATGTGAGGAAATGGTTTTTTTTTTTAACTAGGTCCCAGAAAATACAGTTGGAGATATAGATATGAATTTTTACAGTATTTATATGTAATACGATTTAAAAAGAATGTTTTAGTAATAAACAAATTAACATAACTGAAGACAAATACTCTACCTTCAAGACTGTCTACCCAAGGTTGCAGCTGGGTTTTGTACACCTCATACCCAAAATGTACTGCCCAACAATATTTACATATGATAACATATATACATGAACATATGACACACACACACACACACACACACACACACACACACATACTATTATATATATATATATAAATATATAAATAAATATATATATATACACACACACACCCACAATTCCAACATATTACGAGAATATTACTATTTCCATTGGAACATTTGAAGCAGATATTGAGTACATAAAAAGTGCATACCATGTAATAAATGGCCTAGAAAAATATCTGAAGTGCAAAAACACTGCCTACCGACCTATGTAGTATTAAATTTTAAATTTTGTAACTTAAGATACCTCAAATAAGGGGAGAAAACATATTACAGCAAATTAAATTTTTATTTGACCAAGTATAACCAAATAAATAATTAAAAGATTTTCTCCAAATAAGAAAATTAATATATAATATATATGACGTAAAATGTAAAAGATTACAGAGTGGGAGATTGTGTTACAAATTATAATCCTAAGCATAAACTACGTAATAAACAAATCATTAAAAAAATGTTAAAATGTAAAAATATCAAGGATTTATATAACACCACAGATTCTAATTAATAGAAATATGGTGTTTGTGTATTATAATTAAATTCTTACTTTAATCAGCTTGACATAACTGTGTGATAACTTTTTAAATATACTGTGAGCTGTTTGAAGGTAGCACAATTCCTCGTATATTTCATAGTCACTTGTGTCATTGCACTCGTGAATTGTCCCAAAATATCCTCTAAAGTTAAACTAAATCCAGGAACAATTAAACATTTATAGACATAAATTATTTAAAGGAAAGAAAATAAAACCTTTTAACACACACTTAATTTTTATTCTGTAAAGCACAACTGTATAATGAAATAATGTAACAATACTCCCAACAAATTAAAATATGCATACCAAACAATTAGTATACATAATTTTCTAAATTTTAAATTTATTTAATAGTCAAAGGATATACTAATGCAAATTTTTTTTATGTAGCATAATAGTTTAATAAATATTCCAATAATATTCTCAAATTATCCAAAGTTATGGAACACAAGATACTTTAATGAAAAGGGGTAGTAATACAAATCTGATTTTTAATAATTAATGACAAGAGGTTATGGACTTTAAAATATGATAAAATATTATAAATAAGCTCAATGTGAATCAATATGGAGTGTTTATTAAAAACAATCTAAAATCGATTTCAAAATTGTTCAACATACATACATAATGGACAACAAATGTGTTTTTATGTATAAAACACATAAAATATTTAACAACATGTACAGCAGGGCAATATTCTTAACCTTAAGTCTTAATAGAGTATGCCTATAGTCAATAAAACCAACACACTTCGTGTTATGTTCAATTCCAAACACATTAAATTCTGACGGAGCATTCTTGTATTAGTCAACAGTGGTAATTCATCCAGATATTGATGGATGAATATCTTCAATTATAGCCCCTAACCCTACTACCAATTACTAGCAAATACCTCATTAGCTAGCCAGTAAATAGATGGCTTGCTCTGACACTGAAAATTGTATCAACATGATAAAACCAATTCATGAATCATGACATCTAATTCCTCACTTGACCCCAAAGTCCACTTGTACAAACAGGCAGCCATTTTTCATACAAAACAGCATGATCATTGTATCTAATGGTTCTATTTCTAGAAAAATGTTTACATAAATATCATGTTGTGTTCCCTTCTCCTCTTGGCAGTTAAAGTCATATTTCTAACAAAAGAGAGCTTCCAAAACTGGAAAGTTTGTTACCCTGTCCCAGAAGAGGGTATTTAAAAATATGCCATTCTGATAAATATTTATATACATTTTGTTTATTTTTTGTGGATGACAAAGAATTTATTTAAATAAGAATGTTTGTGTATAATATAAATTTCACAATGTTACAGTTACAAATATACTATACTTAGATACAAATTAAAACTACCTAATTTTTTGTTCTTATTGTATTAATAGAGTTAAATTAATCTCTACAACAGTTTTGTTATAAATGTGTAATGTATCAGACACTGGAATGTGCCAAAAGTAAGAATGGTATGTCACACAGACGAGTTAAGACACAACTTAGCCATGGTGACAACTGACAAAATGCTATTTATTAGTTCTATTCTTACTACTCCAGAGCAATAAACTATGTATTGAAAATGTTAACGGTTTTAGATTATAACCAATTATTTATATCAAAGATTACTTGAATGTTTTGTTCATCTATTAAGTGTTTATTATATTTACTTCTGATTTGAATGAATTCACAAAACAGAACAAATTGGATATTACTTAAACTACAAGTATGTGTGTTTTTTTTTTTTTTTTAATATTTACCACTAAGAAGCTCGAATATTTTTTAATGTGTTCATAATTTCCTATGAGGAAAGTGGATGGAATTAGATTTTACAAAATTTATAAAAGTTTGGCCATGTGGCATTTTAATTAACGATTTTTGTATAAATTTATAGAACAATATGTTTATATAAATATATTACTTTACCAAATAATTTTTCAAACTATACAAAACTTATGATATATGTAGAAAATTATACAACAATTATATATTCAGAGAAATTATAACATTTTGTTTTTATCAAGCATACATTTTTAAAGCAAGTGAACTGTGAAAAGGAATAAATCAAAACAATGTAAAATGGTTTTTAAAGTTAATGTTCTATACATAAATGTAAGTAATTTTAAATGCTTCAAAATATAAAAGTTATAGCGAAATATTATGAGGTATTAGGATTATAGTAGGGAAAGAATCCTAACACCTAATCTGATCATGATGTGGTCAGGCAATTTCTTTTTGGCCGTGTGCCCAGGGATCTATCCAGGACTATTCAGAGAGTGGTATGGAGCTGGCTGGCTAAGCAAAGTCCGTCCTGTCTGGCTAAATAAATTCCATCATGTCTGGCTAAGTAAAGTCCATGCTGTCTGGCTAAATAAAGTTTATCTTATCTGGCTAAATAAAGTCCATCCTGTCTGGCTAAATAAAGTCCATCCTGTCTGGCTAAATAAAGTCCATGCTATCTGGCTAAGTAAAGTCCATGTTGTCTGGCTAAGTAAAGTCCATCCTGTCTGGCTAAGTAAAGTCCATCCTGTCTGGCTAAATAAAGTCCATCCTGTCTGGCTAAATAAAGTCCATCCTGTCTGGCTAAGTAAAGTCCATCCTGTCTGGCTAAATAAAGTCCATGCTGTCTGGCTAAGTAAAGACCGTCCCGTCTGGCTAAATAAAGTTTATCTTGTCTGGCTAAATAAAGTCCATCCTGTCTGGCTAAGTAAAGTCCATCCTGTCTGGCTAAATAAAGTCCATCCTGTCTGGCTAAGTAAAGTCCATCCTGTCTGGCTAAGTAAAGTCCATCCTGTCTGGCTAAATAAAGTCCACCCTGTCTGGCTAAGTAAAGTCCATCCTGTCTGGCTAAATAAAGTTTATCTTGTCTGGCTAAGTAAAGTCCATCCTGTCTGGCTAAATAAAGTCCATCCTGTCTGGCTAAGTAAAGTCCATCCTGTCTGGCTAAGTAAAGTCCATCCTGTCTGGCTAAATAAAGTCCACCCTGTCTGGCTAAGTAAAGTCCATCCTGTCTGGCTAAATAAAGTTTATCTTGTCTGGCTAAATAAAGTCCATCCTGTCTGGCTAAGTAAAGTCCATCCTGTCTGGCTAAATAAAGTCCATGCTGTCTGGCTAAGTAAAGTCCATGCTGTCTGGCTAAGTAAAGTCCATGCTGTCTGGCTAAGTAAAGTCCGTCCCGTCTGGCTAAATAAAGTTTATCTTGTCTGGCTAAATAAAGTCCATCCTGTCTGGCTAAGTAAAGTCCATCCTGTCTGGCTAAGTAAAGTCCATCCTGTCTAGCTAAATAAAGTCCATCCTGTCTGGCTAAGTAAAGTCCATCCTGTCTGGCTAAATAAAGTTTATCTTGTCTGGCTAAATAAAGTCCATCCTGTCTGGCTAAGTAAAGTCCATCCTGTCTGGCTAAATAAAGTCCATGCTGTCTGGCTAAGTAAAGTCCATGCTGTCTGGCTAAGTAAAGTCCATCCTGTCTGGCTAAATAAAGTTTATCTTGTCTGCCTAAATAAAGTCCATGCTGTCTGGCTAAGTAAAGTCCGTCCCGTCTGGCTAAATAAAGTTTATCTTGTCTGGCTAAATAAAGTTTATCTTGTCTGGCTAAATAAAGTCCATCCTGTCTGGCTAAATAAAGTCCACCCTGTCTGGCTAAGTAAAGTCCATCCTGTCTGGCTAAATAAAGTTTATCTTGTCTGGCTAAATAAAGTCCATCCTGTCTGGCTAAGTAAAGTCCATCCTGTCTGGCTAAGTAAAGTCCATCCTGTCTGGCTAAATAAAGTTTATCTTGTCTGGCTAAATAAAGTCCATGCTGTCTGGCTAAGTAAAGTCCATCCTGTCTGGCTAAGTAAAGTCCATGCTGTCTGGCTAAGTAAAGTCCATCCTGTCTGGCTAAATAAAGTTTATCTTGTCTGGCTAAATAAAGTCCATCCTGTCTGGCTAAGTAAAGTCCATCCTGTCTGGCTAAGTAAAGTCCATCCTGTCTGGCTAAGTAAAGTCCATCCTGTCTGGCTAAGTAAAGTCCATCCTGTCTGGCTAAATAAAGTTTATCTTGTCTGGCTAAATAAAGTCCATCCTGTCTGGCTAAGTAAAGTCCATCCTGTCTGGCTAAATAAAGTCCATCCTGTCTGGCTAAGTAAAGTCCATCCTGTCTGGCTAAGTAAAGTCCATCCTGTCTGGCTAAATAAAGTCCATCCTGTCTGGCTAAATAAAGTCCATCCTGTCTGGCTAAGTAAAGTCCATCCTGTCTGGCTAAGTAAAGTCCATCCTGACTGGCAAAGTAAAGTCCATCCTGTCTGACTAAGTAAAGTCTATCCTGCCTGGCTAAGTAAAGTCCATTTTGTCTGGCTACATAAAGTCCATCCTATCTGGCTAAATAAAGTCCATCCTGTCTGGCTAAGTAAAGTCCATCCTGACTGGCAAAGTAAAGTCCATCCTGTTTGACTAAGTAAAGTCCATCCTGTCTGGCTAAGTAAAGTCCATCAAGCCTGACTAATACCACATTACTGTGCACATTTGTCATCTGCAATCTTCTTGTTGCCCAACTTTCCTGACATATGCTGTTCCAGAGTGTTTGGAAATATAATGCTTTCAAAAGCACAGGAGTCTGAATTAGGAATTTATATCTTATTAAATACCCCTTTAATGATTACATTGTTCTTTAGTAACATTACGTTTTCCTATAACATGACATGACATGTTTATTAAACGTTTATTTATGATAATCTGCTTTGTTCTGTAATGATGAATGATTGTGTAAATAAACGTTAAATAATAATATTCATTTAAGTAAGACATTTGGGACTGTGAGTATATTATCACAGTGTTGGATGTCCGCTTGCCATTTCTGTTCAGTTTGGAAAGAACCGGAGAAGTGTGATGTACCCAGATCAACAAGAGAACAACAATTATTTGAACCTCAGCAAGAACAAGAAGTAGAATCACAACTAGTGGTTTTGAGCTCACATTAAACTATATGTCCTGTGATGTTAATCAATTGCCCTTTCAGTTACCTTACTTGTTCAAAAACCTACAGTAAGGATCACCCATTCTACTGATCATATATAAATCATTCAACTCGTACAAACAGTTTGAACTGTTCCTTAAACATTTCAGTTCTAACCAAGATCAATGGAAAAAGAGACATAATATAAATGTTAATTTTTGTATGCAAACAATGGAAATACTGACCACCTGCAGGATGTAATGATGAGACATGTTTTTATCAACCACTCCTTATCAATGTGGTCATTGGATTATCGGTTTTTTACTGTTATTAATATGCCTTTTTTATTGTTACTGTGTTTTACTTTCTAATAATAATGTTAAAACAATCCAGAGAGTTTTATATAGAATATTTAAATATATGATGAGAAATGTAATTTAGCTTCAGTAATCTGTAAAACTACTATTTTCCACACTTGGCTAGCATATAACACTTTCCCACTGTGACCAAACTAATGTTGATCAATATGCCACACACTGATACTTTCTATTAATCTCTTTATTAAAAAAATGGTTATTCAATTGAATTGTTATTTTACTTTGTGTTAAACCAAACATAACTATGTATTAATAAATTTCAACCATTTGTATAAAGCATATTGTTTTTATTTTGAAAAATAAGAAGGTTACACTTCACATATACAAACTCATGTGATATGAGAATTAAATATAACATAAAAACAGTCAATAAAATATACCTAAAATAACTTGTATCTGTGTTACTGACATTTAGATGTGCAATACTCAATGTGTATTATGATACATCATTATTGTTGCAGTAACTGTATGCAAATTGAAATGGTATCAAACAAGTGATACAAAATGCAATATGTTTTCTTTACCATACGCTACAGGATTGTTATGGAACTTTTCAATTGTTGTTCATAAAAATAGAAAATTAACTTTTTATGTTTTAGCAGCATTGAAAATATACATAACAACTCCGCTACCCATTTTAACTATACATTATTTAAAATAAAATTTCAAGGAAGAACAGACCACGTTAATTTATACAGTTTATTCGTCTTCAGTAAAGTTCTGTGTAGTGACAAAACACGAGAAGAAACATCAACCCAACTTCAACTGTTATGTGTGAGTACAGCTGTTCAAACACATGTTCTGGTTGAATTGTTCACATGCGGGTGCAGTATATACGATGAAAGTTTATCATAGACATGATACGGAAATCGCTGGACATTTGTGAAGTCAATAATTATTTGCACTCACCTAATGGGCAAATTTTTTAATTTGTCCTAAAATGGCTTTTATATTATCTATTTTTTATGTATTTGGTTTTTGTATTAGTGGTTAAAAAATTGACTTACCGTTTCAGTATTTGAAAAACGTTTTTGTTATTACACTATAATTTCCAGCCAGTATTTAACAGTTTTTGGCTTTTTATAGATCACCATTTCACAGGAAATAACATGAGCTTTGGAGTGCACACTGTATATTATTTTCCCTAAGAGATACAATACAGTGATCAATATGCTCCTATTTGGTTGATATATGCACATTAGGTGAAAGGGAGATTTAACAACCAGTGGAAGTTGTACTGACGAAAAATGCTCCACTCAGGAGGGAATTGAACTATGTAGACTCCAGATTCCCCTAGAGGGTTGAATAAATATTTCATTCACTACTAAACATTTGTGTACGGAAATAGTTAGCTCTGCTAATTACTTGACTCAACACGTTTCACAATATATTCAACAATATCATGGTTAATATGAAGACAATAGATATAACAATATTTAGTAAAAAGCATTGGATCTCATTATTTTAAGTCTTTCTCATTATTTTTTAAATTACCATCAATATCAATTTGCCTTGATCAATGATATATATTCTTCTTATATTATATTCTGGAAAGTGAGAAACAAATATTATTAATAAATCAATAATTGTAAGAATATTAATAAACATTTACTACAAGACTAGATTTTATTTTTATTATTAAGAACATTAAGGGGAGGGTTCATTTCTACCCTGTGTAATAATAAGTAAATATATTGTCATATTGTTTAATGACAAGTGAGATCATTTCGTCCATTGACATACCATAGAGAAATATAATCAACTGAGTGTTATTACCCGAAGCTTCGCATGTATTTTCCTGCAATATGACAGGGGTGCCATAGCCAATCCCATCCAAAATCATGTCATTAGGATCACTTTTAAATCATTAAATGTCCAGCTATTCTATCAGGAGCCTAAAATTAGAGGTCAAAAAATTATGGCAAAATAGTCTCATAAAAAGTTAATGCTCGATACACCCCTTACACACCAAAACGTTTATACGATGAACTCAAAGATGTCCTAGGCTTACGTCTTCAGAGTCTCCTTAATGAATCTAATTTAATCCATAAGATTTATTCGCATGCAAAATTTAACATGCTATAATCGACAATCTGTGATGGAAATTGATAGATCTTGTTATGATTTGATACAGCTTCTCAATACTTTTTATGTGTACTATATGTGTGCTTATATTTTGTTATCTGACTTTATAAGCGTCAAAATCAAGCATGATTTAAATACTTATAATTAGTGATTTGAAATTGTTGTATGATTAATGTTGTTCTTTATTTGTATAATTTTAAATTTAATTGTACAAATTACATGAATAAAGTTGTTTTAAATTTGAATATACTGTTTCCTGTGTGGTTTCATCCACTTCGGCTTCAACATGGGCATCATCGGACACTCTGATATGGATGGTGAGATGTCCTTAACTATCCCTGAATCAATGATGGTTAATACAAGTACTCATCATCTCCTCCAGTACATTATTCCCTCTACCAAGCCTGAAAACCTATAGGCTCCAACAGGATCACAATCAAAAACCCTTACTTGGACAATATGTTTAAGGAAAACAGGGTTCCAAGGATGAAGCTCTAGATCACAACAGCTAAAATATTTAAATATTAAATTTAAAGACCATCTAGGCAGAGTCCTGAGGTCAGAAAATAAAATCACTTCTTAAGAATTAACATAACCTTTAAAGTAATCAATGTTTGTCTAAATTTATTTTATTTATTTGCTTCACATATGTTTATATATACATATAAATACATGCAGTAAGCATGTGAACTGCCAGTCATTGTATACATAAATAGAAGTAATATCTGGTACATACCAGATGGCCATAAATTTTCAAAATCTACAAACTAACTAACACAAACAAATTATCCATCATTTAAAAATTCAGCCACAGAGTAAAACGCCTTGCTTATGACGTGGTGTCTGAAGAAAACTTTAATAGATCTCACGCTGCATTAACGCTTCAAGAGGCATGCTTCAGAAGGGCACTAAAACGTTTCATGGTGGAGTAATAAGCTCCTTTTAGTATAATTTAAGTCTGTTTATTGGATATTGGTAATCACTGTGGCATAACGAGTAACCAGTACAGTTATTGAGAAATATTTCAACATAATCTTTTAGAAAAACTACACATTCATATATGTAAATTGGCAGAAGTGTTAAAACTTTGTTTCTTACAAAAATTTGTTTACACGAATCTCTAGGTCCAGATTGAACATTGTCCTTACAATCCTTTTTCTGAATAATAAAAAAAACAATATATCAAGATACCAAAATTATATCATGGTGGGCATCTACGAGGTAACATGAACATACAGGCAAAATTAAATAGCATTTAGTTCAGTAATTAGTATAATCTTTCTGGAAGGAAAAGTGTGAGGTCTTGTGGTTTTGTACAAATGTCCATAGTAAAAATGTGAGACTATTTATAATTATTTTTCTGCTAGCAGAGACTGAAAGTTAAAATTTCAAGCCTAACCTAGACAGTTAGGGAGATTTTGTGATTACAAATTTGGTGTCCTCGGGATATCTGCGGTTGGACTGGGAAAACTTTTAAAACAGTTTCCCATTGAGCATGAACTATTCTACTGAGACAAACTTGTGTACAACTTTGAGCTAAACCCTTTCCAGTGGTTCTGGAGATTTTGTCATAACTATGGCTAAAGGTTATTTGGGTTATAAACAGATTTACTGCATAAAACTTTAAAACTAATAACAGAGTTTTACCAATATTTATGCAGACAGTAAAAGGTAATCTCAATTAGTGAGATTTATCTAAATTATTGATAACAAACTAATTTTACAAAGAGTTAATTCAAATTATTAATTAATAATATTAGTTGAATATACTATTTTTTCCATCAGGAAATTGTATAAACCTATATAAAATTTACATTTGTATTAAGTGTGTTAAAATTGTTGACTATCTTAGATAGAGTATTTTAAAGTATTATTAGTTACTTTTATATCAGTAAATGACAAGAGTTGTTCTGTAAAACAGATGTATCTGAGAAACGCTTGATAATAAAAGGCATTTTTGAATTGAATTTTATATTGGTAATAAATGATGATAATGTAATAAGTTTGTTGACTGCAGTCCTTTTAAAGTAATTATGAAATCAAGGGTCACATGTGCTGTTTTATCATGACCATTGCTATCTGAAACTTTTTCACAAACAAGCATGTCGTGTTAATGATTCTTTTATCTGAACGAAATGACTGATTGTGGTGACTCATCATGATAATAATTCAGTGTTAACAGAAACTTTAACTTGAGTTTCTTATACTTTTTTAATTTGTTTAATTAATAAATAAGGATCTTAGTTTCAACAAAAAACAGATGAAATTAACTGAAAAATAGATGTAGAATGAAGTTCTATAATTATGTAATTAACAATATTATCACATGTCTTTGTTATCATTGTTCAACAAATATTACTATAATTATCTTTACTACTGTGTGTTTCTAGGAAATGTTTTACCACTTTCAAACATTGACTTAAGATCATCAAGAGACTGACTGACTTTGCAGAACTTCAAGAGATTGACATGACAGGCGTAATCGATGCATCTTATTGTCTAGGAGCCAAGAGCCAATTTACATTGTATAAGCAGGAATCAATGCTGAAATTTGTTTAAATAAAGAATTAATTGTCATTTGCACTAATTTTGGCAGAGGTTGAAATGGGAGGTATTGAAAGGGTTAAGCATGTGAAATGATAATTGTTATCAGATTATATTTCTTCTTGCATTCCTTGAAATAGGTATATCACTATCAGATAGCTAGATAAATAGATTCTAATTGTAAAACAATTTAAATTTTTTTTTTTATTTTGGGTTCTAACTTTATCTTTAAAATTAATTGTATACATAGTATAGTGTACAATTCCTTTTCATTTAATAGTTTAATCACACATAGAAAAAAAGACATAAAGGTAAAACTAAACTCTTACATTTAAACCATGTTTAACTGCTGCCACAAGACCTACAATCATCTGGTTTATTACTGAATAATTACTAAAAGTAATTAGTTCTAACTTCACCTGTTATATAGCAACTATTAACCCATTGTTTCCTGTGAATAGAATTTTGTGTCATATCCCTAGTATTTGACCCAGAAGAACTAAAAACATTTTCAACAAGCTCAGACTCATCATGGCATGACAAGATCCTTTCTTATACATCACTAAACAATAACACAGAATGTTAAAAACGACAAAATATTCCAACAGCAGATTCAGATTCAGATTCTTTATTGGCTATTAAGTAACACAAATTACAATAAGCTTCGTCAAGTTAATACAGCTAAGTCATAATATTACAACAATAAATTGTATATTAAAAATTACAACAACATTCAAATTCTTAGATCATTAAAATCACAGTTAAAACAACTGCAAAAATAAAACATAACATAAAACAGCATAAACAAAAACTGCATGAATTAAAGTAAAATGATAGTAATTAGCAGAAACTCACCACACAAATAGGCATGCAAATGCCAACTGCGTACAACATCCCTTTGGTAACGGTAGACTCTTTATAGGGGAACCGTATGGAGTCATCATCGCAGAAGAAACCCCGCTTGTATGGAACTCCCCACAGGAAGAAGATAAGAATCGGGAAGCCAACTGAAACAATATACTTTTCTATTGCAAATGACATAAATTATTCTCCTAAGCTATTCACTATAAGTAAAATTTACTAATTAAACAAAACATAACAAATTATATTGAGAAGTACAAAATATCTGAGTTATTTAATACACACTTTACCTAACCTTCTGAGTTTAGTTTGTATAATTGATATTCACAATAACAATTAACCTAATGTTTTGTAAGTAGAAATATCAAACAAATAATAGTTATTTTAGAAAACAAAAAAAAGAGAACTACTGCATATTGAAAGCCAAATACTACAGTATACTGTACATACCAAAAACCCATCCCTGTAGTTATTTGTCATTGATCATGTTATTTCTAGTCTTAAGAGCCGATTGTAGTAACAGTTTTTCCCCATAAGAACAATGTTAAAATACATGCAATTTAATGCCCTTTTGTTTTACCATAGCATTATGAGAGATGTCTCATTTAAAGATAAAATAGTACGCATTCAAACGCTCTTTATAGTTTTTTTTTTAAAAGTGTATACTTTTTTAATATTTCAATGATGAAGTATAACAAAGTTTGAGATTTTGTGCTAAATAACCTATAATAATTTCGTAAAAACCAATTTTTTTTATATGTATTAATTGTATCTTTAAAATGAGATATCTCCAATAGTTCTATGACAAAGCATAAAGGTGTAAAACTGCATAAGTATTAACATTGTTCCTATAGGGAAAAATTCAAGGTCATTTTACATCAGTCAGCTCTTAAGGACTTTAATTTATTTATAGAGGACTAAATAAGAAGAACAAAATATCAAATTTATAACATTAACATTATCAATAAGATGCTATAATCACCTGATATTGTATTCAACTTAGAAAAAAACTCTAAAAAGCCTTTGGATGCAGATTAATATTACAGATTAATCTGTATACTTTCCTCAAAATTAATGGAATGAAATGCAGCAACAGCAAAAATAGTGAAGGTGCTCTTTAAAAGTATATAATAGCCTCAAGCTAACTCAAATTAATGGGACAACCAGTTGAGCTAAGTTTTGGAAAGTCAGACTATATACAGAAGCTAGAATATAAAATGCTTTTGATAAACTTTTTAAGTATAGCATTGTATTCAAGGTTCATGAATTTCAATATAAGAAGGTATAATTATAAAAAATCATTCTTATAATGGAATAAAGTAGTGATTTACAACTCTTTTTTAACAATTATTAAAAAAAATATCTAACCTATTTAAAAAAAAGTATCTGAACAATCCAAGGGTTTAAATAAAAAAAAAGAAACTAAATTTATAAGTTAGATCTGAGAATTGTGCATCGACCAAAACATTGCATGAGAGAATCCCAGACAAGTCCATAAAAATACGGTTAGGTAATTCGTTATGAGAACCTTCTAGAAATATATTATATGAAAAGGATAATGGTAAGTCAAATTAAATTAAAATAGCAGGGAGATTGACACAGTTAGCAAGGGAAGATGTGGAGGAAAACGTTAAAAGGAACACACGCTTGAACAGTTTGCTTTCAGCAACATGTAGTGGCAGATGATAAGGAGATAAGGAATCAATTGTAATAGATTTGAGTGGTCTTGAAACCTGAAGATCAGTATATACAATATTAGTATGGAATTATAGTATTTAATAGTCATAAATCTTAATATTTGTTTCCTCTAAGACGGAGTGTTGTAGAAAGGGTGATTGGTTGACTGACATCAAAGGACTTTACAGACTGACATCAAGGAAATTATAAAGGTTAAGTGTCAGGTGGAAATTACCTATAAATTTATTTTGATTACAATAAATTTTGTTAGTTGAAATACATTTTAATAACTCGTTATTTTAACTTTGAGTATCTATAATTTATTTGATTTATCTAATAACTGTGATTATAAAATTCGTTGTCTCAATCAATTCTACATCATTCAAATTCAAAATTTCTTTATTCAGCCATGTAACAGATTACAAGAATAGCGTCACAATAAATCTCAATATACATTTATAATTGCTATATTAAAACATAAAAATCAGTTTGACACTCACTGAAAAAGTAAGATTTGGCTATGTAGCCTTCTACAGAGTAAGTTAAAACCATTTTTAAATCAAGACAGTTATTAGTTAAGGTAATTATTAGGTAATTTAAGGGGATTTTATACATTTCTAAACATACCCAACAATACTTAAATGTTACTTACATATTGAAACAAAAAAAGTCTTCAAAAGAATACAAGGATAATGTTAATAAATAATCTTAAAGTAGTTTTTTTGAATTTTTCATAATTTTGCTCATTTTGAATATTGAGAGGAAGGTTAAACAAAAATTTTGTGCCAATGAAACCAGTTTTCTTTTCATAAAACTTCAGCCTATGTTGTTCCACATATCTGCTACGTCTTAAATTATGATCATGATGATTTAAAATACTAATTGGGTTGTTGTATTTTTTTACGTATAAAACAGTTTCATAAATGTATAGATCATATACAGTCAAAATTTGAAGTTGAGTAATGTATGGTTTCACTGTATCTCTTTGTTTTAGGTTAAAAATTATTCTTAGAGCTTTTTTTTGTTGTAATAAGATTCTGTCCAGATTTCTTTTAGTTGTGGCTCCGTATATGCCTATATTGTAAGACATATGGGAATTTACCATAGCAAAGTAGATGGCTTTCAATGTCTCAATGCTACACACCCTTGACATTTGGCGTAAAGCAAATAGACCGGAGGACATTTTTTTTACCACATAATCAACATGTTTCTCCCAACCCAAATTCCGATCTAATATTATTCCAAGAAACTTTGTATTGTCTACTTGATTCAATTTTGAATTTTCTAAATATATGTTAGGCTCAAATTGTAATCTTGATTGTTTAGTACTGAACGATACAAAATTTGATTTATTTGCGTTTAGCAAGAGATTCTTGGAACTCAGGAAATCTTTAACAGTTAAAAGGTTTAAAAAAGACAAAAGCTCAATGTCTTCCTGTTTATTACCTGAAACCGTAATACTTGCATCATCAGCATAAAGGCATATTGAGCCTCCACCTGGAACCGTCCCAGGGAGCCCCTTTAAATAACAGAGAAATAAAAGAGGGCCCAGGATAGAACCTTGAGGAACGTTATATTGTTATTACATTCAAAGGTTATATTGCACAGACAGGTGGAAGGCATATTTTGGGTTGAGTGAATGTGGTTTTGTGCATTTTATTGTCAACCGTAGTGACAACTTTTAAGATTCGGCAACTGGTGCTAATAGGTCTACTCAGAGAGTCAAAAGCTTGTGGAGGGCTGTAAAACGAATTTTTAAAAGTGGCATTACCAACTGACCTGCTCGCAGAAATTCTCTGTGAGTATTTGTACAGAAGAGAGTTATATTCCAGAGATGATGTTTTCAACTCCTTCTTTAAAATGGTGAGGCTAATCATTGATACTTAGAAGAAAACATATAAATAGTTGTTCGTAACTTTCCTATTTGTTGTTCTAAATGTTTGTTATGTAGTGTTATCATTTCGTTATTATTAATGAGTGTTTCCTATTACCTGTTCTAATTGTTTGATTATTCTGATTCCTTTATCAGGTACTTATGATACTGTCACTTTGTTTATTACACTAATTATTTTAATTTCAAATATGATTATTATTATGGCTATAAATACGTTGATATCAATTGATTGTCTTGCATTCGATATAGCCTACCAATATTATGTATCAATGATTATACTAATCGATATAAAAAACAGGGTTCCCTTATCATACTCTGCCCCAATTACTTTCAACTAGTTCTCCTAGTGTAAACTAACCTATCCTTAATAGGTAAATTCGTAAAATATTAAATTAATGTAAGAAATTAGTTGAAACCTTAGATTAATTAAAAAATATATACATATGTTCTTAAGTAACTTAATTTAAATAAAACTTAATTTCAATAAAACTTACCACAAAATAGACATACTACATCAATTATAACTTTTCTTAGGATTGATCTTGACTCAGCATCCATTTTAAGAAACTAAATTAATTCAAACTCTTATAGCACCTGTTTAAAACTAAATGTAATTGTCTTCATCTAAGATAAAACTGAACAAAGTTATAATTGTATTGACATTCAAGGAACAGAATAAAATTATCGTCGCGCCTCTCGCCCCTTCCACAACTTCAACACGATAGTCCCAACGACTATCAGTCGATTGACGTAAAAGTTAATCTGCTAAGAACAAATACTGACAGTAGGCCTACCGTACCGTCTGCTACAACCGGCACAGCAGTCAGCACGCGATCAGAAAATACGACACAGGATGTCCACACCCAAAAAGTTAAACTAATTAATATTTTAGATCAAGACAAAAATATCCCATAATGTGGGTAAAAAACTTCTACTTCATCCAAAAACTCTGATCTTACATTTCCATAACGCAACTAATCATTACTATAGGTAAAACAAATAAATGTATGAAGTTTTTATCAGATAAACATTGAAAGCTCTTGTTTATACGACAATTCTTTCTTCCTATATTCAGATCCACGAACAGTGAAAAATACGTTTCTGATTAAAATTTCACTTAATTGTGTGCGTGTCTTAAAATTTTACATAGAATCCTTTACCATACGGTAAGCGGGGATGACTTTAAGATGATTTTCGTTATTGTTTTAGTGTTAATGAAATAATTACAATATTATTATATTGTAAACAATTACACAACATATTACCTACAATTATAAACTCCTCCTAGCAAAGTTTGTAAATAAACCACCAATTATTTCTTCATCGGTTGAAACCCTTGAATAGTTAACTTCTTTGGATAATCTTTGTGAAAGATCTGCCAGGAAAGATTTTATTAACAAGCACTTTGCGACTTGTCATATCAAGGTAGGCTATGCATCAAAGATCAAAACAAGAAACTAGAAAACCATGCGTTGACATGGAATATTCATGTACTGCAAATTTTCTTTCTGCATCTTCGATGAAAACTCGTTGACCACCTGACCTTCTTAGATATTCAAGGCTTTTCTTGAAACTCTTATCGTGTGTACTCAATTGTGCACGTGATGAGACAATGCGACTGCCACTTCACTTATTTATAGGTCTCTCTGATGTCGAAACGATGTAAAGTTTCGTTTTGAGCTTCTACGTCGCCGACTTTCTTTGGATTCTTCAGAAAAACATGACTCCAGATTCCAGGAGGCAAGTCTGAGACAGCGTGAGATATCAGACGCTGCAATAAAGAGGAAGGTGAACTGGAGCTAAACTCTGCAATCAAACGTAAAATGCTGTTTACAATAAAATAAGTTACAACATATTTAAAAAATTTAATTAAATAATTAGTTTTTTTTTATTTAAAGGTAGATTTTATTTTATACTCAACAATGTATCATTCATATATCGGTATTACATAATTATTATTTGATTCAATCAATATTGAGTAAGCATAATTTACAAATAATTAAATAATAACAAGCAAATTAATATTATTAATATTCTGCAGAATAAATATATTGCAATCTAGTACGCAAGGACTCACGTTATTATTGTAGTTTTATTGTGTTTATTATAATGTAGATGCCACATCGCTTTTTATACGTTTGAAAAAATAGGATTATCCAAAGCCAATTATGATCAGCTGCTGTTCTGCTAGTGCTGCAATGATTCATCCTCAACATTGATGATTGATCATTGGCCAATGTAAGAGCAGCTGAGACCGCAACATGTTAATCTATGTATCTTGCAAACGTCAAAAGTCAAAAATCCAATGACATTATTGTGTTAAATGGTAGTGTGAATGTGAACGACTGTTTTTACATCAAATCCAAACACTGAGCGAATCATATGGATACTTTTTATATGGGATATAGTAAAGCAGCATAAATATCTATCTATATGAAAATTAGTTGAACGTTTTTAGTATAAGTGATTATATTATAGGCAATTTACAATGTCTACTAGTCATGATGCTGAATTAGATGCGAAAGTAAAAAAAGGTAAACGCATAAACCTTTTGCTTTAACCCTAGTGATTTAGTACTATCTATACTGGCAAGCCCTTTATGGTGGGTTTGCAAGGGCTCTTCTAGACTGCTTTAAAATGTACATGCTTTATTTTATTTTATTTCAATGGCAAAACCATAACATATACAAACATTTAGGAGGTGGCTAGATAATTATAAAGCTAAACACTAACATACAATAAACTACAAGTTAAATATTTATGCAACTGTACAGTTATATTTTTGCCAGAGTATTTAGAATTTGAATATTGAACATGAAAAAAAATTAGAACTCTTACGAAAAAAATAATTGTAGTTGTGAACTTAATGACTGGGTGGCAAAAAAAAATTGTATTATTAACCTATTGGTGTTGCCCTCCTACACAAAGTAATATAAGGTTTTAATGGGTGGAAGTGACAAATAACAAAGTTATTGAACATTAAAAGTGGAACTATTTTTCTCACGTGGGGTAATATCTCATTGTTCTATGGGCTTCAAATGGTCTTGTTATGATCGTAAGTCAACCTCTTATTGGTTGCTACTGACGTTAGCTATTACTCCATCTTTGGATACATAAAATAACAATAATGCTGAAATCAGAATTAATTTAGACCTAAGAAGAAAAGCTCATATCAGCCAGACTGCCTCTGGCCATCAGCGCAGGGGACAACAGGACCTTCGGTACTGCCCCGTGCTGACTGGTGACATGAGAACCATCCCTTGTGGTAGTTTTAGCAAAAAATCCAATTCTAAATGGTCTGATCACAAATGCCTCTATCCATTACTACTTTAAATACAAGTTTGAACACGTAACTTGAAAAAAGAAACAAACAAATACAGTAGAGTCCCGTTAATCCGACCTAATTGGGACCGAGCCCTATTCGGATTATGTGATTGTTCGGATTAGCCAGAATTACAGAAAAATACGGTTTTAAACTTGAGATGGGTCTATTTTGTTATAGAATTATCAATATTGTTTATTAAAACATGTTTTCTGACTGTTGCATTGTATTTCTTGACAAATAAACATGTTTGCGAATACTAAGCACATTTACCGTATTTAGTGTGAGAGTTCTATTGTTAAGCAATGTGAGCTTACTGGATATTGTACGGGTCCACGCGTTCAATAGTTGTACGAAACTACGCGTCATCCAATAGACTCTCTTCAATGTGACAGAGGAGAATAACTGAATTTATGTCTTTTAACATTTAATATTGTACTCAATAATAATATCAGTACTGTACGTCCAATTTTTGTTTGATTTCACTTCTTAATACTGTAATTTAACTCATACTTAACCTATAAGTTTCAATTTGGTACTGTATTTTAATTTCATTATTTATGTATTGTACCGTACACAATTTGTCTTAATAAAATACTGTATGTCTATTTAATTAAAGTTTTCTTTGTTTATGTACGAAATGATGCACCCATTTTCATTTTGTATGTAATTAGTTCCTATAACTGTTCATTATCGTTATAAATAATTCCTCCTGGACCTGTTCGGATTAACCGACGTTCGGATTACACGTGTTCGGATTAGCGGGACTCCACTGTATTGTAAATTTACCTAACCATAACTACCTAGTCAATAGTCAATTGTCATTAATCTTTATTACAATTTCTTTGAAAAATGTACTTGCGTCAAAATTTCTACACAGATTGGTCAAGTTGTGTTGGTTTTCTCCTCCATTTCAGGAATTCATCCACGGAGTAGAATGGTCTGTTGATGAGCCATCTGGTTAGGGTTGTTTTTAGCTTATGTCCTTGGAGTCTCTTCATGTTGTCTGGTAGAAGGTTGAACAGCTTTTGGTCTATGTAAGATGATTTCTTTTCAAACTGTGAGGTGTGGTGAAGGGGCAGGTGGAAATCTAATGCATGGCGAGTGTTATATCTATGGATGGTGTGGCCTTGTTGTAGATGTTCCTTGTCAATATACATAATAACTTCTCCGATATATAAACCAACTGTTATTAAAATCTTTTGGCTGGGAAAAAGATTTCTGCAGCTCTCTCTAGGACCCAGTCCTGACACTATTCTCATGGTTTTTTTCTGAAGCAGCAGAATTCGATTAAGGTTTCTTGTTCTCCCCAGACTATGAGCCCATATTTCATGTGCGACTCGAACAGAGCATGGTACTTAACTTTAGTTGTGACTTCATCGCTAATATGCTTGATTCTTTTTAAAACGTACAGGCATGAACCTAGTTTCTTGGAAAGATTCTCAATATGATCATCCCATTGCAAGTTGTTGTCAATTATCATTCCAAGGAACTTGGTATGAGATTCCAATTTTACATCGGGAAGTGCTGGAATTTTGACATTTCTTCTTCCAAAAGCAAGCTGTTTGGTCTTATCAGTGTTAACTACTAAATCATTCTCGTTACAATACTGGTAACCCATGTTCAGTGCAATGTATGAATTGACTGCTAGGTTGTTTGAGGATGATTCAGACACCAACAGTGTTGTTTCATCAGTATACATTAGAGGGGTACAGTGTGTGCCTAGGTATTGTGGCATGTCGTTCGTCAGGAGGATGAACAGGACTGGCCCCAATACAGAGCCCTGTGGTCATCTTTTCGTCCGGCACCCCTGTGCGGTCGCCCAAACGCGCCCTACCCTAACGCCGCTCCTGCCTGTGGTACTCCCCTGCTGATTAGAAGAGGCTTTGATCTTGTTACTTGAGTTATGCCATTTTGTGTGTTTTGTATCTCAACAATTTGACTTCTTCCTTCTAGATAACTCCTCAACCATGCTTTTGTCTGTCTTTTAACTCCAAGTTGTTCGAGTTTATTAAGAATCAGTTTGTATGCCAAGTAATCAAAGGCTTTACTGAAAACCAACATGATACCAGCAACCATATTAACTTCCTCCATGGCGTCCTACCATCCACTTCTAAAATTCATTAGCGTAGACTTTAATAAGCGGCCTACACTTATTATTCGGTTGTTTTTATCAAATGGCTTGATGTTTGTATCCGAAGGATTAATTCGATATTACAATTAATTTATTTAACTTAGCATATAATTTCAACTTATTAGTTATAGTAAGTTTAATATAAACAACAAGAAGTAACTAATATTTTGAGAATTAGAAAATGGTGATGAATATGAGGAATGTATGTGAGATATTTCTCACAAGTGACGAGATTTGTTTAAGTGGCTTCAACATGTTGGGTTGGCTCCTGATAACACATAGGGAGAATTTTTTTCTCCATTTCACAAAAGCGGTTACTTATTGATATCAATCAGTGCAAGTTATAATTATTGTAAGGTTTCTTTGATATCTAAGACTAGGTCATACTTGATTTTGTTGTTTTGTAATGTTAGAGTTAAACTTATGTTTTTAAAATTGTAATGTACGAGAGTCTTCTTGTTACGGTAATTTATTATAACTCTTATTGTGTACGATTTTTACATATCGAAGTTGGATAATATATTGAATTGTTCAATAAAAACAACCGAATAACGAGTGTAGGCCGCTTATTAGTCTATCCATTTATTATTTGCAATTTTCATACAGTAAAACCTTATATTCTTTTGTTTAGTAGAATGATACAAATAGCTGTTATTGCTATTTGATTTTTATCAACAAAATTCATTACGGGTAACTGATAGATAAATTGTAATCAACATTTAAATTCAATAGGAATTCACACTTTTAGTATATGGTACCTCTCATTATACAGAAAGTGTTTGATAAAAAAGTGGTAGACAACTGTGAAAACACTAAGGCAATGGTAGGAGAACACAATGACTTATTAAATGCAAAAAAACGTCATGAAAATTAGTATTTCTAGTGCTGTTTCTGAACCATCAAAGATAAAACCAAATTTTAGATAAAAAATGTTTAGTTTTTAAGAGAGTTATTGATGAGTTTAATGAAAGTCAATACCTTGATGTTTGAATTTTTACATTTAAAAGTTTGAAATATCTCAAATTTGAACTATTTAAAAAAATTGGAAATGTGCTGAAAAGTGACAATTGTAACATATTTGTAGAAAGAGTAATTATTTGGTAATCTTGAATAAAAATTTGGATCTGCTAACATTTTTAACAAGGTAACAGTAAAAATAAAAACTGAAACCGTACAACTTTGACATCTTGGACCACTCTGTATATAAAAAGGAAATAAATTAAACACTATTTAATCTAAATTATCAGTGGATAGAGGTACTTTTAAAGTAGATATGGCTCAACCTATCTTTACATTTGAAAATCTTTCACAAATGGTCCTTACACCCCCTCTCCTAATGTGCCATTTTGAGTTATTTCTGGATGTAAAAATTATTTTCCAAATTCTTTGGGGTCAAAATATGAGGGTTTTCGTTAAAACAAAGAAGGAAGTTATCTCAGTTCAGCAGCTTTATATTACGGACGGGGATCTGTTCCACCCCATATAAGTCATTTTTAGCCTTCTCACAACTTCGTGGCGGGTGCTTTACGACTAATTACTAACAGGGTGGCGCAAAAGTCAGTGGACAGTTGGTTAAAACAAGACTAGATTTATTTGAAATTATTTTTTATTACAAACAATACTTACAATTATTTTTTATATTCAAATTGTTTTCCGTCTTCATTTATACATCTTTGAAGTCTTTCTGGAATGCTGTTACATACTCTACGGCATAGTGTGGGATCATTGTCCAAATCATAAAATGCGTCATGTATGTAGTCTTTCAGTTCGTTAATAGTATGAGGCTTTCGAGAATAAACAGAGTCCTTGACTACTCCCCATAGGAAAAAACCCATTGGTGTGATATCTGGTGAACGTGGGGGCATGTCAATATCTGCCCTTTGACCAATAATCTTTCTTTGGAAACGTTTGTTTAAATAATCGCGAACGGCAGTGGCGTAATGTGGTGGAGCACCATTGTGTCAGCTTTAAACACGTGTCACAGATGAACTCACTAGTTCGATTGTTGTGTGTTTTGTTGCATTGTATTGCCAACCTAAAAAGGCATAATTACCAACATTTAGTAATACCAATGTACCAACATCATGGACGAAAACTATTGTACTACGTCTTGCTGTTATTTTTTTCTTCTTTTAACCAACTGTCCAGTGACTTTTGCGCCACCCTGTATAAGTTTCTAAAGTCATAATGAGGTTTATTAGAAATTTCATAACCATTTAGAGATAGTTCAGTTCATTTTGAACATGGTAATATCTTTTTTGTGTAGGTTATAATAATAATAATAATAATATTTTATTGCCATACAAAATTTTTACATTCATCGACAAAGTCAAAGTACAGCCAGTAGCCAAGTCAAACTTAGTTTACTAATCAAAATGTTAGTGTATATAAACTAATTTACCATAAACTATTATCATAAACTATTACAAAATAAAAAATTACATAAAGTATTTTTGGTTAAAAACCAATACAAGGTACAGCAAAAAATTCTTCAATTGAATAAAAAGGATTGGCTAGAAGCCAACTATAGAGCCTATTACAAAAAACATTTCTTGAATATTTATTTACTAACTGAGACAACTTATTATAAATTTTCAATGATAAAACCTGGTGACTATTAACTGATTTATCTAGCCTACAGAAATTAATTGTAGTAAGCCTACTTGCCTTACTCCTCGTATTATAATTGTGACTGGCATACTTTATAGTACTAGGGTTGCGAAAGGTATACAAAACCAAGTCATACACAAACAAATTAATAATAGTTTGAATTTTTGACTTAATAAATAATGGTCTACAATGTTCTAAAAAATTGGCACCACAAATGATTCTGATAACTTTTTTTTGCAAAATTAATATTTCATTTATCCTGCTGCAGTTTCCGTACAATATTAAACCGTACCTAAGAATTGACTGAAAGTAAGAAAAATACGCGGATCTAATATAATTTTGTTCAATACGGCTAGTAAGCCTTTTCATTAAGAAGATAACCCTAGACAATTTTGAGCTAATATAATCAATGTGAGGTCCCCAAGATAGATTTTTATCAATTTGTACTCCCAAAAACTTTACTTGATTAGAAAATTGATCAAAATTGGTATTAATATTAATATCAAAAGGTCTTAAAGTAAAAATTATGTTTTGGGTTTTTTCTTCATTCAAAAGAAAACCGTTTGCCTTAAACCAACCCGATGCCCTATCTAAAGCACTTTGTGCCAAGACATTAAGAGTATCGATATTTGAATTGATGTTAACAAATGTTGTATCGTCTGCATACAGGATTGTTTTACAATTTATAAAAGCTGGTAGGTCATTAATAGAAATTAAAAAGAGCAAAGGACCTAAAACCGATCCCGTGACCTATAGCCTCGTTCACGTCAAAGAAGTGGAGATAACATTATCACTCAAAATGACAGTATGCTATGTGTGAAATAATTATACTCAATAAACAATCAGAGATGGTTACGTTACCTATTAGCAAATTGCATTATTTGTTGTAGCTACGGAGCGCATCTCGGAAAACATGCACATCGTAGCCAATGAGCCTTCCTTGGCATTCTACAGGCTGCAGGAGCATGTACGCAAGGCTCTACCACCGATGGTGGATAAGCGAGTTGACGTCACCAAGGTGCACCAGCAACTACAGGGTCGCTGCTATGATGCTGAGTATGCTGTCAGGTAATTAAGCTCATATAAAAACTGTGATGATAGTTGTAAAATCCATTTCTTAAAACTCAAGAACATGTCTATGCAAAATTTGTCCACAAATTAACACAACTGGATTAAAATGATTATTTTTAAATCAAATGTGTTCTAAATGCAGCTATTTATTATAAAATCAGAATTGTTCTTAACTATTTGTATAGTTATCAACCCGAATGATACCAATCTTGACGAATTACATGTTTTTGTGAAGATTTTTGTTTTACAATTAATTGTTAGTTGAAACTGTCAATAATGTATAGCATTGAAAACAAAACTCTATAAACGCAACTGCCTACTGCTGATTTATTATTTGATTAGATTTAAATTAACCACACTAGTCTTAGCAAACACTGTTTGGTTAATTTTGTATGCAACTGTTTTACTTGATAGCCCAGAAACAATTATAGGGTACCTATTTTTTAATCAGTTAACACTTGAAAGAAATCAGTTTTATCCCCTTTATTGAATTTTCTTTGCAAAAAATACTTTGTTTTATATATATATATATATATAAATATTTATATATTTCTACAGAGTGGCTAACCACCCAGGAAACCAGGAATAGGCCAGGAATGAATCGGGAAAATCTCAGAAACAGTTTTTCTGTCTCCAAAAACTTATGAAATAAAGAAATAATGTAACAGTGTAACAGGTCCTTGAATCAGGATTTGATTAGTTCCAAATATCATATTTTACACAACATGCACCATGAAACTGAGAATGAAATCTACAACGTAATGTAAGCCAAAAGACATTGAAACCTTGCCTTAAATGATATAATAACCAGTTTGCAGATGGCTGGCCAAATATCCCCCACACATTTTTCGCAGTGGACAACGGCTGGTGGAAATCCCATAATTTCTCCAATCAACTAAACGTCTAAACGACTTCCTTGTTTTTTACTTGTGTTGTTGACAATTACAAAAATAATATGCCAGATTTAGCTCTTAAACTACAAAGAACACATAATCCATATATTGTTTTCATACAAGTATTTAATGCAAATTTTTGGTAAACCTGTATAATTTTATATTTTATAATTTAAACATGTTCTAATCCAAATGTTATGATAGAATGATCACACAACAAACAAAGATGGAACTTAATACACTGTGAATGATAATATTTTAAGCAAATATACAACTCATTGATGTATGAATGATAGTGTTATGAAACAAATATTTGACTTGATGAAACAGGAACCTCACAAACACAATATATTGTATAGAAGTGACTAAAATTAAGTTCTTGTCAAGTATATCTTTTAACATTACTAATAAATACTAATTTTAAATTTATAATTCGATCTATCTTTTCATCACACTTTCAGTTTATGCCTTTTGTACACTATTGTTTACTTAATATTATATTTACCTGCCATGTGCTGCAACCTGTGGCCGTTATGAACATCCTATCTTCATTGATTTTGCCACTAGACATAACATCTCTCATTGTTGCACACTTGGTGTAGAAATAAAAATACATTGCTATAAATAAATTGTAATCATTAGACTATTTTTTTCACTTTCTTAGTTAGAAGTCCAATCTAAATTGAGTAATTTTATATAAAGAATAAATTAGAATTGTGAGCATTTTATCTATCCTGAATTGGTGTAAATGTAATCGAACAGTTTTTTATTAATTGAAAACTACATAAATAATAATAGCTAACTCATACATAATTTCATCCTAGTATTAAGTTAGTAAGACACACGACTTCACCTAACAACACCATTAGTACTGATGCTATGTTGGTATCAAACTACTTTTTATTTAAATGCAAGTAGGCTAACTGAATTTAGTTCAACTTGATTGTATTCAGCTTTTGTAAAGCTAAATGAATAAAACTCACAAAACATATTTTGGGAAAAGGAGTTTTACACCTCTTGGCTTGGCTTCAATGTGTTATATTCTTCTAAATTAATCTAATAGTAGTAAAGGATCATTAATTCTACCAGTACCGATGTAAATGAATATTTTATATTTACATACCTCTGTTGATTAAACTAATCTGTTAATGAAGTCAATTTTAAAATTTGCCAGTCATATGCACCTGTAATACTTTTTGCCTTGTTTTTCAGTGCTATTAAATCAATGGAAAATGCAGATACAACGTTTCTGAATATTCAAGAACTGTTGAAAACTGCAATATTTTTAAAACAACAAATCAAGTATGAGGAGTCAAGAAGGTGAGTGTAAAATGTCTTAAGTGATTTTTATATGCATTTAGATTATTAGTTATACATTTTAAATTTTTAGCAGTGTTTAATTGGAGTTGTAATAGTATTTTTTTTTGTTTTTTTTTTTTTTCAAGAAAATACCCCACATAAAAATATATGTGCTGATAACATCTATCTTATCCAATTAATTATTTAATACTTTATTCTATGTTAAATATCTATTGCATCTATCTAAAGATCTAGGGTGTCCCAAAATATAGACAGCTTTATGTATTATAATTAACACTAAATGTAGCCTACTCTGATGAATATATAATATGAGTTGATTGAAATGTAACAGTTCCTGTTTAATAAATGTTGACTGAAGTTGGCTCTTCAAAGCTGGGCCGAAATATTAAAAACATTCAATAGTTGTGGCTAATGTTTCAATGTAGTGATAAGTGGAAAACTCAGTGGAAAATGTTAGTTTGACACCAGCTGCATAAGCCTGAGAACTAAGAACATTTAAATATATGTCAGGTGATTCCCTAGATAAAATTGTTCAATTATACAAAAATATTACAAATACATTTGTAAATATCATACAAAATTAACAGCCATTAATTATATATTTTCTTTGGAACTATCCATAACCTGGTCTAAATAAATGTATCTAACAAGAAACTGAATACAGTTACGTAGAATATAGGAAACTAAAAATTGTTTTCTCTGTGTTTATTTCTCGTCCATTATTTTGAAAAACCATTTATTACTCTTATCAAGTAGAATTTCACTTTTTTTTCAATCTTGAGCATTCATTGCATCATATTAACTTAATTATATTGTTACAAAATTTATTATTTTTTTTTAGTTTAGAGGTTGTTATTATTTACTATTACCCTCCCTATACGCATTCCTGATTCCTGTACTAATGTGCACATGAAAACTTAATAAGCATACTAAAATGGGAAGTCAAAAGAAGAGTTGGAGGTGAAATTTTTTTTTTATATATAATCTCAAGTAAAATAGTATAGAGTTTATTTATAAGGATATTTAGCTGAAAATAATTTAATGGTTGCTATTTGGCTGCCATTTTTGTTGGAGTCAGCAAAAGTGTTTTCATTATTCTTAACCCAACAATAATTATTCTATAATACCAGTCTACACCTCCCTATAAAGTAGCTTTTACTTTACCCAACATGTGTATTATGTAAGATTAAAGTTCAGTTGTTTTGGTCAAAGTTTACTCTTACTCAATAAAAAACCATGGTTTTCTTGTTTTTTTTTTTTTTTAAGTAACAGTATTAAAATGATAAAACTATTATTTATCAACAACACACCATGTTTCAACACATTTATTCACTTTTCATGAACTATTATCAACTGCTGATGTGTTATTGGTAACATTCGTCAGTTGTTAGAAACATATACCAGCTAATAATAATTTAAAAAAACAAAAAACAGTTTTTATAAAACATTATTCATTGTTGCTGTATATCTCATTTAATAAAACCCTGTAGCCTAACTGGCAAATTACTAGTAACCAGTTGTTTTATGATGTTTCTGAAATGGCAAGGGAAAAGTTTCTACTTGTTTTTGCCATTGTCTTTTAATAAAAAGTTTGCTATCAAACATTACATTTAAATATATAACTATGCTGAATTAGTTTTCACAGTTAAATAGCATGTGTATGAGCAATATCTATGCCACAAACATATACAAATTTTAGATTTCCACTACTACTTATCTGCATCAAGAGAACTTAGGAATAAGTAGGGACTAGGGAATAAAGGAGTTTTACTGACTCATTTTGTTGCGGAAAATGTTATTTGACTAAGATGTGAGCTAAATCACTGTGTGACATTTTTCTACTGAAAACACGTGTTTGAAACATCTCTATTTTTTGTTCTGCAGGGAAAGTACAAATTTCTTTGTAAACATTATTTACAGTGTTTCACAGATAGCAAATGATTAGTCACTACTTTTTCTTTTCTTGTGGAGTTACATATACAAAAGTTTTAGTGTGATTGTAATAAATTAAAACTTGCTAGATAGTGATATAAGTTTGTTCTAGAATTGATTGTGTGTGTGTTTTTTTATTTACAACATTGTGATTGCAGCCAATTAAGGCAGTACAAAAATTGAATTCTTTTCCAGAATGTTTTGTTATAAACTGGATTGTATTTTTATTATTTTGTATAAACCTATTTGTTATGTTTTGACCTTTCTTTCCTTTTTTCTTCATAAAAATTGTTTGTATTTTTTGAAAGGCTTTACTTTTGAAACTTAATTTTTACTTTTATTTTCTTTATTTGTATTGAAAAAATAGTAAATTCGAAATTAAACAAATTAAATCGAACTAACTATAAATATTCTTTATAATACGCTGAAAAAGCCAATATAAAATAATGTATAGGTACTTTACTCTAATAATTAACATTGTATAGAAGTTTTAAATGCTGACAAATAGCAAAAAAGTGCCTGCCAGATCCAGGGTTAACTATCAACTTGGCTGTCTTTTCAAAACAGTTAATCGGTTTTACAGTGTTAATTAAGACAGAATTTTTTAGACATTTGCAATTGAATTTTGAACAGAACCACTGAAAAGAGTAAGATTGTAAGAATTTGTGACAAGTATGACATGCATTGTGCAAGTATTGACTCAAGTATTGGACATGGTATGGGCGAAGAACAACCCTCTCTATATATACATAATTGAAATGTCATGTGGGAACTACAGGATTTTACATAATGCTCCAAAAAAATCGTTCAGACAATAATTTTTTTGACAAATTCAGACAGCTCCCTGTAACTTTTGGCTTTTTACAAAATAATAGACTTTGTCAAAAGAAACTCATTTTAGAAAATATTAAAATGCACCAAGAGACTTTTCCTTCTTGCTATTCTAAAAGATGAGTATAGTGTTTCTGAAAATAGAAGTAACTTGTAAAGAAAATAATTGTTTTAATTCTATAGCATGCATTTAAGAGCATAGTATTGAATTGATTTAATCAATAATATTTGTAAATAACTGACGTATTATTTAGTACGTCTATGAGTTAAAAAAATGTTTATGCTAAATGTTCTTATGAGAAAGTAAATAATGTTTTAGGAATTTCAGGAATGAAGATTAATTTTGTATTGAAAACAATATTTTGGTTAAAAAATTGTCAATATTTCAGTAAATGTTGAAAGCCAGAGTACCATCAAATTTTTACAATATTATTAATGATTCAAATATTTATTTTGGTAACTTTCCAATCTTCCTTTCAACTGGAGTTGCCTGATGTATTCCGTAGTTCCGGATATTTCAGTAAGTCATTGTACCAGTTTTATTTAAGGTCCACATATGCCAAACTGCCCATTTTATAATTACTTAATATTTTTATGTTAAGTTGTTAATAATGAATTGAATATTTTTGTGTTGAAATATTTTACAATCAGTAAACAGATTTTTCGATTAGACAGATACAGTAAAGTCATGCTAATCCAGAATAATAAAAATTGAAACCTGTTAGGAAGTTTCAGGTTTGTTACTGAGTGGTAGAAAGAATTATCGGTTGGGTTAACATTTATTCCTAGAACGATGAGACCTCATACGATTCTCAATATTTGGTGATAAGGAGGAAAAATGTTTGAGATGGAAGTAGACACTAGAAGTAACAATGGCTGTTTTCTCAATTTAAAATTTTTGTCGTCATCTCAGCTGATATTTTTAAAGCTTTGTAACATAGAAGAAATAACAAATGATTCTTCTCAAAGCTACTGTATATTGAAATTTCACTAAATCAAAATTAATTCTCAAAATAATTGACAAGTTTTATGTCAATTTTTTTATTGTTGTAAACCACTTGGGAATCGTTAACCAGTTTTCCTATATCTAGTTATTTAGCTAGATTACAATTAAAATTAATGTTCCAAATACTAGAATTTTGCTTTTTTATAATTTTAAGATTGAATTTCATCAGTTTGCAGATAAAAAGTTTATTTTTAATTTATTTTTGTGTGCAATATTTTTTCTTTGAAGAACATTGGATTAACTTCATTTGAACTTGTGATTCTATTTAATGTATCATTATATGATTATAACTGTGGTAATTGATATTAGTGATTACCATCTGATTATACAGATAAAGTACATTGTAAAAGATTAGTATTCCAAATTTTCATTACCGCTGTTTCAAGGTATAAATTTTATTGTATTGTACAATTAGCACTTGTTCTACAAATTTAATTTAAATCCGTGCATTTCCTTTTATTTCTTCATGCCGTTTGAGTTGATTTTCTTTAGCGTGAATGCATTATGATTTTTTTACAGTAGTAATGTTATGTTTTTTGTTTTGTAGGTTAGCTTTGCCTTCATGAATTGAAGTTTAATAATTTCATGCTTCCTTTGGATATGAAACACAGTAAGTATGTTTGACTGACGGCTGAGTGCATGGCTTCACACACAGCTTTGTCACTCACATTCAACCATTTTACTGTCAAAATTCTAACAGAAAGTGTCATTTATATCAGTTTTTACCATCTTAGTCCTGCATTATGTTTTAAGATTAAGTTATAAAGAGGATTTTATAGTAGTACCCTCTGTTTAATATATCGTGTAAAAGTTTTGATGTGAAACTATGGTTTGAAAATAAACTATATTTACGTATTAAAATATTGCCTTTAATTTTGATTGGTTAAAAAACTTAAATCCTAGAAAAAGCTGGATAAATAATGTAGATTTAATGTGGCGTCACAGTATTTGGAATTCTTTTAAGAATTGTCATCTATTTTGGTTTGACTTTTTTCTCCCTGTTAAAGGAATAATGAATTAGCATTTTAAAAACAAAGCATTAAGTTTCACAAGCAGTGTGCTAATAAATAAATTTATGCATATTTTTAATTTAAAATAAACATTGCATGTCATTTAATATATAGAATGTTTTAAACATTATATGCTAGACTAACGCCATTTAAATTTTAAAGTGTATTATGTTGAACTTCAAAACAGCCACTCGTGTACTATTTATTTATTATACTCTTTAAGAATCAAGCGGTAACATCAGTTTTCAGGGATCAAATTATAAGAATGTATTACTGCTTTGACTTAATTTCAAGTTCATATATTTGGAATCATTACATGGCAGTCTACTCATTCTAACAATGAGACTTACATTTAGTTATAGCCATCATTAGAGTATTTGTAACTAGCAGAACAGCTGCATGTATAGTCAAATATTTGTTAGGGTTAGTTAACTTAGTTAAACAATAATTTATTTTTAAATGCTTTTGTATTGTATTAAGAATTAATGCTGTTAGCATTATGTCTGTAAATTAGTTATGAGTTGTCTCCTTAAGTTACACTAAACGAACAAATAGATACAAATTTTAGTTGTTGGAGAGAGTGCTTCTTGCTTTATTTACAATCAAAGAGTGTGTAAAATATTAACTCTAGGTACGCAGCTAACATTTTCTCACTGTCACGCTTTCTGCAGTCTTTACAAAGTAATCTTTAAGATAACACTGTTAATTCCAAATTATTTCATTTTTTACCTGTATTGCTTTCAAAAGGATAAATTGCTATAATGATGGTGGCCACCTGACCAGGGATCTTCTTGTAGAACCGGGACAATTTCAAAATCAATCTTTTCGTCTAATAATTTATAAATTCATGAAATAAGTTGACAGCTCCTTTAATCAGGGGACCTGATTACTCTAAACATTGTATTTTATGCGTTGCAGTCTGTGAAACTGTGAATGAAGATTGACATATGTTCATGAGCCCCGTCTGACACCGGTTAATCCAAGGTTTCCTCCACTAATGTAGAGGAATTTATCTTGGTTAGTTCTACCCTTTTGTCGCAACAAGCCCCTCCCCCTCCCAAACACGTCACAATACATAGGACAATTAAAGTTAGCCAGCCAATTGTCCTTGGTCTCGACCACTAAACGAGTGACACACTGTAAGTGGTGGAGCGGCAGAGAGATAATGGCCCTGATACAAACTATGATTTTGTGTTTAAGTTTTATTCAGTCACTGAAATCGGGTCTCCAGACGAAGTTGTCCAATTTTTATTCTAAAGTTGTGTTTGCGTGTTAAATGAAATAACATGTAACCTTTTTAATTAAAAGATACATTATCAATTCAAACTTTAAAGGTGAATAATTTTATTTCACCATCCAACTGAAGATGAAAGTATGTCGTGTAATCTAACACAACGCTGGCCTGCTGAGAAAGTAACTCGAGATATGAGAAGTTCAAGAATTACTGTATTGACTACATCAACAGCTGTATTATTATGTATAATATATAGAACTACAGGTGAGGAAGTAGAAATAATCTTATTGCACCACACCTACACAATAACTACTGCATATAATAACTACACCACAAGATTTATTACATATAGCACATCGACATAAGCCCCTTATAATTAATTTAACTTTGAATGAATCCACAACAAGAGACATTCTTACTAATTTTAACTGAACATTAAAATGTCACACTACATCCAAAACACTATCATTTCGAACCACGACGTAACAACTCAATAAACCTTGCAGAAGTTATCCTCCACATTTACTACAATTTTGATCTTCATCAAATTACCTAAAAAATTGAGAACAAATATTCAACTAGGCCTACAACTGATCTACAAGCTAAAACACATTTTTTTAGTTTTTTTTTTTTTGTAAAACTTATTTAGAAGCTTCAGTAACAAAATAACATGATTTATAAATAATATTTTAATGGAAGTTCGCATTTTCTATCTCTATATTTGTCAACGCCAGCATGTCTACTGGTTCTATGCACGGGTGTGACTGCACGACGCTAATCAAACGATCGCTAATTTTCATTTTATCTATACTTCATATTTTGTGTACTCGTACATAAATAAATTGTCTATAAATATATATTCATAAATTTTTACATAAATGGAATATATTCTAGAACCTCATTTATAACCTATCACTTATATTATTTAAAAGGAGAAGGTAGAAGATATGACTTGTAGTTTTAAAATATACTCATTACCCTGAATCTTTGCAGATTTTTTAAAAATAGTATGGTATTCTTAGGTTTGTCATCTTAAAAGGTCAAACAAGTTTAGTTGACAGTATTTAATTTATTTGTTGGTTCTACTGAACTGACCTTGTGTACTCGCAAAATTTTTAATTAATTGCATCCAAATCAAGTAAATGTTGTTACCCTTTAAACTCAGCCTCTTGCTTTTTTTCAGGTAAATGAGTTGAACTGGAAACGTGGAGTGTACCAGACAACTGCCAGAATTACTCATTGAAGAATTTGATATATTTTATATTTCACTATTCCAAAAGACTGGTTGTGTAAAGTATAACGGTTTGCAGGGGTAAGAAGGAGAGCTCGTCTGTCTACAAGAGACTCTCCGCCCACATCACGCTAGATCTGCCTGACCTGCCAGAATTGTCCGATGCATTGCGTGAAACTGCCAGCCGAGTAGAATCCATGATGCGTCACACTACAGACAACGCCCAACACTAATATTTTGCATCCACCTCTCTCATGTCACTGCTTTGTTAAGTGTACTTGTTTATTTTGTAATAGAAATTATATTTTAAATGTGTGCTGCTCAAATTTTGTAAATGATTATATCTTCTGAAAAATTAAAATTACTGTCTGTTTATCATGTTGGCATAAATTATTTTAATACCTCAACGATATATATGTGTGTGTATGTATAAACATTAAGTAGACTTCTTAATATGATTTTACTTTAATATTTTGGCATTCGCCTCTCAAAAAGGATTAACAAAAAATACTTAAATAGTACATCAAACAAACAAAATTAACATAAATAAATAAACAACAATTTTTGAACATGTGATTAACAGCTAAGAAAATTATCATGAACAGAGAAAGATAAATGGAATAAAAAAATTAATACATAATGAATACAATAATTTATCAAATCGTCTTTTATTCAGACCAAAGGGTACTTAGATTTTAATATTAACTGATGTGCCTGTTCTAAATTTTCTAAGTAAATTTTGTTTAATCCATCGGGTAATTTGCAAATACCTTTCAGTGTTCAAAATTTTGTTGATGGCCTAATGCGTGTTGGGAAACCAATTTTTCATCCTGTTTTTTAGACAAACAACGATGATTATTCATTCTTATGTGCAATGGGTTTGTTGTCAATCCAACATAATTTTTACATGTTAACTGATAAATTACATTTTTACTTTTACAATCAATTTCTTCTCTAATAGGATAAGTTTTAATTGTTTTACTACTATACTTTCAGTATTATTACTCCTGGAGCAGACAGACCAAAATATCATATTAAAACTTTTGTAACCCCATAATTATCCGAATAGTCGTCATTTTGATTTTCCACTTAAGTATTTTTAATTTAAGAATGGCTTATTGTAATGAGTTGGAATTGGTTTGTATCTGTATAACCTAAAGACCTGATTATAGAAAAAAATCAATTTTTTAGAAGCTTTACTTTCATAATGGCGGTTTCCTAAAAACTTAAATATCTTAAAAATTCCATATCATAAAATCTCAATTATTACATTTTATTTAGACAATTTAATTACAAATTCAATCTGGGACACCCTGTATTATATTATGAATGGTAATATTAAACATAGGATTACCTGTAAAAATGTACTTTAGTCTGGTAAAAGTGGTGGCTGTTCAGTTTCTAATTACTAGATATTGATAAAGTCATATTATTTTATAAGTTAAAGATAAAGTGGAAGATAGTGAACCTAATTGTTGTGATACTGGTGAGTTTTATAGTATTCAATTGAAGCCAAGAGAGTACAGTATTTGTTAGACTTAGGGTAATGTAAGGTAATTTTTTCTTAGGCTTACATCGCTCTTATGAGAGATTATAGACAATATTCTTTATTGACATGATCTTGGAGAACAGTACATTGCATCAGTTTGATAATATAATAAAATACATTTATTTATTACAGTGAGTATCTATTATGTGGGTTGGTGTATTCTTTTTTTGGTGTAGAAGGGTCTTGCATGCAGCTACTGTGTCAGTATCCTCTTGAAGTGCTGTGGAGGCTTTTTACGCATGTATACTGGAAGGTGGTTGAAGTAAAATTCTTCTTTGTAGGATTGGGTTTTTCAAAAAAGAATTAAATGATGATGTGGTAGGGTGAAATTAGAGGCATTGGAGGTGTTGTGGGTATGGTGTATTTGTGTATTGTAGTATCATCAGTTAAAATTGAATCAAAATCTTGAATTTTTAATTCTTCTGTATAATTAAGGTTTTTAATACTATCGATAAATACATAAAGAAATATTCCTTTATCTGAAAGAATTTTAAAGAGCTTATCTTTATCATTTGGTTGTACTTCTAATATTTGATTCAAAATACCAATTTTTATAAAATTATTAGTATATTTAAAATTGTTGCGTTTCAAATTATTTGCTGACTTTCTATAGATGTAGCCATAAATCTAAATGTACCTTATAACTCAAGAACATTTTTTAGAGTTTCGCCAAAAAAGAGAGAGGAAACTAAAAAGCACCCAAAAGACGCTAATTTATCGAAACACAAAACTCAAAGGCCGAGCTGTATAAAAATACTGCACCAAAATGTGGATAGATTAGCTAATAAAATTGATAAAGTAAAGAGGCTCCAGATGTAGTTGTTTTAACAGAGCATGGACTGAAAGACGATGAACTAAAAAACACAGTATTAGACGGATACAAACTGATAACCAGCTTCTGCAGAAGAAACCACTTAAAAGGTGGAGTCACAATCTATGCCCAAAACGATGTTGAACCCCATATTGAGAGTACGAGTACACACTTACTCAGCACAGAACTAATATGTGAGCTCTCAATGGTCAAGATAAAGACCAAACACAAAGATGTCTGTATCTTGGGAATCTACCCTAAAGCCAACCTTGAAGATTCTCTTAAAATACTATCAGAAGGCCTAGACGAGATTACACTCTGGAACAGCGAGATCATTATTGTTGGAGACATCAACGTTGACAACCTTGAAAAAGCATCAAACCCCAATAAAACTAAGCTAAACGAATACCTGGCAAACTACAACATACAAAGACTAGATATAGGAACCACAAGGAAAACTTCAACATCCGAAACCTCTATCGACTGTGTTTGCACAAATATTGACCAAAAAGACATCCAGGTCAATATTCTAAATACAGGAATATCCGATCACAAAGCCCAATTATGTGTTGCCACCATCGCTCTTGAAAAACCAAAGCCAACTATGGTGTACAAAAGACTTTTTACAGACCGAAAACTGGAAGACCTAAAATTGCTACTTAAGGAACGGAGGTGGTATGAGATATACTCGGCAAGCAGTATAAACACATCCTACAATACCTTTCTTAACATCCTCACCACAAACATGAACACTGCATGTCCTGTCACGAAAAGAAAAAATAACGGAATGAAGAAGCATAAGTACAAGTGGGACAATGAAGTCAATGCCCTCAAAAGAAGTTTCATAGCAGAGCAGGAAAACTATCTTACATCAGGCCAAAAAATGCACAAACAACGAATGGTTGAGAAGAAAAGAGATTACGATCTGAAGATAAAACAAATTAGAAAGGAAGCAACAGCATACAGAGTAGAACACGCTGACAACAAGAGCAAGGAACTATGGAGGATAGTCAACAGCGAAAGATGCACCGGGAATCACAGAACCCCAGCAATTTCAATACTCAATACCAATGGAAAGATTGCTCCCCAACATCATTGCTCATGAATTCAACACATTCTTTGTTAATATAGCTGCCACAACCTTGGCCAAAGCAGGGCAGACAGGCACTGAAAGGAGAACTGTCAACCATATACACGACGTAGGCGACCTGGTACTCTACCCAACAAACGAAGAGGAAATCAGGAATATCATCCTGTCCATGAAGCCAAAGTTATCATATGGATATGACGAGGACTCCAACAAATTACTTCGTCACTGCATGGAAGAACTTATACCCCCACTTGTACATATTGTAAATGGGTCATTCAGAGAAAGCACATTCCCAAAAAGGCTGAAGATCAGCAAAGTGTACCCGAAACTACAGAAAGGAGACACCACTCAACTAAACAATTATCGACCCATCTCTCTTGTGCCTACTTTTCCAAAGTTCTGGAAAAAGTAGCCTTAGCCAGACTAATAAAGCATGTCGAGAGGTATGGGCTACTAACTACAGCGCAGCATGGGTTCACCAAATGTCGATCCACTAATACAGCAATCATAGACCTTGTGGAGACAATGATTGATCACATCGAGGAAGGAAACACTGCCACAGGAATATTTTTAGATCTAAGCAAAGCCTTCGATTGCCTAAGCCATAGCCTCATACTAGAAAAGCTAAAGTCAATAGGTGTTAGGGGAACTGCTGCCAACTGGTTCTCCAGCTATCTCAGTGACAGGTCCCAAATGGTAGAAGTCCAACACAAACTAAACACCAAGATCACAACAGTCAGGTCCAAGCCTCTGCCTATCAAGAGTGGAGTACCGCAGGGCTCAGTACTGGAGCCAGTACTCTATACTCTTCGTGAACGACATGCCCTCCCAACTTGAAGAGTTCAGCAAAGTTCACATGTACGCAGACGATACCATCCTCACTCTTGGGGCGAAGACACCGGACAACCTTGACATACAATCCTTCATAGCATACAATATGGCCGTACAATACTGTCAACAGAACGACTTAGTCGTCAACAAAGGAAAATCTCAACAGATGGTGATTGGCAAGGAAAAAGAGGGTGTAAGTGGAGTGCCAGAGCTTGCAGTATGCTACGAAGTAAAGTACCTTGGTGTCACACTTGATAAAAACCTTAGCTGGGCTAGGCATGTTGACACTGTATGTAGTAAGTTAAGCTCTGGGCTCTATGTCCTTAAAAGAATGAGCCAGATCTCAGATGACAAAACTGTAAGGACAACTTATTTCGCCCTTTTTGAGATGCATTTGAGGTATGGCCTAGCAGCCTGGGGGTAACTCGTCAGGAGGCAATCTACAGAGAGTGCTCATCCATCAGAAGAAAGCAATAAGAGTGATGGCAAGACTGGGCTTTAGAGACTCGTGCAGAAATGCTTTCAAGGAACTACGCATATTGACAGTCGTGGGACTATATATTCTTGAAACCATGATCTATGCAAGAACAAGCAACCTTGAAAGACGAGGCAATATTCACCACTATGGAACCAGGAACGCTGACACTTATGACCTACCTGCCCACCGCCTTAACATCTTCAAGAAAAAGCCATCATATATTGGTGCAAAGTTCTGGAATTTGCTGCCAGCACATGTCGCCCAACTAGACATCAAATCCTTCCGAAGAGGACTTATGAACTGGCTGATGGACCGCCCATTCTATTCGGTGCAGGAGTTCCTGAGGTGGAAGGAGGACTACAACCCCTAAACTGGAGGACGAAGATACCAATCGCTCTGAAAATGCTACACACACACACACACACACACACAAAAATACACTTTTTGTAACACATACACACAAAAAATTACAATTGTACTGATCTTGACGATTATGTTCAAATAAACAATGTCTTATGTCTACAAAAAGAAATGTCATCATTGTTCTAGGTTTATGATCTTCAAACTCGTATCCATAACCAGAATTTACAAAATAATTTATATATTTCTCATCATTGTTTACAATTACATCAATATTTACATATTGTTTTGCTAATTTTTTTATATACAAATGAGTGTAGGCATTGATTGATGTCAGGCCATGAAGACAAAAGGGGATAAGACAATCAAGAGGCAGCAACAGTAGCTTGTACGTGTACTGCGAGCGCAATGCGGAAACTTGCATCTCACTCTGAGATCAGCCACTGGTTCTTAATTGACATCTTACAGTTGGCTTATTTTTATTTTAGAGCGCTTAAAATTGAATTACATATTTTATTTCTTAATAAAATGATTTAGTTTCTGTCTAAGATGTTTCAATTTTCAAATTGAAATTTTTATCGTTCTTTTCATTCTCCCAGAGAAATTTAACAAATTTGAACTAGCAATCTAAAGTACACAATATCAACTCCTTAAACTAATACTCTTATATTGTGAACATGCATAATATATACACACTTGTTTGTCAAGAAACCATAAAAAAACTTTTAAATTAAATAATTAGTACCAGGAGGAAAAGTGTTGGAAGAAATTTTAAAATATTTGTCAACCAAACATTCTTTAGAAGTCTCTTTCTACCTATCTAATGCTTTTATTGGCTGAATGTTAGTAAAGCCCATCACTCAAGGGGCAGGAGAAATTTTATGTCTGTTCACATGATATTTCGTGTGAACAAACTGACCTAAGTACTTGACAGTTTGTATGGATTCATTTCTATATAAGCAACATCGAGTTTGATGATTGCGCATGTGACTATGGCATTTGGGCAGGGCGTTAGCTATCATGTTTACATTGGTCTAATGGATAACCACAATGGCAACAAAAATTAAACGAGCAATAAAACCCCAGCGAAGCCTGTTACATGACATGTGGTGTGGTGTACTCGCCTTGTACACATCAAGGATTGATAATAAAAGCCAAAAATTGATTATACATATAATTTTTGCACACATTTTTATATTTCAGTTCACAATAATCTTAATTTAAAGTACAAACTTTTAAAAAATTATGATGCAAAATGGATATGTACAAGTGAGAGTTGATGGATACTATTCACTTTTTCTTCTTGCTAGGAGCCGTATAGACAGGAGCAGGACGCTCATGAGTGGCCTGCGACACTCTGTTGATGTAGTAGAGAGCTACCAGTGAAAATACTAGGCTGTGGACAGACAAATTGAGTCAATAAATAGCAAAAGAAAACAAGATGAAATAAAGCTAAACTAATACTACTCGTAAATGCAGAAGAGAGAAGACAAAACAATGACTCTCATTTTCATAAGGCCTAATCTTTTAAATTCTATATACAGTGTCCAATAACAAGTACCCGATATTTAAAAAAAAGGGTTGAGAACAAAAATGTATTAAACATAAATATAAGTAAGTTTTATGTAATTCATATTATAAATTAAGAACAGCATAAAATTGTAATTTTCATAAACATAAAATGCTCGTTACTTTACTTCATATGTAAATTATATTATATATATCATTATATTATATGCAAGTTTATATTTTGTTTGCTTTAACGTCATACACCCAAGAATTTTTATAATACAAACTACATTAACAGAATTGAATAAGCTTTACAATGATGAATTACAAAATTTTTTTAAATTAAATTATTAATATTAGAATTAGAAAAAAAAAATTAATTTTCTCCAACAACAAAGTTGTTGGATTAATTTAGAAGAATGTCACCGTAATTGAACCAGAAGAGGGACATATATACAGGTACATGATAAATTGTTGCTGTTATCTGTTACAATTCAGGTAACAATAAATGAATTCCTGTAATATTATTTGTTTCATGCCGAAGTATGAAACAGCCAATGCATACTTTACTGAGACAATAACATTATATCACACTCAGCTGTTTGTTAATCCTTAGGGGCCTTGAATAAGCCTTCTTTTCAATTACTTAAACTTCATGTTAAATTTTAAATAACCATCTCACTGGAATGAATTTTCATACTATGTTGGACAATGAACATGACAGATTTTATAAGATAAATTCTGTACCAAGTTTAATTTGTTTCAGTGTTTCATTTGCCATTTCTTGGTGAGAAAACTCCTTATGGAATTTACAGGTAATAGATATTTTGAAAACCATTTGAGTTGTGAATTCAAAAAATGTTTAAACGGTTGCTATATTGGAACAAAATGGCATACTCAGCTGACCAATATCAATTTTTGTACCAAGTTTGGCTTTTTTTTAGACAGATTGTTCCCACAAGCCATGTTATATAGCATATATATAAACTTAAGAACGGAGTATGATTTTGGGTTCTGGGGTTATGTTTGATGAAATTATGTGATAATTTTCCATAATGCTACCATGAGGACATTTGCAATAGGCTGATTTTGAAACAAAATTTATCTAAATACAAACATTATTTACTGCTGCAGTTTTAGAATTACAACAGTTTCAGCTTGGTGTTAAAAGTACTATTAGCTCTCTGAAGAATGATATATGAAAGAAATTCGTTCCACGTTCAAGACTACAATACATACTGACAAGTCTGATCGCTAGGTGCTTCATTTTATCTGATCAGTTGTTATTTAACATCAAAACTTTTACTTTATTCAGTGACTGTCAGATAACTAAATTGTGACAATTTTGATTTGCATTAAATTCATCAAAGTTTATTTTTACTGTAGATTCTACACTTTTTTTACTTTAAATTTTATATTACAACAAATTAAGAAATGGCTTTTAGGATACATTATTGATCATTCTTATTACTTTTAAACTGTTGGAAACAAAAATAGGGTAAAGAATAATGACTGAGGACAAAAACGGGCTAAACAGCTTTAGCCCTTTGGAAGGATGAATTCAGTCTTGAAATACGGTAGATAGCTAGACAGCCACAAATATTCAAAATAGGCTACTTTTTATACAAACCATGTGGTTGTGCAGACTCTGTGAATCATCCCTGCAGCAAATAGAGCAGTCACTAAACACACAGCAACTAGAACACAAGAAAAAAGATTTACATACAAAAGTGTCTGAATCCATAATGCATGACAGTAAACTCACGTGTTTCAATACATATACTATTACATACAGACAAGTAGCTTATCTAACAAGGAAAAATGCACACAAATTTACCATTAATTTTACTAATTTTTCTGAACAATATATACACAAATCTATTATATTACCTTCAGGAAATAGCTTGGTCTGGAAACCTTTCCCAAACGCAATGGACTCGATGTTTCCAACAGCCTGTAAACAGTTAAGGACATTTCTTGAAATATTTTGTTACACTGTACTTGATGCGTTCAACTTGTCTCGATCTTTCTCGATAAAACTGAATCTTTATTTTAGCATGGTCTTTTTTCATATTCCTTTTCACTGGGTAATATAAATGATTGGCACTGTAAAAAAATAACAAAACTGTATGTCCTCAATAGAATATGTTATAATATTAATAGCTTGGCAATAAAACTTACATCTGAATTGTTTGGTTTATAAGCAGAAGACTTTTGTGACTTAATAACTAAAATGCACTTAATTTGCTTGCATTTTATTTTAACAAAAATTTATTTTAATTTTTTTGCAAATGGAAACAAACCGGTTTGATTTCTAGCTGATATGTATACTTTATTGTTAGTCTTAACACTTATTGATATTATTGCTGTTAGTAGATTAAATCTTATACCCAAGTCAAACAAGACATTAAATTTTAACTTATTTTAATTTAAACTACGGTAACATAGTGCAAAGCTAATATATATGTATACATTAATTTTTTCTCCTGATTTTATAAATTAAATTTTATACATCACCTGTTTTTTTTCTGTACTCTGATAAAACAATAAATATAATGAAAGAACTTGAGGTGAATTATCTGTTACTCGATAAGTAAAAAGGATACAGTGAGAATCAGGATGAAGAGAACAGAGCCAAGATAGCCGCCGAGTATGGTGTGTAGCTGGGAGGAGGCAAGCCACTGCCGATACATCTGCATCCCGGAGAACAGTAGCACCGTGAGGATAGCAGCCAGGACAAACGATGTTCCACTGGAAGCAGCTGGTCATTCACAATCAAATTAGTATTACACAAGTTTTGTTTTAATACTTTTGCATTGACTTTCATTAACATCTTCTAACAATCTCTAGAAAATGCTATTTACAGATACATAGTTTTGAGTGGATTGTTAGATGGGAACAGTAGATAATCTGGTGTTATGTTACGTTACCAGAGAACCATATCTTTACCAGTGCTAGATATCAGACGCTGCACTAAACAAAAGGTGAAATGGACCTGAACCAACCCTTTCCACCATAGTTGTTTTGTACAAACAAAAACACATCTCATTAAAATCATTGATGGTGGCAATTACACTATACAACTGTCATAATGTAAGTATTGAAATGTGGTAATGTTATGGATGTGGATTTTAGTTTTTAATTTTCAATAATACACTCAAAATTATGACAGTAATCAACCTCTATATCCTAGAAGTAGTCTCCTAGGCTCACATCAAAATGCCATCAACAGTGAGAAGCGGAGTACAAATTCACCAGTACAATACAAGACATGCTACTAACTACTGCCTTCCAGTACACACCCACGCCTCAACGGAAAAGAAACCAAGCTAAATCGGTGCGAAGATCTGGAATTCACTACCAGAAGCCCTCATGAGGATAGACCGACAGCGGTTTAGAAAAGATCTGCGAGCCTGGCTGCAAGACAACCCATTCTACTCCGTCACTGAGTTCTTTGAATGGAGACCACAGAACAACCCTTAGTGTACAACTTTTTGATTCTTGTTGTCTATGTATACAAAATGAATTATTATATCCATACAATTTAGAAAACTGTACTGTTTTGAATCCAACCTCATTAAAAAATTATATATATATTGTTAGTTTCTTGCGAAAAAATATCAACCGCCAATTTCTCTTTGGAAATATAATTTATTTGAATTAGAAATGCAAAACCTGAAATAAGAATTATTCACAGTTTTGCTTAACTCTGATTCTCTTATCAAAAACAGTGAAATTCTATAGATACTTTTACATTATCTGTTTTTATAGTTATTGGTGCACAATTTAAGATGTTGAACTTATTTTTAGGAAATTATTTTTAATAAACATTTATTTTAGTATGAGGGGTAGACATTGGTGGAGGGAATAATGAGGGTATCAATATTCATGCAAGAAAACTATAAGGAATTTTAGTAGAGTAGCGCTACCAACTACATATGAGCATAATTTAAGACTTTCATCATTTTTTCACCAGTTTCTACCTCTCTGGTGAAGTTTGTTGTTTGTTCCTATGTGCTCTCTGTATTTACCTCGTTGCTAAAACGCATCGTAACCCGTACATCTTGTTATTAAATTATATTTCCTCATGTCATAATTGGCCAGATTTTACTGAGTTCTACCTACCAAATAAAGTTATTGTTCTTTGTGTTTTGTTATCGCTATTATCCAATTTGTATTCAAGTTGTATTTATGTAATAACAAACTTCAAGAATTTCTCCTGATTTACCTACGGACAATACACGTGGTGATTGCTCTATCAAGTGGAATGACATTGGTATATTGTGTAGTTTTGAATTTGACATGGAATTTTACATTCCTTTCTCTTGTATCAACAAATGTGGCAACCATTTTCCTCTAGCTAAGTATACATTGTTGTTTTGTTGTAGACAGGTTTAATAAGGTTAGGTGAGTTTGTAATATTTAGTTAACGTTACTAATCAGACTTTAGAAATGATATATTTTACTGATCAGTACTATCTCAGGCTGCAGTATAAGTTGCCACCACGACAATAGAATCATAATTAACCCTAGAACTGGTACTCAATTCATCCTGTAGTGTCAGGCTGTTTTAGAGCTTCGTGCAAGGGTAAAAAAAAAATTATTAAAAATATAAAATAAAAGTTACACACACACACACACACACACACATATATATATATATATATATATATATATATATATATATATATATATATATATATATACACACACACACAAGTATATATATTTTTGTGTTGAGGATAAAACGTAGAATTACACTATATTTTAAAATTGACCATACAAAATTGTTTACTAAAAACTTTTTTAAATCAATATAAAATTTACCAAAAATATGTCTTAAATTTGGGGGGAACCATACTTAGCAAATGAAGTTATAGTGAGAAATATTTAAAGTGAGATAGCCATTATGTGTCAAATTTTGTCTGGTTTCAGAAAAACATAAACATTATACACATTTATGAAAGCATCATAAAGCTATACAACAAAAAGCAGCAATGCGCATAAATTCTGAAAATTGGAAAGACGTTGGTAAAATAAGTTTTGCTAATACAATTGTCCATGAATAAATGCTATATTGCATATTTTCTTACTCAGAACGAAATAAACTGTACAGCACCAATGAAATAATTTCCATAAATTATTTTTTGAAAAGTAAAAAAGTTACATTTTACCATTATTCAAAACTTTTGCAAAAAATTTTCATTCAGCAAAACATAAAATGGGTTTGAAAGCTTGTACTATATCTAAATTTATGGTTTATAAGTAATGTGAAATATGATGAAGTTTTAGAAAACCATAAATATAACTAAATATATGAAAAATACCAAGTTGATAAAATAAAGTGTAATAAAGCACACCAGTCAGAAAAATGCATATCTACAATAAAATACACAGTGTTACTAAATTAACTTATCTTTCTTTTAATAACATAAAACTTATCTGTTCCCTTGGATTTTTCTTCCCGAATCTAATGGTGCATGAATTAAATCGATATGTTGCCGGAGTACATTGTAAAAAGTAATTATATGAGGGAATGTTTGACCAACAAAATTTTGAGGGTTAACACTACAGAAGCGGCAGTGACCGACAAAATTTTGTGGATAAACAGTTGGAGGGGGGTTGGAGGTTAACCAGCTGTTTTACTTTCATTGACGTACTGAGAACGCTAGTGAAGTCATTGCCCACTGGGTGTTTATTTCATTTATATAGTGAGTAGCCTAGTGACATCAGCAAGAACAATGGCGATGAACATGCAGATATTGGCCCAAAATGTATTTTTAAACATTGAGCAATGTTACAATGCTACATTAGAAATATACACTAATGTTGACGGTAATTCTAAGCAATATATGGGTCAACCTCGATTTTTCTCATATTACAATATAATGTTCCAATAGTCAATTAGAAAAGGAAATGACTAGACGAACGATGCCTGCCCCGCTGCGCAGCGCTTCGCGCTGCTTGCTCTTTTAGAAAAAAAATTAACTCGAGTAGTTCCAAATTTGAAGTCCAGATCACGTCAGTGCCCCTGATCACTAATAGGTAATTCTAAGCAATATATGACCGTTTGGCGGTTGCCTTCTTTCTATAACTGCTTTCCAGCAAGAAATTCTAGTCATTTCCTTTTCTAATTGACTATTGGAACATTATATTTTAATATGAGAAAAATCGAGGTTGACCCATATATTGCTTAGAATTATTTTTAAATATTTCTCAATATAACTTCATTTGCTAAGTATGGTTCCCCCCAAATTTAAGACATATTTTTGGTAAATTTTATATTGATTAAAAAAAGTTTTTAGTAAACAATTTTGTATGGTCAATTTTAAAATATAGTGTAATTCTATGTTTCATCCTCAACACAAAAATATATATACTTGTGTGTGTATTTATATATATTATATATATATATATATATATATATATATATATATATATATATATATATATACTAATCACTGTGTTGAATAGAAGAAAACAAAAGAACTATTTTTCACTTCTATATTTCGGGGGATTTAATACCCCCGTCTTCAGGAAGTTTTAAATAAAAATGAATACAGAACTATAACATGTAAACAAAAGTTAATAAAACATAAATGTAAACACAGTGCATAACATTTGATAAAGTCCAGCTGACGTGAAATTTTTCTAATTCAATCTTGTTGGAACAGTTGATTTTTATAAAGGGTGGAATGCAACTTGTAATTTATGGCGAATTTTGAATGTTTTAAAAGTTATCTTAAATTTAGACCAAATGGATTTTTTGTCTTCAACATAATTTGATGAGCTTGCTCCATGTGCTTTAATTTTAATCTGTTGTAGTTTTCATCAGGGCATTGTGGTAGTTGGTGTATTCCTTTTAATTTAAAACACTCTTCAATTTTGTCTTGTTTGTGTTCTAGACAATGTCTTGCCAATGGTTTATCTTCATCTTTATGGAATATGTCAAACCTATGCCCTGTCATACGGATTCTCAAATGGTTCGATGTTTGTCCAATATATTGTTTGGAGCAAAACTTACAATTAATTTGGTATATTACATTTTTTGAATTACAGTCAATTTTGCCAATTATAGGATAGGTCATTCCGGTACTGCTGCTATTGAATTCTCTTGAAGTCATAATTTTACATGTTCCACATCGTGATTTTTTACATGGATCACATCCATTTCTTGTATAGTTGATAGATTTTGGAACTAGTGTGTTAACAAGCTTGTTTTTCAAATTTGGAGGTCTTCTAAAAATTACTCGAGGTGCTTTTGAAATAAAATTTGAAGTGTCAGGGGAACTTTGAAGTAAATTAAATCCAATTTTTATAATAGAATTAATTTTGTGTAGACCAGGGAAGAATTGAGTAATAAATTTAGGTTCTTTAGAATAATCATATGAATTTTTTGGACATTTCGGTTTATTATTTTGATTTTTGACAATTTTTTCAGGGTAATCCAAATCTTTGAAGGTTTTACCCAATTTTTCAATGTAGTTTAAGAAATCAGATTGGCTGCTGCATAGTTTCTTTGCTCTTACTGACAAACTTTTTGGAATGGATTTTTTGACGTACATTGGGTGACAGCTGGAGAAATGTAGGTAATTCATGGTGTTAGTCTCTTTTATGTGTAATTTAGTTTGGAGAAATCCAGATTCAATAAAAACATCTAAATCTAGAAACGTGACTTTAGATTTAGAATATATCCATGAAAATTTTAAAGAAGAGAAATCTTGAAGATCATTAAGAAATTGTGTCAATGAATCGACTCCATGATCCCAGATGAAAAAAACATCGTCTATAAAACGTAGCCATTTCAAAGGTATTAAGCGTTGTGTATCTAAAAATTCTTTTTCAAATAAGCCCATAAATAGACTTGCGTAAGATGGGGCCATTCTAGTTCCCATTGCAGTACCAGAAGTTTGTATATAATTTTGGTTATTGAATTTAAAATTGTTCATTGTAAGTATCATTCTGATTAACCCCTTCAGAGTTAATTTTTTTTTCTAAAAGAGCAAGCAGCGCGAAGCGCTGCGCAGCGGGCAGGCATCATGCGTCTAGTCATTTCCTTTTCTAATTGACTATTGGAACATTATATTGTAATATGAGAAAAATCGAGGTTGACCCATATATTGCTTAGAATTACCATGTTGACATTTCCAAAAGGGAGAAAAAAGTGGTAGATTTCATTTGGAAATTTGCCCACAAAATAAACAAAATGCTGATTCACTTATAACATTAATTGTGAAACGTACAAAACCAGGAGCAACTATCAATACGAATTTATGGGAAGCCTATTTTGGCCTAAAGGAAGATATGATCAATTTACTGTAAACCACAGTAAAAACTTTGTCGATCCACTAAATTCTGCATACACCCGAACAATAGAATCTAATTGGAATTGGAGAGCTACAAAGAAATCCTTAAACACTGGTCTCAGGAGTGACTACATTACCAATCGTCTTGCAGAATATATGTATTGACGAGAAGTAATGATTATTAGTAGTGATTTAGGGTACGATAAGTGGACCTGGTTTTTTTATACTGAAATTGGCAAACGATATTACTTAATCATGACCATCGATATAACCAATCAATACTGATTAACTATTTTGAACAATTAACTTAAGCTATATCAACACCTGTAAACACTTTCAAATAATACAAGTAATCGTATTATTATATATACGATTACGTGTATATACAACAATTATTATACATACACTAATATATATATTATATACATATGTATATAATGACGTGTGTATAATTATAAACAATTCAATAATTATAACATAAACCATATCAATTGTGACTCATTAATTATTTATGAGTTTTCCTGTTTGATCGATCTTGTTTTGGTTCGTTTATTATTTATGTAATTTCTTAATTATTTATGACTTTTCCTATATTTCTGTTTTAATTTAAAAGATATGATTGTTATTCAGGACTATAGATACTTTTGAATATCAAATGATAGTCTAAGATTCGAGATGCGAATATTAGGTATCGATGATTATATTCTTCGATATAAAAAAATCGGGTCAGCTTATCGTACCCCACCTGTAATTTACTCAAGCATTTGTTAAATGCTATCACATGGTTATCCTGTGAAGTAATCGTAAGTACTACATTTGCTCAAAAGTCATTTAAATAAAGTTTAGTTATTCTATATAATTTGAAACAAATATTTGTTACTTATAAAAGGATAGCTTCTCAATAATACAAGTTAAAAGCCTAAAGGTTAAGGCCTATAGTCTGTTAAACTATTAAGGCTAGTGCCATATACGAGATTAAACATCTTTCACAAATTTTATTGTTATATGTTGTTTTTTAACCCTTTGAGTGCCAACGTCCGATTCTATCGGACGTCAAAATGATGTCTGAAAAGTGCCAACGTCCGATTCTGTCGGACGTCGAAAGTCGGCCGAAAAGTGCCAACGTCCGATTTTACCGGACGTTCGGAAAAATATTCGTAAAAAATCCAAATACTAATATTTTGACTTAATTATAGTTTATATTTGTTCATAAAGAGTTGTTATTTTCATAATATATCGATTTAATTGTCTTTAGAATGATTTATATTAACAAAGATGACGAATGATCTAGATAGTATTGACAGCTGATCTTCAAGACGTGTTCCAGTTCACTGTAATTCGCGTTGCGGAATTGTACTTTGAGGTTATTTTTAGTATTATTTTGTGTGTATACATTAGTTATATGTTTATATAACAGTTTATTATCCTTGTTTATGTCATTATGGATCGTTCTAGATCCCCTCTAAGTGAAAATGTAATAGGAAGAGTTATTGATGAAGAGTTCCTTGACGATAGTTTTGTAAGCAATGTCAGCGTGTTCAGAAGACAGTGATAGTAGTTAAAGTGGTTTATTTGGAGAAAAAACGCTTACAAATTTGCTAAAATAGGCCTGGCACTTTTCGGTACACTCACTGGAAAAATACCCAGCACTTTTCAGTACACCACCCCCCAAATATGCCCAGCACTCAAAGGGTTAATTTAATTTTTTTTAATTTCCCTTTTGAAAAACCAACAGATATTGTGAAGTGGAAAAAACAGTTATCCATATTTTATAAGCACATGTTCAAATTGCTCTCTATATATTGGTGACAGTTGACATTTCAACCAGTAACCTATACAGAGATAAGAACCCCACTACCTATTCTAATAAAATATAGTGCCTTGTGCTATGCCTAATTGGAATACTGAAATAAAAATGTGTTACTTTTAAATTACATATATGAAATTTATGTACATTGAAATTAATATTTTCGTCTAAATAAAGATAAGTATACTTGGAAAGAAGCAATAAAAAGACAATACTTTTCCAACATGAAAGACTTATAATCAATAACTAAATGTTCAGACCAAATTGACTATACTGATATTCACAACGAACTCAATGTTAATCGATTAATCTAATAATTTAAATATCTGCCTTACCCATTTATATCTATATTTTACCGGTTAATCCCGATATCAAATTATTACGTTAAGGTTAACTTTACAAAAATAAAATAATGCAATCAAATGACGTGTCCCCAGAATGCCAACGGTGTGACAGGGCAGTAAACAAATTGATCACATCGAGTGTAATCATTGAAAGAACAGGCTCAAAGATCATTATTATTGAGCCTTATAACATTTTTATTCTTATCTGAAAATAATAACTGTCATTTTTTAGAGCGTTTACTAAATTAAGATGTGATTATTCTTTAACGGAATATTTCAATATAATCTGAAAATTGATTACTCAATAGCGCTAATATTTTAATCGGGTGACCAAGCTTCAGCCTCCAACTATAATTAATTACTTTGTAGTATCCGGAGAACAAAAATATGTATATAGCAATTAAAACCTTGATGTCACATTTCACGTCACTCTAGACTCTCTCTCAATTGATGCGTTCAAGAACCCCAATAAGATCACGTTTCGTCCCAGTTTTGCTAGAGTACAGCTCATCGGTCTGGTTTTAACCTTGATCAGGAATATTGGGTGTGTAAATGATTATCAACAAATGGAAATACCAGTGATGGAGATTATACAAACAGTATGTGGCATGATTAGTACAACTCTAAAGGCCATGTCACACTGCCGTGGCGTCGCGTCCGTCCATCCATAGTATGAACGTCCGCGTATGCTCAGGGCCCGATTAAGGTTTTTGGCGCCCGTAGGCTATCTTGTACTTCGCGCCCCCCCCCCCCCCCCCCCCCCCCCCAACGGTTTCCGGCCGGCTTCCCTCTGTCAATTTTCAATAATAAAAAGTGTTCTGCTGTATAGCGGCCATATTATATTTTTGTAATAAAATTTCAACTTACTTAAATTTAAAGACCATTACAGAGAGAGACCATTTAGAGTATTAAACTTTAGGAAAAGAACAACATTCAGCAACTAACTATAAACTTTAATTATTGTTCAAAGGTCTAATGATAAATGTATGTATAAACTGCTATGTAATATGTTCAAATTCAACGGTTAAAAGAACTATGCTGTTTGCTGTCATTTCCTAAAAACACACAAACAAACGAACAAAAACAGCAAAATTATAGAAAGTGCAAACTTGCAAAGGGAAAGGATGCTTACTGCTGAGCATTTATTTGTATCTTTAAAATGGAATATGGTCTATTGTTGTAGACTTGTAGGTAACATTTTTTAAAGAGAATCAAGGGTTCTTATTTACCACTGGTTTTGTAGGACATACAAAAATGTGTCCTAGCTACAGCCAAACCTTACATGAGTTTTTAATTCTTATACATTTTTTGTAGATTACTATCATTAAATAGTCACAAAATTCAAAGTTCAGCACTTTGTAATGTTACTTTCAAAAAATCTGTAGGCTTATTTTTTTCAAAATAAATTAAAATGCATACTGTAATTTTAAGGCTGTTAAAATTATGTGAATTTTATCTCTTACTTCAGTATAAATGCTGCCATAATAATGGAGATTTTATTGTTGTCCATTTTAATAAGAAAGCTTAGTAGCTACGTATAGCCTAATTAGCGTTTTAACTGAAAATCACTGAAAAGGATTTATAATAAATCAATGAACATGGTCAAATTGGTCATCAACTTTCTCTGGTTTATTCAAGTACATTATGTTACATAGAAATGACATTAGACTTTGGTATACAACTTGGTGACTTGAACATTTAATCACAATAACAAACAATGAGCTAGAACTATAAAATTATTAGGCCTACTGTTAACAAAAGAACTTTTTATTTTCTCATGACGATATATTCCCTGATTAAACAAAGTCTTTCTTCCGTGCTTTTGATGAGGCAAACGCATCGATCAAGTCATCAAACGGAACGAGCTGTACATAGTCACTTTCTATAAATAAGAGAGCGAGTGCCTGGAGTTTTTCTTGCCGTAGAGTCGACCTCAAATAATTCTTGACTCGAGTAAGAGCAGAAAAGGATCTTTCTCCGCTGCAATTAGACACCGCCATGCTCAAGAAGATCCGCAATGCCACTTCCACGTTCGGAAAAAGAGATTCAAGTTTTAGGGTTTTTACATGTTTCAATAGCCTGTAGGCTTTAGTCCCGGTCGGTTTGACTTTCTTCTTTTCCTCCATTCTGTCTGACAGTACATTTTCCTCTTCATAGAATGTATTATCATCTTTTAAAAATTTTTGAAGATACAAACACTCATCTGGAAATGAATCATCTAGGTCTGTTGAATATTCATTCATTAGCTTTGTTGCCTTTTCCTTCAAGATTGAACTCTCAATTTTATTCAAATTCCATAAAAAGTTGAAGGAGTCTCGTAGTGTGACATAAATTGATTTTCTCCTTGTTAGTTGCCCTAGGAGTGTATCAATTGCTTTGTAGTAACAATTTATCAGGAATGATTTCCGCCCATCACACTCAGTGTGCCCCTCTTTGCTTTCTCCAAAAGGGATTTTTGGTTTCTTTTTCCTTGTATTGTCTTGTTTGTACTCTTGAGAATTGCACATAAGCTTTGCCTCACTTTCAAAGTTAGAAAATTGTTCCTCATTTCTTAATGAACTTAGAAAAGACTCTAGGAGCTCGTACGAAAGTGCTGTCTGATCTAAGTCTCCATCTTCAGATTGAAGTCGTACACTGATGTCATGAAACTTCATGAGTACTTTATTCCAAAAACAAATCATCATGGTCATTTCCAAAGACTGGAGCTTCTCTATCAGTTGTTTGGCTTCAAGTCGTACGTCTTTTTTATTTTCTTCGTTTGAAGTGATGTCTTGTAACGCTGCGATTATTTGTTTATATGACTTGTGCATGGCTTTACTGGCATCTGCTCTTGCACTCCAGCGAGTTTTCGAAAGGGTCTTGACTGTCAAACATTCTTTGTCATATTGCGACAAGAGAATTTCCCATCTGTGTGTAGATGAATGGAAAAAGTTGTACATTTGCTGTGCCAGGGCAAAATATTCAACAGAACTACTACTACTTTCTGCAGCGGTCGAACTTACTAGCTGTAACGAATGAGCTGCGCAAGGAACGTAGTGAGCAAGAGGATTTTGCTCTTTGATTCGATTTTGAAGCCCCTTGTAACACCCAGACATGTTACTTGCATTGTCGTAACTCTGACCTCTACAGTCACTGATATTTAAGTTCAAACTTTCAAGAGTATTTATCACAGCCTTCTCCATATCTTCCCCTTTATGGCCACAATTTGGGATGAACGTTATGAACCGCTCATTAGGTGACCCGTCAGGTGCTACAAAACGAATGACAAAAGTCAATTGATCCACATTGGAAACATCTGGAGTAGAGTCGACAATAATCGAAAAATACTTAGAATTCTTGATATCTGACGCGATTTTGGATTTAACATTGTCAGCTAACAGAGTAATAAACTCGTTAACGATCGTGGGAGATGAAGTATGAGGGCACTCCTTTACCTTTATTTCCGAAACGAGCAACATGGTCAGCCATGAAAGGATCAAACTTGCACAAAAGCTCGATACAGCCAAGGAAATTACCATTACTGGTTGACCCCAAAATTTCATTTTCACCATAAAACGGAAGCCCTCGAGAAGTTAAATACTTAACTACTTCAACAACTCTTGACAATACATCTCTCCAATACTTCACTTCTACTTGATGCTGCTCAAGTAGTTTTGCATCAATTCTCTGAGGTGCATTCATCCGGGTCAAATATTTGTTCACACATTCTCTGTGCTCTAGACTATTATCATGTTCTTGAACTTTGTGTGAATTTTTCCAATCATTAAAGCCGCATGTAGCTAAGGCAGTCGTCCCCCCATAGAGCTTACAAGGAGCACAGTATACATAGCCAGTTGATTTGGAATAAACTAAATGAGTTCTTTTTACAATCTCTCCATTTACAAGTTTTTTGAAAAAACAAGCTTTGTTCAAATAACGGTTTTGGTCAGAATACTGCCGCTTTGATTGGGAAAAATCCCCACTGTCATTTTGATTGATGCTGTGCACTGCAAAGTATTCACGCAATGCCTCATTTACCAGCCATAAAGCGGGATCATCAAGATTTTTTGAATCGGTTACCTCTTTATTTGCTGGTACACAATCTTGCAACTGATGTCCCAAATCTGCTATTTGCTCGGTTGATGGTGGTGAAGGGACGTGTACAGGTGCAATTTCCGTTGTGGTGTCTGAGACATCGGTAGCAGTGGCACTGGCAGGCTGCTGAATCACTTCCACTTCCACTATAACACCGCTGTCCTCACTCACAACGTTTCGTTCAGTTCCCGTGACGACCGGCAATGTCTCAGCAGAACAACTGGGAGTTTCGGGTTTATTGAAAAAATCGTCTAGTCTATGAATTTTATTTAGAAGAGCACTTTCCCGTTCGTTACGCTCCCGGGCCCGTTTACGGTATTCGGAACCACTTGGTTTTTTACTCATAATGTAGCCTACATATGTAAAACAAGCAAACCACTGCTTCTTCTAATATTTCAGTATCAAACACTCTACTCGACTTACGAATAAATGTCAGTGTTTATAATAACGAGCAATGGCACCAATTAATCACAACGAAAGTCCAAATAATTCATAGGCCATAGGCCTAAAACAAACAGTGCAGACGAGGAGACGACTGACTGCAGCTGCAGCTACACTCTGTCTCTATCTGTCAGAGAGCGTCAGTGTTGCAAACGGCGAAGGGCGGCGGCCGGCGGCGCCCCTCGCGCGAAGCAAAATTTCCCTTTTAGTTTCCCTACCGTTACGATAATTACTATGCGTTGTCACTAATCGCTATTAATTAATTTCTTTTTCTACTTAATAGTTATTTTTAAGTAAATGGAGTAAATCTAAGGTCTAGGTGGATGTGTAAATAATGTACAAAAATGTATAGTGAAGTTTTAGACCATACCATTTTATTTACTACATATAAAAAGCACTTCATCTTGAACTCCGAAGCGCCCCCCTAAAATCGTCACCGGTCTCGCGCCCTAGGCTGCAGCCTACTTAGCCTACTGGTTAATCGGGCCCTGCGTATGCTGCGACGGTCTTGAATCCCGTCTAACTACCAGACACGTGTCCGCGTCCGCGGCCAACGCCACGTCTTTCTAGGAGTTGCTTATGCATTTCAGCTACTTTGAATTTGTTTAGTTATACACTGATAGTGGAATTAATAGTTTGTTATAGCTCTACAAAATTAATTTATTGTTCTGGAGTGTATTCATTAATAATTATTATTATCAAAATTGTATTTTCATTATTACATGCAATACTATTTCTATTATGAACTTAGTAATTAGGGCATTCAATACTTTGATATACCTCTTTAAAGCTATTGGTTTTTATATATAAAACGCACTTGAAAGGATTATTTTGTAATTTTTGTGTTGGTGTTTTCAGTTTTTTAATAAGTCTTTATGTTTTTAAAATAAGGCCTATTTAATTTTGTTATAGATCAAACATAATATGAAAAATAACAAATAAAATGATTGCATATAAACATGACACCAGAGTATTCATTAACCCTAGAACTGGCGGTCATTTCATCCTGGAGTGTCGGGCTGTTTTAGAGCTTCGCGCAAGGGTTTTTTAAACAAATTATTAAAAATATAAAATAAAAGGAGTAGGCAGTGGCAAGAGCGCCCGGTGCCCCGGTGAGGGGGTTGGGGAGGTGCTTTATGCGCATGCGCGAGCCTTCGTAACATCGCCGACGTCGGCCAAGGATCGCTCCAGCCGCATAGCGCAGCAGACGGTGGCCGACGCGACGAACGTTGCGCCACGTCGGTTATGTCAGTGTGACTTGTTCTATTTGAAAACATGGTTAGCGATTATTTTAAAAATCCATCCGCAGATGGACGGACGCGACGCCACGGCAGTGTGACATGGCCTTTAGAGTTGTACTAATCATGCCACATACTGTTTGTATAAATGATTCAGTTATTGTAAAATAGTGTTTACTATGCAATTAAATAAATAACTAAAAAAACCAATAACAACTAATAAGGAATGGCACTATGTTAATTTGGTCCAAAAAATTATTTACTGGAATGTGACCATACAATGTCTTCGCATTTCATATCATAGAGTACATACTCGTATATATGTATAGTTAGATACAGCTACAACAGTTCATTCAAGAATAGATGAAATGAAGAGTGCTTATATGGTTTTGATCAAGAATGCTTGCTTAACAAAAAGTTTATTTATTTGCAAAATTTAATTTCAATTTGAGAAAACCGGTAATTAAATAATATATAGAAACAGCATTAACAATTAACATTGAGTTTGATGTTAACCATTGCTAATCCTAACGTAATTAATTCAAGAACCTAAAAGGTAGTTCCAGGATAGCAGATCGGTTGAGTCTGTATACACATTTAAAATTATCAAGTAGATATACCGCAAGGTGGTTTGGGTGAAGGATTTTTGAAAATGAAGTTAATATTTTTTTTTAATGTTGTGTTCACATTTTAATGAAACATTTTATTTGATACATACACACCAGGACGCTTTTGCAATTGTCTTAACTATTTTGATTGATACTCTTGAAGTATCTCCAGATTTGAATTTCTTGCTGTGCCCCACAACTGCGCAACTTTAGATTGAGTATGAAAAGTTCTGAATTCATCGGTTTTGTTGGCCTAATAAAAGAACTTGGTCCGTTTTGAGTCAACCCTGACTCAATACAAAATATGTAACAACCCAAATGGGCAAGACCGTCGTAGTCTACCTGACCGGGTGTTGGGAAGTAAAGATGTTGTCTATACAGCTACCTTAATTTTAATTTTTAGGGTTAGGTCTTGTAACCTCACTAACACATTTGTAAAGACCAACTACTTGTTAGGTTTAACATATCTGAGACAGCAACCCCAGTTTGAAAAAAGTTGATATTAACGTCTTCTGCCAAAATAATATCATACCGCGCAACATGTACATTGCCAAAAACCCATGCAGTTTGTCAAAGAAAGTAATGATGCTATAATCAGATTATTTTCATCGCTATTGTTTGAATTGTTACGTGTAGATGCATTTCCATCTGGTACAAGTTTATAATTTTTCACTGTCATATATGTCTTTCAGAGTAAAGGTGCACAGAGCAAGTAATTTCTTTCCCTTTACCTGTATGATTGCATAGCAAGTGGTCAACCGATCTAACTAAAATGCTAAATGCTGGAAGATGGCGGTTTCAGTGTTTGGAGACAAGTATATCAGTTGGAGTTGAGAATTTGAAAAAAATTATTGTTGATGTGCAAGCTTTTTTGATTGCGTTATTAATTTATTATAACCGTGTCAGGAGTGTTGGATCTTTATAATTTACGTGTAAATTTTTTTAGTTCATGTATATCTAAGCAAGGTAATGTCTAGCCTCCTAAGCTACTTGTTCTCACTGATGTTAGTTCATTACACTCAACGTCAACTAACTGATATTTTAGAGATAGCATTTACTTTCACTGACTTTTTGTTACTTGTGTTAGTTCTTTATAATTATTTTCATAAGCTGCTTCATTATATCCTAGATTTCCCTCTGCTCAAATTTAGGCTACTGGAACAATCTGGCCTATAAACATTCAAAATATGTAGCCTACTATGATTTATGCTTTTCCCCAAGTTTCTCTAGCATTACTCTTATAAAATATCAGATCAGCCAACTGATTTTGCTTGCAGTATAATAAGCATCCTCAAGACAATCAAATCAGGAAACCAAATTTTCAATTAGGCCTAGAAATATCTAAACTAACGAAAACAACAAAACAAAATATTAGGGTAATTATCATATTACTCGAAAAAAGTTTCATTTTGTCATTACTCAAAACTTTTGCGAAAAATTTTCGAGAAATTTATTTATTCTAAAATATATTTATTTGCATTAACGGCCGGAGCGAAAAAATACGAATTTTGCGTCATTAACTTATTGGAATCGTCCTATAGAACAAAAAGAATATAAGGTTTGATGGGGTGGAAATGAGAAATAACGAAGTTCTAGAACATAAAAAATGGAACAACTGTTCACACGTGGAGTAATATTTCCATGTTGTACATCCACGTTGAGCGTCACGTGACCTTTTGTGACCATGATCCAACCTCGTGATGACGTCATCGGATGCGTTGCCATCTTTGCAAACGTAAATGAAAAATAATACTGAAATTAACAGAATTTTTATCCAAATAAACAATGTTTTTCTTAATTTCGAGCTACAAATTAATTTACTTGTTAGTGAAATGAGACGAGTGCCTCCGGCCATCAGCGCGGGCTTCGGCTCCCTGCGCTGATGTCAATGAAAGAAGAACATCCCTCGAGATAGTAAGTTACCTATCAGTAAAATATCAAATTCTAGAGGAGCTGATCAAAAATATAAATTGAAATGTAATGATATTAACAGAGAACACTTACCATTAGTGTGTTGGCGGGTATAGCTGAGCAGCAGCAACAAAAAAGTGGATATTTTAAAATTGCAACATTTAAAACTTTTTTTTACTACTTTTTCTAATTTTCCTATCGCAACGAAACAAGAAAGTCTCCCGGTTTAAAAATAACACGCGACCGCACGATGAACAAATACACTCATTATTAAAAATTGGTAAATCTTAAGCTCAGCAACTACCGCTCCGATCGCCGTAATTTTTTGCATTCTAACACAGGTTAACGTAATTTCACCGAAAAAAATAGTCCCGATTATCGCCGTAGCCGTTTACTCCCCCCAAAAAAAAATTTTTGGAAAAAATAAAATTTAAAAAACCTGACTGACTGACAGTGCATTTATTCGTTTTTTTGGTGTTATTAGTTCGTAGGGCACGTAATTTCACCGAAAAAAGTAGTCCCGATTATCGCCGTAGCCGTTTACTCCCCCCCCCCAAAAAAAATTTGGAAAAAATAAAATTTGAAAAACCTGACTGACAATGCATTTATTCGTTTTTTTGGTGTTATTAGTTCGTAGGGTAGTAGTCCATGTACTAATTCTAGTATAAACTCGTCTTATCTTATCAGTAATAAACGCGCGCCGCTTATCTTTTGCCTGTAATGAAACCTGCGTTAGTTCTGTCTGAGTGTTGTGTGTAAGCAGTCATGCGTGATCTGGGCTTGGACTTTGCAAGCTCGAGTTAATTTTTTTTCTAAAAGAGCAAGCAGCGCGAAGCGCTGCGCAGCGGGCAAGCATCGCGTGATCTGAATTTTGAATAGGCAAGCTAGGGTCTTTTTAGCGTGTGACAAGAACCATCGCAAGCCATGTCAATAACTTCAGGGTCATTCCATGTCAATTCAACCAGGTCATTTTCACCAAACACCTCAGATTTTTATGAAACTTGGTACATTTGTTCTATATATAGAGATTAATAACACCACCAAATTTTAAATTTTTATCTCACATACTTTTTTAGTTATGGCACTTTAAAGTTTGGTCGTTTCTCAGTTTCCGAGCATTGGATAGTGCCTAGTAAAACGTGTATTAGGATAGAAAAAAAAATTCTCATTCACTTATTTGGCACCCAATCTTGGTGAAATTTTTAAAAGGTAGGTTTATATAAGTATAAGGAAGTTAAAAAATATATAACATAACCCTAAGCTAAGCATAAAATATTTATATAAAAAATATTTTTTGAACTTTTTACAATTTAAAAAACGGGAACATGGCTCAGCGTAAAATTAAATATCTCAAAAAGGGAATGAGATAATCAAGAATTTTTTCCCCCTAAATTATCTATATGAAATGGGCTTTAATTTAATAAAATAAAAGTTTTTGTGTATTTTCTTCCTTCTATTTATTGATACCATTGAAAGTGACATTATATTACTTACGAGCAATGTGAAGTTCGCCTGGTTTCAATAAATGGGTATAGCTTGTTAAACAAGGATAAATTACATTTTTATGTTTGGAAATCATAATTCACCCTTTCACTGTACTTATTTTAAGGCTTTGAAAGTTAATGAACCAATTAGCTTTTCAATTAATTTTATGCACTCTGGTGAGAATTGATATGTTTCTTCCAGTCGAGGTGTGTGTGTGGAGGCTCAACCACTGCAAGGATGTGTGGAATCGGCACATCACATATATCATCTCGTTTTGGCCAGTAAAATGAGGGGGATGGTCCTGCTGGATGAAGAAATTTTTACTGTAGCGTCTCCATCTTCCTTGGCAACATTTGTTATTATCCCAAAGAACCAAAGATTGTCGTATTTACAAGCAATGTAGCGTGAGGGGTACAAATCTTCTTCTCTTACATTTAAGGCCAACCCTCTCTTAAATTTGTACGTTAGGCTAGGATGTTCATCAGTACTAATTCGCCTTGCTTCTAATGTTCCTGAAGAGTCCCAAGGGTCTAAAGTTGTGAAACTTCTGGTACCTGGAAGAGTATTAAGGTTTTCAAACGTGTTTCAAGCTGTCGGCGAACATCATCTGCTGATTCTTTTGAAATGAAATGGAAATTTATTTTGGATATGTTTGATTTACAAAACTCGTAAAAGGTAGCTGCTGTTAGTATTTGATCTTGAAGAGGCCTTTGAAGACTTGCTTTTCTCGCCAACCTTTTAACAGTTCCCCCAATACCGTCACATTCAGTTTTGCCGTGGCTTGTAGCAAAGAAAGACCATTGGCCTTTAATTTTGAAGTCTTTTTCATGAAGTGAAAGGTTCATGAAGTTGTATTTGTTCTTGTACTGTCCGGCGCAACCGTCACTGTAATAGTGAACATCCGTGACATTGGGATAATTTTTCCTTGACATACTCTAACAGGGTTTCTTGTATTTTATAAACCATACAAACATCATGATTTAAGTCATCGGAGATTACACAATGTGATGAGACTAATTTTTTTCCTCGTCAACACACATGTTAATAATTACTGGATGAACAGTACAGGAAGTCTGAGGTCCAATGATAACCCTGCACCTCATCTTGAATCACAAATGAGAAATTCTTACTAAAGTCCATTGATATAATGGCTTCGTTTGGCGCACAGTTTATCCTTTATAAGCTTTTAAAATAGCTGGACTGGCTTTTTGCAATATAAGAATGAGGGATCAGTTTTTCTATTTTTGTTGCCAACTCGTCAACAAATTCATCAATAGTTGAAGTTTGTGTTATCATCTGTGTCCTGTCTGTAGCTACCCACTGTTTGAATTCTATTCTATCATCTTCTTCATAGTTTTCAAACTTTGCTTGTAAGAATGTTGTCAGATTGTCTTTTGAGGGACATGTTTTACATCGCCTTAACATGCAGTTTTGAGTTGGATTTTCACATAAAAGAAGATTTTGTAGATCTTTGTGACTCTCTTCCAGTTGTGCTGCATGTATTAAGAGCAACACATTTTGATGAATAGTACACACACAAACAGAGTGTGTTCCACTAGCACCAGCCAGAACACACCATTTGGGACGAAGAGTACAAAACTTGGAGAACCCTATTTTTTATGTCAGGATGTTCCCTTTTGAAGTTTGCAAATATTTCATTGAGGTTACTTAAAATTAATCTTTTCTTCTCATATTTTTTCTTTCCCAGGCTTACTACATCTTTCATACCTGGCAAAACTCTTGATTGCTCGTCGCTTGATAAAAATTTGTGACCAACTCCACAACTTCAGGACTGAGTTTCTTTCCTCTTTCTTGGTTCAGGTTCAGCCAAAAGTCCTTTTTTCTTTGTACAATTTTTGTGCCTGTCTAGCAGAATAATCAGACACTTCAAAGGCATCTTTGATTTTTTGTTCTTCAGACCAAATTCAGTGATTGCTGGAATCGTTAATAGTTGTATTTTCTTTTTTGATGAAAGTTTATTTACTTCACTTTTTATATTCTCAACAAGCAGGTCCATTTCATCTGCTTTTTGTTCAGCTGTTTTTTGCAATTTAGGTATTTTTGGTGGCAAACTGAACATCTAAAACTGTTTCAATTTTCTTTTTTACATTTTGATGCAGTTTTTTTCTAATTTATTTTGTGCATAACCAATTTTGGAGTTTTCATTCAACGCATGTAAATTTAAGAGGTGAACAACCAATATCCGTTAAAGAGGAATTTAGAGAATCAATAGCCTCTTCTTTTTGTAACTGAGTTTCAGTTTCAGTCGGCAGTGTAAAAAAGATCATCATCATGTGATTCTTCTTCACAGTCATTTGGAGTAGAGAATATATTTTTAGAGCAATTGGTGCACAACTTTTCCCCTGGTTTTACCTTTAAAACCTTTTGTGATACAGGCCTGACTTTGCTGAATACTTACAACTCTTAAGCCATTTTTAATGGGTTTTCTTATGTTTTTTAAAAGGATCACAACAGACTTTTTGGAGGAATTCGTACTTGGTCAAAAATAAACTCTTATGATGCAAACAAATGTTAATTATTTCCTTATCATCTAATTCACTCTTCTTTATTTTAATCAAGTTTGAGATTTTCTTCAGACAAATCACTAACATTTTCTAGCCCTTTTTTTGTAACATAAGTTAATTTGTGGCATTCTGTCAGTTTTAATAGCCCTATACTACACTTATTGTCCATTTTCTAATTGATTTAAAAAGCAGGTTAAATTTTCTCTTCTTTACAAATGCATTCATAAAACAACGAAAATTTCAAAAATTAAGTTCAAAAAATTTGATCTATACAAGTATATGGAATATCATTAATCTTTTGTATTAATATTAGGTTTTTTAAAGATTGGCACCTTAGTTAAAACTCAATTCAACACTCGGACACACACACTAACACAATATCATAAATCCAAAGAAAGGTTAAACACCACTTTATAACCACCACAGCTTATAACACTGTTTACCTCTTGGGACACTAGTAACAGACTGGCTCATAACTGTCAGATACACTGCCTAGAAAAGCAGCCTGTCATGACATGAAAACCTCGTGTTGCAACTTGCCCAGATTAGGAGGTAGAATAACTGCCTGTTTATTTCTGTAGTCTAATCTATTTAAACATGAATGTTGACATTGAACTTAGGTACAGTACTGTGTTAAACTAAGCTTCTATATAAATATTATAATAATTATAATGTTTATATAGAACATTAATAATTATTTAAAATGTTAAATTAAAATTATTAAAAATTTTATTTAATTTTCATTAACAATCTGTAGCCATTGAGACTGGTACAACCTCGCTTTGATTGTAATTAATATAGTGTAACTTGCAATGGCCTTAGTTAAATAGAAGGAAGAAAATACACAAAACTTTTATTTTATTAAATTAAAGCCCACTTCATATAGATAATTTAGGGGGGAAAAAATTCTTGATTATCTCATTCCCTTTTTGAGATATATTTAATTTTACGCTGAGCCATGTTCCCGTTTTTTAAATTGTAAAAAGTTCAAAAAATATTTTTTTTATAATATTTTATGCTTAGCTTAGGGTTATGTTATATATTTTTTTAACTTCCTTATACTTATATAAACCTACCTTGAAAATTTCACCAAGATTGGGTGCCAAATAAGTGAATGAGAATTTTTTTTTCTATCCTAATACACGTTTTTAACTGGGCACTATCCAAGGCTCGGAAATTGAGAAACGACCAAACTTTAAAGTGCCATAACTAAAAAAGTATTGAGATAAAAATTTAAAATTTGGTGGTGTTATTAATCTCTATATATAGAACAAATGTACCAAGTTTCATAAAAATCTGAGGTGTTTGGTGAAAAAATTATTTTTTTCTGGTTGAATTGATGTGGAATGACCCTTCACTAATTATTCCTTGTCCATGTGGGTTTGTTTGTGTACGTCTGGCGGTCAATCGAAGCCGTCCTATAGGTCACGTGACCCGTCCGGCCAATCGGAAACCTTCCTGTTTGTCACGTGGCAACTGTCAATTCATCAAAACGTCCATGGTCGGCCATTGTTTTTAGTCGAAAATCTTGTTATTTATGTGTTTTGTATTGCCAACATTGTACTGCCGTAAAACTGGTTTTTATATGTTAGCGATAATCGGGACTATTTTTTTCGGTGAAATTACGTTAACCTGTGTTAGTACGAAAAACCTTACGGCGATCGGAGCGGTAGTCGCTGATCTTAATATTTACCTAAAAATTCCATATTCAATTAAAAAAGAAATAATTTTGTTTCAGTTAAAACGTAAACTCTTTACGTGCCCTACTAAACACCCCGACACACACAATTCACCAGGGTTGGTCGAACTAGTGGATGGTTGATTCATAATTGTAACCCACTCACTCAATCCAACCTACTGAACACGATATCTTGTGAAGCACTGACTCATGCCCTGGAGAACTCAGATAACAGATACGCTATCAGGTTGCTATCAGTCCCGGCCGCAGATAATATTCAAGTAAACAGATTATCCAGACACAGCACACAAACTGAACATTAAAACATTAAAAACTTAACTATTTATGAATATACCCCCTAAAATCATGTTATTTGTCATTTGCACCCCCTAGTACTATATATATTTTTTTGTTCAGGAGGGTGAGCAGAATACGTTGATAACGTCAAATTCGTGATTTGCCGCCTCGGCCTTTAATCTTATAATATCCAATATTAGATAGGTATTTACTTTTGTGACGTATCTGATATAGATAGCCTTGCTATTGAAAGACCTCACAAAAATAAAAAGTTATTAGTATTGGTTGGTGTGTTATCAATATAGTCAATAGATTAAGAATAGCCAATCCAAGCTCCGTCTTCAACATTTCTCATGCATTTTTCAGATATTGGCAGGTAGGCCTAGTGGGATATATATTTAGAGCCACAATACTTTCTTGTGACGATAATCAGAGCTGCCACCAAGATGAGAATCTGAAAAGCATGGTTTGGGTGTGAATTTCAAGCTCTGGGAAAACGTGAATTTCTATATCACTGGAGTTTTGACTAGGGAAGGATCAATATTAACCCTTTGAGTGCCACGGTGACGAAATTTCGTCACCAATGATAAATGCGAGAAATGCCACGGTGACGACTTTTCGCCACCAGTTGTATATGCGAGAAATGCCATGGTGACGAATCTTCGCCACCAATTATTTTAAGATCCTTTGTTTATATTTTTCGGTATTTTTATGTTTCTACGTAATAAATTGTATTTCCAATAATATGCCTTTAATTTTCTGTGGTGTTTGGAAAAAAAAAATCCAATCCAGAAGAGAATCTAAAAAAAAAAAACAATCGCCATCACAGCGCTGCCGACAGCTGAGTAGCGTGGCAGACGACGAATGCAGAACCGCGTGCTAGTGTGTTGTTTCTTTTGAAACATTGTTGCTTGAATTCTAATAGCGTAATTATTACGTTTTGTGCTACAATCGTTTGAATTGTGCGTGTAGTGTTTATTATTAGTGTGTAAAACACTTAAGTAGTTTTCAAATGGCTGAATAATGGATCCTGAGAACCTTAGATCAAGTGAGGTGGACAGAGAACTTGATGGTGATGTATCTGATGGTAATTTACTAACCTCAGAAGACGATCTTAGTGATTTATTTAGTGATGATAGTGATGCTGATCCATTGTATGAGCCACAAAAAAATGTACATAGAGGTCAATCCTCAGAGAGTGACTTTGATGTTTCTAGACCTAGGCCTAGTACGTCAGGAACACAGGTTAGGCCTAGACCTAACGTAAGTAGAATCATTGATAGGAGTGTGTTGTCCAGTTCCTCTGAATCGGGTGATGATGCCGACGGGCCTACAGACAATGATATTTGGCTTAGTATAAACGAAGAGAGCCGCAGTAACTTCACTCATGATTTTTCTTATGTTGAATCTCCAGGACCTAGACATTGCCCACCTGTTGACTCTAAGCCCATTGACTATTTTACACTATTTTTTACAGAAACACTTTTGACTATGTTTGTGGTTGAAACCAACAGGTATGCTAACCAGACAATTTCGTCTTTTGCAGACAATGACTCACCTGGTAGTCGTAGGCACAGCTGGATCCCCGTGAACATTTTGGAAATGAAGGCTTTTATTGCTGCTGTTTTAAATATGGGCCTGATTAGGAAACCAACTATCCCCTCTTATTGGTCAACTAGTGACTCACAAGCAACTCCATGGTTTAGTAAGATGTTCACACGAAATAGATTTCAAATTTTGCTTAGTTTCTTTCACATTGTTGACAATGAAAAACTACCTAAAGCCAACCAACCAGGTTACGACCCCACTCAAAAGTTCAAACCCTTAATTGAGCACTGTAATAGGCTATTTAAATTCTTTTATACAGCCCATGAACAGTTGTCAGTCGACGAATCTCTAATTGGGACGAAAAGTCAAACCGGAATCACACAATACCTCCCCCATAAAACACCACCATAGGTGGGGAATAAAGTTATGGGTGTTGTGTGACTCTGTATCTAATTACTGCATGAGCTTATTTTGCTATCAGGGTAAGAAGAACACATCTCCATCTGATGAGGTAAAAAAATATGGTCTTGGCTATTCGGTTGTCACTTCTCTTCTTCGTGCTTGTAATTATTTACAGAAAGGGTTTCATGTTTTTACAGACAATTTTTTTTCTAGTATTCCGCTGGTCAAAAAATTTTATGAGGAAAAAAACCTTTTTTACTGGCACAGTAAGGAAGAATAAAAAAGGCTTGCCTGATGGAATCAAAGAAAAGTTTCAAGTTGGCCAGAAGAAGTACTACCATCAAGGAAACATAGTGACACTGGCCTATAGACAACAAGCATCACAAAAAAAACCAGTTGTTTTGCTGTCCTCAAAAGCTGATATAAAAGATATTGTACATACCAAAAGGAGGCATGGCAGGGTAACAGTTGAAAACAAACCATCCATCATACTAGATTACAATAAGCACATGGGTGGGATAGACACATTCGACATGATGCTCTATTCTTACCTTGACGAAAGACGAACAGTTAAGTATTGGAAAAAGGTTGTTTTTAATCTTTTTGCAAGAATGGTAATAAATTCCTACATTATATATAGGGAAAATTGTGTCCAAAACAACAGGAAACCTCTTTCTAGATACCAGTATACTGTGCAAATCATTGAAAGTATTTCTGATGAATGGGTAGCACAGCAAGGTAAAACTGTAAACGTAGAGGGTGACAAAAGAAAATTGGATTAGAAAAATTGCCCGGAAAAAAAGAAAAGACTTGTTTTGTATGTACAATGAGAGGGCCTGATTTCAAAACAGGAAGGAAGAGGTCTAGAACAGTTTGCACAAACTGTGGGGAAGGCTGTCATGACACCTACTTCCCAAAGCACAAATGCAAGTGAAGTGAAGACAAACTGTTGTGAATAGTGTATATAAATAATTGTATATAAACATTTAGTGAAGATTTTGAACTGAAATTTCATTCTTTCATTCTTGAGCATAAGAAATACTGTATGTGGTGAGTAAATTTTATAAGTTTTCTTTTAGACCACACACAAATGTATATGATGAGGCTATGTGTGTATTTTTTCCAAACTGTTTTGGTCTAAAAAAAAAATTTTTTTTTTTGTCCCGGTTTTGAACATAACACTATGAAATTTTGCACATTTTTTATTAGTAATATTCCCTTAGAAAAGAAAGTGTTTTCCATAGTAAAAATGTTTTTTTTTTTATTTGTAAAAACTGCAATAAAACTTTAAAAAAATGTTAAAAAAGAAAACTTTTTTGTTTTGTGTTAAAAATATATATATATAAGAAATAAACTGTAAGAAAATTTACTAATAAAAGTATAGCCCAATTAAAACCAAGCATTTTGATCTACAGCATGATAAGTTTCTATGGAAATAATCCTGTTAAAAAAATGTTTTACTAAGTTGCTACACAACTGGGATTTCCGGGTCTGGCATTTTTAGACATACCCCTGAATATAACATATGTTGCAAAAAGTTCCATAACTCAATATATGGTCTTGGCACTCAAAGGGTTAAACACTTCCATTAGGCCTTCTCAATACCATGGCTCCTTTCACTTTATTTTGATACCAACAGAAGTGCTTAAAATTTGCTTGGAAAATCGTGGATTCACATTACAACTAGTGATGTGTGGAAGCTGAATCTAGGTTCCAAATAAGCTTATTTTTGGACAACAGCTGTTCGGCAGTACAAAAATTATGATTGCTAAAAGATTTAAAGGGGGACTTTAATAAGTAGCCTACACTCGTTATTCGATTGCTATTATTGAGAACAATTTGATATATTATCCAACTTCAATGTATGTAAAAATCGTACACAATAAGAGGTGTAATAAGAAAAATCTCGTACATTTCAATTTTAAAAACACAAATTTTACAATAACATTACAAAATAACAAAACCAACTATGGGCCTATACTTAGATATCAATAAGTAACCGCTTTTGTAAAATTGAGGAAAGAATTCTCCCCACATGTTACCAGAAGCCAACAACGTACTTTAGTTTTGTCGTCAGAGCGGGATTGGTTGTACAACAGCTGAAAATCGTGTTAGTTTTTTGATTAACCATTTACCTCAACGACTTCCCTGCACACGTGACAATCGGTCAGATGATTCAAAATGTTCAAACCAAATATCTTCCAACTTTTATAAGGAGCCTTATGTCATGTTTCGTAGTCCATGATTATAATCTAACGAACACAGTGTGACAAACCACAGCCTTTCGTGCGTTTATTTCCTTAGTAGTTACTGTATGGTTTGTCGTGATGGAGTGGTTCTATTATTGCACTATATTAAAGGCTGATACAATATATTTATGAGCCAATAATTGCCAAATCAATTGTGCTTTTATTCTGGGTTCAACTGTAGAAAGTAATGTTCTGTACTGGTGTCTATGTACTTATTATACATCGAACTAACTGCACTTCGGTAACTTCAGAACTAACCGCACTTCGGTAATTTCCGTTTAGATAACTTTCTGATGCATTCTTCATGTATTGGCTGTCAATGGGATAAATATTGAGAGCCATGATACTTTTGAGGGACTCTTACCAGGGCTACCGCCAACGATGAGAATCTGGAAAAGCGTGCATTACGCATGAATTTTGGACTTCGGGAAACATGTGTGAATGTTAAATGTCCCTTTTAGTAGGGATGGATCTTTTTCGATACTTGATACCTAGGCTCTACTCAATTCCATTGCCAATAGAAGTGCTTAAATATGCCTAAAGAATCACGATTTCACAATATACTACTCATATGAGGAAGCTGAATCTCTGCTCCATAAAAATTCTATTTCCGGACGACTATTGATCGGCAGTACCAAAATTACCGATTGCTAAAACATTTTTGTACTTTCCTTATGAAAAAATGTGGATAGTTAACCAAATTAACAAACTACTGTAGTTTAACATATCATATTTTAGCCATAATTAGTATTTATTATGGCTTATTGTCGAGAGTCTGCTCTATCTATTCGTGGACAAAATCGATGGTCAGTATGCAAATTACCGATTGGTGAAACGAGTTTGAAAAGAGTATAGCACTTTAAGTATAACAAGTATTTCGAATCATATAGTAACAAAATACTGGGATTTATAGATAACATTTAAATTGATTTTCGTATTTCTATGTATATTTTTGTCAATGCCATTGTTGTATTTTTTTGTTCTATGCGCTGATGTTAGCTGTTCAGCAGAAATCATGGGATTGCTAATTTTTATTTTAAGTATATGTTGTACTTTGTGTTGTACATAAATAGATTCTCTATAAACGTAAATACAGGGGTACTGAAAAGTCCCGGGACGGTCTAATAACTTTTGAACTAATTACAATATAAGAACCAAAATTTACATCAAGTTCAAAGTGTTTGCCTTCAGTTTGCTGACAATATCCCAATCGATTGTAGAACGCTGATATCATATCGCATTGTTTATCTGGAAATTCCTTATCAGCAGGTAAGGTTATTACCTTCCTTATCTGGAAGGTAATCAGCTGGAGCAAACAAGACCAAAAAGACAACAATGAAATTGCCAGCTGACAGATACAGTTGTTTTATCAACTCAGTCACTTAGAAGTCTTCAAGCCCTAATTTTGCAAGTAGTTTCAGTAGTGCTAGTTTATTTTGCTATGGCGCTTTCCGAGAGAGAAAGAATAACTTTATTAATGATGCGCAGGTTTGGTGACCGTATTAGATCATGTGATGAGGTAAGGCATCTGTTTAATGAAAATATCTGGTTTCAGCAAGATGGAGCCCCTCCACATTATGGCGTACATGTAAGACATTTTTTAGACAATGTCTTTCCACATAAGTGGATTGGTAGAAGGGGAACAATAGAATGGCCTGCCCGTTCTCCAGATTTGTCCCCTTTAGACTACTTCTTTTGGGGCTACCTCAAAGAAAAAGTGTTTAAAACAAAACCTCAAAATTTGGATGAGTTGAGAAACCGTATTGTAAGAGAAGCTCAGGGTGTTCCTGTCCAAGCTTTAAAAAATGCGATATCAGCGTTACAATCGATTGGGATATTGTCAGCAAACTGAAGGCAAACACTTTGAACATTTGTTATAACTGTTTTGGTAAGTGATTTGAAGTAAAAGAAGTAAAATAAAAGATTAAGTGTCTCAGTTTTCTCTAACAACCAGAATGTTTGCATTTGAAAAATTCTGTATTTTATAATCTTTGAGTGTCCGCCATTTTGTAATGCGTCAACTGTTTTACGTCAGATTTTCGCCAAAATGTTTCTAATTAAAAGAGCTTTAATTTGTTGTACGACTCGACCTATGCTTCTATTTAAGAATTTTCACCAACCCCTAGCGGGACGTCCCCCATAAGCAGGATATCATGGTGAAATACATAAAATAATAGTTTTATATGAGCAAAAGCTTGATGTAAATTTTGGTTCTTATATTGTAATTAGTTCAAAAGTTATTAGACCGTCCCGGGACTTTTCAGCACCCCTGTATATCCATACATTTTTACTTCCATGGAATATATTCAGTAAGCGCATTTTATAATCTACTATTTCTATAATTTAAAAGGAGAATCTCTGCAAATTACTTTGAAGTAACGTGGTATTCTTAGGCTTGTTCGCTCCCTCCCCACCCTATAAAAGGATAAATTAATTAAGTAGAGTTCAAATAATAGTATTTGATGAAGTATCAGATGGACCGACTGTGTTTACTGGCGAAATCATTGTCTCGTACTGAAAGTTCGTATTACTTGCAAATACAGCTGGTGATGATAAACCGTCTCTGTTGAACTCAGTGTTCAATACAGAGTAAGGGTTAAATACAGACTGTTTATTACAGTTGTTTATTTGGTTTAAAAATAGACTTGAAAATCTGGAATTTTTGACCGTGAAAAACTGGGAATTTGAAAAGAGATTTTGAGTGGCCATCCTAATTCAAGACAATAACAGGTGTCAAAGAGAAGAAATGAAACAATGTAACCTGACTTAAGAAAACGGAGATTCAACACACTGGAAATATTTTACGAATCTCTGTAGAACCAGCAAAATTAAAAAAAAACACCCATTTTCTTTCCCTAAGAACCTATGAAATCATGGCTTTTAATTTGAATATAGTATCAAGAAAGATTTTGGGTATGATATCATGAAATAATCCTTGAATCAGCAGTGGATTAATCATAGATATTGTATTTTATACATGACCCTTATACTGTGAATGAAGATTGGCGATTTGATGATACTGATTAAGCCGAATTGTATATAGAGGGGGGACACTGTGGTTACTTCAGTGTGTGTATGTGATCAACAATTAGGTCATGAGCCCCACTTGATGCTGAATGTGTGTAGTGGAGTTTATCTTGTTTAGATAAATATTGCTGGTATTGGGACTATTATTTCTCAGTAATACTTATTGGAACAAAAAAGTTATGAATTTATATTATTGTACCTTGTTTTGTAAATATAATCCAAATATTTGATGTAATTTTGTAGTTTTCAATATTTTAAAGTTTACTGTGTTTTTACAGACTACAATGTAGATCTTGTGCGGTCCAGCAAAGGTGTGTAGATTGTGCAACACAAGAAAAATTGGGATATAGTGCCCTACAAGCAGAGGAAAAAATTTGGTTCTAGACACATCCATCCTGGCTGAGAATACCAATTCGTCGTCTAAGCCCCCCTCCAAAAAAGCTAAGAAAATGGCTGGAACTGATGATTTAAGGGTAAGTTTACCACAAAAACTATTCACACTTTAATAATATTAATAAAAACTCACTGTTACAAATATGTTGACAAATTTTCTAAGAAGATTGGTAAAAGTTGAAGATAAAAATGTTTTAATCAAATTTTTTCTATGTTCTGGGTGTTTCTGAATTGCACAAAAACATTGCTTACATCTTTGTCTGTTGCTTACAACATATCAAAAAGAAGTTCCAATGTTGATCTCACTTTGTTTAGTGCCTCTCCATGCTGTACTTCAATGTTACAAATAATATGATCAAATGTTCCTCATATTGTCTATTATGTTCTCTACGTACTTGATCAATTGTTTAAAATCCGCAAGATAGAGGAACACATGACAGCCCATCACCATTATGTCAAACCAAGTCAAAAGGTTAAGATTGGTTTAATAATAATCAAGAAAACAAACAGAAACTGTAAATTATTTTAAACTTTATTGCAAAATTATAGTACAAATTAATTAGAGATATTTATCATCTGACCAGGAAAATAATGTATCAAACATTCTGTATTTATGGATGCAATTTAGGTCCTTGAAATTCAGTTTTTCAGTTTGATTTTGTGAAATAGTATATCAAAGTTTAAAATGGCCATTTATATAATTTTGAAATTTATTTAATGTTTTGTTTTTTATTTCTATAAAATTAGGAATTATATATGTAAAACAAATTCTTAATTAGTACTTTAGTATCATCCCACTATTTATTTAACAGCTTTTCTTACTGGGGTTCTAAAAGAACTACATTATTAGAAAGAACAGACTTTATTTCACTCACTGGTAAATTTACATGCCATTTTGGTGATCAGTTCTTCTTTTTTGCCTCCCGAAAGGAAGCGATGTAAGCAAGAAGTAGGTAACTCTATCCCTAACTACTTAGGCATATATCTCCCCTATACATATATAAAAAGTTAGTCAACATTTACGAAGTGGTATCAGAAAGTTCTCAGACTACATTCACCTTTTTTGACGTGACAACGTCTTAAATTAGGTTGCGGCTCGGAGTCACTCATGAAAAAGTGTAACGCCCGGTAACGTTACGATGCCCGTCCAGTGGGTCCGCCGCACGGGATAAAGCAGATAACTGTGGGTCCGCCGCACAGGATAAAGCAGATAACTATGTTTATTCGTGAAAATGTGGAGTGCTTAGATTCGTCATTTACAACAACTACAACAATAAAGGTAAATAATTGTACACTGATATTTCATTATCGTAAACTATGATTGATTGATTAATTGTTAGATTGACACAAAAGTTGAGAAACTGAGTTTATAGGTTATGTCATACTATTGACAAATGTTGATAGTGTTAAGTAAATTATTAGTTTAAATCACTCTGCAATCAATCTTAATTCAGTCGATTGAGAAGAAACAGCGCGTATTGCTAGTCAAACATTTAAAATAACAAATTATAACCTCTAACCTGTCATAACAGTGCGACCAAACAAACGAACTAAACCGACCAATCACCACGCGCGGAGTTAGAATTTAACTGTGTTTAGCAAGAATTTCAAATTCCAATTTTAGTAAATGTTTTATTCAACTTTACCATTTACAATAACAAATTTTAATTAATTTCAAATTATGTACAATGTTTTAGTAAACAAAATATATTTCTATAGTTAAAATTTGTGCAATTCTTATTTTCATTCAATTCCTTGTTCCTATTGTGCAATTTAATAATATTCATATCAATAAATATTCTACCGAGAAAAAGACGTTGTCACGTAAAATCTTCGCCCGTAAAACCGACTTTATAGGCAACCATAATTTTTTTTTACGTGACTGAACAAGCCTGTGCGCCATTAGCCTCTGTTGCAATAGTAGCTGAGTCCTTGTGCCGAGTTTCTTTGTCGTGAGTGGTTAGATTATATTTAAAACTGCTTGTGCTTTGTTGTTGTATTTTATTACTACGTAGTGATTCTTATGATGGTTGATAAATTTCTTCTTTTCGGTCTTGGTGATTGAGGATTATAAAACCAACTTTCATCACCAATTATAATCCTGGATATGAATGTGGGGTCTTTTTCAGATGTCTCTTTGAGTTCACTGCGCACATCAGTACGTTGCTGTTTCTGATCAACAGACAAAAGATGAGGTTCAAACTTTGCACAACTTCATGCCTAGGTTTTTGGTTAAAATTTCTTGACAGCTTCCATAGCTAATACCGACACTATATAAGTCATTTACTGTCTGATGACGGTCTTCATGATTGAGGTACCGAATTTTTCTAACAATTTCATCTGTTTGGTTTGTGTGATGACGTCCTGAACGATGATCATCTTCAATTGAAGTTCTACCAACCTTAAAACGAGCGTACCACTCAAAAACCTGTGTTCTCCTCAGTGAAAGTTCTTCAAAGGCTTCTTGAAGCATTGCAAAAGTTTCCGTTGGTGATTTCCTAAGTTTAAAGCAAAACTTGATAGAGCATGCTCGTATATTCACGTCCAAAAAAATGGAGAATATAGTCCAAAAACTTTCTGATACCTCCTTGTAAGAGCGCTCACGTGATCTGAGCATGAATTTAGGTATTCTCAAGGGATGTTTTTCTATTATCGCCAGATGTGCGGGGTGGTGTGGTGCCTCTGAGGTCTGATGGTATAATATAATGATATGTAATTTTCACGGCAAGTCAAATAAAGTCTTTTCTTTCTAACAATGTAGTTTTTCAGGTTCCCGGTAAGAAAAGCTTTACCAAAATTATTGCCTCTAAGTAATACAAAAGTACCCAAATAATATTGGAAAATAAAGTGTATTGTAATTTAAATCTTATGAATTTAACTTGAAATATAAATATAAACAGCCAATTGTTATAAAACGCTCAATAAAGCGAGATTTAACATTAATCACAAATACTTGTTTATTTTCATGTAAAAACAGTTATATTGTTTGTTGGTACAATTCAGAGGCACACTTTACACCTACTAACATTTTTTAGTATCTTGTATGTGTGAAAATATTTATGCTGTGTGATTCAAAAATGCTGTGAAAAGTTATTAGAATCACGACCAAATGTCAGTGTTAGAGCAGTTAAAAATAAACAACTTTTTATGAATAAAACACATGTTGCATCATTGCTTTTGGGTAGAGATATATGGTGCAGCATTTCTTTATATCCAGGTAATTTGGATTATAAACTCATCTGAGTAGAAATTTCTGAACAATGTTTAACCTGGTTCAGAATGGCCCACCAGATTTTCGTGACAGTTTGTGGTTATATGAGGTGTGTTCAAAAAATATCGCGAATTTTGAATTTTCGCAAGTCACGTATATTTGAATTTTGATTTTTTTGTGGTGATATGTTGGTACATATGTCTCTCACTTATGTTGACAATTTCGGCCATTTTGAATGTTAATTGTTGACAGCTGCTTTGGTTGCACGTGTTTTGGTTTGTCTTTGATTTTTACCTATTCAGAAAAATGGAACAAAGAACCTGTATCAAATTTTGTGTGAAAAACGAAATTAAGTGTGCGGATGCATTCCGAATGTTGACTGTGGCATATGGAGAAGCTACTTTGGACAAAAGCAATGTTTATCGGTGGTACAAAATGTTTTCAGAAGGCCAAGAAGATGTGAACGACGAAGAGCGTGCCAGACGCCCGAGCACTTCAACAACAGATGAAAAAATTTATGAAGTGAAGAAAATGGTATTGGCCAATCACCGTTAGTGAAATTGCCGAGGACCTAGGCATATCGATTGGCTCGTGCCATTCGATTTTAATCGATAATTTGGGCATGAGACGGGTCGCCGCAAAATTTGTACCAAAATTGCTCAACTTCGATCAAAAACAGCATCGCATGAACATTGCTAATGAGATGTTGGAATCTGTCCGTGACAAACCGAATTTGCTCCAGAGGGTCATAACTGGTGACGAATCGTGGGCTTATGGTTATGACGTGGAAACCAATCATCTCAATGGAAGCTGCCGCACGAACCAAGACTGAAAAAAGCATGCCAAGTTCGGTCGAATGTGAAAGTTTTGCTTACAGTTTTCTTCGATTGCAGGGGCGTGGTGCATCATGAGTTCTTGCCACAAGGTAGAACAGTGAATAAGGAATATTACCTGCAAGTTATGCGCAATTTGCGCGAAGCAATCCACCAGAAACACCCTAATTTGTGGAAAAACAAAAATTAGCTTTTGCACCACGATAACGCCCCTGGTCACACATCGCTGCTTGTACGCGACTTCTTGGCCAAAAACAACACACTAATGATACCGCAGCCACCATATTCCCCAGATCTGGCCCCCTGTGACTTTTTCTTGTTCCCGAAACTGAAGAGGCCCCTTGAAAGGACGACGCTACGCCACGATTGACGAGATAGAGACGGCATCGAAGGAGGAGCTGAACAAGATACAAAAGAATTATTTTTTGAAGTGCTTCGAAGATTGGAAAAAACATTGGGACAAAATAGATATTCACGAATAAATAAATAATTTTTGAAAATACACAAAATTCGCGATTTTTTTTTAACACACCTTGTATATGAAAGTTGCTTAGGCCCACTATTTATGCCCAAGACACAAAATAACAGTTAAAGCAGTTGTGACACTACAGAAAGGAAAAGCAATACAGTCAGGTGGAAATTTGATTGTGGCAATTTTTTGAGTTGTAAAAGATTTACTGCAGACAGATTATTTTTCCATTGATAAAACAATTACAGGACGATAACCTTCGCAAATTTCAGCAAAAGATATATGAAAAAAGACAGGTTTGGCAAGGGGAAAAGTCATCTTTCATAAAGACAGTGTGTCTACACACAATTATTACTATGACAAAAAAGTACATAAACTAGGGTATGAATTAAAATAGTTGTAAATGTTAATAAACTATACTTTTCCAATATTGGTTTTTTTTTTGGACCTAGCCTTTTGAAACCTTTTGCGGAGTTGCCTGATGAAACCTTTGGTTTCGAAAGACCTGGTCCAAAAAATAAACTATTGTGGACAAGTATTGTTTTATTAACATTTACTACTTACTATTTAAAAATTTTTCCCAATTGCTCCAAGAGCCGTGAATAAGGTATGAATTATTGGGACACCCACCTTATTCGTCTTTTTCTCCATCAGGCTTTCATCTCTTTCCCAAGTTAAAAATTTTCTCAATGCCCAGAGATTCTCTTCAAACAAAGAATTTACAGCCAATATTGGTTTATATTTTTCTGACTGAGAAATTTCATTTTTGAGATGGGTCTAAGATCAAGGCATTGGTACGTTGCAGAACTAAATGCATTATTCTGGGATACTACATTAAATGGTAAAAACTAATTTCTTAGGTAGGCGGGTAGGCCTAAGTTGTTTCTTTCTATTTAACTATGAAACTTTTTCAAACCATCCTTGTAAAAAATGTAGAAAGCCAAAATGTACGAAGTTCTTTAAAAGCTGTGTAATAATCAATTTAGGTTGTTTATGTTACTAAATGTATACTTTGTAACATTGGTAAGTTATGATAAAACACGTTTGTTGGTGATGAAGTGGGTTTGTCATGGGTTTCAATAATTTCCCACCTTATACAATATCCTACTAAAATGTAACACAATGGTTGTAAATGTCCACATGTTATCCAATTTTGAGGTTTTTTTGTAAGTTTCAAGTGTAAGCATAGTACAGAATTATTTCATTATTTGAGTCTGTTGTATAATCTTAGATATTGTCTGCAACATTCTTGGTTTAAATAGATTCTTATTTCTGGTTTGTCCGGAAAGTAATAGGACTGAGTCTATTTAAAAAAATGTATTTAGCCAATCTTTACAATTCTTTAAAAACTATAAAAATAGGCTCCTTCTGCGTCGATGCAGCGCTACCAACGCGATTTCCAAGCATTGAAGGCGTCACAGAAGACATTCTCCGGAATAGCCTTGAGAGCCGTGGTGCATCCTGCTTGGATCCCCTCTGTCGCCTCAAAATGCTTGCCTCTCATCGGCCTTTTCAGGCGAGGAAACGAAAAAATGTCCGGGGGGGTCCACATCTGTGCTGTAGGGCACTTGCGGAATCGTTGGGATGCTGGCCTTGGTTAGGTAACTGTTCACGAGAAAGGCGGTGTGAGCCGGGGCGTTGTCATGATGCAACTTCCAGTCGGCTGCGATGTCTTGTCGGACCCGGTTGACCCTTCGTTTGAGTCTCTTGAGCACTTCCACGTAAAACTTGGTGTTGACAGTTTGTCCAACAGGAACAAATCCATGGTGGACGATGCCTTTGATGTCAAAAAAGACAATGAGTTTGCACTTTGTATTTGCTCATTCTTCCCTTTTTTTGGGCGAGGAGACGCTGGCGTGTGCCACTCGGAAGATTACCTCTTTGTCTCGGGCTCATACTCAAAGATCCACGACTCGTCACCTGTGATTACGTTATTCAAAAATTGGGGGTCACTTTCACATGTGTTCAAATTTTCTTGGCACACTTCCACTCGCCGTAATTTCTTTCATCTTCGCGCACACCTTGGGCATGTTCAAATGCTCCATCACAATGTCATGAACCACAGATTTCGGTAAATTTAATATGTGGCCAATTAAAGAATACTTAGTCGATGGTATGAGTGCAAAACTTTTCGCACACGAGTCACATTGTTAGTGGTCTTCCAGAACGGTCTTCATCAGCGACCTCTTTCCGGCCCTCCAAAAAGGCCTGGTGCCACCAAAACACACCACTTCTTGCTAAAGCAAGATGTGGGTAAGCCTGTTTGATCATATATCAAATCTCTCTGTCGCAGATTTACTGAGTTTCACACTTAATTCTATCACGTACCTCTGCTCTAACGAACGCTGTATTTTTGGCTTGCACCACTCACAGAAACACGTGAAATTGCCTGTCCCAACTCTCGGAGACAACTGACCAGCCGTTTGTTCGTTAGCTAGGAACGCCCTCTACCAAATCCAGTCGGTGCGCGCACACTCCGAAGTACAGTCGCGGTGAAAGAAAATCAGTCCTATTACTTTCTGGACAAACCCGTTTGTAGAAAATGTACAGTGGTATGGCTGTCACCTTTATAAAAGTATGACTACTGAGATGTAAAAGTTACTGTAAAATACCTTAATCAATAATAAGGTTACAATAATTCATGACAGTCAAGCTTATTAGGGACTCTCTAGATCTCCCATTTCTAACCTCTTCAGCCAATGAAAATCATTCCAACTAAGTTAAGGCAATTATTTTCCCTGATAGGGTCCACAGAGGATAAGCTAATGATATGATACATCGTTTGACTGATCACTCTACAATCTCCTGATTTTCTGTCTGGCTCCATTTTGTTTGCATCAGTTAACATGACCAACACTATTATACAAACCATTTACTCTAGTAAATGAGAATTCTTTGCAAGGACAGGTCATTCCATAAGGTTGTTATTAGGTGCGTTATCAGTAAGTTGATTTCTCTGTTAAATAAATCTCAAATTTTCTCTTAACTTAAATAGACAGAACATTTTTCAGGGATTAACTGGAACTCATTCTCTATTTTTAAATTGAAAGTGGGCTTTAAGATTGCTTTTAGAATTCTAAGTTTTCAGTCCAAGAGATGGTTTATAGGAGTAGAAAAATTAGATGTGAGAGTAGATTACGCCACACTTTTGTCAATACAAGACACTACTCTTTTTTAACACAAATAACACTTAAAACTTTTATGAAATAGGAATATAAACATGTTATGTGAACTTTCTAGCTTGTATTGCTGAGATAACCGTGGTGTCTGGGTTTTTAAAAAGGAGTAAAAACAGATATTTTAGAAAGATAATTGCAAAATGCTACTATGCACTTCAACTTCCCACCCCATTTTTAAAACAGTTATAACTGGTCATTTTAAGATGTCTGGAATATGTGACTCAATATGTAACATTGATTATTAAATGATAATAGAAGTATTAAAAAATTAATTTGTTCTCAATTTTTCAAAGTTAGTTCAAAAATAGATTGAATTCTTTGACACCACTGTATCAGATCTTGGGTGTCACTCAGCATCAATTCAATTAGGGGTAATACTTTAATTGTTTAGTTAAGTAAGTCCCTTATTTACTGAATTATCAACAAATTAACATCTGACAACACTTCATAAAACACCAAGCGGAAACAATGCCAAACGATGCAATGCAACAACAACAATCTCTGTACTTGTTCCCAACGTAATAGAGCCTCAAGTAAACCACAAATAAGAACATAACTGCTGTCACCACACGAGCAAACTAGCTGATAACTTGAAAACAAGGTAAATCGAACGTGGCAGTTAAACTAGATCTAATTCAAGACTAGTATTTAAAGTATTACCCACTTAATATTCATGCACCTTATACAAATCCAATTAAATATGTAACAAAAAATGCAAGGGTTAACAAAACTCTCAGCAAAAATTCAATTTTATTGCTATTTGATCGACTTAGCTAGTGTTTTTAACAAATAAAACAGGCTATATCACAATAATTTACAAGTATATAAAATGTTTTTTATTTCCAGAATATTTTTTTTTATTTGTATTTTTTTGTAAATTTTGAAAGCAAGAAATTTTTTTGTGCAAAACGTAGTTATAATCCATGATATTTGGTGTAGTTTTATGGAAAATCTAATTCTTTATGTGGAAAGTTTTATTTCATTCATATATCTTTATTTTTAAACTTTACTTAAATTTTTTGAAAAACAACATTTGTTGACCACCAATGATGTGAGTGCAGCAATCTTATTTCTATTGTGCAGATACATGCTATTATCAATGATCGTAATGCTATTTTGTTTGTAGTTTTTTAATAGTGTACACTCATTCAACATTGTTTACAGAGAATGTTTTAAATAAAAAAACTATTTAAAATAGTAAAAGGTGAAAAATATGAGTGGAAGGTCTGTGATTTTTGTAGAGATATCAGTGGCAGGACACCCTTTAGTGACTTGTAGCCATATGAAACATACAAATTATTTTATGTTAACCAGTGGTGATTGAAGGATTGTGTTAAGAATCAAGAATCTTTATTAGTCATCATAACATCATTAAAATGCATTGACATCCTCACCAAAGCTTCAATTAAGCAAAACTAAAAAACTAATTCAGCATTTTACTGTCCACTTTTGTATTAAGTCTCAACTCTTATTTCGCAATTTAACTGGATATTAAATGTGGTCATCTTGATTGTTGATTTTACTATGGAAATTTCAAACTGATATTCATTGTAACATTACTAGATTGTGTAGTTTAGAACTGTAAGGAGGATTTTTCATTTTTTGGAATAGAATTGCCCTTAGAGACAGCAGATTTATCTGACTTTCAGCTTTTTTCTTTATGTATTTTATTGGAGAGTGGGTTTTCTCAAGGTGGAATTAGGTAATGCTTTGGCAATAGTTTTTTTTTTCTAGGCTAGGCAGACAGGTGTGATTTATTTTAGTTCAGAATTCCTAGATAAATCAGTAATTCATTTTTATACAAATAAACTTCTATGGATGAGTTATCTTGTCTTTTAACAGAACTTAATATTCCCATTAAATCTAAAGTATTTTATCATTGGATCTTTCATTGCATGTTACATATTTATGAAGAAAAAGAAGTGTCATATATAATGGTCAAAACTCAAGTACATTTTAATTTTATCAGTTGAAGAATTTTTTGTTTTATTAAACAACTAGCAGTTACCAACAACTTTGCACCCAATTTCGTACGTTTTGCCACCAATTCTGATTTTGTCTTTTTGCCATGATCAAGAAAATTTGTCAAAAATGTATATTTATGGCTATTGTAATTTACTCCGGTCTTGGTATTTTTTGTGGCATAGTTGATTTTGCCTTGTTTCCCTGACCGAGAAAATATACATATGTACACAGGTTTGAGAAGCCTATGTATGTCTTTCAAAAGACAACTAAAATGGTTTTTATAATAGTCTTTAAATTTATAGTAAAGGTCTTTAATATTTGCATTACAGTACTAGCCAAGCACTACATATTTAATATTTGCTAAAATGTATAACTAAGAAAGTATATTTTTTTAAATTTAATTTTCCTATCTGGATATTATATTATTCTGTACTTAACAGTGGTTTCAGAAAAGCTTGAAATAAGAAGTGTTACTATCAAGCTTACTCTATGCTTTAAAAACTATAAACGTAAACAAATTGTAAATAGTGGTTAAATTAATTAAACAAATGGTTGTTCTATCATAAAACATTTTTTACATAGAACCGTTGATTACATTAAAGATGTTATTTTAATTAATATTTTTCATTAATGTACTGCAACTTTAGAGACCAGTACGGCATAGCCCAGAGGAATTTTCAAAATAAGATTGGATCTATATGTTAATCTGGGTCTCTTTAACAATGTCCATGTAAAATTTCAATACAATTGGTCCAGTAGTTTTTACTTGATTGAGCAAGGCACACACACACACAGACAAACACCACTAGATTTTTATATAATAGTATAGATTTAACCGAACTACTTATACTAACAGTGGGTGTTTCCTCTTTTATTTTATCATTTTTAGTTTTACTTTCTATTTATTTTGTTTGAGTAACTGGCCCTGTCCTTGTTTCAGTGGTTACTAATACCTAATAGACGGGGCCGAAGGTAAGATCATTTAAATGTATTTTGGGTGAAATGGGACCATATTAACTTGGCCAACTCAGCGTACCGTTTATATTACTTTAAACATTCACTTTTGCTCAGTGTTATATATAACATATCTCATGAACAAATATAAATTTATTTCTGCAGTTGTTTTAATGAACAGTTTGATAGTTTATGCTGCTATTAAGTTATGCTGAATAAGCAAATAATGTTCTTTGGTTTTGTTGGAAAGAGCTATGTTAGTTCTTTGGAGATATTTTCAATGATATTGTGCTGCAGCCGAAAGTTTCAAGTGTCCATTATTGTTTAGTTGTGTGGAAAAAAGTCTTCAGTGTAGTGTGAAGTAGGCTACATTTTACTACATTCAGTAAATTATAATTTCAAAATACTTTGTCTATGTGGTCAGTCAGACATTAGGTATTTTCCAAGTGTCTTGTGTCCTCTTGTATGTGCATTTTGAACTCAATGTTTCATTAAAAAGGCGTTTAAACATTGTATCAAAAACCTATAGTTGTGCTCTGGTGTTAGATTTTGGTGTACCTTTTGACTTCAATAGTTTCTGCGTATCTGTGTCTGTTATTATGTTATTTATTGTTCAAGTCTTTGACAGTGAAGGAAAACAGGATTTTTTTGGACGTTTGCCATTATTTAGTGATACAATACAATCAGTAACATGTGTCATTAAGTTTGTGTGTGTCAATAAGTGTTATTGATTGTGTCGTATCACTGAATAAAGGCAAATATCTAGATAAATCACGTTTCCTTCACAATACTTCCAATTTTCAAAAACAAACATCAAACTTTTGGTACTTCCATAAGTAACAAATATAGCAAGCCAATCAATTTTATGATCATCTATTTGAACTGGACCATATGATAATTTATTGTTTATGTTTAACCTTAACCCTATTATTCATTATTGCAGTAACTGATTATAATCAACCACAATCAAATCCAACTATTATTTCCGTAATTTGTATACTCTGAAAATTTGATGTATTATTCATTTTACCTCCTGCTAAGGCCTGTAATAGTTAGGAATTATTGTACTCAATTCTTACCAAATTGTAACAATTTGTACCAAGTAATTGCTTGGTTATCTTGGACAGTCAGTATTGGCATAAGCTGCTGCATCATGTGTCCATATATTATCAATTTGTTTCCGTCAGTTTTCACATTTGCAGTTTTTATTTATTTTGTCTCTTATAAAGTCGATAGTGAACTGTACAAACAAGTGTGAATTATTGTTGAGTGCACTGTACCATACTACAACAAGCATGTTTAATTTTCCTATTCTTATAACAATGCTTTGTCAGAATGAATGTAGGTTTAAAATTTACAAAGCTTGTATTGGGAAAGTTAAGTTGCATTAATATTGGATAATGTGTTGAAATCATTTAGTAAATTCTAAAAGGGGAGTGTTGTTAGAAAAATCCTAAAGTATACAATCCATATTTAAATTTGTATAAAAGTAATAGGTATGCAATAAAATAAAACCCAGTAGCCAACATCATACTCTCATCAGTAATACAGCAAAGAACAGGTGCAGATATAATAACACATTTAAATTTGTATAAAAATAATAGGTATGCAATAAAATAAAACCCAGTAGCCAACATCATACTCTCATCAGTAATACAGCAAAGAACAGGTGCAGATATAATAACACATTTAAATTAACAAAGGCAAATATTGTTATCTTATTTTTTATGTATTTCATTCTTACTAAAATTGTGTATGTATTTTTTCTTTTTCTATTGCAGTGAAATAAAAATATAATACATATTTGTTTGGTAAAAATAAAACAGAATATATTTTTAATATGTATTAGTACGAAATGTTATTAAAACTCTATACACTTTTGAGTTTTGTTCAAAATTGTTTTTTTTTTTTTTTTTTTTTTTTTTAGCTATACTGTGTGAAAGGCCATGAAATTATAAACATAACTCATTTATAATATTATATTTTTCCGAATAAAAACAAACATGAAATTTAATTTATAAAAAAACTTCTGCTTGCTCACCAACATTACCCAGCCTACTACTGAGAAATGTAAAGTTATTATTCTCGCCTAAAGCCTGTAAGATAACGGTTTTCATTGTCTGCTAAGTTTTCTTCACTTATTGTTATAAATAAGAGACATCAGATAAAGAACAAAATAAATAACACTACTTACTCCATAAACTATTATCAACAATATAGTTCATCAATCTTCTATGCACTTGGCAGCAATACTGGAACCAATAAAACAAACAATAGCTCGTTGCTATGGAAAGATCCAAATATCAAATGGTAATTGAGATATTTTCACTGTGTACTATATTAAATATCGTCTAATACAGATCGGGACCGGAAATTTACTAAATTTTACTACAAGACACATTTTTATTTCTTCCACAATATAATTTAATAGTGAAAGCGCTTTTGATATTAAATTATATTGTGGAAGAAATAAAAATGTCTCTTGTATTAAAACCTTTGGACTTCCATCATGTATACAACATAGAAAATTTACGAGGTGTTTATCGTGTTGGATATGCCGATGCTGCAGCACTCAAAAGGTTTAAATGAAATCGTGCATTTTAATATAGTTTTGCAGTTATTACTAGTAATAAATAAAAGAGTTTCCTGATTTTAATAGTTTTCAAAATATTCGTTGATTAATTTTAGCTTGGATAGCTTTTCTGTCATTCTGTTCCAACACCTTCATTGTCCATTCATTTCCCTACACATTTTCTTGATTTCCTGTTATATACTGATTTCTCAGTTTGGATTATATTCCAATCTGTAACATACATACTTTGGGTTTTATTTCCAATGAATTTGTATTTTATATTTTACGTTATAATATAGGATTTTATTTCGTTAAAAACACAAGACAAAATTTGCAAAGGAAGCATGGACTTTTTCATATTGTAGGAAGCCGCTCTCTGATTTATAAATTGATAGTTTACTTATAACTTTATAAGTAAATTCGTGGCAAGTTTAAGAGAATTTCTCACAATAGGCTTTGTGTTACCAGAAGGATTGAGCTATTGTATATAACTACTAGACATTCAACCCAAAATTTTGATAGTTGAATCACATAAACTTTTATTCAGTGCCTATTATGAATTAATCTTAATAATATTGTTTTTGTAAATAACATTAGACAATTATACCTTTTCAACATTAATAAGATCCAACTGGCCTTGATTTAGCTGCAATTAATCTCATTAAATTTCCAAATCTTCAGAAACAATTGGATACAGATCATGGATCCCGATCTATACAGGTTTTTAATTGTACTCGTATTTTATACTCTTAATCTATTAAGGTTTAAAGAGTCTGTGTTGGGAGCCGATTGAATGATATTTACCAAATTGGTGTGAAGTTATTGATTTCAATTTTTGATTGATCAATTATCGGTGTTAAGTTGTTTATTTCAAATCTGGTTTATACAGAACAGTTGTTTGTGTGAGATGTTGGTTGTTTTATATCCTTCGACATCAAGGGTAGAAACAGCGGAAGTAAAGGGTTGATTTGTGGTACGTTCGTGTTGCAGAACATGGTGATGACATTTAGAGTGTCAGAACTACAGATGCTATTAGGCTTTGCCGGTCGTAACAAGTCAGGCCGCAAGAATGAACTGCAGACCCGAGCTCTGGATCTGCTCCGGCTCAAGTCCGCCCCCATACAGATGAAGATACGGGAATTATACAAGTCCATACAGTAAGTTAAGGACTGGACTGTTCATTTTGTTTAACTTCTTTTGTTGTTATATGTTTTTCCTTAATTCCTTATTGATTTGGCCAAGTTGATATGGTTTTATTTTTAGTTATAAGTTAGTTTTAATTTTTGATTCCTTTATTAGTTTAAGTTATTTTTAAACCGTTAAGTAATTATTATTCTTGTTTTCTCCATATTATTTAAATTCAGCTATCATTTAAGGGGTTTAACCTTAAATATTGATTTCAAAAACTTTTGTTTTGCTTGAGCTTTCAAAACTTTTAATATGGTTTAAACTTTGAAATAACATTAAGTTTATTTTAGTATATTCACATGTAGTTTTATATCCTACTGAATAATATTATTAAGGGTATTGATTTTCCAAAACATTTATTAACCCTTTGAGGTATCAATGAAAATGTGTTTGCTGTTCCCAAAGCATATACACATGTTTATATGTATGTTTATAATGGTTTTTCACCATTATAAAATAATTAAATAGCCCAATAAAACAGTGATTAAATCTTGTGAACCAATTATTGATTACCATGGCTGATCTATAGTCACCTGCCGGTCTCAAAGATATTACCTTTAAATCGCTGAAGTACAATTGTAACGGACGAGACGGGACTTTGGAAATAAGAATCAGAAGACTAGTTGGCCGCAAAAATCTGATTTAATTTAATCTGTCACAATTATTAAAATACTATTTACATTCCCTAAACTGTAATTTTAACATATATTAAACACTCATCAGTGAAACAGTAGGTTAAAAATTTAAGATTTTAGAGGGAAGGGCAAACATGGAGCAACACATTACGTTCGAGTACCGGCGATCAACTCATTCCACGCACATATCTTTTCGCTACAAATTTTGTTAAAATGGTGGACGAGACTCCGTACGGTGCTCCTCTCAAACGATTTACTTGGGCGTAACAAAGTCTAGAAACGATACAGCTTGGCCAGACACAGGCTGGAGTCAGCAGAATCAGCAAATTCCTCAGGCAGCTGCAGCTAAAGCTGCCACGGGTATTCAGGCCACTTCCGCTTAACAACTCAGTTGAGATCAACTAGAATATTCCGAGCAACTATTACTTGGACTTACATCTTAATAAATAAAATATAAATAAATATATAATAAAATCACTGTTCCTTATTTCCTTTTAATAATTAAGGTGACGGTAGATATTTTGTAAGTAATAGTACTTACATTTTACTGTTAGGAACAATCGTTGGTTGGTAATACTACAATATAAATACTGTAGTACTTCACTGGACAATAATAATATTGGCCTCGCAGTGTCAATTGGTTAGGAGCTTTCCTAATGGGCCGTCACACACCCCTCACCCTTAGACCATGCTGTCCTCAGCATGAGGTAACATAAAACGGTAAGTCCAATGTCCAACAGGTTTCCCTTTTTTTTTTTAAATTGATTCATGAATTTTTTTTCAGCTAATCTCAAGTGGTATTAGATATTGAAATAGAAAAAAAAATGTTGGATGTCCTTATCTGGACTCTTTTTCAAAATTAAATTTGTACTAATATAACTTGCTAAAATTAAAAACAAGCATTGTCATTGTCATAGTATATATATTACACAAACACACACATATATGTTATGGTGGTTTTTTCCCAAAATTAAATTTATTTTCTATTTCTTAAAAGAAGAATTATCTAACAAAAATGTATTTAGGAAAGCTCTACCGATTTTACATGTAGACGCACTGTATAAGTGTGTGCGCGCCATACAGTTATATCCGCATATGATGCCTCGGATCTTATGGACAATATTTAAGGACTGGATATACCAGTGGCTGCTGTGCATAGTGCATTATCATGTCACTGATGAATCAAGAATCTGCATGACAATATGATACTCGTGAAATGACTAATGCCATCTATGGCTGCTGTTACATAGTCCATTATCATGTCACTGATGAATCAAGAATCTGCATGACAATATGATACTCGTGAAATGACTAATGCCATCTATGGCTGCTGTTACATAGTCCATTATCATGTCACTGATGAATCAAGAATCTGCATGACAATATGATACCCGTGAAATGACTCATGCCATCTATGGCTGCTGTTACATAGTCCATTATCATGTCACTGATGAATCAAGAATCTGCATGACAATATGATACTCGTGAAATGACTAATGCCATCTATGGCTGCTGTTACATAGTCCATTATCATGTCACTGATGAATCAAGAATCTGCATGACAATATGATACTCGTGAAATGACTAATGCCATCTATGGCTGCTGTTACATAGTCCATTATCATGTCACTGATGAATCAAGAATCTGCATGACAATATGATACTCGTGAAATGACTCATGCCATCTATGGCTGCTGTTACATAGTCCATTATTATGTCACTGATGAATCAAGAATCTGCATGACAATATGATACTCATGAAATGACTCATGCCATCTATGGTTGCTGTTACATAGTGCATTATCGTGTCACTGATGAATCAAGAATCTGCATGACAATATGATACTCGTGAAATGACTCATGCCATCTATGGCTGCTGTTACATAGTCCATTATCATGTCACTGATGAATCGAGAATCTGCATGGCAGTATGATACTCGTGAAATGACTCATGCCATCTATGGCTGCTGTTACATAGTCCATTATCATGTCACTGATGAATCGAGAATCTGCATGGCAGTATGATACTCGTGAACTGACTCATGTCATCTATGGCTGCTGTTATATAGTGCATTATCATGTCACTGATGAATCAAGAATCTGCATGGCAGTATGACACTCGTGAACTGACTCATGTCATCTATGGCTGCTGTACATAGTGCATTATCATGTCACTGATGAATCAAGAATCGGCATGACAATATGATACTCGTGAACTGACTCATGTCATCTATGGCTGCTGTACATAGTGCATTATCATGTCACTGATGAATCAAGAATCTGCATGACAATATGATACTCGTGAACTGACTCATGCCATCTATGGCTGCTGTTACATAGTCCATTATCATGTCACTGATGAATCAAGAATCTGCATGACAATATGATACCCGTGAAATGACTAATGCCATCTATGGCTGCTGTTACATAGTCCATTACCATGTCACTGATGAATCAAGAATCTGCATGACAATATGATACTCGTGAAATGACTCATGCCATCTATGGCTGCTGTTACATAGTCCATTATTATGTCACTGATGAATCAAGAATCTGCATGACAATATGATACTCATGAAATGACTCATGCCATCTATGGCTGCTGTTACATAGTGCATTATCGTGTCACTGATGAATCAAGAATCTGCATGACAATATGATACTCGTGAAATGACTCATGCCATCTATGGCTGCTGTTACATAGTCCATTATCATGTCACTGATGAATCGAGAATCTGCATGGCAGTATGATACTCGTGAAATGACTCATGCCATCTATGGCTGCTGTTACATAGTCCATTATCATGTCACTGATGAATCGAGAATCTGCATGGCAGTATGATACTCGTGAACTGACTCATGTCATCTATGGCTGCTGTTATATAGTGCATTATCATGTCACTGATGAATCAAGAATCTGCATGGCAGTATGACACTCGTGAACTGACTCATGTCATCTATGGCTGCTGTACATAGTGCATTATCATGTCACTGATGAATCAAGAATCGGCATGACAATATGATACTCGTGAACTGACTCATGTCATCTATGGCTGCTGTACATAGTGCATTATCATGTCACTGATGAATCAAGAATCTGCATGACAATATGATACTCGTGAACTGACTCATGCCATCTATGGCTGCTGTTACATAGTCCATTATCATGTCACTGATGAATCAAGAATCTGCATGACAATATGATACTCGTGAAATGACTCATGCCATCTATGGCTGCTGTTACATAGTCCATTACCATGTCACTGATGAATCAAGAATCTGCATGACAATATGATACTCGTGAAATGACTCATGCCATCTATGGCTGCTGTTACATAGTCCATTACCATGTCACTGATGAATCAAGAATCTGCATGACAATATGATACTCGTGAAATGACTCATGCCATCTATGGCTGCTGTTACATAGTCCATTATCTTGTCACTGATGAATTAAGAATGTGCATGGCAGTATGACACTCGTGAACTGACTCATGTCACCAGTAGCTGCTGTACTTAGTGCATTATCATGTCACTGATGAAACAGGAATGTGCATGACAATATGACACTCTTGAACTGGCTGATGTCACCAGTGGCTGCTACCGCTGCTGGGTAGTATAAATGATCATTATTATCAGTTATGAAGAAATCAACTTTAATCATATTTTCAAAAATACATTTTTAATCATTAATAAACAGTATGTTTTGTTTTTTAAAAATACAGTAGTGATTAAAGATGGTTGACTGTGTTAGAATACGGGTTACCTCATTTCTAATTTTTTTGCTTTCATATAATACAAATAATAATTTTTTTTATTGTGGGTTGATCTAATATTATGTATTATCAATTTAAAAGAGCAGCTGATTGTGAAATTAAATTTTCAGTTTTATTTCCTATATACTGAGTTTTTTATTTAACTTGTACTGAATGGACGAAACGCATAGGGTTGTATACTACTGAGGTCGTAGTAATGAATACTCGATTTGCAAAGTTTACTTATATGTTTAATTGTGGTAAATAAACATAAAAGCACCACTTCCAGATGTTAAAAATAAAATAATGTATTGCCACGTTGCTGCCAAATAGAGTGATAATGAACTAAATGATATTATGGGGGTTGGCCTAATGTTCCAATGTTCTATGGGAATTTTCCATACGAACTTAATAATTATAAAATTTTAAAATTGACTTTCCTTTACGTTGATGTCGACTTACAAACATGGGCATCAGCATCTTGGCATTGCAGTTGTAATTGGAAAAAGTTAAGATTAGTAAACTACAAGTCTAAAAGCACTTGAAGTTGTAAAAGAGACTCAAAGTTGAAATCAGAGACTCAGTTGAACTCGTCTGAAACAAAATCATGAAGGTATTAGCCATTTATCAAGACAACTTAAGATTCATGACAATGTGTTCTCGTCAGAAGGACATCACCACACTATTATCAATATTAATCCACCAAATAAAACATCAACCAAGGTAAGTTACTTTACTATTTAAACTTTACTTTACATAGATGAAAAGGCTAATTAATAATACGAAAATATAAATTTTACTTACGGACAAGGCCCGTGAGATGTTACTCAGCAGCAGGATGGGCAGCTACAAAGTTCTTGAGAGAAAAAAATTAATACGCCTGCCAATTATGTTATTAATTCGCTCAGAATTTAAATTCCAAGAACATTGGATGTAACTTATATTAACCAGTAACGAGTAACAGGGTTGCGAAAATAATATTATTTCAAATACAACTAAATAATGGTACGAACTTTCATATAAGCTTTAACTGGAAAAGACATATAGATTTGTTTATATTTAATAAACAGTAAATAATCAACGAATTGAGTTAATTTATGATTATAAAAAAAATTGATTTCAATAAAATAATAAAGGAATATGTGCTACATAGCTTTTTATAATATTGTATGGATGGCAGGAGAATTGATTTTACACACAACAGTTCAGTGCCATCTCATGTAGCTTTAGAACAATGAGTGATTGCTTACACTAAAATGGTGCAATAATAACTAAAATATGAATAAATTATACAAATGTACTATTTGAAACTATTTTTTGTTATATTTGTTAATATTATTTAATAAAACTAAACAAAACAAAAATATTTGTACAGGCACGGGTGCAGAATACAGATAAGCATTGTTCACTGGAAATTTTAGTCAACTCAGAAAAATTTGAAGAAATAAAAACAAAACTTATAAGTAAATAATACAAAAATTAAGACACTTATACAAACAATAAAAATAAGAAACCATAAAAGTACGAATAATAAAAAATTGCATAAAATAATTTGGAGTTTGAAGCACTAGATTAACGGGCACTACACTAGAGGTTTTACTACAACTTGGATTTGATATTAACTCACTACTTGTGGAATTACGTTTAGAAGTTTCTTCACCTACTGATTGTTTTTTTCTTAGGGCAAGACCCATTATGAAACTGATGTTCCATAATGATGTGAAGCACCAATAACTCATAGGGCAAGACCCATTATGAAACTAATGTTTCATAATGATGTGAACCACCAATAACTCATAATAAATACAAATATTTTGTGGGCACTTTTATTCATCAATTTAGACAATGGCGAGCGAGTTCAGTTTGGTAGAGAGATTTATGGGTGGGGGTGAGAAGGCAGCTCTAATCTTGACATCTGACATGTACTTCTCTTCTGTCTTTGTTTAGTATTCTATTCACCAATCACATGCTACCTGCAGTTCAGAATTTAGAAACTATTGTTTTAAGTTCTCAAACAGAGTGGGTAAGCAGATATTTTAATGTTACAATATTTCTTGTAGAAAAATACTAATGGTTTGTTTTACTCACCTAAAAGTGATGTCTGAAAATCAAAACATCATAAAGTTCACTAAAGAAATCCAGGGACCCTAACTGGAACTGACTTGATTTATGGGACTGAAATTCCAGCCCACCTGTACTCATGCAACTCCATGTCCAGTCCATACTCAACACTACTGGTTTTTCAGCCCCAGCGAACCGAGAATGGTTTGCACCAAAAAAAAAACAATGGGATCAGCACTAAATGCTGTAAGCAGCACAATGTTCCTAGTCTGCTATTGGGCTCACATTGAGGGAATGGGTCGAAGTGGAGTTAGAGACTGGATTCCAGCTGGCTGCAGTGCATGCTAATGTTGCAGGGCTGGAATTCCAGTATCCCGCAGTGAATGTGTTAACAACACAAAACATTTAACCTGAAGTTTATATAAGTAAATGATCTACAAGAAATACGGTTTTACCGGGGATACAAACTAGAGAATTTCCTTCAATTTTCTAAATATAAGTATATTTCTTTCTTTATATTCCTTATTATCTGGAGAGTGTTGTTAGCATAATAATGAGAATAATGATTAACCCTCTAAATGTTGGTAATTTGTCCTTAAACTGTGCTAAGCTGTATGGTTACAGCAAACATTTCTTTATAATTCGTGAAAATATAAATATTTATTAAAATATGAAGGCTTTGTCTTTTTTTTAAAAACAAAATAATAATACTTAAAAAATAATTATGAACTCTTATGATAATTTCCGTTATGTGAAGTCTGAAAAAATTTAAAGGATATAAAATATATGTTTCATTTTAAGTTTATATTATTATTTTTGAACACATGTTAAGAATTCAAAATTTATTATATACCAAATGAATGGTATGAATATATATATATATATATATATATATATATATATATATATATGTACCTTGGACCTTCCCCTTCAACGGGAGACCGCTCCCAATTTGCTGGCAACAGCGGTTGAGTCAACATCGCTTTGTGCGTGAAAGCTGTTTTGGCTGTTGGTTCCAATTTACCAGTGGTGAAAATGTAGTGATCGTTGGAACAGCGCTACGCAATAAAATTTTGCGTATTGCTCAATAAAACTTTTACCGAAACTCATGAGTTACTCAAAGAGGCTTACGGAGACCAAGTGTTGTCCAGGGCCCAGGTAAATGTATGGCATAGGACGTTCAAGGAAGGCCGAGAGGACGCCGAAGACGAATAATACCCGGGAGGCACACGAATAATAACCCGGGAGGCCTTTGACAACGCAAACAGAGGAAAACGTGAGCTGGGTTCGTGAATTTTTGAACATTAATTATCATGCTAGTCTTCGTGAGATTAGTGAGGAGTTAAATTTAACTTATGACGGAAAATCGTGCGGGAAATCGTAACTGAAAAACTGGCGATGTGGAAAGTGTGCGTGAAAATGATGTCGAAGGTTTTGACTGATGAGCAAAAGCAATTGCGTGTGCAACTTTCTCGTGAAGTGTTGGAAAGTGACAGAACGGAACAGAATGACACCTTGGACAGTAATATCCCTGGTCATGAAACGTGGTGTTTTGAGTACGATCCAGAGAGCAAGAAACAAGAGTGCGGAGTGGCACACAAACTCGTAACCATGACCCAAGAAGGAGCACATGTCGAAATCCAAGTTTAAAAGTATGCTAATTGTGTTTTTCGTCTCTAGAGGCATCGTCCATAATCAGTTCGTACCTCAAGGAAACACTGTGAATGCGGCCTTGTATTAGGAAGTGCTCCTTAGACTGAAAAACCATGTTGCCCGGTGTCGGCCCGACATGGCCAACAATTGGACTCTCCATCACGACAATGCGTCAGCGCACACAGCCTTTCTCTGCATCTCTCTATTGGCCAAGTTGGGGGTTCCGGTGCTTCCCCACCCTCCCTACAGCCCAGACGTGTCCCCCCCGGACTCTTCTTATTCCCACTTGTTAAAAGAAAGTTGAAGGGAAGGCATTTCGACTCCATCGGTGCGATCCAAAAAGCTGTGATGGACGAGCTCAAGGCGATCCCGGAGGATGAGTTTAAAAAAATGTTTCCCGCAGTGGAAGAACCGCTACCAGCGGTGTATTAGTGCAAAAGGGTCTTATTTTGAGGAGTATGATCAAAAAAGTTCAATAAAACTGCCTAAAAAGAAAAAGTCTTAATACTTTTCAATCGCACCCTATATATATATATATATATATATAATGGGTGATTCAAAAAGAGCGCCGGTTTTGATATATCAAATAAAGAGATTTATTTTAATGAAAATCTGAAATCAAATACATAAATATGTTTATCTAACCTTCCGATTTCATGTATGAAAAATAATGTCATGTATGTGTCCTCCTCTGCTACGCTAGCACGCAACAACTCTGTCCATGAAATTAGCCATGACTGCATGACAAGTTTCCACTTCAATTTGGCCTACAACCCGTCAAATTTCCTCGTTCAACTCATTGATGGTTCGGGGTTTATTGGCATAAACTAATGACTTTAGATAACCCCAAAGATGAAAGTCACAAAGTGTTAAGTCACACGACCTTGGTGGCCATTGATGGATTACAAGAAATGACGCGATCCTGAAAGCGGTCATGGAGCAACACAATTGTTTCACGGGCAGCATGGCAGGTGGCACCATCCTGCTGAAACCACAACTGGTCAATGTCTATGTTATCCAAATGAGGCCACAAAAACTCCCTAATCATCGTACGGTATCGGTCTCCATTCACTGTCACAGCTTGCCCTTCCTGATCTTCAAAAAAATAAGGGCCGATGACGCCGCCCGACCAAAAGCCGCACCAAACTGTCACTCGTTGTGGATACATTTCCCTTTCGTTAATCATGAGAGGGTTTTCTGAACCCCAGATACGGCAGTTCTGTTTATTAACAAAACCATTCAATTGGAAGTGCGCTTCATCACTTAAGATGATATTCATTGCAAAGTTTTCTTCCTCCTGCGAATTTCTCAATACCCAATCAACAAACTGTCGTCTCTTCTGGTGATCTGCCACTTTCAATTGTTGCATCTGCTGAATTTTATAGGGGTGATATTTGAGATCGTACAGAAGAACATCTTGAACCCAATTGTTGAGAACGGCGACGTATTGATTTCGCTGGGATAACAGCCAAACTGTCACGAACCATTTCAATATTCTGTTCTGTTCGGGTACATCGACGACGTCCAGAACTTTTGAGGTCGACTGTTGAACCCGTTTCTTGAAACTTTTTCATGAGTCTGCGAACTGTTGATTCATTCGGTGCTTCATTACGTCCTAGAGTACCGCGAAGTCGCCTAACAGTAGCCGCATAACTCTCTCCACTCTGATAAAACGTTTTCACTATTAACACTCGTTGTGCACAAGTTCTCCATGGTTAGACACAGAATGCACTAATGAGAGAAATATCAGCTGCGTCAACAATCGGAATGTAGTCAGATATAGAATCAAGGTCAAACATTGTTGCCGACCGATAAAAATAAAATTTACAGGTCTTTTCAAAACCGGCGTTCTTTTGAATCACCCTTTATATATATAATATATATATATATACTAATCACTGTGCTGAATAGAAGAAAAGAAAATAACTATTGAAAAATAGTTATTTTCTTTTATTTTATTTTCTTTTCTTCTATTCAGCACAGTGATTAGTAAGTAAGCCATTTGGTATATATATATATATATATATATATATATATATATATATATATATATATATTCATATTAATATATTAATACTAGACAAAAGTATATATAACAGTTGGATGATAATTGCTTCAAAATAAAAATGTTTAAAATATATATATATTACACTATTTAAACATGATTTTTTTCATATTGTTGCTGATTTTCATATGATTTCACTGGAATGTCAACAGCAAAAGTTTTTTAATGATATATATAAACAAAGCAACTCTTTCTTTAATTTTGTATATTTTCAATTGATGTTTTAATGCTAGAGTCACAATCCCTACTCATAGCGCTTGTAGGATTAAGTTTAATAGTTAGTTATTAACATAATTATTAACATAGTTATTAATTTAATTTAATTAATTAGTTTTTAATTTAAATATCGTAATCTCAGCTTATTACCATTTATTATTGTTAATGTATAATGTGAAACCTATCGACAGAGAGTTAAATAGTGTGTTTGCAGGCAGGGGGTTGCACAGGGACAGCTTCAGGGGCCAGAGGGGGTACAACCTCCCAGCAACCCCCCTAATGCCCAAGCAACAGCCGCTCTTCATCAGCAGATGGTTCAGAAGAACAGTATGCTCAACTGTCCCCCCACTGCAGCACCAGCAGCCTATCCCACCTACCAGAGCCAACAGGTCAGTATCTAAAATACTGAATATTGTCTCTGTTTTATTAAAAGAATATTTTAGAAATTTAAAACAAGTTATTTTTGTATTTTTAACAGATTGTTGTAAGATAATTTGTAGATTAACTGAATATCAAAATAAAATTTCATATTTTTTAATTGTCATAAATTGAATGTGACAATAATACCCTGTAAAATTAAGTAGGCTAAGTCATAATACAAATTGCTTCAAAACCTTGGCCAAATTATAGCTAAGGATGTACCCAGATACAAGAGATTTAAGACCACAGTCTGCATTGTTGCTAATTATATTTGTTGTGGAGGCAAAGCCAGATTCAGTATTCATAAACATAAATATGCACATTACATAACACCTATTAATTTTCTTTCAATTTATAAGCACTTGTATTAGTCTATATTAATTATATTGATTTTGGAGGGGCCATGTCTCTACAACTCAAATAAATCTACTGTAAAATAATTTTGGTGAGCTATCATTAGTAAATAGTTATTCCATTTTTTACATACAAATATTTTCAGTAATAATGCAAGATTTTTACATTTGAAAGTTATCTTTGTATGTTAGCCCAATGTGTTTAAGTCTCTGTATGCGTGATCGGTACGGTTACAGCAAGGGAGAGGACAGATATATCCTGGGTACTACCAGCCCAAGACACACACTCCACCATTAGTGGACCCACTGGGAGCAGCTGTACGGTCCACTATGCCCAACAACCTGCCAGTCCACCCCGATGTCCAGCTCAAGCGACTGCCCTTCTATGATCTCATGTCAGAACTGCTAAAACCCTCCACTCTAAGTGAGTACTGCTCATCATTTATCAGAAGCAATAACTGGCCTGTTAACAGGTGGTAGTTTCTTCAGAGGAAGTCCCTTTTTCTAATAGACCATTCCGTCCAACCCAGGTCTCGATGAAGGGGCAAATGGTGACAAGTGTATGCTCTTGCCACCAAAATGTTATGTCACTGATACACCCTCTTGACCAGGGCTTACTAGAAATATTCAAAAGAAATCACCGTAAAAGGTTACTGCAAATTTTGCTAGATAACTTAGATTGAGATAACATTGTGACAAACACCGAAGAAAATACCAGTAAAAGATGCAATTTATTGTTTTGCTATAATTTTGGATGAAGTGAAACGCTTAAAGAGCATGGAGGAATTTTTTGGTGTTACAAGCCTATAAAAAGATCCAGCTTAACCCTTGGTGCGCCGCCGCTCCCGCGCGCCGTCGTTCGCTAGACCGCCTGACGTTTGAGCACCGCACGGATCCAATACCGCCACGGCAAAATCACCTGTTTTTGCATGGTCACATATTAAATTACATAACTTTCGTAAATTTTGAGCTAGCCTTTTAGTTTTGGTTTTGTTTTTGAGGGGAAGAGATGTACTTTCAGTTGATGTAATAAATTACAGTTTTATTTTTTTTTACATTTGTTTAGTAGTATGCATGCCTGCCATAATTTAAAAAAAATCTTAAGTTTTAGGTCCAAAAACACACTGAATAAGTAACTTGGGCTCAAATAACGTTTTTAACCTAAAAGTACGTATTGTTTTGAGCATATACTAAAAGTTACAAATATATTCCACAGAAATTACATAAAGTAATGTAATTTAAGTAAAATTCAAAAAATTTCAAAAATTCCGCTGTAGGATGAAGATACACTTGTTACTATAGAAACAAGTAAATATCAATATTTTATAGTTGAAATGAAGCAGAGCAATACAATTCAAAGTTGATATAAATATATTTAAATATATTTGATATATATTATGTTTAAACTATAAGGACAAAGGTGTAAAGTTCACAGAGCCACTATAGTGGCCCGCGGCGCTCAAGGTACCGCATACGGCGAGCCACTATAGTGGCCCATGGCGGTCAAGGTACCGTACATCTCGAGCCACTATAGTGGCTCACGGCGGTCAAAGGGTTAACAAGTTCTCAATGAGCTAACAGAGTTAGCCAACTAACTTCTAGTTACAAACTAAATTAGCAATGAAGACATGCAGTGGTTGAAGGATGCGATCAAATCGGCTTTTAATATCGAACAAATGAAGAAAGAATAATTGAAATAGAATGCTATAGCATTAACGCTTACTTACACCAAGAAGAGGAATAAAAGTATGATACCTAAGTCAATATATGACTTTTGGCAAGTAGTTGTACCTAGAATACAGAATAATACAGAATACAGAAAGCTTTATTCATGATCATCAAGAACAGAATAGTTGTCAATCAATAATAAAAAAATAATAAGTTATGAAACATAACATTGAAAGGAAAGAACAAAAATTAACAACAAAAACATTACAAGTCAGGAGTTGAGAATGTCATAAAACTCATCGAGACTGTAGATAGAGTTCTTCACCAGCCACTTGTGTAGTCTTCTTTTTAGAGTTTTAGCGTTTCCGGTCTTGATGGCATCAGGAAGGGAGTTCAGAAGCTTGATTCCAGCAAATGATGGTTTTTTGGTGAAGAGCGTTGTTCTATGAGCTGGTAGACGGTGAGCTTGAGCCTGTCTAGTGTAGTAGTTGTGCACCTCACTGTTTCTCGGGAAGTTTTGCTTGGAAGCATATATGATGACTTCGATGATGTAGATTGAAGTCACAGTGAGAATGTCGAGTTTAGTAAAAGATTCTCTGCAGCTGTCTCGGGAAGAGAGGTCGGCCATGATTCTTATGGCCCGCTTCTGCAAGATTAGTACCCTCTGGAGATTACCATTTGAAGAACTCCCCCAAAGGATGATTCCATACCGAAGATGGCTCTCAAAGAGAGAGTGGTAGGCTATTTTTAGAGCAGATGTTGTGCCCGTAGCTTTTATCCTTTTGAGAGCAAAGAGAGCAGAGCTGAGCTTTGAGCTAAGGTAATCAATGTGGCAACTCCACATTGCTCCACACAACTCCTAGTCTATAATAAATTAAAAACAAAGTAATATAAAATGTTTCTCTATTATAAATTACTTTTATTTTATTAATACATATTATTTCCTAATATCAGCACAATTCCCATTATGCAAGGTGGTCCTGCTTCTCTTTAGGTCTGATGATGGAACTTTTACTGTTAAGTCACTCAGGAGTTAAACTGTTCTTTCTTTCATTACGGCTATTAGTTTTTTAGCTATTAAATGTTTTTATATATAATTAGTTTCCTAAACCACTTAAGTAATTTTTGTAATATTATTAGTTAGCTCTAGTATATCTTAAATCGAATCTAGTACCTTATACTATAAATCTAGCATTATAAGTACACCATGTAATGTATCTTTGTGATTTTATGTTTTAAACTGAAACTCATTCAAATATGAATTTAATAAGTTAAATCTATTATTAATTTAAAATTAATTTTTTATTATGTAAATATTGTAGATATAATATTGTTACTGATATTCTGTATCACTGAATAATTGCAAATGCCCTAAAATACTGGTGCCTACACAGTTGAAATAAGTATTTGTTTATAGTAGTAGCATTGTGGTTGGCATACTGATTTTGTGAATAAACTGGGAATATATTTCCTAAATAATGCTTTAGCTAATGATTTGATACATTAAATTTCTCTTTTGTACTGTTTGATTTGTTTAGGCTGAGTAGAAAGTACAAATTTATAGATAGTAAGGTAGTAAAATTCACATGATAATATATAATTAAGAATCCTTAGTTGGTGGTGTTGATATGTCTCCTATGTTGCAGTGCCGACTGGAACAGCTAGGATACAGGAACAGGCGTTTGTGTTCCACTTAACGCCCCAGCAAGCCAATGATATAGCCTTCCACCGAGACATTAGTGCTGGTGCCCGCACTGACTTTATAATACAGGTGATTTCTTAGCAATCTTTATTGTTTAATACAAGACAAGGCAGGCTGTAAAACCAAACATTAAACTAAGTTTCATACTTTCTTAAGCATTCAAAATAAAGTTAAGACACAATGTTATGGCTTTTTGAGAAAAAAAAACCTAGTACACTAACACAACAAAATGATGTAGTTGGTATTTTTTTATTTTGGTTTAATTATTTCGAAAAATAAATAATGTAATTCATTTGAAAATGGAACAGAGTTTAGATAGCTAAAAGTATAGTGCTGTATGTGGAAGTAAACAGGTTCTCCGGATCCTTTGATGTATCTAAAAAAAATGTTAAATAATGACGATCCAAGGAAAACACTAGTACTTTAATAACAGAATAAATAGTGTGACAAGCCTGTGCAGAATCTTATTCAAAATAGCATGTACATCTCCCAAGCCAATAATCAACATACTACAGAATAATATGTATTACATAATTAAACAAAAGGCAAAATTTAATTCATAATAAACATATTTACGATTAGTATTATTAAAACTCAATTTAAATTAAAATGAAGTTAAGTAAATTCTTCTTCCTAGTAAGAATGATGTTCTTTATAAACAACTTATTAATTTTGTAGGATATTTTGATACTTTCTCATTAACTAAGGGTATTTTCAGATTTAGTAAGAAAATGTCATTTACTTTATACTAAATTAAGTATGTTCGTTTTAAAGCATTTAAACTTTTAAAATCATAAGGCATATGTTTGTATTTTTAGGTACTGGTAACAACAAATTTTTCACTTTTTCCAAATCTAAGATCACTTTCCAATCCAGAGAGAAGCTGCTTTCTCCATCCAAGTATGTTTTCAAATATTTTAACTAATTCATCAAAAAGTATTTTGAGCGTATGTTTTTACATTTTTGGTCCTGACTACCATATGTAGACTTCAGAAAATTTTACATATTTTTTCATTCAAGAAGAAAATACTCTTAATTTGACACACTTATTTACTGTAATGGATTTACTCAAACATTTTACAAATTAGTATTAGAAAATTATCTAAATTGGCTGTGAAACCATTATTAGTATTTTTACTAACGTTCTGATAGAAAATACATAATCTGATTTCCAGGTTCAGATGAGGTTTTGCTTGTTGGAGACATCGTGTGAACAAGAGGATTTCTTCCCTCCTAATATTACAGTCAAGGTTAATGGAAAAGTCTGCCCGTTACCGGTGAGTTCCCACTAGAAATTTGTTGTACAAAAGATTTTGGGTCGGTTTTTCAAGGATGTTAAGTCTGATAAATAAAGTCAATCAGTGTTAATTTTTTGTAATAATAAATATTTCCCAGTGGTGGGAAATTTCTACAAAAGTGATTTTTTAATATGATGATTTATTTCATGTATATGTTATTTTCCATCACACTTAATATCAACAATTTTGTCACTATAAAAAAGTAACAGTTATTCGTACTTGTACTTTCTGTACAGTAAAAGGCATAGAGCGAACCTTTTGCATAAAAAATTAGTTTAGGCAACTATTGTATTTCTTGTTAACAATACACTTTACACAGATGTTAAGTTTAGTTAAATATTTATAGTAGCAATATCTTATTTGTAAGTGAAATATTTTTCTTTTATCAGTCGGCCTGAAATATAGGTTAACTACTCAAGCGCAATGTTAAAGAAAGCTTGATCTGATTGAATAACTGATTGATTACTCATTACACATCAAATACATATTACTCCAGATCAGCTGAATAAGCCATAACTCTGTCATAAAATAGATTTACTAAACTTTTGTTAACGCTAACATTTTGAAAAAAACCCTTTGTTAAACTAAGCATATATTGAGAAAATATGCTAAACTAACCATTGAAACATTTACCTAATTTTAACCCTTTTACTGCCGACGTCCGACATATCGGACGTCGGCATTTTTGCCGAAAACGCCAACGTCCGATATGTCGGACGTCTGTTTTTTTTATTGTTACTGGCTACTGTTATGTTCAAATGCCGAAATATTTGGTATTTTGGTTGTTTAGGAGGAAAGGATAATGAAAGAAGCCATTTGAAGAACTTTGGATTTCTGTTTTCGTCGTCTTTGACTAGAATTGACGAACTACCTAGACAGCTGTCAAAACCAGATGATCGGGTTAGATTACTGAAATCTTCGTTCATTGTTGTTGTTTACAATGTTATCGAAAGTTTTTTGAAGTGTTACTTTTGTTGATCAAGGATAAAATGAGTAAAAGAGTTACATCTAACTCTCCTGTGAGTGAGGGAACAATAATTAACAGTCTAATCGATGGTGGTGTACAAGTGCAAGACGAACTGAGTGACGATTTCCTTCAGAATTTGTCAGATTCAGATGCCGAGAACGATTCTGATATTAGTGTTAGGGCTATTGAAGACAATCAAAGTGATGTGGATGACACTGATGACGATCCTGACTTTATCTTACCATCAGATAATGAGGAGTTATTAGATAGTGAGGGGGATATGGCACAGATAAGTTTACCTTCAACTTCCACTGGTAGGCCTAGAGGAGGCCTACCAGTTTTGGGAAAATCCTCATAGTGCAGCTATGTTTCAAGGTAGCACCTTCAAATTTGGTATATGTTCTAAGCAATTGCTCTAGTTTATAATGATATCATGCTCAAAATTTTAGTATAATTTTAAAAATAAATTATCAGATGCCAAACACAATTTTTATTTTTTTTATTTATTTTTCATTTACATAATTTTTAAAATTAAATAATGAGTTTGTTTCAAATTAAAATTTCTTTTTATTATTTAAAAAACAGCATTTAAATACAAGTAAATAAAGTAAAAATTCATGCAAATCTAATGAAAAATAAAAAAGATACAGCATTTTTTGTAAATGAATGCACAACAGCGATTTTCCCCCTTGGCAATTTTGACTGGTACGATAAAAAAATGGCCGGCAGTAAAAGGGTTAATCAAAATTTATTTTACTTAATTTTTACAGTACATTAATTTTAAATCAGTTATATAATTTATTCCCTCAAATTATTTTATAATGTTAACTTGGTTATATATTTCTTAACATATTTTTGAATTTTTTCAAATTTGTTTCAGTCTTTATAATGTGAGGAACGTTACTAAATATGTTTTACCAACATACATTATCCTCTTTTATATAAATTTATTTTATGGTGATCTGTAATTATTTGTTTATTTTCTCCGGTAAAGTAAGCATGTACATCTTGGTATTATTAGATAGTTCATTACTTACAGAATAAAAAAATAGTTCCATGTATGTAAAGGCCTTACACTGACTTTATATTTAATATGTCTTTATAAAATACTTGGTTAACAGTTTGTCCTGGAGGCACAAATTCTCTATGAACGATCCCCCTGCTACCAAAAAACAAATAAGCATGGTTTTGTTTTTTTATTTGCTCAAATGAGCTTTTCTTGATGGAGGAGATTGGGGAGTGCGCCACTCTTAATTCACTTTGTCGTTTTATCTCGGGATCATATACGAAAACCCATGATTTGTCATCACCAGTGATCACGTGACTGAAGAAAATGTGGGTCATTTTAAAAACTGTCAAGAAGATCAAGATACACGTTCTTGCGATTGTCTTTTTGTTCAATTGCCAGATTTTTGGTACCATCTTGGCATACACCATTCTCATGCCTAACCAAATCCTGTCAGAATCTAATGAAAAGTGAAACTATTCAAACTCATCTCATTACTCATTATTCTTAATGTAAGTTGACTGTCTGACCTCACCAGTGGCCTCACTTGTTCGATGTCCTCATCAATTTTCGATGTTTAAGGCCTCCCAGAATGAGCTTCATCATCAACTAACTCTCAGCCTTCTAAAAATGCCTTATGCATTATTAAAATGCTACCAAAATACTTAATAATGAATGTTCCCCATAACCTTTTGGCAACTTTTCAAAAGTCAAAATCTCAGATTCACGCAGTCTAACATAAAGTTTAATGGCACACTGTTGCTCCAAACTATGCTGTTCCATTTTCAAAACACACCACACTACATTCTAACGGATCACATAGTGACTGGACAAGGAAACTGGTACTGGGTCTTTGGAAGAGACGAAAGTACAAGTTGTGATAAGGAAAAAGTTGTCAGATCACTCTCAGTGATTCCAGTCCCATTACTTTTCTGCCGTATCTCATATTTTAATTGCTTTTTCTAAAATTTCATCAGAATTATACTTAGTTGTAGCTCAATGATGGAGATACCGTAAGATGTGTATATATATTATATATAAAAGTATATATATAAATGAATGTATAAAAAGTAATTATGTTTTAAGACTTCCCTATTGCAGAAAAGTTGCATTCTTTTTATAGCAAAAAACCAGAGTTTATGTTTTGAAGGAGTGATCATTCCAATCCAAGTTTGGATATACAATCAATCCATAAAGCTTAATATTGTGTAATCGGCCAATCCTTGTATTGTGTATTTACATTTTTACATCAAATTTACTTTTTTTGTTTTGCTTTTAAGAACACAAATTTGGTTTTGTCCACATCTAGTCTTAAGCGTCTTTGACCAAAATATCACACAAATTTATTAGTTCAGATAAAGTACAATTTTCTACTTTGTTTAGTGCCCTGCCAAATATTTTCAAATTTACATTCATTTGGATATCATTATTATTTAAACATCTATTGTCATCCGTTAAATAAAGAAGAGGTCCAAAATTTGATCCCTCTGGCATATCTGAAATTATTTTCTGCCATTTTGATTTATACTCTGTAATTTTATTGTTTTCTAATATGTGTGTAATTTTTACATGATGGTGTCTGTTAGTCTAGTAGGACTGAACCAACCCAGTTTTTTTCCATTCATTCCAATCTATTTTAGAGTTTATATTAGCTTATTATGACTAACACTATCAAATGTGTGACGAGTCCATAAAAATACTGATGACTTAATAAGATGGCCAGCAAAATACTGGAATTGTTCAGCTTGTTAAAACATATAATTTAAGAGTACATTGTTTATATCTATTCCTAGTATTCTAGATAAAAAATCTTAACATATTCAACCTCATCAGTTATTCACTATCAACTTTCAACATATTTTGAATGCAATCTTCATATTAATTCTAAAACTACTTTATCAAGTAGCCCCTCTCTCCCCCCGCTCAGCACTATTCTCTTCAATTATTGAAACTTTTCCTCTTATTATTATTCAGCTAAATTTGATATAATTTATAAAAGTAAGAAAAGTAATTTGCAAAATCTTAAATATTAAGACTAATAAAAAAAATAAATAAAGAACAATATAGTAAGTTACTTAGGAATTTGATCTAAATACACAAAAATTGAGTGTGCCTTAAAAATGACATGATGGAATGTTTTCATTTTTTTTTTTCTTATACAAATTTTACATGTATAAGAAAATATATAAATATGCTATGCAAATGTTATGGATACCATAATTACTTGGAATAAGTCTGTATTCTTAAATTGTTCGTCTTGGACTTTTCTCATTTACTTATTATATTATTAACAATGTGTCTGGTTCAAACACAGAACCCGATCCCGACAAATCGGCCGGGCGTGGAAGCTAAGCGACCACCTCGACCAGTTAACATCAGCTCCCTGTTGCGACTCAGTCCCACAGTGGCCAACCATGTGCAAGTGTCCTGGGGTGCTGAGTACGGTCGAGGCTATGTCATCGCTATCAACCTAGTCAAAAAACTGACCTCACAACAGCTGTTGCAGAGGCTCCGCACCCGGGGTGTCCGCCATGCTGACTACACCACTGGCCTCAGTGAGTCAACAACCTTTTCTCTATTCTCCTAATGATTTTCAATCGACTGCGGCATACATAAATTCTCTACTGTTTGTTTTTTATTTATTTTATTTTTTTTAAATATTGCTATACGTGTTTATGTTATTACAATTTATTATTTTATTATACTTGCTATTATACTCTCCTATTTATTGTATTAACCGGTATTTTAGTTCTTTTTTAAATTGTTCACAAATAGTTATTCACAAATTTGGCAGTGTAATTGAAAAAGTAATTTATGGGAAGTATCACTTAAAAATAAAATCATATTTAAACTTCTAAAGATTTTGTGTTTATCAGTTATAAATGGTAGAGAAGCTGCCCTTAAAAAATACATGCATTTGGCTAAACACATATTTCTTATTGTATATACAAAATTTGAAGAACTTACCTTGATGAATACAGGAGATACAGCTAATTCATTCTAAAACAATTTTTTCAAACATATATATCATGAGTACTATAATATACATAGTCTCTTTAATTGTATAAAATGGACTGCAAAATAACACTGATCTAGCTATAACTTTCTAAATGCAAAAACTATAGTGACGTATTAAAATATTTACTTTTTTTCTGTCAACAACATTTATGCCTAAACTGACCATTGTATATATATATATATATAGATATAGATATAGATATGCAGTTTTTTTTTCTTTTGTTACATAGAAATGTTACAAAGAATGGATTACAGAAAATATTATATTCATTTTATGATCATTACCACACCTACCACCCTATCTTTAGGTTAGTGGGTGAGCACTAACCTAAAGATAGGCAGTAACTATATGGTGCTTTAAGGGTTAAAATGGCATTGTTTTCTTAACTTATTGTGCAAGTGGGTGGTGTTTGAAAGGTCAAATTTAGACCTTTTATAGGCCTTCGGACAATTATAAGGGAATGTTAATGAGCTACCAAGGTCACAGGATGTTTACAAGATGTTAATAGCAGCCTGATGTTTGCAACTTAAAAGATTAATGAGTAGCATGCTGGTCATGTATGGTAGTGTGGTTTCCTACCCTAATCAGCTCCGTCAGGTGGAAAAGCAATAAAAGCCATAATTATAGATATAATGCACAGTCTGTAGGACACTCACAAATGTAATCATATCAGAACGATGCACTCTGTTGTCTTGTCTTGATCTCCTGACTGCCTTTGTTTGCAGTCAAGGAGAAATTGAGAGAGGACGCTGACAGTGAAATAGCCACGACCAGTTTGAGAGTGTCACTGATGTGTCCACTGGGCAAGCTGCGGATGACGATACCTTGTCGTCCAACCACCTGTACTCACCTCCAATGCTTTGACGCTAACCTTTACCTCCAGATGAATGAGCGGAAACCTACTTGGACCTGTCCAGTTTGCGATAAACCTGGCCTCTTCGACAAACTGGTCATTGATGGGTAAGTCACATAATTAGTTCTATTTGTTCCGATTTCACTATTCCTCACTTGTTATTTTGGGATTTGTGATATAGAGTCCACATCTCCTAAATATATATTTTGTAAAGCTTAGCCATTATGTCTTTTCTCAGCGACTGAAAGGTGTTGTCACTCCAAGAACTTCCTTGCCTCCTGAAGAACCTGTATTATTTGAAAGGACAGCAGGATTTTGGACATTTGCCATCATTATAATATGTTACAAAAGCTTTAAAACAACGTTTTGAGGATTGGAATCTATCTTCTTCATCAGGTGGGGGGGGGGGGGTAATAATACATATAAAAAGGACAGAAAGAAGGAAATAAGAGAAAGAAAAGGGTTTAAACATAATCAAAAGCGGCTTGGAGTCCTGTCCAGACATTGTCACTACACAGGATGCAAGTCCCGAGCTCGTCACTAGTACGAGAATCACAATCACATCAGCACGGGAGAAAGAGGGATACTGAGAGGAAAATCAATGTCGGCTTTTTCATCTTTTACATCCTCATGTGAATCAAATGATTGTAACTGTCCCAACTTATTTTATTGATGTGTGACCTCTCCGTTTCCATGTGCCCTTTTTTATGTAGTTTGCCTCATTTACTAACCTTTACAACAGAAATGTCATCATCTTGATCATAGTCTTCGTCAATGTCATCTTTAGGCTCTTGTACCTGTGCTATTACGTTGTCATCAGTTACAGTTCATAACCAGGATCATCCTCATCACACTAGCCACTCATGAATGTTTTCTTGTTCTCATTCTTCAAATCCTGAAGACTCTTTCAACAGCTGAACCACTTCTGAAACAAAGGTGTAATTTCAGGTGTAGACCTAGTTTAAGAGTCAAATGTTGGGCAAAGCTTGTTCCAGGCTTTTTTTAGGGTACTCTCTTTGTCATTAGCTCATACTTCTGCAGCCATGTAAACAACATCCTTTAAGTTAGTATTTTTGTAGATTTCAAGGATTGTTTTATTTTCTTCTTGGTCAATTAGTACACTACGAAAGCAATGCTTTTCTGTAGTAACGCTTGAAGGCCTCAATCACTCTCTGGTCCATGGGTTGAAGGACTGAGGTAACATTCAGTGGCAAAAAATCACCTTATCACCTTAAACTTTCCATCTTCTCTTTCAATTTTAAGTTTTGATTGATGACTCAGAGCGTTATCAATTACCAATAGCACATTTCCAGTATTCCCATTTTTCATCTGATGTTTTTTAACCTCTGTTTAATACACTGTCATATCACCAAATAAATATTTTAGTATCCATCCACGACTTTGTTGTTTGTTTTTGTAGATAACCAGAAGTTGTTTTATTCCTTTAAAGCATCGTGGATTTATAGATTTTCCAATGAGCAGCAAAGTTAGTCTATGTGTGTCCGTGTTTTTTCCACATTCCAAAGGTGTTGTGCGGGACTTGCTGGCTTTAAATCCAGGTGCTGCCATTTCTTTTTTAGAAACGAGATTTGGTTGGCATTTTCTTCCAATATAACCGTTTTGTCTGCATTGTAGACATTCTGTCCTTGTATCCTTCGTCAACACGCAAACTGTTAAACATTTCTTTGAACTTTTCAGCAGCATCAGTGTCAGCTGACAGCTTTCCCCTCTAAATTTCTATCCATCTAATCTCATGCCTAGGTTTAAATCTCTTCAGCCAACCAGTGGAAGCTTTAAAATCGTCACTTATGGGTTGGCCTTGGCCTCCTACAAGCATGAAAATCAGGACTTGGACACTGCAGTGTCCAAGTCCTGATTTTCATTGCAGTGATTAACACAATTTTCCTATTCAAGCTGCCCATCTTCACTGTCTAGTACACATGCAAACTTTGTGATAGATTCACTGTACTTTCTTATGTCAGTTATTGTGAATTCTGGCGCCAAACTCACGAGCTAAGCTTGATTCTCTCACATCTTTTTTTAAACGATCTAGTATTTTAAGTTTATCAGATAATCTGAGAACAACACGCTTACTTTTTACTGACATTGTTAACACAACAAACAATAGCACACAGGTTAAAACAACACTGATTTCAGTAACACAAAGTGAAATTAGGTGGACGTGGAACAGTACTATCTGTAACAGTATTCTGTAGTGGAATGGCGGACTGTGTCGATCGCACACAGCACTACGCCTCATGCACTCCTACCGGCCAGTTCCTGTGTTTACTGTTTGACCAATCCAGCCCTATCTAACTCCCCCACTCTTGCTGGTTTTAATTCCACCAGAGGAACTAATTAGTGAGCGGCTCTGCATTGTTCAGTGGCATGGTAATGTAGATCTTATAAATCATACTGCCTTTATATCACGTGATTTTGATTGATGCAATATATTTATCAATGAATATGAACTTTTCAATGATTTTCAACAATATAACCGATGCAATGATGTGAAGGAACAAGTGGTAGGCATGCACAAGAGTACACAGCGCCATCTAGGATCCGGTGACAATAAGAGCCTTCATAATCATAGTATACGTCCCAAGTTGGATAGGGCTGAGCGATCGTAAAATTACAGCGAGATTTGGTTTTCGGTTAACCTACGTTTCGGAAGACTGACTTTCAGATAATCAACGCTCTACTGTAGTTAAATGAATGGGTGTAAAGAATTATTTTAATAGTAAGAATTTTAACCTCACAAGATACGTGCTCCTCTTAGGATATGAATTTTGTTTCTGTAATGTAAATTTCACCATTTCTGCAGGTACTTCCAAGAAGTGTTAAGTAGCGGCAAACTTCCACCTGACGGTAACGAGATCCAGCTCCACCAAGATGGCACGTGGTCAATTTCAGCCTCCAAAAAGGATGAGAAGGCTGATGACGCCCCAGCACCGGTTAGTTAATTCATTCGCATATATTTAAATGCATACATATTTGTAACTAGTAGTCTATTACACTTTTAATGTGTCAAAAGATTCAGATTTGAAAATTGATTAATGGAATTCAACATTCAAATTAGTTTACATTCGTCATATAATTAATTACTGTGTTGGACTAAACTCATGTTCATGTCCCATCTTTCTAGTAAAGTTTTAAAATCAATTAATTTTCAGGTCAGTGACCAGCGCAAACAATGTTCTAAACAAAACAAAACATTCTTTCGGAAGATTGGCTAAGTTGATTGTCCCCCCTCCTCTCGTGTATTGCATAATGTCTGTTACATTGATTAAACAATATGCAAACAAAGATGATTCTATATACTAAAGAGATCTGTGTATACTGCAAACATTCATAATGTTATTTTATAACTGGCAAAATATTTTTGTGTAGTGTCCTCTAATTGTTGTGGAACTTGATCGATAAGTCACGAAGGTAAACCAGAAGTTCTAGAGCCAAGGTTTCAACCCTTTGGCAAGAAACGTTCAATTTATCAAAAGTTGCACAATAATTTGTTTACGTTTTATTCCATAACATATTTTGAAAAAGTTCAAGAAAATATGTATCTACACAACCAAAGTAAGTTAATTTTGTGATTTAGTAAACAATATTTGACTTTAAATTCTTATATTCTATATCTACTGTATGTTCATGCATTGGATTATGTCTATTTGTAGAAAGCTGATTATCAGTGAGCAATATCCATCATTAAAACATGTTTTATCATAATTTTTTGAAGAAAACCCAATTTTTTGAAGTATATATTATATAACCAAGGAAACAAATAAGAATATTTTGTAAGTGGATGAAACATTTAATTAAGTTCTTTTTTTAATTTTTTGTTTACAGGTTAAAAACAGAGGGGGCCCACCAGCTGTTACTGCTACAGTAGAAATAGCAGATGATGGTGAGTATGTTTTGTCAAATAATGTAAAATAAATTGCTTCAATTTTAATACTTACTTTTAGTGATGTTAAAAACTAATGTAATACTATATAGCATATAAAAACAACATTAAGTTTCAAATAGATTGTTTGATTTTTTTTTTAATTAATTCTGTTTAAAAAATTAATAACTGGAAGAGTAACTAGGTACTCATAGATCTCAAGTATTTAATATTCTTTAAAATAATAAGTTTTCAACATATACAGTACATTGGAAAATGTGCTTCCAATTGGTTTTGGTGTTTCTGTAATAACATCTGACAAGGATTTTAAAACAACACATAGTTGACAAATCACCTCAACCCTTCACCACTCACACATTCCTAACTATAACACATTGTATGGGCATTGCTCTACACAGCTATTCAGCTCAACTGTATACCACGTACCACATACATTTGTCAACTAGTCACGGTACACGCACACACAAGAGAAACATCTAGTGAAAGTCAAGTTTTAGTGCAAGCCATACCATTGCAAGCCTGGGTTGTGGCAAATAAACAGTAGTTTAATGAACTTAGGCCTGAGATATATTGTTTAAATATCGCTTGAGTATAGAATATTAATTTCTTGTAATACCACTAGTATTAGAATTATTAATTTCTATCTTTTTACATGATGACAATAATAAAGCTAAACGGCCAGGTTTGCAATGTCTCGTACTTTGCCTCTGTTAAAACGTTGAAGATATTTGTTCATAGCAAAGGTTTTTTTCATACACAAAGGCTTCTTAAAAACACATTACTTGCTGTATAATAATGTATAGGCAATTTTCAAGTAATAAGTAATAGTTAATCTGTTTTTACTCCAAAATACTTAAGTAAATACTTAAGTGAAAACAAATTTAATAATATAAACTATATTTCTAATTCTTAACTAAAAATATTAAAAAGTAAATATTAATGAACTTTTTAATTTAATATGTCAGAGGTTGTGCCAGTAGTGTCAGACGGAGAGGATAAGGACAAAGATAAGGAGAAGACGTCAGAAGCTAAAGCAGCTGCACCCAAGGATGTTGTGGATCTGACCTTCAGCGATGACTCTGACGAGGAGATGGCACCAGCCACAGCAAAGACCAATGGTCCAGCCAAGACAGGTGGTTAGTTTGTGTCATTGTATTTCACCCATTTTCTACAATAACTGTTAGAGATAAAAGATTAGGCTTCTACTTACATTACTAAACCAATTCTGTGTTGCATATTTTGCAGTCCACTCATTAGTTCTTGCAGCTCAGATAGCACAATTCTGTCTAATTCCCCATGTCTGTTTGTCCATACTCCTATGTACTGGTTTGTTTCTCTAAGTCAAAGATTATACTTAATTAAATGTAAATATTATCATGGGAAAAATAAATATTGGTTTTATTTCCTGATTAACAGCACTGTGACTGTGAACTGTCTTATTCACAGTGTCTTGGAACTCCCTGGATTTTTTCCATAATTATTCCTTGGGTCGAGACAATATAAACACGGGTCTATTGTGTATGTTTTTCCGTCCGTCTGTTTGTGTTGATATCACTTTTATTTGCAATTTCAAAACTATTATTTGATATCACAAGAAAGCTTTGAGATAAAAATTTGGTATGGTTATGTAAAATATTTTCTTATATAAGAAAAACAATTTTCAAATTTTTAAGTAAAGCTATTTCAAAATGTCACTCATTAATTCTTTTATTAAAAACAGAAAACTGGTGGTCAAATGAAAAAAATAGTGAAGAAACATAAAAGTTGTCCAATTTATTTACAAATCCAATGATACCTGGTTAAGAACAATTGGATGATTAATAAATAAAATACAATGTTTTATACAAAATTGTGTAATTTGAAACACAAGCATTTTTATTAAACTTTCATATGTTATACGTTACGGTAGGTAATATATAAGATGATCATGAAAAACTTAAATTAAAGTGTGTCTTTTGTTAAATAGTATGATGTTATATATAGTGCGCAATAAAGATTTAAATTTTTAGTTTAATAAATAATAATATAAGAAACATGTTATTGGAGAAAAACTACGATTGTGTGGAGGAATACAGGTGTACTTTATCTACAGGTAAATAATGGCAATGAGAAATAATTTGAGATAGATTGACTGCAAATATACTGAATGTGAAAGTATGGTCAGAGTTCCAGTGGAGTTTGAGAGGCCATTCTATTGAGGGTTAATTACATTGCAATTAAATGTAAGATCCAAGTCCATGAAGCTAAAAGCTAGACATGGACTTGAAATGAAATGGATAGTGATATGGATAATTACAGCACATGCTGATGTTAAAATGAATCATAATTATTACCAATCAATTTAATATAGAACCTAATTAATTAGAGCACAAAGACAATTCACAATGACAAATTAAGGATAAGATATCTAAGTAAGGCTAAACTTGTTATTCTGCTAAATAAATAAAGGTACATATCTTATAAAATATATGCTTAATTACGTTTATTTTAAGCTATATTTATTATGATGTACTATGGCAGGGTGGCCACCCAGTCGGGAATAAGCCGGAAATCTCCTGTAGAACCGGTAAAATATTAAAAAAATTATTTCCATTTCTAAGAACGTATGAAATCAAGAAATAATTTGATACCTCTTTGAATTAGTACCCTGATTAATCTCAAAACATTGTGCTGTACGCAACGTGGCCGTGAAATTATGGATCAAGATCAACATATGTTCGCAAGCCCTATCTGATGCCGGTTGCCTCCACTAGTGTAGTGGAGTTTATCTTGGTTAGTTCTACCCCTGTGTCTGGGCAATCTCCCAAACACGTAACGATCCATTGGACAATTTATAGTCAGACGACCTGAGCGGTAGTGGCTGCGATACAAACTGTGTTTAATTTTTATTTATTCATTGAAATAGGTATCCGAACAAAGTTGTACAACTCTTATTTTTGAGTAAAAATAGTATTTTGAAAAGATATTTGTTAGATTGATATTGCAGGCCTAAAATGTACGTGTTCACCATATTAACAGGCTAGTTCTTCTTCTTCTATGCCATGCACTTCATCCTTAAGCGTCTTTTGCACACACCAGAAGGACACCATGAGGCTGACAGGTCCTACTGTTTCAAACGTTCTACAAACCTCCAAAAACAACTGATCAGGTCCTACTGGATAAATTTGCCACCCCTGTTGAAACTGCCTAAGATGGCATACCGCTCCCTTGCTATTGTAGGGTGGTCCAAGAGCAGGTGCTCAGCAGTTTCCTCCTGCTTGTCAAACATTCTAGAGAGCAGATCCTCCCTAGGGATACCAACTCTGTGAAGACGCTTCCTCAGGTGACCATGTCCTGTAATCAGATTCATTAACAGAGAAGATACCGATATAAGTCATAAGTCATAAGTTCTTTATTGTCATTAAACATTACAAAAATGTGATAGACATAGTCAATTTGTAACAATAAGTTAGGCTATTACAATAATTTAAATGTATGAAACATAAGTAGCCTAAAATAATAGTCTATATAACAAGTAGGCCCTAGTTAAATTATAATATTATCAAACTTTAAAAAATCTTTTAAGTCATAAAAAGGGTTAGCAATTAACCATTTGTGAAATCTGACCTTAAATAGACTAAGAGGTAAGGACTTGGATGCAATATGTAGTTTATTGTACAACTTGAGGCCAACAACATTGTAACTATTTGTACTCTTACTTAATCTGCAAAGTGGGATTACTGCCTTAGACTGATTGCGAGTGTCATGATTGTGAACATCACTATGTACGGAAACTAAATTTGAGTTATTTTTCACATTTACCACACAGACAAATATATACAGGTTTATCACAGTTAAAATTCTACTATCTACAAAAAGGGGTTTGCAATGAGCTTTGACTAGAGATTTGGTAACAATCCTAATGGCCTTCTTTTGAAGCAATAAAATATTATTTACATGACTGCTGTTTCCCCACAGGAGAACACCATAACATATCACAGAATGAAAAAAGGCAAAATAAACTATACGTAAATATTGTAATGGCAACATGGAAGAAAGACTCTTGAGCAAGTAAATTACTTTGGCTAACTTTGTGCACATTGATTCTATTTGGGGAGTCCAAGTTAACTTATTATCTACTATTATTCCTAATATTTTAATTTCTGTGATGGATTCAATATGGCCTAGGCTTACACTATTTTTTAAGCTACATAAAAGATTTTGGGTTTTGCCCTGATATAACTAGTGAGGCTTAGAGTTACATTTATAAATTCTCTATAAATATACATCCATACGTTTGTACATAAATGGAATATATTCTGGACTAATTTTAAAAGGTATCATTTCTACGAGGGCTGTTTTTTAAGTAAGGGCTGTTTTTTTTTTTTTTTTAAATAAACAACAATTATTTTTTCAAAAATAAATTTATTTCCAGAATCTACATACTTTTTTTATTTTTCTACATATTTGCCTTGTTTGTTAAGGCACTTATCATATCTTAAAACTAAGTTTTGAAATCCCTCTTCAAAGAAATTTGCCGCCTGCTCTGACAACCAGGAGTTCACGGCCGTCTTGACTTCTTCATCGTCATTGTAGCGCTTCCCGCCAAGATGATTTTTTAAGTACCGAAAAAGGTGGAAATCGCTCGGAGCAAGGTCAGGGCTGTATGGCGGATGATTCATAACTTCCCAGCCAAAAAAGTCGGATCATTTCCTGTGTCCGAGCAGCGGTGTGAGGCCTTGCATTGTCGTGGAGGAGCAGAATTCCCTTCGTCAGCAAGCCGCATCTTTTGTTCTGAATGGCGCGTCGGAGACTGGCCAGGGTTGCGCAGTAGGCTTCTGAGTTAATCGTCATTCCTCGCGGCATAAAGTCACTAGCAAAACACCGCGCCTGTCCCAGAACACAGTTGCCATAACTTTGCGCCGCGACAGCGTTTGCTTGGCTTTGACTTTGACTGGAGATGTTGTGTGCCGCCATTCCATGGACTGTTGCTTTGATTCAGGAGTGATATGGGATACCCATGTTTCATCTCCTGTGACAATACGACTCAACATGTCGTCTCCTTCCTCGTCGTAGCGGGTCAAGAAAGCCAAAGAACTGCTTAATCTCTTTTTTTTGTGATCCTCAGTGAGGAGTTTGGGTACCCATCTTGAGCACAATTTTTTAAAGTTTAGGTTTTCTGACACAATTTTGTACAGTACTAACCTGGACACTTGAGGAAATTCCATAGAGAGAGTGGTTATTGTGAACCATCGGTCCTCATGAATTTTTGCGTCAACTGCAGTAACCAAATCTCCCGTGATCACAGATGGCCGGCGTGAGCGATCTTCATCGTGGACATTTTCGCGGCCATCTTTAAATTCTCGGACCCATTTCCGCACTTTACCTTCACTCATTGCCTTGGCACCATACACCTCACAAAACTGACGGTGAATGTCAGCATCCGACATGTTTCTTGCAGTCAAAAATAATATCACTGACCGAATCTCACACGCGGCGGGTGATTCGATAATCTTAAACATTTTAAAGATCCACAGGAATGCTGGGAGGCGGGGCGCACGCTCGTTACGGCAGGAACGCGAACTACTACCGTGTACGGGAGAACAGCCCTTACTTAAAAAACAGCCCTCGTATTATTGATAAAGAGAAGTTAAGAAGATATGGCTTTTGTAGTTTTAAAAATTGTTCAGTTCCCTGAATCTCTCTATTGAAGTAGCATAGCATTCCTAGGTCAAAGTTAGAAGTGAGTTCAAATGAAAGTATTTAGTTTATTTGTTTGCATATTGCTAGCGACAAAATTTGCCATACCACCACAGCTTCGTAGCATATCGTGCAAATACAGCTGGTGTCGATAAACATTCACCTTTGTGCCTTCGGGGTAAGGGTTAAATACAGTATTACAGTTGTTTATTTGGTTTGAATATGGGCTAGAGAATTGGACATTTTCGACAGGGAAATCCGGGGGAAAGCTGAGAATTTGAAAAGAGGTTTTGAGTGGCCACCCTCTATGGGCAAATAATATAAATTTAAGTTACTAGATAGGTGTTCATCATAGCTTACTATGTTATTACGATGTTTGTCACTTGATTACACTCCAAGTGTGTTTTTTGTTGCATGTTGCAGAGGTAACTAGCAGTTCTGCCCCAACTCCTGCCACACCTGGCTACATGAGCCCCAACATCATCACACTAGACTCCCCCTCTCCACCCTCAACTCCACCTCCCACTGCCCAGCAGCCTCCTGCCCAGAACTTTTCTTCCTCCACTATACCGCCCTTCTTTGACTTGGACAATGACTCACCCTCCACTGACTACCATGCTTTTTAGGGTGAGTGTTATGCATTTTATTTATACATTTAAAATCATTCCTGTTGGTCTAAGTATTGAATAAGTAATACAACCTCTAGGTTTTATATCTGAAGTAGGTCCATTACGTGTTTCACAGGTCCACATTCTCACACATCACCACTTTATCATAATCATTTGTAGTTAGATTTGTACATTTAAGATGAAAATAAAGCATGCATTTCCCACAAAAGGAAGCCTTTGCAGTCTTGGAGACATTTTTAGATCATATACCAAAGGGGTATTAACTGTTTCCCTTCCTTTACCATGTCTTGACTTTTACACTACACTTAAAATTATAGTTAATTTAAATATAAGACACTATAAGTTTAACTTTAAAATAGTTTCATACATAAAAATGAACACATAACATCAAAACAAGTTGAAGCACATTTCAACATTTTTTCTTCAAAATTTGGTAAAAAATGCAAACTTATGGATTTAATGAAGCGTCAGTAATATTAGCCTGAATTACACCAGAAAATTTCACTAATTTTTAAAGAGTTTAATGGATTCAATTACGGACGAAAAGTTAGCAATTGCCACTCCTGCCTGAATCAGCAGGATCCTCTTATGTGACGTAGTAACTCATGTGGCCTAACTGTAGACTTGAAATTATGCGTGCAACCTCAGTTTAGCCTGTTATATGACATGTGGTATGGCATAATCATACCGTAGTATAAATTGAAAGGAATCAGCAAATTGTATTACCATGGAATGCTTTTAGATGTTCCAATCAATGTCTCTGAACCAACTTACCTTTTTTATATTTATTTGGAAAAGAAATCATAGTAAATTATGTCTGTTTCTTGGATTTGATATTAATTGTTTTTCTTTGTTTCAGGTTGTCTTGCACAAAATTCACAATTACCAGTCAAATTGTTTTTGTTCACCTTCTTTGTCTGTCAATTAGTTGGTAAATGTCATCACATGTATGTAAAAATGTTGTACAGTATAAAATGGCAGATTTACCTGTAGCGTAAAACTGTACATTATGTTAAGTGACATTAGTACGGATAATTTAATTTTAGCTAGTTTTATATTTTTAATTTTTAGTAAGTACTGATATACAAGTAAGCAAGACAATTTCAGTTGATTTGAAAAATGTACTAAAATAAATCCCTGTTGAAGTGTAATTTAAATTCTTTTAATTAAAAATATTCAATATTACGGGAGCTTTCTACATTTTTGTGTTCTTAACTGTGGACTGTGTTAAATGTGTTACATCTAGATAGAAGAAAGCCAGTTTTACTTAAATGGTAGATCAGTGATTTTTATGAATATATTGTGTACAGCCTTAATAAGAAAACAGTTTCTTCATTTGTTTCTTTGAACAATCATATGTTGAAGTAATTAGAATCACTACTAAGAAGAAACATTTCAAGTTCCTTTAAGTGTAAGTGTTTCAGTGAATAACCTCGTTTTTTTTATTTTTGTTGGTTTTTTTGTAATTATATTTTTATCCTTTGGTGGGTCAAATTTTTACTAAAGAACTATATTAATGAGAGACTGGAATTTTAATTGTTAATATAATAACAATGTATCTCTACAATAAAGTTGTTACCAATATAAAGTCTAAAATATTAAGTCTCTCTTTAGATTGATGAATTAATTATATTATTGTATACAGCTATGTTATAGGTATTAAATACAAAAACCTTTAATTCACATTTAAAATTATCTAATACACTATTATATAAATAATTTATATTTCTGTAAAATTTTCCGTTTTATTTATTTTAGAATTTGTATAAACCTTTCACAGTAGATTCTTTATTATCCAACATAAACTGGCCATGGCAAGGTCTGAAGAGCAAAAAGGTCGGATAACACGAAAAATGGTAAAAATTACATTAAAATTGTGTAAATACATGAACCAACCAATCTGTGGACACGTCTGCCTGATGCGTCCAATTCCGGGTCTGTCGTTCCTACACACTGCCTGACCGCGGACAGGTTCCTGTATTTAATATAAAAATAAATACAAAATAAAATAAATAATATATTGAGTAAATAAACCTCCTCATGATGACTAATTACTTCAGGACACTAATTCTTTGTCAGTCAACAACATTTATGTGCTCATAATCGGTGAGTACGTGAATATCTGTCATGATAATGTTTATTTTAAATTGTGTTCCACATTGCTTCTGGTTCACATCGTTTTGCGTAGGGTCATTCCATGCGAAATCAACCAATTCTACACTATGATTTGAACCTTGACCTCTCAGATTTGTATGATTTTTTGTTTATGTGTTCTACCCACAAGAAATAGTTAAAATCCGAAATTTCAAATTTTTTGGGCTTTTCGTTTTTGAGTTACAGGCATTTAAAAAGCCAAAAAAATACAGTTTTCAGTCAATTTACGATTATTTAAAAATGACCTAGTTTCAAAACTATAGCACCTAGAGAGCTAAAATTTGTAGCATTCTCTTCCTCTTGAAATTCCCTTCAATTAGATGTATCACATGACTATGTTACATACATTTACAAGGGTCAAGGTTCAGACCATTGGTTGATTTGGTATGGAATGACCCCGTAATTTTGAGTCAGTGTAGATTTTACATGCTCTCATGACAAAAACATGAAAACACTTCTCAAGGTGCTAATTAGTATAAATGTATCCTCCTTACACTTAAACCACTGGTAAGCCAGTGTGGTGAGTAAACACCGTACCAAATGATTTGGTGTCTCCAGCCAATCAGACAATCCACTTGTTTTTCTGTATTTGAAATTCAAAATCTTGATTTAGTTCTGTTTGATCCACTATAGTATAAAATCCATTCCAGTTTTAAATCAACGCTGCTATTTTGCCAAAGATGTATGTTTTAACTTTTTCCATGTGATATTGGAACTTGGACTTTGAGATTTAGGAACGGAAGTAATGTTGGTTATTTTATTGATTTTCTTCTCTAATTCCATATACTGTCAGCATTTCTATGTTATAACACAATACTGTGATTTGGTGATATTTTACCATGATGGACAGAGTACAATCCACCACTGGTACAAATTAGTTTGTTTGAATAAACCATACCAATTTAAATGTGATAATAACTTTATTTTAAATTTAAATTGATAAATGCACTCGTGGAATGACTAGGACTAGGAAATGCTGGAGACATTATGTACAGTATTTAGTATACTGTTCAAAAGATCTTAACATCGTAAGATTTATTATTTATGTAACTGTTACATAACTTATTTACAGTAATTGTAAACATTTGGAACAGTTTAGTAATAATCTGGTTTAATTTGTTGAATTATTGTTGTTGTAAATAGCAAAATCATTCAATTAGAGATTCCAGCAGTATTTTTTATTACCCAGTTATTAAATGAATAATGTGTTTTTATTTGATAATGTAGACTAAGATATTACCATGTCTCAAGATTGGTTTTGTCTAGCCTTTGTCTGTACAGACATAAGAAATGTTTAAAGGTGTTTGAATATATAATATTTAAATTTTGACTGTTAGAAAATTTGGAAATATTAAATATCCTTTAGTAGCTAAATGATAGAGGAGTTCTAAACATACATTGTATTTGAGTATTGAGTCACAGGCTTTCTTTTAGAAGAACATGACAAATATTAAAGAAAATGTTATATATGTTTATCTCATAAGTGTTTGAATACCTATATACCAATGCTCTTTATAAATTTTCAGCATCAATTACAAAGGAGTTTGAATGGTTGGTGTCAAAAGCAAAGCTCAAGTCAAAACACTAAACTGAGTTAATCTTCTTTTTTTTCTTTTTTTTTTTTTTTGCTGATAGAAACATTTTGTACAGAACATTTTGTAATAAAGTAAAATTCAAAGTATAGTTTATTTTAGTTTATTCTTAACCTTTCATGTCTCTCTCTACCATTAAAACGAAGTAATATGCTCTAAATTATTTTTTTTTCTCCATGCCAAATGAGTTATGTATGATTTATGTAAATACACAAAACTTTCCAGTGGTGTCATGGTGGCAGAACAGTATTCTGGCACTGAATTTAGAAAACAATCACAAATTTGAAACTCATTGAAAAGATTCCATCCATTTTTTTCATGAGTGATTGGCCTAATGGGAAATTTAGTACTTATTTCCACACAGGGTGTCCCACGAGTAACCCGAAAAACTTCTCAGATAGTTTCCTCTTATCAAAATAATGAAAAAAGTTTATATGAACATATGTCCGAAACGCTTTGTTATTGAACTACTGTTACCAAAAGATTTCATCTGATTTTCTGTGAAAGGATGGAAATAAATCGAAACTGATATTTTTATGGCATAAAGTTAGGTGTTGCGTTTATTGGATTTTATGTCAAATGAACGTAAAATTTTAATAAAATATGTCCCAGAACTGTAAGACAGCCCAAATCTGAGATATCAGATAAATTACGTAATGTTTGATCTCGAAAAGGGGGCTTTGTTTGGATTTGAAGTACATTTACTTCATTAAATGGGTCATAAACACTAGACTGTGTATAAATTATCAAGGAAATCATTTTGAACACTATTTATATGAGGTATGGAAATTGGAATGAAAGATTCAGCAATTAAAATGTTTTGTTTTTATGAAGAACGTTCATTTAATAAACAGATTTGCACTTTTTGTATGTGTTGATTGAATTGAACATCAACTTTTTGAACTTTGTGTTTTTTTATGATGGCCTAGTTTACGACATTCTTTTCAGAATTACATTTGCTAGAAGTTTTGATTTAAACGTTTGCGTGTTTATTACCCATTTAATGAAGTTAATGTACTTCAAATCTAAACAAAGCATATTTTTTAGACTGTATTTTGCATATGTTATCTGATATCTCAGATATGGGTGGTATTACATGTCTGGGATGTGTTTTATTCAGTTTTTCAGTTCATTTTATATAGAATCCGATAAATTTAACACCTAACTTTATGTCATCAAAACATAAGTTTCGCTTTATATCTGTTCACCACAGAAAATCGGGCAAAATCTTTCACTAACCGTAGTTCTCTAATAAAGCGTTTTCGGACATATGTTTTTAAAATTTTTTGAAATATTTTGATGAGAGAAAACTACCTAAGAAGTTTGTCAGGTTACTCGTGGGACACCCAGTATATTCCATTTTATATTCTCCCATTTATATTCATTTATTCAAAGGTGAAGACGGATTAAAGAGTATAAAATAAAGTGGAAAATCTTAAAAACCAGTAGAGAAATTTTACAAGTGAACCAAGAAGTTTTATGTTGTGGTACCGTCTCCGCTTTACAAGAGTGTGAAACAGTTTCTTGCACTAATCGTGTGCCAACTATTACAAACCTAATACTACATGTATTGATTCTATGAGGAATAAACTATTCCGCGTATTTGTAACTATATATCCCCTGAGCATAATTTTCAAATTAACTCCAATTTCAATTTTGTTGAGTTCCATGTAATGTTAATTCTATTAATGATGTAAGAGGACTAAAGTCAAATATCTGTATATTAAAATAAATGATTCTATATTTTATTAAACACAAAATATTTATCATATTAATACGTATCACAAATGCAAGTATGTGAAGATGTTTTGTATACAATTTCACAAAATTTATAGATTTATAAAAAATGTTGCATATACATTGCATAGATATAACAATAAAATAAATTATCTGTTTATTCCAAAATAACGTCTATAAAATACTCTGAGAAGTAATTTAAAGACAATTAACTGTTAACATAGTAATTTATACATTTTATTGAGTCGAGATTTTGACATTTTGTACTTGAAGTAACAAATACAAGCTTAGCTATGGTAGGAAGGATTGATTCAATTGAATTTTGAGTTTAGCTCCAGTTCACCTTCCTTTTATTGCAGTGTCTGGTATATTACACTGTCTCAGACTTGACTCCTGGAATCTAGTCATGTTTGTTTGAAGAGATCCAAAGAAAGTCGACGACGAAGAAGCTCAAAACAGAAACATATACATTGTTTTGACATCAGAGACACCTATAAATAGGTAAAGTGGTAGTCTCATTGTCTCTTCTTATTAGAGATCGTATCATCATGCTTAGAGATCATGTCTATCACATCATAGTGCACTCAACTGTGTGCCTGATGAGACAGTAACGTAGCTATGGTACATTGTACAGTTTTCACAAAGTATTGTTAAATTTTATTTTATATAATATAGCTGTTTGTATTGTTAATGCCTAATGTATTGGTACTTTTATCTGCATTCAGAATAACTTTTATTAAAAAACAAGCATCTTACAAAATTATACATTTTTTTAACAATGAACCCACATTCTTTTTTCATACCTCTCATTGTACAACAGTAATAACCACTTCCCCACTTTGGGGGGGGGGGGGAGGAGAGATAGGTTATGTGACTATGCAAGTTGAACCTTATGATAAAACAAAGATTTCGACATTCAAGACTTGGAAGCTTCAAACAATGATCCTGTAGTTTGAAGGCTTGGAAGATCACACTATACTTGCCTACACATCACCTTATAATCTTTAAAATATAATTTGTTTTATATTATATTATAGAATATATGAACCCCACAGTTACAACTAAAACGTACATGATTTAAACACAAAATGTATTCTAGGATTACTATAAAGTTTTTGTCAGGAACAGTTATTTATATGAAATGTTTTTTAACGTTATAGTTATTATGTCATTAAATATTGTTTTTGATAGGCAATACACCTTCGCAAATCAAAGATGAGTTGGATTCTGTATATGGGGACTCTGCACCATCATTTACCACAGTGAAATATTTAGGCATGATAAAGCTTTCCGTGTGTTGGGTACCACATTTGCTCGTGTTAGACCAAAAACATGTTCAAATGAACATTTCCAACGTTCTTTTGGTGCGGTTTAGGTGAAATAAATCAGAGTTTTGGCACCAATTAATTACTGTATATGAAACTTGGATACACCATTATATCAATATAGTATTATTGCCATTATTATCATTCAAACATATTTTACAATAGAAAATAAAGAGTACAGATTACTATCTGAAACTTTCTTACTTGAGGTTTTACTGGCTTTGAAATAAAAAACAAAATTCCTCTACACTAGATACCTTTAAATGTATAGAATTGCAAAACAACTGCAACCTATGTTGTTTAATATTTTCTTATTTCTGACTACCTACTTTCTTAATCTGCGTCCACACTGGCTGAACAATGTCCGCTGAACATTTTTTGTGTGGCAGCGAACGTTTGCTGTTTGGTTGGTGTGGATGCCTCGACAAACGTTCTTGGAGCGATGGTGGGGGTAGCGCGCCGCCATTTTTGTTCAGCCTAAATGTTCGCTCACAGAGCAGTTTAGTGTGGAATTCTCGGGAAGAGAGCTACAGAATGAAAAATAAAAGAAACGATAGTCTAAAAGTAATTGCTACAGAAATTGGCGCAGACGTTGAAATTTGTGAAGAAGAAAATTGATAGTTTGCTGTCTCAGTACAGACGGGAGAAAAATATTGCCGAGTCGAAGTCTGGTATGGGCTCGGACGAGAAGAAAACACAGTGGTGGGGTTTGAAGCACTTTGCGTTTTTGAATGATAAATTTACACCAAGGCCCACTTACTCTAGCCTTCAACCCCAACAAGAAGTCATAAAAGGTAGTTATCAACAAGAAGATATGATTGAAGATGAAGAACAAGTTGGAGTGACATCGTCCGCATCAAAATGCGAATACAAAATACCTGCAAAGAAATTTTCAAAAAAAGATGAAGCCTTTAATATTATGAAAAGCTGCTATAATGCACTCAAGGAAGGATCAACAAGAGACGCTTTGTCTATTTATGGCGAAAATATTGCCAGTAGACTGAAAAATATTCGCAATCGAAGAAGACAACTGATTCTTATGAATAAAATTGACAACCTTCTGTTTGAGGCAGAAATTGAAGAAAAAGATGAAATTTCTTACACCAGATCGTCTAGTTCTCGTGCGTCAGCAACAACTGATCCAGGATTACCACTTCACCACCCCACTTTGGATGCAGGAGAAGGAACTCACTCGCAGCAACAATTACGTGCGGTACCGCAAAAACCCTACCAGGTAAAGGTTTATCAAGAGGTAAACCGGCTTCTTTGTTTTCAAACTTCTTCCACAGCTCACAATTTTGTAAAACCCCTCTCATCAGATATCCTTCCTTGACATCCCACGTCCACGTACAAAAACAAGTAATTAGCATCCACAAGTGCCATTAGCACTATACTAAATTGTCCTTCGTAGTTGTAAAACTCTGTTCCACTATACGCTGGTGACTGCAACACGACGTGTTTGCCGTCAAGAGCACCTAGAAGTGGTCAAATTGCCACTTACTTCGGTATTCATCGGCAACCGCAACCCATTCTTTAGCACAAGTTGACGTCTTAACATAAGAAGATAATGATCTCACTAATGCTGTACATACTTCTGGAACAATATTTGATATACTTTGTGTGGATATTTTAAACAAATACATTAGGGAATGATAAGAGTCCCCGCTCGCCAAAAACCTCAATGTAACTGCTAACCGATCTTTCACACTTATTGGTTCACGGAAATTCGTATTCTGTTTTGAAATTTCTGGGCCTATTAACGTTACTAGCATTTCAAAATCAAAGTTCGACATCCGAGTAAAGTTGGAGAAGAGGCAGCCATCTGTCAAGTCCGCTCTCAAGTCTTGACCGCTATATTTGTATCGTCTTCTCAATAACTGTCTCTGCCACCATCGACACCGACGTTGATAGCTGATAATATAATATGCAGCAGATATAACAGAACATGCAAGTAAATGCCGACGGGTACGCGCATCCATCTTCACTGAGAGTATAACAATGAATTCAGAGCGAACATCAATTTTGTTCGACAGACTACTACAATAATTGTTCAGCGGACAAATCTTTCTAGTTCGCTGAATAATATTTGTTCGACGAACATGTTCGTCTCGAACGTTTTCCTAGTGTGGACGCACCTTTACCAAAAATAAACTTGATGATATAAAATTGGTAATATACGGGATGGCTTTTTAAACGGGCCTCCACTGTGATCTCGTGAAATCTAACAGCAAACTTAAAAATGGGAACCTCTGCGTGTTTTTAATTACATTTAAAGATGGCTGTTAAATTTAAATATAGAACACTGTATTTTATTATATTTCTTGATATAAAAAGTAATTTTGAGACTTTAGTTTTTGGAACGTTTTTAATATATCTGTTAAGAACAGAGATGAGAGCTTAAAGTGTTGGCATTTCTCATAGAGCTTAACATCGAGAAAATGTTGTTCATTCCACTGCACAAATAGTCTAATAGTTGTTTTTTTATACTAAGTTTGTCCATAAAATTATTGTTTTTCGTTACTTTATAATAAAGATCTGAAATATCACAGTTCAACTTCTTTCAGTGCGCTAATCCTATACTTTGTTATTGTTTCAGTGAACGATATTATGTTGAATTATTGTGTAAAAAATAATTCAATAAGAAATCAAAGTTTTAAATTTGTTCCCCTTATGAAAACCCCTATGTGTACCACATGGAGAAAAAATGGAGCAAAATTGTCCATCGAAAGATGAAAACTACTATTTTATATAAACTCCATTTGAATACTCTGAGAATTTTCTTTTGTTTTTAATATATTTTATAATGTGTAAACAGGAAAGGAGATTCATCCGCTGTAAGAGCTTGTTTTCGTTTCTACAAAGTGTATGAATAGAAAAAGACTTTTGGAAAATGATTTTTTTTACAAATATTGTACCCAGGATGGAAAGGGTTGAATCAATGTGAATGTTGAGTTTATCTCCAGTTAACCTCAAGAGATTCAGTACAGAATTTTGGAGGATACCATCTTGGTTATATTTCACTATGATTATCGTAATTTTGCATTTCATTATTACAAAAGATTTAAACGTTTACAACAAATTCTCAAAGTTTTGTTATTTAAATTAGGTAAAATACGAGAGTGACTATATTTTTTAAATCCGCCACTGGTTCACCTCACTCTTAGCTAAGGGTCTGAATGAGGCTCCCACAAACTTGACTCTTAGAATCTAGAGTTATGTTCAGGCAGGCAGGCAGATTGTGACTGTGGGGGTGGATCCCCACTTCTGTTAAGGCGTCTGCCGGTAGGCACTTGCCTTATGTCAGTGCGGGTCATAGCCCTAGTAGCTAGTGCTACCTGTCAGTTCAGTAGTGTAGTCAGTGTAGTGAAGTTTAATCATCCATTGGAGGACGTAGACGGGGGACCTCCTGGGCCCGTAGTAGCCGGATGTGCTCCCAGGGCGAGGACTCCGCAGCTTCTTCGAAGGTCGATATTAGGCCATCCACAAAGGTCCTGATGGTAGGGATGTTGGATGATGCTCTGACGACTGAGTTCCTGATGAACAAGGGCGACTCAGTCCATCAATATGAACGCTTTAAATAGTTTCCACACCAGAGACACAAAGACTACAAAAGTTAATCTCAATGTCTCATCAGATGCAGTATAACAGTAATAATTGTGATTTTGTGATAAATAGAAAATACGTGAATTGCGATACCAATAAGTATTGGTTTCTAATCATTGACTAAACACTATTGCTGCTATATTTTTCAGCTCTTGGTTTGTTTGTAACACTTAGTTCGGTTGACTTTGTTCAGAAAGAGGAAACTTGATAGTGAATGTCGTGTTTTCAATGAAAAGAGGAATATCAACGAATTTGTGGGTGAAATCACACCGCTTTGTGTTGTATTTATGTTGAAAAAATGTCCGTGTTGAAATAGTATAATATTTACAGACGTTATGAAGCAAAACATTGTACAAGCAAATATTCTCAAAATATAGCTCAGTCCTGAGTATAAAGAGTGAAATCTTTGACAGTAAATCAATTCAACATCACAGTTAAAGTTTTAATAATAGTCGACATCTGAACGAGGCTACTATTTGATCAAGCTTCACAATATGTTACAAATTAGTAAAGTCAATCCTTTTCTGACGGAGATTTAGTGAAGCCTTGGATTGAATACGCTATTGAAGAGTTACGTCTCCTAAACCAGCAATATATTCACTCGGCTTGTCTTCAACATTTGCTCTCACTTTAGGCACCCGTTTGAAGTTGACTGCAGGGAATTTGAGTGGTATTCGATTGCTTCAGATGAATCAACAGCTGCTGTGTTCGATTTTACTCAAGTGTTTTTAAGAATAGTATAGTTACACAAGTAATTACATTAGTAGTGTAATTTACCCGAAGTAGGCTTGTTCCAGGGCAACGTTACTGTTTTAGATGTTTTGAAAATAATTGAAGTATTTATAAACTCAACTTGATCTAAAAATATGTTTAGGGCGATAACTACAGATGGAAGTTTGTTTAAAATCACGTTTAAAAATGTTCTTTCACCAATCGAGAGTGAATATCAATATGTTCCCTATCATTGTCATGTACGTTGACTAACAGATAAAAATTCTACAAAAATGTTTTCCAAGTCAAGCAATAGACATATTTATCATTTAACAGCACAAGTTAGTAGTTGATATTTCAGATGATCACTGGCTTTTGAAGCTTGCATTAGCATATGTACATTACCAATAATCTCATTTTTTAAATTGAAATGTTTTCTAAGTGATAAATCATTTGTAAACGATTTGTTCTAACACGTGGCAGTTTTCAGAACATAAACTACTCTTCTTGAAAGTCATTTTGGGACCATTTTGAAACTTCCAAGAAGTTTGCTAGTGAAACTCAACTGTGCCTTCTCACATTGTGTATTTGATACCATTGCGAAACTAAGGGAGGAATTTCCGATTCGCTTTGCTAACTTTGAGTATGCATAAACAGCAGAAAAGATAACTGATACAGTTTTAATTAATCTTATCTTAAAATTTGAAATTGAAAATGTATCTTCAGAACTGTAACTTGAACTAATAAAACTTGCTGCAAATGAGAACTGTTTCCAAGAGTATTAAAAACAATGCGATATTAATGCAGATATTCTTCCATTATATAGAAATAGTATCAAATGTACTAGAGAACAAAATATGAAACTAAGTTACGTGATTTCCAGTTCCAGTTTTTTTATTAACATATATCTGAGAACAATATTCTTAAAAATAGTTATGTAATATCTAATAGAGCAAACCCTTCTGATAAACACCTAAAATATATTTTGGTGATAGGGGTGACTACGCTTGAAACAAAATGAACGTTTTTGGCCGAAACAACTGCACCAATCTCTCACATACACAAGAAAAACAATAAACGGCTCAACAGAAAAATGTGACAAATGTTCTGTCAAGAGCTTTAAAGAATATTAACTCTAGTAATGACCTCGATGTATTTTGTAAGAAGCTGTTTGATAGTTCTTTAGAAACCTACTGCACTGGCTCAGTTACGGTAGAACTTTCAATTCTTAGAGGATGGTACATATATATCCTTATTGTCTTTCAATAAAATACGTGTGAATGTACTTGAGCCGCCTGCTTTCTGAAATATTTTACTTTGGGCCTGGAATGAATAAGACCCCTGAGTTAATTAACAGCTTGTGAAAAATACATGTCCTATCTGCTAACGTCTTCAACCAGACACTTATTCTTGTTGACTTCAATCTGCTTATTGTAGACTGGACAAGTAGTGAGTGATTATTGTGTGCCTCGTCTTCATTAAAGTTCACATTCACCCAAATTATCATCAACATGTCTTAAATGTTTTCTCTCCAATATACCAACAACGTCAGGAACTCTAGACGAGCTATTTTATATCTTTGTTTTCCTATACGTCCTTTTTTCTTGAGCATATGATGCTGTACTGCTTGAAGACGTCTGTAACTCTCCTCTTGTGTAACTTTGCTTTATTCTGCAGTCCTGCTAAGGTTTCTGTTTCCTCCTTTATCCAGCCTAGCTTAAAGCGATGTTATGTTCAGAATGTTTGCAACGATATAAAGGGCACTTATCAGTTATGAAATTAGCAAATCAATGGTCTTTGCTGGATCATTATTCAATGACCTCAGCTGTTGCAAAACATTTAGCTGACCTCTTGCCACCCCCTAACAAAGCTGTTCCATAGATCCTTTAGCAATAGCACTTTTCCTGAAGTATACAAGCAACATAGTACGTACATACTAAAAGGGCCGAAAGATTCAGTAAAAAACTATTAGCCCATTGCAGTGTTGTCTGTATTTGTAAAAGTATTTTAGAGACTTGTCTTGTCTTAAACTTCATTAAGGTTAAAATTAAAACTAACATTGTCATTCACCAGCATGGCTTCAAATCTGAAAGATCTCATGTGTAAACTTTGTCCTCTTTCAGAATGACATAATTGAGGATTTCACATTTAGTTAACAAGTAGACGCATAGAACTTGGTTTCATGAAAGCTTGTTTATAGAGGCTGATAGACAGGAAAAAACGTCTCATTGAGATGTTGCATGATTCCTAGTTTGTAAATAAATGTTATTTTGTGTGTGTGTGTGTGTGTGTGTGTGAATTTTACAGAAAACTATTGAACACACCTTAGGCTATATTGTATTGAGTAAACTATGATAATAATAAAAACTCATCATTTTAAAATGAAATCTATAAAATGAGGTAATTACTATAAGATTAAAAACGATTTAAAACTTGAACAAAAGATTTAGTACGTTAGTGCTTTCTATACTTTAAAGAATATGACTAACTTTACCGAACTCACATTCTGTCATACAATCTTCATATTGACGCAAGGTCTATTTCTTTAATAAGTCAGAGGTATTAGTACGATTGGCGACACTGAGTTGACCTTCCCTGTCAGTTGCTCAGGCTCAGGCATCAAGTCAGATCAAAGTTTTGTTAGTTCCCCAGACGTTATAGTTGATCAGAATTGGACTTTTCTGTTTGTAAAATTGAAGAAGATGACGAGTTTTCAATCAACATTGATTTCGGGAGCGTTTGTGTTGCATTTCCAGTACAAATTGAGATCTGACAATATTTGATTCGGCTTCTCTATTGAATGTGAAATATGAAAAACAGTTATATGACTTGCTTGTCTAATGTAAGTATTGGCGGGTTTAATTTTGTGATGTGTTTGTGTTTTCAGGTGACAGTAAATTGGCGCCAAAACAGTGGAGGCTTATAACATATTTTTATTGAGTTATTCAGTAAATTTATTTAATAGAATTCTTAGTTTCTGTTATTAGATGTAGTTTAACACAATTAACATTTCAGAGAACAGTTATTTTTTAATTGTATTTATCACTAGACATGAACATTGGCCTTTGTTGATATTACAAACCACAAGTAGGTAGTCTATATAAAAATGTTTGTGAACTGTTAAAAGTGTGCTACCATTCAAATGAACCTAATGATTTAGTGTTGTTATTTACTTTACTCATATTATATAATACCATTGTCATATAATAGTATAGACAAGCCAATAGCCTACTCTCATTTATGCTTTTCCACAACAAATAAAGCTATGAGGCACAGACATTTATTTTTGCACAAAAATCAATACCGGTATCCAAAATTTGTAATTATAAATTACTAACATTATGGTTAGTTGAGTTTTTAATATTTTTGTTTCTACTTAATGCATTTGTAATTAGATAGTACAACTTTGATCTGTTCTTGACAAGTAGGCCTAAGCATGTAGATTAATGTTTTTGTTTTGTCACTACTGAGGGGTGTCAGCCTGTTAGACTAACTTACTACTTCCTTAATGGTGATTTTTACGGGTTTGCACCTTTTATGGTTTTTTTATTATGAATTAAGACATAGGCTATTCTCCATTTGGCCTAGTTGTGAAGATAATGTAGATCCAGTGTGTATGTTTTTGTATCTGAAGATTCTAAAGTGATAGTAGGCCTATGATAAGTGAATTCATAGTTTTAGCTGTGGGGCTGCAGTATAATAAGTGGCCACCAACAAAATTTGACCTTGCAACCATTTAAAACATTGCTCAGTGTATATCAAAACATTTTCAACCAATATCTGCATATTTATTTATTTACATACGGTATACACCATTTTACATTTGATATAGGTATTATGAAAATACAAGAGGCTTGATAAAAACAACTTACATAAATAGTTTACATGCATACATGCTAAAAGAAACAAAAGCCAAAACAAGTGCCAAATAACATCAACATCGTGAATAAAAAGAAAAATTACAACAGCATATAGTTCATAAACAAGTGCAACATGCAGGTGGATCTGTAAAAAAAAAAACTTAATTAAAGTAGCGTATAAATTATAGAGTTGCTTACTATGCTACTAAGAAATACGTATACATATGAGCAAATACAATACGAAAGAAAAAATAAAGTTTAGCGTATCCTATGTTTATTGATATATAAAAACGTCTCAAGAAACCATTTCCATTTAGCAAAATATAATACATGCAAATTTTGATGCCATTATAATATATGAACAAAAGTGTTAAGAAAATAGCAAGCAATATATAACATTCACAAGAAACCATTTCTATTTAGCGAAATATAAAATATGCGACAATCCATGCAGGGTTTGATGCCATTAAATATAGACAAAAGTGTTAAAAAAAACAAACAAACAAAAAAGCAGCAAGCAAAATATAACATTCAGTGTCAGAGTTTCACATGTGGCCAGAAAGATATTTCGTGACCTCCCTCTTGAATGATGTGTCGGACATGCTGAACAAATCAATATGCGCAGGAAGACCATTTCCCAACCTGTGAATCCTCGGTATTGTACTGTTGTAGGCATAGTTTGTAGCGAGGAATTCCCCCTCGAAAAGCTGCACAGATCTTGAAGATGGTCTAGGACAACGAAGATTGATCCTCTCTAGAAGTCTCGGGGAATCACAAGACGACAACAAAATCTTCTTCAAGAACATCAGGTCAGCAATTTGGCGTCTAGTGCTCAAGGGTAGGAGCCCAAAGTGGCGTTGCAGATCTTCAACAGGAACCCCGTCGTAGGCAAATCAAAGTCTCAACCCAATCAGCCTGATGAATCTTATCTGAATTCTTTCAACGAGTTCCACGTGACCCAACAGGTAGGGAGACCATACCGGCGAATAGTATTCCAATATTGGTCGAACCAATATTCATCGCCATTGTTCTTGTAGTTTTCATTTAGCCTTATTCTACATAGATGAAATAACAACAGCTGGTAATGACGTCAATAGTCTAAATGAGGAAAGCTGGCAATGATTAATTATGAATATCTATAGGTCCAATATTGTATTTGATAGTAACAATATTTAAAATCGATAATCGTTATCCGATTATGGTGGTGGCCGCTAATTATACTGTAGTCATCTCACATGTGTCCAAACCCTCTAGGATCTTGTTTTGTTATTGTTAGTTACCATCTCAATGGATGTGTCAAACTTACTTTTTATAACTTGTGTTTTAAATTTTACCTTTTAAGCATTTTATTCTACATTAGGTCTATGTAGTTCTTTTAAGTGATATTACTACATTCTGTCTGCAAATAGATTATATCAGACCTTTAAAACATGACGAGATATTGCATTGTAGATTGCTGAATAAAATCAATAAAGTTCTTGATTTAAATCAGTCCCCATTCACTTAAATTACACACATTTCTGTTTCACGTAATAGTGCTAAATTTTAATAAAATAAATAGCTTAACTACAAGGGCTATTCCAAAAGTAACCACAGTTTGATTATTAGAAAACTACCCAATCAGATAAATATATTTTATTATATACATTTGACAACTACATATTTCCGCTGTTTATTTAATAATTGCCATTAAGATTTAAACACTTATCACATCTTTTTACTAACTTAAAAATGCCTTCTTGTATGCACTTCGCATTTTGTGAGAAAGCCTATTGTGGCATATGTTTTACAAAAACTATAAGGGTGTACTTACAATTTTTTTTTAATGAAACGTTTAGTAATTTACATCTTACCTCTATAACATGTTTCAATGTAAGCTACATTAAAATGCTAATATCACAATTTCCCCAAGATTATTGTTTCTAAAGATTGTGTGAGCAATGTTTTTACAAGTCGCACCCCCCTCCACCACAGGTTGGACTTGTAGAGAAAGTGATTGAGCTTCTTTATGTGTCGTTTCTTGCTCACAAAACCAATAATTTCTACTGATTCTCACTAGATTGAATACCAAAGGGTCAGATATAACAGGCTTTACTGTAAAACAATGGAAAGCTGATTATAAACTCTGGGCTATACAAATTGTGTCATAAAAATAATGTGTATTACATTATATTGGGTATTACTTGGAGGTCACTACTTTTGGAACTTTTTTTTTTATTGGGGACTTAAAAAACTACATTATTATAAATTAAAGACTTTACTTGACTTACTGTGAAAATTTCATGTCATTATGACTATGGATTTTTGTTTTCTACCTCTGTAAAGAAGAAAGCAATGTAGGCCACTCTGTCTCTATTTACTTCTTGATATTGTATGTGCAATGTACGTGGGTTTAGATTAGGTTATCATCAATATATTACTAGTAGTACCAAATTTAAAGATAATCCTTTCAAGCACTCGAGTCATCTGATCTTGAATTTGGGTACTGTCTCGAGGGATTATGTTCGTTAGAAGTGGAGATTGGTGCCTAACCTGAACTTCTACGTAAGAAAGAAAAACGTAAAATCAAGCTTAAATTACGTGAGCTCTTGTAAATGTCGACTTTAACCTTTTATATTTATAAGATGTACTTAGGCTATATATAGTCTAATACAAATAGTAGATAGGGACAGAGTAGCATCGGACTTGCCGACATAAGTTCCTTTCGTAAGGTAGAAAACTACAACCGATTATCATAATGACATGTAATTTTCACAGTTAGTAAAATAAAATCTGTTCTTTTTAGTAATGTAGTTTTTTAGATTCACGGTACGAAATACTATTAAAAAAATTTTGCCCTCCGGATAATACCAAAGTACATATATTGTTAAACATTATGTGAAGAAAACAGGATTTTTCTGAACATTTGCCATTGTTCAGTGATACAAAAACATATGTTACCTAGATTGTAGTTACGTATTATTTTAGTTTTTTTTCCCCCTTGGAGCGGCCTACTGCCATCCACTTAAGCCTCAAGGGCTTTTTGCGCACCCTGGAAACACACCATGAGGCCCACCAGTCTACAACTTCAGCAGTTCAACAAACCGCCAAAAACAACCTATCAAGTCGTCCTGGGAAAATTCACCACCCCTGTCCAAACTACCAAAGATGGCATACCGCTCTCTTGCTATTGCAGGGCAATCAAAGAGCAGGTGCTGAGCAGTCTCCTCCTGCTCATTACACCTTCCACAGAGCGGATCCTCCTGAAGGATGCTGACTCTGTGAAGATGCTTCCTCAGGTGACCATGCCCCGTAATGAGACCAATGACCTTGGAAGACATTGATCTGTTAGTCACCTGAGGAAATTATTAGATTGCAGATCTTGAAACGTTGTGTTGTTGATTTAATTGTATCACTGAACAATGGCAAATGTCCTGAGAAAGGAGTCTTGTGTTGTGAGTTACATAAGATTCACAAGGAAATATAAGCAGTGTTAATTAATAGTATAATTTATTTTGGTATTATTTTATTTTTATTGTCACTATATTAAACTAAAGTTGTATTATGTACGTTTACTTCAATTAAGAAGTTTGATATAATTGGAAACCATCAAAAGATGACTATGACTTGGCCTTTAAACAACTAAAATTAAATTTTCAAAACAAGAAACTAAAAACGATTAATTTGTTCTCCTCTTGGCTGTGTACGGGATAATATCTCACTGTATCACTTCATCTCAAATGTAAAGGATTTCTGTAAGGCAACGGGGGCGGGCACTAGTTCAAATAGTAAACATATAAAGAAGAGTCTTCAAGAACCCTAAGAAATGGACTAAATTTTGAAGAATTTATACACAAAATGCGCCAAATGATAAACAAGGAAACTAATGCAAACATCTAAATCCCCCAAAACACCAATAACAAATGACAGAATAACATTAATTGGACAACACAAACAAAATTGCTCAAACAACTTGCCATCAGTGAACGAGGACAGATCTCCTAATCCGGCCCAAACTCAACTCTGTGAGCAACCTAAATCGCCTCAATTCAACCACCAGACTATGCAGCCTGGACTTCACTACACAACTGGTCCAGAGGTGATGTCCAGCCAAGAAGCAATGGGAGATAAAAGGTCTAACATCAATCTAGATACAGGAACAATCGGCAGTGGAGAGGGCCCCAGCAAGCTTCGTGACACTGTACGGGGAGCAGCTGAGACGCAAAATCGGACTGGTGATGTGTTTGTGGTTCCGGGAGACCTCACATTTTCTGAGGCTCTAAAGCAGAGTAATAGTGGTTTTGGTGAATTATTAATTAGTCATAGTCAGGCAGTACCTGCCTCAATAGTGGGTGGCTCCTTGGTTGTAACAGCTGAAAAAAACTGCCATCCTCCTGTGTCCAGGAGTGTAACCTAGCTGATAGTGATTATAAAATCCATACTTTAAACAGTACTTCTAAAATCACGAAATGTTAAGTAAAAAAAATGTAGAAGTAAATAGTTTGTTGACTTTTAAACAATACTTTTCTTTATGCTGAAGATATTCTAGTAAATGATGATAGTTTAAATAATTGTAAGGGTATACATGAGGATAAGCATTTAAAAGAAATGTTATATGAACGTAAAACAGGTAACCATTCAAAATAAATCAGATAGATTGTCTATTTTGGCACCAGAATGTACAGCATCTGCCATCACGTTTGGATATCTTGAAATAAAATCTGGAGGAAGTACATCCTGATATACTAGCATTGTCAGAACACAAAATGTCTGAGGAAAGAAATCATGGTATTGAACATTCCAAATTATAAAAAATGCTCCTTCTTTTCAAGATCTAATTCAATTGGTGGAGGGGTTGTCATCATGGTGAGAAAGGATATTAAAAGTAAAATAATCTTAATTCCTGCGGTTCAGAATTTACTAAATGAAAAAGAATTTGAATGTTGCCTAGTCAGAAATAAAACTGTTGACAAGTTTTCCTTTATTCTGGTATGTGTGTACAGGTCTCCTAAACAATGTTTTGTAGAATCTTTTTTAGAAAAAATTTGACATCTTATGTACAATATTACATGACAAATTCAAAAATATTATTATAACTGGTGACTTTAATATTAACGTTTTAAACCATGACAAAACATATTTTACATTTGTAAATATTTTAAAATCTTATAATTTGGATTACAAAGTAAAACTTCCCGACTAGAATCACTACAGAATCAGAAACTGCAATAGATAACTTTGTTACTAATATAAATAGTAAACCCTTGAAAATATGTGGAATTATAACCCAGATCTCCGATCATGATGCTCAAATGTTGGAAGTTTTGGGATTAAATAAGTTACAAAAAAATTTATACAGAAAGATTCTCTAGAAAATATACATAAAAAAATATAGAATTGTTTTTGAGATATTTAGGTAGTGAAAAGTTGGTCTCAAGTGTACCAAGCTACTGTGGAAAGAAAATATGACATGTTTTGTAATATTTTTTCACACATTTTTGAAATTTGCTTTCCTAAAAATTATGGTAACCGATAGAATGTTTGATTTTTAATCAGTGGATTTTCAGATGACATTAAAATAAAAAAACAAAAAATATTAGAATTAGAAAAGATTTTAGAATGTTTAAAGATAAAGAGTTGAACGTAACAATTAGAAGTTTAAAAAAAAAAGTCTTAGAGTTGAAATAAATAATGTTAAAAAAAACTACTTTCAAGAAAAAATAACAAGTTCGGGAAATAAATCGAAAGCAAATTTGGAATATTGTTAGATCTGAAATAAATAACCAAAATAAGTCTGTTAAGAATATAAACATTGAAGACAGTGGTAAAAAATAACCAACCCTATTGCAGTAAGCAACTGCTTAAATGATTTTTTCGTCAATGCAGTAGACAGGCTTTATAGTACCAAACATACATTTTAATCACACAAATAGGGTAAACAGTGAAACCATTCCTAATATTCCTAATGGTTTAACTTTTAGATTTGAACCAATTGATGAGCTTAAATTGGAAAAAATTGTAATGGCCATTGAAAACAAGTCATCTGCAGGAATTGACGACGGTCCCAATAACAATAATAAAAAAAGGCCTTTTATTTAATCTCAAAACCACTCACTCACCTTATTAACTCCTCATTGATTTCTGGTATATTTCCTCAAAAGCTAAAAATCGCTAAGGTAATTCCAATTTTTAAAAAAGGAAATCTATGTGATCCTGCATCATATAGGCCGGTATCATTGCTCCCTGTATTTTCAAAAAATTTACGAAAAAGTAGTTTTTATTCAGCTGTTAAATTATTTAGAAAGGAATCAATTATTGGATGAACAACAATATGGTTTTTAGGGTTGGTAGATCAACAATAACAGCAAGTATAAATTTTATTGAAAATATAATTGAGTCAGTGGATAAGCATGATAAAGTAATTGGCATATTTTTAGATCTAAACAAGAGCTTTCGATAGCGTTTCACATGACACACTATTAAAATGTCTTAGCAAATAAAAATAAAAAATAAAGAATTTAATTGGTTTGATTCGTATTTTAAAAACAGGCAACAATGTGTTGAAATACAACATGTAGCTGATGATCCTTTATGCAAATACAAATATATTAAAACATATCGCTCAAAATTGCAAACAATGCAATATGGAGTACCCCAGGGATCGATTCTGGGTCCTCTCCTCTTTCTTTGTTATGTCAGGGGGTTGCCTGGATTGGTGCCTGGGGGTGGCTCTGTCTGTATGTATGCTGACGACGTCAGCATCACTGTCTCAGGCAAATCAAAGGAAAGTATTGAAATATCCTCATTCGTTGGTCTTTCAAGGATACAACAATTTTTATCAAGTAAAAATTTACTTTTAAATTCAGGAAAGTCTAATTTTATTTCGTTTTCCATAAAAACAGGCGAGATCAAAGTTAAACCCTCATATCACTGTTTATAATGAAGAACTGCTTCAAGTGAATAGCACAAATTTTCTTGGATTACTAATAGATAATAATCTTAGTTGGGACCAACATATTGATAAGATACTTAAAAAAATGTCATCTGGACTTTACGCATTGCGTCAAATGGCTAAGGTTTGTAGCATTGACTTTCTAAAAACGATCTATTTCTCATTAATACATTCACATTTGGCTTATGGATTAAATATTTATGGAGCAACGACAAAAAAAAATTTAGACAGAATTTTAGTTCAACAAAAAAAAGGCACTTTAGAATTATATTACATTTGAAAAATACAGAAACAGTTAAAAAATACTTTGAAGAGCTTGGAATTCTGACAGTTTATAGCTTATATATTTTCCAAACCGTTCTTTATGTTAGACAATACGACAAATCAACAGACAATAACAATGAACATAAATATAACACAAGATTAAACAGAAGAGTAGAAAAAACATACATTAAACTTTTTTGAAAAGAAAACTACATTCATGGGAACAAAATTTTTATTTAATTTGCCAAGGGATCTGAGATTAGAAACCAGATCTTGGCAAATTCAAAAGGAAATTAAAAGAACATTTGTTAAAACTTCCTTTATATTCACTTGATGAGTTCTTTTCAGGATAATTGATTTATATTTTAATAATGTTTTTTTTGTGTGTGTGTATGCATGTATGTGTGTGTGTGTGTGTGTATATATGTATATGTATGTATGTTTATATGTATATGTTTGGATAAATAAACTTTATTGGTAAAATAGTAGTAGTCTATAATACTTTGAACAATTAATTGTAAACTGTTAATTACTAAGCATAAATTATGTTAAACTAATTAATGTTATTTTGACCCTATTCAATGTACAGTGTGCATTTTTACTCGAATAAAGTATTTATTGATTGATTGATTGATTGATTGATTGATGTAAAATCTCTTGCTAAAAAAAAAAACTAGATTGTTGTAGCATATTTAGTGGGCTGCTTGCAGGATAATTCCAACGGTACTTATGTCTATGTTTGGATAGTTCTATTAATTGATAGATATTGTTAAATACTTAATGAGCGTAATTTTGCAGCATGGCAAAAAATATTGAAAATTCAAAACATAAACCAACAAAGTCCAGTTGGAAATCTCCTTTTAAATCCGAGTCAGACGAGAAACCCAAGAAACATCTTCGCTTCAATTTAAAACCAGAGTGTATAGAATCTAATATCTCATCCACTTCAGCTGTAAGAAATGATGATGATCATGATGAAGAAGATGAGTCTACTACTATTGCAACCCCAACCAAGAAGAGGTAAGTTTTACTGTAGTAAAATTGTTGTATAATTTCAGTGCTGCAGGTGTTTGGCATCCAAGCACATGAGCAAGCCACAACTTGTGAATGTTGTTGTGTTCGAGAAATGTATTTTATTAACTTTGTCATGATAATATTTTGTTATATACACTTTATATTATTTATACAGTAATTTGCAGATCAGGGAAGTTGTACCAAAATACTGTATAAGTTACAGGAGTTATGCAAAATATACAAATATGAATAGGTCTACCAATAACAATAATCCCATACTGTCTTTTGAATGTCAACAAATCAAGTTTTAAAAGCCTTAAATTGCTGAAATATTTAATGGTTTTGTAAAACATAATCAAAGATTCCAGTTTGGCACTTTCTAATAGTTGTCAAAAAATAATGAAAGATAATCCTTTTTTATTCAATTGGAGATTATAATTTTAAGTGTGTCTTATTGAAGTAAATAAAGGTGTAAAATATTTATTTCAAATAATCAGTTAAAACAAGCAAAATCTTCATTCATTGTTGTTAGTTGTTTATCTTGCTTGAAATGTTTTTGCTTATAGTATTCTTCCTAGTAGTAAACTAATTTATCAGAGATTTTAAAGACAATTTTTCTCATTTTTAAGGAAAAAAGAAACAAAAATGGAGTTGCCAGAGGCTGTGGACGAGTTGGAAGAGGAGATTGAGAGGCAAATGAGCTCTAAGGCAGAGAAAACCAACCTGTCAGTGATGAATGTCAGGAATATACTGAGGGTAAGATAGTCCTGTTTATTAATAATAAATATAATTATTAATTATATTTATTATATTATTTACAATATATTATATTATATTATTTATTATTATTACAATATTTATAAATTATTTACATGTCTTGATGTATAAAGCAAATATTTGTTTATTAATTAAGTAAATACGGAAATGTTTTCAGCTTAACCCATTGCGGATCGTATTGTTTTGGCGCACGGGCACCAGCGGACACAAATTAATTTACGGCAGCGGCCGCACGAACAGCAATGGTGCGCCACATCGTATCACTCGCTATTGTATACTAGAAAATTCAGCTGTGAAGGTATTCGTTCAGATGGAACATGGGCCTACTGGGGTATCTGTTATGTTGGACCGATAACACGCGAGCAAGGTTCCGGGGTGGCAGGGATGATGTCTGAATCTTAGGTTAAATAAAGCGGCTCGGGCGAAGCGATTACAACATCCGGGCCATTGTCTAGACTAAACCCGCTAACATGTACGTCTGCATCGATTAGTTGTGTCACTAACCTCAAAAGTATTATAATAACAACTGAGGAAAACACCCAATCAGAAGCGCTAAAAAGCAGAGTAACCTCATATGAATGATTTTTCAACTTCGACATACAACTGCGATCTGAAGGATATTTATAAAACTTTTGAAAACTCTAAACATAGACCGTTGTTAAACACTCTTAGTTGACAAGTGAAGACGATCGCCCGATCTATCAGACACTAATAGAACTATTTGGAGGGAAACTTAAAAGCAGATCGCTTTTGCGACCTGAGCTCGTCATCGTGCCGTTAGGCCCGGTCGCTGCGTGACGAGCCCAGCTCGTCAGTGATCCGCAATGGGTTAATGTTATGTACCATAACCTTACGCACAACACAATCCTCTACAGTGTCAGGTAATAACAATGGATTTTATGTTACAGTCTGTGATCACCAACAAGTATGTAGTAGACATGGTGAGACAGACTGTGGAGGAAGGAAGAGTCACTGAGATGCCATTCGAGCCTAAGCTGACGAGGGCCAAGACCAAGTAAGTTCTACGAATTGGTATATTTTATTATTACTTAGAAAAAGTTCCTATTTTCAATAACGGACAATGGGCAAAATTTGAATGGTGATAAATTGTTTTGGGAAATTGTGTTTGAAAACTAAAGTTCTGGTGCCTCTGAGTAATGACTAGGCCTTTCAGAGGTCTGTCAGAACAGTGGCACACCTAGAAATCTTCTCTGGGGGATGTCCGGAACACTGTGGAGTTGGTGGGTATAGAGAATCCACCAGATCAGCAGGGAGGTCTGGTAAAATGTTGAAATATTAGGTCCTAAAATTGTTATTTTATAGTACTACTGAACTAATAAAAGGAGGGCAAAGATCAGATCATGGTGTATAAAGTTTACAGTAACATCACAGTACCATCAATCGCCAGAGAAAAACTACAATCTTCTGTAACAAATACAGTTTATATTAAGTGTATTTAACTAAAACACAATTTAATCATAACATTAACAAAATAGTTCATTTTAAGTCACAAATCAAGAACAAAGTTAAATCTTGATGTCTACTCCCAGGTCTAAAAGTAGAGATATCCAAGTTTTAAGGTTGACCACATACTAACTATAATAGAGCAGCAATAATGGGATTAAAATGTAGTTTGTTTATTTCTGGGTTTTAACATATAAAACTGTTAACTAACTTCCAGTTTTTATATCTATAAAAAAAAAATTGGTTTCTGGTACTTTTCAACCAAATTGCAATTTTTCATAACTCAGAAATTTGTGTTCCGATTAAGACCAAATGCTTTCACAAGTATTCTATAATTGAGTATGTAATTTTAGAGCAATATAAAAATAAAGTTGTTATTAAACTTCCATCTTAACTTTTATTCTTGGCCAGGTAGTGCGCAAAATTCAGCCTTCGGAATGTTATGGAGCTTTTAGTCATTATCTTGAGCGTTGAATTTTATAAACCACTATCTAAAAAGTTTTAATACAGATTAAGTTGAGTAGGCTATGTTAATTTTTCATAGTTGTCAACTGTTCGTTTTTACGCACAAATTGTCAGGGTGGTGCTGCCTTATAGTGACAACGAACTAACATAGCACAGAACTTCTCAGAGCTCAGCGACTTACTCACTACTGTGACAACTGATCAAGTCGGGACTACTCTAACAGATACGTTGGACCGGATACTCGTCTATCCGTTCGTTATAGATGAAGTTACATGATAGAAGTTACTGTTATAGGTACTTCTATGATACATATACTTTACAAATTTAGCAGTAACTGGAACATATTCCATTTTAGGAGTACTCTAACGTTCGATTCTAAATCAATATGAGTGTATTTTGTACTCAGTTACTGAAAGTACAGAGCACAGGTAGAATCCATAAGAAATAGTAAGAACTGTTGTTACTTTCATAGTTGCTGTGTGATGGAGAAATTCTTATATGTAGCGTGTTGAACAAAGTATGTGCAGTGCATAAATTTCGTGAATTAATATAGTAACAAAGTTTGTATTTGATTATGGTTCATTTCAAAGTTCAAACATAAATGTTATTTGTAGTCAAAAATAGACAATCAATTATTTTGAAATAAAATGCTCTTGGGAGGGCACAGATCCCGTTCATCTCCTCCGTTGTTGGGTCGTTGTGTCAGAACACCTCCAACTAATAATGTTGAAGATTGATTAGTATTCGAAATGTTTCTATTGTATACAGTCTGCTCCTGCCAACTGAAGAATAAGGACATACATTTCTGTAGAAGTTGTTCAAAATGTAATCCCTGTATTGTTTCAAAATGGTTTCCTTATTAGTTATATTTATAGTTGTTTCAGGACATAATATCTTGTAATGGACCAATTGTTGATATGAATTCACAATGAGTATTGGCTTGATTATGAATGTACTTATCCTGGTCTTCTTAAAACTTGTCGATAGGTCAACATGGCCATCATCATCAACCTCTCCTAAACCTTCAAAAATTACCTTGTATACCTGAACACTTACAAAATTTCCATTTCGGTCATACAGATTTAAAACAAAACTTAATCGCCAATCTTTGTTCTACCAAAAACTGTATTTTGACTTACACAGTCAGTGTCACAAAACGACTGCCACTGAAATGCCCTGTCCTTAATCTCTGAATTGGACTTAATCTCTCAAAAAAAAACAATAAAGTGACACCAACCAATCCAATTATATTAATGTCTGTTGAAACCTAGAAATTTTAAATGTGAATCTGTCCTGTAGAGAGCTACTGCAGCAGAACTCTGCAGTACCCCCGCCAGTGGTGGGATTCCTCACCCCTGTCAAAGCTGCAGTCCCAGAAATCAATCCAGAGATCAAGCTCCTCATCGACAAGGAACTCTCCGAGGACTCATCAGATGAAGAGTATAACCCTGAAAATGAGGAGGAGGAACAGGTGTGTAAGCAATATAGTCATCGCATCCAAATTGTTCTTGAAAACTCATGAAAATTTAGTTAATGAAAGTAAACTTTGTTACATTGTTTATTTTTTGTTTTTGTTTTTTTTTTTTTTTTTTTCGTTAAAACAAGCATATTAATTTTATGTTTAAAGAAATAAGTAGCTTTAGGCAGAAGTAAAAATATTTCTCTGCTATAGAAGTAAAAGATGAAGTTATAGAGCTTAGTTAGAAAAAGATAGTACAGGCTCAGTCAGTAGAGTTTTAGATTGTTTAATTAACATGTTGCCTATGGCAGACGTTTTGCGGCGAAGAGACACATTGGGAGTACTTAGTGAAGTATAGGGGTGCAGTGAAGGTGTTAAAGGAGTTTTTTTTGCTAGTTATATGAACACCAAATAATTATCTAGCATTTTTTTACCATGAACTTTTTATCAATTGTTAAAAAAAAGTATTTTTGGTAATTTTTAATATTTATTTTATAAATATCTTTTATGAATTATCTTTGTGCCAAAAACTAACAAAGATAAAAGAGACAATTTATTTTGCTCTAATTAGCTTCATCTTCTAATAAATATTCACAGCTAATAATAATATACACTATTTATAACATACATTTAGAAAGTGTGGTTAAAAATGTTTCATTATAACTTATTGTAACATTTTACGTTTCCTTTCAGAGCGATGATGATGACAAGGGTGACACGTCTGTGGTTAGTGATCTGGACTCTCTTCCCCCCACACCTGCCTCCCTCCCTGCCCCTCTCACGCCTCTCCAGGACTGCTCTATGGATGAAGACAGTGTCTTTAAAGTCCCACAGGTGAGTTGCAAGCAAGCAATAATTTTGACTTAATTGGAAATTTTCAAAACTAATTTTTTTAGTTTTGGGAAGCTTTTAATTCTTATATATGGAAAAATTACAAAATAATAATCAATTAAGACATATTTTTGTGGCCCCTGATTTCTTTCATTTCCTTATCTCATAGAAAAAATATCAATATTTTTGCTGCCAATGGCGCAGTGTAGTGGGTACGGCGGTTATCGCAAGATAACCAGATCAAGCAACGTCGAGCGTGGCCGCTGCTTGGATGGGTGACCGCTGAGCGATCCTGTCCTTGCAAGCGGCCCGCCTGCCCGGCCATTGGTGGTGGTTCGGAAGTCACCTTTAAGCCGTTGGTCCCCAGGTTAAGTGTTAGAGGGCTTCTTAGCCCTAACTTCGCCTTGGTAAAATAAGACATTCTTTACTTTTTTTTTATTATTAATTTTCAACTTCAATTAATCTTTTAATAGTACTGTTATTCTTGAATACACACACGCAAACAAAAATTATTAAAAAACTGAACTTTTATCTCCCAACATATTCTGTGTTTAGCCATACAGTAGAACCCCTCATATCCAGCCTCGGATTTACCGCACCTCGGTTTATCCGGCCACTTCCCGGAAGCCAATATTGAAATTTATTTACCACGGCTTGCAGACGCGCAGCTGCACGCACTAGTCTCCCACGACTCTTGCGTTATTTTGGTGTATCTATTTGTTTACATTTTCCTGTGTTGTCCTCAGTTGAGCTAATAGGTTTAACCTGTAAACAGTTCGTGGATTATTTTCCAGTGCGGTTAGTACAGTACAGTACAATTGTTTTGTTTCGTCAAGTGCCTGTGTACTGTAGGTTGGTTTATCCGGCCGAATCGTTATCCGGCCAGGGGCTCGGTCCCGTGCTGACCGGATATGAGGGGTTCTACTGTAACTGACAGTCAAATTTATGTTTTTGTTTACTTTGTACTTTTTTGATTTATGACAAAACCTTTCACATATATTAGAACATTTTGTGGAGACGTTTAACCCTTTTAGGACTGCGCGTTTTTCAGATTTTCTATGCCTAAAAGACCGCCTTGTATTTTTAAAAAGTGTAAGGGTTTGGGGAAAAAATTGTATATTCTAAAGTAGTGGAGATATTTCAATAATTTTTTTCTGCATGAAGAGACTAACAATAAGAAAATAGGTTTTACTTTGTGCAAATCAAAAAAAAAGGTTTGTTAACACCTATAAATAAAAAAAGTTTTTTGAAAAAAAAATTTTTTGGTTTACAGGAATTTTGTGTAATCTAAAAAAAAATAGAACAGTCCACACATATAGATACATGTAATTTGCAAATTATTGCTTAGGAGATTGCAACTTATTTCAATACTTTTCTTCGATAAAATGGCTGAGATACGAGGAAAAATAATAATAATGGTAAAAATTAGAAAATAGATAGAAGCAGAAAAAGATAACTTAACGACAGAGAACAGGCCAATTAAGCAGTAATGAACAATATTTTGTCTCTAACTCAGTTATTTTCATGGTCTTGTATTAAGTTTGAAAGTTCATGAGAACTATTCTAAAAACTTACTCGTACTAAAAAACTAAAAATAAAATTATTTTGCACACAGAAGAAATGTTACAGAACTGCTGACAAGTCTAACAAACATGTTTGGTGAGGCACACTCAATGTAAGCCTTTATTACATACATTTGACACAGGCAGTTCTGGATCTCTTCATCTTGTCTTTTAGTCATTTTGAAGCACGATAATCGTCTAAACACAATGAACAAAACGTAAACAAAACTCGGCAGGCCGCGTCAGTTAGCTGGCGCTGGCGATCGCGTGTTGGTCGCGGCTGAGAGCTAGCGCTACCAACTGCGCAATTTATCATTTTCCCACTTCTCCGTGGATTAAAATTTTACTAAATTCAAAGACGATTGTGAATGTAGAAACTATCAATAGATGTGGAGTCAAAATTTTGTTGAATCAAAGTTATTAATTATTTTCTTTATACCCATAAAACCAAACTACTGATAAATCGTTAGTTGGTATTTTTAGCCTAAAAGACAAACTAACGATATATCGTTAGTTGGTCCTAAAAGGGTTAAAACAAAAAATGTGTTGTCACTTAAAATTAGAGTTCTTGTGGAAAACTAACATTAGTGCTTTATTATTAGTTGTGTTAGGCTGATTTAATTTGACCAGCTGTTTACTTATTTACCAGCTTATTACAGTGACTAGTAATCCCAAAACAAATGTGCTAGCGCAACTTGTACCATTAATGATAATTGTAATTGCAGTGTTCTCTGGACGGTTTTGTGATGTCTATTTGTTCATTGGAACATCATGATTTGTATAGCCAAAACAAGGGAGATTCGTAGCAGTAAATTTTTGTGATATAAAAAACTGTTAGAAATAAGGTAGTTTTACCAATTTAATTTAACAATAAAAACCTAAAATATCCCTTCTGGTCTAGTAGGAAGAAAGGTAGATTACATAAACTCTTAAGATATATTGAAAAAAGTAAAAGATGTTTATAATTCCTAAATATATTGTAATACATTATGATTTGGGCCTTTATTGGGAATTTGTTAAGTTGAAAGTTATGCTTGATTCAAAAGACCGCCATCTTAAAACTTTTTGATTGTTTAAGACTGGCTAACGAACAGTCTCTGTATATACATTTTGGATTATGTGCACCATGATCGAAGAAAATGCAAAAAAGTCTACTGGAAATTCTGTCAAGAGGGTTATTGAAATAGAAATCTACCTAAAATTTAATTTAAGATGTGATATTTATAAATGACCCCAGCAAGAGTGAATGAATCCACACATTTAGACATGTAATATTGTAGGAGAACGTGGGCCAACGCACCCGCTCTAAGCTGGACCTGAACCAGCTCCCTCTGGAAAGCCTGGAACAAGCATTTGTTCCCCCAGATATCACTCAGGACATGTATGAACAAGAGTGTGACAACCCTGACTGGCACGAGTTCCTCAAAGAGTTCACGCAGCCCCTTGGTAAGTCATTCATCCCAATATACAGGTGCATTAGTTTCATTACTGCTGAATGCCACTGTGTAATGCATTGGAAGATAGTGAAAGTTAACTTATTCACATTATGCATTGACTTTGAATATTAGTGCAAGAAGATCTACTCTGTAGAAATGAAATAGGTCACTCTCTTGTAAATAAATATATTATAAATAAATCAGCTCATTCAATACTATTTCTGTTAAAATAACAATATCCAGAATTTTCTCTATACAAGCAAGGTAGCAGAAATTAATTGGACAAATTCAGACCTATACCGAGGTTTCATAAATCTTAAAGATCATTGAAAATGTATTACAATACAATCATGTCTTTTACATTACTTGATACAAACAATCCCTTACTTTTTTAAGCCATCCCTCCATCCCACTGAAAAATGTAAAATAACTGATAGTATTTTCCTTGATTCAAGCAAGGTGTTCAATTACTTGGTGCACAAAATTTTTCTGTTTAAAATCAGTTCTTTTGGTGTATAAACAATATAACAACAATACCACAATCAATGAATATGAGACATACCTTTTAAGTATTGTCTCAAGATCCACTTTAATTCTTATCATTCATTAGATATATTTGACAAGTAGAACAGGGAACTCATATATACTATAATAGTGGACATGTAATCCAAATTTAGTTGATAAAATTATAGTTCTTAAATATTGTCAAATAAATATTCTTTAACATTAAAAAATTATTTACTTTTATTTATTTTTTTAAGTTATACATTATTTGTAAACAGAATATTAAGCTTAAATTGCTTTAAATTAATTGATTTTTCAAAAATAATGCCACCTGTGCATAAAGTCTGACGTTTATTTATAATGTTTGTTCATATTTTAGAAAAGTACTGTTTATTACTTACAAGCAACGAGATTGTATAATAAAATTAATATACAGTTCAATTAAAGTTGAAACTTTTGGTCCTCCACTTTCTTCATTTATTTGCTTAAAAACTTTGTATTGTGCCACATAGACAAACTGTAATGGTGGTAAGTTTGCCCAAGAGAAAGAGAAGCAAACACAGTATAGATGAAACACAGCGTGTTATGTACAATAGTCATTATTAATGTCACTTGGTTGTTACAGCTGTGAACGAGACTTTGGAAGATGATGTGGACAACGATCCTGAATACAATATCCTGGAGGACATTGAAGGACAACCAGGTAAGATATGCTCTGATACTCTTTCTCTCTTAAGGTTTTTTGTAATTTTTGAGTTTTTATGTGACTTGTTAATAATACTAACAAAGAAGACTGAGGTGCTTCCAATCACTGTAGGCCGTAACACTTATAAATTATTTATTTTTATGATGTAACAATTTGTTGTACTCATATTTCAAAATAAATTAAATTATTACAAATTGTTAGATATTTTATGCTCTTAAAATATTTTTAAAAATATAATGTTTTTAAACCACCCACCTTTAATTATATTTATGTTTTAAGATCATACTTTCCTCAGTAAAGTATGAAGAATCTTTTTTCACCAGCGTGTACATGTTTCAGTGGAGGACAAGGAAGAGATGCGTAAGGACCGTGCAGTAAAGGTTACTAAGAAAGAACTGAATGCTTTGATTTCCGAGCTGTTTGAGTGCACAGACATTCCTTCCAGTGATGACGAGACCAATGCCCAGACATCTGAGAGCATTGCAGCCTTGGTTAGTACTGTAGTGAAACTAATCATGTTCACTTCATCTTTTTTTAAATTCATCATCTTTTTTGGATTTTTAGTTTCCAAAAATTGTAGAATTTTTGTTTAATGCTGAGATTTCATACTCACGTTTTATTAAACTTTGGTCAAAAACATATTTACTACTTCAGTTTAGAGTTTTCAGAATGATCTTTCATCAAGCTTTTTAATGGAAAGAAACTGAATTGCCAATAGCAATGGTCAAATCCAGGATGTTTAAAACTCAAATATTAAAAAATTGATACCCGGTTCTCGAATTTTAAATCTCAAGAATAAGTGGTGGAGGATGACAAAAATTTCTCAAACAGTAAACTTCTTTTGTACAAACAGGACAGACTCTGCATGTACATCTTAACTGTCTTTCCCTGAAAATACTCAAGAATATTAAATAATTGGTCTTGAACAGGAGGAGAGTATTATGAAGGAAACGGAGGATCGAGAGAGGCGGGAAGCGGAGAGGAGAGGGATCCACCCACACCAGAGAGAGCTGCTGGGGCAGCAGTTGAGACAGCATGTTCAGTTGACAACACAACACTTCCTGCAAACCTACCGTCACCCACTCTACCATTATCATTCGTCTACGTGCAAGTCTATGTTGGTAAGTCAGCTCTAGTTTCTATTAAAGACAAAACTAAAATTTCATGTTTAAAAGAATTTCAGGTTAGTTTTAAATTCAAAGAAAAAATATTTTAATTTGTTTTATGGAATAAATGTCAACTTTATGCTGACGAGAAATATTGATGGTCTTGGTGTCAAAACTGTGTAGGATGTTTCATGTCAGTTCAGCCACCACCTTAACACGTATAAACTCAGATTTTGATGTTCTATTCATAAATACAATTAACCATTTTAAAGTTTTGTGCTTTATATCTTTAGATATTAGAACTATATGTTTATTTGTGGCCAGAAAATATTTTAGAGTGTAATTTTTAGAATTTTGAAACAAAACACAGAGTTCTACAATAAATGGGTTATTTCCCAAAGGGCAAAGAATAATGATAAGATTTACCTTTTTAGTGGCTGAAAAAAAATTCATGTTGAAAAGTGCAAAGTAAATTTTTGTGTGGAACTAAAAGGGTTAATATTTTTGCCTTATTTTTTCTTCTTTTTTAACTGATTGTGTCTGGCGGTTGTAATCAGCAGATATAAAAAAAGTATATTTTTGTATCCTCTAAAAATGTTTCACTCTAGTCTTTATTTTCAAATGTTAAATCTTTAAAAAGTCAGTCAAATGTTTTAGTTACGCAAAATTAATATTTCTAAAAGATTGGAAATTGAATTGTTAACATTTTCCTTATAGAGAATTAAAATGTCTACAAATATAAAATGAATAATACAAAGAAATATAGTTTAAATTGTCTTAAAAATAATTTAGTTTCAAAATTTATGTTGGTTGAGTTTTTGTTTGTAAGACTATGTTTTTAAGTTTTTGTTTCAATTTTCCCAGTAATTCATATCCTTTAAAAAGAGACATCCTGCTGTGTTAGCTAAAGAACATACTTAAGGAATAAAAATGTTACAAAATATAAATGTTTAGAAAATTATTAGAAAAACTTATTAATGTTAGCATTTCAAATTAAATCTGACCAGGGAAGTAAAGTGTAAAAAAATGTGCGAGCCTTACCACAGTTTTACTTAACTTTAAATAAAAAGTAGAAATAAATCTTTTACACTCTTGAACAAGTACTGTGGAAAATACTAAACCTCTTATGAGACCATAATAGCAAAAATTAAATAAAAATTGTTCAGGTGTTAAAAATCTGTATTAATTGACTATTATTTTGTAATTTTTCCATATACAAGAATTAAAAGCTTCCCAAAACTAAAAAATCAGTTTTTTTTTTTTCTTTTTTTTCATGTGTAAACAAGGTACAATCTAATCATATTTACAAACAATAAAAGACTCGTCTGGATATTCATCATTTACACCTGTAGTGCTTCTTTCTATAGGCACTGTGTATAAGAAAATAACATATTTTATACATGAGAAAGTAAGAAAAAACCCATCCAATAAACCCTTTTAATAATTATTAAATAATGTTTGTGCTTTAAAATATTTCTTTCTCTGGTAAGAAAAACAAATTTCCAAGCTTAAAATAGTCCTGTATAGTTGACAAGTGATATATTGCAGAGTCTAATTTTTAGTTTTTTGATATTGATGAGGTAATGCTGACTGTTCACAGTTGACACTTGACGGGCTGAAGAAGGCTAAGGTGTGTGGCCAGGAGATAAGCAACATGGAGGCTGCTATTGATACTGTAGCCTGTTGGGAAAAAGTACGCAGCGATCCTGACACCTGTGAGAAGATAACTAGGTACGTAGCCTCAATAACAATTGTATTAAGGATGTTGTAATTGGTGGACTTTAACATTTATAATGTCAATAAATTTCTGAAAATTCTGTTTGTTCAGCTTAACTATCAGTGAAAATATTTGGTATATAATGTTGTTCTAAAAACCCTTTAAAGTAAAATTGTTTATACGTTTATCAAGACTTTAGGGAAAGGATTTCATAGAATTTATCTGTTGAAAGAGTTCTTAAATAAGTGGCAGATGAGCATATTAGAACTGTTCTACATAAAAGTAATTCCCTTTAAAAAATGTACATAAACATTTTCCATATTACACAGTCCATATTGGAATTGGGACCATTGCTTTTAGGAGATAATTTCTCAGCCTCCTCAATGTAAAGTAACCAAACAGCTGTTTCACTACTGTTGTGTTAAATTTTTATCTTCTAAAGAATATTATTTGATGATTTGTTTCTATCTTCATTCCTTTGTCTTCAAAATATAGGTGAAATAAACATAAATCATTTATTTTGGTAACATTGCAGTCTCTTATCTCTATTTCACAATAAACTTGGTTTTCTGTAACACTCACACTTCCCTGTCCCACCCATTGTAGTAGATTCACAGGAAACACAGCACACATCTCATCAGATCCTAGAACTGTATGTAGTCCAACCAATTTGCATTGTATAAGAACACAACATAGTATTTTTTGAAATCAAAAGAGTAACTTCCTTTGATAAAAGAATTGATTGACAGTTACACTGGTTTGGTGAGGGTTGTAATAGAAGGAAGCAAAACTAATTAATGATAAATGTTTCCACACTCAAAACTGTCAGACATTTGATTAATAATTTTATCAGCATCAACTAAAGAGATGAAGAGGCTAAAAATAGCAACTTTCAAGTGACTTCAGGTTTCTTCGCTTTGTTGTCTAGGACTGATATAGCTGTAATTTGATAGTCTTAAATTTCATATGCAGAACCTGTCCTTATCCTGTTTTTATTTATCCATCACTGTTATTAACACATCGGTTGATTTGAATAAACAATAAATAAATACATTTATCATAGTGCACAGTCTGCATGTAATATTTTTATAATTACATAAAGTTGTACATTATGTTTATCATTTGTTGCTGTATTTTACTAATCCACTGCATTAAATATGTGCTGATCGTTTTTTTTATAAAATCATGTTTTAATTATATCTGCATAATTAAGAAGATTTAGTAGTACAGTAGAGTCTCAGTAATTTGAGGTAGACGGAACTGAGCCTACCTTGAATGATCAAAAACTCGAATTACGTGGAGCATTATGAGCAAAAGGATTTGTTAAATATAACTACTGTTTGTATGTTAAGTAATGAACAACTGCAGTTTATTAAAGTAAAATGAAAGTATAAATAGAAAAGACAATCTAATTTTATGCATGTAGACAATTTTTACTTTAAAAAAAAAAAACTGTTAGACCTAATAGTTTTTTGTCTCATCACATTACAACACTAGCGAGCAGCGATATCCTACCAGCGTCAAAATAATATAGTGTCAATTGCAGTTGCTTCTGTTTGTTGTTCTACATAGTGTAAAGCTGCATCTAGCACTGCGTAGCCTTCACTATGCAGTCTCTTGCACAATTTAATTTCTTCGTCACATGAGTCACAAGTCAGTCATGTAACGAACTATGCACCCTACTAACGGTATGCCCAATCCTCACAATTCTTCACACAGCGTTTGCAAGTTGAAGGTGTTGTTTTACAAGTGATATTTATTACTCTTTATTTTTGATTTTTTTTACCACATAGTAGCTCAAATTACATTAAAGCTCAAACTATCGAGACTCAAATTACTGAGATTACTTTACATGATTTACTGGTTTTTTTATTTCATCCTTTTGGGTTGATGTATTATGTTTGTGTATAATGGAGATTTTGTGTTTTTACCTATTTAATTACTTCTTTGTTTGTTATTGTGTAAAATTAATTTTAAAATTTTAGACCCTTAAGGATTTTTATCTCTGCCTTTGAAAATGCATACATGTATATAATAAGAACAAATTTAAGAGCGTCAATATTTGATCTAATTGAGTATAAATTTGTTTCAGGTTTATAAAAAATGAGATGGAAAGAGAGTAAGTAGTTTTATTCTTCATTGCATGGTAATTAATATAATTGGATTTTGTATAAGATTGCTCTGAATTTATCCCAGCCACTATTGACAAACATACTTGTTGCTGTTTAGTCTAGTAAAATTGAGATCCAATCTTAATGTTAAAAAAATTATGGCAGCAGTGGAAATTATTATTATTTGTTGTTTCTCATAAACTCGCGTAATATCATTCATAATACTACTGCTTTCCAAATTTTCTTATGTATTAGATATCTTTACGCTTGTGTCCAGCTTTGTTTATACACTGTTTTTGATCATTTGGCCACATAATTATAGATTGTCCTATCCCATTAGTCGTGTATCGATAAAAATGCTGTCTTCACTTTTTGGAATAACCTAAACTTAGATTGGTAAAAAAAGGTATGTAACATATTATGTAAAACTGTGTACACCACTTTGGGTAATAACTTCAATAAGGCTTCACTTCATAGGACAACTTTCTCCCTAATGCTGTAATAGTGGTAGTTACATAACTTGTTTGGTAAATATCTAATGATATGACCTTCTAATCACTACAAACCTGTTGAACTTGTAAAGAAGTAAACACAAATTCAATAGCATTTAAAATATTGCAAATGACAGGTGTACAATCTTTGTACTGTTTTAAAATTTTAAAGTAGTCTAATAGTAGTAAAAGTAGGTACGATCTCAACCAAAAGTAATTTTAAAGTAAAAATATAGTTTAAAAGGTTTGGTATGCTTTAAGTTATATGGATTTTACGATACAGTTTATACAAGTGTACAATTACACAAATACTTCTCAGCATCTATTTTACTACTGTATATGTGGTAAATTGTCCATAAAAATGAGTCTACTTGTGCACCTCTTATATTTTTGTTTGCACAGTAATTACCTAAGGTAATATTAAGTTAAGATCACATTAAAAGAGGTGATGGTGAAGTGCTAACTGATACAAATTTACTTGTTTGCTTTTCGTATGGACAATGTAACCTAAACTTTAACTCCTTAATGTTTTAAGATAATGTGCACTGATGGTTTTACAAGCCATTCAAATGTTATACATCTTGCTTTCAAAAATGAGTGCTATAATTCCACCATCCAGATTTATTTCAAAAGCACGCTCAGCTGAAATGTCTCAGTATTAGTTGTCTACATACAGTGCAATCTTGCTAATCCGGCAGTATATCGAGATTGGTAGTGTCGGATTACCGAAATTGCCGGATTAATGGATGTATGGGTAAAAACATACGAAAAACATACAAATGTACATTGAAATTTATTAGAAACCAGTTAAAGTATAGTTTAATATAAGTAGAACGCAAAAGTACAATTGGAAAATAACTAAATACACAATAAAACGTAATAAACAAACAGCACAGTATGTTTAATCTGGCTGTGAAATAAACAACGGAAGGATACAGTACAAAAAATTTGAAAATCAATATGTAAACTTACATACCGTAAAATTAAAAATCTGCATAGGCCTATTTACTACAGGCAGGAAAAAAGTTTTCGATAGTTTTTTTGTTTTTTAGCATCAAATGAATGCTCTTCAACACTTTTTCTGGAAGTCCTTTGAGTGTAAGGAGTTCAGGAGCTGACGCACTATTTTCCTCCGCCCAAGTTATAGCCGTGGTGAACGCACGCAACGCCTGATCAGTGTTTACTGTATGTGGAGCAGCTGCGACACAATCAGTTCCCCTCTCCCCTTCGTCGTCATCACCGCTGTCGAGTATGTCTGCTACTATCTCGTCGTCTGTCATTATTTGGTACAATTGTTCTTCTTCCTCCCCGGTGAACCAGTCATTTACATCAGTTTGCATCAGGTCATTAGGATCATCCACAAGCTGCTCATTTAGTGCAAGTCATTCTTAAGTCATTTAGCTCAGTTTCGTCGTTTTGTTGTTCAGAGTTACTTTTTTTCTGTTTTTCGTAATCCTGTAGTAACGTCAGAGTAGGCCACAATTTTTTCCATGAACAGACAATGGTTTTCGTTGAAAGTTTCTCCATGCACTAGCTAAGTTAAAAACAACGTCTTTAAGGTTAGTGTTCTTTAGTGCTGTAACACCCCTCTTTTGACAAAATACTGTACAAAAGGTTTTTTTGTAACTTGTCTTTACGGTTTGGATAACGTTTTGATTCATAGGTTGTAGTAATGGAGCAACATTTGGGGGCACAGATAGTGCACAGATGTTGCCATCCCTTAATTCGTCTGAATTAGGATGCCCAGGGCAGTTATCGAAAAGTAACAATGCTCTAAGAGGCAACTTCTGTTTTTTAAAAAATTTCTTGACTGATGGAACAAAGCTGTTATGAAACCATTCGTTGAAGAGAGTCTTTGTCATCCAGCCTTTTGTTTGGTTTGTGTATTCCACGGGCAAATTTACGTTCTTAAAACGCAGAGGGTTTTTTTTATTTACTGATCACGAGCATTGGTATTTTATGAGTGCCACTGGCATTACAGTACGGCATAAATGTGATTCGGTCTTTTGCCAACTTGCGGCCAGGTGCACTTTCTTCAGCTCTGTGAACAAAAGTTTTTTTTGGCAAAAGGCACCAAAATAAGCCACTCTCGTCCGCGTTATACACCTGATCTGGGGTCAAGTTCATTTCTTCAATAGTTGTTATGAATTTTTCTATAAAGGGCTCAACCGATTCTTCCTGGCACAAAAGTCTTTCACCAGTTAAACTTAACAGTCTAATCCCGAAACGTCTTTTAAACTTGTCCAACCAACCTTCACTGGCACGAAAGTCATCCTTCTTCATTATTTTGTTGTAGAATAACTTGGCTTTTTCCATAAGGATATCACCTGAAATAGGTGTATGCCTGCTTCTTTCTTGCATGAACCATGCAAAAAGTGCATCTTCAACTTGGGGAAACTCACCTGATTTCAAGGTTTTTCTTGCAACAGCAGATTTCTCACTAGGCCTACTTTTGAAGAACGATTCAATTTTGTCCTTTTTGTTTTTAATGTTGTGTATTGTTGCACGACCAATGTTGTATTCTTTGGCCAAATGAGACAACTTATCACCTATCTCTAAACGTTTTAGAATTTCGTACTTTTTATCGATTGTTAATGTCACATGTTTACGTTTTTTCTGACATCGCACTCAACTATTATAAAATATCAAAATAACACACACGAGCACACACGTCAACGAAACACAAACACAAGCAAACACGTCAACGGAACGAAGCTGTATACAGTAGTACTGTAGCCAGAGCGCAAGTAGGCAAGCAACTGACGAGTGACTAGTGGCGGCGCGGTGGGCCGGTGCGTCGTCCGTGCTTGCAGTGACATGAACCAAAGGGCATTGACCCGACCCGTCATCGCTCGCACAGTGCCGGATTACTGGACGTGCCGTATTAGCGCACGGCCGGATTATAGAGACTGCACTGTATTTGTTTGTTCAATTACCTCTCTGATTCTGATTCTATATTCTACAAATCCGCAATATGACAAACAATAAAAATGTCAAGGTATAATATCAACTAGAATTACCATAGTATTTAAGTATGTTATAAAGGATACTGCAATACATAAAGTTATAATACTAGTAAGAAAATTATGTGTATAATAACGTACACTAGTTACATTAAAAAAATAAAGCAATCTTACTGTATAAAATAAAAGTGAATATGTGGTTAAATGCCTCAATAATGAAGTATTAACCCTTCCCACGCAGAATTTATCTTTCAATTTTTACTCATAACGCGTAATTATTAACTTTAACATTTTCTTTTACATTTTACCGACTCTAATTTTTTTTACTTAGTGGTGGCTATTAGGAATAAAAAATAATATAGTATCACAAAATAATCAGACCCCTATATTTTTTAACAAATTTTCAAATTTTACAAAAAGTCGTCAGGATTTGCCATTGCATAGAACAATATAGGCCTATAACGACACAACAAATAAATTAATAACAGAATAAAAAGATAATATAATGCTAAATACAACAGGAACACGAACAGTAAATAAGGAAATATGGCAAAACAGCGTTAAACACTAAAATATGCCGTGCCGGGATATATCCGTTTACCGCGTAATGGTTCGACGCAGACTGAGGCTAAATCACGCCACGAGGGACAAAGCCACGCCCTCCCACCACTGCGACGCGCCAATGAGGTTCAAACTGTAACATCTGCTTTTCGGAATAAGTATTCAACACTCCCTTGAACTCTAGCGGATTCCACGGCAACTACAATTTATTAAATAACACAAAATAGACTTTAAAGGATATATCCGTTTGCCGCATGGGAAGGGTTAAGGCACACTTAAAGGAGCTAGGTACTGGGTTTTCTCAGGTTATTGAAGTTATATCTACTCCCTCCAAATCTAAGAGGGAGGTGGTGATTTCAGGTATTTGTTTTTGAAACCTTTCCTTGTAACCAGATAGTTGCTGAATAATCACTATTATTATTATTATTCTTTTTTTAAATGTACCATAGATAGGCAGTAGCAAGCTAACGTTTGAAGCAAGGGTTGAAATATGGAAGTATCTGGTTAAAGCCTCAAATAATGAAAATTAATACATTTATAAACACCCTGTCATGAGCCTGAGATGCAGCATTCCCCAGGAAGAAGAAAGTAAAGCATAAACGAGAACACTTTGTAAACAATGTAGTACTTAGATTAATAAAGGACTAGTTAACATTTCAAAGTCGATATAAAGTGACAGGCGATCAGACTCATAAAGAAGAGGCAAATATGAAGAAGTAAAGCTATGACCAAAGGTCAATATTTTCTAAGTTTAATTGTGAAGAATTTAAAGTTTAGTATTTCTTTGATTTAATATAAAATTAAGGGTGGTCATGCACAACTTAAGTCAATCATGGTTTGTTAGTTATTTGATTAAGAGTATAAATGTTGTAAACAAGTTGGTGTGACAAGTATTAAAACTATGTAATGATAGGGGTATTTTCAGAAAGAATAATATCCACGATCCAGACCAAAACCATTTTATTAAATTGTACAGTAAAAAGATTTGTAAATAAATAATGGTTAATTATCAAAAGCAATATCTCAAATTTATATGTTAAAAAATATACATATTATTGCAACTTTTTCTAATGTATTATTTCTACTTTTTAACTAGGAAAATGCAGAAACGTCAAAAGAAAAATTCAGGCATGAAGTTTCCTCCAGAACTAATGCGGGTGGTCGTGGACAGTGAGGCCTTCTTGTACCCGATGTTGCTGCCTCCTCTCCCGTTCAGGGTCTACTCCAGGGTCACGGGACCCAATTCCTTTACCCCGGCGGAGAATATGTATGTACAACACTGCTTTATTGTATGCTAACTCATTTGTTGTCATCTCTGGTATTTCTGGAGCCATTTTTGCTGAGGTCAATAAGTATTTCAAAACACTGTAATTATACAACTGTACTCTTACAATCAAGGTAAAAATACAGATAGTAAAGAATAATCAAAGTCCATCATACTCAGGCTTTGAATAATTGTCAAATTTTAAACTGCTTATATTACTTATTGAACAGTAGGACATAATGCTCACCCATGTTCATCTTAGCTATTTTATTAGTATAAATTCTTATACAGATTGTCCTGAATCATATTAGATTTTCTATTGATTATTCACTTGTATACTGATCATTTTCAGACTAACAAAAACAGGAATTTGTGTTACTTTTAACATTTTTCTCTTGGCAATTATTTTTTTCCACAAGCATCAGATACTTGTAGTTTTTATAGTGTTTTATTGTAACTTCTCCGAAGCTAGGAATAGAAAGTCAAGCTACTTTAACTTTTTGTGGGACAATGGCCATGAAGGTCCAAAACCGTAGTGGTTCGAAAGGCTAATAAAATCCATCAAAATGTAAACAAGCCATTCCTATTAAAAATAATGATATATTTTTTCCTAACTGTTATGTGGCAAAACAACTGGGTGAGCTAATGAAAGATTACTGAATATATTTTTTAGAATTAATTCTAATATTTTATGTTCTATGTGTTTCCAGAATTCTTTAAATGTTGACAACTATAATATTAGTTGATAAATCTGGAAACTAACTCATGTTGGGGTCGTGTGGGGTCAAGGGGGGAGGGGTGACCTCGCTGGCACTCCAAACCCTGGGGGCAATGATGCGAGGACTGCCATTGCGGTCTCATAGCCTCTCATTGCCCAAGATCGTCCGTGCGTGGCGACGAGTCACAGCCTACATGAGGTGGCCCTGTCTCTGCAAAACACGGCGGCTCTAGAGGAGTAAACCTCGAGAAAAAATCCTCAGTCTTGTCTAAAACTTCAATATTAAAAAATGCTTATTTGTATGCCTTTCTTTTCTGCGTCTGTTTATATCAGTGGCAGATATTTATTTAGGGTCACTCACAAGTGACAGAATATTAGTGAAGAAAATGCAGAAATTTTAATATTGAATTTAAACACTAAACATCGTATTTGTTTATGTGATAATAATATTGTTAATCACAAAATAATAACATTTCTTAGAAATAATTCACATTATTGAACGGGTGTAGTTATCTATAATTCATTTTTTATTCCTGGAATACTCTTTTCTCTTATTTAAATAAGTTGGAATTTCATCTTTTCCAATTTTGTCATGTAGGACAAATTTATAATGTATACTTTGATTAATAAATTAAATACATTTTATATAGTTTTACCTTAACAAAGTGAATTTAAATTTGGAACAGTGTACAACGAGTAATTCTAATTTTCTTACATTTATACATTACAATTAATTGATAACTGCTTTTGAATATGATTACACCTCCGTGATAATAACAAATTGCTGGATTAATGTTATTTTAGTATTCAGCTCAATTTTTTAATTATTGAGACTTCATAAACATTCAAAACTAATATTTTTATTTATTTTTGATGTTAATAAGTTGTTATATTATATAAATGTTAGGAACTTGAAATATTTGCCACTAAGTAAGTTTAAATAAAGTTTATAAAATGTTCTTCTGGACATAGTAGACTGAGTGTATATGCTGCTAACCACCTTAGCTGCATATACGGGGTGGGGGGAGTTCCTAATCTATGTTAACAAGAAACCAAATGATATGTGAAAATGTTTTGATCGTGCGTTTGACATATTTTGGCAGGTTGCTAGCCATTTGTTTAGAGCAGGTGAAGGAAACACAGCCTCAGTTGTACCACAGGATGATGACAGACGTGACCAAGCTTGTCTGTGAGGCCAGTATACCACGCAGTACGCCGAGCCACATGGCTGCCCACATTCGCCGGCTCAAGTGTGCCAAACAGATCAACCCAGTCAAGGTTAGTCTTGTACCCAGTAATGTGCACTTAGAATTGCTGTCATTTCTCCGCATTGTGCTTCTACCTGGTGGATGTCTGTGTAACTATTTCAATAGCATCGTCTGTCAACTATCCTACATTTTTCATATCTTGTTTTTACACAATAAATATTATTTGGTTTTATGGTATTATGTGTACATTTCTGAACTTTATTTGACTTTGGCAGCTATACCTGTGAAATTTATAATTCCATTACTTAATAGCAAAATTGTGCTTACTTTAATTATGGGAAATCGGAACAGTTACCATTGATACATTTTCTACGTTTAAAATTAATTTCAATTACAAATCGTTGGGTTAAAGCCTTCGTCTTTGTGAAATTCAAAGGCTTGATTGAATTGATTATTTTATATACACAATTTTCGTATCTAATAAGAAGTTATATTAAACACTTAAGTGATTACTATAGAACAAGTTTCTGTGTAAGCCATTATTAATTAATTACCAATCTGTAACAATTCTAATTTGTCTGTCAAAATAAAATAAATTTTTTGTAATAAAATAAATGTGTATAATATATGTTTGTATTTCAAATTTGTTCTACAAGCTTTAAAACAATGTATAAAATATAATTTTAAGTAAAGTGATCCCTGAAATGTGAACAAAGAATGTACATTCTACAATTATTCTTGTCCAGAACTTTTTGTCCCTATAACTCTCTTCTGCTCAGTGATGATGATATCACATAGATAATTGTAGGGTATCTTATCTTGTCTAACTACAATGTCACAACATGTTTCGAGACCAGTGTCTCATTGTCAGGTGTTTAAAAACACTAGTCAATGAAAGTTTCACTCTGTAAAATACTGAATATAAGGGAGAAATAAATAAATAATTTTTTTAGGATTATCTATAGCTGACACCTCTTTGCCTGAATGGGCAGTGAGAAGAGATCTACTGAAAATGCTTAACTGTACATGCAATGGTCTGATATTCTGTTACTTTTAGCTCTAAAGGTGATAACACCAAGGTATAAAACATTTTAAGGAGTTAGTAGAAAGGTCTATCTTTATGTGTTTATACATGTTGATCTCAAGAAACAAATATATGGATTGTGAAAGAAAGAATTTTCTGGACATTTGTCGTCATTTAGTGATACAAAAATTCAGTAACACTACATTTCGATACCTCCAATCTGATCTCTTTCTCAGGTGAATAAACTAACCTAACTTCACTTGACATAACACATAGTGTTCTGAAGTACAACACAGATGGATCGTGCGTTGACTCTAAGGCAGGGTTTAGAATATTATTATCCTTTCAGACAGTCAGGCAGCATTAAAGGAACTTGGTGCCTGCTCCTTTGACTCAAAAGCATTATGGAAATGTAACAATGTACTAGCGGAACTGGCAAAGAGGAACAAAAGTAACCTTTTGCTGGATACTGGACCACAAAGACATTTTCAGGGGAATGAAAAAGCAGACACCCTTGCCAAGATGGACACATAAACCCTTCTGGTTGGGCCAGAGCAAAGCTGTGGAGTAGCTTTCTCTTACAGCAAAGCTCTAGTGAAAGATTGGAAAAATAGGAATAGATCCTTAGCCGGGAGAAAGGTTTCTGGACTAATCTAAAATTTTTATCTCTCCTTATGTTAAAGGATGGTCAGGACTCATTGAACAAATTAAGGAGGATATAAAACTAGTATTTGGGATGTTTGACAGGATATGGCCCTCTAAGAAAATATTTGATGGGTTCTAAGCCAGACTGATGATCGCAGATTCTGCGGAGAAGCAGAAGAATCAGCGGAACTTATATGGCTAAATTGTCCTGCGATATGCAAAATCAGGAAACAATTCCTAGGGGTGTATATTCTCAGCTCTTAGGACATCAGAGATCAGGAGCCCACATATCTTATAGGCTTCTGTGAAAGCCTCAGATTCTGACGGCCTAAATCTTTAGTGAGGGAGGTGCAAAGGTCCTTTCAGGACTACGTGTGGAGACACTATATATTTATATATATGACGACCAGAATTGCAAAGGGATCTAAGTGCCAAAAACTAAACTTTTCAAGAAATTAAAAAAACTTTACATTTTCAAAAAAAATTTGTATTTATATTTTGTAATTATTGAGATACATTGTTTACAATGTTTACATTATGTTTAAAATTATTATCAAGTTTTATAAAGCTATTTACTTGAATAAAAAGTTTATAAATTCCTTTCGGCAGAAGGTCCTAAGTCCAAACTACCTAACAGTGCAAAAGGATGTAAGTGCCTTAAAAAGAGTTCATTTTACTAACACAGCTCACAATAGAAGTTTCTGTTGTTTTCATCCAAGTATGGAATCATTGTGCAATACATTTTAAATATCTGTTATTGTCTTGCCTTTCTTTCCCATGAACATAGATCGTTAAATTTTTTTATACAAAAACAGGTTCAATTTGATCCACTTTGATCACGGAAATCTGACTGATGCCTAGTTTTTTTTTTGTATCAATGCAACTAGAAGCTGCTTTGTCAAAGTCAAAAAAAGTGATCAGCCATTTTTAAAACTTTGAAAGGCTTTGAGGGTCTAGCTTCCTCGATAACTTTCTGTAGATCTTCCATCACTTGCATTCTAGCTGACCGACATTTTTTTTTCGATAATAGCGAAGTCTCTATCGCCAACAGAAAAACTGTGGCCGGAGAGCAGAAATTTGTGTTGAACAGACTCAAAAATACCCTTAACTACCATGTATAGGTATAGAAAAATAAGCATTCGATTTTTTAGTTGGCCGGCACAGTTGTCGCGCCAAACAACCAAATGTTTCTTGTGATTTGGGAGTAAACCAGAGTTTATAGCCTGAGTAATGCAAGACGCTACCTGATTCCCTCCTCTACCTGACTGCCCCTCGTGCAACATACAAATTATAGCATCATTAGCGTTGGTGCTATGGACATTGAAATTGTAGCAGGTGAGTTGGCGTAAATAATACATATTGCAATGTGTCAATTTAGGCAAAGGGAATACTTTTTCTAATTCCATTACTACCGGTAAAGCTATCACACTTACCTCTACAGCAGGCAATGGTTTCGCTGCTATCTCCTTCCTAGTGTGTTTGTTTAGTGTCATATAAGACTTCCCACTTAGTCTTGCTTTCTTCTGTTTTTCTCTAAACGCCAGCTTCTTTTCACTGACATCTTCACCAAAAGCACTGTTATTCAAATTGTTGGTGTCGTCAGCCATGATTGTAAGAAAACTTTATAACTTAAAATAAGCAATATGAAAAACACAGGCAAAGGCAATGACGGGTAGAGCACGCCTGTATCAACAGGAGTGGCGGGAATAGTGGTGGGGCGGACGACAACGTGACGGCACTTAGATCCCTATGCATTGCAAGCCCGCCCCGACATACTACCAGCGCATTCTGTTGCATCCTATAAAAACTACTAGGAGTTTTTTATGAACACAGATCACATTGCAGGGCATTAGCATGTGGACATAGATCGCTTTGCAGTGAAAAACCCATTGCGCTAAAAGATGGCACTTAGATCCCTTTGCAATTCTGGTCGTCATATATATAAACCTAGTACATAATTACAATCTTGGTTAAAATAAGCAAATCATACCAGAGTGTTGTGACACGCATAAGTCAGGAATCACAACCACCATGTTATGTGTCAACTCCACTAACTATAAAACTAAAACATGCACTTAATAAAAAGCAAAACACCAATAATTATTAAGACTGAACTACAGAATACAGGTCACAATAGGTCTGTACTCGCCTAGCAAGAACCTAAGGCTGACCAGAGGCCAATAATAAATGGCAATTGTCACAGCTGAAACAAATTGGTGGCATGAAAGAGGGAACGGAGTGGGCCTTCTTTTATTAAAAGTTCATTCTATATGAACTTATTAAAACAGTATTGGACTCAGTATTAGTTTATTACAAATCTCTAATCTGTTTGATACTTAAGGTTTCCTTGTTAGTTGATTTTCCAGAATTTTGACTGATGGTTGACTGATCGATCTGTCTACCAATTTAATGTATGAAGCCTCGAAATTGGTCAGTTTGTGGTTTAGGCTCTAATGATGCTGATAGTGTGAGTGAAAGTCAAATCTCTAATGTGAATTCACAAAACCTTTGTCCTGCTGAGTTGGTAGACATTTTTTAGGAATAAAATAAATGTCAAGAAAGGATTGTTAAATAGAGGTTTAGATTTAGAATTGATTGCACCCCATGTCAATAATAATACTAACCTTCACAGGCAAAAATGCTGTATAGATAACAAAATATTTGATGGTTTAAAATTTAATTACAGGAACAGCATTTGGATTATGTTTTGTAATACTCAAGGTTTTTTGTGTAAAATAAATGACATTGAAATTTTTCTTGAACATGAAGGCAAAGATATATCAATTATTTGTTTTAATGAACATTGGCTAAATGAATCAAATGTTGAAATTTTGAAAAAATTAAAGGGGTTTAAACTTGCATCTTACTTTGTAAGAAAAACTACCCTTAGAGGTGGATCGTGTATCTTAGTCAAATCTGGTATTAAGTTTGAAGAAAACATTAACCTTAGATGTTTTAATGCTGACTTTCATTTTGGAGGTTGCTTTATAAATCTAATTGATTATAATGTTACAATAGCATCTATTTATAGAACTCCACCACCAGCTAAATATTGTTCATCAAACTCCACAGAAATCTTTTTAAATAAAATACAGAATTGGTTAGATTTGGTTAGCAAACATAAAAATAACAGAGTATTGGTGGCTTCTGATTTTAATATCAACTTGTTGAATGAAAATTGTAACAATGTTAAAACTTTTAAAAACATTCTGACACAAAATGGGTTTTTGTATAATTTTTCGGCACCAACCAGAATTACTGATTTCACAATGTCATGCATAGACAACATTTTCTCAAGTATGAACTGTATGTTAAATGGTAAAATAAATTTTGACATTGGGTGGTCAGATCATAATTCTTTGTTTATTTCCATCCAGTTACCTGAGAAAACTAAAACACAATCAATTTTAATAGGTAAAAGATTTTTTTCTGCAATAAATGTCTTCAATTTTGAATAAAGAATTACTAAAAGAAAAACTAAATTGGAATTTGGACCCATCTGATAATGTAAACAATAACTTTAATGCTTTTTGTCAGAATTCTTGTTAATATTTAATGAATGTTTTCCAATGAAAACCATTAGTGGAAAGATGAGAATCACTAAAAACTCCTGGTGTACTACGGGGATAAAAATTTCAAGTATAAAAAAAGAGAGTTACACAGCTTAGTCAAAACAAACAAATCACCATTGCTTTTAAAATATTATAGAACATTCAGAGGGATATTTAGAAAAGTGTTAACAATGCAAAACGAATGTTTAATGACGAACTAATTTCCAAGTCGAGAAATAAATCTAAGGCTGTCTGGTCAGTCGTTAAATCTGAATTGGGATTCGGTCAAAAGGACAAAAGTCTTGGACAATTAATTATTGACAATGATACAATACCTGATCCACATAGAGTTGTTCAAGAATTCAATGAACATTTTGCTTTAGCTGCAGAGAAACTAAAACAAACTTCCAAAAGTATACCTATAATGAGCATATGATTTTTCATAATATGAAACAAACGCCTCATGAATTCAAATTTTTGACTGTAAAAAAAAAAAGATTTATCAAAAGCCATAATGAAATTAAAAAATACAAATTCCACAGGATGGGATGATGTTCCTACCTTCCTTATAAAAAAAGTGAATCTCTACATCTGCACCCAACTATGTACTCTAATTAATTTCTCTTTTATGAAGAGCGAATTTCCTGACAGACTGAAATATTCTGTGATAACACCTATCTTTAAAAAAGGAATCAGAGCTTGCATTGAAAACTATCACCCAATTTCAGTCCCATAGTTTTTTCAAAGATTTTTGAAAGTGTAAATTCTTAGTTGACTGGATATTTGGAACAATATGACTTATTTCATAAAAATCAATAATGGCTTTAGGAGAGGTCATGGTACTGAAGGGGCCCTGGCTCATTTGGTAAATGAGGTTTCTCAAGCCTTGGATGAGTCGCAGGCCACTGCTGGTGTGTTCTGCGATTTATCTAGCGCTTTTGATTGTGTTATACATAACTATCTTATTATAAAATTGGAATTCTATGGTGTGAGAGAATTAAACTGGTTTAGGTCTTATTTCCAATCTAGGAAACAAAAAACTTTGATTAAAATTGGAAGCATAAAATATGAATCTGAATGGAAGTCTGTAAGTAAGGGGGTGCCTCAGGGATCCATTCTAGGCCCAACATTATTTTTAATTTATACAAATGACCTACAGGAAGTAACAGATGAAGGTTTAATATTGTATACTGATGATACAACAACAATAGTAAAAGACCTAAACACTGTAAGCTTGCATTGTAAAATCTCATCACTTATCTTAAAATTAAATAATTGGTTCAATCTAAATGGTTTATTTTTAAACAGCAAAAATTCAGAAATTGTTCATTTTAAAACACACCAAAATAAATCTATTCTTCAGACCGTGAATTTCAATGATGAATCAGTAGGTGTTTCTAATACAGTAAAGTTTTTAGGATTATACATTGACGAAAACATGAATTGGAAACATCATATTGAAAAATTAGAAAATAAGCTGAGCTCTGCGTGTTTTGTCTTAAAAGTTTTACAAAATATTGTGAGTTTTCAGAAACTGATTTTCTAAATGATTCAACCTTCATTAATTAAATTACCCCCCAACCATATCAAAACATTTTGATGTATATATATATATATATATATATATATATATATATATATATATATATTAATTCCACTGTATTTATTTTATCACTAATTATTTTTAAATGTGTTTTATGATGATGACAGTGTATTATGGTTATTTTTTTCCTCACATGAAATACGGTATATTGGCATGGGGTTCTTCCTCCAAAGCAATTTCTATTTTTAAATTGCAAAAAAGAGCTTTGAGAATCATAAAAAAATTAAATTTTAGATCGTCCTGTAGGTCTATATTTAAACAGCTAAATTTATTGACCATTCCGTCACTTTATATATATGAGGTCTTAATGTATACCCATAAAAACTTACTTAATAATATCACCACAAAAGATCATGATTATAATACAAGACAGACAGACTTAAATACCCAATCCATAGAACTAAATTATTTGAAATGTCCCCTTATTACAAAGGACTAAAATTTTACAATAAAATTCCATATCTCTATCCTCTTTGCCTCCAGAAAAGTTCTCTATAAAATTAAAACATATTTTAATAGAGAAAGAATATTATTCAGAAACTGATTTTCTAAATGATTCAACCTTCATTAATTAAATTACCCCCAACCATATCAAAACATTTTGATGTATATATATATATATATATATATATATATATATATATATATATATTTATTCCACTGTATTTATTTTATCACTAATTATTTTTAAATGTGTTTTATGTTTTGTAAATTATATTATTTTAGCGTAATAATAGCTACGCTATAATAGTAAGTATATGTACCTGTACCATTAGAATTTAATGTTTTATATACTTACTGGATCACTGTTTGTGCGATTAATATTGATTATTTATCAATGAATTGTTAATTATGTTTATAACTTTTTTTAATTAGGATTAGTATATTTTAAACTATATTGACGAGTCACCTGTTCATTGTAGCTCTTATCTACTACAATTATGTAACGTTACGTGACAATAAATTTCTGATTTCTCGATTCATTTCCTTTTAAAGAAATGAACTTTTTAGAAACAAATTTCAATCGTAGAATAGAAGTATGGATTGTGTTAACAAACTGCATCATTTTCTATCGGTGGATAGATTGTTTTTCATATTTTGATGGATCTTAGCTGATAGCCATGGTCACGGTAACAGGGTGAAATACCTTCATTATCTCAGACTGCTAAATCAACTGTGCCAAACGTATGCGTAGACTGCTACATCTATATAGATGACATTTTTTTCTTCTTTAAAAATATATTAAAGGCTCAAATGTAATCCGAACACCGCACTACTCCGAATGACCTTCAGCCACAATGAGTCTGTAATTTTAGCTTTCCATGTCACAATTAGAAAGTGTGCAGCCTTAGAAGTCACTGGGCCAATTAAAATTAATTTTGAATCTGTTTCTGATGTATTATTAGTATTTACTTGTTAATCAGAAGATTTTCGTTCAAACGTTTCGAGCAAACAAATATTTGGATTAACACGGTCCACCTGTAATTTCATTTAAGAAATATCAAACGAACAATTTATATTTCTGAAAAGAAACCGTATTCTTATGAACTGGGCATTGATGGAAAATCAAATGAAACAATATTTGATTCCCTTCAGAAATTACAACGAAATTTCGACCATTAATTATTTTTCTACATATCAATATGGATATCGTATATAATTACTTTATTTAGTTTTTATTGTGTGTATGTGGGTGGGTGGGGGATGAGTCTACTAGACTTTTTACAATGTAATTAAAATATTAAATTACATGATAACTAAATAATGTAGTTGACACCAGCCTGGCCTTGATACGAGGGGTATCCAAAAAGTAAGTTTCCCTGTTCTGTAAAAAGACGCGTACGTAACACAGCGTGCAGCTGTGGGCGGGGATATGTAGCGCGGTTCGGTTGGCAACAGGTGCGCCGGTCACTGGCCCATTGTCACGCTTCTCAGTCAGTTGCTGCCCAAACATCATGGAGACTCCACTGCGTTCTGCCGCCAGTTGCGAAGTCCGTAGTGTTATTCGTTTCTTGACCGCCAAAAACGAAACTGCCGTTGAAATTCATCATCAGTTGTGTCAAGTGTATGGTGAACATGTTATGTCCGTTCAGATGGTCCGTCGTTGGCGTGCAATGTTTTTGGAAGGAAGAGAAAATGTTCATGACGATGAGCGTAGTGGCCGACCGGCCAATTCTCAGCAACCTGACGTCATTAATGCTGTACGAGCAGTTATTGACAATGATAAGCGAGTGACTCTCGATGAAATTATGGATAAACTGCCGTCAAGTGTTGAAGTTAGCCGGTCATCTGTGCACAATATCATGACAGAAGATCTTCAGCTTGCAAAAGTGTGTGCAAGATGGGTGCCTCGCTTATTGAGCAATGCCCATAAACAACAACGAATGGCTGCTGCCCAGTCTTTCTTGCGATTATTTGAAGATGAAAACCTTTTCAGTAGAATAGTCACTGGTGATGAAACATGGATTCACCACTCAACTCCAGAGACCAAACGCCAGAGTATGGTGTGGCAAAAAAAAGGAGAGGCAGCTCCTCAAAAAGCCAAAGTTTTTGAGTCGGCAGGAAAGGTAATGGCTACAGTTTTTTTGGGACTGCCGTGGAGTGTTATTGATTGACTATCTTCCTCGTGGCGAAACCATAAATGCAGAAAGGTATTGTGAAGTTCTCACCAGACTTCGGCGGGCAATACAGAATAAACGGCGCGGACTTTTGTCGCGCACGGTTCTGCTTGCTTATTCAAGATAACGCCCGACCACACGCTGCTCGTGCAACAATGGAACTTTTGAGGAAATTTAAGTGGGATGTTTTTGGTCATCCCCCATACTCACCAGATCTTGCGTCTAGCGATTTTCATCTGTTTCCGGAGCTGAAAAGACACCTTGGCGGTCGGCGATTTGCCAACAGCGATGACCTTCAAAATGAGGTGGATACTTGGCTTAAAAATTTGGCGGGTGAATTTTGTGATGCTGGAATAAAAAACTACTTCCTAGATACCAAGAGTGCTTAGAAAGGGATGGTAACTATGTAGAAAAATAAGGTATGATGTAAATAGTTGAATAAATGTGTTTCAGTTATTTTTTGTCTTTTTAACTTTTTCATAATTAATGGAAACTTACTTTTTGGATACCCCTCGTACATCCCTACCTCAGTACTTTCCAACTCACAATCGCCAACAGCCTCTCACCACAAATATACCTTGTGCTGTAAGCATACACTTATTACTGGTACACAATTATCTTTCAACATCACTATCAGCTGTTTAGTTAAACATAGAAATTGTCAGACAAGGTCAGTCTAAAAATGATTTTTTTTTTTAAATTTTTGTTATTGATTAGTAAAATAGCATGTTAGGTTCAAATTGTATCATTTTATAGGCCTATAATATAAAATAAAAATCATTATATAAAATAATGAAACAACCTAATTAAATTTAACTAAAAAGAATATAATCGATAACTCAATTGTTTTATGTAAGAGAAATATAAACATACAGATTTAGTTTTTGAAGTAGCTTTCTACTAAAATTTCAACACTACTTGTATAAACTTGGTGATTTGTTCTCAAATAAAAATATCTAATGGTGTAAGTCTTGTGAACGTGCAAGCCAGCGGACTTATTTTAGGTAGAGTAAAATAAGCTGTGTTCAAATTTAATTAAGTTGTTTAGTTATTTTTTATAATGATTTTTATTTATATTTTTTGTAAAATGATAAATTATGATACAATTTGAAACTAACATGATATTTTTTGCTAATCAAGTACAAAAATGTCAAAAACGGTAATTTTTAGACTGACATTGTCTGACAATGTATATGTTTTACTAAACAGCTAATTCGAACACTGTGTACAGTAAAATATTAGTCAGTTTTACCAATTGTCCAAATAGTAGGGTAGAAATTCTCTTCATACAACCGTAGATGGGGTTTTATGAATTATTAAAAACGTGTAATCAATCCCAAAGCCTCCTGTTTGCTGGTTTTGAAAAAAAATTCACTATAATATTTTTAAACTACAAAAAATTTTATGTAAAAAAAAGAAAAGAAAACGCTTCAATATAGGTACCAATAAGAGGGCTTCGACAGCTTGTAAATTTTGACCAAAAACAGCTTTTTTTTTTTGCACAAGTGAACGACACAACCAATAATCAACATGACCACATTAATTTGTTGGTCTTATTATTACACAACTGACAGATGACAGCTTCTTGAAGACAATTGTGACAGGTGCTTTCTGTACAACCCCTTCACAAAATGTCAGTAGTTTGAATGAAAGAAAGAAAAGGCGACCAAATAGAATCAAGGAAAGAACTAATTCACTTGAAAAATAGCCAGGGAAAGTTATTATTTTAAAGATGTTTTATAATTTAAAGGTCTGGGCTCACTACGAGTTTATTTCTGAAAGCCAATCTGTTAAAAAATACTCTGCTACAGGAAGGCTTAAGCAGTCAGACAACAGAATCTCTAAAATGCAACATTTAACGCTTTCTGAGGGTAGTAAAATGTACTTTCCAATTAAAGTATATCTTATAAATTCTCTTTAGTCCTTTTATATTTTTTTGTACTGTATTGTAAAAATGCATGTGCTCGTTGTTGAAGATGGGTAAATGATAGTTCATTATTAAATATAAATTTCATTGAATGAAAGTGACTATTCATCCTTATTTAGGAATGTAATACCTGTTTAAATTTTTTTATAAACAATTAAATACCAACCAATAATTTTAATGTTACTAAAAGACTGAAGGAAAGTACCATTTACATAACAATATTACTCTATTTCACAGCACTTTGACACGAAGTAATACTTTATATTGTGAAATAATAATCTGAGATTTATGATCTGTACTAATTTATCATACCGTATAGAGCAGTTCAGCTAATAATTGCAATTATTTTGTGGCACCAGACTATATAGAAAAAGAGGTATAATTTTTTTGTTATGATGTCTTTTTTTATGAAAAGGTTGAATTTGATTCATCTAGCTGTTAACAGGCGATTTTGTATGCAATGTTTTGATGAGTAACAGGGATGTCGTAGGCATATCTTTTGTTTTAGGGCTCTAAAATCTGAAAGTAAAACAGGTTTTTTTTATAACATCAAGGAAATAACTTGAATGTCTATGCAACATTTATAGTATTTGAATAGATTCAAGATCTTTATTGACCATTAAGTAATAATAGTTCCAAAGATATTAATAGCATATGAACTACTGTATCTCAGGCCAGAGGAGGGGAATCTTTAAGTCGGAGTCCATTGCTTTCTTAGTGAGAGTAATTATGAAAGCCCTATGTATCATAGGACTATGATGAAGCCCTATGATAATTTGATTCAGAAATAAGCATGTTTTATGTACAGTACATAGTAGCTTTTTCGTGGAATAAGCACAAACATCAAATTATTACATATGTAACATTAATGATTATCGTAAGAGCCACAAAAGACTACAGTTGGCGGTGACAAATAGAATAGACAGGCCTGCGTGACATTGCTACACAACAAGACTAGCTCTGTTTCCTGTTTTGTCTAGTCAAAAGCAGATAGGGAAAAGTGCTCCCTCATGTTTAGGTTAGCAACACCTTTAACATTAACAGCTCCACACACTCCAACAGTCATCCTCTGCAGTAAACTGTTCTATCAATCAACCCATTTACCTCCACATCCCATCTGCGATTTATGGAGTGCCTGCCGCTCCAAGTGGCATCAGTTTTTGTCGGTCCCAGTGTAGACTCATGTGGAAGGTATAGACCAGCAGGAAGTTAAACTAACAGGAAACATTTGATTGCCTCCACCTCCAATTTTGTGGTAGAGAAAGGATAACTTTGAAATCCAATAATAACCTCCTCAAATAATGTTTTTACATGTCCCCAAAGGAGACTTGAAAATCTTTACCATTAAAAAAGTTAAAGTGGGAGGTATTGATTTTAGGGGCACTAGACTAGACTAAGAATTACTAAAGACTGCCTGTTCATTCTGTTATGTCATATAATTATTGGACACAATTATATAGTTGTGAAAGGGTTCTTAAAAAATCACATACTTTAGAATTGATAATTACCTATTATAATTTTGACTTGAAATTGTTTCACTCATTTCAAATGTTTCTAACTTTGAACAAATTGAAATTTTTAACAATATTATTACTCTTTATTAGTATTAATATTTAAACTGTATTTTCAAAGATAAATTTTTTAGCATTTAAGACGTGAATATTCAATTTTTATGTGTGTGCGTTTGTGTATATATATAAATTATTTTTCCATTTCTGTTTCAGAGTTTCTTTGCTACTGGCGAATCCCCAAAAATTCTTCATTTCGTCATTCCAATACAGAAGGGTGTCAAACTATCACAAACAACCCCCACAACTCCTACCAGATATCTGGAAAGATTATCTGGTGAACACAAGTGAAGAAAGTTTACTCTCAGTTACTGCTGACTCCAATAATTGTAATTCTAAAGTGAAATCAAGTACATCCAAAATAACTGACAGTAAAATTATTCCAGACTTTTTAAAGAAACATTTTGTCCTATGAGAATGGAAAATGGTATTCAAAAACTAATCCTAAAAGTGCTGTTGAAACCTCCGCCTTGAAAACCTACAATTGCATCTACGAAAATTAGAAACTACAGAAGGCAATCCTCATAAAGGGATCTTGGAATCCTCTTCATCAAAGATTCAGAAATGTTCAACTTTAGATAAACCTACTAAAGTTGTGTCTTTAGCAAAACCACACAATACAGTTATCCATAAATACAGAAAAAAATCTGTAAAAACTGACCGTTCTGATAAAATAAATCACAAGCTTAATGGACAGCTTCCTGCAAAGAAAAAGAAAATTGTAATCGACAAATCTGCTCCTCCTAAAGTAAAATTCGTCTTAAAGTCTGGAAATGTTTATCCATCTAAAATTATAGCAGCAGAACATAAGAGTGACACTGTAGTTGAAGAACAAAATTCTATTTGTAGTGTCCAACATCCATTTAAAAATGAAGTGACAAAGGAAACGGAGCCTACAGATTTCCGTAAAAATGGTTTAATACAGACATCAGTGAAGAAAACAAAAAGACGGTTACTCTGAAAAAGAGCGTAGTAAGTGTTAAAAATTAAGATTTTGAGTTGCAATGGATATGACGAAAAAGAAACATTGAGTAGGATTAAGCTAATAGAAGAATCAAGAGTATTTCTAGCAAATTTTCATTTAATCCCCAAAGAGTCGGACTCTTGTGGCAGTGCATTAGCGAACCAAGTTCATAATCACAATTCCCTGGACAAAGTTGCTGCCAGTGTGGAAAAACGAAGTGTTTCTGATTTCGCAAGAACTCGTAAGTATATAAATGGTGTGAAACAATCAGTTTGTGTGGGACGATTTGGCCAAACCAGGACTGTCTCAGTCTGGGTACCAAGTACAAAATTGAGGCTTCGTTCTCGTGAAGTTCCTCACCGTCGTCGGCCCCCTTCAACAGTGAAGTTAAAAGAAAATGAAGAATTGACTTGAAAACTTAACCTTACTAAGCCCAAGACAAAAGTTCCTACATCATTCAGGCCAATGAAGGACTAATGATGACTATTCATGCTTACTTGGACTGTTCAGTAGTATAATTTAAGAAAGAAGACTTAAATTGTGATTTAATTATAGGTTATACTGAAAAATTGAAAACTGGTTGGATTCAGTTTTTATAGTAGTTTTAAATTTTTTCATTTTGTAAAAGTCTGTAAATATTCCTATTGGTGACTTTATTAGGTATAAATATTGTAGTGATGGCAATTTTTATTACTACAAAAAATAACATTACAAAATAAACTGGTTGTGATAATAATAACTATGAACATTGTTGTTCAGATTTTCAGCAATAGTTAACAATTAATTATTGAAAATTTATCAATACTTTGTTGACAAGATTTGTTTTTGAAGGAGAATTACAGGTCTAAAGAAGATTCTCAAGAAATGGAGTATAAAATATAAGTGATTGCAACTTTGCTCAAATTTTTTTATAAAATGTTTCGTGGAACAGTGTTTTGTCTTACGGGGGTCGGCCAAAAACTACCAAAACCTTTTTTAGGTCCGCCTTGTATAGTGAAGCTTTATATGGATACTTCCTTAAATTATTTTAATGATAGCATACTTTATTTGAGGTATAAACTAGAGTGTTGTAATATTGCCATCATTATGATTTCACAAACATGAAAGTGTGTATATGCTTTTACAAATTTTATTGTTTTTGTTAATAATTATTATAAAATACTGACTGTGATAGTTTTATATATGCAATAAACATTATATGAAGATCTGTGATATTTTAAGTTTTTCTCTTAAAGAGAAATTTGTGTAATTCATATTGTAAGTGTGAATTACTCGTATTCCACATTATTTAGACTGAAGTAATATGTGTATAAATTAATTCAAATATGATTGGTTTCTTGGATTATGGTATTTTAATATTTGCTTAGTTTGCAAATTTAGATATGCTCTTAAAGATATATGGTGGCACACAAAACAAGTTACATGTATTTATTTGAACGTTAATTTTTTGTGTAATTGTGTTTTAACTCATTGTTGGGCAGTCAGTGGAAACCCTTAGCGTGTGACAGATGTCACAATGGGCTTAGATGAATCAGGATTAAACCCCTGTGTGATAATTAAAGGAGTGTTTATCCAACAGTTTAATTGGCAATGAAATCACAATTCTTCCAAAACAAATGATCATATTAACTGTAATTTATTAACAAAACACATGACTGACCACCGTTTACAAATAGAACTGAGAGAGCAGAAAAAAGTCATCTAAACTCATTCTACCAGTTTTTGTATTATTGCGAAACACCCAAATACCAAAACTAGCTGAGAACATCCGAACACACTCTAGAAATGTCAAAACAATACAACAGTTAATGATGACACTACTGAGGATGCTGTGTGTCCACTGAAAAGAAGGATGCACTTTTCACCTGCAATGGTTTAACCACATGTACAGATTATCTCTTATAAAGATTGGAGTCATTTTTGCAATGTAGAACATTCAATGTATAAACATTTTTAAAATATTGTACTGTTTAAAAATATAGATTAACAGATTAATGAACTGTTCTTTCTTAGATATTTGAGACATTTTAAGTTGTGGTACTTGTTAAAATAGAAATCTTACGTAGAGTCTACATTTGAAAAACTGAAGTAAATCAAAGTTAAAAAAAATTTTAATAATCAACACTTTGATAACGTAATTTTGTATTTTGTTATTATTTATACATGTGTAATAGTGATTTATGGTTTGATACATTTTAGGCAGCATAAATCATAGAATATTTTACAACTTCTTTTATTCAATTTCTTACAAGAAATAAAAATAAATATTATACATAATCTATTTTACAATTAACTTAATTAATAATCTTAACAAGTATTTTTATTAAGTAGGAAAAGCTATTATTTTTTACATTATTTTTAATTTAGGTTGTGAACAAAGTTCTAAATTGAAAAATTCTTGTTCTTTGTTTTCTAAATAAAGAAGAGATAACTCAATAAACAGTTTAAAAACCAGTCACATACAGGCCATTCATGGTCATTTTATCTTTTAATTCTTAAGCCAAATGAGTAAATTATTTATTATTAATAAAACTGCCAATAAGTTGGTATATTATAATTTATGTAAATGTGTATATTTTTATATATATAGAATACTAAATAAATATATTTTTAATGAAAGTTTTGTATTTATTGCCTGACTTATTAAATGTTTCTAGTTATATTGTTAAAATGCATAAGGCGCAGAACTTTTTAAATTGGCATTATGAAAGTTATACTTCCATGTCTTTCAACCAAAATGTTCTAACATTCACTACCACGTGGTGCATGTATATGGTATTCAGCCAGTTCAGTAGACTAGTTTATGTTACAGTTTATTTAGTAATGTTATAAATATGACTGTAAAACCTCTTAAGAAAACCTGATGGGAAAGTAGAATTGATATTCTCCATACATTTAAATTATTTATAGATGAAATAGTATATTCTATATATAGTATACAAAGTCTCAAGTGAACCAAAAGAAGATGCTTTTGGAAAGAATACAGCTACGGGTATTGTAAAGAAACTGAAAAATTTCAAATGCTTGTGCAACTCAGTTACGTGGTATGACATAATTTCCAAAACATACTTAGTTTCCAAATAACTTCAGAAGGAAAATGTTAACTTATAAGCCGCTATTGATAATGTCTTTTGGAAAATATGAGATCAGAGACTGGTTTAAACAGTATCATTACTGACACCAAAGAGCTGGCTGAAGAATTGGAGATAGCCTCAGAATCACCACTGAACCTAAGATCTGATTAAGAAAAATGAAACTAAGTTTTGTTATGAAGGAGATGAACCAAGGAAATATTTCCTACTGAACTAGGAAAGAATTCTGAGTTGACTTTTATATCATTCTAGATGCAGCAATCTACTCAACAGAAAAGTTTGAACAAAACATCTCAGCAGAAAATGTAAGTTCCTGTACAATGTATCTAGACTACAACACGTGAAAAAGTAAGAACTTGGAATTTGTTGTAGATCTCAATCAGTTTTAACTGATCAGAAAGAGAGCAACATAGACTGAGAAGTGTTTGTGGAAGAGCTTTCAAAAAGAGCACAATTGAACCGATATTGTTTTATTTTTTACTGTAAACTCATATGATGACATGACACATTACTAGCTTAAGGGTTCTTACCATTCTCGTTTCAGTTGCCAGTAGAGAAAGGTTTTTTTAAAAACTCAAGTTGGTTAAGAATTACTTAAGTTCGATTATCTTACAGGAACAACTGACTGTTCGGACAACACTAGGAGTAGCTAAAAGTTCATTTTTGTATAATTGCATAAATAAAAATGAAACACTAAATGGGTTGCTAACGTCTGAGGAAGGTTTGTGTGAAGTTTCCTAGAACAATTTTGAATTTGGAAGAATAATGAAATTATTTATATAACATAATCCAAATTTAAGTAACACTAAGCAGTTGTTGGCACAACTGAAGTTAATCAAAGAGGCAGAAACGTTTGTTTACATTTATAAAAAAAATGTACAGTGCTAAATTAGTGGTGTAATGCATATTCCAAACACAAAGTTAATTGTCTCATTTTAATCCAGGTTGCACCAGTAAAGAATTTGAACCATATAATGCATTGGAAATACTATTTATACGCTGTCAATAAAATCCACGTTATTAAACTAAACTGTTCATGTTTGCACAACGAAACTGTTTGGCTTTCATAACATTGTGGTATCACATTTTACAGTGGCTTAAAACAGGAATAGATGATAAACGCAACCATTTTCCCCAGACTACAGTCCAAAAAACACTTATATCATGCAAAACCTGTTATTAATGATTATTCTTTAAATGTTGCATAAACTTAGAGAGGGTTTTCTACTCTTCCCTTTATATTGAAAGTAGATCACAAGAGTTGGAAATTGATGCTTTTTGACTAAGCCTATAGATTATGTCGTATATATTTTCTTGATCAGAACAATAAGACAAACTCAATAGTGGCACTTAAAGATCAGAAGTTAATTTAAATGGCCATAATACACATTTTTACTTTAGTAGATTTCTCAGTTCTACGTACACATATATATATTAATTTACGTAAAAGATTAATTTACCTTAAAAACTAACCAATCATGCCCCCGATGAGGTACACAAGAGCCTGAGGTATCAATTTAAGCGTGGGATCGAATTTTACAAACCATCAAGTCAGACAAACAATAAAATCGCAATAAGGAAATGTATAACAACATGTACCCTATCAAGTGCTGCACAACGCGCTTTATGAAAGCCCTGTGTGTACCCGATCTGGTACACAAAGGCAGTTGTGAAAGATTGCTACTGTCTACTGTCAGTGTGGATTATGTAACGCAAATAATATCATTATATTTCTGAATTTCAAATATTTCAGGAAACTTCTGATTTTTTTCTCTTTATAGAAACCTTGATCAGAAATCAATAAATATTTTGAAAAAAAGTTAGATGAATTACACCAGCCATTTTTTTAAACATTAATGCTTAGCAACACTAGCGATTCATTTTTATTTATAAAACTAGCAGTTACCCACGGTTTCATACGTAATTTTTGTAGGCTTCCTATGTGTATGAGTTACTTCTGGTTCAAGTGAATAATATTCCAACGACAATGTTGAGTTTCCCTTGTTATCATGACCAAGAATATATGTCAAAAAGTGTATATTTAGATCATTGTAATTTAATCCCGCCTTAGTTTTTTCTTTTGTCATAGTTGATTTTGCCTTATTTTCCCTGATCAAGAAAATATACATACATACACTGGTCTGAGAAGCCTACTTCTGTCAAAAGACAAACTAATATGGGTTTTATAAAAGTTTATAAATCTATAGTGGAAGTTACATGGTAAATTTGTCTTTGATATATGCATTACAGTGTTTACCAAGCACTGGATACTTAATATTTGCTAAAACAGGGTGGTCACTCGACCGGGAATGTAACAGGCCATGAATCTTCCTTAGAACCGAGAAAATTTCAAAAAACAGTTTTTCCGTCTCCAAGATATTATAAAATCAAGATATAATTTGACATCTCCTTAAACAAGAACTGATTAACCCCAAAACATTAGATTTTACGCGACATGGATCGTGAAATTGTGAATGAAGATCGAAATGTGTTTCGCGAGCTTCATCTGAGGGGGTTGCTTCCAATAATGTAATGGAGTTTATTTTGTTTAGTTCTACTCCTGTGCCAACGGCGAGCCCCCCCCCCCCCTAAAAACACTTAACAGTGCATTGGACAATTTAAAATCGACCGACCGATTGTTCCGGACTTCGGCACTAAACGCACGCATTGACCGACAGAGCGGTAGTGACATTGATACAAACTTTTTCTTTATGTATTTTGTATTTTATGAGGCCATCAAATGGAGCCGGGACATTTACGTGGAGCACGTGACGGGCATCCGGCAGTACGTGGGTTAGTCGCTCATCAACTGTCCCAATTTTAATTATTGATTATTTATTGTCTATTTATTGACTATTTATTATATTTTATTGCATGTTTTAATTATTGACTAGTATTTATTGATTGTTAAGTTTTATAGTTTTTATTAGATTAAGGTATGCATGACCGACAGTTTTCTGCATTGTATTATTATAGCGTCAATGGCCTGTTATTAGATATATAAGATTTTATTATGTTGTTATTTTGCTTGCATGTTTAAATTCTACCTATTTGTGTCCGGCTAAAAACAAATAAAGGCAAAAAATGAGGCCCCAAAATATCTATAAAAAAAAAATATTCAGTCGTCGAAGTGGGATCTTCCAGACAAAGTTGTCCAACACTTATTCTTAAGTGAAAATAGTATTTTGACAAAATGTGTGTTAGATAGATAGCACAGGCCTAAAATATACAGCATTCACCCTATAAACAGGCTTAATAGTTCGGTTTGTTGAATAATAATAATATGTTTGGCAGTTTAATAAGAGGTGCAACCCGTTTTTTGAGTACACCAGAGTTTCAGTTGGATTTTTACCAGGCCTTATAAAATAACCTTTTGGAGAAGAAGAAACTAGCTGTTTACCTACGACTAGTAACGCCAATGAGGGCGTGTTTGCTTCCAACATGTTACATTAGCAATGACAGAATGAGCTTAGGGCTGAGCGGCATCATGTGGTACCGCCTTCCGCTCACGTCTGTCGTGGCTAGTGCCGAGTGTACAACACAAACATTTTAACTTTAAATCGCCGCTCGATCCAGCGCCCACCGCTTACTGCTCCTATCGCGGCCGAGGCCTCGGCTAGTCTATAAACGATTGCTTCTCACACGCGCTCCGATTGTGTCATCAGGTTACATAGGTTAAAACAAAGTAAGTTATGTTATGTTTTGAAATCATGGTCGCATCCAAACCTCAACTGAATTGCGTTTACACCGGCAAAAACATTGCGCAAGTTTTGTGTCCGACTGTAAAACTCGCGTCTAAACGGGTGCAAGAGTTCTCGCGAGCGCTGACAAACAAGTGTCGGACAGTTGTTTGCAACAGCTATTAAAATTACAATTAAAAAATTGCCAAGACATCACACAACGTGTGTGAAACAGACTTCGTATTGACTCCCGGAACAACCAGCGATACAACTGTACCAAGAAAAACTTGCGACAGTTCTCGTGAGTAGAATTGGCTTATTTTGTTTCACATTATGCGACAGTAGTTGTGCAAATTCTCTCGCAACTTTACTTGTCAGTGTAAACGCAAAGTACTGGCGACAAAATAGCTTATATATTGCTAGAAATCCCGTCAGTCCTCCGATCAACTATTTACCTGAACGACTTTTCCGCACTCATGACGATCAGTTGGACGTTTTGAACTGTTCAAACCAAATAGTCTAACGTGTATAAGGAGCCTTATTTCGTAATCCATGACTATAATCTAACGAACACATTCTGACGAACCAAGATTTTCTTGCATTTACGAGTATATACTTTGTAGTTGTGTTGTCGTGATAGGGCGATTCTGTCCTTGCATTATCCTAAAGGCTATTACAAAATATTTAGGAGCCAGTAACTGATAACATTAATTGTGCCCGTATTCTGGGTGCAACTGTAGAAGGTACTGGTGTCTACTATGTACGGTACTTATTATACAGATCGCAAACTAACCGCACTTCGGTAAACTTCCGTAGCAGACCACTTTCTGATGCATTCTTTATGTATGGCCGTCAGTGGGATATACATTGAGAGCCACGATAATTTCGCGGGACTTCTAACCAGGGCTACCACCACTGATGAGAATCTTCAAAAGTGTGTGCATTATGCATAAATTTCGGACTCCGCGAAACATGCGTAGATATGCGTGAATTTTTATAGTGTCTCTGAAATTTTTTCTAGGGATTGGGTCGTTTCCGATACTCGATACGCGGCTCTTTTCACTCGATTTCAGACACCAACAGAAGTGCTTAAATTACGCTTGAAAATCACGATTTTTAAATATACTACTAATATGAGGAAGCTGAGACATGAATACAAAAATAATTATATATTCGCGGACGACTACTAATCATCAGTACTCAAATTACCAATTAGTACATTTTTTTTACTTTCCGTATGAAAAAAATGTATACAGATAACCAAAGTAACAAACTAATGTAGTTTAACAAATAATATTTTAGCTATAATTAGTATTTTTTGTATTTATTTTAACGCATCCATCTATTCGTAGATAAAAAACGATGGCAGAACACAAATTGCCGATTTTGTGTAACGTGTTTTTGTAGTCTTTGTACATAAAAAACTATTACGAAACATAGTAACACAATACGTGATTTATAAATAATTTTCAAATTGATGATCGTATTTCTATGTCTATATTTGTCAACACCGTCGTGTCTGCTGATTCCATATGCGGTCGTTAGCTGTTCATCGGAAAAACAAGGCGATTTGCTAATTTTTATTTTTATCTATACGTCGTACTTTGTGTTGTATATAAATAGATTCTTCATAAATATACCTATAAATATATCCATACATTTTTACGTATATGGAATTTATTATGCAAGCTCATTTTTATAACCTTTGAAGAATAATAATCTACAATTTCTATTATTTAAAAGGAGGAGGTATACCTTGTCATTTTAAATATATTCATTTTTCTGAATCTCTGCGAATTACTTTGAAGTAAGCGTTCTTAGGCATGCTTCTTCCCCCCTCCCCTAAAGGATAAATTAATTAATGGAGTTCAGATTAAAGTATTTGATGAAGTATTAGATGGACCAACCTTGAGTACCGGCGAAATCATTGTCTCGAACCGAAAGTTCGTCCACTGCAGACCCCCGACCCACAAATGCTGGACTGCAGTGTGCCCCACGGTAACGTTATGTTGGTATTTATGTGTTATTGTTTGTTTTTTTCGTATTGGATACATGTATTTTTCAAACAACACAGAAAATAAATGTATTAGATATACACAATGTTATGTCGACACATCAAAAGACAGAGGTAAAAACCAAGGGAGCTTAATTAATAGGTGATAGCGATAAATCGCCACCGAAGTTTATTGCATATTGCTAGCGACGAAATTTGCTAGCGCACCGCAGCTTTGTGGCATTTCTTGCAAGTACAGCTGGTCACGACTAACCGGTACCGTTGTACTCGGCGTAAGGATTAAATACAGTATAAAACGTTATTTTGTTTGAAAATAGAGTAGAGAATTGAAAATTGTCGACCGGAAATATGAAAAGAGGCTCTGAGTGTACCCTGTAAATTGTAATTATCTTACTCTGTGCTCAACAGCGGTCACAGAAAAGGTTAAAATTAGAATTTTTCATTGTATCAAGTTTACTCTATGCTTTCAAGACTATAATATAAATAAATTTAAAGTAGTTTAATTAATTAAAATATCATTGTGCTGTCATAAAACAATATTCACACAAAAACAGTTGATTACATTTAACAGGCTCTTTCAGATAATAAAAATGTGTTTGCTGTAATGTTTGTTTGGTGGGATTTCCCACAACTTTAGAGACCAATGGGGCATAGTCCGAAGGGCTAACAGTATAAAATACACTTTATGACCTATTCTCATAGCTACCAAATATATACACAAAAATTTCATAAAAAATCGGTCTAGGTGTTTCGGAGGAGTGCAACCACAAACACTGTGACACGTGATTTTTATGTATTAGATTATTTATTTTGTTTTTGTTGGTGAGTTCTATTTTTAATTTTTGGTCTAGGAAAATGGAAAGTATGTATGCTATTGTGAGGGAGAGTAGAGGTCCAGGTAATATAAGGGATATTTTGTTGTCGGATGTGAACTAATATACAAGTTAGGTAGAGTAGGCTACAAATAATGAAGCTGTAGGCTTGGGCTTTAAACAAAAGTATTTTTTCTAGTAAATCAAGATAAGGTGGTTTGGAAAATAACTCATGAGTTGAAATCACTTCCCTATCATATTTTGATGGGGTTGGAATGTTGTGGTGTGTTGAGAGAGGAAGGTGAGGGAAAGACAGTTGGGGTACTGCACATATAGCATAATGCGGCCAAAACTCTACAAGATTCTTGTTTCATCCATTCAATTAATCATAAAACGTGTTGACCGACAAACAGTTGTGAGCTGGGAGCACTGTTGGAGAATCCATGACTTCCATAAATCATTCTGTTTTCTCCATACACGCTCACATACAGTAATCAGGATGCTAATGTAGTAGATACACTGTTTGCCCTTGTGGTATCTAATCAATGATCACAATCTCTGACATAAAAAATGACAATCATCATTGTCTTAAATTTCGACATTCGTGATTTTTTTACAGAGGAGAACCAAGAGATTTACAATGCATTGATTGCCGTTTCATTTCGGGATAATAAGTTAAAAAAAAAAAAACAAACCAATTATTATTTAATTTGTATTGGTTTTTTAAGAAATTAGGATAATTTTTTTGTTTTTTAGAATGTCAGAACAAATATTTTTTTAGGTGTGAAATACTTTCAAACCATTTTTGGATACACTTTGTTCATATTGTTGAAACTTTTTTGTACATGAAAAATCTGCCTAACACTTTCTACGTCAATTCCAACTCAGACATTTAAACTGTGATTTTGTTGACTAAGATTACTAATTTTACAAAAATTGGCCTCACTTTTTGCTGACAATGGTCTGCCGGTGTGTGTGCTATCAATTGTGTGTTCATGGCCATCTTTAAATCATTTAAACCACTCAAATACTTGTGTTCATGATAAACAATTGTCACTATACACTTGTAACATTTGAAATATTCCACGTGCAGATATTCCAAGTTTGAAAAAAAAATTTGATATTCACTCAATGTTCTTTTTGGACATTCAATGCTTTTTCCGAAATAAAGATAAAATATTAATTGTTTATAATTAGCACTGTAGGCAGGACCTGGTGTGGAAGCCAGACCAAACTCGAGCAGTGGGCAGAGGGGAAGTCACAGCCATACGATTTTCAACCTTATTGTATTTGTTCTGTGGTTACAATAATACTAATCCGGTATATTTCTACTCACACCTCATGTATTTGTTTATATATTCTTGATCAGGGTATTAGGGCAGCCAAATGTATGCTCCTATAAGTGCAAAAACTTAATTTTATTACCAGTACAAATTTTATTTAACTTTTGAATCTCTTAATCATGAACACTGAAATAATAAGTACCAGATACATGCCTACTTCTGTTAGAAAAGTATCATAGGGCTCCATCATATATGCTTCCACTAAGAAGGCTATACCCTCCGATTTTGAAAATTATGTGCAAAGCTGCATATAACTACTGCTAGTATATAATACTTAATTCTCGTGTCATTATCACAATGCTTACTACCCACATTGTTGACGAATTTGTAACGTTATATATAACTGTGATTGAATAGTTCCATTTGAAATAGTTTCCAGGGTCTTGGACAGGCATGCAATGGAAGTTAGGAAACAGTCAACCGCATCTGTTAAATATTGTGAAATGCAAGAATCGAGGACTGCCAGGAGGCGTGGCATCCTTGTGGTGCTTGGCTGGAAAAAGTTATTCTAATTGAACTAATCAACCGATCTTAAAGGTAAAAATTTCAAAATTCATAAGGTTTTGTCATTCACATAGTGACTCCCTTCAATTTCCATTTTGAAATTTTTAATTCAAGTTTTGTATCATAATGTTTTTCTTATACATAAAATAACTTTATGAATTTCTAGTTTGAAAGTATAAAGATTGAAAGAAAAATAAGTTTAGTCATAGAGGTGTTGCCAGCCATCAGGTAAAATTGTGTTAACATTTTCTGTTATGTTTAGTCTTAACGTGGAGAAAAGTAGCCCATTCAAAATTTGCTTAAAGGACCAAATCATGATTATTAAATATAATTATTTATATTTATACTTTTGCCGTTCTTCATACAATTCAGTTAAATACTTTTTTTTAATTTTGACCTTATTTTTATGAGAGGTCAGTTATGATGCCATTAATTTATATTGGAAAATCCAAATATAAAATATACATGAATATACAGTTCATTTGCCAAGCCCAAACTTTCTTGTGTGTGTGTATGTGAACTGCCCATATAACAATGTATAAATTTGTAATGCCATTCCAGGTCTTTGTGATCTTGAAATAATGTTTTTCTCTCTCTCTCTCATATTGTTTGAATCTGGTAACTAGTAGACCCATATAGTAGTTTAAATTACTAAAAAAACAAAAAATATATATTTTGTCTCCTGAAGTATTGAGATTGAAAAAGACCAGAATTCAAATTCTGGCAATAGATTTGAATTAAATCAGATTAGCCAACACAAATAAATGCTCCCCAGCGACATAATCTAAAGATTTGGTGTGTGACTGTTTTCAATAATAAGTCAGATCCAAGATCCTAAGTTCAGATCTCAAAGAGAAAACACAAAAGTCTCACTGGAATAACAGCTGAAAACAAGATCCAATGGTCAGATCTAGTACTGCCATTGAAAGGATGTAATAGCATAACTCCATTGGCTGACCTTAGTTCAAATCAATAAGATAGGTTTATATTGTCTTTGGTTCCGATATACAATAAGTGTTTCAAGAAGGGAGAAAACATAAAAGTTCTTACAGTTAATTGCAACAAAAACTCCTGATTTGGATTTATTCTTTTGAAAATTATGTATGTACAGTAATAAATAATACACATTAAATAAAAATAAGGTTTGATATTTATATGTATATACACTGAGATCAACATTAATAAATCACTAAACCCTAACAAAAAAAATTATTAACCCTAAATTTTACAGCATTATGTTGAGTTGTTTACGTTTCAGATCTATTTCTGCCTTTAACAATGTCATCTTTAGATCGTGTTCTTTCTTCATGTACTCGAGATTCTTCTTGTGTTGTTCCTCCAACAGTCTCCTCTGGAAGGCCACTAGTTCCAACTTGGCCTCATTGACTTGGTTCCAGGTCTGGGCTCTATCCACAACTGGACTGAACTGGGTCATTATCTGCTCTTTGGGAGAGGTCATCTCAGGCAACTGGTCCCATGTCGCATCATCATCTATAAAAACATTACAGATTACAATCTCATAAGTTTCTTTTATAACAAAGTCAACAAGTTGAAGGCATAAATCCTTGGAAAATCTTGTTTTGCGTAACAAGTTACTTATGTCCAAATTTAGTTGTTGTATGTCTAGTTGGTTGCCTTAAAAAGTTTACGTACCAAGGCAAATAATGTTTTTGTTTTAAAATGCAAAGTTTAATTTTATTAATTGTTAATTTATATTACTGATTTATTAAAACTACTTTAAAAATAGAAAAATAAAATCAGCAATACTTTTGTTGAAAAATGTTAGTACAATTAATTAATACTACATCAAATGTAAAATAAAATTAAACTTGCTGTATTCAGTTAGTTTTGTCTATCAAGAGACTGGAATATTGTAAAGTGATAACTTTCTTAATTTACATAATAGCATTATCTATCACTACTTGGACACTAATATAGCATTTAGAAGGTTAATAAAAAGCAACAGCACCTCAGCTAATTCAAGTGTATATGTTTGATTTTTTAACTACTAAAACTAAGTTTTTATGATAGCAAAAGTTACAGCAGGGTAATAAACTAAATTTTAAAAGCATATTTACTTGTGATTTTAATAAAAAATAATGATATAATGTTTTTCAATATCTGAAATAAAAATAAATAAACTCTCAAAAATACTCTTTCATAATTAACGTTTTTTGTTCTGTGCTTTTTTACGTTAAAAAAAGCTCTGTTGCAAACTTAATTAAAAAAGACACAACTTATATTTTGTTGAATCTTTAGTTATGTTTTGCCACCATAAATTTCTTTTTCTTCCTTTTTGATGATTTTAAATTCACAAAAAAAACTGTAAAAAGTCTAATACGTTACCTATTTGTTCTTCTTTAATATCATTCCAAGTCTCTTCTATCTCATAGTCATTAGTCTGTGAATCAGGCTGTATTTTCTCAGTTGTAATCGGTTTGTTGGCCGCCTTGGCACCTGGTCTATTCCATGAGTATGCCCTCGAATAACTCTGGTGACTAATCACTTTTTCAGGAGTTTTCCTCACCAGACCCACCGAATGTATGATGTCCATATTGTTGCCGTTCTCCACAGTGCTCTGGTTGTTAAGATTATCAACAGACTTCACCTTCAGCAGTGATTTCGTAGGGCTATCTTCCTTGTTATATTCTGCCTCGGACTTCAAGAAGGATTGAATATCAGGGAGCTGTTCGGGAGAAAATATAATAGGATTTCTACCCTTCAACTTGACAACTTTAAACCTGGACGTGTCCAACTTTGACTCGTTTGGATGTTCTGTACTCGAACCATCTTCTTTGTCTGCCGCAGGCTGGGTTTCTTTTTCATTTAATCTTTCGACTCTTATGATATTAGGGTTCACAGTCGCTACATGTCGTTCGATTTGGTCACTGAAGAGAACAGATTTTTCACCATTAGATTTATTTACACTTGTGGCTTTTTTTGTGCAGGATGGTAACTTTATGTGGTACTGTACTTTTTGGTACAGTAATTATTTTAGGGGTATTGTTGTGTTGGAGTAAGTACTTGCTGAGCCTGTTTCAGTTTCTTGGCAATAATAGAGTTCTGCATCTTTGGAGTAACTTTACGGATGCGTCCCGACCCACCATAGCGAGCTACAGCTTGTGGGGCAAACAGTGTGTTTCCAGAACGTATCGCTGTCGGTTTAACTTGAGATGGAGGCTTCTCCTTCATAATCTGCAGAGCAGAGTCTGGATCATCCAGTGTCTCATAAATGTACTCATCTTCTTCTGACATCTCTGTGGACTTGCAGGTGTGAACGATCTCATCATTATCATCGACAATCAGCATATCATCGTCTGAAGGATTCTGTTTTAAACTCCACAGGAACACTGTTTGGTGCAGATTTCCTTCTTCCTTTAACTGGTTTTCTGAAACAATCCAGACATTTGTTATTATAATAGGCAGTAAACACACTTATAAAACATTGACTTTATATTGGAAGAATAATAATTTAGGTTTTTTAAAGAGCTCTATTTGTTGGGTCATTAAGCAGTGTGAGGATAAGTAATATATGAGGAAGAGTGGGAGCTTTTCCAAATCTTCATTTAAGGTAACCTATCCTTAAAGAGCCAGTTGGAAGTGAGTCACTGGAAGTAAATCTGTCTCGTGGCAACAACTAGAATGGTTGTGTGGAACCGTCACCATGAAACAGTTCATGACAACGTGATCATTGTAACCATTGCCTGCTATTACAGTGGACTCTTGACTGATACTGGAACACTGGGATATCCAGGACACTATTGTCTCGCAAAAAGACCTGATAGATTACATGTTTATTATTCCCAACTTTCTCTCCCCCCCATAACTCCTATCTGATGAAAAATTATATTTTCATTGAGCACTTTTACACGTTTGTGATAATGTTTTTAGTTTTTTTTTAACTATCCATTATTTTAATCACCAGTTTTTTTAATGTTTCAACAATATTTTCTATGGTTATTTTATCCTTTACATTATTAATTTTGACCTTACTCAAACTATACTTATTATTTATTTTTTGGGGGGGGTGGGGGGGGGGGGGGGTGGGGGGGGGGGGGGGTGGGGGGGGGGGGGGGTGGGGGGGGGGGGGGGTGGGGGGGGGGGGGGGTGGGGGGGGGGGCAAGAACACTGGGTATATATTGTTGACTGGTTTTTATAAAATACATAAAATTAGATTATGCAATTACAAGGATTTGTACTCATTTTATATTCTAAAGCATAAGAATGTTAAAAAACCCATACAGTTACAAATTTCTAAATTAGTTTTTTTATGTAAATTCTGTGTGTCACTCAGCCATTTTGAATTTTAAGTTCATGATCCTGTAAACAATCAACACTATCTTTTATAAACATGCCCCTGATACTTTTAAAGTAGAAAACTAGATAAATAGAAATAATTAATTAGAATATTAACAAGTGTCTTGATTTAAAATACTCATAAGTATTAAAGGAATAAGAAATATCATGTGGCTATTACATATTGAAAGTGTTATTTTTTTGACATAAATCATTATATTCTGAACTTAACTTTTTCTTAATAAGAAGAAAGGAAGTTTAAATGAATATCCAAAGCAATTTATTACTTTTTACCAACTTTGTAAATAATGAGTGTACAAATTTATTTTGTTGGTCTGAAATGTGTTGTCTTTCATTCTTTTTATAAAAATATATTTTTATCTTCAAATATTATTTCAAATAATAAAATATACATAACCAAAGATGATTAGAGTTTCCAATTTGTAAATAGTTATGTTAGTGAATTTGTTTTTTTTTTATGTACGAGATCTTTTAAGAATGCGTTTTGTTGTATCAGAACCAAAATCATTCAATGAAACAACGACCAAAAAAGGTGCACTTTGTATAAAATGCCTACTGATCCATACAATTAGTTATTAATAAGAATTTTTTATTTGAAACATTTTTGTGATAGGAATTATGTTTGCATACATACATTGTAAATGTATGAATTAATCAAATTTGTAAATACTTGTTCATGTAATTTAATTGTATTATATGTAAATATTCATGGAAAATTGTATAGTACTATAATAAGTTGTGGATTGTCTCATTTCGTACTGGCAGACATATAAAAATAAAATAAACAAATTACTTGTGTTTATTGATATAATCAAACCTGCTTTCAACCATATATGGCAAAGGAAAATTTCCTTGTACTTTCTCACGTGAACTTTTAGTGGGAAATTAAGTTTGTGTTCTGGTTGGTGAGAGGGTTTCTGGATGTATTTTCCAAATAATTTCATCTCACAGTTCAGAAACCGTAATAATTTTTGTGGTGATAATTTCCAAACACATAGACTATCTGTTTTTATCTTGATTTACATAGATTTTTCTAACATAGGTGTCATTTCATGGAAAGGTAGTTTCCAGAGAAATGGTGGTCTTTGGGCAGATTATTACTATCTCCTTGGAATTATTTAATATTCAAAGTTAAAATTTTTTAATTTCAAAACTCTGGGACGTGTGCTAGGCAAACCAACCAATATAATACTTTATATAGAATCTTATTTTACCTATATTCCAAAGTTAGTGGTTTTCAAGAGCGGACAGAATCCTGACATTGGAGTTTTCTAAGTGGACACTCTAAAAGAATAATTAATTTACAAGAATTTTAATGATATTATATATAATTTATTATATTAATGTCAATAATCAATTTTGAATCCACAAAAAGTACTTTGCTCCGCCGGGGATGTCGAACCCGGATCTCTCACTTGCCGGGTGAATGTGCTACCATTACCACCACAGAGCGCTTACTTTTTCCGATTCAATTTATTTTGTATTTGGCCGTTATCCTGTTCATCATATGTGTTTAAATATAAACAAACTAACATATGATCGGAAGACCAAATAACTGTCAATTGGACTTTTAGTTTACGTTAAATTTTATAGATGGCAATAGCCTTATTTATATTGTCAATTAAACATTGAATCACCAAAAAAGTAACTTGCTACCGCCGGGAGTCGAACCCGGAATCTCTCACTTGCCGGAGTGATAATAAAATACTATTGTACCCAAGTACGCAAAGTACTTTTTGTGATTCAATGTTTACTGACATTATATAAGGCTATTGCCATCTTTAAAAATTTTAACATAAAATATATTAATATATTCTTTAATTGGGAACAACAGCAACAAAAATTCTAAGTCTTATGATCACTAGGAAAGAAAATATCTTTGCAAAATCCGGACGTAGATTACAAGGGCCGGAGGTAGACGCTTTTTGACCAAAGTAGATTTCCAAGACCCCCATATGTATGCATGTTATTTACTTGATTGAGGCATTGGGACATGAAAAATCTCAACTGTGGCATGAAAACCGTAACTGATTAGAACCAGAAATTTATGATCCTACACTCACAAAACAAATATGAACCAATAAAAATTGTATTTAACTTCTGAATTTCTAACCATGGTCACTAAAATAAAAAATAACAGATATTTATTACCTACTTCTATTTTTATAACTATCATAGGAATCCATAATATTACATCGTAGGTGGGTTCACTAAAAAAAAAGGCTACGCCCTTCGATTTCTAAAATTGCACGTGAAGCCGCAGGTAACAGCTAGTACCAAATAATAATATGTTAACACTATATTTTGATTCCAACGTCATATTTTTAGAACATTACAAAATACTTTATTCAAATACAGTTAAAGCGGAACTATATGTATTTACAATAGTTGGGCTTCAAAGTTAAAACACTTTTTTTATCAATTTGTCAACAAAAGTAGATTGGTTTAGAAGGCTATTGTAGTTTTGTTGTAAATACTGCACCAATTGTGTCATTTCTATACACTGTGTTACAAATTTCTGTGGATGATAGTATTCATAATTTCAAACATAAAATGTCATATAAAGTTCAGAAATGTCTCAGTTAGTCACCATTTTGCAGTTTTTATAAAAAAATTATTATCTCTACAACTAGTTAAGCTAAAGAAAACTAAATTTGGCACTAAGATTTAATTAGATAAGAGGAACATAAAAAAATAATGGTGCTATTTTCTTTAATATTAACAAAATGGTGCCTGTGGAAAATGTTTACAGTAAAATAGCAAAAAAACTCAGTATAGTTTTAAATAATTTAAAGAAACACAACTATTTGAACTATTTAATTACAATTCCAATGTTACTTGTGTCAACAAAATCCGTCAATGCATAAGCAAGCACGACCACTTTAAAGATACACTTGCAAAAGTCAAGTAGCAACAAATAACCGATTCCGTTCAACTCTGAATTTTTTTGCTGGTAACACAAAGGATCAACTGATTTTGGTTACACTGATGATGCTTGTCATGAACGGCAATTCAGGTTTGTGTATATGTCCAGGCAGAGGCTATGACTTGGATCTCGCTGAACTATATTCCAGGCGGATATCTGTACCTGTGCTTCACTACAGTTGAGGATGGACTACTACAATAAGCACACCTTCATATTTTCTAATAGCCATGTAGCTTTGCTGACTCTTGATTCCACACATATAACCTCAAAATTAGTCTGCGACTGTTTCCAAACCTTGTCGGCACTCTCAAACTGCTGAACTTTATTCTCTTTAGCCTGTGCACTGGCACTAAGAGAAGGAGACCACTGGAAGTCAATGTCTGGAGGAAGTCAAACCAACCAGACTGAGAGTCATCATTCTTCAACTTATGAAAGAAAACCAACTGATGACTTACTATCTAGGAATCATGATTGGGTTGGTACAATGAGTCCCAAGGCAGACATGTCACAGCCTGAGAGCTATCCATATTTTCAATCAAGCCATTAGTACATTTTTTGTTTTTTATTTAATGTTCTGGCCCCAAAACCAAAAAACTTTCTTTTTAATTTATTTAATTTTAGTCTTAGATATTTGTGCATGTTGTTAAATGAAACTTTTGATAATTTATTTTTGAATATTCTAATAAAATATATTTGTTGTGGGTCTGGATTTGTTTTGTCTACTTTCAACCATTCAAAATTTGTGAAAAAGATTTTGTTAACGATATTTTTTCTCATAATGCATAATACAGTATGCTTAGTAAGTGGTTAAAATAATATTCAATTGTTCATCATCTAAAGACCAAACAAAACAAAAAGTTTAGTTTTTAAAACGATTTTTCTTACTACAGTACAAGACATATCACTGCAGACCTGACCTTTTGGTTTTATTATTTATTAATAAAACTAGCTGTTCCCCGCGGCTTCACACGCTTTTTGTAAGCTTTGCTCGTGTATAAGCACTTCTGGTTCAAGTAAATTATATTGTTAACACCGATGTAGAGACCTTGTTGACACTATCAAGAAAATCTGCCAAAAGTGTATGTTTATAGCCATTGTACACGTACATGTACTTAATAATAAAGTGGTCTAACATTCAAGCTATAAGGCCAAACAGAAATTCATTTGAAAAACAAATACCCATAAAAACTTAGTGCCTTCACATAGTGTGTGGTTATTATACACAACTATCTCGTAATTGTAGTTTACAATGTGCAGGCGCTTTGATAACTTATATATTTTGTAGCGCCTCCTGGTGGTGACTTTATCATCAAATGGGCATACCATATAAACCTTCTACGTGGAAAAATACATATACATACAAAATTTTCATAATGATCGGTTCAAATAGTTTCTGAGTCTATAAAGGACAAATACACAAACATTCATTTTTTATAAATGTAAATAGGTTTCAATTCATAATTTTAATACTAGTGTTATCACAAGAAACGAACCTTCTATACTCATGCAAAGTTTAAACAATATATCTCAGACCTAAAGCCTTTAAAGGTTTTTGCTGGCAACTCAGGCTTGAAAATGATGTCTATTACCATAACCTTTTCCATTCCAAATGGGGGTGAAATATCAAAAAAAGTGTGTGTCTCAGACTTAAAGTTAAAATATTTCTTATTGGGCTAAAATTTTAGATGGTCTGCCATTATAGCCAGCTGGCTTTAGAGCTTAAAAACATTTAAACACTGGGATTGCCAAGAACTCAAAATAATCAACTTACACTGTAATAATAAAACCAATTATCCCACAGACCCGACCGGGTAACAATTTGGTTGCATAAACCGATGTGCTTTAAAACCCCATTATATTACAGTTTCCTGAATGCTAAATTTATATACGTATGAGCTATGACTTATAAATATTTTAGATCTACAGGAGATGTTTTATAAATAAAAGTATGTACATAATTGCCCTAGAATAAATTCTCTTGTATGAAAAACAACATATTAAAAAACAGTAGACCACACCACAAAAACCCTAAACAAATTAAAAAAAAGAATTCAATATAGTAGAGTAATAAAGAAAAAGGATTCGCGCTGCAAAAGGTCTGTATGAGTGATAGAGTTTAGTTGAAAATTGCTGTTGTTCATTCCAACCAATCAAGACCGGTTAATATGATGTGTTATTAAAGAAAACCATGGATATTTATAAAGTCACACACGTTTTGTATGTATTTTTTTAGCAAAATTAAAAATTTTTTCAAGATGAAGTACCATCTATTTTCGGTTTCATATGAATTTTTATGCTTTAGAATTTGGTTATAAGCAATACATCAATTTACCTTCTCGTCCAAATTTAAATAGTTCATTCTCAGTTGTGGACCACAATCATTATTGTCAGTTGAGAGGCGTCAGCGTTTTTATGAGTCTGTCGCTCCCGACTTCTGCAAGCGTACCTTTAAAAGTTGTGCTTTATTATGCGTTGAAGGATTTTTTGAAAAAGCACTGTTGAAGATGTAATAAAAATTGTAAAATAGTCTTGTAAATCTATTTTATAACTATACTGGTTTGTTTTTGTTGTTATTTGACTTTAACAATCTTCCACAGCCACCATTTCGTTAATAATTAAGCAAATCACACAATATTTTTTAGTATTTCATTAATTTTTCATTAACAGTAAGTAAATTTGGTACCTGATTTAATGGGTTGTTTAGAGATAACCAACATTTTTACATAAAAAATACCAAAATTGGTAGCTAGTGGATAATCAACCATATGTCTCAAACCCTATAGTGTACAGGGACAATTTTTTGTTTGAAATCATTTGTACTATCAGCCACATGAAATTTGTACACACCCTTTTTCTGAAACAGGTCCTGATATAGAACGAGAAACGAGGGGGATGTTGGGAACGTTTTTGGGATTTGAGAGTAATGTTTGGTGAAGTTATGTTGGAAATCTTCCCTCCTAAGTTCTCACTATTTATGGGAACAATTGTTGGACAGGCCAGATTTTGTATAAAATAGGAATATATTATTTCATAATAAAATAATTATTGTGAGTAAATATACAAAAACACTTTTAGATTAGAATATTAATTCCAGCTTTTTTAAAATTAACCTTTTCTAGCTTTTTTTATGAAATTACTTCAATATTTGCATCCATAGAATTAAAAGTTTTGTTTTTCTAATACTCATAATGCAGAGACCATCTCAAGTCGTGTCCTATGAGATGGTCGACCCTACATAATCCTTAATCACCCTTAGTTTTTAATAAAACCCTTTTTCCCTGGGTATATCTGAAAAAGGAATATAGACAAGAAATTATAAGCTAACAAATGTTGTTAGGATATGTTCAAAATAGAATTTACAGTTAGATAAGACAATGCCTGGTCCTACGTGCGATTTCTGCAGCGATAGGTGATTGAAGTAGAAGGTTCTTCCACTAACTCTGAAACGAAAACACCGTATGGCGGCCAGCAGGCCTGGAGCACCCCTGGCATCCTGTAACTAATATTTTCTTTGAGAGTTCTTTGCTACACTAATTTATTTTGAAAAGTATTTCATACGACATGTAACTATGCAGCGCACCAATTGGAAAATGATTTAGTTTTTTCTTTACAATCCCTGTAGTAGTATTCTTTCCCGAAAAACACCTCGTTTTGGTTTGGTAATGGCTTCATACCTGGATCTCCTCCTATATAGAATTTAAATGATTGGAAAGAGCATCAATTCTACTTTCCCGATTGGTGTCCTACTAGAGGATTTTAACACTGATTATCAAAATGCTTTTACCTGTGTGTAAAACTTGTGAAACTTAAAAGATTTTCTTGACAATGCTGAAAAATTTAACAGCTATTAGACATGAAAGACCAACAACCTTGCTGACAGCCGAATTTAGTTTGGGCGATGGCTTCAACACCGGGATGGGGCACCCCTCGGATCCTGTAAGCTAATATTTTTCTTTTAGTGTTCTTTGCTACCTAAGTTTATTTTGAAAAAGTGATATCATACCATGTAACTATGCAGCGCACCAATTTGAAATGATTTAGTTTCTTTACAATCCCTGTAGTAGTATTCTTACCTCGAAAACACTGCTTTTGGTTTGGTACATGGCTTCATAACCGTATCTCCTCTATATAGAATTTTAAATGATGGGAGGAGCTCAATTTACTTTCGATTGGTGTTTACTAAGAGGATTTTTAAATCTGATTATCAAAAATTGCTTTACTGGTGTAGAACTTGTGAAACTTAAAGATTTCTTGAACAATGCTTTGAAAAAATTTTCTGTATTAGACATGAAGACAACAACATTGGACAGCCGAATTTAGGGAATGGCTTAACACGGATGTTGATGTCTCATTTTACCGGTTTTACTACGTTTTCATAAGCATTACTCTCCTCGGATGTCAGTCAAATACAAAAATTTATTAAAAATGTGTTCTAGTTTAAAGATTTTCACATTATTTTTCTTCAAATACTTTCATGTTACCATGGAAGGCCAGTCCTTGAGTGCTCAAAATATTGATTATTATAAATTTGAAGATGCTTCAAAACTTTTGTACTAGTGGTTCCAGTTTCCACTTTAATCTCAGAATTTTCACCATCTATGGATTTGCATAGACATAATCTTTGAGAAAGTTCCTGTCGATGATTGAAAATCCTTTACATGAGGTAACAACATTTCTCTCTGCTTGTGAGTATAAAAACACTTAACATTGTTTTTGCCAATGATTAAAACCCCCGCACGTCCCAGACAAAAGCTTATGGTAATGTAGAGCAATGGTGGGAAAGGCTTGATGAATTCCATCAACGAATAGGTTACGTTCTCGGCTTTACTTTCACCTTCCACTTAGTGCAGTATTTGATAATCTAAATTGCTGTGGACAGGACTTGACCTCTAAAAAATCCTGGAATTCAACATCCGTCTGAAGAGAAACCAAAAACAGTCGGCGATGAAGGAAGCTCACAACGAACTCTTTACATTTATTTCGACATCAGAGGACACCTATGAACTACATAAAACAAATGTAATCCAGATTGAAGTCATGTTCCTATTTGGGAAACTGAGCAGCAGTATGATGATCAGAAGCTGCACACCACTCTGACCACTGCTGATGAAAACGGAAGCGGACACTCGCCACCAGAGTCAACAATTTTATAAAAAAACCCACCAAATTACATGTTTTGAATTTACATTTTTTTGTATTCAACAGTTGGGCAAATTCTTCTTTTAATTTAATAGTACCTCTTATATAGATTAATGAGTATAAATTCTCTTCAAATATTAACTACCTTTAACTATTAATTACTTATATAACGGTTAATAATATGGGTAAACATAATTTAATATAAACACAAAACTAACCAACATTCTTATAACCAAGGGTGTAGGCACTGCAAAATACATACTGTGTTCATGTTGAACGTACATTCTTACAGTATGTACAAACTCAGACATAACTAAGTTACATAATTCAAAGTAAAAGGGTACTTTTTTTTTATTTTAACTCGAATACTAATTATATTGGTGATCTGCCAATACATGGAAAAACTCCAAGGATAGGTAAATTAACCTAACTTTTTATTTACATGTAATAAAATAATTGTAAATATAGAGTTTTATTTTCAACAGTATACAGCAATAGTTTTTTTTGATGTTAGCCCAATGAAATCGAAAATAAATTAGATACGAACTACATTATTGAATTCATATGTAAATATTAGGGTCCTCAAAATACTCAAGACCAAGATTCTCAAAGATTCCTTAGGCTAAAGATTAAGACTTACAGATCAAGAAAAATCAATAACTTCTTTTCCAATGACTATTTTTGATAAGTTACTATTGTGCTCAACTCGTTCTATGCGAGTTCATCTGGAATCTGCACATGTAGCTTCGATTTTAATGAATATTATCATGACTAAAAACCCATTTTTTCTTTTTAATAACGCCACATATTGTCGGCCCTATTTTTTATTAAAATACACAGACCAAGTGTAAATGTAATGGAGATCCACTTACACCTGTGGAAAATAATGGCTGAAGTGAAATCACTGGTCTGGCATATTGGTATCAGAAGTCATCAAAGCTAATCCACTCTTATAAGGAGTTTTAAAAAGAGCAATTTTTATGATTACATGACATAAATATCTTGTTTTTTCAATTTATATAATTGTTATAAACAGTAAATTATACATTTTTGCATTAAATACATTCTTTTTTCTCCCTTACCCATTGTCGCCATTAAAAGTTCGTAGAAAATATTGAAAATTTATTACAAAATTTGTTATAAGGTGTGACATGTTAAAATATTTTTCAGGGTAGAGCCTTAGGACTCCTCTGCACCAAAGGGTATATACCCCATATACTACACAGGTTGAGAGCTCTTAGTACTGTGCTAATTTATGCTGTTTCAATGGTTCGAGAGCTTCTAGTATTTATGAGGGATTAAGGAAAAACTGGAATCGACGTGGGGGAATATGCAAGAGACTTCTACGTACCATCCAGAAACAATCTTGCCAAGGGAAAGACATTATGAATTATTATTAAATATATTTTTTGCACAAAATTACGATTAGACTTTTTAATTATTACAGGAGACTACCTCTCATATATGTTGGGTGAATTAAACATGGTCAGTATTGTGAGTTCCAGTGGACAAAGCCAAAACTATTATTTCTTTTCCTATTATTGCAGGTCTTCTCTACCATGTTCCTGTTTATTTTGCTGGGAGATCCCTTATAAAAAGTTATTTTTAGTTCATGCTTATACCCTTTAGTGTGTGAAATACTTAACAGCTTTATTAAAATAAGTTGCCCACATGTGCTCTATAACTTTTTGGGTGCTCTGATTTGTTGTTATTGCAGATGTACCCTCCACTTTGATAGTGTTTTGTTTTGAAACCTGAATAATTTTGAAATGTTTGTGTTAGTTTAAGTGTTTGATAAAAAACTTGGACATCTAATGGTCTAGGATTTAAAATTATTTTAGATAAAGGAAGTATTCTGGAAACAGGACATAGCTTTGCCAATATTGAAAACATTGTAAACTCATGTTGTGTCTAAAACAAATTGGGCTCGAGGCCTACACTAAATCTCAGTATATGATTTGGTGAAGGACAGTTTTGCTTCACTGAAAATGGTAGTTAGGAATTATTGCAAAGAAAAGAAGAAATGTGGAAAGGAGGCTTGAAGATGGGTGGGTAATCATGGGACGATCCTAAGCTATGGAACGGGACTTTTTCCTAGACGTGGCACTGGGAAACCTTTGTCACTTGTGGGATAGTTATTGTTAAAGGGCTCATCACGGGCCTTGCCGAGTGACCCCCCCCCCCACTTGTGATAGTGCAGCCTACTACCCGTTTGTTGGTAATCAAAGGGTTTTGATAAAAACGAATGTTCTCACTCTTTATGTGCGAGCGCAACAAACCCTAACCCCCCCCCACTATCAACACACACACCCGCCGCCACCGCCACAACCCCCACCCCCCCCCCCCCACCCCCCGCCCCCCCCAGCGATCCCAGCCACCCCCGGTCGCCCCCCGCCCTCCCCCCCGGCACCTCATCGGCACCGACCCAAAGCTAGCACTAATGGTGTTAGGGTCCATTTGTAATCTAGTACTCTTCTACATGCCAATTAATTATTCAAACATAGATCTGATCTCGGGAAAATACATAATGTCAAAATTCCCTGGCAATCAGTGTGAGCTTCAAGTGGGGCAGAAAAAGGACAAAAAAATAAATAAAAAAAATATCTGTTGAGATTTAGAAATTTTAACATTGTGACAGTATGCTCACACAGAGCGGAGTGCTTTAGGTTGGAGCGATCAAATGCTTAAGAAGACGGATGCACATGACATGTGTCCGCTCGTAAGCTACAAGCACACAGGAACACGCCCGGTAGTGATCCTCCAATACCAGCGAAACACAATGATCACTCAGGTTATCGTACTCCCACGAAACACCGTATAATCGCAAAACCAGTTCCCAGCCGACACTATCCCCGCATTTGTATCCCTTTTATTTAAGTTACTGATTATCAACGCCTTATTTTTAAGGTGTCAAGAATGGGAGATGGTTGTTTAAAAAATATGAAAAAATAATTTTTTCTAGGGATATTTGATTATGATATTTTTCCTAGCTGGAGGTACTTAAAAACCGACCATTAGGCACATAAGTAATAATTAGTTATCACCGTCAGGGATTGACAAAAACTTACCCAGTTGCGAAATAGGCCTTACCTATTCAGCAGGTTAAATGGATGCTGATGAGGTAAGAGGATTCTGCATCTTAGAAGGGTAAATTTTTTTATTTACCTGTTCTTTTTACGTTTGTAATTTTTTTCCTCACATCAACAAACTATGAACTGAAAATACTTTTTAAATGAATATTTAGTTTCGGTTTATCTTATTAAATAAAAATTAAATTATTCACAAATGTATAATGCTAAAGCGCTCTTCTTCAAGACAACGGCTGGAACCAATTTGACTAATTCTCCTATGTAAAAAATTATACCTTGAAAATAATCTGAGAAAAGGTTTACACGAAGAGAAAAATTAGAAAAGCTACCTAAAATAATTTAGGAATTCAGAAAAAAAATTTTAGTTATTTATTGTTTCAAACATCCAATTTAACTGAGGACTTAAATAAGCTGTTATCACCTTTCACAAGTCTAAAAGTTCTGACAGCACTTGGTCAATGTGCAGTGCAATGTATCATTAGTTAATTAGTTAATATCTAAACTATTGAACTCCATAATTGTTAACTTAGTGACAAATTAGAAAAAACGTTTTTTATAAAACGCATTGCAAATTGCCAAATTTAAATACTGTTTCTGATTTTGCTAATTCAACCTTGAATAAACAAACCTGGGAACATTGGGGGAACATTTTCTACAATTAATTACACGTTTCCAAAACTGATCACTTCACCAAATTTTTGGTGGCTTCCTTGACATTGTAACATTGCAATTTAAACAGTGGTTTTTTGGAAACAGAAAAAGACCAGGGAGAAATGAAAACCACTAAAATAGCCCTGAACATCTTTTCGCAGACTACAGCCCAAAAAGCATCAAGACATCTACAATCGCAAAATGGTTCATAAAATGGTGTATTATTTTGAAATGGTTCATGAAACCATAATAAGGATTTCTCTCTTTATAATGGCAAAAGTAGACATAAAATAGTAGGGAGGAATTTTCCCCTTGGGAGTAATAGGCTTCTCAAGGTCCGCTAACCTGATGTATGGTATATTTTCGAGACAAATGGGAAAACAGGAAAGAAACAACTATGGAATTGAAAATATTTTAGACCAAAAGTAGATTATAAATCGTAGCTTATAGTAGTAATATATTATGCTGGAAAGTAGACACTTTTTGATCCGAAAAGTAGATTTTAGAGAGCTAGATTTTAGAGAGCTACAATCATATATTTTTTCACTTTTTCGGGACAACAAGACAAAACTCTATTATGGTACTGAAAAATATTCTTACACCAGAAGTGTATGACATAAAAGCTAGAACGTAAAATACTTTTGAGTGAAGTAGGTTTCAGAGGACTCCCTGTGTATTTGTAATTTTTCTTAATTGGCGGGTAACAAGGCCTCAGAATTCAAGTATGATTGTTGGAAATGTTTAAATGTAATTGATTTGAACCATGAAATACTCCTACTCTTGTAAAAACACGATTATAAGATTCAGTGTTAACATTTTATAACTCTTAACCATGAAACGCTTCTTTTAAATAATATCTACGTGATGTATGCCTACTTACATTTGAAAGAACTTCATAGGAATACATCAAAGCTGCTATTACTAAGTAGTACTAAGGACTTCGATTTTGAAAAATTTGCATGCAAAGCCATGGGGTAAACAGTTTGTGGTAACAGTTTGTGTGCAAATATAAAAATAAAACATGGAGTTTTTTGTGGAGTTAAAAAGAACAACAGTTTTTATATTGATGATTCCATGGGTATTTCCATGGGGGACTAGAATGTTTATCATGAACTTGGATTTTGTAAACCAAATGACTACTAACACTCAATCCTATGCATTTTCAATTTGTAATACTTTTTTCAGCCATTCTTTTTTTTAAAGGGGAAAAAAAGTATAAAAAATATAAAACAAAGGATTTGAAATATTTCTTTATATATTCAGGTGCATAAAGAGTCAAAGTTTAAGGAAACATTAAAAATTATTGCCCAAAAATTGGGTATTTTATGTTCTTTTCATTGATTTGTAAAACAGGTGGCTGAATTGTTGGCCAGAATAGGTGCACGAGTTGTGGTTTTTTTGTTGGTTTGTTATTGCAGGATGGTTCAAGTTAACACCAGGAGTTTAGGAGTTTATTAGTCTGTGTATATAGTTTTGAGATTTTGAAGATTTATTTTTTGGAAACTAGTTGACTTTTGAAGGTGAGTTGTATTAATTATATCTAATTCCAAAAATACATAAAATTAATATTCTAGTTGTCCCATCCGTTACAAAAAAGTTAATAAAGTTAAGTTTATTGCAGTAATAGTAATGTCACAAAATTCCTATTTTGGGAAAGTAAGGTTAAGTGAAACCCTTTTTTAGTTTATATATTTTTACAATTTTAGGAATTCATTTTAGCAGTTTTTGGTGTAACGGATGGGACATGTAACGGATGGGACAATGTCTGATAATATAAGGAATTAGTTGTTTTAGGTCATCAAATATCAATAACAAATACTTTTGAGGTTGTGTACATAGCATGAATAACTGTGAATGCAAAGAGTGGCCTAGATGAACAAAAAAATTAAACCAATTAAAGATATTATCAGTTTTTATAAACTTTTTAAATCTGCCAAAACATAGAATGTGTAAATTTAAATTTTAAAAACACTACACTTCTTAGGCCTAAATTTGAGGTAGACTACACAAATATTATTACAGAGTAGCCATTAACAAGGCAAATATTCCACACATATAAAGAATGTTTTTCAATTCATGCTTGAGCTGATATTAAATTGTGTGCTTTTAGATTATGGCGCCTATCAACCAAAATCGGATGGCCGAATGTCGTGCGAAGAAAAAGTCTGATCCTGGAGCTTGGGAAGAACATTTACGAAAGGACAGAGAAAGAAACAAAGCCAGAAGAAATGTAAAGAAGGAAGAAAGACTCTGATCCAAATTTATTGAAAGCAGACAGAGAAAAGGAGCGACTTTGAAAGAGAGCAGTAAGAGAGAGAAAAAAACAGTCTAAACTGGGGACACCAACTGTTGAAAATTCGTGTTGTCGAGAGACGAGATGAGAACTTCCTCTCCGTCAATTTTATGCATAAAACTGGTACACCAAGTTCTTTTGGCCAACAGAAGCTGACATTCAGACTCTACAACCAAATGACATTTTATGCTAAATTGATGTGCCTCCACACCCTGTCTCCGATAGACATTTTGGAATGTTGGAAAATACTGTTAATCAGATCCAAGAACTCCAAGAATTTAAATAGTTTAAGCAGTAGATAAAACATAAGCTTAGTTGTAAAAAAGCGTTTAATTAAAAAATTGCTTTTTTTATAAAAAAAACCTTGTTTTTTTATCTCCATTAACTTAATAAATAGTTTTCACCATTAAAAACACATTATGGTATTGAAAATGTCATTGTTAATGATCTAAATCACCAACGTTTGGTTACTCGTCCCATCCGTTACAAATCAAATGTCCCATCCGTTACATTGGAACATGATTTATTACTAGTTAACGTTTATTATAATGATAAAGATAAGTATAAAACTGAAAACTATGCAATCTAATTAATAGGTAGTATTTTTCCTGTTGTGTTAAAGATATGGACAGAACTGAATTACTCCCATAAAGGGAATCATCACTTGCTACACTTCCTAATTGTGTCCCATCCGTTACACGTTTATGAACTCTTTTAACTCTTAAAATAATAATTGTATTTTTTAACCACTGGCATATTAATTTATATCAACTCTTTAAGCAACCAATTATGTTGTAAAATTTCACTTTAATACCCATATTTAACTTATACAGCTTTCTTTAGGGTAAAAAACACAGTAAAACTGTCCCATCCGTTACAAAAGAATGGCTGTATTATAAAAATGTTTATAGACATTTAGACTTTAAAAATATTCTTTGTTTTCAATATTACATACATATAGCCGCAGAAAATCATGACAGTATAATCCTTACTAAGGAGTTTACATTATGTAACGAGGCTGTTAGTCGGCGTGCTAACTTATTCGAGAATAGTGTAGTAAACATGCACTTTCCGAAAATGTAAGGAACATTTCACTTTCCTATCCTTTTCATTTTCCATGAAATATCAATTTTTAAATAATAATACACGCAAAAAAAAAACTATAAATTTGTGAATCATTTCAAGAAACTAACACTATGTGTCAATATCATTCTGTAAATTTGCAATCTTACTTGGTTTTACAATCTTGATTACTTTTTACTAAGCCTTTTTTGATGAAATCTTATTAGGAAAGATTTTAAAAAGTTGGAGTAAAGATTGAAAATATTTATTTTTACAAGGTTAATACAAAAATAAAATAGGCCTAGTTAGTCTGTGAAGTAGTTGTTGTCTTCCACCTTTGCAAACACGCTCTTGTCAATTGCTCTCACTCAGTCTTTGCTGAGTACTTTACTTTCTACCTCGTAATAAAACACTACATAACATATGCCTGGTATTAGTAATAATACTTAGTATTAGTATTACTTAGTACTTTTAATATTAGTTTAAAAAGTATTTAGTTAAATTTGACTAGCGTAACTATGAGTTACACACAAACAAATACCAAATCATCAGAAATTTTGTTTTTGATGTGCCTTAATAAGTAATAAACGTAACAGCTGTTTTAAATTGTCACACAGACAGTCTGAACATAGAGTAAAACAAAGCACGGAGTTAAAACTATTCAGAAAAAAAAAATTACTAAAAAGTCATTAGTTTACTTTATGGAAATTTTTTGATCACAAATTAGTATTATAAGAAATAGCACAGTCTGCTTTTTGTGTTTTACCTATCAACATTTAAACGAAGAGAAATTATCGAAAATTATCTATATATACAGATTTTTTGGCTATTTCTAGCCATTTTAGGTGTAGAATCCATTTGATATTTACGGTGTATTACGATTTATCATGTAATAATTTAAAAACTTTGTTGAGACCCTTCAATTCCGATATACGCTAAAAGGTTTAATACATTGCTTTCTAATATTGGTTTTCGGCTCCTGCTTTCATAAAAATTTTAATAGTAAATTTGGCAGCTACAGAGTGTGACGAGGTTTACTTTAATGTTGAATATATGCTATGTAAAAGATCCAGAATAAATAAATAAAATTATTAAAGTGCCCATAAGATTATGGTAAGTAAAAAATAGGTTTGCTAATTTAGGATAGAGCCAACAATAGTCAAAGTCATTCAAATTTGTAACAACAGTCTTTAACAAATGAAAGCCAGGTAACCATCGCGTCGGCTATGGGGCACAATATGGAATATTGGGGGGTGGGGGGGGGGGGGGGTGGGGGGGGGGGGGGGTGGGGGGGGGGGGGGGTGGGGGGGGGGGGGGGTGGGGGGGGGGGGGGGTGGGGGGGGGGGGGTTTCAAGATTATTCGTAGGATTGTCATAATGATCAAGCACATATACAATATATCACGACAACGGAACAAAATGAGCAAGACCAATTGTTAATAAAAACGTTACTTACGAGTTTGTTTCAATTCTCATTGAAAGATTTCAAGATTATTCGTAGGATTGTCATAATGATCAAGCACATATACAATCACGACAACGGAACCAAAATGAGCAAGACCAATTGTTAATAAAAACGTTACTTACGAGTTTGTTTCAATTATCATCGAAGATTTCAAGATTATTGGTAGAATTGTCATAATGATCAAGCACATTTAAAACGAGCAAACGTGAATTGCCTAACTTACTGATTTAAACCTGGGCTTGACCGCATTGCTTACATACTAACAGGAATATAATAATTTTTTCCTCAAACGTTTACAACGATAACACTGGAATACATTTAGACTAAATAGGGATTTAATGAAACCAAGTCCGAGTCGTAGGTGGTTGGTCGACGAATGCAGACGTATTGTGACCTTTATGTACTTCGGTTTTAACGATTAGTGTTGTGTTTAGTTTAGATTAATTGCATGTTTTAGAGTTAGTGAAGTTGACACAGAACATGGTGGTTGTGATTCCTGACTTAGGCGTGTTACAAAGCTCTGGTATGATTTGTTTATTTTAACCTACTTTTAAATTATGTGTTAAGTTAGTTACCTGAAGAAGTGATCAGATTGCAGATCTCGAAACGTAGTGTTACTGATTTTTTGTTTCACTGAACGATGGCAAATGTCTGGAAAAATACTGTTTCCTTCACAATCTCTCCATCGTCAAATATAAACTTCAAACAAAGAAGTTATAATGTTATTATGTCTCTTGTAAAATTGTCTTAACCATTACTATTTTGCATTATATTAAATAATTAAGTTGTCATTTTAAGATTGTATTTATTTCAACTATTGTCAAACGAACAACTTTTTGTTTAGATAATCGAGATTCTTGTGATTTGGTACCAAATTTAGAAATGAAATTAATACACAACATTATGTTTAATCTCTCTGTTTTTGGTGACAATGGCATACAGTATAGTGTAGAGTAAACAGAATGGAATGTCCATGTTAAAATTAGATTACGTTATAATCCAAGATTAGATTATCGCGCGCTGTCGCGTTGTGGCGCCAGTCTATCTCGTAGGAAAATCTTACTTCCGCCATCTAACAAATGGCGCCAATTGCAATATAGTCAATTTTATATTTGTTCTACTAAAAACGTATTAATTATGCTGTTTTTTGTTTATAAATAATTCGCTACAATTGGACAGTTGTTTTCGTTTTCGCTTGTATTTTACACTCGTTGACAAATATAAATGTTGGTTTCTTGCGGAAAAAATAAAAAAATGGCGGCAAAAACTAAAACGGCGGCAACTGAGACACAGTGAACCGCGGCAATAATTACGCCTTATTCGTCCGACATCCTTGACACTACTTCCTAAAACTTTCCCACCAATTCTTTGGCAATTGTTATCCACTTGTTGATCTAAATTTCAGAAGAACAACGTAGTTTTCCACTTGCTCTAATTTGAGAAGAAAAATTTAGTTGACAACTTTTAGTTTACTACAAATAATCTCTTGTCAACATTTAGTTGTCAACTTCGGTGTTTAGAGCGCCGTGAGAGAACTAAATATTTTATGAAATATAAACAAGCGGTTTACTATAATAAAATAAATGTGAAAAACTATGAATGTGTTACACTAACAGTGGTTTAATGAAAACCGTAAAGAACGTAAGTAATTATGACCGTACTAATTGATTTATTTCAGCTGTTGTGTTGACGTTGCGCGAAACAATTCAGAAAAAACCAAGTGCTTGTCAGAAAATCACTTCCTTGTAGTAATTTCTACAAACAATCTCTTGTCAACATTTAGTTGTCAACTTTGGTGTAAACGCGCCTAAGAGAACTGCGTCTCAATATTTTATAGAATATAAACACGCAGTATACAATAATTAAATCAATGTGAACAATTACGAATGTGTTACACTAACAGTGGTTTAATGAAAACCATACACAATTATCACCACACTAATTGATTTATTTCAGCTGGTGTCAAATTTGCGTGAAACGCCTCAGACAGAAACGACGCAATTGACAGAAAATCACTTCCTTGTAGATCCCCTTCAATGTATGGTCGCAAATAAAGTTGTGGAAAATGTGTGAAAGACAAGCTTTAGGTACAAAATACACGTACTAACCAAATTTTACAGAGATGATATATTCCTTAACATACTCGTAGGCTACTACGTGTAGACGGAAGAAACGTCAGAGGCAGAGCTGGTCTGGTCTGACTGACTATTCTCGACAGAACACCACACGGCCTCGTGTGGTTGGCTGGCCACATGCCGCACATGTGTTTGTTGTGGTGAGCCGAGCCTCCCGCGACAACAAACACTGAGCCGCGCCGCCATGCACACACGTCACATATCAGGAGATCAGGAGCAGGTGTCTAAACATCTCACTCCAGTAGGTGACGTCATAGAACTGCCAGTATGTCACTCTCAGCTTCGACAAATCTTATTTAGAAGAACAAAACTCATCTTATTGGTGTTTTTTGTTTTAAGAACAAGAGCCCAGCTGTAGTACGATGAGTTTTACTCTATGAGAACAATATTTAACTTCAAACACGTTTCTCTCCTTGTTTTTGGTCGTAGAATTTTGTGACGGTTGATTGTAAAGATATGATTAATACGCATGCAAATCCTTTTTTTTAGTTTGTGTAAGTGTATATGTTAAAATATTCTATGCGGTATTACCATTTTTGGGAGTTTCTCAGAATAAACAACACAAATTTGCTGATAAAACTAAAACGTGTTTGAATGCGTACTCATCGTGTCTTTAAAATTACTTAAACATAATTCTAAGAATAAAAATAAGGTCGTTAAGTTGTTTTGAGTTAAACTTTGTTCCTATAGGTCGCTGGGAGGATCGATAGTACAGCCAGCTTTTAAATTTATGAACCCTTTTATAACTTATTCTAATTGACATATTTTTGTGTTGTGTGTTAACCAATGTACGATTAGGAAATCACGCGCACACACAGCCAATGGCGCAGTGTAACGGGTACGGCGGTTATCGCGATGTAATGTTGATTCGGATCAAGTAAGGTCGAGAGTGGCTGCTGCTTGGATGGATGACCGCTGAGAGATCCTGTCCTCGCAAGGTTCGGAAGTCACCTTAAGCCGTTGGTCTCCAATGTAAGTGTTAGAGAGGGCTTTTTAGTGCTAACCTAGCCTCTTAAAATAAAACATTACATTACTTTACAGTTACACTGACATACACACACACAGAGCACAGTATAGCTATAGAGTAATGAGAAAACCGTCCCCGCTTGATAATATTGAAACTGTTGTAGCTAGAACAATGTAACTTTGAGATATTAAAATCATACATTTATACGTCCCTGAAATGTTTTGAGATTGCGTCTTGCTAGGTGGAAGTCAAAGAACACGTAAGATCCACTGGCTGATTTGATATCATTATTTGAATTCCTTTTAAACGTATCCAAAATCAAACTTAAATTCAAAAATAAAAATTTACAATCCTTATCAGGATAGTGTATGGGAGGATAATGCTCAGGATGAAAAATACTTTTAGCATAAAAGAGTGGTTTTACATTTGGAGGATTTTACTTCCACTTTTGAGAAATTTAGTTAGTTGTATATTACATGATTTTAAGATTTGTTCACATCTCTATTCAATGGTTAGTCCCAAAAATATCATTGACTATATATAACCAGAGCATCAGTTTCGAAACACATTTATTGATCTCTTTATTGTCACTGTCCATCTATTCATTGGCAATATTTTCTTGAAAACTGGATATTAAACCCATACAGTTTTGATGCATCTAATTTAATCTTTCATCCAAAATAAATAAAAACAGAGAACTCAAATTCCCACCAACGCATTCTTTATGGTATAAATTCCAGCGATAAATCACAAAGCAGGAGGACATTTTAAAATTATTTGGAATTGTTTACTGGTCGTAGAGAAGGGGTAAGGTGCTGATGAAGCTAAAAGTCTGTTTCACATTGAACTACAACATTTTCTAATTTTAATTGGTCTATTATATATCTTAAATGTGCAACCGTTTACTAACTAGTAACAATGTGGTTTTGCGGTTACCTTGTATGAACAAAAGTGTAGACTGCGTGTTTTAGTGTGTATAAAAATGAACGAGAGGGGGGGGGTGATTGGAAGTAGGTAGCAGCTAATGGTGAATTACTGATCAGTAAGCAATATCATAATTCGTTATGGATTGGCCCTATATTAAAATTCGTATATAGCCAATAGCGTTTAAGCTGGAGTGGTGAAATCTAGTTAATCGTTTTCAATTTTGGTAGCGTGTTCAAACCAATTGATAATAACAATTCATCAGTTTTTTGAAGTGGTTTGAACACACCAGAAGTAACGACATCACAAATTACATTTCACTTACAGCTGTCTGCAATCATGCGGAGTAACCTGAATTTGGCCGACTCAAGAACCTGTCTTTGGGGAATAACATTTACAACCTGCTTCTCACCCAAAACAAATCTTTAGTGACATTAGTGTTGGGTAAGATCTAAGAATGGTGGAGGGGTGATTTGGATAGAATCTTAAAAATAACTGTCTATGAACTTACGAATACAGTAATATATCATTGAACGATTGTAAAGGTAAGCTTGGAGGTTTTTGAAATTGTTAATTTTTTAGGTGCTTCACAATCTTTATGTAGTGGTCCATTAACCAACTATCCAAAGGAATATGGGTAAGTCCTTAAGACAATTTTTTCCATAACATAAGATTATTTCATAAACATTCTAATAATATTGTAATAATAGACTTGTTCCATTAATAATACGTAGATGTCGTAGATCACGACTGCGTACAGGAAACCCAATCAGGAACAGCGCATGCGCGTAGTTAAAATCCAACAATTATTTGTGCACTCGGAAGAAACCCTACTTGACAAGTTTTGCAGAAAATATCATGAATCTCAGTGTAAGCTTCCTACAATAATGTCATTTTAATATAATAAACGGTGTTGAGGATGAAATAACCTTACTGAAAAAAATATTAACGTTTGTGGCATACAATGATCTTTGACCAAATTAACTCATCAGTTCGACAGTAAGTTATTCCGATTGCGACAGTTGAACGCCAATAGTTGTCTCTGACTCTACATTTATTCTACACACAGTATCTGCCCTAACTCAATTCATTTTACTTTTAAGCTAATTTTAGGATAACACCAAGCATAACTCGTATGCCAGGCAATTTCAGTAATATGCATACCACAATCTCAGGTCTTTGATGATGTTTTTGTACTACTCCTATTTTTTATTTAATTATGAAAAAAAAATTGAAACCTAAATACTCGTTTCCATTTGCAAGTGGTACCGCATCCAGAGTCTAAGTATATGTCATGTGAATATATATGAGGTCGTTAAAATGAGTAATTTATAAGAGCTCTATGGAGTATAGTTTCAAAATTTTACCTTTTAATATCTAAGAAGATGTGAGTTGAAACTGCCTATAATAATCAATAGTCAGCCAATAAATAGCGAGAATTAATAGTTTGTTTTAATCCTCGCAAGAAAATGATTGTAAGTGTTATTAAATTTTGTTACTGAAAAAGCTTTAATTTATTCAAACGAAGTTTTCACAGTATCATTTACATGCTGATATATTCATTTCTACAAATTACATAATTCTTTCCAATTTGTTGCTGCATCAGGGTATTTAACTAGTATTGAATTTGTACCAACAAAAACACTAACCAGTAAGGACTACAGTGCTTTAAAGAAAGATCTTTTATCACAATGCACGAGAGTAGGTACTTTAGAAAGTTGAGAGTACTTTCTTTGCTTGGGTCGTGAAAAACAACTGGAGAATTTAACCTTAAATGGTAATTCGTTATTAGTTTTAACTTCATATGTGCTGGTTCCTTATTGGTTATAGTAATGCCCTTGAAATCAGTTGTTCTCTTTTATTTAGTAAGCAGTATAAATTGTGTCTGCTCATCTGTTTACCCGTTAGTGTGTGAACTCTTTATACACATGACCTGGAGGCACGAGACTTGGTACTAAAGGTCACATTCGCATCATTTACGCCCACAAGTCATTGAAATTTAATAAATGTACGAATTTTTTGGAACCAATTTAATGGTCTCTTTTGCTGTAATTATATTTGATAATTATTTTCTAAATATGTAAAACATTCATCGTAAGGACAAATTTACAGGAATATGTTTTAGAAACTGACCAATACAAACATTTCGAAAATACAAAAACTTACAATTGGTACCAAAAACATATGTTCGGTATTAAGGCATCCAAAATAACGTACGTGTCCAAAATAAAACCAGAAAACAGCCCCGGGTCGATGTCCTCTCGGCGACCACTTCCCTCCATCGAGCAGGACAACTGACGGGTTTAGAGGTGAAGAGCTACAGACAGGTCCTTGATGGATACGTCCACCTGTCCGTCTGTGAGAGCGAGGTGTCACCGATTACCATTCGACAATTGGGGCACAAGTCAATCATCCCAGTCCTACACACTCTCGGGCCTTGACACACTCGTCTAGTAGGCAGTAGGCAGCACGGTAGGTGCAACTCTGACGTCATCAGGACATCTCAAATTGGCCACTTACGACGTCATTACACACTAACTCAAAACTCGTTGTATTACCATAATTATCCCTATGACCGCTCCAAGTTTTTTTATTGAAGATGGATGATTTGAAAAGAAAACAGGATTGCGGACGTTTTATATCACTAAATATGTTACATAAATATATACCACTACATTTTGAGGGTTGAAATCCATCCGCTTCCCATGGTGTTAAAATTCCTAAGACATTAGGCGATTAACTCATCACACTTAGAATTGACAACATTAGAAATTGCATGTTACAAAAAAACAAACGTAATTTTAAGTCCCTGTTGCGAGACTGAACCCGGACAAAGGCACTGCACAGAACCAATGCATGCCACGACATGTCACACGTCCCCTTATATTTCACAGATCGTGAAATAAGTCATATTTGACAAAGGAACAAAGTTTAAAATTTAACCACCACCAAACTAATATTATATATGAGAAAGTGTGTTTCTTTGTTACGCTTTCACGCGCAAACTAGTCAACCGATTGCACTTAAAATATCGATATTCTCAGGTTCATTCTTATTTAGAAAATTCCTGCGGGTTACACCCTACTGATCTCTAAAGTTGCATCACTGCAAACACGTTTATTATTAATCGGAGAGCCTGTACTCAACTTTCTTGTGTAAACATTGTTGAATGGCAGCGAAACCATAGGATTAATTAACTTAAAGACTATTTTCAATTTTTTTTACATTTATAGTGTGAAAGCATAGAGCAAGTTGATAGTAACAATAATTCTTACTTCGACCTTTTCTGCAATCACGCTGTTGAGCACAGTGTAAAAAGGTAATTAAAGATTACTTATTTTACCAGACGAAGTTAGGACTATGAAGCCCTGTCTAACATTTAACCTGGGGATCAGGGCAGACGGGCTGCTTGCAAGGACAGGATCGCTCAGCGGTGACCCATCCAAGCAGCAGCCACGCTCGACGTTGATCTGGTTATCTTGCGATAACTGTGGTACCCGCTACACTACGTTATTAGCAAGAAATATCCAGATAAGGAAATTAAAAGTGTTAAGAAAAATATGTTTTAACTGTACATTTGAGCAAATATGAGGTATACAGTGTTTGGTAAGTACTCTAATGCAGATATTAAAGTTCTAATTTTACTACAAACTAAAAGACTGTTATAAATCCCATATTAGTTGTCGTTTAACAGAACAAGAACAGTTCTCAGCCCATAACCCTATATATATATATATATATATATATATATATATATATATATATGTTGATAGATTTTCTTAATCGTGGCACAAGCAAGCTCAATATTGGCTTCGGAAATGTAATTCACTCGAACCAGAAGTGCTCATATATGTGAAAAGCCTACGGAATTGCATGCTGAACCGTGGGTAGTAGAAAATGAAAAACAATATGAAAATGTACCTGTATTCCAATTTTAAATGTACACTATACTGCACTAGTGTTAATAACTATACTCTACTGCACCAGTGTTAGTACACTATACTGCACCAGTGTTAGTACACTAATACTGCACCAGTGTTAGTACACTATACTGCACTAGTGTTAGTACACTATAATTGCGACTATCTGGAATACGGTTATCAGAAATTAATTCGGAAATCCAAAATAAAAGAGTCATTATTGCTATAAATATTCAACAAAAAATTTCTAAAACAATACAATTTATGAACATTTTGTAAATCGCTTCAGCATGAAAATCATGCTGCATGACTACAAAGTGTGTTTTATGAGTTTTACGGTCATAAAAGTAAAAAAAGATACGGTCATACTTTTTACGGTGTTAAATCATAAGTGACCACTACTAGATGCCAGACTGTGTTATTGACCCAAAGATATTGTTTCATTGTAACAAATAAATGAGCGTTATTTCGTAAACTTTGCTACATAACAAAGTTTAGTGGTGTATACAATAGAACACTATTAGATTGCTTTACTTTAGGAATTAAGTGGATATTGTTATACATGGGAACGGTGTAGACGCATACATGTGTGCTCATGCACGGTTGACGGTTGACCATCTTTTAGGTATCAGTACCAACTGAAAGCGTTATTAATAGCGGTCCACCTTACCCAAAATTTTGTTTATCAAAGACAGGCATTGTCCCTTCAACTTCAGTTAATTGCGACCCTGGTATTCCCTTACGATGCTCGTCGGGGAAAATGATAGTGATGAGCTACTGCAAAAACATTTCCAATGGAAACGGGGTTTATGACTGATAAAATGCATGATCCACAATGTTTTCATTTTGATGAACCGGAGTACCGAACCTTCGCGAGAGGATCATTTACCGGGAGTGGTTTCTTAAGGGAACACGGCCAAGTACATATGCTTCACGATTTCATAATTATTTGGCCATCACATAAGTTTGTATGGATGTCCATCCATACGAGAAGTGAGAAACACTCGTAAGGTTTATTATTTGTTTAAAATTGGCACGTGATCATTTTGCGAACAAGAGAAAAACTTCCTACCCGTGTTAAGTAATCATACTATTACCATATATTATATTGCTTAAAAAGGAAATAAAGTAACTACAAATCCAGTACAGTTGTTTTCAACACGCAACAAACAAAATAAAATATAGAAATAGCAATGAACTTGTATTAAATTAACCGCACTTAATTCACACTTATTTTTCCTCTCAAAATCGGAAAAGCGATGAGCGTCGCAGAGCAGTAGATATGTTCGGTGGTTTCTAATTAAAATAATACTTCACCCTCGTGAGAGAATTACTGAAATCAAACCTGAGGATTGCGTGAAATCCCGGTAGGATTTGTTCAATGACAATTTTCCAGATCCAGTTAGAAGATTAAATGCAACCGCTTTAGACATAGACGATTTACCCATTTGTATATGTTGGACCAACCAACACGAGGGCGAATTGGTACGGGGTGCGGAAACTGCCAATTCCCCCGTGTTATCTCTCCTGTCCTCCCCTACAGTCTGTCATCAGCGCCCCCCAGGGGGAGATAATCTGGCGCCGCTGTCCTGGATCAATGGCAAACATCAATCCACCCAGGGCCGTATCTAGGCTTGGGAACCACTTGTTCAATTGATATCAGGATTTCTAACATCTATGAACAAAATAATATACAATTTGATAGTAAAATCAAGGATATTTTGTTATCTTTTATCACTATTTTTATTACTTTAACCACCTTTAAAATGTGGAGTTTACTCAGAGATTCGAATCTGTATTTTCGACTCTCCGGAAGTTGAGGAAGGACCTTTTTTCAAAATTTAAAATAAGGAATCAACCTTTAGGATACCATTGAAAGGGATATCAACAATTAAGAATGCTGACAAATGAGAACAATGCTGATTTCTTGTTTGGGTGTTAGGATGTTTAATACTCAATCACAAAAACTCTTAAGGACAGATTTATATTTGGCTTGGATATCAGAATAATATACAGACAAATGTTTATCACGAAAAACAACTTGTCTTAAAATACTTAATCCAGAATGTTTTATACAACAACATTATACTACCTGTTGTAGTGTGCTGCAGTTCTACCACAGACTATAGCTATTTCTATAAATAAAAAGAAATCTATAGAGTGAAGTACTACTATCTGACTTTAAACATATACGGCAGAAATCACAAAATCAAAGCATTAAGTTTATTTGAAATGGCTGAAACTAATTGAATTTTGAGTTTAGCTCTAGTTCACGTTCCTTTTATTGCATCGACTGGCATCTGATGCTGTCTAAGACTTGACTCCTGGAATCTGGACTCATGTTCCTCTGAAGGGATCTATTTTGTAGTCCTTCCCAACAACTCATCACAGAAAGTTAAAGCTTTATACATTTTAATTTTGAGCGTCTCCTCTTCGGTTAGTTTTATATTTTCCCAAAATCTTTCATAAAGTTTCATCTTTCATCTACAGCTATTACAACGTCATATGTTCCATCAAGAAATAGCTATAGTTTCGGGTGGACAATTTAAAACTAAGGCTCACATTAAGTTATGCTCTACTGTCAACTAAAGCCACAAGAGATGCAGCTATAATGGAACAATAAATTTTTTATTTAATTTCTAACTCTCTGCGTTTATTCAACGGAACTATATTTGAACATGTTTTCCTCCTGCCAATCCTAGTACCGCTGTTGCTCTTTCTGTGGACGTATTAAATTTTAGAATCAGTTTACTAAAATACTACTGTTATTGCTAAATTATGGCCCTTCAAGATATGAACTAACCTTTCACGCTAAACCTGAACGATTTTAGGGATTTGTATAAATACCCAAGGTTTTCAGTTATTTTGTTATATCACTCCAAACAAAATTCAAAACACATGGAGGCGTGTTTTGTAAAGTTAATTAAGTTTTTGCTACTAGTAGGCGTAATGCTGTGAAGAACAGTAAATTTTGCTTTTTAATTAACCTAATTTTTCTAAAATAACGCACCTAATTATACAAAACACAACATAACCTAACGAATTTCATGTAACTTTGCCTTGTATTTTATAGATCATAGGCAATAAATCAGAACGTTGTATTTGGTTTTTTTACGGGAAGCAAATTTAATATTAAAGTGTTCTAAGCTAGTGATTTCCCTCATTACTGGATATACAGAAAAAGGTTTGTACAGAAACGTACACAACTGTGTTGTGCCATTACAAATTGGTATTATCGCAAGGAACATATAATAAAGTAACAGAAAAGAGTCTAAAGCTTCGTTAAAAATCTATTAGTATCTAAGCATTCTATTCAGTCAATAAATTCAAAACGAACTGTTGGAAGAAAATCTGTTCTCCAAATTTCCTTTCTTTCTTTGGGTACTCCATGTATTTATTACGATCGTTTTTTTTTACAATGTGTCCATAAATCAAATCTTTATGTTTATTCGATTAATAGGCATAGGTACATGAAATAACTATCAAATAACAAGTTTTCTACCAAGTATTGTTGTGGCATTAACCAATGTTGTAATAACGTTTGGATGACGTTTTCACGGAAACAGTGATAGTGACAACGATGTAAAGAAAAGTTTTGTATATTTTCTGACTTGCAAAACGTTAACCTGTGAAATTGCACATTGAGTATCTCCATTTGTTTCGTGAAGACTATCATCAAAGACGTAACATTTATCGATCGGATGAGAAGTTTCACATATTTCACAAATTCCACCCATGAAGAGGCTGAGCAGGCACAACACACAGAGAATGATACATTCCTTTCTCTTTGTACATTATCATAACGTCCGTATCCAAACAGTGTGTTCATCCCTTTGTAGAACACAAGCACAACTTTCGAAAGGTGAACATTGTGTGTTTTGTCGCGAGACAGGCTTATTGTCCATTTGTCTTTGCTGAAAACAATACCGATTTATCTCAACTTTGGAACTGTAAGCCTTCCCGCAAGTTTAAAACGAAAAGAATAAAAGAGGACACCAGCTCACTATACCATAATTATTGTTTCTTAATACTTATACAGGGTGTAAATAAGTCCTGATATGCCTGGATATATTCTAAACGGATTGAGATATCGGTATAAAATATTCACCATACTTATTAAAATACTTTTAACAAGATACGGGTTGCAATTTGAACATTTAAATACCCTTCTATCCCTCCCTTTGAAAAGGGGTGTGACTTTTTTTACTCTCAAAAATTCCAAAAAGGTAATTTAATAAGTATGGTGAAGGTTGTACATTGATATCTCAATCCATTTGGAATATACATATATACAGGCGTATCAGGACTTTATTTATACCCTTAAGTATAAGGGGTTGTTTGCCAAAAACTGTGCCAGGATTATCGTTGAAATGTTTTGATCATGTATTTGTGTTTCTTTTGAATTTACCTTTTTAATGATATGTCACAAGATAGGGGTTGCAATTTGAAAATGTTAAATGAGCCCCCTCTACCTCCCTTTGAAAAAGGAAGGAAGTATTTTTATTCTTCAAAAAGTCTAAACAAAGTATTTTAATAGATCTGGTGAAAATTGTAGCCTACATCGATACCTCAATCTGTTTGGAATATATCCAGGCGTATCAAGACTTAAATTACACCCTGTGCATTAAACCTACGATCTAGATTTTTAAATAGAATTCTATCAAGACGGTTAAAATAAAGATGAAGGTGTAACAAAAAATCTACGATTTTCATTCCTTAAAATAGTTACTAAACATTGGTACAGATAAATCTTTTCCTAAATAAGCTTCAACAATTTATTGTATATCGCCAGCATGGCTTGAGTATGCTATAAAGAGAGTATAAACCATTAAAATTCCATTAAATTCAACTACCCATAAAACCCTTTCATTAAAATGCAGTTCACATTATGGAATGTTTCAAATACAATTTCATCATTTGACTTTATTGCTCTTTTTAAATTGTAACATAAGCCTAAATCCCTTACCAATAATAACCAATATCAATACAATATCCCAAAATTCCAAGATGGACTAGTGTATAAAATTGACATTACATACCCTTTCTACGCCTCATATAGCCTATTACAATATACATACTACACCGCATATCCACATGTCTAAATGCCATGTATTTTATTTAGGCTACCACTAATTTATATTTCATCGTAAATCAGTATTTTACCTGATAATAGACAACGAAAAGAGTAATTTAAAGTAGTATAATGTGATCTAGAAAGTAATTAATCAATTTGTTGTTTGCCCACACACCACCCCAATCTAGATACGGCCCTGTTGTCACTCCCACCCTGTCCACCCTGTATTGTAAATACGCTTGGTTAAATGTAAATTACGGTGCATTTACCAAACAGATAATGGCGAACTATGTGTTCATCTCATTCCGTGATTAATGAGTGGTAACCAAACGTGATTCACAACGTAGCCCTATTCGTGAATCACGTTTCCATAACGTTTCACTCAAACATTAAATTGTATGGTTATCATAATTGCTGGAATTCTTGTCGAGTCGTTCAACATGGACATACTGATACTGTTGGCAGTGCAATCAGTGTTGGCCAACTTCCAAGCTTGTAAAAGTTGCACTTTATCAATACTAAACGGCACTCAATCTGAATACTCATATCGCTTGTTATAGCAATGACTGCAGAACACATGCGGCAGAGTGTTGGCCAACTTCCAACCTTGTAAAAGTTGCACTTTATCAATACTAAACGGCACTCAATCTGAATACTCATATCGCTTGTTATAGCAATGACTGCAGAACACATGCGGCAGAGTGTTGGCCAACTTCCAAGCTTGTAAAAGTTGCACTTTATCAATACTAAACGGCACTCAATCTGAATACTCATATCGCTTGTTATAGCAATGACTGTAGAACACATGCGGCAGAGTGTTGGCCAACTTCCAACCTTGTAAAAGTTGCACTTTATCAATACTAAACGGCACTCAATCTGAATACTCATATCGCTTGTTATAGCAATGACTGTAGAACACATGCGGCAGAGTGTTGGCCAACTTCCAACCTTGTAAAAGTTGCACTTTATCAATACTAAACGGCACTCAATCTGAATACTCATATCGCTTGTTATAGCAATGACTGCAGAACACATGCGGCAGAGTGTTGGCCAACTTCCAAGCTTGTAAAAGTTGCACTTTATCAATACTAAACGGCACTCAATCTGAATACTCATATCGCTTGTTATAGCAATGACTGCAGAACACATGCGGCAGAGTGTTGGCCAACTTCCAAGCTTGTAAAAGTTGCACTTTATCAATACTAAACGGCACTCAATCTGAATACTCATATCGCTTGTTATAGCAATGACTGCAGAACACATGCGGCAGAGTGTTGGCCAACTTCCAAGCTTGTAAAAGTTGCACTTTATCAATACTAAACGGCACTCAATCTGAATACTCATATCGCTTGTTATAGCAATGACTGCAGAACACATGCGGCAGAGTGTTGGCCAACTTCCAAGCTTGTAAAAGTTGCACTTTATCAATACTAAACGGCACTCAATCTGAATACTCATATCGCTTGTTATAGCAATGACTGCAGAACACATGCGGCAGAGTGTTGGCCAACTTCCAAGCTTGTAAAAGTTGCACTTTATCAATACTAAACGGCACTCAATCTGAATACTCATATCGCTTGTTATAGCAATGACTGCAGAACACATGCGGCAGAGTGTTGGCCAACTTCCAAGCTTGTAAAAGTTGCACTTTATCAATACTAAACGGCACTCAATCTGAATACTCATATCGCTTGTTATAGCAATGACTGCAGAACACATGCGGCAGAGTGTTGGCCAACTTCCAAGCTTGTAAAAGTTGCACTTTATCAATACTAAACGGCACTCAATCTGAATACTCATATCGCTTGTTATAGCAATGACTGCAGAACACATGCGGCAGAGTGTTGGCCAACTTCCAAGCTTGTAAAAGTTGCACTTTATCAATACTAAACGGCACTCAATCTGAATACTCATATCGCTTGTTATAGCAATGACTGCAGAACACATGCGGCAGAGTGTTGGCCAACTTCCAAGCTTGTAAAAGTTGCACTTTATCAATACTAAACGGCACTCAATCTGAATACTCATATCGCTTGTTATAGCAATGACTGCAGAACACATGCGGCAGAGTGTTGGCCAACTTCCAAGCTTGTAAAAGTTGCACTTTATCAATACTAAACGGCACTCAATCTGAATACTCATATCGCTTGTTATAGCAATGACTGCAGAACACATGCGGCAGAGTGTTGGCCAACTTCCAAGCTTGTAAAAGTTGCACTTTATCAATACTAAACGGCACTCAATCTGAATACTCATATCGCTTGTTATAGCAATGACTGCAGAACACATGCGGCAGAGTGTTGGCCAACTTCCAACCTTGTAAAAGTTGCACTTTATCAATACTAAACGGCACTCAATCTGAATACTCATATCGCTTGTTATAGCAATGACTGCAGAACACATGCGGCAGAGTGTTGGCCAACTTCCAACCTTGTAAAAGTTGCACTTTATCAATACTAAACGGCACTCAATCTGAATACTCATATCGCTTGTTATAGCAATGACTGTAGAACACATGCGGCAGAGTGTTGGCCAACTTCCAACCTTGTAAAAGTTGCACTTTATCAATACTAAACGGCACTCAATCTGAATACTCATATCGCTTGTTATAGCAATGACTGCAGAACACATGCGGCAGAGTGTTGGCCAACTTCCAAGCTTGTAAAAGTTGCACTTTATCAATACTAAACGGCACTCAATCTGAATACTCATATCGCTTGTTATAGCAATGACTGCAGAACACATGCGGCAGAGTGTTGGCCAACTTCCAAGCTTGTAAAAGTTGCACTTTATCAATACTAAACGGCACTCAATCTGAATACTCATATCGCTTGTTATAGCAATGACTGCAGAACACATGCGGCAGAGTGTTGGCCAACTTCCAAGCTTGTAAAAGTTGCACTTTATCAATACTAAACGGCACTCAATCTGAATACTCATATCGCTTGTTATAGCAATGACTGCAGAACACATGCGGCAGAGTGTTGGCCAACTTCCAAGCTTGTAAAAGTTGCACTTTATCAATACTAAACGGCACTCAATCTGAATACTCATATCGCTTGTTATAGCAATGACTGCAGAACACATGCGGCAGAGTGTTGGCCAACTTCCAAGCTTGTAAAAGTTGCACTTTATCAATACTAAACGGCACTCAATCTGAATACTCATATCGCTTGTTATAGCAATGACTGCAGAACACATGCGGCAGAGTGTTGGCCAACTTCCAAGCTTGTAAAAGTTGCACTTTATCAATACTAAACGGCACTCAATCTGAATACTCATATCGCTTGTTATAGCAATGACTGCAGAACACATGCGGCAGAGTGTTGGCCAACTTCCAAGCTTGTAAAAGTTGCACTTTATCAATACTAAACGGCACTCAATCTGAATACTCATATCGCTTGTTATAGCAATGACTGCAGAACACATGCGGCAGAGTGTTGGCCAACTTCCAAGCTTGTAAAAGTTGCACTTTATCAATACTAAACGGCACTCAATCTGAATACTCATATCGCTTGTTATAGCAATGACTGCAGAACACATGCGGCAGAGTGTTGGCCAACTTCCAAGCTTGTAAAAGTTGCACTTTATCAATACTAAACGGCACTCAATCTGAATACTCATATCGCTTGTTATAGCAATGACTGCAGAACACATGCGGCAGAGTGTTGGCCAACTTCCAACCTTGTAAAAGTTGCACTTTATCAATACTAAACTGCACTCACTCTGAATACTCATATCGCTTGTTATAGCAATGACTGCAGAACACATGCGGCAGAGTGTTGGCCAACTTCCAAGCTTGTAAAAGTTGCACTTTATCAATACTAAACGGCACTCAATCTGAATACTCATATCGCTTGTTATAGCAATGACTGTAGAACACATGCGGCAGAGTGTTGGCCAACTTCCAAGCTTGTAAAAGTTGCACTTTATCAATACTAAACGGCACTCAATCTGAATACTCATATCGCTTGTTATAGCAATGACTGCAGAACACATGCGGCAGAGTGTTGGCCAACTTCCAACCTTGTAAAAGTTGCACTTTATCAATACTAAACGGCACTCAATCTGAATACTCATATCGCTTGTTATAGCAATGACTGCAGAACACATGCGGCAGTGATTGATACAGCACTTAGTAATCTAGAAGACGAAGCAACTACCGCGTGTATGTGATGTATTGGTAGCCATTAATGAATAGTGTAATGCCGTGTAATAGTTACCGCGTGGTGGACAAGTGGGATACAGTGTGGGCAACAAAGCCTGACTCACTCAGCGCCTGGTGATCAAGGAAGTCACTGGAAGGAAACTGCAGGGCTGTACAGTTGTTCTAATGGTTTTTGAGCGATTTTAGAGAAATATTCGAAGAAATAAACCGATACAAGGAAGTATCGAAGAATTCAACAGCAAACAACGAGAGATCACTCAATTGGACAGACAGTCTGTTGACCTTTTCACCCCAAAATCAAGCGTTCTTCCTTAGACCAAAGGAAATATTAGTACCAAGTTTCAAATCTCTAGTACCTTTCTATCAAGAGTTATCACTAAAAGTGACAAACTATGATACGATTGGTCTGGTTGAGGGCCAGTTGATCTTTAATTATAATGCATAAACTTTAAGCTGTAAATAAGTTTGGTATAATTTAAGAACGTAGCTAGGAAAAAATTTGGTGGGGGGGTCCAGACAACTGACAGGGAGCTGGAAAATAATATGTTTGTCTCTGTAACGAATTGAATATAGATTTGAATCTTATGAAACTTAAGTTTCTACATAGACAATATAGAGTTTCATTACGGTGCATATCCTTCCATAGGATTTGGCTGAGCGTCACCGAAGCCTATCTGTCTGCAGGATATCTCGAGGATGAATGCGCTATAGACTTGAAGATTTTCATAAAACACAAGCGAAGTCTATTACGGGATACGTGACGTACGTACTCCTAACTTGTTTATACAGTAGACAAGAAAGTAGCCAGGAAAACAATTGTGAGGAGGGGTCCAAATAACTGATATTTTATCTTAGTGGACAGAGAGTAAGGTTCCATTTTGTTCCATGAAAAGTTCTTGACCCGTTTCTTCGTTATGGACGATCTTTCAACAGTACATGTCAGCAATACTAAATTATTTAAATAATAATAATAGTTTACTAAACAATTAATTGAAAAAATTAGGGGGGGGGGGTCCGGACCTCTTGCTGGCTACGTCCTTGATATAATTTGAAAGCTGTGAGTCCAATACGTATGACTAGTATCGAATGAACACGAAATGTTTTGACGTAGACCTGTAGCACAATATACATCTTGATGTGTTAAATGTTGCACGTTTCAAGGTAACGATAAAAAAGAAATATTGAGTAAAAGTATATTGGGCAAGTAATCAGACATTCTAACAATATATGGAGATATTAAATAAAAGGACAATATTTTTACGATAATTTTTATTGTGAATACAAATAAAACTAAACCTTTACAGAATTTGTATCTGGACGCTTTATGATCTCAAATAAAGAATCACTTCATGACATCCAGAGTAAATATTATAAGAAGTATCGGATTGCAAAGTGTAGAACTTAATTTAGATCGCAATAGACATTATTGTATTTCAAACAATCATTGTCAGTTGTTTTGAAAGTAACAGCTGCATACAGATGTGTTAGCTTAGATTTAGCATATTTTTCATCATTTTTTTCTTTTTTTTTGGCAGTAACGTAACTAGGACTTGGATTTGGGGAGAATGTATCTAATTAAAGAGTGCACCATACTGAGGGAAAGGATATAGATGAAATCTCGGTAAATTTAAATTTAAATAAATTAGATAGGGAAAATTTAAAGTAAAGCATTTAACAGCTGTATTTAAAGTTTGATCCTACGTATATTAAAAAAATATGTTCGAGCTTAAGGGAGGGGTCCTGTCCCCTAATCCCCGCATTAGTTACGCCCCTGATTCTTGGTACTTAGTTCCAGATAGTGGAGTTGCCAAAAAACCTCTCCGTGACGCTTTCCTTCGATATATTTATTTCTGTACTTCCCGAATTAACATTGCTGCATGTTTAACATTAATTTATGTTTAATCGCCTGATGGGTTGCGTGAGTTGTGAGTTTTGTGGGAACCCAACCTAAACGCCAAACATTAAAATAAAACAGAACAAAACGAACCTAATACAACACAGAATGTTATTCGGCTGATTAAGGCTCGTTAATGAAGAAGGCCAATAAAGAAGCAGATTGACGAGCCAGCCGCAGGTTTGGACGGGGTTCAGTTACGAGTTAGATGGCGGAGAAGCGTGTGGTCGAGCAGAGTAGGATGGCCTGACCCGTTCCTGTGTGGGCTGTCAATAAACATGACGTCATCGGCGTACAACTGAACTGAGTTGTAGGTTATGTTGGCACCAACGCTTTGGAAGTACGGGGAAAAGATGAGTTGCTCGGAGTTCTCAATGAACACAAAGATATGGCCTTTAACCAGTTTATTAACTATTCGTACATGATATGATACAAATAGCACAAACCAAGTCAAATTCTTCATGTGCCACAAATCTCCGATTTCGGGCAAATTGATCGTTACTGCCATTAAGCAAGGAACTGAAGTACAAGAGATACGAATAATTCTTCATGTGCCACAAATCTCCGATTTCGGGCAAATTGGTCGTTACTGCCATTAAGCAAGAAACTGAAGTACAAGAGATACGAATTATACAGGTTGCATAACATTCAAAGGGAATTTCTAAGATTAGCAGTTTAATGTACATTATGCTCATCTTCTATATTCTTTAATATATAAGTAAAATCCAGTGACTCATCACGCCGTCTCCAAAATCACAGCACGGATTAAGACAACGTACACAAGTTTGTCCTACTTTTAGGGTGCTCAGTAAGAAACGGGAGTTATAACCCCAACCCAACCGTGGAAATCGACCGTGGTAGTTTTCATGACAAATTTAGTCACATTGGGCACCATAACTTATAGAGCATTATACTGACTACTATGTTCGCAAATGTATTCTACGCATATGGTAAATACGAATTGTTCTTCCATAACTAATAGGGGAAATTCACGAACAATCGAAATAGGCCTACTGTTAATGCACATGTTTATTATTACGAAATCTCCTAAACAACATATAATATATAGCAAATCAATCTGTGTTTAAATTAAATTACGAAATTTGTATTATTCAAATTTAATATTAAATCAAATATATATAAAAAATGTGCATTAACACACACACACACACACACACACACACACACACACACACACACACACACACACACACACACACACACACACACACACACACACACACACACACACACACACACACACACACACACACACACACACACACACACACACACACACACACACATATATATATATATATATATATATATATATATATATATATATGACAAGGAAACGCCAGATACAATATAACTTAATAGCCAAAATAGAGAGCTGTGTAGTTGTGGCACAAGCTTGTTAGGCAAGGTAAGGTACTTTTTATAACGTTCAACTATGTACTTATTTATAAGAATAAAAATAATAATGAATTCCCGTCAGGTATAGCAAAGAACTGTCTGTGGGTTTGTACAGGTACGTGGTTTATATTTAAGAAACAGTTTGAGATTCATTGTTCTAAAGAACGCTATCTAAACATAAGTTAATTTTATTGAATAGGTTGACATTTTTACAAAGCTCTACCTAAACCTCTTGCCGTGGATTCATTACCATTTATTTAACACTAAATATACATTTCCCTGTCGTATTTCTGAAAACTGTAATTATATAATATACGAGTACAGACTATAATTTAATAAAATCATCACACATTTCCCAAAATGCTTTTAATTGGAATGAAATCATACAAAACCTTTTACACCTTTAAAAGTGACTTGTTTCGATTAAGACATTTATATGAAATGGGGAAAACTGTGGAAGTGACTTCAAATATTGTTTATTATATATATGAGTGACGAGAAGAGACACCAGAGTGAAGACGGACGAGGGGACGGCTCAGCGGAGCGCGTCATACTCAGCTACAGAGGAGGCAGAGACGCGGTCCAGGGAAAATAACTGGTATATACGCGCCATCACGGGAGTGACGAGAAGAGAGATCAGGGTGAAAACGGACGAGGGCACGGCTCAGTGGAGCGCGTCATACTCAGCTACAGAGGAGGCAGGGACACGGTCCAGGGACAACAACTGGTATATACTCGCCATCACGAGAGTGACGAGAAGAGAGACCAGGGTGAAGGCGGACGAGGGGACGGCTCAGTGGAGCGCGTCATACTCAGCTACAGAGGAGGCAGGGACACGGTCCAGGGACAACAACTGGTATATACTCGCCATCACGAGAGTGACGAGAAGAGAGACCAGGGTGAAGACGGACGAAGGGACGGCTCAGTGGAGCGCGTCATAGTCAGCTACAGAGGAGGCAGGGACACGGTCCAGGGACAACAACTGGTATATACTCGCCATCACGAGAGTGACGAGAAGAGAGACCAGGGTGAAGACGGACGAAGGGACGGCTCAGTGGAGCGCGTCATAGTCAGCTACAGAGGAGGCAGGGACACGGTCCAGGGTCAACAACTGGTATATACTCGCCATCACGAGAGTGACGAGAAGAGAGACCAGGGTGAAGACGGACGAAGGGACGGCTCAGTGGAGCGCGTCATAGTCAGCTACAGAGGAGGCAGGGACACGGTCCAGGGACAACAACTGGTATATACTCGCCATCACGAGAGTGACGAGAAGAGAGACCAGGGTGAAGACGGACGAAGGGACGGCTCAGTGGAGCGCGTCATAGTCAGCTACAGAGGAGGCAGGGACACGGTCCAGGGACAACAACTGGTATATACTCGCCATCACGAGAGTGACGAGAAGAGAGACCAGGGTGAAGACGGACGAAGGGACGGCTCAGTGGAGCGCGTCATAGTCAGCTACAGAGGAGGCAGGGACACGGTCCAGGGACAACAACTGGTACATATCCGCCAGCACGGATTAATATTTTGCCTATTATCTTAACATTTATCTAGCTTACTTTTACGGCCTTCGAGGCCCACGCTAAATGGATGATCATAAGAAATGCCCAGAATGTTGCTAGTAGGTAGGCCTACACTACCCGTTACCACTTAATTTTCAGGAATACCTAAGCTTGAACTTACAACCTGTCTGTTTGTCAAGTTCTACTTTGGCGTTTTGGTTTTATTGACACACTAATACGAGGATAGATTACATTTCTCAAAAAGCAAGGTTCTATTTTTATAGAACCTATTTTTATATTGTATAACGATAAAAAGCATGAAATCATGTTATCTTTTCAAAATAATTATAGTCAATAAAACCTTAACAATGCATCACCGGACGTCTAATGGTGCTAAAGCATGACTTTAAATCATAGAAATGCTAGCCCTATACAAACTCAAACAAATTTTATTATCGAGGTAAAGCCGCGATGTTGAATTTAGCTCCATTTCGTCTTCCACTCAGTGCGTGTGAAATCTGACACTTGTCACAACTTGACTCCTGGATTGTGGAGTCCCCGGACGCTGAGGATATTACAAAAAGTTTGGCGACAGAAGGTCAAATCGAGCTAAAGTGAACATTCGAATTGTATAAACCCTTTCCGCCTTAGCTATGTTAAAGGTAAATATGCTCTAAACACAATACCACAATACATATTACACGGAACTAATTTTCACAGGATGGATATCTCTAGACATGATCGATGCTGGAGACTGTGCAATGAGCAAGACGAAACTGTTGAACTGTCTGCCACTTGGATTAGGATGGTAAATGTCCTCAGTAAGACCTGGTAAGTTATCTTCTACGTCCTGTAGGACTCTTGAAACTTTAAGCGGCCTAGAGCTTCCTTTCATTCTTCCAAGGTGCGCAATAGGCCACTGCTTAGAAGAAGAAGAAGAAGAAGAAGGGGATGAGGTAAAGCTGATTCAACATAATTTCAAATATTATATCTATTAATAAACCACCAAGTAATTGTACCTTATTAATGAATGAAGCATATTAAATAGACTTACTTAGCGCTAAGTGAAATTTATAGACAAGAAAGCAAAACGAAGCTGATGCTCACTTTCACCACTATCGCACTAAGTGCAACACTTGTGCTCTAGACCTACTCAAGCTAAAAGGGTTTCTAAGCACAGGTGATCACTATATGTTTCTGTTCAACACACACACACACACACACACACACACACACACACACACACACACACACACACACACACACACACACACACACACACACACACACACACACACACACACACACACACACACACACACACACACACACACACACACACACACACACACACACACACACACACACACAGGTTTTTCACAAGTAACTTTATATACTAATAACTACTCCATTTACGTTGACCTTCATAAATGATATGTGTAACAGATCAATGTCTCGTATGAATAATTTTTTTTAATTGAATTTGCAACACGTAATACATTTTAACTAAAGACTGCAAGAACAACAAAGAACATTTTACAACTAATTGCTAAATATTTTTATTACGATAAAGAATTCAGTATGTGTCACCAGTAAACAAACATACCATATTTTTTGTGTTTACATTCAGTGAAAGTTGACATGAAACTCTCCCTCTAATGTGATTGTTTGCTTGGAAGTTGTAGCATTCCTTTCACAAAGCATTAATTCTAATTCTAAATTATACTCTATATTCCACAATCTACAAATAACCTTCCCAGTCTATGTGAATATTATTTCTAAAATCCTACATGAGTTAAGAATTTAACATATGAGATAAACCTGTAATTAAATTCAATTTATGTGTGATACAATTATCAAATGATCATACATTATTTTTATTTATTCTAAAAGAGGTAGTTGTATCGATTTTACAATTTTAATTTTATGTTCTTTGGTTGAATTTATTTCCCATAGTTTTTAAGATACACTTAGAACTAAAGAAGATACATTAGTTGCTTATATATACAATCTTTTATAAGCTCAATAACTTTCATTTTTAATCTAAAAACATTCAAAGTAGCTTAATCGTGTTCTGATAATTAAACACATTGTAGGTGTTAGGGGCGTAGCTATGATTTTAGTTTGGATTTGGTCTAGAGGTGGTATCCGTAATCTCGTAATTCCGTAATTAATATAGTAAATAGCTCCGCAATCTGCATCGGAGGTTAGAAGTTGTAAAAGCTCCTAAAAATGTCCTTACAGGACATTTTTTTAGAGACTGCTTAAATTATTTACATGGAAATACATTTAGTTGACTCGAATTTGAAGAAAAATATAGATAAACATACATACTTTAGAAATCTTAAGTTATTATGTATGCACATGCATATTCTTGTTTAGTTTCCTGTACGTTTCGATGATTTGGGCGTTAACACTCGTATAATATCTTAGCTACACACGTTTGTAAGCAGCAATCAGAGCTGTGTTAGAAGTTTCAAACAAACTAAATTTGCTTAATTATTTTAGATATTCAGGCCCATTAAAGTGTTCAAAAGCTTCTTCTTCCTGTCAAACTAATTGCCATCTTCAAATATGTGAACTTTTACAGTTCGAAAAAGACAGATTCAAAATAGTAATCAAAGGCTTCGACAGTAAACATTTAAGCATTGTTATCATAAGGTACACCCATTGATGAAGTCCTACGAGATTCCCTTACTGAATTATAAGTGAAATGGCTCAGAGGTTTTGTTTAAACGATTTACGCTGCACATCAGTATAGATGAATAATGTATTCTTCCTTGTAGCCAAACGATACAACGTCGACCTAGATCTCTGATGTAGTAATTAAACGATCTGAGCGACTCTCATGAAATCTCTGTCGTTAGTGTGTGGAGTTGAACGATCGCTGAGACAAGACAACACCCTCACCCTTGACAGTAAGGAGTATGTGGGACCTTGACAACTGTGTGAGGAATGTGTGGGAGGTGCTGGGAACCGACCACTCTGCCTCAGCATTGTCTGCCGTACTTGACCGAGGAGAGCAGCCTACAGAGCTCCCACCTCTCCTGCCTGAGTCACCGCCTGGGTGTAGTGTAACTATGGCGTCGTTAAATATTCCACCCTAAAAATGCACTTCGCATTTCCCGTTCAAGAGTTGTGTATAGCAAAAATAATTTGGGCTCAATCCTTGAACTTTACAATAACACTGTCTTCTTATCGTATAATATCTTTCTCCACTTCAGACCCATGCAAAAAAAAAAAAAAAAAAAACTGAGCTTAGTCCCAGAACCTTCACGAACTTTTTTTCTTGTCGTAAATGTATACTTCCACTTCAGACTTAGGCTATTACAAGAACCTTACAGTAACATTATCTTCTTATCATACACGACTACTTCCACCCCAGACCTTCGCAAAAAGCAAAAAGTGAAGTCTAACTTAGTCTTAGGACTGTACTCTAACATTGCTTTCGTACATGCCTTCTTCAGCTCCAGACCTTTTCAAAATATAAAAAAGCTGAGCTTAGTCCCAGGTCTTTACAATAACTTTTTTCTTGTAATAAATGTCTACTTGCGCTCCAGACTGGGCATTACAAAGACCTTACAGTAAAATTATCTTCTTATCGTATATGACTACTTCCCCTTCAGACCTTGGCAAAAAGCAAAAAGCTTAATTTAGTCTCAGGACTTTAATATAATATTGCTTTCGTACATGCCTTCTTCTGCTACAGACATTTGAACAACAGAAAAAAATAAAGCTGAGCTTAATACGAGAACCTCAAAAGAACATTGTTTTCTTGTAGTATGTCTCCTCTGGCCGAAACTTTGGGTGTTGGAAAAAAGTTTACCTTAATACCTTATATTATGTTCTTGTCGTACTGGACTTCTTCCTCTTCAAACCTTGGAAAAAATGTTAAGCTTACCCTAGACCCTGGACTTTACAATAACATTGTTTTCAAACACGTCTTGTGGTTCACTGCTCCAGACCTTGTAAATAAATTCTGCACACCCTGATGAAGGACCTGTTGACCTTGATATCAGGGACAGTGCTCGCCCGCTATGTTTCCAAAGCACATTTTCGCGTCGCAACGCAAAAAAGGCTCGTAAAGACACAATAAACAGATGTCGGGATTCAAGTGGTTGCATAGTACAATGAGTTTAAACCGATTTGTTAATAAAGTTAGAGTCGTTATAATAGAACTGAATTATTTAAATAATAATAATAATTGCTAAACAGTCATTGCAAATTTGGTGTGGGAGGGGTCCAGATCTCTTGAACCTCTCGCTGGCTACATTCTTGTCAGCTCCAGACCTTATCATGGTAGAAAGTAAAGTGGAGCTGAATCCCAGAGCTTAGTAATAAACATTGCCTTCTTGTCGTAAATGATGTTCGGAGTGGGATTGGTAGTCTCAGAACTCGTTGCTTTTGACTTTTTATAGCCCATAACCAAATAGTTAGGTGGGGATGACATTCATTTGCTTAAGAAACATTCAAATACTACAATTCAGACACCCAAATCACACCGAATTCCTATTAATACACATGTCGATACTCGTCAGCATTTGTTCGTCACCAATTTTCTCATTCCAATTCGAAAAGCGATCTAACAGTGCGGAATTCAGCAGGACTAGTGTTTTTTTCTATGCTAAACAGTGTTTTAAACGAGTTTTATATACCCAAGGTGTATGCATTTTTTATTTCACTTAGAAAATTATAGATGAAGTTTCGCTTGTCTGTGAAGGCTGGACACTGTCTGATCTCGATTCCTGGTCTCTCGGTGCATGAACTAGGTCTCAGCCCAGTAAATTATCTCTGGCTCTAATCGTATACCACTGTATGTGTCAGGTTTGTTCAAGACAGATTGAGACAAACATAAAGTTGCTTTTGAAATATATAGGCTTCAAGTACAACAGTCTCACAGTAAAACTGTTCACAACGCCACATGATGGCCAGACATAGGATTACCATTGATGGGTCATCATATCACTACTCTGTTGACTGGATCTAGTTAATAAACGAAGTGAGACGGCTGGATTTGGATTGTCTTGTGCTTGGAAAAGGCGACAGCTGCAAATGTTTGAAAAACTGCCCTCCACCACTTTCTCAACTAATTTTAAAATGACGCGGATCGCTTGTTTGTGCAGTTTGAACGCTCTCAAGTATGCATTATGCATACTCCCACATCCCCAATCCGTAGGTAAAATAAGCTGTCATCAGAATCAAAAGATGAGTTTTGGGCCTTACATCTCGGCTGCTTTGGTAAGTCACGAATAGATTTTTCCTGGCAGCCACAAAAACTTCAGTAGTTGGAATAAAGTAACCATCGGGGGGGCTGTAATGGCTCGGATAATCCATCCGCGTCAGTATTGTGAGTATCTGCGTCCATTCCTATCAGCAATTTCTTTTCATGTGTGTAGCCTTACTTATTACCCTTATATCCCCTTATTGAGTGGATGGAGATGTAACAAAAATAGTACCACCAACCCTTACCTCTTTACACTTGCAGGGTGAAGGTCAAACTATCGTAGATTGTGACCAAAACGGATACAATTATTTCTAATTCCGTACGAAGAAAACCACTTAAAAATAATTTAAAAAGTTGTGGTTTAACTAATTTGTGCGTACTCTTGCTTGAGAGGACTTTAGGGCTTAAGAAATCCACACTTTATAACTAAAGTTTGATTTATTATAACCACAAGATTCTGAATGAATGGTACTGTCTGAGTCATCTAGCTAAATATTACTACCAGCTAGTCAATAAAAGCATTTTAATGCTCTTCACTTAGAAATATGAAATTTCGTAACAAAACTTAACTTCTTTAGCGATTTAATTATATTTTGGCTGATGATTTAGTCAGGTATACTACTTTTTGGATTTGAAAATACGAATATACTATTATAAAACAGAATGAAAATAAAATAAAAACAAATTAAAAGGATGAAATAATTACAAGAAAAGCATAGACACAATTAGAAAATAGCATTTATAATACGAATAGGTTTCTTGCTTAATTTATTTAATTCCACAGCAAGCAAAATTTAATACTTTGAAAACAGTAAAGGTATTACGACACTATTATGATTAAGGTAGCCTGCTATGAAGTAATACTGAATGAATGGCAGTCAATTATGCTAATCAATTATAACAATAGAACATTAGGGTTAGATGTCTCTCCAGATCTCGGATTGCTCGCTCTTACTAATCCATGGTTGTTGAAAGAAAACTGTTTTATTTGGCATTCGTGCTCGGAAGCGTGAGAAAAACACTGACCCACTTCCTCCTCCTTGATTGTCAATTAAGATACTTGTAATGAGTTTTTCGGCCTTTTCCTGGGAAAACACCGCGCGACTGCTGTGGTCGTTGGATGGCGCACCATGAGACAGAAATGATGAGATGTAATCCGAACCTTGGGAGAAAGGGAGCTGCAGGTCACAACGATGACTTATTACAGACCAAGACGTTTAATTGCCTCTGATCAGCCGAAGGTCTATTATGATCTCGAATATCGGATAATTGAGAAGGAAACTGGATTTTCCGGAGATTTGCCATCTAAACGATGATACAAAAAATCAGTAACACTTTTGTATCACTGAACGATGGCAAATGTCCGGAAAATCCTGTTTCCTTCCCAAACTCTCCATCGTCAAAAACAAACTTCAAACTAAGAACGGGATAATTGGTTCTCGCGGTATCCGTTCTCGTGTGTTGGGTTAGGGCTGGAGTCCGGGGTCGGCAAGAGGTAGAGAAGTGAAGGTCAGGCCGATATGTTAGATTGACTCTGATCAGCCATGTTCATCTGCAATGTTCTCGTCTTGGACTATCGGTTCTCGCGATGTCCGGTCTCGTGTGTTGGGTTAGGGCTGGAGGCCGAGGTCGCGAGGAGAGAGGGAAGTTAAGGTCAGGTCGAGATGTTAGATTGACTCTGATCAGCCAGAGAGCTCCATTGATATCGAGTCCTGGACACTCGGTTCTCGCGATGTCCTGTCTCATGTGTTGGGTTAGGGCTGGAGTCCAGGGTCGCGAGGAGAGAGGAAAGTTAAGGTCAAGGCGAGATGGGAGGTCATTTGTGAGATTGCACCTCATTTGGACCTTAATAACTCGTTATTGTAGCGGGTGCATTTCATTCGCAGCGGTTCCCACCCGTGGCCGAGAGTGTGCGTGTGTGGACCGTTTCAGATGGATTGTTTTACTACCGCAGTCACTTTTTGTATTCTTAGGCTGATCTTCGTAACACTATTTTGCTCTATATTACACCTTTTTTAATGTCTCTGTAAAGGTTGATTGCTAATTCAAATCAACACTTCATAGCAAGTATTATGTAACTTTGTTCAGTACACGAGTATATTAACATGGGATTTAGTTAGCAAACAGGTATTTAAGTCTAGAGAGTTTAATATGTCCACAATTATCCTACTGCTACATATATAGGACACTTGTTTGGTATACTAACTATCACATGACAGTCTCAATACTCTACTGATATGAGTTAAGCAACGTGTATAGTTCAAGTTACGGTTTGTCTAATCTCGATCCTTTTCGTCATATAACACGTCGAAAGAACTGATAATTTGTTTTTATAACAGATGGGACAGTAAAATTTGTGTCAGGTCCGGTTAGTTCAAGTATGGGAACTGGGATACGGATTATTTCTCATACAGAGTAAAGAATATAAAACGTGGAATGCAAAGTCCTTGTTAAAAATCTGTACAATTGTGTTCGTGTTTTTAATTATGTTTACCTCGTCCCGAGAAACAATTTTACAGATGAATAGAATAGGGGACATATTGTATATAAACTAAATACATTGTTACATGCAATACAAAACACAAATGCACACGCCAACTAAAGGGGTACTAACAGATAGGGATGTATAGTGTTTTACATCTACGAAATTATAAAGATCGCAGGTAGATATGCATGCCAAAATAACGTGTTAATTCTTATGTATCAATCACTCAAGAAAAGGGAATTTCAAATAAAGGCACTATGAAAATATTTTGAAAGTTTAATCTCATTATGTACTAATTAGTTATGAGCTTTATTTAAAACAGAGGCAACTTAATATACTATTAATCTAAAACATAACTTATATTAGGACCATTTGTGTGATGAACGTAACTGTTGAGAATCGTTCGAATTCTATGCATAAATTACAATTTTTCGTCAACTGTTTGTCTTATCTTTGGCATCCCAAAACGATTCTGACAGTTAGGTCGTTTTACAATACAGACAGCTCCATTAATATCCCAGCACCAAATAAAACAATTACTCAGTTTGAGAAGTGAATCACATCAGTAGAACCGAGAACCCCAGGTAGTCTGGTATAACGAGAACCGAGATAGGAATGCCTGGACTGTCTGTAATGTTATAGCCGTCCAGAAGCGGTACGCGGTAACGCCGAACGACCAAATGAGCCATCGCATGCCATGTTTCGGGCACATTGAGACATTAGTTAGTCAGCTCAGCTCGCCTTGCCGCCACATCTCTCTCGGCTACCGCTGTCGCCCTACTCGAGTGTCGGCTCTCGGCTGTTTGCTGCTACTCGACACACGTGTCGGTTCTCTGGTATTCTCTGCTACACGACACGAGTGTCGACTCTCGGCTGTTTGCTGCTACACGACACGAGTGTCGACTCTCGGCTGTTTGCTGCTACACGACACGAGTGTCGACTCTCGGCTGTTTGCTGCTACACGACACACGTGTCGGTTCTCTGGTATTGCTGCTACACGACACGAGTGTCGACTCTCGGCTGTTTGCTGCTACTCGACACACGTGTCGGTTCTCTGGTATTCTCTGCTACACGACACGCGTGTCGGCTCTCGCCTGTCTGCTGCTACCCGACACGCGTGTCGGCTCTTACCTTTCTACTGCTACCCGACATGAGTGTCGGCTCTCGCCTGTCTGCTTCTCAGATTAATAGTAGAAGTAATTTTTGTATGACTATTTTAAGTAGTTTACTGTATACCGTATACATAACACTACACATACAATTTGTAATATTATTTGTTTTTCTTGCGAAGTTGGGGATTCGTTTTGTTTTTTGTAGCAAATCAACATATTTGAAAATTAATTTTTGTAACTATTAGCCAATGTTTTACAATTTTTATGTGTAAAAACTTTAAATAAAAATTACGTTGTTAAAATATTGGAAAATTGTAAATTTATAAAACGCACATAAACATATATTCTATTTCTCAACTAAAAAATATACAAAAAAGCTTACGAAACATCACGCCGATAACCAATATAGGTGTTTGAAAAAATATGCCTACCATGTTCAATATTGACAGCTAAGAAAAAACGACCACTCCTCGTCAATGATATTGCCATAAAGCTTTGACTTGAGAGGAAGTACATAGTTTCATGTCCACCTTTAGACAACAGGTCTTGCATAATACTCGCTGTAGTAGTTGCAGTAGCCCCTATTTGATATTCACGGAGCACGAAGCTGCTGGTGTGTACATGCCAGCCAACTACAATCGTCCAGGTGTGTTGGCACATTATTGCTACTGCCGTCTGATGTCCGCCAGTTCTCCTTATCTTCGTGTGGGATCTCTTATGTCAGTATTCGAGTGTTTCGAAATAACTAAGCAGGTGCAGGTAGATACGCTGTCACTAGGATAAGTTCAATTAACTATATACTTTGCAATTGCAACGGGGGTGGTTTTTAGTGTAGGGTTCATGGGAAAGTTATATTTGAATTTTCCTTGAAGGCTACAATAAGTACAAATGCAAAAGGCTGATTTTTTTGTACAAAGTCAACCTAAAATTAATTTATCTATGTTAAATAGCTTTAACCGTGAGATAAATACCATGATGGTCTTTACTTACTACTTGAGATGCCTATTATAAGTCAAAGTGCCGTAAATTGTAGACTTATAAAACATTTTGTAAAATCAAAAATAGTTTTCAACTTTTTCTGCCTTTTGGGAAGGCATCTGAAGTGCTATGGCGATATAACTCTATTTTTAATTACACTAACAGAACACTGATTGTACCATGTCCACAGTTTCAATATACGAGTACTAAGTATTTCATTTTAGATTACAGGAGCATTCAAAATTAGCTTTTTGTCGTACGCCAAGCGTGAAACGGATGTTTGTTTACCAGCAGACTGTTCGTAGAACTCAATAATTACATGTTTTGCGACTTGTTGCGATAAAGATGCTGATGACAGGTAAGATACTAAGAAAACACTGAAAATATCGCAGTTATAAGCCATGCAGAAGCAGAGTCTCATTTGGGCGAGTTAACGGTTATTTCGAACTACAAGAAGATACAAATCTGAGCGAACTTCTCATTTTGAAAAGGATGCACAATCGGACGGCACGGAATCGGCGTTCAAAGTTGACGCAACTCAAATTAACAAAATTCTTCAAGAAAAGTTAAACTGTATTATACAGTTGATTAAGATGTGTATTTTAAGTGTCTTCCGGAAAAAAATAAATATTGTATTGTTAATACATGTTGATCTTTATTTTTTCATCATTCTCCATTTAACCCGGCTAGTCCGACTTAAGGAGTTTGCACTAATATGTAATTTCGAGAACGATAAATCTGATCTTCGAGCAATTATCTAGCCTGTAGTGGAGGGGGGAGGGGGGCTGTGTGCCCTACCTACGGCACTGTGCAGTTACAACACATCGTAGCCTAACGTGTCATTACGCCTCAGCTGATCTAATGTGGGTAAACAAGAAGTCCTGGGTGTCCCGGTTTGCCAACGTTGAGAACGTGCGGTCATCTCGTACAGTGAGAGGCAGCTCTAGCCTTGCCGCAACACGTCAGGCTGATTTGTAGATTACACCTTCATTTTGTGTACCGAACGATAATTATGTGTTGCGTACGGTTACCTGCCCAGATAAGGGATTTTCATTTTGTACGGACATTGGAGTAAAATGAGTCGTTATTAGTTTTGAATAAAATCACTCCTGGAAATCAACACGTGATGAAACATAAGTTAAATGTATTGCCAAACCGAACTGAAGTTAATCAGGTTTTGACCTTCCGAAGTGAAACAACTTGTCCTTGAGAAGGAGACAAGGGATTTCTGGACATTTGCCTTCCTTCAGTGATACAATATAATCAGTAACTTTTTAATTTTTTTAGAAGTCTTCTTTCATGATGATGATATACAATTCTATCTTTAAGTGACGATTGCAGTAAACTTGCTTTCCTACCATGAAAAAGAGTCTTAGAGTTAACCCAACAGGTATTGGAAAGTGTTCGGAAAAAACCTGTTCACAATACTTCCATCGCCAAAAACAAACTTCAAACATAGACTTTGTAATTATAAAGTTCAGTAACCAACTAAAAAATATACAATCTAGTAGTATAAAACATATAACGTATAGTTTCTTTAATGTATTTATAAGAACTATTTCATTAATTCTCATCGTATTTAATTTAAATTAAATATACTTGGAACCCACCGCCATCCTAATTGTCCAACTGCCAAAGCTTAATTATTGATCTTAGCTCCATGCCATATATTAATAAACACTTATAAAAACGTGTATCTAAAAAAAATGCCTCTAAGATGTTGACCATTTTAATCATGTCCCTTCTTAGTGTATACTCAAAATGTTGATGTGAAATTTCACAGTTTAAGATTTTACTTGCACATCAAACTGCTTTTAGGGATTTTGAAATGTCTATTATAGAGATTTTTAGTAACTCATTTTATTTATATAATAGTATCAAAAGGAAGCAAATTAAATGATAACAAGCTTAAATGTTTCAACAAGATCCAATTCTGCACGATGCAATGAAGTCAGTCAGTAATCTCTACCTATTAGTTGGAAAGGGGATATTTGTTACTATAGCTTAATTAGAGCATAATATTGAAGATATTAGGGTGAATATTTTATTTCTAGTTACAACCAAACCATTCATGTAAGGATGTGAGGTCCAATGGTAGACCCCACGTCTAAGTAATTTTTATTATTACCGTCAACTATTTACAACCAGAGCCTCTCACTCCACAGAAGATTGTCCAAGCGATCATTTTTGTCCACGACTCAGTTTATACGATTCGGTGAGTTATTTCTTGTGTTACTCAACTAAAGTTTCTACTTAGCCACACTCGTTATAAAACGCAAAACAAAAAATTGACATAGGTTGTGAACAAAATGTGAAAGACACTGATATGCTTGTTTATTGCTTTATATATGGAAAGGATTGTGATAAATATCACTTAAACTGCATGTTTCAGGTTATAACTACAGACAATATTTTAAAATATTACAAACAGCTATCCACACATTACAATTGCTATAAATTAAACATAACCTTTGTTTTTAGAGTCATTTATTAGAATAAGTAACTACGACTTTGTATGTCATATGGACTAATCATTTAAATTTCAATTAGACAGGGCTGTGTCTGCGAGTGAATAATTAAGAAATACCATTCCTAATTCCGATCGTAATAATTAAAATATATTGTTCAAATAAGGAAGTCGATCAGGAGGCAACAATGTACAGTAAGAAAACGCGATACCATTCCTTCTTGAACATGCAGTGGGTCCTTGGCGGGAAGATCGTTCGATGAGTCAGAGTTAGTCAGCTGTGAGGGACCACGGTGTGATGTTCAAGGTCACCTGAAGGTCGCCTCGGTACTGACCAAACATCTGTCCGCGCCACTCCCACTCCCAGCTTGCGTTCCTGCGGTTAGCAAGACTGGTTTCTATTCGCAGAAGTGCGATATTCTGTCAGAGATAATAATCGAGCATTAAACGCTTTCTTCCACGAAAAGAAGCTGATAGAGTGAATTCTACATAATTATAATAGCCTCTTTTATGTTACTGCAGATTGTTTTATCTCCACGTATTCATTAAAATGCGGGAAATGTGTTATTTACATCAGTTTGCTTTTTAGATTTACAGTTATGAGAGAATTGATGGTGATGCATTCAAAGAAGAACGGAAGTTGTGGGTTTAGTATTACAATTGATTCGTGTACGTATAACAATTGATGTGTGTACATGATAGTGACAATGAGTAAATCACCATTACGTAGATCTGCCATTTCATCATCTATTCTAGAGGATGTTAGAGTGGGTTGACTCCTTGATCGTGAGACTTGTCCGGAAGAAATTCTTTAGATAGTGCCACCTTTGCCCGGTCCAATAACTTTAATATTGCCTAATGTATCCTCACCCTCACAGAATGTATTAAAGCTAAAATACAAAATGAAACAAAAGCCAGAGAAACGTTTTATATTTTATCAAGAGTATTCTGATAGACGTAGACACAAAACCCATTAGAACTAACCCCTTAAAAATTTAGTATTCATTTTAGTAATAATCGATATCAATTTAAAATGTTCATGACCATTCTATATTTTTTAACGAAAAAAAAAACTACAATTTCTCTTTCCCACGTTTTAGCAAAAATTAGAATACATGGCATATTGTGTCAAGGCCAATATTAAAAAAACAAACTTATTTAACTTTTCTTCATGGGGTTTCAAGAAAAGGGAACTGGTTTACACCTTAAAACTAAACGATTGTTTGTATACGAGGCAAGTTTATTTGACAATATTATCGTTAATCTGTAACAGCACACTCTAGGATGATGGCATTACAAAAGGAGTTAAGAACGAGTATTGTATTGATTCTTTTTATAGGTAATATTTGTTGTTATAAGTTTATATGTAAAGAGTACTAATTTCCATTTATCCGTAGATTTGTCGAGCAAGCTGTGTGATATCAATCTCCACATGACCCTCCCCCCCTCCCCACGATCTCGCAGTGGGCTATTTTCCAGCAATGTGGCCTTGTGTGGGAATTTACTGACCATTCCGCATAAGGTCAAACAATTAATTTAGGAGGGCTATTTGTTTCCAGTTTCCGTTCACGTTTATTGTCCAAAATTCCAGTAAGAAACGTTCTTTTGTAACTCGCCTGAAGTAGATGTGAGGGCCCGCATGTTTTTATCCTTCTTGGTACCAAAACTGCGCGTTGGTTTCTTGTTTTGTTGTTAACGGACACCAATTTCTCTCTTCTCGTCCACGTTTCGTAAATAAAATATTATACTGTAAAACTTTTTTTGTTTGCTTTCTTCTATGTCTGTAAAGTGCACATTCTTTTCGATACTATACCACATCCCGAAGACGTAGAGATTGGACATAGATCAGAATTGGATAAGAATAAAATAATATGCAATAATAATAACAGTTTTCTATATATTTAAGTAAGAATTAAAATAATAGCCCTTCCAGCTCAGTCGGAAGCAATAAGTAGATTTTGTAATATCCTTTTGAAATTTTAATAATTTATTTCTCTTGGGAATACATGTACTCCAAATTTTTTATCCGTACAAAAGATACAAAAATTGTTTTTGACAAAAATTTAGGATATGTTATATGGGTTCCAAAACATGTTTCTATTTTGTTCAATTCCATAAATAACCAATTTGCAAATATTTTAAAAATTTGAAAGGCCGCCATATTGGATCGAAATGGTGTACCGAGCTGACAATAAGCTTAAAAACGAAGTTTGAACTTGTTTCAGTATTTATTTCCTCAGTTATTGGTGATTGAAAAGTTCTTAGGACTTACATGTAATCGACATCTTTCGACAACTTAAAAACATTGTTTATCACAAAAGGTTTAGGAAATGTTATGAGCATTCCAGAACACTTCAACAAGTTTCAACCTGTTTGGATTTTTATTGGACAAATGCCGCTTCCACAAAATAGCATTTATATACTGGGACAGGCAGTGGTTTTGGGATCTGGGGGTCATATTCGGTGAACTTATGAAGACATTTTAGGTAAATGCTACCATAAGGGAAGTTACAATAGGCTGATTTTGTATACAAACTATACCTTAATTATAACTTATTTATATTGGTGTTAAAGGTGACGATTATGGTAAATAAAAACCAATTTTGTAAACAACTTATTATACTTACATTGTTGAGTATTACAGTTTTTAGTTATATGACGCAGTAACTAGATTTGATTGATTGGTTTTATCAAAATCTTGAACATTTTAAGAAAAAACTGCAATTTTGTTGCGATGTTAACTTGACATCAGGTACAGTAGCTGCGTATTCTAAAATGAAATTAACATAAATTTCATTGCAAGTTCGATGTCAAAGGAATGTCATTTTTCTTTTCTGTGGATTGTTGATTATTGAAATACATGATAGTCGGAGTATGGTTCTTACTAATTCGCTTTCTTCTCTACACCTATATACTACGTATATACATTTGTATGTATACAAACAAGAATGTTTGCATGTATCTGTAGTTACATGAAAGGAAATACCTTTAATATCTGACCAATTTTCAGGGGGCATATTTTTCATTGACTAACCAAGACCTTTAAAATTATATGTTACAAGACTATAAGTGTTATTTGAAAATTATTAGTTACCCCTCACCCCCTGTCCCCTGAGGGTAAACATTTAAAACTATAATTACTAGTGTAACCCTTTGTAGCTAGTAAGGGTACCGCAAACAGATTTCACATAACTAAAATAATAAACAAGTTAAGGGGAGGTGCAACTTACTTTTCAGCATTATACGTTTGGGGCTGCCATTTCTTGTAGAGTGGTCCGATTACAATTCTGTAAGTGTATTTTTTATTGAATAACCAAAACTTTTAATATGATGTGTTAAAAAACTATTAGTGCCATTTGAACATTTCGAGATTCCCCACCTCCTGTCACCTGAGGGTCAAAAATTTGAAAGCTATCATTATTATAACCCTTTGTACCTAGTCAGATTGCCGCAAAGATTTTATATATCTAAAATAACAATAAAGTCAAGAGGGGGTGCAACTTACTTTTCAATCACCCTGTATATTATGACTACAACATTTTTAGTACAATCTGACGAAATTATTAATCTGTTTGAATGTAAGATAAATTATTTTACTCTTTGTACTCCATTTTAAATACGTGTTTCATTCGTTACTTTAAATTTCCTTCCATACAACTTCAATATGACGTCATGTTTTGTGCTAACTGGAACCATTCACTTTCTACGGATGTTTTTGAATGCGTGGAAAATTTCAAACAGTCAAGTGGAAACGCAACTCAAGCTCCGAGTCATTGAAAAGCTTGCAATGGCTTTTGCTCCGTCCATTTCCCCCGACTCACACAATTCCGATGAGTGGTGTACACTACAGGCTTTTAGCCTCCCCGAGAGCCTTTTAACCTCTTGAACGAAATACGCAGAATACTACAGTTCGCTTTTACAAGATCAGATGCTTAAATATCACTTTCATTTGAAAATACAAAATGTTACAGTTTTACGATTCATCTCACCAAGAATTTCCTTAGGAAACTTAAAATTTTAAATCTAACGAAACTAGTTTCTACACATACAATATAGAATTTCATCATGGTGCACATCCTTCCATAGGATTTGGCTGAGCGTCACCAAAAACTATCAGTCTGCAGGATATTTCGAGGATGAATGACTTGAAATTTTTAGCGAAGTCTATTACGGGATACGTGACGTAGCATACTCCTGCCTTGCTTTTACACGTAGACAAGACCGTAGCCAGGAAAAATTTGGGGGGGGGTCCAGACAACTGATATTTTTACGTAGTGGACAGGGAGTAAGGCCCCATTTTGTTCCTTAAAAAGTTCTTGGCCCGTTTCTTTGTTGAAAACGATCTTTCATCAGTATATGTTAGTAATACTGAATTATTCAAATAATAATAATGGTTTACTAAAATAGTAATTTTAAAAGATTAAAGATTTGGGGGGTCCGGACCACCTGTACCCTCTCGCTGACTACGTTCCTGCATGTAGATGGTTCTAATTTTCAGACAGCTGCCAGATCTAATGCAATATTTGAGACAGGTATTTTCCATAGACCCCGACCAGGTTTTCCCCGAACGTGCCCACACAAAGCTAGGGTCCCGCCCCTCCTGTTGCACCACTCTATCTCGTATGTGCCAGCCTAATCACTCTTTAATCGATCGGGCCAAGTTAATTACATAATCGTCCCTCCCTTCCACACCTCCGGCGCTGATTAATCTACTCAACACCGCCTCCTCTAATCCAACAGTGAAAGTTGTACTTCAACGCCCTCGGAATGTTCATGCGGTAGTCCAATTCGCAGTTTTACGATTAGGAAACAGGATTTTTTTCCGGACATTTGCTATCGTTGTCAGGCCCGTTTTACGGAATAGGCACGGTAGGCACGTGCCTAGGGCGTTAGAAAATTGGCATTTTTTGGGGGAGCGCAAAAAATGGAAAAACAAATTGCCGTGGTTATATCTGGATGCACAATCATATTTCTGAATGGACTATTTCTAGGTTGTCTTGAGCTGATAAGTGAATTTGATCTATTTATCGCGAAACACATAGCAACACATGGAAACAAAGGCAAAGGTAGTGTATCATGCCTTTCGTCTGATATTTGCAGTGAATTTATTGAGATTATGAGCAAAGAAGTACTGAAACAAATCTTAAATGAAATCAAGCAAGCTCGCTATCTCTCTATAATCATAGACTCCACACCTGACGTGTCGCACACAGACCAATTGGCTGTAGTACTTCGTTATGTTTCATTGCCCAATGCTTGCGCCTACGAACGCCTGATAAAACTCTTACCAAGTGTATGCCACGAATCTGGAAGTTTGGAATAAGCAACCCTCAGTTTACTTCCGAAACTTGAGCTGGATGTCGATAACTGTCGTGGACAAAGTTACGCAATGCATCAAACTCATGTCGGGCATATACTCAGGCCTTCAAGCAAACGTGATCTTGCTGACTATGTACCATGTGCAGCTCATTCACTAAACCTTGCTGGTGTTTTTGGTACCGAGAAGGCGTGTCCAGATAACACACAATATTTTTTACATTCGTACAAGGGCTGTATGCTTTTTTCTCGGCATCCAGGTGGAACATCCTAAAAAGGCATATTGAAAAGAGTAACGAAGGAAAATCAAAGAAAGATCTGAGAAAGCTAATGGTAAAACCCCCTGAGTGACCCCCTAATGGTCTGCTAGGGCAGACGCCCTTCAAGCTTTGAAAATAAGTCGACATGAATTAAAAGATGCTCTTCATGAGCTAAATAAAGACGATATTCAGACACTAGAAACACAATGCACGGCCACTGGGTTTCTAAAAACAAGCTCGAGACAGTTGATAAAACAAGTAACAAGTTTGACTCTTAAAAATCAAGATTTAGACCTATTAGTTCTACAAAGGAACGTGAAACACTATCCTCGTTTTTGAGTGAAAAGAGAGATTTATTTGATGATGTCGAGTCCAAAGCATTAAAACTTGCAGAAAAAGAAGACGCTGTATTCGACAAACTTAGAAAAAGAAAGTTATTGTCCGATGAAAATAAGGACAGAAGCATGGAAGAAACATCTCGAGAAAGATTTCGCACCGGGGTGTTTATTGCCATTGTTGACAACATAGCTTCACAGCTCAAAAGAAGGGAGGCCTATAAAAATCTCGGCACAATATTTAAGATCTAACAAAATCTAGAAGAGAAAAAGTCTAAAGAGGTGGCTTGTGAAGCTAAAACTGTTAGGAGAAGTATACAAGAACGATATTGATGGACAAGACTTTGCCCAGCAATGTAACCATTTCAAACAATACATGGTTTTGGAGAACCTGTCTAAGATCAAAGATATGTACGCCTATATAAAATCAAACAGATTAGAGAACACTTAATCCAAAGAAAATGTGATTAAACGAATGCTATAAATAATGTAAATACTTAAAATGTAAAGAAGGGAGGGTGGGTGGTTCGTGATGCCGTGAGGTATGTTACAGTATTTCCACCGGAGGCCAGTAGATACCTCACGGCTACCGTTGCCAGTCCGTGACACGGCAGGTCTATAGGTGGTAGATAATGGGAAGGCACTCGAAAAGAATCAGGATAATTTGTAAAGGAGAGTTAAGGGACATTAAGTCTAAAGTCCCACCCAAACCAAAACTGGCATTTCAGACTAAATCTAAATTTACGGGTTATAGGCGTTATGGTAGGGCTGGTGGGGGTTGGCGTAGTCAGCTTGCAGGGGTATAAAAAGGGGCGTAACTCTTCGTTGTGCCTAGGGCGCTGGCACTGTGTAAAACGGGCCTGATCGTTGTGATACCAAATATCAGTAACACTACGTTTCGAGATCTGCAATCTCGTATAGTATCTTATAATTTAAAAGATAATTGTACGTGAAATAAAAAAAATACTGTGTTCGAGCATACTACCAATAAAATTCCAGTTTAGACTTTTAATAAGCTAGTTTATACTCTTGAGCTAAATAAAAATAATGTATATGTAGGCTAAATTATTACATCAAAATATACGTTTTCATAAATTATTATTAAAAATAAATTAATGGTGAATTGTATAGTTTTCTAAGTTGAGATATTGTGTATTTTATAGACCTATGTGTGTGATTAAAATATTATTAAGTAGCTATTCACTTAGTTTTATTTGAAATCTGCTTCTGTAATAGTTTACACTTCAAAAATGTGGGGTTTGACAATACAAACACGATTTCCGAAACTTTAGCGATCTATAGGCTAACCTAAGGTATCAGTTTGCACCCTTTTGTTTAAAATACATTCCTGAGTTTAAAAGTTGATCGAGTTAATTTACTATTCTGTGCAGTATTCCGGTACACAGCGACATCCACGATTTTTAAATTTCGAGGATGGATTCATTCCAAGACTGTCTCCGGTAGAGTACAATACAATACATCATAGCTATCGTTTGTATTGCATGAATCAAGTGCAATACATTACAACTGATTAAAGCTCTACAGTTAAATTGATGAAGATAGAGTCGCCTTCTCCCCATTGTTAAACATTATAACGTGTTCTTCGTTCGGAGACAGACGCCATCGTTTCTCCCAAACATTACAAATATAAATAATCTGTTTTTACATTGCGTTTTGTAGATACGTTTCGGCAAAGTATATTGCCTACTCTGATGCCACTACATCATAATGAGTGATGCGTCTGACAGGTCTACTCAGTAAACTACTCGAGTACTCAACGCACGTCGCCTCAGCACCGTAGAAGGCAGTGCCAGTGGCATACCGGCCACTGAACTGCGAGACGTCATCTTCATTCTTCTATCTTCAGCAATTTACGTATTGTACATTGGATACTCTAATGCTACAGCATCATAGTGAATGATGCGTCTTTTAAGCCTACTTAGTAAACTACTCGAGTAGGCTACTCAACGCACGTCGCCTCAGCACCGTAGAAGGCAGTGCCAGTGGCATACCGGCCACTGAACTGCGAGACGTCATCTTCATTCTTCTATCTTCAGCAATTTACGTATTGTACATTGGATACTCTAATGCTACAGCATCATAGTGAATGATGCGTCTTACAAGCCTACTTAGTAAACTACTCGAGTAGGCTACTCAACGCACGTCGCCTCAGCACCGTAGAAGGCAGTGCTAGTGGCAGACCGGCCACTGAACTGTGAAACGTCATCTTCATTCTTCTACCTTCAGCAATATACGTACTGTTTGTTGGCTACTCTGATACCACCGTACCATAGTGAGTGATATGTCTGACAGGCCTACTCAGTAAAGTACTCGGGTACTCAACGCACGTTGCCTCAGCACCGTAGAAGGCAGTGCCAATGGCAGACCGGCCACTGAACTGTGAGACGTCATCTTCATTCTTCTATCTTCAGCAATATACGTACTGTACATGTTGGCTACTCTAATGCTACAGCATCATAGTGAGTGATGCGTCTGACAGGCCTACTCAGTAAAGTACTCGGGTACTCAACGCACGTTGCCTCAGCACCGTAGAAGGCAGTGCCAATGGCAGACCGGCCACTGAACTGTGAAACGTCATCTTCATTCTTCTATCTTCAGCAATATACGTACTGTTTGTTGGCTACTCTGATACCACCGTACCATAGTGAGTGATATGTCTGACAGGCCTACTCAGTAAAGTACTCGGGTACTCAACGCACGTCGCCTCAGCACCGTAGGAGGCAGTGCTAGTAGCAGACCGGCCACTGAACTGTGAAACGTCATCTTCATTCTTCTATCTTCAGCAATATATGTGCTGTATGTTGGCTACTCTGATACCACCGTACTATAGTGAGTGATGCGTCTGACAGGCCTACTCAGTAAAGTACTCGGGTACTCAACGCACGTTGCCTCAGCACCGTAGAAGGCAGTGCCAATGGCAGACCGGCCACTGAACTGTGAAACGTCATCTTCATTCTTCTATCTTCAGCAATATACGTACTGTATGTTGGCTACTCTGACGCCACTACATCATAGTGAGTGATACGTCTGACAGGTCTACTCAGTAAACTACTCAGGTACTCAACGCACGTTGCCTCAGCACCGTAGAAGGCAGTGCCAGTGGCAGACGGCCACTGAACTTTGAAATGTCATCTTCATTCTTCTATCTTCAGCAATATACGTACTGTATGTTGGCTACTCTGACGCCACTACATCATAGTGAGTGATACGTCTGACAGTTCTACTCAGTAAACTACTCGGGTACTCAACGCACGTTGCCTCAGCTCCGTAGAAGGCAGTGCCAGTGGCAGACGGCCACTGAACTTTGAAATGTCATCTTTATTCTTCTATCTTCAGCAATATACGTACTGTATGTTGGCTACTCTGACGCCACTACATCATAGTGAGTGATACGTCTGACAGTTCTACTCAGTAAACTACTCGGGTACTCAACGCACGTTGCCTCAGCTCCGTAGAAGGCAGTGCCAGTGGCAGACGGCCACTGAACTTTGAAATGTCATCTTTATTCTTCTATCTTCAGCAATATACGTACTGTATGTTGGCTACTCTGACGCCACTACATCATAGTGAGTGATACGTCTGACAGTTCTACTCAGTAAACTACTCGGGTACTCAACGCACGTTGCCTCAGCGCCGTAGAAGGCAGTGCCAGTGGCAGACGGCCACTGAACTTTGAAATGTCATCTTTATTCTTCTATCTTCAGCAATATACGTACTGTATGTTGGCTACTCTGACGCCACTACATCATAGTGAGTGATACGTCTGACAGTTCTACTCAGTAAACTACTCGGGTACTCAACGCACGTTGCCTCAGCGCCGTAGAAGGCAGTGCCAGTGGCAGACGGCCACTGAACTTTGAAATGTCATCTTCATTCTTCTATCTTCAGCAATATACGTACTGTATGTTGGCTACTCTGACGCCACTACATCATAGTGAGTGATACGTCTGACAGTTCTACTCAGTAAACTACTCGGGTACTCAACCCACGTTGCCTCAGCACCGTAGAAGGCAGTGCCAGTGGCAGACGGCCACTGAACTTTGAAATGTCATCTTCATTCTTCTATCTTCAGCAATATACGTACTGTATGTTGGCTACTCTGACGCCACTACATCATAGTGAGTGATACGTCTGACAGTTCTACTCAGTAAACTACTCGGGTACTCAACCCACGTTGCCTCAGCACCGTAGAAGGCAGTGCCAGTGGCAGACCGGCCACTGAACTGTGAAACGTCATCTTCTTTCTTCTATCTTCAGCAATATACGTACTGTTTGTTGGCTACTCTGATACCACCGTACCATAGTGAGTGATATGTCTGACAGGTCTACTCAGTAAAGTACTCGGGTACTCAACGCACGTCGCCTCAGCACCGTAGGAGGCAGTGCTAGTAGCAGACCGGCCACTGAACTGTGAAACGTCATCTTCATTCTTCTATCTTCAGCAATATATGTGCTGTATGTTGGCTACTCTGATACCACCGTACTATAGTGAGTGATGCGTCTGACAGGCCTACTCAGTAAAGTACTCGGGTACTCAACGCACGTTGCCTCAGCACCGTAGAAGGCAGTGCCAATGGCAGACCGGCCACTGAACTGTGAAACGTCATCTTCATTCTTCTATCTTCAGCAATATACGTACTGTATGTTGGCTACTCTGACGCCACTACATCATAGTGAGTGATACGTTTGACAGTTCTACTCAGTAAACTACTCGGGTACTCAACGCACGTTGCCTCAGCACCGTAGAAGGCAGTGCCAGTGGCAGACCGGCCACTGAACTTTGAAATGTCATCTTCATTCTTCTATCTTCAGCAATATACGTACTGTATGTTGGCTACTCTGACGCCACTACATCATAGTGAGTGATACGTCTGACAGTTCTACTCAGTAAATTACTCGGGTACTCAACGCACGTTGCCTCAGCACCGTAGAAGGCAGTGCCAGTGGCAGACGGCCACTGAACTTTGAAATGTCATCTTCATTCTTCTATCTTCAGCAATATACGTACTGTATGTTGGCTACTCTGACGCCACTACATCATAGTGAGTGATACGTCTGACAGTTCTACTCAGTAAACTACTCGGGTACTCAACGCACGTTGCCTCAGCACCGTAGAAGGCAGTGCCAGTGGCAGACCGGCCACTGAACTTTGAAATGTCATCTTCATTCTTCTATCTTCAGCAATATACGTACTGTATGTTGGCTACTCTGACGCCACTGCATAATAGTGAGTGATACGTCTGACAGGCCTACTCAGTAAACTACTCGGGTACTCAACGCACGTCGCCTCAGCACCGTAGAAGTCAGTGCCAGTGGCAGACCGGCCACTGAACTGTGAAACGTCATCTTCATTCTTCTATCTTCAGCAATATACGTACTGTATGTTGGCTACTCTGATACCACTGCATCATAGTGAGTGATATGTCTGACGGGTCTACTCAGTAAACTACTCAGGTACTCAACGCACGCTGTCTCAGCACCGTAGAAGGCAGTGCCAGTGGCAGACCGGCCACTGAACTGTGAGACGTCATCTTCATTCTTCTATCTTCAGCAATCTACGTACTGTATGTTGGCTACTCTGATTCCACTGCATAATAGTGAGTGATATGTCTGACAGGTCTACTCAGTAAACTACTCGGGTACTCAACGCACGTTGCCTCAGCACCGTAGAAGGCAGTGCCAGTGGCAGACCGGCCACTGAACTGTGAAACGTCATCTTCATTCTTCTATCTTCAGCAATATACGTACTGTATGTTGGCTACTCTGATACCACTGCATCATAGTGAGTGATATGTCTGACAGGTCTACTCAGTAAACTACTCAGGTACTCAACGCACGCTGTCTCAGCACCGTAGAAGGCAGTGCCAGTGGCAGACCGGCCATTGAACTGTGAGACGTCATCTTCATCTTCCATCTTCAGAAATCTACTGAGAACCCCGGATAGTCTTACCGGGTATCGGGTAAGATTCATGCTCGATCAAAAGTACAGAAAATTCCGTCGCTAGATCACCGGATAAGATTTCTAGGATATGTTATAAATTGCTCAGTAGCTAATGAACCTAAAATAATGTAATACATTAAAATAGTGATCAAAAAAATAAAACAAACTTCTAACTAGTCCACTTTCTTCTAAACTTCGTAATCGTAAAAAGATCTATGGTAGACTTTAATAAGCGGCCTACACTCGTTATTCGTTATTCGATTGCTATTATCGAATGGTTTGTTTGTATCCGAAGGAATAATTCAATTATTTTTAATTAGTAAATAATTATAAATATTACAATTGATTTAACTTAGGAAATGATTTCAACTTTGTAGTAATTTTATTATAAACAAAACAACAAGAAATAACTAATATTTTGAGACTTTCAGAATGGCGATGAATATGAGGAAATTATGTGATATATTTCTCACAAGTGACGAGATTTGTTTAAGTGGCTTCAACATGTGGATTTGGCTCCTAGTATGGACCTTCATGGGGAAAATTTTGTCCTCCAATTAAAAAAAGCGGTTACTCATTGATTTCAAGTTGGGCAAGTTATACGTATTGCAAGGTTTATTTGATATCTAAGTGCAGGCCATAGTTGGTTTAATTAATTGTTTTATAATGTTATTGTTAAATTTATGTTTTTAAAATTGTAATGTGCGAGATTTTTCTTGTTAAGGTCATTTATTATAACTCCTATTGAGTACCTACAATTTTTACATATCGAAGTTGGATAATATATCGAATTGTTAGATAATAGCAATCGAATAACGAGTGTAGGCCGCTTATTAAAGTCTCCCCAAGATCTACGTTAAAGGCTTATTTTCTAAACATGTTTTACCCATCACAGTTTTAGGGTACTACAGGTACAGGCAATAGCACAAAGCTATTTCTTTCAGGAGTGGGTCGATAACGTTAGGTCACCGAAGTATCGCATTGGGTCGTCTGGGAGATACAATTGGTGCATATTCGCCGTTCATTCAGAGACAATTTACCCCAAAGAGGCTTCTAATGAGGGTCCACTTTGCAGTTGCGGTGTCGGGGATTAGAGTTATTGTGCAAATCTGTTCCAGAGGACCGTTGTGGCCCGGATGTTCCGGTGTTTGGCGCTGCGCCGCGGTGTGGGAGTCCAGTTCCACCGTTCCGTCGTCTTGCATCGACCTCGCCTACTTCGCGCTCAATTGGTCCACTCGTGGGTAAATGTATGGAGATTAATTAATTTGATTCGTTAATGGTGCTGCTAGAAAACAAGTATTTTTAGAATTAGTATGAACAGTTACATAATTATAACGTTGGAAATTGTATGAATAAAAATCAAACGAGTCGATATTAACGTTTCGATATCATGTAAAAACGTTTAAACCTTTTAACAATGTCTCATCACTTTAATTTATTATTTCCGTTCAAAATAAACTGATATTACTTAATTTGACAAAAGTTCCATGACTTAAAAAGTTTTATAAAAGTGCATCGTTTTATGTCGAAAAGTCAACAATCATTTAGGTAGGCTACTATGATAAAAGCCAAAAAATGCCACGATAAATCAATTTCCAAGCTTTACTCTAATTGATTCACATAAACATTATCTGAGCAATAATATCCTGTTTGTAATATCCGCTTCCTTATTTGATAATAATTACATTCACTTGCACTTTTACCGAAATATTGACGGAGAAATTCGACCAGTAGGCTATTGGATAGGAGGCTGTTAACCACAAACTCTTTGTTAATTTACGGTTTCGTCTATAAATTTGGAAGTATATCTGGATTGTTTTTGTTTACAGCATTTGGACAGAATGAGGGAAACATTTACACGAAGATGACGTTAGCCATACATTAGCCTAGTGGGCCAGTAGGCTGCACGCTAGAGCGTAACCTATCACGCGTTTGTCAGAGTAAATATACGCCGAAATTGTAAAGCTTATGGGCTATTAGTAAAGAATTCGTGATTGGTTTTAGTGTTGGGCCATAACATTTGAAATACAACACAAAATATCTGCGGACTTTATTACGGCTACCGTGTATGTTAACTAATTTCTTTGTTTGAAGTTTACTTTTACTTTACTCATTTCTCCCACGCTAATTTTTACACAAAATTCACATTTTATAGGCGTACAAAATGACATTCAGGGTACCTTATTCACCCAAATTTTTCTTGAATGCCTTCTAAAAATGAATTAATTCTTGAAAACTTCAAACTGTTTCTAATAAAAGATTTCAGAAAGTGGTATTAATCTCAATTCCATTACATTTTTGCGTATAGGTGCGTACTAAGTAACGATTTCTTCTTCATCTTCAGGACTTCTCCACACCAGCCTTTGATGTTATAAAACTACTTTTGTCACGGGCTAAATGAAGTGCTATGAAATTTACGTAAACTTTGACATTACTTTAAAAACATTGTCTAAGAAGTGGATTTAAACCCTACGACTTCATAGCTTCAGCAACCAACATTCACATCGCAATTTTAAACTTGTAACAGTGTAGCTATAGTTCTGACACATGAGTTTCTCTAGTAATCTTTACTCCAATTGTTATTGCGAACTCTATTGAGAGTTCTTAGAACCAAAGATGCCGTGGAGTTTCTGTCAGAATCCTCAAATTTCAATGGACAGTTAGCTAGAAATTGTATAGGACATTTTTAGAATGTTGAGATGTGGAAACTCAAAATGACTGTCACTTGTTCAGAGAAATTACTGAATAAGTACTGAGAGGTACTGCTGCAATTCTTGTAACAGTTTTCAATTTATTAATGTACTTTTAGTAATCAAATTCTGAATTATTATTGAATGGGATCCTAAAACTAAAAAAGCTCATCATTAGGTGACCACGTATGATTTTAGAAATCTTTAACATTAAATACTTAAAAAAACCAGCAACTAAACACATACATAGGCTCTAAGTGGTAGGGAAGTGGGCTATAATATAGTACTAAAGCCTTAATACCAAATTTAGAAGGTGCTCTAACTTAAATTACGATGGCATTTGCATTAAAATAAAAGCAAGTAAATAGGCTATTAACATTTATACAATTATTAGACCAACGAACAATAAATACACTATTACTTAATTAGGCCTAATCGAGAGTTGAATAAATGACAACGAATGTGTGGAATAAAATGGGTGTTTGTTATCTCAAAAGTGGTGAATCGGGACCGTAACGCTGTAACTGGCTAATGGCTAATTGACAAGGATTTACAATACTTATTATACCGGCCTTGATCACCAGAGGTCATCACCATTAGGTACGGTACATGGAGTGATGCAACACCAGAGCGAGCTACCTACCATACACATCCTTAGTCACAGTCTCAGTAAGTCCTTTCTTTACCCATTCCACCTCCTTGCAGACCCACTCAGCTCAGTAGACAGTATTAGTGATGCAGAATAGACATGCAACAAAGTGGCCTCTTCGCACTGCAGATCTCAAGGTTAATGATAGACATCCACTGCTTTCAAGGTACTTAGCGTGGATGTTTGATCTCTCGCAGAAACCTGTCTGTTGTTAAGAGCCGACTGCAATGAAACGACCTTAAGGTTTCCCCCACTAGAACAATGCTAAACCTCAGCCTTTAATTTTATGGTATATGTCTCATTTTAAAGATACGATTAATAAGCGTTCAAACGCCTTTTCTCGTTTTTCTAGTTTAGTATTTACTTGTCGAGTATTTAAACGATAAAGTACAAAAATGTTCAAGAATATTTTTTTGAAATAGTAATAAAAAGGTCCAAAAAGCAATAAATTGTTTGGATGCGAATTGTTTATTTATTAAAAATGAAACGTCCACAATTCTACAACCACAAAATAGAACCGTAAAAGTCCTGTATCAGTGCCACCAAAGAAGTCCTTTGAGTAATAACCAATTGCAGAGTAGCTCATGGTTACTACTCCAACAGCTGGTGACTGCTACCAATTTGTCCAAACATGTTAAAAACAAATAATTTGGAAAACCAACTATGGGACGACGCGACGTTCGGGGTGCCTGGTAGCATAACATCATAAGAACCTCAACCCTAGGGGTAGCGCAAGAGGAAGTACTGTGAGGTTCAAAAGTTCATTTTCGCCTATATTTCAGTAGGGGTTGATCCCACCAAAACTTCCCACGTGCACAATAAAAGCTGATAAATTTAATAAATATTTTATTCTTATAAGTTTTTATATCTGTTACCGTCAATGACATATGTAGGTTCAATCTTGAAAAAGTAGATGTAGCCTTTATAGCCTAGTTTGTATTGTATAGAAACTCTACAGGAAGCCCTTCTCCGTTTGATATCCTCAAACGAAAATACGAAAATTTCCCATCGCCCAATTTAGTAAGTCTAGTAATATACGAATGACAAGACACTCATTCATTCTTCGTTTTTCACTGAAAGAAAAAAACAAAACAGAACAAATCCTTACAACAATCAGGACAATGTTTTATACATGATGTTATTTCTATGATGTTTATTTTATGATGATTATTTCTTATGATATTTATTCTTTGTTCTCATTTTAAACTCCGTTCGGTAATGTAATAAAAATTTTTTAGAAGTTAATTGTACAGTTTGGATTGTAATATTGTACATATATTTGGGAAATAAAATCAATTCATTCATTAATTAATTCCTTGAGAAAGAATCTGCCACTACGTGTCATTCTTTACTTATCCTCTTCACAAAGTTATATTTTGAAGAAAGAAAGTTGTAGCACCATGTAGCGTTATAGTCAATATGAATGTATACTACAGAATTTAAGAAATGCGTAACATAACTAAGGAAGCGAATTTCTGTTAAAATATTACCATTTACTGATGGAACGTTCGAGTAATGGTCGTTGGATGGTGGGAAGTGGAAAGCTTTGGTAAGTGGCAGACATTAGGGCACAGGTCAACTGATAACAATAAGGGCAGTTAATTCAATGACTGGTTGGTAGCTATCAAAAAGAGCCGGTATACGCACAACAAATACAACAATATATTTTAAAAAATTGTATAGAAAACAATTAATCATGGAAACAGGTAAAAACCAGGTTTAAATCGTGTAGACATATATGAGACATATATCATATAGAGACATATATGATATGTACACTTGTATGTAGACCAATATGGTCACTTAAGAGACGGTTGTACCGGCGGCCATTTTGTTTTAGTACCATACATAATTGGTATGCACCCAAACGCTTTTGCGTTTTCTTGATGTTTTATTTGTTATTTAGTAAAAATAAGCTCTTTTCCACTTTTACAATAAAACTGTTGGATGCATATTAATTTATTATGTCTTTAAAATGAAACACCTCCCATACGTTTACATTAATAATAAGGACGCAAAACTGTTTGAAACTTAACACATCTCTTAAGGAGTAATAATATAAGATCGTTTCCCTACGGCCTGCTTTTGCTAATTTTATATTAAGCAACACTTTAATGTAAAAAGTCCCTCATGACAAGTGATTTGTACAATCTTTCTACAAACCCTAATCATTAAATTCCGATAGTGTTAAAATAAAATTGTCTAGATTCTGATATTACATTCCGTAGCGAGCACTTGTGGTTGATTTAAGAATACTCTACATTCCTGATTTAAAGCTTAAAGCCGAATCTGCTGTAGAGATTATCTATTTATAGAATTTAATATGTGACCATAAAGGTTTCTCAATATGACGGTGAACGACCGGAAAGATTACTCCGGGAGATAATACCTCCAAGCAATATTACTACGAATGTTCCACTTGATTTTATCATCACACACACTTGTTACTTATTTCGAAATTGTAAACACGTGTTAACTATTTTAAAAAGAAATAAAAACGCGTTTAGAATAAGAAAAATGTTTTAAATTAAAAATCAAAATACTTCTGTTTCATTTTTCGTTATTTCTCTCCCCCTCATCAATTACACCCCTTTCTGATCATGGCTGAAGTTTAAGTATAGGCCTACAATGTACAAGGAATTGAAAGTGCATATGAAATTGATTTTACTAACTGCTGGTTCCTGCCAAAAACACGTGTTCCAGTAAAATTCCTTACAACTTTAACCTAAGTTTAAATTAATTTAAAATGATAAACAAAAACTCACGTTGAAGTAAGTTTAATCTTCTATAACTATTTTTGTCACATTTTCTGTGGAATGAAGACTTGAGGCAATGGAGACGGAAGTTTGGGGGAAAATGTGTTGCCATAAGAGTTTTTTTTTTCTAAAATTACTAATGGTTACGAGATACCAATGACATAAATTCAATCTACCATCACATTCTTGAGATAAAATACACTTTGACAAATTGTGAATGAATGTAGTTAGTTTTCTATCTGAATACCATGTAGAATATTCCATCCAGCTTTGTTATTGTTATTTTAACACGTTTTACTACTTTTAGTATGAATGTATTCATTAAATCCAACCACGATACATCATGTCTCATGAATCAAAAAGGTTTCTTACACCTTATAATATAGCTTTCAGCAGGACGTCGTCCTAGAACTCGAATGCAACGGCTAACCTTAAATTTGGACTAAGTATGAAGTGAAAACTTAAAATAAGAAATTTGATTTTAAAAATTTAAGTTTATAAATTCTACATTGAATTTTGTAGTGAAACTGTTTGATCTAAAATCGTTCTGAAGCACAAGTACGTGATTGTTTTAAGTGTTCCCTTCCATTTTCAAATTAACAAAAACTAGTGTTGACTCGTGCCCATTGTTATTATTTGCATTCAAATAAAACATTAAGGATTCGTATACCCGGATTTGAAACGGTGGCTCTGGAAACATCCTTTCCTAAACTAAGAGTCTCACGAGTCTACACCTGTTATCAACCACCAGCCACAGACTTTATATACGAGGTAGTCTACCTGACTTCTCTCGTTGTTGCGGATATGATTAGTGTAAGTCCTGTATCATACCTTAAGCAACAATGTTGGTACCGAACTGTTTTACTTATGGCGTACACTGGCGGTATACAACCGCTTTCCACGCAAAGGTCATACTTCCCAATAAACAATCGGCGTGATAGTTCAGTCGAGAGTGACTAAGGACTACGGGTAACCGAGGGCACGAGAGCCGCTAGCTGCCGAACACAGTAATCACGTGCTGTGAGAACAGTACATAGTCCACGACTCAATTTGTTCGTCCAATTCGTAAAGCTGGTACTCTCATTGTGAATATGCAGGGTGTAAAAAAGTCCCGCACTGGCTTGGTAACTCCTGAACGATTACAGGTAAAGCAATAAAACTTGGTACATTATTACTGCATTAAGTAACTACCATTTTTGGTCATGTCAAGATTTTACTTCTGACTCCTTGCGGGCTATCCCCCTGACATGACAAACATATAGTAGTTATTTCAAAAAGTATACTTATAGGTGCAGTAACGATGAACCAAGATTTACTTTACCTGCAATCGTTCGGAAGTTGCCAAGCCAGTGCGGGACCTTTTTTATGCCCTGGTGGTTTTAATGGGAGGTTGCCACAACTTAGGGGAGTGATAGTAGACATAAAAACAAGCAAAACGTTCCTGGACATATATGTTATAATATTCCGTTTAGCGTACAGTATATCTGTGTTTTCCATTGACAACTTTAAAACTGTATGATTTATTGAGTTGTGATTCGGCACGAGTATTTATTTATAATATTTAAACTAAATTATTGCTAAACCTTTCACTTTTCCAAACATGGCGGTCATTTTAAAATTGTCATAACATATTTCAAGAACCCCAATCAAAGAACAACAATACGCAGAGAAACTGAAACAATTGTAAAATTAAATTTTCCTACTCTAAAATTGACTGCCATTTTTAATGATCAAATGTTACTTACGTAAAATTCAAATATAACCGTACGTGTATTACTTGAAAGTGTTTACAGCTGTCGATATAGTTTATTATTTTTTAAGTTAATTGTTCAAAATAATTAATCAGTATCGATTGATTATATCGGTGGTTATGATTAAGTAATATCGTTTGCCAATTTCGATATAAAAAACCGGGTCCGCTTATCGTACCCTACCCCAACCATGTAAAAGAAGTTACATACGGTTTATGTCATCAAAAATTGTCATAAATATAATCTAAGTGATATTTTTTGAAAGTTTTACTATTGATTCATGTTGGCAGTTAACTGCTCAAACCAATGTTTACAAAATGTAAACACATGGTTGGTATGTATTTGGCTCTTGTCTTGTTTTTGTAAAGTGATTTATGTGGAATAGTATTTTCATTATGTTTAGAATTCTATTAAAAACAAATTTAGTTATTGTTATTATGAGTTGTTTTAATTGCTTTTTCTTTTTAGGTTGAGATCTGTTAGGTCAGTTGAAATTTCCATTAAAGGAAAATAATAAAAATCTCCTCAGAAGTTGGTCTTTCGATCGTAATGAATGGGGTACCGGTACCAAATATTTTGTCCTTTCAAGAGTTAATTAACCTCAGCAATGTTAGTCTTTACTTAATTAGGGTTTTCGTTAACTAGGGAAACAAGTTTAAAAGGACGCTATTTTGACACTATTGATTAAAACAGATTACAGAAAGTTAGGTTATAGTAAGATAAATATTCATACCAAATTACAACAACACTATAACATAACTTAAACCCTTTTAGTGTGTCTAAAGGAAATCGAATTCAGAGAAATGTTAAACGAAGCTATGTGAACTGTATGTTTCCCGAGGCCCTTTTGCTCATCTTTACGTCCAATGTCATTTCATAGAGTTGTATCAACATCGAACCTTGGTAAATAACTTTGTGTAACTATTATAACCAAAGCTCTTTTGAAACACCTGTATACAAGCCCCAAAAACAATAAGGTAAAATTATATGTTAAGCCATAGATTAAAGATTCCCTACAGGATGTATGGTTCAACGTAAACAGATTTATAAATGACAATAAACCATTGATTCTAGAAAAAATGACATTTTGGCAACAATGGCAACTGCTGAAACATACTCAATGGCTGAAAAGTCGGCTTGCAAGGACACCAGCTGTAAACCCGTCACCGGTTCAAGGAGCAGCCACTCTCTTATTGGTTAACGCATGTCTTACAAACGTATCCTGCAGACAGCCATTGGCCACAAACCACCAAATACACGGATTTCAGAAATACTCAATCAACTGTGGTTACATGCAAGACGGTGGTTTCTACCATGCTCACGTTCTTACACTACAATTTACCATATTTCTACTTGGATTGTTTGTTCTCTAATGGGAAAAGAACTGTAACAGCAGGAGAGCAGCTTACAGAGAGAGTATCGATACCAATGCTAGTCATAGGTGTGCTCAATGCTCGATGAACTGTGGTTTCTACCATGCTCACGTTCTTACACTACAATTTACCATATTTCTACTCGGATTGTTTGTTCTGTAATGGGAAAAGAACTGTAACAGCAGGAGCACAGCGTAGAGACAGTATCGATACTGACGTCACGTCAGTCACAGACGTGCTCAATGCTCCATGAACTGTGGTTTCTACCATGCTCACGTTCTTACACTACAATTTACCATATTTCTACTCGGATTGTTTGTTCTGTAATGGGAAAAGAACTGTAACAGCAGGAGCACAGCGTAGAGACAGTATCGATACTGACGTCACGTCAGTCACAGACGTGCTCAATGCTCCATGAACTGTGGTTTCTACCATGCTCACGTTCTTACACTACAATTTACCATATTTCTACTCGGATTGTTTGTTCTCTAATGGGAAAAGAACTGTAACAGCAGGAGCATAGCGTACAGTATCACAGAGACAGTATCGATACTGACGTCACGTCAGTCACAGACGTGCCCTATGCTCCATAGTCCTCACGTCTAGCTCCGAACGCTCCGATGCGCAGCAACAATCCGACATCTCTACGATCCGAAGCGACCGCCTCTGCCGTTCTGGGAGAGATCATTTCCCAACGTATTATTTACACGTCAGGCGATCTCTGGGACGCGCTCGTATTAAGTAGTGATTGGATTTCAATTTTTTTAGCTACCGAATGCTCTCGAGAGTCCTACCGCCACCGCCGACAATGACGGCCCGAGACCGCAGAATTGGCGAGCGCCCGAGCGTTACGTGCCAGGCCGACACCGGTCTGACTGGCCCCGTCAATAGACACTCACTCGGCCGGACTCTGTGTCAATGTAGTTTGGATTAATAGACAAGTGTTATTGGTCATACAAAGTAGACATAGAAGTGAATTACACAAAAAGGGTGAGGAAAACTAGTGGATTTCAATATTCAAATGAAGGTAAATACATTGCGAGACAGTAACTACGGGCTTAGATAAGCTATGGCAGGAATTTGACAGTCATTATTATAGCTATATTCAAGTATCTGTGACCCCTGACGTTTATAGACACTTGTGACCGAAGAGCATTCCCACAGCTTGCCGCCAAAACACCTTACCGTAGAGTACCTTTATTATCCACCTGCCTGTGTCACTAAGAACCAGTTAACAGAATTCTCTTCTTACAGTGGTTAATAACTGGGATCAGTCGACAGAATTCGCGTCTCAGTGTGGCTAATAACTAGCACCAATCAACAGAAATCGCGTCTGTGTGGTTAATAACTAGGACCAGTCAACAGAATTCGCGTCTCAGAGTGGTTTTTAACTAGCACCAGTCAACAGATATCGAGTCTCAGTGTGGCTAATAACTAGGACCTGTCAACGGAATTCGTGTCGCAATGTGGCTAATAACTAGGGCCTGTCAACGGAATTCGCGTCGCAGTGTGGCTAATATCTAGGACTAGTCAACAAAATTCGCGTCGCAATGTGGCTAATATCTAGGACTAGTCAACAGAATTCGCGTCGCAATGCGGCTAATATCTAGGACTAGTCAACAGAATTCGCGTCACAATGTGGTTAATAACTAGGACCTGTCAACGGAATTCGTGTCGCAATGTGGCTAATAACTAGGGCCTGTCAACGGAATTCGCGTCGCAGTGTGGCTAATATCTAGGACTAGTCAACAAAATTCGCGTCGCAATGTGGCTAATATCTAGGACTAGTCAACAGAATTCGCGTCGCAATGCGGCTAATATCTAGGACTAGTCAACAGAATTCGCGTCACAATGTGGTTAATAACTAGGACCTGTCAACGGAATTCGTGTCGCAATGTGGCTAATAACTAGGGCCTGTCAACGGAATTCGCGTCGCAGTGTGGCTAATAACTAGGGCCTGTCAACGGAATTCGCGTCGCAATGCGGCTAATATCTAGGACTAGTCAACAGAATTCGCGTCACAATGTGGTTAATAACTAGGACCTGTCAACGGAATTCGTGTGTCGCAATGTGGCTAATAACTAGGACCTGTCAACGGAATTCGCGTCGCAATGTGGCTAATATCTAGGACTAGTCAACAGAATTCGCGTCACAATGTGGTTAATAACTAGGACCTGTCAACGGAATTCGCGTCGCAATGTGGCTAATAACTAGTACTAGTCAACAGAATTCGCGTCGCTAATGTGGTTAATATCTAGGACTAGTCAACAAAATTCGCGTCGCAATGTGGCTAATATCTAGGACTAGTCAACAGAATTCGCGTCGCATTGTGGCTAATATCTAGGACTAGTCAACAGAATTCGCGTCGCAATGTGCTAATATCTAGGACTAGTCAACGGAATTCGCTAGTGATGTCCAACAAATTGTAGTTCGCTTGGTCTGTCCCTCGGATCGCGTTGTAAGTAATGTTTAAGTAAGAATTTTTTGTTCTATCCTTTCTGTGCTGCCGTGTGAAATGGTGCCATGAAATACTTAAGATAGTACATACATATATTGTAAAATATGTTATCTTTCAGAAACAATTCAGACATACGTCTTAGCGTGGCAAAAAATGTGACATTTAAAGAAGTGAAATGATGACTTTAATATAGTTGTATAAACGTCAATGTTAACCTTACTGTAACCTAAGTACATAGTATTTGGACTTTTCCCTTTACTTTGGTATAAATATTACTTATGTAATAATTAAACGGGATTAAACTGGTTGATGTATGCATCAGGAACAGTCTATGATCCAGAGAGCAGTCGATGTTTATGCAACTTCACACAGAACATGGTTGACTAAAACTCTTTGCAGCCGTCTAAAAAACAATATCAGATGAGGTAGTTCCGATAAGTCGGATGATACGTAGCCGACGTCGGAATTTGTGTGCTCAAATCAAAATATTAAGTAGGGAGGTAGCATAATAACTGTCTAAAGTGCTCTACAACACCAATAGGCTAACGCACCACACTGTTTAATTATAAGTTTACACTTACGGCTTTTTTACTCTTGCGCCGTAAAATTAGATAACAACAAACAAATATGGTGAGAGCGAAAAGCGCGTACATTTTGGCGGACAACCAAACACAAATCATTTTGAAACGCAAAACGCCCGCGCGATTCCGCCAAAACTCGTCCGCCCGCAACCGCTTACGTAGGACATGCCATTACATGTCCATTATTTTGAAAATCTTTATCTGGTGTTAAATAAGCCCGCCTGCGTGTGAGTTCCTACGTAGGCCGGGGACTTTGCTCATTCCAAGAGTTGATACTATAAATACATAATTCATTACTATATAACTTGGACTTTAACATTATTGTTTGCAGATATATTTAAACATTTAATTTTATTTTGCACGAGGATAGAATATTTTTTCTCTTGGTTAATTTTAAAACTTGAGGGACAAATTGGTTTTTTTCAGAATTAGGAACTGTCCAGAGTATTTTTACGTCCCTAATTATTTCTATGTTTGAAAGCTGACTGGATATCCTGTATTTCCTTATTTGTAACTTACACTTTCATTGTACTCACTTTCCATCATTCTTCATTTTCTGCTTTTGTTGCAATCAGATTTTTGTCACTTGTTTAGGAGCCGACTGTAATGAAATAACCCAAACAATTCAAATCTCGATTAAGACATTTTGTTGTCAAAGGCATTTTACTCCGTTGATGAGTTTACGATGGGCCGCTGGGATGAAAATTAGCATTTTATTATTATTATTTTATTTATCCTTTTCTGATATCCAAAACATGCAAAATACAATGTATTGTTAGGTTCACACATTAGTATGTGGAATTGACTGTGCCTATGATAAGATAGGTTTAGTTTATAGATTTTTTTAAATCAATATGTTGAAATGACGCTTACAATGCAATTTTGTTAATTGTTTTATTGCAATAAAGAATTATTATTATTACCTCTAATTTTTTTCTATATGATCAATGTTACTGTACTTCAAACACTTTTACGTCTTTATTTTAGGTTATAGAGTTATTAGGGGTGTCCCATTTTAAAGATATCACTACACACACACACACACACACACTTGTGTGTGTGTGTTTACTTTTTGCAAAGTGTACAATTTTTATATTGTTAAATAATTAACTGCAAAAAGTTTGATTTATTTTAAGAGTAACAATAGAAATAATTACAAAAAACTAAAAAGAGTTAGGAACTATATTAAAAATATCTTGAAAAGAAGATTCTTCCCATGATTATATGACAAAAATAAGGTACTACTGATAGTGTTTTAAAGTTTACTTTGTTTTAATGGAGCTCTAATCAAGTTGGTTGCAGTATAGCCACTTTAATTTACTAGTAATTTGATGAGGTTATAACCCAGAATGGTTGTGCTTATGTAAGTCAGTGACTGAGACTACAGTACAACCACACATGTCACCTTACAGACAATGGCTTGGCCTACACATTCAGGGTGTAAAAAAGTCACGCACGGGCTTGATGATTCTCGAACAATTACAGGTAAAGCAGTAAAACTTGGTACTTCATTACTGCACCTATAAATCTACTTTTGAAGCATCTACCATTTTCCTGTCATTTTAGGGGGATGGGCCGCAAGGAATCAGAAAAAAAATCTTAAATTAGAGTATAGATGGAGTAATACTTAAAATAATGGTCTCTATTAGTAGAGTACAATGCCTCAAATCTGAGAAGGTTCACTCTTTAAATAATTTAGAGATTGAAACATTTACAATGTTGGTCCTTTTTTAGGTGGTTTAATATTTTTGACTCAAGTTGTGAAAGTTAAACTTAGTAAATGAATACTGAACTTAAAAAATAGTTTTTAAGGTAGTTATTGACTTGTCACATGAGTTATTGTACGTTTAAAATAATTTACATTTTGGGCTACGCTTACATTAAAATATTTTGCCCAGCTCCTCCATTGGAAGGTTTCACTCAGTCTTGTATGAGACTCACCAAACCCTGCAAACCCAACCCCAAACCGTTTTGTATTGCCTATTGATACAAAACATCTCAAGATCTGGCACACTTGTAATGAATCGTGAGTAATATTTAAGAATTATATTCACTCAAGACATTCAACTTGCAAAGGTTTTGTATTACATAACTGCCAAAAACTATTGAGTGAAGAAGAAAGAGTTACATTGAAATTGCTGAGTAAAAAAGCTGGGCTAGCTAGCAGTAACATGTTCTGTTTCTACATACCTGATATGAGCTTCCCTTTGTAAACATGTTATTGTTAAATATAATATGTTACACCAAAATAACAGTGTATTATTTTTTTTTTGAAACAAATGTATAAGCATAGATTATGATGACTAGTCTCTCCCACACAATAGATTCTAAATGTAATGCATCATCGAACATTCTTGGTGAAACTTCAAGAAGTACCCAAGTATTTGTGTTGGCCATTGTGAGAAGGTTTTATATCTACTTTCTCTCTCATCTCGTTAAACTATTCTAAATCATTCTTTTCACTCAACCTAGGCCAGGAAGGTATGTGATCTATAAAAGAATGTTTCATTGGGTTACTTGCAGAGATCATGAAAAAAGCACTCTGCTGAATCCAAAAGTTCATGAACTTCAACAATGATGTCATTAAGCAGCCTTATTTTGGATAGCCACATACCAATACATTTTCATACTTATCATCCAGCTTAGAGAACTACTTTGTTATTGGACAAAAATTCTACCTTTGCAATCCATCCCATCTTACTGCAAAGAGACCAGAAGCTTTAAATCCTTCAACAGGGATGCAATCTGTAATTCTTACCTGATTTGAGTATCATGACTGTTAGAGACATACAAGAACGTAGCCAGGAAAAAATGTTGGCGGGGGGGGGGGGGTTAAAATGACTGATATTTTCCTGAAGTGGACAGAAAGTAAGGCAAGTGCAGGTAACAGCTCATTCCCCATTTCAATGTTGAGAACCATCTTTCAGCAGTACATTTAAGTAGTACTAAATTATTTAAATAATAATAATAACCGTTTGCTAAAAAAGTAATTTAAAAAATTGAAAATGTTGGGGGGGTCGGGACCCCTTAGACCCCCTCACTGGTTATGCCCTTGGAGACGTAAGCTCGTTAAGAAGAGTGGGCTAAAAATTGTCTTTATCGAATGAAATTAATTTCCACTTCATGACGAGAAAACTTGAGAGCCAGCTGAAGTTAAACGACCTTTAGTTTTATCCAACCCAATAAAAAGCATAGATAGCCATAAGAACAATGTTAAACCTCAAACAATTTAAAGCCCTATTTCTGCTTGTATTGGAGAGCCTCATTTTAAAGATTTAATTAATACACATACAAATGTTTTATAGTTCTTCTTGTAAAGTGAACCGTTTTATTATTCTAATGACAATGTACGAAAAAAGTATAAATTTTCTCTGACTAACCAATAAAAATATTAAAAAATCTAAAAGCATTTAAAACGTTTTTGAATTACGTTCAAATATTGTACTCATGGGGTTAAAAGAAGCGGCAGCCAGTACAGCCAGCTTATAATATATAAATTTATGAGAGGATGCATGTACTATTTGGGCGGTTATTGTGAAAAATTGTAAAACTTATATTTCTGCAAACCCTACGGACGTGTCTTAATTGTTTACAGAATTTCCAACTCAGTCCAATAATTTATGGTAACATGGCAGAAACTGTTTTATTCCATCATCAACCCAATCCATGTAAAATGATTCAGCCATTGTTTCAATTCATCACCATTCAAGAGCAATTACGGTTGGATGACGTTTGAGCTCCAGGAAAGGATGTAAAGTTGCAAAGACAGTCACACATAACTAAAACAACAATGACCAAAAACACCACTATTTCATAATACAATTTTTTTTAGACAAATACAAATAACAATGAAACCCACAACTAGTGGTAGTTTAGTCTCCATTGTAAATTGGCTTGCACAGGGTGAGTGCAAGGCCATGGGACTGTTATTACTGATTCTTGTATCTTTACTGAAATCTATCATTGAAGGGCAATCACTTTCTCTGGTGGGCGTGATTAGGATACTTATTACTTATTTAAGACACATCCTTTATCAATTTACAAAATATATGAACATATCATAGATGTAAATACAGTTGAAAGCAAAACACACAGCGTAATATTTTAAATAGTTTATTACACAATAATATTCAGAAAGGCACTTATCATTATGTACACAAATTTGCATAAGGAAAACCAATAATAACCATCAATGAATACCATTGAAAGACATGCCTTGGGCAACAAACCGACAACAATGGGAATATTATTTACTAAATACAATTATGGCACAAAACTAACAAACTCCTCCCTTTGCCAAATTGAATGTAACTAATTTTGAATGTCAAATCATAAATTTTATTTTCATATATTGTAACAATAATTATTATTGTTCATATAGTCATTACTTTCACTAAAACATATAAGTTAAGTGTATAATATAACATTCCAAAGTAACACAAATTAACCAATATGTCTTTGTTACACAGTAAAAATTGAAGAAGTGTCACATACGAGCAAATACATTGTCAATGTAAGTATTTTATATCTCATATCTGTATACCACCAGTGTGATGAGGAGTGAATCAAAAAAGGTACATACGAGCAAGAAACTTTCAAGTTAGGAACAATATTTTTTTGTATAAACATATGTTCAATATAGTACCTATTTACTTATCAAATGATTAAATTCAAATAGTTTACGAATATAATAATAAATATTAATGCTGTATTTTTTAAAACCTTTGTTTGCAATTATTTAATACGTTTTGATTTTGTACTAAAATTAAATCAGTTGAAAAAGACTAACCAATTTTTGTGCAACTGATGTAAATAACTGTTTTACACATTCTGTGGGTTCAAATTTTATGTCTTTTGAGTAGTAGGGGATCTAATATAACGTTATATTAGACGTTATATAAAGGGATAATTACGTTATTGATCCCTTAATCAACAAATACTATGTAATTGATAACTATACTGTATAGAGTATTAATTGATTGGTATACTAAATTAAAATAGTTTATACACAGGTTGTTATTATTTAGAAGCTGATTATGATTACAAAAATACTACTCATAATCAGTCTCATAGATTTATGTGCAGACAAAATCAGTCTCAACTCAAATACACCTGATTTCTTGAAAGCTGTTACCAAATTTTCTCCAGGGCCTTCAATAGTTTCTGCAACAAAATATGTTGTCAATTTTTATACAAAAATTTTAAAAAATAGTAATACATAGATAGAAAATAGATAAACATTGGAAACTCGTTTGAAACAATTTTTGTTATTGCTTGTACATTTTACATTAATTCTTCGTAAAATGTAACAATCACACCAATTCCAATAACATAAATCTGCATAATTCATTCCGTATTGTATGTCCATTATACATTTGTTTTTTGTGTTATACACAACATTCTTTGTTCTAGCCACATAGTGCTAAATCAGATAAAGTAGCAGCAACTTGTTGAAACACATGTTTCATTTTATATGACCACCATAACTTCTGTAATAACTAACTTTACATGGTAGCTAAGAACTGATCACTATATGCTATGTTTTTGGGAGCCAATTGATAAATTGAGAAAGAAACAATTATAAGGTTGAACGAGTATTCCATCGGTAGGCAGAGTCCACCCCATACTGTTGAAGAGTGACAATTGGACTATAAACCTGAGTTCAAAACTACTGTTGGACCGTGAAGAATTTTATTCTACTACGGTTTGTAAATTTACTTAGTAAATAGAGATTATCAACCTTAATCAATAAGGCCATGCACGCAGCTGGAAGAAAAAAAAAAGTTTTTTTTTACTTTTTCACATTACAACAGAGGTGTTTGAAGTAAGGGATGATTTCAAATTTTATTAAATATCATTTACAGCAAAGTAGTCTCAACTACTCAAAACAACCCAAGACTCATCGCAGGGAAAAATGAGAAAGAAGATATAAAAGGATATTTTACAAGAGCTGGGATTCTAAATAAACTTTTGTCGGTCGATTCATAATACAAATTAAGTTTTAGTATATTTGAACCTTATGAGTAGCTGAATATAGGATTATTACATAACAATAAATATGATATTTAAACCAATTGGAATAAAGATGGTGATGGAACTTAACTATAAGCGTGTAATGACTCATTTCATACGCCCATCTCACATTCATTTCAATACTTAGGCCTAATTTAATTTAGAAATTTATTAGTAATAATAATTAAGGAATAATTATTTATAAATTGTCTCAAATTTAACTACAAACAATAATAAATACAAAATCAAAATTAATCAAAATTCACCTTATTACATATAAAATTCAAAAGTTATAAAGTGAACTAAAGTCAGTGATACAGTGTGCAGGGATGATTGTTGAAGAGTGGAGAGAGCAGAGATTTTTGAAAGGTGGAGAGGAGAGAGGGATCTGGAAGAAGTGAAGCAAGATTATTATTTTAAGTAAAGAAACTGGTTACATTTATTCAGCTGTATTTGAAAGGTTACTTTATTAAATTCTTATTATCACTGAAGTACAAAGAAGCAGAAGACAGACATTGGGTGAGAAAATTCCTTTTAAGTTTAACAGTGATTCATTGGAAGAACATAAAACCCAGGAACATTCGATTTGGCTAATTCAAAATTAATATAATTAAAATTTAACAACAATTATTTTCAAAATTACAATATCTTCTATTAAAAAAAAAACCCAATATTTCTATTTCATTAAGCCAGCACGACCACCCTGCCCTAAAATTTAAGAACTGTATTTAAAAATTTACCATTATTGTATCCTCCATCTTGTTTCAAAATTCAAACTTGTATGTCAATTAATTTATCATAATTAAAGTTCACATTTATATCATACTGAGTTATTTGTTATTTCTAATTACAAAATTGGCGTCCAACATAGTGGCTTAATGAAATATTAATAATCTTTGATTTGAGACAATTTTCTAGATCGTAAGAATAGCCTAGACATTATAAGTACTGTACGTAGTTAGTTGTCATTTATTCATATTGTCTGTCAATAGGCTATAGGTTATTTAATAACTCACCGTATAAACATTTAATTAACAAGACATTAGTCCTGTAATATTATTCATATCTTTTATCACAATTAATGTCCCGTGATTTTAATTTAAGATACCCTAAACGGTACCCATTTCCAACAGATAATAAGGAAAATAACCAAATGCTAAACGTAAACAAAGACGCCATTATTCCCGGTATCGAAGACGAAAGCGGACAGAGAGAAGAAGCAGAACAAACTCCCACAATTCCTTGCGCTAACCAAGTCAACATTCTTACAGCGGTCGACAACCAATCACCGATGAATGAAAACAGTGCTACCAACACCTACGCGGTAAATTTCCCTGATTCTCTGCAGAGACGTGAAGATGGAGCTACTGCGCCTTCCACACTAAACGTAGTTGAACATTCTCATTATACTCAATCAGTTGATGCCATTGGCAGTGACAGGTCAAATAAACAAACCGCTGACGAATCCCAATCGACAGCTCTTCATGCTATCATGAACGGTTTAAAACAACTTAATGAAAATTTGATTAACACTAAATCTGAGTTAAACGAAAACCTAAACGCAAAAATAAACGAAATAAGTGATTGTATTTCTAAAACTAAAATCGAACTTAGCCATGAAATCAAATCTTGTAGGGAGACACTCGAGACACAAATTAATGAACTGCGGGATAATCAAACTGAATTCCGCAATGAATTGAACGCTATAAAGGACAATCAAGATCAATTCCGTGAAAAAATAGACCTGAAAATTAAAGAATCCACTGACAGCATTAGAGGAGAATTAAATCATAGTTTTGAAGAACATAAGACATTTGTAAACCAACAGATGAATAACCAACAATCCAAGATATTAGAATCGGTACAAAACAAAAATCAAACTCTAGAAAATAAAATTGCTTTTGAAATAAAAAATGCTATAGACCAAGTACGACATGAAAACGCGGAAACAAATAAAATACAAATCAAAACCATTATAAATGAAATTCAACCACAAATCCAAAACAATCATGATAGAATAAACAATCTAGCCGAGTGTATTAATAAATATGAATGTGAATTAGAAAATATAAAATCTAAATCTAAAATTGAGACGAAACCATGTGGACCATTGCAAGTCATTTGTACCGGAGGAGATTCTGTAGACAGACAAGTACCAAAATTCAACGGACGTTCTACCAGTCCAATGGAATTTTTACAAAAAATTAGAAGGTATTACGAAAAAAATATAGGTCGTGTGCAACTCACACACACATCTAACACTGAACATCTCATTGACATATTAGAAAGTAGTCTCGAAGGTCACGCGTCACGATGGTTCCAATTAATAAACCACGATATTAAAAACTGGGAGGATTTTGCACAAGAATTTACTACGAAATATTGGAGTCGTGATGTGCAACGCGGCATACGTGCAAAAATAGAATCAGAACATTACAAGAATAATGGAACATTGACTCGTGCTGAATACTTCACCGAGCGTGTAATCACACTACAATCGATTACCCCACCAATAACCGAAGAAGAAATCGTCACCATTTTATCGGAACGGTTTGAACAAATTATTCAGGACAGCCGGAGCGTTCAAAACATTAACACCATTAAAGAGTTCAAACGATTACTACAACGAAGAAGACATCCGAGACGGCCCAAAACGGAACAAAATAATTTCATCCCAAAATCACAATTCATCTGGTTATAAGCCAATACACCAGAAACCTCATCAATCCCCAGTCACACCACATAATAACATTGAACAAAGAGCATATCAGCCAAGGAATCAATATCATGGACAAAATCAACATTATAATGATCGAAACCAACATAACAAGAACTATTACCACCCATACAACAGTCGTAATGATAATGAATTCAAGAGTAAGACACAACCATACAAAGACCACTACCAAAATCGACAGAATACCCACTACTACCCAGGAAACGATAGACAGTACCCCACCACAGAACAGACACAAAGTATGCACTATCGTGCGGCAGGGAGAAAATGCTCGAAAGCCACCTTCTAGTACCGGCAACGACCGCAGCGAAGACTTCCCAGCGGCGGGAAACGGCTGCACGCTGTAGAATGAAACCGAGGAAACATCGCACCAGGAATAAAATACGAAACTACAGCACTAGGAAATAACGACCTCGGATATTTAAATCAGAATTATTCTTCAAACTATAACCCTAGTAGTGAATTTCAAGTTAACAACATAATATGTGATAAAGATCTCCTTTTTGATGAAAAAATAGAACATCCACTAATAACTAATCCTATACAAATAAGATGTCCAGAAATTAACATCAAAATTAATAATGTAGAAACTAATGCCTTAATTGATTCCGGATCATCTATTACTTGTTTGTCAGAGTCTTGGTTTATGGATAACCAACAATCATTAAAGCCATTTGAAGAACTGCCTCTAGCCAATACTACCATTAAAACTGCTATTGGAAACATTTCAAAACGAATCAACCGAGTCATATATGTACCTGTCACGGTAGCTGACGAGACTACTCACATACAATTCCTTATAGTACCGCATCTTGTCAAACCAGTGATTTTAGGAATGGATATGCTAGTATTATGGAAAGCAGAGCTAAACTTTAATAATAATACAATAAATATGAAAATAAACAATACAAATGTTATAATGAAGTTTGTAATGGCAATAAATGAAGGGCACTTGTGTGAAATCACCACTCAACAAGGTGTTATGCTTAGGGAAGATTTTAATGACTCACATTTAACAACATTTAATGAGTATGGCACTATAAAACAATGGGAAGATAACAAGATTAATAATGAGAATAATGATTACATTGATGCACAACACAATATATCATCCAAAGATAATATGTCGGTGGAAGATATAATGAAAACTCTAAGCCCTAATAACTACATAAATGAAGAACAAAAACAATGTTTGATCAATCTACTATACCGATATAGGGACGTTTTCTCAGACAAACCCGGATGTTGCACTAAATATGAACACGAATTAAATATAGAAAATCCTAAAAATTTTAAATCATTAACCTATCCAGTACCTCAAGCATACCAAGACGCTGTACAAGTTGAGATTCAACGCATGGAGAACCTTAACATAATCGAGAGAAGCAAAAGTACCTACGTAAATGCTATCATCCCAGTAATTAAAAAGTCTGGAGAAATTCGATTGTGTTTAGATGCCCGCAATAATTAAACCAGATTTCGAATGTAACCGCAGTGTTAGCGAAATTCTGAGTAAATGTAGAAACGCAAAATTCATAAGCAGTGTAGACTTAACGGCTTCATATTGGCAAATCCCACTTACTAAAACTTCGCGTCAATACACCGCATTCCAATTTAGAGGCAAGACCTACCAGTACAAAGTCACACCATTTGGAATTTCTACCTCCCAAGCTGCACTAGTAAGAGCTCTTGATAACGTGTTTGATGATGAGATAGAAGCTTTCACAGCAATTTACGTTGATGACATATGTATCATTTCCCCCGATTTCAATACACATCTACAACACCTAGAATACATATTCAAAAAGCTAGCTGAAGCCAACATGACAATAAACTTTGAAAAATCTCAATTCTGTAAAGATTCTGTACCATTCCTAGGTTTTACTCTAACAAATGAAGGTCTTTGTTTGGATAACAGTAAGATTGATCCAATTCTAAACTTCCCAACTCCCAGAAGTCGTACACAATTAAAAGCATTCCTCGGATGTATCAATTATTACAATAAATTTATTCATAAATTCTCTGAAACAGTCCAGCCACTATTACGACTAACGTCAAAGAAGGTTAAATTTCATTGGACTAGAGATGATGATACAACATTCAACAAAATTAAACAGCTGTTCATATAAAACTAACACTAACACACCCCGATCCATCCAAAGAATTCTACTTACAGACCGATGCGTCTGAATTTGCAATTGGCGGACATCTATATCAAATAAAAGAAAATAACGAAAAAGCCGCAATTATGTTCATATCACGCACATTACAACCAGAACAGCGTTTCACCACAACCGAAAAGGAATTATTGGCTATAATCCACTGTCTACAGAAGTGTCGATACATTTTTATGGGCGTTAAGTTAACAGTAATTACAAATAACCACACCTTAACCTTTTTGAAAACCTGCCGTTTGCTAAACAATAGATTAGCAAGATGGATATTGGCTATACAAGAGTACGACTTTAAAATAATCCATTGCAAAGGGACGGACAATATTACTGCTGACACTCTCAGTCGTATATCCCCACAAGACATGTCAAGCGATGCAAACAACCTCACTGAGTTATCTATTCATTACATCGAGAGAACTCCCGACCAACATCTACAAGATCAACTCCGAAACTTACCTCAGCTTCAACATCAAGACCCTAAACTACAACCACTTATAGAAATCTTACAGTCACCTATGGAAACAAATGAATTTCAACAATTATATACTAATTATCGTTTATATGACAACACTTTACTACAAAAATTTAAGGGCAAATGGCTTATAGTCATCCCAGAATCAGTAATTAAACCACTAATACTAGAATGCCATCTCTACTATCTACACTGCGGTGCAAAAAAATGTTTTCTGTTACTGCGTGAAAATTTTATTTTCAAGAATATGCATCGAACAATCAGGCAACTGTTATCATCATGTGATAAATGTCAGCGCTGCAAAATCAACAACCATCCACTCAACAGTCAAGCCAAAGGAGTTAAATGCAGAGAGAAGAATGACCAGTTAGCAGTTGACATCATAGGTCCCTTACCGACTAGTGTAGGAAATACAAAATTCATGTTAATTGTTATTGACATATTTACCAAATTCGTTAAACTTTACCTACTGCAAAGAGCAACAACCAGAAGTATATTACATAAATTATTTCACCATCACTTTCCTAATTACGGTTTTCCTAAACGAATTCAATCAGATAACGGAACCCAATTTAAAAGTAACGAATGGATCAGGAAATTTGAATCCCACAGCATACAATTAATATACAGTCCAGTGTATCACCCCAGTTTTAATTTGGCAGAACGGCCAATTAGAGAAATAAAGCGTTGTCTCAGAACGTATTGTTCACAGAATCATAAGAGATGGGTGAAATATGTACCTGTTATAAATGAATGTCTTAATGAAATTTACCATGAATCAACTGGATTCACACCAAATGAACTACAGTTTGGAACAAGAAATATCAGATTTTGGGAAAAATATGTATCAAACCCTCTAGCTGAAGAAGTACCAATCGAACACAAACTACTGATTGCAAGGCGTAAACTTGAAGAAAGTAGAAAGAAGAGATCTGATAAGATAAATGAAAAGAGAAAACCAGTTTCTCTCCAAATTAATGACCAAGTATTGGTCCCATCACCTTTCTAAAGCTATAGCTGGTGAAACATCAAAATTATTTGAAGTGTACGAAGGACCATTCATAATTCAAGAAATCCTCGGGAAATCGACCTACCAAATTTCTGATTTATCCAAAGAGCATGTATATGGACCTTATCATATATCCTCTTTGAAGCCATATAAAAACTCTGTCAACTTCACCAGCCCAAATAAATAGTGCAACTATACACCCAGTGACATAGACACTTTTAATCAATACTATATAAACATTTTCCTATCAGGAGGGGATAATAATTTGTTAGTGGAAAGTATTCCGCTATTCGGTACACAATTCATTAAATGTGTATTTCCAAAAATAAAACTATGTCCTTTGACATTGAGTAAATATTTGCCATTGATCTAATGTTTCTCTATTGTTTGTTTATTGTATACTAAGAAACTTGTAACTTTGTTCGTTGGCTTAGCTTAAATACTGAAATAATGAAATAATGAAATTTATTCCTTTAAAATTGACAACATACAGTATAAAATATACAGTATAATGAGAAAAAAAAATTAACAAACAGGAATATTAGTTGACCACAATTACAAGTATGTGTGGCCAACTCTAACCTAAAAATCAACTAAAAACAAAATTCACTTAAAAAACAATAGTCCAGTCAACTCAGAAAAAAACTCGCTATCTGTGGCGCTTGCAAGAAACAATTATTTCACAGAGAAAAAAAATCGAAACTCTGTAAGTTATATACTTTATCACTACCTGCATTAATTACAATAGTTATCATTAAAATTAATAATATATTATAATAATAAGTATTTTTTATAGTAAATTACTAACTCATCTTATAAATGAACAAAGAATGTAAACTGGCACTTTTAGCCTATTATATATTATATTAGCATATACTATTATATTATGTATTATTATTTAGCATACTATGAATATAAATTTGTAAAAAATAAAAAGATAAACAATTACAGAAATAAGAAATAACTGAAATGCTAGCACAAAACTACATGGTAAAAAGTTATTAAAATGCAATAGTAATGTTAATATATTCTGCTGACATTTGACAATTAATAATATCTTTACAATTTAAGTTTTAATAGATCTGTATCATCAATACAAAAAAGCCAAACTTTTAATTTTTTTAGAAATAATTTTAAATTTATACAATTTTTTATCTCAAAAGGCAAACAGTTGAACAATTTGGGCCCAATGTATTGATATGAATGCTTAAATAACGATTTATTTACTTTAGGCACTCTAAAAACTCGTTTAGACACTACTACCTAACCCTAATTTTAATTTTGTTCTCCTTTTTCCCTATTGTTTGTTTGTTAATTAAATTTATTAAATAGTATGTAAGATCATCAATTAATTCACTCATTTAATGTGGTTCATCCTTCTCTTTAAGTATCACACATCTATATGTATCATTTGCTATTCATTCGTCATTATATCGAAATCACGTTCATTTATTTCACATGATTTCTGAGGGGATATTGTAATGACTCATTTCATACGCCCATCTCACATTCATTTCAATACTTAAGCCTAATTTAATTTAGAAATTTATTAGTAATAATAATTAAGGAATAATTATTTATAAATTGTCTCAAATTTAACTACAAACAATAATAAATACAAAATCAAAATTAATCAAAATTCACCTTATTACATATAAAATTCAAAAGTTATAAAGTGAACTAAAGTCAGTGATACAGTGTGCAGGGATGATTGTTGAAGAGTGGAGAGAGCAGAGATTTTTGAAAGGTGGAGAGGAGAGAGGGATCTGGAAGAAGTGAAGCAAGATTATTATTTTAAGTAAAGAAACTGGTTACATTTATTCAGCTGTATTTGAAAGGTTACTTTATTAAATTCTTATTATCACTGAAGTACAAAGAAGCAGAAGACAGACATTGGGTGAGAAAATTCCTTTTAAGTTTAACAGTGATTCATTGGAAGAACATAAAACCCAGGAACATTCGATTTGGCTAATTCAAAATTAATATAATTAAAATTTAACAACAATTATTTTCAAAATTACAATATCTTCTATTAAAAAAAAAACCCAATATTTCTATTTCATTAAGCCAGCACGACCACCCTGCCCTAAAATTTAAGAACTGTATTTAAAAATTTACCATTATTGTATCCTCCATCTTGTTTCAAAATTCAAACTTGTATGTCAATTAATTTATCATAATTAAAGTTCACATTTATATCATACTGAGTTATTTGTTATTTCTAATTACAAGCGAAACAAAATCCTAAGGTACTATTTGAATCTTGAATGGGACAGATGAAAGATAAGAAATGTGGATAGCTTGTGTTGTGCTGGATACAAAAATTATCAAAGCTCACTAAAGGTTGCACCAAGTTTCATGGGGATATTGTTTGGGAATTCCCTTTATCCCCTTTGATCTGTTTGTGATTTTACAGTTAGTTACATGTTACAATTATCACTAACACCAAAGTAACACTTGTTTTTAATGAAACTGTGTTGTTCTTAATCAACTATTTAAATTTGATTTAACTTTTCTATAGCATTTTCTTGTCCGTTACTGCATTTCTCTAGTGATTTGGGGTTGGGAAATAGGGGAGTGATGATAGTGTTGTCATCCTTTGTGTTGAATTATGTCACATATGCTAATGTCTGGTTTCGTATAAAAAATATAATTCAGTAAAATATGAACCCAAACTTATATTTAAAGTCATGAAAACAATTAAGCATTTTCTTAACAAATAAAAGCAGTCAAAAATCCTCTCAATGCTAGAAATTTATATTTAATCCCGGGAACATGCTATTGGTGGATGATATGGTTGAGAGACAAAAATTCTAAGGCTTGGGTTACAGGAGAATGCTTAGGAATACTGCTAGGAATCTCAGACAAATACAGCAGGTGTTAGAACCTTAAAGGTTCACCTAATAAACTTTCATGCTAAAATTTATAATGAATTAAAGGACGGAAAAACATGCAATCTGACCTACTCTCTATTGATGGAGAATATAACAGATCATTTAAATCTTTCTTAGAAATGGCAGTGTCACCAATATCAACGTAACCAAAATATTATATTGAAAATTAACTTACATGTGGAGGAGTGGTAGGAGCAAAACGATCTACAGGTTGTCCGTTTTTGTCCACTACAAACTTTGTGAAGTTCCACTTGATGCCACTGTCGGCAGAACAGAGTTATGAAGCTTATTGTGCATGCTTAAATACAACATTTGACATATCAAAAATAATAAATTATTATTATTATTACTGCCATACCAAAAGCTGAATTTATTGTTTGAAAAAACAAATAACAAATACACAACTTGTTGCTATCTGTAACATTTGCGTAGCTATTTTTTTTTTATTTGTTGCAACATTTACAGTGTTTTTATAGAATGTATTTTGGCATATAACATTATGTGTTACATGTAACATGTTATTGAGATTGGAAACAAAAAAGATCTTGACAACAAAGGCTTTTTTAAAAACCCGAGAAGTGCTTGAAAAATGTTGCATTCCTTATGCCTTCCGTCATTTTATAAGAATTTTCTGCTTAGTAAAGTAACGATGAGGGACCTGAAGCTCTCATGCTAAAATCTACTCAAAGCTTGAAGTTACTAGAAATTGAAAGCTCCATTCTGCAGAAGCTCCAAGAAATCAGAAGCTACTACCGGCATCAGTGTGAAACTAATCCGGGCCCATCGGCCAGGTGTTTTCATAGGCTGGGATCTCTCAGAGACTGAAAGTTTCCATATTCTGGAAGCTTCAAGTGGACGCGAGTCCTCAGAGGTTAGGAGCTTCTAAAAGGCTGGAAGCTACCATAGATTGGATGCTTGAGGGTGGTTGCTCCCAGCGGAATGATTGAGCTGGATGGATATAGTCAGGCTGGTTTGAACACAGACAGATAGCTTGAAAAAATAAATAGCTAACAGAAACTGAGTGATTCCAGATGGAAATTGTGGCTTCTAGAGGTTGGGTTGCAACAGACATGTACTGTTTTTTGATGCTCTGAGATATGAGGTTTTTAATCCTAGAACTGGCAGTTGATTTTTCCTTTAACTGGTTAGCTGATTTATCTCTTGTACAGTACAATTATGCACATTGTTACATGTGTTGTGAACCTTTTAGAGTGTGTTTTATATTTTGTACAATTGATTCAGACAATGAGCAAAGTGAAAAAATCGACTTTCAGTGAATATGATACAAATCGTGATTGCTATAAATAGCATAAGACTCAATATGATTTCTAAATTCTAGAAATTTTATAATTTTCTGATATATCCAAAGTCCTGGGAACCGTGGTATGTGATATTGACGGAGAAATTAAATAACCAATAATAGCAATTTATGTTTGTAACCTATTTTTTTTTTCAAACATACTATGGTCCCGCAGATGGTCGGGTATATGACTGTACTGTGTTACACTTTCTTTCAAAGTAGTGAAATTTTGAACATATATTTTACTCATTAATAGATTTTTAAACTATAAAATTGCATTATTAAAATTAAAACTGTCAACAACCTTTATTTATAAAAGTTTGTACTACAAATACGTCAAAATTATAGATATATTCACATTTAATTAAAACATTATCAGATCGAATGAAAGATAGCAAACAGGTTTATATAACATAAATTCATCACAACCCGTTTTTTGGTAACCAAAAAGTTAGCTATGGCAGTTATAAAAGAGTCCTGGGTAATAAACATTAAACTGGGTTAACACAAAACACAGTCTAGCAAATGAACTTACTCTCCGAATTTGCTGCCCTGTTTGTGCTTCAGGTATTTCCAGAGCGGGTGGGCTTCCTCTCCATTGACTTTCACCTTCTCGAAGAGGTCAAAGTTAGCATTGCGGTTCAAAGCAAAACACACAATGTCTTCAGACGACCCTGTCTCCTACAATCACAGTGACATCAAAAGTTGACATGTTTTCCACTATTTATAATACTGAACAATGCTTTTCCATTTAAAAATAATTTTATATAATACTAATACTTTTAATGTTAAAACCCAGAATACAGATTCTTTAGAACAAGCCAAAATCTGGTTCTCCGTAAATAACCCAATGATTAAGTAAAGTAATACTGAACATACACTATTAATTCTCACTAAAACATACTATAGACATTTTGTATGATCCCTATTTTTATTCCGTCAAGCTGTTGTTTATTTATTTTGACACTAAACTGAGCTGGGATGGGATGCACATGTAAACAATCTTTGCAAAATAATGTCTAGAGTAACCTATCTTTTAAGAAAGTTAAAATCATGCGTCAGCTTGCAAATTTTGTTAATGGTCTACTTTGGTCTGTTTCATTCGCAACTCAACTATAGTGTAAAGCTTTAGTTAGGGCAACTCAACTGTAGCCAAAAAAAGCTTTTATTTGACAAAAAAGACAATAAGAGCCATCACTGGTTTGTGAGTCTCCGACTCTTGTAAAGCGACCATTCCTGATCTCAACTTCATGATATTGAGTTGCTTGTATATATATTGTAATTTACTATATGTTAAACAACATTTGGGTAGGTTTAATAACCACTGTTATATCATAGTTATGAGACCAGACAACTCTTTAATTTAGTGACCCCAAATGTTACGTTGGATAAGAGTCATATCCACGTTTTAAATTTCAACAGTAAAATTTTTTTACGAGTTACCATTAGCAGTAAGCAGTATTAATTACCTTGTAATAAATGCAAAAGTGTTATATGTAGTTGGTTAAGGAAAGAAGGTTTTTATACCACTGAAAAGTATTTTAATTGTGATTTTAACGGTCTAAGAATTTGAATGTTGTTATAATTTTTATTTATTATTGTTGTAATATTATGACTTAGTTGTATTAACTTGACTAAGCTTATTGTAATTGGTTTTAATTAATAGTTAATAAAGAATCTGAATCTGAATTTATTTTTTTGGACATACCTAGCCTTGTCTGAGATGATCAAAGTCTCAAGAACAATGCATTATTCAACATTAAATCGCCCAATCACATTATTAAACATTGCACTAAACAGTACTTTTCTTAACTTAGATGAAAAACATAAAACCAATATTGAAGACTTTTATTGTTTTGTGAGGCCTTTCGACAGCGAGGATATCTTCTTCAGACACACACACATTTTTGTGATGTGTCTGAAGAAGATAGCCTCGCTGTTGAAAGGCCTCACAAAACAATAAAAGTCTTAAATATTGGTTTTATGTTTTTCATCTAAGTTAACAGTGACCAATATAAGCTCCATCTACAGTACTTCTCTTGTATCTTGTGTAAGCTTATTGTAAATTGTACTGGTATTGTTAAATAGACTTAGTTTACTCTTGTTTTAATCTGTTTTGGGTACATCAATATCAACATCCTTACTGTAACTTGACCCTGTGCTGTAAGTATTAAACTTTTGAAAATGTGCAATATGTACAAGAAATGAATAGTTACAATTTTAAAGTCATTTTGATAACGGTCCGCAGTGTTTGTTATTGAAAACTACATCAAGCGAGATCTTTCTTGTTAAAGAAATATCTCGCTTCTCACAGCAACAGTCTTTGGACAAGGTGAAAATGTAATCAACCATAATATATCTGTTTGAACCGATCTAAGGAGACTTCCTCCTGTGAATGAAAGGTTATGTGTCATAAAAGAGGTTTAAACTCTCTTGTAGATGGCAAACAGAAGCATCAAACCAGTGGTGACAACTTAGTATGGGTCTGTCCATTCTATTTGTCATCACCACCTGCATTCTCTCATGGTGTCTACACTATAACATGAGTTCTTTATTGATTATGATCAGAAAAGAAAACAAGCAGGCCTATAAAATAAATTTTATCACACAACTTTAGGTTCTTACATTCCACCATATTTTAAAAGTTGATAAAAAACCGCAGAGTAAGCTGAAAACAGAGTTCACACTCTATGTAGGCCTATTATAAAATTGATAGATAAACTTTGGAAAAACTTCAATGAACAGAAGAAATATTCTGACGCTTATTTAATTAAAACATGAGATAAAACCAGACAAATTTACAAACAACCTACTGGATAAATGTTTTATCTAGACTTTACTGCAGGAGGACCAAAAGTTTTGTGAGTTTAAAAAAAAATTAAATACATGGCTTTATATTATTGTACAGCACAAAAAAGTGTTAATGCCGTAGTGTATATCAGAGACTTAACATTTAATTAAACTAGTAATTTTTGCTTTTCCATGTCTGACACACTCTGAATCATCTGGAAGGATGTGGAACTATCATCATCACTGGAGTCAGGTCTCTTCCCTGAATATGTAAGCATAGTGTAGGGTTTCAACATATGGTAACATGTAGAGTGGGTGCCACAGTTGCAACTGAGGCTCCAGAAAACACTTATTTCTTCCGTTTTTTCCAGGTAAATATGCAAGTAAATTACCACTATCAACCATATCATTTTGGTTGTTTATTGTATCTTCCTGGTTCACCAAAGCTTATTTTATAACAAAACAATCAACTATAAATAACTACATAAAAGCCTAGCAATAGTGGTAAGAATAAACGTCAACACTGAGCAAGGCACAACAACATGGTGAGTCCAAAATGCCTTGCGGCATTTGGAATTGATGAGAGCTTAACACAGGTAATTACGAATATAAACTATATGACATGAATTTTTATTTATGAGGAGAGGAATCCATTGGTGCATTACACATACTAAACAAGTGGCTTTTGTGGAATAGTAAAAGAAAGTTATTGACGGCTGTGCCGTCTTTATCAGTTCATAAGCAATATACTTGATCATCTGTGTCATTGGTCATCAGTTGGAGGGTTAAGTTCTGATGTGATTTTTTTCATCTCATGGGAAGTCCTCATTGTCCTCTCTCTGAATAAGTTCTCAGCACTAGGGTTATGTTCAGATTAAAGACAGATTTAAATATTCTTCCTTACTAACAAATTATCTTTAGAGAGTCATGCACTGCTAAATCACTGAATATAGGAAAATCATATAAAAAAAAAACTCAAATTTCCACTAGTGTGTTTCTACCTTTAAAAAAGTTAAAGGAATGACTGGATTTTTCCCTTTCTGATAGTTTAAAAAAAATGTTCAATTTAATCAACTTTTAGATTACCTGACCTGTCTGGTCTCGTCATGGATTGGTTGAGAGGGAGGCTATTGTACAAAGTCTGAAAATTGTGGCCTGATTTTAAACCATATAAAAACAAAGCAAATTATAATATGCCACTCACATTCATTAAACTTTTATAGATTATAAACTTGACTTGATTATAAATTCAACTGATGCACAAATTTATAACATCTTTATGAACGTAATATTATGTTAGAAACCGTTAAAGGGCTATGTGGAACGTAAATAAGCATGGGTACAGCCCAAAACAACCCAAATTTAAGATCTAAATGTGTAAAGTCAAGTTAAACTGGATAGATAAAGTAAAGCAAACATGTAATATTTGACAAACTTAGATAGAATAAAGTTGATCTTACCTCATGAGCAAATTGATTGCAAGGAAAGCCTAATATTCTCAGACCTTTGGTGTCTTTGTATTTCTCATAAAGCTCTGCCAACTCCTTGTAGTTGGTAGCAGTGAGTCCACACTCGGAGGCAACATTGACAATAATCAGAGGATGTCCCCTATACAAGACATTAACTACAGGCACTGAGAGTGAGATAACATCACACTATCACACTTCTACCATCTGGTTCGATTCCATCAAGAAAAGTAACACTATTTTATATCAATAGAGACAAACAAAGTACGATTCCTCCAAGGCGAGCCTGTTCAGAGGATTTTGACATCATAATATAAGTCGTGTTGAGCAGTAAAATTTAATTAAGTTAAAACACATGCCAATTTTAGTATAAAGTATACTCATGAAATACAAATTTGTAATAGTTTGATTAATTAATGATTGGTTTATGGTATTGATAACATAATCTACTTACAACAAAAACAAAAAAAAAGAAGCGTGGTTCAGAGTCTAATACAAAAAAAATCAAGAGTGCAAGAAATACACTAAAATATTTTCCAATAAGAATACAAACATACAGCAACAAATTAAATACAGTAATTTGTTATACTAATATTTGTGTCAATATTAGTTATACTAATATTGACACAGAACGCTAACAGAATGTAAATATGGTGGTTATTTTAAAATATTAATACAAAATTTCATGAAATCAAATGTAAGAGCACAGAATTTTTAATAGGTATAAAAAATAGCTCATACTTGAAACAATATTTAGTATTTTACTCGTTATGATTGATATATAATTGAGCACCTTTATTTTACTACTCTTATGCAGCCATATTTAAGGAATGTATATAGGCTTTACATTTATTTTGACAATGAAAATAAATTTCTCCTGTTATTAAAATTTTTGTATAAAATAGTTTTTAAGTCTCTATGCAATTTGCTTATATTAATATTTGTGAAATTTTGCAGGAAAATGTTTGCACTAACATAATTTTAAAACTCACAAAATATTTTTTTTAAATTTTCTATCAGTGAGTTAGGCTGTAAAACTATTAATATTTAGGTCAAATTGTAATTATATTGCTGAATATTACTGAAAATAAGGTTTTATGATTATGGATTTGCAAGGAAAATCACAGACCAATGCAGAGATAAACAAAACATTACACATTTCTTGTATATTTTGATCTAACAGATCATCTGGTAAAGTAACTTCTGGACATTCTGTACATCAAGAGTCCCATAAAGCGTTGATTCTGCTTCAGAACTTTGAATAGATGACGGTTTTTCAAGTGATTTAGTAAATGGTTTCAGATTACCTGAGATGTTTTAACAGGTTTCAAAATAATATTTCTTCTCCAAAATTTTGGTTGATTGGGAGTGAATGCTTAAATGGTATGATGCGTTGAATGATACTGAAAATTAACATTTCTTGATGAGAAAATATCAACTAGATAAACGTGAATCAGGTTATAGGCTGAATGAAGAACAAAGACTTTGTCACTATACATAAATGCAGAAATACTGGGATTAAAGGATTGATCAACAGGTATAGGTCACTTCGGAGAACGATTGTTGGTGCAAATGGAGTTCCTTTAGTGTTAAAGGTTTTAATGAGTCTAAATTTGAGGAAGAACCCTCCTTTGTCCACTTGGATTTCTACAGGCTGGAATTGACCTTGACCTTTGCATAATGTTTATAGTCTGTCTTATTTTAAATACAAAACACATAAATGTACTGAATGATTATATGTATACACACAATCTTGCAAAAAAGATCTAAATTTATACTGTCAGAAATTTTGAATTAAAGCCATTTGTGGTGTAGCAATAAGAAATGTCATAATATATTGTGGAACTTTTATTGAACATTTCATGTAAAGCAGTGGTTAATTTCAGTGGGAACGCAAGGGAACGGCGTTCCCTTACCTCCCAAGAGTGCCGGAACGCAAGGGAAACGCTTTTAAAACTACGAGTACAAGTTTTAGTTAAAAAAAATTGTAGGTAGGATCAATATTATGCTATGCTTTGTTTGCGAGTGACTCGTAAGCAGATAGTAAGCGCCCGTACAAGCAGTTGTGAGCTGTGCTGTGATGAGTCTTGCACGGAATCAGGCAGGAGGAAGGTGACGGGCGAGTCATCCTAGTTCGCGCATGCGTGGCTGCGCCTCTCAATAACAAAGCAATACCCACCCCACCCCCTTCCTTTTCCCCCCCTCCATTCCTTCACCGCGCCAACCGCCCCAGTGATCACAAGTGTGTTGACTAGTTGACTTGACCTTGGTGTGTTTCGCGTTTAAGTTACAAGTTGCATCGCATCCCATCACGCTTAAGTTCGTTTTTGAGGTGCAGGTCGTTGATTGTGTTCGTGTTTTATGCTTATTAGTGCTGGTGCAGCTAAATAGTTTCCTAATTGACTATGACTACCAGAAAAATTGTTGATTTCTTTAAACCTAACCCTAAGAAACAAAAAAGGTTATGCGAATAATGAGAACTGCAGTTCGGAAGCATTGACTACAACTTCAATTGTTGATCAAGATAAAAAAGAAGACGCAATCGGGATCAATGAGGATAATTGCGATTACCATTCCCCTTCGACTTCCTCGTCGGTCAAAATAGTATCCAGGTTGGTGGGTTTGGGATCTGATGCAGACGAAGCTAAGGTTAGTAATGAAAATAATGATTTTGTTAATAGGGGTGAACAGCCAGTTTGTTGGTCTGAAGAACAAATTGTTGAATTTAAAGCTAAAAATCCATGGTTAATTGTGAACAGAGAACTAGGTTGCAACGTTTGCCGTAGTGTGAGTACTCTAGGTGCAGAGAAAACGAAGGGCCTAAAGATTAGCGAAGAGTGGGTTTTAGGAACTGTTACCGCTTATGGAAACAATAAAAAAGACCAGCAATCCTCTCTTAGGAAAAAAGATATTTTTAACACCGTGGGTCTCGAGCTCATTCTTTAGCTGAAAAAATACTCATTGAAGCTAAGAAAGATACAATGAAAAAAGCTGTTGCTTCTATGCATAAAGAGCAGCAGATTGTAACTGAGCGCATTTTCCGCACGGCTTATAAGCAAGCTAAACTAAATAGGCCATTTTTTGAGTTTGAAACTGAAATTGATCTTCAAATAATGAATGGCTTAGATATGGGGCGAATCCTACATTCAAATGTTGCTTGCTCCAATATAATTCATCATATTTCTGATGAAATGAAATCAGACTTGATAAATGGCCTAATCAAGTCAGACTCTAAATTTTCCCTGCTTTTGGAATGAAGCCACTTCAGTTTCAAACAAAAATGCTTTGGTGGTTTATATCAGAACTGTTCTAAAGGGAATGCAAAACCCTATGACAGTGTTCTTAACACTTTTTGAGCTAAATAGCACAACATCAGCTGGTATATTACAAGAACTTTTAAATCAGTTACAAGCATTAGGTCTAAGCTTTGAATTCATGAAAGGACCATATGATTGCTCTAACTTGTGATGGTGCTTCAGTGCTACTAGGCAAGAAATCTGGCCTTGCTATACAGCTTACTGAAACGTTCCCCAACTTGTTCATCAGTTACAAGCATTAGGTCTAAGCTTTGAATTCATGAAAGACCATATGATTGATTGCTCTAACTTGTGATGGTGCTTCAGTGCTACTAGGCAAGAAATCTGGCCTTGCTATACAGCTTACTGAAACGTTTCCCCAACTTGTTCATTTGGCATTGTTTGAACCATCGTTTAGAGCTTGCCGTGCACGATTCCATAGAAGAAGTAGCTGGAATCAATCATTTTAAGATATTCATGGATAAAATTAGAAACATGTTTAGTTGTTCACCGAAAAACAGCAGGGAGTTGGCAGAAGTTGCTAAAGGACTAGAGGAGCAAATGTTGAAAATCGGCCCGTGTTTTAGATACTCGTTGGGTAGCCTCCAGCTTAATGGCGGTGAAAAGCAGTTTGGACAGATTTTAAAGCTTTGTACAATCATTTCATTGAAGCATCTGAAGACAAACAAAGGGACTCGAAGCAACGTTCAACTTACAAAGGGCTTTGTAGTACATTATCTTCTACAACTTTTGTACACAACCTGGCATTGATGTTCGATGCTCTAGAAGAGTTATCGGATTTGTCCTTACAGCTTCAAAAATCAAGCCTCAACCTTATCCAAGCCCACAGTGATGTAACACTGTTAATCAAAGTGTTTGAAAACCGAGTTGAAAACATGGGTAGACGTTCAGTGGAAGCTAAAATTGCTATTGACGATTTGATGTTTCAAGATGTTAAACTTTGTGTAAGATCCAAGATACCCAGTATTCCAGAAAAACAGTTCTATCGGAGCCTCGCTAACAACTTGACTTCAAGGTTGCTATCATCATCTTCAAAATGCGGCTGAACACTACACCAAAATCATGAATGACATCAAAGTAATCCACCCCATGTATTGGCACAAAAGACTTATCCATCACCTACGGAGAATGTGAGATCCAGCGAATCTGCGATAGATTTAAGATTAGCAGCTCTCAGGATATAATTAGAGACTTCAGACACTTCAAGCAGGGACTGAAGCCTATGTTAAGTGGAGAGAAACCTACTATTCTAGAGCAACCGCCGTCGTTTAAGAAACTGATTTTCCATCATAAATAGTATTGCAGTGTCTAGTGCTGAATGTGAACGTGGGTTTTCTGCAATGAATCTAATTATGTCTCCTCTTAGATCTTCACTCTACATTAGCACTGTTTTGCGATTTATTGCGGATCAGGCTCCTAGGAACTCCTGTGGCTAGATACAATCCCGAGCGACACGTCAAAACCTGGCTGGCGAAGGGACACCATTCTGCACTTGACACCAAGTCAAAACAACGAGGGCAGAAAACTTACCATGAAGACAGCATTGCATTGTGGGAACTATTTTCCTAAATCTGTTTTTTTAAATATCTTTTAGAATTTCAGAACATTAAGTTTTCATTAAAATAACTAGCCTATGCCTAACTTATAGTTGTGTTCTGAACTCAAGTTTCTGAGTTCTTTTTTGTACTTACAGTTTAGTTTTGTGTATTGTTGTTTTGTTTCTTTTGTAGTTTTCACTTTAAAATATTAACAAACAACTAAAACTAAGTTTACCCAACAGTCTTGGCATTGCCTTACAATATTATACTACAAATCCGTACATATTTGTTATAATAACTAATAAGCAAATAAAATAATCAACCCTTAACTTTTTAAAACTACACTAAATTTTAAAAAATGAAACCGTGTTACTCCACTCTGTGTGTCATTTATTTTTGTGTGTAATTAAACGCTTCCTTTTCCTTTCCAAGAAGTTGGTTTATTTTGAATGTATTAATATTGTTTTGTACCCATAAGGTATGCAATTTTTTTGTAAAATATGCAAACTTGTAAAAAAGCTGTTATATTAACAAACATCCATTTACATATTAATATGTATTATTATTACTACTGTAATGTGTATAAATAAAACTGTGAATAAGGCTCAATTTGTTTTTATTTTACCATTCATTAAAAAAATAATTAATATTGGCGAGCTTCATTGATTCAAACAAAATGGTCAATGAAATCAAACCAAATATTTCTGGGAAATTTAAAGTAGGCAACAAGGTGTTAATGGAGTAGAGTAGAGTAGAGAGTAAACTCAATAATTTAAATTCATGTTTTTTATTTTCTTACATCCTAATCAAGCACCTTAAAGAAAATAAACAGCATTAAAATATCACTTGGTATTTTATAAAAATGAATGTATTATTATGTCTGGGTGGCCTAAAAACAAAGGTTTACAGTTATAATTTTCAAAAGTTTTCCTGGGTGCCCCTCCTTCCTGGGGTGTATTCCATACCCACCGGTCTGAGCTTCCCGCTTTAAGAGTTCCCACACCTAAAATTTTAGAAATTAAGCACTGATGTAAAGCCTCTGGTTTGGCCACAATCTGCCTTAAATTAAAAGCTTAGACCTAATATTTTTTCCCTCCATTTAAGTTTTTTTTTTCAACTCAAAATCCTGACCTGTCATTTGCTTTCTACCTCCAAACAAGAGCTTCACCTCCTTTGATCACAATTATATTAAAATCAGGTCTTATTTTTTTAGATGAACATATAAAACCATGTAATGTTGCAAAGATTGCTTTAATATTAAGACTCAATATACAATAATAATTGATGAATATAATTTTGCTCATGGGAATTTCTTTGGTCCAATGGGTTGAATAATAAAACTTGAATGTAATTGAACGATAGGCTTGTTGAACGACCAGTCTACACGATTCAAGAGTTCTTTGCCCTAACATTGTAAATCAAGAGTTTAATCTATTTTATTGTAATCTTGACATCATTACATTTTTTCCAAATAAAGATTTTCTGATTCTGATGAGGTTTGGACTTGCAAAAGAAACTGTTATAGCAAACTTGAAGAAAATTTGTTTATAGCTCCATATAAAATTATTTTTTTGTTACATGTTTAGAGGGAAATCCAACTCTTTCTTCTGACTAACCTACTAAATGCGTACTAAGAGGCTACATCGCCAATTGTCAACTCGACTATCATAAGTTAAATTATATGATGAAAAACTAATACATGTATGAAATAAGCAAGCACTTAAGGGGCAAGCACATATGAAACTTATAATTAGAACATGAATTTAAGGTATGTCAAATTATCAGTTAAAAAGGGGAAAAACAAATTTACATTCTTACTTGTATTTTTCCAGTGAAACTTCTTCGCCCTTAATAGTTTTCACTGTGAAATCATAGACAGATGAAGCTTTCTTCCAGTCTTCTCCTGCCATTGGTTTGTTTGAATAGTTTAAGATACCCTTGAAAAACAGATATATTTTACTACAATACTATTTAATACTTAAAAGTACCTAATACATTTTAAATAGGCCATTTCATTCTGAGTCCTTAATGCATTTCTTTCACAAGTAAAACCTACAAATAATTAACTTCTGGTTGGCTTATCAAGAAATAGATCAATATGAAAACTGGGAAAGTTGGAGTAAAAATCTGTTAAACAAGCTTAAAAATTCTTTACCCACAGAATAAATAAATATAAAAAAGTCTTTCCATAACTCTAAAACTATCTACAAGATAATATGAATTGAATGTACAAATTGATTAAATACAGTACTCATTAGATTATCATATATTTAATTTTTGTGTATAAAACTAAGAAAATAGACAGATGCTACAAGTTAATGTCTCCATGTGCAACATCTTGTTTTTGTTTCCTTCACAATCTTGTTTTCATCAGAGCCTAAAAGATTATGGTTTACAACAGACTCCAGAGTTTAACTTATCCATATCTCTGTTTGGTCTCTCAACTCCTCTTTGTTCAGTATTTGTACTTTTTACTTAAATATTTAAATACTTATAAACAGTGTTACTAAAACAATGACGTTTTCTATAACCTTAACTTAAGATTAATGTTTTGTCTGTACCTCTGTTAAAATTGGATGAAAAATAGGAGAACAAATTTTGTTTTTAAGGTCGAAATAAACAGGGATTCATTTAATGACAAAGAACAATAACATGCAATTTATTGATATCCATTTTTAACAAATTAGTACAGAAGCAAGCATTTATATACTACAAGGGATTATTCAAACTTCATTACCACTCAAATTAAAGTTCAATTTAAATGAAATAAGGATACTTTGGGATTATACCGACCACACCCAGACATGAATCGTTATTTGACATTTTGCTTCTACTGATTACTAGATTAGCGTAGAACAATATTTCGTCAATATAAAACAGGAATTGTCATACCGCAAACCCCTCCCCATCCTCAGACAGAGGTCAAAGTCGAGCGGTCTAATAGATAACGTGATTGCAGAGTCTCGCCGCCCGTTCAGCTGGTGTGTCGCTTTGTTATACTTCCGTGTTTTACCTAGCTCTACATTTCTCCAAACACAAAAATTCAACAAAAACAAACATTACCAAACTAAAACTAAACTCTATTGAAAAAACACTCAAAACTTGTTTTTATTCTTGATCACACTCCGCCACCCACAATGCGAGTGCCCCCGGCCATCAGCGCGGGCTTCGGCAGCCCCACGCTGATGTCGACGAAGGAAAAACATCCCTCGAGATAGTACCTATCAGTAAAATATCAAATTCTAGAGGGACTGATCAGAAATATAAATTGAATTGTAATGGAAAGGCAATTATGTACCGTGCAAATCATGTGATGCTGCGCGGCCTGCCGTAATGGGGGTTCTCGAGAAAGATAAGATAACAGCGACAACAATACCGATCACAATAACTGGAAATGCTTGTAAGTTTGTAATTTTGTAATTTGTTTTGTTTTTCGTTCTATCATGTTTGTTTCTATAAATTTATATTTTTGTGTTCTTCATACTGGTGTGGTCGGTATAATCCCAAAGTACCGAAATAAGTGTTATGTTATAATGATTTAGAAAAGATATTTGCGACAGGCAATGTTATATAGAAATTAATGGTGTTTTAACAGAAAATATATTACATTAAAATAAAATATTTTTACTTCTCAAAACTTTATGGGCTCTGATTAGTTGGATGATTTTATTTACTTCAACACAAGCCACAGGATGTGTTTCATAAGTTACAAGTTTTCCCACACAAGTTTAAATTCATACAAGCATTCAAATTCTATCACAATTTCAAATGCAAAAATTGTTAGGTATTAGATACCAAACATAAGCCAGTAAGTGACAAGCTAATAAGTAAATCATTCATGGCGCCACAATGAGATATTTTGAAATTTCACTACCTCCTTCAGTCGATGAAACATGACTGAACACTAAATGAGGAGGGCTACCAGAGGATCTGTGAATATGTGATGAGTTTTCGCCCTAAAACATTGTACATATTTGTGTAAGCCGTTAAATTGATCTTTTGAATCTATCATTCAAGACAAAATGTTTCTTGTCTTATTTATTTACACAAAATGGGATATTGTTCTGGGTTATTACGCAAAATTGCAGATTGCTGAATTAGCTCACTTCTTACTAATCGGTATAAAATAAGTTAATGAAAATAGAAAAAGTTAAATTACTCGGGTGTTTTATATTCTTTCTCTCACATGTTTCATCGGATCTGTAAGGACATGATAACAACAAACAGAAACAGATCTCCAGATACTTTGGCGTTGTTCAGAGCCCCTTTGGCCCTCTCTATTACTTGTTATTAAGCGATATAAGTAGGTTTAGATTAGGTTATCATAAATATTTTATTAGCGTAGTAGCAAAGTTAAAGTTACCTGTATGGGCGCTCACGTGATCTGAGCTTGAATTCAGGTATTCTTTTTTCGCCAGAAGCCCACACTGATGGCCAGGGGCATCTGATCAGTACTTTCCCGACCTCACATCAAGTGCCAGATCGTTCAACATGATCTGATGTCAGACAACTGGATGATCTGGGACATGATATGAGGTCTGAAAAGTACTGATCGGCAATGCTCCTGGCCATCAGTGAGGGGTACGGTTCTGCACTTCTGGTGGAAAAAGAAAACACCCCACGAGATAATACCTAAATTCAACTTCAGATTATGTGAGTGCTTATAAATGTTAACTTAAACTTTTTGTATTTATAATATACAAATATAAATGTACCTACTTATATAACCTAATAACTAATAGTAGATAGGGACATAGTGTCCTCTGGATAATAGCAAACTACCCAGACCTGTACTACAGACTAAATCAATAGAATTGAACAGTCAGCACAGAATTCAGGGTTTCGATCCTGTATTTTAAATCCATTCAAATTTACTAAGTACTTATAATATTAAATAATCTCAGATAAGTTCGGCAAAGTGGATCAAAAGATTGCACTTGGAAGTCAGCAGTACATATCATAATATTTTTGTTGTAGTGGCATTTCTCAACTACAATGTTTTGTATCATTTCGTTATTGGGGTAGGGTACGATAAGCGGACCCGGTTTTTTATATTGAAATTGGCCAACGATATTACTTAATCATTACCATCGATATAATCAATCGATACTGATTAATTATTTTGAACTATTAACTTAAATGATCTATATCAACAGCTGTAAACACTCTAAAATAATAAACGTAGGATAATATTTCAATTTTACATAAGTAATTCTAATTAATAAAAATGGCAATCAATTTTAGGAAACTACACGACGTTGCTTTTTCGTGGCTTCAACATAAAATTTGTGGGAAAGAAACAACTGTACCTGTGAGAGGAGTAAATATGGTCGTCTTCAGTTTTCCTAATTTTGGTTATAATAATTTGTTTTGATCACTGTAAATATTAAATTCGGGTACGGTCCAATAAGCGGACCCGGTTTTTTATATCGAAGAATATAATCATCGATACCTAATATTCGCATATCGAATCATAGACTATCAATCGATATAAAAGTAATAACAATCATATGTTTAAATTAAAATGTGAATTTAATGATAACAAATAATAAATGAACATAACCAAAATCAGGGAAACTCATAACTTTAACTAGGATGAAACAGAACGAAAACGTTTTTACTAAAGTTGTGTCCACCATTACCTTCTTTTTTTTGCATCTGAAGACGACCATGTTAGCTCCTCTGACAGTTACATTTGTTACCTTTCCACAAATATCACATAATGGATTCTTAGGTACTAACCCAACATCCTGAAGACATAAAAAACATATTTTATCGTCTTTTAAAGCAATTTCGTGAAGCTTCCTAAGATTGACGGCCATTTCAATACACAATGTTACGTGAAATTTAAAATATTACCTTAATTGAATTATTTGAAAGTGTTTACAGCTGTTCATATAGATTATTTAAGTTGTTAAAAATAATTCATCAGTATCGATTGATTATATCGATGGTTATGATTAAGTAATATCGTTTGCCAATTTCGATATAAAAAACCGGGTCCGCTTATTGGACCCTACCCTTAAATTCATATTTTAATTTAAAACATATGATTGTTATTGAGGACTACAGGTACTTTTATATCGATTGATAGTCTAGGATTTGAGATGCGAATATTAGGTATCGATGACTATATTCTTCGATATAAAAAACCGGGTCCGCTTATCGTACCCTACCCCGTTATTGTTTATGAGTGTTTCCTATTTCCTGTTCTTTAATTGTTTGTTTGATAGTTATGGTTTCTTTGTTATTTATGAGATTGTCATTGTGTATGTTAAACTAATTATTTTAATGTCAAACATGATTGTTATTATGGCTTGATATCTATGATTATATGTTGATATCCATTGATACTCATATTCTATATTGAATATTATCTATCGCTGATTATACTAATCCATCCAAAAAAAACTAAGTCCACTTACCATACTCTGCTCTTTACATGTACACAAAAATGTATGCACCAGTGTTTTTATTTTTTTTTAGTCAAGTAGCTTTATTTAAAGAGTATTTTATTTAATCCTTAATAAAATGCATAAAAAATCATTTGAATATCCTAGTATTTACTTGACACGAAAATGCTATGGTGTAAGCTTTTTGTGCTTGGTCTTTTTAGCATGCAAACCTGCTCATTACTGATAAAAATGTGAATGCCTGTCCATATCCATTCAACAACAGAGAAATAAGTGCAAGGTATTAAACCCTAGCATATATTGTAAATTTAGATATTTATACAATGTAAAATTACGTTGAACTTACTTTTGACGTATTATGAAATATCTGAAGTTCAATTAAGATTTATTTTGTCACACACCTTATTTTTTATTCTTGACACCTAACAGATTTACACTAAGCATTGAGCAATAATTGCAAAGCAGACATTAAAATTAAACTTATCATTGCCTCTTTTTCTCTTACAACTGCCAGCTGTAGTGCGTTGTCCTCAGTCATAGAGAAACAGAGAAGTGGAATTATTTCTTTATTACAACGGTCAAAACCAATACATACAAATCACTCGAAAATTAAAGATTTTACGTTACCCTAATACCTACATAAAAAGCAAGTAAAAGGCTATTTCAATGGATATTTCAAAACAAGCAAGGTATGCATGCAGTAAAAAAAGTTTGCAAGAGAACAAAAACTAGTGATAAATAATATAGTCAATAACGATCTATCAATAATCCTAACATAACAATATAACAACAAAATAATACTATAAATAACAAAAATAACGATAGAATAACAAAAAACTATAAAAGTGATGGGTATTTATTTACAATACCGTGACCATGAAAAATGGACTTTTTTTCATGGGTTGGGCATTTATAGCCAAGTATTATTATCACAGGTGCATATAAACTGGGGGGAAAGTATATCATTGTATTATATTGATGCCTTTCGGCCATTATTGCATTAAGGATGGAAAATAACCGACAAAATTTTGTCGAACAACACTTGGAGGGTTAAGGATCAGGGGCATCACGTGATCTGGGATTCGACTTTTGCAAGCTCGAGTTAATTTTTTTTCTAAAAGAGCAAGCAGTGCGCAGCACTGCGCAGCGGGCAGGCATCGTTGACAGGATTAACGTCATCATTTCAGTAAAATTGCCAGAGGTACTGTCAAAAACAGAGTTTTCAGAGGATTTCAAAAAATCGTAACTCCTTTGATTTTCGTTGCCGACGAATTTTTTCTTCACTATTGTTTTCAGGAAAAATTGTAGTTTTCAGGAAAAAAACATTAACATACCTTTCCATGGTCACGATTTTGTAAATTGATACCAAGTGATGTACTACGGTAAATGAAGGAATGAGAGAGAGAGAGAGAGAGAGAGAGAGAGAGAGAGGAGAGAGAGAGAGAGAGAGAGAGAGAGAGAGAGAAACTTTATTACATAAGCTCTGAGCTTAGAAATGGTGTCACAAGATACATTATTTTAAAAATTCTCAAGTCACATCTTTAAACAGTTTTTGAGTTTGATGTCTTCAGCTTGTTGGCCTTCTATCACAGCGGGCTACAAACTCCTCAATGCTATACACAGGGTCCTCAAGCATCCACTTCTGAAGTCTTCTCTTGAGTGTCTTCGGGTTCCCGCATTTTAAGTCCACTGGAAGGAGGTTAAAAAGTCTGGATCCAGCATATGACGGCTTCTTAGAAAATCTGGAGGTTCGGTGTACAGGGAGATTGAAATTATCACGGTTTCGGGTGTTGTGTTGATGCACATTTGAATTTCTTGGTAAGTTGAGGGTAGTCGAAAAGGCAAAAACCTCGCAGATGTAAATGGCAGCTAATGGAAGGATTTGGAGAGTTCTGAAGACATCCCTGCAACTATCTTCCCTCTGAAGGCCCCCAAGAACTCTAACAGCACGCTTTTGAAGAACAAAAACTGGGTGTTTTCCTTTGAACAATTTCCCCAGAAAATTATCCCGTACCTCAGTTGGGATTCAACAAGTGCATGATATGCTGCCCGTGTTACATCAACTGTTCCAACACTGTTGATTCTTCTCAGGGCAAAGATGGAAGAGCTGAGCCTTTGGCAGAGGTAGTCGATGTGGGCGTCCCAACATAGTTCTTGATCCAGGATTATTCCGAGATGTTTGGTTGACTCAGTAACCTGAATGTCTGGAGGACAGGTGATGTCATTTTTAAATTTGCCAAAGAATACCTGTTGAGTTTTGTTTTCATTGAAAACCAGGTCATTGTTGGCGCAGTATTCCATGGCTTTACTGATAGAGATAAAGTTGCTGATCTCCAGAGGCTCCAGTTCTCTGTTGCTGGTCAAGTGCACCGAGTCATCTGCAAACATGACGGTGTGGCTGTAGGTGTCCATGTATTTGGGGAGGTCTGCTGAAAAAAGTGCAAATAGGACAGGGCCCAACACAGACCCCTGGGGCACTCCTCTAGATACACCCAACAACTCCGATCTCACTACACTAGTGGTTCCCTTAGCAGTATGTTTGATCTCAACTAGCTGCTGCCTGTCAGAGAGGTAGGATCCAAACCAGGCGAGTGCTGATCCAACTATACCAAAAGTTCGAAGTTTTTCTAAGATAAGCTGATGGTCAAGGCAATCAAATGCCTTGCTGAGATCCAGGAAGGCTGCGCAGACCGTGTTCCCCGCTTCTAAGCTGTCAAGGATGTGCTCTACTATATCTGCAACTGCGGTGATGGTGGATCTACCAGGTATAAAGCCGTGTTGTCCCCTTGGCAGAAGGTTGTTCTGGTGTAGATACTTCAGGAGGCGAGCCAAAATCACTTTTTCTAGTACCTTGGAAAAAGTGGGGACCAATGATATTGGTCTATAATTCCCCATCACATCAGTTTTTTCCTTTTTTATGAAGAGGATAAACCTTAGCGATCTTCATGCTGCCAGGGAAGATTGCCTGAGCCAAGGATTTGTTAATAATATCAGCTAATGGTGGACAGAGTTCCCCTTCACAAAACTTCAGGAGCCTGGAGGATATGTCATCCACGCCAGTTGATGGAGTTGGTTTTAAACTTCTTATAATGCATCGAACCTCATCAGTAGTTGTTGGATGAAACGAGACCAATCCATAATCCGTAGCTGGTTGGAGGAGCTGGATAGGTAGGGTAGTTCTCTGTGAAGTGTTGGCTTTAAGCGTTTCTCCAGCTATTGACGTGAAATATTCATTGAAACAGTCCGCAACCATTTTGGGGTCTTCAACGACTTTATTCGAAACATTCAGCTTCCAGGTGATTTCTCTCGGTTCAGCACATGCTCTTCTTTCAGAATTTACAATGCTCCAGATAGCCTTGGTTTTATTGGAAGATTCTGAAATCACCTTTTCACTTGCAGCTCTCCTAGAGGATTTAAGTTTTAAATCGTAGGATTTCTTCCTCCGATTAGCTTCCAGCTTGTCACACTCTCTTCCAGTAAGCAGAAATCTGTTCTGGGCTTGGAGGAAACTGGCCTTTAGTACATCCACATCTGGATCATACTGAAATGACCTTAGTCTTGGGCGTTTGGATCGTGATTTTTTGTAGGGACATGATGCGTCTAGTGCCAATGTGAGAGTTCGGACAAGGTTTGAAAGAGATTCACTGACATCAGCTGTCTGGTAGACATTTACCCAGGATTCCTCAGCTAGAAGTGTCTTTAATTGTGACAGGTTTTGGTCACTTACTTGTCTGCGAGTGAGGATTGGTTCAGTTTTAGTTTTAGCAGGTATGTCGAGGGTGCATAGCTGGCCACTGTGGTCGGATATGTGCTCATGAATAACCTTGATACTGAAGTTTCTTGGATTTAAATTGCTGCAGACGACATCAATGGATGATTCAGAGGTACTGGTGACTCTTGTGGGTGGCAGGTTGGCTCTATGCATGTCGAAGGAGGCAAGAATGTTATTAAGGGCTCGATTTTCCTTTTCTTTAGACGTGTTGAGACTGTCAACATTCAGATCGCCAACCATGCATATAGGGGTGTTGTTGCTCGGGAACATTTCCAAGGCAGTTGAGATTCGAGTCAAGGCTTCTTCCAGAACACTTCCAGGAGGTCTATAGATGCCAAGCAGGTAAAGATGTTTCCCTCCACTAAGAGCTATTTTTATACTGGCCATCTCACAAACGAGTTCCAAGCAATGCCTCTTCATTTCAATCTCCTCAACTTTATTGCCAAAGGATTTGTGTATGTAAATAGCGACCCCTCCTTTTTGGTGATGTTCCCTACAATAGAATGCGACGAGGTTGTAGTTTACCAGATGTGTGGTGATAATCTTAGACTGATCGAGGCCATGCTCGGTTATGACTACTATGTTAGGAAGTAACTGATTCAGACAGTGACTAAGCCGATCGATCTTATTTCCTGACTAAGATGACTAAGATTAGTGAAGTATCGGGTCTTATTAAACAAAACAGGCTAAAAGTCTTCTCTTTAAGGTATCACATCTCATACTGAAGAAATCGAGATGACTAGGCAAGTTGCAGGGCCAGACATTAAAGGAATGATGTGGATTAAATTTGAGCTCAAGCGATTTTTCAAACTTCCCATAAAATCTCAAACGTGACAATCCAAAATAAAATGAAAAAAATTATGGTTGCCTGTAAAGTCGGTTTTACGGGCGAAGATTTTACGTGACAACGTCTTTTTCTCGGTAGAATATTTATTGATATGAATATTATTAAATTTCACAATAGGAACAAGGAACTGAATGAAAATAAGAATTGCACAAATTTTAACTATAGAAATATATTTTGTTTACTAAAACATTGTACATAATTTGAAATTAATTAAAATTTGTTATTGTAAATGGTAAAGTTGAATAAAACATTTAGGCCTACTAAAATTGGAATTTGAAATTCTTGCTAAACACAGTTAAATTCTAACTCCGCGCGTGGTGATTGGTCGGTTTAGTTCGTTTGTTTGGTCGCACTGTTATGACAGGTTAGAGGTTATAATTTGTTATTTTAAATGTTTGACTAGCAATACGCGCTGTTTCTTCTCAATCGACTGAATTACGATTGATTGCAGAGTGATTTAAACTAATAATTTACTTAACACTATCAACATTTGTCAATAGTATGACATAACCTATAAACTCAGTTTCTCAACTTTTGTGTCAATCTAACAATTAATCAATCAATCATAGTTTACGATAATGAAATATCAGTGTACAATTATTTACCTTTATTGTTGTAGTTGTTGTAAATGACGAATCTAAGCACTCCACATTTTCACGAATAAACATAGTTATCTGCTTTATCCCGTGCGGCGGACCCACAGTTATTTGCTTTATCCCGTGCGGCGGACCCACTGGACGGGCATCGCAACGTTACCGGGCGTTACACTTTTTCATGAGTGACTCCGAGCCGCAACCTAATTTAAGACGTTGTCACGTCAAAATAAATTCTAAAACCATTAATAATATCAAAAATTACTAAACTACTATTTTTTACTTATAAAATCATTTGTTCTATTATTAGTTTTGAGTTCCAATATTCACGACCAGAGCCTACACACAGGTCCTAGGCTCATGTAGGCTTATCCCGGTTATATTACTCTTCTTATTTAAATTTTTAATTGAATTAAATAGAATTAAAGCAATGTTTATTATAATAAGAATAATAATTAACTACGTATAAGTACCGTATTGTTACACTCTGATACATGATTTCAGACATTGTATATATTTGCTTACGTTTGTTGCAAAGCGTGTATATGTGTTTCATTATACTATTTTTAAGAAAATAAACCATTTTAATTTCATTTTTCATTTCACCTGATTTGGAAAAAAGTATCAAATTTATTCAGTTGCCAGGCCAAATTGAACAAAACTTTCAAAGTGAACGGGTCTTTTGAAACATTTCGATCCGGATCACTCGTTCACCTGACTGACTCGTTCGAATTGAACGGTCCAAGTAAGTAACTGCAGTATAAACAATATGGCGCGAGCAAGACGAGATTTAAACAGCTGACAAGAAGATGCTCCGCCCACTCACCACTTCCCCCCGCCGGAGGGGGGCCCCTCCTGCGCTGTGCTGCTCAAATATTTGCTTCTGCGCAGGTTTCTTTATTAGCGGTTCACCTATAGTAGTCAGTGTTAATATTGTATACTATAGCTATAATAGTATTCACATATAACACGTCCACTACCAACGGGACTATAGTAGTAATGTGTGGTGTTTCTGCCAATATTAGATACTGTGTTTCTTAGTAGTCAGTGTTAATATTGTATACTATAGCTATAGTAGTATTTACATATAACACGTCCACTACCAACGGGACTATACAGTAGTAGTGTGTGGTGTTTCTGCCAGTATTAGACACTTGTTGCTCAGTAGTCATAATGTTAATATTGTATACTATAGCTATAGTAAAGTTTACATATAACACGTCCGTTGTAGTAGTATTTTCTGGTGTCTGCCAATATTACACACTTGGTAGTCATAAAGTGTTAACTTAATAGTTTTTCAAATAACCACTATAACATTTCCTTACTCAAATTTAATGATAATTTATTTATGGTTGCCACTTGGTGTATAATGGTCTAAATTAAATGGCAGAACATAGTTCTGATTTGTTTCTACATCCCCACATTCTAAACCAGACAAATAATTGTACATATGATCTTCAGCTTTACATGAACAAGAGGGGATATCAGATGTTTTGTGCAATGAACACGTTGATTTTGATGCAGTACTGTCTTTTAGGCATGCACGCCTTTCGAAGGTCCCAGTTGTGTTATATTTGAGGCCATTGTTACCTTTTTTATTCATTAAATTTCCTTCTTGATCCTGATCTCTATTAGTTATACAGTCTAGTTGTTGATTTTTTATTTTAGGATCCTTCGTATTATCACATGATTTGTTTTTACCACTTGGGTATTTGTCAATGCTTGCTCTACCATTTGTTAATACTGATCGCTCAACTGACTGTATGCCACATGGTACTTTACAAAAGCTTGAGTTTCTTGTACTTTTAAGTTTGGTTGTGGACAAAACTTGCTTAGGAGAATTCGTGTTGCTCAGTCTGTTGTAAGGACCAAAGTAATGTGGGCGAGAGAGAAGCGGACTTTTTTTGGATGATATCTTATTAGACATGAAATCCTGATAGGTTGTTGCATTATCAGCTAACTCGAACAACACAGTGTCCTCAAATAATGGGTGAAAACATGGAATTAAACAGTTGTGAAAGTCTTCCATTACTCTGGCTGGTAAATCTTCCTCATCTTTGTGTTGGTTGATATGGTTTTGATAAATTTCATCAGTCATGCCTTTAGAATGTTCAACCCCCACTATTGGGTTTTCAGGAAGTTTTGTGAAATTGACTCTCACTTTATTTTCTTCTCCTGTAATTTTTACAGATTCTGGAGTGTCTAGAGTTACAGTCACTAGTTCACTGGACATCGTTACATCAGAAACAGTCCCATTAACTGTGGTGGGCATTCCATTCTTTGGAATTATCTGGTTAGAAGATTCATCACCACTACTGTTTGTATTTTTACTAATGGACTTTTCATTTTTAATTTTAAAAAATTTTCCGGACAAGCTTTCTGTATTTTTATATGATAGTTCTGTTTGCTTTACTGAATCCTCCGTTTGAGTTGAGACTGATAATTTTAATACTTCATTTGGAACTTTTATATTCACTTCAGACAGAAAATGCTCAACTGTAATACCAACCAAACTCCAATCAGTCTGTATGCTCACTGTTGAAAGTAAGGGTTTTGTGACTGATAAACTGGGAGAAGTAATTTCCTTATTATTGCTTTCTCCACCAAGCATAGTTTCAACAGTATAAGTTGCTTCTAGAATATCATGCTTTTGCTGAGGTATACCTTTGGAGTCTTCAGGTTGAGCTGGGATTTTAATGCTGTCACCTTTTTCATAATGATGAGCAGGATTTAACTTATCAATGGATAACTTAGATTCTAAGTCTCTAAAAAGTGGTTCCTGAACCAAACCATGTCTGGTAGATCTTAAGCTTTGATTCAAATTATTCTGATTCCCTGTGAGGTTTTCGTATTTACTAAAATCTTTTGATTCTTTAAAACACACACTTGAATCATTATTTTTTATAAATGAATATCTATGTTGTTTCTCAAGTTTAATTTCCTTGCTAGAATCTGTATCATTTTCAACTAGCTTGAACTGTCCATTACCATCAACAAGTTTATTTATTTGTTTTGGGATATTAGTAGTGATGGCTTCAATTGTTTCAGCATTCTGACTGTATTTTGAAATGTTTGAATTTATTGGTGATGTACTTTGGTTGGTTTTATGTGTTTCAATAGCGTTTCTTCCAACCACAAATGTTTGACTCAAAATTCTGTTGGGCTTCATATATTTTTTAATTTCTGAGGAGCTTTTTACTAAAGGGAGTTTTATTGAATTTTTTGATTCTTTACTTTTAATTTTATCACCAAATAATTGTTCTTCATATGCTTTCCTTTTCTCTTGATTAAGATATATACCTTGGTTGGATTGAACATTGGTATTATTTTTTGTCATATTAATTGTGTCCACATTTATATCACCATAACAATTTTGATTACCTATATGGATATTGTTTTCAGATTGGATGCTTAATTTCGAAGAAGAAACTGCTGTCTTCAAGTAATTTAAGCAATTTAAAGAGACGACAGAGTTATTTTGTTTTGAATTCTCTTCATTAGAATTGATTTCATTAGTACTGTTTTCACTGTCCCCATTTCCTCTAATACTTTTCAGAACTGGAAACTTTACTTCGTTTACCTTTTGTTCAGGGTAAATTTCTCTGATGTCTTCTTTATCAACAAAAACATTACTTTTCATTTTAACTGCATTTTTCAAATTATCTTCAACCAGTATTGTGATACTAACCTTAGGATCATTTCTTACGTTTGAGCACAATATAGTTGTTCCTGAAATGGATCAAATATAAAAATTAATTCAAGTATAATAAAGCTAAATGGATAAAAATAATTATGGTAGCTGTGTTCAATTGGCTGATCACAACACATCCTTCCCACTCGTGTTGGCTATGTTGACTCAGACATGTAGCACAGGCAATGTAAACATTTTAGTGCTTAATTGTTCTGCCTTTAATCCTCTCCAACTTGATCAGTTCAGTTTATTTTAGTGCCATGTATGAAAATACAAACCATGGCAATCAACCATTAAATATAAAAGTAAAACGTCTGTACATATATAAAGCAATAAGAAGTTTATAGCAGTAATTATAATAATGTGATATTTTAAAATAACTTTACCAAATCTTTCATATTCAAGAAGAACATTTTAATCGAGCCTTAACTTATTCATCATTAACAGTAACGTTATCCATCAACATCTTGAGTTCTTATTTAAATAATTTATTTAAATTATTAATCAGTTTACAGTCAAAATTTACGGATTTACACGACACTGTATTTAATCTTTGGTGTATTTATTTACCAACTTTAAAAAAAATCCCAAAAGGCTGATTACAATAATTATATGTTTAATTTGCTAACAATGTCAAACATTAATAATAATATCATAACAACAATATCAATAAATAATCAATAATCCTAACAAAGCCAGTACACTAGAGATAACAAGTGGATTTAACAAATTATAAAGAGTGGCTAACTAAGACAGGTGTGGCTCTTAAAAGACACCACTAAAGTAACACATGAGCATCATAAGCACTAATTGCAACACATTAAATCTTGGTCTTTTAAAGGTTTATAAAATACATACTGAAAACTGAATGAAGTAAAGCTTTTAGGCTTAATAACTAACAAACATTTATCGTGGGATAAACATGTAGAAAATTTATGTCTGAAAATAAAATCCAGTTAATATGCTCTTAAGAAGATGTCATATTTATGTAATACTGAAACACCCAAAACCATATATTTTGCATATATCCACTCAAATATTTCCTTGTACAGTGCTACGTCACAAAAAAATTAAATAAAATTCTTCTTCATCAAAAAAGAGCAATCATGTAGAATCATTTTAGGACTAAAAGTAAGGATTCTGTCAAAGCTCATTTGACAAATCTAGGCATTTTGACTGTATATGGGCTGCATAATTTTCAGTTGATTATGTTTGTGAAAGAGCATATGCTGGGAGTAATATAAGCAAACAGGAATTCATACAAAACAAGGGGAATGACTTTAGTAGAAAGCAATCTCCACAATTTAGAGCTTGCTAATAAAAAGACGAGTAATATAGGACTTAATTTTTTACGAATGTTACCAAATAACTTAAAACAAATAGAATAAAATAAACAAATATAAACTAGAGCTAAAAATACCTTATTAATATTTCTCCCTATTCAACAGATGAGGTCTTTATAACTTAATTTCAATTTGTAAATAACATATTTATTTACACAAGTCTATTTGATTCTTGAAATCTTTTTTGCCTTGAACTACATGTAAATTACTAAATGTTAACTCGTGTATGACATTGTGTAATACTAAAATTTCATATGTGACACTAAACCTTGTACATTTTACATAAAAATTAATAAATAAATGAAACTTTAGAGACTAAAACAATTTTTAAAATACTGTACAAAGATTCCGAACATCCATAGAAAAAGAGTACTATGCCTGTTGATTTTACATTTAACAAAACGCTAGTGATATAAATCTTCTAATGATTTGGAGAGTTTTTAAATGTGAAATCATTGTCACAAAACACTTTTGGGCAATCAGGGTATCTATTTAATATGTTCCTCCAAGACTATTCCCTACCTCCTGTATAAGTGTACTGACAGACATCTTAATTTTAGTGCTTTAAGAGTAATGTTAAACCTTAATTAATCTTTACGCTCTTACTTTAGGTCATACAATTCTGAGTGATGTTTCTATTAAAATATATGATTAATGTGCATCCAGGTGCTTTTACATTTTGTTGGTATTGTCTTGGATTTATTTGGAATAAAACTAACTATTTTCCACTTCTTTATTGAAGTGCTTAAAATCCATGCACTTGTACAAGAAAAACTCTAGTATTTGAATGTATATCCATTGTATCTTTAAATGATATCTTGCTGAATTCTTCAAACCAGAAATAAGGCTATAAATCGTTAACAATTAACTTAATACTCATGGCTAGCCAAGACCAGGGTTTGAGTTTTGTGTACCGCCAGTATAACTAAACAAAATTGTTAAAATCTGACGAAATTTAAATTCAATGTTTAAATTTAAAATGTAAATTCTGTCCAAACCTAATGTTGTAACCGTATTGTATTGAAATATTTCCCCCGATGTATTTGTTAAACTTAACCACAAGACAGTAAGCTTTCTTCTAGATCATCAAAGTCCTGCAAAAATCAGCCATTAAAGAACAGAGAACATGACCAAACTAAGAGTGCAGTAATCTGTGTAAAACTTATTAATCAGTCCTCGGAACTCACTGGCTGCTTTGATCAAAATATAATTTTACATTGTAGAATGACTCTTTCCTCTCAGTTTATTTTCACATTATCTCATTTCCTTTGAAATGCCTCAAACGAATAAAAAATGTCTTTCATGAATATCCATTCTCTTTTAAAACTTTTCTCCATATTTGGATTGGAAATTCACACACATAAACACAATGTTAAATTGGCTCCTTTGATTTAAACTCAAACAAAATGTATCCAATCTTTATTCTAGTTGTTATTTAGTCACTCAACTGCATTTTAGTTTTTTGATGTAATTAATTGGTTTCTCACAAATAAATCTTAAAGTTTGGTTAAAAAGCTCAATAAAAAAAAACTGAAAAATATTCTATTAGCTAGTTTTCTCATTTAAATCATATCTAATGTGTACATGTCATTTTTAGTTTTAATATTTTATGCCACATTGATTATTTGTATAATAATAGACCAAAGGTTAAAATATCTGTAAAAATTAAAATGTGAGAGTTCCACAAGCATTAATTCAGTGTGCTATTCTTCTAAATTTTGCAAGGTCGTGAATAACACATTGCTATACAGGGTGTACATAAAGTCCTGCACGGGTATAATATTTTCTGAACGATAACAGATAAATAAACAAGATTTGGTACATCAATACTACACCTAAAAATCTACTTTTTGAAGGAACTATCAGTTTTCTGTAATATCATGGGGACAGCAAGGAGTCAGAAAGAAATCTTAAATAGGAGCATAGGTCAATATGGACATCATTTTAAAGGGCTTATCTAGCAGAGTTTAATGCCGCAAACCGCACTCAAAAAGACTCAAAAAGATTGATCCAGTACAAAATGGCGGCTGTTCAAAGGTTTTACTTGGTTACATTTTATAAGTAGCCATAACCCCAGTAAAGCAAAACTGCAACCAAACAAATACTGCAGCTAACTACTACATTATGCTTGTCAGTTGTACAGAAGTGAATTATGACATTAGTTATCCTCAAGGGTTACAAATTTGGTCCTAATATATTGATAACGGGGAAAGCCTGATAACAGTAACAATTAGAAATCACAGCGACCTATGACGATCGGAAACACTTCCTGTTTCCATGAAGTGTTGAACAGTTCTCCCTACAGTTGTTCTAGAAATTGGCTGCCTCTCGTGAAAGTAGTCATTAAATAAATGGCATGCTTCCTCGTGTGATCGTCTGTTATTTCCCCAACCAACCATCATAAGAAGTGTTACACGTTCACGTTCGTCAAGCGACATAGTGTAGTTGAAGAACTACAAGCAATACGACAAATTCTTTTGTACTAAAGCGCACTGATAAAATGGATGGACAGCACTACTAAAACAAGAAAACTAGAATAGCCTACTATGAATAGACTAGCTAATAGGAAAGTCCTAACTGCGACCCAAAGATAAGAGATTTCTAATTGTTACTGTTATCAGGGTTTCCCCGTTATCAATATATTAGGACCAAATTTGTAACCCTTGAGGATAACTAATGTCATAATTCACTTCTGTACAACTGACAAGCATAATGTAGTAGTTAGCTGCAGTATTTGTTTGGTTGCAGTTTTGCTTTACTGGGGTTATGGCTACTAATAAAATGTAACCAAGTAAAACCTTTGAACAGCCGCCATTTTGTACTGGATCAATCTTTTTGAGTGCGGTTTGCGGCATTAAACTCTGCTAGATAAGCCCTTTAAAATGATGTCCATATTAACCTATGCTCCTATTTAAGATTTCCTTCTGACTCCTTGCGGGACGTCCCCATGATATTACAGAAAACTGATAGTTCCTTCAAAAAGAAGATTTTTAGGTGTAGTATTGATGTACCAAATCTTGTTTATTTATCTGTTATCGTTCAGAAAATATTATACCCGTGCAGGACTTTATGTACTATATAGATTGTCAATTTGATGTACCATTTGTCAGGGTATTTGTTAAAGATTAACAATCAACTATACAAATCAGGCAAAACGACACATATATGATTATACTGTTGAAGTTTCATTAGAATGTTTTGTTGATTTCTTTAAGATTTGGGAGGCGTTTCTCTCTCATTCTTATTACACTGAGTATGCTATTGAATATGTCAGTCTCATACTATTTTATACATTAATTGTGCTTGGCCAACTTTGTGTAAAACAAGCAACTGTCTAGTTATGTTATACTGTGAAATTCAGCTTTTTATCAAGATCAGAAATCACTTCCATTGAGGGAGATCGGCGGTTTGTTGCGGCACTGAGACGTATGTACCATGAACGGTTGGTCGGGGCGGGTCCATCCTAGGGGTCTGTGGGTGTGGTGCTGGCATTGTGTGTGAGGAGTGTGAGTGAGATAACACACCATAAATATTATTTATTTATAAATTATTGTTATTAGGTATTATTAATAGTTTTTGGTTCTTATTAAAAATGGAAGTTGTAATATTAATTTGTGTTATGATTGTACTCGTATAACTATATTTATATTTTTTTTAGATGTTTCATATTTATAATTTTTTAGTGTTTAGATTAATGTTTAATTTAATGTCTTTAATAAAGTAGATTAGTGTTAATATTAATTTGGTTAATATTTGTTAATAATTATTGTTCAGACAGGTTAAGTGTAAGAAAGGGCCATGAGAACCTAACTTTGCCTGTTTAAACAATTTTTCATTTCATTTAATGTAATTGTTATTGCAGTAAAAATATAACCAAATATGCTAAGTAATAATGAATTCTATCAGTTATTATATAATCTACATACTTACGGTTTGACAAGTTTTCTGTTGGGTTGATTAGACCAGTTGACATTTCGCTTTGTTTTATATGGACACTGCACAATTTACAAGGTTCCATAGTAATACCTGACATTTTGTTCATAGGCTGTTCAATATAAACATTACTCTCAACATGGGAGAGAACTGCATTAGAACATTGTTCTAAAACAGTTTTGGAAATATTTAGATCTTTGACATCTAATTGAACTGATTTATTTTTACAAATTTGGAACTCAAGATGTTTCTCAAAAACTAATTCATCGCTGCGCTCACTGCCTTTTGTTTCTTCTAAGTCAAAATTGTTTTCTGAAAAGTCTTGATTCCGTTTCACAGTTTCAAGTAATTTTTGGATTTCATTATTATTTTGTTTTGGCGTCTTTCCTAACCCTGAAGTGATTGGCTCAGAAATGTCTTTTTCTTCACTAACTTTTATTTTCTCTTGTGAAGTAATATGACAACTACCAGTTTTCTGTTCAAATGATTCACGAATAATGTTTTTCTTCTGATCTGATCCTTCCAAAATCTTACTAACTTGACTTAAATCTTTTTTAGTGACTTCATTTCTAAGAGGAAAAGAATAGTTTTTTCTTACACCAATGTTACTTATTCCAGTATTTGTTTTATTGATTTCTTCATCCTGTGATTCACTAGCTGAAGTCAAACTTTTATGTTTCCAGTCAAAAGTTGGTTTTGAAAAGTTGGATATTGTTTTTGAACCAACAAAGCTGCTTTCATTATTCAAATTTAGATTATCAGGTTTTACAGGTTCAGTGTGGCCCATCTTCGATGAACCACTCACTTCCGAAAAGGTTTTTAACAATTGTAAAATCATGTCACAACCTACATTAGGATTTGCTTGGAAAAGATTTTTTTTAGACATAATATTTGGAATAGTAAAGTTGTGTAGTCCAATAAATGTTTCAGGGTTGTTAAAAAGATTATCTGTAGCATTTCTTTTTTTTGTTTTATTTTTATCACAAGTATTATTCACAATTTTCACACTAAGATCCTTAGTTTTTTTAGTACTTTTCAAGGAGTTCCCGGATGCATAGTTCAGTTTTCTTTTATTTTTCAACTTTGTAGGACACGTTTTTGATTTCTTTGAACAAGAGTTAATATTTTTTGGATAAACTTTGTGGGTTGCTAAATGTTTTGTTTCTACTCCAATTGACTTTTCTGCAGTGCCTGTTTTATTGTTGTAAGTGGATGTCTTCAAAATCTGTTGTTGTGAAACAACTTCATCGATTTGTTTTGTTTTATTTTCTATATCACTTATTTGCTCTTCCATTGACTTTATTTTAGTCAAAAGCATCGGTATTACATCTGATTCATTTTTTTCATTATCGTGTTTGCAGATATTTTCCGCAGGTTTGTTTTTTTGTGTTCTGTCTTTGTCAGTTTTCCTCTTTCCAACATAAAGGGGAAGAAAAACTTTATTTTGCAAGTTACTCTCGAGAACTGCTGGTGGCACACTCTTCAGCAGAACATTCCTGGGGCCTCTCGCAGTGTTGCCAACCCGACAAGTTGCTCTGTTGCTACTCACACTGTGCACTATCGATCTTTGCGACTTTATCTTATGTATATATTTTAGACTATGGTTTGACTTGATTGAAAACAAACTTGTAGATTTCACTTTTTGCTCAAATGTTTTTGTTCCGGTTTGAAAAGTTTTTTGTTTCATGTGTAAAGCAAAGTTATCCAAAAATTCCTTTTCTTTCGACCCCAAGGAAGAAGTTTTTGGAAGAAAAAATATTTTATGTTGGTTTGGAAACTTTTTTCTGTTTCTGGTAGCCATAAGTTTTTGTAAATCGATGCTCTTCAACATGTTCAGGTCGTTTTCATTGAGCTTCAGTCTGTAGCTAGTGTCAAACACAGTTTTGGGGATATCTCCGGTTTTGTTCTTTCTGGTAAACCAATTCCAGAAAGATGAAATTCCATCCGGTTTGTAAACACTGACATTGACAGAATTATTGTCATGAAGAAGTTTTTCAAAAAGTAACTTAGGCATGTTGGTTTATTAACAATTAAGCTCATTTAAATACACTAAACATCAGATTTTAGTAAGATTAACATTTAAAAATACTATTAATTTGGATTAAAATTATAAATACACACAATTTTAAAATCGAATAGAATAAATAGATTGTGTTATTTTTTTACCATATGATTAAAGTTGACATATGACAACTTTGCTGGACTAAATGTCTTCTAGTGTTCTATTGTAAAATACATTAATTAGTTATTAATGTTTTAAAATTTAATGTTAACATTACGGAATAGATATAAGCCACATGAAAAAAATATAAAGCTCAGCAATTATAGTGTTGTAGTATTACTTTGGTAATTGTTCACTACCAAGATAATTATAATTTCTGAGGATAATAGTAAAAATATATATAAATCTCAGGGGTGGAACAAACAATCCTGCCACCTTAGAGTCTCCATTCAGTCACGAAATAACACAGTTACTCATCCTGCTACTAGGAGCTGAGCATTAGGTACTTATTTTATAAACTAACATTATAATGAGAATTAATTATAATGATTAATTAATTAATTATAATGAGAATGCACTGGTATTCTTATGGCTTTCTAGTAAGGGTACCAATGTTGCACCATGACACGGTAGAATAATCTAGAAAATTGAGCATGTTACAGGAACCTTATTGCTTGATTGATTTATTTATACATCTGTGCAGGGGCAAAATTTTATGTTTTATTATGTGGCGCTTTCTTAAATTTAACCTAACTTAAAATTATACGATGTACTGTAATATCTAAAATTAAACTTGTAACAAAGTAACGCACTTTTTGATATAGTCGTAAACTATTTTAAAAGTCCTACAACAATAAATATAACAAAATAAGTTTTTACAGTCACCTTCATAGCTTTACAATCTCTCTGTATTCAGCAAACCCTACTCGTCGACCCCTTAGTCATTCGCTCCAGCAGATACTTTTTAATAATCTCAGTCCCACAATGTTATATAGCAATATTGGGTTAGCTAAAGAACACAACATTATATAACGATACCAGATTAGCTAAAGTAAACAACGTTATATTACAATACTGGACTAGCTAAAGTACACAATGTTAACAATTCCAGGCCCACATGAAGTGATAATGGTATTTACACTTACCGTACAGTAACAGACACATGTGGCTGAAAGTCTTATATAATGTAATATTATATTACTATTATACACTTTAAATAAATGGTTAAACTTAATTTGTATTCTGATGATTATAGCTAGAAATAACAAATAACTCAGTATGATATAAATGTAAACTTTAATGATGATAAATTAATTGACATACAAGTTTGAATTTTGAAACAAGATGGAGGATACAATAATGGTAAATTTTTAAATACAATTCTTAATTTTTAGGGCAGGGTGGTCGTGCTGGCTTAATGAAATAGAAATATTGGGTTTTTTTTTTTATAAAAGATATTGTAATTTTTGAAAAATAATTGTTGTTAAATTTTAATTATTTTAATTTTGAATTATTAGCCAAATCGAATGTTCCTGGGTTTTATGTTCTTCGAATGAATCACTAGTAAACTTAAAAGGAATTTTCTCACCCAATGTCTGTCTTCTGCTTCTTTGTACTTCAGTGATAATAAGAATTTAATAAAGTAACCTTTCAAATACTGCTGAATAAATGTAACCAGTTTCTTTATAATAATAATCTTGCTTCACTTCTTCCAGATCCCTCTCTCCTCTTCACCTTTTAAAAATCTGCTCTCTTCACTCTTCAACAATCATCCCTGCACACTGTATCACTGACTTTAGTTCACTTTATAACTTTTGAATTTTATATGTAATAAGGTGAATTTTGATTAATTTTGATTTCGTATTTATTATTGTTTGTAGTTAAATTTGAGACAATTTATAAATAATTATTCCTTAATTATTATTACTAATAAAGTTCTAAATTAAATTAGGCCTAAGTATTGAAATGGATGTGAGATGGGTGTATGAAATGAGTCATTACAATAACAATACTAAGTACACAGTGTTATATTACAATACTGGACTAGCTAAAGTACACAATGTTAACAATTCCAGGCCCACATGAAGTGATAATGGTATTTACACTTACCGTACAGTAACAGACACATGTGGCTGAAAGTCTTATATAACAATACTAGACTAGCCAAAGTACACAGTGTTATATTACAATACTGGACTAGCTAAAGTACACAATGTTAACAATTCCAGGCCCACATGAAGTGATAATGGTATTTACACTTACCGTACAGTAACAGACACATGTGGCTGAAAGTCTTATATAACAATACTAGACTAGCCAAAGTACACAATGTTATATAACAATATTGGACTAGCTAAAGTACACAATGTTAATACTCTCACCTCCATATGAAAATTTATGATTATGGTTTTCACAAGTGTATGTTACTGTAGAGTGACATAGACACCTGGTGTTCAAAGTGTTAAGCCAACGAGAACTGTACTCGGCTTTCCTTTGCTTTAGTTGTTGGTGGAAGGGAGTTCCAAGAATGGCGAGCGGTAACTACGAATGATCTGGAGTATACAAAGAGGTGTGGTGAGGCATAAGAACATAGATGATGTCTTTCCATTACTTATGAATTGAGGAGTCCATAGGGGAGTCCCGAATGTAATTGGATCTTTTTAATTATATTCCCTTTGAAAGTATAGTACAAAATTAATCCACTCTATAGCAAACAAGCTACTCTATACATGACATGATTCATAATCATTGGTGTTGTTCCATCCTACCAATTTTATAAATGTACATTTTGGATGTTTAGATGCTTGTCACAAAATTTACTGAACCGACCGATATAAAATGTGGAATGAGCTAAATTTCAACACTGGAATAAGATACAGAGCAATTTGAATTTTTAAAGGGCACCACCCACTGGCATCTAAGAGGCTGAACATAAAGAAACTTGAACTGTTAACCTAAAACAGTGAAATGGTTCTTTCCTGTGAATTTGAAATAGATGTACTTTGTTTCAAACTCAAATCAATCAATCAAAAACATCTTTATTTACATGATCATCAAGATACAGTAATGGCGTCAAACAATACCAAGTTATAGTAAATAGACTTTACAGTAGTTTTAAAATTTAGTTATGTATGTTAAAAATGTCTTGATCAGTCTTCTTTCACTGCAGGAACTTGTCAAGGCTGTAGAAAGGTCGCTGCAGTAACCATTCAGTCAGGCTTGATCGTAAGCTTTTTCCCTGAGTGCGTCTTATATCTGTTGGTAAAAGATTGTAAAATTTTTTTCCTGAGTATGAAGGCTTCTTCTCGTACAGGGTTGTCCGATGTAAAGGCAGGATATAGCTTGAAGTTGTTCTTGTTCCATAAGTATATATATCTTGACCTTTAATCTGCATGCTTCCATCAACATATAACACTATTTCCCTGATGTAAAGAGCTATTACTGTGATAATTTTCAGTCTTATGAATGCTTCTCTGCAGTTATCCCTAGCTTGTAGCCCATACAGGATTCTTATGGCTCTCTTTTGTAGCAGGAGGATACGGTGTAGGTTTGTGCGTGATAGGCAATTTTTGAAGTAGCTTGATCGATTGTCTGTTTGATGCGCTTTAAGGCATACAGTGAGGTGTTGATTTTGGTGGTAATACTATCAGTGTGTTTGTTCCAGGACATGTCATCGTCAATGATGACTCCTAGGAATGTTGAATTGTTCTCCCTCATCACTTCTGGCAGTGCTGTAACCAAGTCTTTTTTCTTACCAAAGGCTATTTGTTTGGTTTTGTTTTCATTAACTACTAAGTCATTGAAGTGACAGTACTGGTAGGCCATATTGAGTGAAATTAATGATTGAACAGCTAGGGTAACTGCAGATTTCTCAGCTAGCACCAATGTTGTGTCATCTGCGTACATTAAGGGCGTGCAGTGTTCTCCCAAGTATTGAGGCAGGTCGTGGGTAAAAAGAATGAATAACACAGGGCTCAGTACTGATCCTTGAGGAACGCCCCTATTTCTTGGTAGAGAAGGTGATCTGATCTTCTTTACTGTTCCCTTGTGTATCTGCCTTAATTCAACAACTTGCTGGCGTCATTCAAGGTAACTTTGAAACCACCTCAAAGCTTGACCTTTGATACCTAGTTGTTGAAGTTTCTTTAGTATCAGGTTATGTCCGAGGCAGTCGAAGGCCTTGCTAAAGTCAAGTAGGATAGTTGTCACCAGGTTTTTCTCTTCTAAGTTGTCAATGATTAATTCAGCAAACTTGATTAAGGCAGAGGATGTGGATCGCCCCCTGATAAAACCGTGTTGCCCTACAAGGAGAAGGTTGTATTTTTTGCAGTGGTCTATTAGTCGAGTGAGTACAATTAATTCAGCCACTTTTGAGAAATTTGGTATGAGAGAAATTGGTCTGTAGTTACTTACTCCTAATTTGCAGCCCTTTTTAAACTTTGGATAGACTTTACTTAGTTTTAGCGCAGAGGGGAATCATCCTTGCATCAGTGATTTATTTATTATGTTCACGAGTGGAGGTATTAGAGTGTCACTGCAATGTTTTAGTAGTTTTGTTGATATGTCATCTAATCCAGAGGAGGTCTTAGATTTAAAAGATTTTATTACAGCTTTGATTTCAGTTTCGTCTGTGCATCGCAACTGGAGCATGTCATGTTCAAATGTTTGGATTTCTGAAACATTGTGTCTGTGTGCTACTTTTGGCGCAGAAGCCAGAGTCTGCTCAGCAACATTGGTGAAAAAAGTATCGAGATAGCATGCAATTTTATTGGTATCTTTGGTCTTAACTCCATCAACATTTATTTCCATCTGGGCGATTTCAATGTTTTTACTTTTTCTTTGACTGTTTATTGTTTGCCATGCAGCCTTTGATTTGTTTTCTGCCTGTTTTATATAATCTGCTGATCCTTGGCGTCTAAGTGATCTAAGTTTAAGGTCATAATTCTTTTTAGCTTCCACCATTTCTATCTTGATTTCATCTTGTCCAGTCAACTCATAACGCCTCAAGCATCCAAGATAGACTTGTTGCGGTTGGTTTCTTCATTTGCAAATGTTAACTTTATTTTATTTTTAGTTCTTATTTTTTTAACAGGGGCTACCAAATTCATGATTGTAGTTATTCATGACAGGAAGATGTTGTAGGCTTCTTCTGCAGTTGGAGCATAAAAAACTGAATTCCAGTCTTCTTTAACGGAGTCCATGTTTCTCTGGTTAAAGACTCTGCCCATGGTGCTGGAGATACAGGGAAAGTTTCCTTGGATTTGAAATTCACAGAGCTGAGCTGTGTGGTCTGCAATGCCGGCATGCAACACTTTCGTTTTTAATCTGGTGTGCTGATTTGAGCAGATAAAGTCTATGAAAGACATGGAAGTGGGGGTGATTCTTGTAGGAGGCAGTGGCAATCTTACTATGTTGTGGCTTTGCAGTGTGTCATTGAGCTTTTTTGTGTTCCTGTCAGGCTCTAAACTGTTCACATTGACATCTCCCATAATTATTACAGTACGTTTTTCGGCCCCAGTTTCTTCTAGGGTAGATGAGAGAATGTCCAAGGCATCATCCAGTCGAGCAGTTGGTGTTCTGTAGACTCCCATTACAAAGAGGTGTTCTTTACCAAGTGTTATTTTTATTACTGCAAGTTCACATATAAGTTCTTTGCTACGGTAAGTAATGTCCAAAGGTTCCACATGTTCTTTCAAGTCTTCGATTATATAAATTGCTACCCCTCCTTTCCTGTGGTTGAGTCTTGAGAAATGTGTTTTAAGGGAGTATTTCGGAAGTCTTGTGTTTTCCATTTCACTTTCTTTCAATCCATGTTCACTGAGTATGACTATGTGTGGTTGTGTTTCGTCAAGTAAATGTATTAGTTTGTCAATTTTTCCACTCTTAGCTCCAATTTCTTGCATGTTTTTGAAATGAAAAATGTCTTTATTTACAGAGGCGAAGTTAGGACTTAAAAGTCCTCTCTACCACTTAACCTCCTCATGTTTTGGAGGTATTTTGAACTCGAAACACACCATACTCTCTTGTATTTTTAAAGGTTGCTAAGTTTGTTTCGCTAGCATTTTTATCTTTTGTGTTTCCTTGGAGTTTTTTATTTTTAGAAACTTGCAGAGAAATGATCCTTTGTTTGACCTGTTTTTTTTCCAGCTGTACTCGATCGGTGGAGAGTTGAACATTTTTGTACTGGAGATGTTCTTCGAGTTGGCTTTACAGGTGCTACATAGTGTTTTACATGTTGTTGTTGGGTCAGAGTACAGTTTTGCAATTTTAAGTTAGCGCTTATTTCTTGCTCATTAACACCTAGTCTTTGTGTTGCTTGATGCATCTTTACTTGTTCCATTTGTTTTTTTTTTATGCTAATCTCAAGTTCCATGTCCTCTTCTTTTTTTATTAACTTAGTTAGTTCAAGGGAGCATGGCGAGGTGGCGTGGTCAATTGGATGTGGGACAATTCTTCTTGTTTGGGTTCCATGTGAAACCAAGTCGATCAGGGTAACATCCTTATCAGCTGACTTTTGCTGTAAGGACTCAGTTTGTGTCATGGTACTTGTAGTATTGATGCTTAAAATGCTGTCACTTTTATTTTTTAGCAAATTTATGTATTCTTCCTGCAAATTTAATCAAGCTAAAACTTACAAAATATGCTAAATGCTTCCAAATAATGAGTTATTTTTTTCTTTTAAAACATACTATATAATTGAAACAGCATTATTCCAACCTCAGCCACATTAATATGTACAAGAACATTTCAAAAAAATGGTCACACAGTTTTTGAAATATGCCAAGGTAATTGATTTTTTATAAGTAAAGCAATATTGAATGATTACATAAAATTGTATTTCATATGACATTAAAAAAACACAAACGTTCTCGGCATATTTAGAGTACTACCATTGGTCAGTACATTGGAAAAACAATTTACAGAATTTGTAATTGTTGCATTATTGTAGTTAATACTGTGCCTCAGTGCAATCACTGTATTCAAAAACAGTGGCCAATACTGTAGGGCCTAGTTACTCTCCATCTGATTCATTTTAAACACGTGACATAGAATTTGTATTGAAAATGTAGTTTTATCACATTAATTGTGAGCCACCCGGATCTGATCAGTAAAGTATAAGTTTCAAGTAACTTTTAGCTTAATCCACATGGTGAGAAGGGTTAATTCAATATGAATTTACGTTTTAGCTCATGGTTTCCATCTACATACACAGTTACTGAAAGAGCTATTTCATCTTCAACAAAAAGTGTATCTGTATACAAGGAAAGTAACTAGCTTGAAAGATCTATTTTCTGCTAATACTTTATATCCACAGTCTTCTTTATTGAATGTTATCACATAATGCAAGTCTTTACTGGCCTTCACAGATCATGTCAGTAATCCATAACCACAATTAATTTGAACGACTACCTTTCGCATGCCATTAATAAATCCATTAACTTTCCCATAACGCCAAGACAAGTAAAAAATGTTGTTTCTTGAAGTTCAAAGCTAATTTTTATTATAAACGAATTAAAAAAAGGTAAAAGCAAAACGTATAAAACTGGGCATTTTACTTCAAATTTGCGTATTTATTGATAAATAAAATAAATAACTATTTACAAAACTGTTTATCTCAAATAAATATTAATTACATTGTAAAATGTTAGATTTTACTATAAAAAAAGATAAATATTTCAAACTATAATGACTTGGATTATAGATATTATTCCAGAATATTAAGAATTAAATTATCAATCAGACATCCAAGACGATATAAAATATCTTTTTATTAGTAAGCTCCGAGTGAATATTCAATACAATTTATTTCTAAATTTTTAACTATTAAACTAGCCTAAACCCGCGGCTCCGCTCGCGTGGCAGTAGAGAGGGCTACATCAATCAAGCATCGAAAAGAAATACTAATTTTATTATACGTTTTTCCAATTAATTTATTGCTCTACTAATACATCGTAGCATATCATAAAATCTATTATAAAAGTTTTTTTTTTGTTTATTTTAATGCGTTTTGGTAAACAACGTTATTAGTTGTATTATTTGGAGCATAAATATAAAGGTTCTTCGGGTTTCCGACTCTTGAGCAAGCGACGTATAATTGACCGTGCGAGAAACATGAGGGTTCCAGATGGATTCCTGCGACGTTAAGTGATTGTCCTTGTGCCTTATTAATCGTCATTGCGAACGCAAGTCGAACGGGGAACTGAAGTCTCTTAAATTCAAATGGCAAGTCGGATGGAATTAAGGGGATGCGAGGGATGAAGACATCTTCCCCGGCAGATGTTCCCGACAAAATCGTTGCTTCAATGATATTTGGATGTAAATTTTTGACGGTTAGTCGAGTGCCGTTGCACAATTTTGGTGGTCGTAAGTTTCTCAACATCATTATCGGTGATCCTACTTTCAAGAGTAATTGATGTGACGGCATAAAGCACTTTTTTTTCTTGGCGGCATTATGTTATTTTCCAATAAAATTCGTCAAAAAACTGCTCAAAGGAATTCTGTAAAAAAAAATGTTGAGAAAAACATTCTTCAAAGAATATTTACATGAGAAAACAAAAATACTTGCCTATTTTTTTAAACCTTTTACTGATGGAAAATAACACTGTTCTTGGAAATTGTAAAAAAGATATCAAATCACGTTTTATCAAAAATTTGACATTTGTGACACGTTGTAAATGTCAAAAAATGTTTGTTTACATAGAAACGTCAAAAATATTTATGTTTACTTAGTTACTGTCAAAAATAACAACAATTTTTTGTCGCATTATATATGTTTACAAAGAACAGCTGATTAAAAATTTGAAAAGACTCTTTCACTTAATAACATTTGTTTGCTGCAATGCATTTCTTACGGGTATTTCTGTAACCAGTGGGGCGGAATCCTGAATCGGGAAAGGGATAAAAAGTATCCTATAACCTTCTACAGATCAAGACGAACAAATTAAAAAAAAAATTAGGCGAATCCGTCCAGCCGTTTGTGAGTGATGCTGTTACACACGAACAGTTTCATTTTTATATATATAGATATTATCTGGTTTGTCTAAAATAAAAATCACAGTTCTAAATAAAAAAATGGATTTATTTAAAATGGCAAATTAAATAGTTTAATGATTCAGAATTTCATCACTCTCTATTTTCCACCAAAGAATTGACAATATATCAGTCAAATATATCAAACTAAATATCAGAGCTCTCTTCTGAAATAAAATAATAAAGTTTTCAAATAAAAATCAAATACCACTTGGAAGTAACTAAAATAAAAATGTTCACTTCTAAGTTCAATCAAAATTCAAAAATAAAAAAATCAAACTTCTCTTTCCACTAGTTGTACCTTAACTTTCAAGTCTTTGCAATTCAGATACAACTCTCTCAAACAATTATTAAAGTTAAATTAATTTATAATAAAAAGTTCACAATAAAACAGTTCAAATTAAATATTAATAAATTACTAAACTTCCAAAATTCAATCAAAGTTATTAACAAAGTTCAATTTTAATTCAATTTTCTTGCAAGTTTGAACCAAATGTAACTTGTTTGATTCTATTGTGCTTCATTGTTCATCAAGATTCAGTTATGCAGATTGCTCTGAAGTTTCTATAAATTTAATTTTTCCTATAAAAAAGACAACAAAATCAAATTAATATCAGATCTGGAAGACTATTTCAATATAACGTACAATAAATTTGGTGCTTACCTCAAAATCCCTCGTGGAAAAATTTTAGAAACGTGGCGCGCACTGTCATCAACTATTCTCACGATAATTACCAAAAAGGGCCAAAAATTATGAGCTGGCAGTTTTTATAGTTCCTCTTCCACCCCCTTCTGATGGACATCCGCAGCGTTCTCTCATTGGCCCAGCCGCATCCAACTTGAGAAACAATAGCCCTCTCAGATCTGACATAACTGCAGTATACAAGACAAGTTATCATCGATACAAGGCAGTGAACCACCTTCCTAATAATTTAAAGTTACCAGCACTAACTTGCCAAAGGATTACATATTTGTATTTATCCTAACTTTTCACAATCTAATTAAAATTAAATCCCAATATTTATTTCCCAAAAATTTAATTTAAGTTTTGATAAAAAGAAATCAGCCAATGTAGCTTTAAAAACGCTACACAAACTAATCACAACACTGCAACATGATGAAGAATAACGAGATACGTAGTAGATGTGCACTCGTTAGAACCTAGAAAGCAATAAATAATACACACCACGGATATGTTTGGTTATGGCTCTGTAGAAGATGCAGAACCGACGAGCAGGTGGTCAGAGTTAGACCAAAGGCGCTCCCCTCCTCCTGCCGCAGAGTGAAGGTTGTTTATAAATACTTACTTCTGGAGCATGCACCGGGCATTTAGAAGGACTTTTGTGAACTGAAAAACTCTCTAAGAGACATAATAGGTTATAACTGTATTTGGCGTTTTGGTCAAAGTCTACAATTCTAATATATGAAGGAAACAGGATTTTTTCCGGACATTTGCCATCGTTAAGTGAAACAAGAAAACAGTAACACTACGTTTCGAGATCTGCAATCTGATCTCTTCTTCAGGTAAAGAACTAACCTAATACATAATTACAAACTAGGTTAAAATAAACAAATCTTACTAAAGCGTTGTGGCACGCCTGAGTCAGGAATCACAACCTTAGTAATTGAGGCAACATACATTAAATTGGCAGACCAACCAATCAGTCAACCATCAGTCGAGATTAGGCCGCTTTGGTTGCCAATTCTAAAAAATGAACTAAAGAGAATACCAAAAGTATCAAACGGATCGGATATTTGCAATTAAACCAATGCGGAGTCACAATATGGTTTTAAGAAGTTCATCTCGCATGAACCAATAATAACGAAAGGGCCCATTCCTGTTCCCCTTCCCTTGTATTTCCGCCATCTTGTTTTAGCCGGCCGTCACGATTACCATTGGCTACCCCCTCTGGTCAGTCGTAAATGGTTAGTAGACGAGTGAAGACATATTATGACCTGTATTCCGTAGTTTAGTTTAATGATTGGTGTTTTGTGTAGTTTTTTTTTTTTTTTTTTTTTTTTTTTTTATTAAGTGCATGTCTTTAGTGTTAGTGAAGTTGACATACAACATGTAGGTTGTGATTCCTGACTCAGGCGTGCCACAACGCTTTAGTAAGATTTGTTTATTTTAACCTAGTTTGTAATTATGTATTAGGTTAGTTCTTTACCTGAAGAAGAGATCAGATTGCAGATCTCGAAACGTAGTGTTACTGTTTTCTTGTTTCACTTAACGATGGCAAATGTCCGGAAAAATCCTGTTTCCTTCACAATCCTTCCATCGTCAAAAATAACCTTCAAACAAAGAATTCTAATATAACCGGCATAGGAAGGGTTAGATTCCACTCTAAAACATTAAGAGGCCAAACTTGTCTATCTGACAGGTAAAGGTCAAGGTTTTGTAAAGAAATACAACACAGAATAACTAAACAAATATCATTTTTATTTTATCACATTTAATGGTAAAATCAGGAAACTACACATAAAATAAATTAAGTGCTTAAATAAAGCTATTGCAGTTGCATGCAACCATACAGCCAACTACTTGTTCACTAATTAAATAAAGCTGATATATAATTTATTGACAGTAACAAAATATTTTAAAACGTGGAAATATTCTTTGGGACAAATGAAAATTGACTAAATTGGTGTACAATAACACATTCCACAGAAACATATACAGTAATCACTAATACTACGAGATACAGTCTTCTGAAGGCATCTTGAAGTGCGTAGAAGTACAAATACAGCTGATACATCCAGTGTACAGCCTTTATTCAGCAAGCTCTCACCAATATTTCTCCAGGCTGCTTACAAGTTTCTGAAATAAAAAGAATTCATTTTAAACTTAACAATTGAGTTTTAGCCCTTACATTACTGTATATGGATTTAATACTTATAAAGGGGGCCCTCTGTGATTTATTTGAAATGTACTTAAGTATTTACAAAATTACAAATTTAATTGAAATATAAACTTACATTTCTATAATGTATTTAATCAAATTTTGAACTACTCAGATATTGTTGTAAACACAACAGATAAACAAACGTGCAATACACTGCATATTGTAACTATCAGTGATCAGGTGACTACAGACTTGACTGATATGTACATCTTTACTCTTCAAAACAAAATCTTTACTGATATGTAAATTAATTCTTCTTCTTTGCAGTCATATGATGTTTAAAGTAATCTGAGAATGAAACGATAATAGGATTTCGGACATTTGCCGTCATTATATGTTACAAAATGTGTATATATATAAAATATAATAATATATATATATATATATATAAAATACAATCTTTTGAGGATTGAAATCCAACCTTTCATCAGGTAAGATGATAGTGGATTAAAAAAGAAAGTGGGTCAAACATACCCGAAAACTGCTTGGAGTCCAGACAGAGAATTCAAGAGCACTATTACATGTCACATCAGTGTTGGCGAAAATGGGATATTAGCCTATTCTAGTCTCTAGTCCAACATAGTATCCCATTTTTGCCTGTGCTGGTGTGACATGTGATAGTGCTCTTAAATTCTCGTGCTCTTGACTTGCATCCTATACAGTGACAATGCCTGGGTTCATTTATTCCTGTCTGGACTCCAAGCAGTTTTCTGAGGTACGTTTAACCCATTTTATTTCGCTTCTTTTTATCTTTTATTTTCTTTCTTTTTTAATGCAGTAACTTTCTTCTCACCTGACGAAGAGGTTAGATTTCAATCCTCAAAACTTTGTCTTTACTTTTTGCAACACATAAAAATGGGCAATGTTTGATGTCCTGTTACACTTTAGAATCTTCCATTGCCTAAAACAAACTTTAATAAATAATGTAATGATCAGAGACTATTTACTTTGTCACAATAGGAAGTGAGCAAGTATGTGTATATATATATATATATATATATATATATATATATATATATACATATATACATATGGACCACATATCTGGTGATACCACTCAATGATATCCTTTCGCAAAGGATATCTGGCCCACACCACTTGTAGGGTTAAGGGGGGAAAATTAGAAAATACAAAGAATTGAAGATAACATTGTGTCAAGCACAATAAGTTAAAAAGTTTATAAGACAATGGTTATAAAAGTAATCAGACTCATTCCAGATGACTTACGTGAGGCGAGGTTGTTGGGGCAAACCTCTCGACAACTTGGCCATTTTTGTCAACGATGAATTTGGTGAAATTCCACTTAATAGCACTGCAACAATAAATCACATTGTTCTAAAAATTAAATAAAGTGTAGTTCATACATTTTCAAAACACAGTTCAAGAGAAACCTTAAATGCTTAATTTATGAACAAACACTCCAATAAATGACAAATTTTTATTTTTGCCTTTCGTGCTCAATGAACACATAACCGTCAGACCCACATAACTGAACATTCCTGTTCAGTCTACAACTTTCTATAAGTAATAAATTGGCCAAACACTTTACACTTTTGCCACAAGAGAGCAGCACATGACAGACTGAGGAAGTGCGTTATGTGAATATTAATTTTCATGATGAGTCTGTGAGCCCCTTGATGGAGAAGGGAAGGAAGAGTGTAAAGGGTATGTTTACGTCCATAGTGTAAAAGAGTACACGAAGCCATTGCTTTTATTTATTACCGTATTGGCCTAACATGTTTATTAAGAAATGTGAAGTGAGTGTCATGCCACATAATGTCAAACGTAAATGAATTCACTGCTTCAACTTCTTATTATATGAACCTGACTTATTTTTTAGAAAGAAAGAAATGTCTAAGATTATACGATATGAGGGGTGTTCAATAAAGACTGAAAGTAGCGTATATGTAAACAAAGTAGAATAATTAGTTTTTTTCAAGTTAGTATGAACATTGAAGTATTAGCAACAACCAAATCGGCAATGAACATTATTGCATATTTATTGTTAGTATGGCAACTGATTTATAACAGTTGCAAATTTTGCCTCTAAAGTTTACTATGGCTGATTTTTGAGAGCAAAGATATGCGATAAAGTTTTGTGTAAAACTGAGGAAAAGTGCTACGGATATTTACAGTGACTTGAAAAAATCTTTTGATATTGATGCAATGAGTGAGAGAAACTGTTTTAGGTGATATAAAGACTTTAAAAATGGACAGGAATCATGTGAATTGGAAGGTGGACCTGGCGCCCCTGTTTATGCCCTTACCAAAGAAACAATCAACACTGTGAGTGTTATGATTCACTTTGACCCACATTTGACTATTAGATAGCTTGCTATAATGCTCGATATATAAATTGGCAGTTTCCATACACTCATGTATGATCATTTGAATATGTCAAGTGCCTGTGCTCGTTGGATACCATGTCTGTTAACACCAGTTCAGAAACAAAATCGCGTTGAAATTTGCCAACTTTGGTTACAGTGCGTGCGTTGAGGTGATGAATGGTGGAAAAATATTATTACTGCTGATGAAAGTTGGATTTACTGTTATGATCTTGTAAAAAAACAACAGAGTACAGAGTGAGTGGAAAAAGGTGGACCGACACAAAAAAAACCTTGTGCTCACAGGTCTGCCGCAAAGGCTAAGGAGGGCTTTGAACACGTCTTCAAGGAGTGGCAGAGGCGGTGGAACAAGTGTGTGGCTTTAAATGGCGACTATTTAGAAGGAGATACAAGTGTTAAAGTCTAAACTTTTGTATTAAAGGTATTGAAAGAGTACTGTCAGTCTTTATTGAACACCCCTCTTAGTTAGTCGTATGGACACGATATGGGACATTGTGTCCAAACAACATCAAAGTATAAATGAATCCACTGCCTCACTGAGACACTAATAATTTACAAATATAAATCGTTCTTTAGTAGAATAAAATAACATAGGATGAAGCAACACAAAGCACAGTGCCAAATCACTCTAAATACAAACAACCAAACTAACATTGAAGTGAAGCTCTTCAAAGAAATATAAGTAGTCTGCTGTCACCGTCAATATAATTAACAAATATTGATATTCTAAGGCTTTTGGAATGAAATAATAATATTTGCAGCCAATAATACTAATAATCTTCTCCAATATACACCAAATATGCAAATGTCTATGATGTACGCAATACAGCACAAAAGGGTCAAATGGTTAATACCAATATTTTCAGTTTTCTTTTAGAGATGGTCTCCAGAGAGTTACGGATGTAATTCTAAAAATAATTTCCCTAATAAAATATAGTAAAAGTTTATAAAAGGAGCAACATTATAGATAGAACGTAGGCTAAGATAGATGGAATAACCTTAAAGTCATGTAGCCCTTAACAATAGAAAAAGACAAAAAACACATAAATAGGTCATATATAACATTAGTCAAACTTGCAAGCAAGTCCCATTCTGTAGCATAAACAATCAAATTAATTCTTCACTTAATTTTTCACAAGTGTTTAAAAGTGATTCAACATGATTGCTGATGCAAGTTTGTTGTTCAATTGCTCACCTTCCCAGAGTGCCTCCCTTCTTGTCCTTGAGGAATTTCCATAACGGATGTGCGTTGTCACCGTTAACATCAACCTTGTCGAAAAAGTCAAATTTGGCATTGAACTTTGAGACAAATGTGCAAATCTCTTCATTTGAACCTGGCTCCTAAAAAAATAACCAAAAAACCATATATAATTTTTTATTAGTCCTTTGAACGCTATATATAAAAATTGAGTAAAAAAGAAATTCTCCTGACAACTATGTTATATGTTATATATGAAAATGCAAACAATAATTAGCAGTACCACAGATTCAGAGAAATATTGAATTTTTAATGGTATTTTAATGAAAAAGATATAAAAACATATGTATTGAAGTGTATACCAAGAAAATAACATAAAACCAACTAAACAATAGAAAATATATATATACTTGCAACATGTAAAAATGAAAAATTTAAATAACTATTCTTTTTTTACTTTTAATTTTTGCAAATTTTTTTAACAAAATTAAAAACAAAGAATTATACTGTGGAAACAATATTTTTATATTGTTATAATGTTGTGAAAGTGAAAAATATTTTTTACAGGAAGACAATAATTACAAAACAGTTTTTGAGATTATGTACTACATACAATACACATGCAGTGCAGGAGTTCGATAAAAAAATATGATTCACAAACATTGCATGCGTTTCCTGTTCTGAAGTGTAGAGTTTTCATTATTTTCATCATCAAATGTAAGATCTAATATAAGATGTGAAAAGGGTGGTGACAGCGGTGGGTGAGAAAGAGGGGGGGGGGGGTTGTGTAGGACATGGAAGAATTGTGACTCATCTACTGAAAGCTGGATAGGATTGATAGGTTTTTCATTGCTCTTTTTTTGCAAACATCGGCCTAGTGGCGAGATGTAACCCTCCATTGACAACCCCCGCAATAAATATTTTAAGTGCTGTCAATATAATAATGGGGTTGTTGCTTGCCCAAATTATTTGTTCTTTCCGTAGCTTCTCGATTCGATGCTAATGGAACTGTTTACACTACTTCTCAATCAAGTAATTTCTGATAATTGGGGTATCACTATCATTATCTTACAAATCATTTAGTAATTTGTCTGTCAATTTCCATTACAAATAAATGATAACGATCTATGTATGGAAATGAGTATTGCTTGTTTTAACAAACAAAGAAACAGTTACAAGAAGTAATGTAACTAACTAAAACGTCAACTTAACGAAGCACTTAACAGATCCTAACATCTAAAATGAGGTAAACTCATAAGTGTGACGGAACAGACTGCAACCTGTTCTCCGCTATATGCAGCGAGTTGTTGCAACTGTTTCCGAGTTTTTTTAAATCGTGATTAATACAAAGTACTATATGAATTATATATGTTTCTATTGTAGGATAGTTACAAAATAAAATACCTTTGTAAATATGGGATGTAAAAACATTAATTAAATTTACAATAACATGAGGCGACAACCTTGCATTTATAACAAGGTTTTCTAGCAACGAGAAATTTCTGCTATGGAACCTAATGCTTTTCAAAATCTTGTAGGCAAGATAATACATTTTCAATCATTATATTGTTTAAATAAGTCTGCATGAAAATCCAGATAATTTTGAGAATGCTTTGGATTCACAAAGCAAAGGCAATTTGTTCAAAATAAGGATGTAATACAAATCATTTTTCAAAATCAATAAATTATACTAATTTAAAACAAACTTATAATGAATTCCAAGGTATACTGTGTGCAAATAACCTAATTTAGTTTTTAAAGAAAAGTTGACATTTAACAGTCAAATTAATGACAAAATATAACGATTCTATAGATTAATGTTGAACAAGAACGTTGGAATTTTCTATAGTACATTGGAAGGTAGCTAAAACAATATGTTGAATGCTAATTATGGTTGACAAATTTATTGAAGGATCTAAGTTATGCATGAGACTGGTAGTGGTATCAAGGAGCATAGAAAGACCATTCTAATACACCTAGAGCGTTGAATACACCTAACCGTTTCTCACAGCTGCTTGACAACAAACACAAAAATCCAATAAAAAGAACTTTTGAAAAGTGAAATTCAATATGATTCTCGTAGCTGCTGGTATAAATACAAAAAAAAAAAAAAATCCATAGTGATGGTGTAAGTTCTATTTCATGTGCCAAAATGTAAAAATCAGTGTTTCAGTAAACTAGCTTCAAACATCACTGCACAACTTGACCACAATATGGTTACTGCTGAGAAAGTCTGTCAGCATCATACGTGTATCAGGTCATTCTCAAACCTAATAATCCTCACAGATCACAAATAGTGTTGTTGTTCTCAAATATCTTTTTCACCTACTGTAGTTATCAACATCCAAGTAGATGGATTACATAACTACGACACCAATCATAGTAATTTAAAATAAACCGTTTACTGTACCTGTCCTCCAAACTGGTTGCATGGGAACGCCAGGATCCTGAGGCCCTTGGATTCACGGTACTTCTCGTCCAGCTCCACCAATTCCTTGTAGTTGTCCCTGGTCAGACCGCACTGTGATGCCACGTTCACTATCACCAGGACATGGCCTCTACGAGACATGACACAATCATCAGACTCCGACAGCTGATCAAACTGAACTGATAGAATTTTGACTAGACTTACTTTTTCTTACCAACAGGCTATATAAATCCTTTATATATATTTATATGTTTACCCGACTAAAAATGTATTGGGACAGCTAACACATTGCATTTCATACTACTGGAACAAGTTACGAGGGCTGTTTTTTAAGTAAGGGCCGTTTTTTTTTTTTTTAAATAAACAACAATTATTTTTTTCAAAATACATTTATTTTCAGAATCTACATACTTTTTTATTTTTCTACATAGTTGCCTTGTTTGTTAAGGCACTTATCATATCTTAAAACTAAGTTTTGAAATCCCTCTTCAAAGAAATTTGCCGCCTGCTCTGACAACCAGGAGTTCACGGCCGTCTTGACTTCTTCGTCGTCATTGTAGCGCTTCCCGCCAAGATGATTTTTCAAGTACCGAAAAAGGTGGAAATCGCTCGGAGCAAGGTCGGGGCTGTACGGCGGATGATTCAAAACTTCCCAGCCAAAAGAGTTGATCATTTCCTGTGTCCGAGCAGCGGTGTAAGCCCTTGCATTGTCGTGGAGGAGCAGAATTCCCTTTGTCAGCATGCCGCGTCGGAGACTGGCCAGGGTTGCGCAGTAGGCTTCTGAGTTAATCGTCATTCCTCGCGGCATAAAGTCCACTAGCAAAACACCGCGCCTGTCCCAGAACACAGTTGCCATAACTTTGCGCCGCGACAGCGTTTGCTTGGCTTTGACTTTGACTGGAGATGTTGTGTGCCGCCATTCCATGGACTGTTGCTTTGATTCAGGAGTGATATGGGATACCCATGTTTCATCTCCTGTGACAATTCGACTCAACATGTCGTCTCCTTCCTCGTCGTAGTGGGTCAAGAAAGTCAAAGAACTGCTTAATCTCTTTTTTTTGTGATCCTCAGTGAGGAGTTTGGGTACCCATCTTGAGCACAATTTTTTAAAGTTTAGGTTTTCTGACACAATTTTGTACAGTACTGACCTGGACACTTGAGGAAATTCCATAGAGAGAGTGGTTATTGTGAACTGTCGGTCCTCATGAATTTTTGCGTCAACTGCAGTAACCAAATCGCCCGTGATCACAGATGGCCGGCCTGAGCGATCTTCATCGTGGACATTTTCGCGGCCATCTTTAAATCCTCGGACCCATTTCCGCACTTTACCTTCACTCATTGCCTTGGCACCATACACCTCACAAAGCAGACGGTGAATGTCAGCAGCCAACATGTTTCTTGCAGTCAAAAATTGTATCACTGACCGAATCTCACACGCGGCGGGTGATTCGATAATCTTAAACATTTTAAAGATCCACAGTAATGCATACAGGTTAGCTTCAGAGCTGCAACTGACATGAAGTTGTTTGCTAGGAATGCCGGGAGGCGGGCCGCACGCTCGTTACGGCAGGAACGCGAACTACTACCGTGTACGGGAGAACAGTCCTTACTTAAAAAACAGCCCTTGTATTTGTTATTTTTTATTTGTATATTATGTAAAAATAAATGGATTTTGATTAGAAGTAAGCTAACAACCCACACAAGGTCTCCAGGGAAAGAACCTGTTTTATAAAATTTGAACCATAGTTTCAACTTATAGAATACAACAGTGTTCTGTTTTTACTGTACACTAATACATGGGAAATACACAACTATTCAACCGTTTAGGCTATTAAAAATATGTCCGCAGTAAAACGTGGTGTTTTCAATTTTGTGTGTGTGAATGATATAATATTATGTTCCATTTTTAGTCTTGTAAGACTAAATATGTACTTTAAAATATTGTATAAGAAATAAACTAAAGCCTCACTTACAAACTAATTTTAAAAAAATAGTTCATCCAAAAAATTTTATATAATTACTTAGGTACTTAAAATGTTATACACTGTAAAAATAGTAATAGTAAATACATTAATTTACATAATGATGCAAATTATCATAACCTAAATAACTGAAGTCTACATACCTATATTTGGCTAATGACACTTCCTCTCCCTTGGAGTCATTGACTCTAAAGTCATAGACAGACGTGGCTTTCTTCCAGTCTTCATTTCCCATATTTAATGACAGCTGTTAAACAACAACAACGGTTTAATATTTATTTATGAATACTACTATTCCTTGATAGCAACCTGGGTAAGTAGGACAAGGATTATATAATATAGAATTGCCATATTTTGCCTCTTTTAGCTCATATTTTTAAAAATGTATAAAGATTTAAATTGAATAACAGCTCTGTGATGATAAACCAATAACACTGTTTAGTTCTAAAGTAATTTTTCCCTTTAACATCATAAAGGAAAAATATATAGAACACATTGCTGTTCTTCTACACAACCATGTAATGTCATCTTGCATGGACAGGACTCTTATTGGATACCACAGAATAGTAGATATTTTACACTTAAAACTACATCATTTTACTATTTAGTAACTGTGAAGATATCACTAATCTAGCTATCACTAGGTCTGGTGGAGCCTACTAAGTATTTAGTAGAGGTAAATACTTGCTTGTACTGTGATATTCCCGATTGGAGGGAACTCTTATATTATTAATGGCTCTTTATATAAAAATTTAAATTTTGAAATTTCTATTGACAGATTTCAATCCCTCTCTTTTACAAGAATCTACTCAGTATGTTAATGCATTACAATATATTTTATGCAAATATTATAAATCTACTCTACTGGTTGAGTTAAGAAGAATCTAAATGATTTCATTATTAACAATGAATCGTGCGTGAGTCACGTATGGTTTCAGAGGCTGGACTTAAATAAATTATGTACATTCCTGGAACATTCCTGGAAACACCAGACAAATATTTTTATTTATAATATATGAAAACTTTAATTACACAGTGTCTTGAAGTATATTTTTTCAACATGAAGAAAGCTTCACCTATTGTGGTGGGGGAAAGATTCTAAACATCAGCTATACAAAAGCATAGTCCAGTAATAGGACCTTTCGATATGTAACATAATATTTACCAGCACAAGGAATTACAGACCGTGCATGATCATTAACAGGGTTTATCAATATGAACTACAGATAAAAACACACTGAAGTCTTAGTTCCATATTGCAATTTACAAATTTAATACATAAAAAATGCAATTAAATAAAAATTGAAAGTAAAACTTGTTAACGGAGAAAAAAGCCACTATATTCTTTTAATGTTTGAGTACAGACATTGTACTTAAAATGCTATTATTAATTATGCAACTTTGTTCAAACGTAACAATTCCTCTTTTAAACGTTTAATATTAAACAGAATTATAAATAACTAACAACTTGTTGCTGTGGTAGAACATATTATTTTATTTTTTATGGAAACAATTTACACAATAAATGAATAAACCAATACGTTGTAACAACCTTGTTTAAATTATACTACTTAAAACAGTATCTGTATTAATTTTTCAAGAAAACCCTTACAAGAACGAAACTCTAACAAATTAACCAAACCACAGTTATGTATAGTAACTTACAAAAAATAAAGAAGAAGACATGATAATAAGTAGAGAACTCGAAATAGCAATGTGCTTCACTACTGACACCCACAGAATCAATGACAAGTCTTGGCTTGTTAATAATATAGAAGATATCAGGCTGAGTCATGAATCCATGACAAGCACTTCACATGTTCCACTCTGACCTTCAGTCCCAGTTAACTTTGTAGCCTATGCTATCTCTTGGTTGTATTCTTTCTTATCAGATATGAATTATACAAGGCTTTGACTTCAGTTTGAAAATATTTCAATGCCACTCATTTTTATGTAATCATTTCATGTAATGCCTTTCCTACTTATGTAATGTGTGAAAGAATACATTTTAAAACTTCATATTAGTTTTATTCTACTATTACTACAGTCATGTCTGCTATTATTTAATTAAGATAAAGGAGAATGTAAAATAATAGTACTTAACCTTAAAAAATTCTTTGGTTATATAAATATGTTTCGAAACAAGTTTCACCATCAAGTCTTTACATAAACAAAATACATGAATAAAAAAAATTGAATCAAACAAACATGGTGTGTACATATGTATACAGAAATTAACTTTTGTTATATGTACTGTTAAATGTTCAATTAAATAAAAACAGTGTAAAAACAAGGGAAGTAAGGAAAACGCCCAACCTTTGGAAAAGTTAATATAGTAACATTTGTCCAAGTTTGTCAGTACTTGTAGTGTAAACGAAGTTTACCTGCTGAAACCACTTATAATATAACATTGAAGATCTGTATTAAATTATATATACATATAACTTTAAGTTTAATGCATCAATAATACAGAGTTAACATGCACAAGTCAAGATGTTATTGCAGACAAAACTACTAAATATATGTATTAGAGTAATATCTAGTACTTTTTTTAGTATTACATATTTTAAGCAAAATTCTCTCATTTGTTAGTACGAATAAAAATATATCTGTGGAGATGCTCAAGTTTGATAACTATATTTGGTTAATATTCTATTTTAGAGTTTTCAACATTTACCTTCTGATTCTCCTAACATGTCTTTATTGCCTTACTTTACAGACATGTACAATTAAAAAGAAGCTTTCTGAGAACTTAAAATGCATCTTATTGCAAAAACACAAAATACTCAATTTTATTCACTATAATTATATAAACAAAGCTACACACGTTACACAACTACATACCGAGTGATTTAACTTGTTTAACACTGGTTTACAATAATTAGTTTTTTAACTAAATGAGTTAGTAATCAATTTCAACACTTCAACACAAACACTGTTAAGACAAAATCAATTAAATTGTGCTCAACTTACTTTAACTGATGCAAATCCCATTGTGAACAACGGGACAGCAAACTTATGTAATCTCCAGCTACCCATGAGGGTTACCATTGTGATAATCAACCTGTCAGACAACAATGGTCATGCATGTACTGTATTTTAAAACATATTTAATTCGGCTATCCATTTGTCTATCATGAGAACATAAGTCATTCATTCTCTTTTGTTTATTTATACAAAAAAACAAGTATGTTGTTTGTTAACTGACAATTAATTAATGATTAATGTGTCCTTATCATTAATGATTAATCATTTATGATTAATGTGTCTGATTATTAATGTGTCTTTCAACTGTTTCAAATTGACAAGTAGTTTACCAAAACATCATCACAGATATTTCTAGCCAGCTAAATTTGAAACTAAGTGTATCTAAAATAGTTATATATTATAAAATATTATATCTTTGTACTAAATAATATGCTTCTAGGTAAAAATGTGCCTGCATTCCAAAATTGGAAATCTTTCAGAAATCTGTTCATTCAAATGAGACTTATGACCAAATAATATACATAATTGTTGGCCTACTATTGTTTTTTATACGAGAAAGAATTACATCAATCAGTTTTAGGGCTGTTCAGCATGTTTTATGTTGTTTTTTTTTAACCAAAACAAGAGATGTTTCTTGTGTTCTATAAAAGACAATACATTAAAATGTAAATAGTGTTTAATTTGTGCTGAATAATACAGTACAACCTCATTAATAATGATTTGGACCAGTAGTGATTTAGATAAACAACAATTCGGATACACAAGGAATACAATAAAAACACAATATTCAAAATAAAAAACACAATTTGTTACAAATATAACAATAAAAGACAGTAATTAACTTATTACTTTCCGTTTTACAAAGTATTAACTAAATGGAGAAAATATAAAAAAAAAAAATAAATAAAAAAAATTTTTATTGTTATTATTTTGTAAAAACTCTGTTAGTCTCTATTGCGTAACTTTGGTATAAGTGCTTCAGGGAATAGGATCAGGTATACGTTTCAAGACCGTCATTACCTCTCATAAAAAATAAACTTTGCTCATAATACAGAGAACAACCTGCTGATACTCTACATCAGTAATATTGTTGATCTGTTACTGTTAAAGAACAATCTGTTGATACTCCACTCAGTGCTATTGTCGATCTGTTGCTATTGAAGAACTATCTGCTGATACTCTATATCAGTACTATTGTCGATCTGAAGACAATCATTTACATCTTCAAAATTTACAATTTATTATTAACCTCTTGTAAGCCTACTACAACATTGTTAATAGAGCCTATGCATTATTCAAAACACCAACATGTATTAACGGTAAAACAGATTACGCTAGAAATTCAACAAAACATAATTATTTTTAAATTTCCCTCCATTCTGTAAAAGCGATCAAACTAACCCGGATATCCTGATAAATGAAGTTGTACTGTACTATGAAATATGCTACACCCAAACAATCTTTGATTTTTGTTTGACAATATTATGTAAACAATACTAAGTAGGCTATGTTATATTAAAATATTTTGTAATCTGCATTTATGAATTAGGAATTAATAATCAAGTTTAATGATAAAATTTTGCCTCCAAATAAGAAATGTTGGGACATAATTGAGTTTGATGTTGCTTATAGTCCAATTATAATATAGTTCTTACATTTGCAGGGCTTATAAAGATGGATGGTATAAAAAAATTCTGGCCTCAAAGTTAAGCCATTTGAATTTTGTTTACAGAATGAATAACAGATCGATGTGACTTCTGAACCTTCCATTTTAAAGTGAAACATCAGTAACATTATTAATTCTGGAATGTCACTATTATCAGCCGGAGGGTTAAAGTTTGTTTGTAATCTATGATTCATGTCTGGGCCTTATTGTCTGTTTCACAGTACATTTGTGGTAACTGAAAATGAAAAACCACAAAGCTATATTAAAAAACTTAAACTATTTTAAATAAAAAAGTAAATAATTTTTTAAATAAAACAAATCTATACTACATAAACCATTAATATTTAGTTGAATAAATAAGTTTATAAGATTAATTTAATCTTTCATTAGAATCCATTTTAATAAAGTTAAGCATAAGGATATATGTTAATAAAAATCCTAATAATAATAACAGGAAATAATAAGATACAAAGTTCAGCAATTATACTTTCACTTCACATGTATATTGTATTAGTCATTTAATTTATTTAGTATCCTCATATCTTATATTGTAAATGACTAAAGACAAATTTATAACAAATTACAAATGACTTTTTATGAAATAGCCTAATTGTACAACAATTTTACCAGAATATATTTAATTTCTTACATTTAAATTTAATACTAATAATATACTTACTATGAGTATTATTGGATTCAGACAGTTTACAAAATTTAATTCATCAACTAAAAATGATCTTTGTTATTAGACTGTTTTAGTTGAATGAGTAACACTATTAATACGTAAATATTTCCATAAATATATATATATAATAATAATCAAAATTAACGTACTAAATCTATATATTCCCCATTAATTTACAAATCTACCTAATAATTAGAATTTATTTTTGTAAATCTTTTGGTTTTAAGGAAAATATAATTTTACAAATCAAACTATACAATAATTAGATTTTATATTTGTAAAATTTTTTTTTAAGGAAAGCACAATACAACCTACGTAATTAGAATCCAATAAGTGAGGAGCATCTATAATACATTAAATTCCACAAAAAGACACTTAAAAGAGATAAATTATACATGATTGTTATTGCACAAATAGGCATGACTTAAGACATTCACAAGCTATACAGTATTAGTTAGAATCCAAGTTTAAAAAGAATACTCACAAAAAAATAATTGTACGATAACAGAGCAAGGATAATAGAGAGTGCTCCTACACCAACTGTTAACTTGTTCATTATTGCACTCAGCTTCTTTCCTAAAAAATACCAGATCCTATGTAGGTAAGATGATGGAAGTTGGAACTCTTTTATTTGTAAAATGTACATACAACCACTGTATGTAAAAACCTACTTCTAAAACGCACTACACAACTATATTTAGATTTGCTACTACTTGTAATCGTTATAGAAAACTATTTTGCATTTATAAAATATTCTTTATTTTCTTAATCGTCAAGAACAGAGTTAACATCAATACATTACATTCTACCAGCTTCTTCTTATTGGAGTCAAATACTTATTTTATAAACAAACACTCCAATAATTATGAAGTGTTTGTTTATAAATTAAGTATCAATACATTATTTACAATTTCAAGTTAAAACTATCTCGAAACCTTACCTTAGTTATACGCACAGAGATAATTTAAAAATATTTCAAGTTTAAAAAAGATGTTATTTTTGATCTACATGGCAGCAACCAAGATAACGTATATATTATATAAGTGTACATCACCCCATTTGAAAGACTTAATTTAATGGTCTTATCTATTAAGAATTAACTATTACTTGTTATCACTTGTGTTGTTATAAAATTCTAATCTCTTTATATTACTACTATCTTGAAACTTATTTAATAGCTGCTTTAATATGCCAGCCCTTACCACAGTGGTTGTTTGTGGCCATGGCACATTAATACTATCCCGGATATCCTAAAGTTAGTGCATGACTCTTTGTCACAGTGAAGGTGTTAAGCTTCAGCCTACTGTATATTGTGTAATAGACAAGGTTAAAATTAACATGTAAATGTTAATGGTTACAACCTGCACTATTATTGAATGATAGTGGTTAATGAACTTTTGCAAGGATCAGCACCATATTTATGTATAACCATGAAGATAACAAATAGTGTCAAGATATGTAAAAATCTACAATGGAGAGTTAAATTTTCAGGTGAACTCTTCAGTATTGCTTTTAGTAAACTACCACTTTTGTGTTGCAATTCTTGAAGTAGTTAGTGGTGTAAATTAAATTAAAGTACCTGATTGTCAAACTTCTTTTCATGTAATACTTGATTACTTAATTTCAGGATTCAGTACCTCATGTTCAGATTTTTGATGTCCTGTTGAAACACAATTCTTCTGTGTTCACACACTTTGTCATAGGTTAAACTTTTAGAGACAAAATAAAAAGATACAAAACTGAAACTGATTGCAAATTTGACACATATGCAAAAAGAAAGAAATGTAATCTTCACGGCGGACTTGTATCGAACTGCAGTGTTTGTAAGACTTCTCACCAATCTGACCATCAATTCTTCTTGTCATTCAGCCACAGCTATCTTCTAGCTTCTCATTTTTCATTCATTTAAAAAATAAAATTAATAAATAAATACATTATTTAATACTCAAATTTGAAATGTATGCTGCACTTGTCTGCTAAAAATCCCGCCAGTTGTGAAATGTGATCTGCGATTAGTTTTTTGTTGGCAAACTTGTGAAGTGTATGGAAACAATGTTCATAATCAAGAACAGAGTGGATGTTCGAGCATTGTGACTTACAATCTAGTTGGCAATGTTGAAAAGATTTGTGAAAACCACCGTTTCCCAATAACTGAGCTCTGTTTCTCTATGAGCTGTACTGCCAAACATTACAAAACTTTAGGAGGGCTGTCCAAAACAAGTGCCAAGGAAAATTGTCATAAAAAATCTTTCTTCTGCATGACAATGTATGAACTTACATGGCAAACCGTATGCAAGAACTCTTAAACTCGTTCAACTGGGAAGTTTTCCCTCATTCCCCTACAGTTATGATCTTGCTCCAAGTGATTTTCACTTGTTCCTGAAAATGAAGACCTGGCTGGCTAACAACATAGCGTTTTGACAACAATGAGGAGCTCCAGGTACGCATCCCTGAGTGGCTGAAATCACAGGTGGCAGAATTCTATGACACAGGAATTTCAATATGATAAGTGCCTGAATTTTTTTTGGTGATTATGTAGAAAAGTAGTACTTTAGTCTCTCTTTCACATGTTCATAAATAAAATGTTTTTCTTGCACTTGGTTTAAAAAAATCCAAAATCCCTAGGGAAAACATAATATGTCAATAATGGTGACAAGAATTACCATACACAGGCATATTTAGGCCTTGATGATAGTTTCTTAAATTTATGTATTTCTTCGTACAAATTATTTTGTATATTATTTTACTTAATGTTTTATTTTAACTTTATAGTAGAGGAGTGGTTTTCAAAGCATATATAACAAAAACTTACAGTTAAATAAAACCCATTTTATAAGTAAGCCTAATATATGTTATTTTATTTTTCTGTGTTTATGTTTTACTGATTTGCTCATAGATACTACATAACTTGTATATGCCTACAATCTTGTTTGTTCTTTATTTTGAAATTAATATAACATATGCTATATACATGATCTAGCTGTTGGCTACAGATCATGTACATTTATAATGATCATTATAAGCATACAGTAGAGCATCTATAAATCGAGTTCTTAAAAATCTACATACTAAATAATTCAGATTTGATTTCGGAGAAATATCAAATTAAAAGTAAAAACAGTACTGTATTAAATTAGTTTTAACTTGCCAAATGCTATGAATCATTTGTGTGTTCATCATACAATCGCGTTGATGAAATCGAAAATTTTATAATTTAAAATATAATTCTAAGTATTAGAAAACAATTCCCAAATTTCGAATCTTAATATTTTTTTTAGCTACGCTTATTTTAAATAAAATTATCATCTAACTCATATTTGTCATTCTTAAACCTTTGAAGAACACCTGATAATACAAAAAAATCATCCAAGAAATTTATCTTAAAGGAATATTCAGGATGACTCATGACAGTAAAAAATTACACCATACACGTTGCATGCTCCCAAATGAACACACATTGGTAGTCCCGCTTTTCACATTTAGAGTGCTCTAGCGCTAACCTACTGTTTGTAGACACCATTGTTGATCGATACATGGTGCATAACTAAACTATTCTAGAACACTCAGATAAGCTATCTGGAACAGATAATGCTAAAAGGATACATAACAAGAAGCACATTACAAAAGTATAACCATAACACTTTACATTTAAATTATTAAAAATCAAGGTTATTTATGATTTCCACCCCCTAAAACCATATATATTTTTGTTCAGGAGAACGATAACAATAGGTTAGGGTTAATAAAAAACCCATGAGACTCATATTTGGCCAGGTTGGCTGTTAACCCCCACTGATACCAAGGTACTTTGGGATTATACCGACCACACTAGTATGAAGAACACAAAAATAGAAATTTATAGAAACAAACATGATAGAACGAAAAAACAACTCTTCAATTACAAAATTACAAACTTACAAGCATTTCCAGGTATTGTGATCGGTATTGTTGTCGCTGTTATCTTATCTTTCTCGAGAATCCTGATTACGGCAGGCCGCGCGGCATCACGTGATTTGCACGGTACATAATTGCCTTTCCATTACAATTCAATTTATATTTCTGATTAGCCCCTCTAGAATTTGATATTTTACTGATAGGTACTATCTCGAGGGATGTTTTTCTTTCGTCGACATCAGCGCGGGGCAGCACCGAAGGTGCTGTCGAAGCCCGCGCTGATGGCCGGAGGCACTCGCATTTTGGGTGGCGGAATGTGATCAAGAATAAAAACAAGTTTTGAGTGTTTTTTTTTAATAAAGAGTTTAGTTTGGTAAATGTTTGTTTTTGTTAAATTTTTGTGTTTGGAGAAATGTAGAGGTAAAACACGAAAGTACAACAAAGCGATGCACCAGCTGAACGGGCGGCGAGGCTCTGCAATCACGTTATCTACTAGACGCTCGACTTTGACCTCTGTCTGAGGATGGGGAGGGGTTTGCGATAAGACAATTCCTGTTTTATACTGACGAAATATTGTTCTACGCTAATCTAGTAATCAGTAGAAACGAAATGTGAAATAACGATTCATGTCTGGGTGTGGTCGGTATAATCCCAAAGTACCGAAAAATCACATAAAATAGCCAACTGACATTATGTTACAAACCTGACATGTATTATTATTAATAGATAATTATATAGGCTACTTTAGCCACTTCACATTATTTGTCAACATTTTAAGTTAAATAAGAAAATAAATATAAAATAGGAAAGCCTAAATAACAACAGAAATTACAATGGAAACACTGCAAGTACATGATATTGAAGTTTGGGTTTGGCTGGGAAATAGTGTAAAGGGGCTAAAGTAATGTGCAATCATTTTTATTTCTTTATTCATACAAGTTTTTACTTTCTTTTCTTTGGTTGGTTTTGTTATTTTTAGTTTCATTTTAATTAATTATGTTATTGTTAACATATATACTGATAGTCAGGGGCATTTCAGTTTAGCCTTATAGCGGAAAGAAGCACTCACGTGATTTGAGCTCGAATTGAGGTACTACTCGAGGATATTTTTCTTTATTTGCCAGCAGTACAGGGTGGTGCCACCGAAGCCCGCACTGCTGGCCAGGGGCATTTCGGTTTAGCCTTTCTCATGTGATCTGAGCTCGAATTTAGCTTGTTATCACCCCTCACCCACAAACCCCGATTCTCTAGATTGTTAAGGACTATATTCAAATACTCTGAATGAGGAAAGAAAACTGTATTTACATACTTTTATACTATACTATTTTATAATAAACTATATATAAAAAGCTATGCGAGGAGATTGTATGCCTAGAGATTTCTTTTTCTGTTTGTATCTAGTTTCTAAGCAAATTCTTCCACTTTATCGCCCAAAGATTAGCTGAGTACCTGGGACTATTCGATATAAAATTTCTAACCTTAAAAGTTCACACATTGATGGCCAGGGGCGTTTCCGTTGTAATTTCTGTTATTACTTACTTAGGCTTTCCTACCTTTTATATCTATTACATACTAATATCCTATACATTTATTTTCTTATTTAAAGTTGAAATTTTGGCAAAAAGTGTTAAGTGGCTAAAGTAAATAATTACTGAATAATTAGGAAGGCCTACCTTACAAACTAGCATGTACAAAGACTACGGCTGCATATAATAAGCTACCACCATAATACATTATTTTGCTTTGTTTGAATTTATTTGGAACAAGAATCAAAATTGTCCTATAAGAATTAAGTCGAACCAAATTATATGTTATTGGCTTTCAAGATTGTATTAAACAATATAGTTATTCAGTAAAGTAAAAGAGCTGGCAAGTACAATTACGAATATCTATAGGTCAAATGGTTTTATATTTGATAGTTTATTTATTTATAATCAATATTTGATTCTTTGTCGTGGTGGCCGCTTATTATATTATAAGAAAAATTATGAATTGTTTTTGCAATGGGGATTCTCAATAGCTCTCAACTCCAAGATAAATTATTAACTTTATTACATTTTTTTATCTAAACTCGGATTCAAAAGGTTAAAAGAACAGCAAACCAGTAGACATGTATACAAGTACTGGTCTACAGCAGTAATGCAATGATCTCAAAAGTTACGCAATAAGACATTACACAATTTGCTTAGTTTAAACTTATTCAATTGGATAAAAACGAAAAGCTGATAATAAGAAAATATTTTAATCCTTACAAGAGACAACGAATGAAGAAAAGTAAACTGTCGGTGTTTTCTGTTAGCTACACTAACCCCTCAATTCCTCAGACAGATCACCAGCACTTGCACTGTGCAATCACTACACAAATACAAAGCAAAAAGCAACAGTCACGCAGCACTTAGCGTATGTATGCTAGTATGAGAAGAATAAGAATTTACATAACGTTCCGATAACAAACGCCACAGTGACGTGACATCACTAAATAACCAAACATCACAATTACGTCATCATCATCAGCTGAGCTCAACTTGCTTGTATTTTGTCATGGTTTTTTTCATTTTGTATTAAAATTGAGTGTTCCCTATGAAATCTGAAATCAATCAACCGATCTTTACAAAGGCTACAAAACCAACTTCCATTGGAAGAAAAATTTAGTCTAGAGGAATTAGATATGGCGATAAAATCTAGAACTAGCTAACAGCTCCTGGTTTGGACGGGGTAAAGCTATTTAATCTTAAAAATGTTACCCTTTTCAGCTAAAACTCTACTGCTTAATGTTTTTAACAACATCTGGTCCGGAGCGAGATTCCGATGCAATGGAAAACCATCAAGGTAATAGGCATTCTAAAACCAAACAAAGAAAAGAAAAAGGTAAGGAAAGCTCATATAGACCCATCTCTCTAATGTCATGCATGATAAAAATCTTCAATTTAATGGTTAAAACACAGATTGGAATGGTTTATCATTAAAAAACAAACTAATACCAGACTACCAATTTGCCTACCAAAAAAAGAGAGGTTGTAATGATTTCCTGTTAGCATTCATGGCTGATATTCATGTGAATTTAATGCAAAATAGGATTGCAGCTGCTGTCTCGCTGGACCTGAGCAGTGCCTATGATACGGTTTCTCTGCCGCTCTGGTGAGTAAGTTGTTTGTCCTGGGTATTCCCCACAGATTTATAACTCATGTACATAAATGGTTAAGCTATAGACAATTTGACTTTTGTCGGAAGCCAGCATACCCTCACCAGGTCTACTGTCAAAGGACTACCCCAAGGTTGTGTGCTCAGCCCAATCTTGTTCTCACTTTATATATTCTGATGTGGGAATTCAGTTACCAAAAGAGATCCAACCCTTTTTATATGCAGATGATCTCACATTAGTCTGTAGTGGTACACGGTTTGACGGTGTTGATGCTCGGATGCGAGAAGCCCTGTCTAGTCTTACCCAGTTACTGTCAACTGCTGTCCCTGGCAATCAATGTAAATAAGTGCAAAATAATAATCTTTAGCAGGAAGAGGCAGACAACAAACCCAAATTGGACTGTAAATAATGTAAGTATCCCAGTTGGAGATTGCCTCAAAATTTTGGGTATCATTTTTGACAAAAAAACTGAAAATTTTAAACAACATGTAAGCTGTTTGGTGAGTAAAACTCTTAAGGACCTAGACATTCTTAAGTCACTGGCCTGCGGAAGGAATGGTGTACACCCTCAGCTACTTTTAAAGGTATACTGCAGTATAATCAGGAGCTAAACTAGATTATGGTGGCTTTTTGTTTTGGGCATTTACCAAATAGTGTTTTGAATAAACTAGACATTATTCAAAATCAGGCTCTCAGGTGCATATTGGGTGCTATGAAGTCAACCCCAATTTTAGCTCTTCAAATGGAAGCAGCAGTACCCAACTTGCAGACCAGAAGGGAAAATGTTAACTGAAAGACTAGTTTTCAAAGTACTGTCTGAACCTAACCATCCAGTTTATGTAAATTTAAAGTATTTAAGTATGGCAGCAAATCATCACGAATACTGGGCCAAGAAGACCACACCACTGTATATAAAATCAGTAAGTACTGTAGAAAGGATAGTAATCCAAACCTGTGTCAAAGAAACTAGGACTAATTGACAGTCTGGAGAAGCCAATTACTATGCTGGATTTAAACTTATGTTGCAGGGTAGATATTAATCGGATGGAAAATCCAAAATCCGAAATTCCTCCTGAAACACTCAAAAAATTATTTATAGAACAAATAAATGAGGAATTTTCAGACTACATAAAAATTTACACAGATGGATCGAGAAACGCAGAGGGTTCTGGAGCAGCTGTATTATTACAAGGTAGGCCTAATCATCTTAGTTATAAATTCTGTTTACCCAAAATAGCTTCCAGCTACACAGCCGAACTTTACGCCATAAAGAAAGCAATCGAGATAGCGAATCTTCAACCAGGTAACAAAGTCTAATTTGTTCTGACTCAAAAGCAGCATCCATGCAGTCAAAACAGCCTGTAAACTTGATTATATTGATAACATTACATCCCAAATCGTGGAGGAGGTCCTTTCTTCAGAAAAGAAAATATAACACTTCAGTGGGTTCCTGGTCATGTGGGTATTACACCAAATGAAATAGTAGATAAGCTGGCGAAAGAGGCAATTCAGACAGGAAAAAGTAATCAAAGATCTGGTCCTTCCGATGGGTGACTTTGTCAGCCATTTAAAATGTGAAATGACATCCTTATACAAAGCTGAAGTAGAACAAAGCAATAAAGCAAGATGGTATAGGGATGTGCAGCGGGACCTTCCTATGGTCCATGGTTTAAGATTGCTAAGATAGGAAGAAGTAAAACTAGTCACAATAATTAGGCTAAGACTGGGTCATGCACAGGTAAATGAAACTTTATTCAGAATAAACTGCTACTTTACTGAAAAATGTCTCAAGTGTACATTGAATGTGAAAGAAAGTCTTCAGCACCTAATCTTTGAATGCCCAACATATGATAGCTTCAGAGAACCATTAATACAAACATTTAAAGGAAAAGAAAGTAAGGCCACCATTCTATCTCAAAGAGCTGTTGGTAAGTTTTTGACTTAGGCGTATTGTTAGAAATAGTAAGGTACCTAAATAGTATAAATAGGTCAATTTGATAAAGGCAATTGGGTGTTACTAACATTCAAGTATAGAACTCTTCCACACTATCTTGGAGTCATATTTGTTACCTACTCCAGGTTCTAACAATTTGTATTTATCTCCAGGGTCTGAATCCTTTTCGGAAAGTAGAAAGTCGCCTGGAGGACCTCAGGCGTGAAGAAAGTCTGATCAGTGGGCCCCAACCATTTCCATTGATCCTGTAACCTAAAAGCCTTTCCTATAGCTTGTCCCCTCTGTGTGTAAAAATAACTGAACACTACAGGAACAATTGATTGATAACAAAGTAGGTTATAGGCAAATACTAACATTTATGTGGAATTGTAAATTAACTTCCCCTTCCCATGAAAAGAAACAGTGTGAAAGTGAAATAAAAAAAAAAAAAAAAAAAAATTAACACCCTCACCACAAATCAGTTAAATGCAATACATACAGTGAAAAGTGAAATAAATAGTAAGGGTTATTCAAAACATTCAAAGTGCGATAAAAACAGTGGAAAGTGAAATAAATAATAAAGACTATTGTGGTTCCATGCCCATATGGTAGCAGAACCAGCTACATTTTGGTAGCTAAGAAAGAAAGAAAGAAAGAGTGTGGAATATCATGCAGTGCAGTGCACTTTTGTAGATAAATGTAATGGAATTTGAAGTTATATTTTATTTTTATTGTAGTCCATTTATCAGTGCTAACCTTTGTTTATAACATATAGCTAGTAATTGTCTCCAAACCTGTAATTATTTATTTACATATTATTATGTCAGTATCAGTAATGTCAGTGTGACAGCTTCAACTGCAAGCAAATTAAAAAAATAAAATTAGACTAAATTTTGTAAATAGATAAGATTTAGATTTCTTTGTAGTGAGAAAACATGGAAGACAGTGAAAAAGTAAGTTGTTATGGAATTATTACTTAGAGCTCTTTACATAGTTAAAAAAAAAATCTTTGGTGTAGGTCTACTAGGTTATAAAAAGTATTTAAAATTTTTGAAATTTGCATTAGCTCTGTACATGACAGTTTATTTATTCAAGGTACTTTGTTTGAAGTTTATTTTTGACGATGGAAGGATTGTGAAGGAAACAGGATTTTTCCGGACATTTGCCATCGTTCACGAAACAAAAAATCAGTAACACTACGTTTCAAGATCTGCAATCTGAACTGTGTTACTGATTTTTTGTTTCATTGAACGATGACAAATGTCCGGAAAAATCCTGTTTCTATTCAAGGTAAAAATGCTAGGCTGCTATTACGGGCAAATGTTAATAAGTGGCCTACACTCGTTATTTGATTGCTTTTATTGAATGGTTTGATTGTTTTTATCCAAAGGATAATTCGATATTACAATTTATTTAACTTATCATATGATTTCAACTTATTAGTTTTAGTAATTTTAATGTAAACAATAAACAAGAAGAAGTAGGCTAACTAATATTTTGAGCCTTTGAAAATGGCGATGAATGTGAGGAAAATATGTGAGAAATTTGGGAAACAAGAACTTGGTTGTTATATACCACTTGGTCCCGGGGGAAGATCCATTGTGTTGCACAATCACTTACCACTATAAAAACTTAAAAAATCATTAAAAATAATGAAAATGTCTAATATGAAAACGAAACACATAAAAATGCGGGAAAAGTACCTCCCTAGGAGCGAGAAATACAGCGTTGTGATAGCTTGAGTGCTGGCCGCACAGACACTGACTGGTTACCTCATTTCAGAACAAAGGCTCTGTGGTAACCCGCAGGGAACGTGTTAACAAATAAATTAACATCAAGCATAGCAATAGTGTAAAAATTTTACAAAACTTCTGCCTTAGTTCGGCATAGTTGTTTATATCGGTCAATGGTATCAGTAGAGTTTACACCAGTCATAATTTTAACCTTACTAATGTCCCTCAGTAGAGTGCCATAAGTGGACCTGGTTATTTATATTGAAATTATCAAACTGTATTTAATTAATATACCCATTGATATAATCAACTAATAATAATAATTTGAATAAGAACTAAATCATCTGCACCAACTTTACACACATTTTCATATTCTAAACACAATTTGTTCAATACTTAACTTCTTTTAAATAAATGAAGATAGTTAACTTTTAGAACACTATATAAAATAACACTAAAAGATAATTTACTGTGTCTTTTTCGGTTTCTAGATGGTTTTGTTGTTACGTTTTCTCTATTATTAAAATTTTATTTTTCCTATTACCCACCTTAATGTTATAGTTTGATTAATGGTTATGATTCCTTTATTATTTATTATATTATGTGATTGTTTAAACTATTGGTATTACTTTGAAACATGTGACTTTAATTTAGTGTTTTAGATATGTTGATATCGATTGATAGTTCTATTATTCAATATATAAAGTATCGATGATTGTAATAAGCGATATAAAAACCGGGACCGCTAAATACTCTACCCTAATTGCTTTTTAATTGAACATTGTGTTTTTAAGAATGAGTGTGTTCGTTGTCTTGTTTTTAAACTGGGAGATTAGTTTGGATGTGACAAAAAGTTTAGGCCTAATCATAAAAAAAGTTTTTAATGTTGTAAATTTAGAAAATCTGCCTGTGTATGATCTTTTTTGTATGGACATAGAAAATTATTTTGGTCTTATTATACAACACTAGCTGTTACCCGCGGCTTCGCACGCAATCTTAGAACCAAAGTCCTTATATTACTTAGTAAAAGCAATTATAATGTAATATAATGGGAGTCCTATAAAAATTTAAAAATGTAAGTAGGCATACATCAGGTAGATATTATTTAAGTTCCTGGTAAATAGTATCAGAGTTTAACTTAATTATTATATCATGTTTGGCACGTGTAGGAGCATTTCTGGTTCTAATTAATTATATACATAACGTCACAGCTGAATCTGCCTTGTCAACCCGATCAAGAAAACACAAATCTCAGATCACACAGGTCTCGGAAACTTACTTCGGTCAAAAAGTGTATATTTCCAGTCCTTGTCATATATTTCAGGTCCAAGATATTTCCAGTACTATAGTAGAGTTTGCCTTGTTGTTCTGACGAAGAAGAAATATATAATTATGTATACTTACGTAGGACCGAGATGCCTACTTCGGTTAAATAGTGCCTACTTAAGACCATTTAAATTCACTTACCTACTATGTCACAGTTTAGCTTGCCATATTGACTCGATCAAATTTTATATACGTTTGATTATCTAGTTCTTGGAAATCTACTTTGGTCAAAATCGTGTTGACATAGTTGAGTTTACCTTGTCCTGATGAAGAAAATACAGACATAAGTAGGACTGAAAAGCCTAAATTACGACCTAGGGGAGAGTCCTACCTACTTACTATGTACTTTCGGTATAAGAGGGAAATCCTTATTAAGGATTTGCAACTTTCCAAAATAATCGTTATTAAAGGTTTGCGTTACACTTGTTTTTTGGACTTTAGCCAGGGAAAGAATGAATTGTTGAGGCATGTTAGTTATTGAGTGAATATATGAAAAATAAATAACCTTTAATGTCCTCTTTTTCGCACAGGTTTCTTAGTGTAATGCATATAAACCTGATAAAATTATGGAAAGTAATTTTTCTACATGATTGGCCCAATTAAGAGTTTTGTCTATTTCTAAACCCAAAAATTTAATACTATCCTTATTTTCAATTGTTTTATTATAAATTGTGATTATAGAATACGCTTAACCTTATGCCTTAAGATTTTATTGACTCCTGAAGAAGAGAATAGATTCAGAAATGTGTTCTATTTGTGTAACATATAACGATGGCAAATATCGGAAACTCTGTTATCCATTCAAATTATTCATCTTCTGTAATGAACTTTAAATAAAGGATATAAAAGTCAGCACTACAAACTGTTTAGCCAAAGCGTGTCTTGATATTGTTTAAATTTGTTGATACTTTAATGCAATTTTGTCTAGTTTTTAGTAATGTAAATTTGTTAATTTTAAAAATTAAAAATAGTTACAAAAAAGTACAAGATTTGTTTTTAAAAATGAGCAACAATTCAAGCCAAATTAAAAATATCTCACTCTTGCTGGGTCACACAAATTAAGAGATCTTTGCCTTTTACAACTACATATTAGTAAATGTTCCTATGTTTACCCTTATTGAGTCTAACTTTCTATAAATTTGAAAATGTTTTCCTTACATTTTTAAGAAACAAAATTAATGAAATATCCTTGACAGATACTAGAGAGATTATTCAAAAGCTGTTTAAGCAATTTGCAACCTCATACTATTTCTATATACATTGTAACGATGACTGAAACAAAGTGAATTCGTACGCCTAACTTTGAGTCAGCATGGAAAACACATGTGGTTCAGTGTATGAGGTATGGCTATTAAATAACGGGACTGATATTGTAAAAAAATTTATTTTCATTTTAAACATAATTACTTATTATCACCTTCAATATACACCCCTTCTCAATCCCTTTAACGCTCCATGCGATTTTCCATTGTTGGAAACAATGCTGAAAGTCATCTTCTGTCAACTCTTTCAGGAGTCTTGCCGCTTTTTCTTGAACAGCTTCTACGGATTCAAATCTCGTACCTTTCAATGCAGATTTCACCTTAGGGAAAAGATAAAAGTCGCATGGTGCTAGGTCTGGCGAGTAAGGTGGATGTTCTAACACTGGGATGCTGTACTTGGTCAGGAACCGCTTGACAGATAACGCGGAATGAGCTGGCGCATTGTCTTGGTGCAAAATCCATGATTTGTCCTTCCACATTTCGGGTCGTTTTTTTCTTACTCTTTCACGTAGTTTATTAAGTACCTCAAGATAATAATGTTGATTAATTGTTTGACCTTCAGGAACCCAGTGAAGGTACACAATCCCACGAATGTCGAAAAAAACAATCATCATTGCTTTAAATTTTGACTTGCTCATTTTTGCTTTTTTGTTCTTGAAGTTGAGGTCTTCCAATGCATGGATTGGCGCTTCGTTTCCGGATCATAAGTAAAAAACCACGATTCATCACATGTTATTATTCTTTCCAATAAATTTGGGTAATTTTCAATGGCATTCAAAGTGTCAGTACAAACATTTTTACGAGCTGCTTGTTGATCAATCGTAAGAATTGGTATCATTTTTGCACACACTTTTTGCATGTTCAAATTGTCATGTAAAATTTGCTGTACACATTTCTTTATCAATGCCTACAGATTCAGCAACTGCACGAATGCTTAATCGTCGGTCAGACCGAATCAAATTAGCAACTTTTTCAACATTGTCTTCCGTTTTTGATGTTGAAGGACGACCTGGCCGCGAATCATCTTCCACATCTTGTCGACCATCTTGAAAACGCCATTCAAACACACGAGTCCGCGATAAACATTCACTGACATACACTTCTTTTAGTAAATTATAGGTTTCTGTAGCGGTTTTTCCAAGTTTAACGTGAAATTTAAAACAATTTGTTGCTCTATTATTACGCTAATCATTTTCCCGGCAAAACAAAATAACAACACTTACATAAATGAAGGTTATGACACAACGATGTTGTTTACAGAAACGAGACTAACTGCATTCTGAAGTGGAAGTCTCAAACTACACAGCTGTTGGTCATTGTTGGTTGGCGCATGCGCACTCGTGCCACTGCAGCGTCAGTCCCGTTATTTAATAGCCATACCTCGTATTTGGCATCTCTACTCGTCTCATCCCATACTCAGTTCCTATGTTGATGCCCATTCTTATCAAACATGAAAGAGTATTAGTAATAATAGGTTAATTACTTTTCAGGAATCACTTGGGAATGGAAAAATAAATGACAAAGCTGTTGTGAATGTTTCAAATGTCATTGATGAAAATGACCTTGAAAGTTTACAAATAGATGAAGATTTCATGAATAATACAGAATGGAAAGAGAAAGATAAACACATCTTTATTCTCAGTAGTGCTGGAAAACCGGTATATTCAAGGTAAGGCTTTCATTACAAGCGGTAAAAAACATACTTAGTGTAGAAAAAAATACAAAATCATGTTTAAACTCTAATTTTATACAATTTTGTATATATTAAAGTTATTTATTATTAAGTATCTACATCTAAAAACTAGGTATTCAAAATGCCCACAGAATAATTAAAGGGTAAAAATTTGATCCAAATGTTATCAAGTTATATTTACTTAATGTTACACTATAAATTTACTAACAATGTGACCATATAAACTTATTCGTTCTTAAAGCAAACGTGTGTATGTTGGGAATTAGTCGAATGACAATTATTGCTTGAGTTTAAATATCCACCAGATTGAAATGGTTATTATTTAAGACTTATTACAAACTCATCCAAGCAATGAACTGTTGTGTAGTCTTGATTTCTAACTTTGAAGCTTGTGCATGTTTTCAGGTATGGCAGCGAAGATCGCCTAGTGACCCTGTTCGGTGTGATGCAAGCCCTAGTTTCCTTTGTCCAAGACAGTGACGATGTGATCCAATCTATACATGCTGGTGACTGTGTAATAGTTTTCCTGATCAAGGGTCCAATCATATTGGTTGCTGTCTCCCAAATTTATGAGTCTGTTGACCAACTATCTCTTCAACTCAGGTTAGATTTTGTTTAGTCTATAAACATTTTGATTTGTTTTGTGTGTAATCCTTTGAACTGCAGTTTTACCATGGGGTTTTATGATTTGGTGTTGTAGTTTAAATGGTTTTTAACTCGTAAACACTATAGTTTAATAAAAACAAGATTTTGTTTGTAAAATCTTTTGTTATTTTTTTGTATCTTTGTATTTTTTTCTAAATTCCTTGTTTACATATTATAGTTATTTAAAAATGCCTACTTTCCAAAATACATTGAAATGTTATAAAAATGTGTAACAATGAATTAAGCACTTAGAGGATTAAAGCAGATTAAGGATTAACAACTGATGCTATAGTAAAAAATCTTTAGAAAGTAGAGAAAAAAAGAAAGTAAAATTGATACTAAGACAAAGCCTTCATACCATTTTATATATGTTTACAACACAGTTAATTATGAATTGTGTGTATCTGCGATAAATGGTGATTAGTCCTTCTCATGCAAGCCTTGTCCTTCCTGATAATAAACAGTGGTTATAAAAGTAAATAATTAAAATATTTTGGTTGTAAAATATTAATAGTGTTTGGAAATAAAAACTGAAAACCTTGAATAATATTTATTAACTTCTAATCATGTTATTGCACACTTTAGAGATAAAATACTAATATAAAAATCTTGTATTGAGGGGACAAGGACAAACACAATATACCTCTTTGTGTCATACTAAGGAAGGAAGAAATTAATAATGGAATTAGATATTTAAAAACTGTTATTTGAAATCTTAAACTATTCAAGTTTTTGTGATTGTCTCAAGTATTGTTAGTTATAAAAGTGATTATATCTTATTCCATCAAGTATAAAACTAACCATAACTGTATAATGATACTACTCATAGCTGTTTTCTGATACAGGTACGTTTATAATCAGATTGTGAGCATCCTCACACTGAAGCAGCTGACTAAGATATTTGAAGAGAGGCGCAACTTTGACTTACGGCGTCTGCTGACAGGCTCTGAACGCCTGATTGATCACATCCTGAACTTCACAGAGACGGAACCCATGTATCTCCTGAGTGCCATCAAATGTCTACCACTGTCCTCCACTTTTCGAGAGGCCATCGGACAGACTATTGTCTCTGCCTGCGCCAAGATCAAGGTATGTATCTCCTGAGTGCCATCAAATGTCTACCACTGTCCTCCACCTTTCGAGAGGCCATCGGACAGACTATTGTCTCTGCCTGCGCCAAGATAAAGGTATGTATTTCCTCAGTGCCATCAAATGTCTATCACTAACCTACACCTTTCGAGAGGTCATCGGACAGACTATTGTCTCTGCTTGCGCCAAGATAAAGGTATGTATCTCCTCAGTGCCATCAATTGTCTACATTGTGTACTTCACAATAAACAGTTATAAACACAATCAGTTGTTTCTGTAATGGTGTCTTTGGCTTGTCAACAGTTGTAGGTATATAATGTGTATGCATGGGATAAATTGTGTCGCTGCAGTAACGGAATTTCGAATGGTACTTAATAATGCTTTTTTTTAACAAAAAATAAAGCTTAGAACTGGAATATATTGATACTATAATTTTGATTTAGTGCTGTAGTTTTAAATATCAGAACACGAGTCTCAAACATTTATTCTACAATCAGAACAATTCTTACAATTGCCACTTGTTAAGTTAAACATCCTCGACAGTAACTCTTTATAGTTATTGTTCTATCAAACTTGGATTTATTACCACATGAGACAGCTGTAGCTTTTATTCACTATGTTTGTTGCAGAATCTAGTTTATGCCATCTTAATAGCAGATAACCAGTTAATTACCATGGTACGCATGAAGAAGTACAACCTGCAAGCCTCTGATCTCCATCTGATATTCAACTTGGTGTCAGCTTCAGAGTCCTTCAAAGCTGCTGAGAGTTGGACTCCGATATGTCTACCTAACTTTGACTCTAGGTGAGGACATCCTTTACTGACTTCGACACTTTACAAGGGCATATTTCTATCTGCTGGATTAACCTTACTTTTACTAAAAGAGGGTTAATATTCCTTCCGGCTCAGAAGACAGGTAGATTTCACATGAAGCAGTCACCTGGAAATATAAAACTGAAAATGCATTGTTAGTTTAGTTGTTCAATTTGCAAAACACTGATGGGACAATAACTCTTCATGTTGGTATGTTAATATAATCGTATAACACTCTATAACTTTGAAACCTTACAAGACAAAAATTGTTATAAGCATATAAATTTCTTTGTAAAAAGGTGGAGTTGATTTAGTTGCAATTAATACAAAATTATGTTTATAAAGATATTTATTTACAACGTTTCGATTGTATACTTCTATGTCTTTAAACTGCTGCCACCTTGAAACCTTATAAGTTGCCGAAATATAAGTAAAAATAAATTTTCCTTGATATTGTGTGATAATTTTTGTAAAAGTGTCAATTTTGATTTATGTTGTGAAACACCTGACATAATAATTTTGCTTGAATGCAAATGATAGTCTTTTTGAAACGTTTCATTGGTTGAGACTACTCTGAAAATTTTAAGACATGACAAAAAAAAAGGTAAGAATAAACATTAACGTAGATGACCTGAGAGTTTTAAAACACTTTTGAAAATTTTGAATACCCACCTTAATGAAACCTTAAGACATAAAAAGAGTGAAGGTATAAAAGTTGTTTCTAATTACGTAATATACACACCATTTTGTGTCTATGGTGGGAATTAGTTCCATTAAATTTTGTGCTCTAATGTGAAATGCCACTATCTTTGAACTTTTCATTAGTTGAGACTGACTAATGAACTCATCCAAGTTATGTGCAAGTACTGCCTTTGTACCAGTGAAGTTTGGATATTATAAACATTTTCACTGCATTTGTTGTGTTATTTTGCATAAGACTATACATACATTAAATAAATGTATGTACCAATTTATAGGATTTTGGTAGTTTTAGATCCTGGGGGTCATGATTGGAGAAGATGCCAAAATATTTCTCAGAAATTGTGTTGGATGATTGCAATAGGGTTTTAAGAGATAGATTTTTTATGAGATCTACCTACTATAGGGAGTGTTGATTATGACTATTTTATCGTATCTATTACACATTATATGTAGTAAAATCTTTTGCCCAGAACTCCCTATATTGCCCCAAATATAGACATATTGTTCAGTAAAAAAGTGATTTGTTTCAAAGAGATGTACAAGTATCATCTTTCCATAACGGACAAACCAATAATAGACCTATAGCAATTGTTAGATACAACATCACTTTCCTTAAATACAGGAGACTTATTTCCATCAGAAAAAAACCATTATTGAGGTGTATGAGAGGAGGAATTCAGACACTTCCACCACTTACTTCAACATGGTAATTGACATACAATAAATATCAAGACTTGCTGAAAACTTGAACTGTCCAGTGATCCAAACAACATCTGAAGATGAAATCAGATTCCTCTCAGATAGTAGATTGATATCTCATATTACCAAACCCAAAAGACTGACTGTCACTGTAGCAACAGAACATACCTAGTTAAAAGCTATTAACCCTATGCACTCAAAGGCAGTATTTATAATTTGTCGGTACCGGTCAAGATTAATACGTCCATAGCTCGTAAGGCCAACACCACTGGCCATAAACATAGCAGTTATTTTGTAATATTCTCTTTGTTTTATAAATGAATGGTGGGTGAGTGCTGAAACCTATCAAGCAGCTTTATTTTAAAGTAATTTTTAAGTATATCAGTAAATTTTAAATTAGTCTATAATTCTTCTCTAAACATTGACTGTGCAAATAAGACGAATTACGCGTAGTGAGCCTATACATTGAAGTGATAGAAACCTAGAAAATTGTACTAGAAGACGTGTGCCAACTATTCTTGACTACACATAGGTATGTATGGCCTACTTTATAACATTTTATTTATATATCTTTGTTAACAATATACATATAAGAGTTACATTTCCCAAACTTTGTTTATCTTTGTATTAGAAAGATTCATTAAAAATACATTTAAAATTATTTTTCATTTTTTCTTTAAACATTTTAAGTTGTTATGGAAATAACGCGGAGGAAATTGAAAAATAATTCCGATTTGGGGAGGTAAACAACAAATATGGCCACCGAGCTATCAATGAAAGTAGTGCAGCCATCTTTACTGGCCATTCAAATTGCAAGGACAAATTACAGCAAAACTAACGCAAGCTGTCTGCAACCTTGGTGTAGCCAGTGCTGCTGGCCTTTTGAGCGCAAAGGGTTAAAATTATTATCAGAGTTTGTTTTTGGCATGAATGATTTCTTTTAAATTCGGTTTACCAAGTTCTATGTTGCCTGGAAGGTTTTCTAGTCATTTGAAACTTGATAATGTTGGCTTTCTTTTTAGCTTCATCCACTTACCAGGAACTTCAACAAGTTCCTGGGTTTTAGTTATAACTGAGAGATGGTTGTGTCATTGTAACCTCTCCAGTTTTCTATCTGTATAAAAGATCTTGGAAGGTCCATTATTTAGCTTTGCTTCATTCTTGGGAGTGCCGATGGCCGAGCGGTCTAAGTCGTTGGACTTTGGGTCTGAGTTAGAGATAGCGCAGGTTCAAATCCTATCTATGACCGTTGCACTTTTTATCAGTACCATCAACCTTGTACTGTATCGACTCTCCCCCTTATTCTGTTTGATAAGATCCTCGCACAGGCCAGTGGCCCATGAGGATGGACAGAATAAGGCTTAAAAGGAGATCGGTCCCCTTAAAAAAAAAAAAATTAAATTCTTACTGTATTAAAGTCTGACAGTAATCTCCAGTCCAATGACGAAAATTCTCTCCTTTTCAGAGATTCTACAATATCATTACCATTTGCATTGATAAGAAGGTAAAATTGTAGTTTTTAAGGCAGATAACCATTTTCCAGTGTATAGCTCCATAATATGATGTTTTTCACAGTGGGTTTCTCCATGCTCATGTGTCATACCTGGCTGAGGATTGTCAGGCATGTCTTCTGTTGCTCACTGTCGACCATGACCTCTTCTTCACTCTGTCGGAGGCCAAGCAGCGTATTGTGGAGGTACGATTGGCCTACTATCACTCTTTAACACTTAAGAGATAGATGTTGGGTGAAATGAATACTGTTTATATTGGATGCTGAAACTACATAACAGTTTCAAAGTGTCATAATTACCTTAAAAGAAGAATATTGTGGTTTATTTTTATCTGAAGTTAGGGCATTAGAAAACTTTATATACATACAAGACATTAGTCGTGCAGATTCCAGAGAAACATAACCAATGCTTGCTATGAAAGTTCATAACATTATTGAGGACTAAAAAAATTAAAAAATTACAGGGTTGAACGATCAAGACAGCACAACAATGATTGACATAAGATTTAACCAAAGAAATACACTTTATAAATCCATATTTTTTCATTTTTAAAAATCAGTTTAAACTTTAAAATAAACTCTCCAACAATTAATAGTAAAATTATTTTATTGTCAACAAGGTTGTAAACCTTAAAAGTTTTTACTATTATGAGTATTGCACCAATGAGTATTTTATTTACAGATAATTTATAAAAATATTGAATATTGAAATTCCTTGAAATATGATTTACGGTGTTGTCTTGTGTCTTGTGTTTCACAGTCAATTGTGTAGTTAGAAAGAGCTGACAGCAAGCGCCACCTTGATCGATTTTTTTCATCTACTATAAACTACATGTTGAACGGCTTTCGATACATAGGTATCGATACACCGATAGTTCATTTCATCTTCTTTCCAACGATGTATAACTCGAATGTATTACACCGAAAATATCCGAAATATATTCATTATAAGATCGGACTGCGCGATGCGTACAGCGTACGTCGCGGGCCGAGTTCAGCAGTAAACACTAGACGTACGGTGTACGTCGCAGTGCGTCGAAGGGTTGCCATGAAGACTTTTTTAATAAATTTATTTATTTAGAAAAATCAGCAGCAAAATAAACCCATTGCTATAAGCACAACTAATTTCTTCTTTTTATAACCAGTGTTTGCTAGGCAGGTCCTTCCTTTTTAACGGTTGAATATTCAAGAACATCATATTAAAACTGTCAGGTTTACAGTGTATAGTGGATTTTTTATATACAAGTGATAGACTCAATGCATTGTTTGGAAGGACCAAGAGGCAGAGTTAAATTATTTTTACTTGTATTAACAGTAGTTCCAGCTGTAATTACTTTATCATGAATGATATCTCCCATAACCCCATCGAGAACCGCACAAGACATGTCAGCTACAACGTCACTTTCACTTTTGTTTTTAAGTACAAATGTGTCAGTGTAGGTTGTGAAGAAGAGCGAGTCATCACTATCATTGGTGTCCCATATAAGGAACAGTCTTCATTGACCCAACCAGTAACAGCAAGTGGTACAAGCTAGACTTGATCTTTGACATTGAGCATTCCCTTTCTAAGATCTGTACACTTCGTGACATTCCTTTTTAGTATTCTAAATTATTTTTGCTTCACAAGTAAAAACTAGACTGAGATTAACCCAGGTACTGGTGACGCTGTAGCAACAGTCAAACATGGCCATGAAAAAGCTACTTTATAAACTAACTATAATGCTTTTCGAGGAAAGTAATGATAAATAAATGTATCAATTAGTTTGAAGTTTGGTACTTTTCGATCTTTGATGCAAGTCAGAGAGAAGAAGAATATTGTATTTAATTTTCATTCATGTAATTTCTTTGCTATTTACGTTTTGGCTAGTTTGTATGTTTCTTGTTTCAAGTATGTAATATTATTTAAAGTTATTATTTAGTCAAATGGTATAAACCTGTTTTGAAAAGTATTTCTCTTTCATGTGAATGATGTATTGAAATAAATAATTAGTGTTTTGTTTCAAAATAACCCAAGCTTCTTAATCTATGTAGGCCTAGGTTAGGAGTGTCAAGTTTGTATTGTAGCAAGTTTTACTTATTTTATATGTTGAATGTTACCAAAATATGATATGCATTTGAAATGATTAGGAACTATTTAGATCAATCTAGTAACATAAGAGAGTTGTTAGAAAGTGAACCAGTAGACTATGACAGCGGTAGTGAATCCGATTAGGTCTAGTGTTAGATCTCAGTCCCTCAACCGAAACTAGGTATATGTGTTCACAATGTGTACTTGTTATTGATAAATTAAATGTTAATTTTAATATGATAAATATTTCAAATTTTTTTAAATCAAAAAGAATTTTACTTATAAAATTATGCATAGTAAAAAGTACAGATTTGAATGACAAAATATATATATATATATATATATGACAATGCATAATCAAATAACTTTTAGTATTTCTTATATTTTTTATAAAATATCCTTGCAAAACCTGGAAAGTGGCCTGCCAATAGACGTAATTTTGTTGCCAGTTATTGAATAATGTTTTTGGAAAAGTTATGAAACATTGAGGTAACACTGCCTTGTGTGTTTGCAGCGACTCCGCCGTAACAACAGTCTAGAGGCGATCAATGCAGCACTGGCTGAGCCTCCGACGACAGTGGCAGAATTGGGTGTGACAGGTCTACGACACTGCCTGTACAAGTGTCGAACGAGCCAGCAGCTGTGGAGCCCTGCCGTAGAGGCTCCATACCACACAGAGGAGCAAGCAGTGAGACTGCGCCGCGTGTACCAACAGCTACACGGGTGTGTCCACCGCCATAATGGCGCTCTGAAGCTGGCTTACCAACAACTCCCACTGGAGACCATGCTCGGCTGGGTGAGTTAATATTTGGAACAGTGTAAATCTTCTTGACCATCTTGAATTACTGTTGTTAATTATTTACAGCACAAAAATATCGATGAAGTTAACAAAGCCAACAAGCATGTCCGATAAGTTTTCCCAAAATATATCAGGCAGTGATTAAACATTGATTCCAGAAAATTTATGTTGGATGTACTTTCAAATCTGGTTTCTTGCAGTTACATTTGAAATGAAGAGGAATTTATTCTTTGTTCATTTCAAATTTACTATATCCATGTGTTAGTTTAGAATCGCTAAATGCCTTTAGTCAAATTAACTCATTATATTTTCTGTTAAAGGTCTACCAATAAGTTACCTGTCACACAAGTGGTCTCTTTAAGGCATTATTTTAAGAATGTTGCTTACAAGTAGCAGAGAAACTGTGTATTAAGAGTAGTATCAATAGATAGTTTCCTCTTTTGCCATTATGTGTAATAGCTATTTCTTTTGCTTCTATTGAGTAAATATTGACAAAAAACAGTTAATGTGTTTTCCATGAATTAAATGGGGTATGGAAAATTATAATTGCAAATGGTATGTGTGTAGTACTGAATGTAATTGCTGTGTACAACTTGGTTTACCTTAGTATAAACTAAGTTTATTTTTACATCAAATCATCATTACGTTGATCACTCATTATATTTTTAGTGTCAATTACACATGAAACGAAATGAGAAATGTCTTTATTATGGAGGCGGAGTTAGGACTTAAAAATCTTTTCTTCCACTGGGAAGAGTAAGGATAATAATATCAATTGGATATTTTGTTGGCTTACCAGAGCCATGGGTTTTATAAATGATTGATAGGTAGAATTGGAAGGTCTGCTACTTGTTAACAAAACCGACAGTGATGATGATGTGTCAGTATTTGTCACATAGGGTGTTACAATATACTGTATAGGAGTCGTGTTACTGGTGACATAACTTCGAAGTAGGACTAATGCAGTGCTCCTTGAAAATGTTTCAAAATGTAAATAAAATAAGTGTGACTGGTACACAACAGTTGAAGTGTGTACAAGACGTAATAGTAAAATAGCATCAGAGGGTATAATTACGTCATGCTATTACTGATTCCTAAAAGACCTATAATGGTGACTGTAGATAGCTCTTGACAGATGACACTAGATCAGAGGTGGCCATTACATTATTGATCAATTAGTGCAATTACTCGGGAGAGCCAGTTGCTGTACAGTTTACGACTTCGGACTGTGGACCTGAATTAGAGACAGTGCAGTTTCAAATCCTGCATGGACAAATGCACTTTTTATCACAATTATCCACCTTGTATACACCTTACTTGTTCAGTTCCCTGCACAGATATTTAGTCCTTGGTAAATTAGCTTATTCAAGTATGGCTACAAAATCAGCCTTTTCTTTTTATTAAAAAACATTAGTTTGATCGTCTATTTTATTCTATACAATGCTTTAAGGTGTTTTCTTTTATGTAACGTCAGAGCATTTTATTTCATAGTAAAATTTAAAACAACAATGTGCCATCTTTTAAAATGTGAGTGTTGAAGTAAATTACAACAAAATGTTTCTTGAGCATGATAATTCTCTTTTGACCCTTGAAAAGTGCACCAAAAGTCTGTCAGTAATTAATAAACCTAAATATTATTTATAAATGTTTCAGATTACAGCAGGATTCGAGCTTTATGTTGCATTCGAGCCTTTAATGACAAAGAGGAACACAATTAATGCAGTTAACAAAATACTTCAATGGATACATAAAAAGGAAAGCCGATTGTTTATTCCTACCATGCCTACATTTTAATGTGATGTATTTTATTTTATTTGTAAATAGAATTTAGTTTAATATTGTATTTATAATGAATTATGTATAATTATAAAATTTGTATTAATTGAATTTGTTTTCACCTTTTTTATCCTATAATCATGCTTGTATTTAGTAATTGTGTGCTCCTGTGCCATCAGTCTTTCACCCTCTCCCTTATTCCTACCCACCCCTTCCCATAATCCACCAGCCAGCCCCGTACAGTGACACATACATTAATATACACCTCATACATCAGGGACCAAGCTATGATTTAACATTTTTTTACTTCTTGGTTTTCTCTTAATTATAATGACATTTATTCAATAATCCAGTGTTAGTTCCAAAGTTTGCATAAGTAAATTAGTAAAGAAAAATCAGCGTTTCAAATTAAACCTATTTATTTCCATAAGATTGTAGATAACAATAATTTCAGTTTTATAAAACAAGTTTTATTAATTTATAAAGCCTTTCTTTAAATTAAAAAGAACTGCCTTTAAATTAGGTAAGTAGTTGTATTTTTCTAGATTGCCTATGGGCAAATTGTCAATTACTTCATCGAAAACTAGACGGTTCTTTATGTCTGATTAAAATTTGCTCTTAATCATATCACAAGTTACCAAGTTACAAATGTTTAAGTTGCAGCTAGGTTGAAAAGAACAAAAACCGGTACCGTTTTTTGTCGATATTGAAATAAAAAAGCTAAATTTTAATGTAACTCCCGTTACTGTTACTTCATAACTAGTTAGTTTGTAGTTAATGTTCAAACTCGGGTATCTGTAACTACATACGAAAGGAGAAGAGCAGTGAATTTCCTCTAGAGCAGTATCTGGTGATATATGCAAACCTATGTGCATTAAGGTGTGCCATCCTCATCCGGATTGACATCCTTATGACTCATGAGTAATATAACATAATGTATTATAATCATTATTTTAATGCTTTGTAAATATTTTACTATAAATATGAAAAATATATGTTTTGTGCCCCCCTTACAAGAGCACAGAATAGCATGTGCCTAATACAGGCCTGCATATGTGTGGAGATTTTAATTGTATGCAATTCAGAATAAATAAAATACACAAAATTGTCTTTGGCCTGGCAACAAGTGACTGTCTACAATTCATACATCCTCAATCTAGCCTAAAAGGGGTTTTTAAACTCTGCATGTAATAAAATTTCCAAATTATTTTTGTTTGTATAAAAATATTGTGTTGTGTTTTGGTACATATAAGATAAATAGAGCTAAAATCAATCAAATTATATGCAATACTTAATAGACATTGTTTTGGTTTTTTCATTGTAGTATAGTATTTTGGGAGGTTAGGCAGAGACATGGTTTTTATCCACATTGCTTAAATTATATTTTTGTACAAAATCTGTATCTATAAGCCCCAAAAACTCGTTACTAACATTAATCATGTACTCTGTAGAGTTCAGATGGGAATTATAAGAAATCTTTTGAGGCAAATATTTTTTACAATACTGTCATGAAAGTTTATGAAAACCTGCAAACATTTTCATTTATAATGTGACCATCCAATTTGGAACTAATGCGAGTGTTTTTATAGAAACGATTTTAGAGAGTTTTAGGTTTTATTAACCTTGTAAATTAGCAAGAACTCATGAGATCTCAAAGCAACTAATGCAAGAAGATTTCTGAGGAAGGTTCTGAATAAAAAGCCATTAAATTCCAATATCAGAGCTCCACTTTATTGGCCTTAGAAGTTGCAAAATTAATAAATCGTAAAAATTATAAATGCAATGAATTTCATAATATTTAACATAAATATTGTTTTCTGAAAGGATGCTGTCTTATGAAACCTTGTTGAAGCTGCAGAGAGCAGAGTTTCATCTTGGGATCATTCCATGTATCAAACAAAAGAATGTTAGAATCAAACAAAAGAAGAGATAAGTACTTTGTTGTTGGATCCTAGCAAAGCTTTTGACATTGAACCTCACTCAGAACTTATTGAAAAACTAAACCCATATTGGGCTTGAAGATGTTAAATTGTCTATAGTTCTTATTTGTCTGATAGGTATCAATTTGTCAAAATAAGTGACCAGAGTTCTGATCTTAAGAGGGTGACAAAGGGAGTTCCCCAGGGCCCTTTCTTGTTCGTGGTTTTAATTAATGACCTCCTCAAAATTCTCACCCAACAAGTATGTCCTTTATGCTGACGACACTAACTTCATGTGTTCTAGTAAAAATCCTGAACATAATCTTCCGATGATGGAATATATGAAAGAGAGATCCCACCTCTGGTTTACTACTAATAGCCTAAGAGTTAATAAGGAAAAGTCAGAAGATATCATTTTCAGCCTAGGTGCCTATTCTGTGAATAAGTCTGTCAACTTACTAGGTCTCCATCTTGACTCTCAGCTCACCAGGAGACCCATACTGATGCCTTATGTACATAAAGAGCATCAGGATGATGCTCTTGATGTTTTCTAGAGTTATCTTTTTACTTAAAAAACTTAAAATTTGTATAAGTCCCAAGTTTTAAAGACCTATTTTTTTCTCTTCCACTCTCATCTTATGTGTAGTATTCTTCTCTGGGGTGCGGCTAGTGGTGCTAAAGAGGTTTTTCTGTGCCAGAAGGAGGTTGTTTGTGTAATTTTTAATCTTAGTTATAATAATACTTGTAAACAATATATATATATATATATATATATATATATATATATATATATATAGAACACAATGTACTTACGCTTCCCTCTATTTTTGCTTTACAAATTTTAATTTTTAAAAATCTAGAATTATTTAATTTGAGAGCTCAATCCACAATTATTATACTATAAACTAAGACTTGATCAATCAGAAGTTTGATAGGCTGTAAAAAATCTATAATGTATTTGGGCATCAAGCTTTTTTAGAAGGTACCATTAGTAAGAAGAGACATTTCTTGTAAAATTGTAAAAATGTTAAACCATCTGTGTCTAAATGGTTAAAACAAAAGGCTTTTTATTCTATCAAAGAAATATATTCTTGTACTCTCAACTGATTGTATTTTCATGTAATCTGTGCTCTGTGGCTTCATTTGTCGTAGATAATTTTATAAGCTGTATTTTTGTAGACCATTGTTAAACTTATTGGTTTATATTTATTTTCTAAGGTACATTTTTATGTGGGATTACTATGAAAGATTCTTGATTTTAGTTTAACCACACACTGACATCCACCATTTGAGATTTTTCTGAAAACTGGCATGTATGTTCTATTTATAAGTGGAAGTAACCACGCCAAAATCTTTGCACTATCACTAGAAGTTTTTACACTGATTAATATTATTTTTATTCCTTATAGAAAGTAGTTAATAGCGGTTTTTTACAGGGAGAACGTTAAATACAAATGATATTAATTATGGACGTATCAAATATGCTTTGAAAATATTCCTTAAAATTTAACTTTATAGTTGAACATTCAAAAGATATTCATCAATTTCTAGTTTGGCTTGACTCAAAACAGTAAAGACAAAAATTTAGAGTCTTTAAAGTTTATAAATGGCACCAACAACCAAGTTCTAACTCTATTTCTATTTATGTTTTGGTTGTATATACTAAATCTTTCCCAAAGATTATCTCTATTCTACCTATATTAAGAAAAGTGCTTAAATTCATGTACTTCTGATGAATTCTCCTCTAGCCAATATCCCATGAAAAAATCTAAATTTTTGGATACAGGTAAGTATGAAAAGTTCTTTAAATTTGACAACTTGAGTACAGAACTAAACACTATATCCCCAGTCGATGCTGGTCTGCTATTTCCCGGTGCGTGTACACACTCCTCAGCTGTTGTATGAGAAGTCGCCACTGCTATTTGGTTCCTATTGATGCTCTACATCTCTCACTAGTTGATTTACTTACTAATATTATGCTCAGTTTTGTTAAACTATTTCAATTTCAGATATAAAATATTAATCAAAGAACAAAATATTTCATGAACACTTGGACAGTACACAAATAGCAGTCATGTTTACAGCTTTAAAAAGAATCAATTGTATATTTGTGTAATATTTGTCAAAGACCAAACTATCAATGTGGAAAGAAAGCTTCAGCAGTTACAAACCAGAACTCAGAAACTAAGCAATGAATTAATCATGTAGCAATCACAATTTTACTGACTTCGTTAATGAAATTCATATTTTTAAGAAAGTTTGTCGTCTTAAAGCAAATTACAGCCCATTTGAAATTCCAAATACAACATAAAAACAGTATTATGATATGGTACTTCAGAACCAAAGAGAATTTTGAGACATTTAATACATTTCACTAGAGACAAACCGACTTAACGTAGTACAAAAATGCTCTCTTGATAACTCCAAGAAATTGATCTTCCAAACAAATTACACAAGTGTACTTATGAACCCAAGTTGCTAACAGGTGTTTGAGCAATCAGAAATAAATGATAAGATTTTTGCAGTATGCACTATCTGCTGGCATCTAAACTTAAAGAACGCTCTTCATAGCACTTATAATGAATAGCAGCTGAAACCAAAAACCTAAACCTACCTTCATCGTTTTAATGAAAACCTTCATATTTTGACTCCAAAGAATTCAGGAAAATAATTGTTAACATCTAAAAATAACCCAATTTGCACTTTGGGGAGGCGGGGTAATTTTTTAAAGATTTTCAAATGTAAAGGTAGGTCAAGCCGCAACTCATTTTAAAGGTATTCACTGTAAATTTTTGTTGTACAGTAAATTTCTGATAAGATAGTAATATGAACTAACTAAGGCTTCATTTAGTTACTTGGCCTCGGATAGTATATAACTTTGTGTAGTGCAACATAATGTACCTACGATTTGCAATATTAAACTTAGCCTACAGTAAATTTCTGATAACCCCATAAACTAACCCTGGCTTCATACAGTAGCTTGGTCTTGGATAGTATGTTTATGTCTAGTCATAATGTAGGCTAATGGCCTAGTAAGGGCTTTATGTAAAGTAAAGGCTTTATGCCTAGTACAACATAATGTAGACTAACTCCAATTTGCAATATTAAACTTAGCCTATAGTAAATTTCTGATAGCACCATGAACTAACCCTGGCTTCATACAGTTGCTTGGTACAGTATGTAACCTTAGATAGTAGATAGTACAGTATGTAACCTTATGCCCAGTGTAACATAATGTAGGCTACCTACAATTTGCAATATTAAACTTAGCCTACAGTAAATTTCTGATAGCACCATGAACTAACCCTGGCTTCATAAAATGTGATTAGTGTTGTGTCGAAAACGAAAGCTTCTAAAAGCAAAGATGTGTATGGTCTTTCAGCTAAAATTATAAGGTATGTCGTTAATGCAATCTTATTACCACTTGTAATTTGTATTAACTCCTGCTTGCTAGAAGGTGTATTCCCCAGCTCTAAAAAAGTCTCATGAGTTGTCCCAGTTTTTAAAAAAGGGGACGGGTGTCAGGTTAAAAATTACTGTCCAATTTCTCTAGTGCCTGTTCTAGGTAAGATCATTGAAGCAGTTGTAAAAACTCAGATATACAGTTTTTTAGAATCCCAACAACTTTTGTCAGGATGCCAGTTTGGTTTCTGCAAAGGAATGTCTACCACAGATGCCCTAGAGCATTTGGTCTCTGGAATTCTCTCTGCTTTTGGGGGCGGAAGTCTTGCCCAGATTACTGCTTGTGATCTGAACAGGGCTTTCTCTTGGGTAAGTTGGAGTACTACGGTATCTGTGGTGTCCACCTAATTTTTTTCAAATCTTACCTGAAAGGCAGAACTCAGTTTGTTGATGCAGGTGGTAACAAATCAAATTGTTCCCAAGGTCATTTTTGGGATGCCTCAAGGGTTTGTGCTGGGGCCTCTCCTTTTTATAGTTGTTATTAATGACTTGGAAACTCATCAACCATCATGTTTGCAGATGACACTACTTTTTTAAGTGTGCATTTAAGTAGCATGGTAAGTGTATCAAGTTACTAATAATCAAGAAGTTGATTTGTTATTTTTAAGATAAACAGTTCATTATTTTACATTTTATAATAATTCAGACAGTTAGATAACTGCATGCCTCTTTTCTTAGCATAACCACCAAGAATGGTATCCATCCATAGGGAAGTATCATAAATCTTAAGTTTAAAAGATGAAACAGGTTAATATTATTAAATGTCATAGGATTTCACCACTTGATCACTTTAAAGTTACAAGTGTAGTAGGTTTTTGTCCTGTAACAATAATGATTATAATACTTAATTTGATTAAGGATTGGTTCATGTGACATTATCAATATTGAATACAATAATAATTTGTGATATTAGGCTATATGTTATATACGGGAAAGATCAAGGAACTTGTAATGCATGTCCTTTTCACAGCTAAACACATTTAAGGAGACATTATGGTTTAACCCAGGAACTAGCAATCAACATTATAATGTCAATCTGATAAGTATGTGTTTTGACAGTTCATACATAAATCAACGCTAGCACCACTATTTATATACTATTTCAAACAGAAAGTATTGCAGATTTCAGTAGGGAAATTTGCTTTGCTGTTTCAACAACAGTACAGTAATGTAGGCCTACAAGCTAGAAAGATAGTCTCCATATAGCCATTTTTAAAATTAGTGATATATGATGGGTATAGTTTATAGCTTGTTATAGCCTCTCATTTCAATAATGTCCAAAAAGTTTGCTGATGATCTGACATTAGAGAACTTGTTGACCTATCAGACCAACGTAGGCCTTGACAGTGACAGCTCGGTTTCTCTTTATGCTTTCTGGAACCCTAAATTAAGCCAATATTTCAGCAAATGATCAAAATTTGTATTTATTTTAAAATTAATATAAATAATTAAAATATTTCCATACCCAAATTTTTTGATTTTTCGACCCTGTCGCTCTCATCACTTTACGCCTATGAACCTACATTTGGAGGATATCAGGTAACGATTATTACTTAATTTGATGTTTTGCAGTGCACATAATTCTCTAAATTTTGGAAGCATTTAGTGTAAAAATTATATTTTTTGAAAATGATCGTACCCATTAACAAATTTAGCTACGTCTCACTACCACTTTTAAAAAACAAAAGAAATTAGTAACTGGTTATTAATTTATTCATTATTTTGTAGCCTATGTAGTTCTCTACAAAATAAAAGATATTTTATTTGTATATTTTTAAAATATTTAATGTAAGAATTCATTAAAACAAATATTGTACCCACAGTAACAAATATCATGTACTATTTGTGGTTTTTACGGGGAGATTTTAATAAGCAGCCTACACTTGTTACTCGATTGTTATAATTGAACTATTTGATATATTACCCAATTTCGATATTATATATTAATCATATGAAATAAATTAACAACAAGAATAACACATTACAATTTTTAATAACATAAATTCATAAAATAACAAATCCAACTATGGCCAAGACTAGCACATCATAAATACGTTACAATATTTATAGATTGCACGGATAGCAGTGAACAACCGCTTTATTGAAGGCAGTAGCCAAACCCAAACGTATTATCTAGAAATTTATTACATAATTTCCTCATATCCTATTCATTGTCATTTTCAAATTCTCAGCAAAATAACTTACTTTTTGCTGTTTATCATTTACATGACAAATGAATGTAACTAATAAATAGGAATTGTATATTCTGTCATATAAATTGTAATATTGAATGGGTAGGGTACGATAAGCAGACCCGGTTTTTATATCGAAATTGGGGTATTTTGGGATTATACCGACCACACCCAGACATGAATCGTTATTTGACATTTTTCTTCTTTTGATTACTAGATTAGCGTAGAACAATATTTCGTCAATATAAAACAGGAATTGTCTTATCGCAAACCCCTCCCCATCCTCAGACAGAGGTCAAAGTCGAGCGGTCTAGTAGATAACGTGATTGCAGTCTCGCCGCCTGTTCAGCTGGTGCGTCGCTTTGTTGTACTTCTGTGTTTTACCCCTACATTCCTTCAAACACAAAAATTCAACAAAAACAAACATTACCAAACAAAAACTAAACTCTTTATTGAAAAAAACACACAAAACTTGTTTTTATTCTTGATCACACTCCGCCACCAAAAATGCGAGTGCCTCCGGCCATCAGCGCGGGCTTCGACACCGCGTTGATGTCAACGAAAGAAAAACATCCCTCGAGGTCTATCAGTAAAATATCAAATTCTAGAGGGGCTGATCAGAAATATAAATTGAATTGTAATGGAAAGGCAATTATGTACCGTGCAAAAAACTTAAATAATCATGCGATGCCGCGCGGCCTGCCGTAATCGGGATTCTCGAGAAAGATAAGATAACAGCGACAACAATACCTGGAAATGCTTGTTGATTGATGGAATGTTAGTTCTGTTACTCAACTACATCATTTTATAACGTTCTAAGTTCGTTGAAAAAAGTTTAAGCGTTGGGGGCATATAACGGAATCTGACCCCATTAACAATTGATAATCGTTGTAAGTTTGTAATTTTGTACTTAAGGAGATGTTTTTTCGTTCTATCATGTTTGCTTCTATAAATTTATATTTTTGTGTTCTTCATACTGGTGTGGTCGTTATAATCCCAAAGCACCGAAATTGGCAATCGATATTACTTAATCATAACCATCCATATAATCAATCGATACTGATTAATTATTTTGAATTATTAACTTAAATAGTCTATATCAACTGCTGTAAACACTAAAATAATACACGTAGGGTAATATTTCAATTTTACATTTAAGTAATTTTAATTATGAAAAATGGCAGTCAATTTTAGAAAACTACACGACATTGCTTTGAAAGATGATAAAACATAAACAAAATATATTGTTTTTATTTATGGCTTCAAAATGTTGGACTCGTACCGAAAACCCCGTTATGTGAAATTTGTGGGAAAGAAACAACTGTAACTGTGAGAGGAGCAAATATGGTAGTCTTCAGTTTTCCTATTTTTGTTATAATAATTTGTTTGATCACTGTAAATATTAAATTCATATTTTAATTTAAAACATGATTGTTATTGAGGACTAAAGATACTTTTATATCAATGTCTAGGATTTGAGTTGCGAATATTAGGTATCGAAGACTACATTCTTCGATATAAAAAACCGGGTCCACTTATTGTACCCTACACAATTGAATTATTCATTCGATAAAAACAACTGAGTAAAGAGTGTAGGTCGCTTATTAAAGTGTATTGTAGTTCTTAAAGCGTGAAACTAGATAAAATGAAGAGTAAATGAGCTAGGCTATCTTAGATTTAAAGATATTTGTTATAATACCCTATCACACTCTACATTCCTGCCATTTTTCAAAAATAAAAAAATGACAAAAATATCTTTAGCTAAAATTTTTAGTTTAATTATTTAGCCTATGCATAATTTTTATAACATGATTATCTTCACATTTCCTTGAAAACAATGTATTACACATTCCACCTATATTACACATAGGCTTAGAATATAAATTTGTTTTTTACACAACTTTTAAAGTAAGCAGGCTATGCAAAACAATAAAAAATGACCGGCCAACTGGAAGGGGGTAATGACTGCCAGTTTCAGGGCTAAGCTTAATAGATTAAAGAATGTTTTATGATTCTAAAATTAATTTTGATCTATTATTTAAATGTTACTTATTAAAACTGGTTTATAGTTTACAGTTGCTTACCAAGAGCAAGCATAGCCTAACTATAAGAATGGTCTTTAAGATATATCTCAATAGCCTATACTTAGAAAGAAAAAAATGTATTATCAAATAATACTCACTTAAAAAATAAAGCCAAACAGGATTTGAATGTGTTGTTTAGTTATCCTGAAGTAATGAAACCATGAATGAATGTCTTAATGTTGCAAAAGAATAAAACACACACACATTTTAATTTGTACACAAACAGAAGACTTTTATTTTTAAGATATGATATATAAAACAATCTTACACTTATGTACATACACTTTTAATATCTTACTCTATCTCTATCACGATCCCTTTCCTTCCGTTTCATGTCCCTTTCATAGTCTCTGTCATGATTTCTATCATAGTCTCTGTCGTAACCCCTATCATAGTCTCTATCATACCCTCTATCGTGATCTCTGTCATAACCTCTATCATGATCTCTCTCAAAGTTTCTGTCCAACTCCCTGTCATAGCCTCTATCTTGATCTCGATCACCTCTTCTTGATTTTTTCTCCCGTTCTCTTTCTCTTTCTTTATCTCTGTGACTTGGTCGAACAGGGGGAGTCTTTGACCGATGTCTTCTTTCTTTTTCTCTACTCCGACTTCTTTCACGATCCATCCGATGGCCTCTGTCTCTATCACTCTTAACTCTTTCTCGTTCCTTCTCTCTGTGTTTTCTATCCCTCTCTTTGGCATTTTCTCTATCTGCTGACCTTCCTCTTCGGGTTGGAGATCTTCTGTTTTCTTCTCGTTTCTTGGATCTATGTGTATCAAGTGTTAGTGAATATGTATCTTTAGGTGGTTCCATTTCGACTTCCTCTTCATCTCCTGATGTCTCCATTCCATCTTCCAGATCATCATCTAATGCTGATATTTTGGTTTCTATTTCATTATTTTCCTCAAGGACATGTCGCTTCTGAATTCTGGGTAGTATAACATCACACACCCTTTCCTCTGTCAATAGTTCATCGATGAATTCATCCATATGAACCAACTCGAACTGACCTTGTCTGTTCTGCCTCCTGAGTTTTCTACTGTCATTAAACAAAGGTTCTAAATATTTGTAACAGTCCAATGAAGTACCAACTAACCTCATATAAAATGCTCCAAGCGCACGCACATATTTAAAGTCTTCATTCTTCAGAAATTCCACAATAATGTCCTTTTCTGGTTGAATTTGAAGCATTTTTAAGGTTAAACACAGAAATGGTGTTGGTTTTATGTTACCTCCAAATACGCCTCCGATGTATCTCAGTTCCATAGCTTTATCCACAACTAGCTCCGCTGACAATGCGAAGCATTCTTCTTTCCAGTATTTGCTATCATAAATTCTTGATCTGATTATTTTTTCTATTAAATACTGCGGATTAGTACCTTTTACTGATTTTGCGTCTTTCACTGTACGATTAGCCATTTTGAAGTAAACAAAACAAACTAAACTTACTAAACTGATGTTGAGCGTTGACTGACGAACACAAACCAACGCAAGACACAGCCATCCAAAGTATTGGTTAGGTGCAGTTTAAATGGGTTTGAAACATAGAGTAAGGTTGAACATTAAAGCCACATACAGTGGATTGTAGCTACTTGTATGACGTTCACCAGCTATCACAAAAAATACGCTCTAACAGTATTGTAACAAAATCATTACTTTTATTTATAGTAAATAGACATTTAATGACATTAAAATATATATAAAATAAGACAAAAAGCATAAAACTTGAAGAAATAACCAGGAGTACGTTCATTCTTTCCGCACTAGAATGAGTTAACTTATTTACATAATACTCTGTTTTTGTTGTCCATAAACAATTATACAATTACTTTTATAAGGCAGTTACTGTAAACAAACTATGAGTAGGCTCCTTGTATTTATAATCATCTCAAACATGGATTCCAGCCAGGAAGGTCGATTTCAACAAATATTTAACAACAGATATCTATGCTTTTCAAACAATAACCACTTTTATTGGGTGTATCTTGATTTCACCAGGGCCTTCAAAAAGGTAAGCCATTCTGACGTCTTGATTGGTAATCTTGAAGCATTTGGAGACTCTTGCTTGCCTTTATTAAGAGTTATATGTCTGAACGCACGCTGTATGCCAAATATGCATATACTTTCCCTAGACCTGTTATCGTATTATGAATTAATACTTAGTAATTAATACCTCCCCATGAGCTCGAGTTCAATACGCCTTCAAATTCTATACAGTTTTGCATCTCGTTTGAGAGAGAGGGTTAACACAAGAATTTGTTGTAGTTACTTCGTAACTAATAGTAGTAATTAATGAATAATTTGTATAGTCTAGATAGTTGCAAATAGTAAATAGTAACGGTAACTAAAATACTTGAATTGTGAGTCAGCCGTATCTACTCCCCCGACCTATAATGGAGGTAATATTAATTGACCTCACATCTAGGATAGTTGCAAAGTGGGAATGAAAAACGGACTAAGTGCCAAAAATTATCAAAATGTAGTATAAAAATGCGTGGTAAGTGCCAATCCCAACACGCTAAATTGTGGACTATCAGTAAATAGTTATCCTAAGAGGTTCAAATTTCAACCACAAGAATAAGCTTGGGTAACTCAACCCGGCTGACTAGTAAAACCCAGGCTAAATTCCAAGCGTCTTTTAAATGCGTTTGGAGATTATTGTATTGCTGACTGTGCTGTTAGAGGTTTACTCATGAGATTTTACTAAAATGAGTGATACAGAGATTATAGAACACAATCCTAAGAAAATACGTGAAAATGGAGAAGAAAGTGAAAAAGACTAAAATAACTTACCATCTCATGGCAAATCTTATATGAATAGTAAAAAAGTCAAGTGTTAGCAAACCAGACCCCATTAGATGAGGTAAGACTGAAATATGTTTGTTATGTAATCCATTGTTTAGTGGATAAACGCAAACATATTTAAAAGGGAATGACACCAGATGATCTAACGCCAAATTTCAACCAACAAATATTAGAAAGGAGAAAATAGGTGATCTCAAGGATTTGATACACTTTTTGAAAGAAGAAAGACAAATTATCACAGAATTCTCTGACTGATTAGACCTAGACTGAAATCCTTACTACTATTTTAACAGACTTAAACAATGCTCACAATACACTTAAAAATTACTAGCAACATTGTAGTTTGTTCTGTTTTATACTTTTTAATTTTATGGATTAAATAAAACATTTTCGTATCATACTCTAGTTTTATTTTGCCTCAACTCTAATAAATAGCAGTTTACTAACAAATCCTTATGTTTGCTAACTCTGCACATGGTATATTTTATGGTGTTACTCTTTTCATAACTAGTATCTTGGATATAACCCTTGTTTAAAAAATGTTACTTAAATAATTTTTTAAGTTTAATACATTTTTATTGGGTTTTATCACTGAAATAAAATTATTTGCAATGTAATAAACCTAACAAAAGTTTTGAAGTAAAAGTATGGTTGGTAAAAATACTAAACACTTTTTCACCATTATCTAGGAAAATTGACTTTGGTACTTAGCACAGTGTCATTTCCACTCCACAGTTTCTGTTGAGCAATATGTACTGTACATAAAATATTGAAGAGCAAATCTATTTTAATTACAACGGTATTGATCAATTTTAAATATCATGATCATTGAATATTCCATTGATTCGGTTTGAGTCAACTATAGCAAAAGAATGGACGAATTGTAGGGAAATAAATAACAGTTAAAATATTAGATTGTTGCATGATTGGGACAAATTGGCTGGACTAAACTACAGTATAAACACTAATACAGATAACTGGGTGAAGATTAAGGTAGGGGAAACAAGGGGTAAAGGGAGTTTTATAACAATTACAGCTACACTTAACAATGTCTTCAGTATTACACAGAACTATTCTCTCAGTTCGCACACATATCTGGATAGTCTATAGGTTGTCACACTCTACATCTACAGTATATTGGCACTTTATCATGGACATAGTTCATAGTATTGCTTGTAATAAAGTTATGTTGTTATGTTTCAGAGTAAAGGAGAGGAAGGAGATGCGTATGGGAGGATCACACCTTATTTTTACGCAACGATTAAGAGAAAAGAACACAGAAGAAACATGTTGAGGGAATACATAATAACGACACAACACGGGATCAAAAGGGGACAGTGAAAACCTACTTATTTAATGTTACAACTCCGGACCAAGAGTAAAACACATTTCACTCAGGTGGATGAGATCAGGAAAGGGAAAACCAGCCTGGCAAGAAGTAGCACCGTTGTCGCCGAACATTAAGGCTTTGTAGGAACAGTGGGACTCAACTGTAGAAGACGAAGACATCCTGAAGCGTGCATTGGATAATGCAGAGGGAAATCAAAGAAAGCTGCAAGTTCTGGTTCCCCGCCAACGAGTTCCTGGCGTACTACGGCAGTTGCACGACGGCGTTTCAGGTGACAATTTGAGAGTGAATATAAGACCCTGGAAAAGACACGAGAAAGGTTTAATTGGCCAAACACGATGACACCAGATGTCAAGAATTGGTACAGGAACTGTTGTACTTGCGCTTCATTAAAAGGCCCCTTGCGTCGGAAAAGGCCCCTCTACAGAAGTACAATGTTGGTACAATTTTTGAGCGCATAGCTATCGAAACAACTGGGCTTTGTCATGATATCGAGAATGGAAACAAGTACATTCTGTTGGTGTTTGACTATTTTAGCAAATGGGGCAAAGCTTATGCGTTGCGAAATCAAGAGACAGTCACCGATCCGACTTATTAGTGAAGCAGTTCATTAGCGATTTTAGGGTCCCGATGGAACTACTATATTCCCACCAAGGAGAGGATTATAACACCCAGCTCCGGAAGCGGCTGGATGAAACTCATGAGTGAGTGCGTGCCAAAAATCCAGGAAGCGAGTGATGAAGGATCGATACAATAATCGAGCTGACAAAAGAGACTATTAGCAAGGACCTGATTTATTGTTTGGTTATATATAACTCTTGAAGGCGCCGTAGATTTTCTCCTAAACTACAAACATCTTGGGAGGGAACTTTCAGGTAGTGAAAACAATAAATGACGTCATATATCGCATTAAAAAGCCACCGAAAGGGAAGACTGAAATTTTCCACTTTAACAGCCACCTTCCGTCTCATGGAGGACAACAGAAAGAAAGAAAGCTGGGAGGTTCGAGCTCTATAGTCAATCAGCATCGATTTTGAAGAATTCATGACCAACATAGGATCAGCTAAAGGAAGTAGAGTGATCATGGCGACTTAGAAAGATTTGTTTGCTCTTCCAAACAAGTTTGCCCTTGCTCACTGCGTATCAGAGGATGTAGTAGCTCCTCGATGGATCGCCACGGTCTTCAGGAAGAAGTTTGGAGGAGTTGAGGAACTTTTAGCTCCAGAGACAAGTTACGGGGAAAGTACTATACCTTCAACGTCGGGATCGGCATTTGTTCTATCTAGTGATCAAGGAGAAACCGTGTCAGGAGTATATTTATCAGACCTTGAGGAGATGTCTGGTCAATGTGCGTGCCCACCTGCAGTACTTAGGTGTAAAGAAGCTCGGTATCACTAAATTAGGTTGTGGCTACGATGGTCTTGTCTGAAAGATTGTCGGTGGAGTGTTGAAGAAGGTCTTTGAAGACTCGGGAATTGACATCATTATTTGTATTTTCACTCCTTCGAAGAACGTAGAGGAGAAGCAGACATGGCGACGTGATCCATAGGAAGGTTACACACCGCTCCCCTGGAACCCCGAGGATACCGTTCTGGGACAGAACAGTCTTAAGGAGCGGTTAGTGTGTTGAGAATGTTTGAGAATGTTCCAGATAAACGGGCCAACCTCCGATACGAAAGAATAATAGGTGAACAGGGCCGTTGGAAGGACAGCGTTCAGTGGGTTGGGTCGGTTTCTTTGATCTGACCGTCCCGTCTCTCCTTGTCTGTTTGGAGGGTGGGCGCTGTAACCCTTCTCCACTCGTCTAGAGGTTTCTGAGCTTCTTCATTTGGATGTTCTAGAAGCTTTATGGCTTTATAAGGAGCTGTAGCCAAATATTGCAAACACAATGATCTGGTCTTAAACAGCTCGAATACTAAACTACTCACTTTAGGAATTATTAAAAACTATGTGTCTGAAATTCCGAATATTAAAGAAACAGAAGACATGAATGGTTTAAGAATAACACCAAATAATACGTTGACATGAACAAATCACATTGACAACTTATGCCTAAAGTTAAATTTATCATTTTATGCTTTGCGAAGGACCCATGCAACAAGTACTCTTGAATTTATCAAAACAGCATTCCTTGCGATATTTGTAAATCATTTCAGTTATGGGATAGCAGCATAGAGAGGCACAACTTAAATTTAACCTATTGAAAGTCCTCAAAATTCAGAAGAAAGCAACACAGTTAATGGGCAAGCTAGGACCTAGAGGAAGTTGCAAAACTACTTTTAAATAATTGAAAATACTGACTGTGAAATTTCTATATATTCTGAAAACAATCTAACATTCCTCAAAAAGGTGGTCTCCATGAGCATAATACAAGACATGGTCACAAATTCCCACTACCTCTTCACAGAACAGCTGTATTTGAAAAAATCCCAACCTTCGCCGGGAAGAAACTTTTATGCTCTGCCAGAAGAAATCAAGAAAAATTAAGTCTCTACTATTAAAAAAGTTTTGAATCAAAACTCATGATATAGTGATATGGTGACTCATGATCATTATGGTAGTATTTATTAACCAACCTTAATATCATCTAAGCCCACAGATCTCGTGTCTTTCATTTGTAATACTCCCAACCAAGAGGATGAGCCTGCGCAGTTGTTCCACAGTGAAGTGGAAGGCGCTGTGTTCCAGACCACTTGTGTTCGACACTGATCATTATTATCCAGCATCTTGTGAAGTCATAATTTTTGTGTGGAAATTATTTAAAATGGAACAGAAAATTGATGAAGTTCTAAAACGTAGGGTTCTTTGGGATACAGACGGTGAACAATACAGAAATTGAGAATTGAAAGCCGAGACGTGGATTAAAATAGCCTCCAATCTCGGAAAAGATAGTATATTGAAATTATTTAAACACAGTTGTAACATCAATAATCTGGTTTTAGGAATGGTAAAGATATATGCATAGTTTAACTTTCATCTATATAATTATAATTTATATTGTCTACTTATGTATCTGAACAAATTAATGTTCTAACCATTTAATGCGGACTGCTAATTTACTTCCTCCTATCTTTGTGTGAAGAGAAAATATTGTGATAGCCTGAAAAATTAAAACAAATATTTTATCTGAAAGCATTAGGAGGAGCTAAGTAATAAAAATAATTTATTTGTAAACTCAACTTTATTCTAAACATGCAGTGCTGATTTAAATATATGTCATTATTATGTGCACATATAGGATTAAGAGAACAAAATAATCAATAGTAATATTTTGCAATGTATACAATATAAGCCTATGGTAACACAGAATTCAAGAAATCCATAAGAACTAGGAAAGTTGTTTAGGTAAGTTGTTAACAAGCGAAACAAAAAATAAAATAAGACTTAATAATATGTTCATATTTCAGTTTATCAAACCGAGAAAATGATAAATTACATGATAAGCTGCTATTGCAAAGGAAAAATAATAAAAAAAATTATGGTTGCCTGTAAAGTCGGTTTTACGGGCAAAGATTTTACGTGACAACGTCTTTTTCTCGGTAGAATATTTATTGATATGAATATTATTAAATTGCACAATAGGAACAAGGAATTGAATGAAAATAAGAATTGCACAAATTTTAACTATAGAAATATATTTTGTTTACTAAAACATTGTACATAATTTGAAATTAATTAAAATTGGTTATTGTAAATGGTAAAGTTGAATAAAACATTTACTAAAATTGGAATTTGAAATTCTTGCTAAACACAGTTAAATTCTAACTCCGCGCGTGGTGGTTGGTCGGTTTAGTTCGTTTGTTTGGTCGCACTGTTATGACAGGTTAGAGGTTATAATTTGTTATTTTAAATGTTTGACTAGCAATACGCGCTGTTTCTTCTCAATCGACTGAATTACGATTGATTGCAGAGTGATTTAAACTAATAATTTACTTAACACTATCAACATTTGTCAATAGTATGACATAACCTATAAACTCAGTTTCTCAACTTTTGTGTCAATCTAACAATTAATCAATCAATCATAGTTTACGATAATGAAATATCAGTGTACAATTATTTACCTTTATTGTTGTAGTTGTTGTAAATGACGAATCTAAGCACTCCACATTTTCACGAATAAACATAGTTATCTGCTTTATCCCGTGCGGCGGACCCACAGTTATCTGCTTTATCCCGTGCGGATCCCGTGCGGCGGAGGCGGACCCACTGGACGGGCATCGTAACGTTACCGGGCGTTACACTTTTTCATGAGTGACTCCGAGCCGCAACCTAATTTAAGACGTTGTCACGTCAAAATGTTTTATTTCCCTTTCTCGCAATTAAAATAATAAAAAAATGATTCCTCACGGTCGTATCTTTTTTGGTGGCTTGAGCACCAACACGAGGGATTGCCTTGTCGCAGCTTGTGTAATTTTCTCATGAGAGCCAACAGAGAGTACTTATTACCTAGCTAAGGAATAAAAATAATTTATTTGTAAACTAAACTTTATTCTAAACATGCAGAGCTGATTTAAATATAATATGTCATTATTATGTACACATATAGGGTTAAGAGAACAAAATAATCAACAGTAATACTTTGCAGTGCATACAATTTAAGCCTATGGTAACACAGAATTCAAGAAATCCACAAGAACTAGGAAAGTTGTTAACAAGCGAAACAAAAAAAAATATATAAGACTTAATCATATGTTTATATTTTAGTTTATCAAACCGAGAAAATGATAAATTACATGATAAGCTGCTATTGCAAAGGAACACTCCATTTCTCGCAATTAAAATAATAAAAACAATATTCCTCACGGTCGTATCTTTTTTAGTGGCTTGAGCACCAACACGAGGGATCGCAGCTTGTGTAATTTTCTCATGAGAGCCAACAGAGTACTTATTACCTTTAACAAATTTAATCTGATGTAGATCTTGAACCTGCCGTCATCCAATTTCAGTTCACAGGCAAATGGTGGTACTCAGCAAAGGTACACGTGTTTTTTTTATGAATCCATTTTTATCTGTTTGTATCAATGTACAACAGCATTGGTTCTTCGTCACTATTGGAAATACCACAGTCGAGCTACAGCTCATTTTTACAATATCCGTCTCTAAACAAAGGCAGGTCAGAAAACTTAATCTGTTGACAGGTGCAACTATACGGAAAAAACACCATTACGAATCTCCGCATGCAGTATGTTTAAGGCACCTCCATGGATGTCCATGACAAGAATGGTGGTGTGGAATGTCCTTAACCATGAGATACTTAAAAAAATAGATGCTTTGTGAACAAACGCAATAAAAAAGGAAAATACATCTTTTCATTGGATAAATTTATTACATTAATGGGTTTTCTTCATCAAAATACCAGTTGTTTTAATATAATGGTAAACACAAGGTCTTGTTTCTATATCTCTAAAATATAAAAGTTTCTAAAAGCTGTCCAGGTTTCAATACTATTAAGTATTTGATTTGATTATTTATTAAACTGAAACAGTTTTGGAAAGATGAGCTCAACTAGTGACAGGAAATTTCACGTTCTTCGTTATTTATTCAGTATTGTATTTTAAAAAACCAGAAATAAATCACCGTTTAAATCAATAGCAGCTTCACTAGGCTGAACTAACTGTGGGTACTTATAACTAATCTTCCCTTCTCTGTACTTAAGATTACTCTGTTATCACAATGCACATAGCTTATACTGTAGCCTATAGTGCAGTGGAAATTGCAAACATGTTTGGACCCGTATTAGTTTGTAATGATCACTTAGACAACCTAACATTGAGTATCTGTTGTATTGTATCTATTTTTGTACTGCAGACGTGTACTTTAGGTTATATTACACAGGATGCTACTAACGAACACATAAGACTATGTTTCTTTCAGGCACAAAGAAATATATATAGATTTCTAACTCCCGAATCTTACAGAGAAAGATGCCGCCAACTCCTGAAATAAACGAGATACACTTCGCAATCAGACAGGAGTGAATACGGCGTTCTCAGCGTGAAGGCGCTTCTGTCTCGACAATAGTTGCCCATAAATCTGGCTCTGAAAATGTGCATAGCGCACGTTTAAAATTACTATTCAGTAATGAAATTAAAGTAACGTATTAGCTGCTTCATTTTTAATTTATTTTTTTCTTATGTTATCTTAGTTTGCAGTATTATGGTGTGACTAATATAGTTAGAAGTGTGGAAACACGTGAATATCAAGAATATTTGCAAAGTATACTTATATATTTTAACACTTATCACAGGAATCATGGCTGTTTTACATAACCCTACTATTGATTTCGTATGTTTAAATGCTTTGTAAAAATAACTAAGAAAATTAATTTTAATAGGAAGTAAATGTAATATGTTAAATGTAATAATATCAGTTTATGTATGTAGCCATACAATTTAAGTATTTTAAAAGAACTTTTGCTTATTAATTTAATTTTTGATACCCTGAGTTTAACTTAGCCTAAAACATGCTATTATTACAGTACAGCCATTATAGTTGTACACGAAAAATTTCAACTGATATCTTTATTACTGAAGAATATCTTTCAAAGAATTTAACAAATTCAGCCAGTTTACAATACAGCCAAATGTTTCTGGATATAACCAATAGTATGGATAAACCATCTAGTCGTTCAGGCGACAGTTTAGATTTTAAGCGATTTTATTAGTATGAAATTAATTATTATAATGTTGGTCTTGGAGCAAGTTTTCATCTTCTAGGCTTCGAAAAGGTTCAGTTTGTTAAATACAATTTACAATATAACATCAATGGCCCTACTGATTGTCAGTCACTTCAAATTTGTTAGATTCTATTGAACATTGATGCAGACTAATATTATGAGCATTAAAAATATTAATATCTCTCTGCACAAATTCAGTCGCTCCGCTCAACTTCCGGTGGGGTTCAACTACGTGCTCAATGAGAACACAACTTAACATTAAACGGCGAAAAAACTAATTTTATTTTATTTAAAACAACACAAATCAATAGATCATATGCTCCAAACATAACACTTCATAGTAAACGGATTGAAGTTCAAACTACTACAAACTTTCTTGCTTATACATAGATCAACACTTAATTTGGAATGATCATGTTTACAAAACATATTATCAAAAATTAGTTCATGGATCTACGCTCTATATACGAGGCACGTCCAGAAAGTGTACTGGTACTCTCACAGCTGTAGGGAATATTTTTTCGATATATTGGCAACACTGCTGAGTAGCCTGACTCATCCCTTTCAAAATGAGACCAATCCAAGGTTAGTGTGTTGAGAAATCTTGACGCAGTATCATCTCTCGCGAAAAATGTCGATCGTATCTCCCGCCAAGTGCGAAATTCGCGCCGTCATTCACTACAGGGAAAAGCTCCGGTTGAAAACAAAATATTCCCTATAGCTGTGAGAGTACAAGTACACTTTCTTTCTGGACGTGCCTCGTAGAATGTAAATTTTCTGCAAGTTAAAACATTGAAAACAATTGATTATGCATATATTCACTCACATATTTCTTTTGGAATTTGTCTGTACGGTTCGACTAGTAAACAAAATATTAATATTATACTTAGACAACAACAAAGAGCTATAAGAATCATAAACAAATTACGACTTGATTAATCAGCTAGGGAATAGTTAAAAAATATGCTAATTCTATATAGTTTATGGACATTATATATATATATATATATATATATATATATATATATATATATATATATATATATATAAAATTTCGAAAGGTGCATCAGCTTCTATTGAATTGTTATTTACATATAAAATCGTATCATATTATATATATATAATTATATATATACAATATATATATATATATATATATATATATACAATATATATATAATATAAATACATATACATATATATATATATAAATATATATATATATATATATATATATATATATGCAACACTAGAAATAAAATTCACATCATAACAACACATCATAAATCTAGACTTGTACAAACGTAAGGTTACATATACTGCAGCAAAATTTATTGTATTATAGCCAGATATAATAAGAAGACAATAACAACTCTAGGAATAGATTAACTATTCAACTGGCGGGTTTTTACAACATGTAGATACATTTTGTCAAATGATTCTATAGTATATAAGACCCAGTTTTAAGAGCACATTATAATTAGAGATTACACAATAACTCTATTCATTGTGCACTGGTATAAATATTGTTGAATAAAACTATTTGAAATTGCAATTCTATCATTCTTGAGATGGCGTTATTTGGTTATATTTCTGTACAATCCTTTCTGTTTAATATTATTGATTTTGCATCACTTTGTGTATGCTATTATATTTGTTATAATCTGTTTAATCTACGATTGTCGTGTGTCTCTTAATTAACTGTTGTTGGTGTTGTTATTAGTTTATTCTCATCTATTGTTGCTGAAATCGTAATACTATTGTCTTGTAAAAATGGAGTACTTTCTTAATAAATAAATATATAAAAATACATGTGAGGGAGGAGGACCTGGACCCCCTTATCTACGGCACTGGTCTTCAAACGTAGCAAAAGTTTGATTTCGTTTATAATTTATCAATTGTACCACATTATAGTACTTCACTTAGTCATCTTTATTTTTTTTGAAAACTAGTAAAGCAGGCAAATATCGAATTGACATTTGTAAGTAACTTTACGTATTTTGAGACTCTGGTTATTTACACTCAGTGTGAATACGAAACACCAAGCACTTGACTAGCTAAAATTATTGTGATAACCGAGAAAGGGATTTCCCAGGCGAGGTTGGACGGCGTTCAGGCACAGATGAGTACCTGCTGTAGTGGGTACTATAATGTTGGCAACCGACGCACCAGGGCAAGAGAACTGTGGAGTGTGACAACTCCCTATCTATCGGCAAGGTAAGACTGGAGTCTTATAAATAAATAATAAGATACTGCCTTTATAACTTCATCAGAATACGTTGTTTGTTCAGTATAACACATCACTTCAGTGTAACTGAATCGTTACAACCCGTAGAAAGGAACACAGCGGACGAATAGGTATTAAGAAAATAAAATTGCTTGGTAAATTAATCGCTCAATTAGTTCAAAAGTGTATAAAATTATCGACCGATAAAACTGTGTAAATGTCTCTTGTTGTCAGTTGATTTACAACTTACAACACTAAAAAATATTTAAACTCATATCAAAAATAATTCTTGAACTGTAAAGGTTTCTTTGATTAGGAGATATTTAGCTTGAAACGAAGATGGACATTGTGAATGGTCCAGATAGGATATGAGATGGAATTGAAAACTGTACCAATTAAACTTAATAGTGAGTTTAATAAATTTTTAACGTTCTATTTGTCAGTATTTTTTTCGTAAAATACAAAATTTTCAAAATAATTATTATTAATTACTATTTTTAGTTACTATAGAAAATTTACTAGCCATCTTAAAATCTTATATTTGTGTTCGAACCAAAATACTATAGTAAAATACAAAAATAAATACTGTATTGAATGTCAGCTTGGTTGTTCGGCAGAAAGAGTTAGAAACAGCCAAACTCAAGTAATTGCATCACTCGAGGCGTTAAAGACGACGGAGCTTCGAGTGGAGCAGAAAGATAAGAGGTCGGGGAAAGTTGGAAGCGCCCGGGGATTTCAGTCAATTAAGTCTTGAAGCGTCTACTGTAGATTGTCTCAATCTTGAGCAGCGGATTACATTGTCGTTATGGAGGAGGTAAAGTCGACGCTCAAGTTACGCCCGCTCCAGGGATATTATACAGGGTCTGGTTCGATTACTCCACCGATCGTTGGGCCAACGAACCAAACATTCGTATAGTTTTAAATAACAGGGTCGTTGGGCCAACGATCAGTGGCGCAATATGACCGATGTGTTTAATAAAGCAAAACATAACCTAAACGGGTCGTTGGCCCAACGTACCTTATTTACATTTAAAAAGTAAATTTACACTCAAGGTTCGTTGGCCCAACGATCCAAAATTTACTTACGAATACTATAATACGAATAGTACGATTTACGAATAGTATAATTTAGCTTATATGGTTCGTTGGCCCAACGACCCCATTCCTGTAACGAGTAAACTTTAAAAATACAGATTTGATCACACCACTGTTCGTTGGGCCAACGACCAGTTTATAAAAATCATAGAGACTCGATTAGTTCACTGATTCGTTGGCCCAGCGACCCGATCAAATGAAACATTGAATTTTAAATGAAAGAGTCGATTACTCCACTAACCGATTATAGTCCACTAAGGCGCGCGGTCAGGGACTGGCGGGACAGCCGATAAAATTCTTCCAGACGGGTCGTTGGGCCAAACGATCAGTGCAGTAAACGAACCGTTCACATTATATAGTATCATCAAGTACAATTTTTATTTGTGTCTCTTTTGTTTCAAGCTGGAGCCAATGTCTATTAGACTCTTAGAACAGAGAATCAACATTGTTTATACGAACAATATTGTTATTATTATACGAACGTAAATTATGAAATTGCGAAAAATTGATATTGTTTATTTTGGCGTATCTAAATTAAGCAATTGCAAATTCAGCTTAAATGTTGTACATGACTAGTTAATGGTAAAGTAGTCTCTGAAAAATGGAAGTTTAATTTTAAATTGCTAATTTGAAATCTTTAGTGTGAAAATACTTTTAATCTATTGTAAAAATTGCAACATTATTGTTTTAAATAAAACCCCATCTTTTTTCTACACAGTAAGATTTTGACAGTTAACGTATTTTTCCTAAATACTTTCGAAAGGATAGGTTATGTCAAATCGGTTTAAAATGGCGGCTTATATAATAGTCTTATAATCCCTCATACACAAAAAAACAGCCTTGAAAAACTACTAAACGTGTTATGGAGCCTAAGATAAGTCCATATTTCTCCCTCATGGACCTTTGATGTTAGGCTACAAATTGTGAATGCAAATAGCTCAGTTTCCTATTGTATTTCACCAATAGAACGTACATAAAGATTTGTATGGTGAATTGTACACATTACAAATACGATATGAGACAGGTGTTATACAAACTTATTGGATTGTCAAAACATTCCCGATAGATACGGTGTTATTGTGTTTCTACAATAGATCAATCATCCTAATCATCGTGGTATGCACGGGAATAAGCCTTTTAACACTGCCTATTCTAATTGTCTCTATCAGACAATTTACTAAACTCAGTATCGAAAGCATAATCTCGAGATTTAAAACACGTTATTTAAATTCTTGTTGCAATTTTGTACTCACTAAAGGAAATTACCAACCTCTGATTGGAGCTGTGTAGATAATCCATATCACTTTCGTGCAGAATAGGTGTGAAGTTTCAACAATACTGTACTTGTTCCCGTACGAAAATGTGTATCAAGATCCAAGAAACTCGTAATCAAGTTAAAGATGTTGGTAAGAGTACAATTTATCTCAACTCACTATCGGAAACGGCAACAGTGTTATTCTTCGAACGTGAAGTATTGCAGTCTGGGAAATTGAAAGTAGCGCTTATTGATGGTGCTGTCACAAAATTGATACATTTCGACGGAACCAATTATAAATACAAGGAAAAATTACATCGGACCTTACTTTCTAAAAAGGTGGCTGTTTAACAACCAGAATTAATCTACGCAGACTATTAGTTATTCTATGAAAAGAAACTAATACGCATTAAAAAAATACGAATTAGACGTGAGACAAAAAGTTTACCGTAGCTATTCGTTGCGAAAAAACTAATTAGCTAAGTTCTTAATAGTTCCGAATAAATAAGTTATAACTCAGTGACGGGATAGACCAGAAAAAATGCCAGAACATCTGCGAGGTGAAAAAATTATAACAGAAAATATAAGAGAAAGCCCGACATCGGTCTATTGATATCCATTATTTGGACAGTTGATTAGGTAGAGAAACCCTCACAATTATATTTTAACAACAATAATAATCAAACTCATCAAGCAAATCAACATTTAATTGTTTCTTTGTTTGAGCAAACACAATCAGGTTTTCATTAGCTTCTGGACCGGTTTTATTAATTTAGGGCCGCATTAAACAATTTGGCCGGTTTCCGCCTAGACCAACCGAGGCAACAAATTGTTGATCAGATAAAGGCCGTTCCAATCCTTAATTGGCATCAATATTTTACACGTCTTTGTTAAACGCAGGCGACTTAATCCAACAATCCACTTCCACTTCCGCTGTTATGTAGTTCTCTTCTTCCTACTCATTCCTAGAAGGGGAATAGGCATGACCTTCTGCTGTACATGCTTACGCGTAATTCTAACGCCTCTGGTAGAAAGTATCAGACAGTATTGAATATTCTCTTACAAGAGAATACAGCAAATGCTCATATTCATCTTCATATCGGTTAAACTTAAAAGTAAGTGAAGATCTAGGAATTTTTGGAACGTAAGGATATACATACGGTTTCTCTTGTTTATATTCGGCCACACACGTCCTAGTATAAACGTTTTCTATATATGGGTAAAACGAATAAAATATTAACTAAACAATTACTAGAAATCTTTAATTTATGACGGAATGAAAATTATAAATATGTTAAAGAATTCAATGGTCAAGGAGTGATACATATCGCAATTACCCTTGTTTTTATAAACGAATAATCAAATATATATATAATATTGATTCAACTCAGTGATTTGTATATTCGAGTTTATTAGTTATACTTATTAGAATCTACTTATTAGTCTAATACTTTTAGTTTTATGTGATTTATTAAGTTACAAGGTTAAAAAGATAAAAAATCTTAGTTCTTAGTCCTAAGTTCAAGTTCAAAAAAATCTTTATTTATTTAAGAATGTACATATATTATTACATTTCATATGCTGACATGGTACGTGCGAAATGAAAAAAAACAAAAACAAAAAACACTTATATCTATATCAGAGTCCATCAGCTGGCTGCGGTTTTATTTTCAGTCTGTAATATATGACATGTGTACAAGACAAACATATACTTTCACCTATTAATACATTCATATGAATTACAGGACGTTAATATATCCATACCTCTATAAAGTATAGTAACAAACAGAATAACATATAAATAAATTACTAACAATAAATAAATAACTAAGTGATGTATATAGTCCAACATGACAACTTTAAATAACGATAGACATTAGCGTGACAATAAATAAATACATTTATGATATAAATTTAGTAATAGTCAATAAAATAAATAATTAAATAAATATCCAACAAACATTAATATCTAATGACCAATACATATCCAAATGCCAACAAAATAAAAAAATCCAATAAATAAGTATTCACAAATATGCATCATATCCATTATCAACTATAAATGTATCAACAGCAATTCAAGCAATAAATATAACTCTCTATATTCACATCAAACCCAAGTTAACTATATATTCCAAGGCATTCATTTGAAATTTAGATTTCCTCTCATATAATACTAGCAGTTACCCGCCGCTTCGCACGCAATTTTCTGTTGAAAAAACTGGACAATATATCTATGTATTCTTTTTCTATGACATAATAAACAGTCTAGAGATAATCGATAGTCACTCAAAGCTATTCCAATCTCCTGATCCAATTTAGATTTAACTTTAGAGAACAGAGGTTTGGGATCCTGAAGTCGTAAAGTGAAACAGTTTTTATAAGATTAGCATTTCCCTCCCACATTCCATGATAATTTATTGAAGTTCTTCGATGGCTTCAGTAACAATAAGAGTTAGCCTTTTTATCCCAATGACGAAAGCCCTTTTTATCGTTTAAATTCACCCCCGGTGTTTTGGCATAATAAGTCGCCCGCCATTATCTTTTTATTTTCATTAGCAATGTAAACAGATGTTTCAGAAAGTTGGTCGAATTATAGCTGTCAACAGCTGTTTAGTGCCAGTTTAATTTGAATTATGAAACGTTATTACGTTTCGTTCTTATCATAACATTCGAATGTAAACAAACTAATTTTTCAATTTGAATTCGACTTTATTTGGTGAAATGAATGTGTTATGGGTGGTAAAAAGCACTCTAAATGTTAATTCAGACCAAAAGCTATACCTGTTCCAAATTTCAGCACAATCCGTATAGCAGTTTCAGCGTGATTCGAGGACAAACCTCCAAACATCCACACATCCAAATATCCAAACTTTCGCATTTATAATATTAGTGGGATGTTATCGCCACACTCCAGTACGAAACGGTTAAACCATCTTATCCCTGAGTTGGAAAACTGTCTTCGTCCAATTTCTTTAAGATAATTTGGAGTCTCTATGACTATTCTAGCAGTAATCTAGTGTTACGATTAAATTTTTGTAATTCATAATTTATTAAATTTTCCGGTTTACACAACGACGAAACATTGCAGATGGCTCTCCGAAGCGGATTTCGTGTTGAAGACGAGTTTCTTGGATCTTGATACACATTTTAGTACAGGAACAAGTACAGTTTTGTTGAAACTTCACACCTATACTGCACGAAAATGACATGGATTATCTACATAGCTCCAATCAGAGACGTCGAGTACGGTACGGCAGGGGTTAATGTCAATAAACCAATCAAAGTGGTGTATGCCGGCGAGGGTGTCGGGTTGAGATAGCGGGGCCCAGGGGAGTGTGACGTCACGAGGCGACATGTCGGGGCGTGCTGTGACAGGACTAATCCCGACATGGACACTTGTCAAGTTCGGCTTGTCGATAAGACAGGGCCTTGTCGAGTAGACCTGTTCATCTGATCTAATACATGCCAATATGAACGTTACTTTAGCTCTGACCTGGCTGTGGCTTTACTGTCGTCTAAAGAGTGGAGATGGGATCTGTAGAGTTAGACCTTAGAAAACACAGGAGGTGAAGAATAGGGATTAGAGATAGTTCTCGTATCACATAATAATCCTGTATTGCATTAAAAAAAAATCATTGGGCTAACTAAGTCTAAAACCAGTTAATATAGTGGAGTATACAGGAGAAGAATATGGATCAGAGAGAGCTCTCGTATCACATAATAATCCTGTATTGCATGAAAAAAATTCATTAGGCTAACTAAGTCTAAAACAAGTTAATATAGTACAGTATACAGGAGGTGAAGAATATGAATCAGAGATTGTATTGCATTAAAAAGATTCATTGGGCTAACTAACTCTAAAACCAGTTTATATAGTAGAGTATACAGGAGGTGAAGATTATGGACCAGAGATAGTTCTCGTATCACATAATTATCCTGTACTGTATAAAAAAGGTGCATTGTGATAACTCAGTTTAAAACCAGTTGATATAGAGTATGGCTATAACATAAGCAACGTCTACGTGTACAGTTTGATATAATGAGAAACTTGTCTTCAAGTTTAATTTGCTAACCACGAAAAACCTATAACCGCGTAGGAGTGTTGGAATGTAAAGGTGATAAAGGGAATAATCGTATTCCGACCACTGTATATACATATGAGTATACATTATGAAAGTAGTCTGGACACAATGCCACCTTCTATGGCAGTTCTCTGAAAATTGGACACCTTTTTGTCAAGATTCCAACGAGCAACGGTATCAAGATCAATGAAATTCACACAACATTATCAAGGTGGGCCTAAAAGATCTTTCTATCTTTTTCATTATATCTGTGCTGAAGCGCATTTGATACTTTTTCCGCATTGTGTCGTGTTCAAAAGGCTTGGATTATATGTTAAACATACTTTTCGGAAGCCCAAATACTCAAAACGTGAACGCCTATATGGGTATCATCTTCTAGAACATTCATAAACTCGAATGTGAGGTGATGTCTTTTCGCGAGAATTATAACTGCTTTGTACTCTAATATTACAGCTTACCATACCATGGACCCGGCTTGGGCATTGCATTTTTACACGCTGATATCTGACACAAACCTGAAGTAGAATGATAAAGTTTTCTTGGCTAAGCCTTTAAGGTCAACCACGAAAATAATAAAACCACGGCTGCACTCATAGTACTAGTTGCAGAAACAAGTGTTTTGTTTCCATTTGAAATTCCTTTACGAGTATATTGTCAGCCTGACTTTTACAAATATCTTTTTAAATGGACAGATATAAGCTACTCATACTGTATGTGAAGTCAGCAAAAGGATTTTGTATTTATTCTTTTATGGGAGAGTCGATATTATAATCAGACAAGGCGCTTTTGAATCGAATTAAGAATAGATCTGATATCAAAATTCACCACTCCTGTTTTTATTTAAAACTTCAAAAGTTTTCACTATCATAAGTGGTAATATTAAGTACGAGTAGTATGCCCAATTCTTAAGAAGAATTAAGAAGTACATTTCGTTGATTAAAGGTCTTGTCAACATAAATGGAGATATTATATTATATTATTGTAGAGTATGATCTAAGAATTTGTTTTTACAAAGCATTTGTTAAAAAAAATTTACTAAAAAAAAACCATCAATTAGCCCATTACTCTTGTAGATATAACCTACTCATGTTGAATGTGAAGTCAGCAAAAGAATTTTGTATTTTTTTATTGGAGGGTCAATATTAGAATCAGACCAGGCGCTTTTGAATCGAATTAAGAATAGATCTGATTTCAAAATTCACCACTCCTGTTTTTACTAAAAACTTCAAAAGTTTTCACTATCATAAGTGATAATATTAAGTAGTATGCTCAATTTTTAAGAAGATTTAAGAAGTACAATTCATTGATTAAAGTCCTTGTAGAAATAAATGGAGATATTATATTATATTATTATAGAGTATGCTCTAAGAATTTGTTTTTACAAAGCATTTGTGAAGGAAACAGGATTTTTCCGGACATTTGCCATCGTTCAGTGAAACAAGAAATCGTAGCACTACGTTTCGAGATCTGCAATCTGATCCTGACCTAGCTAGGCGTGCCACAACGCTTTGGTAAGATTTGTTTATTTTAACCTAGTTTGTAATTATTATTAGGTTAGTTCTTTACCTGAAGAAGAGATCAGATTGCAGATCTCGAAACGTAGTGTTACTGATTTCTTGTTTCACTGAACGATGGCAAATGTCTGGAAAAATCCTGTTTCCTTCACAATCCTTCCATCGTCAAAAATAACCTTCAAACAAAGGAAAGCATTTGTGAAACCAAAACAACACGTCTTAAAGTGTCTAATTAAACTCAATTTACTAAAATAAAATTACCAATTAGCCCGTTATTCTCTTGTATACTAAAAAAATTATTAAGGGGCAGTAACCTAATTCTCAATTACAAGGAAGATTGATGAACAAACAGTACGTACTCGCTCAGCACATACACATATATTACTTGCCGGCCTGAAGTGCTAACAGCCACATCACAGAACCCTCTCTCTTGGTCCATAAACTATTTTATATTTGGTGTGTGTGTATTTTTTTGTGTGTTTGTGTGTGCTTATCAATTGTCGTCTATCTCCACACTGTAACAATCAGCGGTCGACCCCACGGTCGCTGGCCGATCACCTGACCTAAACTGGATCCGACAGCTCGTTGCCGATAACCACACCGTTATTCCAAACATGATCCAAATAGAGCTAATCACTAGTAATTACATCATTAAACAATTAGCCGGCTCAAGACGGCAGCCGCGGTCTCGCGCGGGCGGAAAAACCGCGACCGTTTAAAGGAACACTTGTCATTTTTTACAGCGGCCGGTGCTCATTAAAGGGAGGAGGCCTTACATATTTTTACTGTGACAATTTGTGGAAAGGACCGCAAAATAGCAGCTGCAATCAGACCCGCCGGACAGGTGCCGCCGTGTCGGGCTTGCGCATCGGGCGCACTCGCTAGTCCAGTTTTAATGTCATGACAAGCAAAACATCAAATACACCTGTATGTCGTTATAGTAATATTTTTGGCAGCAGAAAGTTGTAACTGTGGCGCACTCGCTAGTCCAGTTTTAATGTCATGACAAGCAAAACATCAAATACACCTGTATGTCGTTATAGCAATATTTTGGCAGCAGAAAGTTTTAACTGTGGCGCACTCGCTAGTCCAGTTTTTAATGTCATGACAAGCAAAACATCAAATACACCTGTGTTTCGTTTATAGCAATATTTTGGCAGCAGAAAGTTTTAACTGTGGCGCACTCGCTAGTCCAGTTTTAATGTCATGACAAGCAAAACATCAAATACACCTGTATGTCGTTATAGTAATATTTTGGCAGCAGCAGAAAGTTTTAACTGTGGCGCACTCGCTAGTCCAGTTTTAATGTCATGACAAGCAAAACATCAAATACACCTGTATGTCGTTATAGCAATATTGTGGCAGCAGAAAGTTTTAACTGTGGCGCACTCGCTAGTCCAGTTTTAATGTCATGACAAGCAAAACATCAAAATACACCTGTATGTCGTTATAGCAATATTTTGGCAGCAGAAAAGTTTTAAACTGTGGCGCACTCGCTAGTCCAGTTTTAATGTCATGACAAGCAAAAACATCAAATACACCTGTATGTCGTTATAGTAATATTTTGGCAGCAGAAAGTTTTAACTGTGGCGCACTCGCTAGTCCAGTTTTAATGTCATGACAAGCAAAACATCAAATACACCTGTATGTCGTTATAGTAATATTTTGGCAGCAGAAAGTTTTAACTGTGGCGCACTCGCTAGTCCAGTTTTAATGTCATGACAAGCAAAACATCAAATACACCTGTGTTTCGTTATAGCAATATTTTGGCAGCAGAAAGTTTTAACTGTGGCGCACTCGCTAGTCCAGTTTTAATGTCATGACAAGCAAAACATCAAATACACCTGTATGTCGTTATAGCAATATTGTGGCAGCAGAAAGTTGTAACTGTGGCGCACTCGCTAGTCCAGTTTTAATGTCATGACAAGCAAAACATCAAATACACCTGTATGTCGTTATAGTAATATTTTGGCAGCAGAAAGTTTTAACTGTGGCGCACTCGCTAGTCCAGTTTTAATGTCATGACAAGCAAAACATCAAATACACCTGTATGTCGTTATAGTAATATTTTGGCAGCAGAAAGTTTTAACTGTGGCGCACTCGCTAGTCCAGTTTTAATGTCATGACAAGCAAAACATCAAATACACCTGTATGTCGTTATAGCAATATTGTGGCAGCAGAAAGTTTTAACTGTGGCGCACTCGCTAGTCCAGTTTTAATGTCATGACAAGCAAAACATCAAATACACCTGTATGTCGTTATAGCAATATTTTGGCAGCAGAAAGTTTTAACTGTGGCGCCACTCGCTAGTCCAGTTTTAATGTCATGACAAGCAAAACATCAAATACACCTGTATGTCGTTATAGTAATATTTTGGCAGCAGAAAGTTTTAACTGTGGCGCACTCGCTAGTCCAGTTTTAATGTCATGACAAGCAAAACATCAAATACACCTGTATGTCGTTATAGTAATATTTTGGCAGCAGAAAGTTTTAACTGTGGCGCACTCGCTAGTCCAGTTTTTAATGTCATGACAAGCAAAACATCAAATACACCTGTGTTTCGTTATAGCAATATTTTGGCAGCAGAAAGTTTTAACTGTGGCGCACTCGCTAGTCCAGTTTTAATGTCATGACAAGCAAAACATCAAATACACCTGTATGTCGTTATAGCAATATTGTGGGCAGCAGAAAGTTTGTAACTGTGGCGCACTCGCTAGTCCAGTTTTAATGTCATGACAAGCAAAACATCAAATACACCTGTATGTCGTTATAGTAATATTTTGGCAGCAGAAAAGTTTTAACTGTGGCGCACTCGCTAGTCCAGTTTTAATGTCATGACAAGCAAAACATCAAATTACACCTGTGTTTCGTTATAGCAATATTTTGGCAGCAGAAAGTTTTAAACTGTGGCGCACTCGCTAGTCCAGTTTTAATGTCATGACAAGCAAAAACATCAAATACACCTGTATGTCGTTATAGCAATATTGTGGGCAGCAGAAAGTTTTAACTGTGGCGCACTCGCTAGTCCAGTTTTAATGTCATGACAAGCAAAACATCAAAATACACCTGTATGTCGTTATAGCAAATATTTTGGCAGCAGAAAGTTTTAACTGTGGGCGCACTCGCTAGTCCAGTTTTAATGTCATGACAAGCAAAACATCAAATACACCTGTATGTCGTTATAGCAATATTGTGGCAGCAGAAAGTTTTAACTGTGGCGCACTCGCTAGTCCAGTTTTAATGTCATGACAAGCAAAACATCAAATACACCTGTATGTCGTTATAGCAATATTTTGGCAGCAGAAAGTTTTAACTGTGGCGCACTCGCTAGTCCAGTTTTAATGTCAATGACAAGCAAAACATCAAATACACCTGTATGTCGTTATAGCAATATTGTGGCAGCAGAAAGTTTTAACTGTGGCGCACTCGCTAGTCCAGTTTTAATGTCATGACAAGCAAAACATCAAATACACCTGTGTTTCGTTATAGCAATATTTTGGCAGCAGAAAGTTTTAACTGTGAACATTTTTCAACTGAAGCACTCAAAGATGGCTTTAGTCATTCACAGTGGACCTTTAAAACCGCAGGGGTGACACGTAATATGTAAGCTTGTGAGAGTGTATATAACTTGTATTGTATACATTACAATATTTTATATAAAAAATCTTTTATTAAGATTACACCACTCACATAACCACATTAAATGTATGTTCTAGAGGTAAAGTGATATTTTGAAGTTGTGGTGTACGCCTAAAATGTAATAAGAATATTTGAATTATTATTGTATACAGGTTGTAAATGTAATAATTTACTCGTATAAGGCGGTATTTGGTTTTCGATTAAATAAGGTGCTTTCATACAATATAGAATTTTGTTCAAGTTTTGCGTGCATAGGAAAAATATTTCTGGACGATTTTAACGGCGCTATTACGATAAATGAAACCCGCATCATCCGTTAAAAAAAGCTGTTCGGGAGCCGAAAGCGATTTTGTTTATTGTACAAAAAGAAAAACGTTTTTCGGTGAATTGATACAGAAATGTTCCATAAGAAAGCAATGGATTGTTACACCGCTAGTTTTGGCGGATGATGAAATGGGAGGGTAGTGAAATGTTAAAAATACTAAACAATAAATTTTCAAGTCATATTTTTCACCTTCGTTAAAAAAAGTTATACCAATCTTATTTAACGAGATAAACGAACTGAAAACGAACTAACGTTGGTTTTTTTGCGAATAGACGTGAAAATACATCACTTGGTATTATTAAACGTCTAAATCTAGGGGAAAATTCTTCTAGATTTCACGAAAGCGCAAGGTTGCGTACTTATAAAACGCAAATTGGCTCTCGCCTCCTAAAATTTATCACAAGTGCACATTTTTTAAGCAATATGATTGAGATATTATCATGGTTATTGCTGTTTAGACAAATACCTGAACCTGACAAGCAAGCTCACGAGCCTCGGGTCCCCCAGCAACACCTGCCGGCCCCCCGCCCCTCTCCAGCCTCACGCCACACATTATATGCAAATTAATTATTGCAAATTTTACAAACCTCCCATTATACGAGAGCTGCACCGCTCGTGCTGCCCGTCTTCTGTGTTATTAGCATTAGCATTTCTGCAGCAGAGGCTTTAATAATGTTTTAAAAACAGAAGCTTGAAATTAAGCAACTGGGTGCTCATTATTTCCTCCAAAGACTGATTGTTTTATATGATTATGTCTTGAATAGCTGAAACCCAGAAGTAGGACCGGCCACAGCCGCTAAAGGCTATTTTTATTGAGGTGGTCCAAATGTAGATTTTAACATTTTACTGTTTCTATATCAGCAAAATTTTTAATACGGTGCACATTTTACCAGTGAATTCTATAGAATTTTACAATATTAAGCTTCAAATAGCTACAAGCTTTATTTTCAACAAAATCTTTGACATAAGCGTTTATCGATGGTCTTACAGAATCTTTAGATTAATACATTTTATAAGGCTGTTATGTTTGTTGAGGCAATACTGTTTTGTGTCATCTAAGACTTTAAAATTACAAAAATCTGTATCCACACTTTGGCTAAATTCCTTATTTAGACTCCTGCCACTAAACCACATAAAATCAAACTGTTTTTCATTTTTTATTGGCTATTAACACAAAACTAGCCAATGCATAGCAGGAAAACTAGGTGGGGACATTTCAACTGTTGTGGCTGTGTGAGAGCACTTGGTTACGCTAGAGCAATGGACACCGGGGACACAGTCGATGAGTAGGGGACTTCCCACTGATGCGTGTGTCAGAGCACTTGGTTACGCTAAAGCATTGCTCACTGGGTACTAACTCGATAAGTAAGGCGCATTACAACTGTTGCGGCTGTGAGAGCACTTGGTTACGCTAGAGCAATGGACACCGGGGACACAGTCGATGAGTAGGGGACTTCCCACTGATGCGTGTGTCAGAGCACTTGGTTACGCTAAAGCATTGCTCACTGGGTACTAACTCGATAAGTAAGGCGCATTACAACTGTTGCGGCTGTGAGAGCACTTGGTTACGCTAGAGCAATGGACACCGGGGACACAGTCAATGAGTAGGGGACTTCCCACTGATGCGGCTGTTAGAGCACTTGGTTATGTTAGAGCAATGGACAACGGGGACACAGTCGATGAGTAGGGGACTTCCCACTGATGCGGCTGTGAGAGCACTTGGTTACGCTAGAGCAATGGACACCGGGGACACAGTCGATGAGTAGGGGACTTCCCACTGATGCGGCTGTCAGAGCACTTGGTTACGCTAAAGCATTGCTCACTGGGTACTAACTCGATAAGTAAGGCGCATTACAACTGTTGCGGCTGTGAGAGCACTTGGTTACGCTAGAGCAATGGACACCGGGGACACAGTCGATGAGTAGGGGACTTCCCACTGATGCGGCTGTCAGAGCACTTGGTTACGCTAAAGCATTGCTCACTGGGTACTAACTCGATAAGTAAGGCGCATTACAACTGTTGCGGCTGTGAGAGCACTTGGTTACGCTAGAGCAATGGACACCGGGGACACAGTCGATGAGTAGGGGACTTCCCACTGATGCGGCTGTGAGAGCACTTGGTTACGCTAGAGCAATGGACACCGGGGACACAGTCGATGAGTAGGGGACTTCCCACTGATGCGGCTGTTAGAGCACTTGGTTATGCTAGAGCAATGGACACCGGGGACACAGTCGATGAGTAGGGGACTTCCCACTGATGCGGCTATCAGAGCACTTGGTTACGCTAGAGCAATGGACACCGGGGACACAGTCGATGAGTAGGGGACTTCCCACTGATGCGGCTGTCAGAGCACTTGGTTATGCTAGAGCAATGGACACCGGGGACACAGTCGATGAGTAGGGGACTTCCCACTGATGCGGCTGTCAGAGCACTTGGTTACGCTAGAGCAATGGACACCGGGGACACAGTCAATGAGTAGGGGACTTCCCACTGATGCGGCTGTTAGAGCACTTGGTTATGTTAGAGCAATGGACACCGGGGACACAGTCGATGAGTAGGGGACTTCCCACTGATGCGGCTGTCAGAGCACTTGGTGACGCTAGAGCAATGGACACCGAGGACACAGTCGATGAGTAGGGAACTTCCCACAGATGCGGCTGTCAGAGCACTAGGTTACGCGCGAGTACTGTGGTTGGTTGTGATGAAAAGTGGTAGATCAAATTTCTAAATAATGACACACGTATCTTTTAGATTACATTGTCTTCAGATATAGTGATAAAATTCCAGAAAATATTACATATCAGTTGTATAACGCCTATATCGTTAAGTGTTATCGTTAAGTTAATCAGCTCACAACTAATGTAACTTAATAAGAAATTGTTTTTATTGAATCAGAATGAACACAAAATCCTACATTATGGTTTGCTGCTAGAAGTGTTTCTGAAGGCTGTGTTTGGTCAAACAACACCCATGTCAGAAATATGAGTAAATACGATAAATACCGATAAATAGACCTATTCCATTTCATAGTGTTACATAACGGTATGATATAAACAGGTTCTAGATAGGATTATTCGTATTTGCTCATCATATTTATTTCGTTTATTTTACAGGATAAATAAAAGATAAAGTTTTGTTAGAAGCTGAATATAATTAAAAACAAATTTAACAGCTAAATGTTTTCAATTACCCTCAAGATAAAAATATGGTGATCGTTCAATGTTTTGAATTTTAACGCCTACTTATTGTTTCAGATATCAATTAATTGTATAAACCAGCTATTAATTAATTACACTGAGTTGTAGAATAAAATGAAAAGGATTTTATGTTCTCTGATTTTTCAAATTTTGTTCTTGTAGTTTTTTCCTGCTAAGAATTTGAGATACTGGCTATACAATTTTGAGTAATAGGACATAACAGCAATAATACACCTAGACACGATCGCTACCTCAATATTTCACTCAATGCAATCCTAACCTAACACAATTGTATTTAATATGCCCTCAACGAATCCTATGTACATAAGCTTAAAAATAGGCACTGCAATCTTCAGTATGACTGAATTTTACATTGATTTATGATAAAATTGGCTATTTTAAAGTATAGACTATTCAATGTAATGATCTGGACTTATGAAATAGTTTTTTAAGTTAGTTCGGCAAAAATTAACGTAAACATATATCAAGATGTACATTGTGTTAAAGTGTAATGTTAGATGTACACACATGTAATGAAAGTGAAGTCCAAAGCCCAACCTAAAAAATAAGAATTTTCTATTATAATAACTGATACCAGGTATTTCCCTTTAGCATTCATCTTGCTAAACAACCGCTTTATAATGATTTACATCTTGAGCTAAGCTTACGGTAAAAACTCCTTGTAGACTATTCTCCATTGGCTGTCTACTACCGTAAAACCTATTTCTTAAATCCAGTATTCATTTACTAAGTTTAACTTTCACAACTTGAGCCAAGACAAGAATATTAAACCATCTAGAACAGGACCTCCATTGTAAATGTTTCAAACTTCAAACCACCGTAATTTTTGTTAAGGGTGAGCCCTTTCAGGTCGGATTTGCGGCATTGTACTCTACTACTAAAGACCTTTAATTTGATGTACTACTCGACCTATGCTCTCATTTAAGATTTTCATCTGACTCCTTAAGGGCCTTCCCCTTGACAAGACAAACAAATTTTAGTTACTTCAAAAAGTACATTTATAGGTGCTGTAATGATGTGCCAAGTTAGATTGCTTTACCTGTAATCGTTCGGGAGTTACCAAGCCAGTACGGGATTTTTTACACCCTGTATAACAAACACTTCAAAATGAATAATTATTGATAGTTTAAACCAAAAGCTTTGCTCAAAGAACTGTTCTTCAACAAATAACAATGTAATGTTTTTAACTGGGAATGCATTAGGTTATCTATACATCTACTATGTCTTAAACTGGAACTTGATGGCAGAGTGGAATCGACAAAATTACAACTTTTAACGTGCGAGGAAACTTTTAATTTTGCCGTATTTGGTATGGAATTTGTGAATATTTTTAATTTTCTTAATAGCCCAAGTCCTGTTAATTACGGCGCGGCAGGATCGACGCTCCCCGAGCCCAACTATCGAAGGCCGACCGGGCGATAACGCTAAACACAGGGCTCATCCATTCTCACCTCATACTCGTGATTATGTCACACCCTCCCAGCCCTGGGCGCCGATTTTTGACACTGCATTCAATCAAATTAGAGACAATTAGACAGCGGTGGCGATTACAACACGTGGCAAGTGTCCATTACCGCGCACCTGTCTGCGCATGCGCGCCACATTAAACTTTATGTGATCTCTTTAGCATACATTAGAGCGCGAAATCGTTAACGTCGCACTCAGGATAAACACAGGTTAAGTAATACTTTATTGAAAAAGTTGCCAATTGAAATTGACATTTTAATGCTTGTAGCTTGTAAAAACGCATTTTTTACCGAGTGGAATGACTCGTTCTGCTTTACAGCTGCAGGAAACTCGTATTTCTTAGCTAATACAATTATTGTTGTAGCGTTTACGTTTAATCGTACTGAACAGATTATATCAAATCAAAACTTAAAAGATTCGAAATGATTAAAAATGCTTATAGGAAATAGGACAAATATAAACCAAGTGCGGTATAATTGGAATTTTTATTTTTACAATGTTTTTCACGTGATGTAACACTGGTTCAATGCTACAATTTTCCTTATTGGATCATTTAATTACGAGATTTAAACTGTGTAATGTACTTGCATAGAACAACCCTAACTTAAAGTTTATTTCCTTTTATGGAACATTGATATGGAGACTGCTGCCTCACAGAAGTCTCATTGAAACAGTGTTAACAGCACATTCCAACGGCCAGACCTAGGAATTGCCATTGGCGAGACTGGTCCTAGTTATTAAAATAGCTGATTGTATTGGCGATCACCTTGGCTTTAACCTTATAAGACCGATGTTAAACCTCATAAATTTGTAAGCCTTTATTCGATACACACATTCAAAGAATTTTAAGTTTGTTTTATATTTTTATATCTTAAACATAAAAATACGTCAAAATATACGTACGTATTTCATCTTTTGCAAATTCAAAAAGTATAAACCTAGCAAGAAAAACTGCTAGATTTATTACATCTTTTAGATTACAAATTTTCAACAATTCTAAGACAAAAAATAAGGGTGTGTCGAGTATAAAATTGTCCAATTTTAAATAGTCACCGAAGTTTAAAATTGTCCTTTGGTCAAGGGGGTAGTCAAGGTCATGGTCTAATTGGGTAATTTAGGGATTGTTTACTACACTGATTAGTGTGGGTTTGTGGTTATTTTTGTACGTTACACGTTATTTGATACATTTGTAAGATTAACATTAAAAAAATAAGAGATTCATCGTTGTACATCGTTAACTAATGTCAAATGTTGTTATTGTAAGGCATATGCTTATGCACTGACATAAAAAAACGTGTCACCTAATGTTCGAATCTGTTTATTGTTGCCTCGACTACAGCGTGCATAACGAAAACATTTTTGTCGGGATTTGTAAATACAAGCGATACACACATATGGACACAATGTATTCTGCAGGGACCTTTCACAGATTCGCCAGTTAAATGGATTCCCACACCCGAGAACAGAACCTGTGAGTAGAGCAACCCCCCTTCACCCCCGAGCGTCAAGACGCCCCCTCCACTCACCACCTACCACCACACCCACCCCCGTATCGCTCGACGCCTCTCCCAGGCTTAATTGAGTTCAGTCCCCAGACGAGCTTTCAGATAACTTTCATTGGTAAAGTGTTATCTTTCTGCTCCACTCGCCTGCCTCTGCTCTCTGCTCTCTGCTCCGAGACGAGATTCTCTTCCTCTGTCCAATTGATCCTTCCAGGTCGATCAAGGGCTTTTTACAAGGATTTAGCCATTCATTTTAGTTCCATTACCTTACATCGAGTCGAAAAATATTAAAACACTTAATGGCAAAACATTACATAGAGATAATTACCGAAGGATTAGCTCAGGAATATTTAGTTAGTGTATCTAAAATGTTGGCATAGTTATTTTTTTTGTATACCTCTAAAAAGTGCGGTATATTTTAAAAACCTTTGTATAAAACTGAGTTATGGAATGTTTTACTTGACATACACCAGGTTGTCCGCTTGTTTTACATTGTATTTTTTGTGACATGCGACTTGAGTGCATATCAAATCACTTCTGGTGGAATAAAAAATTACAAATTTCTGAAAATGTTTCCTGCGGATTTAGTGTATTTCTATCCAGTAAAATTTCTGGTTGTATTGCACGAAACGATGATAAACTATAAAAAAATATAGCCTATTGTTTAGGGTGTTCGTCTATTTTAATTCCGTAATCTTAACAGTATTATTTATTCGAAATGAGTTTTCTTAACTTACATATTTTGTTATTAGAAGGGTTATAAAACAATAACAGTAATTATCATATGAGTATAATATGATTGAGTTTGTCTTAGTTGCCTCTTATATAGATCAGTTTGTTGTTGAACCGACCTTGCAATGTATCAACTCTTCTCCTTATTTTGTTTGATAAGATCCTCGCACAAGCCAGTGGCCCACGAGGACGGACAGAATAAGGCTTAAAAGGGGATCGGCCTCTACTTAAAAAAAACCAATTATAATTAGCACCTTGACTATGGTACTATTCCCACTATCCTAAAATCGCTACATGACTCGTGTCGCAGCGAAGGTGTAAAACCAAAAACATCTGCCACTTCAAAATTAAAGTAAAAACGCTCCATTAGTTACCATAATTCAGCACCGAACTAATTGTCAATGTAACCGAATTCAATTTCAACATTGTTGTATTGGCAGCGTTGAATGCTCTGTTTGTACGCAACAGTTGGCAACACCGTGTGTAGCCTAGCCAGTAGCCACTGGCGTGTATGTACGTATGTACGAGCGTATGGTGTACGCTGATTGTTCTGCAAGGGATGTTCCACCCCCCGCCCGCTAATCTGCCCCCGCCAGCCCGCTCCGCCATTCTCTGCTCGGATTCCCGTACCCGTCAACCGTGCAGTGGCGGTCGCGTGGCCAAATGAGATTGGCCAAATAAAATTGCCCCCGGATTGAAATAGCCGTACACCTTTGTTGGGTCCGATTCCCCCCGTGGCCGGGGATATTGTTATCGTCAGAACTTGACGCGTCGAAATTAACGTAATAAAATAACAGAATTCACCAAGTTGGTAAGACTTATTCATTATTGAATATTGCGAATATAATGATACGCGAATACTCACTCCACGTTAATAGGAAATACATTGTTGGTCCATTCCGGCATGTCCAACAGTAATGTGCGGTGTTGTGAATCAAACTGTAAATAATTCAATATACCGTACATCACTCCCTTCCGGGAATTTTAGGATACGTGCAATGTTTACTAGACTGTTGAGCCCCTTTCCGTACATTTGTAGGCGATTCTTTTCCAACATTAACTAATAATGAGTGGAAGATCCGTTATTGCAACTACTTCCAAATATGAATTATAAGTGAAGTATAAAAGTCATTGTTTGTAGCTCCCTCCCCCAAGTTTGAGACCGGAACGATTTTTGGTGAGCTCATGGATGTTCATACATGAGATATAAAGGCATTTTGAGATGATCGTGAGGTTTTAGTTTCTGTTGAATCTTCAAACTTATAAGGGCAATACTCGGAGGATGGATATCATGGTGAACTGTGAGAGCAGCAATAGACTATCCAACTCGTAATTTTGCATTTGTTTCAGCTTTATCAAACATCACTAGGTTGTAAATTTAAAGGTCAGAGAGCAGAAGACTGTAAGCGGATTCAATAACTGACTGTTTTAAAAGCAAACTATACGGTATCGCAAAATTTCGTGTTTCGGTGCTTTCTGAAAACTATACAAAATTTAAATACCCCATGGGAGAAATCAGAATTTGGAAAGGAAAATAATTTGTAGCTAGCAAGTAAAGGTGTAATAAAACCATATTTAAAACTGACATTTAATAAGTCTGCCACATGGTATATTTTTCTCGATTTATCTTACATGTTTAATGCGTAGCTTAATAGTAAGATGAATATAGCCCACATTTAGATTGTTCTGATTAAGTTTTGTTACAATTTGTTTAATAATACATAATAACATACACAGCACGAATGTGTATGTAAGATGACAAGGCATTGAATGTGAAGGATATAGTATCAGTGTATACAGACATTTCCAGGCCGTTTAAACACAATCCTCTTGCCAAATAGTTAATTAATTTTTGGTGCGTATCTATGAATTAACATGTCATTCATTGTATTCATTTCTGTAACTGTGTACAGTACTTAGTGAAATACATGACTCTATGATAAAACATATTCCAGCAAATTACCATAATTCGTCGTGAAAGCAGATAAAAACATTCTGTAAACTAATATGATAAGCAATATGTGATCCAAATGTTTTTATGACAAAAATAACGCTATTTCTGGATCCTTTAAATTCTCTGTTTTCCCAAATCATTGTTAATATTAAAATTAAAAACGACTGCAATTCTGTTGTAAGGTTTTTTGTTGTTTCGTGTAAAGCTGAACAGATAGGCTAAATTGCGTTGTCATAAAAATATTTATTAACAAGCGCTTGCAGCTCAAGGATACCCTAAACCAATTTATAAGCCATAGAGCCCAATATTTGCTGATATTCCATGTAAGTTAACAAATGAGTGCAGTTATGGTTTTCCGTGAAATCCCGATGTAGGTGAAAAAGGCATAATGAACATAGAGGAGGTTTGCTTATATTACAATGTAAGGAAATCGTACACGGTTTCAAAATCATTTCATATACATCCATCGTGACAGAAATGTATTATACCCTCATCATGGTTGTTGGGATTGATATTTCTATAACCACTAGTAGTTATCCGCAGCTTCGCCCGCAATTCCTCTGCATTGCACTGAATCTAACATTCCATGCATTTGATGGAATACTGTAGTTCCAACGGTTTCAGTAACACTGGAACCAAAGTTCTTGGCTTTCTTAGTGAAAACATTTATGATATAATACGATAGAGTGAAACATGAACGCAATTTCCTTCGCCGATTTAACGTATGTCATCAAAAAAGTGCATCTCATGTCTGGTGTATTCCATTTTGATTCCTATTGGAGTTACCACGCAATTTCGTAGACTTTGCTCGTGTATGAGCACTTCTGGTTTAAGTGAATATTTCCAGCGCTAGTGTTGAGTTCATCTTGTTGCAACGATCAAAACAATCCGCCAAAAGTGTATGGCCATTCATTCATCCGGTCTTAGTATTTTTTCCATTGTTGATTATAAATAAAGACTATAAATTGACACAAATTTAAACTGGAATGAAATTAGTTAAACACATGATAGTTTTGTCATAATACAATGTTTACATGAACATTTGATTACATTTTAGAACTTTAGAGGCCAATATGGGATTTTCACTACTTAGAGACCAGTTGGGCCTAGCTCCGAGGGATTTTCGAATTAAGAATAGGCAGGCATTTATTCAAACCAGGAACAATAAGAATTGCCAAGTAAAAGTTAATAACAATCGGTTGAATATTTTACGCATGAAACTAAAACAAACAAAGGTACTTTCGTATTTATAACATTTTTAGGAATTTATAGGTTGTGTACTCTCCTTGTTATGACAAATAACTCCGAGATACCCGTTATTTTTACCTTACATTAAAGCACTATCCTTTATACGATGATGCCATTTTAACGTTTTGATTAATTATTAGCGTATGAAAAGACTATGGCGAAATAACATTAAACTCAGGTTCTTCAAAGTAGTAAAATTAGACGCTAATAACAAAAGACAATCGAGGCCCAGACGGTGGTATAAATTATGACCAGTTAAAAACTCGCAAGTTTATGTTTAGGTTTTGCCGTCAGACTGCTCTATGAACAGTGTTCCAGAGTTTTGTGTTCCACCGTTTCTGTGCTAGCAAAGATTCCAGGAACCATTGAATAATATAAAATTATTGCCCTGTCTGTATTTATTTATCTATACCCCACAGCAATGCCATTTTAACATTGAAATGTTTATACCAGGTATTTTAAAAGTCCCACACTCTTTGATAACTTTCGTATGAATATAATTGGAGTGATTTACTTTGGGGATGCTTTTATGACCAACTAAAGAGTATTTTGATGTTTGAAAATTTCGACTCGGATCCCAAAAATGGGGTATTTTGGGGGTAAGCCAAAGTTTTTAAATATAACCTCCTTGCTAGGAGTATAAATTATTATTAATTAAGTGACACTTAATTTTAAAGGTTAGTATAAAAAGTGGAAGAGTGGTACAAACTAGAGGTCTCTAATGTTACTTTATCAAATTTGGTGGCAAATTATAGTTTGTATTGTTTTATTAAACCCTACACTTTCAGTTACATTTTAAGTTATTGAAAGGCACGTAAAACAATCACTCATTAGTTATTTTGAGAACATACGACACCAAATCATATAATAAAAATATGTTTGTTATAAGATCAACAACCATGATTAACATAGCGTTTATTAGGTTTTGTTCTGTCTAACCGCAGCACATTAGGAAGCCCTGGGAATAGCTGGTTTTGCGATATCATCTCTAATTGATTACCAGTATATGTGAGACCCGTTCAGTACACTTTGACACAGTCACTTGTTAGGGGCTCCCATTTAAACCTTTTGATTTTCCCCCCAAAATACCCCATTGCGATTCTATTCAACATCAATCCTATTTAATGTGAAAATCATTAAAATTCCTTTAATCAATAAAATCAATAAAAGTTTTAATGATTGAGAATAACATTTATTTTTAACGTGTTTGGGAATTGCCATCGCCAAGTGATGGTATTGCGTGGTTCAATTCTAATCCGCAGGTTTCAGTAGTGGCTTTTGTGTTACTTAATGTTATGAAACGTGAATGGAACCTATGGTACACTCATGGAAAAGATATTCCTAATTTATACACATGAAACCATTTTTACTTCTATACTCGTATATATGTTATTCAACATTTTTTCGTGCTGCCGGAGTGAGTTCACATTTTAGTTGGGTAGACGTACCCCGTAGCAGTAGTTGTTGGTGTTTCGAGGAGATGCACGGACCAGACAGCACCTGCACTGCCACCCCGTCAGACGGGGAGTTTAGCATCTACATCAACATACTAATCACGTGATCACCCCTTGACAGTTACTGTGGAGAAAACAAACAGAAATATACTCTTGGACAGCTGATCTTCTTGTAGGTCTCATCCAACTATCATATCATAATAGCCTGACATTTGTTTGTTTGAAGTCTGGCCATTAACTAATGAACTTGGTAGTTAATTTCTTGGTCGTACTTTTTTGTTTTAAATAAAGTCCGTGACAACAGGAAACCAAAAATGAGGTAATTTTTATTTAATTAATTTGGCAATTTCATTATGTCCGATTGTTTGTGTCCGAATATTGTTTAATGCATCAACAATCCGATTCGGGATTGAGTTTAGCTCCATCTCAATTTCCGCTTAGTGCAGAATACAAAGGTCTTGACGAGGGTTGCTCACATCACGTTTCCACAGGTTCATGTTTTTGACGCAATAAGTTTGTATCAGTTATCCGTTTGTATGTATGACTTGTCAAGTGCAACAAATAGTTCTTAATAACCTATGATTCGGTAATCAAAATTTAGAGTAAATTAGAAATAAAAACCAGAATTTATGATTTTGTTCTGTTGTCGGTGAAAAAAATGACAGTAGACTTATGCGTCAACAATTTGCGCGTCCAAGAGACCAATTCGAACTTTGCATTGATAAGATATGGGTTTTCTTGAAATCGATAGAGAAATTTCTCCAGAGAAAGAGATCAATCGTCAGCCGCGTTGGTTTTGGTGGAATTCAAAATGGGAAAGAGTACAAAGAGGAATATTTAAAACGATAATTTTATCTTACATCATAATTTTCTTATCTTGCTAATCTTTAAACAAATCAAAACCATCAAACAAGTAAATAAATGTTAAATAAGCATCAGCTATCCAAAACACTACAGCTCCTGAAAGTGGCAATGAATGGAAGTAAGTTAATTTCTGTACATTATATATTAATGTACAGAAATGCAGGCGAATGTTCTCTCACAGCTCTAGTTTAGATCTCGAAACACCCGTTGTTCAAGTATTGTGAGTACAACCCCTTCTTCAATTAAACTCGTTGGTCGGACAGTGGGTCCCAGAGGTAGACAAGAAATATCCTCACCTGTTAACGGCATGGACCTACAATCCGTTTTCCATGGACTAACTGTTCCACCCTGTGGAAACGTGACGTCAGCAACCCTTGTCAAAATAAAATATGGACCTACAGTCCTACAGTCAGCCCTTATGTGTACAGTCCTATTGTTGATATTTTTATTGGTATTGTTTCTGTACTAGATGTTTATTCCTATGTATTAATAGCAAGCTAATTAGTACCAGACAGATAATAGGTATACAGAAACATTTTATTAATATTTTGTCATTTAGTACTCCAAAGCCGACTTTTATTATAACGTGTTTTACAATATTGGTTTCCATTGAAATTACAGTGCTTTAATTGATTACAAAATGAAAGAAATAAAGTTGCAGATAATTAACCTTAAATGTAGTAGTAAACCAAAATATCTAAAGTTAAAAATCAAAATATCCAAAAATACAAAATATCTTCTAATTTTGTTTGCAGTAATACTGTTTTAGTAAATAGGTTACTATGCAAAACATTCTTTCGGTGAAGGTCTGTGTTAAATAAACGTACTAAAAGGTCAACTGAAGGATTTGTTAGTTCGAGATTCAGACTATTCAAAGACTGGCCAACTTCAAAAACCCACGAAAAAGTGATATCGGTCTATAATTACCCCTATCACTTCCACCCCTTGTTAGAAGGCAACCCTCCACAGACAATTAAGGTAGCTCCATTATCTCCGGTTTAGCCGCAGTTTTTGTCGGTTTCGCCAGAGGTGTTGGCCCGCGATCGGCGACCTGGCAGCGGCTTCATCACCTGCCGATAATCCAGAGACAGGTGCCCCCTGTCCGGCCGATAGTCCTGATTGCAGAATGCGCGAGTCCACTCCCGCTTCCCTCTCTGCTCCCGGTCAACAATCAATTTGACGTTTAATTGCCACTAATACCTGAGCCTAATTAACAAGAGGTATTTTATGCTGTGTATAATTTATACCGGACAGGTTCTGCGAGGGCGATGCCTGTACGGTTCACCGATTATATGGCTGACACCGGAGACAATATTTACAGCAAGGTTAGTTTTATTGTTTTCTTAATGAAATTGATTACACGGTTTGGAAATCGTGTGTTTTGTTTTTGTTTAGTGCTAACTGACTGACCTACTCAGAAGTCCCATTTAATTATATGTTTTCTAATAAATATTTCCATTTTTGAATTTGCGATAATTTCAGGATATACCTGCAGCAGCTTTTGTTGTTTACAATTAACAATTAACCAGCTAGGTTAACACGGATAGTGCAGTCATACAATGGGTTGTAAAGTCACGTACAGTATGTTATAAACTCGTTTCCGGTTTGAACCATACTCGCTCGACTCAAGTGTTGAGAGAGACGCCCACTACTTCCGTGCCGTGCCGTGTCCAACACCGTTAACTCAGCCGCTTGAGACTTATATTGTTAATAAGCGTTTCATCACTGGCATGACCGACGGAACGTTTGTAATAAGTCTTTGAGTAAACGTCAACCTCTTCTCCTAGGAGGTCACTCTTTTTTAAGGAAAAAAGCAAGGCGAAGGCGACTTGCTGTGAACACGGCACGCCAAAATTCTGGGGATCCGCTCAGTCCAAAGGACTTTCCAAGTTCCTCTCTGCAACTTGTCACAACCCCAGAGGTACGTTGCTGCGGACACCACTCTCAACACTCGGTGATTCCGAATATTCACTCTGGTGGCTTTTTAGAAGAGCACGTATAATTGTATTCGTTGCAGTCCAACCTATCATTTCGGCTGCAATTATTTGTGACATTGTTTATTAATAAAATTGTGGAGACATTATATTGTTAATAAGTGTTTCATCACTGATATGACCGATTGAACGATTGTAATAAGTCTTCCACCATGTGGTCTTCTTTAGGGGGTCACTCTATTTTCAAGGAAAAGAGCAAGGCAAAGGCGACTAGCTGTTATCACGGCTTGCCAAAATTCTGGGGATCCACTCAGTCCAAAGGACTTTCCAAGTTCCTCTCCGCAACTTGTCACAACACCAGAGACACAGTACGCTGCGGTCACCACTTTCAACGTTCGTTGAAACCTTCACAGATTTACGCTGAATTAACTTTTTGTCTTTTTAAAACAGAATGTATAATCGTTACAGTCCAACCTATAATTTGGCTGCAATTATTTGTGACATTGCTTATAATTATGAACGTGATAAGTCGACCGAATCTAAACCAATTAGCTCTACAGCAAAAAAAAAAAAAAAAAAAAAAATCCACCCCAAGACAAGTGGTAGGCCTAACTCGTGTATGGACGTCGCCAGAGAGTATGAGCGAGGCTAGGCCCGAGGCCACCCGCTGAGCTACTCGCTTCATATTCGCCACGTTCAGTTCTCCATCAAGCTCTAAACGCTCGCAGGTGCCACCTTTCTCTAATTGCGAACGCTCGATTGCTGGCCGATGCTATCCGAAATGTCGATTATGTCAACGAACCGCGCGCCCGGTCCTAGATGATTGCGCGCACGGACCAAATTGCCAGCTATTTCGCTCGCGGCTCCCGGGCTCGCGGATGTTTTGGGGCTTTTAAATCAACAAAATTTCCATCCTTGTAATGGATACACTCGAATAGGTTATCTATAAACAGCATTATAATTTTCTGATACATAAGCCTAGAGTTTTGTTGGAAAGATACCCTACCATTTTGAAAATAATTTATAGCTCGGCTAACCTGACCCATCTTCCCGACGATGTATGCGACTTCAAACGTGGAACAGTCCGGACACATTTTTCTGCACTGTTTATTAGGCCATCTCACTATTAGAGCAGCCCGCACCAAAATAGCCCAATGACGTTTGAGGCAGTGTTGCCATATCGCTGTAGACCACCAGCTGTTCCCTGATGTTGAGAAGGATCAGTGATTTTTCATACGCGTAAAACTGGCAACAGTGTTGGGCGCGGGGTGTTGGGGGGGGAGGAGAATTAAAACGCAACATCCACCTATTTGGACTATTTTGTCCTGGATTGCTAAAAAGGTTCCTATATTATTCGAAATTGTATCTGTGGCCTTAAATTGTTTAGAGTAGTACGCGCTAAGAACCACTTTGTCTTGTAGTATTGTAAAACAATTGTACTAACCTTTTAGTAGTCTAGCATTTCGTACCAATATGGCGGTAATTTGGTAGCCCACTATGTCCGTTGCTAGGACAAATTAAGACCGTGAGAAATCTTAATTTAGACACCTCCTTATTAGAAAAATTCCAAAATTTACATTTGAAATTTAAATAGCGTTGATGGTAGTTACCTAGCCGGATGACGTCATCCAGCAAACAAAGATAACCGAAATCCCTAATTGTTATCTACAACGCAAGAGAATAGCGCGCTGGGAACGTCCAATCAGAACAGGTTGAAGATGTTGAGTAAACAACTGGGTACTCACAATTCCCTAATATCCCTTTCCGAATACCTAGTTCACAGTAATTCGTTACGAATGGACTGTCAGAATGTAACTTAATTAGCTAATTAGTTTAAAGACCCCGACCAAATCCAGCGAACACATTGCAGACTTTGCTGCGGCTCTGCGGCTCGGGTAATTTGAAAGTCAAATGCGTAGGCTAGCCTACACACCGGTCAGTTTACACCTCGACACCAAAGCGCGGCCCTTGATGTTCATGAATATTCAGGCGCTTGTTTTGATGGCCTATTAGTTCACATTACATTGGTTTTATGAGAGTATTAATGAGCGACTGTCCATTAGGTGACAAAGTGACTTATCTACAGATACTGTTTATCCCCGATTGCGTACCTGCCGTAAGTGGATTGAATTATAATGAGCTATTGTCCTTTAGCCACCAAAAGTACGCCAAAGAAGCTTTGAAAAGGTGTAACAGATTAGAAATATAAGCATTAAAATCTCATTGATTAGTGCGATAATATAACGGTTCCGCTTTTTAAGACTTTAAACAGGTGGTCCATGCTTCGCTGGGTAATAGTTACTATTTTGTTTTAGTTAGCTTTATTAAGCACTGTCTTATACAGAATCGTACTATATTTTTCCCATTGTTTTATTTAAGTTATTGAGTTTCCAGTACTTGCTAGGTTTTTATTTTTCTTCCAATACGTGTGTATTTTTGTCTATACGTATTTTCATCATATAAAATGGAGTTTGAAATGAAATGAAAAATGCCTTTATTATATAGGCGAAGTTAGGACTTAATAGACCACTCCGCCATTTAACCTATAAACACAAATAATATAGAAAATACGATGTAATCATTCCTATTATAAAATTGAACTAGCATGTACTACTAAAATTACACCCAATAATAGATTTACAAGTAAACTTAACGTACAAATTTAAATAATGAAATAAAATATTCAGCTGTATATACATAAATATCTGACAAAGTATAAGAGAGTTTTAGAGTTTATATTTGCCAAAACTGTGACATGTAGGATTTTTTTCGTTTGAGTGATCTTATATGTATATTGAATTACATATTATCACATTATATAATTTTTTAATACAATTACATTGAATTTGAAACTGGAAAATAAGCACATATCGGACAGCTATTCATGATTTACAATCATAAAAAAGAAAGGCAATACACATATACACGTTATATTTTTAGGAATTAGCTAAATTTTCCTGAGCTTCTAGCTTACACTTCAGGAAAATGGATATAATATACTATACAAAATATGTATGTATATATACATACATGTATATATATATATATATATATATATATATATATATAGGGCGTCACAATCTTAACTAACATTTTCAGGTATTATATCTCGACCAACAATAACCCAAAATATATTCAAACTGTATAAATCTTAGTAATAACCCAAATATCCGCAATTCTGTATTTTTCGCATACTAAATTTGTAATTAATAATGGCTTGTTGTAATAAGTTAAAATTTGGCATATAGCTTTACACCCTAAAGGCCTTAATATAGTAAAAAGTATACATTTGTACAAGCTTAATTTTCAAAACGCTTCTTAAAGTCTTTAAGCGTTAATATTTTAAAAAGTCATATAATAAAAAAGTCACTGTTATTACATTTTATTTGTACAATCTAATTACTAATATTAGATTGCAAAAAATAATTGTACCAAATATTAGTTTTTTATCTCTACTACTGTCTAAAATTAAAATTAAAAACATACGGTAAACGAAAAGGGATATACCATTGACTGCTTTAGTTTTTAGCTCTTCTTGGACCGTGGAACAATATCCCAAAATTTGTGTACAGAGTTTTGTTTTGGCTCAATGAATTCATTTGTAAAATCAGTATTCACCCAAATTAATTTGTTGCAATATAGCATTAATACCTCCTGCAGTTTAAATCTTCTATCGTCCAATTTAATATACAGTTCACGTCAATTAAACTACCAAACTCATTTCACGAACATAAACTTGGTTCAAAATAATGTTTTTTTTTTGTTTATGAGTGAATAAATATTGCCCATTGAGTGTTATTGCAAGAACTCCTTATTATTCACTTAAACGTCAATAAACATTGTTTAGCTAACCATTCAATGTTAACTTTAACGTTTAACATTTAATTGGTGAAATCAATGAACTGTCAACGGAATAATACCCCTCGTAAGTTGTCCAACCATTAAAAGAAATACAATAGAAAGCAATTTCGAGTAAAATTGAAATGGCCGGTAAGAAAGTGACGGGTCTGTAATTAGCTGGTGAGTGCGGGCAGCGTGCGGCGTGCAGGGGTGGCTCCTGGCCAGCTATCAGATGTCACAGCCGCGCACGCGCAGATCGCCCGATAACAACCCCATTTCCAACTTCCGTTTCTAATGAGGGATGACCCGTATTTAACCCATCATTAAGGTTTACGAGTATGTCGCGATATACGCCTTCCGTTTGCGCCTGGGGTGACCGTTTGCTACCTGCACTCGCGTGTTTGTTGCTGGCCATTCGCCGTTTTTTTGCTGTTCGCATGTGAAAATAAACTCACAACCTTGTAAGAACACCCCATTTATAGCTATGTAATGATCTTTAGATGGTGTTGTGATTGTATACATGATTTTTTTTAAGTAATCAAAACAGCTTATATTTTGAAACTAAGGAATACAAAACTATGTAATTTTACACAGATCCGTGAGATCAACTGAGATATCGTTTTAAGTCTGGCGTCTCTGTAAATATTTCTTTCAAGAGGTTTGCGTGTAAGGAATTTAAAAAATGTAACCATATTGATGAAGTTGCGTACGATTTAAAATGGGGTGTAAGATTCATGAAAGTGTGACCAAAATGCGATAGCCGTCTGATGTTTTTAAATGCCATCTCAATTTGTAAATATGTCCACATAACCTTTTTTTATCGAAATTTTGAACAGTAAGAGATAAATAAATTACAACTCAAGTATGGAGTGATAGAGTACAGGGATTTCTACGGAAAGTTTTGCCCTATTTATCAGGATTTTGATGAAAGCCCACCTTGTCATAGTTATTTTTATTCTAAATTCAGTTTATGACTCGTATTCTTAGGAAATTGTTTGTACATATTATTTCATTAGTAGTCTTATAAACTACGAATAGCAGAAATTGTGTTGTAACTGCACCATGTTTACATCTTAGTCACCACTATCATCCTTACAAGGCTTTATAAAGTGGTACAGGTTCGTACTTACAGCTAAGAAATTATGCTGTTATATATTCGGTAACTCTATAGAACTAATATAGAAATTCTGATACTCTTTAATAATATATACGTTAAAAGTTTAAAAAGCTATTAAATTTAAAGTACTTCAAACCTACCCAGTATTAGCTGGTATTGTGATTATTTGCTATTTATTTTATTGTTTAAATGAATTATTTTTAATAAAAAATACATTGTTTCCTTATGGAAACTTACCTTTTATAAACACATTCTTGTACTTTGATTTCATTTTTACTAGTACATTAAAATAATCAATAATTTTTAGTACTGCAAGAGCACATGAATATGTTGGAATTTTGAATATAATTATTTATTACAGTGTTTATTATATATAAAATAACCAGGTAATTAAATGGCATCGAGATATAAGTGTACCAAAAGGAAAAATATATTAAATTAAATGCAAAACTTGAGCTTCGAATACTTCCTATTTCATACCGAAGATGTTCCTGTCATATTTCTCAATCATCCAAAATTCTCATCCCAACAGTACCTCACAGCGGTTTTGAACATTCTCTACTGATTCCGACCTCCCACAATGGACGATATTGGCCTAAGGGTGAACCAAATCTTAACCCTACTCATTAAGTGCCCAATCTAATTATTTAAGCGAATTTACATTTCAAATTTTAACTACCTATGATCATCATAGTCTTCTATAATAAACAACGTATTATTTGCAAGATACATTGTTTTCAACACTTCTTAACTGTAAATTTTATTTCAACAAAACGACGTATAAGTTTTTCTCTGGCAGCAACAACGAGATTACGGGAGAGGAACACGTAATACCCAAAATTCTGGTCGAAAATAACTGGATTTTATACTGTACACGTTGGTTTTAAATTGTAATGAGAAATAATATACGATTAAAATAATGGAAATTCCGGACAAGAACATTAATAAAAATGGCATGTCCAGGAATTGAGAGCTAATTTTCATTGAAAAAGTAGGATAAACAACATAAGAGCTGAATCTGGTCTTTTTGTCTGGTAGTTTGACATTAATTATTATTTCTGTGTATATTTAATTATTGTTTTACATTTTAAGCCGTTTATACCCCTTTTCACAACTCCAAAGCTTAAGGGGCTGAGGATCGATATTTTTTAAATTTCTAATTGCATTCTTAAACTATTCTGACGAAATAAGCTAACACGTCGGCTTCCTAGAAAATTGACACCTGTGTAACTTTTAATTTAACTTTAAAATTTACGATTACCCTAATGAAGGCAGATGTGACATTAGAGAGTCGTAAAGCGGGAACTAGATTCTACCAAATTGGCAAAAATTGATCTATCGGCACGGAGCGTGGTGTGGCGAGCCTCGCGCTTCAACCGATCTGACAAACGATCTGCTGGACACGGGACGGAAGGAATGCGCGAAAAATAATCTAAATTGGTTTGTCCAACTAGGAGGAATGCGCACCGGGCCATCGGTCTGTCGTCGGGCTGAAGACGGAATAAATTTCGCCGCTGGACTATCAAACCAGCGTGGTGCCGGTCAGCACGTATCAGAAATAGGCCAATTCGTATGCGTTTTAAACATCGTAAACCCATACTACTTGCGGCTCTGTTCCTAGAGAAATGTTGATTGGGAAGTAAACCTTAGGTGTGAATATAAGAGATGTTGGTTGGCTTGGTTGGTAGTTCGTTCATGTTCACTTTAACATTGTTCAAGCTAAACTGTCCATACGCACACAATTCGTATCCAGCAACAGAAACACGATTTTATTTGACATTAACATCGCGTTATGGAACACAATTAACATTAACATCGCGTTATGCAACACAATTAACAGCTGACGGTTAAAACAAGCCAAGCTGGCACTATTTACATATTCCATTTCAGAACCGTGGTCTACGATCTTTTTGGAGAAGATGCTGTTATGGCGAGTTTGTATTTTTATTACGTATTTAGTGAAAGTTGAATTATTTAGTTGACTCTTTTAGCCTACGCCCGGCATGCTGGTAGCACGCATTAGAAACTCATTACTGTAAAAGTACAGAATTGGTCGTTGGTCGCGGAAGGGTTAAAGAAACATGTTTGTTGGTACTCTAGCTTCTGAATGTGTCCTTTGCTAGTGGCTGTTTTTGAGTTTTTTCAGTAATAGTGAGAAATTTAAGTTTCCTGTCGGGCCTTTCTCTCCTGGCAGCGAGGAAGTCTCCATGAATGCCTGAAGCCAGATAAGGTAATAGCAAAACAGATTCTAGAGCAAAATAACGGGTGAGGCAGAAAGGATGAACGGTTTTCAAAAAAGCAATGTGTCGTTACCTGTGCATAAAAAAACATTTATTTTCAGTATAGTATTACCATGATCTTACCATTTTAGAAAATTAATGTTTGAGAACAACATCTGACAGGTTACGGCCGTTTTCAGCGATGGACTTTACAAGCCGCTCTCGGAAGTTGGCTTCTACTCTTTTTAAAATTGCCCTGCCAATTTGTTCGATTTCCACACGAATTGCTTCCTTTAGTTCTTGAAGAGTACGTGGTTTATGCTGGTAAACACGTGACTTGAGGAAACCCCACAAGAAGTAGTCGCACATGGACAGGTCTGGGGAACGAGGAGGCCAATCAATGTCACCAAACCGAGAAATGATGCCCGAATTGCTTCCATTGAATCCCTTGAATCCCTTGCTGTGTGAGCTGTCGCCCCGTCCTGCTGAAACCATACTTGCCGGATAGGAATACGTTTTCTTCTTAGTTCAAGTAGGAATAATTCAGTAAACATCTGTCTATAACGTTCCGAGGTTACAGTTACAGTGGTCCCGTTGTCGTCTTCAAAAAAGTATGGACCAATAACAACTGTACTGCTCACAGCACACCAAACTGTCACCTTGGGACTGTGTTATGGTCTCTCATGTATTAAATTTGGATTTTCATCTGACCAATAACGACATTTCTGATGATTAACGGTACCATTGAAATGAAAATGTGCTTCATCTGTCGTAAACAAAATGATGTTTTCATTTTAGTCAAGTATGACCTTCATTTCTCGAGAAAAATTTAGCCGCTTTACATAATCGCCAGGATTCAATTGTTGAACCATGGCAATTTTGTAGGGATGAAATCCTAGATCGTTATGTAAAATACGCCTTATTGACCGATTACTGATGTTCAGTTCAGAAGAATGTCTCCTAGCAGATCGACCAGGACTACGGAGTATGGCTTGCCGAACACTTTCCACATTTTCTGGAGTGCGTAAAGTGCGATGAGTCCCTGGCGGTCGTTTATTCATCACTGTTCCTACTGAACGAACGAAACTATTGAACCCAACGTAAAATGGTGTTACGAGTGGGCACACTGTTATTTCTAGCAAGATTGAAATGACGACGAAAGTCGCGCTGAACTGCAACAATACTCTCATTATTACGAACAAAATTGTCGTAAGTAAACACACGGTGTTGCACACCCCACGACTCCATGATGACGACTAAACAATGACTAGACAAAATGGTATGTTCTACCGAACACGAGGCCACTTTAGTCGCCCCACTCCCACTACCCAGATCAGAATACTATCTGTTCTAAAAACATCCATCCTTTCTGCCTCACCCTGTACATTCCGTTTTGCACTAGAATGCCATAGAATAGCTGAGATATTCTACAACCATTGCTTTTCCAAACTGTTAAAAGTCGTCTTCCTGCAACAAGTATAAGTAAGTATCAAAATCCTTCAAATTGCTTAAAATTCGTTAATAAAATTCGCTTTTATCCTGTGCTGTAAAATAATCGTGATATTTTGTAGCGTGGATAATTTGTGTTGGAACCCGAACATACTTACATACGAGTACACGAATAAAGTGATGTAGATAGAAAGAGAAAATCTAGAATTCCAATTAGCTGACAGTATTGTCGCTATAAAAACGGATTTAGAACAACGTGATGAAATATTTGTATATTATTTTGCATTTCCCTAATGCAATAAAATATACAATATGATAAAGCACAGTATCTTTTATATTAAACGTATTTAAATGATTTTAATTATTGTATTTTTAATTAGAATAACATGTATTTCTACGGAATCCTCCAGGGATCAATACTCAGCCCAGATTCTCTCCTGATACATATATGCCAATGAAATTCAATTGTCACTACGGCATGTAAAACGTGTACATTATGCATATGAATTGACATTCTGATTCACAGGAAGGTTAAAACAAAGTTTGGAAAAACGTTTGGTGATCTTGAAACTTTTTCCAGTATTTCAATAAACCTTAATACTCAGATAAAGTTACTAAAATCTAACATACTCGATTTTGCACTGCGTTCTATAAACATTGTGTGGTCCTGACGTTACGATGTCCCTTCGTTAAATTTAGAAACATTATTTGTATATCTAAATGCGCCTTATGCAGTGACTGGGATGTACATAAGTGTAAAACAATATTCCGTACAGAACGTCTATTTATCAATATTTGCCATGACGCCTGTCATGTCAAGTTTTCATTTTATAAACAGATTGCCAAACTCAAATTAATAAAAAAGAAAAAAAAAAACAATAAACAAAGAAATCGCTGAAATAATGATGTAAAAATGCTTCAACTTCCAGTGCGTTAAACTGGCCTCAAACGCGTTTTAGAGCGTCAAGGAATGTTTGGTATTTTACTGGGAGACCAAGCAATGAGGAAAACGACTCAATACTGAACGTGGGTCATTGACAGAAAATCACTCTTATGAATGGTTGCAAGATTCAATATGGTACAAATCTTTAAGTTTTACACCGAATAATAACGTTTGTTATGCAATGTATTTGATAGTTTAAAATAAACAATTTGATTTCTAAAAGGGATCGGGAATTATAGATTATAGATTGCATTTGTGAATGAAGTTTTCTTTAGATATACGACTGATTAATTGACGTTCCTATTACTACTATGTTGTTTTACTATTATGTTACTATTTACTATTACGTTACTACTACTATTACGTTATTATTACTATTACTATTATGTTACTATTATTATAATTACGTTATTATTACTATTAAGTTACCATAATTATTACGTTACCGGTACTCTTACTGTTTATTGAGTGTATATAATAAGGCGACTATGAAATTTCGCCTTATTATACTTTAATATCTTGTTTATATAAAGAGTCTTTGGCTGCTTTATTCCGTTAATATGTAGACTAATTTCAAAATAACTTTACATAGTGCCACAAGTGGTACGAACCCACACCCTGAAATGATGAAGCATTATGTGAAAATCCAATTCTGACAAAAGGCGAAACCTTTATTCCAGTTATACTTATTTGTTTATTCTACAGAGATTGTGGGAATACCTCTCCCAACGTAGTGCCAGATTCCCCAGTAATTAATCTTGAACCTTTCAAGTGTCAGCTGCAATCTGCTTATCGGTTAAGATTGTGCTGTGTACTGAGTATGTACAACGCGCTTCCTATCACTTCACTATCTTGGCTAGCACAGGTGTGAGTGCACTAACCACACCGTATGTACATTCGTACTTCTTCTATCGTCGTAACTCTGATACGTCCAAATAGAGCCTACTTGTATTATGATCTGAAGGGGGTGGGAGAGGGCGTCTCATTCTTCTATCTTTTTTTATTTAAGAAGAATAATACAATTTTTAATTTTGGCATCTTAAATTTGATTCCTTGGCGTATAAATGTTTACGGGAAATATCTATTCGACTATTACTTCTAAAGATATAAATTATAAACAGCCCGCCTATCTCCAGTACAGGCCTTCTAAATAAAATCCGTAATGTTTCATAAGCAACGAAAGGAAACTTTCTGATTTAGAACTTTACAACATAATAATTGGTATATTCAAGAATTGAATATGGATAGATGCACTGCATTGGTAGTTATGTTCAATGAATGTACAATACATATTATTATACTCGTACTATGTGTTTATGTATATAAGAGGTTAAACCGTAAAAAGCTAAGACATTAAATTACCTCATTTAATTCACAAGACCATACTCACGTAAAACTATATCCTTTTAAACTTTTACATAACCGCGTTGTAACTTCAATTTGAATCTTTTTTATAACATAATTAACTTTTATTATATTTAAAATTTGGCACTACCTTAATCAATTCTATTGTATTGGCTTTAAGTAACTTTCACTTTTTAAAATTAAAATTACATTATGTTCCGTAACATGGGATACATACGAAAATGTTACTTTGTAGGAAGGCGTGTTACTTCTTAGTTAAGCATTAATTTAATCAATGCTTAACATTGATTTATTCCGTACTGTCGTTCTGAAATATTTCTTGGAATCCATGAGGCAATAGCTAGAAAAGTACAACATATCGGTAACATTCCATCTTGTTGCTCTTTCCACGTTTCGAGGACCTCTTAGAAGAATCCTTATACAAGTAGAAATCTTTTCCACATGTCTGTGGAGTAAGCAGTTTATTTGAAAAAGTTACTTTCTGGACTTTCTTGCTGTTCTGAGACAGATTCCACATTGCCTCTAATAGAAATGTCACTCAAAGGATTCTTGTGTATGAAGGACTGTGCATTCCCTAGCATGTGTGAGTTAAGTTATGGTCGTTAAAAGAAATATACATCTCAGCAACTTATTCCGTATCGTTGCTCCGTGTCATGACTCAAAGGATATCTAGATAGAGGCATTTTCGAATCCCTATGTAAACTGAGAAGTTTCCTAAAGCAATTCTTAGCCATCAGATGGTGATTTCAAAATTCCCAATCTCAGCACTCAATCCTTTCTCGTTGCTCCAGACGGACTCGACATTGGCTCCAACAAGGAATAGAGTCAGATCGTTATTCTGAACAAACATAGAATCCCTAGCATTTGTGAGGTAGGTTACGGTTATCGGAAGAAAACTACATCTTGGCATCTTATTTTGTTTTGTTGCTCTATATTATGTTTAAAAGGACCCCACCATTATCTGGAACATTAATGTAGACTACTAGGAAGCTTCCCGCAGCAACTCTGAGGTAACGTTTGGTGATTAAAAAAAAGTACAGTCTCCTCCCTTAGTCCTGTCTCATTTCTCCAATAAGATTCCACATTGCCTCCAATATGGACTTTACTTGGATCATTACTATAAACAAGGATATGCTCCTTAGCATCAGTGAGGTAAGTAATGTAAATTTCAAGAAAACTACATCTCGGCATCTTATTCCATCTCGTTACTCCATGTCGCTGCATTTAAAAGACTTCTACAGGAGTATTATCTTAGCCCTACTGTAGAATAAGTCGCTTCCCTCAGCAACGCTGGTGTGACTTATAATGATTGGGAAAATTCCAATCTCCGGACTCAATCCTTCACCATTTCTCCAGGACGAAGTTTTGGCATTACCTCCAGTAGTGATCACCCCTGAGACCATTATCATGAATAATGGAATATGTTCCCTGTGATCTGTGATGTAAGGTGTGGGCATTGGAGGATAACTACATCTCGCCATCTTATTCCATATAATTTCTCTAATTCGTGATTCAAAGAACTCCTTCATGTTTCAAAGTACTCATATAGAGGCGTTTTCTGCAATCCTGATGTAGACTAGGAAACTTCACACAGTAAGTGTGATGTAAGTTTAGTGATTTGGAAATTTTGAACCTCTGAAAATAATCCTGTCCCGTTATTTCTGGGCAGTTTTTTATTTTCCTTCAACAGGGACGTCATTTCGAATGCCAACCAGTAAAAGTTATGTTTCCTAGAGTTTGTAAGGTTAGTTGTAGTAATTGTAAGAAAACGGCATATCCCCTCTATTCGCTTGGTCTGGCTTCTCTATATTATTTTATATGTACAACTTCCAAAGTAATTTCATAGTCAGATACTTCTCCAATACTTAAAAAAACTATGTGGCGCCACTATGGGGCAGTCCTCTTCGTTAAAAACATTAATCAAATCATTTCTGTAGTTTCGGCAAAGTCGGTGGATATACAAACAAAGAAACATAAAACAGGTGAATTTGTCATCTCCTCCTTTTTGAAGTAGCTTAAAAAGAAGACATAATATTGATTTAATATTATACAAAAATATCTACTTGTTGATATGATAAGTACTTATTTCAATCTGCTGATTTGATAAGAAATATATAAATATTTATACTCTGGGTTTTCCTCGGTTAGCTATCAAATTGACATCTGAATGGTATTCTTGATAACAACTTCTTGATTGTTGCTGTCATAACTGTAATCCCTGTGAGACTCAGTGTCATAGTAGGCAATTTTTTGGGTCGTATAAACGTAATTTTTAAAATATTAAATATTGTTGACACAATAACTAAATGTTAAATAACATTATGCAGATTTAAATAAATTTGACCAACAAATACTTACGTCAAATAATTAAGAAGCACCGATTTCAAAGTCCATTCCTAGAACATCTCCTCATTGACACGGGCATGTGCAGAGGTGGGAACATTGAAACTACGAACGGTAGGTGACATAGAACACTCGATATTAATAAACTTGAAGCAATGTTAGTTGCTGGTATACAGGACATACAATTAGACCGATGCAAGATACACTATACACATCTAGATATTCCTCACTGACGTATTCTAAACTACTAGAACGTATTCTCGTATATGGAACCATTGTACAGATTTAAATTTTGTTCATACTTTGATTTGTCCTACGTCTTGGATGCTTGCTAAGAAACTAATAAACTGGGGTTTGAATGTCACAATATAACAGTAAGTATCCAAGAAGTCTCTTGATAATCACGATATTTTCCAAATTACCATGAGATGAAACTAGGAATTTTGGTATGTACTTCCGTAAATACGATTTTGAAAATTTTGGAAATTCCAACCAAGGAGATCATAAAACAACAACTGCTGGACCACGCACTTTTCTTCACTGTTGAATGATTTATTTCTAGTCATACTAAGTACTCTCTAAGGAATAGTCTTGCTCTCCTGACTCAAAGTTTCATCAAACTATTGGCTCTGAATTTGTGCACCTCTGTTCATGCATACTCACTGGTGTTCATCATAGAAGCGTGATTGGCCTTTATCCTCAAAGGTACATCTACTGATTAAAAATTTAGTTCAAAAAGATTATTGGTCTTATACCTGAGTTTGCGAGGTATTTTTGACATCTGCCTCCTTTACAAGCGTTGTGTAAGAAAGACAAGACATTTTTATTACGTCTTGTTAGAGCTTACCAACTTCTAGGTCGACTGCAGTACGCTGGGTATGTTGCGGAGATAAGAATGTCACATATGACAGTCACTTAGATATGCGATGGTTACAGATTTGGCTATTAAAGTAGGGACGTCAGGTTGCACTCTTCACAAGGAAGTCTCCTGATAAATTATGATGGGTAGCCTAGCCTATGTAGGAGTTTCTTACAATTATCTCTAACGTCTTATGTGTTAGAGTTATCACACTATCCTATATAAGGAGACTGTGGATCTATATGTACTAGACATGAATTTGTAATCTACTTTCTGCTTGTGTTAACAAAGCTTTAGCGTCTTTGTTTAAACCCGATTTTCTATCATATATCGTTCTTCAAAGTACATCCTCAAAATTTATCCTTAGAGAAAGACATTGTAACGAAATTAAACAATTTTCTCAGGTGCCAGTTTTTCCACCTTTTCACCAATCTCCCCCAGCCCTAACCCTAACCGTACAGCCGCGATGGAGGCTCTGTGGTGGGTCGATAGAAGCATGGTGGGGCGAGCATTGCTATTGGTGGAGAGCCTGGATCCTGGCCTGCCATTGGGCGGTCGGCCGACACACACTGTCACAGGATCTCAGACCCTCAGTCAGTCTCTCCAGGACATAGCGACACCCTGCTGCTCCTTCGGCCCCCGTACTAGCGCTTAGTGTTGTGATATACTCAACTGAACAAGTGAGTCAAAACTCGTAATTTTTCTTTCACAATATACTAAGTCGGTTTTATTTTCAATATTAATTATACAAATACTCACTAGGGAAGTGTTCATGATACATATATTTGTGCTGCATTTTTTATAAACAATTTTTCTAATAAACTGAATCTTTTACAAGAGTAGTTTGAAAGGCATTTCGTGTAAAACTTAAACACAATTATAAATTTATAATCTTAACCTAATAATACTGTAAAATATTTATCCTTTTTAAACCACGTTTTTGTTCTTTTAATAGCTGAAATTTTTTTAAATTCTGTGTCTTAACCTTCCTCCACATTCAAAAAACCTCCAAAAAAATCAAAGCTAATAATAAACGTTTCTGTTCTATCCGGATTTACAGAATGTAAGACTATTCAGTGACATGAGGCTCGGAAAGGTGTTAAGGGATTCTCTTATAATTTTACTAACGTGTACAAAAACATGCTGGATTCACGAAAGAGGAGATAAATTTCTATAGCTATTTTACTCCTACAAATATAACTCATAACAAAATATAATATAATATAATAACAAATACACATTAGATATTTTTACAAACCCCAATGTGTTTTGTTTAATATTTGATGTCCTGAACATTCTTTCGAGTTCAGTCAACGTAGGGTCTGCTTTCTTATTTTATAAAGCTGATTAGAGTTTTAATTAAAACTTCATTCTTTAATTTATTTTTAATTTAATTACTCTCTGAAGTTGGAAGTTACAGCAAGTCATAAAGACGTTGAGGATGATTCTGTTCGAGTTTCACGCTATTTCTAATTTTATAATAAAATTAATTTTCTGTGCATTTAGGGAAAACAAAAATAGTACAAATACACCAAACAGTTGTTACTGCAACGTACAGGAAATAGTTGATGTTAGTGTTCTGACGTTTTCTTCTTAGAAGTGTAGCATATTTCTAATTTTTACGCCGATACAAATTGTTACTTGCCCAACTACACTGATGAATAAAATTAATTTTTCTGTGTATTTAGGGAAAACAAAAATGTTACAAATATAACTAGTTGTTACTAAAACGTACAGGAAATAGCTAATGTTAGTGTTCTCTTGTTTCTTCTTAAAAGTTTAGCATACAGATTATAAACCTTTCAGAGTGTTATTCGTTAAACACTGCAGGTCCACAAAGAGATAAAGAATAAAATATGTGTTGATACTCTTTGTAACAGTTTGATGTACAAACTACTGTACTTGGTATATCTATGTTTGGGAGGAAGCTCCACTATTCTAACAGTTATTTCTTGAGGGAGGTGTTTTTTCACCAAAGTGTGTAAAATGTAGAAAGTTTAAACTTAGTTAAAACAATATATATTTATTTATTTGGAATGCTCTTTTAACGTGTTGATGTATTTGTATATTTTGTATGTATTTCATAAATTCAATATAGGGTTTCTTTCACACAATTCAAATTATGATATATGTAATTAATATATAAATTACACATTAAAAGGGCAATAAAAAATTCATATTTTTTCCAAATTAGCCTAATACTAAGTTTGAAGAAAATGTTGAAGAATTATAGTCAGACTGTCTGCTATTGTCTATTAAATAAGAGCGTTGTATAATATAAGGCCTTGCCCCACATAACAAATAGTACAATTATTTTCCAAATAGTGAAAAATAACACTTGTTTTATAGCAAAAACCGTGATTAGTAATTTGAACCTATGCTACTTCTGAAGAACTTAGATATCTTTAAGAATTATTAATTTTTTTATAATTTATTACCTTTTATTTAAATTTTCAGTTGAGTTTCACGTGATATTTTTTAATGATGAATAATGAATATTAATTTTTTTCCATCACAAATACAAGTGAATATTTACTTCCAGTAACTTTAACACTATAATTTTACTTACCTATGCTCCATTTTATACTTATGTTCTCGACGTATTAGCTGCCCAGTTTTAATGTAGCCTACCAGAATAAGAAGTCAGTAAAGTTGATCGTCGTAACCGTGGTGTTAGTAATGGAATTTACATTTTACCTGTAACCATTTTATAAAAGAAATGTAAAAAGATGTCGACGAGAGGATGGAATATGTCCAAAAATGTTCACAAGAAATCTAAACTTGTGTTCAGAATAAGAAACTTAAAAACTAATAAAATTTGAAGATACTAAAACAATTTCTATTTGATAGTATCAATCTATGCATACTGTCTTAAAACTTGTCAGTGTTACTGCTACAATGCTTCTAAAGACAATTTGTCATTGATTGAAAACGTTTTGTATGTATACATACATATATAGCTTACTTCAATCGTTTAAAATATTTTTTAACTGTTACTTCCTTTTTGCCCATCCAAAAAGAAGACTACGTTACTGTATAAGACGTCTGCACGTGCCTACTACACAAATAGGATTACAAGTAATTAGATTTAACTATGCATTACAGAAAAATAAATGTTAAAATTTGTGATTTTGGCTTCTATATAAAACAGAAAAAAAAATTATGAAATAATTACGTCTAATTGTACAATGAGCTTATTACCAAGTTTATTTAAATAGTAACAATCATTTTTGGAGAACTGTTTAAGTCGGGAGTTTCACTGGCATAGCTAGTGCATACTATTTCGATATTTCTTTTGAATTTGTCTTTTGTTTATCTCTTTGCAAACTACATAATTATTAAGTACGATATTCAATAATAAGAATTAGAATTCACCTACAAATCCACTGAGTGACTGCTGCTGCCGACACATTCTACAAACTACACAGTTCACTACTCTACGTTCTAGTTAATGTGTCGAATTGAACGTTAGGTGTGAATTCACGGGTTTCTATTATTTCTATTGGGTAATCTCCTTGGTATTATTTTTGCATGGATGAGTTCCTTAAAGAGGTTATAGAGGCAGAGAGTGTCTCATTTAACCAGGTAAAGTTAGGGCTAAGAAGCCCTCTTCGACAATTACACTGGGGGACCAACGGCTAGAAAATTACTTCCGAGGCACCCCCAATGGCCGGGCAGGCGGGTTGCTTACAAGGACAGAATCGCCAGCGGTCACCCATCCAAGCAGCAGTCGCGCTCGACGTTGCTTGACTCGGTTACATTGCGGTTATTAAATTATTATACAAAAATATTCACATTCATTTCACAAATTAAAATTAAATTTTAAATACGTACTATATTATTGTTTGTTACTGAACTAAGATAAAAAAGACCATATGAGATAAGTTTCGGAGATATTAACTATTACGGCCCGAATAAAACATCATATAACGGCGTAGTTATCCTCTAATGTTGGGCGGAGACGGGTTAAATAGCCCTAACTCCGACTCAAAATAAAGCTCGCTTTTCATTACATTCACCGTAAACCAGTTCCCTAAAAGGAAAATTTCGTTTGATATAAGTTTATGATCTAACTCTCGAGTACACTAACTAAACAAATGATGTAGGATTCAGAAAATGTCTAAGCGCCCCGGGAAAAATTTTGAAACGCACTTACTGTCAAGGATTTCCGGATCATACGAGAATTTCATTTGGGCTGGAGGTTATTGGAATATGTCATTCACTGATGAGGGCCTTCCTCTCGAAAATTTAACCCTTTCAATTGAGATTTTTACAATCTCGATCATGGTTGATATATATATATATATATATATATATATATATATATATATATATATATATATATATATATATATATATATCATCATCATCATCATCATCAGCTCCAATGTATTAACAGCAACTGTCACGCATTGTGATATACAATTAAAAATACTTTTTTAACTTTAATACGATTTGCTAAAAACAGAATTTTTGTTGAGAAGAAAAAGTGTTTTATTCGAACTAGTAACATCAGATTTTATTACTAGTCAGTACGATCCCAAATAAAATAATATAATCCACATTCTGTATTATTTGAAACTTTAATCCGAATTCTGTAAAAGAACACATTTGAAAAAACAAACTCGTAAATACCACACCGTCCAAACGACTTCGATTGTATTTGGGGCCTCTGAATGATCGATCGCAGAGTAAACTCATTGTCCAAAGCAGTGCGAGTGGAAAATACACTACACGTGTTTTGTAACATGTCACCCCAACACAAGACAAGACAACACGTGACCGGGTGTGAGGGGTGCCGCTCCAGTGGTGGAACGGCGCTAGCGCCCCCTAGGGGCTGTTTATCACCGCTACCACGTACTCATGTGGCTATCAAAGGCTACCGTCCTTGTGTCACTGTTGTTGCTGATTAAACAAACCATTTCCCGCTCAACTGGACCCGAACACTCCAGGGACCCAGGATCGCCTCTGGTTATCTCAACAAATCTGTTGACAAAGGGTGTAGGGAAGTCGTGGCACGACCTGATGTAATCCTGCTACTTTGTGGGTAGTTTGAGGTCAGGATGTACAGGACATCAGAGAGCCACGAGAAGTCCTCTGAGCAATTGTATATCAGCCATTGAAGATGTATTGCGGCTAACATATTCGAGATATAGTGCGATACACATTTTAACTGCAACTCTACATCGGAATAAAATGTTTTAACCACCTTATATTAGAGAACATGACATTGTAATCACTATTAAAGAGCTGAGTACCGCTAGTAGTCAGGCCTGCCCAGAGCCTTTTTGGGGCTTGGAACCATTAAAATAAATTTAAACTTGTGGCATCTCGGTAGATTATTGATTAAAATTAAGTTTAAACGCAACAATGTTATTTTTTCAAACTCGACGTTGAGATACTATGAAAGTAAATAAGTAAGCTTCTTCGTACCCTTAATTGCACACACTACTAAATATTGATCCAAAAGACTATTACTAGTAGGAGACAAAGAGAAAACCTGAGTCACGTGACTTAGCCTACATTTGTGATGAATAGCGAGAGCGGTGTAAGCTCCCGTGTGAAAAAGGTAGTTATATAGTTAAATATTTTACAATCTGTAATAAACTGTCACCGATACTTCTCACCCAAATGTCGCTTATTATATAAACTAACAACGAAACTTGAAATTTGGAGAACCCTGATGTAAATACCTCTTTGTATTACTGAACATCACAGCGACAGTCATTGGTCTAGCATATTAGTCACCCCAAAAGAGTTTATGTAGTTTAAACAATGAAATGAAGCAGTCGAATGCAATTTATAGATGATACAAATATAAAATATATATATTACTTTATTATATAGATTATGTATACAAAATCAGCATATCTCAATTCTTCAAGCAATTTTTATAGCACTATTTCTATGTAATTTTACCGAACATGATCCGCAGAATCCTAATTCGCTCTCCGTTCAAAATTTATACATATACTAAATATCGTATCTTGTAAAAGCAAAAACTGCCACAAAATAAGGTATATCAGACACGTGATACAAACATTGTTCTAATAAATATGTCGGTTAAGTTCGTTGGCCTGCTTAGTACAACATTTCGTTCAATATTGCGGCGATTTAAACTAAAAAAAACGCTAAAATTTATTGTGTAATGAAATAAAAAAAAGAACAGAAAGTAATGTCTGCAATATTTCCTCCCCTATGTGAATTAACAATGTGTTTTGTGTCTCATTCAGTTTTGAAGATATATAAAGAAATAAATTATTATTCAATCTGCTGTTACTACACGTCTAACTAAATGATCCAGAAGGACTATTCATATCTAGAATCAAAATAATATAAAATAGTTTATTATCTGCCAATACAATGATCATGCAGGCATCTACAGTGCGATTCGGCGGCTGGAGCTGTAACGGAGTCATCAGAAACTATTTCCTAGTGTCGGTGTCTTTCCAAACATAACTTAAATAAGTGAGTGGTAGGCATTTAGGAAATATCCATGAAAGTACCGTTTCCCGTCTAGCTGCAGTATTCCTTGAAGAATGTGACATCCAAAGGGACATTATTAGGCATCCTTACTTGTATGTTTTTAGGATTATCGAGTCAGAATGATCATTGACGAAGCCCCCCCCCACCCAATGTACTCACTTTTGTCTCCATGCGCTAACCCAAGAAACTTTATGACTTCAACAGGATGTAATCGCAAATTTTTAGTTAGACACCATTACGTTTTGCATGTCAGGAATACTTAAGACATTAAGATGCAAAGTGGTTAACTCCAATATAGCTATTTCCATAGCGATAAATAGTATTTTACATTTTACAAATCAATTATCAGTATGGCGGAAGGGAGCACCCGTGGTTGAAGGGTATAGAGGGCGGTTATATATAGTTGCCGTTTATTGTTAATCAATCCTATATTCACACATATAAATATCAATATAATGTTACACTCGAGTTAATTTAACGGCAATATTTGTTTGCTCCCATATAGGCTATCCAGTATTATAAGCTAATTATGTCTTAAATAATCTGATGAGCTATCCGAAGAGAGTGACTAAATACTTTATACTCACGTTTTGAACTGCTTTATTTTATGAAAGTAAAGATTTATATATATATTTTTTTGTAGTCATACCAATGTTCAACTAGCACCGTAAATAATTTGTTTAATAATATTATTTGTATGCTAATTATAAGTAAGTTATACGAGTACAAATTCATCTCTTGAGAATGTACCAAGTAATACTGTAATTCTTGGATTGCCATGTCATTGTAATATGTTTATTACTGTTAGTTTGCCCAGTAAATACAACAATTTACAATTAATTGTTATTAATAATTAATCCATCAATTTTACATATTAATAAGACATAAATTTGTAAAAAACATTAAACAAACCCAATATTAATTAACTTGATAAAAGATACTGATAATTTTGATTGTATTACTTCACCAAGAGATAACTGATCTAATGCTATAAAATGAGGCACAGAAAAGATAAGCGCTATGACTGCCATCTGTGTAGCTCAGGTAGGCTAATAAGCATTGTTACGTAGCGCCGCTCTAGCGTGGGACCTCAGAATGTACTTAAATAGTCCCGGGACCTCAGTATACCTCGTCCGTATGACTGAGTTATTTTTCGTGCAACTAAAACAACGAAAGGTACTAGTAATACAATAGTATAAATATACTACTTAACGTTCGATTTTAACCACATTTGCCTGGTACTATTATATTTGTTTGGATTTGCATAAGTCACAAAATGTACAAATTTACTTGATGCAGAACACGTTGTGCTGCATGTATATCAAATTCAGCAAGAATTGAGCAGTTTCCAATGAGACAGTTTAATAGAGTAACGAGATTTGCACAATATATTACACTTGAATTGCCAAACTTGAACAAGGAACGCAGCAGAATGCAACTCTGTTATTTGGGTCCAAAATTTTATAATGAAATAATTAGACATTTTGGTAATAACATCATATATGAAAAGAAACCTAAATTTAAAATGAAAATTATAGCTTTTTTAATAAGTTAACACACATTTAATTCTGTGGTTTTATTTATGTATTGTTGTTGTTATTTATTTATGTAATACAATTCTTGATTGCGTACTATTGTTGCTACGTAATTTATTTGTTAATATTACAGTCTAATATCTTGTTAAAACCAAATAGTGCTATTTGTTTTTTATTGCTGAAATATTTGTTAGAGTAATGAATTGAGTTGCTATTGCATTTTATTGTTCATGAATGGCATAGTTTATATTGTTGTTATGTTCTTTCAGAGTTTATATTGTTGTTATGTTCTGTCAGAGTTTGTATTGTTGTTATGTTCTGTCAGAGTTTATATTGTTGTTATGTTATTCAGAGTTTATATTTGTTTTACGTTTTTATGGTTTATTTATAGTTTTTATATATAATTTATTGTGTATATTTGTTGCTTAATTAATTATGGAATTCTAAGTTTAGTAAAGTTTAGCCGAAAGTATTTCTGCTTCCAAACAGAAAGTAACGCTGGGGAGAAATCAGTGCATGGTCTTGACTGTGTGATAGGCATGAGAGCTGTTGTGTGCTCTAGTGGTAATATTCTTGTTTTCTATTTATTTGTTAATTGTAACATTCTTTTTGCATAATGAATTCGTCAGGCTTTGTCACTGTTCTGTTTTCTTTATTGTTATTTAAATGTAAGATTATATTTATTGTTATTTAGGTATAATATTCTATTTATTGTTATTGCTGTTTATAAAGTATTTATTTATAAACTATTTCTGTATATATTTTGGTGATAGATGTAATATAGAGTACTGAGTAAGTATAAATATGTATGTATTGGTTATAGTATTAGGGATGCAATTTGGAATACTAATATGGAAGTAGGCACATAGAATGACAATTAGTTAAATTACTGAGTAGTTATAATGCCCACACACGCCATTTTTGGCGTCTGGGTAATTTTTGCATGTCATTATATTGTACATTACCGAATAAAGGATTTCTGACTTCTGACTTCAGCCATGCTGAAAATTGGAAATAATTGTCATTAAGTTGGCGTAATGGAATTAATGAAGAACTGGTAAATGATGGTCCCTGGCAAACAAAAGGACGGGTATGCCCGGGATTTCACCTGTGCCGCGAGACGCGGGGCGGGCACGCGACAACCGGTCCCGGACCCGAGGTCTCGACTACCGATTACCTCACAGGATTTACGAGCGACCGTACCTAATAACCGACCTCAGGAGAGGGCCCGGCCCGTGCCATTACACGGGGAGCAATCACAGAACAATCAGAGTTGGCTGAATTATGTCTTCTTTATCGTTATAGATAGCCCGCTAAGTCGTCCGCGGTATTTTGAAAATAATCATATATAGTTGTCCGGTCTTTAGCGAGATTGGTTTATAACTAAATGGTCACTCGCGTTAGTGCAGCCACGAGTAGGAATTTTAATCCCGGCCAAGACGTGGTAAACGGCCGCGCAGCAATTCAGTTCAAATTGGTTATTTATTTGGTTGATGAGAGAAATAGAGAATAGCTTTGGTAAGGGATAAGAAAAATGTTAACTTTGTAAGGCAACGCTTACAGAAAAATTGGTTTATTTGGAAAACTATCGAATCGATGGAAAGAATTATCGAATAATGAAAATCGGGTGGAAGTATGAAATAAAGAATCGGTGGAGTGCGATAAATTGCACGGTATTTTCTGTCGATATTAACAAACTACTGTACATTGTTTAAATATCGGTTTACTTGTATATTACTATCCATCGATATAATCGGCCACTACTGGTTAAATAATCTTAACAATGAGCTTGGAATACGAGTGTATTGTACCAATTGTAACACAATATCAGGTCTAATAGTGACTAAACATGATTTAAAAAAAACTACGCGAAATATAATTAAAAGATGATAACCTGTTTTTCTTGCTGCCAATATGTTTGTTTTGTTGTGTTTCTTTTATGATTTAAATTAGATTCTTTCAATTACTTGTTATAATTGTTTGTTTGATGATTATGGTTCTTTTTTATTTATTGGATTGTTATCCTGCATTAAATTATTTATTTAAATTTCAAATATATGAATGACTTCTATTTTTATTTTTTAAATGAGCTGATATCGATTGGTAGTTATGTTGTTCGATATATACAGACGGTATCGATGATCATTATAAGCTACTCATGTATCAAACCGGAACCGCTTTCGTATTGGACACTGTAGAACGTAACGAAATAGTTTATAGTACTAATCCGTCAAAGTCCTTCACCACATTTGTTGGTAACTTACTGAAAAATCTCTTAGAATTGTGCTTAGTTTATTTAAAAATTTGTTTGTTCTTTTTTCTCGTTGCCATCATATTTGCCCAGAGGATAAATATAAAGACCTTTCTATCAAGAGTTTTGCGTGGATAGACAAACGCACAGAGAACGACGCGGTTTTAAGAAGGATCTGGCGACCTTAATAACGCATTTTATGAGGTCTAATGAATTGTTCAGTTTAGAAAAATGGAGTATTCCTTTATTCTCAAATTGGTCTTATAACTCAAAAATTAACTCGTAAAAGTCAATAAATTACTAAAAAAATGTATTAAATCATAATAGTGACACTTGTTTTTTCTAGGTGGAAAAAGCATCAAGCGATTGCAGACAACACATCTGGGTCAGGACTCATGCCACACACAGGTAGGTCACCTTGAATATTTATTAAATTTGTTGCACGTGAGAACTGCAAGTTGTCACATGCATGTGTTCTATTATATAAGATATTATATAAATGGCAGTGTTTACTTAGAGTTTTATTGACAGAGGCGATAAAATGAAGGAAGAGATATAGGATGAAAGAAATTTTAATCAATACCAACTAGTTTGTGGGTACTGTAATTTTAGTTAGTTTTGTTTCTTTTAGTTAGTATTTAGTGTTGACCTGAGTACTGCTGAAATACGCTCAAGATTAAAGGTATTTTTATTTATTTATAAATTTAAAAAATTCAAAGTGGTTTCTGTTCTCGAAATAATGCTATTGTTTGTTAGAATGACAACACTGCAACAATAATACTTTAATGGAATGTTCAAAATATTCAATTGATTTAGTACAAGTATTTAGTTATGCCGTCGTGAACAATATTGTTCAGGATATTTAAAAATCCATCGATATGTCAAACCCTCGGAACTCTTCTATCCCCAAGCTTTGCTGAACATTTCCCTTGGGGAAGGAAACGTCTTCGGAATAAGTCTATTCTTTACAAAACACGTGTTGGGTTTCCTATGTTTTTAAAATATACGTAAACATAATATTTTAATAGATAATACTTATGTGAGAAGTTTGACATATAAGATGAAAGAGAATTATTAGATTTTAGACATTATATCTTCATCTCTTTACAAAATTTGTGTACTCCAGGTACATATTGTATTCAGTTATGTAAACTTACATAACTAATTAATATTAATAACATATTTTTCCTAGTGCAGCAATAAGGGTTCACTATCTTGGTCTTTTCACCTTCCTGGTATAGCTAAATTAGGAGAACTTCCGAATTCCCCCTGATATAAGCACTCCTAAGTTAAGTAGTACTCTTAGGGGCGCTTGTTTATTCACCACTAAAATAGCATCTTCCTACTTTAAGGGGCACGAGTTTTCAGAACACAGGGGGAAGGGAGCGTTAGTTCAATGGATGGATATGTGAATATGCGTGGCTCTGAATTAGCAACCCCTTAAGCGCGACGTTGGGATAACTTAATCCGTCTATTACACTTTGAAATAATGCAATTTTATAGGGATTGTAATTGAAGATCTATTTTGTTAGTGGTCTATGTGTTACAAACTACAAGACAGAAAGAAAGAGTCAAATGTTGAAGGTTACCACGCATGCATTGACATAACAAGAGAAACGTAATCAATTATTACACGTTTAAATACATTTAAACATTTTAGTCAGTTTATTCTTTGTCATTTCTATTTTTTAATTTAGAAATTAAGTACACATAAATATAATTAGAATATCCAGGAGTTTTCACTTGTGGCGTATACCTTCCTGTTGAATCATTATTTATTGTTGTATTGTGTGTTTACTTAACATTTAGTCTAAATATTCCTTCAGAGCTATAAAAAAAAATCACCTGGGATTAATGTCATTGTTAGTAAATGATAGTACAGTTACCATAGTTGTAAATTAGTAGCCTAACAGGTGGTATCATAAATGTAGCTTCATAAGGATAATGCTAAACGGGAAGATTTGTCGTCCCTACTTTAGCCGTAGAATACTCGTAATAGAAATATATAATTACAAAGATATCACAATACACATCCAATCACTTGTAGATGTTCATTTTTGTCATTGGATACACGTTCAAAAAGAGAATTAAAACAATTTTAAATTTTAAGATTTTCAATACCACAATCTTTACAAATCAATTGAAATGTATATCCGTATTAATGTACTTATAAAATTAGTCACCTTCCAGAATACTACGGTAAATATAGGGACACAAAACTATTTAAGGATTAACATTGTTATTAAATGATACTTATTTTCGTTTCACTGGGCCTCTTTAAGTACGATTCGATCAGGAACGAATGTAGAAGCTGTCATAAGTTCAAACAGACTCATAGGTTTTCATTTTAGTTTTCGATATTTAGTTTTTTACCCCACTAAAACTTTTACATCGCAACATTTTACCTCGGATTTGTTTCGATTACTTTGCCGTCAATTACTACAATTCCATTAAAACTAACAAGCCTCCATGTACGTAAGAGGGTCCCAGGACCAGCCAAGAGCATAATTTTATATTATTAGATGTCGAGCCTCGGATATATCACCACCAATTGAACAAGTAAGTACAACCCTCGCAGATGTTAGACAAATAACCGTCATTCACTTTTTGCATGTGTCCCGTGTTGTTAGAGGAAAATCCAAATTAAAACTATAATTTCACTAAATTTAGCTCAAGTCTCTTTTCAAGCGCGCTTTTTATTAACTATTTAGTTTTTGGGTTCAAAGGTTTTTCTGAAGTAGAGGATTTGTTTAAGTATGTCGCAACTTTATTATTTTATATTTTTGAAATTCTGTGTTCTCGTTTGATTGCTTATAATCGTTATTTTTCCATCCATGGCCATTTAAATAAAATTGTGTGTGAATAAAATTTTTGCAATATATATATTGCAAAGAATATAAATATATAAATATATATATATATATATATATATATATATATATATATATATATGTATATCCTTACCCTACGTCCAGTTGTGCTACGTACGGCACGACAAACTCAGTTCATGCGTGTACAGTAGCTTAGATTATGAAAACCAAGCTAACTCTCGAATTTACTTATATTTTATGAGAGTGGAATATAAAGAAGATATCAGAGAAAATAACACTAACTTCTTTATTTTTCAAATGAAGTCTTTACAGCGATCATCATTTCACTTTTCACTTGCACTGGTGGAGGAGTGTATCCCCTCAGGTCGGCGGCAACGGACGGCGGCGGCCCGCGCTAACTAAGCTATAAACACACCACCGTGCCGTGCCTCAAGTCTCGCCTGTAGCTGTGTAATTTCGCTACAATTACACTGACAAATTACAGCCCGCGACAATGGAGATGTTACACGGAGGTGTAATGGAGTCATAAATTACCGCAACTGATGGTTGTGTCGCTCCCAGAGTTTATGACTGGCTGCAGATGTCCCCGCTTCAGATACTCCTTCTGCCACCAGCACAACTGTCTTACTAATGGTCTCATGACCTCTTACGTCACAATGGTCAGCCACCCTAGAATCCGACCTATTGGCTGATCGTAAACGAAGCTTTTTCCTCAGTTTGGCGGAAACCTAGTGTTTGTTTGGTCAGTACTTAGGCTACCGCAGCTGGTATCAAATGTTTTCACCGTATCAAAATATTATACGACTCTTGAAGACTTTCAGTCTTGCTATGGATATTCATTTTTGGGTAAAAGTTCTAAAACTAAAACTATTGGTTTTGTGTCCGTATAAAAAGTATAACGGTTAAACGAATTTAGTTTTGATATTTTACACATTATTTTTCTTTTTTTTTAAGGAGAGACCGATCCCCTTTTAAGCCTTATTCTGTCCGTCCTCATGGGCCACTGGCCTGTGCGAGGATCTTATCAAACAGAATAAGGGGGAGAGTCGACACAGTACAAGGTCAATGTTACTGATAAAAAGTGCAACGGTCACTCCCATTAATCCACAATTAATTTCCTCTTCACGATTCTCTTCTTCTTCTACTAATGTCCAACGGCACCATGCCAGTAGGGATATTAGAAAGGAGAATCACTGACAGACAAGTATGGTATCCAATCGTACGGTTTAACTCAAAGACAATCCAAACCCAGATGTCTCACTCTGGATTGAAATTAGGTTACTAGAAACCTTTCAATGCAAAGATTCCTTTTTGAGATTCAGTAAAGATATTCGTTACTTTAATCCAATACCATTAATGATATGGTTTAAAATATTTAAATCGTTACAAATAAACTGGGAGTAATTTTGCACATTCTGGCTCTGGTGAGTGCAAGCTTTTTTGAAAATTATTTGAGCCGTTAAGATTCGTAAGAAAAATGTAGACCTAATTAGTACAAAACCACTAAAACTTATAAGTAAACTTTTTAACAAATTTATATTTTCCTGTGAGTTTTTGGAACCCAATGCCCATTTATGTAATTAACGAACTCCATATATCAATTTTAGTCAGGTTTGGTCAGTAATTTGTGTTGTTGAGCTATTTAGACAGTTCGACTAGAAATTCCCAGCCTCTATACTCCAATCAAACAGTGAAGGTTTAGGTGATTCCATGTGTTTTTACCGGGTGACCCAGTCGTCTAGCCGGTGTTCGCTACTCGGTCAGGTTGTAGAGATGGTCAGCAACACCGAGAGGCATGGGGAGCGTGGGCCTCCGGCACTCAACTCCGGCTCTTCCATTATAATAATACATGTGGTTATACGCTTTAATACAGAGGACTTTTTGGCGAACACGATAAATTGGAACTAAGTGGTGGCCGGCAGCTATATGTAAATGACTCAGGTGCCACATGTGGTTTGTGGTTCATTTTTGGTCCATAATTGTCCTAAATTTGATTTGGGAGATCTTTAATAAAACGACCGACCACAGTTTGTGGTTGAGCTTCTGTTTAAAAATACCGGGTATAGACACACCATTATTCACGCTCGACTTGCTGCACTCGACAATTTTGCATTTAAATAATGGTGTACTTTTTTACAAATGTACTTTATAATGTCAGGTATATCATTTCTGGACATGTATTGGCGAGGAACAATAATTTAGAACCAAAACATATGTTGTGCAATTTGTGTAAAAATAACTAGTAATTTTTAATGTTGTAACATTTGCTTTTTGAGTAGCCTTGTAGAAAGAATTTCTACATTTTGGCATTGAAACGTACTTATTGTGTTTTTGGCGTTCTTAAACATCAACTCAGACAGCCGATATGAAAATTCAGTCTTCGGTGTCGTAGATTAAGAGCTTAGCTTAAATTCAAAGCGGCGATTTCTGCTCGATGTATAAAAATTAAATTATATAATAAACTGCCTAAAAATGCATGGGATGTGCTCTTGAAACAGTTCAAAAATTTAATAGATAGATGGTTGAAGGATAATATTTTTTACTCCATTGACAAATTTTTGGCCTGTGATATTAGTACATTACGTTTTTAACGTCTGAACTTTTAATTATGTGTTTGTCTTATTTTAATAGCTGTTATATGTCTTTGTTGTTATTTTACATTTTATTTTAGTATTAGTATTTTAATCAAAAATCACTTTGTTGTCTTGTCTAAATGTGTATCTGTAGAACAATGTTTATAATATATTTTAATTAGGCCATTGTTATTTTGTTATTTTGTAATATTTTATTGTTAATTTGTAACTATATTATATGTTAAACAATATATAATTGTAATTGTTAGTAAATATGAATAAAATAATTATAAGCCTATGACTTTGTCAATTGACCCAAACGGTGTAATTACACCGTTTGGGTTTAAAGACAATAAAAACATCTTGATTCTTGATGTATTCAATTCGTTGGGCTTGTTCAATTGTAGCAACAAAATTAATGATTTTGTCTATTTATATTTCTTCTAATATTTTAATATTCTGCCGGGTGCAAAACAACAATCGTGATTAAGGTTTGTGTAATTATACTGAAACCTGAGTTCAGTAACAATAGTTTCATTAACTACGAAAATATTGTTTTTAATTTACTTTTAAACACGACTTTACTGAAACTCCCTGAGAGAGTTGCAACGGTTTCACTTACGAGTTCAGCGCAAATAATCGTTATAGTAATATAATGTTTTCTCGTAATTTGATTGTTAAGAACCCTTTCTTTGTAATAATTGTGTATAATATAATTGAGAGTGTGTGCAAATTAAATACATTTTTAGAGATAAACCCCGGAACCTGTTACAGTCTGTAGCCTGACCGTTTAATATTATATTGCTTGCGTTTAGGCTCAGGAACTCCAGGTACCAAATCTGAAGGATTTCTAGGCGAAAATCCCACTCTTACGAGTTTATTAATAAGAAAAGAGAATGAAACATGTCATTGATCAGGTTAGGTTATAATATTTTCCTTTCTTTGTATTCTTCTTTTTAAGAAGAAGCTCTTTTAAGCCATATTTTGTCCATATATGCTCATGAACCACTGGCCTGTGCGAGAAACTCATCACGCAGAATAAGGAGGAGAGTCGATACAGTACAAGGTCGATGGTATTGATGATAAGTGCTAAGGCCACAGACAGGATTTAAACCCGTGCTATCTCTACCTCAGATCCAAAGTCCGACCTCACTCAGCCATCAGCAATCTCAGGGAGGGAAACATGTAAAAAGTATTATTAATTACATTACATTACATACATTAATTTAATAAAGCACAATTACCTAATTATTGATTTGAAATTGCTATCTACGTTTTCAGAACAAATTTTTTAAACAGGAAGAGATCGAAATACGCTTCATCTTACCGATGAAATGTATAATATCAAAGGTTTGGCCCACCAAAGGAAATCTCGGATACGGCCCTTATTAAGGGACTACTTACTGTTATTTGTATTTAGTACCTAACTTGACTGTCCTCAGTCAGCTGACGTTGCATTTTCTCCAGTAAAGCTTCCCATTACGCCTCCCGTCAAACCAACCGTTCAATAGTTCTTATACATCTTTAGGGTATACCTAATGCTTGATTTATTTCCAACTGCACTTTTGTCACTTGTTTTGTTTTGAACGGATAACTTTAGCTTATATTATCGTAACTTAAAAATTCATAACAGAACATATAAAATGGTACAAAAATAGTGTAGTTATGTGTCTTCTATTTTTTGAACATAAGATTATAATTTTTTTAGAAAGAATGCTAAAATTTGTTTTCTAAGCTAATACTATTTTTGTCAATTTATAAGTTACAAGCTATCCTTTTATGACGAATTCAATATTTAGGTTTTATATCTACAAGGTTTTATGCAAAACTGTATTCACCCAGATTGGTTTCATAGCATTGTTTAAATAAGGAAAGTCTCAGAGTGATAGTGTTAGGGTTAGTTAGTTACACGTGTTACTAAGTCACAAGTTAAAATGTCTTACAGTTTTAAACATTTATTTATCCTGGGATTTCCTCGTTGCCATCATGGATACCCCGTAAGAACAATGTAAAAATGAAGGAAACTTGATTTTTTCCGGACATTTGCTATCGTTCAGTGATACAAAAACATCAGTAACACTACGTTTCGAGATCTGTAATCTGATTTCTTCTTCAGGTAAATAACTAACCTAACACATAATTTCAAACTAGGTTAAAATAAACAAATCATACTAGACCTTTTATGACACCCAAGTCAGGAATCACAACCACCATGTTGTGTGTCGTCTTCACTAACTCTAAAACATACATAAAAAACTAAACACAACACTAATTATTAAAACTGAACTACAGAATATAGGTCACAATAGGTCTGCATTCGCCGAATAACCGCCTACGACGTAGTGTTACTGATTTTTTGTATAATTAAACGATGGAGAATGTCCGGAAATTCCTGTTTACTTCAGATTCTTTCCATCGTCAAAAGCAAACTTCAAACAAAGAATGTAAACATGTTCGCTAACGCTTCGCCCAATCCCAAACTTACATCATCATCAAACTCTGGGTTTACCTAGTCTATATAGAAATGAAGCTACATGCAAAAGTTCAAGTCTATTGATCAGTTCATTCCAGAGATATCGTGCAGACAAACAAACAGTGAAATTGAATATTTCCAGCCATTCGAGTGGTAAGCTTTGCCAACGCTCAGCCAATAAGAAATTTGAACTCAATTGAACTAAGTGCTGGATGAGGACAAGGAAAAGTAATTAATAAAATTAGCATAAGCACGTTAAGGAAAGGTTACTTGTATGACAGCATGAGTGACAAGAATTAAAAAAATTTAAGGTTTTAATTAATTTCATAAGCACCTTATGATCTTTCCGCAGAACTGCGCACGCCGCTTCCTCTAATTTAGAGACCACTGATGTGGCCGAGATGTACCGAACCCTCTCATCTTTCCGGTTTAAATTCGGCTCGACCAGTTTTTCTCTTAATATAATTGAATGATAGAGGATTGAATTTAGGAACTGTGAGAAGACCGACAATAAATGATCCGCGGTGGCAATTACCGAGCGGGGGGTCGGAGCTGTAATTGGCGGCTAGTACTCGACATTCCCCGGGCTCGTTACGCGAGTTTTTGCTCTCCAGTGACTCAATTAGTGCAGGGAACAGGGACGTGCGCGTGGTGTCGAGTGCGTTGTGCAGTAGCCGGATCTGGACAAGGCAACAACAGGTGCAAGTACAAAGTACTGTGGTGCCAACAAGTAATATACACAGCATCAAATCGGTTTAACGAGATCTTTTTCAGCTCCTGGGTGATTCGAAGCTAACAAATAATCATTCACATAGTACAATCTATATAACGTTAAGTATTTCTGCTGCTAAGTGATTCGAAGCTAACAAATAATCATTCACATAGTACAATCTATATAACGTTAAGTATTTCTGCTGCTGAGTGATTTGTAGCTAACAAGTAATCATTCACATAATACAATCTATATAACGATAAGTATTTCTGCTGCTGAGTGATTCATAGCTAACAAGTAATCATTCACATAATACAATCTATATAACGATAAGTATTTCTGCTGCTGAGTGATTCGTAGCTAACAAGTAATCATTCACACCACAAAATCTGTATAACGATACGTTTGTCTGCTACTGGGTAATCCGTAGCTGACAAGTCATCAATTATATAATAAAATCTGTATAACGATACGTTTTTCTGCTGCTGGGAGATCCGTGGTTAACAAGCAATCATTCATGTAATTAAATCTATATAACGATACGTTTTTCTTCTGCTGGATGATTTGTAGCTAAGGTGTAATAATTCTCACTATATATAATCTATATAACGATATCTTTCTCTGATTCAGGATGATTTGTAGCGAACAAGTAATAATTCCCACGATAAATGCTATTAAACGATATCATTTTTTGTTGCTGGTTGATGTGAAGCTAAAACGTCATTCACACAATAAAATGTATTTGACTATATGTTTTTCTGCTGCTGGGTAAAATTGTAGCTTTCACGTTATCATGCATACAATACGCTTAAAACCTATATAACGAGATCTTATGCTACTGAGTGATATGTAGATAGCAGTTTTTGTTCACTGTATTCTCACACATGCTCTGTATTGACGGAGTGCTTGATCCCTCAGAGCTCCATATGCAAGGCTTTAATTCGTTCCATCTGAAAAGAAAAGTATCGTTTCCTCAGAGAATGTTTGTGGTGATTCTACTGAGAAGCTGAAAAGGTAGTCCCAACCTCATCACCGAAAGTTGACGAAATCCTTCGTTACATTATAGTGCACGATAAGAAACCAATGTTCTTGTCCTCCACAATTGTTGTCTACAGTCTAGCCAGCCTAACGCTGCAATAACTTTGTCCATGCAGCATCATAACGTCCCATGAGATTGATGTCAACTTGTTATGACGACATCTGGTCCATACAGGACATTCAAATGTAGGCTTCTTCTTGTCACGCGTATTCTTGTTAGATTTACTCGCGGGCCAAATGGAACAACTCCATCGTGCTGAGGCAGTGGCAATCGTTCTGTTTTTAACTTGAAACTCACAGTTCAATTTTAAGTGCTTTGATAAACCGTTTATCCTAGAGGTACTTAGTTAATAGTCGTTCTCCATATTTTCTTGTAAAGACATTCCATCCCTAAGAGATTAAAGATACATTTAGAATAACAAAGGAGTATGACTTATACAAGGTTCGCTGCTGCCGCGCACTGTGTCATTTATGATAAAATACGTAAAAGCCAGAATCAAAAACCCACTTTTTAGGCGTTTTTATAGCATTAATATAGTGTTCCAACATTCGAATGCCTTTTCTAATGTTACCTTACTATGCACACATCTTTGATACGGACAATAAAGGATACTTGATCGGTATTTTTTCAAGCGCTCCAGAAGTTGAAGAGGCTTAGTCATCTAGTATCATTGATCCATTGATCAGCGAATTTTGTGTGTACTTTCATCGGCCTGACTCGATCTTGGAAGTCCACGATGAAGTGACGTCGCTCTCCAGAAAAATATATCTGAGAAATAAACACCTAAGATGCTCTCGTAGGAGTTGCTCCTTGGTTTTCTTAATTTCGCCTGCTAGGACAAGACATTTATTCGCCTACTTCATTTGCCTACTTCACCAGATACGGAGTTGTCTGAAGACATCTTTTCGATTTCGTAAACAACAAAACGAAAGAAATGACTCGTTGATTCTCATTCTCAGTCTTCAACTCGGATAATGTTCTCAAAATAGTAGCCACCACAATTTTAAAGACCTTGACTTACAGGTATACCGTGGTGCTTATGATAGCTTCATTTTTACGTCTCGCAAATATCACTTGAAATACAATTCCAAATGTGCTCCAAGAGGCTTGGCATGTCGTCTAGACACCAATTTGGTAGGCCTAACTCTGCCTAGGGGTGGCAATTTCAAAGTGACAAATTATGTCTAAAGTTTATTTGGAACATACCGTACTGTACAGTATTGTACTAGCAGCGTAAGGTGAAGGGGGATGGGTTATGTTAAACGCTTGTGTTACTGTTCCTAGGAGTGCAGATTTCCAGAGTGACATAGTACGGAAAATGAGGTACGAATTTAATACGCTATTTTACCATGAAATGAAAGTAAATATTAGCCTCATTAAGCACGATTCTGTAAGCTATGAGGAGAAATCAGAGAGGTTCCACAAGAAAGAGTCTTTCAATGTTACTTAGCCTGTTCTTAAGTATCTTCACACAAAGACAGGCAGGCAGGTACTGTATTTCCGTTTATTACGGGGTTTTCTCTAGCCATATCACTTTCATATCTCAGATTGCAGATAAGAGGTTTGATAATGGCTTTAAAGAAGTACAAAGAAAAGGATTTCACTCCAAAACTCAACCACACCCTGTACTATATCACATTTGAACTAGAGAAAATGACCAGAGCATATTTTTTAAGATTTCTTAGAAATAGTACAATTTCGTAGTACTGATGCTCTAGAAGTCCTCTATAGGTCTCCTTGACTTATTTTAGCGATTGTCACTTATCTACATCGCAGCCCTTATCGGACACTATCAGACGGATCCCCAAAAACAACTTGACGGCAGACAAAATGAGGTCCGCTCTCCCACCTGCTCCGACTGGGAGGTCTCCCCGCCACAGCCATCCTGTAACTGCCACGCGCCTCCTTTAATCTTTATATAATTGCTTAATTGAAGTGAGCTAGTGGACCGGCGAATAAAACTGCTCGCATTTTATAAGCTGTTAATATCCCAGTTGGTGTTTACTGGAGGCATTGGTTGCGTGCTCGAGAGAATTCGGTCCTCATTCAGCTTCTGTCCAATGTTATTTTTGTATAACGAGTTATTTAGTCATTTACCAGAGAGCTAGCTGCAATATAAACTCTATCTGCCCAGTTTACTAAGGAATTTAAATTGCATCGGACAACTTCTTACAGCAACATTCCCGGAACAGTTACAATATTATTATTTATATCCGCATCTGATTACGATTTAGATGGCATTACTTAAATATTTAGAGGTCATACCTTATTAGCACAAATTAAGAAGGCATTCTATGGCAAATCAGTTGGGAGGAAGAAAGTCTACTTTTTTCAATTTGGTTTTTGCTGCTCTTCTTACAAATGACAGCAAAATACGGAATCACCCCAAAGCGTAATTTTACTTTTTCCCACTAGGAGCTAGTACCTTCAAACTGACTCATCTATTTAAAAAAGCATTCTTTAAAAAAGATTATCAATACTGTCTTATATTATAAAGCTAAAGGTGCAATTATCAAGATTACGTTGTTAGTTCGTAGCAATTTTAAAGCCTAGCTAAAATATATCTATAGCATTAAAATTACAAGCATTTTTACACCTGGAATGCTATATTAGTACTTTACATTGGACATTATGCGTTTTCAAATGTGAATATTCGTTCATTTGTTTTTAACTAACACAGAAATATAAAACATGGCATTTTGGAGGTTATAACCTCTAGTAATCTATTGTGTAGTTACGGGCAGTCATGTCTGTAGAGTATTCCATAAAACCTATTTATTCAGTATCTTGTGATTCTGGTTCACACAAAAGCGTCCAAGATTTCAAGATTATAACCTAATTCACTATACATTAAACGAATGTAAATATGCTACGTTTTTCTTCACCAGATACAGATGTTATATACAATATACTCAGTCCCTCCCCCCCCAAAAAAAAAAAGATTTTCAAGGCTCCGTATGGGCTATATGATATAGTTACGTACCGTGTGTGACTAGTATTCGTTTCGAATTTTAATTATTTTTAGTGCTATAGAACATTATTGAACAATCTTATCGGGGGGTTACTAATAAATATTATTATATTATAGTTTCGAATATTTACCAACTCTTTTATTTGTTATTTTTAAAAACAGCAAAAATTTGTTTGTTTTATTTGTTTTCATTCAGCGTTCTACAATTAACAATTATATTAGAAAGTAAATAAATACGTGAACTATACCCGCATTCAATTGAAAGATTGAAAGATAATTGAATATGAATTAAGAAAACAGTTTGTGTTCTATATAATTTGAAATAGAAACGAGATAAACTATTTCTTACTCCCAAAGACAAAGTGAATATATTATTTGTTTTACAACCAACATCAGTAGTGTAGTAATTAGACAAGTAGGGAACAGCATGACACTCCTCGAAATCAATTTTTAACCTCAGGTTGTGTACCTGAAGATCATGTGAACGAACACACAAAAGATCCAGGTGTTAGTAAGTGGTGGTTTGGGCGCCTCCGAGCCTACTTTAATAACCACGTTTCTCAGGGTAATAATTGCTGTATTTGCATTCTTATTCTCAGTAGAATCGAGGTTATTCCGCACTTACTTGAATAACCTAACCCAAAATAAGTAAAATTTGCTGAAAACATTTTACAAAACAAAATGTCAGCTTGCAAATATTTTGTACTTGCTATATTAATATAATGTTACTAGCAGTTGCCCGCGGCTTCACTCGCAATTTCCTGTTGAAAAACAGTACACTATATTCACGTATTCTTTTTCTATCACATTCTAAATAATCCTGATATAATTTATAGTCGTTCCTTAGTGAGCCTCTTGGGCACATTATGAAGGAAGGTACCATATTTCTTGCCTCTACCTTTCGTGGTTTTTGCTACGTGTTGATAAGTTATTCAGTACAATTAATTTATATGGATGAATTTCTATACACTAATTAGGTTATAAAGAATCAAATTCGGTCTGTTAAAATTAATTTTCTGTCTAAGTTATTTCCAGTATTATTGTGGTGTTTGTCTTGTGCTCTGATCAAGAAGATGTATCAACGAAAACCATACAAGTCACATACACACGAACACAAGAAATATATATATATATATATATATATATAATATATATATATATATATATATATATATATATATATATAAGTAGATATGAATATGGCGGTTCTGGCGCACTTTTGGGACAGTCAGAAAATCAATGTAAAATACTGTCCATTGAACAATAAACAAATCTAAGAAATCTAACAGGAAAGCACGAATGTTAAATAACCGAATCTTTAGCTGTTTTACTGTTCAATGTTTGCTTCTACATTTATAAGCTGTTTTAATGAAAAAATCCAGAAATCTTAATAAAAAATCTTTATTCTACAAAGTTAATTGTAACACAGTCTTTATCTTTAATAGTCTTTTTTCCAGTAACAATCAAGTGTAATTTTTCATTTTTGTTTAATTCTTTAATCTTTTTTTCATCCAAAACAGTCAAAAATCTGTTCGGTAAGTGTACTTTACAATCTTCCAACTCGGCAATTATTGTCATCCCGAACTTATCTTTCATTTTCTCCAAATTCAAGATTCTATATCTCTTTTTTTCTTCCAATTCCACTAATTTCTTATATTCTTTGAATCTTAGTTCACCAACCTTATTCAACTCTTGTAACAGCGCCGCCATTTATTATAGAAAAATCTTTTAACTAAATTTAGTTAAAAGATTTTTCTATAATAAATAGAACAATCTGAAAACATTTGACCAGAAATTGTGCTGATTTGTGTCAAAAATCACTACTTCTCAAAATTTAATTTTACAAATTTTTGCTCTTTAAATAGAACAATCTGAAAACATTTGACCAGAAATTGTGCTGATTTGTGTCAAAAATCACTACTTCTCAAAATTTAATTTTACAAATTTTTGCTCTTTAAATAGAACAATCTGAAAACATTTGACCAGAAATTGTGCTGATTTGTGTCAAAAATCACTACTTCTCAAAATTTTAGTTTACAAATTTTTGCTCTTTAAATATGGAGCGGAAAAAGATAGAGTGCCCATACTGCAAAAAAGATGTTTTTGAACATCACTATACTCGGCATTATAATTCGAAGAATCATCTGAAAAATAAAGATATTTATGAAAAAGAACTAAATTATTTGAGGACTTGGGCTAAAGAGAATCAAATCGATGGTCACGAAAAGATGTACAATATAGAAAAATTGCGTGAATTAAAGAAAAGCTTTAAGGAAGATAAAAAAGATCTCAATCTATTTAATGATGAAAAAATTCAATCAATCGCTGAAAAATTGTCCTTAGAAACAAACGATAAAACTAAGTCTGAAATGATCGAAGAAATTGATAAAACTCTTAACGAAAAACCTAAAAATATCATTGATGTAGAAGTTTTATCCTCAATACACGGTCTTTTCAAGCAATACATTTTAACGAATTTAAACGATAAGTTCATGTCAATTTACAAATATCTATCAATTATGAGGCCAGAGATTAAAAGTTTAATAGAAAAATTTCAAGAAACCGTTAAAAATATGAAAGGTTATTTATCTTTAGAATGCGAATACGAACGAACTTTAGTGAACGGTGAAACACAAACGTGTCCAATGTACTTTACTATAAAATCAGACGAAATATTTGACGTAAACGACTTTATTACTAAGCAATTTAATAAATTAACACATCGAGAACAGACAAATCATCCAAATAAGGGTTCTGGATGGACATTTAAAAGCTGCAAACAACTAGTTTTGAGCCTTAACAAACACGAAATGATGAACGCAGGATCATATATCGATTTGCCAAAGAAAATCAAAGATAAAAAAGCTTGTATAAATATCAAAAATAAAGATGATTATTGCTTTATTTATTCTATCCGATGTGCTATTGAAAAACCCGAAAGAGACTGCGAAAGATCAAAACAATATGAAAAATTTGTAAATGACGAGATATTTTCAGGTTTCGAGTATCCAATGTCCTTAAAAGATATACAATTATTTGAGAAACGAAGTTACAATTCCAAGTACAAATATCCAAAAATGTCTATCAATGTCTACAGTTTTGATGAAAGTATTAAGGTTGTTCCGTTACAAATTTCTGAAAAATATGATGCAGAATTAAATATTGATCTACTGTATGTAAAACAAGAAGACAAATCTCATTTTGTTTTGATAACTGATTTAAATAGATTAGTTAGTTCTCAGCTATCTAAACATGAACAAAGGAAATTTCTATGTAGGAGATGTTTAAGCCATTTCTACAAATCTGGAGATTTAACAGATCATTTAGAAATTTGCAAGCAACATGAAGTTTGTAAACCAATTATGCCATTTCCAGGTCAAACAACAACATTTACTAATTATCAAAAGAAATTTTCTCATCCTTACGTTATTTATATGGATTTTGAGAGCATATTAGAAAAAATTCCGACATGCAAGAACAATCCACAAAGATCGACTACAACCAAGATTCAGAAGCATATTCCTTATGGTTTTACTCTATATTTAGTGTCAAATGTGACCAATCGCATGTACAAACCTATATGTTATAGAGCAAAAAATGAAGACGATTTGCCTAATGTTCCTGCAAAATTGTTTGAAGAACTTAATAAATTATCGAAATACATAGCTAAAAAGTATAATTCTAAGAATAAAATACCTATGAAATTGACCGAAGAAGAAGAATTAGCGTACCAAAATTCTAGTCTTTGCCACATTTGTGAAGAAATATCGTATCAAGATACAGAAAAAACTTTAGGTTTTATGCCAGATGATTGGTACGATGATACGTACAAGAAATGTAGAGATCATTGTCATTTGACTGGAAAGTTTCGAGGAGCAGCTCATAGAATTTGTAATCTAAATTTGAAATTTCCTCAGAATATTCCCGTTTTCTGTCACAATATGTCAAATTACGATACTCATTTGTACATAAAAGAATTGGCTAAGCAATATGGAAATGTTGATTTGATCGCAAACACCGATGAAAAATATATAAATTATTCTGTAAATTCTGGATACGGGTATGAGTTTGATGGTGACAAACCTAGAAAGTTCATAAAATTCTCTTTCGTGGACACATTTAGATTCATGGCCTCGTCTATTGAAAAGTTAGCTAAAAACCTCAAGAAAGAAGACTTCAAACATACAAATCATTTTATACAGGATGGAAGAATATTGAATGAAATTCTAAAAAGACAACCAAATGACGAAGAAGAAATCTTTAAAATTCTATCTGGAAAAGGAATATTTCCCTATGAATTTATCGACAGTATTGAAAAACTTGATTACACAGAAGAATTGAGAATTCAAGATTTCTATTCACTTTTGACAGATGAGAGCATATCTGAGAAAGATTTTCAACACTACTTAAATGTTTGGAACAAATTAAAAGAGAAAAATCTAGGAAATTACTCTGATCTCTATAACATTCAAGATGTTCTATTGCTCGCTGATATCTTTGAAAATTTTAGGAATATTTGTTTGAATTGCTATAAGCTTGATCCAGCACACTATCTAACAGCTCCCAGTCTTGCATGGGATGCTATGTTAAAATTAACGAAGATAGAATTACAATTAATTAGTGATTATAATATGTATTTGATGATCGAAAAAGGTATTCGCGGAGGCATTTCTCAGTGTATTAAACGATATGTGAAAGCAAATAACAAATATTTAAAAGATTTTGATAAGACAAAGCCCGAAAACTATTTACTCTATCTCGATGCAAACAACCTTTATGGGTATGGTCTTATGCAAAAACTGCCGTTTAGTGATATCAAGTGGATGGATCCTAAAACGTATACAAAAGAAGAGTGGCAAGAAACAATTTTAGAACTCACTGGCGACGAAGATTATGGCTATATTCTCGAAGTCGATCTTGGATATCCAACAAATTTACACGAACATCACAAGGATTTACCTCTTGCTCCAGAACATTTTAAAAACAAACTTTGCACAACTCTACTGGATAAAACTGAATACGTTGTTCATTCGAGAAATTTGAAGTTCTATTTGGAACAAGGTATGATTTTGAAACATGTGAATAGAGTTATTGCATTCGATCAGAAGCCTTTTATGAAAGAATACATTGATTTTAACACAAACATGAAAACCAAAGCTACAAGCGACTTTGAAAAGGACTTTTATAAGCTGATGAACAACTCAGTTTTTGGAAAATCTATGGAAAATGTGAGAAACAGATGTGATATTAAGCTTGGAAATGAAGAATTTTCAATGAAACAAGCTAAGAAAACAAATTTCAAATGCTTTAACATCTTTGACGACAACTGTATAGCGAGTCACATGTACAAACAAAAGGTTAAATTTAACAAACCGATTTACATAGGATTTTCAGTTCTCGACCTCTCAAAATTGCTAATGTACGAGTTTTATTACAACAAATTAAAGAAGTTTGATCCAGATTTGAATCTGTGTTACATGGATACAGACAGTTATTTTCTAGAATTGAAACGAGATCCTTTTAAAATTATTAAAGAAAATATAGATGACTTTGATACAAGTGATTATCCAAAAGATCATGAATGTTTCACTACTAAAAATAAGAAGGTAATAGGGAAATTCAAAGATGAGTTAAATAGCGAAGTTTTAGAAGAATTTTGTGGTTTAAGGTCTAAGATGTACCTGTACAAATATCTAGATAAAAACCCAGTTAGGTGTAAAGGAATTAAGAGAAGCGTTGTAAATAAAACAATAAATATCGAAAACTTGAAGAGATGTTTGTTCGAAGATAAAGAAGAATTTAGGGAGATGACAGTCATCAAAAGTTATAAACATGAGTTGTACACTGTTACCATAAACAAGCTGGCACTGAACGCTAAAGATGATAAGAGAATTGTCCTAGAAAATAAGATTGATACAGTACCGTATGGCTATAAAAATGAAGCAAAATCTGATATATTAGACGAATTAAATAAACTTGGAAACTTTGATATGTAAATGGAAGATGATTTAATTCACTGTCACAAGTGTAAAAAGAAAACGAAAAATATAGATTCAAAAATCGTTCAAACTCAAAATGGATTGTATAGAATTGCTGCAAAATGTTCAAAATGTAAGACAAACAAGAGTAAGTTTATAAAGAATCCAAATCCAAAACCTGTTAAGCAAGAATTGAAGACTAAAGATGAGATAGAGATTGAAGCTCGAGAAATTCATGCACCAGTACGAAAAAAGTTTAAAAAGAGAAAAATTATAACATTAGGAATTGACGATTTATGGGCAGCAGATTTAGTTATAATGTCTAACTATTCAGATCAAAATGATGGATTTAAGTATATGTTAAATGTTATTGATACTTTCTCAAAATATGCTTGGTCAAGAGCTATCAAAAGAAAAAACGGCAAGGATATTTCAAAAGCTTTCGAAGATATAGTAAAAGATGCCATAAGGATCAATCACAAACCTCCTAACCTACTTCATACAGATAAGGGTTTAGAGTTTAAAAATAAAGAATTTAACGATGTTTTGAGGAAATACAACATTAAGATTTATCATACTGAAAACGAAGAGAAATCAAGTATTGTAGAGAGATATAACAGAACTCAAAATGAGAGAATGAAAGTAATTTTTGAGATTAATAAAAACTTTAAATGGATCGATATTCTTCAAAAAATCGTAAACAATTATAACGATACAGTTCACAGCACAATCAAAATGAAACCGAAAGACGTAGATAAGGATGCAGAAAAGGAGTTATTAGAGACCGTTTTCAAGTATGTTCCACCTGAAATTCACACGAAAACTAAATTTAAAGTCAATGATCATGTAAGAATTGTTAGTAAAAAACAAACATTTTCGAACAAATATAAGAACAATTGGTCAAGAGAAATCTTTGTGATTTATCAAATTAATAACACAGATCCTGTAACTTATAGTATAAAAGATTTAAATAATGAAGAAATAACCGGAAATTTCTATGAATATGAATTGAGAAAGTCAAAGCTGTAATTTTTTCTATATAAATGGCGCATCAAAAGAAATGTACAAAGTGCAAAGAATTTAAAGATTTAAATGAATTTTATAAAGATAAAAATAGGAAAGATGGAATGCATTATAATTGCAAAGATTGTGAAAGGGAATATCATAAAGAATTATATGATAAAATAGAAAAATTAACTTTGGAAGATAAAGAATGTCTTAAATGTAAAGAAACTAAAAAAATTTCAGAGTTTAATAGTGATCACTATAGTAGAGATAAGAAAGACTCATATTGTAAAGATTGTGTAAAGAAGAATCTTCATAGATTATATTATGAAGATACTCATTGTGAATGTGGAAGAATTATAAAATGGTTAAATAACTATGAAAAACATTTACAAACCAAATATCATAAGTCAAGAGTTTAACATTTTCATCGTGTAATAATTTTTTCTATTTAAATGGAGTCTCAAAAGAAATGTACAAAGTGTCAAGAAGAGAATAGAAAAGACTGTTATTGTAAGGAATTATATGATAAAATGAACAAATTAACTTTAGAAGAGAAAAAGTGTTACTTTTGTAAAGAAATTAAAAATATTTCTGAATTTAATAACTGGCAGTATAGTAAAGATAGAAAAGATGCTTTTTGCAAAGATTGTGCTAAAAAAATTTTCAGCGAAAGTTATAAAAACGAAATGCCTTGTGAATATGAAAAAAAAAAATTCTACGATGGTTACCTAGTTATGCTAAACATTTACAAACAAAATATAATAAATCGAGAGTTTTTAGTAAAATTTAGAAACATTTTCATCGTGTAATTTAGATATTCTATAAATCAGTCGAGATTCTGCCATATTTGTAGTAAAATGATTTCCGTTGTATAAAATATTCAAAGATTCTTTCATTTGGTTGTAGAGATTTATACTATTTGGATCTCCATGTCTTAATAAAATTTCCATTTCTGGGTAATCAATTTCAAGTTCTTTCAATCTTTTCGGTATTTCTCTCTTTTGAGCTCTGATAACGTAATAAGGATATTCCCACATGTGATTCTTCTTAATTAATACAAAAACATGGTGTTTTTTCTTATCAAAATTTTTACAAACAAGTTCTGGTTTCATTAAGTCAATTTTTACACTTTGTTTTGCGATTATTTCCGTTTTTATTTCATCTTTAATTTGCAAGTGTTTAACTTCGTCCTCTAAATATTTAATCTTGTTTTCAAGTTTGTACTGACCAAATTTACGAATATTTGGCAAAACTTCTTTTGTAACCCAATTTTTGAAGATTTTTGCCTCTTTTTTATGTGATCTCAAAATTAAAGAATAAAGTCCAGATTCATTGATAAAAACAGTGTCAGGATGAAGATTGTTAAGGGGCCATTCAAATAGCCCCTTGTTTTTTAAGTAAAAATATTGAATTTTGTCATCATCATCAACATTTAATTTAATTGCGTGTTTTGTTTTTTCATAACCTAATATTTCACAAACATCTTTAGCCTTAAACCAGATTACATTGTTTTCGTCAACAATCGTGCAAATGTCTTTATTATTGAATGTAAGTTGATTATTGAGTAGGTCTACAACTGACTCCATTTAGATAGAAAAGAAATTTAACTAGTAATTTTTATTTCAGTATAAAGTCTAGATTCATTGATAAAAACAGGGTCAGGATGAAGATTGTTAAGGGGTCTATGGGATAGACTCCTGTAATTTATACATTCAAAAGTTGTTTTCTTGAAAATTTGAAGGTAAGCTATTCAATAGCTCCCCTTGATTCATCATTCTTTCGACAATCTTAAATATATTGTTGTTTTACTCTCATTATTTAATAAATTTCCCTCAGAGTCTTGTATAGTTAGAACGATTTTTTGAATTCTTTTAATATTTTTTCTAATTGGAATATAATCGATTTCATTCGGTTTTTCACTGATTTTTGATCCATAAGCAACATTTGGAAAAAAGTGTACAAAATTTCAGATTCTTTGTGAAGATGTTCGGTATGATTTTCAAAACTAGGTTCAATGAGATTGCAGTGCACTTCAATTACATCAAACGGTCTAAATTTTGGCGTTTTATTTCCTAAATATACCTGATTTGGCTCAATAGTTTCTTGAACAAACCCTAACAAATCTACAATAATTGCTGAAAACATTATTCTTACTGGTGATTTTATTTGAATTTTATTAGAGAGATAATTTTTTTGCATTTCAAACTTGTTTTCGTCAAAGTTTAAAGATTTATCTGATTGTTTGAATGTTTTCAGATAATTTTTAAGGGAATTTTTAATTTGATCGAAAGTATAATATCCTTTGTTTAAACCATAATATTTTGTTATGTTCTTCTCACTAAATCCTATACAATAAGGAGAACTTTCACTAATATTTATTACAAAATTGTCAGAATAAAAACCGCTTAAACCGATAAAATAATTTGATTCTTCCTCTAAGTGTATAGGATGTTCCAAGTTTAAAACTAATTTAGAGCTTTCTGAAGTCAACTTGAACAGCTTCATTTTCGCAAGCGTTGCTTCAAGATGAAAATCTTCTATTTAAATGGAGAAATTTTTAAAGCAAAAAGATCAGATAAAACTTCAAACGTTTGAAGAAAATAAGAAAGATCAACCAATCAGATTGTTAATTGTTGGTTCAAGTGGATGTGGAAAAACAACTTTATTATTGAATTTTATCTACAATAGGTTGATTCCTTATTCCAATTTGTATGTTTTTAGTAAATCTTTAGAACAAGACGCCTATAAAAAATTACAAGAAAGATTTGAAAATATTGAGAAAAACTTAAACAAAAAAATATCAAATTTTTATAATGCTTCTGAGGACATAGTTCCGTTAAGCGAATGTAAACCAAATTCGTTAATCGTTTTTGATGATTGTATTTTAGAAAATCAAGACGTTATTAAGGAATATTTCGTAATGTCCCGTCACAAAAACATATCTTGTATCTATCTTTCCCAATGCTTTTCAAAGGTTGATAAACAAGTTATAAGAAATAACCTGAATATGTTGTGTATTTTTAAGCAAGATGATCACTATTCGAGAAAGATTTATAACAATTATGTGGGATCTGATATGAGTTTTAACCACTTTATTGAGTTATGTGATAAAATTTGGAAGGAAGACTACGGATTTTTAACTATTAATCTAACTTTGAAGCCTAAAAATGGTAAATATCTGAATAAATTTTCTAATATAAATGCTGCTCAGTGGTCTGACAAATCTACTTGATAAAATATTTGTTACAATTATTTTTATATTATCTTTAATTTTTATTTACATTATGAAAATAACAGAAAAACGGTAAATCTGTTCACGTTCCACGTTCACGTTCATGTTTCACGTTCATGTTTCACGTTCGTGTTTACGTTTCACGTTCATGTTTTACGTTCGTGTTTACGTTTCACGTTCGTGTTTCACGTTCCACGTTCACGTTTTACGTTCCGTGTTCACGTTTCCACGTTCCACGTTTACGTTTCAAAATTTTCCTAAATAAATGGCGAACGTAACTTCAGAAGAAGCAAAAAAACTTGATCAAATAGAAAAGAAATTAATCAAAGAATATAAAGAACAGATTCGAATTGATGAAAAAGAACAAGAATTTATTCAAAAAATTAATCAACCTGTAACATCTGCAATAAAAAATGTTGAGGGCAAAATTGAAAATGTTTTAAGCGATAATCAAAATTTGATGAATTTGGTTCCAGTTGTACGACAATTTGCTGATATTTCGATACCAGAATCTGAGTTTGAATTGCCAAAATTACCATCTTCAACACCATTTAGACCTCGAATCATTGAAGACTCTACCATAGTTGAACCAATAAGTCCTGGAACGACGGATATAATAATTGGTGAAATTGGTAGAAAATTCCTTCCTAGAGCGAAGGATGATAAATTTGGTTTGTATTGGGACAGAAAAAAGAAAAGTTTTATGATTGGAAATTTGCCCGTGAATTTTGAGCATAATGATATCATTATTAATGAAAAAACATATGAAGGAACTCAAGGTTTATGGAGATTATTAACAGGCACTGATGTTCCAAAAGACGGTTTATATTCTGAAGAAGACTTGAAAAAGTATACTGAAATTTTATGGAAATCTGATTCAATTTACAAAAATAATGATCCATCAACTAAGAAACCAAAGTCAAGTAAAGGTAAAAAATATCTCAATTTGATTAAACCAATTTGGGAAAAACGAATCGAAGGATCTGGTATAAGAAAATACAGTGATAATAAGATTGAGTACAGATATATCGACGATTTGACAAAACTCGATGGAATTATAAATTATATTTATGCTCAAGAAAAGGCTGGAAACAACAATTTTTTGAACGAAAAGAAAGCGATTAAAGATTTTATTTCGAACAAACTTGATGAAATGATTGAAAAACCTGATGGAATTAAATATTTAAAACGAGTTTTGCCGGCAATAAGTTCATCTATGATTGAAGGTAGCGGACTTTTGAATGATTTTATCAACAATTTACCTTTTGAATTACACGTACCAACTTATCAGTATCTGGGGCCTGGCACAAAACTCGAAAAAAGACTAAAAAGAGGAGATCCTGGTATAAATAAATTAGATCAAGCTGCTATGGAACACGATATTTTTTATGCAAAACATAGAGACACAAATTCCAGACATATCGCAGATAAAGTTTTGCAAGATAAGGCAATGGATAGATTTTTATCAAAAGATGCTAGTTTAGGTGAAAGATTTGTTGCGCTTCCAACAGCTGGAGCAATGTTTTTGAAGAGAAAACTAGGAATGGGAATCGAAGAGAACTTGAAATTTTAACTATATAAATGGAGGTGAACGTAAATTTCAGCAAAAATCAGAAAGAAAAAATAAAATCCGCTTTTAAGAAGAAAATACCCGTTAGTATTCAATTTAAAATAGATCAACTAAAAAATGGTGAAGATAAGATATTTTTAACAAATAGACAATACAATAAACTCGAAAAACATAAGAAAAACAATAAAGGAACCAGAATAGAATTTTCTTATAATCAGTTGAAAGAACTCAAAAAATGGTGGACTTTTGAAAGATTTATTAGATTTTGGAGAAAATATTCCAGTTGTTAAAAATGTTGTTCCTTATGTTCGTAAAGCTGCTCCAATCGTTAAAAAAGATGTGATTCCTATTGTTCGAAACATTTTAAATTGGTTAGATAAAGAGTTGGAAGATGTTACAGGATCTGGATTAGATGAAAAAACTTTAAATTACGTGAAATCAAACATTGAAAAAAAAATTTAAACCTTTAACATTCGGGGAATTGGAAGAAATCTGCAAAAATATTAAACATTTTAGAGGAATCTTCATGAGAGATACATTACCTGAAAAAGTTAAGAAATTTGAATGTGGAATTGTGAATTTAGACTCGATTATGGGAAGTGGAACGCATTGGATTTGTTATTATAAAAATGATAAGAATGCATGTTATTTTGATTCGTATGGAAGAATTGAGGACAAACCACCTATAGAATTGATTAAATATTTGAAAAAATCAAGCGTCTACTACAATGACTCTCAGATTCAAGACTATAAAGATCCCCCAATTTGTGGTCATTTATGTGTTTTTGTTTTGAATGAACTGAGTAATGGTAAAGATTTTAAAGAAGTTGTTAACAAATTATTGCTTAATAAATATGGATTCACAAAATATTTTTGACGTATTTGGTACACAAATTATTCAAAATGTAGATAATAGTTTGAGTTTTATCTTTTCTTATCCACTTATACATGACTAAAATTTTCGTAAAAGAATTTTGAAATTTTCTCTTATTAAATGGTGGACTACAAAAAGTATTCAGGCGATATTGAAAGGGCGGAGTTTAAAAATTTCTATCCAATTAGTAAACAACATTTGAATGAACCGAATAAAAGAACTGAGTTTAATATTGATTTTGGAGATAATTTTTGCTCGTCTAACTTCCAGTTTTATATTTCTGGAACTTTAACAAAACAAGATGGTCAAGCATATCTTGGAACTGATAATGTTAGATTAATCGATAATTTTATACCGTTTTTATTTTCTAAGATTGAAGTAAGAAAACACAATAAATTGATAGAAGAAGTCGAAAACTGTGGCCAATTAAGCACTATTAAAGGAACCATTTGTTATTCCAAAAGTGATGTATTTTCAAACAGTTTTGAATCAACTTTTAAATTTGGACAATTTGAAGCGGTCGGTGATTTAGCACATTTCGGCTTAGGATTCTTTGAAAATGTAAATTTTCCAATCTATAAAGGTGGATTTTACATTAGTTTCATAAGAGCTGAAGACGATGATGTGATTCTGAAGACTGCAACTGGAAATGTTATGCCTGTTGATGGCAAAATTACAATTAACGAGTTTTTCATTAGAGTTCCGATGATTGATTACAAAACCACGAGTAAAATTCAGTTGATTGATGAAATTATAAAATCTCAAAACATCACGTTTAATTTTCTAGATTGGCAATGTATTGAGCAAAAAGGTATTTCCGGAACAACTTATTCGTTCGATATCACAAATATTTATAGAAATATATTCAATCCCAAGTTCGTTATCATTGGTTTTCAAACAGATAGACAGAATAATCAAGAAAAAAATCCTTCAAAGTTCGATAGTTTGAATGTTAAAAATATCAGAGTAAAATTGAATGGTTCTTATTATCCAGATGAATTACAAAATTTAAACATTTCCGGTGGTATTTTCAGAATCATGTATCAGATGTATCAAGATTTTAAGAAAGTTTACTACAAAAATATGGAAATGTATTACAACCCCAAAGAATTTATAGCAAATAGACCCATTTATGTCATTGATACAACAAAGAGTTTGACAAATATTTCTAGTTCAAAGAACGATATAATTATCAATATGGATTTTCAAAATGCTGTTACAAACGCAATTTGTTATGTGGTTGTGGTTTCTGAGAAATTTTTATCATATGACGTGATTAAGAACGATATTAGAGAAATCCAGTAAAATTTTTGATTTCTTGATTTTTTATAAAACAGCTTAAGAAAGTAGAAGCAAACAGCTAAAGATTCGGTTATTTAACATTCGTGCTTTCCTGTTAGATTTCTTAGATTTGTTTATTGTTCAATGGACAGTATTTTACATTGATTTTCTGACTGTCCCAAAAGTGCGCCAGAACCGCCATATTCATATCTACTTATATATATATACATTGCCATTTATACAATTTAACGTAAATAAAAGTCGTTTGACAGGTGTTTGGTCTTCCGATCATATGTTAGTTTGCTTATTTAAACGCATATGTGACAGATACGGCCAAGTACAAAATAATTGAATCAGAAAAAGTAAGCGCTCTGTGGTGTAATGGTAGCACATTCACCCGGCAAGTGAGAGATCCGGGTTCGACTCCCGGCGGAGCAAGTACTTTTTGTGATTCAATGTTTATTGAAATTAAATAAGGCTATTGCCATTTATACAATTTAACGTAAATAAAAGTCGTTTGACAGGTGTTTGGTCTTCCGATCATATGTTAGTTTGCTTATTTAAACGCATATGTGACAGATACGGCTAAATACAAAATAATTGAATCGGAAAAAGTAAGCGCTCTGTAGTGTAATGGTAGCACATTCACCCGGCAAGTGAGAGATCCGGGTTCGACTCCCGGCGGAGCAAGTACTTTTTGTGATTCAATGTTTATTGAAATTAAATAAGGCTATTGCCATTTATACAATTTAACGTAAATATATATATATATATATATATATATATATATATATATATATATATATATATAAAGAAGATTCAAGATCTTTATTCGGAAATGCAAAATACATTTTTACATTACACGTCAAATATTAAAAACTATATCTAACCTAATAAATCTCTTACACAGTAAAAACATTTATCAAGAAAGTGTATCTTTAGTTTTTTGACGTGACAACGTCTTAAATTAGGTTGCGGCTCGGAGTCACTCATGAAAAAGTGTAACGCCCGGTAACGTTACGATGCCCGTCCAGTGGGTCCGCCGCACGGGATCCGCAGGGGATAAAGCAGATAACTGTGGGTCCGCCGCACGGGATAAAGCAGATAACTATGTTTATTCGTGAAAATGTGGAGTGCTTAGATTTGTCATTTACAACAACTACAACAATAAAGGTAAATAATTGTACACTGATATTTCATTATCGTAAACTATGATTGATTGATTAATTGTTAGATTGACACAAAAGTTGAGAAACTGAGTTTATAGGTTATGTCATACTATTGACAAATGTTGATAGTGTTAAGTAAATTATTAGTTTAAATCACTCTGCAATCAATCGTAATTCAGTCGATTGAGAAGAAACAGCGCGTATTGCTAGTCAAACATTTAAAATAACAAATTATAACCTCTAATCTGTCATAACAGTGCGACCAAACAAACGAACTAAACCGACCAATCACCACGCGCGGAGTTAGAATTTTTAACTGTGTTCAGCAAGAATTTCAAATTCCAATTTTAGTAAATGTTTTATTCAACTTTACCATTTACAATAACAAATTTTAATTAATTTCAAATTATGTACAATGTTTTAGTAAACAAAATATATTTCTATAGTTAAAATTTGTGCAATTCTTATTTTCATTCAATTCCTTGTTCCTATTGTGCAATTTAATAATATTCATATCAATAAATATTCTACCGAGAAAAAGACGTTGTCACGTAAAATCTTCGCCCGTAAAACCGACTTTATAGGCAACCATAATTTTTTTTTTAATAAACGTAGATTCTGCTCAGTTTTAATATTCAATGGCAATGCATTGAAAGCTTTTGCACCCAAATGGTATGGATCCCTCTCAAATGCGCTGGTACTATGTGCAGCTACAGATATCAGCTCTCTTGATCTGGTCGGATACTGATGGTAGTATCCATTGCTTACAAAAAGCTTTGGATTGCCCTTAACAAAAGAGCATAGTTCGTACCCCACCAGACCCGCCAGAGTAAGTATTTTTAATTCACCGAAAAGAGGTTTACAAGTTTCGAATCTCCTACGTCCTGAGATGATTCGCAAACACCATTTCTGGAGGGCAAAAACTCTATTAAAATTTACTACGCTGGATGGACCCCAGAACATTAACCCGTACCCCAAAATCGATTGAACGTGAGAAAAATATACTGTTCGTAATACATCTTGGCTACAGAGATTATAGATATTGTATTAAAGAGAATTCAGACTGGACTTTGCAAACCGAATAAAATTTGTTATAAATAATTACAGAGAAATATACAAACCATTTACGAGTGTATTTTAATTTTGCAACTAACAAATCTTTATTTTATAATTTTGGAAGAAGAGAAATCAATTATCTGCAATGTTTTATCTTTGCGTTGATAACGAACATCAATTTGTGTAGAGAGAGGACCAAACAGATAAACATTTACATATTATTAAATATCTAATGTAAATAAATATTTAATTTGTTTTATCGATGGAACACTGGAGTTAATATCATAAGCGGTTGTAGTTTTGTTTTAAAACATCGCGGCTGTAATCAGTGGTGTTTTTATTGCTTAAATAATTAAAAGTTAGATGCTAATTGTGGTGATATTAATTAACTCCTGTTAGAGCTTAAATAATTTATATTGAAGCGTAAAGATATTATCGATGCTGTAAATTTAAAGTAATTGTGTAATATTTGGGCGAGCAACACATAAACATAAAGTTTAAAATGTTGGAGTTGTTTATAATTATCTAGTTTAATACTTGTGAACATGGTCGTATGATAATAAATACAACAGGCGTGATGGTGTATTTCATTACAGTGTACTATAAACCAAGATGATAATATACCTTTTAAATGTTTAGATGATGTAAATTTACTGCGGAATTTATAGATTCCCCTGAAATTTTATGAGGCATATAGTCTCCATAGTATATTTACGTTTTGTTAATTTAACTACAATTTAAAACGATGTTTTTACGCTTTTGACAACGATAAATTGGAAAAATTAAAGGGCATTTTAAGAAGTCTTTTGATCTTTCTTTTACTGGATTTCATATATACAACGGAGTCCCGGTGGAGCAAGTACTTTTCGTGATTCAATATTTATTGAAAAATTATATATATATATATATATATATATATATATATATATATATATATATATATATAATTACACAATAATTACACACACTCACACACTAAGGAAACTTGTTTAGAGCTTATATTGTTTTAAGCTAAACGCGTTTCTCCTAGTAATTGTACGGTACTACAGTAATTGACTTCCCCGACATAAATTGTACATACTTATTAGATTCTAGATGATTAATTTACCAACGTTAACAATCTCCGCTCGTAAGCCACTTAATTGACGTGCTCTCAATCATAAGTTACAATAGTTTAATAGCTATCATGGGTTGTTAAAGGTCACGGATTACAAAAATATTCTTCCCTTAATCATGTGATATACATGAAACGTATACTTTGAACTCGACGTCTGTTTATCAACGATTATGGTATGTATGTGGTGGATTTTACTAGATTTCAATAAAATTTCTTAGATTTTACAAAAAACAGTTTTAAAGTTATACTTTTTGTTAAAATGTTATAGAATTATTTTAAATTTTATTTTAATTATCAGTTATATTATTATAATCTATTTGTTAATATATTAAAGTTCGTTAGTCCGTGTTGAGGTAATTGCAATTAAAAATGACATTGTCTTCGGTAAATAAATTTGCGAGTATTGAAATAAATATACAAGACATTTGAAAACAATTTTTCCAAATGTAATAACTTGGCTACGTCCCCAAATAGAACAATTTTATAAGTTACCTGGGAGAATTCACAAACCCATTACACCCAAACAAAAATAGATTTTTGATTCTTAACATAAACAGGTGCCTTACATCGCTGATAAATCTTCAAATAAAATAATGCTTTTTTACTATTCATATATGCTTTTGGGTAAGCAACAGTATTAGTTCTAGTGTAATGAAACGTGTGTATAATTGATTACATTTTGAATACGTTTATTGCATCCAGAAATGATTATACTATATAAATTTAGTTAAATATATAAATAAGGTTTATACAACCTTCGTCACACTTTTCAAGTCAAAGTAGAGTGATTCGAGTGTTTAGGACTCAGATCCATGTCATGTGAAGGTATTAATATTGTAATAAAATTTATTTCCGAAACAATTTGCTAAATAAAAAATAAAAATTTTGTACTTAAATTAAAAACTGAAATTAAACCTCTTACATTGGGTAAATTATAATTCATGACCGCGACGAACTCGCGTTAAGAACAGTCATTCTGAAATATCAGGTTAGTCAATAATAGTAATTATGGTTTGTAGTTAAATACTAATGTGTGTTGCATTACTCAGGGCAGGCGGGGGTGAATCAGCTGGGCGGCGTGTTCGTGAACGGCCGTCCCTTGCCCGACTGTGTACGCCGCCGCATCGTGGAACTCGCCCTGATGGGGGTGCGACCTTGTGACATCTCGCGGCAGCTGTTGGTCAGCCACGGGTGTGTCTCCAAGATACTTACCAGGTTCTACGAGACGGGGAGTATCCGCCCAGGCAGCATCGGCGGCAGCAAGACTAAGGTGAGTTCTGTTTATAAATGACGATGAATCATTGAAACGTTTTAGGATTTGCCATTGTGGAACAACCCTTCCTCAAGGGTTCACTCACTAAAACATAACGCTAGCAAACTTAATATCCATTTGAAGATTAATAACGTTTTTCCCGCCATTACACTGCTTAATTTTTTAAAATTATTTTCTTTTCATTTAGATATTATGAAAGGGAGACTTTCATTAGGTTTTGGCTTTACAAAATAAACAATTTGTAATACTTTTGTTTATTTTTATTTGTACTATGTACATATTGAATCCTCTGAATCCATCTAAAGGTACATTAAAGACAATAAAAATAAGCAGTCAAGCATGTTTCGTAGGTAAATTTGGTATTTTATTTATTTGTGAATAATGGATACTGTTTAAATGCCGTTAAATAATACATTTTTCGAAAAGGTTTTTCTTATTTAAGTCTATCAAATAATACATTCTTGTGATAACATCTTTGCCATTTAATACATTTATTGTTAAAACATCTTTGTTATTTTAAAGTCTACTTAATAATACTTTAAACATTTTTGTTATTTAACAATACATTGGGATTGATTGTGGCACTTTTACAAATTTCAAAATGTTCTTAAGTTGATATTAGGTGACTTTTTCTTGCACGAGATGTATAGAATTTCGAGATTGTTTTCAATATTCGTGTATGTATGTATTTAAATTATCATCATATTTTGAACTTGATTATGTTTTCAAGGCTTTTTCATATGTTTATTAAATCTAATTTAAAAGGATCGGTCGGTTGGTCCAATATAGTGGTTTTGACATTCGTTAAATTTTCATATGTATGTTCCACTAATTTGAAGGCTAAACTACTAAATTAGGTTTTATGTTAACAGGCGTTTTAAGGGAAAATCCTCGCAAAGGTCTTAGTACGCCAGATGTAAGTCCTACTGACCTAGATATACTGATTTCCTGTTACTGTGCGTACAACGGTCTAACATTATTAGGGATAACGGTAACCTTTTTTTGATTCCCTCTTATATTGAATATCATCAACTCACCAAATATGATATGAATAAGATACAATCCAACAGGTATTATCGAAACATTATTTATTTAGTGTACGCAGCCTAGACTAATTTCTTTTTAAATAAATAAGGTTCCCTATGTTGTACATTGCGTTTTCGCACTGAACGTTGTATGAAAGTTAGCTCATGACTATTATACTGTACAAAGGATACTATGGAAAAGCACACTTAATAAACATGGAAAATGAAATAGTGAATCTGCATGATTGTTTACGGAACAAGGGAGAAAGCCAGCCCATTGTTGAACTGTATGTAGGGCTGATAAGATGGCGGTAGATGATATTCGCATGGTCTGACTCGAGGCACTGATCGCATCTCCAGAACTGTAGACTCCGCGGTACAGGTGCAGGGAGCACGAACCGTGAGGTCCGCACCCGCAGAGATATGAGCAAGTTCAACATGTGATTAGGGAAGGGTGAAGAAGTGCTATTAGCCCTCACCTGTCCACCCCTGGCGAGCCACCCTCCTGGCTAATGGCAGGGTAGATGAAGACGTCAACCTAGTAAATGCGACCGCCGCGACACGACCTCCAGCCTCGAATTACTGTCAGATCCAACTAAGAATTGAATATCTCTGTTTCAAAGTTTGGAGGGCTAAATTTAAATGTGATGTATTATTTTAATAACAGGCTTCTGTATCTTTTGAACAAGTGGAACCACATTTCGCATTTCGTGTTGTACCAAATAGCGCCACTACAATTTGTGGAGAACAATTTTACTGAAAGCAAACTATTGATAATACAAGTATTGTAATAATATAAAAGGCATTTAAAAAGTACGTCGGTATTTTTTTATATGCCTCAGGTACGTTTTAAATAATTTATTCGTTTCGTTTTCCTCGTAAACTTAATGGGGGGTAAAATCCCTGTTATTTATAGACTACATTGTGTTCCTTTTGCCAAGTTTAAAGTATATGGTTTAAAGATGGATGCAAAATAAATGAATGAATTGCATGAATACATATGTTTTATTAGACACCATAGCCCAACGCTTTTTAAAATTTACCCCCAAGCATTTCTTGGATAAATAATTATTGTCATTGGTTGTTTCGAGTATCTATAGATACGGATGTTTGGCTTCAAATTCCAGTAAAATGTGAAGGAAGGTGGAACAAAGAATTAACAAAGTAGTAACATTAATGTTTATATGCAACTTCGTAGCACCCCCTCCATAGCAACCCATGGGATCTGAATATTTGTACAAACTTTCAAAACCTCAGGTGAAGAACCTTTGATGGTTAGAGAACAAACATGTGTTCCTTTTAAAAACCTACGTGGTAACATTAAGATGTATGCCTGAAATTAATTGTGTTTCTTTCAACTTCTGAAATCTATCAGTTATTCTTCCATATTGTAAAAATGCATAAAGTTAAGTTAATTTAAATTTAGAGTGGATACATTACAAGTATTTTTCTCATAAAAACGTCCTTTTGAAATCTCGGAGAGCGAAATGGCCCCTCGTTTGTATCCGACATTGATTGGGATATGGGCTTTTCTAGTTTACTAGTTTTCTCCTTGGATAAATGAATAAAAATATTCCAAATTCATTCATTCAATTACTACCCGTTTGAATTCCATTACTGCAATTGCTACTCAGCTATTTTATTAATGTTCAGATTCCGGTCGGTTTGGACTTGCCATTTTTGTATGCTTGAGAAATGAGTTTTATACATCTCTGAAGTCACCATGAATTACTTTATAGTGTGGAAGATTCAAGTTGCTATTCCTTAAACCATTGGAATCTGAATTAATATTCACTGGTATGGTACTTTAGATGTATATCTGGCGATATTCCGACTTCTTTACAAATATCAGAATATCTCAATGTTACTCTATGTAGTAAAGTTGTTAGAGTGTTATCTCACTGTAAAGTGTTTGTGTTGACAGCAAGTGGCGACACCGACAGTAGTGAAGAAGATTCTCAGGTGTAAGCAGGACAATCCTGGCATGTTTGCGTGGGAGATTCGCGAGCAGTTGCTGGCTCAGAAGATTTGCGACCCCCAGGCCATCCCCAGCGTCAGCTCCGTGAACCGAATCCTGCGCAACAGCGGCGCCTGGCCAGACCCGCCCCCTGGTGAGTGTCCCCCCCTCGCAACGGTGGGGATCGATCTCTCTACAGTACCCTCCCCCTTCCGCATTGTTCTAATTCTAGATATTCAAAAATTACATCTGTGTATCTTGGCTTTATTAATATTTTCGTGTCTATAAATAAATTTAATCTTACCAAATCAAATTGCATCTAGTGGTTTAAAACATTTAATTACACTTGAAAAAAATTGTGTGTAAATTTGTTCAAAATTAACAATATGCCAGGTAGAATGTTCAAAACAAAATAATAATAATGTTATAAATTACTTGAAATTTTACTTTAAGCAGTGTATTTTTTACTGAGTAGGTATTATCTTGGATTTCAATAGGGAAAATACTGTATAGTAGTACGAGAAGAATAGAATAAAATTCAGTGTAAGCTTTCAAGTGTTGCAAGTACATCATTCAGCTTTCTGTGCAACAGAATTCTAAATGCATTATGTGTACCGCACTTTATTGCTCGTCGGACTTATCCGTTAATTCACGGTATGTTTCGATTGCCTCATAAAATCAACGTGGCAATCTATAAACGTTTTGTTGGTAAGGTACGTAGGTTAGGTTAGTTTACTTAGGTTGTGTTTTAGGAGTAAACTACGATATAACCTTGCCTAGGACTGAAAGAACTTATATTTCCAAATTAGTATAATAACTACCATTTGGAAGGCATAATGCCCTTTTATCTTATGAATAAACATTTAAAGTAATATTTTTCAGTTACACGTTTCCCTGGAACTACACATAAACAGTTTATTACATCTTTGAGACAGATTTAGGTTTTATTTATAACAATAACCAACAATCTAAAGATTTGCAATGGTTAACGTGAAAGTTTGTTAGATTAAAATTTGTTTATTTGCTTTGTGTACTTGTATCCATAAACACCCCTTCATAATCTACTGTTGTTCTGGTCGCTCTTATCAACACAGTCATGCCAGACGTGCTCACAATGTTATGAAACAATAGACTATCCAAGGATGATTAGAAAACGTCGCTAAAGAATTGATCCAAATTATTTCAATGCTTTCGCTTTATGTGTAAACATAAAAATAACACATGAACAGCATTATAGTAAGAAGTAGTTTCATTACTTTTCCCAACTCTTAAGTAATTGTAACGGCGAATGCAATTTTAATAGTAATTAGATTTTCTGTACAGAATTATTGTTCATTACATCACATTTCACTACTTGATTATTCCAGTACAGTTTTTAATACGAATTAAGCTTCTTAAAAACCTCAGTTTTGAAAGTATATTGCAAAAAGAAAGGTTAAAACTAAATTGTTACAAACATTTTAATTTGTTTGACTATACAACAATACTATAAATGAGCAACTGAGGAGCTTTGTTCTCCTCTTCCAAAGTATTTAAGAAATTTAATTAAATAAAAAAAAAATAATACATCTAAGACAAAGTCAGATCCCAAATCGGTAACCGGGCTCTACGAGCTTAAGATCCCAAAAGGGTCAAAGACAAAGTCGGATTTTCAAAACGTACATTAGATAATAATTATTGTTCATTATATCACATTTGACTAATTGATTATTTCAGTACAGTTTTTAATATGAATTGAGCTTCTTAAAAACCATAGTTTTGAAAGTATATTGCAAAAAGAAATTGGTCATTGTTTACTTTTTATAATCCACATTCTGCCCTAAAAAATAAAACAATTTGCCTAATATATACTATGCATGAAAATGTTAATCAATATGTATTATGCTATAGCACAGTGTTCGAGAATACCTAGAAGAGAAAAAAATGTAGACCTCCATAATGTAGTTTAGCTTATTTTAGGTTTCATGGGCAACTCTGTATTGATATATTACCTTTATATACTACATGGTATATACATGTATTTTGACGATTGTCCATGCGTTTTATATTGTTTGACAATAAATGAATTGAGTTGAGTTGTTTTATTTGTGAGACAGCAAGTATCGGAAAACGGATGACATGTAAAATGTACATTTGTTGTTCGGAACACGAATAAGTGAGATTAATTCTAGAACGATGCCGGGGTATGGGGTCCTCGTTGATTCCAAATGTACGCGCCATGTACTGTACATTGCCATTTGTCTGAATAGTGTACTTTATTAGGCCCACGCGTACAGCGGCAAGCTAGTTGTCTGTATAGCATTGTATCGACCCGGACGGTCTGTACTTAGTTACTGTTTTTATTTCCAATTAACGGAGGGTCACGCGAGAGATAGGATCGCCGCTTGAGCAGGACACTCGGCGTGTCGCTCCGGGCCAGAGGACCTAGGGTCACGCCACTACGACACGCCATGACGTGTCGCCCATCAGTCATGGGTAATGGGATATCTATGGCTCCGTGCCGTGACGTTACAGTGCAGGTGACGTTTGTTTGTCCGGCTTTGTTTACAGGACTCGTGGCAAAGGTGAAAAGATCACTGGGGCTATAGTGATAAGGAGATATGCAGATCCAAAATAAATTATTATGTTAAAATAAAATCTAGATTGTATTAAAACCGATAATTTTAGTGGTTCAATACTGGTTTATACCTCACATCCATGGATAAGATCAATTTTAATTAAAAGTAAATGTAAATAAAAACAAAAGTAGTCACGTTTGGGATGGCTTCAGAAGTGAAAGATTCTATTGAAATAAAAAAGAAGGTTTTAGCACTTATTTGACATTCGCCGTAGTTTAAGGGTTAAGCGGGAGCTCACAGGTTTGGATTCTCTGGTAAATAAAAAAAATTCAATTGCGTTTGGTAGTTTTTCTCCAAGACAGTTTAGATCCCTCAGACGATTAATAGATTGTTATTATGATAGAACTTTACTTCTTTTCCAATGAGCTTATAACCCTTTTCCCTAAAACATACTGTATTTTATATCTAAATGACGAAGTATTGTTGAAAAGTTCACTCTACATTTTCCACCTCTTGTGGAACTCTACTGTATATTTCTCTGTGCAGTTGCAGGAATGGATGCACACGAGAGTAGAGTGTTCCCTGAGCCCGCGTACCGTCACTACTCCCTGGCACCACCTCCCTGGCAGCATCAACCCCTGGACACTTGTAGCAGTGAGAGTGACGGTGGTGACTCTCCTGGCCCCGAGCCCGAGCCTAAACAGCACCCCAGTCCTTACTCCATAGAGGCCATCCTCGCCAAGTCACCCACCAAGAGGGCGCGGCCCCCCGCTCTCTCCGTCCAGAGCCTCCTGCTGGTCTACCCTCCCTGCGGTCTACTCCTGGATCGCTCCTGCACCTGCGGTCTGCAGACTAGGCACCAGTGAGAGCTACAGGCTGTTCGAATTTCTTACCTCAGAAATCTGTGTATATTATTGCGTCATATTCATCATTAGTCTGTAAGGCTCCCTACCAGGCCTCTGTTAGGCCTACATAACAGTTACAGTTTTTTTAAATCGATAAAATACAATATAACAGGAGAACATAATTAACTATAACGACTTTAGTGGTAATTTTTAAATATCCGAATTTAATTGTACATTTTAGCTAAAGTAATCTTGCAAACTAGGCAACACGGTTGCTCTTTTTGAATTACAATTTAAATAAACTACAAATTCTTGTTGCGAAATGGTTTTAAAAGTCTCATTGTCCAATTTTAGTTGTACATTTTAGCCAAAGAAATCTTGAAAATCAGGCAACACAGTTGTTCTCTTTAAATTATATTTTAAATTAATTACATTTATTCTTGATGCGAAATAATTTTTAAAGTCTCATTGTGTCATTATTCACTCAAGCAATACTTAATTATTATTATCAAGAATTCAAAATCATTATCACGATTAAATAGTTTTTTTTAAAGGTAAAGCAAAATACAAATTTGTCATAATTTGCTTTATGTTATAAATTGATAAGTTAAACGATGAGCTGTTCAACAGATGGGTAAATAGAAAACAACACTAAATTTGTATAGCTAAACGGTACTCAGAAATTTAATTGATGGCCGACGTAAACTTTTCCAAAGAACTACATTAAAACTACAACATCTTTAAATTTGTGTACTTTTATCCACCTTAATAAGTACTTTGAATAAGAGACTATTGCTTTAGTTTTAAAGTGTAATACGAGTAATACAGTAAGATTACGAGAACATAGAATTAGCTGTTTGTAGTTGTGTTGTAAAACAAACTAGTGACTGTAAGAAGTAGACTAATTATTTCATTTTTAAATTGTTGGGTGTTTGTAGACACTTTTGATTTGAAGTATGTCATTTGCAAAGACGTTCCACACAATTTTACTTTCTACTGTTGGTTTATGTTACAGAGCTGTAATTTGTAATTGTGTTATAGAATTAATTACTTTCGTGTAGTGTGATACACAAAATATTTTAATTTGTAGATAATTGTACTGTTTGATAATTATAAGTTCTTATGAGATATTAAGAAAAAAATATTCGGAAATGTACAAATACAATGTTTAACTTTATCTAATTCCATTTACCAAAGCTACAAATTGGTGATTTTAAGACGATAAACGAAACAATTACGCTATAGTATGCAATATCTTTTTTTTCATATACATGAATGCAGGGAAACACTAGTCGTAGAGTCTATAAGTTTGTAAAGTTATAAGTTCGTATGGATGTATAAAATAAGTAAATACTTAATAATTGTGTGCATAGTTTTATTTAAGACCCTTCCTTGAGTAAAACTCAGAGTGATATTACTTCTTTATGTATTTGTAGTAGTATTATTCTGTTTGTTTCATGGGAATTTTGTTTGGATACATTAAACCTTTTATAACTAAGCTTTTTAATTGCATTCGCTAATCTTGGATGACAATGGTTGAAGTGTGCGGTAGAAGATAAATTAGAATCATGCCACGGATTTATGCGCACTTTAATTTTCATTGATTAGTTTTTAGATTGTGCTATCGAATAGTTGAATATTTCTTATGAGGGTTTGTTGCCTGTTCAACGAAATTGCAAAGCTAGTTAACGTGTTCGGAAAATTTCCATAGAGTAAACATAATCACAAACAAACGAAAAACAAATGATGTGTAATGAAAAAATCTACGAAAGAGTATTACTAGAAAATAACATAACATTTATGTTATGAGCTCGTGTGAGTTCTATAGTCTCCATCGCAGTATTTGTGTTGTTTGTAACGTTCAATCATAGAAATTTATTGAATGTTTGACATCTATAAACACCAATATTATAGGCATAAGTTATGAGTATCGCCACAATTAAATAGGCATATAGGCGAATGTAGACATAATTAAAAGAATCGAACTGAAATAATACGAACATGTGTGATTTAGTTTCTTTTTAATTAAACACCACATTAGGCCCATTATAATTAACATTTATTTACAGTTTAACTGTGTGGAAATACAATAAAAGCTTAAGGTCGTGGTAGCCAATAGATGGGAAAATTTAGCCTATACTTTCTTTCATAATAGACTCCATAAGTAATATTTCTACAACTGATACCACATTTAAAACTTCATTGACAAACTTGGTTAAATTTTTAGTTTCAGTAGGCTAATTGCACAGCTTATATTTTTAACAAATCCATATTCTTGATCATCAGCACCAAATTCTTTAATATATTGATAGTAGTTATAACTCGCTAAGATGTAACGTTTCTAGAGATTAAAAATAGTATACAATATATCTCGATTTTACCAACAAACAGTCCACATTTAAAACGTGTAAGCACCGATTTACTAAAAGTTTTCAATTAAAACAAACAAAACAAAAAAAAGAACAGAAATTGTCTACTAGAACAGTCTACTCGAAACGAGATTCACTAATCTACCATTTCTTTTGTACTGCCATTTGCCACAGAATTAACGATTATGACATTACTGGAGGAGTTTATGCACAGAGAGGCAGTATACAAAATAATAATTTGAAAATTATTACTTAACATATATAATAATAAAAAATAACAAGTGTGTACAATATTAAAGTTAGTATTTAAAGCCATAAAATAAATTCACCTGCAACAATCAATTTTTTGATCGATTGTTATTAAGTTAAATTTACTTCTATTGTTTTAGTTACTCGTGTGCAGCAGTAAAGTTACGAATAGAAAGTATTGATGATTCTTTTATTTGCACTTTTATATTAGTGTTTAACATTTTGATATGAAACAAAGTTCAAAGAAAGTGAGTATAAAGTGTAACGGGTACATAAGGGTTATAACGACCATTTCATGAATATTAGTAGACTACTGAACACAAGTGTTTTGAGTGCTAGTCGATTGTATGCATTAAGTCAGACAAACAATGATGGAAGTACTTATGCAGTTACCAATTCGGGAATTAGGGACAAACAAAATATGGCTAGAGTTTCAATTGTCTCTAAACCAGCTGTTTTTTAGATTCAATATCACACTAAACCTCCTTCTGCAGTGTGTTAATACATTAATGTGTTTTCTTCAAGGTATTTAAAACACACGTTTAAACATTTATGTATGACAGTTAATGAAGTAAAGGTTTTCTTTTTTATTCCTTCGGAAGCAGCAAAAAAGTAACGAATAACATTGACTTCCCTTTCTTTACTGTAGTAATTTAACATTGTATCAAACACGTTAATACGGAAAATATAGTAGAATGTACCCTTCTTGATCCATCCTAAAAGTTGTTTAAATACTTGTTATGTCTAAGTAGACAAATACACAAGCATATTCGTGTGCATTTGTGTGTGTGTGTGTGTGTGTGTGTGTGTGTGTGTGTGTGTGTGTGTGTGTGTGTGTGTGTGTGTGTGTGTGCGTGCGTGCGCGCGCGCGCGCTCGTTTTACTCAATCACGTAAAACCAAATGACCGATTGTACTGAAACTGTATGTGGACATTCTTAGGGTTCCTGGTTAACACATAGGCATATCCGTATTTCTAATATTCCTCCGGGTTACGCCAAACTGGTCTCTAAATTTAAAAAAATCCTTTAAGGCATGTACTACAGAAAATAAAAATGTTAATAGTGAAAAAAGCATGTTAAATAAATGTAATATATACTGATCTGTGTAAACATTTGTTATGAAAGATCAAACATGTGTTTAATTAATAAAACTATTATTATATTTTTTACATTTACTTTCTTGAACGCAAAGAGTAAGTTTGATGTTAACAAAACTTCTTATTTAATTTTTTTTCTGGAATCGCTGTTAATTTTGCTTAATTTCATAAAGTTAGGCTTAGGAGGAAAATTCCTTAGATTTATGTACAAGAGTTAGTAAATATTAGCTAGTAAAACATAGAATACAAATTTCGATTACAATTGCTATTTCAATATTTCAACTCCTTATTTACGTGGGAAAAAGGATTGAAAGAGGGCTTTATTGAGTGATGTAAATGAAAACCTTTTTACTTACACGTATTGTATACTTCCGGGCCTATTTTCTAGCAAAATACGACGTAGTATCTATTTACTAGACGTAACATAATATTTAACATGGGATTCCATATGATTTTTTGTCATTTATATAAAAAAGGGAAAGCGTAAAATATATTACAGAGTTTAGCGTTTACCAGATGAATATAGAAAATTTGAATATATATTTACTTTTTTTAAATAAAGGAAAAGAGGGTCTTCGGTAGAAGTAAAAATTATAAATACTCATTCGTATCCGTTAGGGTATGCCCTAACTCAAATAATATCAGATCAAATCTATTTTCAGAGTTAAAATGATGATTTTTCGTTTATTTTTTCCATAAATCGATTTATCTTACGCTCCTTTGGGAGTAAATCCCTCTAAAAATAATACGTAAAAAATACCATTTCTAAAATTGGTCAGATGTACAACCATATAATTTTATAATATTTTATATCTATAATTTTGCATTTTTCTGCTATATTAAATCATAGTTACAATTGTTGAAAATGGAGCTTGTATTGGCTTTACTCAATTCAACTACTACATTGAAAACATACCAACCTTTAATTGTAAATCTATATTTGACAGTGAAAATAAAAATATATACAAGATATAAAGAACATTTCTCCCACATTAAATTTAACAGAGAAGAAAAATCTGCAGTGGCACACAACTATATTAATACACCATATCATAGGAAAACCTAAAATTATTAAAACCCGTTAACACTCCAAGGTATTCAAATGCACGGGAATCCTATTGCATAAATGAGAAGAAAAACAAGATTTAGTAAATCAGGAAGATTGACCGATACAAAATTCATATTACTCTCGCGAAGATTACAAAAATACCTTTCAAAAATTAGATTGTATAATTCTAGTAATAATTTATTTTATTTTACACACTACGCCACACAGGACGAATTAATCTTAAATTACAAATCACATGTCTAACTATTATTAAAAATAAATTTAATTTTTGTATTTACTTTTTTGATGTGTCTGAAGAAGATAGCTTTGCTATCGAAAGGCCTCAAAAATAAAAGGTATTGGTTGGTGTGTTTTCAACATAGTTGTAATTCTTGAAAGGACACACTTATACTTTTTGTATCGCCCAGCTGGAACGGATCCAACTGTTAACTACAGACCCATCACGGCGTAGCCGTTGGTGTATACGATATGCCAATAAACACATAACTATAACAAGGTGACTTCACCTCACCTGCCGTAGGCAATACAGGGTGTGCTGTAAAACTAGCGGTGGTGGCGTTAATTGGTGTAACCCCCGACCACCAACGTAGGGTAGGCCCATTAAATTGAGTGACACTTTTATAGTGGGAAATGCCTGAAATTTCCACGAAATTGGTCCTAAAATAACCCTTAGGGTTTAATGGAAACGACCGCAATTACAGCTTAGGAGGGGACACGGTCTCAGACTGTTGCAGGGATAAATGTTCCTTGGATTTCAATGTTTGTCGACTGGGATGAAACATTGTTTTCCCCCTAAAGGTGCTTTTAAATTTTTGGAGATTTTGTTCATTTCACGACTGGTGGCGGACGAGTACCAGCTTATGCTTGCTGCGATAATTGCCAGCTATAAAGTGTAGATAAATCAAGAAAAGTTACATCCGAATACTATGAAATGATAAATGGTACTTAATGAATCACTTTATCTTTGTGAAAAAATGTCCATTCGTATCCAACAAGTTTTAGTCATTTCATGTGTTAGCCGGAGAAACTTGAGAGTATGAAAGTGGTTTAATGATCATACTTATGTATTTAAGTATGATCATTAAGTATTTAATGATCACCAAGAAATTTAAGTCTATAAGGCGAAGGAGATTACGAGGATCGTTTAGTAAGCCCGCGCAAAGTACAAGAGGTAATGGTACTGGTGCGTATGTTCGTTCAGGTGTATGTGGGTGTGTAACATTGAGGTTATGTTCAGTTGGTACAATCTCTTGGAAGAACGCACACCAAGTTTCAGCCCGATCGGTCTGTCTTTTTGTGTTTGATATTCGTTAAAATGGATAAAGTCAAGCGATTTTTAAAAAATGGGCGAGAAGGAATTTCGTGTGCTGAAAAAACATTACTTTATCATAACTCCAGATATCTTTGAAAACAATCCATAATATGGATGATATAAGAGTGAAGGTACATGAGATTGCTAGTTTTGTGAGCATCTCGAGTGATCGGGCTTGAGAAAACTATCCGCAATGCGGGTGCCGCGATTGCTCACGATTGACCAAAAACGTAATCGTGTTAAGTGTTGTAAGCAGAGTTTATAGCTGTTACAGCACAGCCTACAGGACTTTAAGCGTTGTTTCGTCACTAATGATGAAGCGTGGATACACCACTTTACACCTGAGAGCGATCTAAACAATGGTCGCCAAGGGGGAATCTACACCAAGAAAGGCGAGGACTGTTCCTTCGGCCGGGAAGGTTATGGCAGCCGCCTTTTGGGATACGCAAGGAATAATCTTCATCGACTATCTAGAAATGGTTAAAACCATTACTGGTGAGTATTATTCAATGTTATTAGATCATTTGAAAACCGAGCTGCAACAAAGACGTCCACAAAAAGTCCTTTTCCATCACGACGATGTACCAGTTCATGCCTCAGCAGTTGCAGCCGTAAAACTATTAGGGAATTAAGGTTCCACATCGTTTTACGAGTACATTCCCCTATTCACCATACTTTGCTCCGCCGGACAATTATTTGTTCCCTAGTATGAAGAAATGGCTGGCGGGAAGAAGATTTCACTCAAACGAGGAGGTAATAGCATAAACAAATGGCTATTTTCCATACTTGGACAAATCCTATTATTCGGAAGGGATTAACAAGCTAGAATAGTATTGGACGAAATGTATACACTTATAAGGTTACAAGTAGTATGTGTTAAAAAGTAAAAAATAATTAAAAAATAAGCATCAACGACCCTCGTATTAGTTCATGCTTGGTCAACTACCACTACGTGCAATGAGTTTTTTTATTAATAGATCATTGTGTGAAAAACACACTAGTGTAGGTCCGACATTTTTAGAAAAGAATTGTTTGTGAGCTGTAATGTTCTACTTCAGAACCAGATTGAGACGGTAGAAGTTGGATGGATATAATCTGCTATACTTTGTAACTTATCTGTTGTGAAATACTATGATCCTTATCAAGCAGGAAGTAAACACAAACACACATTATCTATTACATTTTAGACAAAGTTTAATCTACTATAAACACGCCTTGTACAATGATAAACCATACCAATTACAACAGTGCATAATGCAGAGTAATATTAACAATTCCAGTTATAAAGAGACGAATAGGAATAGATATCAGAAATATCGTATTATAAATTATTGTTATAAAACGTTACACCTAGAACTAACAAGAAAATAACAACCATTTACAAATATCTTAAGTCAAATAAATAACAATATTTTGGTATAGTATATAGAGAAAATACTAACACCAATGAACAATATAACAGCAATCTACTAGTAGATACTAAGCGGAAGACTTATCAAAACAATATTTAATAAATAACTACATTTCTATGATTAATATAACGTACCTAATGAGTGATATGAAACCACTCCAAGGATATTCTCAAAATGGTCCAAATGCCGTTATGAAAACTGCACACCTGCACACTTCATTTCCAAGTCTGAGTAATCTGAGGATCTGTTAGTGGGATTCAAATGATGTGGAGTAGTGGTGTCTCCAGGACAGGTTTTGCAAGCGAGTGTGTGTAGGAAATCAGATATCAATCTTCATAAGTAAATAGGGATAATTTATATGACTCAACATTTTGAAGAGGACCTATCGGCGAGCACTGAGTTCTAGAAGATTCATTACGTTTAGAAGAGCTACCACAGCACAGGGGACTCCGATGATTAAAAAAATTATTTCGAAAGACTTCAAAGATCCAATTTGACGGGTATCTTACACAGTCGGCTCATGCTCTTAGACCTGATCTAGAGTATAAAAATGACTTCGCGTATCATCTTTTGCTGAAGATTCATTCCAAATTTCAATGGAATTTATGGATCAATTTGTTCTTCATATGTTCTGTAGAAAACTGACAGACAGGTGCGTCTGACAATCTTCCTAGCAGAAGATGAATTAGCCAACCCTCTCCATAGTGATAGCAAAATTTCAAGTCTGTAGCTCAATTCGTTCTCGAAATATCTTGGGGGCAGTTATGTGTTACTGATGCTCAACTAAATCCCATGGAGATACTTGCACAACCATCCAGCTCTATTTTGCCTACATAAAATTTAAGCTTCAAGCAAATATCTAATTTCGGTCTCGAGAAGGCATGCAAGCATAGTGACACGTAGAAAAAAATAAATTTTCAGCTTCGAGTTGTAGCCAAATTTGCAAAAAATCACAGATCTGAAGTTCTATTCATTCTCGAGTTCTTCTGCGGAATGTTAGGCTTTACTAACGCTCTGACAACTCTCATGGAGGGACAAGAATCAGCATCGAATACGATGTCGTCTAAATGAATCTTCATGCATAATTTCATCGCTTTTTTAAGTGTTGGGGCAAAATATGATCTGAGGAATATCTATCATATTTTGATCATTTTAAATAGTTAACCACTCATTCAAACCTCCCACCAGAATTTGGCCAACTAACTATTGATTCCTTTCTCAAGAATATTCCTGTACGGTTTCATGAAATCGTAGGTTGATTTAGAATATTGTGTTAGTTGACTCTTGTGTCCTGGTCCTTAATTAGAATAACTGACAAAGCAAGTCTAACAGCACGTGCCAGCAAACACAGATTACATGATCTTTCAACATTTATGAGAGAAAAGAAAACTGAATTTTAAGTGTTACACTCATTGCAAACACGATAGCTCAATTATTAGATTATTTCTGCATTAGATATATATTTAGAGGAAATTGCATCCTTATGATTAATTTCAAGTTTTAAATTATTAAAATACGTGCAAAATAAATCATTATGTTATTAAGTTATTATGCAGATTATCTCAGTCGGCGCTCCAGATTACTGCTTGATTATTGTAACTCAAGGTTAAATAATGTTATTACTCCCAATTCTTGAATAATATTTAAATTTAATAAATTGGAGAACGATTGGTTTTGTGTTCAATCTTTACTTAGAATGATTTATAAGTACCTCCCTCGTTTTATAAACAATACAAAGATGAAATCTATAAACTGCATGGAGAGGATTTTATATTTTATAATAAGTTGAATCAATAATAAATATTTATTAATTTATTGTTTTATGAAAAAAAAACACTTATAATAGTAGGCTACAATATGAAAAATTGAAACCCCCTATTATAGTAGATGATTTTAAATAATTTTATTAAAAATTAGTATTTTTGTTCTCTTAGGACAAGCAGTCTAGAAAATTGTACCTAGTCTAAAGGACCTTTGCGCTGCTTCCGGAGTGACAGGATATTTTGTATTTAAGGTTGAGAGAATGGAACGCCTCATGTCCAAATTCATGAAGAAAAGTTTAGGGCACTAATCTCAAGTCATGTCCACTGGGAAGAAGCAGAAGCCAGCTCTGAACCAGCATCTCCAGTAAAGCAGGTAGAGAGTGGCACACCTTATATCTAGGCTGGCAAGAACCTTTGACTCTTAGGGAACAAACCACACCAACTCCAACAGTTATCTCTCGCAGTAGACTAGACCTACAGAATTACCCTTGCGCCTCAGAATCTCGACGTTTGCGGTTAGTGATGTGCCACTCCTAAACATCCATAAAGGTGTCCAGATTTAAAAGACACAGGTTTTTGCTGAACCCAACTGGAAGGTATAAACCAGCTAAAATTGAACCCTTTTGGGGGTTAAACATTAGTATATATGAAAAATTTTGGATTTGCAGAATATGTCCTTACTCGAAGTAAAGTAATAAATTCTACAATAAAGTACTAAGTAGAGGTCATAGCCTGTATTACGCTGAAACATCGATTTCAGATATTATTATATTATTGCTGTGTATATTGTATCAAGTTCAATACTGCATTATTAGTGAATTCAGCAGAGTCAAAATTATTTCGACTGGTATTTTAAGTACACAATGCCAGTTTTAATTCTTAAAATACATAAATATTTCTTAAATACTTCACTTTACAACAGAGTAACGACACAACGACCGTTATTACTTAGATAGAAACTCTAGCTGGGAAATTATTCACCTGACGTTACATCATAAGCAATTACTCTTATATTCTACTCAACCATAATAAATTATAGGCATTTAAAATTATGTGGCAAATTTTGAAATAAAAACAGCTGAAGATAAAAAATATTAAATTTTTTCAATACGTATGTGACTTATAGCTTCAGGGGAGTGCCAGATTTTAATCCACTTACGATTTAGGAAATTGCAAGTCACTTTTAAAATATTAAATAGGTACTAAAAACATTAAAATTAAAACTTAAAAAATTACGTGTATTTCATAATTATTTATTAAAGAATTAAAAAATTGTATAAATAAAAACCATGTTTCTCCCTTCAATCATCTTTCATGTAAATAATGGAAAAAGTTCATCGTCTTATCCTTAAAAGTTTTTTTGGAAGGGAGGGGGGGGGTGGAAGCTTGATTTTAGACGTCCCAAATTTAAAATTCCTACGACTCCTCGTACAGTAATAAAAAAGGTCTTTATAATTTTACTGTCTTCTTAGTTGGCATCTTAAAGGACTGAGAGCAAATTTTTTTATAAATTGAAAGGTATTCCAACCAAAAAACGAGTGCACTTTTGGTGATTTGATTATTTTTATTTTGGTATAGTGTATTTATAAATTACTTACCTGCTGCTTCGCTCGCAATTTCTTTGCAACACTCCATATATTTAATTGAGTAGCTCAAACGAGCTCAGTAACACTTAAACTATTTTAGAACACGAAGTGGAACTCCAAAATCGAAGTCCGTAGCTTTTTTAAGCGACAGGACTTATGGTATTGGATTTCTATAATATATTTGGAAAAAGTAGAAATTCACCAATTATTCCAATAGTAAAAAACGAATGGATATCATAAACAACAAATGTTCCATCAGCAGTTATGTAAAACATTTTTAAATTCAACAAAGGAATAAAATTTAAAAAAAGGAAAACAGATTCACATTATATTTAGAACACCTGATTTTAAAAGTAGGTTATCTACGATTAATTCCTTTTAGGTTGAAGCAATTTTTAAAATTATTTTAGTTATGTTGAAGTGCGTGTGTAAATGGTCTCTCGGAGTATCAGTGAACAATACCAAACCAATGATTAGCATCCACTAATCTGTAATAATAAACCATACGAAAATTAATTTTCACAATTTACAGGCATGTTCAGGCAAAACATTTTCGGATGGAACGAAATCAGAGGTCAACGGTGAATAATTGATATATGTGAATATGAGAGTCACACACGTGAATGTTGGGGTCGGAAATTGGTTGCCGTTGGCGTGTCCTTCTGATAGGACAGATTACTCCTGTGATTGCGCCGAAAGGGGTTGGCGGGGGTAGATTGCGTGAAACAACCCTCAACAGGTGGAACAGGCGATGGGCTTATGATGAAGAAGAGGGTTTGGGGAGCGGAAGGGAGGCACTAATTAAAAAATCCTACGAGTAACGGTACTTATAATATGGTTCTTTTTTTAGAAAAGGGTGAATGTGAGCGACCATAACATGGGCAGCAGTAGGTTCTTCTTGCAGTTTACCACATACAGAAGGTGGTTTGAAGACTATTATTATCGCCTTCATTCACGCATGCGCATCTGTGGAACTGGCATTAAAGTACGCCTTCCAATGCACCTAAAAAAAGAAAGGATCGCATAACCTTTAAGTTACTTCATTTCTTCAGTCATATCTGCAAAAAATTAACAAAATCAATTTGCCAGCTTCCAGTTCAAACTCTAACATTTTGCGTTAAACATACAAAGTAAAATTGTAATTTAATTCAAAACGTCATGTCTGTTGTGACATATTCATTGATTATTAATGATTAGGTACTTAAAAGTAACTTATCAAAAAATCTTTATCGCTTGATAAGAGCTGGCAAGGGCGTGTGCTTGCCCATTCGATGGGTAACTTTAACAAATTTGTCAAACATCTGTCAATATATAGGTGTTAAGATGACATTAACGCTCGCTAATAATGATACTTATTGCATTTGGACAATATTATATTGTCTCGCAACGCTGTCATCGGCTCAAGTTGATGTCGTAATCTAATCAGTTATAGGCACTCACTCTTACATGCAGTATCACACATACATACAATCAACCACTTACGCACGACACCAGATCCGGAATTCTCCAAACAGTTTTCCCAACAAACTTTCCATGAACTCATCAACCGGATACTACTCACTCGCCACCAGGTGGCGCTTCAATCGAGCTAGAAGTTTATTGGAATTTTTTAATGTATTCAAGGAAGTTTTTTTTAAAATAAGATGTCTTACAACGACTTCAGACAACAGATGCGCAAGTTCTGCCGTTCTGTGCTGTTGGACTCGGAAGTTGCTTCATACTGGTGGATGCCTCTACCACGTACAAAAACAAACCATGACCAGCATTTTTTAAATATCTCCGTGACATGAAGCCAAGCTAAAGTCAGAAGTCTAAACCTTAACTTCAAGATTTTTCGGACATTTGCCATCGTAAATTAATTAATGCCATTAGTGAATTTATTATTTAAAGGTTAATTAAATAATACCTGAATATCTGAAGAAGAGATCAAATTGTAGATCTCGTATCGTAGTGTTACTGATTTTTTTACAACGATATTTGTCACTGAACGATGGCAAATGTCCGGAAAATCCTGTTTCCTTCACAATCCTTCCATTGTCAAAAACAAACTTCAAACAAAAAATGTAACTTCAATTTCATTTCAATTGCCTTTCTGGGAGTCAAAACACTTTGTTCAGTCGTAAGTGTTTGGCAAATATCCCCGTAGTGTCACGCCAAGTGAAAAATGTATCGAGAGTTTGCCAAATCCTAATAGGCCATTTTTAAGATATATAAAGAAGTTTTAAGGTCTTGTTATTTTAGGTAAAGTTTTGATTGTGTAACAAATACAATCAAGGGTAAAACCTATACATTGTGAAAGCTCTATCCCAGACGGTGACAATATGATCATCCCTAGTCACCCTACGATAATATGGTTCTCCAAAACTTAATGGAGCTTGTCTCATCTAAGCGTACATCATCCACTAATATACCTGAATGAATTTTCTTGTTCATATTTCCTCATACAAAATTGTATAAAGGGAGACTTTCCATTTGTAGAAACAATTACGGTAAACCATCAGTAACAAATCCTTCTAACAAGGAACAAAAAATCAAACAGCTGAGAGCTTTTGATCATCAATGTAACAAGTATTGGATAGACTAATTAACTTAGCGTTAGCGAAGGTTATCATTCGAGAAGCTTAAAAAATAATTTATCCCTCTCTCTCCCTCTTCATTATTATATAAACAATATCGAGTTCGATGATGCTGCACTTCACTCCATTGAATTTGGCTGAGTGTTATATAACATTTTTACGTTGGCATTTGGGATAGGCATAATGGTAAAGAGTAAATCGCAATATAAATAAGTTTGTAAACAGACTAAGTACTATTGTAAAAATGACATTGTAACATGAGTAATTTTGCATGGAACCTCAGGAAAGATTGTTACGCGACACAGTGTAGCGTACTCCTACGTTGTATAACCATAGAATTTCCCAAACTACGTTAGAAGTTTGAATCCATATAGGAAGTGAGTAAGCTGTATTATTTGCAAAACGTTTGTGTGAAGATTTCCATTCAAACTCACCGAAACAGCACAAAATAGTAATTATTGTGATCAGGTTTGGTGGTTACTTTGAGTCGAACGATTTTTCAATCTTGGCAGACGAGGTGCCTGGTGAGATAACTCAACATGAGGGAACATGCTGTTTAACCGCTTGCGTGAAGTACTACCTACCAGACAAAAAAGGGCGTCGTCTTCAATGTACAATTTCGATGGGAGATACCGGAAAAAAGGCAAAGACTAAACAGTCTGCATCAGTTGTTACGATGTCGTTATGTCGGCCGTAACCAGCGTTGTAGCACTGACATAAACATTAGCTAACCACATGTTATACACTTACAATTAGTTCACACTCCTCGCCGTTTGGATGTCATTCGTTCACGTTTACTCCTTCCGTCTGAACCGCCTGTTATATGTTTTTGTACCGCCAAAGAAACGTCCGCTGCTGAAATGAAAGGATCAATAAATTGCTGCTTTACATTGTACCTTGTAGTATTTAAGATTGCGTTTTTAAAGAAACGCCGCTCGTAAAGTCGCTAATAAAGGAACAACAATCAAGCTCCACTGTTTCTGTAAAGTTTACGATAATATTTATTTATTTGGTTCTTAAACTGAAATCGAAATCGAAATACAGTTACTTGTGCCTAATTGGTTGAAAATCATTTAAACGAATTCGTCAACACTGATTATAACCTCTCTGTTTTGCATGAAATCGTTTTGTTGACGCTTTCTAACTTGTTCTTTTCATTGACCTTTCCACTTGATCTGTCTTAAAATTTTGTTTGTAATATTTATGTGGATATAGTAAAATGCCTTACAATTTTGAAAAATCAAAATGTCTTAGCTGTTGATGCCATGTGGATGTTTCCTATAACGTTTTTTACAGTTATTTATATGGACCTTAATTATATTTATAGTTATCAATGGTTCTATTTGTATGAAAAACCGTTTGTATCTGTCCGTAGAATAGTCCGTTGTTGTTATAGCTCCTAACTGTATAACTAAAAGTAGGTTACGGTTGTACAGACACAAATTCGCTGCTATGTATACATATTTGTTTTTCAGCATCATTATTAAGATCACGCACCACGGTTTAATTATTTCTAAATTTATTAGGTCACAATACAATTAAAATTTCGTTTAGGTAAGATTCACATTTTCTATAATACGAAAACTAAACTAAATTTATATATCTCCTGATCTAATAGTTTCATTGGAATGATTTAAAAGGCAATATAATGTTGAATTGCAAAACCTAATTTAATCTATGCGTGAGTATTAGCAGTTGATGCTATTATATGTTTTTCACAACTCACTATCAGATATTAAGCTAACATTCTTTTGCATCAAATCTTTAAAATTGATTTATTGTTATAGTTGAAAGATTATATTACTTATTATTTTTGTCTTTGTATGTTATGAGTTTATTGTAGTTTAAATCCATGTTGATTTTATTTATAATTATATTGTAATTTATGTTTGACATTCATTAGTGCTTGATAATGCCACTTATGACTAATGATTATTCATTTGTGTGGCATAATAAACGTTTAGCCATTTAATTTCTTATTTTATTCTTAGGGCTTGGACACGTATTTTGTTATAGTTCTTCTGAAGTTCAAGTCTAAACTGAAGAAGATATTCCTAAAATATACTGAATCTAATATATTGAATTTCTTTAATTATTTAATTAGTTGTACTAAAGCATGTAAATAAAGTAAAAATATGATTGTATATGACTATGATTAATGAAACATCGGAAAAGTTAGTTAGGTGTGCCCCAGAGATTTAAAACCAGACGTAGGTTGTAAGGTATTGCTGTACTGATGTAATATATTGTAAGTACGGTTCATATGAGATCTTCAACATTCTGAACATACGTTGGAATAAATAAACTATGGAATGTGATGAAATTAAAGTGATTTGTTTTGTAGTATTTCATAAGACCTCTTCGTGGCTTACATTTCTTTTTATTTATCTCACACACAATTAAAATAATTTTTGTTTGATCTATGTATAAAAATATCTAAAGTAAATTAAACTTATTTATGAATTAAAATCTGAATTCGGTTAGAACAGACAGGTGTACCTGTTTATTAAATCATGTACACATGACCTGTCAGTGGAACACAGTCCTATTTCATACTCATATATTCATTTCACCATTTGCATTTTTAGAAAGATTAATGTGAAAAGTAAGTAATTAAAAAGCTACATTATAATAATGGCGAATTACAAAAGCGTATAATATTTACTCACTGCGTTCAAAACATACAGATGTGGATGTATTCTAGTAAACGATAAACGCCTTCATTTTGTTGATATGCTATGGGCATAACTGTAATGCGTATATAGTATATTTACTTATGCAGGCGCTTGGTGAACATACGAGTTTGTATTTTATTAAACCAGAGGCAAAGTTTTTTTTCTCTATTATCAAACGATTCTGACGTGTAGATTTAATTATTTTTTGAGCTTTAATGAAACGAAATTAACGAAAACAATACAGTTTTTAAATTGTTAAAATCTACACTTTATTGTACTGTATATTGAATAGAACACTCATTTTCCAACATTGTACTCTGATACCTTTGATAAACCTGAATCTAAATGCTCAGCTAGAAATCGTTTTCAATAAAGTACTCATTTGAAATATAAGTACTGTGTTCTTTCTTATAGTACAAACTGATTCTCAGAAATAATTATCTATTGTATAAATTATAACAAGTGTGTACCAATATGCTGAATATTAATCGTAAACATTAATAAAATGAAATAATCTTATAACTTCTCCACACATATTTTGTAAATAAAGTTTTTGTACGGTCACAAGTAAAAATAAAAATAAAAGGATTCAGTGAAAATTGTATCATTTTAAAACATATGACATGTATGTACTATGTTTGTCATGCATCTCACATAAACTTCAAAAGTATGCAGGAGACCTATTTGTTTACACCAACTGGTACACTACCAATCTGAATGATTCTTAACAGATAGTGAGGTCTAGGCCTACTGAATACTTGAAGAACAAGCATCCTATACCTTTACTTTTTCAATTAAAAAGAGAAATTTTCAACATAATATGGAGATTGCAAAAGTACAATATAACTATTATTTAAATAAGGAAATTCTGAACTAGTAGAAAATAACAGTCCTATTGCTTTAATCATCCAAGGCTTTTGAAAACATAATCTCAATTAATTCAAAAATTTTTATTAAAATACGATGTAATGAATGGGAACTAATTTGGTTAAAAAAATGGATCATTCTTAGGTATTTTAAATATTTCAACAATCAAAGTGAGACTTGAACAAAAAACTATTCCTATGAGTATAACTATTCTCAATTTAAACAAGACATTTGTTAGTGTAACATCCTGATTCTCCCTACAGAATTACAAAATTATGGGATCAGAGATTTAACTTTAAATTGATTTGAATTATATATATATATATATATATATATATATATCTCAGAGAAAGAATTCAATACACTTACTGAAATAGACTTTCTAGATTCAAATAAGACCGTAACCTCATTACTTGTTTCAGCAATAATATCTGTAAAACTAAAAAAGACAAATTGTTCAATGAATTGTCAAATACATGCATGGGTTTATATATATATATATATATATGTGTGTGTGTGTGTGTGTGTGTGTGTGTTTTGTGTTGTTGTATGCACTCAAAAATAACATACCAGAGATGAGTCTATACGTTATGATAAATATGTATTGTGGACCTTGATTAAAACAATGTGTTTGATACTGACAAAATTAAATCACTCAATAACGTACAAAAGTATCAGACTTGTTTAAAACTGACATTGAGATTAGGCTGTACGGTAAAGACAGAGTAGCCCCCAGAGTTCTGAACTATGAAGACCCAAAGGACCCTTTCCTAGAGACCCAAGAAGACAAAGATCTTTTGACAGTGTTTGTTATTACAACAAAGATCAAAGACAAAAAAGGTTTTGCTTTTATTAAATGGGGTTTACTGTGAACTCGTTGGTTGTTTGCAGATAGAACTGATCCTAAATCTAAAGATAGTTGGTGTAAACGTTTAATACATGATTGGCAAAGGAAATTAATTAAAGGGCAGAATCATCTTTTATTCAATTAAACAATTTTGCATTATCAAGAGATAAGATGCAAAGTCGCTTATCCAAAAATATGAAAATGAATGGCGTGAAATTCATAAAAGACTTTTGGCTGTACAGTACTATAGTCACTTGTAACCTACAATTCGGAAGGCATCATAATAAAAATATTCAAACCATGGATTGTAGATTTTGAAACTTTTTTAATCATTATTGATTTATTGTTTAATAGATATCAAAATAAAAAAAATATTGATTTTGTTGTCAACATAAAATTCTCTTCTAAAAATTAATTTAGGAAATGATCAAAGCAAATATAAGAATTTATCTCCTAAAACCCAAAACCAAATAATCATGTTTGCATCACAGCATGTATTTGATGAAATCATAACCTAAATCAAAAGAGCTCTTTTTCTTGCTAATAAGTTTGATGCTTGCACGTACCATCGTACAAAATTCAACTCTGTTAAAATAGTTTTTGAAAATTCCTTAACCAATTTTATCTTATACAGGTATAGATAGCAGATTTTATATAAAAATGTCAAAACTAAAAGAGCAGAACATTTTGGAAGACAACGCTGCAGGAAGATAGAGTTTGTATAAAAATTTAAGAAATAGGCTGAATAAAGTAATATAAAGACCAAAGGTTTGATCTATTCTTACATCAGTTACATTAATTTTCAATTAATCCTTAAGAGCTGATATTTTCCACCAATAATGGAAGATTGCTTTAATCCGTCTCCTAAACAAGATCCCATCACCCGCTTCAACAACTACAGACCCATTAATATTCTGCCTGCTTTGTCCAAGGGTCTTGAATGTATAGTATCTCAGTTTCTTGAATCATAGAATATTCTCGTCACTCATCAGTCTGGATTTAGACAGTATCACAGTACGGAAACAGCGTTACTGCAAATAACATATGATATTATTGTTGTTGGAGAAGGCACACAAAACACCCGCATTGGTTTCTTTATGCTGAAAATTCCTCACCATAGAAGAGAGCAGTATTCAAGAAGTCATGTATCATAACTGCATATTGTATGTAGTCTTGGCTGTTAAGACTTACTTCTTGCAGCGGATGTCCGCGGTCTTGAGGTCCGGTAGTAACTAGATTTGGTTACTGGCAGGAGGAATGAATGTACAATTCTGGCTTCTCTTCTCCTTTGATTCAAGGTTTTGAAATCTGTTTATATTCATCTAGAAAAATGTTATATTTTGTATGTAACTGTTTTCATATTATGCTATTTTTATGTATATTAGGAGTGGTATTATTGTTATTTTTTGAAAAGTAAGCAAGTGTAATATTTGATCATTTTAATGTACACAGAAACTGTAACTTTTAGTTTTATTTATTAATTTATATTATTTCTGTACATCCTTTAGTCAAAGCAGTTATAATATTTTTAAGTTTAATTTTAGTTTTGTTTTAACTATATTAATTTCTCTTTGTTTATTTGTGTATGCTATTTATTATCAATTGTTTTTTAATTACAAATAATATTGTGCTTATATTTGTTAACACAGGTTGAGTGTTAGAAAAGACTTAATGGTCCCAGCTCTAATAATAGAGAGCTTAATCAATCAGTAGTATATATATATATATTGCTAATACATTGACTGCATGTAAAGATTCAAAAAGGTTTTGGAATTATTTAAAACAAAGTAGTATAGTGGGTGGAAAAAATAGTACATTGGATAAGGAGATATTAGAAATTATTAATATTAATATTTGGCTTGAATGGAATCAATCTACAATATTGATGAAGAGACTTTTATCTGCTATTTCCAAAATAAAAGAGCTAATGACAATATACATTTGACTTTAACAGAAGTCAGTGAGGACATAGTAAAGTCTGCTCTGAATAAGATCACATATAAAGACGTCAGCATTGACGACATATCTATTGTATTAAAAAAAAACACATTTTACTGATGGATGCTATGTGCAGAGCACTGACAGACATCTGAATAAGATTCTAATACTGCAAAAAAAAAAAAAAAAAAAAAAAAAAAAAAAAAAAAAAAAAAAAAAAAAAAAAAAAAAAAAAAAAAACAATTAGATCCCTTGCCAATCTTGAGCATCAACAAAGCTGCAGGGAAGCATTCAAAGCTCTGGGGATTCTTACTGTACCACCTCTTTATTTATGAATCTATCTTACATGACTCAATCTGCAAACCCTTGAAGATGTCTACAACTACCACACATGCCATGCCTCTAGATATATACTGCCCCAGCACCGAACAACTCTTTTTGAGAAAAAGCCATCCTATGCAGGAAGCAAAATTTAGAAATATACTACCGGAGAACTTACAAAATCTAACTGGAAACGCACTAAAGAAACCGCTAAAAAAATTTCCTTCTTAAGGAAACAATTTACAACATAGAAGAATTCAAGAAAGATGTATAAACTCTCTCTATATGCATATCTTACATTATATTCTATTGTAAAAATTGACAAAATCACTGTTCTTAATGTTCATGTAATAGCGATTTTTGACATGCTGCATGACTCATAAAACTTTGACAGTTAAAGAGCCTAAATACCTGTATAAATGACTTGTATTCTGGGATGAAGTCAGGGAGCGTTCTACACGCCAGGACAACATGCTTCATTTTTCTAGGGTTCATATCGAATTTGGCAAGACCTACGTTGTACTCATACAATGACCTCCTATGTAGCAAACAATTGACATGCACTGGTTTTAAAAGGAAGTTAAAGGCACCATCAGATTAACTTCGTTTCGTGCCAGTATTTATCATTATTTATGTATCTCAATTAGTTTTTGAGATATCCGGACAGAGAAATAAACAAACAGAGAGATGATAAATTTTACCAGATCCCTGAGTGATAGGCTTCGCTGATACTCAGACCATTACCATATCCTAACAGATCTCCAAGGTACATCAGTCAAGGGAGGATCCAGAAATGATTTTTGAAAGAAGCCATTTTGATTTTAGTATACCATTATTTTAGTAAATCTATACAGAGAAGCTGAAATGTTTAGAAAAAATGTATTCACACTCAAAGTTTAGTTCATTTTAAGTTAAGTTTATTTTATATTTATGATAACAATACAAGAGTAAGTAATATTTTCATAAAAGCATCTTTGTCCAAAATCTTGGAGGGGGCCTTGGCCCCCATGAACCTTCTGTTGGTTCCGCCACTGATGACCTACCAGGAACTGATGATACCTCTTTGCCCCCTTTCACCAGTCACTTTAACAGCCACCTATAATTGAGAACCTAAACCAATTCATTTATAGGACATTCTTATATTTATCTTATCTTATTTATCTTGTATCTTATGTTTTTATCCTATTTTTTAAAACATTAGTCCTAAGAATTAACATAGACATTAAGAATAAACATTAACACAGAATACTTTAAATATTTATTATACATTTTTTATTATACATTCACACAGCATTAAAACTAAGCAATAACACTTTTATACTGTACATTTTAAAAACATATATTCTTTGTTCATTATATAAATTATAAACTAAAAATAAGCTTGACGTATAAATAGTAAATTTATAGGTGCAGCAATTCTTATATACAGTACTTTTTGATCTTGGATGCTTACAATACTATATACAATATAGAGTATATTGTTAGAAAATATATTTTTAAAGAAAATTCCTAGGAATTATCATACATTATAGGATTTTATATCGGTTTGTTCTATTTTTGTATAAAAATCTCTACCCATTGATTAAATTGGATAAAATATTTACAGGATTTACATAATACGATTTAGGTAAATTATTGTGGGACTTAAATTAGTAATGGTCTTTATTAGATTTCAGATCGTAATTGTCATTTCATATAAGTAAAATTCTTTCTATTTCTTACTGTTAAGTGGAGATTAATTTATAGTTATGTTTAAAAATTAACCAAATTGCTTAATTTCAATTTAAATAATAATAAGGATTTGGCATGTTTTACAAGTTTACAAAAACATGTTTTGATTACAACATTTACAAAAGGTTTTGATAAATAATGGGTTAGGTAGTCGGGGTGTTACAGCTGGAAGTTGTGCATGGAGGCTCCATACTCTGGGCGGAACGCAGAAGCTTTGGAACGCCCTGTACGGTTTGAGAACTCAGAGTAGCGGTCAGCGTCTCCCGGTTGTGGCATCAGCAGCACTGGGTGTAAGTTGAGTGACTTGCGTGAGCCAGCCACTGAGTGAGCGTCTCCCATGAAGCCTCCGTTCACTTCCCCTGCAATAAAATAATAGTCATATATAACCTTTACACAGCAGCACTGGGTGTAAGTTGAGTGACTTGCGTGAGCCAGCCACTGAGTGAGCATCTCCCATGAAGCCTCCGTTCACTTCCCCTGCAATAAAATAAAAGTCATATATAACCTTTACACAGCAGCACTGGGTGTAAGTTGAGTGACTTGCGTGAGCCAGCCACTGAGTGAGCGTCTCCCATGAAGCCTCCGTTCACTTCCCCTGCAATAAAATAATAGTCATATATAACCTTTATACAGCAGCACTGGGTGTAAGTTGAGCGACTTGCGTGAGCCAGCCACTGAGTGAGCATCTCCCATGAAGCCTCCGTTCACTTCCCCTGCAATAAAATAATAGTCATATATAACCTTTACACAGCAGCACTGGGTGTAAGTTGAGTGACTTGCGTGAGCCAGCCACTGAGTGAGCATCTCCCATGAAGCCTCTGTTCACTTCCCCTGCAAAAACATAATAGTCATATATAATTTTTACACAGTAGGATAAACAAACCAAGAATACATAATTGATTGTTTGAACTTTTTGTACAAATTAATTCCGGTTAAAAGTTAGTGCTTCTTTGCTGGCAAATTTGGTATGATGCCGGTGTTCCAAGCTATATTGGTACCTATTTAACACTATACATAAAAATTTAAAATTCTCAAACATCAAGAAACATTTTTCTATCATAGCCTGGCAGAGGTTTACATTGTTAATAGATTAAAATTACAAACCATTATTTAAAATAATTTTATGTTAAAAAAGTTCCTTTTTTAAAAATTAAAAAATAAAATTATCAAATTTTTAATAAACAATTAAAAAGATCTGATAGTTAATTTCAGCCACGTTTAAACATTTTTTTAAGAGTTTAAATTTGGATTAAACATAACAACAAAATCTAAAAAATAAATTAAAAATCTTTAACATAAATAATTTAATTACTAAATGCACTCCAAAGATCGCTATTGCTCTGAAACAAATTATGCTTTTTCGTATTAAATCCTTCATGTAATTATTATTATTATTATACTGATGGAAACCAAATAAGTTATAATTGTGGTAATTCAGCTTAAGAACCATTTACAAATACAGTAAAATATAATATTGAAATACATTTTGAACAATTTTGGTCAAACTTGAACTTTTATGAACATTGTATGTTCGCTAATGGGATTTTTTCAGACTCTTAGCAGGGTGTAGACTACATTCAAATCATATAAGAAGCTTATGACATTGCATATCTATTAATGGCTAAGACCTGAAAGATCTTGGAGTTCTAATATACATACCACAAATAAACACAATAGTAACTTGCAGACAGAAATATTCGAGAAGAGCAAGTGTAATCAATTAAATGGTATCATTTATTTCCATACCATCTCTCTAAGGTGCCAGCAAGAGTCACTGTTGGGTTTCAGATTATGTAAGAAACTTGCAAGGAATGAAAAGGCTAACCATTTGGCAAGTTTGGACTCAGTGGTGAATTGTAAATGTACTCACCCGTCTATTTTGCTTTGTTTTTTTATGTATTCGTTTATGACACTGGACTTCTAGTCACAAGTGAATGCAGACTGAATGTAGTGCCATATGTAGTCTTGTTTATATCTGAATCAGACAAGTCCTTAGAAAGGATAATTAATTAAAATAGCTCAGTAATTAACTAAGGGACCTATATTTTACTGGATTTTTCCACCCACTTAATTGTATAGCTAATTGTATTAGCCATATCTTTATGATCACTTTTTCTTAAATCAAAATAAAATACTTCAGTTAAACCGATCCAAGGAAATAGCCAACAAGGGAGTTCAAGAGCCTCCGGACTCTCGGAATTTTAAATTTTTTCAATAAATTGTTTAGTAAACGATTATTATTATTATTTAAATAATTCAGTATTACTGACATGTACAGCTGAAAGATCGTTCTCAATAAAGAAGAACTGAGTCAAGAACTTTTTAAGGAACAAAAGGGGTCTAACTCACTGTCCACTACGAAAAAATATCAGCTGTCTTGATCCCTCAACATTTTTATCTGGCTACGTTATTGAACTGATCATACCGGACTTAGTAGTGTTGATATTTTCAAGAAACAGCCCACAATGTAAAGGAATATGAGAGTATTGTAATTGAATCTCATCTCAACAAATACGTAGCCTTCTTGTAGCTGAATTGTGTCACAAGTGGACAGTGACAGTTACAATGGAGCAAGTAGGCTAGACCACTCAATCCAGGGTGTTTGGTAATATCAGCATAACAGAAAATAATTTTTTGCTTCAAAAAATCTTAAAATGTATTAAGAAGATTGACAAATAAAAAATCCGTTGCTTCTCATTGCTGTAATTTTTAAGTCACTATAGTCAATTTGAATGCATTTGGAACAATGAGCTATCAACCAAGTGAAGGGCTGTATAAAGATTCACCATTGTGTGTCAGATTGGACAATATTTTACGAGATGACTAGAGAAAGTTTGGTACTAAAAGTAAGTTTACATCGTTTATCATACCCTTCCCTTCTCTGACCAATACAGACCAAGTTGACTATTCAAATCTGTTTCTAAGATTATTAGTAATTAATATTAAAGAAAAATGGCACTGAACTATTCAGATGAAAACAAGAAACAAGATCTTGTTAGATAATTTTTTAATGTTAATCAATGTTGATTAGTTTAATTCAGTAGAATGTTTACCAAATGACAGTTGCAAAGAAAAAGTAGACAGGCAATGTGGGAGAGTCTGATGAGTGTACACCTACACAGAAACTTTCACACCCATGTAAGTGAAGTTGCAGCAATTCCGGCGAGTTATTGCAGTTGAAAGGTAATTATTGTATAGAACTCGTATTATCACCTCATCTGAAGAACTTCAAATAATTTAGTTAGTTCCACAAAATATTCAAGCTTTCAAGGTAACTCTGAAGCTGCTTTAGCTAAAGAAAATACAAAAAAAGGAAGCTACAACATAGTCCGAAAAAATAGATTTCTAACTGGTTATTCTTTCAAGTTGATCCTATGCTCGGTACAGAAAAAAACCAAAGTGTCAAATTTGGATCCTGGATGTCCAAGAATGGCAAATTTAAAAGCACCAAATGTCCAAATGTTGAGATATTGAGGAAAAAGGTTGATCATTATGTTTAATACACTGCGGAGGATTGTTGACTAAGGAGGTGGGGTTCCTTTGTGTTAAAGGTTTTTGTAAGTCCAAAAATGAGAGCGTAGGGTCTCCTGCCTGAATGAGGCCTAAAAATAGCTTGTCTCCCCTTCTTCCAAGATGACATGACTGAGATGGTGCCTACTATTCCTCCTCATGGTGTAACATGAAAAAGGTGTAGCATTAACCCCCAATAGCTATATGCCTAAAAAGAAAAAAACAAAACAGAACAGAAGCCACAACCTTTCTCTTCTAAACATCATTTTCTAGAGACTAAAACACACTGAATTGCTGGTAAAAATTGATATTACTATATCACAAACATAAAAAATCAACATAATATAACTTTAAAATGAAATTGCTTCGTTACTCAGAAAAAATTTGTATAATTTCCGTTACAATTGTTAGATTTTTATACAAACTGTAATTAATTGGTCAATGGGAACAACCAACAATTATAGCCGGTAGACAAATATTAAAGTAATCATTGTCTCAATATTTGCTTTTATTCTTATTTATTTATTATAAATCTATTGCAACGAATGTTATGTTGAACACATGTTTACAAATTGAGAAAAGGGTCGTAAGAAAAACAAAATATTCATATGTATCCAAGCTACCTTTATAGAGGCTACCGTTGAGGCCATAGGTGGGTTCTGGCTGCAACTTGACATGTCTGGTGGCCAAGATGAAGGCAAGGGTTGCTAGGATTACTGCGTCCAGACAACCTATGACTGCCAGGAGGTAGGCCCAGCGCAGCGAGCAATCTCCTAGCGCGTAATGGCCTGCTGTCTGTCCACAGGTGCGCAGGACATCTGGGCTGGACCAAGACAGAGGAAACACTGCCGCTGCCCCGAGCATACACACAGCTGTAACACACAGTTGGGACTGTCTTAGGAGTGTAGGTTTGGGACCACTGATATTACTTTTAGAGACTATTAGATGATGATTGTAAAGAATATATTGTAACCATATTTGACTTCTGGGAAATATATTTAGTCGGATAGTTGTATTTCATAGAAATCTGCCAGATGTCATAATCTTAGAGCATTGTTGGAAAGTTTCCTTACAACTGTGATCATGACCACTGAGTCCAAAACTCTTTGTTGAAAAATGCACACCCATCTTAAAATCAATTTATAGGAAGTAATGTGGCCATCAACAACTATTATGAAACTCTGGCTCTATTTATAGAGATGGATTGAATTTGAAAATGTTTTAAAACCAGGTTTACAGTTAGTAAATTGCTAAATGCTAAAATGAATTAAAGTTTGGTTACAACAAAATTCAAATACAATACTCATTATAAATGTGTAATTTTCACTAAATTCATGATTTTTGAATTTTGTTAACCACAAAAATGTGTTTAATAAAATATTAAATGATTCCATATGGTAAATCATGACACATTTCATAGATGTAAAACAAAAGATCAAATTAAAAAATTTTTACTTCACACCACGAGATTCCACAGATGTTTTTTTAAAAGTTTTGGTAACAAACTGAATGAGTTTTTAGTGCTACTTATGTTATTTGAGTTGTTGAACTGCTTGGGCAATAACGTGTTCTAGGTCAAAAAGCCGATAACTATCATACAGATTACAAAATATCAAATAAATACTACATAAAGCTCATATTAAGTAATATTACCACATTAAAATAAATGACTTTGTTACGAAAGTGTATAATTTTGGAAAATTTCACACTTTACAAATTGTATCCTCTGTTCTTGACCAACCAAATGAAAAATAAAACCTCTACAATGTTGTAATACCTATGTATGTAATTTAGAAGCCTTCTAAAAACTAACCCAGAATCAACATATGCTTTAATTAGAAGTATATCTGATATTACTACAAGAGTAGTATAATGAATTTAATACATTCAAATATACTTGTGCAGTATAGTTAAACAATTCTCATATATTATATAACTTATTTATAAGTATTTCTTTCAATAAAAAGCGAGATACAATACAATACAACTAGATACAAATTGAATGTATTTTTATTCACTGCATTCATAATGTATCAAAAATTTTAAAATGTCGATGCTAAAATGAAGACAGAACACAAATAATAAAGGGCAAGGAATAAAATAAAGAAATCCAATTATAACTGACTGTAACGCCTTCATAAATAATACGCAATAAAAGAACCTATCTGTGCACAGTATGCAGCACCATTAAGGAAGGCGCTCTCCGAAATCTAGAAATCAGAGATGGCTTCAACAATACAAATGTAGAGTTGATAGATTTTCCTTTCATACAGTGTGAAAGTTTATGTATTCCTAAATACATACATTAGCCAATTAATTAAAGCATAATTAAATTTAAAATAGATGTGATTCAACTTACAAGTTGAATGTTAGACCACATATTTCAACTAAAACTTAGTGGACACTTAAAAATTGATTTCATAACAAATTAACCTTTTACGTAACTCTGACAAATGTTGTAAATCTAATTATCATTTCTTTTCATCGCTATTATCGTTAAACAAGTTAAATGGTAAGCTGTAACCATATTACACAAAAAAGATGATGATAGTGGTGGTATCATCTCGGACGTGTCCTTGAATAAATAACGAAGCAATAAGCTACGGCAGTAGGAACAATTTGTTACAGTATGGATAAAAACATATAAGGTTTCGTTCGCAAATTAAAAAAAAAAATGACGAACTTCAAAGGAAATGTGGTTTTGATCAGTTATAAACGGGAAAACCAAAAGTTCTATGTTATTGAGTTTGTTCAGGCTTCAGTAGAATTTTGTTGACTTTAACTGTAACGTTGCTGCTAAAAATACAATCAGCGTTTTAAACAGTAACGGCCCTTTTAAGATTTATCCAGATATTGTATTCATTCATCTTGGCCTAATGCTATAAAGTTGCTAAAGAAGTGAATCGTTAACAGAACACCATCTATTAAATCTTTGTGGTGGACCAGTTATCGTCGCAGACATACAATAATTACTTATAAAAGATAGCTTACATGTTTTTGTGTTCAAATATAACATTTCCCACAAAAACTTGTAAACGATACGCTATGGAATTGCACATAACTCTCAAGATATGCAATAAAACTATACATAGTAATCAGCAACATATGAAAAGTGGATATCAGTAAAGAGTATGGACAAACAATAAATAAATTTTACTTAAGTGTAGGTATCGATGCACCTGGATATTGTCACACACGTCGATCGCTCCTGTTATAATATTAATACATTTACTGGTTTTTCACCTCTTATAAAAATTAGAAGAAAGGGAACAAGATTGTTTATTACTTGTGAAAATGCTTTCCGCACGATATTAATGTTTAATACTGAGATATTTTTTATGGACATCATTGTTGTTTTGATTAACATTTTATAATTTAACTTACATTAAAACATAAAACCAATATTTAATACTTTTATTTTTTTCGTAAGGCCTTTCGATAACGAGGCTATCTTCTTCAAACACTTTTGTGATGTGTCTGAAGAAGATAGCTTCGCTATCGAAAGGCCTCACAAACAAATAAAATTTATTAAATATTGGTTTTATGTTTTAATGTAAGTTAACAGTAACCAATATAAGCTCCATCTACAGCATTTCAACATTTTATATGTATGTAGGCTTATTTTATTTTTACTATGACTTGTGGGTCAAGAGGTGTAGTATTAAAATTATAAAGCCCGTATCATAAGCTTCTGTTATAATGCTTTGGTTGTAGGCAAAAAATTTAAAAATCTAATTTTTCCATCTTTTTAGTTATTCATAACATTAACATACATCACCTTGCTGATTTAAACGGCTAGGCTTAAAAACAACAGCATATAGTACAAACGAACTGTTTAAGGAGCTGTTACTTTTAACGCACCGTGAATCACCTGGGGAATTAAATGTTAAAGTGGTAAGGTTGTTTTAAAACACAACAACCAGTTTACAACAGATTAAAAGTTAATAAAAATAATTACGAAACCTTTGAAACATTGTTTGTAAGCGCTCTATAAGACCAGAAAAAGTAATACAACGCGTATTTAGATAGTTGTTCACGTTCAGATTTAATTCTAGTTTATTGTATACCATGTTTGGTATATGAGGGTATCACATCAGAGATCTATGAAAAATACGAATGCATTACTTTTTAAGCGTACTGTAATAATTCTTAGCGTTTTAAAATTAATGCTTATATAGAAATTAGATAAAGACACTTTACTTGTCTAAACCCAGCATTACGACGCGTAGGCCTACAGCCCCGATACTGAACAAATGAAATCCTAGTCCTTGTGAGGGAGGGCGGGCGGCTTATATAACGGTACCGGGACGGGCGACTGCGGCTAGGCGGCTTGCGGAACACTCACAATTTAGGCTAATATTGTAACCAAGTAACCAGCGAGTAACTGACCACAGATTTACAACACACCCGCGAACCGCTCTGCTAGCCACGCTTTCACTAGAACCGGGCAGAGCCGAGCTGTAGTCCGTTACTCATTACATTTCACGGCGAGCTAACGCCTTCTCTACCTGGCGTCTTTGTTTTCCGGGTGTGTAACATCCCTTCCGAGTATGGTCGTGCGTGCAGATAGATGTATAACTTTTTTTTAAGGAGAGGTCAACCTTTTTTCGCCTGATTCTGCTCGTCCTTATGGGCCATCGCAAGGATTTTATTAAACAGAGTAAGGAAAAGCGGTACAGTACAAAGTTGACAGTACTGATAAAATATGTTTCGGCCACACACAGGATTTAAACCTTAACTAAGATTCTACTATGTTCAATGCCTTAGACCGTACGGACATCGGCTTTCCTCAGATAATATACGCTGTGAATCAAGTACGTAGCCAGAGACCCCCAGTTTTTTAAATGACTTTAGCGATTATTACTGACGATTACCATTATTTAAATAATTAAGTATTACTGACGTACTGCTGAAAGATCGTTCTCAAAATTATTGAAACGGGTTAAGAACATTTAAAGGAACAAAATGGGGAATGAGCGGTTGACTGCACTTTCCTTACTTTTTGTCCATTACGGGAAAATACCAGTCTTGACTCTTGGGGAGAGGGGTGGGAGGGCAATTTCCCTGGCTACCTTCTTGCCGTGAATATTGTGTTACGTTTAAAGGAACCACTAAGGACGTTAAAAAACTTATAGAAATTGGGACTTGTACTCTATACAATATAAATTTTTACTACTTTCTATACAATATTTGGTATTAACAAATGTATACATGTTGAACAATACAATAGACAATAAGGAAATTTGTAAAAATTAGGCTACGTAATTGTATACAATATTGTTTGTAAAATAACTAATATTTTACAGTAACTGACTAGTGTACCTATAAACGTAGGCATTAATATTGGCGTTTGTTTTACATAGTCAGCAAAACAAACATTGAAAGAGAAATGAATGAAGTGCTGGGTGCTTCTAACCACAAAAGAAACCCGTTTAATTCATTCTTCTGCTCGCAAGATAAGTGAATGAAACACTCAATCTCGTATTATAACATCAGCAACTCTGGTTGAAATGTTGTTTAGTATACTGAACTTCATTCATATGGTTACGTCAGACTGCCCTACATGATTCTCAAGCAACCTAGATGTTAGTTTCTGACTCGTAATGACTTTGGCGACTTGTGACGTCACATTCTACGAGTGAGTGATCGTGCACGACCACAAGAGGAGGTTGTTGTACTCAAAACATCATTATTGAAACAGAACCAGTCTAGTGACTCTTATCTCCACACTTGGCCACCACAGCAGCAAGCAACCAGACACCACAGCAACCCCACTTATCGACTGAGTGTCAATGACTCACTAACCGTTGCCTCTCCTGTACACCATGCAGGGCTAACCGCGTCTTACACCGGTATGGAACAACCTACTTTTATACCACAGACCAATCAGTATTGGATAATGAAACAGCCACCTTCGAGAGTCAAGGGATTTGATACAACCACTATAGGTATAGATTTCACCTCTGAATCTCTGATTGGCAGTTTCTGAATTAAAGCAATCGTTTCAGTGATGGACATCAAAATGTAAAAAGGCTGTCGCCCAACTACACGACTGTTGTAAGAAGTCATTTTTGTATTGTAATGTATTTCATTTTGGAGTTATAAAGTTCCCTACCATTTCAAAACAAAAAATATATATTTCAGTAGCACTATAAAGTCACATGGTATATAACTGTTGTATAAAAAGTATAAAGTATGTATTTGTAATCACTATAACAGTTTTTTGTTTCATTTTGAACGCTACGCTATGGTTCCTAAAATAGGGAAAAGAAATGTCACTTTTTGGAGAATCGCCTTTATACAGCAACCAAGCGATGTTAACTTCCCTTCTGTTACTTTAACAAACACGACACTGAATGTAAAATGAGCACAACGTGTTAAAGAGGTGGCGAGGTTTTAAAGAAGCCTTCATTATCCGGTAATGGTCCAGGTGAATGCCTCAACCCACATTCTTCGATACCGACTCAACCTTGAGATATACGTCAAGGTCACACAACTCACCAGAGGCAGATATCTGTGGAATAAATGCACCGTACCTCAAGGTGAGTGTGAGAGGTAACTATCTCGATGCTCTTAGTTCTACCGCTGGAGCAATATATATACAACTCTGCTGTTGTCCGGATTCCAGGCAAGCAACTCTCCTACTAAACAAAAAACAAGTGGTCAAGGACGATATCCAAAGAATTGACCCAGCTGCTCTCAATTTCAGTAAAAAAACACAGGATTCGGTCCTAAAAACAAGCTTTGTTGTTTTGCCACGTTAGCCTACAATAGTGCAAAACAAAATTGATAACATCGAATCAGCTTACGTTCACGAATTACTTCAAAGTACATAATTATGTCACGTAATTTTGAAACTTTTCTGACGCTCATAATTCTGACAAAGTGTTCATAGCTGTGTTCAAGTGTACGCAAAAACATGTTAGCAACAGGAGCAATTCGAATTCGAGATAATTCCGGCCCCAATACCAACCAGGTAATGTTGACAACATTACATTTAGTGGCTAAGTGGACGAGAGGAAGTCTAAGTTATAACTTCGTCTATATAAAATACAATTTTCATTTCATTTAATGTGCAACAATGCTTAAAGCAGTGCTGATGTAAATTAATTGTGGAGCTCAGGGATTTTCTTCAGGAGGCACCGATCCTATACCTTGACAAATGTCGTAGTAACATGTCATTGATTTTTGGCTGGCTATACACATCTGAATATAGAAAATAAAAACATTTTCAAGGAAACTGTCAAGTCTGAGCTTGAGGTTGAATAAAGAGATTCAACAGATGTTGGGTCTTCCACTGTAACGAATTGTGACAAGATAGCACCACTGATATTTCATAACATATAACCTAATTACCTATCGAAAACTTAAACAAACCACAGAACCAACAGACATAAGAGTTATCGAGTGACAACTGGTTCCTACAAACTGACACATCACATTAAAATACATTTCTACGTCTCTGACAATCTGAATTACCATTTATATTCCCGGAAGCAAGGTGAACATAGAAAAAAATATATTTTGGCTTTTGAAGCCTTTTGGCTAATAAAATAGAGCAGGGTGATTTTATATTAAATAATCGTTTGGTTATTGTTTAGGTATTTCCAATTGACTCACAACTACATTCGGTGAACTGAATTAAGATATACTGTAAATTAGGAATTGAAATCCAACCAAACTTTGTTTGGAAATGTTATTAACTCTATTTTACATATAGCAGAGCCTTGACATTTTAAATAACTCATAGTAGTTTTCAGAAACAATGTATCTCATGCTTAATTAAGTAGACATAGATTGAACTGAAAGGGGAATAGGTTCATAAATAGGGAATAGTAAAAATGCTCAGCAAATTCGATGTAATACCCAAGTTGTTGTTGCAAATACAAGTAAGAAATTCCAAGGGCGTGATGGATGTCTGAGTTCTCACCCTAGAAGTGGCTAGGCAATATGGGGTATATTGTAAGGGGGGGGGGGGTTCTCTCTAATAGAAAACAGTGACTTCATAGTTTTATTTAGAGACTTCACGTAGTTGTCCACTCCAGATTATCTGTAGGCCTTTTGCGTACCTTGGAGATGAGACCAACCAGTTTACGATTTTAGCAAATCTACAAACCGCGGAAAACAACTGATTAGATCCTCGGGAAATTCACCTCCTTTGTCCAGTCTACCGTTGCGCTCCCTTGATTTAAACATAGGTTGGTAGCACTGGTCACGTATTTCACAGCCCAGCCTGTAAGTATGTCAGGTCGCCCTGAGGTAATGAATGAGCTTCCGGGACCGTTTTGAACGCACACTCCAAATTGTTTGGAGCGTAAATAATAAACAACAGGAAGGGTAAACCCTAATTATTGCCTGGGCAAGTAGCAATATCTAATTTGTGGTAGATGATAATAGGATTTCCGTGAATACTTTTAACGTTATTGTGGTCGAAAATTAACAAATTTAATCAAGCCGATCTAATGAGGTTCGGCAATTCGAAATCGTTCTCTTTTTCAGACCTCAAAACTTAAGGACACAAGGTTAAACTTATACAAAATTAAATAATACATGTTTTATCAAGCTGGACTTTGGCTTGTTCATCGCCATATGTTATGTTATGTTATGTTTGTCCATATTTTATCTTGTGTTCATGTTTACGTGTCTTAACTTAATATACTTGAAGAAGACAACATATCAGTTGTCGAAATATAATGTTCTATAATTTGTGCCATATAATGATGACATTTGTTCGAAATAGTGTCATCCTTTTAGGTAAGCTTTAGTTGAGATGTGCGTTTAAATTTGAAGTAGAAATGTATTATTTGTTCAATTTTCGCAATAAGCTAATGGTAGGAAATGTGTTATAAAATCCGAATTTTTTGCCCAATTTTAATAAGTTAACAGTAACATTTGGTTTAAAAATATCTAAGCAAGCCGTAATTTCGGATTCAGCTACTAAAACAGATGAAGTTTGACAGAACAAAAAATTTTATGTAATGAACTAAAACCGACCATTAATACACAAAATGTAGTAAAAACAGCTGTGAACAAAGTGTGAGCTAAGTGCAGTTTGTTCTATTTTGAACATACTTGTGCTATTAATCTAGGATTACACTAAATGGTTGTTCGATTAACAAAGGAGCAATCCATCATGCCCTCATGGTAACTTTCACTATCAAAATAAAATATACAATTAAAACATTTATTACATGCATTAAAAAATAATATTGTTCAAATATCACTAAAAAGCCTCAATGTACAAAATGTTAACCAGAAAATTTAAAGCTAACATGGGCCTGGTTTGGTATCAGTGAAGAAATCAGTGCATTACGTTGTTGTATTTCAATGCGTGTTTGTTAAATTTAGCACCCACTAGCCTTCAAACCCTTTAACGACTAACTTTAACTCATAAAATAATGAACTTTATTTTTAAACTGACTTTGGACACAGTTAATTCAGAAGTTTTTAGTTGCACATGCATAGTTATGGGCTGAATATTTGTATTGTAAACCCTATGCTATTGTTTATTAAAGTAGATTGTTTGTGAATATTTTAAAATAATGGCCACCTTGAAACCATATATTAAGCCTATTTATGTTCATTATCCTTGCGTTTACGACCGATTTTCAATGAAATAGCCACAAGACATTGAAGTTAAAACCCATGTTACAAATTCATAAAAAGAGACATTGAATACAGCCTGTATTGGCAGTGTTTTGCACAATATTGCTCAAGACTCAACCGTGATAAGGTATTGTATCCCATTTAAAATGTAATTTATAATTACTTACTAATTTTAAATTCCATTTCATAAAATAAAACTGGAGTGTGAAAGATACGCTTTCATCAGTTTCTAATTTTCAAAAGTCAGCTTCAATCATTCGAGAAACTAGCAAGGGCTATCAATCACAAGGACTTCTACATCGCTGTGGATATCAAATATGACAGTAACAATACGTATTTTGTACAAGTAACCTATTTGATTCATCATGAGTTAACAAAGCAATAAAATTTAAGTGACCTCAATATGTTGAACTTCTCTAGAGCTTAAGTTCAGGCAGACTTGCTATCTCGATTTTTAAATATGTTGAGCATCCGATAAGAAGCACAGACATTTGTCATTACTGTGTTAGCAGCAGATGTGGCGGTGTTAATGCAGATTCTCTGAGAAACCAATGGAGGGAACTACAGTAATCGTAGGACTGTGTGACGATGATATAGAAGGTCGTATGATGAGAACGAGAACGGGTATCCACTCACTGTGAGGATAACGAGCAGAACGACCTAGGCCTAGTTACTGTTATCTATCGTCTATATGTTAACATTTATCAGCGGGACGCCCAATTGTGATATGTAGTAATGCTTTTAACAGCTCGTTTCAATGTGATAAATATGTGAAATCCCCAGACAAAGGATAACATAAACGAAAATTGTTGGCTTCCATAGCCCTGTGGTTGAAATCAGGAATTTACGGATTATATCCAAGACTATTTACAATGTTATCATCGCGACAAGTACCTAACAGGACACAGAAATAACACCTTATCCATAGGTTTAAAACACTTGATTGGCTTTGGGAGGTGGCTTAGAAATTTATTAATTTTTAAGACTAGTCGAAAAATGTTAAATATGAAATCTTTTAGAATAAAGATTTAAAGAAACATTAAATCAAGTGAAAGTTTAATATTATTTAATTTATTACGTACATGTGACCTGTGTTCGTTGGGTGATCCGTTACGATGTGTAACAGTTGTAACCGTTGTGAGTGAAATTGTAATATTATTTAATTTATTACGTACATGTGACCTGTGTTCGTTGGGTGATCCGTTACGATGTGTAACCGTTGTAACCGTTGTGAGTGAAATTGTAATATTATTTAATTTATTACGTACATGTGACCTGTGTTCGTTGGGTGATCCGTTACGATGTGTAACAGTTGTAACCGTTGTGAGTGAAATTGTAATATTATTTAATTTATTACGTACATGTGACCTGTGTTCGTTGGGTGATACGTTACGATGTGTAACAGTTGTAACCGTTGTGAGTGAAATTGTAATATTATTTAATTTATTACGTACATGTGACCTGTGTTCGTTGGGTGATCCGTTACGATGTGTAACCGTTGTAACCGTTGTGAGTGAAATTGTAATATTATTTAATTTATTACGTACATGTGACCTGTGTTCGTTGGGTGATCCGTTACGATGTGTAACAGTTGTAACCGTTGTGAGTGAAATTGTAATATTATTTAATTTATTACGTACATGTGACCTGTGTTCGTTGGGTGATACGTTACGATGTGTAACAGTTGTAACCGTTGTGAGTGAAATTGTAATATTATTTAATTTATTACGTACATGTGACCTGTGTTCGTTGGGGATCCGTTACGATGTGTAGCAGTGGTAACCGTTGTGAGTGAAATTGTAATATTATTTAATTTATTTACGTACATGTGACCTGTGTTCGTTGGGTGATCCGTTACGATGTGTAACCGTTGTAATCCTAATTGATTGTACACCCTTTTTCTGAGTGAGGTAAATAAAAATAAACTGAAATAAAAAAAACCTTCGTTTTGCAAGAATTGTACATGTTTAGAACAATGATATCCATTTATGCACACGTACGGATAATTATATACAGAGATTAGTATAGTTTATACAAAATTGTATCCAGTATTTTTTTAATAATAATACAAACCACCGTATATCATCTCTTAGTTGCAAACCATGAAATAAAAATGTCCAGGAAGATATATTTATTTATGTTTCTGAAAATAAAAAAGACGATTACTTCACCGAACGCTGTTTACGCTACCCATGTAATATAATGAACTGATGATTCAGAAATGATGAACCAATGAATTCTGGAACAAAATAGATTAATTCTTGGCACTGAAAGATCGTATGTGTATGGCGTAGTAAAAAACTATCTTGTAAATGTTATATTATTGTATATAAATAAGACTAGGAGGTTGGTTCTGTCACCAGAGCCAATTTTATATATTGAAAACTTCTGAGGCTGTGCCTAGTAGAATATACATTTTTAATAGCAAATAATCTACTTTTGTAATATTTAAATATTCGAAATCGGACATAAAAATAATGATCTTGGAATTATTTTAATAATAGATTTTATATTTTTACATACACGCATGTGAACCACTAAAAAATGTTTCTCCATAGGTGCAAAACACTCGGGTTCGCATGACATTGTAATATACGAACTGGATTTGACTTGAAAAATTGGAGAAAAAGTCGATTTTAAATTTTGACATTTCATTTTGGCGTTAAACATTTCTCTTAGGACTATGTTAAGAGTTGTCCAATACCTTATATATTAAAATTTATTATGGTGTGATCATTATAAGTCATTTAAAGTCGGGAAATGAAAGCCTACAGAGTAAGGCACGGGAACTTTCGACCAGTTTGAACGAGACAACGCAGTATTAACATTAAAATGTCTTGAAATCCAGAGTGTTCCTGAGGTGGCCAATGAAAATGTGTCGGGGGTTGTTAAAAGTGTATGTGTAGCTCTTAGATTTCAATATCGTTATGTCATGATGAATGTGTAGCATCGTATAGCAAGGCCTAGGAATGGTCCTCGAAGCATACTTCTATTATTCATATTGTTTGTCTGACAACTTATAGGTATAGAGAGGAGGGTGGAGAAGTAATATCCCGAAACGCCCTCAAATCCTAATTAATTTGTTATCTGGAACCTCAACAAATTTAGCAGGGGCGATCTTATCAGTCTCGTGGACGTGAGTGGAGTGACCTACCTACGAGCCGAGCGGTCACCAAAACAATTTTCTCCAGGATGTCAGTGTAACGCGAGACCGCTGCTGGAGCTGTCTAGAAGAAAGGATAAGGATGGGTAACGGCACCGAGATCACCGGAGAACTTTCACTGCATTCCCCACCCGGCCTCGGTCTCTGTCGTACTGCTGGGAGTGGAACATCGGTAATGGAACTGGCATGCAGTTACTGGGTTACCTCAATACCCCTGTTCTCTACCGGTCCGTCCTTACAGGCAGGACCGTTAGATAATATACTTTAAAATATAAAAATATCTTTGTACAAGAGATCCCACCAAAACCGAATCTGACACAGTTTGGTCCGAACAGTTTGGTGAACAAAATAAATAAATAATAATGAACTATTCCATCGATATGACCCCGAGTACAGGACAGTGAGTGAAGAAATGAGCCTAAGATAATGGAGGGTGTTAAATTAAAACGTTTTAAAACGATTTACAAGTGTTTGTAGTGGCGGTAATTTTTCGTAATTTCCTTAAATGTGGCAACACTGAACAAATGTTTAGTGTCGAATTCCTGTGTACTGTTTGCTCCACACATAACGTAGCTAGGGTGGGAAAGGTTGATTCAATGTGAATGTTGAGTTTACTTTCTTCTTAGTGCAGCAGCGTCGGGAATCTCGGTTGCTCCACCGTGCTTACAGGACACGTCTAAAACATTGCAGTGTACTTAATGAGACAATGAGAGTACCTTTTCACCTAGATTGGACTATATTTTGTAGTCTAGGTGTATCTAATACCGTAACGATATAACAATTTCATTTTCAGCGTCTTCGTCTCCAACATTTGCCATATCTTCAGACGAACATGACTTCAGATTCCAGGAATCGTGTCTATGACAAAATCAGATTCCAGATGCTGCACTAAGAGAAAGGTAAACTGAGGCTATACTCTTACTGTTCGTTGTAAGACCACATGCGGATTGTTACTTTGTGTTATTTTCACGTCATGTTTAAAACACTGGAATATTCAAGTGTTTCATTATAATATAATCCATATTATTGTAGAGATACATAACAGGGGGTTTAGTTGTGTTTTTAGCTAAAAGTTTTGGCACGAAAGTTGAACTAAACAAAGTTGTTTACGTAAGTACTAATTAAGTATGTTAGGCATTTCAAACTGATTCAATTGAGTATCATCTTCGTATACGAGTAATGCATTCACTAACATAGATGAACATGCGCTGTTCCTTCTGGTTATTTTTATTCAATCTAATTTATTTTCAAAGCCCTGGGATTTGGTGCTGATTACTATACTTTTAATATTAAACATAAACATTTAATTTTCCTCATTTTCTATCACATTTCAAAAAGAAAAAAAACAACAAAAATGTTTACATTTGTTTAGAGAGTCATGTGCGCTGGTCAATGGGTCTACAAGATAAACACATGATATAAAATTAATCTAAGTTGAAGAGAATTATGCAAAAGAATTAGCTTTTCATAAAACTATGAACACAACTCAGGTTTTTGTGTCATTAGTTTACTGAAGATTTACCGTCGGAAGTACAAATCAGTTATTTAAATTCACATTATTTTATTGCAATTTGTGTGAAATGGTTTTCAACTCAGCATATCTTAATTATTCGAGTAAATTTTACTTGGTTTTAGCTTCTTTTTATCTTTATAGATTAATCACGAAACGTTATATCCGATGTAGTAAAGTTTGTAAGGATATTTCAGACCCCCAAAGTGATAGGACAGTTGTTCAATCAGGACACACTATAATCACGTAATAAGCGCCACAGTTTAATTAGTGTGCTGTGGACAGGGATTGCTAATTACAATGTGCTTAATTAAAACACATGAGTTGTCGAACATGTGGTTTATTGATCACGGTTATTGACAAAATGTCCCTCTTGCCTGATACTCAAGTTTACCACCGTAAAATGGTTTCAACATTCAAGTGGTCTATTGAACATTATTATTGGTTTATTTAACAACTTCACGCATTAGCTTATCTTGTACACACTACCTTAGTTTTTTTTGTTCACTTAGGGCAAGAAGCTTATAAATTGCACTTAGTCCTGTAAGAACCTTTGCGCTGCTTCCGGAGTGATAGGATATTCAGGATGGGTAAGGTTAGGGAGTAGGGGCCGTATCCTATCGAGATCCATGAGGAAGAATTAGGGCACTACATCTCAAAGTAATCCCGGAAGAAGGGGAGGCCAGCTCTGAACCAGCCTCTCCAGTCAAAGTAGGCAGGGGGTGGCACACCCTTGTTAAGGTTAACAAGAACTTCTGAGGTAAGGGAACAAACCCCACCAACTCCAACAGTCATCTTCCACAGTAGACTAGTCCTATCGAATTGCCCATGAACCCCAGAATCTCAACATTTGCGGTTAGTGATGTGCCGCTACTAGACATCCATAAGGTTGCCCAGATTGAAGTGGCACATCGGTTTTTGCTGTTGCAGTGGTGGGTTCAACTGGTAGGTATAAACCAGCCAGAAGTGATCCATACTACCTTAGTTACCGAATAGACACATACTTAAACTAAAGTAGATTATATTTATATAGCTTAATAACTTAAAAAAGTGTCAGAAGTATAATAGTATAACTAAATACTAAGCAATCATTTTTCATCAAAACAAAGTTGTCATCAATGATAACTTTAGGGCCAGCTTCGTATTTGCAACTAGTTGTGAAGAAATCATTCCTCTGTCTGAACATGTCAACTATTGAATTGAATGTATGGTTTGTAAACTTTACACTATGTTCTTGATGATCCTGTGATGTTACTCGTATATTTGATCTATACAATGTATGTACAGCGTGGCGCAAAAGTCAATGGACAGTTGGTTAAAAGAAGAAAAAAATAACAGCATAACCATTTGGCGTACTTGGACCATATTTTTTTGAAGGAACAGTGACAGGAGATAAATATTTTGATATGCTTCAGAATTACGCGGTACCAGGACTCATGACGTTTGCAGAAAACTTTCAAGAACTTTACTTTCAACACGATGGTGCTCCACCACATTACGCCACTGCCGTTCGTGATTATTTAAACGAACGTTTCCAAAGAAAAGTTATTGGTCGAAGGGCAGATATTGACATGCCCCCACGTTCACTAGATATCACACCAATGGATTTTTTCCTATGGGAAGCAGTGAAGGACTCTGTTTATTCTCGAAAGCCTCCATACTATTGACGAACTGAAAGACTCCATACATGACGCATTTTATGATTTGGACAATGATCCCACACTATGCCATAGAGTATGTAACAGTATTCCAGAAAGACTTCAAAGATGTATTAATGAAGAAGGAAAACAATTTGAATATAAAAAATAATTGTAAGTATTGTTTGTAATAAAAAATAATTTCAAATAAATCTAGTCTTGTTTTAACCAACTGTTCAGTGACTTTTGCGCCACCCTGTATATACAGGCTAGTTAAAAACAACATTTAAAAATTAGTTATATCTTTGCTCTATATTAAACACACCATTTCTATTTTCGTACTTTAGAGAACACAACACTTAAATTATTGGTCCCTTCGTTAAGTTATCTACAATATCGACGGTTTATGGTAAGTCCAGAACGCACAACAGATGTTGGTTTTGTAAAATCATATTCCATATCTGGAAGTAAAAGAGAGTAAAGTGATAATGACAAATATCATAAAATCTTATATGCCTACATATCCACCAGCTCAAAATTAAAAATCTTCTCTAAGAGATTTTCCTGACTACGGTTTGCTCCACACTAAAAGTAACGTGTGGTGATTGTTTATGTCGTAGAACTCTTCTACTGAGAACCGCTATTGTTTGCCCAGGAAATACCCACATCAGAGGGCGTTTCCCAACACACAATATCCATTGTTCTACACATGCTAATTGGCTTGTTGCACCCATAGCTTACAGCCTTTCGTACATTTAATGATGTTCGATTACTGTAGATATTAGTCGATACTTGTGGTTCGACTCCTCAACCCGTCATTTGGAACGGAATAAGAAAAATAAACAGAAACATTTCTTTTATGTAACCGTATTACGATGGTTACATCATGCATACCTTACATACAAATTGGTAAAAAACCCCTGCCCGCAGTATATGGCAATCATGAGCCTCCATGCTTGCATGTTCCCCGAAACCATGATGATCACAAATTTAAACATTCAAACGCTAAGAATATGTTTAGATTCACTAATTAAATAAATTTAATTTCCTACCCAATTTGATTAAACTGGGTAAATGACAAAAAGTCCCTTATTGAAAAATTAAAATTTTAACGCCCTATGTACTAAACGTTTGATTTGGGATATCTTTCAATACGTAGTAGCTCTACAGTGTGCTAGTTTATTTACGACGAACAAGGTAGGAAGGAGTAGGCCACACCGCAAGTCGTGTAACAGACTTTGCTGAGGTTGCATGAACCATTTTAAGTAATTGTAATCTCGAGATGCCTTGCGGACACATAGACAGTCAGAAATCAAACAGCAAAGATCCCGACAGAAAAAAACTGTGCCATCCAACTCGGTTGTAGGCTTTAATAACGCTCAGCCAAAATCCACACTTAGACATGCACCATTATTAATAGATCTCATTCTTGTCTACGTAGAAATAGTTTTACACAAATTTAGTCTACAAACGTTAATAATCGTTCCCGAGATAATTTGCTACGTGAAACATTAACCTTTCTTCTAATTGAGTTATGTTTCATAGCATTGTTTAAAAATAAAAGTTCCAAAAGTTCTGGAGAGGTAGGGAAGGCACTACAACGCAAAAGTGCACTGACATAAAATATTGTCACCGACTTTTAACATTGGCATTCCTCTTTTTTTATTTTTTCATTTTACTTTATGAATAAACAACGAGATGTAGGCTACATGTATTAATACGTGAAATGTAGAGATCTCGTGATTAAACCTATTTCGTATACAAATTTATTTATCCTGCTATTTTTTCGTTGTCATGATAGTTACCCTTAAGAGCAATGTAAAAATATTTTGTAACGCTAAGCCAAATCTTATGCAGTGACATGCACCATAATCGAACTAAGTGTTTTCTATATAGAAATGGAGTTTTATGGAAAATTTCAAGTCTATAAGCAATGCCATTTCGTTTTTTAGATACCATGCGGACAGACAGACAGGCTTTTCCAGCTCTACTTCGTTCCCGCTCAGCCAATTACGAGTTTGGAACGCCTTAATGTTATTGATACCATCAACTGCAAAACCATATTTTAATGGAGCGTCTTCAATTCTACACTGCAATATTGCACATTACATCGATATTTTACGCTCCATAATGCAGCCTAGAGGATAATTTCACACTTTGGCTTGCGTGAATTGAGCTTTCAAACTGTCTACTTTCCAAAATTCTAGTTCCTAGCTTGTCTGTACTAGGTGTCCATAAATTACTCAATTAAACCTCCTCGGATGATTTGTCAAGCCAAAATAAATAGAAATAAAAAAAATAGAAGTATGGACAGATTTCACTTCCTGAAAATAAAAACTTTAAAAGTATATCAATATTTTGGTATTTCCATCGATATAATGTTACAATATCTGAAACTCTACGTTTCGAGAACTAATATTTGTCTTTTTCTTCAGGTATTAACCTTCGACATATAAAGCACAAGCAAAAAAATCGAAAAAAACGTCAAAATTATACTTATCAACAATCTGTACGTAAAAAGTGTGTGGCGGTTTCCTCTGACGCTTAGTCTATTTTACGCCTTCATGATTCGTTGGGTGAGTCAGTTATTTTGTGAACCTCCAAAACAGGAGTGACTCCCCTATACCAATTGTGTCTACTTTGTCCACATACGTGTAAATATATTGATGCTGTGAAAAGCGTCGTGTTCTTATAGTAATCACAACTTAGCTTATATAGTTGGTTTATTTTTATTACAATGCGATGGGGAAGGGACCGAATATCACAAAAAGGGCTCAAAATCTTCTTGATTAAACATACATCTAATACTACTATAAACAATTCTCCAGGATGGTGACGTCTATACCAGGGGAGACTGTTTGGGAATAAGCACGTTATCCTTTACCAAATATTTTAGAAATGCATCCTGTTATGCGTTCTCTAAGTTCGTAAGGTGTATAATTTTCCGGTTTTCCATTCCTGTAATCTGCAGTAGGAAGCGAGGCGGCGCAGCGACGGGACGCGCCGAAGCGTGCAACGTTTGAGTCATCTACAGGATAAGAAAGCGATGTTGTCAGGAGTGAACAATCCTTGTGGTTTACGTCATCATAGCTACTCCCTTACTAAGGCTTTTCCACTGTAGTCGTGCTCGACGACACGGCCAGACTTTCTAAAAAAAGGGATGTTGTACTTTCTGAAGACAAATATTCAAAACTTTCATGAGTTGTGAAGGAAACAGGATTTTTCCGGAAATTTGCCATCGTTCAGTGATACAAACAAAATCAGTAACACTACGTTTCGAGATCTGCAATCTAATCTCTTCTTCAGGTAAATAACTAACCTAACACATCATTACAAACTAGGCTAAAATAAACAAATCATACCAGAGCGTTGTGACACGCATAAGTCACGAAAATCTAAGGGCCATTCATTTTATTAGCCATGAGAGATGGACGGATGTCCAGTTTTAGGTTCTTGTAAGTTTACTGAAGTGATTCAGTGGAAAATACGTCCTCCCCCTACCCATAAACATACATTTCATTAGCCATGAGAGATGGACGGATGTCCAGTTTTAGGTTCTTGTAAGTTTACTGGAGTGATTCAGTGGAAAATACGTCCTCCCCCTACCCATAAACATACATTTCATTAGCCATGAGAGATGGACGGATGTCCAGTTTTAGGTTCTTGTAAGTTTACTGGAGTGTTTCAGTGGAAAATACGTCCTCTCCTACCCATAAACATACATTTTAGGTCCATTATTTCGGTACCTACATCGGTCTATTTACTGTCATTTTTAATTGTGCCATAATAGAAAAATAAATAAAATGCTGTATTTATCATTAAAACCTTCATGTGGGTTCTGATACACTCAATGTGGAGTTGACAGTTTTGGAGTTATGTCTTACTGAAATAATGTATCCCGCATGTTAAGTGATTCAACATATTCAATTATGTCCACATATCAGAAACTGAATAGGTTTCCATAAACCAGATATATATAGTAGAGTAATAGTTTCATGTGATCGTGCAAAGATATGCTCTATGATTATTTGTTAGTTTCAAATTTCGAATTGTAGAATCACCACAGGAGGACCCAAAATTGAAAAAGTTGTAAACTGTCTGTGGTATCACCAAATCCAATGTTGTCATTCTTACCTGGTACTGTTGCATCTTCGTTGATCTGTCCGAAACATGACTACCATACAACAATGTTTAATCTCCTTCATCCGAGATAAATTTCTTCTTTACAATGCAGACAAGAAATACGATCTAAGAGAAGAAGTTGATGTGTTGTTTGTTATGATTTATTTACTTTCTTTCAAAGTCATAGTCTGGAAATGTCCCCTGAAAATGTATGTGGGTCAAGAGATGCACGAATGAGGATGAGCAATTACTGTTTTATTTTCAATTACATTTCTAACTCGAATGAGGAGAAAGGATTTCTATGAAGAGGTTATTTTAACGAACTCACTTATATTGAGACTTTTTTAGGGAAAATATTCTTTGTATAATTACATCTATATTATGAGTCAATGGTTATTGCTCTTCACTTAATGTAGTTTACTTTTATTCCAGTGCTAGAATACAGATTAACGGATCGTTTGAATGTCGTCCCTTCATCGAGATCAATGTTTTGACTTTACATTACAAAGTACTCGTATCACCAGCTGAACTCCTGACCTAGTGGTGTTTCGATACTTTGGGAACAACTATCATCCTGAGACCATACCCCTATTATTAACAGACTGAAACTAGGCTCCTTCCCTTTCCATCAGGGAACAGGTTGAATTTATACCAGATTTCATTTTGCAAATAAACTGTGACTCATGAAGAAAATGCTTAATCAGACCTGAAAATTGTAGATAATTTCTGAACAAAGTTTAAAAAGTTTAATCAGTGCCTGTATATACGCAGTTAGAGGTAATCGGGCGTAAAAGTATATCAGATCAGGGCGTAGAAGACACATTTCGCAGTGAATGATAAAATGTGGCAAATTCAAATAGGCCTAATTCTTATGAAATATTTAAAAAGGTTACTAAAATTCTAGATTTTAGCAATGAGAGCGGCTTATAACAGAATTTATATACGGTAATGCAATTTCTCGCAGTGACTAATTTTTACCTTATTACGTATAAAACAACTAGGTTGACAATCTCCTCGGGGTATATATTTTTAAATATGTACATTCATTTTTAATTTTTGGGCAGGACTTTGGGCGTAATACACCGGCTATGGAAAATCATCACCAGCGTGACCCTGTTGTCAGCCATCTTCTTTTTATTGTCAATTATGGCATTGTGTAAGTGTGGCATTATTAAATGTAAATAAAGTAAACACACACTGCAAGTATAGTACGCCTTTTTTCAATTTACTTTATAATCGTTATGTAGTAAGTTTTAAACATTTATAGACTAGTGCCTCCAAAGTACTGTTTTTATTTTCCAGTTTTAGTGTGAAAGTTCAATATTTATTTACTCAGTACAACCTATTTTTGTCAAGCAGAGGCGTTCACGTCTAGATTAATTAAACATGGATCGTTAAATTGTGCAATAGAGGACTTTATGTTATATAATTTTATGGGTATAACACCAAGATTGTAAAATCTAAAAGTAATGGTTAAGAAATGAGATATTTAGACGTAAGTGTTTGCATGGATATAAAATTATGCAATGCAGTTCACGTTATGGCTGCCTCATTAACAATCTCATTGTACAGGGCGCCCCACAAGGAAAGATATAAAGCAAAGAGGTGACTATTAGAAAAAATTCAAATAAACACAGTTATAGTTAGGGAATGTTTTGCATATATTAACGCTTTAAGAGTAACACGATTCGAAAAAGAAACTTCCTAGACTAAAATTACAGAGAATTTTACATAGGTAACTACAAAACTTACAATTTTACTGACAGTGCGAACATTGCTATGGCACCTACCTAGGAACCTCTATAAAAGAATCTTTGCACAAGAAGAACGCAACTGAAATATAAATTATGGTTATGCCCGATTCGTTATATAAACTTCAATCGATTTGATTATGTAATCAATTACGCTCGTCTCCTATTTAATTACTGAATAGCGTAGCAAAATTGTTATGGTACGTACAAACTGAATGACTTCAGCATTCTGGAACAAGCAGAACAACCGAATAATCACACTTTTCATGGTTCCGCGTTCCTAGGATATCTGATTGATTTGCAGTTCACAATGGGTGAGCTAGTTCATTTCCTACACGGTTAGTTCTTTTAAGATTTATCGATATTCATGCCTTCACTTGAAATTCTTCGCCTTCAGTGCATTACCCAATGTTCTAAAGGGCCTTCCTAACCAGCAGCGGTTGTGTCAAGGTGGAAGTGAAGATACTTCATTACTGGGAGAACGTGCCTGTTAACGCGTTTGTTAACATTTGTGAAGGCTGTTCGTGTAGTGAAGCAACCTTTCGTGGGGTTGCCAACGCAGAGGTTAAATTCTCCGCCTTTTAATGTAACTGGCCGCGTTTACACCATTACAGCATTGTTGAGCGGAACGGAGCAATTCCCACGAATAATTAAGTCTCAGAGTGTGCACGACTCGGAGCGACCGGGCACGAAGATTGCCCAATTCACACAGTTTCCAGCGTGCATTAGCAGGTGCGTCGTGCCGTTTTAACACCTTCAGATGGGTGAAACGAAGCGGTGCGGTGATACGTTTATACGATACACCGTTATCAATATGAGTTAGAACATCAGAAGTAAAAAAAAAAAATAGAACACGGGCAGGATACTGGCAGTAATGCAGCATGAGACTGACGTAGGGTATGGAAGATAATTAAGAGTTTCACTCCTAAACGGTGTTGTGTGTGTTACGCTGCACCACATGTCACGGAACAGGCTTCGCTGAGTTTGCATACACAACACGTATCATGTATCATAAGAGTGTACTAGTTTGTGTACCACATTGATTTTGTCGTTACCATTTCAAGTCTATTATAGGTCAGTTCGTTTTCATAATATCATGCGGACAGATAGAAATAACTTTTTTCAGTCTCGAGTGATAGGCCTCGTGTTAAGTGTGGTTACGACGAGCTAAGTCTTATACCTCCAATGGTTAAAGAGGATACATACAGCTGCTCTAATATTTGTATTAGTACCCATAACACCCAAAGATAGTATTAGTAAACTACGGATCAGCAACTTGGTGATTTGTCTGAATTTCCCAACTGTTGTTACACATACGTATTTTTTTACAACGCGCGCGGGCGGTCTATTTATAAACAAAAACAGTAGTAACGTAGTAGAAGATGAAAGTGTTATACTATAACGTCTTTATTTAAAGAATATTTTACAATAAAAAAAATGCAATAATTATAAGGCAGGGAATGGAGAGCAGACAGGTAAAAATCATCCCACCGTCTTCAATTTCAACCACACAAAAAACATAACAAAAGGTCTGGTTCTACATTCCACTCTGTAAAAACGTACAAAGAAAATGACCGGTTTCCTGAATTGGGAGTGTGGAGGCTTGTGAAGGTTATGTTCGACATGGCAACAGCGCGACCGTTATAAGGAATGTTGCAAGGTTGCCAGCTGTTGTTTTGTCGCATCAGCTGTTCTAACCTGACTGAATGTGACACTGACCAATCCTGTGGGCTGTAGAGTGGATCTCAGCCACTGGGACAAGTCAACATCTCGTCCGTCGTTGTACTCCTTCTATCCTACTTCTGCCTTCTGATTGTTGTATTACTTACTCGCTGTAACGTGGAACAGCTTTCACCGAGAGGAAAACGCGGGAGGAATAAAATTCAGTCATCCCTATAGCAAACAGGCACCAACTGCTGTATTGTCGAGTGCAGTCCAAACAATTTGTTTTCCTTCTCAGCAAAAATCCTATACAGTTTAAATCACAATGACGAATATATTCTAGCATGTCCAAAGAATGTTGCTAAAAATCCACGATTATCTCATACCACTTCTCAGGTGTACTCGTACACGTGGGTACTTTTGTTCTTTCAGAGTCATGGTCTCTGTTACTGTTCTGATGTATAGTTTTCCACTGTCCGTGTATATAGTGTCTTCTATAGACAGCATAGGCCACAAAATGTTTATTGATTACATCCGTATGATCATCAGTGTCAATATTTTTCTACAACTTATGCAGATTAATGAATCAAGAATTTTGTTGCCACATATTCACTACAATTTTAACGTTTGTAACCTGCACATAGGAAATTACTTGTAGCTATTCCGAGAAAATCACTGTTCACATATTGTGGTTACGTTTCTATAATAAACAACATTCAGTTCATTTACAATAATGTCTCAACTAATTGTTGCACTTTAAAAACTTTGTGCTGTATTTATTTTGTTTCAAAATATTATAAAAATCGCCAGTAGAAAACTACTCGTATTTTGTAAACGAGTGGATAAAAAAGAGTACACCATCAATCAATGCATGGTATTTGATGTCCTTGAGCCAGTGAGAATGATTGATATGGAAGAGAAACGTCTGTAATTTTACAAGTATAATTGTATCAAATAATTAAATTATTTAATTATACCCTATACCACTTATTATTTTGTCTATGGAGATTTAGTGTTCCACGTAAAGTGAATAAATATTTTTCAGACAATTGTGCACGACACTTCAGTATAGCGCCAGAACACAAAAATTTTTATCTCTAAAAATCATAAAATAGTAAACCCCTAGAATATGGTGGTGGTCTTGCAACTAATGGTATTGTTGGTAGTATACGTATGTTTGTGAATATTGAATTTGGCATGGCGAATGTACCGGAAAGTATAATGTTAGTACATATCTGCATACGATATGACACAATCCTATTATTATTCTACATTTTGAGGTACCAGTTAAAAGTCCATATATGAGATGAGACAAAATGAAATTGATTCGTGCTTACTGATGAAATGGAAAACGTGATTGTTATATACCTTGTAATAATTAGTTATGCAAAACACAGATAAGATTTATTACAGGTACAAAAGTATCAGTCGTTCGTTTAGATTACTTACCCGACAAAACTTGCATCCACCCACAAAGATGGAAGACCTTGGTGGAGGCTATGAAGAAGAAGAGCAGCATTGCAACGATCGTGATAAGAGCAACGAGCACTGATAAGGCGGCCAGGATCGTGGCTATCTTTCCGGGCAGGCTTGGAATGCTGGAGAGGTCATCCAGACGACCTTGACAATCCTCGACTACTCCCACAGCGTTGCCGAAGTAACAGCTGCTCCAGAGTCCGAACCTCGCGGGGTTCTCAGAGCCCATGGTGTCCCCCATCCACTCTGGGGTGACGAACGCTACCACGGCGATGATGGCGTAGCAGATGGTGAATATCCCCCAGAGGACACCGATAGCCTTGGAGTTACGGACGTAGTTGGTCGCGTACATGTGCGACGAGTCTACATACTCCACTTTTGACCCCATTACGTCAACACTGCACTGTCACTACACTTCACTAATACACAACACTCGAGATTGATATTACCATAATAGACACGACAAGTGATAACAACAACAGTCCACTGTTAGGTTAGCATCCTGTCCACGTCAACAATAACCAGGAGGCAGTGCGCTGACAGAGACTGACTGAGTGTCCTGTCACGCACGAAGCAAGGAGACAAAATGGCCGCGGCGGAAGTGTACGGGGTGGGAGAACTTTCTGTGTCGCTAGAGAGCGCTCCTGTCCTGTCCCATACTCTCCGATGACGGCTTCTGTCCGAACTGTTATTGTGAACAGTCGAAGATCGTTTTACATTAAACCTATCAAGTAATCAATTAAACTCACAAAATTTACATGAACTAGATTGAATAAAATTACTCCAAAACTGTTATTTTTGTCTTTCTCTAGACTTTAGTTTACGACCACGCATTAAAGTCTCTGATTTAAGAAAGAAAATTTAAGATTGTATTAAATAACAAATAACTATTAATTTGACTATCTCATGAGCAGAATTCCAACTCTTTTCGTAATTTAGATGGAAAATTTAAATAAAATAAATAATAAAGTAATTTAAGAATAAATATAAATTTGGAATTTGTTTGACAAGTATAAATTTGTGATAACCATTTAAGTTATAAAATCCCGCAAAACATCAGACCTTTCAGGAGAAATTGGATAGAACATTTCAAAATTGGAAAATGAAAGTAAATGAAGATAAGATATTAAATGGGAGGTATTAAATTATGGTGTTATAGGTAAAACAAATGTAGGTGTTGTTAATTTTTTGTAATCAAGTTATAAGCAACCTCCACAGTTTTAAACACATTAAAAACAAACAAAATAACTAAAGGTAGGAGAACACACAATTTTGCCACAAATTATGTTCTGTAAGAATGACTAAAACTAAAGATGAAATGATAAAAAAATCATTCTGGCTAAAATCTAAAAATTCTCATTGCACCATGAATTTTAACAATTAAGAAACAATATGTACACAGTTCTATATACAATTAATGGCCATAAATGTGATTGTTATTAAATCTATCTATTATATAAAAATCTTATGGTATTTCTGTGTGTATGTCAATTTTACTCAATCATGTAAAAACTACTGAACCAATTGTACTGAGTCCCTGGTCAATTTATAGTTAGAGTAAGCTTGATAGTAACAATACATATTATTTCAATATTTTCTGCAACCCCTGCTGAGCACAGAGTAAGAATCCAGGTGAGAAAATTATAAGTTTTAGTAAAAATATACTTTTAACTTTACATTTTAGCAAATATTAAGTATGGAGTGCAGAACTGTAATGCAGATATAATAAACAAAGTTACTATCTGACTTTAACTATAAATTTAAGGAGTGTTATAAACCCATCTTAATTTTCTTTGACAGACCTGTGTATGTATATATATTTTCTTGATTGGAGAACTACGGTACAAAAAAAAACTGAGACCAGAGTAAATCATAACGGGCATAATTATACATTTTTTGGCAGATTTTCTTGATCGTGGCAACAAGACAAACCCAAAATTGGCATTTAAAATATAATTCACTTGAACCAGAAGTGTTCATACAAGTGTAAACCTATGAAATTGCGTGCAAAGTCGTGAGTAGCTTTTAGTTAACAATAAGCCATTAGTTAAAGATGATTTTCAATGTTTTAATTGTGTTTTTATTTTTTTTAATGCAGTTTTGTTCTGGAATTTATTTTTGTCAGTATTATTTCACCAATTTAAAAAATGTAATTGGCTATCTATAATATCAAATTATGATATCCGAGTTCAAATCAATTCTAATTAAAATCACTAAGAATTTTGGTTTATTTATATCAGACAAAAACTTTGATAAAAAAACAATCATGTTGAGTTTAGCTTCATTTCACCTTCCTTTAGTACATCTAATATCTGAAACTGTCACTTGATCCCTGGGATCTGGAGCCATGTCCATTTGGAGGGATAAAAAAGGCAGTGACAAAGAAATTCAAAACGAACTCTGTTTCGTGTTGACCTCATAGTCACCCAGAATACAAAAGAGGTCTGTTGCCGCAAATACTGCACTGAGAGGAAGCTAAAATGGAGCTGAAGTCAACATTCGCATTGAATCGACTCTTCCCACAATAGCTATGTTATGTATTAATATTTTTATAATTTAATCCTTGAAGTGTCACCTGAGCCCCCCCCTCCCCCAATATTATAGGTTTACTTGTTTTTTTTAGGTAATTACTAAAATCTAAACAATGCTCTAGTAACACTACACGTTATCCATAATTTTCTTAAGAATAAGTTGCATACAAAAGATGAAACTAAAAATTGTGTCTTAATTCCACAATATACATTTTGTTCTACATATGCTGATTTCAGAAACATATAGTTTGGCCATGTTATTACAAAAAAATACATACACTTATTATTTTCTTCATTTTGGGAAGAAATGAGAAAAATAAATGAATTGAAATAGCTTTAAGTAAGAGCCTGTAACAATTTATAAATTATTCTGTTAAGAAATTAAGTATTTATTAAATAATTTATAATAACTAATTTACAATGTACAATCAACTAATGTACAATCAACCTGTATTTACAGTATAAGATAGTTGAAAATGCTGTGTTAATACACAGTCATAGATAAAATATTGTTCACCGCTATTATTTTTTCTACCATCTTGAAGACATCACAGTTGTAGATACTACCAATAAGACTTTATCGGCATGCAGTATCTCACTGATGAAGAAGCAGATGAGTTATAGGTTAGGGATGTGTAGATTGGTAAAATGTGCAACAAAATTTCCCCTCCAGCTTTCACCAAACCTGAGCTTTAAAGCTTGGCAGGTTGTAAACCTGTAAGTAATCATTAATTACTTAATTTGTTGTCTTCATGATGGTGATGATTAGTTCATGAGTGAACTAAAAAAGCAAATTGTAGATAGAAAACTTTAAACCAAACATCTGACGAAGTCGTTGAGCAAGTGAGACAATGTTTTGTAAATAGCCCTACGAAATCGACCCGGCGTGCATCTCGTGAGCTGCAAGTACCACATACGACGGTTTGGCGTGTGTTAAGAAATTGTTTGCACTTGAAACCATACCGATATTCACTTTTACAAGCAATTAAAGACACTGATAAGATTGCCCCTAGGAACTTCTGTGTGGATATGTTAAATCGAGTGGATGATGATGAACATTTCTTGGACAACATAATCTTTTCTGACGAGTCCACTTTTCACTTAAGTGGCAAGGTAAACACACATAACTGTAGGATTTGGGACAGCGAAAATCTACATGAAACATTACATGTTCGTGATAGCCCTAAAGTGAAAGTTTTTTGTGCGTTGAGCAAGAGGGAAGTGTACGGCCCCTTTTTTTTTTTCCAAGAGAGAACCATCAATGGGATAGTGTACCTTGATATGTTGCAACAATTTTTAATACCACAAATCGATGAGGATGACCGAGAACGAAATGTTTTCTTTATGCAAGATGGCGCACCACCACACTATCTGACTGACGTCTGGGATTTTCTAAATGACCGCTTCCCAGGTCAATGGATTGGCCGTGATGCGTCAATTGCATGGCCCCCCCCCGTTCCCCAGACCTGACACCACTAGATTTTTTCTTCTCGGGTTTCATAAAAGATATGGTGTACGTACCTCCTTTGCCAGCCACTCTACCTGAACTTAGAGCAAGAATTTACGCTGCTGCTGAGCAAGTTACACCTGAAATGCTAGTGCGAGTCTGGGAAGAAATCGACTACCGATGGAATGTCAGCAGAATAACCAACGGAAGCCACATAGAACATCTTTAGTTTAAGGTAAAAAAACTTGAAGTTTTTTTCCTTTAAAATAACACTAAAACCAGCTCTGTACCTTGTTTAATAAAATTTATATGAATTTTCAAAGTTGTAAAGTCCTTTTTGAAACACCCTGTACATATCCGAATGTCACTGCATCCACAACATTGGTAGAATCTAAGTGCCACTGTCTCAACGGCATTGACAAAATCCAAATGCCACTGCTTCAATATCATTGGTAGAATTCCAGATTATAGCTTCCCTTAGGATCTCAGTTACGAATCACACACAGAATAAGATGAAGACAATGTTTATATGCCATCTGGTTGTCATGTGTCAATCAAGATTTCAAGTTCTCTCACTTAATAAGGAAGTTTGCATCAACTGGAAAGACAATGGTAATAGCCAGTCTAGCATGTTTAACTCCATATACTAAATGATTAAAAACACAAAATGTTTCCTTTATTTGAGGTATAAAAGAGATAATACTTGATTCTTTTATTTAATTCTTAAACTTTCAAACTGAAAATTCATGTTGTCCAGCTTTGTACCACACATGGTGTCTGTATTATTAATATTACATTTTAATAGCCGAAGGGTATGTATAGCTTCTTAGTAGATCTTTAGAATTTATTTTGCTGCACTTTTACATAACTCGTCACAATAGGAAAAGAATTGTGCCTGATCACAAAGTGCTCTAAGGAAAAAATGAGCTTGTTACATGTTATTTGTGTGGTGTAATTTTAGCTTTGCCTGGGAGAGATGAGGAAGGAAGGAGGGACTATTTCTCCGGAAGGAACAAGGAAAAATTAAAAGGAAAAACATTGGTCTTAAAGTAAAATAACTTCAATTTTACTGCACTGAATATAAAAACAATAAATAAATTTAACAAGACTAAAAACAAACAACTATAATAGGAACACATAGTATATTATAAATGTATCCATTCATTTTTACCTTGAATACATTAGACCACAGATAGTACACATCTCATAAACAAGACATTATGAAACTAAAGAGTGACTAAAACCAAATTTGTGCGAAATAAATACTTGTCTAATATATATTCATTAAATCTGTACAAATAATTAATTGTCCTAGTTTAATTTCAAGCCAAGTTCATGAACAAAAATATTTACTATGCTTGGTCTTGATTTGGATCTCTTAATTATCAGGCAAGCATGTGCCTACCTTATGTCACAGAGCTCACATTTATGTCCACCAATTCCTTTTCATTTGGGTTTTTTTTACGTTATACATGCCTTTAAACAATCAAACTAACATGATGAAGATAAATTATCTGCCAAACAACTTTTAATAATTATTAAATTTGTATAAGTGGCAATAGTCTTAACTCCACTCCACTTAACTTAACTCCAAGAAAGATTGTTGAATAAAAATTACTCTCACAGATTTTTTACTTACCAGGTGAGCTCAATAAATATTTAATTTATTGTTTATGTATATAAACTTCTGTACTGCAATTTTTTATCCAAGAAATTCTTTGGCATATTTTTTGTTAAGATTCCAAAAGTGAAGATAAAATAATAATTAATCACTGTTACAGTGTATAGTGTTCCCTGTTTTTAAGTCATACTTCTCACACTCAATTATTTTGACAAGCCAGCTACAGTTCTATCTAGGATGGAAGGGTGCGATATGAACCGTGTTGTTGTCCTCGTCGGTGTGCAGAGTTATCCCCAGCTCTGTCAGAACAGCAGACTCCACCAGTCCCTGCCGGCTCATGCCTGCTATCACCGCTTGGTTGTCCTTGTTGCCCTCACAGAGGTTCCGCACAGCCAATACCACCCACTGTATGATGACTGAACACTGCTCAGGAAACTGACACAACTCATAATGGTGATAAACTTAAAAATTAGTGCGAGAAGTACTGGGGCTTGAATATACTCACATATCCAATAATTGAAGGCCTTATTAAAATCCGCTATACCGTTTAGAGACCTAATGAATTATTTTTATACATAACATATATACAAATCGAAACAAACAGGAATAAGAATAATAATAGTAAAGATACTCAGACTTTCATTCATCCATATTTTCAGAGATTGTAATGAGTGGTCTTTGTTCCAAAGCCTTATTACTGGGATTTGAGCATTCAGTACAATCTCATTGTCTTCCATTACGTTGCAAATTCTAAAGAAGGTAATTTTTTGGTATGTAGGGAGCTTGTCCTATTGAAACTCTCAGTGAACAGAAAATTCTTGTGACATACCAGCAGGTAAACAGGCTTGAGAAGACATTAAGCATCAAGGAGGTGATGTTAGGTGCCTTCAAGGATGTACAGGAAGTCTATGACAACAGCACTCTTGCTATTATCAATGAGCTAGGTAAGCTATTCATGCGCTCGACTGAGGCACTCATAAAAATCAGCTCAGTTACAGCTACTTTTCAGGATAAGGTGATATAACAATTAAAAAAACATATTACTCAATAAAATAAGAAACACGGATTTAAGGAATGTATTTTTTATACCTCAAGCAGTGTCTGAATATTGATTTTCCAATAAACCACTTAAATGGCCAGCTGTCTGTAGATGACCACAGATCTGTGATGTTTATTTATAACTATGACACTAGACTATGAAAGGATACAAGGATTTCTGGCATCAATATTACAGCAATCCAGAAGCAGTGGTATTATGCTGAGCTCATTCATCTGAAACATTTTACAAAATCAAAATGTTAAATAACAAGATTTTTTTTAATTAATTGTAGGCTACACAGCGTTTCATATTTCAGAAAAGAATATATTCTATTCTACTCTGGTCACACCACTAATACCGACAGTGAAACACTGGCGTCAAGTACAGGGGTATTTTTAAGCATTCAAATGTTTTACTATTTAATAATAAATCGTAATTATAGCTATATTAAAAGTTTATTTTGACGACTAGGAGTACCAAATTTACCTTAAGGGGAGCATGTACCTTTTTCGGGTCCCATGTTATTTAAATGGGAGTACACTGCAACATGTCGGTACCATTATCTCCTAAACTATTAGACATATTGACTTTAAACTTTAGGGTTTTGTTCTACATTAACAGCTTTATATTTTCATGCCTTTTTTTAAAATATCTCAATAAACAAAAAAATTATCGTGGTAGCAATTTAACAAAAATTTTTTTTTGAATTATGTAAATACAATATTTTTTAAAATTATAAAAAACACAATATATATTGATAAAAAAGCATGAATCTACTCACCAACTAGTCTGCAATAAGTGTGTAAAATTTGAAGTCTGTAAGTCTAATAATTGTTTCACAACGTGTTCCGAAATGTCACAAAACGGTACTTTCGGTAAAACAGCTTTAAAGTTTTAGTTACACTTCAAAACACATAATCACTTTAAAATCCACCTGGACAGTAATCATCTTCTTCATTTTTACTCTTTTTTCCTATCCTTCTTTTTATCCTCTTCTTTTTATTTTCTTCTTGGACTTCTTTGTCAGCTTTTTTAACCCTATTGGAATCGATTTGTTGAAGGCCTTCAACCATAAAGCGTCCTGGTTGGATGCATAATCGTTCCAAAACATTCACTTTGGCCATTGCTCCTTCATTAAAACTAAGAACTGCATCACAAACCCCTAATTTTAATGTCTGAATGACAACAAATGTGGTCTTGGGTAGCCTATTCCAAATTACGCTATTGATGCTTTCATTAGGGTTCTGTGTTTTACCGTGCAGACACCTCTTTAGTAGGGCTGGGGCTGATAAATCCTTATAGATTGGTTTTATTTCTTCCATAATAGATTCAGGCAATGAGTTTGTATGTTTGAAATCATCTAGCTTATTATTTGCCTGAGCTTGTCTGTATTTGCACCAAGACTCAATCCCAGGCGGGCATAGTTCGTGCTGAGGTTTTGCGTCAGTCGATAATTTGTGATAGAACGTAGCCCATATTGCTCTCTTCATTTTTTCAACATCTTCCAAATTATTCCTTATTGCCATCCCATAAAAACGTTGTAAGTGATCTATCTCTACATCAGTCAACCTACCTTGTCCTCCAAGTCCTTTACCATCCTTCAATTTGATTCCTTTTTATCCCTCTTCAATCGCCGCAGTCTTGTTCCTAGTCGCTTCTGAATATGGCCTACACATTCAAGTTTTTCTAACAAAACATCATCACCATAGGGATTGTTTGCCACAACATGAGTAAACCCCTTAGAGTCCCCATCTCCAAGGTATTTTGTGTATCGCACATTGAGTTTAGCCTCAGAGCGGCGACAAAGAGTCAGAGCTCCCGCCACCTCCATTCCACCACTTGTACCTGAAAAATTTGCCAAACAAGTACCAGAATTTTTGTGCTGTTTCAATAGGATTTTGTCATGGCTTAGAGGTTTTCTGACACATTTATTACAATATTTGCTGAAACACTCAAAGTCCATAACCTTTCCTGTATCGAAGGATGTTGCTGTCATTACGCTGTTCACAGAGGTGAAGCCTCGCTTCTGCCAGGTACCGTCAAAAGCGGCTGCTATATCACGACAATCATCATTTAGGCTACGAACTTCATCAGCTGCCTGTCTAAGTGAACATTCACTTACCTCTGTTACAGCAGTAAGCAGTTTTTTATTATATTTTTCAATTCGGCTGTTTGGTGGAGCAATATTCATCACAGCAGAAAATACCCTACCAGAATCTAGGCCTTTGCCGATTGAACGTAGAGCATAAAACATATCTTAGATTCAACTCATACATATTTCTAACACATTTGGAGCTTATTACTGAGTCAGTATGTTTACATACATTGCAACAAATATTTACACGATGTACTATTCCACACTTGAAGTCTTCATCTAGGCTTATGTCAATGCAGTCGGAACTACTACAATATTTACATGCAGTGAAAGATTTTATTAGGCCAGAAATCTGTTGTAAATCTATTATAATATTTACATTGTTTATGTCATAATCACTAAATTTAGGCAACTTTGAATCATTAATCTTCTTAGAACTAGATGATTGTTTAGGCCTAGGCCTATTAGATTCACTTGTACCTGGAGAAGCACTTAGTCCTAGTTCACTTGAATTTTTACGAAATTGGTTACCTCTCTAAGACTGCTTATTGAACCTTTTCACTCTAGGCATGGCTAATACACAATAATATCACTTATTTATATAATAAATACACACTAAGAGTCCAAAGTTTTGATCACTGGCACCACACAAAATAGAATTACACTGACAAACACTGTTAGTAAACATAAACAATAACAATAATATCAATAGTGTAGGTTAGGTAAGTTACAGATGACTTACATCCTTCAAATGCATCTAAAGCAAGCAGTGCTACCAACCTAAAGGGGAAAAACTTAATAATCATACAATTGGAGCAAGTAATATGTATATAATACATTCTGACACTAACAATCCATAGCGCGCCATGTTGTCAGCTGAAAAAAGCGTGCATACATTTCTTAAAACACATTTTACACATATTTCTAAACCTCTCAGATATAGAGTGTTATATATTTTTGAAAAGGGCATAAAACATAGTATTTTTTATGATATGTTTAAAAAAAATCGATATTTTGGTGCCAAAAAGGTACATGCTCCCCTTAAAATATTGATTGTTTTAACAGGTTTACAACTTGGGCATCAGCTAACTGTTCTGATTAGTAGTCTCACATGTTTCACTATCATTATTTGGGAGATTTGTTAGTTTAAGGTTTACGCCATGTCAACACCATCAATTCCGATGATGCCATGGTAGTGAGAGTACTTTTTATGTGAACTAACATTTCATCTTAAAATGTTATTTAGCAATATTGTTACTATGTACGTCTGTATTTATTATATCAAGTGTTTCAACACAAATATTTGATTAGTATTGACATATTGTGTCCACACCATCTGCACCTATGACGCCACGGTGGTGTCATAGTAATTTTTATATAAAAAAATATCTTTTCATAAAAATAATAATACTCTGTAATTATAATGCTAAGTAAATATAGACTAGAAAAGTTTGGGATTTCGGGTGCTAAACCCCAAAATCGAGTTGAACGTGTTGTTAATAGTGATTTTCATGACAAACTTTTCAATTTTATTTCAAGCGTTTCTCCAGTAAATAAACTAAATATTTAAACTTTATATTTAATTTAATGACACTTTGACAGTCGCACATTCTATTCTTGAAAATGCATATACGATTAACATGGTTTAAAAGTTCAATGCAACTGCAAAGTAGAGGGTGGGCTATGTCACTTGACAATACCAGTCACTCAGTATCAACTTAACTCTAGTTGTAATCTGTCTGCTATTACAACAAAACAACAGTATTAGGTTATGTTGAAGTTAAAATCTTGTTAGAAGAGGTTTTGGTATATTAGTTTTTTAAATAATTAAGTTAATCATGAATAATAAGCTCCCAATAAGAGAATGTATCTTTATTCTTCAGCAATGCTGGTTACATGATCATAATTACAATGACGTAGTAGAGTCATTTGTGAATCAATTCCCAAATAGTAGATCATTATCACGACAAGCCATTCATAACCTAAATAAAAGGTTTGAAATAATTGGGTTTGTAGCTGATCTTCCACGATCAGGTAGGCCTAAATCTGTTACAACAGAAGAAAACGTCATGACTGTAGCGAAAAATCTTTTCCAATCGCCATCAAAATCAACCCAAAGAGCGTCTAGTGAGCTTGGTATATTTAGAACTAGCATTAGAAGAATGTTAAAAACGGTAGGGCTGAAACCATATCGACCTACTTTACTGCAAGGTTTGAATGAAAATGATTACGACAGGCGAATGGAATTTTGTGAGTGGTACAATACATTTTATAAATCCATTTTTTGGAGCGATGAGGTAACATTCAAACTTAATGGTCAAGTAATTGCGTGTACTGGTATTCTGAAAACCGACAATTAGTCATACAGACTAATTAAATGCCCCTAGAGAAAGTGTGTGGGCTGGATGGAATCTTTGCTGATGGACTTATTGGACCATTTATTTTTGAACAAACAATTAATGCTGTTGATTACCTTGATATGTTACATGAGGTAACAGTTGAATTGGAATTCAGTCCGGCATTCGAACAACTACAACCTATTTGTGAAAAATTAATTTGGCAGCAAGATGGTGCACCTCCTCACTACGGGAACCATGTGAGAGATAAAATGGAATGAGACTTTTGCAGAATGGATGGGAAGACGAGGTACAACTGAATGGCCTACGTGTTCACCCGGTATCACCCCAATGGACTGTTCACTTTGGAGAAAAGTTTATTCAGAGAAACCAAGGGATCTGCAACAATTAAGGAAACGTATTGAATCTGTATTTGAAGAATTATTTACCAAAGCCATCACTGACACCATATGCGCTTCTGTGCTTAAAATGTATTACATGTGTATAGAAAGTAATGGAGAACACTTTGAACATTTACTTTAGCTATATCTTTGTTATTTGGTATGACAATTAAAATTACAAACATTTATATTTAACATATGCTTTATGTAACATATAAATTAATACTTACTATGGCAATGCATTTTTGTCAAGTGACTTATGGCCCACCCGTATATAGCAAACACAACCAAAGCTAATATTTATTGAAATAAAATGTTTGAAAATGTGGAATTTATATTCTAAAATGTCCATGTATTCGATAATGCCAAAAGTTAAAATGTGTTCACCACAGAGGGAATTTAAAACATGAATAATTCATAATCAGTAACAGCTAACAATACAAATTAAGCATTATAAGTAATAATGAAGAATTCTCAGAGCAGTTGGAAAATTTGAAATCCCATTTGATTACCAATAGGCACAAAGTTTCCAATATTAACTTAAATTCTTTGTGATGCCTTTTAAATGTACGTATTTTTTGAGCCACCTTAAGATGATATCTATGATTTCTAAGGGCCCCACGCACATGTAAATATATACTGGAAACTGTGCTTATAGTTACACTGAATCTTAAGTAATAGTTAATTTTTATTTAATTCAGAAAATATAAATTTTTGTGCACAATTCTTGAAGCCATTATTATGATCAGCACAAAACGATACCTACAGAGCTTACTTTAACAGCCCATAATAACTTACCTTAAGATGATATCTATGATTTCTAAGGGCCCCACGCACATGTAAATATATACTGGAAACTGTGCTTATAGTTACACTGAATCTTAAGTAATAGTTAATTTTTATTTTCATTCAGAAAATATAAATTTTTGTGCACAATTCTTGAAGCCATTATTATGATCAGCACAAAACGATACCTACAGAGCTTACTTTAACAGCCCATAATAACTTACCTTAAGATGATATCTATGATTTCTAAGGGCCCCACGCACATGTAAATATATACTGGAAACTGTGCTTATAGTTACACTGAATCTTAAGTAATAGTTAATTTTTATTTTCATTCAGAAAATATAAATTTTTGTGCACAATTCTTGAAGCCATTATTATGATCAGCACAAAACGATACCTACAGAGCTTACTTTAACAGCCCATAATAACTTACCTTAAGATGATATCTATGATTTCTAAGGGCCCCACGCACATGTAAATATATACTGGAAACTGTGCTTATAGTTACACTGAATCTTAAGTAATAGTTAATTTTTATTTCATTCAGAAAATATAAATTTTTGTGCACAATTCTTGAAGCCATTATTATGATCAGCACAAAACGATACCTACAGAGCTTACTTTAACAGCCCATAATAACTTACCTTAAGATGATATCTATGATTTCTAAGGGCCCCACGCACATGTAAATATATACTGGAAACTGTGCTTATAGTTACACTGAATCTTAAGTAATAGTTAATTTTTATTTTCATTCAGAAAATATAAATTTTTGTGCACAATTCTTGAAGCCATTATTATGATCAGCACAAAACGATACCTACAGAGCTTACTTTAACAGCCCATAATAACTTACCTTAAGATGATATCTATGATTTCTAAGGGCCCCACGCACATGTAAATATATACTGGAAACTGTGCTTATAGTTACACTGAATCTTAAGTAATAGTTAATTTTTATTTTCATTCAGAAAATATAAATTTTTGTGCACAATTCTTGAAGCCATTATTATGATCAGCACAAAACGATACCTACAGAGCTTACTTTAACAGCCCATAATAACTTACCTTAAGATGATATCTATGATTTCTAAGGGCCCCACGCACATGTAAATATATACTGGAAACTGTGCTTATAGTTACACTGAATCTTAAGTAATAGTTAATTTTTATTTTCATTCAGAAAATATAAATTTTTGTGCACAATTCTTGAAGCCATTATTATGATCAGCACAAAACGATACCTACAGAGCTTACTTTAACAGCCCATAATATGTCTTATTTCTAGATTTACATATTCAATGCCTAAGATATTTTAAAACCTGGATTTCCCAAACATACATAGTTGTATTAATGAAGCAAATAGTAAAAATTAAATTCTACACCAGTCTGTTCTTATGTTGTTAAACATTTTTGCTTACATCAAAAAGTTCTGATAATCAAACAATTATATACCTCTTAAGTTTTGAGAAATAACTACTTTTGATAATGTACAAATATTTTACTGTAATCAAATTCTATAATATAAAATTAGTGAAGAAACATTTGAAAAACAAAGTTCAAAGACAATATGGTTGGTTGTAAAATATTAGTCTTTATGCTATGTTAGTTGAACATAACAGAATTTTCATATAATTCAGTTGAGATAGAAAATTTAGATTTTAGAAGTATTTCAAGGCAAGAAATTTGTTTTGTATTATCCTATATACATTTCATAGTAATGAAAACTAAAGAAATGGTTATACTGAAATCAGCAAATGTAACGCACCATATCCTGGTTCTCTTTGTGTTTCCAACACAAATTGCCAAGCACTCGCACCAGATTAGCCTTGAACCCAAAAGCTGGGTGGTTCTGCAGCTTATCATCAGCTTCAGAGAGTTTCGGAACTGTGGAGAAACAGTTGTTTTGCTCTTTGCCAGCCATGTGGATACTCTTCAACAGGACTAGAACATTTTATATTATGTAAAGGTAAGTTTGTCCATCATGTAAAATGCACCAGTTTACTTCAGTTAAAAATATACAATTGTAGCCTCACAGTTTGTCAAAGTACTTTATTTGATGATATATTGATTTATTATTCACATATAGCTGATTAATACTAATACATTTTATTACAATTGACAATTACATGAGTTGTATTGCAAAAGTCACATATTTGACAATAATTCAGTTTGCCTTTTATACTACTATTCAAATGTAAAATTTTTACAAATATACAGAGATGCTGAAAAGTCTTGAATCGGTCTAATATCTTCTGTACTCGTAAACGTACCAACATACAACTTTTTACAGTGACATAGGGCATAAAATTGAAGTTTTTCATACAATCAATACCATAGGAGGTGTTCAAATTGTTTCCCCTTGGCTTCTTAGCAATCCAATACCCCAGCTGATATCGCTGACAATGAGTTGTTTATTACATCTACTGGAATACGTGCAGTTTCTTCTACAATACGGTGTCGTGCTATTGTTACTAACCATTACAAATTTTTGATGTAAAATGCACATCTACCTATGCTTACATATAAGATTTTCCACTGACTCCTTACGGGCCATCCCACTGCGGTGGTTAATAGCTACTGATGACATCAAAAAGTTCATTTTTATACCCTATGTCACTGTAAAAGTTTTAAGTTTGTACGTTTACGAGTACAGAAGATACTAAACCGTTTTAAGACTTCAACAGACCGGCAGGCAGCAGGTAGGCTGGAACTCTTGTCCCTTGCTGATGCAGCATCTCTGCAACAAGCAGAATTGCTGCTGGTCACCTGGACCTCTGTACATCTCTCTCTCATTCGAGTCGATTGGTTGGAATGGCCACTCCCATCATCCTGCTATTCACCGATCTCCCAGTGATGTGCCAACAACCCATCAACAGCGTAAAAAGCTAAAATCAATTTTAGGTGACACTTCGATGCCAATGGCACATCTGAGCACTTGTTAAAAATAGTGGTAGAGAATTGAGTTCAGTTCAGGCAGCTGAGTTGAGCCGCTCTCTACACATTATTGATCCAAATTCCACATGATAATTCTCGTTGAATTAAACCATTTTATATATTAATAAAAATATTTGTTTTCGATATATAAGTTGAAATGTCATCAATCTGTGGGCGTCTGTTGTGACCCGATGTCAAGTGATGAAAGTGAGGTTTATGTGCTCAGGGTTCCATATAAGTTGCATCAAATCTGACCTGGAGGCTAAAAATACAAGATCTTATAAGTGCTGGAAATGTAATAACTGCAGATTATCACAACCTAACATAAGTAATGAGCAAAATACTGAAAATAAGTTCCTTGTTAAGATCACTGAAGAACTTACTAACCCCGGAAAGGAGTTGAGCGAGCTCTGTACATCAGTTGAGTTTATGTCTGAAAAAACTGACTCTACAATACCGCTCCTGAAGAAAATTAAAAAGTAACTATCCTCGGTAAGGAAAGAAAATAAGAAATTGAAACTAATAAACAGTAGCCTAGCCTCTGATGTATTTGAGTTGCAGAACTGAGTGAGATCTCTTGAGCAATATACTAGGAAAAACAATATCAGTGGAATACCAGTATCGCCTAATGAAAACATACTTGATTTACTGAAAAATCTTGGCTTTTCACCACATAGCTTCATACAGCAAGCAGTGAACTCCATCCATAATAGTTCAGTTCCAAAGAAAAGCTTTAAGAGAAGCTTGGATTACTAAATACAGGGAAAAGAGAAACTTAAATGCTAAGCAGGTAAGTAAAACTTTCCCTGACCAAAGAGTTTATCAGTGATAATTTTGTCACAAAAACTTGTTTGTTTTTTTTTTTAGAAAATAAAAAGTTCCTACCAAACTAAAGAACAAATCAACCATGAGGATATAAACTATAAGTTGGAGCAGAGATGGTAAATTTTTTGTTAGGAAAAATGAGGAGGAGAAGAACCAGAAGATTGTAACTTATAACGACATTGAAAAACTCAAATAGGCTTAGATGTCTTGCTGTCTCTTATGTAATATACAAGTGTGAACCTGTGAGTTATTTTGGGGCTTATTGCTTGTAATAAGTATAAGTAACCTAATGATAATATGATAAGTAACCTAGAACATTTTTTACTACTGAATGATAGCCTATAATACACATACATTGACATTACAACCTTTTAGAATGGTAGAAACAAATACATAAAATTATAATGTATTTCTTAAGGCTTTCTTTGGTATCAATAAAGATATACAACTCAATATAATCTACAATATAAAATAAACACCAGAAGCCTTAGAAAACAATACTCTGCTTACTGAAATTAGCCAAATCCAAAACAACTTAAAATGTATTATTTTGAGTGAAGTTTGGATTGGATGCTTCATCTCTATAATATTCCAATATTTACCATTTATTTGCTTCATGTAATACAGGACCGGTGGTGTTTGTGTGCTATGTTGAAAACATCAAGTTGATAAAGTTGAAATAAATGTGTTTACTGCTGACTTTTCTTTTGTAAAATAATGTAAACTGTTTAGGTTATTGTTTGTAGATTTGTCTCTCTTTATAGATTGCAAGAGTATCTTGAAAGTGAGTTCATAGAAGATCTGGAGAATATCTTGCCTCTGTTAAATAACGATACAATTTATACGGGTGATATAAATATAAATATACTGGATAGTAACAAGAACACACATAATTATTTGACACTAATGGACAGTTGTGGGGTTTTCCATGGTTAATTAATTGCCCTACATGAATATCACCCATTTCAAATTCTTGCAATGTTTATTACACCTATTATAAGTAATGTGTTTGATAATGGTTTAACCGATCATTGTATGTTGGGTCTTAAGTTAGTAGGGACATGTATAATAAATGACAGGCATGAAAGAGCAAAATTACTAAAACTTAAAAATAATATAGATTACCCGTGGAGGAGTTTTATCCTACAGCAAAGCTCTAGTAAAGGATTGAGAAAAGAGAGTTAGATCCTTAACCTGAAGAAAGGCCTCTGGACTTAGACAATCTAAAACGTTTATCTCTCCTTATGCAAAAGTGTGGTCAGCTCTCCTTGAACAAAGTAAGGAGGATATACGGATATGGTGTTAGGGATGTTCACAGGACATGGCCCTCTTAAGAAACATCTAATGAAGCCAGACTTATGAATGCAAACTCTGCGGAGAAGTAGAAGAATTAGTGGAACGTATATGGCTAAACTGTCCTACCATATGTAAAGTCAGGAAAAAATTCCTATGGGTGTATCTTCTTAGCCCTAAGGACATCAGAGAAAAGGAGCCCTCAAATCTGATTGTCTTCTGTAAAAGTTTCAAGATTTTGAGGGCCTAAACTTTAAGTAGAGGAGGCACAAAGGTCCTTTCAGGACTACATGTGGAGACTATTGTCTCTTTCCTTCTAGATAGAAAAAAGAGTCGGTGTCTGAGGGACACAGACCGAAATTGGTAAAGTTTGATTTTGACATGTTTGGTTTGAGATTGATGCCACTGAATGATTGGATGATCAAGTTCAATTCTATAAAAGTCTGAGTTACAAGGATTGCTCTCAAATGTTTGTTGGAACAGAAAGTCATGTCAGCATACTAAATGTACTTCTAATTTCAGTAGCGATGAACCAGTACCATTCACATAGATCAGGAAGAGGAATAGGCTGAACATAGATCTCTGTGGGACGCCGTACTTCAGATTTTTTTCTTTAGATATCTCTCATTTGCAACTTCTTGAATACCACATGAATCCAATTTATGCAGAAGTATGCTGTAATCAACTTAGTCAAAGGCCTTGGAGAGGTCTAAGAACATTCTGAAAGTGGGACTTTTACTCTCCAAACCCATCGCAATCATATTAACAAGACACACTACTGTGTGCATTGTCAAGTTCTCTTTTCAGAAACTGAATTGGTGTGTTGAGAGCAGGTTGTGTTTTTATAAAATTGAACCATTTGCGCCAGAAAAAGCTTTCACACACAAAGCTGGCACAATTGAGATAGGCCAGTAATTATCAATGGAACTCAGATCTCCCTTCTTGAAAATTGGTATTAATTCTGCAATATTAGAAAGGAAGGATAGATTCCCTCATCAAAAGAAAGGTTTACTGATTTCAAAATATGTTTAAAACATTTTTTAATGAGGCACACTGACATGACATTTAGACTAATTTCTTGGCCAGGAGTTTTCTAATTACTTTGACAACTTACCCTCGTGACAGGAATCAGCACCATACAGACTATTAAATCCCATGCCACTGTTAGTGGAGATTGGGACCATGATGGTCTTAGTTTGGCGACGATGTTCGCAAAAAAGTATTTAATTCCTCTGCAATCTCCAGGCTTTACTTATTAATTGTTTACTGATAATTATTTTGTTGATGACATTTTAATTACTTTAGTTAATGAAATCTAGGAGATTCTGTAAAATATTTTTGAATTGAGAATTGATTTTGTGATTTCATACACCTTTGCAGCTTTGATCACTTGCTTGAAAGTTTTTTTTTGTATTAGAAAATGAATGATCTGAACTAAGAAGCCATTTTTTATTATATATTTGCAGCTGCAAAGGATTTCTGCGTTGTCTGGGTTGAACTATAAGGTATGTCTATTGGCGTATGTCTCATAAAGTAGGGTGTCTGGGGTGGTGTAAAGCCATCATCATGAACAAGTAACAATGAACTCACTTATATAAACTTTTGTCGCTCTTACTAGAATATTTTTATTAAAGATAAAATACAGAACATTTTTGATGAATTTCTGACACAAGTTTTTGAATGACTATGACAATTGGGTTACTCACAAGCACAGTTGATGAAGAAGTTCCTATAACTCTGAAGAGCTTGGAGGTAGGGAGGATGGGCAGAGCAGGATGCCAATAGTTGCAGCAGTGTTGCCACTTCAATAGGTTCCAGAGCTTCCACACTGTCAGCCACAGTGCGCAGGATACACTCAGAGTGTTGGCAGAACTGAGAAGCCAGCTGGGTAACCAGGCTCACAGGTATGCTGTTATTGGACTGCTTCAACCGGTTCTCTACTACGTCAAGGATAAATAGTCTGGTAGCAATCAAACCACGGGATATGTCAGTTCGTAACAAGATGTAACAATTTGGTCATATTTACACATACTACATAACAATAAGTTTATTTTTTTTAATATTTGCTGTACAGTATGTCTAAAAATAATAACTAAAACTAAAAAATATAAATAACACACAAGTTTTTCAAAAAGTACAAAACCTAACATACTTAATTAAAATAACATGTATCTTGTTTACATTGAATAAACCATTATAATTAACTTACAAACCTTTTGCTTCATTAGTACAGATTTGTTTAGAACAAATGATTCTATTACAGTAGTTTGTTAACCTTGAAACAACTTTCAAAGTGCAGTGATAAGTATAAAAATTTTGAAAGCTTTCATCGTATCAACAGTATATTAACAATTAATAATTTTAACTTATCAACTTCAGAAGCACATACATTTTCGCACTTTTGATGACAATGTAAAAAAAATTTGTTTCATACAATAATAAGAGAAACCAAAACAATAAAAAAAATAATTAGGCCAACTGTACTTAACTAATGACATTATTTGGTTAGCTCTTGCATCCAAATACTTAGAAAAGACATTTAAACATATCTAGGGAAAACTCTATAAACTAAATTAAGCAATACGTAGTTAAACGTAGACCACGTTAGTGCATTTCAATTATGGGTTCCAAACTGGGGCTGTGTAACTAGCATAAGTCTAATTTAATGGATTAATTTGAGTACCAATAAATTAATTTGTTATGATTTACTGTATCCTATCCTTCAATTAGTTACACCTACATGTTTTTATTAGTTGTTAATTTTTTATGGTTTTAATGAACTTCTGAAAATTAATAAATGTATGAGAAAACTCATAAGTAAATCACTTACCTGCCTCCAACAGATATATTTGTAGTGTACACTTTTGACCAGTCCACATCCTGGGTCAGCATGTGTTCAACAATATATTGTCTGAAACAATACAGTTATAGAGAATTACTTACATTGCAAAATTTATGTAAATACAGGCTAAATAAATGCTGTTATTGTAAACTGCAATGGATCTGACTAGAGAATTTTTGAAGCTCAAGTACGAGGGCTGTTACACAATTTTATTTATTTAAAAAAATATTAGTAAACACACCTGTAAATTTTAAAATTGCTATATTATAGTATTGACATTGGTGACACAACTTTATGTTGTTACATCAATAAATGGTTGCTATTGTTATTTCTTAAACATCTAATCATGAAACAGCCAGTCGAATGGTAAGATGCAACAATGCAGTCAACTGCGCACCTCTTCTTATAAAACCTCATGCATTTCCAAGCGTCTCACGCCATTTTGAATTCATTTAACAATATGGAAACTTACACCTATTCCCTAAATTGAAGACGTGGCTAGGAGGACAGAGCTTCTGATCAGATGACACACTCTAAAATGCCGTGGAAAGCCTTCTCAATTGCATGCCACTGAACATTAAAACAGGAAAATTATTTAAAAGTTATCTAAACAATATTTGAATAATGATGGGTTCATGTTTTTAATGAATATATTCACAAAATACTTTTAGAAAATTATAAAAAGGAGTTACATTTGTATTTATATTATGTAAGCCAAAAGTAATAATATGTATAGTCTACTAATTGGTTGAATATTTAAACAGCTTAATACAGCAACAATGTATAGTACATATAATACTTTTTTACGATATGTTAACGCATCATTTGTATATTATAAATGTTTAGAACAAAAATATCTGATGCCTTCTACTCTATGAAAATGCAATCTAAAGTTGCAGTCATTTAGTAAATGCCAGAATATACAATAGAGTGCTCAAATTCCAAGAGGTATATGGTAATTTTTATGTTGCAAAGCAGGAGCGTATTCAGGACTTATGATGAGAGTTCAGGGTCTATGCAATGGCCAAGGTTATGTTCAAATATTCAATTCTGCACCAAGTTATTGTCAGGTAATATCAGCAACCAAGCAACGTACTAAAACATACCTTTGGTCGTAAAACTACTGAAGTGTATACTTGTAGTGTTAATTAAAACTAATTTTATGCATAAAAATCTACTGACTGAGTGTTACTGAAGCCCCTGGGGGAGCTGGGGAAAATTTTCCTCTGTATGTTTGTATATCTATCCATAGGACATCTCAAGAACCAAATGAGCTACAGATTTGAAATTTTTCATGAAGTTTCATTTCTATATACACAACATCAAGTTTAATGATGGTGCATATCCCTCGACAGGATTTAATAAGCGTTAACTAAGCTTAACTGTCCATAGCATATCTGGAAAACTCATTGACCTAAAGACTTTAAATAGTGCATGAAACGTAATTTCTACATAAGCAAGATCAACTTTTATAACGGTGCATGCACGACCATGGGATTTGACAGAGCGTTACTGAAACCTAACTGTTTGCAGGATATCAAGAACAAACTGATGAAATAACTTCAATAATGGTACAAGTTTGACCAGTGGATTTAGCTGAGCGTTTGTGAAGCCTAACTGAGAACAGAATTTTGAGAACAAATTGAGCAATAGAATAAAAATTGTGCGCACACACACATGGTGGTGTACATAAGAATAGGAGTGGTGTCTCCTTCGCTATTCTTAGCAGAGCCTGTTATGCAACAGTTCAATGTGCTTATACTGTATATAATACAAAGGCACTTTATATAGTGTTTTAATAACCAGATATATGTACCATTTCTGACCATGAGATTCTAGACGTTATACATTTCTGTGTCAGAACTTCATGTCAGATATTACACTTCAAAGTTAACATAGACAGTACCAACACTCACGCAAATTCCATGCCATCAGCTCCACTATCACAGATTATTCTGACGAACTCCTGGTCGTTCACCAAGTCTGATGTTAGGTTGGGACAGCCCAAAAGAATGTTGTACATCACCATTAGGCAGGTGTTGGTCAGTTTTGTGTCTCCATGTTGGGCCATTTTCCTGCGACAATAAGCCTGATTACTGATTAATATGTGTAATGTATACTAATAGGCTCTGATACAATATAAAACCTTTTTGACAAGTTAATTAGCACTATATGTTGTGCCTAATACCTTTATCAATATTAATGTTGACAGAAAGCAAGACATACACATGTGTACAGTACAGATCATAAACAGTATCATGTAACTGATTCAGTTTCAATAATCATAGTTTTTTAATTAATCCTCCATTTCTCACCATCAGTCTGAAACATCATGATTGGTGTTGGGGACAATTTTCTGATAAAATAATTTTCTAAAAAATATGGAAAACTTACATTACAAAGTGTCTTAAAGTAATGATAGTATTTTATCAAAATGAAAACGTACAGATTTTTTATAGGTTTTAAAAATACTTTAAAATTTTAGAATGTAAGTCATTGCAAAAAAATAAGAAACATTGGCAAACTAAAAAGACAGTTGAGGACACTGCGGGAGGAAGGAAACATAGCCAATGTGCCCTTTTACCAAGAAATCACTGTTTTAGGTCTGTTATAACAATTTCTTCATGTTCAGAAAATTTAAAGTCAATTCATTAATCTTTGATAATACTTTTTTAACCTTAGTCTATTTTTATGGTCATTATTTAGTAATAAATGACTTTCAAAACATAAAATAAAAAAAATCGGGTGTTCTTTTCTATAATATATAATAAAGAATATAGAAAAGGCAAAAATGCAAAACGAATGTTTTTGGCCTGGTACACTTATACAAGAGCAGCCTACACTGATCTCGTCAACTTCCACCCAAGTTAACCACCCTTAATTTAAGGCGAGTCCTCCTGACAGCTTTACCATGGAACAGTGACCGTCATAAGTGTATACCAGCCCACAAAAACCCCTGTCAGGCGTATACATCGAACCCGTGACTCCAGGGCTAAATCCTGTGTACAAGAGAAGCGCCTTAGAACACACAACTATCCTCACTATTAATGTCTTCAATGTGAAGATAGCTCACTTATGAATTGGTTACACCCTGGATTCTCTTATTGTGGTATTCTTGTTATTACAATAAAAATTGAAAAACTTCAAAAGTTTTGGAAAAAATGAGTTTTTACATGATTTTTATTTTAAATTTTGTTATGAGTTAAACTGTAAGCACTTTACACACGTAGGCCCTTTTCGATGAAGCAAATTAAATCAATGTATATCTAAAATATTGTCAGTTTCATAGTTAATATGATTTATTCATAGGTTATTTTCTAACAAAAATATGGCCTATCTACATTATAAAGTCGATTGCTAGAAAAAGGGCAACAAAACATGCATTTTTATTTTATTTTTCATTCTAACATAAACTTTAGATAGTGTGATGTTACTATGGTTTCTAAATGAGTACGTAATAACATCACATGACAATGTTTTAAATTAATCTCAAAATTATCTCCCTCCCCTCAAAAATGGTAATTTTGATTAGACAAAATTAACAACACCCTGGAAGTCAATTTACTTACCAACAAATCACCATTTTTTGGAGAAAAGTAAATATTTTAAACAGTAATAGTGAAAATTATAGATATCTAAGTTGACTTCCATCCAACATGGCTTTTCATATGGTGTTCATTTGAAAAGTTAGAATTTTATCTTTGTTTGAACAGTATTACCCATTTTGGACAGAGTAGTCAGGAATTGGGTTTCTTGGTATAATTTGTTTTGTCTCCAGGTTTACACTCATGTCAATTGCTGCAGAAATTGTATTGCTAGCTTGGCAGTTTGTTCTAGAACGGTTTAAGGGAGGAGAGTGAAAATTATTCTTATAATGAATAAACCAGTTCTCATTACTCATTGTGATGCAACAGTGCAGCTAGACTGGCTCATGGTTTATTTTGAGTAACAGTTCAACACTTCATAAATGATGGTCTTGAAACATCTGTGTAATCTTTTTTCCCCGAACATAAAACCACACGGCTTCTTATATTTTAACAGAGTATCAAAATTAAACAATAGAGACCTTTTTATTTGTTTTCTCTATAAATAACCTTGTAAATTAAACAATGAATTGGCTCTCTGTTAATTTTATATTTGTAAAATAATAATTTGTAGTGTTTATACTGTATTCCTGGTTTATCAGAGTTTTTGTTTAACTACTGTTTTATATATTAAGAATAAAGGCTTTTTGAACTAATTTCAAGCCATACAATAATATATTTCTAAATACTTGTGATATTATTCCAAGCTAAATAAACAATATTCAAAAAGAACATTATTCTAGCACATAATTTATCTTTGAAAGTGACTAACAGTAAACGATTAAAATACAGGTTTGAATGTCATACCAAATATATAGAAAATGAAAAGGAAATACTTTTCTGAGCACTAATATTAAAATTTTATTAGGAATTATAAAAAGTTACTCAGTAAGAAGATAATGTAATAGGTTATTTTGAAAGGATAGTTAGTAACCTATGCATACTTTTGTAAAGATACTGTTTATTTGAACAACAAACTCACTTTAACTGTAAACAAAAGCGCGCCCATACGATCTCCTGGTTCTTAGTGTTGTTGACTGTGAGATTGCCCAGAAACTGTGCACTGATACGAAGACACAAGTTCCACTCCTCACTGTCCGTTGTACTCAGCCCCATGCTGATGGCGGAGTCAGCATCTTGCAACACCTCAGCCTGCTGACCCAGCTCTTCCTGTGCTGAACTGTTGCCGGCACACGTATTGCGGAGAGATCGAAAACACTCGGTCACTCGATCTACAGCAGGCTTGTCCTCCAACATTAGCCTGTGTAACATCTCGGATGGATCTTCCATAACGGATCCTGTAGAACAAAATTAAACTAACAAACCTAGAAGCTTTCTAATAGTAGCCTACAATTAAAAAAAAGTCTGCACTTGTGCCAGGCTGAGTCTTTTATTTAGGTCAAATTCGCCTGATTTGAGCATTAATGTTATTTAAAATATCCTAAGATGGCATAATGGCTAATGTCAGCAATAACCAATAAAAGGTGACTTACGATCATAACAAGACCGTGCATTGAAATCTTATAGCCTATTGTTTTGTTCAAGAGGATGATGATAGCAATCGGTTAATAACACGAAACGCTTATTTTGCCGCTCTGGCCATTAACTTCACAATTACCATAAATAAAATTTAAATAAAATGTAATTCAAATGTTTCATATTCAATAGATTAGCTATTTCTAATCAATAATTTGATATCCTGATTTGATTGTGATGGTGTCCACTTACTATAATGCAGCCTAAATTAATACTAATATATCTAAAATACTAAATAAAAGTCAAGTATGAAATTAAAGGGATTAATTGTATATATGAAATTAAAGGGATTATTGTATATATGAAATTAAAGGGATTCATTTCATATATACAATGTCTCAACATCATAAATAAGAAAGGAACTATACCCATCAAACAGATAGGATAGGTATATATCAATCTCATTTAAATAACAACAAAAATCCTAAGGGTAGATTACGATAACCGGACCCGGTGTTTTTATATTATTATTACTATATCCATCGATATAATCAACCAATAGTAACTAATTTTAACAATAACTAAATCAATGGGACCAACTGTACACATATTGTTATATTCTAAACACAATTTGTTCTTCAAATAAGTAACTTCTTTTAAATAAAAAGATATGTTAACTTTAGAAAACTATACAAAATAACACTAATAGATTATTTACTGTGTCTTTCTCGGTTTAAAGATGTTCGTTTTGTTGTTACGTTTTCTTTACTATATGTAATTTTTCCTATCACCGGTCTTAATTTTGTCGTTTGATTAATAGTTATGGTTCCTTCATTATCTATGTCATTACGTATTTGTTTAAACCATTTCTATTAACTTGAACATGTGACTTGAATTTAGTATTTTAGATATGTTGATGGATTGATAGTTCTGTTATTCAATATTTAAGTATCGATAGTTGTAATAAGCGATATAGAAATTGGGTCCCTGCTTATCATACTCCAAATCCTAACAACACTTATTCAAATGAAGTCACTAATCAATATCATGTTAAACATTAAAGTACGTTTACATTGGTACAAATGGCTTAAGTTAAGTTATGCGATATTGTTTAGTAATATCCATATAAAAACCAATTCACTTGCACTCTACAACTAGTGCATTACTAGGTAGGGTACGATAAACGGACCCGGTCATGCATACCTAATATTCGCATCTCTATCATAATAATCCTAGACTATCAATCGATATAAAATATATATATTCCTCAATAACAATCATATGTTTTTAATTAAAATATGAATTTAATATTTACAGTGATCAAACAAATTATTATAAACAAAATTAGGAAAACTGAAGACACAGTTGAAGAATAGTTACATATTTTTCAAAATATCTAAAATAGGGCTACAAAACCTTACACATTAAAGACTATTTTACAAGTTACTGGACATAAAAACTATTTTATCACATATTCAGTGATCCGCTACTTCCTCAGCGGGACGACCCGTTAGGAGTCAGAAGAAAATCTTAAATGTAAGCATAGGTTGATATGCATATCAAATAAAAGCTCTTTAATAGTAGAGTACAGAGCCGCATACCCGACCTCAAACGGATAACCGAGTCAAAAATGACAGCTGTTCAAAGATGACTTGAGTTTGCAACTTAGGTTAATGTAAAAAATACACTGTTGAGCTTTTTGATTTTAACTTTACTAACCCAAAACTGTTTACAAGTAATTTTTGTTGTAGAATAATAAGTTGATCATTATTTGCAATGATTTAGGCATTAGAAGATTACTACTTACAGAGAGCCTTTTCACAACAGATGCTCCAAGAGTCCGCCTTCTGTTGTTTGACAGTGAGCTAATCAGTGATAAAAGGCCTCCACAGCGTGTTGTAGTTATGTTTCCTCTCGGTCCAAATAACCACTTTCTTCTAAGATCTTGTTCCTCAATTCTTCCTAATCCCGTGGTTTTCTTTTATACACCCTATTTTTAAGATAACCCCAGAAAAAGAAATCCAAAGGAGTTAAGTTGGGGAAACGAGCGAGCCATTCAATGGCACCTCTCCTTCCGATCTATCTTTGAGGGAACATAATATTTAAGTAATCCTTTAAGTTACAATATTCCTGTAGTGCGGGGGTGCTCCATCTTGTTGAAACCAGATTTGAGCCAAGTTTTCACCAACAATATTTCGAAGAGCTGGTATTATACGGTTTCTGAGCATGTCAAGGTAGGAAACTCCGTCTAAATTTCCGTTGATAAAAAACGGCCCCACAATTCTTCCATGTAATATGCTGGCCCAGACATTCAACTTTTGTGGGTGTTGCATGTGACCTTCTATCATCCAGTGCTTATCAGTCCAGTAACGGCAGTTGTGTTTGTTTACATTGCCATTTAACATGAATGTAGGCTCATCTGAAAATACAATGTCATTTAGAAGGATTTGATTTGTATCTAACTTGGTCATCATAATTTCAAAAAACTCAAGACGCCTGACAAAATCGTCTTCGTTTAGGTCTTAATGCAATGTAAATTTGTATGGCTTGAAACCACTTTTATGCAAAATTAAAAGACCGGGTCTGCTCATCGTACTCTACCCCATTACTAACCTGTATGAACATAACCTAAACATGATAACCTTTAAAACCTTCTTGTTTACGATTAACTCCGGTTATTATTGTGAAGTTATGCATATATACATACCTAAAATATTAATATCTGTAACAAATATTGTTAATATTACTCAATTTACGATCACTTTAAAGTATGAAAATGAAATTGTAGCCTATACTTAACTTCAAACTAAACTCAACTCTCAACAAAACAAGTCAAACCCAATCTTTTTTCTGATTTGCTAAATGGTCCGCTTAGAAAGCTATCCATGAAACTTCAAGGTACACAGTTTATTTGCATTTTTCTATTAATTTATTAGACAATGTTATAGTATACTTACGATGTTCTTTTGAAAATTCACATTGATTTTTTAATGCTCGTTTAGAATTAGTTTTTTCTTGAATATTTAAATAACAATGTTACTCAGCAAATCAATCAGAGCGTTTTTAGACTGCTGAGAACTGTTTTTATCCGTTTAAAAACTGTTGTTTACCATAGGTATATTTTAGACATTCTAACACTTATTCCATAGTTTCTTCCTTATCTATTTTACAATGTAAACAGGATGTTAAGTATCTTTTTATTTTACACAAACAGTTATACATGAATAATCTATCATTTATGTAAATTGCAAGTTTTAAACCATAAGTATCTTGTAAAGTAATTTTAAATATTTAAGCCAACTGACCTTTTGAGATTATTGTAATAGTTATTAATTTTTCACTAAACAATATAGGTTTTGAAGTCCTCGATTAGCGCAATCAGATCTTGGGTTTGTTGATGTTTCCTTAGCTAATTTGTCGTCCACTGTCTGATTATGTATTATTCCAACATGACCTGGAATCAATTTTATTGAAATACACACTTTTTATTTGCACGAAGTAACAGCTTGATAATCATCAAGTATTTACATTTATGTTGGATGTTTAATGTTTGAATTTAAAAACGTTTTCATGCTCTATTTTAATACTTTGAACCATCAGTATAGACCACCAGAAAGTATAGATAAGTTGTTTCCAAACATATATTAACGTATTGGTGGATTATAGTATTATTAGAAACAGTTTTGCTTATATTCCCCTTATCTACACCAATCTTAAGTAATAAATCTGTATTATTTATTGCCAGTGGTAGTTTAAGATCTAAATCATTTCAGAAAATCTGTTTTTGAGAAGTGTAGTTAGGGATCGAAGACTTGAATATGTAGTAATACTGTTATGTACACTTATAATAGGGGTATCCTTTTCTGTCAGTTATTTACTATTCCAATGAGTAGATTCAGGTATTTTATTTTATAATCTTTTAACAGTTCCTAGGCATATGCTATTTTATAAACAGAAATAAATATAGAATTTTGCATACGAAATATCGTAGGATTATATCTGTTATAATTTATAAACAAATCGAATATGATGAAACCATGGTTAGCTTACAATTAATTTGTTATAGTAAATACATTTTTTTAAATCTGCATAATTTTAACAAATCCCATTCTGGTTTCAAAAATTAATTTTCTAATAGATTTTATTAACTAGAAAGATAGAGTATAGATGTTTTTTTTTCAACGGAAACGTACTCGTATTTCCCTATTTTTCGTGTATTAATTGGGAAGAACGATTATCTAAGTACGGAATGATTTAGCCTTTCAATGGTTAGTCTCACTGCCTTAATCCTCGGGTTTTTGGCTACATTAATTAATTCTTCATGTATTTATATGACAAATCGATTATATTTAAAAATTATTACAAAATTAAAAACCATGTATATTTGAGGTTTACCTAAAAATATATTTAGCAGTGCAGATTGGTACCTTTTTACTGTATGGTGCAGCAATGATTCATCAAGACATTCCTGATAAGACTCGTTTGAATTTTAATTTGTGACTAAATAGGAGCTTACTATCTAGAGAGACGTTTTTACTTAACGCCAGCAGAGCGGGCAGATGTGGTAAAGCAAGGCCTAATACAATAAAAGCATTGAGAATTGTAATTATAAAGGAATAATAATATTTAAAGTGCAACACGGGACATAGTCTATTGGATGGACATTCCTCTTGTAATAGGACGAACATTTCTACATAAATGTTTTATTTAAACGAAAAAAATACAATAAGGTTATGATGTTATACCAATACGTATTCTCTAGTACGAAAGGTACTTATACTTTATTTTTTAATACATAATGTGTCAAAATAATAAATCGCTGTCTACACATGTAAATAGCAAAAAAATCTTAATGTGATGAATGAAACTTGTTCAATTTATGTCATTTTTCTTCATGATAAAAACATAATAGACTACACACTTGATAAAAACATAAAAATATTAAACATTTAACATTTGGTTCAAATGTTAGATGTTTCATCTAATCCAAATGGTTCATTTGGTTTTTATTTATTTATTTATTTTATTACTATTCATGTGTTACTACAAACTACGAATATGAATTAGGTTTATGCATTATAACTTAAACATTATCTCTCCTCATTTCTTAAAAAGTGAAAATGGATTATTCGTTGTTATATAAACACCAATAATGTACGCAGTACAAAATTACATACAATAATAACAAAGATTTTTCAAATAAGTTTCATTTTTGGTAGTATACACATGACACATGATTTATTAAACCAAAGAAGTGTGTATGACTATACAATAGTATTTCTTGTTATAAGATTTTAATGTCATATTACTTTTGAAAACGAGTTTTCTTACTAAGTAAATATTTTTTTTAATGTGGTATATTTTTAAGGTATTGATGTGGTTGTTTTAAAAAACATCCATATATTTATATTATACAACTCATATATTATGCACTAAATCCTTGGAATTTAAATTATTTTTTTCACAATTTAGAGGCAATGCTTTTCTCTGGCGTAATATATTTTCGTCTATTTATGGTCAACTTTCCTGTATTTCAGCTCCAGAATTAAGGCGGGGACGCTGGTAATTTCCTCCTTTCATTATCTGAGTATTATTTGGAGACGCTAATAAATATAAAATTAGTGAAATAATGTTAATAAGTTGCATACATTGGGATGGTTTAACATTTTTCACGTCACCATGTAATTTGCCACTTGTTTATGGCTAGATACATGTTTTATTAAATATGCATTTTCAAAAATAATTTATTGGCAGATTTCACATAAATGTTTCTAATTGTAATCACTCTCATGACTGAATTTTCGGAAGTTGTTGAGTTTTCTCCAAGTTTCTTAAACCTATATTATTGAAATAATGTTATTTTTGAAGAAAATATAACAGAAAGTTTTTTCTTGAAACTGTGAAAGTCTAGTATAAAAGACTCTTATATCATCATCGGTTTTATGAGGGTAATAGTTGTAGCTTTTGTTTGTTTCTTTTATTAGAAACAATGAACGCAGAAGGAAAACATGTCATAAAATTAGAAGAAAAGTTTAGGTATAAAACTAAAATAATGAATTAGTAATCGTCTATAACAAACACAACTGGACCTAATTAACTACGTAACACTGACAATTTTAAAGTAGTCATTCTTACGTCTCTCTAGAATGGAATGGTGTCTTTTTTTAATAACAACTCCACTATTGTTATTCAGCTTTTATTCATATACTGCAAGTCCCCAAGAGGAGGGAAAGGGTAGAGAACACACGGAGGTGCGTGGGTGGGGGTAAACACTGATACAACAGGCTATTAGTAGTAATGGCACTAATGTACCAGTAATGTGCTGGTTACAGGCTATTATACGCAACATATTGTGTACTTGGAGGTTCACATTATCTACCAATAGTAAAGTTATGGACATAAACTAGATGTAGCAGCTATGGGTACTAAGGTGGTAAGGGAATTTAAGAAAGCTGCTTCACTATAAAGAATAATCGTGTGTAATGAAATGATGGCCACTTCCCATTAAATACACCTTCGTTACACACTGATAATTCCACCTATCAACACAATCTTAATACCGTACTGGCGGTCATCTTGATTGAAGCCTCATAAGAACAATGTTAAATCTTATACACTTTCAAGACCTTATTTTTTAGTCGTAGACTAATTAAAGCTATCTCATTTGATAGATATAATCAATACACATGCTGACGCATTAAACAAAATTTCAATACTTTTATTTGTACGAAACTTTAAATGCATTCGTTAAAATACCCCAAACTATGAACTTTACAAAAAAAACTAACATACGTTTGTATGCGTATTGCAGTAGAGTCCCGGTATTCCAAAAATCCGCCTATTCCGAACATAGTTCAGTTCCAATTAGTTCGGATTAGTGGAACGCTACTGTAATTTTATATATAAAACGAGACACCTCCCACGACGCTATGAAAATCTAAGTGAAAAAGCGCATAAAGTTTAACACTGTTTTTACTGGAAATAACTCAAAATAATTTAAATAATGCAAGCTCTTAAAAGTTTATAAATTCGTAAAAAATGTAATGACTTTCTAAGTGAAAGAGCAGTCGTTTTTATAGACTAGTTTCTATTATTATAGAAAGGTTAACTGAAGAATATTATTCATTATGCCCCATACTGATTTATACTCACGATAATGTTAACAAATCGAGGACATCCAAAAGTTATAACAACAAAAACCTGAATTGGAAAATAAAACTCATCAATTTCAATAAGACATTATAGCTTTTGGTTTCTTGCCTTTCTCTTACTCCCAATTATATTTGTTACTTATTGTGAATATACAGGTTTATAATATTTGAGTTTTGGATTTTTAATTACTCGGAATTTATAGTGGGAAGTTTATGTAACTTTAAGTTACATTTACAAAACAGTTCTTTTCTTATTTTTATAAGTGATATGCACATATGAGCATTTTATGTGTTTAGGATACGAAATAATTAGTTCACATAAGAACAATATGGTGAAAACTATTACATATATTTGTTCCTGAATTGTTGTTGGTTATTAACTATAACATTTCACAATCAGTTTTTAATGAATAATGAGTGAGTAATATAAACTAAGGGGTTTTCTACTTTGGTAAAAGGTACACTTCGACTACGTCAGCAAGGATATTCTAAACAATTGAATAATGGTCCATGTTTATAGAAAATAAACTGAGGTTGTAGGAGGTTCATATAAGTTTCTGGACATGAATGTTATTAAGATATAATACAATTGCACTATTCTGTAAATAGTTGCACTTACTCCCCTTTCCACTTACCAGTTCCATTACAATGTGAAGCAATCTAGGTAAATCTACATATTGAGATTTAGGCAAACATCTTGTGTAGATTCAACATAACATTTGGTTCAGTTGTTCCTAATAACTTTGTGTTACGATGTTTTTGTTTTTGTATTGTAAGTGTTTTTAAACTCTACACTTCAAGCGTCCGGTTACTGGGTTTTACAAAGCGAATTTTATCCTACTCTACCTACTGTACATACCAACGGACTGGGGTACACGAAATACAAGAATGTTGAGAAACATTAAGGATATCTAAGTTGTCTTTGTAGACAAAATAAAAGTGTGATCAACACAAAACACAGCAAACAGTGTGGATGACTATTTGTGATATTTACGCGTATAAGTGATAATTACGTGTACGTTGTGTCTAGCTTCTAACGGCAACTCTTCTTCGAAGTTTATTCACATCCCAAAGTTAGAATACACTGGACACAGAGTAGATGCAACTAAAAGGGATATACGAACTGTATCAATGAAAGTGACCTATAAAGTACAGTGAGAGGAAGACGAAATCGCAAACTAATTGAGCTGAATGTAATCATTATATATGTAATCATATGTAATATGATTACATATATAATGATTACATTCAGCTCATATATGTAATCATTATGAGCTGTATATATGTAATCATTGCTCCGATCGTCCACTAATTAATTGTATGTTAATCAAAACGAACGTCTCAAGCTTATTCAATTGTACATGAACAAAATCCAAATGTGACGATGTATAGGATAAAAAACAAAGCTTCGTCTTTAGTGGTAGTGGCTCTCTTATTGTTATGCTCAGTATAGACGTAAATGTTTTATGTGATTAACATTTTCGTAACGCTTCAAAGATAGCTGTAATAAGCACCTACTATGGCGTTTTAATCCTGGAAACTTTCAGACATCTAATTCTTATAAATAACCAAGACCCTTCTTCTTTTCTGAAACGAACTTGAGTTTTTTCCCTTAAAGATATAATAAGTGAAACAATTATTATTGCTATGCATCCAAACGACTATCAGTTTTCTGTAAAGTGTATACTTTTAGAATATTTAAACGGTAAAGTACAAAACAGGTTGAGACCAATAAAATTATCGAAAAACTTTTTCGACGCGTATTGATTATATCTTTATCGTAATATATCTCCCATAATTGTACGACGAAAAATAAGGTAGTAAACGTGCATGAGTTTAACATTGTTCTTATGAAGTTAAAACAAGATGGCCGAAACTACAGATAAGATGTTCTTAACTGAGTTGAAGCTATTAGCGATTTGCCATGATAAACTACCACTGTTGAGACAAGTTAAAGCATCTTGCAACACTAAATTTGAAGTAGAAATATATGTAAAAAAAAAAAAACAAATAATGTCATTCCTAAGCACCAAGTATGTATGTTATACATGTTCTGATATGTACTTGAAAATCATCAACCATAAATAAAACCAACATACCCAATCCCTCCGAGAAAATAGCCTAAAAGAGAAACACTCTGTTTACTTTCTGCATATGTGCTATGAGAGGGACTAATGAATGGTACTCAGGGGCGATAGTAACCCCGTAGAGTGTACATCACCCTCTCTCTGCAGCCACCGGTAACCGAATTAGGCGACATTTAGCTCCATGATCAGCCAGCGCCGCTGGATTACAGGCTGCCGATAATCTCATCAGTAGGGTGTAGGGGTGGAAAGAGGGGTAACACACATGCGCTGAGCAACAACGCAGACTGATCCACCATCCTTCCAGTTGTTGTTACTTGTGTTCGTCAAACCCCACATAATATCCTTTAAGTACATAGAATATTTTTGTTTGCTTTAAACTCGAATTAGCCCCTCCCTTATTTGCCTTTTTTGGCAAATAATTCCTTCCAACTTCCACAGGTATGTGTCAAAAGCAAATACCGTCGTGTTTTGAAAGCAACGCGTATGGTTTGACTCAGTGGCGTATACAACATATTATTTCGAAGGGAGATGACACGTAGGGTAATTTAGGAGGGTATTATCCACCAATAATAGCGACTCAGGAATCTTTTCCCGGAAAATCGTTGAGTTTGAAGACTTTATAAATGTGTTCCAGCTTAAAACACACTACTAGTGAAATTTTAATGTTTTCCTTTCAAAATATCGGGAGGGGGGGTCTTGACCTCCCTTAGACTCTCTTATATACACCCCTGATCCGATTTGTTTCTTTAAATCAAATAATGTTGGTAAAAAATGTATAACATCAATTGTTGATTTTCGTTAAACCCAGGCAATTTATTTATTAAACCCAATCGATTTACAAACGGGCTGACTGGGCATATGCCCTGGGAGAAAAATTTTCAGGTTGGCGGTGGAACGGAAAAAAATAAGCGAACATTGGGTTTTGGTGCTTAAGAGACGCAACGGGAAATTTAACTTTTGACAAGGAAAATTCTTGTGGTTGAGAGTTTGAGTTTTCAGCACTGCCTGCCATCTTACCGCTCGCCATTTATACTTTCTTGTGTCACAATAGTTTACAGTACAATTATAGTTGTTTGTGTGATTTAGTGGTTTGTAATCAATCATGAGTAAAAAGTTGAGTGGAGTGGATTACAGGAAACGTGCTGTTAAAAAACAAAGCGATGAACTTAAGTTTTTGAGGAAAGTTGCGAAAATTGGCGATTTTTCACTGCGGCTGCCATTCATTTAACTCCTTTCACTGAGAACGTTGGTGCTTGGCAATCCCATCGACCTCGACGCCGTTGGAGCTTACACAAGAAGACTTGCTTGGTCAACAAATAATTCCACTCATTGTTATTTGTACCGTCAATGATGAGCTGGACGTGGAAGTTGTTAAGCAGAGGGAAGAACTTCGCAGTCAGAGGTAACCTTAGGCTTACCAAATTCGTTTTCTATCGATGATCCAGCTACTTGGAATGTCAGATCAGCCTTATGAGGAATAAGTTAAGTATTGGCGAACCGTACAATAAAAAATAGTTTCTGAAGTTAGATTTTTGGTTGTTAGAGGGTTGCCCTCAAGGAGATAACGAAATATTTGGATCAACCTCAAATGAGTTGTGCCTTGAATGCCTAGAATTTATTGGTGAATAGCCCATCACGTAGGAAAGTATGGTAACAAAGGTCAAGGGCATACTTCGTACTTATCTTCTCAGACCTGCATTGAGTTTATTGGATTTATGGGAAACTGTGTGCTAAAAACCATAGTAAAAGAAGTCAGAGAAGCGATATAGGCTACTCCTTTGTAATTGTGGATTCAACTCCTATTGTTCTCATTCTGACCAATTAGCTATTGCTTTGCGATACGTATCCGAGGCCAGAACGTAAGCCTGTAGAGCGGCTTATCAAACTTCTACCTGGAATATCGCATATAGCTGCAGTCATGGAAACATGTGTAGTTGGAGGCCTTGAAAGCTTATAGATGGATGTTGAGAATTGTAGGGGTCAAAGCTAAGACAACGCTTCTAACATCTCGGGGCCTTAGTCAGGTCTTGAGGCCAGAAAAAGAAGGACAGCCCACTAACCGAACACGTACCGTGTGCTGCACATTAATAAAATCTTGTTGGTTCTGGTTCAGCGGAGTAGTGCTCAGGTACCGTGGTTCTATTTGGTTTTGTCCAGGTACTGTACACCTACTGTTTTGACTATTTTGAAACAGTGTTTGGCAAAAACCCAAACGCCAGTGTTAAAGCCATTGTCAGAAACTAGATGGCCAGCAAGAGTAGACGCTGTCTTGGCTTTGGCAAGAGGTTATAAGGAAATAAACGAATCGTTGAGAATGCGATCTATGGATTCCAGTGTAAAACCTATTTCTAGGCTGGATACACAAAACCTTGAGGCTAAGTTTCAGAATTTTAAAACCATTCTATCCTAGTTGTATGAAGAGGCGTTTTGGAAAGAGTAGACGAATGTTCCAGTAACCTACAGAGTGAAAGTCTTAGTCTCGTGTTAGGAACCTTTAAAAATTTTGGAAGTATTATTAAAAAAGAGGTGAGTTTGATAAATGGGAGGAAACTGCATTAAAACTAGCTGGGTGCGATGTTCCTAGCTACCCAAGAATAAGAAAACAAACACATACATATTTTAAGACGAAACGAGTGATATCCAAGGAGAACTGAACGAAAGAAAAAAATAAATATAATGGACTTACTAATAGCAAACGTAGCTAGAAGGATATGGTTATAGCTGCCAGATTCCAAGTTTTACCTCTTCTACTTACCTACCCACAGGAGCCAACAGAAGTGAAAAGAGCGGCTTCAAAACTGGGTACGTTGTATTATGAGGACGTCAATGTACATTTCTCGAACGAATGTATTCATTTTCAGAGGTATGTAGAATTTGAAAGATTCAAAGACTTAACAGTGTATTCTTACATAAAAATCATCTATCGAGTACATTATTTTCCAAATCTCTAAATTTTATCAAAACTTTTTTACTCTACCAGTAAGAAAGTATAATGCGGAAAGAGGCTTTTCAGTTTTCGGGTAAAATATACTAAAAGGGTAACTCTTCAAAATCAATCGAATTCATTAGTGATAATCCGTGCAGAAAAGGATGTAACTCTATAATAAGACTTTTCTGAAAGTGGTACAAGACTTTGTCAAGAAAAAGTCACAAAAGACAATTTTCCTGTAACTTTATGAAAGGCAAAAAAATCTGTATGAAGGTATTGTTTTGAACTGTCAAGATTTCAAATTGCCTTTTTAGATCTACGGCTGCAAAATGTTTGTTTGTTTTCATTTGAGTATTTTCCAAAAAATAGTTTACGTTTCTTATTAGTTTAATGTGAATTTTAGGTAAAGAATATATTTTGTGTAATACTCATTGGAATCCAATTGGAAATCAATAGTTCAAATTAATTACTTTTGAATTTTCAATCCTCAACTGTAAAGAAGGACCTATACGACACCTATATAAAAAGTTATGATTTGTAACAATCTTGCATTTGAAAAGCTAAGCAACAAGTCAATGAGGTGGCAGAAAAATGTTTTTTGCGTAGAACACCTGGAACCTACAATCGAGGTCTGATTAACCCTATTGTTCTGTTACAGTACTTGTATTACCATAATATTAATAATAAATATAAAATAAGATATTGGTTTACTTCATAGTAGCAAAGCCTGCCAGGGTAAAAATAAATATACTGATTCTAGAACACTTTTTGAGTGTTTTAAAAAGTTATTCCTCTAAATGTATGTGAGTGTGTAAGCGCTCGCAAGTGTTATGCGAGTAGTAGCGTAGTAAGCACGGTTTTTAACGAATCTTAATTGGAATGTTTTTGAGTGTTAATGTCTGAAAAGCGATATAATTTATGAACGTTGCAGATAATTTAGCCAATAAATTATACTAAATAATTAAGTGGTCTGGAGGCCACGCTAAACTAAAAGCTCTCATGAGTTCTGTATAGGGGGTATTTGTTATTGACCCTTACGTTGATTGGAAGGCAGGCCACGATATTAAACACCAAAACACCGTGCCGGTTCGTCGAGGGAGCGGGCAGCCAGCTTTGATTTTGAACTCCGACCACTGAAACTCGTAGAACGTCCTCGCCCTACGGAAGCCTGAAGGGAAGAGTGCGAGAAAACCTAATTCCAGAAATCTAGAAGCCTGAACACTAGAACAAACCATAACAGGCAGAATTCCAAAGAAACATCTAGAAGAAGAGGTTAACCATCTGGAAAAGCAGACGACTCGACCAGCTGTAGGTAAACTGCTCCACGTTATTTGTCACGTACACTGAATTTGGAATGACTGGGCCCTAATTCATTAAATGAGGTCGTGGAACGTTGATTGGAAGGCCGGCCACGATATTAAACACCAAAACACCGTGCCGGTTCGTCGAGGGAGGGGGCAGCCAGCTTTGATTTTGAACTCCGACCACTGAAACTCGTAGAACGTCCTCGCCCTACGGAAGCCTGAAGAGAAGAGAAGGAGAAAACCCTAATTCCAGAAATCTAGAAGCCTGAACACTAGAACAAACCATAACAGGCAGAATTCCAAAGAAAAATCTAGAAGAAGAGGTTAACCATCTGGAAAAGCAGACGACTCGACCAGCTGTAGGGAAACTGCTGCCGGCCCGTCCATCGGCCAACAAAAATAAAGTGGCAAACGCCACACGTGGAGTCATGCCAGGAACTACAGACATTTTACAATCGTTATATTCACTGTTCATCTTATACGCAAAGCTAAAAAGATTAAAAAAAAAACTACGTGAACAGGTAACAAACAATCTAGGAATAGATTTTTTTGTATTTTGGAGATTACCACTTTATTTTAACTATGTTTTGTGTGTTTTTTACCATCAAATCAAACAGTAAAATACTTGAAAACCTAATCAACCATTACGTGAACTCAAATCAAATCAGAGTTTTAGGTATATTAAATTTATCAGCTATTTTAAAGTTTAAAACGTGGTGTAATTCATGGCTTTTTGAGCTGATATTATTATCTTATAAAATTGTGTTTGCTATATTTTCAAAGCTTTTCTGATAAAGTCAGATAATAAAGCGCATATTGTAAACAATGTATCATCCTCTTACTACAGTCTATTTACTCTGACTTTAAAAACAAGGAGAACATGAATTTATGAAAGGTGAAACACTTATTATACGGCAGCGGCATTACAAACTGCAGACATTAAGCGACTTGTGATTTCATTAAGGGCACTAATAAAGAGATGTGGCGGAGTTCCCCTGGCCTTGTGTTCCCTAGTGTTCCCTAGGGATTAGTCGTGATTGTGTCGGGATAAGCTCAGGTTACATGCACGAGTCCGCGTCGCGACGTTGCTTAGCGTACGATAGCTCATTCACCAGGAGAAAGTCTGGAGGGAGATTAATTCGTCCTTGAAGAATTTGGCAAAGTTTACTAAATCAATATTGATTAGCATGTGTAAAAGAAGGTAATGTGATGACGTTATTGAAATCTGGGAAAATGGAAGTGCCGTTGGACGAGCGGTCTAAGACGTTAGGTTTTGGATCTGAGTTAGCGACATAACAGATTCTCATCACCTGTCTGTGACCGTTGCACTTTTTGTCAGTACCATCGACCTTGTACCGTATCGACCCCATATTCAGTTCGATAAGGTCCTCATACAGTCCAGTGGCCTATGAGGACAGGCAAAATAAGGCTTAATGGGGTCGGCCTCTCCTTAAAGAACCCCATTTAAAGAAATATACACAAATTAATTTTGAAACTAACATGTTAGTTATATATTTTACCCATCAATGTTGCTTATAAAAATGCGTGCATAAATACATAGGACAATCCGCACTGAATTATTTTCAACAAAATCCCCATTTCGGAGAGTGGAGGTTAACACAAACCTCAATATTTCTCTGTACTTTTACGTTGTACTAGTACCAGTAATTTATCCATTACGCATATACGAAAAATTGAATAGATCTACATTTATTTTATGTCAAATAAAATATAATAATTATAATGGTTACGTTCAAGAAGAGAGTAATACTCCGCGATGTCTCATAGGATTTGGTTGAACAAGTTTTTTTGAACTGCCGCTTGAATTACCACAGAATGATATAACTCTATAATTATTATAATAGCGTAAGAATAGTACCTCACTGGATTGTATTGCTTAGTTATTCGAGGCACAAATTGAATTAAATTTTTATGTCACCTGCTTCACTATGGGGGTCCAACCAAGTCATTGCGAGACCAAAATCTGTTTCCTAGCTTATCTTCAGCTAATGCTATAGGTCGGTAGACTATTTACAGTTTTTGATTTTCTTTATATTTAGAACACTTGCCCGGATAACGAACATTTCAGAAAAGGGAGTCACCGAAAGTGCATACAATATTGATAGAGCTAAAGAATCAAGAACTCGAGTTACCTGAAACCAGGGGATATGCGTGATCGCACAAGAGACTGCTCTTTTGTCACTTGAATCAGTAGCGTTGCGTATTTACAAGTAATGGACCGACTACAATATGGTGGTACGTCACATCCAAACTCCATTGGAATGCTTTAAATTAAATAATTAGAGAAAGCTAAATGGCAACGACACGTTATATCTTATCGAAACGCCAGTGGGATGATTGAAATCAAATCAAATAAAGTCACAGGGTCGGGAAGATGTTCTCGAGACTGCTTTGTTTTCTTCTGTAATTGTTAGCTCTAGACTAATAGGCTTCGGGAAATCCCATGCTGCCTCAACGTACTATTTGATTTTTGACGCAGGATTCTTGTAAGGATCTACCATAACTTCTCGCCAAGAGTCCATCAAGCATTCTTAACTCGAAAAGGAGTTGACGGATCGTGGCGTGATGTAACGTTATCGTGTAACCACCCTCATTTGATGGTAAAAAAAATCCATCAGAATTCGGACGGAACGAGGCGTTATCATGTAGTCGCCTTCGTTTGATTTAATGTAAATAAATTCAATAGAATTCGGACGGGACGAGAAGTTGTCGTGTAGCCACTCACATGTGATTTAATGTAAAGAAATCCATCACAATTTGGACGGGATAGGACGTTGTCATATAGCCACCCCATCCGGAGCGGAAGGACACCATCAGGTGTGCATGGATAGGTTCGGAATAATAATAATACGCTCGGAATATTTATAAATTAATTTATTATGTTGTATTAGTTACACGTAAATGTTGGTACCTGATACAATCATAGCTAATATTCGTGCGGAAAGTGTTTTACAGAAGTATTTCGATACTAAAATTAACGTGTCTACTGATTAAAAGCTGTAAAACAAAGATGTTGCCATATTTTTGTACCATGTCTATACAGCATTAGACCAAAAGTTCTCCTCTAAATTTGACTTATACACTTTAATTAATTCATCCTATAATAAAAATAGTGAAGTAAAATCTTTAAATCAGTTCTTCTTGGTGCGCACTGTTATCACACTCATTTAAAACACAAAGAATATTTTAATCAGATTTAATGCCATTACGATACTTCCGGGCATATTTATATATTTTCATATGGGATAGCAATGAGTAGAGAGAAAATGTGTATGGCAGGAGGTATGTCTTGATTGTCCGAAAGGACAGCAAGATTTAGACATTTTAGAGTTATACGTTACAAAAAGTGTAGCTCTAACTTTCGAGGAGTGAGATATACCAGCTTCTCCCGGTGTCAAAACCTCTAATACGTAAAAAAACTTGAAAAAATTGCTTCAATTGGCAGTGGAAAAACAGTTTTTTTTTGTTTTTGACACCTGAAGGGGGTAGATTTCAATCCTCAAAACAGTATTATATTTTTGCATCGTATAACTATGGCAAATGTCTAAAATCCTGTATCGTTTGAAATAATCCTTCGCCAACAATAAACTTTTAACAAAGAGCAGTTTGTCCTGTACCTGAATGTCACCAATACTACAATCCAAGTACAATTTTTCTGCAAGGATCTGCTTGCACCTCACATAACCTAAGGGCAAGAATTGGTAATTGGAGCCGATGGACGCCGTGGCGGAACTCTACTATATTATACTTACAGAATATTGTCAGTGTAAAATGAATGAGCCACTGATATTCAAGATTCTCTTGTGAAGGCTTTTTCTTCATATATAGATTAGAATAATACTTCATATATAGAATTGTTTTATGAATGCGAGATTATTAAATAAATATTGCAATATTATTGGGAGATTTAATTGGGAGATGGGAAATTATTGCAAAAAATAACAGAGCAATCGGACATGTGCTCAAGCACCACATACTTAACGATACATGTACCGGTACTTTAAGCTATATTTGGAATGTTTGAAACTTTTATTGGGGCTAGACCATAAATATTATTAACCAACTTTATTTTATCACTTTAGAAAGCACATACACACTTCTCCTTCAGCCAAGTAATTTACACCCGTTCTCGTGTCAGGAAACTGTTGAGGTATCCAATGTCCCATTTTGTTTATTGTATGAAATATTTTGTTTTAAAAGCTGCTTTGTCGTCTGTATAAGGATATATAAAATATTTTATATAGTCTCACGTTTCATCGTGCATAAAAAATAAATACTTTTCAATAAAACTGTACAAAATAATCACTTTTTAGTGTTTTTATTACAGAGGGAATGAGAATATTCTTTCCTTAAATTACATATGAATTGTATTACTCAAAGTATTTATAACAAGTTTGTTAAAGTATAAACGTAACGTCTTAGCTTCGTTGGGGACTCGGGTATACGGGTATTGGCAAAATTCAGAGATAAAATTAAATTGGTGATGAGCTGATAGATTTGACAAAAGTAGAGCGTAGTTTGTTTACTGTTTGTGGATTTAACAAAAATGTTGACTTTGCGGCCGTTTTGTGAGTTAACCATTCATTGGAGATACAACAAACATTTGGTAGAAAATTCCTGCCTTCAGATTTCAGCTGAATCCTCTGAATCAGATATTTTATGGCAATTAATTTTATGGTGAATTGTGGTGGACAATTGTACTAAATTTAAAAATTCTAGAATACTAGTGGGTTAGACTATGTACCACAGCGGGTCATAATAAGTTGTTTTTATTACTTAAAGAGTAGTTAATGTAGGTCAGTGATCTGTTTGTTCAGAGGGTTTAAGGTTTAAATCACGCAGAAGATTATCTGGCCACATAACAGAGGTTCTAGGAGGAGAGGTAATGTTACCGGGGTTTAAAAACACGTAGTTCTTTACTGAACGATGTTGTGTCTGTTTTGAGAATAAGTAAACAGTAATCTTTATCATCAGAATAAGTTGATCAGGAGGTCCAATTCAATCAGGGTAGAATCTGGGAAAACCAGAGAGGTTTCCCGGGGGTTCACTCTGACCCCATCTACTAATGCTGAAATATTCAAACCTTTGACCAGAGATTATGTTCTCGAAGTGATTTAACAATAAATAACTGTTAAGTGAATATAAATAAAATTTACTCTGTCTCTTTCTAGTGGTTATGATTCGCTTACGCTCAACGTTTTCTGGGTCGACCGTCATTGAGCCATGTTTTGTAAACTATGTAACTAACGTAACATGCCAAATTTAATTTGTTCTCGAGACATACATAAAGCTCCGCTAACGCTCAACCAAAAACGCTGGAGTGAGGTTCACAGTTATCAAACTCCGTCTTGGGTACCTGAAAATAAAGTAACATACCAAATTCCATATTCACAGCTATATTCGCGCTCTAGAATCGTGCAGGTTGTAAAGGTTCACTAACACTTATTTTGTATTATGTATAGTAGTAATTAGTGGATTTCGTAGAAAAATGAACTTAATCTCGCCGACTCTATTCGGACGGAATGTAATAATATAATAACGTAACAGAATATAGCCAGTAAGAGTTTTGCAGGTTTTCAAAATGTTTTGTCGGTTATACGGCAAAAGCCACCTGCGTACCAAATTTCAAGTTTCTAGCACTGCTACCAGTAGGTTAGAATTTGTATCCTATATCTGTGAGTCAGTTTCATATGCGGCTGTATATTTATTAGACGGCTGTATAAGTATTTATATTGGATTATGCCATCTATTATAGTATAAAATGTTAGTAAATTTGAATACAAACATTTTGACTCCTAGAATATGGAAAACTGTTGATAAATAATGTAGATACAAGATTTTAACTGTTGTGATGCACGGTTAATACACGGCAAATAAATACAACCTAAACAGGAAAGTATTTGATACGTGGCAGCACACATTATTGGTTATCACATGTACAGTAGAGCTTATCACTGGAAAGACATAACAGCATCCTGGATAACAAAGTTGAACTAAGGCAGTTCGCACTTCAATTATAAATTAATTTATATTTGTGTACTAATTTTTTTAATATTGTTATTGGCTGAGCGTCATCGAAGGGACAGAAAAATTCAATTTCTGTTTATCTATTTGTCTGTCTGTCCGTCTTTTTTTGCCTGTCGAGAACGAACTAACTAACCTTCAGACTCCATGAACATCCATTTCTATAATAGCAACATCGAGTTTCATAAAAGTACGTGTCACTCCTAGGGGTTTGGCTGAGCGTTAGTGAGCATTTTACATTGGTGGAAAAGAGAAAATCGCAAAAATAAATTTGTAAGCAAACTGAGTTCAATCATGTGACATAGCAACATGTGACATTGCAACATATGACATAGCAACATATGACATAGCAACATGTGACATAGCAACATATGACATAGTAACACATGTAGCTACAGCTCAGCCTGTTACGGGACACGTCTGTATCGTACTCCTACCTTGTACGTATATATCCTCAATTTCAAGATCCTCACTAACCAATATATGGACCAAATAGGTATTGGACTTCTTTGAACTAGAAACCTTCGTTAAGATGGTAGGGCATCAGAGTACCTCAGAGAGCTAGACAGCTTGGATAACCAGTGATTTATACTAGGGTATACACAAATATACAAGGTGTAAATTAAGTCCTGATACGCCTGGATGTATTCCAAACGGATTGAGTTATCGATGTAAAATCTTCACTATACCTATTCAGATAATTTTTTGAAAATTCTCCTCATTTTTCAAAAGTGGGAAGAGGGGGGTCACTTTAAATTTTCAAATCGCAACCCCTATCATGTGACATTTTATTTGAAAGGTAAATTCAAAAGAAAAACAATGGCAAGAACAAAATATCTCTACGAAGATCCTAGCAATAGGTATGGGCAAACAACCTCTTACATCTAAGGGTGTAAATTAAGTCCTGATATGTCTGGATATATTCTAAACGGGTTGAGATATCAACGTCCAACCTTAACAAGATTTATTAAATTACTTTTTTAGATTTGTTGAGGTGAAAAAAATTTCACCCCCCTTTTAAAGGGAGATAGAAGGGAATAACTTTAAAATTTTAATTGCCACCCCTATCTTGTGACATGTAATTTTATATTGTGTTCAATGGAAACAATATATACATATAGGCTATATTATACTGACAACGGGGAATACTTTGAAGGGTGGACAAGAAGCAGGGCGGAGAAAACATCAGGGCCGGAATATTGTGATAGTAATATTGTAAGTATCCAAAAATAAATAAATACTTACTTTTTCCAAAGTTAAAAACAACGATCCAACATAAATCTTTCCTCACAGTAATATAGGCTATACTGATTCAGTTATATTTTCTTATTTTGATAAACAGTTAGAAGATTTAACAAACAAAAATACTGTAAAATGTATTGTAAAATTTGACATTAATAAAACCAATTGTGTAATCGGGAGGCTGTATTCAATATGAACCGAGTTTGTCAACACATAAACGTATTTACCAGTTCGGTGTAAGGGTCATGAACCCCCGCCCCCGCACCACTCAGAGGCTTAACCAATGCAGCAATTTCGTTTGATTCCCCCGCAACTGCGATTGGAAACAGTAACGCCCTTAATTGACAGAATGAACACAAATTGCTCTGTTCAATTTACCTTCAAATTGGCTCCTCCCCCTACTTACTCCCCCCTCCCCCGCCCGAACAACCCCTCACGACACGCGACTCTAATCAGCCCTGTTCGGGTTTTGTGTTTGACAATACGGCCGGGTAAAAATTAATATTGTTTGTTGAAATATTGTAATATGAACTGACTACCGCTCCGGTGCGTGCGTGTGTGCGCCGCGTCAGGCGATTGAATTGTGAGCACAAAACGGCCGCTGAAAAGTGTGAGAACAGATTTTGTGTTTGTATTTTGTCTTGTACACTCCACTACTGGATAACTCAAGCGATATAACACCAATTTATTGCTTACTGGCGTTAAAAGAATTTTAATTTAAATAGTTGTAATGATCATCCACTTAAAAAAATATATTTTTATAACATTTGTAATAAAAAAGTTACTATACAGTAGGGGGAGAAATTATTGTTTTTATTAATGTAACAAACCACAAAGTATTAATATTTGATTTACAGAAGCAAAACACATACAAACATGTTACCGTATGTCGGCCCAGTGCGTATTACTGTCACTGCCACCGTTCAATGGAAAGAGAAGTGAATCTCTTCCGACACCAGTAGGCCTAGTATCGGTGCTCCATAAATAAATGGACATAAATGTATTTGACGGCTCCAGCACATTTTATAGTTCATAAAGACAATTGTACATAACACGTATTATTGTTCTATATAAACTCAATATACATATATAATACATTATACTAGAGCGAGGAATACTTTGAAAGGTGGACAGAAGCAGGGCGGAGAAAACATCAGGGCCGGAATAGTAATATCGTAAGTATCCAAAATTAAATAAATACAATTGTTACTCTACTTTTTCCAACGATCCAACATAAATCATTCCTACAGTAATATAGCCTATACTGATTCAGTTATATTTTCTTATTTTAATAAACAGATAAAAGATTTAACAAACAAAAATACTGTAAAATGTATTGTAAAATTTGACTTTAATAAAACCAACCCTGTAATCGGGCGGCTGTATTCAATATGAACCGAGTTTGTCAATGGAACCAACGAGGTTCTTCTTCGCGGTCGTTGGTAGATAGGATGACAATGATAGAAAATACAGGTCGCATCATCATAATCTGGTTTTGTTTCTCTCATTGAAACATCCAAGTCAACACATACCATCATCATTAACAATGTTAATCGATATCATCAGAATATTCGCAATAACAATATTTATCAAGTGTCTTCCTTAGCTTTAATTTAGATTATATGTTCCTTTCGTATTTTAGATTTATAATTTAATACAGTTATTAAAAGTTATATTTTACTTTGTTATTATTTTCTCTTTGCATGGTGCGCCATTAATGGCGTAAATTCTTACAGCTTTGCGACTGCTTTAATATGGAGAAATGCCTTAATAAGATGTCCTTATATTACAGGCTAGTGAGTGCGAAAAAGAAGTTCAACTAAGCTCGCGGGAAAACAGCGTATTTTGTGACGCTCGTTGCGATGTATGAATACATAGCTTGCCCAAGGCGGCGGCCTACTAGGCTATATGTTTAAAAGGATGATTATTGGAGTTATTCATTACTAGCTATAATGACACATGACATATTATGTTCTACTGGGTGAATCCATAACATCTACCATCCATGTGAACTACATATCCATATTTTTCGAATCCACATTTTCGTATTAGATTCTTTTCTATTTCTAATAGTCACAATACATTTTTCTGCATCTCAAGAAACTGTTAGATTCTTTTAGGGTGTGCATTTAACTACCTGCATAGATTTTTGTATTGCCTTTTAGTCCAAATTTCGACTAGTCGAACTGGAACTTAGACCACACTAGTGGTAGTCGAAATTCAGGTTCAATTTCGAGGGGTTTTTTAGTGCCCAAAACGGGGGTAATCGATTAAACTAAAATATTCTGTAAAAACCTAATTAACGTGATAATGACAACAAAGTATTGGAATGTTTACATTCTTGAAGCTCTTGCCTTACTGGAAATGATATATTAATTCAAACAAACTCTCCAATAACATAAAGTTTTTTTATTTTTGTGAGGCCTTTCGTACTCAATGAGTACATTATTCAGTTGTGTGAGTCCGAAGATGTACTCATTGAGTACGAAAGGCCTCACAAAAATATAAAACTTTATGTTATTGGACAGTTTGTTTGAATTAATATATTGCAATGTTGTCATATTTTTTCCAAAAACTGCTATACTTCTAAGTGTGTCATACCTTGTTGGTCAGAATTAAGATCTTAGGCGAAAATGGAATTTTCTCTTTTAATAAGTAATTAAATGATTTCATAGTTCCTTAAATAAAATAACTTGAAACAAAAGAGATGTGCAAAATGTGCTACTGCGACAGCGAAAAAGAGTTAAAATTTAATTAGATTTAGCGTACCCTTTACAGGAACTTTTAGTACTAATGCACTTGTAACTGATAAAATAGATTAGTAACGCGTTTGAATAGTTTCTAATATAGTAGTTGTCTAATACAGAAACGGGGTACATTTAACATAATGCTCACAATAAACACAACTGTTAGTGTTGAAACTCGTACTTCTACAGTACTTCAGAATTCATCAGTTTCATATGCAATACTTATCTTCACTTCCTCAGGGTTATTGTAAAGTTTCGAGTTCTTATTTTATAGAATAGAACGGTTTAACACGATGCTGGGTAAATAACTTCACTTAGTTAATTAATACTTTACTTTAGTATTTGGTATTAATTATCAATGACGAAATAATGAAGCCTACAAAAGCTATAACAACATAATAACATAAACATATCATAATATAATGAACATTTAGCGATTTGAATGTTTGCTTGGAAGATCAACCGCAACTAATAATATTTAATATTGACATCGATCCAGCTTTCTTTTTAAACAAAAATACTGTTACGTTAACATGTTTTACAGATGAAATGTGCGTGTTAAATGTTTATCTTTATGTTAAAATTAACTAAATTTCTCTAAGGTTCTTTTATGGTTGCCTTAGAGTAATTTCTAAATTGTTGGAGTGGAAGTTCCTGGTGGCGGTGGGTTCACTACAGGAATCTATTTAAATATGTGGTCAGTAATGACGTCGATGTCACTTTTTCGTCCATATTCACGTTCAGTCACGCATGGTGCCAATTTCCACAAAATTCCCCACTTTATTAGTTTACACGGGCCGGTCTGTAAAAACGAACCTCTAACCGCATCAGCTGTGGCCGGCCTTCCGCCCAAACCTGGTTATCCTGTGGCAGATTTGTTTTGAAAATTCGACCACAAGGCCCCAGCCGGGCGGGATTCGGGTTGACTAAACTGTCGACTAATATGATCACCCCCCGTCCTCCCCCTCACTGAAGGGGGGGGACAAAGGCTGAGGGCGCTGTCACGAGGGTGAAGCTGTGTTATTAAAGTGCTCTTCATCTCTCACAACAAATCTCCCCCCTCCCCCACTCACTCTCTCACCTTGTTATCTGCCTTATCTCAGTCACGAATATTAAACATAACACTCGCCGCTTTGCCGTGTCGCCGTCACCTTTAATTAATGATAGCGGCGATGAAAGGACTGTGAGACCCTAAATTCGCCGATGACACCGGTGTGATAAGGTCGGATTTAATAACCCCAACCTTTTAGAAGTCCTGTTTTAGAAGACTGGTCGGAATCAAAATGAGATATGAGAGAATCAGCTTTTTCGGAAACAATGCGAGAACACTTCCCTTTGACGCGATTCGGTGTTTCTCGAGGTACGGTTGCTCAACTCGTATCCGGATGATCCGATAAGGCAAATCGAGTTGAGCGTCGGAGCCGCGGCGCTTCGTCCCACCAATATGTCCTGTTACCATCCTTTGTCGATCGATGCGGTACGGCAAAACTTGTTTGTTAGTTTATATACTGCCAATCCTGCGTTATGTGTGTTTCACAGCGACTGAGACTTCTTTCCTTAAATACTCGTAGCTTCTTTGAACATCCCAAGGACAAAAGTGGATTCTATGTCCGCTTTGGTGGTAATTACAATTAATTTGCGTGTTTAGTGATAACCGAATAAAACACCAGCGCCAAGTAATAGGAGTAATATCGATTGTTTTAGATTTAACATAGAAAGAATCAATCAAAAAAGCAAAAATAATAATAATAGTAATTTGACTTGACTTTTGATTTGACACATAAGTTAATTGGTTTTTAATCAGTCGTTAATAAATAAAAAAATTGTGTTTGCTTATCTGTTACTTTTCCAACACCCTTTTTTATTTCAGTAAGTATGAAAATGATTCAACTGAATTTTGTAAATATGGTACTTTTCTTGTGCGCATTTGAGAAAATACAGTTGGAAACATAATATGAATAATGTTTGTTATGATGCGTAAAAGATTTACAATTTACTGTACAAACGGAAAACGTTTTTACTAACATCAGTTAATATGGTGTATAGGATGAAAGTAGAAGGAGTTATAGTGGAATTTGGGGGCATTTTTGACGTTTCTCCACGCATAGAGTAAGTGCCGTCCCATTATTGTTCCTAAATTAGTCGTCTTTAAATCTTAATTTCATGAACCTGACGGGTTAAAACTGAAATCCGAATAAAATCGCATAAACTATGTTTCAAAATTTTATTCAATGTTTTAAGTTCCAAAATTCTCATTAGTCAGATACTACAGCTCCTTATACAGTATTTTAGGACTCGTGTATGCTTGATGAACTATTACTTTTTTTCAACTCCAGATATATAATTCTCGATTTTAAAGTGTATCAACATCCTAAGATATTCTTCATCCGAAAGCTTCGCATTCATGAATACATTAGGCGCGTACTGTATCTACGACCGTGACGCAAATATATTCTGTTTCATACAATGTGTAAGCATTTATTATTTCTTATAATTATAATTGTATGATTAGTTTTCTACTGATTTCTCTTTTAACTTTGATTTCAAATAAGTTCAACCACGAAGCGAGACATATTGTTGTTAAGAAGTAAAAAAACTAACATAGAACTTTTATAAGAATTGGTAAATATTAGGAGTTATCTGCGGCAAAATTTAAAAGTGTAGCCTTCTTAGGGAAACCATTATGATGTAATATGGTAGAACCCTATAATATGTTTAAAACAGAAGAAATATACATCATGTTCACATTATTTAAGTCCATGGCTAAGATATTCAAAAATTAAATTAAATGCTGACTGGTTCTGATTTCAGGATTTGCGCGTGTAGCAGCATGCATATCTGGATCTAATCGATCACATTTCCAATGCTTTAGTTGAGTTTGTCTGCTCCGATCAAGAAAATTGTACATATTTAAGGTCTTAAAACCCTATTTCGGTCAAAAAGTGTCAACTTCCGCCTGTTTAAATTTACCTATGATCTATGGTATTACTGTTGTGATAGTGGATTTGTCTTGTACCGACCAAGAAAATATACACCAACAAAAATCAACTACGATAAAATATTTTAAACATTAGGCCCTTGAAATGTAATTCCAGTCTAATATATTTCCAGTTTCATAAGTTGAAATTCTATTTCTGTCCCTACAATGAAAATGAAAATATAAAGAAAATACACATAAGTAGGACTAAGAAGCCCTACATGTACGGCCTTTTATGTACGGCTATAAATTGTCTATTCCTACTACTCCGACATTTTAAATTCACTTCCGGTCTAATCTATTTACGGTGCCAATTTTGAGTCTGACTTAGCCTGTCTGCAGTTAAGGTAAACAAAGCACAAAACAGTTTGTCACTCAATAACAGTCTTGAGATGCGGCACAATTAATTCACAATGGCATGAAAGAACGTCACGAGACGAAGAGACAAAGATAAAAGGAAGAACCCTTAATTCATTTCTCCGATAATTAACGTTGGATTAATAGCAAAAAGAGTGTCAGGAGGTGACAATGAATTTCAACTACCCACCTATACGAGAGAATCCAGAGGAGCACGATGCTAGCAAAGAGATAGTCTGACTCAGGCTTACAGTTAATTTAGAGGCCATTATTGTAAAAAGAAACCAATAGGTTACTAGCTTATAATATATATTGATAACGTGATAGTGACATGATCAATAGGTGAAACCCATGAATAAAAAGTGTAAACCTAATACATAACATATGAATGTACGAGCATAGGTCGTTTTGTTGTGAATTATGTAAATCTTCCCCGCTATGATTTTTATAAATAGTGCATTAAGCTTATATTTATTATGAATTTCTGCATCAAAGATTTAGTTTTCAATGATTACCAAATCGTTCTGTAAATTTTCCTCGCAGAATATAATTTATTACAGCAGTTTATGCATAAATAAAATAACATAGTGCCACTAAAATTTACAAATTTAGGAACAAAACTCAAAAACTCAATATAGGCAAACTGCGACCCTACCTGTTTCTGAAACCTTTAATTCAACTTTATACGTCAACTTTTGTATATCCAGTGGTAGTTAATTGAGGTAGTAAAAAGTTTTAATTGTAGCATATGTGTCCATTAACGTCACAAAAAATACTGAAGGGAAACTGTCTAAACCATATGCAGTATTTTAAATAAATAAATGTGTATAGAATGAGCAAGATGTCTTGATTATAACTAAAGCCAAAGTGAAACCTTTTACTGCCGTGGAAAATGTAACAATTATATAGCAAAAGGCATACCGGATAAATCTAAAATGTTTACATTTGTCCATAATACTACATTCAAACATACAATCTTTCCATTCATGGATACCACTAATTCGCCAGATCTCTCCACCGCCAACGTCAATGTCAGCCTTCCAGACTGGAAATCTTCCAACTATAATCCAGAAACTTGTCAATACTATAAAATGCCAATCGCTAAAAAGCTTTTAAGACGAGTTTCTAACGCCTTGGGTGTTTATTATCGTTATTTAGTCGTGAGTTGAAGGTATTATAAAATAAATGTGGACACCACTAGGTGATTTATTCATATTTTATTCAGGGCTGTGGATTTTTCATACGTTCAAGGGTGCCCTGCTCAGTACTCTTTATTTATAAAAACCTTATTTACGCACAGAAAATTTAATATTTCTCGGAACTTGCTGTGTAAGCAATAGTGCATTGTGCGTCGAACATTGCCATAAACCGAAGTCTGTACACGTTGTCTAGGAAACGGCTTCAAGCTGATTGGCTGCGGCAAGCCGAGTCCCCAACACCGCTTTGGCTTTCCTGATATATGGTTTGTTCTACTTTTAATTCAACTATAGCAATTTAAGACTCCTTAATGTCTGGGGAACCGATACATTTATTCCTGGGCAATTCTCCCAAGGGTTAAGACACGCTAAGTAGTTTTCAGTGAAGGGTTAATCCAAATACAAACGGACACAAGAAGCTGAAGACGTCTAGATACTAAAGCGCAATTCAAAAGAATTACTTCAGGACCTATGATGTTGCCAGAGTTCCAAAACTCAAAGTCTGTAAATTTACTTTGGTATTGGATCCTTGCTTAGGTTGATGCAAAGTACTTTGAGTGCGTTTCGGAAACACCTTTGAACAGAGTTGATAGCCCAGCGGTCTGTATTAGAATAGCGTAGTTTCGGATACTGTCTGTGATCGCTGTACTCAGAGCCACAGCTGGGGGGGCCTAGGTCGTGTGCCCCGGGCGGCAAAATTATAGAAGGTCCAGTCGTTGCACTGCAACTGGTGTTTACGCATAATTTAGTTAATCTACGCGCGAATTGCTTTACTATCGGGTCAAAAATAAAGATAAACGTGTTTGAAAGTTAAACACAAAATAACTAGCAGAACTACAATTGCGGGAATTAATTTAAATTTAGATTGTTTATTTCTGCATTTATACACATAAAACAAATTATTTACAAATAATAAATTCCAGTTGTGTCAGTGACGTTTTTAGGTGGTTATCAACCAAATTAAAACTTTAAAATTTCATAACTCGGAAAATTGAGATCTCCCCATGAAGATCAAATTTTCATACAAGATAGGTACAAATGTACTGTTTTAGTACGTAATTTCATACTTAAATGAATATGTTCTTTATTAAAATACCATATCAACTTTTACTCTTGACCGAGCAGTTCAAGAGAGTCTACTTTGATCACGTTAAATGGAGTTCTTAAAGTTATTATCCCGGGCTTGTAATTTTGTAAATCGCTATTTCAAGCGTTTAATTTTTAACACAGAGTTCAAGGTTTTGTTTATTTCCCGCAGCGGGCGCCTACTCATTTTGAAGGTACAAATCGCCAGACTAACATAGCAACACCGCCTAGGGCAATAATAATAATGGAACGAATATCACTTTCAACAAACAAACATTCAAATTCATTTTCTTCACAAAACACTGAAAAACCTCTCATTACAGTCCTAATAGGATGTTTACGCTTTCTTAAGGCCGGTATCGACAGTAATGAATGCCTCGTGGCGAATGCTCGGCTTTGCCTCGGACTGTGGATACCGGGGTTGCTCGCTATGAGGCGTTCGCGTCACATAATGTGAGGTGAGCCGTGTGCTTGTCGGTTTTAGAGCAATGCTCAAAGGTGCCTCGCTCCGAGCTGTGCGTCAAGTGGATACCTGCGATGTCTGCCTCGCACCGTACAAGACACAATTCTGCACTGCAAACCAACAAACCTCCCCAACGAAACTGTCATCATGGATAATCATGAAATTATCAGACAAACGTTTACTGTGGGACTCGAAACACCCTGAATATTATAATAACAACAAGCGAGACTTTCTACACTAAGAATGCGGGTGGTTCGCGTGCTCGCAGTGAGCATTCGTTGTTACAAACTAGCTGCTAGCTGAAGAGCTCACCCTGAGGCAGATGGCACGAGGCATTGGCAACGAGCAGCCTCGCACTGTCGATACCGGCCTTTACGCAGTGACAGGATATTCGGGATGTGTAAGAGGAGGCCAACTCTGTGCCAGCCTTTGCAGCCAAAGCGGTCAGAGCTAGCACGCTTTTATGTCTAGTCTAACTTTGAACAGACTGAACTATTCGTGGAGAGTTGATAGCCCAGCGGTCTGTGTTAGAGATAGCGCAATTTCGGATATCGTCTGTGATCGTTGTACTTTTTATGAGTACCATCGACCTTGTACTAAATCCACTTTTCTCTGATAGTGAATACAATTAAAATATTTTAACAAAATAACATTTATTAAAATATTTGTATATTTGTTGAAAATTTCTAATATCTCTGTCTCGTGAATATAATACTGCAATACGATCTGTATCTTCATAAACAAATAATATAATATAACATCATAATCATAATATTTTATAAATGCGAAAGTACCTTTATTTGTTTGTTTGTTTGTTTTCCCACGTAAACTAGTCAACCGATTGTGCCGAAATTTTACATGGACATTCATATGATTCATGGGATGAATATAGTCCTATTCATATTTCGAGAATCATAATATGAATAGGCTACGCACCATTGGCCTCTAAAGTAGTGAAAAAAACCCATCTTGGTCTTTAAAGTTGTGTAATATTAATTGAATGAGCCTGTCAAATGTAATCAACTGTCCTGTGTAAACATTGCTTATTAATTTTTATTTGTTTACACGTATAGTGAGTAAACTGTCTAAATAGTATATTTTTAAGAAAAATATAGGAATTTGAATTTTAGATTTCAGCGATTAGGTAAGTACTAATCTACCTTAGAAAATGTCCTTCACATAAAAAGGTCAGAATTTGACTCCGAACACTCCTTTTGAATAAGCCGACAAGAACTATTTTAGATGAAATTTCGCAGGATAATTTGAACAAATGTACCAATTCCAGCTCTAAATTTACTAAAATATCAAAAAACGTTTATAATAAATTTAAAGGCTGATATAAAATCCCATCTTACTTCTCTTTTGACAGAAAACTTCTCTGATATACATTTTCTTAATCGCGAAACAAAACAAAATCAACTATTCAATAGAACACACTAAGAACGAAGTTCATTACAATGGCCATTATAAAATTGTTTACATAATATTTCTTGATCGTGTCAACAAGGCAAACTCAACATTGGCGTCGGAAATATAATGCACTTGAACCAGCAGCAGTGGTCATAAACGTGTAGTGCCTACTAACTTGCGTGCAACGTAACGGGTAACTGGTAAAAGTGCAGATATAATATACAATGTAGTCTAACTTTACTATACATTTATGGACTCTTTGTTTGAAGGTTATTTTTGACGATGGAAGGATTGTGAAGGAAAAAGGATTTTTTCCGGACATTTGCCATCGTTCAGTGAAACAAGAAATCAGTAACACTACGTTTCGAGATCTGCAATCTGATCTCTTCTTCAGGTAAAGAACTAACTGATACATAATTACAAACTAGGTTAAAATAAACAAATCTTACCAAAGCGTTGTGGCACGCTTAAGTCAGGAATCACAACCTAAATGTTGTTTGTCAAATTCACTTTACCTGAAGAAGAGATCAGATTGCAGATCTCGAAACGTAGTGTTACTCATTTCTTGTTTCACTGAACGATGGCAAACGTCCGGAAAAATCCTGTTTCCTTCATTTAAGGACTATTACGAAACCTACCTAAGTTGTCTTTTGACAAAAGTAGACTTCTAAGGACTGTGTATGTATGTATATTTTCTTGTTCAGGAGAGAGGCAAAATCAGCCGCTTTGTAGTAAAAAATACTAAGACTGGAGTAGATTAAAATGACATACACTTTTTAACATATTTTCTTGATTGCGTCAAAACTGGATATACATATAATCCTGGTAATTATGGGTATGTTTGTTAAATCTGTGTCAGATATTGAAATAGAGAAAGTCTTAATAATAACTTATTTGATGGTCAGTAGGGACACTACTGTTTTCCACGCTGAGTTTTATATTCAAATTTTCTGTGAAGGTTTTTTCTTCATATAGAGATTAAATTGTGTTATGAATGCGAGATTAATTAATAAATATTCCAAAATTATTTGAAGATATAAAAATAACAGAGCAATCGGACATGTGCTCAAGCACCACATACTTAACGATACATGTACCGGTACTTTAAGCTACTTTTGGAATGTTTGAAATTTGTATTGAGGCTAGACCACAAATATTGTTAACCAACTTTATTTTATCACTTTATAAAGCACATACACACTTCCCCTTCAGCCATGTAATTTACACCCATTCTCCTGTCAGGAAACTGTTGAGGTGTCCAATGTCCCATTGTGTTTATTAGGTTATAATATGCAATTAATTGGTAGTTTGAGAACATTGGTAAGCTAAGCCATAAAAGACACTTATTTTTGGGGACAGGTTACAAAATAATTCAAACTATTGCAAAATTATCTGGATATATGAGTATTTAAAGTTATAAATACAAATGTATTCAAATTTCCCAACTATCTTAAAAATACTTGACTTAAAAGTGAAAATCTTTTGAATGCAGCAGTTAACTGGACGAATAAGAAGAAGTTTAGAAGATAAAACATACATTCGAATTGAGTTCCACGTTTATTCAGTTCGTTTACTACATCTTCAACGTGAACACTTCTACGTACCACTTACCTAGCCTACCAGATTGCTCGGTTGAGAGTGCATGATAAAGTGCTTGGAGGTAAAATTGACTGTGTGTAAATGACTCTAATCTTGATTTTTCCATAATATAAGAGAGATATTGGTTCAGTTTATACTATTACAGTATGTATTTACTGGCCAATAGTTTATAATCCCACCCAGCCACCAGGGTAACTGACGCTAGGAACAAGTAATTACTTCAAATTACACTACATAAGGTAACTTTTATTATTGTACAATACATTACACTAAACAAATATGTACGACATAAATACAATACAAGATATACATTATGCCAAGTTATATACAGTATTTATTTCACAGAAAATGTACATAGGGGCACTTTGAACATATGATAAGGCTAAAAACAATGAGAACTAAGTTAGGTATGAACAAGGCGCTTTTGTTTTTTGCACGCGGCGTACTGGGCAGTAAGAAACGTAAACACAATCGGTTTACGTCATGCTACAAGAATGAAACAGTTTTGTGTGTGGTTATTATTTTAAAGAGGACAGCACAGAAATCCTACACTTAAGACGTTGGAAACTTTTTTACATATGATTTATTTGTTGGAAACATGCCATGGTTCTTAAGAAAAAAGATTATTTAATTTGTAATTTTAAAAATGTAAATGAGTTTCAATAATTAAATATTAATGATTTATTAATTAATTATTGTAAGAATCAAAAATGAAATATTGCTATAATACAAATGTCCGATAGCTTGTTTCGAACAAACAATGCATTATTTAACTATTTAAATATAAATTATAAATAACTATCTAAAAAGGTGATGTTTAGAAAATATTATCTTGACTAATACTAATGAACTTTGGTAAGAAAACATTTAAAGATTATTTACAGTTCTCGTCTGACCCATAAATGTGTTTCTTCATTATTTTTAATAATCTTATTGGACTATATAAACGGATTAGTCCTGATTTCTAATAAATTGGTTTTAAATGAAGTTTTCATGGAAATCCTTGAAAATTAACTACGGTATGTAGCAATACTAGAATAATTTTAGGAATTTAACACGAAATATTATTAAATTCAAACTTATAAAGTATACTTTGTTGCCAAAATTTCTGTTTTTTATAATTTTGTTTGTGAATTCTACCACCGAAGTCACAGCACCCATTGCTACTTGTAACCTTACTATAGAGAACGTGCTACACTACCTTTTTAAATTTTTAAATTGCTAAAATACATTATTTATGCCAATTTTAATTTTTGTTAAATACTTCTGTCAATTTTACTTGGGAGACAACTTATATAAACTGATTTTTCATAGTCAATAGTTTAAACTAAACTTTCATTAAATTAAATCACTGCAACATTAAATGAAATTTATTACAAAATTATTAATTACAATAGTTTTTTGGTTTCATAGGCAATAGAGGAGGGATGAGAGAAAAGGAAGTACATAATAATTTTGATAAGAATATGTAAGAAAGTTGAACACTATGTCACAAGGAACATCAAAAGGAAAGTGACTTCAACAAGTGACAATAACTGTGTTACGGCGACACTCTTTTCTTTTTTAAACATGTAGCAAAAACATACAATAAATTATTACAATTCGAGGCACTCGAAATTAAATGGATAGGTTAGCTAAAATACTGTACTGGATTGTTCTTACGATCCAGTAGTAATTAGTAGGCAAACATCAAATTATAGGTGGATGTTTAAGTACAAGAAAGGTTGACACTCTTTACACTAAACTAGTCATAATCTGTATTAGATACTGACGACTAATATAAAAAATAAAACACTGTCCTTTCCAATACAGATAACAACACGATGGTTTAACTTTTCAAATTGGGAACAAATCATTACGGTCCTCCTCCAACTGTTAGAAATAAACAGTTTTGTAGTTTATTTTTCACCACCACTCAAGTTTTCAAAATCCAAAGAGTTTACACATAAAAAATACTTCACAATCCATCTCGTCTGGCGCACTGAAATGCTGGGTGTGATCACTGTAAAGCAGTCTCCTATGTCAGAACAACCCCGCTCTTCTGCACCACGTGGTATAGGCGCGACTGTCTCTGACTCTTGTCAGTCTACTGACGGTACCGGCTGTTCTCTCCCACTATGTCGATGATCTCATCCTCGGAGTCCGAACCGTCGTCGCCAGAGTACATCAGCTTGCCAGGGCCCTGCGAGAAGTCGACTGGGTGTTCTGTAATACACAACACATCTGTCAGGAGGTACATTGATTACAAATGATTTACTTTAATATTGACCAAATGGTTTCTGGGATTTCGTTTCACTAATTGTCCAGGGTATCCTCTGTACAAGAAGACTGAACTACACCGAGAAGCGGACTAGACAAATGATCAACGGCTGAAAATGGAACGTAATCCAAATTTAGACCTAGCCTGGAATAATGTGAAGAACTATCCCTAAAGACTAGATGAGGATTTTAGTAGGTAACCGGTGGGTTTCAGCCCACCGCTTATATAGAGGCCCACATATTTCGACCTTTGCTAAAAACATTTTGCCTGTTGGAAATATTTAAAGTCAAATACAAAAACCAGTGCAGTTATAAAAGCTTTACACGATACCAAATATTTTGCAACTTTTATGGCAACTCCGATGGTACTTTTCACAACGACATCCTTCAACGCATAAGCGAGCATGACCACTATAAAGGTTCGCTTGCACAAGCCGGGAGCAACAAACAGCTGATGCCTTTCAACTGTGACAGCAAATTACACGATTGTCTTTCTGAGTTTTCCTCTTGTTTGTCGCAACATATGTGCAAAGTTTCGTATCTTTTGATTTAGTATTAGTCTATGAATAATACTTTTTTAATAAAAATACAAAATGGCGGCTAGCGTCTAAACGACACATTTTTCAACCTATGCTTATAGAACTTATTTTGGAATCATGAGTACTATTATCCACAGAAGTTTGGGATACCCTTTTGTGAACAACCCTGTATGTATGTATATACGACATTGATTATGTTGGATTTACAACAAACCCATTCCATATAAGAATGAATAATCATCGTTGCTCTTCTAAATAACAGTATAAAAATTTGGTTTTCCAACACGCATTAATTAGGCCAAACAATTGAACAATGTTATTCACTATTCACTGAAAGGTATTTGCAAAGTACCCAAAGATGGAACAACATTTACTTAGAAAAATTTAGAACAGGCACATCAGTTAATATTAAAATTAAATACAGCCTTTGGTTTGAATAAAAGATGAATTGATAATTTGTATTCATTACGTATATTTTTTAATTTTTTTTCTAAAATCTATTCATTTACTTTATAAATCTTTCTCTGTTCACGATAGGTATTTATCTTAGCTACGAATAACATGTTAATAAGTTCCGTTTGTTTATGTAAATTTATATTTATTTATGTTAATTTTATTTGTTTGCTCTACTATTTTATTATTATTTATAAATCTTTTTTGAAAACTGAAATGCCAAAATATTTTAAAGGACATTTATACTAGGAAGTCTACTTTATGTTTATAAATAAGCATTTATGTAACTATACAACCCAAGTGGATAAATATATGGACACCTTTCTCGTATTTCGTAAGGTTTACTCAATAATTAAAATTATCGTCCCTTTTTAGATGTTTCATACAAAAATACCGAAACCACCTTTATTTTAAAATGTGAAATTATACTATTCATCGCATATTCTACCTTTCTTATCCCATCCACGGAAACGTAAAGAAAACGGTCGTCCTTTACAAGTAGCATCATGAAGTTAATTCCGAGGAAATCTCTCTAAATTAGGCGCTCAGTGGTCTGGCAGCAAGTTAACTTGGAGCTTCTACCAGTCAAGTTGACAAGTTAAGTTGGTCCAAGACAAAGCCCGCGGCCCGGGAAGACACAATTAGTGACAAACTTGTGAAACTCCAGTCAAAGGCCGGCCAATTCAGTTACAGCGCCGTCTTTCCCCTCTTTCTGGCCCGCCGCCACTTACGGTGTATCGGAGCTCAAGAGTGTCTTCTTTCGTCCACGGCCATTAGTTTATTTCAGCGCCGTCTTAAGTAATTTCAGTTCAAAGTCGAGCAGTTAATTGCGAGCGCTAATTATGTTATATTAAAAACGTTTAATTGAGAAAGTAACTTCATTAAGTGCCCCGATTGGAGTGTTTTAGTTATTAGACGACGCCGAGATCATTAGACGCTCCAACGTCTGGATGATTGCTCTTCTACTTTACTGAATTATTTTGAAAGTTACTTATAACGTTTAGCCATTACAATAATAATACGTACTAAATATGATGGTCATCAATTATACATTATGACTATCTATTTATAGTTTTATTTTAAATCGTTACATGGAGGTGTTTCTCTAAGGTGAAGCCATTCTATCGTAGTTTGAGTGGACAGATAGGCTAATTTCTTCAAATGCGAATATTTAAGCTTAGTTTCTCGTTATTGAAAAAAATATACAAAGATTGATAGTAGATAAACCAACCTTTCTTTCAGAGAATTCCTGAATTAATTTTATACAATTTAATCTAAATCGTAGGAGTTCAGTGCCACAGCATTAATTGACTACGTATATACCAAATAATGCATTCGTTATGAGAGTTTTTATTTTTTCACAAAACCTTGTATTTGAAATAAAAAATGTAAAATAGCTTCAAATTATACATTTACACCAATCGGCTTATCTACAAAGAACTGTATGCCAAAAATACGGACTAAACGTTTTGGCCGTTGGTGGTCTACACAAACAGACACAGAAATATATCTCAAACAACCTAGTTAAAAACTACTTATGTTGGACAGTTGATTATTTTTGCTATTTTTACTAGGAAATAAACAATAAAACATATGTAATCTTTTTTGATGTGAGAGTATCCGGGAGAACGAAATTGTACATATGCATTTTACTCGTATATTGTACCGATCGTAAAGACGTATATACATTCAAAAATGCTGGGAACTACTTGTAGTCCGTGTTGTAGGGACCTACTTTAGATTTCTTAATAAGGTGTTGGTGATGAGACATTTTGTTTAAACTAGTATTCATTGTCCTATGAAGGATAAAAATGACAATATTTAACTACACTACACAGCAGATCTTACAAATGTATTTCAGCGTATTTTCACAGGTTCCAATTCACAATAATTCTAAGAGCTTTGACATTCTAGAGCGTCATTAACTTATGTTCTATAGGAACTAAAGAATACCCATAATAGTCGCCAAAATACGTTTCATTTTTACATTTAATTTAAGTAATCTAATCAAGATCATCAAACTAACATATGATAAAATACCACACAGAATGACCCATCCCAGTATAGTAAATGCTGCTGCAAAATGCAGATATCATTTCCGGTCAGATTTAGTGACAATCGTAGTTCACGCGGGAGAAGGTCGTTGAAGGTCGAAAATATCAGCTGAGAGTTTTTACGCGGGAAACTATGCGCCGTAGTACGATATACGGAACAGCTTTGTTTCCTGCTATGAATATTCATATAACAATTTTAGGATTTGGAACTAAGAACAAATGAATAAATAATTATACAAAACAATGTTTGTAGAAATTATTATAACTAACAAGTTTGAAATGTTACTTTATTTATGCGCGAATTGGAGAGTTGCGTTCTGGAACGTCAGTATCATTTAGTGTCAAATACACGTATTCGTTACATTAAATAAATAAATTAAATTAATTAAATTTTACTTTATCGAAAACGGTTCACACCTTTCAGTTGTATGCAAGTGTTATTGGCCAAAAATAACAATATCAATAATTTTAATTAATGGAGAGAATTTTAATTTTAATCCATTGTCTATAATTATGGAGAGTTTTAAAGTTGACTACTACATTTGAACCCAAGAAAATTCCGTTTCGAATATCCAAAAAGATAATGTTTATACATGCATATGATACCTTTTAGTGAAGTATGTAAACATAATGAAGGAAGTAACAAGATACATTGAGATGTTAAAGTAAAAATACATCAATCTACTATGATGCTAACGCCGTAAAAACAAAACAGATTGACTTGTACAGACTAGAAACAGTACTAGAGCAAAGTATTGACTTACCCGAACCTGTGGAGCTGGAAATAGCAGCCGTCGATTTACTGGAGTGGTTTTTATCTTCTGCCAATTTCCTCAGCTGCTTTTTGTGTTTCATTCTTCTGTTCTGAAACCATGTTTTCACCTGAAAAATTTGGGATTTCCATTAATACAGTCAATTGTAACATGTTTATCAAATATTGTTTTATTATTGTATAAAAGCTCCCTTTCCATTTCATGGACAGCAAATCGTTTTTCTAAATTGGTAATTAAGGTTTTAAACTTTAAATTTTATTTACTCAATTCAGAAAGACTGTATTTAATTCTTATTTAAAATTTGAAGTATTTGTAATTAAAAAATTACAAAGACAAACAATGGTTTTCATTATAATTATTGCAAGTCAACAATTTGTATTCAGTTAGGCAAAGTTCAGCCTTGCCACTAATATAAGAGTCTGGAACCAGAATGATTGATTCTCTTGTTCGTCGAATCATTCACTCATACACCACACGCGCTATATCGTGTCCTATTCTCCTCAATTTAGCAACTATTTCAGACCAATCTCTACGGGTTTCTTAATCTAAATCACTCTGTAAAATGTCCCACTTTTAACTTCAACGGACCTGGGTCTCAGAGAGCTGCAGTGCCGTGGCTAACTCCACCCTCTCCGGCGTGGACAAATACCGCTGGGCCTCGAACCTCTTCTCCAGCCCGGTCAGCTGGTGGTCGGAGAACACGGTGCGGGCCTTGCGACGTCGACAGTGCTTACTGCCGTAGTCCGTGGCGCTACCAGTGAACAGCGAGCCGAATGGCAGACCTGCCAGACATACCAGAACTTGGGTCTTTGTCCAATGTTGTCAAAAAACATGGTGAACACAAATAAATGGTATATTTCAGGTTATACGGAAGTGGTATAAAACTGACTTTTAAACAGTGGATGAACCAACAACACAATAATAAACACAGAATGGTGTCATTGTTTATCCCTTTCAGCAAATATGGTATTTAAATAAGTCTCTTCCAGGTTATTTTAATCTTTTGGTTCATTTTGTAACAATTGGCCCCTTCCTAACTCGAAATAAAGTTACAGATACATGCTTTATTAGAAGTGTCGTTACAGAATAATGTATTAAAAATGTGGTAATTTGGGTAAGATGGGAACGATTTTGAACCATTAATCAAAAACTAAAAAATATTCCTTTGTTTGAAGTTTGTTTTTGACGATGGAAGTATTGTGAACGAAATAGGATTTTTCTAGATATTTGCCATCGTTGTGTTACTAATTTTTTTGTATCACTGAACGATGGCAAATTTCTTAGAAATAGTCTACTTGTTTGCTCTTTATCTCGATATTGTGAGTAAAAAATACTAGTAAAAATAGAAAACTTGAACGGACGAGTTACTTCTAAGAACTATTCTGTGATTGTATCTGTATTGATAGTCCAATATATCATGTATTGTGTGCTGTTCCTAAATGGTACTATATATCATGTATTTAAAAAAATATTTTTCTTTTTTATAATTATTATGATAGAACATATTATTTTATATAGTTTATGAGAAACACTGAGAATATTAATTGATGGAATGTAATTACTGACCTGGAGATGTGAGGAAGAAAGGCTCCGACTTGTGAAGGTAGGAGCCAGGGTAGGTGAGGTAGGCGGCTGCCATTGCGGGCGGCAGGAGCGGGTAGCACTCAGCAGCGCGGGATAGAGCGCGGGACACTGGCGACGGCATCTGCACACCATACACAAAGTTTTACTATTTTGTAAAAATGTGAAAACTTTTGTTGAACGTAATAAAGTACGAACAAATAATTATTTTTTAGCTTATTATAATTATTAGTTTTCAATGTCAAAGTATAAATTAGTGCGATGATCCAAAACTCATTTTGGTTTTCATTTCTTGGAAAATCAAAGAAATCTTGAATGAAACACAATGCAAAAGGTAAATATTTGTGTGTGTTTGTAAACATGTGCATTGATGACCGCACAAAATATCCTTACCAAATTCGGTATCGAGATACAGCGTGGACTCTCATTTCTTTTTTACTTTACAGTTTTGTTAAGTCTTTGCCCACAACTAAAGGTTTTATTGGTTAAATAAATCAAAATATTATAATATTAAACTGTGAAGATTTGTATTACATTTTCTAAATTTAAAGCATATTATATTTCATAAAATGGGACAAACTATACGTGTTACTAATGAATTATATATTTGGAAGATTGAAACTTTAATCTGACCCAAATGCAAATAATTCCTTAACTGGATTCAATAGGGACGAATATATTTTTATAAAGTTCAACTCGTAAATGGAAATAAATAAAAACGTTAATGGACAGTCCATATTTTGGCATATTTTCAATGAATGTTGCATGAATAATTTCATTATAATTCGGCCTGCAAACATGTTTAGTCTAGAAACATTGATTTTATATACAATCGTATATAACTAAAACTAAAAAGCAAGGCACGTTTACAATAAGTACTCAAAGTATTTACTCATTAAGTGTGTTTTTAACTATTCCCCAATCACTGGGGATTAATAAGTAAAAGCCCAACGTTGTGTCAGGCACAGGCGGACTTAATGAAAACCTCGAAAACAGAGTACGGAAAGAGTTAAAAAAACATTCAAGATCACATGCTGCAAAGCTTCAGTGGAAGATGTCCGACGGCGGATGGAGAAATGTAGTTGAATAATTTATAGATAAAAAGCTGTATGAAATCAGTTTTCTTTTTATCCCAGTCACAATTTTTACCATAAAAATAAATTTTTAATGAAAAGTATAAGATGGGTATTGATTGAGCACACTCTGTATATCCACTTGTAGTTCTGGATGAGATACGTTCTTCGATTTTTTGCATTAAACACTATTTTTTTTGCTAATTTACTTTACGTAATTTAGCAAACAAAACAAATGTATAGTAAAAACGCCAATCCTTAAACGAGGTGTTAAATTCTTGTTCATGTGTAATGTGTAGATTTTATGTATGCTAATGACAACACTTTATAGTGCAAGTAAATATACAGCAAACAACAGGTAATATTCTGATAAGAAGATTGCATACCTATACATTTATTATCCTAAAACAAAAACTATTGAATTCTTTGACACATAAAGCGGTTATTTCGTATTTTATTATTTGAAGTGTGCAATAAAGAATAAAATGCATTACTATCAACATATTTCTTTCCTATTGAACTCATTTGTAATTCGTATAACTGTAGCCTGTTGTTTTCTAAAGATGTATCAATAAAAATGATATGCTATGTCTATTGTATTCACTGCTCCTTGGAATTGAGATGTATTTTTATTTTTATTATTTGGTTGACAGATATATAACTTTACCAAGAAATGTTAAAAATATTGTTTTTGATTAAACATAAAACACATGATTCAAACCACTCTTGATGTTATTTAGAGTTTACATTCGACATATCTCGATTTGTTATGTTCGCATTCGTTCACAATTTTCATCGAGATAAGAGAGAGTACCCCTTTGCAATTTAAGGGTATCAGCAGATGATGAATGACCGTAGCAAAAAACAGTGTAGTGCAAAATGTAGTTGTATTTAGTTCCAGTTTATTTATTTACTCTATAATTGTATATTAATTCAAATGAACAAAATTGCGTAAAAATGAGTAAAAATACATTATAGAACATGTTACATTGTAATTAAAATTGTATTATTTTCAAAACTAGTCTAAATTTTTAAAATGCTGGTAATAATTTTAATCTGACGACATATTCATAACTATAAGCTAAGTATATACCACCAATATAACCTGGACTAGAAGTTTATTGGGTTTGAATCTGCGTTTACGTAGTTCAGAATTCCTTTGGAGCCATAGTCCATAACCCAGTGGCGAGTTTTTTTAAACTATTTTCACTACATTGGTAACAAATCGTCAATTTTGTCCAGTAAAAAAGCTAACCTAATTCACCTATTACTTTTTCATCTTTCTTATCCATAGATAATTATTACGGGATAGTTGAAACCGGGTAATGCAGACTCGAAATAATATTAGTCACAATGAAAGAGTTTAATAATTAAATAACTATAGTTAACAACTTCTATCTTTGTCTGTAAAGTGAGTTTTGGAGAAATTAGCAGTTAAGAGGCACATATATACCAAACAGACGTTTTTCTTACGTATAAATTATATTGTATGGAATTCAATAAATATAAATGCTATGATTATTTGTAACACACTTAGGTGTTTTTATTTAAAGTAGTTTTAATTTCTTTCTTAAAGCAGAGGTCTGATAAAATCATTTTTAATAATTTTAAATTTTATTACAAAATCGGTTATGAATTAAATAATTCGTCAGTAATTGTAAGACATTGGGGAGCTTGGAGAGAATTTCCACACTCGTAAACAGACTTGCAAGTTGTACTGAACTGTAAAATAGAAGGAGCTGTACAACAATTACAAACACAATTTCAAGTTTTTATAACTATTCGAGCTATAAAGACCTTAAGATTAATAAACAATGATTTTTCCCTCTTAAGAAGACTATTATGTTTGTTTATTTAAAATTAAAATTAAACCGAAACCCAGAAATTTGTAAAGAGATGCCCAAATTTATCTTTTCTTAATCATATGAAACTGATTATTGAACTTTTATAAAATGATTCATAATGGAACTTTATATTTGATGACATTTGGTATAAAAATGTGACCTTTAGACCTCCCACACACTTTTTTGTTTGAAATTTTGAAACCAAGGGCAGTTTTGAAATAGGTTGTTGAGATTAAAATTTGTACTATTTTGCTTAGTTAGGATTTTATTTACTACAATCCGATGATTGCAGAGAACTTATTTCTGTATGAAAATTCGCTAATTAAGAGTTTTTAGACAAAGCCCTGTATATTGAAAAACTAAAGTTTATATCATTACATAATTTAGTGAAGTAATGAATATACTCCAAAACATTGTGTTCTCTATCTAGAAAAGTATGATTACTTTAAAGAATCTTGAAGCATTTGGGAAAATGTAAGGCTATTAGTTACTAAAACAACTATTGATGTTTGAACATAAATTGTTAAACAAGACTATTTAAAAAGTACATTATAGCCTACAACAATTATTTTTAAATGGTGCCGTGTATAAGTCTGGATATTTCACTAGTCATTCGATCATTATTACTCCTTCATCACAAATCTCTTATCTGTGTTTTTAAATAGTTAAATTTGTTTTCTTTATATCTGGCGGCAGCTACATATCGTATATATTATACGTCATGACAACTAACTAAAAGTTTAAGTGATACATTTAAGTCGGTAAAGGTTTCAACATTTTAATGCAGTTATGGTGAAGTAATTAAAATCCATTAAATCCATCCAAAATATAATTTTTACCTCATAAGCTCAACAGGACCTTGAACCTTGAGCACAAAGTTAAGAGCTGGTTGTAGGGAACAACCCTGAGGGTTATCAAATTTAACCGAGATCAATGTAAAATCTATAAGAACAATATTAAACTTCGAGGACATTTACGTCCTTATTGTTGTGTAAAATTGTGGGGAAAGTCTCATTAAAAAAAACTCACCTGTAGTCAAATGAATTTTACTTTTTCTTGTAAAGTGTATATTTTTTAAGTGTTTAACAGAAAAATTAGAACAAATTTTAAATATTGTTTCCAAATAATTAATAAAAATGTCCTAAAACCTTAAATGTTTTATATGCAGTAAGGTATATCGTTAACAAGAGTTGTCTCACGTTACTCTTCGGCCCCAAAAATGAATAAATAGTAAGGCATTTACGTGATAAAATCAGTGTATGTATAATTACGTGACTTACCGTTACCGTATGGTTTTACACAACATTGATGCATCACACGGTGGTAAGTTTTCAGCGCTAGATTGTGAATAATCACAAGAATATTACAAATGGTTTCTGTTTATGGTTTATACAACATTGTAGTTGCTTGACAGATTCTACAGAAAACCAAGTTATAGGTGTGCATATTTACACACATATACAATGTTTTGTTTTGCGAATTCAGTGTGTACTATAGGATAACTAATATTGTTGATCCATTTTCGCTGTCTTTTAAATTCAGTAACTAGCCTAATGTCACTTGTACCGAATTTGAACGTCATCACAACTTTGAACATTAGCGTCAGTTAATCCGATCAAGTAAAAACGTAATATTTTGAGCAAATCTCATTATATTTTAATTACCTTATTATCATTAATTTTGAATGAAAATTTTGCAACGTTTAATAACCCAACGGATTTAGTAAAATCGTTCATACAGTTCAACATTTAAGATATGAACACCCTACTATCTTAAAAAAAAGCAAAACGGAGAATAATTATAGGCAACCAAACAAATAAAGATATGTATTAAATGTAAACGCTCTACTTCAAATAGTTGACGAATGGAAAACGCGGTCTAAGATAAATAATTGGGTAGTCTATCAGAAATGAAGGCGTTCTTGGACCTTATTTTGTGTAGTTGTTTTCAGCTCAAAGTCGATTTCTAAAAAAATATCGTCCGTTGTAAAAATCCCTTTTTAAATCATTGTTTAATCTTTACAATAAGATAACTTGGTGTAAGAGCTCTGTTTTGAAGAATCATTACGGTGAGTGAGTAACTCTATAAACACAGAGGTATTAGTTTCACAAATGTGGAAACAGAACAGTTCATAGTTATAGATAATAATATAGATAACAGTTATACGTAGATAATATAGATATTATCTATATTTACCGAGTAATTTTTAAAATCTAGATTCCAGTCTGTCTGTTTATATTCAGGTGTAGCTATGAGGATATGAGTTCTGTATAATACAGTAGCATTTGAGCAATGATACCGTTTCTAGTTCGTTTGTGATCATTGTGTTCTGTAAGATTTCTGAAAATCTAGGCTACATGTAGAATTAGACGCCCACTGCGGTTAACCTATTGCGGTTCCAACAGTGGTATTGGGAGAAATATTCAAGTTGGAGTCGGTTTGTTCCTACACATCGCTCAAATTGTGATAATCATTATAAAAAGTCAAGTTTTCATTCAACCTGTAAATCTCTCCACTGCAATAGGGCCGCAGTTATCTTGTGGGTTTAAATATTGATATTACCGATCACCATTACATTCATCATTGTAAGCAAACGTTTAAATTTCAAAATATATATATATATATATATATATATATATATATATATATATATGTATATTTCAAGCCTATGTATCCCATATTTTTGAGTTGCGTTTAGTCTTTTGAGTTCACGTCAATGATATCGCGGTTTTTAACGACTTTTTACGAGTAACTATGGACACATAAAAACTCTAGTTGAGCATTACTATGCCGAGTTTAATGTTTTCACAATAGTTCTGAACATGATACAATTTAATTTAAATTATCGCACGTTTCTCGGTTAACTTTCGAAAATCTCCAAACCGTTCCTTTAGCGATCACCTAATAGGTAACAGAACATGTGTACAAACTCAATGTAAATATGTTCTGTAGTTAAAAAGATTTCGTGATGAGTCAGTCAGTGGCTTTATTTGTGTACATTCAAAACATTCAAAAATATGAATTGTTGTCAACATATTTCATGACAATGTATGAGAGTGTCGATGGCCGAGAGGTCTAAGTCGTTGGACTGTGGGTCTGAGTTAGAGATAGCGCAGGTTCAAATCCTGTCTGTGACCGTTGCACTTTTTATCAGTACAATCAACCTCGTACTGTATCGACTCTCCCCCTTATTCTGTTTGATAAGATCCTCGCACAGGCAAGTGGTCCATGAGGACGGACAGAATAAGGCTTAAAAGGGGATCGGTCTCTCCTTTTTTAAAAAGAAGAAAAGAAAAGAGATAAACAAACCCACGATGATAATTATGCAGAAAGTCAAACACTATGGGTTTTAATCGACGCAAAATCAATCTAGTTTTTCACTAATTAATTCTGTAAAATAAATGCTTTATGATCTCGTAAACATGTAATGTACTTCATGTTTATTGATAACAGTTTATTCTTCATTTCCAGAATATATGAAAATCCTAGCAGTGTTTTCAAAATTTATCACAAAAAATTTAAATCATAAGATAATGACAATTAAATTTAAATATTAGAGTTTGTTGAATTTTAGCATATTTAGGATGAGTCTCATGTTGATTAATGAAAGGAGACGTCGGAAATTATCTCCACATTAAGGAAGCCGTGGATTCAAACCCTTAAGAAATCTTTGTTTCGTGTGTTTAACTATTACAGTTTCGCTGTAAGTAGCATACTCTTTTAAATCAACACAACTTATTTCTATAAATAAAAGGTAAGTGTGTTTAGGTGAAAACTATATTTAAAAATTAATGTTTTGAAGGCCACGTACAAATTTTATTTAATTATTATAAAATATAGTTTTTTTTTAATTTTTTATTGCAACCTTGTATTGTGTTCTAGAATATTAAATTTTATTTAAACAGTTGTTAAAGCAATACACTGTTAACTTAGACATGATGTACATTGTACTCCACTAGCTACCGAAACTAATTGCAATTGTTCGTTCACAAATGCAACAATAATTTTATTAACCTTCGGTAATATTATATTAATATTATTCAATATTAATATTAATATAATATTATTTAATGTTATTCGTTAATATTATTTAGAAAAGGAATTTCTTCTTATAATTATAAACTTATAAAAGTATAAGGCAACCTTAAAACTAGATATACTTGTATACTGTTAACAAATAAATTAAATAGACTTATCCAGAAACGTTTTTTCTTAGTTTTGTTGTTACAGTTTAGAAAAATATTAAATGCTTACAATATTAATTTAAAACAAGTTAATAAAATATCGTTTGCAAGCATTTAAAAATATACGGCTTTTAGGCATGTTCGTCTTATAGGGAAGCTTGTGTCTGTAAATTAAAGCGTAGAAGTATCGAGGCGTAGGTAGGCAATATAGATACACCCACGTGTTTAGGTTATTGTCTGTTTCCCATAGAATTAGTAAACCAATAAAATTAATAAAGTTAAATAAACTACTCAGACTAATAAAACTTCATCTAATTGTCAATTAAATATTACCGGCCCCCCCTTTTTTTTAAATATAATTAAATCTATATACGGTACATACAATCCCTTCAAGTCTTGCACCTTGTGTATATGAAGATGAAACAATCATAAAATGTTCTGTAAAATATTCTTCTAGTTTGTATTATTTTGTATACTTTGCGTAATAAAATAACTTTACACTTAGATTTATGAGATAACACGAACTGATGAGTAAGGTTCATTGTATATTTGAACGTTTAAATATAAAATGATAAACAGACATTAAAACACTTGTTATGAAACAACGATCGTAAATATTTTATTCCTTATAATAATTTTCACTATCTCGATTAGATCCTTGTTCGTACAGCTAATCGGTACACTACCTACTCTCTAAAACAGTTTTAATAATGGTGAATTATACCACAGCCAATAATACATTATGATTTACATTTTCTTATACCGACATAATTAGAAGTTTCATACTGAAAACGTTTATGAGTACAGTCTTTTCTGTAAAGATGTCAAAAATTCAGTACATTCGGTAAAATGAAAGAATCGACCTGTAGATCCCATTTAAGCTAACGAAACACAGATGTTCGCATAATATTAATGATGTGAATAAATATATATGTAACGGCTACTGAATATAAAGGCCATTTGTTTTTAAAACTCGTACATTTTTAGCAACAATAGTTTGAAAAATAGCCTAAAATTAAAAACATACAAATGGTTTGAGAAGATGTTGAACTTTTAAATTCGTTATTATATTTTAACAGTTTCTTGTAACAATCAGCATCATTCGGATGGAAAACTTCACAAGTTCTTACGATAACATTTAGACAGTTCTAATAACTGCCATTCTTTTTAAAATCGAAAGAACTACACATTTACCACACATGACATTACGACAGCATAAATTACAAAATTACCTGATTGGGGTGTCCGCTTGGATGCCCGGTCTTAGGTCTAAAAAGAATGTCCTCTATGAGAAAGGAGGTCCTCTGACTAGTAGAAGACCGCTGGGGATCCTTGTCCAGAGGATGCTGAAGGATATCCATGATTAGGTTATCATTCCAGGATCATAACAATTATAATCACAACACCCTGTAGTAGTCCTCAGGCCGGAAAGTACAATTCACAGCATCAAAAAACTTTGTAACGTGAATTAAATTTATTTGGAAAAAGAGAAAGGAAGTCCTTTTGGGGATTTAAAAATAGTTGGTAGCACACAAAGTAGTACACCGATGCTACGGACGACTTATAGTAAACTGGCGGGTAATTGCAACTCACGGACCGCTAATGATCTCCTGACAGCCATGTTAAAGGATCATCCACCGCGAGCACTCTGATTGGTCGAGAACGCAGGGGGTGCCGAGGCTCGCTTCTCATTGGGCCGTACTAACCCCCGTGTCGCTAGGCGACCGGGAGACGCAGGGGGAGGGTAACTGGCAAATCGCACATTCCGCCGTTACTCCTGTTCCTTCCAAACTGGCAAAGCCCTAATCTGCTCCTGATATGGGTAATAAGACGATATAGACGAGGGGAGTGGGAGAGGTTCCACTCCGCTCCGCCTGGTCGCTCTTACCAGCAATAACCCGTATTCTCTCGCTATTGTTGACTCGATATTGCACTGTATTAGTCGTATTGTGCCAGATAAACTCAATTACTCAACTAAAGCGCTTTGACGTTCCTAATAAGTCGATGATCAATCTGATATTGCAGTTTTGTTCCAATTTCTGTTGCCGATCTTAATATTAAATGTTACCATCTTTTGTACGTGCGTAATGGAATTATTAACAAGTAGAGAATTGTACTGCGTGTCCTAAATGGCTTGTAATGATTCGTTTAGTACTAATCAACGTTTGATATTTTTAAAGTTAAAATACAACTGTAAAACAGTTGAAATACTATGTAAAACACATTTAAACCACTGTACTGTTGCTTTTGGGGAAAATTGGGTGAATTTAGACAGCACGTGATTTGTTCAATTAAAAAGGCAGGTATATTTATTGTACGTTGCCATACTAACGGGATGAATCGTACATAAGACTCGACGTAGAGACATTTTATTTTATTAACTAATCGATTACTTTTAACTAATTGGTATTAATAACACTGATTTTAATAGCAAAATCTATAGAACCGTTAAAAGGGTTTTAATGAAACTTTTCCAGAGAGATCGTTAAGAAAAGAATCTAAGTGCTGAAATATAACAAAATAAATCTACGAAAATGTATTAACTTTATCATCAATCAAACTTTTTCTGATCTTCTATAAGTGAAGGCTTGAAATTTTTAACTTCGGTACCATTTGTATTCACATTGAAATTAGATAAAAAATCATAGCTCAACAACTATAATCCACGACAAATCACGAACTATACCAATCAGGAGATTTTCTTAAAGTTTAGAAGTTCATATAGGGAACCATCTCATTTCATTCATAAATGCTTCGATAAAACCTATCCAGAGAAATTCGTTTTTCAGTTCTGTAAATACACTAAAACCCCCGACACTTTTCTTAAGAAATGACGGACGATTGTATAAGGATATACGTATGCCACAACATTAATTTTAAACCATACTTTTCCCCATCTATTCATATTATTTATCTGGATTGTCCCCTAACCCCAGAGCTCCGTTTCACTGCTTTTATGTCAAAAATAGCATATATTAAGAATTGTTGAAGGAAATTCTATGGAATGTTATACAACAATTTATTTCACTTAAATGTGCTAAAATCGGTTTTTACTTTCTGCCTTGAGAGCTTTACCCAAGTAGTCTTTATATTTAAAGTTTTCAAACACATTTAATGTTAAAGTGTTTGTGTCTGTGTTTCTTAAGTACAGTACGATTTATACTCACAAGTTGTCCTTAACAATTTTGTGGGTAATACCATAAAAGAATCTCCGCCGATAGAACCTACGACTCCTCGCTATGATGTAGTGAAACGTACGCTGCAATTTAAAAATTTCCTTCATGTTTGTCTATTACGAACTGAACTATGGATTTTAAAAATGTCACGACGCTTAATTTCTACATAGAGAGTTTTGATGGTAAAGCATGCCTCGTCATGGGATGCGACTGAGCGTAGCGAAGCCAAACTGTACACAGGATATTTCGAAAGCGAATTGAGTTATAGACTAAATCTATTTCTTTAAACTTGTTGGCGTTTGTTATCTGCACGCTCATGTGGAAGGGTTACAAGCTTCCATACTTGTTACAAAACACAGGAGATGCTGATCATCCACCATTATGCTGACCAAACGAATATCACGTCACTTTAAGGATCTTTCCAGGAAAGGATGGCATATGACAAACATATTGTGAGGCTATGAATATTTTTGTAATCAAACCGTAATGGCAAACAATTTCAAATTCCTCACAAAATAAGCCTCTGAAATTTAAGGACATATTCTCGGCCACAAAAGGTGCTTTATAAATAATTTCTCTGTTGAAGGCAATTTGTTATACCTTTAATATAAAGACAAGGGATGAGTGAGAGAGTTGACATTATTAATGAGTAGGTAGGATTTAAGAAATTTAGGCATATTTTGATGTCTGCTTCTAAGGATTTTAAGGTTTAATTTTTAATCTAGTGGAGGGAATTAGGAAGGACGCGTAATATTTTAAAGGACGTTACAGCTTTATTTTCACACAAATTTGGAATGGGTCCCACTCGGCCTAATTGAACATATAACTTAATCGCAGTTTATATTATTATTAATACTTTTTCTCTTTGTTGTTGACCTGTATATTCTGAAATATATAAATCACTTTCTGAAGTGAGTTTCTATCTTTTTAATTATAACTTACTTTGGAACAATTCTCAACGTTTGTTAAGATTTTACTTAAATTAGTTTTAAGCCGTATTTTATATTCTAAATAATTTATATGTGAATGGAAAATCGGCACATGTTAAGGAAAACTGTTACTGTGGCTCCTTTTTCTATTTCTGATACCATCGATTATTTTTCCGGCTTTCAGTTTTAAAGTTGTGCACGGCCCCTATAACAAAATTGCGTACGTACCAAGCTGGCCAATTAAGTTAGTCGACATATTTATAAGATCAATTTATGTAGCAAGTTTGACTATTTGATTTTTGTTAGGCAGTTTTCGCATGCGGCGTTATATAGCAATATGTATATAAAGTTTGAAAACTTAGGGTTGTTTTGGGCTCTGGTGGTGGTTTTTTCACCATTTTCGGTGAAGTTATGTATAAGTTTCCCATAAATGCCACCATGAGGACAAATTGCAATAGGACGATTCTTTTACAAAATATACCTATTTAAAAACGTTCAAATCCCGATGATAAATCAAAATTTTGGCGACCAAAGTGAGCTTACCTTATGGAAGTCTCAAGGGTCGACACTTTAATGTATTCTTTTAACAGTCGACCGACCGTTTTTAATGTAAAAACACTTGCAGCATCAAAAAGTCGTTCAATTGTTTATATATTAAATTGACCAAAAATGTTGATATGAACAAGAAACGGAAGGTGAACTTTAAGTGTCTTACGGAGACATCCTTGCTGTTGAAGCCTCACAAAATAAAGTTTTAAATATTGTTGTGGTTCTTGAATAAGAAACCAATATAAGCTACATATTCAGCATTGAGATGCAGAAGGTTACTAGATAACATACAGTAGCTACAACGTTTCCAGTTGTACGTGCGATTTGAATAATTATGTCTATAAGTACTATAAGCAATTATAAATATATTTACTATAATATATTTCCCTACCAATATATGTAAAACCAATAAAGCCACTTAACCGAACTTTATTTGGTTTAGTGGTTAACCAACCGTTTTTGTTTTGAATGCTCCGGTTAATAAGATAATAATAATTAACGAATACGTTTCATTCTTAAACATACGTAACTTTAAACATTTTCAAAGGTTTGGTTAGAGTTTTTCTTATTAAAAACTAAAAGAGGTTTATAATAAAAGACCACTTAGTGCCGACAGTTTTCACAGCCCTATAATCAAGAAACGGCAGTGTCGCCGCCCTAACTCTATCAGGGTTGAAGCGCTTACAACGGGGTGGAAATGTCAGAATTAAAGCTCAGCTGAAGAGAGCAACCCCAAATGCCACTTAGGGAGTCAAAGTAGTCCATTATTGAGTAGCTCACGGCGGCAGGAGAGGGGGAGGGGGATAAGGCGTGTGTTTGGACTAACTCACAGACAATGAGCTCCCTGATAGAGGGATAACCCAATAACCACGCCAGTGCCGACAATTGAATCATTTCGCCCAGCGAGTCCGTGCCACCCCCCCCCCCTCCTTTCTGCCTTAATGAATACCTTCTTTATACCAACCCCGGTATTTGTGGACAACAATAATTGATACTGTCAGAGTCAATCTGTCATAGTTTATTGCCAGGGAAGGGCCGACCAGGGGATCTTTTATTGATGTTTGCTGTTTCGGGTTGTTCCCAGGGTGTATCTTATACGTTAGGATTGATAAATGTTTTCATTATTTATAATGACTATAATATTAAGAATTCTAAAAATACACATCGAAGAATTGTAAAAACCAAGCTGGTAGGATGTTTACAATGCCCCCTCCTATCACTTACATCCTAATAGTTATGTATATTAATCAGTCTTATTTAATTTCATAGCCCATTTTTTACTATTTTGTTAATTTGTTAAAAATGACTCAATCCTATTGTTCTGGATTGTATTTATGAAAGAAACAGCTTTCGAAATGCAGAAAAGAAATACGAGTAAGAGCACAAACAATACTTGCTCAAAAGCGCCGATATGGATAAAGCTGGTTGATTTTGAATTTACACAAAATGGAAAACAGCATTCTCAGTAATCCATGTTTACAAAATTTAAGACAGATAAAGGAAATTCTAATTTTAGTTTAAAAATTACTATCACATGTAAATATCTTTTTAAAATTAACAGGAAAAGCTCCACATATTCTTACTTGTATGACAAATTTTCTAAAATAGATTTTAATTCACGCGCATACAATATATGTCAATATTTGGTATTATACAAGTCTAGTTTCAACGCAACGTTGAAATAAAAAGTAACGACGCAACCGAAATATAAATGTCATCTATAAACTGGACAACAACTGGATCTATTAATCTGACAAACCAAAATGTAATTTCACGTTAAAATACATTTATCAACTGTACCTGCCAAAATCATATCCTACAACTGACCTATAACATCTAACGCAGTTTCATCTGTAGCACCACTCTACACAGTATATTACTCACAGTATCATCTGTACAGTGGTGGATAGTGTTTAACTAGAACCAATGGTCATTTACCACCGTTCCTCTCTAATCCGGTATTATGACTCGGGAGCGACCTGCGACATGAAAGGGCCTTCTAATGTTGTCTCCGGGAACACAATATCTTACTCATAGTACCATCTGTACAGTGGTGGATAGTGTTTAACTAGAACCAATGGTCATTTACCACCGTTCCTCTCTAATCCGGTATTATGACTCGGGAGCGACCTGCGACATGAAAGGGCCTTCTAATATTGTCTCCGGGAACACAGTATCTTACTCATAGTACCATCTGTACAGTGGTGGATAGTGTTTAACTAGAACCAATGGTCATTTACCACCGTTCCTCTCTAATCCGGTATTATGACTCGGGAGTGACCTGCGACATGAAAGGGCATTCTAATATTGTCTCCGGGAACACAGTATCTTACTCATAGTACCATCTGTACAGTGGTGGATAGTGTTTAACTAGAACCAATGGTCATTTACCACCGTTCCTCTCTAATCCGGTATTATGACTCGGGAGCGACCTGCGACATGAAAGGGCCTTCTAATATTGTCTTCGGGAACACAGTATCATCTGTACAGTGTGGTGGATAGTGTTTAACTAGAACCAATGGTCATTTACCACCGTTCCTCTCTAATCCGGTATTATGACTCGGGAGTGACCTGCGACATGAAAGGGCCTTCTAATATTGTCTCCGGGAAAGTTGAGGGTGCTAACTCTGGTGAGGGGGTGAGTCAAGTAGGGAGGGGAACCCCGGGGGACATAATAAAGGAGCAATAAGCTTGTTGATATAAAGCCAATAGGGACAAGAGACATCAGTACCTGCGAGAGACGCGTCCGTACTCATCTGGCATGAGAATTTACTCTTTAACTAATTGCAATGACTTTACCTTTTCTTTGTCTGACGGAAAATTAAATACAAGTATTGTTTTTATTGCAATTCTAATACTCTGGCCGTGAATCTATGTATCAGTGTAACTACTACAACACCAACCCAATTATAATAAAATAAAAAGTAACAAGTGAAAAAATAGGCGATTTATTTATAATGAAATAGGCGTGGTTACTTGTCAAATTTGAGTCTACAAACTTGTTCACTGTGTCTCCATGTATGTCTGTTTGATATAATATATATTTTCTCTACTACCAACATTGAAGTACTTGTTATAAATTGATCAGCAATTTTAAAACAAAGTTGTTAAAATAAAAACACCCAAGTATTGGTTGTCTTTAGAATTAAATGGAAAGCGCAATGTTTTATAATCAATTTAATGTATACTGGAATTAAGTGTTTATATTTAAATTAGATTACATAAATAATATGTTAGAAATGTGAAGTCCATTCGGTTTTTAAAATTAATTTATTAGCTGACCTTTTAGCTCAGAGTAAACTTATATTACTATAATAGTTTATTTATTGGGTTTACCAACATCAAAGGCGCACGTATACATAGGCAACATCAATATCATTGTACGATTCAAATCCCCTATTTCCTATTTTACAGAAAGTTTTAATGTTGCTAACGATAATAAATAATAGAGCAACATATGTAAAATAATAATAAACTTACAGCACACATACAACTGTGCACCTCATGAGACGATGAAAATACCTCTTCAAGAAAATATATATTCTCAAAAGGTGCGAAAATATCTAGATGAAAAATGAATAATTGCAACCTGAATAACCCATTCGAATTCCCCGTACTAAAATTGGAGCGAATCTCTACTAATCTTATGACTGTTAACTTGTTTTATATCAAATGTTTACGTTTTTGTAGACATCTAATATAAATTGCATTTCATAAATATAAGAAAGGACTACTAATGAAGTTAATATTATTTCTTACATTTTAAGTGGTGCGTCCAATTGGACAAGCTGGATAATATGTTTGTATTAAGAAAAAAGAAAACTTTTTATCCAGTTGGACAAACTGGACAATATGTTTGTATTAAGAAAAAAGAAAACTTTTTATCCAGTTGGACAAGCTGGATAATATGTTTGTATTAAGAAAAAAGAAAACTTTTTATCCAGTTGGACAAGCTGGATAATATGTTTGTATTAAGAAAAAAAGAAAACTTTTTATCCATTTGGATAAGCTGGATAATATGTTTGTATTAAGAAAAAAGAAAACTTTAATAACGTATGTTATAAAACATGGAAGTTGTACCGCCTAATTTCGGCACGTTTACTTCAAAATATAGCTGACTATAGTATAGCTACATTTATTTGTTTAGGGCAGAAATGAATTTGAACTTTTCCCCAGTAGACAATAATATTAAAACTGATAGCCGTCTTAAAGGATAGATCTTCAAGTTTAGAGTTTTGCACTCACAGAATGGTGGTTTTCCCTCTATGAGACGTTCAGAGTTCGTTTTGAGCTTCTTCATTCTTCGTCACCGACTATTTTTGGATCCCTTCAGACGAACGTGACCCCAGATTTCAGGAATCAAGTCTGCGAAAGCATCAGATTTTAGATACTGCACTAAGAGGAAGGTGAGCGGGAACTAAACTCAACATTCGAATTGAATCAAGCCTTCCCACCGTAGTTGCGTTATGTAAGAGGAAGGTGAACGGGAGCTAAACTCAACATTCGAATTGAATCAAGCCTTCCCACCGTAGTTGCGTTATGTAAGAGGAAGGTGAACGGGAGCTAAACTCAACATTCGAATTGAATCAAGCCTTCCCACCGTAGTTGCGTTATGTAAGAGGAAGGTGAACGGGAGCTAAACTCAACATTCGAATTGAATCAAGCCTTCCCACCGTAGTTGCGTTATGTAAGAGGAAGGTGAACGGGAGCTAAACTCAACATTCGAATTGAATCAAGCCTTCCCACCGTAGTTGCGTTATGTAAGAGGAAGGTGAACGGGAGCTAAACTCAACATTCGAATTGAATCAAGCCTTTCCCACCGTAGTTGCGTTATGTAAGAGGAATGTGAACGGGAGCTAAACTCAACATTCGCATTGAATCAAGCCTTCCCACCGTAGTTGCGTTATGTAAGAGGAATGGTGAACGGGAGCTAAACTCAACATTCGCATTGAATCAAGCCTTCCCACCGTAGTTGCGTTATGCAAGAGGAATGGTGAACGGGAGCTAAACTCAACATTCGAATTGAATCAAGCCTTCCCACCGTAGTTGCGTTATGTAAGAGGAAGGTGAACGGGAACTAAACTCAACATTCGCATTGAATCAAGCCTTCCCACCGGAGTTGCGTTATGTATATAGAGCAACCATTTTTTGTCATTCAGCATTTACATTTTGTATATACAGATGTCAAAAAAATACGTTGTATTAGTTAGCACATTCTTTAATTTTCTAGAGAAACATATTGCTTGTTTAAGGGGGGGTCGGGAGCTCCATTTAAGCCCATGTTAAATTCTCAAACTTTAAGGAACATTTACCAAAAAACTTTAAATGATAGCACTTAGAACTTTTTTTTTCTTGATAAAGCACAACAATATACATATTTTAACACAAGATTTTTTTTAAAAAATTTTTTTTTGGATTTTTGGCAATTTTTTAAAAAAATACTCTAAAAATTACCAGTAAATTTTATAAATTAGTCGCAATAAAAAATTTTCTGATTGAAATTTTTTTAAATCCATGTGTTAAAATGTGTGGAATAATGCCCTCTCCAAGATAAAAAAAAAAAAAATTGATCTATCATTTATAGTTTTGGAGATAATGTTCCTTATTTACCGAAAACATTCATTTTCGGAAAAAGCCATTTATTTGGAACATCCATTAGCTTAGCAACTAAACTTGTTTTATGAATGCATTCCTGCACCATATGAGGGATTTTCTGCTTCCTCTGCTTCATAGTCATCTTCTAGCCTCTTTTTTGCCAGTGTAGTCTGTCTTTGACACTTTTTTTCTATTTCATTGACGGCTTTATTCGCTTTTTTGATGCGTAGCATGTCCATGTCTTGAAGCACATACACACAGTTTACCCCAGGTACAATCCCTAATTTAGCAAACACTTCGCATCTGACTTATTGCCTTTGTTGAAGACAGCAATAGCATTATATACCCCTAATTCTAGAGTTGATAGCATGACAAAAGTTCGCTTGTGAATACGAGCCCAAATCATGTTATTGAGCGATTCACTTTGGTTCTGTTCATCAGGTTTTGAAGAATTTGCAAATTTACAATGTTATTAGTGCCACAGTTACCTTAGTACTTATTGTAATCAGCAAGACAAGAACTAATTTTCTTACTAGACAAACTCTTATTTTGAGGCTCTGGAGGAATTGGGCTTGGTGAACTAGTCCTAGGGTCTGGGCTTTGTGTACTAGGCCTAGATTCTAGACTTCTCACACAGTCATTATCTACAAACACCACTTTAGGCTTCCCTACTTGCTTACGTTTTTTAAAAACTTTGTTACAAAATCTAGGCATTGCAATACCTTTGAAATAAAACTTCTAACACACAGAAAACACCAGGAACTTCAGAAAATAAAACTGTGACATTTGAAATGTTATTCTTGGTTATAAACAGAAGAAAACAAATACAAACAAGGTAATGAAAGAAAAAACAGGTGACAAACAAATGTACCAATAGCAAAAAACGTAATAGTAATACAGCTCTATTTTGCATAAAGAGTTATAGTACAATATAAAATACTGTCTCCTCAATGCTGAAACTCTCACCAAAAATTTGAAGTGCAGCCTTTAGAAAAAAATTTTTTATTCAAGAACTACTTGACCGATTTTCATGAAATTGGTCTTGAATTAACCGCTATGAATAGCAGAATAATATTCAATAAAAAACACAAAAAAAGTAATTTTTGATGCATTTGACCTCCCGACCCCCCTTAAAATGTCAGAACTAGTATGCTAGAGAATAACCAAAGTTCTAAGTAAAAAATTGACTGTTTATAATGAATATTTACGATTAATTTAAGTATGAACCATTGTCGTTTTTTGTTTTCAATTTTTTAATTTTTTATATATACAGAATGAGAAAAATCTGCAACAATAGAAACATACAATATAGGTTTTTAAAATACTCAATAACACAAAAAAATAATAATCTTTATATTGTATGGAAAAAGTTTGAACAAAATTTAAAACAAAGAATACACATCCTCAGTAATTTTAGTATCCAAAATGCGATCGACAACTCCGTGTTGGATGCAACCACTTCAATTTTCCCTAAACCACGTTATTAAAAAGGCTGCATGTAAATTCCCAGTTGCACGTCGCTGTTACAACGGTTGAGTTCAGCCAATAGTTTAACAACCACGGAGCCAGGGTAACACGGCAGGGCTGGAAGGGTGCTGAAGAGGGAGTAATCGCGGCTCGATCTGCGCCTATTAGCGGCCCAGCACCTCGCGATACGGCACGGACTCTCTAATGAGGCCCGTAGCCCGTGTACAAGTGCGCCACTACAGGACGTTCTTCTGACATTTAGTGTGATCGGGGCCGTGGTAAACATTTCGGCGTCTTTAGGGGTCTGTAGGGTCGTTAGCCTTGGAGTAAAACATTTACTTTCCCAAGAATGGGTTTCACATAACCCAAGTCTAATACCGAGGTAAATACAGTGTGATCCGATAAAACAACGATTTTCAAAGTAAAATAACGTTGCATGAAATTGAACTTATAAATTACTAGCTGTTTTCCACGGCTTCGCACGCTTTTCGTAAGATTTGCCCCTTTGTGTTTAGGTGAATTATATTTCCAATGCCGAAGTAGAGTTTGCCTTGTTGCCACGATCAAGAAAATCTCTCAAAAGTGTATGTTTATAGCCATTGTACACGCACATGTACTTTATTATAAAGTGGTCTAACACTCAAGCTTTAAGTTGAACCAGAAATTTATTTTAAAGACAAATATACATCATATCTTAGCGCCTTCAAATATTGTTTGGTTATTTAATATACGTAACTGTCTCGAAATTAAAGTTTATAATATGCAGGCACTATGAAAACATATCTTTAGCAGCGTTGCCTGGTGGCGAGTTACATCAATGGGCAAAGCATATAAACCTTCTCCGTGGAAAAAATACATTATACATACAAATTTTCATAACGATCGGTCAAATAGTTTACGATTCTATAAAGGACATACACCCTTAATATTTAAATTAACCATGAGTATGTAATTTTCATTTATGTGTTTATAACATCATGCACTTGTTTCCATCTTCATCCAGATTGTATTTAAATGGTGTCACTAAGTGTTAAAACAAACTTGTGCCGTTCTTTAAGTCGGTAATAGTGTAAAGCTTTGTAACCAAGCACGATCGCAAGCAGTTAAATCCGGAAACCGAAAAAAACGTGAATCGAAGCTCCGGAAACAGTCACTGTCACATCTGTCGTGTGTGCAGTCACTCAATTTTTCTGGAAACATAATGAGTTTATTTCAATTTTAAACTGTTGCAATTGTGAAAATGAAACGTTCTGAATCATTTTAACATATGATACTATTGTTGTGGAATAAACATTGTGTAGTAGCCACAGACTTATTAGTTTCTTTTTAAGCGTCAGTAACAGAAGCGCGATGTTGACTTGTTAACTGTTCCGTGTTTACTGAAATTATATCTGCTGTGTTCTTAATTGTTGCAATATGAACAGTCTAAACATAGTAACAGTTCAAAAACAGCTGTTTAAAAAGTGTCAGGCTTAATGTTGATCCTCCCATTACATGTTGCTTAAAATATTAAAATGTTATAAATATAAAACATGATTTTAATACCTATTCTATTATTTTACAGCCCAAGCTAGATTCGGTAGACAATTCTGTTTCCTATTAAACCTTACAAAATCAACCAGATTATTATTTTAAAAGACACCTGATTGTTTAAGGCGTGATGGAACGTAAAACTGTGGAAAAAATGTGTATACACGTCCATTATATTTTTAAATAGCGACAGTCAGATTTTTCATCTAGTGTTCGACTAAACTCTTAGTTGTTTTTTAACACGATTGGTGTGTTTTTTTAGAAGAGATCTACAGCTTTTTCCAACAATAGTATATTTATTATTTATTAAATATCATTATTATAAGATAAGTACCGTACGATACAATAAATTTGCTTATCTACGAGGATGCCCCGAATTAGGTACAACGAAGGCTCTGCGCGTACGAGCATTATTGACCAATATTCCTCCACCTCATGACGAATAAAATATATTTTACTTATTTGGAATCTAAATTTTATACATTTCTTGTGAACCCAAAACATCTTACTTATTTTCATAACCGATTATTTTCAAAATAATACTAACACATTCATTCTATACAGGTCCTCCCCAAACAGAAACATTTATTCAATGTACTGGAAATGTTCCCCAATTTTCCGCAGAATGTGTTACGGAACTAAAATTATTACAAACGTGATTCCCATATGCACTTTTTTCGCTGAATAAAAAATGTTTATAATTTGTAAAATTTTTTAAAATTGTATTTAAAGGAGAGAAGTTCGAGGTTTATACCTTCAACTTATAAAAATATAAATTTGGCGAAACTATACAAATATTTGAGTCACATCAACGCTTGAATGAAATCTAACTGAAACACCGTCACGCATACCCAGCGTTCCATAGCCTCTATTCTACAACTCAATTATGTCAGGATATCACCGATCTTGACACAAAATCTCTTTCAAACATATTTTTCTGTTCCTGTAGCAATTTAATACTTTTTTAACATTAATAATAATTTGTTAAAAATTCTAAATTGCCTAGAGAGATATTGATCGAATACACCAACCTCAAGCAAAACATTGAAATTTTATTTCGTTAGTCAGGTATATGGGCCAAAACTTATAAACGAACATCGTGACATAAATAAAGACATTCACGATTTTACCGTAATTAATTTTACGAAATACAGTATTTAATAAATAATCCTGTCATATGAACTTTTGTAGGTAAAAGAGTCACAGATTGAAAACAAAGGACAGGGTTGTAAATGTGAGCCAAGAATCTTCCCCGTGCACACTCATGAGACCATGATGTAGGTCTATCTTCAGAGGGGAAAGGTCAGGAGCCGACCGCAAGTGACCACAAATGTCAGAGGAATGTGAACAGTAACCGCCATTCTCCTGAGCTGACATTTGCTTGACACACAGACACTTGTTATTATATTAGTTTACTACATAATATACCATGATGTAGGTCTATCTTCAGAGGTGAAAGATCAGGAGCCGACCGCAAGTGACCACAAATGTCAGAGAAATGTGAACAGTAACCGCCATTCTTCTGAGCTGACATTTGCTTGACACACAGACACTTGGTATTATATTGGTTTACTACATCATGGACCATGATGTAGGTCTATCTTCAGAGGGAAAATGTTAGGGGCCGACCACAAGTGGCCACAAATGTCAGAGGAATATGAACAGTAACCGCCATTCTCCTGAGCTGACATTTGCTTGACACACAGACACTTGGTATTATATTGGTTTACTACATCATGGACCATGATGTAGGTCTATCTTCAGAGGAAAAATGTTAGGGGCCGACCACAAGTGGCCATAAATGTCAGAGGAATGTGAACAGTAACCGCCATTCTCCTGAGCTGACATTTGCTTGACACACAGACACTTGGTATTATATTGGTTTACTACATCATGGACCATGATGTAGGTCTATCTTCAGAGGGAAAATGTTAGGGGCCGACCACAAGTGGCCACAAATGTCAGAGGAATGTGAACAGTAACCGCCATTCTCCTGAGCTGACATTTGCTTGACACACAGACACTTGTTATTATATTAGTTTACTACATAATATACCATGATGTAGGTCTATCTTCAGAGGGGAAAGATCAGGAGCCGACCGCAAGTGACCACAAATGTCAGAGGAATGTGAACAGTAACCGCCATTCTCCTGAGCTGACATTTGCTTGACACACAGACACTTGGTATTATATTGGTTTACTACATCATGGACCATGATGTAGGTCTATCTTCAGAGGGAAAAATGTTAGGGGCCGACCACAAGTGGCCATAAATGTCCAGAGGATATAGTGAACAGTAACCCGCCATAATGCTTGACACCAAGACACTTGGAATGTGAACCAGAGGGGAAAGAATAGGGAGCCGACCGCAAGTGACCATCCTCTAACCACATTCTCCTGAGCTGCATATTTGCTTGACACACAGACACTTGGGTATTATATTAGTTTTTACTAACCATAACTATAAAATGTTAGGGGCCGACCACAATTGGCACATAAATGTCAGAGGAATTGTGAAACAGTAACGCCTTTTTATCAAGCAGACATTCTCTGACAGAGGTATTATATTAGTTTACTACCATAATATAAGGTTAGGTGTATCTTAGAGGGGAAAGGTCGACCGCCGCAAGTGACCACAAATGTCAGAGAAGATGTGAACAGTAACCGCCATTCTTATGAGCTGACATTTGCTTGACACACAGACACTTGTTATTATATTAGTTTACTACATAATATACCATGATGTAGGTCTATCTTCAGGGGGAAAGATCAGGAGCCGACCGCAAGTGGCCAAAAAAATATTAAAAACAAATGTCAGAGGAATGTGAACAGTAACCGCCATTCTTCTGAGCTGACATTTGCTTGACACACAGACACTTGGTATTATATAGGTTTACTACATCATGGACCATGATGTAGGTCTATCTTCAGAGGGGAAAGATCCAGGAGCCGACCGCAAGTGGCCCACAAATATCAGAGGAATGTGAACAGTAAACCGTAATTCTCCTGAGCTGACATTTGTTTGACACACAGACACTTGGTATTATATTGGTTTACTACATCATGGACCCATGATGTAGGTCTATCTTAAGACGGAAAATGTTAGAGGCCGACCACAAGTGGCCATAAATTGTCAGAGGAATGTGAACAGTATACCGCCATTCTTCTCAGCTGACATTTGCTTGACACACATACACTTAGGTATTATATTAGTTTACTACATAATATACCATGATGTAAAGTCTATCATTCAGAGGGGAAAGATCAGGAGCCGACCGCAAGTGGCCACAAATGTCAGAGGAATGTGAACAGTAACCGCCATTCTCCTGAGCTGACATTTGCTTGACACACAGACACTTGGTATTATATTGGTTTACTACATCATGGACCATGATGTAGGTCTATCTTCAGAGGGAAAATGTTAGGGGCCGACCACAAGTGGCCATAAATGTCAGAGGAATGTGAACAGTAACCGCCATTCTCCTGAGCTTGACATTTGCTTGACACACAGACACTTGGTATTATATTGGGTTTACTACATCATGGACCATGATGTAGGTCCTATCCTTCAGAGGGAAAATTGTTAGGGGCCGACCACACAAGTGGCCACAAATGTCAGAGGAATGTGAACAGTAACCGCCATCTCCTGAGCATGACATTTGATTGACACACAGACACTTAGTTATTATATTAGTTTACTACATAATTATACCATGATGTAGGTCTATTCTTCAGAGGGGAAAGATCAGGAGCCGACCGCAAGTGGCCACAACTAGTCAGAGGAATGTGAACAGTAACCGCCCATTCTCCTGAGCTGACATTTGCTTGACACACAGACACTTGGTATTATATTGTTTACTACATCATGGACCATGATGTAGGTCTATCTTCAGAGGGAAAATGTTTGGGGCCGACCACAAGTGGCCATAAAATGTCAGAGGAATGTGAACAGTAACCGCCATTCTTCTCAGCTTGACATTTGGCTTGACACACAGACACTTGGTATTATATTAGTTTACTACATAATATACATGATGTTGTTGGTCTATCTTCAGAGGGGAAAGAATCAGGAGCGACCGACCGCAAGTGACCACAAATGTCAGAGGAATGTGAACAGTAACCGCCATTCTCCTGAGCTGATATTTGCTTGACACAACAGACACTTGGTATTATATTGAGTTTTACTACACTCATGGACCATGATGTAGGTCTATCTTCAGAGGGAAAGATGTTAGGGGCTCGACCACAAGTGGCCATAAATGTCAGAGGAAATGTGAACAGTAACCGCCATTCTTCTCAGCAGACATTTGCTTGACACACAGGACACTTGGTATTAATATTAGTTTACTAACATAATATACCATGATGTAGGTGTATCTTCGAGAGGGGAAAGATCACTAGGCCGACCGCAAGTGACCACAAATGTCAAGAGGAATGTGAACAGTAACCGCCATTCTTATTGAGCTGACATTTGCTTGACACACAGACACATGTTATTTATATTAGTTTACTACATAATATACTCATGATGTACGGTCTATCTTTCAGAGCGGGAAATGATCAGGAGCCGACCGCAAGTGGCCACAAATGTCAGAGGAATGTGAACAGTAACCGCCCATCATTCTTCTGATCTGACATTTGTTTGACACACAGACACTTGGTATTATATTGGTTTACTACACATGGACCATGATGTAGGTCTATCTTCAGACGGAAAATGTTAGAGGCCGACCACAAGTGGCCATAAATGTCAGAGGAATGTGAACAGTAACCGCCATTCTTCTCAGCTGACATTTGCTTGACACACATACACTTGGTATTATATTAGTTTACTACATAATATACCATGATGTAAGTCTATCTTCAGAGGGGAAAAGATCAGGAGCCGACCGCAAGTGGCCAACAGTATGTCAGAGGAATGTGAACAGTAACCGCCATACTCCTGAGCTGACATTTTGCTTTGTCACACTCAGACACTTGGTATTATACAGGTTTACTACATCATGGACCATGATGTAGGTCTATCTTCAGAGGGGAAAGATCAGGAGCTCGACCGCAAGTGGCCCACAAATGTCAGAGAATGTGAACAGTAACCGCCATATCTCCTGAGCTGACATTTGCTTGACACACAGACACTTGGTATTTTATATAAGTTTAATACATTATGGACCATGATGTAGGTCTATCTTCAGAGGGAAATATGTTAGGTGAGGGCCGACCACACAAGGTGTCCCATAAATGTCAGAGGAATGTGAACACGTAACCGCCATTCTTTCTCAGCTGACATTTGCTTGACACACAGACACTTGGTAATTATATTAGTTTTTACTACATAATATACCATGATGTAAGTCTATCTTCAGAGGGGAAAGATTCAGGAGCCGACCGCAAGTGGCCACAAATGTCAGAGGAATGTGAACAGTAACCGCCATTCTCCTGAGCTGACATTTGCTTGACACACAGACACTTGTTATTATATTAGTTTACTACATCATGGACCATGATGTAGGTCTATCTTCAGAGGGAAAATGTTAGGGGCCGACCACAAGTGGCCATAAATGTCAGAGGAATGTGAACAGTAACCGCCATTCTCCTGAGCTGACATTTGCTTGACACACAGACACTTGTTATTATATTAGTTTACTACATAATATACCATGATGTAGGTCTATCTTCAGAGGGGAAAGATCAGGAGCCGACCGCAAGTGGCAACAAATGTCAGAGTGCTGTGACAACAATTGTGCCATTCTTATGAGCTGACATTTGCTTGACACACAGACACTTGGTATTATATAGGTTTACTACATAATATGGACCATGATGTAGGTCTATCTTCAGAGGGGAAAGATCAGGAGCCGACCGCAAGTGGCCACAAATGTCAGAGGAATGTGAACAGTAACCGCCATTCTCCTGAGCTGACATTTGCTTGACACACAGACACTTGGTATTATACAGGTTTACTACATCATGGACCATGATGTAGGTCTATCTTCAGAGGGGAAAGATCAGGAGCCGACCGCAAGTGGCCACAAATGTCAGAGGAATGTGAACAGTAACCGCCATTCTCCTGAGCTGACATTTGCTTGACACACAGACACTTGGTATTATATAAGTTTACTACATCATGGACCATGATGTAGGTCTATCTTCAGAGGGAAAATGATTAGGGGCCGACCGCAAGTGGCCACAAATGTCAGAGGAATGTGAACAGTAACCGCCATTCTCCTCAGCTGACATTTGCTTGACACAGAGACACTTGGTATTATATTAAGTTTACTACATTATACCATGATGTAAGTCTATCTTCAGAGGGGAAAGATCAGGAGCCGACCGCAAGTGGCCACAAATGTCAGAGGAATGTGAACAGTAACCGCCATTCTCCTGAGCTGACATTTGCTTGACACACAGACACTTGGTATTATATAAGTTTACTACATTATGGACCATGATGTAGGTCTATCTTCAGAGGGAAAATGTTAGGGGCCGACCACAAGTGGCCATAAATGTCAGAGGAATGTGAACAGTAACCGCCATTCTTCTCAGCTGACATTTGCTTGACACAGAGACACTTGGTATTATATTAGTTTACTACATAATATACCATGATGTAAGTCTATCTTCAGAGGGGAAAGATCAGGAAGCCGACCGCAAGTGGCCACAAATGTCAGAGGAATGTGAACAGTAACCGCCATTCTCCTGAGCTGACATTTGCTTGACACACAGACACTTGGTATTATATTAGTTTACTACATAATATACCATGATGTAAGTCTATCTTCAGAGGGGAAAGGTCAGGAGCCGACCGCAAGTGGCCACAAATGTCAGAGGAATGTGAACAGTAACCGCCATTCTCCTGAGCTGACATTTGCTTGACACACAGAGACACTTGTTATTATATTAGTTTACTACATAATATACCATGATGTAAGGTCTATCTTCAGAGGGGAAAGATCAGGAGCCGACCGCAAGTGGCCACAAATGTCAGAGGAATGTGAACAGTAACCGCCATTCTCCTGAGCTGACATTTGCTTGACACACAGACACTTGGTATTATATTAGTTTACTACATAATATACCATGATGTAGGTCTATCTTCAGAGGGGAAAGATCAGGAGCCGACCGCAAGTGGCCACAAATGTCAGAGGAATGTGAACAGTAACCGCCATTCTCCTGAGCTGACATTTGCTTGACACACAGACACTTGGTATTATATTGGTTTACTACATCATGGACCATGATGTAGGTCTATCTTCAGAGGGAAAATGTTAGGGCCGACCACAAGTGGCCATAAATGTCAAAGGAATGTGAACAGTAACCGCCATTCTCCTGAGCTGACATTTGCTTGACACACAGACACTTGGTATTATATAGGTTTACTACATCTTTGATATAATATAAATGAGGACATTTTCCCAACCTAGTCTTAATCATAATTTTTTTATACGGATACAAAACACATAGTGCAACATCAACATACATCAACGATATACGAGTACCTTGTGTGACCCAATGTAGCTATATACACATTTGTATTTACTTTCAAATTAACTATACATAAATAAAATTTACTACGAATTATAACGTATCTATGGTAGGATGAGCTGATGCATACATAACTTCCATGTTTCTGACACAGCACGTAAGAGAAACCGTGTTTTCTGCACATAACGTCGATGTTTCTGACACGATTTTCAGCTCGAATTTTCTACACATAACGTCGATGTTTCTGACACGATCCTCAGCACGAATTTTCTACACATAACGTGGATGTTTCTGACACGATCCTCAGCACGAATTTTCTACACATAATGTCGATGTTTCTGACACGATCCTTAGCACGAGGTTTCTACACATAACTTCGATGTGTCTGACACGATCCTTAGCACGAACTTTCTACACATAACGTCGATGTTTCTGACACAGCACGTAGGAGCAACCGAGATTCCTACACACAACGTCGATGTTTCTGACACGATCCTCAGCACGAGGTTTCTACACATAACGTCTATGTTTCTGACACAGCACGTAGGAGCAACCGAGATTCCTACACACAACGTCGATGTTTCTGACACGATCCTCAGCACGAGGTTTCTACACATAACGTCGATGTTTCTGACACAGCACGTAGGAGCAACCGAGATTCCTACACACAACGTCGATGTTTCTGATACGATCCTCAGCACGAGGTTTCTACACATAACGTCGATGTTTCTGACACAGCACGTAGGAGCAACCGAGATTCCTACACACAACGTCGATGTTTCTGACACGATCCTCAGCACGAGGTTTCTACACATAATGTCTATGTTTCTGACACAGCACGTAGGAGCAACCGAGATTCCTACACACAACGTCGATGTTTCTGACACGATCCTCAGCACGAGGTTTCTACACATAACGTCGATGTTTCTGACACAGCACGTAGGAGCAACCGAGATTCCTACACACAACGTCGATGTTTCTGACACGATCCTCAGCACGAGGTTTCTACACATAATGTCTATGTTTCTGACACAGCACGTAGGAGCAACCGAGATTCCTACACACAACGTCGATGTTTCTGATACGATCCTCAGCACGAGGTTTCTACACATAACGTCTATGTTTCTGACACAGCACGTAGGAGCAACCGAGATTCCTACACACAACTTCGATGTTTCTGACACGATCCTCAGCACGAGGTTTCTACACATAACGTCTATGTTTCTGACACAGCACGTAGGAGCAACCGAGTTTCCTACACATAACGTGAATAAAAAAGCTCAACCGTTATAAGAAAACTCGGTTGCTCCACCTTGCTTAGAAACGGTGTCAGAAACATCGTAGTGCACTCAATTGTGCACCTGATGAGACAATGAGACTGCCACTTCACTTATTTATAGATAGGTGTTTCTGATGTCGAAACGATGTAAAGCTCCGTTTTGAACTTCTTCATCGTTGACTTTCTTAGGATCTCTTTAGACGAACACGACTCCAGACTCCAAGAGTCAAGTCTGCCACTATTATTGCTTTCGTTCCACCTCAAAAATTGTATATTTTTATGACTTTTTTTATTTTTAAGAATTAGTTTACCTTCCTCTATAATAAACAAGATGGTTCAGCCATAATGTGAGTAATTGTTGCAGTTGATATGAGTACATTTCATACTGTAAACAGTCACAACAGGAAAGTTTAAAATTCTTCCTATACAATTAGAATTAAAATTCAGGATTGTTTCCCCTTTATCCCCTTCACCTTGCAAAGGTGTATCCCTCTTCATGAAACAGTAGAAGAATAATAGCCAAGATTGTCCTTATTTCTGCATTAGTGTCTTCAGCAGCCAACATAGTGAAACCCAAACTTATTAGGGTTTCAACACTATGGTATGAGTTATTAGAGTCACTAGTATACTTCTAGATGGAGTATGCTACTCGTATTTGGGTGGTTATTTTGGTCACGTTGCTATTATTCAGAATATTACTTTCAACAATAATTGATTATTATTATTTTATTCAGTGCACAGTTTTGCTTTGTTTTTATTAAGGGGATCACAGCAAGTGGTAAACTTAATTGTTTTCATTTTCAAAATTTTACATGATAATTGCCGCAGACAGCATCACATGACATTGGTATACCATTGATATACCATTTGGTACACCACTGGTATACCATTAGTATACTGGCTGTAAAGAACTGGAATTTATACGCGGAAAAGTAATGGGTATCAGTGATACAGTGTCTTTGCTCCAATTCTAACGCCACCATTTTAGAGATGTATTAGGTCTAAGGTGTCGAAACAGTGACGGAAAAACATCAAATCATTCATAATATAGCTTCAAAGTTTCAATAATGTAAATATACAGGGTATATCCTATTAATAATTGCATTTCCCTTTTAATACTTTAAAAATGAGAAGTCATTGAGTGGTCCTTAAAACTTACAAGTATTAAATTATCGTAAAAATCAAAGGAAATTATGGGTTTAAATATCAAACCTAGCAAAAACATTTTGGGATTTTCTAACTGCAGAAGAACTACATTACAAAAGTTATTCCCATAAATTACTTCATAACATGATATAAAGGCGTGAGGAGTTTATATTTTCTAGTGTGAGCCATTACAATATTAACAGGGTCTCCAGACCTTGTTTAACCTTGAAAATGCGTAAGGAAGCTAGTCTTATTTAGAGGCGTCTTAAGTAAGAACTCCTCTCGATTTAAGGTATTGGAAAAATCCCATATTCTTCTTCTGATAATTCGCTGGCATCAGCACATCCCCAAATTGGCAGATTTGCGATTAACTAAGAATCTTTGATTATGTAAACTAGATCATAATTTTAATTTTTTTCTTGTGCAAACCACAACTCTGTCTAGCAAGAAATTGACTTTGTTCATGATGGGTGTGACTTTGTGAAATACTGGTTGAAACGTTGCCATTGTAGACCATAGATGTTCGGCTCTGACGAGAGACGCAAGAACCCGATAAGATATGTAAAAGAAGCGAGAACCAGTTTCATTGGCATGTTGATGGAATGGTTTGCAAGCAAAAAAAAGATGTTGAGTTTTCATTATATCCATTCAAAGAGGTTACTTTTGATGGATATTGACGCTAATGAAACCATCTTTACGACGTGACGATGACTGGTCGCTCTTTGACGCTAAACTTTTCATCAAAAATGTTCTTCAACCAGCCACATGATCTATACTAGATAGGACAAAATGGCCATTAGTACCGCATTTGCTGTGCCCTCGTGCAATGTGAGGGATATAAATGAGTTAATCGGTTATAATACTATGGTTGCCAGACATGTTCTTGATTGTTTTCCATTTCCTCTGCTAGTTTAAGCTTTGTTGTTTTTTTCAATTTGCTTCACTGAAAAGGTAAATAAGTCAGTATAATTAGGGACATAATGGTTTGAGAGAGTACAAAACAAGTCTTATGAACTCTGTTTGATAGGTTTGAAAGGGAAGGCACAGAAATTACGTGTCTATGGCGAGCATCGGGCGTATGTTGTGAGCACTTTTTATCTTTGAATATCCTGAGACGTTGTGTTTCGAAATTGAAAAGAAGCGTGTCATGTTTTACTCTTTTTACGAAGATCCTTTTCTTGTTGGATTTAAATTTGCTCTCCTGGCATTGTCTATATGTCATTCGCATCTGTTGGTTTCGACCGAATTGTAACACAATTGAGACTTAATTTATCTCATATTGTGTAAAATACTCGATGCTGATCGATGTATTCAATGCATTCCTCCGTAGTATATCAGGGATATTTTGGCAAACAATCCAATTTTGAAAAGCAACCCAAACACTCATGAAGTTTGCAAGCATTTTATAAACGCGTTGGAAGCTATTTTTTAAACTAATCATTGTAAGTTATTTAAAAAGAGCACAATTTGTGACGACAAGGAGTTCCATCTGCGGAAACTATGAAACTTATGCAGGATGTTAGAAAACATTCTTGGCTTTCCAAGAATTAATTACCTCTTCGTCTGATGTTTTCCTCATCCTGCAGCCTTCTATATATCATCGACACTTTGCGAAATCATTTCAATCTTATAAAACTGCAGGTTGTTAGAACAAAAATAAAAAAATAAAAAACTATTTGTTAACCTGCCTCATGTGGCCAAATTAAAAAAAGAAAGGAAACCTTTTGTATTAGATCTGAATTAGGATAATAATACCACTGCGAGTTTGTAGCGTAATGAGCTGGATAGGTCTTTTGTTGCAATTTTTGTTGATTCACGCCTCTGACTTGGCACAATCTATTAGTAATTACATGTAATAACATTAAATCGTGATCATTACGTCATGACCATCAATGATCATTATCTTAGTTCGTTAACCCCTATACCTCCGGTCACTGAAGTAACCTTGATCATGGACCAATGTTCTACATTCGGCCAAAACAGTTTTACAATATAAATCAAATGCTTTTCGTTCCTTTTTCTGCTTTAGTAAAAAAAGCTCTTTCGTCTAACTCCGAAATAGGATCATAAAGAGCAAATTTTAAGAAAACATTCACTGTTATACGACGTTGTTAGGGTAAAACTATAATTGTTATGTTGTACATAATATTACTTTTTTAAACATTTCCACTCATTTGAGCTGTACTTTCAAACAAAGTACGGTTTCAGTCAATTGTAATAAAACATTTTTTTAGGTTTAGTTGTAAAAACTGGTGCAAATTGGAGATAAAGTATGGAAAGGAGCAAAGAAAAAAGATTTTAGAGCAATTTTTTACTGAATATTACAAGTGAATCAAACCGACTTAACGTTGATTAGGTTTATCAAAATACTTTCTACTGTTCATAAGGTGTTTTGTTACAATCTATGTTTCTCTTATAACATCTTAAGGAGGTAGAACTTACCCATGCGCAATAACAAATTAAGTTTCAAAAGACATTTTAAACTGAACTGTATCAGTTATATAAATATTTTAAATCTGTTGTATCTCTAAAATCCATTTTCATTGGGATTTACATTAAATTCAGATGTAAATTACACAAACAATGCAAACAAAATTAACGTCTATACCATGTTAACATTTAAGTGATTGATTACAATGTCTTTACACACGCGCGCGCGCACACACCACACACACACACACACACACACACACACACACACACACACACACACACACACACACACACACACACACACACACACACACACACACACACACACACACACACACACACACACACACACACACACACACACACACACACACACACACACATGAGTGTGATATTATATAATATATATAAAACAAATCAAAAGGAACAACACTAACAAATTTAATATGATAATAAATATTTATGAAAATGCACAATGCACTATTTATATATTGTACTTAGACGTATCTATTTATCTCATCGCATAAGCTACGTTCTTAATTTATAAAATCTTCTAAAAATGTTGAATTGTTAATATTTCTTTAATTTTGAAATGAGGTCGTTACAAACATTTGTCAATAATTTCTTCTGCTTCTTTATACAATTTCATATTATTTTCTTTTATTAAGTTCTCAGAAAATTTGTTAATTTTATATTAGATGTTTTTTAATCACAGTGCTGTTTTATAGGCACTTCATACCTAATTTATGGCAAGATTTTCAATGTAGTTTCAGAAAGTTTGTAACACGTAATAACGTGAGTTTTTGTCCCGTTTCACTCGACAATATCAGTTATAATGGAAATAATATGATTATTTCTTAAGCTAAAATAAATGTAACCTATGTAATAATGGTCCAAGAATAGGCTACGCGACTGTCTTACAAACCCTTAATCGAATACATTGAAGAAAAGTAATTACAATAGAAGGTATGTTATTACCATAAATTTAGCTCAAGCCGTAAGAGCATTACACTAATGAAAATGTCAACAGAGTCCGCGGGGACCGAGAAGTCAACGATAAAGCTATCAAGTTCAGCTAATTACACAATTAAGTACCGTAGAACATCACAAAAAGGTCATTGGGGCCATTATATGCTGATAATGTCAACACGGAGTCGGTCAATATTGGGGTTGACGGGCGATTATGTGGTGGGATACAGAGCTTCTGTAGAACTTATCACTTTGGTGAACCGTCAAATCAGATGTTAAATATTATTTGATCACGTATTGGTTTCAATCTTTCAGTTAGCGTTTAATGACTAATTTAATCCTATATTTTTATGTTCTTAGTTAAATAGTCTCCGTTATTTAATTATTTTATTTAGTGGCTTATTTGGCAATAACCGACAAACCCAAAGGAATCATTTCTTTCATCTTGCGTTACGAGTGAGGTATGATTGATGCTAACGGAAAGGCCTTCTAAAATCAAACCCCCAAAGCTAATAGAGCTGCGTTATCAATTTTGAACGATGCTTTGAATACATAATATAAACGTATGCTTTATATATATAAATATATGGGAATCGTTTTGAATTCATGCGTTTATAGTATCTACTCTATCGGTAACAAATAATTTTCACCCTAAGTTTTCCAAAAATGCACCCTTTCGAAGTTAGGCCATATTCCTTAAACGTTGAGGAATACCGAATAAATGTTTCATCAAAATTGATTTTAATATAAAATGTTTAGTGATTTCCCATATAACCCAGATATAGCTTTGTGATGGTAAACTAATACAATGAGCCAATTCAATTCTTACAATTATTGTAGTAATTAGAAAAGATAGAACAAATTGTGCTTATGTCTACATTGCATATATTTATATTCACATTAAGTTTCTACTAACTTTACCATAAGAATGAAAAAATGATTTTAACATTTTATCTTCAAAATATTTTCAAAAACTTTATTTCCGAAGTTGAAATACAAATGATTTTTCTCTATATTTTGTGAAAGTATGTATACTTTCTTACAATAATGATGGCTTCCTTGATTTTGTTATCAATTTTTTAACAAAGATACGTACATACGTAGATCTAACATTAAAATTTTAAAAATAATAATACATAAAAAAGTTTTATTATTTTTTTCCAATGTTGTACTTTTAAATATAACATAAGTAAAACAAAACTCCATCCTCACCTAATAAATTAGCCCTTACGAAAAAACATTGGCAGATGAGAGTTTGCTGACTTCGTTACTTACGGATTTGGACTTAGTGGTATTAAAAGTGTACAGATTGTGCGGTGAGAGTAACAGTACTATACAATAGCCTAACACACAATACAAAAGCGCACATGCCTGTCGTATATACAATGAGTTTACTACACTATAGCTCATCATACTGTGGTCAAGCGAATGGGCGTACATCTTGTATTGTGAGTTTATTACTCTATAGCTGATCATACTGTACTCAAGCGAATGGGCGTATTGTGAGTTTACTATACGGTAGCCAATCAGATGACACAAAACACGGATAAAAGTAAAATCGACTTTAAAATTAGTTATGTATCTCGTTACGAATAATTTACATTGGTTTTATTTCAAAACAATTTAAATCCTGATTAAAGGAATAGAGAATTGTTTTTATGCTAGATACATACACGTTAAAAAATGTGACTGAACCAGATTCTTTACAAAAAGCGTTACATATCTGATTACAAATAGTATATATCCTAGTACTTACCGTATAAATCTGGTATTCGATGATGAGCTGAACCACAGAAGCTATCTCACAAGTGGCCGCAAAATGTCAGGAAAATGTGAACAGTGAACGACCGCCATCCCTCGCCGCTGACATTTCTGTAGTGGTTTGGAATCGGCTCAAGATGGTTTCATTCATACTTCACAGGTTTCTTAGGCTTATCTCAAGGACGCTATCACTGGCAAAGTAGTTTCAAATTTGTTTTTCGCCATTTAAAAATGTAAATAATATTGTCAAAATCATATTATTGGCCAATGTTCTTAAGTAGTGTTAAAATATATGCCAAGAAAGATTAGTTTTTGGGATATTTATTATAGTCTGCTAAATTAAGATTTGGTTAGTAGTCTTCTTTCTAGGCATTCTTCTGTGTTTTCCGATCAACAATTCACTGTCTTGCCTGTCTCATGTAAATAGAAGTAGTAGTAGTGAAGGGTTCACTTTACAAATTGTCTCACCAACATGAATACAGTATTGGGTGAACGGATGTAATTGGTATATCTATGTTGTTATTAAACGTACTAAATTCTCCGACAAGATTTAACTTTGAATGTACACTGGTCTCTATAGGAATCCTTTTTACCAACGTCACACGAGAATGGTTACCATGTTTTATCAGATGGTTCTTTAAAGGAATTGTAATGCAATTTTAAATATTGCTGATATATTTTTTATGGAAAATATTTGCAGTTCTCCATATTTTTATAAAATTGCATGGGAAAATATGCCATCTTGGTGTTTTCAGCGCAACTTTTAATTGCCAAATTTGTTTCCAAGTTCAAATATTATTTCTGATATAATAATGATTACCATTAATAAAACACGTGTCTTTTAAACTTAATAAAACTGAATCTATAGTATTTAAAACTTACACTTCCTTTTGAAATTAAGAATATTGAATTCATACCAACCTTTATAACTGTTATAATATTTTAAATAAAGAATTAATAAAATTATAACACAATAACGTCTAATATTATAAAATAATGCATTTCTCAACATAAACATGATATTTTGAAAAAATACATTTAATACCATATATTTCAAGTTTTTACTCAAGTATAATCGTTATCTATAAAAACGTATATTCATTTGGTACTAGATCTATCTGATGTAATGTTCTAGAGATAGTGAACAGAGACAAAACCCATGTGGCACTGGTCGCCTAAGTAGTGCTTCTCGCCTAAAACATATGTTTGTTGTTTTAAGAAGTTGCGGTCTGATTGTAAATTGCCTCTTGTTTTTTTTTTCATTTTGTTTATCTAATAAAATTTTGTAAAACGTTAAAACAGTTAAAATTTGGTCTCAACGATCAAGTTAGAGTGGGTTTTAACACTAACAGTAACAATATAGTTTTAGAGATATGTGAATTTGGCTATATCTAGCTGTCAACCAACTGCTCGATCTCTCGTAGTTATATCTGGGACGTAAATTCGAGATCGTAGAATCGAGAGAAAGGATCACTTTTGTGTTTTTGGGTAAATAAAATAACGTTTTTTTCCGAAAGAAATAAATATTTCCACGATTATAACTTCCACTTAATTCTTGTGGAGTAGTGGTAATAGCTGGGAAGATCACATTACAAAAATATATAACTTGGAGGAAACAGATAATAAAGTCACAGTACTCAGAAGGTTTCCCACGTCAGTTTAGCCGGCTGATTAAGACCGGGCTATTAAAAATTCAAGAATATAGATGGTAATTTTAATGAACATTTTAAACAACGTTACATAATGGAAGGAACAGAATCGGAGCTATTCAAGGTCACGTGGCGTGGCTATGACATCATTATTGACAATCAGCCGACATTGTGGTGGGTAACTTGGTTACAGCTTGTTATTACCAATCACGGCAGAATTATTTCCTCCACTCCCGTTCCCCACGTTCTTGGCATACTTGTCACGGGAGTTCCTGATAGACTTCATTCAACGTGTTTTCTCTTAATAAATAACTAAATAAATCATGTTATAACGTTTCAGAAATGTATCTTTTTTCATTAACATTGTAAGTTATAAATAATTAATATTCTTTGTGAATAGATACAGCGACTTATACTTCAAATCCTATATGACAGGATATGAGTGATAAGAAATAAAAAAAAAAATAAGAATGATAACAAATATCTCTACTCTCTTTGAGGTACATCGCCCCTGATCCAATTTAGCTCGCTCCAAGGGCTTGGAACATCAGGGCAGATGCCAGTATCGGGTTCTAAACCTTTTACTTCGTGTTTATAAGAGTTGAAATGATCTCACCTTTACCGCTGTTACTGGAAATTCAATTAATTCAAATGACAACACATTCAAAATCCAAATATTGTAATAACATTGCAATGAACTTCTTTGTTTCCTACTTCGTACAGAGAAATACAATTAGTTTGGATAATAGTATAGCATTTTTGCAAATACTTTTACCGTGTTGAATTATACTGTATGTTGGGTTTTGTAACTGCTATGCTGTGGCCGATGTTTCCGAATCTTGAATTTTTGTGAGCCTAATATCTAAATCATACTGATATTAAACGTTTTGTTTCTCAAATGTAAACTGAGCCACATCTTTAAAGAATTTCATAGACCTTAGCATACAGAGTATAATTGTATCTTTTACTGGAAATATACTCCGTTTTATCGGTTATTGACTGGGTAGGAGTACATAGTAGCAGTAGCAGTAAAAAATTTGTAATCTATAGCACATTTCATTCTTAAAATATTATGCGGACAGACAGACTACTATACAGAAATCAACGATTTACATACTACCTGCAAAAAATTAAAAAAAACTAATTGTTTTAGCCTTCTGAGTGATGGTTCAATGACGCTTAGACAAATCCCATGTATAGATAGACATACGTCATCATAGAACGAATTATTTATTATGTATAAGTGAAGTTCATGCCATATTTAAAATATAGAGATGAAATCTTTCTCTCGATATTTTGCACATGGCTAGTAGGGGTGAGTCGTTGTACCAAGAACTGCCTTGTTACGACCCTTCGTCACTAGAAAGGTTGCCGGAAAGGTTCGACTGGAACTGTCGTGAAAACGCAACAGTTGGAATGAATGCCTGGACTGATACTGTTAGACTACTGGAAAGATCATTTGTTTCAGCATTCTTTCAGGATTACTTCGATAACAATTCCTGTGATTATGAACTCGTTTTTAATTTCAGTTGGATTTTAAGTTTAAAACAAAATATTATTTCTATATATGTAATATGTGTTTTTTTTTTATTTCAACATATGTTTTTCTTAAAACCTTTACACATAAATTAAACACATATAGTAACGGCAATAGAAAATACAAATGAAGATAAACAATTAGTGCACGACTCGGTATTAACGTTTGTCACCAATCTGATTAATAGGCATATTAATACCCCCCGCCGCTACCACGGGGTGAGCTCGCCAGGGGGCTCGTAGGGGTTTTTACTTTGCTCTTATTAGAGGATTATCCTCTTCGTTATTGCTGTCTGTGTTTTTATCAGAGAATTTAATTAACTGGATGGGTGTTTTGCCAATTAAAGACAAGAACAATTCAAAAGTAATCATATCTGAATCAAAGCGAACGTAAAAATCATCAATAGTTATATTTTCACACATTACCCATTCTCACTGCACAATAAGGGTTGGAATAAAATAGTAGATACTTTATTTTCACTGGCACAATTAGGGCCACCTAGTCCATTCTTCATTTTAACAGTATGGTAACAGCAAATTAACACTTTGATAAAACTAAAAAATTAAACATTGTAAGAAAACTTAAAATCTCAGTTATTTTTATCTTGCTACCAGTGATATAGTATACTACCTCAGATATAATACAATCCGTCTATGCCTTAGTCGTTAGTTTGATTTTGACGATGGAAGGATTGTGAGGGAAAAAGGAATTTTTTGTATCACTGAACGAAAATATTGTTTCCTTCGTGTTTTATCTCTACAGTAACACATTTAACACGCTGTCCCTCACGGCCACGTTATTACATACACAAACATATTATAACTGCACTGCAGTGTTTTATAACTGACACATTGTATACACTGTGTCTAAGTTATTTGTATATCACTGGTACATACATAATAACTGCACATTGTATACACTGTGTCTGTTTCTGCACTGTTTGTTGATTGATAGCAAAAAAATGAGCACTGAGTGATTGATAGCAGGCACTGTTACATTGTATACACTGTGATTGATAGCAAAACATGTTTATAACTGCACTATTGTATAACCACTTGAACAAAACATGTTTTATAACTGCACTGTTACATTGTATACACTGTGTCTACAGTAGCAAAACATGTTTTATACACTGCACTGTTACATTGTATACACGGCCACTTGATTACAAAACACGTTTTATAATTGCACTGTTACATTGTATACACTGTGTCTACCAGTTGATAGCAAAACATGTTTTATAACTGCACTGTTACATTGTATACACTGTGTCTACCAGTTGATAGCAAAACATGTTTTATAACTGCACTGTTACATTGTATACACTGTGTCTACCAGTTGATAGCAAAACATGTTTTATAACTCTTTGTTACATTGTATTTGACGATGGAAGGATTGATAGGGAAAAAAGGAACTTTTTGTATCACTGAACAAAAATATTGTATACACTTAGTGTTACCACTTTGATAGCAAAGTAACACATTTAAACTGCACTGTTACTCTCACGGGCTACACGTTATTACAAAACACGTTTTATAACTGCACTGTTACATTGTATACACTGTGTCTACCAGTTGATAGCAAAACATGTTTTATCTCTTTGTTTGAAGTTTGATTTTAACGATTGAAGGATTGCGAAGGAAATATTTTTTGTATCACTGAATGATGGCAATTATCCGGAAAAATCCTTAATCTTTTATCACTACAATAACATATTTAATTCGCTGTCTCTCAGGTTGGGATATTTAAAAACACATTTAATCACTTCATTGGCACATTTAATACGCTGTTTCACCCGCCATGCTATTTCAAAATACGGTTAACCATAATATTAACTCAATATCAGTGTATAAATTGGTGGTACACCAGTTTTTATAAACAAGATTCTTACCGATTCCAAATTCAAAATATTTTTCAATTAAGTAGACTGAGATTTAGATAACTCGTCTCGCAGCCAGGGGGTGCTGACATGCTCGTCTGTAGCAAGCCTCCAAAAATATAAGCCAATTCTTTGGTAACCGAACTATTTTTATTTTAATGCTGTTTTACAACATCCGTTGTTTAAAGCTAAGATATCACGTAGAATTCAAAGTTCTTAATTAATTTCCAGTTTCAAACTCAATGTTAATGTATCGAGCTATATAATCCAGAAAGACAGATCTTGAACCTTTTTTTTGCCTCATAGCAGAAAAGTGTTGGAACTAAATCATTTTTTATTTTATTTTTTTTTTTATATATATTTTTTTTTAAGGAGAGGCCGATCCCCTTTTAAGCCTTATTCTGTCCGCCCTCATGGGCCACTGGCCTGTGCGAGGATCTTATCAAACAGAATAAGGGGGAGAGCCGATATAGTACAAGGTCAATGGTATTGATAAAAAGTGCAATGGTCTCAGACAGGATTTGAACCTGCGTTATCTCTAACTCAGGACCCAAAGTCCAACGATTTAGACCACTCGGCCATCGGCTCCCAGTAATTTTAACTACAATTACCGTAGATAAATTCCCTCAAACTCCTTTCCATTGAGATCTGACTGTTGTAAAACGGCCTTAAGTTTATGCTAAAAGAACATCATGAAAAATGTACACTAGAGCCTTTTAGACCCTTATGTTTTGACGTACAATTATGGAAGACATTTAATTTTAACTGTGTAATTAAAACGCATCCAAATCCTTTTCAGTTTGTCTTTCGAATAATAATATCCACACACTAAGATATTATTATTTATAGAAGAAGATTACTTTAATCCTTTTATCTGTTAAAATTAAAATAAATATAATTATAGCTTTAGCATTAAATTCAACAAAAGTCCTCCTGTTTCACAACGTACAGTTTTTTTCTAACTTTTATTTGACAATAAAGACTTAGGATTTTATGTACAAAATATCCTGTGTATAAATATATTTGAAACAACTATTTGAACCAGTGAGTAGACAAGTGCGATACTACAAAATGTAGTACTTTAGGATGCAAGCGAACGTTGCAGACCTTTTTTACGCTTACCTCGCAATGAGGATTATCCAGAATTCACAATACCTTGTTTGGTCTTGTGTGTAATAATATGTGAAATAAAAATTTGAACAAATGACTAGGCAAGTAGTATTATTACCTTTACGATTTAAGAATGCGCGAGAACGTTGCAGACCTATTTTACGCTTAACTCACGATACGGATTATCCAGAATTCACAATACCTTGTTTGGTCTTATGTGTAAAAATATGTGAAATAACAATTTGAACCAATGACTAGGCAAGTAGTATTATTACCTTTACGATTTAAGAATGCGCGAGAACGTTGCAGACCTATTTTACGCTTAACTCACGATACGTATTATCCAGAATTCACAATACCTTGTTTGGTCTTATGTGTAAAAATATGTGAAATAACAATTTGAACCAATGACTAGGCAAGTAGTATTACTATCTTGACGATTTAAGAATGCGCGAGAACGTTGCAGACCTATTTTACGCTTAACTCACGATACGGATCATCCGAGGTTCACAATACCTTGTTTGGTCTTATGTGTAAAAATATGTGAAATAACAATTTGAACCAATGACTAGGCAAGTAGTATTACTATCTTGACGATTTAAGAATGCGCGAGAACGTTGCAGACCTATTTTACGCTTAACTCACGATACGGATCATCCGAGGTTCACAATACCTTGTTTGGTCTTATGTGTAAAAATATGTGAAATAACAATTTGAACCAATGACTAGGCAAGTAGTATTACTACCTTTACGATTTAAGAATGCGCGAGAACGTTGCAAACCTATTTTACGCTTACCTCACGATACGGATTATCCGAGGTTCACAATAACTAATATTAGCAAACAAATCGGACATAGTCAAAAGTTTGTAATGAGAAGGGTGATCAACATATGATGTAATTAATACTCCATTCGTACTTCCGCTTTAGTTACTCCACCTGAAGCTGTCGTAGGTTTGACCTCTGAAATATATATATATATATATATATATATATATATATATATATATATATATATATATAAACATTGAATCACAGAAAGTACTTGCTCCGCCGGGAGTCGAACCCGGATCTCTCACTTGTCGGGTGAATGTGCTACCATTACACCACAGAGCGCTTACTTTTTCCGATTCAAAGATTTAGTATTTGGCCGTATCTGTCACATATGGGTTTAAATAAGCAAACTAACATACGATTGGAATATATATATATATATATATATATATATATATATATATATATATATATATATATATATAGCAAACGAGTCCAGCTCTCTACGACTTGTACTATATAAGTTATGTGAGACAATTGCTCTAGCCCAAACTGTTTCAATACTATGATAATACCCGGCTGTCTTCCCATTGGCTTTTCTACGATCCTCTTCAGTAATAAACAGTTCAATTAGTCCAACTTGTTAAGAGTTAATTCGCTGAATTATCGGCCATTCTAAGATAACTTGACACTTTCATACCTTTAACATCAAACCCTGCATGTTTTCGTGTCGTAGTCTGTCTGTCAATACCATAACTCTTGATAGAAAGATCAATAGGAACTTTGTAAATAGGCTCATCCTAGTCCAAGAATGAACTCTTCATTCAAAATTAAAGATAAAAATAAAATTAGAACATTTTTTCACTGTTCTTATGGCGTAATCGTGGTGGCAATGAGAAAATCGCAAAATAAATCTGTAAACAACTTAGTACACGGTCAGGAACATAAAAAATTAGTGTGAATGTTATAAATAAAATGTTTTTTTTTTTTAATCTATCATCGTACTCCCCCTGCCGTTTCGCGACGCAACCTGTAGCAAAATCCACATAATCGCCCGTCAACCCCAATATTGACCGACTCCGTGTTGACATTATCAGCATATAATGGCCCCACCGACCTTTCTGTGATCTGACGGTCTACGGTACTTAATTGTGTAATTAGCTGAACACGATAGCTTTATCGCCAACTTCTCGGACCCTGTCCCGTCGTGTCGATTGACATTTCCACGTTTTTATGGACTTAATGTGTCAATAAACTAATGGCAGTTTCATTCTGAACTCACCGTTGTATAAAACAGTTTATGACATGTCGTGACATGTGATAGGTCGTTGAGTTATATAAGCATATCTATGTACATTGCATCTCTACAGTTGATTAAAAAAGATTCACTTACCACTAACATTCTTCTACTTGTTATGAAAGCCAATAAGCAGAAATATTTTTTCATACAGATATTTTGAACCGAACTGGATTTTTAAGGATGTGGATGAGATAACGATAAACAATCTTTCTACGGCCAAATCCAATTTTTTCTGAAAATTAAGACAACAGACATTTACCGTCGGCATTGATCGAATGGTGGTTAAGGAGTGAAAGCTTTGAACATTACATTAGTTCAAACCTCTTGAAAATATAAAAAAATATTAAAACATTATTTTACTTCTCCAAACAGAGAAAACTTTAAAACTATAAAATTTCATATTTATAGTAATGAGCGAAATAATCGTAAAAAACGCTAATAAAATGCAATAACATTTTACATTAAGTTAACAAAACACGTTTATAAAAAGTTTGAGTGTATTTGGTTTTTAAAACGCACACCGTGATTCAGATATCGCACAGTAATGCAAACAATCCCACAATAACAAATAAATTTATGGCTAATATTAAATTCATAATTTAATTTTTATATTCATTCAAAGTAGGTTATCGTGATTGGTACCAAAAATAGCTTACCGAAGAAGTAAACGTATCATCAATAGCAATAAATTTAAAATATATTCAAAATTTTTCAAAGATGAAGAAATTTGTTTGTTCTAAACAATTCTTTCCTCTATAATTAGGTGAGCGTTAGTGAAGCCTACTACTCCAAGGGAAATATTTCATTTCTGTCTCTCTGTCCGCGAGATAACTCGAAAACGAACTGACTACAAATTGCAAAATTTGCATGAAGCTATATTTCTATATAGGCAATACTAGAGTCCCATGATGGTGAGGTCACCCTATAGGATTTGGCTTGGTGTTAGGGAATATTTCTACATTAGGCTTACGAACGACTATGATAAAATCGAGAAATTATCGAAATAGATAAATTTGTAAGCAAACCGAGATATATATTTGTAAAATTATATTATGTTTTACATGTGACTTTTTTAGTCAAAGAACAAAATAAAAAAATAATAATACAATGATAATTCAATGTTAAACGTCGGTGAAAAGATTTGACTTCGCCCACTCTTGTGTTGTAGTACCAGAACTCTACACAACCGGAACTTTCATTACTTGAACACTGCTATGAAACCTAACTTAATGAATAAAAATGTGAATATATCATGTGGCAAGATATCTTGCGAAATATTTCATCTTGTCGTTAAAGTTTGCATCTTCATTTTCGCATGGACAAGAATGAGTTTTATGATGATGCATGCCCATGTCCAATCCATCATGAAATTTGGCTGGGCGTAATTGAAGCATTGAAGCATATCACTTAGTAGACTGACAATATGTTTGTATGGTTATCTGCCTGTCAATCTGTCTGCATAAATGACAAGAGCACATACATGTCGAGGTTTGCAATTTCCCACAAACTGCAGCAAAGCAATAAGTGATGTAACATAACTTGTTTGTAATTTCTTGATTGGAATTAATCGTTCATTCGACACAATTGACGTTTGAATTAAAGTATCTAATGAATGTCGTTAAAAACAAAATATTTATCTCCTACAGCCTTCAGGAGTGAGTAAATCACAAACCCTGTGATGTGTAGAAAAGCCGTCATCTATCCACATCATCACTGTGGAGAGGCTCAGAGTATTTTTGCATTAATGGTGGGCACCCTTGTAGAAACAACTCGGGAAGCAGCAATCAGACTTAAACGCTTGTTAGGGGCGAGTAGAGACGACGCTGAAGGGTGGGAGAACGCCCTGGATAATTGTACAGCCCTCGACGTGCGCCGCAAAACGTCTGACATAGTGTGGGTCATTAGTCGGCTCTGTGGGGCAAGTTTACCCTGAGAGGGGAGAGGGTGGTGGTAGTAGTGGTACTACTGGGCTCTTGGACGTGACCGCTCACGGAACGTGTAAAATGTCGTAGTAAATGAACGTAAACCCTTGTTCATGACCCCAAGTGCCCCCGTGTGCGACATGTGTAGGTCAATGGCTTATGTGTAACAACGTAACATAAGCACAGCTTTTAAACTGTTACCAAATAGAAAAAAGTAACGATACTGAATGTTTTGTAATAACGAATATTGTTGTTACTCATATGAACGAAACTGAATGTTGGGAGCGGTTCAAAATAAAACACAATTTTCATTCACATAACACCTGACATATTTTTCTTTCAGTTATTTGTACTAGTGTTACAATTATTTTTATATAATAATTACTAATAATAAATTTACATTATTAAGGTGTTTTATGTTAATAAGTGCGTTAATTAAAATTTTTCTTGATGACAACATAACCACAAATATTTTATCTCAATAATTTGGTAAATGTTGGTTGTACTGTAGTAATTTGATGCTAATACTCTTTTAAGTATTAAATTATAACTAATTTTTCAACATTTAAGGATGGTCATTCCATAATTTATTAACTTATTTGGTCCAGATAGATAATTATCCACACTATTTGGAACTAAGAATAAGCCATTGGGAGTTAATTTCAAAGCTTGTAAAATTCTAACTAAACATGTTTCATTTTCCTACAATAAAACACGAATTGTGTAAGAAATATACATGAAAAATATTTAATTTGTAAAAGCCTGTCGCTTACTTTTCTTATTAGGCTATAATTCTAAAAAGGTTTACTAAAGGTTACGAGTGTATTTGTACAGACTTGTAATTAACTAACTAAACGGTTCGAAGAAGCAATTGTAATAAAATATACTTTTGAAATGAATGACGTATAGGGAAAAATGTAAATTGATCCAGTCATTCCCTTTGTTGCTGTCTCTGACACATATATTTCGGTCTCAAAAAATAGACCGTTGAAAAGCTTTAACATTGGTATTGTGCACAAAAATATCCACAATATGGATAAACAAGTAAAAATGTAATTTAGAGAAAAGTTTGAAAAATTTAAAGTGAGGTTTGGAAAACAAACCTTCCTACGCTAGCAAAACAAATAAAACTTCCGATGTCTAAAACAAAAAAACAAACATATCTGTTTACTGTTGATTTTTTTTAAATTGAGTATCTTGTGTTCTATGCATAAATACATTTGACAAACGGAGAAAATGGCCAAAATAATTTCTATAGCTTTGGTACTGCTTGTTACACTTTATCAATTCTCAAATTTGAAAAACCTTCAAATTTGCAATGCGAATCTACGGAGAAGCGATTTTATGACAATGAGTTGTATTTAAATAGTGCATAGAGGAAAGAACGAAATATATAACTCATATTCACTGCAACAATCAGACACTGCTTTGAATTCTAGCTGTTTAAATTTTATCAAACGATTGGGTTCAATTGTAAGGAATTAAAAATATACAATAAAAACATGTACGGTATTGTTAGTGATAGTGTGTCTATTTTTTTGTGCAATTGTGTGCATTGTGCAGTTTAGTACTATCGATAATTTATTTATACTATAATAGGGTATATTTATTTGTTATTTTTTGTTAAATATAGGAAGGCATGAAGAGCATGGACTGGGATTTAGAAGTATAGTTTTTAAAGTGGTTTTTCTGTGTACTTTGCTAGTAATAAGATATAAATGTATAATATATTAATATGTTACAGTGTAATTGGATTTTTAAATCTATATTGTAACATTTAAATAAATAAATAAATAGAACAGGTTAAACATTTTTTATACTAGAATTTGAAATATGATTCTTTTAAAGTAATTTAAACATAAAATAAAATATATATTATTTAATAAATAATATAAGAACTGTTAACACGTGAGGTTAGTAATCGAGGAAACCATTTGTTGACGTTTTTTCAGTAGATAACGTCTTAAATAAGTATTAGTAATTAAACAAAACCAAGCTTTAACTAACAATGTAATTATTTTAAACAAACATTAAAAAATCAAAGTTAATGGTGACAAAGTACGCTGAACAGAATGTCACGTAATGGGCTTCACCGAAATTGCATGCAAAATTTCAAGTCTATAACTCATTTCTTCTTGACATGTCCTGCGGACAGACAATTAATCGAACAGAAACAATTGTACAGCTCCTGGAAATTGTGACAGCCTACAAGCTCAGCCTATGGTCTGCTCCATCATCGAACTCGTTCTTGTCTATGTAGGAATAAGGTTTATGCAAATATTAAAGTCAACAGAGGGAATCCTTCTCGAGATATCCACCAGATATCATAAGTGTTAAAACATGCCACATGATTGTGCTCAGTCTGTTTGAAAATGTGTTAATGCTATGTTTTCCCGTTACCATCATGGTGACCCACAAGACAAACGTAAGGTATTCACTATCGCTCGGCCAAACCCGTTGGAATGCACATCGTAAAACAGCATAAAAGAACTATTGTTGAATTTAATGGAAAATCCTTAAATTATGTTTTTGTTTATTTAAGATATTTTAAAACAGATGAACATAAAGGAGTTTAAAACAAGTTTGAGCATTTTAAGTGTATTAATTGATAATAAGTTTTTAGATATTATAATGTAGGTGTACGCTACAGCAAGTATCACGTAACAGGCTTTGCTGGAAAGTATGCACAATTTCAATATAGCTATGTGTTAAAACATTATTAGGCTCAGTTTCTTAACAAATTTATTTGTCCTTTGATTTTTCGCTTCCATCATAGTTATCCATAGGACCATTGTAATAATGATCAATAACGCTTATCCAAATCCCATACACCATCATTAAGCTCTGGGGTGCCTATAGGAATGAAACTTCATGCAAAATTTCAAATCTGTAGGTCAGTTGGTTTTCGAGATATCTTGCGTTAAGACGGAGAGACAGAAATTAATTTTTCCAGACCCTCGAACAATGGGCTTCGCTACCGTTCAGCCAAAAAAGCAAGTCCTCATTTCTAAAGTCTTTCCAATCGTGAATTATCATCTATGAGACGTAATATATCGTATGTTCACCAAAGAGGTGTGATATGGTATATTGGTCCACCTCAGGAAAAGCATGGTACGATATATTACCCCTCCACCACAATTTCTACTTCACACCCCAACACTCCTCCAGTCTTTGTAGTTAACCTTTGTTGTTGCGGCTAATTAGAAATTTGATACCACGGCAGTCTGGTCACATGAGAACATCATTGTGGTGATTGGGTCGCGACCCCCTTGCGTACGGTAGTGGAGCATCGCAAACAATGGACCTTGTTGTTTACCAATCAATAAACTAGTCGTTATCACTGTATGGATTTTCATCTACAACTCTAGTCAAAATATCACTTTTTATATATCACTAGCTGTTTCCCGCGGCTTCGCACGCTTTTCGTAAGCTTTGCCCGTGTATGAGCACTTCTGGTTCAAGTGAATTATATTTCCAACGCGGATGTTGAGTTTACCTTGTTGCCACGACCAAGAAAATCTGTCAAAAGTGTATGTTTATAGCCATTGTACACGCACATGTACTTATTATAAAGTGGTCTAACACTCAAGCTTTAAGTTCAACCATAAATTTATTTTAAAGACAAATATATTATTGAGGGACTAAAACTTAGCGTTTTCAAATAATGATTGGCTATTTAATATACGTAACTGTCTCGTAATTGCAGTTTACAATGCGCAGGCGCTTTGATAAACTTTATATTTTCAGCGCTGCCTGATGGTAAGTTACATCAATGGGCATAGCATATAAACCTTTTACGTGGAAAAAATATAAATTTAAATATAAAATATAAATATAAAAATATAATACAAATTTTCATAACGATCGGTCAAATAGTTTCTGAGTCTATAAAGGACATACAAACAAACATTAATTTAATATAATATGTACATGTGGAGCTTATACCTGTTCTGAAATCTCCTTGTTCTTGTTACTGTACCTGTGAGTAAATACAGGTTTTCGTTAACTTTCGAAGCTAATTGTAATACTGGTTATCTTCCAGGAACAGAAGGACATTTCTTGTAATGCTGAGTTTCTGGTGCGAAATGTCAGCGGGAGGGAATGATGGGTAAAGGCCATTCACTGTTCACATTCCTCTGACATTTGTGGCCACTTGCGGCCGGCTCCTGACCTTTCCTCCCCAACACCGTCTCCAGGGTTTACACTTGCCACAAGATTCTAAAATATTTGGCTAAAATTTTACATTAAGCTAGTAGTGTTTAACTCAGTACAGGGGTTAAAATTATACTAAAATTGTTTTACCGTTTGAGAATTATCACCCATTCAGATCTTGAGAAATTCTAAATCCTGTATCTTTGTTTACATCTAGATTTCCAAATTTAAATATTTTAGCCACTTACCATACTTTAGAGATGTACTGCTTATAATAGACCACTTGCAACTTGTTAAACTATATAGATATTTATCAAATTACAAAGTTTCAGTGTGGTTCTATCCTGGAGATATTGTAGTCATTTTGTAATCAATCATACAATATTATTTTCTAATACTCGAATTTTGTGTTTATATTCTTAAAATTATTGTGCCATGCTGTATATCTACACATAGCTTAACTATGGTGGAAAGGGTTGATTCAATATGAGTGTATAGTTTGCTCCTCCAGATTCCAGTCAAGTCTGTGACACCGTCAGACTTCAGACGCTGAACTAAGAGGAAGGTGAATGACACAATAATGTTAAGAATATAAACACAAGGTACGAATATTAGAAAATCATACAAAATGTCTTCGTGAGGGATACGGCAGTCAACAATGCCTAACTGATTGCATCTGGGGGCCACACTGTGTTGTAGGCCGCATTCCGTACAGTTGAGTCCCAAGTGTACTTATATTTACATTTTTTAAATCAATGTGTTTGCATGAAAATGTATTCTGAAATATGATGCAGGATATCATCGTATTATTGGTGTGCGAGAGGACGAAGGCGTAACGTAAGTCTAATCGTCCTCAATTATATAATCGATCCGTTCCATCCAGACCCCATCAGCAATTTAACCATATCGTTAGTAGTTTTAATGCCACCGCATATTAGAAGTTTATTTATGTTGGTTGTTGGACGATCAGTTGTGTGATCGGCCATACAAATGAACCACATTATATGAGGCCATTGACCCAAAAACCCCGCGAATTAGTAGCGTTTGTAAAGAAATGTTGGGTCGTTAAAGAAACTAACCTTAAATGAAAATCTACAATTTAAATTCTAGAATAGTATGCTGACCCAACGATCCGTTAAGGTATTTTAATGTTTTCAATAAAGCGGTCTGGATTATACATTTTTGTTAGGTTTCAAAGCCCCTCTCTGATGATATTAAGAAGAGTATCTGTTATAATTTTATTAATGAACGTTCACGATATGATTTTGTATCATATTTTTATAGAAAACTAGCTGTTCCCCGCGGCTTCGCACGCTTTTTGTAAGCTTTGCTCGTGTATGAGCACTTCTGGTTCAAATGAACTATATTGTCAACGCCGATGTAGAGCTTACCTTTGACACTATCAAGAAAATCTGCCAAAAGTGTATGTTTATAGTCATTGTACACGTACATGTACTTAATAATAAAGTGGTCTAACATTCAAGCTATACGTATGGCCAAAAAGAAATTCATTTGAAAGACAAATATCCATAAAAAACTTAGCGCCTTCACATAGTGTGTGGTTATTATACACAACTATCTCGTAATTGTAGTTTACAATGTGCAGGCGCTTTGATAACTTATATATTTTGCAGCGCCTCCTGGTGGTGCGTTACATCAATGGGCATAGCATATAAACCTTCTATGTGGAAAAATACATATACAAGCAAATTTTTATAATGATCGGTCAAATAGTTTCTGAGTCTATAAAGGACAAACACAAACATTTATATATATATATATATATATATATATATATATATATATATATATATATATATATATATTGTTGTATTGAGGTTTTAGATCTGCACATGCCGTGGACAAGACAGTATCATCTGTTTCATAAGTCCAAACCTTTAACCAAGCGAAATCTTTCCTTTAGGTGAATAGCAAAAATTCCATTATCAATAAAGTAGTGTGGCATTATAACATAGTGTGACTTAAAAAAAGAATATCTTCCAATTTAAAATTTCAATACCCATTTGTATTTGCATTTGACTTGTTTCAGCTTTAAACAAATCATATTTGATCACTCTTGTCTAACTTAAATAGTAGTATAAACAATAGTAGTAAATTGAAGTCTTGTGATATTTTAAATCCTGAAGAAATAAATGAATGATGGGACAATTTTCCCAATATAAACCGTATTTAGAGGTTATCGAATTAAGATTGTGAATGTGAGGTTCACACGTGAATAATTATATTTTGTTAATACAATAGATATAGTTATAGACTCCATATCTTTAATTACAGTTTCAATAAGCTACAGTTTCTTTACCATAAGATTGTGTTATTTCATTTACGCCACTAATGAATTGATATTTGTATTCAGCACCTCACAACGGCCAGACCTAGAAACTACCATTTACTGGATGTAGCGCAACACAAGCGAATTCTGCTTATTGGCCTTTAGTACTAATCTCAATAAAGCATCTAGATTTGTATTGTTCTCGATTTTTTAGTGCTTCTATAATTTTGACCATGTTGTCTAGTACCAGATTGTTTAAGTTATTACCGGTGTAATATGAAGACATCGGTATGTCGACATAATATACGAGCGTCTGTAGCACTGACTCTTTAGTGTCGATAATAGTGAGTATGATCATAGTAAGAGTATGTGTATAACCAACCGAAAGCACATAATACAATTAATTTTCAATTACTTTTTACAATCATTACTTAATGGAATACTCTCGTGTTGCCACGGCTTAAACCTCCTCGTTATTTATACTATATGTTAAGTAACAATAATAAACAATGATGATTCATTACGCACTTAAAATAAAAAAGTGTCTAGAGCATTATTCCTATCTTGAGACATCATTTAGTGAATCGTAAACAATTCATTTTTAGTATTTTATTAAAAAACATTATTAACTGAAAAAAGTAAAATGAGCTAAATTAAGGTACGGACAAGACAAAAGTAGCTTAATTGAAAAGAACCCTGAAGGGAAAAAGTATTAAATGACGGTGTGAAAAGTCAAATTAACTTTCATTGTGAATATTCTTCAAGGAAACGTTGAGATGAAAGATAAAATCTTCAATTCGTTAACTTTGTCTCTTGCGTAGGATTTTTAACGCTTGATAATTAATTAATTCCATTGCAATGCACCGAGAAATGTCTTGAAAATAGCAGAGTCTGAATTAAATTATTGCCAGTGAATTAATGGGGGGGGGGGGTGGGGGGGGGGGGGGGTGGGGGGGGGGGGGGGTGGGGGGGGGGGGGGGTGGGGGGGGGGGGGGGTGGGGGGGGGGGGGGGTGGGGGGGAAGCATGTTCGTAAATACTAATTCGAGACTTTTCTTATTTTTGTGTATTTATATTTACGTTGTAGCCCACACACGTGTAAAGAACATTTGCAAGGTTATAAAGTTTTTGTCAGCTGACAATTCAATAAACTTGTATTGTAGTAGTTAACATTGAAGATATATACCTAAATCAAAACGTTTACAACACACATTAACAAACTTGTAGTGTGTCCTATTAATTCTATTGCCATATCCATGTAACATGTTGTATCAACAAACTATGAGTGTTACTCTGGTTGTAATACAAAATTCTTTTAAATACGATCAAAGACTAATTTATTCTTTTTAAAGGTATATTAAGTAACAATGGTTGATCTTATTTCAACCAGGTTATATTACAATAATGGAACAGAGGCGCGTTGTTTTGGGGCAGATAGGCAAGTAAGTGATTTAGGAGTCCATTAAATAAACAGTGTACGAAAGATAGAGACGCTATTTTCGCTTACAAAATGCGTGTTAAAAAGCCGAAATGTAAAAGAATAAGAGGTTGAGTTAGACAAACGCGTCTGGCCACGTGAGTTATGGTGCAGGAACTAAAGGGAGATTAAGCAGGTCTACGATAGAATAGATGTTGACAGGTCCCAAACATACCGGCCCGGCCCAGTAGAATCCACACTTATTTTTGGCCTAATCCTGCAAGAGAGATGGAAAATCTCTACACGCAAATAATCTTGTAACGCCGTGTTTTAGATATTGTATTTACAGAGTAATTAAATATTTCTGTCATTTCGATTAAAAATCACTCCAACGGATTCTTATTAATCTATTGATAGATGCATTATGTTGGAAAGATTACATTACTTTCCACATAAGCATTAAAAAAAAAAAACTATGACTCCTTGAAATATTCGTATTCTTGGACTGCTCATTTGAAACAAATTTATCCCATTCTAAGCTATGGAGTCACGTTATGAGGAAAGGCTTCTAAATCTTCTTTGGCAAGAGGTTTTGTGCTTTAAAAAGGAGTGCTTGGAGGGTTATCTGAGTCCCAGACGTGAAGAAAGGTGTAGATGATATTTTATTCGAGAATCTTAACTTCGATCTCCCTGTGTGTCAAATCTATTTCCATTTATGTTTTCAATGGTAAAAATGTATTTCCTCAGTATTCCTAACAGTACAATACAAGAGACAATAACAATTGCATAATTCCTAAAGCTATATTAAAGCTATTCCAAAAACTATTACTATAATTTAAGACAACAAATATTACTTCCTTACCTGACTACATAAAGAACTAACCTGACAATCAATCGTCCTTTTAAAACCATTTTAGAATCCTTTCAAATTACAAATGGTGAATTTTATACCTTATGGCAGTTTTTTAACTATTGTTCATAGTCTTTCATGATTCGATGCTTGAAGGATTGTAGTATGTCAATGAACAATTTTATTGTTTGGGATACTTGAATATTTCATACAATTTTCGTGCTTGAAGCTAAATTTTAGTACTGATGATACACAAATTATGATAACAGAAAGTATATAAGTTTGTAGTAAATTTTTCAAACGAATTTATATTAAATTTCAGCTTGATTGTCTCGTTGATTGTTTTCAGTAACTCTTTTAAATAGATTGAAAATTACTGACTGATTTTTTAAAACTATTGCGTGATAAACTTTTAGACTTATATATTTGTTACACAGCAAAATTTATGCTAACACCGACTATAAAAAGTTACACAACTTCAAGTAGCCTAGTAAGAGTACTACACTCTTAAGTTCACAAAACAAGCTGAGTTTCGACGAATTCGTCCACATTATGCAGTTTATTCGTAATTAAATTAATCTAATGTTCATTTTCGATTGTGTTATTCATAGAATTTAACTGTATTTATTTTCCTTCATTCTCTTACACTCTAATCTTAGATTATTGTATATCTAATTTCTTGATTTATTTAATCATAAACAGAATATACATTATCTGAAACATTATCATTAGTGTGACAGATGTGAATTAACTGGTTTTACAAACAAAGTTGCTCATATTCTCAGCTGTAATCGGGTTTGAAGATAAAGAGGAGTGGTCCGAGAATATAGCCCTGAGGTGCGCCACGTGGAACAACAATCGCACGCGGAGATCTCAGGGAGAGGATTTACGGAAGATGGTTCCTTGGATATAAGCGCTTTTGAAACATCACAAAACAATTACGCATTATTTGAAAGCCGAGGCGCGGACACTTTGCAGGCATGTTGCAATACGATGTTGTGCACCGTGACATATTTTATTGCAGAGTCGTCACATGGACATAAACGCGACAAAGCCGCCTGTCTGGATGTGTGTGCTTGTTGTTAGCAATAACTTTTACGACTCTTCTGGCCTAGATTTTCCCTCCAGTTTTACGATCACAACTACTCAGGACTAGATCTGAGAATCTGTCTGTCTGAACAGATTTTATATTCAAAACTATTCCAAAATAAAGAATGCTCTTGTGCGAGTAATGCAGGCAACCCAGGACCAACACTTTATGGCCTCCTTATACAAAAGTACATTATTAAAGAGTAGTTTTGAATTTTAGCATCCATCGCTTTTATTGAACACAGGACGTTCAGGTAGGAATGTTCCTCCACCACTATCCACTATAATCGTGTGTTTCATTCGACTAAAATGAAATATAAAAATGACTTCAATTGTATTATTTACTTAAGATGACAATGACCGTTCATCTCATTCAAGAATGGATTATAAGAATGCCACCGTCTTAGGCAATCCTATCAGTTACTGTCAAATAGAAAGAATGCAACCTTTTCTCTAGAAGTAGTTCAAAATCTGCTTGAGTACTTGAGTTACCAGCAGAGTTGTAGAAAGGCTATGAGCGCTAAAATTGACTGACGTGCCTACTTTTTCCTAGCCGCATTATCAGAAGATGAAAATATTAATTTTACTGTAAGATTTTCAGTCAAAATACAGGAGTTTCTAGGTTAACAATAAATTAAACCAGCCATTTGGGAATCTACGTGAATAAAATAAAACTCTGTAATGCAGGAAATGAAATGTTTAAAATATACTGGAATAAAATAAACATAAATGGATTTAGGACCAGGTTAAAATTACAACGATCTATCAAGCAATTGTTCATAGCAGTCTCAAAATCGGTTTCGCACATTCACATATTACATATATGTATTTCAGAGTAACTCTTTAAAAATATAGAGATATCAGAAAGTACGAGTATGTTTGCAAACTTCAAGATACTCTTAGAGGTCAATTTTTGTATTTATGAATATTTATTAAAAACATCTTTGGAATTGATTGTTGATAAGTAAAATGAACAGTGGCCGTAAGTTTTTAGAATGAAATAGTTTATTACCCCATAGCGTTCGAAAAGCAATACCTATTTCGATTCAAAAGAATTCTACAAACTGTAATTACAGACCAGTTTTTGTGATTGATGCTGTATTGTTTATTATTTTACTATTGTTCGTGAGGGTATTCCACGTTATCTTTGGACTCCTGCGAACTTGTTAATAGCGGAGGCGAGTCCGCGGCTGACATTCCTGGACAGCTTGATGATCCATCACCATCATATCCTTTCAAAAGGTTTCCACCAATGTGCTCCATCATCCAGCTATGGAGAATGTGCCGATCAGAGAATTAAATTAATAATTATTACATATGTAATTCAATACTTAGACGACATTAACAAACGGGCTGTGTTCTGTTTTGTGGTTAATTTAGGCTGATACTTTTGATTTCAATTGTGGATTTTCTCTTCTCTTGATGCTTGCTACTCACATAATGAGGTATGTCATACACTAAAAACTTTCAGATATTTTCCAAAGACTAAAAGATATCCATAAATATTTCCTAGGCTCCATACCTGAAGCTGTCAATAGGCTAATATATCTGCTATAGTTCGGGTGGGTATGTAGCCTACCTCTTTAGTTATCCTCTTCCTCAGTTACACGATTACTTTCCTCGTTACCTATGTTTCTATTATGTGGTCTAGAAATTGCAGGATCCAAAAAATAACGTAGGTGGTTCTGGTGTTTTGACGAACACAAGCCCGAAGCCTGATCTCTCAATGCATACATAGTGTTTTTTTTTTCTAAATCTAAATCTAAAAGAAACTGACGTAAAATGTAATAGATATAAAATACAGTTTATTATTTATAAATGTTTGATCCTGAGTAACTTCCAGTGATGTTCCGAAGACCAAACCTTTTTAACACAGCGAACGGAGATAAAAGTTTCATTAAAGTTTTGGTGTCGTATTGATTTAGGAGGTGGCGCCATAGTAGTGTATATTTTTATTTGTATAGCTGGCGAAAATATTATAACCAATTGGAATGTAGAGCGAAAACATATGATCGAACAATTTTCAAACATGAAAGTGCCATAGTCTTCCAAAACATAATAAACATACGACTGAAATAAACCAGGCATAGGTACGCTTCGCCTCGTGTCGCGTAACAGGCTTCGCTGAGGTTCAATGGAAAATCTATAGCTCATTTCATTATTAATAAATTAGAATGATAGACAATCATACGGAAAAGAACTTTGTACATCACCCGGCAAACAAAAGAGAAATTGTGTCAGCCTACTGAGTGACACCTTCAATGATGTTCAGCCAAGTTTCTATTGTTGAACATACACAATCATAGAACTCATTTTGTCTTGTAGAATTGAAGTTTCATGGAAAATGTTAATTGTATGGATGAAATGTTGCTATATCGGTCAGTTTGTTTTTGAGATTTCGTGCGGATAGACAGAAATTATACTTTCCAACCCCTCGAGTAATAGGCTTCGCTACCGCTCAGCCAAAAAAGACCACTACGATCGACTCGGATCCATTAAATTGCATCTACTAGAAGAAAATTTGGAAAGTTGTGAAATTTGTGAGAATTACAGTTTAGAGGATGAGAGAGAGGGAATTGTAAACCCTTGAATTGGCTGAGAGTTAGCGAATTCTTTCACTCGTGGGACTGGAAAATGTTTATATCTGTCTGTATGTTTGTAACATCAATATCTCAAAAACCAACATACCTATACTCTTGAAATTGTGCATGAAGCTTCATTTCTAGATGAGGAACACTAAATTCGATTGTAGTGCATGTCATTCCATGGGATTTGGCTGAGCGTTGTTGAAGCCCATCACTTACGCTGACACAATTTATCTTTTATTCTCTAAGTATTACAGGTATAGAAATATTGCAATAATCATTATGTATAAAATGAATACTTTTTAACAAGGAATACGCGAAGCAATGCTAAGTTCTCTTTTATCTCCTAAGAAGTTATTATATTAATAACATACACAAGAATGGTGTAAAGAGTGTGGACCGTGTACATTTCTTTCAAGAGTGCCCCAAAAGAACCAAAATTGTTACGTCACGTGGAAATTCTATAACTTTAGCTTATTCTTGAGATCATTAGACTTGATGGTGAAGTGTACGAAATAACCACTTGTTTTCTGTTCGAATGAGTCATACGGAAAACCGATACTATCTCCAAGGCCGTACTTCTCCTTTCCATCAAATGTGTTAGTCAAGCTTGTTAACAACAATTCACTAAAAACCCGAAACTGACACCATCCATATCACAAATAAAAAAAGACTGGAAATATCATTTTTTCCTTTAGAGGTTTTTAAAAAACAATTTTATTATAAATTACTAACACAATCAACAATTCGAAAATGCCTGTTTTAAAGTACAAAATTTCGGGATTATGAACCTAAAAAATTGAATTAAAAATATTCTGTAAAAAACATTGGTAAGCTATAAATGAGGTTTATTCCTTCAAAATTACGGTATTTTTAGTATTATTGAAAGATTTAGCAAGCACGAACTAAGCAATTACCAGATTTAATGGCTAGCCATACTGTATTTATTATCAACATTTATTGTCCATCTTAAGTCAACAAACTGCAAATATAGTATAAAGGGATTTTTTCACTGGGTCTTTTATAAATAACTTTAGCAACATTTAAAACAGACATAATGCTCCTTCTTATACTACAGAATTGTTAGTTTTGTTAAAGAAATTGTTAATTATAATTATTGTATGGTGTAAACAATATTGTTATTTATATCTAAATTAAACTAAAAACCCCAAAAACATCATCTATATATATTAGTTACAAATATGCAGTAGGCTGTATTTGATTTCGTTATTAAATCTTCATAATAGATGATTTTGTTAAATTTACTCATATTCAAATACATCCACGTGACAGTCTATTGTATAATATGTTAGTTAAACACTTTTTATTTGTTTTTTTCTTAGAAGAAACGTTTTATTATTGATTGGTTACGATTCTTCACAAATTATTCTAGTTTGCATAAGGTTAATTTGAGAAATGTACATAAACTGTGACGAACACAATAATTTAATGCCGGCATTAGAGAATAGTAAAAAAAAACTTTATTAATTTATTGAATGTGCGTAACATGATTTGAATGCATGTTGTTTTTAAGTAATTAAAAGCAAATTGTAAAAATAGAATTTGCGAATTGCGACAATTTACAAAGTTGAAATTAATCTAAAAACAGAACTTTACTAGTCAGGTTAGGTTATCCATATCTAATCAGCTGACCGCCCACAGACACAAACACAACTAAACAAACAGCTGTGCTACACTTGTTGCTCCTAGAGTACTGACGTAATTACCGTGTTGCCCGCTAGATGGCTCGCGCCACACTGACTATGACTGCCGCTCAGCTGCTACACTGCCTTGACCGACCTTGAAGCTACCACAGGTAATAATTGTTCAAGCATTCGCCGACACAGTCACGAGACGGTGATGTGGTAAGAGGGGGCGGGGGTGAGGCAGAGTGATGAATATAGCTGTGATGTTCGCTAAAGAATTTCATTGCGAAAACTTCCAATCGAAATTATGTAAAAAAATGTTCCAAAAAAGATACTTTTGACAGATTTATTAAGAAATTTAAAAAAATGTTCTTATGAGAATTATCAGTTCAAATTGTTCAGAAATGAGTTTAAAAGACACTAAATTTTAACTAGTGTTATATCAATTAAGTTTCCAAACTCTACAGTCTCGTAGTAATAAACGGCGCAACGGAACCAAATTTTGAAGCAAGTTTGAATTTGAACGTCAATTTGAAAAAAATGGGTATAGATTCATCAATTGCGTGGCAAAGCTTTTCATCAAATTCTGTAACAGCGAATGAAGAAAACATGTTTTACAAACCAAGAGAAGTTACACAAACCAAAGAACTCAAATTCGAGTAGTACTTTTTTGAGACCATTATTTCTGAGGTTATTTTGAGCACTGTATTCGTACTACTATAAGATTAAGGCTTTAATTTGACCAGATCAAGTTTGGTACTTATTTGGGAAGCAAATCCCCACCAGTGTGCGGGTTTCGTAGAAAACTTTAAACTTAACTCTTTTGTTTTACACAAGTTATCTAATCGTCAACCGTGTCATCTCTTAATGCAGCGTCTGAGCTGGAGTTAAACCCAACATTCACGTTGATTTAACCTTTCTAATCGAAGATACGTTATATGTAGAAAGATTGGTTACTCAACCGTGCTTAAAGCAACAAAACCTGTGCACCTGATGAGAGAGTGAGAAAACACCTAGATACTACAGTATATTTTGTAGTCTGGGTGTCTCTGATGTTGAAACGACGGACGTAAGGAATTCATTTTGAGGTTCTTCGTCGCCGACTTTTTTAAAATATATTCAAACGACCGTGATTATTCCCGGGAGACAAGTCTGTGTTTAGCGTTTGGAGCTAAACTCAATATTCACAGAAAAATACAATTAAACGTCGTAACTAATAATGGTTTTATAATTTTTGTTTGTAGCCTGTATTTTGTTTATTTTAATAAAAGAAACAATAACAATACACAGAAATAGTTGGTTATATCGTTATTGTAATATAATTTATAATGCCCCCACTCAAATCTCTATATTATTAAACTAATTTCATGATTTACTATACATTTAAAGACTGATATAAAACTCATCTTCGTTTACGTCTTTTTGATCAGATTTTCTTGATCAGGAAACGAGACAAAATCAAGTGTAGAACAAATCATACTAAGAACAAGTAAATTACAATATCCATTACGACAAACGTTTTGACGTTCTTGATCGTGGCAATAACGACAACTCAACATTGGCGTCGTAAATACAATTTACTCGAACCAGCAGTGGCCATACACGTGTAAAATCCACTAAATTGTGTGCAAATCAGCGGGTAACTGCTAGCAGTGCAGATATAAGAGGCAATTTAGTCCAACCTTTACTTTTGCATTTAAAGACTGTTATGAAACCTAAATTAGTTGCCTTTTCACAAAAGTAGGATTCTTATAGCTGTATATGTATGTGTAAGTAGATATGAATATGAGGGTTCTAGCGCACTTTTGGGACAGAGCAGAAAATCAATGTAAAATAATGTCCATTGAACCATAAACAAATCTGAGAAATCAAACAGGAAAGCACGAATGTTTAAATAACCGAATCTATAGGCTGTTTTACTGTTCATTGTAGGCTTCTAATTTTCTTAAGCTGTTTTAATGAAAAAATCCAGAAATCTTCGAATGACGTAATCTTACCGAAGTTAATTGTAACACAGTCTTTTTTATCTTTAATAGTCTTCTTTCCAGTAACAACCAAGTGTAATTTTTCATTTTTGTTCAATTCTTTAATCTTTTTTTCATCCAAAACAGTCAAAAAAATCTGTTTGGCAAGTGTACTTTACAATCTTCCAACTCGGCAATTATTGTATTCCGAATTTATCTTTCATTTTCTCCAAATTCACAATTTTGTGTTTCTTATTTTCTTCTAATTCTATTTAATTTCTTGTATTCTTTGGAATGTTAAATCACCAAACCTTATTCAACTCTTGTAACAGTGCCATTTACATAGAAAAAATTAATACTTCTACACTTTTAAGGTGAAAAAAATGTGAAAAAATCAACATATACTTCCCAAAAATACACAAAAAACCGGGGTTTTGACCCTAAAAACGTGTTTTTAGGGTCAAAACCCACAGCTCTTAAGGCATACATACTAGAGTTTTTTAAAAAAATCCTGAAAATCTACTGAAATATCTCTAATTTATTGCGGATTTTTAGCTTAAAAGTTGATAATTTTGAACGAAATTTCTCGAAAAATCACTAAAAATTTGAAATTTAGAAAATCTCTAAATAAATTCTTTTTCCTATCAAATAAATAGAAGAAATCTACAGCTGTTTTATTTACTACAAATTGGTGTGCTGATTTGTGTCAAATTCTAGTAAAATTCTCCACTTTTCAAAGTCCTGAAAGTTTGAGTATACAAATTTTCCCTATATAAATAGAAGAATCTAAACGCTGTGTTAAAATCATAATTCTGCTGATTGTGTATCATTTCAAATTTTTCCTATTAAAAAAAACATTTAAAACGTCCTATATAAATAGAAACATTTAACGCTGTTTCTACATAAAATTGTGCTAATTTTTATCAAATTTTGATAAAAATCTAAGAAATCTACTGAATTATTGCTATTTTTAGCTATTTTTCAGCTTAATAAAAAAAGATGATATTTTTACTAAATTGTTATTGTAAAACTTGGCAGATTCAAATTTTTGCTCTTTAAATATGGAGCGGGAAAAAGATAGAGTGCCCATACTGCAAAAAAAGACATTTTTAGAAACACATCACTATAACTCGTCATTATTACAATTCGAAAAATCATCTAAAAAACAAAGACATTTATGAAAAAGAACTAAATTATTTGAGGACTTGGGCTAAAGAAAATCAAATTGCCGATCACCCAAAACATTGTATAATATAGAAAAATTGCGTGAACTAAAGAAAAATTTTAAGGAAAGTAAAAAAGATCTCAATCTATTTAATGATGAAAAAATTCATTCAATAGCTGAAAAATTGGGCTATCGAAACCTAACGACAAAATTAAGTCAGAAATGATCGAAGAAATTGATAAAACGATTAATGAGAAACCTGAAAATATCATTGATGTAGAAGTTTTATCCTCAATACACGGTTATTTAAGCAATACATTTTTAACAAATTTGAACGACAATTTCATGTCAATTTACAAATATCTTTCTATTTTGCGCCCAGAAATTAAAAGTTTAATCGGAAAAAAATTTCAAGAAACTGTGAAAATAGTAAAGGATATCTCTCTTAGAATGCGAATACGAACGAACTTTAGTGAACGGTGAAACACAAAACTTGTCCAATGTACTTTACTATAAAAGCAGACGAGATCTTTGATGTAAACGACTTTATTTCTAAACAATTTAATAAATTAACACATCGAGAACAGACAAATCATCCAAATCGAGGTTCTGGATGGACATTAAAACGCTGTAAACAACTGAATTTTGAGCCTTAATAAACACGAAATGCTGAACGCAGGATCATATATCGATTTACCAAAGAAAATCATAAGATAAGAAAGCTTGTATAAATATCAAAAATAAAGATGATTATTGCTTTATTTATTCTATCCGATGTGCTATTGAAAAACCTGAAAGAGACTGCGAAAGATCAAAACAATATGAAAAATTTGTAAATGACGAGATATTTTCAGGTTTCGAGTATCCAATGTCTTTAAAAGATATACAATTATTTGAAAAACGAAGCAGTAAAGCAAAGTATAATTATCCGAAAATGTCTGTAAATGTCTATAGTTTTGATGAAAAACTCAATATTGTTCCGTTGCAAATTTCAGAAGTTTATGACGCCAAATTAGAAATCAATTTATTGTATGTAAAACAAGATGAAAAATCTAATTATGTTTTGATAACAGATTTAAACAAACTTGTATTTTCTCAGTTATCTAAGTGTAAAAATAAAAAATTTCTATGCAGAAGATGTTTAAGCCATTTCTACAAATCTGGAGATTTAACAGATCATTTAGAAATTTGCAAGCAACACGAAGTTTGTAAGCCAATTATGCCGTTTCCAGGTCAAACAACATCATTTACTAATTATCAAAAGAAATTTTCTCATCCTTACGTTATTTATATGGATTTTGAAAGCATATTAGAAAAAATTCCGACATGCAAGAACAATCCACAAAGATCGATTACAACCAAGATTCAGAAGCACATTCCTTATGGTTTTACTCTATATTTAGTGTCAAATGTGACAAATCGCATGTACAAACCTATATGTTATAGAGCAAAAAATGAAGAAGATTTGCCAAATGTTCCTGCAAAATTGTTTGAAGAACTTAATAAATTATCGAAATACATAGCTAAAAAGTATAATTCTAAGAATAAAATACCTATGAAATTGACCGAAGAAGAAGAATTAGCGTACCAAAATTCCAGTCTTTGTCATATTTGTGAATGTGAGGGTTTTGATAATCAAACAAGAAAAAAAGTACGAGATCATTGTCATTTAACAGGTAAATTTAGAGGTGCTGCTCATTTATCTTGTAACTTGAATCTCAAATTTCCACAAAATATTCCAGTTTTCTGTCACAATATGAGTAACTACGATACTCATTTGTACATAAAAGAATTGGCTAAACAATATGGAAATGTTGATTTGATCGCAAACACCGATGAAAAATACATAAATTATTCAGTAAATTCAGGATATGGGTATGAGTTTGAAGATGATAAGCCAAGAAAATTCATCAAGTTTTCGTTTGTAGACACGTTCAGATTTATGGCATCGTCTATAGAAAAGTTAGCTAAAAACCTCAAAAAAGATGATTTCAAACATACAAATCATTTTATACAAGATGGTCTGAATGAGATAATAGAAAGACAGCCAAATGACGACGACGAGATTTTTAAAATTCTATCTGGAAAAGGAATATTTCCCTATGAATTTATCGACAGTATTGAAAAACTTGATTACACAGAAGAATTGAGAATTCAAGATTTCTATTCACTTTTGACAGATGAGAGCATATCTGAGAAAGATTTACAACACTACTTAAATGTTTGGAACAAATTAAAAGAGAAAAATCTAGGAAATTACTCTGATCTCTATAACATTCAAGATGTTCTATTGTTCGCTGATATCTTTGAAAATTTTAGGAATATTTGTTTGAATTGCTATAAGCTTGATCCAGCACACTATCTAACAGCTCCCAGTCTTGCATGGGATGCTATGTTAAAATTAACGAAGATAGAATTACAATTAATTAGTGATTATAATATGTATTTGATGATCGAAAAAAGGTATTCGCGGAGGCATTTCTCAATGTATTAAACGATATGTTAAAGCAAATAACAAATATTTGAAAGATTTTGATAAGACAAAGCCCGAAAACTATTTGTTGTACGTCGATGCAAACAACCTTTATGGGTATGGACTTATGCAAAATTTACCATATAACGAAATCAAGTGGATGGATCCTAAAACGTATACAACAGCAGAATGGAAAGAAACAATTTTGGAACTCACTGGCGACGAAGATTATGGCTATATTCTTGAAGTCGATCTAGAATATCCAACAAATTTACACGAACATCACAAGGATTTACCTCTTGCTCCAGAACATTTTAAAAACAAACTTTGCACAACTCTACTGGATAAAACTGAATACGTTGTTCATTCGAGAAATTTGAAATTCTATCTGGAACAAGGTATGATTTTGAAACATGTGAATAGAGTTATTGCATTCGATCAGAAGCCTTTTATGAAAGATTACATTGATTTTAACACAAACATGAGAACCAAAGCTACAAGTGACTTTGAGAAGGACTTTTACAAGTTAATGAACAACTCAGTTTTTGGAAAATCTATGGAAAATGTGAGAAACAGATGTGATATTAGACTAGGAAATGAAGAATTTTCAATGAAACAAGCTAAGAAAACAAATTTCAAATGCTTTAACATCTTTGACGACAACTGTATAGCGAGTCACATGTACAAACAAAAGGTTAAATTTAACAAACCGATTTACATAGGATTTTCAGTTCTCGACCTCTCAAAATTGCTAATGTACGAGTTTTATTACAACAAATTAAAGAAGTTTGATCCAGATTTGAATCTGTGTTACATGGATACAGACAGTTATTTTCTAGAATTGAAACGAGATCCTTTTAAAATTATTAAAGAAAATATAGATGACTTTGATACAAGTGATTATCCAAAAGATCATGAATGTTTCACTACTAAAAATAAGAAGGTAATAGGGAAATTCAAAGATGAGTTAAATAGCGAAGTTTTAGAAGAATTTTGTGGTTTAAGGTCTAAGATGTACTCGTACAAATATCTAGATAAAAACCCAGTTAGGTGTAAAGGGATTAAGAGAAGCGTTGTAAATAAAACAATAAATATCGAAAACTTGAAGAAATGTTTGTTCGAAGATAAAGAAGAATTTAGGGAGATGACTGTAATAAAAAGCTATAAACATGAATTGTATACCATCACTATAAACAAGTTAGCACTGAACGCTAAAGATGATAAGAGAATTGTCCTAGAAAATAAGATCGATACAGTACCTTATGGCTATAAAAATGAAGCAAAATCTGATATATTAGATGAGTTAAATAAACTTGGAAACTTTGACATGTAAATGGAAGATGATTTGATTCACTGCCACAAATGCAAGAAAAAAACGAAAAATATAGATTCTAAAATCGTTCAAACTCAAAACGGATTGTATAGAATTGCAGCAAAATGTTCAAAATGTAAGACAAATAAGAGTAAATTTATAAAGAATCCAAATGAAAAACAAGTAAAGAAAGAATCTAAGAATAAGGAAGAAATCGAGATTGAAGCTAGAGAAATTCATGCACCAGTACGAAAAAAGTTTAAAAAGAGAAAAATTATAACTTTAGGAATTGACGATTTATGGGCAGCAGATTTAGTTATAATGTCTAACTATTCGGATCAAAATGATGGATTCAAGTATATGTTAAATGTTATTGATACTTTCTCAAAATATGCTTGGTCAAGAGCTATCAAAAGAAAAAAACGGCAAGGATGTTTCAAAAGCTTTCGAAGATATAGTAAAAGATGCCATAAGGATCAATCACAAACCTCCTAACCTACTTCATACAGATAAGGGTTTAGAGTTTAAAAATAAAGAATTTAACGATGTTTTGAGGAAATACAACATTAAGATTTATCATACTGAAAACGAAGAGAAATCAAGTATTGTAGAGAGATATAACAGAACTCAAAATGAGAGAATGAAAGTAATTTTTGAGATTAATAAAAACTTTAAATGGATCGATATTCTTCAAGAAATCGTAAAGAAATATAACGATACTGTTCATAGCACAATCAAAATGAAGCCTAAAGACGTAGATAAAGATGCAGAAAAAGAGTTATTAGAGTCGGTTTTTAAGTATGTTCCACCAGAAATTCACACGAAAACTAAATTTAAAGTCAATGATCATGTAAGAATTGTTAGTAAAAAACAAACATTTTCGAACAAATATAAGAACAATTGGTCAAGAGAAATCTTTGTGATTTATCAAATTAATAACACAGATCCTGTAACTTATAGTATAAAAGATTTAAATAATGAAGAAATAACCGGAAAGTTTTATGAATATGAATTGAGAAAGTCAAAGATTTTTTCTATATAAATGGAGGCTCAAAAGAAATGTTCAAGGTGCAAAGAATTTAAAGATTTTGAAGCTTTTCATAAAAATAAGAATACCAAAGATGGATTATACTATTATTGTAAGGATTGTCATAAAAAAATATGCAAGAGAATTATACGATAAATTAGAAAAATTAACGTTAGAAGAGAAAAAATGTTGCGTTTGTAAAGAAATTAAGGATATTTCCAAATTTTACGATTGGCATTATAGTAAAGATAACAAGAAGGCTTTTTGTAGAGATTGTGCTAGAAGAATTAAACGAGAAAGTCAAAAGAAACCGACTCTTTGCGAGTGTGGACGAATCATTCAATGGTTACCTTATCTTCAAAAACATTTACAAACAAAATATCATAATTCGAGAGTTTAATAAAATTTATTAACATTTTCATCGTGTAATTTAGATATTCTATAAATCAGTCGAGATTCTGCCATATTTGTAGTAAAATGATTTCCGTTGTATAAAATATTCAAAGATTCATTCATTTGGTTATACAGATTGATAGAATTTGGTTCGTCATCAATGAACAAAATCTCTAATTCAGGATAATTTATTTTTAGATGTTTTAATCGGTTTGGTATTTCTCGTTTCTGAGCTCTGATAACGTAATAAGGCCATTCCCACATGTGATTCTTCTTAATTAACACAAAAACATGGTGTTTTTTCTTATCAAAATCTTTACAAACAAGGTCTGGTTTCATCAAGTCAATTTTTACACTTTGTTTTGCGATTATTTCCGTTTTGATTTCATCTTTAATTTGCAAGTGTTTTACTTCATCCTCTAAATATTTAATCTTGTTTTCAAGTTTGTTCTCACCAAGTTTTCTAATAGAGGGCAAAACTTCTTTTGTAACCCAAGTTTTGAAGATTTTTGCCTCTTTTTTATGTGATCTCAAAATTAAAGAATAAAGTCCTGATTCATTGATGAAAATAGTATTTTTTTGAAAGTTAGAAGGTAGGGCAATCGAATGACCCACCTTATTTATTTCAGAATATGATAATTTATCATCATTATCAACATGCTCTCTAACTGCTTGTTTCGTATTTTCATATTCTAGAATTTCTGCAACATCTTTAGCTTTAAACCAAAATTCGTTATTTTTATCCACAATCGTAAAAATATGTTTGTTTTCAAATCTAAGTTGATTATTGAGCAGATCCACAACAGACTCCATTTAGATAGAAAAAATTTAACAAGCAATTTTTATTTTGAGTATAAAGTCCTGATTCATTAATGAAAATAGTGTCAGGATGAAGATTTTGAAAGGGTCTATGGCATAGACTCTTGTAATTTATATATTTAAAGGCTATTTTCTCGTCATTATCAATATTATTTATGATAGCTTGTCTAGTATTTTCATATTGTAAAATTTCTGCAACATCTTTAGCCTTAAACCAAATTTCATTATTTTCGTCAACAATCGTGCAAATGTCTTTATTATTGAATGTAAGTTGATTGTTGAGTAGGTCTACAACTGACTCCATTTAGATAGAAAGAAATTTAACTAGTTATTTTTATTTTGAGAATGAAGGCCAGATTCATTGATAAAAACAGTGTCAGGATGAAGATTGTTAAGGGGCCATTCGAATAGCCCCTTGTTTTTAAGTAAAAATATTGAATTTTGTCATCATCATCAACTCATTTTTATTCCTTTTTCAATCTTAAATATATTGTTGTTTTACTCTCATTATTTAATAAATTTCCCTCAGAGTCTTGTATAGTTAGAACGATTTTTTGAATTCTTTTAATATTTTTTCTAATTGGAATATAATCGATTTCATTCGGTTTTTCACTGATTTTTGATCCATAAGCAACATTTGGGAAAAATGTGTACAAAAATTTCAGATTCTTTGTGTAAATGTTCGGTATGATTTTCAAAACTAGGTTCAACGAGATTGCAGTGCACTTCAATTACATCGAACGGTCTAAATTTTGGCGTTTTATTTCCTAAATATACCTGATTTGGCTCAATAGTTTCTTGAACAAACCCTAACAAATCTACAATAATTGCTGAAAACATTATTCTTACTGGTGATTTTATTTGAATTTTATTAGAGAGATAATTTTTTTGCATTTCAAACTTGTTTTCATCAAAGTTTAAAGATTTATCTGATTGTTTGAATGTTTTCAGATAATTTTTAAGGGAATTTTTTATTTGATCGAAAGTATAATATCCTTTGTTTAAACCATAATATTTTGTTATGTTCTTCTCACTAAATCCTATGCAATAAGGAGAACTTTCACTAATATTTATTACAAAATTGTCAGAATAAAAACCGCTTAAACCGATAAAATAATTTGATTCTTCCTCTAAGTGTATAGGATGTTCCAAGTTTAAAACTAATTTAGAGCTTTCTGAAGTCAACTTGAACAGCTTCATTTTCGCAAGCGTTGCTTCAAGATGAAAATCTTCTATTTAAATGGAGAAATTTTTAAAGCAAAAAGATCAGATAAAACTTCAAACGTTTGAAGAAAATAAGAAAGATCAACCAATCAGATTGTTAATTGTTGGTTCAAGTGGATGTGGAAAAAACAACTTTATTATTGAATTTTATCTACAATAGGTTGATTCCTTATTCCAATTTGTATGTTTTTAGTAAATCTTTAGAACAAGACGCCTATAAAAAATTACAAGAAAGATTTGAAAATATTGAGAAAAACTTAAACAAAAAAATATCACATTTTTATAATGCTTCTGAGGACATAGTTCCGTTAAGCGAATGTAAACCCAATTCGTTAATCGTTTTTGATGATTGTATTTTGGAAAATCAGGACGTTATTAAGGAATATTTCGTAATGTCTCGTCACAAAAACATATCTTGTATCTATCTTTCCCAATGCTTTTCAAAGGTTGATAAACAAGTTATAAGAAATAACCTGAATATGTTGTGTATTTTTAAGCAAGATGATCACTATTCGAGAAAGATTTATAACAATTATGTGGGATCTGATATGAGTTTTAACCACTTTATTGAGTTATGTGATAAAATTTGGAAAGAAGACTATGGATTTTTAACTATTAATCTAACTTTGAAGCCTAAAAATGGAAAATATTTGAATAAATTTTCTAACATAAATGCTGCTCAGTAGTCTGACAAATCTACTTGATAAAATATTTGTTACAATTATTTTTACATTATCTTTACTTTTTATTTACATTATGAAAATAACAGAAAAACGGTAAATCTGTTCACGTTCCACGTTGTACGTTCCACGTTCACGTTCATGTTTCACGTTCATGTTTCACGTTCGTGTTTACGTTTCACGTTCATGTTTTACGTTCGTGTTTACGTTTCACGTTCATGTTTTACGTTCGTGTTTACGTTTCACGTTCGTGTTTCACGTTCGCGTTCACGTTCGCGTTCACGTTCCACGTTCACGTTTTTACGTTCCACGTTCACGTTTTTACGTTCCACGTTCACGTTTTTACGTTCCACGTTCACGTTTTACGTTCCGTGTTCACGTTTCGTGTTCACGTTTCCACGTTCCACGTTTCAAAATTTTCCTAAATAAATGGCGAACGTAACTTCTGAAGAAGCGAAAAAACTTGATCAAATCGAAAAGAAATTAATCAAAGAATTTAAAGAACAGATTCGAATGGATGAAGAAGAACAAGAACTTATTCAAAAAATTAATCAACCTGTAAATTCTGCAATAAAAAATGTTGAGGGCAAAATTGAAAATGTTTTAAGTGATAATCAAAATTTGATGAATTTGGTTCCAGTTGTACGACAATTTGCTGATATTTCGATTCCAGAATCTGAAGTAGAAGAGTTTGAATTGCCAAAATTACCATCTTCAACACCATTTAGACCTCGAATCATTGAAGACTCTACCATAGTTGAACCAATAAGTCCTGGAACAACGGATATAATAATTGGTAAAATTGGTAAAAAATTCCTTCCTAGAGTAAAAGATGATAAATTTGGTTTGTATTGGGATAAAAAAAAGAAAAGTTTTATGATTGGAAATTTGCCCGTGAATTTTGAACATAATGATATCATTATTAAAGATAAAACATATAAAGGAACTCAAGGTTTATGGAGATTATTAACAGGCACTGATGTTCCAAAAGATAATTTATATTCTGAAGAAGATTTGAAAAAGTATACAGAAATTTTATGGGAATCTGACTCAATTTACAAAAATAATGATCCATCAACTAAGAAACCAAAGTCAAGTAAAGGTAAAAAATATCTCAATTTGATTAAACCAATTTGGGAAAAACGAATCGAAGGATCAGGTGTAAGAAAATACAGTGATAATAAGATTGAATACAGATATATCGACGATTTGACAAAACTCGATGGAATTATTAATTATATTTATGCTCAAGAAAAGGCTGGAAACAACAATTTTTTGAACGAAAAGAAAGCGATTAAAGATTTTATTTCGAACAAACTTGATGAAATGATTGAAAAACCTGATGGAATTAAATATTTAAAACGAGTTTTGCCGGCAATAAGTTCATCTATGATTGAAGGTAGCGGACTTTTGAATGATTTTATCAACAATTTACCTTTTGAATTACACGTACCAACTTATCAGTATCTGGGGCCTGGCACAAAACTCGAAAAAAGACTAAAAAGAGGAGATACTGGTATAAATAAATTAGATCAAGCTGCTATGGAACACGATATTTTTTATGCAAAACATAGAGACACAAATTCCAGACATATCGCAGATAAAGTTTTGCAATATAAGGCAATGGATAGATTTTTATCAAAAGATGCTAGTTTAGGTGAAAGATTTGTGGCGCTTCCAACAGCTGGAGCAATGTTTTTGAAGAGAAAACTAGGAATGGGAATCGAAGAGAACTTGAAATTTTAACTATATAAATGGAGGTGAACGTAAATTTCAGCAAAAATCAGAAAGAAAAAATAAAATCCGCTTTTAAGAAGAAAATACCCGTTAGTATTCAATTTAAAATAGATCAACTAAAAAATGGCGAAGATAAGATATTTTTAACAAATAGACAATACAATAAACTCGAAAAACATAAGAAAAACAATAAAGGAACCAGAATAGAATTTTCTTATAATCAGTTGAAAGAACTTAAAAATGGTGGACTTTTGAAAGATTTATTAGATTTTGGAGAAAATATTCCAGTTGTTAAAAATGTTGTTCCTTATGTTCGTAAAGCTGCTCCAATCGTTAAAAAAGATGTGATTCCTATTGTTCGAAACATTTTAAATTGGTTAGATAAAGAGTTGGAAGATGTTACAGGATCTGGATTAGATGAAAAAACTTTGAATTACGTGAAATCAAACATTGAAAAAAAAATTTAAACCATTAACATTCGGGGAATTGGAAGAAATCTGCAAAAATATTAAACATTTTAGAGGAATCTTCATGAGAGATACATTACCTGAAAAAGTTAAGAAATTTGAATGTGGAATTGTGAATTTAGACTCGATTATGGGAAGTGGAACGCATTGGATTTGTTATTATAAAAATGATAAGAATGCATGTTATTTTGATTCGTATGGAAGAATTGAGGACAAACCACCTATAGAATTGATTAAATATTTGAAAAAATCAAGCGTCTACTACAATGATTCTCAGATTCAAGACTATAAAGATCCCCCAATTTGTGGTCATTTATGTGTTTTTGTTTTGAATGAACTGAGTACTGGTAAAGATTTTAAAGAAGTTGTTAACAAATTATTACTTAATAAATATGGATTCACAAAATATTTTTGACGTATTTGGAACACAAATTATTCAAAATGTAGATAATAGTTTGAATTTTGATAGTTTGAGAAATGAGTTTGATAACAAGTTAGAAAATTTATTACAAAACCTTCCAGATTCAGATATGTTTGCTGTCGAGATTGAAGATTTTAAAGCAGAATATGATAACAAACTTGCAAATTTCATGAGTTCAAATGAAGTTGCTGATAAAATAAAAACATTGGAAAAAGAAGTTGATGATGGTGTAAAAAAATTATTTACCAATTTAATGTCTCATATCGAAAAAGCTGATAAAATTACTGAAGCGATCAAAGTTGAAAAGAATTATGTTAGTTTGGCTAATAAAAAAAAGAATTGTCGGTGTTCGACCTGGTATTGACAAACATGATGTTGTTGTTAAAGAACAAATTTTAAAACCTCTAAAATTATCAGAAAACATCGATATTGTTGATTTACATGATCTGAATGTTAAAAATGCCTTAGATTTTAAAGGAAAAAGAATTAGCGGTGTTAGTAAAGGAATTAATCCATTTGATGTTGTTGTAATGATTCAATTAGAAGATCCTATTAAAATGTTTAATGAACTAAAACAAAATTATGAGAATCATAAACAGCATGTTAAAGATTTTACAACAGAAGTCTATGACAAGTTAGAAGCCAGAAATAGAAGATCAGTAGACGATGTTGGTGAAATTAATGAAAAACTTACTAATTTTAAAGAGTCTTTTGATAAGTTTAGTTTAGATGCTACGAAAACTTTTGAGAATATTGGTCATAAATTTGTTGAATACAATGATTCTTATGCTGACAAATTTCAAAAAATAGAAGAAAAACTTAATAAGTTCGAGGAAGATCTTACTGAAATAGGTATTCGCGTAGGGTTTTATGCATGATAAAATTTCCTTATATAAATGGCGCTCATATACTGTGTGAGGTGCAAAGAGAAAACTGCCACAAACGATATAAAATACTATGCAAACATTAACGGAGTTAAGAGAATTTCTGGAAAATGTGCTGAATGTAACGCTAAAAAGAGCCAATTTATAAAAACTTGAAATTTTTCCCTAATAAATAGAGATGGCGGGACACTACAGTGCTTTCGATCTTTTTATAATGCAACACGAAAGAGATTTGAAAAAGAACATTGGGATGATATTTCTCAAAAATATGAATTATCCGAAGATATGATGCGATTGTACATTAATAAGTTAAATTGGTATAACATTGCAAAATATCAAAATCTGTCCCCAGAGTTCATTCAAGAAAATATACATTATCAATTAAAAGATCATATGTCTGTTCTTTGCCTCTATCAACACTTGAGTATAAAGTTTTTGGATGAAAATAAAGATACAGTTGATTGGAATAATATTATAGATAGCGGTTACTATCCTGTGCAGACTTTATTGAAATATGTTGCCGAAATTGCAAAATTTAAGGAAGAGAATCCTGAATATGACGAAGTAGATCATTAAAAATGACTCTAATCTTTTTAATTATTTTACTAAAATTTATATCTTTTCTTATAAAAACGTACATTAGATCGATGAAAAAATTATACATGATGTTTAAAATTTCTCTTATTAAATGGCGGACTACAGAAAATATGCTAGTGATATTGAAAGGGCGGAGTTTAAAAATTTCTATCCAATTAGTAAACAACATTTGAATGAACCGAATAAAAGAACTGAGTTTAATATTGATTTTGGAGATAACTTTTGCTCGTCTAACTTCCAGTTTTATATTTCTGGAACTTTAACAAAACAAGATGGTCAAGCATATCTTGGAACTGATAATGTTAGATTAATCGATAATTTTATACCGTTTTTATTTTCTAAGATTGAAGTAAGAAAACACAATAAATTGATAGAAGAAGTCGAAAACTGTGGCCAATTAAGCACTATTAAAGGAACCATTTGTTATTCCAAAAGTGATGTATTTTCAAACAGTTTTGAATCAACTTTTAAATTTGGACAATTTGAAGCGGTCGGTGATTTAGCACATTTCGGCTTAGGATTTTTTGAAAATGTTACTATTCCGATCTATAAAGGAGGATTTTATCTAAGTTTTATAAGAGCTGAAGACGATGATGTGATTCTGAAGACTGCAACTGGAAATGTTATGCCTGTTGATGGCAAAATTACAATTAACGAGTTTTTCATTAGAGTTCCGATGATTGATTACAAAACCACGAGTAAAATTCAGTTGATTGATGAAATTATAAAATCTCAAAACATCACGTTTAATTTTCTAGATTGGCAATGTATTGAGCAAAAAGGTATTTCCGGAACAACTTATTCGTTCGATATCACAAATATTTATAGAAATATCTTCAATCCCAAGTTCGTTATCATAGGTTTTCAAACAGATAGACAGAATAATCAAGAAAAAAATCCTTCAAAGTTTGATAGTTTGGATGTAAAAAATATCAGAGTAAAATTGAATGGTTCTTATTATCCAGATGAATTACAAAATTTAAACATTTCCGGTGGTCTTTTCAGAATCATGTATCAGATGTATCAAGATTTTAAGAAAGTTTACTACAAAAATATGGAAATGTATTACAACCCCAAAGAATTTATAGCAAATAGACCCATTTATGTCATTGATACAACAAAGAGTTTGACAAATATTTCTAGTTCAAAGAACGATATAATTATCAATATGGATTTTCAAAATGCTGTTACAAACGCGATTTGTTATGTGGTTGTGGTTTCTGAGAAATTTTTAGCCTATGATGTGATTAAGAACGATATTAAAGAAATTCAGTAAAAAATCGTCTTATTTTCTGTTGAGCGAATGTTAGCAAATTTCATTATTTCCGTTTATAGATTTTTCATTGAGATTTCTGGATTTTTTCATTAAAACAGCTTATAAATGTAGAAGCAAACATTGAACAGTAAAACAGCTATAGATTCGGTTATTTTACATTCGTGATTTACTGTTTGATTTCTCAGATTTGTTTATGGTTCAATGGACAGTATTTTACATTGATTTTCTGTCTGTCCCAAAAGTGCGCTAGAACCCTCATATTCATATCTACTTGTGTATTTTCATGATCAGGAAAGAAGAAAAATCAGCTATGGAACAGAAATACTGAGATCGGAGTAAACTAAAATCACCGTAAATATACACATATTCTATTGATAGTGGAAGGCAAACTCAACATTGGCGTCGGAAAGAAAATTCACTTGAACCAGAAGTGCTTATAAATGTGCAAAGCCTGGGAAGTTGCGTGCGAAGCAGCGGGTAACTGCTAGTACAACTAATATCAGCGTATTTCTTTATGATGCTTTACACTCGTAAAGTATGATACCTTTTCAACACATCAAAATGTTAGGTCCTGCAGGATGATAATTCCTACCATACTAATGAGTACTTAAAACTCTACTAAGTTTTGTAAAGTTAAGTACTAAGTGTAGTGTAATTGTTCACGCGAGTCCAATAGGTTACTTTGTATTATCCAGAGCCCACAATTTTTGAAAGAGTTTTTTTTGCCGGAGGCCTAAAAACCGCATTATTAGAAATAAGAGACTTCGGTTGACTTACTGTGAAAATTACATGTAATTTTGACGATCGAATCGGTTTGTGTTTTCTGCCTTCCAAAAGTAAGCGATATAGGAGAGGACGCCGCTATGTCTCTACCTACTGTTTGTTATTACGCGATATAAATACGCTTCGATTGGGTTATCATAAATATGTTACTAGTAGTGCCAAAGTTAAAGATAACCTTTACGAGCGCTCACATGATCTGAGCTTGAATTTGGATACAATCTCAAAGGATGATTTTCCTTTTTCGCGAGAAGTGATCGTCTGCCGATTAGTGCGTAGGTCGATCTGGCACGTGATCTGAGGTCGGGAAAGAACCGATTGCAAATGCCCTTGGCCAGTGCGGGCTTCGGTGGCGCCTTCGGTAAGAAAAACTCTTCCATAACAGTGACCTCCGAATAGTACAAAAGTACCTCCAATAGTTTAACTAATCGAAACTCTCAGGTCTTTAAAGCTTATACGATACGATTTATACAATTATGCTTCAAGCTTTTTGTTGTTTGAGGAACTCAAGTAGAAAAACTATACAAGTCGAAATGTTTGTTTACAATTAAATGAAGAAATATCACGTTTAGGAATTCCTCTGATTAAAAATCGAACTACTGTAAATTAAGTTCCATGTAAAATGTAAAACTTTGAAGTCGTAAACAAATAAACTGACGCTCTTAGTGTACTTATGTACTCATTTTACGTAACAAGTCTGTTGACGTGACCTGCACAAATCGTCTGGCAAATAGAAACTGTAACAAAGTGTTCATTAGCCCTCAAAGTTCCGACACGACAGACGATAGAAATGTGTAGTGCTAGAAATACAGCTTGGTTTGATCAGCAAGCTGTCAAAACTTGAGGTCTGGAGTATGTCTTACTCTTTATACACAGCATTAGCAACTGTAAAGGCCAGGCAATATCAAGTACATTCTTGTATGTCATATTATTGTGATGTTTGGTGGGCCGTTTATTTTTAAACTTAATATTATAAACTAGGTCGCAATTGTGGAAGCGTCATTCTAAGAGACCAAATGTAATTTTTGTAACATTGGGGAATCTTTTGGGCTTCGTTTAGTCACTGGTAGGTGTGATTATCTTTGAGGCCAACTCAATTACACCTAAACATTTATGTCACAACACGACAAGCAAACTAACGGATCCCACCATCCATTGCATTGTTTGTGTGGAAGGATTTATTCTAAACCTTGTTTCAATAAATGCTCGTCATTTTTATAAATCCTTTACGGTATCCTATGTGAATATCTTACAAATTAGAAGTAAGCGTGAAGCCAACCGATAAACATTTCCAACCATTCAATAATAAACTTTAGTTCGGAGGCCGAGAAAAAATTTTCATTGCATGAGCAATCAATATACGTTTCCATGAAATCGATAGAGGAATTTCCTTGAGAAAGATGTAAATTTTGAGGTGAGTTGCATGATTTTTTGTGAATTTTGAAATGGGGTTGTCTAAAAAAAGAGAAAAATAACAATACCTTTCCGTGAAATCGATAGAGGAATTTATTTGAGAAAGGTGTAAATTGTCAGGTAGGCTACATGAGTTTTGGTGGATTTTGAAATGGGAATGTCTGAAGAGACAAAAATAATGAATGACCAAGTAGATTTGTTTAATACAAAATCGCCTATTGCAGTGTTGTCCTCATGACAGCACTTACGGAAGGTTTCTACATATTATTACCGAACATAATTATGATCCACCAAAAATCATCCCCAGTTCTATATATAATATACTAATAGTATTAACATTAGAGTATATATTATTTAACGGGCCTTGCATCGTATTAAAATACTCGTCATTACATACTACGGTGATGCATCACACCATTGAATTCACTGACCTATTTCTTGTTTCTGTGTAAGGTGTGACATAAATAGTGAAAAGATTATTAATTTTCATACTATATAGCTCTGAACTGCGAATTAACCAATAACAATAACTACGGACCTTCATCGAACTGTTTAAACTGTAGCCATAATAAATATGCCTATCAATGTTGTGTTTCTCGTACTATTGATTTATTCGTTGTGTCTGTACTGTGTTCGTGAATTTTAAACTATGACGACTCCAGATAGATAACCCTAGCTTTTAATATCTATTGAAACCGACACCAGATGATGACTTATTAAAATTCGAAACTATAGCAGTGTATGACTAAGGTACGTAGTTATTCTTGTTTGAGAATATCATATAAAGGCATCGTATATGACATTGCGTATAACATATTTACTACTTTCTACCATAGCTGAGTTTGACCTCAAGACGGAGTCGTCCCACGAGGGCTAACTTTACTAAATAACCCTAACTATTTTATGCGTAATTGATTCACTAGAGAAAATTGGTAACGACTTGTGGAAATTTAAACACTTTCAAGTTAATGCGGACACAAACTACGCGCCTAGAAAAGATAAAAAATAGCTTTCCTATTTAGATAATGCATTTCAGAGGTTGCTTTTACATATACATATATAGCAGAGATCATACGAGTTATTATGGGTTAAACTACTATAATACAGTATATCTTGTGGGGTACACATTTTCACTCCATTCTCGCAATGTGTACCTCAAGGCAACGGCCGAGACAATGGCTACCAGACCAGCCGTGCCTGAGCCAAACCTTTGTGAAAGCAGATCGACAAGAACAGGTAGAAAGTTGCGTGGTTCACTAAAGCAGGACAAAGTGGGTTCAGCGCAAACTTCACGATTGGCGACACTTGGGTAATTGTTATTTATAGAATCACGTTTACTTATGTGACACAGGCTATAACTTGAATAACATAGAGAAAGTTCAAGTTTTATTTTATTCTGTTCTCTTGATTTTGGAAATAAAAACGCCTCCTCTCATAACATCATTATAAGAGGAAATAAAGTAAGTCGCTTTAAGAAGTTTATAACATATGGTTGTAGCAAACTAGGAAGAGGAAGTAGGTCAACATTTTAATTAGCAATCGCCATAGCGTGATCGATTAAATAACTAAATAATAAATCCAATTATATATAGGAAACATGTTTTTTTTTAGTTTGTTCCTATAATGGCTGGCGTTTATAATTTAGAAATCATCCTACTCATAGCAGAAAACATAATCATACACCAGAATATATTCATAGAATAATAATGAAAAACTATGGTAATCAAATAATGAAATAATTATTCAACTATCTCCATTTTACAATCTAGTACTATTTGTATCAGTTTTTAATGAATAAGTCGTATATAAGTGGTTAGTCCCACACTATAATCAGATAGTGTAATCTAAATTTTAATGACTGAGTCATACATTAGTAGTAAAACAAACATCCATCCTACATTCCAGTAATGTGATTTAAACTCTAATGAATGTGTTGGTCGTAAATACTTAAACACATTGGAACTCAGTAGTGTGATGTTAACTCTAATGAATACATAAGTAACGTAACTACAGTATGAAAGGTTTATTGAATTGAATTTTGAGTTTAGCTCCAGTTCACCTTCCTTTTATTGCAGCGTCTGGTATCTGACGCTGTCTCAGACTCCTGGAATCTAAAGCCATGTTCGTCTGAAGAGATCCAAAGAAAGTCGACAACGAAGAAAGTCAAAACGAAACATTTACATCGGAAGTTGAATTGAAGCTAAACTCAAAATTCAGTTCAATCAACCCTTCCTACCATAGCTATGTTATGTGAAGAAAACTCGGTTGTTCCACCGTGATTAGAGATTGTGTCTATAACATCGTAGTGCATTCAATTGTGTACCTGATGAGACAACGAGACTATCACTTCACCTATTTATAGGTGTCTTTGATGGCGAAACGACAAAACGCAGGCTGTGTGGGTATACAATGCAAATTAGCACTCGGCTTCTAGGCTATATGGCAACTATCATGACAACGAGATAGAAACGTAGAAAAAACACATTTATCCATTATTACATTTGCCATAGTGGCCTTTTATCATTGTGTAACAACTGATGTTTAGGAACTGTATAGATTACAAACGTTCATGTATGTGTGTCTGCTGAAATTACCCTAAATTATGTCATGATGACATCTGGCGTGAACTTAATACTGGACTTCTACATGACGGGGAGAATATGGTAGTCCCAAAAATATCCACTACTTGAAGTACCAACTTAACATCATTTTGAGTTATGTGAAATTCACAACCTAAAAATAGGATGGATACTTTAGGAAGAGATCAATAAAAACGTACTTAAATTCATGAAATAATCACACCTAAATAGATAGAAGGAATTACTGATTAAATAAAACATGTACTTATAGATCATTTAGAGGTGTGTAAATATTTAATTTTAGTTGGTTAAGTACTGGAGAATGAAAAATGACAGGTTCAATGTCCGCCGACCATTACTGGTTTTAGTAAAAGAATTTGACTTAAAGAGTAACAAGTGGAGCTTGACTTGACAGTAGTGAAGGCTGATAAACATTACATAGATTCTGATTGTGACGCAAGTTAGTACAGATTATACGACAGTTGTTAGTTAGCAGATGAGGCAAACTCTATAAACAATGCAGCTTATTACGCAGTGCACCGTACCATGTATGCTACGCTACGTCGCCTCGCCTCGCCACGCCGCTAGTCGTCTTATGTTTCCAAGTACGTAGATGATAGAGCCGGCCGTATACGTGTACAGTACGTGCGGCGATGACGTGATGATGACGTCATTCACCCCTCCCCGTGTGACCGGTCCCAACTCACCCATATATCCCGCTCTCTCGCTCAGCAAGGTGATTCAGCCAGGATACTTCCGTCATGTTACCGTACAAGCCGTCACCCGCATTATCTCTCCCGGTGAAACACGGGCTATGGAAATTGAAAGGTGCAACCGTCTGTACCACCTGTCTTGTATTATTTGTGTGATGACTTGAGCACTTAATTGAACAGTTATGATTGGATATTCAATATTAGCTTCGGCCTGAAGAACCCATTACCCAAATGGGACCCCAAAATTATACAAGTGTGTTTTGAAATTATACTTTACATTATGGTGGTACAACTTAATAGTCCAAATCCTTCAAGAAACCACCCGTCAAGGGAGGAAAAGTGCAAAAATAACTTTTTTTATTATTCCAGGAAGATATTGTAACTATTCGTAATAGTCCTCGTAGCTCTTTTGACCTAATCATCTTAACATCAGCCTCACTGCTCGCGCTTCAGTTATGAATTATTTACCGCATGTTTGTGAGAAAAGGGAAAAACGTGTCTTTATATACCATATAAAACTTGCAATTTATCCTAAAAACAAAACAAAATTTATAGATTAATTCCGCAAGACAACACATAATGCATTCAAGCAAATTTCATTGCAAGAGTTAAAAATGACAACATTGAGCTAGTAATCTCATCTGTTAAATGCAACTATCACAATGATTATTAATTTAAGACAAAATTCCAATAATATACTTTTTTATATTTTTGTTTGGCCTTTCGTACTTAATGAGCACATAAAATATATAAAAAGTATATTATTGTACTGTCTGTCTTAAATTAATAACTAATTCCAATAAGAATAGAGCTTCTAGAATGTATCAGATGATTATTAATCAGCAGTTACACAACATTAGTAACTCGATAAGGGAATTTTTTTCAAAACACACCTTAACTATAATAAAAATTTCACACAGTTTTATTTCTATACATTAATTACAATTATAGATATCACCTTCACATATTTTCAAATTGAACTTAACAATATGTTGTGAATCAAACACGTTTTTGGGAGACACTTTTCAAAATGTTACGTATTTTGTTTAGCTTTGAGCCACGTCTTTGTAATATATTGCGGCAGTCAAAGTTTCCCATGGCCTGTAATTAGTTAGAAATAGAATAGTTAAAAAAGCAAAAAGAGCAAGAAGATGAAGTAATGGTCATTGGAAAACAACAAATCAGCCACCATGACGACTTGAAAGGTTGAGCAGATGAAGTTCCTTTCGCACATCTACTGTAACTAACGCCTGAAACTTCCAGGAAATTTACAGTAAGAAATGTTCTTTGAACATACAGTCTAATTTGTTACGTTTGTGAAACTCTAGTCCCTGTTTTAGACAATGGTGGCAATCCAAGGTAGATTTTATCCAAGGATCTGAAAAGCATCACACACGAATTTCAAAACAAGCGTGGGCGTCCCTCATATTAATATCTAATTTTGTCCTATACTCCAATAAAGACAGTTTAAATGATCAAAGATCTGCTTGGAACAGCGACAAGGTTTAGTGATATTTTCTCATTTTCATACAACCCCAAAACACGTAGAAAACAGAATTTAGTTTTTAATTTTTAGAAGCAGTGTTTGATTCAGTCAACCTCATAGCAGGACTAATGGCTGATTTCAGAGATGCAATGTTTTAAATAAACAGTAAACCAAATTAAGACGTAATATTGAAGCTTTGTACACTTTTTATACAGAATTAAATTATAATTAAAATTTCCTTTAAATAGAATCTATGAAACATAAACTGCACTAATTAGCCCAGTAAATAACCAAATGTTGAAAAATTCTTCAAAAAACGTTTTCTGAAACTTTGAAAGTTACAATGGAGTGCGACCTACTTGCTTAACCGCAGGACAGAAGGATAGATTTTTAGCATCCGAAGAGCTCTAACGAAGCCATGCTAGTGTGAGGAGATAAAGTGGCAGTTTTGAGTTTTTTTAAAATACATATGACGTAACGTACTTACAAACAAATCTGCACATAATCTTCTAGAATATCTTTGTTTAGGCATCAAGACCAGAAATCGGTCTAAAATTAGAGAGAGTTTTTCACAGGGAAGGAAACTCATTCTTTAATAAACTCAATAAACACGAGTAACGATTTCAAGTATTCCTTTTTTAACTCAAGGCAGGAATACCTTTTACATCAAAGGATGAGTCAGGTTTTAGGTTCTTACAGTATAATATACAGAAAGGATAATGGGGTTTCGAACATTTACCTTCGTTATGTGTTACAATAACTCGAAAATGTATTAACACAACGTTTCGAGGATTGGAATCTATCCTCTTCGTCCGGCAATCATATATAATCGGTTCATGAAATAAGAGAGAAAAAAGAGGAGAAATAAAAGGAGTCAAACATACTCGAAAACTGCTTAGAGTTCAGGCAGGAGAAATGAACGCAGGCGTTGTTGTCACTGCACAGGATGCAAAACACGAGCAAAAGAAGTCAAGATGTCACACGTCACACCAGCACAGGCAAAAGCGGTTTAATAGAAAAAAAAAAAAAATTGGCTGAAAATTCGGCCAATTATTAAAAAAAATAATAACGTTCGGAAAATCAACTGAAAACTTGTTATATAGGACAGGTTCGTGGCACCTTTCGTCCTCTTGTGATCCGTAATACGTACTACTAAGACGACTGTAACTGTAAGAGTTAGCTTTTCTACCACTGACAAAAGGCTGTAGTACTACGCGTGCACTAAAACAAATAGCATGCGTTATTTATTTACTATAAAAGGGAATTAATTTACTGTAAAAGTACCTGAGAATGTTATACAATAAAGACGGTGTTTGTAACGGTTGCTTAGATAAAAAGTTTTTAATGGTCTTATACTAATAAATTTAAATGTAACATTGCAAGCTCTTTCCGAGTTCAGTTTAATCCATACTAGGTAATTGAAGACAAATGAAGGCAACCTACGAATCTGTCGTAAGATTTCACAATATAAATGTGCAAGACGCGCATTCGAAATTTCGAGATGGCAGCCGACTAGTTTCCAAACTATCCAGTGGGATCAGCACACCTTACTCAGCACTCGACACCGCGGTCATATACGGTCACGGATCAGCACCGCACCGAACACTGCTGACGGACTCCACTTCCGGTGACGGTGAAATATAATTCCTTCTTAGACTACGAACTGCTGAGCGAACATTTACTCAAATCAGTTTGACGACGGACATAAACGTGTTAAGTTAGTTTGTTGAACAAGACTGTTAGATTACATTTGAAAACACATTTAGATTTTTAAAGTAAATTACTAGGTTTTATGCTTTGTATCAGTCAAATTAAATTGGTTTCCATCCATCCTCACAATAAAACAAACTAACATAACAGAGTATCAAAGTACCCGAATAAACGTAGACAGTCATTGCACGGACGGTAACTGTTGATGGATTGCCCTTTGAACATTTGATCCTTAAATCAATAGTGTTCTTCCATAAGGTCTCAACCAACCCAACAGAGATCACTTCTGGTTGGTTTATACCTTCCAGTTGAACCTACCACTGGGCACAGAAAAAACCGATGTGTCGCTTAAATCTGGGCAACCTTATGGATGTCCAGGAGCGGCACATCACTAACCGCAAATGTCGAGATTCTGGGGTGCAAGGGCAAAGGTGGTTGATAGGTCTAGTCTACTGCGGGAGATGACTGTTGGAGTTTGTTCCCTAACTATCATAGGTTCTTGCTAGCCTCAACAAGGGTGTACCGGCCCCTGCCTGCTTTGACTGGAGAGGCTGGTTCAGAGCTGCCCTCTCCTTCTTCCCGGGGACATGACTGAGATTAGTGCCTTAATTCTTCCTCGTGGATCTCGATATGAGGCGGTCCCTACTCCCTAACCTTACCCATTCTGAATATACTGTCACTACGTAAGCAGCGCTAAGGTTCTTATAGGACTAAGTGCAATTTATAAGCTTATTGTGCTAAGAGAGAGAAAAAAGGTTCAAACCAAAGAAGAAAATATGTACAAAGTTTCAAGTCTATAGGGCCTTTCTATGAAGGACTACGGACAAATAGACGCATAGACAACGACACAGGTCCTTCACAAAACAATTATGATAATTATTACCTACCATTTTTATTATTGACTATTATAATAATCATTAAGTATCACAGTGTGAAAACTACTTCCCTAAAGCCTGCAGCATTGTATACGATCGCGATATATTCTGATTTCTATACTATACCCATGTAAAGAACATTGTACTGTAATATAATTCTAGTGATTACTTATCAAACGAAAAGAGTGACCCGTGATATTGTTTTCATGCATTACGCACTGAAGCATAGAAGCATAATTCAACAAGACAGCATAGAAAACAAAGATTCTTGGAGGATTTGGAAAAAATTTTAACTGTGTACAACTAATAATAATATTACCCAGTTATTTAATACAAATTTGTATTTTGTGCAATACAACTTTATACTGGAACATTGTGTGGTTATTGCTAGGTGTATTGAATAAAAATTATTGATAATCATTTTAAGATTTTGTATTAAAACATTTTGATGTAACTAATATGATAAAATATCCATATGCTTCGGCTACAATTAACTAAAGTATAAATAGAAGGTTTATAGATTATAACTTACCACAGAAATAATATTATTCAAAATATGTACTTTTAACGTGACTCATAACAAAGTAGTACTTATGTAGTTGAATATATAACGTTTAATATCCTAATACCATACAATAGTATACCGTTACTTATGTAGTTGAATATACAACTTTTAATATTATCCTTATACTATACAATATTATACCGTTACTTATGTAGTTGAATATACAACTTTTAATATCCTAATACTATACAATACTGTACCGTTACTTATGTAGTTGAATATACTATTTTAAAATCCTAATACTATACCGTACATAATTGTATATAAAAGGTGATCCATTTGAAATCCAGATTTTTCTCAATATCTGGAATCAGAACTAATTTCAACTGATTCATAGTTTAGCACTCTGTGTTACGTTGGCGTTAGTTAGGTACCTTGTTAATAATTCATAGCATGAGTCGTTTGATTCGGTAATTATAGTAGCCTCGTGTGTTTTACCATCCAGGTCAATAAAGCTCTAATCATTAACTGTACGAATGTACTGATAAAGTTTACTTGCATTGTCGGTAAATATGTTAACAGTGTGTATAATTTAAGTGGTATTATAAATTAATGAGGAATTACAAAATAGATTTCAGATCATGCAATAATTATGTTCTACTATTTTTTAATCGCTCAAGGAAGCTAGTTCTATTCCTAGTGATAAATAAAAATATTAAATGCGGACTTTTCATACTATTTAATATTATTACTGTAGATAACGTTAGAAACCCCATTTTGAATGGGTTTTAATTTTTTATCTCCTCAATGATCTCCTAGTATTGCTATAGTATTTTAATTAGTTTACGGAAATTCAAATTTTGAAATATTCTATCTTTTACTGTGATGTGTTTTATTCAATGCATAAATTTCACTATAACTATTCCTCATTTCTCAACAGTAACTTACAAAACAAAAATGAGTAAAATTATAGTGTATTACTTGATACGATAGGTAACATCAAGTAACATATACGTAGTAAGTACAGTAATAAAAACTACAAGTAATTATAGTATATTTGATTTAATGTAGGTAGTTTTACATTATATATAAAATGAAAATTTTAGATCTGTATAAGGAAAAGATTTGGGGGGATCCACTGAACTGATATTTTCCCATAGTAGACAGAGAGTAAAGCCCCACTTTGTTCCTTAAAAAGTTCTTGAACCGTTTCTTTGTTGAGAACGATCTTTCAGCAGTACATGTGCGTAATACTGAATTATTTAAATAATAATAATCGTTTACTAAAAAAGAATTAAAAAATTGAAAATTTGGGGGGTCCGGACACCTTGAACCTCCTCGCCCTACGTCCTTGATAAGAACTACACATTATTTGACATCATTTGTTAAGAAAACAAGATTCGTTATCACTATGAATAAACAAATAATTTACGGTGGTGTATTCATTCAAAGTAAACAGTTTACTATTTAGGTCTGGTAACTAGGAAGAGGACGAGGCTCTGCCAGAATCCATTATCGTGAGGAAGAGTAGAGGTGCCCGTGACCTGTGCAGGGGTCAAGCGTGCCCTCTTGTGTAACCGCCAACCGTGTGGTGCCCGCGGCTACGGTACCTCTCCCGTGAGAACTACACGGCGCGGCGTACTCCTCAGGTTCGCCTAAATTCTTATACTTAGTTAATATGAACTGACAGTCAATGGACTATTTTTTATACCAAAACCATGTTTAAGGAAACATGATTTTTCCGGACATTTACCATCATCGTCCAGTGGTACAAGAAATCAGTAACACTACGTTTCGAGATCTGCAATCTGAACTCCTCTTCCTCAGGTGGAAACTACTCTTCTAAAGGTCTATGTGAAACACACATAGGAATATCACATTTGATGCTAATTAGAGCCAAAACATTTAAAGGAACAGCCTGTTTTGTTTTTGTGAGGATAAATGTGCTATAATGTTGTGTGCCTAAGGACGAATAGACTACGTAAGTTTCAAGTTGGAACGCTGGTCGTAGTAAGACAGTGAGTTACGTAGCAACGTAGTGGTGGATTGTATAGGCAATTTAAATAATCGTCTGTTTCTAGAATACACAGTAAATAGAGAATATCTAGGATAATACCAAAATTTGTTCACGTAACTCAAACTTCAACCTGATCGAATGCATTCGTACATGACACCTGAGATAATAATTTAGATTTAGAACTTCTGCTCCTGGTTTGGAAAGCTAATCTCGCCATCATTTCTATATACCTAATTTCCTGTCTTTGGCGGGAAAGCTAGTAATTGGTATATTTAATCATCCGCAATATTTGATACAGCCTTCAGTGGTGGGAAGGAAGGGCTCACCTTGGACTGACCAATCACAGCAAAGCACCCATTAGGCCGTGCGGGAACTGATATTCACGTAAATCAGTCAGAGTTGGTGAAGCACTTGCACTGCGGATTGCTCATAGTTTCCGCTCACATACGTCACAATGAGTCTCATGGATGACGACAACGGACGCGACACAATCGCTCTATTTCAACTCTTATGTCACTAGTTTACATAGTAAGGTTGGGTTTGGGTTTGGGTTACATGAGAAGGATTTCTCGCATTACTGACTAAAAGATGTCCTTGAAGGACAACTGATTTAATTATGTATGCCCGATCGTATATATATTTACGATCACGAGATTACAGAATGACTTAATGAAGGTGAAAGTTGTTCCAATTTTTATAACGGACATGATGAGTACCTACTACAGACACCTAGTACCATTCAGATCGGGGTGACCTTCAAATCCATAGAGCTTACGAACGTATGGACTTATGCAGTGTAAAGAAGTGCAAAGGTGGAGATTCTTTTCAATCGACTTTACATCTGACCAATGAATTGTTTGGGAGTAACTCACAAACTGGGTAAAACAATTACTATCACGTCCCGAGATCTATATATAACATATTTATGGCTATGGTGAAATGAGCCAGATAAGATGAGGATGATTAATTCCTTCCGATAATAATGTATGACATAATGAATATTACAAGAATTTTACATATATGTAAAGGAAGAATAAGATGAGTGAAGGTAAGATTATGACCTTTGGAAATCACTAGGCCCGTAGCTGTTGTGTAACAGATACAAAAACAAATATTTGTAAAAATTTGTTTCCGTTTGCTGAGGTGGATTTTGTTACAGCTTCGACTAATACATCACACATGTAAGGGTGTTGATACTCCCTCTGAGTTAAAACAATTTAAAATTTGATCCCTCTTTCTCTAATTCTAGAAGCAATACGTGTTTTCATCTTTAATAATATACTTTGAACCTGAGATTTTCGGTGTTTCTCGACAGGCTCTTCTTGTTTGGTAAAACACAACAGTTTGGGGTGGTTACAATATTATTATTTACTTTTTTGTAACCAAGAATACTTAAATTTAAAAAAAATAATTATTCAACATTTAAGCGAGTAGAAGCAACAGGAACTCAGATCCATGGCATAAAATTATACATTTTTTCTGAATCAATCTAAATGCAGCTTACACAGGGGTTTTAAGAAAGTACGGAAAGGTTTTGATATTTATATCAATAGGTGAAAATAAACAAAAATATCTCTCTACATTATGCTCTATTTAACTTCGCTTACCGTCTGTTTGTTAAAAAAAATTGTAATTCGGAATCGGTTTGTTTCGGCGTTATAATTTTGCATGTTGGTAAGTCTTATTAGGATGTCAGGATTTTACTTCTTGTTAAAAATAGAACAATGACTAAGATTTACATTTTAATACTTAAGAAGAGAAGCCAAAATGGTTAGACTGAAAATATTATTTAAAAAATTATATTCCCCTATAAATTATGATAAATTTACTCGAAGCCAGTTGTTAGTCATCTGTATCCCATTCAATCATTACAATAATGTTTTAACGCATACATGCAAGGTATTGAAATTGAAACATTTTACAGAAAAGTCAATTATTATCAATTATTTCTCCAACATATAATTTCTAAAATGTCTCCTTTCTTCTACAGTCGTGCTTTTACTCACAATTGTTACTCGATCTAAATTTGTTTTTTTTTCTATTCAACATTAATTAGAATTGGATTAATATTAAAATATGTTTTTTTTCTAATTCAAGTAACTGTTCCTATACCTACCACAAATATCGAATATTATATTTGATATTCGTATATCATATTTTAACTCATTTCTAAAAATAATATAGCCAAGTTTGGTACAATTTTCAAAAGGCAAAATAGTTTAATTGAAGAAGAACTCATTTTTATGGGAGAATTAGATTAAACTATCAGTTTTAAAAGTGGAAGGTGGCATAATTTGTGAACTGATTAAATTGCAACCGTCTTTAAATTCGTAGTAAATGTTAGATAGTAACTTTGTCCTTGATATCTGGATTACAGTACTGACCAAGCATTGTATACTTAATATTTGCTAAAATGTACATTTAAAATTATATTGACGTGACAACGTCTTAAATTAGGTTGCGGCTCGGAGTCACTCATGAAAAAGTGTAACGCCCGGTAACGTTACGATGCCCGTCCAATGGGTCCGCCGCACGGGATAAAGCAGATAACTGTGGGTCCGCCGCACGGGATAAAGCAGATAACTATGTTTATTCGTGAAAATGTGGAGTGCTTAGATTCGTCATTTACAACAACTACAACAATAAAGGTAAATAATTGTACACTGATATTTCATTATCGTAAACTATGATTGATTGATTAATTGTTAGATTGACACAAAAGTTGAGAAACTGAGTTTATAGGTTATGTCATACTATTGATAAATGTTGATAGTGTTAAGTAAATTATTAGTTTAAATCACTCTGCAATCAATCGTAATTCAGTCGATTGAGAAGAAACAGCGCGTATTGCTAGTCAAACATTTAAAATAACAAATTATAACCTCTAACCTGTCATAACAGTGCGACCAAACAAACGAACTAAACCGACCAATTACCACGCGCGGAGTTAGAATTTAACTGTGTTTAGCAAGAATTTCAAATTCCAATTTTAGTAAATGTTTTATTCAACTTTACCATTTACAATAACAAATTTTAATTAATTTCAAATTATGTACAATGTTTTAGTAAACAAAATATATTTCTATAGTTAAAATTTGTGCAATTCTTATTTTTCATTCAATTCCTTGTTCCTATTGTGCAATTTAATAATATTCATATCAATAAATATTCTACCGAGAAAAAGACGTTGTCACGTAAAATCTTCGCCCGTAAAACCGACTTTACAGGCAACCATAATTTTTTTTTACTAAAACTTAATGTTCCTATCTGGATATTTTTACTCTGAACTCAAACGTGGTTGCAGAACAGGTTGAAATAGGAAGAGTTGTTACTATCAAGCTTACTTTATCTTTCACGACTACAAAATATACATACATTGGAAGTAGTGATTAAATTAATTAAACATACGGTTGTGCTGTCATAAAACAACGTTTACACAGAACAGCTGATTACAATTAACAGACTTTCAATCTATACTAGTATAAGAAATATTTTTCTATTTACCTGATTTTTTCGTGAACTTTTACGACACTTTAGTGCAGTTAGTTATCTGATATTCGTAACTTGACGAATCCAAAAAATCAGAGTTCATTATAATATGTGGGTCTTTTCTAGTATGTCCCCGCATTCTCTATTTTAATTTCTATAAGTTAGATTACGTTACTAGAGCTAAAAATGTAATTTCTAAAGGTAATTGAGGATAGGTTAAGCTAGGTTTTTGACAATAATTTGCAAAAACAATTGAATAACGAGTTTATTAATTTGTACGAAAAAACACAAATTAGTAATGAAAGAGTTTAAAATAATATACTATTACTATTATTATTAGAACGCTTTAATGTCCTCCAGGATTTGTTCGAACAAATCTGTGTTTTGGTGGCGATGTTTCCACAGAAACTCACACAGGTATGAGTCTAGCAAGTTGCGACTTGTACCGCATTCGTTCCTATTACGCCGTTTTGCCAACGCCCAGAGCGATTCGATTCTCTGTGTGTGTGCTCCTGTTGTAGGATCAACAAAATTTTCAGAATGGGTTAGATCACGCGATGCTTGCCCGCCGCGCAGCGCTTCGCGCTACTTGCTCTTTTAGAAAAAAAATTAACTCGAGCTTGCAAAGTACAAGCCCAGATCAAGCGGCGCGCGTTTATCACTGATATGTAATTACGATATTTGTGAATGCGGGGACATATTAGAAAAGACCCTAATATGTATTGCCATTCTTGAGTTGCAAATGGTGTAAATAACTCGAATTTGTTTTGACTTGTAACTTATAATGGCAAGATAATTTTAAAAGATAAGAGTTTAAAACAACACTAAGTTTTTGTTTTAACAGCTGCGCCTCTCTGCCATCGTACTAATCCACTCTAGAAGAATTCGGTGTTTAGAAAACAACCAGTTTTGGTGAACAATTTGAAGAGCGTATATTTTACAATCACACTGTAAGCTAATTATTTGACAACATTCTCATTAGATATCGCTTGCACCCGTTACGGTATTGTGTTTTACCGGTCTTAAACATCAAATGGTGCCATAGTTACGCAGTTTTTATGGGGCGTGGCGCACCGTGGAGAATTAGGTTAGAATATCTTGGCTGTTATCCAAGTGCATGCTTCAGTTGATACAGTCGGGCTTATCTTCGGCGTTGATAGCGTTTTCATTACACCAGATAGTGGCTGGAATATTCAACTACAAAGTTGAATATCTTGCACGTTCCACGACAAACAAGTTTATCGACTTATTCAACCAGGCTAAAATAACGTTAGGCATATAATTTGGAAGCCTGGTCATAGAAAATCTAGATTACAAATATATGAATAGCCTAATTTATGAAAATATGTTGTTGCTACAACTGTATTAAATTTTGTAGGCGAAAAGTAAAGTTGTTCTACATAGTGATTATGAAAGCCTGTTATAATAGTACGTTTTATATATTAAGTAAAGAACTCTTTAATGACGCGTTGTCCATTAAAATGGTAGTTTTGAGGTCTCTCCGTCAGATGGAGCTGTGAACAGTGTTTTAGCGAGACTTGTTAGTGGTTATATATATTTTTGAATTCCGTTGTCCAATTCTAGAAACTCACCAGCTGGCCTGAGCTCCTAATTAGTGGATAACGTGTACTAGTGCTATACGAAAATATCAGAATTCCGCTTACTATACCCGTTTCATACTTGGACGATTCTACTCTCAAAATAACCAATATTGTTATTTCGATAAGTAGACAACACACCATACCGTCATGAAATATAATTTTACGTGTTGGATAGATTTCTTGTAGACACAGTAAAACTGTAAGTTCATAAAAGGGGTACATAATTCGAAAAGGTCCATGTTGTTGTTAGAAAAACAAAGTTTTTCGGTTTCCGAAGGAAACAATCTAGCCATTTTAGTTATACCTTTCAGTTCTAGAGTCATACAAGATCGGTGATCCAGGGGTAAGTTCTGACTGGATATTGCACATCACTTTCAATGAGATTGTGTGTGCGGTCGTTTATCGATCCAATTCCACAATTCAGAGGATACGTGTACAGAGTTTACTCATCAGTCGACGCAGCTTTCGAAAACGTTTCCGATATTTCACGCCAAACGAACTTCATCCTATGTTTGCATACGTGTTTCTCTATATAATCCGGCTTGATAAATATCTGCCCTGTTTATATTGTATTCTTATATCATGGAGTGTATTTAGCAGCAATGTTTTCCCCTAGCATATTCTTTACCGCAAAAGAAATAATGGTCCAAAGCACTTGAAAGTAAGAAGGTCCTTGGAATTTAGACTTTTATTGCGTTCTGTGGAAGGTTTTAAACCGAAGAAAATTACAAATTTTATTTCCTCAACATTACGCGTCTCATTGAAGCCCCAGGTCGAGATTACGTTTATTTCTTCCATATTCAAATCAACAAGAAAGCGTAGGCTACTACAATAGGAAGAGACGTCATTAAGTGCCGATAATCATTCATTGGAGACAGCTGCGTGTATAATACAAAGATGCCACATAACGCATGGCCATCATATCAAGCATTATGATGTTGTATACAACTCGATAGCTGTAACGTTATCTCGTGCTGGATGTATTGTAGCGTAGTAGTAATAGTTCGAACCTTTGTTCTGTAAATCAATAATGAATGACCTTTGTGATACTGAATCTCAGTTATTGAGTTGGGTTCCTGGGTAACCGTCACGAATGTTGACAAGTTACCCAGTAGTTGAGGCTACTACTATCTCGGAAAAACAGTAAAAATAACTTAGTAGTGCACGTTTACTTAAAGATGAAAATGTGCTAATTTCCGACCTAAAAGTTTGAAAGTCGCTCTCGCGCCTCGAATGAGTAGTGTTCACACTACAATTAAATGCAAAGGTTAGTTGAAACGTTCTTTGAATCTCTACTATAATAGTTTTTTATTAAAATTGAATTACTTGAGATCATTGTTGTACAGGTATGTCAGACACACTTTTTATAAATAGTGAGATTTTGGTAAAAACCACTTTTGAGAACATTTACTTTTTCGAATATAAACGGATTTAATAGGCTACAACTCACAATTTGTGTAGGTAGTTTACAAAATATAGAAATCCTCTTTGAAATATTATGTAAACTTATTTAGAAAAAGACGTTTTGTGAATATTTTAAGATTAATATCTAGTAAAATATTCCAAATTCTATTCCTATTCCTTTCATTCAAATACGGAGTCAATCAAGTTTATTCTTTTTGGGACGCGTAAACGAGCTTTTAAGTTCGAGAGCTACAGTTTGAGGCATTTTGAAACCTTTCTATTAATAAAATTTTTGGAGTGGTAGTTGTCTAAAAATATTAATGTTATTTTAACAAATACATGATTTTTAGAATACAAAAATAACAGTATATATACTACTTTAAATTTTTCAATGTATGCGATAATTTTTTCACCCTTGCAACAAACTCTTGAACTTAGCGTTGAGTAATATCTAACATACTGGTGACAATACAGCTGTTCTCTGCAATCAGATTGTCAACCATCTTTAACCGTAATTATAAAGAGTAACATCGCTAAAACTCTAGGAATCATAGGCCTACTAATAATTGTTTTATACAGATATCAAAAGAATTTAAAAATCTGAATTTATTCTCAAATCATCATATTTGTTTAGCCTGACACAATTAAAACCAACCGGCAAACACGTAAATTAAACGTTTAATCAGTATCGGCGAATCATAGACATGCCGGGCATATCAGCTTTGGTCTAGGAAAAATATCAAATTATCGTTACGTATTTTTAATCCTTTCGATGTCATATTGGTGTCTCCAAATCTACAGTAGGTTAGTCACTGAGCTTACTGTTTTGTCCTTATCAAGAAGATATATGTGCATTATAACAACAAGCAGATCTGAGAAGACTACACAACTGTTAGACAATTAAGATGGGATTTATTGCAATCTTTGTATTTATAGTAAAACGTAGATAATAACTTTGAATTTGATATCTGCATTACAGCACTACTGCCAAGCACTGCGTACTTCATATTTGCTCAAACGTACAGTTAAAAGTATATTTTTCCTATCACTTTTAATATGCTCACTATGATAAACTCTGTACTCAACAGAGATTCCAGAAAAAAAAAAATAAGAAGTTTTGTTATTATCAAGCTAACTCTTTGCTTTAAAGACTAAAAATCTAACAAATTTATAACAATAGTTAAGTTAATTAAACATGTGGTTGTAATGTCATAAAGCAATGTTTACACAGAACAGTTCATTACGTTTAACAGGTTCTTTCAGCTAATAACATTTGTTTATTGTAATGCAATTCTTATAAGATTTTTCGCAATTTCATACACCAGTGGGGCGTAGCCCGGATAGATTATCGAAATAGGAATAAGACTATATGTTAACCAGCGGAACTAATAATGTCCATGTAAATTTTCAATACAATCGACCCAGTAGTTTTTACGCGATTGAGTAACACAGACACAGACATAGGCATCGTTATATTTTTATATAATACTCGTAGTGACGATAGTAAGATTTGAATTCATTCAAAAAGTACACTTACCGAAGAGAAAATTCATCAAATTAATAACTTTACATTTAATATATCGGTGTCAGTTTAATATGCAATGATTGTAACAAAGGTATTGCTAAGTCTATGTCATGGATGCGAACAGTTGTTAATACGATTTTATTTACTTGAGTAACTGAAGTAACGAAAATTGAACTGTTAAATGTCACAAAATGTAGGTCAAACAGCTACTCAATAATTATAGAGTATTAGTACATAACTTCAATACCTTAACTTGAATCTGTTAAGGACAAATAAGTAGGTTTACTGTAGCATTATAAGTAAGTTATTTAAACTCGTATGAATACTAATGACATGGTGTTGGAACATACCTGACGAGCTCGGCGCGGCGTCACGGTGTTACTGCTCTATCATTGATAACAGATATCTCGGCGTGACTCATGTCCGCGCCCCTGATAACGACCAGCTTGGCGGAATGATACAATGATACAATGATAGTGGTGAGTCGCGGACCTTACAATGTAGTAAACCGTGTTTGTAAAGCTGCAATATTATGTGTCACAAGATGAGCTGATCAAACTAGTGTTAAGGTGATACTCCACTATCGTCGTATACGCATTTTTTATTTTTACATTTTTTACAATGTTAAATTTTTTGAAAGCGTATTTAATTCTGAAATTGTATGTAAAATGTTAGGTCATTTGGACAATTATTTATGTTTTTATTTTATATTATATAAAGCAATACGTTTTGCAATTGAGAGAAATCTTAGGATATTTTTTTTCTTCAATAATTACACATTTTATTTAAAAATTTTAATTTACTGCATTCTACTGTTGGATAATTTATACATTTTGTAAACAAATTTAAATAAAAAAAATATTAATGGAACATAAATTGGCAAAACAATGGAAAATTGATTCTTAAGTTTTTTGAAAAAAAAAAGTTTTGGTGGTAAGATCTATGGCAGTCTAAAGGGTGTAACTATTGATATGTTGACCAAATATTATAGAAATGTTGAGGTTACAAATGTAAATGGCCCCAAAATGATAATGGCTGTAATGAAAACAGCTAATCTTACTACTTTGGATTACTTTTTTAACTTTTTTTCGCTTGACAGAAAAAAATACTCTGATGTCGAGTGTTGCCCCGAAAATAGCTGATTTTGTAACAAAGAGTTATTGCAAAGAACACAACCCCAAGAAAACAGCAAGATGGCATGAAAGCAACAATAAATGAAACTGTTTACAAACATGTTTTGCATTTTTATCAACGGCTTTCAACTGATGACTTTTAGAACCTGTGCTCTTCTGAATAACCCCAGAATTCCAATGAATACCTACACGGGGTGATTTGGAGTAAATATCCTACAACAGTGTACACAGGCAAAAGTAATTTGAGGCTTTAGTGGCAGAGGGTGTGTGTCTATATAATGAGGGAAATTCGATTACTATCACTAACCTATACACAAAAACTGCAATTTCACCAGGTGGCAACACTGCATCTCGCTCAAAAGACGGACGCGCACCGTCTGAAACTACGTAAAGTAAGGAACTCGAAAAAATACAAGAAGTATAGAAAATTACTGAAAAGTACCCAATTGAGAGAGGAGGAGCAGAGAAAACAAAAAGAGGGACTTTCATACGGTGTGGGAGAGTTTTACAGTATTCACACTCTTACATAAGTTACTCTAAAGGCTTATTTCTTGGAAGAATGTGTTTGCAGTTTTAGACCAACGTTAGTTAAAATAGCTCCGTAAGTACTGAACCTATTGTCTTTAAATTTTCACAAGACCTTACTGATATAATGTTGAAGGCTTGTGTGTATAGCCAATACAGTAAAACTGCATTTACTATTAAATTTCAGTGTTTTATTAAAAATTCCTTTTTTCAACCAATTTTTAATATTATTATAGAATAAAAATTCTCCAATTGCTTATTTATTGAGCTACTATCACAACTATACGGACAAAGTGTTTTTCTGTTTCCTTGAAACATTAAAATATTATTTTTTTATCAATTGGTTAAAAAACACAAAGTTATTCAAAATATGTATACTACAAAATCGTTAAACAGTTTTAAAACTCATAAAACATGTAATTTTATATTTTACCACACTCTTATTCGTTATAAATCTCTTAATTTAGTGAAGAGTAAACAGAATAAACAATATTAAGAAGCATAAAAACAAAATATGATGTAAAATAAAAAAAATCTTTATAGATAGGGGCGTTTCCCCATAACCAAGTAGGGCTAATTTATGCCTGATAATAGTTTATTTAATAGTTCCTTCTTTATAATGGATCTTGAAGGAGCAAAGTCAAATTATTGATCATGAACTAATTGAAAGGATTTGAGTTAATCGGCCATAAGAAAGTAACAAGTGCAAAATAGTAAAAGACGAAAAAATAAAAAAACTCATACAAATTATTTGTAATAATCTTATGAAATATACATGAAACACTTTAAATTACACTAATTACCTCATTAGAATTGTTTATTAATTTATGTGATCTAATAAAATAATTTGAAAATAACCGTGCACTGATCTATTTTAAATATACTGCAATATTTTAGCATAAGAAACAAAATGGTAGTTAATCCAAATGTTTTAATGGTTCCTGTGAACAAGTTTCTACGTTTAGCATGTCTGTCTTTGTTTCACTGGAAAAATCCATAAATGGTAAGCGGTGTATATCATAGTGTTGCAATTTTGCATGAATCTCACTACAACCTGTGACTTTACGAGAATAGATCTTGCTTCCACATGAGGACTGAGTGACAAACATTTTGTCCTGTAAATCTGTAAAGTTAGTTAAACACATTTGATTGTTATACTCGTAGTAATGTTCTCACTTCGATGAATCCAATTTATAATGATATACTCTTTTGATTATTGTCAGAGTTTCCTTGAAATAAGATGTTTAATATATTTCTGTAATGCATTTATAATCGTTATTCATGATTAAACTGTCGAGAGATATGAAAAATATCTCATAAAACTAATGGTTAAGTATATTACGATAACAATCGAGAAAATAAATACACATGCCACTTTATGAAAAACTAACTAGAATTCACAATTGCTAGCCTATCTTCTACATTTAGCAAGGATTATACCCTATCGAAGTCCTTCATTCAGGTTTAAATGAGATTTTTGTAGTGAAACCTCTATTATAATGCTACGAAATAGTAAAAACGTGTTCATTAACTAAGTACGCAAAGTGCACGTAAATCATATTTTCGCTGATACGTACGAAACATCAAGCAGCATGAAAATGATAGAAATTAGACTAAACTATTTTTTTCTCGCCTTTTATTGCAAGAGTGGACTGGAATGAATCAGTCAAACGCAAACAGCAAACGCGGAGGATGATTTCAACTAGCAAATAATTTTAAATTCTAGCATAATGTGATGTGATCATTGAACAAAAGCGGGAATTATTTACAATATTACCCACGTACTGTTTGTCATTTTGACAGATATACAAATTATAGTAAAAGCGGATACAACTTTGCTGTTGCTCGATACTAGACGCTGCTGGTCAAGGACTGGATTATGTATCGTGTGTGAGCTTGTCACGCGCTGTGTCCCGCTTGTCCCACACACACAGACGTATGATGGGAGAGCTCGAACGTGTACTGCCCGCATAAGTAAGCTGATATTTCGCATCATCAAAATAGTTTTTTTTTGAAGGAGGTTAAAATGCTTTTCGCGCACACTGAGTGGCTCGTTGACCCCTCAATAGTGCCGGGCTCCTGCAGGCTCATTGTTCCACGGACTACTGGCTAAAACCTCTTATCACCAAGGACATTAGCCTGGAACTGTTTAGTAAATTACTTCGGGCTAGACCTGTGAAGTTACGCCACTAGGGTTTCCTCGTCGGGGGAATCAGAGAGTTAGGCCGATCGAGGTCGACATTTTCCGCCCGAATACAGACTGGACACAGTGTTTCACATAGTTGCAGGTGGCCTCTCCCTGGAGCATAGCTCCAACGATGTTCTCGGGAGTGACCGCGAAGTTGATTTCAGCAGAAAGAGAAGCCCACCGCACATGCTACCTGCGGCATTCGGAAAACGTGTTCTGCATCGTGTCTGCAGTGTCAGGACAGAACAAACAGGCCGAGCTGACGACATTGCTTGCCTTGAACAAGTAGGTCCGAAAATACCAGTGGCCCGAGAGAAATTAGACAACAAAGTAATCGACTTCACCCAGCTGTCGTTCCACCCATGGTCGAATGTCCGGGATGAGTCTTAACGTGCTCTCGGCTCGGCTTCCCAATCAGCGGTCAAGGATGTGGTCGCTCTCACCTCGGTCCTGCGGCGGTAAATCGCATGTCTCTCCACCGTAAGATGGTAGATGGGAAAGACACCAGCGATCACCATCACTGCTGGATCGGAAACTGTGCGATAATATGATAAGACCCCAATGCTAAACACAGTAGGAATTCTCCTCTTCGTAAGGAGCACTAACCTTGCTGATCGCTAGACACAGACCATGAGTCTGCATCCACTCGTTGAATCTGGACGAGCTTGAGTATCGTCTGCTCAACATTTCACGCTGCGATCAACGCAGTAACGTCGCCGGCGTATAAAACAAGGAGGCATCTCAAGTCTCAACAAGCTGTCATAATAACAATTCAGTGATTGGGCCCAAAAATCGAACCCTGTGTAGCTCCAGAAGTGATGGAGACTCGCCCCTGACTTTCGGTTGTATAATACAGAATGATGCGATCCGTTAAATACGACTGGACGATTCTCAGAAGATAAATAGGAATGTGGAACGTGTGCTCTACCGCCCACAACATGTTACTTCACCTGGCATAATGAAAAGCACTTTTCACATCGAGTGTAACGAGGAGGACTACGCGGCGCGACTAGTGGTTGTGGTTCTCACCTCTCTGCACTGCCTGCACTACCTACTGGATGTCATCGTGATTAGATGTGTCAAGCATACACAAGGGGCGAAATGAAGTAGGAGTCCCCCGTGCAGCCTTAACCTTGGGGATCAAGACTAGGCGGACCACATTCCATGCAGATTAAAAAACACCATCTGCTAAACACGCATTCAGGAGAAGTCTTGGATTTACCTCCACGGCGTGCTTAAGAACCTCATAGGGTATGCTATCATGGCCGCGCATTCAACTGTTATGGATAGATCGGACAGCTGCGTGTAAAACCTCTTCGAAGGCACCAATATTACTTCCGAACTGGTAGCACTGGCTGAGACGGAAACAGCGTGTCGACGACAGCGGACATGACTTGAGGATCCATAACCGCAGGTGCAGAGCGGATCCTTAGCTTCTGGGTTACAATTTTGTAGCCCATCCCCCAGAGGTCATTGTCAACACTCTGACACAGTTTTTTCCAACACCTGTCCTTATTCTGGCTCAGTGGAGTTCACGTCTGGCCTCCATATGCTCAGCTGATCTGGCATTCGCGTCGAGTCGGTTCTTGGCTCGCTGTGCAGCTCTTCGGAGACCAGTACATCTCCGGAGTTCCGCGATTTCAGGCGTTTACCAATATCCCCCCACCGTGTCCATTGAACAGTCCCTTCAAATAGCCGTGTGGTGGGGTACAATTTCAGAAAACCCCGGTCTGAGTACGGGTCTGAATTGCATTCAAGACCACCTGAATAGTATATATAACCTTGTGCCATTGTTTGCAGACACAAAAACTCTGGATATATTTTAACCACATCCAAAAGACTTGAAAAAGCGCTCTGAAGTCTTCTGCACGCCGAAGGAATGGCAGAGAATCTAAATCATAATATTATGTCCAATTATTGTTTGTATTGTGTATGCTTATCTCGTTCAACTTGCGAGAAAACCAATAATGCAGGGCAAGTTTCATATTTCACTGAATCTCAATGTTAGTTTAGTGTAGTTCAATTTTTAGTTATTGATATTGCCAGCAATTACTTTCTCGAGATTTATCACTCTTAATTCTCTCCTGCACACTATGCTTTATGGTCCACTTATACACATTTTGATTTTGATCAAAGTATTTTTAGAGCATATATTGGCAGATAATGTAATTCTAAGGCAGATAGACGGGTTATATATTTAACACAATATGATCAACTTTTCTTGAGACAACTGATGGCGAGAAGATGAAAACCAAAATTGCGCCCCTAATTATTCAGAATAGCCACTAGAACATTCCAAACATATTCTTGGTGACTTTGGCCTAAGCATTTGTTTATATCCTTTTCTGTTGTTTACCAAACTTTAGCAAATAAAAGTTATCTCAGAAGTGTAGTACCTATTGAGCTTTGCTATTATGAATGGCTCCATTGTACTCATCAGCTAATATATTATACTTACTATATAGTTTGGTACGTTATCGGTTGATCTAGGTTTGATTTAGGTATTTTGCAGCATTGTGAATTGAATTAAATCAGCTGTTTCTGCACAACCAGCTGTGAACTAACCCGTGTAGTTTTTTTTACTTTCGATTTGTTTCTGCTGCTAAGTAAGGGTTACAGTTAGAAAGTTAGAATAACCTTTGAAATTGACATTTTCCATACTAGTGAGAAAGAAATAAAGTAATATTGTTAAGGTGAAATTTAAATTTAAAATGGCAAAAGTTGTCGCGGAGGTTTTAAAAGAGGTATTTACTTTCAACCTTTAGTTTTCAAAATAATTGTTCATCCTTTTTTCTTATTTTGCTATATAATATGCATACTGACCATTATAAAACAAAATTTACCTTAGGCCTATTAGGTTATGATTTGTGAAATTTAATAATAATAAAATAAAGTAGAATTACCAATGCAGTGAACCTATTGTTGTTAGGCCTACTTTTTTATTTATAAGTTATATTTTTATACCTTTTTAATTCTTGATTAAACATTTTTGTAACTTATATTTTAAATATTACAAGCCTCTTACTTGAATTCTGTGTATTACTTAGGGAGCAAGAATAGACAATGCTGTCTAGGTTATACAGTTGTAGGCCTTACTCTATTCATACAAAAATTGGATATAGCTTTACCCTTGTCTTAATATAATAATGTGATTAGAAACTGTACCCATTGATAGATTAAGATTTACGAGAGAACCCTAAAAATATATCTGTATTTAATATCTATTGACACAACGTGTAGAGAACTGTACGGTATTTGTTGCTGAGCAATTAACAATCGGGTTTCGTTGAATTCCTTGCTTTTGAAGGATCAAACTCGCATTAACATTGAGTATGGTAAAATCAATAAAGTCTATTTATAAATACATATGTTATAACCAATGAGCTGATACTAAGTTAATTCAGAGATTGTGAATAACTGACTGAGTAATACGTGACTTTTATTAATCAGCTTCTTTGAACAAAAATACTCTCATAAAATTAATATTGGAACTTTAGAATCCTTGGGGTAGAGCCCTATATCCAAGATGGATTTCAAATCTACAAAAAGAATATTTAGAATGTATTTGTCTACATTCAAGAAAATAAGTCGAGAAACCATTTGTAATCAATGTTTGTCATATGGTTGTGAAATTCACTTTTGTTGGTTGAGTGAGTCGATTATTTGAAAAACATGAACTGTTAGATCTAAATGGTGTTAGTAATTTCTCTACAACTAGTATACTGTATAAGTTAAGTTTTGTACTGGACTGAAATATGTTATAAAGTGAACATTTTTTTATTGTGTTAGTAGCAGTAGTATCATAAGCGGCCACCACTGCAATCTTATTATTGGTATTTATGATTATCTAAACTAAAGAAACCAAAATTTTAAATCGAAATTTGTTATAAATATTTCAATTTACATTATAGTTCAACTGTTCTTATATTTTAAAAAAGTAATAATTTAATTAACTTATGAATTAAAACTATCTAGGCTTAGGCGGTGTTTTTTTATAAATTGTAACAAACAAAACATTCTAACATTTAGCTTTTTTTTATTGTTTTGAAGGACTTGTGTGACAATTTGTTATACAAAAATAAAACATGTATATTCGCCAATCATTTGTTGTACTTTCAGCTGTTACTCAAATACCACACAAATTATTTTACTTGTTTGAATTACTATGGAACAATATTGTTATTCAATATATTTAAAAGAGCTGAAAATAACTGTAAGTAACTGTATTTAGAATGTTTTTGTATTCAATAGTGTATTTCTAATTGATTATTTGGTATCCTGATTCGATTGTGGTGGTGGCTGCTTACTATACTGCAGCCATGTTAGAGACAATACGGATGTCAAAAAGTTGAAATAAACTAAAAATAATAATTTTAAAATATTTAATGAAGCAATCAATAATCCTTTGTCCTTATCTTCTTCTTTTTCTATGGGGTGGTCTATTGCATTCACTTAAGCCTCGAAAATCCTCCTTATCTACTATTTTTTATCATGCGATTCAATAATTAATTGTACCATTGAAATATATTACAAAGTGAACTTTTTCAATTATATTTGAGATGAATACCTAAACAATAATCTTGGAAATCTGTAAATTAAGTCACCAAAAATAAGAATAACTTTTCTAATTTGGAGATAAGCTCTCTGAATATTTCTACAGGAGTAAAGTGTATGTGGTGAGAATTCATTTTTGTAGGCTATTTCCATAAAATCTTGAGGAATTTGTACCTCACAATAGAATAGAAATAATCTGCTTTGTTTGTTTATTAATTTTGATTACTGTAATTAACTCATAAAACTAGATGTAATTATATGTTTGATACTGACTATTTGAATACAAATTGATAGTTTTAGTTCTATTATTATGTTTAGTTAATTCTGAAATGTAGTCATTCTAGTCTAATGTATATTGGTAAACTGCTGAAGATCCTTTTTCAAATACCAAGTTTCAGTTCTTTATCAACAAGTTCAAATCATTCTTAAAACATACCTTCAAATAACAAGATAACAGAAAAGCACTTCATCAATCCTTCAAAAATTGTAATAACTTATGGCATTGCAGCTGTATGCTCTGGAGGATAGGCTTACTGCGGTGTTGTCAGCAATAACTTCTTCCACAAAATATTATAAACAAGATGTTTCTTCTTTCTCACACACATATACCCGTGCACATGCACATACGTCCCATATAGGAGGCTTATCTTTATATATAATCACAGGGTCAGGGAAGTCAGGAAAAGTCAAGGAAAAAAAAACAGGACTGGAAATCAAGGAAAAGTCAGGGAATCCGGTCTCAAGTCAGGGAAAAGTCAGGGAATTTCGACGTTGGTCAGGGAAAAATATAAAATCCCTTTACACAAATAAACTTACTGCCGCCGTGCCGGTTTTTTTCCACCCATTAATTGCCAAAAACCCTGGGGATTGCGTCAAAAAAGTCAGGGAAAAATGAAAAATTTGGTCTGGAAATCAGGGAAAAAGTCAGGGAATTTCATTATTGGACTCCTGTAGCAACCCTGAATAATATTCTTCTCAAAGGGTTAAAAGTCTGAAGAGATTCCCCGTTCTCTGTGATTAAGTATCCGCAATATCTGACCTTTTTTTAAACAGTTACCTATCTTACATCAGGACTACTATAAAACTAAATTTAGTATGTATAGCATTGAATTTGAGAATGCGATGTTCATAAAATGGATATAGACAGACAGCATAAAAACTCACTTACTTAAGTGTTAATATTTCAAATTTAAAACAATTGCTTACTTTTAACAATGTTGTCAACTTTTTTTGATTGAAATTAAAAATGAAATTTATAAAAAAATTGTTTTCAGACAACTGGTCTTACTGGACTGAAGGTGTCAAGGAATCCCATCCATGAGTTGACTGTTCTCTATGGAAAGACTCTGAGAGTGCTTCAGAAAATGCCAGATAATGCAGCATACAAGAAGTATACTCAGGAAGTCGTCTCTCACCGTGCCAACATTGTAAAGAGTGTACGTTTACGTAATTTTTATTTTCTATTTGGACTAATAATGAATTATTTTACATCCACAGATAATTAATTTGCAATACAATGAACCAGTGCTTACCAACATTTTGCTTATTTTTATATAGTAACTTTCTGCCTGCTGTACCCGGTCACAATAGTGGCCTCGACTTCCTCTTCACTGAGACTGATAAGTCGTTCTGATACTTTCCTCTTAAAAGTCGACAATGCTAGTGTTTGAAAAAGTTTCTATGCCTTTATCATTCAAGCATAAATTTCTGTAGAGCAGTTGAGAAATGTAATAGCAATTAGTAGTTGAAAACGATTTAATAAGATTGGAGGTAGTAATTCTTATGTTTCTAGAGTATCTAGTGCTGTAATTATGAGTAATTGGAATAAAAGTTTTTGTAAAATTATTGTACATATATATTAATAAAGTTTTAATGAAAATTTTCCGGACAGTAAAAACTCTTGGTCTTTTGGAATAGGGTGGTGGTCGGGCAACGCTTGCCTTTCTTAAAAGCCACTTTTAATATTGATTTTGAATTATACTAAGTGTTACAGTTTTATTTTCTCCGCCTCACACAATAATACCAAAATACAATAGGGACTGTACATATGCAAAATTAGCTACTCTAATTTCATTCTCATTCAGAATACTAATTACTTTAAAAGCAAAAATGTATATTCTCAGTCTATTTTTCTAATACTCAACATGTTCTGTCCATTCCATACAATTGTCAAATAATTCCTAGATATTTGTAACTGCTAACACGCTGTATATTTCCACAATTACAGTTAGTGTTATATATGCAGGTATTTAATACAAAGTACTGGTGCATATGATGCTAAGTCTAGACAACAGAACACCACCCTGGAAGCTAAACTTGTGGGGGGTTCAACACTTTCTGGTCCATCGAAATTCCTAAGATTTTACACAAGTTTCTGTAAATATATGGTCAGGTAGTTGCCTAGGCTCAAATATCATAGATTTAATCTTTTCTTTATTAAACAAAATCTATTCACAGTGGACCAATTCGAATTGTCACCAAATATACTAATAATCTTGGCTTTTAATATGTCAATCTCTGTATCAGTTTGAATTAAAGTGGTATCATCAACATAAGGATAATACTACCAATTATATTACTAAGTAAGTCATTAGTTGCAACCAAGTATAAAAAATATAACTTGAAAAATATAACTTAAGGAGTTACGGAACTCGATCTGGGCAAATTGATGTCTCTACAGTATGTGTCAATAGTTTAGGTACTAAAATATATCTTGATGCTACCACTGTAAGGTTTTGATTCTACAACCATAACAATCATTCCCAGAGGGTATTTATTAAAGTTAAAGTCAAAATCTCTTTATTTACAATCTTCGTAGAGAAATGTATTGGCGTCAAAATACACAATGTTAAAGTTACACATTTACAGAATATAAGTTAGAGTTGAGCAGTCTTGATGTCTAAGATGGTCATGTTTCATATAGATATTCTTCCAGCGTGTAGTACAGCCTGGTCACCAGCCATCTGTTCAGTGCCATCTTCAGGTTCTTCCCCTTCTGAGTCTTTATCTCGGTTGGCAGCAGATTGTAAAGCTTGCGTCCCATGTATGACGGCTTCCTCCCAGTCAGTGAAAGATGGTGTGGTGGCAGGATGAAGTTGTCAGCATGTTGAGTGTTGTACTTGTGTACATCTGTTCCCAGAGGGAGTTCATTCATGTCGGTAAACATAATAACTTCCTGGATGTAGAGGGCCACAACTGTCAAGATGCGAAGATCCTTGAAACCTTCACGACAGCTGTCCTTCGGTCCTAGGCCTTTAAGAGTTCATATTACTTTCTTCTGGATCAGGAGGTCTCTGTAGGTTAGTAGTGACTGTAGTGCCTCCCCATATAGCAATGCTGTACCTCAGATGAGACTCAAAAAGGGCATAATAAGTTGTCTTTGCAGTGTTTAAATCACTGATGTGGTGAATTCTTTTAATGACAAAGAGGCTGGTGTTAAGTTTCTTGCAAAGGTCTTCAACATGCTGAGTTCATGAAAGAGTTTCATCAATTGTTACACCAAGAAATTTTGCCTTGGGTTGCATGTCAACTTCTGGAAGAGCTGCAATTTCATCTTGTCTTCTACCAAATACCAGTTGTTTGGTCTTGGTTATATTGACTACTAGGTTGTTGAAGTGGCAGTACTATAAAGTAAACCATATTTAGTGCTGTATATGAATCAATTGCTAGTTCTTCTGTAGAGTTCCCAGTGAGCAGAAGAGTCGTATAAATAAAAATAAACAGTACAGGGCCTAAGACTGATCCTTGTGGCACTCCTCGGCTTACAGGTAACGGTTTTGGATGGATCTGATTTATTGTATTGTTCCTTTGTTATGATATCTTATCTCCACCACTTGGGTGCGTTCTTCCAAATAGCTTTTAGACCACCTGTAAGCAGAGTCACTAATACCCAGGCTTTGAAGCTTTTGTAGGATAAGGTTGTGCCCGAGACATTCAAAGGCTTTGCTGAAGTCTATGAAGAAGCATTATGCCAGTTACAAACTTTCCCTCTTCCAGCTGATCGCAAATGCATTCTGCCAGCTCAGCAATTGCAGTTGTTGTGGATCTGCCTTTCACAAACCCATGTTGACTATTAGTTAGCAAATCTTATTGTTTGAGGTAGTCCATCAGTCTCTTTAGTACGACTTTTTCTATTAATTTGGAGAAAGTGGAGATTAGTGAAATAGGTCTATAGTTGCTAGGTGTCTTTTGCCAGTTACTTTTATACTTAGGATATATTTTTGTGGTGTTGTGAAGTTGAGTGAGCCTGCAATTTGCCACATGGGGTGTGAGTTGTCTTCCTTTTTGATGCTGACTATTGGTGACCAGCATTTGCTTATCTTCATTTTCAACTGTTCTTTGCCTTGATCTGTACTCTTCCTTTCACTGTTTACTATTTGCCAGATTACTTTTGATTTATTCTCAGCTCTGTTTTTACAGTTAGATGATGCCTTGCATTTTAACATTTTAAGTCTAAGGTCATAGTTTTTCTTAGCAAGAGCTGTGTCGGTTTTATGCAGGTCACTTCCTGTGGTCTGGTACTTTCTAAGGCATTGAAAATAAGTTTCTTTCAGTCTAAGAGCTTCACGGTCTTTATAGTTGAAATTTGAATTCCTCTTATTTCTGGTTTTCTTATTAGGGCAAGCTGCATCCATGTATATTACCAAAGTATTTAAGAAGGCATTGTATGCGTTTTCAGCATTTTCAGCTCTAAATACTCCAACCCAGTCCTCATTGTGCAATAGAGTCTTAAGAGTGTTGAGATTCCTCTTTCTTCTGTCGTTGTATAAGGTTAGAGGTTTCTGTTTTCTGTGCTTCAAGAGATATTTTACTCAGTTGTGCTGTGTGGTCTGACAAGCCTGCATGTATTTCTGTGGCATTGATTTTGGATGCAGGTAGGTTTGAGCATATACAGTCTATGGAGGAGGTGGAGTTGTAAGTGATTCTGGTTGGTGGTAGAGGAAATCTCATTATGTTATGTATCTGCATTATGGCTGTCCAGTATTTCTTCAAGTTTTCGTGATTCATTATTTTGCACTAGGCTGTTTACGTTTATATCAACCATGATGATTGTTGGGTGGTTTTCAGCCTTATTTCTTCAATGATATTAGAAAGAATGTCTAAAGCTTCATTCAGCTTTTCACTTGGAGATCTATATATGCCAGTGATGTAAAGGTGTTTTTTTCTGACCGCTATTCTGAGCATTGCCACCTCACACATTACACATTGATTAGGTATTAAAGTGCTCACTATTATAATAAGTTCCAATAATAGAATACAGTAAAATTCTGGCATCATATAGCTTGGCACGCCTTTTGGAAAAAGTTACATTTTCTTAAACAACGTAAAACATCAATAATTTAATAAACAATGATGTATTTCTCCAGTTCGTGATCACAGCGTTTAGGCGGGCATGGCGAATAGGCTAAGCGCCATATTTGGCCAACTTTGGGTTATATTGATTCATGTGACTGACCATGGCCATCGACTGTCAGCCTGTGTAACGAGATGCACTTTCGAATTTCGTATCAATTCAATTGAGTCTAGAAATGATAGGTCAATTTTACAGTTAATGTGCTCAGCACAGGTTTGTGATGGAAGGACAACTCTAAACGACTGACATCTGTTGCCACTGCCTTCTGAGATAGGCAAGCAGTGTCTAGAGAGGCAGGCAGTGGCAGTATAGTAAGGGGAAGAACCGAGATGAATGTGCCCTTGACCGTGACTTTGTTCCACACACTTGTTGTGATGTGTATATAACACACTGTAAATAGAGCATTAAAAAAAATAGTTCTTATAAATCCACATATAACGAGGACTACCTTAGGGTTATATTTGAATAATATAAATGTGTTTTGCTGTGATTGCTTGTTTATTTGTTATGTCTACATTATTTCTCTAATATATATCTAATGATCTGGCATATTTGATAATTCGACATGCCTCAAGTTCTGACCGTACCAGATTAATAGAAGTTTACTGTCCTACTTTTAATACTACAGATTCCATAGTGAATATAAAAGGTTAATAGCCTGTCTGTGACTCTGCAGGCCAAGTCAGTGGCGGAGATAGAGGCAGGGATCAACAGTGGTCAGATAGAGGAGGTGATCATACAGGCTGAGAATGAGCTCAACTTGAGCCGCAAAATGTTAACCTGGAGACCGTGGGAGCCGCTGGCTAAACCTCCCCCTCCCAACCAGTGGACGTGGCCTCCAGTCAAGTAAATCCTTTTTAACTGTATAGTATAGCTACCTGCCATTCATAAATTGGTTGTTGTTTCTGTTCAATAAATAAATAGTGAATCATTTGTTTCCTTTTTATTAATTATTCACCTTATAATACTTTTTTAATGACAAACTGTTTTGTTGAGCCTTATAACCGTTTCCTGGTTGAATTACTGCAACACACTTTAGGTTGAAATTAATCTGACCATTCAACTACAAAAGAACTTTAATTCCCTTTTTTTATAATTTTGACAGCTTAATTTGAACAAAACTTGTACATGTCATATTTTGTCATCATTTGTATCATTGTGAAGCTTATAAAACTTCTTTATAATTTTGTTGGTTGTATTATACAAATTATTAGTCTTATAAGGTTAATTTAACCTGTTGGATCCTACTGCCACACAGTTGCGGTCAAGACAAGTGACAGTCGTCGTGGCCCATCGGCGCAGGGTTGCAGCCGCTTGCAAGTCTTTTAATTTCGCTTTACCTTGGACACACCTCGCCAAATTAAATGACTTGCAACCCTGCACTGGGATTCACAGCAGAATACTAGCTTTCTCTTGAGGTCTATTTTATTTTACATTACGATACTTGGCAGCTTGTTTTACTTCAAATGCAGAGGCGATTCAGCTGGCAACTGTTGTTTGTGAACACAAATATGGCTTCACGTAAGCGTGAGTTATTCGATAAAGATATCAATGAATTATTGTGTCATGAGTTTAGTGAGTTATCTGATAGTGAACGAAGTGGATGTTTTCAGTTGTGAAAGATGTAATAATTTATTTTTAACAAGCTAGTTCGTGATGCAGACTTCAGCTGTGATCTAGGCTATGACGATGAACCAATATTTTATATATTCTAAAATGATGTATATAAAAATGCAGAAACATCAATAACATTAAATATAATTAATAATAAAAATAAATCTTATAGGTATATGATATTTGAGGAGCAAATTAACTGTAATGCACAATAATAATCAAATGCCAGGAAAAACCTGGGTCAGCAGGGGTACCTGTACTGCAACAACCAAGGACTCTTAACAGGTTAAATGACATAATAGTCTACATTTTCTTTTAACAATTAATTTTGTATTACACACACACACACACATAATTATATATATATATATATATATATATATATATACGAAAATTACAATTATATGCTAACCTTAATTGATTGATAATATGAATGACATGAATCTTAGATTACATTAATCTTATTACTCTTTTTTTCTAATGGATCTTCAAAAAACAGTTGGTTTTGTAGAAAGAAATATTGCACTGTGAATTGATGTGATGTATAAAGAACATGTCATATCTTATTCCGAGATAGTACAAGAGCTATTCAGAAAGTAGATTACGTTTTGATATAAACAAAAACAAATTACAAGAAAAAATTGTATTTTATAAATTTGAAAGTTACACTAAAATACTATTTTTCACCGTATTCACCATACAAATTTAGGCACTTATTATAGCGGTGAACTAGTTTTGAAATTCCTGCAGTTCCACGACAACAAACGCGCTGCGTCGAAAGCCAGATCTTTATTGCTGGAAACAGGTAGTAGTCGCTGCGTGCAAGGTACGGACTGTAAGGTGCATGTGGACCTCCCACTTAAAAGCATCCAGTAATTCTCGAGTTCAATTTTGCCATGTGTGGTCGGGCAAAGACAAAATTACCCATCTTGCAAAAAATGTATAGTAACCTAAGTTCTGCATAACAATTTCGGGTAACAAACTCCTTGAAATTTGAGGAAAACTAAGTGATAGTTCTGTTATTGTGAATCGGTGGTCTTCTTTAAAAATTCTCACCGACATTAAAGATAATTTCATCGGTCACAATGCTTATCGGTCCATTTCATTTATCATCATGCATGTAAGATTAGTCATTTTGTAACCTAATGCACCACTGACGCACTCCATCTTCAGTAATCACATCGTTCCCATAAACTTTACAGATTTGGGGATAAATCTCAATTTGTTTATTGTGCTTAGCCAACAAAAACCAGATTACCGACCACACTTCACAATCACGTCACACATTTAATACTGCTATTGTAAAACAACAAGGAGCAACAATAACTTCTCACTAGCACGGCTGGATAGCCACTGAACGAAGAAATGCCCCGATATCAAAATGGCTGTGATAGTCCCGCCCCTAGCGGCTACAGAGCGAAACGTAATCTACTTTCTGGATAGCCCTCGTACAAACAAAATGCAGAAAAACATTTAGTGAAGATGTACAAAATTACCGAAATATATTATTTTATGTTAATTTTAAAGACTGCTGTACAGGGTATCTACAAGTCACGGAAGTCCTAGATTTTATAGAGGGGCCATGGATTATTATTGCCATTTTAAATAAAATTTTTATAGTACATAATGATAATAATAACTAGTGATGTGTCAAAGCTGATCAGCAGTACATAAATTACCAATCGCTAAAACGTTTTTCTCGTACTTTGTGTTAGGAAAAATCAGAAATTGATCTTAACAAATTATATGAGTCTTTAAAAATATTTCGCTTAGAGTTGAAATTTTCTATATTTAAGTTTGTGCAACCCTGTGAGTGAGTCTGCTGCGTTTATTCCTGTACAACAGTTGATTGGTATTATGCAAACCATGCTTTTGTTGTACTTTATGTACAAAAACCCATAGATAGATAATATAATTAACAAATTATCCTAGTTTAGTAAACCATATTTTGCTTGCAGTTTTGTATTTATGTACTTGTATTAATTACCACAAGTCTGCTGCGTAAATTCCTATTGCTAAAACATGTTGATGTACGTTGTGTAGAAAGATTACCAAATTATTGGTTTTGTACGTAATATTTTACAAGTATTTGCTATGCATTAAAATTGATTGGGCTGCTGTATTACAATTATTGTTGTAATAAATGTTCAATATATGCGTATAATTCCCAGTTAAATTTATGAAATTTGGAAGTGAATTTATTGTTTTGTAAAATTTTGCTTTTTGTGCATTATTTTTGTAATAGTAGTCAAAAACCCCATTAAACATCACAGGTTTTTGGCTACAAAGGTCACTGAAAGTCACCAAAAGTTACTGATTTTTATTGTACCTTGGAATAGACACCCTGCTGTATTTTGGCACAACAAAACAGGAACAGTGATAAATTTGTGTAAGGCAATTCAAGATGATTGATTTTTAATGGCAGACTGTCTAAAAACCAATAATTTGAGCACAATAACTAAAACCCTTCATGAATATAAAGAACACCCCCATCCTCCATAGAGAGCTCATTATTCAAAAGTTCCACACATGTATGTATGGCCTTCAAAAAATATGTAAAATGTATAAAAACCTGTTATCCTTTCAAAATAATAAACATAGTGAAGCAGTGATTCACAAGTACCGATGACCGAGCGGTCTATGACGTTCCACATTGGGTCCGAGTTAGAGATAGCGCAGGTTCAAATCCTGTCTGTGACCGAAGCACATTTTATCAGTATCATGGACCTTGTACTGTATTGGCACTCCCCTTTTCTTCTGTTTGATAAGATCCTCGCAGGCCAGTGGCCCATGAGGATAGATAGAATAAGGCTTAAAAGGGGATTGTCCTCTCCTTTAAGTTGTAGAGGACATATAACAAGTATGGTCTTAAACTGGCAATTAGACCATATTTATTTATAGTCTCCTAAAATATTAAGCTTACACAAGGAAAACAAATAACTCAATGTAAGTAACAACAATAATATTTTTATTACATGTATGAATAACAAAACTAATACCAAGGTCAGAAGCATTGCACATGGCTATAATGTGATTTGAGTGTCTTTAAAGTTGACATGGAATTGCTGGTTGAATTCTTGTAAGCGATGAGCAGATAATACAATAAATACACTTTCTCCATACATTGTATCGTAAAGGATTCCAGTCTTTGGCATACACTTTACAGTCACTATATTTCTTCATATATGCTATTCAAAAATCCAATTTAGTTCTAGAATATTACAACTAATTGGCATCAACCAATTATTTTAACACAATTGGATTTGTATCTAGCCATTTTAAAAACTTTAACTGAGGCTTAATTTTGTTTAGTTTAAACTATAGTCACTTCACCAAAGTCAAATAATAAGTCTAAAAACTTAATACAAAATTTGTTCTGAAAAAAAGGAACTTAAAAAATCGTTAAGGAATATAAATTTGTAAAATTAATATCAGTCTAATAAGTTATAGCTATATAAGAACTGTTAACCACCTCTTCACCTTCTTAAAATTATTTCTATATTTACCTCTTTAAAAGAACAAATAAATGATTTGTCTTACAACTAAAGCTATAATATTTGTACAAAATAGTCTCGTTTCTTTTTAGCAAATTTTTTCATTTCTTTTTCAAGAAAACTAAATTAAAAATATGTACATTTAAAATTTGTTCCTATTTTTAAACTCATGTATCAATGATGTCTACTTTTTTTCACTATATATAAGCATGCATAAGATCCTGCATTTAAATCTTACATTTAAGAGCCGGCTGTACTGAAATGACCTTAAGTTTTATTCCATAAGAACAATGTTAAATCTCTTAAAACTTTTAAGCATTTATTTTTGGTAGTAGGATTATGATTGATGTCTCATTTTAGAGATATGATTAATATACATGCAAACTTTAACGTTTCCTATTTTGTTTTCCTATTATAACATGTATACTTTTTAAGTACTTTACACGAAAGTACAACAATTTGAGATTGTTTCTGAAAAACATAAAAAGATATAACAAATTTAAATCAGTGTTTGGATGCGTATTAGTCCATATTATTTTTTAAATTAGACACCTCATAATTCTACGACCAATAATAAGGGTGTGGGGGTACGGACTAAAATGAAGACATCTGCCAGTACCGCCAGCTTTTAAAGTATTAAAACTTTGTTTTTAGGAGCAATTCTTTCCTTTACTACATTTTGTTTTCTCTTTTGCATCACAAAAATAATACAATGTGTTTAAATATATGCAATGTCTAGAGAAATATTCTAAATATTTTGTCATCAGAATACTTGATTTGTTTAGATTATGTATCCCATGTTATTTCAATAAAATAAGTTGATTTTATTTACTACTCTTCACTATTTAAATTTGAAATTTCAATATTCATTCATAAATAAACGATACCAAAACTATTAAAATCAAATTTACATAACCAAAAATTAGTTATCATATGCATAATAGTGAAATAAAATTACTAAAAGCTTTTTTGTTTGATTTAAATCTATTTTATAATTTCTTATAAATAGAAAAATGTTTGATGTTTTTATTTATTACAAGAAGTTCAGGTAACAAGAAACATTTTTAATCCTGATAAGATTTTTGTAAATAGTTTTGTTGAAAAAGGTTTGTATGTTTAGGCTTACTCCTTATTAATTTGCTAACTTGAATAAATTTACAAGATTCAAATGTAATAGGGTTTTTATTATTACTCTTTAAAATTAACCAAGCAAGTATATGAACTTTAGTTCAGAAATATAAGAAACAGTGGACCAGCAACACTAGGTCACATGCCATCACTATAATTCAACATCTGACTCCTAAAAAGATATGTTAATTGAAAGTATAGTATGAGGGACTTTTTTTAAATAAAGGACATTGTCTTGCATACTTGCAATTCAAGCAAGGGATAAAAAAGCATTTGTGTTACTCCCAGCATCCACTGCAAACAAGAATGTATTTGCAATTCTGTAGCTAAACAATACGCTTTACTGTCTCTATTTCAAGATTATTAAATCTCCTCTCGTGTGTAAGAAAGTCAGTGATACGTTTTGAACATGTTGCCTGCAGACATCATTGTTAAACTTATGAACTGATTGATGATAGAGCAATAAGCAAAGGTAAAGTGATTGGGCCAGAGAGTCCAAGTGTGACTTTGTAAATCTCATGATGAATGTTCAGCTCGATCATCCTTTGGTCACTGAAGAATTTGTGATTGCAATTAATACAAAAGTTTATGAGAACAGCAGATAAATATGGTTATGAATCAATCCTTTGCAAGGAATTTTCTTAAAATGTATAGATGAAAGGACCACAAACAAAATTGATAGGACAGTTCCTTGACCTATCCCCCATTATGATGAAGAAGAGGATAACATAAGTCAAACTCTTTCAAGAGATGAACACGGGTATTCCATATCTCAACTGAATCGGGTAAAAGCCATGGAATATGTCAAAGTCATAACCAAACAAAGTTGTCACAGCAAGATAATGTCAACTGTAATCTAAGTTCGTGGTTTTTGCTGGTGGGAGTTCTGTCTTGAGAATTATTACTAACATTAAATAAGCTGTCAAATAAAATACGTGTCATTCTGAAAAGGGGAATCTTGCTCTTCCATGACAGTGCAAAGTCTCATATTGTCCTAACTCGGTAAATTGACTCTTTTGGCTGGGAGGTCTTGGATCACCCACCGTATAGCTCAGATCTTGCTTCGAGAATATCTACCTTTTTCGGCACCTGAATATCTATCTTCGTAGGAAGTACGTCAACGACAATGAACAGAAAACGGCAGTGAACTTCTGTCTGTCAAAGCAGAAGGTAAATCTTTTTGAAGAGGTAAATTAATTTCTAAACTTAGCTGTAATGTATGACAAGTGCTTAAATAAACAGGACAATTATGTGAAAAAAATAAAAATATATAAATTCTGAAAAAATGTGATATGAAAATTGTTTTGTAAAAACGTGCTCTTACTAAACAACATGTCTCATTAGTAAAATTTTTCAACTTTTTAGCTTTCAATAAACATTTTATCTTGTTATTTAACTTGCCTACACTAAAATGATATCAGTTTAAATAATTTGAGGTTGTAATAAAACAATATAATATAGTATATTATATTGATATTGATACATAATGTATATATTTGAACAGCATGTGGTGTTGCGTATCAAGCAAGTATTATTAAGGCATCATAGTTGAGTCTTGCTATTTTAAGCAATAATAGTCTTTATTTGAAAATTGAAATTAAGTGCAAATGTTAAAATTTATAAAAGGCTGAACCATTCAAGTAATAAAACACACATTTAAAATATCATGATCTATTTTCAATGGAAGCTATTGAGCAATTGAAAGACCACAAATAAAAATAACAGAAAAATTCAATAAAATTCAAACATCAACTTTACAACATTATAAAAATAGACACTGAAGCTGAGATCAACATACAATATGTTTCCAATATACCAAATCAATAATACAAGGGAATACAATTATGCAGTTTATACAAAACATGTAATTATAAGAAACTCTAAACAAGAAGATTTTGTTTATTGAGACAAAATATATTTTTAAATTTATTTGATGAATCATCTGCCTTGATAGCATTGTCTGGTATAATATTTATGAGCTACCATCAAATTAATACTAAAGCTTAAAAATATCTCAAACATCCTAGCACACTGGTGGCTATAATCTGGTTGATTATATTTTATAAGACAAAAAGTTAAAATAAACCATGGGCGTTTTTTTTATTTTTTAAACACTATGAAGCTTACAAAAGTTTTTATATCAATTTTACTTCCATGACCAGGATTAATGTTTGACTTTAGAAATTAATTTAACTGTAGAAAAACTTACTAACTGTTAAAAAATAACTACTGCTTTTTAGCGAGAATTAAAATTAAGGACTAACAATTAAAAAATAACTAAAATTAAACCCCTCCATGTAAAATATACCTTTAAAAGTGCATTAAAACTTATGTTTTAATTTATTATGTAGTAGAAGAGAACAATCAAAATTATTACAGGATATAAACATAAACACTTACGTATTCTTCAATTAAATCATCAATAATTACAGTCTTCAAACCTTAATTAATAAAACATTAACATGTTGAAATAAAGTGATGTATCCTCAGTTTAAAAAAATATTTAACAATGTACATGGAGGGAATTTGAAGAAAAGATGCTACGTATATTTTTAAATTGTCTAAGACTATAACCTTGTTAATGGTTAATTTGAACTATAAATTCAAAATAAAACATTTTAGTGTTGTTAATCATAAGAAAAAGTAACCTATCCTTCAATCCTTAAACTAGTTAAAGCGTTTTACAGCGTTTGACTACACCGCCTCTAGACTGTTCCGAAACATTAAATAAACAATAGTTTACACACTGATGTACTGTAATAACCAAGGCTATATTCCAAAATGAACATAATATTTAATGATTTCCCAGTCAGTAATAAGAAAAATTAATTGACCATTCAGTAATAATAATTATTTATCTGCCTTACCAGAAAAAAATCACAAAGTAAATAATTAAATTTACTATATGCCAAATCTTTGGAACCATGAAATATTTAAAAACGCTGCTGACACCAATAAATAGCATGTATTACGACAGCAAGTGAATAGTTTTTGTGTAATAATCTTATAAAAATGTAATGGTTTACATATATAAGCTTTTGATTATCTAAGAAATCTTAATTCAATAACAGAGAGGATTGTACATTTGGTATACTTGCACTATTCTAATTTAAATTTTACAATAAAATCATGTTCCATTTTGTATAATAATCTGAGCTGAATTAAAAGCTATTCCCTCATAATTTAACAACTAAGTAATGTGGGGACCAGTCTGAAGCTTGTGGACGTGTTGCCGGTATCACAAGATTTCGCCTAACCTAACTCAGCTCAGCCTGGTAGCAGGCCAACAGCTGTTATGTACAATGGTGTTACGTGTCTAGGTCTCCGCTTGCTGAGCCGACGGAGGGAGTGCTTGAGGTACGAAACTCGTCACTTCCTGGTAAACCAGTTCTGAAACAAGTTAATAAACAAAATATTGTAGTTTCAAATTTTTTATAACATACAAATAGCATTTTCAGAAGTGTTAGTTCCAAGTGGTCCTCTATGCATGAGAGAGATAAGTGTGCTTAGGGTTTATCCTGTGTATTGTAATAATTATATATAAAGCTGATACAGAATCTTTCCTTCTCTGAATATGTGATCACTGTATTTAAGCTGATACAGAATCTTTCCTTCTCTTAGTATGTGATCACTGTATTCCCTGTTCTCTTTTTTACCTCTCACACACAATTTTAGTGCTTGGGTGGCAAGTACCAACCATCACCTACAAATTGTTGATGGAAGGCATTGAACTCTGCCATGCAAGAAGTCTGATTGTACTTGTTGGACTCTACATTCCTGCCTCTACCAAGAAATATTTTGTAGAATGAGCAAAATAAGACAAATCTTTGAAAGCTTTTGTGCGAGTAGAATCGTTTTATAAAAACACAGAGGCTGGCTCGGGTTTTGGGTATTCCCTAGCTAGGAGAGAGTGTATAATCCCGAAGCTGCCAAAATCTAACATTACAAATTTGATGTAAAATGAAAATCTATTTTTTATAGAATAAAATAAGCATTAAAAAAATTACAACCCACTACATTATTATAAATTCTTAACCCATTGGAGAACTTGCCCGAGTGTTACTCGTTGCTGGCGAGCAGGACTAAATAATCTTCCCTGAGTCGCCCTCCTCATGCTCTTTTTAGATGCTAACGATCAAGTAATTTGTTTTTCTGCTAGATCGCAGTTGTGTGCCCTCTTGCATCCTTGTAAGCAATCGTTCCTTTTCGTTTTGTTATGTTGGCACACTGGAACCACAACTAATAGCATGTTTTGTTATTGTTTACATTTTTCCATGTGCTTAATTTTTATCACTTCAACGTTCTACACATCGTGTTTTCTATGTTAAGTGTTTAACTGTTTATAGTTGTTGAATGAGTTTCTAGTTTTAAGTTCTTCCACTAACTCACGGAAAAAGACAATTTGCATACTTCAGAAGAAGACAAATACTTGGACAGTGATATTGAAACGAGTGTGACAGCAAACCAGATAGTGACAACAGTATTGGCAATATAATTATTCAACACAATAAACGAGTGTCTGCTGTCTAATAGTTTTATTTTACTTATCATTTTAATAATAACAATAGAATGTAACTAACAGTTTTATCTCTTCTCTCAGACGGCTAATTCAGGAGCTTCACATAAAATAAAGTGAAAAAATGCTTTGGTAAGTAAATTTGGATTGTATTGTTATTATACTTTATAATTAATTAACTAATCAAATCAAAACTTATTTTCCACGTAAAACACATTGTGCTATTTTGAATAAAAAATAATTGAAACAGATAAACAAAAAAATTAATAGAATATTAACAATCCCTTTTGATTGTTTTCTGTAAAAATTGTGTAAATAAATAATAATAAAAAAAATAGAGAAATATTTAGAGAAAGCAACTAATAACATTATTGTAGAGCAAAAAATGGAGTAAACTGTCCTGAAAATTTTCCTAATCCATCTGTAACTAAGCTCATTATATTAATATTCTAATTAAACATGCATTTTTGCCAAAATTAATTCAATCATACAGTTTCCTCAATTTTAAATTTTTATACCGATTCCAACAGTACTTTTTCCAACAACATCCGTCAATGCAGAAGCAAGCACAACCACTTTAAGATATGCTTGCACAAACCAGGAGCAACAATTAACAGATACCTTTCAATAACATGTTTTGTGCTCCTGTAGCATTGGAAATGTTAAAAAATTGCAAAATAGATAGTATCTTGCAAAACGTGTATAACATATATAAAGCAGCTGATGCCTATCAAAAGACAAAATGTTTGCTAATCCCGGCTTGTGCAAACATACCTTTATGCTCACTTATGTATTGACGGATTTTGTCGAAACAAGTATTGTTGGAATTGTAATGAAATTTTCAAATAATTAGTGTCTAGTATAAGTTTTATAATTATACTGGTTTTTTGTTGTTTGACTTTCATCATTTTCAACAGACATCATTCAATAAAAAAATTGTTAGTATTCAAGAAAAAAAAACAATTATTTTTTTACCTACGTGCCAAATTTGGTTTCTATAGCTTAACTAGTTTAAGAAATAATAAATTTTTATATAAAACTCAAAATTGCACCTAGCAACTAAACAAGACATTTATCAACCTATGTTCATATAAAATTTTTTGTTTGAAACGATGACTCCTATTAGCCACACACTGTATAATTCCATACCTTTCCACTTGTCCACAGGCAGCTCCATATCCTCAAAGCTCTGGTCATAGGCCTGGCTGACGGGCTCGTCGCTGGGGTCAGCATACTGTGCCAGGTATTGGTGAGCCAGGGCCTGGTCAGCTGTGATACGCTTCTCTGCGTCTAGCTCCAACATCTGCTCCAGCAGGTCTATGGCTGCAACCAAATTTTATCATGAAAACACAGCTGCAGAAATGTTTTAAGTATTCATCTAAATTCCCCCTTTTTATATATTTATATAGTTTTAGGCATTTTTGGAAATTTAGGAAACATCTACTCCAGCCGAAAATTTATTTATGTAAAGGAACAGTGGCTATGTACATGTTTAACTATATCATTGGACAGAGCATTACCATTTTTCATATGATATCCTGTTTCAAATGTTTTCAAACCAAAAAAAAATTCAGAAAAACTATCCAAGCAATACATGAGGGGTCTGATTATATGTAACCGATTTAAGTAACTAATTTTATACCCAGACAAAAAAAGCAGAGCTCAAGGTCAAACGGTAAACTACAGAGTAATGATGGTTATCTGCTGACCACTCATTTGTGTCATGGCCTTTGTGCCAGACCATATCCAACTGCCTTGAAATTGCTGAATGTTTTGAAAGAGCAAGTTATTTTGACATTTATAATGAAACTTGAAAAGTCCTCCACAAAGATCTGTTTGTCGACATAAATGTATCATAGTGATTAACAAGAAAATATTTATTTTCTCTTATACAAAAAAAATAAACTTTTCAAACAAACAAAAAGAAAGATGATGTATAAAACTTATTGATACTAAAACAATCATCACTTAAATAAATTAAATTAAAATAATACCTTCTGTAACGTAAACAAGTAACATTTAAACAAAAAAATATTACCAGTTTGAAATAAAATACTGAAAATTTAAATACAATTTACAGTGACTTCTTAACTAAAGACAAAACAATTTAGGACCTCAGAAGGCTAAGCCTGTTAAGACGTTCCATTTTTAACATTAATGTTTAAGTTACTGAAATTGGCCGTACCATACATAATTAAAAAGTAAACATACACATACAAAGTATATTAAAAAGTAATATTGGAAAATGTTGCATTCATTTACTAGTGATTATAAATGATTACACATCACAAAAGGTAGATTAGAAATCTACCATAAAGTCCTAACTATATCTGGGAGTTGTGTGCTTTATGTAGTATGGCCCTGTAATAATACACCATAATTGTGTATTTCTGACTGTGGAAGTGTGCGAGTTAACTAAACTAACAACTGAACCAAACTTACCCAGTGGATTGGCGCCTTTGAAAACATCCTTGAAGTCTTTCTTCTTAAGTTGAGGTAGTGACTGAATATAATTCCGTGCCTGGCAAACAATTATTATTAATGAAAATTTTAACAACAATTTTTATATTCAGCACTAATAAAATAATGGTACTAATAATACCATCGCCATTGTTACAATTGAACTGCTAACCAATTACCTTCATGTCAATACATAGCCTATGTAAGTTACAAATACGTAAATACAGAACATTTTATATTGATCATTGCAGTATCTAGTTAAGCTATTCAAGTTTGATCTGATGAATCCTATGATCTTAGTTCTTGTCATTATATAATGTAATATTTATAAATTGAGAAGCTTATTATTTTACAGCAATTAGCAGCAGCATTATGAACACTGACCTATGACAAAGTACACTGATCTGTAACATATTATTAAGGTTTTTGAGAATAATACAAAACCTACTGCAGTGACAAAAAAACCCGTACTTTAACTGGTTGGTTGATTGGTTCACTGTTATTTTCTCCAGTTAAGGTCACTAGTGATTGAGTAACAGCTGACTGCTGAAATCATATTCGGCTTGCTAAAATCTGAGTTTGAAATACTAGTGACAGTAGTGGTGAATGATCTGCTGTCTGAACATGATGGTTCGACGACAAACATGTTTTAACAGACCATTATAATCTCTATCAGAGGTACTACTAAGACATGGCTCCAAGACTTGTTTGGCTTAACCTCATATGCAAAGCTTCTTGTTCAAATTCAATGTTGATAAGTCAATTATATAACCAACGTCAGTACAATGTCTTATTTTAATACAGCATAATCTGCATAATATTTTTCACTAAATAGAATACATTTGTCGTATTCAAACTACAAAACTAATAGTCTAAATCTTGTATCAACCAATAACACTTTTTTAAGGTCCGTCTCACAAAATATCCTCCCCTTAATATATAGAAGTAAAGCAGTATACTAAGCAAGGAGTACCTCTTGGCTGGTTATTTTAGCGACAGTGTCCGGCTTGGGTGTACCACACAGCACAAGCACTCTTGTTAAGTGGTCAACATCTACAGCAGTTAAGGGTCAATAGTCAACTGTCACAGCATTCTGCATTACTCAGTTAAAGCATTAGCGTCAGTGCTGAATACGTAACATATCGTTCAGCAACATTTTTCTTCTTAAACCTACAGAGATTTTCAATCTTTCCAAAGTTGATATATTATTTCTAATAATACTCACTGTTAATAATTATTGTTCCACTGTATAAACAAAAAAAACAAAGAGAAAACACTAAATTAATGAGCTTTCATTCTATGGATAGTTGACACAGAAAATTACTTTTGACGTTAATTTATATAAAATTTAAAAACTTTTAAAAAAATAGTTTATTACATGTTTTATTTTTAAAAGACTTGGTTTTTCTTATGATTTTTTAAATTCTGGAGTAGAACCTTAATAGTGTATATCTAAAGTTAATTGAAGGGATTCGAGATGACAGGGTTTGTGTTGCTGAGCTTTAAATAACATAACTTAATCCATAGAGCATTTGCTATAACTTATTGATAAGAGGCAATGTAGACTGATGCAAAACCTGAAGTCTTGAAGGAGATATCACGTTGTTCCCCCAGTCTCTCTTTTATCACTTGGTTCTGTTACATAAGAGGAATAATCTGTAGGTGACCTCTCAGGGAATCTGATTACTGCACTGACTGTTTCTCTCCAAATTGATCCATTCTTGGCCCTACTTGAGTGGCCGAACTGCAAAAGAGTACTAATAAGTTTGTCCAGTGTGTTCATTGGTGAAAAGTACTCTCAGATGAGGTAAATTTAGAAATATCAACAAAGAAGTTCCAAAACCTTTGGACTCGAGAATTACAATGCCAGGTTTATGGTGAGGAGGGTATCAATTGCTTTACAAGATGTTTGTTACTGTAGTCAGCATATTTTATTGAGAACGTTCCTGCACCTACTATTGATCCAATCTTGATGGAATGTCCAATACACTGCTCCAATCGCCAACCTTTATAGAAGTAGCAACCCAGGATCTAACAGTGGTGGTTGATACAGTGGTTGGTGTCCTCAAACGTACCAGTACACATTACCCTCACTGTGTTATCAGTTGTGTTTTGCTTGTAGCAGAAGCTTCCTGTGGTTAACATACTGATTACTTGTGTCAATAGGTAGGTTGATTTTTTGGATAATCGTTTAGCACAAAAGTTCAAGCCTCTAGGACATTTCTATCAAAAAGTTATTGCATAGATGGATGGATTGCCTATTTGACCTTCTGACCCCAAAATTAGTACGGTTCTTTGTTAAGACCAAGAGGAAACTTTGGTTTAGAAAACCATGTACAAACTTCTATAGACCGTTTTGCACAGACAGACTGATTGTCATAATAGCGGTTTAATGGGGTAGTGTAATGGGTGCGGCAATTATCGCAAGATAACTGAATTAAGCATTGTCGAACATGGCTGCTTGGATGGTTGACCGCTGAACAATCCTCTTCAGCCATTAGTGGTGCTTTGGAAGTCATCTTTAAGCCGTTGGTCCCCAGAATAAGTGTTAAGAGTTCTAGGGGCTTCTCAGGCCCTAACAGCCTAGCAAATTAAGACATTCTTTATTTTACTTTATTGACGGAGATTTACAATATATTTGAGTGGTTTGTAAGCTGTGAAGGTTTGTAAGCCCAAGTGACAGTCATTGAGGCTGGCTCTGACTCAAAGTTCAATATTGAGGTCATTAACATTGTTTTCATCATGTACAATACCTCTGAATGAGATCTGGATTTTTTTTAAATGCAGAGTTCTAAGGCTGACCTCTCGGCTGCTTACAATAAACATGACTCAGCCGAGAGTTCTCAAAGGAAGCCATGTAAACCTTAAAAGGTGGAATAAAATAACCACATGAGGTATGTCAGATATGCCAGACTTGTTGGCAGGCAACAGTTACTTTATATATATATATATAATATATATATATATATACTGTATATATATATATATATATATATATATATATATTTATTTATTTATTTATTTATATATTTATTTATTTATTTGATCACTAAATTCAGCTCACTCAGGTTACAATTTTGTTAAATTTACTTTATAAAGACTAATGTTTGTAATGTAGACATTCTGTATTCATATGTTTTTAAGATTTATTATTTTCCTAAAATTGAGGTTTATAATCACAAGTTTTGCATATACAACTCATTTTAAATTGAGTGAAAACTTAAGAAATTCACAATAATTTGCCAAAATTTGTTTGTAGTATTAAGATTCCATTTTATCCATTCTGTTTTATAAATTTAAACTAATTATGTTTTCTTAAACAAAATTTCTGATTTGTAAATTAAATTTAGATATTTTATTTACACTAACAATTTAAAAATGCTCAATGTTTATTAACTTATTTTAAGTACACTGACAGTATACCATCTCTACCCTTAAAGAGAACTTTCTATCGATATTGAATAATTAATTCCTATATTCATAGAAAGTTATATCAAATTAACCCACTGACAACCAATTAAAATGCAAATATTTTTCTCTTGGGTACCGAATTAATTTGTAATTTTCCAATGGAAATCGTTGGGTGCTTAGGGCCCATTAAAAATATTAAACAATCATACAACATGATTGTATGATTGTACATATTTTAATATCTTATGTTTTAAATATTTAGTTGCCTAGCTAAAATTTGATTTATATCAGATCTATCACTAAAAACAAAATTATGTGGTTCATTAGCTTGCCTTGGCCACTCCCAGATTTGAAGATTAGGCCATTTCTTCATTGCTTGTTTCACTCAAAATTTTGTCATCAAAGTTACCATAAGGCACTTCATTTTTACTTTCATTGAGTATGTTCTCCACAAAGTTACTAAAACTCTCAGAAAAGACAAAGTAATTTTACTGTGACGTCATTTCAGATGGTAATTAATCTAAACAAACGAAACGGTAAAAAACAATCGATTTCAAGAGAGTTTAGTGTTGCCCAACATCAGTAATTACAGCGATACTAACATTGGTAACCAATGGGTTAACAAATCCCATACTAATGTAAATTTTAAATTATTTTATAAAGTAAAATATCTAAGATTTATTATTTTTAATTATGTGCTTCAATTGGGTTGGATACTTTCAACATCAAAATGTTATATTTAATAAAAAAATAAAATTTTTTCTTTAATTATGCACTTTCCAATTAACAGTAGCAGCACTAACAATTTCAAATATGATTTGAAATCCAAACTCATCAGAGGATTACATTCTATGTAGTGAATTGTTCGGATCACTTTAACCAACCTATTTGAACAAGGTATTAGCAACACCACTACTTGCTTATCTCACTGTATAAACACTGGATTTCAATTTATAGACCACTTAAACCCGTAGTAGATAAGATAACCATTAGCAAAAAGGCTGGCTTTCGGTATACTTTAATTAAAATGTAACTTTTATTTTCATAATGGGCCACAGCTGAAAGTTATCAACTTATCTAATCACGTTATCACTTTTGTTTTGTTTACATTGGAGATATGAAAGTTAACCAGCTTATAAACTATGCTTGCAAAAACTTCTTACAGTGTACATTAGGAATCTTGACACTCACAGGAAGCCAAAGGCAACAGGATAATCAGTTTTCATGCGGTGAGGTGATTGGGACAAAACAAATGATGTCCAATGCAAGCAATCGACAAACAAGACCAAATTAAATCCTTGGACATTTTCAACAAACAGAGGGGCAAAAATGTAAGGTTAAAATTTAATAATTATTTACAACATTACCAATGTGTACATAAACAAGCTAATTTTATCCACCATAAATTTGTCTAGTATTAGCAGCAAATCCTTTCAGATCCCAAAATCAGGATTCTCTCTTAATCATACTCCATTACAAACAAATCATGTCTTCTGAATGTCCCCCCCCCCCCCCCAAAGAACCAATGATAATTCTCTAACTTTAATGTCAATATCAGGATACAGTAATTTGTGATATTGTTTATTTAATCAAAATAAACAGTTGTGCTACCATGAAAACTAATGGAAATGGAAATTTCTCCAGAAGATTAACGACTACATTTCACTGCTCCTTCAAAGTGTTCCATTTATTAGAAAATTAATTTAGATCTACTTCCTGCTATTCCCATGTGCTTTTAGAACTTCACATTTGTTGGAAAACAACCTGCATCTCCCAATGCATATTTGCCAGCAGGTCGGAATGAGACACAAATTTGCATATTACAACGATTGGTTCACGTCACGTTCTATGTAAAATATGTATTCTGATTTTGAGGTAAGTTCAGTAGATGGAAAATAATCTTAATCACTAGTTATGTTGCTACTTAACCCGAAAGATAATATTGAAACTACTATTGATTAAGATGGTACCACGTTGATTTCACAAATTCATTGACCTAAATTACAATATCAAACCTGTGATAAAAAAAGAAACTAGAACAGGAAAATGAAACGAGAATGATTGCTTAGAAACAGCCGTTCATATGAGCCTGAAGCATAGCGAGTGTAAGCGTAAGCGTGGCATGACGCACTGAAGCGTGAGCTGACTTACCGACTCGCTTGAAATCTTGAGCATGAACTCCGCATGCGGAGTCCCCAGGATCTCCATGATAAGGTTCAGCTGGTGGATGTCTAACCGCTAAGGCAACATACAGACACAAGCTTTCACTCATACCGGGTAGCTGCTCACTTCGCTTCCATGTCACACATGTGATTCATTGAAATTAACCCGCATTTCAGATACTAATATCTGGGATTAAAGTGTTAGTTAAAATCATATTATTTCATTGATTCCATGTTCTGTTATTTATCTGATAAGAGGATACATGCTTCAGATCAATAAAAGACTGAATCCATTTAATTACAGTGTGAATGATTAAAGTTCATAAAAGGGAAATCACAGTGCATTTTTATGTGAAACTCTTGAATGATCTTTGGCAAAAGTGTGCAGAAGTCAAATTCAAGTTCAATTTAAAAAAATTTTAAACTAAAATTTTTCATTCGAAATTAAATGAAACCAATAATAGAAGGCACTCTTCCCTGTTATCTAGTGACCTAATTCAGCAGTGAGTCATTAGAAAACCATAAAGAGACAATTTACTAGACTATAATGAAACCAAACTACAAAGCTTATGGACAAAACCATACACAAATAACAATATATTGTTCATCATGTAAACCAAACAAACAATATATAAATAAGCTCTTTGAATACACAACTTCATTTAAGCACTTACATTATTGCCAAGTGAGCAGCTACGAGTGAACAAAGGATTTGTAATGCATTCAAAAGAGACATTTTTAACTAGCACCTCTGTTTACCCATTTATATTTATGAAAATAAGAAAATGTTTTAAAATTGTTGGAAATAAAATATTCAACCTCCGGCTCAAAAATCAAAGTAAGAAAACAACACATGCACAAGCTCTGATAAAACACAGAGCAATTTTTAAATTACATACAAGGCTTTTTATCAGCATAATTCTTTTTTACATCAACCTAAATTAAAACTTTTTAACATATTTCAAATATTTTGTTAAAAATCTAGAATTGGGAAATGAATCAATTGTATACCTTTACATATATACTTAAGAAAGGTACAAATGGGTAAACAAAAAACCAAATCATGCAGAACATATAGTTAGATTGTTAAAAAGTGTTTATAACAGAAAAATCCCAAGCAAGGTTAAGTGAACATTTAGACACACTGGTGTTAATTTGTAACTCAACACACATAATCAACAATTGAATTTAAAGAATGTGTTTTAATGATATTAAATAATACTAAAATACAGAACATGAATTTATTTTATTGTACTAAATATAAACCCCAACAAGGTTATCTGAAAACAATGGATCCCTTTTATGTTAATGACCATTTCCAGTTATTTCTGACACTCGAAAAGTTGACAGGAAAATAACTCAGGTTATGTAGAACACTGTAGGTAGTTTCTCCAGATATCTAGTTCAGTGGTTTATTCAATAATTAACCTTCATAAGGATCAATTGGTCCTACATCATGACCAGTACACATGAAATTCACTCTTATCTTCTATTTATTTTTTATACTCATAACTTCACTTCAATACTAAGATAGACATTACTCATAAATAAATTTACAATTTAGAAAAAATCAATATTGCATTTATTAATTGAACTTCAGGAGGAAAATCATGCCGACCAAAAGAGGCAACTAACATTAAAGTACGTTACTATATCACCAAAAAAATTTTTTTAACCTGATATTAATAACCTACATACATTTTAGTGTGGAAGAGCAGTAAAAAAGTATATTATAGGTAGTATTTAGTTTTTATTCCATAAATACACTGTAATTTATGTTCTTTTTATTGAATGTGTCTAACAGCATTCTATTTAATCTTTATTGAATTTCAAGTAATTATACCAATTTGTAGAGAAACCTATTGCGATAGACAGAAGTATCTGTTTAAATCTTTTGTTAGCTGTAGGCCAGTTGGTAGTGGCAGCAGCAGGTAGTGTTTAATTTAGATACATACATATTTAGTAAACATGTGTCGATTTGTACAATATTCTATAAAAAAATCTAACAAAATAATGTATATAACAAACCTCAGACAAACTTGGAATTTTATAAAAAGCAAGGGGCAAATTTTTGTTAAAACAAAGTGGCAAAATATATAAACCAACTGATTACGCCACTACACTTAAAGGGTTAAACAGCCTTATTTTGAGCCAAATCCTATTTTCAATATCATAACTATTAAACAACAATTTTTTGAAGAATGTGTTAACCCTTTGAGTGCCAAGCATTTGTGAGGGGTGGTGTCAGTACCAAGCATTTACGACAGGTCACCCTCTTAGTGTGTGATTGTGCAATGTTCATCCAAATAATTCATAATATTTAAACAAATAAACATAATGAGATGTTTTTTATTTTATGTAGGGGGGGGGAAGTAGGCTACGACGAAATATTTATTTAATAAAAAATACTAAAATCACAAATAATACAAAAATTACATTTTTAAATGTTTTAAAACTCTACAAATACAAAAATTTTAATTTTATGATCTTAATTTCTTTGTATTCATCGTTTTTATTGTTCCTTATGTACAGAGGAACAAACATACCAAATTGTACTGTATAGCTGAGTTTAAATTTTTTTTATAACTAAGTTTATTTTTTTATTTGGTATTTTTGTAGTGTTCCACGAAATAATTCACAAATTTTTCAAAAATAAACAAAATATGATGATTTTTGCTTCATTGTGTTGGGGGAGAACTAGGATATGGCTCATAATATTTATTTTGATGTTGAAATTTTTAAATTAAAGTATAGTAAACAAGTTTTTAAATGTTTGTGTTAAGAAATAAAAGTTATAATTCTTTTATCTGTATGTAACGTTTTTATTGTTTCCTATGTAAGTAGGAACAAATATAACTTATCAAGTTTCAAAAAAGTAAGTATCTGTTATACTGAGCATGATTTTTGACATATAATGATATAAGTGCAAAATATTTCAAATCTGCACTCCAACTGTAACAAATCAAATCAAGATAGATAATCTATGTTTATTTATATTTATTACGCATAAAATGAGACAAAGTACAATGCCATATATCAACATTTAGTAACAGAAATATTTTTCCGCGGGCCGATCTCATCAGCTCTTGGCACTTAAATGGTTAATAGTCAGTTCAGCAGGATTGATTAAAATACTGTGATACTGCAATAAGAATAACAAACCATTTAAAAGAATTCTTTTACAAAAAATATTGTATTTAATTGAACATTTTCCATGAAAAAAGTGAAGAAGCGTGGGAAATATAAAATTCACAAAACAATATTTTTGGGAGAAAACCTGTTTGAACAATTTATCTTAAACAAAATTATTAGCAGAACCTAAAATTTTTTTTTATTCATTACTAAAACTGTATAGTAATTTGAAAATCTGGAATTTAAAGTAATTCTAAACATTTACAACAGTTTTAGATTCAGTGTATTTAAAAATCTACTGCAAGCAATCAATGCGAGATAAGCAATTTAGAGTGGTATAAATAAAGCAAAGCAAAAGCTATTGTGAAAATTTCAAATTTTAATAAAGATTATTGGATTTATTAGAGTTGTTTTTCTTAACAGATTTAAAAATAATCTAATCATTCAAATAACTACATATATATCCTAAAATAAAGCTCTTGTGTTAAGTGGAGTCTATTCTTACAGATTATCTGTTCTTTACATGGCATCATCTAGAGAGTATTATAATTTGTAATATAACATCATGTCTTTTTTTATTATAATGTATTTTTTTACTTTACTTTGCCCATGTATAAAAGACTACACAAATCTACAAAGATAGCTTAATAACAGGTTAAAGAGAAGTCAGTACAATGCAGACAGTTCTGATAAAACGTGCTGTGAGCACAGATGGGATACCATCAGCACGGACTCAGTCTGACGCTTTAGACCGTGCAGCCATTAACTCTCCATTTCTTTGCTCAACTATAACCTTTTTTTATAAATTTGTTTGCAACTCTGCAAGCTAATGCCAAATCACATTATTATTAATAATTAGCACTATATACTTAGTCATAAAATTTTATTTATAAATAACACTTTAAATATTGCACTGAAAGAACTTCAATATTGACCAGTACTACCTATTTACAACTTCACTAACAGAACAATTTTGAAATAAAACTGGATTAATCTGCTTTGCATTATCCCAAGCCTGAACACAAATTTACAGAGTACACAAAACAAGTTTTTGTTAATGTACACCTACTAACTACTCGTGCATACGTTCGGCGAAGATATTTACTACGAAAGCATTGTACTGTCTCGAAGGTAGTAAAGGATACGATCCGTGCCAGGGAAGAGGGTTCGGCCCGTCAGCAGTTCTGCCATTATGCAGCCAACCGACCAGATGTCAACTGGAACACAACCATTAACTGGTTTACAGGTAAAGAGCAACCGCTGACATTACAAAACTGGTTATAAGTCTGTTAGTAAAGAAAATATCCTTCCTCATAGATCTCTGCAGAAAGCGGCTCCTAACCCTAACCTTGCCCATCCAGAATATACTGTCACTCCGGAAGCAGCACTAAGGTCCTTTTAGGACCAAGTGCAGTTTCTCACCTTCTTGTCCTAAGAGAACAACAAAATTTACATTGTCTTAAGACACTTATAGATGAAAATTTCAATAAGCATTGTCATTACAACTGAGATATTTAAGAGATAATCCTTTAGGAAAGTATCTATTCTGGATTTAACACTTGTATAATGTGTGGGGTATAATTTTCAATGGTTTTAAACTATGTAATTTGTTTAAAATGTGTTTTTATGTGGTACTCATTTAGCAGGGGAAATAGCTTTTTTCAATAATAGTCTTTGTACTACTTTTCACATTTTATGTACACCTATTTCAAATCTTTTCCTCTATTTATAATACACTCATATAAAACCTCTTCTTTATTTTATTTCAATATTTAACAAAATTACATATTGTGTTTATTTTAAAGAAATAAAAAAGGTATTTCAAACTGTTATTTTACAAATGTTTTGCTATAGGCTATAGGAAATATTGTACATCTTCAATAATAAATTAAGACCATCTTGATAAGAACTGTATTGTTATTGATAACCCAATGAAAAAACACAGTAAAACTAAAATGTAAGAAAAAAAACCACATAAAATAAGGCTTACAGAAATTATAACAAAATGTGGTATAACACACACATATTGTCATAAAACTTGTTGTTTTTAATGTTGTTTCAGGCATTACAATTTAACAGCATCCTCGTTTTTACACTCTTTCTTAACAGTTCTTTACGTGTGTTTCAAGCATCTTTTGTTCCTTAAAATGTCTACAAATTTTAGGATCCTTTCAAACAAACCTCATAAGTTTAATTTTTTTTCTTGTCTTTCAAAAAGTTCTGTAAATAACATGTCCAGTTTTCACCATCATAAGATAATGGTGATTTGTTTCCAAAATTGAAACAGCTTTAGCTACTGCAAATTCAACACCTCTCTTTGATGCATTCCACCTTCAAAGAGTATTTACACAAAATGACTGCATTTAAGCTTTTGTTTCCATTTAGAGCAATGCGTCTTGCACATATGTGTTGGTACAAAATTTTGAAGACAGGAAAGGTTTACGTACCTATTTAAAACATTCTTAGTTGTAGGTGTCTATAAACTCTGTAACCTTAACCTTCCTTCTGCCCACCATCAGAAGCAAGTTGGGTCAGCTGAAATGCACTCGTCAGTGTCCAACAAATCAAAATGAATCCGTTAATCATCTTCGCTTCTACCATGAAATAACCATCAAGAGTTTTAAACCCAGTAAATATATTTGTACTTGTTCCCAATGATTTAAGGAATACAACATAAGTATTCAAGTTTCCAATAACCCTTATTGCTTGACATATCATATAAAGTAACAGCAGAGTTAGCACCAGCCATGATTTCACAAGAATGCACAAAAGCTACTAATACATCATTAAAAAGATCTAAACAAAATGAATTTTCCTTTTAAGAGAATAAAGTTTACATCACTATAAAGATCAGTATTTCAAAATACAGGTATACAATATTTTTAGCCTAGCACCTGCATGAGAGTTAATATTGACAGTTTATTTTTTTAATTCAAGAAATTAACATATTTTTAAAGTAGAACATATGACATATTGATGTGTCGGGCTGTGCTTATTGTTTGGTGATGTTGATGTGGCTAAAGGCACTGATGAAATTTCTTCTGAGTATTTGCCCCATCAGTGTCTCATCAGCTGTGCTGCTAGTTGATAACATCCACTGAATCAATGTTGTACAACAATGAGTAATACAATAACCACTAAAAGAGATTTGGTGAATTTTTTATTTTACTAAATATACATTTTACTGCATTATGTTTTGCATAATGTTTATTTATTTTTCAACTGAATATGCAATATCTTTATTGATAGTTTATTTTATTGCAAACATTGTATTGTATTATGTGTTTTATTTCAATGTTTAGTAACAACAATAAAAACTTGCTAGCACAGAAAACACGAAAAACAGAACTACAGTATCACTAGAACAGTTCACAATCAGACCTACAAACTACACTAACCATTTCTGTTGTTCCTAGTGTTAACATAAATGGAGGAGTCTAAGTTTGGATTGTTAATAATTTGGGTACACAATATTAAAACGTGTAAGATCTCAATGTACTGTAAACAAGAGTGTGACATGTACTAGAGATTGTTAGATTTAACTGAACTTGGACCTTTGTTAGTCCTTATTATTAGGGTTTACCATTAATTTGGTATTCATCCACCATTAATAATTTGGAGTTCTAAAAGTAATTTTATTTCACTAATGTTCTACTACTTATAATTTTACATTCTCTATGCTTGGTCATCAACTATTAAAATAAAAAAACTATATGGATAAGCGAACTTTGTATCAGTTATCAATTTGAACTTTTAACTAATTTTTTAAAGATTGACCAATAATTAACATCCAAATAATTGACCAATAACTGGTAACAACCAAAAGACGGTGCAAATTATGCCTTGAAAGCAACGTGTGTACGAGTCTATAATACTTCCTCAGACTGCTAACCTGTCTGGTTGTAGTGCATCCAATTGAGCATTATCTCAGGTGCTCGATACCATCTTGTTGCCACGTAGCCTGTCATCTCGTTCTCTGTGGGGCGAGCAAGTCCAAAGTCCAGGATCTTCAACTCACAGTCTTCATTCACAGCAATGTTGGATGGCTTCAAATCCTATACCACCAGTTCACTTATTTTACACAATTCTTTGTCATTCAAAGTCAGGGGATCAGAAGAATATTTCACATTTTAAACAATTTATCTTCAAGTTTGTCAAAAATACCATGTTGTTTGAAATAAATTTCACAGACATGGCTATTTTCAGAACTATAAGTCATATTCTCTGTCTTTTAGTTAGTTTTTTTTTTTACTGCACTTTCTGAATAAATTCGTGTTAATTGAAAAGACTTACAGATAAACAATAGGTATTGTGAACTTAAAATGTTTGAAAAAATCTTAACCACAAATATTTGAGATATAAAAGCACATAATATATTTTTGTAGAGAACATTATTTTATATACAGATACACAAAAGTGTGATGGAAATACATTTAAGAAATGTCTGTTTGTTCACTGCTGAAGAGGTAATGTCCAAACAAAGATGCAGTGAATGTTCAATCATGCAAGAAGAATAGATATAGAATATACAAACTTCAAGTCAAATATTATTTCTTAATTACAATTTGTTTTACTGTTGTTATCAACCTATCTCTTTTGTCAAAATTGCATCAAAGTATGGAACAGATGTAAATTCCAATATATATCCAAAATTCATCTAAAAAAGAGACAGATTTAGTATATCTCAAAAAGATTATATACTAAATTATAGAGGGTTTTATGCCAGTAAATTATATTTTACAAGTTTCAGAGCTTACAATAATTTTATTATTCCACATCACTTATTGTATATAGTAGAGTGTCAATAATCCGAGACACAACCCAAATCCCCAAACCGGATTTTTTAAATGAACCATAAAAATCAATAATGACAAAGGACTAATGAAGTTATATACCACCAAGCATGAATTACATTGTTGTTTACAGAAGTGGAGCGGATAAATAAACTATTAATTACTGTATTAATAAAAGCTTTAAATGTTTAAGTTATAGAAAAATGCAGTAGTCATTTTTTGTGTAAAGTACATCTAAAGCTATAAAAAACTAAATTACTGTACTTAATGTAAAAATGTGATTAATAAATAACTTAATTTTTAGATATTTAAGTTTTTAAAATATGTTATGGATTTTGAACCATTGTATTAGTTAGTTTTTTGCAGTAAAGTTCTTTATTTGGTTAAGATAACAGGCTCAGTTGGTGTGTTTTAGCCTGTTTTTCAAACCACACCATCAAATTCTCTACTGCTACAAAAGCTTCAGAAAGTGTCGGCCCAGCTTCAATTCATTTTCATTATTATCCTCATCCGATGATTCTGTTTCTACATCCCCTTAAAACGAAAAAGGGTGCCTATGTAATGAAGCAAATACTGCACACCTCCGTGCATGCTCTAGGACGGCAAGTTTTTTTCCAGAATTGAATTGACCTTTGAATTATCAAAGGTCCGGATTTTTGACATCTGAATTTTTGACGCTCTAACTGTAAATTGATACCATGGCACTGATAAATACTTATGACTTCCAAAAGTCCTATCCTTAGACTACCCTTGAACACTTCCCTATAACCTATGAAATGTTTTCCACTGACTCAGAAAAATAATTACTTTCCTCAACTGGATGGTCAGATGCCATATCCCATTAAATTAGGTTTGACTTTTGATCCTAATTTAAATTGGTATCAGTAAATTGTAGGGGTTAAAAGTAAACTAAGTAAAAGTGTGTTTGCAATTAAACGTTTATGTGGTGAACTTGAGGAGAAAGCTCTTATACAATCTTATTTTGGACTTTTTCACTGTCACTTAAATTATGGTTTGATTGTTTGGGGCTCTTCTCCTTACGCAAATGAAGTATTCATCATCCAAAAAAAGTTGTCAGAATATTGGCAGGAGTCAATAAATATCATAGTTGCAGAGAACTTTTTAAACGTTTTAAAATTTTGACATTATTTTCTTTATATATACAACAATGCCTACTTTACCTCCGAGCTAATTTAGATAAAGTAAACCTAAGGGAAAATGTTCACAATTATGAAACAAGAAGTCGTAACAATATCAACTTACCTCAAACTAGACTAGCTAAAACCGACAAAAGCCCAATGATGATGGCTATTCGACTATACAATAAGTTACCATTAGATATAAGGATGCTAAGTGATATGGAATTTAAAGATAAACTAAATTATTTTCTATGTAGAAGATCATTCTATTCAGTGGAAGAGTACATCTCAACAGTGTAGACGAAACAAGACTTTTAGAATGCTCATTGTATTACAAAAGTTGTAACATTTTATTGACGTGCCAATGTATTTGTGTGGAATATTTTCTGGCAGAATAAAATTCTTCTTCTTATTCATACCAACTTGTAGTCAAATGACAAAGGTCAAGCAGCAAATAATAAAGAAAGAAGAACGAAACATCAAATGAAGTAACAAAAATCTGGAAGAAACCATTGAGACCACAAAATGATGCTGCTTTGAAAGATAAGACCACAAACCTGTACACACAGCTAGCTAGATTTTGCACATGTTTGAGTCGAAGGCAAATCACTGTCTGCTGAACTAACCTCACTTTTCCCAAAAGTGAATGAATAGGTCAGCCATTTAAAAAATAATTTTCTCATTGTGCTTGATCAGTTGGCATAGTATTTTGTCAAGTCGGAGCACAGAGTTCTTGATGAGTTTGGGCCCTCTAGCAGCTTAAGACAATGGAATGACTATCAGAGATGCAGAGGTTATAAACATTTGATTTATTACATGCGAAAAATACTTAAATGTGTTGTGCACACTTACTAATCAGTCAATAAAGCCCAAAAGTGACTGCAGCACGGTCCAACAGATCAAGAGAAAATGGTTTACTTTTAACAGCTGATAATAAAGAAGAACTGTCAAATAAACTGGCAAAGGAGTTGAAATTCAGACATACTACTTTGTTTAGGTGCACATAATATTTCTAAAATTAATTAACATTTAATTTATAAGAAATTAAAAGTTAATCACTTTCAATCATTAAAACTATTGCTGATATAAATACATTTAAAATGTATATTATTCATTATAAAGTCTGCAGCTGAGAAACTACAGTTCCTCATAAAAACATCAATTATCTATTCTGCAAACATAAATTTAAATTGAACGAAATCATAGTAAAAACAAGTGCATTGCTGATTGGCAATTTCCACAGCTATTTCAATTGGTTACTTTGGCAGAGCAAACATTAAAAACTCAACATTTCCAAAATTAATGTACCTTTTTATTGTAAAATTGAGAGCTAGACAAACAATGTTCAGATAGTTTTAAACTGAAAAACAATTAATAATGCAACTTTTGAGCATTGTTAAGACAGTCAGAAATCTAATTACTTCAACTTTTATGGTTAGGATTAAATAGAGACAAAAATCAATTTTTGACTCATTATTTTTGAACAACACAAAACTAGCAGTTTTAACTTTTCAGAATAGTACTCACACGATGTATGATGCCGGCAGAGTGAATGTATTTAAGACCTCTGAGTATTTGGTACACCAGAAACTGAACATGGTCGTCTGAGAGTTTCTGGGTTCGCACAATATTGTTCAGATCTGCCCCCATAAGGTGCGTGACCAGGTACCTGCAACACATTACTCATTAATGAGGAATGTTAGTTTAGTTTGTAATGCAGTGCAATTGTAATATCTAAATCATAATTTAGCCACTGATTGAATTTTTGGGACTAACCAACCAAAATGACAACTGTAGTTGGTAGTTATTTTTTTTATCTTATATTAGTATGGAAAGGAGTCTAGAGATTGAGATTTTTCTCCAATGACACAATTCACCTCATAAATAAATGCTTTGAAGACTTTATGGTGTAAAAGATAATTAAGAACACATCTGTTAGAAACCGGACCTGGTCAAGCAAAGATGAAACAGGGCTCAGTAAATCATCCAATAATTATCACTGACATCACAGATATTTAAAGGTTAAGAAGACGACAAGAAGAGAAATCTAGTACATAATAACGGTATAAAGAGAACAAAAATAGCTTCTAGGCGATTTTTCAATAAATATTCATAAGACGTAATAAAACTTAAGAAAAGAGTAGAGAACTCTTCAATATTCCCTGCAAGATTAAAATTAGAGTTAATCTTACTTTTTTAGCCCATCTTGGACAAAATAAAAAGAAAATTAGTTTTAAGCTTGAGATGGATATGCCAATAGTTTACTTTGATAATGAAATATTTTAAGTTGAATGCAACGTTGCACACACAATTACAAACATATGAATACTTACATTACACCTGACGATGGCATCTAAGATGTCGAAAGGCCTTGTGTGAAAATTAAAATTATTGGACAATTGAGAGTTTTAGAAATTGCAAATAAATTACCATATTATTAAAATATATTTGAAACTTTTTAATTACCTACTTTAAATGCAAATTTTATTCATCCTTTCATTCTGAAAAAAATATAACATCATTTATATTGCTCCTCATTTGGATTTTGGGTGAATTATTTCAAATTCATTGTGCAAAGCTCCAAAGTGGCCTGCAGGATAAACTAAACGACCACTCCTAGAGAATACATGGAAATGTATAGCAAAGTCTCAGTATAATAATCCAAGGAATGAATTTTTAAATATTTTATTTCTTGCAACATAAAAAGCAAAAAGTAGTAGCTTTATAATAAAATGTGTTTGATAGAAGGAAAATAGGTATAAAAGAGCAAAACGTTTGCATAGAAGTGAGCTGAGTCAAACAGATTTGTAAAGAAAAGATTTTTAAGATTCAATTAAAGAGAAAAGTAAGACTTTTGTCAGAGGAATCAGAGTATTTTCCAATTAAAGACACAGGTGAAATGAAGGTCTAATGCATATAGACCAGCACAAGCCAACACAATTAGACCACTGACCTAAATATATATATTTAGATAATGTTTTTCTTCAGTATTCATTTTGTAAACAAGATAGGCAGGTATCCCCATGTGTGCTACAAGAGGACCAATCTCCCACCATAACTGATACATAAACTTTTAGTACAGTTATAAAACTTTCTTTTGGAAGGATTTCTTAGCATTTGTTGTAGTTTTAGCTAATCCTGGATAATTTCCTAGTGAAATTGACAGACACTCAAATGAGTTTTGTCAGATAAGAAGTAGATAAGATAAGACTACATAATTCTCTGATGAAATGTAATTGTTTACAAACACAAACTTGATTGTTTAACTAAGACTCACACAACACAACAGTTAGTCTGTTCTTACAGAGCAAGAGTGTGCTTAGACTTCATAAATGAAACAATATTACAAGTTTATCTTCACAGTTTACAATGAATTTTTTTCTAACACAAAACCCAAAATTACATTATTAAAAAAGGTTAACCAAAATGGAATTATTTCCTAATTTTTAGAATAAAAACCATGTTCTACAGTTTTTGTTTTTTTACAATTTTGTTATTTATAATATAGAGTTACTAATAGAAAGTTACTCCTTACAAGACCATTTTAGTATTGATTTTATTGAAATTTTTAATAGCTTAGACTCGATAATAATTAAAAGACTGGGAATATTTTCCATTACTCTACAGAAGAGCTGCTTTGGCACCTTGAAGTTCTCTAGGCAGAATGCTACATTTTTTGCTTGATATTTTATTCTTGTATCTGAAGGGCTAAGATAAAATGAAATGATGATGTCTAACCTCATTCCAGATGTCCATCAACTTATAAAACTGACAAAAATTTCAATCTAATTTGTGCAATAGTGTGCTTAAGGTCTTTATTAGTATTTTCTTCCATGCTTGAAAAATAAGATGCAACATTATACTGAGAGTAAGATTACATTCAAGATTTATAATCTTTAAAAAGGCCTGAACTTCTCAACCTTTCTAATGACTAATAACTCTTTACTTTATTCTCCCCTGCTTCTTGAAATTACATCTGAATGCAAAGGGGTTTTCAAAGAGTAAATGCTCCAAAACTACTTACACTTGATTGAAGTCATTGAGACTCGTAGAGGGGTGAAATACATCGAGCAAACCAATTACCTAGAAAAAATGCACAAAAATCAAAATAATACTGTTATTTTAAGAAAATGCCAAATTTTTGTAATTAAATACTTATACAGATGCTTAAAAAAGCAACAGGTAGTCTGGAAACAATCTGGATATTCAAGAACAATGTTAAGAACTAAACTTTCAATCTATATACTTGTATGTAACCATTACATAATAATTTAAAAAATTTAATATGTGGAAATCTGACTAATACAGTTTACATAAATTATAACAGTGTTTTAAGTTATAAACAAAAATGAATACTAACTTAGCAGTATATTATATAATTGTAAAAGTCTTAAATCATCGATTGTTGTATCTGATAAAATTTAAAATCACCCCAGGACGAACGTGGGTACTCTTACAGAGTATACACACACAAATAATTTGTATACACAGAAGATATGCCAAAGGATGGAGTATGATTCACTTACTTTCTTGACTACAGTCAAGTGGGTTTGCCTTGAACCAAAGCAGCCTCAATGTCAGCCATTATGTTCACTAGGAACTTCTAACGTGTCAAAATAATTCAGTTGTGACGAGGCTTGGGATTAACAGTTAATTTATTTATATATTTTATATGTATTTACTCACTTACATACACTTGTTGTTTTACTTTATCAATTAATTGTAATATTTTAAACTCTTCTTATAACATGAGAAATAAAGAATTGATCAATTTTCTAACCTGCACATTGTAAATCAAAGTTTTTGTGTGTGTATATATATATATATATATATATATATATATATATATATATATATATATATATATATATATATATATTATTAGATCAAATATATTAAGTGTGGATGAGATGTTGAATGTCTTACTATAGGCCTAATTTGTGAAAATTAGCATAGATTTTCTGGTTTCTATGTATTATTTAAGTGAGGTAAATGGTGACAGAAGTATACTGATAAGTATAACTGATCAAATAACTGTTTGCATTCATAATGTGATTAAGCAATGTAATTAGGTTATTTATTTTCAATAAAAACAGCCTTACTCTCTTATCCCATAGATTGTAAATATATACCATAAAACAGTTTAGCCTCAAAAACTTAGGAATTATTGCACATTGAAATAAATTTCAATATGGAACATAACACTGAAACAATTGGGAGTGCCGATGGCCGAGAGGTCTAAGTCGTTAGATTTGGGTCTGAGTTAGAGATAGCGCAGGTTCAAATCCTGCCTGTGACTGTTGCACTTTTTATCAGTACAAACAGCTTCGTACTGTATTGACTCTTCCCTTTATTCTGTTTGATAAGATCCTCGCACATGCCAGTGGCCCATTAGGATGGACAGAATAAGGCTTTAAAGGGGATCGGCCTCTCCTTGTTACGTTTTAGACATCAAATAGAATCAACAATTAATCTAAACCTTCCCTATTAACCTGATATCGTTACTTTACAACAAGTAATACTATTGTTTTAATTTTTAGTGTCTGCATTAAATAAAATTAACAGTATATACCAAAATTTAAAATATCTAAACTTGCTTTTCATTCCACCTGTAGAGAGTTGTTAGATCGCAGTTTTGTGCCCTCGTACATCCTTATAAACAATTATTCCGTTTTGATTTGTTATGTTTGCACACTGGAACCACAACTAATAGCTTATTTTGTTATTGATTAAATTTTACCATATGCTCAATTTTCGTTACTTCAATGTTCTGCTTCCATTATATGTATCGTGTTCTCGATGTTTAGTGTTTAACTGTTTATGTCAGTTGTTGAATGAGTTAGTTTAGTTCTTCTGCTAACTCATCGAACAAGACAAATTGCGTATTTCAGAAGTAGACAGATACTTGGACAGTGATATTGAGATATCAAAAATACTCAAAGACTGACACAAAAGTGAATTATAAAAAGTAAATGAATGATCAGCATGTAATGTAAATAGTTCATTTTAGTTATCATTTTATTAATAATAACAATTGAATGTAACAAACAGTTTTACCTCATCTCCCAGTCAACTAATTCAGGAGCTTGTCATAAAATCATAAATAAGTGAAAAAATGTTGGTGAAATTTGATTGTTTTGTTATTATGCTTTATAATTAAGTAATCCATTAACAACTGGTTTTCCATGTAAAAAACACTGTGCTGTTTTAAATAAAAACATTATTGAAACAGATAAAAAAGTAATAAATTATTGACAGTTGCTTTTTATTTATTTTTTTTGTTTACTAAAAAATCTGTATATAAATACTAAAAGAATTTTTTTTAATTATGTGGAGATAGCAACAAACACTATTAAAGCAACCACATAGACTAAAATATCCTGAAAATTTGACTAATTTATCTGTATCCAAACTCATATTAATATTTTAGTACACGCATTCATTTTTGCGCAAATCAATTAAACACTCAGTCCTAGACGGACTAGGTTAATTGCTTCATCAATGGGTTAATGAGGCAGTATATTGTTTTAAGTTTTATTTCTTTAAAATGAAAATCTAAACTTATGTATGAAAAAAGTACAAAGAGACTACTAAAGAGCTAAGGAACAAAAAAGAAATAAAAAATATATCTGAATATTCTTTTTATTATATCTCTTAGCAAGTTTTGTCAAAATCTTCCTGTCTGTTTACTCAACCCATATGAAACACAGAAGTACGTTCCTCTCAGGTAATCTCAAAATTTAACCTAATAGGTACTACTGAAATCCCAAAGTTTATTTTTGCACTATCATGTTACTTTTTCTAGTATAACTAATTTGTAGTATGAAAATGTATAACAATATTGAATTTAGTTTCAAAGCAAATAGAATTAAGCCAAAATATGTAACATAATAATATAATTTCAAATAATACACTTTTAAGTCTAGATTCCTCCTAATAAAGAGACCGTAATTAATTATTCTATTTCAAAAATTATAATTTTAAAAATTGTAAATATATTATAAGCATAAACCTTTATACTATATATCTTTATATATATATATATATATATATATATATATATATATATATAAAATGGTATCTGTCAATGTGGGTTTGTGTGTTACTCAATCACGTAAAAACGAAATGGTCCGAATTTACTGAAATTTTACATGCACATAACTTAAGATTCCTGGTTAACTCATAGCTCTATTTCTATTTTGAAAATCTCTCCGGGCTACGTCCCACTGGTCTTCAAAACTCCCTTAACACTCTATTATCAATCATATTATTGGGCTTGGTTTAATCATCAGACAGTAAATGTGTGTTTAATGACTTGTCAAACTCAAGAATATGTATAATAATTTATACACATATAAACAGGTCATAGTAAATATTTGTTGTTATTCATTTATAACATCATAAGTGTGTTAACCGAAAAGCTAAGCTCTTAGACTTCAGACTCTCTTTAGACTAAGAATCTCTCCACATTGGGCTAAACTAGTTTAATTTGATTTAATAGAATAATATAAAACATTGGAAAGAAATGTGAGAGGTACTTATAAAAAAGAGTTTCATTCTCCATCTTCAGGGCTCATGTTTAAACTTAAGAGATCTTAGGGATCAAGAGTTTGGAATATCTTTCAGTGACTATCACTTATCTTAGGGTAGTTTGAAACACCATTTAAAAAGAATATGCTAACAGTGTCCGTTTTTTCAAAATGAAATTGCATGTGAAGGTGCAGGTAACTGTTAGTTATTTATAAAATGCACGCAGATAATCCTAAATGTAAATTTATATGTAAATATGCTCCTGATCTCACGTGTTAGTGTAAAACTGAAAACTTGTTCAATCATGTAATGATAGGTATTACCGCAACACTGATTTACGACTACAAGTGGTGCTAAATCTCCTCATTGTCTGCAACAGCCTTGAAGTTGATGTGAGTTAATTTCTAGTTCATTACAGAGAAATACTGCTGTTTATCATTACCAACATATTGCATTTAACATGAATACTTTAAGACAGACTTGTTTTTTAGTGATGTAAGAAAAGGCTATATTTTAATGGGTGGTCAAGGCTTTAAAGGCCAAGGCTTTTAAACTTAGAACAGGTTTCATTAAAAAAAATCACAATATTTTTATTTTCTATCAGGAAGGCTTGTTTAATTAAACAAACCAACATACTGCTTTCAACCTGACCCTCTCAGATTTGTACTACATTTAGTATGGTAGTAGCCAGATCAGAAAGTAACACAGAACAGTTTTTAAACTAATTTTATTTCAATCGGTTTTTGAAATATACATTTTTAATAACTGCCAAAATTCATCTTTCTGTCATTCACATCCACAAGTTTGACGGACGTCTATTACGGCCGATGGCTGCAAAAATCAATTTGGCAGAAAGGTTATAGAATGGACATTTTTCACTATGGCAGTATATTATGGCCTTGTATATGAACACAACCAAAACGAAATGTCCCTTGAATTCTTGCAACATTTTAGACTACTAGTGGCAGAACTCGTATCACAAGACGTGTGACAACTAGTTTACAAGCAAAATTTAGCCTAGTCACACAACTGTATAAGAGCATTAGATCACTAACAATCCTTGACCTTTTATTTAAAAGATAAGAGAATAGTGAAAAGGTTTTGGAAACATCCAATGTTCATGCCTAGAGTTAGCAAATAACTTGATAGCACAATATTTTATGACCTTTGTGCTGATAGTCAATTTTTTAATTACTTCAGGATGTCGAAATGTTCATTTGCATTACTTTTGTAGATAAAGAAAAGGAAGGAGTGATGCCACACCATGTTTCACGTAACAGGCTTCGGTGTGGTTTCATGCAAAATTTCAAATCATTAGCTCATTTCCATTTTTTATATGTCTTGTGCACATACAGACAAGCAGACAATCATACAAATAAGAAATTATACATCCCCCCGCAGACAACAGAATTGTGCCAGACTACTAAGTAATAGGATTCAATTACGCTCAGCAAAATCCCATATGTGAAGATGTGCCATCACAGAACTCATTCTTCTTTATTTAGAAATAAAGTAAAATGCAAAATTTTACATCTGAATAGTTAGGCTAAAACGTGTCATGTCACATGTTAAAATGTGATACGATTGCACATTTTTTATTAACATGAGACCATATAAAACATAAGACCAATATAAAAATTTTCCATACCTCTCAGTCAAATCCCTGTCCCATCACCAAACTCTATGTTGTTTAAATAAAAATGAAGCTTCATACAAAATATCAAGTCTATAGATTAGTTCATTCTTAAAAATATTGTGTAAACAGACAAACAGAAATGACATTTCTCAGCCCCTCAGATGATTTGTTTCGCTAACGTTCAGCCATTATTAATTATATTACATAGCTTGGTATAAATTATATTATTATATCTTGAATAAAAGTACATAGAAAAACAGCTAATTGTACTGAAAAATACTTTGATTGCTGCTGTGCATTCGTACACCAAATAGTTGACAGGGTTGTTGTAGGATCTGAACACTGCCGTTAACTGGTTGTAAAACTATATTTTTGGTAAGCAACAAATCTTCCACGGCTAATAGTTCCAATTTTACTCAATACACAACACACCTTTATCAACTGGTTAAACAACTCGTTATACCAATAATCTATGCTCAATAAACAATTCTCTACTAGACTCTGTAGCTTTCAATGTCAAAATAGTTCTGACAGCTCCATTTTGAAGTTTAAAAACCTTTACTAGCTTATATTTAGAACAGCAACCTTAAAATATTATACAATACTCCAAATGAGTATGGATCAAGCCAAAATAGGCTGTTTTTTTACCTCTAGGGATTAGAACTGTGGTACGTTTCACAAGGCATAAATACCTGAGTTAAGTCTAGACCAAACACTGTCAATGTGATTGTTCCAAGTCAACCACCCATTGAGGTGTATTCCAAGGAACTTTAGTACATTTTTTATCCTCTCCAGTCCCTGATAACATATTCCACAAGGTTTGTGACTTTACCGACTGTTGATTTGTTTTTTCTAAATCAATATTGTTCTGCATCTAAAATTTTAAAATGTATAAAAAAATTTACCAGTCGTGCTAAAAAGGTCTTTTCAAAAAGTTTCCTGAAGACAGGCAAATCTGAAATAAGACGATAATTTCTGATCATGCAAGTATCGTCTTTTTTGAAAATTTTAGTGATTTTTGCTGTTTTTAACATGTCTGGAAAGGTTCCAGTTTCAAAAGAAAATTAATCAATTTACTTATTAATAAAACCTGTTAATCAAAACTTACAATATAAGGCCTTTACATGACTATTAGACGTACATTATTTTGTGTTAATATTATGCATTTCATATGGATTAACATTACAAAAGGAATAACATTTGGAATATAACTTTTTTTTAATTATTTGAATTGAAACAACTATATAGTCCAAACAATACTACATAGACCTACATACATTTTCATGATTCATGTGCTTCAACATCCTCAGTTCCCGATACGTCCGCTTGGCGTGAACAGCAGATTGGAATGGCCGAGCCAACTTCTTTATCGCTACTTTCACCCCGAACTTGCTATCCACCGCAGAACTGAAAACAAAAAACACAATTATAATAACTTGTTTTAAAATTTGTATACAACAAGAAACACTATTTTCAATAATTCAAAATTTTCAATATTTTCAACAAGATTATTTTTCAAAGGGCATTATTCAAATCAATAGATGTTTATTAGCGATAAAACTGACAGTAACATATTTCTTACTATATAAACAGGAACTGTTATATGGAGATTGTGTTGTAGTAGAGATTTAAGAACATAATAGTAAAAAGAAATCATAAAAAGAGTTAAGAATAGCAGGAGGTGGATGTTAGGAATTAACTCGCATAGACTGGTCAAACTGTGAAACATGTGGTGGAACTTTACTGACTGAAAAAGGATGCAACCACTTAAATAATGAATTACATTAAACAAGGAACATTAATGATTAAGAGATTTATGAAAATCTTACTTCCAACTGATTCAATCATTTTAAAGTGAACCAGACACAAAAAGATGTTTGTAACCTAGAAAGCATCTGTTCATTTAATATTTATCTGTATTAATAATTTTATTTTTAATTGTAATTAAATAGCTTTATTCTTTTATATTGTTATTAATTATTGTTGATGGAAGCATATGTAATTAATCCATGTAATATTCATTATTCAAATATCAAACTGAGACAGAAAACAGTTTATAACAGTTCAGTCTTGTTTGATATTTAATTGTTCATATGGAATTGTAGCGTGTGTAAAACTGTAACTTTTAAGACAAAAATGTTTAACTTAAAATCCTTTTACTGCCACTAACGTATGCAGCTTACATTACAGCTTAGTAACTTGTGTCACAACTGAAAACACAACAGAATAATAATTCACAAATATGCTGACATCAGTTAAAACGAACAAAAATCTGCTTATACAATATTAATAACAAGAGCTGTAATCTTTTGTTCTATAAATATGTATTGTTTAAAAAACGTATAACTGATTTTGAATTTTATTACAATAAAAAACAAAGTTTAAAAATATTTTTATTTTAAAATTTTAAAAAGTGTTTTATCATGTAATTTTTATGATTCAACTATATATATTTTTGTCAACATAATTATCTTACGAGAATACAGTGACAATTTTAAGACTAAATATCAGTAGTAAATAAAGAATGAGTAAAAAAGAAAAAATGTTCATTTCTGACTAAATGTTTAAACAGTAAATAGTAGCTCTTACTGAAAATTTCTCCCTAACTTTACCATTCATGATCCCACAGAGCCCAAAACCACTCCTTTTCAAAGTTTATATAAATATTTACCTATATTTTATTCAGCAATCACAATAATTGTGTATTGTATATAAATTGTATTATATTTTTATGGTCTCATACGCAGCATTTAACTATAACAAATAATGTATGTAAAAAAACAGTTTAAATGATTGTTTAATTTAAAAAATAAAAGTAATAAGATTTATTTATACAAATTGTTTTTGTTAACTTAAAAATTAAATTAATCACAACATAAATATTCTATTTGATAAAGTATTCACAGTAAAACAGCAAAAAAAAACTTTTATATTAAGTATTTGAAAAAGTGATTAAATAAGTATTTTCTAATAATTAATTTTCTGTACTAAACAATATATTATTGTTAGTATCAGGCCATATTTAGGCACGTGCTATTCTGTGCTCATGCACAGAGCGACAGACTTTTAAAATTTACTTGTTTTATTTATAATAAAATATTTTCAAAGGTTAATAATAATTAGAATACGTCATTTTACATTACTCATGAATCATGCTACTATAAGGTAACCAATGCGGATGGCACACTGTAACATACATAGATATGCATAGATTTGTGTACATCAACATATAATGTTGATATACACAAACCAACAGAGAATTCATGAGGGAATTCACTACTGACCCACCTACTGCCCTACTACTCTCAGATCAAAAAGTATAGATAACTGAGAACATAACCACAACCTAATTAGTAGTAGAGTTACAATAAAAATAGCTTGTTTCAAAAGTAACTCGTAAACTAGTAATCCGATTAAAACCAATTCTTTTTTTATAAAAGATACTTATAAATGTTATTTAATTTAAAGTTTTAGTATTATATGAATGTAATTTTTGATCAAATTACCACCTTAAATTATAATTGTAACTTGATGGTTAAAAAATTCAGCATTTGGTTCGTCATAAAAACATTATTTTTTATTAAAAATCTGTACATAGAAGGTGATATATCACTTCCGTGGTAAGTCAACATGCAAAAGTTTCATTTAAAGGTGTATTTCTCTTTATGAAATAATATTATTTGGTACTGGAAAATAAGTAAATTACATTACTTACTTATTTCTTGCAAAATATAAATACATTTAAAAAATCAAAATTAATTGATTTTCACCTTAAAATTTCAATTATATCCATAACAAAGAATTGCATCACTTATGTGGACAAGTGACAAAAGATTAAAAAAATTCCCACCAGAGAGCTCTGCTCTAATTTATTCATTAATTTCCATTAATTGCAGTTGGCATCATCAATAAAAGAGTTGTTTGTACTATCCAGTGTGCTCAATAAGAAAGTCAATTTGTGTTTTCATACCAGAAAAGTTACTTTGTTGAAAGCTACTGCCATCTCATTTCTGTTGACACAATTTTAAAAGTAAGCAATCATTTATTATATTTATTATGTTATATTGATCAACTGTTTGTCTCAATACACACTTAATTTGACGTTTGTCAGCTTCATCAGATTTTCCTATTGGTTTATGGTAAGAGATTCATCACTTCTGTGAACATCACTCTATGGTTCACGGAACTGATGTCAGTCCACAGAAGTGTTTATTTTATAATGAAGTAATCATCTTTAGTTTGTTATAACTAACCCATATAGTTAAGCTATAAACCAATATATAAATTGGAGATTAAAATTCAATATATATGTCTACTATAACATATATATATATATATATATACTAGCTGTTCCCCGCGGCTTCGCACGCTTTTTGTAAGCTTTGCTCGTGTATGAGCACTTCTGGTTCAAGTGAATTATATTGTCAATGCCGATGTAGAGTTTACCTTGTTGACACTATTAAGAAAATCTGCCAAAAGTGTATATTTGTAGCCATTGTACACGTACACGTACTTAATAATAAAGTGGTCTAACATTCAAGCTATAAGACCAAACAGAAATTCATTTGAAAGACAAATATCCATAAAAACTTAGCGCCTCCACATAATGTGTGGTTATTATACACAACTATCTCGTAATTGTAGTTTACAATGTGCAGGCGCTTTGATAACTTATATATTTTGCAGCGCCTCCTGGTGGTGAGTTACATCAATGGGCATAGCATATAAACCTTCTACGTGTAAAAATACATATACATACAAATTTTCATAATGATCGGTCAAATAGTTTCTGAGTCTATAAAGGACAAACACACAAACATTCATTTTTATATATATACTAGCGGGCCCGGCGCGCTTTGCTGCGCATTTCAATAATTTTTTGCAAAAGTTGCCCGTGGCGGCTTCGCACGCAATTTCCCGTTGAAAACAGTACACTATATTCACTTATTCTTTTTCTATCACATTCTAAACATTGCTGAGATAATTGATAGTCGTTCCATCGTGAGCCTCTTGGGCGTATTATGAAGGTATGTACCATATTCCTGCCTCTATCTAGCTGTTACCCACGGCTTCGCACGCAAATCTTAAGAACCGAAGTCCTTATATTACTTAATAAAATTTTTTTTTTTACTATAATAAATTTTAGATTAAATTAGTTATATCTCCGATGCCACGATTGAGCTTGCTTTGTTGTCTCGATCGAGAGAATATGTACACACGGAGTTTTGAGAACCATACTTCTGTCAAAAAAAAAAAACAACTAAGGTTGATTTTATAACATTCTTTATATTTGTAGCCAACGTAAGATAGTAATTATGATATCTGCATTACTCTTCTGATCAAGCATGAGCATGGTTTATATTAAATAAATATTGCAGTTAAAGGTGAATTTTTACGTCAAATTTGAATTGTATTATCTGGATAGTAAAGTCTATGTTTAACAGTGATTGCAAAAACAGTTTAAACAAAATTTGTCGTTTCTCTTAAGCTTACTCTATGCTTTAAAAACTATAAGTGTAATATATGTTTACAAAGAACAGCTGATTAAAAATTTGAAAAGACGTTAACATATGTTTGCTGCAATGCATTTCTTATGGGTATTTCTGTAACCAAAGGGGCGGAATCCTGAATCGGGAAAGGGATGGGCATAGCTTATAAACCTTCTCCGTGGAAAAATACATATACGTACAAATTTTCATCATGATCGGTCCAATAGTTTCACGATTCCATAAAGGACAAACATACAAACATTCATTTTTATATATATAGAATATAGATATATTAAGAAAATAAGTAACATAGTACTAATTCATAATTTTTATTGTTAACCTGTTTCTGCAATTATGTCATGGTCACAGTAACATTATACTCTTACAACAAATTATATATACATTTTTAAAATTTTAGATTTTGAAATATTTTGGAATGTAAATTTTGTTATAATTTGTTTTTGGCCTCCAACATTCTGAACCCCACATCCAAAAATTGTGATGATTATACAACACCTCTTGTGTAAAATGTAGATCTTGTCATCATTTGTTTTTGGACGGACGGTTGAATGTTCTTTCAACACACTTCCTGTCTCATGAAACTGGTTATAATGGCGACAAATTGATTTATTATCATCTGGAAAATTTTGACTTCGATACATAACTTGAAACCGGCACTGCACACTAACAATTGATTTCAATTCTGTGTATCATAGAACACACTATGCCTTTTGTTGCCGTGTAAACATTGTAACTGGCACCATACAGCCGTTCTGTGTATGCCAAGGTTTTCTCCCATGCTACACAAAAAACCAAACTTGGTAATTTCTACCTCAATTTGACATATAAATCGTTTTATTTTTTTTTTAATGAATGTAGGAGAATGCATTTACGTATAAAGTGTGGAATTCACCCTGTTCAAAACAGGGAATAGCCACTAAACTCCCTAAAGGCCGCAAGGATCCAGACTGGGTATCTTTATCAGGATTACTTCATGCCTAGGTAATCCTGGGTTGCCATGGGGCAGCTGTTGAATAGGGCATGCCCGTCACTAACACCCGGAGAACACTCATTCTGGAAATGACCTCAAGACTCGACTTGGAAGTAGCAAATAGAGGTTCAAAGCAGACATACCGAATACCCAGTTTTAGCGTGTCCATACTAGATATTATGCTTGTATTGGGTAATATGGCCCCTAGGCTGTCAGATTGAGGAGTGATACATGTGTACACTGTCAGTGACCACGAATTCATCTCTTCCGTTTGACAAACAGAGAGCAAGTGCGGTGAATGAGTACCCGAAACCTGGAACGGTAACAGCAAACGTTAAAGCTCTCTTCCTGAACTATCCATTGCGGAGGGAAGGAAAAGTAGCGAGGTCGGTTCCAGATGTCCCGCATTTTGGAACAATAAAGCTCCAGGGCCTGATGGCATTCCAGCTGAGGTTTTAAAGGTTGTGGCGGGAAGTTATCGGCTCCTCTTGCTTTTCATGTTCAATGCGTGCTTAGTGGGAGGGGTGTTTCCGTCACGCTAGAAGACACCTCAGTTCGCGTTGATCAGCAGGGGCAAGGGCAAACTGGGCTCCCCGTCTTTGTAGAAGCCCTTGTAAACTAGCCACAGCGGGGAAGCTGTACGAGAGAATGCTGAAGCCGAGGTTGCTGAGTGCCATCGAAGCTGCAGGGGACTTTTCCCCACCGACACCCCAGCTTTCGAAGGGGACACTTTACCTTGACTGCCATTATGGAAGTGATCAACGCTGTTGAATGCACCGAAGAAGCTTGCCATAAGGCTCATCCAATAGTGATGTTGGTCATCCTAGATGTGAAGAATGTATTCCAATCTGCTTGTTGGGTTGACATGGTCGAGGTGTTGTAGTGAACTTCAGAGCGCCCGACTTCCTCTTGGGCGTTGTGCACGACTTCCTGAAGGACCGTTGATTATCATACGAGATCGAAGAAAGCAGTAGGTTGAAGGTGGTCACCGGCAGAGCAGCGCAGGGGTCAATTCACGGCCTTAACCTCTGGAATGTCTTTTACAATGGTCTGCCACACCTCGAGATGCTGCACAATATGTTCCTGGTGGCCTACGCGGATGACGGAACTGCAGTCATTACTGCTAGTACCCCATAGTTGGCCCTTAATTAGGTGATGATTTGGGTCACCTCTTGGATGAGAAGCCAGCTGGCAGTTACCAAGACCGAGATTGGCATGCTCACCCGACGGAGAATATCCACTGTGAGATAATTTGGTTATCTTGAACAGTTTTTAAATAACAGACGTTAAAAATCAAGGTATTCTTTACTGGAGACCCTGTACTTGTTTAGATATAGTGACACATAGCCTATATATATATATATATAGGCTATAGGTTATTTGGGTACTTTGGGATTATACCGACCACACCCAGACATGAATCGTTATTTCACATTTCGTTTCTACTGATTACTAGATTAGCGTAGAACAATATTTCGTCAATATAAAACAGGAATTGTCTTATCGCAAACCCCTCCCCATCCTCAGACAGAGGTCAAAGTCGAGCGTCTAGTAGATAACGTGATTGCAGAGTCTCGCCGCCCGTTCAGCTGGTGCATCGCTTTGTTGTACTTCCGTGTTTTACCTCTACATTTCTCCAAAACACAAAAATTCAACAAAAACAAACATTTACCAAACTAAACTCTTTATTAAAAAAACACTAAAAACTTGTTTTTATTCTTGATCACATTCCGCCACCCAAAATGCGAGTGCCTCCGGCCATCAGCGCGGGCTTTGGCAGCACCTTCGGTGCTGCCCCGCGCTGATGTCGACGAAAGAAAAACATCCCTCGAGATAGTACCTATCAGTAAAATATCAAATTCTAGAGGGGCTAATCAGAAATATAAATTGAATTGTAATGGAAAGGCAATTATGTACCGTGCAAATCACGTGATGCCGCGCGGTCTGCCGTAATCAGGATTCTCGAGAAAGATAAGATAACAGCGACAACAATAACGATCACAATACCTGGAAATGCTTGTAAGTTTGTAATTTTGTAATTGAAGAGTTGTTTTTTCGTTCTATCATGTTTGTTTCTATAAATTTCTATTTTTGTGTTCTTCATACTAGTGTGGTCGGTATAATCCCAAAGTACCGTTATTTGTTTTATATATATATATTTATATATATATATATATATATATATATATATATATATATATATATATATATAAAACAAATGCCAAACTTCAAACACTTTTACACCCTTATTTGTGGTTGTATAATAATTGGATGTTTTTTCTTGAGGTATAACAATTCTGGGTGGGGGGGGGATAATGAACTAAAGAGGGGTAAGTAGGCATAAGAAGGGATAGCAAGGTTACCTACAAATACACAAAAAAGTGCAGTTAATTTGAGCAGGGAGATCATGTCCACCAAATTTGTTTGAGGTTAATTAAAAATTGAGTCGATTTGTTGACCATATCATTTGAAAAGATCTCTGAATAATATAAAGTACTAAACATTTCAATTTAATTGTTACAATTTAGACCGCCCATATAAAATACAAACGTTCCTTTATGTTAAACTGAGTACTTAGTTATTACTGAGCAATATAATTATTGTTACTTGTGATTTGTACGTGTGATTATTAACAACGAATAGCGAGTCGTGAATGTGTTTAGTATTTAACAATTAATTTTAAAAATTTACAACCAAGTGGATATGGAGCTAAATAATGAGAATGACTCAGATTTATTTGTTGCTTAATATTCTAGTGACTTATATGATGATACTGACAATGGTCCTTTAGGCCCTTAACATCTAAATGAGAATTTCTAATGAAGGTAATGTATGAAGAAAAGTGATTATCCCAGGTTATGATTCCTCAGACAGTGACAGATCCAGACGAGGTCCGAGCTTCATGAAGGTAGATCAAAGCCAAAAATAATGCTGCCTTCATCCCAATTATTTTATTTTTCAACTCAACTTGACAAAACTTTGTATTATTGTTCACTATACATCTGTAATACTTCTTATTTCAATAAAACTTTTATAGCTTTGTTTAATTACATGTTTGTGGAATTGATATAGCCTAGGGCCTACCAATAGTGTTAGGTAAATATTTCACTTGATTGTTTTTGGTGACCCGATGCAGAACTCAAATAATGCGAATTGGGTAAAGAAAAATTTAATATAATCACTGACATTGATTTTTAAGAGATAAAACTCAAAACTCAAGGTCGTTTACTAGATAATTTAAAGAGCTTGCTTAACATTTTGTTAACAAATATCTGGTAATAACAAAATAGAAAAACATCAAATTCCTGTTCTTTATATTGTTGTGGTTTATTTACAAAATTGAAATTATTGTCAGTCTAAATAATTCTTTTGAATCTAACATTAAAATTAGAAGTCATTTTGCTCCCTATCTGGAGATAACAGAGAGGCCTAACCTAATCAAATGTCATAAAGAATTGAAAAAATTCTTATTTTATTGTATATATACACTAATTATTTTTTTTAAATATACTTTTCATAACAAACTATTTATATACAAGAAAAATAAGAGGGGACATCCTACTCAAGGTCTTATATTTACAAAAATAAGTCCTCACCAAACTTGGCCATATGCTCCAGAACCAACAGGAGTTAGCATTTGATATCTATCGGGCACTTCCCATTCTGTTCTATTAATTTCTACTTTATAAAAATTCGGCATCTTAAACTACTTCTTTCACTGTCCGAATTCTTTTCCACCGCAAAGTCGACAACCTTTCACTTGGCCTATAACTGACAGCAACAAGACACTAAGCGGCCATTTTCAAACTAACAAGCTGATTGTGGCCAGCTGTATTTCGTGACAATACATCCAATAACAAAAAATATACTGCTATAAATGAGTAATAACATCATTGTAATTACATGAATCTGTTTCAATTAACCGGAATAACTAAATAAACAATATAATTTTGCTTTATATTTCAGTTTAAGAAAACCACCTTCATTGATTACCCGAAAGTTTCAATTTCTCTGTCGATGGAAATGATAAAATGTGTAGTTTTCCAAAGGTTCCTGATTCTTCACTTTGCGCTTTTCACAAAACTTCCTTGAACGTAACTTAGCAGGTTTGTAGAAAATCAAGTGATAATCTAAAAGTAATGGAATGAACTCTTTTAAACCCTTTTTTTATTTTGTTTGTATAAATTATGAATACAAATGAGATTATTGTCACATTTTCTATACCCAATAGTTTCGTGGTAATTGTAACAACAAACAAAAAATGTAACTTTAATAGACTTTTTTCGAAAACTAACTGTACCGGTAAGTGTTTATGGGCCAAATTGATGAAAAAATTATAAGTACAACTTGTCGGCTGCTATCTAACATTCAAACTTAAGTTTGGTTGATCGCAAAACCAAAGCCACAAATCCATTTACTGTTATATCTGTGTCATTGTAAATCGCGTTAATCACGAATGTGAGAACATCCTCTCCACAAAGTTGTGCCGGAGTTAGTTTGACATGCGTAGATAAACTAGGCCATTTAGGCCATTTTCGATAGGTCTGTTCCACAAAATTATGCCAATTTCCTCAAAATATAGATGCCTGAGGACATTCTATAGGCTTACTACGCCCATTTATAGCATATGACCATGACAAACTTATCAATGTGAATTCCTAACCCTTTGAGCGCCAACGTCCGATTTTACCGGACGACAAAAGTTGGCCGAAAAGTGCCAACGTCCGATTTTACCGGACGTTCGGGAAAAAGTCGCTAAAAGTTGTAACCTTTAATATTTTTAAATAATATCATATTGAAATGTTTGTGAAGAATCGTTCTTTTCAAAATAAATGGTTATAGTACACTTCCGATCAAACTTTAAATTATGAAACTCACATATAAACATTTTTGGTTGGCATAGCTACCAGAAACAATGTGACAATAGTTTCTTAAAAGTTGTATAACTTACTCATTATTGAAGATAATAATATAAACTTTTCAAGATTTACAGACAATTGCATACACTTTCCAGTGATATGGACTAAGAAAAGGATATGAATTTTTTGGTCATAATAATTTGGTTGAAAAATTAAATTAAAAAATATTTTTGAATTTTGTTTAGGTAAGTCCATTTTTGGTACTCCTATATTTAGTGTTATGGTAACTTTGTTATTTTATGTTAATTAAACAGAGTATTCAGAGAAAATACAAAAAGAATCATGTTGATAGCTTATTAAATAATCGAACTGTGAATTTTTTACTAAAACCTTGCAAAATGCCTGAAAAAGGGCTGGCACTTTTAGGTACACCTACTAGAAAAATACCTGGCACTTTTCAGTATACCCACTCAAAAAATTCTTGGCACTCACAGGGCTAAGAACTTAATGCTGAAAACTTCAGCAATGTACCAAATATTACTTTTAATAATTACTACATTTTGTCATCGTTACGCACACCATGAAATACAAATTAAAATAATATACATTTCATTATCATTGAATGCTTTATTAAAACAGCACAGACGCGTAAATGAGCGCATGCCATTTTAAATACTGTTTATATTTATTGCCTCGCTATCAAGATATGGCTCAGCACTGCATCTGTCAGGTGGCGGAGTTTGGGAGGAGAAGATTGGAATGATCTATTCTGAGTTGCTGTATTTCGCGTGACAGTAGGCCTACTCCTCATGAACTGGACAGTCCTGTAGTGACATTGAATGATGTCGTATATTTGTTTACGTTTTATTTTAGCTAAATATGTTCTACATCATAATATCTAAACATACTGTAGTATATTGAAATACAGTTTGTATTTTTTTCGTATAGTAGTTATTAGGAGAGAGAATTTTTTTTGTAATGTATAATGTCGGCACTACTGATGTAGCACATTTTGTTGGTTGGGGCAATTGAAGGAAAATTAGTACACACACCATGATACTAAGGTCTATGACTAAAACATAAATCCGAAAACGGCTGTCTTTACCTTTTTTCCTGCTAACCATTATTTTTCCTGTCCATTGTTTCAGGTAGTACGCCGCGATGCCAAAGTGCCAACATTGATTTGTTACGTGTGGGTGACATCCATTGAAATATTCATTATTTCAAAAGTGATCTCTGGGTAATTCGTCAATCCTGCAGCAGTGTTGATGTTTTCTTCAGCAAGTACAGTAACTGAAGCACCGGGTCCACCTTCCTTTTAAATTGATTGTCTCCCCTCTTTAAACATTTTAAACCACCGTCGAGCTGTGTTGCAGAGAAGTTTTTGCGTTCCCACCAAAAATGTTGGTCATGGTACGCCTGTGCTGATGGACCAGGTTCATGGAGCGCTTTGTGTCCTAAAAAATAAGTGAAGTTTGGTTTTTAATCATTTTTTTGTAGATTTATGTTTGATAAAAATTTAAGACAAGAATTTAAATTTTTAAACCATTTAATTTAAAGATACTCTTTGCATTTACCTTAGAAAAATAGGGTAGTATCGTCCCTGTACTAAATCATTTGACCAAATTATATACATGACCTCTGATTATTTACATAAATTTAAAAAAAAACTTTGCCAAGAATTGATCCCTGCGAAACACTATATTTTACTAGAACGTATTTTGATAAAACGTAAATTAAATAAACTTGATAACGACTCCTGAGGTACGACACAAGCCACATGAGTGGTATAGCTCGTATATTACAATCATGAAATTTGAAAATAAGAATCTGGTGATCTACGCAGCCAAATGCCTTAGACATGTTAAGAAAAACGCTAAGCGTAAGCATTCTTCTGTCAAGACCCTCCACCACAATGTCAGTCAATTTGTTGACTGCATCAATTGTTGATAATCCTTTTCGGAAACCAAACTATTCCTTACAGAGAATACCATGCTCATCCAGAAAAGAAAGCTTTCTAGTGAGAAATAATTTCTCAAAAACTTTACTGGTCATTGGTGGATTACAATGTATTTGAAGTTATCGGAGAGCTTGTACCATCTTTTTTGAAGAATGGAATAAACTTGGCGTTTTTCGGGCCATTTGAAAACTTCTCAATTTCAAATAAAAAGTTAATTATTCTGGCCATTGTTTAACAATCGTGTGGAAATACGGTTTAGGAAGCCACCCAGACATCCCATACCCATCTCAAGAATGTTTAAGCTTTAAGTCACAAATCGTCGAAGCCATCTCTCCTACTATAACAGGAGTTAATATCATCGATGTTGAAATAATATTCTAGCCGTTTGACCCTCTGTACAGTTGACAGAGGCGCGCCGACACTTACCACCGCTACATCAACAAAGAAGTTACTCAATCTATCTGTAACCAAAATGGGGTCCCCATTCAGTTCTATAGGAAACACATGCCTTAATTTTTGCTTTCTTTGTTGATAATACTCCAAGAAGTTTTGGATTTTAATTTTCTATTTACTTCATAAATCTCAGCCACCATAATGACTTATAATATTTTTTTTAGTTTTTAAAATGGGGTTAGAAATAAATTTTCATTGGCTGATATTTTTTAAATCTGATAATATTTTTAACTTAGCCTTCGAAACTAATATTTAAATATTTCGGGTGTAATACAATTACTCTGAGTGATTTTTGTTTTTGAGCTATTTTTCTTAGAGGGAATTCAGTGTCCAGGGGGTACAATAATACTTTATTAAATGCCCTAAACATTTCGTCAGCTACGAAACAAATTTTCGAGACAATCCCAAGTCTCTTCAATAATGCGCATAACGCGGAAATATTCTCGGGTCAGTAACTCGGCTCAACAATCTGAGGCGGGAGAGTGACAGGTGTACTAACAGTCAGTCAGAGTAATCAGCTGTGCGTCATGGTCTGAGACTGCAGTTGTTTTGAAAGATCTGTGTTTTGAAAATTAATGTTCAAAATAATGTTTATTTGGTCCATAATGTATCAAACTATCAATTTTTTTGTTATTGAAATTAAAGCAAATTAATTTTTAGCAAAATAACCTTTTATACGTAATTTCCTCTTTTACAAACAAAATAACACCCTCACCCTTACATTGGCTTCGAGCAAAATAATCGCTCAAAAAATAATTTTCCAGTCGAAACTGTTAAATGATGAAAGTATTAAAACGATCCTCAGTAATAACAATCACTTGTGGCGTTATTTCGTCAGCTAAGAGATTTAAAAGGACAATTTTGTTTGTAGCGGCCTGTAAGTTCTGATGCAGAATTTTGAATTTTGTGTTTTTGTACAATTTTTTGTGTTTGACAGAATTGTTTTGTAACTAAAATTTGTATTGAAATGGAGTGCTACAGGAACATTTTATTGTAAGAAAATCACAGCCTTATACCACTTTATGATGGGTTCTAAAACTTAACTGTTTAGTAAAAGCCATCATCTGAAAGTATATTTCAGGTGTTACTGAAAAGGCCTTTAATCCTCTATAGCTTTAATGCTGTGGAGCATTTTAGAGTAGGCTAATATTTTACCCTTGAATACATGGGAGTTTGGCAGTCAGTAAGGTCTAATGAGACAACTGCCTGTGTTAATTCTGGGCTGTAGTTCAATCATGGAGCTTCTTTTCTAGCTTCGTTCAACACTCAGCTGGGCTGTGTCGGTTACTGGTTCCCAGCCACTGACTGCTGCGTCGCTGAAGGTCTCGTCTTGTTCTCGCCCTAAGCTCTTGATCTTTGACAGGATCTTAGCACACAGAGCAGCCTTACTGTGCCTATTGAAGATAACGCTGTCTCATGAACGATCTCCGGACCAAACTGGAGACATTAACAATCCGCACGTCTTTTTTCTGAAGTCATTGTAGCTGTATATTCGTTTGTATTATTTCGTTATAGATATGCCAAATGTAAGGCAGATCATGGCGATGAAGCAAATTGACTACGATATAGGATTTGTTTTCTTGTAACTTGACATATTTTTCAATCAGTTCTATGATATCAACATGGTTTAAACTATCTTTTACTCCCATATTATTGCTTTCAGCTATGATAACAACCGGATCTTTTTTCCACAGTTGTTAGTCATATCCGTATTATTTTTTAGTACGTACTCCATTCGTGCTTTTAATTTGCACAAACAGCACTTTGTTACCATTAATTGATTATGTATAAATATACACAAGCTTTTGGCATGGCTGTCACCGAAAATACTAATGTTAAATCTAGTTGTGCGTGCTGTGGTGGATGACTAACAATTACAATAATGGAAATTCTGCTTGTCAGTTTTCTTACTACTATTTCCTATTTTGCGCCTTTTTAACTGTTTTTAACTTCGTTGTGTCAAAATTCCTTTCGTAGATCTCCTCAGTCTTTTCTTCAAGAGCAGAGAAACTATTTATAACCTTTTGATCTTTTTCCATCATACGTATTGTGCCCATTAATATTTTCTTTTCATCTTATAATATTTCACATTTTCCAAAAGCAAATTGTTGAAAATGTGCGTATTTTGTTTGTGTCAAAATTATTTCTGTTTCTTCACCAAATTACTTTTTGTTTCTACACATTTTTTGTTTGTTTAAAAATTGTCTTGTAGAATCTTGTATCTTGCTCGTATAATAAGAATGCAGTAACCAGCACGAAGGGTTAATGTTGCATATATTGCAGACGTATCAATATTTCAGATATCGACTAATTGAGTGGCACCGCTTATCAGTGTGCATAATCCTGTAGTGCGGAAGAGGCCAATCTTAGAATGGTCTCTTGGAGGTTGGTATAATTGGTAAGCATGCACCAACGAGTGCATCTATGACGTACTCCCTGTTCTAGGATCTCGAAGCATAGTTCTACGAATTGATAACGTTGTCTAAAGTTCACTTGTTTAAACAATGATGATCCCGTTTTAAGCCAGGCACTATCATTAACTCTTAAAGGTTGACATTTTATTGTATTCGTAACACTTTCTAATATTTAGAAACTCCATCATCCTGAAACCTTAAAATATTGAAATCGTCATATATAGTACATCTACTTTGTTTCTAAACATGAGGATTTGATTTAGTGACAATAAATCTAAAATAATGAGTGTTGGTTGCAAGAGGGAGTGTCAAAGGACCCTTTTTTGTGTGTTTTCGCCTATATATAAGCAGGGGTTGGTCTTATTCAAAATTAAAGCTGATTGAATTTCCTATATCTTTTGTTACTGTTGCTTTTTTTATCTTTCACCGTTAATGATATGCAAGTCAAGCTCTCGTAAATTAGGGATTTTAAAAAAGGGCCCTTTGACTCCCCTCCCCTTTTTTCGTCACCCCTAGGGTTGAGGACTTTAAGTAAGTTATATTACTATGTATTCCGAATTGGCTTTTAGTTGATTGTTCTACTAAACTTGCCTTAAAGATCCCTTTTTGGCTATTCGTAGACTAGACTAATCATGATACATTTTCCTTGTACTTAATATGCTGTTTTATATTTTAGACGCACGTGCTCTATAACAACCTAAATACGAGTAGTTTGTAAAATGATATACTTCTTTGAATAACACTTTTTTATAAACACTATAAACAAACACGATCGCATATTTAATATCACGTCAATGTTTAAATATAAAAACATACATATCATGCCATTCCGACCTTGTACTGGGAAAAAATATAGTATAGCCATGAGACCATTACCGGTCTCAGCTGACCGGAAGTGTGTCGCTAACCTGTTAACGAGTATCCATGCACGCTTGTTCGAAACTTAAAATAACACTGAAGTACATCTTCAATAGCTAATGTTTCATACGAACAGTTATTAATATTGATTGTTAATATGAAGTTAATAATAATAGTGGTTACTTAGCACACAACAATTTTTTAGTAGTTTCGAGTTCCGTTTCCTGTTGAGGTTGTACTCTGAGATATTCATACGAACATTTAGAATTTGGTTGATTAATTACCCGTATATAATTGATTAGTGTTATACATTGTGTAATTGTATTCCTTCTTAGTAATAAACAGGAGGAAACTTGCTCATTATAAAAACTGTTAACTATTTACTTACTATATTAAGATGTTAGATTAAAACGTACAAAGTCCAGCATACATACCATAAATTCAACCTATTCTCAGGAACGTAAATTAAGGTGGATAAAACAATAAACCGTGATAATTTCTCCAACAATGTGCCTATTCATAAAATTAAAGATACTGAGCTAAATCGCTCAAACTTGAATAAGTGATAATTGAAATTAATTTGTGATAACTAAAACGAAAAGTAACAAAGATTGCACGGGTAAATTGTAAAAAAACAGACCCAGTAAGTTTGTGCAATTGGCTTACACACAAACAATACCTTTTAATGAACATAATAACAAATTGTGTTACCAATGAATGTGCATTTCCAATAAAAAACCACTTCTTAAAACAATTAAAAACTAATACATTTTCTTCGAAGACGTAAAAATTGATCAGGCATAAATACTACTGTTGAAAAATAATTTGCAATTGCCTTAATGAGGCAGTCCATCAAAACTGAAATGTTTCTTAAAAGTTCATAATTCAAGGCTATGGTGAACAAGGCATAATACCACACTTTAAATGTTCGAAACCTAATAGTTTCTTTTAAATATAAAGTAAAATTTAACAATGTCCAACACTTATGAAGACAGGAATTATAAGTGGTTATAAACCCTACTTTGCATGCATCTGTAGACGAAATGCAAACAACTACAGTTTAGAAGGTTACCCAGTTACTAAGTAGCAAATAGCATTAATGTTTAGTAAATAAAAACATTCTTATATGTCTTGCCTTAGCCAGTGTCTACAGTTAAACAATAAATTGCTGTTGCAAATTATTGCAAAATAAAGACAGTAAATCTATATCATGCATTACAACGCTCATACTGCCAACTAAACAGCAAGAATAGTAGTATTGTAGAGAAGTTATAGCATGACCGGTGACTTCGAGATGCGCCGTAGGCAAAGAAGGAACTAAAGTGGTGGGGGGGTGGAGCGGCTCAGTCTGTTGCCGTATTTAGCCTTGTGAACTTCGGTCACCAGTCTTTTATACGTGCCGCCCAAAAAACATTCGCTTGTGCCAATTCACGAGTTGTAATACAATTTGTGAATTAATTGCGTTGTGCTCATTACGTTTTAAGTAAAGAGTTTGTGATGGATCGTAATGTAAAAAGTAAAATTGGAGGTAGAAAGTTTATACACGGCCAAACAAGAGAAGTGATTGTAAATGTTTACCATTTGATGAAACGGGAAGCAGAAACCAACACACTTATAAATTTGAAGAAAGTTCAACAGCGTGTCTTGGAGGTAACTGGAATTTCTGAAAGTACGCTGAGACGAATTTTGAAGGAGGAATAAAAATAAGTTTTATATTAATTTTTAATTTAGCAGCTAGACTATGTCAGTTGAAAATTTTGTAGTGTATAATATTGTATCTACTATCGTAAATCCTGAAACTTGCACGGTTAGTATATGATAAATTGAATTTTAATGGCTAACAAAGCGTAACAATTACAATTATTCTGAACTGTTGTCGTCGTTGGAGATCAAGAATAATATAAATTCCTACCCCTTCCCAATTTATGAGAACCCTTTCTTACCACCAGGTATCTCTACTGCGAATTCATTAAGAATGGTGAACTATGAACACAATTTCGGCAGAACATAGCCATTGTTAAGATCACGTACATCCGGTCCCAATATTTCCAAGATTTCCTATATTGAATTCCCCATCATAAAAGTCCGTCGCCGTAACTACAAAAGAGTCTAGAAATGTTCAAATATTCTCAAGGTCTTCTATATTAAATTGTTCATCATAAAAGACCACCGTGGTAAGAACATAAGGGTCTAGAAATGTTGGCAAACACTACAATATTCGGCTCCCGCCACCACTATGAGGCGGGAGCCGAAAACTCTCAGTAGGGATAGTAGCACCGTATTCACTCCCCTACTCTAGATTGTGCCCCCACGCGCTCACCTCCTCCACTCCTCACGCGCATCCCACCGGTCATGCTATAACTTCCCTACTATATTTTATTTAGGCCAATATTCGCAATGATGCTGTTCTTCGCCTTCCAACGCAGTCTGCTTGGCTCAAAACCGGACACAACTTCATACATCGTGACTGGTATTGCCGTAATCTATTGCTGCTTCCCGTAATCTAAATATGGCCGTTCACTATGACACGGCAATATGACTGATTATTCTGTCATTGGCTTTTACTTAAACCGAGTATGGTGACATTTTCAGACTTTAAGCATAGCCTAACTACGTCAAAGTAATTCTTGGCGGAAAGCAATAGATTCAGCCTATCCCGTTTCTACAAAAGACATATCTGCAAAATCCCAGTTTTCTGTTTTCGGCAAACATTGTTAATTTTCTCCTCTTAAAACCATTCAATAGCATTTAATCGGACATTATTCTTGTTTAAACATTATAAACATATAGTAATTAAATTGTGAAACATTTTCATAAATTTTGAAGCCAAAAAGGTCAAATATTTACCTACATAGTGCTATAATTGTATGTTACATTATATTTTCAAAAATGTCAAGGAAACCTTTCCATGGGTCAAATTGAATCTTCGTATTGCTCCTCAAGCAAACCTCAATCCCCTGCTTTGTTCACCTCAAGAAAGATGAAAGAAAGAAGAAAGGTGAAAAATAACACTCTTCCACCACGATGTTTTAAAATCACTACCCTGTTAGCACCGAAAGGTTCTGCTGATTCATTTATCTCATACTATCAACTTTTTATTAAACAGGATTTCTACTTTAGGTCTGGAAGGATTAATTTGAATATTGGTAGGAGAGATATTACTCTTGTCTTTGACAAATCTAATACATTCCAAAGAGGCTCACTAAATATTAATTTTATTGCAAAAAACTCTTACTAGATAGTTTTATGAGATTGGCCTGTGTTTTAGGTAGCAAAGCTGAGCACATATACTTTTTATTGTTTCAAGAGATATTGTAAACGGATTAATTGTAACTGTGATCTGAAGTATCTCACAAAAAGTAAATACACAGTTTGAGATAAAATCCTTTAAACTGTTGGAATGTGAGCTCAGATTCAAATATTTTCTTTAATATATATAAAATATATAATAATATAAAAGACGTGTCTTAGAGTCCATGATACTCGTAGTGTTTAGGATAACAGAAATAAAGAAAATGGTTTTTACACGTACTTTGTAACTAAGTATCCGTATTTGTAATTCAAAAATGTTACTAACTTTAGGGAAATAAATATAGGTTATATGTTTATACATTAAGGTTGTTTTTAAAATGTGGATATTTAATTTATACCAATAAATATGTCAATTTTTTAAAACTTAAACCCAGATGTGGCCTTTGTTTCAGTTAATGAGTCTAAATTGAAGTATGTGTGTAATCGGTTTCAGTATTAACTGTTTTAATATGCAATGTTATAATGTACACAATAACTTACATTTTATATCATTCATAAAAATGTGTGAAAACAAAACAATATTTTCCGGCAGATAACACAAATTATTAAAATTAAAAACTTATCACTGGTAACGATAATGGTTTCACAAGATCTGAATTAATAATACCAATTTTTATTTCATTTGTATTTTTATTGTAAGATGAAATGTGCTAATTTAGTAAAGAAAAATGTGTTTTTGATTTTACGTGGACTTTGCACCTGTAAACTCTTGTCTTCTTTTTCGTAAACTCTTAATACGACCTTTAATAGGGTTTGAATCGTAAATACAGAGTGTCCCAGAACTCTATCAGGTAGGCTACCATTCCTGGTCCAAAGACAAACCAAAATATCATATTTAAACTTTCAAAAACTCAATAACTACACAAACAACTGCTATTTTGTTGTTTCACTTAACTATTTTTCATTTTAGAACGGCTGCTTGTAATATGTTGAAATTTGGTAACATAACGGACTACTTATAGAAAAAATAATAGTTTTTACAGGCTTTGTTTACAAAATGGCGGCTTCTTAAAATCAATAAACCTATCTTAAAAACCACAAATAGTAAAAGTAACAGTTATTATATTTTATTTAGACAGTTTAATTCCAAATCTAACAATGCCAAGTTTAAAGAGAATATGATGAGAAATAAGGGAGATACAATACCTTTTTAGTATCTCTTTAAAAAGCTGAGTATTAAACAATAACAGCTGTCATTGTGTGACAATATTTTTTATTGTTTGTTGAGCCACAACAATCAGCTATTATGATTTTAGCTGCTCTAATCAGCTGATTATAACATTACCTTGTCGAACTGTCATAATACCCTTACTTTATTGAAGGGTTTAAGTTTCTTTTGATTAAAACACGAGGCAACAAACGCGTATACATGTCTACGAAAATAAGGTAGGAAGTAGGCCCTAATATCCTTTTTTTCATAAAGATGAAATGCAAATTAGAGTTCATTATTTATAATTGATACCCTCAAACTATCTATATTTTCCCAATAAGTGTTTTCCAAATACATTAATAATTTTACTGAGAAAAATCTGCTGTAAAGTACTGTATCTTCCATCACCAGGAAAAGGTTGGAACAATGAACTACTTGGCCTGCAGAGCATCAGAACTGATTGATGTCATTGGAAAGCCCATCCCTGTGTATCCCAGAGAGCAGGACTATATAGTCAGCTGGCAAGTCAGTGCCCTCTACAATCAGCTGATCTACTGTCCTCTGTACAATCAGCTGTAGCAGTTGACCGCCACTGCCATGTATTTCTCTGTGTCTGTCTGCTTGTGTCTGGTACTTGGTGCTGTACTCACGACAGCTGCACCCTCTGAACTGTCTCTCGAGGAACAACATTTCGGTACGTTTTTACCAATTAGAAATCAATAAACTTTAAAATGATGAAAATTAGAAAAATAGTTGTCTTCATTATTTTTTATTTTCATATATTTTGGAAAGCTTACAGCACATTTTAGAATAATGGCATTTAGATTGCGCGCTTGGTAAAAAAGGGAGAAGACAATTTTGTGATAATCCTAAATATGTGTGTCGTATTTGTCTGTATGTTTGTACTCTCTACTAATACTATAGACTACATAAGTAATGGTATTATTTTAAAGAAGTTTAGCATATAAGTGATATGCTAATATCTCCAAAGCCATTTTAGGCTTTTTATAATTTTTACTCAAAAACGTGTTTTTAAGCCAATCTCTAAATGTTCTAAATACCGCAATACAATTTGCTTTAAATTTGTATTATTATAGTTTTAATCACTTGATAGTTCGTTGCAAAATAGCACTAATCGCATATAATAAAAACGGAGAGCAAAGAATATTCAATGTTTGGCAAAATTCACCATCCAGTAAATTCTTGCTTGTATTAATAGTTTTTCATCCTTTTGTATAATTTACCTGAAATTCTGTTGCGAATCTGTAATTTTTCTTCAAATTTTTAGAAGAAGTCAATTTCCCTTTAGTCAATTTAATACAATCATAGTCTGGGGGGTGGACTTCATCCTGAATTATATAAATAACATTTCATGTTGCGTCTTTCTTGTTGAATCTGAACTGATGTTTGTAACAATTTCTAAGTAAATTATATGTTTATACAAATTATGAAATCATCCTATATTTAACAAATTAAGTGAGTTCACTTTCTTATGTGGTTGATTTGTTTACTGAACAGTACCACCTATACTGTACTAAAGAGGCATTCCTTTTTAGCAACCACTACCAGCACTAGTAAAGAACGAATAACGGCAATGTTACGAGTACAGTACTAAAAAAATATTTACCACCGTTAGTTGGTGCACAAATAACTTTAATACCAGCTGGACATTTCCGGACTACCATTTTATCTACGACCTTGTATGGTTTACATCCATAACTCGTTTAATTACATAACGCACTATTCCTGGGACAAATCGCTGACTGACTTACTTATTATAAAAAAATTTAATTTATCTTTTTAATAGTAAATAAATGGCATAGATGTTTCTTCAGATAAATTTGAATTAAAATCTGTTTTTATGTAATGTATTGTTTAAGTTAATGTAAGGTAAGGCCCAATGTAAGTGAGTAAAGGTTATAATAATAATAAACAGAAAGATTAATTTTCTTCCAGAATTACATTACACTACGGCTTTGTTAGCTAGAAAAGATCTAATCAATTTATTTTTTAACCTTTTTTGATCCCGCCAGGACGAAACTAGTAGTAAACTGCAATATGGGTTAATATTCTATTTAAAATTATTCGTTACTCATCGTGCTAAAATTCAATTTAGAATCCGATGAGCTACTGCTATTAAATGGTAAGGTAATCAATTTTACATTGGATTCATTAATAAATAAATGAGTACTTCGTATATTTATTCAAACCAATATTTTAACTTATATTTTAGTCTCTTCGTAACGATTGTATGGCGTTTGAAGATTTTTAGTGTGTTAAGTCATCATAGCTACTATATAATAGCAGAGTATGAATTGATTTAAAAAAATTTGACAGCTTTTAAATTAGAGCTTAGGTAATCTAACCTAAACAATTCCATAACCACGGAAAGTCTGCAGAAGCAGGTATAGATCCATGTTTATGTAAATAATAATATGAGTAAACTGATCGAACAGTTAGAAAACAAATCATTGCACAACACTACTAAATTAGAGAAGCGTTTCGATATTTTCCTTATCATATATAATGTACGTTATTGTGGTTTATATTTCCCCTCAAATATATCCTAACAGAGTTTTCATTAATGTCAAATTTTGTTAGTTCAGATCAAATAGTTATTTAATGGTTTGTTTACGTTTTGGTTAAGCTGCCATTCCTACTTTGCAAGCATGTGGAAAACATAAACATACATGACGTTCCGTGACGCTAGGCGAAAGGTTTTCCCCATGCAAAACATACATTCATAGCTCGCCAAAAGAAGTAGTCACTTCAAAAGGAAGCGACAGTAACCTCTTGCTAGCACGGCTAATAGCCTCTGAAAGGAGAAACGCACAGACAACAAAATGACAGCGATAGTCCCGCCCCTAGCGGTTACAGAGCGTACTTGCGTGATGAGTGACGTTCCATGGCGTGAAACAAAAGTTTTTACTCGTGTAAAACTTACATCCATATCAATCCAAAAGAAGTAGCCACGTCAATAATAGTACTGTAGGAATCTTATTAGGTTTTTAGTATATTAATTTGGTTAGTTCTTTCCTTAGTGAGCCCAACAGTAATCCTGAGGTAAAACGAGGGGTGTAAATTCTGACTTTTTATGTGAAGACTTCTATATCCGGATAACTGGTTCATTACGTCTAATCTGTTACAGAGGAGGGTGTTCGTCTACCACGTGCCACATGTGACCTGCTTAGTTTCTCTATCAACGGCTTCTCCCTGAACCATGCCGCTTGTGCTGCTCACTGCCTCGCTCTCAGGAGAGGGTTCCGAGGCGGCAGGTGCAGGGACGGTGTCTGCCACTGTCGCAAGTGAGGATACTCGCCCGCTCATCAATAGGCTATCATTTACCTTGTATTCTAGTCAGGTCTCAGTGATTGATGTTCTTTTTCAATTAAAAACTATTGTTTAAATTATGTTTCATCTGTTATTAACCATTAAATAACTTAAAACGGCATTTCATTACAATTGTTCAATTTCCTTGATTCTTCACAATTCCGAGGTCCACCAAATATTTTGGTTTGGAGTATGACAGTAATAAATCCAAGCAAACTTAAGAACATTCAACGTTACAAGTAAAACGTAAAACACTATTTTCATTCCAAACAGTCGGCATGAAATGTTAAAGGAATTTATGAATATAATTAATTCTATAATTATCCGTTATGTACACACTTGTTACTTATTGCATTATAAAAATGAACGTTAAGAGGCTATACATAATATAAGAATAATTATTAGCTACCCCGGAACCAGACGCAAATTTAAAAATCTAAAATTAACCAAAACCAAATATAAATTTATAAAATGAACAATTTGTGCATTTTGGTACATAATATTACAACAATTAATAGTGAACGCGACATCTGAATATCGATATTTATAACATAGAAATAGCTATATTAAGAGGACCCAGAAACCCCAAAAAATATATTTATCAATTGTTATTTTAAATTTTTTCATGAAAATATGGCTCATTATGAGTTCATTGATGTATAATACTTCTAACTATAATAACATGTTTACCTCACAATAATTAGTTAAAATATGTTTGCTCAAGACGTTTTGCTCAAATATAAGCGTGCGCTTCAAATTATTCCCTGTGTAAACTATTAATAATGCTTAATAATAAATATTATTGGCATAATGCTATACCAGAGGCTATAATGGCTGCAATAAAGCCAACCTTCAAGGCAATCGTTGACCAAAACCTACTAAAAAAATGTTTACATGGCAAGAAGCAAAATGTCAACGAGAGTGTCAGTAGTGTCTTATGGGCTAGGATTCCAAAAAATAATTTTGTTACTCTAAAAATCCTTGAATTTGGAGTTTTATGAAGCAGTTGCCAGTTACAATGATGAACACGTTACAAAATGCAGAGTCCTGCATGAAATGGGTCTTCAACCAGGTATACGCACAATAACCGCGATGAAATTATTGGACTCTGAAACGTATCCGAAGTGCTGAAAAAGCAGTGTCAGACTTCACGAGACAAGCAAGGTGGAAAATATGCTGCAGAAAAGAAGGTTGGAGGAAAATTAGGAAGAAACTCCTGCTTATGAGGCTGGAATGTACTGAGGTAATTGGTAAAATCAATATTTTCTTTTGTTTTTTACAGTTCTCCGCAAATTTCATTTTTTAACATAAAACCCCCATTTTCTCAGGAACTAGTAAAGATACTAAGTTGGAATTTTTATCTAATGTGCATAATAATATGTCACATAAGCTGAGTTTTTTTATGGAAACTAGAATAGTTTTTTTTTAAATAAAACAACAACAAAAATAATTGAAAATTTTGAAAAAGGGTCAAAAAATTGTTTTTCTCAGTTATCTTTCAAATGCTTGTAATAAAAAAACTCAGTATGTGTATATAGAGTTGCTTGAACCCCAGTAAGAAATTCAAATCAGTATGTCCAGTAGTTTTTATCAAACTGGGCTATTTATTATCATTACCGAGATGGGCATTCCGGGTCCCCAAACAAGTAAGTAATATTAGAAACTACAGTAAATAGGCAACGACATATTCAGGAAGAGCCCATATAGCCCCTCCCCCCAGGGCGTTTGATAAACACTTTTTATCTACTTACATTTTTACAATGATTATAATTTTAACAATAACATTACTTACGAGTTAAATCAAAATTTATATTTAATAAATCATTAGCTTTAAGAACGGATATAAAATACTTAAATATTGTTAACCTTACTTAATGTTACACTCACTCCAGTATTCGGATCAGCGTAACAAGCTTCACGTTCGCCCCACAGATAACTTCATGGCCCGGAGAGTGACTCCTAATGGGCAGATGTTTACAATATTCCACATAAACTTAAACCATATTGTGTTGGCAAATAATACGTACACTGCCACATCCAGTGGCGGATTAACATACTGGTGGGGGGCCAGTCATACCTTGGCTTTTAGCGGCCCCTTGTCTGCAGTTAAATAGGTACTAATATTTTCATTTACTCATAGGAATGAATGTCAATAAATAAGACTTGTATAGTTTAAAATACGTTTATTTATAACTGGCACTACAGTTTCACAATGGGAAATTTTGTCATAATGGCGTATAGAGAGGGCAATGTTTTTATGGACCCATTGAAAAGAATAGCAGTAATAATTTTAAGATAATAAATTGTATGAAACTATAGCTTATTCTGAATATTTACATTCCGTGGAGCAAAATCTAAATACCAAGTGTCTATCAGTTTGTCGTAGCTGGTATATTTCTAGAGTTTTTTTGAAAGAAGAGAATTGCCAAATGATTCAGGGGATTTTCTGAAAGAGAGTGCGAAGATAATTTGTATCCTCTTCAAAGCACTAGAGGATCTCTCACCCGTATTGGGTATTGGATTTGTAAAAATACTTTCAAGATAGATTTTGGATTGGGAAAGGTTTCTTTGAACCCGTTAGCTGTCACTATAAGCTTATACCATTTCCTTGGACAATTTTTACTCACGTTTACATCCGTTCCTTCACATAAGGTGAGACTATTTTTGCATTGATTTCTTCTAAGATATTCAGGAATTCACAGAAGTATTTTATCTAACAACAATGACCCGTGCAAATTTTATTTGAATAAACTTTGGATAGATTCTTTAGGCGTCTTTTTTAAAGTTGATCATCTTGAACACAAAACAAGTTTTGAAAAAATGTAAAAAACATGCTAAAGTTTTCCTTATTTGCTTAACGTATTTCAGAAATATTTCTGTTACAAACTTCAATGAACATTTCTACTCTCACTTATCCCATCTCTGTAATATTACTTCATTATCTGTTGAGGATGAGGTCTCATCATCAAATGCCTTTCTTCTTTTCAATCGTTTCATTTAATCTTTATGCATTTTTCTGCCAACAGTGTCAATAAACTTCGGGCTTTACCTTCCATTGCTGAGAAATCTTCACACACATCCAAAACATAGTTTTTCAATTAGTCCAGCAGATGCACTGCTATCTTCATGTTACCATTTTCTTTTTGTAAACACTTAAAAGAACACAATTTTATAGAACCGCTTCTTTATAGACTGAATAAAACCAATGTCATAACGGCAATTTCGAGGATGCCCTGACTTTTTGGCAAGCCCTATTGCTTCTGTTTAACTGTAGGTTTTGCATGTCCATTTGCATGTGTTTCTAAAAGAGTGTTTTAATTAAATTTGCACTCAATAACACTAACATTTTGTAAATTATGAGTAAAATTACATTTACACTTGAGAATTTGGTGCACTTAAAATGCTCGAGAAAATAATGGGGTGGTGCCATAAGTTTTATAAATCGTTTAGAAAAATGTCAATACTCACAAAAGAATCGTCACATTTTTACGTAATAAAGTTGTTTTCAGGATTAACAAGCGTGCTTAGTCCATGAAGATGAAATGTGAAGTGAAGAATATAAAATAAATAAATAATTCCAATTGGTTTTTAAGTGGATCTAGCTCTTTCAAATCGCAATCCATTCAAATGAAAACTACGATAAATGAGTGGAAAGGAGTGTAGTTAGATATGGTGTCGTTAACAATAATTAAAATACTGTTACATTCATTCGTAACAGTTCTATTCTTGTTCGTGGGTGATATGAGATTCAGTACATTAATTTTGTAAAAAATCATCCTATTGTTGCAAATTAACGCTTAGTGTTTAAATAAACATAAGTCATAATCATGCGAATATACATTAAAAACACGAGTTCAGTAAAAATGCACTTCATTACCATTTATTCTACTTAAGTTAATAATAGGATTAACTGTTTAAACCATCTAACACAAGGAAAATATAAAGTATTTGGTTTCTTATAAGGAAGTAACGCTTCCAATTACATCTTCTTCAACGAATATGCTGAGGCATTCATTACTGCTGCAGGTGGCTGACGGTTTTCTCAGATATGTCAATCTATCCGTGCATACAGGTAGTCTTGACAACCTTCACTAAGTAAGATTTTATGAATGATGTCACGTGTTTCCATTCCTTCTTTTCCTTATAAATACTCTTCAATGAGTAATCCATTTACTCACAATTCTATTCTCTAGAAGGTAAGTCGAGGATCTCATCGCAATACATTTGCTGTTTAATATTAAACATCATGTAGTATAGATGGATTGTACACATTTGTTTAAGAAATATAACTAAGATTGTATTACTTTAACTTGTTTCCCAATTTTTACTGTTTGCTAGACAAATCGTGTAAGAAATAATTGTATATAGGCTAAAAAGGGTTTTAGCTGAAACATTCAGATCTTGAAGAAAAGCTATTTCTTAATACACGTAATCATTTGCTAAGTTTAACTTTCAAAACTTGAGCCAAGACAAGAATATTAAAACATCTAGAACAGGACCTATATTGTAATTAATGTTTCGAACTTTAAACCACAGTATTTTTTTAAAGAGTGAACCCTTTGAGGTCGGATTTGTGGCATTGTACTCTAGGGAAGTTATAGCATGACCGGTGGGATGCGCGTGAGGAGTGGAGGAGTTGAGCGCGTGGGGGCACAATCTAAAGTAGGGGAGTGAATACGGTGCTACTAACCCTACTGAGAGTTTTCGGCTCTCGGCTCATAGTGGTGGCGGGAGCCGAATATTGTAATGTTTGCCAACATTTCTAGACCCTTATGTTCTTACCACGGTGGTCTTTTATGATGAGCAATTTAGTATAGGAGACCTTGAGAATATTTGAACATTTCTAGACTTTTTTGAAGTTACGGCGACGGACTTTTATGATGGGGAATTCAATACAGGAAATGTTGGAAATATTGGGACCGGATGTACGTGATCTTAACAATGACTATGTTCTGCCGAAATTCACCCTGCTGCTGCTGTTGTTCATAGCTCACCCTTCTTAATAAGTTCGCAGTAGAGATACCTGGTGGTAAGAAAGGGTTCTCATAAATTGGGAAAGGGTAGGAATTTATATTATTCTTGATCTCCAACGACGACAACAGTTCAGAATTGTAATTGTTACGCTTTGTTAGCCATTAAAATTCAATTTATCATATACTAACCGTGTAAGCTTCAGGATTTACGATAGTAGATACAATTATACACTACAAAATTTTCAACTGACATAGCCTAGCTGCTAAATTAAAAATTAATATAAAACTGGTTAAACTAATTTGTCAATATACACAGTAGAATAAGAAAAAACTCAGTTTTATCTACCAACTTGTATCAAGTTAATTTAATGATGAATACTTAAAATAACAATAACGCCAAAGATCCACACGCAATAGTTAACATAACAAAACCCCGTTGTCGATGAAAATTATTTATTGTTCTTCGAACTACACCCAAATCAAAATTGTCCATATTACTTTTAGTATGTTTGCGTTTTCTTACTTTGTTAGGCGTACTAAAAGAATTGCCAATTGGACTTATTTTTTTCCTCCTTCAAAATTTGTCTCAGCGTACTTCCAGAAATTCCAGTTGCCTCTACGACACGCTGTTGAACTTCCTTCAAATTTATAAGTGTGTTGGTTTCTGCTTCCCGTTTCATAAAATGGGAAGCACTTCTCTTGCTTGGCCGTGTATAACCTTTCTACCTCCAATTTTACTTTTTACATTATGATCCATCTCAAACTCTTTACTTAAAACGTAATGAGCACAACGCAATTAATTCACAAATTGTATTACAACTCGTGAATTGGCACAAGCGAATGTTTTTAGGGCGGCACGTATAGAAGACTGGAGACCGAAGTTCACAAGGCTGAATACGGCAACAGACTGAGAAGCTCCACCCCCCACCACTTTAGTTCCGTCTTTGCCTACGGCGCATCTCGAAGTCACCGGTCATGCTATAAATTCTCTACTATACTCTACTAATAAAGACCTTTAATTTGATGTTTGACTACTCGACCTATACTCTCATTTAAGATCTTCTTCTGACTCCTTGCGGGCCATCTCTTTGATATAACAAAAAATGGTAGTTACTTAAAAAAGTAGATATAAAGGTGAAGTAACGATGTACCAAGTTTTATTGCTTTACCTGTAATTGTTCGGGAGTTACCAAGCCAGCGCAGGACTTTTTTACACCCTGTATATCAGTTTGCGAGGTTCGTAAAAATGTTGTCTGGAGCGTTAATAATCTCAATTAAAACGGGTTTGTTGCTAGAAACAATTTTTATCAAATGAGCAAATATTTTTTAATTATATAATATTTAACAAATGTGTGCACTCTGTACTAATTATGACTAGTCTATATAGTCAGTGTCCTCTACAATCAGCCGATCAACTTGTGCCCTGTACAATCAACTGTAGCTGTTGACCGATCATGCAATTCTCTGTGTCTGTCTGTCTTTGCCTGCTGTTGGGCGTTGGACTCGTCACAGCAGCGCCTTCCGAATTGACCGTCGAAGAGCAACAAGTCGGTAAGCATTTTGTTGACTCTACATTGCTCTACTTTTTAATTTTTTAAAACGTTTAGGGGAGTAAGTTTACAATATACTAATAATAATTTTTGTACTAATCATATTTATGAAGCCATTCTACCTGATTAATTCGACAATCTAAACTCAAAAGATATCCAGTAGAAACGGAGTTATAGACTTTTCATGAAATTATGTACACGCATGTTTGTAATTATGTACAGCCAATTGCGCCAAACTAACTTCTCCTTCATACAATTAATTGCATTATTTTAGTAAGAAACGGTTTATTATAGACTAATCAGGTTCTATTGTAAGCACCAGATTTTGAAGTTAAAAAGTTTTAATGTGTTCAAGGCCATGTTCATAAGAGAACGGTAAGCCGATTAAGGAAATTGGAAATTGAAATTAATAAAACCAAACTTGCGAATGGTAAAACCAATTAATTGTTCAGTATTCATTGGTAAAACTATTTGTGGACATGGCCGACTTAAGCTGAAATCTGACGTCGTCTAAGACTAGATTCCTAGAATCAGGAATCAATGTCCGTCTGAAGGGATAAAAAAAGTCGGTAACGAAGAAGCTCAAAGTGAACTCTGCATCTTTTTGACATCAGAGACACCCAAAGTACAAAAATGTAATCTAGATAAAGGTGATCCTGTTGCCTCATCAGGTGCACAACTGAGTGCACTAAAATGTTTTAGTCACGATCTCAAATCATGGTTAAGAAACAGTTTTCTACGCAACACATAGCAACAGTTTTCTACACAACACGTAGAGTGGGAAGGGTTGATTTAATACGAGTGTTGGATTCAGCAGCTCCATTTCAACTTTCGCTTAGTGCAGCTTCTGATATATGACGCTGTCACAGGCTTGACTCCTGGACTCTGGAGTCAATGTCCGTCTGAAGAGGTTCAAAAAAGTCAATGAGGAAGAAGCTGACAATGCAAATATTTCGCTTTGAGCTCCTTCACCACCGAATTTAAAAATAATTTAAGTTCTAACTATACTGGTGGGAAAATTATTTTAAATCTCTTTCAAAAGGCGTTGACAATTATTTTAAAATAAGAAGGCACAATTATTTTAAGATGTCTACAACATATTTTGCTGTTACTTTAAAATGAGTTATAAACAAATTTTTCAAATCAAGTAAAAGAATCTACACTGATGGAAAAGTATTTCAAAACTAATTAAAATCTCTTTCGAAGCGTTTTAAAGGTTTAAAAACTGTTTTTAAATTACTTAAAAATAAGAAACAAAATCATTTGGAAACTAGAACTTATTTAAAATAAGACAAAATTTTAATATGACAAATCAATTGTTTTAAAATAACTTAAAGGTAAGTTAAACGCTCCTATCTCGCCCATGTTAAAAATGTCTATGTTTGTGACCTGTTATCTCAGCAGCTGTTAAAGCTAAAGTTCTGAATGAAGAGTTTCCCCATCTGTTATATATGTCTTTGTGATACTACTGGTCTTTAGTTATGTTTGTTTGGATTGAAATAAATTATTTCTTTTTGTAAATAAAATAAAAAAATATATTTTTGAGAAATAAATAAAAGATTTTTAATATATTGAAGTATAAATGAGGATTCACAGTATCACCTAAGTGTAGTTAACATGTGGTAAATGTTTTGTCAAGATATCTTGTATAGTTTCTGAAGCAATGGGTCATTTGTGTTTTAAAACCCAACTTTCGGGAAGACGCGATTAAAGTAAGCCTACACTTTTTTTTTTTGAGACAACAAGCAATCTTTTCTGGATACTCAACTATGTCTCCAAAGCACTGATGGAAAACCAAAACAAATTATCACACAGTAGTAACGTTGTAGAAGTACTTTTGTAACAAGAGGTGCAGCGCATGCGCGGTAGATTGCTCAAAATGATTCGAAATTCTGAACACACAATCTTAAACAATTTAAAAGATATACTTTTTTATCTTTATCCGCCTTGCTCTTTTTTAAACACGCAGAAAGAACTAAATAAGAATATCAAACAAAACAAAATGTTATTTTGTTTTTTAACTCACCTTTTAAAATGAGTTATAAAATCATTTTCAAATGAGAATAAAAGAAACAAACCGTATTATAAAGTTATAAAATTGTTTAAAATTATTTTCTTAGGCTACCAGCGAAATAAAATAATTTTAAACACTATTAGCACTTTTTCAAAATATGTTCCAAATAGTTTTAAAAAGTTTCTTTCACGTAGTAATAAGACGTTATTGAGCTTTTGCTAACTCTACAATCTACATCGACCCACTTATAAATTCTTAAAAAATGTTATTAATATTTACCGTATACATTTTATGAAAACTCTTAGTATAACACAGTATAATTATATAATATGTAAATGTAAGTTATATAAATATATATACATACATATATATATATATATATATATATATATATATACTGCCACCGTCATTAATTTCTCTGTTTCCGTCTATCTTTGTCTGCTGTTTGGTGCTATACTCATCACAGCTGCACTACCTGAATTCTCTCCTGAAGAACAAGACGTTGGTAAGATTTTGCTAACTCCATATCAATCCACTTTTAAATTCTAAGAAAAGATTAATAAATATTAGTTTTTATTAGTTATTAGTTTTTACGTTACTATTTGTACATGTTTAAAAACTTACCATATGTTATATACATATGTTATATACCATACGTTATAAGCATATAATAATGTGCGTGTGTTTATGATATAATATATTAAAAATCATGTATACTTTCACTGTCAAGTATTTCTCTGTTTCCGTCTATCTTTGTTGCTGTCTGGTGCTGTACTCATCACAGCTGCACTATCTGAGGAACATGATATTGGTAAGTTTTTTCCAAATATATATGTATAACTTCAATAAACATTTTATCACAAAAAGTACTTGCTCCACCGAGACTCGAACCCGGATCTCTTAGTTGCTGGGTGAGTGTGTTTCCTATATAAGCGTTGGAGATATTCATTCGAACCACAAATAACCCCACACATGCAAATCCTGAAATAACAACCAGTCGCATTTTTTATTAGCCCCTGTAGGCACACCAAAACCCCTCAAAGTCGGCATATATCCATAAATAACAATTTATACAGTTATATAATTGTTAATTTTTTTCTTATGAATAAAGAAACAACTAAAAATCTTGTTTTAATAAATAATCAAATTGGTCATCGTTAATAATATTTAACAGTAGACTATTTATAATATCCGGAATTTACTTACATGCTAGTCATCCGATTCATATGAACTGAGAGTTTGGATTATTCTGTTTGGATTTTCATCTGTTTTTTTTTTTTTTAATTGTTTGTGTCAGCTATGGGTACACCATCATGAATAATCATTTCAAACATCTTCTTTAGATATGTTCAATATTTGTATTGGTTGTGTAACTTATTATTAAAGGATCTGATGTGAGAAGTATCGTATTTGAAATATCCTGTTTACATATTCTAGCGAAGTCTTCCTGGAGTAACCTTCGTAATAATTTTTGAAATCTTCTTAACTTCTTCTGAAATCTGTCTATTTCGAAGCAAAGCAGCAGAATTCATCTCAGTCCCATAAATATATCGTTTGTTCCATCAATCAAATGACTGGATGCATGTAGTTTCCATGCGAACTTCGTGAGTAACTGTTCTGTATCAGCCCAAAACTTTGTTGCTATTATGACGAAACCAATTGAGGTTGTGACTAAAACGACTTTATGCTTTGGTAATTCACACTTTTTAACGCTAGATTATTTCTGAAAAACAAATTCGAGTTTTTCAAATGTCGCCTGTCTACGTTTCCGTCGGAAGGAGTTCCCCAACTCGGCCTTTCTGTCAATCCACAGTCAGCAACGTTTTATCTCTGAATTCTCTCTTTACTTTTGGCCTATTTTGGACTACTACTATTATTATCGTTGGAAGACTGTAGAGAAAACTAATATAAAGACTTGAATGGGTTGAAAGAAACATATGTTTTGAGTATTTTACCAACTGTCTGAACGGGTTTTAGTGAAATAATTTTTTGTAGCCTAATTTTACCACTTAATCATCTATTTTCGAGCTGTTTCAATCACATGTTTTTTAATGAATGATAACAATTACATAAGTACGAATTGAAGTTAGTTAAGGTTGTTAATGCTTATTTTTCAGAATATTATGGAAACGAATTTAAATGTCAGTGTCCCTCTTTGTTCCTTTAGTCACTAAATTTGTGTTTTTATTATAAATAATGAACAAAAAATAACATAATATAATTTTAAATAAACCAAAAACAAAAATGAATCAAAATATTAGTAATAAAATCGAGGAGCTAAAAGTAACAAATTATTTAAAACTAGAGAAACGAAAATGTATTCATAACCGATACTATAAATTTATTAAAGATGGCACCATTTTACAAAAACATATATGACACAAAAAACATGAATCACAAAGTTATATTTTATTATAAGCATGTTCCCCTATTGTAGTCCTATTATGTTTAATGTCCCATAAGCAAAGAACTCTTTTTAGGTCTTTATATAGTTTATTGTTCATAGTGTTTAAAGGTCTACTCAAAACAAACTAAATTATGTTTATAATTTTCTATTTAATTTAATATCACTAAATATATATTTTAATATTATGTATTTTGTCGTAAATACCATTATGCTTTATATTTCAATAAAAATAATTACTCCCTAATAGTAATAGCCTACAATATGGGTGGAATAGTTTACGTTAGGCTTAGTAAAACAGGCAAAGAGATTTTAAAGTAGATCAATAATTGCAAATTTACTCATTTATCATATGGCTGCACACAATACAAAATACATACAAGTTTAAGTATAACAGTGTATAACCCGGTTACAGATTAGTTCTTTTCAGAAACATTACCTGTATATTCAAGTAGGCACGTAACGAACTGCAGTTTCTGTTGCAGCAGCCATAAAAATTGCCCCCATCTATGCCATTCTCAGACATTCCATCAACATGTGTTGTATGGTTTGCTTTTCTGCTCCGCAATTACACCGTGTAGATTGTTTTCTGTCCCACCTGTGTAGTGAGTCCACGCATATGTCGGTTAGTTACGGGGCTGGTCGAAGGGGAGTGGTTTCATCCTAATGCAGGGAAGACTCCTACATTGAGGTGGGTGGTTATTCGTCCATTTGCGCTCCCGGGAGCCCACGGAGTCGAACTGTGATATGAGCAGTTCTTGAGCAGATCTTATGATTTGGTCTTCTGGATCGTAGTCTGTTTCTGCATGATATATCCGCATCCTAGTGTATAGGTAAGCGAGGGTTGCCTTGCATGGGTTCATATTCACGGAAAAGAGCTGCTTTGCGCCTGAGATCTGGAGGAGGTATATGGCTCTATATTGGTAGCCAGTCGGCAGGGCCGATCTTAGCGTTCCTCTGATTATCCTTGTGGTCTCGTTCCGTTGTACGTCCACTTTCTGGGTGTTGTCTGAGCCAGATCGGTGCGCCTTACTTGCAGTTGAGTACACTGGTCCAAGTACTGAGGTTCGTAATGTCCCAGCGGTAGAGTTCCAAGTGGTACCACATAGCTCGTGGAGGATGTGGTTCCGACTTCGCAGTTTCACGGTCATATTCTACAGATGTCCCTTATAGGTCAGTGTCCTATCCAGGGTGACTCCAAGATACTCCGTATTTATAAATATGTTTCATATATAGGATTACTTTTTAGTACTTACATGCACCTGAGTTGGAAACAATTAAAGGAAAGTGAAGTCAAGTGAGGTCCTTGGTGGCTGCATGTCTCTCATTTTTAAACACAAGGGTATTAAGAAAATAACTGTTGTTATTTAATTCAAACATTTAAGTAGGTATCTCCAAACTTTTAAAACGTTATCCTCTCCTTCAACCCTTATAGTAATCGTTATAATCACCACGCATACATATAAGGCGTATAAAAACTACCGAAACCAACATTTTAACGTCCTTGCTTAAAAAGGAGACCGCTTCGTCGAACTGGAACATCCGTATAACTATCCAATCGATTCCCATTGTCCATATAATTACCAAGTATACGTAGAAACTCCTGCGACTGGACTGTGCATGTCTTTGAGACGATTCCGAGGAAGTTATGTTCTTGGAGTCTTGGAAGTGTAGTCTCATGTGAAACAGCATTGAGGGGGTCATCAAGATATTTAGTAGAATCAAAATACTATCAGGAATATAGAAGAACAGTTTTATAGTTCTACTTAGATTGAAAAAACAGGCGTCTGTCTTCAAACTGTATTTTGGACAAGAATCGATTCCTTCTAACAAGGGAGCATAAGGCAGTCCAATTTCAGGGGCGACTTTCACAGTGGCTGTCAGAATACAGAAGAGCAAAGGGACTCCCCAACCGAACAGAGAGTAAATTATGTATTGTCCCCAGTGAGGCTTCAACTTCCCTCTTCGGATTGGTCGTAAAGGTTGACTGAAAGCCAGCCACAGATTTATATTCATAACTGATAACCACGACAAAACTGCTAAAAAACTGAAGCGTATGTAGTAACGTTGTAGGTGACCTACACCACAATTCACCACGAGAATAGATAAATAAAGAAACAGCTCAGCTGTTAGCCAGTTAAACATCAGCCTTTCTCGGAGATTGCCGAACAGGAGTCGCCTTTTGTCCATACCAATTGCAAATATTATACCCAAACCAAATATGAAAAATACACAATTAAATGCAGAGAACTTAGCCTTTTCTGGACTATTGTAATCTATCTTGCTTATACTATCCGATTCTCTACTGAATATCATATATTTTCCTTCCACCAACTCTATACAGTAGTCGTAAATATCAAGATAGTAGAGATCATGTGTTAGAATGGTTCCGTCCTCAACTATATATGTGTTTTCAAATGATTTATAAGTAGAGTCCATCATGTTTATATTACATTTGTCATAGTAAAAGAACCCTACGCGGCCTGATTCCTTGACCGTGAAGTTGTCTACGTTTTGGTGTGTTTTCAGTTTGTAGTACACTGGCCGAAGTAAGTGAGGTGGTGACCAATCAGTAACATTGGCAGCAACAGGAGCAGTAACTGAGCATGTCAGATTGTGTAATGAAATGACTTCTTGCCCGATTGGACAACATTTGGTAACACACGTTACATTTATAGTTCGGCAAGGGCATCCCCGGACATGTCCTTCATCCAACCGGAATGTTCCCAGAGCACATCCTTCAGCTTCTCGGACGCTGTTTGCTAGGCTCGCAGAGTTGTTTACCGTTGAAGCATAGCAATGTTCTTCAGGTTGACACTGTTCAGACACAAGTCTAACTCTTTGACAGGCACGGTACACTTCGAAAGAACCATATAAAACAATGAGCATGACAAGAAACAGTTCTACCCCACGACACAGGTGGGTCGTTGATAGACGTTTATGAACCGAACTATTACGTGGTTGCTCCATGGTGAATGTAGTAGAATTTCTAACTTTTCATAATCTCGACGCCTAAATTATGCTATGTGTGTGTAATCTCAAAGTTATCACACCGCAGATTGTCAATCAGCCAATTATTTAAATCAGGGAAACATTGAACAACAAATAATTAACTTAACTCTTGTGATAATCCAATTTGCCAAATTGTTATACACGTTTATCTGTTGCAATTTTTATAATACTTTAAATTACTTTGCATGATACGCCATGAGGAACGGATAAGCTTCCTCAGAGTTCAATACATTATTAATTTATATTGTAAACTGTGTGTTGTATGTTAGTGCAACTCCGAATGAAGCTTTATTTTGCTATTTAAGCGGCAAATCCATGAGCATGTAAATATACAGAGTGTAAAAAAGTCCCGCACTAGCACGGTAACTCCCGAACGATTACAGGTAAAGCAATAAAACTTGGTACATCATTACTGGACCTATAAATCTACTTTTTGAAGTAACTATTATTTGTTTACCATGTGAAAAGGATGGCAGAGATCAACTCTGAACAAAGCTTTATTTTTGTATGTATACGGCAAATCCATGAGCATTTAAATATTTAATATACATATTTAAATATTTAAGCTACACTAGAGATGACAATTAAGTTCTACCATGTTTACTAGTCAAAATTGCCAATGCGCTCTCTATAATTAAAAACTCGACTTGGCCTACATCGCATCTCTACGCATATTTCATTTCATGACATGATTCAGAGTATGGAGGAGGGATGTGCGAGTATGTCATATATTTTTATCTTCTTTGATATCCTTAGAAATTCAATTTTTATTGTTTGTATATACCACTAAAAGTTCAATTTATTCTTAAGTTTTATATTTCATTTAAATAAAATAAATTTGAATTAAGACTTCCATATTATTTCTCTGTAATATATATAAATATAAATGATCAACTGCCTCTTTCATTTGTTAAATAGTGTTATCACTCTTTTCATTGCTAAATGTGTCACTACTTAAATATTCCCGTAATTCAGAAAAAATAAAAGTTTAAGTGCAATCGCTTTTGGGGCTGAAATGAGTATGTATGTTAAATTCTAAAATTTTAAAGTTAAATTAATTTCACTAAATAGACAAAATGTAAAAAAATATAAAAAATTTAGTACGGAATGTGGGCAATTTTGTTATCAGACAAAATATAAAAATGTTAAATTTCTAAAGTGAGTGTCTGTTATAGTTGAAGATATGATTAGTTGGAGTTTCTTGGAAGTGAGTTATCTCGCAATACAATAGCTGAGGTACATTCCTCCTGACCATACACCACAGTTCACTTCTTCCGTCAAGTGAGTCATCGTTCAATACAATAGCCATTTGTATCCATACAATAGTATTTCTTCAGCCCAAAAGGGTTTACTTTCTTCACTGTGCTCTTTTAACCGCGAAAACGAGACATCATACCCGCTCAGCTAGCAATAATTGTGAGCTTACTTGCGCTCCCATATTCCACGAAGTTTGACCCAAGACTAAAAAAAACTTGCGTAATATATGAAAGTTGGCGCAGTTAAATACCATATTTTTTCTTTTCGAAATTGCTCACGCTTTCTGTTATTCCTGCCCCTGTGTAAATATCAGTTGTTCATTGAAATTTCGCTGCAGAAATCATGAACAAAATACCAATTAGAAATACTAATAATATTACCAAAATCTCTAAAATAAGTTTAAAATACCTTTTTAGGATTGGTATTTATTTTTTCTGGAATGTAAATACTTCAAATAATTTATGCTCAAATATTTCAATTCCGATGTACAGTATACGTTTTAAACAAATCTCTAAAATAAGTTTTAAAATACCTTTTTTAGGATTGGTAGGTAGTTATTTTTCTGGAATGTAAATACTTCAAATAATGTATCCTAAAATATTTCAATTCCGATGTACAGTATACATTTTTATTCCAATTAGAAAATGTGTCACTCATATTTTACGGTTGGCACCAAAGAAAATCCATCCACAAAAAAAAAAAAAAAAAAAAAAAAAAAAAAAATGGTTTTTAAGGTTTCTCTTGTCATATCATCCCAATATACACATTGTACCATGATTCGTGTTTGTAGCCGAACTTACCTTACATTTCAGTGAGAAAATCTTTCTTTCAGTGATTGAGTCTGATTTGTTAAAGTAATGTAACTTCGGTTAAGAGAGCTAATATCGTATACAAGTAGGTTAGCTCCAACATTTTCCCCTTCAAGTTCCAGTAATATAAGGTAGACCTATATAGGGTATTATAAAAAAAGACTTTGTCACAAAAGCAAAACATTACATGTATTTAGATAGAAACACATAAAAAGGTGTAAAGTCTAACACACAAGTTAATTAAACCATTTTTTAATGACGCGCAACTTGGTAAGGTCTTGGTTGGACATCATGGTCCTAGTGTTGGGCAAATTGAAATGTTTTGTTCTCGCTTTTATCCTCTGTTGGTAAGTCACCATAAAATACAAGTCAGACGTAAATAGTGTGTTCATCAAAAGAATGATCTAACATAAATGAATAAATAATTTTAAAATAATATTTTTTAGCGAACTGTTTGCTTTTAAGTGATTCTGTAACTTATTAACATATTTATGACACACCAAGTATAAACAAGTGTTATTTAGCATGTTTATAAAAATTGTTTATCCTAACGCATACACAGGATTTATACATGAACGTCTTGGGTTTATTTGTGTGCAGTATACATTATTGTCAGTGTTAAAAGATCTAACATTTTTCAGTACTAATTTATATATTAAAAATAATTCTGAATTAATTTATTATGGTTAGTATAATTTTTTTGTTTTAATAAGGATAATATATAAGGATAACTATTGTGGTTCTGGAGTAAAGATGTGCCCAATTTTAAATTTTGTGGTGAATCAAGACGTGGTTATATTTTTACGTTTTTCCTGAGCGTTGTTTTGGCAGTTTGTCTCATTTTGTAGCCACGTATGCATAATTTATTTGTACTGAAAGCTTCGGATAATCCTTTAAAATATAACACTGGCAATATCAAAAGAACAATTATAACATAAATTAATAAGTATGGAAACTTTCGGGATTTATATTTATTCTGTTTTGATTGCGTTCACGAATGCTGTAGTAAAACATAAAAATAACACAGTCTGCCGTGAGCGAAATTTCTTTGAAACAACAATAATTATTTCTGTTGCTAAAAATCAAATAACGGGTCCTAAATGAGTACATTATCACAAATATAAAGTGAGAACTGTAATTAGCAAGAATATGTACTTTTAGGACACTTCATTCTGAGTTGTTTTTATTATTTTGTAGTCGTAACAGTTCAAGGTTTTTCTCGAATGTGATCTAATACTCCCTCTTTTTCCATTTCATCAAAAATAAATGGGCAGTACTTTTTAAATGAATTACTCTGAAATAATGTATACCTAGCACTTTCTCTTATGGGCACATTCAAATCATCGAGTGCTGTGAAGACATTGAATTCGTCCCTTTCGTCAGCAAAGAAAAGCGGAAGCATCACACAGACAGCCATTAGCACATGAAAGCTCAGCGCCTTTATATCTGCTTTCATGTCTTCTACGGACAGTTTTTCCTACCAACCGAACTCTTCAAGGTGCTTGTTCAAAGAATCACAATACAGCATACACAAATCGTTGATTCCGGAGTTTCGGACTTCTGGGTTACTACTCACCCACACAAACGTGATTAATTTCCTTCACCGGAGATGTAAATTCTGCATATTGAAAGTCCAGGAGTTTGGCATCTACAACTTGCCCACAATCGTTGTATTTGAACATGATGTTGGTGTACCAAGGATCTCTCTGTGTCAAACGCCTTTATCGGCTGCAGTGACGCCTCCATGTCGTTCACAAGTAGCTCCTGCAACGTGAGGTCAGTTAACTCATTTATAACGCTCAACCACTGTTTATAGCTAGGCTTGTCTTCTAGGAAAGCAGCCATGCACTGAAAACAGCTCAGCACAACCCTTATATGCAATTTAAGAGCCTCCTCAGTAAACTCAGGACTACGCGTCACTATGGATTGAATTATTTTTAGGATGCTTCTTGTAAACTGCTATCGAGAGGGCGTGTAGTTTGGCTGAATACTTGGCGTACAACTGGCAGTGGTTGAGATCTAGAAGGTTGTGTCTATCAACCATAGTATAATCTGATGCTTTCAGGTCTTCCAAGACGACGCAGAGTGGATTCGGTGAGCTGTAATGTTTAGGTACAATACTATGCTTAGATATTTTATAAGTCTCGCTAATAAATTGATTATAGTACATAGGTTCTTTGTCGTATAATCATTGACGAATTCACCATACGTGTTTACAAAGTCGTCCATTGGTGATTTGATGATCAGTGACACTGAATATTCTGAGGAATCGTTATTTGGTGTCTTGTAAATTCACAATCGCTCTCAACGTGTTACTGCCGTAATTGTTTCCTGGCGGTACAGCTGGGTTCGAATGTGTGACTTGTGATGACGAGCTCTTCGCGATCCTCTTGTCTGATTGAAGACAGGATTTGAGAAAATCAGCAGTCAGCCATTCAGGTACTCGTAGATCTGCCATTATCTGAAAAATAACAAACGTTTCCCACACTGTAATTCTTGTATTATATAGTATTGGATAATTGCACTAATCCAATTTGGATAAGTCAAGCTAAAAATTATGAGCTTAATCCTGTAATATTACCGGTTGGTACACGAACTTGTTAGTCCAAACCCTATGACCAGAATGTTTTTTTTTCACATTTTGTAGACAAGTCGAAATCATTCAAAAAAGATTAGAAAATGTTTCAGAATAATTCAGGAGCTAAGTCTAAATGAAACATACAAGGATATACAATTTAGTAAAAACAGTGGGTTCACAGAAACATGAGAAGTAGTCAGTAACTGTTTACTCAACCTGGATAGCTCTGATGGCACGGCTACTTTTTATGATCACGGTGTTATAAAAGAATCTACTAATCTATTACTCGCTTTGTACTAATGAAACAGGGTTGTAGGTATTTTACAACATGTACATACTCATATGTGTATTAGCATACTGTATGTCTTCGGTTTTTAACTCTTACAATAGCGTAGTTTCTATTCAGTTGCTTGGTTACGTAGCTATTTTCTGCTTATGTAAAAGATAGATAAGGAGTTGTCTAGATTATGAAATCTAGAGTTGTATCCTTAAAATGTATTTTAAATGTTTACATTAGCTCCTAGGAAGTTGAATGTGTTACTCTATTGAATCTGTAAATACAGAAGTAAATAAAACTTGTATAACGCTAAATTTGTGTGTTATTTTTTTAATTTCAATAAAATAACTATTATTAATATTATTTTTTTTGATAGATGTATAAATTATATAAACACAAGACTAAAAAGCAGAAAATAATTAAATTAACAAAATAGAGTTTTTAAACCACATTTTTAAAAGTGATTCAAAATAGTTATATAGTTTCTCATACATTCAAATATATTCATAGTCTCATTCAGATTGTACTAGAAATGTATAATAGCAATTTTAAATTCGGAACATACAAAAATTTGTATTGTAAAAAACAAATAAACGTGGGGTAACAGTTATAATTATAGTAAAAAATACTATTTGCTTATCAAGGAAACACGTTTTTTTTCTGGACATCTGCCATCGTTCAGATCAAAAGTCTGTCAAAGAAGGAGTGGCCTACACGTTATTTGATAGAGCAAAGAGCTTATGGTCAGGTAAAGATGGATATTTTTATTCGCCTAAAACTTGAAGAAAATAAATGTTTAAACTTAATACTGTGTAAGAAAATTACACAGTATTTTTTAACGACATTAAAACCCCCATTTTAAGATAAGAGTCCAGTTTGAGGCCAATTTATAACAGAACAAAATAAATTTAAACATGCTTTTAACGTTTATGCGGACTATTTTCCTCTTTGTAAGAATCTTCCTCGGAATTAACATATATTTATTTAAAAAAGAATTAACCAAATTGGCCCACTCAATAATTAGCTAAAATAGTGTATCACTGAAACTAATTTAAATCTTAAACCAAAAAGGATAGCAGTAAATCAAAAACAAATTGAAGTTTTATGAAGTAAATGAATTGGAAATGTATTTTATTAAATCACAAGCAAAAGACACATTTTTTTTTAATTGTGATTTTTAATAAGAGTATCCTGGTTGTATAATAATGTATATTGTATGGACGTAGTGAACCAACTACTCTTCAGATCAGGAAAATTGTATCTGAGTGATACAATACATTAATACATGTATCCTGTCACTATAATGCATTTCTCTGTGTCCTTGGGTCTTGCCTGCTGCTTGGTGTTGTCCTCTTCACAGCTACACCTTCTGAAGTCTCTTCTGAGGAACAAGACTCCGATGGTAAGGTATTTTGAACTCCTTAACAATCTAATTTAAAATTCTTAGAGAAATATTTAATGTGCGTGAGTGTTTTAATTCCCAAATTTTACATTTTTGTAAAACAAACTCACAGAATAATGTTTTATTAGTGTAATGTAATATTTTAGTGTAATACTCGTATAATACATTTACGTACTCGTATATTGTAACTGCTAAGCAATAACCTCATTATATTCTGTATATAAAACCTCTGTTTCTATGTAAAACCTCAAAATTTTAAACTCATTTATTACTAAGCAAATGATATAGTTTCTAGGTCAAACGATTAATTTTATAAATTGCTAAAAATATGTTCTAAAATGTGTATATAACTGGATTATTAATTTTATTAAATCTAGTAATTCTTAAGGCTCATCAAATAAAGATTTTTAATCGAGTTTTACACTATATCTAGTACAAAAATGTAACAAATGTATTGTAACGACTTTTTTCTGTGCAAACGTTATTTTTGTTGATTCACAGACCCAGAAAGACTCAGTCGAAAATGAGTAAAATATTCCATAGCTCGAGAGAAGCGAGTCGGGATGAGTAAGCCAAAAGCTCAGATTAGTCAGCTCAGAAGGGAAAATGAGTGTTTAGTCCTGCATTCTTCAGTTCCGTGTAAAGATTTCAATACATTGTCTGTTTTATCTAATCTGTTACAGATGAGGGTGTCAATTTACCACGTGTAACCTGTGATCTTCTCAGTTTCTCCTTCAAAGGCTTCTCTGTGAACCACTCTGCCTGTGCCGCACACTGCCTTCTACGCAGGAAGAAGTTCCGAGGTGGCAGGTGCATTAATGGCGTCTGCAGCTGCCGCAAGTGATGATAGCGGTTCACTCTTCCACTTATCAGCTTCGATGTGACTTTTGTTAAGTGGATTGACGTCAATGACTGATGGTTTTCAATTAAAAATTATTTAGTAAAATTTTGTTTTTAATCTTTTCTCAATACAAAATTACTTCTTTAAACAATAATACTTTATCACAATAAAGGTGTTAAATTATTTTATATTCCTCAGTTTGTGGTTCAATGCCAATTGATTCGTGCAGAACTATACAAGAATCGCCATTTGTTTTTTCTGATATCAATGTCAGTTCGGTACCTTAATGTTTAAAAAAAAACTAACTGTTATTAGAATTCGATTTTTACTTTTTATTAGAAAACCACTGATAAAAGTTACTACTATATAATATTAAGACGCACATGAAACTAATATGAAATTATAGTAACATGAATTAGTAACTCTACCATTGCAGCACCTAAGGTCCCAATATAGTATGCTTTAGGAACAGAGGAGAGTGAGCATCCAAAGTGACCTATAGCAAAACTGTCATTGTACATTGGTATCAAATCATGTCATACATTTTTTGAAGTTTTAAGATTTAAGAATTTAAAATTTTTTAAGAATTAAAAAAAATATCAATTAACATTGATTTAGGAGTGATGAGTTTCCATTAGTTACTTCCACTTTACCCTAAGATAGGAGTGAACCCCGATCGGTTCAGCGATTACGTGGGCATAACTCATTTGTGAAAACCCTCCAAGCTCCTTCAACCTCCATGCTACCAATGGAACTCGTTTAATTCCGGGTACAGTTGTTTTGGAATTTTATCTTTTGTTCCAGAGCAAACTTTGCTGTAATTTGACATCAATGAGACATCTAAAACTTTTAAAAGGTACACTCACCAAGAGATTTGTGGCCTCTTTCTTTTAATATAAGTTTCGGAATATTCCACTTATTGGTAGCTATGATCGCTTCCTCAATGGTACGTTTCATGTTGTTTTGTCCACAATATTCTACATCTTGTTGTAAGAGTGAAAGAAAGTTATGAAGTGTGTAAGGTAAATCCAATATGACGTAAAACACTTTGCCAAAAGACAAACCTTTACCTTTGGATCATAGTCCATAAACTAACTTAAAGTTAACATCTTGCTTTCCACTGCCAGTAACATTGATGTTGATAAAACTATGTGTTTCAAGGTTACATTACAAGGAAACTTTTATATCCAGGCCACACCTTTCTCTTTCAGAGGTTAGTTTCAATGCAATTGCTGCCATCGCAAGATTTACACTTAATAGATTGTTTTATAGCATTGCTTCAGTATATTTAAATAAAATAATGGAACCATTACCTGATGTTTCATACTTATTCAAAGATAGTTATATTTAGACGATGTGCTCAATTTTGAAATTTTTTTGAACACCTAGAGCCTAGTCATGTGTGGTGTTCAATCTAGACTTACAGTCAAGAGTCTTGCATTGATTAACTATAAACTCACATTTATGGAAAACCATAAAACTATACAAGGTCTGAGAAGCCTACTTCTATCAAAAGACAACTCAAATAATGTTATAAGTCTAAATTTTATAAGTCTTAAAATGTATAGTAAAAGTTAGATAGTAACTTATCTTTGATATGTGTATTGCAGTACTAACCAGACACTGCATACTTAATATTTGCTAAAATGTACATATATTTGTACTAAAACTTTTGCTTTTCTTTTCTGAATATTTCCTTAATCTGTGTTCAACAGTGGTTGCAGAAAAGATTTGAAACAACAAGTGTTGTTACTATCAAGCTTATATACAAGCTTGATAGTAATGAATTATAGCATTATAGTTAATTTGTTATTTTTCACATCACAACTCCATATATAGCTTTTACAACAAATGGCTTACCCATTCACCACACTAGGCTAAATATGATAAAGCTTTGAGACATTTAGAAGTTGTATTTTTTTTTTTAATTAGTATTACATGCACTATAAAAATATATCACATTAAAACTTAAAACATGGGAAATAAAGTTTTATACTTTTTTCTTTGGAGATTTTTTTTAGTCTGACTTTATAAAGAATATTCAAGTTATAAGTACATTTTCCCTCTTAATTCACTAGTTGCCATACAATACATTTCTAAACAAATTAAAAAAAAAAAAAAACATGGGAAACTTTTATAAACAATATTTTTGAGAGCATTTTATGGAGTAATACAAATCATTTTACTCATAAGTACAAATATAAAGGTTACATACTCATAACAAATCTTTTTTCCATTAAGTCACGAGCTATAGACTAAAAATGTAAAAAAAATAGTTTATTTAAAAGCTATGAACAGATTTACAAGAGCAAGAATTCCAAATACTTAGCAGGGTGTTGCTGAAACTCAAGTTGCTTATAAAATATTCTGTAAAAGAACTATCTCCATATAAAGTGTTTAGTTCTAAATACAATGCTCACTTTAAGTATCTGCAAATATAACAGTTCAGACATAAACTGCAGATGTAGATTTTTGGCGTTTCCATCTGTAGGGTTAAATAAAACTAATATAAAATATTTAAGAAATAAAAGGTTTTTTTTATTTTTGACATAACAAGCGTGGCAAGTGGTATATAAATGCAGTTGATCAGTTGGAGTTAGCTGTGGCAGCACATTCGATGGCAGGCGCACTTGTCTCCTCCTCCAGTGGCGTCTCCAAGATCCGGGGCCCATACAACAGCACATAAGCGCAGTGCCAATCACCTGTAATCAAACAGCTCATCTACAAAGCAAAATAAACAATACTCTGTGTCTAACTTGATTTTAAAACTATAATCATTTCTACCCATAATTCACTCAAAACAAGATTTCTTTAAATATGTCATTTAACATTATTCGACATATTAAACATTAAACATTTATTTATTAAACATATCAAACACATTACGCCATTAAACATTATTAATTAATTATATATTTGTTGTATTTTAACCAAAAAACAAAAATAACATTTTAAAATTTTAACCTTATTTTAACTGCATATTTCAGTTTAGAAGGGTTTAGTTAGAAGGGTCTGTTCATTAAGTATCAGGACTGGTTCGCTATATCCTCAACGGAGCAGGGGAGAGGGGTCCGACCGGTCAGCTTCGGTAAGGTGACCCCCACAACAATTCAGTCGCCTGCAGACATGCGTTGAGACAGGAGGTGAATTATTGTGACGTGTGATTTTTAATGGTGTTTCACGCCAGCATGAAACGGACCATTGAGCAACGCTACTCTGTGAAGATTTGGTTTAAACTTGAGAAATCAACATCTGAGACCCTTGAACTCATTAAACAGGCTTTATGGAGATGATGCCTTAAGCCGCACAAGAGTTTATGAGTGGCACAAAATTTTTAAGGAAGGTTGGGAGCTCGTCGAAGACGATCACCTCGTCGGACACCTGACAACCGCTCTAACCGATGCTCAGGTGGCCAAAGTGAAAACAGCTTTGGACTCTGACTGCGTGAAAAATCACCCTTATTAGTGAGGAAACCGGCCTTTTTGTCTGAACAGTTCACACCATTGTAACAGAAGAATCTTGTAATGAGGAAAGTGTGTGCAAAGTTGGTGCCGAAAGTCTTGAACAAGGAACAGGATCTGTCACAGGTGGAAATTTTGGACTACGTCCATGGAGATGAAGATTTTCTCTACATTATTACTGGCAATAAATTGTGGGTGATTCAGTACGAACCGGAAACAAAACGTGAAAGTTCAGAATAGCACATGTAGGAATCTCCATGTACGAAGAAAAAAGTTTGGATGTCAAAATAAAAATCAAAACTAGGATGATTGTTTTTTGACAAGGAGTTTGTGCTTGCCGGAACAACCGTAAATGCTGCATTTTACATGCAAGTACTGACATGTCTGCGAAATCGTGTATCGTGCTTGCAATGAGGCATTGCCAAGAATTGGAAACTTCACCATGACAATGCGCCGTGCCACAATGCGATTGTTGTGCGGCAGCTGCTGACAAAATTCGCTGTGGCAATGTTGTCTCACCCCCTCAACAGCCCAGACCTTGGCTCCACCACACTTTTTCTTATTTCCACGAATAAAAAAAAAGCTCAAAGGACATCGATTCAACTCCATCAAGGCAGTTCAAGAAGCGACAATAAAGATTCTCAATAGTATTACAGAAACCCAATTCCAGCATGCTTTTAATGAGTGGCAGACGTGCCAAAATAAGTGTATCGATGCAGGAGGAATGTATTTGGACATTATTAAGTCATTTTAATGACACCTGCAATAAATTTTGACTTTTGGAATCAGTTCCGATACTTATTAAACAGACCCTGTATGTTGTTATTAGCTGTATAGACAAAACATAACATAGATGTGTAAACTAATAAATAAGGGAACTAAAAAAAAGAGGATAAGACAATAATTGGAGTAGAGCCTCAGGATTAAGACTATCCAAATTGTTTATCTCTCCTTACGTTAAAGGGTGGACAGTTCTCTTAGATCAGAATAAGGAGGATATAAGACTAATATTAGGAATGTTGACAGGACATGGCCCTCTAAGGAAGCATCTTATGAAGGTAGGCCTTAGCCAGACTAACGAGTGTAGACTCTGTGGAGAAGAGGAGGAATCAGCAGAGCACAATTTGGTTAGATTGTCCTGTCATCTTAAAAACTCGGAAAAGATACCTGTGAGCATATCTCCCCAGCCCCAAGGATATCAGAGAAGCCCTCAAATCTGATTGGTTTTTGCAAAAGCCTCGGACTTTGAGGACACAAAATTAAAGTAAGAGAGGCGCAAAGGTCCTTTTAGGACTAAGCGCAGGGACAAACTGTCCTTTTCCCTCAGGAAGGAAAAAAAAGGAACTAAACAAAACATAGATACAGGATATTGTCAAACCAATGAAACTCATTAGTCATTGGATTATATATATATATATATATATATATATATATATATATATATATATATATATTGTGTTTAGAATACCTATAAACTTGATAGACTTTTCTTAAGAATGGTGTTCGTTAATATATCTATTTACAATACAGAGCATTTAATCATTTCCACTTGCATGCCACTGCTCCACACAGCTATAAAAACTACATTTAATTGTTCTTTTTTTGTTTTCCAAGTAATTTGAGCTCAGTACAATGACTAACCAGAATCCATAAACAAAACATAGTGGTAAAATAAGTTTATAATTGTATTTAATTTAAAACCCACACATTTTTAAAAAAATAATGCAAGTAAAAGTGAACCAACAGAGTTCAGAAAATTTGAGTAGAAACGTTAATGCTCAAATCAAGCAAAAATACCACTAAGTAATACTAATGATATTATTTATTGGTATCTCTCTCCATTTAGTGTCCCTCACTTGTTTTATAACTAAACTCTTAAGAATCAAAGCAAGAGGAAAAGCCTCACTTAAAGACATTTCTTTAAATTACCTTTATACAGTATTAGTCAATAGCTTAACTGTTCAAAATTTAGACGCACTGTTCGTTTTATTTTGTTTGTGTTATTGAGCCCATCTGGCTATTGAGTCTTACCTCCACCGGACAACTTGAGTATCTCCTCAGTAGTGACAGGGGACACTTGGTCATCGTCACACTTGAGCCAAGTGTCACCTTTCTGTCGCACCCAGGCCACGTAGTGACCACTGCTGCTAGACCGTCCTTTATGTGTCAGCACGGCTTGCAGTGTGTAGAACCCTGAGTTGTTACTGCCCAGGTCTGCCAACAAAAACCTTCATTGAGTACAAGGTCAATTGTGTTTGTATTGAAAAATATGTATGTTTCTTCTGTGAAACTAAAAAATGTGCTTGCACTAGGGTACAATCTTACTTAACATGAGATAATACAAAAAAAATCGTGCTAAATCCATAAAAATTATATTTTATGTGTGTTCGAGTAACTGAATGTTTCTTGCTTCTTGCTCTTCATATTGAATTATCTTGTATTTATCATAAAATGTATGAAGTTTTTCTATTGTATTTCAAGTATTCATTTAAATATACAGTTTTTTTCCTTTAAGATCATTTAATTTTGTATAGGTTCAGCATTTTTGTTTTTTTCTATTTCAAGAATAAGTTAATAATTTACCACAATTGTATTAAACTATTGTAAATGACTGTAAACAATATGAGGTTGAGTGGTAGAGAGGGCTTGATGGCCCTAACTTCGCCTCTTTAATAAAAACATTTTCATTTTTTTCATTCATTTATTCAAGAATTATCACCACATGTACCATATCCATGGCTAATTAATTAAATTTGGTCTGCATTAGATAGATCTAATACAAATTTTTATTTAATTTTAGCGCTTAAAAAATTTGTTATGATGTACGGTTTTTGAGTTTGCCGTACATTATGTCCTAAAATTAATATTTAGTAAAATTTTGTTTTGAAATTATTCAAAAGTTGAACATATTGTAACAGTTGCAAAAACTAAATAAATGTCTTAGTCTTTAAAATATATACTTGTATACTATTATCTATTCTACGTCTGTAACCTCCTGTATATTTTATAATACCAGATTAATCATTGGATTTCAATAATCTCTAGTAAACGACCTTTCTGAAAACACCTGAGATGATTTTATTTCTCAAAGTGTAGAAAATACAATTTTTTAAAATGTTATTTTCAAAAAAATACTTTTATTGTTTTTTTGTAATTTAGGATATTTTTATAATAATAATTCTTAATTATGTGCATTTCACTATATCACAATGAAATAACACTATTATTGCTACTAACCATCTTCAAACCAATATGGTTCCTTTTTCCCTTCTTTCTTTTTACTATCACCTACAGGTCCTACATTTTTTAAATTTGTTGCCTTTTCTAATTCTTTGTCTTCTTGTTCCTGAAACATAAAATAACAAATCATCAACAGTGGCCATAAACATGTCAAATACAAATAACAATTTTACAAGACTTACCATCAAGTTGATTCATGTGCACCAAGAAATGGTTAATTTGGCCAAAATTTCCAAATACTAATATGGCATGGAAAAGAAATTCCACATCTTGCATGAAAAAAAGTGATAATCAGTGTTTGTGCATTGAAACCTCTTAGTCCAAAAGGTCAGAGCTTTTTGTCAATTTACAAGAATATAAGTTATAATTTTCTTTAATAAAGAAATTGACTACATCAGATTCAAATGGAAGAACATCCACAGGGTTAAAAATATCAAATGATAAATGTTCATAGGTTCTTGTAGTTTGACCTATTAAAACCAATCGAAAGGCATTCAGATGAAATCATATAGGCAATTTTATTGGCTAGTATAGGTAGATAGTTGACTGACTCATTTCCATCAAGAGGCTCTTATTTATATATATCAATATATATATATATATATATACTCTTCTAAGTACTTTTAAAGTGTACACAAAAAACAGAAACAAAATATTCAGTGCTCATGTTTAATTTTCGAGTTCACAGAACCCTTCATCAGAACTACACTGAATTAAAACATATAAACAAAACTCAAACCAAGAACAAAAGACATAACCAAAAAATTTAACAAATAAATACCATAAACAACAAGATTCCAATCAGCTGTGTGTAGAATATTTGTAAATGTTTACATAGAACTAAAAAAATTATTTGTTATAAAAAGGAAAAGAGAATAATCTTAGGTTCAACCCATCTGGTTGCCTTGATTTTAAAATTAATTGATGTGCGATTTCAACATTTCTTAAATTTATCAGATTGGTATTTTGATTGGGGTTTTGGCTCTAAATGGTAAAATTCCTTGGTAAATATTAAGATCAGCGACTACCGCTCCGATCGCCGTAAGGTTTTTCATACTAACACAGGTTAACGTAATTTCACCGAAAAAAATAGTCCCGATTATCGCTAACAATATAAAAACCAGTTCTAACGGCAGTACAATGTTGGCAATACAAAACACATAAATAACAAGATTTTCGACTATCAAACTAAAAACAATGTGCCGACCATGGACGTTTTGATGAATTGACAGTAGTCACGTGACAAACAGGAAGGTTTCTGACTGGCCGGGCGGATCACGTGACCTTACAGTACGGCTTCGATTGACCGCCGGATATAAACAAACAAACCCACATGGAAAAGGAATAATTAGTGAAATTATTGACATGGCTTGCGATGGTTCTTGTCACACGCTATTCTTTGAAGCATGTTTATTTGATGAAAAGCGTGTTATTAACGTGTTTTGTGCGCACAATGTGCTTCCAACGAAGACAAATTGTGTGAAGTGCGGAAACTCGGTGAACTTGACAGATGACTTAAAGTTCAGGGTGTGGAAAGATTGTTACTTTGCAGAAGAAAGCCCGGAAAAAGTGTGGCTGGCGTGTTTCAGCTAAGGTCGGCACGTTCCTGGAGCGAAGTAAAGTTAATATTAACACATTGTGGGCGTTTTATCATAACATATCTTTTCACATCACCTCCGAGGCACTTATTTGTTAAAACTCATCTTCATCTCACAGACCCGACAATAGTGGACTACTACTCATTCATCCGGGAAGTCTACATTGACCATTTGAAAAGAAACAGCCAACAGTTGGGCGGACCCGGCGCCGTAGTTGAGATCGATGAAGCCAAATTTGGCAAAAGAAAATACAACAGAGGACGGATAGTAAAAGGACAGTGGGTGTTGGGGGGGAATAGATCGGGAGACCAAGCACACTTTCCTTATCCCAGTTAAAGACCGTACGGCGAAGACTCTGATACGGTGTATTAGAACTTGGGTGTTGCCAGGATCCACAATAATAACTGATTGCTGGAAGGCCTACAATACCCTATCACAGTATCAGTTTTAATCACCTGACTGTGAATCACACAAAGAACTATTGTTGACCCCTTAACATCCGCCTGTAACCAACACAATTGAACGGAAGTGGCGTGACGTTCGGTTCAGAAGTCCCCAAATACGGTCGCAAAGAGCAAGCACTTCGTCGGCTAAACCTCGCGGAGTACTTGTTTAAAACCAAGTACATCCCAGAAGAAAGGGTTCACGCTTTCCTCGAGGCAGTGGCTGCGCTTGTACCCCCCAAAATACCATTAAAGTAATTTTTTTAAAATTTTAATTGTTTTTATTTCAATTTTGTTTAATTTTAATTTTTTTGTACTTTGGGATTATACCGACCATTACCCAGACATGAATCGTTATTTTGAAATTTTGCTTCTACTGATTACTAGATTAGCATAGAACAATATTTCGTCAATATAAAACAGGAATTGTCTTATCTCAAACCCCTCCCCATCCTCAGACAGAGGTCAAAGTCGAGCGGTCTAGTAGATAACGTGATTGCAGATAGAGCCTAGCTTGCCTATTCAAAACTCAGATCACGCGATGCTTGCCTGCTGCGCAGCGCTTTGCGCTGCTTGCTCTTTTAGAAAAAAAATTAACTCGAGCTTGCAAAGTCCAAGCCCAGATCACGCCATGACTGCTTACACACGCACAACACTCAGACAGAACTAACGCAGGTTTCATTACAGGCAAAAGATAAGCGGGCGCGCGTTTATTACTGATAAGATAAGACGAGTTTATACTAGAATTAGTACATGGACTACTGCCCTACGAACTAATAACACCAAAAAAACGAATAAATGCATTGTCAGTCAGGTTTTTTCAAATTTTGTTTTTTCCAAAATTTTTTTTGGGGGGGGGAGTAAACGCTACGGCGATAATCGGGACTACTTTTTTCGGTGAAATTACGTGCCCTGCGAACTAATAACACAAAAAAAAAAAAAAACGAATAAATGCACTGTCAGTCAGGTTTTATTAATTTTATTTTTTTTTGGTGGGGGGGAGTAAAACGGCTACGGCGATAATCGGGACTATTTTTTTCGGTGAAATTACGTTAACCTGTGTTAGAATGCAAAAAAATTACGGTGATCGGAGCGGTAGTCGCTGTTCTTAAGATTTGCCAATTCCTTTTAGGCTGAAGCAATTTTCTAATTTATTTTGATTGTGTTGAATCGCATGAGCAGAAAATGGTCTCTCATAATTTTGATGGACAACATCAAATCGATGATTGGTCATTCTCACTCTTAATGGAGTGATGGTTTTTCCAATATAGTCTTTGGGGACAGAATTTACAGGTTAGTTGATAAATTATGTTTTTTGTAGTGCAATCAATGTTACCTAATAGGATATTCTTTTTCAGTTGTGGCTACTTTTAAACTATTTAGAATTTATTAACATCTTACAAATGCCGCATCTTGGCTTGTTGCAAGGATTGCACACGTTACATTTGATGTTTATTACTTTTTTTGGATTTCTCTCATACTTTAATTTCGGTCTAGAGAGAATGTTTTTGTAAATTTGGAGGTATTTTAAAAATTACTTTGGGGAGCTTAGAAAATAAATTTCTCTAGTTTCAGGGGAAGATTCCAAAATAGGAAAAGAAACCTTTAGAATTTTGTTGATTTTATGAAGGCCAGGAAAATATTGCGTGATAATACGTTTCTAACCAAAAAAATATTTAAAAAATATATACTTTTGTCAGATCTGTTGGCTTTACTTTATTTAATAACTTCTTAATCCACAAACCTTCTCAAGGTTCCCAAAAATGTTAATAAGGGAGTGCATGGTAAGCAATTTCTAGAGCTCTAATGATTATCTATAATATTGTTTTAGTTTCAATTATTCCAAACATACCCTGCCATATTCTATTTAGAAGGACACAAGGAGTAGTAGTATAACAATTTTTAAGTAGTAGTAAAGGAATAAAACACTAACACAAATCATCAACATAAGATATTGCACATGATATACGATTCACAACACGAACAAACTACTTCAGTGTCATCAGCTGCTCAGACATTGTTGTATATAAAAATGCCATACAGCCCAACTTACATCTGTAAAGAAATATATATTTATATTTGTTCACGGTTTTTCAAATATTATGGTGCAATAAGCTTTGTTAAAAATTAATATTTAAAGTTTGGAGTAATAATTGCTTATTATGATAAACCCGTATTGTAGTCAAAAAGCCGATGGAGGACGATGTTCCCATATGCCCATGCCCGCGATTCGATAGTGACGGTCAGTGGCTAAATTTTCATTTTAAATTGTTCACACCTTGAACTGGAAGCTGAATGTCAACTGGATATGGTTCATTTACCTACAATCTAAATAATGACAATAAGCCATATTTAGTTCACTTTCTGACTCCCCTACTTACATTAATAAACAAATCTTTAGGAGAGGATTTGTGATGGCACAATAATGGAAGACGCACATTATACATGAATTGAAAGATTTTTGTGTTGCCTTCGAGTTATCTCAATATTATACATCTAAAATTAGAAAGGAATTTAGTTAAAATTATATATCTTTTAAGTTGTTTTATTTTTTTATAGCAAATCAAACCACCCTTCTTGCACTAACAAAATCATTGTTTCAAATTGATAGGAGTTCTTTTTATTATACCGTACCGAACTAACATTTTCAGTATACCTCACTTCTCTGTGCATCATTTAAACCAATAGCTTATAGATGATAACTACTGGGAAATAGTTTCAAAATATAAAAATTGTGTGAAAGATCTAATTAAAGAACTATTTGCTTTAAATCTAACTAACTACATGCCACAACTATAGATATATAAAGCCGCATCCCCACTTCGCCGAATGGCATTTATCGGCATTGCCAAGTGGCAAGTGTGGACGCTTGGCCGGCTTGTGCCGTACGGCAATGCCGCGTGCCGATTCCAAACCGACAGGTCGTCGGTCCAGATCAAAGGAAACCAAGCGGCAGGCTGTAGTAGGGACGTTCCAAGCGGTAGGCCACGGCACTATTAACATAAACTTGCCTCCCCAGTGTGTCCCAGGACGTTGAAGAGGCACTAAAGCATAGCTATGGAGTGGTCCAACGAAAAGGTTTTAGAACTTATTGATGCTTATCGTTCATCCGCACCCACAATAATAACTAATGCAGCTGCTAACAACACATCATCATCAGAAGACATTTTAGCAGTGTGTGACAGTGGATACTGATGTCTGGGCAGTGCCATGCCGGATGGCAACGGTACACAAGCCGACAACAGCTGTGCCATTCCGCAAAGCTGGTTGGCTTTGCCATACGGCCTCCATCGGCATAGTGGGGATGCGGCTTAACACAAGTGTTAACTTACCTTAAAACGAGACCTCATGGGTGTGAGCTTCTGTTGGAGTTCAGGAGAACACAATTCAAAAGCATCAAAGTCTATTGGGAACTTAATGTCTTTTAAAACTTTAGCATTGACTGATTCTCTCTCTTTGTAGAAAAACCTAACAAACTGCACCGTTAAGTAGGCCGGCAATCGTTTGATTTTGCTCTGTAACAATCAAACAAAAAATTGTATTTATTAAAAACCAGTAATTTTACTTAGCCTGATTGAATTAATTTATTGTGTAAAAACAGTTACATAGTTCTTAAATGTATCAGTTGTTATGTTGATAACACATATAATTCATAAATGTTATTTACCCCTTAATAGTTTATTAAAAAAATTACTAAACACCATATGGTTTGGCTAATTCCTTGAATAAAAAAAATTATTAGAATTTTTTTTTAATTTTAAAAACAATGTTTACCTTAACTTTTTATTAGTAAAATTATTAAACTTTTGAGAAAACAATCTGTTGTTTTGTAACTAATTAATTGTTAAGACATTACATTTTCATACTTTTTAAGTAATATTCCAATAAAACTTTCCAAAGTAACGATTTGGCAATTTATTTAATGTAGAACTGCTTTATTTCGACCTATTTTCCCTTTATCAGTAAATTGACGCTTGAGTTATTGAATTTATTTTACAAATTACTGAAAAATAAACATATATAGACCTCTGGCAAATGGATAGTTTCTTACAATTTATTTTTCCTAAAAATAACTCAACAAATACAAGAACTCTGTATTTACAAATAAAATTAAAATCTAAACAAAAAGTGCCACTAATTATTTATATTTTGTACCTAACCTTTCTTTATAAACCAATAAAAATATTAACTGTATTAGTTGATAAAATATTAGAACTATCTTCTTGGAAAGACTAAAAAAATTTGTAAATGGGTTTTGACCTTTCCCATTCAAAAAGTTTAAATATAAACATTTCAAAATGCTACTAGGAAAATAAAATACATGTAAAATAAAAGGAATAAACTTGAAATGTAAATACAGACAGAGTACAATAAACCAAGTTAATTATTTCAGCATTTCCGAAAACTTACCATTCTGATATACTGAGCATCTCTGCCTAGTGTTGGTGAGTGTTTTGTTATTTGTTCTTGAAGTTTCTGAAAAATAAACAAAGTAACAGTAGTAAGCACATACATAATATAATCAATGAGACATTCAGCAGAAGTAATGTTGGTAATACTTAGTAACTACTACATATTTAGTTATTATCTTTTTAATTAAATTTACAATGTCCGGAAAGTCAAATGCAAAATATTATTAAAATTAATAAATTGAACTGTCACCTATATCATGTAACAAAGTTTAGAAATAATGAAAGAAGTACGTACAGTGGAAGCTCGATGTATCGAACATCAAGCGGAAATGCAAAATTTCAATACATTGAGAATTTTTATATATTTATTCGATATATCAAATGGGACAGACTTCAATATAAATAGAGTTAAAAATTATTGTTCTGTGATATAATTAAACTAACTCTACAAGGTTCCATTATACTTTTGTTATGTTTCCACACTTATGTAGGTAAGAAAACTATTTGGGTTGATTAAGAATATAAATCTCTCACTTTGTTTTCTACATATTGAAGATTAACATTTTAAATTAACTCGTACAAGATACAAAAAAATCAGTAACACTACATATCGAGATCTGTAATCTGATCTCTTACTCAGGTGAATAACCAGCCTAACACGCAACTTAAATTTTACACATAAAATAAACAAATTATACCAGACCGCTGTCAACTTCTATGCACACTAACTCTAAAACATATACTTAATAAATCAAAACACAATTATTAACACTGAACTATAAAGAATACAGGTCACAATAGGTCTGCAGTTTATTTCAACCTAGATTGTAGTTATGTGTTATGTTGGTTATTCACTTAAGGAAGAGATCAAAATTGCAGTTCTGGTAACAGAGAGTTACTGATTTTTTTGTATCACTGAACGATTGCAAATGTCCGGAAAAAACATGGTTCTTTCACAATCCTTCCATTACCAAAAACAAACTTCCAAGATAGAATTGTACAAAATATTACAATCTTATTTCTACATGTATTAAATAGCATAATATGGTGTGATAAATGCTTAACATTGCAAGCAATTTTGAGATTTAGCAATAGCTACTCACGAGACTCAGTAGTTACAATATTAAAATGGATTTCCATCATAGTTCATAAAGACCTGATGCTTTACAACTTCCAAAAAATAAAACTGTGAAAGTCTTAAATGTATAGTACACAACATTAGGGGCAATCTAACCATAACCTATATATGAGGTATGTTCAAAAAGCAATGGGAATTTTCATTTCTTGACAAAAATATTTATTTATTCATCTACATTAATGTTGTCACCTTGAAAATAGTCCCCATTAGATATTATGCACTTGCACCGGCGCATCTTCCAATCCTCAAAACACTTCTTAATCTTTGGGACAGCCTTTTGCTCTTTCAATGATGCACTTTTAATGTCATCTATGCTTGTACATCAACAGTCCTTTAAGGTTGTATTTATAAATAAAAAAGTCACACTGAGCCATGTCGAAAATATTGAGGCTGAGTCAACATTACGGTACTGTTTTTGGCCAAACATTCATGAACAAACAATGAAGTGTGATCAAGTGCACTGTCTTGGTGCAAAAGTTATTATATGTTTTGCCAAAAATCCGAAAATTTTTTCAGATTGCTTCACGCAAATGGCATTTAACCCTTTAAGGACCGGACCCTAAAATAGATGTTGCCCAATACTGTTATACCTGCTCCCAAAACTGTTCAGTTGTCAGTCATGCTTTTTTTAAGTGGTTCAAGAGAAAAATCATAAAAAATGTATTTATTGGCATATGATTATGTATTTGGTGTCAAAATGTACATTTTAAATCAGCCTAAGTATATAAAACTCCAAATCGTCTTATGTGACCCTCCTTTTTTGCATTTATAAAAAAATAAAAATAATATAACAAAATTATTTAATAATTTTTTAGTTTACAGTGTTTTACTGTAAAAACCAAAGACATTTTAACTGTGGGAAACCAATTTATTTTACAGAGAATATTGTTTTCTACATGTGTGCCAAATTTTAACTTATTTGAAATACAAATAATACAATCAAACAAAATTTATCATATTGCTACAAAAGCAATAACTCATAAAAGTTGTTACTCGGAAATATCAGTACAGCATCGAAAATATAAAAATAATTTAAGTTATACAAATTCTTATTTTATTTTACAATATAGTGAAGATTAAATAGGCATAAAGTAAAAAAATGTATACACTATGTACAAAAACTTTTCTCGGTACTTTGGGATTATACCGACCACACCAGTATGAGGAACACAAAAATATAAATTTATAGAAACAAACATTATAGAACAAAAAAACAATTCTTTAATTACAAACTTACAATAATTCTCAATTGTTAATGGGTTTTCTGTGACGCCCAGAATGCAGCAATATCAAGGATGAGTGAGTGTAGTGAATTTCCGCGTTCAGCCGCAACTGCCGACCGCCACATGTATTCAGCTAGGTATTAGTCAAGATGGTGTCGTGCTGTTCCTTTTGTTTTTTATTACGTCATTTAGCTGAACCCCACATTCGCTCAACCTGTTGAGTATTAGCACCGGTTTCCGGGTCGTGGCATACCAGCTGAACGGGCGGCGAGACTCTGCAGTCACGTTATCTATTAGACCGCTCGACTTTGACCTCTGTCTGAGGATGGGGAGGGGTTTGCGATAAGACAATTCCTGTTTTATATTGACGAAATATTGTTCTCTACGCTAATCTAGTAATCATTAGAAGCAAAATGTCAAATAACGATTCATGTCTGGGTGTGGTCGGTATAATCCCAAAGTTCCCAATTTTCACTCGGAGCACTATTTACACACATGTTTGTCAAAGCAAAGAGAATGACAGCCCTCTTTGCACCAACTGCAAATCTAGGTTTTTTTCTTGATTGCTTGTACTTTTGGCCAGATCTTGAAGGTTGTAGAATAGGGTTATTGGTGGGATCTGCGTCCGAGTCTTCATCAAATGGAATTGAAGAATCAGACGAATCTAGCTCCCTCTCAAGTTCTCATAAGCCATTTTCATCACAATTCAGTCAAAAAATAATTCATACGAAAGCAAACATTACTACATCGAAAACACAGAACAACAAACGGACAGAACGTAAACATCTAGACACCTGGCGTCCGGCCGCGGCGGCGAGGCGAGCCACTACGCAGTACGCAGTGATCAGCTGACAGCGCTATTGTATTGCTGCTGTGTATTATTTTGTAGTTCAATCAAAACAATATTTTTAATATCCTTAATACTTTGAACAAAGTGTATATGGTTTAAAGTATATAATAAAATTAAATTGTAAATGTTAACATTATTATATTACGTATTAAAAATACTGAAATTCCGGCGTCCAGAAATCAACCGCCTGGTCCTTTTAGCGTGATTCACGAACGTCCAGAAATCGACCGCTTGGGGTCCAAAGGGTTAACTTCCAGATAATACTCTTTATTGACCTTATGTCAAGAATTCATGATGCACTTTGCCATTAACATCGAAGAACATAGTAAGCATAACCTTCACGTTAACTGCACTTGTCAAGCCTTTTTCCGTCTTGACGATCCAGAATTCCTCTTCTAGGGATGATTGAATCTTAGTTTCGACATCATATGTTCAAAACCCATGTTTCATAACCTGTTACAACATGTTTCAGTAATTCTACATTGTCGTTGACTTCATTTAGTGTCTCCTGAGCAACTTTCATTCGTCTTGGTTTTTGTTCAAAATTCAAAAATTTTGGAACAAATTGTACTGCCATACATTTCATACTCGAAACATTCAAAATAATTTCATGGAATGAGCCTAATTGATAAACTAATATTATCAGCGATCTCTGATCATATAATACAGTGTTCACTCAACCACTTCTTCCACTTTTTTTTCAAGTTTTCATCGGTTGTTGATGTGCTGGGACGTCCGGTGCGTTCGTCTTCTTCAATGTCTTCACGTACAACTTTTGAAACATTCATACCACTTGTAAACCCCTACTCATCAGTCTCGTCATAGGCCGTGGTTAACATTTCCCACACATCAATACACTTTTTTTTCATTTTTCACACAAAATTTTATACCAATTCTTTGATCCATTTTTTTAAACAAACGAAAATCACTGAATTCATAAAACACGTTTAACCTTAGCAGCTGTCATTGAAAAAGTTAACAATGAATAAAGCTGGAAATTTTATTATACTTCAGGAGCATTAGTACCAACATAATACAAAAAAAGCATGACAATAGGACTCTTCAAACCCACAAAACTTGAAAATTCCCAACGCATCTCGTATATCATACAGACTAAAAAGTATTGTTTCCTTAAATCTCAACAAAAAATTAATTGAGATTGATAAAATGTCTTAATTTAACAAATGAAAGTGAGCTAGAATGAAATGTACGTACCGACCGTAGGCCAGATTGCATGTACTTGACCTCCGTGGAGATGAAGCAACTGAGCTGTAGAAAGGTCTCTGTAGAGATGGTAGGGGGCTCGTCCGGGGCTTCTACACACTTCATTTCCACACTGAACACTCCACCAAAGAACTGGTCAATAATTGAGCTACAACAGACAAATTTCTTTTTAGGACTAATAACATCAGTTGTGAATAATGCATTTTATTTCATATTACAAATATATAAACTGAAAATCAAACTGTAAGTATATAAGTATGACAACTAATGCTCTGTGAATATGTGGGATTTAGATTCAAGTACAAATAGTACATTAATTATAATGCAATGTAACTATTTTTTAAACTTGAGATGAAAATTATTTATTTTACAATATTAAAATGGATTAAAATACATTTAGTTGCAAAATTTTAAATGAAATGCAAAAATGAACAGAAATGATACTAATCAGAGTGATTTATCACAAATCAGCAAGATAAAGACCCTAGGCCTATAAATTTATACATCAGATACAGTAATTAATTGGGTTGAGGATGAGAGGGAACCAGAGTCAATTAGTCTATGTTGTCTCTAGTTACTTTATATCAGGTACCACTTTCAAGTGTCCAGACAATTTATCCTCTACCTATGTCATTTCAAAATTCATTAAAAGCATTTCATTTGATTACAATAACAAATTTCAATAAATAGTTGTAAAGTCGGTTCTATGATAATATTTTGAAATTTATATGTTAATAAAGTCTACAGCAATTCCTTATTTTTTACCCTTCAATCTACTGAAGACTTTAGTTTTTGGCTGAACACATGATTGCCTGCGATTGTAAGGGATCATTGGCCCATCTTTGACATTCTTAGAGATGATTCGCTCTGTAGATCATGTAATGAACAGGAGGAAACTCCAGAACATCTAATTTTGATTGTCTGTGATAGTAAGGGATTATTGACTCATTTGTGGAATTCATAGAGATGATTCGCTCTGTAGATCATGTAAATGAACAGGAGGAAACTCCTGAACATCTAATTTTGATTGTCTGTGATAGTAAGGGGATCATTGACTCATTTGTGGAATTCATAGAGATGATTCGCTCTGTAGATCATGTAATGAACAGGAGGAAACTCCTGAACATCTAATTTTGATTGTCTGTGATAGTAAGGGATCATTGACTCATTTGTGGAATTCTTAGAGATGATTTCGCTCTGTAGATCATGTAATGAACAGGAGGAAACTCCTGAACACCTACTTTTTGATTAAATAATGAACATTAGCCTAATAAGACGAAAGAGGGAATAGTAAATACTTTTAAATATTGTAAACTTTTAAATTCTTGTAAAAACTATTAAAATTACTCTGAATAGTAGAGGATATACCATCAAAAAGCCACCAAGGATCTCTCGCTTAAAGTGAATTCAAAAGATTCATATTTAGCAAATGAAAAATTTCCAACTGGAAATTAATAAGGGGGGTACACATTCACCACTTAGTAATGCACTTGGTTCTAAGCTCTAACTTCTGGCATTGTCAATAAACGCAAACCTTTAACCCTTAAACCGATAGGCTGTTTTTGGGTAGAGAAAATTTGTGTATATAATACTTATCAAGATATAAAAATCTTAAAGTCTTTACAGAAGTTAAAATTTTAATTTCTTGTTGTAAAAAATAAAGAGCGAGGATATATATAAAAAATAGTTATTAAACAAATCAAAAATTCTGAGATAGACAAATCGTAAAAAAATTAATCGTTTTGAAAATGTATTGTTTAGTATTGGTTATGTAGCAAATAAATTAGGATAAACTGAAAGTAGTACCGAAAATCAATTTTTAGTAACCACAGATACAAAAATGTATACACTTATTTGGACTTGTCAAAATAGATATCTGATATTATTAGTAGACTATAAATAAATAGATTTTTTATGATTATTTTACTTATTTATTGCTAAAAATATACAGCAAATGCCTAAAATGTACTAATGCTGGGTCTAGCCTACATGTAGCTGACTAGTGCACAAAACCACAACAAAAAAAATATTTATCTAAACCTTATTATTGCACAAAACACATCACAACACATTATTTGGTAATCACTTCACTCATTTCAACATATTATGATAATCATTATTTAATGATATTTCACCTTCATGAATAATCTGTAACCAAAACAAGAAAATTCGCTCGAGCTAAAATGGTACCAATGGGACTGACCATTTCGATTCAACTACCCTTTGAATCATATTTCTGTAACATCACAATTGACAGTGAGAAATAGAGCATTATGATATTCAGCGTTTCCTCCTGTTTCCAATGGTACATAAATCAATCCAGGTGTTCGGTTGATTGCTGGTTGAGACACAAAATAAATAACAGGAACCCTGTTGATTGTCAGTTGTTTGGTTAACAATAATTAATAATCATTTATTTGCATAAAGAAGATAAGGCTAGAGGGTAGGACTCAGCCAGACGCTAGAATCAAGGTACAAGTTGCATTACATAAGGTACATTTGTCTGAATAGTGTACAGATAACCATATCAGCTGTCCTTGATATGCCTCAGACCCATGCACCACATGGGCTGTTTGTCTATTGATATGCCTTAGATTAACAATATCTGTTCAATTAACCCTAGTATTGGCAATCGACGACTAATCGTTGGTGACAGTCCAGCGGTGGTTGGAAATCAACGATTAGTCGTTATTCGTCGATTAGACGTTGTTTGCAGTGGTGCCCGAATCATGTTGATTCGGGCACCACTGCAAACATCAAAATCCGACCTGTCTACAGACAGTTTTATCAATAGTTGTATCGAGTGGACGGATGACGCAATCAGCTGTTTTTAAAGTGTAATTTATTTTCAACTCTGTTGCTATAGCCCGGCACATTTGTTGACTGTATTGGTTATTTTGTTCATTTATTACGCTTGTTAATTGTAAATATTTATTGATTATTGCATAAAACATGTAATGTTCTTATGTGAGTAGTTTTAGTAAATAATACTAACAGTCAAATATTTGTTTACTAAATTGAGATGCATATCGTAGTTTTGTTTTAGCTGAAGTCAGAAATAAAACCATTACAAAATATTAACTAATTATTCATTTATTTTATCACTGTAAATATAATTTTGTTACTCTATTCTTTCTTTTTAATAAGTTTCTTTTTACTATGGCTCAAAACAATTACGTATTTGGTTACTAAATTTCAAAATCGATAGTTGCTGTTTTATTCAGTTGGGTTTTAGGCACGTTTTCAAATTTTCACACATATTTTTAGTTTCTTTGTATATATTTCTAAAAACTTATATATTTTCAAAAACCACATAATATTTGACAACTTTTGGCTAACTTGAAGTTTTAAGTTCTAGGAATAAAAATATTTTCAAACCACTAGACCCACGCAATTAATGTAACAAAATTTTAAAATTTAGGTAAATTATTAATACAAAAAAATACACCCATTATAAAATGAAAGCTATCTGAACAGAATGTTATTCTCAACTCTTTTCTGAAAAAGAAAACAATGTATAATACACCATAATTGCTGCTATATATGTATTTTTTTTTAATAAAAAGAAAGATACCTTACACAACACACAAAAACGGCCTGCCATTAACAAGTGAAATGACTGTCACTACTAGGGTTAATTAAGATAAAAATATGATTATAAAACTTCCTTTCGATCTCAAAAAAGATTGTCAGCAAAAAAGGAGCTTACAACCTAAGTTATTGAAGCAGAAATTCAATAAAATCAGTACAGTATTTATCATTTAGTTCTAGTTTTGCATTTATTTCAGTATTTAAAACAGTATGAACATAATTTTTATAGTTAAAAAATATTTCCAATAGAAATGGTAAGATTCATCACTAGGAAAATTAAGCGTGTAGTAAAAGTGCAATGAGTAGTGAAATAGTTAATATGTATGATGGTACCCAAATGAAGCAGCTGTTGTTTCGTCAATTTTCTTAGCTGGGAGTTTCTGCTGTAGCATTCGTATCATCTCCATCCAACACTCATTGGCATCCTGCAATTCATTCCAACTTTAAATTTACAGGCTACTAAATATTATAAATTATATATTTATATTAGTTAAACAAAATTTTTATCATGATTAATAATAGTGTTTAACTGTTTAAACATAACACTTGCAATTACTTGTTACAGTTCACTATTGACAACAGATTATTATAAAAGGATAAGAGAATTATGGACATTAACCGTCAATGCAATAACGGTTATGCATATAATATGTCAATATTCATAACTGACTTATACCATCATATGCATATTAGAACTGAAAACTAACACTCGGTTAAAATTCATTGGCAGAAAATAAAACTACGATAACTCCCAATTAAGGAGCAAGTGATCCGCGACGTGGGATAACAGTGGTTGCTCAATAAATATAAAAATTAATAAAAATCCTGAGAACAATACATGAAACACAGAAAATGAAATTAACCTTTTGAATATACATCAAGACAAAAGTTACACAGACAAAAGATTAGTATCTAATTCTCTAAGTTTCCTTCAACAAACTTGATTATTAGCACTAATTTATTATTTTAGCTAAAAATAATGTTTTGTATGGTAGACTTGGTTTTCAATAATAATTGGGTACTAAATAACTCAATTCTGAATTCGGTACAATTTTTTACTAAGAAATAAGGTACAGACTAATTCAAAAATATTGTATCACCATTTTTATACGTGGTGGCTATAACTTTTACATAGCTATACAGTTATATGACTGATATAAAACAAAATTTGCTTCTGATTCCGAAACAAATATTAAATTTTGGTCTTGATTCTGAATTTCACTTGATTTCTGTATATACATTAACTAAATATTATTAATAACTGAGAACTACATAGTTCATGTTTTATGATGAACAACGTTGAATATCTATACAATCGTGTAATACCCTCCTCAATCAAATTTCAATTTTCTTAAAATTCAGACTTTATGACCTCTCTATCAACAAAATTTCTACATTGGTTATTCTTTAGATTTATCTCAACTGACCTGCTGCATGAAGTTACCATTGTCTGCCTTCTCTGCAAAGCGAGGGAATGCCATGTGCATGACTTGCAGCAGTATCAGAGGTGCAATGGAGGGGCCCTTGTCCATGGCCACGTACAGGTCTCGCAGGGCTCCCGTAATACTTTGAGCTGGCTGGGTACTGCTGCCCATCACCACTGTAAGTACAAAAATACAAGGTACTAACACAAACTTCTTCCACAAATCATACATTTCGTTTACAAAAAATTCGTTTATTTGTTGTAAAACATTTTACATGCATTAACAAAGTCTAATTCAGCTATAGACTAAATAGTATTGTCTCTAAATAATATTGAATAAGTATAATACAACAATATTACGTATATAATAATATAAGGCATTAATTGTCAGTTGAGTACAACACTGATTATATCATGAGTTTATCTTGAAACAATCATTAAAAGTCTATTTTGTTAATAGAAAAAAACTCATCAATATTATAGAAAGGGTTTTGTAACAGCCATTCCTAAAGTTTATTTTTATACATTTTAACACATTGGAGTCTGGCTCGCTATTTGCTGTTTTAATAGCCTGGTCTGCACAAATTATTGGGTTTTCAGATTTTTTCTTTAGAAAACTGTTAAATATTATGTATATGATATTATATTTTCTTGAAAGTTCTATCTTTCCTCTTTAAATTGATACTATGTAAAACTTTATTCCTATAAAATGTAATAAATTTTAAAAAAAAATTTCAAAACTTACATTTTTTGAAGAAAAATAAAAACTCCCACATGTCTTGTATTACTTGAAAATTAACTTTTAAATAAATAATATAAGTAATTTCAATTTTTTTTAAAGGCATTTACTATATACATATTTACAAATAATTATTTTATTTGCCAAAAAAATTCCAAATGCTAAAAAAATTATTGTTGTCGTAGACAGACTGACGACGCGCCAGGCCACGTCAGTCGATAAACAAAAGCCTCAAGCGGGTATGACGTAGTAGCGCCTAGCGGAATTGTTCTGAACTAACCAACAAAGCTGGCTTTTTAATGCAGCAGACGGCACTCGAATATCACTCGGGCAACTCCGTATATCAATCGGCAAAGCTGTGCTCGAGTCACGCTCGAGCGCCGGCCGGGTGATTAAACAACGGCGCTCGAGTCTGGCTCGAGCGTAGACTCGAATGTGTTAAGAGAGTATTTTTCAATCATATGTTTCAATTTGTTATGCACTTTTTGTTAAGCCAAGCACAACATGACTATTCAAAGATTTACTCAGACAACAGTAATCAATTAAAATGTTATTTCTGTTGCTTGTGTTGTAATTATGTGTTTGTGTATGGTTTATTAAGTGCTCACTATTTAAAATGTAAACAGACAAAGCAAACAAATATAATATAAATGAACTATTTTAAGAATTCCACGGTTAATGAAAACAGGTTTACAATGATCGAGATATTCAGCCTTACCAACAATTTCAACAGCATTCTTTTGAAGCACCAATATTTCCTGAACTCTAGCACTATTTCCCCACAGTATTAATCCATATCTCACAATTGACTGAAAATAGCCAAAATATGCAGTCTCAACATAATTTTCACTTATGCAGCAAGATAGACGTCTAACAATTAAACATACACAAAAACAATTATTGGGTGTTTCACCATTCCTACTATATCAACATCTAGTTTGTAATCCTTATCTCTCTCCCTTCCTCGTCATAGCCAGCCAGTCTTGTGGCACCTTTATTATAGATTAAATCCTAATTCACAATAAGGGATCAATTCAGTAAAACTGTCAATTCTTGTTTTATATCAAGTCAAATATATCAATAAATTATAAAATAAACATGTACGTGAGTCTGTTTTGTGTGATGGGCATTTTAACATAATCACAACATCAATTAATTAAGAATTGATTCATCTGTAAGAAGATTGAAACTTATATTTCCTACACAATGCAATAATTGTATTAATACAAATAGCAACAAAATATAAAAAATAAACTTTGCAAGCATTCACAAGTTTCAAAATAATATCGGAATATTTATAGATTTTGTAGATTAACAATATTTCCTAAGAATATGAGATAGTTACAATCTTCACTTCATTAATACAATTTCTGAGGACAGTTCATAGTTCAATCAAATCACTTGTGGTATAGCTTTCCACAATCAATAGTTACTATAATACACAACACTTAACAAACAAGTAATTTTTACTAATTTCTGTAATATTAAACAATGAAGTGTAAAAGAGAACCATGTCCTAACTTTGCGCCTGCAGATAAATTATTAATTTGATTCCAATCCCAAAACTTACACGTACATAATTCTTATATAGATTTTACAGCAAAGCCTGATTACTCACCCCCTTCGTACTTGGCCAGAGCCTCTCTCAGTTCTGGCACAGTTTTGAGACACTGGACTGTGGCGTTCATGTAGCAAGTGTTGCCTAAGTTGGCCAGACCAGCTGGCAGGTCCATCTGTAATGTTCATAAATTTATATTTGCTACAATGGAATTTGTGACATGAATTCTGCCACGGTTAGTTTACAAATGCAATATAACTAAATAACAATCTCAGTACGTTGAGGACTACTTTCAAGTTGACTGAATTAATCAATAAGTCAGAAATTTTTTACATTAAGCTTTAGTATATTCATGTATTAGTATTTAATCTCTACTTATTTTCAACGTGTATATATATGGAAATCATTTTTAAAATAAGAACTAATTTAGCATGGAGTCGATGCAAACTGTCATGTGACTTTTGTTCCAAGGTTAGTCACTCTTGGCATATCCTTCTATTATGTCACAATTACTGTTCATATATACCAAACACGTACCATTACTTTACTGTGTTGGTAGTGTGGGTTAAACATGTAGAAGTTTATGGTGAAGGTTTAATGAATAATGGAAATGTCCGTAATTCGTGTAGGTATGTGTAGCTTTGATCTGCTTCACTGACAAACCATCTCCTTCCTTAAAGGCCCGTTCACACGAGGCTGATATTCGCTGCTGATTTGCCAGCGCTAATAAATCAGCGCCATGTGAATGCTCCACCAGCGTCAAAGTCAACCAGCATGCTGGTATTTATTCGCGCGCTGGCAGCTTTAAACATGTTTAATATTACCAGCGCGAATGAGGGGGGATTAGGTCACGTGACCACAAGCGCTGGTAAATCAGCTAATCACCAGCGTCGTCTGAACGAAAAAAATGTGATTGTTGCTCTTAGCTGGTGTGGTATATTTCGCTAAAGTAACTGCTACTACTTTACTTTACTTTCAGTTGTACGTATTAACTCGCAAAATGTCCGAGCTTAAGTGGAATGTTGATTCTGTTATTAAGTTTTTGAACATTTTTAAAAACTACTCTTGTTTGTGGGACCCATCAGATGAAAATTACAATAAAAGAGACGTCAGGAACGTTGAAGAAGTTAGGTTCCCACCTTGAATCCGAAGGTTTTGGTCATATCAATAAAGACCAGCTTAAAATTAAAATTAAGTCTTTAAAAGACTCGTACAGAGTGGAGTTAAATAAAGTAAAAAAAAATCATTAAAAAGAGGTGCTGGTGCTGACGATATTTACAAACCAAAACTTGGTTGGATCTCAGTTGCAGATATTTTTGGAGGGCCGTTATGATGGGAAGAGACTCATCATCAAATTTGGTAAGTGCTCACATTTTATTATTTATATGGTAATTTGTTTGCAATCTTCAACATCCACAGCAGACGGAGGAAAGTATGTCCTTCCAGCGGTACTTCTATGCCAATTGTGCAGAGCGCATGCAGCTTTTACCAAAATGTCTGTATGTGTCACTGATATTCCTATCGATGTAGTAAAAACCCTAAATCTAGACACTAATATTCCAAAAGCGTTTTCAGAAACCCTTCTTGCTCTTGACAGTCTGTAATTGAATATCCTTTCATTCAACTCTAAATTTCTTTGGCTAAAAGGTGTTAGATTGTGACGAAGGGAAAAGGCATCATCACCAACACATAAACCATTGGACGGCCAATTCAGAAGATTCTTTTTGTTATGAACGGCATGACTAATTCCAAAAGCTCTTCAAATTTTAAACTTGTCATTCGCATAAACTATTCAGTGACATCCTCTTCTGCTAGTTCTCTTAACAGTGTGTTAGAAGCCCCAAGTTCTTCACGCCTATTTATCCACTTTCTAATCCACAAAGTACGTCTTTTTTTAACTCGCGCTCACATAGTTCCTTCACTCCCATCCTTAACACTTTCCTCAGCATATTTCGCTTTATCCCTCACGTTTTAATTATTGCAGACACCGTCTCAAATGGCCCACACTAGCGCTAATAACCAGCTAAGTGTGAATGGCATTTCCACGCTGATTCATAGCGCTGGTGATAGTAGCTGATATCAGCAGCTGGCAAATCAGCCTCGTGTGAACGGGCCTTAACAGTTGTTTTGCAAAGAGATGATGAAATCCAGCCTCCTCTACTCGTGCTCATAGTAACGTCATTGCCACCACAGCTGTACTCGGAACTGTCTGTCCATAGTTACATTGACACTTGCCCTATTGTCACTGATCCTACTTCATCTACAACCGCTCAATCTGATTGAATTCACATGATACTCACATAGTTTAATACAATTAAACATTCAATTCTATCAACCAGCCATTTCGTGAATGAAAAATTTGTATTTACTAATCACACAATATTGCAAAAAATTGAATCTACCAATCGAAAACTTGAAACCACTAATGATAAAATTGGATATATTGATAATAATAAATTCACTGATAAAAAAAATTTGTTTATTAACAAAAACCTTGAAAATTAAATCTTTAACCATGCCAAACATTCCAATTCAAATTACATTTCAGAGCATTTAAAAATTGGCATAAATTACTGAAAGGACAAACACTGAACTAAATCTATTGGCAGACTCCTTCTGAAAAAATCCATTGAGATACAACAATAAGGAACAGAAGTACTGACCCGTATCACAACAATCTGATCCTCAACATGAAAAAAACCAGAAAACATGAGTGTAGTCTAAAAAAAAAAACCAAAATAAAACCAAAGAAATTAAAGAGGAGAACTAATATTTCACAAAAATTTGATAAAACCAAACAATAACAAATATATTGGAACTTGCTACTCATCAGTAGAACATTACTCAACTTTGACAATCAACGATGGACGATCTTCAAGTCTAATATACCCATTAAAAGATCATTTATTTAAGATGATTTACTTTGAGGTTGAGTAATAGAGAGGGCTTGACAACCCTAACTCCGTCTCTATAATAAAGGCATTTTTCATTTCTTTTTTTATATTGAGAAACGTTCTTTAATTTAAGTGAACGTTGAAATGAATTTTTCATTTTGTAGAAATTAAATTCATAGCATTTTGTCTGGTTTCATGAATAAAATGGTAGCGTGCACAAAAACGTAAAACATAAAAAGATTGTTGAAATCTGTAAGCTTGATGGAAATAGAATGAAAATTGTCTTCTGTAAACATGAGACACTGTATTTATAAGAACTGTGCTAGTGTTAACTGCCAAACTGTTAATAGTTTAGTGCATGAAAACTGGTAAACCAGAAACAGGAAATTTCACAGTGAGGCCTTTTGGTAGAGCCCAAGTTGTGTACAAGTGGAAAGAAATGTAACATTTTACAATATCATTTTACTAATTTTACCATGTGCAATTCAAAGTGTCTTTTAAATTCAACCCTTTTATTTATCGGTGTATATATTAAAGGAAGTAAAAAGCATATAACAAAAATCGGACGAAACCAAATGTCAACAGACATACTTGAATAGTTAATTGAATGTCATTACAAGGCACGTCCAGAAAGTAAGTGTACTGGTATTCTCACAGCTGTAGGGAATACTTTTTCTACATGTTGGCAACACTGTCGCGTAGCCTGACCCCTACCCTTCAAAACGAGACCAAACCGAGGTTAGTGTGTTGAAAACTCTTGACGCAGTAGCATCTCTCGCGAAAAATGTCAATGGTATCTCCCTCCAAGTGCGAAATTCGTGCCGTCATTCGCTACCTCGTTGTGAAGGGAAAAGCTCTGCTTGAAATTTATATAATGAGGTGAAAACTGTTTATGGAAATTGAGCTATGAATCGTACAAGTGTGTACAAGTGGTGTACGCGAGTTTAAAAATGGCCATACTTACGTGCATGACGATCAGAGGAAAGGAACACCTTCAATTGTGACTGATGAACTTATGGAAAAAAATCGGGATTGCGGTCTGCGACGATTGCAGATTGACATTAGATGAACTTTCTGTGATGTTTCCACAAATCTCCAGATCTTTCATACACAAAACAATCACAGAAAATCTCGGATATCGGAAATTGTCTGTGAAGTGGGTCCCAAAACAGCTGACAAAACAGCACAAGTTGAATCGAGTGCAGAGCTTCAAAGAGTTTTTGGAGCGCTACCAACTCGAAGGTGATGATTTTCTCTACTCTATTGTTACTGAAGACAAAACTTGGGTTGCCTACTACACGCCTAAAACTAAGAGGCAGTCCCAGCAATGGCATCACACCTTGTCACCCTCCGCCAAGAAATTCACAACCACAATTTCACCCAAAAAAATCATGGCATCCGTGTTTTGGGACCATAAAGGCATAATTTTGATTGAATATCTGCCTCACGGGGAGATATCAATGCGGCAAGATACTGTGAGACGCTAACAAAATTTAAAAGGGCGATTCATAATAAAAGGGGCATGCTGACGAAGGAAGTCTGTCTGCTGCACGACAATCCAGACCTCACACGGCCAATGCCACGAAGCAACTCCTGAACTCTTTTGGATGAGACGTTTTGAACCACCCCCCCCCCCGTATTCCCTCCCTTGACCTGGCCGCTTCAGATTTCCATCTCTTCACTTCCCTGAAGGTGCATATGAGCAGAAATGAGTTTTCAACGGACGAGGAAGGTGAAAGAGGAGGTGGAGAAGTGGGCGAAAGAGCTGGAGGGAGACTTCTTCGAGGCAGGCATCAAAATATTGATCCCGTGGCTAACCACTTGCATCGAGAGAGATGGTGACTATGTCGAAAAATAACTAACACATGTACAAGTGTAACCAAGTATGTTTTTGTTTTAATACATTTTTTTAACCCTACATAAATTAAGTACACTTACTTTCTGGACGTGCCTCGTAGATGAACACATGTAGAAAAAAAGCCAACATATAAATGCTGAAATACTGTACTATAATTTGCTTATCGCATCTTCTGGTTGCAGAATAAAATATAAACAGATAAATAAATAAACAGAATAATTTTGAAAATGTGTTACATATGTTTATACTGTGGTTGTATCGATGTGATGTGTATTTGGATAACCTAAATTAATTAGTGGAGATTTACTCCATATTGTATATTCACCAAACATATAAAACAATTAATTTACCGTATACTTACTCCTCTAAGTTACTGAACATATTAAAATACCTACCGCAGTTGCAAGTTCTGCTTCATTCATGTCCTCCACAAACACAGGCTTGACAATTGGCTCAGTTGGCACATCCTCCTCTTTACTGCCCATCATCAGGATCATGGCTCCCTGTCAATACAGCACCAACATTTGTACTAAACCAGAGATATATAACATTCGGGTAAACATTTACCCAAAAAATTTTAGAATGAGGGATTTGTTAAAACATATGCTAGAAAAAACTGAACTTATATTCTAAATGTTGTATGCAACAATAAACCACACTTCCTAGAAATAACTCAAAGCTTGCGGCAGCTTCCATCTAAACATTAGGAACTTACATGAAGGTAAAATAACTACATCCTTACTTCATTGTCTTCTTTGGTAATAGTTGTACTTGGTGCAATACAATTTATTAAAGGTTTATTACTGTTTCATAATTTTATGCGAATTAATATACTCTTTTTAAATAGGTTTAATTTTGTTGGCTTCTGTTAGCTGAATACTGCCCAAGATCGTAAAGGTTTCTCAAATATTGTTTGAAAATACTCTGAAAACCACTTTAACCCTTTGGACGCCAACATCCGATTGATCAGACCGTCAAAGTCTAGTCGAAAAACGCCAACATTCGATCGATTGGACCGCCGAGGTCCGGGCGAAAACAGCCAACGTCCAAATGATCAGCTGTTCAGGAAAAACATCTTTTAAAAGTTATTTATGAACTTGAAAAGTTTGTTTAAACTGTTTAGGACTATTTTAGAAGTAAATAAGACTATCTGTAATCACTTTTGAAGTTGGTAGTACTAATGACCTTGACACAGCTGTTTGTTTATAGTAGCCTGTTTCGCCCACGAAATGCGCTAGTATCAATCCGTGTACCTGCCTGTCTCTCTGTGATCGCTTCAATCTGTTCTCTGATATTCTTAGACTTTTAAAAATTTTTAAACTGTGTGAAATGATTCGTTCACCGTTGAGAGACAACACAATTCAAAATATCATTGTAGAGGATGAGTTTCTTAGTGATAGTGAGGTAAATAATATGTGTAACAGTTCGTTATCTGAAGCAAGTGAAAGTGAAGCTGATGATGAAAAGAAAAAAGGAAATAAAGTGTTTATTACTAGTAAGCCATCTATCATACGTAAACACAATTCCTTTATGGGCGGCGTAGACACTTCATACCAGATGCTGTACTATTATTTCAATGAGCATCGTACACTCAAATACTAGCTAAAGGTGACGTTTCACATTTTTGGACAGATGATTTTAAACTTATATATCTTATATAAAAACAATACGGACAATCCTCCATCAAGGCTTGATTTTACAATTGCACTGATTGATGAACTTGCAGCTGAGTGGCTTGGTGACCAAGCGCCAGTTCAAATGCAGCGTGCAGTGTGATGAACCACTTGACAAATTGCCCAATTCCAAGGAACGAAATTGTTCTGTGTGCAGTAGACTAAGTACAGTTCAAGGTGAAAAAAGAAGAAAAACAAGATATTTTTGTACAAATTGCAAAAAAGGTGTCCACCCATTATGTTTCCCTTAAACACATGTTAGAAGTGACGGGAACAAATGTATATATATAGGTATAAAAGAAAACAAAACATGTTTCTTCAACTCGAAATGCTTAATATTTCGTTACTTTTCAGTAACATTATCAAAAGCATGTATACAATAATATATATATATATAAAATATATGTAAAAAAATTATTTACAAATATATATATATATATATTTGTAAATATATATATAATTTCAGTAACATTATATATATATATATATATATATATATATATATATATATATATTATTGTATACATGCTTTTGATAATGTTACTGAAATTATATATATATTTACAAATATATATATATATATATATATATTTGTAAATAATTTTTTTTATACAGATTTTTTCTAATATCATTTATAACTAAAAGTATTTTTTGTGAAACTATTTTTCAACTTTAAGTTCTGAATTTTTGTGAGCAGTCTTAGATATAATACCTATATAGAATAAAAATATTACTGATAAGTAAAAATATTTTTTTTTACTAATATTTTGGTCTGAAGTGAAATTTTTATGTAAACAAATGTTTTGGTTAGGCATTACCATGTCATAAACAATGTGGTTCCATTATAAATGCTATTTATATTAACACTATTCAATAGCGCATATAATTTGCTACAAAATATTTTTTTTAAACATTCAATTAACATAAAAACTAAGGATAATACAGATCAAAGCGTAATTAATAGATTACAAAAACATCAAAACAGGGCTGGCGGTTTTGGCTAGTACAGTTGGTTCGGGCACTAGCGTGATGGGTAGGGCGGCAGCCTTGGGCGTTGGTGTCCAAAGGGTTAAATTAGGCTATATAAAGTTAAAAGGCTTAGATTTATAAAAATACAGTACAAAGAAGATATTTAAAATAGCAAAATCTATAAATACTAATCTATAAAAGGGAGAACAAACTTAAGAAAGTGTGTCCCTACCTTAGTTGTTAGTCTCAAATATTATTGACACTTACATTATCAATCTTCATATTGCCCCAGTCATTGTCTTTCAGGGTCATGCCCTTCAACATGACTTTCTGTCGCTCTGGTTGTACACCTGTCAGGGCAAACAACTGGGCTTTGAACACCAATGGATCATCATCCGTATTGACTTCCACATCTTTGAACAGCTCTTTGCCCCATTTTACTTTTACTGTAATAGAGAAAATATATTTTATTATAAACAATACACAAGTTATATAACAAAAATGTTGACTAGAATATTTGAAATTAATTTCAATACATATAATACTCATCTTACATTACACATAATCGGCATATAGTGTACATAAAGTATACTTCCCCAGCAAAACACATTCAATTTGACATATAAAACATTGTAAATGTCTTACTGTGAGTATTGCATTTCCATTAAAAGAACCATAAAAATCCTATCAGAAATCATCTTAATTTGGATTTAGATGAAACATTGAATTACGTGGTCTATTTCATTATCTTTTTTATTAACTCATCCCAGCCTGAGATTGTAAATTTCCTTCAATAACACCAGAGCTTTGAGAATTAATTGTGTTCAAACCTTGTAATGGTCAAAAACTACACAAAGCACACCATTTTGCATTTTATAAGGGGCTCAGTTAATTGAATTTACAATGGTAATAGGTAAAGTTAGTGAAAAAAGGAGTTTTCTCACAATACATACCCATGTTATTTTTTATCCATGTTTCTGACAGTGAACAATAATGTTTATGAAGAAACACACTAATTAGCTAAAACTTTGTATCTGTTACCATATTAAATTATTTTTTATATAAATTGAATTTCTTGATAGCCAAATCAAATTAGATGCAGTTCATGTGACATTAAGCAGGTTTAATACATTCGCTGCTACAAAATCCCTATATAGAGATCCGTATATGTTGAGATTTTTTAAATATATTTTTACTTACTTTTGGATGAAATATGATAGAAATATATGAAAATTACTCATTAGTCACAAAAATTATCACTCTCTACCACTTTGGGAATGCAGTATAACTGTGGTTACCGCTAGCTCCTGAGGACAGTCTTCCTTGCCAGCTGTTAACTCTAGTCACCGCTTGCACTAGGGAACACTCTTTTATGGCAGTGAATGCCAAATGAATACATCGTAGCTAAGCGAACTGTGTTTTATTTGTTTTAGACAAACATAAACATTATTTATACGTAAATGTGAAAACGAAAATGAATGTAAGTTTATAAAAATATGAAAAAGTTTATATAAATCTCCGGTAACTCACTCAAATTTAGTTACAGTACAACCCCGATAAGTCGGCCCCCGTTAATCCGGAAGTCCGGCTAACCCGGACCGATTTTCAATTAAAAAATAAAAAAATAATCAAACATTTCAATAATAAAAACGTAATATTTATGAGTGGTATAGTATCCGTGAATCTATGTTGCATCAGTATTTGATGGGACTCTACGACAGTGAGTGTGTGACTCATGGCATACGGCGGCCGAATGGCGGTATTGTCCCGGATTCTCGGAAACAATAGCAGACGCGTATTTCCCCAAATCCTCTCCCACGCTACCGCCACGCCTGGCCCCTCAGTACCGTTCCTACCTCGTTCCGGAGGTCATGGAGATGCAGTGACCAAACTAAACGAACTAATGGTATATTTCGAGCATCGCCGGCAGAAACATCGCCGGCTGAATTGCTTATGTTGAAGAGACTGCGGGATCGCACAGCACGCAAGCGGCAGACGACATTGGAACAACCAAAGCTGACTGAGTTTTTTAACAGGAAATGAACAGTTCTAAATGTACTGTAAGGATTAATAATAATTAAATATGCATATGTTTGACGTTTTTACGATTTATAATGGAGTTTATCTAAAAGTATACCATATTTTATTAATTTTTACCTAATTCTCCGGCTAACCCGGACTTTCGTCAATCCGGATCGGCCGCGGTCCCGATTAATCCGACTTATCGAGGTTCCACTGTATTATTTACAAATATGTAAAGAGTAATTTTAACAAAATATATTTAAATGTTTACTTGAAATTATACAATAAATATAAAAGTACATAAGTAATACATAAGTTTATAAAAATGTATTCCAATCCGGTTTTGAGTGCTCCATTGGGGTGGATTGGTCTCGTAATCAGGATCCTCAACTTCCGAATCTGTTTGGTACTCCACATCATCCATATAGTCATCCTCATCATTTGAACTCAATACTGGTTCTGTTGTACGCCTAGAACGTGGTTGTTGTACACCACTTGGTCCCAGGGGATAATACATTGTATTACACAATCACTTACTACTATAAAAACTTTAAAAAGATCATTAAAAATAATGAAAAAGTCTGATGTGAAAACGAAGTGCACAAAAATGGGGGAAAAGTACCTCCCGAGGAGCGAGAAATACTGCTTGTGATAGCTCGAGTGCTGGCCGCACACTGAACAACCACTGCACCTCATTTCAGAACAAAGGCTCTGTGGTAACCATAGTTACCGCCCGCAGCGAACGTGTTAAGATGTGGTTTTTCTTTTTTTACGCCCACACATTCCTTTTCTTTTGAGTGGAAAAGAGCCAGTACTGTTAAATGACTTTAAAATTCTATAAAAGTAACTACACCTATCTCACTTCTTGAGCAATTGTTCTTTGTGACATATTTGTATGCAGAGATAATGTAATAATTTTACTACATTTTCTAGGAGTAGTATTCATACCATCAACCCTATTGAAATCTTTTAAACCTCACACACTTTCTCAAGCATGTGAAATTTTATATTTTACTGATCTTTACTGTCTTGATAGGTGTTTTAAGTTTGTAGCCATTGATGGCCGGAGTCATTACTGTTAGTATGTTCTACTATGATTATGTATGTTCCTTTTACAAACTAAAAGGTTTTCATTCTTTCTGAAATTAATAGTTTTTTTTTATTGTTTATTAAAGTTCTATTTGAAGCATTTTGAAGAAAACACTAAATGTTGTGAAGTAGCTAAGGTAAACATTTACCTAACAAATAAAATCTAAAAAACATACAGACAGACAGAAAGTTAACTAAGCATGGCTGCAGTATAATAAGCGACCAACATCGAAATTTCGATATTCATGAGTGAAGAATCCTCAATATAACTAATTAAACCAAATTACGTTATAGGTATTTCAAATTACAATATAGTTTGGCTGTTTTTATATCTTAAAAAGCAATAATTTTATGAGGAATAAAAAACTATCTTGACACAAATAAAACATGTAATCCACCATTGTACTTATGTCCATTACAGATGGGTAGTATTAGTATCTGTAACAGGTTAATCAATGGTAAGTATTTCCAGGATAATGCTGGGCTGAATGATTTCGCATTCTCATAACGACATTCTGGTATTAGGTAAGTGGTAACAGCCTAGGCAATTTTGTGCCAGCAATGAGGCTAGAAAATATTACGCTGTAGAACGTTATTACGCAATATAAGTAGGTTTAGATTAGGTCACCATAAAGATGTTACTAGTAGTACCAAAGTTAAAGATAACTTTTACAAGCATTCACATGATCTTGAATTTAGGTACTATCTCGAGGTTTGTTTTCCAGAAGTACAGGGTTCATCACCAAAGCCCGCACTAATGACCAGGGGCATTTTAGATCGGCACTTTCCTGACCTCAGTTCACGTGCCAGATCGCCCAACTTCTCCGACGTCAGATCACTTCTGGTGAAAAAAAATCCCTCGAGATAATAACCAAATTCAAGGTCAGATCACGTGAGAGCTTGTACACATGTAGATTTAGTTTCAGTTTACTTGCAACTTAGTAACGTCATTTTAGTAATCAGCACCATCCTAATACCGAGATTAGATCGGGTGGTAATATAGTTTACATCACAATTTAGCCTACAGATCTGTGAATGTCACTGAATTATTGTACAATAAATTAATCACAAATAAACCATTGTTCATAGTATAGTTTATACATACAAGCAGCATAGAATTCACAAATAAAAGTTTAGAGTACACAATGAGTAATGCCGGTGCATCAATATGGCAGCTATAGTCATCTCGAAATTATCAATTATGGTCACAAAATAAACACTTATAATTTACTTTATTCCTTGAAAATATCTATACCACTTGATGCCAAATCACAAGAAAAAGTTTAATGTCGTTTGATATTAACACAACTCTAATAATATTAAGAGAAATAACAAAATACTAGTGACTAGTCGTCTAACATTACAGAAATGTCGCAAACAATGGTTGGTTGAAGGTCTTTCTTCACAACATATATCCACGAACAGATGTTTGAAGCTGATGATCTTGTTGAGAAAGAAATTTGAAGACAATTTTCCCGCAGCAAAAGCATACGGAAAAGTCCTGTACCTTCACGTTCTCTCAAAGTGGGCGACCAGACACGGCAAAACAACCTTTGTATTGAAAATTTATAATTTCGGTGCATACTTATTACGCATTATTATTCAATAAGCTATATATCAATTTAATCTGTGAACCATCTCGATTAATTTGGTATACTATTTGTCCTACTTAAGTTTTATTTTCGATAGGAAAGGTTTGATTAAATATATGACTGCAAAATCAACTAGTGACTAGTGATGGGAGAATCAAATACAGAATCGAATAGTATTTGAATACAGTCAGAGTATTCACATATTCGAATACATCAAAATGAATTTGAATACTTTTGAAATGAATACAATTTCTCTGGAAGAATTGAATTCAATCCTGGAGTATTCGTTTATTCTGACAATTAGTACCTATTCAAATAAAATATTCAAGAGCTGTATTCGTATTCATATGAGGTTCAAAACGAATACATATATGGAAACTTTGAAAAGAATAATTTAGGGGAGATTCATAATTTGAAAAAATAATTACTAATTTTAATACTTTAAAAAATTTATAATAATTATAAATATAAAGAATACATATTATTTAAGAGTTACAGTTGTAAGCAATAAAGACAAATATGAATGTTTATTTCATATTGTTGTGTAAAAACATAATATTATTGAGGTTTTCTGGCTTCAGTCTATTTTTACGGTCATTAGTGACAAGACCTGCTGTGGAAAATAGTGTTTCAGACGGAACTGAAGTAGCAGGTAAACAAAGATATTTCTTCTGAAGTTCATATATCATGGGTATGACTTGTTTATACAAGGCACAAAAAGCCAAAGGCACAAAAAGCAAAAGTATTTTAATACATATTCGATTACAGGGGTGAATTCGTGGCAAACAAGTGAAATAACCAAGGAACAACAGATTGCGGGAAAGAAATAAGACAGGTCTAGACCTGTCTGTTAGCAATGCTCAGCTGAGCATTACTCACATACTAAAATACAGGGGTGATTCGAATTCACTGTATTCGATTTTCCCATCACTACTAGTGACTAGTCGTTCAACACTGGAGAAACATTTTATAGCGACTAGTTACTAGTCATCTAACAGATGGAGGGTTAATTAATTAGGAATAATAATGTCGAACTGAGTTACTTTATAGACATTTAAGATTGTACTATAGTGGAGCTATATTTGTAAAAGAAATATTCACATTTTAGATTATAGAAAATAATACAACTTTATTTATGGTAAGTTTGAGCAGCATAGTACTTAGTCACTTTACAGGGTAAACATGTCTGACAGCATTTATATAGTTCTAATCGATATTTGATTCCATTCAAGTGTTGGGGGACAGCCCTAAACATTTTTGGCTACATGTTTTGTATCCCTTGATGTGATGAAAAGATTTCCAAAAGATTATCAGTTTTTGAACGCCCAGTTGTTGAATTACCTTAGAACTAGTTCATTAGAGGATTAGGTTGGAATTAATTCCTTCACACTAGATTGCAATTTAAGATATCAAGGGGAGAGGGGGATTTCACACTAAACCATGACATGGGACATGGCTTTCTATAGAAGTTTAATGAATTTCATTAATATTAAATCTTGTAGAAATGAAAACATTAGTATACATAACTATATTTTGAAGAACCTAATAGTGTTCCTAAATATAACCCTGAATATAAGGACAAAAATCCTCATATATAATACACTTTCTAGCATGAGTATTTAAGGTTATGTTTTCAATAATGCTGCATCACTTATAAGTATGTTTTACCTACCTACAAAAGTAGGCATTTTCCGAACAGCTTTCAATGGCAACAACAAATCTAATTAGAATAATAAGTTTTAATGTTCTAGAAACTTGAAATAAATTAATATGCTGTTAGTCGCTAAAATAATTAGTACATTATTCACTTTATCACTTCCAATCAACAACGGTCATTCTCCGTCAGCACATCACCGCTACTCAGTCAATCACCCTAAGCTCGGGCTCCCTCCATACCACTCTAGCCAGTCTAGCCAAGCCCTAATTTTTTTTGGTTCAGCTTTGAATGACGAAGACACACAATTGCTAGTCACCACACCGTTAATCTTGAGAGTTACTCACTCTACCTTTGTACCTTTGTGTATACATATTCAATTATCATGACAGTGAAATTTAATTTCATTAAGTGCAAATCGTTAAGTGAAGGAAAGTTGAATAACACATTATATTAATGCATTTAGGTAGTACAATAATTTGATAATAAACTTGCGGAGAAATTCTACATTATTGGAAGGAAAATGTTTTACATTTTTATTTGCCAGCTTGCCTGAAATATGAAAATCGTGACTTTTCGAAAGAGGGATAAAACTTTGCATTTCCCTTCGTCAGTTCAAATTCAAGGTTTAAATAACGTATTAATATTTTGAAAAGTACCCAATAAAATAAATGTGTGGTTACATTTTGATTAAACTTTTCTCTTAATGTACAATAACATAAATTTGAGGGTCCATTTGATAAATCTTAATCTTGACTTTCTTTACGCAATCATAGGAATGCGCTACGAAGATCACAAATTATATATTACTAACATAACTAACAATGACTTTCTCAGTAATATTTTTTATTTATATCGGAAAATACTTTATCCGCTACAAAACGTTATTCCGATGGCTATTTGTGTGTGTGTGTGTGTGTGTGTGTGTGTGTGTGTGTGTGTTTGTTTGTGCGCGCGCGTGTGTGTGTACAAAACAGTTACATGTATTTACTATTAGCTGCTTGCATTCTTTCTTCAAACCAGTAACATGCTTCTCGTAAATTGTTTGATACAAACAATAAGTTCCATACGTCATAAAATACATTACCTAATATATTTGCTACCTACCTATTGAATAAAATTATATTTTTTTATATTTTTAGTTTTAGTGACTCATAATAAAAAACTTATGGTTGCCTGTAAAGTCGGTTTTACGGGCGAAGATTTTACGTGACAACGTCTTTTTTCTCGGTAGAATATTTATTGATATGAATATTATTAAATTGCACAATAGGAACAAGGAATTGAATGAAAATAAGAATTGCACAAATTTTAACTATAGAAATATATTTTGTTTACTAAAACATTGTACATAATTTGAAATTAATTAAAATTTGTTATTGTAAATGGTAAAGTTGAATAAAACATTTACTAAAATTGGAATTTGAAATTCTTGCTAAACACAGTTAAATTCTAACTCCGCGCGTGGTGATTGGTCGGTTTAGTTCGTTTGTTTGGTCGCACTGTTATGACAGGTTAGAGGTTATAATTTGTTATTTTAAATGTTTGACTAGCAATACGCGCTGTTTCTTCTCAATCGACTGAATTACTATTGATTGCAGAGTGATTTAAACTAATAATTTACTTAACACTATCAACATTTGTCAATAGTATGACATAACCTATAAACTCAGTTTCTCAACTTTTGTGTCAATCTAACAATTAATCAATCAATCATAGTTTACGATAATGAAATATCAGTGTACAATTATTTACCTTTATTGTTGTAGTTGTTGTAAATGACGAATCTAAGCACTCCACATTTTCACGAATATACATAGTTATCTGCTTTATCCCGTGCGGCGGACCCACAGTTATCTGCTTTATCCCGTGCGGATCCCGTGCGGCGGACCCACTGGACGGGCATCGTAACGTTACCGGGCGTTACACTTTTTCATGAGTGACTCCGAGCCGCAACCTAATTTAAGACGTTGTCACGTCAATATACATTTTGGTGTAAACGTTCTAAATTTCAAAAAGTTCGTTATTTCGACGCTCATTCTATAAGTTTAAGGTTTATACCGATAAAATCGTATACAGTCTCTATCGGACAAAAATAGAACAATTTAATCTATAACTATATTAATGTTCATTCGCCGTAACATTTAATTCATGATTTCATCGTAATCATAAATGATTAACACAATACAGTCAGTCATATTAGTTTAAGGAATGCAAGAGAGGAAAACATCTCCCCTCTATCTCACTCACAAAATTAAAATTAATAATTTGTTAGTAAAATCAGTCAAATCAAAAATACGAGTATATTATTTTATTGCACTAAATTTTTTTTCGCTGATTTGATACCGTTACTTTCATCCAGCTCCAAGACTGGGATGGAACCCTGTTCGGTCCAACGCCTTGACGCGCTGGTTTGCGAGTGTATTTGGGATAACCGATTTTGTTGTTATTTAGATAAGTCATAATTTATACTCTTATTTTATTACAAGACAATCCCTTTAATTATAAACGTAAGTACTAACATCAGGTTGTTTGTATTCTGTGTATAAACATTACAATTTTCAATTTGAAGGCGCATCCATACATTACAAGGAAAATTATAAAACTACGCACATCCGTATAGAACTAGATATAAAAAATATCACTCGTTCTATTGGTAGCGCCAGCAAATTGAGGAATGCGATTTTTACACAAGATGCCAAGATCGGAAGACTTTACGGCCTGAACGACAAAGTAACGCTAACCTCTCTGTGGGTTTAATGATCAGTGGTTAGTCTTAAAAAAACACACAATCTCTGATTATAATAAAACATATGTTTACGTCTGTCTGAAATCTGAATGTTATTATTCATCATCAAGATGGCGGGTATGAAAGGTAAGGTTTGATATTTTGTGGAAAATTTCTGTAAATTAATTGAGTAATAGTCACAATCATTTTATATATGCTTTGGAGAATTTTAAATAACATTTTAATAATTCTAATTTTAAATATAAGTTGTTAAATTTGGTTTCAGTATTTTACCAGACTTTAAATTTAATTGTTCATACAATTTTTACATTTGAATTATATAAATATATTTTGTTAATAGGCTACTTTGATTACAAATATAAATCTTATTTTATGGTTCAACACGTTTTTAAATTTTAAAGTTTCCCTAAAGCACATTGAGTATTATTCTAAACACAATTTAAAACTAGGTCTATTGTTATTGACAAAGATATTCAACTTTGTTTATCAATTGATCAGAAATAAATCATTGGGAACAGATTGTTAAACAATACTTTTATTAGAAATAATTTTATGAACAAATTGATTAGTTCTCAATTCAGGCCTGTATTATTTTCTAATAGGATAAATTATAACTCAGAAGATTAACCCTAGATTTTGTGCCATACCATATTGTATATTGTTCTATATGATATCAGAGTGTGATAAAGTAAACCTAGTTTTTATATCACTTAGTATAATAATTGATACAATTTCATATATAGAATAATGGATCTATAAACATGTCTAAAATTCTAAATAAAAGTCACATGATTGGATTTAAAAGGATTAATTTAATCTAGACAATTACATAACCAAACAATAAAGGAACTGTAATGATCAAACAAACAATTATCATAGGTCAGAGTAAAAGTTTTATTTAATTAATCAAAAAACATAGTTAAAAGCAAACACATTAGATCCAAGTAACTAAAGTCTTTCAATGTTATCTTGGTTACTTTTCAAATCAAATAAAATTATCTTTATTTGTTCAACTTACAGGGCGTATTTGAAAAGTATTTTAATTTATGCCACCTTATCTGAAGAGTTTCCTGCTGTCTCAAGAAGTGTTCTTGAAGAAATTGTGTCCAAACGTTTAAATTATCAGAAATTGTATTCATGACTGTGATACAATGGTTATCTAATTAACCGGAAACCTTCCTTGACAATGGAATACAAAAATAGGTCTTACGATACAATAAGTGCCTTAATATTAATGGGAATTATGTAGAATAGTAGAGTAAGATATGGTATTTCAAGTGTATAAATTATTTTTGAAAAATATTTACTTGTTTTGAAATGCTCCTCGTACATTCTTACAAAAATATAGTCTCCTTAAAGTTTGTAACAAACTAATAGGTTGTCTTCGGCGGTTCGTTGAACTGCTGAAGTTGTAGACTGGTAGGCCTCATGGTGTTTCCGGGGTGCGCAAAAAGCCCTTGAGGCTTAAGTGCATGGCAGTAGGCCGCCCCAAGGAAAAAAAAAAAAATATATATGACCTAAATCATTTCTATTACTGAATTATTTCTGTAAATACTTGTCTATTAAATACGGAGCTAAATTAATTATAAGTGGTCTTTCATTAATATTTTAAATGTCTTATTCCCCTTTTCCTATTTTATTGCTATTGGTAAACATGTAAAGAAATAGTTTTCTATATAATAATTATGTTTTTTATAGAAATTTTGTTGGTTTGGCAGTGAACTTTTAACTCCCTGAGCCCTCTTTTATTATAGGCATGCATCTGTTGCTCTATAGCTCTAGTTTGCTTGTCATAAAATAAAACTGTTTCATTAATGTAATGGCCATAAACAATAAAAGTATTTTAAATCTTTGAAACATGATTAAAAAGTTATTTTATCCAAATTATTCTTTGTTGTTTCTCCATACATACAAATACGTAAACACACAAAGTTAATGTGTAAGGCAATGTTCGCATGATAAATCATGTTCAATATTATTTTGTCACAAAGGTTTGACATGTTCCCAAATCGTATAGAACAGAGGTCATTTTGTATTCTACCATATTTATATTATGTGGATACCAGCTGAGGCACTAATCTATTGAAAGACATGTTAACTTTAGTTGTTACTTTTGTCTGATCAACAGACTTTATTTGACTTACTATGATAATTTTCATTATGTTTATTGGTTCTTGTTTTTTCTCAAAGGCAAGATGAGGGTCCTCTGTCCCCATCTACTATTTGTTATTAGACTATCTAAGTGGGTAAATACATACGTACATATTGTAAATATAAAAAGTTAACGAGCTTTCATTCACATAGTCTGAGAGCTAATAACTCGAGTAATGTTTTCTTTTTTCGCCAAAAGTGCAGGGCCTTTGAAGCCCACCCTGATAGCCAATGGGATTTCCGATCTGTACTTTCTTGACGTCAGATTACGTGGCAAATCATCTAACGTGATCTGACAGAAAAGATGGACGATTTGGACGTGATCTGAGGTTAGGACTTGAAGGTATTGATCGAAAATGCTACTGGTCATCAGTCCAGGCATTGGAGGGGCCTTCCACCCCATACTTCTGGCATAAACAAAAACATCCCTCTAGATAATATCCAAATTCATTGTCAGATCATTTGAACATTCATAAAGATTAACTTTAGTACTATTAGTAATATATTTAAGTTAACGTAATATAAACCTACTTATATCATGTAATAACAAGTAGTAAATAGGGAAAGAGTGACCTCCTTCTCGTCGACATTATGTCCTTTTTGAAGGAAAAAAATAAGAACCGATTATCATGATGACTGTAATTTTCAGAGAAAAGTCAATTTTTTAGGTCCCCAATAAGAAGAACTCTTCCAAAAAATAGTGGCCTCTGGTTGAAACCAAAATACCCATAAAATATAACCCTTTCATAACAGTGCAACCCTTTCATCCAGGTACTTGACATTTTTAAGAATAAAATACATTATATTTTTACATATAAATTACGTGGGTACTTTGGGAATATACCGACCACACCCAGACATGAATCGTTATTTGACATTTTGCTTCTACTGATTACTAGATTAGCGTAGAACAATATTTCGTCAATATAAAACAGGAATTGTCTTATCGCAAACCCCTCCCCATCCTCAGACAGAGGTCAAAGTCGAGCGGACTAGTAGATAACATGATTGCAGAGTCTCGCCGCCCGTTCAGCTGTTGCGTCGCTTTGTACTTCCGTGTTTTACCCGTACATTTCTCCAAATACAAAAATTCAACAAAAACAAACATTACCAAACAAAAACTAAACTCTTTATTGAAAAAAACCTTGTTTTTATTCTTGATCACACTCCGCCACCCAAAATGCGAGTGCCTCCGACCATCAGCACGCGGGGCAGCACCTTTGGTGCTGCCCCGCGCTGATGTCAATGAAAGAAAAACATCCCTCGAGATAGTACCTATCAGTAAAATATCAAATTCTAGAGGGGCTGAACAGAAATATAAATTAAATTCTAATGGAAAGGCAATTATGTACCGTGCAAAAAACTTAAATAATCATGTGATGCCGCGCGGCCTGCCGTAATCGGGATTCTCGAGAAAGATAAGATAACAGCGACAACAATACCGATCACAACACCTGGAAATGCTTGTAATTTTGTAATTAAAGAGTTGTTTTTTCGTTCTATCATGTTTGTTTCTATAAATTTATATTTTTGTGTTCTTCATACGGTTGTGGTCGGTATAATCCCAAAGTACCGTTACATGTTATATTTTTGTACAAAAATTAGTGGACATGTTTAAAATAAAATGTTTTTTTTTATGTGCTTGACTTTATTAAATGTTAGGTACTTTGGGATTATACCGACCACACCAGTATGAATACAAAAATATAAATTTATAGAAACAAACATGATAGAACGAAAAAACAACTCTTTAATTGCAAAATTACAAACTTACAAGCATTTCCAGGTTTTGTAATCGGTATTGTTGTCTCTGTTATCTTATCTTTCTCGAGAATCCCGATTACGGCAGGCCGCGCGGCATCACATGATTTGCACTGTACATAATTGCCTTTCCATTACAATTCAATTTATATTTCTGATCAGCCCCTCTAGAATTTGATATTTTACTGATAGGTACTATCTCGAGGGATGTTTTTCTTTCCTTGACATCAGCGCGGGCTTCGGCAGCACCTTCGGTGCTGCCGGAGGCACTCGCATTTTGGGTGGCGGAATGTGATCAAGAATAAAAACAAGTTTTGAGTGTTTTTTCAATAAAGAGTTTAGTTTTAGTTTGGTAATGTTTGTTTTTGTTGAATTTTTGTGTTTGGAGAAATGTAGAGGTAAAACACGGAAGTACAACAAAGCGATGAACCAGCTGAACGGGCGGCGAGACTCTGCAATCACGTTATCTACTAGACCGCTCGACTTTGACCTCTGTCTGAGGATGGGGAGGGGTTTGCGATAAGACAATTCCTGTTTTATATTGACGAAATATTGTTCTACGCTAATCTAGTAATCAGTAGAAGCAAAATGTCAAATAACGATTCATGTCTGGGTGTGGTCGGTATAATCCCAAAGTACCAAGTGTTAGAATTACTTGAGGGCACTTTGAGTGCTAAACCTGAAAATCAAATGAGAAATATCATTTTTAAGGTTTTAATGTTGTTATCTTTCGGTTTTCATGTAGTGTCAGACATTTTTTAGTATATTTAGTGTTAATATACACGTTTTTGTACAAAACAACAAAACACATTATAATATTATCCAAATAAATAACACAGTTATGACATTTTATAATAAGTATATGGAAATTGCTAGAAATGGCAGGGACTTATGAATATTGCTTGTAAAAATATCCTTGGCATTATTGACTAACATTCCAAAAAAATGTCTGGCACTGAAAGGGTTAACAGCATTAGTGCCTAATTTATGGAAATCATATTTCCAAGTAGTACTGAAGGTTTATGAATATTTCACAGTGAATCACATTTTCTTGATCTGCTCACAGCAAACATATAAACAGTTGAATCATCTCGGGGAGCTGTAAAAAAGTCACCTAAAATGACTGAAGAATTATCCCATATGTCCCTTAATTCCCACCTCCCTATTAACTTTAGAACATAAATAGCCTACATCAACCATTATCTAGGGGAGAGGATTTGTTATAAGATGAAAAAGCATAGTTTTGGGTTATATGAGAACTTCAACACCCAACCCTCAATGTAGGAATTGGAGGTAAGTTAATATTTGTAAATGTGCACCTATAAAGTAACTATTTAATTTAAAAAATACCTGTGCAAAAGAAGGTGATGCCATAAAACAGAGTCTATACTAATATTTTCTCAACGTGTTATGAACATTAAACAAACCAAGTGCTGATACTATTTCTTATCCTTAAATTTTAAATCTGTTACTAGTTGTGTTGTAATCTAAAACCACCTTTTTAACTGATTTCTCTTTGTTTCATGTGCTTGTTCTTCGTTCTCCTAAAAGCGTAAGTACCACCTTCTATTATTAAAAATATAAAACTAACAGTGAATGTTCCATAGTCCAAGTTAAAAGTTTATATAGTGCTAAAATCTGCTGATTGTGCGTTGTAGACTCGAGGTGGTGGGTTTTCCAGCCTTTTTGTGCGTATAGGTCTTCAATCAACAATGGCTTGCTCACAAAGTACTATTTGTCAGTTGAAAGATGAATGAGATTTTAAACAACAAATGTGTGTGTGTGCGTGTACACTTTTTCTTCTTTTCCTGTATAAATAAATAATTACACATAGCATTGTATCAAATCAATGCATCCAGAGTATTATGTTTAAGTAATTTCCAATTATTGTTTGTGGATGGTGCGTATTTTTTAATGGCAAAAATTCCACTTCAACAATATTTTTAAATAAAAATAAGCTGTTTTCTTTGTAGTAGGGGAGCCAGGGGGGGGGTTTCGGGATTTACTGAAGCGCGACAGATTAGTATACAGGGTTACAAGGATACCTTGTACCCGGTTAAGAACCTTTACCAACTATGAGCCCTATATATATGGCCACCGAGCAAGGATAAAGGATCAGATTAGTAAAAAAAATTGATCATCTGAAATTTTCGAGCGCGTCATATTAAGGTAAGGTGAGTTAGTTACATGCTAAAACGTGTACATTCCACTAATCTGACAATTTGAGAGTGACGTAAAGAAGGGGAAGGGTTTCAAAGTTGTGAAAAAAAACGTCATCTTGAGATTCTCGAGCGTGGTTATTTTTTTTTTATTTTGAAGAGAATCATTTAAGGATTACAAAAAATATATAATCTGAGGATTTTAAAAGCCGAAGTTACAAAAAATTATCAATGAAGTTTAATACGTGCTGTTACATGATGCCTATACTCCCCTCTCCGCGTCTCTATTTCTCTCTCGCTCTTCCTCTATCTATTACTCTCTTACACCGTTTCCACTCTGGTTTTGGTTGCCATGACGCCATGACAGCTGATCACACAGACTCGTTCGTGGCGTGATATTGTTTACAACGTATTTCTAACGTTTTTACTTATTTTGTTAGTTTAATATAAATTTTTTTCATTGTCAGATTATGAGACAGTACGTCGAAGACATAAAGATAAACCATATATATCTTAATCTGACACGCTTGAGTATTTCAAAATGGCGATTTTTTTGCACGTATTCTATTAATGGTCGCGCGTTTGCGACACCTTTAAATCGTCAGATTATTATAAAAGAGCTTTCTTTACATTCACTCAACATCCCCTCAGAAAATCTGACACGCTCGATTACAATTTTTTTTTTTTTTTTTTTTTTAACCCTTAGTTATAACCACCCCCATCATGAAAACGATCAGATTAACATACGTAAGTTTTAAAAACACGCAGGACATACAGTAGGTGATATTGATATCTGACGCGCTTGAGTATGTCCATGCAACAGTTTTTTTCACAATTTTTAAAAATTTATAGCCGCTTCCCCCACCGATGAAAAGGTTTATATTATATGAAATTTTTTTTGTAATCATCTAAGCTTCGCAACCCAATAGGTCTCTATGACGCTCGAGTAAATCCCAATTTAGCACCGTGGGCTCCCCTACTATTGATAAAGGTTCTGAGAAGTCTTAACCAGTCAAGTATGTCTGAATGAAAATAGACTTAGAACAGTTGATGTTTAATAACCTCAATAATGCCATGAGATATTTCAAAATTCTTGATTACTTAGTTCAATTTTTAATTAAAATAGAACTGTAATAATAAATAAGTTCTGTTGAATATGTGGAAATTCCTTTACTAACTATTTTGTCAGCTTCTTTATTTACCCAGCTCCTGTGAATTCAGCGCTCAAAGCTCCTCTGAAGCTATGAAAGGGGAGATTTGTTGTTTTGTCACTCCAAGATGCACCTTTGTCAGAAAAGTAATTAGTGATAATTCACTGTTTTCCTGCTCCATTGCCATAATTGGTCTTCAATACCATTTAAAGGTATATTCTCCTCCTATCTTTTGTTGGTTCCCAATTCTACATGGTAGTTTATTCAACGTTATACTTAGTAATCATAACGGCAGCAACCAAATTCAGAAAGTAGTGTCCTAGTATCGATTGCGCTCACTGACTGTATTTCTCTCAATAAAGCCTGATTTCATCATTCTGAGTAACATTTCCCGAACAGCTCTTTCCACCGCTATGGGTAAACATGAAAGGTCCAATAGGACCACCATGGAAGCTGTCAGGCAAGGTCTCATTGCTCTTGGAACAAACGACTACACATATTTGTCTTTTCACTCACTCTAGTAACTTTCTGCTGTTGTTGCATGTTAATTTGCTAGCCCGTTTGTGATGTTTGGTTTCACTATCTTGGGTATACATCCGTAATATATCTTGGAATCCTGGAGCTAGCACTTTGTTCTCACTGCATTCTTTTTACAGATTATCCGCGATGAGGGCTTTTTTTTGTAATTTTCATGACTTGTCTAATCCAAAATGAGTTTTTTGTCAATTATTGTTTCTAGGTTTTCACCTCTGATTTCCTCTCTAACTTGATGGTTCTTAAATTCAATATTTTTTCTTGCTAATGTCATTTTGAATCTGCTTCTGGCGATTTTTTTTTGTTCATATTCCAGAAAGACAAAGTAATATTATTTTACTTCAAAATTAAAGTATCATGACAGAAGTATTACAGCTGACACCAACATTAAAGAAAAATACTTAATGTTTAGGTTTAATAAAATAATTAATAAGTGTAATTAATAATTAATTAATCAGTGTACTAAAGAAGAATACACTATTAAATCTAGAACCGGCTAAAAACACATGGTAAGTATTTGATTGTGTTCCTCCGTTCGCTGTAAGTCTTTTGAACAAGATTTTTTAATATTGTATTACTTTGTGTTTGAATACAGCTTATGGTGTAATATATTTACCATTGCACTCAGAAATGGTGCAATATTGATAAAGATACTTGGAGGTTTACATAAACAAACAACTTTATAATAAACTATAAACTTTGGTAAAGAAACTAAATCAATCATAACACCAATGACAAAAATATTTATTATAGTATGCCAATTTTGATGTTACCAATGGGTTCTACACCTCTTCGCCTACAATCTAGTCATCTGTTTTCTGCTGTTGTGTCTTTCGGAAGATGGGTTTTATTGTACGGCATAGATTAGTGTATTTTTATTTTGACAAAAGACACGACTACCACAACGTTATAATCTGATAGACTAATGTTTGTTTAAATTTTTGTGTCACATCAGTTGTATAGATTGTAAATTTAGTGTATAAATGTTTGTAAATATAAAAGTTTAGAGCTCATTTACTGTCAAACAATGTAAATGTATACCATACTAGCTGTTACCCGCGGCTTCGCACGCAATCTTTAGAACCGAAGTCCTTATATTACTTAGTAGTACTACTTCTAGACTTTATCACATATTTCAGGTCTAAGATATTTCCAGTACCATATTAGAGTTTGCCTTGTCCTGTTGAAGAAAAAAAGTATACCTAGGCCAAGAACCCTACTTCGATTGAAAAGTACCTACTGCAGATCGTTTCAATTCACTTACTATGTCACAATTTAGCTTGCCGTATTGCCTAGATCAAAATACTATAAAGTTCGATTATGCAGTTCTTGGAAATCTACTTTGGTCAAAATCATCAACTATGGGCTTTGTAATATACTTTCCGTCACAAATATTTCCAAATAAACACGGGTTTGCCTTTTTGTCCTGATGAAGAAAATATACACATAAGTCGGACTGAGAAGCCTATTACGGCCTAGGGAGAAGTCCTACCCATTTCCTATGTACCTTCGGTATAAGGGAGAAATCCTTATTAACCCTCTAAGTGGCGGTAATATGTTGCTGGAATGGCGGGCTATTTTTCAGAGTCAAGCAGGACTATCTTATAGTTTAAAAATAAAATGCAAATTCTAATATGAACAATGCTTGTTATATATCAATTTTTTCGTAATAAACTACAGAATAACATAATATAGTTATTTTTTACATACCTTAACCTTTTTTTATGATATCCACACAAATGTTCAAAAAAACGTTTTTTTTTCTCCACCAAACTTTTTATTTTACGTTCTGTAACTTTAAAAATATCATTCCTAGGAGATTATGTTAAATGCAACCTTGATTCACAATTTAATTCTAAACAAAAAACCTTCAATAATATTTTTTCTATTTACAACACTGTAAAAGTTATATGGGAAAAACTGAATCTAGAAAAAACACTTTTTTTAGTCAGAATCGCTAGAAGTTGCTTGCCTTTTCCTCCCTTTCCCTCAGTAAAAAAAAACAGACCGCGGGAGAAAACTTAGGATTATTAGTACTTTGGGATTATACCGACCACACCAGTATGAAGAACACAAAAATATAAATTTATAGAAACAAACATGATAGAACAAAAAAACAACTCTTTAATTACAAATTTAAAAACTTACAAGCATTTCCAGGTTTTGTAATCGGTATTGTTGTCTCTGTTTTCTTATCTTTCTCGAGAATCCTGATTACGGCAGGCCGCGCGGCATCACATGATTTGCACGGTACATAATTGCCTTTCCATTACAATTCAATTTATATTTCTGATCAGCCCCTCTAGAATTTGATATTTTACTGATAGGTACTATCTCGATGGATGTTTTTCTTTCGTTGACATCAGCGCGGGGCAGCACCATTTTGGGTGGCGGAATGTGATCAAGAATAAAAACAAGTTTTGAGTGTTTTTTCAATAAAGAGTTTAGTTTTAGTTTGGTAATGTTTGTTTTTGTTGAATTTTTGTGTTTGGAGAAATGTAGAGGTAAAACACGGAAGTACAACAAAGCGACGCGACTCTGCAATCACGTTATCTACTACACCGCTCAACTTTGACCTCTGTCTGAGGATGGGGAGGGATTTTCGATAAGACAATTCCTGTTTTATATTGACGAAATATTGTTTTACGCTAATCTAGTATCAGTAGAAGCAAAATGTCAAATAACGATTCATGTCTGGGTGTAGTCGGTATAATCCCAAAGTACCGGATTATTTCAGTTAGTACCATGGATTATTTCATCGTGATGTTAATGATACTATATGAAATGTATTTTAAATTTAGTGGTGAACGCAACTGTGCAAACTAGGTGTAAAAATAGTTATCGGTTGCCTAGCAATAAGCGGCAATGTGAAGCGACTTCTAAGATGTCGCTTGCCACGTCACGGCGGCGTAAATAGAACGTCTCAGACGTCGCTTGCCACTTAGAGGGTTAAGGTTACGCAACATTCCAAAATAACAGTTTTTTTTTTTACGTTGAGGCATGTTAGTATTAATTTCTCGGTTTTCCCATAAGCCTCTGTTAAAATGCCATATCACATGTCAAGAAAGCCCACCAGTTTAAAGTAACATATAAGAAAACATTCATGACTTTATTATTTAAGGTTGGTTTTATAATAGTGTTTAAATAATATATAAAATGAATTTGATGATTTAAATTCATCACTGGCGCGATCTGGAGTAAGATTTTGATATTCACTTTTTATTTACTATCTGCATTACACTACTGACCAAGCACTGTTTACTTAATATATGATCAAAATTTAAATATGTAAACAGATGTTTGGCCAATTTGTCGACATAAAACTGAAGGTGTGAACAGCTGTTTAGTGTCAGTTTAATTTGGATTATGAAACGTAAAAACTACATATTTTCTGAATTTCAAAATATTCCAGGTAACTTTTCTTAAAAACCTTCCTCGGATTTCAATGGACATTTTACAAAAAGAATTAACTGATTTGGTCCAACTGTTCTTGAGATTAGCGCTTACCAACACATTTAATGATTCATTTTTATTTATAAAATTTGTTATTACTATAATATATGTAGCTAACTTGTTATTATGTGTTCAATATATTTGAAAATTTAAAAAGAATTAAATTTATTGTAATTTTTTTACTAAAAAATCAAACTTTTGATTCAGCAGTGAAAATAAATATATGAATTTTCGGTAAACCCACCATACCAACCAAATTTTTCTAAATTGCAATGAATAAGTAATAATGATGACAATAATAATTGACGTTTTAAATTTTGAAAAAAAAAATTGTCTTTTGGTAAATTGGTAGGCTTTTACTAATTTTGAAAATTACTTTTATTAAGTAAAATACATATGTTGTATTTGTAATTCTTATGAATATAAGTTTTTGCTATCTTTTGTGTGTGTGTATATATATAATAAATTATATATATATTAGTAAATTTTACATACATTTTAAAACAATTGTTTCAAAGGGCTAAACTTGAATTTTAGTCCAATAACACATCTTTTTCACTCTATCCATAAGAAGTGTGCCTAAATGGTTACAAAAATTATAACTATGAATGATATATTTTTAGTAATTTTTAAATATGGCTTGTGAAGATACTAAAAACACCTTTGCTAGTTCACCATGTTTAAAGTTTGTTATTTGAAGATGGATGATTTGTAAGAATAATAGGATTTCATACGCTTTTAAGAGTATACAAGCAAGAAGTTTTTACATTTTTCTGGAGTAAGAACACAAACTTGGAAACTTCCTGACCACTTAACTAAGCAAAGGTTTTACTGTATTATTTAATGGGGTGATGGATATAAATCATATGGCAATCTCATAGTTACAGGTGTTACATTTGTACAACTTAAAGGACTTCAATAAATTGTAAAAATACATATAATTTTCATTTTATGATGTACCACTGTGTATTTCATCAATATTGTAGTGAAATTATACTCTATACTTAGTTAACAATAAAAAAAGTAATATCATCTGGTCTCACGGGGGTTGCAAGATATGGCCTTAGGATTCTGCTCAAAATTCTGTGAACTCATTAATAATTATAACTTATTAATTTTAAGATTTTTACTTAAAATGCCATAAATATTAGGTATTAATTATAAGTCATAATCGAAAACTTTTGCTATAAAAAAAGAATTGTACTGTAACAGGTATTACATAGTTCAGATGGTTTTTGTAATCTAAAACCTAAAGTAGTAATTTCCTTTGTTTTAGATATTCCTCATATTCTAAAATTATTTTGGATCTCTTAAAATTTATTGGAACTAAAAAAATTATCGCACTTTTAGTATGAATATTTATTCAAAACTTAGATATGTGCAAATAGTTGTACATTTTAAACAACACTTAATAAATGTGATAAAATAAAGGCTTGCTGCTTCATTAGCTCACACCTTTTTGTACTCCTTGTTAAGAGACTTAAAGATCTTAGTGATTAACTCATTATTTTTTCATTATCACCAGAAAAAAGTTGAATAACATGTAGCACAGATAGTCTGTTAACTATTGTTATATTCCTGTTCAATGCTAATATCAATATATCTTTAATGGTATGCTTGACCTACGCAGTTGTTCTTGATACACTTACGACCATCTGGCATTACAAGAATTAAAAGCATGTTGTACAGGTAGCTGACTATTGTTATACTCTCTTGAGTGCCAACATCTGGGTATACTGACAGCAATATAGTTATTCTTAACACTCTGACAGAGAGTGGAGCAGTTTAAAAGTTTGTTGAAATAAAAAAATTCTGTAAAAGCTACATCTCTACAAATGTTTCATACTTCATTCCAAAAAATCATTACTAAATGTTTATTTTACATTTTTGGAATATTATGCAATTTTTAAATTTATTCTAAAGTTTGAAACCTGGTTTATGATGCTTTCGAAAGTATACCTCAGAAACTAAATTGATTATGTTGTCTACTATGTCCTACAGAGTTTCTAGTTTTAAAATGTATAATTTTGTTATAAACTAAATTGGCATTATATTTAATTTCAAAATCAGCATTTTTTAATATAAAAAGTAACAGTGAAGTTATGTTTCCATGCTACAGTAAATATTTCAGTAACATACATTTTTTCAAATTCTTCGTTTCTGTGGAAAAATGTTGAGGGTTGTTTTAGAGTAAGTTGATCACTTAATTTGTTTATATTCTTAAGTTGTTTTATTGTGCATATTATATATTTCCAAAAACAGTTTTTTATACAATAATTTATTTGAACCATTTCTTGTCAAACCATTATTGATAAAATTATGGTAGTAAATAAATTGATGTGATCATGTGAAGGAAACAGGATTTTCCAGACATTTGCCATTGGTCAGTGATACAAAACAGCAGTAATACTACATTTCGAGATCTGCAATCTGATCTCTTGCTCAAGTGAATAGCTAACCTAACATATAACTACAATCTACTACTACTACTACTACTACTACTACTACTACTCTACTCCCAGGGCCATTTATATCGGAGGTGATATTTAGCCGCACCAACAAAGCTCCTCCATCTTGAACGGTCCTCTGCATCTTCCTCTGAAGCGCCCACCTTCTCCATATCAGCCTTCACCTGGTTCCACCATCTCACTTTCGGTCTCCCACGGGGTCGTCTTCCTTCTGGGTTACCGTACATTACCCTCCTCAGTTTGCATTCCTCTTCTCTTCTCAAAACATGGCCTGCCCAACGGAGTCTTCTGCACTTTATTTCTCCTATTACATCCGTACTATTGTAGAGCTCCCTGATTTCTCTATTATGTTTTCTTCTCCATACCCCTTGTTCATATGATGGCCCATAAATTTTACGTAAAATTCTATTCTCGAAAACTAGAAGCTTTTTCTCATCCTTCTTATTTAGCCTCCACGTTTCGGATCCGTACAAAAGCACTGGACATATAATTGTTTTGTATATTCTAGTTTTAGTTTTGTGAGAGAGAGATTTGGTTGAAAGTATCCTATTGCATGCATATACACATCTATTTGCTGAGTTGATCCTATTTTGTATCTCTGGTTCATCTGTGTTTTTATTTGATATTGTGACCCCAAGGTACTTAAAGTTCTCCACTTGTTCGAAAACATGCCCATCAATTTGTAGGGGTCCTCCTCTTTGATTTTGATTCCTTCTAAAGTGGATATATTTAGTTTTTGCATCATTCGTCTTCAACCCCACTTTCTCTGCCTCACTCATAAATAGTCTAGTTAGTGACCTCAAATCATCTACATTTTCTGCAAATATGACAACATCATCTGCAAAAGCTAGGATGTTTAGTTTAGCTCCAACTTACATAACCTAACATATAACTACAATCTAGGTTAAAATAAACAAATTATACCAGAGCATTATGACACGTATAAGTCAGGAATCACAACTATGTTGTGTGTGAAATCCATGTAGACGGATTCTAAAATATGCACTTAATAATAACAAATACACTAATCATTATAACTTAATTATAGAACATAGGTAACTGTTATTACAAACCTTACATTGGAAGAATGCTTGTTAATTGAATTTGAGGGGGATTCGCCGTAGATAATGGAACCCAATCATGATTTTTTAGACTTAATTTCCTTTTACTATTTATTATTGCGATAATAACAATTATTCATCTATTTTTCCTACACATAGGTCTGCACTTACCGACCTACCCCATAGAACTGGCCGGAGGCCAATAGTAAATGACGATCGTCATGGAAGAAACAATATGGCGGCCAAAAAAAAGGAGAAAACAGATGTGGGTCTTTTTTGTTATTGGTTCATTCTTGATGAACTTCTTAAAACCATACTGAGACTCCGCATTGGTTTGTTATAGGTATAAATCTGTATAAATCTCTAATCTGTCTGATATTTCAGATTTCTTGTTAGTTAATTTTCCAAAATTGGTAACCAAAGCGGCCTGATTTCGATTGATGATTGACTGATCAGTTTGTTGTCCAAATTAATGTACGAAGCTTTGATTAATTTTGTTTGAAATAAATGAGATTTCCGATGTATTATGTTGGCTTCATCCAAATTCATACGATGGTCTTCAGACAACAATGGTGTGCAATGTTTTACTTTTCTGTTAGCTCCTTTCTCGTGTGTATTATTGTGTTATTTTATTCATATTTATAATGGTCTTTTTGTCTTGCTAATATATTCTCTATTGTAACTACATTTTATATTGTAAAAACAGTCTTGGAATCCTGTGTGCTAGTTTTTGGTCTTACTTTCACAAGACTATGTCTAAAAGTATTGTGTGTTTTAAATGAGGTTTTAGTGTTGTACTTTCTACCTACTCTTCTAATTTTCTCCAATAATCCTGGCACATAATTGATGTAAACACAAATTTATCTCTATTTTGATTTACTAACTCAGGGAACAATCTTCTGGTTCTTTTGCACTTGATTGAGGGTATCCATTGCGTCTAAGATCCGATTCAACTTTCTTAATCCTCTTTTAATCCAACTTTATCCCAGCTCTTTGCTCTATAAAATAACAAGAAGGCTATTCCTTTGTGTGTTTTCTTTCGAAAAACCTTAGTCTTAAGGACATCCCTATCTCTTAATATACACACATAAAAAAAGCTTGTTTTGAACTTCCACTTCCATTGTGATGTGGATGGAAGAGGAAATACTAGTAATGTGATTCAAAAAACTCATTTAATTTAGTGTTTCCATGAGGAAAACAACAAAGGTATCATCCACATACCTCCACCAAATCTTCGGTTTGAACGGAGCTAAAGCCAAGGGCTTCCTTCTCAAATTCCACCACAAAAATAAATTTTTAGAAAAATGTTTTAGCACAAAATATTGGCTAAAATAGAAGACAGTGGAGAATCCATTGCCATCCCCTCACCACAACAGTAATTTTTACCCTCTAACTCGAAAATAATTGCATTGAGTTAGATGCAACAGTAAGATGTGATTCAATGATTTCAAGAGTTTCTGGAATTGGTACATTTGTGAATAGACTTTCAATGTCAAAACATGCTAGCTTCTCAATTTCAGTTGATTTATGGATTTTGACTTCTCCACAAAATTCCTAGCTAATTTTTTATATGAGTTGATTTTCCTACCAATGCCATTAAAATGTCCAAAAAACTTGGTGCATTAACGCCATTTGTAAAAAGGCTAGACAATTCCTTGCAAGGAGAATCACAAGAACTAACTATAGGCGGGAGAGAGAGATGCTGTTTGTGGATTTTGGGAAGGCCATTCATATGGGGGATTTTTGAATGGCGAGGAGTTAGTTGAGATCTTAATTTATCTTAAAAAATGCTTTTTGCTATGGTAAGCTGTTTGCTACCTTACATTCAAAGGAATCAGTTGGGTCTGTATTTAAAACTCTATATTTGCCACTATTTAAAGTTTCTGTTATCTTTTCTTTACATACTACTGAATCAAGTACAACAGTAGCGTTGCCTTTATCAACTGGTAAGATTTTGACCAAGTCACTTATACAAAGGATCGACAGCCTTTTTCTCCTCTATTGTCAAATTCGGCTATGTAGGAAGAATTTTCCTGAGCAAAAGACTAGCTTCAGAACAAAACTGGTCACCCTGTTCAGATAACTGTACAACAGCCAACTCATTTCCAGTTACGAATCAAGTACCTTTACCGATTTTTGTGCTACAGAGAAGGGTTTGCATATTTATCCACTTTGCCATCTTTAGGCATAAAGAAAGTAATTTTACTTTCTTTATGCCTAATTTCAGATTTTTTTCTCTTGTCTATTTCAGAAACTTTTACATATATTTTGGATGCTCTTAAATTATGTACCGATCAGGTTTTTTAATTAAGTTTTTTACGTTCAATACTATTTTTGAGGAGGCTTCTTTCACGATGATGATACGCAAATTTTTTTAAGCTATGATTTAGTTTCAGAAAACAAAATTCACCGGCTTTCGTGCTATGAAAAGAAGTTTTTAGAGTTAACCCTACATGCATAAGGTTTTCAACCTTACATTTATGCAAAAAAGTTAAATGGTTAATTGTTTAGTTAACATTGAGAAGATGTAAGCTCTCAAGATCTTTGATTTGTTTACAGATTCAGGGTCTGAAGGATCAGTTCTTTGTTTGAAAAACCCCTGTTTCCTTTACAATCCTTCCATCCTCAACAACAAACTTTAAATAAAGTTGCCACTTGATTTTTAAAGGAAAATTGAATTGCACTGTAGCATATAAGTACTTCAGTACTTCTTAAGTTAATGTTTAGTTTGTTTTAGATGCTCATAAAAGTATACATGCCTGATTTCATATTTAGGGCATGACAAACAAAATAAAACATGAAAAGAGTTAAACAAACATATTTAGGAAAAATATTTTATTCTTGTTTTTTTTTTTTTTATTAGATTTGGATTATGGTATATTTCAGTTGGGATTATTGTCAATCCAACAATAACAAATTCTTGATATCACCAGGAATAATGGTAATTACTTTTACTTCTGTTAGTACTAGTATCTTTAAGACTTGACTGCTCGCTTTATAGAATATTGTATTCTTGAACTAATTTCAGATACATTTTAAATATATAAAGTAGTAGATTGAATGTCATTGTTGCTGTGAAGGTCAATTTTGTAGTTTCTCACTTTCACTGATAGTAAGTAATGTTACCAATGTTTGCAATTTAGAGATATGTATTTAGAGAATTTTTCGAGATAGATGAAAAGTTAAATTTCCTTTATGAAACAGTTTGTTGTGTTGATGTTAAAAATAACATCACATCCAAATTTAGAAAAAAATGAATTGGAATAGAGATGTCTGGATTCGTTCTGCCTGTATTCAGTACTCAATTGACCTTATCTTATCAGGTATGTTAACTGGTATAATTCTTATCAGCATTTATTACTCTTCATATGGTGTTCCTGTGAAGTTCGTATGCATTTCTAGGTTAAGTGTTGTGAGTTTTAAATATTGTACAACAAAATTGTTATAAATGGATTTCTTAGTTGTCAAATGTACCAATATTTTTGAACGAAACAGGTAATATTATCAGGTAGAAAACTGAATTTCTGTACAATTGTCTTTATATAGTTATTTTTTGTGTTTTTGGTGTTTATGTCAGCTGAATAGTTCACACTCAAATATACTGAGTAGCACCAAAAAAAGTCGATAACTAATCTAATGCTTCATTTAACGTGTTCACTATTACAGATTACAGTAGCATACTATTATAATAGTTCCATATTAGTTACTGAGGCATGTGTTAGGTATAGCATTAAGTATTGCAGCAAGCTGACAATGATGTCCATTCAAATTCAAATGACTTCATTTGTATTATATATACAAAAGGGCGAATTTAGGGCCATAAGGCCCTGTCTTACAATTAACCCTAATATAATAGTATAGAACTTAAGTCAAATAAAACTACTACATTTAAAATAAAACAAAATTATATAATAAAGGTATCTTTAAGAATTTAGTACACATACAGTCATGCAATAAATTCATACACACATTCACTAGCACCCTATCCGTCCTCCAAAACCTACCCCAACTAACCCATCGCTGACATCGTTTCTAGCAATTTAGCTTTCAGTAAGGCTGCAAACCGGTATGACTCCCTACTGACTTAATATGGTTAGGAAGGGAATTCCATGCTCGACAAGCAGTAACGACAAATGATTTGTTGTAAGTTGAGGTTCGATGGCGGGGAATAAGAAGAATTGATGACGCCATTCTTGCGCTTGTTTCAGAGATCAATTTGAATTTGTCAGCCAGATATATAGGCTCTCCAGAGTTAAGACTAGAATACACCAAAATAAGAATTTTTAACCCTTCAACGCGTTATTTTTTTTTCATGGTCATACTCCCTCCTGCGTTGATTTTTCTGGTGTTTTTTTAGAGATTTTGTGTTTTATAAATAATATAAGCAAATTACCCAAGTTTATAATTATTTTATTATACTTCTATGTTTTTAGTGTTTAAAATTAGCCAAATTAAACAAAATTAACCTACTTTAGGTTAATTTCCCTAAAAGCTAGCTAACCTACAAACCATCCCCAACTCATGTTTATAAAACACAACAAATTGTTCCTGTCAAAACGGGATTTCCTTCTTTAAAACAATATAGTTAGCTTGTAAAACTAATAATAATAACTAAACAAAGGAACGTAAAACACACAAAAATATGTCAGTTGAACATAACCATCACACTAACAATGACTGTAAACAACAACAAACGTAAGCTGACAAACGATCGGGCTGCACGGCAATGACGTCGTCTTGAATGCAGCTGATTTCTCAGATATTTTTTCTAAAGATCGATTTTTCGAGATATCGACTCAATTAATCGAAAGTTTGAATCTTCTCCTTTCGATTGGTATACATTTTTCATTGAAAACATTCGATAGTCGTCTGTTACAGCTACAAAAATAACCGACTACTCCATGACGTACTCAGTACGGCAAAACGCGATCTCAAGTAAAAGTGTCATGACGTACCTAGTACGGCAAAACGTGTTGAAGGGTTAATGATCTTGTATTGGCCAATTTTAGAATGGAATTTTGAATATAGATATGCGTTATATGGTTGTCACATCTTAGATCAAATACAAAACGTAAACAGTAATTTTGGCATCGCTGCAATTTGTTAGCCAGATCCACAGTCTTATCATTGATTATAGAATTACAATATGAAAAATGAGGAAAAATCAATGTTTTTACCAGTAAAAGTTTCACAAGTTCTGGCAAGAAGTGCTGCATCCTCTTTAGTGAGTGAACTGAAGCAAACACCTTCTTACAGATGCCCACAACAGCATCACACCATCCAAGAGTTATGTTCATAGTTAGACCCAAATTGTTCACTTTGTCACAGTACGGAAGAGAAACGTTGTTTACAGTAATTTTGGGCATATTATTTGTGTCTATATAGTTCTTTAGTCGTGAGTGAGAGATGATAATCGTTTGGGTTTTGTTATTGTTAAGCTTCAGTCCGTGTTTCGTTGTCCATTCCACAAGTTTTTGAATGTCAAAGTTTATGTTGCGTATTGTCGTTTGTATATCACGGACCCCATAGTGGGCGTAAATTTGTAAATCGTCAGCGTACATGTGATATCTAGTGGATGTAAGTACTGTACAAATATCAGTTACGTAGAGTAAAAATAAAAGAGGTCCCAGTATTGAACCTTGCGGCACACCACCAGTGAGAATCCTGTAGTCAGATACTTTGTCAGCCACACTTACACACTGCCGCCGATTCGAGAGATAAGATTTAATCCAGGTAATACTAACCTCGGAAAATCCTAAAGCACGCAGCTTTCTTAACAACAAACCGAATATAACACAGTCAAATGCCTTGGAGAAATCAAACAATGCCATAATAGTGCACTGACTTCTATCCATCGCTTGGCGAATGTCATCAGTAACACTGAGAAGCGCCGTTTCAGTGCTATGATTTGATCGAAATCCTGATTGAAACTTATTCAAAATATTATTTTCTTTTAGAAATATTGAAATTTGACAGTGCACTATTCTTTCCAAACCCTTTGAAAGAGCAGGGAGAATGCTGATTGGCCTGAAATCTTTTGCTTCAGTGGGAGAAGAAATTTTATTTGTTGGGCGGATAAGGGCAGACTTCCAATGTTCAGGAAAAACTCCAGTGGTTAAAGATGTTATATAAACAGTCACTACAGGAAGCACGGCATAAAGGATCTTTTTCAGCATCTTAATAGATATTTCATCAGTTCCGGTGGCATTACTTTTAATCCTGTTTATAGCTCGTAGAGTGTCAACCTGGAGGATATGTTGAAAAGTGAATTTCTCATATGGGAAGATGGGTGGAGGTTGGTTGTCTAGTTTTTGCAGAAATGATTCAATAGCATTTGGATTAGTTGATTGTGATGCAGTTTAATGGTATATTGCAGTGAATATCTGTTATAACCATTGTCCATCATTCAGTTATAAAACTTTTCCCGTTAAAAAAAAATCAGATACGTGGATTAGTGAATCTTGTACTTCATTGTTATATTCTGTAGATGAATCATTTTGAGATTTAACAACAGTGTTCAGTAAATGTTGGACAAAGATTGCATTCATACACAGCATGTTCTATTGAGAAATTAGAATTTTGTTCATGTCCTCAATCCAACAATATCATAGTTGTCGTATTTACGTTCCACATTTCCAGGTTTCATCATGTAGTTCTAATTTTGTAAATTCAAGATGGAATGTTAGGTTAGAAAAATCTTGAATTAGTAAATCACGATACCTTTTTGTAGATATTAGAATGTTTTCACATTTTCGTAATGCACATATTCTTGTTTCCTTAAATATTGGATGTGTATTTTTTATGCATTCAATTTTTTTATTATGGGTTTACTTGGAAAATTTAGCCTCTATAATGTAATTCAACAAAAAATTCTTTCTTAGCAAGAAATTAATTATCTAAAATATTAGATTTAATCAAACGGAAATCAATTTTGCAAAAGGTGATTCTAATTAATAAAACATAGTGTACAAAATGTATGCTTAATAGTTCATAAATATATAGTTTGTAGCACATAGGTATTGTTGAAGAATTGCAATATGCAACATAAAATATTTAAATTTGGTCATGTTTTTATATTTGGGGAACAGGCGATAAACTAGTTGAATACTTCTATTTGATATGTTAACTGTGGCATGGTTCACTAATGACTCATAGTTCACTTTCAGTTAATAATGTAGCCAGGAAAGAATTTTGTGGGGCATCAAGACAACTGGTATTTTCCCTTAGTGGACAGAAAGTAAGGCTCCATATTGTTCCTTAAAAAGTTCTTGACTCGTTTCTATGTTGAGAACGATCTTTCAGCAAAATATGTCAGTAATACTAAATTATTTTAATAATAATTATCGTTTACTATAAAAGCAATTGAAACAATTGAAAATTTGGGGGGGTCCGGATCCCTTTAACCCTCTTGCTGGCTACGTCCTTGCTTTCAGTTGATAACCTTATAAGATTTTACCAAACCTAAGTAAAGTTTGTAATTATTACAATGGAGTGAATTGTTACATATGAGTCATGGGTGGCTTGTATTTTGTTTAAACAGTTATTTCTCAGATTCGGCATGACTCAGATGTGAGCATTTGTATCCCTTGTTCATGTAGATTGCAGCTACTGTAATTGTTTGGCATGATATTGCATCTGTCCTCAAGCTACAGGTTATGTTCCAATTGCCTAATTCTTATGCTGTGTAAAGTTAAACTGATCAAAATGTATTAATATTTATTGTATTATTTCTACAAAACTTTTATTATATTATCGAATTGTTAAATAACTTTTTAATCTTGGACAAAGTGATATCATAATTTATGTTAAATATTATTTGTAATTGAGAAATTGTGTATTTGTTGCAGGTTGGTGACGTTAGCATTCACAGGCTCAATCGGCATGACACTAGTCATTCTGGCTTGTGCTCTGCCTGCCGAAAAGTGAGTTCTTCCTAAGTGTGTTAATTTAGTTAACATAGATAACTAAGTGTAGTTCGTTAATGTAATACAAGGGCCATATTTATATTTTTTTTTCTTTTTTTGTATTTGTAGCAATGAAAGCCAAATATTTTATGCTCACATCTCTCAATAGCTTGGCTCAGGATTTTCCAGGCTTTCCATTAATTTTAGATGACTTAAGAGCCAGCTGTAATGAAACAACCTTAAATTTTACCCCATAAAGACAATGTTAAATATCAAACACTTGTATGCCCTCATTTTGGTCGTAGAATTATGAGGGCCAAAAAGACAAGTTGACCGGGAAAAGTTATTATCAGCATGAAACGACTCATTCTTCTCTACTGTGGTGACTTTTGTATGTTTTTAAGACAGTTCATTTTACACCTGTGGCATTGATTATACTGAACGTTTATGATGCAAACCCATTTAGAACATTTCTATTGATCTGTCCAGGAATGAAACCTGTAACTTTTTCAGTTTTTAGGGCAAAAGTTTTCAGTAACAGAGGGCAACAACCTTTTCTAAGCCTTAAATGTAATTTTAGTGACTGTTTTTTTTGTCCATGCAGAGTTTGGTGGCCATTCTTTGTGGTGGTCTTCTATGTGCTGGCGCCAATGCCAACTATACTGGCCCGTCGCTACACCGAACACACGGGTTCTTCCAACTCTAGCATCGAGCTGGCCATCTTTCTGACAATGGGCTTTGTAGTATCATCCTTCGCTTTGCCCATTGTACTAGCTCGTGCCCCAGCTGTTGTCCCCGTTGTGAGTATCTTCTATTTAGTTCAAGAGCAAATGATTCAGGAGTAGTTAGTCTCTACCTAGTTGTAGAAGGGAGTTTTAAGGTTTTCAAATAAAATAGACAATACATATTTGTACATTCTTTGAGAATTACAATGATGTCAAAATGTGATCGAATTGAGTCAAGAAAAATACAGGTCAAATTCACCAAGATTTTCAAGCATCCAAATCCCATTGAAAGGCAGGATTACAGGATTATAAGAAAAAAATTTGAAAAAGCTCTGAAAGATTAAGGTAAATTATTCATGTTAAGACTGTGTTGAGTAATTCTGTGGGCAACCTAAGTGGGTTGTGACTGCGATAAGTAGATAATAATTATTGTAATTGCAGTTATTGGAGTGTATCTCCAATGGAGCACACTTGGGATTGATATTTGGGGTGGTGTTGTAATCCTGAAGGTTGATCCCACGAATTTTGAATTTTGTTTCTTTGTATGTGTATGAATGTGAGCCTGCATGCAGCAGTATGGAAAGTCGAGTAAATGGATTTAGTTTTTAAGATAAATACTGTAAAAAATTGGTATTATTGACTATTGCCATACAATGTAATATATATTGTCAACGCAATAAATATATATTCTATTCTACTCTATCTTACTCTTCTTTTGCATTGGGATTTTGTTCCTTCATAATTCTCTTATTTCATGAGTTACTATAATTTGTAAGCAGGTTCGAATACATTTCATGAGGTGAACATACAATATTTAAGTTGTGTGAAATATTTAACGAGAAAACAAGCGATGGTAATTTAATTATTTAATAATTTAATTTAACCAGAGGAGTGGCTCTAAACTGGTTTAAAAGCTTTATCATAGGAAGGAAACAACAAGTAAAAATAAATACCACCTTTAGCAACCAACTAATTGTCCAAAATGGAGTACCTCAAGGATCAGTGATATCAGCCACCCTATTTCTAATTTTTATTAATGATTTATTAAACCTTAACTTCCATGGACACATTAACGCTTTTGCAGATGATATAGCTCTTTTTTATGCAGAAAAAAACCTTATTGTATTAAGTGATTTAATAAATTTTGATCTTTTACTACACAGGAAATGGTGTCTCACTAATAGAATGCAAGTTAATGTGAATAAGACTAAATTTGTTACTTTTGATTTTTTCGGTTTTGAAATACCCTACCCATTGATTGATATTTCATTCCTCAAGCTGCAATTTCCAACTATGTACATGTCAATCATTAGAGCAAGTAAAAACTATTAAATACTTGGGAATTCTATTTGATGAAAAACTTACGTTTGAGCCACACATTCTAGATTTACACTCCAAATTACGATCACAGATAAGAAAATTTTACTTTTTGAGAAATTTTTGTAACGAACAATTATTAAGAACACTATATTTTGCCCTTATTAATTCAAGATTACAATACGCCTTGCCATGTTGGGGTGGAACATACAAAACTTTAATTGGCAAGTTAAGAATGACTCAAAATTACTTCTTACGTATAATCTTAAAAAAGTCTAAAATAACACATTCCTTTCCATTATACCAACATTTAAAAATTCTACCCATTCAGCACTTATTCATTTTTAAAGTCTTGAGATTGTTTTTTATTAGAAGCGGAAATAGAGAAAATATTATGCCTAACCACCCACATAGTACTAGAAGTTGTGTAAATAATTGTTTCAAACTGCCTAAAGTTAATAAAGCTATTTTCCGACATTCCTTTCATTATTTGGGACCCAAATATTTTAATAAACTACCATTACAATTCAAGAGTACGAAAAACCTCAATATTTTTTGTAAGCAAACAATCACTTGGCTTTCTTCTCAGCAGGATGTAGAATATTTTAACAATGTATTAGTTAAATATAGTGTTCATTTTCACAATATAAAGTATAATATGTATGTGCGAGTATATGTATGTATGTATGCGTAAGTATATGTGTGGATGTATATGTACATGCATGTGTGTGTGCCTATTATGCATAATTTGGTCATTTTAGTTACTTTTTCTCTTTCTATTATTTAAAAAATCATTTATACCTACTATTTATTTTCACTTATATATATATATATATTTTTTTTTTCTTTTTGAAACCCTCAGATGTTGCGGTTGGCGAAATACTAAGTAAAGTTATTATAATGCTAGACTCTGATTCACATGTTTAAAACTATATTCTTTATTTTTACAACTGGCCACATTACTGGTTAAAGTGGCCAGTATATTTTTCTCGCCTTTTTCATGCATGTATTTATGTAATTATTTATGGGAAATAAAATTCATTTATTCATTTAATCTCAATATGACCACACTCTTCTTCTATGAGAGAGTGAAAAAGTCGTGTCTCAATTTTTGTTGTTTGGAAACATTTTATAAAACAAGTCTTAACTTGCCTAATAATAAAGTCTGCTCAATGCAACTTGTAGTCATTCAAATATAACTTCAGTGATTGAGGGCAAGGAAGAAACATTATGATTAAGAAGGAAATGTCTAATGATTTACTTATGGCAAAATTATGAAATAATTGTTGGTATTATTTTTTTATATACATAGACTGATTGAATGTTAAACCTAGCGAACCTCAGTTAAAGGACATTTTTAAATAGTCTGGTTTCATCATATTGACAAAAGGTGTGGATTATGACCTGTTAGTTCATTTATAACTCGTTATCACGCTAACGATAGTAATATGTTGTAGATCCAGTGGAGTGCTTGCTACCTGACTCTTGCAGGTAACATAATCGTCTACCTCACGTACATCGGTTTCTTCGTCACACTTTACCAAGAAGACAGTGACTACAGCATGTGGTGATACTCTAGCATTCCTGTGATCGTATCTGCATCTAGTCTTACGACTATTAAATACACCTTCGTTATGTTTTTATTCATCACTTAATGTGTTAAATTTTATCGGTAATTTAGTATAAGGTTTAATTTTAGTCTTTTTTATGAACTTTTATGTAGTGGTGTCTCTTGTTGTGCCCTGTCGGAAATGGCGACACTGTACAGAATAATGTGAATATATTGACGGTGAGTAATTATGGTGAAAGTGTATAGAATAAAGTGAATAATAGTGATGATGGAAATGACGTAGTCGCGTAGATTGTGCAATGATCCCCAAGCACATTATTCAGTCATATAAAAATTAGTCCCAAAGACATAAAAGAGGTTTTGAGTTTGGAAGCTGAGTCTCTTATTAAGTAACTATCTATGACACTTTTGACAATTGTTTAATTTATTTTAAAGGTATTTGTTATTTGCTACTTATTAAAATATTTATTTATTCGTATTAAGGGATTACTTTAGTTTTTACACAACAAATGTTAATTTGTAGTATTAACAAGCTGTAAGACTTTATTTTTTCTGTAAGTAAGGATCTTAGTTAAGTTTAAATTCATTTGTGTATATTAAGAATTAAAAATTCCCTTTACAGAATTGGTGTTTGTTTACATATCCATCTGTAATTTTCTTGGTGACGCAATACAAATTTAAGCATTTAAAAACCCAGCAGAGATGTGTTAAATAGTCCAGGAGGCAACAGCCAATTAGTATAGTTTTCAACATTAATAACTCTTGTTTACTAATTTAAACAATAACATTACAAATATGTATAAACAAAATTTCTGATCTCTCCATACTACATTAGTGTAGTAATGAAAACCAATCATAAAGACGCTAAACTTGAAGATAAAGTTTGTATAGTACTTTGGCGTGTGAAATTTTATTTGATAAATACATGTTATCGCATTATCAATATCATTAGAATAATTTTTGTTAGTCTCACTTTGAATTAAAATTTTGTTCTGATCAGTATAAAAAGTTGTAACAGAGTTATTTTTTATATTTTGTTTTAAGACAAAAACATTATTGAAGCAACTATAGCCTCTTGTGGGTTTGGTGTTACAATGATAAAAGTTATATCTCGATCTACAGTAACAGATAACAAAGTGCCAGTCTCCTGAAGTCAGTGGAAAACAGCAGCAAATGTTGTATGGGTAGGTTGTTGTTGATTTGGACAACAACCTACCCATGATTCTTAATAACAATCTATTTTGATTCATAATACAGACGGGACGCTAGACGACTATTACTGTTAGCTTTTCGATACATAAGTATCATGTCAGCTTGATGATTAAATGGATAGCCTGCCATCTTAAATAGAATAAGAGCACTATTGACTAATAATGTTTCTACGAGTGAAAGTAACAGATGATATCTTGTCAAAAATAAACAAGGAAATAACTTACTTATCTGACTTCATTGTTGTTTTAATCAGCTTTGTCTTAACATGATTCAACTGTTTAAACCATAAAAGTTGAGTCATGTAGATTATTTGTTACAATATTGTTTTTCAAATTTAATAATATTTATCGTGTTTAATGTTTTTGTAACCCAAAAAAACTTTTTAAGTGTATATTCTTGGGCCAAACTGAAGGCAATGAACAAGTCTACGACGTACAATATCCTCATTAGCTGTGAGTAGTCAGTGTCATCCATGTACATCAGCATTTTACAATATTCAAGTATATGTTCTGGGAAGTGGTATATGAATAGGATTGGTCTAAGGGCCGAGACTTGTGGAACCCCCTTGTGACTGGCAGAAGTTTAGACTGAATTGTACTTATGAGCCCGTTGACTGTTTCCTTTAGTTCCACTGTCTGTCTTCATCCCTTGAGCCGGCTACAAACTTATCTGTTATGAAGCTAAAGTTTCTATTGGTTAGGAACTTACTGTGCTGCCCAAAATGACAGAAAAAATTGTATTCATTGTAATATTATTGAAGGATAATATCTAATATTTATGCAATTCCTACCTACTTTCTAAACCTGGCACTAAACAACTTAGGAAATGAGATTTTAATATTATACATCTGCCATATTAGCACTGCATAAATGTTGTTTGAGTTAGATTGTAGCATTCATATAGTCTACCTATTGCAATATCTACATGTAAACAGTTCTCAATCTGTTTATCTGTGTATAATGATGATACAACCTCCATTTGTAATGCATCTTCACAAAAAATTGATAATGACACAAGTAAATGGCAACGTCAAATAGGAGCAATCTGTACCTTAGGGGGTGGAGCCCCATGGCTAAATCCTCATAGACACAATTTGGTTGAATGAATTGTAGCCAAAGTTAGCATAAACCTTCTATTCTATTTAACAAATATTATTCCAGGTTGTGTTTTCAGTTCATTTTTGAGACAAAGAGATAGGAGTCCTTTAGTTAAGAGCATTTTATAAATAAGTACGATAGACGCCTTGTAGTGATGTTCATAGACGCCTTGTAATGATGTTCATAGACGCCTTGTAGTGATGTTCTAGAACTAGTTATAACCAAGGATATCGTAGAACTAGTTATAACTAAGGATATCGGTTTTAAGCCAAATAGTCTGAGACAAAAATAAAAGTATTCACACAAGTATTATAGATACCTTGTTGTTTGGACAGACTCTGCATGATAATTCTTGTAATAAACAGCATGCTTAAAATTGTTTCTAACACCAATTGGACCAAAGGGGATAGAGCCCCAGTGTAAGATTTGTTTTATAAACAACTATTGCTGATGCTGTACAGGTGGTGTATTTTACCAAAATTGGCATGAATGTTCTACATGATAGTTATTCAAAGCCATTTGAGTCAAGGGGTGAAGCTCTAGGACCAATACCAATTATATGTATATAAAATTAATCTAAATGATTTGAACCGAAACTGGCATAAACATTTTATAGAATCAAGAAATTTATTAACCATTAGGCAATTGTACAATTACAATAGGTCTCATCAATGAGACAAAGTTCTGTGCAGTCAGACTTATAATATGGTACTCAGTAGAAAAACAAACAGATGCAAAATTAAAAACTATTTCCTACTGTATACAAATGTACTCAACATCCTTACATTCTATAAATTCTTTAATGGAATAAAATTCCTTTCTTTTTAACCAGCCAGACAATATTTGTTTGAATTTTTTATTGGAAAGCTTTTAAAGTGATGGGAGCTCATTATTTAGGTTAAGCGTTTATAACATTTCTCGACTAATGTTAGATGTGATTAGATACTTGTCATGATCATGGAGAGTACTGGAGTCTCAAATTTGCTTAGATTTTCTTTTGACAACTTTTATTACATTTAAAAATATAAATACAAGCTCTAAATAAAAGTATGTCAAAGTTACACAAAACATGAGCTTTCTTAGCAAAAATGCACCCTCGACAACTTTTTATAATTGTCAAAAGAACACTCCGATTTAATTTATAGTACCAAAAAAAATCATAATAGCTTTGCAGGTTCAAGAAAGCATCCATTCTCATTATTTATTTGACTTCTTAATTAATATGTTTTATACTAATTAATTAATAGCTTGTTTTCAGAGTAACAATGTTGCAAAATAGAGAACCCAATGATAAAAATTGCTATAGAACAAATGCTGAGGGAAGATAGATCCTACAAGGTTTTAAAGCTAAATTGGGGGAGCCCCCGACTAAAATCTTGGGTTTCCTGTACTAATTTAATGTTGTATATTATAATTATTAATCCTGAATAGTTTTTCACACCCTTTGCGACAAGGGGGTGGAGCTTTAGGATCAAACTCATTTTTTAGAGTATTACCCTTTATGTCTTGCGATTTGATGGCTTCTAATACAAATTTTTATACACGTTCTATGGAATAAATGTTAACACAGAATGAGGCTGCTCAGAATTTTGAACAAGAAAATAGAGCTCTCAGAATTCAGTTACTTACAAGTAGGAATTTTGTAGTTGCCTAAGTTAATGAGCATTTACAGGCAGGAAGCAAATTCTAAAAGCCATATAGAGATTACAAATTTTCTGATGGTGGAAGCTGGTAAATATTGGAAACTCTTTGGCAATGCAAGTTGCTTGGGACCATGATTTCCCAGATCTCAAAGGGTGCTAGGGTCTACACGTTCTAAGAGCATGAGAGTTCTCAAGAGCATGTTGCTTAAATACCGGAAGATGGCAGAAGTTGATGAGTTTAACTTCAAGAGGTTAGAAGGTTCCAGAATCAGGGAGCTTAGAGTGTTTCAGAGTAGTCTAATTTACATTCTAGAACCTCAGAAACCGGATGGATAAATGCTTGTAAATTTCAATGTACTCTTAATATTGTGGGTAGTGAGCCAAAATCTCTTAAAATATAATATATTCTTTACAGCACATTAATAATAGGGTATTTAATAAATTTATGCTTTTGAATCAATAACATTTTATTACCTGTAATACAGTTGGTTTTGTGCCAGAGTTTATTTTAAAACTGATTTTGAATGACCAGGTGATTCCCAATGGCAACCTCATAATTTATTTAATTGTTGAACTAAAAATGGGAGTGCTGATGGCCGAGCGGTCTAAGTCGTTGGACTTTGGGTCTGAGTTAGTTAGTTAGAGAATTATAGCATACACGGAAGTGTTAACTTTTATATTAAAAGATTTTTTTACTTCAATTTTGTTGCATGCAAAATCTTCCCAAGTGCAAGCAAAAGCCCTCAAATATGCCCATTCTTTACTCTGGTGGTGTAAATTACATTGGAATTACAGTAAAATTTAGATGTCTTGGATATAAAGACGAACAGGTATTTTTCTTGTGAGTTTACAACGATTCCTCCTATGTATTTATATAAGGTTGAAATGCTAAGTTCTCAGTGAATTCTGGATCGATCTTCAACATTTTTGTATCGAGTAAAAGAGACAGACATTGCGTTGATTTACCGAATTTTCTCCGATTTCCTGTCCGATCTTAGGGCTACGTTCCACAGCCCTTAAGGCAGAGCGCACACTATTCCAGTCCGAAATGCATGCAATTATTTAAGAGGGTGGACCCTGCTACATAACACCAACACAGTCTCTTCGAAAGCAATATGCTGATTTATAGAATTGTTAATCCTCGAAGTAGGACCTTACTTATAAACATACAAGTAAACAGCTATGATATGATTACAAGTAGAATGCTACGAGGAGTAGTGGTAAGAAGAAAATCGTAAATGATAGGCATAGGTCGAGTTAAACATCAAATTAAAGGTCTTAATTAGGTAGAAAATTCTCCAAAATAAGAAGGAGCAGAAGTTGTCAACTGAATTTAGGTGTACAAAAAGAATTGGAATGTTTCACGTTGTACACATGGCCGTTATTTGCTGTGATGTTAACGGCTTGATGAAGAGAAGAAAACTATGCTGAGATACCTGCATTCCTTTTAAATAAATATAATGAACTTAGTTGCAACATGTCCTTTAAAATTCAATTTTCGCCCTATTCCACCTAAACATTTCCCTTCCTAGTTGTAGAGTTGTGAGTGACGAACACGGAGAGAGATTTTAAAAGAAAATGTGTGTAATGGCAAAACGATGAAAATGGGATAATTGGAATGAAGCAATGCCTGCAGATTACAGCTTCAGCTGGTTTGTATGAAGGAATACTCCAGCGACTCTTTATATCTTATACCGTAAGATATAAGCCACTCCAGGCATAACTACCTTCTATAGGTATTTTTACTTCATTTTAGAACTTTAAGGATGTAACTTTCATAAATAAAAATATTTTTAAATGGACTTACAGCACTATTGGTAAATAAATTTGAAGTGCTTGTTTTTTTCTCTCACAAAATAATGTTTTGCAGAGATGTAGTGTATTAGGGAAACTATAGCCAACAAACGTCTTTCTTTGTCACATTTAGTTTTCTGAACAAAACAAATTACTTAGGAAAGTATGGAAACATTGAAAGATTTTTATTGAAGGGTACCGTAATACGGGGTGAATAGGGACAGTTTTTAAAGTTATTTAACAATATTTTAACATCCAAATGACATCTGACATAACTTACATGGTTAATAGTTGGTATTAATGTCTAGGCATCTAATCACACCCCTCTCCTTTCTCAATCAGTAATACCGATTTTTATATTTATTTTATTAATACTGTCCCTATTCACCCCAGGGTTGGGGTCAATAGGGACACCTATTTATTTTACATTAAAATGCCTATTGGGTGTTACTACGGAGTGTATAGGGACACTTATTATGTTTTTTTATTCCATTTTAGTTATTAAACATGATTAGATATTCTGTTAACCATTATTATGTAAACATATTGTCATAAATAAGGATAAATGATTTTGAAAATCGTTCCAAAGTACAAAGTTTTTATTTGTAAAGTAACAAAGTTTTACAGTAGGCTACTTACATTTCAATGGTTTTTAAATAGGCCTATATAAAATAATAAAATTTATGAAGACACACTTTTTACATTTGTTTTGGCCTACTTTAGGGGGTCGGATTCAAAAATATACCGTCCCCTCTGTGAGTGTGGCGGTTTTAAAACTGCCAAAACGTTATCCTTGTTAAATGGGAACTCATCAGGCACATTGGGAAAATAAAAAATATTGTCACATTTACTGGACTGCCAAAGGGATGTCCCAATAAATTCTGCATCTTCGATTCCTAAAAACTTCCCAATAAAAACCTTTACCCCCTTATCATACGTAAATCTCACTTTCACCCAGTCTCCTTCACTGATGCACTCCGCTAAATCTTCAGAACGCTCTTCATCGCTCTTTTCCATATCAAAACCTTCTTCATTAGAATCATAATTAGAAAATTCTTGATTGTCTGGTACATCTTCGTTTTTAGATCTTTCATTTTCTATTTCTTCCTCGTCAGGGTCATCAAAATCTGCAAGAGTGACGCTGCGGGTAGCCGGAATGTTCAGTTTCTTTTTTCGGCCTACTGCTTGTTTTTCACTCCCATCACCATAACGCATCTCTTTCAAGAAAGTTGTTAAACTGTCATTTACACTAGTGCTGCTATTAGCCTGACTGCCATCAACATCTTCATCCTCACACAGCTCAGGGGGCAGCCAGTCCAACACACGTTTTCGGTTAAAAGGAAAAATTCCTGCCTTGTCAAAACCTGCAATGATGTCTTTCTGTAAGTTAGGCTCTATTTTTTTTAGGGCTTTCCTCACATGAGATAGAAAATATCTCTTATCAAAGGCATTGCTATTCCTTTCATGAAATTTTGCTTCTTCCATAACATTACGCCAGCATTTTTTCATGGGACCGAACAGTGCTATATCCAGGGGTTGCGTCAAATGGGTTGAATTAGCCGGCAGAAAAACAAACTGGATGTTGTTTTGTTCACTTAGCCGAATAACAACCGGTGACAAATGTGAACTTAGGTTGTCACCTATTACAACTTTTTTTCCATTTGATCTGCGACAGTACGGGATGACAACTCTCTGAAACCAATCTAAAAATGTGTTTCCGTCAATCCAACCTGACTTGGTGCGGTTGTAAAAGCATCCTGGAGGTCCACCTTGGCACCATAAATCGTACAAGTTAGTGGCTTTATAAATTATGTAAGGAGCCAGCATTTTGCCAGAAGCAGTGGCAGCAAACATCACAGACACATTGCTCTTACTTTCGTTCATAACTCGCTCAGGGTATTTACAACCCCTTTTAAAAATTAGTTTGCGACGGCCTGGGTCATCGGACAACGCAGTCTCATCATAATTGATTATCATATCAGGGAGGAACATCTGTAACAGTGTCCTTCAACTCATCAAAATAGTCATTGATTACTTTTGGAGATAATTTCACTCTACTTCTTTTAATGTTTTGGCACATTCTTTGGGACAGAATGGCCTTGTGTCTTGATAAAAACCCATCAGCCCAGTCTGCACCAGGAAAGTTATTTTTAAATTTTGATACATTCTTCCCTTCTCTATCCAAATGATACTTAACAAAACACCGGACATCAAATGTACTCAGAGGATAACCCCATTCACCACACTTAGATAGGCTAGCACTGATTTCTTGCTCTAACTTTGAGTCCAACGCGGTCTGTCTCCCCTTTCTTTTTAAAAGTCAACTCTCGTCCACTTCTTGCTTTTTTTGCGTATCGGTGCAGCGCTGATTTTGAGATTTTGAACTGCTCTTCAGCTTTTCTAATAGACATGCCTTTTGCCTCGGCATCTAGTGCTCGTTTTATGGCTTCTTCATCAACAGGGCGGTGATGTTTGGCCCTCGGATCTCTTTTATAAGTCCTCGGCATCTGAAATCAAACGACACAGATTAGGCTAAGTCTTAAAAATATACTTTAAGACTGCATAAATATCATTATAAAAACATCTAATAAGCAATTCCTTTCATTGAAGGTAACCTACGCAACAAACTATTTTATGTTAGATCACTTGGCTTTGACCACAAACAATGTCCCCATTCACCCCTTTTTTTCTTCGAAGTACGCTTTTTTTGTTTTAAAATTTTTAATATAATCAATTATTATCCTATTTCTACTTATATTACGTTATTTTACTCACCTTGAGGTATTTAAAAAGGCTAGATTATTCTTGTTTCATAGAAACATCAACTTGGTTCACACCACAACAAACTTTTGAGGTTATGAATGACAAATTCCTATAAAGCCAACAAAACACAGAAGTTGTAAACATAGAGTAATAAATGTCAACAAAGTTTTTTTCAGACACGTTTTCGTAGGGTATGTTATGGCTTAAACTATTGACACTTTGTTTACCACTATTTGATAAAAAAACATGTATGTAACAAAATAAAACAAAACTTTTTCCGTTTTTGTCCCTAATCACCTCGGCGTCCCTATTCACCCCGTAATACGGTAGTTATTGTTTGTTTAGTTTTCAATTAAACATATACAGAAATTATTTGAAAAACTTGTACATTTAATCCTTTAATGGTTAGCTATATATAGAAAATATTTTATTTGTTTATCGTGTAATGTTTATAAACATTTACAAACACGTAAACAGATGAATAATTATTGTATAAGAAAGATTCGGTTTATTATGAAGATTAAAAAAAAGACTATATCAGGTTTAAATCGTAAGTGTATAAAAAGTTTTTAAAATTATTATGGGAGGACTTCTACTTAGTTTAAAAATACTTAATTAAGTCATACTTCATAATCTGGATTTTTGCTAGCCATTGAATAGTTTGACACTCTGTGTGGCACGTTGCATGAACAATGAACCTTATTATCGCACGGTCAACAAAATTGCTTTCAGACAATTAATATTTTAAGAACTGCTTGATCATCATACTAGAGGGAAGAAATTGAAGTCGACAAGACAATTGCTGAGAATTACATACTGTACATAATTAAATTTAAAAATTGACGTAGAGTACATTATCCTTGGCTCGATCATAACCCAATCAACATGGTTAGATTATTTAGGATTAGGCCTTCACCTAACGCTAATAATTACATATTTCTATTATTGATATATATGTCATAGCATATTTTTTCAATTGCTTATCTAATTTATTTGTGTCCTATTAACTTTTTACTGTTTTAAAATATTTTATTTCAAAATTTGAAAGTATAGATTAATATTAATTCTCTAGCTACACCACTAGGTACGTACAATAATATATATTCAGTTATTTATTTCTCATAACAACGGCTGATACAACGTTTATACATGCTTATACAATACGTTAAAATACTATTATAGTATCACAATATTGTAATTTTATTTTTAATGGAGGTTTAAAAGTAAAAATTATCATGTTATTAAAGTGTATTGGCTTTGGGGAAAAGAGTTTAAAGCTCGCCTTTTGAGCAAATAAAGTAAAAAAGATTTACTTGCAAACGAAAGAAAAACTTAACCATATCATGTTTGCTACAGAAGGCGGTGAAGTTAAATTGTCAAATTGTCTGCCTAGTCAGTAGTTTCGGTTCTCAAACAAAACAACTTAGCAGTGAAAATGTTCGTTAGGATTGTAGTGATTCATGCAATTATAACTATTGTTGAAATTTACTTAAAACTTAATTCTTAATTAGATTGAAAATGATGTTTCTTCATGATGTTTAATATCATCAGTAACGAATTACCATTACGCCATAAATATTTTCTGTGTGAAGTGAGAGATAGAATAGAACCACTCCTTAAAGGCTGACCGGCATAGTTTATTACAGCCCATTATCAATAATAACAGTAGTTACTGATTTAAATATTAATTATATAACAAATAAAAAATGGAGTTCCTTTTATGTTTGGAGTTTTTGGTTGCATTTCTTATAAGACTTTGGCTTAGTTTATCAGACTACAAACAGGTTATATCTGATAGAGTGGAAATTTCCACACCTCTCAATTCGTGGAAAAGAGGTAAGTAATATGATTGTTTATGTGCATCTTTCAAAATTTCAAAGTCTGCATTAGACCTACATGTGGTTTTGATTACAGAAACATATCTTCATAATTAATTCTTAGACAAATTCCATTTCCAAACTATGGAAACAGATAGGGAGGGGCAAAGTTGAATAAGTTTATCCATTTTCGAAACAGCTGCAAAAAACTGATTTTATATCAATGAATAGAATGATGAACAGATAAGAACTTTCTTGAGCCCACCAATAGCATGTGTGAAAATTAGTTAGCCTACTGTAACTGACAACACGAGTCGCCTATAGATGAATTGTTACAAACTAGGCCCTGGGACTGGTGCTCATTGTGGAAGAGGAAAAGGCCGGATAATGTTTGCTTAAACCACATTATCTAAAACAACTTTTAATGATTTCTTAAAATAGTATAGGCCTACGTTCAATTCCAGACATTTTTAAGGTGGTCGAATAACATGTTTTAATATTAGGTTACATCCCAATTAGAGTAGGGTACGATAAGTGGACCTGGTTTTTTATATCAGTATTGGCAAACAATATTACTCATTTATTATTTATAAGATTATCTCTAAGAGCATTATATTAATTATTTTAATTTAAAATATGATTGTTATTATGACTATAAATATGTTGATATGATTTATAAACGGGTATTCGATCAATGAATATTAAATATTGATGATTGTACTAATCAATATAAAAACCGGGTCCGCTTATCGTACTCTACACTCCAATTAGTCCACCAGTTTAGGAGATTGAGAGAAATCAGGATTTCTGTGTGGAGGAGGATAACAAACTATTAAGGGTTAAGCATAAAAAGAGGGGATAATAGGGTATCAGGTCAATCAATGTAAGGCAGAATCATCAGTCTTTTCTTGACAGTATGCATATGCACATGTAGCTGCAGTATAATAAGCGGCCACTAACACAATCAAATCATCGATGTCTGTGCTATCTATATTTATAAAATTTTATAAACAAAACAATAACATTTACATATCTTTTACTATTTTCAAGGATAAACTTGTTTACTCCTTGTGAAACAAAGACATGTACATTCTACTTTAAATACTACGATTTTACTCTAAATTAATTTTGGAGCAATAATGTCAAACTGAATTACATATTAGGCTTTTAAAAACGTATTAGTTAAGCTATACTTTTAGGTACTTTGGGATTATACGACCACCACCCGTGTGAAGAAACACAAAAATATAAATTTTATAGAAACAAACATGATAGAACGAAAAAACACCTCTTTAATTACAAAATTACAAGCATTTCCAGGCATTGTGATCAGTATTGTTGTCGCTGTTATCTTATCTTTCTCGAGAATCCCGATTACGGCAGGCCGCGGCGGCATCATGATTATTTAAGCTTTTGCACGGTACATAATTGCCTTTCCATTACAATTTAATTTATATTTCTGATCAGCCCTTCTAGAATTTGATATTTTACTGATAGGTACTATCTCGAGGGATGTTTTTCTTTTATCGACATCAGCGTGGGGCAGCACCAAGCCGAAGCCTGCACTGATGGCCGGAGGCACTCGCATTTTGGGTGGTGGAGTGTGATCAAGAACGAAAAACAAGCTTGTATTAATGACAGAGTTAGTCATTCCCATCTTCTGGCCAAATTGGAAGCTTACGGTGTTGTCGGGTACCTTCTTGAATGGATTGGCAGTTATCTGTCTAATCGAAGACTTGTGGTAAAATCTTTTGGATCCCTTTCTTCTGAGTTCGTCGTTACATCAGGAGTACCTCAAGGCTCGCATTTGGGACCCCTTTTATTTAACATCTTCATCAATGACATTGTTGACATCATTAAGGTGGACTCTCTTCTTTTCGCCGACGACATTTAAACTATACAGTTCCGTAGAAAGTGAAGTCGATTGCTTGAATCTTCAGTGTGGCCTGGATGCAGTCAAGAGTTGTGTCGTCAAAAATGATATGACGCTTAATATAAATAAAAGCTCTTGTATCACATTTCATCGAACCAAGTCTCCCATATATTTCAATTTACGCTTGACGGTGCCCTATTATCAAGAAGCAACATTGTCGAGATCTTGGCATAGTTCTGAGTGAAGACTAAACCCCCCACGAACATATTAACAACATTTGTGCCAGAGCTGCTAAGGCTCTTGGTTTCATAACTCGCTCTTCCAGAGACTTTCATGATCCTACTGTACTCGGGACGCTATACTGCACACTAGTTCGACCTCTGCTTGAGTATAGTTGTGTCATGTGGTCTCCTCATCAAGTAACTTTGGTGCGCCAGATTCAATCTATACAAGACAAATTCATTCGTCTATTTGGTTGTAGGCTGGGATTCGCCTACAGAGACGTACCGCTGCGGCTTATCGAGGAAGGAATTGGGACTTTGTTCCCTGGAAACCACAGAAGGAGTATCCAGGGGGTTATGTTTCTGCACAAACTTATCACTGGCGGCATTGTTTGTCCAGAGATCTTGAGAGGAGTTTTCTTTCGCTGTCCAATGGGTACGAGATCTTCAGAACTATTCGGCAGACGTCACGTTGGTTCGAACTATGAAGCCAATAGTACCCTCATACGTATCCAACGTCTTGGAAACATAGTATCTCCTCACGTGGACTTCTTCGCTGATAGTGTCACTGTGGTCAGGAAGAAAAACTGTAAATGCCTTGGTATTATAGAAATTGCAAGCGTCATTTATGGTTATTGATTTTTGTTGAATTATATATTATTAGCGACATTTGTTATAGATATTATTATTGTTATTATTATTTATTATATATCTATGTTTTTTTTTTTTTTTTTTTTTAGGGGTTGTGAAAAAAATGCATTTCCGCATGCCAGGCTTAGGTGTTTTGCCTGGGTATGCCGGACTCGAACATTGACTGGTGACTGTAGGCCAATGCTAATACCGACTAAAAAACTTCCCCTATACTCCAGTCTCTGAATCCCTGTGGAAACCGCCGTTAGGCATTACATCGCAGGGAGAGAATCTAGCATTTCTGCTCTTTCATCAGGTGGTTGAAGTCATTTCTTCTCGTCTAGTTATTGCGGAGTTTGTACCTCTGCCTTTCAATAGACCTTAGTTCTTTCAGCACCTCCATGGCGAATGTGCTGGTGGCGTCCCATGTAGCTTTCGATGACAGCATAGCTTCTACTAGTGTTTCTGGATGCAGTGTCCGGTTAAGAATAGTTTCCAGGTTGTCACGCTGCAAACTGAATCTAGGGCACATAAAGAATACGTGTTTCTGCATCTTCGGAGGACTCCAGGACAGGACGGACGCTACAGCGAATTATCGTGCTTAAAGCGATCGAGATATGCTCGGAAGCAAACCGTGTCCTGATAGTATTTGTGTCATATAGTAATTGACCTCTCCGTGACTTCTATTTCAGCCAGGCATCCAGTTGTCGTATTAGGCGGTACGTCCACCTACCTTTCTCCGCGGCATCCCACTGCGCTTGCCAACGGCGTATACTTATACTGCCGTTCTTCTGTCCTAAGTTCATCAAGGACTCGACGCAGATGATTTTCGTCGTTGATAGAGGGCTCGCCTTCTTCGGCTAGCACTCGGACAGGCAGCATTCCGGCAATAACGCACGCCGCTTCTTCTGATACTGTGCGGAAGGCACTGGACACTCTCAAGGCGCTTAGTCGATAGATGGATGCGACTTTTCTTCTTGTCTCTTGGACTTCAAGGGCATCCGCCCAGATGGAGATTCCATAAGTCAGCACCGAGGTGACAACTGACGAAAGTAAGCTCCTTCTGCACTGCTTTGGGCCTCCAACGTTAGGCATGAGCCGTGATAGGCTTGCTCTTACTACTGATGCTTTGGCACTCGCGTGGTCTACTTGCCGCTTAAGTTTAGTCGGGCATCAAGCATCACTCCCAGATATCGAATAAATGGTTGTGATGTGATTTCTTGTACGCCGGACATTCAGCTTGACAGTTTCCATTACTTTTCTGCCGGTAATAAGCACTGCTTCGGTTCTTATGCTTGGCTAGCTCCAAGTACATCATATCCATCCATAGGTTAATACGTCTAAATATGATGTCGAAGATTAGTTTTAATCTGTTCAAGATGCTTCGCGACAATCACTACGGGTGCATCACCTGCAAATGCTGCAAGTTTTTGCTTCAGTTGGTAGTGGTATTCTTAGGAGGCCAATCATACATAATATTCCACAACAAAGGACCAAGAACTGAGCCCTGTGGAACACCTCCAGTAACTTCATATTCTGTTGGGCCATTCTTTGAGTCATATTTCAGGATTCTATCCGTGAAGTAGCTAGCCACTATCCTGCAATAGGTATTCTGGCACGTCCTTCTCTTGTAGGGCTTGCATGATCCGATCCCAGTTTGCGGAGTTGAATGCATTCCTGATGTCTAAAGCGGCCACTAGACAGTATTTCTTCGTAACCACGCTTCCACCTAGTTCCTGCGATTGCATCCTTGGCCGTGTTTACAACCAGGTTGATCGCATCCAGGGTTGATCGTCCTTTTCGAAAACCGTATTGATTGTCTGCCAGGAGTGGATCGACTATCGCCTCAATCCTCTGGTGGATGATTCGTTCAAGTATCTTACCCGTTAGTGTGTGTGTGTGTGTGTGTGTGTGTGTGTATATGTAGATGCGCTGCTGTGATTCTTTGGAAATGTATTTATTATTCTTTTCTATAACTTCAGATTTTTATATAAATTGTTATCTTTTCATAGATATTAATTCTGTTATCTTTTTTTTTTCTTTCTAAATATTTATTTTTTCATTTGTTGTTGACTGGTAACTTACGGATGTTTGTTTTGATATAAATTAATTATGTGCTTGTTTGTAAGTAATACGTAGCTCCTAGTCATTCATTAGTTTATGCATGTTAGCCACCACTTGTAAATTTTTCATTGTATATTTTCTGATGTATTGGGTTTTTCTTCCATTGAAATAAATAAATAAAACCTTTGAGTGTTTTTTTTTTTTTTCAATAAAGAGTTTAGTTTTGTTTGGTAATGTTTGTTTTTGTTGATTTTTTGTATTTGGAGAAATGTACGGGTAAAACATGGGAAGTACAAAGCGACGCACCAGCTGAACAGGCGGCGAGATTCTGCAATCACGTTATCTTCTAGACCGCTCGACTTTGGACCTCTGTCTGAGGATGGGGAGGGGTTTTGCGATAAGACAATTCCCTGTTTTATATTGACGAAATATTGTTTCTACGCTAATCTAGTAATCAGTAGAAGCAAAATGTCAAATAACGATTCATGTCTGGGTGTGGTCGGTATAATCCCAAAGTACCTACTTTTATATGTGAAAGAAATGAATATGTTTCAGATTATATAAAATAACTAAACTTAATTTAAACTATGTTTGAGCAGTGTAGTGCGTACAATTACTTTAGCCAATCTGAAATAGTATTTCTGCAGGTACTGATGCTGTCTAAACTACATTCATTAAATTAAAAGTCAAGTTTGTTTGATTTAAAACTAAAATAGTACGAAAATTTACAGTATATATTCATAATACCAAATTTGAATGTTAAAAAGGTCTTATCAAGTGCATTTTTTGATACGTTGTGTTTGTTCTGACTTTTCTTGGAGCGAAACACTATTTGATTTTCACCTTTCATTCTGGTTTTTCATCTTCTCTCTACAAACAACGCTTCAGATTTAAAGGAGCCAGGTCATTGTCTTGTAACTATTTAAAACATTCATTGTTCACTGTCACTGCCTACTCACTACATAAATGAACTAAAAAACAGCTGGTGATGACATCACTAGTCTACTTGCTACGTAAATCAAATAAAAACAGTTGGCAATGATTAAATATGAATATCTATAGGTCTGATATGTATTCTAAGATATGTATAGTCGATAATCATGATTCGATTGTGTTGGTGGCCGCTTATACTGCAGCAGATTTGAGCAGGAAGATTAGTGTAACAACTGCATTTGAACATAATTTAAGTGGTTTTCAATATTTTTGTTGTTGTTTTTATAATTTTGGTCACAGTTTCTATCTCCATGGTGAAGATTATTTGTAGTTTTTCCTTTGTTATTTTGGTACTGGTTGTCATGCCACTTCTTTGAGCTTTTTGACAAATCATTTGAACTAGAGATTGATGACACAGTTGGGAAAAAATCATTACTCCCACCAGAAGCCATTAAAGCATTATTTCTAGAATTAATGAGAAAGAAATATGAAAACTATCTAAGAATTTACACTGATGGCTCACGAAGCAAGGATGGCGCAGGCTCTACCGTGTATATACAGGACTTAAAAATAGAATGCAAATATAAACTTCCAAACCAGGCATCCAGCTATTCAGCAGAACTGTATGCCATAAAGAAAGCTGTTGAAATAGCAAACGAACAAAATTATGATAACATTGTAGTATGTTCTGACTCAAAAGCTGCTATACTAGCCATAAAGGCAGCAAGTTCAGCAGATTATGAAGAAAATCTGGCATCAGCCATTACAATCTGCATGATGAGAGGTAATATGTACTTCACTTTTCAATGGGTACCAAGTCATGTGGGGATAGGTCCCAATGAACATGTAGATAGGCTGGCAAAAGAGGCAACCCAAGCAGGTGAAGAACCAACAGATTTTAAAGTGTCATTGGAAGATTTTGTTGGCGCAATTAAACAATCACTACTTGCCCCTGATAGCCCCTCCCCATGGTATAATAATTACAAACTGAGTAGAAATAAAATAGTAACGATAAATAGACTAAGAATTGGACATGCTTGGGTTAATGAAACCCTATTTAAGATAAATTGTTATTTCACTCCGTTATGCCTCAAATGCAATGCAGGTTCCATAGAAAGTCTTCAACATTTAATCTTTGATTGTGTGCAATATAACGACTTCAGACATGAATTGCTCACTAAACTGAAAGCGAAGAAAATAGATCCACCTTATATATTGAAAGATCTTTTAACGAGTTTTGATATGGAAATAATACTGGAAATTGTAAGTTTTCTTAAATCTATAAATAAGGTAATATATAAAAAAAAAAAAAAAACTGGTCATACATACAAGAATGTTTATCGAGGTTCCATGCTCAAAGTAAGCAGAACCTGCTGAAATTCAGCAAACAAGAAGAAAGAAAGAAAGAAAGACATTCATTTGTAAACAGAAATAGTAAAATGTTTATGTCTTTTTTAATGCCAGTGAGTGTTGTTATTCTGTATATTCAATGTAAAAGTTTGTGCCGTGAGTGCATTTTAATGTGTACTATCAGTTATTGTGTCACAATGGACAGAAAAGACGTATTGTTTTCATTTATTTCTTAATGTGAATTTAAATTGTGTGTGTACTACTATAGTACTGGCCATGTTCGTCATTGCCCTACTACATAGAATAGAGGTTAGTGATCAGCTTTTTGGGATTTTATACTTTACTGATCGATACTAGATAGTATCGAGATCAAGAGACTTCGTTTGTCACTATCAACACGGGGGGCCGTAACCCGCACTGATGGCCAGAGCAATTACTGTTAGGCCTAGCCCATTGAATTACTAGTGCTTTTTAAAAATTCAGTTTTTTCATAGTTTGTTGTTTTGTTTAAAATTTTATTTGTAAACATTTTTCTTTTAAAAAAACCAAGAAATATTGTCAAGTGATTAAATTAAACATTTACCGAGAGGCCAATAGTCTCATTTTGTAATTAAATCAACTCTTTAGCTACTAGGTAAATTTTATTTGACATTGACATGGGGTAGGGTAATATAAGCGGACCCGGTTTTTTATATCGAAATTGGCAAACGATATTACTTAATCATAACCATTGATATAATTAATCGATACTGATTAATTATTTTTAACAATGAACTTAAGTAATCTATATCAACCACTGTAAACACTTTCAAATAATATACGGAAGGTAATATTTATATTTTACATAAGTAACATTTGATTATTAAAAATGGCAGTCAATTTTAGAAAACTGCAAGACATTGCTTTGAAAGATGATAAGACATGTTTTACATGGCTTCAACATGTTGGACTCGTACCGAAAAACCCGTTATGTGAAATTTGTGGGAAAGAAACAACTGTAACTGTGAGAGGAGCAAATATGGTCGCCTTCAGTTTTCCTAATTTTGGTTGTAATAATTTGTTTCATCAGCGTAAATATTAAGTTCATATTTTAATTTAAAACATACGATTGTTATTTAGGACTATAGATACTTTTATATAGATTAATAGTCTAGGATTTGAAATGCGAATATTAGGTATCGGTAATTACATTCTTTGATATAAAAAAACCGGAACCGCTTATCGTACCCTACCCTTGACATGGTTTTTAAATATAGTAAAAACTAATTAACTTTCTAAAAAGATAGGAAAACTCATACTCTCATTTAAACATATTATATAAAAAGCTGTGGTAAAAGCGGCCACCACAACAATCGAATCAGCAAACCAAATATCAACTAGAAATTCCTAAACTATTGAATTTAACATGTATACATGTGGCCACACCAGATCTAGGGTTACAGTTTGGTTATACTGTACTTTAAATGAAAAGATGTCTTGAGAAAACTCTAATGCGAGTGTGTATGATTTAGTAACAGAAGGAGTGATGCTGTACAATGAGGGGACGGATCCGTACATCGGAGACATGTTTCATGAAACTCCACTGGGACTGGTTATCTTTCACTGGATGATTGTAAATATTCCTCGATGGCTGCATTTGGTGTTCATATGTTGTGACTTGATTACCGGCTATTTACTGTATAAGGCAGCTAAGAAGTGCATGGCTGACTTGGTAAGTAACTGCAACGTTTTAGCTCTTGTGCAATCAAGAGGCTAATTAAAGAGACCCGATCATTTAGTCTAGATTTGTCTTTTCTTTACTTAAAAATTTTACGCCACAGTCCTATTTATCCTTGTTTCTTTTCAGATTGCTGCAATCTATTGACATAAAACTGAACTATATTGAGACAATCAGGAACTTCTCTTTATTCCATCAGATTGTTTTTTTTTTTCTTTTTTACTATTGTCCATGTGGTATGTCTCTTTAGAATGCCTTATATTTTATTTGCTCAGGAGCATACTGTGTCAGTAGTATATTTCATTACTATCAAGAAGATTTCAATCAAAAGGTGTTAAATAAAACATTTTTAGGCCTACCTCAGTCCTTTTTTTCCGAAATAATTACTTTTGTTTTATTTTCAAAATAACAATCAATTTTTGGTGACTTCAAACAAATGCAAATTTAAATAGGCTCTTAGTGTGACCAGCTTGAGTGTGGTTGACTGGTGATACCATACAGAATACTTGCTGGCAGTGTAATCTTTAGTTACAAATACATGTGCAATTTATGTATTGTGCTATGTATTTATTTATTGTCATGTAGCAAGGGGCTATAGAACAACTTTATGGTATCGTATACATAGTTTTTTTTTTAATATGGAAATATAAATTTATCGTATTTATGAAACATGTAGTATATATTCTTTTAAAGAAGTTGATTAGAAATTAGTATAATGTTATCTTATAGCTGAACGTTATTCTTTTGTTTTGTATACAACACTTTTTGATTTTCATTTCTACCAATATGAAATTTGAAATAATGTATTAACATGCCAGTTGGCACTAAGTATACATTATCTTGTATGCTTTATTATAATTGACCAATAACATTTCTTAAAGTCATAGATACCTGTTTCTTATAGTGTGATATAAGGTAAAAAAACCCAGGCACTTCAAACTAGATTCTATATTTCTTGGTGAAATTAATTGTAAGTTTCTTTCCAAGTTTTAAAATGCCCTTAGTTTTAAAAAAAAAATAAATACAGTCGACTCTCGATAATTCGAAATTGGCGGGACATGCAAACAAATTCGAATTAGTGAGAGTTTTGAATTACCGAGAGTTTCGATTTATTGAGAGGAAAAGAAAACTATTCGAATTACCAAGAGTTTTTTTATTAAACACACAATGTCACACGGCAAACTAACAAAACTTAAAGAACATTAATTTCTAATGATTCAATCGGAACACACACTGTCGCTAACGCTAGCGCTTTCCCCACAAACCTTTTAAAAAAATATACCATTACGTTTTTTTGAAATTAGTCAACCAGCCTTCGCTTGCTGCAAAGCTGGGGATGCCAAGCTCTTTAGCATATGCCTTGCCTTTTCTTTTAAAAGCGAACCTCCAACAGGAACATTTTTACCTCTACACTGTCTAAGCCATGTGACTAAACACTCTTCTAATCTAGGATATTCACCTTTTGTCGTTCTTTTTCTTCCTGCTACGGAACTCACTTCAACTATTTTTTGTTTATTTTTTAGAATGGTAGACAAGGTACTCGCAGGGATTTGAAATGTTTTTGCAACTTCCGACTTCGCTTTACCACTTTCTACCGCCGTGATCACTTCTTTCTTTTCCGAAAGAGAAAGATATTTATATTTTTGCTTAGTAGCCATCACGACAAACACTTCTTACACACAACAAACACACTTCCACACAACACGGCGCAAACATAACCAACACTGCAAAGAGTATGCTCTGGGACACAGGATGCAAAGTTTCTTGTTATGACAGGAATAAGTTGAAATGCGTGTTTCCCACCGGCCGACTCTCAATTCGAATTACAAAGAGTTCTGTCGAGTGAACTTTGAATTACTGCGTGTTCTGTATCGGCCTAACCTCAATTCGTTTACGTCATTTCGAATTATAGAGAGTTCCGCCGACAAGACTTCGAATTACTGCGTGTTCAAAATTAGTCTGTCCTCTGCGGTAAGTTCGAAATACCGAGTGTATCAAAATGCATTGACAAATTTCGAAATAGCAAGAGTTTTTCAAGGGACCGGCCTTTTCGTTCGAATTACCAAGAGTTTTGAATTATCGAATGTTTGAATTATCGAGAGTCGGCTGTATATGAAGTTGCCATAGTCTAAGAACGTGAAGTTGGTGGTATTCTTTAAAGTTATTGTCAAAGTTTATCTTATATTGTTGTTCCTGAGCTTGTGTTTGTATAAGTTACACTTAAATTAGAAAAATGTTATTTAGAAATAAACTTAAGTACAATGGAAAATCATTAACAAAACTTATATGTAAATATAATTTAATTTAAAAAATAATAAATATAATTATTTACTTACATATCTTTTCAGCTTCTCATGAGAGATGGCACTTTGAAAAAATTATTCCACTAAAAAAATAATATCAATTGAAAAATAAAATTAAACTAAATACTAACATAAAAAGTTTTGATAAATATTTTTACAACTGGAAAAGTTTTATTTGTTTTAAAAATCTACATGTTAATTTTTTGTGTTGTTTTAAATACATTTTGATTAAATAATAATAAATACCTTGTAATTAACCTTACAAAATTGCTACCTTTTTTTTCTTGTAATTTGTTTTATTCTGATTGTTTATGTACCGGAACAAATTCATAATACATAAAAACATTGCTGCAGTAGAACTTTTACTGCAAACGTCCGTATTTATATGGATAAACACATTTTTCTGCAGTTTATAATCTGTTTTATTATTATGCAGTTCTGCTGAATACAGTATACGGGCTTTGACACTAAAAGGCTTAATTATGTCAAACTGAAAAAAATCAATAATCTGTTGGTCCAGAATCTCTTAGTGCAAACAAACAACACTTTATATATCAAGATATAGAAGCCAATCATTTTTTTTACAGCAATTGATCAAACTTTTAAGACCAAAGAATTATTTTGTAAGAAATTTCACTTATGACGACTTTGTGATTGATTGTCTATTTAAATAGTTTCTGTGTTATATGTAAAAATAATGTGTATTAATCTACCATGGGATGTACAGCTGGTGCGCCAAAGCAAAGACCAGCACAAGTATGCTCCTGGTGTGGAGAAGCTGTTGTTAGTTGAGGAAGAGTTACGTATGGCTCCTATATACGTTGTGTCTGCATATCTCTTCAACCCCTACACAATACTGAGCTGTGCTGCCCAGACAACCACTGTCTTTGCGAACCTCTGTCTTGGAATCTTTTACTACACAATGTTGCACGGTATGTTTATAAACATTATTTTTTTGTACCTGCAGATAATACAAATTTACCATTTTGAGAATTATTAGCCTACTCATACCATTCTCTTCCTTCTACTGTGTAAAATATAGTTTTGGCTTTTACACCATACAATTAACAAACTTGCTACTAAAGGTTCGCTATTGTGTGGTTTTTTATTCAAATATTAGTCACTTCGAACTTGGTAACCAAAGTGTTAACATTGTAAAAATAGCTATAGTAATGTCCACATGTAACACATTTACTACCAAAGGTTCGCTATTGTGTGGTTTTTTATTCAAATATTAGTCACTTCGAACTTGGTAACCAAAGTGTTAACATTGTAAAAATAGCTATAGTAATGTCCACATGTAACACATTTACTACCAAAGGTTCGCTATTGTGTGGTTTTTTATTCAAATATTAGTCACTTCGAACTTGGTAACCAAAGTGTTAACATTGTAAAAATAGCTATAGTAATGTCCACATGTAACACATTTACTACCAAAGGTTACAGTATTATTGTGTGGTATTTGTTCCAACATTAGACAATGCGCCACTTTTTTGCCAAAGTATAACATTGCATACTATAGCTACAGTACTATTCACATGTAGCACTTTCGCTACCAAAGGTTACAGTAGTATTGTATAATTTTTGTTCAGACGTTTTAGACAATACGCCACTTGGTAGCCAAAGTATAACATTGTATACTATAGCTACAGGAATATTCACATGTAGCACTTCGCTACCAAAGGTTACAGTACATAGTTCTTTTCATTGGTACATTACACACGGCGCGCTCTAACCAAATAGCTAACTGTGAGAATAAAGAAACACTTCTTTATTGAGGTGAAATTAGGACCATATGGTCCTTTCTTACATTTAACCTCTTAAAAAATATGTCTTAATAATGCAAATTAAGGCTAATTAACTATAACTTACACAAACAATAACAAACATTATGGTGCATCTAAAAAGTTAGAAAACCGTTGTATATAGTTTTCCTCCAGGATAACTCAAAATTAACTTAATGACAGCACATGCCGATGAATAGTTAAAAATATTGGTAAAATACTGAAAAATAACGTAGCTATGGTGAAAAGCTATGATTCAATGTGAATGATTAGTTTATCTACATTTGCTTTCCTTTTGGCATTGTCTCTAAGACATTGTAGTGCACTCAATTGTGCACATGATGAGATAATGAGAACTCCTCTTCATCTAGATTGCACTTGTAGTCGAGACAAAGTGTCTCTGATGTCGAAACAACGCAGAGTGTGTTTTCAGTTTCTTGATTGCTGATTCCATGCAAAGGTATTTAAAGAAAGATAAAATAATATTATGTCATGTACACCATTGTTTAAAGTAGAAACTAGAGAATGTTTTTGTGATAAAATTAATTGTTTATGTACAACTATATTTGTTTACAAGGTTGTTGGAAAAAACAAATTTTTAAAGGGAAAGAGGACTATGCTTTGAAAATGAATTAATTTGGGACAGAAATAAGTTGAACTTAACGTCCGTTGAAATCATGGCATAAACAAATAAAGAACAAAAACAAATAAAGAAGAAAAATTATAGCTTGTATTCCATAATTTTTAATAGTTCTTCAGTCATATTGATGTTTTTATATTTGAAATATAACAAATATAAGAGTAAGCACCTGTTCATGAAGCAATTAGCTGTGGATTCCCAAATGGAGGCAGTCTTCACTAGGCGCATAACCATCTAACACCAGATTGAAGGAGGGTTAATAACATTAACGAACTATAGCACAAAAAAGATTTAGTTTTCATATTAACCGTAGAGGTGGCATTGTAAATTCTCTGTAGTGGCATGGTGTTTTAGGCCAACTGTTCGTGTATTTTTCTAATATATATTACTACCTCAATTAATGCACCAAACTTAAAATATTATACATCATTTTTTTATAAAAGAACACAGAGAAACATGTTCTACAGAAAAACAAATATTTTTCTTGTCATAAATTTTTAATGCGGCAAAAAGATTTAAAAAAGTAAAAAAATTAAATTTTATCCTCAGATTCCGTTTTGTACTTGACTTCAAGCGTATAAAAAAACAATTTATTCTAATATATACATTTTATCTAGAATTTATTGGTGATATCAGAAATATATATTTTATATGACTTTTAAAATCCATATTTACACTTTTTGTGTTTTTTACGGAAATTGGCCAAAGCACTTATTTTTTATGCACAGGGGTAAGACATAAAGCCGATATCTACATATTGACATATAAGGTATTCAATACCCTAAAACCATTTTTATGAATCATTTTGGTTATAAATCAACTAAAAAAATAAATATAAAATGTATTGATGTTACATACCTATATTTACAATATATACAAGTGTAGAATTCAGCTCCTCAAGCAGTTTGAATAGCAGTTCTCTCAAGTCACTTGATCTATCTCTTAAGATTTCACTCATTTTATCACAGATTATTTACAAAAATATGTGTAATATACTATTATTTAGCTCATAAGTAATAACTACCTGAAATAAACTCCAAACTATGGACTTGGAACAACAATAGAAAGTAAACATATGTTGTACGGGCGGGCCAGATGTCTGCTGCACAACTGTTTATATATATCCATAGAGGATATCTATAAATAGTATAAAACCTAATAAAATATGTTATCATTGTAAAGTATGATTCTTCATCTTTCCAAATATATGATTTTTATCACAATCAGATTATATTTACTCTTTCAAAAATAACATAATGTGACGCAACGTAATCGGGCCGGAATTCCGGTGCTGCCACTTATACGACGGCCGACCACGCCGTATATCTGGCGCCTGCCACTTCTAGGGTTAAAAATAGCTCCAAGTAAGGTAAAACAGCTACAGCGATATAGAACTTTTAAACTGGGAGACAAGATATTAAAAATGATATGTTTACTTTTTAATGTATAGTTTATGAACCCCACATTACAACTATGTACAGACAATTAATGTGATGTCTCTGTACAGGCAACCCAATTGTTTGTGGGCTATCCCTGGCCCTGTCAACACTACAGTCACTGTACCCAGTCACGCTGTTGGTGCCTGCTTGTATCTTGACAGCACAATCCCACCCATCAAACATGTCAGGACATGTCCTGCTGCTAGTTGCGTTGTTTCTAGCACCTCTGCTGGGATTGCTGTATCTCTGCCACTGCATCAACGACAGCTGGGCATTCCTCTATGCCACATATGGGTTTATGTTAGTATAGATTTTGTTATAAATTTTGTGAAACTTCCGTAAATATTCTAATTACAGCTTAGATACCCATCCCATTTTAGGGAGTTGAAATTCAGATTTTTGTCCAATAGTTCACCACACATCTAGATTTGATTTACAATTGCATGAATAATTTAATTAAAAAATATTATAATATACAATAATAAACCTTTCAACACTTTTTATGTATTTTTTATTGTACAATGTACATTTTAAATTCAATTAATTCATCTTAAGGTACTTGTAGGTTAAGGTAAATGCTGATCATTTAAATAACACCAACATGGAAAACAATCTTGAAATTTTACACACATGCAAAAAAAGTCATCTATTGTCAACTTTAGAACATTTAGAAATTTTACAAAAGTGCCAAAATTAATCCTAATATACTATTAACCCTAGAATGGTAACGCGTAGTCTCTCAGACGACGCAAGCTAGAAAAACCGGTCCAGGTGGCAGGTGCATCACGTGACCGACCCCCCACCACCAATACCTTCCCCCTGCCAGCCAAGGTCAATGCTGAATAGGGTTCCATTTTGTTTCATTCACTCAGTTCATTTCAGTGAGCCCATAGTCGTCTGGTAGACTACGCGTTACCGTTTACGTTACTTTTTTGTTCCTGAGTAAATATATGAAAAGTTGTTTTGTGCGTTTGCAGTGTTAGTTTTTGTGGTAATTTTTACTGTGGATGGTCAAGTAACCATGGCTGATCCATTGAACACTAGTTTTGAAATAAGAGAAATACTATTTGAACTTGAACGAAGTGATTGTGATGAACAAGAAAGTGATCATGATGAAACGTTTTCTGTCGGAGAGCAAGTGGATGAGGTTTCTGAACATGATACTCTTAGTGAGGTTGATAACACCGACGACGACCCAGACTATAATCCCTCCGATGAAGAAGGAGCAAACGAGCAAGGTAGGCCTAGGCTAATGCCGGAAGAATCCCTCAATTGTCAAACCCCTGATACTGACAGTGATACTAGTACCGGTAATGACATTCAGCTTCCAGGCCCTGAAAGGTCCTCTCATCCCAATATTGTGCGACTGCCTAGAACTAATTTGAGAGGTAGAAATCGCCATAAATGGTCAGCCCAACCTTCAGGCCCTTCAAGAACACGGACACCTGCTCGGAATGTGATTCATTTCACACAAAAACCTAAAAATGAGGCAAATCAAATAACAAGTCCGATTGAAGCATTTACCTTGTTTTTAAATGATAACATTCTAAAAAAAATATTAAAACATACAAACCAGGAAATCAGTTCACAACAGTCTTATTATAAAAACCAAAATTCTACTGTCAAAGAAATGGACTTAGTTGAATTGAAAGCACTTATTGGTTTGCTTGTTTTGTCAGCAGCACAAAAGGACAATCATCTGAGTTCTGAGGAGCTTTTCAATCCATATTTTAGTGGGTCACGATACATATCAGTTATGAGTAATAAAAGATTTGATTTCTTAATAAATTGCTTAAGGTTTGATGACAGACGTACAAGAGATGATCGTTGTGCTTCTGATCCCTTTGCCCCTATCAGAGAGATTTTTCAAGAATTTATTAATTTGTGCCAAAGATATTACACTCCAGGATCATTTCTTACGATTGACGAGCAACTGTTGGCATTTAGGGGCCGCTGCGGATTTAGAATGTACATGCCTAACAAGCCAGCGAAATATGGTATAAAGATATTTATGATGTGTGATGTAAAAACTAAATATCTTGTAAATGCCATTCCATATACTGGTAAAAATATGGATACAGAAAGACTGCCTTCTGCTATGTACTTTGTAAAAGAGCTTTCAAAACCTGTTCATAACACAAACAGAAACTTAACTTTTGATAACTGGTTTACTTCAGTTCCTCTATCAACCATGATGCTTGACACCTACAAATTAACAACAGTAGGCACAATGAGACGGGATAAACCTGAGATTCCAGCTGTCATGCTCATGAAAGAGAAACCCGGTTGCTCAAAATTCTGTTTCGATGGGCCAAAAGTAATGGTTACCTACCAGGCAAAAAAATCTAAACAAGTAATTCTTCTTTCCACAACACATGAACAGGCAAAAATTAATGAAAGTGGAAAGCCAGACATTGTTGAGTTTTATAACTCTACCAAAGGTGCAGTGGATACATTTGATGAAATGTCTTGTTCAATCTCGTGTTCACGAAAAACCCGAAGATGGCCCCTTTGTATCTTCTATGGGATGTTAAACAGCATTTTGATCAACTCATTTGTTATTTATGTCCACCAGACATTGTCAAAAAAAATTAAACCAATGACAAGAAGGGCATTTGCTAAAGAAATATGTGTTGAACTAACAACTCCGCACATTCAGGGAAGACAAAAACTGCCAAATTTATCAAGGAATCTCAAACGCAACATTGAAGATGTCGTTGGCCCATCAACATCTGAGGCTCAAAATGTTATTGAAGAAGCAGGAACAAGGAAGATTTGTGCAGTTTGCCCAGCGAAAAAAAGGAGAATGACTCGATTCCAGTGCACAAAATGTTATAAGCATATTTGCTTGGAACACCGAGGAATGCTGTGTGTAAAGTGTTCCAATAAAGACTGAAATCTACAAAAATCAGGAAACATGACCACTAAGATGTAAATAATGTCATTTGTAAATAAATTTAATTTTAATTTAATTTTTATAAATTTTTATTCACTTTTTCCCTAAAGTAGTCTGAGAGACTACGCGTTACCATTTATGTGTGGCAAATAGGCGTTACCATTCTAGGGTTAAATGATAAAGATTTTCTAACAGGTAATGTATCATCCAAAAGACTTTTTAAAGATGTAAATTGATCACATATAAATTAAATACACAAATTTAGCCACCAAGGTAAACATATGACAATTTTAAATATTTAATTTAAATGATTTATTTACTTCATTTACCTTAACCTACAAGTACGTGAAGATGAATTTATTGAATTCAAAATGTATATTGTACAATAAAAAATATATAAAAAGTGTTGAAAGGTTTATTATTGTATAAGATATCAAACACTTTTCAAGGCTACATTTCTAATAAAAAAATTATATTTTTTTAAGCAACATAACTTAAGTATTTAATAGACATGAGTAGGTTAAATAGAAACAGTGGTAGGAGTGTTGCTGTTAATTTTAGTATGACATTGTAGGATAGTAGTTGGATGTGATTCTCATTATATCTCTTATTGCACATTATTAATCAGGTTATTATGGACTAATCTATGGAAATTGTTCTTAGGCTTGCTGGTATAAAGGGTGAAAATAATTTTCTGAATTAATGCTTTAACTGCCATGCTTTTATTCTGCTTGTCCTCATGGGTTGATAGCCTGAGTGAGTGGGTATCTTATCAAACAAAACAAGAAGGAGGGTTGTTACAGTACAAGGTCGACAGTAATAATAAAAAGTGCAACAGTCATAGGCAGGATGAAACCTGTGCTATTTCTAACTCAAGACAAAATGTACGAGGGGTATTAGAAAAATAAGGTTCCCACGATTTTTAAAAATAGACAGATCTATATTTCTAATTAGTGTTATACATCAATTTAAAACTTAAAATTTAAGCTATTTTTCCACATAATCAACGTTTCTATCCAAACACTTTTGTAGACGATGCTCCAACTTTTCTATCCCCATGTTGTAGAATTCTGTCACCAATCCTTTGAGGAATCGAGTAACCTCTTCCTTGACTTCATCATCGGTACTGAAGCGTTGGCTACCCAAGTGTTTCTTTAATTTTGGGAATAAGTGATAATCACTTTGGGCTAGGTCTGTGCTGTAGGGGGGGGTGGGGCACAATAGTCTAGCCAAAATTTGTCAGCAGTTCTTGAGTTTGACGTGAGACATGAGGTCGAGCATTGTCATGGAGAAGCCTCACACCACTGGACAATCTTCCTCTCTGGCGGTTCTGGATCGCGCGTCTCAGTTTGAAATCTCAGGAATAAGCAAAGCAAATTCGTGAATGGTGATTCTCCGATCTTCAAGCAATATTGTCTCAACTTTTTCAACAATTCCATCTGAAACTGAAGGCCGTCCACTTTGGTTTTCATCGTGAATTTCCATGCAGCCTTCACTGAATTCTCTACACCAATTCCGAACGTATTGAACAGATATGCAGTTTTTCCCATAAATTTCGATTAACTGACGATGAATTTCAATAGGTGAAATCTTTTTTGCATTTAAAAAACGTATCACAGCACGAATTTCGCATCTGGCGGTAACAACGATAAGAAGCTCCCTCTTCGAAGGCAGCTAGGCCGGCACTGTTGGACGTAGGGAGGCGCGAGTGGTATGGATACAGAGAGGGACAGCTGATGAATAAGACAGTGTTGACAGATTTCTCCCAACATATCGCATTCTGTCTCGGCGTCATAGGGAACCTTATTTTTCTAATACCCCTCGTACAACGTCTTAAATGGCTCAGACACCCGCTCTCTCCTAGTTAACTTCTGTCTGCTTACATAATGCTTAACGACTCTATATTGATAAATTAGAAACCCCAGCATTGTTTGCTTGAACTAAAAGAATTTAACAGTAGGATTGTTTGATTGCTGTTGCAGTCTTTTTGGTTGTCTTTGATACTGTTGTCAAACAAAATTATTAAGAATGTTCATATTTTGCAATCACACACACAGAATGTTGTTGAGCAAGAGTTTATGAGTTTCTATCATGGTTTTTTCATTCTTTCTTCAGTGTTTTGGTTGCCATGTCAGAGACGAGTAGAATAATGATGGAAAATATATTATTAATATTATATTTATCCAGTTCTGAGTTAGGCTTAGATCATTGCGACGTGACTTGACAATCCCAACATTGTCATTCCAATAAGGAATCAGTTTTTATCATGTTCTCAAATAGTAAACCCATAGATGTATATATTTCTATTTTATTATAATTGTTAAACTTAAGTTATTACCATTAACACAAATGGCAACAATTTATTTACAGAGAGGTGTTACAGCATGGTCAAAAATGCTTGATCTTGGATCTTGAAAGTAACACTGATTGTTTTTATGGAAGATGCCAAGCTTGTTTGGTTTTAGTTTAGTAATTTATTTGAACATCTACAGGTTTTCACTGTTTAAAATAATAAGCGTTTATAACAAAAGGCTAAGTGAGTGTTATATGATTGTCAAAATACTTTTTTTTAAATAAATAACAGAGTTGAGAATCAAACAAAAATTAGGGACGGTCATATTGGAACAAAATGTACTAATCTAGCCAAAGAACTTAGCTGAGATATTTATAAGATCAAGTTAAGTACCAAGTTTCAACGTATTTGAGAATTTTGTAGGACACATCGTTCCACAAGCTGCATTATATAGCACTCTATATATATAAACTTTGGAACTGGTGGTGGTTTTGGGCTCTGGTGGTCATGATCAGTGAAGTTATTAGAAATTTTCTGTTAGTGCTACCACAAGGACAGTTGTAATATCGATTTTGTTTATAAAATCTACCTAAAAATTAACAATTTTCCAAAGCAAATACAAATTAAACTTTTCTGGCAAACTCAACGACCTATATTTCTAGTTTAGTATTGTCTTGTATTAAGTTATAACTTTTCATAAAAAAATGTTTTCCAGAAATAACTCTCTTTATAATTAAGGAATGATAGTTCTTCATCATAGCATAAACTAAAGAATATAGATTACTTTCAAATATTCAAGAACAGCTCCCAAATTCCAACCAGTTGTGACAAATTTTTATTTATTTTTATTTTATTAATATTAAAGAATTGCTGCATGTTCTATTTACAATTCCCAATAATATTTATTCAATTATAATGTATAAAACAAGTACTATATTCCATCTAGTTGTAACTAAAAATTACATTTGGTGCATATTTACTACCACTAACACAGTTTGTACCTCGTGAGGAGTTCTGTCCATCGGTGGTAATTGATAATCTACATTTTTCTCTCACAACTGTCAATTATACCTTTCTCCAAATATCTAGTTACTGAATATATTTTAAAACACTGCCAAAGACACATTCTGAAATTTAATCTAGATTAGTTTTGAAAGAATAAGGATTATGGGGTTGTCATGCCAATTGTAAAACTTCAAAGTTGAATTATTTAATTTATTTACATCAAGTTTACTTCCACAGCCTGAACATCCCAGACTTGCGTCCCAACGTCGGGCTCTTCTGGTACTTCTTCACAGAGATGTTTGAACACTTCCGGGCACTGTTCATCTGCGCATTCCAGTTAAATGCGGGTCTGCTGTATGTGGCACCGCTGTCACTGCGGATGTACCGAGAACCTGTACTTCTGGCTGCCAGCCTCACGGCACTAACTGCAGTGTTCCGGTCGTACCCCAGCGTCGGAGATGTAGGCTTCTACCTTGCCCTGCTGCCGATGTGGAAACATCTCTTCCATTGTGAGTAACTTGGCTATCAGAATACGGAGAGGAAAACGCAAGATTGATGATTCAAATCTTGGTCAGAAGTCACTAATGGAACTAAAATAGTGTCAGATTCTTAGAATTTGTACAATATTTAAATATGGAAAAATTAAAGTTTATAGAATTAAGTTAATGTTTTAATCATGATGTGCCAACTAGAACAGTAAGATCTTCACTCAGTTGGTTGGCTGTATTTGGATAATGTAATTTATTCAAGTTCATAAAATGAAGAAAATTTTCAAAATTTTGGTTGATTCGAAAATTTATTGCTCCAAAAGTCAAATTTTGGTTGAACACTGATGGTTTTCTTGAAAAATTAGAATTTGAAAAGTTGAAAGTCTGCGTGTGAAATTCTGATGAAGTAGTAAAGGTAGAGTTTTACCTAAATGTATTCTCTTCACCACAGAGTTTATCAAAAGGGCTTTAAAAAAGGAAAGCATTGACTCTGAGGCTTGCAGCCTAATAAAAGTTGTACTGTTGGTGTCCAAGCACTAGTTTTAAGGGGGATTAAACAAATTTTGGGCCGGTGCCCAATTTTAAATCTAGTCTAGTGTAGTCAAATGGAGAAGGATAAGGGGGTAGGAAACACAAGTGGTAGTTCTCAACCATCTTACTAGTAATATTTTTGTTAACACATCACTCCATTGATTGAAAATAATTTTGATAGTGTAATATTGAAAAGGAATTGTTAATTTTTATGATTGTAGGAAAGGAAAATAGATTTAGGTTTAAATAATTATTAAAATATCAAATTGAGTGTATGGGATTGTGATGTGTTACCTTAAAATTGTGATTAGTTGTAGAACAGCTCAGGACAGCAAAATCGATAACTGGATATACAATATTTTTTAGTTGTTTGATGGCAATTATTTAAAAATGTATAACAATAATCTCATAATAGAAATACTATACATTTGTGTAGGTTTTGTTATGGTTATTTTAGTGAAAAATCTTGAAGATTTTATCAAAATCAACACTGAGCTCTATTGTGGCTTTACTAAACCTTTGTTTTTTAACTAGCTTTAAAAAAGACCTGCCGAAGGGGTCATGGTGTACACTAATACAAGGTTGAAAATCAAGCAACCTTTAAAATATTGTGAAACCACAATATAAGATGCTCTTACCAACAGATATGCAGCAAGGGTTCGTGGTCGGCTGTTTCTTCCTGGTGACGTCTGTCCTAGCGCCTGTTCTCTGGCATCTATGGATCTATAGTCGCTCTGCAAATGCTAACTTCTACTTTGGTGTCACTCTGGCGTTTGCCACTGCTCAGGTACGTATGTAGTATTTTTATGTCTTCCTTTCCCCCCTTCACCTTTCACCTTATTCCAGTTACATTGGCAATGTATAACAATATCATATGGAATACCTCACATTTTTCAAGTCCAGCTGTATTGGCTGCGTTACTAGTATGAAATGTATATTTTTATTTGATTATTATTTTTGTAAAGGTTAACAATTTGTAATAAAGGAGTGACAGGGTGCACAGGCCTCAGCCCATGTGACACTATATTCAAATAAATAAAAGGAAATTATAATTATTGAATTATATTTAAAATAATGAGTAATTTGATTCGATTTGTTAGTAGACAATAGACAATATACTTTATTCATTATCATTGAACAAGAATGGTGTCATTAAGCAAAATACAATTTTTTTTAAGTTGAGGGATAAATCACAGTGGTTCGAGGAGATGTGGTCAGGCAGTTAGTCCTCCAGTTTCAGGAATTCCTCTATTGTATAAAAAGGCCGGTCAAGAAGCCAGGTCGATCAGTTTTTTTTCGTCGGAGTTGTTGCTGTTCCGTGGTGTTCTTGAACTCTTGTGGCAGGATGTTAAGAAATTTTTGCACCAGCATAGGTGGGTTGTTTTTCGTAGAGAGTCAGACGATGGGTGGGAAGTATGTAGTCGTGTGCGGATCTTGTGTTGAGGGTGTGGACGTCATTTCCTTGTCACAACTTGTCAGATGTTGTTGACTTGCATATGCAACTACTTCTAAAGATGTACAGGGCTACTGAGGTTAGTATTCTTAGCTGTTTTTAAAAAAAACACCTCTACACCGATTCTAGAGGTCCTGGTTCCCATTAGTATACGGATTGCTTTTTCTGAAGCACTAGTACCCTTGAGTTGTTAAATTTAGAGGAGTTACCCCAGACAGTTATTGCGTACCTCAGGTGACTCTCGAAAAGAGCATAGTATGCACATTTTACTATTTCTGGGCTAGCAACTTGTTTTAACGCCTTAGGACATATAAAATTGTGCTAAGTTTCCCACATAAGTTTGGTTTGATATGGTCACTCCAAGAAAGAGATTCGTCAATTAATATTCCAAGGTACTTTATGTTGTCCATGTCTTTCAGCGTCCGGTAATTCCAGCACTTCTTCTTTTCTTCCTTCCCATTATTAGTTGCTGAGTCTTTGTTTGATTCAATACCAGGTCGGACAGTACAATTTTCTCTATGATTTTTTAAATTGAAGGAAGTAGAGAGATTGGCAGTAGTTAGTAACCTGGGTTGGGTCTCCTTTTTTTAGTTTCGGATAGACTTTTGCCAGTTTTAGTTTTGATGGAAAAATCCATTTCTGCAAATGAGTTGGTTGATTATAGTAGTTAGGGGGTTTTAATAGGGGCTCACCTGCAAGTTTTTTAATAATCTTGTGGAAATGTTATCAAAGCCAGCTTAGTTTTTCGTTTTCAATATTCTTATAGTCAACTTCACTTCCTTTTTGAGATGTTGGCCAAAGAATAAGAGAGTCATTTACTTGAAGTCTGTAATCTGGAGTAACAGGATTTCCCATCGTAGACAGCTTTGTGCTAGTGTTTCGTTTGGTAATGTTTACAAAGTATTCATTTAGGTGTGTTGCTAACATTCAGGGGAGCCGATATTAGTGTGTCATTAGATTTTAAGATGTATTGTTTCATTGGTGTTGTTGTTTTTTTACATTGTTCTTTGTTAATAACACTCCATATTGCTTTACTTTTATTTTCAGACTTATTTATGAACTCAGATGTCATAAGTTTTCTGTGGGCCCTTGAGGTGAAGAGGTCATAGATTTTCTTCTTCTCTGTTGCTCTAACTTTGTTTTCTTCTGTTCCTAGTCAGTAGATATTCCTCTTGAGCCGCTAGAAAATTGGTTGCGCTCTTTTCTATCGTTTCTTGGTCATTCTTAATAGGTTGTCTTTTTTTTGGACTTTTTGTGAGTACGGATGCATAAGGGCATGCTATATCCATATGGTCTGTCAAAGTATTCAGAAAACTTGTTATAGGATTCCTCCGTATGATCTGGGGTTAGGCACGTCACACCATGTTTCTTGTTTCAGTAGATTATTAAGAAGTGAGAGTTCTTGTCGCTGAAATGTTCTGTTGAATGTTATTTGGTCAGTGTTTTAGTTTTGAGGTTCTGTAAATGTAGCTATTTGCCCTGTAGGTCAGAGATGAATGTGTTTAGGATAGTGACTACTTGTATCCGTAGGAAGTTTGTTAGAACAGACTATGTCAATAGAAGTGGAACTATATGGGGTGATACGTGTAGGTGGTAGCTGAAGTCTTGAAGGTGTTATAAGACTAAGGTTTCTTTAAGTTTTGTGTTTTGTCTTATTGTTTCCAGACAGTTAACATTGATGTCACCTATAAATCACTATGGGGCTGTTCCAGGTAGGGATGGGTTTCTAGAGTCTGCGATATTATGTCTATGGCTGCATCAAAGTTGATGTTGGGTCTGTAGATTCCAATGATGTAAATGGCTTGTTTTTTCCTATTGTTAATTTAGCTGTAAGACACCCTCGCAGATCAGCTCCTGACTCAGCCTGTTTCCACCGAGTCCAACCACATAAGTTTTTATTTTCATCCTTCACCCTAATTGCAAACCCCCCCCCCTTTTTGATGTTTTTCTCGAGAGAAGCTCTCGATAATGGTATAACCTTCCAAGTGGGTGTTCTCTAACTTTTGTTTTGGAAGACCATGATTTGTTATAATTACTATATCTGGGTTTGAATGTTGGTGAGGAGGTCATTCATGATGTCTATTTTATTGGAGAGAGGCGGTCAGCATTTTGATGAAAGATGGTTAATTCTGAGGAATGATAATTTTGCTTGAATGTTAAATGTAGTATTCAGTCAAATAGTATATCTTCAAATTGAATTATTGAGTTGGAATAGTTTAATAATTAATCATAAAGTAAGCTATAATTTTAAATTTATTATCAAATAGTTGAACAAATTCCAAATTAACAAATATTCTGGAATAAGCCAAGTGACTACGAATATAACTTACTTTCATTGTAAATTAATTAAGTAATAGGTGAGTGAATATCTCAGCCTGTCACCCCAGAGACCCAGGTTCGAGACCCTTTTTGGGTATGGGTGAGATTAACGCATACTAACAATCGCCTGATGCTAGCCTCAAGTAACATGGTGAGCAGTTCCCGATTAGATCTGTAAATAACTACAAAAAAAGGAAATATCAGATAAATTTTGTAGTGTCAATATTGATAATAGAGTAATAATTATGTAATAATTCTTTAAAAATTCAGTGACTTCAACTATGTCTGATTAATTTTTTAGAAACAAATTAAAGATACTGATTTAATTTTTAATATGTGTACATGTTTTAATTTCTAATACAATTAGATTTTTAACTTTTAAAAAACTATAAGACTGTATTAGAAAATACTGTTGAAATAGAATTAAAAATACATTAAGAATATTTCATTAGTACACTTGGGGCATAATAATTATTCAGGATGTGCCTTTTTGATGTTTCAGATTATCTGAATTACATTATAGAAATTAAAGTTTTTTCCCATTTTTTAATATATATTATCAAGTAAATATGTTTCATTTCACCAGGCGAAGTTAGGGATAAGAAGCCCTATCTAATATTATCTCCCGTTCTTGGTGCATAACAATTATAATTGGTGTAAGCAGGAAATATCTTATATTTTTAGGTATACACATTTTTGAAATTAACCCTTTTAACCCCGACGTCCGTACTATACGGACGTCGTAAAAATGGCGTCAACTCCCGACGTCCGTATAGTACGGACGTGCACTTTTTATTACTTTACTGGCCACCTATTTCACCAAATGCTTTGAAATTCCACAGACTTGTGCACAAAGATATTTTGCATCGAAATATATTAGTTTGTAATGGTTTGACTTCGTATTTTGTCAGTCTGTGACTGAGCAATTGCAGTTCGTCTCGACTGACTGCTCACGCTTGTTGCAGACAGCTGTATATCACGTGGTTGTGAATATTCAGTTTTCTTCACAGTTTTAGGTTAAAGCAGTGTAAAGTACGGCAGTTAAAGTTTAGTTTATTATTTGTTTGATTTCAAAATGAGTAAAAGACATCGTTCAAAGTCTCCCGTAAGTGAAAATACACTAATTAGTAACCTAGTTGCAAATGGTGTGGATGTGATTAGTGACGACGATTTGAGTGATGAATATCTTGAAAATTTACATTTTGTAGTGATGTAAATACTGTTTTAAAACTTTTTTTAAATTTATATTATGAACAGTTTTAGTTATTCTGTCAGAAATAACTTTGGTTTTATATTTATTTTAATTACTGTGAATTTCAAAGGTCTTGTTACATTGCCTTGCCCAGAAATGGCAAAAAGAAAAATTTACACGGCTTTACAAAAATTGATGTTACTCCACTTGTAAATAAGGTAGGCCTATAATTTTTGTTTCCTTTTATTAAGGATTAAATATATCATAAAGTAAATGGGTATTTTTGTGCCAAATATTTTTTTATCTATATGGTTTCCATGATCAAACTTGAAATTTTTTCATTTTTATTTATTTTTTATATATGTATATGTATGTAAAAAAAATTGCTTTCAAAATAATAATTTTATTTGTATATTTCTGTAAGCTACATGTATAAAGAAGTAAAACAAAAAAAGAATTACCTAAATATCTTAAAAAATAACTGAGTTATGAATTTTTTACAAAACCCTTACATTTTGTCTGAAAACGGCTTGGGATTTCTGGCATATCACTTGATTTAATGGCCGGGGTTAAAAGGGTTAAATCTATCAGTAAGAAAGTTATCGGAAGTGGTGTTTTGACATTGTGACATTGCTAAGAGTTGATTCTCTGGTTGTGAAATTGACACATCCCTATATATTCATTTATTGTTTTGAACCAGTAAATAAGTTATAATTGTATTCTAAGTGCAAAAAATTGAAGGACATAGTCTTCACAACTCCACTAAGATTGTTATTTTATTTCTAGATATTCTTAATAACGGACATCCTGTTTGCCTACATCAAGCGAGAGTTTGCTCTGAGGAACGGGCTGAAGAGAGTTATCGACGGGGAGGAGGCTAAGCTTGTCCTCGAGTGAACCACCAACTGACTACAAGGCTGAGATGATCGCCAGACCAAAGTGTTCAGTGCCGAGGCACACTAGTTTACGTTTTATAAGTGTAAGAACATGCTTCATTGATGTGAAACAATGACTTTTGCATTTTATGAACTGTGAAACAAAACATTTGTATCTGAATAAGAAATATAATTAACTCTCAAAACTGATCTAATAAGTTCTTAGAGCAGATTTCTGAGTCAGATTTAATGAACTCTAGAACTAAAAGTAGATAAACGAAGAATTAAATAATGTTGGGATTAAAATCGAGTTTCTGTTTAGCTCCATAATGTAACTCCATAACCTGAGGATTAGTCTTTACCTAAGTTTTGTTTCACACATAAAAATCGCTACCTTGGGCTTAATTCAATGTGAGGTATGAAACCACAGATTTTCAGTTTTGTTGGTTGGCAACAATCCTAGATGCAGATTCCATGGCAGGCTTTACAACTGAACTGTTATTTACCTGATTCGACCTTGTACTGACTTGCCTACCTACCCCAATGGTAGCAGTCAGTTTGTAGTGTCGTGAGAATTGTACTGGTCAACCTCCATATTACCTAATTGTTCATAGTCTGCAACAATACAAGTATTTTAATTCTTCCACTGCCATTCCTTCTAATATGGTGAGCATACTCACAAAAGTAAGTATATCAACCGATCCAAGAAAAAATATTGTCTGAAAACAAAATGTAATTCTCAGTATTAATCAGACTAGCAGTAACCTCTTCACACACAATTTCATTTTGACAAACGGACACCATGAGCATATTATTTTTAAATGGCATTTCAAACAATCCTGATATAAGTAGTAGTCATTGAAAGATATTCCAATCTATCAATCCATTTTAGATTAAAGTTTAAATATGAAACTCTGGTCGGATAGTGAATCTGCTTTTATAAGTACCTCTGAAATTTCTCTCCAATATTTAATAATATTGAATGGCTTTCAGTAACAATTGAAGTATTAAAGGCCAGTGTAGAGAAAACCTAAATTTAAAGGGAGACCAAAATCAAAGTCCTTAGCTTTCCATTTAACACTCTTATGGTATAATAAATTATGGCATTTTACTGTAGTTGATTAAAATCCCAATAAAACAAACCCAGACAAACAAAAGCTTCTACACGTAACATGACATTTGTAAAGTGTAACTGACTTTAACAGATGAATAAAAAAAGCATTTACTATCACGTGTTTAAATATGGATAATTATTGGTAAATTTTTATTGTAGGCACTTTACAATATTTGTTATTTTTTCAAAAGGAAATGCTTAAAATTATATTAAGAATAAGATAACAATTAAATTTTAGAAAGGTCGAAATTTTTTAAATTTCATAAAAGGCACTAGTAGTTGAATGGGCTAACAGCAATGCCTCCAGCTATAAACAAGGGCTATTGTAAGAAATTGTTAAAATTAGTTGTAGATTGTTTTAAGAAATGTGGCTAAAGTAAAAATAATCCAAATTATTTAACTTTTATTCTTGCTTTTGACACGTAACTAAAAACACATTTACTAATCCAGATTACAATAAAACAATACAATTTTAACTTGCAAAACTTGGAAATGTGGAAATTAATAGGTTATTTACAATGTTTACAGCAGTAAACATGACAGAACCAACAAATTGGGATTGTACGATTACAGTATCTGCATAGTTTGTTATATTGTAATCCCAGTAATGTTTTATCTTACCTAATATATCATGTGCATATGGTAACAACAGCTGTTATTTGGCATTTTTACTAGATTCATTCAAAATATTACGTGGTTACTAATTTAATGTTTATTTTCATAGTTCTAATGCACTACAAAAATTACTTACTATAATTAAAACATGATCAAAGGTGGCCTGAATTGTCTCATTGTAATCTTTAGGTTAAGATATTTTTGACTTTTAATTCAGCAAGATTAAATTTTAATCTCAGTTTTGCGAATCTCTGGCTCAGCAATCTGTCCTGGGAAAACTCAGGACCAACTTTTGCCAGTTAGAAGTTTCATTGATTCTTGACTATTAATAATAAACTATTGAGATCAGAAAACCATTGTCCCAGTTCTACTTTAGAAATGTTTCAAGTTTAGATTAAGCGTGTCCATGTTTCAAAACCTGCTCATATTCTGAAAACCACTAACTGAGAAATAAATACCATTACAGCTGTGTATTTACTTTTTAGGTAGTTGTAAATTGTGTTTGTTACACACGTTTTATAGACATAAGATTGTGTAAATATAAGAATTTGTAGGTAAATAAACTTTTTGTTACAAATGAGCAACTATTCATTTGATCTGAATTTCCCTGAATAGTATTTTTAATGGAAACGTCTGATGATGAGTAATATCTAGACATTAAGACTAATATAATTACGTACAGGGTAACAGTATCTTTCAAACAAAATTACTAGTAATACATAGTTTAATTGCCTAGTTATTATATGATTTATTTTTATTTTCTCCCTCAAATATAGTATAGGAAGGAGTAGTGATTGCTCAAAAATTGGATTTTGGCTTCCAGAGAAAATATCAGTTTTTGGGACACTCGCTGTCCATTCGAGTAAAAAAATTCTTTTTGAAAATGTTCATATGTAAAATTGCCAGTAGCTAAAAAACAGAAAAATTTTTAACCAAGTTTAGCATTCAAGGATAGTAGTTGTAGTTGATTCATCTATTAACCCTTAAAGCGCTAATATAAATTACTGTCAAACGCTAAGACATAAATTTTTTTTTTTTAATTTTCCAATGCTAATTTTTGTTTTATATTCCTTGGTATTACCTTTATAAGACAAAATAATAAACATGTAATATTACATATTTTTGAGAATTTTATACGCACGAAAACATTTGAAATTTTGAATAAACTGCATTGCAGGATAATGTACATAGGAACACTATTTGACAGATTAAATTACATTTATACAGGTTATTTATAATAAGTAAATTGTAACTGAAGTTACTGTATAATTAGTACATAAAAATAAATAAGTTCATTATAAGATTTTGAAATGTAATAATATGAAATTCAACACAAACTTATTTATACGATATAGCCTACAAGGGAAATGAAACAAATATTGTACTTATAAACCTTATTTATTTAGAATAAATAAACTGGACTTGTATGGTGAAACTGGTATAAAATACAAAACAAATAATTGAAAAAATAATCACACATAATATACCAAAAATATGTTGATAATATTACTAACAAATTCGTCAAAACTTGGATCATCTGGATTAGCCATTATAACAAAAAATTATACTAAATGTTAGTAAAAACAAACTAAAACACTATTAGAGTAACAACGGACTGATTCAAAACACTTTGTTTAACAATATAACCAACATACGACCAACACACACGTAGAACAGCTGAATGAAACGAACGCATCTGTAGGCGTATGCCGCGTCACAGGCCATACAAAAAATGGCGGCGATTGCTTTCAACCCGAGTAGATACAGGTACAACGTCCACCAACGGTGACAAAGCGTTTTGTCTAGTCCCGACAGTCGAAAGGAACATCGACCTGCTCTCTTACGGAAGTTTTAACAACTAATTCTTCGCCATTTCAAAAATAAGCTTTTGCGTTTGTAGACGTTATCCGCGTCTAAAGCATCGGCAGTTCCGCGTCTACAGGCGTTGGCCGCGTTGGAAGGGTTAAGTAAGAACCCAACAGTTCCTCAAAATCATGTTTTTAATTTCCTTCTGAGTGATAGATAACTCTTGATAGAAACCCCCTCATGGCAGGAAACTTGATAGATTCCTATTGGTCCAAGGAAGAACCCTATTAACCGAGGGGTCAAAACTTTAAATATTAAAATCCTTACATTGGTCATATGGGTAATCATGATGGCAACAATAAAATCATAAAATTAACAATGTTTTAAACATACTGAGTGCTATCATATAACATTTTATCATATGATACATAGGTATCATAAAGTTTCTTTGTTGGATTGGTTTTGAAGACTTTCAGTCCACTATGTTGGGTGCTTTAATACTCTATTGTATTGGTTTTTTGAAGTCACATTTATTACAGATTTTTATTATCAAAAACGTTTTTATTAGAAAAGTCTGAATCTTCTCAAATAAAAATTAACTACTTTTATTAAAATGTTATTATTTACAACCCATAGATTTTATGAAAATAGTACAAACTGTACTATTTCATGTGTAAGTCTATCTTTAACATGAAGTTATCAGTTTTAAAAATCTTAATTGTTGACACTGTAACGAAGCTCGATGATTCACATGCTATTGAACTTCAATATTGTAATGAACCATGTTCAGAGAAAAAAAATCAAGGAATATTTCAACTTGGCTTGAACCAAAAATGATAGGTTAACACACCACTAGTAAATTACAATTTCTTATTAAGTGTAGACATCAGATGTCTCAGTCCAATCTGCCAACAAAGCCTAATACATTAACGAGTTAGGCTATTGGCCCAAATCTGTCATAATCTTGTTAGATAGCATTGCTGATAAAGCCAACATATTTGTAAGGCGGCTAGTGAAATTAGTACTGCAGAGTAAAACATGTAGCAAAGTCTGTTTATCTGCAGTAATAAATTGATACTAGTGATTAAACTGCTGAGCTGGCAAATGTTAGTTTTGTAAATAAAAAAAAAAAAACCTGCCATACATTTGCATTATTATTTCGTGTTAATGTATAAAATGGGGAAGTTGTGCCTGTTGAGTGGTACTATTGTCAGATAGCTTGCTCTAATAATATAAAAATGTAATATAAATTGTTATTGAGTATTTTTAGCGTTACCAACAAAATATAAAGTGCTGTTATTATTCGTGCCATTTACAGTACAGTATAAATAAAACTGAAATCTGGATTCACTGTTAATTGTTTTTTGTTAAAAAACCTTCTTCGTCTGTGACAGGTTATTTGTACATTGATGATAAAGGCTTTTTATTCAATTTTCGATCAAGTTACTGTATAATAACAATAGTTTTTATACTATTAAACTCTCATTTTCACTAGAAAGCTTAAATGAAATACTGAATGTATGGTACCAACATTTACAATACTTATTGCTCCAATACAATAGGTTTTTATCAATGCAACAACTTAACCCATGCACTGCTCCCAACACTACTAATTTAGCTTACAATCAACACATAATATTATCTAGATGAAATGTTTATTTTAAAAGTACACAATGAATGATTTTAAACTTTCTGGTGTAATTTAAAATCAGTTGTCCAAAATGTTTTAAGGTCATTAATTTTTGACTTCACACCCTTTGTTTGAAGTTTATTTTTGATGATGGAAGGATTGTGAAGGAAACAGGATTTTTCCGGACTTTTGCCATCGTTCAGTGAAACAAAAAATCAGTAAGATTTCCTTGTTGTAATAATATACAGCTTGTTAAATATCCAAATGATGAAAACGCAAACATTCCTTTAATCCTCAATTAGATTGTTATTTCACTTATAATTAGCAAGCCATTTCAGAGCATTGTAAAAGTGAAAAATTATATATAAAGTAGTATACTTTTTTCTATCTTTGTTATTTAGAGAAACGGAACATCTGTTTCACAAAATAAATATGAAAAAACTTATACTACCAGGTGTTTTAAAATGAGTTTCAGGATTTTAAAGCTTTGTGGATTTTAATACTCTGCTATTAATGATTTTATTATTTATTGTATTATCTGCTTACTATTACTACTCATTGCTATTTTTAATATTCTTATTTAACTGGACCAAAGTAATGTTATTCTTTGATTATATTCACAGTGTATATTTTGTTTAATTCTGTTGCTTGGAATAGAATTTTTGGAAAAATATTCTTATAGTTAAGAATATATTCTTATAATTTAATAATAGTTTTTTATGCTGTGCACATAAAATAAATTTTCATAATTCTAATGAACATTGTAGTCTGTATATGTAATTTCTCTTCTGATCTACCGATATAAAACAACATTAGAATCTTACTTTGTCAAATTTTATCTTTCTTTTAAAGCTAATTTTATTTTACTAATTGTATTGTTTCAATGCTGATTAAGTATTGTAACAGAATTGTTAGCAAATGACAAATAAAGAATCTTTGAAGTAATCAAGCATAAAAATTAAAAAGCTCAAAAATGTTTGTTTTTTTGAGTTGAGAAGTTAATTCTCTACAAATTTGTATATATATATATATATATATATATATATATATGTGTGTGTGTGTTGTGTGTGTGTGTGTGTGTGTGTGCGCTAATCCGTAAAAAATATTACATTACCCGAAATTTATTGGGCAACAATGATGTATCGTTGTGAAACCGTTTTCGGCAAAAACAGAAACAGGTAACTGACAAACAGCATCAAGATACAAGGAAAGAGGCCACCACCCTGGTTGTCCTTGCATTGATTAAGAGGGGAGGTTCTAACCACTCTTACTGTGTGCAATGCAAAGTCTTAGTCTATCCACAGATTTTACCTTTGATGCCATGTTCCATACCTGCATCAACAATCAGTCCATTTTGTCAAAAACCCCTTCAGTGTCCAAGAAGACACTCAAAGTCGCTTTATTAGCCACTAATACTTCCTCTATTCTGCACACCAATCAGTACAAGGCAGAGTCACAAGATTTCCCTGTATTATATGATTGCTTATTCGCTTACAGTGAGTGCACCGAGAGAAGAACCCCTCCTATACCAATATTGCAACTAAGTTTTTCAGCCCAGATCATATCTTGCTTTGGTATGAGAGCTACCTTCAACAATCTCCTGAATACCCGAATACACATTTTCAGTGTCAGTGCACAATTTCTTCCAGGATAGTCTTATATGCCTCACGAATCATAGGTCTTGGTACTCCTAAATAAAGCTTTAGTTCACATCAGTGAAGATCTTCTCCTGTTGGAAAAAGAGCAGTTCTTTCTAAAATAGTTAAAGTTACTTTGGCAGCAGATTAATAAAAATAATCTGTATTGTTAATACTGCCCTAATTATTACAGGATTCAATTCTAGCCTTCAGATTCTCCTCACCCAACATCCAATTTGTGTTTGTATATTGCCGTGATCAATTGGAAGATGAACAAGACAACTTCATTTAGCAGCAATAGGGATAAGTAAAAACGTAAAAGGGAATACAAATTTAAAAAATAACAGTTCTTGTAAAAATATTTTATTTCTATAAAACAGTGGTAGCACTTTTTCCTCATTGTGTTATAGCATACAATTGGATAAACATTTTTCACAAATAAACTAAACAAAATAATTCATAGTTATTTTCTGCATGAGACACTTGTACAACTCTTGTAACTTTTGTAGGATCTACTACAAAATTTATAAAATGTACTGAAATGTAACATTATTAATTTTTTAAGTCTATATCATATTAAGAGCATTTGACCGCAAGACAAATTGTAAATCAGTAAAATCTAATTTTTTTGCTTACTTTTGAGAATTTAGTTTTTTAAATTAAGGATTGTCTAAAAAATAAAAAATCTAATGTATACTCCTATGAGTGGAGACTGAATATGATTAACTAACAGTTGTAACATGGACATGTTTCAATCTGCCAGGTGAAGTAACCAGAGAACCTTTTTTAGTAAAAGGTAATTTAAACAGTAATTTAACGGGAATTTTCATTTTAAATATAAACGTTCATGGTCTTATAAGTTTCTTTCAACTACAGCTGTTGTTAAGTATATTAATCTAATTATGCTGTGTATTTTATGTAAATGCAATATCATTATAGCACATTAATATTGCAGATCTGTTGTTACTCATTTCATTTGAGATCTACCAATTCTAAAAATTGGTAACACATAATATGAAAATGTGTAATGATCCTGTTATTCTTACTAATAAAAAACTTAAAAAAACAATGTAACAAATTAAAATATTTAATACATTTTTATACTAATAAAAACAGTTAGTAAAGAAAATGTGCCCATTCCTGAGTTTAGAATTACTATTCCCTTAAAAACAATAGATTTTTATAGTAATAAAACACCTGCTCTATACTTGTTTGATATCATTAGTTCCATTTTTTCATGCAGCTGATTTTTGTCTTCGCAACCTCTTCTTTCTCCTCTTAACTGAAGTCAATTTGAAATTAGATGGCTGCTGCAGTATGTTCTAAAACCAACAAAAGAATCCATTTTCAAGATTTGTTTGTACAAAAACAGCTATGGGGAAAAATTAAATGTATTACAAACGGTGTAATTATTATGTAGTGCAGCAAATACAAAACATGTTGGATGCAGAAAAACATAATATGCCTACTAAAACTGTAACAGATATTACAAAAATCAATGTACAATAGAATCCATATTTTTTGTAAATAATATTTTAACTCATACCTACCTGTAGAGTATTGCTACCATTGGCTAATTACAGTTAGACACCATACTGAGGTATCGGATGTAGTACAAACCAGTGGGATAATATGGGTTAATATTGTTCAGTTTTTAAAATTTGTATGTACACAAAAAAATTGTCTTATTTTTTTAATAATTTCTCTAGCAGCCCGCACCAATACAGTCTGACAGTGGAATGGTGCATCTCAATTCCCCCTCTACACTCGCACCCAACGCTGTTGCCAGTTTTTATGTGTATGAAAAATTACTAATTAGTCTCATCATCTGTTACAATAAACAGACACCACCAGTTGTTACCATAAACAAATTTACATATGTTTGTTTTCACTCATGTTTTGCAGACAACATATAAAGCAAACAGGGAGTAGTGACTAGCCACGTCACAGTAGGTCAGCAGTATTTAGCAACATAACCCCAATTGTCATTGGACTATTTTGGTACAGGCTGCTCTAGTGTAACAATAATTATGAAAATAAACTTTAAAGTTCCAGCTGCTACATTACATAAAGACTTTTTTCATCAGATTGCAATATACAAATATAACCGTACAGCACATCTACATTCAAAGCATGTAGACCACTAGAGCTTTAAAAATATATTTTTTTTATTAATTATTCTTTCAAGAAACAGAATTTTTTTTGCATAAATGAATTTTAAAAACTCCAAATACACACTAATTGAATCTAAGCTAAATTTTCAGTGCTTTAAGGGTTAATAAAGATTCTATGATTTTTGTTACCTTTACATATTTTTTGGGAGGATTTTTGGTCTTCAGATTTTCAATTTGAGACTGTATGTTTTGGAGCTCTTTTATTTTTAACATTAGCTGTTGTTGTAATATTTTCTTTCTTTCTTTTTCGTCTGTCACAGGTTCCTGAAAAAAAAGAATTGTTAATTATTATAAATGACTAAACTTAATATTATAAGTTCACACTGAATAAAAACATTCCTACTACAATTACAACCATGAGATATTTCTGCCTCACTGTAGAGAGGCAATTTAACCCTTTTAGTGCTAAGGGGTCTGGCGCATTGCCATACCCAAGAGTGCTAAGCATTTTAGGGCATAAATGCAGAGTTTTAGTAAATTCCTTACTATTTCCTTAATTAAGGTCATATCTTGTTACTTTTTTTTGTATTGAAGATAAATAACCAATAAACAGAAATAAATACAAAAAAGTACATTTGTACATATTTGGATTGTTATAAAAAATTTTTCTTAATAAAGTAAATTTTTTTTTATAATTTTTTTCCACTTTGGCATACATTTTAGTATGTAAACAATTTTATATTATTTTTCTGATGCTACCATCGGAAAGAGCAACTAAAACTAAACAAATTCCATATATTTTATTTTTACACAACAAATAAGAAGTGTGGATGAAAAATATAATATGTTGTCTGCGCCAAATTTTGCCCTACATGTAATGTTTGAAACGCTCAAGAGAAATGTAGTACACTTACTATTATTAGCATAAATACTTTATTAACTTTAGTATTATTTATAAAAGAAGAAATTCAAGCACAGTTAACACTTTTTTATACCTAAATAATTGCTTTATTCAGTAATAAAACTATAAAAAAGGTGAAGTAACTCGTCATAACCCGCAACGTTCTTATTAGACATAGTTTGTAACTTAGTAAAATATAATACACATGGAAAACACAAATGAAAAATAAGTAATGCAAAGATTTGGAATACTAATGAAGTAGTATTTCACAATTATAACACAATTTAATGGATAAAATAAGATAAAACCAAGTAAACAAAGCACAGAGTCAGTTCGCTCGCAACGTAAACATCCGAACTGACCTTCCTTTATTTCACGTCGAAGACGTATAATCAGCTGGTCGTCGGCAATCAAATATACAAATATTGTTACTCTATGGCTTTTGGATGAACTGTCATCGTTTGCAGCCAGTAACTTGAATAAACTGAACCAATACATATAAAAATACGCTGCGTCTACGACGTAGACGCTAGCACTTTTAGACATAAACGCAGCGTCTACAACGTAGACGCTGTAGCACTAAAAGGGTTAAATCAAAAGATATAAACTGAAACTGTAATGGTTCAAAGTGGTTCTCCATGGCTAGGCTGAAATATCTCAAGATAGCTACTTGATCTTAACTCTAGATCTGGCAGTTGAAATTCATATAATGGCATGCACTATTTTGCTAGTTGTGCACACCTTCAAAACTATGTAGAATGTTTATTATTGAATTAAAGTATACACTATTATTTATTTTATTTTTGAGAAACGAAACAAGGAGCATTTATTTGCAGTTGGATTAATTTTTTTTATTTAAATTTAGGTTTTTGTTTGTCATTATAAGTGAAAAAACAAAAAGTAAAACAGAAATATCCAAAAGTAAAGCCTTATAAAAGATATAAATAATTTTTTAATTACTTTTCGATATATACAAAATGTCTTAAAAAAGGTTTGTTATGCAAAATATTAAAAATTCCACTTTTCCTACACCTTTAGGAATCTCATGAGTTTAGATTAGGCCTACGAGTAAAAGTGAAAATGTAGGTTTACACTAAAATTACCGCTGTCTTTACAGTTTCAGTTGTTGCATATTGTAGTATCAGTTGTTTTGGGAAAGTTTTTTTCAAGTGCAATTTTGCATATGAAACTGAAAAAAAAATGTTTGGTAAGTACCATTTGTGTGATTTTTTATATACGATAAATTAGCAGTGTATGCAAATTTTGTGTTTTAATTAAACAAATTATCTGTAAAAAATTTAAGAGCCGATGATCTAAAACGGTTTTGATTTAATGAATGTTTTAGTAAAATATTACAAAATCACTGAAATAGGCATGGTATTTTTCAACAGTACCTTGAGAGAAATCTGACATTTTTCGGACAGACATTTTTCGGACCAACATTTTTATTATACTCCAGCACTAAAAGGGATAAAGGAACTGAATAGTTGGACAACAAAATAAGAAGAACATTATTGTCAACAAAGTGCCGTTAAAATCAGACAGAAATCCCTTGGATAAAAAGTATATGCAGTACAACCAATATTTGGGTAAAAACAAAATGCTACTGTTCCATAGGAGTTAACACTAGCAGTAGAGCTTAATTGAACAAAGACTAGTTCAGTTGACCTTATATCGTGTTTGACTCAAATAAAGCAAGAAGAGATGCTATAGACACTGAGAAGATGCAACACATTGATTGAGTCTGCAGTTAAAGCATTAACAAGAGATCTCTTCGCTTAAGGTATGAAAAAAGTAAAACGTATGAGATTTCTTTAGAGAAAAAATTGTTGCAAACCATGAACAGGTTTATATCTAGCATTAAAATCCTACAATTGAATAACAATTAAAGCAAAGCAGGATCGTGTTATTAGGAAGAGCATAGGAGTTATCTAGTTACCTATTGGTAAGTGAGTTGTAAAGATTGTGTTTAGTAGATAAAATGTTTTTTTTTCTGTAATAAAGCTCAAATGTAAAACAATATTGCAATGAAAATATTATAGCTTACTTTACCTCTAAAACGTCACTTTTGGAGTCTTTAGCCTTCATTTTTACTGTTTCAGTCTGTTGCTTTTGAAGCTCTAATAATTTTAATAGTTGTTTATGTCTTAATTTTCTTATTTTACTTCCTTTCTTTACCTCTAATATTCCAGGTTCCTGAAAATAAACCACCATGATTTATGAAAGGTGGTTTCACTGGTTATTAACTCCTTAACCAACAGAATAGTGAAATGAAAAATGTATTAAGGATAACAACTATCTCTTTCACTGTTGGAATATTAGATTCCAGCTTAAAATTAACATATAGTATGTAATTAATGTTTATGTGGCACAGTAGCACCTTGATTATCCGATATAGGATCATCCGACCCCCCGCATCATCTGATTATGTCTATTTGTGCTTCTAGGTGAGCGGTGTGCCAGCTACCTGTAGTTAGTTTGTTGAGTCTGAACTTCAACGTGGTGAGATTTAAGCTATGCTTTTAGCTCCCCATTACTCCATTGATACAAACAATTGACTGGGTTGTTATTATTAAGTGTTTCAAAGTAATATAATGAACGAAATATGTCAGTACATTATTAGAGAAAACAGAAGAGGGTTGTGATCTTTTTGAAGCAAAGAAAAGTAAAAAAATTAAGGATACAATTTATTCAGCAGCTCAAGCTTGGGACAACGTTAATACAACCCCTCTACAAAAATCATGGAACAATTTTTGTCCAAGCCTAATCCAGACACCAGCCTGCAGACACTCCTGAGTCACACACTGCACAATAAGTTAGCGATCTGCAATCTATTGAAAGTGATATCCAGTCTTCTGACGTTGAAGAATGGATGTAACCAGTGTTACAAATGAAGATCTCGCAAATGAGCAGATCAATGACATCGTGCAACAAGCTAGTGCTGAAGAATAAGAGTCAGGTGAAGAAGAAAAAGGATGCCTTCGAGACTGCCCTAAAGTACTTGGAACAACAATCAGCAGAACAACCATCAGCATTATGTGGGAAAAGAAGTGGTGTGCAGCAGCCAAGTTTAAGATTTAAAAAATTGAAACGGAAACATTTCTCATTGATGATCGAAGAGCTACTGTATTGTATTATGCATTGAAAATATCTGAGAGCAAAAACATTTCTTTAGCTACATACAGTTACTATAAATAAAGATAATAATAAACGCAAAGCATGATGATTCAAAATAAACTAATAAAGAAAAGTAAGTAAACAAAAAGCGAGATATACCTAATTGAGACAATGTGTAATGGTTGTAAGTCAAACATAATATGTAACTAAAATAAATTTATATATTGAATATAAATGATGACAGAATCTTAAATAACAGTTTTAAACTTTACCTAGATGTTATAAGCTGGGTGAGCCAGAGATACACAGCCAGCAGCTAATTAGTGTGTTCTCTTAATGGTTGTGGCTAAAGTAAAGCTAACACAGCATTTTGAATAAAGTTGGTGATATAGTCCCATTTGACTCATAAGATACAAAAGCATAACTTTATAAAAATTCAATAAAATATATTTGTTTTATGCTTTTATGTTTTATACATTCTGTAGATACAATGTAAAAAAAGCTAGAAAACAGTTTTTTTTTTCCTGTAGTAACTCTTCATTCCTGGACAAATTACAAAATTTAGATTTCACAGCGTATAAAAATTGCTTTAATTAACAGCCAGACAGAATGCTCTGTAAATTTAGAATGTGTCATAGATGTACTACAGTAACAGTTAAGAAAATGTAATAAACTTCAATTACCTCAGCAAGTATCTTTTTTATATTTTTCAACTTTTTACTTCGTCTCCTATTTCGGTGTGTCAATTTTTCCTTTACATTTTGTTCCAATGAACTAGACGAAAGTTGTTCCTGAAAAAAGACCATTATTACAAAATAAATGTTTAAATATGGCACAAACCTTTTAACATGTTGTATACTAGCCACTGTATTAAACAATCTCACACCGGCAGACTAAACTACATGAGGCCTGAGTCAATGTCAAAATGCCAGAGGCTCTGAGCCTACAGGAAGGCTTGATTTCTCTTTGTTTATCATAACAGTCCATAAATAGTCTCTTCATATTCATGAATATAATTTTTCTTTTCATCAAGACAGTAATAACCTACACACTATTTATTTTCCCAAAGGTTATATGTATGCTTCAAACCATTTTTCAATAAGTTGTGTGTACGAGTCTACAGAAACATTTCTTGTTATTAAACAATAAGACCGACCACCGAATAATTCATACTGAAGTCATAACATTCAGTGGATCAATTGCAATACTTGGTCAAAAATGATGTACTTAGGGATTTTTTTTTGGTTCTTCAACACATTTTGTACTTAGTTTTGCGACATGTTTTTATTTTATTTTCGTACACTCTTTATATTTCATCTAGTAACATTGAATTACATAGTTTTAGAACCTCCTGAATAGTGATGGGCAAATCCAAAATTTCCAAATCCCGAATCCAATTTTGAATCTTAAAAAATTGATTAATGATCATAAAAAGTTTATTAATCAATCATCACCAATCTAATTTTGCCCATTCTTAAACCTTTGGAGACTGTCTGATAATATTAAACAGCAATAGAAGAATACCACTATATTTTAAATGGATCCACAGGGTTTAAGAGAAATAGCTCTATTTTAAGAAGTCATACCCCCTACTCTCTACTTTAATTTAATATATTATAATATATGCCTTTGATCTCCAAAAATTTGAAAGTATATGTTTGGTATTACTTACAAAAGGCATTTAAAGTTGTTAAATATTTAAGAATTTTCAAACCACTCTTCTTAAAAAATACAAATATATTAACTTAACATATTTTATAGAGGGCATAATTTATACAACTAAAAATTGTATAGTAAATAAAAATTTGAGATCATTTATTTGTTTCCAGCGAATAGGTGACATCCATGCATAGCTGTAGCAGATCCGTGGCATTGCACACAAAAAAAATACAAACTGCAAGCAAAATATTTTCAAAGTATGATAATTTGTTAATTATTTTATCTATCTACCATGTTTTTTCATGTATCTAAAATACAATAAAAACAATTTCAGGGATCAGTAATTTGTGTACTGTTGATCAGTGGTTGTCCGCAAGTACACATAGCAAACTTGCAGCGCTGTGCTAACATGAATAAAGAAAACACTAACTGCAATCACAATATTATTTGCAAAAAATGATAATCTGTCAATTAGGTTATCTATTTATGGTTTTAAAAACACTAAATATGGTAAAACACGTTTTAGCCATCGGTTATTTGTGTACTGCCGATAATTAGGATACGCCAGGGCTTAGTTTGAATAAGCTTATTTTTCTTTCTCTCATTAACTAACATGATTATAAGTTATGCTTATGAACATGGGAAGAGTATGAAGTATATTCATTCCTGTTCAAAAATAAGTTAAGACTCTCCTATATAATAACAACAATTTTTCATTCAATGGACCAGATTGTACACATCCTTCAGACATTAAGAGACAAGAAAACCATAACAAAAGTCTGCTACATTGATATAAAAAGTCAGACATGGATGGTGTAAAACTGGCATTCTTGTACCAGATGTTTTAAAACTACAACAAGCATAGTACAAACAAAAACACATGTTTTATGAAAGGATACTAGGATTTTGGACATTTGCTATTATTGTAATTTATAAAAAAACTGCTTCACCTTCATTAGTTCGGATGTAACGCATTGTGATCTTAACTCCTGTGCAGTGACCTCACTTGGTTCATTTTATCCAGTCTGGACCTTATGCAATTTGTCAGGTACCACACTTAATAATTTTTATAACTTTGAACCGCAGTCCACTGCCACATTTTTTTGTTTTTTTAATGTCTTAGGACATTTTTTACACCTGACGAAGAGGGTAGATTTCAATCCTTGAAACGTAAGTGTTATACTGTTTTGTAACAAATCTCCAAAATCCTACTATTCTTTCAAATCATCGATCATTAATAACAAAATTTAAATATGTTTATGTGCTATGATGTGTGCCAACTTTGTTTTTGCATTTGCATAAACAATTCAGACTGATTTCAAATTACCATCGTATCCAATATAAATTGCTACATTGTATGCCAATTATTAAAGTAGTTAATTAAAGGGGCGTCAGAATACTCGCAGGACTCCAGCATGTGACCTACACCTGGCCATATGGCAGACTTCCATCAACCAGTATATTTTACATCCCAATTTGATCCTTCATTGGGGCAAAGTAACTGTCTGCCACACAACATTTAAGAAGATACATACAAACTTCAAGCTAAAGTTCAAGACATGAACTGTGCCTAATCTTTTCAACTCTCCAAGTAATGTAAGATTTATACAGACACAATCATTTCTGATTAACAAGAGCTTTAAACATGAAATTCAAAATATGCAAACCATTTTAACTAAATCTATGTACAGTAGTGTTAACCAATTCAAAATTTTTTTCTCAACTCACCTTGACAGATGGGTTTTCTTTGTTATTAGACAAACTGACTTCATTGTTTTCATCAGTTTTCTCAGGTTTTTGCGGAGTATCTGTACCTAATGAGTTTCTCTTTCTAGGTCTTGATCTTCGTTTGCGCTTGACCTGCTTTTCTTCTTTCTGTGGTGTAGGTTTTTCATTTTCTTCTTTCTGATCTAATTTTTTTTTCTTAGGAGACTGTTCATTTAAATCTTCCTTGAATATTTTTTTGCCCTTAGGAGACTTACGATTTTCCTTGTTGATAACCTCCTTAACCTTCTTCAATGAATCTACATCAGCAGGATCTTCCAATTCTGTACTGTCTTCCAATATTTTCCGTTTCTTAGGACTGACTTTCTTATTACTAACTACTTTGGTCAGTTTATTATTTATTTCTATTTCATCAACTTCCACTGGTTCTCTATCACCTACATTTTCTTTCAATTTCTTCATCTTTTTTGGTGTCTTAACTGTTTGCGAGTTATTCAAACTAGAATCATTACCATCTGTGTCATTATCCCTCTTCCCTGTAGCCTTTTTCATAGTGTTTGGGTATTTTTGCAACTAAAAAAAAGACAAATGAATAATATAAATTAATTTAGAACATATATGGAACATAAACTTATTTTACTGTCTGAGGGTTTTATTTTCTGAGGATTCAATAAACTTACAATTAACTAGTTTCTTAGCTTTATTACAAACTGATCTACATATTTTTCTTTAGTTCTTAAAGTATTGTAGAAATAATGGATTAGAAGTTTGTTTTCAAATTTTATTAAGTTGTCCTTTCTTGCGCTAGAAATTTTAAAGCATAAAAGTATCCTTGTTTTTCCGGTTCTGTTGTTAATCTTTTTAGAATGTGTATTTAAAGGAAAAGAAATTTCAAAGATCAACATAAATAGTAAAAAAACTATTAAAACCATCTTGAGGGTGCATGTACTCATGAACATTCCAATGGACCTCACTAAGAGCATTTAAAATTGTTTTTGTATTTTGTTTTGAAAAAATTAACAGTATGGGCTTGATTCACTTTCTCATTTTTACAACATTTGTTGGTCTCCATCATTGCAAGAAAGAGAGCCTGATGATCTGATGGCCCTAGGTCATAAATTAAGTTTTTTGTAGTCGGTTGATGAGGATGTTATCAATACCTGTTTTAGAAAAAGAAGTTACTCTAGTGGACTCTAGAAAACATTCAACATACCCATGTAACCTAATGAAATTTTTAAAAATGTCCTTGAGTTTAGGCACTCTACTACTTTCAAGTTAATCTATAGTTACATACATTGTAATGTAAATTAGCCTAGGCCCACTTAAAAATTTATATTCCTTAATTATTTACATTTAAATTTCCATTAGAGTCCCTGGAACTCCACACTAGTATGAGTCTTATGCCTCTTATTTTATATAGGCTAATTTATTGATTTATGTTTGAAAAATATAGCTGTTATTACTGGAACTAAGTAGGCTACAATTTGATTTTGTTCTTGATATTTTTACCATTAAATTTATGAATATCAAAATACTAGTATGTCAGTAGGCTATCAACTGATACATACCATAATTTCTGATTTATAAATTTATTTCTTCAATGAATATTAAATATAAAATTGGTATCTTTCATTTTCAAAAGAAATATTCTAATAAATAGTTACATTTGATTGCTTATTTATAAAGTCTACATTATTTTTCTAATATGTATTGAATTATCCAGCATATTTAATAATTCAGCACGTCTCAAATCCTGACTGTGCCGGATTAATGGAAGTTTACTGTACTTGAATTTAAATTAATATATTCTGAAGATCTGGCAAACATGTCATATCTGAAATTTTCAAGATACAGAAGAACACTATTTGTATTAGAGAAGTAGCCTTGAAAAGTCTTTCACATAAGTATACAATAATACACCTTTTAACACTTTTTGATTGATTTTATTTTTGTACAATGTACATTTCGAATTCAATGAATTCATCATCAGGTACTTGTAGGTTCAAGTATCTGATGATGAATTCATTGAACTCGAAATGTACATTGTACAAAAATAAAATCCATCAAAAGTGTTAAAAGATGTATTATTGTATATTTTTAACACTATTTGAGTTGATTTATATACAATTTTAAAGATATTCTTTTAACTCTCTCTCTCTCTCTGAGATTCGCCTCCAATTGCCTCAATGTGGAGCCTGGCGCTTAAGACGGATCGCCAACAACTGGTTTATCATTGATCTCTGCTTTGTACCTACTGCCTTCATACGGCTACTTTTGGAACTGCTAATGAAAATATCTATTGACAGTACTGTTATCCTTGTTTATTGCATATTTTTACATCTAGTGATATTGTCTAATCGTAATATATTAAACATTTTATCAATCACTTCATTGACAGTGATTTAGTTATTTTTTATAAAAATTCTTTCCAACATCTTTTGCTACCTTTTAGTATTATTTTACCTATTTACAACTTCCTCCAGCTACTGTGTTTTAATGACATATTGTTTTTTTTTTTTTTATATATATAGTTCTTCGTGTAAGACATGTACAAAAGTATATTTCTTGTGCAAATGAGATTTTGTTTAACCTTACAGACTTAATAATTTCTTAACCCTTTGAGTGCCACAGCGTCGCTAATTTTGACGGTACGAAAAGTGCATAAAGTGCCAGCGTCGCCAATTTTGACGTTTCGTATTTCGATAATATTTTATATAGTACAAGATTATTTTTGCCAAATAATCAGACGGCTGTATTCATTAGGTTCCAAACTATCAATAAATACGAGTTTTATGTTCTTTCTCTACTATTTTATCTGCGAAACTTACGTTCTTTGAGTACTTATCAAGAAGCCACTATTTTTGGACGAGTTTTCCTTATCGGGGACAAAATAAATTACAGTATTAAAAACAACTGACTTTATTTAACCTATTTTCGAATTTACAAGTTATTACGATAATCAATTAAATTAAAACTATAAGAACAACATTTCATTATTCGAAAATGTCAGGTCATTCGTGTGTCTATTTGGAGACGATTTGGAGATAGGAAGTATGACTCATCGAGTATTTGTCGATTCATTATGGAAGAAGGAACTATAATGAAGTTTATTTTTATCTCTGATAGGGAAAACTCGTCCAAAAATAGTGGACTGTGATAAGTACCTGTACGATGATTCTGTCTTCCAGTCACGCGACGTAGCGGACGAGTACCGTGTTGCGTAACGGCCTTTCTTGTTGTTTATGTGCCGATAACCAAGCATTTGAGTAAATACAAAATAAAATAGTAACTTATACAGTATTTTACTGTATTTCTTTACAAAAGTAATGTATGATTTGATTTGTGTTCAAGCGAAAAACGTGAATTTTCAGTGTAAATATTATTAGGGTTATTATTTAGTAAATGTAAACTTTTATGTAAATATGTTAGCAAGTATTTGTTTCTAAATCTACTAATCATATTTATTTGTGTTGTATTAATGTTTTATTAGATTTATTGGGAAAACTACATCATTACTAAGTAATTTCTAAACTCTGAAAAATGAAGTACAGTTTATAAAATGTCGGTACCGGGTAGCATTTTGTTAATACATATAATGCCATGTTTTTAAAATTCTAGAATAAGATATTACACATGGATTTTATTTAGAATCATATGGCCTTTATCATGGTATAAAGATAAAAAATCTTAAAAATACCGTATACACACAAATTAGGTCAAAACTTAACTTTTTATACAAAAGTAAAAAACTTTTTTTATAAATACTAAAATTTTTATATTTTTATAAACCAAATTTTATTTGTAACGATATGTATCATATTCTGCATTTAATAAGAAAAAAAAACAACAACAAAATGATGGAAATCTGTTTGGTAGTTATTTTACAACAGCCTTTTTCCCAAAAGCTTACAAATATGTGAAAAACAGCGTGGCACTTTATGCATATGCCTTCAGAAAATACCTGTGGCACTCAAAGGGTTAAATACCACTAAATTATAGAGAATTTAATAATATTTACAACAATGTATAATATGTAAGTTTCTTCAAATAACAAAGAAAAATATCCGACAGCGGAGTGGCCCAATCAGATGCCAGCTGTGAAATAACAAGTTTTTTCTTTAAATTAGTATTTTTGTACTTTGATTTGATTTTGGGATATGAAATAATTTTTAATTTTAAACATTTGTAACAAAATCTTTTGGAATGTTCAGTTTTTATATGATTAATAAAAATATTATAATATGTAGCATAAATTAATTAATATACATAATTAATAACTATAAATTATTTATTAATATAAATTGAATAAATATCATTAAATTTTATATTATTTATATCAAATGAATTGTAATTATTATTTAAATTAAATTAGTTTCTGAAAGTAAAAACTTAACAATGATCTTTTAGGTTAAATTATTGTCATGTCCTACATTACTGATAATGGATACATTGGATACATAAATAGCTAAAACTTTCTATTTTAATATTTCTTGTGAATTATTTATTTATTACAATTATTTAGATATCAAATCTACTATCTATAATATTTATACCGTACTTATACAATTTATAAAAACTTACAAATTCTTCCTCTGGGTTTTCAAACCGGCAATTGTAACTATGTTCAAACTTAACTTGTTCCTCAATCTCTTTCTCTTCTTCTTCTAGCTTCTCTATTTCTTTTTCAACATTAAAATCATCATCTGGATCCAAGAACCTAGAAAATAATTAAATTATATAAATTTAACCTTGTTGCTGGCTAAAACAACTTAACTACAATTACATTTTAACAATATTAATAACAGAACAACCTTTGGCACCAAACATAGTCATAACCATTTCCTCAAAATTCTAAAAAAATGTTACTTTGGGAAAATTTGAAATAAAAAAAAATATATAACCAGTAGGATTAGATCTCAATGAAAAATGTACTTTTAATTTGATTTAAAGCAGGTTAAAACACACAGTTACCAACTTTGTTGGTTATTAAGTCCCAATGGGACTAATATAATGGTTAGTTACTTAAAAGAAAATTATTATAATTTAATACTCAACTAATACACATTTAGAGTATACCTTACTGCAGAACCTTCAAACTGCAACATGTTTCAATTTATCATATTTATCTGTTTCATTTAGAAATGTATAAAAAAGAGCATTTTAAGTTGCGTCAGATTTATTCATATGATTGATACAAATTTAAACTATAAAGACTCCTATAAGATTCTAATAAAAAAACGATCCTATATTGTTACTTCATCTCAATTAATTGATTGATTGATTGAAGTAACTGATTGTTACTTGATTGATTGTTATGGAAATGATTGGTTCTCTTGTTTCAGACCTCCATTCGCTACCTATAAGCTTTTATACTGCCAATATCCAACTTTCAGAACACAAAAAACTGCAAATAAACTGCTAGCATTTTTGAAAATTATAACAACCTCTGACTGATGATGACCGACGGCACAGACGGTCATCAATACCGCTTGTGAACTGATAAAGACACCAAAGCCATTGGTCAGCAATCTGCTATTATTACGCAAAAGCATTTAAGATATGAAGACATAACTTGTACTTGTCGAATCCTCTACTCATAAATACAAATTCATTTTACATTTGTAATATTACTCGTTTTCAGCCGATATCAATCCAAATGCCGTACGGCATACAGCTGACAGACTATGCAGCTGGTGGCGCGCTGCACAGCATAGCCGTTCTTTGTTGCTACTGTTGCTAGGTTATTATGTAGGCTAGTTGTTTATAAATGATTGTTATGTTGTGAAATGGGCGATCATCTATTTTCAAATGATATACGTAAACTATTGGATGATGAAAATATTAGTTCTGATGATGAAAGTGACATATCGGCAAATGAAGTACCTGATGATATTTTTTTCATATACATATTTCAGATTTGTTGTCAGGTAGTCTGGATGATTATGAACAGGAGGAATGTGAGTTGGGTTGTGAACAAATCAATAGTGACAGTGACTATCAGTTCATCATTATTTGATATTCCTCTTGCCCAAAGAATTCATCAAACACTAATATAGATATGCGTACTGCCAAAAAAGTAATACATACTTTACATTTTGATCAAAAAACTTTTTTGTTGTTAATAAGTGCATATATGTTATAATTTTTTTCACTACAAAACTGTGTATATTTTGTACAGTTACAGTAACTTACTATTTTAAATCATGTGAAAGCTATATGGAGTAGAACTTAGGAAACAAAAAATTTATAATACACATTTTTTAAGTTATGTACAAATAAAAAACCAATACTCTAGTAAGTTCATATTTTTATTATTTTAAAATTTTCTCTGGTTTCTAACCAAAAATTTATATTTAACATTTATTACTTAACATTTTAGCAGATATTTTTAAAAATTTCTGAAAAATATGCTGTGCTAAGACAAAAACCAGTATATCATCCTGAGTTTTCTTATTATCAGTCGGAGGGTTAAGAGCTTTAAATTTATAAATTTTAAGTGAACCATACGTTTGAGTGTTCTGTTCTGTTTAAGTTTGACAATTGTATAAGCACATTTTAAATAAATAAATACCTAAGAAATATATTACTAATTACAAATATATTAATGAAAAATTATTTGTATAAAAAATTACTAACTCTTGAAAAATATATTCTAGAAAATGACATAAATCAGGCTTTACTTTTTTAGCGTTCTGTTCACATTTAATAATAATAATACAAGACCTTTAAACATTTATAAATGCCTAAGAAATTATGCCTTTGTGAAAAATGATTTATTATAAGTAATGTAATATGTAATGTGATGTGTAATGTCCATATTTATATTCATACACTTCTGTGTAAACTACATAATGATACATGTCAAACCCTGTTACTCTTGTTCTACAATCTTTGATAGTTAGTCAATATTTAACTATGAACTTACTTTTTATTAAGAATATAGTCACGCAAGAATTGTTCTCCCTTGTTTAGTGATGGGTTGCTCCAAAAGTCATGTAGCGCTTCTAAATCACTTTTTTACTCCATCATCTTCTACTTGATCTTTTAATCCTTTTAGCCACTCTTTATATTCGCTATATTTCTAAAAAAGAACATAATAAACATAGTACGTTATTATAACTAGAATAAATTCAAATTACTGTAATAAATAAATAATAAAATCACTGATTTATAACTATAAAAATGCAGGTTTGAACATTCTTACAAAATTCCAATTTTAAAATCTGACTTGTTAGAAAAAGAATAACAAAGATAATTTTACCTAATTTAAAAACAAACACTCCAAAAATAATTGAATTTTATTTCTGTGAGGCCTATCCTTTCCATAGACCTACATAACTGAAATAAAAGTGGTTAAAGATAATTTTAAATCAATATTGTTAATATATATATATATATATATATATATATATATATATATATATATATATATATCCTCTGGAATTTAATAATATACTGTGCAAATAAAGATTTAGGCTACACTGGAATGTACATATATTTGTATTTAAAAAATCTAATAAAAAAGAAAAAAAGCTGATGTGCATGTAATGCAGCTAGTACTAGTAAGGATCCAAAAAGAAGTTCACCTTAGTATGTACTAAATGTAAAAAAAGGTTTGCATCCAACATGCTATCTGTTACACAAATAATATTGAGTGGGACGTATTTTGTAAATGATTTTTTTATATTCTTGGTATAGTATTAAATTTTTCTCAAAGTGGATTGCAACCAATTGTTTAAAGAGGAAAAGAGATTAAAATTTTGAAATTATAATATATACATAATTGTGAATAACATGTACAAATGAGTAATTAAGAACTATTTAAATTATTATCTAAACATTTCTATTATACACTGTTTTATTTGTTTGAAATTGTCCCTTAACAGCATTACAGAAGAGGTCATAATATTAGGTTTACAATAATAGTGGTGACAAAATATCCTTACTATATGGAAGTAAAGAAAAGTTAAATTCTTTTCTAATCTATATTTTTTACAATTTTAGGATTGAATTTTAGCACCATTTTGTGTAATAGATGGGACATTATATCATAGTATAAGGCTTTGGTGTGATGTACAAATATGAACAACAATTTGGTTGCAATGGCCTTAAAAAATATATATAATTTAAATTATTTTCAGATTGCACATTGTTTAATGTTGGCCACTATCATTTTAATAAACTCAGTTATATTTTTAAATTATAGTTCGTAGGCACGATTCTGAGGTAGGTTACACAAACTATGTAAAGAGAACCAATAGGTTTTTAATTCTTAATTATTCCTCCAATTTGAATGTTGTTTTCTATTTTAATTTTGAGCTGATATTACATTGTATGCTTTTAGGTTATGGCACGAAACGTACCAACGAAAATCAGACAGCCAAATCTGTGAAAAAAAGGCAGAAGAAAGACTTGTTAACCAATATTGTTTAATAAGGCAAACCGATTAAAGGATCAACTCCGAAAGAGAGCAACAGAGAGAAAAATCAGTCTAAACTTGAAGGGGCACCACTATTGAAAATTTGACACATTTACCACCAACAATAATTACAATAGCTATGAGTCAAGAAGTGAAAATAGTTTAAGAATAAAACAGCTCCATTTCAGTACATTTACAGACAAATGCTACACGCATGTGAACCTACAAAACTGTACAATACTCTTCCACAAGAATACAAAATATAGTTTTACATAGTTTAAAATCTAAAATAATTAATACTCCACTGAATAAATAAATTGGAAAGACATACATTGTTTTCTTTTAGCTTGTCTTTAGGACGTATATAAAGTAAATTTCTGAAACTAATAATTCAAAATATTAGATGATAGTAACAAATTTATCAGTTATACAGTGTTTACATCTTTCCGACTTGTTAAAATTAAAAACTGTACAGCCGTTGCATTTTTTTTTTTTTTTTTTTTTTTTTTTTTTTTTTTTTTTTTTTAAAGTTATGACTATATTTACTTAAATTTGTTCTTACATGTAAAATATTGAGTTTCTGCTAATGGTCAAAAATGTGTGTAATACTTGAAATGTATTGTGATCGAATTATTATGATATTTTGTACTTCCCAGAAGTATACATTTAAGTCAATGTTAATTATTCAAATTTTGATCTTAATTGCATGTTTTTGTATTATAGTATGTATATGACAATGTTAATGTTGTCTTTGTATAAAAAGAGATTTCACCTTTCCTCCTTTGTTCTTCAACTCACTAAGATTCTCAGACAATTGAGCAGGGAAATACTTTATATTCTCGTCATATAGCTTTGGATCCTTCTTCTTCAATCTACTGAGAACTTTATAGAACCCTTCTTCCAATTCTTCAGTCAGCAGCTGAAACATAAACAATACTTAGAAAAAGTAATGACAATAATGTTATTTTTTTGTATCAGTCTTAATATTATAATATTAACACAGGAACTTGTCAACATTATTAGATACAATAATATATGTTTAAGACACACAGTATTACATTTAAAAACAAATACAGTAGAGTCCCGTTAATCCGACCTAATTGGGACCGAGCCCTATTCGGATTATGTGATTGTTCGGATTAGCCAGAATTACAGAAAAATACGGTTTTAAACTTGAGAATTGGTCTATTTTGTTATAGAGTTATCAACATTGTTTATTAAAACATGTTTTCTCACTGTTGCATTGTATTTCTTGACAAATAAACGTGTTTGCGAATACTAAGCACATTTGCCGTATTTAGTGTGAGAGTTCTATTGTTAAGCAATGTGAGCTTACTGGATATTGTACGGGTCCACGCGTTCAATAGTTGTACGAAACTACGCGTCATCCAATAGACTCTCTTTAATGCGACAGAAGACAATAACTGAATTTATGTCTTTTAACAATTAATATTGTACTCAATAATAATATCAGTACTGTACGTCTAATTTTTGTTTGATTTCACTTCTTAATACAGTAATTTAACTGATACTTAACCTATAAGTTTCAATTTGGTACTGTATTTAACTTCATTATTTATGTACTGTACCATACACAATTTGTCTTAATAAAATACTGTATGTCTATTTAATTAAAGTTTTCTTTGTTTATGTACGAAATGATGCACCAATTTTCATTTTTTATGTAATTAGTTCCTATAACTGTTCATTATCGTTATAAATAATTCCTCCTGGACCTGTTCGGATTAACCGACGTTCGGATTACACGTGTTCGGATTAGGGGGACTCCACTGTAATTCATTTAATATAACTAGTTCATGAATTTCTTTACTCAAGGTGTAATGTCCAAATCTTTCTAGATTTGGTTGAAATCAAGGTTGAAAGATTTTTCACTCATTTCTAACACTTAAAGATGGTAAAATATTAACAGTCAAATACATAGTTCATAAATCCTAATAATACATTATAAATGCTAAAGCGCCTTTATTTGTTAGTTTTGTGTCCATGTGTAAGCTATTCTACCATTTGTACTAAAATTTTACATGGACATTCTTATGTTCTCTGGTATGAATATAGGCCAGTTCTTATTTCGAAAATCCCTTTGGACTAAGCCCCACTGGTCTTTAAAGTAACAAAAAATCCCATCTTGGTCTCGAAAGTTGAGAAATATTTAATGAAAGAGCCTATAAAATGTAATTTCTCTTCTGTGTAAACATCGTTTTATGACAGTAGAACCATATGTTTAATAATTCTAACCACTATTTACAATTATTGTTTACATTTACAGTGTGTAAATTTTCTAAGGAGTAACCATTAGTTTTCACACCCTATTTAGATATCAGTGGTTAGGTAAGTACTCATCAACCTTAAAATATTTAGTAAAATGTAAGATTGCAGAATTTGGCATAAGACTCCCTTTAAAGTAGTCTGCAAGGAGTATGATAGATGAAAGTTTACAGGACTAAGCTTTTGAACTAATGAACTAATTCCAACTCCAAATCTTCAAAATTATTTCTAAAATTGTTCAGTTTATAAAGAAACAAACACGAACATATTGTTATTGTTAATGTACTTTTAACTGTACATTTTTAGCAAATATTAAGTATTAGATATAAAAGATAACAATTTTTTCCAACTCTTATTTAAAAACCATTATAAAATCTATTTTAGTTGTCTTTTGACAGAAGTAGCCTTTTCTGATCTGTGATATATATTTTCTAAATCGGAAAACAAGGCAAAATCAACTATGGAACAAAATACTAAGAATGAAGTAAATTACAAAGGCCATAAAATACACGCAACTCAACAATCACAAAGGAAATATAATTTACTCAAACAAGCAGTGGTCATACACGTGCACCGCTTACTAATTTTCATGCTAAGCAGCGGGTAACTTCAAACAGTGCAGATATAAAAGATAAAGTAGTCCAACTTTTACTATACATTTAAAGACTGTTATAAAGCCTATCTTAATTGTATTTTGACAGAAGTAAGCTTCTCAGAGCTGTGTATGTATATATATATATATTTTCTTGATCACGAAAAAGGCAAAATCAACTATGAAACAAAAATACTAAGACCAGAGTTAATTAAAATGGCCATAATAGGCTATACTTGTAAACATCTTTTCTTGGTCGTGGGAAGATGGTTAACTCAACATCAGCATCAGAAATATAATTCACTTGAACCAGAAGTGCTCAAACAGGTGCAAAACCGATCGCATGCAAATAAGCTGGTAACTAATAATAACAATATATATATATATATATATACTAGCTGTTTCCCGTGGCTTCGCACGCGTCTCTTAAGCTTTGCCCGTATATTTCTTTGCCTTCAAATAGTGTTTGGCTATTTAATATACGTAACTGTGTCGTAATTGCAGTTTACAATGTGCAGGCGCTTTGATAACTTTTATATCTTGCAGTACAGCCTGGTGGTGAGTTACATCAATGGGCATTGCATATAAACCTTCTACATAGAAAAATACAAATAAATACAAATTTTCGTAGTGATCGGTCCAATAGTTTCTGAGTCTATAAAGGACAAATACACAAACATTCATTTTTATATATTATTATTGATCATTGGTGCAATCTGAATTTAAAATTAGGCAATGACGTCTTTTATGCAACCTGCATTACACTACTGATCAAGCACTTTACAATAAAAATTTTCTGAATTTTAAATGTAAACAAATGTTTCTGCCTCTTTGATGAACTTCAGCTGAAAGTATTAACAGCTGTTAAGTATCAGTTCGCTTTGTATTATGTGTCGTAGCGCAGTCTGTCGGATCCAATATAAAACACTCTAACATCAACAACGACTTATAATTAAAAAATTAATTAAATAAACTATTTAAATTGGACCAAATTTACTCTAGTATGTATGCCTATGTTACTTCCAGGAACGTGTAGAATCACTGTACAAAATTTCACGATGTTTCGTGCATTGGTTCCAGAGTTATAACGGAACATACAAACAAACATTTGCATTTATATATATATTTAATAACTAAGTGATAAAATACTAACTACTGAGAAGTACAATTTCACAATTTAAATTAATTACTGTATCAAATTAACCTTACTTCGCCATCTTCATCGTCTATTGAACTATCAGACGAATTATCTTCACTTAATTCAGCTTTTAGCAGTTTCTTCTCTGAAAAAAAAAAAAAAATCAAATTAAGAATCATAAATAGCAATTTTCACAACTCACATTTCAATTTAACAATTTCAAATCAGTACTGTAAACTAGCAAAGAAAATGTTATTTTTACTAGGTTATTTAGTACAATCAGAAAACATTATGTTTTAATCAAAATGAGTTATTTTTATCATTTTATTTTATTTTAATACATAAAATATATACAACCATTTTTAATACTTGTATACACAATAAGTTAACAGTTTAGAACTTTAAAAACTTAATTATACTCCATAAAAATGAATAAGTATGAAGAAGTAAACGAAAGCCAAAGATTAAAACTCTGAAATCTTTTTCATGTATTAAGTAAGAGAAATAGCAGACATCCCAAATGGAAAAATGTGATTCTAGTAACCAGTACACACAGGAACAGACATATGGACAAAAAATCATTCCCCAGTTTATTAAATTTGCCAATATACAAAAACTATCTGTCTGAATACATGTTTTGGTACTGATCTGGAGCAATGTTTACAATGTCTACAAACAGATGTTTTGTGTTGTGAATGTTTTAAATTTCTTTTCCAGTTAGATTTAATTGGTCAATAAATTTACTAAAATTTTAATTAATGAGTTATCTAGTAAGCTTATTTTGGTTTATACTTCCAACTTTATTCACACCCTGTGTAATCTCAGTGTATGGGCTTTATTATTGTGCATAATTTAAAGCCATTTAAATGCATATTAATTTAATCTTTTTTTGGAAGCATGCTCAAAATTATGCTAAATATACTAGATTTTTGTACTATGTGCAGAGATATAGAACATTGTGCCACAAAGTCCACATGGCTCTGGTTAGCTAGTGCAATAAGAGTACAGGGTAGAACAAGTCTATTGGCTGCATCTACATAATTAGTTATGTTGATTTACAACCCAATGAGGACAACAAAGAGTGGCTTAATGACGACCAATATTACCAGATAACAGACAAGGATATTGCCGATATGGTTCACATATCGTCCAACGTGATCTGACGTATGAAAAGTTATGACAATCTGGCACATGATCTGAGGTTGGGAAAGTACTGATCGAAAATGTTCCTGGCCATTAGTGCGAGCTTGAGTGGCGCCACACCGCACTTCTGGTGGAAATAGAAAATCATCCTTGCAGCAGCTTGTCTGCTTGGCCATTGGTGGTGGTTTAGTAGTCACCTTTAAGCCGTTGGTTCCCAGGTTAAATGTTAGAGAGGGCTCCTCAACCCTAACTTCGCCTGGTAAAATAAGATAACTTTACTTCACTTTCCTTTTATCCTTCGACATAGTAACCAAATTCAACCTCAGATCATGCAAGCGCTTGCAAATGTTATCTTCAACCATGGTACTACTAGTAACATAATGACAACTTTCACAATACGTCAGAAATCTCTTCTTTCTAGTAATGTAGTGCTTTTAGGCCATTGGTAGACAAACAGTAAAAAAATAGTGGTCCCCAAAAAATACCAAAAGTACTATTTTTTATTGTTCATTTTTGCATTAAAATTATTGTAATTAATAAGTTGAATTTATATGTTAAGTTAAATAAATCGTAATATAGAATTATGTATTAAGATAAAAACAATAGAAAAATTCCATAAAAACAACCCAATAATGAGTCTAGACCTTGTTATAGTCTACTGTTACAATAAGCGAACCCAGTTTTTTCTTATATCGATATTGACAAATGATATTACAAAATTATAATAATTTATATATAACCAATTGGTACTGATTAAATAATTTAAAAAAATAAATAACTTATATCATCTATATATAGGCTACTGTAAACACTTTCAGATCATAAAAATATTTTACTTTTTAAAAAGCGACCAACAAATTCAAAATGACAAAAATCTTTAGAAAACAATTGACATTAAAGATAGTAAAACAAGTGTTTCTTGACTTCAAGATGTCGATGAGGTGCCAAAACACCCATTACGTGGACAACCATAGTTACAGACAAGTGAAAGGCATAGTTTTGGTTGAGTGAATGTGGTTTCGCACATTTTACCATCTGTGATGACAACTTTTTAGATCTGATAACTGGTGCTAATACTTAGATAATTGAAAGCTCATGAAGGACTGTGACAAACAAAAATTTAAAAAGTGGTATGTCATCCTGCATACAAATCATCTACAGAATTACAGTTTTCTATAGAAAATGCAGTCAACAACTTCTTGAAAGTAATTAATCATTGCTACCCAGGAGAAAGCGGTCCTTTTCCGTTAATTCACCACCACTAATTTTTATACTTATAATTCCGTTCATTCACAACCAGAGGCATTAATTGTGAAAAATACATTACGTAACTAAACAGAAAGGAGAAAATAAACACGACATAAGGAACTTAACATATATTTATATTGTTGTTATGAAATTTTTAAGAAACACTTAGCTATAGTGAAAAACTTTAAACCACACTTGTATAAACGGATGTAAATTAAAGACACCATATTTAAAAGTTGTCTATGATTATTGGGGTGGCATGAAGTGGGAGATATGATCCAACATTTTTTCAAAAAGGTTTTCGGGTATATATTTTTTGCGCCACATATACTCACATAAGTAATTTTGTAACATTGGACGAAATGTACCCCACTGCCTCTTATTGTGCGATTTAACTTTAAATAGACCACATATTTTCAACTGTATTAATGTGGGGAAAAAGTCCTTTGTCGATTTTAAATATTGATACTATCTAAATACATTTGACCTATAGATATTCATAATTAATCATTGCCAGCTTTCTTTATTTAGACTAGTGACATCAATACCAGCTGTTGCTAGTGATGTCATTACCAGCTGTTGTTATTACGTTTATGTAAGAATAGGTTAGTAACAACAAGAACAATAGCGATGAATATGCAAATATTGGCTCAACAAATTATAAACAAAGAAATTTTGTTAACTGGTCTCAGAAGTGAGTATTTCTGATCATCTTGCAGAATATATGTATCGACGAAATTATAATTATTGGTGGTGGGTAATCCATTCTTAAAGCATTTTATTTAATGCTATGTAACGACCCGAACCCAATATTAACAATAATTCAAGAAATTATGCTTTATTTGGTTATATAAAAATTTCATTCATTTAGTAAAATTTAACTAAAGACATAATAATTGTAAAGTGTACGGCACTGTTGAGGAGGTCAGCAGTAAGACTGCTGACAATGCAGAGTCAGCACCTGCGTGTGCTGGGAAGCTAGTCTAGTTCAGGCCTCAGACTCGTAGACATGTAACTCTCTGTCGCCCTATTTTAAAACTTTTCTAAATTCTTTCAATAATGTAATTCAATACTTTATATCATTCAGAAGTGCTCTCCCCTTTTTAACCAATGTAAATTGTGTGATTTCTATAAATTAATCTTTAATAAACAGTGTTTTTAAAATTCAAACGTTGTTGCACAAACTTTATTTCTTTTTCCGGAATCATCCGGTGGTGGCAGCGGATACCAATTAATCCCCAAATCGGTCGCGTTACAGATTTGGTGGCAGCGGTGGGATGATCGCGTAACTTTGGGACAATTTAACTGTACAGTTGATTGTTTTCCCGACGCCGAAGTGACCACGTGAACATCAAAATTACTTAAACAGTGTAATCCAGTGTCAAGTATAGTTTTAACAGTTAGGAAAAGTGTTTCCAAGTTGGATTTTTCAAAATTTTGGAGTAAAAAGTGCAACAGGAAGACGATGGAATTGGATAAAGGAATCTACACGTGAAGACGCCAAACCGAGAAAGGACGCCAAGAGACGACGCCATCTTGCCATCTTCATCACGTCACCAGCCTAGGAGACGGAAGCGGAGCAACCAACCAACATCGTGGGTGACGCTGTCAACAACCAACATCATCTGTCCACAGCCTTAGCAACCATGGCAGTCACAATGGCGGCGATATTTGGTGAGCCTTTGTTCACGTTCAGAAATTAAATAAATATAATAAAGAAACATTGGCTATACTTTTAAACTAATTCTTACCAAATATTCTACGTTAATTATATAATAAAATAAGACATAGAAATAAGAGAGAATAAAGGTGCTGTGGTATAATAGTGAATGCAGCATTGAATGAACACATTTTTTTGGCAAATTTTGTGATTGATTATTAAGTAATAAGTAAATTAAATTGAATTACTCTAACATGGAGTAACAATGTGTACTTCAATGTCAGTTCGTCACTTCCAGGGCACCTATTTCTCATTTTAAAATTAAGATAATAATACTTGTTAAATAATATTCAGGAATTGCCAATGTTTCTAGATAAAAAAATTAATTATTAAATCTTTGTAATGTAGAAGCACTCTTTAAAACAAGTGTCATAGTTTTGATAAAATTAATATTTTGAGTTTAGATAATTGTTATTGAGAAATATTTATGTTTTAAAATTAATTTGAATTTGAAGTTAGACGCTATTCCAGTGCGTTATTTAAAATCTATACTCATACCTTGCTGTGTAAATTGATATTGTTAATTGATTAGGCATTGCTAATCTACTAATTAGTTTTATATGATGTATATGGATTATTATTACTAACATCAATTGATGATGATTGATTGATAGGATTGGGTATTGATAGGTTATCAATCATTGATTGGTTATCAGAAAATTTATTTTTATAGAAAACTTTTGGGATTTTGAAGAAAAAAATAGTATTATTAGTCATAAATTCAGTTGTATATTTTAAATCGAACTTCGTAAAATTTTGTAGAGTTTCCTAAATTAAATGTTAGATTATTAAGATCATTATAACAAATCAACAATCATGAGTTCTACAGTAACGTTTGAAGGAAAAACCATTGAATTTCAAGAGGCTTTTGATGCAATTTCAACCAAAGTCAGGTCTCTTCAAGACTGCATAGACGAAACCATCGCGGGAAATTCTGTGCTGAACAGAACAGAAATGTCACCATCCGCTATGGATATGACAATCGGAGCAGCAAGCAGACCATCATTTGAGCTAGTGTCTAGCATTACTCCCTACGACGGAGAGAGAGCCGATCTACTCATGCCATTCTTCGACAGCATTCAAGGCATAGGAGAACTGAGCAATTGGAACGAAACACAAACATTACAAGTATTGAAATTAAAGTTAATTGGTAGTGCACTACAGTTTTCAAAATCAGATGAAAAATGCAAAAACGCCACAACACTTAAAGAAATTAAGTCTGCTCTAACAGAAAGGTTTGGAGATAGCCTACCAGATCACTATTATTTTGAACAGTTAGCTAACATCAGACAAAATAAAGGAGAGACCATCGAACAATTTTCTGACAGAGTCAAGAGGGTCAGTGACAAAACACTGAGAACCACCAATAACGAAGAAGTAAATAGAGTATTAAGAGAAGAAGCTGACCGAAGAACAATGGAAGCCTTTGTCAGAGGACTTTACGGAGAAATTGGCAGACAAACAAGGATTAAGTTTCCAAAGAATTTTAGAGAAGCAGTGACTACCGCAATAGCAATAAATAACTTAGAAAAAAGGCCAAATCCATTTGAAGAAAAACCAAGGAAAGTTTTTGGAAACAATTTAACAAGTAAATGCTACAATTGTGGAAAGATAGGACACGTAGCAAAAGACTGTAGATGTAGAAGCTCTACAGACAGGCAGATGAAGGAATGTGGATATTGCCGTAGAAAAGGGCACAGAGAATCAGAATGTAAATCAAAGGCAAACTCCACACGTCCTCACTGCAGCTTCTGCAAGAAGCAAGGTCATACAGCTGATAATTGCTGGGCCAGAACAAAGAACACGGGTAACGAAAGAGGTCAACCTTCAGGAAGCGGTTATAGTTCAAGAAACGCTCTACCGTTAAACTACAGCGGGGAACCCAGAAGCGCCGCTGGCAACCCCGTGAGGAAGTAAATCTGAACCTACACAAGATAAGGTTTGGACAGGCGAAGAAAAAACCTAAAATTGCATACATCACTGAGCAGGAAAACAACTATGAACTACTAGCTCATGGAACCATTGGGAGTGTCAATGGGCCAGTCATAATTGATACTGGGGCACAAATCTTGATGATAGAGAAAACGGTCACCCAAGGACCTATCTCACCGACTGATGTTCGTGTACATGGCATCACAGGAGCCATAATGCACACCTACGGTCAAGTAAAACAGACTATAAAGCTAGGAGACACAGAAATGACGTGTACGTTCATAGTAGCTGACTTGCCTGACGATTATATTGCAGTTATAGGGTATGATGTGCTTAGGTGGAAAAGAGCTGTCATTGATTTAGAACGATATGTCTTAAGTATTGAAGGTCGTGACGCAGTCAACCTATACGAACGAGACAAAGAAACTACAAATGATTGTGTGAGTGGACTTGGTATAGCCACCAAGCGAACTCAAACCTTCCAAGTAGAACCCGATCGCTCAATCAACGCGCAAGTGAAGCCGAACGAAAACGAAAACTTGCCTGAAAATCTTCCAGCCTACTGCAGAACTAACCTCAACATACCTGCCCGTTCAGAAATGTTAGTACAACTAAAATTGGGGAAAAATGTGAAACAACGAAAGCAAGAAATTGAGAACAAAGTTGTAATTACAGAACCAGCACTCGTAAAAATTCATGGAATTTATGTAGCCAGAAGTCTAACTAAAGTAAGAAATGGAACTTGTTGGACGAAAGTAGTTAATACAAGCCCAGAAGATTTAACAATGTACAAGAACACTCTGATCTGTAAATTAGAAGAACCTCATTTAAAACCAGAGAATTCAACAGAACCAAAAAGGGTCAACACAGTATCTAAAAAAAGCGACAAATTCAGAAGAAAAGTAGAAGAAAAGATAGAGCATTTGAGACCAGAAGAAAAAGCAAAGATTAGAAACGTACTTCATCGATTTGGAAATTTGTTTAGCCTTGGAGGAATTGAAAATTTAGGATGTACAGCAAAAGTAAGCCACAAAATTAACACAGGAGACCACCCTCCCATTAACAAAAGGCCATACAGAGTGCCGCATGCACAGAAACAAGTGATACAAGATCTGATAGAGGAACAGCTAGATAAAGGAATCATAATACCGAGTGTATCACCATGGTCAGCACCAGTGGTCATAGTGCCAAAGAAACCTGGTCCAGATGGTGTTGTAACTCACAGAATGTGCATCGACTACAGAGATCTGAACTCATGCACAGTACCAGAAGTTTATCCTTTACCAGATATCCACGAAACACTTGACATGCTTGGTGGAAGTAAATTCTTTACTGCACTAGATATGAATTCGGGATTCTTCCAAATTAAAATGCATCCTGACAGCCAAGAGAAAACAGCTTTCAGTACTCCAACAGGACATTATGAATATACCAGAATGCCCATGGGTCTTATAAACTCCCCTGCAGTTTTCCAGAGGTTGATTGATACCACTTTATCAGGACTGAAAGGAAAGTCTTGTCTACCATACATGGATGACATCTTAGTCTACAGCCCGACAATAGAACAGCATGCACAAGATTTGAGTGACGTGCTAGAGAGGTTTAAAGAGGTAAACTTAAGTGTGCAGCTAAAGAAATGCCAAATTGCAAAACCTGAAATTAATTTCTTAGGACATATAATCACGAATCAAGGAGTAAAGCCTTGTCCGAAAAAGATTGCAGCTGTAAAGGAGTTCCCTCAGCCAAAGAATGAGAAAGAAATCAGAGGATTCATTGGATTATGCAGTTACTACAGAAGGCATGTTCCAAACTTTGCGGACATAGCCAAACCATTAACTAAATTGATCAAAAAGAATGAAAAATTTAATTGGACACCAGATTGTGGGACGGCTTTCAAAAAACTAAAAGAAAAACTAACCACTGAACCCTTGCTGATCTACCCAGACTTTTCCAAATCTTTCATTCTTAGCACAGATGCCAGCAACGTAGCGATTGGTGCAGTGCTAGGACAGGAAATAAACGGGGTAGAACATCCTATAGCATACGCATCAAGACAGTTGAATTCCGCAGAACAGAACTACAGTGTAACCGAAAAAGAGTTATTAGCTGTAGTTTGGGCAGTTAAATACTTCAGATGTTACCTTTATGGAAGATCCTTTTCTCTTTACACGGATCACAGTGCAATCAGATGGTTACTATCATTAAAAGATCCTTCAAGTAGACTAACCAGATGGGCTTTGAAATTAGCTGAGTATGACTACAAAGTTTACCACAAACCCGGCGTGAAAAACAAAAATGCAGATTGTCTAAGTAGAGTAGTATACAAAAATGAGTGTGAAAAGTTACCTTTATTAGATATAGACGCGATTAAAGCAGCTCAAAAGAAAGATAAAGAATGTCAAAAACTGAAAATGCACGAACATTTCAAAACAAGTCCCCAAGGAGTAGTGTACTTCAAGAAAGAAGATGAAAAATTAATTGTAATACCAAGAGAATTGAGAGAGAAAGTAATACGACTACATCATGATTTACCAACGAGTGGACATGGAGGAATAAAGAAGACCATATTAAGAATTCAAGACAAATTCTACTGGCCAAAAATGAGAGCAGATGTAACAGCATTCGTACGATCATGTGACTCATGCAACAGACGAACAGATTATGGAAAATCAAAAGCACCATTAGGGAAGTTTCAAGAAGTGAGTGAATTTGGGTATAGATTAGCATGCGACATAGTAGGTCCATTACCGTTAACTAGATCAAATAACAAGTACATATTAACTGTTATCGACCATTTCACAAGATTCGGAATATTTATAGCATTACCAGATCAAACAGCTGAAACCATAGCACGAGCATTTGTTCAGAAAGTTATAACGTCAATCGGAGTACCAAAAGAATTAATTACAGACCAAGGAAAAAATTTCACATCAGAACTGATTCAGAATGTTTGCAAACTACTGAAAATAAAAAAATTACAGACAACTGCTTACCATCCTATGAGTAACGGACGGACAGAGAGAGTGCACCGAACCATCCCTAAAATGCTGAGCCACTTTGTCAACAAAAACCAGTCAGACTGGGACGAACTGTTACCCGTGATTAACATGGCATACAACAACCAAGAACACGAGTGTACAGGGTACACCCCTTTTGAAATGGTGTACGGAAAGAAGATGGAAACACCCTTAGAAGCAGATCTCACTATAACTGAGGACACAGATGTCTACTCAGATTACGTAGAAGATCTACGAACCAGATTAAAAGAGATTCAAGAAATATCGAAACACTGCCAGGAAAAGGCAAGGAAAGCTCAAAAGAAGCATTACGACAAGAAGTCGAAAGAAAGTGAGTATTATGTCGGACAGTTAGTGTACCTGCATGTACCACACATAAAAAAGGGCAGAGTTAAAAAACTCTCACAGTTATGGAAAGGTCCATACAAAATAGTAGAAATCGTATCTGAGTTAAATGTAGTTTTAAGAATAAGAGGGAAAAACGTCAAAGTGCACGTGAATAGAATCAAGCCAGTATTTGAACTGAAAAACAAAGAAGAAGAAAACGAAGACAGCGTAGAAGAATTCCATGGGAATGAAAATGAAGAAGCACTAGAAGTTCCTAGCAAGGAAGCAAGAAGAGGAGTAAGCCTCGAAGAAGAAGCAAGTGATGCAGAAGAGGAGGTTGAAGATCCAACAGTACCAAGCCAAGCAGCAGAGCAAGCCGGACCGAGTGGATTACAACCTGCCCAAGAAGGAAACAATGAAAGACCAGTCAGGGAAAGGAGGAAGCCGTCCAGACTGGAAGACTATGAAGTTGAGTTGTAAATAGAAGCATACAAGTTGTACTATAATAATGTAGAAGTAAAGTGTTATATCATGAGAGAAGTAAGAGAAAAGCCGAAGTTGTTGAGTATTCTTGAAATTTCATCTTGTAGGATAACAACTCAGTAGCGAATGAAGTGAAAATGATCAGTTTGACAGAAGTGAAAATGTGAAACGAATGTTGCTGAATGAGTTTGAATGTTGTGTGAGAGAAAACAAAAAAGGGTACCCTGAAGATTAAAAATTGTCTGAGAATATCCACACAAGCACATGAGATTAATGAGAGTACTAACACAGAAGGCCAGAAGAAAAAAAAGTTGTAAGAAGTGAAAGGAATAAATCGAGTTACTTTAAGAAGATCAATTGTGTTATATTATAATAAGGAGAAGTTAGTTAAACAACATTGAATATGCATAACATAAATTAAAGGTTAGATTATGGATGTCAAGTATAACCTTTGTTACAGGACTAATGATTATTACGTTGGTCAAAGCAGCTGACATGAGCCAAGGAGTTGTGTTTAGGAAGCTAGAAGACTCTGTGATATCCGGAGATGAATGGAGAATCGTTTTAGACTTTGATCTAGTAGAAATCCTTGATGAACTGATACCATTAAAAGAAAGATGTGTAGAATTAGAACAGTTTAAAAATATCAGTGTGAACGTCTGGGATGAAGACTTCGAGTTTGAATATATAAGAGTGAAGGAAGGAATCGAGCAGTATGAGAGTGATATAACTGACTTATTAAAACTTTTGCCACCTGTAGGACATTCTAGAAATAAGCGTGGACTTATAAATGCAGGAGGTTATGCATTAAAGTGGTTATTTGGTGTACCGACTAGTGAAGATTTAGAACATGTAAATACCAAGGTAGACGAACTAAAGTTAGTAAGTGGTACAGTTGTTAGTTCGAGTCATACACAAATAACTTTGATGAAAGATATTAATTCTAGAATTGTAAGTAACACTAAGGCTATTCATGAAATAATGATTAAGTTATCTACAGCCAACGACAGGTTAATAACATCATTAACGAACTTTAATGAACAGAATATAATGATGCATCAGTCCTTAGCAAAACATATGGCAATTACAACAATGTTAAGACATTTAGGTCAAACTGTTGATGAAGCTAAGCTAAGTGTAGTAGAGTTTAGGCAAGCATTAGAACTTATATACTCTGGTAAGATAAGCAGTAAATTACTAAATCCACATGATTTTACAAAAGTTTTGAATAAAATTGAAAAGATTATACCATATCATTTGAAACTAATTGTTCCTGTAAATGATGAAGATATATTTTTGTATTACGATCTTTGTACAGCGCAAGCATTAGCTAATCCAGCTAGCATAAGATTGATTGTTACAGTACCATTAAGCTCAATTGATAGACAATTTGAAACCTATAAAATCGAAGTGATACCACTTTATCAACCTAGGTTACGACATTGGTTAGTGTGGAAAATTGAACACGATTACTTGTTGATATCTAAAGATAGGCAGTACTATGTACCTCTCGCCTCAGATGAATATGTTCAATGTTGACACAGTTATGTTAACATTTGTCCAAATTCAATAAGTGTGTTACACCATACAGTCGATGGTTGCATCTATTCACTGTTTATGGGATTAAGTTCTGTAACTCAAAAGTGTAACAGAGTTCTAACTGAGAATGTAAACTCACCGTTTGGTTACAAAATGGTAATGATTGGATTTATAGTGTTGCAGAACCTTACAAAGTAATATTAAATTGTTTTAGAAATATTGAAGATGATACATCTGTAATTAAAACTGACATTGTAAAAGAATATTTAGAAGTTGTTGTTAACACCTCAGGTATCATTAAACAGATATCAAGGTGTGATATTTTTGGAAAAAGTGGTAAGATATTTTCGAGGATTAGAGGCAATATAGTTTATAAAAGAAATATTACGCACCTTCATATACCGAAAATAAACATATTGCAGCCCAATGAGACCGCTCTTATATTATTAAACAATAACTTAACTTTTGAAACGCTAAAAGATATAAAAAAGAATCTAATTGATGATCATATAGAAATAGGACTAAATTCATTATTGCAAGGATATAATTTAAACAAACCTGTCGTCATTAATGTAAATAAGAATTATAATTTTATTGTCATGCATGTAGTTGTAAGTTTAAATTGTATACTGCTCGTAGTCTTTATATGTCATAGGAGAATAAGACGCCTTTGCACGACCAGTCGGCAGCAAAGACAAACTCAGAGCACAAGCGACCCAGACCAGAGCCAACTGACGGTGAGGGTGGAGGAAGGAACTCCATTAGCAGAGATCATCCACGAAGCCTCCTTTGTTCGGATGACCCCCCCCCCCATGATTAAGTAGTGAAAAAAAAAAACGTGAAAATTTTTAAAATCTTTAAAGTGACAAATCAAAAGACTCTGACCGGCTTGTGACTCTGAAAAGAAATATTGTATATTAGTAATAATCCTAAATCTTAGTAGTATCATGATTATGTAAACGATTAGTAGCAGGTATTAATAATTTGGGGAACACTTCAAAGAAAAAAAAAACATTTTTTAAGTTACAAATAAGTCATTAACATACGAATGTAATAGATTCAAGATGTGCCATCACTTTAATCCTATGACACATCTTTTCCAGAGGAGAGGGTGATGTAACGACCCGAACCCAATATTAACAATAATTCAAGAAATTATGCTTTATTTGGTTATATAAAAATTTCATTCATTTAGTAAAATTTAACTAAAGACATAATAATTGTAAAGTGTACGGCACTGTTGAGGAGGTCAGCAGTAAGACTGCTGACAATGCAGAGTCAGCACCTGCGTGTGCTGGGAAGCTAGTCTAGTTCAGGCCTCAGACTCGTAGACATGTAACTCTCTGTCGCCCTATTTTAAAACTTTTCTAAATTCTTTCAATAATGTAATTCAATACTTTATATCATTCAGAAGTGCTCTCCCCTTTTTAACCAATGTAAATTGTGTGATTTCTATAAATTAATCTTTAATAAACAGTGTTTTTAAAATTCAAACGTTGTTGCACAAACTTTATTTCTTTTTCCGGAATCATCCGGTGGTGGCAGCGGATACCAATTAATCCCCAAATCGGTCGCGTTACAGCTATAAGACATGTCTACTCTGTGAAGTAAAAGTACTACAAGTTTCAAGAGTAGCCTACTCTAAATACAATTTAGTTATTTTATACAATTTAAAAAGAAATTCATTTCTTTTACATATAGATTCTTTATACTAACATTATTTTTAACCCTTTCGCTGCCACAGTAATTTGGCCGATTCATGTCGAAAAAACGCCGCGCGCTGTTTGCAGATGTGTGCCGTAAACCGCCGGCGCTGCATCGCATGTCACTCCCCAAAACTGCCGCGGCCGATATTGACTAATTGTAAGGGTTTAGTAAAACGTCAATAAATCTGTCAAAAATTTAGATATCTGCGTAATTTTTGTTTTGTTTTGTAGACAATAAAAGTCTCCGTAATACTATATATTTCGAATCAATAATAAAACAAAACTGTTTTTTTAATCTAAATTTTTTAGTTTTTAACTTTGAAATTTTTGTAAATTTTTATTTTTAAAATTAGATAAAATATTTTTTAATATTGTTTCTGTTATTAGTTTATACGTTTTATTGAAGAATATTATGTTAACAACATTTCCTGCAAATTTCAGGTAAAAAAAACTAGAAATAAATTTTGTATAGCACTTTAATTAAAATAACACATTTTTTACTAAATATAGGCATAGAAGAAATACTAAATGTTTCACACATTTTTTACATAATGCTCTTCAAGAAATCCTATAAAACAGGTTGAAATAATAATAGTAACACTAAATAAATTAAATATACCTAGTAAAAATGAGTTTTATAATGTAATTTTGCATAATAATATTATTTTTATATAATAATAAGATTATTTTTTATAATAATAATTATTATGCTTTTATTTTTGTGGCACAAAAAATAGTAGCCACGATAAAACAAACTTGCAAACTTGAAAGGTTACAGTACAAACTGTAAACAACAATAGACTGAAACCATTAAGTTTAAGGGTTGGCAGAAACGTCAAACAGCTGATGTCTGCCACAGCTGATTAGATCCTGTTTCATTGTTCGTATTCCGTAATATACACTAGTCATAGATTATATACTTGATGTGTTTTTCACATTGAATGCCTTTTTATCTTTCGCCACATGTATAATAATGACTTGTGATCACTATAGTAACGAAAAAAATAAAATTATAACTAAAAGCCGATGACATCGGCTCATGGCGATTTTCGGTCCAAGGACGTGGGCCGATGTCATCGGCCCTCGGCGATTTTGAGTAGACATACGCGGGCCGATGACATCGGCTCTCGGCGTTTTTAACGATCAAACTGCAGAGCCGATGACATCGGCTCTTGGCGGTGAAAGGGTTAAAAGCCTAAAACTTAATTCAATTCAACATCATCATTCAAAATGTATTCAAAGTAAAAACGTGTTTGAAAATAAGTTCAAAATTAAAATCAGTGTTTCGTTATTGACTAAGTGTCTTCTTCGTTTCACAAGCAGTCACATTTATCCTTGTTAATAAATAAGGTAAGTAAATGTTATTGTTTTGTTGTAATTATATATTAATTTGTATTCTAAATTATATTAATATTTATCCATTAATTTTTATTTCACTTTATAGGCTACTATTACGTTATTTAGTCCGACATTTTGCTTTGTCCTTTAGATGGTAATGAATATTGATGATTCCGTCATTAGATAACTATCATCCAATTGTTGTGGCCATTTATTATACTGCAGCCTTTTTATACGTTTACAAAATTACAGAATATTGCCCAAAACTGTATGTCTCGGTACAACTCTTTACTCTCTTTAGGCCTACGCACAGGCAGATTGCCCATATAGGCTTTCCAGTATTGTTATTTTTATTGTGCAATTTGTTACATTTTTCTTACATTTCTTCTACATATATATGCTGGTATATATATATATATATATAATATATATATATATATATATATATATAATAATAGCTATTTCATTTCAGAACCATTGTATATGTGTTAAATATAAACTGCTGGAATAAAGTTATTCATTCATTCATTCTAAAAACCGGTTTAAACATAGACTAATAGCTGAAAAATTAATTTTTTAATCGGTCCAGAAGCTAGTTGGTAGATTCAATCCAAATAAGCAAGGAAAAATGTATAAGTTACTAGGCCTATTGTGGATTTTAAAAACAAATTGTAATTATTTTAACTGACCAGACTTCATTTTCCAGGAAAAGTAAATGTTCCACTTGTTCAATAGGTTAGACCTGGATGTATCCTATAAATCCAAGAAAACAAATTTGACGTTAAAGAAACACTTCTTCATACAAACAATTTTATTAATTTTATTCAATGTACCTATTAATAAACGTAGATCATAGCAATAAAGCGGTGGTTCCTGTCTAACTATACCCAAATCAAAACACCACACAATTCACAGACACCGTGGATCTTGAATGTATTATTCCCAACTTGTATTCCCTAATTCACACTTTACGTTTACTTATGAATTCAAAACTACTCAAAGTAAATTTTAGTTCACACAAACTGCACGACACTTGTTCACGACACGTGCTAATTTGCATGTAGCCAACACAAGCTAACGACAGACAACCAAAATCACTACTCCGACAGTAAGGAGTAAGGAAGGACAAAGATGAAAGCGAAAATGACTGAACTATAGACTAGAGTGGTGGGAGAGTGGTGAGTCGAGAGACGCCAAAGACAGACGGAGCCGACACCTCAAACCCCATTAGACCCGACCACGAAGTAAGGGCAAATTCACATAGAGTAATACTGGTTACGTTACAAAGATTATCGACGAGCGACTTCCAGTAAGACATTGTAAGAAATAAAATCAACATTTACAGAAGAAAAGCCAATTACAGAGAAGTCCTATTATAATCCTTAACTCTATATGACAAATTTCGTATCATAGAGTAAAAAAAGAAACTTCACATGCTTTAAGAATCAACAATACGATGAAAAAAATATAAAATTTGTGCGTAAACGCCTGATGCATGATACAAACTATTAAAGAGTAAATTTCAGAATTTTGAATTCGTGCATATTCCAACTGCATTTGACATTCACAGAACATTTATATAAACATATATGTTTCGAATATGTGAACACTCGGGTTAAATGCGAATACTTTTCGATTCTGTATTCGGTTCTTCCATCATCACTAGTACAGTTGTCAGTTTTCAGTAGTCTAATCCTAATGACTAGTGTTTTCATTAATTATTCACAATTCCCATTCTATACTTTTTCTAATTGATAATATTGTAAGTGTCAAGTGTATAATTACTAATTAGCTGTTCTCATTAGGAATGTGATGAGTGTGTAATGTGTAAATTAAATTCTTATTTTGTAAATTGAATGTGATTTATCATTTGTTTGATAATGGTTAATCAGCAATAAAACTTCAACAAGTAGTCAATAGCCTACATGACAAATTTCGTATAGGATAGTGATAACTGTTGTCATCGAAATTTGTAAGGGATAAATTATTTAACAAAAGTTTTCTGTTATGTTACCATTTAAGAGGCTATTAACAATAAATGTTATTACTGGTCAGTTTATACATTTAAAACCCTTATCAAAATTTTCATCAGTTTTAGCAGAACTGAAATTAAATTTGATAAAGTGGAAACATCCCAGTAAGCAAGTAAGTATTAATTTAACACAGTAATTGTGGACTTAAAGTTCCAAATCATTCAGAACACTGAAAATAACATTATCCTGGTAATAGGTTAACACTGAATAACCTATAACAGGCACTAATTCTGCTCATCTGTAATTATAATGGAGATGTAGCCTATGTGTGTTCTTTGTGTCACAAGGAGTGAAATTAGTTTTTTATAATGTATGAGGGCTATTCAGAAAGTAGATGAAGTTTTGATATAAAGTACAAGAAATCAATTGTATTATATGCATTTGAAAGGGGCACTAAAATGCTAATTCAACGCTGTAATCATAAATCCTTAGGCACTTATCATAGGGTCTACTACTTATAAAATTCTGCCTCCTGAGACTTCAACCAGGTAGTCGCACCCTCCTGCAATTCCGCATTATCATCAAAGTTCTTCATTGTTGGAAACAAGCGATAGTCGCTGGCTGCAAGGTTCAGAGTGTAAGGCAGATTTGGAAATATCTTCGATTTTAAGGGGACTGGGATTGTCCTATTCCTGCAATGTTAAATGTAACAAAGTTTATGTACCTCTATCTCAACAACCATAAAAGATAAAGCACTAATTTTTGTTTTATTTTGAATATGAACCTTTTCTTTACATTTTTAGCAGAGGGGTTATAAAAATTCCATCAGGTAAAGGTTTTGGTAATTTATAAAAATATATATAACATTTTGTTATTTTTTCCTCATATGATCAGATATAATTTTTTTTTCAAGCAATATTTCAAAAAGTCTGTTCAAAATGTAAGGCATATTATGTGGAATAAAACAAAAAAAATCATGCTTATATCTTTTATAGTTTTTGAGATACAGGTCAGCCATTCTTTTTTAAAGGGGAAAAAAGTATAAAAAATATAAACAAAGAATTTGAAATATTCTTTATATATTCAGGTGCATAAAGAGTCAAATAATAAGGAAACATTAAAAATTATTGCCCAAAAATTGGTATTTTATGTTTTTTACTGATTTGTAAACAGCTGGCTGATTGTTGGCCAGAATAGGTGACGGTTGTGGTTTTTTTGTTGGTTTGTTATTGCAGATGGTTCAAAAGTTAACACCAGGAGTTTATAGTCTGTGTTATAGTTTGACTTTTGAAGATTTATTTGGACTAGTTGACTTTTGAAGGTGAGTTGTATTATTATACTAATTCAAAATACAAAATTACTATTCTAGTTGTCCCCATCCGTTACAAAAAAGTTAATAAAGTTAAGTTTATTGCAGTAATAGTAATGTCACAAAATTCCTATTTTGGGGAAAGTAAGGTTAAGTGAAACCCTTTTTTAGTTTTATATATTTTTACAATTTTAGGAATTCATTTTAGCAGTTTTTGGTGTAACGGATGGGACATGTAACGGATGGGACAATGTCTGATAATATAAGGAATTAGTTGTTTTAGGTCATCAAATATCAATAACAAATACTTTTGAGGTTGTGTACATAGCATGAATAACTGTGAATGCAAAGAGTGGCCTAGATGAACAAAAAAATTAAACCAATTAAAGATATTATCAGTTTTTATAAACTTTTTAAATCTGCCAAAACATAGAATGTGTAAATTTAAATTTTAAAAAACACTACACTTCTTTAGGCCTAAATTTGAGGTAGACTACACAAATATTATTACAGAGTAGCCATTAACAAGGCAAATATTCCACACATATAAAGAATGTTTTTCAATTCATGCTTGAGCTGATATTAAATTGTGTGCTTTTAGATTATGGCGCCTATCAACCAAAATCGGATGGCCGAATGTCGTGCGAAGAAAAAGTCTGATCCTGGAGCTTGGGAAGAACATTTACGAAAGGACAGAGAAAGAAACAAAGCCAGAAGAAATGTAAAGAAGGAAGAAAGACTCTGATCCAAATTTATTGAAAAGCAGACAGAGAAAAGGAGCGACTTTGAAAGAGAGCAGTAAGAGAGAGAAAAAAACAGTCTAAACTGGGGACACCAACTGTTGAAAATTCGTGTGTTGTCGAGAGACGAGATGAGAACTTCCTCTCCGTCAATTTTATGCATAAAACTGGTACACCAAGTTCTTTTGGCCAACAGAAGCTGACATTCAGACTCTACAACCAAATGACATTTTATGCTAAATTGATGTGCCTCCACACCCCTGTCTCCGATAGACATTTTGGAAATGTTGGAAAATACTGTTAATCAGATCCAAGAACTCCAAGAATTTAAATAGTTTAAGCAGTAGATAAAACATAAGCTTAGTTGTAAAAAAGCGTTTAATTAAAAAAATTGCTTTTTTTATAAAAAAAACCTTGTTTTTTTATCTCCATTAACTTAATAAATAGTTTTTTCACCATTAAAAACACATTATGGTATTGAAAAATGTCATTGTTTAATGATCTAAATCACCAACGTTTGGTTACTCGTCCCATCCGTTACAAATCAAATGTCCCATCCGTTACATTGGAACATGATTTATTACTAGTTAACGTTTATTATAATGATAAAGATAAGTATAAAACTGAAAACTATGCAATCTAATTAATAGGTAGTATTTTTCCTGTTGTGTTAAAGATATGGACAGAACTGAATTACTCCCATAAAGGGAATCATCACTTGCTACACTTCCTAATTGTGTCCCATCCGTTACACGTTTATGAACTCTTTTAACTCTTAAAATAATAATTGTATTTTTTAACCACTGGCATATTAATTTATATCAACTCTTTAAGCAACCAATTATGTTGTAAAATTTCACTTTAATACCCATATTTAACTTATACAGCTTTCTTTAGGGTAAAAAACACAGTAAAACTGTCCCATCCGTTACAAAAGAATGGCTGAGGTACATATGTAAAAAAAAAAAACACAAATGTTCGGGAATCGCGAGTAAAACGTGTATTGCTATAACACAGAGGATTCTGTTTACTTTAATACATCCCTGCACCATATGAAGGCTGATTTGGGTCTTCCTGCTCCTCAAACTGGTCCTCTAACTTCCTTTTAGCCAACTGCTGCGTCTTACGGCACTTTTTTCTAATTTATTCTACAGCTTTCTCTGCTTCTAGAATTTGATATTTTACTGATAGGTACTATCTCGAGGGAAGTTTTTCTTTCGTTGACATCAGCGCGGGGCAGCACCTTCGGAGGCCGGAGACACGGAGGCACTCGCATTTTGGGTGGCGGAGTGTGATCAAGAATAAAAACAAGTTTTGAGTGTTTTTTCAATAAAGAGTTTAGTTCTAGTTTAGTAATGTTTGTTTTTTTTGAATTTTTGTGTTTGGAGAAATGTAGAGGTAAAACACGGAAGTACAACAAAGCGACGCACCAGCTGAACGGGCGGCGAGACTCTGCAATCACGTTATCTACTAGACCGCTCGACTTTGACCTCTGTCTGAGGATGGGGAGGGGTTTGCGATAAGACAATTCCTGTTTTATATTGACGAAATATTGTTCTACGCTAATCTAGTAATCAGTAGAAGCAAAATGTCAAATAACGATTCATGTCTGGGTGTGGTCGGTATAATCCCAAAGTACCCTTTTTCTGTATATATCTTGAACTGTAAACAATCGGATTTTTAAGGAAAAGAAAATATTGATGTTATAGGCTATAAGAATACCAGTAAACCATGTTGGCAATAGTACATTTCGCTTTAACGGGTTTGATTTTGGGTTAACGTCCCTGTTGGAGTTAATATACATCCGTCTTGGAGCAGAGAAACAGGATAAAGGGCAAAGAATTGGCCTTTTCCAATTAAACATAACTTACCTCAGAGACTATACTATGAAGTGCCTCTATTTATATCAGGGTTACAAATGGTTCTCTCCTAACAGGTGTATGAAACATAACATACACCCACGAGACGGAAATACTTTTTCCAACATGTAATTTTATGGCAATAAAAGCTTTTTATCGTTAGAACAAGTTAACATTTGTAGAAAATTGACTGTTAAAAATTTTAATAAACTAATAACAAGCCATAAATTACTTATACCATACTGGCCCAGACTTGGTAGTACCGCTTAGTGGTGCTGCCGAAGCCCGCACTGATGTCAACGAAAGAAAAACATCCCTCGAGATAGTACCTATCAGTAAAATATCAAATTCTAGAGGGGCTGATCAGAAATATAAATTGAATTGTAATGGAAAGGCAATTATGTACCATGCAAAAAACTTAAATAATCATGTGATGCCACGCGGCCTGCCGTAATCGGGATTCTTGAGAAAGATAAAATAACAGCGACAACAATACCTGGAAATGCTTGTAAGTTTGTAATTTTGTAATTAAAGAATTGTTTTTTTGTTCTATCATGTTTTTTTCTATAAATTTATATTTTTGTGTTCTTCATACTGGTGTGGTCGGTATAATCCCAAAGTACCTAATTTTCTGTAACAAATTCCTTGAAATTTGAGGAAAACTAAAGTAAAACTTAGTTTATGGGAATTGGCGGGCTTCTTTAATCTTCTCATCGAATTTAAAGACAATTTCATTGGTCACTATGTTTGGGCACCCACTTCGTTTGTCATAATGCACATTAGTTCGCCCATTTTTAAACCTAATGCATCACTGACGCATTCCACCTTCGGTTACATTACATTACATTAACAATTACATTGTTCCCATAAACTTCACAATAAATTTCAATTGGTTTATTGTGCTTAGGCAACATAAACTGTATTACCGATCGCACTTCACAAATCGCGGGATTTTCAATTGTTTCATATATTTTAAACTGTTAATGTAAAACAACAAGGAGTAACAGTGACTTCTCACTAGCACGGCTAGATAGCTCCTGAACGGAGAAATGCCCTGACATCAAAATATACTTGATATGTCCCGCCCCTAGCGGCTACAGAACAAAACGTAATCTACTTTCTAGATAGTCCTCCTGTGTGTGTTATACATACACAATTTGTAACAAAATGGTTGGGCTGGCTATGCATTTTCAGATTTTATGTACGATTCTAAGCTAAAAATAAAGAATAACTTTTCCAATTTCCACTTCATTTAGCTGCTAGCTGCAATTTTGTATTTTTTATTAACAAATTATTATCTATAAAACTAGTAAAGCTAAAGGAATCAAATTTGGCACATATGTTTAAATAAGTAAGAGGAAAATTAATTAAATAAAAAAATTGTTATTTTCAGTAATATTAACAAAATGGCATCTGTTGAAAATGTTTAAAATCAAATATAAAAAAGTCCAGTATAGTTATAAAAAATTTACTAGACATAAACTATTTGGAGAATTTCATTTCAATTCCAATAGTACTAGTTTCAATGAAATCTGTCAAGGCATATGCGAGCACGACTACTTTAAAGATACTCTTGTAGAAGCCAGGAGCAACAAACAACTGATAACTCCTCAACTGTAGCTCCTGAGACAGGGGATGGTTATCAAAAGATATTCCCATCTTAAGATTCACTTTAGCACAATAAATTGTATTTCAACCCCTTCACGATTTTTGATGTAATATTACATTCATAGTGATTACAGAAAAGTGTGCAATTTTTGACTTATTATTATGCATTGTAATATTGTTCCTGTTTTATTCTGTTGTCTGGTGTTATTGCACAAGTAGCATTTCTATGATAACCCCAGTTCTGTTCTGGCGTTTTCTGCTAGCTTTCTTGTCCTCTGTTATGAGTGTTTGCACCTTGGTAAGTTCACTGTAATCTTACAGTATAGAAAGCTACAGCGTGTTGTTGTCGCATGTCACCCGTCTTAGAGTATTTTATGGTTTTAGTTCTAGTGTTTATTGTACCATGGAAATGTCCAATGCACAAATAGCCGATTGGCTTCGTTTGTGTGAATGATGACATGGACACAGATAGTGAAAATTACAGTAAAAAATATATAAAATAACAAAAATTTGAAAAAAACACTATAAATAACTTTTCTGTATAACAAGTATATATCCAAATTCTCCAAACCTTCTTCTGTTAAAAAAAATAGCAAAACAACATAATTTTAGTTTAGTTTAAAAGACAATCAATGTTTTGAGGGCCTGAAGTTGGAGAATGAAACAGTATTATGTGCACCATTGAAATAACTAAAATTTCTGTGCACCATTTCATGGAACAATTTTAGACCATTGGTAAGGTACCCCAAAGTCGGAGTGCAAACCTTTTTTTATTGAGAGCCCTTATAATGGAGCTGTATATAATTTTGAAATGGAAGTAATCATAATTGAGGTACAGATGTTGAAAGATGTTGAATAGATAAGTTTTACAGTACATTTTGTTCCTTTATAGGATTTTAAATGGCCTCATATTGAAGCTCTGATGCTTCTGCAATGTATTTATGGGCTTCCACTGCAATAGTTGTACAAGATTTCAGAAGCATTTGCCTATCAATATCACACAACAGTACGAAGCAAACAGCAGTATAGAAAGTATTCATCTGAGCAAACAGGAGCTTCTTATCCATAGAAAGAGGAAGTAGAGGTCCAGGAATACTATTTCCTCTTATACAAACTTCTTTGCTACTAGTAAAGAAAGTTTTAGATTTATTGTCATAAATTTACTTTCTGAGCAGTTTTTCCATTAGGGGAGTGGTTATATAAAAATAAAAAAATAGCAGTTTTAGTACTTACTTATGGCTTGTCAAGTTTTAAAGTATTCTATAGGTTTTTTTTATTATTTGGCTTGAGTTAATAACGTATTGTTGTGGATGTATAGCACATTATCAATACCGCCCCACCTGAAGAAGAGAATATATTTCAATCCTCAAAATGTGTTATATATTTTGTAATATATAACGATAACAAATGTCCGAAATTCCATTTTCCTTTCAGGCCTTCCACCATCAATAATAAACTTTAAGGAAAGAACATATTATAATGGTTGATACAAATGCTAACACATTAGCTGCGGTGGACGCTCATTACTGCTATCCCGACTGTGCTAAAATTGATACATGATTAGTGTTGCAGTGAGTTTTTAATAAACATATTCAATTGTTATAAATATATTTTTTGAATATACTATTTATTTAATAACTATTTATTCAATTGTTATGTATGTATAAATGCCACCATATAAATCACTTCATATGTTGCTATAAAGGCTAGCTGATTAATATTTATAATTCTTCTAGTTACAGTGCATGAAACATAATCAAACCACTCTTGAATTTGATACCATTCATAACATTTTTAAATGCTAAAGAGCTACAGTTTAGTATTTAAAAGTGTAACTTCAAGAAAACGATTTCTTCTGATGTGTTATATATTTCTGTTGCATATAATGATTGCTCCTTGATTGTTTTACATAAACACACATTTGTAACCTACAATTCTACGGAGTAATATCTCTTCAAACTTTATTACCTTTTAATATTTGTTTATAGCGTAAACAATGCTTGGCAGGCCAACTCGCTCACTGTCCTCTCTGTTCCAATCTCTGCTCGCTATACTATCCTATTTTCTTGTTGAAATAGGAATTATATAAATTCTTATCAGTTGTCTTTTAAAATTTACTGTGTGAAAACATACCTTGTAATGGTGTATAATGTTGAAAATATAAATAAAAATTAATTGTACATTTATTTATTCTGCACTGACATTTAAAAATACTGTTTTCTAGATATTGCGTCTGAGCAGACAAGCTGTCAAACCCCAAACTCCTCTCTTGCTCTTGTGGACAGTACCGTTCCTGTCGTCAGATACTGCAGTCAAGGAAGGGAGCGAAGTGAAAAAGATGTCTAACCAGCAGAAAAAAGAAATGAATGATGCTATTGTAGAATCAGATGAGCTGTTTGAATCTAATAAGTATCAAGAAGCAACTTCAGCATTGCTTCCTTTTAAGGTTTGTATCAAAGATATTTTATACAAACACACGCGTGCGTGCGCGCACACACACACACACACACACACACACACACACAGTGCTCGATTAATAAACATTGAGGTGCTGGAACTGGAACCTACTGGGATATACAACTCCCCTCCTCACCCCCTCAAAAAAAGTTTGCCTTTGCAAAGTACTAGGTTAAAGAAGGAAGATTTTATTGAACTCAGACTTTTTAATGAACATGAAAAGCAGTAAAACAATACAGCAATATAATCATTATTTGTTTTGACAGTTTTCTTAAAATATAGTCCAAAACTTAAACGTGTTCTCATAATACATTTTCAGAAGTCTTCCTTGCTTTGTAAATCAGACATGACTGGATTCAGGCTTACAGGTTTTGTAATTGATATTCTATTCAAATCTAAGTAGATGCTCTTGCCTATAGCACTTGACAGGCCACAGGCAACGGACAGTGAATGTGCCATCATATATGATTAATAGCTGTAAATATAAATTAAACAGTCCCGAACCAAGGGAAATACAAATATTCACTATGTGTCTGTCTAGAATCAAGCGCTAAAATGATGTTCAACATAGGTATGGTTAAAGCCTATACCGAAATCCTGGCTTTTTGTAATACAATCCCATTAATTATAAGGCACAATGGTGAATTTTGATGATGGCAAAATTACTTATGTGTATAAATTTATTTAAGACAGCTTACCAGTAAGCCTAGCATGTATGATTATGCATAAATATTTAGAGTATCTATGTAAATTTAGTGATACATAGATAATACATATACAGTAGAGTCCCGTTAATCCGACCTAATTGGGACCGACCCCTATTCGGATTATGTGATTGTTCGGATTAGCCAGCATTACAGAAAAATACGGTTTTAAACTTGAGAATGGGTCTATTTTGTTATAGAATTATCAACATTGTTTATTAAAACATGTTTTATGACTGTTGCATTGTATTTCTTGACAAATAAACGTGTTTGCGAATACTAAGCACATTTATTGTATTTAGTGTGAGAGTTCTATTGTTAAGCAATGTGAGTCATCCAATAAACTCTCTTCAATGCGACAAAAGACAATAACTGAATTTGTCTTTTAACAATTAATATTATACTCAATAATAATATCAGTACTGTACGTCCAATTTTTGTTTGATTTCACTTCTTAGTACAGTAATATAACTCATACTTAACCTATAGGTTTCAATTTGGTACTGTATTTAACTTCATTATTTATGCACTGTACCGTACACAACTTGTCTTAATAAAATACTGTATGTCTATTTAATTAAAGTTTTCTTTGTTTATGTATGAAATGATGCACCCATTTTCATTTTTTAAGTAATTAGTTCCTATAACTGTTCATTATCGTTATAAATAATTCCTCCTGGACCTGTTCGGATTAACCGATGTTCGGATTAGCGGGACTCCACTGTATACGTAATATCAATCTGCTTGTAAAATTACAAATTTATAATGTGATTGTGTAAATATAAAAACATTATCAATACATTTTTTTGCTTCTGAATAGCTACCACCAAACACGTACTAGTTTAATTTTAGGAAACCAGCTCTGTATACATTTTAACCCTTTGTAATCAGCATTAGAATTCATATTATTTATATCAACTTATGAATTAAAAAATTACTGAATTCATTTATGTTAGGACATAAATGATGTCGAAGTTCTGTGGAGGATAAGCCGAGCGCAGTACAAGGCCTCTCAGTCTTCATCAGTGTCCGATGCAGAGAAGCGACAGATGATACAGGAGGCATATGACAGTATTACGAAGGCAATGGAATTGAATGACTCACACTGGGCGGTACACAAGTGGATGAGTGTACTGTTGGACGCTCAATCCTCGTACGATGGCATTAAGGCGAGGGTAACTCAGCTGGAGAATGTTAAACGTCACATGCTTGTAAGTGGGTAGCTAACTATTTCAACTTAATTAAGTTTTTGTTTCACAATCTTGGAAAACGAATGCTTTTAATATTTAAAAATCAAAATATCACTGACAGTGAGAATATGTAAAACTGTATTTGGTTTTCAATATCAGAACAAAATTATGTAGTAATTTAAAAACTTTTCATTAATTACTAAAGTATTCCATTGTTGGTTTATCATTGAACTTTAAGGGGGGTCCGTACCAAAAATTTCATTTTTTTGAGTTTTTTGGTTTTTTTTAGTTTTTATATTCTTCAGAACCTCACCTTTTTCAAAGATGTGCTTATTTTCTTTCTATCTTTATTAGAAGTTATTGAAAAGAAAGTTTTTCGAAAGCATTGCAACCAATTTATGGTGAAAGAGGCAGCCCCGCTGGTGGCCCACCGCTTTAATCATATTCATACATACTACTACTATTCTTGTTTCCTTATTGTTATGTTATGTTGGCTACCCTGCTTTTGATGTATATTTTTGTCTCTGTCAGGTGTACTATTTGTCATGTGATCTTTGTTTATGTGATGTCAGTGAGAGTGTTTTCTCAATTTGTGTTGTTTACAAAGTGACAGTTTACTTATTCGAGTTTTGTGAATATTAGTTGTTGTTTCAAGTTAACATGGGAAATAAACAGAAAAATCGGGAATCGTTTCAAGTGTTATTCCAAGAGAAAAGCATGTTGGAAAGACTAAATCTAGCCTTGATAGATCTTCTGAGGCTATGTATAACCTCAATACTGAAACTTTGCCCAGGCCTACCACCAGCACTGACACTTCTGATAATCCTACCACCCCTAGTTCTTCTGTTAGAAAAATGAAAGTTCAAGGTAATTTTGAATACTATAATCAGAAGAATGAGGTTTTAGCATATGACATATTTGATTTTGAATTCGCTTGCCGAAGCCATAAATTAAATCGCAGGATGCAGTCGTTGCAAGCACAAATTGATTTTTGAAAGGCGGTCTGTTGAAGGACTTGCAGTAAATTTCTCAGTGTATTGTCCAAACTGTACAGACAAAAAAAGGTCTATTGACAATTGTAATAAAAATCACTGAAAATATCAATGGAAAATCTGTAACTCTTTACGACTTGAACCTACGTCTTGTGCACGGTATGCGCAGCATTGGCAAAGGCCACACAGCAGCCCAAATCTTGTGTGGCACTCTAAATCTTCCTCCTCCTCCAGTTCATTATAGAAAACATGAACAAGTTTTAGGCACAGTAGCAGAAAATATGTGTAAAAAAAGTATGAGAAACGCCGTAGAAGAAGCAGTGAGCAGTAATGATGGGGGACCGACATAACTTATGCGTTGCACTAGACGGTTTCATGGCAAAAGAGAGGGCCATGTCTCTCAAAATGGCATTCTTTCTCTAACATCAGTAGATACAGGGAAAGTACTAGATGTATCTATCCTTTCAAAGTTTTGTTAAATGCCCAAATAAGTGTGAAAATGTTCATGTAGTCAGCTGTAAAGCAAACTATCAGGGTAGCAGCGGAGGAATGGGAGGTCGCTGGCGCTTTAGAGGTTTTTCGGAGGTCAGGAGCCGGAATATAATGTTCGCTACCTCAACTACTTGGGAGATGGAGACTCAAAGGCCTATGCATCAGTGAATGAAGCTCAAGTTTATGGAGAAGAAATAAAAATAAACAAACTTGAATGCATAGGCCACGTGCAAAAGAGAATGGGAACACGTTTACTCAAAATAAAAAGTACGTCGGGTAAACCATCCTTGAAGATAACAAATCTATGTCCGGAAAAGGTCGACTTACTACTGCTGCTGTTCATCAACTGCAAAGTTATTATGGACTGGCTATACGTCGGAACACATCAAGTGTAAGGGAAATGAAGCAAGCAGTTTGGGCTGAATTTTTCCACGTCTTATCGACTAACGAACAACCCCAACACGAGCTTTGCCCAAAAGGAGACGGAACGTGGTGTTAAGTTTCAACCAGAGCTTACTTGATAATACTGAGTATGATCATAACAAACACTTTCATTTGCCAAAAGCTGTTATGCTTGCTATCAAGCCAATATTTAGGGATTTGGCTGATCCTGAGCTTTTGCAAAAATGTGTGAAGGGCAAAACACAAAACCCAAACGAATCATTGAACCATGTGATTTGGTTCTGTAATACCAAAAAGGGTTTTTTGTTAGCCTACCAGTGCTAAAATATGGGACTTATTTTAGCTATAAGCACATTTTAATAATGGCCCTGATAAGTAGAGTACAAATAATGGATGAGCTTAAACTTTCTCCTGGTAAAAATTTGGTTGCTGCAATGAAAAGCCTTGAGAATAAGCGACTCAAGAAAGCCGAATTAGCTGCAAATGAGCTTGAGAAGAAAATCAGGAAGGCTAAGGCATTGAAGAAAAGAAAGTTAGAGGGACCAATTTGAGCAGGATGAAGCAGACAAACCAGCCTACAGCACTGGCAGCTACTGATGTTACCAAGTTTCACTGTAGGTTAGTACAACGATTTTTTCAATCGCGTTTTCCCAAAATTTGTATTTTCTAACTTTGATGTAAGTTTTCTCAGGACCTGTTTAAAGATATCTTTATGAAATTTTCACTGTGTGTTTGTTTTAGTATTTACTAGTCACTAACACAAGGATTTTGTAAAATTTTAATTTTTGGGCTTATAAAAATTAAATTTCTGAATTAAAAACTTGAAATTTAACACAAGTTTTTAAAAAAATTTGTAGAAAAATTAAAATACAAAATAAACAAATATCCTTGTGTCAGTGACTAGAGTATTACATGATTAATAAAATAAAATAAAACATTTCAGTGTAGGTTCAACACAACTCTATAAAAAATTACATATAATTAACATTACGGAGATAGGCGAACAGACCCCCCCCTTAATCTGTCAGTAGGCTTTTTTTAAAGCGTGTTTTGAGTAAAAAAGTTTATTTTTAACATCTGTCATGATGTTGATGTAATATCTCAACTAGTTATAGTTGCAATATATCAAATTAACTACTTTATAATGGTACTCTATAAACTTAAAATTCACAAGAGCATTAAATCTTGTGATCTGTGGTCCCTAAAACTCTCGATGGATGAATTATATAATTAAAAATATATTTACATTGCTATTATTTTGTAATTGTGCTACAGAAAAAAATACCTTACATTATTTCATACAGACTGGTTTAAAATGTTCTATAAAAACTCAATGATTGACTAAAATTAAAATACTATTAAATTTATCTTTAGACTTTTGTGGTTTGATAATAAAAACACCAGGATTTCAGACATTTCTAGATACCAGAGTTTGTGTAAAGGAAAATTATCTTTTAAAGGCAAAGACAAAAATATTAAGAGGTTTTGAAAATTTCAAAAAATATCTGTGTTGTAAAAGCATGTAAAAATTCTTCTTATGTAAACATACCTTTAGAATTTCAAGCCTAATGATACTGAATTCATAAACTAATTTAATAGCATTAACATTACACACAAAATTTCAGTTATATACCATTTTATACTATATCTCTACTTTATAAAATTATTTTTGTACACTTATTTGTTTAATTTTAAAATTGGGTGCAAGGTTTTTGTTTTTACAATTTTGGTATAAGATTAATATCATAATTTTATTGTTGTGTTTGTTTATTTTAGAAAGCAGTAGAACTGAATCCCACTGATGCAACAACCCATTACATGTTGGGTTCATGGTAAGATTTTATACCAATGCTATTACAAGTTTTAATGTTTCGTTTTTATCATGAATTAACTGCTAACTATAACCATTGAAATTCTAATGAGCAACAACTAAAAATTTGTCTCTTTTTAGTTTATTGTTATACTGGTAAAGGCCAAAACTTCCAAAAGTTATTAACAGTTTGTACAAAGTAAAATGTTACAATTCTGCAATTAATTTCTTCGGGCTATACAAAATTTTGCAGTTTTTATAACTACACTTTTTATTTTTAAAATGTCTTAATGTGTTTCATCTGCTTATTTTTTGTGTAGGTGCTACCAGATTGCAGACATGTCATGGATCCAGAGAAAGATTGCCGCTACGATATTTGCCGCCCCGCCTACATCTACGTTTGAAGAAGCCCTTCATTTTTTCTCTAAGGCTGAAGAAATTGAACCCAGGTTTTACAGGTAACTCTTACTAGGTCATTATTATCAATTAATTCATTGTTTTATTAGTAAACTGAAATTTTAAATCAATGTTTTTTATTGGAAAATGCAATGAGGTTTTATTTTTATATATTTTACAGTTATAACAAGCTCTGAAGCATTTTATTTTTCACAATTTGGCATTGTAAAGAAAATTAACCAGGTTGATAAATTTCAAAAAGATACTGTACGTGTGCCAAAAGGTTGCATATTCCATTCAACACAAACATTTTCTGCCAAAGTTTAATACTTGTGCATCAACCAAATCATCGCAATACAAATATTTTTTTAATTATTTACACAAATAATTACAAAATTTTTTATAATGACGTGCAGTGTTTTGTTAGCCAGAATTTGTTGATGCTGGGAAAGACACTGTTGAAGCTTCAAAAGCCGAAAGAAGCAGCTCAATACCTCACTCTTGCCAGAGACTATCCTAGTTCTTCAGAGGAGGATAACACGGTCGGTAACTATAAGTGCCTTAGTTGCATACAACAAATTGTTGCTAATAAATGTTATTTATGGAATGAAAATGGAAGATAAGAGTTTTTTGTAGTAATGTGTCAAAGCCAAATCTTGAATATTAAAAAAAAAATCTGTACAGGATACTCAATTGACAAAATTCGCCAGTAAAATCTTCAGAATTTCATTACAACACAAGTCAGAAGTCACGTTTGTTTTTCACCACTTTCAGATAAGTTTGTAGATCAAATACCACCAAATGAGAATGGCACCAAATATGATGTGCCTATTTTAAATTGTAACATAATATTGGCTGTCAATAAAATCATTAACTTAAAATGATCGACTGTCGATCTAGGATTTGCTGTAAATTGAAAGTAAATCTCGTCTGATATTTTCAAACTCTTCACTTGTATAGTACAAAGACACCATATGTTCCTTTGAAATCACATTATTTGTATTCTGAGCTGATATACTTTGTGAGAGTGTTTATTAAATTCCATGAGTATTAGAAACGTATTAAACCACATCTGCCAACACCGTGATGAATCCAGCAACAAAGAGATAGTTGAATCCACGGTTACCAGAATACTCGGGGATGTGCAGTAGAAATGTGGCGTCACTGGACCAAGCCATTCCTGTCTGCCTCGCACCACCATTACAATAGTTTTAAGATTTATCACTTTGTTTGTAAATGTCTTAAGTGATTTTTACAAAAATTTAAATAAACAATACTTATTATAATTGGTTTAATAAGACTACATGATGTTAGCACCTTAAAAAGGTAATATTAATTACTTTATACTATAGAGTATAAAAGACATTGGTACTCAATTTTCCATTGTCAAAGCCAAGAGAAAAAATAAAATAGTAATTAATACAGAGGAGCCTTTGTTGACGAGCTCAAGACAGCTGACGGATTGCTCAAGTGACGTCACACCACTGTGTGGGTTCTATAACTGAAACCTTCCTTATGCCAAGCTAGTGAATAATAAATCATTTCCACTGGTAAAATTCTTGCATATTGTCGTCTGTTCGCTGAAATGTTCTTTTGATACTGGCAATAGATCACAGTGGGAAATGGAAATGCCCAAGCTGAAAGTTCTTTGTTATGTAAGTGTTTTTGTCATCTTACAACGTTAAGATGGTACATTGTTGATACATTGGAAAAATTATAGACTACTTTTTATACATAAAAGTTTTGAAGATTGATGTTATTTATTAGAAATTATTATTGTTATTTTAACCCTTTGGCGGCAAACTTCTGATATATTGGAGGATACACAATAATCCTTTTACATTCAGCCGATAACATTTACCCATTTTTATCAAGTTTACAATAAACTAGTTTGGCAACCAAAATAATTTGTTTGTACTTTATGTATGGAAGATTCCAGATAAAGAACAGAAGTAATAAATTATTGTAGTTTTGGAAATTAGTTTTGACCAGTAGTTTGTATTTTCTATATCTATGTTCATGCATCTATGCACGAGTATGCAAGCTGCTTGGTGGTAAACAAAACAAATTACTGACGTTTATGTCATATTTTGTGTAGTTGTATATAAGTATATTCTGTCTAAGCTATAAGAATATATGTGTACAATACATTGGGCAAACATCTAATCACCTTAAGAGTCAGAATAACAGGGCTCATATGTGATATTTTTCATAAAGACAAGGAGAAGCCATTGGCCAAACATGCTGCTGAGCACAAAAAAGACAAAGTTGAATGTGTTATGACCTTAAAGGGATTAATAAGGTCTCCCTTGTCCTGAAAAAATTTAATAGGTTAAAATTAAAAATCTGAAACAAGCTTATCAGTTATTTCTAAAATCTAACTATCCAATTGGTTTATATTTAGATAAAAGTAACTTTTCCAAATTCCCTTCTGTGGCATTAATGGCATAACAGCTGGGCCTTTGAATGTTTTAGTTGTGTATTTACATATTGTGGTTACTTTCTTATTTGTTATGTTTATTGTCCTTTTTATGTTCTTACTTTGCTTCCTAAAGATGTGAGTATAGAATCCCACGACATATAGAAGCATTTTATCTTTTTTTTTTTAATTTATCATATATAAAATTTGACAAAAAGTCCAAACAATACATGCAGTCAACATAAATTATGAATAATTAAACTCGGTGACATTAGTTTTTCAACATATGCAGTGACCATGATGTGTGCTGGTTAACATAACCTCACTTTGAACTGGAACCACGTTATATAACATAATTCAACACCTTCATCTTAACCTATATTGGACTTTGATTTAATCATCACCACTTTAGAATCAACATCACATTTGGAACCACGACATAAGGCACAAAACGTTTGGGACAGTTTACAATAATTGTTAACCCCACCTACAACTGACTTTCATGATATCGGGGCAACAACGTTGCATGATATTGGGACAATTAATTAACCTAATACAATAAATATTAACAACAAATATGAAAGAAAAATAAAGTGAGGAATCAAACAAGAAAAACAAACATTATAAATAAATACAATCAATCAGCAGCTGATGGTCCATCACATTGATGTATATGAATAAGTAGAAAATATTAAATTTATCTTGGATATCTTGTTTGAAATACCATTTGATGTGCAGTTTTACTTTTTTAAATTTTAATGTATTAAAATTTTCAGGGATCTTTTTAATACCCTTGATGGTGTAACAAATTTCTAAATGATTTTGTGTAAATTTATAGCGTGACTGGCTAAAGGTTTTTCTACGTCACCATGGACAATGTAAAATCGATGGCCAGTTACTCTTATGCATGAAGGATTCAATGTTTGCCCGACAATGTTTTTCACAGAAGTTACAATCAAATATACAATTGTGTGCTCATATGTTTTCTAATAAAAGGGCATGTAGTCTGGAAGCCCAATTTCTAATCAATGAAATGAAAGTAGAAGGTAGAGTAGTTACACCATTTCCCTGAATCAATAAAATCAAATTTAGACTAAAAGAAGTTATGATGATTCGAAATATGAGAATCCGTAATCAATATCTTTAGATTTTGAATCAAATTAGAACATTCCTGATTCAACCATCACTAGATTGTTAATATTCTCAAATAATTCTACTCCATAATATTGGGTAGAGCTGTTTTTGTATTGTAGAAGTTAATCTATCCATAAAAAATTAAATATTTAAATTTTATTTCTAGGTGCGAAAAGAAGCAACAGAAATGCTGAAGAAGTTGAAGATTGAAGATTAATCCAACATGATAATGGCCCTGATGATTTGTATCTCTAAAAAGCTATTTTTTAAGAATAACTAACTTTAAGTATATTTTTATCATTCACTGGATACATATTTTATATTTTAGCTTCATTGTATAATAAAGATATATTACATCACATGTGATTACCAGATTGTGCATTTTGGACCTCTCTTTGTCAGCATCTTTGCTTTGTAAGAGCCAATATGACTGTTCATCATGTTATAGCATATAGTCAGTTATATCTTGTATGGTCTGCAGAGCGGCAGTGAACATGATCGTCAGAGGCAAGATAATTGTAATTTCAATATGGAATATAACAAGAAAAACAGTGTTTTTACAAGGGTGGAGGGAATTAAATAGAATGGTCACTTTGAATCCTCGCTTGAAGAACGGGTCAGAGCCCAAATCAAACAAAGATGGGCTCGGCCACAGTCATCCTATGTCAAGCGTTGCTGTGCCATTGTGAATATATTATTCCTGGAATTATTATTACGGTTTAAGACTGTTAATCATATAGTTATAATAATACCTAAGGTTTGTTTAAGAATATGTACAGTATTTTATGATAAATAAACATAATGAAATGTAATTTTACTATTTAACCTGCGATCTATTATATGGTGCCCTTTGATCTGCCATATAATATGTTACTGTTATTTTTAAATCCTGTAAGATCTTATTTTACCAAATTGTGTACTATAAAGCAATTACCTAAAACTAGTAGAAGATAAAACATGTTCATCAATTACAGCAAACACTATCACACAAGTTTTAGTTGGATTTGTCGCAGCATAGCAGCGCTAGACAAGGCCAGGTGTTCCATTAAGACTACTTTTTACACTCAAATAACAAATGATTTTATCAAGACCAGCCGACATAAAAAATCAAGAGTTTCAGTCAATTAAACTTAGAATCTTATCTCAAACAAGTAATTTTTTCATGCGAAGTTCGAATCGTTAATCATCAAGGCCCCATTAAAATATTACATTACTTTTATTTACAGTAAAAAAACTGTTATTGTGATTGCATGTTTCTTACAAAAACATATCTGAGTAAAAGATTGCAAAATTTCAGCATTTTATCAACACTCTTAAGGAAGGTGTGAATAAAGCATATGAATTAAAAGTTTCACACTCCAGCACTGTAATTCTAGCTGGATTGTAATCCAATGTGGCCAACTTTGCTTCAAGCCCTTCAAATATGCTGTTTTGCTTGGTGGCTACTAGATTTTATTACTTCCTCCCTGGTTTTTACAATAACTTCAATTAGACACCATTAAATTTTCTAAAAAAAAATTATATCTTCAGCCAAAAATAAACAGCGATTCTTTTTAATCTGGTTGTAAATTACTACCATCTAGTCATTATCATGGATTGTTCAGTTTTGAAGTAAAGAATGTAGTTCTTAGATTTAATACGTACAAGCCTAACAAAAAGCAACAGAATTAATATCATATAGGAAAAATAATGGTTCAGATGAAAGTATGAACCAATCTTTAGTAATTCAGCTATTTTTAACAAACCAGGAATTTAATCCTTGAGGTATTTTGAACTAAGGTGTATGTTAGAGCACTCTTTGTTACTAGCAGAGGCCACTACAAAGTGTCATCAATATACATTATGATTTGGACTTGATATAAGTTCCGGAACATCATTCCAGTAGGTCAAGAAGAGAAATGGTTCTAGAATCGATCCTTGAAGAACTCTGGGGGTAATTTTGTCATAATTGTAATTTTTCTGGAAAGACAGGAGTTTAGGGTAACTCTGATTATGATATAATACATTTTTCCACTATTACTTTGTAATTCACACAGTAAAATATCTTGGACAGGTCACTGAAAGCACCAAGTAATTTGCGACCTATCCACAAATTCAAAAGTAGCATCATCTCCAGACACTTCAGTAGAGCCGAATTCCACTTAAATGCTTATCACGTTCTCTCAAAACCATAAGGCAGTCATAACTCTGCCAAAATGTTGGCAATGGCAGTGACTCACTCTGTTAACTCACTTGGTGACATGAAGGCAATGAAGACTGTTTAATACACTTCCAGGTACAAGTTGATTAAACCAGTAATTTTTTAATGTATTGATTCTGAATGCTTGGAATTATTTTGGTTTACAATGCACATGTCATTATCAGGTTGTGAATTTCCTTTATGGGACAATGCCTCGGAAACATTTTTCAATGGTCAAAAATCTATGATTAGAAATTTAAAAAATTGTTTTTTCACTTAGCACAAGAAACTGATGAAACCCCTCATAGTACGTAGTCCTAATAAGAAACTGCTCTTGCTTCCAGAGTGACAGGATATTCAGGATGGGTAAGGTTAAGGGTAGGGGTTACATCCTGTCAAGATTCCATGAGGAGGAGGTTGTTTCTCAGTCATGTTATTTTGGAAGAAGTGATGCTAGCCACGCGGTCATATTTACACTAGCAACAACTTTCGAACCTATTTATCAACAATTTTATCCTGGTCATTTGTGATTAGTGATCTGATCTTGGACATCGATGGGGACACATCAGCTTTTGCTGTATTTAAGTGTAGATTTAACTGGAAGATATAAGCCAACCAGAAGAGAAACCCTTTAGCCCTGTGTTTTAATGTTAGAATCCCATGTAAAACTCCATTTAATATTCTAAGCGTTCTGATTTAGTTTAATGTGTATATTATGGAAATATTAAGTTTAATTCATAATAATCTTAAAACCAATAGGTAAATTTCAGAAAAAATACATTAAATGGCTTACATTTGCTTGTATCAAGTATTTTTAAACTCCTTTTACACTAAAAATAGTTTTTGATAAATCTAAATCTTCAGATTTCTATTTAATACCCTTACAGTGCTGGAGTCTCATGTAGACTGAGAAACATTTAGATAGTATCAAGTGGGGTAAGACATCCCTCAAGTGCACCTCTGCATTGACTATCAGAACTCAGTTTTAACAGTTTTATGAAATGAACGATCAATTATTGATTTTTTTAATTGTTAATAAAATTGACACTCGTCTCAAGTGTTGCTTGGGGTGCTGCACAATTCTTCATTTACACAATATTGCAGATTGAATTAGTCATTACTCAACTAGCAGTTACCCGTGACACAATTTTCTATTGAATAACAGGTGTGTCATAGGCATAATTAACACTTCTAAAAATAAGTGAGTTCCAATAAACTTCGCAAATTTCTCTGCGAAATTCCATAATATTTGAAGTAATAGCTCCAACATTTTCAGTCACACTTGAATAATTTTAGGTTAGAGTGAAAGAATACTAAGCCTATAGTATTCTTAGTGAATGCTCTTATGATGTAATATGTTGGAGCCTTATGATAATTTTGAATCGCTTCACTATTAATGAACTTTTGTCAGAAATTTCCACACATCCTTACAAAAATAATACACTTCCTTACAAGAAAACGTGTGCGAGATGGCCACAGTTTATTGGGACTGGGAAGGCCTCAGGTTTTTTACAAACTTTCAGTCAATGTAATCTGTCTACTATCTGTCTCGGGCATTTCCAGTGCTCTAGTTTGCATTTTTGTCCTGATCCAGAAAATATATACGCTAAATAAGCGTCTACTTCCATACCATAGACAGGCAGGTAAACTGGCACCACAGAAGTGATTACATTGTTGTCCCAATTAAGAAAGTATACACACATACGTTGGTCTGTAATCTACTTGGGTGAAAAAGCTACTACTTTCGATGCGGGTAGTCTGTATTAAAACCCTATGAATGTTTTATCTTGAAGAAATTCTTTTTATTTTACTGTTAGATCATGACACGCGCCAAATCTCTTTCAGAGATATTGGGAATTCGGAGAATTAGTGATGAGTGAGTGAGGGTTCTGCCTTTATATACTAAATGTGGGTAGATACACATTTTAGACATAAAGTAGCTATAGTGGGAAAGGTTGATTCAATATGAAGTTGGAATCTGACGTCACAGACTTGACTCCTAGAATCTGAAGTCATGTTTGTCTGAAGATATAAAATAAGTCTACAACAAACAACTCAAAACAACATATTTTCATTGTTTGGACATAGAGAAGAGGTATGTATCTTCATTGTTTCATCAGGTGCACAATCAAGTGCACTACGATATTTTATATAAGATCTATGTGCACAGTGGAGCAACCGAGTTTTCTATACATAATGCTGCACTAATGTCATAATACCAGACGCTGCACTAAGAGGCAGGTAAACTGGAGTTAAACTCGACATTTACATAAATTTTAGGTTCAAAAAATGGTTTAATAAAAATTAGCAATGAAATGTTCTCAATCTACCAATATACAAGTATAATTAGTCCTAAAAAATGTTACTCATTCTATTAGGGAGAACGTGGTATAAATAATTATTATTTAGTTTGAATTAATAAGGGTGAAACTCAAGGATACTTAAAAATAGAATTATTTTGAGAATAAAGAGATATCAGGTAATTGAAAAATAAAAACATATTATAAAAGGAGTTGTATAATTTTTATTACTTTTCTAATTTATAATAGACAACCAATAATATAATTCACTCAAATAGGACAATATTATATTAAATGCTTGTACTTAGAAGAACAATTTTCTGACATTTAAAAGAAACAGACAATGAAATAAAGACCTCTTATTTGATAATGAAATAAATAATAAAATAACTGCAGTGAATAAATGACACAACTGACATGCATAAATATTTGTTAATAAACTAATTGAACAGTACATTTATATTGATCTGACGCTACTCTAATTTACAAAGTAGAGAAATATAAACGTTATATGAAATGCTACAGGAATGATTAAATCTGTTATGTAGGATTCACACCTTATCTTCTATCTAAAATTCTTTCTTAAAGGAACACATAGGCAGTTACAAATCGATAACTAACTTATCTTAACATTCAGAGATTTAAATTTAAAAGGAAATACTAATAAAGTATTATTCTAAAAAAGTAATATATTGAACCAAATTAAATAAGTATAAGGAAAAGAGGTATTAATATTATTGTACTATACAAAATTAGTTAAGACAAGTTTCTATAAGTTAAAAAAATTCCACTCAGTGGACACAGAACTTACCAAAATATGGAATGAAAGAAAATAAACGAGACAATTATTAACACTTATTATCAGCTTATTGCTTGGTATTTGTTACAAAATCACAGTCACCTACAGACGAACGAACACTGATTGACAAAGCACCACCGCGTGGAAGACAAAACCGCAAGTACGACCTAACATTTAACTTATTAGATAAAAATGGATTCTTAGTAAGAAAACTATAATTTTCAATAAGGAATGTCACAGTTAACGAACTTATCATTCTTCTCTCTTTTACAATTTTAAGTAAATAATATAATAAATTTGTTGGAAAATTTGTTACCTATTTTTAAGCTACAGTTTTTATACATAAATAAATCATGTAAAGAAGCCATGGTCCATATTAAAAAATGATCACTTTTATGACTGCCCTTAAATTTTTAATAATTAAAAATAAATAATAATTATACAGATTACACATAAATACAACCATATTCTTAAATATCTATATGAATTGATGATACAACCAGATTGCAAGATAATCTTTCATACAAAACATTAATTAAGAATAACATCAACATGATCCTCAAAACAAAACAATAGTCTAAAACAATATCAACAAGAGTTAGAATGATTCCTAAATTTGTGCTTCGATAATAACAATGCAACATTTTAAATTTTAGCTTTGGCTTAAAATTGAGCTACAAAAGAGCGAATGTAAAAACTCTAAGTATTTAATTAAATTATAAATCTAAAACGCCTTAATATTAAGACAAGAACCCTAAACTTAATTTCTTTCTTTAAATATCATTATCTTTTTTAGTTAACATTATTGAAAAAAATGAATATTTACTACTGAAAGCTCTGCTTTGAGTTGAATATACTCTCATCCAGTCTTTGTCATGGTACATTTTAAAACTTAATACATCAATTAGTCTATTTCATAATAGATTTGGGGTATACTGATCTTTTCATCTCAAGTTCAAAATGTTAAGCTGTGAATATTTTATGTTTATTCTTACAACTAAATATTTGTCCTATCTACAATATTAAAAGAAACCACATAAAATATCATTTTGAATGGATGGTCTAATTACGGCCATTGAACTAGTGTTCCAACATGCAGGTTAATGGACACAACACAAATCATACAGAATTTAGCGTATCTATTGTAATCAAAGTATTTATATGAATGAGCATTCAAAAATTTAATACTTTTTACAAAAAAATCTTGAGCCGTTTGCAGCACACATTTGAACTCTTTAATATTACATTCACATTTTATATGGCAATTGTACACAGAAAGCAAAGATTGCTGTGTTTTAAGTGGAGTATAATTATTTTTTTTATTTTGGACAGTGTATAAAAATATTATAAATTATTATTGTTATTATATATGACACATAACTTCAGAACAACTATATAACAGTAAAACGGATGAGACACGATGAAAACTCCCAACATGTCTGTTAATAATCTTTAGAGAGCAACAATTATTCTAATACAACTTACGATAAAAGATAATTCAACTCAAAGCTTGACTCAATGCCTAGAGATTGAGAGAGCAGATGCTACACTCTGCCTGTTGACTGCAAGGGGGGTGGGGAGAGTCTGGGGACTTGTCCATCAGTAATCGATGTTGTAGTACCTCTCCCATGTACAGCCAGGGTGTGGAGTACTGCAGCAGGGGTGTGTCTACTGGGGGAGTGGTACGGACCCCCCCTCGGCCACCTCGAGTCCCCAATGCCCCTGCCCCACCCACTGCACTGCTCCCCTCCACTCACATTACCTGTAACACACAGCCTAAAATGAAATAGAGTCTACATAAATTTTTATAAATTTGAAATGCCCAACATTAATTAACAACCCTTTCAAATTTAATTAGAAGTTAAAGTTCATCCACATCTGTCCTGCTTCCATGCTCATCCCTCCAATTCACATAGTCAATACTTCTCATTGGTTGCAGTATCTGCTAATCTTGATATTGACTATACAGTATTGTATATATACTTATATTATTATATACTTATATTATTATATTATATTATACTTGTATACTTGTATATATACAGTATGTATATACTTTGCTTCCAAAAAATTGATAAATTGTTCATTTATTTGTTGGTTTATAATAACAGTAATTAAATATTTAAGAATTGACACCATTTATGCAAAATGAATTTTGCAGTATCAATAATATATTTTTGGACATGTGAAAATGTACAGTTTATTACACTTTTTTGACCAACTATTTATTATCATTTGTTTGGCTCTGGCTTAAAAGACCCACTCACTTTTATCTTAGGTATCTTTGACAAATCCATGAATAGTTCCTGTATAGTTTAATGTCTTTTTTTCTTTCTTTTTAAAGAGGGATTGTTAGGCACTGCTACCCGCCCATCACTGCGACCAATTCTGGTCTATTGTGATATAAACCTGCTAAAATAGTTTAGACTCTCTCTCTAAAAAAAAAAAAGATATTTTTACGAGAGACTGCTTTGCATAAGCAAAGAATATGTGCTGCATATGTTGCTCTCTGCCTTTCTATCTTATGGCGGGTATGATATATGTAACTGTATCAGATATTTCACTCCACGTTACCTCTTTAAGGCTTAGCCTATAGCACTTTTCATTGTCTTCCTTCCTCACATGAAGGTGAAGTGGTAAACAGATCCAGCATCGCTTCCAAGGCTGCAGTCGGACAGGTGTGTATTGCACCGGTAATAGTCAGACAGGCTAGCTTTGTACTTTTTAAGTGTAGTCTGTGCTGTTTTTAAATTTGTTTTAGCCCACCACACCAGTGAGGTGTATTATTGGCCTATAAGATATTGTTGGCCTATTATTGTCACATATACCAATAGACCATTTGTCATAATCCATGACTTAGAGATTTCTGTGAATCCTCATTAAAATTTGTTAACTTTTCTGGGATTTCCATGACTGGTAGACAACAGCAAGAATAACCGGAAACATTTCCCGGCCTATCGTGAAATTCCCTGACTTTCTCCATATTTTTAAAATCCTTGACTATTCCCGATTTTTCCTGTCATTAGACATCATGTATGGTATAATGTCTACAACCATCATTACTATTAAGTAATGTTGTTGTGCTTCACACTCATAGTGATGTGATAAATAAGAAATGGGTGGTATTACAGAAATCTATAACAGGACTTTGAACTGACAAACTATTGACCAATTATCAATAAATTAAAAATGATTGTCATATAATATATATATATATATATATATATATATATATATATATATATATATATATATATATGTATATGGATAAACTGGTCAAAATGTATAATTTTAAAAGAAAATCATTGAGAGAAAGTAGACTGCGGTACCTGTAGTATCTGGCTCGCCTCGAAGGCTGTGCCTGGCAGCAGCACCACGGGACTGGACACGTGGCCTGCTTCCACACACACCCATGTTGGGAAACTCTTCATCACCAAAATCGCTGAGATCCTTACTCTGCTCCACCCACGGGTTCCATATCACTGGAGAACAAATCATATTGCATTCTATTACCATCTGTGGATTTGTGGCTTTAGCTTAGGAGGAATAATTTATTACTATGACATCATATTTCTTTAAAAAGAACAAAAGCGATGTAATTATAAACTATAGTATAGTAAATGCGTAAAGTAAGTCCACTAATCCAATTTAAACTAACTTAGCAACTAACAATGCAACTATGTAGTAAGCTTGCAAGGGTTCTATTATAGCTATATCAGTATTTGTAAATACAATATTTCCCACACCGCTAATCGATCCACACAAAGATTACATAATAGGAGAAGCCAATTTAACACTATATGCATTTCTGTAAACATCTGTGTGGAACGTTTGAAGTCGGATGAAAACATTAATATATTATGGTACTCTGCGGCCTTCCTTAAACACAATATCTTTTTACCACTTATTTATTACGATAACATTGGATTAATTTGATATTGTTGTTTTTCCATAAAAAAATGCTATGTTCTGTAGTGGAATAAACACAGATTATATGTTTGTCACAATATATTAAACCTTAGTTGGCTATAATACATTAATTGAGAAATAATTAGTAAATTCCTGTAGTGAACATATTTTAGTAATTATTATTGATGTAAGTTATTTACACACCAAAACAAAATAAAACATTACAACAAAAAATGTATTTATGTTAAAAAAAAAATCGAATCTGAATTTTCAATATTCTTTTAGAAAATATAACTATTTATCAGGGTAGGTGAAAATTTTACATGTAATGGTTAATTGGCTATCAGCATTAATGTACAGCCTGGGGACACAAATAATCGGCTACCCTAGTGTGTCGGGACAGATGCTGATCACATGTGACTTGACCACTAGTGGGACAGACCCTGTCCCGATGGATCCCAAAGGGATAAATATATATAAATAATACTATATATATATATATATTGTATAAATAACTGTTGACCAAGTTTACACATTTTCCAATATTCATCTATATTTGGCAACTCCACAAATAAATATAAACATGTTTTAAAAAAATAATAAATAAACATATGGCTTCAAGTAAATGATTTATAAATAGATTTAGCCAGAATGAAATATTCAAATAAGAGTTACAGGCAATAATTTAGAAATTAAGAAGACAGTAGAATCAAACTTAGGTAGTATTGAGTTAATGTATGTAACTAGTATTTTAGTAACATTGAATTTAAAATCTTTGCAAATGCTCCAAAAAGCCTTCATTTAACCCTTTGAGTGCCACGGGTACTTTCCGAAGGCATATGCATAAAGTGCCACGCTGTTTTTCGCATATTTGTAAGCTTTTGGGAAAAAAGCTGTTGTAAAATAACTACCAAACAGATTTCCATCATTTTGTTATTGTTTTTTTTCTTATTAAATGCAGAATATGATACATATCGTTACAAATAAAATTTGATTAAAAAAAATATAAAAATTTCAGTATTTATAAAAAAAGTTTTTTACTTTTGTATAAAAAGTTAAGTTTCGAGCTAATTTGTGTGTATACGGTATTTTTAAGATTTTTTTTCTTTATACCATGATAAAGGCCATATGATTATAAATTAAACCCATGTGTAATATCTTATTCTAGAATTTTAAAAACATGGCATTATATGTATTAACAAAATGCTGCCCGGTACCGACATTTTTATAAACTGTACTTCATTTGTCAGAGTTTAGAAATTACTTAGTAATGATGTAGTTTTCCCAATAAATCTAATAAAACATTAATACAACACAAATAATTATGATTAGTAAATTTAGAAAATAATACTTGCTAACATATTTACATAAAAGTTTACATTTACTAAATAATAACCCTAATAATATTTACACTGAAAATTCACGTTTTTTTCGCTTGAACACAACTCAAATCATACATTACTTTTGTAAACAAATACAGTAGAATACTATATAAGTTACTATTTTATTTTGTATTTACTCAAATGCTTGTTTATCGCACATAAACAACAAGAAAGGCCGTTACGCAACACGGTACTTCTCGTCCGCTACGTCGCGTGACTGTAAGGACAGAATCATCGTAAAGGTACTTATCACAGCCCACTATTTTTTTGGACGAGTTTTTCCCTTATCAGAGATCAAAATAAACTTCATTATACGTTCCTTCTTCCATAAGGAATCGAAAAATACTCGATGAGTCATACTTCTTATCTCCAAATCGTCTCCAAATAGACACACGAATGACCTGACATTTCCCAATAATGAAACGTTGTTCTTATAGTTTTTGATTTAATTGATTGTCGTAATAACTTGTACATTCCAAATAGGTTAAATAAAGTCAGTTTGGTTTTTAATAAATTGTAATTTATTTTGTCCCCGATAAGGAAAACTTCGTGGCCCAAAAATAGTGGCTTTCATTGATAAGTACCCCCAAACAACATAAGTTTCACCAGATAACAATAGTAGAGAAACAACATAAAACGTCTCGTATTTTATTTGTATTAGTTTGGAAGCCTATTGAATACCAGCCGTCTGATTTATTTGGCCAAAATAATCTTGTAATAATATAAAATATCTATCGAAAATACGAAACGTCAAAATTCTGGCGACGCTGGCACTTTTAAGCATCTTTTTCGTAGCGTCAAAAATTAGCGTGACGGGCATGGTAGGTTGGCCGGAAGCCGAACATCAAAGGATGTTTAAATTTATTACATTATTCATTAAAATCCATCCTTGTTTGATATACATTTTACATGCTTTCAAATTCCAGGTAAGGAAAGTTTAAAAACAATTATTTATAGAACAAAGTTTTACATCTTTGTGCTAATAATGTATCCTACAACTAATTCTTATGCAGAAGTATAACCCATAAAAATATAATTAGGGTTATATCTTTTCTCCTGGTTTTGGTAGTCATGTTTTTTACGTTCAAACAATGTTAAGAGGGCTGTGGGCAGTGCTATGCGGAGGAGAGCGCAGGAGAAATTTTGATATTGAGCATGTTCTAACGAACAAGGAAAAATATTTTTTTCCAACTGACCAGGATGTCAGGAAATGGGGGGGGTGGGGGGGGGGGGGGGTGGGGGGGGGGGGGGGTGGGGGGGGGGGGGGGTGGGGGGGGGGGGGGGTGGGGGGGGGGGGGGGTGGGGGGGGGGGAGCTGGGGATCTGCCCCCTTGCTGATGGTGACAAATGAAAAATGCTTCTCGATTTTAGTACCTATCAGTAAAATATAAACATTTCCAAAAGGCTTATTATAAATATTACTAAAGAAATTTATATTTAGTTTAAGCTGTCAAAAAACTAACTAGTGTTTTACCGACTCTACATTTTTATCATCTTTGTAATGATGACAACAGATATTTTCTGCAAAGTGTGCCTAGCTGACCTAAATTTGGGGAGCTGTGATGGCCACATGTCCTAAGGTGTCGGATTTTGGAGTTAGAGATAGCGCATGTTCAAATCTTGTTTATTTATTTATTTCAACAGTACACAACCATTTACACAAATAGAATAGTACAGAGTAACGTAGTGTTTTAGTTTTTATATATAAGTACAACAGTAATAAGAATATGACTAGGATTAATAAATATAACACAACAATAACAAAATATGAAACGAAATAGATACATTTACTTAACAAATGGTAACCACAACAATATTGAATTAAACTAGGAAAATAAATAACAAGACTGACATTAAGTAACCTATAGGCTAGCTAAATTACATATCAAAATAATGGAAGCTACCTTACATTTAAAAGACACAACAGATTCATTGAAAAAGTCCTACATGAGTAGCAATATCACTTTCCAGTTCTCAGGAGTCTAGAGAAGGCCGCTGTAGGTAGGAGTAATAAGTCGAACGATGGCGTCTTTGAAATATCCGTTCTGGAACGGCTTCCTCTTGAGACAGTGAGATCAACACTGCTGAGTAGAAGAACCGGGCAGTCAATGACTATTGACTATGACTTGTCCCCTATGACTATTTAACTTTTTTCTGTCAATTACTGTCGATCTTGTACTATATCGACTTCTCTATATTCTATCTGATAACATCCTCGAATACTCGAATATAAGCGAGTAGCCCATGAGGTCAGGAGTAATAAGGGTAAAAAGGGAATAGTCCTTTCTCTTTTTAAAATAAAAATTGTATCTTTTTATTTACTTTTGATGGTGTGTTTTCATAATACAGTTTATTCCCATTTAGTTCACACAAAACTGTTTAAGATAGTACTTGTTTAAATCTTTATCAAGTATTTCTTTATAGTTTGAATTATTTGAAAAGTTAAAAAAACATTTAGGGGATGGTGAAGTTTTACATAATTATAGAAAATTCAAAAACAAAATATATTATTATTCTTTGGATGTTTATGAAAATAATTGATATATATATATTATAAATAAAAATGAATCGCTAAATGTGGTTTCTAAGCGCTAATTTCAAGAATGACTCGACCAATTTGGCTAATTATTTTTAAATATTTTTTTTAAGTCCGAGGAAGGTTTTGATAAAGAGAAAAATAGAATAAGTTTCCTGGAATATTTTAGAATTCAGAAAAATAATAATGATATTTTTGTGAAATGTAACCCAATGTTAAGTGACAACTATATAGCTGTTGACACTTTCAGCTTAAGTTCACCAAAGAGGCATAGCCTACACATTTGCTTACATTAAAATTTTTAGAAAATATTAAACTGGATCAAAGTACTGTAATGCAGATTGCAAAGACAAAATGAATATCTAATATTTACTACAGATTGCACTAGTGACAAATTAAAATCATCTAATGCCATTGAAAATCCTATTTAAACTCTGTTATAAAATTCACCGCGATGAAAAGAGCTGTGAATGTTTCAACATAAGGTACTCGAAACTGATTGGCTTCATTTACATTTGGGTACTTATGCACTATACGGACCCCACCTATTTTTTTACAAATCGGGTACAGTAAGGTTATGTTATGTTAAATTACTATCATAACTTGCTGCATAACGGTTCGGAAAACTGGCATTAATTTCCCTGCAGAGTCTGCCAAACACCCATTGTTCAGGCAGAACACGACCAACATTGTTCTTACGTCTGGTAAACAAAACTCTCGTCTATTTCAACTATTTTATTGGTACCACCAATTTTCCCAACATTCTTTTTTAATACACATCCAACACATACCTCTCTCATGTTACAATTGTTCCGGTCCACTGTTGTGTGAATAGACATTCCCAACTGTCGGCCACACCACTTAACTGAAATTAGTTCCTCGCACCAACAATACATAAAACACAATGTTTTTACAAAAGGTAACCTACTGTGTTCAAACCATGTACCAAAACGAAAACACCACTTTCTTCTTGCAGGGTCTGACATTGCATTTTCAGAAAGGGTATTGTTTGGTGAAATGTAACTTCATAGCATGTCCTCCTTCACATAATATCATCACGGGCAGCAGACCTCGCGATTGAAAAAAAACCCACGGCTCCTGTAGACAGCTCCCAAATCAGCAAAGCAAAGGCAATGGAATGAATGTACTGTCGCTGTTCGGTATGTGCCAGCGGCTTATCAGACGTCTGTCAGGCAGTGACAGGCGCCGTACAGTGGCTCATGCGCCCCACTCTGCATGTGTACTATCTAGTCTCCTGACCTAGGTTAGGTTAGTAGGTTTATGTTATGATATGATAGTAATTTAACATAACATAACATAACCTTACTCTACCTGATTTGTAAAAAAAATAGGTGGGATCCGTATAGTGCACAAGTACCGACATTGTTTATGATATTTTTAGTGTAGCTTAAGGAAAAATATAGGATGGCACACTCTTCTCCATATAAAACGTAAAGTGGTGGCACTTAAGGGATTATTTTACCTTGAAGTTTTCTGTAAACAATAATAATTATATACTAAGTTCATATAATCTATTGTTTGAATTTTTGTGAGGTATAAGTTTTACAAACAAAAATTCCTGTAAATTGTATTTCAGTGTGCGAGTGTATGTAGGCTACCGTTTGTGTAGTATATTTTTCTTGTTTTCACCAATTTTTTCAGAGTACAAAATACATTGTTTTAAAATGTTTTCTCAACTTGTTTGGTTAAGATACTTTCAGTTTTTAAAAGTGTTTATGAAAACTATTAAACAATACAATAAAAAAAGTGACATAAAAATCTATTTATCGTCATTATTTCATTACTATAACAATTCACATGGAAAATGATATATGTACTTTACATAGCCTAATCGTATGTATACAGCATCACAGGGTAACAAATGTTTATTATTCTAGGTGCAATTGCTTCTCTTGGAAAAAGTAAAAAGTTAAAAGGCAAAGCAGGAGGTGCATCTTTTGAGAAGATCAGACTGCCAGTTTGAAACTGATGCTAAAAAACTGGTTTACTCACTTGTGTGGAAGTAACTTGCTAGCAGAGGGTGGTGAAGATATCGAACTAAAGCCGGACAGTGAATATCCAGACTGGTTATGGAATCTTTATATTGGTAAATAGTTCTGAATCTGCACTAGTATAGTACAGTAAATAATTTAACTGTCTCTTGTAATGTTTTTAAAATTGGCAATTACTGTAAAATAAGATACATTTGATAGAATACATATACAGTGGCAAATAATAATATAAGCGAAGGGCAAGGTGTAAGGGAAAAAAAGCTCACAGATGTGCTATTCCATGGTAATTGACATAACTAATTGTTCTCTCCCTTTTCCAAAATCTAGAACTCCACCAATGTGCAAGGGTGTTACAAAAATGCTAAACTGAGTATAAGAAACCAATTCTAAAGCCGTGTTTACATTGGAGTTGATATGTTGCTGACTGAAAACGTTGACTTTACTAAATTGGTAAAGAGTTTTATTGTCAATAATTTGTGAACTGTGAATAATGGTGAACAGATTTTTAAATTCCACTGTTGTAATATTCTGCCACCTGAACCAGGTAGTCACACCCTCCTGCAGTTCCATGTTCTCATCAAACCGCTGCAATCGCGAGCCAGGTCATCATTGCTGGAAACAGGTGGTAGTCACTGGGTGCAAGATCCAGACTGTAAGGTGGATGTGGAAACACCTCCCACTTAAAAGCATCAAGGACTTCTCGAGTCTGATTTGATTTGTGTAATCGGGCATTGTCATGCAAAAAACAAAATTTCAAACTTAGCTTTTCTCTGTTTGTTTTGTATTGCTCTTGAATAAACACTGTGACATCAAAATGACCGCGATAGTCCTGCCCCTGGTGGCTACAGAGCAAAACATAATCTACTCTCCTGATAGCCCTTATAACACAAGCTGCTGCTACCAGTGGAAGCTCATCCACTGTTGGCACCTTGAATGTTGGACAAATTTTGAAAATCACCAAGATGGCAACTTTTAGTGTAAGTGTGGTTTAGAACCTATCATGAAAGTAATTTTAAATACAATTTGATGAGTATATGAACCTACACAATTATGGAAACAATAAACTATTTCTCATTCCTTCTTCAACACATTGACTGCAGCGGATGCACACTGATACTATCCCAGTGCCTTTAAGTCAGTACATGACAGGTTCTGCGGTGAAAGTGTTAAGAATGATAAATATTTTAGACTTCATCTGGATGAATTCTTTGTTCGTTCTGTGTCGGTCCTTTACATGTTATTATAAAAGCTCTAAAGATAAAAGTTTCATCTTCCGGCAATTCCATGAGCAAATCTTTACAAGTAATTTCATATAATACTCCATAATTACTAAAACAGACATTATTGTTCAGACGTGCAGATAATATTTGAGCCTGTATCAATAACTGTGGTTATTTATTTAATAGCGTGGCTTAACATGTAACTGGATTTAAGCTGTTATAAGCTAGTTTCAATTATATCATGTAAGTATTCTGTGTAGTTTTTATTTTGGCCATTTGGTGAAGATTATTTTTGTAATATTGTTTAAATTTTTCAAGAACTTCTTTGGGGTTGTGAGCTTACCTGTAAAGAGGTTTTGGTCAATGACTAGTCTTGTGTTGCTACGTAAGTAGTGTTAGTGTATTAAGACTACGGATCTCTCATATCCTTTAAGTTCTCAATTTTGTTTTTGTGGAGGGTTACAGAAGTTTGAATCTTTTTTATTCAGTTGGTTTGTTAGATACATTGGTGTTTGGTACATTTTGTCGGTTTTAAACAGTACTTCACACAGTGTATGTTCTGGTTTAAAAAATGTTCAGTTTTGTGGGTGCACAGTGTTATAAATGGTGTTGGAGATTTCAGTTTTATTTGTTGTGTATATTTTATTTTCTATGCTTTGTGTTGGGTATTTGGGTAGGCCTTCCTTGATATCTGAGATTTTATAGGCACATAATGTGTTCATGCGCAGTTCAACTAGCTGTAATGTAATGCTTGGTGCCGCTGGCTGATTTTAATATCCTTAATGTCCAGTCATTAAGTTTCACTGAATTTTGTCTGAAATATATTTTTGAGAATGTTAAAAAAAACGATAGTTTTCTTGAATTTTATTAAGAGATAGGCATTTTAGTTTAGTGTTTTTGGGTTAGAAGAGCTGGATGTCGATACTGGTCAGTATGCTGCTCCAGGAACATGCAGGACAAATACCGTTGTGATATGAGTGACTGTGACCATTGCATTATTTAGCAGAGTTGAGAGTACAACACAAACCTACTCTCTCATTTAAGATTTTCTTCTGATTCCTTGTTAGACCATCCTCTGTATGATGGCAAAAAACACAGTAGCAGTCGTGGGACTGCCGATAGAAGTGAAAACGGAACTATTAAGTTGAGAGTAATTAACAATACGTTTATAGTAGCAGTACATCTGTAATTGTAAATGTGACGCGTTTTTAATTTTCCAATTTTAAAATCCACGAAAAAATATTATCAAATAACTAGAAATCTATTTTACCACGCTAGTAAGATAAATCTTATACCGTAATAATACTCATTTCATGATGAAGAGGTTAAATATTAAAAAACATAATTAAAATGAATAATGCTAAATTTTAAATACAAATATTCGTACAAATATTAAAAATGTTTAAAAATATATTCGTTGTTCTCATTATTCATTTATCTGTATAAAAATATGTTGTAATTGCTCAATATTAATAGTTAGTTAAACATAGAATACAAGTGAGTAAACACCGAGTGAACAACAGTGAGTTGAACACCGTTGTAAATAATACAGTTATTGCTACGGATAAAGTATATAATTGCAATAACAATTAAACCCACAATATTTTTAAAACTAATAAATTAGTTAAATTAACTTGGTTCTTTCGTAAAGGTATTTTTATTGCACAATAAACCAATTTATTGAGTTAATACGGTATCAGTGAGCCAATGCGCCAACTACAGTTTCCGGCAGAAACGTTCACACTCATCACTTCATACGCTACTACAGGCTAAACTAAACTTCCAATAAAAAAATGATAAATTACAAAAAAAATATTCATCTATTTTCACACAACTTTCTCGCTGACAAATTTTATATCTGACCAAAAAATAAAAAAAATCCTCGCTTACTACTTTTTTTCTTGTCATTGTAAACGCTATGTAAAATGTAAACAATAATCAAAATTATTTCGAAATTTTTTTAATATTTAAAAATGTAACCAATAGATTGCCAATATTAAGAGCTTTAATTTGACGCATCTTAACAGAATTGTACGATATTGGCTTCACTTTTAAATCTCGAGAGGAAGCCGTAAAGGTCACTGATTTTCGCAGTCTGTTTTCATACTCCGCCGGGACAGTTTTAACACAGCGAGACTGACTTTTTCATGCAGGTTAGTAGTCCGCGGCCAAGTCTACGGTTAAAAAACACAGCGAGACTGACTTTTTCATGCAGGTTAGTATCATTAGCATGTCGGTGACGCGAACCGAGGATTTTACCCTCTACCAAAACGCTCAAACGCGCCTAAAGAAGTTTTTCACTTCAAAAATTTATATTTGCTTTAAAAGGTAGATTTTGTATGACGTGTAAAGTTTTTGTTGATTTATATGCAATAGCTCTAAAATAAAATGCTGTTCCCAAAATTTTTGTAGACTCTGTATTGTAAATAATAAAACAATACAAAAATAAATTCTTTTAATAAAAATTGCTGTTACAAGTTTTGTTTTGTGTCATGTTTTTATTTTAGTATGTAATTTTAATGCAAATAGTATTAATAATAACTATATTATTCAATGCAATAAAATACTCTTCATAGTGAATGTATATGTATACACTATGAAGAGTAAGTTCAAAGTTAAAATAAAACAGAAAAACCAGTGTTCATGTTTTAATTTTAGAGTTCCCAGAACTTTTCGTCAGAAACACACTGATTTAAAACAGAACTCAGACCAAAAATTAAAATCCTAACCAAAAATTAATTTTAACAAATAAATACCATTCCAATCTGCTGTAAGTAGAATATTTGTAAATGTTTTACATAGAACTAAAAAAATGTATAACAAGGAATATAGAATTACCTTAGGTTATATCCATCTGGTTGCTTTGGTTATAAAATTAATTGATGTGCGATTTCAACTTTTCTTAAATTTATCAAATTAGTATTTTTGGTTGGGATTTGACTCTAAATGGTAAATTTCTTTTAGGCGGAAGCAATTTTCTAATTTATTTTGACTGTGTTGAATTGCATGAGCAGATAATGGTCTCTCGTAATTTTGATGAACAACATCAAACCTATGATTGGTCATTCTCACTCTTAATGGAGTGATTTGATTGATATTTTCCAATATAATCTTTGGGACAGAATTTTCAGGTTAGTTGATAAATGACGTTTGTTGTAGTGCAGTCAGTGTTACCTTTAATAGTATATTCTTTTTCAGTTGTACTACTTTTAAAAGATTTAAAATTTATTAACATGTTACAAATTCCGCATTGTGGCTTATTACAAGGATTGCACATGTTACATTTGATATTATTACTTTTTTGGATTGCCTTCAAAACGTATGTATTTATATATATATAAATTAAATGTGTTTTAATGTACCCTTAAATGATTGCAGGTAAAACCAAATCCCTGAGTGAATTGGATCCTGAAACGATTGAGTACTGGCACAAGCTTCGAGCACTTGCCATCAAACACCAACATAATCTAAAAGTCTCTTAGAAGATTTTAACTTCTGTGACACCAATTGTTTTGTAATACAATTTCAAAGTGATATGTTGGTTTAGTAAACGTTTTGTTCAATATAACTTCTTTTTATGACTACCACACCCTATGGTAGAATATATACATGACAATTTACATTTAATCAACTACAGTAGCCTTTAAACATTTTATGTTTTATTACTGGCTAGTTTTAGGTTGTGATTCCATGATTCATCATGTTTGGGCACATTTCCTCTATTTTGGTTTTAAGATTATAATAGGATAAATTTAACCCTTTGGATGCCAACGCCCAAGGCTGCCGCCCTACCCATCACGCTAGCGCCCGAACCAACTGTACTAGCCAAAACCGCCAGCCTTGTTTTGACGTTTGTGTAACCTATTACGCTTTGCTTTGTATTATCCTTAGTTTTTATGTTAATTGAATGTTTATTTTTTTATTTGTAGGAAATTATATGCGCTATAGAATAGTGTTATTATAAATAGCATTTAGAATGGAACTACATTGTTTATGATGTGGTAATGCTTAACCAAAACATTTGTTTACATAAAAAAAATTTCACTTCAGGCCAAAATATCGATACGAAAAAAATATTTTTACCTATAGGTGATATTTTTATTCGTTACAGATATTACATCTAAGACTGCTCACAAACATTCAGAACTGAAAGTTGCAAAATAGTTTCACAAAAAATACTTTTAATTAGTGTTTATATTAGAAAAAAATATACTATAACTAGAATTAATTTTACAGTAGGAAATACGCTTGTACATACTTACATAGTATTAAAATGAGAGCATCTTCTCACTACTATAAGTCTATATCATAGATTTTCTTCAAAAAAGTAAGAAAAATCTTTGTCAACAAAATAATTATGTACAAATATATATACATTTGTCCCCGTGACTTCTAACATGTGTGTTTAGGGAAACACAATGGGTGGACACTAAACTGAACAAAATTGATTACAAATAGTCTTATTTACTTCTAAAATAGTCCTAAATAATTTAAACAGACTTTTAAAGTTAAAAAATAACTTTTAAAAGATGTTTTTCTCGAACGACTGATCAATCGGATGTTGGCGCTTTTCGCCTGGACCTCGGCGGTCCGATCGATCGAACGTTGGCGTTTTTCGACTAGGCCTCGACGGTCCGATCAACCGGACATTGGCGTCCAAAGGGTTAATTAAATATACATTGAAAACATAGCAGTGACTCGAGAGCAAATTAGATTAGTGAATGTGTGTACAAGAACCCTTGGAATCAGCAAGGGTGTGTATTAATTTGTGAGGTCAATCTGGAAAAAGTATTTCTTTTAATACTGGTAGTCAAAGTGGTATGACTACAGCCAGTTATATTTCAGCCATAATAAGTATCAATTTCGTTACTTTTTGTATCAATGTTTGTAATGATTTTCACCAACATTTCTGAAGAAGCTACACACAATAAATCCGTACAATAAGGTAGTAAACTAAATATTTTGGGTGGACTTGTTTGAAAGTCAAACATTTAGAGAATTGTCTATTAAGCCATTTTTAAAGTTTGGAAATTAAAAAAGTCACGTAGGGCCAACTTGGATGAGTACGATGGATAAGGCTAAGTTCAATTTCACTACCACATTTTTAGCCATTAAAAATGACCAAGATCAAAATTTATAAAATGTCTTATTCTTGTTATCGTTTTTTTCAAATAATCATTGTAAACTTTCCCGTGCGCATCTGAAAATACAATAATCATCACTTTGCCAACTGATTTCATCACCGTCTTCAGAACCTGATTGCTTTCAAAAATTTAAGATTTTTTCTTTTGTATTTGAAGTGTAGTAGTGTATCCAGGTTTCATCCACAGTTATGTATCACCACAGAAACTCATCAGAATTTCAACGTAAAAGCACACTTAGATTTGACCACATAAATGCATTTATTCTTCTCTGAAAGCAATCATAGCACCCATCTTAATAAGATTTTTTTCTCAACCAATTTTTGTTTCTTTAATCGAACACACTGTACCTTGTGAAACACCTATGGCTTCAACTATTCCACCCACTTTGATTTGTCGATCACGTAGAATCTAGAATCATATTGTAGATGTTGTGAATCATTTTGGGCTAATCACTTCCATTGCACATCCAGAATATTGTTCAGCTCTTGTGAATGTACAACCACATTTAAACTCATTTACCCAATATTGGAAACATAGGAGTCGATGTGCTTAAATTTAAACCTTAAGCGACTCAGTTTTAATCTCCTTTGGTATAAAGTCTTTTAAATTGAAATGTTCTGTTGTTAAGCCTTTAAAAAAGTTTGCTCCTTAATTGACTATTAAATTGACAACACAAGAAAGATATGGCTGAAACCTTTCCTATTGTAAAAGATAACGCTAACTGATAACAAACCAGTTTAATGCTACTGGTGCTTTATCTTATTGAATGACCTCGTATATTTTTAATATTTTATTGTTATATTATACAATTTGATAAAGACAAATGCCATAATTTGTTGAGAAACTACAGAAACTTGTCAACACAGTTTCAAACAACTAATGTCTTGTGTTTTGTTCTTTTGCTTGGCTTTACTAGTGAAGTTACGAGGGTCTTCCAGAAAGTAAAGAACGTTTTGTTATAAGTCAATAAAAACAAAAGATAAGAGCATGAAAATTTATTTATAAATACTTATAAACTTACTCTATTTTTCTACAAAATCGCCGGAACTGTCAAGGCACTTGTTGTAGCGTGGCACCAGTTTTTCTATACCGACGTTATACTGTTCTGCCGCCAAGGAATGAAGCCACGTTTTTTACTCCTTCTTTGAGGTCTTCGTCACCCAAAAAGTTTTTTTCCGCCTAAAAACACTTTCAACTTTGGAAACAAGTGATAGTCACTCGGAGCCAGATCTGGACTATACGGAGGGTGTCCGAAGATTTGCCATTTGAAAGAATTGAGTTCTGCTTTGGTTCGTGCACTGCAATGAGGCCGAGCATTGTCGTGGATCAGCACCACTTTCGACGACAGCATTCCGCGTCGTTTGTTCTGAATAGCGCGGCGAAGCCTACAATCAACTACATGTAGGCCCTCTGAGTTTGATTGTTTCGCCTCTCGGCATGATAACTCCACATGGATTAGGCCTTTTCGGTCCCAAAAAAAACTGTTGCCATCAATTTCCTGGTGTTCAAATTTTGGTTATTCTTTCCTGTTTTTTGTTGGTGAATTCGAGTGATGCCCATTCCATTGACTGGAGCTTTGTTTCCGGGGTTCGATAGGAAACCCAAGTTTCGTCACCCGTTACGATGCGGTCAAGAAACGCATCACCTTCTTCGTCATACTGAGTCAAAAACTCAAGAGCTGCCTTCCACTTCGTTCCTCGTCGTGCACATTAGTTCGACCTTCCTTAAATTGAATGCACCATTTTCTCACTGATGACTCGTTCATCGCATTGTCACCGTAAACTGCCTTAATTTGCCTATAAATTTCAATAGGTCGAACATTCTGTGCATTCAGAAACCGTATCACACTACGCAGTTCACACTTGGCGGGATTTTCAATTAAACGCCGCCATTTTAAAAACTTTCACAGGAGACGCAAACGTGACCTCACGGTACCGCTACTCAGCTCACACTGAGGCAGAAGGTGTGGCTAACGAACAAGCTATCTACCGCGGTGGTGGGGGAACTGCGCCGCCCGTGATGCGCGCAATCGTTCTTTACTTTCTGGAAGACCCTCGTATAATATCAACTAATGTGAGTTATGTTTCTTATTGTTTTGAAGTGAACTGAATTTGTATTATTTGCAATATAAGTGAAGCTGGAACAACTATACTAGTATATAGATGGTGCAACAAAACATTTACAATGGAGACTGTGATAAGTTATTCAATATTATTGTGATCAATCTCATAAAACACACTAAACACAATGATGTCTTGGTGTTGTGTTTTACTGTGTATACTAAATAACAATGGTTAATAGAAGAGAAATCGGTAAAAAAATTATGAATTAGAGAGAAAATTAATTTTTTATAAGTTATAGTACAAATGTAAATGTACATTTTATATTCTGATGTTTCCATCTTTTTTCACCTCTTTATCAGATTATAGTAAAGATTTTCAATAAGTGTGTGTATGTCAATTGAAACCTTATATTCTAAGCTATTATACAAAATTAAAATTATTACCATAACTTTTTTTGCTGGAGGATAATTACATGTTTTAAAAAGCTTTTGTAAGTAAAATTTTTTTTAAGATTTCAAACGTATTTTTAAAGATTTTTTATATGAAGTGCAGTAAAATTTATTACTCATCCACAGTAAAACATATTTTTAATATTAATAGTGCAATGAATTATGAGGTAACATTTAGGACAATAATGTAATTGATCAATGAAAAAGGGATGGTTTTTTTGTTTAATTTAGCACTTTTTTCAGTATACTATATTTTAATTTCATATTTTTTTAAATCTTTGGTTATTTCTTGCTTTTACGTACATTTACTAATTATTAACTACTTTTGTTTATTTAATAAAAAATTTAAGTAGGATTAGGTACCTCAAAAGTTGCATTTTTATAACAAAATTTTGTAACGATTACTAGTTTTTGTAATTGGTTTTAAGGCAACAATTTAAAAAAAAAAAAAAAATTTACATTCTATGTTTCATGTTGAAAAAATACAATTCAAAAGTACATTTTTTCTTGAAAACAACATGCCTGAAAGTGGTTTCTAAAAACCTTAGCAAATCAACCAAAGTAGGCTTGCTAGCATAGGAAACATAGATGGCCAGATCTAGGGTCGAAGCATAAGGTTAAACATACACAAAATTAAAAAACTAGTCAATAATGTGTGTCAAAACTCACTTAAGTCATGGTTATTAACAGAACAAGTTTCATATCAAAGCCTATACCTAAGGGCTCAGAATAATTGGAACAAGACCAGGCAATATGGACATTTCTTGTGTCAATGTGACATGACAATTGAAATAAAAAGAGACAGTACGGGGATATTTTAATAGTTGAACATCTATGGACTTATCTGAGCCATTGACTTGGTGTTTTAATTTAATTTTTTATTTTCATAAACCAGTTGTCTAAGAGTAATTTTGTAACCTCCACTCCATCCAGTATCCAAAAAAACTGGTAGTCTTCTTAGCTGCTCAATTGTCATGGCTATTATTGTCTGATAAATAGTCGTAAGTGAATTTGGTTGATAAAGTAAACATCCTGGTAGATATTGTACTATGTACAATATTTCAAAGATATGTTGGTAACATCAATGATTAAGACTTAGTAGTTAGATAAATAATTATTGCATAGTCATGTTACAGTAATCTAAAATGTAACTGAAGACTGTGTATGACATACTGTAGTATAATACAGGCAGTCTCTGGTGGTACAATGTGGTCAAAGTTAGACATAAATGTTAGCTTTACCCTTACATGTCCTATACTGGACTTTAAGACTGTGCTGTAATTCTTTGTCCCCAGACTCAATACAAAACATTAGCATGAATACTGCCTAATGAAATGATTACATAGTCATGACAGAATAAGCATACTCTTTCTTAATGCCTCCTATAGGGAAAAGATGAAATAAAACAAGATTCGTATCAAATCTTAAAATAGAATATTTATTGTAAATAACTAAACAATCATTGTTGGTCCACAGAGGCAAATATTGCTGACAATGATATTCAATACACAGAGGAACAAAGCAAGATAACAACAAATAAAATTATTACACATAAAAACACGATTATGGAAATATGAAATAAAATTATATAAATGTTGATGTAATGACAAAGCAAGATGTTGATAACTTATTACGATATCTTTACGTGTACAATGGATAGTAATTCTAACAAATGTACAAAAAAATATTCTTTTTATTTAGACTTCATGAAAATGGTCTATTCTCCAACATTAAATTTTATATTCTGAAATGGTAAATCAATTGAAATTATTAAGCTTCATTCATGCCCTCATTAAAAAAAATTTAGTGGTTATTACTACAACTGTTTAAGCATTTAGGGAGTTGGAAAATAAAGTAAAAACATATGAGTTGCCAATGGAAAGTAGGAGCAATAACATTCAACATTGATATCGTAAATTTAAACAAAATAAAAAGTTGATTCCATCTGTTTTAAATAATGAGTGTAAAAATTCACAGTGTTCCATATACGATAAACACGTTGCTCCTATAAGAGTAAAAAACCTTTGATCATACAGGCAAAATATTAAAATATTGTATTATTAAGAATCAAACAGAAACTAAATAATTATATATTTATGGAGCACACATTTAACGCATAGATTCCAATTTTTATTTTGTAATTATTGCTGAATAGCCTACTTTTAAAATACAATTAAACTCAACATAAAAGATATTGTAAGAAATGATGAAAACTTAGTTATTAAAAATATAATTATTTGACTAGATAGATTATTAGATGAGCCTTAAAAGTATGTGTAAATATTTCTCAAATAATAACTGAAACTGAATGACTAATAGTGAAATAATGACAACATTGATTGCATTTTTAATAGTCTTATTATAGACTGAAATGTATGAATAAATGAACACACAAACATTAATTTCAGAGGATATTACGCATTCTCTAGTACGGTATTTAGTGAAATTGCATCTAGCACAACTGTAAAAAATAGCTGGGCAGGCAGCAGATGTTTTGTAATCACTTTGCTATCCAAGTGCAAATCTTCTTGGTACCAAAATAAACATAAAAATATTATACATCCATAAAAGACTAATCAGAATATATGGACTCAAATTTATTTAATATAAAATGTCATATTTTAAATAATAAAAGTGAAAAAAGAGCATTCACTGGAATCAATTTGATATTAAAAAGGTCTAAATTTTTAAAAAGTTTTAAGGTAAAACTTTGTACTAAAGATATTTTAGACAGCACACCCAATAATATCCAGATCATAGAAGAATTTATATAATTAAAACTTCATCCTGTTCCGAGCAGTCTGAATCATGGATCAATGTTATTCGTTTAGCAAGTATTAGGAGGAGAAATGTATAAGGCTGTTCATGTGTCTTACTTGATATAAATGAATGAAGGATTATAACTTTAACTCTGAAATAGATGATGATAATTAATTGTACAAAATATTGGATTCATATTAAATTTACAGTATGTATTTATTTTGTGATAGTATAGAAAAGGTTTGAAAAGGACTCTTTGAATTTTTGAATTGAATTTTTGGTATTTAAACCATTCAAAATAGTCAAATATTGCAATATATTATGCAGTTTTTTTTAAGTGCATAGGTTTCAAGGACTAAATGAAAAAAAAACTGAAGTAATACATGGAAGCAGGAAGTTTAACCAATGACTGGGTAAACTTTAATTTCTTTCATATTTTATCATGATGAATCAACCCTTAAAAGGTGAAAAAACATGAAAATTAGGTGTTGGAAAGTCATTGTTGAAAGTCCACACGCTGTGCAGATAAGAATCTGAGGTGCTCAGGTGATCTGAGCTTGATATTTAGATACCATCTTGATGTATGTTTTTCTTTTTGTGCCTGCAGTACAGGTGCCGCCAAAGGCCATAGTGATTGTTAAAGGAATCTTTTATTGGCACTTTCCCGTGATAAGATCACATTGAATGATTAGGCACGAGAAAGTGGCGATCAGGGACCTGGCCATTCATTAGTGCAGCCTTTGGTGCCACCTTGACTGCTGGCAGAAAAAGAAAAAAAATTCCTCGAGAAATACTTAAATTCAAGCTGAGACCACCTTAGCACTCCAATCTCGAAGAGTATTCCATTGATTAATTAAATAAAGTAAGGATAAATTTGCAGACCGATAGATTCCATGTGGTCTTCTAGATGTGTAAGAAGGGAACTATGAATGTCAAGGAGGGGGAGTGGTGGGGGGGTAGTCAACTCACAGATTGTGCTTGTAACTTCCCCCTCCACTCCACGTGACCAGTAGACTACTGTTCATCGTCAGGCTGAGGAACACATGGAATCTCTGGGCTGTACACTTCTATCCAATTATAATATGTATTATAGACTTGCTAACATACACAGGAACTGTGTTCCATATGGCAGTGATATCTACCTTCTCATCGCTCAGTAATGTCAACTATGGCTTTCTGACATTTTATTTTTATGATTTTATTTTCTAAAGACTGCCTGATACTCATAATAAAATATGAAATAAATTTAAGTTGACCCAGTATTTTTGTTTATAATTACTAAAGTTAAAAATGGACAATTTCAACAGAAACGGATTTTACTAAAAAATATTCAACCCTTTTAACCCCAGCCATTATATCAAGTGACGTGCCAAAAACTCCAAGCCTTTTTAAACAAAATGTATGATTTTTGTAAACAGCTTACAACTAGGCTATTTTTTAAGTTGTCAAGCTACTTTTTTGTTTTACTTCTTAAATGTAGTTTACATAAATTTAAAAAACAAAATAATAGTTTAATCTGATAAAATAATTACTATGGTTTATAGCCTATATTTAAAAAACTAGAAAACTTATCAATACAATATTTACAATAGTATAAAATGTTTTCAGAAATGTCAAGATAAAAAATCACTCAAATCGTTGTCACTACCCACATCCACGCCACTTGCAACTAAGTTACTAATTGGTGTATTTTCGCTTATGGCAGACTTTGAACGATTCCTTTTACTCATTTTAAAATCACATAAATAACAAACTAAAATTTAACTGCCGTACTTTATACCGCTTTAACCTAAAAAACATGAGACTGACAAAATACAAACTCAAAGCTTTACGAAATAATATATTTCAATGCAATATATTTTCGTACACAAGACTGTAGAATTTCAAAGCGTTTGGTAAATTAGGTGGCCAGTAAAATAATAAAACGTGCACATCCGTACTAAACAGGCATCGGGAGTTGACACCATTTTTGACGTTCATGTAATAAGGACGTTGGGGTTAAAAGGGTTATAATAATTATTTGTATTGTTACTAATAATGTTTTTACACTTCGACAAAAAATACTTCATGTATTTACAAAAATGAATAATACACTAAACAACTGAAAGAACAATGTAATATTATAGCAATCATAACAGCTGAGTTAAAACAAATGATATTTTATCAACAATTAATTGAACCATAGATCCACTTTACATGTCTGTAGACAGGACAGAAAGTGGGTTTAATGTCAATGTCTGAATAATGTGATACAATATTTTTGTAGACTACTATAGCAAATTAAATAAGTTTATAATTGGGAAGCAACCATTTCTTTTTAATATTAGGAAGGTACTTTGGTATTATCCGGAGGCCACTAGGTTGGTAACAGTTTTTCTTACCGAGGACCTAAAAGAAACTACAATTATTAGAAATAACAGACTTTATTTGACTTAAATGTGAAAATTAAATGTCATTATGAAGATCAGTTCCTCCCAAAAGGAAGCAATGCCGGTGAAAAGGAGGCCACTCTGTCTCTATCTACTGTTGGTTATTGGGCTATATGAAATAAGTAAATAGATACGTAGGTATTATAAATATAAAAAGTTAATGAGCGATCATGTAATCTGAGCTTGAATTTAAATACTATATTGAGGGATGTTTTTTCTTTTTTTGCAGGTTGGTACCAAAGGTACCACTGACACTCACACGATGACCATGGGCATTTCCGATCGGTACTTTCCCAACCTCTGAAAAGTTCTAAGATTTTGCACAGGAATCAATCGTCATGACTTGTAATTTTCACAGTACATCAAATAACGTCTGTTCTTTCTAAATAATGTAGTTTTTTCGGTACCCGATAATAAAAACCCTTCCAAAAATAGTGGCCTCCGGGCAAAGTACCATTAGGGTTACGTGAATAGATAAGGGCAGAAAGGCTAAGAATTCTTGTCCACCTGATACTGTGGAAAATAACCTGTACATGGATAAAGTGTTTATTGTTACTTTTCATGTGTACTGATATAAGTGCTCTATAGGTGAGTTGTATATTTCATTAAACTAATCCCATTCATTAGTATACAATATAATAATCAGTACAATCATTGTTTAATTTTTTCATGTCCACACCATGCGGATAAGTAGAATACTGTTGTACAAAATTTAAATGACTTCTTAATATGAAAGCATAAAATTCATACGGATTTTTCATAAATCATTATTTTAAAGAATATGATGACATCAAATCCAGTGTTTGGATAACAATTGGTATGAATGTAATAATAAATATTACATTTTATAGAATAAAAGGTAATGGTTGATTCAAGAATAATATTTTTGTTGAGTTGTGTAAATTGATGTTATTTGCTGTTTGATGCCCAGCTTTAACCTAACAAGCAAATACATTGTTCATTTAAAAAATGTTATGCATCCATCACGCTTCAATATCCCTACTTGTTAATTTTTCGTGCTGTTAATAAAAACCTACCATATTCATTGTTTGGTATATAATATTAATTTACAACTAAAACATTATATTGGTTTTACATTATAACATAAGCCAAATTACTCATCATATGATTTATATTTAATGTTTAATATAATGTTTCATGTTTACATTTCATATAACAAATAATTTTATATTATTTAATGATAATATATATTTTGAATTAGACTATATGGTGCACAACAATGTATCTAATCCATTGCTGGCATTGAAGTTTTATGGCTTAAATCAACTATATCATCAAGTTTTCACTTCCCTTCCCATATCATTAAATTAAAAAGCCTATGCATTTGTATTGGTAGTTCTATAGTAAGTATTTTTACTCAGGCAATTTAAAATAATTAATTATATTTTATTCACAAGAGAAATTATTTTTTTTAAACTAGAATTAAAAACCCTCTTCTCCATCATTAAATCAACACCACCCATTACCAAGCATTTTACTTAAAATATTACCTACATTTTTTAATGGTACTTTAAAAAAGAAATCTAAATACATAACATTAACTTTATATATATATAAAGTTAATGTTATGTATTTAGATTATGTAATAAATGAGACAGTCCTCATCAATAACTCTCCTAATTTTCAATCGTTGAAATGTTTAGTAGAATTACAACTGATATCTTTCAATCTTTTCAGTAACTACTAAATTGCACATTTTGAATGTTAGATCAATTCAACTAGACATAGTAGTTGTCCCAAAGATTGCATTCTCTTTGTTTACATATCATTAAAAAAGGCCAAAATAACAATCCCATCAAACTTTACGAGGTAATAATGTCATTTGAGAATATACAAACATGTAAATTGTAACTTAAAGCTAATAAGACTAAAAGAAACACCCTGTTGTATTTCTTCACAATTTAAATGCTTCTAAAGTACATTGGGAATTCATGCGAGCCCATGAACCACGACGGCTGACTAGCTACACTAACATACACAAACATTCACTTTGATTGACTAATCATTTAGCTTAAATTGAGGTAATACTATTATATACAAAAATTGTTTCTCTTTACTACAATAATAATGTTGTCTACAAAACGCCACAGTACGTTTGCTACATACTGAAGAGATCACTCCACACAAGTGCAGGCATGTTCTTCTGCATTAGTAAGTTTTACTTTTCTTCTGCGTTGTGAATCTCAGCATGACACTGTAGAGCTTGGGAAATCCCTGCAAACGAGAAAACATTTAAGATCCATGCATAAACTGGGTTAATCATCTACTGACGACATGTGACACATCAGAAGCCTGCCATTTTCTTATTGGCTACTGTTACATCCAAATATTCAGTATTTTAGTCTTATATAAACAAGATAAGATGAAAACGCCATCCATTAAATTTTTTTAATTTGTATTTCCATCCTCTTAAGTTATTCCATTAATAGCAGCAATGTTCAGAATCTATAATGTTTGCAAAATGTTGAGTTCTGGAAAAATCTTTGCTGTATAACTTTTTTCAAAGTAGAATTTTAAAATTTGTGTATGATAAAAAGTATTCACTTCTTGATGGTCATCTCATGCTTATATTTATTTAGTACTAGCTGTGTTACCCACGGCTTCGCACGCAAATCTTAAGAACCGAAGTCCTTATATTACTTAGTAAAAGTAATTATGCGCGATTGGCTACGGGTAACAGCTAGTTCGTCAATAAATTCGTAGTATTTTATAACGAAAACTCTTGATTTTCAATAAAATACCAATTACAACCAAATACCCAGATACCCACGGCTTCGCACACGATTTCCTACAGAAAAAATTGGGACATAGGAGGCATATTTCTTTTGAACGTCGTTATTACCCTTCTGAGATAAATGATAGTTACTGAAAGATACTCCAAGCTCATGATCTATTTAAGATTTAAATGTTAAAACAGTCTCAACATGCACCTGTAAAATAACTGGAATTTTTCTCCAATATTCTATGATTTTTGTATACAATTTAACTATATTAGACCATCGTGGACAGGAGTCAAAAAGTTGGAATTCATTAGCGCACATACAATGTAATAAATGATGGCGCTCAATGTAATTTTGAAACGAAAATAGGCATATTTTAGGTACATATTATTACAGTCTAATGATTATGAGCTTCAGATGTTAAGCGAAATTACGTATGGTTTTTATTTTAGGCTTTGCGCGTGTATCACTTCTGGATCAAATTAGTTATATCTCCGATGCCATGATTGAGCTTGCTTTGTTATCTCGATCGAGAGAATATGTACACACGGAGTTTCGAGAACCATACTTCTGTCAAAAAAAACAACTAAGGTTGGTTTTATAACATTCTTTATATTTGTAGCCAACATAAGATAGTAATTTTGATATCTGCATTGCTCTTCTGATCAAGCATGAGCATGGTTTATATTAGATAAATATTGCAGTTAAAGGTGAATTTTTACGTCAAATTTGAATTGTATTATCTGGATAGTAAAGTCTATGTTTAACAGTGATTGCAGAAACAGTTGAAACAAAATTTGCTGTTTCTCTTAAGCTTACTCTATGCTTTCAAACTATAAGTGTAAAGAAATTTAAAATAATAATTAAATTATAAAAACATATATTTCTTTTGTCGCATTATATATGTTTACAAAGAACAGCTGATTAAATTTGAAAAGGCTCTTTCACTTAATAACATATGTAACTTTTAGAGACCAGTGGGGCGGAATCCTGAATCGGGATAAAAAAGTATCCTATGTCCTTCTCCCAGTTCTTAGCTACTTCCTTACCAATTTTCAGCCAAATCGGTTCAGCCGTTCTTGAGTTATAAATAGTGTAACTAACATGACTTTCTTTTATATATGTAGATACAGTAGAGTCCCGTTAATCCGACCTAATTGGGACCGAGCCCTATTCGGATTATGTGATTGTTCGGATTAGCCAGAATTACAGAAAAATACGGTTTTTAAACTTGAGAATGGGTCTATTTTGTTATAGAATTATCAACATTGTTTATTAAAACATGTTTTCTGACTGTTGCATTGTATTTCTTCTGACAAATAAACGTGTTTGCGAATACTAAGCATATTTACCGTATTTAGTGTGAGAGTTCTATTGTTAAGCAATGTGAGCGTACTGGATATAGTACGAGTCCACGCGCTACGGGACGACGAGAACCTGGGTGATAAAGGAGGGTTGGTGCCACACGCAGACGGTGCAGCAGCGCTTAACCTTGCACTACGATACTTAGAGCAACAGGCTACTGCTACACTTTCCTATATCATGTTTATGACACGATGGCGAAACTACGCGTCATCCAATAGACTCTCTTCAATGCGACAGAAGACAATAACTGAATTTATGTCTTTTAACAATTAATATTGTACTCAATAATAATATCAGTACTGTACGTCCAATTTTTGTTTGATTTCACTTCTTAATACAGTAATTTAAATCATACTTAACCTATAAGTTTCAATTTGGTACGTATTTAACTTCATTATTTATGTACTGTACCGTACACAATTTGTCTTAATAAAATACTATATGTCTATTTAATTAAAGTTTTCTTTGTTTATGTACGAAATGATGCACCCATTTTCATTTTTTAAGTAATTAGTTCCTATAACTATTCCTTATCGTTATAAATAATTCCTCCTGGACCTGTTCGGATTAACCGACGTTCGGATTACACGTGTTCGGATTAGCGGGACTCCACTGTAATACTAGTAGTTACCCTTGGCTTTGCATGCAATTTCATTTAGAAAAACAGGAACACCATGAGCATATTCTTTTTAGATGGTATTTCAAACAATCCAGAAATAGGTGATACTTAAAGATATTCCAGTCTCTTGTTCCATTTTAGATTTAAGTTTAAAGATAGAGTCCTGAAGTCGGAGAGTGACACTGCTTTTTATAAGTACCTCTAAAATTTCACGAATATCTCTCCAATATTTCATATTTTAATCAACAGCTTCAACGATTTTGGCAACAACTGAAATATTCTAGGCCAGTGTGGAGAAATCGTAAGTCAAAAGAGAGACAAAAGTCAAAGTCTTTAACTTTCCAATTAACACACTTATGATGTAATAAATTATGGCATTTTACTGTTGTTTATTAAAATCCCAATAAAAATAAACCCAGACAAAGAAAATCTTCTGCACATAACACTTGTAAAGTGTAACTGATTTTGACAGATGAGTAACTACAAACTTTGTCTATCACCTGTTTAACCCTACATCCGGCATGAAAAAATTTTCATCGCCAAAGTAGTCATATACAGTTATTTAAATTTTAGGTATTTCGCGTCATATAAATGGTTTTTATTTGAAATACTAGCGGGCCCGGCGCGCTTTGCTGCGCATTTCAATAATTTTTTGCAAAAGTTGCCCGCGGCTTCGCACGCAATTTCCCGTTGAAAACAGTACACTATATTCACTTATTCTTTTTCTATCACATTCTAAACATTGCTGAGATAATTGATAGTCGTTCCATCGTGAGCCTCTTGGGCGTATTATGAAGGTATGTACCATATTCCTGCCTCTATCTAGCTGTTACCCACGGCTTCGCACGCAAATCTTAAGAACCGAAGTCCTTATATTACTTAGTAAATTTTTTTTTTTTACTATAATAAATTTTAGATTAAATTAGTTATATCTCCGATGCCACGATTGAGCTTGCTTTGTTGTCTCGATCGAGAGAATATGTACACACGGAGTTTTGAGAACCATACTTCTGTCAAAAAAAAACAACTAAGGTTGATTTTTATAACATTCTTTATATTTGTAGCCAACGTAAGATAGTAATTATGATATCTGCATTACTCTTCTGATCAAGCATGAGCATGGTTTATATTAAATAAATATTGCAGTTAAAGGTGAATTTTTACGTCAAATTTGAATTGTATTATCTGGATAGTAAAGTCTATGTTTAACAGTGATTGCAAAAACAGTTTAAAACAAAATTCGTCGTTTCTCTTAAGCTTACTCTATGCTTTAAAACTATAAGTGTAATATATGTTTACAAAGAACAGCTGATTGAAAATTTGAAAAGACGTTAACATATGTTTGCTGCAATGCATTTCTTATGGGTATTTCTGTAACCAGTGGGGCGGAATCCTGAATCGGGAAAGGGATGGGCATAGCTTATAAACCTTCTCCGTGGAAAAATACATATACGTACAAATTTTCATCATGATCGGTCCAATAGTTCACGATTCCATAAAGGACAAACATACAAACATTCATTTTTATATATATAGAAGAATATAGATTATGGGAGAGCATTTACTATAGTACTGATTTATTTTTCTTGCTTCGATTATCGTAAAACATCAAACGTTGTTCTTAACGGATAGCTGACGTGAACATGTGTTGTTGCATCATTCATGTTGTTGTTGTGAAACTCTAAACAAGTGCCAGGTTTTGTGTTTAGTGTTATGAATCCAATATTATTTGTGGAAAAAATGTATTTTATAATGTTTTAGTGTTGCTATTACTGTGGTTTAGCTTTCTCAGGTTATAGTTTTAGTTGTTCACATGATTGGTCTCTAAAGCCCCATAATGATCTCAGAGAGCTTGTTTTGGATCATCCTATTTCTAGTAATAACAATGTTTATTTTCACATTGAGCTAAACATGACAGACCATGTAGAAGATGTGATATGCTAGTAAGTGTTTTCTCACAATCGTGTGAGTCAGACAGAGAAGTTGTTCTTCCACCTGGTGACCTCCTTAGCCCTGCTCATGAACTCGTCAAACTCACAAACACAAACTGTCGCTTGTGTGTACCATATGTGAATGTAAAAACTTAAAAAAGAAAACCAATTTATTTTGCTCTGTAAGTAATTGTGGAATTCACCCTAAGTCCTATTATCTGCTCGAACACCAGACCAGTTCCACAGAGAGGCCGCAAACGCAAGGTGGAATTCAGTGACTCAGTGGAAGAGAAACTTTGTATATATTGTACCTATTTAAATAAGGTAGTATTCAAATTAAATATTTCATTTTATTTTTGTTTTAAATATCATACATACATAAAAGTAAATATGTAGCACTTTTAATGCAGTCATAAGATTATGTTTACCCATGAAAGATATTATTTCTTCAAAGATTAACCTACTTTAAAAAAACAGTGTCTGCACACGCTTTTTCACACAAAGCCATGTAACAAATAAGTTTTGAGGTAAAAGTTAGGATAACTATGTATTTTTGGAATTGGCACAAAATTGAGAATAAGTTATACCTTTACAGTTTTCATGTAAAACTTATTTCTAAGCAGTTGCACAACAGAATATTTACAAAAATATATTTTTTTAAATAACATTATTTACATGGGAACTAACATAGGTTATTGTTATTATACTATTCTTCCAAATATATATATATATATATATATATATATATATATTTATTTATTTATTTATATATATGAATAAATTGACATATCATTGTTTAAATTTGGACTGACAGTTATGAAATGAGACATTACAAAAAAAAACCATCTGCGTTGCTGTTGAAATAGAGCCGCCGGTACAGAATGATACCATTGCTAGTTCTAGGGTTAAATGTATATAAATTACTGCCAAGAAGCTAAGAATGTCCATGTAAAGTTTCCCTACAATCAGTCCAGTAGTTTTTATTTGATTGAGTAACACATACACAGAGGGACATTATTAGATTTTTATATAATTGTATAGACAAGTAATAGTATAAATTATCTACCAAACACATTTTAAATTGTTATGTTCACCATGTTTTCAGCATTCTGCAAGCCATTTTAAAACTCATGAAAATATCAATTCTGCTCAGATCACATTGTTACAGACATGTTTAAGAAATGTTGATTACTATTAGCAGTATAATAAAAGATGTTTGATCAATGTAAAAAATGTATCCATGAGTAAAATTAAAGATTTTTTAAATTAAACATCACAATTAAACTTTTAAAGACATTACAACTGGAAGAATAATAATATGTATTCAAGAAACATGTGTATTTATACAAAAATATGAATCTATTCTCACAGTTTTGGAGAATTCCAACAGAGCTTTATTAACCAAGGATTTCTAAAGAGATATTAATGTTCCTGGTATTTAATAAAAGGCCTGGGAAAGTAGTTTAAAACTGAAAAATTGCACATAGTAACTTACTTGTATAAAAACATAGACGATGGTCAAGTAGATAACAATGGCGAATGTGAGAAACAGATCAAACACTGCTGGTTTTACACTGAAACAAAATATTACCGTAATTCTTGAAAGTCAATTTTAGTTACAAGTTTGTTTTTTACATTAATGCCCAGAAAATCGCTGCAACAGAACTAATACAGATTCAAAATTTTCATTTTAATATAAATCGCATGTATTTAGTAGAATAGTAATTGCTGTTCATATTGAAATTGTTCTCTAATAATTGAAATGTATAAAGAAAAAGTTAAAGAACCAATAAATCTAAAAAATAATGATTTACATATAATATATAGCTAAACCAAAGGTTCATACATAAACTGCATTTTAAATTTCCATGACACCTTCACACAATTTAACCGGTTCTCAACATATCACATTAAAAAAGTAACAAAAGATTTGAGTGCACTAATACAAACATGTTTTAAAATATAGTATAGTTATGTGTGAAAAACTTCCATGTTGATGATTATCAATTAAAATAGAATAAAATTAAGCATAATGAATTGGTAGAGTATAATAGACTTAGGCATTAATTTATTATTTTAATTTGCTTGAACTAACTTTTTCTATTATATTTACTACAACTACAGTCGGGGCCACCAAATTAGGCGGGTAGGTGGAATTGCGCCGTTGCCAGATTGTGCAAACATCGTGAAATAGAATAATCCCTGAATTGTATCCATTTTTAGAGCTTGATATTGTTTGCTTTCTCCTGAGATTCTGATGACATCTTAACAAGTTACAAAGATGAAAATCGTAATTATTGGCTTCAGGAGAGACCGCTGATGATAACGGTATATAATTTTTGTATGTAAATACAAAAATGTAATTTTGAAATACTAAAATACCTACAAACCAATTTTAATTCATTAACATGGTGTATTAAACATTTCAGTAAGCGAGGAAGTTTTTTATTTTTTGGTTAGGAACATTTTTTCCTGTGGCAAAGTTTTAGACAAAGGTATAAACTTTATTTTTTGTTCCAAACAAATTTTTCTAAGTTTACTAACTTCGCTGGGAAATGCGTGCAAACCTAAATTATTGAAATCAAACACGCAGAGTGATGCGTGCGCCGTGCGTATACACAGAATTTCTACTCAACTTTTTTTAATAGCAATACTTTACTTTTCTATTATTTTTATCATTACTCAACTATAGTACCTACTATGTATTGTAACCATAGCGAAAATGAAATAAATATTTAAGTTTAATAAAATTAACCGTGCTTAAAACAATCTGTTTTGCCTTCCTTAACAAAATTATTTTAAATATAAACATTTTAAACACGTGTAGTAATAAAAATAATAAAGAAACATTTTTAAGTAACTATTATTAAACAAGTAACATTGTTAGTACATACTATTACATAATCACAATGAAATTATAATGTCAGTCCGTGGTTGATATGATCACTTGGTGGTTCCGAGTTATTTGCTTTTAATCTTTGTCAATGTCACTGTCACTGTCAGCTGTTTTCGCTGTCTGATGAGTCTCTAAGGTTTATAATAATAACCGATAATAAGGTTTATAATAATCCGTGTGGAAAGCTGCAGCGTCGCGTCGGCACGACGCTTGGACTAGGCAACAATGTGCACACAGCGTTGCCAATTTGTGCCTGAGAGCGACCGAGATTTTCGACCTTCCTCCGCTTCACCGGTCCCATACGTGGCAGCAGCGCAAAATCCACCCACCTGCCTTACTTGGTGGCCGTGACTGTAATTAAAATTTTACAAGCCATATAAAGGAAACTGAGCACTTAAGCAAAGTCATCAAATGTATGTTATTGTAAAGAACAAACCGTACAAAACAAATGGCCGCATGAAGTGGTGTCACCATATTATACAAATAAGGAGTACAGAGACCACCAAATATGCTACCCTCCAATACAATCATGCCAAGTATTTCCAACCTCCCCTTGGCTACTGTAGGTTGTGTTTACATTTACTTACTAATGGTAAATTGTACTGAAAATATATACAGCTTTATAACCAGTTCAAGGGACTCAACATGGTCACCGTACTATGTCAGATAAAAAGAAATGTTGGATACATGGAGGTGAATAAACGTGATTATACTGTATTAATATCAAAATCAAATAGAATAAACAGATATTATGAATTGTAGATACAAGCAATTCCATAAACAATAATCAGAACAAAACCCTTAATAATTTTAATTTCTTTAGTTTGTTTCTGATAGAAAGAGTACTAAGACAGGTTTAAACTTACCTGTATACATTTACTATGGCTTTGGTAATGTCGTAAAATACAAACTCTGGGTCTCTTTTATCCGGAGTCTGATATGACACCTTTACATCCTTTATATATCTGAAACAAACAAATATTTGTGTGTGAGAGAGAGAGAGGATACATCATTTCATTTATTGTGAGAGAAATGAAATATGTTTAAAACGGTAGTAACATTTTTGTACAAAATCTTTAGAACAAGGAGATCTAATAGTATGGAAATCGTTACGGTGAACATACTGACCCGCTGAGCAACTGCGACAGGGCCAGCACCAGGGGGTTGTTCTTGTCTGCCAGCAGCTGTGCTGAACGAGGCTGAGCTGTCAGGAACTCTATATATGTCTTGAGAGAATCCGCCTCCACACCCTGCAGTGAAAACATGTAACATTATCTCGTATTTATTTATTTCTAGTATTAACATAGTAGCTTTTACATAAGCTTATTCTTATGTACGGTGTAATAAAAATCATATATAGATTAATGAATGTAGTAGAGGAACTAGCTTGGTTGAATAGTGTCCATTATTTTAAATTCAAATGTCGATTGATATTAAGAATCTATTGTCAATATATCAATGTATAGACGATAGATAAGCGCACAAGTCATATAATGGTGAAAACGATGCAAACAAAGACAAAATAATTTTAGCAAAAGATATAATTACATGTGAAAATTAGAGACATATTAGAAACTAAATAGCTTATGAGGCACACCATCAGCCTAAAAAGGTATCGAACCAAAATACAGCTCAAACATGATATAAACTATAATACAACCTATTATCATGGCTGATCTTGAATCTAAATTAGAAAGCACAAGTTAGAAAACACTTCCTGAGAACTCAACTACTTAGTAGACAAAAAAAGGTTTAATAATTTATATTATACTGATACTATTATTTATGACAGTTATTTTTGTATTAATTTTTATGCAGAAATAAATATACGTAGTACATCGGAAGGTTTAAAATATACGAGCTTTGTCTAAAAGCTTTTGACCTTGACTTTTGGTCAAAACATGAGTCAATAGGTGGCAGCCGTAATTTTTAGAGGAAATTTAATTTAAGAACATTCAGGAAGGTCTTTGATATTGTGCATCATTAAAAAGTGCTGAATAAAGGCTTGATGCATGAGGAATGAGCTGGCACATTGTAGAGATAAAGGATTCAATCATGTCATGCCTGTTTCCTTTGTATTGGATCTCATAAATGCCTTACGATATCAAGATAATATTCCTAAAACCGAGCATTTCTTTGACGGCTTTTTTCAGGGTAAACCCATGTATCATCATGAATAGTAATTTTTTTCAACATATTCAAATAATTACTTGACAAATCCAGATTGTCCTATGGGATTTCAACGTAGTACGCCCAACAAAAGTGCTGAACAAATTAACAGCCAAAGCTATAAAAAAAATCAATTTGTTTTTTGGCTGGGGTCATTCATTAACAGCTAAAAAAACAAATTTTGCAGAAATCTGGTTAATTTTCAAATATTTATGTAAAATTTCACAAATTTTGAAATTGTGGTCACTTTCCACTGAAATGTTCTTTTTTGAATCGCCTATTAAACCACTTTTTAATCTCAGTATCAAACCATAGGGCCATTACAGTTACCAAAAAAAAGCTTTGTACACCAAAGAGGTGTTTTTGAAACAGATTGAATTTCAAAGCAAAACTTAGTGTAAACTTTCTGTTAAGACGTACGATTACAATGAAATAAAATGCAAGCACATCTAATAATATGTGAAACAGCTCTGTGACTCATTGACCCAGCAAACAAATTGTGATACATTGACCCTCATATCCAAACGATCAGCCAGTAAAGGGATACTTTTTGGACAAAACTAATGTATTAAAAATAAAAACTCAGACTATTCATAACACCATCATTCTGTGATAGGAGTTCGGGAGTGTCATGGCCATCATGTAACAATTCCACAAGTACTCACTCAGTGGGTTAAAAGTAATTGTATTCATAAATTTAAACTTGAATCACAATATACAAATTGGCTGAGAATAAAAAGACACTTCCTTGTCTATAGACAAACCAAATTCTTTGTCTAGTATTGTCCGTTATTTATTGGAAACTAGAGTACATGCTATCGCTGTCATTTAATAAAACATTAAAACTGCATTGTCAAACACCTTTGCTTCTAATTCCTGTTTTCATTAAACTTGAGTGTCAGCCATTATTTAATGTGAAAACCATACGATTTGAACATGGTAATAATACTGCCAACTAAATCAATATTGGATCAAGTAAAATATATATTAATAATTGGCTCACCATAGGTTTGGAGAATGGGAAGGTATCGGCTGAGAGATTATAGATGTGTCGAGCCAAGGCCTGAGCCACGATCTCGGTGTTTCGAGCCAGCTGTGAGATATCGACACTACTCTTGGTATCCAGTATGGTGCTCCTCAGAGGCTGTTTGTGAGTCTGTGGTGCATATACAACAAATTAACAACATTCTTACACATAAAAGTATGTGTTAATAAAGAAGAAAAGCTCAATAATAAAAAAATTTTAGATTCCAGAAGGGTTTTGTTTGCATTTCATTCGATTAAAATTTCTTGACAAACATAACAAATGAGGAAATAAAGTGTTCAGTAGAATGAATTGGAAATTGGCTCCAGGAATAACAAACCTTAAGAGAAGAGAGCGTGAAGGCAGATAACTTGCGGATACTGTATCGCTCGTGTTCCCACGCTAACACCTCCTCCGCCAGATTGATCTTCTTGTGGACTACCTCAACGGGTACATTGCTCTTTACACTTTTCAGTTCCTGAAAGAAATAGAAAAAGACATCATTATTTGAGACCACACTTCTTATGTAAATTGCATGTATCAATTTACGAGAACTGAATTTCAGGTATTACCTGTCTTTTAATACTGACTTCTCTCTCACTTGATATTCGAAAGCAGTGATATTTAATATTTAATAGCAGTGAAATAATTATTACTAGTTTTGATAATATAGTCTATAATTTGGCACTGTACAAATTTGTAGTATTAAAATAAAATACATCATTCAGTGTATTATTTAGTTCTTATGGACTTTGGCAAATGATTATATCACTTTGAGGAATTTATAAAATGAATAAAAAAAGTTCAAAATTTAATATGTTTTTTAATCAATTTTTATAATAAACCCAAGCATTGTCTGGTTGAATAGTTGGGATAATTGCATTATTCGTATAGGATTAATTTATTAATTTTATTTCTTAGATTAGTTTTAATGACACCATTCTATATTTGTGCAATTTATTTGATGATGAACAAATTATGAAAGAAGAGTATTTAAATTGAACTGACCATAATCTTTTGCAACAATGAGGATTACAAAGTTGATTTGTGGTATATTAGTTGGAAACAAGTAAAAAAATCCTCCTAAAAAATTGTTTTGAAAAGCTTAAAAATCGAAATGTAAGTTCTTTTAACTATAGGTGTCCACCAAGAATGAATAATTATAACATTTTTTATTCTTGAGTTGCAAAAAAGTTTTCAGAAAAAGGTTATGAATTTAACTTGATCAAAAATAATTCTAATTAAAATTGGTGTTCCTATTACCTTGAGGAAGTTGGCTCCTGGGGAGTTGTCCCTTGGAGGTTTTGACACATGGAAGTATAAAGAGTTGGCTCCTCCCACAGTGTCTAGGCACAGGATGAAATTGGCTTCCTTTAAGTAAAGAATATATTGCTCATTAAGTATTCATAAACACACTTTTTTGCATTATTATTTCAATCACATTCAGAGATGTTCAAGGATTAACCAGGAAGTTAAAGGAAGAGGAGAGAAAGAAAAAACAATTTGCAGTAAAAACTTTAAATGATAGAGTATTACGATTAAAGAGGAGTTGGTTTTACTGTTAAGATAAATATAGTGAAGTTATACCACAAACATCAACAGTTATAAGATTAGGAATCTGCAAAAGTGAGGCCATACTCATATGTTATGGCTTCATCTACGATGCAATCAGATCAGTACCTCTCACTGATTAGTTCACACAGTTCTGTGCAAAGTCAGAAGCACCATTCAGAAATAAATACAGTACATCAAACTATGTGCATTAAGTTTGTTCAGTAAAAATAAAATAATAAACACAAATTTATTTAGCAAAACCATTATGATTCCTGTAGACCAACATATTTTCTTAAAATTGCAATTTTTAAATAATAGTTTATGTTTTGAATTTTGCAATAAAATTCACACTTTTTGGTAATGTGGTAAATTTTACTAATTATAACATTTTACTTTTCTATATACAACTAATACAGTTTTTGAATAAAACATACTTTTTTAATTTCATTCTAATTTAAAAAGTATGAGTAAATAAATTACAAAAATTTCATTCATGATATAATTTGAAAGTGCTTTTCTTCGTGAAAAAAAAAAAAAAAATGGTATGCTAATGATGGGTTAATTATAAGTTTATTTTTATGAATTTCTGAAATATACTTTAAAAAGTCTCCAAAAATTCCTTGCCAGTATAGAAGTCCACCATTGCCACCCACTTCTAGGGTTAAAGACTATTATAAAAACCGATCTTAATTGTCTTTTGACTGAAGTAGGCTTTTTAGACCTGTGTATACATAAATATTTTTTTGGTTGTGCTAGCTAACAAGGCAAATCATTTATGGCACAAAAAAACACTAAGACCGGAGTAAATTACAATGGATATAAATAAACACTTTTTTTTTTCTTTGAGCCATTTTAACATAACTGTCTTAAAATGTTTACAGGAAATGTCTCTAACAATCAATGGTAATTTATTGAACAGCTTTACACCAGTAAAAAGATATGTACGCTGGGTTTTACTTAGCTTAACATGTTTTAAATCAATTAGATCTCTATTTCTAGTATTATAATCACGAGTTAGGCCTCTCACATTAAATACATCAAGATTCTCTTTTACATACATAAGGCTTTGTAGAACAAAGATACAAGGAAGTGTAAGAATACCACTTTCTACAAAGACAGGCTTACATGAATCGGTAGGCTTTTTATTAAAAATAATGCGTAAAGCTTTCTTTTGGCACAGAAAGACATCAGCAGCATAACTAGAATTCCTCCAGAGAAGGGTACCATACTGAAGGTGGGTATGAAAAAGAGCATAATAGGCCTTAATAACTAAACTAGAGCTAGTACACAGTGTAAGTTTTTTTAAGAGAAAAATAACTCTGGACAATCGAGTACATAGCGAGGTTATATGGGTTCCCCACGAAAGTTTAGAGTCAAGGGTAATACCAAGTAGCTTGACTGACTTGTTTGCCGATACAGTACATAGGCTAAAAATAATATGTTCAGACTTGTCTTCATTGACACATAGGCTATTTGCAGAGAACCAAAGGTAAGATCTGCAAACAAAAGGGATGGCTTTTGAAAATCTCATAGACAACCCCTATTCAAATTTTTTGCTAGGTTTCGAAAGTACCAAACATCAATATGTGTTTGATTGATGGATATTTCGGGCATTTGAAAAAGGAAGTCTAACCTGTAAAAGAGAGGCATCAACACCATCCAGCTGATCTTCTAGCCACTTCTTACTCCCCTGGTAGTTAAGCTTGCCGCCACCAGACAACAGAAAGAGCAGGTTGACTCGTGCATGGGTCTGTGTGTTAGCATATAGGTGTGAAAACAAACGTGCCAACTCTAGTAACATTGCCACCCCAGACCCGTTGCTGTCTGCTCCAAATGACAGCTCCTGTATTGACAGTACATATGACAGAATGAATTTTACAAACAAAATTAGTGAAAATGGTGACTTTGAAACTGAACTCAAACCCATCAAATACAATACAATACAATACAGCATTTTCAAATTAAGTCATTTACTAACTTATAACAATAATGAAGTTCTCTGTGTACTATCTTGTACTACTCAACGGGAACTGGGTGAGTGAAACTACTTTTTGGCATACAATAACGGCCGCGGGCGTAACGCTGGACCGGAGCATCGAGGTGACGGTTGATGACTGAGGTATTTAGAGGTGGGGGTAGGTCAAGGAGGGGGGAGCGTCATCCCTTGGCCAATAGGATTTATTCATACGATATCTATTGCCAACATATTACATACACTGTAAGAATCGATATAGTCCTGCTCTATATAATATACCACAGATATCACATCTCTCCCTTCTTAATTAGACACACAATTTTGTTACATTAAAAAAACAATTACATAAATTGAACATAAATTCTTTAAGCACATAACCTGTAATACCCTTTTTTTATAATACAAATTGAGAAGAATATTGTTATATCAACTATTGGAATAATTATAATAATAAAATATTAGAATAAAACACATTATAAATTCATTATCCGTAATACACTTGTTAAACTACTATTACAAATCTAGCCTTATAATTGGCTTTCGCTCTCGTTGAGGATACCTGCGAACAGGAGTGGAACGAGCAAGTGGTGAACGTTGAGTAATAGGACTGGTGTAGGTAGTGCGAGTATGAGAAGCGTGGGGTGACATAGCTGTACTGGGGCGGACAGAAATAGAATGCCGCGGCGCATCAGCTGTGCGGTTACTGCCTACTGGATTGTGTCGGCACAGTCAGAGCGCGCTGTCTGCTGGCTCTCAGCTGTTTGATCTGTCACTGGAGCAGTGTCGACTGCTATCAGCTGGTCAACATGACGCTTGTAAACAAGACCAGACGCTAACCTCACTAAATACATTGTTGCACCTAGTTGTTTTACTACACATCCTTCTACCCATCGCTCTTGAGATCTACTGTAATCTCTTACTAACACAGTTTGGTTAATTGGTAAAATACGTGTTTTACTACCTCTAGCATAGAACTTTTGTTTACCTTGTTTTTCTTCAACAACCTTAGATAAATTAGGTCTTAAAATGTCTAATCGGGTTCTAAGTGGTCTACCAAACATTAACATTGCTGGTGATTCATTTTTAGTCATATGAATTGAATTTCTATAGTCAAATAATATCCTACTTAAAGCTACTTGAATATTTACATTTTCTCTGAAAGCACATTTCAGTTTAGACTTGGCATAAGCCACTGAGTTTTCTGCTTGGCCGTTGCTTCTAGGGTAAAACGGGGCACTAGTTGTATGTTTGATACCATTGTGTTTGAGAAAATTGTTAAACTCAATTGAACTGTACGGTGGACCGTTGTCACTATGCAAAGTGACTGGTATTCCGAACCTTGAAAACAACTCACGAAAATGACTAATAGTCTGACTAGCGGAAGTTGAATTTGTCTCAATAACTTCCAACAATTTTGTGCACGCATCTATGACAATTAAATACAATTTATTCTTATAATAGAAATGATCTGCGTGTATTCTCTCGAATGGTTTACTAGGATAGTGCCAATGGTGTTGTAACTCACTTTTACTTGGATTCGGTCTTTCAAGAAGACAGGATGAACAACTGTTAGCAAGATTTTCAATATCTTTATCCAGATTTGGATACCACAGATAAGCTCTAGCTACTACTTTCATTTTTGTTATACCGAGATGAGAAGCATGGAGCTCGTTTAAAACATAGTTACGTAAACTATTTGGAATTATTACTTTGTAACCCCACATCAAGATACCCTGCTCAACAGCTATTTCCTCTCTCCTTACAAAGAACGGGTACAATTCTATATTGTCTTTAGGAATATGGCTTGGCCATCCATACATAGCATAGCCTAACACTTTTCTTAGTATTGGGTCTTTCTGGGTTTCAAGTTTTACTTGTTCACATGATACTGGCAAAGAACTCTCCTTTACAAAATGTAAATAGGTCCCTAACCCTAGCAATTCAGAACTGTCTTCTGATTTTGACACTTTCAATGGTAATCTACTCAGAGCATCTGCGCTGTTGTCATCTGATTTAACATATTTTATGTCAAAGTTATAACCACTGAGGTACAAAGAGTAACGTTGAAGTCTACTTGCTGCGAACACTGGCAAACCCGTTTTAGGTCCAAAAATACTGACTAATGGTTTATGATCACTCCTTAACGTAAAGTGTCGTCCATACAAATACTGGTGAAAACGTTTGACACCAAAGACGCATGACAATGCATCTTTGTCAATCTGAGAGTAGTTACGTTCTGCTTGATTTAACGTACGTGAAGCATAGCTTACCGGTCTTTCCTGTCCATTGCTATCTACAATACTTAATACAGCACCTATACCGTATGCACTAGCATCGGTCGTTAGTATTACTGGAGCTTGCGGATCATAGTGTGCTAACACTGGAGCTGTACACAATAGCTCTTTGATTTGCTTAAAGGATTTTACACATTCTTTATCAAAGGAAAACTTTACATCTTTTCTTAACAGATTGTACAATGGTCTTAGAACTGTTGATATATTTGGTACAAACTTGCCATAGTAGTTGACTAATCCTACAAAGGATTTTACTTCTGTTACATTCTTAGGTTCTGGAGCCTCTACAATAGCTTTTATTTTGGCTTCCGAGGTGTGTAGTCCAGTTTTGTCAATTGTAAATCCGAGGAACAGTACTTTAGAAGCAAAGAATTTACACTTGTCTTGTTTTACTGTAAAACCGACCTTTCGAAGTCGTTCACAAACTTCTCTTAGTCTACTAAAATGAGTCTCATCATTTGGACCGGAAATGATGATATCGTCCAAAAAACACTTCACACCTTGTAAAGTTTGCTCTATTACCTTTTCAAAAATTCCTACTGCACTAGCTATTCCATAAGGAAGTCTTTTATAGGCAAACAACCCCTTGTGAGTTGAAATTGTACATAATTTCTGTGAAAACTCATCTAGTCTCAATTGCATATATGCTTGACTCAAATCGATTTTGCTGAACAATTCACCCTTTTGCATTTCTGCGAAAAGATCCTCTACTCTAGGTATTGGATAACGATCTATCTCTAGCTGAGAATTTAAATAACGAAAGTCGCCACAAATTCTAATGCTGCCATCTTTCTTTGGTACTGGAACTATAGGAGATCCATACTCTGAACTACTTACAGGCATCAAAACATCAGCGTTTACTAGACGCTCTAACTCTTGCTCTACCTTAGCTTTTAATGTGAAAGGCAATGGTCTAGGACTAGTATATTTGGGTTTACTATTTTCCTTCAGCACCAGTCTGATAGGATCACGATTACACTGACCTAACTTTTTAGAGAACACTTCTGGATACTCTGAAACTAACTTCTTTACTAAGTTATTATATTTTACATCATCGTCATTTTTAGCTACAAATAACTCTTCTTTATTCTTGAAAGAAATTACAACCCCTAACTCCTTGATCCAATCTCTTCCCACGAGTGGATATGCACCATTTTTAATTACAAATAAACTCAGGACTTTATTTTGACTTTCATACTTAACATTTACTTCTAACCTACCTATTGGAAGTATGGGTACATTAGTGTAAGAACTTACATCAGTAGGTAACAAGTTAAGGAACTTTAGATTCTCGTGATAAAAGGATTCACTGATTACGCTTACAGAAGCACCTGTGTCAATTTCAAAAGTTACTACTTAATTTTCAACAGTTACTTTAGTTTTCAAGGGATCAACCCTACTAGAGACTTTGGCTAATTCAAACAAATTACCAATACACTCTACTACATCTGTTTCATCGTCATTATTGTCTAGTACACTTTCGACAAAATGATGTTTACCCTTATTGAAATTACCCTTATTGCTGTAATGAGAATAATTGTTGCCTGATTTACCCCTAGCCTGAGATCGGCAAACCTTCTTTAAATGATTTGTTTTGCCGCATTTATGGCAAACACAACCGTAATATTTACACTGCTTACTGAAGTGACCTACGGCGTCACAACAGTTACACTTCACTACACTAGTGCTGCTGGACTGATGTGCGTGTATGGTACTCGGCGTGGCGTGGTGACGCGAAGCGTTGTCTCTCCCGCTCGGCGCTGACTCACGTCCGTTGTAGTGACGCTTAGCTGATGACGTTGCTAGCCGATGGACGCTGCGAACGGAGCTGGTGTCATGGCTGCCTGACACCAACGTTGCTGCGCTTTTCTCTGCCATCTCAATCTGCGATGTCAGTTGAACAGCCTTGTCGAAGGTCAAATTAGCTTCTGACAAAAGTCTTTGTTTAGTAGATTCTGAACGGATTCCACAAATAAGACGATCTCTCAAATAGTCATTTAGGACTAGCACCGAACTCACAGTATTTAGATAAGTTTTTTAATTGAGCAATGTACTGAGCTACACTTTCACCGTCATGTTGGTTACGTAAACTGAACTTATATCTTTCACATACAAAAGATGGAGTCGGATATAAATGGTCCTTAATTAGCTTCACTAAATCATCGTACGATTTTGTAGAAGGCGTATCGGGTGTACACAAATCCCGTAATAGCTTGAACGTTTTTACTCCTACCACTGTCAGCAAGGTACTCACTTTCTTAGAATTATAGATATCATTACAACTTAAAAATAGTTCAAACCTCTCTATGTACGAGTCCCACGTTTCTTCATTGGAGTTGAACTCACCCACGCTACCAATAATTCCCGTCATTTTTCTTGGTGCAATGTCACTGAATAACGAACTAATATCGAATTCGTACATTCACTTCCCTTCCTCCTAGGTTGAACACTCACTTGTTTACTGACGCCTTCGAGATGCATGCGGTCGCTGACCCGACCGACGCTTACACGGTACAGATCGCAATTTTAACAATAACTGCCGAACTGACCACTTAACACTCCGATTGTCTCGTCGCCACTTTGTACTATCTTGTACTACTCAACGGGAACTGGGTGAGTGAAACTACTTTTTGGCATACAATAACGGCCGAGGGCGTAACGCTGGACCGGAGCATCGAGGTGACGGTTGATGACTGAGGTATTTAGAGGTGGGGGTAGGTCAAGGAGGGGGGAGCGCCATCCCTTGGCCAATAGGATTTATTCATACGATACCTATTGCCAACATATTACATACACTGTAAGAATCGATATAGTCCTGCACTATATAATATACCACAGATATCACACTCTGTTTAAACTAAGTCACAACATGACAAGAAAGGCCATTATTAAATCTTTTGGTAATGATTGAGAATAAGTGAGGAATTTGAAGGAGTAAATTAATAGTCCTGTAACAATTTTTATCAGCACAAAAAACAGAATAGCAAATGTATTTCACTCCATAAATTAAAATACATACAAGAACTATTTAAAGTAGTCAAAGAAACACACAAATTTGATATTTCTTTCAAAGCCAATAACCACTGACTGCCATACACCACCATAAACTAGACTATACAGGGTTTTGGCTTGAAGAAATTCCCTGACTTTTCTATACAAACAAAATCATTTTCCAAATCCTATTACCGATAAAATCAATGGTTTTTATTTAAATTAATTTTATTATAAATAATGTTAGTAAAAAGCTAATATTTACTTGGACAAAGTTACAAGTAGATCAGTCAAAATTAAAATAATGATAGGCCATATGTGCAGTATATTGCAGTGTTTGGAATTTACAACCCTATCCCAGAAAGTTCCAGAAGGTCTACAAAACTTGTCTTCTGAATACTGAAAAAATATGAAATTTTGAAAATTACAGGAGTCTACTGCTGAGGATTGACTTTTGGTGACTTTCAGTGACCTTTGAAGCAAAAAAACAGTGACATTTTTTGACAACCATTACAAAAGTAGGTAATGAACTAAAGCGATATCTTTACAAAGTAATATTGTAGGGATGCTACGACGCTTTCACTGGTAGCGAGTGGCCTTGAACTGTCAACTTACCTCACACACCTCTATCTACTCTTTCACAAAGACGGCGCTGTCCAATATTTTTTAACTTGATCACAAAAGAAATCAGTGTTAGTCGTGATTTGTTTATTTTGAACTTTTTACATATTTTGCTCAAAATTGTTGTATATATCCAGCATTTTTCCTGTACATAGTAAATTTAAGTACAATTCCTGCACTTCCCACATTTCCCGCAAGCTGGACACTCTGGTTTATATTTGTGCAATGCCATGTATCAGCTGTGTGTATGAACAGATGCCGGTAGCTAATCTTTGTCCACTTGACAATTTTTGTACTTGTTTAGATATTTTCCTATGTCTATATACACAAAACAAATATACTATATAAACTAATTGGTGTCGGGTTGGTTACACGAATTATAAATAAAAAATGGCTGTACCAATTATGATCTCTGATTTGTTGGATTCATCTCTGCCCCAGATAACAGAATATTTATTAAAAATATCATACAAATTCAAGGAAATAGACCATGTAAACAGAAAAAGAACACTATTTTTTTATAATATTATAGACTGAAAGAGCTTTGAAATATAATATATTGTTTTGTGACAGTACAACCATATGTTTAATTAATTTAACCAGTAGTTTAAATTTGTTTACATTTATAGTCTTGAAAGCATACAGTAACCTTGGTAGTAACACTTCTTAATTCAACCTTTTTTCAACCACTGTTGAGCAAAGAGTAAAAACATCAAAATATGAAAGTTTAATAAGTTTTAGTAAAAATAAACATTACATTTTAGCAAATATTAAGTATGCGGTGCTTGATGAGGACTGTAATGCAGATATCAAAGTCAAAGTTACTAACATTTTACTAAAGACTTTTACAAAACCCATCTTAGTTGTCTTTTGCAGAAGTAAGCTTCTCAGACCTGTATATCTATATATCATTTCCTTGATCGGGGAAAAAAGGTAAAATCAACTATGGCACAAAAATACTCATAATAAATTACCGCAATAAATTACAATGGCGAAAAATATACAATTGTTGGCATATTTTCTTTATTGAGGCAACCAGACAAACTAACATTGGTGTCAGAAATATAATTCACTCAAACCAAAACAAGTGTTCATACAAGTGCAAAGCTTATTAAATTGTGTGCGAATAACTGTACTGCAGGTAATTGATAGTAAAATATATAATGTTTATAATTTAATTAATACTCTTTTACAAGAGGTGGTTTGAAATTTGTCCAATATTTTAAGTTTAAAATACATTATACAAACTTACGTCCACATTTTTTGCACATTAAAAGCATATATTCTGGAAACCCATATTACAATCTATCAAATTACCAGATTAATGTATCAAATTAAAGTAGAAGGAAGGGATATAACTTTGTTCTTAAAATATAGCTATTTCTCTGAACCTCTGCAAATCCTTTTACAAGAGAGCTGTATTCTTAGGATTGCTTTTTATATTATTAGATAATCTCAAAAGGTTTAAGAATGACAAAAATTGAATCGGTAGTGGTTTGTTTACATCACACTAAGGTTAAAAAAGCTATTAGGATTTGAAATTTAAGAATCTGAATCAGATTCTGTACTAGTTTGCTATGTATGTTTAACTTACCGGAGCAACGCCAAAGCTATCATAGTGGGCGACAATGGCTATAGTTGGCATCTTGTCCTCTACTCCGTGGCCAATCAGTTTGCCCTAAAAAGAAACAATAACATCATTTTTATTAAATTCACATAAAAAAGTCGAAGTAAACAAATTTAGTTCCTAATTCATGTTTGCTTCTATAAAATATAGATATTTTTTCTCAGATCTTATTTTTCTTAGCTGACACACTTAAACCAAACTGTCAGACACATAAATATATATTGAATTATTGCCAACTAATATGTTTAACCCTTTGAACCCCAGACCAAAATATTGATGGTGGAAAAAACGTACCAAAATCATTTGACCTAAGAACTACCGAGAATCCCCGGAGCAGAAACAGCTGTTTTGCATCCTTACAGAAAGTTTGTAAAAAATTAATACTTTTGCTATTTTTTATGCTATTGTCTTGTATTACACACCAAAATGTCCAGAATGAAATTGTATACACAGAAAAAGATTAGTCTGAAGTATAAAAAAATGTTTAACAGCATTAAAATAATTTTAAAATATATGTATATAGATTTTTAGGCAAAAAAATTGATTTTAAGATTTTTTAATTAAAAAATAAGAAATATTTTTACCATGGGCACCCACATTTTATTTTTCTAAATTTAGTTTTGTGTATGTACAAAAAAAATTATATTGATATCTCTAAAAATAAACTTTTTTTGAATTTTTATATAAAAGTATGCGACTTGTAAAAACCTCTAGGCGTACAACACAAAAATAGAATAGAATAGAATAGAATAGAATAGAATATATTTATTTCCTCAAAATAAAATAAACATTTACAAGTTATTCATTTTTACATAGAAAAATTCAAAACTAAAACTAAAACTCAAATGTCTTGTTGCCAGGTTTTTTAGGCTACATAAGTCCTACTTAAAAATAAACTTAAATTCAATTAAACGCCAGTTTAATTTATAGTTTTTAAAACAAAATAAAAATATGATATTAATATATATGAGGAAATAATAGGGCCTCCAAGGCTAAGCCTGTTTGGAGGTTCCATCAATGTATTTTTACAAATGGTTTATCCAGCTTCAGAATTACAAAAACATAAAATTCAACTTCTCACTCATAAACAATCAAAACAAAACACGCATCTATTTAATATGGTTAAATTGTGCCATATAATGTAAAATAAAATAACTCCTTGTAAAATATACATTCACACACATATCCATATAAACATACATACACACATACATACATATATACATATAACAATAAAATAATATTAATACAGCTACTACGAATATTGAAATATAAGAAATCGAACAATTAAATAACAATACCCTGCTGCAATTTTTGCTACTACAACTTTAATTTACTCATCCAGGAATCTCTAGCAGTGTTTTAATCTCTTTTATACTAAATAGCCAATTTTTAAGTCTTTTTACGAATATATTTACATTTTTAGAAGTTTTAATACTCTCCGGTAATTTATTATAAATCCTAGGGGCAACGAAAATATAGGATTTCGTAAAAAAGGTTGTACAAGGTTTTGGGACAAAAAATGCACTCCTATTCCTAAGTCTATGCTTGTATGTATTATTATCTCGAGGCATGCTACCATTATTTTTATAGAAAAGTTTCATTACATTGTAGACAAACAAGTACTGTAATGGAAGTATTTTTAAATGTTCAAAAAGAGGACGTGAAAACTCAGTTCTATTTTTAAAGGATATTAATCTTATGAAATGTTTTTGCAGAATGTATAATGGCTTAATGTTTGAAAAATATGTCCCTCCCCAAAAAACTATTCCATATTCTAATCTACTTTGGACCAAAGCAAAATATAACATTCGTAACAATGTTTCATTACACATTTCTCGTAAAAAATAAAAGTATCTCAAAATATTGTTTAAATTGTTTTTTAATTTATTGATATGAATTTTCCAGTTTATTCTTTCGTCAAGATTAATTCCTAAATACTTAATGTATTCCGCTCTTTCCACAACAGCACATTTACCCGTCCCACAAACTCCCTGGTAAATAAGACAGTTAGCACACTTATATTCCAGATTAATATAAAAATAATGTTCTTCTTTACATTAAAATTTACGTACTTGGTTTTCTCTGCACTTAATAGCATATTATTATTGGTAAACCACCATTGAATTGCCTTAAGATCGTTTTGCATTAACGATTGAACCAGATCCCAACTTCTACCAACATAGCAAAGGGCAGTGTCATCGGCAAATGATGTAACTTTTCCTTGAAATCTGGCATTACATAGATCATTTATATAAATTATGAAAAGGGTTGCTCCCAGAATAGAGCCCTGAGGAACCCCTTGCTTTATTATACCCATTTCACTGATGTACGAATTTATTTTAACACACTGTTTTCTTTCTAGTAAATAACTCCTAAACCATTTAAGACTAACACCCCTTATTCCACTTTTATACAATTTGTCTAACAGAATACCATGATCAACAGTGTCGAAAGCCTTTCTTATATCTAAAAACAACCCACTGACACATTTGTTTTCATTGATTCCATTATAGATATCAGTTATAAAATTTGACACAGCACTTTCAGTATTCATCCCTTCCCTGAAACCAAATTGATTCATGCTAAAGAAATTGTTGTTTTCTAAAAACTTAACCAATCTTTGCTTCATAATCTTTTCGTATACTTTAGAAAAACATGAAAGCAAAGATATAGGCCTGAAGTTACTGCATTTTTTATTCGGTAAAATCACTGATATTACCTAAATAAATAAATAGTCAAAATTGTTGGTACTTACGATTTTGTATTTTAATAAAATACATATAAATATGTATTAATACTCATAAAATAAGTATTTTACGATTTCAAATAAATATGTATTGAACGCATATACCATGGCGACGATATTACGTCGCCCGGGGATTCTCGCAACTTCATTGGCGACGATACATCGTCGCCGCGGGGATCTTCGCATATCTTCTCAGCGACGATATTTCGTCGCCTGGGGTTCAAAGGGTTAACTATATAAAGAATGGTAATTTTTAGTTTCTTATACCTAGATGTCTAGTGATGGAATAACTATTAATGTTTAATTTAATATCACTGGTAGATGAATACAAATTTTCCAGTATTAATTTTATTATTGCAAGGCCTTTCGGAATCAATGATTCACCATTATCAGGCAACTTCACAACTGGATAAATATTTACATTTTTCTAAATAGATAGATATTAAAATAACATACAGTACAGGATTTGGAAATATAATTAACCAGTATAAAATATTTTTAAAAAATTACATTTTAATTTTCTACTAAATTGAGATGAGAGTAAAATTGAATTTCGAATAGGTATGTTTTCATTATTGATGTTTATTAATGTACAATGTTTCCTAAGCATTTAAGTGTATTTGTGTTAGTAACTTCTTTCAATAGTCGTAAAATTGTATTAGATATGATGTGTCCAGATTCAATAAAGTGATTTGCAATAGCAGACTTTTCAGTTATTCCATATTTTATATGTAAAAAGTGTTCTTTGAATTGTGTCTTGATGCTCCTCTTTGCTTGGTCAATGTACAATTGATCACAGTTGTATTTAATTTCATAAATTCCTGATTTGTTTTCGAATGTGTTTTTGTGTTTGGGATTTCCTAATATTTGTGATAATTTATTGTTTGCTTTGTAAGTGATAGATTTGTTTGTATGCTTTTTAAAAGTTTTCTGTAATTGATTTGAAATATTACTGTATGTTGTACAAATGAATACTTGTTTGTTGTCTTGAAGAGGTAGTACTGTTGTTCTAGACTTTCTTGCTTTTTCTTTTGATTGATTTGTGAAGTATGCTGCCAATAAGTTGTGTGGTGTAACCATTAAAAAAAGCTATATCTTTTATGTAGTTTAATTCTTTGTTGTAGTTGTTGATAGAGTGTGGTGTATTTAAAAGTCTGTAAATCATTGAATTAAAACTAACTCTTTTTTGTTGGGGTGGGTGGCTAGATTTGTTTACAGACAAAATACTTCACAAATCAATCAAAAGAAAAGCAAGAAAATCTAGGACAACATTACTACTTGGTGGTTATATAACTGGCTGTCTAGTTGCTCCATTGTTTACATGTTTATTAACAAAAGATCACGTTTGACTCATACTGTTTTCACTTTCTGTGTATTATAATTTTAAACTTTGTATTTTATTTATATATATCATAAATTGACGAAGCAATTAATCTATCTGTTTGGTTTGAAGATGAAGGAATAAATCCTTCATAATATATACCACTAAGAGAAAACATAATGCAAAAAATTCTGAATTATTGACGGAAGGCAAGTACGTACTCTGCTGTAAATTACTACATTTATTAAAAAAAATAAGAAAGGATACCCCTAAGTAACATTAAGACCTAAGGTAAGTTTCATAGTTAGTTTATTTACTCATGTACTCTCTCCAGTAAATAAATGTGATCAGCAGTAGATTGTCTACTGCAAAGTTAACCTTTTATATACAATATATATATATAAGTAAAACAAAGAGAATCTTACCTGTATTGAAGCAATATGGACATCCGTCTTTGGCACTGCTTTATTGGTGTTGATAACAATCTGGTAGCCATTAGCCGAGACTGAGTTGAGCAGCGCTGAAACATCACAGTAATTCAAACCACAAGAATTCAGAAGACTAGGAGAAAATATGAACATAATTTTAGAACTGACTTTTAACTCAAAACTTCACCATTGTTGTCTTCTAAAATGTTAATCAGAAGGACAAGAACCATTTTGTATAGGATGTCATACTTCCTTGAGGTTTACTAAATTTACATAGAATTATCCTGATAAGAAAATTATAGTGTTTTAAAAAACATTTGGTTTACATCCAAAATAATTAGGTCACACTATAATAAAGGTTGGAGTGAGGTTGGTGTGAATCGCTAAGTTACAGCATCCGTCCGGCCAGCTGTATACTCATGTACTTATCACAGCTGATTGATAGAATCATTATGTATTGATCTGGATCGTTCCAGATCGTCAAACTCGTTAACTTTTTATATTTCTAGAGAGTAGGTTTTTACCCACTTTGTAAAAAATAGTATATGGGGATAGAGTGGCCTCCTTCTCAGCAACATTACTTCCTTTTGGGAGGCAGAAAATCATAACCGATCATCTTAATGACATGTAAATTTCAGAGTAATTCAAATAAAGTCTGCTCTTTGTAATAATTTGATTTCTTTACTGTAAGAAAAATTCTTCCCAACATAGTGGCTTTTGGATAATACCAAAGTACTGAAAAAATGTTGAATGAATCAAAATTTTACAAAATGTTTTAAAACTACCAAAAAATCTGTTTTTCAATGTACAATGCCCAAAATGTGTTATCATATTCTTGTTTTTGATAGGCCTAAATGTTTTAATTTTGTATTAAAGAGTTTTTTATGTAAATGCGTGTATAGGTTGTTTGTTTACGAATTATAACAAAATCATGAAAAATTGCATCTAAGTGAATTTTTGAAGTTATACACTGTAATACCTGTAGTTGAAAACTATAACACATCACTAATATAAAATTTGTTTAATGCATGCACAATAAACTAGGTTCATAATTAGTTTCAAGTGTATTTTTTACTAAAGAAATTTTTTCAATCAAGTGTTTTAGTCCAAAGTTATATGTGGGTGGCTGTAAAAAAGTAAAGTTTGGCCTGGCTCTTCTTGATACAAGCATAGGGCACATACCTAGACACCTTTTGCAATGTAACCTAGAATATAAAACATAGAAAGGGTGGGTATATATAAAGAGTTAACTCACAACTAATGTTAGAGTTAGTTACTTTTACTGCCGTTTTTAATAGCTTCTACCCATACTGTACCTTGTGCTGCTGTGCCGGCCTTCTCATCAGTCACCATACTGTTAGCAACATCATCCACAATGTCCTGTAGTTCTGGAGTCCAAGTGGCAAAGTAAACTGGAATAAACACCTCTTGAGACAGCATTACTTTCTCCAAATCCATCAGAATCTGAAAATTAACAGAAAATACATTATAATATTGAAATTTACATTTAGATCAATTTTAAGCTCTATGCCATTATGCAATTCTTAGAATCACACAAGAGCACATATCATATCTGCATACAGGGTAGTCTACCCTTCATAGTTGAACTTGGAGGGACCCTTTATACTGACTATCCTTATTTGACTAAGCATTGAAGGAAAGACATAATATTACAATACTTCAATATGATCATGTAAGTTATGTAATATCAATGTATCGATTTCCAGTCCATTGAGTTATCCTGGCTTATTTCAAATCAAAGTAATATCTTTAATTTGATTTTTAATCAGTTCAGACGTTCCTAAAGTCTTAGGAACCAGAGTCCGTATCTAAAAATGGTTTGCATCAAAAATGGTATCTACATCAACGCCAGATTCTTTAGTACCAAACACTTAAATTGACATTTATTTCAATCGCTGTCCTCCTGTTGTTTAATGCCCAGGCATTTATTCCTGATCTTACCTGTTTTTCAGATTGTGGTAATGTTTCAATATCTTTCGGTAAAAACGACCAGAAGAGCTCCCGCTTTCGATCGAATCTCTCTGAAATGCTCGGCAGATATGTCCTGCAGCCTTGCGACAACGCAGTGGCGTGATGTGCTCCAGCCGCTCAGTGACCGAGCTTCTAGGTTGACGGGAGCTGAACGGCAACCTGAAGAACAGGAATAATTTACAATTAACAAATCACCATTGATTGTATTGTAAGTAATACTAATTGAAACTTACAACTGATAAAAGAAAAACAGACTATAGAAGCAGGCATTGCTCTGCTAAAATAAATACCGTTGGTTAATGTATATGTTCTTTTTTCTTGAAGAAATAAAGCCAACCAACAATGAGAAGTTATTGAAAAGATGGTTTGAGCTTTGAGGATATAATTTTGATTGTCATTCTTAAAGTACAAAATAATAATTAACCTGTACCATTATCTGCACCTTCAAGTTTACAATGGGTTACTTGTTTATCCTGAAAATCTACATAAGGTGGACGACTTTATGTTTAAAAAATATTTTATACATGGTTTCCATAATGCATTGAAGCTTGACTATAATAAACAAGACTACCTGTATATACCTTAACCACAGACAATCCACTTTTTAAAACTACAGATGACTAGTTTTACATGTAAAAAGTAAATGAAAAATACCCAAAGTCACCACATCAGGAGGATTCAAAGTGCGTGTTATTTTTACAAACACCTGTTTTTTTATTAACTTTAACATTAATCTGTTCATCTCTATATGTTTTCTCGTTTCACTTTTTACAGAATTAACCCTCCTTGTTGTGATTATTTAACTAATTGGCAAGCAATTTTTAACAGTTTTGTAAGAGTCTATTAAAATATATATATAATTGTTTTCAGAAAATATAGAATTTTACAATGGCAAAATAAATTATTAATGAATAACTTATTCCTTCTTTACTGTTTATTTATCTAGACAAAAATACAAAAGAAGGAAAGGGATGTGGTGTCAAGCTTCAAAATTAAACTAATTTTGGAAAAATTTTAAATCTTAGATATCATTTAACTAGCATATTTTATGTATTTTATAAAAATATAAAATCTTTTGTATTAGAATAATACAAAAGTTATGACTCAAAATACAAGATGCATAAAACTAAAAAACAGAATTTTAGTATTTTCTATATCACTAATCAATAAGCAACACTACAATATTAAATTACAATGTTACACCATAAATTATTGAATATAGACAACGCAATTTACATTTTAAAGCTAAGTAAACAAAAAATAGCTAATTTGCAAAACAAAGTCGTATTTCAATGGATAATTTTATCATGGTCGTTATAAAACCACAAAAGAAGAAAAAATGCAGCTTACATTAGAAATTCTCTAATGTTTCAAGTGGTATTTCAATCAAATCGATGCATTTGTTTTTCGCACTAAGAAATGAAAGAGTCAACGCTTGTTCTCTAATCTGATAACTAGTCTCTTACTGAAAAAAATGGTCTTCACTAGGCGGATCCATTGATTGCCACAAAAAGGGGTTTATTAAACTTGTGTTTTAGTATTATATATCTAAAGATTACAGGCTTCAGTCCTAGAAATTTTGTGTTTGTTTTATTTTAATATTTAACAATGCCAGATTACCATAATCCTCTTATTCTTTAAAATTGGACATTATCAATAATGAATAATAGACAAGAAATGTAAAATATTATGAAAAAATTTAAACTTCATAGCAATTGAATTGTTTGAAATCATTGTAGGAAAATAATTTTGAAATTGTTACATTGGCATTCACTTCAAACTAAGACCTGTTATACAGACAGCCGTCTTGATGTTTATCCCAAACCTGCTCTTTGGGTTGATAAAGATTGATAAGTGAAAAGAATCCATTGCACTGCCACCACATCAACATTCAGGTAACGGCAGCCCGATTTGACATGCACCATACAAGACGTTTTTAACATCGAGCACTAAACAATGTCCAACCTGATAAGATGACCAGAATTATTGCCACGACAGTGACTCTAACACTGGTTACTCGACAGTGGAGTATTTTAAAAGATAGTGTGGGGAGATTGTCGGCTAATGGGATGAATAAGACTAAGATACAAATGTAAGAACAATTAATTTGTGGACCAGAATCTTTTTATTGTAAATGTGAAATTAATGGCCAGAGAGGCAAAATATGAGTTTCGCATTATTCATCTATTGCTATTGTACTCTTGAACAAAACAATACAAGGTTTCATGGGATTGAAATGACTAAGAAAAAAGTTGTAGAAAATCAAAAGTGGAATTACTTTCTCATGTAGAGCAATATTTCATTGTAAATCCACATGGGGCATCATGTGATCTTCTTGTGGCTGCGAGTCAACCTCATTTTGGTTCCTGATGACGTTGCGCCATATTTGGATATATAAAATAACCATAATACTGATATAGGAGGATTTTTACCCAAATAAATGTCGTTTTTTGTGAATTTAGATCTAAGATCTTTTCACCAATGGCTCCCAGCTAATACTGTGAGCTACGAAACGCAACTTGACAAAACAAACAGATAGTGTAAATTCACCTAATCATAACTTTCTATGATCTTGCAGGAAAATAGTTCCATTTTAAATGTTCTACATTTTTGTTATTTGTCACTTACATCTCATTAATCTTATACCGTTTTGGGTACTTTGGTATTATCTGAAGGCCACTGTTTTTGGATGAGTTTTTCTAGAAAGTCAGATGGTCTGGTATGTGATCTGTGGTTGGGAAAGTGTCAATCGGAAATGCCTCTGACATTCAATGAGGGCTTCAGTGGTTGGCACTTCTAGCCAAAAAAGAAAAACAACCCTCGAGATAATATCTAAAATCAAGCTCAGTTCATGTGATCGCCCATTAGCTTTTTATATTTATAATCGACTGTCTTGAGTATTAGTACCAGTTGCCTTGTTTAAAAAGTTGTCATTATAGTTGACGGTAAAATGCACAAAACCACATTCACTCAACCCAAAATAGGCTATGCCTTCCAAATATGCTTATATTTATGGTTGTTCACATAATGGCTTCTTCTACTTCACATTAACATCTTTAAGCCAAGAAATCACGTTTTATCATCTTTTAAAGCAATTTCATTAAGTTCTCCAAAGTTGACAATCATTTTGAATTACCACTTATTAACCCTTCTAACGCGGCTAACGCCTAAAGACGCGGAACTACCGATGCTTTAAACGCGGATAACGTCTACAAACGCAAAAGCTTTAATTTTGAAATGGCGAAGAATTAGTTGTTAAACTGTAAACTGTACATATATTTCTAAATTTATTTAGTTCTTTAGTGTAATGTGTTTCTTTTTTATCTTTCTTTCTGTCTTTTTATATATTATGTAGTAAGCGCACAGTTTTTTTAATGGAACTCAGAGCCACGCACAGGATTCGTTCCATGTGGATCTTCATTCATTTTGTAATGTGTGATTGATTAACAAATAAAGTCTTTCTGATTTCTGATTTGTTAAAACTTCCGTAAGAGAGCAGGTCAATGTTCCTTTCGACTGTCGAGACTAGACAAAACGCTTTGTCACCGTTTTTGGACGTTGTAACGGTATCTACTAGGGTTGAAAACAATCGCTGCCATTTTTTTATATGGCCTGTGACGCGGCATACGCCTACAGACGCGTTCGTTTCATTCAGCTGTTTAACTACGTGTGTGTTGGTCGTATGTTGGTTATATTGTTAAACAAAGTGTTTTGAATCAGTCCGTTGTTATTCTAATAGTGTTTTAGTTTGTTTTTACTAACATTTAGTGTAATGTTTTGTTATAATGGCTAATCCAACTTTTATCATTTTACTACGAACAATGTAGTTTGAGCGCATTTTTGGTATATTATGTGTAATATTTTTTCAATTATTTGTTTTGTACTTTATACCAGTTTCACCATACAAGTCCAGTTTATTTATTCTAAATAAATAAGGTTTATAAGTACAATATTTGTTTCATTTCCCTTGTAGGCTATCGTATAAATAAGTTTGTGTGAATTTTATGTTATTACATTTCAAAATCTTATACTGAACTTATTTAATTTTATGTACTAATTATACGGAAACTTCAGTTACAGTTTACTCATTATAAATAACCTGTATAAATGTAATGTAATCTGTCAAATAGTGTTCCTATGTATATTATCCTGCAATGCAGTTTATTCAAAATTTCAAATGTTTTCGTGCGTATAAAATTCTCAAAAATAATGTAATTTACATGTTCATTATTTTTTCTTATAAAGGTAATACCAAGGAATATAAAACAAAAATTAGCATTGGGAAATTTTAAAAAAATTACTTTTTTATGTCTTAGCGTTTGACAGTAATTTAAATTAGCGCTTTAAGGGTTAAAAAGTAAAATGTTTTTATTATATAAAAGTGTTTTAAAATGTATGCAGATGATATACTGAAATTAATTAATCAGTATATGTTGGTTATGGCTTAATAATATCATTTGTCAATATCGATATAAAAAGCCTGATCCACAATGGTACTCTCCCTATATTTATATTTTGAAACTGTTTAAAATTTCATTGGTACAGATGATTTAAGTTAATTGTTCATACTAATTAATCATTAACAGTAGAATATAATGATGGTTGTAATTAAACAATGTTTGTTTGTTAATATGGATATAAAGACAAGGTCTACTTATATCACTTAATCTAAAGCTTGTACCTTAAAGTATTCTATAGGCTAGTTCACTGTTAACAGTATGATACCAAATAAAAGTAGTTTACAATAAACAGATGTTACACATTATATTAAAATAGTCTGTAAATCGCCCAAAATTAGCCTACTAGTTAGAGAAAAATCAACTGCGAATTCTAAGGTTAGCCCAGTTCACATACCGATGAACTTAACCTAGCCTAGGCCTAAGCATTATCTATTTGTTTTTAAAACACAATTTACCATGAGGAACTCCATGTAAATCATATTGCTGCATGCGGGAGATTGGAAATTCATATGATGCTCCAACCGGATTAACGGGAGATATGATTATAAATAAGGGCAATGCAAGTAATAAATAAAATGGAAAAAATCCTTTAAATATCTCAGAAAATTCATCGGCCTCGTTAAGCCACATGTTAAAATCTTAAACAAAAATATTAAATTATCTACGATGCTCAATATGAGTTAATCTTAAGCAATTAGTACTAATTCACAAATATTACAAAATAAACTACTTTCTTTCACTTAAGCAAGACATAACCTAAATTTGTACAAGAATTCCCCAGACCCTCTCATGGACTAAGAGAAGAGAAGAGAGTGATAGCATAGAGATGGGCGTTATTTAACGTAACGGGATAAACGAAAGTGATGCCGCTCAGCAAACAGTTGTCCCCAACAATGTGTTGCGAGAAACAACCTAGTTATTTTGGCAATGAAACAATGAATCAATCGTTTCATTGCTGGCAACGGGATTATAACAAAAAGATTTGCTGTGTGACCATTATTACTTAATTGCCGGAAATCTACCTACAGCTCGATAATATCAGCCTGTACATCAGTTTTATAAAGTCCTAGTGTAATTTATATTTAGTAGACAAAATTAATTATTCAATTATGTTTATTACACAAAATAAATTGTTTCTATGTTCATGTGTGATCTATAGCTGTGTAAAGTTAATATGTGTGCATTGAATACTCTTGGAGCATTTAAAAAAATGCAAATAGTACTAAATGTTAATAAATCAATACTGTTTTATTTTGGACAGGCCTTTCAAAACCAAACATTTCATCACGAGGCGACTTCACAAATAAATATTTACATTATTAATTGTATTACAATATTAGTAATATTAAAATACCATATGGTGCAAATATGTGCTTAGCTACAGGAGATTTAAAAACTCATCCATATTTTTTGTGATAAATGCTCTTTAAATCGTGTTTTATTGTTCTTTTTGTTTGTCAAATATAAATGTTGTCACAGTCATCGCATCTAATTTAATAAATTCTTGATTTATTATCATTTTAAATTTTGTCTTTAGGTTTTCCTAAAATTTGGGATAGTTTATTGCTTGTTCTGAGAGTGACAGTTTTATTTGTATGTTTTTCTAAGTTTTGCATATTTGGTTCGAGAAAGTGCTGTATATAGTGCAAATAAATTCTTGTTCTGAGTCCTGAGATGGCCTTAATGTTGTCTTATCCTTTAGTTTTTCGTTTCAATGCCTTTCTTATTATGTTGTCAATAAGTTGTGTAGTGTAACCATTGAACACAACAATATGTTTTGTGTAATTTAGTTTCTTGTTGTAGTTTTCTGTTGAAAGTGGAATTTAAATGTCTGCATATCATTGAATTAAATATTGCTCTTTTTTGTGCAGGCGGGTGGTTAAATTTATCATCAATGGATCATTATGAGTTGGTTTTCTGTAGATATTGAATTCCAATTGTGTTTTATTTCTAACCACCAATACGTCTAAAAATGGGATACCATTGTTTTGTTTTTGATTTCGTATGTAAATTTAATAGTAGGGTAAAACGAATTTAGAGTATTGATAAAATCTTGTAGGTTTTCATTTTTATTAAAAATATTGTAAAGACATCATCGACATTGTGCATTGTTTAAACTTATACCTTTTAAAACTGAAATAATTTTTGTTTTATTTCTTATTAATTAATTATTCTAATACAGTACGTACTGCAAATCCATATTAATAGTTTTTAGTTGTATAATTAATTTTAAATGATAACATTATATGAACGATTAATCAGCCGTATAATAAAACCATTGTTAAGGAGATTTAATGATAAAGTCTGAATACATCATGATAGTAACAAATTCCGTGTTTTAGTAATTTATTGTATTATTTAATATTCTATACGCAACAACCACTGGAAAACGTTGTTCAAAGAACGTTGTGCAATGGACAGACCGACAACCGTTTCGCAATTGTCAGTCAGAAACAGTTACTGAAATTACACTTTGCTGGCAGAATAACGTCGCAAGGCGTTGCCGGTGAACAACGACATTTCTATCTCTAGAGAATAATAGAAAGAGAATGAATATGAATTGCGAATGGCAGAGTAGACTGGGTATGATTATATACATATTATATACATGATAATATAAATTATATGTTGCGTGTGTGTGTGTTTCAGGATAAATGAATAGAACCGAAAAAATGTATAAAAGCTGGCATAGTTATAATATTAATCTTACAATGTTTTCATTATTTTTCTATCCTAATTTATTATAGTAATTATCATCCATAAATGTAATATAAATCTATTTTGATATAATTGACATATTTCCATTTTAAACATTATTTATATCAATGTATGTGCGACACAACTATTGAAGTGATATATTTTAATCATCAAAATTCTAATCTTTATTTTAATCTCATTACTTATTTACATCTCATCTCATCTGATTTTTAATATTATTTGTGTACTAATAGTAAGTAAATTTCGTTTTAAATAATACTAGATGTTATCCGCTTCTTTGCATGCATGGTCTAATTTTGGACTATTCTCTTTGGCTTATTTCTAAATGATACTTTTAAGAATTTTAAAAGAAATGTTATTTTGTTTGCTGACGATGTGAAACTTTCCAGAGAAGTACCATGGTATCGACATCTAGTTAGTCTGCAAAATGATATCAAGTAGATCAAAGAATTGTGCTTGCTCAACGACATGGACCTAAACGCTATCAAACGTCTGGTGATAACACTTTCTAGATCCAGACAGACTCGTCAATTTAACTACATGCATAAAAATATCGCACTAATAAGAGTTACCGTAGTTAAAGATCGTTCTCCTAAATTAAAACCTTATTTTGGAGCTAATGTATCCAATGTATATTAATATAGCATTTTTACTTTGGTTATTATTGACTTACATAGACTATCTTCGTTTCTTGGTTATAATATTCTATATAGTTTATTCTTGTTACTTTTATCGTTTTATTGTTCCTTCGTTATCGTTTAAAGCAGTTTTTATGGTATTAGTGTTGACCCAATTAATGTATAACTATTACAATTTTCTTATAATATTAAAAATTAAAGTTTCTCTTATGTACAGACAAACTAGAAAATTTTCACAAGGATATATTTATGTTTATATTTATATAAGTTATACAATTTTATTTAGTAATTATCTATGGAAGTTACTTGATTGTATGTTCTTGTTTTACCACTTGCGTATATCGGCACTGTTATTTCATCTATAAGTTATTGTATAGTTTTGTGTTAGTATTTATAAAGGTTCTTCATATTGTTTCAGTCATCAAGAAACTAAATATTGTAAAAAGGTCTATTGCCGTTCATTGAAATAAATAAAAATTAAATGTTTTAAATCAAAGTCTATAACCTACTTAGGTAAACCACTCTTATGTAATATGATGGAATCCTATATTTTTTAAACGTATGGCACCACGCAAGTACTGTTCACACACATAACACTCAGATAATAAAAGCAAGGTTATTTGGGAAGTAATTAATAATGAGAGCAAACCTAAAATACATTGCTCAAATATACATAACTAGTAGTAGAAAGATGGAAAAAAATTGAAATTGCCAATCACTTTAATAAATACTTCACTAACGTGGCAAAACAAACTCTAAAAACAGCAAAATGCCCTACACTAAAACAGTAAATATACAATGTACTAATATTTGTACCGTAATGTCGGTTTTTCGTTCAACAACAGAGATAGGCAGGTAATTGATGGTTGAAAACCAAAAAGTTCTACAGGAACAGATGAATTTTCATCAAAGATTTTAAAATTCTTTTAATATAAACGTATTATCCCTCTTTTATATATTACTTTCTCTTCAAATTTCCAAGGCCATTTTCCAACAAAGTTAAAAATTGCTAAAGGGATACATTTGCAAAAAAAAGGAAAAAATGACGTTTCAAACTAAAAGCCTATTTCTCCCATCCTTTCAACATCCAAAGTCATTGAAAAAATTATGCTTGAAAGAGTTTTTATATCACCTGCAAATCAATGACATTTTAACAAGCAATCAACACGGTTTTAGGGAAGGAAAGTCAACCATTAAAATCGTACTTGATTCAGGTGAATTTATTTTGGATTCTCTAGAAGAAGGGAAAACTGTATGTGGCATTTTTATAGATTAAAACAAGGCTTAATTTTCTTACTGTCGTGACTGTCTTAGTTATTCTTACACAAACTAACTGGTATTCAACATACATTAAAAAATGGTTTTACATCCTACATAAAAGGTGGCAGTAAGTTAGCCAAACTTAAAGACATTATTCATGGAAGATCAGTTATTTCAAGATCTTGAATTTTACTAGTGACTACAGAGGAGCTCCAAGGGTAAGTTCTTCGCCCCCTCTTGTTTATACTATTCACAAACGATCTTCCAATGTTAATGTAACCGTATTGCCATACTATAATGTACACAGATGACACTTTATTACAAACTGAAAATAAATCTGCTGAATCTTTGGTGATAGACCCTTTATAAGTGTCAACCTAGCACTGCAAACCGTTAAAATCACGATTTGGTTTTTAATGAAAGCAAAACTAAGCAGCTGATTGTTGGCAACTAAGTAATTAATACATCTCCCACATTCCTGATCTTTAAGCAGTCATCTCATCCAAAAATCTTGGTTTAAACTTTGGAGACAACCTATCATGCGCAGTACAGACTGACGTACTATGCAATAAGTTAAGAAGGGCACTTCTTGCAATAAAAAGGACAAAAGCAGTTAGCACTACAGAAACCGTCAAGATCACATACCAGGCACTATTTGAAAGCCACCCTATGGAATCCTTGTGTGGGTTATCGCTTCAGCCAAGAAACCTTGAAACCGTTTTATTGTTGACAAAAGGAAAGCTAAGAATTATGGCTGGCTTAAAACCTCTTGACAGCTGTAGACAAATATTCAAGGAATGTAAAATTTTTACAGTTGTAAGCTTGTACATAGAAAAAACAGTTATTAAGCCATTGGAGGACAGCTTCAAGGAAAACAAAGATCTACATCACCATAACATAAGACATGGAGGAAACTCACCTTACCTAACCATATTAGAAAATTCTTTAAAAAGAAACCTTCGTATATGGGGGCAAAATCTTTACAGCAGTTTACTAAATGAAATCAGGAGTGATGAATACAAAGAAAACTTCTCCAGTGGCTACTGGATCGACCTTTTTATAACTTTAAGACATTTTTTAATGGGGCTAATGTATTTTAATTTGTATTTACTAATAATTAAGTGTTCTAATAAAGGTGTCATATATTTACACTCTCAACAGTAAAGTACTGTAATTGTACTGAAATAAACAAATGTAATTTTATTTGAACGATAACTAAATAATATATTAATTTTAGGAATTCAGGAAGACATGTATATTTTTTTGATTCGGTCTGATTGTCTGAAGGTCTGCAGCTTAGGTCTCCTTACTGATCAATCTAATCGGTCGTCTTTGCCTCCGGCCATTTTAGTTGTGTAGCTTTACTCTGCCCTGCTTGGTTTTAGGTGTGTGGGTGGGGGGGGGGGGGGGTGGGGGGGGGGGGGGGTGGGGGGGGGGGGGGGTGGGGGGGGGGGGGGGTGGGGGGGGGGGGGGGTGGGGGGGGGGGGGGGACACAGACAGACAGAGTAGATAGTACACAATGAGAAGCAAGTAGTGGTTGTTTGCAATATCTTGTTGTACCCTGTTATTGCAGCAATATTGGAGTAAACAGGGGTGTTGCTATGGTGGGAAGGGTGTTTCCCCTCAGTATAATCTTAGATAAGAGGTGAATTCTGGGCTCTAATTTATCTCAATCCCTTTATGATGTAAGTGAAGGGTAGGTACAAGGAGAAATAGCTCTTTGAACTGAGACTAATAATTTGCATGGTTTGGTTTTTTTATTTCACTTAAGTAATAAAATAATTTGTTTTTTTAGTGGAAATTACACTTTGTAATGTAACATTTCCATATCAACTCAACATACTCCATTTACCTAATTTTTTAGGTTCTTTTTAAATTTGGCATACTGATAGTGAATGGATGATGGTGAGAAATAGAAAACGCCAACTTTGAAATTTTTATCTCAAAACAGTTTCCAAAATAAACAGTTATGTAAAGTTATCAAAGACACAAACATTTTGAAATTGCTCTAAAATCTTGGTTTAGTAGAGAGCTGGAGAGGTGTAATTTTGCAGCAATGTTATGATCTTCCTGATAATATACAGCCCAACATACCCATATTTCCCATATTTTCATTATAACCCTATAATGAAAATATGAAAATTTCAACAGATGCTTAATTTGAAATTATAAAAACAATTCCCATGAATTTGAATTTCTTTTGTTATAAGTAAGATGCAGAAATATAAATATGGGATGATGATCGGTTTATTGTGTTTCAAAAATTCTTTTTCGATTATCCTGTTTTGACTGCATAATAAATTGAAGTATTTAAAATATTTTCATAAAAGATTGACTGGTAAATTGACTGGCTAAATATCAGGGATAATAATGTGTTCATTGTTAAAGAATTAAATAAGTTTAAGTTTATTCTAAATTATGTTTAATAAAAGAAAGCAACAACCATAAAACCTTGAAACTTTTATTTGCAACACATTTATAGTATGTCAATTCAATGACTTAAATAAGTTTATATTATAATCATTTTGCAGCTATCCTTATTTTACATTTGTAGTTCAAAACAATTTAATTTATTTGTCATATTTTTTAACTTTTAAATATTTTACAATCCATGACTAATTTACATACAGGTACTTCAATGCTTTTCAATTTATTATTGTTTATTATACCTTGAATTTGTCATATTTTTTAACTTTTAAATATTTTACAATCCATGACTAATTTTACCATACAGGTACTTCAATGCTTTTCAATATATTATTATTGTTTATTATACCTTGAATTTACAACTCCAGTGTCTGAATGCTCAGTTCGAGTTTTGTTCATTAATCTTCCTCATAAACATTAGAATAATAGGTGAAATATCCACTTTATTACTAGTGTGGTGCATACTGGTTTTATTTGAAAATTTCTTCAAGCAAACCTTTTATTCCTTCCAGTTTTTTTAAATTCCATTCAATTATTATTCTGATCTTTTGTAAGTGCTATCATATTGCTGTTTTCAGGATTACATTATTTATGCTGTATAGGAGGCAAAATTTATGTTTTTCAAGCATTTATCTTTTATGACTTGAGTGCCTCAACTTTTAGATTGTATTTATAAAGTGGCTCAGTAAACAACAATAAAATTTAAAATAGCTCCTCAAATATTTTACTAAAATATGAAATATTTGAAAGTAATAAATTTGTTTTGCATAAAAGTGAAAACCAGCAGCACTACAAATTATTTGTATTGAGTTTAATTTTTTTTAACAAATTTTTAAATTTTATAGTTTCTGTAAAATGAAAAATTGTTTTAATGTTACAAAACTGGATAAAAATTTCATGTTGCCAATTAATTTATATAATAAAATAATTGAATTTTCATTTATATTCTAAGTATATTTCTTTTGTTTGTAAAGTTTCAAACATTTTACTTGACTTTACTGTTTTTAACAAACAAAATTGTTACAATTTTATATTTTTATCTACCGTTTAAAAAAATACATAAAAATATAATTTATTCCAAATAATTTTAACGAATTTCAATTTATTTGTTGATTCATTGTTGACATGAAATCCAATTAACACTATGATTGTATTGCATATAACACTTAAAAATGTAAAATCATTATAATCAAAGTTAAATGAAGAACGGTTGTCCAATCATAACCTAACTATGTTTACACTCATTGTTATTAGACTCAAAAACACAAATAAAATATAATTGTAAATAAAAAGTAAACTTGGCTCCTTAAAAAGTATAGATTTATACTATTGTCTTATACAGAGTTTAAAAAAACACTTTAAGTTAATTCAAAATTTCTGTACACTAGTCCTCAAGTATTTAATACTTGATTAAACAATACTTGCACTCATAATAAGATTTAGTACCATAGTTAATTACAATGTAATGAAAATCATAAACACTGTTATTGTTCAATTAAGATTACTCAGAAGCAGTTATTGGTGTCAGGAGGTTATCGTTGTATTGTCTGATTACTCTTAGAGTTAATAACCTGCATATTGAGCAGCTTTCCTACTAGCTTATTCCACATTCCTTCACTAAAAACCGCTTAGTTTTTTAATTGATTGTTTTAAAGGAATTGGTTTATTTAAAAATTAATCTGCTTATATAATTTTTTAATGTACCCTTCGGTTTCTTGCCCTGTTTTAGAATAATTAATTTGACTCATAAGTATTTTAAATGTACTTAAAATTAAATATTTCCATAGCTAATTTTTAAAAAAGGTTTTTTTGGTTTATTAAGTAATTACATATAAATTTTGCCTGTTGCAATTTACTCTCATAATGGAATTTCTGGAAAACTTTTTGCACTTTTTCTGATTGTGGTCCTCAGAACAAATTTGTGTGTGAGTGCGAGTATGGGCACATATAATATAATGTAATGTTGTGAACACAATATCTGCCGTAATTTTCAATAGATTTTGATTTAACTTTGTACAGTGATGGCATTTGTACTTCATGAGTTTCTTAGTCAGTCTCCAATCAATACAACATTTATAAGAATACTGGTTTTTTTGCGTTTTTACAAAATTTGTATCTTGACTATTTTACACATACAAACTAATATGGGGTTTTTTTTAGAAATATTAAGAAATTTTTAAACAACTTCTTACATATTTTTTGGTCTCTTAAGGCTTCAAGACTTTTGCCTTTGTTACAAAATCTTTATCTAAATTACTGTCCAACATAGACTCAAAGTGACATGTCTTTTTGAAATATTAAGGACTTTTAAACATTTGATACTTTTTAATTTATCTGTATATTGATTACTTAAATCTGATCTTAATATAGAAAATACTTATATTACTCATATTTATCAGATCTGTTACAAGGTGTCTAATCTCTTATAAATTTTGTATATATTTTTACTTCAATTCAACTTTCCAATGCAATCTCAACCATGCATGCATTAAGTTGTTATAACACAGAAACAAAATATTAATTGTTTTCCCTATACTAAGTAAAGATACAGTATTGATAAACACTTAAATTGAAATGAGTGTTACTAATAAGTAATTAAGTTAATTACTTGAGCTTGGACCATGATTAATGGTTTTTGCATTTTTAACATCAATAAAAACCAAACCCAAAGAGATAACCCATAACATTTTGGACTTGGCTATACCGATAGCTGATAAAAGTGTATCATTACAGTACTGAAGCACGTGGTCATTAATTTATACTAAAAATTATCCCCATTTTGTGTGAATTAATTCCTCTAAGTGCATTTACCTGTCTACACATTCACTGTGGCACTGTACTGTGTTGAGTTATTCAGATATTTATAGGGGTGTAATCTGCAGCCAGTGTGTTATTACTTATTCTGTTGTGCTGTTATAATATATAGCCACTCATTGAAATCTATAATATTTATTCTATGGTCGTTTCATATGGTTTTATGATATACAGTTTTGAAATATGTTAATATACATGCCAAGTGGGAAGTATACAAATATTTGTATGTAGACAATTCCTGAGGAAAAAATGAATGATTGCCTTTGCCCTTTGCATTAAACACTTGACCCTTATCCCAAGCGGGTTCACTTCTGGCTGGTTTACATTTTCCAGTTGAACCTACACTGTGTATGGCAAAATCCAAAATATGTCACTTACATCTATGCAATCTCATGGATGTTCAGGAATGGAACATAACTAATTGGTAAATGTTGAGATATAGGGGTAGAAGAGTTGATTGATAGGTCCAGTTTACTGTGCAGAGAATGATTTTTTTGTATCAATGAAGCTTTCCTGGTATTAAAGGTTCTTGCTGACCTAAACTTGGGGAGTACTTTCCTCAATCCACTTTGTTTGAAATAGGCTGGAACAGAGCTAACATGCTCTTCTTCCTGTTATCTCTCCTCATGGAATCTCAACTGGAGGCGGCTCTTACCCTCAATCTTAACCCATCCCTAAAACTATTTTACGAATAAGTGTAATGAGGGGTTTCCTCAGCTTCTTATACTAGGTGAACAAAAATAGAAAAACTTAAGCCTGGATTTGTAAAGTGTTTATCTATTCTGACCTCTTGAACATGTTGAGTGGATTTTAAAAACTCTGTATAAACTTTGTAAACATCACATTTGTCAATCAATGTTACATGTTAACAACTTATGTTTAATTTTAAAAGCCTAATGATAATTTAGTACCTCTAGAAGTGAAGTAGCCCATAATCGATAGAGTTTTTTTAGCCTAACATTATCTATTTAAATCGTAATCATTTTACTTTAAAGACTTAATATTTAACTTTCCCCCTTTATGGGAATGGGGCTTTTGTGGTAATTTAGTAAAAACTTGTGGTTTTATGAATTTGTCTTCATTTTATGAAAATTTTCTGGTAAACTTAAAAGATGAAAGAATGACATAAAATATTATATTTCTTGACATGTTACCAAAACAAAACACGTTTCAAGGAAAGGAATCTATTTTTTACTTCAGGTGTCAAAAACCATAAAATATCAAGTTGAACACATACAAAAGAATGAAAACTAAAATGTATGGCGATGACCTCACTAGAGCTTTAACTTGACAACAAAAAAAGTTTGTGTGTAAAAATAAAGCAGATACGTGTGTCCTCGACCGTAGAGAATGAACCCTAACAACATCACTGCCTGGTACACACAACACATAACACAGTACACAAACACAGTGTGTCTCGACAGTAGAGAATGAACCCTAAACAACGTCACTGCCTGGTACACAACACATAACACAGTACACAACACATAACACAGTACACAACACATAACACAGTACACAAACACAGTGTGTCTCGACCGTAGAAAATGAACCCTAACAATGTCACTGCCTGGTACACAACATAACACAGTACAGTACACAACACATAACACAGTACACAACACATAACACAGTACACAAACACAGTGTGTCTCGACCGTAGAGAATGAACCCTAACAATGTCACTGCCTGGTACACAACACATAACACAGTACACAAAACACAGTACACAAACACAGTGTGTCTCGACCGTAGAGAATGAACCCTAACAATGTCACTGCCTGGTACACAACACATAACACAGTACACAACACATAACACAGTACACAAACCACAGTGTGTCTCGACCGTAGAAAATGAACCCTAACAATGTCACTGCCTGGTACACAACACATAACACAGTACACATAACACAGTACACAAACACAGTGTGTCTCGACCGTAGAGAATGAACCCTAACAATGTCACTGCCTGGTACACAACACATAACACAGTACAACAACACATAACACAGTACACAAACACAGTGGTGTCTCGACCGTAGAGAATGAACCCTAACAATTGTCACATGCCTGGTACACAACACATAACACAGTACACAACACATAACACAGTACACAAACACAGTGTGTCTCGACCGTAGAGAATGAACCCTAACAATGTCACTGCCTGGTACACAACACATAACACAGTACACACAAACACAGTGTGTCTCGACCGTAGAGAATGAACCCTAACAATGTCACTGCCTGGTACACAACACATAACACAGTACACAACACATAACACAGTACACAAACACATTGTTTTACACACCAGCGAAGGTAAAAGACTGCAATAGATTTCAATCCTCAAAAGTTCCTATCCTCGTGTTCTATTTTTGTAACAGGTAACATTTGCAAATATATGACATCCTATTATCCTTTCAAATAATTCATGGTCAATAATTAACTTAATCAAAGAATTATGGTAGTTATCTTATTTAATTGCATTGATGCTTTCTTATACTTATCAAAACTCTGAACCACTGCTATTTTGAAACCTTATGAGATATAAAAAAACATATGATGACAAACATTATATTAATGATTAGAGAATTGAAACATTTTATAATGTTTACTTAATGGCTGATATGAAACTATTCCCTTTCAAAATATTGAACATATACAGTCTTGAAACCTTAAGAAATACAAAAAAAATAGCAGGGTTAAGGATTGTTTAAAGTTTTGAAACAATGTTTTACTTATCGTCTACGGTAAGTGTTAACGGGAGACAATTGTTTTGCACAAATGAGATTACCACTTTCCTTCAGCACTCGGTGATAAGAGTATTACAAACCTCAAATGTGAATCGTAACCTTCAAGCTTGACTGCGTTAAAGGACCATGAAATTCATGAATGACAGTCATCCATTAAATTTTCTTTTCATTCAACATGCTAGAAGATGCATTTTTACACAGTAGGTAGAGAAGTCGTATTAGATTTTATTATTGGATATTAATTGATTGAGTCATGGTTAGTTTAGCTTCAGGTTTCAGAATTAGCTCTACTCATGTTAGCACTCTTAAGCTGCATGTCTATATTATATACGATTAAAATTGTTAACAAGATGGTAATATAATATAAACAAATAATTAATAATACTAAAATTAAAGTAGTGCTTAGCAACAGAGCTGTGGGTCGAGTGTATAGATATTAGAAAGAAATGAGTTGGCTCAGAACGATTGATTTTTTCCATATTTACATCACCTCATTGAATAGGAAGTCTTGCCTTTGATATGTCAATAAACAGTAGCTGTCTTATAAATATCCGTTGACAAGACTGAACACTAAAATAACAGCTTAAATTTCAAACACTTTTCGTGGTGTTCTGTTTTTATTTATCTAATTAGGAAAAAGCCGTTATATCTTCACAGTTAGTGACTCAAAATAAACTAGAACTCTGTGAGAGAGTGGCATTGGCTCTGGGGATCATGTTACACCAGAAGGACCTGTTCAGACATGCTCCTGATTATTTAGTCCCCAGGCCTTGAGTGTCCGTAATCACCATACATCACTTCCTCACTTCCTCTGTGTGAACTTCCTTAATAAGCCCTTGTACCCACCAAAAACACTGACCTACGTTTGATCAGGAACCAAATGTTACTTGTATTTAGTACTTAATCCTTAACTCTTGTATCTTCTTTTCTCACATGGCAATGCAACACATATCTATTCTTATAAAAAATGCCAATGTAACACTAACACCTATTCTTATACGACAAGTCAATTCTCACGTGTATTCTATACTTATTTGGTAAGATAATACTAACATTTATTTTTATATGACAATACAACACTCATATCCATTCTCAGATGGCAATGTAGCACTCACATCTATAATGAAGTGGCAGTGCAACAGTCACATATTCTCTTATGTTATTGCAACACTCAGACCTATTCTCATATGACAATGCAATACTTCTATGTACACCATATGGTAAATGCAATATGATATAACTACTGATTTCACTTTAAATATATAAAAAAAAGTATTATAGTCACAACATGCATGAGCACTGCCTTTAAAAAAAAAGCAATACAAAGTTCCAGAAAATGAACCAGTCCCTGCCTTTACGTAATAAAAGATTGTGTTTTGCTATTACCACAATATCAGACATATATAATTTAGTTACTTGTTTCAGTATTCTACCATTTCAATTAAATTTTTTTATATTAAATCCAAATTAAAATCCTGCCAAATATTGAAAAAAATTTTAAATAAATGAGTTGAATACTAATTTTAACTGACTCTAGACCTGTAAATAGCACATAAGAAACTATAAGAAATAGCAGATAAGAGCTATAGAGCTTAGATGTGCTTTGACAAGCACAATCTCCTTAACATTTTTCACTGGGTACAGAACAATAGTCAACTAAGAATTATAGAGCTTACTTTTTCTTTGACAAGCACAATCTCCTCAACATATTTCATTGTGTACAGAACAATAGTCAGATAAGAACTATAGAACTCAGATGTGCTTTGACAAGCACAATCTCCTCAATGTGTATTCCATTGTATTCCATTGTGTACAGAGCAATAAGCAGATGTCTGAATAAAATATTCTTCTCACGTTTCAAGAGTCGTTTCATCTGCAGGAGTGATTTGTAATACATATTATAATATCTTCCTTAGTAAGCCAATGTTTCTATTTTAATGTTTGGTTGCACATACAAACTTGAAGTTGTAGGATGACTTTACTTCTCCAAACATTCGGGTATTAGGAAAACTATTATGGTGATTTAAAATAGTGTAGGTTTGGTTTCTAATGGTAATATCAATTTTAAAACCAATTTAAATTAAAAAGAGTGATTTGTCTTAAATCCCAGTGCGTAATAATAATTAGCCATCATCGTAAATGAGAATTTATGGTAATGATGGTATACTTGATTTTGAAGATTAACAAGATTGCAGTCATTTTCAGTCGTTATTGTTATGACAACATAAATATGTCACACAAATTGTGTTGTGTTTTCTGTTGTAACATATAACAATGGCAAATGTCTGTAAAACTGTTATCTTTTCAAATCATCCATTATCAATAATAAACTTAACTAGGCTTGGTTTTAACCAAATTGTGTGTAAATGGAGCATTTAATCCATATAACCAACCACGATTTTACTAAAGATAAACATTTTCTGAAATAACTGCTCCTATAATTTGTATGAAGTAAAATCATTAATAATTGATTAAATGGTTAAAAAAAGGCATTTTAAATTTGTGTAGAAGTAAAATTGAAATAATAAGGACCTAAAAAACTCAAGATATTCTACAATGTTATGGTTTAGAAAATGGTGAATTTAAAGGTGTTTGGTACTGAAAAGGAAAACTTTCTCTTAAAGCTTTCTATTATTATTTTGTATTTATTATATATATATATATATATATATATATATATATATATATATATATATATAATTAAAGCAGGAACTCATATTATGAATGAAATAATAAATGAGAAATACAAAATATAATTAAAAAATGTTAACAAAACAATGTCTTTCTGAAAGTGAACTGTCTTTCCTCTTGTTCATGTATGCAACCTTCCAAGAACTATTATTGGTGACACGATGCGCATCAGTTAGCAATCTAAGCAGGAACAATATGATACCTTGTTATTTCACAGTCTGATGGTTGTGTCCTTTGACTCAATACAACAGGAAATTACGCTCTAGCTCTCTTCTTCTTTATTGCTTGTCGTCATTGTCTATCAATATTTAATCTAGCTTATGTGTGGAGCCTTCCAAGCACTATTATTGGTGACACGATGCGCATCAGTTAGCAATCTAAGCAGGAACAATATGATACCTTGTTATTTCACAGCCTGATGGTTGTGTCCTTTGACTCAATACAACAGGAAATTACGCTCTAGCTCTCTTCTTCTTCATTGCTTGTTGTCATTGTCTATCAGTATTTAATCTAGCTTATGTGTGGAGCCTTCCAAGCACTATTATTGGTGACACGATGTGCATCAGTTAGCAATCTGAGCAGAAACAATGCTATACCTTGTTATTTCATAGTCCTGATGGTTGTGTCCTTTGACTCAATACAACAGGAAATTATGTTCTAGCTCTCTTCTTCTTCATTGCTTGTTGTCATTGTCTATCAATATTTAATCTAGTGTATGTGTGCAACCTTCCAAGCACTATTATTGGTGACACGATGTGCATCAGTTAGCAATCTAAGTAGGAACAATATGATACCTTTGTTATTTCACAGTCTGATGGTTGTGTCCTTGACTCAATACAACAGGAAATTACGCTCTAGCTCTCTTCTTCTTTATTGCTTGTCGTCATTGTCTATCAATATTTAATCTAGCTTATGTGTGGAGCCTTCCAAGCACTATTATTGGTGACACGATGCGCATCCAGTTAGCAATCTAAGCAGGAACAATATGATACCTTGTTATTTCACAGCCATCCTGAACGGTTGTGTCCTTTGACTCAAATACAACAGGAAATTACGCTCTAGCTCTCTTCTTCTTCATTGCTTGTATTGTCATTGTCTATCAGTAAATTTAATCTAACTTATCTGTGTGGAGCCTTCCAAGCACTATTATTGGTGACACGATGTGCATCAGTTAGCAATCTGAGCAGAAACAATGCTATATATACCTTGTTATTTCATAGTCTGATGGTTGTGTCCTTTGACTCAATTACAACAGGAAATTACGTTCTAGCTCTCTTCTTCTTCATTGCTTGTTGTCATTGTCTATCAATATTTAATCTATGTATGTGTGCAAACCTTCTCAAGCACTATTATTGGTGACACGATGTGCATCAGTTAGCAATCTAAGTAGGAACAATATGATACCTTGTTATTTCACAGTCTGATGGTTGTGTCCTTTGACTCAATACAACAGGAAATTACGCTCTAGTTCTCTTCTTCTTCATTGCTTGTTGTCATTGTCTATCAGTATTTAATCTAGCTTATGTGTGGAGCCTTCCAAGCACTATTATTGGTGACACGATGTGCATCAGTTAGCAATACTGAGCAGAAACAATGCTATACCTTGTTATTTCATAGTCTGATGGTTGTGTCCTTTGACTCAATACAACAGGAAATTACGTTCTAGCTCTCTTCTTCTTCATTGCTTGTTGTCATTGTCTATCAATATTTAATCTAGTGTATGTGTGCAACCTTCCAAGCACTATTATTGGTGACACGATGTGCATCAGTTAGCAATCTAAGTAGGAACAATATGATACCTTGTTATTTCACAGTATGATGGTTGTGTCCTTTGACTCAATACAACAGGAAATTACGCTCTAGCTCTCTTCTTCTTCATTGCTTGTTGTCATTGTCTATCAGTATTTAATCTAGCATTATGTGTGGAGCCTTCCAAGCACTATTATTGGTGACACGATGTGCATCAGTTAGCAATCTGAGCAGAAACAATGCTATACCTTGTTATTTCATAGTTCTGATGGTTGTGTCCTTTGACTCAATACAACAGGAAATTACGTTCTAGCTCTCTTCTTCTTCATTGCTTGTTGTCATTGTCTATCAATATTTAATCTAGTGTATGTGTGCAACCTTCCAAGCACTATTATTGGTGACACGATGTGCATCAGTTAGCAATCTAAGTAGGAAACAATATGATACCTTGTTATTTCACAGTCTGATGGTTGTGTCCTTTGACTCAATACAACAGGAAATTACGCTCTAGCTCTCTTCTTCTTCATTGCTTGTTGTCATTGTCTATCAGTATTTAATCTAGCTTATGTGTGGAGCCTTCCAAGCACTATTATTGGTGACACGATGTGCATCAGTTAGCAATCTGAGCAGTAACAATGCGATACCTTGTTATTTCATAGTCTGATGGTTGTGTCCTTTGACTCAATACAACAGGAAATTGCGCTCTTGCTCTTTACTTCTTCATTGCTTGTCGTCACTGCCTATCAATATTTAATTAATTTAGTTTGATTTCAAAAGCTATCCTTATTTTTGATAATTTTTAATTAAAATGAAATACAGTGAATAAATATACTGGGTGACAATTTTATTTAGACTTGTCTAAGTTTCTATAGTGGTCAGCAGTTTATTTTTATTATTGTGTGAATTAATCTGTTTTAATATAATTTTTAATTGATTTGATTTGAGATTAGAAAATATTGGATTGTAAAAATCACTTATGTCTGTGTTTTGGACATCATTACAGGTTTAAGATTAAACAGGGATTGAGAGATGGGGAGTTTTCTGTAATGGTATCCATGCCCATTATTTTAAAATGTCTTGTTTGTCTGAGAAGAAAAAAAAAACAAGTCCATCGACTTTTATTGAAATAGTGGCTATAACAGTGGACAAAACACTTTTTGTTCAGCATTAATAGATTCCATTTATTTAATAATATACATTTATAAATAAATAATTTATGAAATTAGATTAAATAAAACTGGTTTTAAGACCAAAATTATGTTATTGGGTTTATTACTTGGTTTACAGTTATAACTTATAAAAAAATCTGCCAACTTATTATCAAAACATTCTTTTTAATATTTATTTTGTGCAAGAACAGTTTCTGTTGAAAAATACAAAACAATAAATTATAATAAAACTTATTTACTAATCAAAACTTATATGAACTAACACATTTAAATTCTAATGAGTGATTATACTTGATTTCCTTTTTTTACCATACCACCAAGCAAGGTTCTCAAAATTAGCATTTTTAGATTTCCAGAGACTTAACAAGGATTTATTAAATAATTCCCCTATATCTAATTTTTTTTAAAGAGTTTAATCTTAATATTTAAGACAATGTGTTTCATTCTTGTGGTAGTTTTAATAATTTAGATTTCAATGTGCTTTTTATAAAAATTTTTAAATACAAATTTGTGTTGCAGCAATTGGCTGGATCCGGCAAAGTTGGTGCTGAAGCAGGTGAAAGGTGAGAGCCCTCAAGTTGCGCTGTTCTAGTGTCAATAACCATTACCATGACAGTTTATTGACATTATAACCCTTCTCAACTGAACTTTGGTGTTTGCATAGCGTTGTGTTAAAGTAGTGTGTAAAGTAATCATTATCCTGTTGTATATGTATAAGTATATGTTTTGCCCGAATTAAATAAATTATTTTGTACCAATTTCTTAGTTTCGTCTTAAAAGGCCAATGTCCTTTGAAAATAATACAATGAAAAAATAAAATACCAATGTAATTTTCTTATAGGAATACTTACAAATTTAATTTTGAAATGGTGAGAGAAAGGATGAGAAAAACCTCCTCCCACCCTCGCCACCCTTTGAGGAATGGTTTTCTTACAAATATACAGTACTGGTAATTTTTTATTTGGATATTTTATTTTGAGTACATGAAAAAGTTAGTCCCATAAAAATAATAAGGATAGTTGTTATAAAGTATTTGTATGGGATGTAATTATAATTTATCATAATATTTAAGATTTGTTCAATCTGCAAATTACGAAATATAATAAAAAATTTGTGAGTTAAAAATAACATTTTTAAATTTAAGAATTATTTGGATTGCACATAAACATTGCAAAGATTATAATTGACAAAGTTAGTCCTCTTGATAGCTGTAAAAATGGACATTTAAAGGATGTTTAAAGATCTTTTTAATGGAATAATTTTTTTTAAGTAGTAAGTTCTTTCACTTTTTGATTTTCAGAAATTTGGTAATATGATTGAAATGAGATTTTTGTGAGACTCATTAATGAATTGATTGTAACATAATTATCTTACTAGTATTCGGGCTGTTCTGAAATCTGTTCATGTCTTGTACTGCAATGAAGGTAGTAAGTAATCTTTAAAATAATTTATGGGGAAACCTACTTTCATATCAAACGTTCAATATCCAACATTCTATAGAATAGTACAAAATAAGTAGGTACTTTTGATTTGTTTGTTGTGTTGAAGATTGAAGATCTAATAATATCAGTGATATGATAAATCTTTCAAAATCTTTATAGTAATTTGTGTTAATAATAATGAAATAATGGTAAGTTACGTGGTAAAGAATTGTGAGTAAAAGTATATCTGTGCTCATTCTTACAAAAAGTACTGTAATTTTGAAATGTCTATGCAGTCTACCGTTATCATCATGCCTGATGATCGTTGCAGACATGGACCAATCCTGTTTAGTTTCCGGGTAAAATTCTACCCTCCGGATCCTTTCAGACTGAAAGAGGAGATCAACCCGGTATCAGATCTACCTGCAGCTCAAGAGGGACCTTCTGCATGGGCGGCTCTACTGCACATCTAGTGAAGCAGCTCTTCTAGGGCTTATATCATACAAGGTACTATGGAGTCTCTAATATACTATATGACTTTTTTTTAAATCGTACACAAGATTTTTGTATGAAGATTCACTGTTATTCTACTTTTTTATGTTATCAAACCATCACCTTTTTCTTAAATTCAATTTATCATCAAGTTTTATGAATGAACTGAGAGAAAAGGAAGAGTTGCTGTCTCTTTAGAACAAGAGTATATCATACTGGTGGATGATTTTAAGCCTAAGTTAGAAACTAAAGAAAGTCTCACTTTATGGCTAGCTGTAAAATTGTAACAGTTGTATTGCTGCGATATCAACATGTATAGGTCGTAACCGTACAATCATGGCTGAAATATTACTCTGGTGGCCTTGATTAGTAATTGTTTACTGGAAATTCCAACTGTTGTGTATTATCTGATTGCTGTTATGTAGCATAAAGAAACTGGAGTACAGAATAACAAGACGTTCAATCTGATATCTTTACTAATGGTAACAAAATATTTGTGTGTACAAAGCCTTAAAATTTAGGATGTCGTTAAGTATAGACAAGTAAATCAAACTTTGCCCTACATATAATGAAGCCAAAAAATCATAGCCAAAGAGGTGTGAATCAAAATCTAGAATCCTTAAAAAGTATATGGGGAATTAGTCACTTCAAGAAGATAAAGCTGGTGAATGAGAAAATTGAATATCATACATATTTTAAAGGCCAGAGCGTGATTTAATTCAATTTTTGTATACAGCCGAGCTAGGCGACTACAGACCCTGAAGAACATGTAGAAAATTATGTGAGCGAGATGAAGATCCTTCTGAAACAGACACAACTGGTGGAGGAGAAGATGATGGAGCTGCATCAGACACAGCTGAAGGGTCAGAGTCCTGTGACGACAGAGAGCAACTTCCTCCGCAAGGCTTGCACGCTGGACACCTATGGCGTAGATCCTCATCCGGTCAAGGTTTGTGAGTTATTCACTGGTTCGTCATTCATAATCCTTGATTGTTTTCAGCTTTTTATTAGCTTTTACAATGATGGATTCTCAGTAGACAGCGAGGAAAACCTAATGTGAAGTAGCATGAGACGTTGGCAGTCATGGAGTTATACGATAGTTAAATAGATACACAATGTGTGGGTGGGGGGGGGGGGGGGTGGGGGGGGGGGGGGGTGGGGGGGGGGGGGGGTGGGGGGGGGGGGGGGTGGGGGGGGGGGGGGGTGGGGGGGGGGGGGGGATAATCAGATACAGTCGACTCTCGATAACTCGAACCTCAATAAGTCGAATTCTTTGATAACTCGAATTTTTTTCTGTTCCCTTGAGAAAACCTGCCTAAGTCGAGAAAAAAACCATGCGTAACTCGAATTAATTTTGCACCCGAATTTTACCTCAATAACTCGAAGTGATAGAAAAAATGACCTCTATAACTCGAAGTTCAGTAGATAAGTCAAAGTCTTTAAATACATTACCTCTACAACTCGAAATGTTCAGATCAACCCTCGCTAATTCGAAGCTGTGCTGTGTTTACAGCGAACCTGTGTTAGGTCATAGACCTAGCCGAACAGGTCTGGACATGTCGCTGAATTATCCAACTGTCTACCAAACGTCAGTGCCGTGTGCAGTCAGTTCCCACGCATTTAGTCAATAGAGTGGCACGTTCTCGTTCCCGGTCTAACCCTGTTTTGCGTTTAGTGAATGTGAGTGACTACAGTACAGTATGAGTGACGACAACATGAGCACTAGAAAAGTGAAAACTTTGAATATATAGGGGACAAGTTGAAGATAATAAAGTTAGTGGGTGAAGGGAAGAGGTAAAAGAAGACATTGCCGCAGACTTCAACATTCCTTGCAGCACGCTGTCAACGATCTTGAAAAACAAAGAAGAAATTCAACAAAGGGCTATCGAAGGTAACTTAAAATGTAAAAGGAAAAGAAATGCTGAATTTAAAGATGTAGAAGAGTGCATGATTAAATGGTTTAAACAGTGCAGAGAAAAAAATATTACTCTAGGCGGCCCATTGATAAGAGAAAAAGCTGAGCACTTTGCTAGATTTTTGGGCCACATAGAGTTTAAAGCCAGCAATGGGTGGCTTGAAAATTTTAAAAAAAGGCACAACATTTCTTTTAAGAAAGTTTGTGGAGAAAGTGGAGCTGTAGACGATGACATAGTAGTTGATTGGAAGGCTTCATTACCAGATCTCATTAAAGATTATGACCCCAAAAACGTATTCAATGCTGACGAAACTGCTCTGGTCTTTAAGTGTCTCCCTGATAAGACTTACGAGTTTAAAGAGGAAAAATGTCAGCGGGGGCAAACACAGCAAAGAACGAATTACTCTTTTGCTTGCGTCAAACATGACAGGTACGAATATGTTAAAACCTCTAGTGATAGGGAAATCAAAAAAACCTCGATGCTTTGCTGGAGTAAAGTCATTACCTGTTGACTACACAGCAAACAGGAAAGCATGGATGAATGCGGAGTTGTTTGCAGATTGGTTACTTAAGTTAGATAAGCAAATGGGCAAAGGGAAGCGAAAAATTATTTTATTTATTGACAAATGCAGTGCTCACAACACTATTCCTGAGCTCAAATGGGTAAAGGTCCAGTTTTTTACCAGCAAATACGACATCAAAATTACAACCTCTGTATCAGGGCATTAAGAATTTTAAAGTTCTTTACAGAACTGAAGTTGTAAGAAGATTTGTGGCTGATATTGAAGACGGAAAGGAGTGTTTAATCAACCTGTTACAAGCCATGCGGTTGATTGACAAGTGCTGGAAAAAGTGTAACAAAGCAAACTGTTGTCAATTGTTTTAAGTCGTACGGGTTTGCAATAGATAGGGACCAAGATGTTCCAAGTGACAATGACCATGAACTAGAACCGAGACTTCCCAACGCTGAAGCTGAGTGGACCGTGATAAATAACGAGCTCCCGAATTTAGACTTTGATGATTTTGCAAATGTCGACGAGGGTGTTTCAGTCTACGGACCAAGACATCATCGCAACTGTAGCAAGTGAAGACGTCCTCTCTGATGATGATAATGACAACGGCATGGAGCAGCCACCGGACATCACAACCAAGGAAGCCAAGGCCGCAGTGAACACTTTACGTAGCTACTTAGAACAATCAAGTGACGTACCAGACAACGTGTTCTCTGCTGTTGTTGTTATTGAGAACATTATAGACTTAAATTCTGAAAATAGCCTTAGGCAGAAGAAGATTACGGATTATTTTCAAATTTGAATTGTATGTACGTATGAATTGTAGGCATACATTGCAGTGTGACAGTAGCCTAAGTACAAATGATGTATGTAGTTACAGTACATACATTAGTTTTGTAAAGGATGTAGGGAATAAAAAACATAGTTTATTTGTACCTCTATAACTCGAATTTTATTTTGTTTACCTCTGTAAGTCGAATTACCTCTGTAGGTCGAATTTAGTGAAATATTACCTCTATAACTCGAACTATTCTTAAGTCGAACTATACGTAACTCGAATAAAACAGCCGTTCCCTTGAAATTCGAGTTATCGAGAGTCGACTGTACAACACTATTACTAAGTGAGAGTTTGTATCTTTGATTATGTCTATGAGCAGATATTGCATCCAATGTTAAAAATATGCTGCCACTTCGAAGCATTGAAATTACATGCTCTGTAAATACATTACAGGAAACCAGTATACACATGTGATATTGGGTAAATTCTAACAATAACAAAAAATGCTCAATATTCTTAATCTGATTTATAAAAATAAGGTAATTATAATAAGATTTTAAATTGGTTAAAACTCTGAACCGAACATTTGGTATCGTAGTGCTGTCTATGTATGTTTTAAACAGTACTATGTAGCTTTACCAAACAAAATGTCTTCCAAAAATCTCCATATGGATGCTAAGTCTATTCTCTGAACAATCAAAAGCTTGCACTTAAAGAAATTGCTGTAATACACATATTTAGGTATTTCATTGCAAGTTATTTTTAATTACTCAGATAATTTTACTTTGTTACATAAAAACACATATACAATAGTACATTATTTGTAAATATTACTAGTTACTTTTATTGCCTGTAATTTAATATCACGTGAAAAGGATATTGCCATCGCGATTGTATGAGAATAACGAAAAATCAACTCAGAATAAACGGTGGAAAATTAAGGAATAATGTCTAGGTCACGTGCCTGAAGGTATTCAGACAGGCAAGTTGGTACCCAATATTGCTGCCATTTTATACAAGGTCTCTAGAGAAATATATCAGGAAATTAAAAGTTACAGTGCTACATACTACCATTATGGCAATCTGATGTGCAACCTTTCACACCTATAAAGATTAAATAAAACAGTTGTAGATTCCGTGAGCTATTAGACTTTTAGGCCTTTATGATCTGAATTTGTTGCAATAGACCTACTTTTAAAGAAAATATCTGAAACAATACATATTCACGTATCGCAATACTTTAATGTGTTCGTCCATTTTGCATGTCTTTTCTGCAGTCTTTGATATACGGGGGATTACCAATAACAATGTTGCACTCTGTGTCTGCCATTAACAAACTCATTTTGCAACCAATTTTAGGTTATGCCCGCTTCGTGTTTGCCAAATCCCATAGAGGTTATGTTGACAGATAAGGACAAGAACACGCAACGTTTGTTAGTTGCCCGTATGACCTTGGGTTGCGTGCACTTCGTCGTCGTGCGGCTCGTTTATTAAATTAGTCTGGAATGTAAACTACAGGGTACCCGCGCGACTCCTGCGGCCATCGACCGATCCATATCTTAGAACTGAACTTGCTCATGGTTTCGGGCGTTGACTCACTTTATTAGCCAATCACAGAGTCCGTCGCCAGCACGAACTTCGTGCATCACTCCTCACATCGACAAGTTGCACTTGCTACACTACACTGAATGTTTCTAGCTTTTCCTCGAGGCCACATTGGCTAGAAGCTAGAATTGCAATGTCTCATCTACATTAAAGTGGCAAAAATTTTGTAAAACTATAATCCGACTGCCAGAAGAAAGAAGGTGGCAGGAATGCAGTCTAGAGTCTGCGGGGTAGGTCCTTACGACAAGGTCTATCGTCCTGTCCGTGGTGGATGAACTTATTTGGCTAGTGATCTACGTTATAATATATCATATTATGTAGAAAACTCGGTTGCTACGCCGTGAATTTTGCCCTAGGTATCTCTGCTTTCGAAAAGATGTATAGATTTTTAGTTTCTTCGTCGCTGACTGTTTTGGATCTCTTGAGACGGATTTTGATTCCAGGAGTTAAGTCTGTCACAACGTTAGATTTCAGACTCTGCACTAAGTGGAAAGATATTTGGGCTGAACTCGACATTCGCAACAAAAATTGCTTTAAAAAATCAATATTTCTTTCAATTTTGTATGTTTTGCAAATTCTTTATACTTTTTCAATCAATCAACAAAGACATGGTTTCACCAAGAAGCCTCTCTACTTACCATTGGATATTGCTAAAATAGATAAGTTTGAGAAGATACAATGTTAAAAAAATATCATTTTATTATTTTATTCAGATATTTAATTATGAGGAATAAGTAAAACAGTATTTAAAGACAATATCTGTTACATTATATTCGTTTTTTTTTTTTTTCTTATCAGTAATACTACACCATTTTACTAATAAATTATCTTTTTAGAATCTTAAATTAGTCTTTTCGGCTCAGTATGAAGAAGTAGGTAAATAATATTTCAATTGTCACAACTGAAATAATATTAATTTATTCTCAAGGGGTTTACATTTAGTCTACTCAATATCTTTGACCCTTTAGACACACAGACATAAAATGTTTATAGCAGATAGTTTTGGAAATGTTATAAGCATTACAAAATAGTTTTAGTTTCTTCTCTAGGTTCATAAATAACGACGTAGTAAAATGTTTAACGTTTAGACGGCTATTATAATACAACGGCGAGTATGTTAACATAATACCACTTATAACAAAGACCAACACTATTAATAACAATAATATAAATTTTTAAAGTATTTATTAATAACCTATATTATATATTAACCAATAGCAATAATAAAATAACAATAACAAAATCGATAATAAATAAATACAAACGTAGTCCAGATACAAACGAAGGAGCATCCTTCCGTTTAATGTTTATTTAATGGGTTTGTTAAATGTTTGTCCAATGTATATTTGAGAACTGTTGAAAATATAACACAGATACACACACAATATACAGCACGCAAAGGTAGGATGGTTAAAAGCATTATTAAATAAACCATTCTGATGCCTGTCTTCTTCAAACTAGATCTTCAGAAAATTACCGCACGTGTTGAAAGCAGTGATGCTAACGATAGTCTCATCTAGTGGCCATTCTCAGTGTTTAGTTTGTGTGAACCTACCACTACTAAAGAAACTAAAAATATCCTCTTTATCGGAATCAATAGCATAAATTGCTGCTTTCGATTCTGGAAAACCACACTCAAAATTAATCCTCTGAGACACAAGTAACGTACTGTTTGGTGTGGTTTCATGATTACCAATGTAGGCTCTGGAACTCAGGAGGTTAAGTTACGACACGTTCAACCCAGCTGAAAGTACAGCACGCAGTTTTAGTTACCGCCGCTCACGTCCACACACCCCCGTTACGCAATTGCTGAAGATTTGCAGCTAGCGACCTTGACGGGACCACGCCCTGTCGGTCACTGCCAAGGTCGACCAGCGCGCATCTGTTCAGGTAACTGACCGCGGCAACCTGCAGCCCTCTCCGCCTGCTCTGCTCGCTACTCCTGACTACTAGGCTACTCATCGTCATAGTGTCAGGCGAAAAACAATCGTAAGGTTTATCCACTGTGGTATTATATGTATTGTAACATGAATTTCTTCAAACTGGAAGACTTACTTCACCAGAAATTCAAGTATTCTAGTCCACATCTACAAGCCGCTACAAACCGAATACTATCATCTTTGGTGTTTAGTTGATCAGCGTTCTCTAGTTGAGATCTGTGTAATACTCAACTAATCAGAGCTAACGATCAACAAGATTTTCGCTAACGACAACAAGATGTTCGCTAACGAGCAACATCTATCGCATCTCGCGTTCCTACTGGCCTTGCATGTCTTCTTCAAGCCGAGTAGTCTACTAGCCGAGAACCAATTAGCTCTGCTTAATCACCTTACACAACCTACATTTTCTTGAAATCTATAGACGAATTATTACTAACAATGAAATTGATCAGCTGCACTGACTTTGTTGGAGGTCGAAATAGAAGGGTATTAAAAGGGTTAATAATATGAAACGATAATTTTTCTCTCAGATCACATTTTTCCTAGCTCGATCCCTTAAAACTGACCTTCAGACATATAAATAGTGGTTATATCATCAGAGGACTGGATAAATAGACTGAAAGTTATCACTTTTTAGTTAGTTAAGGCTGATTTAACATTTATATTCATGTCTAACGGTTAGTTTTATGTGTATCAAGAAAAGAAACTGTGATCTGAAAACGTGTCATATTGTTTTTAACCCGTTTGATACCATCCTATTTCGACCTCCACCAAAACTAACACGACTGACAATCGATTTCTTTCTTAGAGAGAATTTCATCATCGATCGCAAGAAAAGCCAGGTTGTGTGCTTATATAATACAAATTGAATCTCGAGCTCCTGGACTAGACAGGTCAATAAGTTCTAAAAAAAAACTCAAAATTTTTAGGAGAAAATCGCAAATGCACATGTTGAAAAGAGTGCTGCCAAAGAAACAGAATGTATAAATGAGGAACATTTTCACCACGGACTCCGGTAGGATGTATTTCACTGATGTGGTTTACTTGGTAATTGGAAGTTTCATTCTCAGATATCGATAAAAAGTTTGGCATTTTTATGCATAAATTTGTCTTTCGTAATGAATTCATGTAAATATAAGTATAGTTCGAAGCGAACTAAAAACGCCAACACTGTAGCGGCAAGGGTGATAGCTAAGGTCAGATGATGCTGAGAAGCTCTGTCGGCGGCGGATGATTGCTGCTGACATCATTGTTCTCAGTCGAGTGTGAAATTTTCGCGAGGATATCATCGGCAAGGCAGGGCGTGGCGCGTGGGCAGCGGAATCTGAAGACCCCGCACTTGGAACCGCTGTGCCTCTCCTCTCGCGACCTTGCCCGAGTATTGAGGCTCACTTCCTCCAAGAGTTCCTTCAATAATTGTGACGCAACGAGATATGAACCTAAAAGTTTCTCTCCACATACCCTTTACTTTTCTTTGGTGAGCATCCCGATTGAAGGTATAGTTGAAATATACCATAGGATATTTATTTATAATGTCATAGAGCAATCATTGAATGACTTCATATGGTAAGTAATCATGGATATATTCTAATATTTAGTTAGTTGCAAATGTTCTCAAATATAACAATCCAATAGAAAATTTCAAACTGTTACTCTGTCTGTAAACATTATACAATGTATCCATAGATCAATGATAGGGGTTGAAATGTAGCTTCGAAACAAAATATAAAACAACTTGTAGTTTTAATGTTCCATTGCTTGGTTCTGTATCTTGAAAACCTTTATTTATATTTCTAATTAAAAGTGGCTTTTTGTATTGCTCGAGTTTGTTGTACGCTATAGGTAGTCTGCATCTCACCAATTTACTACAATATCGAAGAACGTAAAACCATGCGCAACAGGCTTCGCTGAGTTTCCAGGCTACGGAGGTTCATCCGATTGTCAGCAACACTGCATTAGCCTAACTATAACCCAAACATACCAAACATCACCCTGTAATCATGTCATAGGGATTCCTACCTCTTCGGATATTCAACTGTTTGGAGGTCATGGACATATCCTAGACATTATCTTGCCCAAATGAGGAACGCTCCACAGAGGAACATTCACTATCACCGAACTCATGAAAATTAAATCTGATGAAATTGTTAAGATCTTTTATAGGTACAATTATTTCTCAATATATCCTCTTGAATGATAGGCTTCACTCCTAATGATAGGATTCCTTGGTCAACAAAATTCTATAAACCATAATAGAACTCGATTTTGCTAATGTAAAAAAATTAAGGTTCATATAACATTTAAAGTTAATAGCTAAATTCGTTGTCTAAACATCCTGTGTAAAGACAGGTAAATGTTAAATCTGCCAGACCCCTGAGTGATAAGGCTTTGCTAATACTCAGCCAAAAATAACTCTCATGATTGTATTTTCAGCCATTTAATTAAATTATTCCTTTTAAATGTTCATTATGTCCGGTATATGTTAACACACTCAGCAAAATTACAGTAAGTGGTGCGTCTTACTTCTAGAAAATGTTGATTATTTACTCGCTTATTTCACACGTGTAAGCTAAAGAATTTCTAAGGAGTATATTAATATGAGTTTCAGACCACCAATTTCAAAACGTTTGCCGAGGGGAAAATATTTTTTATAGAAAGATCAGGAAGAAACTACAATAGCTTAAGCCCGATCACAAGAATAAGCGCAAAACAATGAATGGGTGATTTGACGTCGCTATTGTTTTGATATAATACATACAAGTGGAAGTGTCATTGATGTTTATTTGCAGTAAAACACTTTTTTAAAGAATAAACAAATACAGAATTTAAAATTATAATTTTTTCTGTTATTACTTAAGATGTGACTTAGAAATTACTAAGTCTACTAATTACTTATGGTTTTACTAATACCATATAATATCGGCCTATTGGAAAACAGCATAAAGTCTTACATTTTTTATAAAAGGGGTCAATTTCTGATCATTTCAGTGTATATAGAAAATTTTGTTTCAGGATAACTGATCAACCAGCCCATATTTTATGAAAGGGAAAGAGCAAAGTAAGTCAATCTTTTCTCATTAAAAATGTAAATCATCACTGTTTAAATTTGAAAATGGGTGAAAAGAAATAAAATAAAATTTATTATATGGCCATTGATATAATTATTCATGCTGGCTTCATTGAACGTAACTTTCTGTTTGTGGGTTTTAAATCAACGCATCATACTTCAACTTGTTTCATCGTCGTTCGTTGAAATATTTCACCTAAATCTGTCTTTTAAAATATAAAACTTCCTGCTTATAATTACGTAACAATTACAAATATATACAGCCTTTAAAAATTTAAGCTGTTATAAAAACTTTAATAATATGGCATATCATGTTCGTTTATAATATATAGGGACCTTTTTGCTGCTTAGGGAACAGTGACTGGTGTGATAAATTGTGTCCCGAAATGATGTTCCGCACGACGAAAGACAGACGTGTTGTGTTTGTCTGTGGACACACGCACACTGTCGCGTATATCGTGTTGTAAACAGATATACCCGTGTGACTTCTGTAGTAGTGTTCCTTTTGAAAGGTCTGCAAACACATTCATCCCCGGTTCCGCACGAAGGAAGACAGACGTGTTGTGTTTGTCTGTGGACACACGCACACTGTCGCGTATATCGTGTTGTAAACAGATGTTCCCGTGTGTGTTCTGTGGTAGTGTTCATTCTGAAAGGTGTGCAAACACATTTATCCTTCCGGTTCCGCACGACAAAAGACAAATGTGTTGTGTTTGTCTGTGGACACACGCACCTTGTCGCGTATATCGTGTTGTAAACAAATGTTCCTGTGTGTGTTCTGTGGTAGTGTTAATTCTGAAAGGTCTGCAAACACATTTATCCTTCCGGTTCCGCACGACAAAAGACAGACGTGTTGTGTTTGTCTGTGGACGCCCGCACTATGTCGCATCTATTGTGTTGTGAACAGTTGGTCCCGTGTGACTTCTGTAGTAGTGTTCCTTTCGAAAGGTCTGCAAACACATTTATCCGTCCGGTTCCGCACGACGGAAGACAGACGTGTTGTGTTTGTTTTGTCGCGTCATTGCAGCGGCATTCTGGGACACCGCTGTGCGAAGTTTGTGATTGTTCTGTTGGCCGCATTTCAGGTTGGACGCACTGACATCCATCTAAGACTTAGATGGAAGTAGCCTATACTGTTTAGTCCTAACATTCATACTACTAGAATAGTATATGTGGATTTTTTTAATACGAAATACATGTGAAGTGTACAGTTAAATTTATATTTAAGCGTTTTAGTAAAAATATTTCCATGCGAACATTGTTTTATATAGCCCGCCCTCTTAGGCTGTGTCCTATGAGCTGCCGTTGTCTCCTAATCTAGTGCCACTGTTTATTCTAGCAATACAAGAAATTTGTCTTTACGAAAATCCTTTTTATGTATAACGATGTACTCAGATATATTACTTATTTGAATGCACTGGAAACGTTGTAAAAGAGATAACTAAAACGATGACCAAAGTTCTTTGTGTTGCCAAACAGAAGTCGCTGAGACGGTGGCCGTGTCGCCGCGTCGCGCAGCCCAGAGTGGTCGCGATATATTTAGCATGCAGTTCCCCAAGGTAATCCACTGCCTTTATCTCCATATTTATTGGTTTTTCAGTGACGCTGAGACACACTAGCTGGTTCCTTTTTACCCCAACAACGCCAATACAGCAGAGCGCCAGGCGGCAGCATTCAGCACTATTGTGGTGCAGCAAACGTGTTGCCTATAGCGACAGTGGCGGACTCGGTTGCGCCTACACTAATGTACAGAGTGTCCCGTAAATCTCTGGACAAAGGTATTTCACCATATGAACATGGGTCTCTGATGCTTAGTTTCCCATATGTATGTATGTTTTTCTATAATTTTGAGCAAATTTACTGTGACAAGACATGGCCCACATTGAAAGCTGCCGTTTATTCAGTTTTTGTATTGTTGGCTATTCGCTGAAAACCTCAATGTGGGTCATGTCTTGTCACAGTAAATTTGCTCTAAATCAGTTACTTATTATTCGATTTAAATAATTTTGGTGTCATTAGATTTGTGATAATATCCTCTCAACCGTTATTCAGTAATTCTTGAGAAAAACTGCTGGTTTTTAAGATATTCAAAGTTAAACAGTTTTAATGGCCACTATTTCGAAAAATCTAATGATAATTTGTAGACAATTTTGTTTTCATAATTGGCCTTTTTCTCATAAACATTTGAGCCAAATTTGGTATAATTGAACTTAGTTGAACAACTTTTTAAGATATTAATTTTTTAATAAAAAACGTTGAAAACAGATGAGAAACTAAAAATCAGAGACATGTTCATATGGTGAATTATGTTTGTCTTAACCTGACCAATAACGTGGTAATACCTTTGTCCAGAGAGTTACGGGACACCCTATATGTGTGTGGGTTTTTTCTGTTTTTTCTGTTTTTTTTTTTTTTTTTTTTTTTTTTTTTTTGTAATGAGGGGGGAAATCTTCCCAAGACACCCCGGAGGATAGTGTCGGATTCGCAAGATGCGCATACCGACTAAAACCCCCCTCCTTTGGTTGCCAACTGTCAGGTCTAAACCATAAAAACCCATTTCTTCTGCCTCTGAGTCCCTGTGGAAACCGCCGTTAGGCATTACTTTGCAGGGAGAGGATCTAGCATTTCTGATCTTTTATCAGGTGGTTGAAGTCATTTCTTCTCGTCTAGTCATTGCAGAGTCTATTTATCTGTCTTTAAATGGACCTTAATTCTTTCAGCACTTCCATGGCGAAAGTGCTGGTGGCGTCCCATGTATCTTTCGATGTCAGCATCACTTCCACTAGTACCTCTGGTTGCAGCGTCCGGTTAAGAATAGTTTCCAGGTTGTCACACTGAATACTGAATCTAGGGCACATAAAGAATACGCGCGCGCGCGCGTGTGTGTGTGTAGCTTTTCTGATTGTATTCTTTTAAATAAATTAATGAACTAATTATTAAGCTTGATTTAAGAACAGTTTGCTTTAACCTTAGTTATTTAATAAACATCTTCTGACACACTGTCAAAATTTTACAATAATTCGTTAAGATTTATTTGTTCTCAAAACTGAAAATATTTATATAAATGAGTTTATAATATTTGTAATAGCTCTCTCAGACACATGTGATCAGACCCTCTAGAATTACATTATTCTGTTTCGTGATAAGCACTATCTTGAGGAATTTTCGTTCGTGGGCGTACAGGGCGTAAAAAACTATAAATAATTTCTAGTCTTTTTCAAAATATCATAAAAACTATTTTACTTGGGCTCTATTGTTCAAAATAACAATTTTTTAAATGTAGGGCATTAACACGTTGATCAACATATTTTCAAACCAGTTTTTTTTGTGGGGAAAATACAAAAATTAAGTATTTCTCAATTTTAATACAGAGTTAGAGTTCTGTATTATAAAAAGATCATGATATAGAGTACAGTATGAGATCATCAGTTGTGTTTCGTAGACTAAAACTAGTAAACATAACAAAACATTGCAGTCTACAAATAATAATTTCATAACACATAAGATAATATTAAAGACAATATGTTTTTGGATACTGAACATAGGCTATGTTTAACAGTCTAAAACGTAAAACCATTCATTAATACTTGCATTAGTTTATGATAAGGAACTTGTTCGTATTTTTCCTTGCCACATTACGAGAATAACTATATTTCTAGTTTTTCTTTCTAGAAAACAAACATTTTCCGGAGAATTCTTATTCACTCTGGTATAGTCATTAAAAACTTTGCGTATTATATAAAATTAATATCTGTAGCTAGCTGACCGTGTCTCCACATGCATGATGTATGAGCAACATGATAAGATTAACATTGATCTTTTATTAGACGTCCTTGTTCCGCCCAGAACCGGGCCTGATAACGCGACCTTGAAACTCCAGTGACCTTGACCTTACAGACGCAGACGACGAAGAGGTAGAGATCGAAAATTAGACCACCTTTATATTGACTATTCCATAGTTTAATAAAGTACTTTTAATAAAGGCGTTGATATTAGAATAAACAAAGTTATCATTTTCTCTTTATGCATGTGCACGCTTCTTGCTAAACTCGAAAAAGAAAACAATAATTTTTCAGTTATAATAAACATTAAACAAAATTATGCACCAACAAATATTTATTTTAAAATGTGTGTAAAATAGTATGTTAGAAGAGAATGTTTAAAAAGGAACATAAATATTTATGTTGAAGTCATCATTATAACATTTAATAAATCTGTTTTACTCGTAAAAATACTTTTATTTTCAAAAATTATAGAGAGGATATTTTAAGATTCACATAAATATTCGCACTTAAGTTATTATCATAACATTTAATAAATCTTAATTACTCGTAAAATATTTTTATTTTCAAAAATGTTAAAGAGAGTGGTTTAAATGTACTTAAATATTCCTATTGAAGTTATGATGATAACATTTAATAAATCTTTTTTACTTGTAAAAATATAAAATATGTAAAAACGAATAATTTTCCTCGACTTCGGTAAATAAAAAGGAAAAATATCTGAAAAATTGGGACGACAGTTAAATGGAACTGGAATTGATGATCTGCATCTTATTATGTCCTGTGTCCTGGAGGCAAACCGCGGGTAACGAATAGAGAGAACTACTTTATTATATACTGTGGCACTCATTGAACGAACTCCAATGGTCGTTAGGAAACCATTCATTTTAAAATTACGCGTCTATTTGCAAGATGATTACAACATCTGAGATAGTCGTATTTCTCTGCCATTATCTCAAATAGCGGGTCTTTGCTATAATAGTCGCCTCTTTCCTTGAGTAGTGGGGCGATCGCTATCATTTCCTGGCGATGTAGATTTGATCTGATCGGACCATCAGAAGTCGGAGATGATGTGGGCCAGTCTGTGGACCGTATCCTCCTCCAGGACGGGTCGCTGGCCGACATGTGATACTCCGGGTAACGGTCGACAGTGGTGGGTGGATCTCCGGAGCACAGACCGGGCAACATCACGTCTTCCAACTTCGATAAATGCAAAAAGAGGACCGTAGTATTTTATGAACGTATGCTCATTGTTTGTTACACTATAATAAGCTGTTTATAATCAGGATACGAATTAGTTAATCCTAAAAACACAGCTTGAGTTGAGTTAGGCATATTTATAAAGAAATTATCGAGACATTTAGTAAAAACGGGCGCAATTCATGGTCAGAAAGAAAATTCCAAAAATTAAATGTTTCGTTCTACAGCCTATTCGAATAAAGATAATCGAATTATTTTTTCATTCTAATCCAAATTTTTGATATCTTTAAACATATACACAACATTCACTCACTCATATAACATCAATGGATTTAACAAATATACTTTGATATACAAAATATGTTATATAAATATAACATATAAACTAAACAATGGAAGTTACAAGTGTAAACAAGCGAAAATTGAACACAGTAAGCTAGATTGAAACATAAAAGAATAATTGCATTTAATTTCGATCGAATTACAACTTAGAGGACTTCATCTGTAGCTGGCGTTGTTACACCCCACGTTGTTATATTTACCCAGTTATTTTCTGAGAAAATACATGAGGCTAGGTGTTAATTACATCATAGAATTATATGAAAATAATTATCACATTGTTCATCTTACTCATATGGTATAAAATTCGTCCTCAAGATACGTTTCAGTTTTACTTTTTTATTTACGTTATTTGTTTTGTTATTAGCGATATAGTTGAACGGTAACGGGAGATGATACTTAGATGCAAATCCAATCTCTCTAATACAATGCTGATGTGGAGATGTTATATAAAAGATAAGTGGAGAAGAGGACGGTCTCTTTACAGTGAAGTACGAGCAGCACAGAACAGAGAGAACACTGAAGGCTCACTGAAACACTGTCTTGAGCGGAATCTAACGGCTAGACCTAGGATCTACCTTTGGCTGAACATAGTGCACCACCAGTGAATTCTATTTACTGGTCGTAGGTATTAATCTCAGTGATATATATTTGTGTTTGGATTGTTTTGACAAGCAGTCTAATGGTTGGAAGAGGATAAGTAATTAATTAATCGGTTGTAATGATTATGAATAATATTTGTAATTAAAAGGGAGAGCCTTACATGTATTAACAATTTTCAAACTGGTCCAGTTTAAGAGAAAGTTCAATTTTACTGCACGAGTACACAGATAGTCCTACAGTATTTGAAAGAATATTGGAGTGAAAACAAAATATTTTGAAATTTTTTACTATTTCTTGTTATTAATAAACAAATAAATAAAAATAAATTAATTAAATTAATAAATACAAGTTAGAAGCCGCACCACGTTTAGTGTAACAGGTTTCGCTGATGCCCATGCAAAAACTTCAAGTAAATAACTTACCTCATTCCATTCTCAAGATATCCTGCGGACAGATATACTGATAGATAATCATGCAGAAGACATTTTTACATCCTTCGGTAGACAACAAAGAAATTGTGTCAGGATATTGAGTGATAGGCCAAATTCCACAGTTGGACATGCACTATTATAGAATCAATTCTTGTCCACGTATAAATTAATTTTCATGAACACTTAGTCTATATTCCATCTAAAACCTTTCTCGAAATATCTTGCCAAGTAATACATCCAAATTGGTGTTAATTACGTTAGGGTTCGTAGGCGTTTTTAAGTAATAAAAGTTTACACATCAACGTGAGTAGATGATTTTGTATGTGTTGGGGGTACTTAGGCTACATGTGTTATGTCACTTGTTAAAATCGCATATGACTTACTCGGCTTGTTTACAAATTTATTTTTGCTGCTATTTTCTCGTTGCCACTAAATTTACCAATAAGACCAATGTAAAAACCCATGGCGTGATTTAAATGCGTTTAATAATGCACCATCATTAAGCTCAGTAATATGTACACAGAAGCTTCATGCAAAATTTCAAAAATATAAGTCAGTTCGCTTTAGAGCTATCGTGTGTATACGAGTAGACAGGTAACTAGTCACACAGACAAGCATAAATGAAATTTCACTCAGTCCTTCAAGTGATAGGCTTCGCTAACGCTCATCCAATAAAACCAAACTTCTGTGTCAAAGAGAATTTTAACATTGTTACTTATTTAGGACACGTAAAATGTCAAAACTGTACGTGAGATGAAGTGTGATATTTTGTGAATAAACGAGTGAACAGACAAAATTGGAAGAGGTGACGAACTTTAAAAATACAATGAACAGCTTGTGGCGAAGTAAAACCCAGTAATTGCTCCTACTTATCCCACACAAACCGAAGTAATTGCTTAACTCCAACAAATCGTTAGAGTAGATGACATTAATTTTTGTATCTGCAAAGCCATAATAATTTGAATTGCTCAATGCCTACGTAATGAGGTATAATCCCAGGATTATTAGGGTTTTGATTTAAAATAAATGTTAAGCCGACTATTTTGACACGAAGGCCGTCCGTCGCAGAGCAAGAGATCAAATAATTTCTAAAGAAGATGAAGTCTGACAGTCGGTTGTCTGGGTATCAAAGTCTGACTTAACTGTGGATGCGGAGGGAAAACCAGATATGTCTGAGTAAGAAATCATCATCCTTATCCCTCCGTGTATGTCTTTATTAACCATACCTTGACGTAACAAGGGTCATCCTTTTTACCGCTAAAGTACAAGGCGAGTGACATTAACTTTTTTATTGTCACCTGTGATGTTTCGGGTAGTGTACGTTACCAAAAACAAAACTTACAATTGGTGTTAAAATTAATTTTTTACTATGGTGGAAGTTGCCTATCGGAATTAAAAAAAGGAATATTTCAATCTTATTTCAGATGCTACAAAACTGTTTTACCAGTGACTTTTCTGTATTGAAATCGATATATCCATACTAAGAGGATATATTTCAATACATGTCATTTGCGGTTTAGTTACATTTCATAAAATTTGCACGACATGTTTCTTCATGTCATAAAAAATATCCTTTTATTTTAATTCTTGGATCTACATTTCACCCTACTTGAATCTGACAAAACTTCTGAAATGTAAGTGAGGTCGTTTTAAAAATTAAAAAAACGTTTGTTCATTTATAAATTTACCGGAAGTCGTAGTCGAGGTTTGAACAAATCAGTAGTAAGGTCATAATTGCTCATAGACATAAACATCACAAAATACAAAGCCCTTACGTCAGATAGTTGTTAACCATTGTAGACTATATTGTTGCAGTCCCGCTCCTTTTTACCTTTGACTTTGACTTTCAAAAGATTAGATCTTACATCCATTTGGAGATTATGTGGGAGAAATCTTTTTCGGTAAAACTAGTTCCGTTCTTTAAAACATGTATAGCGCTACTATACTAAATCTCTTGTTTAGAGTTTTTTTAATACGTTTTAATCTTATAGTAATTACTTCATTTTTATGAATAAATTTAAAATGTTAAGTATTTTTTAAATGTTGCCAGTGTTTATTCAATATAACATGTGTGGTCTTCTGCAATAATTTATAATCACTGTTTCCTTCGTTTACAGCTAGATTGCGCACAACCACAAAGTTACAAGTGGCAGCAGAATGATGTTAGCATTGGATGCAATGTCTTCTCATAGACTGAACATAATCAGAGCCTTGGACAAGGTGAGATTGTGTGCAGATCCGCACTCTCTGGACTCGATGATTGTGCCCAGTGGTAACCTGTCACATGACCTCGTGGGTTGACCTGGTCTTGGATCACCGCCAGGAGACCATCCTTCTGGCGCTTTAGTGCCGTCCTTGTTCGTTTACAGATGATCGTGATGAACCGATGATCCGGCGATTGTACTGCGAGGACTGTGTATTGGCTCTAGATCTGACTGTACATCTCACGCGTGGTATCCATCCGTCTCCGTTACGTGACGTCTTGGACACTGACTGACCTCTTCATAGATTTACTGACTGCCTGACTGGTACCTTATGGATAAGGTCACTGAGTACAAGAAACCTATCTCAGTCACTATCACAAAAGCTCCAATGGCAGATAAATGGCGATGCTTTAAAGCATTTTTTTGATAACGCCTTTTTCTAGAATAATTGCAATATTATTTACAAAGGAGCTTTTATAGAATCAGACTGTATAATGTTTGTATTCATTTTTAAGTTGTACTGTATTTAATCTTTTATGTGAAGCATTTTTTTCAATCACAAATCATCAGATGTTGTATATCTTGAGAATATAATTTTTATGACTTTAGTTTGTAATGAACTCAACTTGTACATCACATTGTATTTAGGAAAGTGTTATCTCTATGTAATGTATAAACATATAAAGCCTTCACTCCCTCATCACTAATTGTCGAACTTCCCGATATCTCAGAAAGATTAAATATGGGACAAGTATGCCTTTTAATGTGTTTGCAATCCCTAGAAGACCTATATTTTGTTTTTCAACTTTTTCATGTCCCACAAAGATGAAATTTTACACACGTGTCTTATGCTCTCAACAAACAAATAACAGATATTTCATGAACATCAAACATTCATTGGGGTTGAATGTGGTTCCAACCCCTAGAAGAACTATATTTTGTTTTTCAACTTCTCGATGTCATACAAAGATTAAATTTGGCACGCACACACAAGTTTTATACTCTTAACAGACAAATAAAATATTTTCTCGAAGATCATCTATCCATAGGGGGATAAAATAGGGTGTTAACTCCTAGAAGGACTATTTTTTTTGTTTTGTAATTTTCCGGTACCCTTTAAGGTTAAATTTAATATACACGCGTCTAATGCTCTCAACAAGCAAGTACAAGGGTTTTCATAAAAATAAGGCGTACAATGCTGAAATATAATAGCCCCTTACTTGAACTAAATTGTTGTTTTTTCACACTATATTGTTGTAAATACACACGTAGAAAGTGTGTATTTAGGGACACTAATGTATTATAAAACAGAATACCGACACCGGAAATACCTTAAACCGGATGTATATGCTTTAATTCGTATGCCTTCTTCATCAAAAGAATAAAAAACGCTGCACCATAGATAACGTAGACCGGAAGTAAATTATAATAATAGGAAATAGTTATTTTGACCAAATTAAATGACGAATCGGAAACCAATCCATTTTCATAAATATAAACATCCATAAGGTTGAAATAGGTTGCAACCCTTAGAAGAACGTATTTTGTTTTTCAAATTTTTATTATAATTTTTCAACTTCCCGCTGTCCTAGAAAGACGAAATTTTGCACAAGTCCAAGTCACTGAGACTGTGGGGGGGGTGGATCCCCCACTTCTATCTAGGTCCCTGCCGTTAGGCTTTTACCTAGGGGAAATAAGGGTCTGAGCCCTAGCAGCTATTGCTGCTTGTAAGTTCTGTAGTGTAGTGTTGGTGAAGTCGGTTCAGTCGTCCATAGGAAGACGCAGTTGGGGGACCTCCTGGGCACGAAGCTCCCGGATGTGATCCCACGGAGAGGACTCTGCGGATTCCTCAAGACTCGATGTTAGGCCTTCCACGAAGCTCCTGGTGGTAGGGACGTCGGACGAAGCTCTGTTCCTCACGAATCAGGGCGACCCAGTGGCCCGCCGGAGACAGACGCTCTGGACTGCGAGCAGTTTTCTCCGGGCGGTCTTGCAGGTGAGATGGTACCATGCTGGAGCCGCGTAGGTTATCACTGGTCGTATCAGAACCGTGTAGAGCAGGACCTTCGCCCTGGTCGGTAGCTTCGTGGAGTTTAGCAGGGGGCCGATGCTGGCGAAGCCCTGCCTCGCTAGACTGCAGATCCTCTTGACGTGGGGAGTGAAGGTCAGTCGGATGTCCAGGAGTACCCCCAGGTACTTGACTGTCGTCTTCCATGGTATGTTGTCTCCGTTGAGTGACAGGTGACGGCCGTCCTTGTCCTTGTGAATTTGATCGCTTCTCACTTGTCAACGTTGACCTTGATCCGCCACTTGGTCAACCAGGGCTCCAGTAGATGCAGCTGCCGTTGGATGTAGAATCCTGCCATCCTCAGGTTGGCAGAGTGGCAGAGTGGCAGAGGTGGCCGTGAGGAGTGCGTCATCGGCGTACAGGGACAGCTGCACTCTTGAAGCGAGTGGGAAGTCGTTGGTGTACCACACGTACAGGATCGGGCCAAGGACCGACCCCTGTGGCACACCAGATGTCACTGGACGGGTCGTGGAGACGGATCGGACAACGCTGACTGAGAAGGTCCGGCGGTGGAGGTAGCTGCGGAGCAGCTTGAAGATCCTGCCAGGCAACGGAGACGATGTCAGCTTGAAGATCAGTCCTTCGTGCCACACCTTGTCGAAGGCTTTGCTCACGTCTATCAGGACTGAAGTGGAGTGATGCTTCCTCTCTACAGCTCCGGTGATGGTGTTCAGGACTCTGCGGAGCTGAAGGGTGGTGGAGTGGCCGGTGCGGACGCCGAACTGTTCAGTCCTGATAGACGCGAAGAACTCCTCAGGGAATCTTGCTAGGACGATCTTCTCCAGGATCTTGGAGAGCACAGGCAGGAGGGAGATCGGCCTGTGGTTCTCCGGGAAGAGAGGGTCCTTGCCGGGCTTGTGGATCATGATCACCTTGGCATCCTTCCAGGTGGTCGGAAAGTGGGCCAGGCGTAAGCATGAATTGAAGATACAGGTGATCGTGACGATGACCAAGCCGGCAGATTCTTCAGCGCTGGAGTTCCCAAGGAGTCCGGGCCAGGAGCCTTCTTTCGGGCGAAGGCGGCGAAGGTGGTCTTGGACTTCAAGAGTTGTCACGTGGGGCAGTGGTCCGTCGTCGTCGGGTTGGTAATCCTCCAGGAAATCCTTTATCATCTCGCAGGTGTCATCTCGTCGTAGACGTCTGCGTGTGGGGAGAATTGGTTTTCCATGGTGTCGGCGAAGGCCTCCGCTCGATCTCCAGGGGAGTAGACAAAGCCACGCTGGCCATGAAGTGGTCGGTTGGTCTTCTTTTCCCCTCGAAGAGCCCTGGAGATTTTCCAGATGCCACCGACACCACCGTTAGCTTGATGTTCCACGAAGTCATCCCACGCAGCCGCTCTGTGTTCCGCCTGGAGACGAGAGCACCTCCTGGTCTGGCGGTTGAAGGTCTACTTGGCGAGGGGACAACGGGACTGCTGATACTCCCTTCGCAGTCTGCGACGAAGGCGAATCTCCTCTCTCAAGTCCTCAGGTAGAGGTGGCTTGATGTCCATCTGGAAGAGAGGGGATGACGAGGCTGTCATAGCTTCCTGGAGGGTGGTAGTCAAGTCAAAAACTTGTCGGTCTAGCTACGTCCCTCGTCACATAAATAGAGAAACAAAAGAATTTTCATGAAAATAATTGAAACGCCCACGGGGGTGCAATTAGGGTGCGTCCCCTAAAAGAGCTATATTATGTTTCTTGACTTCTTCACACATTATGCTCTCAAAAGACAAATAAAATAGTGTTCATGAAAATTAACTACACATAGAGGTTGAAATCTGTAGATGAAAAATAGCGTTGCATAGGCTACATATAATAAATAATTATAGATATCGAAATCGGGAGTGTTGGTTTTAGTAAAAGACTAGCAGGCGCTCTGATCGGTATTCACTGCGGACCACGCTGCCCCATCACGTAAGACCTCAGACGGGTGCTGATGGTTTGGACTAACACCTCTGGCTGACTCAAGCCGCCCACAGCCATTGTTTGTCAGTAGGCAGAACACATTGGATTGAAACACAATGCACGGCACGACACCGTTTCACAGCCGCGTCAGGTCGAGTCCTGACTTCCACGTGGCAGGCACACGGGGCCTCTCGCACACTTTACAAGTTACACGAAGAAGCGTTCCAATTTTTAGTATTCTTCGAGGAATGTGATTTTACATTCTTACATACAATTATTGTAAGCAGAATACCCCAGTCTGACAAGAACCCCTAAACATATTAAAGCCTACGTAAGAATCCATGTAGAACGAATAATTGAAGTTTTTGGGGCTCGAAATACTTGGCACATATTTCCATACACTTCACATTTATTTGTCCAAACATAACTAACTATTACTAAATGTTAATAAAAACCATACTTTTCCAAATTGTTTATTTTTTGGACATAAACAATTAAAACTCATAAACAATGAAGAGGGCCCTATTGAAAATTCCAGCCTTCTTTCTTTTCAATTTAAAAAAAAAAAAAAAAAAAAAAAAACTGTTGTCACATCTTAATTTTTTACACTGGCTGATATATTTCCAAAAGTTTTTTTATTTACATATTTACACTATATCGTATTTGAATATTAATTTTAACAAACATAATGTACATATTTATTTGTGGAATCGCCTGATGATGAAACCTTTTGTTTCGAAAGGCCTCGTCCAAAAAATAAACAATTTGAGAAAAAACAATTTTGGAAAAGTATTGTTTTTTTCGCATTTCTTAATATTTAAAAATTTATCCAATTGCTCCAAGAGTCTTCAATAACTAACTACTTTATATTATATAATCCAATAATCTATATTAACAATTCAAAGAAGTTACGGTCCTTGAACTATATAAAATGACGTCCTGTAAACTAGACATTTTTAAATTTAAAGGTTGTACGTACTGTCTGCGCCACATTTTCTTCGCCCAAGCATATTCGTATAAACCATAATCCCATGATATCACTTATAAGAAAGGAAAAAAAAAACAAATAAATTGATAGACAAGCGACTGGAAAAAACAATTAATTTAGTGTAATTAAGGAACGCGAGATATTTTGGAAGTGAATGAAATTCGTCTAAGTATAAACATACAAATAGTTGAACGCAATTAAAAATACAATAAGGGCTTATTTAACCCAAAATAGAGTAGTGTAATATTCCTTCAGTTAAAAAACCAAAACCCGGTTTGAAATCATTAGACTTGACCAAGTCATTGAATTCTTATAGATTCTGATTTATTATTTCCTGTAACGAAAAAATACAAAAATGTGTGATTAGGATGATAACATTGGCAATTGGAGCATTCCCAAAACCGGCTGTATAAGTTGATTTGTATTGTTGGGTAACCGGTGTCAAAACTAATCGCAAACAATCTCGAACGAGGAATCGATTCTTCACTCCCTCACCTCGAATTCGCCGCCCAACACTTGAACGCGTGATTCTGATAAACAGCGTCTAATCAACCGCATTATCCGCCAAGGAGTGGCAAATTGAAGAGATCAAGTGGCCTCAGACACCACGGGCAGATTGAGATATATGATGGCCCGCAGTGGTCGGCTCGAGACCTCGAACGGTTCCGCGAAACAAAAGGCCAATGCTGGAACTGGAACCGATAATTTCCGCTCAGTACGTTGTTTATTTTTTAAACCCGCATTATTCACCGTCGTTTCAGGTAATTAAGGCGACTTTAAAAGTTACGTAAACAATTATATTAAAATCTACACAAAGTAAACGATATGTGATCAAATAAAATATATTTCAATTTTTAACAATCAAAAATTCTTTTCAATAAAATTTTGTTCGCAGGATTTTTTTATTTGGCTTGTAAATAACGTTCCTAGACCATTTCTTATACCGTTGGGATGAAATAAAGAAAATAATTTTATACTACGCATATTTTTAAAGAGAACACCTAAAAAAAGTTGCAGGATAATTTACTTGTGTAGTCTATGCAAGCAAAATTTAAAATACGCCAATTGTTTCACTGAAATATCTGAAAGGGAAAGGAGGATCTCTCTAATCCCCTTATTTTCCTACTTATGAAGCTCAAAGTTCAGGAGGCAAGAGCCATTTCAATTGTATAACAACCCAACCTGGTCTTCCTTGAAATCCATTGGAGAATTTCCCTTAAAGTAGGTATCAATCATCAGCCATTGTAGTTACGTATTATGATGGAGGCTGAAAAGGAGGGTATAAAAAAGGGTTAAAAATATAAAACGATAACGTTTAAAATGTTTTCTAGCCTGACACATACACGCATTCAAAACCAACGGTAAGATAAATAAAAAAAACAGCGTCAACTAAACCTTATACGTACCTTGAAAGAGGTGATTTTCAGTCTCTGTGTATAATTGTCTGACGGTCGGTTTCAAGTATGTTTTCTAGGGAAAATGTGATTTTAGAAAATATTATGAATGCTTAGTTGTTTAGACTAAAACAATAATAATCTGGAATGTGATATAGGAAGATGTAAAGTGTAAAATGTGGAATTATGGTATTCATGACTGAAAATGAGCAAAACTACGACTGTTAAACCTCTTGGGTTGGTTTTGATTATTCCCATCATGAACTGTTATTAATTAGATCGGACAATTACGGAGCCCGCCTCACCGGCTGGCTACGGACCGTAGACAGAGGACCGCTGGACTGTGAACCGTTCCTCTATTATCAGACCGTGTTGGCGACTACCACGCTGCAAGTCGCTATAAACCAGCGCCGGACTAAGAAGAACAAGATGCATTATTCAACGCTGTTGGCGACCGGCGAGTATCGCGGCGTTGATGTTAATCGCTTGACAAATTGTTCTATTGAAGCGGTAAAGTAAGTATTTATCACAGGTTTTAGACGACTTGCACATAAGTAATGCAACAATAAAATGGATTCAGATGTAGTGAGCAAACTGGGGAAAGGTAATACAAAGCTGCACTCTTCAAAGGGGATTTCGTATTCAAAATTGTAATGTTTAACTTTGAGGTTGTTTGAGCTCAAAAATTCACTGCTGGTCTGTAGAAATACTGAGAATGGCCGAACAGCTTCACTGACCGTGCCGTAAATCGTCTACCTCAGCCAGCGAGTAATTGGATAATTTTGAATAAATTTGCAGTTGATTACATATTTATTAATCTAAATTTCGGAAGTGGCCCGACCTGATACTTCCGACGCCCATGGATGGCGTCGTATGTGGTCTCTTATAACATTCTGTAAACTTTGTACAATTAATTTGGAAATACACATTTAGAGACTGCACAGAAACACAATTCAAGAAAATGGTTCAAGGAAATTTTACATTCTTTTGTTCAAGCCGTTTGTCTTTGGAGGATAAACAATTATTTACCTCTTATTTCAAATTGATAACACTATGCTATGCTACACACTAGGTATATGCTAGGAATTGCATAATAGCTTACTAAATAAAAAAAGGTTTCGTTACTTTGGACCATACCTATTTGTTATTAAATCCTTATATACTATTACAATTATACTACAGAATCATACCTAGCCAACAATACGTATTCTTGATAGACCGGTGTGTTAGTTTTATAATGAGTATTAACTCAGAGTTGAGACAAAAACTAAAATGGGGATGGAGGAGCTATTGAATATTACATTTCTAAATATAGGTCATATTGCATATTATTTTAAAATACATTATTGAAAGACATTCATAAGACGAAAGCCGTTACATGGGACAAAGCAAATTTAAACAACCGTGAAAAAAGTAACCGTAACACTTTTTGAACATTTATTTATTATTTGTATTTTTTTTTTTGAGTTGAATTAAACAGACCACATATTTTATGTCATACTTTTCATTACAACTTGAACTTATGTTTAAATAATTACCGAAATAATACTTAATACGTGAAGTATCACAAAACAAAATTCGGGTGGGGATTTAAGAGGTAAGGGTGATGGTTAAGGAGCCTGAAAGTACAAAATTAATATTTTTGAAAACTTAGTTTACCTCTATAATTATCCACATACCTTTTACTAAGTTTTTAAGTCATTGATAACTTAGTAGTGTAAGATCAATAATTAAAACCCCCCCTTCCATATTTTAAAAGAACTTTAAATTGTTAAAACCTTTTCTGGATTGTGAAAATTGTATTTTTTATGTCGTTTTACTCGTCTTACGATCTTTATATGACGAAGAATTTGTTATTTTATAGTATTTCTTATCCTCGAAGACCAATTGATTGCATAAAAAGTCTTTTCTTTGGTCGTACAGACGATATAGCCGTCTCTATAATGTATGTAGATAGATAGCTTTACTATTGTAATATTATAAAAATTAAAAATTACTAAGACTATTCAAACTTTTTCTCTCGCTATATAACTAAAAGTTACAGCTACAAAAGAATATTTACATGGCTACCAAATTCCTAGTTTTCTCTCCAACGACAAATAGGCATGTGAGGCGGGCTACCCTCTCTCAAGTGTGTGGTAGTAGCTAAACTGTTTGTTTATTTCGAGTTATGCATATGTGGACAGATTATTGATTGTACAGGCCCACTTAATGGTGACAAATGCCAGTCACCAAGGTCCGTCTCCCAGCCTACGCGATCTCTTTATTGACTGTGGAGGTCGACGCTCTTTTATTTGTTGTCTAGTGAACAACTGATAGCTCAATTTGTAATAAAAAATAATTGAGATTATTATTAAATTGTAAGGCTTAAAATTGTGATCCCTGCACATACAATGTCAAAACTAATTACTTAAGTTAATTTATATTTAAAATCCTACTTACAAACAAAATCAAATACACGATCCTCTAGGTTCACGGTGTAAATTATTCAACCATTTAATATGTTAATAATACAATATTTACATATTATTTTTAAGTTACACTGTCATTAACACAACTGCTAATTATAAATTTGTCTTGTTAAAAATGAGAACTGGTGCATAATCATATTGCAGCTAAAGCAGATTACGAAGACCACGTCAGATACCTACAGATGACTTGCAGTTTACATTATACGTAACCACAGAAAAACATTACTATATGACGTTATTCTTAGATATTTACGATTACTAATAATTATTATTCAATCTACTCATTCTATTTTTGGACTTTAATAAAACTGCTAAACAATAAAATTTAATTTAAATTCAGTACAAAGCATTTGTCATTCAAAACTTATTTCTCTCAATTCATTAAGAAATAAAATATTAAGACAAGCAGTCAGAAACTATTTTATATTTCATTGTGCTAAATGGGATGATAACCATGGTTACCAAAAAGGGGAACCAACGTGTTCAATTTTTAATTTATTAAATCTACTGATAATTAGAAAAATAGTCGTCACATTTTGCAATGAAAAAGATTTATACGTTATTTTGTTTACTTGTATATAATAGTAAACTACTAAGTTATATGCACTATTATATAGTTATTATATTATTCAAATTTAGATTGCATTATAGTGTTTAGTATAGATGAAAATTAAATATATTATATGATTCGTTATAGTTCATTAATCGTATGGTATATGTATATTTAGTCGATAGAAGAATAATGCAGGTGTTCAGAAAACAATACTTATTTTTCGTGGTAGTATTGCAGGTCCTGTCTAAGATGCTGTGGGCATGACACTGGCAGGGAGAGGAATGAATGTGTAACTGTGTGGAAATTAAAGTTAGTAATAATTTAGCAATGATTAGTTATAAATTTGCATATTAAAAGTATAATTTGAATTAATATGTTTTTTTTAAGATTTACAGAAGTAGTTAAGTTTATTAATTTGTTAATATATTATTTTAACACGTAAAAGGAAAATTTAATTTATCCACGTTGTTTAAATGTAATTATTTCTTTAACTTTTATTCTTAAGGCTATATTTAGTTTATTTTTTTATTTTACGTTGTCGCAGGCTAAGTGTTAGAAAGGACCATGCAGCAATAATTTTGGCTGTATAAATGAAGAATTGTTCATTTCATTTCACCTCGTATTTTATTTAAAATTTTATATGATAAGTAGGGAGATTTGTGACTACAATAAATAGTAGTGCCCACGAAAGTTAAAACTAAAGCTAAGCTACTTCTCGTAACGGTAAGTCTGCGATAAACACAAAAACTAGTGTAAGAAGTATAAAAGATTACGTGTATAAAATTTATTTCGACAGCCAACAAAGCATAACCATAATCGATTTATGTGTTAACACATTTGTTTACAGAAAGCGATGGTCCTACAAATTACCAGTGGTGTTCCTCAGTCCATTACCGGACGCGGGTGGAGCATTGATTAGACAGTCCATTAACCAGACTAGGACCTGTCCCATCTGGCCGCGATCCGAAGATAGAGAACCTGAGGAACGCTGGACTGTGAACCGTCCGCCCTTCCCACTGTTATCAGTTCGTGTTGGCGACTGCTCGGCAAAATCGCTATAAACCAGCGCAGCACTGAGAACACGATACATTATTCATCACTTGGCCACGACTGCAGCCTCAAGAGTCATGGTCTCTTGATTTAATCTCACAACCGCTCTTGACAAATTGGTGTACCCTTCCTAAGTGGTAATACTCGTATAAGGAATTCAGCGTAAGTTGTTTTGTACAATATTGATACGTATACACCGCACACAAGAGAAGAGAAATACACACATCCTACCATTATACAATGTTATCCTTCGGTCAATCCTAGTACAACCATTAATTGGACCTAACGCAGTACTGATAAAGTAACTTATCCTAATTAATAAACTTAGTTTAGTTAAGAAAGTTTTATAAATTTAAGTGATCAGAAGAATGTTTGCGGTACATATAAAAATATAGGAAACAGGAGTTGGATCATAGTTCTTAGGCTTACAAAGCTGGCGTTGTAACTAAAATCTACAGTAAGTTTCCGGTTCACTCTTCTGTGTGGAGCCATCTTCAGTCAACAAATGAAACTGAAACTTTTAATGATAAACATTCACATGGAGAGGTTAGAATATATTGATTGGGTTGGTATGGGGCCTATCATATATATGATATTGGTAATAATTAAGAAAATTAAATATCAAGGAATTATTATGATGGAGGAGGTATACTTCTAATTATCTTGTTTATTTTTGACAATAGTTTCTATGAATAAACTTACTGTGTGGAAGGGGGTCACTATTATCACCTGAAGCGGCAATCGTACATATGGACAACTTTGAGAAAACTACATTTGGAAGAGTTCAAAAGAAGCCAAAGTTATAAGTTCGCTACGTAAATTATGTATGGGCAGTTTAGACTTCACGGTAAAGACAGGGTGGAGGAATTGCCGCAATAAATATATGCTAGAGACATGTGCTAGAGAATATAAGCTAGAGAAAAATTTATAGAGAATATATGCTAGAGACTACATTACAATATCAAGTTTACCATTGGAAACAATAGGTGTTTACCATACGTAGACGTAATGATAACGAGGAAGTCAGACGGGTATATAGGAGGATCGTTATATATGAATCCAGCACACATTATCTCACCAGAATCCTTTGGAGAACAACAACTACGAAAGGTAGGAGTCAGAATAGGGCAAATTAAGAGCAAAGTCAGAATGAAGATTATAAAAAAAAAAAAACTGGCTTACGTTTCTTTCATCCAAGGAACAACCGATAAAATAAGAATATATTTGAAATTTCTTTGTTTGAAATTTTAAAATATACAAAAGGCGAAGTTAGGGCCTCAATTAAATACATTTATAAAAAGCAATCAAATAAAGAAAGTACAATAATATATTTTCAAAGGCTAACATCAAACAAAATTCTTAAACAACAGTAACTATGTCAATAAATCTAAATTTATTCATAGTTATATAAATAACTTATTATAACTAAACAGAAACCTTTTCAAGAATAAACCATTCACTCTTACAATCATACCGCTTGTTCGCCAGCCCACTCCAACATGGCCTAAGACCTAGAGTGCACCAGCCGCGATCATTCGCTCCATGAAATACTGTTTTAATGACGCTTAAAACCGGGTTTGCTGGATATTGAGGTGATTTGAACAGGAAGGGAATTCCACAGTCGACAAGCCGATACTGTGTGACTCATACGCAACAGTTCTATGGTGTGGCATAAACAGGACTGAGGATCCGGATCTTGACCCACTTGCTCTTTGTGCTACAAACTCACAATCGTCAGAGATACATTTTGGCAATTCTATGTGGATATGTAAAAGCAAGAATTTATATTGTTCTCTGATCAATTAGCTTTAAAATATTTGATCGGATTATGGAACTATCTGCTCATAAAAATAAGGAGAATATTAAAGAAAAACACTCGCAATATCCAATCAGAACTATATTCAAGCCAGCTCAGTAACTGAAGAATTGTTAGGACCAGTGAAGAGCACACATTCACTGCATACTCTAGTACGACATCTGCTAGTAACTGAGGCTCAGCCTAAAGCGGAGAACAAAGCGTTCTACACGAGCACATTAGACGATAGGTCAGGGCACTGAACAATCGACCGTAGCGAAACATAGTCTCAAAACCATGCATGCAATCGAATTAGGGAAAGCAGATGTACCTTCAAAAATGCCTTACTGATTTATCAATCGATGGCAAAAAAGAATCAAGACAGAAAGTAATTTCAATAAAGAACACAGCATCAAATAATCCAAACCCTAGCAGCCCGTGAAAAAGAAGATCATTGATCCCCCATATTGATCACTGTTTGTCGTATTGGTCTTGGGTTGGTTAAGCTTCAGCCAATCACAGTTCATCAACTGATCTGTCCGGAGATGTGTATAATTGGCAGTTTTGGTTTTTAACGTCGTGTTGACTGGAGATAGTTCACCACAGTACGGTGGAAATATTTCAAGAATTTAAGTGTGGACAATGTTTCGACGTTTTGTGAACCCCAACGCTTGGTAAAACATAATTTTCAACATAAATATACTGCAGATCTACATTTCAAATAGATGCGCTGTGTTCATCAGGAAGTGGCATAAACAGTGGATGGCAACATCGACACGGATTTTGTTATGGAAAAGTATCAAATATTACTGGGTCTACTATACCGTGATTGTAGTGGTAGTAGGAACAGTATTCATCTTTATACCAGTAGGAACCATTTTTAAATCTTCTTGTACATAACATACGAGTATTTATCTAGCTCGAAATGTTAACTCGTCATATCCCAGCATTCCACGCGTCAGTTAATTATCAATTATTGATGCTTTGGTAACATAATAGCAGCCATATTATTTAATACAGAACTAAGGGGATAGGTTTTTGTCGGCTGAACCTTAGCGAAGCTAATCACTCAAGGAGTATTATCTGTCTGTAAGTACAATATCTCGAGAAAAAACCAACATAAACTTGAAATTTTACATAAAGCTTCATTTCTATACGAGCAATATCGATGAGGGTGCTTGTCACTCACTCCATAGAGTTTGGGTGAGTGTTAGCATACCTTTTTTCGTTGTATCTTACGGGAAAAAATTATATGAATACAATCATATTATATTTTGACATGTGACATGACATAGTAACTCACGTAGCCTAATGAAATAAGCTAGACTTGAAATTTTGCATGTAAACCTCAACAAAGCTATGGTGTCGTACTCATACCTTGTTTTAGGGATGCCCTGAAAAAAGTATGAGTTCCAAATACTGTGCGTAACAGATTACATAAACAATTTCGCCAAGCTGTTCAGTTTGCGTTCTTCTGGTATAATAGGTGACATCAACAAATATCTAAAACACGTTTCTATAAAAGCAAATACTAGAATAATCCACTTTAAAAGTCCGCAAATATTCCGTTTCAATTTTTAGTGAACATTGTTCAACTAAATGCCAAAGTTTTCTTTGTTTTCTGCGCAATCAAAGCTACCAATCACCTCCTCCACCTAATGAAGGAGTTGCGTGGGAGGAGCCCTTGGAGACCGGCGTTTGTCACCACTAAGTAGACCTATAAAATATAAGCGATTTGTCCGAGTATTTTTGAAATCCACAGTGATTACAGCCCACACGGTCTTGGACAGCGGGATAGCCGGCCAGGGACTTGTCCGCTAATTTGACGTTGGCGAGCAGACGATGAGCCTGACTCGTTTACTGCATGTTGTAACTATCCGACTTCCATTGGCGGCTATATTTCGCATAAAAGCTGTAAAGTGCGCTAATTATTGTTTATGGGTGTAATATGAGTAAGTACTGGTCGTACAAGTATTGCTGTATTCTCACCCCGCGCTGTCATATCCGCTCGCAGCACATGTCTGAAGATTACTCGAGTAACATAACACTTTGATCGTAATAAATCCATGCTGACATTTATTTTCTGTGCATCTTGTATGCATTAAATCTAGATCGCTGCACAACGACAAGTAATCTGCAACTTCTATTTTAGAGATACTGAGCAGGTCAATATTTATAAATCTTAACTTGACATGTTCCCGCCTAGTTATAACACGATGTGCTAAAATATATTTCTTGCATTATTATAATATAGTTTAGAACAAACGTTTATAATTGTTCTGGTCGATCTTAAGGCTACTAAAGATCGATACAAAAAGGTTCAAACACATATAAACAAATTATAGAAAGGGGTTATGATAAATTAAAACATTGTTTGCTAACATACATGGCACATTTGACTATATTAATTTATTATAACTTGAAATGTTGCAAATTTGAGATAGTTTTGTAGGATTTAATTTTTAATACTAATAGAAGATTTTCACTTTGTGCTCTTACACTTTTGTGAAGACATTTTTATGTGTGCACCGGGTGACTACTCGCGGCTACGCCTGCAATTTTGTAGGTTTTAGATGTGCATGACCACTACTGGTTCAAGTGAATTTTATTTCCGACGCCAATGTTGAGTTTGTCTTCTTACTACAATCAAAAAAGTACGTCAAAAAGTGTATAACTATAGCCATTGTAATCTACTTCATTCTTAGTGTTTTTGTCCCATAGTTGATTTTGCATTGTTTCCCGATCAAGAAAGTTTACTTCTGTCAAAAGACAACTAAGATAAGTTTTATGACAATCTTTAAATTTATAGTAAAAGTTAGATAATAACTTTGTCTTTTATATATAATACTAAATATTTGCTAAAAATTTATAATTAAAAGTACATTAATAATACCACTATTTACGTGTTTGCTTTTTTAGAAAGTGAAATATATTTTTAATATTTTAGAACATTTAAGCTGTAATTGGTACTTTAGTTCAAAAGCACAGTCCAGCGAACTTCCATCAAGTAAGTTCTTGCCGACTGCTTAAAAAGGAATCTTTGGTGTCAAATTCTATCGTTTAGGGCATTTTCTAAGGTATATGAGTACTTGCCTAATCGCTGAAATCTAATTACGGCGGGATAACTAATAGATACTTCATATTGAATATACCCTCTATAAATGTAAACAAATTGAAAATATCTGTGAAAATAATTAAACATAATTATTATGGTTATGATGCCATAATACAATGTTAACACAGAACATACAGATCACATTTTTTTGATAGGCTCTTTCAATTAATATTTCACAACTTTAGAGACCAAGATATGATTTTTTGCTATTTTTGGACCTTTTAAGCGTAGCCCGGGTGGACTTCCGAAATAAAAATATTCTTTCTAGGGTCCGTACGAATGTTCATGTAAAATTTCAGTATAATCGGTTGAATAGTTTACGCGTGAAAGCAAAACAAAAAAGCATAGGTACTTTCTCATTTATTGTATATGATCGAATCTTATTTGATGAATTTTGAGATTTATTGAACTCACATCCATCTGGAGACAGATTCCGAACGGTAGCTCAGCGTTACTGCTACAAAATACTATACATATTTTGTAGTTTTTTCTACTCTATTCTGAAAATTAAAAGATTCAAAAAATCACGAGGAAAACACATATACCCTTAATAATCCAATAATATACAAAGGTATATTATCGTAGTATATCGTAAAGACGTATGATTGTAGCTTTTTCACTCTTCATCTATTAAGACCCTCATGGTAAGACCTGAAATCGTTTACAACATTTTGTCACATAACAATAATGCAAAAATAAACATCATGACGACAATAAGTATAAATGTCCTTTAGTTGTATCTAATCCGCATCCATCTGTAATTATGTTTTGAGATCTCAGGCAGAACTTCGATGTATCCTATAGGTTAAACCACAAATTTTGACCTACAGCGGCGAGGAGAACAGCTTCAGTGCACACACCTACGAACACCACTCCTAGCCTGTCGTGACGTGGGCACTACGCCATGTAGTACAAGCCTCCTCGTCTAGCTAGCTATCTCTACACATTAATATAGTATCGAGGCGCACAATTTAACCCCATCCTCGTTATCTAGTTATGGTTTGCGGTTCCGCATTATGTTAATTAAGAATTTCACGGGAAATCCCAGATTGCTATAATTTTCTAACCATAAAGTGGAAGTAATTCAGTAACGTTTAGTTAGTAATACAGTAGGGATTAATCTTACTTCAGTAAATTAAAATTAAAAAATCATAACTATTACAATAAAAACTGTATAACCAATAATTATGGTTACTTCCTTAAGTTGATAAAGATGTATGTTAATTTCAGACATATTTGCACAACTGTGCCCACATTGGTTTAGGATGCTGGTACTGTTTATTTTCCTAATGATTCACATAACTACGGTTCAGTTAATCAATCGAACATGAAACATTCCAAATAACGATCTAACGAATGCCCAGTGACACTGGTAAAAGTTTAACATTAATTCGAAACAAGTGCTGTATCTTATTCAGTTTCAGATTTAGTAAGTTTTTTATTACATTTCCATTAAGGTTTAAATTTTGCCTGCCTCTTGTAGTAAATTATAGCTTGAGAAATAGCAATAGTAGTTTCTTAAAACCAGAACTTAAGAAATATATTTTACAATAATTATTACTTATAACGCTCCCTCTGCCCGCTCTAATTGGAAGATGTTGGAGCAGATCTGACATTCCATTCTTCCAATATGACATGACTAATAGTGTCCGTTATACATCCTAGTTGGAGGCGCCCCACCTCTATCCTTACTCATCCTGAATATCATGTCACTCCGTAAACGGCACAAAGGTCCTTTTCGGTTTAAGCTTATCCTAATATTTTTGTTCTAAGTAATAGAACAAAAAAAACTCTCTCAAGATAGCCAATGGCTACTTCCCCATGAAAATTAACCACTCTGTAATTAATTAATGTACCAATTAAATATTAAATAATAAAACTATTATCCCCTGTATAAGTAGTCCACGCACTACTTGTATCTAAGAGCGACAGCCAACAATTTTTTGATTCTAAACTTCTGAAGTAGGATCATAATGCTAATAATTTAGTTACCATTTCGCTGAACATAGCATGCATAAGCAATAAAAGTTTCTTTTAAAACCCAAAACAAACTATGGACTCGTTTGGAATACAAAGCACAAGATTTATTACTTCATAAAATACGATACCTTTTAGGTGTAAAAGGTACTTGTTATTTTTTTGTAAGTGAGATAAATAGTAGATCATATTGCTAAAGTTCTAATTTATTCGATTTAGTACTGACATGATGTACATAACTGTGAATGATAATCATATCATTGTCAGTCCAATCGATGTCAGTTAACATCGCAGTGCACTCAAGTGTGCACCTGATGAGACAATGAGAATACCTGTTCACCTAGATTGCACTACATCTTGTAGACTAGTAAATGTTGTTTCTGATGTAGAAACTATGCAAAGAGTTTGTTGAGCTTCTTCGTTGCCGACTGTTTTTGGATCTCTTCAGACGAACATGACTCCAGATTTCAGAAATCAAGTCTGTGACAGCATCAGATTTCAGACGCTGCACTAAGAGGAAGGTGAACTGGAATTGAACTCAACATTCACATTGATTCAACCCTTCCCACCAGAGCTAAGATATGTGTATGATGTGACTAATAGAAATGTTACATTAAGAATACAATCTCACATATCCATGTAGCAGTAAAGATTACTGAAATTAGAAGATTCAGAGTACCAGATATTGGCATATATACAGGCCACCAGACTTCACTTAAAAACCGCGATTTATTCTGATATGTACAACTTTTTTACAAGTAATAAAACGTCTCTTTAAATATTAAAAAGATGTATTCCCCAATAATGTAATGTAATAAATTTTATTTCTATTCCGTTCACCATAAAACTATGTTATATAAGGAATTACAATTTGTGACAAATTTTACCAGAAAATGGGCACATAATCACATACATATCACTGATTTATGTTTAAAATACCACACGTTCTTTGACTGAACATTTTAATGTATTTATAGGGCATTGTCTTTTAAAACAGTAATATGTACGCCTATCTTAAAAATAAAATAAAAATTCAATTGTGACTCTAACATAGGATATACTTTAAAGTATTACGACAAGATTTCGTAAAATGGGTTTGAGTTTGACCCGACCCATCAAAAGTACAAAATATTCAGAGAAATACCAGTGATAATTGACGCTAATATGCGAGCATTTAAAGCTCTGTAGGTGTTCTATGTGGCGCGTAATGAATGTAGTGGCTGCATGACTACAGCACGGTGCCTCAACAATCAGCTATCAGCTGTTGACAATGTAGTGAGATCAGCTGATGATCAATCAGCTGTGCCTTGCTGCCAGCCGGGATGCCGATCTCTCAGATAACTCCCGCAGTCTTTGTATTCCTCACTAAACACCCATTGTTCCGGGCGGGAAGTTAGATTGACTGCGCTGTGGACCACACCGATGGTTGACATCGACTCATCAAAACTTTAAATTTAATCTCTAGTTTTGTATAATATAAAGTCAATTTCAAGAATGTTGCAAGAAGACCGACTTGTAACATAAAAGAGTAACGAACAAGTTGTTAAATTCAGAGTACGACTTGGACCTTCTTGTGTTATAATATATCAAAAAGACAGTAATTGAGGGTCCTTTTAATGTTAACTAAACATTGGACATTCAACAATATGCAATTAATGTTAAATGTTTTAACTATAGTAGAAAAAGTAACCTTTACACTGGATTTTCTCTTTGTTTCAAATAAATTACAATAATAGTAACAGTATTTCTTCTTTTTTTTTTAAGTGACAAGTAAAGTATTTATTGGAACATACAATATAGTCCGATCCCCCTTCTGGTTGCTCACTCCCTCTTTTAACAAAGCACGTCTTAATTTGAAGTTTTTCCTCAGTTGAGCATTGAAATGTCTTGATACGATAATTTAGTTCATTTAACTTTAGAACCATGTTCCCGAAGTAAGCCCCCTCGTCCCCGAATTTATTTCCTGGTCTTAACTTTATGCAGTGCAGTCGATCTTTAAACCTGAGTCCTTACGAAATGAAAATAAAATATTCCATTACGAAATGATAACGTTTACGTTAAACTTTAAAAAATCGAACTTAGGCATGAAAAGTAAATCAATAAACTAATGAAATATAGTATTAAAATATTAAGTAGCGTTTTCCAATTAATAAGTTCAGCAGTTTGCGAAGGAAGGCTTCACGTATCTTGTGTAATTTGATGAGTCGGTTCTGACCCCGGTTTGACATTTTCCAAGTATCAAAAATATTTGCCAAATATTTGCTGGTAAACGAATGCCCAGGAGGCCCAAGTTTATTTAATTCATTCCACACACAGCTTCACATATGGACTGAAATAGAGGCCTACTGTACTGGAACGGTGACTTTAAAGGAAAGAAAGAAAACAATAATTGATAGATTTAATCATTATATATTTTATTGCTGTACCAAGTTTTTTTTTAACTGTCACCCTTAAAAACGCTAAAATATTATAGTTTAAAACAAATAAAGTACCTACTAATCTAAAAAAATGAATGTATACCAAGCCACACAGCTCCCGTTCTACCTTGCGTTTAAGTCTCCAAAACAAACCAATCCTATTGAATTTGTAGCTGACTACTATGATATATTTTTAATACTGTCATTCTACGCAAATGTATAAAACTTACCAGTTGTATTAGTTTTGCCAAATTGTGTTACATTCCTTATTATGTAGTGCAGTATAAGGTAATAGTGTTTTCAATGATAAATAATTCTTAACATAAGATAAGAAAAAAAATTTCAATTCTGTAGAAATGTAATCATCTGCAGTTTACATAGAAGTTTTTATAAAGATACAAATGATGACTTCAATGATATGGAATAAAATTAAAACTAAAGATTCTCAGTTTATTACTACGTTTACTGGAATACGTTTTTTTAATTCTTCAACGGTTACTTAAAAGTACGTTTTTATAATAGAGCCAAGATTTAGGTACATACGTTCTTAGAAAACCATATCGTACATTAAGGGAAGGATTTGACGTTGAAAATATTGAACCAATTTATGGGTCAACTTAAACAATTAAATAAAAAGCTAAATAATTATTTTAGCGTAAAATAAACATTGGTACGTACTCTCAAGAATCTCAGCATCGTCAGTGCTGGTTAGTCCGGGGTCCGGGGCGAGCGCGGAGACGCACAGAAGCGCGAGGAGGAGGCAGAAGAAGAAGCGCGGTGCTCGCGGGGCCATGGCGGACACAGCACTGACACTGACACTGGCACTGGACTGGCGGGCAGGAGTCATTGACACGGCAGCGTGTAAACAAACAGTAGCGGCCGCTGAGGGTAGGAATCTGGAGGGTTCCCTGGAGACAGGCAGGAGCGTAAACACTAGAGCGAACAAGTACAGGCTCAGACTTCCGCGGAGAGGGAATCGTGAAAAAGACTTGGTGAAGAAACTCCCAGGAAAGATCATATATGATGTATGCTCAGAAGAATTTAAGAAGGAAAACTTTATTAGTGATGCAGCCTCAAGAGAAATGAAAGTGTAGCAACAGATAAAAAATGCAGATAAACATAGTTAAAACTTGACATGCTGAATATATTATCATAACAGTTGTGCCTTAAAACGACAAAAATGAGGATTGACTTGACGGTCAAAATCATGAAAAAGTCCATGTCAATTTGTTAATTTTTTCAATTAGATGCATGATTGAGAAAATGCTCGGTTTATAAGCAACGTTTCCTCCAATTTCATTGTATAGTGATCAGTAACAGAAACGTTTACGGTAGTTCATCGGACCCATTGATGCTATAGATGAGAATTGAGGACGAAATTGGACCAAATATGTAGAGGTTCAATAAGAAAAATTCCCAAAATAATAATCTATTTATACAAAAAGAAACAAAAAAAGGAATTCAACATTTCTTCAAAATTCGAATACGTTTTCAGAAGCTCACGTCTTTGTACAATTATAGTTTCAATACTTGGCAACTTAATAAACCTTCTATTAATTGGTTTCTTAATTTAGCTGACACTCCAATGAGAAGATAATTTTATTTGGAAGAGATGAAGGAGATTTGAGCTCTAAATTAGTGATAATTTAGTGATCACAACAATCACACTAATATCAACTCTCTTCGTAAGCTTTAATTCAATTGCGGCGCAAATTTTGGGACTTGTTGACGAGAGTGTGTGTGATTGCTATGCTGAGCTTGTGCCGACTACGTGGTCGTCCCCACATGAAGGCATGCGCTTCTATCTAGTACTTTCGCCTGACTCTTTGTTTACCTCCTTTAAAGTGTACATCCGGCTTAGAATAACTCTATTTCTAAACAGTAACAATGTTGGTCAAGGGCAACAATAAATTGTCTCATTGTAGTGTAAGGGTTCGGTCTCATCGGAAACAGTCGTCTCCAATACGCGGTAATTAAATTTAAGTTTTCTGAAATGAATTCTCAAATCTAAGCTTTAACTGGTTTATTTGATTAATTGTATTCATTTTATAACATTTGTTTGTTATTGTACTTTTGTGTATAGTTGATGCGTTTTTGATCAATGTGTGTACAAATTTACAAAATCTTCGTTGCAGCATGCGTCTAAACATTTGCAACTAAACAGCCATGCATTCATTTTCACCGTTATACATTTTTTCTCCCAGAGGCGGATTTGAAGATTTGCAGCCCCTGGGCTATCCACACAATTTATGGTACCTATAACTTAGAAGGCTGACACAATTTCTCTTCTGCCTGCCGGAGGAATGTAAAAATGTCTTTTCTGTATAACTATCCGTGTGTCTATCTGCCCACAGAACATCTCGAGAATAAAATTAGATATAGATTTGAAATTGTTTATGCAATCTCAGCGAATTTTTCACTACTCTTTGAAACTTAACAGAATTTCTAATGGTCACTTAAATAGATAAACCGAAAGTTTTAGAGAACTCTTTTAAAACTTAATCTTATGTACCAGCTTATTGTAAAATTTCTGAACTAGATAGTACGTAAAGCATTCTTACATTTTGGTCGTTTGATTTTGTTAAAGATTATTGTGAATTACTACGATATCATAATCAGGCTAGGCCATGGGATTACTTACTTTTGGATTTACGTGTAATATCATAACTAAGTTTGGTTTTTGTATAGATTGCTGTTAATTTACACGATATCATTATAAGACAGGCTATGAGATTACTTACCTTTTCTACTGACGTGTTCTTTATTTTATAAGCTTGATTTTGTTAATGATTACTGTGAATTTACACGATAACATTATAAGGCAAGGCTATGGAATAACTTACTTTTTTACTGACGTGTAATTTGTGATCTAAGCTTGATTAAATAAACTTACATGACGAATAAACAAATAAAATCAATTTAATGATTCCACTTCTACATTTTGTTGAATTATTTTGTATAACTTTTACATCGCGGTAAAACGAGATAAATCAAATTTCGGGACATCCTTCCTGTATTTGTTACACTTTATGATAAGGAAATCAGATAAATAAAATAAACTAAGGCAACACCTCTTAATATCAATACATTAAAATTTCTGTGTAATATTCCTGATAAGACATTACGATAATACACTTTGTAGTACTAACGCGATTTTAATATATATAATTTGGTTTGATTTGAATTTAATTTTAGAACACATCAAACATTTTTAATCAGCCAAAGTTATTTCATAAAATTCATAAACATATGCATTTAAGAACATTATCAACTATTTTTATCTTAAAACAAAAGGACACAAAACTATTTAAGCACACTAAGAATGTTTTGTAAAAAGTTTGTATAAATAGTATTTATATAGTTGTTACAGAATCTTAAACGTCAAATAAGTTTGTATCAAAATGGAGACGTTTTTTAAATATGTAAAAAAGCAAAATTTGGTTTTTTGAAATGTTTTTATAATAAAACATTTGAAAATACAACTATAAAACTAGTTGCATGGAATTAGAACATAGTAATTTGATCATCGAAATTCGAGCACTAGAGTTAGTTATTGGTACATTACGATCTTTGTATTCCACGAATACGTTCTCAGAGCAGTTAAAAAATTGTCAAAACTAATTGTATGATAACAAAATTGTTTTGTTCTTGGTAAAGTTATTTGAAAAAGTTAATATCACTTGATCATTCCGGACTTACTCTGGGTCAGCAATGGCTGCGGTTCTTCAAATTATGTTTTTCCTGCTACCGTTCGCAATGGCGATTCCTCTGTGGTTTTCGTAATACTTGGCTTGGCAGGCCGAAACGAATCACCCGAACAGCTTTATTCGATTAAATCTGTTCTAACCTCCTGCACTCAAAAGATCTCCAAAACTGGATTGTTAGGATTTTTAACAATTCAGTCTTATGATAATTTTACATAATACTCTATGTAAAACTTAGAATTATTAAAAGATTTAGTACTATTAAACTGACAATCAGGCTTCTTTGTGCACGTCATTCTTGTAAAAACCAACGCGTTAACATGCCGCTTGCTTTTAGTTGATAAGTTTTTGTATTATCTCACTAGTTGTGCCCAGCACTAATCAGTATGACCACCAATAAAAAAGAGTGTTATAGCACTCGTAAATGGATTGTTGCCCATCTCTTGAACGTGCTGTGCAAAGAATTCTCACTCTCCTAACGATTGTCTTTTAACGATAATAAGAACTAGCCATGAGTGGCACACAGGTTTCTTCTGTTCACTAGGGATTTATTCGATTATCATTTGGTGAAGGAGGGCGTGGAAGAGCGATACAGTACCCATCGTGTTTTCCGTTATTTCTTATTATTCTGCATATCGAAAGTGCGCAGTCTGAAGAGAATAAAGATGACGCTATTCTAAACAATGTTGTGAGAGCAAGATTAAATCCAAAAAATATGTTTATACAATAGGAATAAGCAATATGAACCAGTTTAAATATTGAAGAGGAAGATACAGGAGTGCTGCGACTCTTATCTGGATCTGGACTAATAAATGGAATGAGGTTCCAGCATCTGTTTTAGTTTTGTTTATTCCGTTTTTTTTTGCTCTAGAGGCTTCCAACCTTTTGTTCATATGACGATGTATGGAAATCGTCGATTTATGGAAATCACCGATTTATGGGAATCGTCGATTTATGGAAATGTATCTGAAGGTCCGACGTTCTTCAGGGAACCAACTTTCGACTCATCAGCATCACGTTAGTAATCACCCGGCATGTTCATAAATCTAGGATCAGCGCCTTCAGAAGATACTGGCGCCAGAGCTTCTTTGATGATAGATGTGCGAAATGATACAGTGTGATCTTGTTCTAATTACGGTCTAAATTGCGTCTTCTTTATGCTGCTTTGTTGGATGTTGGATTTTAGTGACTTGAGCCATTTTGCCATTGCTAATTTTTTAACGGAGATATATTTTCAAATATATATGGTATGAATTTGGCGGTGTTTGAAGTTCCAGGATCAGGGATTCATTGAGTGAGTCGTTTTATGAAATTACTTTTCCATACAAGTCATAAAGCGATCTGTTGTCATCGATATTGTCGTCGTCGTTGCGGATGTTGTTTAGAAGGCCGTAAGCTGAAATGGCTTCTTTCTATCAAAGAGGCAATGAACCAATCTTTGTTGATTATCTCCTTTATTGCTGGGCCGAAGTAAGATCTTTGGACAGGTCTGGAATTAGTGGATCAAGTGGTGTCAGCGTTGCCAATTTAGACAAGTGTAGTATTTCTTTTTCCGACAAAGTTAGGAAGAAGTTGATCTTAATTCTAGAGAAGGTGCGTTTATTCACCATATCACATTTTGGGAATTAGAATGGCAATTCGTATTTGCTTCAACGTCACACTATTGCCTTTGGTCCTACAGTTTGGAACCTAAATAGTCCTACTAAGTTTTTATTTAATCTTGATTGAATAATAAGGCTCCATATAAAGCCATTACATTAATTTGCTATAATTGTATGTAGAAACACGTAAGACTACGTTTCGATTATTGGAATCCACCTTCCTGGTGGATCCACCTCCTTAATCGACCTTATCCACCTCCTTCAGTCGACCTTTTGTCTTGGGGAACTGCCGAAAGTCACATGGTGCTAAATCAGGAGAATAGGCTGGGTGTTGCAACACTGAGATCTTCTAATTAGCTAAAAACTGCTGATTTTTGGCACCATTTTTGAGCAAACTTTAGACATGTTTAATTTTTCATGTTAAAATCTGTCTCACAATTGTCTTCATCGGTGTTGACTTGGGTAGCTCGAATGGGTAAACGACGATCTTTTCTCACGATTTGGTTAACTCATGGATGTTTTCATCATAGTTGAAGTACAATCGCGATCGAGATGCTCGTCATCTTCCACTTCCCGGTCTTCACGAAACCGTTTGTGCCATTCAAAAACGCGCCCGCATCATAATGGAGTCACCGAACAACTTCGTTCAACATATTCAAACTTCGGTAACTGATTTTTGAATTTTAATCAGAAACTTAATAACATCACTCTACTCTTTACACCTTTGCACTGATGATTTTCCCGATAAACGATTTTCACTCGATGCTCTTTACACAACAATTGTGGCCAGAGTACTAAGAGTACTAGACTGAGTGATGTTATTTTGATATCCACGGACTTATCAGTACCTGAGGAGATAATCAGTGTGCTATTGCTTATCAGCTTTAATAAAGCTTAACCCGCTAATCAGCTCACCGAGCGAATGTTGAGTTTAGCTCCAGTTCACCTTCCTCTTATGTGTAGCATCTGAAATCTGATGCAGTTTCAGACTTGACTCCTGAAATCTAGTCATGTTCGTCTGAAAGTCCAAAAAATAGTTGGCGTCGAAGAACGAAGTAGTTCAAAACGGACCCCCACCCGCATCGTTTCGACATCAGAAACACCCAAACTACAAAAAAATAGTGCAATCTAGGTGAAGAGATATTCTCATTGTCTCATCAAGATGCACAATTGAGAGCACTACGACGTTGGCTGACGTCATCAAGTGTCAGCACCTCAAAGCTCGGTGGAGCGACCGAGTCTTCTACACATAATGGTGGGAAGGGCTACACACAAATACTCTTCGGCGTGTCTATAGAAACGGACATGCAGACAGACACCGACATAATTTTATAAAGGCTCTAGAAGGTCCTTAACAGTTAAAGCTCTTGGTATAATAGACAGAAAATGACAATTTTATAAAGGACCTATTGGATCCTTAACAGTAAAGCTCTTGGTGTAGTAAACGGACAGCGACACAATTTTATAAAGAACCTAGTGAGTCCTTAACAATAAAGCTCTTGGTATAATTAATTATAGACCTAACTATTCTAATTTGTAACCTGTTAGTCATCTGTAGCAATTTAAACGTGAATAGTATATGGTGCTACTCGACAACAATGTTTCTATTACAAATGATACAAAAGAGAAGGATATCAATCCGGAATCAGAATCGGAATGACAGAATAAATTAGACGTTTTTCAACAACTGAACGACATTACTGATCAGATTTGGAATTTTATCGGCTTCCTACCAGTATCCATGTGACAATACTCTTTTATTTTCTCGGCTGGCAGCTAATCAATTTATAAATAAAGTATGATAATGCTTCTGCCACCCACCGCCTCCTACCGGTGGGCCTTGGTCCTTCGGCAGACAGACGGACGGGCACTTCGGGAATTCTTGGGCGGGTCCGCCCCGAAACCTTGGCCTATGCTTTGATCATTCTCGTGCCGTAGTCCACGACGCTGCCTCTTCCTTAGGCGTGTCTTCTACCCGGCGATTATACCTGACAAACACGGAAAGACTGAGATACCCTCAGGTCCTCTTCAGATCTCTTGGTGAAGAATCGGCATGCCTGAGCATGACTACAACTGAAGAATTCCCAGCCTAGTTTAGGAAATTAATGAGACCACTTAAAAAGTAGCTCGGGTCTCATTTGATACGACCTGACTTTACCGATATATTAAATCTCTCGGGCAACCATCTTGCTGCAGGAGGGGGAAGACCAGTTCTGCAAATCTTTCCCGTTAGTTGAATTCGCGCTCAGGTTTCGCAGCCACTGACCTTTATAGAATGACGCGGCCGAATTTATAGTCCCGCCTGCAGGGTCGATAATTCTTGGGTTTGTTTTTCTCTGGCGTGTTTAGTTAAATTTACCATAAAGACCGAGGCGTGACCAAAGCAAGTGACACAAAAACAGGGATGTATAAATCGGAATCCACGAACAATCAGTGTTGTTGCCAATAAAGGAGACAGCGTTATTTTGTCTGCTCTAAAAAAAAAAAACTATAGCTTAGTATTCAACAGTTCCCTTTTTTTATTATTTGATATTGTTTCAAAGTATTGAAAAAATAGTTTAATGCGTACCTTCCCAAGTCTATTAATGGATTAATTACGTGTCTTACACAAAGTCAGTCAAAACTTTAATTAAATTTTAAAATGTATTATGATTTTTTAAAGTTATTGACTTTTACACATGGACCAAAATGCTATATTACCAAGGACAAGCAACTGACCAATTCCTACTCTTTAAGTGGTATCATTATCACTATTGGCAACGATGAGAGTCAGTATTACCAACCTCGGGACTACATAAGCTGGTGGCATGTGTCCCGGTATCAATGCTGGGGCATCTAAGGGGGAGTGCGGACATCACATATGATTCGAGTGGCACAGGATTCATCATTGGACTTGCTTGCTGGCATTGAGGCATGCGTCTTAGAATTCAGTTAATTATACAAAGTGTGTCAGATAAGCTGTTCTAAAGGCTCATTCATCCGTAGCTGATATTCGCTGCTGATTTACCAGCGTTGATAAATCAGCAACATCTGAACGCTCCACCAGCTTCAAAGTCAACCAACATGCTGGTATTAACTAGCGCACTGGTAGCTTTAAACGTGGTGACGCGGGAAAAGGTCACATAACCACAGCGCTAGCAGACCAGCGCCTGACCAGCGCGCAGCGTCGTTTGAACAAAACGATACACTTATTGCTTGCACTTGTGGTCGAGTTGTTACACAGCTGTGTTTAAATTGTCAGGATATCATATTGGAAGTAGCACTTAGACTGTTTGATAAGGGTTTTCAACATTTCAAAAACTTTAATTGTTTGTGGTACCTAAATCATGTAAATTATACTAAATGAAGCGCCAGAGACGTAGCTTAGAGGGTGTTAGATTAGCAGCTTGAATATGCAGGTTTTGGCAGCGTTACACAGATGTCATTTTTAATTAAAATGAAAACTACACAACGTTCCCCTGCTGGAGACAGCATTTTAACTGGCTACATTCACGCTTATAACTAACGTTGACAACCAGCTAAGTGTGAATGGCATTTTTCACGCTTGTGTCTATAAGTGATTAAGTATTTAGTTAACAAAAAAACACACACATATATTATATATATATTTATATATAAAATAATTGAAACATTATATAAAATATATTAAAATTATTGGACAATTGTGAGTTTTCTTTTATAGAACATTTTCCAACAAGAAGAGCTCCTCCTTCAATGAAATATATATGTGTGTTTGAGTAAGAGTCTCAAAACCTTTTTTCATATTGAAAATAAAGACACACATTTTCTCGTATTAATGCTAGAAACATATTATTACCATTGCACACACATTCGACCTTAGCGTATCACATAATTTAAATGTAGATTTTCATATCCTGGACAAAAATTGAATGTAAAGATTTGTAATATTATTTTTAGTATATCTAAAACATAACTGATTATATCATTTTAAATGGGATTTAATTTACAGTAGCATGTTTTGTTGACATTTATTAATGGGAGAGCCGTCTTACAAGACGTCGGAATTCTAGTCATATTTTGAGATAGCGCAAGTTTTGTACTGTACCGTCTTTCCCCCTTAAATTCTGTTTGATGAGAACCTCACACAGTCCAGTGGCCCTGGAGGAATTCCAGAAGAAGGCTACTCCTTTTATTAAAACTAAATATTGTTACTCCGGTAAAATTTCCAGTTCTCCTACGCTGGAAAACTCTTAAAAGTTAAATGTGATTCAAGTTATTTCTCAGTTTAAATGTTACACAATTACCTGAAGTCACAGTTTACAAACAATTCACAGTGAATCTCGAGAGTGAGAAAGGTGGCATCTACAGTTCTGTTAGTGTTGCACAAATACATGTCTCTACCGTTGCTGATGTAATATAAACTCGGCACCAGCGTTATGTGCAGTCTCACACACAAACCACCTACGTCAAAATTAAAAAAGAACTTTACTAATATTGACCAAAATTATTAATTCAATTATTCCCTTAATAGAAAGAAACAATACGTGCATTTAACAACAACACTCAGTCAATTGACATTTAGATACCTCCCATTATAGAATTTATTGATGTTCATTGTTCCGCTCGCTGTTGATAATACTACAAAATTCAACACGAAAATTATACGTATACATTGCTTGTACTATTGTTGTACACGTTATACATTACATATAATAGATTTTTATTGATGTTTATCATACTTAGAATTTTGAAAATTGAACCGCAAAAGCTCAACTGTAAGGTTATAATAATACATAGCATAATAACAAACATAAACACGTTAAAACCTATTTGCTTTCCAGACAGGGTTGACGAGGATGTTAATCCTTTCTTTATGCAGTATCTGGAAATTAATCTCATTGGCTGCAGGACAAACATTTATCTTAGTTTATAGTTGAGCTTTTGTGGTTTTATTTGTTCTTCAGGCTCCAGATAGGTTGAAGAGGATTTTAAACAGTATTTAAACAATATACATGCTACTTCCAATATGATATATTGCCAATTTAAACACAACTGTGTAACAACTCGACCACAAGTGGAAGCAATAAGTGTATCGTTTTGTTCAAACGACGCTGCGCGCTGGTCAGGCGCTGGTCTGCCAGCGCTGTGGTCATGTGACCTTTTCCCGCGTCACCACGTTTAAAGCTTCCAGTGCGCTAAGCTAATATAAACCTTTTTAGAAAGCAAATAGATTTCAACATGTTTATGTTTATTATTATTGCTATTAGAAATTGTATGAAGCGAAATCAAATTAATTGTAATTACCTAAATATTATTAACACCTATGTATGTTTATTGTTAGTTTACTTATTAGTTTAACCTGTTTAAACGTGCTTTGAATGATTGTTTATTATCATTGTAATGTAAAAATACATCTTGTCTTGTGATATCTGGTAATTTAATGACAAGAATTTTATTTATAATGATTGCCGATATGTGGGCAATCGGTTTGGTTTGACTGTGCACTTTTGAGGCCAAAAACACACTACTAAGTATTTGCGTCATTGAGTATTGGAAGTGGTCTAATGTGCGGTGTAGGGGAAATCCCGTCCTTGAATCAGGTTTTTAATCTGGCATTGACGGCAAATAAATTATTTGAGAGCATATATTAATGGACCATTCCTTGAAACCCTATTTCCTAGAATTCATCTGTTTCTTCGAATGTTCAATCCTCTTTAAAGTGAGGTTTTGTTTTTATCGGCACATTTGAATGTACAACACACTCTAATTTTCCAAGTAATTCGCTTTCACAGCTGGCTTCACAGTGAAATCCTGCATCCTCTAAAGGTCTGCTAGATCCTGTAGTCAGCAAACATAGAGTACACTCAGCACATACTTCCTACATGACTCACAGACGGTGCGTGAGCTACGCCGGACTTGCAGGAATTTCCGGAGACCTGAAGTTCATCCACCCCTGTTCGTCATCACTGGATTGCTAATAAAACAAAGACAAGAGAATTAAATCACCAACAGTTTTTGTTCGGGTAGTTAATTTTGAAATATCACAGCCAAATAGAACATTTAGATACGTAAATACGGACTTGAAGTTGGCTTTTTGGAGAGAGGAAGAAGAATATTTACGTATATTTTGAAGACAATTAACAAAAGTATTGTTTGACTATCAAAGACATAAAGGAATTACAGGTATAACATATATCAGTAGTGGTACGAAGAAATAATTATATCGATAACTTGTGTCCATGTACTTTTCTCTCAGTTTCAAGACACTGACGTCAATACCAATATGAAGTACTCTTGGTAAACATATCAAACATAAATAATGACACATCATGCATCTAAGTCAAGTATCACCACAGAAAATAAAACCCTCTTTAAATTAAACACAAGACGTCGATGTGTGTTCACACATGTAAGATGCGGCAACTACCGCTGCAGTATTTTGACTTACTGGTTGTCGCACATCGTCTTCTTGTGTTGTGTATCGTAAGTAGGCTACAAGCCTAACACAAGACGACGCTTCATGCACACGGATAAGTAATTAATTATTGAAAAGCTGCAGGTTTCCTAGAAGTACCTTACCGGTTATCGAACTCGTATTTCTTGTGTTTTGTACATCGTAACTACAAGCTAACACAACACAAGACGGCGCTTCATGCGTACCGGTAGGCCATGCAATATAAACGGAAGCAGGCAGGTTTATTAACGGTGCTTTACTTGTGTATACTTGTTGTACTATGTTAAGATTGTGGTTTATTATTTGATAATTTTTAAGATCAAATCTAATTTATATGGCGTCTCCTGTAGTTTTAGGTAATAGGTTAAATTAACTTTAGAGTTTTTGACCGTTAGACGTCGTGTGGCGTAGTCTTTAAAGAAGAGAGCAGATATGAATTTTTCTTAATGTCGTCGCATCCTTCATTATTCTCCTTTCCCATATCACATAATCAACGAAATTAACAAAGGTTTCGAATATTTCGAGAGATGTTCCTAAAATAATGTTATTAATAAATCTAAAGTTAGCTTATTTTTATAGATACTTAAAGAATTAAGCTTAAACTATCACGTATGCTACATTACACTGATATTTCTAGTTTTAGTGGAACATCTGTTTGTAGTTCTAACTTGTAGTCTAGTTGTACAAAGTATCTTCGGAATGTAACGTCCACAAACGTAACGAGCATTCTACACACATAATGGTCGCAGCTGGTGTGGAATAATTGGCTAAGAACATGACGATTTACAACTTTACGCAGCTCCAATATTTATTGCCACAGTCCAGGAGGATAGAGCAAGCTTTCATTCTACAATAACACAACTTAGTTTTTGTGTTACATCGACAAAGGAATTTCCCATAAGAAATAAATCGGCCGTCACGTCGCCTCTCTTGGTTTTGTGCGAGTATTAATGTTAGACCAATGACAGAATTAAAAAATACCTAGTAAGAAAATGTATATATTTAGTCTGTTTTTAACTCTACACAATCAAAACCAGATATCAGACGTGTAAATGAATAATAGTTACATCATCATCAGCCTACAAGACCAATTTAGCCTTAAGGTCGCCATTTTCTTAATGCTTTTGTTTTTAACAGATTGATTGATAGTCATACAACTAATTGGCTGAGCGTTACTGAAGCTTATCACTCGAGGAGCTAGAAAGATTGTATTTCTATTTATCCGCACGATATTATTTTAAAAAAAGAACTGATTTGAAATTTTTCATCACGAATAATTCTATAAAAGCAATGATGGTAGTGCATGTCACTTCATGGAATTTGGCTGAGCGTTGCCTAATATTTTATATTGGTCTTATAGGTAACCATGATGATAACGAGAATACAGAAAAATAAATAAATCTGTAAACAAGCTGAGTTCAAATATATAATTATAATATAGTGGAAGTTCAGTGGCAAAAGTTAGTAACAAGATTTAACAATAAATTGATATATTTAAAATTATAATGTGCATTATTAAGGTAAAGCTTTCAACCCTTATTTTGTTTGCCACCTGCTCGATTGATCACAGCCTGAGTTGAGAAATTGATTTCAGAAATTTTATAAATATAATTATCAGCTTGAATAACTTTTGACCCCACATGTCTATGTAATCCCCGGTTGCATTTGCAATCGTTTTTATTTTGCAATACCTTTAATTTTTAAGACAGTAAATTAATTCTTTTCTTTAATTTTCAATAGAAGAATCAAACTTACTTTCATCTAATAAACAATACTTATAAATTTAAGTATAATAAAAAATATATATATATTTTTTTTAATAAAGTTTTAAAAATTACCCCCCTCAACTCCAAAAGAGAAGGGTGGGGTACAAATGGAAAGAGCCATCGAGTAGTAAATCAAATTTAAAGTCTTAGTGAGACAAAAGCAACGCCCTCATACAACGAAAATCCATGGACAAAATTATGGATATTTTAATTTTTAGTAGACATATAAATAATTGGCTGTTAATGTTATGTTTTACTGTGTAACAGTTAAAAACGGTTAAGCACAGATATGCAGTACGTTGAGTAGTTTCAGTCCTCTCCCCCTCCCTTAATTAAGGGCACCATTGGTAGTTTTTAAAAAGCTTTCTTTGTTTTGTAGACTTATTCATTGCGTCCAGTATAAGTTTCCCCGGTACAATGCTCTAAAAAATGTAAATAATGGATTTATAGCCTCTGGACGTTAAAATGCTCAAAATTTTGTTTAGGAAAGTGGGACTTCTGCTTTCTTAGTATCGTTCGTTAGTCTCTTCAAGGCTTTTAATTTGAGGCGTTATTCAATGGGTCTTACCTTTTAAATTTTTAGTTAACTGTGCCCCTCCTCCATTTTTGCGAGAGTGGCTTTAGTTTTGAAAATAAAAAAAAATCAATTTTATTTTTGCTATCCACTAGTAGGCGTTTGAAAACATTCATTGTGAAGACGTTATTTCCACCCTTTATAAAAAATGGACAATGTTCAAAATACTGTTATCCTTCAAAACCGCCCATCTTCAACATTTCAGGCACAGAAAAAACACAAGATTTGGCCCCATTGAAAATGTTTAAACTGCCGTGTTTAGAAACCATTATTAGGCCTATCAATAAATAATCGTACATTCCATCGTCCATTAGCATTAATTAAGACACTAAATTATAAGTCTCTGATGTAAAATACTTTTGGACTGAAGTCGATTGATTATCTGTACTTTTATAGAAGTTATGAACTTAAGCACCATGTAAGGTGAGGTCATACTGCGCGACCGGCAGATAAGCAGCACACATTGTTGCAAGCACGCTAAAACTCGGCAATAAATTATGATACTAATGATATCTTTTGTACTATAAATAAAGAATATTGGTTTTGGATTGAAAGAAACATATTTGCATTGTTCGATTCCTTCTAACGTTAAACTGTGCCGATATCAACTAATACAGTTTGGATCGATTCAGTGATGGCGAGCAACCGCGTCGGATCACGATAGTTGGAAGCAATACCAGAGTAATGGTAATTTGGAATAACAAATTCCATTATTTCAGTAAGTCTTTTTTTATAACAGATATCCTAAAACGGCTATCACATAAATATAATTGCTGAGACATTACTTGAATTCTGACTTTGTCCATTGTCGACATTATATATATATATATATATATATACTAGCTGTTTCCCGCGGCTTCGCACGCTTTTCGTAAGTTTTGCCCGCGTATGAGCATTTCTGGTTGAAGTAAATTATATTTCCAACCCCGATGTAGATTTTACCTTGATGTCACGATCAAGAAAATATGTCAAAAATGTATTGTACATGCATAATGTATTTTATTACAAAGTGGTCTACCACTCAACCTTTAAGTTCAACCAAAAATTTAGTTTAGACAATTATACATCATAACTTAGCGCCTTCAAATAGTGTTTCACTGTTTAATATACGTATCTATATCGTAATTGCAGGTTATAATGTGCAGGCGCTTTGAAAACTTTTCTTCATTTTATTCGTTTATATTCACGACATAAGCGAATAATTCAGATAATAACTATCCTATCTTCTAAGTTAGACTAAATTACGGATACATGTGAAATTTGATTGAAATTGGTTCAGTCGTTTTGGAGTTTATTGGCAACATACATCGTGACTCAAGATTTTTATATATATATAAGATATATATATATAATATATATATATATATATATATATATATATATATATATATATATATATATATATATATTATATTTCGTTGGAGATCTAAACTATTAGATAAATCTATTATCATACTAAATATTATGTACACTTGAACTATTGTTTAGTGTTATACTTTGAATTGAAATAATTCAAATATTAAATACATTAACTGGTTATAATAAGTTAAATCTCTCTTCTTGATCATATTTTAAAAACTATGTCCAGTAGTGGTAAATTTAAATTAGTAGTATTTGTACATTATCACGGATCTACACCCCATGACTACGTGTCTTTTTCAGTTGTAACTGTAACTTATTACGTTTTATTTATAGGTTATCCTTAAGTGCTTATTAAAGTAAAATCTGTTAAGTTACTGTAAATTAATCCCCCTACTTGTTAGTCTCTTGATTTGCTCTTAACTTTTATTGTTTAAAACGAATCCATGTCATAGTTCTTTGTATTGCACTACTCCAGCATAAGTTAGATTCTTCTGCCACCTACGGTATGAATGTGGAATCTACCTCCAATCACAATATTAAGATATGTTAGACCCAACATCTGATCCACTCTCAGATTAATTTATGATTGATGAAGATTTGGTGCCTGGTAACGTAAAAAGAACGAACATAAATTTATTCAGAACTGGAAAGCAACTCAAATGTTAAAATGGTTTCTTAATTTGCATGGATTCTCACAAAGTTTGCATATTATACCCTTATACGTCCTGCGTATGAATGTACATTCATCAGGTCAAGAATGTCCTCCTGCCAAAGACGGATCATCACACGATCTGCACAGACTGACTATATTCTCCCATTATATGTCCAACTAAGTCCATGGATTGCATTAAGAGATGAAATCCTCCAAGGTTTTAGACAGTTCTTGAAATGGCTTTGTTATTATTAGCAGACGCTAAGATAGTGACTAACCCAAGGCCCTCAGCATACACTATCACTTACCTTTATGTCTGCTTTCTTCAGCTGTGATAAAAATACAGGATACATTTGTAACACCTATATTTTTAAAAGGAAAATTTTGCATATTTTTCACATTATAAATTCATCCGACAGGGGAGTGTGTTTTTGTATGATAGCTAAGTTGATTTTGACAGAACTAATTCTACACTAATGAATTCACGAATAGTTATACCAAAATTACAATCAAACTAATTGTAGTCTTTGACAGATATAAAAAAATCTTTTACTTTAACGTACTTCTCTTTTTAATTAGTAACCAATATAACATAATATTTTATAGAATCTTAATACTATTTCCATTAGCTTAAAATGTCAAGATAATATTGTGATTATATAAATTGTATTTGTAAAATAGATGAATTAAAGTCTGCAATATGGTAATCTTTTATGTATATATTTTAAACATTGACTAGTAAGTAAAAATAAGATTGACTACAGTTTAAATTGATGAAGTTGTGCTCTTATCGACGTTAATGTATTTTTCTTTTAAGGTTAATTTTAGTTAAATGTAGTGAGAAACTTTCAATACTACCACAGTGGTCTGCAACATCAAGTCCTTATCAGAGAAGACCACTGTTATCAGACCTTTCCTTGTCTATTGTTTAGTTTTATCTAACCACGCAACTTGTTAATGTGGTTAGATTATATTCCATAATAATATAAAGTCTGCATTTTTTCTGAATAAATATCATTATTTCATTTCATTTTCATTATTTCATATACAGCTTAATATCTTCATTAATTTCAAATGGAAATATCTTGAGTAGGTAATTTGCTTTCAATTGCATCTTACTTCAGTGTCATTACTGAAGTTAGCGTTAATGGGATTCCGTATATCACAGAACGTTCAGAATGTTCAGAGCATCAAATTTTGGATCAGGAACGACAAAGACACACTTATGAAGCTCTTTTCGTTGATATCGAATGATCCATAATTCAACTATGAATTAATCTATACAAGTTTCATAGAAATATTAGCGAATAATCGCAGACGGAAGAACATTCAGTGGATACTTTGCAGATTTAGACTTAATGTTTACGTACATCTGAAAACACACATTCAAAATTTGGCCGTTAGTGTTAGTTGGCCGAAAACAGGAGAGTATTCAATCTATTCTATTCCAGTACATATTGCCGTATATTCACCGCCTTATTCGTATGACCGTATAGTATAGTAATAATGAAACAATAATGACAAATCTCATAACCTTTTTACTGTTTCGTAATGTAACTTGTGTATGTAGAAGGGGGATATTACCCGTTATAGTACTAGGGATCTATAACAGATAGAAATGTTCTATTCACAAATTTCTTTTTCTAAAAAATGGAGTAAGCAGTTTCAACATTCGTAGCACGGGAAACGCTTTGCCCTCTTTCTGGTTAGACTGCAACTGAAAAATCTCAAGCGATACAGGGTATATGTGCACAATTGAAAGTTCTCTAAACACTCAGAGCTTTATAAATAAGCACGAAAATTGTCAAACCAATTATTTTAATTTTAGAATACAGCTATAGTGTAGTCTGTTTCAATCCTTTGTAAAATGTTTTAAATACCTTACAATTACATTTTTCATTCCTTATTCACTTTTATTCAACAAAGGTATAGATACAATATTTGCATTTAAAAAGTTAAACACGTTTTGTCATCTACGATTACATTACTCAATATCTTTATAAAACCTCAAAATTACCTTATATTATTATGATAATTATTATTAAATCCATAGCTAAAAAGGCATTTGTTAATTATGTCAATTAATTATAATTTAACTGTACATTTTAAGCGTATAGCAAACTATATGATGAACATAATTTTTATCTTGTATAGGTACAAAGCCCGGTCTACCATTTAGTCATTTAATTCTAGTTAATGAAAGAGTCTTACCAATGACTGCCACCGCTTCTTCTGTAACATTTTCATCATCACCTTCAAACACAAACGATTTCCACAAGCAGGACATATCTTATGTTGTGAAATGTAAATATAAAAATATCCTCTATAAAATACCTATTCATGCAAAAATAAAATATGCCAACGAAACTGTTTATGTTGTAGACTAAGTATATGCAGGTATGGTTCCTCACATTTTTTAGACGCCTTCAATTCATTAACACAATCTACATACACCTCTGTTTTAATTTGCCGTTGTTAAAATTGGAAGGTGCATTTTACGCAATCATTGCAGCATGACGACCACGACGATCTGCGTTATACCTATACCGCTATACCGTACACAAAAAGCATCAAAATCTACAACAATAACAGTAATCTCACGCTGCACAGTGTTACAAAGCCATTAAATAGCTGGTAAAACTAAAATAATAAATTACAGTACTCCAAAATATTTTAAACCTGAACTATTCTTAACAGTGTAAGAGCTCATTTGCTATTCCGACCCTTACAGTGTAAATTCTGCATCCTTTTAATTAAAGACTCTCTTGAAATCAATGTTAGAGTACATCTGAAGAAATTGATCCATTTAGAAAAAAGTATATTTAAGGTGCAAAGGTTCACAATACACATAAAAAAATGCTATACCATATTTTTTTATTCTCTAGATATGTCTAAGTGTATTTTAATCATTAAATAAAATATTATATACTACTATTTAGGATTTTTAAGTGATATACTATGTTAGTTTTGATATTAGTTCAGCAAGTATATCAAATTTCTGAGGGTATATCTCACGCTGCCCCACCGAGCTTTAGCTTGTTAATGAAATGTTCACTGCTGCAAGAAGTTTAATCTAGTTGACCTTTTTTATACCTCTAAATTAAGTACATTATTAAAGCTAAAATAAATAGTACGAAGAATCATAAGAAATCTCAATACACAACTATGTGCAGTAGGTAAGTACATAATAGGTACTTCAAATGTATGCACTACGAGTAAATTTTAAAACTCGGCTTTACCTTGTATTACTTTGCCGCTCCTCTTACATAAAGATTTTACAACACTCCAGTGTTGTTTTGTCACTTATTTGACCTAAGTCCAGTTTCTGTTGTTCCGAAAATTAATGACTACAATTTTCGCAGTGTGTTTGTGTATATTGTTGATGGTTTTATATGCACGAAAACGAATATGAGCCCACAATTGTAGCTTGTTGATCATATTAATTTTGTTTCCTCAGGTTAACCTTACCAGATGACAGAAATTATGTTGCATAATCTCCAAATTCCAAATGTGTTCTCTAGAGTTAGTGAGTAAAATAAAATATTTTCATTCGTGAATGATGTTATTTTGTGAAATTGAAATAGCACGGAATGTTTCAATATAAAAAGGCTACAAGTTTGCTCACCACGCACGAAGTAGGCATACACTATATTGATCAGGATAAATATTTTGTTGAAACAGGCATTCAGGGTTAGCATTATACAGAAATAGTGCGCACTTGATACCACAAAACCGGTTTGACGACCTTGTAAACGCGGCACATAATTTGCGGTATAACAATTACGTTTATTATAGTGTTACGTAGCGCCTTACTTGTATTTCAGTTTTATAAGACGTTCGGGTGGTAGACCTGAGAGGATGAGGAAGAGAAGGTCGCGTTCGCTCCGCTGCCAGTGTCACGCATTAGTTGCCAAGACAGCGTGTGATTATAGACTTAACATTTTCTTTGTTCACTGGTCAGATGAGGAGTAGAGCGCTAGTCGTGTAAAGATGATATTTACGTTATCATATCAATAAGTTGTACATTATAATATAACACATGGATAACTACTATCAGGTATGCCTTTTACATAATTAGAGTTTAAAAGTGAAAGTAAATATTCATAATAATATTGTCACTTCGGTGGTTGAGTAATAATAGGTTATATAAATAATGCAATACATTTTGAAATTATATAAATCTTTTTTATTTATACAACAATAGTTAAAATATATCACATAAAGTTATTGTCATAATTTAGAGTATAATTTTAAACTCTTTAGTGTTAAAGAGTTAAATCATTACTGTAGGTTTACAAAAGTGTCTGTTTGTCTGTCTGTCAGTACAATAGTGATATTCAAATGTTATAGATTTTTACAAATTGTGTGATTTAAGGTAGTTTTTTTGAAATATGTAAGCTATTGAAAATCTAATATTTAATTACTTACAACATAATAGGTTAAAGTTGTTAATTATTAACTGTAAATGTCCTTATCATGCTGGTAAGTGATACTATTTCTGGCTGATTCATATCTTGGACTTTTTGCATCATCTGTTTATCAAGAAAAGCCAAATTTTGTGTGTATAAAACATAAAAGGAAGTATTTCAAAAGCAATTGCTCAAATTATCAATTTGAGTAACCCAATTATCAAGCTAATGTGGTTTATTGTAATATAATTGACGTAAGCTGAGTGAAATAGCTGGATATTATGTTGCCATCATGTTAAATTATCATCTATAATTTCAAACAAAATATGCTTGGGTTAATAACACAAAATTTGGTAAAATTGTTATAATATTTTAATTAAATAATTATTTTAAAATCTATAACTTAGATGAAATGAAATTAATTTTATGGGATTGAGTGACTTCAGTCATCAACTTACATTTTCTTTGTATTAAAGTATAATAAAAAGTAAATGTTTTAAATTATATTTCATATGATTTAAAGTGTGATTTTAATATTTCCTAGGATAAAGTAAACAAAAGACATACACAATTGAATATATTATTTCATTTCAATACATTCCTTTTGTAATATACTGACATATAGCATATATAAGTATATAGTTTATTAAATTTAGGAACTTAATAATATTTACCTCATTTGTTTATTGGCATCCTGTGATAAAAATACTGTCCTTATAAAATGTAATCCATTTATTTAATTGTAAGTTAAATACATTAATGTTACAATTTACATATAAGATACAGTTGTTTAAATATATTTTTAACTCTATTCAATCAATTTTCTGATAATTTATCATTGTCTTTAGAACAAGAAACTCTAACTTGTTTACTCTCTTTGACAAAGTAAACATTGTTACTCCCAACTTTTATTCTGCCTTATTTAGATAAAACTTAATAATTTTCTAATTCAAGGTTTCATTGGAGTTTTGTTGTGGGATTAAAGTTCCCAGAATTTTTATATGAACAAAAAATTCACAGCACCTTTTTACATAAAATGTTTGAGAAATAAGTTTTTAATTTATATGTTCAATTGTGTAGCTTACATGAACTAACTACTCCACCACTCCCCTACTGCACCATTGTATTGCACTACAATTGTGTTGATCTATCGGTTTCTTATCTCTTGTTAATACCAATTTTAATGGAGCAAGCAATGAACCTGAAGTTTATCAGATGCCCTATGGCATTCGATTATCACTCAAATTTTCATAAGTTTGTAAACAAACCTATACTTCTAGCTGTTTACCTTCACTATCATAAAGTTCATACTGATTTCAACTAATTTCTCTCCTGGCTTGCCATGAGGAGATGCAGAGTATGTTGTGTATGTTGCAGAGTATCTTTAAATCTAAAGACAAACTATGAATTTTTAACAAATTTTATATTTAAAAGTTTGTTAATTATTGAGTAGTAAGTTAGTACTTTGTTGTATTCTGGTTGTTTTCTTCTAAAACTGTGAACACATTTTTTGTATAAGCAATATGACGTTAATTTTCAAGTTTACAGCATATGACAACCTTTTTTCATCTGATTTTAGATCCATATGGACAAGTCTATTAAATTACTTACAAGTGTAGCCTTAAGAGAAAACCTTTTTCTCTCTAATTCTTTTCTTATTCATAATAATTCTAATGAAAGGTAAATTAGATCATTAAAATAATTGTTACCGGTATTTTACACTTATGAAAAAATACATTTTCATTTCAAATTCATTCTGTGAGAAACCTTTAAACAGCAGGATTTTCAAATCAAAGCTGATAATATTAATTTCAGGAAGAGTGAAAAATTATTGTACTAAATTATAATAGTTTTTTATGGTACATTACGATTTGGCTTTATTTATAGTCATTCTTATATTTCGAATTCTATTTTTTACAAATGGAAAACAAAAGGCGAAGTAATAGCTGAAAATATTATAAAAAACATACTTTTAATCTACAGGAGCTTGATACAGATCATACCATGTTTTTGTTGCTATTTTTTAAAGAAATATAACAGTATTTTGGTTATTAACTTTTCTTTTCAATTGAATGAGTGGCTGATTGTGTTTTTCATTCAGTTCATAAATTTACTTCTAGCAACTGAGCATCATGATCGATAGCTCTGTAACTCCTGTTATGGATAATTTTGTCTTATCAATATGTTATCAATTGCACTTTGAGATTCCAATGCAGTTCTCATAGGAAACTGTATTAGATACCACATATTATGCAGAATCAGTGTAGTTTGTACAACCTCACAGGACCTAGACTTTTTCAACACATCAATTTTGATCTCCACGTACCTAGTCTTATTTATCTTACAATATCTTTAAAGCTGCATCAAAATTGTCTACAAAAATTGTCAAACTGTTTACCTAAAGTTGATAAGTTATCTATTTTCCCTTCTACTGAGCAGAATTCAAATTCCTTTTGAACTAGTTCTTCAGTTTCAGGAATGTCAACATTTTTAACTTTTACAGTCAGTACATAAGGTCATAACTCCTCGACCTCCTACAATTTCACGACAGTAACAAGATTATAGTACATTATTATATACAGTTACGTTAGTTATTTCAAAATATATTAATTTATGTTCTGTAAGACTTACAATATCAGATTTAATTTCATCTAAGACTATTTCTAAGGCAGGATTACTTGAAGGCTTGAAGGTAAATGCAAAATATTTAGGGGTAAAAAATAGAAATTTATGTGTTATTTTTGGACTTAGAATTTGTTGGTAAAGTAGAAAGACTATTTACAAAAAAATAATTAAAGTTTTATAATAATACACATGCTCACGTTCTCAGCTTTGGCTTTGGTAGAGTGGAAGGACTATTTATAAAATATTAATTCAAGTTTTATAATAGTAATACACACACACAAAGGGCCGTTTTCTCAGCTTTGGCGGGCCCCGGAAATAATATTAGGCCGGGCCCATCATGTCCTGCCACCGTCTGTCAACATGGCCCCTTCAAATAAACAGTGGCAAGGCCTGGCCCTCTGGTAAAATTGTCCAAAAATACGGTCTTAGTACGGACTTGTACAGGCACACATGTAAAATGTGTGTGTGTGTGTGTGTGTGTGTATATATATATATATATATATATTTACACACATATATTAAGCTCCGTAATATATATATATATATATATATTTACACACATATATTAAGCTCCGTAATATATATATATATATATATATATATATATATATATATATATATATATATATATACACACACACATGAAGTATATTTCTTTGATTTAAAAGTCCCTTTAATATTTCAGCACTTGCACTGTAAATCCTCTTTCATAACGACAAATGTCAAAATATTAAAGGAGCTATAATCAAAAGAAGTCTACTTCATGTTTCGATGTGAACATTTATGCATTTACACAACCTGAGCGAATATACACACATATATACATTATGGGTTAAAATTTAAATATAACATAGTTGCCATGTATGATATCTAGGAACTAAAAGCAATGCCATAAAAAATAGATTTCTCGCTAAGCTATTTGATGTTTTACTATGCTTGCTTATAGATTAATACGGACACAAGGCCAAAGCCATGGTACACAAAGATCTCTGTGGAGCCAGTGATGTTTCTGTACATGGCTTCGTACATGCTGTCCACCGTGGTGGAGCAGGCATTCTTTGTGCACAAGGCGTGTACCGTAGATCTGCGTCTTCCTGCTGATACCTGTGCTGCCATCAACACTGAGGAGCACAAGGAGGACTACAAGAAAGTACAGGTAAGCACAGCACGTAGTTCTGTTGAGATCCATTCTGTAACTGGGAACAAGAACTGCTACTGCTGTCTCTATTAACAAAAATAGTTAAACAGAAGTAGAGGTGACCATGCCATTCAAGGACTGAAACCGTCCTTATCCGAACGTTTCACACTCAGAACTAGTGCAACGTTCCAGGAGTTCCACCTTGACAGTTCTTGCCTACTTTATTTATTTCCTAACTAATTTTGTTCCAGAACAATATGGTACATACTATATTCAGAGTGTATTGATAATTATATCTGATAAGTAAGATTTTCCACTACATAGCTGCCTTAATGATATTTACAAATGAATTTTCAACACAATATCTCTACTCAACTGGTTTACGACCATTACAGAGATCATCTTGATATACAGTACCATAACATCAATTTAAATTTTTAATCTCTTCGTAAAGCTACTGACAGTATTGGTGTAGATGAAGTAAACTAAATAATTCTATTTAAAAATATTTTATTTAAATCACAACAAATACAATGTGTAATAACTTCTAAAATATTGACAATTCATTACTCTTTAAATCACTGTATAAAATATAATATCAGAAATGTAATCAAATACTGATGAAGTAAATTTAAAATAGTAAGGTAAACTGTTATGTTTTAGGATTTTAATACACACTTTTAAGCATTTAATGACAACTGTCATTCCCAAATTAACAGTCCCCACTAAAGTCCCTATAAATAGTCAAGTAGAGGAACATGTTACAACTTGAAATGCTGTAAATTAGATCGGAACTGGAATATTTACCAGCCTAGTCTTTCCGCTTAATAGTGTCAAAACATTTCGGCACATTTAGTGAGCCGTACTGACAGAATAGGGAGTTCTGAATAAGTCAACCGTCAATGTTCCAAAGGAATTATTCCAGTTATTATTCCTTGTGCACATATCTAATAAACAACTGTACTAATAACTACAACATTACTGAAATAGATAAAAAACGCTTCATTTTAAAAATTAATGACAGGAAACTGAATAGTCTAAAAACTAAATTATAAGAGATGAATATTCCTAATACATATTATTAACATTGCATTAAAATTGTAGGTTCATACTTGAAGATGATATTTTTCAATGGAAAATTCCAAAGAAACAAAATATTTTCCAAATTTGTAAAAACTAATATCGAAATTAAAAATGTATTAATGAGTCGAGTAAACAAAATTAATGATAAAATCAAATTAATAATTACTTATGAAAATCAATTGGTTAAATTTTGAAATAAAGATGTTGTACTATGAACTAGCTAGTCTGGAACTCCAAGCATATGAACAAAATTTACTAATAGTCAAAAGCTTAAGAAAAATTGAATATTATACCTTTGAAACTAAATATGTGTTCTTGATATTGTTGATTTCTAACATGATTCAATCAATTACTAATCAATCTCACTAAGAATTTGGAAGCCTTGAGAAATATAGAGCACAAACTGTACTGAATGGTTTCAACACATCCCATCTACAAACAAGGAAGTGGTTCAAACTATCGTCTACAACATTCAAGGATTATTAAATACAAATTTTATAAAAGGGCTTTTACGATTTAATATCCAAAATCTACAATTTGGTTTATGTTGAAATTTGTTTAAAATATATAAATAATGGGGATAAGAGTGCAATTACAACAAAACTCTCCCAAATTGTGCAGGATCATCAGTTCTCTAAGATAATTTAATTGGGCAAATAGTCAACCTTTTAACATAAAATTATGAAAGAGCTGAAAGAAGAAGAAGATTCTTCTATTACAAAGAATTTTATATTACAAAGTGTTTAAAATTAATACGGGAATGTTTTTTGTTTTGTTTTTAATATGGGATTATTTTACTCATTTTAAGTATTGCCTTTACCTGGTTCTTAAGTTAAAACTACTAAATGTCCCTCTAACAAATTTAAATGATCCACTTGACTAATGTTTTAAAAGGATGACAAATGCTCATGAACAAGTTACTGAAGAGAAAAGTAATAGTTGCCACATTTGTTTATCTTGCTTATCACCCACAAGCCAGGAAACAATGAAGCCAATAGCCTCACATGTAAATTCTCCCACCTTCTTCTTGTTCAAACGGCTAGTTTAAAATTTGGATAATAAGTAACATTTTACAATTTTCCACACTAAATTTTGGAGTTAAAGGAAGAAATCACAGAAATTAACATATAGAATCAAAATCGACAGTGAAGAATATTTAGTTATATATATATATAATATAACTATAATGTATGTATGTATGTATATGTCAATAAGATTAGTGGGAAAGGTTAGTATAGATCGACTTAGCCCACTATGATATACAATAATGCATAATACTAACTAAATTATGCATATCTCAAACTGTGTTTTAATTTTAAAACAGTTTGTATCAACAAATAGAAAAACTAGCATTATTAAAACTCTTCATCATTTTTATTACAAGCATTTTCATGCCAAATTTGTAATTAAAATTTAAACAAAATATATTTCCTCAAAGCATGGTTATGCTATGGTGATTATTTTCCATATTTAATAAAAACAAATGCTTCCAACTACTGTAATAACAAATTAAACTCAATTCACCACACAACTAAATTTACTTTTGGAATCAAAAAATTCATATTTCTTCTCCATTATTAGATATATTGATAAAAGAGAATGATAACAGTATAGAAAATCTATAAAACCCTCCTATAATCATAAATTCTTAAATTATCATGAAATCATCCACATTACCAAATTATCTGCTTTTCATGAAATGATAAATCCAATAACATTAATAAATTAAAATTAAATCTTAAAAGAATGATTACATGAAATAATTGAATAATATTTCAAATATATCAGTTTTCAATAAATATTCAGTAAAATCAATCGATTGTTTGTTATAAATTAAAATGTTCTTCCAAACACTCTAGAAATTACTTTTAAAAACAAGAAAGCAGATAAACATACTTGGAAATTAACAATTTGAGGACCTTTTTGTAATGATATTAGAAAGACTTTTGTAAATATTTTAACAAAACAAAACTCTTTTGATGAAGAATAACATTACAAACTTTACTCAGAAACTCAAGATACAATTTTCAATGAAAGTAAGTTTAGGATTTACCAAATAAATTATTGATAAAAATCATATTAATGAAACAAATAACATTTACAAAGAGATTTAAGGGTCATAAAATTGTTTGAAGAATGGACAAATTAATAATAAAAAAATAATATATAGAATTTAAATTATAAAGATCAGTTTATATCTAAGGCTAGGTGTTTTATAAAACGTAATACATTGAAACATGAAGTTAACACTGATTTAGGATCAAAACGTACCTTTTCTTTAAAGCTCAAACAACATGTCTACTGTGTCAAAATATCCTTGACACAATGTCTTATACTAGTATGTATATTTATTACACCTTTACAGATGCAAATATATTTATCAAGTAATTTACCAGTTGATGGTTGTATTTTTATCATCTTTGTAATCATTTTGATATTATTTTTAAGTTGTCGGATTCACACCTGAAGATGGCTTTTTGTTGAAAGTCTATGCGGAAAAATTAAAATTTATTGGACAGTTAGAATAATTTTCTATTATAACCATAAATTGATGTTAAGTTGTATTTTGCTGTATCTATACCCAAACAAAAGAAACATTTGCACAAATGGGAAAGAAATATTTGAGCTATCAGTACAGCTGGGAACAACAAGCACCTCTTGTTCTGAGACAGGAAGAGAACTGAATGGGCTCACTATCTTAGGTCAGTTGTTACGAAATACTGAGCAACCGGGAAGTGATGACTCACTCTTATGGTGGATTTATGCTTGCTTGTTAAGGTACAATGAAGGAACTTGTTACTGAAGGGACAGCCATACTTAGTTTGTCACCACATTTCATATTTACAAATTTTGCAAAACCTATCACTTGCATGTTGCAATACACATTAGTATTGTTACTTCTCCTGCCTTATATTTCCAGTCAAGTGGAACATGTATGTGTTTATTTATAACATATTCCAAGTTAATAAAGAAGAGATAGATGATCTTAATAAACATAATTTTGTAACACTTTTAAATTTAAAAAAGAAATTCAAACGCAAAGAATCAACTTCTTTGACTTGATAGTATATAATGAAAAAGTAATCACATAAAATGCAATATATTCAGAAAACCATATCAAACAAACCTGCTTCTCTAAAATATTCTATTACCCCTTGGAATCACCAAATGCCAGCAGTGAACTCAATGGTGAATAGATTAACAAACATTCCTATCAATATATCTAATTTTGAAAATGAAAAGAAAATAATTATATATATATATATATATACAATCTTAAAACTATTGAAAAAAACGTAAAACATTCTATAGCTAAAATTAAACAAATTAGATACTAACGGAAACAAACAAGTAAAAGAATATAATTGTTTTTCTACCTTTTAGCCCATTTTTAATAAAGCAACATGAAAATATTTGACATTTGTTTAAATATTTATTGTTAGCTGTTATAGAAGAGAAATAACCTTTTATCTTATTAACAAAAAGGTAAACCAAAACATAACTAAACAATCTGAACAATAAATGCAGACATATATTGACATGCAATGACAAAAATCTGCATTGGTTGTCATGAAAATGATAACTTTGGTTAGTCAAGTAGAAATTTAGGTTATAATTTGTAGAAATTATACAAGTCTAAATTCAGACAGTACAATAATTTGAAATCCTAGTTTGCAGAATGCTTTTTACAAACAGGACAGAAGTATAAAAGTATAGAGGAAAACATAAAATTATTTGGAGAAAAGGGGTAAAAATAGATGTTTTAAAAAGAACTTCATATTTAGAAAATACAGTAATACCAGATTGCAACAGACAAAGATTTTTTAAGTTTATTCTATATCCATTATCAACATGTGTGGTTATGGATTTTGTTAATTTGCAGTTTATTATGTTGAAGTTAATTTTACTGTCACCATAACATTATATAATTTATTCACCATAACACATATCAGATGTTTTTTCTTTTCTTAATGCCCACTCATCTTGCAGCGTTGCCACATTCTCACTATGAGGTATGACACGAAAACGTCTCGCTTTGTTGTACCAGTTGTTTAAATTCATTTTGTTCTGTTGCAGAGTAAACACATGTTAATTTAAATCGTGTAGGTAAAGGATTCAGGAAAACAGATGAGCATTGTAGATGTGCAGTAACAATCGCTCAATTGTTGAATTCAATCGATTTTTCCCATCACTAGTTATACTACCGTTACAGCTGGCAACAGGGTGCCACAACCCAGACTTGCATACGTTTCGTATTTTAGTACATTTTAAACTCCTTAAATTTACACATGGAACAAAGTTCTTTTTTAATAATGTATTTTAATCTCATGAAAACAATTTTAAAACATTCTCCATAGTCCATTTATTGAAAAATAAAATCGGCCTACTATACTTCTACTCACACATAACCAAAAAAAGTATAAATACATTTTTCCATTGATGTATTAATAAACTGTCTAAAAATAATTATTTAATGTACAAAATAGTAAGATAAATTTTGTAGCACAGATTGATCAATGACATCTTCAGAAGCAAGACCATAATTATGTGTAAACTAATCAGTCTGTATAAAGGTCAAGATTAAGATGGTCATGTATAATAAATAGTGGCCTAGTTTCCAGTCCAGACCCATGACCCTCTCAACTGTTTAATTTTGTTGTGTATTAATCAGAGAAAAGGTTCACTAAAAATACAATGTACAAATTTTAATTCACATGAAATGACTTTAAACTTGAAGTATAAAATGGAAGATCACAAGTCTATTTAGAGAGTTCATTTGTCAATTGTTGCAAAGAAGTTCACTGAAGTAGAAGATTTGATTCAGTAATAGACTTTCATTCATTGTTCAATGACTTCATAATTTAATGTTTTTTCTTCAGTTGTATAAATTTTTCAGTCAATGTGTCAAGGAAAAGGGAGGAACAATTAACAGTAAGAAGCAAAACATTATGTCTTATAAACTTGTAATTAATCTTTTCTATAAAGTGAAATTTTATTATATTATATTCAAAATTTCAAGTCTATAATTAAATTCATTCTCAAGGTATCCTACAAACAGACAGACAATAAACAGATAGAAGAGAAATTTTGCTAGCCTCCTGATTGATAGGATTTTTTTTTACATAGCCGATCCCATGTATAGACATATATCATCATCATCATCAAACTGATCATTATCGTCTATGTAAAAATAAAGTTTTTTGTACAATTTCATGCTTATAGTCCAGTTTGTTCTTGACATATTCTATGAAAGGTTAGATAATTATTTTGTACAGTTGTATTCCTCAACCAAAGAGTTGTAACATTATTGACACTATTGGTGTTCTTAAAGAATATGTTAATAAAGGAGTCTGTCTAATGTCTATTGCATAGACAAACCAAAGAAACATTTTTCAGCGCCCATAAGACTTTGTATAAGCTTAGAAAAAGTATGACAACCGACCCGAATTTGATAGGTATGTCAAATTATACGTAACAAAAGATTCGTATTGTTTCTCATAATTGCAACAAAAACCAAAGAACTGCATATATTGTTGGTTAAAACAGTACCAGGTTTCAACATATATTATCTTAAATTCTTAAGATTTTATAACCTTGCAAGAGTAATCAAAATGAATGAGCTCTTCTATTAACCACTATCAGATAATACTATCTTAATTTTTATAATCTATTTATAATAAGTGATATAGTGGGGTAGCTACTTTCCTAATCCCTCATCTGATAACAACAAATGATGGCATCATGTATTAAAGAGAATCAGTATCAACAAGTTTAATGGAAATATAAAAATGAAAAGTTCAATATATGAGACTTCAACATACACTGTAACAATTAATATACACTGAAATAATTAACAAATACTGTAATAATAAATATACAGTGTAAAATATGTTTTGTTCTATGTGATGAATAAGATTGAACTTCTTTTGCTTTTACATGTAAAGAGGGAACAAAATTAATTTATCTTAGATTGGGTTGCATCCCAAAATTTTGAAAGCAATTTGTTTTGTTTGATTATTATGAAATGAAATACACTCTTGTTCGTTGTGTTAACCCAGAACTTAATTTATTAATTTAATTTTCTTATAGCCTGTAAAGTTTGGTAACAAACTATTTATTTTTTCCCAGTACAGATTGGTTTCAGTACACAGACATTGTGTAGGCAAATCCTGTACATATTCAAAAAGTATGCAGTTGACAAAAAAAAAAACTCAAAGATGTTTGGATGTGTATTAATATCTTCAAAATGGAACCTCTCATAATCATACAATCAAATATGGTGAGCTGATTATACAATAATAATCATATTTACGATTATCTAATCATTAGCAGAGCCAATGGCCGCACATTCTAGATCGTCGGACTTTGAGTCTGTGTTAAAGATACCTGAGGTTCAGATCCTGTCTCTGTCCGTAGGACTTTATCAATACCATTAAACTTGTACTGTATCAACTTTCCCCCTTATTCCATATTATAGGATTTGTGTACAGAACAGTGGCTTAAGAGGATGGACAGAAAAAAAGCTTAAAAAGGTAAGGGCATCACCTTTTTTTAAAAAAAAGAGAAAAGAAAGACTATGCAAGTGTTTAAAATAAAAATCCATTATAAAATAACATTTCTTGAGTACTGTGTTATTTGACATACATAAATACAATGTATGGTGTTGATGGAAAGGTGATAAAGAAATAACATCACTCCAAAATAAAGTGCGGATTTCTAGACTACAGATATGAATGTTAAATATTAAAGGTACAGGGAATAATCCTTACATTCTTCTTCTTCTATGGCCTATTGCCATGCACTTAAGCCTCAAGGGCCTTTTGTGCACCCTGGAAGCACACCATGAGGCCGACCAGTCTACGGTTTCAGCAGTTCTACAAACTGCTGAAAACAACCAATCAAGTTCTCCCAGGGAAATTCGTCACCCTTGTCCAAACTACCTAAGATGGCGTACCACTCCATTGCTATTGCAGGGCAGTCAAAGAGCAGGTCCTCAGGAGTTTCCTCCTGGTCATCACACATTCTTCAAAGCGGATCCTCCCGAAGGATACCGACACTGTAAAGATGTTTCCTCAGGTGACCATGTCTCGTAATCAGACCCATAACCCAAGAAGACACCGATCTAATTAGTGAGAGAAGATCAGACGCCACCCTAGAGGAAGGTGACTGCAGAACCATTCTGCTCATTATCAGACCCGGATGCAGCCTCCTCCTTCTTTCATGTTCAGTGTGAACCCATTCCAAGACTGCGCCAAAGGATTCATACCTAGAAAAGCCACAGAACGGTTGAGGTCCAATCATATTGGACGCTGAACCCAAGTTAGCCAGGACATCGGCTCTCTCTTCCCAGAGATCCCCTTATTACCAAGAACCCAACAAACAGACACATTGTAGATCCTGGCAAGAGGAGAAACTACTTGCCAGACAATCAATCCCAGACAAGTTTAGAATTGAACACACAAGAGTCCAACGCTTTCAATGCTGCCTGGCTGCCTGTGAAAATGCTAATCCTCTTACTCCTATACCGCAGACGAAGATTCTCTCGAGCACACTCCATAATGGCTGTGACATCTGCTTGAAAGACTATGGGATAAGGACCCATAAGGACCACCAGCATGGTCTCACCCCCACAATTCCGGCACCAGTGTCATTGTTTTGTTTTAGAGCCGTCTTTAAACCATTCAAGTTCCGCTGATGGAAGAGGTTTCTTTCCCTCTGATCAAGCTTTCCTAGAAGATATGACAATCCTGAACGGTTTGTCGAAAGAAAATCTTTATGACATCTGATCCGATATAATGTGCAGAGCATTTCCCTGAATGAGGATGCTAATTCTACAGTGCCCTCTGCTGCACCCCGAGGCAGACCAGAGTCCAGCCTGCTGAATACAGTAGGCACTTCTCTTGGACATTGCTTGAATGACAATGTCCAGGGGGGCGAGATTGAGGCAACAGTCTAGAGCTGCGCCCGGCACACTTGGAAAAGTCCCAGTGATAGCAAGGCAAGCCAACCTTTGGATGCTTAGACCAGTTACCGCCATCTTGGCCTCCAGACTACAACCCCGAACATTAGTGCAGGTCTAACCACGGAGACATAAAGCCAATATAAAAGCATCGGCTTAAGTCCCCAAAACCCATCTATCGCATGTCTGCATTGAATTAAAGATCATTTCTCTCTGGCGATAATCCTTTCCATATGGGTTCCCCAGTTGAGGACCCTATCAAGGATTACACCCAGGTACTAAACCTCGGACTTCAACTCAATAAAAGGGCTTCTCAGTAAGAATGGACCAATACTCTCCAACTGATGCCTCCTAGTAAAGGCAACCATGGCACCTTTGGTTGGGTTGACAATAAGGTCCATCCCACCACATCAGTTCCCCACCATGTTCATAGCAGCATTGGTCAGTTTCGTGACTATTGTGTTGAACTTGCCGTTCACAAGAATCACGATGCCATCCGCATACCCCTGTGTACAGATACCTCTGTTGTTCCAAGACACAAGCAAGTTGTCTGCACAACTAGGTTCCACAGAAGAGGAGAAAGGACGCCACCCTGGGGACAGCCCCTCGTCCTTGCACTGATCCTTGCTCCCATAAGAGTAGTGGTAACCACCCTGTCTGTGAGCAAGGCCTTTATCCAGTCACATATTTGACCATCAATACCATGTCCCATGACGTATTGACACCTGAATGCCTGTATTGTCAAAAGTTCCTTCAATATCCAGAAAGACACCTATGGATACTTCTTTCGCTGCCAGCGCCTTCTCAATCCTGGATACCTGGCTGATTTGCATGATCTTCCTGGACTGTAAGCATACTAATTTGGATATAGAAGGCGCTCCAAGAGAAATTCCCCCCAAACAAACCTAGCAAACATCTTCTCCATGGTTTTGAGAAGAAAGGAGGACAGAAATATCGGCCTAAAAGACTTAGGTCGATCCATGCTAGAACTCCTGCTTCGTTATTATAAACTCTACCCTGGATACCCTTCAGTACAGAGGATTGTACCTGTGGGTCACAGAGGCCCAGAACAGCCTGCACAGCAGGGGAAGGACATATCCCACCCCCGCTGCAAGCAAACCGGTCTCACTCCATTTCCCCCAGGAAAGCTTTATATGGACTAAACGAGTTAATCGCCCACCTAATCCTTCTGAAGTACTTTTTCAAGTTCCAGGTCTCTGATTTTAAAGCAGATGTGAGCATGATCAGAGAGGGAGGGCTCGTCAGACACATGCCAGCCGTGTATCTGATTCACCATACTCCCCGTCATCTTAGTCACATCTATCACTTCCTCTTAATCGTCTTCGTACTTAATCGAGTTGTAAAAAAAAATCTAATCATTGCATGCTACATAAAGTAAAAGTAGCAAGCACAAGCTGACTAAATGGTTGTAATATTTTGTTATTTTGCCAGATAGTTGTATCAACATTCCACCAGTACGAGAGCTGGGCAAGTCATGCTGTACCGATGATCTTAGCATTCTACATGGGAGCCTGGAGTGACAGAGTGGGTCGCAAACTGCCAATGTTGCTGGGACTAGTGGGCAGTGTCATCTACTGGGCAGCTCTCCTTCTCAACTCTCTGCAAGGTTTGGGCATGCAGAATCACATTCTGAAGTAAATTTTGGTGGAAGAGCTGATGCAATTTAGTAAAATAATTTTTTTATGGGACAGCTTTAGTTGACTCAAAACATTTATTATATAACTAAGACACTTTAACATTTCATCCTTGACTAAGAAACAAAAATGTTTTCAACAAAACACACTATCAACTAAACTGGGCTGATCTCAGATCATGTGGTTTTCCTCAAAATAATGATTTTCTGCAATTTTGTTTTAATTACAGAAAATGGAGCCAGCATTTCAGTTTGCTCAAAAATCAGGAAGGGATACTGCTTGCTCCAAATTGATGATTGTGCTAAAAATAGTTGAATACATACACAGCATCCAACGAAAAAACAATTTGTCTGTTTGTTCAAGTACAATAATTCAATAGTATTCTAAATATGCAACCCACGCCTTATTATAAATGGTTTGGTATATTTTTGTCAATTGGTGAACGCAGGGGACACCCATTCTATCGCAGTGATTCACACTTTTGTTTAAACTAACACATTTAATCATTATATTGGCTGCTTCTGTTAATTTGGAGTGTTGATAACAAGGTTGACCATCAATTGGATGAATTCTATTTTATTTGCATCTATAAAGACCATCCAACTCCATCAACATATTAGTTTATGTTTTACATACAGGTGTCCAGTTTTATCAAAATGAGATTTATTCAGCAGGACCAAAACATACTCCTGATATAAGAGCAGAGGAAAGTAATCTGGGCTACAGGCATATTCAAATTTTTAAACCATTTAAAACCCATGTAAAAATGTGTACATACTATTTTTTCCACTATTGCAGGACTTGAATGAGAGTGGTTGTGGTTAAAGTAATAATTTCTTAAATTCCTTTTAAACATTCTTGTACAATGTTGCAGACTCATGGTCCCTGCAGATGGTCCTGTATACAGCCACGTTTCCCGCAGCTCTGACTGGAGGTTCTCTGGCCATATTCATGTCTGCGGTCAGTTACGTCTGTGATATCACCTCCCCAGCCGAGCGTACTGTCCGTGTCACATTGCTGGAAGTGGCCTACCTCATCACCATGCCAGTTGGAGTTGCTGTAGGTAGGCCTATATACTATGTCTAAAGGATCGTTCAAAACGTTATATCGTGTATAGTACTATAATTAATTAAATTAAAAAATCGTCAAATTAAAATATTCTAACCAGTTGCGCAACTTAACAAGTTAGCATGCAATCAGCCTCTTTCTAGAACATATTTCTGGTGATAAGTGGTGAGTTTATGAAGTAAATATTATTCTGTCTTGTCATTAAAATCTTTGGAATCGCCCAGTAATATACATGGTTGTTTGTGAGCTATATCAGTTCGAAACATTCAATGGCAAGAAATCCATAGGAAAATTCTATCGACTAGATAGCCTGCAAAACTCTACATGTGTTAATAAAAGCATTGGAAACCTGTATATATGAATTCCTAGAAATAGGATTGACTAAATTATTTGATACATTGCATAATCAAATTGTAAGTACATTTAAAATAATTCAACATAATTCATAACTTTTTTCAAACCACACCAGATTGTTTAATTTATTTTGTCATTTACTTTTTTTTAAATTTTAACTCTCTTGTAATTTCCCCTGTAAGCTATCATTACACTATACCATGACTGTATGAACATAGAATTTCAAGTTTTTATGTCACAAATATTAATATTTGACATTGATTTTGTTTTACAAATATAAGGTGAAAGACATCTTTTACTACTTAACAAAGGTTTTTATTTAATTATATATATTTCAAAATTACTCTCTTAATCTGTATGTTATAAAAGATATAAAATAAATAAAATATTTGTAATTATTATGTACACCCCAAAATATGCTTATAATCAACAAAAATCATTGATAAAAAAAAAATATAAAATGAATTTTGCAGTATTTAATGGACAATTAGTGATCAATTATAATCAAAAGATTTCTAATTAATATTCAAACTACCAATTATAAATAATGAACAATAATGTCAAATAAATAAATAAGCTGAGTTATAATTGATTAACAAAAGATTTATTACAAAAATGAATCATTTTTATATATTTTAAAAGTGTTATTTTTAATTTCTACTCAGTTTTTTTTATGTAATACTAGGCTATTGCTACAAATTATATTGATAACAACAAGATTTTTTCAATTCTCAGTTGTACACCTGATGAGACAATGAGAGTACCTCTTCATCTAGATTACACTATATTTTGTAGTCTAGGAATTTCTGATTTTGAAAAAATGTATAGAGTTCATTTAGAGCGTCTCGATTTCTTTTTATATTTTCAGACAAATATGATTTCAGATTCTAGGAACAAGTATGTGACAGCGTCAGATTCCAGATGCTACACTAAGAGGAAGGTGAACTGGAGCTAAACTCAACATTTTTACTATCAATATAATCTCTCAAACTTTAAAGATATAAAAATATAAGTGGAGTTACACTTTCTAAAATATTACAATATTTCTACCACTTTGATGAGCATACAAAAATTTAATTAAACAGATTGAACATTTATGTACATGTACATCAATGTGTAAATGTACATCTCTCCATTGAAACTGAGTATCATCCATTTTCTACAAAAATCCTAACTTCCCTCTGAAGCCGAATTTTTATTGATGTAACATTGCACATGATTGTCTGACAGGATCGTACTTATTCAAGCAAGTGATGGGTCAGTCATTCACCTGCATGTTCCTGCTGAGTGGGGCTCTCATGATGACAGCCCTGATTTATGCCATCCTGCGGCTCGAGTGGTGCACCAACAAGACCAAACAGACAGCACCAGTCAGCTGTGCCGGCACTGTGGTGGATACTATCCGAGTAGTCACCAAGTCTCGCACCAATCATTACTCCTGCTACCTCAGACTCATCATTATCGCAATGGCATTCTACACATTCCAGAGAGGTATGATGCTATGCTCTCATAAAAACTTGTAAATGTATTTTTTATGCAATTCGTGGTGGAAAACTTTTCTGGATATTAAAATTAAATACAAATTCATTCCATTTTATCAAACAATGTATTATTGCTTGTGTGTTTGTGAATTTTATGTTATAAAAATGTATAACTTAAAAATGAATTGGAAAGTTAAAACTGTTAAACAAATTAGTTTTGTAAGTATAGTTTTTGAACTAAACTCTTTTATCCTCTCAAATTAAAATATCATACTACTACATTTATTGAAAACTATTTAAACAATTTTTTGAAGACCACCCTATCCAAAAACATTTAAAACCCTAATTGATTTAAAGAAACTATCATTTTATTATGTGTTGTCCAGATATTTTTATAATATTCTTGGAAATTTCAACAGCCAGGAACCCTATTACGTGGTTGAAAAAGACTGTGAACCAATATCATGTAAAGAATAAAGTCTATAGCTGATTAGACATTCCTCAAAATGTCCTCTCCTAAGAGGCTAGAAGGTTAAATCACTTCTTTAGATTTATTTTGGTAACATATGTAAGAGATTTAATCTAGTCAATATTAGACCTTAACACCTTCACTGCGGCTCTATACTGTGTGTTCTTGTCTTGTGTCAATTAATAGACTATTTTGCATTAGTGCGTCTGCCAAAGTCAATGTGTTCTAACCAGTAAGAATGGAAATCTGCACAATAGTGAAATCATGGGATAGGTTTAATATTGTTTAGTAGAATATGAATGGTAAAATATTATTGTTATCATGGTTAAATGTTCCAGATGAGAAAAACATGGCTTATCTATACACAACGTTGAAGTTCAACTGGGATATCCAAACTTACAGTACATTTCGCACATTCCAATCCTCTCTTTACATTCTGGGTAAGTCTTTTTCAAAGCTTGTAAGTATCAACAATCAAATTAACCCATTGTGGATCGTATTGTTTTGGCGCGCGGGCACCAGCGGGCACGAATTAATTCACGGTCAGCGGCCGCACGAACAGCAATGGTTGCGCCACATCGTATCGCTCGCTATTGTATACTAGAAAATTCAGCTGCGAAGGTATTCGTTCAGATGGAACATGGGCCTGCTGGGGTATCCGTGATGTAGGAACGATAACACACGAGCAAGGTTACGGCGTGACAGGGATGATGTCTGAATCATAGTCTAAATAAAGCGGGTCAGGCGAATCGATTGGTGGGCCATCGTCTAGACTAAACCCACCAACATGTACGTCTGCGTCGTTTAGTTGTGTCACTAACCTCAAAAGTATTATAATAACAACTGAGGAAAACACCCAATCAGAAGCGCTAAAAAGCAGAGAGTAAACTCATAAGAATGATTTTTCAACTTCGACATACAACTGCAACTGTAGGATATTTATAAAACTTTTGAAAACTCTAAACGTAGACCGTTGTTAAACACTCTTAGTAGACAAGTGAAGACGATCGCCCGATCTATCAGACATTAACAGAACTATTTGGAGGGAAATTTAAAAGCAGACCGCTTTTGCGACCTGAGCTCGTCACCGTGCCGTTAGGCCCGGCCGCTGCGTGACGAGCCCAGCTCGTCAGTGATCCGCAATGGGTTAAATGGCATGGACCTAACAGCTGCCTTTAATTGGTTAATAACTTTTAAAGTTAGACTGGCACAAATATTTTTAAGAATTTGTCAGGGAAAAATTATTTAATCTTATATAGATACAAATTTTGGATCCACAACATTTAACCCAATGATCGTTTATCAATATGCTTTGTCGTGACTGTATTGTTTTAAGATATGTCACTTTATTTGTTTGTTAAACTACTTGTTAAAACTTAAGTAGACTAATTATTAAATTACGAACAATGTTATCTAGTGTTTCAGACAATTAAAAAACATGAAACTTAAACATGAAATAACATATTAGGATTAACTTAGAGATTTCCTGTGACTGTCGTTATTCAGATAAACGATTATAAGCGTCTTAACCTGTTAACAACGACGTATATTCCATCGGGTATACACCGGGCTTTTGTAAAGCACTTTGTGTGCTCTATGGGGTATACATTGCTATGCATTTCCATATTGCGTTTTTATTGTTTGCCTGTCTTGGAGGCTTGTTAAATTTGATACCATGCTTATAAAATACCTCAGACTATTGTGTACCCTATCCGGCACACAATTGCATAATTTTTAGGTACCCCTTGGTACACTATAACATATAATATTGAAATTGTTTTTAGGGGGCAAAATTGCGAAGCCTACATACTTTTCTTGTTATATTTAGACGTTTAACGTAAAACAAACGATTACTATTGTCAAAAACAACGGTCACTATTATTGAAAAATGTAACAGCATTAAAAAGTGCAGAAATTAGCCGTCATGGTGAATGTTTTAATATGTTCTATAAACCTTTTTTCTAAAAGACTTAAATCATATATTTCCCCAGACCCCAAAATAGGACACTCACTCTCATCATAATTTAAAAATAAATGCAATATAGTGCCTTCCACATCTGTGATGCATCTGTGCCAACACAGATGTGATACTGACAAATACTACTCAACTGCATGCTCACCAGATGTTTTGTATACTGTTTGGATGTTATAAATACATGGTTAAAGTGCCTAAAATTATAACGAGTTTTAGTTTTTGGCTCCTTAAAAAATCATGAATTTATAACACTTTTGAAATATTTTGTATTCATACATAAGTTTTGCATATAACATGTTCATGAGCAGTTTAGCTTACCTTCATCATATACTCAGCAATGGGGAAGATCCAAAATTAAGAAGTGTTCTCTTTTGCAAACTTTCAATTCGCGCAAGTGCAGATTGAGAGGCACTACCCCACACTTAAACACCGTACCTAATTAAGGATTCAAACACATATCTATAGATGAGCTAAGAGCGGTGTTTGGTAGCAATTTTCTTAGAAAATACCATTTTGCCACTATAGCTTTCAATCTATCTATAAAGTTATTTACATGGCATTCCCACTTAATGATAGAATTAAACATTAACCCTACGTATCTTGTGTTAGGAACAACATTTAATTTTTGACATTGAGAGTCATTTATTGTATCCATTTATTTCTACTGTTTGTTTCCGGTCTTTAAAATAGCTTTTGAACCACATATTTGCTGTACTCTTAATTCCAAATCTGTCTAACTTGTGTAGTACGAGATCATGATTCAGGTAATCAAATGGTTTGCTCAAGTCTAGAAAAAGACTTGTAATAAGTCTTCCTTCTTCTAGATTGTCAATCAAAGTCGGTAAACTCAGTTAGGACTGTTGTGGTTGATTTTCCTTTAGTGGAACTATGTGTCGTTAGTAAATTGAACTTCTCGCAATGGTCAAAAGTCTTCTCAGAACAATCTTTTTCCAGCATTTTAGAGAAAGTTGGCATTATTGATATTAGTTTGTAATCACTGACTACAGTTGTACTGTCTTATTTACGTTTTGGGTAAAATTCTGCTGGTTTTAAGGCTGAGAGAAATTGTCTTTGACTCAATGATTTGTTAATAACACTTGTGAGTGATTTATTAGTGTTTCAGTATTTTTGTAGACATGTCTAATTTTGCAGAAATTTTTTGTTTGTGACTTTTAATAATATTATGTATTTCTGTTTGGTTTGTATATTGAAAATTATGTAAAATATGACCTGTGACTGGGGTCCTGTGTAGGTTCATAAATGGTTTAGGATTGTTTTGAAGTATTCTCTAGGTGATATTGATGAACAAGTGATTCATATGATATGCAATTCTGTATAGATAATCTTCTACATGTCATTATTTATTATCTTCCACAGAGCTTTGAATTTATTTTCTGCTCTATTTACGAAACTAGCTGAAGCTTCTTGTCTTAATTTTCTTAGCCTCATGTCACAATCTTTCCTAGCCTTGGCTACATCGCTTTTATCTTGGGCATTATTTGTTATTTAATATCTTAGAAGTATCTGGAGGAAGTTTACTTGCAACAGGCTTGCCTTATTATCTACAAAATGTTAATTGTTTACTTTCTTTTTAGTTTTTATTTTTTTTAAGGTATATGATAACTGTTGAGATAAACAGTTTGTATAAGCTTCTTCTGCAGTATTTGTGTTGTGTACTTCATTCCAATTTTCATGTAGTAGTGAGACATTTAGAGCACTAAAGTTGTTCTGGCAGTAATTTCGGTTCATCCTATTCTTGTAAGAAGTGATTTCCTGGTTAATTTTGACATTTTATGTACAAAGTTGTGCAGTGTGGTAAAACATCTAATAACAGGACGGGGTGATTTTCTGCTCTTGTCTTCTAGCATCTCTGAGATTAGACTCAGTGCTTGATAAAGGCTGACAGATGGAGGTCTATAAATTCCTGCAATGTGTAACCGGCTTTTATTCAATGTTGCTTAATCATAGCCACTTCACAGATTAATTCCTGACAGTATTTTGCAACAGGGATTGTGTCTGTCACGTGAACTATGTTTTCTTTAACGTATATTGCTACCTCTCCCTTAGTATGGTTAGTTCTACTAAAGTAATAGGCTAGTGTGTAGCTAGAAATTTTGATATTTTGTAAGTTTCTTTGTCAAGTCCAAGTCCTGTACTTAGAAAGATCTTTGGTAGTATTTATCAAGAAGGTGAGTTAGTCTTTATATTTTTTTTCCTTAGTCCTTGGAAATATTTTACTGTAGAAGTCATTTTTAGGTTAGCCTGTTTGTGGAATGTATAGAGTATACAAAGATTCTGTCTGGTTTTGAATTTTTATATTATGCTTGGGTGCCCATACAAAAAAGGATTTGGGAATATTATCGTCCTGTAATAATTTACTAAATATTCTTAAATTACACAAAACACAACTGTCTTATAACATTTCAATGTGCGGTTTATTAGTTCATAAATAGTGTTCTAAAAAGTACTTTGTACAGCTTTAAAAAGCAGTAAAGAGTTAATTGGAAGAGTACAAGTCTGAGTGTTAGCTGTAATGTAATTTGCCAAATCCTACTATAAAGTTTCAAGAGAGATTTATAGAGCTTAAGTTTAATGATACTATTGAGATAATAAGGTAATCCCACTTACATACCTTGTCTGCAGATATAATTAGAACAATAATTAGAACAAATTTCTAAAATTAAATAATTCGCTGATACTTCAACAGCATTTTTTCTAAATTTTTCAATTTTTGTTTTATTTTTAAATGTTTTTATTTTTGTATTTTTTTAATTATAGTTTATTCTATATTATTTCAATTGAATGTTTGTATATTCTTGATTATAGTAACAAAAACTGTTTCTTACGAGCCAGCTGTTTAAAAACTCTTCTTTTTTACCGCTATAGGGACAATGTCAGATCTCAAATGCTAATTAGCACTTATATTTGGAAGTAGAATTAGGATATTAGGGTCTCATTTTAAAGATATAATTGATACCCAACCAAACTGTTAACATTTTTCTTGCAAGTTTTACACTTTTTTAGTATTTATAAACAATAAAGTACAAAAGTACTTGAGATTCTTTTTCTAACAAAGCTATACAAATATTTTAAAATCAACAAGCATTTTAATGTGTATTCATTAAATCTTCAAAATGACACACCTCTCATAATTCTATAACAAAGAATAGGGGTATGAGTGTTTTGAGGTTTAACATTGCCATTATGGGACTAAAATCAGGTCAGTACAGCCAGATAGAAGTCTGAAATGTCAATGCTTCATCTTGGACGCTTTCTTTTATTATATTTGTAATATTGATATTTTTAAAGGTGCAGGGCTTCTTGAGGCACACAGGATCTAAGATGGTTGTTCTGCTCCTCACTTTTAAGACTGGCCCTGCTTTGCTTAACAGTTACATTCCACTAAACTTACCAGGGCTAGCCATAAATGAGTTAATAAACTGGTTAATAAGTGAAGGACCTTTTTTTATTTTATATTAGGCATAAAACTTGAACCCTTTTGTCTAGATTATTATTAGGTGTGTTGGTATTGGAGTCCTATCCATTGCTTTTCTTTTGTTGGCAGGCCTGCTGTTGGGAGCACCTGTAGTGGGGAAACTGCTTGGGCTAAGAGACACTGTCATTGTGATGGTAGGGAGTGTCTCGCATTTTGTTGCTCGAGCTATTTTTGCCACCACCTCTCACCCAGTTGGATTTTACATAGGTATTATATTGCCTTATATTTTAAAATACTTTTACTCTGCACTACAGTGACAATGATAGTTGTAAAATTTAAGTTTTGTAAAACTTGGTCAAGTCAAATGAAACAAAACAAATTAAAAAAGTCTCCTGAAGAAATAAAACAATAATAAAATAATTTTTTTTTTTTTTATTGGAGAAGAAATATACATTCATACTATGTTGAAAACTATAAATTTATATTTATTGGAAATGTTTGCAACAGTATCAATAATTACAAATTATATAAAACTCAAGAGCTACAATAAAATTTTCAGTTAAGTACTCAAAAGATTTTCACAGTAAAACTAATTAGTCTATCTTATTTAAAAACTACATTCACTGTTTAATTTGAAGTACCATTAAAAGAGTTAAAAAAAATTAAATATGCTAATATAGTAAATGTACAGACCACATGAACCATGTGTGTACCGTACACAATTGTGGCTAGTACGTATACCACATGTGAGCTCGTACACACTTATGGCAGGTACGTATACCACATTTGGGCTCATACACACTTGTGGCTGGTACGTATACCCATTTGGGCTCATACACACTTGTGGCTGGTACGTATACCACATGTGAGCTCGTACACACTTGTGGCTGGTACATATACCACATGTGGGCTCGTACACACTTGTACTGGTACGTATACCACATTTGGGCTCATACACACTTGTGGCTGGTACGTATACCCATTTGGGCTCATACACACTTGTGGCTGGTACGTATACCACATGTGAGCTCGTACACACTTGTGGCTGGTACATATACCACATGTGGGCTCGTACACACTTGTAGCTGGTACGTATACCACATTTGGGCTCATACACACTTGTGGCTGGTACGTATACCACATTTGGGCTCATACACACTTGTGGCTGGTACGTATACCACATTTGGGCTCATACACACTTGTGGCTGGTACGTATACCACATGTGGGCTCGTACACACTTGTGGCTGGTACGTATACCACATTTGGGCTCATACACACTTGTGGCTGGTACGTATACCACATTTGGGCTCATACACACTTGTGGCTGGTACATATACCACATGTGAGCTCGTACACACTTGTGGCTGGTACATATACCACATGTGAGCTCGTACACACTTGTGGCTGGTACATATACCACATGTGAGCTCGTACACACTTGTGGCTAGTACGTATACCACATGTGAGCTCGTACACACTTGTGGCTAGTACGTATACCACATTTGGGCTCATACACACTTGTGGCTGGTACGTATACCACATGTGGGCTCGTACACACTTGTGGCTGGTACGTATACCACATTTGGGCTCATACACACTTGTGGCTGGTACGTATACCACATGTGGGCTCATACACACTTGTGGCTGGTACGTATACCACATTTGGGCTCATACACACTTGTGGCTGGTACGTATACCACATGTGGGCTCGTACACACTTGTGGCTGGTACGTATACCACATTTGGGCTCATACACACTTGTGGCTGGTACGTATACCACATTTGGGCTCGTACACACTTGTGGCTGGTACATATACCACATTTGTGAGCTCGTACACACTTGTGGCTGGTACATATACCACATGTGAGCTCATACACACTTGTGGCTGGTACATATACCACATGTGAGCTCGTACACACTTGTGGCTGGTACGTATACCACATGTGGGCTCGTACACACTTGTGGCTAGTACGTGTATACCACATTTGGGCTCGTACACATTTTGCAGTTAATACTGTAAGTAAAAAAGTACACAATGTTAATACTTAGATTAGTGTAAAAAACCATAAAATCTTTTAGAAGTCATCTTTGAGGACCAGAAGAAAAGTTTTCTAGAAAAATAAAAATGGTAATTCGTGATATCAGATCAATCAAATTAAAATAACCGTAAAAAGGTTAATTCTATATTTTGCAACTTGTTTAGTGCTGCAGCTTTAACAAATCAAAATCAAATTGTTTACAGTATTTATCAGTTTATAAGAAAATTACATGATATATGTCAATGTTTATCTCCAAAATATAAATGGTTATTCAAACTTCTCTTTAATCTATGTATCAAGAGAATTTTGAGATTATAAACTGAATTTGTATAAATTTGTAATAGTATACATTTGTCAATGATTTTATTATTTTTCTGACTCCACTTAATATGCTACTGTACTTTATGAACAACTTTGGATGCCCCATCCTGATTACTGAAAACTAGCAGTGATTATTATAAAGGGCTGCTCATAAATTATGAACACAAAACCAAGAAAAATTAATTACATGAAAGTAAATATTTTCATGCTGATTAGAATAAAAAGGATGAAATTATAATGAACTTTTGTTAGTAAACGATCTGTTGTATAGGGGCAACATTGGGGGGTCTGGGACCTGTGACAGCCCCTGTGTTGAGGTCCATCACTTCCAAACTAGTTCCAATATCGGAGAGAGGTAAGTTGAATGTCATTGATTTTGTTTCTGTGTACAGGACTTATATATAATAAATCAGAAATAAAAAAGGTGAAGTTAAAAAAAAAGTGGTTCACAGAAAAACTTGAGTTTAAATATTCTCCCACCGGTAGACAATATGCTCTAACTATACCAATTTTAAGTTACTCTGAAGTAGTACAATACCATTACTTCCATATATATTTGATCCACTACTTCCTATACTACACAGATATTTCAAAACCTATATTTAAAAAATTAAAAAAATGTGTTTCAAGAATTTTACAGTATATATATTATGTAGATTAGTCACAAATGGAGGCAGTTAAACACTAGTTCTGTGTCCATGCAAACTTCATTAATAATACCCACAAGACAATTTGAAAATGAAAAATGTTTTAATATACATTACCAGTAACATTGAAAAGGGGAAAGAACAAAATTATATAAGGAAAGGAATGAGAGTATGTGCACTGGTACTGCAATTGTCCTTTTATTTCTAAAGAAACCTATTCATGAGAGATATCAGACCCAAATTCTCTGAAAACTTGACACCCTTACTACCAGATAGTTATGCACGAAAAACTCATTCAAGCACCTGAGAGTAAATTACATGGATTATGCCTAATTTATAGTAACATATCAGGGCTTAAGACGTATTCCATCAGTGTCCAAACTGCAACTCACAACTCAAACAGATAAATTTACACAAAGCATCATGGTGTTCGATGTGATTACTATGAGCACTTTGGATAACATGAACAGTGCTGGCTTGTCATTTAACATCATGATGATGCCTTTCTCATGATGTTGTCATGCTTTTTGTGACAGAGGTATTTGGGTTGAATGTGATTCAGTCAGAACAATAATTCCAAAAGAAGCAGAGTAACCCTATAATATTTTGAATCCCTCTGATTTCAGTAAATCTGTTGAAGTATGAAGTGCTCTACACCATCACATTTCCTGTAGGAACTTAAGAAATTCGCTTCTCAAGATACACAGAAAGGGGTATTGATATCATAGCCAACAATATTGACTTTAAAGCTTTGCACCCTGCTAAGCCATCAAACCAGGGATGATAAAGCTAGAGGGAAGACACATAGCCCAAAATCATATTCGTTGGCAACCAAAGTCACTGCCAAACCATAAGACAACACAGAACCATTTCAACTTCCCTAACATTACTTTATAGAGTACAAAACCAGGGTAAAGGTGGTAAATGAGAATAAGCGTAACAGTTTCAAATGCTGATGATGACTCATGGAGTCTTATTATCTAATCGAGATACAAGCAAAGGTTTCCACCCACCTTCTTCTGTCCCGAATCTCTCGACGTTAACGCCAGAAACAGACATCTCTCTTTTAGGTATGCCCAATTTTCCCAATATTTAATATAGCCACTTAAAACTTTAATATAGACAGGGGAGGAAAACAACACATATTTTAAGCTCTACTGAGGTCTCAAAGAAACCTTTGTTATCTGATCAAGCTACAAATGAAAGCTACAATCCACCTTTGGTCATGACTTGACCTTGAAGTCCATGAAGGCAGGCTTTGAGAATAAATGCAACATCTCCTAAAGTGAATGTGGTGATATAACTGTATGTCTTCATAGATTTATTGAACAGGAGAACATATAACACACTACTGTTCAAAATATTTTCTGTTTTACCACTTATTACTATTTTTCACGTAGCATATTTATTGCTGATAAGTAATAATTAAGTATATTTCCCCCGTTGCCGCCTTTAAAATAATTTTAAAATGAACAAATTGTTTGTTGTCTGTATACATAGAGCCAAAATTTCAAGAATTCTATCCCAGTGTAACTGATACCATTATATTCAATATATTTATCCTAATTTAGTGTGGGGTCTTTCAGGTAAAGCACTGTCTCTGCTGTCGGTAGCTGATACTTCAGTACCCATCATCTCAGGTACAATCTACAGTCAGCTTTACAACGCCACCATTAACACTGTACCGGCTGCAATCTTCTGGGTCACTGCCACCTCCCAGCTGCTAGTCTTCCTCTCTGCTCTGTGAGTTGGATTACTCTAGTCATGTCCTTCAAAGAGCTATTGACTTGTCTAACTGTTTCAGAAAAGCTACTTTACAAGCTCATATGGTCATCTAATTTTAAACATTCTCAAAATAGTTACACCTAATGTAATTTGATGAGATTCCTAGGATTATCCAAAAGTGTGGATTGTTCATAATCTAACCAACTAATTAGTGTCCCTGTACAAAACAAGGACCTTAAACATTCCAAGGTCACATGGAGTGGTCATACCAACTAAAATATTTATCCATTATGTGTTAATTATTTAATTCCCTGTTACAGCTACAGTAAGACTGAGATAAATGGAGCAATGGTTAAATCATAAATAACACATTGACTTACAACACTGATATTCCATCAGTGTCTCCTACTTGGATTCCCCATAGTAGTAAGCCCAGCATACATCTGCTATTGAAACATTTCACAGATCATAAAAATTAAATTTTAATATTAATTGCTCATTGTTTTGCTCTAGGACAATACATTGCATTCAAGGTGAACAGCCACTAGAGCAGGCCCAGGACCCACTAGAAGAGGCCAAACCTGTTTCCTCAGAAACATAGCCTTCGAGAATTTACTCTCATCATAGATCTTCACTATTCCACACCACATTGTATAAACATAAACCGCTCAATGACACAGTATTTTGTGTGCTCAATATTGATTCTTAAGGTGAACACTGATTTTGTTATTATACAATAAAACTTGTATATTTGTATGTCACTAGTTAACTCAGCCTGACGTATTCCTGATTACATTCACCTTTAGCATAATGTATGTTTGCGAAGTTTATGAACTAATCATACTACCTATTGAGTTTATGGTGTACTTTATTGTACTCATTTTTAAGCATAAATATCAGGACTATTGGGCATTATAATAGTATAAACATGTACTTATTAATTTTAAAGTATTATAATTAAGTTTGAAATTTAAGATATGAACGTAAAATTATAATCTCTTAACCCTACGTATTAGAAAAATGTGATTGATATATCCTAAAACATTGCCAATCATGGCTCAAATTGCTTTAACAACCCGTAATATTATCACTCTTTTATATCATTTTGCATAAACGTTGTATTCAGAATTGACCACCTAACATGGCTTATAAATAATACGGCCACTTGACTAACCAAATTTGGTCATTACAATACTGTTTAAATATCTGAATTTTAAAGAGATCAGTATAATGAAACTTGAAAGGAGACCAGTGTTTTATGAGTAAATTAAAAACCAAGAAACATATCTTAGTAAAACATTTCTTTTATTCTTATAATATTTGAACAATAAGATGTGAATGTCATGGAGGAGGTACAACATAATATTTGAACAATAAGATGTTGAATGTCATGGAGGAGGTACAACATAATATTTGAACAATAAGATGTTGAATGTCATGGATGAGGTACAACATAAACAAGGTATCCCTGAACTCTCTAAGTATTATGGTCCAAACACAAACCAATATATTATATTCAATATTTTAATAATCACACAAACTCGCCATTATGTTTTTTTTCACTTAACAATTTTTAATTTAAAAATAGTTTTTTGCAAAAAGTTGAAATTTGGTTGAAAGACCTAATTATAGAAACAAAATTGTTAATAACTTTATTTAATAAATTGGCAACTTCCTAAAAACTTTATGTAATATTTACAAAAAGCAGCATATGATAAAATTAGTTAGGTATTGTGTTTTATTTAAAATATCAAGATTAAGATAAATCAGTTGATAAATTAGGAAGAGAACTCATACCGGTACTTGTAATCTGAACACTAAACAACAATATCAACTGTATATTACAGCCACACAACTTCAGCTGTTATAATTTTTGATCTCTATGTAACCACATAGAGGTCTCCTGTATCATACTCAATGTATAAATCAAGCGCTTTCTGTTATGTATGTTTGTGTACAATTATAATTTTGTTTTATTTTATTCGGATATTTGATGAATTTTCTTTATTATAAAAAATATTTCTTTATCCATATAAAAATTCCAGTTTACATTAATTTGACAAGAAAGACAACATTATTTGCTTGTTCTACCTGCATTGATAATATCACAGTAAACTTCATGTACAGTTGATATAGCAATCTACTTTTGTGCGTTCATAAACTAAACTTTAATATAAATTCAGGGAGTATGAATATACAAAACTTTTCCATTTGTTCATATCTTATTGTAGAGGGGGAAGCAGTGAGGATGCTTCTTATAGTCTCCCATATCTTCCAGCACCGCAGAGGGAGCACAGAGCCAAGGGTCCTGTGTGTCCTGTCTCCAGGAGTCAAGCCGCCTTCGAAGACTCTCTACGACATCCTGGACATCCATATTATATCAGACCATCTATAAAGAGTTGGCATTTTTATTTAAATCTATTGCTTTTATATATTGAAATTTCATTTTTGTGCACCCATTCTTTCATGGGAAATCAAAACATAGAGGTCTCCTGTATAGTGCTCACTGTATAAAGCATGCTTTCCAAGCCTAATGTTGTTAGGTATCAAGCAATGATCAGAATCAGAATCATCTTTATTTATAATACTAGCTGTTTCCCACAGCTTCGCATGCATGTTTAAGCTTTGCCCATGTATGAGCACTTCTGGTTCAAGTGAATTATATTTCCAACACCAATGTATAGTTGGCCTTGTTGCCACGATCAAGAAAATCTGTCAAAAGTGTTTATAGCCATTGTAGACGTGCATGTACTTTATTACAACGTGGTCTAACACTCAAGTTTTAAGTTAAATCAGAAATTTATTTTAAAGACAATAATATACATCAAAACTTAGTGCCTTCAAACAGTGTTTGGCTATTTAATATACGTAACTGTCTCGTAATTGCAGTTTATAATTGTGCAGGTGTTTTGAAAACTTATCTTTTCCAGCACCGCCTGTTGGTGAATGACATCAATGGACATAGCATATAAACCTTCTCTGTGGAAAAATACATATACATACAAAATTTCATAATGATCGGTCAAATAGTTTCTGAGCCAATCAATGTTATACATACAAACATCCTCTTTATATATATATACATTAAATTGTATAAATGGCAATTGCCTTATTTAATTTCAATACTTTTTGCGATTCAATGTTAAAAAGGGTATTGAATTTATTGAAATTATATGTATATATATGTATAACTGTCTGTTGTATATGTATATTATTCTTTTAAAAAGTTGAAAACGGTGATTTGGAAGGTTGTAGAGGCCAGTATTTTTTTTTTATGTTGATGTATATTTCTATTTATGGGAAGTTGTATGCCATCCACATAAAATACTACTTCCTGGATCTGAATTGCTACTGTTAGAATCCCTTGGTTCTTCAACACCTCTAGAGCTTTCCATCCATTATGAGTCAAGCCAGAACAAAACCCTTATGGCCTTTTTTGTAAGGTAAGTATTCTCTGAAAATTTGTTACTGGCGTCTCACCCCCAAACAACTAATCTAGAGATGGGGGAGTCCTTTTGATAATCAAGAGTTGGCATTTTTATTTAAATCTATTGCTTTTTTATATTGAAAAACAGTTTGTATGGGAGCCTTGCATCAAATAACAATTAAAGAGAACTGACTCCAAAGAGAAATCTTCACGGAAGTGCGGCTTCATTGCAATATAGTGAATGAGCAGATGACCAGCAGGTCGATGATAGACGTAGTGTTTTCCAATTGATCTTTGACTACTTGGTACTTTAAGTCCTTATACTACTTGGTAAAATACATATGATGTAATAAGATAGTCCTATAACATTTTTCAAACATAAGTAGGCATACCTCTGGTACATATTATTTTAGTAATCATGGATAAGAGGTTCCGAGTTTAACGAGACTCTTATATCTCGTTTTGCACAACTAGGATTTCTGGTTTGAAGTAATTATATTTCTTTGACTATAGCTGAGTCTGCCTTGTTGCCCCGATTAAGAAAATACAAATACATAACTTAGAAACTTGTTTCGGTTGAAAAGCGTTTACTTTTACCCCTTATCATATACTTCTGATCTAAGATATTTCCATTATAGTAGAGTTTGCCTTGTTGTCTAGACAAAAAAAAAAAAGTATAAATACTTAGGACTACAATTCTTTGTCTTTGAAATCTGCATTACACTACTGATCAAGCACTGTATACTTAATATTTTATAAAATTTAAACATAAAAGTGATGCATCAGACACTTTGTCGAACTACTCTTGATTGTATCAGCTTAGTGTCAGTTATATTTGGATCATGAAACATAAACATTACCATTTTTTCAAATTCGAAAACAATTCAAGTTTCCAATCTTTCTCTTCATATAAATATACCTTAGATTTCAACGAATATTTTACAAAAAGAATTAGCCAAATCGGTTCAGCTGTGGGATTCATTTTTATTTATAAGATTACACTTATGGTCGTTTTCGAAATAATGGTGAGTAGTTGGTGAGTATTTTGTTGGTTTAAATAATAAAAACTTCACAATATGTGAGAGCACTTTCACTGTTGATATTGAGTGTATGCTATCTTGATTTTTTTATGATTGTTTAGTGAACCAAATGGGAACACAACAAATGTAGCTAAAGAAACGTCAAGCCACAACGTATTGTGCACCAAGGGCATGTATACATTGCTTAGTTTTAATTTAATCTTTAACCAATTTTGAATACATGTGTTATTATCAAAAATTTTGATCTCATGAGATGTGCACCTTAACAGCTATAACTCTAATATGTAATAAAATTAAGTAATGCACTGTGTCAAGTTCTTGGTGTAAGAATCTTTTTAATTAAAAAAGACCCTCTAATATTAAAATGTAAAGGTAAATAACAAAATGTATCAAAATTTAATGATCTTCGATTCAAAAATGATGTTGCAAGATCCTGTTTAATAGAGGAAAAATAAATCCACGATAAAGAATAGGCCGAACATTACTTGTGATTTTTGATACTTGGTATGATAATGCACTAGCTATAAGATTCTTTTAAAATATAAATTGGTTTGGAACTATACAAACAATTCCTAACATAGTAACCCTATAAAGTTCGGACTCCTCTCAAACCCATAACATAATATGTAGATATTATGTACATATAATATGTACACAAGATAATATGTACATATTATGTAGAGAAGCATTCAGTTCATCTGTTGGAAATGTTAAATTTCTAATCTGTATATAAAATATTTTTGCTTTTCAGATAAGTCTTTGGTCAAAAGTGATAACACACTTTTCATGTCTATTAATCTAGTTTTTTAATCTACACTTTCACCGGACAAATATTGTAGTCAGGTATCAATCAATATTGATGATTATAATTTCTCTAATAAAGAAGGCTTTTTAAAAGTATTTTCTTGTAGAGATATTTAAAATTACTAATATACTGTAGTAAGATACTTTTATAAGAAATATTAAAATAAATTTCATAAAATTTAAATGAGTTTATACTGATTTATACTGAGTAAGATGTTTGATGGCTTACCTTAAAGGTGACATTGTATGCCAAGTTTTCTACTTCCTCGGGATCAGCTTTGATGTTAAACAGCTCCCATTGAGGCCGGTAGTAGTACTCCTTCAGGCTACGATACCAAGGCAGTGATTCTTTCCCTCTGTGTGCGATTCAATAAGTCCTGAGGACAACATCGACTAACATTATTTCCTGAGGATCAGCTTTGATGTCAAACAGCTCCCATTGAGGCTGGTAGTAGTACTTCTTTTGACTATGATACCAAGGCGGTGACTCTCCTTTCTGAGTGCGATTCAACAATGTTTAGTTGAATGTTCTAACATATTAGTATATAAATATATACAATGAATTAATCAATATTTAAACTTCACTTTTTATTTACTTTAAATCTCTATCTATTCAATACAATTCAATTCAACTATTCAATACAACATAAATAACAATGTTGTACGTAAAAACCTGTTATGTTTTGCGATATAAGAACAATGTTAAACTTCAAAATCTTGTACGTTCTTATTATTGATCGGAAAATTATGGGAGATATCTTATTTTAAAAATACAATTAAAATGCATCCAATTATTTTAATTTTTTTCATGTAAAGGTTGGACTTTTAGACGTTATAACAACTAAGCACAAAAGAGTTTTTTAGAGGTTTTTTCTGAATAAGTAATTAAAATATTGTTGATAATTTACTATTTCTCTTTATTATGCAATCACAATACAAATTCTACAGGATTTATAAATCCATGAAGGGAAGTGGACTGGAAATGTATGTTACATCTTGCATCATGCAAAGGAACGTAGCTAATCCAGTGACTACTTCAAGTATATAGAGTTAACTATTATTATTTTAATAGTAACAATACTGTGTTTTTATTAATTTATTTTAGTTCTGTACTTTCATGTTTTAATGCAGATTATGGCAGGTGACATAAAGTCACATAAGAGTGCTAGTAGTCTATCGAGAGCATACAACATGTCTATGAAATTTCACCTTTCTCGGACAGCAGAAAGTTGGAAAACAAATATATAGTTCTTCTACGGGCTGCAACTCTATTTCAGCCCCGATGGGTGGTTGATCCTCATGAAAAATCTTTATATTGTCTGTTGAGAGCATAATAAACATTTGTGTTTCATTGTTTTAGGCCATCGAGAAGTTGAACACACAAAAATATAATTATTCCATAGTCCCAAAACCTATTTCAACCCCTATATGACGTTGATCTTCATGGAAATATTTTTCGTTTTTCTATTTACTCAACGAGTTTAACATGTGCCAAATTTATACTTTCTAAGACATCGGGAAGTTGGAGAATTAGTGATGAGTGAATGAGGGCTATTGCCTTTTATATACAGAGATTAGTAATACACATCACAAATCATACTGCAGTATTACTGGTATTGTTTGGTTACATCAAATCCTTACGTCTTCTGAAAGACCTACTAAAAAGATTTTTAAGTTTGGTTAGAGTAAGACCTTAACTAAACCTATTACTGGCACAAATTTTCATAATTTATTTATAAGTATTAAAAGGATCTATGATGTACTGATAATTGGCACAAATTTGAGTGGTATAGAAAAATATAAAATGTTGTTATTCACAAAACTTTGAATCCATAAAATGTTTTTGTCATGTCACGTGTTCATTTAATAAAATCTAAATAAAAGAGTGAACCTCATAAAATTAGAACTTATTACTTCTTTCACCAACCTGGAATGAAGGAGAGAGATAGAAGTCCTGGTCGATGGGGAAGGGCATGAGATAATTAAGGTTGTGTATCAGTTTGAAGTCATGGGTACGAATAGCTCTCATTGGGTAGTACATGGTGACTTCATGTAGGCTGTGGCTGGCAAACACCGCTTCATTGTCAGTTGCCCGCTCTGATACAATCGTTTTTATTGTTGTGTGAGACATGGTTAATATACAGTATATATAACAGAGATGTTAAGATAATAACATCCTATAACAACTATTACATGTAAAGTTAAGGATGTTAGAAGGGAGATCAGGTGGCCACATGGTTTAAGTCGTCAAGTGTTAATATGTATGTGCTGCTAAAAAATACAAAGGTACCAAATCCTATCTGGACAGGTACTATCAGACTCTTCTTTAAAAAAAACACACACATTTAATACATTACATAGATCTACAAGATAAGTAAAAAATTTCAAATTAAAAGTTAAAACACTTGTTGGTAAGCCTATTGGAAATTGGACTAAATTTCCACATAGAAGTCCGTCATTTTTGGTAATCCAGCACAAATTCTACCCGGAGTTAAAAAAATAAAACACAGTTCCAAGTGTTTTTATTTTTAGGTCTCTGTAAAACTGAGTTTGGAATTCTCAGAGCTTGAAACTACATAGACTAGCCCAACAGAGTTTGAGTGTGATCAGAAATTATGTAGTGGGACTGCAGCTGTTTGCATACGTGTACTACTACTTGTCGTTTTGTATTAGTTTGTTGTCTACCACTGTCAGAGTATGACAGCTTTTACATTTTCAGGAGAACATTAAAATACAACTAAATAATATAAATATGTTCTCTGAAGAAGGCGAAGATGGTCAAGTTGGCCGGTAAGGTTATGACCATGGTGTTTTGGAATGCTTGCGGAATCAACTACATTGATTACTTCTGTAAAGATAAGGAAACACTTGAGCAAAGAAATCAAGGAAAAACGTCCTCATCTGAGAAAAAAACAATTTTTTTTCATCAAAACATTGCTCTTGTATACAACTGCACAGTTGGAATGGCCAAATTAATGGAATTCAAGTTCCAATTATTACAAAATTCACCATATTCATCAAATTTTTATATTCTTATTCTTCCACTATTCCTATTTTCTTTACCAACTAGGTTATCCAACAAGGAAGTAATCACCCAAACAAATGCCTATTTTGAGGAGTTTCCAAAATCCTACTTTTTAGACGGCTTACAAAAATTGGAGAAACGCTTGGACAAATGTATAGAGTTGAGAGAAGATTATATTGAAAATTATTTTTAATTTGGCCAAAAAATGGGTTTTTTCTAATTTTTTTCTTAATACTGATGAACCACCCTTGTACCGTGTTTCACATTCCCATCCATTGCTATTGCTATTTTAGACATCACTCGATAATACACTTTTGTTAGTCAGGCAGTTTCAGAGTCTTGGAAAGTGCCAGAATAGCAAAAGATTTTTTTAAAGTAAAAAAAGTAAATGTAAAATATAAAATTGTATACTACTAATAACACATCAATCAAACAAAATAAGTCAGTAACAATCAGTTGTTGTATGTACCTTGAATGAGTATAGGCAATAATGATTGTCCAGTAAAGACAGGGTAAGTCAGGGGGTAGAGGATATGGAACCAGTCCAACACCGTGGGGGCAAGATCCAGGAGGCTCACTAGATTGTAGCTGACCTGGTTTCTGCGTTCTGTGTGTTCTGGTGATGACACCAACATTGGGACAGCCATGCCTGTATGTAGCATCAAGAATTAGCATAACGAAGAAAGCATGTGAGCAAATTGCCTTTAGGAAAATGAGATTATAAGATTAATTGATGACACCGGGGTTAACCCATTTCCCATAAACTATTTTAATTTTGCAGGTGAGTTTCTATGCCAATAGTAAATATACAATGTATAATTTACTCCCTGACTCTTCCCTTTGGGAGAGTAACATGATCCCCCCATTTTAAAAGGTGTCTGATTATACCAAATTATTTTAAAACATTGTTTTAATATCTATTTTTTGGGGGAAACAAACAGTTTTATCTTATTTTCCCAATTTACTTTAGAGGGATAAAAAACTTCCAAAACAACATGACAAGGGTTGTGTGAGTAGAAGTACTTGTACTAGTTCCTCTAAAACGAGAATGTACTAATAAGTAGGCACAGAAACGTCATTAAAAGTCCATATTAACTATATTAAAAGAACATATTAACTACATAAAAAAGGTTCCCTTTACATAATACCATATGTCACATTTTTACTTAATTGGGGTTTTACGAAATTTGTAATTATGGTAAGATTTTCAATATAGTCATATAATAATCTGTGATAATTTCCAGCTTAAGTAGAAAAAAACACACTTGTCAATTCTTTTACTTGCTTTGAGGGAGTCGGGAGATAAAATGTACGCCATATATTTACTATTAGGCATGAATACACTTGCAAAATTTCAAAAATTTCGACCATGGAAAATGGGATAACCCCCAGAATTTGGGTCAGTGATTAATCTAACTTTGAAATTCATAAAAAATATTTTATTTTTTCATCTCTAAATAACCAGTCTAATAACTGTTTGCATTGTGTATTGGCCTACATGAACTATACAGACAAATAGAGGCTTCATTGATTCTTCCCAACTATTCACGAGGCTACTTATTCATGCATGATCACAACTATACTTCTATAATCAATTATTCCCCAAAGAAAAATCATTAAAATATATTATATGAAACTACTTGGAATTTAGTGGAAACATGAGATACAAATGTTTCTTGTAATTCACACATCAGTTTTCATAATGACAAATTTATCTTAATTCCACTATTTATCATTTACTTCTTTATATATTCTGGCAGTTTATAAATATTGTATATTATTGTGGCATGTATTGTATATTTGTATCTAATGAATTCAATAAATTGACAACATAAAACCTGAAGTGAAAATGACTGCACAAATGTTATATTCAAGTACACCTACATAATCTTTGACCTATTTGCAAGTTCCAGTTTGATATTTGTAAGCACTGGCCAATCTGTTTCAAAATGGCAGACAAAAGCTCCACCGGTTTCCATGTACCAATATTTTCACTCACAACTCTTACTGGGCTAAAATTGTCTAATTATTAATGAATTGCATATACCCTTTGCATTATATTTCATAGACAATTATTATGCTTGTAAACTATACCAGCCAAAACCAAAAACACCATTTGTAATAACCATTTCCAAGGTACAAATGGTTATTACAATGAGTTGTACTTAGAAAACATTTTAAAATATATAAAGATAAGGTACAGAACATAGTTACCAGAATCGTAAAGATTGGTACGTCCAGCAGGGAATGGTATTGCGTTGTCCGAAGTGTAGATAATCAATGTACTGTCATCAAGCCCTGCATCAGCTAGCTCTTTCAGTACCAATCCCACACCTGATACAACATTAAGAGCAGTGAAAATTAAATATCACTATTGTTACTTTCCTGATATAACAATTAAATTTCAACTTCCTCTCTAATTTCTCTAATGTTGCAAAATAGTCTCCATTTCCTATGTAAAAGTAGTGCACAAAAAATTTTGGATTGGGGAGAAGGAATCTTATTATCCCATTTTCATAAGAGTAGAGTGATTAACTTCTTCTTTTTATAATTCATAACAAGGGAAAACTCTGGATACGCTTCAAGGATAAGCTCATTTATTTTCTTACCTTCAGCAAATCAAAATTTGATACTAGCCAGTAGACAATTTTGAAGTGTCATAAACATCAGAACAAAGTTAAAGACATTACTTTCAATTCTAAATTTCCAACTAGACAACAGAAATCCAAAATTTATTTTAGATTAAATAAACAACACCCTAAAATGTCAATGTTTAAACAATATTGATTCATTTAAAGTAGTAAAAAAAATAAAGTGTAAGTTATTTTGAGGACAATATAAGGTTATTATACTGTAATATTATCCATTCATCAAGGTTTTGTATTATTAACAACCTAACACTGGTTTAGCAAATCTAATGTAATTAAATCTGTGTAATTACATGTAGTATAGAGTCAGATTTTTAACAAACATACAGAGTATTTTACAATATACTACAAACTTTCTGAATGTGGTTAAATAAAAGTGAATATCTATTGACATTTGTTGTTCTGGCAATGTGTTTGTTTTGTGTTTCTCTACATAAAAATTCCCAGTTATAAGGATCTCCAATTATAGCACTGCAAATTATGGGTATTAGAATCCAACATTGTTAAAAACCTATAAATATCATAAATTTAAACAAATTTTAGTTATTTGTTGAAGGTTTATTTCTAGAAAACACAGAAACTCATTTTGCAGGACTACTGAAATTTCTATAATTCAAATGAATCAAAGTTTCTACTAACCAATTAGACATTGAATTTCAACACGCTTTTGTAAAATTTATTAGCTTCACAGACTATTCATTGTATGATATGCTAGTCAAACTGTATATGACAAAAAGGATTTGGATGCACCACTTTTGGATTTCTTGACAAAACAATGAAATGTTTTCAATCAGCATATTTGTTTTTATTTGAATTTATTAGACTAAAGAAATGAGGTTGAAAATAGTATAATTTGATATATTATTATTTCGTATTATATGTGTAGAGATACTAGTGAAAGTAATCTTGTCGTAATGATAATTTACTGTTATTACCTTGGTCCAATCTAGAGATGGTAGTGTACTGGGCTGCTATGTCTTCTCTGGCTGCAGGAGTGTCTTGGACATAGTATGGCACTTCTACCTTCAACAGATCTTTGTCAGTGGTGTTACAGACTTACACATAAATCAACAATAACATCCTATCAAGGGTTTGTACTGTGATTCAAATTTGTACAGAAAACAAAGTTTGATCATACATATGCATATAAGATACTATGATTTTGTGCCTTATGTTTAAAAATTAGTTAACTGTCTCAAAATATAAATGCAAATCTGTTGAATATTCAGTCTTATTTAGAAGATGTCGTAACTCTAGTTGTATTAACCCATTGTGGATCACTGACGAGCTACGCTCGTCACGCAGCAGCTGGGCCTAACAACATGATGACGAGGTCAGGTCGCAAAAGCGGTCTGCTTTTAAGTTTCCCTCCAAAAAGTTCTATTAATGTCTGATAGATTGGGCGATCGTCTTCACTTGTCAACTAAGAGTGTTTAACAACAGTCTAGGTTCAGAGTTTTCAAAAGTTTTATATATATCTTACAGATAGCAGTTGTATGTCGAAGTTGAAAAATTATTCATATGAGTTTACTCTCTGCTTTTTAGCGCTTCTGATTGGTTGTTTTCCTCAGCTGTTATTATAATAGTAACTAGTATCGCATTTTATGGTATAATTTGCGTGTCATATGAGCTGATCGAAATGGGAAACTTACGATCGTCTGAACTTGATCGATATTTATTACAATAGTTCTTAAACAATATATTGTATTTAATTATTTTGTTTTTACGAATATAGATGCAGATATTTTTATAAACCGGAATCCAGTTCAACGTAGATATAAAGTGAGTATACAATAGCGAGCGATACGACGTGGTGCACCATTGCTGTTCGTTCGGCCGCTGACCGTAAATTAATTCGTACCCACGCGCCAAAACAATACGATCCGCAATGGGTTAAGTCTGATTATATTGTATAACAAAATGGTTCTCATATTTGGATAAGCCATACAGTCTACGAGTTCATTGACACAATGATTGTACATGTTATTTTTGGTAAACATAGGTGAATGTTCAAAATGTTTTTAGGTTATTACTTTATATTACATAATATCTTATTACCTTGTGTATTGTATGACAATTTAAGAGAGAGTTAACTCTTCTTTTTTTATACACGTAAATTGTGTATATCATGAAAAAATTCAAAACTAAACAAAAGCAGAAAAATTACATACTTGTACTATTTTAATACAGCAGATTTATCAAATTGATTATACCAAGCTATTTATTTTACGAGTATTGTCAAATTAAAAAAGTACGACTGAAATGTAACAAGTGGTGCAGTCCTACATAGAAAAAATAAAAAATAGTTGTTATGTGATGAGTAGAAACCTGATTGGAGATCAGACTATTTATGAGCGGGCTACTGTAATGTAGATACTAACAGTTTTCTTGGATCTTATGCTTATGTGGCCTTATCATGACTATCATCTACGTTTACCATAAAGATTTTAATTTTGTAATACAGGTGAGGCAGACCACCCGTCCTCAAAGCAAAGTGGCTGGACCAAGAAATCTACCTTCTTTGTTTTAATGAAAACCCTCATATTTCGACCCCAAAGAATTTGGGAAAATAATTTTGAACACCCAAAAATACGCCAAAATGAATGGCACCTCGAGTGGTATGGGTCATTTTTTAAAGATTTTCAATTAAAGACAGGTCAAACCGTACCTCATTATAAAGGTCTCTCTCTATTTGCTGATCATTTTGAAAAATCAATTAAAATTTTTTTACTCCTTGTATATAGGGTCGTCCAAAATATAAAAGATGTATGGTTTCACAGTCTTTTTACAGTGTCAAAGTAACATACCTTGTTAAAACAATTTAGTAAATTCAGATTTTTGTACAAGGTTAACATAGAAGTACTCTTTTGAAAATATGTATTTTTTTAAAGTCAAATTTAGGATATTTTAAACTTGTAAAACCTAAAGCATTCAACTAGCAAGGTATAACTTGTATTACACCAATCAATATCTCTCTTATAAACTAAAATATTTTGTACTTAATGTTTGGGTTTATCCTGGATGGTTTGAAAAATAGTGCCAAAAATACTAATACTAATACTGGAGGTAAAGTATGGAGTTTGCGTGTATCCACGTCAATGACGTTCTAAAGGTTAAGCATTGCTTAATCTAAATATCTAATTAAATCATTCTGAAACAAAAGAGTAAGCTCTGTACCTGATCTGGTTCGTAGATGATGGGTGACCAATCTGGGATATACCCCATATTCGGTTCACCTGATCCAAACCTCTCACAAAAGTTGCCGTAGTGAGGGTCGGTGTGTCCACATCGATGAGGATCATGAAATGCGACATATAGGAAAAACGGCCTACAATGAATGAAACAATTATAAATTGTCTATTTACAAAAACATTACACTTACATTTAGGGTACATATTACATAATAAATCCCACATAGACAATATATCTCATTATATTTAATATTAGTTAATGACATAATAATGACAGTATTTTATTAACATGAATTCACTTATGTTTCTGAGATCATGAGCTTTACAAAATAAGTATAACCATTCCTTTTTCCAACATTGAACAAGCCCGATTTTGAAACCTTAAGAGATATAAAAAGTACAAGAATAGAAGTTATTTAAAATTACTTCATATTTTTTTAAACCATGTATTTTTGGTCCTTTATTAATTCTTTTAGTGTCAAAGAGGTGAAAATAAATCTATGCTGAAAAATGCAGAGTTTTTTTTGTGTGACTATGTGTGCCTGAGAATTTTGGACAAATTTAACTAAACTTAATTTTTGATCATAAAAAGCTTCATTATTATTCATAAAAGTACTCTTTATTAACATAGACTATATTTTTATATAATTTTTAAAATAAAAAAAAATCAATTCAGGTAGCAACATTTTTACGGAAACAAAACAAAAATCCAGTTTGAGGTGAAATAACTATTATAAAAAAAACTTTGTTTTGAAATTGTAGTATTTTTATGATATTTAAGAGCATTTATAAACAATCTAAAATCATGTTTAATAACCTAATATTATGCCATAAAGTAATTGTAAGAAAATAGTAAAGTGCTAGAGATTATTTTTAACAAAATGCAAGGTTTTTGGGAAGAAAATTCACTTAAAGTTAGTTTTTTATCATAACATGCTCCTTTTTAAATATTTTGAGAGGTAAATGAATTTTCCATCAGAAAATATGTAACAATCAGATTTTATACATTTTTTGATACTAAAAATCAATTTAGACAGAGACTTTTCTACAGAAACAAAATAAAAATCCACTTTTGAGGTAAAATTACTACTATAAGAAAACTTTATTTTGAAATTTCAATAATTTCACGGTAAAGAGCATTTAAAAACAAGCTAAAATCATGTGTAATAAACTAGTATTGTACCATAAAAAAATTATTTAAAAATAGTCCTGCATTATTGGTGGTGCCTAGCAAAGAATTGATAGTCTCCGATGGTGTGCAAAAGTCTATCATCTTAAGAAGCACAGGAGAGTTAATCATCCCATTAACAATCGTGTACATAAAGATAATGTTTTGGATGTCCCTTCATAGCTTCAAGATTGAGCTGCAGTACAATGTCATTGACCACCAGATCACAAAATATTGAGGAACAGCTGAGTTAAATTTTTTTACAAATGCAAATGGCCACCATCTTAAAACATTTTATCGGTTAATGAATACTGGCTAATGAACTTATCTAAGGTTTGTATAAATACACTATCTCTATACCAAATTTAATCTGGATCTAGTAAAAATTACAACAGTTATTGTGCTCACAAGCTTGCACTATATTGTTTTGTAAGCCCATACATATATAAATACATTCATATATTTTTTTGTATTTATAAAGGTTCAACATTTCATTTTGTTAGTTCAGTTTTTATACATCAGTTAAAATCCTTTTTGATAATGGCAATAGATTAAAGGACTATTTAAACAAAGAAGTCTACATCATTTTTAATATACGAGTATGTATAAATACATTTTCAGATTATTGTGGTTGATTATTGTAGAGAAAATGCAAAAAGATCCTCTGGAAATTCCATTATCAGGATGATTGAAATGGGCAGATTTATATGAAATCTACCTAAAAGGGATTAAACTGCCCTGTAATAGTTAAAGCGTTAAATCACCTGTTGCAAAATTTATTTAAACTGAAGTTTGTTGGATCTCAAGTCGAAAATGGTGTTATCTATCTATCTTGATTGCCTAACTTTACATTACTATTTATGTACATTACTTTAGTTTACTTACTGGGAAGTATTCTGGGCTAGAAACTCTCGCACAAACAACTTTATATGAGTAATTTTTCATCCCACATGCACTACCATAATGTATTATATTGTTGTACATTACTTTAGTTTACTTACTGGGAAGTATTCTGGGCTAGAAAATCTCGCACAAACAACTTTAAATGAGTCATTTTTCATCCCACATGCACTATCATAATGTATTGTATTGTTGTCCATTACTTTAGTTTACTTACTGAGAAGTATTCTGGGCTAGAAACTCTCGCACAAGCAACTTAATATGAGTGATGTTTCGTCCTACTTGCATTATGGAATTTTTTTCTTCAGTCTCTTCGAAATCAAAGTGGTAATTGTCTTTTGGGCCAACATGTTTCTTCCCGATGATGCCTGCAACAATAACAAATCAAATATGACACTTAAGTTAAATAATTAACAGATTTATTGTGTTGATAATGGATAAGACCACACAAACTAGTATTATATTACATTTATATGATAACTTTTATTAACAGTTAAATTCAAACCTATTGAATTTACAATAGCTGTAATTATTGAAGTGCACTGCTTGATGACAACAATAATTAAATTTCCTAAAATTGTGTAGGCTAACAAAATTAAGTGTATCACCTGTTCTAATGTTGTGCTGGGAGAGGATGTTCGGCAAACTGACTGTGTGCTCCAGAGAGTTGAAGTTATGGACTCCGTTATGTAATCCGTACATTCCATTCTGGTGAGCAGGGAACCCTGTTAACACTGCCGACCGGCTGGTGACAAAACAATCAACAAGTTGTATTACAGGCAATTTCTTTATTGCTATAATCTTTAAGATTAGTATAGAGACAAGAAGGAATGTTTCTAGGAAGATGTTATGTCTGTTAGTCCATGTGGTCAGGTGTAGTGGGAAGTCCTCCCATTTTAGAAATTCTTCCATTGAGTAAAAGAGCCGTTCCAGCAGTTAGGTTGTCAGTTAGAAGCTTAAGTTCTTAATGTCAACTGAAAATTGATTGGAGAGGTTTATTACAGCATTATGTCAATCTGGTGGAAGAGCATAAGCTGTAGATTTCCTCGTTACAGTTGAGGACATCAAGGTTTCTGGGTTTTGCAGTAGAGGCTGTTTACAGGATAGTACGAGTAATTGTTATTACTGTGAATATGTTGAACTCAACAAAGGCTGTTCGACAACTGTCTCGCTACCGGAGACTTGCTAAATATACAATAGATGATCAACGTGTGGTTTCAAATATAGATTAGTTGATTATGATGCCTAGGTGTTTTGTATTCCACATCAAATGGTGTCATATGATCTTCTTTGCCTTCAGTGGTAAACACTATTTACATTTTTTAGGATAACCTTAACACAATAGCAGCAACTAAAGATTTGTAAGTGTCAGGTCTAAAACATGCAATTTTTTATTTAGTGTGTGTTGGAAAATACAGTATAATACAGATATTTATTAACTATAGTGAGATATAACGATTCATGTAAAAAAACTAAACTACTTATGTAAAACATCAGCCTATGGTACCTTAATGGTAAATAAACATTTTACCTGTTTGAAGATAACATGCACTTATCCTCATACACTTTCCTAATTTACAGAATTCTGCCTATTGCTATTAAAATAATTATTATCGCAATATTAAACGTGGATCATACTAAATGTTAATTTAAGAGTACAAACAGTAATCTTTTGTATTTACCTTGGTGAACAGCTACTCACTGAAGTATATGCATTGTTGAAAATTAGACTTTTCTTAGCTAGTGCATCCAAGTTAGGAGTTTGAACAATATGATTTCTGTATGTTCCCATTTCAAAGCCCGCATCATCCGCTGTAACAATACCAATGTATTATAAGAATCAATCTAAATTAGAATTTGAGAGGGGCGGGGAAGAGGTCAAATAAGATATGTTTTAAGAAGCAATGAATAGACAGTTTCAGAAAGTGAAACCCCCAATAAGATGGCCAAATGTGATACAATTACCGGAGCATAATTCTTTTGAAAATCAATAGGAAATACTGATCAGCCCAATATTGAGGTATTCCATCCAGTGGCACTTCTGTAAAAATTGGAAAGGCATGTTTGGATAATCTGTAGTTAAGCCTTTGATTGCAAACCATTTGGCAGATGTCCTAGAAATTAAGACAACACCTCTCATGGTAAGTGACATACCTTCTCCCTTTTGGCACTCTAGATATAGTTTTTTAAGAGAAAGAAGACAAAATACCACTTTTTTACAGAGCTATAAAATTGATTAAATGGGACCAAAAAATGGAGAATAGTGGACCGGAAGTTTTTGACACTCTATTCTCTTGTTTCCGTCATGAGTTTAATGGTACCGATCTGTAGCTGCATCACATACTTCTGAGGTACGGAATTTTTCCAGATTTTCTGAAAATAGCCACAACTGTCCCTGTCTTGTAGAAGGGTAATTTCCAGGTCCTGTCCAACTATCAACCAATTTCTGTGATTCTAACTCTGGCGACGATCTTTGAATGCGTTATGAAGAACCAGCTGTTAGACTACTTCGAATCAAATAATTTGTTTCTGGACAGACAGCATGGGTTCAGGAAGAGTCGATCAACCACAACAGCTATTGCTGTCACTGGCCGAGCAGATATCGAAGGCAATCGAGGGTGGAGAATCTGTGGCACAACACTCTGTGATCCAAGCAAAATATTTGACTGCGTGTCACACTCTCTTTTGCTATGTCAGTTGGTCTGTTATGGAATTGGGGAGCAGTCCATATGACACTTACCTCTTACTTATCAATAGGAAACAAGCGGTATATCTGCAGGGTACAAGATCCGAGTTATGAAACCTTGAGCATGGAGTCCCATAGGACTCGGCCCTCTGTTATTATTAATCCTCATAAATGACACATCTAGGAAGGCTCACTCTTGTTCGCAGATGACAACACCCTTACCACACATGGGAAGGACTTTCTTGCTCTGGAAGGGGATAAAGCTGGTCTTGAGGCAAGCGAAAGAGTGGTTTGATGCTTATCATCTCCAGTTAAATGATGAAAGGACCCAACATTTCCTCTGCACTCTCAAGAGTGTGGCGGACTCTGATGCCGAAGGTTCGGTTAAGCTACTGAGGTTTTGGCTTAATTCCAGATTATACTGGACCACTACAGACTGATTTTCATCAGGCTTCAGATACTTACTGTTTATAACAAACATATGTCTATACTTCTATGCTGTCTGTGAGAGAAAGACTCAATTTAATCTCACTTAGAAGTGATACAGTTACAATACCCACAGTGCTCAACAACTAGATGCTCCCTGCAAGATTTTAGGAGTTTCCCAAGGTTTGGTATCAGGCTTTAAAACTCCTTACCTTCGGACATCAGGGATCTGGAGACGGAGAGATTAACGGTAATCCTGCATAATAAACTTATAAACAGACCTCTCTACTCACTTAAGGAGGTTGACAAGATGCCACTGTTTAGTTTACCCACTGCCAAGTCGTTATGTATATAGTTTTAAAATTCAGACCATTGTTTTAGTGTGTAAGTTCTTAAATTTTGACGCTGCCTATAAGGGAATCTCGTCTAACGACAAAGGAATCAAGTAAGTATAAGTATCAAGTAGGTAAGAAGAACTCTTTCAAAAATTGTGGTCTCCGGATAATACCACTATTTTGGGTGATGTCTATCCTCCACCTCAGTTACCAGTGATGATGCAATGAAAGAGAAGATAAGAAAAACCTCTGTAATTACAAAATAAATTGTACTGCTTGAGATCAAGTGTAATTGCCAAGTCAATGAGCGCACGTATTGATTCTTTCACCAGAGAATAATCAATACTATCCCAATTCAAGCCAGGTATATTAAAGTCACTCATCAAAATAACATGGTCAGGACAGTAGTAGTGCTCTCTAAGTTAGAATAACTAGATGAAAAACAATTGGGTGGAAGGTAAGGGTCGCCAAGAAATATGGAGGGAGAAAATTTGCATGTTACGAAAACACATTAAACATTGTTCACAGTAGAGTAAATTTACTTTGGAGAATAGTATCATGCATAACAATGAGTGTGCTACCACAACCAAACTCCTCACTTGACAAGAAATAGCAGTCACACCAGAGTACGCTAAAACAAGTGAAGTCTTGTTTAGAATATTTGGGGATAAGTTTATGTGCAAACAGTCAGGACACATGATGACTTTCAAAAGTTTAGATTTAGAAGACATGCTTTTCTTACCAATTTTGTAGGATCCCAGCAAGATTGAAATCAGGTAAGATATTTAAGAAAAATTAGTTAGTACAATCAAGATGTTTTTCTTATTCTGAATATTATGATCACTGGACCTAATCAAGTTGTAAACCTAAATATTTTAGGCTCGTCGTGCACGCTCAGTAAACGCTATTATATAGGGACAGAGTGTCCTCTTTCTCACCAACATCACTTGGTGAAAACAAAAACCGATCGTCATTATGATATGTAATTTTCATAGTAAATCAATTAGTCTGTTCTTTCGGTAATATGGTATTATCTGGAGGCCATTATTTTTGGAAAAATTTGTCTTACTTAGGGCTTGAAAACCCTTTATAATTAGAAAGAACAGACTTTATTTGACTTACTGTGAAAATTACATGTCATTATGACGATCAGCTCTTGTTTTGTGCCTCCCAAAAGGAAGCGATGCTGGCAAGAAGTATTCCACTCTGTCCCTATCTACTTCTTGTTATTACACGATATACATAGGTTTAGGTTAGGTTATCATAAATATGTTACTAGTACTTGGTTACTTTCCAGACCTCAGATCACGTCCCAGATCGTCCAATTTCTCTGACGTCCAATCTCGTTGGAGATATAGCGTGTGATCTGAGAACAGGAAAGTACCGATCGGAAATGTACCTGACCATAAGTGTGCACTTCTGGCAAAAAAACAAAAACATCTCTCGAGATAATGCCTAAATTCAAGCTCAGAGCACGTGAATGCTCATAAATGGCGACTTTAACTTTTAAAATTTATAATACTACAAATGTATAGCCTAATAACAAATATTAGATAGGGACTGAGTGGTCTCTTTCTCACCGACATTGCTTCTTTTCAGGTGCGATGAACTGATCGTCATAATGATAATGTAATTTTCACAGTAAGATAAATAAAGTGTGTTTTTCTAATAATGTACTTTTTTGGTTCCAGATGAGAAAATCTCTTTAAAAATATTGGCCTCCGGATAACACCATGAAGTACTTTCTTTTGAAAAATTTAGTTTTTTATAGGTTTCCGATAAGAAAAATTCTTTCAAAAAGTTGACTCTCACATAAGACATGATCAAATAGAATCAGGATAAAAAAATAAATAAGAAGCTGTGTTGAACCATTGCTTCTTAATTTTAGTATAACATTAATTCTCTAAATGCCATACTCACTATATGTTACTCAATCCATTGCTAGTGAAAATTAAAGTTGAGATGCCAGTGTGTGCTAGGACCCTAACATGCATGGATTATAATACACAACTAATATGACAATATATCAAGAAGTGTGTGGAAAAAACTAGTACAGTTTCATTTCCTATGGTCGCCACTGTTCCAGTTGAAATTGACAGAGAAAACTGTGTAAATGTGGAACAGGTTAGCTGTCCAATGACTTGTTATTTACAAGACAATCTTGCGAGACAAGTGGAGATGACATGTATCACACACACAAAGCTTACATGCAATAAGAATCTATATCCCTGCAATTGTAGGCAGAATAATAAGTAACAAAACTCCTAAGAAATGAAAAGTAGCAGGAAAAACACACAACTGTGCTAACAATTTGTCATCTAAAAACAAAACAAAAATAGTTATTTACAAAGGAAGCATATTCCTCAGAAATGTAGTTTAAATGAACGAAAAACCATTCACAGAACTATCCCAAGCAACAGCATATGTACATTGTACGCTTACCAGCAATGCAAAGACCAGCATTATCTGACCAGTCGGTCTGCCTTCAGTTATGAGCCGAGTTAGTGGGAGTCAAGTAGATTGCTGGCCAGAGGAATTTATCGAATTTTTCTTCTGGAATATTCGCTTGTTTTATTATTCTGGAATATTCATTTGATAAACATTCATGATAAAATGTTCGGGCATATTATATCTATTATGTGCACACATTCACGAGTTCAATGGTTTTATTTATGACGGAAAGTGAGATTTCAACTACCTCATACATCATTTAAATGAACTAGATATTATAAACAGTTCTAATAATGTATTTAAAATGTTATAAAATAAATACCAAATCTAATATTAACTTTACAAATATTACAAAAATAACTTTCCAAATTTATATAGTATAATTCCAGTAATCATTTAATTTTATTTTAAACACTACACCATATAGAACAAATTAATATTAAAATCACATATGTCAAACAATTATTATAAACAAATTTACTTTTTGCCTTTACCTTGGTGATGTATCTGATGAAGATATCCTTATTATGAAAGGGTTCACAAAAACAAAAAGTTACTAGTATTGGATGGTGTGTTCTCAATGTAGTGATTAAATTAAGAATATCCAATACAGGCTCCATTTCCAAGAACTAAAGTTTTATTTCTATAAAAATGATTACATGGATTTCTTCCGCTTGTTATACTGTAGCCCTATTGGAAATACTAAACCTATTTGATAGCACTTAATTCCTATCCTTATTGTTAACCGCAATATTAGTAAAGGGCATCTGTATCTACTTTCTTACCTATAATAATAAGTGCATTTCGCTTGAAGTTACTGCAATTGCAGTGCATTACGAGTAAAACGATTAAGTGATATGTTAACACAAATGAATAAAATGCCATTGAATAAATGTTATTATAATGTCACTTAAATAAAATTAAAACGATAAACCACATATGTAAACAAAAACAATCTCAACAAGCACGCTTCACGCAGTAGGTGACACGGTGACAGTCAGAACTGATAAACAATAATCAACATTCCTCTTCGGACCAAACAACCATCGATTTGAAAAATAAATGCGATACGATGCACTTATCATACTGAGTTTTTCGATAAGTATCCATATATCGTATCAAACATTTTTATGTACAAAAGTTCCAAGTAATTTTCAATTATAAGGCATTATTATATTCAATGTTTTATATATATATATATATATATATATATATATATATATACGTTAAATTGTATAAATGGCAATAGCCTTATTTGATTTCAATAAACATTGAATCACAAATTATATATATTCCATTTGTTTGTTCATACAAGCGTACATTTACTGTGAATGAACAGTAAATGAGCTAAGGGCGTAGTTAATTAAGTAAATCAATTTAGTTCTCTTCGCTTGACAACACTGTTAACAGTGATAAGGAGTTTAGCAAGAGTTTCCATTCACTTTACTCAACATCTCAATACAACAGTTATTCCATCTCTAAAAACACAATACTATCGAGTCTCATGTTACTGATGCGACCTTCAGGCTTTAGTGAAGTCTACAGGGACTTTAGTGAAGTTAATTTTAAAGTCTCGGCAGAAAGGTAATATCTGCTATTTCTTTCTCAGTCTTATGAACACCATTCGAAATATTGTAGATATAAATTTTCATGCGAAACCCTTTGTTCTTTCGAGTATTGTTGTTACCTATAAATAAATAAATAAGGACTTTATTTTGGAGCGGTTTTCAACATAATTGCTGTTTACAAAACGACTCATGTCTTATTATAGTTCTTAAAAAATTAAAAGCTTATTTTATAGTTATTAATAAATAAAACATAATATTAGACATACAGTTATATATGGCTATATCACCTTGTATTGTACATTAAATACTTGTATATATTTTTCTTTTGTATGGTCGTTTCAGATACACCCTGGCTTGTTACGCTGGAGGACAGTTCATTATATAATTTTGGGAGCAAAGTACGCAAATCGCTTTCTTTCAAATTCACGGCGAACGCGAGGCATCTCCAACACTTGATCCTGTCTAGTACTGCGAGATCGGACTTGAGACCTGCTTTTTAGTTTTTCTCTCAGATATCCCACCCGGCCTGCCAGTGGTCAGGATTCTGTAAAACCAGGCATGAGGAGCGCAGGGTTACAAGTATCAGCTACAGTCACAAACCCAGCGATCGTCGAGGCTCCGAAACATGGCCAAACCTTCTTAAAACCACATACATACCTTACACACATATTTTGGACCCTCTGTAATTTTTTCTAAATCTCCTTTAGACACAATGTTGCCATAGACAGGGAGGCAATAATCGATCACAGAGAGCACAAGAGCCGGACAAGGCGAAGCCTGGTCTCTCTAGGAAACATGTGCCTATGCTTGTATAGCATTCTCAGTGACCAAGTGTTCGCCGACAAACAGCACTTACATGACCAGATAGTGTGAGGCCACTATCAAGCATGAGGCCCAAGAGCTTTGAGGATTCACACTCCTTCAGTCTGACGCTGCCAAGCAACACCTCACCCACTGTCTCCGAACCCACATTGGAAGGAATCGACAACACACTACACTTTTCCTTGTTCAGTTTAATCCCATGCTTCTCAGACCAATCATGGACAATGCTCAAGTCAGCATTCAAAATGGAAACTGCTGAGTCAGCTCTTCCGGCTTCATATGAAACACACAGTTGAGCATCATCGGCGTATGAATACAAGCGACTATGTTGCAAGTCTGAACCCATAGTGGCGGAAAACAGGGTGAATAGAATGGGGGCCCAAGGCAACTTCCCTGTGGAACACCAGCAACTACTACTACTTAAAGATGAGGAGAAATCCATCCCAATTTTAACCTTTTGTCTCCTATTCACCAAATAGGAATCAAACCAAGAAACCACCTCTGGTCGAAAACCATAAAAATGCATGACAGCCAACAACATCCTGTGGTCTATTGAGTCGAATGCATGTGAAAATTCCAGCATTGCAAGAAGAGATTGCTTTCTTATCCGCCCTTGCGTGAAGCAACTCGTCACAACGAGCAAAAGCGCAGTTGCAGTGCTATGGTCCTTCCTGAACCCAGACTGTAAGGTGGAATGATATTCTCCGACTCCAGAAATTGTACCATTTGTGAAAACAACCAGCCTCTCCATTATCTTCGACAGGGCAGGCAATACCGAAAATTGGACGCAGCTCGGATACAGATGAAGGTGCTTTGACTTTGGGAAGAGGCAGTACAATTGCGGAATCCGGCCAATCCGGAAAAGTGGGAAGTGGCCAATGACTGGTTAGCTAAATGTGTTATGGCATCAATACAATACGGACTATCATTTTAATCATTTTTATTGATATGCCATCAGCTCCAACTGCCTCTGATGTGATGCTATTCAAAGCCTCCTGCACTTCTCTCCTTGTAACACTCCTGAAATAGAAAATCACAAGTGACACTCTCTGATTTGTTTCTTTCATAAAACTGGTACGCAATCATCATTTGCCATGATACCTAAGCCCATACTAACGAAATACTTATTGATTTCTTCCAAATCTTTTACAAAGTTGGGTATGGCTGGATCGAATGGATCAGTGACACCACTTGTCCTTATTTTAGTCCAAAAGTCTCTAGAGCTTTTCACATTTCTCCATTTCAGTTTCTAAAATAATTTTGTTTTGATCGTCTTATTTCATTGTTGAGCATATTTCTAACCTTACAATATGTTTTTTTACAAGTTTCATTTTCTGTAGATAGCATTTTCTTCTTATAATAATCTTTTTCTATGGTTAGTTGAATGATTTGTTTATTTCTCCATGGAGATTTCTTTCTGGTCACTCTCTTATGTACTAGAGGTGCATTTTCATTAAAAACTTGAATAATAGCAGAATTAATAAAATCTAGAATGTCATCTACATTGTTCATAGACATAGCATCTTCCCACCTAATACTGGACGTACAATGTATCATCTTGTCAATGTCAAATTCGGGAGAAGTCACGATAAGTAACAAATCTAGGAGGCCTTCTTGATTTTTTTGTTTTTATATCGACATATGTCCATCTTGAGATCAGATACTCGAACACCTCTGGAGTCATAGATGGTTGACATATCCACGACGTCACACTGTACGTATTTAACATTGCTATTTACAATAATGTGATCAATCAAAGTTGCACAGGTTTTAGTAACCCTTGTAGCAACTTTAACCAACTGAGTCACCTCAAGGCTCTTAAAGAGTTTATTTTGCAAAGCGGGTCTCTGGGGATGATAAATCTAACAAGTTAATATTCAAGTCACCCATTACAACAATATTATCTTGCGTACTGGGCCATATCATAAAATACAAAGTGGAGAGCGGGCTCTAGACAAGTGTAAGGCATATGTCCTGGTCTATAGATAATGCAAATACAGAAAGATTCACTTTTACACTTCAATATCCCACAAATATGCTCTGGAAAATTACAATCTTCAAATTGAAGTGATTTCAGCGAAAATTGTAGGCAGTTCTTCACATATAGTGCCACTCCACCACCTCTGGAGGCAACTGCATTTCCCTTTCTGTCGCTCCTAAACAATGAATGATCCACTCATCGCAAAACTCATCAGAAGATTTACTTTCATTCAGCCAAGTTTCCGAAACACCAAAAAAATCCAGGTTTAAATCCTCTACCACGGCACGCATCTCTTTCGAAGCCCGTGGAAAGAGAGTTCATATTTAGATGTGCTATCCTGATAAATTTATCAAGTTTACATTATCCGTTTTTTGACTATGGGTACCGTTGTTACCGGTACCATAGTTGAAATAGCTCATGACCAGGTAGAAAACTTAAAATATACAATACTTAAGATCTCTGGGTCTTCTCACGTATGATCAGTGTGCAGTTTACAATACGACATTGTGTCAAGAATGTATTTTATTAATCACTTCATTATTATTATATACTATATAATATAGTATAATGGTAGTATAATTATACTATATACATATATTATTTATTACATTATATATCACTTCACTATATTAATCACTTCAAATGAATATTGCTTCGATTCCATGAATGGAGATATACATGAATAACCATCCCATAATCACCCTGCATCTTCGTCCAAACATGTCCTTAAGTTTAAGCCTTGCAACAGGAGTTTATTTTGACCATGTCAAAACGGTAAAGCTGAGCGACGCATCCATCAAGATCATGAAGGAAACAGCCAAGGATGAGAAGATCTAGAATTTGATCAAACAGATATCAGGTGGCTCGCCCCACAAAAAAGAAGTAGATTCCACCAAATTTAGCGTGTTTCTGGAATTACAGAATGAACTTAGTGCTTGAAGAGGGAGTGGTTCTGAAAGGTAACCAAATATTGATCCCCAAAATGTTTAGAAAAGAATTGTTGAAGAAAATTCATAGTGGTCATTTAGGCATTGAGTAAATAAAAAAAGCTTGCCAAAGAAGCAGTATTTTGGCCTAAAATTTTATCTGAAGTTGAATGTGTGTTATGAATTTGTGACATCTGTGCTATGTTTGCTACCAATCAACGATCGATACAAATGAGATCCCATGAGCTACCTACTCACTACTTTGAACAAATCAGCAAGGACCTGTTTGAGATCAAGATCTATGGCAAACTTCTTCACTTTGTAATAACAGTTGATCACTACTCTGATTTCTTTGAAATTGACGAATTGAATAATCTCACACCAATTCACATTCCAACCATTCTGACATGCAGAAGGAACTTCAACCGCTTTGGAATACCTGTGAAAGTGCTCACAGACAGCGCAACCAATTTTTCAGCGCAGGAGCTCAAACGATTTGCTCAAGACTGGGAGTTTGAACATATCACAAGCAGGCCTCACTATCTGCAGAGCAACGGAGAGGCTGAGGTGTCTGTAAGCTTGATAAAGGTTATGATAAAGAAGGCAATAGAAGAAAAAACTGACTTATACAAGATGTTACTGCTGCAAAGAAACACACCCACAAATTTTCTATCCTGTCTTCCTGATTTCCATGACACCTATCCATAGAATCTCCCATATTTGATTAGCATTACATTGATAGGACATATTTTATATAAAATTGTTATATGTTGTTTTATAAACTTTATTTTTTAATCACAAATCAGACCTATTCATAATGTTTCATTAAATGTCACATAACTTCTATCTAATCCATATCCATAGATGCAACCAGATGAAAGTGCACCTCGGTGCTTCATGATGTCATTAAAGCCCCCTTCTTATAAGTAAACTAAAAAAAAGACACAAAACAAAAAGTAACGAAGTAACCTGAACAGTGAACTTCAAACTAACCTCAAACACTAGTAAACAATTGGTATCAAACCTTATATAATTTATTTTATAAAAAATGGTAATACACCAGACATTATTAAAACAAATATTTATACCTAGGAGTTCTATTTTAAATTTAGTACAACTTCAAGCATGTCAATATGCTACAGGTAAATTCCTTCAGTGTATACTGTCTAGCCTAAAGTGTTCTTTGAGCCTTATAGTTCCATTGCGCTTGTAGGGCCTATATAATAGTACAAATAAAACCTGACTGAAACATTACTTTATCCTTACAGTGTTTCATAACTTTTTTTAAGTTAACATGTTTTAATTGCCCAATATTTCATTAAACAAAATAAATATACAGGTTACTGCCATAAGTCTTGTTGGATAGCAGTAGCAAAATTGGGTCTTATTGAAGAACATTTTCAACAATGTATATAACTGCTTGAGCACTTGTTCCTAATTGACTATATTAAAGATATGTCTCATCGGCAGCAGGTTAAAGGTTGGGGGATAGCATTAGAGTACCATGCCAGTGATGTTAAATGTCATTTACACATAATCTTGCCACACCATTCTTATTGTTAGTGTCATCACATGCTTCCCAATTCACATTATTAAAATTTGTCATATTGTTTATTTTATCAGCTGCCTTTTAAATATATTTAATGTTTGATTGGGTAGAGTACGATAAGCGGTTTGATTAAAACCAAGACAGCTTTTAGCGCCAAGAGCCTATATATAGGCTCAACCTATTAAGTCATAAAACATCAAGAGCCTTTATTTAGGCTCAAGCTAGGTTGGTGGTGAAACGCCAAGAGCCTATCTATATAATAGGCTTGGACAAGTACGGACGCTCAGTGCCAAGAGCCTTTATTTAGGCTATCAACATTTTCATGCAATACACAACCATTTATAGAATAATATCAATAAAATTAGTACTGATTTATGCATTTTATGTAGCACTGCATAAACATTCATACTATAATATTCAAACAAAATAATAGCACACACTAAAATGTTTTATCTAACTACACATGTGTTTCTATGTGAAATCAGTTTTGTACTTTGTTTATTAATAAATATATAAATTTTTAGTATTATTTTACCAAATTTTCATAGGTCTTTCTCAATAAAATATATTACACAATAATACAGAGGTTTGTTAAGTAAATATTTTTCAGGCATTTATTGAGCTCTTAATTTACACACAAAAAATGGAAAAGGTATCTAACTTTTAAAGTATATAATTTTAACAGATCAACATTTCATAAATTCCATTACATTTCATTGTTCTCCTATTAACAACAACAAAACTTTTGTCGAAATCATTAGTTTATCGTAAAATTTAGTGAAATGAGAACGATTTATATCTATGTGTGTCATAATTTGTAAAATTGCTCTGGGGCTACTATGACATACCCTGTGGCAATGCCGCGGTGCCTGATGGGACAACCCGCACCAGTAACTCTGGCGTTATGTGACGCGACCTGCCCAATATGCTTGGCACTAAAAGGGTTAATATTTTAGCCACTTCACATTATATGTTGTTTTTCAAAAGAAAAATACTTAAAGAAAACAGTAAAGAAATCTGTGGTCTGAAAATAAGAAACTATTAGTTGAATAGGCTCACAGTAATGATGGGCCTTCACTGTGAGCTGTGATGCTGCTCCTTGCTGATGGTAACAAATGTTTCTTATGAAAATGAAGTCAGAACAATCATTAACAACCTCAAATCAAAAAACTCATCAGGTTTAGATGAGATTTCTTCAAAAATACTCAAATTTTGCCCTGAAGAACTTGCACTGCCCCTCGTCGACATATTCAATAAGTCTTTCAGAAGTGGTAAATTTCCTTCAGCTCTAAAACTATCAAAAGTGTATCCAAAATATAAAAATGGAAGCTACTTAGATCCCAGTAATTATAGACCTATCTCTCTTGTATCCACTTTCTCAAAACTGTGCGAAAGAATTGTTCTCAGAAGGCTACTGGACCACTGCGAAAAACATAATCTACTGACAAACTGTCAACATGGCTTTACTAAAGGCAGGTCTACCACCACTGCAATAATAAAAATGGTAGAGTCTCTTATAGATAGTATTGAAGAAGGGAATTTAACTACTGGAATTTTCCTAGACTTTAGTAAAGCGTTTGACTGTCTTAGCCATGATCTCATCATCCGGAAACTGGAAAACTTAGGAGTAGCAGGAACAGCTAAAAATTGGTTCCAAAGTTACCTTGGAGGACGAAAACAACTGGTTGAGCTAAGCAAAACAGAAAATGGAATATCCAATTATGTAAGATCTAGTCTCCTACCTGTAAACCGAGGCGTCCCCCAAGGATCTGTTCTTGGACCAGTACTCTTCATCCTTTTCACTAACGACTTACCTCAATACATTGGTGATGCATGCTTAACCTTGATGTATGCTGAAGACACAACCTTGATGTTTAGTGAAACCTCAACTGAAAATATGGCAATCACATCCTACCTATCCCTCAACATGACCTATCAGTACTGTCATAACAATGACTTAGCAGTAAACACTATCAAAACTGCCCAAATAGCTTTTGGAAGGAGATCTGAATGTGTGCCATGTATACCAGATGTTGCAATGAATGACGAAGTCAAGTTTTTGGGCATAACTCTGGATAAAAACTTATCCTGGACTTCTCATGTAGACAAACTCTGTGGGAAGTTAAGTTCCAGCCTCTATGCAATTAAAAACATCAAAGCTTCTACTGATGAAACAACTACAAGAGCTGCTTATTTCGCTTTGTTTGAGGCTCACATAAGATATGGTTTAGTAGCATGGGGAGGAACATCAGCTGGTCAGATTCAAAGGGTTCTCAAAAAACAAAAAACCGCAGTCAGAACACTTGCAGGACTGCAACCACCAAACAGCTGTAGAGAAGCCTTTAGAACCCATAAGATCCTCACTATCGTATCACTATACATTCAAGAAACTGTGATGCATGCAGTAAGAGAGGGCCTACCAAAGCGGGGTGAAGTTCATCAGTACAACCTCAGAGACACTACTTTGTATGACCTTCCAGCCCACCGACTGTCACAGTTCGAAAAGAAGCCTACATACATCGGGAGGAAGCTTCACAACCACCTGCCATCAGAGCTGAGAGACATAGGAGAGAATGAACTCAAACCAGCACTACACAAATGGCTTGCTGACCGCCCCTTCTACTCCATAGAAGAATTTTTTCAAAGAGTATTTGACATTTAAATTTTACAATGAAACCTTTTATATCATTACAAAACTTTATATTTTGTAAAAAAAAACACTTGTAGTGTTTACTATGACGCTAATACTGTTCTCAATGAGCATGTTAATAAAGAATTTTTGTCTATTGTCTATTAAATGAAAAATGCTTCTCGATATAGTACCTATCAGTAAAATATAAACACTTCAAAAGGCTGATTACAAATATTACTAAAGAAATTTATATTTAGTAATAACAAAAAACTAATTAGTGTTTACCGACTCTACATTTTATCATCTTTGTATGATAGCAACAGATGTTTTTCTGCAAAGTGTGCCTAGCTGACCTAAATTTGGGAGCTGTGATGGCCACATGTCTAAGGTGTCGGATTTTGGAGTTAGAGATAGCGCATGTTCAAATCTTGTCTATGACTATTTAACTTTTTCTGTCAATACTGTCGATCTTGTACTATATCGACTCCTTTACATTCTATCTGATAACATCCTCGAATACTCAAATATAAGTGAGTAGCCCATGAGGTCAGGAGTAATAAGGGTAAAAAGGGAATAGTCCTTTCTCGTTTTAAAACAAAATTGAATCTTTTTATTTACTTTTGATGGTGTCTTTTCATAATACAGTTAATTCCCATTTAGTTCACATAAACTGTTAAGATATTACTTGTTTAAATCTTTATCAAGTATTTCTTTAAAGTTGAATTATTTGAAAAGGTAAAAAAAATTTAGGGGATGGTGAAATTTTAGATAATTATAGAAAATTCAAAAACAAAATATATTATTATTCTTTGGATGTTTATGAAAATAATTTATATATATTATAAATAAAAATGAATCGCTAAATGTGTTTCTAAGCACTAATTTCAAGAATGACTCAACCAATTTGGCTAATTATTTTTAAATATTTTTTTAAGTCCGAGGAAAGTTTTGATAAAGAGAAAAATAGAAAAAGTTTCCTGGAATATATTAGAATTCAGAAAAATAATAATGATAATTTTGAAATGTAACCCAAAGTTAATTGACACTATATAGCTGTTGACACTTTCAGCTTAAGTTCACCAAAGAGGCATACACATTTGCTTACATTTAAATTTTAGAAAATATTATACTGGATCAAAGTACTGTAATGCAGATTGCAAAGACAAAATGCATATCTAATATTTACTACAGATTGCACTAGTGACAAATTAAAATCATCTAATGCATTGGAAATCCTATTTAAACTCTGTTATAAAATTCACCTCGATGAAAAGAGCTGTGAATGTTCCAACATAAGGTACTCGAAACTGATTGGCTTCATTTACATTTGGGTACTTATGCACTATACGGACCCCACCTATTTTTTTACAAATCGGGTACAGTAAGGTTATGTTATGTTAAATTACTATCATAACTCTTGCTGCATAACGGTTCGGTACCTTAACCAATAAAAAAACTAGCATTAGTTTCCCTGCAGAGTCTGCCAAACACCAAACACCCATTGTTCAGGCAGAACACGGCCAACATTGTTCTTACGTCTGGTAAACAAGCTCTCGTCTATTTCAACTATTTTATTGGTACCACCAATTTTTCCAACATTCTTTTCCAACACATATTTCTCTCATGTAATTGTTCCAGTCCACTGTGACAGGCGCGTACAGTGGCTCACGCGCCCGCTCTGCATGTCCACTATCTAGTCTCCTGACCTAGGTTAGGTTAGGTTATGTTATGATATGATATGATAGTAATTTAACATAACATAACCTTACTCTACCTGATTTGTAAAACAATAGGTGGGATCCACATAGTACATAAGTACCGACATTGTTTATGATATTTTTAGTGTAGCTTAAGGAAAAATATAGGATAACACACTCTTCTCCATATAAAACGTAAAGTGGTGGCACTTAAGGGATTATTTTTCCTTGAAGTTTTCTGTAAACAATAATAATTATATACTACTAAGTCATATAATCTATTGTTTGAATTTTTTGTGATGTATAAGTTTTACAAAAAAATTTCCTGTAAATTGTATTTCAGTGTGCGAGTATATGTAGGCTACCTTTTGTGTAGTATATTTTTCTTGTTTTACCAATTTTTTCAGAGTACAAAATAAATTGTTTTAAATGTTTTCTCAACTTGTTTGGTTAAGAACTTTCAGTTTTAAAAGTGTTTATGAAAACTATTAAACAATACAAAAAAATGACATAAAAATCAATTTATCGTTATTGTTTCATTACAATAAGAATTCACATGGAACATGATATGTACTTTATATAGCCTAATCGTATGTATACAGCATCACAGTGTAACAAATGTTTATTATTCTAGGTGCAATTGCTTCTCTTGGAAAGAGTAAAAAGTTAAAAGGCAAAGCAGGAGGTGCATCTTTTGAGAAGATCAGACTGCCAGTTGAAACTGATGCTAAAAAACTGGTTACTCACTTGTGTGGAAGTAACTTGCTAGCAGAGGGTGGTGAAGATATCGAACTAAAGCCGGACAGTGAATATCCGGACTGGTTATGGAATCTTTATATTGGTAAATAGTTCTGAATCTGCACTAGTATAGTACAGTAAATAATTTAACTGTCTCTTGTAATGTTTTAAAATTGGCAATTACTGTAAATAAGATACATTTGATAGAATACATATACAGTGGCGAATAATAATATAAGCGAAGGGCAAGGTGTAAGGGAAAAAAAGCTCACAGATGTGCTATTCCATGGTAATTGACATAACTAATTGTTCTCCCTTTTCCAAAATCTAGAACTCACCAATTTGCAAGGGTGTTACAAAAATGCTAAACTGAGTATAAGGAACCAATTCTAAAGCCGTGTTTACATTGGAGTTGATATGTTGCTGACTGAAAACGTTGACTTTACTAAATTGTTAAAGAGTTATTGCCAATAATTTGTGAACTGTGAATAATGGTGAACAGATTTTAAATTTCACTGTTGTAATATTCTGCCACCTGAACCAGGTAGTCACACCCTCCTGCAGTTCCATGTTGTCATCAAACCGCTGCATCGCGAGCCAGGTCATCATTGCTGGAAACAGGTGGTAGTCACTGGGTGCAAGATCCAGACTGTAAGGTGGATGTGGAAACATCTCCCACTTAAAAGCATCAAGGACTTCTCGAGTCTGATTTGATTTGTGTGATCGGGCATTGTCATGCAAAAAACAAAATTTCAAACTTAGCTTTTCTCTGTTTGTTTTGTATTGCTCTTGAATAAACACTGTGACATCAAAATGACCGCGATAGTCCTGCCCCTGGTGGCTACAGAGCAAAACATACTTTACTCTCCTGATAGCCCTTATAACACAAGCTGCTGCTACCAGTGGAAGCTCATCCACTGTTGGCACCTTGAATGTTGGACAAACTTTGAAAATCACCAAGATGGCAACTTTTAGTGTAAGTGTGGTTTAGAACCTATCATGAAAGTAATTTTAAATACAATTTGATGAGTATATGAACCTACACAATTATGGAAACAATAAACTATTTATCATTCCTTCTTCAACACATTGACTGCAGCGGATGCACACTGATACTATCCCAGTGCCTTTAAGTCAGTACATGACAGGTTCTGCAGTGAAAGTGTTAATGATAAATATTTTAGACTTCATCTGGATGAATTCTTTGTTCGTTCTGTGTCGGTCCTTTACGTGTTATTATAAAAGCTCTAAAGATAAAGTTTCATCTTCCGGCAATTCCATGAGCAAATCTTTACAAGTAATTTCATATAATAATACTCCATAATTACTAAAACAGACATTATTGTTCAGACGTGCAGATAATATTTGAGCCTGTATCAATAACTGTGGTTATTTATTTAATAGCGTGGCTTAACATGTAACTGGATTTAAGCTGTTATAAGCTAGTTTCAATTATATCATGTAAGTATTCTGTGTAGTTTTTATTTTGGCCATTTGGTGAAGATTATTTTTGTAATATTGTTTAAATTTTTCAAGAACTTCTTTGGGGTTGTGAGCTTACCTGTAAAGAGGTTTTGGTCAATGACTAGTCTTGTGTTGCTACGTAAGTAGTGCTAGTGTATTAAGACTACGGATCTCTCATATCCTTTAAGTTCTCAATTTTGTTTTTGTGGAGGGTTACAGAGGTTTGAATCTTTTTTATTCAGTTGGTTTATTAGATACATTGGTGTTTGGTACATTTTGTCGGTTTTAAACAGTACTTCACACAGTGTATGTTCTGGTTTAAAAAATGTTCAGTTTTGTGGGTGCACAGTGTTATAAATGGTGTTGGAGATTTCAGTTTTATTTGTTGTGTATATTTTATTTTCTATGCTTTGCGTTGGGTATTTGGGTAGGCCTTCCTTGATATCTGAGATTTTATAGGCACATAATGTGTTCATGCGCAGATCAATTAGCTGTAATGTAATGCTTGGTGCCACTGGCTGATTCTAATATCCTTAATGTCCGGTCATTAAGTTTCACTGAATTTTGTCTGAAATATATTTTTGAGAATGTTACTATTGTTTTCTTTAATTTTATTAAGAGATAGGCATTTTAGTTTAGTGTTTTTGGGTTAGTAGAGCTGGATGTTGATATTGGTCAGTATGCTGCTCCAGGAATATGCAGGAAAAATACTGTGTACAACTTGACCTATTCTCATTTAAGATTTTCTTCTGATTCCTTGTGGACCATTCTCTGTATGATGGAAAAAATTTATATTTGTTTAAAAAGGTAGATTTGTATGTGTAAAGTTTTGTTGATTTATATGAAAAAGCTATAAAATAAAATGCTGTTCCCAAGATTTTTGTAGCCTCTGTATGGTAAATAATACAACAATACAAAAATAAATTCTTTTAATAAAAATTGCTGTTACAAATTTTGTTTTGTGTCATATTTTAGTATGTAGTTTTAATGCAAATAGTGTTAATAATAAGAACTATATTATTCAATACAATAAAATACTCTTCATAGTGTATGTATATGTATATACTATGAAGAGTAGTTCAAGTTAAAATCAAACAGAAAAACCAGTGTTCATGTTTTAATTCTCGAGTTCCCAGAACCTTTCATCAGAAACACACTGATTTAATTTTTAACAAATAAATACTATAAACAACAAGATTCCTATCAACTGTATGTAGAATATTTGTAAATATTTACATAGAACTAAAAAATTATATAAAAAGGAATATAGAATTACCTTAGGTTATATCTATCTGGTTGCTTTGGTTATAAAATTAATTGATGTGCGATTTCAACATTTCTTAAATTTATCAGATTAGTATTTTGGTTGGGATTTGACTCTAAATGGTAAATTTCTTTTAGGCGGAAGCAATTTTCTAATTTATTTTGACTGTGTTGAATTGCATGAGCAGATAATGGTCTCTCGTAATTTTTATGAACAACATCAAAGCTATGATTGGTCATTCTCACTCTTAATGGAGTGATTGATATTTTCCAATATAATCTTTGGGACAGAATTTTCAGGTTAGTTGATAAATGACGTTTGTTGTAGTAGTTTTACATTTAGTAGGATATTCTTTTCAGTTGTACTACTTTTAAAAGATTTAAAATTTATTAACATGTTACAAATGCCGCATCGTGGCTTATTACAAGGATTGCACATGTTACATTTGATATTATTACTTTTTGGATTGTCTTCAAAAAGTATGTATTTATATATATATAAACTAATTGTGTTTTAATGTACCCTTAAATGATTGCAGGTAAAACCAAATCCCTGAGTGAATTGGATCCTGAAACGATTGAGTACTGGCACAAGCTTCGAGCACTTGCCATCAAACACCAACATAATCTAAAGTCTCTTAGAAGATTTTAACTTTTGTGACATCAATTATTTTGTAATACATATTTCATAGTGAAATGTTGGTTTAGTAAACATTTTGTTCAATATAACTTCTTTCTATGACTCCCACACCCTATGGTAGAATATATACATATACATGAAAATTTACATTTAATCAACTACAGTAGCCTTTAAACATTTTATGTTTTATTACTGGCTAGTTTTGGGTCTGATTCCATGATTACATCATGTTTGGGCACATTCCCTCTATTTTGGTATTAAGATTACAATAGGATTAATTTAATTAAATATACACTGGAAACATAGCAGTGACTCAGAGAGCAAATTATATTAGTGAATGTGTGTGCAGGAACCCTTGGAATCAGCAATCGTGTGTATTAATTTGTGAGGTCAGTCTGGAAAAAGTATTTCTTTTAATACTGGTAGTCAGAGTGGTATGACTACAGTCAGTTATCTGTAAGTTATCAATATTTCAGCCATAATAAGTAGCAATTTCGTTACTTTGGATATCAATGTTTGTATCAATTTTCGCCAACATTTCCGAAGAGGCTACACACAATAAATCCGTAGAATAAGGTAGTAAACTAAATATTTTGGGTGGACTTGTTTGAAAGTCAAACATTTAGAGAATCGTCTATTAAGCCATTTTTAAAGTTTGGAAATTAAAAAAGTCACGTAGGGCCAACTTTGATGAGTACGATGGATAAGGCAATAGTTCAATTTCACTACCACATTTTTAGCCATTAAAAATGACCAAGATCAAAATTTATAAAATGTCTTATTCTTGTTATTGTTTTTCCAAATAATCAATGTAAACTTTCCCGTGTGCATCTGAAAATATAATAATCATCACTTTGCCAACTGATTTCACCGTCTTCAGAACCTGATTGCTTTCAAAAATTTAAGATTGTTCTTTTGTATTTGAAGTGTAGTAGTGTATCCAGGTTTCATCCACAGTTATGTATTACCACAGAAACTCATCAGAATTTCAACATAAAAGCACCCTTAGATTTAACCACATAAATGCGTTTATTCTCCTCTGGAAGCAATCATAGCACCCATTTTAATAAGATTTTTTTCTCAACCAATTTTTGTTTTTTTAATCGAACACACTGTACCTTGTGAAACACCTGTGGCTTCAACTATTCCACCCACTTTGATTTGTCGATCACTCGGAATCATATTGTAGATGTTGTGAATCATTTTGGGCTGGTCACTTCCATCGCACGTCCAATCATAGTCCTTACTGCAGTAAACAAAAGCAACAAAGGCACAGACTCAAGGACCAAACTACTACCAGCTTTATAAAACCAAAAAATTCTGGTAGAAAAGAGAATATTTTTAGCGTATCTCTGCAAGTGGCCAAAATAAAAAATACAAAAAATAAAGAATTAAGGCTGAACAAAGGAAACAGTCATATTTCAACTAAAACATTACCTACAACAGCACTTTCAGGTGAATCCAACGGAGCGACAACTTCACAGGCAACAAGTTCAACAGGGGGAATCAGCCAAACCCCGCCAGAAAAACTGTCCGTAACAGCACTGACAGGGGAACTCAGCCAACTGACAACTTCACAGGCAACAAGTTCAACAGGAGGAATCAGCCAAACCCCGCCAGAAAAACTGTCTGTAACAGCACTGACAGGGGAACCCAGCCAACCGACAAATTTAACAGAGGGAATCAGCCAAACCCCACCAGAAAAACTGTCTATAACAGCATTAAGCGACGATGAAGATTTTAATATCATAGAGGTGGAAGCTGATATTCACTTCCCGGATCCCTCATCTGTATTGGACAAACCAATTTCTCAGCTCAGAACTTCATCTTCTGCTAGATGTAGCCGTGAAAAACCTTCTGTAACTGCAACAAAACTGGATCCATCTGAATCCATTGAAGAATTTTTTAATAAAAACATTGACTGCTACAGGGAAAACCAACGACAATTAACTAAATCCTCTGACAACAGTAATAAAAGCACTCAATTTTTAGACATGGGACAAAAACAAAAAGACAAAGAGAAAATACACTACAAAACCAGGATTTTTGTAAACAAAAAATATATCAAGCCAAAAACAGTAAAAGATTAGTAGTGGCACACCAAAATGTAGATGGGCTACAGAATAAAATTGAGAGAGTAACACACTTTCTTCACTACACTAAGCCCGACATAGTAATACTATCAGAACATGGCCTAATGTTTGAAAAGTTAGAACATACCAGACTTTCAGGGTATAGCTTAATTGGAGGGTTCAGCAGACAGAATCACAAAAAAGGAGGTGTTGCTGTATTTGCAAAATCCAATGTGCAAAATGACATAACACTTGTCTGAACATCGAACCCAGCCTCAGAATGTATATGTGAAACAACTCTTCTTAAAATAAAACTGAAAAAACAGCAACTGTATATTCTAGGGGTATACAGATCACCTAGCAGTAATCTTGACCAAGCCATTGAAGTACTCATGGCTCAACTAGACAACGCTCTTACAACAAATAATCCTATGATTGTAATGAGTGATATAAATGTAGATGCCATGACAGTGAATGAAAACACACTGAAACTGGAAGAAGCACTCCTAGGATATGACTTGAGAAGACTTAAATTGCCCCCCACAAGAATAACGCATAGTAGCCAAACATCCATCGACTTTATATGTACAAACATGAGTGAAGCTGACATATCTACCCAAGTCCTCGACACAGGAATATCCGACCACTGTGCCCAGTTATGTAACATCAATACAGACAAAAGACTCACCCCAGCACAGACACTGACAAGAAAAATAAACAAATATACAATGGAGGACTTAAGACTTTTACTGGAAGTAAAGGACTGGAGTAAGGTATTACAAACAAGCAATGTTGATGACGCATTTGAAATGTTCCACAAAACACTTCAACAAGCATTAGACATCTCCTGTCCTCTCTCTACTATGAAACTAAAAAAGAACAACCTCAAAAAAATATGGGATGCAGAAAGCAATGAGCTCAAGGACAATTACCTAGAAGCCATAAACCGAGCAATTCTCACAGGGAAACCAGAGGATAAGATGGAAGCAGCACAAAAGAAGAAAGCCTATGATCTGAAATTAAAAACACTTAAGAAAGGGGAGATCGCAAACAGATTTGAGGAAGCAGACAACAAGACCAAAGTTTTATGGAATATAATTAACCAGGAAAGAAAGTCTCGTACCTCAAACATGCAGCTAGACACTCTCATCGTCAACAGGGAAACCATCTCTTCACCAACAGAAATAGCAAATCATCTTAATGAATTTTTTGCAACCACAGCTGAAAGAACACTCATGAACAGTACGCAGAATAACAAGCACACGAAAACAATAACCCAAGACACCTCAAAATCCAATTTGTACTTCTATAAAACAAACTGTGATGAAATTGGCAAAATTATCAATGGACTAAAACAAAAGTCCTCAGCAGGAGAAGATGATTTTTCATCAAAATTGGTTAAATATTGCAAAAATGAAATTCTCATCCCACTAACAAATTTAATTAATAAATCTCTTTCCCAAGGAATATTTCCAAATTGTTTAAAAACTTCAAAAATATATCCTAAATATAAAGACGGTCAAACGAATGAACCATGCAACTACCGCCCCATTTCACTAATATCAACCTACTCAAAGATTCTAGAACGTGTCATCTTGAAAAGACTTCTAGGCCACCTGAATCAAAATGAACTTCTTACTCCAAGACAGCATGGCTTCAAGAAGAATAAATCAACAACCACAGCAATAACTCAGCTAGTTGAATCTATTATCGACAATCTAGAAGAAGGTTGTATAGCCACAAGTATCTTCCTAGACTTCAGTAAGGCCTTTGACTGCCTAGAGCATGGCTTAGTAATTAAAAAACTCAGATTATTAGGAATTGAAGACAAAGAGGCAGACTGGTTCAAAAGCTACTTGAGCAACAGGAAACAACTCGTAGAGCTTACATCAACAAGCAACGGAATAATTCACAAAATAAAGTCGGAACTGTTACCAGTAACAAGAGGCGTACCTCAAGGATCTGTGCTTGGTCCAGTGCTTTACACTCTTTTGACAAATGACTTCCCACAATATCTGGAGAAATACTGCAAGGTTGTGATGTATGCTGATGACACTGCCCTTATTATTACTGAGAAAGACAAAGAACAACTTGACATCAATTCGTATATAGCTTTTGATATGGCAAAACAATACTGCCATATCAATGATCTGGTGCTAAATGAGAAGAAAACACAGCAGCTAATTTTCACTGCCTCCCGAAACCATCACAGGGGTCTCCCAGAGCTAGAGGTAACAACATCAACAAAATACCTAGGTCTGACTCTAGACAACAAACTATCCTGGGAGCCTCATGTGGATAAACTCTGCAAAAAACTTAGCTCCTGCCTTTATGTAGTACGACGAATTAAACAAATTAGCAATATAGATATGGGTAAATCAGCCTACCATTCTCTCTTTGAGTCCCACCTTAGATATGGATTAATTGTATGGGGAAGTACAACAGCAACAAATTTACAAAGAGTATTAGTAATACAAAAGAGAACCATCAGAGCTCTTACTGGACTGAGACCACGAGACAGTTGCAGGGAAGCCTTCAGAGAACTGAGGATTTTAACAGTAGTAGCTCTTTATATAATTGATACTATTTTGCACTCTGTAACAACTGGACAGACTAGAACTGGAGACCATCACAGCTACAACACAAGAAATAGACACCACTTTGCTCTTGAAACACACCACCTAAGTTTATATGAGAGGAAACCATCATACAAAGGAGCAATCTATTTCAACATTCTACCAGACTCACTGAAGAAAACACCAGTCAAACACCTGAAGAACTCACTCAAAAGTTGGTTTCTCCAGCAACCCTTCTACACTATTCAAGAGTTCATAAACTGGAAATCAATTGCATCATGAACTGATATTTTTAATTTTATGTTCTGTATGTCCTTTATTGTATTAACAAAAATTCTAAACTCAACGTTTATGAATAAAGAATATTGTCTATTGTCTATTGTCTAGAATATTGTTCAGCTCTTGTGAATGTACAACCACATTTAAACTCATTTATCCAATTGGACATATAGGATTCGATGTGCTCAACTTTAAACCTAAATTGAAATCACAAGACTTTTCCAATAGTAAAAGATAACGCAAACTGATAACAAACCAGTTTCAATGCTACTGGCGCTTTATATTATTGAATGACCCCCGTATATTTTAAATATTGTTATATTATACGATTTGGTACGGTGGAGAAACTACAGAAACTTGCCAACACAGTTTCAAACAACTAATGTTTTGTGTTTGTTCTTCTGCTTGTGGCGTTACTAGTGAAGTTATAATATCAACTAATAATGTGAGTTGTGTTTCTTATTGTTTTCAAGTGATCTGAATTCTTATTATTTGCAATATAAGTGAAGCTGAAACAACTATACTTGTATATTGATAGTGCAACAAAACATTTACAATGGAGACTGTGATAAGTTATTCAATATTATTGTGATCAATCTCATAAAACACACTAAAGTCTTGGTGTTGTGTTTTACTGTGCATACTAAATAACATTGGTTAATAAAAGAGAAATCGGTAGAAAAAATGATGAATTGGAAAGAAAAATCATTTTTTATAAGTTGTAGTACAATAATGTAAATGTACATTTTATATTCTGATGTTTCCATCTTTTTTCACCTCTTTATCAGATTATAGTAAATATTTTCAATAAGTGTTGTATATCAATTGAAATCTTACATTCTAAGCTGTTATACTAAATTAAAATTATTACCATAACTTTTTTGCTGTTTTACAAAGCTTTTGTAAGTAAATTTTTTAAGATTTGAAACATATTTAAAGATTTTTTTTATGAAGTGCAGTAAAATTGATTACTCATCCACTAAAAAATATTTTTAATATTAATAGCGCAATGAATTATGAGGTAAAATTTAGGATAATAATATAATTGATCAATGAAAAAAGGATGTTTTTTTGTCAATTTAGCACTTTTTTCAGTATAATATATTTTAATTTCATATTTTTTTAAATCTTTTGTTATTTCTTGCTTTTACGTACATTTATTAATTATTAACTACTTTTGTTTATTTAATAAAAAATTTAAGTAGGATTAGGTACCTCAAAAGTTGTATTTTTATAACAAAATTTTGTAACAATTACTAGTTTTTGTAATTGGTTTTAAGGCAATAATTTTTGAAAAAAGATTTACATTCTATGTTTTATGTTGAAAAAAACCATATACAAAAGTACATTTTTTCTTGAAAACAACATGCCTGAAAGTGGTTTCTAAAAACCTTAACAAATCAACCAAAGTAGGCTTGCTAGCACAGGAAACATACATGTGGCCAGATCCAGGGTCGAAGCATAAGGTTAAACATACACAAAATTAAAAACTAGTCAATAATGTGTGTCAAAACTCACTTAAGTCATGGTTATTAACAGAACAAGTTTCATATCAAAGCCTATACCTAAGGGCTCAGAATAATTGGAACAAGACCAGGCAATATAGACATTTCTTGTGTCAATGTGACATGACAATTGAAATAAAAAGAGACAGTACGGGGATATTTTAATAGTTGAACATCTAAGACTTATCTGAGCCATTGACTTGGTGTTTTAATTTAATTTTGTATTTTCATAAACCAGTTGTCTAAGAGTAATTTTGTAACCTCCACTCCATCCAGTATCCAAAAAAACTGGTCGTCTTCTAGCTGCTCAATTGTCATGGCTATTATTGTCTGATAAATAGTCGTAAACTGTAGTATAATACAGGCAGTCTCTGGTGGTACAATCTGGTCAAAGTTAGACATAAATGTTAGCTTGGACCCTTACATGTCCTATACTGGACTTTAAGACTGTGCTGTAATTCTTTGTCCCCAGACTCAATACAAAACATTAGCATGAATACTGCCTAATGAAATGATTACATAGTCATGACAGAATAAGCATACTCTTTCTTAATGCCTCCTATAGGGAAAAGATGAAATAAAACAAGATTCGTATCAAATCTTAAAATAGAATATTTATTGTAAATAACTAAACAATCATTGTTGGTCCACAGAGGCAAATATTGCTGACAATGATATTCAATACACAGAGGAACAAAGCAAGATAACAACAAATAAAATTATTACACATAAAAACACGATTATGGAAATATGAAATAAAATTATATAAATGTTGGTGTAATGACAAAACAAGATGTTGATAACTTATTACGATATCTTTATGTGTACAATGGATAGTAATTCTAACAAATGTACAAAAAAATATTCTTTTTATTTAGACTTCATGAAAATGGTCTATTCTCCAACATTAAATTTTATATTCTGAAATGGTAAATCAATTGAAATTATTAAGCTTCATTCATGCCCTCATTAAAAAAAATTTAGTGGTTATTACTACAACTGTTAAGCATTTAGGGAGTTGGAAAATAAAGTAAAAACATATGAGTTGCCAATGGAAAGTAGGAGCAATAACATTCAACATTGATATCGTAAATTTAAACAAAATAAAAAGTTGATTCCATCTGTTTTAAATAATGAGTGTAAAAATTCACAGTGTTCCATATATGATAAACACGTTGCTCCTATAAGAGTAAAAACCTTTGATCATACAGGCAAAATATTAAAATATTGTATTACTAAGAATCAAACAGAACCTAAATAATTATATATTTATGGAGCACACATTTAACGCATAGATTCCAATTTTTATTTTGTAATTATTGCTGTAAAATACAATTAAACTCAACATAAAAGATATTGTAAGAAATGATGAAAACTTAGTTATTAAAATATAATTATTTGACTAGATAGATTATTAGATGAGCCTTAAAAGTATGTGTAAATATTTCTCAAATAATAACTGAAACTGAATGACTAATAGTGAAATAATGACAACATTGATTGCATTTTTAATAATCTTATTATAGACTGAAATGTATGAATAAATGAACACACAAACATTAATTTCAGAGGATATTACGCATTCTCTAGTACGGTATTTAGTGAAATTGCATCTAGCACAACTGTAAAAAATAGCTGGGCAGGCAGCAGATGTTTTGTAATAACTTTGTTATCCAAGTGCAAATCTTCTTGGTACCAAAATAAACATAAAAATATTATACATCCATAAAAGACTAATCAGAATATATGGACTCAAATTTATTTAATATAAAATGTCATATTTTAAATAATAAAAGTGAAAAAAGTGCATTCACTGGAATCAATTTGATATTAAAAAGGTCTATATTTTAAAAAGTTTTAAGGTAAAACTTTGAACTAAAGATATTTTAGACAGCACACCCAATAATATCCAGATCATAGAAGAATTTATACAATTAAAACTTCAACCTGTTCCGAGCAGTTTGAATCATGGATCAATGTTATTCGTTTAACAAGTATTAGGAGGAGAAATATGTATAAGACTGTTCATGTGTCTTACTTGATATAAATGAATGAAGGATTATAACTTTAACTCTGAAATAGATGATGATAATTAATTGTACAAAATATTGGATTAAATTTATAGTTTGTATTTATTTTGTGATATTATAGAAAAGGTTTGAAAAGGACTCTTTGAATTGAATTTTTGGAATTTAAACCTTCAAAGACAGTAAAATATTGCAATATATTATGCAGTTTTTTTTTTAAGTGTATAGGTTTCAAGGACTAAATGAAAAAAAACTGAAGTAATACATGGAAGCAGGAAGTTTAACCAATGACTGGGTAAACTTTAATTTCTTTCATATTTTATCATGATGAATCAACCCTTAAAAGATGAAGAACATGAAAATTAAGTGTTGGAAAGTCATTGTTGAAAGTCCACACGCTGTGCAGATAAAAATCTGAGGTGCTCAGGTGATCTGAGCTTGATATTTAGATACCATCTTGATGTATGTTTTTCTTGTTGTGCCTGCAGTACAGGTGCCGCCAAAGGCCATAGTGATTGTTAAAGGAATCTTTTATTGGCACTTTCCCGTGATAAGATCACATTGAATGATTAGGCACGAGAAAGTGGCGATCAGAAATGGACCTGGCCATTCATTAGTGCAGCCTTTGGTGCCACCTTGACTGCTGGCAGAAAAAGAAAAACATTCCTTGAGAAATACTTAAATTCAAGCTGAGACCACCTTAGCACTCCAATCTCGAAGAGTATTCCATTGATTAATTAAATAAAGTAAGGATAAATTTGCAGACCGATAGATTCCATGTGGTCTTCTAGATGTGTAAGAAGGGAACTATGAATGTCAAAGAGGGGGAGTGGTGGCGGGGGGTAGTCAACTCACAGATTGTGCTTGTAACTTCCCCCTCCACTCCACGTGACTAGTAGACTACTGTTCATTGTCAGGCCACGGACCACATGGAATCTCTAGGCCTGTAAACTTCTATCCAATTATAATATGTATTATAGACTTGCTAACATACACGGGACTGAGTTAACTGTGTTCCATATGGCAGTGATATCTACCTTCTCATCGCTCGGTAATGTCAACTATGGCTTTCTGATATTTAATTTTTATGATTTTATTTTCTAAAGACTGCCTGATACTCATAATAAAATATGAAATAAATTTAAGATGACCCAGTATTTTTGCTCAGAATTACTAAAGTTAAAAATGGACAATTTCAACAGAAACGACTTTTACTAAAAAATATTCAACCCTTTTAACCCCAGCCATTATATCAAGTGATGTGCCAAAAACTCCAAACAAAATGTATGATTTTTGTAAACAGCTTACAACTAGGCTATGTTTTAAGTTGTCAAGCTACTTTTTTGTTTCACTTCTTAAATGTAGTTTACATAAATTTAAAAAACAAAATAATAGTTTAATCTGATAAAATAATTACTACGGTTTTATAGCCTATATTTAAAAAACTAGAAAACTTATCAATACAATATTTACAATAGTAGAAAATGTTTTCAGAAATTTACAAAAATGAATAATACACTAAACAACTGAAAGAACAATGTAATATTATAGCAATCATAACAGCTGAGTTTAAACAAATGATATTTTATCAACAATTAATTGAACCATAGATCCACTTTACATGTCTGTAGACAGGACAGAAAGTGGGTTTAATGTCAATGTCTGAATAATGTGATACAATATTTTTGTACTATAGCAAATTAAATAAGTTTATAATTGGGAAGCAGCCATTTCTTTTTAATATTAGGACGGTACTTTGGTATTATCCGGAGGCCACTATGTTTGTAACAGTTTTTCTTACCGAGGACCTAAAAGAAACTATTAGAAATAACAGACTTTATTTGACTTAATGTGAAAATTAAATGTCATTATGAAGATCAGTTCCTCCCAAAAGGCAGCAATGTCGGTGAAAAGGAGGCCACTCTGTCTCTATCTACTGTTGGTTATTGGGCTATATAAATAAGTAAATAGATACGAAGGTATTATAAATATAAAAAGTTAATGAGCGATCATGTAATCTGAGCTTGAATTTAGATACTATTTTGAGGGATGTTTTTCTTTTTTTTGCAGGTTGGTACCAAAGGTACCACTGACACTCACACGATGACTATGGGCATTTCCGATTGGTACTTTCCCAACCTCTGAAAAGTTCTAAGATTTTGCACAGGAATCAATCGTCATGACTTGTAATTTTCACAGTACATCAAATAACGTCTGTTCTTTCTAAATAATGTAGTTTTTTCGGTACCCGATAATAAAAACTCTTCCAAAAATAGTGGCCTCCGGATAACAGCAAAGTACCATTAGTGAATAGATTAAGGCAGAAAGGCTAAGAATTCTTGTCCACCTGATACTGTGGAAATAACCTGTACATGGATAAAGTGTTTATTGTTACTTTTGATGTGTACTGATATAAGTGCTCTATAGGTGAGTTGTATATTTTATTAAACTAATCTCATTCATTAGTATACAATATAATAATCAGTACAATCATTGTTTAATTTTTTCATGTCCACGCCATGCGGATAAGTAGAATACTGTTGTACAAAATTTAAATGACTTCTTAATATGAAAGCATAAAATTCATACGGATTTTTCATAAATCATTATTTTAAAGAATATGATGAAATCAAATCCAGTGTTTGGATAACAATTGGTATGAATGTAATAATAAATATTACATTTTATAGAATAAAAAGTAATGGTTGATTCAAGAATAATATTTTTGTTGAGTTGTGTAAAGTAATGTTATTTGCTGTTTGATGCCCAGCTTTAACCTAACAAGCAAATACATTGTTCACTTAAAAAAATTTGATATCAATTTCATCCATCACGCTTCAATATCCCTACTTGTTAATTTTTCTGTGCTGTTAATAAAAACCTACCATATTCATTGTTCGGTATATTAATTTACAACTAAAACATTATATTGGTTTTACATTATAACATATGCCAAAATACTTACCATATGATTTATATTTTAGGTTTAATATAATGTTTCATGTTTACATTTCATATAACAAATAATTTTATATTATTTAATAATAATACATACATATTTTGAATTAGACTATATGGTGCACAACAATGTATCTAATCCATTGCTGGCATTGAAGTTTTATGGCTTAAATCAACCATATCATCAAGTTTTCACTTCCCTTCCCATATCATTAAATTAAAAGCCTATGCATTTGTATTGGTAGTTCTATAGTAAGTATTTTTACTCAGGCAATTTAAAATAATTAATGATATTTTATTCACAAGAGAAATTATTTTTTTAAACTAGAATTAAAAACCCTCTTCTCCATCATTAAATCAACACCACCCATTACCAAGCATTTTATTTAAAATATATTACCTACATTTTTTAATGGTACTTTAAAAAAGAAATCCAAATACCAAATCCAACGAGACAGTCCTCATCAATAACTCTCCTAATTTTCAATCGTTGAAATGTTTTGTAGAATTACAACTGATATCTTTCAATATTTTCAGTAACTACTAAATTGCATATTTTGAATGTTAGATCAGTTTTTAGAAATACAACTAGACATACTAGTTGTCCCAAAGATTGCATTCTCTTTGTTTACATATCATTAAAAAAGGCCAAAATAACAATCCCATCAAACTTTACGAGGTAATAATGTCATTTGAGAATATACGAACATTTAAATTGTAACTTAAAGCTAATAAGACTAAAAGAAACACCCTGTTGTATTTCTTCACAACTTAAATGCTTCTAAAGTACATTGGGAATTCATGCGAGCCCATGAACCACGACGGCTGACTAGCTACACTAACATACACAAACATTCACTTTGATTGACTAATCATTTAGCTTAAATTGAGGTAATACTATTATATACAAAAATTGTTCTCTTTACTACAATAAATGTTGTCTACAAAACGCCACAGTACGTTTGCTACATACTGAAGAGATCACTCCACACAAGTGCAGGCGTGTTCTTCTGCATTAGTAAGTTTTACTTTTCTTCTGCATTGTGAATCTCAGCATGACACTGTAGAGCTTGGGAAATCCCTGCAAACGAGAAAACATTTAAGATCCATGCATAAACTGGGTTAATCATCTACCGACGACATGTGACACATCAGAAGCCTGCCTTTTTCTTATTGCCTACTGTTACATCCAAATATTCAGTATTTTAGACTTATATAAGCAAGATAAGATGAAAACACCATTGTATTTTTTTAATTTGTATTTCCATCCTCTTAAGTTATTCCATTAATAGCAATGTTCAGAATCTATAATGTTTGCAAAATGTTGAGTTCTGGAAAAATATTTACTGTATAACGTTTTTCAAAGTAGAATTTCACAATATTTGTATGATAATAGACAATAGACAATAGACAAACTTCTTTATTTACATATTCATTAAGAACAGTTATAGAGTCACATAATATTATTACATAAATATGGATGATGAATGTTTATACATTTGTGTTTCAGTTAAAAAAAAAAAAAAAGTCAAGGTACATTTTGAAATCTCCATGTTTCATTGCAGGTGTTGAGAAACTCGTCCAGTGAATAAAATGGTTGATTTACTAGGATGTCATGCAGTTTTCCTTGTAGGGCACTCCTCTTCAATCTTCTCATTGTTTCTGGGAGAGCGTTCCACAACTTCCGGCCGATATAAGATGGTTTTTCTCCATAAATTGCTGTGCGATGTGGAGGCAGAACGTAGTTGGCTGCATGGCGAGTGTGTTGTATGAATGGATATCTTTCCCTGTTTGAAGACCCAGGCTGTGCACATGTAGAATTACTTCTTGGATGTATAGAGCAGTGACGGTCATTATGCCGAGGGTTTGGAAGGCTTGTCTGCAGCTTTGTTGATGTTCAAGGTCAGCGAGGATTCTAATGGCTTTTTTCTGCAGGACAAGCACCTTGTTGAGGTTTCTGACAGAGGATCCGCCCCATACAGCAATCCCATACCTCATATGGGTTTCTACTAATGAATAGTAGGCTGTTTTGGCATTTTCTAGGTTTCCAATCCATTTTATGCGCCGAACAGCATAAATACCTATGCTGATTTTTTTGCAAAGGCCATCCACATGCTCTGTCCAGCCGAGATTTCCATCCAGAATGATTCCAAGGAATTTAACATGGTTTTCAATTTCTACGTCAGGTATTTTTGGAATGTAGTCTTTTCTTTTACTAAAGTTAATCTGTATGGTTTTTGATGGATTTACAGCCAGGTCATTTTTCCTGCAGTATGTCAGTGCTTTGCAGAGGGAGTTGCAGGCGGTTGTATGTACTCCTTCTGCAGTGTCATCCTTTATTAAGAGTGTTGTGTCATCAGCATACATTACACAGTTGGTATTGTGATCTTGGATGTATGCTGGGAAGTCATTGACAAATAAGACAAAGATGACTGGGCCCAGGACTGATCCTTGTGGTACTCCACGTGTGACTGGTTGTGGGTTTGACTGGTAGGTGTTTTTATGGCCAAGTGTAATGTTTTATAAAAAGTATTCACTTCGCTTATATTTATTTAGTATAATACTAGTAGTTACCCTCGGCTTTGCATGCAATTTAATTTTGAAAAACATAATCATGACACCATGAGCATATTCTTTTTAGATGGCATTTCAAACAATCCAGAAATAGGTGATACTTAAAGATATTCCAGTCTCTTGTTCCATTTTAGATTTAAGTTTAAAGATAGGGTCCTGAAGTCGGAGAGTGACACTACTTTTTATAAGTACCTCTAAAATTTCACGAATATCTCTCAAATATTTCATATTTCACTGAACAGCTTCAACGATTTTGGTATCAACTGAACTATTCTCGGCTAGTGTGGAGAAATCGTAAGTCAAAAGAGAGACAAAAGTCAAAGTCTTTAACTTTCCAATTAACACACTTTTATTATGTAATAAATTATGACATTTTACTGTTGTTTATTAAAATCTCAATAAAAATAAACCTAAACAAAGAAAATCTTCTGCACATAACATAACACTTGTAAAGTGTAACTGATTTTGACAGATGAGTAACTACAAACATTTACTAACAGCTGTTTAACCCTACAACTGGCTTGAAAAAATTTTCATCGCCAAAGTAGTCATATACAGTTATTTAAATTTTAGGTATTTCGCGTCATATAAATGGTTTTTATTTTAAATATTATGGCAGAGCATTTACTATAGTACCGATTTATTTTTCTTGCTTCGATTATCGTAAAACACCAAACGTCGTTCTTAACGGATAGCTGACGTGAACGTGTGTTGTTGTTGTAAAACTCTAAACAAGTGCCAGGTTTTGTGTTTACTGTTATGAATCCAATATTATTTGTGGAAAAATGTATTTTATAATGTTTTAGTGTTTTTATTACTGTGGTTTAGTTTTCTTAGGTTATCGTTTTAGTTGTTCACATGATTGGTCTCTACTTCCACCCATAATGATCTCAGAGAGCTTGTTTTGGATCATCCTATTTATAGTAATAACAATGTTTTTTTTTCACATTGAGGTAAACGTGACAAATCATGTAGCAAAGGTTTGTGATCTTGGTAAGTGATTTCTCACAATTGTGTGAGTCAGACAGAGTTCTTCTTCCACCCGTTGACGTGCTTGGCCCTGCTCATGAACTCGCGAATCTCTCCAACACGAACTGTCGCTTGTGTACTGTATGCGAGTGTAAAAACTCTAAAAAGAAAACCAATTTATTTTGCCCTGGATGTAATTGTGGAGTTCACCCAAGTCCTATCATCTGCTCGAACATTATGCCAGACCAGTTCCACAGAGAGGCCGCAAACGTAGGGTGGAATACAGTGACTCAGTGAAAGAGCAAATTTTTCTATATTATACCTATTTAAATAAGGTAGGATTCAAATTGAATATTTCATTTTATTTTTGATTTAAATATTATACTTACATAAGAATAAATGCCATGACACATAAGATTACATAAGATTATGTTTAGCCATGAAAGATATTATTTCTTCAAAGATCAACCTACTTAAAAAAACAGTAACTGCACACGCTTTTTCACACAAAGCCATGTAACAAATAAGTTTTGAGGTAAAAGTTAGGATAACTGTGTATTTTTGAAATTTGCACAAAATTGAGAATAAGTTACACTTTTACAGTTTTCATGTAAAACTTATTTCTAAGCAGTTGCACAACAGAATATTTACAAAAATATATTTTTATAAATAACATTATTTACATGGAAACTAACAATAGCTTATTGTTATTATACTATTCTTCCAAATATATATGAATAAATTGACATATAATTGTTTAAATTTGGACTGACAGTTATGAAATGAGATACATTAAAAAAAAACCCCATCTGCGTTGCTGTTGAAATAGAGCCGCCAGTGCACAGTGATACCATTGCTAGTTCTAGGGTTAAATGTATATAAATTACTTCCAGGAAACTAAGAATGTCCATGTAAAGTTTCGCTACAATCAGTCCAGTAGTTTTTACTTGATTGAGTAACACATACACAGAGGGACATCATTAGATTTTTATATAATTGTATAGACAAGTAATAGTATAAATGATCTACCAAACACATTTTAAATTTTTATACTCAGCCTGTTTTCAGCATTCTGCAAGCCATTTAAAACTCACGAAAATATAAATTCTGCTAAGATCACATTGTTACAGACATGTTTAAGAAATGTTGATTACTATTAGCAATATAATAAAAGATGTTTGTTCAATGTAAAAAATATATCCATGAGTAAAATTAAAGATTTTTTAATTAAACATCACAATTAAACTTTTAAAGACATTACAACTGGAATAATAATATATATTCAAGAAACATGTGTATTTATACAAGAATACCAATTTATTCTCACAGTTTTAGAGAATTCTATCAGAGCTTTATAAACCAATGATTACTAAAGAGATATTAATGTTCCTGATATTTAACCCTATGCGCTCGAAAGGCCAGCAGTACTGGCCACACCAAGGTTGCAGACACCTCGTGTTAGTTTTGCCGTAGTTTGTCCTCGCAGCTCGTATGGCCAGTACTGCTGGCCGCACTTCTTTTATTGACAGCTCGGCGGCCATATTTGTTGTTTGCCTCACCAGATCGGAATTATTTTTCAATTTCCTCCGTGTTATTTGCATAGTAATTTAAAATGTTTAAAGAAGAATTGAAAAATAATTTAAAATTTATTTTTAATGAATATTTCTATTACAAAGATAAACTTACATTTGGAAAATTTAACTCTTAAACGTATATTTTTAACAAAGATATGTAAATAAAATGTTATAAAGTATGCCTTTACATTTATGTTACACTCAAACATAAACTATTTTACATTTTTCTTAGTCTATAAATTTTTTTACGGAATTAAACTTTTAAAAATACATACCTAAGTGTAGTCAAGAATAGTTAGCACACATCTTCTAGTAAAATTTTCTAGATTTTCTCTATTTTCCATCTCTTCTATCATTTCAGTGTATAGGCCCACTACACGCCATTTGTCTCATTTGCACAGTCAATGTTTGGAGAAGAATTATAGGCTAATTTAAAATTTACTTTTATATAAACTTTCTAATACTAAGATAAGCATGAATTTAGGAAATATAAATCTTACATTAACATTGTTAACAAATGTAAGAAAATAAATGTCATTACAGTTCTATGTTTTATTACTATATACACAGTCACAACTATTTTACAATTTTTTCAGTCTTTAAATTTTTTTACGGAATAAAATTTTTCAAAACATCCACTTGTCCGGGTTGGCTAGCACAAGTCTTGCAGTAAAATTTACTACGTTTTCTTTCTTTGCCAGCCCTTCTGTCACTGCATACTGCGCAGTCTTTCGTACATAACCTTACTGCCTGCACTGAGCTTTGGCGCTAAAACGATTGAAATGAAGGCTTGGTTGTTTAATTCAAAAGCTGCTCGATAGGTTTTCAGCACTCACCATTCATTATAAAACAAATAGAATATTAGAAAATAACTGCTATGTTTAGTGGCCAGTGGTGCTGGGCTTTTTTTTTTTTTTTTTCCCCTTCTGAGGGAAGAGGACACTTTGTCCCCGCACTTAGTCCTAAAAGGACCTTTGCACCTCCCTTACTTTAATTTGTGCCCTCAAAAACCGAGGCTTTTGCAAAAACCAATCAGATTTAAGGGCTCCTGTTCTCTGATGTCCTTGGGGCTGAGGAGATATGCTCCCAAGTATCTTTTCCTAGTCTCTACGATGGCAGGACAATCCAACCAAATGTGCTCTGCTGATTCCTCCTCTTCTCCACAGAGTCTACATTCGCTGCTCCGACTAAGGCCCACCTTCAAAAGGTGCTTCCTCAGAGGGCCATGTCCTGTCAACATTCCTAATATCAGTCTTATATCCTCCTTATTCTGGTCTAGGAGAGCTGTCCACCCTTTTGCATAAGGAGAGATAAACATTTTGGATATTCTTAAACCCGAGGCTCTACTCCAATTCTTGTATCTTGTCCTCTTTTCCCAATCTTTAACCAGAGCTTTAACCCATTGCGGATCGTATTGTTTTGGCGCGCGGGCACCAGCGGGCGCGAATTAATTCACGGTCAGCGGCCGCACGAACAGCAATGGTGTGCCACATCATATCGCTCGCTATTGTATACTAGAACATTCAGCTGCGAAGATATTCGTTCAGATGAAACATGGGCCTGCTGGGGTATCCGTGATGTAGGAACGATAACACGCGAGCAAGGTTACGGCGTGGCAGGGATGATGTCTGAATCATAGTCTAAATAAAGCGGCTCGGGCGAATCGATTGCAACACCCGGTCCATTGTCTAGACTAAACCCACCAACATGTACATCTGCGTCGTTTAGTTGTGTCACTAACCTCAAAAGTATTATAATAACAACAGAGGAAAACACCCAAACAGAAGCGCAAAAAGCAGAGAGTAAACTCATATGAATGATTTTTCAACTTCGACATACAACTGCGATCTGTAGGATATTTAGAAAAGTTTTGAAAACTCTAAACGTAGACCGTTGTTAAACACTCTTAGTAGACAAGTGAAGACGATCACCCGATCTATCAGACATTAACAGCACTATTTGGAGGGAAATTTAAAAGCAGACCGCTTTTGCGACCTGAGCTCGTCACCGCGCCGTTAGGCCCGGCCGATGCGTGACGAGCCCAGCTCGTCAGTGATCCGCAATGGGTTAATGTTGGAGAAGGATATTCCACAACCTGGCTCAGGCCCCACCAATGTGGATTCTGCTCCCTTTTTGGCGAGGATGTCCGCTTTTTCGTTCCCATGAATTCCTTCATGACCCGGCACCCAGCCGAGTGTTACTCTGTTGTTTGTTGCTAGCTCTGCTAGAGCATTCCTGCATTCTCAGACCGCTTTCGAATCAATCGAACAGGTATCCAGTGCCTTCAGTGCAGCCTGACTATCAGAGAGTATTAGGTATGATAATCCTTTTGTCCCCAACTGTGTGAGTCTTCTAGAACATGAATCTATTGCCATGACCTCCGCCTGAAAAACTGAGCCTTACGAGCGGTGGACGTATTATATATTGGCCAGTACAGCTGGACATACGAGCTGAGATAACATTACAGCAAAAATTAATCCGTGCTCCCGACAAAATGGCGGCGGCCAGTAGAGCTGGCCATATGAGCTCCAAGGACAAATAACAAATACTACCTTCGAGCGCAAAGGGTTAAGATTAGGCCTGGGAAAGTAGTTTAAAACTGAAAAATTGCACATAGTAACTTACTTGTATAAACACGTAGACGATGGTCAAGTAGATAACAATGGCGAATGTGAGAAACAGATCAAACACTGCTGGTTTCACACTGAAACAAAACATTAGCATAATTCTTGAAAGTCAATTTTAGTTACAAGTTTGTTTTTTACATTAATGCCCAGAAAATCGCTGCAACAGAACTAATACAGATTTAAAATTTTCATTTTAATATAAATCACAAGTATTTAGTAGAATAGTAATTGCTGTTCATATTGAAATTGTTCTCTAATAATTGAAATGTATAAAGAAAAAGTTAAAGAACCAAAAATCTAAAAAATAATGATTTACATATAATATATAGCTAAACCAAAGGTTCATACATAAACTGCATTTTAAATTTCCACGACACCTTCACACTATTTTACCGGTTCTCAACATATCACATTAAAAAAGTAACAAAAGATTTGAGTGCACTAATACAAACATGTTTTAAAATATAGTATAGTTATGTGTGAAAAACTTCCATGTTGATGATTATCAATTAAAATAGAATAAAATTAAGCATAATTAATTGGTAGAGTATAATAGACTTAGGCATTAATTTATTATTTTAATTTGCTTGAACTAACTTTTTCTATTATATTTACTACAACTACAGTCGGGGCCACCAAATTAGGCGGGTAGGTGGAATTGCGCCGTTGCCAGATTGTGCAAACATCGTGAAATAGAATAATCCCTGAATTGTATCCATTTTAGAGCTTGATATTGTTTGCTTTCTCCTGAGATTCTGATGACATCTTACAAGTTACAAAGATGAAAATCGTATTATTGGCTTCAGGAGAGACCGCTGATGATAACGATATATAATTTTTGTATGTAAATACAAAAATGTAATTTTGAAATACTAAATACCTACAAACCAATTTTAATTCATTAACATGGTGTATTAAACATTTCAGTAAGCGAGGAAGTTTTTTATTTTTTGGTTAGGAACATTTTTCCTGTGGCAAAGTTTTAGACAAAGGTATAAACTTTATGTTTTGTTCCAAACAAATTTTTTTAAGTTTACTAACTTTGCTGGGAAATGCGTGCAAACCTAAATTATTGAAATCAAACACGCAGAGCGATGCGTGCGCCGTGCGTATACACACAATTTCTACTCAACTTTTTTTAATAGCAATACTTTACTTTCTATTATTTTTATCATTACTCAACTATAGTACCTACTATGTATTGTAACCATAGCGAAAATTAAATAAATATTTTAAGTTTAATAAAATTAACCGTGCTTAAAACAATCTGTTTTGCCTTCCTTAACAAAATTATTTTAAATATAAACATTTTAAACACGTGTAGTAATAAAAATAATAAAGAAACATGTTTAAGTAACTATTATTAAACAAGTGACATTGTTAGTACATACTATTACATAATCACAGTGAAATTATATGTCAGTCCTTGGTTGATATGATCACTTGGTGGTTCCGAGTTACTTGCTTTTAATCTTTGTCAATGTCACAGTCACTGTCGCTGTTTTCGCTGTCTGATGAGTCTCTAAGGTTTATAATAACCGATAATAAGGTTTATAATAATCCGAGTGGAAACTGCAGCGTCGCGTCGGCGCGACGCTTGGACTAGGCAACAATGTGCACACAGCGTTGTCAATTTGTGCCTGAGAGCGACCGATTTTCGACCTTCCTCCGCTTCACCGGTCCCATACGTGGCAGCATCGCAAATCCACCCACCTGCCTTACTTGGTGGCCGTGACTGTAATTAAAATTTTGCAAGCTATATAGAGGAAACTGAGCACTTAAGCAAAGTCATCAAATGTATGTTATTGTAAAGAACAAACTGTACAAAACAAAAGACCGTATGAGGTGGTGTCACCATATTATACAAATAAGGAGCACAGAGACCACCAAATATGCTACCCTTCAATACAATCATGCCAAGTATTTCCTACCCTCCCTTTGCTACTGTAGGTTGTGTTTACATATTTACTTACTAATGGTAAATGGTACTGAAAATATATACAGCTTTATAACCAGTTCAAGGGACTCAACATGGTCACCGTACTATGTCAGATAAAAAGAAATGTTGGATACATGGAGGTGAATAAAAGTGATTAGACTGTATCAATATCAAAATCAAATAGAATAAACAGATATTATGAATTGTAGATACAAGCAATTCCATAAACAATAATCAGAACAAAACCCTTAATAATTTTAATTTCTTTAGTTTGTTTCTGATAGAAAGAGTACTAAGACAGGTTTAAACTTACCTGTATACATTTACTATGGCTTTGGTAATGTCGTAAAATACAAACTCTGGATCTCTTTTATCCGGAGTCTGATATGACACCTTTACATCCTTTATATATCTGAAACAAACAAATATTTGTGTGTGTGAGAGAGAGAGGATACATAATTTCATTTATTGTGAGAGAAATGAAATATGTTTAAAACGGTAGTAACAGTTTTGTACAAAATCTTTAGAACAAGGAGATCTAATAGTATGGAAATCGTTACGGTTAACATACTGACCCGCTGAGCAACTGCGACAGGGCCAGCACCAGGGGGTTGTTCTTGTCTGCCAGCAGCTGTGCTGAACGAGGCTGAGCTGTCAGGAACTCTATATATGTCTTGAGAGAATCCGCCTCCACACCCTGCAGTGAAAACATGTAACATTATCCCGTATTTATTTATTTCTAGTATTAACTTAGTAGCTTTTACATAAGCTTATTCTTATGTGCGGTGTAATAAAAATCATATATAGATTAATGAATGTAGTAGAGGAACTAGCTTGGTTGAATAGTGTCCATTATTTTAAATTCAAATGTCGATTGATATTAAGAATCTATTGTCAATATATTAATGTATAGACGATAGATAAGCGCACAAGTCATATAATGGTGAAAACGATGCAAACAAAGACAAAATAATTTAAGCAAAAGATATAATTACATGTGAAAATTAGAGACATATTAGAAACTAAATAGCTTATGAGGCACACCATCAGCCTAAAAGGTATCGAACCAAAATACAGCTCAAACATGATATAAACTATAATACAACCTATTATCATGGCTGATCTTGAATCTAAATTAGAAAGCACAAGTTAGAAAACACTTCCTGAGAACTCAACTACTTAGTAGACAAAAAAAGGTTTAATAATTTATATTATACTGATACTATTATTTATGACAGTTATTTTTTTATTAATTTTTATGCAGAAATAAATATACGTAGTACATCGGAAGGTTTAAAATATACGAGCTTTGTCTAAAAGCTTTTGACCTTGACTTTTGGTCAAAACATGAGTCAATAGGTGGCAGCCGTAATTTTTAGAGGAAATTTAATTTAAGAACATTCAGGAAGGTCTTTGATATTGTGCATCATTAAAAAGTGCTGAATAAAGGCTTGATGCATGAGGAATGAGCTGGCACATTGTAGAGATAAAGGATTCAATCATGTCATGCCTGTTTCCTTTGTATTGGATCTCATAAATGCCTTACGATATCAAGATAATATTCCTAAAACCGAGCATTTCTTTGACAGCTTTTTTCAGGGTAAACCCATGTATCATCATGAATAGTAATTTTTTTCAACATATTCAAATAATTACTTGACAAATCCAGATTGTCCTATGGGATTTCAACGTAGTACGCCCAACAACAGTGCTGAACAAATTAACAGCCAAAGCTATAAAAAAAATCAATTTGTTTTCTGGCTGGGGTCATTCATTAACAGCTAAAAAAACAAATTTTGCAGAAATCTGGTTAATTTTCAAATATTTATGTAAAATTTCACAAATTTTGAAATTGTGGTCACTTTCCACTGAAATGTTCTTTTTTGAATCACCTATTAAACCACTTTTTAATCTCAGTATCAAACCATAGGGCCATTACAGTTACCAAAAAAAAGCTTTGTACACCAAAGAGGTGTTTTTGAAACAGATTGAATTTCAAAGCAAAACTTAGTGTAAACTTTCTGTTAAGACGTACGATTACAATGAAATAAAATGCAAGCACATCTAATAATATGTGAAACAGCTATGTGACTCATTGACCCAGCAAACAAATTGTGATACATTGACCCTCATATCCAAACGATCAGCCAGTAAAGGGATACTTTTTGGACAAAACTTATGTATTAAAAATAAAAACTCAGACTATTCATAACACCATCATTTTGTGATAGGAGTTCGGGAGTGTCATGGCCATCATGTAACAATTCCACAAGTACTCACTCAGTGGGTTAAAAGTAATTGTATTCATAAATTTAAACTTGAATCACAATATACAAATTGGCTGAGAATAAAAAGACACTTCCTTGTCTATAGACAAACCAAATTCTTTGTCTAGTATTGTCCGTTATTTATTGGAAACTAGAGTACATGCTGTCGCTGTCATTTAATAAAACATTAAAACTGCATTGTCAAACACCTTTGCCTCTAATTCCTGTTTTCATTAAACTTGAGTGTCAAGCCATTATTTAATGTGAAAACCACACGATTTGAACATGGTAATAATACTGTTAACTAAATCAATATTGTATCAAGTAAAATATACATTAATAATTAGCTCACCATAGGTTTCGAGAATGGGAAGGTATCGGCTGAGAGATTATAGATGTGTCGAGCCAAGGCCTGAGCAACGATCTCGGTGTTTCGAGCCAGCTGTGAGATATCAACACTGCTCTTGGTATCCAGTATGGTGCTCCTCAGAGGCTGTTTGTGAGTCTGTGGTGCATATACAACAAATTAACAACACTCTTACACATAAAAGTATGTGTTAATAAAGAAGAAAAGCTCAATAATAAAAACATTTTAGATTCCAAAAGGGTTTTGTTTGCATTTCATTCGATTAAAATTTCTTGACAAACATAACAAATGAGGAAATAAAGTGTTCATTAGAATGAATTGGAAATTGGCTCTAGGAATAACAAACCTTAAGAGAAGAGAGCGTGAAGGCAGATAACTTGCGGATACTGTATCGCTCGTGTTCCCACGCTAACACCTCCTCCGCCAGATTGATCTTCTTGTGGACCACCTCAACGGGTACATTGCTCTTTACACTTTTCAGTTCCTGAAAGAAATAGAAAAAGACATCATTATTTGAGACCACACTTCTTATGTAAATTGCATGTATCAATTTACGAGAACTGAATTTCAGGTATTATCTGTCTTTTAATACTGACTTCTCTCTCACTTGATATTCGAAAGCCTTTAATAGCAGTGAAATAATTAATTACTAGTTTTGATAATATAGTATAATATAGTCTATAATTTGGCACTGTACAAATTTGTAGTATTAAAATAAAATACATCATCCAGTGTATTATTTAGTTCTTATGGACTTCGACAAATGATTATATCACTTTGAGGAATTTATAAAATGAATAAAAAAAGTTCAAAATTTAATGTTTTTAATCAATTTTTATAATAAACCCACATCATTGTCTGGTTGAATAGTTGGGATAATTGCATTATTTGTTTAGGATTAATTTATTAATTTTATTTCTTAGATTAGTTTTAATGACACCATTCTATATTTGTGCAATTTATTTGATAATGAACGAATTATGAAAGAAGAGTATTTAAATTGAACTGACTATAATCTTTTGCAACAATGAGGGTTACAAAGTTGATTTGTGGTATATTAGTTGGAAACAAGTAAAAAAATCCTCCTAAAAAATTGTTTTCAAAAGCTTAAAAATCGAAATGTAGGTTCTTTTAACTATAGGTGTCCACCAAGAATGAATAATTATAACATTTTTTATTCTTGAGTTGCAAAAAGTTTTCAGAAAAAGGTTATGAATTGAACTTGATCAAAAATAATTCTAATTAAAATTGCTGTTCCTATTACCTTGAGGAAGTTGGCTCCTGGGGAGTTGTCCCTTGGAGGTTTTGACACATGGAAGTATAAAGAGTTGGCTCCTCCCACAGTGTCTAGGCACAGGATGAAATTGGCTTCCTTTAAGTAAAGAATATATTGCTCATTAAGTATTCATAAACACACTTTTTTTGCATTATTATTTCAATCACATTCAGAGATGTTCAAGGATTACACCAGGAAGTTAAAGGAAGAGGAGAGAAAGAAAAAACAATTTGCAGTAAAAACTTTAAATGATAGAGTATTACGATTAAAGAGTAATACTAGGAGTTGGTTTTACTGTTAAGATAAATATAGTGAAGTTATACCACAAACATCAACAGTTATAAGATTAGGAATCTGCAAAAGTGAGGCCATACTCATAGTATGTTATGGCTTCATCTACGATGCAATCAGATCAGTACCTCTCACTGATTAGTTCACACAGTTCTGTGCAAAGTCAGAAGCACCATTCAGAAATAAATACAGTACATCAAACTATGTTCATTAAGTTTGTTCAGTAAAAATAAAATAATAAACACAAATTTATTTAGTTAAACCATTATGATTCCTGTAGACCAACTTATTTTCTTAAAATTGCAATTTTTAAATAATAGTTTATGTTTTGAATTTTGAAATAAAATTCACACTTTTTGGTAATGTGGTAAATGTTACTAATTTTAACATTTTACTTTTCTATATACAACTAATACAGTTTTTGAATAAAACATACTTTTTTAATTTCATTCTAATTTAAAAAGTATGAGTAAATAAATTACAAAAAATTTCATTCATGATATAATTTGAAAGTGTTTTTCTTCGTGAAAAAATGGTATGCTAATGATGGGTTAATTATAAGTTTATTTTTATGAATTTCTGAAATATACTTTAAAAAGTCTCCAAAAATTCCTTGCCAGTATAGAAGTCCACCATTGCCACTTCTAGGGTTAAAGACTATTATAAAAACCGATCTTAATTGTCTTTTGACTGAAGTAGGCTTTTTAGACCTGTGTATACATAAATATTTTTTTGATTGTGCTAGCTAACAAGGCAAATCATTTATGGCACAAAAAACACTAAGACCGGAGTAAATTACAATGGATATAAATAAACACTTTTTTTTTCTTTGAGCCATTTTAACATAACTGTCTTAAAATGTTTACAGGAAATGTCTCTAACAATCAATGGTAATTTATTGAACAGCTTTACGCCAGTAAAAAGATATGTACGCTGGGTTTTACTTAGCCTAACATGTTTTAAATCAATTAGATCTCTATTTCTAGTATTACAATCATGAGTTAGGCCTCTCACATTAAATACATCAAGATTCTCTTTTACATACATCAGGCTTTGTAGAACAAAGATACAAGGAAGTGTAAGAATACCAATTTCTACAAAGACAGGCTTACATGAATCAGTAGGCTTTTTATTAAAAATAATGCGTAAAGCTTTCTTTTGGCACAGAAAGACATCAGCAGCATAACTAGAATTCCTCCAGAGAAAGGTACCATACTGAAGGTGTGTATGAAAAAGAGCATAGTAGGCCTTAATAACTAAACTAGAGCTAGTACACAGTGTAAGTTTTTTTAAGAGAAAAATAACTCTGGACAATTGAGTACATAGCGAGGTTATATGGGTTCCCCACGAAAGTTTAGAGTCAAGGGTAATACCAAGCAGTACAGTACATAGGCTAAAAATAATATGTTCAGACTTGTCTTCATTGACACATAGGCTATTTGCAGAGAACCAAAGGTAAGATCTGCAAACAAAAGAGATGGCTTTTGAAAATCTCCTAGACAACCCCTATTCAAATTTTTTGCTAGGTTTCGAAAGTACCAAACATCAATATGTGTTTGATTGATGGATATTTTGGGTATTTCAAAAATGAAGTCTAACCTGTAAAAGAGAGGCATCAACACCATCCAGCTGATCTTCTAGCCACTTCTTACTCCCCTGGTAGTTAAGCTTGCCGCCACCAGACAACAGAAAGAGCAGGTTGACACGTGCATGTGTCTGTGTGTTAGCGTATAGGTGTGAAAACAAACGTGCCAACTCTAGTAACATTGCCACCCCAGACCCGTTGCTGTCTGCTCCAAATGACAGCTCCTGTATTGACAGTACATGACAGAATGAATTTTACAAGCAAAATTAGTGAAAGTGGTGACTTTGAAACTGAACTCAAACCCATCACATATAATACAATACAGCATTTTCAAATTAAGTCATTTACTAACTTATAACAGTAATGAAGTTCTCTGTTTACTAAGTCACAACATGACAAGAAAGGCCATAATTAAATCTTTTAGTAATGATTGAGAATAAGTGAGGAATTTGAAGGAGTAAATTAATAGTCCTGTAACAATTTTTATCAGAAAAAAAAAACAGAATAGTAAATGTATTTCACTCCATAAATTAAAATACATACAAGATCTATTTAAAGTAGTAAAAGAAACACACAAGTTTGATATTTATTTCAAAGCCAATAACCACTGACTGCCTTACACCACCATAAACTAGACTATACAAGGTTTTGGCTTGAAGAAATTCCCTTACTTTTCTATACAACAAAAATCATTTTCCAAATCCTATTACTGAAAAAATCAATGGTTTTTTTATTTAAATTAATTTTATTATAAATAATGTGAGTGTCAAAATATGGTCACAATACTGATCAAAATACAATAGTAAGTTTAAAAGTTAGTAAAAAGCTAATATTTACTTGGACAAAGTTACAAGTAGATCAGTCAAAATTAAAATAATGATAGGCCGTATGTGCAGTTATATGTGCATAGTGTTTGGAATTTACAACCCTATCCCAGAAAGTTCCAGAAGGTCTACAAAACTTGTCTTCTGAATACTGAAAAAATATGAAATTTTAAAAATTACAAGAGAGAGTGTCTACTGCTGAGGATTGACTTTTGGTGACTTTCAGTGACCTTTGAAGCAAAAAACAGTGACATTTTTTGACAACCATTACAAAAGTAGGTAATGAACTAAAGCGATATCTTTACAAAATAATATTTTAGGGATGCTACGACGCTTTCACTGGTAGCGAGTGGCCTTGAACTGTCAACTTACCTCACACACCTCTATCTACTCTTTCACAAAGACGGCGCTGTCCAATATTTTTTAACTTGATCACAAAAGAAATCAGTGTTAGTTTATTTATTTGTTTATTTTGAACTTTTTACGTATTTTCTTCAAAATTGTTGTATATATCCTGCATTTTTCCTGTACACAGTAAATTTAAGTACAATTCCTGCACTTCCCACATTTCCCGCAAGCTGGACACTCTAGTTTATATTTGTGCAATGCCATGTATCTGATGTGTGTATGCACAGATGTGAGTAGCTAATCTTTGTCCACTTGACAATTTTTTTAGTTGTTTAGATATTTTCTATGTCTATATACACAAAACAAATATACTATATAAACAAATTGGTGTCGGGTTGGTTGCACCAATTATAAATAAAAAATGGCTGTACCGATTATAATGATCTCTGATTTGTTGGATTCATCTCTGCCCCAGATAACAGAATATTTATTAAAAATATCATACAAATTCAAGGAAATAGACCATGTAAATAGAAAAAGAACACTATTTTTATATAATATTATAGACTGAAAGAGCTTTGAAATATAATCTATTCTTCTGTGACAGTACAACCATATGTTTAATTAATTTAACCAGTAGTTTAAATTTGTTTACATTTATAGTCTTGAAAGCATACAGTAACCTTGGTAGTAACACTTCTTAATTCAACCTTTTTTCAACCACTGTTGAGCACAGAGTAAAAAAAAATCAAAATATGAAAGTTTAATACGTTTTAGTAAAAATATACATTACATTTTAGCAAATATTAAGTATGCGATGCTTGATGAGGACTGTAATGCAGATATCAAAGTCAAAGTTACTTAAATTTTACTAAAGACTTTTATAAAACCCATCTTAGTTGTCCTTTGCAGAAGTAAGCTTCTCAGACCTGTATATCTATATATCATTTCCTTGATCGGGGAAAAAAGGTAAAATCAACTATGGCACAAAAATACTCATAATAAATTACCGCAATAAATTACAATGGCGAAAAATATACAATTTTTGGCATATTTTCTTTATTGAGGCAACAAGTGTTCATACAAGTGCAAAGCTTACTAAATTGTGTGCGAATAACTGTACTGCAGGTAATTGATAGTAAAATATATAATGTTTATAATTTAATTAATACTCTTTTACAAGAGGTGGTTTAAAATTTGTCCAATATTTTAAGTTTAAAATACATTATACAAACTTACGTCCACATTTTTTTGCACATTAAAAGCATATATTCTGGAAACCCATATTACAATCTATCAAATTAAAGTAGAAGGAAGGGATATAACTTTGTTCTTAAAATATAGCTATTTCTCTGAATCTCTGCAAATCCTTTTACAAGAGAGCTGTATTCTTAGGATTGCTTTTTATATTATTAGATAATCTCAAAAGGTTTAAGAATGACAAAAATTGGATCGGTAGTGGTTTGTTTACATCACACTAAGGTTGAAAAAAGCTATTAGGATTTGAAATTTAAGAATCTGAATCAGATTCTGTACTAGTTTGCTATGTATGTTTAACTTACCGGAGCAACGCCAAAGCTATCATAGTGGGCGACAATGGCTATAGTTGGCATCTTGTCCTCTACTCCGTGGCCAATCAGTTTGCCCTAAAAAGAAACAATAACATAATTTTTATGAAATTCACATAAAAAAGTCGAAGTAAACAAATTTAGTTCCCAATTCATGTTTGCTTCTATAAAATATAGATATTTTTTCTCAGATCTTATTTTTCTTAGCTGACACACTTAAACCAAACTGTCAGACACATAAATACATATTGAATTATTGTCAACTAATATGTTTAACTATATAAAGAATGGTAATTTTTAGTTTCTTATACCTAGATGTCTAGTGATGGAATAACTATTTATGTTTAATTTAATATCACTGGTAGATGAATACAAATTTTCCAGTGTTAATTTTATTATTTCAAGGCCTTTCGGAATCAATGATTCACCATTATCAGGCAACTTCACAACTGGATAAATATTTACATTTTTCTAAATAGATAGATATTAAAATAACATACAGTACAGGATTTGGAAATATAATTAACCAGTATAAAATATTTTTAAAAAATTACATTTTAATTTTCTACTAAATTGAGATGAGAGTAAAATTGAATTTCGAATAGGTACGTTTTCATTATTAATGTTTATTAATGTACAATGTTTCCTAAGCATTTAAGTGTATTTGTGTTAGTAACTTCTTTCAATAGTCGTAAAATTGTATTAGATATGATGTGTCCAGATTCAATAAAGTGATTCGCAATAGCAGACTTTTCAGTTATTCCATATTTTATATGTAAAAAGTGTTCTTTGAATTGTGTCTTGATGCTCCTCTTTGCTTGGTCAATGTACAATTGATCACAGTTGTATTTAATTTCATAAATTCCTGATTTGTTTTCGAATGTGTTTTTGTGTTTGGGATTTCCTAATATTTGTGATAATTTATTGTTTGCTTTGTAAGTGATAGATTTGTTTGTATGCTTTTCAAAGTTTTCTGTAATTGATTTGAAATATTACTGTATGTTGTACAAATGAATACTTGTTTGTTGTCTTGAAGAGGTAGTACTGTTGTTCTAGACTTTCTTGCTTTTCTTTTGATTGATTTGTGAAGTATGCTGCCAATAAGTTGTGTGGTGTAACCATTAAAAAAGCTATATCTTTTATGTAGTTTAATTCTTTGTTGTAGTAGTTGATAGAGTGTGGTGTATTTAAAAGTGTATTAATCATTGAATTAAAACTAACTCTTTTTTGTTGAGGTGGGTGGCTAGATTCGTTGATAGACAAAATACTTCACAAATCAATCAAAAGAAAAGCAAGAAAATCTAGAACAACATTACTACTTGGTGGTTATATAACTGGCTGTCTAGTTGCTTCATTGTCTACAAGTTTATTAACGAAAGATCATGTTTTACTCATACTGTTTTCACTTTCTGTGTATCATAATTTTAAACTTTGTATTTTATTTATATATATCATACATTGACTAAGCAATTAATCTATCTGTTTCATTTGAAGATAAAGGAATAAGTCCTTCATAATATACACCACCAAGAGAAAACATAATGCAAAAAATTCTGGATTATTGACGGAAGGCAAGTACTCTGCTGTAAATGACTACATTAATTAAAAAAATAAGAAAGTAATAAAAAGGTCATTTTTGGGATACCCCGAGATAACGTTAAGACCTAAGGTAAGTTTCATAGTTAGTTTATTTACTCATGTACTCTCTCCAAATGTGATCAGCAGTAGATTGTCTACTGCAAAGTTAACCTTTTATATACAATATATATATATATATATATATATAAAAGTAAAACAAAGAGAATCTTACCTGTATTGAAGCAATATGGACATCCGTCTTTGGCACTGCTTTATTGGTGTTGATAACAATCTGGTAGCCATTAGCCGAGACTGAGTTGAGCAGCGCTGAAACATCACAGCAATTCAAGCCACAAGAATTCAGAAGACTAGGAGAAAATATGAACATAATTTTAGAACTGACTTTTAACTCAAAACTTCACCATTGTTGTCTTCTAAAATGTTATTCAGAAGGACAAGAACCATTTTGTATAGGATGTCATACTTCCTTGAGGTTTACTAAATTTACATAGAATTATCCTGATAAGAAAATTATAGTGTTTTAAAAAACATTTGGTTTACATCCAAAATAATTAGGTCACACTATAATACAGGTTGGAGTGAGGTTGGTGTGAATCGCCTAAGTCACAGCATCCGTCCGGCCAGCTGTATACTCATGTACTTATCACAGCTGATTGATAGAATAATTATGTATTGATCTGTATCGTTCCAGATCGTCAAACTCGATAACTTTTTATATTTCTAGAGCGTAGGTTTTTACCCACTTTGTAAAAAATAGTGTATGGGGATAGAGTGGCCTCCTTCTCAGTAGCATTACTTCCTTTTGGGAGGCAGAAAATCATAACCGATCATCTTAATGACATGTAAATTTCAGAGTAATTCAAATAAAGTCTGCTCTTTGTAATAATTTGATTTTTTTACTGTAAGTAAAAATTCTTCCTAACATAGTGTCTTTTGGATAGTATCAAAGTACTGAAATGTTGAATGAATCAAAATTTTACAAAATGTTTTAAAACTACAAAAAAATCTGTTTTCAATGTACAATGCCCAAAATGTGTTATCATATTCTTGTTTTTGATAGGCCTAAATGTTTTAATTTTGTATTAAAGAGTTTTTTATGTAAATGCGTGTATAGGTTGTTTGTTTACGAATTATAACAAAATCATGAAATATTGCATCTAAGTGAATTTTTGAAGTTATACACTGTAATACCTGTAGTTAAAAACTATAACACCATCAAAAAAGAAATTGAACATAAGTTATTATTTACAACTATTATAAAATTTGTTTAATGCATGCACAATAAACTAGGTTCATAATTTATTAGTTTCAAGTGTATTTCTTACGAAAGAAATTTTTTCAATCAAGTGTTTTAGTCCAAAGTTATAACATTTAATGTGGGTGGCTGTAAAAAAGTAATGTTTGGCCTGGCTCTTCTTGATACAGCACAGGGCACATACCTAGACACCTTTTGCAAATGTAACCTAGAATATAAAATATAGAAAGGGTGGGTATATATAAAGAGTTAACTCACAACTAATGTTAGAGTTAGTTACTTTTACTGCCGTTTTTAATAGCTTCTACCCATACTGTACCTTGTGCTGCTGTGCCGGCCTTCTCATCAGTCACCATACTGTTAGCAACATCATCCACAATGTCCTGTAGTTCTGGAGTCCAAGTGGCAAAGTAAACTGGAATAAACACCTCTTGAGACAGCATTACTTTCTCCAAATCCATCAGAATCTGAAAATTAACAGAAAATACATTATAATATTGAAATTTACATTAATTAGATAAATTTTAAGCTGTATGCCATTATTATGCAACTCTTAGAATCACACAAGAGCACATATCATATCTGCATATAGGGTAGTCTACCCTTCATAGTTGAACTTGGAGGGACCCTTTATACTGACTATCCTTATTTGACTAACCATTGAAGGAAAGACATAATATTACAATACTTCAATATGATCATGTAAGTTATGTAATATCAATGTATCGATTTCCAGTCCATTGAGTTATCCTGGCTTATTTCAAATCAAAGTAATATCTTAAATGTGATTTTTAATCAGTTCAGACGTTCCTAAAGTCTTAGCAACCAGAGTCCGTATCTAAAAATGGTTTGCATAAAAAATGGTATCTACATCAACGCCAGATTCTTTAGCGCCAAACACTTTACTTGACATTTATTTCAATTGCTGTCCTCCTGTTGTTTAATGCCCAGACATTTATTCCTGATCTTACCTGTTTTTCAGATTGTGGTAATGTTTCAATATCTTTCGGTAAAACGACCAGAAGAGCTCCCGCTTTCGATCGAATCTCTCTGAAATGCTCGGCAGATATGTCCTGCAGCCTTGCGACAACGCAGTGGCGTGATGTGCTCCAGCCGCTCAGTGACCGAGCTTCTAGGTTGACGGGAGCTGAACGGCATCCTGAAGAACAGGAATAATTTACAATTAATAAATCACCATTGATTGTATTGTAAGTAATACTAATTGAAACTTACAACTGATAAAAGAAAAACAGACTGTAGAAGCAGGCATTGCTGTACTAAAATAAATACCGTTGGTTAATGTATATGTACTTTGTTCTTGAATAAATAAAGCCAACCAAAAATGAGAAGTTATTGAAAAGATGGTTTGAGCTTTGAGGATATAATTTTGATTGTCATTCTTAAAGTACAAAATAATAAGCTGTACCATTATCTACACCTTCAAGTTTACAATGGATTAATTGTTTATCCTGAAAATCTACATAAGGTGGACTTTATGTTTAAAAAATAGTTTATACATGGTTTGCATAATGCATTGAAGCTTGACTATAATAAACAAGACTACCTGTATATACCTTAACCACCGACAATCCACTTTTACAACTACAGATGACTAGTTTAAAAAGTAAATGAAAAATACCCAAAGTCACCACATCAGGAGGATTCAAAGTGCGTGTTATTTTTACAAACACCTGTTTTATATTAATTTTAACATTAATCTGTTCATCTCTCCATATATTTTCTTGTTTCACTTTTTACAGAATTAACCCTCCTTGTTATGGTTATTTAACTAATTAATTGGCAAGCCATTTTTAACAGTTTTGTAAGAGTCTATTAAAATATATATACATATAAATAATTGTTTTCAGAAAATACAGAATTTTACTATGTCAAAATAAATTATTAATGAATAACTTATTCCTTCTTTATTGTTTATTTATACATTTCTAGACAAAGATACAAAAGAAGGGAAGGGATGTGGAGTCAAGCTTCAAAATTAAACTAATTTTTGAAAAATTTTGAATTTCAGATATTATTTAACTGCTAGCATATTTTATGTAGTTTATAAAAATATAAAATCTGTTGTATTAGAATAATACAAAAGTTATGACTCGAAATACAAGATGCATAAAACTAAAAAACAAGAATTTTAGTATTATCACTAATCAATAAGCAACACTACAATATTAAATTACAATGTTACACCATAAATTATTGAATATAGACAACGCAATTTACATTTTCAAGCTAAGTAAACAAAAAAAAATGGCTAATTTGCAAAAGAAAGTCGTATTTCAATGAATAATTTTATCATGGTCGTTATAAAACCACAAAAGAAGAAAAATGCAGCTTACATTAGGAATTCTCTAACGTTTCAAGTGGTAATTCAATCAAATCTATGCATTTGTTTTTCGCACTAAGAAATGAAAGAGTCAACACTTGTTCTCTAATCTGATAACTAGTCTCTTAGTGAAAAAAGTGGTCTTCACTAGGCGGATCCATTGATTGCCACAAAAAGGGTTAAACTTGTGTTTTAGTATTATATATCTAAAGATTACAGGCTTCAGTCCTAGAAATTTTGTGTTTGTTTTATTTTAATATTTAACAATGCCAGATTACCATAATCCTCTTATTCTTTAAAATTGGACATTATCAATAATGAATAATAGACAAGAAATGTAAAATATTATGAAAAAAGTTAAACTTCATAGCAAAATGAATTGTTTGAAATTATTGAAGGAAAATAATTTTGAAATTAAGTTACATTGGCATTCACTTCAAACTAAGACCAGTTATACAGACAGCCGTCTTGATGTTTATCCCAAACCTGCTCTTTGGGTTGATAAAGATTGATAAGTGAAAAGAATCCATTGCACTGCCACCACATCAACATTCAGGTAACGGCAGCCCGATTTTACATGCACCATAAAAGACGTTTTTAACATCGAGCACTAAACAATGTCCAACCTGATAAGATGATCAGTATTATTGCCACGACAGTGTACTCTAACACTGGTTGCTCGAGAACACAGTAGAGTATTCTAAAAGATAGTGTGGGGAGATTGTCGGCTAATGGGATGAATAAGACCAAGATACAAATGTTCTTCATTTGTGGACCAGAATCTTTTTATTGTAAATGTGAAATTAATGGCCAGAGTGGCAAAATATGAGTTTCGCGTTATTCATCTATTGCTATTGTACTCTTGAACAAAACAATACACAAGGTTTCATGGGATTGAAATGACTAAGAAAAAAGTTGTAGAAAATCAAAAGTGGAACTACTTTCTCGTGTAGAGCAATATTTCATTGTAAATCCACGTGGGGCATCACGTGATCTTCTTGTGGCTGTGAGTCAACCTCATTTTGGTTCCTGATGACGTTGCGCCATATTTGGATATATCAAATAACAATAATACTGATATCGGAGGATTTTTACCCAAATAAATGTTGTTTTTGTGAATTTAGATGTGATATTTGGTACTTTGGGATTATACCGACCACACTAGTATGAAGAACACAAAAATAGAAATTTATAGAAACAAACATGATAGAACGTAAAAACAACTCTTCAATTACAAAATTACAAACTTACAAGCATTTCCAGGTATTGTGATCGCTGTTATCTTATCTTTCTCGAGAATCCTGATTACGGCAGGCCGCGCGGCATCACGTGATTTGCACGGTACATAATTGCCTTTCCATTACAATTCAATTTATATTTCTGATTAGCCCCTCTAGAATTTGATATTTTACTGATAGGTACTATCTCGAGGGATGTTTTTCTTTCGTCGACATCAGCGCGGGGCAGCACCAAAGGTGCTGTCAATGCCCGCGCTGATGGCCGGAGGCACTCGCATTTTGGGTGGCGGAATGTGATCAAGAATAAAAAACAAGTTTTTAGTGTTTTTTTAATAAAGAGTTTAGTTTGGTAAATGATTGTTTTTGTTGAATTTTTGTGTTTGGAGAAATGTAGAGGTAAAACACGGAAGTACAACAAAGCGATGCACCAGCTGAACGGGCGGCGAGACTGCAATCACGTTATCTACTAGACGCTCGACTTTGACCTCTGTCTGAGGATGGGGAGGGGTTTGCGATAAGACAATTCCTGTTTTTATATTGACGAAATATTGTTCTACGCTAATCTAGTAATCAGTAGAAACGAAATGTGAAATAACGATTCATGTCTGGGTGTGGTCGGTATAATCCCAAAGTACCTGATATTTTCACCAATGGCTTCCAACTAATACTGTGAGCTACGAAACGCAACTTGACAAAAACAAACAGATAGTGTAAATTCACCTAATCATAACTTTCTATGATCTTGCAGGAAAAATTCCATTTTAAATGTTCTACTTTATTGTTATTTGTCACTTACATCTCATTAATCTTATACCGTTTTGGGTACTTTGGTATTATCTGGAGGCCACTGTTTTTGGATGAGTTTTTCTTACCAGGGAGCTAATAAACTACACTAGAAAGTTAGATGATCTGGTATGTGATCTGTGGTTGGGAAAGTGTCAATCGGAAATGCCTCTGACCATCAGTGAGGGCTTCAGTGGTGCCATGTTGCACTTCTAGCCAAAAAAGAAAAACAACCCTCGAGATAATATCTAAATTCAAGCTCAGTTCATGTGAGCGCCCATTAGCTTTTTATATTTATAATCGAATGTCTTGATTATTAGCACCAGTTGCCTTGTTTAAAAAGTTGTCATTATAGTTGACGGTAAAATGCACAAAACCACATTCAATCAATCCAAAATAGGCTATGCCTTCCAAATATGCCTATATTTATGGTTGTTCACATAATGGCTTTTTCGGCTTCACATTAACATCTTTAAGCCAAGAAAACACGTTTTATCATCTTTTAAAGCAATTTCATTAAGTTCTCCAAAGTTGACAGTCATTTTGAATGACCACTTACTTATTAAAAAGTAAAATGTTATTTTTATTATATAAAAGTGTTTACAATTTATGCAGATAATATACTGAAATTAATTAATCAGTAGACATTGGTTATGGCTTGATAATATCATTTGTCAATATCGATATAAAAAGCTGGATCCACAATGGTACTCTCCCTATATTTATATTTTGAAACTGTTTAAAATTTCATTGGAACAGATGATTTAAGTTAATTGTTCATACTAATTAGATTATAATGATGGTTGTAACTAAACAATGTTTGTTAATATGGATATAAAGACAAGTTCTACTTATATCAGTCAATCCAAAGCTTGTACCATAAGTATTCTATAGGCTAGTTCACTGTTAACAGTATGATACCAAATAAAAGTAGTTTACAATAAACAGATTTTACACATTATATTAAAATAGTCTGTAAATCGCCCAAAATTAGCCTACTAGTTAGAGAAAAATCAACTGCGAATTCTAAGGTTAGCCCAGTTCACATACCGTTATGAACTTAACCTAGCCTAGGCCTAAGCATTATCTATTTGTTTTTAAAACACAATTTACCATGAGGAACTCCATGTAAATCATATTGCTGCATGCGGGAGATTGGAAATTCATATGATGCTCCAACCGGATTAACGGGAGATATGATTATAAATAGGGGCAATGCAAGTAATAAATAAAATGGAAAAATTCCTTTAAATATCTCAGAAAATTCATCGGCCTCGTTAAGCCACATGTTAAAATCTTAAACAAAAATATTAAATTATCTACGATGCTCAATATGAGTTAATTTTAAGCAATTAGTACTAATTCACAAATATTACAAAATAAACTACTTTCTTTCACTTAAGCAAGACATAACCTAAATTTGTACAAGAATTCCCCAGACCCTCTCATAGACTAAGAGAAGAGAAGAGAGTGATAGAGATGGGCGTTAGTTAACGTAACAGGATAAACAAAGGTGGTACCGCTTAGCAACAGTTGTCCCCTACAATGTGTTACGAGAAACAACCCAGTTATTTTGGCAATGAACAATGAATCATTCGTTTCATTGCCGGCAACGGGATAGAAAAACAAAATCAACATCAAAGTGGTACGCTCCGGAACTAAAGAAAATTAAAGATAATGTTATGGCCTATCGCACAGTTTACTTGTGCATTAAAAGTCAAGAGTCACATAGGGCCTACAAACGTCTCAGAAATGTATATAAACAAGAGGTAAATAAAACTAAACTGAATGCAAACGTGAAATTTATTGAACTCTCAGCTAACAAATGTCAGGCTGCCTGGACCTTGTTCAGGAAGGTGTCAGCTCAGGGACGGAAGGTTGCAGATGATTCAACAGCTACTTCATTGAGTCGGTCAGTGGACCTTGTTCAGGAAGGTGTCAGCTCAGGGACGGAAGGTTGCAGATGATTCAACAGCTACTTCATTGAGTCGGTCAGCGAGGCAAGAAACAGCATACCGTCACCATCAACCTCTTCTGAGGATTTGCTGCAACGAGCCAAGCGACCCACCTCACTCTTCGAATGGGAAAATGTGACCAGTGAAAATGTGATTAGTGTTGTGTCGAAAATGAAAGCTTCTAAAAGCAAAGATGTGTACGGTCTTTCAGCTAACATTATAAGGTATGTCGTTAATGCAATCTTATTACCACTTGTAATTTGTATTAACTCCTGCCTGCTAGAAGGTGTATTCCCCGGCTCTCAAAAAATCTCAAGAGTTGTCCCAGTTTTTAAAAAAAGGGGACAGGTGTCAGGTTAAAAATTACCGTCCAATTTCTCTAGTGCCTGTCTTAGGTAAGATCATTGAGGCAGTTGTAAAAACTCAGATAAACCGTTTTCTAGAATCCCAACAACTTTTGTCAGGATGCCAGTTTGGTTTCCGCAAAGGAATGTCTACCACAGATGCCCTAGAGCATTTGGTCTCTGGAATTCTCTCTGCTTTTGAGGGCGGAAGTCATGCCCAGATTACTGCTTGTGATCTGAGCAGGGCTTTCGATTGTATAGATCACGATATACTTTTGGGTAAGTTGGAGTACTATGGTATCTGTGGTGTCCACCTAATTTTTTTCAAATCTTACCTGAAAGGCTGAATTCAGTTTGTTGATGCAGTTGGTAAGAAATCAAATTGTTCCGAGGTCATTTTTGGGGTGCCTCAAGGGTCTGTGCTGGGGCCTCTCCTTTTTATAGTTGTTATTAATGACTTGGAAACTAATATCATTGCCTCATCAACCATCATGTTTGCAGATGACACTACTTTTTTAAGTGTACACTCAGATGAAAGCCTCTTAAAATTAAATTTTGACGACACTCTTGAAAGGGCCTGCTCCTGGTGTAGTGCAAACAGCCTTCCTTTAAATAACGATAAAACCCAGAACCTACTTTGTAGCCTTAAAAACACTAATCATAGTTTAATAGAAAATATTAACGTAAAAATCCTCGGTGTAATATTTGATAATTCATTGTCTTGGATATTACATGTAAAATCTGTTTGTATTAGATTATCCAGAGTTATATTTTTGTTAAGATCCCTTATGAGCAATGTTCCAGAGAATTATGTAAGAACAGCTTACTTCGGATTGTTTCAGTCTGTGATAAACTATGGCCTAATTCTATGGGGAAATAGCTGACATGTTAATAGGATATTAGTGTTACAGAAAAAAGCTTTAAGAATAATGAATAAGGCAACTTTCAAAGAACATTATAAACCATTATTTATTAAATGTAAGATTTTGACTGTGATAAACGTGTATATTTATGTATGTTTATTGTATATGAAGAAGAACTTTAATTTAGGTTTAGTTGTACATAGATCTGATGTACATAATCACAATACCAGAAAGCAACTCCAGTTAGATGTGCCATACATTAGGTTAAGTAAATGTAAAATTAGCTTTTATATTGTAAGTCTGAAAATATTTAACAAGTTGCACAATGAAAGTAAACTCTTAGATTTCAAACTATTTAAGTTAAAATGTTACAATAATAATTGGTTAGGCTTAAATCCTTTTTATTATTTAAATGAATTTGTTAGCCTTAGATCTGTTAATTTGTAAATTTTATCCTTGTTAACTTTCTGAATTTTGAAATCTTTATAACTTTTTGTAAATGTTTTAATTTTTAATCAAAATACTGTACTGTTTTGTATATCATCAATCTATATGTTGACGGCCATTGACGATGTCTATTGCATGTACTGTATGTGTTTTGCTTACCGACAATAAAGGTTATGACTTATAATTAACAAAAAGATTTGCTGTGTGACCATTATTACTTAATTGCCGGAAATCTACCTACAGCTCGATAATATCAGCTTGTACATCAGTTTTATAAAGTCCTAGTGTAATTTATATTTAGTAGACAAAATTAATTATTTAATTATGTTTATTACACAAAATAAATTGTTTCTATGTTCATGTGGGTTATATAGTTGTGTAAAGTTAATATCTGTGCATTGAATACTTTTGGAGCTATTGGAAAAAAATGCAAATAGTACTAAATGTTTATAAATCAATACTTTCCCAATACGGTTTCATTTTTGGACGAGGCCTTTCAAAACTAAAGATTTCATCACCAGGCGACTCCATTGTAAAGTTTTGCAATGTTTTATTGGTCCAATAAAATTGTGTTTTTAAAAATAGTATTTTATTATAATTATAAACAATTTGATGATGTGAGATTAAATTTGAAAGTTTGTTCTTAATTATACAAAATTATACTTGTAATTATCTCAAAATAAATTATAGTAAAGAGACTAAACTAAGGAGATTTAATGATAAAGTCTGAATACATTATGACAGTAACAAATTCCGTGTTTTAGTAATTTATTGTATTATTTCAATAATATTCTATACGTAACAGCCACTGGACAAAGTTGTTCAAAGAACGTTGAGCAATGGACAGACGGACGACCGTTTCGCAATTATTGTCAGTCAAAAACAGTTACTGAAATAACACTTTGCTAGCAGAATAACATCGCAAGGCGTTGCCGCTAAACAACGACATCTCTATCTCTAGAGAGTAATAGAAAGAGAATGAATATGAATAATTGCGAATGGCGGAGTAGACTGGATATGATTATATACATGATAATGTGTGTGTGTGTGTGTGTGTGTGTGTGTGTGTGTGTGTGTGTGTGTGTGTGTGTGTGTGTGTGTGTGTGTGTCAGGAATAAATGAATAGAACAAAAAATGTATAAAAACTGGCATAGCAATAATATGAACCTTACAATGTTTCGTTAGTTTTATATCCTAATTTACTATAGTAATTATCATCCATAGATGTGTTATAAATCTATTTTGATAGAGCTGACATATTTCCGTTTTAAACATTATTTATATCAATGTATGTGCGACACTCAACTAATTATCCATAAATCAATAAATGAAGTGATATATTTTAATAATAAAAATTCGAATCTGTATTTTTCATTACTCATTTACATTTCATCTCATCTGTTTTTTTATATTATTTGTGTACTAATAGTAAGTAAATTTCGTTTTAAATAATATTAGCTGTTATCCGCTTCTTTGCATGCAATGTGAAAAATATGCGTCTGCCAAGGGAAATTGTAGTACTTCCTCTTGACCCTCAAGGGTCTAATTGTGGACTATTCTCTTTAGTTTATTTCTAAATGATATTGGTAAGAAATTTAAAATAAATGTTCTTTTGTTTGCTGATGATGTAAAACTTTTCAGAGAAGTAGCATGGTATCAACATCTAGCTAGTCCGCAAAATGATATCTAGTAAATCGAAGAATTGTGGTTGCTCAACGACAAGGACCTAAACGCTTTCTAACGTCTTATGATAACATTTTCTAGATCCAGGCAGACTCGTCAATTTAAGTACATGGATAAAAATATCGCACTAATAAGAGTTACCGTATTTAAAGATCTGGGCATTCTCCTAAATTAAAACCTTATTTTGGAGCTAATGTGTCCGATGTACATTGAAAAGCCCTTAAAATACTTGAGATTGTCAACAGAAATTGTAGACAACGACTGCCGTCCAAACAATTATGCAGTATTCGGTTGTTGGTTTTTTGTCTTCTCATCAGGCTGGACATCGTTCATCCTTGGACACTGTGCAAAGACGATTTATAATCACAATCAGATTCATCCTCGGATACAGATGCCTAGAAGCTGACATACAAGAAATGAAGCATTGTCAAAATATGCCAAATCTTTCAATACGAAGAACACTTATTGACTTTATGTTTCTGTCAAAAGTCCTGAATAACACTATTGACTGCTCCGACATACTCCAAATGGTTAACTTCGGTTTTCGAGATATTTCCATCAGTTTGCTTTCCATCATCACTTGAAGTTTTACCACAGCACGATACCAAGATTGATGAGGATTGGAAATGAAGTCTGTGCAGATCTGGATTTTGTTGAAATGCTCTTGTCGTCGTTTAAGAGGAAAGCAACCACTGTATGAGTTTGGTCAATTGGTTTTTGTATTAATATTGTTGTTGCTGTCGCCATTATAGAGCATTTTTACTTTGGTTATAATTAACTTACATAGACTATCTTCGTTTCTTGTTTATAATATTCTATATAGTTTATTCTTGTTACTTTTATCGTTTTATTATTCCTTCGTTATAGTTTATAACTGTTTTATGGTATTAGTGGTCACCCAATTAATGTATAACTATTAACATTTTCTTATAATTATTAAAATTAAAGTTTCTCTTATGTACAGAGAAACTAGAACATTTTCACAAGGTAATATTTCCTGTTTATATTTATATAAGTTATACAGTTGTATTTATTAATTATCAATAGAAGTTACTTGATTGTATGTTCTTGTTTTACCACTTGCGTATATCAGCAGTGTTATTTCATCTATAAGTTATTGTATAGTTTTGTGTGATAGTATTTATAAAGGTTCTTCATATTGTTTCAGTCATCAAGAAACTAAATATTGTAAATAGGTCTATTGCCGTTCATTGAAATAAATAAAAATGAAATGTTTAAAATCTAAGCCCATAACCTACTTAGGTAACTCACTCTTATGTAATATGATGGAAACCTATATGTTTAAACGTAAGTAGACGTACAAAATGACTCTAGGGCACCACGCAAGTAATGTTCACACACATAAAACTCAGATAATAAAAGCAATGCTATTTGGGAAGTAATTAATAGCGAATTAATTAATTGTTCAAACATACATAACTAGGAATAGAAGATGGAAAAAATTGAAATTGCCAATCACTTCAATAATTACTTCACTAACGTAGCAAAACAAACTCTAAAAACAGCCAAATGCCCTACATTACAACAGTAAATACACAATGCACTAATCTTTGTACCGTAATGTCGGCTTTTCCTTCAACAACAGCTGAAGAGATAGACAGGTAATGGTTGAAACCCAAAAGGTTCTACAGGAACAGGTGAACCTTCATCAAAGATTTTAAAATTCTTCAAATATAAACTTATTATCTATTTTTTATATATTACTTTCGTTTCAAATTTCCAAGGCCATTTCCTACAAAGTAAAAAATTGCTAAAGAGATATTTTTGCAAAAAAAAGGAAAGAAAAATGAAGTTTCAAACTAAAAGCCTATTTCTGCCATCCTTTCAACATCCAAAGTCATTGAAAAAATATGCTTAAAAGAGTTTTATATCACGTGCAAATCAATGACATTTGAACAAGCCACCAACACGGTTTTATGGAGGGAAAGTCAACCGTTAAAATCGTACTTGGTACAGCTGAATTTATTTTAGAATCTCTAGAAGAAGGGAAAACTGTATCTGGCATTTTTATAGATTTATACAAGGCTTAATTTTCTTACTGTCGTGACTGTCTTAGTCAAGACTTTATTCTTACACAAACTAACTGGTATTCAACATACATTAAAAAATGGTTTACATCCTACATAAAAGGTCGCAGTAAGTTAGTCGAACTTAAAGAAATTTTTCATGGAAGATCAGTTATTTCAAGATCTTGAATTTTACTAGTGACTACAGAGGAGCTCCAAGGGTAAGTTCTCGCCCCCTCTTGTTTATACTATTTACAAACGAAGTTCCAATGTTAATTTAACCGTACTGCCATACTATAATGTACACAGATGACACTTTATTACTCACTGAAAATAAATCAGTTGAATCTTTGGTGATAGACCCTTTATAAGTGTCAAACCTAGTATTGCAAACCGTCAAAATCACGATTTGGTTTTTAATGAAGACAAAACTAAGCAGCTGACTTTTGGCACTAAGTAATACATCTCCCATATTCCTGATCTTTACACTTTCATCTCTTCCAAACATCTTGGTTTAAAACTTTGGTGACAACCTATCATGCGCAGTACAAACTGAACCTTGCAATAAGTTAAGTAGAGCACTTCTTGCAATAAAAAGGACAAAAGCAATCAGCGCTACAGAAACCGTCAAGATTACACACCAGGCACTATTTGAGAGCCACCCAATGGAATCCTTGGGTGGGTCACCGCTTCAGCCAAGAACCTTGAACCCGTTATATTATTGAAAAAAATGAACGCTAAGAATTATGGCTGGCTTAAATCTTTTGTCCTTTTTTATTGCAAGAAGTGCTTGCACCTCTTGACAGCTGTAGACAAATATTCATGGAATGCAAAATGTTTACAGTTGTAAGCTTGTACATAGTAGAAACAGTTATTAATGTCATTGGAGGACAGCTTCAAGGAAACAAAGATCTACATCAGCATAACATAAGACATAGAGGAAACTTCACCATACCTAACCATACTAGAAAATTCTTTAAAAAGAAACCTTCGTATACGGGAGCAAAATCTTACAACAGTCTACTAAATGAAATCAAGAGTTGATGAATACAAAGAAAAAACTTCTCCAGTGGCTACTGGATCGACCTTTTTATAACCTTAACAAATTTTTTAATGGGGCTGATGTATTTTAGTTTATATTTACTGATAACTAAATGTTCTAAGAAAGGCGTCATATATTTACACTCTCAACAGTAAAATACTGCAATTATACTGAAATAAACAAATATCATTTTATTTGAAAGATAACTAAATAATATATTATTTTTTAGAAATTCAGGAAGACATGAATATTTTTTTGATTCGGTCTGCTTGTCTGAAGGTCTGCAGCTTAGGTCTCCTTACTGATTAATCTAATCGGTCGTCTTTGCCTCCGGCCATTTTAGTTGTGTAGCTTTACTCTGCCCTGCTTGGTATTAGGTGTGAGCGTGAACTTCCTTTCCTTTGGGGCCTGGGCAATCGTAGACGTAAACCATGGCAGATCAGGTAATAAATGTGGATACCATGCTGTTATTATTATTTTGTACTTGTATAAATCTGTAATCAGACTTTATTATAATTTACAATTATTAAGTACGATCTTCATTTTGAATACTGTAAGTAAAAGTGTTTCGTGCTGCTGTTATGTGAAACCACGTGTTAAATTTTAATTCTCTGCAAATTGTTATTTAGGGATATGAATTACAAGATTAATTGCATTCTCATAACCAATTTTAATTATAGGGAATCCGCTTTTACATGTATTCAAGCCTAGCACAGTTTTATTTTGACTGATAAACTAGAGCTAGTAGTTTATCTACTACTTTTTTTTAATCCTTAGTGTTATATTAACACTTTGGACACTATCCTCTGGTTCATTTCACTTCTCATGGTAAAACCACTTACCTCATCCGATAGGTAAAAGCCAAGAATGGTTTTGGTTTCCTTTTCAAATAAATAAGGACTTCCTTCATTAATTTTAAAGTTAGAACCACCAATTACCTTTACACAGCTGCTTTACTCTCGTGGTATACTTCACACTTATTGTAAGAGTTTATTTTAGTCAATCTATTTTTCATAAAAGTTTTCTGGGTATCAGTTTACATTAACGTGACCATGGAAAGGTTGTTCATTGTTTTTCCTGAAAACAATATTGAAGAAAAAATTCGTCGGCAACGAAAATCAAAGGAGCTACGATTTTTTTTAAATCCTCTGAAAACTCCGTTTTTGACAGTTTCCTATAACTCCGCGTCTGCTGAAACTCAGTGTAGCCAGATTTTTAAAACCGATTATCATACCAACAACGAGAATTATCGTACTTTCATATAAAATAATCGTACCAAACACGCATATAGACCGCACCACACGAAACATTTTTAGTGCCGGTAGATAAAAGGGACAAGGAAAATCTGTTAATGATCGTGAATGAAAAAATTTTACTGGGAAGTAAAATTATTAGTGACTGTTGGCGTGCGTACGACTGCTTAGGGGACGAGGGCTTTATACATGAGACAGTGAATCACTCAAAGGAGTTTGTGGACCCACGCACTCACGCCCACACAAATACAATGTAGGGGACGTGGAGAAGTGTTAAGGATAAAATTCCGCGTTACGGCAGGATAAAAACTCATATTGTGGGGTATTTGGGTGAATACCTTTTTAAGGCGAAATACCTAAACCTCAATGAGCGGATCCACCATTTCTGGGTTGCGGTTGCAAAACTGTACCCACCTGAACATTAAGGTAAGTGATAAGTTACTGAAATGATGCTGACTAATATGTTAATCCTGTCAACGATGCCTGCCCCCTGCGCACTGCTTGCTCTTTTAGAAAAAAAATTAACTCAAGCTTGCAAAAGTCGAATCCCAGATCACGTGATGCCCCTGCTCCTTAACGCAATAATGTCCGAAAGGCATCAATATAAACATTAATATACTTTCCTTCAGTTCATATGCACCTGTGATAATAATACTTGGCTATAAATGCCCAACCCATGAAAAAAAAAGTCCTTTTCCATGGTCACGCTATTGTAAATAAATACCATTTTCTGTTATTTCATATTAAATGAGATGCGGTAACTACTTTGTCATTAAATTATTTCTGTTGCGCTAAAATATTTTTTGTAAAAACTTTAGACAGTACCGAAAGCATGCAGGGCTACGCGTTATATATCGTTTGGTACAAACATCGACATCTAAATTATCAAATAGCAGAACTCTTAATCGATTACAGCGTAGGCTATCTAAAATAGTAAATCATACATTTTAAATTTAAAGAACTAATTTAATATGTACAATTAGCTACAGTTAGCCTATCTAATTTAAATATTAACCCTTTTAGGACGACAAAAATTTTGGTTATTTTTTAGGTACGCATTTTTTGACGTGACCATATTTCATAGCGAACATACCAAAGAAGACGACGGTGAAATTGGGCAAAATGTAGTAGTTTGATAAATATATTATAAGTCCATTATTTTAAATTGTCCTTACACCATTTTTTATCCACATGTACATAATTAAATTGTCTACAATATGGTAGCATTTATTACTATTTACAATAACCAGAAAAATTAAAAATTAAATAAAATTTTAGAATTTTTATTTTATTTTTTTATTTTATTAAGTTTGGCTTCAGTTTTAATACTATGATAAAAAAAAATTTTTTTACTGTGGGAACTAATATTACTATGTTTCTTACATAGTTTTCAGTTTAAATACAAAATTTTATTAACATTGGTTGAGAAATAATTGTTTTACAACAAAAAAACTTACATTACTACAAAGTGTTCAGATGCACTTTCTGAGTATTGTAACTCACGGTCCAGTTCACTGCTGTGATCAGCTAAGTTAAATTGATCCATATTCACAAAAGAAGTTGAACAAAACACATTTCACTATAAATCTATAAACACTAAGTTTATAACTGATCTGAAACAATCAACTATAGTCAACGCGACCGCACTGTGACTGAATGTAAACAAACTAGACGGAATTGGCGCGCTCCGCCGACTGGCACTACAATAGGCGCTCACGTGCAGCTGTTCTAAAAATAGACATATGTTGTATTGTTTGGCCAAGATAAGTTCCGAAATACTCCATTTCCTGTCTCAGGATGTGCCTCTACAAGGAAAACTAATTTTGTTCATCGTATTTTCGATATTACGTGAGTATTATGCAAACGTAAACCGGCGGGCACATAAAAGTCCGCTCGTCTTCTTCGGTAAAACTAGTGCGGACTATTGAAAGCCCGCATCGTCTTCTTCGGCAAAACTAGTGCGGACTATTAATAGTCCGCTCGTCCTAAAAGGGTTAAGAAATCATAACCAATAGACAAGGAACTTGAACAGGAAATAGGTAAGATCTCAGATATAAAATTATACAAAGAAACTGTAACGACATTCAAACATAATTGAGTTATATAACTATTTTGTTTAGTTTTATAAAGTTAACTGTTATTTTTATTCCGATTAAATCACTTACAAATCAAATAGTCTTATGATGTTTTCAGCCAGTATACCTCAATTAAAATGTGTTTATTGTTGGATAAGTATGATTTAATTATATTAATTTAACCCATTCAAGACGTTGGACGGGCAGTTTTCCGTCCTTCACTTTTGCGCGGCCCAATGGACTAAAGACGGGCAGCGCCCGTCCGCTAGACACGACATCGACGTAGTTGAATATATTGCCGATAGATCGCAGAGGCATTCACATTTGCTGCATATTTTGTTCTCAATATTTTTTGTCTTACGCTTTTCTTCTTCTTTCGTTGCTGAAAAACATCTGATATTGCCTCAAATCATCTTGGCAAAACAGCTTTCTTTCGTTTGTAGACAGTCAAGATGGCGTCTCGCGACCGGAATGATGTGTTTTGTAAATTCGGATGATTTTGCGGCTTACGTTGCTAATGTTTTAGATGAAAGTGGTGATGAGGAAAGTGACAGTGAACAAGATGACATAATACATGAAAATAATGAAATGTATGATGGTACAAACGATGACAGCAGTGATAATGAAAGTGACGAAAACCCACCGGCCAGGCCTTGTGATTTTGCGTGGGAGTGTTGGACCAAATACTGTTAGTAAAATGCGTTTTACCGGCAATCATGGAATAAATCTATCATTTCGAGGCTTTTAGGAGAAAAACTGCACTGAATCAGATGTGTTCAATTACTTCTGTGACGAAAAACCTTTTTGGTGGGCTCAGGTATGTAATGAAACGAACAAATATGCCAGTGATATAGCCTAGGATTGGGAGAGGGAGACAATAACAGAGTGTCTAAATGGAAATACATTTTCTGTAAATGAACTAAAGGCATATTTTGCCTTAGTTATCTTATTAGCCCAGAATCCAAAGTCTACAATTAGTGACTATTGGTCCACTAGAAGAGTAAAGTGTATGCCCATATATTGGTGAAACCATGGCAAGGGGACCGGTTCAAATTGATTTCAAGGTATCTCCATTTTTCATCGTCTCTAAAACCCGACAGACAAATTGAGAAAAATCAGGCCCATAGTTGATTATCTCTTACTAGTTTTCAAAAAGATTTTCACCCCTGATAGACATATTTGTATTGATGAGAGTTTTGATGATGTTTCGGGGAAGGCTTTCTTGGATACAATTCAAACCCATCAAAAAGAGCCAGGTTTGGGATAAAAATCTATAAAGTATGTGATTCAAAATCTGGGTACTGTTATAATTTTTAAAATCTATACGGGGAAAGATACTACTGCTAGGCTTAGTCAAGAGTTCTCAGTCAGTGAACAAGTTGTCTTGGACTTATGTTCAGATCTTTTGGATCAAGGGCGTGTACTGTTCATGGACAACTGGTACAGTTCTGGTACTGTAGGCCTAACCCAAAAATCAACTCTCAAACCAAATGTTGTGGTTGATTATAACCAATCAATGTGTGGGGTTGATAAACAAGATCAGAGATTGTCCTCCTTCCCAGTGATGCGAAGAACCGTAAAAAAAGGATACAAAAAGATTTTTTTTTTTTCTATCTCTTTGATGTTGCTATATATAATTGTCTAACAGTGCATAATATAATGACTGGGAAAAAAAACAATCAATCTCAACATTCAGAACAAATTTGGCAGAGAAATACTGCAGAATGTGCAGCTACCTCCCAGATCAACTGCTGGTAGACCTCCTCCCGCTTGTGGGGAATCCCCACTGCGCCTTCAAGGAAAGTTTTGGGGGCATTTTATTGAAAAGATACCTCCAACCACCAAAGCCAGGCCCTCAAGAAAATGTAAAGTTTGTGCCTCACAGGAGAAAAGAAGTGAAACAGTGTACCAGTGTAAAAAGTGTCATGTTCCACTTCATCTGGAAACATGTTTTGAGGTGTTTCACACTCAAACCAACTTCTAAAGAAGTACAATAAAAATTTGTAAATAGTGTAAATATATGTATATTTTAAAAAACTAACATTTTGTGTTCATATAATAATAACAAGGAATAACTAAGGTAAATTTATAATATTCATAGCATGTTATACAGTAAGTGTTATGCAAAGTGCACCTGTTCTTACACGAAAGCATGGAAAATATCCAGTCCTGTGGTCCAAAAATAAAAGTAATTTATTCAGTCACGAATGGGTTAATAAATAATTAAAATAGTTGTAACTTAGGCTAAACACAAATATTTTTTATTAAAATCAATATATCAACTGGATCTGTTTATCGTAAACTACTCTGATTTTTTGTGTAAATTGATTAATGTAATTTTCTTTTTTGTAGTTATTACCATGAACGTTTTATAGGGTACAAAATGCACTTCTAATTTACGCTAATCAATAACCAATCTCAAAAGCTACAAAACAAAAATTATATCATGCAATATACATAAAAACTAAAGGCGGTATAGAGAAAATTGTAAAGCATTGTACAAGTCAAGTGTACCAATAGGCCTTGGCGGATTTGGGTTGTAAGCTATCTATCAGTCGAGCTTGAGCGGTCATGGGGCGAGCAGAACCCAGGTGCTGGTGTACAAAGGGTTTAAATACTATTCTAAACCACTAACATCAGCCATACTTTGAGATTTTGAGGGTTGGGGGTTTTAAAACTATGATATTTGAGAAGTTTGGTTCATTCTCTTTGCAAGCATCTAAATTTTGAAGGAAACAGGATTTTTCCGGACATTTGCCATCATTCAGTGAAACAAGAAATCAGTAACACTACGTTTCGAGATCTGCAATCTAATCTCTTCTTCAGGTAAAAGAACTAACGTAATACATAATTACAAACTAGGTACAATAAACAAATCTTACCAAAGCGTTGTGGCACGCCTAAGTCAGGAATTTGCCATTGTTTCACTGAACGATGGCAAATGTCCAGAAAGATCCTGTTTCTTTCACAATCCTTCGATCGTCAAAAATAACCTTCAAACAAAGAATCTAAATTTTATTGCAATCTGATGATATTTACTACTTGAAAAGTGGCGTAGTTTAAAATGTTAATGCGCTGGATATGCTGTGTGTGTTACTTCTAGGTTTAAGCTGTGAATAGGCAAATATGTTCTATAGGTTTTGGAAAATATGTTAGTGAGTGTTGTACTGAAAGTTAAAATAATTAGTTTTGTAAATGTTAGTTATTTTATATAATTATTAATTCAAATAATAATTATATAAAATATATATAAATGAATACAGATTTAGATTTAATGTGGACAACAGGACTTATTTTACCCTTACACATGATAGTTTGTAATAAGATAAATTACTGGGAATTCTCACGCAGATATTTTCAGAAGCTATTATTTTTACCATAATTTTATTTAGGCAGAATTTCTTGTTGGGTACACAGTCAATAAGAAATAATACTATTTAGGCTTTCAGTTTTGAACAAGATCTTTTTCCATAGCCCATTAATAAAACTCTCTAGAAAGTGTAATATATTGATTTGATAAAAGTAATTGTCAATCATTTTTAACAAACTGGGGTCATCAAAAAGTATAACTTATGTTTAACTTGTCAATTCAGATTATTTTTCTCTTACAGAAATAGTTACTTTTTATTTACAGTTATAAAACCAAAGTATTAGGTGAACAAAGGTTCTGTCTGGATAATACTTCAAAGAAAATAGTAAACATAGAACATACACACATTAAGATCAAACATTTTGAAAATATCCTAGTGCTAACAGTGATTTTAAGAATTAAAATCTGTGTAGGCCTATATGGCCTATTGTTATCTTTCACAGCAGGGAGACCACATCTTTTGACATTTCAAAAACCAAATCTGTACTATTTATAAGTATAACACTCATTTAGCCCTTTCCATACTGCAAATATATTATAATTATCAATTTGTATGTTTCTGAGCAAACATTTCATGAGTAGTTTACAAAAGGTTTGACAGAAAAAATTTGAAAAAATGTATTGCCATTTGTACTGCAATGTATTTGTCTCCAGGTTTGTGTTAACATTGTCAAAGGTAAATGGAAAAACAATAGCCGGTGCCAAATGTTTTTTTTTTTTTTTTTTTAAGCTGCAACCATTATAGGCCTATGGCAGGAAGTTCTTGCTAAGGATATTGTTGTACAAAGCATTATCAATCAGTATTGCATTTTTTACCCTATTAATTCATTTCTTTTGAAATATGAATAAATTTTTTAAATTTGCAAGTAACAGTTGGCTGCGTATAATTTGATAGGATTTGTATTTAGCTTGTGAAGTGTTAGATGTTTTATAAATATTACTAAAAATATTTTTCAGAATCTTACTGTAATGGGATTAGTTTCACAATTGAAATTCCATTAGTTAAAATCCCTAAATCCCCTCCAAATTTGGGTAAACGTACTGACACTAAAGGATTTAACTGAAACTTTAACATACCTATCATTACTTGTTATTGTCAACCTTAATTACCTTAAACATTTTAGGCCTAGTGTGAATCAAAATAAATTGATTGTAAGTGAACAACAATATTATATAAAATGCAGTGTACAAATGGTTACTTTTAATCTAATGATCTTTTATTCGCATTTAAATTATTTATTTGATTTCAGACTGAACGCTCCTTTCAAAGGCAACCGACAATTTTCTTGAATAGAAAGAAAGGTTTGGGAGCCAAGAAAAGGAAGTCGTTGCGGTATACACGTAATGTGGGGTTGGGTTTTAAAACCCCAAGAGAGGTAAGTGTCGTAACAGTATTAACCAGATTGTGTGTTGTAGAATGAGAGGGCTTTTCAAAAGCAACCTGGAGTGTTCCTTGCTCCAAAACCTGGTCTCAAGAAGAAAGCGCTGAGGAGAAGTCGCAGTGTTGGTCTTGGTTTCAAAACTCCCAGAGAGGTAACTTTTAAGATTTGGGTTGGTTACCAGGTGTCGGTGGGATGTCTTCTGGTCCAGCTTCTGCCTTTGTCTTCTAACTTTGGTCTCTGTTGTCTATTGTATTTCGAGGTGGATTGTATATTTAACCTTTATTTATTTAAGACCAGGAAATGAGTGTTGTAAGTTTCTGAGATAGTTTTGTTTCTTCTCAAATAATCTAATTAACTAAATGGGAATACTTTTATTTTGCATACTTGGATGGATTAATAGTTTATTCAGATCATAACTTTAATAATTTTTATAAATTCCTCGTAATGTGTTTAATATTAATTAAATAAGGCCCAATCAATAAAAAGATTAAACAATTTAGGTTTAGCCAAAAGTTTAAAATAATTAATATATTATTATTAGACATGCCAAGTTTAATACAAAAAATATGTTGTAAATAAAATAATAATATTATGAATAATGTCTGTTATGTGTGCTGTGACATCATTATACACAATTGACCTCTACTTGAGCAAACTTTTTCATCCCTTAAAAGAAAGGAAAGATATTAAATATTACTTTGTATGCTGAAAAATCATAACAGTTTATTTTAAAAGACATTTTAATTATTAAATAATTCAGAGTGTCTTAATGAAATTGATATTATGACAAGTACTGATGTATTAATCCTGATAATTATTAAAACCAAGAAGGTGTTCTGTTTTAAAATTGCTAAATCAATAATATGTTTTAGCAATACACCTAGCCTATATTTTCTTACTACAATAAAATACCCGAAACAATCAGGTTAAACAAGGAAAAGCAATTGAAAAAAAATTAATCATTGCATTATGTACTAATTTTTAACTGAGGTTTAAAACAAAGAAGGTGTTCTGTTTTAAAATTGCTAAATCAATAATATGTTTTAGCAATACACCTAGCCTATATTTTTACTACAATAAAATACCCGAAACAATCAGGTTAAACAAGGAAAAGCAATTGAAAAAATTAATCATTGCATTATGTACTAATTTTTAACTGAGGTGTTTACATCAGATTGCTATTAGATAATTGAAAGATACCTCTCCAAACTTGCTGTCTACATATTGGTATGTTATTACTAATTAGGTTGTTTATATTGAACGTTACTGATTTGGACCTTTATATGTGTACGAGAATTCATTTTACGTCGGTAATATTTGTCCTTTTTTTATTAGATCTTTTTTTAAATAATGAAATAAATGTTTTTGTTACAATGTAGTTATTGTTGTATTATTTCTTGTGGTGGTGGTAATTTGATATAAGATGGTATTATAATTAATTTGTACTATTATTATAACGTGGATTAAAATTAAATCCTTGTACAAAGCATTTTTGAAAAGTAAATAGTCATGTTTGCTCTGTTGCTGAAGAAGTGCTCTGTTGCACACATATTATTCTAAGTGTTCCTTATTAACAGCCAAATTTTATAAAGATAAAATTAAACCTTGTTTTATTTACTATTTGTTTTGATTATTTGGATGTTTGGATTTTCAGTGAAATAGGAAGTACAAAGTTTCTCAAAAAGTATCAAAGAGAAATCCTACTGTTCTGTAATGTTGATTGACGGTGTAGAGATTTAACACCTTCACTGTGACACCATTCATTTACTTACTTTGAGATACTTACTTACAGTCGGGATAGTATTAGAGTGTGTCCGTCTCGGTCAAAAGCTGATTAAATAAACTGTGATAAAACCGATAAACCAAATAATAGTAACAAAATACTAAACTCATACTATTCAAACATGCTTTGTATTTAGGAATCTATTGTATCTTACAAAGCAATGGCAGTACTAACCCTGAGGAGAAAATTCTAACAAATTGTAGTTGGATAGTTAAAGGTAAATAAAGCATGATCATTTTAAGTGCCAAGTCATTTACAGGGCAGTATTTTGCCCTGTAGCCGAAGGTTTGTATTGTAATATATGCATGTCTTCTTAGTCTATTTTAATATCTGTGTTCAATTAATCTAATATTATCACTACTTTAATCATATTTTGAATTACTGTGAGGTTGTAATAAATTACTAAAAATGTAGTGGTTATTTATCATGTAATGCATACTCTGGCTAATACGAGGTCAGTCAGATATTTGAGAGGTTGACAAATTTGATCATGTTGACTAACTCTTTTAATCTTTGCCCCAGAAAAAGTATAGTTATCAGAATAACTTTTTTTAAATTAAAAGATTTCTCATTTTTTGACATTTTTAAGCATACTTTGATAGAAGAATTTAGTTCTTTCCAGGAGAATAGATGTTATCTTTTCATCAGAAATGTTATAAATTCCATTGTATAGTATAAAAACACTAGAGTAACTAATTTAGGTTACAGGAGCGCACTTCAAAAATAAAATCATAATTTAAAATAATGTTATTCTATCCTGATGTGTTTTTACTTTTATAACATCTATGAATTTAATAATCAGTAGATGAGTAACACCTTGGTTAGATTTGTGTGTGTGGTAACTTGTTTTTTATTAACAACATGGTGGTGGTTTATGTTATTGGCAATGGGTCTAAGAGTCTGAGTGTTTGTGCCCAATCGACAATTAACACTATTTTATTGACTTGTTGAAGTGTTGTGCTTAATGCAGCCAATATTAATTAATATAGTGTGCGTTGCTTCTTTACTGAACGCTAGTTTAATGAGTGGGTAATGCAAAATATTTTTTGAAATTTTGATTATGAACTATATTTTTATTTATTTGTATATTTTTTGTAGTTGAATGCAATTTTCATTGAATTCCGAGAAGTTACGATTTCTATAGACACATTTTTTTCCATTCTTGAACACAAAATAGTTCAACTATGTAGAATAGAAGATTTTGTTTGATATAACTCATGCTAGTAGTAACATTAATTATTCTGTACATGTGTATTCTGTATATGTGAACAGGCCTTAATATTTCATGAGCTCTACATTAATTTGTTTATTGTTTTAAAGTAACTACTTGTTAATTAATTTTTGGTTATATCACAGTTTTTATTCAAACACTTTGTTGGTATGTAATTCCATTAAAATCACAAATTTTTTAAGTGTAAACTACACGTTTTGTAACACTGCCAACATTTGCAGGCCATTGAAGGTACATACATCGACAAGAAATGTCCTTTCACCGGAAATGTGTCTATAAGAGGGCGTATCTTGACTGGACTGGTCCAGAAGATGAAGATGCAACGGACAATTGTGATCCGTAGAGACTACCTTCACTACATCAGGAAGTACAACCGTTTTGAGAAACGTCACAGGAACATGTCTGTTCACCTTTCACCATGTTTCAGGTAATAAAATAATTCATCAATAGTTAGAAATCAAATTGCTATCTTTTTACATAATCAAAGAGTCATTTATAATTTAATCTCTCATAAAAAACTGTTAATAAATCATGATTGACTAAATAAAATAATATTTAATACCGGATGAGGGCTTTATTTATTAGAGCATGCACAGTCAAATAATTATAGGCCCAATTTTAAACTATTTACAAGTATAATTAAAATTTGAATTTGTTGAAATTTAAGATAATTATCAAACGTCAGTATTTTTCTTTCCATGTAGTTCAAAATTGAAGATTTTGGCTAATTTAAAGTGTCTCACCACTGGTATCCACTGTACGACAGGAGAAGCTTGATGCTTAAAAAAGGGATTACAAAAGATGGCTGTGGTACTGTAGGTTATGTGAACAATAAGTTTAACGTTTTAGACTTAGGGAATAATTTACTGGGGATGGTACCAAAACAGACCTATTGCACTCCTGGCCACAAACTACTGGCTGGGCTTCTGATGGTTTGTTACAATCTTGTCACTTTTAAATCTCTTGAGAAGTAAAATTTTTCATAAAACAGGATTTTTCTTTAGTTTTGGTAGAAACATGCTTGGGGAAAGATTAAGGATGTTTCTGGATTCATAGTTAAATGTCTTTAAACTACCAGAGACTGATGATGAAACAAAGCCATGCACCACTCTTATTGTTTGTGATGATTGGTAATTTGTGGCTGAAGTCTTATGTGTTAAAAAGAATATTCATATTTTTTTGCTTGTCAACATGATTATTAATTAACATGCAATTTATTGCAGCTCCAAAATATTTAGCTAATTACTTATTATATTATTATAAGATAAACTCGTGTTTTTGAACAATATTAATTTTATATTCTGTAGTTAATATCAGTTACTTCGTTTAAGAGATGTACTTTATTGAAGAATAAAATTTAACTATTGTATTAATTCTCTTTCTAGAAATGCACAAAATGGTATGAGAGCTTGACTATATGGAAGTGTCTCAGTAAATATTGTGCTACACAAATACAGACCTATTGCAACTCCCGGCCACAAACTACTGGCTGGGCTACTGATGGTCTGGTACATTATTTTAAAACATTGGTGATATGAATCTTTTTATAATACATTTTAAATTGGCCTATATCAAACCATACCTGAAGAAGAGTTCTCAAATGTTCAGAGATTGATGATGAATCTAGCCATCCATCACTCTTGTTTGTTTCTTATGATTGGTTTTTGTAAGGCTGAAGTTTTGGATGTGTATATGTAGTTTTAACTATCCACATTGTTATTAACTGTATAATAATTTAACTAACCAGAATCAGAAGAAATGTGTTATGAATAAACAATAGTTTATCCAGATACTTTGAATTTACCTCTGTAATAGTGCTGAAGACTGATGATGAGGCTATGCCATGCACCACTCTTACTGTTAACTGATGATCGGTTATCTAAGCTGAAGTCTGTTTTTGTCTTAATTTGTTTATCCATATAACGTTCTATAACAGTTAGTGTAATTTATTTTGTGCACTTTTAAATTGGTCTTGATTTCTGTGCTTCTGAATGATTCTAATTTAATAAAAGATAATAATGTAGATTTTAATATTCTATCTTTATAATGTGATTCTCCTACTATGATTAGAGCATACACTGCATTCAGAATTGATCTGGCTTACATCTCCATTGGTGTAGGCTGTATTCTGGAATGCCAAATTAAATCTTCCAACAGACACCTTGTTCCACTTTTGGTATAAAGGTCGTTTTGAGAAGTACATTTAATTGTTTACTTTTTTACAAACAAATATACGCAAATTGTAATACCTATCACAGGTATGACAAGAAGCTTGGTTAAACACTGTATATCAGATTAGACATGTGGGTTTTTTTTATGACCACTGATTGATAAACAAACAATTTAATTGGTATGTTATTTGTTTTAAGGCTAAAAAACACTTTCAGGACTGCTCAATTCTTTCAGCTGATTGAAGTTATTAATAAAAACTTCTGGGAGAAACCAGATTTAGTTATCTATTTGTTTCTCTAGTCATTAATTACAGGTTTGACGTCCTTTTCCTGATCAGCTATATATATATATCGGAATTAATATGTTAGAAACAGATAATTTTCGTTACATTGGGATATCAAACAATCATTGTATATACCATTATTATTATCACACAAGGGCAAAGTTGTTTTTGTGAAATTTAAGTATCAATCTAAAGTTCTTCAATGAGTTGACGTTGCGTATGAGAGAGAATGTAACACTAAGTTTTTATTACAGTTGTAGTTGATTATTCACAAAAACCTTTAGTTTAGATAAGACAATTATATCTAGACAGTCAATATCTATTTGTTTATCAATTTATAAAGTATTAGGCAAACCTAAAGTCTTAAATTAAGCCTATATATTACTTTAAAGACATAGAAACGTATTTTATGCTTATAGACATATTTATGAGAGATTCTACTTGCCCTCTCTTTTAAATCAGTTGTAGGACAAATAATTTTCTAACAGTTGTTAGATTGAAACCTAAATAATCAGTTATCCTGAATAACAGGATGAGCTGGACTCGTGATGAAGCATAGCCATGCACCACTCATATTGTCAGTGATGATTGGTTATCTGTGACTGAAGTCTTTTGGCAAATACGTCCATTACTTTTAGTGTGTCTCATTTTGTAAACAGAACAAACATTAGTCACTTAAATGCCTTTTTATTTAAAATTACCTCGACTATATTATCTTTTATAAAATGCACAAAATGGTATGAGAGCTTGACTATATGCAAGTGTCTCAGTAAATATTGTGCTACACAAATACAGACCTATTGCAACTCCCGGCCACAAACTACTGGCTGGGCTACTGATGGTCTGTTACACACTCATAACTTCCTGTTGGAATAAGGACATTTATAAATTACACGGTAGAAGCACTCTGCACCATTGAGTGTGTGTAAAATGCATTGATGAGGTTGAATGCAAAAGTGTAACCCTATAATAACATGTATTATGTCATGTGTTAACAAAAGTCATATGATTGTACTGTTTGGTTACGATTTATTTATTGTGGAATTTTTTCGTTGCCATAATGTTTAACGCATAACACCGATGTAAAAGTATTCACTAACGCTCAGCCAAATTCAATGGAATTATATAAACCATCGTTGAACTTGATGTTACCTATTTGAAAAGAAGCTTCATGCAAAATTTCAAATCCATAAGTCAAATGGTTTTTGAGATATCGTTTGGAAAAACACACAGAAATGAACATTTTCCAGTCCCTCGAATGATAGACTTTGCGTACGTTGCCAAAAAAGATTGTACTAGGAATGGATTTAGTCTAACTATCCACTTATGTAATATGAGATTAAAACATTAATGAGTCATTGCATTGTTTAACAAATTTGGACTTTAGTTTATGATTGTGCATTTAAGTGTTCAATGTAATTGCAAGTATAATTAAAATTACATGATTTAACTTAAGGCATTGTTACCTTTTATCAGTCAGTCAAAGTATGTTTTGCTAAATGCAAACTAGGAGAAATATAAACATTTATTAGTGCTTTAATTGCCAATTTCTTTATAGAAGTATATACAGGGTGTCCAGCAACCATTCGAACAAACTTTGCCACATTGTTCAGCAGGCCAAAACTAACAAATAATGCAATATAACAGGTGCCCTATTTCGCTTCGTTTAGCGTCTGTCTGTATGTGTTTTTTGGGAAAAAAATTACTACTCAAAAACCACGTAAGATACAGAATTCAAACTTAACAGTTATGTTAACCTAGTTTTGGTCCTTTTCAGTGAAAAAAATAAAACAAATATCTCATTGCATTTCAAAATGGCGGCCGTTCAAAATTTTCAAATTGTATTAGCTTTGAAACGGCTACTTTGACAACAAATTCACCAGGATAACTTTTTTTAGTGTATTTTATTACCAATTCAACAATTTTTGTTTCAAAAAGATTGAATAACAAGTAACTGAGTTACAGCACCAAACGTAAAAACAGGTTAAATTCATGCATTGCAAGTACATACAACAATGTAGTGGATTTTTACGAATAAACTTTTTAAGGTTTTTGTGATGTGTCTGAAGAAGATATCTTGGATATCGAAAGGCCTCACAAAACAATAAAATGTATTAAATATTGGTTTTATGTTTTTAATGTAATTTAACAGTGACCAATATAAGCTCCATCTACAGCACTTCACATTATTGCATAAAAAACAACACCTCAATGGATAATTTCCTTCAATAAATAAAAAAGTTATACATTTTTAAAAAATAGTTGTCAAATTATGGAAAAAGGGCCTGGCATTCTTCGCATGTACTTTTTGAAAACAGGCTGGCATTTTTCGCATGGTCACTGAAAAAATGTCTCGCATTAAAAGGGTTTAAATACGTCAAATTCATTATACATTATCTTTTTCTGTTCCAAACATAATAAGCATACTTAATTGTTCATAAAGACGTTAGCCTCAGATTAATTAATATAGATTTTTGTCCAAATTTAGGACTGAATGTAAAAACTTTACATACGTGAATTTATTTTAAGATATGCACAAAATGGTGTCAGAGCATGGTTTTGTGCCTTTTGTCTCAATAGGTTTGTGCAATAGAAACTCCTCAGACCTATTGCAACTCCCGGCCACAAACTACTGGCTGGGCCACTGATGGTCTGTTACACTCTTGACAATCCAAACTCTCCAGGGAAATTAATATTTGTTATCAAACAGGAATTTTCTCTTTAACCTATTCTAATAGCATATTTAGGGATTTATTACGTTTTTTTCTTAATATATTGTAATATTTTTAAAATTAACAGTGACTTATGATGAAACACAGCCATGCACCACTCTTATTTTTTGTGATGATTGGTAATCTGTGGCTGAAGTCTTAGTGTGTTGAAAAGAATATTTTTGTGCTGGTTAACATTACTATTCCAGGCTGGGTTAAAAACTACTGACTGGGTTACTGGTGGGCTTTTATAATCTTAACAGTTCAAATTCTCCAGAGAAACTTAATTTGTTTCTAAATTATTACGGATATTTCCAAATATATTATTAAAATTAACAGAGACTGATGATGAAACAAAGCCATGCACCACTCTTATTGTTTGTGATGATTGGTAATCTGTGGCTGAAGTCTTAGTGTACGGAAAAGAATATTTTTGTGGTGGTTAACATGTACTATTCCAGGCCAAAAACAACTGGCTGGGATAGTGTTGGGCTTTTATAATCTTGCCAGTTCAAATTCTCCAGAGAAACTTAATTTGTACTTAAATTATTTACGGATATTTCGAAATAATTTGGTATATCTTTATTTAAACTACCAGAGACTGATGATGAAACAAAGCCATGCACCACTCTTATTGTTTGTGATGATTGGTAATCTGTGGCTGAAGTCTTAGTGTACGGAAAAGAATATTTTTGTGGTGGTTAACATGTACTATTCCAGGCCAAAAACAACTGGCTGGGATAGTGTTGGGCTTTTATAATCTTGACAGTTCAAATTCTCCAGAGAAACTTAATTTGTACTTAAATTATTTACGGATATTTCGAAATAAGTTGGTATATCTTTATTTAAACTACCAGAGACTGATGATGAAACAAAGCCATGCACCACTCTTATTGTTTGTGATGATTGGTAATCTATGGCTGAGGTCTTAGTGTGTTGCTAAATATATTTTTGTACTGATTGAAATAACCATTTATCAACATGTAATTTATTTGAGCTCTTTTCCAAGATATTTAGCTAACTGCTTATCATAATATTACAAAATAAACCCATGTTCTTCAACAGTGTTAATTTTATATTGTGAATGTTATTTAGCCCATAAAAAAAAGAAACAATACAATTAAAACGTTTGATCAATTCTCTTTTTTAAAATGCACAGAATGGTGTGAGAGCTAAGCTATTTGCCAGTGTCTCAGTAAATATTGTGCCACATAAATACAGACCTATTGCAACTCCTGGCCACAAACTACTGGCTGGGCTACTGATGGTCTGATACAATCTTGAAATAACATGTTTGGGGGGAAATATTAAGGATGTTTCTAGAAACGTTATTACGTCTTTAAAACTACTAGAGGCTGATGATGAAACAAAGCCATGCACCACTCTTATTGTTTGTGATGATTGGTAATTTGTGGCTGAAGTCTTAAAGTATTAAGAAGTATTAAAAAGAATATTCATATGTTTTTGCTTGTCAAGATGATTATTAACATGTACATTTATTGCAGCCCTTCTAAAATATTTAGCTAAATACGTATTATAATTATTACAAAATAAACTCATGTTCTTTCACGATTAATAATACAATTAATTGTAAATTCTGTAGTTAATATCTGTAACTTCGTTTAAGAGACATACTCTATAAAACAATAAAATTGGAACCTCTTACCTATTCTCTTTCTAGAAATGCACAAAATGGTGTGAGAGCTTGACTATATGCAAGTGTCTCAGTAAATATTGTGCTACATAAATACAGACCTATTGCAACTCCCGGCCACAAACTACTGGCTGGGCTACTGATGGTCTGTTACAATCTTCGCTATTCAAACTCTACAGAGAAAGTAATATTTTTTATGAAACAGGATTTTTTTTTTTTTCCTTAGTATATGGCAATAACACATTTAGGGAAATATTACGGATATTTCCCTGTGTATTGTTACATTTTAAAAATTACTAGACAAATGTACCAAAGAAAGCCATTTACCACTCTTATTGTTGTGATGATTGGTAATCTATAGCTAAAGTCTTAGTGTGTAGTAAAGAAAATGTTTTATGCTCTTAAATACGATTATTTATGAACATTTACATTTGTTGCAGTTCTTTTCTAAATATTTAGCTAATAACTTGTCATATTTTTACAAAATAGTTATAGCTAATTGGCAGGAAAATCGGCAGGCTTACCTTGAAAACTTCTTTCTAAGGTTGTCTTGATTTCAAAGACACATATTTTAAAATTTTCGATTGCACTGCAATCTTTCTCAGCCCTAGAGGAGTATTACAGTTATATGTCCACTTTGGGTTGTAGAGTCAATGTAAGAAGCAGTGTATTTTGATTGATTAGCAGTTCAGTCCACTCATGAATCTTGTCATGTTGCAGAGATGTCAATATCGGAGATGTTGTCACGGTCGGTGAGTGTCGTCCTCTCAGCAAAACTGTCAGATTCAACGTTCTCAAGGTCACCAAGGGAACAAGATCCAAAAAGAGTTTTAAGAAGTTTTAATTACTGACATTAAAGTAATGTTTATTTAAAATTGGCTTGTTATTTTATTTGCCATCCATGTATTTTAATATTTATGGATAAATCTTGCATTGTGTGAACAAAAAATTCTCTTTTTGTGGTACTGTAGGCTAGAACTGGTTTTGGGAAAATACATTTTGGATTGTGTTGGGTTTAGCATTTATAAGAAGGGCATGACTATTTTCAAGCGTTTCCAAAATTAAGTAGTTTTTCAGTTCCTTAAACATATAGTACTGTATTAAAATATTACAGTAAAATACATTTGGTTCACCTGTGAGCTTCTATATTTTAATTTTTCATGGCTATTTCAATGCGCTGGTTGTTTGATATGGACAAGCAGTAAAGTGTTATAAGCAAAAAGTGATTAAGGTAAGAATTATCAACATGTAAATAAACTGAACTGATAGTATTACAGTAATAATGCAATCATTATCTTATAAAACCTTGACTTAACAAAGTGATAAGGTTATAACGCCCAGTCCAATTGTAATAAATATGGCTCATTTATTTCTCTAGTTACTGCTCATCTCTGGCTGTTCTGAAAATTGTGTTTTGGGTGGTTATAACTGAGTAAGTAAACTTCAGAAAATTAAAATTTAGTTTTATGCACACTGGACAAATTAAAACTTAGAAGATAAGTAATTTTCTTTTGTATAACAGTAATTTTTTAGACAAAATTTGTATAAACCATAAGTTAAGAGTGATTTACATAACCTTGATTTTTTTTATATGAGTAATCAGTAATGTTATCAATTCTGAAAGAAGTCGTCTGGAGGCAGTACCTGTACATTATACTTTTGAATTGACCAATTAATATACGCCATGTGGTTTTGCGTAGTTGTTTCCTAATTTGGGAGTTCTTGGCTACTACCAGGTAAGATATGCCTGAAAGGTCTGGTACCATAGACCTGTGACGGAAAAATACCTTAATTTGGTGTCTTGCATCCTTTTAAAGTAGTGTATTGTAACTGAGTGGCTTTCACATTTAGTCCTGTCAGCTAGTGTTTAAAAAGACTGGTTCTCTTAAGTAAAAGCTCAATTTCAGTTCAGTACTAGAGGAAGATAACAAAATTATTTAGTTTTGGTAATTCGGATCAATTATTGTGTCAACTTCAGTTACTTTCATGTTTAAACATGAAAATTAAGTGTAGGAAAGACGTTAACGTTGTTAGCAATATGATGTACATTGTTCATGGGCTGAATCGTGTGCGGTGCTCATGTGGTCTGAGTTTGATTTTTAGATATTAACTGAAAAGATGATTTTCATCTTCTGTCAGCATGGGGTCATTCCCGCTGCCAGATGACGAATAATTTGGCATAATGAAGTAGGTAATGATCCTGTCCAACAGTAGTATGATTTATGGCCCCATCCCACCCTGCTGGCAGAAAGATATAACATACCCCGAGATGGTGCCTAAATTCAAGCTTGGATCGTGTTGGCGCTTTAATCGTGATGGGTATTGCACCTATTAATTTAAATGTGGCATGGATAAATTTATTGACATTTATATCCATGTGTATTATAAACCCGCCATCATGCACAAGACATGGAAAGTGAACTGTATGGCAGTGATACCACATGGACTCAACCTGCTTGTCACTTGGCAATCTCTATAATGGCATTCTGACATTTTCATCTTTCTTACTTTCTGAGGATACAAAAAAATATGAAAGAAATTGAAGTTGACCCAATAATGGCTCAGAATTAACTTAATGTTTGATCAAATAAATATAGAAACAGTGCATGGTTGAACTGGCATAGTAAAAGTTAATTCTTGTACAGATTTGTTTGAGTGAGAAAAATAACCATCTTGTCCCTCATGTTTACACCAGCACCAGCCTGTAACACTAAGGGGCAGTCCACCCACTCCAACAGTCATCCTCTGCAATTATTTGATTGTTATATTGCAATTATATTTCAGACACTACTGAATTTATTGATCTACCCTTTTCAACTATATTTTATCATTTGAAGATAGTGATGTGTGATTTCAGACACTACTGAATTTATTGATCTACCCTTTTCAACTATATTTTATCATTTGAAGATAGTGATGTGTCACTTCTAGAGATTCGTAGAGTTGCCCAGATGAAAGTGACATACCAGTTTTTGCTGATATATGTAAGTTCATCTATAAGAAAGTCAGAAGTGAACATTCATGGAGGAGTAGATAATGTTATGTCACTATATTTGCACCCTTTTGGAAAGAAATCTTCCATGGAATTAGCATGATAGCTGCATAATCTGGAGAGTAAGGTCTGCACAACTATTAACAAGCATACGTAATGTTAGTGAAATTAGCGTTAAGAAGCTTGCAACAGTTTTACAATACAGACTCACAAGGGATAATCTGAAGTACGTCACATTCTGCAAACTTCTAGTACTATGTCCGCGCATGCGCACTAGTCGTCCTTGTTCACTGGCGAGATAGATTCATGCCATTTTAGTCCTACGTTGTCTCAACGTTTAAATATTTAAGACAATTAGTGATCTCGCCGATCGTGAGATTCGTTCTTTAATAAGATTTTTGAACGCAAGGAATGTGAAACCGGCTGAAATTTATCGTCATCTTCGAAATGTTTACAGGGAAGACGTGATGAGTGAAGGAATGGTGAGAAAGTGGGTTAAAATGTTCAATGATGGTCGAACAGATGTGCATGATGAGAATCGAAGCTGTCGGCCTAATCTCGTCATCGATGATCTAGATGGTAAGGGCAGTTAACGAAAAATCCAAGAGAACAGACGTTTCACTATGACAAGGATATCTGACGGTTTCCGACAAATTTTCACGCACTCTATTGTACGAAATTGTTACAGACCGCTTAGATTATCGCAAGCTGTGTTTCCAATGGGTTCCCAAAATGCTCAATGATGTGCACAAAACCAAGAGACTCGGAAGTGCTTTGACTTTTTCACACGGTACAGTGATGATGGTGATGCATTTTTAAACAAAATGGGACAGGTGATGAAACTTGGGTCCGTCATGTCACACCGGAATCCAAACAGCAGTAAATGGAGAGGCGATAACGCTATCCCCGAAGAAACAAAAATTCAAGACGACATTGTCTGCACAAAAAAAAATCATTTGCACTGACTTTCTGGGATCGGAAAGGTGTTTTGCTGATTGATTTTCTCCCATGAGGTCAAATAATTAATGCGGGAAGGTAATGCGAAACCTTAAGAAAACTAAGGCGGGCAATTCAAAATCAACGGAGAGGAATGCTCAGTAACGGAATTGTGTACGTTGCTCCATGACAATGCTCAGCCCTATACCACTGGTGACACTCAAACATCGGTTCGAAAATTTCGTTGGGAGCAGTTCGATGACCCGCCCTACAACCCAAACTTGGCACTGTCTGACTACCACTTGTTCCTGCACATGAAGCGTGAGCTAGGTGGCCAACGCTTTGAAATCGACGATGAAGTGAAAACTGCCGTGGAGTCGTGGCTACATTCGTTGGCGGAAACCTTCTACAAAGAGGGTATAGACAAATTGATCACCCGCTACAACAAGTTTTTGAATCGGTGGAAACTATGTCGAACAATAGTTAAAGGTTTAGGCTTTCATGTATAAATAAAATTGTGTTGAAAAATTGTTTTACTTGTTTTTTTTTAACTGTACGGTAGCCTACTTACTTTCTGAACACGCCTCGTATTATCAACACTGAGGTTTTTGAATATGTCTAAATTGTCCAGCCCTTATTTTGGAAAGCTTTTCAAATTATTTTTTCCACAGCGGACAACACCCTGCCTAGTGTATGAAATATATACTCTATCCATCCCATAATTAATCAGTAATATAATCAAGAAAACACAGTAGAAAGCTCTTTTCATTTTAGCCTACTATGAAGATAACAATACAGGTTAAGCTAAATGTCTAAGCTTGTATGAAAAATCTAACATAAATACGAAGTAACTTCATCACGTTTGATGATTAGTTACTAAAATGTGTCATATAATTAACCTTCAAAATATACTAGGTTTACTAACATATTGCGTACCATGTTGGGGCCTTGTGCGGCCCAAAATGTTCGAAAGTACATGTAGAATAACTAACCGAACATTTTTACTCTCAACTTCAAGCAAACATAATAAGATAAGATCAGATTCGTCGTACCATAGGTTTGGCCAATTCGGTGCAGTGCAGTTCACCCGACACACAATATTAGTTCCAGTTCAACCTGATCCGCCATCTGACCAAGTTGAATGACACGACTAACCAAGTTGGATAGTGTATGGCTTAATTAGTCATATACAATCATCCTTTGATACATGTATGGCTAATCCCAAAACAAAAAATGATATTCTATTTAACACAATTAACCAGACCTAATCAAACTTTAATCAATGGCGGCTCCTGATAAGTGGTCACGGGGGTGCACACAAGAAAATAACATTAGGATTAGATAATTAACTTACGTCGCCAACATAGTTATCGTCTCAATATAATAGTAAACAAAATATTTCAGTCCTTTTAGGCTCTTTATAACACCAAATTGATTTGTTTGTAAAAGGTGTACAAGACTGTGAGTTATTTCGTGCTGTGGAATGAATAATTTGTAAAAAGAAACTCCTTAAAATTTGCAACGATATTTGACTACTTGCATTTTAATAATTGCTTATAGCCCAGAAAGTAATTAGTAAATATAACTGATTTATTGGTTTATTTGGCTAACAAAATGTTTACGAAAATGCAAATAAAAGAAAGAGAATGTGAATACAATCTTATTTTTATTGATACAAAGAAAAATTTAAGTTTATAAATAACTTTGAAAATAGGTTAAATAGGCTAATTGAAAATTAACTAAATGTTTCATGAAATCATAGTTCAGCATTTTATACACAGTTTTTCTCCAAAAACACTCTTTGTAAGATGATTAGTTCATGTACAGTTTTTAAAGTTGAAGTCCATCCTTCTTTCTTTTTGCCTAGCAAAAACATCGATTACACGCTCATTAAAATTAGGTATACTCCTGATCATACCCTTTTCCACAGACAACATAGCCAATGCTGTTAGTCTTTCTTGCCCCATGGTACTTCTCAAAAATGTCTAGATGCGTTTTAAGGTCGAAAAGCACCGTTCCGCCTCCGCAGTAGTCATAGGGATGGCAGAAACAATGGTCAAAAGTTTGTGAGTTTCTGAAAATGAAGTCTGTAAGCCATTCTCAATAACGAACTGTAACAACGGCACAGTCCCGTTCATGGCTTGAAAATCTTTTCGTTTGTAGATCACTGAAAGTTCTGTTTTCAATCGTTCTTTGTCTAAAAATGAGTACACCTGCACTGTTTCTTCCAAAAGTTGAATGGGAAACGTTTTCTCATAGTGCGTGAACTTTTTTGAATCAAACAGAGAAACCGCTGAATTGTGTGTCAAAAAAGAGTATCTCTCTTTTATTTGATTGGAAATAACATCACACACCTCTTTTGCGGCAATTGTCCTCGTCACATGAATATTTTCATCACGTCGAGTTCTTTTCACAGGCATAGGTAGTTGATCAACATCAATTTTGACACTATCCATGTTTTGCCTTTCTTTTTCGACGCATTCAATAAATGTTTCGACATTTTTCTTTGTTCGCACAGCATCGGTGTATGTAAGCTGTAGTTGATTATACAAAATGTCAACATGGGGCATGATTTTATGGAACACTGCGAGCCAAAATATAAAGTTGGGATCCTGTAACATACGTATGATTGCCCCTGCTTTGGTGATAGTGATTGCTTGATGTGATGAGGCCTCTATTTCCTCCATGCAAGCAATTAAATCTTCTCTGTATTCATACACAGTGTTGACTGTACGGCCCTTGAAGTTCCATCTAGTTGCGGAAGCACGAGGGATTCTTCTGCCAACTATTGTGTCTAAAACTGCAACTCTTTGTGGAGAATTGCTAAAGAAGTTGGTCAAATCACCCAAATTTGAAAAAAAATTCTCACTTGTTGGTTTTGGCTTGTAGCCTGTCCAACTACCAAATTCAGTTGGTGTGCATAGCAATGAACATAAAATGCGTGGGGATACATTTGCTTAACAAGAGTCTGTACCCCTGCATGATGTCCACTCATTACACTAGCGCCATCATAGCTTTGTGATATAAGTTTGCTTGGATCGTCTACAACACTTTGTATTGCACTTTTAATACATCTAGCTATTGAGTCAGCATCGTGACCAGTGGGTTGAACAAACTGCCAAAATCGTTCTACAGGTTGGCCATCAGGCAAGACATAGCGTAAAACTATGACTAATTGAAATGTTGATGAAATGTCAGTAGTTTCATCAGCGATCAACGATAAAAACCTAGTAGTTTTTATCTCTTGTTTTATGTTGTCCTGGCAAACGGCAAGCATGCAATCAAGCAATTCGTTTTGGATACTTTTAGATGTACCTTTAAACACTGTTGCATTGTCCAGATGTTCTTTCAATGAAGCATCAAATTCTGCTGAGAAATTTACTAGTCCCCTAAAAACGCCAGGATTTGAAGAATCATCTTGCTCACGATGGCCTCTGAGTGCTAACTCAAACGCCCCACAAAAATTAATACAATCAATTAGTTTGGAAAGCACATAACGATGTTTAGTAACCTGTTTGTTGTGCTTTTTAATATTTTCCCTGTAAGCACAGTCTAGCTGCTGTCGAATGTCTAACTTACCCAAAATATTAAATTCCAAAACTGAGTTTAAGTGTGACTGAGAACATTCATGTTTTCTGATTTTTGATTGCAAATGGGAAAGATCAGCAACCCCATATTTTACCCAGTTAGATTCACCAGTTTGCTTCGAAAAAAGTAAACAGGGGAAGCAATAAAATCTATTGCTTTGTTCACATCCACAAATCCACGGGGTTCTGGTATATACGTTTTGATTGAATTCCCTCTTAAAGTCTCTATTCTTACCTTTGGTTATGTGAACAATGTTAAGTTGGGGGGTCGGTTTTCCACTTACTTTAATTTCAACCTTTCTTTCGAGAGATAAGTTAGAAAACCTAAGTTCTTTAAGTTCAGTTACTGTCACTGCCATAATAATCAAATGAATAATAAAATATTACAAAACACTCACATACAAATCTCTGTAACAAAACACAACACAAAAGAGACACAATATTCACAAACAGCGGTCATTACGACATTCACACAGCGGAGACGCAACGAAACGAGGTTATGTGTACATCAGCTGCGACTAGCCGTCGCACTACTGGCTCGTGCACCCACGCTGTTATATGAGACCCTCCTCCCACCGCTTCCCCCGCATGCCCCTCGCCAATCCCCGCCTAGATGCCAGGCAGCTCACCGCACCTGCACTGTCCGCGCGTCTCTGCTCGATTCGCTTCGCGTTTAACGCGTCATTGTTGTTAATCATTCGTTTACTCCGTATTAACTGAATGTTATTTATGTTGTGGATTCAATAAAAAAGTATTTTAATTATATTTTTACCCTAGGGGGCTCACGTGCTCAAATGGAAAAACCGCCACTGACTTTAATCCAGAAGTAATATAACTTAAATTGGTCTAACTACAACGATAGTCCTTCAGGTTCATTGGGACGAAATATGCAGATTTTGTGACAACTAAAATATTATTACTTTATTCTAATAGGATTTACACGTCAAACTAATGGGATTCAGATAGCAAAGATGTCCATTATAATATTTTGTAAATGTTATAAGTATCCCAGAAAACAGTGTTTTCAGCGTTAATAAATAAAGGGGTTGTAAATTTTAAAACTTTAAACGGTCGCCATATTGAAACGAGGTGCTTAACAAACTGGCCAAAACATTTAGTCGAGAAATTTATGATACATGTTGTACCAAGTTTCGGCCTGTTTTGGAACAGTTATTGTTTGCACTATATATAAGACTAATGGGACACAATATGAAGATAATGGGGCGTAGCCTAGAGGGATTGTCGAAATAAGAATTCAGAATAGGCCTATATTCATTCCAGGGAATATAAGAATGTCCATTAGGGTGGAGTGAAAAAAATCAATAATTTTTTTTCGGAAACGGGTACCTTTCAATGATTGTGTATGAGGCCCAATAGCAATTCTGTGAAATATTTAATTTTTATCATATCATCTTCAGTCTGCGCATTTGGTATAAAGTTTTCAATTTTTTCAAATTTTTTCGATTTTTAAATATTTTTTTATTTTGTATAAAAATAAAAAAAATTGCAGTTGGGTAGTTGCCAATTAATTCCAAAGAGGGTAAAATATCCACGTAATTTTTTTCAAAGGTTTATGGATAGGGTGTTAGTCTGCGCATTAGGCATTAACAATCCCCGAAATATCAGATTTTTGCGTTTTTCGTTTAACAATTACTTTTCTTATTTCTTTTGTAATCAATTGTATACTGTGAATATCTTCGCAACCTCATATTAAAAAACTCATTCATGAAGCTCAATAAAAGTTTTAAGAAGCATGTGTCAACATTTCTGACGGCCGCTGTGCGGAACGAGTGAGGTGGTAGCGCTGACTGTAGTTTTGACGTTGACGGTACAGACAAGTCGCGACTTGAATCCCCCCCTCTCCTTTTCCACTTTAGTCGTGCTTCGGCATCGATACTGGCAAGTGGTGCGTTATGTTTGTTGAGTCCGTAATTCAAATCAGTTTAATTTGTTGGTGGTGTGACAGTGTTGTGTGTTATCTGTGATACTTATAACTCCGCTATGGCTTCACCAAGAACTCGTGAGAAGACTATACCGCATCCTATTATAAGTAGTGGGCAGGATATGGGTGAGTCTGTCCTTCCTAGCCGTCTAGATGTTTTAAAATTTTACACTTATGTTTGGGAAACTGAAAAGGCAAAGTAAAATGGGAAAAACCCTTCTTTTTTAGAAGTATCCAAGATCGTTGTAGACAAATTAGTTTTTATGTGGGAAAAAGCTTCTATTCCGTGTGTAACTGCTAAAACTATGACTGACTTACTAAGAAAAGAAGTAGATTTACTTCAGACCCTCAACAAATCTTACAGTCGCGACAAAGGCAAAGACAGTTTTGAAAAAAAAAAAAAAATAGCAGCCTTCAAGAATCGCAGTGAGAGTTTGTTTGATGTGAGTGCGTGCAAATGTAAAGATTTTCAACTGTGTACATGCAATCCCGATAAAAAGGTCCCAATTCTTGAACGTGAATTTTTGACAGATCAAAGAAGTGTACGAAAAATGGCAATTGGATGTGTTGATACCAAAGTGACATTGGCAAATAAAAAAAGAATTGCCAGAAAAACGGCAGAAGAAGAAAGATTGCGTGAAAAACGTTGTGACGGAAATGACAATAGCTTCACTGGCGAGAATGAGAACTCCTTAGACTTGAGTATGAGTACCCCCCTTCAAGATGTAGTTTCCGTTTCAGGAGAGTTGGATGTTCTTCTAGAAGAACCAGTTCCCGGCCCTTCCTCATCTACAACTACTGTAAATAACCAAACAAGGCTGAAAATACCATCGTTTTCTCGTGTATGTGATAGGTATGGCGTACCTGATCGAGCAGCAGCAGCACTGGCATCTGCTCTTTTACACGACGTTCAGTCTACTAATTCTTTGGACAATGTTACAAAAGAGGTCGTTATTGATAGGAGTAAAGTGAGACGCGAGAGAATCAAAGCACGCCATGATGTTGTCAAGAAAGAGCTAAGCATTGATTCCTTTAACATACAAGCCCTGTATTTTGACGGAAGAATCGACGAGACTCTTCATATACACCAAACAGAAGATGGCAAAATGCACAGAACAACTGTTAAAGAGGATCACATTTCTCTTATAGAGGAGCCTCGATCGCGGTTCATTGGATTTACAGTGCCTTCATCAGGGAAAGCCATCGACATTGCGAACTCTATCTTCGAGTACTTTCCTGACAACAATCTAACAATGTCCGAAATAGTTTGCATTGGTTGTGATGGATGCAATACAAACACAGGAAAATACAACGGTGTAATTCGAATCCTTGAAGAAAAACTTGGTAGACCACTGCAGTGGGTTATTTGCCAATTGCATTCAAATGAACTTCCGTTACGGCATTTAATGGAAAAGCTAGATGGTCCAACTAGTGGACCGAAAGGATTTGTTGGACCTGTTGGGCAAAGTCTACCAACTTGCCATTCTTTGAAATCAGTTCAGTTTGAACCCATCGAGTTTGTAGCTGATAAAGTCGATCGTGGAGATGAAAACAATTTAAGTACCGACCAACAATATCTTTACGATATATGCCAGGCAGTTTCTAGTGGGGAAATATCCCAAGAACTAGAAAACAAAAGTCCAGGAAAGCTTTCCCACGCGAGATGGTTTACTACAGCAAACAGGATCTTAAGGTTGTATGTTGCTACGACTAATCCTAGTCAAACTTTAATTGAGCTCGCAACTTTCATCGTAAAAGTGTATGCTCCTAGCTGGTTCCGGATCAAGTGCAATCCAAAAGTTATCAATGGAGCTAAAAACTTGTGGCATACCGTAGATAATTGCTCTTATCTCTCTGAAGAAAATAAAACGATTGTATTCAAATGCATTCAAGACAATGGGTACTTTGCTCACCCTGAAAACATGCTCTTATCCATGTTGACTGATGACAGAGAGCATATAAAGAAACTAGCTTTAAGACGTATAATCAACGCTCGATCTAGACAACTAGCCAATAAGCAAATAAGGAGATTTGAGATTCCAAAAATAATTTTTGGAGCATCTGAATATATCGACATGATTGTTTGGAGTGATCTAGAAGTTACAGAACCACCTCTTACACGCTATCTTACGAATCAGGATTTACAAAGGTTACTGGAAACCAAGAATGTAAATATGATTTCCGAATGCACTCTTTTTGAGCTTCCATCACATACTCAAGCGGTTGAAAGAGCCGTAAAAGAGGTAACTGCCGCTTCTAAATTGGTCTATGATAACAAGAAAAGAGAAAGCCTAATAAAGACAAGAATGTTTGATAGGAATATCAGGCCAATCTTTAACACAAAGAAACAATTTAACTGTTAAAGACTGATGTTGTGAATGTAAAGACGTGTCCTCATGGTTGGGTGGAAGGGAGGGCACGGGTGGGACTCGAAGTGCAACCACCTCCTTGTAGTGAGTCCTGGGTAGTTCCATATGAGCTAGCGAAGAGTTGCACAATATAAACATGATTACGAAAGAAACGAGAAAATAATTTTATGGCATTGAAGGCAATTAATAATTGTTAGAAAAAACATCGAAAAATGAACGTTTTCGGGAATTTCCACAAATTTAATGCCTAATGCGCAGACTGACAACCTTTCAAAAAATGTATGAAAAAAATCACGTGAGTATTTTAGACCAATTTCAACCATTTGACAACCACCCACCTGCGATTTTTTCGTATCTTATCCTAAATAAAAAATATTTAAAAATCTAAAAATGTTCAAAAGTTTTAAAATTTTATACCAAATGCGCAGACTGATGGCATGATAAAAATTAAATATTTTACAGAATTGTTATTGGGCCTCATACACAGTCATTGAAAGGTACCCGTTTCCGAAAAAACATTATTGATTTTTTTCACTCCACCCTAATGTCCATGAAAAATTCTTGTACAATCGGTTGAATAGTTTATGCGTGAAAGCAAAACAAACAAAGGCACTTTCGCATTTATAATATTATTAAGATATTATACTTTATAGTGGGTTCTGGAAGACATATTCTATGCAAAAACTTTCTGTAAGTGGTACCATGAACCGATCGGAATAGGCTGATTTTGTATGCAAAATGTATCTATAACATTAATTACAATTACAAAGCAATCACAAAATAAATAACAATGAGGCACCATGGAAAACCCCAAAACCTGCATATATTCATTACATGTGGAAAAAATTTATTGCATCTATTCACTAGAAGTCGAAAAAATAACGAGCTCCTCCCGTTTGTGTTCATTGGGGTGATCGTGACAGGCGGAGAGAAAGAGTGGGGGCAGAGCCGAGCAGTACCGATAAATCCCGAACATTCCTGACAAACCCTGTACATGCGGCTGATAGCGACCTCAGTTCGGAACGGTTCTGATTTCTATTATCTTACGAATTAATGAGTCGTTTTATATCCGAATTAATGAGTCGTTTTATATCCGAATTAATGAGTCGTTTTATATCCGAACATATCTGCAAAACATAGAAATTATATCGAATTAATTATATTAATATTGAACTTTCTTTATAACTCCAAAGATACTTTACAAAATGTGAGATGGTGCACAACGAATAAAATGTCATAATCTAGAATAGAATAGAAAAATTATTTATTTTCTTGAAAATATGTACAATAGTAAAATTATATAAACATCATTTATACCTTAAGCACAAACACAAACATTGCTCCTTAGTTGTAGACACAATTGACATGAGAATAAAAATAAAACAATGTTACTTTTTATTAAAGAAATATGAACATGTCTTTTTTTATTTTAATACAGCTAGGGTACATTAATAAACAAAATTCAAGAAAACAAAATAGGACCTCAAAAGGCAAGGAACTGCCTGTGTAGAGGCTCCAACTTTCTTAGAAAAACAAAAGAAAACAACACTCAAGCAAATGAAATTAACAAATAAATTCAAATACGATAAATCTACCCATTTAAACTAAGCTTTAATAAAACAAATTTGAATAAAAAACACATTATATAATTTTCAAAGTCTAAAGCTAATTCAGTAGTATACATAAAATGCCATAAATATAAATTATAACCATATCCAGTTATCTTTTTGTGATATTGGAATATATTCAAATTAATAGGACAAAAGCAACATATTATAATGTGGAGTCCTTAATTTGTAGTAAATAAATTAATAATTACTTAACCAAAAACATAATTATAGAAATATGACAAAATCAATGACAACTACCTGACTTAAATATAACCTACAAATTATATTTATTTGATTAAGGCAGTTGGAAAATGCAATGAACCAAAAATATAATGTTACGAAACAATTTTTATTGGTTTACATTTTAATACGAAAGATGCAATTAAAAAACTCAACATAATTGTTGATTTTGTGTTTGGAGACCCTGAAGATAAATTCTTTAACTACTATGCTAAGTAGGGCTCTTTTTAATCCTCCTGGATGTTTAATCCACCCTCCAATGTTTTATAGCTACGCCACTGAATGTAACGAAGTTACTTTGTTACATTAGACTTCCTTACGTCTTTTTTGGTATTTCGATACTCCGTTGTATTGGTTTATTTGTATGTAGACAAGAGTAATTGCCTGCCATTAATTACGTTGTAAAATCACGGTTCAATGAAATAAATTTAATTGCGCTGCATCCTGCAGCATCCAGCTTTGAAAATGTAATATATATATTACATTTATACATATACATACATATACATATTACACCACCAGGCTCTATTAAATTCAGAGGAGTACAGAGCGAGAACGCGCGGACTGCTTATTCCACTATTCTAATACGCGGGCTATCTCTAGTTGGCAGGAGGGGCCCCTCCATCCCCACTTTTTCTCTCCGCCTGTCACGATCACCCCATTGAACACAAACGGGAGGAGCTCGTGAAAAAATCAAATGTCAAAATACAAGGTTATGGCATGGTAGACAACTGTAGAGTGTAGACTGAATAAATAATATAATATCAATACGAGCGAGACAGATTACTAAGATAATGTCTACATAAAGTGGAGTGAAATTGGTCAGGTCTTCTGTGTAAAGTGTAGGTTAATTATAGTTAAATAACATTAGTTAAAGCACCAATTACTTAAGTTGTGAAATAATGCTAATGTTTATTTTGTGATATAACCTAAACATTACAGCTTTATTCTCATGGCTTGAGTATTTAACATTAATAAGTTGAGCCAGTAGTTGTCTGGGTAGGGTTCGATAAGCGGACCCAATTTTTTATATCGAAATTGGCAAATGATATTACTTAATCATAACCATGGATATAATCAGTTGATACTGATTAATTATTTTGGGTAGGGTACGATAAGCGGACCTGGTTTTATATATCGAAGAATGTAGTCTTCGATACCTAATATTCGCATCTCAAATCCTAGACTATCAATCAATATAAAAGTATCTATAGTCCTCAATAACAATCATATGGTTTTAAATTAAAATGTGAATTTAATATTAACAGTGATCAAACAAATTATTATAACCAAAATTAGGAAAACTGAAGACCATATTTGCTCCTCTCACAATTACATTTGTTTCTTTCCCACAAATTTCACATAATGGGTTTTTCGGTACGAGTCCTACATGTTGAAGCCACGAAAAACATGTCTTATCATCTTTCAAAGCAATGTTGTGTAGTTTTCTAAAATTGACTGGCATTCTTAATAATCAAATGTTACTTATGTAAAATTGAAATATACCTTACGTGTATTATTTGAAAGTGTTTACAACTGTTGATATAGATCATTTAATTTAATTGTTCAAAATAATTAATTAGTATCGATTGATTATATCGCTGGGAGTTATGATTGAGTAATATCGTTTGCCAATTTCGATATAAAAAAACGGGTCCGCTTAGTGTACCCTACCCATTATTTTGAACAATTAACTTAATCTATATCAACAGCTGTAAACACTTTCAAATAGTAATCGAATTATTATTATTATATATGTGATTACGTGTGTATATATATATATATATATATATAAAATTATTATTATTGTTTTATATATATATATATTATTATTATTGTTTTATATATATATATATATATATATATATATATATATATTGTATATAAAACAATAATAATAATTATTATACATACACGTTTTAATATATAATTACATGTGTGTAATTATAAAAAATTCAATAATTATGACATAACCAACACGAATAATTATTTATATGATTTCCTATTTGATCGATCTCGTTAACTGGTTTGTTTATTATTTATGTAATTTCTTTATTATTTATGAGTTTTCCTATATACTCATATTTTAATTTAAAACATTATGATTGTTATTTAGGACTATAGATACTTTTATATCAATTGATAGTCTAGGATTCGAGATGCGAATATTAGGTATCGATGATTATATTCTTCGATATAAAAAACCGGGTCCGTTTATCGTACCCTACCCAATTGTCTTAACAAACTTCTCTCCATTTAGGCTGCAGTAAAGTGTTCACCACCAAAATTCAATCAAGGAACCTTATTATCAAGTAGAAAGACCTAAACTATGGGATAAAAAACATTTTAATTGTAGTTATTTACAAATAATTATTGCTATCAATGGGTAGACTTTAATTGTTAAATTGGTTTTTAAAATTGTAATGTACGAGATTCTTCTTGTTACGGTTATTTATAGCTCTTATTGTATATGATTTTTAGATATCGAAGTTGGATAGTTTATCAAATTGTTCTTTAACAGTAATCGAATAATGAATGTAGGCCGCTTATTAAAGTCTACCCATAGATGGCAATAATTATTTGTAACATCTAAAAATGTATTGAATAAAAATATTGTTTAAAATTAATTCAAACAAAGTAAAACTATTTGTAAGGCAACGGACCCGGATTTTAATATCGATATTGACAAATGACATTACTCAATTATAATCATCAATATAACCAACTGATACTGATTAATTCAGTTCAACAATATAACTTATATAATCTGTAAAAACGTTTTCAGACAATAAATGTAATATTTGACTTTTTTAATAAATGATTTTGTCAAATTTAATACGTTAGTGATTTTTAGAAAACTTAATGAAATTGTATTAAAAGATGGTAAAACACATTGGTCTAGTGCTGAAAATCCCATTATTTGAACAACCAAGTCAACAACAAGTCTTATGGAAGATATATTTTGGGTTGAATGAAAGTGGTTTTGTACATTTTTTACCCCCTACCGTAGTGAAAACTAGACCTGGCAACTGGTGCTAATACTCAAGACACTTTAAAGCTTGTTGAGAGCTGTGAAACAAAGTTAAAAAATTAGCATACCAGCTGACTGCTTGCAGATTATCTACGTGGTATTTGTACAGAAGAAACGTACGTTTTTCTGGAAATGATGCTTTCAGCCACTTCTTGAAAGCGGTTAACTATTGCTATCAAGGAGAGAACATATTAAATAGTTTTGTAAATTTCTGTGTTTTCTGCTCTAAATGTTTGTTATAATTTTAAAAATTATTTATGAGTTTATTCTACTTTTGTTTGATCTTTAAGGTTACTTTGTTATTTTTGAGATTTTCACTGTGCATATTAAATTAATTATTTAAATTTCAAACATCATTGATAGTATGGCTATAGTTCCATTGATATTGATAGTTAAATCTCGTATTCAATTTACAAATACTATACTGATGATTATACTAATCAATATAAAAAACCCAAGTCCACTTATCGTACTCTGCCCTATTTAAGTAATGGCCACAAGTACAAACGTGATGAACATTCATTATTTGCGTCACAAGCTGTCAGAAACGTTTATCCTTCAAAACATTAAAAATTAATTAAGTGTTACACTGCTGTGTTCTTCATTTTTAATAAATACATGTAACCTAGGCTAATGTCTTAATCATCTACAATTTGAGCAAACCACTCTACCTGGAAGCAATTGGTACGCAGTGTATTCTAACTATGCCCTTGGGTAGAGAGGTTGGTACAATATATTGAAATTTGAGGGAAACTAAGTGAAGTTCTGTTATTGTGAATCACCGGTGTTCTTTAAACTTCTCATCGACTTTAGAGATAATTTCATCGGTCAAAATGCTTGACTATCCACTTTGTTCGTCATCATGCACATTAATTCGGCCATTTTTAATGCACCACTGACGTAACCCACCTTCGCTAATCAAATCATTCCCATAAACTTCACAGAGTTGGTGATAAATATCGATTAGTTCATTGTACTTCGCCAACAAAAACTGAATTACCAACCGCACTTCACAACTCGTGGGATTTTAAACTGCTATTGTAAAACAACAAGGAAATTCTCACTAACACAGCTGAATAGCCACTGAATGGATACATCAAATTGGCCGCTTTTAGCGGGGACAGAACAAAATGTAATATAATTTCTGGATAGCTCTAGTATATCTCTTGGGCTGGTAAACATATTTTAGTTTTTGTGAAATACATTTTTTGTTACTTACCAAGATTATTGCTATAATGCTTTTCTTATAAAGGAATCTATTCCAAACATTTATACACAAATCCGTTAAGATTGTAACTGTTGAATAATATCGAATTTGAAAAGAAACTTTTGAAAATCACCATTTTTCTAACACAAATATTTTGTCCTGTACTTCAAAGGATTAATCAAATAAATGTTTATTCAGCTCTTTCAGTAGTAATTTTTGTAGTGTATTTTCATGTTATAAGTTAACACTTTCTAGAGTGCGTTGTTTTAAAATTAGTTTGAGTTCTTAACAGTTAATCTGAAAAATCTTCAGATGCCAAGATTGGCTAGAATTCATCCAGTAAAGTGTTTTTTTTTTAATAACTCGGTCAATGTATGTCACTTAAGCTTTTTATTTTACTGAGCATTCTTTTTCACACTGTGTAATTAAATAATTTTTTTTGCAGATTCTCAAGAATAGAAAAATGTTACTCAAGTTTTGTCCAAATCTTTCATTTATGTTCCAAGAGACAAGTTCAATACTGGAACGTTACAGCCTGGCCAGGCAGAGTGGTTTCCAAGCTGTGGAAGGTGGTTTTGTGTACAGCACTCCTGTCGAAGATGTGGTGAAAGCCAAGAGAGAGGCTGGAGTACAACAGATCCTTCTCAATGTCAATCCAGGAGATGCAAACAAGGGTGAGTTGGGCTTTGCTGCAATCCCTGGCCAACAAGAGAAGTTCAGGAATGGCCTACAAGAGGCAATTACTTACTGTAAGGCACTGGACTGTCGATTGGTTCACATAATGAGTGGAAAGGTGCAAAATCCTAATGATGAGAATGATAAAGTTTACGAGGAAAATCTTCGTTTGGCGGCATCGATCTTGCAGGAAGAAAATATGGTCGGGATTATAGAACCGATTAATGGAATATCGTTACCAGGGTACTACATGAACAACTTTAGGAAAGGTTTGGATGTCGTAAAGAAAGTTAACAGTCCTCATATCAGACTTATGGCTGATCTGTTTCACTTTCAAATGATGAAACTTGACTTGTCAAGCAGCATTAAGGAAGCTTTTCCTTACATTGGTCACGTTCAAGTGGCACAAGCTCCAAATAGAAATGAACCTGACACCCAGGGAGAAATAGACTTCAAGAGTACATTTTCATTGTTGGAGTCTCTTGGCTATGATGGCTGGATTGGACTGGAGTATAAACCTGCCTCAGATACAAACACTGGTCTGAAGTGGATTCAAGCAATGGGTTACACTTTATAATAAAAAGAAAACATTAAAATAAATAATTAGTATAGGTGCAGGGACATTTTTTAATAGTAAGAATATACCACTCATTTATTTTGAAGAGTAGTTACAACATGGGTGTACAGGTTTATTACTGTGATAAATGTAGCTTTTTTAGATAAGATAATTAAATTACACATTTCCACATAGAATTATAGTGCGGTGATGTCATTGTAATGTCTATTGACAATATTATTGTTATTTTATTATATTATTGATAACTAACACATTTTATATTTTGTACTAATATAAAAACTATTAAATAAAAAAAATTAAGCACTCTAGTATTTAAAATATAATATCCATGTTGTCCATAATGCGGAAAATATCTAATTAAATGAGTATTATTCTATTTATATAATACCAGTTGTAAAATGAATCATTGTAGTTGCTACTATGGATAAATCCTCCATTTTGGCACACAACATATACAAGTAATTTTTATTATTAAATGGATTGCGACAAAATGTTTAAACTTGGTGTACTTAATTAGGATAGATACTTATAATTTTACCAAACAAAATTGTTCCATTTTACTTTTTAAAAACAGTAAAGAATCAAAATCTTTACGAAAATAGAATTTTTATTGATACATTAAGTTTAATAGAACTTGAAATGAAATGAAAGATGTCTTTATTGAACAAAAAGAAAATCATATTCAATTGGTGAGGTTAGGACTATTAAGTCGTCTCTTACACCTAACTATAAACTTACAAAGTTTTTTACAAATACAAAAAAACAAAATGCAATGTTTTCTATCTTCTGTATCATACGAAGATATGAAAATCTGATTATATCTACCTGAAATATCCAACTCTTAAATAATCTGCTCAATACTGCATTGACCCTAATACATCCATAGTAATGTACAGCAACTGAGCGTTAAATTCTTTTTAACTAGTTGAATTATATTTTTTTGAACTTTTTTTATTAGCAAAGCTTTTAAAGTACAGGAGAGCTTGTCACATAGCTTGAGTTGCTGCTGGTATTTGTGACTTATGAAATTTCTCAAGTCTGATATTAGGAATAATAACATTCTTTTACATTTTATAGTGTCATGAAGAATACTGTAGTATCAAATTTGTTTAGGTTTCCTTTTACATAGACTTAATTTTGAAAAATATAAATACAGGCCAGAGTCAAAATTTGGAACCTAGCAAAAGAATGTCTACAAGATGACCGTGTAGATGGTCCAACAACTATTCTAATAGCCTTTTTTGCCAAAAAGACTGCAGCACTTGAATTTCCCCAAAGACGAACACCATAACACATATGGCTATGGAATAAATCATATGTCAATATACGTGTAATACGTTTACACAAAACTTAAGCTTTTTCTTAGCAGAAATATCACCCTTGACGGCTTTTTACAAATGTCAACATGAGCACTCCAATTTAGTTTAGTATCAAGAATAAATCCCAATAATTTTACAGGTTTAAGTAAGCATTCTTTCTTATTATCTATTTGAGCTCTTAAAGTAAATATTATATTTTCTGCTTCATCATCTTTAATTAATAGTTTGTTTGCAGGGTACCAGTGTTTTGCTAGTTCTAAGGACATTAGTTGTGCCGTAACATTAGGAATGTCAACACCTGTACTAATCATAGTGGTATCGTCTCCATATAATATAGACAAGAGATGGTACATTAAGATAAAATAGAAACAAAAAGGGTCCCATAACAGAGCCTTGGGGAACCCCTGTAGTAATATTAAGATAACCAGATTCAGTTGTATTAACTTTTACTATCTACTTTCTATTGGAAAGGTAAGTTTTAAATAATTGTGCTAATACTCCTTGCCCCTAATACTACAATTTTCTAACTTTTTCACAACATACTGTGGTCAACATTGTCAAAATCCTTGCTTAGATCTATTAAATTACTTCCTATTACTAACGTATTTCAGCAGAAAGTTTAGGCCTAAACCCAAATGAAAATAATACAAGTTTTTATCAACAAAATAACCAAATAACTGAGTTAGCAAACAGAATTCAACAACTGTACTAAAAATTTCCACAATTGCAATAAGACGGTAGTTTTTGGGTAAGCTCCTCTCTCCTTTTTTAGAAAATAGGAGTCACCCTTAATGACTTCAGACTGTTTGGTAAATGACCCTTATCTAGCATTAAATGAGTTCAATAAGTAAAAGGTTATATGATACCAGCAATTATTAGAAAAATGTTTTAATTAGAACACCTATATATATCTTCACTCTAAGAATTCTTAAGTTTACCAACTATATTCACGATCCCACTAGCATCTTTAATATTCCATTTAAATTTTAGAGGCAATTCTTCTGAAAGAGTTTAATTTTTTCAAGATATCCATACAATCACATTTGAGAGGTATTTGAGCTATTATTCCTTGGTAAGCTGACAAAATAAATTGTTTAACCTATCAGGAAGGTGGTACTTTTTGAAAACTGTTGTAGCTACATATGAGTCAGACTTTTGTTTTATTATATTCCATGTCATTTTACATTAGTTTTGAGCATTAATTGTAAGAGAATTGTTAGCAGCTATTTTCGCTTCAGCAATGGCTTTCCTGCAACATATTTTACATATTATCTTTATCCGTTGGATTTAAACTTAACTTCCATTTATCATACAAAATCAGTAAATAACTTCTCTCAGCTTTCAACTCAGGCTTAAATACCATTTTAAACGTTTATTTTTGCTGTTATTGATTTTAACTCTGGGACAGTGGTAATTAAACAACAGCAATAGTGTCCAGAAAAAGACAACACTATATCAACATCATCTAGCTCATAAAGTTTAGTCCACTCAATACTATTTAAAAGATTTTCTTTACAAATTGATAATCTTTTACATTATTTTTGCTCAATATGAAACTATTCCAAACCAAAAGTTATAGAAACTTTTTTTCCAAACTAATGTAATCAAAACACCGGAGTGGTCTGATATTAAATCTTGGTTAATTAATGCAGATGTAAATGATTCCTTATTAATGTTTGTATACACATTATCAAGGCAAACAATTTTATTATTGACACATTCTTTGACAGTAGTATGAGGACTATTGCCTCAAAAATCCACCTGATCCTGGAGTCGGTGAACTTCAACATTGAGGTTCAGAAGATGCTTTATTCGTAAAATGGACAGGATTAATAAATTGACAAAAAAATTTAATCTCTTTTAATAAAGGAATACTTTATTATTCTGATTCACGGTCAAGATATCAATCACATTATATTTATTACAACTGACCTTAATTTATGCTTATATTCATTTAACTTACAATAATTCATTACATTGTGTCAATCTAAATATTAGATTACATCAAATGCATAAAACAGACCAAAGAGTATAAAAATATAAACATTACTTACTTCTAACTTGATATAAAATAATTTTATTACGTCATTTTCCCATAATTAGGAATACACAATTTTCACTTCTTGTACTTTTCATAAAATGTTATCTCTTATACATATACAATGTTAACAGTATTTAAAAAGTTTAGACAATTGTTTTACCAATTAATGAGACCAAAATACTACCTGATTTTCAATTTCTTGAATAATAAAATTATGTTAAAATTAACGGTAGGTTCTAAATTGCTTTAAAATAGGAACAAAGCTTTAATTAATCAGGAATATATTAGAGAAAGATTTCTACCTTCATCTCCTAATTAAATTCATTGAATTTTAACCATTTTAACAGTTACTTAAATGATAATACTGTGATATTTTACACAATGAACACATTATTTTAAGGGTAAAATAACAGATGATACAATGTATAGAATCATCCTGTATTTTGTACTTGGTATGTGAGAGTGGCTCTGTCTTCAGTTTCAATTTCTCATTAATATAAAAAAATACACATAAGAAATAATTTTACAAGTTTCAGCTGTCGCTGTCAATTGTCCACAGCATATTGATACCAGAACGTCCAAGGTTGATACGGCCCAGGATCCCATGGTCCTTAGTCTTGACCGTATGTAGGAACAGAAGAATAGTGAAGAAAAGGTTATTTCGACCCTGGAATGAACATCGACATTCAATCAATACCAACTGAAATGAATGCAAACCATAATAAATAAATTTTTCATAGTACAACATTCTACATTATCTAAAGCACTGCATACAACTTTGCTTTAATACTAAAGACTCCCTAAATCAAAAGCCATTTTGATAAATTTGAAAAAAGCTGTCATTTACTATCTACTATTTAAAATAGAAATTAAGTTCAAATACTGTTAACAATTTTATCAAATCTAACTAAAATAAAAAATACACCTTCTTAAATAAATCTGAAGAACTTAGGATGTTGAATATCCTTCAGTAGAGGAAAACCTCCCTAAAATCAACAGTCATGAAAATTTTTCACATCACATCTTCGTACCTAATACAATATAAGACAATAAAGAAAATTGGTGATTTTCATAACAATAGTTAAAAAAGCAAAGCTACCAAGTTTAAAATTGTATACCTTTGTTTCAAGCCAGATAAAAAAGAACTACCAAATTCATTGGATCTTAGTGAAAAAAATACATTCCAATAATTTAATCTTTTTTAGATTATAAAATTGTATTACTATTCAGCTCAACTAAATTAGAAACAAATATTTGAGTGAATTTGAATTATATTTCTTTTTTGTTATTTCAGAATGTGCTTTAACCCATTGCGGATCGTATTGTTCTGGCACACGGGCACGAATTAATTTACGGTCAGCGGCCGCACGAAAAGTAATGGTGCGCCACATTGTATCACTCGCTATTGTATATTAGAAAATTCAGCTGTGAAGGTATTCGTTCAGATGGAACATGAGCCTGCTGGGGTATCCGTGATGTAGGAACGATAACACACGAGCAAGGTTGCGGGGTGGCAGGGATGATGTCTGAATCAGTCTAAATATAGCGGCTCGGACGAAGCGATTACAACATCCGGGCTATTGTCTAAACTAAACCCGCCAACATGTACGTCTGCGTCGTTTAGTTCTGTGTCACTAACCTCAAAAGTATATATAATAACAACTGAGGAAAACACCCAATCAGAAGCGCTAAAAAGCAGAGAGTAAACTCATATGAATGATTTTTCAACTTCGACTTACAACTGCGATCTGTAGGATATTTATAAAACTTTGAAAACTCTAAACGTAGACCGTTGTTGAACACTTAGTTGACAAGTGAAGACGATCGCCCGATCTATCAGACATTAGTAGAACTATTTGGAGGGAAACTTAAAAGCAGATTGCTTTTGCGACCTGAGCACGTCATCTGTTAGGCCCGGCCGCTGCGTGACGAGCCCAGCTCGTCAGTGATCCACAATGGGTTAAGGTCATATTATTTTCATATTTTTAGTTATCCAATAAAATATCCAAATTTTTGTAATATTGCATAAACATGATTAAATAAATATTGATAGTCAATATTTGACTGGATTTTAACTAGTTCACGTTGCTCCTCACATTCACAGTAAAAGGTGAAATACTGTATGTGTAACCACAGGGGTGCCACTCATGAAATGTATTAGATATTTAATAAGGGTTTACACTATGGTAACACATTATGTAACAGAGAGAAAGCAAAAAGTAACTAAAATAAAATAACTGTACACCTCTGACAATCGTACAATACTATAAACTAGTATAGTATGCTCTGAAAGGTACCTTAGGAGTGTGAAATGTCTCAGTCTTGGTCTGCAGTATGTAGTTGGGTGGGGAGGTGGACGTCTCCACGATGCACAGCTGGCCAGGCATGGGCTTGTTAGGCATACGCACTAGGTGATGGGAGGAGAAGGGGCGGCTGTCAGGTAGTGAAGTCTGTGGCAGTTGGCAGTCCAGGTAAGTTGCCAGCAAGTGTAGAACCAGGGCAGCGTCGGTGGGTAGTGGTGGGGCCCACTCCTTGCCCCCCCACATTCCCCCACCATTCCATCGGTACTCACTCATACATCCACCCCTCGCCAACTCTGTTTACAATACCACTACTGTTTCATAAACTATGTAAGACTGTAGATAAACATCTTCACTGCAACACGAATCATGTACTGACTTTAGGACAGACAGAATAGTACTAAGTTGTGTCCAACGGTCAATGTGTTAATAAGGCAAGTGAGTTTCTCCAGTAAACAAATTTTTCTAGTCACAACAATAATTAAAAATATTTATTTTTTGAGTAAAAATGTTTTGTCGTATCATTTATTTTATACATTTATCATACTTTAATTCAAAATTTCAATTTAACTGCAAATACATTAAATTCTTATGAAAAAGTTGTGTTTTTAATCTAGAAATTTGTAAAAAGTCTAGTAATGACAGAATTTGTTCACCCAAAATGTTTATTTACCAGAATATATTTTATTCTTTTATTACATGTTCCGTTATTTAGGACTGCTAAAAATTACTTACGATTAATCTAGTATAGACAGTTGTTTACCTTTGATTCGAGAGACAAGGTACTCTTGGTTCTGAGTGAGGTCTAGGAAAGGGACAAGCCGAGCGAGACTGGGTATGTTCAAAGCCACCTGGGGTATCTGCGCAGTCTTGTTGAGACGCTCCAACCCAACCACCCCTACGCTAATATCCACCAGTCCCTGGTTATGCAGAGCCTCATCCACGTTGCGTATCTCGGACACCAACCTCTCCAAGATGGTTTGGGAGATCCACTATTCACAATCATCAAAACCAATCCTTAAAAGATTAACTAAGCTTTTAAACAAAGAAAACTAGGCTAATGTTAGTGCTCACATAATACTATTTTTGTACACAGTTGAAATATCGTATTGAATCATTGTCAGTGACCTATACTATGAATAATACATAATTTTTATTAACTCAAAAAACTTGTTGACATTGTTGTTTACCTATGATTACTTCAATATATTATTTAACTTGTCATCTGTAGAAATAATGTTACATAATGTATATAATTTATTGACAATAACCAATGGATGCCACATGCAAAAAAAATTATATTGAGGATAAATTCGAAATAACAGAATTGAAACAAATTTAAGAAAGAGAAAGAAGAAAAGTAATAATTTCTCTGTAAAGTCGTGACTTCTAATATCACTTAGAAGCTGGCATTTTTAACCCTTTGAGTGCCACGGGTATTTTCCGAAGGCATATGCATAAAGTGCCACGCTGTTTTTCGCATATTTGTAAGCTTTTGGGAAAAAAGCTGTTGTAAAATAACTACCAAGCAGATTTCCATAATTTTCTTGTTGTTTTTTTTCTATTAACCCTTTGAGTGCCACGGCGTCGCTAATTTTGACGCTACGAAAAGTGCATAAAGTGCCAGCGTCGCCAATTTTGACGTTTTGTATTTTGATAATATTTTATATAGTAAAAAGTTATTTCGACCAAATAACCGGATAGCTGCAATCGATCGGTTTCCAAACTATCGGTAAATACGAGTATTACGATGTTTTCTTTCTTCATTGGTCTGTGAAACATGTGTTCTTTGCGATGATTTTTTCTTCCAGTCACACGACATGGCGGTTAAGTATTGTGTTGCGCTTCAAGCCATTATTTATGTTTACGTGCCGGTAACCAAGCGTGTTCTATAAATATGAACTACAATAATTAGTTATACAGTGTTTAGCCGTATTTTGTTACCGTATATGTAATTCAGTGACTGAGTTGTGTTCAAACGGAATACGTTACTTTTAGTGTAAAAGAAAGTGAGTAAAAATAGTGTCTTTGTTTATATTTTTAGACTTTTATTTAGAAATGAGCAGGTCTAATGGAAACATTGCCAACGACGACGATCGTCTTTTACAAATGTTGAATGAAAGTGTTTCTTCTGCATCTTTCATTAGCAGTAGGCCGGGGTGGTTCAGGCGATCATGGAGAGGTTAGTGAGAGCGACGTGGAACTATCTGAAGACTCTGATTTAGAAAGTTTGAGTGGTTATGATGATGACACTGATGCAGATAAAGACTATGAACCTTCTTCGGCTGATTCCGACTCTTCATTTAGCACCAGAGGTAGGCTAGAAATAACTACATCTACTCCTATAGCTAAAAAAAGACCGCAATTAGTAAATAATGGTCACGCTAGGCCTAAACGTCTCAGACTACTCAGTAGCAGTGAATTAGCCACAGCTGATGTGTTAGAAGAAGATTCAATCCTGGATGAAATTGATGATTCTGATGATGAGACGATCGTACTGCTGATGAACAGCTAGCTACCTTCTGAATGGGAGGAAGTGGGGCCTGATGATGACTTTCCTCTTGGCTATGTTACTTACAGAGAACTTGCAGGACCTAAACATATGCCAAATCCCCAGTCTGGCCCCAGTGCTTATTTTTATTTGTTATTTACAAACTTATTGTTTACAAGCTTAGTTAGAGAAACTAACAGATATTGCTGACCAGTGTATTTCAAAGGGCATGTACAAAGACAATTCCAGAATAAAATGTATGGCTACCTGTCACTATCAATGAAATGAAGGCATTCATTGTGACAATTTTGAACATGGGTATAGTACGGTTGCCAACAATTTTTAGCTACTGGTCCACATGTCCCTCCATAAACCAAACTTGGTTCAGATAGATGTTTTCACGGAACCGATTTCAGCTAATCCTCAAATTTTTTCATATGGTGAACAATGAAGTGTTAGACAGGCAACCATATGATCCCTGCGCAAAATTTTTACCCAATTGTTCAGCATGCAAATGTTTTATTTAGACATCATTACACTGCACACCAGCAAATTTCAGTAGATGAATCTCTAATTGGTACTAAGTCCAGAACAATTTTGCAGCAGTATCTCCCGAATAAAAAACATCACCGGTGGGGAATCAAGGTTTGGATGCTATGCGATTCCGTTGTAAATTACTGTTTGGGGTTTTTTGTCTACAAAGGAGCACGTCACGATGACCCACAAGAAAAAAAAGAGATGCAGGAACTAGGAACAGGTTTCTTTGTTGTAAAAAAACTGCTGACACTCTGTAACTACATAAACAAAGGATACCATGTTTTTGTGGACAATTTTTTTTCCTCGCTGTCTTTAGCAGACTTACTTATACAGTGTTGGGTACTTATTTCACTGGAACTGTACGGTCAAATCGGAAAGGTATGCCAGAACACTTCAGTAAGACAAGATTTGCAGTAGGTGTTACCAAATTTGTGAAGAAAGGACATTTTCTACTTTGTGGTCATCGAGACAAGAAATCTCAAAAAAAAAAACAAGTGTTGCTATTGTCAACTTCTTCAAAAGCAAACAACTTCAGAAATGTCTAGAAGGATGAGAAATCAACAAGAACCACAACTGATTTCTAAGCCAGATGTCATAATTGATTATAATAAATAAATGGGAGGCGTTGATACATCAGATATGATGTTGTTACACCTATCTCGACGAAAGGAAAACTCTAAAATATTGGAAGAAGGTTACCTTCAACATTATGAATAGAATGCTTCTCAACTCCTACATATTGTATGCTGAGCATAAAAAATCAAACAATCAAAAATCAATGAATCGCCTAAAATACATTCAAACCATTGTTTCGGAGATTGGAAATGAATGGATTAAAAATAAAAAAATCAATGCCTCCCCACCTGACAATGGACTTTCTTCATCAAAGGACACATTTGGAATAAAGCAGTTGCCTGGGAAAATGCTTCGCCTCTGCAAGGAGTGCAGCACTGAAAACACCAAACATCGCACTGCCTATGTTTGTGTTAAGTGTTGAAAAAGGTGTACAATCCCAAGTGCCTCAGCATACACAAATGCAAAATATAGATGTGGAACCTTTTACAGTGTAAAATAATTTTGTATATATATAGACTTGTTATTGTTTCTTTTTATAACTTTTTAATAATAGTGTTGTTTTGGTTTTACGAAGTTTGCTGACACCTACGAAAGAAAATGTAAGTCAGTTTATTTGTCTCTATATTTACTTATCATATATTTTTGTGTTATCTTGATCTTTAGTTTATGTATTGTGAAATCTGCACTATAACTATTTAATTTCTAAAACTCTGAAAAATAAAGTACGATTGAAAAAATAGCAGTACCGAGCAGCAGCAGCGTTTTGTTATAAATATAATGCTATGTTTGTTTATATCATAGAATCACATATTATGCATGAATATTATTTAGAATTTTATGGCCTTTGTCATGGTATACCTTTAAAAAATATAATATAAATATGTAAACAACAAATGTACTTCAAACATTTTATTTTATAAAAAGTTTGGGATTTTTTTAATATTTATTCAAAGAAATGTTATAGTTCTTTATATTTTAAACCCATTAAAGTAAGTTCATTATATTCTCCATTCCATGTGTAACACTTTATTTCAAAAATCATGAAAATCAAATGCTTAGCTTTTGTGCAATCATGTTTTTCCTAAATGCTTGTAATTTGAAGTAAAATGACACTTTCCGTTGAATTATCATATATGTTTCATTTTGACCAATTAAAGCAATGTTATAACCTATTAAATTTGTTTATCTTTATACACTCTTTTCCCATGGGTATACATTTAAAAAATCTAAAAAAATACAATTATACACTCAATTTAGGTTCAAACTTAACTTAAAAAAAAAAAAAAAAAAAAAAATTTTGTAAAAAATTTAAATTTTTATATGTTTTAAAACAAAATTTGTTTCCCATGGTATACATTTAAAAAAATCTAAAAAAATACAATATACACTCAATTTAGGTTCAAACTTAACTTTAAAAAAAAAAAAAAAAAAAAAAATTTTGTAAAAATTTAAATTTTTATATGTTTTTAAAACAAATTTTGTTTTTAATTACATGTTTCATAAACTTCATTTCATTAGAAAAAAAACAACAGCAAATGATCAAAATCTGTTGGATAGTTATTTTACTAGAGCTTTTCTCCCAAAAGCTTGCAAATATGGGGAAAACAGCCTGGCACTTTATGCATATGCCTTTGGAAAATGCCCGTGGCACTCAAAGGGTTAAATGCAGAATATGATACATATCGTTACAAATAAAATTTGATTTATAAAAATATAAAAAGTTCAGTATTTATAAAAAATGTTTTTTACTTTTGTATAAAAAGTTAAGTTTCGACCTAATTTGTGTGTATACGTTATTTTTAAGATTTTTTTATTTACACCATGATAAAGACCATATGATTCTAAATAAAACCCATGGGTAATATCTTATTCTAGAATTTTAAAAACATGGCATTGTATGTATTAACAAAATGCTGCCCGATACCGACATTTTATAAACTGTACTTCATTTGTCAGAGTTTAGAAATTACTTAGTAATGATGTAGTTTTCTCAATAAATCTAATAAAACATTAATACAACACTAATAAATATGATTAGTAAATTTAGGAACAAATACTTGCTAACATATTTACATAAAAGTTTACATTTTCTATATAATAACCCTAATAATATTTACACTGAAAATTCACGTTTTTCGCTTGAACACAACACAACTCAAATCATACATTACTTTTGTAAAGAAATACAGTAAAATACTGTATAAGTTACTATTTTATTTTGTATTTACTCAAATGCTTGGTTATCGGCACATAAACAACAAGAAAGGCCGTTACGCAACACGGTACTCGTCCGCTACGTTGCGTGACTGGAAGACAGAATCATCGCACAGGTACTTCGTTATTACCACAGCCCACTATTTTTGGACGAGTTTTCCTTATCAGAGATCAAAATAAACTTCATTATACGTTCCTCCTTCCATAATGAATCGAAAAATACTCGATGAGTCATACTTCCTATCTCCAAATAGACACACGAATGGCCTGACATTTTCGAATAATGAAATGTTGTTCTTATAGTTTTGGATTTAATTGACTGTCGTAATAACTTGTAAATTCCAAAATAGGTTAAATAAAGTCAGTTGTTTTTAATACTGTAATTTATTTTGTCCCCGATAAGGAAAACTCGTCCAAAAATAGTGGCTTCTTGATAAGTACCCAAACAACATAAGTTTCACAGATACAATAGTAGAGAAACAACATAAAACTCGTATTTATTGATAGTTTGGAACCTATTGAATACAGCCGTCTGATTATTTGGCCAAAATAATCTTGTACTATATAAAATATTATCGAAATACGAAACGTCAAAATTGGAGACGCTGGCACTTTATGCACTTTTCGTACCGTCAAAATTAGCGACGCTGTGGCACTCAAAGGGTTAACAACAGGTATAATACATTACCATTCGCAAATTAGCAGTCCATTCTGTCAGCAAAGCTGGATTTATTTTGTTTTTGCGCCAGACATCAGCATACTGGAAGGGGGATGGTGACCCTGTCTCATCTCCTGATCCCACTCCACTCTGTGCTTGGGCTGAAACATGAACAGGCAAGATTGTATCAGTTGGTGATAAAACAATTTTAAAGCATTCAAAAATTTACTTTGAATAAAATTAAGTTGTATAATGTGAACTATACCACTTTTTATTTGTACAAGGACTACCATAATGAATTTACAACCTTATACTCGTGCTGTTTGATTGATTAGTCATAACATACTTAGAAACTTTACAGAACATATTTTTATAATATACAAAGAGGGATTTTATATTAGTTTATTTACAATATACATTTTTGGTTCAGTCGACAGGGAACAATACTTTTCATTATAATACAAAATAGTCACCTTTGATCACATGATAAAAGTTACTTTTTTACAGTTATTACAAGATAATACTCAGTATTTAGGCAATTTTGACTTTTTTGTTCCACCTATTGAGATAAAAATTCAAAAGAATCACTAATGCATAATGTTTGTGTTAAAAAACACAGTTATTTCAAGTTCAAGATAGCAAGATTAAATTAAATGTTTACTTGCGAGGGTGATACACAAGAAAATATAATGCACTTAACGCAACTGAGAACTCAATATAGAATAAATGCAAGAGTCCATATCTAATTTAAGTGATTAAACATGAATACAACAGATCCTACTGACCATATATCCTCAGGATTAATTATGAGGGATGTTACTTAAGTAAGGGTCAATGTTTGTATACTCTTGTAGTTCAAATAACTGCTTCAACAAATATTTGCGTTGTTTCCTGTCATCCCCCGTAAATAAGCATTTTCCATCATTTTAACAAGGTTATTGATCGTTCGCTACTTGTGAGATAAGGTCAGTAACATTTTTTTTTTTTAATGCAAACCCCACTACTTGTGAGATAAGGTCATTGATGTTTTTTTAATGCAAGCCCCACTACTTGTGAGATAAGGTCATTGATGTTTTTTTAATGCAAGCCCCACTACTTGTGAGATAAGGTCATTGATGTTTTATTAATGCAAGCCCCGCGACAAGGTCAGTGGTATGCTTTTTTTAATTCAAGAAACATTTAGACTCATTCATAACAAAGACAGATAATAATGTGTTGAGTCAATTTAAAGTATTTCAGGAGATGTATAACATAGGTATTCTTTTTCAGCCCTAGATCCAAGCAACAATCTGTGGAATACCTGCACACAACCTTTTCTGTCATGTACATAGCCAAACAAAATACTGTCACAACATAAGATGGAAACTGTATTCTGCAATAGGTGTGGTGTTTTACTTGTGAACTTTATTCCACAAGGAACAACTTTCAATGCAGAAGCGTACTGTGTGTTCTGAAAACTGAGATGTTCAGAACAAATGGCATGAGTTGCTGACAGGGGAAATCCTCCATGACAATGCAGGAACTCAAATTGTTGTTGAGGCTTAGATAATAATGAATCTATTGGTTGGAAATTTTGGATCACCCACAAATAGCCCCAAATAACTTGCTCTGAGTGATTTCTACATTTTTTTGGACACCTGAAACATCATTTTGGCAGGTAGCAATTCAATGATGAGGAAAGGAAAATGGCTTTGAACTTCTTCAACTCAGATTTTTATACCAGATCACAAATTTCTTTAAAGAGGGATTTCAAAACTGTTTTAAGAATACCATTTGGGGATTGCAAATGCCTAGATAAAAAAGGTGATAATGTACAAAAGTAAAGAATAGGTGGAATCTAAAAATAAATTTGTATTGATACGTTTTTTGTACAATACCAGTTCTTGTAGATTGTCTGCTTTATACAAACATATGTTTAACTCAGAAAGGCTCACTTCTGGCCGGTATGCACAATGGGTACAGCAAAAACTACATATCTGGACAACTTAATGAATATCCAAAAATAGCACATTGCTAACCACAAATTGATATATTGGCATAAGGGCATAACTTAGTTGAAAGGACATGTTCACTATAGAGGACTATAATTGGAGAGTAGATATTCCCCATTGCTAAAATTTATTAGGAAGCCTATACTGGAGTAAACATGCTTCCAAATCTGTTTAAACTGGGAGACTGGAAGAGTGTTAGTTTTCCTCAATCCCAAGGTGGTAATAATTGAGGATGAAGTTACCTCAGAACCCCCCTGTGGTTTCTGTTATATGACAGTAGGAGACTTAACTATTTTTGAACATTTTGTCACGCCACACAATAAGACCTCGCTTCACAGAATACAAGGTGATACAGTACCTGGGGATAAGGACATCTGGTAGGTGCAGCGGCGCAGTAGGGGCGAGATGTCCGTTGTGGTCCGAGATGCTGGGTGACTCCAGAATCCACTTAGCATGTTGGATGGTTGTTCCATACTGTTCTCTGTCAGCCAAACGATTGAAATATTATCTTCCCACACTTAATTTAATTGTTTCACTTAAATATATAAAGTGTTTACACTAAATTTCATTTGTGTGTTCACAATCTTGTAATGTACATTTAAAAAAGTTCAACAATATAGTAAAAATATAAACAAGATCACTCCACTTTACTATTTACTTCTTCACAGCAAGTGAGAGAAGAGAGTTCACAATAAGAAAGTTCTGCTCTGTTTTCAGAAAACAGATTAATCCATCATAATTTTACAAGTAACTTGACTATCTTTTATAACAACTGAAATGGCATTCTTATCGCAGAGTAATAGCAGTGACATAGGTGCAACCGAGTACACTACTTCATCTACAATCACTACAGAATTTCCTACTTTATGTACACTGTAATTTTATAATCAGAGATATTTAAAGTAGTGTATATCTATGTGAAATATTTAAATACAATATTGAAAAATATTGTTCTAACATATTAATTTTTTTGACCTTTATAATCAAAATTAGAGACTCATCATTTTACCATGACAGAAGCAGGCTTCTCAAATCTGTGTATGTATATATATTTTCTTAATCAGTGAAACAAGGCAAAATCAAGAATGGCACAAAAAGAATACTAAGTTTGGAGTAAATTACAATGGCCATAAATATATACTTTTTAATATATTTTCTTGATCTTGAAACAATGCAAACAACATTAACGTCGGAAATATAATTCCCTCGAACCAGAAGTACTTATACACATGTAAAGCCTGCAAAATTGCATGCAAAGGCGTGGGTAACTTCTAGTTTATAATAATAGTTAAATTAATAAACATATGGTTGTGCTGCCATAAAATAATGTTTACACAAAACAGTTAATTATATTTAACAACTTCTTTCAATGAACAACATTTGTTTGCTGCAATGCATTCCTTATGGGATACTTATTTCTAGTATTTTGTTTGTTTGTTAGATTGCACCTTTGGCTTTTCATACTATTTAGAAATATAATTCTAAAATGACTTGTAATATGAAGTATGCATTCTGTATCCTTTTTAAGTTCCTTACTCAATGCTCACTGAAGAAAATAGATTAAAGACATTTTCCTCTGATTTTTTATAGGAAAAGATTTATCTCATTGTCTCTCCCAATTTCTAAAAACCTATTTCTACACATTCTTAAATTTTACCCACTTTCTATAGTCTACTTCTGATGATTAGACTTACTGAAATAGAAATCAATACTGAATGTCAAATATGTATCTCACCGACAACAGAACTCTTTTCTAGGCTTTCAAATTCCCGGAGATACTGTTGAAGGGCGGACTCATCCTGGATAACCTCTGAAGTAGCCAGGATCGGAGACTGGTACGAGGTGGGTGGCGAGCTCTTTGACTGGTACAGCCATGATGGGGCAGAGCTGTTAAAGTTTCCTGAAGTTATACCTATGAAACATTCCTTATTATAGTTTTATAAAAAATGGCCAATAAGTTATAACTGTCTAAAAATCATGGTGAGACTTGAATTTTCATATAAATAGTAAAATAAAATAATATTTCAACACTTTCTATATTTTAAGATATACAAAATATGCTTCAGATAATTCATTCTATTTTAGTCTGAGTATAGTCCTTTGTTTTTTTATTTAAGATGCTATCTAAATTTATTTTCTTTATTGCTCTAAAAAGATAAAAACTGGAATGATAATGAATACGAGCAAAATAAATATGTATTAATATTTCTGATCTATAGTATAAGGACATCTCATTAAGAAAATAGATTCCAGAATTAATTTTTGTTAAAACTTATCTATTAAATTGTTATGACTGCGACCAAGAAACCATTTATTTAATTTTTTTAGCGAAAACTTTGCTGCCTGGTGACCTTTTCATTCCAAAATCAATAGACCAAATTTTGGGTCTCTATGACCTTTCTATTAAGAGTTATTGCACAGACAACACAGTTGTAAGAATGACCTGTCAGATCCTTCATAATAAGTTATAAACTTTTCATTTTGTAACATGGTTTCTTTGATACTCTGTGCAAGACAATAAATTGATATTGGTGTGAAACTATGAGAATAAAAATAAGTAAAAAAATTACTCTGTTAAAAAAATTCTAGTCCATAATTTGTTTCACGGCTAACCAAAAATGTATTGTTATTGATATGAAATGACATCATAGTGAGAAAATAAACAATAACTGAAGAATTCTTTGAGATACAAAATAGATAGAAAATTGAAACTATATGAAGGATGATTACAAAACAATGGAGAAGTGCATAAGAAAGAAAAGAATATATGTAGGAGGATAGATGTATTGGATGAGGAGAGAGGCAAAATAAATGTATGTATCTATGTGCCAGTATGACAGAAGCATGAGACACATTAGAAGACATGAAAATACTAACTCTCGTTAGGGTCGCAATGAGAGAGGATGGAGGAGGAGAGCCAACTGTTGGTGGACATGTTGAGAGGAGTGACACACATTGGAGGCTCCAACTGTGGTGACTTGGGCTTTACAGGTGTAGATGTGGCAGTCCTGATGTAGTAATCTGAAATACAAACATGTACATAACATTCATATTATATCAAAATAATTAATTACAAGTTCCTTTCTTAAAATAATGATAATTTTAATTTTTGATGAATCATCCCCCCTTCAAATAATGTTAACACTACTCTGATTTAGCCCGAGTCTCACAACAATCCGCTACAGATTTTTACTAGTTGTGAAGATTTAAAATCGAACATAGAACAATAAATACAATCCACCTTTGAGTTGAAAATGTTTTTCAACAGGTCATTAAGGTAATGTGATAAATGAAGCTACAGTTCAAAATTGTTCTGTGTGTTCCATTTTTGAAACATAACAACAATGGCAAATATATGAAAAACTATTATTCCATCTAAGTAGTATTATGCTGGTTGTAATAACATTTTATAAGATTTGTTTTAATTTAGGGGATGAATTAATGTAATCACTTTATGATATTTTTAGTGATATGATTGTCAAATTTATAAACAGATCACTATTTGTCCTATTTTTTAAATTTAAAAATAGGATCATATTACAGTTTAAATTATATGAGAAAATTATATCGTAAGCATAGATTATTAGGACGATGCGCACGTACAAGTTTCTCCTTGCACATTTGCTATTTGCCTTTGGAATTTGGTTGGGCTAAGAAATCACGGCTAAGAGTTTGAAGTTTAACTTTGACGATGGAAGGATTGTGAATGAAACAGAATTTTTCCGGACATTTGCCATTGTTAAGTGAAACAAACAATCAGTAACACTACGTTTGTCAGTAACAATCAGTAGCACTATTATGCATGTTTTAGAGTTAGTGAAGTTGACACACAACATGGTGATTGATTCCTGACATAGGAGTGTAACAACGCTCTGGTATGCTTTGTTACCTGAAGAATAGATCAGATTGCAGATCTCGAAACGCAGTGTTACTGATGATTGTTTCACTTAACGATGGCAAATGTTCGGAAAAATCCAGTTTCCTTCATGTCTAAGAGTTTAATACAGTCATTTCTGAAATCTTCTACAAGTTAGGTAAAGTTATCTTCAAAATTTAAGTATTTTTTCACAAACTCCTGTACTTAAACTGGGAAATCTTTCAAAATCATTTCTAGACATCACTTAATCTAAAAATTTCAAACTTCAGCTCTCAATACTTTTTATTGTAAATCAGCTCTCAAGTAGATATTATTATTGAAAAGATTTAAGGTTACGAATTATGTGATATTTATAGTGAATACCCATATAGTACCTGACTCTTTGATGCCGAGCAGAGACTTTTGCTTAGGTGACAAGACCACAGGCTGTAATGTCATAGATGTCCAAAAATAGCGACTAAAATGGAATAAGGTATTGAGCAGCAAAATGATGGCAACAGCATGTTCTATCATGTGGGCAGTGGTTGTATAAAGTGGGCACGTATACACACTGAAACAGATTGGATTGAAGTAATTATAGGTCATACTTTTGGCAACGACTGTTTTATAACAAGAATCAAGAAGCTTTATCGTCATTAAATAAACAAGTGTACAATAAACGTTGTCAGGAACGTATTAAACATGTAGGCCTACTATAATACTAAAGCAAACTTTATTACAATTACTATTATTTTTCTTCAAGTAGTTCATGTATTTGTGACCTGAAGATTAAAATTTATTCTAATGTTAAAATTAAAATGTAAAATAAAAACATAATTTATAAAAAAAATTAAACAAAAAAAGAAAGATAAAAACAACTACCAACAGTGTGACTAGAAAGCTTCAACATAATACTTAAAAATTTAAACAATTAAAATTAATACCCAAAAAATATTAATAAATAAAAAAAACATAAAAGTTAAAACAGATACAATAATTAAAAAAATAACAAAGTTTAAATATTAAGGCACTTGTACCATAGGCTAGGCATTCATTGACAGTGGAAGTGATAGTCTATAAGGGAGTTATCATAAGCCAATTCTTAAGAACAGTTTTAAATTGATTGATATGTGTTGTCCATGTACTATCAGATAACTTTGCTAAAAAGTTAAAGCAGTGAGTTAAAAAAAAGTCATTACTGGAATTAAATTTAACATATATTTGGTCTTTGTGTTATAGTTATGGACGTTGTGATGCATTTCATACTCATTCAGATTTTCTTTAACTTCTATTTAACAATAATATATAAACAAAGATGGTACAGTCATTATTAGGAACTCTTATAACAAATGGTCTAAGAACATAAGAAGAATCTAACATTGGGCTCTAACACTAAAAATCGACCTTGGAAGTATGGTTGTAAATGGTTTCGATTTTTTCCTTTACATAAACATTACACGTCTTGACGTGATTGCTTTGTAACACTAGGGTATACATTTGGTAGAAACTGGTGTGTTTCTAGAAACAAATGTGGTTTCCTGAAATTAGGATGGGATTAAGCTGGAACCATTAAACTCTGTAAACAAAATCTCTGACTCCATGCAATGAAAAATGTTTAAGCAGCATTATTCATTATCCTTTTATCTTTAGGTTTTGTCTCAACCCTATATTGATATTAAACACATGGAAACTAATTATTAAAAACTTCTATGTCTAGAAAATGTTTTGTTGAATGATCTTAATCTGGTAATCAGTAGGTTACATCACAATCAAGATTTATCTTAAAATAACTGTGGCGAAAGATGGCAAAAGGCAAAGCTTTTTTTCTACTTGTTCAGCATATTACGAGATTAAAAAGTTTATACCTACTATTCTGTAATGGACTACTTAATTTTTAACAATAGAAATAATTTTGATATTTACACCATATGTTATTTTAATATTAATTGTAACAAAAAAATGTAAATATTTATTTGTGGAGTCACCTGATGATGAAACCTTTAGTTTTGAAAGGCCTCGTTCAAAAAATAAACAATTTGAAAAAGTATTTTTTTTTATTAACATTTATTTAGTAATATAAATAAAGTCTGATAATGTTTAAAAACACTAATAAAGTTATTATTAATAATTTAAGATTTTATTTACTTAAATATTAGGTGCTAAAAAATCACATTGTTTTCACGATTTCTTTAATAATTAAATACTGTAAAACCCTGATTATTGGAACTTCAAGTATTGGAAATCCGACTTTCAGAAATGATTTGAGAAGTAAAGAAAGTTCCAGTAGCCTTGAACTGAGAAGCTACAGAAAGAATAAATAATCTGGGCAAGCTGCAACACCAATATTATATTGACAACCCTCAAAATATTTATTACAGGAACTGTCAATAAATGACAACACCTCAACAACTCACCGCTGGCCCAATGTTCACATTGCACCTATGTCACAAGCTCCACCTGCCTCGATACGGTCCTAGGACCAGAGGTAATTTAGGTTTAGTGAAGAAACTGAAAATACACAGAAACAGGGTGGGACTGGTAATAATGGATATATCACAAAACTACTTACATATCGTATGCAATAATGGCGAAGACAGCTGCATTTACACAACCCCAGACTAGACTGTCCTTCATCTTCTTTACCTCTTTGGTTATCATCATCGTCTGCTCCATTTCCGGCACTGTCTTCCGCCCACTTCCCCATACCATTTGTTTTGTCCTGGTAAACACATTAACAACTAATTGTTATAGTAAATTGTACATACCTACATCAACCCTCTATGTTTATAATTCATCCTAAAAAAAGGTGAATTAAAGGTATTCTTAAAAATTAATTTGAATTAAGAAAATTATAAATCGTGTTTTCACAATCACAGAAACATTTTATATAGGTTACTGAAAACATGACCTACAGTATAACAAGTGTAACAAATGTCATAGTGATTAAATAGACAAATTTAGTTTATATTAGTATTTCTTGAAAATGTAATAAATATTCATAACAATCCTCTACACGTAACATTGTATGTTGAAGTATATTAGGTAGTCCTATTTAGAGCTGACTGACCATTTTATTAAATATGCTGAAGATTTTAAAACAGTTAAAAGATCTCATGGATTATTTTATCATCTAAAACGCTAACCTAAAACCATTTATCACATTACTAGAGGCTTGGCTCATACGATTATTTCTAAATGTATAAACTAGAGTTGACAGATACAGTTGTTCTACAAGAATTTTGCCATAATAATTTGGTAGTTAGGTGTAATTTTTGTTTATTAGCTTACTTACCCCATTGTCTAGTGCTAACGGTTTTGAACTTAAAAACAAGACTTTTCTTCTTTACAGATTATAAAGCGAAGATATTTGCCACCTTTGCTGAGCCGGGTATTTTTCTGAAACATATTAAATAAAATAAAATTTCTTGAATAAAATAATAAATCGTAAATACAAATTCATGTCAATAAATACATCTAATCTGTTATATGTCTTATTTTTTGATCTACAGTTTTAGCTTTGAGACATATCTAAATTAGCCAAAGAAACATCTAAATTCACTTCGTTACTGTGAATAAAGATGTAAACTAATGAAATGGCGGTCTTCTTAAAAATTTTGATTTTCACATTTTTTGGGAGGAAGAAAAGCTCTGAAGGTACAGGAATCTTCATTTGAAACATAATTATGTAGTTTTTTGTTTTCTTTATCCTAAATTAACTGTTTGAGTTTGCTTTTTATTTTTAATAAACTTAAAGTAGGCTATTATATAACTCTATAAACTATTAAGTTTGCAATAATACTAAAAGCTTAAAATAGCTACCATATTTTTAGGTTCATCCAAAATGTTTTTGGTAATTATCTATTATTACGATCTCATCTTTGAATATTTTTATACTGAGGTACATTATCATAAAGGGAAGAATATTTATTTGAAATGTCTGTGAACAGCTAGCTGCACTGCTGCTCATATTGAGTGAGACCGTCGACTACTCTCTCTACTATTCTGCAACATAATGTGTCTGCTGCAGTCAACATGTTAAGTGGTGAAAAATCCACTTGCATAGCTATTCAAGCAGCTACTGATACACTGTACGCTTATTGGTAATGCAAGATCACATATTAATCAGATCGGCCTGCAAGTAAAAAAGGTGGTTCTGAAGTTTACACTTGCTGGCCAGAGGCATTTATGATAAGACCTGCTGAAATAATCATCTGTTTTCCGGTAGTATCTTTCAGGTAATATACAATTTCCAGAGACTGTAATCGTAAATGCACTTATTCAAATTTCATTTAAGGCAAAAGTTTGGATTTTAATGAGGTCTCAAGTAGACAGCATCATTTGAGAAATAACTGTAACAATAGAGCATTTCTAAAGACTTCTTTAAGTATAATAACCAAACATTCTGATCTTAACAAACATTGTTATAATAATATTGTTACCTTATTGTTCTGTTCAGGAGCACAAAAGCAATAAGTTAATAATGCAAAACTCATCTTTTGCCACTTTTTACCATCACATATTTGAAACTAAAAGAATTAATTTAACATGCTACACAAAACATAATGTTGTAAGTTGAATAATAAAAGAACCATAACTACTAAACAGACAACTATGACAAATTATAAAAAAATAACGTTTTTAACAAAAAAGAAATCATAACAATAATAAACCAAACATCTTGGATACAAGAAAAAACACATTTAATTAATCATATTTCAATGTTATTTTGTTTAGTTCACTAAAGTTAACCATTATTTTTGTTTAGATGAAGTCACTTTTAAGATCAACTAGGTTTACAATTTGGAAATGTTTATAACAGAAAATTTTGTTTTTCAAATTAATTAATCTGTAGGCCTATCAGTTGATTATACTGACGGGTGTAACTTAATTAAGCAATATCGTTTGTTTATATCAAGAAATAAGTAAACTAGGTCTGGTTATTGTACTATACCCATCAGCCTTTTAAAAATAATATCAGTGATAGTTATCATGAACAAAACAAAATAAACGATACTATTTTAGGAATTTATCCATGATCAGTATATAGAAACCATTTCATAAATGCCTGCATGAAAACAAAAAGAATGGTCTATCAACCAGGAAGTTACTGCTGCCATTTTTAGAGTTAAAAGAGTTCAAGGATCTAAACAAATTTTTCAACTCCAATGTGGGAAGGATTTGAAAGGACTGCAGAATAATAAGCGACCAACACTCGAATTATCGATATTCATGAGTAACAAATCCTCAATATAACTACTTAAACCATAGGTATTTTAAATTACACTATAGTTTGGTTGTCATTAAATAATATTCAGCTAGGAATGGAAATATTATAGAATGGAATATTATTACGCAATATAAGTAGTTTTAGATTAGGTTATCATAAATATAACCTCGACTTCTACGCAGCGGAAATGAGATGGGACATCTTGTTGACTTCTTCTCCACCAGCCCTGCTAGATTTCGAGAAGAAATCATCAAATTAGTATATGGCACTCTATAATTCTGTTTCAACTATACCTTTTTTTTCTGTTTTTACTCGCCTTTTTTTAGTAGTACTTTGTTATATATTATAGTCTTTGCATTAAAATTGTTCGATATTGTTGTTGTATTTTATAGTTTATTGATTATTTCATGTACATGTATGTAATGGTATTGTAAAAGTGGCGATTGCCGTGGAAATAAATAAAATAAAATGAAAATATATTACTAGTATACCCCCGCACCAAGGTTAAAGATAACCTTTAAAGGCGCTCACATAGTCTGAGCTTGAATTTTGGTACTATCTATCTCGAGTGATGTTTTTATTTTTTCACCAGAAGTGCGGGGTGGCGCAGCTGAACGTGACCTGACTTCGAATATGTTAGGAGATTTCTAATGTAAGCCAATAATAATTATAGATTTGTTGATAATAATCAGTCACAAACACTCCACAAGGTCTAGTCCTATCAGTTAGTTTTCTAAGACCTTAACATGCATACTCCATGGATAAATTTTGATGTATTAACCTCAAATAGTGTATGTACTCTAAATCAAGAACTTGTAAGTCAAGCCTACTTACCTCCGAATAAAACACAATCGTTACGAGACACAATGGTTTATTTACGATTCATAGTAATAAATTTCATCTAAACGAAACTTTTCATCTAAAATTCACTAACTTCTCAAGAACTACCGCATTTCAAACGCCGGCTAACCCCACCTCGTTCAAATTTCAAACTTAGTGTTTTGTTTTAGACGCTTTATGCTCATCTCTCTTTCTTGTACGTTAGGGTATTTCTTTGGTCCTTGACCAATCCCGTTCTCAATACAGTTTTGTATAGCCAATATCAAGGTGACATTTTACAGTAAAATGCGAGATGAAACATTCCAATACAGAAACTAACTTTTCCCATCAATATGAATACTTAATAATGTTATAGCCCTCATTAAGGTTAAAATAAATTAATTCCTCTATGTAAAATTGGTATAGATAAAAAATTCCACAGCTGGCCTCTTTAAATAAATATTACACTTACAAAATGTATAATAGTTGTTGAATATATTTTGTGTGCAATTCTGTTTTTTTTTTTATTATATACTTATGTTGTATGTGCACGTAAGATTTGAAAGATATCAGTCATACGCAATTGATCCCTTTATAACTCATTAGTAGAAATTTAATTTTTACCGAATTAAGATTTATTATTTCTTTATTTTAGCGGAAATAATATTTCTTATTTTTCTTATAGTTTAGTTCCAAAAGAGCGGAGTTAAAATCGAACTTCTTTCGCAGCAAAACTGGAATCGATACACTGATAATATCAGAGTTTAAGCATATATCAATCCGCGATTTTTTGATAATTTGTCCAGCGCAAAAATTATGAGAACAGCATTTGGGTGTACCCGAGTTACCTCAGTCAAGATAGGGGACATCCGTAATCTATATTCCTTCACTCGCATTAGCATTGAAACTTTAGAAAAAGTTATTAAGAAAAAATATTTACTAAATGATATAATCATTCCAGCCAAATGATGTATTCTTGTAACAGCCAGTTACAAGATGTAATCACAGTCAAAAATCAAGTGTCACAGCTTTATTTAGTATTTATATGAAGATAAATGAAAACAATGGTTTATAAACTATACTTGTGAGTGAAGGAATCATATTTTCTCGGAGAACTTCTGTAGTTACCCATCTAACAAAATACATTATATATGTCATTTTTCAGCGTTAGAGAGTTGAAGGTCTTAACAGTTCACATTTTATACTAAAAATCTGGCTAACTTATAAAGAGAGGTTCAGAATATTTTCAGATATTTTAAGAGAGTTCTTGCGTCAAAACCATTGTTTGTAATTTGCGACTAATTTTTATTTATGTTTTAGTTATGCATTGTCCAAAAAATACCAAAAAGTTAGGTATGTATTAGCATGAAATCTTTAGCAGAAAATTAGTTAGTGGAATGTTCTAAAAAAACAAATATGCTTCTAGTGTTGCTAGTGTTATTTACATTTTAACACTTAGTCATTCTAGCAATTCTGTAAAACACGTCTTTAAGTTTGACTTAAAAATAAATGCGATATATTTGGTAATATGTTTTTATCTGTTGCTATCTTAAAAAGGATATCCAGATATATTAAAACACTACGTCTCTCAAATTACACTGATATACGTTTTATTTCATGCAACATAAAAAAAACTCTTTATAAAAACTATTACTGGAAATATATTATAGATTACAAGTGTATTTTAACGTGAGTACGTCGCGTCATACAGCTATGTGTGGATTGAATAGGGCATAGACTAAAAGAAAAATATAATGGGGAAATTAGCTAAACTTATGCATTATCAATTTTAAAATAAGCGATTTTGTCTATTGAGTTGTAAAATTAAATTGTCTCGTTTTCAGCTGTGTAAACATTTATAAGTGTGTTTCAACTCCTATATTTATGGAATTTAATTAGGGTGCCTGTTTCTGTTATGGTATAAAAATTAAACAATATCTTTACTAGACGGTCAGAAAATGTCAAATTTCGAAGAACTAGAGAAAAGGCTTTATGACATACTGCAATGTACAATTTGTCTAAATCTCCCGAAAGACACAGTTTACCAGGTCAGTACAAACCAAACCCTGATTGATTTACGGAATAACATTTTAGATTTAATACTCTTATGTAAACCTCCTATACTAAATGCAGTAAAAAGTAAAAGAGAAAAATGTATTTTTAAGATGTTACTGCAATTTGAGCTTAGGTCCATGTTGGGTATTTAGGAGTATACACCAAAGACATACATTGTATGTAAACAGTTTTCAAGCCAATAATGATTTGTATTGTCCAGTGATAAATCTTGGACTAATACTTGTATAAATAAATATTGGTTTGGTTTATAAATATGGTGAAATGGTGTGGTGGTAGGTCGAGAATTTTGCTGGGCATATACAAAGTTTTCAGAACTACCCGGTATTTCCCTTTTATAGAAATATTGTGATTAAGGAAGAGTATTATTTTATCAAAATATTGTATGTAAGTGTACTCAGCAATAATTATAGCAATTCTAAACAGACTTTAGCTATGTTTTTGTACTTCAGTTTAATTTTAAGTGAAAACTCCGGCACCAAAAGAAAACCCTTGCAAGCAAATTTTTAATTCTATTCTGTTTTTTAACTTCTTTTAAGATTAATTAGAAAAAGATATTTGAATACAAGATTTTACTTATAAACAACAAGCATAAGTAGGCATTACACTGAATTTATTTGGTTTAGGCTAATGAATCTAATTTTTGGAAAACTAGGGAACTCTAGTTAAACAACGAAATTATAATTTATAACCATATCCTAAGACATCTAGGCTCGCCAAAACTAGACGGCCTGACGATGGTAGTAAGGAAGGCCAGTGTAAAGAATTTACTAGTGTCAACTAGGTCTTGTCGATTTCCCAGGAGGGCTTACTTCTGACTGGCTTATACCTTCCAGTTGAACCCACTGTGTACAGCAAAAACCGAAGTGTCACTTAAATCTGGAAAACCTTATGGATGTCCAGGAGCGGCACATCAAACCGCAAATGTCGAGATTTTGGGGCGCAAAGGTAATTCGATTGGTCTAGTCTACTGCGGGATATAACTGTTGGAGTTGGAGGGATTTGTTCCCTAAGAGTCAAAGGTTCTTACCAGCCTAGACATAAGGGTGTGCCACCCCTGCCTGATTTGAATGGAGGCTGGTTCAGAGCTGGCTTCTGCTTCTTCCGAGGAGACATGGCTTGAGATTAGTGCCCTAAACTTTTCCTCATGAATCTCGACAGGAGGCGGCCCCTACTCCCAACCTTACCCACCCAAAATATCCTGATACTCCGGAAGCAGTGTAAAGGTGCTTATAGGACTAGGTGCAATTGTCAAAGCTTTTTGTCCTAAGAGAACAAAAAAGTCTTGTCAATGACAGTAATATGCCTAGTTGAGAGACAGCGCTGTGAACAGTTTATCCAGCCAGAACTCTGTTTTACATGGTTTCTTTGATGCATACTATGGGTAGTGGTGTAACTCTTGGAACCTTGGAACACTGTACGGGATCAGTCAACTATTTTAATTATCAAAAAATTACTTTAACCAAACCATACTTTAATAGCCCCCTAAAGGGAGAGAATCCTTGTTTGAGTTGCTTCGTTTGACACCTAGAAGCATTGGTCCACTCTGATGCTGATATTGCCGACCAGAGCTGAAAACAGACTAAATTAAAATAATCACAGTGTCAAACAAAATCTGTTCTTTCTAATAATGATGTTCTTTTAGGTCCCTGGTAAGAAGTTGGGTGTAGGTGCAATTTGTATTTTAAAATCATACTCAGCTATGACAATTAAATAGAAGGTAAAATAGAAAGAAAACAATAGTTTTTTCGGATATAAATATATTTTATTTAACTGTAAAAGTATAACTTTTATAAACAACTCTACGGCCTATTATTATTTGTGTATGCATTTAACGTTTTGGAAGTTGTTAGAGTGTTTTTATGGAGTGTGGCTGGGGGAGTTCTGTGAAAAATATAAAACTACGAATGTTCAGTTTGTCTGTGAGAAGAAGTGATTGGCCGCAAAAACAAGACAAGCTTGACGCTACATCAAAACAAACTTTATAATTGGTTACTGGCAGTAAGATTTTTACGAGTTTATTTCAATAAAGAAATTATTTCATGAACGATTATCACATAAGGTAGAAAAACATAGAGATGGACATTTTTGTTTTACTTGTTGCCTGGAAAAAGTAATGTTGTGGACTTTTAGTGCACAAACGGTCACCTGATGTGCCCTGGTTGTCTGACGCGGCTGTTGACGGAGGTCAAGTTGGAGAAAGAAGACGTAACGTGTCTGCACTGTCACTGTGTCATCAGTCAACGCAACGTTTGTCGCAATGTCATAGCCGAGCTTGTCGCTGCCGAGTTGCCCGCCTCCTGTCGCTTGTGCAACACCCAGATGTCCCGCAAAGGTCTGGAGCAGCACGAGCTTGAACTGTGTAGTGAGAGGTGAGGGTCCTTCTATGTTGAACATGTTGAAATCAGTAGTTTTGAAAACACATCCCACTGGTGTCCAAGACTTGAAAACAGATCACTGCTGATTGCAGATGCATAACCAGAGAAACTTAGAAAGGTTAGACAAGAAAATAGGTTATTTTTTGCTTGAACAACAATGGCTACCAATTTGAACATTTTATTTGAAGTTTACAAAGGATTTACAACAGTATTCAGTGAGTAAGTTTGTTGATATTAGCGGTAGTACAGTAGTTTGTAGACTAATATAATTGTTGTGTAAGAAATTACATTATTGGCTTCTGACACCAAACGGTTTGGCCGATTTTAATTTTTTTTTAACAAAATACAGCGTTTTTTATGAGCTTCAATTTGAGGTGTCACGAGGTATTAGTTGCTATTTCAAAATTTTGACTTTGGGTACGGGGAGCATTGGGGTGAGCACCCTCAATTTGAAAATATTGTTTTCTTGTTCCCCCAATTAGTAATATACACTGCCGTTTACACAATTTCAATACTTGGGCTATAAGTCTTTTAATACGAGTTTGAAGTTCTCAAATGAACACCCTGTATATATTTTAAACATTCAGGAATTTGGGGAGGGATTTTATCCTCCTCATCTCTACCCTTAGTTACGGCACTGAATTAAGCTATCGGCAACGCCATATCTGGTAAAGAAATTGGCAACGATGCAATCTTTGAGAGGTCGTAATAAACTCAATCCATTAATCTGGTAGAATCCAGTTCTCATGTTCCTGCTTAGGTTAAACTGCAAGATTTAGTCTGCAATCGTCATTGCCATATCTGTTTGCCCAAATCTATACACATTAAAGGTCTCTGACAAAGAACCACATCCTGCAGATTTATAGATTTTACGATTAAAAAAACTTACTATATGTGTGTTCTTTATAATTGGTACCAAAATCCAGGCCGTTATGCAACACTAATAAGCCTAGAAGTAAAAAATTGTAGTATAAATGGCAGACAAAAGACATTACAGCTTATCCAAATCTTTACACCCAACTTCAAAAGCAACTACATGATTAACAGAATTTTTCAAATTCTTCAGATTAAGTCTCAACTTGATTGATAAACCGGATATCTAAATTTCTCCAGGCTTACACTCGTTACTTTATTAGACGAAAATTATTATTCTTTATCTTTCGCAATACGATGGGCCCAATCCAGAGGCCAGGAGAAACTTTTACACCCTGAAATTTGACTGTAACTCCAGTCAAACGACATTCATAATGAAAAGATTCAGGTCTTTGATAATTTACGAATTAATTAACCATCCCGTCTAAAGATCTGGTGTAACTCAAGATAAAAGAAATGTTTCATAAGATAGAAGCCAAGACAAAAGTGAATTTTTTATAACTAAAATACACATACACTGATTAAAATAACCACTCATTTAATATAAACAGTACAGAAAACATTAAATGTACATAAGTATTAAACTATACATTCCATAATAATCCAATGGTAGATACACATGAGTTCCACCTTCTTTAATAGATGAGTAACGACGTCTTGGCTACAAGGGTTCAGGTTAAAATGTCGGTTCATATATTGCACTGATTTTCTGCTAAATAATGTGGTTAACATATATCAGGTGTTCTAAAAGTCCCCCTTCCAAGTCTAAATCGTAAACACAATAAATATTTAAACACGGCTTTGAATTATTTTCATATATTTTAAGTTACATATAAGTGTAATTACACTTCTGAAGTTCATTTCTTACGGGTTTAACATAAGGTTTACCTATTATAGTACTGGGTGGGGATAGATAGGCTAGAAAGCCTTAGGCGGGAAGCTTTTTATATTGCTATTATTAAAGGTCTTGATTGAACAAACAAACCAGTCTCCAGGCTACCTTACATGGCGCCACTTTCAGCCTAACGAAAGAAAACTAAAGAGGACTGAAGGAAATTAAATTTATTAAATACCGCCTATTAAGTGGTGTGATGGCTATTTTATTATCAGAATTTATCTGTTTACTTTCAAGCTATATACAGACTTAATGACCGGTGTTTACAAAGAATAGTTAAACGTTGGTCTTTTGTTGTCTGGCTTTGAGAATTGGTAGATTAATAATTACTAGAAACTCAACTTGTTTTATTCCCTTAATTTGTTTTGTTGGAGACTGCCATTATGAAAAGGATTATCAATGAAATATGATACAGGTATCATTTTTTTGTATTATCAATAGTGATTAAATGCACATAGAGTGTCAAGACTTAAAATAATGAATTCGAATGCTATCATTGTCATTGATAGAAGACTAGTATTCTTCAATTGTACCACTGTTCTAGGTGTTTTGGACTATAGTTCTTTGAAGGTTCATGGAGACACCAGTTTGTAGTTTGATTCAATAACTAGGACAAATTTATGTAACCTTATGACTTGGAATTTTTACATAATTTCTTTTTCTGTTTCTATTTATTACAAATTTGTCTTCTATAAGAAGTTAGGAGATAAGTGGATCGTTTTGCTTGCGCGTCTTAACGAGGACGAATTTTTGTAGCCTTGTAACTTGGAATTTTGACGTGGTCTCTTTTTCTGTTTCTCTTTATTACAAATGTATCATCTGCAAGAAGTTAGGAGATCGTTATGTTCGTGCATAACTATCGTATTTCAGCAATAACTAAGACTGTCAAGGGGTGCCTAATGGGTTAGTTCAAGCCACTTTGCCCCTATCTGCGATACTCAATGTCCAACAGGTCTGGTGCTGAGGTATTGAAAAAATTAGTTGAATGAGATCTTGCTATGTTAAAAAGCAACAAAATACCACTTACAAGGCAATAGGCTGTAGATGGCGGGCACCACTCAGAGCATGCTGTTCAACATATCTCGTGTTGAGATCTGGAAGACTCTTGTTGAATGTGATCTTGTCATATTACAGAGTAACATAATGCCCCTACAAGACGATTGGCTAAAGATGACCAGGGCCAAACAGAAAGGCTGGAGGGCACGGAATGAGATGCCCATGCTGTTCAACATACCTGGTGCTAATGTCTTGAAAAGACTTTTTGAATGTGATCTTGTCATATTACAGAGTAACATAATGCCCCTACAAGACGATTGGCTAAAGATAACCAGGGCCAAACAGAGAGGCTGGAGCGCACGGAATGAGATGCCCATTGTCCATCAGATCTGGTGCTGAGATCTTGAAGACACTTGTTGAACGCGATCTTGTTATGTTACAGGGTAACAGAATGCCCATACAAGGCGATAGGTTGTAGATGGCGGGGACCACACAGAGAGTCTGGAGCGCACGGAATGAGATGCCCATTGTCCAACAGATCTGGTGCCGAGATCTTGAAGACACTTGTCGAAAGTGATCACCAATACCAGAAGCAAGTGGAACAGTTCGGCTCTATCTTTAATCTGCTCTCCACACAGAAGATTATTCATCAAGGTAAATTATCACTAACTAATCATACACGAATTCAATATACGTTACGTGTTAAGATCAAAATTTCTACAGTAAACTTTCTTATGACATGTACTAATTTACGAGATTATTTATACAAGTAGTGGAAAAGTTTGTCTATTGATCCCATATACAGAAAAGTGTTAACATATTACTTTTTACTTTACCAGTGATCAAAGTTGACCAGCTTAAATATTTAATGGCTGAACTTTATCGAAGTTTTTCACTTGAACGAATAGAAAATTTTCATTTCTGCCTGTCTGTCTGTGTGTCCGCATGATTCTCGAAAACTCAATGACCTACAGATTTGAAATTTTTCATGAAGTTTCATTTATATATCAGAAACACTGAGTTCGATAATGGTGTATGTTACTCCATAGGCTTTAGCTGAGCGTCAACAAATAATCTTTACATTGGTCTGATGGGTAACCATTATGCCAACGAGAAAATTACAGAATAAATAAAGTAGTAATCAAACTCCATACAGGCGTATGTGATTTGGACATGTGATACTTTTATTCACAGAGGAAAGCGTCAAATAATGGTAAAAAAAGTCAATGTTAAAATGTTTGTGACGTTATTTGCTTTCAACGCGCTCTTGCGTTGTAGTTAGTACCCTCTCTCGCTCACCGCAACTTTTAATATTGAACATTGATATGAAACCTAACTTAATGAACAACAGTGTCAATGTATCATGTTGCAAGATATCTTTCACCCGTAGACTTTAAATTTTGTGTAATTTTCTGTACGATTGTCCCTGTGTATATCTGCTTACAGGACATTTCAAGAATTAAATGAGTTATAGGTTATAAATGTTGTATGCAACCTTAGTAACACGTGGTATGGCGTACTCCTACCTCATTTATTAAGACAATTGATTGATTCATATTAATTAATGCCACAATTTCTGCACTTTGACATTTTAATGTTATTTACCAGTAGTTAAATAATCTAAGTTTAGAAATAATCCAGATGGAAATATTAATCTACTTTAGGTATATTATATATATCTTTTGGTTATAATAAATAAAAGTCTCGAATCGTTAAGGGACGGTTTGTCAGGAGGTGGTTAAAAACTCAAACCTAAGGATAAACAAAGTATTGTTTCTAAATTATCTTTTGAATATGAAAGGTAATAATAATGTAAAACAAGTGGATTTAATCAGTACAACTTTGCATACCTTCACAATAAATCGCATTGATGATGCTGTGTTCCGATTATTACTTTTATTCAACCAAAATTTAAGACATTTTTGGTAAAATTAAAGTCACTCACAAGTCACAGTTGAAACAGTATATTTCACCAATACATTAATATTGGATAATATATTAACTTTTTTATTTATAACTCACCAACTTTCTGAAAATCATTTGTATTGTTGTGAACATATAGTACGTAAAGACAGTGGGTAGAATCACAGACTATAGATTTCTGTGCTATAGACATAACTATAGTCTGTGGTAAAAACCTCGTAGTTCATGTTGGAACCATAAATCACAAAAACATCACAATGAGTACAAATAACACAGATCATGTGATAGAATGTCACAATATTACAATTTGTGATAGAATCGTCGCATTAGCTAGAAACAACTCAGCTCATGTTAGAGTCAAACAACTTTGTATAGCATGGACCGCAATGTATCTTTCTTTTTATTTTTTAGATATAGAATTCGGAATTTACAAAACCAGTAAAGTTGGAGGGCTTTCTGAAATCGATTTTTTCGATACAATTTCGTTTTCGGCCTTCAAGAATGAGTGGAGATTGGAGGCAAGGCTCATCAGACACCCCTTACAGCCAAAACTGATGTACCAGGTCAGTTACCTTTGTGTTTAATTAAATTTACACATGACGCAGCTATGGTGCGAAGAGTTGATTCAGTGCGAATGTCGAGTCATACGAAACCCCCCACATCGTTTCGAAATCAGAGACACATCATTGTCACATCAGGTGCACAAAATCTGTTTTGAGCTTCTTCGTTCTTCGCCGCCGACTGTTTTTGGATCCCTTCAGACGAATATGATTTCAGAGTCAAGTCTGCAACAGCAGCAGATTTCACATGTTGCACGTAAGAGGAAGGTGAATTGGAGCTAAACTCAACATTCGCATAATTATTTAATTGAATTGTAGATAGAGAGTTGCTGTTGTAGTACATTTTGTAATAGATTTTATATACTTACCAGATTGTCCAGTTTCAAGGCCTGATTAATAAGTGCAAAATATTGAAAACTTCAATATTAACATCGATACTTTAAGAAATATTCACGTTTTAGTACCAAAAAAGGCATGTTTATATTGTACAATATGTACTGAATTTATCATTTAAACATATAAGTAATGAATTGCTTTATTTGTAGAAGTATAATAATTTGTAGAGATTAATAATGCTAAGATGTTTATAAACTTACAACTTAGATGACATTCGAAATGAAACAATAATGAAATCTGTTCTACAATCGTTAAATTTAAAGTTGTTTTAGAAATGTAAAATAAATAAATAAAATTATTTTCAACCAAATTTTAACATTCTATTGAATATTAGAAATTAAGTTTTGAAATGCTAGTGATATGTAATATAAATTTATTTTATTAAGGTCTTCTTAAAATTGTGGAACAGCTCAATTTTAAGGGTCTGTTTGTGTGTGTGATGTCTTGATAGGTAGGTTCTAGGGACACGAAACTTACTGTACATACATTTCTCTTGGTCTAAGGAAGAATTTTATTATTCTCAAGGTCAAAAGGTCAGAGAGTAGTCCGTCCGTCTGTCTGTGTGGCAACTCTCTCATCACTTTATGTCGGTTCCTTCGGTACTCTTCATAAGCTTTTAGTAGACTTTGGATTCTTAATAAAAATGTAGTCTTTTAATGTGGTTTACAAATTAATTTATCAATATCAATAATTTCTAAACATTTGGAAGATATAATAAGTAATTTTATTAATTAACAATTTTCAATAACTTTCAAATGGGTTTCTTCAGATTTACACTAGAATAAAAACACAAATTCTAAGTTTTCAAGTAAAGATAAGAATTGTTTTTAGCTAATTTTGGACTCCAGTGAAAAGTTTCCATGCACTCTTAAGTACATGCTGCTGCAAGGACCTTATGGCTACTTCAAAGTACAGCCGAGGATCGTCAATTTTCACTTCAGTGACACAAGCGATATTGGCCCAGAGGTGGAAGTGACACTTTCTGACCCGTCTTTATACACCATTCTTGTTGTTGGGCAATATTTAAAATTCAGGTACGTTGGAAATTTTCCACATATTGGTAATTTAAAAAAATATGTTCCGGTAACAATACCGCACTATACTCTATACTCTAAGCAGCTCTAGCAGCTATAAGCAGCTATACTCAATGTATTTGTGACCTCTAGAGATCTGAGCAGTATTAGGAAAGCAAGGTATAAATAAAAAAAACAGCTTCTACCTATTTTGTACCTTGAAAAAGGAAAAAAAAAACAAAAATTGATTTTAGTGACATTTCTCTTTTGAACAAGTAAACATACTCGTGTGTTTAGAACGTTCTAACAATACTAAAAAATCATAAAATAACCAGCAAATTCTTTCAATGAAAGTAAGTTAATTAATTGAACATGAAATGTGAAGAAAACAGGAAATGTGCATGAAAATTACAAAATTAGTCATGCTAAATATAGGTATAACAAACAAAAATATCCAAACAGTTTCCTCTAACGTTAATTCTTAAGAGAAGTTGCTTTAATTTTAATTATTTAAGTTCATTCAATTCATAACGTAAATTAATAAAACTAATTCATTAATTAATCATTAAACAAGTCATGCGTTTTATCTATTGGCGATTAAGTTAACTGGTCATAAACTACGTTGATTGCAAATCTAGAAACTCGTAAAGTAAAGTTATAGGAAGTATTGAAAAATACATGATATTTGAAGAATGTATGGAGATAATACGGCAAATAATTAAAACATTAAAATGAACAAACTTGTCCTTCTGTAATTGTATTGAAATGGCCTTACAATTTACCCCGTAAGAACATATTAACGTTTTTACTCTAAAGCATTTACGCCCTTATTTTTAAACGTAGAATTATAGGAGGCGTCTAATTTTAAATGTAAACTTAATACACATCTAAACAAGTTTTACGTTTTCCTGCTGAGTGTATACTTTTTCAGGTTTAAATCGAGAAACAACACAAGATTTTTATAGAGTTTGAAAATAACGATATTAAATTGATCCTTTAGGTTTTCTTTGGGCTGATTTAGGCTCTAAAGAAAAAGAAAATGGCATCCAATGAACCGACCGGTCTGGAAGTTTTATTATTGAATACATCAACCTCATTCGAATTGGATATTGTATGGCTTATATCTTAATATCTTAATCTGGGAGTTATAACTTTGATTTTAGTCTACTCGGTTGTAACATTGGTTATAATTAAAATTCCGACCGGAGTGAAGACACATTTGTGAGACTTTTTCATTGAAAGTCAAAACATGTCGTAGTAATTTTATGTATTAATGCAATTAAGATACTAAGGGTTGATTTTAGAGTGGGCGAAGCAGTGAATCAAACGACGGTTTGTGTGTCTCGGTGTTTAGTGGATCCTCTCCAAATTCGGTATTGATAATTTATGGCCACTGCCTTATTAATCCGGTTTGGTACTGAACTCGTTTGGAGCCAAGAGGCCAGAGCCTCATCGTGAGCACAATTTAAACCCTAAAATCCAAAAAGTTGTTATTCAATATTAAAAATGTATATATATTGTATTTATGGGTTAGTTTCTGGTACGGTAGCCAGAGCGTGCAAAGCCCAATGACTCAAGTGACTTGTCTGAGATTTTCTCTAGGTTTACGTAAATTTAGCAAACCATATGTAAATTAATATATTATGATTTATGTTTATTTCAAAAGAAGAACTCAGTTTCGTAAGTCACTCTTCTCATCCTACTCGTAGATGGCAAGAATCGTGGCATTAGACATCTTATAATTTTAGTATTGTTTCTCATGCGTGTTAAAATGATTACCATAATGTTTTTGAAATGAAATTTCACATGACATGTTCAAATCAACAGCCATTTCAAGAATACTGAACATATTTTGTATTGCCGAATATTTTAGGACGAAGGGATTCCTAATACATTATTATTACAACCTTTTAAGACAAGCTTTTAATTGAAGCCAGTTTTAATTACAATTTTTTTGGTGTTATAATCAAATTTTAAGGTTTGGACTGAAGGTTTTTTACAAGATATATTTTAAATCCGTAATTTACTATTTTTGAACATAAACTTGTATTAAGTTTTAAATCATGGATGTCTCAATTTGACACAACGCAAGACCAGTAGAAATGACACAATACGTTATAAATTATTTTCTATATATAGTATATAAATAATGTTATATTTTTTTAATGATGCATAAACAATATTTAATCTGTTGCAGATTAATAATGTTTCTTCTAACAAAAGAAGAAAATGCAGATGATTGACTAAGCTATGTGGACCTTTTGATACGAGGTATAAGGTACCAAAAACCCACAAAATTCGCAAAGAATGAAACTGGTCATTTCTATTCCTTTATGTATTAAAACGCTAAAGGGTAAATTGTTGTTCTAAAGGGTAAACTGACAATTTCCAAAGTGATTAAAGATCTTATCGACTTATCGTGCCTGATTAAAGTTATACTAAATGCCAATATGCGTATCATTTACAGTAAAAATGGTTACACAAGGTATATCTTTATTACTTACTAGCAGTCCAGTGCAGGATATAAAGATGACAAAATCTCCAGTGAACGAAGTATTAAATTTGTTTCACTTGGTAAACAGTCGTCAGTGTCGTTGAAGTTATCCTTTTTAACCTAAAACGTAGGTCAGTACACCGAACGTGTGAAGTACTAGCTCTTCTTGTAATGTTTCACACATTGTACAACTTCTAGTTCGTGCGGATGCCCAGTCCTCGCCTGTTGCTTGACAACGGTACCTGTGCAGGTGCAGGCAGTTCGCAGGCTACAGTAATTAATTAACATACGCTTGGCGAATAGACAAGTAGTTGCCGGTCTAGGTCTAGGTCCAGTAGATGAGGGGGTTGAGGTCGACGAGGTTAAATGTGCTGACACATCATGCCCGCGCGCCGCCGCCGCGCTGCGCAGACCCAACCTAGCGCTAATTACACTGCTAATTTACAGACTAAAACGAGTTTTCAATGCAACGGCTGGAATTTTATGGTGGAATACCACGTTTAATTGCTGGAAGAAAAATATTTGTATCTGATATAGATTTAGATTGTTTGTTAGATTAGTTTTGCTAGCTGCGGAAGCAAAATTCTCCCCATGCCTCCAGTGTATTAGAGCCTACTGAGCTGCTATCCAGCGTATTAGGTTTTGAATTCAACCAGATTGGTTGTGAGTTTTAAGCATTTTGCATGTGCGAATAAATGCAGTAAATCTTGGCATTCGAGTACTTTCAAAACAAATACTTACTGAATATTTATAGTTCCAGACAAAAGTACTCTCCAAAGTTTGCAGTGCTCTGATAAGCTTATTATATTTTAATATTACGTAAAAAACACAAGAAGTCAAACATATATCATCCTATGCAAGCGTGTGAGCGAGAAAGAAAGGCGAAGAAGCAGTCAAAACTCTATAGTTTTATCGATATTTGTATTTGTGGCCGGCCATCACCTCTTAAGCCGTTGGTCCCCAGGTTAAGTGTTAGAGAGGGCTTCTTAGCGCTAACTTCGCCTGGTAAAATAAGACATTCTTTACTTTTTTAAATATTTTTTTTTATTTGTTATTCAGAAAAAAAACTTTGTTATACTTCATACGAGTAATTTATTTATTTAAAAAACGATACAATTACAACTAAAATGCTTGGACGTGTATTAGTTGTATTTTTAAACAAGAGATTTCCCATAGCGTTACTACGACCGGAAATAAAGGCATAAAACTGTTAGAGGTTTAACATTGTTCTTATGGGGAAATTCGCAAGGTTACAAAGCCAACCCTTGATAACCGGGTGTAATTACGCCAAAAACCGATTCAGTTCTTTGACCAAGATAACACTATATACTGTTATAGGTCTATAGGGCCACAAGTCAAGAGTTATCGCTCAGACACACGAACGAACTGCACTTTGATCTATTGATTCAATTGAATTTCGCCTTGGACCAAGAGTAACCTATGTAACAAATTTGAAGTTTTTGGGACCTTCGTATCAAAAGGTGCTACAGAGATGAGCAACGACAAGATTTTAACAAGGTCTTATATCGAGACCATACACGAAGAGTGGAGCCTAAAACGCAGTTTTAGTATTAGGCAAGGTCATATTCAGATTTGGTATTGATAGTTTTGGATTACGCCCTGCTCTAACCTGGCATTGATATTGAACCCATCAGTAACCAAGAGTGTAGACCATAAGCATGTGCACAATTTTCAGTAGCAATTTTATGCCTGCTAAGCTAGGGAAGGGCGATTTAAAAAACTTGTTATGTGAGTTAATGTCATGGTAAAGACCCGACGGCCAGAACTTACAAAGCCCTACTAGTAGGATGGAATCGGTGAATCAAGTAGCTTGCCTTAGAGTTTTTATGGATTTTTCCCAAATTCAGCATAGATACATCTGAGCAACATTTAAAAGTAACCTTCAATAATAGCACCTTCTATTGAACAATCGAATTAAAACACAAATGAGAGTGTCTCACAATAAACAGTTGAAACCTTTTCAAGACCAATTCAAGTAGGACAAACGATTTTATTAGATTGTTTACATTAATTTATAATTAAGTACTTTATTCATTTTATTTCTTTTACGAAACATAAGTTGGCCAAAACTCAGGTTATGTAGGATGGACTTTTGGTAAAACAGGAAAGTACTCGTAATTAATAATTTACAACTGGATAACTACATTAGGTCAACGCGAGGTCAAGAAATTAAGAACCTTAAACCTTTTTTTAAATTATTCAATAGGTCCTACGAAAAATAATAGAATCTTACAAGGTTAGAAAATTCCAAGAGAATTGAAAAAAAGGAAAGGCAGTGGAGGTACTGACCGACAGAAGTGGCTACTTCTTATAACGGGTTGTCAATAAAATCAAACCCAGACTAAAATACGTATATGGTAAAATACTGGTTTTAATAAATCAACGAACTACTTATTTATTTATTAATGAATCCAACGTCAGATTGATTTATTTACTACATCGTTTAATACCAGTATTTAAAGCTCATATGATTCTAAAGTGAGCTTCAGCATGATTAATATTAATTCCTATTCCAGTTCCCAATTCGTTTTTGACGAAATTTAAAAAGGATTACATATAATTGATTAAATCTTAGCTAACAAAGCCGTAGTGTAATTTAATCCTGGAAGAAAGTTGGTCTTTCGTTGATTATAATTATAACTTTTACTCAATTACATTGGGCATTACCTTAAATTCACGTAAAAATAAATTACGCATAAAAAGATTTTAATACGAATTTGTTTGAGGCAACGTCACAACTATTATTTCACTTTTTAAAAGATAAATTATTATTAACAACGTAAAGCGATACAGCGAGACATGGAACAACAATATATTTAGCATAATTTCATTTTTAGAATATTTTTGAAATAAAAAAGTTCTAATTATAGTTTTTTTTTTACTTATTTTTTAAGTTAGTCCCGCCCCTAGCGACTTCAGAGCGAACAAGCGTGACGCGACGTTGCGTGACGCGAAACGAAAGTTTTCCCCCGTGCAAAACATACATACATCCATTGTTCGCCAAAGGAAGTAGTCACTTCAAAAAAGTTAAAAGAATAAATTCATCCAGAACCGTTTAAAAAGTTTCTTACTCTATAGAACTTTTACATTCTCAATGACAGAGTAAGATCGTTTATACAGCATATATTTTCTTCTTAGAGTTAAACTACGTGAGACAAAAACATATTAACTTACTTGCTTTTTTCCAAAACATTGAATTTTATGATTGTACTGCAATAAGGCCGATTGAATTTTCGAAACTACTGAGCAAAACCTGGGATTGTATAAGTTACACAAGAGATAAACAATGTATTCGGACGTGTTGTGCTAAGGTCAGGGAGATTATTTTTGAGGACCGACGCTAGAGCTGCGCTATGTAATTTCCATTGTTACTGTATAGTTCGACCTTTCACTCCCAGATGGCAGTGCGAGCGCTCGCTTCTGCCGTGCCACAACAGCGTCGGATAAGTTATATATTTTTTGTATAACTACTTCAATAGGTAAAACACAATATTTAGTGCCCTATGAACGAGCGCTTTAAACCTAATCAGGTTAACCTAGTTGGTTTTAGCAAGGTAGAGTAATTCATTAAAGTCACGAGTTAATGCAATTCCAGTTAGTCGTTAAATGCCAACAACCATGCCTTTTAATACAACCACTATCCTCAATGTCACTGTAAACGCATGTGAGTATACTGATCTATAATAATGGTTTATATTTTGATCATAAACTTTTACTGTGAATAGCACACTAACATTGTGTGTTTTATCGAGACAGTTATGCACAATAAAATCAAGTTGTTGGGAATTGTGCTGTTATTTGAGTTCTAGGTGAGGCCTTCAACGAGCGTTCTATTCAGGTTATGTTATTCACCAGGAAATACGAGTACATGTAGAGTTTATAAGTTATTCAAATTTCATAACTGTTCACGGTAATTTAAGCGACAACTCTATACTTGTTAAATATTTATATTTAAAGATCACTTAATTATCTATTTATCTACTCAATAATCTAGTGATTCTACGAACGCTTTGTTATTAATACAAGTAAATGGTGTTCTTTTAAAGGTAAGAATCCATGTTTTGTTATTGTTTGAAATCACAAAAATGGTTTAATGTGCATAAATTACCTGCAAATATAACCAATGGAAACCTAGTAATTCGCTATAATCATTCAATGTTACTTCTTTTCTATTTCTCTTAAAACCTCGTATATCAAATATACGAGGACTTCACACTTACTGAAGAATTTGAATCATGTCATACAGTTCAGGCAAACGTGTTGCGAATGAACCATGAGATTTCCACTGGCTCTATTAGTGTAATAACCGTAATTGTTTTACTGGAATGCTTGAAAACAAAGTAATATTAATGGAGGTGTTTTACTGAATTCTAAGATTTACTAATCTGAGATAAAGAATAAATCAAACAAATCTTGGCTATTTTAAAATGCCATATAACACAAAGTTTCGAGGATTGGAATCTATCCTCTTCGTCAGGTGGGGGAGGATACCACTGTGTCCCACTGTAGCCTGGTGCTAGTGTGATGTGTGATTGTGATCTTCGTACTCGTGACTTGTATCCTGTGCAGTGACAACGCCTGGACCAGACTACAAGCATCTTTTGGGTATGTCTGAATCGTTTTCTCTCCCTTCTTTCTGTTCTTTATGTTTGTATGTATAATACCTCCACCACTTGACAAAGGGGTTAGATTCCAATCCTCGAAACGTTGTGTTACACCTTTTGTAACCTATATCGATCGCAAATGTTCTAAATCCAGCTATCCTTTCAAACCTTCCATCGTCAATAACAAACTTTAAACAAAGTTTTTAGCCAAATTTAGTTTTACAATGATAATTGTAGATAATTTCCAGACAATTTTTTGAACCCGAATAATTTATATGTATAAACTTTGATGATTGTTATGAGTGTGCCAAGCTAAAAATGTGATCTTGATTTTTGAAAATAGATCTATTAATAACCCTAAAAATATTGTAACTTTTGGGCTGTCGGCAAATTTGCTCTCGGCTCACTGACTATAATTAATTGTAGCCAATTAATAGGGGAATAACCCTCTAAAACAAAACATGCATATTTTATTAAACCCTTTTTGTAATGTTCACAATTTTGTTCCACGGTGAGGCTCCTGTCCTATAATAATAAAACCTAGATTTACGATTTTCTTGGTTGTGTAGCATAAGCACTACAGATAAGTATATCATTTAAATGCGTAAAAGTGTTTCTAAACATATTTTCATTATTCATCTTCGTAAATATGTTATCTCTCTGTAAATATTTCCTGTTAGAAAACATGAATAATGTGAATGGACAAAAGATGAAAGAATACTACAATTTTTATCCATAACACATGTACACTATTTACTTTAATAAATAGTCATTTAATCATAATTTTGTTAAAATTATATATTTTCTTTCAACACCACAATTACCGCAAAGGTATGAAGGTTTTCAGAAAATATAATATAGTCCCTATATCTTTATGTACCAGTATCTATAGTTAATTTATACTTGGTATAATTTTATACAAACATAATTAAAATGTTTTGGAGAAACCACTTTATTGTTTAGGAGGTACAGGTTATTTCCCACGAAACTAGGGAGATTCCAGAAAACTAAGAAACTGTTTTGTAGATATGGCAGTTTTTAACGCAAAATTCAAGAGATCAGTTTGTTGTCTGGAATATATTTTGTTAACTAGAAGCCTATTAAGTTCAGTGAGGGAAGGGTAAATTAAATATTATAATAGCCTAACAACAGAGAAAAATTCAACTGTCCGCGAATATTACTTTCAACATAGCCTACAACCAATTTCAACCTTCGTTGTGTGAGATAATAGTCCAGTTAGTAATTTTATTCTGCAGCTTGGTATCGGGCACATGACTGTATTACGCCTCGGTAGCTGGGCCAGGAATTACGCATAACCAAATATAGAAGTGAATAATAACACTTGTCCACTTCTTGTCATTTACTCTCTCGCATTTACTCTCTCGTCGAGACCAACGTCAAATAAAAGCTTGTCCTACGCAATTTTATGTTTGGGAATCTATCTGGTGGTTTGTTGAAAGTTTATTATTTTATTCTGTTACAATAGGTAGGAGGACTTTGTATATTTATATTTCGCTCATGAACAGAAAATTTCACATATGAACACAGTTTATTTGGAATCTTTCAAACTTATTTAGTTTTATGTTTTGACGTAGAGAACAATAACATTTATCATGTTATATCTTCTGCATTTCTTAACTAAACATGAAATGTTGACATTGTATACATGATAATTTATCAAATAATTTCGTTTTTCTTCTGTAGTAAGAAACTTTGATTCTCTGCGAAGGTGACCGAGACAGTAAACAGCACGTACTAAACGATCGGTAATGCGGTACTTGACTTGAATACGAGCTACTTTTAACGATTGTTCTTTTTATACAGAGTACTCGCGGTGTATAAAATACTTACTCTATTACAGAATGGAAACATGTAAATAAAGCATGGGGATCTTTCATTTGTATTTTAAGCATGATTTTATTAATTATTTTTGAACAAATTACATAGAAAATGGAGCCATCGAAATCAAATGAAAAGAGCTGTCGATACTGCATTTATCGAAATGTTCATTGATCGATTACCGAGATATCAATCCCTAATAACAATGTTAGCTGATTGCATCTAACAAATTTTTATATTAATAACATGTGCTTATAGCAATGGATATTTTATGAAAAACTCAGCAAATGTGGAGGTCATTGGGGTTGAGCCCTGAGACCGGAGAGAAATATCCTTCCTAGTGTGCCTGTAGGGTTCAAGGTAAAGTTATGGATCATATTTCATGTCTCTATCTCTTACAGTATTTGTTTGGCAATGATCGTCGAGTACTTTACCTTTTATATATTGTTAAGATACAAAACCAGGGAAAAAGGGCGCGCAAAAGGTAACGCAAAAATGTTTTCTTAGATTGTGCTGAATAAATTAAGAAGAAAGTCTAAGGCTCAATAATGCAAGTTTTTGTTGTTCAATATGTATATATATATATATATATATATATATATATATATATATATATATATATATAGCCAAATTATACTAGAAAACTGAATTTATTTTAATAAATGTTAGTATAAGAAAAAAAACTCCAAGTATTATTTCTTATCAAATTGGTCTTCATTAATCTATTATATAAAAATGAAACTGTTCGTGTGTAACAGCATCACTCACAAACGGCTGGACGGATTCGCCTAATTTTTTTTTAAATTTGTTTGTCTTGATCTGTAGAAGGTTATAAGATACTTTTTATCCCTTTCCCGATTCAGGATTCCGCCCCACTGGTTACAGAAATACCCGTAAGAAATGCATTGCAGCAAACATATGTTATTAAGTGAAAGAGTCTTTTCAAATTTTTAATCAGCTGTTCTTTGTAAACATATATAATGCGACAAAAAATATATTTATATATAATTTAATTACTACACTTATAGTTTTAAAGCATAGAGTAAGCTTAAGAGAAACGACAAATTTTGTTTAAACTGTTTCTCTGCAATCACTGTTAAACATAGACTTTACTATCCAGATAATACAATTCAAATTTGACGTAAAAATTCACCTTTAACTGCAATATTTATTTAATATAAACCATGCTCATGCTTGATCAGAAGAGCAATGCAGATATCATAATTACTATCTTACGTTGGCTACAAATATAAAGAATGTTATAAAATCAACCTTAGTTGTTTTTTTTTTTTTTGACAGAAGTATCAGGAATGTGGTACATACCTTCATAATGCGCCCAAGAAGCTCACGAAGGAACGACTATCAATTATCTCAGCAATGTTTAGAATGTGATAGAAAATGAATAAGTGAATATAGTGTACTGTTTTCAACGGGAAATTGCGTGCGAAGCCGCGGGAAACATTGAAATGCGCAGCGAAGCGCGCCGGGTCCGCTAGTAATTTCATAAAAATGTACTTCATCGAATTCTAAACGCGTATATTGTTCAGATCATCAGGAAATATGTTACTAATCAGATTAATACTAACCACCGTAGGATTATGTGCAGGATGAGAAGTCAACACCTGCTACCATGCAATATTTGTTTTTTAAAAGGATCACCGGTATTCAGCAATAGCCTACTTTTAATTTGGATTGATGTTTTACTGGACTAAATCCAACGTAGGGTATACTTCGAATGTTTAATGCACAATAACTATTGTTTATTGCTCTTTATGTGATCGGTAGTGAAATCCCACAGGCAGGCTGCAGTTGATCACAGAGAGCTTGGATAGACCGTGTCAGGGGTGGCTTGTTTCTAATTCCTTGAGTTCTTCAGAAAAACCCAAACATAAACATGGGAACTTGCAGCTCGATGACTGATACATACGTGATATTGGTAGTCGTGCTGCAACCACACAACTGCAATCATAACGCAATGAAGGACTAGGATACAGCCTGGGAAGTGTACACGGTGGATGACACGCCTGACCTTGTAGAGCGTGACTGCGGGCTCTCACGATCAAGGTCACACTCACTCTCGCTGAGGCTGCTGGGATAGTGAGAGTGACTGACCTCTGACCTGTGAATCTGTGTCCGCTACCGCCACCACCGCAGGCTTCTGCTGTGCCATCCCGGGCCTTACACTGAAGAGATCGCCTTTCTCTTATTGTACGAGTTCGTATGATTGGATAACTACTTCTTGGCCAGATGAAGACAAGTATATCCCAGTGCCAGATTCTCATGGAGTCTGTGAGAAACATCCGGATAGTGTTAAAACGAGGGACGTTAGATACACACACGTCTTGAAAATGCTTTTAATTGTTTTTGTATCCATTGCTATATAACGAGATACACCATTGCAAGGCATGGGCAGTTACTGCACCCCCTTCCCCCTTCAACTTGCGGCGTTGCCACATTGTCTTATCAGCTGATTCTCAGTATGAGGGGTCGCGACCAATTCCGTTTCGTTCCGGTTGCTTATATCAGTTTTGTTCGATTATTCTGCATGTTTTTATTTTATTTTTTGCTCATGTTCTTTGTCATAGTGTAAACACGTATTAGTTTAAATCATGAAGGTCAGATTGATTCAGACGTATACAGATGTTCAATAAGTGTTCCAATACTTTGAGACCGTGTTCTACACATAAAAATAAGCAAAAAGTTCACATGTCCTAAAACCTTTAGTTTTCCGTCTATCTATCTATGTGTTTTTTAAATGTATCTTTTGAACCAGTTAAGATAAAGTTATAAAACTTGAGAATTTTAGTAACCTTTGGTAAACCTTTTGAGAATAAAATATTTACAAAATCCTTTTACTCGTTTCAAAATGGCGGATCGTTCTATTATTCTATTTTAGTAACTTAAAACCGACTAACGTCCGCCATTTCGAAACGGGTTTTTAGGTCACACGTTCATATGAACGTTTTTGCTCATTTTTATGGGTAGAACAAAATCCCAAAGTATTGGAATACTTTTAATGGACACTCTGTAGATGACAAGTAAAGATGAACAGTAACGATCACTCGATTGTTCAATTAAATCGATTACCCTATCACTAGTAATTCTTCGGATACAGCTGGCAACACCGCGCCTCAACCCAGGTTTGCATTGTCTCGAACTGTAGTACAGGATATCAATTGTTTCAACCGTGACGGCCTAGTATAGCTATATGTACAGTAGTCTAGCAGAAGCAATGATCAGAGCTGTAACTGAAGCAGATGGCTAACAATGTATCTTTGAATTAGCGTTGTTTCTGGGACTGAGGATTAGAATACACACAGTATAGGTTTTGAGCTGAAATAGACTAAATCAATATTTTTTTTAACAAAAATTCAAATTTTAGTCCGAGTTGTTTTGACAGGAATGATTTCAAAACTGTTACGTGTGATTTATAGCCGAATTTTCCAAAAATAACAAAGTGTATTATTTTATGGTGTGATGGGATTTCCTCTCTGGGAGGAAATTCTATTCATTAAAAGAATTCAATATAACATAATTATATTTCAGATGAAAAGAGAGCCGAACTTCAATACCAATGAGGAAAAGGAAAAATAATGCCATTTCTGCTTTCCCCTATCTAATTAGGTCATCAGTGATTTTTTAAAAATACTACAGTCACACATCCAGTACATAGCCATGGATACAAAATATCCACTTAGTATATATATATATATATATATATATATATATATATATATATATGTATAAAGTTAAGCCGAGCAATGTTAAATAAACAAACACTTACGGTCCTTTACTGTTAATTTAATATTCTTTGTTATTGTCTCGTCAAAAGAACTTAGTGTACTCGTACTATAAAAGTATTGTTTCTGCGTATTATAATATCTTGGAATATCCTTGGAATCGCTTGGATATTTATAGAAGGTGCAGTTGTTTACCTCTAAGTATGTAGAATCGCTTCGATATTAATATAAGGTGTAGTTGTTTACCTCTGTGTATGTAGAATCGCTTGGATATTAATAGAAGGTGCAGTTGTTTACCTCTATGTATATAGGAATATCGCGCAGCTAAGACTCTTTTAATACTAGAAGTAGAGCATTAACATCCTTTAACGCCAGCTGTATCGACCTTTATACGACTGCGCCACATTGAATCGTGACACCGACTCTTATTTAGGAATAATTACACAGAAGAGTATAATTGTCGTGGCAGTGACCATTGAGTAGCAATAAATGTGACGCTGCCACATAGCAATGGTCATACATTATATACATCCACGAACAATGAGCTTAATTCGTCCAGCAGGTTTCTCTTGTCTGGCTTTCTTCCTATTGTTTCACTCCCTACCCAATTTAAGACACAGATCTGGACAAATAGTACTGTAGCACATTTAATGTCTGAGTCCACCGAGTATTTCCGGGTGTGTGTGACTAATAACTTGACCTTCTTGGTACAACTTACCGTATACGCCACTTAGAATTAGCAGTGCACGTGTCATATTTCATGGCAGTGAATCGAGAGATAATTTTTCATACCATGATGCTCAAATAAAATATGCAAGAACTACGTAAAAATGTGTGGAAGTTTAGTAAATTTCCACACAATTACGCATGGGAGTATTAAGCATAGCAGAAATCCTTTAAAGTTATATTGTTGTATATCACTTAAAACACTACTCACATCTGGAATTCCCTAAAAAAGTTGCTGCATATCTTATGTTAAAGCAACTAAAATGTTCCCACATTTTCTCTTGTTTACTAAGTTACTGGTGAAAACTACAAAAAGTATCTAAAATAGTTCATTACCACATATTACTTTGAGTGACGTATTACTTACGAAGAAAGTATAATATTATTTTAAATACTAACTTTTAAAGAGTGGCATTGTATGTTATATCAATCTAATTTAATTTTAAAATATTTGGAATGTTAATTAAGATGAATTATTTAATGGTATTTACTCTTTCAGGATCAATTAAGATGTTTCGGATCAAATTTTCATAGTCATAACAATGTTAGCTGGTAATGAGTGAATAGCAGCTTATGATTGCATTGTAATAATATTATCACATGATCATAGTCGATAGCCATAGTAAGGATTTTTATCCGAAGAAGTTGTAAGCTGATATAACATACAACGTAGAGATGAGCAGTAACGATCACTCGATTGTTGAATTAAATCGATTACCCTATCACTAGTAATTCTTCGGTTACAGCTGGCAACACCGCGCCTCAACCCAGATTTGCATTTTGTCTCCCCAGGGTTGATTCAATTGAATTTTGAGTTTAGCTACAGTTCGCCTTTCTTTTATTAAATCAAACATTCAATTGAATCAACCCTTCCTACCATAGCTACGTCATGTGTAGAAAAACTCGATTGTTCCATTGTGATCGTGCCTATCACATCGTAGTGCAATCAATTCTGTACAAGATGAGACGATGAGATTACCACTTCACCTATTTATAAGTGTCTTTGATGTCGAAACGATGTAAATGTCTCGTTTTGAGTTTCTTCGTCGTCGAATTTCTTTGAATCTCTTCAGACGAACATGACTCCAGATTCCAGGATTCATGTCTGTGACAGCGTCAGATACCAGGCGCTGCACTAAAAGGAAGGTGAACTGGAGATAAACTCAAAATTCAACTGATATAACAATTGAACTAGTCATATAAATACTACAAATACTTACACAATCTAAATACATATGTATATATTTGTCACATAATATTAAACACTGTTCAGTAGAGGATGAAGATATGGACACGTTGGAATGGCGTTAGGTGGAATAGTACATATAACGATAGCACATTATGTAAAACCTGTGTAAAGTAGGTACTTGGACGATTACAGTGATGTTGCTGCGCCTCACCGTGCTTGCCTTACAATGTTCCTTCCTGTATCGTGATAGTGGCCATTACAACACTTGTTCAGTAAATGTGTACCACATTATCATACAAAATACCCCTTCTGGCACAGGCGGGAAATATAGATTTCACGAGTGGCTGACATCTAACATCGAACTGAATTTGCATTATTAGTTTTCATGATTAATTTTTAGAACACTGATATCACTCGTATCACTATAAACAAACTGTTAAAACTCATTTATTGATGGTGGATAATTTTAAAGGATGGTGAAATTTTGGACACTTGGCATACAAAACTACAACAACAAAATATTCAAGAATTGAAGTATGTATCTGTCGTATGTGTTAAAAAAGTGATTTAAAATGCTATATAACGCAGCTTACGTTTACGATAACTGTCCCAATAAAGCGCTTACAAGTTGAAACTTGGTATTGACATTTTTAATGCCTTGAAAAAAACTAATTGGCCATCTTGGTACGCCAGTTATTTCCATTATGGCGGGAGTTTAGACTTTAAAAACATTAACATCTCAGTTATTTATGAACCTAGGGAAAACTATAAACTGGCTTGGAATGCTTATAAAATTTTTTAATCCTTTTGTTATACAAAATGTTTACGAGATTTTGAGTACATGTGTATCCCATAAGAATAAATTAGTATTTTTTCAGCTGTCACAAAATCAACATACTTCTCCCGTTTGAGCCGCAGGAGTATTTAAAATGTTTTGTAATTAATTGACAGGTTTTATTAGTTTTATAGACCTATAAAACTAATAATACTATCAACTGTTTATGGCTAGACGCAGGCCCGCACTCAGACCGGTTTTTTCCGACAATTTTACCGGGGCCCGCCACACGTCTATATGAAGGGACCGTGTCAACGGACGCGATGGGGGACATGACGGGGCCCGGCCAAATATATTTTCCATAGCTGAGTGCGGCCCTGCTTAGACATATCAATAAAAAAAGGTGGAAAGGAATACAAAAACTGATCTATTTAAAAATGTATCAAGTTAATCAAATTATTACTTCTACAGCGTAGGCATACTCTTTAAGTCTTTTCTTGGAAATCTTGTTTAGTTGTTATTTATGTTGATTTCCAAAGAATTAACACAAATAATGTGGGTTGAAATTGTGATAAGACTACAAAACTCAAGGTAAATTACAATTAAAACATCTGCAATATGCATGGAAGCATTTTTTTAATCACCTCTACTCCAGGGGAACCCCTGGATACATTCCTACGACAGCTTTAAACAGCAAAACAACTGTTCCCAGCGTTTTTTGTTACTATTATTGACAGATATTAAAAGTTAGCCTACTTTTTAGGAAACTGATTTGTCTTATATAATTTAAAAGACTATATCCACAACTAATAATTAACTACGGAATTAATCAGGTAAATACGTGGATACGTAACTCACAGATGTAAAGATCTTTTGTCAGCCAGCAAATTGCATGCAAGCTCCAACAAAATTGGTTACACTAAACAAAACACCGCATGCGCTACTTTATTAATTGGGTAGATGAAATAAAAAGTTCAAATATTTAATTTGTGAGTCCGCTGCAATCGAATTTCTGATTTCTGTTAGATAAGCGCGCTTAATAGCTTGTAATTGGTATACATTAATTTAATTCTATTGATATACTGCCTCATCTATTCGACAGATTTACATACAGAAAGCACTATATACGGCGGGATCTAACGTTATACTGATCACTGGATATAACTGGATCATATTGATTTATCTAGATTAGTTCTAATAATGATGTGTCAGGGTTTACATGAAGGAGACAGCAGCCAACACATTTAAAATAATAATGTGGAACAAAAGATTTTCCGTTTGGTTCATTAAAAAATCTTATTCACAGCCCTTTCAGATATCCTCTCTGAAGATATGATTCATAGAAATAATTGTTTGATACAACTAAATTGTAGATATTTGAAATTATATTAATTTCGGCCATGTTGAAATAAAGATCAGCAACAAAACGATTGAAGATAATTTCAAAATGTATATAAAATATGTCTGAAGTAAATTAAGTGTTTATATAAAAATCCTTATAATGTATTGAGATTATATTTAGTCTACACATTAAATTCCATAAGCTAATCGGTCTCCAGAAAATTTCTCGAGCCGTGAACAAAATAAGATAGCTTATGAGATTCATTTAAAGTTTGAGAGCCAAGAAACGCGCGGAAATTACCATAAATAACGCACATAACCTGGGAACACCCCACTGGACTCTAAAATGAGGATATCTTCATAAGATATGGTTTTGGTTAATAAACAATCTAAATTTTAGTCACATGTCAAAGTAATATATGCATAACTTACAGTGGTATTATTAATAATCTATTTTAAATACTGTATACCAGCTGGAGTGATCAAAAACTGTATTTCTGTCATGGTTGTAAGAATTGCATATATTGTTATTGATTTTATTGTTCTATTTAATTGAAATGAACTGAAACTTGGAAGACAGGGTGGTTCCCTTCAAGGCAGCTTCTGAGACAAATGTCTCAATGACTGCTGGAGAGCAGTGCATCAATGTATTGCAGCTGGAGGAGAATGGTACAGTGCTGAGATGTAGTTAATGGAGTCAAGTCGATAACAAGTAGGTGGAACAATGAAGAAGATGTACGTGGTCGGCGGAGTTTGAGGATGGACGCAAAGGAGTTCGTTAGGAAGTATTTAGGAACAGTGTGCAGCAGAGAGAATGCGGTTAAAGGTAATTTACAAAAACGCATTTCGCATTTTATTGTGTTTAATGTTCTGGGTAATTGACAATGTTGAAGTGAATCGTAATAGGAGAACATAGCTAGTTCGTGGAAGAGTATCTACTAACGATGGACAGCGGAGAGAATGGACATCAATTGTAGACGCCCTCTGAATAATATCTGTGTCACTCAGCTGCATTGTAGTGCTCTTCATTTTCCCGTTTAGTTAGTGAGAGAGCACTTTGTCGTGATGCCACAATTGACTGGTATGGCTCTCATCCCAGAACAACCCACAATTACAACACAAATTTAACAGTAGACATTTTATTGGTAACATCTGAAAATATAATAGTGACGTGGCATTTGCGTCATTTCATCATGTACAAAAAATATACCTGGCATTGGTCCTTATACTTTAATGTGGAAGGCCACATTTATAGGTACATCTCAGACATCTATTCTCCAAATGAGCAGACGCCTTATACTGACAAATGAAAAGTGGCAAAAAGTGTAATTTCCTTTAAACAAATACATGTGATTGGGAAAGGTCAAGTTATAGTATGAGTAATTAAAGCTAATCATGCACTAGTTAGACCAAACAAAAGTGAAGTAGGCTACACAATAGTTAATGTATCACTAACCTCACAACAGAACATCAATCAAGTTGACAAGATGGGTTGGTTTGAGTTACAGACAAAATTGACAGTCACAGTATTAAAAAGCAAACACATTAGATTTGAAATACTGACACAAAACATTGATGACTTACAGTTTAAATTGCAGGGCACAGTTAAAATAAAATACATTTTATAGTTATACGTTTAATTGTTGTTAACTTACAGAAAACATATTAAAAGACGGTGATGTAGAGTTACTGTTACAATTATTTTCTACAGACTAAAAAGCTTCATCTTTTAACTAATTACTTTCAGCCAATTAAAATGTATTAATTAGAACCACCCTGAATTGGCGGGGGAGTATATTAAATAGCTTTAATAGTATAAAAAAGTATTCGAGGCCAGAAGTAACAAGATTGTGTTTATTTCTAGTATCATGTGAGTGATATGAATCTTTGACTATTGCATTTTCCTAATTTATATCTTGCATAATTAAGAGTATGTAGAATATACACGGAGGTGTGAAGTTTTGCAGTCAGTTTTACGTGACAGTCTATTTCCAAGTCCTTCTTTAACTCTAATTGTATTTTCTGCCACTTAAATACTTTAATGGCTGCTCTGGATTAATCTCAAAGCCGAATGCCGTAATTGAAATTACGGTAAAAAATATAAATTCAGTGTTGCTATTATTAATAGATAAACTATTACTTGTTCAGCAAGCAGGAGGACATTATATAATATTCACACCTCCGTGTATATTCTACATACTCTTAATTATGCAAGATATAAATTAGAAAAAATGCAATAGTCAAAGTTCTTATCACTCACATGACACTAGAAATAAACACAATCTTGTTACTTCTGGCCTCGGATACTTTTTTAAACTATTAAAGCTATTTAATATACTCCCCCGCCAATTCAGGGTGGTTCTAATTAATACATTTTAATTGGCTGAAAGTAATTAGTTAAAAGATGAATATTTTTATTCTGTAGAAAATAATTGTGACAGTAACTCTATATCACCGTCTTTTAATATGTGTTCTGTAAGTTAACAACAATTAAACGTATAACTATAAAATGTATTTTATTTTAACTGTGCCCTGCAATTTTAACTGCAAGTCATCAATGTTACTATATATACGATACTGTGTCATATATATACGATACTTAACGGAATTGAGATTTGTGCCTAAGGTGAGTTAAGTGGTGTCAACCGCATAAAGAACAGGAAAAAGAGGAAGATTGAAATATAAATCATTTACGTATATAAGATAAAGAAAGGGGCCCAAGACCGAGCCTTGGGGGATTCCACGCAGAAGTTTGCCTGAAGAAGTTTCCCCAATAATCGTCCTTTGTCTCCTATAACTCAGATATAACCTAATCAAACTTAGCTCATTGCCTATTAAACCGTAGTACTGAAATCTTGAAATCTTTACTAACTTACTAAATAGTGAAGTCAAAGCTTTACTAAATATATAAGGCTACAACCTACACTTACTGTAGTTTGTTTTAAATGCAATTTAATATATATATATATATAATATAATATAATATTATATATATATATATATATATATATATATATTTGTTTTATTATAGTCTCTATTATCAACTTTGTGCATTGATTAGCCATATTGGTGTACATATAATGAATTATTAAGCCATATTAGCTTATATATGCCGTAAACATAACTATAATCTTTTAATGTGGTGACGTAATTTTTCACGCTGCTTAACTGAATGTGGCTTACCCACATTTAATTAAAACCCTATAATGACTATTATCTTTGAAATAACGAGTAACAAACGATGTATGTATATAGTCCAACACACCAAAATATAATTATTATTCTTTTATTTGGTTAGGACGTTTCATTGTGTGTAGCTGGCTTACCCACTGAATAGTATTAAAAAATGGTTAATATAGTTGAACTAACAAATATTTCATGAGAGCAAACATTAACTAACGATGTATAAGAAAAATGTGGGTAAGCTATTTTGAATACTTCACAGGCTTGCGCTAAGAGGAAGGTGAACTGAAGCTAAACTCAACAATCACAAGGGTAATTTATTAGAATACGTTTCTTATCGTCCTTTTGAAATCTCAAAGATCGCTTTCCAAGTCTGCATGGTTGTAGTAAGCCGATCATCACAGAAACAGATAGAAGACTCAATGATCAACCGGACCGAGGGTCTGCCGGCGGGTGACATGTGGTCGGTGTGGCTCCTGGCCCTAGCTAGAGCTCTGGACTGGTTCTAATAGAACTTGATACCCCCGCGCAACGATCACCGGTCAACTACACACACAAACAAACAACTACATAAACTCTCTCGACACTCGCTACTGCAAGAGTTTCAGTTGCAGTGATTCAGTTCATCTCTCAACCAACCGACCTCGTCTTCATCTCTGTTTTAATCTGTTGTATTCAGTTGTAGGTTAGCGTTTCTGAAAGTATTTACAATATATATTATATCGTTGTGGCTTGTAAGATCATTTTCAGAATGTTTTTGATCAGTTTTCAAGTATAAATCATAAAAATTTACTAACTTATATAAGACACCGTTCTATTGAGTGACTGATCATAAGATTTCAGAACACCTCAATCAAAGAGTATGCTCAGGAAACGTTGCTCACTCATTGTTATCTTCGCTGAGATTCTCACTATAGGCTTTTCCCACAGTATAGCCTGAAATTATATTTTTAATTTTGTGTCTAAATACATTTTGATCAATTTTAAATTAGAAAATTATCAAACTTTACTAACTTATAAAATAGAATGTTCTTTTGAGTGACTGATAAGATTTCAGAAGCTCTCAATCAAATGACATGCTCAGTCATTATTGTTTTCGCTGAGATTCTCACTGTAGACTTTTCCGACAGCATAGAACCCAATTAATTGTCTTTATAATTCCGTTTTAATAAAAAGTACTGAACTAAATGTATGACGTTTTTCACAGAAATTCGCGATAGGCATCTCGCAGATGCTTGCTTCCAAAAGAACGGCATTTCTGTCCGACTCCATTCAAATGACTTAAGTTCAAATAAAAACAATAAGACCAAATGTTATCACAGTTTGCGCATACATTCAAGATACGTCATAGATACCGTTTTAATAGAATGAGAAAAGAGAGAGAGAGAGAGAGAGAGAGAGAGAGAGAGAGAGAGAGAGAGAGAGAGAGAGAGAGAGATATGTGCGTTTGAAGCAGTGGATGTGTGGATCAACATGGTGAGAGCAGTTAGTCCTTTCTGTATCGGGGCTATCACCCATATCATTAATCTCTCTCTCTCCTCTGGCCAATTCCCCTCTGGATGGAAAAAAAGCCTGGTCATCCCTCTTCCCAAAAATAGTAATCCTACAAGTGTGTCTGAGCTTAGGCCCATTTCCATTTTACCAGTCCTGTCTAAGGTATTGGAAAGAATTGTGACAAATCAGTTGGTTTCCTTCCTGGAGTACAGCGGTGTTTTGCCCGATAATCAGTCTGGTTTCAGGAAGGGTTTCAGTACGACATCTGCTCTACTAAGTTTGACAAACCAACTATTTTCCGCCAGGGATAAGAATTTCTGTAGTAGTTTAGCTGCTCTTGATTTCTCACATGCATTCGATTCAGTGAATTTTGATATGTTTTTGGCTAAGCTGCGTTACTACGGTTTTGATCAGGTTTCAACAATGTGGTTTCGCTCTTATCTGATCGACAGAACCCAGGTAACCAGGGTGAATGATCGTCTTTCAGGGATTGCTCTCAAGGAGTCAGGGGTTCCTCAGGGTAGCTGCTTAGGTCCTATTATGTTTCTATTGTATACTGCGCATCTTAATCTTGAGTTATCATTCTGTTCCCTTTACTCCTACGCTGATGTCACTCAGCTTGTGTTGTCATATCCTCCATTACAGTCTTCCTTGGCAATGCAGCAGATTAATGCTGATTTGTTAAGGGTCAGGCTCTGGACTGACGATCACGGGCTTCAGTTGAATCCAAGAAAGTGTTCACTTGTTAATTTTTACCTCTTCAAATGCAGTCTTTCTTAGTAATGGACCCTTGGGAGTTTCCTTGGAAGGTGTTCCTTTGCAGGTTTCGGACACAGTAAAAATCCTTGGCGTTACGTTTGACAAGCAGTTAACCTTCTTGAACCATGTTCAAAATATCAATCGTGGTGTAATGAATAGGTTAAGAGTATTGTTTAGGTTTAAGGGGTTACTCCAGGAGGAAGCGAAACTTAAGATTGTCAAAGCTGTGGTTTTCCCAGTTATTGTTTATGCTTTTCCTGTATTTGGGGGAAGATTGACCCTTGAGGGTACGGTCCTGATTGATAGGTTACAGAACTCTGCTGTAAGATTTGTGTACGGCCTGAGAAAATTTGATCACGTTAGCCAGTATCGTACAGCAAGGATCCTTCCGATAAAGTGCATTTTCAAACTTCAGGTGGCTTGCCTTGTTCACAAGGTGTTGCTGACGGGAAAACCCTCTTACCTCAGGGGGATGCTACAGACCCTGGCTGAGATTTGGGTCTGTCACACTCGGCAGGACGCCATGCTGGAGGTACCCAGGGTCAGGCTAGAGATGGGGAGGAATGGATTTAGATACTTTGCCCCCCAGATATACAACAGCGTCCCTCACAGTCTAAAGGCTTATGGATATTCCTCGTTTAAAAACAATCTCAGACTGGCTTTGGAGAAGGAGTGTTTCACCCCTAAATAGCTGTTTAATGTAATGTATTATCGGTTTGATTAGTTTAATTTTGTATTTCTCGGATGATGATAGATGGATTTGTATGTGCCTTGATTGAAAATGTATGACTTGAGTTATTTTGAAAACAACAATGTAATGTTGAAAATCGCTTCAAATAAAGACGTTATTTATTTATTTATGTGTATGCAGTGTTACATATGCATACTTCATCCCAGTCAACGTTTTGAGATTCATTGCAACAATTGCCGTTCGATTGAATTGTATACTTACACGGTGTGTCCATATATTATGGAATACATAAAAATCTTAATATTGACTCAGAATAAAATTATCAGTTTTTTTAGAATGTGTTTATGAAATAAAATTTACTTTCAGTTCAGGCAGTATTGAATTTCCAAACACATGTTGAATCCACTATTTCGAGTTCAGGTTTAGTATCTTCAATACATATACGAGTAGTGTGATGTAGCATCCCATTTCAAACCGTAACAGTATAGTATAGCCATATGGTCACAAGGATATGTACCGTCCTCACGCATAGTCTCACTTTATCATCTGAGATGATTGTTATCTTATTCTGCATTTAATGGTGCAACTTATTGTTCAATATCTCTAACCATTCAAAAAGCCATAGATTTTTCAAATCATAAGCTATTCCTCTCTAGAGATGAGTTGTTATAGCAGGTGGCTTCTCCACGAGGACACTTGCCTCATCAACTTTCAAAGTATTAGATTAGTGAATTAATTCTCTAAGTGGTAGGTTTTACTCGAACCTATTCTACATTAGTTATGACTGAAGACTCGAAGGGTCCATTTCGTTACGGTGGATGTGATAGTTAATTTAAGGCGTAAAGTTCATTTATGGAGTATTAATAACGTTTAATAAACCTAATAAGGTTATTTCTCCTGGTACCACTCTCACCAAGTAGTCGTTAACTTACCTGTATATCATAACATTTAATATTCATCTGCTCTACGCAATATATCGAGTGTCTAAATATTATATTCCGGAACGGAAAACATTTCACGAAAATTTATTACTAATTGAGCCAACCCTTATTTCTATACTTATAAACTTAAAAGATCACATATCAGATTAATGTAGTCAGACTCAGACTACCAGGCTCTGTGTAAGTACTACGCATGCGCATACCCCTGTATCCATACTGCTTCACTAGGCTGTTAGGGGTTAAATTGTATCATATTTCACACTACATTCAACAATTTAAAAAGATTTTTTCTGGTTTACTATGTGGCTGGCTTTGAATACTATACGGGAAGGCTCAATTTGAACGGTGTATTGACACAATGGTGTTACACCATTATAATATCAGAATTTCGGACTTTTGCCATCGTTATAGGTTATAAAAGGTATAACACACAACGTTTCGAGGATTGGAATCTTATAATCTTCGTCAAGTCCAGATTAATTAATACCTCCCCCACCTGACGAAGAGGATAGATTACAATCCTCGAAACGTTGTGTTATACCTTTTATAACATATAACGATAGGAAATGTCCGAAATCCTGGTATCCTTTCAAACCTTCCATCGTCAAAAACAAACTTTAAACAAAGAACACATAATGTTTTAATAAAATTACACATAGACCTTTTAATGACCGATAAAATGTGTTTATTTCCTTATATACTTCAGTACGAGTTTTACTCAGGAAATCAATTAGCGTTTTGTATCCTGCTGGGAATCAGCTGATTTATTAATTAGAAACTCCGTTATCACCAGTTAAGATAAAGTTATGAAACTTGAAAATTGTATTAATCTTTGGTAGACCTTTTTGAAAATAGAATATTAACAAAATCTTTTCACCCGTTTCAAAATGGCGGACGGTTAAATTATTCCAACTAAAATAACTCAAAACTGACGTCTGCCATTTTTGAATTTGGTGAATGGATTTTGTTAATATTGTATTTTCAAAAGTCTACCAAACGTTAATACAATTGTAAAGTTTCATAGCTTTATGTTAACTGATTCAAAAGACACATTTTTTATAAAACCCACATAAAGACAGATTGACGGAAAACTAAATGTTTTAGGGCATATTTTCGTATGAAATTTTTTCTCTTTTTATGTGTAGATCAAAATTCCAAGTATTGGAACACTTTTACTAAACACCCTGTATATTGGACATTCTATTAACACACATTCTATAACTTCTTTCTCATCCATTGTACAATTTAAACAGCGACTAGTAAAGTATATCTCTTGATTTAATACAAACAAATACTTACATTCGCATATCACATTCTCATCCCACTCTCATGAGTAATCTCTCATCTAGTTAAATAGCTAGTTTGAAACCATGGGTATCTCGTAAAGCAATTTTTAATTTACTTAAACCAATTGGAATTTGGAGACTGTTGTAATTGGTTAGTAAATCTTTCAATGTTCACTTCTTTGTAATAGGTTTTGAAGTCCTCGATCGGTGCAATCAAATCTTGTGTTTATTCGATTGGTAAATCGAAACTGCCATCATGCTGGTAAATGTGTACATAGAGGGAACTGAATCACCATGTCGGTGAACATGTATTTATTGAAATTGTACGTCAATACTATTGCCCAATACGAATACCATTTTATAGCGGATGTATGTAATATATTCAGTCACGGCTTAAAAACTGAAATAATCCCATCTGTGGTTCACTTGGTATTTATTTATTTTTTTGGGTTACCAGTCTGTAAGAATTGATGCATACACCTTGTTGTTCTGGTAAACACCATTTTGTAATATGTGGACTCATCTATTTTTGCTATCCACAATGTGCAAACATAACACATTGGAAATTATAGTACATCAAATATTTTCATTTGTTGTTATGTAATAAGTACATAAAGTTCATATTCCTGTTGAAGAGATTGAAGTTCAAGTGATAAACACAGGGTATGCCTATAAAACGACCTTCAGTGTTCGCACAGCTGTTAATCTAAGCAGCCGTTCCGCGCCGTCAAGCAAGGTACAAGAGGAAGGCAGAAGCTCTTATCTGTATCCCGCTAAATCCCGGGGCGCACTCGTAATGCGGCTGTAAATCTTCACAGATTATACTCTAATTGGCGCCAGATAGCGAGTGACGGTCACCGGTCACCGGTCACCGGTCGCTCTAGTCGCTGTCGACTCTTCTACAAGTTTGAGTAATGAAACCTGTACACTCGCACGTGTGTAACTGCTCCTCTGGTGGACTGACCTCGGCAGACAAACCGGTAGCGGCAGTTCGCGTCGCCAGGTGCCGTTCTAGCTTATTAACAAAAGCAGATCACTCGTCTCTATTTTGCATCACACCATCTTCCCCCAAAAAATTGTAGTTTAACGTGGTGTATTTCTGATAAAAATCGGATAAAACAAGCTAAAAAACTGAGACAATTGTGAGAAACTGCGAGATTGACTTTTACAAATTTCGATACTAACGTAGATTTTGTGACCTGTAAGAACTTTCCGATTCGTTTCTAATAAAACAAGTCTTGTAAAATATGAATTATCATTTTAAATTACATGTGCATGAAATTTCATTTATAGGGCCAAATTAAACAGTAATGCTATATTATCAGCAATTCGGGATTACGGCTAGGTCCAGGTAGATTTACACGTACTCACGTGCAGAACCTTTAAGTATTTCCACCCTATACATATACCTTCTCACATAGTGCACTTCCCCAATGAAACTTAGATTTTTGTTATTTGTTATATTTTCCGAACATTATCAATATACGAGATTAAACATCATGGCAACATAAAGGATACCAAACAATGTATAATATACCGAAATTGTCGCAGGGTTTTGCTGAGTCATGTGTCTAAGATGTTAATGAATGACCGGTTGTTGACACTAGTTGACTAGGTGATGGAAAGGCAGGTCTCAACCCCTAACCGTCCCTTCAGCCGCATTCACTATTTGATAATACTATAGAACACCTCAATTTATTCAAATACATCCTATAAAAGAGCAGAGATGACGGAAGGGTTGGCTGCCTTGCAAGTTCTGTAGGACTGACTCACGTGGATCTGTAGATGCTGGGCATCACTGGAAGTATAATCAAGCCCATAAACTAGTTCAAACACCTGTGGGCAACGGTCTTGTGAGCTATAGCCGTCCATCGGACCGCGCTTAGCGTGTTCTCGTGGAATGGATGGCCGCTACGTACCGCACTGAATAATGTGCCTATTAACTAACTACTATAGCCAATATTGTCGAATACGCCATAAGTATGTTGATGGTGAATGTGTATTCGATCACTGGCAGTTTATTGGTCTCTGTAAAAATATCAGTGTCTGAGCGAGTACGAGTATATTCCTGCCGGGACATGTTACTTGACACGCCGCAGCCGTGCGGCACGCGGGACGGGTACTGTGGATGCGTTAAACAATTAAACGGTCCGACAAGAACTACAACACACGAGCTGCCATTCTAATAGTGACATTTAGAACATAATTATAATGCTATGCGGACTGGACATAGGTAGTAGTGCCATTAACTGTTGGTAGCCGGGATTCCGCGTCATAACGTCGCCGTTACGTTAAATGCTCAGCTCATCTTCTTCAATTTCAATGGGTTTTTAAAGTAATACACACCTTATAGGAGATTCCGTACGTGTAAAATCACTTAATTTGTGGGAAAGCCTGTTCTATTACAAACGTTAGAAAATACTCTAGTACGAGCTAAGTTCTGCAAAAAAGGTTTCAGAATCCAGTGTACTATTTTCACTGCGCTTATTTTAGGGGTTTTCAGAGTATATATTGGGATCAAACTGATTCCCCATACAATACTAGCTAATTCTTAAACACGAGTCTCAAGATCCAGCGTATGGATTTTCACTACGCTTATATTAATGATTTTTCCGAGTATAGGTTGGCCAACACGTTAATTTGACTTCCTGTGAATAAGTATTCACGAGAGAAATACTTAGAGAAACGGGGAAAATACCGGGCTTACAATAAGCGTAAAATCACTTAAATATGTTGTTTATGAGTACACGTAGATAAATGAAACTCTCGGGTTGCGCCCTCACTCTGGTTACTACAGTTTGATAAGTTTAGGTGGTATGTTTTGCAATGGGAGGATGCAAACCATCGCGAACTCGTGAAAACCGCAAATGAAAGTATAGGTCGAATTATACCTATAAATTGTAAAGGATTTTCTTAGATAACTACAGTATTTTATATATAATTGTCTATTTATTAAAATTTGAGGCTTACGGGGGAATCATACTCTTGCTGTGATGACACACACTTCATCTAAGCTGTAAGAAGGAGCAGATTGTTGGAAAGAGTTAAAGATAAGCTAAACTGAAATTTATTTATTTATGCACATATCAAATATCCTATTTATACTCGTCCTATCAAAAGTGTGCGATACCCAAAACATCTATAGGTCGAAAAAGTCGAAATAAATCAATTCCACGATTACCACTTATAAGCAGTAAGATATGCTAATTGTCTCATTTAATCCAAGCTTTTTGTAACAGAGTTTAGTTACACCAGCTTTTTAAATACAAATGAAATTAGTCTGGATAGGTACATGTTTTTGACATAGGTACAGTGACAATTGTGGCTACCAAGCGATGTACTGCCTAATGTTGTGACATCGTATCGACACCGGTAGGGAACGTGATGTGAGTCGACACTGTTCTACGAGCTACAGTATACGATGTTATAGCAGGTGTTACTTTACCAGGAGAACGTAGTAACGTGTTAATAAGCCCTTTCTAATACTTAACCTTAAGGAAAATACTTTAAAACGTTTGGTGCTTAGCTACACCAAATCAGTATTAACGGACGAAGATTCGCCAAGTGTGGGATGAAAACTTGTCTAGGCCAATGGAACTAGACTATTCTATACACTCATTTGGAAGAAACATCTCATACGATAGTTTGTGGCAACAAATTAAAAAATGAAGTTACTTTAACGTGTCTCCATCTAATAAAACTCCACAAATGCAGCACAATGAGTAACAAAATTATAGCTCGTGGAAATGTAAAATTATTACAATTACAATCAATACAGGTGTATATAAAATATAGTAACAAAGAGAAGTTATGGTAAAATTAAACCTGAACGCATTTTAATTTAATAAGGGCGACCAGTAAGTGAAATGGAGTTTGAGATTTAGTAATGATAGAGCGATGAATTATCACATTAAGCGATGAATTTCTTGACATGGCTCCTGATCCCATTAAGGTTTTATAATGTGTGTGGTCCTGGGTTAATAGATCTGATGTTTAACTATTTCCTTTCTGTATACGTTTATCCGATAGGCAGTAGCGTAATGGAGTTGTGTCACGTGACACGTGTGTCTTGTTCTCCGAGAGCCGCCTCGTCCACTATCTCCAGATATCGTTTACATCCGGGCACCGGCTTGTAGTCTTAATTAATTCTCTGGAGAAAAAGTGGTACCCAGTTAGTGGCGCTGTGGTTCAAGGTCGACCTGGGCAAACAGCTGATGAGCTATGCGCGTGCGCGTGCGCGTCAGCGAGTGACCAATCACGGCGGTCAACAGGTTGTCGCCGAGTAATAGGGACTTGATTGATCCTAGGTCGCTGACCGTACTTGCTTCCCGTCCAGCTCATCTGAATGTATAATAAAGCGTCCCACGGAGAGCCCAGGGCGTTTCCAGACGCGTAGCAAGTTCAAAGTGGGCACGGCATTTTCTTTCTTGGAATGCTGTTAGAGATGCGCACTTTTCTCGATCCAAATGTAATGTTTCCGTACGATCTCTTTGTCTTCAGATATTGTACTATCTAGAAAGATTTATTGTTATAATCGTCTAGTTAAAACCTTCTTCGCGGTAATAATGTATAGTAAACATCTGTGTAAAACTAGTAGAAAGAAAAAAAAGAAAATTGGAATCCAGTAGCTTATTAATACGGTTCAGGATATTGGTACCTGGTGTGATAGATCGAAGACGTAGAAATCGTAAAGAAGCAATAAGTAAGTTTACGTATACAAAGATAATTAAGAAAAGAGAGTTGGAGTTAGAGAAAGAATGGAGAGAAATAACTGAATTCATTGCTGATGATAAGGCGAAGGTGGAGAAAATGTAATGTAGATGAGGCTTGAAGTAAGCTAACCATACTCTGATTTATGAATAGGTTATAAAATTGTTCTTGCGAACTAGAAGTATAAACGCATAGTAAGGGTTTGTGAAAGGCGTGACTCCTCAAGTTTGTTATTGTATACGAAGATGATTTGTCAAAATCTAAAATATTATGTTCTTCTATCTGTTTGTATATTATCTTCTATTTAGATTATGATTAGCGCTTTAGAGACCTACTGTAAATGTACCGTTTTGTAAATTCAATATCAACATTACGTTTATACACCTACGTTGCAGTTGATGCATATGCGGGAATGCAGTAGAAACTCCAGATCGTAAAATTCAAGCCGCTCACTATCTAACAAGATCCTTTTCCAGAGGAGTGTGAGATGAATGCTGTAGTTGCAGGCAACATGATGGATGTTTATATGTAAATGGCAACAGTATAGGTGAGAGATAGTGCGAGAGCTGCAATTGCGACTAAGAGCATGCACTAGTCACACCTCTAGTTTTTATATATTTTTTTAACTGTGCGTTGTAAAAACTACATAACATGTCCCTCCGGATAGTGTTTCTACAGTCATGGAAAATAATATGACAAGTAAACTATGATTATGATCAAAAAGTTTTTTTTTATTAATACGCAACATCTGTTAGAACAGTTTTATCATGTTCACCGAAAATGTGGCCGTCAGAATGATGGATAGGCCATATGTATTATAAGTTTAGTGGCTTTATTCAGTACAAGCTAGGAATACTCAACACTATGTGTCGCGTAACAGGCTTCGCTTTCGCCGAGGCAGAGTGCAAAATGACAGACGAACAGAAAATAAATATTTACATTTCGTCAACAGACAACAGACACATTATGCCAGTTTGAGAGGCTATTATATACTGATATCGTTGGGACAGGCAAACGGAAATGAATGTTCTCGGTATCTCGGAGTAAGACACTTCGCTAACGCTCAGCCAATAACGAAAAGAATACTTTTCGGGTTTGAGATGTGATAAAGAGTTACGAGGGCTATCCAGAAAGTAACAGACGTTTTTGAATGGTGCGTCAGTGGGCAAGGCTACAGGCGTCATCTTGGTGTCCAAACACTCCGGCGTTCAGTACGCATCGAGCTGTAGTCACGCGCAGTCTGTATCTCTTTTGCTTTTTACTCCGGCGTTCAGTACGCATCGAGCTGTAGTCACGCGCAGTCTGTATCTCTTTTGCTTTCCTCACTGTGATTAATTAAAATGTGTGCAGCAATCGAAAATCCAACCTCTTGTGAAGTGCGTTCAATGGTAAGGTTTTTGTTGGCAAAATCTATAAAACAATTGAAATATATCGCCAACTGTGTGAAGTTTATGGAAATGGAATAATGAATGAAAGCAGAATAAGGCATTGGTGTATTGACTTTTAAAATGGCCGCACCAATGTTTATGATTATAGTTGTAGTGGCCAGCCTAGTCTAGTGGCTGGAGATTTGATGTTGAAAATCAATGAAAAAGTTCGTGAAAATCGCCGTTTCACAATGACTGAACTCTGGAAACATTTCCCAGAATTTTCACGAAGTTTACTTTATGAAATTGTTATAGGAAAGCTTAGATTTCACAAATGTTGTGTCAGGTGGGTTCTAAAAATCCTTACGGAAGATCACAGATAAGACTTGTTGCATCGTTAACTTTTCCTGATGAATACGACTAACATAGTAACAACTTCTTGATGGTACCGTTACTGGGTGAAGCGTTTCAATTGTGAAATAAAAATGCAGTCTATGGAATGGAGGAGCACACACATTCTCCAAAAAAAAAAAGAAAGAACACTCTGCCAGCAAGAAAGATTATGGCAACTGTTTTGTGGGGTGCTAAAGATGATCTGGTTGATCTCCTTGAACCAGGATCAACAATCAATGCAGAGAGGTACTGTGAAACATTTCAGAAGCTAAAGCGAGCGATACAAAAGTGGTTTGATCATCCGCCTTATAGTCCAGATCTGTACCAAGCGACTACCACCTCTTTCCAGCGATGTAGACCTGGCTGAAGAACGCAACGCAGCGTTTCGATAGTGACGCTGAACTTCATACTCAAAAAATCAAAATCAAAATCTTTTTATTGCAGCGACATTGTATATACATTGTATGGCAAACGTCAATACGGGGTTTCTAAAATTCCAAGCATTCATACACACAATACACATTCATACTTTACAATTTTACAATCACGCCTCTTTCATTCTTCGCCAATGCAGTCCACTTGGCACAGCAGAGTCAGTCTTCTAATTGGGCGGTCTCCCAGTCAAATGCCAAAAAAATCACCCGCATTATAGAATGCCTGAGACACCAAGAAGCGTTTGAGGCGAGTCTTTAACGTCTTAGGCGTTGGGCATGTTTAATTGAATTGGGGCAGTCTGTTGAGGAACTGCACACCCGCTTGCGAGGGTAGGCGTTCATAAACTACCGTTCTGTGTCTCCCAGTCCGGTAGTTTGCTCTGCCACGCGTCTCATAACATGTGTATGTCTTGGCCTCTGGTTAAGGCACATTTACTCACACAAAACAAAGTTGTTTCCAAAATTGTAGAGGCACACGGCAGAGTCAACAGCTGCAATTTCCTGAAAGCTTCCCTGCACGACTCTCTAAATTTGATTTTGGCGATTACTCTAATTGCTTTTTTTTTGGAGTCTGAATGCTCTTTGAAACTGAGTGTTTGCGCAAGCTCCCCAAAGGACCACTCCGTAGGCAAGATGGGGATAAATCAAGCCGTAAATACGCCGTAATCAGTACCTGACTCGGACAGTATTTGGCTAAAGATCTCAAAACAAAAATGCCCTGAGCAGATTTTTGCGCAAACATGGTCAATGTGCTCATTCCAAGTCAGCCCTCGATCGAGGTGCATTCCTAGGAATTTTGAAGAGCAGACTTCTTCCAGTGTGGAGTCATCTAACAAAATGGCCGGCTCACACTGGTTGCCTGCAGTGCGCAAGGCAAAATTTAAAACGTTGATTTTTGAAGAGTTTGTTGTTAGATTGAGGCTGTGGAAGTATTGGACCACAGTTGTTGATGTCAACAAAAGCCTGTTGTTCCAAAACTTCGCTTGACATTGCATTGAAAAAAAAGAGTCGTATCATCGGCAAACTGGCACCAATTTTCCATGCAGAAGCGATGATTTTATATCGTTCACGTAAAGCAGGAAAAAGCACAGGACTGAGTATAGACCCTTGAGGGACTCCATATCTCAGGTCTATTGGTTTGGAAGATTTATTTGATATTTGGACAACTTGGGATCTCTGACTTAGGAACGAGCTAAGCCATTTAAGAGGCACGCCTCGAATGCCGTGGACTCAAGTTTGTCGAGCAGTGTACCGTGATCTACGCAGTCGAATGCTTTGGACAGGTCTAAAAACACACTCATTGTGTGGTTTCGACATTCAATTTCCCTCTACAATCATATCGACAAGACTCACAACTGCGTCTGTTGTCGATTTGCCCTTTCTGAAACCAAATTGTTCACTTGAGAGCTGATTGTATTTGTCCAAAAAATGAAGCATTTCTTATAAGAAATAGCTTTTTTCAAAAATTTTGCTTATCACTGGCAAAATGGAGACAGGCCCGATAGTTAGTAATTGAAGCATGGGTCGTCTTTCTTAAAAAATAGGAATAACTTTAGCAATTTTCAGGAGAGAGGGAAACACTCCTTTTTTGGAATGAATAATTTACTAATTGGGTTAAGGGTCTCACTTAATGCTTGCAGCATTTTTTTATGAGCCATGGAGACATTATATTGAGGTCGTTTTGATTTTTTGGCTGGGAGCTGCTGAATAATTCGGTGAAGCTCATCCTCAACGACGGGCGCCAACACCATTGACGATGTGGGGCTTTGTCTTTGCAAGGGGCGTACTTGAGGTTCAGATGGCCGGGGACCCCGCCCATCAGCAACGGATGCAAAAAAGTTATTAAACTGATCGGCAATCTCCGTTTCAATCGTCCACAAGCCTAGACCCAATTTTAATTTTGACTGATTTATGAGTTTTCGTTTTATTATTAATTATGCCCCAAGTTGTTTTTTTGAAACATTTTTGGAAGAGAGAATAGATTTTGAGACATCATATGCTTTTGCAGCTTGGATCACTTTCCTGTATGTTTTTTTGCAATTCTTGAAAAAAGTTTTTAAATTGTTCGTTTGAAGTGGTTTTTGTAAATTTCGGAGAAAAATTGTAGTTTTTTCTTTAGAAACTAAGATACCCGCTGTGATCCAGTTTGTTTTTGGAAGTTTTTTTTTTCGCAAACATTGATCATTTTTGTAGGGCAGCAAATGTTAACGTGGAAATTTAGAGTGTCGTTAAACAATCTAAACTACTGCTCTACAGGTTGGAATGAATTTAGAAAATCCCATCTTTCTTTAGAAAGAGAAGTGTTGAGGTGAGCGATGTTTTCTGGCCTTATGTCTCTTACTGTTTGTTTAATTTTTGGGCTCCTTTTTGAGTTGTACCCCACTAAACGACGGCTTCTTTGGCCATAGTGGTCTGAGACAGCTGTATTCCCACTACAGACAACCGCGACACTTGAGTGGTTGGTGATGATATTGTCGATAGCAGATTGTGTTGTAGCCGTCACTCTCGTCGGAGTTCTGACTAGTAACTCCAGGTCAAATGACCTAAGTAAATCGACTAATCGAATTGTGGAATGTTGAGTGTTGTCCAACGCGTCAATGTTGAAATCCCCCATCACGACAAATTCCTGACGTTGGTTAGTCAGGCATGTCAGTAATTTTTTCGAATTTAGAAAAAAAAAAAAGTGTCTACATTCCCACAGGAGACCTATAAATTCCGATCACGACTAATTTTTGATTGATGCGTTTGAAGTTTGATCCCGACTGCTTCAAAATCTTTTTCGATTAATTCTTGGATCTGAAAGGGGTAAACAAGAAATTTTGTTTAAGAAAAATACTAACGCCTCCTCCTTTGGCGTTAATCAGTGGTTAAGATCTCAGGCGGCAGATTTACACAACGCTGGAAACGAAAAACTTGTGTCACGTTATGATACATTTCTCAATTTGAACGAGGATTATGGTGAAAATCGCCTTAGAGTGTAGCTTTTAAATGTATAATTATAATAACACGTCTCTATTTCTGTTGGTACATTTTTTATTTCAACACGTCTGTTACTTTCTGGACGCAACGTCTGTTACGTCTGCCCACGTATTAGTTGGATATCACTGATAAGATAACAAGTTAACATGTATACTGATTGAAATTGTTATAGGTTTTTATTTTAAATGCCTTACTTGATTTACAGAGGTGTATGCTGCTACCTTTTAGGTGTTGTATTCTTATTGAAATGATAAATTCCGGGATACATTCCTTAATGTATAAATTATTATAACTCGTATAACGCTGTATTCTAGAGATAAAACCTGAAGAGAAAATTACTTGACAAGGTTTGCAAGAATCATTAAATATTTTAAATCACTATGGCATGAAATAATTACGTCAGATTAAGCCATAAATGGAATATAATACTACAAAGCTGTGCCCTCATCTAGGTGCCATAAAAATTTAAAGTTAGTAATTATAGTAACCTAGCCCTGACAACGTCCACACTGGTAATTTATAAGACACGAGTGGGTCATTAATCCATTAATGGCTAATCTAATAAAGCAATTTAGCACACTATAAGTGATCCATATCTCTAATTTATTCATAATTTAGACTAGTTATTGATGTATGTATTAACATTAATTAAATTCCTGAATGGCATATGTACCTTTAGTTAACGTAACATAACTTATGTTTACCAATTTATTTTTTTGAATGGAAATTAATGCAAGAGCGGTTTTCCACACTTTTATGGGTTGGTACGATTATCTTATACATGTTTTACGATATATTGTTACAAATTCGGAACATTTTTCAATAATTGATAATTGGGAATTATTCTGCCAAACCCTACCCTGCTACCGAACTAACACAAAGCTCGTATGAAGCGGTCAGAGCACTACGCAGAGATGCGGCCCTCTCAACGACCACACCTCATTAATTTATACACTTAGTGTTATTGTTACAAGGTAGGTGTACGTCACACCTTATACCGCGTAACTGACTTCGCCGAGGTAGTGATTCCAAGTCTATAGCTACATGTCACATGTTAAAATGTAAAAAAATTCATAAAATCAAAATCGTTTATTCTACGAAAAAATTAAAAAAGATATATATTAATATATTTATTGCCTAAAATATACAATTACAATAAATATTTGGTTTTAACGTATATTGTGTAAAATAAATTTATATTTATAATTTAATTATCTGAGAAATATTCTCACATGGGCTACTAAAGCCTGTGCGTGAGAACGAGTCATCACAAAGTACTCGATTTGTATTTCAAAACGTAAAAATTTTGTTTACACAAGGAAAGTAATGTTTAAGAGAAAGAAAATCAGCTGATTTAGTTACGAGGGAAAAGATGAATTTTGCAGATCCCAGCTAAATTCGAATCTAGCCCATTACCGTGTAGTGTGACGAACAAGATTTTTCAGCTCTTTTTATACTTTCAGTTATTAGGATTACATCACAACTACTTCCTATCCACACGGTATCGAGATATTGGAAACAAAATTAAAATATTAGTTTCAGTTTTATTTTAGCTAATGTACTGAATTTTCCATTTATGGAAACTGGGGTGATGGTGAAGAACCAAAGTCATACATAATGACTCTTATTGTGCTTTCCCAACGGCAAACTAAATATTTTCATCAAAAACGCTATAGTAAAAACGTCCCCTTTAACCAAATAAAATCTTTTAATTCCATTAACCGATCCTACTCAACCAAATTACTTAGCAGAATTTTGGTTAATTTAAATCGTAGTAGTCATAATTTAAAAACGTGAAGAGCCGCTGGACAGCTGATGCATTGCAAATTCTGAAGATCGCTCATTAGATCAGAGGGAAATTTATATCTATTCACTAATTATTGTTATTAAGTTTAAAAACCAATTTCATAATTTCACTCACGAAAGCAATGCCTGAAGTGTTACTTATTACCTTTTTTGACACATGATTTATAGACACCGGCACAGAAGGTTGAATTCAGACTCAGGAGCAAGAAAAGTTTATAGAATTCCTGAGTTAATAACAGTCATTATCAACTCGCCAGTGATCAAAACCCTCATAAATCCAGGAACAGACAGACCATCATGTCAGAGAGGCAAACCTTAACGGCCAATTTAAAAGCCAAATTTCTCTCGTGGCCCACAAAAGGTACAAAAGGTGGCAGAATTGCGAATTCCAGCGATGATACAGCCTAGATCTATCAGCGATAGCTTGGCCGTGGTTAGTTATTGCAAGACGCCAGATTGGACAGCTGTTACAACTCAATCAGCTGTTTTGTTATTCATTCGTTTCAGCTATTTTAACCCGAGAAAGTGGCACGCCCCACACAGCTGTACAGATTTGCAGGTTATGGTTACAAATCTGACCATGCTGTCCCTCCCCCCATCTTTTTAATGGGCACTTTTGAGAAAGTGAAATATTTTAGGTAGATACTCCACATTCGTTTTTTAAGGCAATGTCAATTTAAATTTCAAAGTAATAAACTATGCCAAACTTACTGAGTAAAATAGTTAAAGAACTAGATTAAAATAATAAAGGCAACATTGTCTGAATTCAATTAATTCTAAAGGGTCTTTTTAATTAGGTTTTCATTTAAAAACACTAAAACAAATGATAGTAAATTTAAAAAATAAGATTATTACAAAAGAATTACTCAGTTGAGAGCTGCAACAACTTTTTAGAAAATTAAATTTTTTTTGGTTGGAAAATGTTGCTCTGTAAAGGAGTTGCTGATGGATGTACTGACTTGTATAATTAGTCTGTCTTAATTTCGATATGCTTAGTTATTGCTGTTTTTAGTATACGGCATATAAAAGATTTCGCGGTTAATGCCCCTAAAACTTGTCAAATTTTATGTAACTAATGCTGTTTCCGAAATGTATGTAGGTTATATAAATGTAAACTGATCAGCTGAACGTGAATTCTGAATAATGAAATATATTCATAATTTCGGAATTTACTCTTATTTAACAATAGGTCAAAAAAATTATTTCGATTTGATGCTCAGAGAGATTTGTAAGATATTTTCATTCTTCCAGGAGCAGGACCTACTTCCGAATGAAGATATATACTCAAACTTCTAACAATCATAGATTTACGATTTGCTCGATATTAATGAGACCCGTTATAAATTATGAAACAACAATTATCCATATCTTTGTATGGTTATGTATGTTCCCGACACTTGAGGCTTAGGGACTACTTTATTCTTATGTGGGTGGAATAGCTGTCGCTTTGCACATCTTCGAATGAAGATATATACTTCTGACAATTTAGGATTCGCTCGCCAGTGGTTGTCATGAATAATTATGAAACAACAATCAATCATTGTGAATTGTAATGTAAGAATAGACCACTTATAAGTTTCGCCTTAAATAAAGAAATATTTTCATTCATTCATTCAACCATATACTTATGTATCTACTCGGCGCTTGAGGAGCAGGACCTAGTTTATTCTTATGTGGTTTTAAAAAACACGAACATCACGCTGTGATCGCTTTGAATGTTTTCATTAATCAACGATATAATCCCAGAAGCTGAACCGGTTAAAGAATAACGCGTAGCTAATAAAATGTTCATGAGAGTTGTTTGGTTTTCTCCCCAGAACCAATTCCACATGGTAGTGGTTATGTCAGCGAGTACCCATAACTCAGATGTGGGGCACGATTCCACTACCGGGACTACGAGGTGATGGACGGGCTTGTTCTGTAGGCTCCGGGGCTGCCGCTACAACGAAGATATAATTTACCAAAATGCCCTCCATTAAATCAGAAACCAGTTTAATCGACACGATCGCAATCAGAACAACGCCTGACAAAGTTGCGGTGCCAAGTTGAAAACTCGATCTCGCATTGCATACATCAGTATTCTAGGCTAGCTTTACTAACGCAAGTGGATTGACTCGACTTACTGGCGGGAACCTCCGCGGAACAACCAGAGAGGACTTGCTACACAGCCCTTTCTTTCCATAGCCAAAACTTATTAATTGAGTTCATTTTCACTTATTTTTTTATGTACTAGCCTATACTGATATTATTTCAAACCGTTTATAAGAACAAGGTTTGACAAAATGCTACGTTTTACAATTTTTGTAAGCTGAAAAAGAAACTTCAAAATAAAAAGTTTTGAGATTATTGTACACAAGTTTTAACAATAGTAATGAAAATTTGTTTGTAGCACACTTTCAGACTGTGTATGCGGATATCAACTGATACATTTGAGTTAACTCTTTATTATCTCGTTGAAATTTGATGACTTATTATACGCCATAGTAGGGTAAATGGTGACCCCAACTGTCTATCAATAAAAACACACATGTAGCTGTTTTCATAAAAAAATAATTGTTTTTACTATGAACTATACTCGTATATTATACTTTTGTATCCACTTATGTAAAATAAAATCATTATTTTTTTAAATTATGAAAACTAATAGTATATTTCTTAAAATATCATGTAGAATTGCAACATGGATTATTTTTTTCCGCATATCCATAACTGGAATGGTCTTTGACTTATGTGAATTATTGTATCTAATGAAAATAAGAAAAAATTAAGACATTTTTGTATTGAGTCTGAATATAGGAATATTTTTATGTGAAAAAATACCTCTGAACTTTAAATTTAGTTTTTGAAATCATTGAATAGGATGAGTTGCTTTGCTCTTGCTGATTCCTCTTCGTAGAATTGGTGTGTGTTGTGGGATAATTCTGCGATCCTTAGTTCTGAGACAAGCAGTAGCGTTGACGTTATGGCGAATAGCGCTCGGGTTATTTTCTTATGGGGAAGCGTCAGAAATGTTCGAAACATATCCTCTTTCCAAAAAACTCGACAATGTTACCAATTTTACCATCTCGTAGTTTATCCAAGATTTCAAGCATTAGTATATATTTACTTGCTTAAGTGTACAGGGTGTCCCCAAGTAAGCCGACAAACTTCTCAGATGGTTTCTTCTCATCAAAATAATGAAAAAAGTTCATATAAACATATGTCCGGAAACGCTTTGATAAGCAAGCTTCGGCTAACGAAAGATTTCGCCCAATTTTCTAGTAAAAGACGGAAATAAAGAGAAACTGATATTTTAAGGCGTAAAGATAGTAGTTAAATTTATTGGACTTTATGTAAAATGAACTGAAAAATTGAATAAAATACGTTCCACACCTGTAAGACCACCCATTTCTGAGATTTCAGACAAAATATTCAAATTTTTCGCTAGCCGTAAGTCACTAAACAAAGCGTTTCCGGACATATGTTTATATGAATTTTTTCATTATTTTTATGAGAGAAAACCACCTGAAAAGTTTGTCGGGTTACTCATGGGACACTCTGTTTATTTACTTGATCGGGACACAAGTCAAACTCAACTATGGCACTTGCAAAATTTTGAATAGAAAATTAATCTAAACAGAGGGTTTACATATATTGACCAAATTAGGTTTTAACGACTAATGTACATATATTTATGTATCTACTTATATTTAAAGAGGTTGTAGGGCTCCATAACATTACATCATAAATGCGTTTACTAAGAAAGCTATGGCTTTCGATTTTGAAAATTGCGTGTGAAGCCGCAGGTAACTTCTAGTCTAAAATGATTATATTTATCAATGCTCTAATTATGATGTAAAGAAGTTTATCTTTTTATACAAGCAAGAGGTTAGGTACCTTTTACATCAAACCTCTAGTTGACTGAATCCACGACATACATGTTTAACCAAGTTAGTTAGACTGTATAGAGAGGTGTAAAGACCAAGAAAATAACTCTTGTTGCAGGACGGAAACAGAAGCGAAACACGCTTCGATTAAACAATCGATTATCTCTGTTACACGAATGGGCAGCGGGTTCACGCCTCCTTCGGCACGACTTCGCTATTTATGAACATCTAGTTCCTCTCTTTCAACAAGCGATTAGGCGCCGAAATATAGCAACGTAACTTACACCGACTGGCCAACATTACGGATTCAAATTGGCCGCGGCAACGTCTTCATCTATCCGCAGTGCTAAACTGCATTGTTTATTGTGTTGTTAGTTTGGTACGTCTGCCATTTGCATGTTAATCTAACCTCCAAACTGCTTCGTGCCCACTGATGGAAGTAATCGAGACTTTTCTGTTGCCTTGAATTGAGGTAAAAGGCCGGGTTCGGTTGGATTTCGGGATAGGGTCAGCAGAAGGAATGTGTACTACTTAGCCTTGATTGTGGTGCTGGGATTAGATTTAATAAATGGTGCCCAAATATGGCCCAAACTTTCTTCCTTAACATGCCACTACGCCGTTAATACGTATTTACAAAAATCACTGGAACATTTAAGTTGCCTAATTTTGACCCTCTGATCAAGTTTATCAATTAAACTTTATTATTTATTTATTATTATTTCATTCGTCATTATTATAGTAAAATATTACGTTACCTAAATTACAGATTTTAACACCATTGAGGAGCTGTAAATGTTCAAACCTTAAAAACAATAGTGTGAAATAAAATTAAAAAAATCTATACTAATTAATTTATTTAATAATTAATATTAAATAATAAATTAATTTTGAGGTATATCTAAATAAAACACTAATAGTTTTACCATCAATATGGATATATAGGTTAGCAACAGTTTTGAGTATGGTTTCGGCTACTAAATTTAAAGCACTCTTTTTAATAACGGTTGTACAATAATGTTTGGCTAATAAAAACTAATACAGTTTTGAAGATTCTAAATTTGTTAGGTAATATTGCCTCAAAATGGGGCCTTTGATGAAGCACGCTTTACATACGCATAGTCACTGAAACACTTACACGCAATTTTTGCGACGGAAAAATGTATAATACATTTCTAAACTCAAAAGACAAACAAAATGTTCAAAGAAAACATTCCTTTTTTCGCTCGTACGCTGCATGGTGGTGTTTAAATTGGAATAAACTGAACTGAGGCCAGGAAGTAATATTAGCATATTTTATGATTAAGACCTTCCACTTAATAATGACGAGTAAATTAAAGTTGTCATGTTTAAATTAATTCGGGCTGAAATATGAGGGTTAATAATTCAAGCGGTTGAAAAGTAAATGAGGCGAGCTCTCTCAAGCTGTTTCATCATCACGTCTTGCAGACAGTGAGCAGAAATTAGTTGACACACTTTGAAAGTTTGACAATTATAATAACAGTTAAAATATTATGAAGTTGTCAAGCTATTCTGCAGTTAAATATATAGAATAAGTAATTAACACAAAAGTCAAATATATAAACAGTGTTAGATGGATTAACAGAATCTACCTTTTGGTTTTAATTGCAAACAGGTGTTGCTTTGTACCAGTTTAAGACTACTTTAAGAATACGAGTATATTTTTAATTACTTCTAAATGTTAAGATAATTTCCATTTAGGCAATAACATAAATAGTATAAAATGAGTAGTTTCTATAAGGTTACTACGAAAATTGTCTTTAATCACACCAGAATACTTTTAGAATAATCCCAGTTAGAATTTGAACATTTTTCATACAAAGAAACCTTTTTGGGCAATTTATATCTACATATTCGATCATGTGATACCAAGCTGGTGTTATGCGGTGAACAAACCACAATATATCCCAACAAGTTGCAGGGATTAAACAACTTTAAAATTAAATGTATAACAATTCGAATATTCAGAGGTGGATTAATATTTCACTTACCATCTCATATCTCTGTAGTGTTTTGTTATGCTATTAAAATGGTGTCAATGTTATCACCGTTATATTACAGGAGATCGCGTACTTTTCCGCAAGTTTACATTTTACTTCGCAAAAACTATGAAGACAGAATGGCGGCCGTACTACGGTAATGCATGTAACATCAACAGTAAAACATGTGTTGGATACAACAGTTGAATGTTGAATGGGCTTGTAAGATCGGAATGAAAAGAAGTGACCAGTAAGATCAATTACAAGCCCAATATGGAGTCGAGGCGAGTCAGCTAGCACACATCAGGACCACACTACTAGGAAAATCTCGACTATCTGTAATAAACCTGGACCTCTTCTTGCTTAAAGAGACATTACTACCGTACCTGGTGCGACAGTCTGATTCACTTCCTCAACTTCGCATGCTGAAGAATCTTTCCCCATGTCGGTGGATCAGTGTGGGGGAGAGGGGAAAGGGGGTGTAACTTTGCTACATAAAATCAACACGTGGAAAACAGTGAACCTTGCTTTATTTAAAATATAATTTTTGTATTTTACGGTCTATGAGTCAAGAAATACTCGTGTATATCATTGTTTGGACACTTCTATAATGTATTCCACGGCTTATTTGTGTTGGCATCGTATAAATGTGTCGTAGCAAATTTTGTCAAGTATCCATAGAACGCCAAGACAAGGCACTAACGATTACTGCACTAACGCTAAATCACGAGTAGAGTGCCATGTATGATCCTGCTAGTTTATGTACTTAGTTATTCGTTGCCGAATTCTAACCAGAGTAGTAATCAGAGTTTCTGGTAATATTTATAGCGAATTATATTCTTACTTGCGAGTCCAGTGTCACGATTATAATCAAATTTTTCCGGTTTACACAACTTAGAAAAATTGTTGACACAACTCAGATCTTGAAATGTTTCGACATCGTTCACAAGAAAACAATCGTTTGTTAAAAGACAATAAAATGTATAGATTGGGTTTTAGTATAAGATTTGTTGATAGAAAATGTCACGCTGGAATCCGAAAGATAAGAACTCTTAAATTGGTACTAGCTATATTTTGATGCAGTGTGAACGAGAAAACCTGATGAGATTTTTTGGATTGTGAGACAGGGCGTAGAAGATTGGATACAGGCCGGTTTACAATCCTGGTTAGAACATTGGTAGCTGCGACGCGCGAGGGTGCATTATTGTCTTTCTACCATTTTAAATAATTAAAACGCGCAGTTATAAAAAATATACTTAACAGACCGTGATAGATGTACTCTCGATGGTTTGATCAGAGACTAACAGTAACCATTCTTTAACAGTAATGGTGGAGCATTGGAAACCATTTGTTGGCAGAATCCTTCCACAGAAGTCATACACGTTAATTTGAGACTTGATTTTTCCTTTCTCTAGCATCCGGTGACATTTATGAGGTTCTGTGTGTCAAGATCTCTCTCTCGAAGCCCAGTTTCGATCTGGTTGGCATGTGTCAGAGATTGCCGCTCTTGTGATCCAAACCAACCTCACGTCGATAGCATCAAGCAATAGTAAACCTAACATATAGATATAAGACCTTGGCGTAACCTACTTATTGGCCTCTATGATCAGCCAGCTGTTGCTCTATGTAATCACAGAGACCAATTAGATTCACAGAGAAGTCTTCACCCTCTTGGAATTTTATGTCTGAGTGGAGATTACTCCACTCAGACATAAAATTATGTCTGAGAGTGAAAATTATGTCCATTAGGAGAGTGGAGAGGTATCCTGAGTTCCATCCTTCCATATTTATCAATTAAAAACCAAACAGAGCGTATCCATACTTTTAACTTACTGTGTATACGTCGGGGATAAGCTACTTAAAGCTGTTTTCAATGGGCTAACTTAAGACAGATAGAGTTATCTGTTTAAATTTCACTATGAACTAATAACTGTGCATGATTTTAGAAGATCCTTTCAAACTATTGTTTTTCTTACTCTGATCGTTTTTCCACGAAGGAGGTGTTTTTCATTCTATCCGTGAGTAAAGCCTTAAGGGGAGCGGGTCGTTCCTATCCCGCGCATGTTTAAATTTACAAACTTTAGGTACATGTATTGTCAAAACTAAGTAAGTTACAACCTTCAAATTTTTTGTAGGCAAAGAGTACTCCTTTATAAACATCTCTTGCAACTTTAGTAAAAAAAAATCTTTTAAAAAAATTTTTTTAGGAATTTTTAAATATTGTGTTGTAAAAAAATTATTTTTTTTATACCAAAAAATTTTTTTTTCTCATTTGTTTTTTTAGATAGAATGATAAAAGATGCAACACCATTTGGAATTGCACTGTTCTATATGCATACCAAATTTCAATTTCTCTAGCATTTATAGTTTTTGAGATACATGTACCTTTATATGAAAAAAACCAAGTTTCCGGGAAATGTCCGGTAAAGGCAAAAAATGACTGCTAAACTAACCTTTTGCTGCTAAAACATCCCAGCTCCGTACTCAGGGTCATCTGGGTCTTCATTTTCCTCTTCTAATGCAAGTTTTCTTTTCCTCCTAGCAACTCTAGCCTCCTTGGTCATGTCTAAAGCAGATTTTTCTGCCTTTTTCAATCGTATTGTATCAAAATTTCGCAATGCGGCAACAGACTTCTCGCTCAGTTTGATTCCTAGCTTGTTATACACATCCAATTTGCTGGTGAATCCATTATTAAAAGTTAAAACTGCATCATATATGCCAAGTTTTAGAGTGTTTAGCCTTACAAAAACATTTTTAGGCACCTTAGACCAGACGGCATTGTTGAAACTTTCGTTCTGGTTTTGAGTCTTTTGGTCAAGGCATTTTTTTAGAAGATCCGGATTGGCTAAATCTCTATAAATTTGTTTGATCTGTACCATCACTTCATATGGCAAATTGTGTGACTTATGGCTGAAAGTCTGATGTAGGGCTTCGGCTTTATTATAACCGCACACGACTCGGCCCCTTTGGACATAGGCCATGTTGCGGAGTGTCATCATTCGATATTTTGTGGAAATAAGTTGCCCACACATTTTTAAACCATTTGTTGAAGATCTGATCCACCTCTTTTTATAGCTAGGCCATAATATTCTTGCAGCTTGTCTATGTCATTATTTGTTAGCCTATTCTTGCCCCCTATTGCTCTATTATCTTTTAGTTTTGTTTTTCCCAACCGTTTCTTCAATTCCCTTAGTCTGCTCCCCATTCTCTTCTTGACATGATTGACGCATTCCAGTTTTCTTACTTCTACTTCATCTCCATATGGCTTATCGTCAACCACCTTTTTAAAACCATTGCCGTCAACCATCTCCTAAGTATCGTACATACCGTACATTTCGATCTCTGGACTTTCGGAAAACATCTAGGGCACCCGCAACTTCCATGCCGCCACTTGACCCTTCGTAGTTTTTTGGAACATATATGATAAGGTACTATTTTTTTTTTATTTTCATGTACAGTGCAGATTTGACAGTATTTTGGACATTATGGAAACATCCAACACCTTGCCAGTATCTAATGATGTTACGCTGACAACCCCATTCAGTGACTTGTGTCCCCTCCTTTGCCAAGACCCATCTAAACAAACCGTCAAATCTCTTTTTGACGTTTCTTCACACTCATTTACAGACACAGCTTCCTCAATTGCCTGCTTCATACTTTCACTAGCACAATTTTCAACAGCCTGATATATTATGTTACTATAAGGTCCTATTTTTTTTAGGTGGTAAAGGTAAGTCTAATAATGAACACAGAATGTTACCTGCACTGATACCTTTTCCGATCGTTCTCATGCCCGTAAATAAATTTCAAGTTTACCTCATATTTTCCATTCTCATTTTTTTTATAGAGTTTGTAAAAATTAGTTGATTCCAAACAAACACAACATTTCAGTTCAATATTCACAGCCAATCCAAATCTTTTCTTATCCGTAGTACAAAGTTCTATGCAGTCTTCGCTATCGCAGAATTTACATTTTACAAATTTTTTTAATTGCTCACTAAATAAACTAAGATCCAAAATAACACTACCCATTCCAGTTCCTTCATAATTGTCATATTTATCAAAGGACAGTTTTTTAGAAGCAGAGCTAATGTTTGCATTAGTAGTAGGCCTAGGGGCTAGGGCTAGCAGAATCTGTTTGGGTAGGCCTAGATTTAGAGTCCAACTTACGGTACTTGTTTCCTCTAAACTCACGTTTAGATTTAGTTTTGTAACTAACCTTTGCTCTTGGCATGGTTATAAGAAGTTGTAAAAACACTTCAAGAAACAATACACACTCCTAATCTACCACTAACTATGAATAAAGTGCAACACTTTTAGTAAAACACAATTATCCGACACAAACACATATAACATAACCTCCTAAGCATATCAAAACAAATAAAGCAATATTCTTTCTGTCATCTGTATTCCCAGTTGTCAGTACAGGTTTGACCAACAGAGCAAAGCCATAACATACTTATAACTAACACACATGATATATATGATTGTGTCAGCCAACATCTTACGAACTGCTGCAAAAAAACTAGTGAACATCTTTTGTTTGTGAATTTTTTTTGGTAATTTATAAATTTATTTGAGCATTAATACTTACATATTTTTAAAATACACACTTTAAACTATTAAAAAATGCAAATAAAAAATTTTTCTAATTTTTTTTAATTTTCATTGACCTGCTCCCCTTAATCCAGTTAAAAATCTAACTATTTATGCTACGTCTTATATTCACAATTATTTATGCGCCAGCGTTGTCAAAGCCCCTTCAGTGTAAAGTAAAACACCTACAGCAAATACATTCGCAAACCAATGCTGTCTCATTCCTACACATCAAATGATGCAGGGCGAATTCGCAGGATTTCCTTGAATTAATTCATGCTGTTTATTTGTAAAAATGTATCATATCTACCTTCTTTCATACAAACCTTGCAAGAAGTTTTCCAAGGAGGGTTTATATATCATAGATCATACTTATCTTGTTTATTTGTAAAAACCATTCTAGAAAATGTCTAGAGCAAAGGGATGTACCTGAAAGTTACAGTTGTCCTGAACAGCCCGCACGAACAAGGAAGGAAGAGATCCACTCCCCGCTGTTAGTAGACCGGTCTGACCCCACCTCCCCCAGTGATTTGTAAGGACTAAGCGAGCCGATCGCCCACTCAATCCTTTTGAAGTTCATTACATGGTATGCCTGACTCCTTTGTGAGTGATCTCGATTCATGGTGCTCCTTCTATGATAAAGCGGTTGATAGTTATTCTGGATAGTGCAATAAAACAGTTAGTTCTTAAGATCAAATTCAATACTCCCTCAGGATCGCCAATGCATTGACTGCGTTATTTTTAGAAACTATCAAGGGGTACCTTAGGATCGTAAGCCGGTGGCTTTTGAAACTTTTCTCTACACCGCGCATTTAAAATTCCAGTGCAGAAGTTCTTCAAGGCTAATCTCATGGTCATACGAACTTCTCAATAGTTTGCACGTACCATTAGTTTTTACACTCCTATGTTGTCCTCTGATTCTCCGTCTCATAGAGGCAAGTTCGGAACTTTACAAGTATGAAAGGATAACAGGATTTCGGACATTAGTCATTGTTATATGTTACGAAAGGTATGCTATAAAACATAAACACTTATTTAGATGAGATCGGCGCTCTTATGATTGTGTCGCTGTTGATGGAGCTTAGTAACTAGGCAGTTTCATTTTGAAGCTGCGATCGACAAAGTCGTCAGTTCTAAAAGTGAATAGCTTGGAAACGCCAATTCAATAATATAACCACCGAATTGTGTCAATTTATGTTACGAGTGAATAAGTCTAAAAATATAAACGAAATGTGTACTAACCACTTTTGTAACCTTCCTTAGCAGTGATCGGTCCTGCTTAGATCAAATTGACATACTTGTTTTACTTGAGAAGAGAAAACATTATCAGCATTCACTATGGAACTTAACTGTTCATCAGACTAGAAAAGGAGTGACAAATCGGTTTCTAAGTGGAAGAAACCAGCTTCTTCAGCACACTGTCAAGTATGGGAAACGATGTGAGGAGGAGACCATCTGGAAATTGATTTGTAGCAATTTGTCTCAGATGCGATTGAAAAAGCAACTCATTATTTGCGAGCGGACTCTCTGCAGACGAGGCATATGGACTAATTGACGTGCAAGAACAATGTACGTCTGCGGAATAACGAGCCGACACACCACGCCGACCTGAGAGGAAGGACGAGCGAAATTTATTTATTCTCAGGAATTAACATTCCCGCAGACGCGACAAGCGAGTCTCCCTCATCAAGTGGAAAGTGAAGAGAGTAGTTTATCACTGTTGAAACCGCTGTACGGTAACTTATAAGGAAAACCATAAGCAGAAGATGAATTATAATTTTAAATTGAAAAGCTTAATTAAACATATCTTACATTTGAATGAGGAAAATTAGATGCACAGACTGAGGCAAATAATTATGATCTGCGCCAAGTTTAAATGAGCACATATTTGGTTGGTTCCTGTTAAAAAATCGGTTTACTCACTAATGTACATTAATGCTAATGGTTTCGGTCACAGTGTGGCCATCAGTAGTTGCTGTACGTTATTGTCTTCACAACGTCGTATCGTCGTAAGTTCAATATTCATCGCAAAAAAAAAAAAAAAAAAAAAAAAAAAAAAAAAAAAAAAAAAAACAAGGCACAACAACAGGCAAAAAACACACAGAAGGTCAACTTGGACCGATCGAGAGCATATTTACTAGTAGGTGTTGGCTTTCTGGTCACTTCAGTTATCGTTTTAACACTCACATCTGCTTCGCCATCACCCCGTCTGTAAATTATGGTCCCCATCATGCTCAATCAAAGGTTTGGAAATATAGTCAGAACTGTAATATAGTTTCTCTTATAAAGTCAGGCCCTATTTTCTATTTTTAAATACGAAGTTCCGAGAGTGTATCCATAAATGGTAAAGCTTATAACTCTTGTGCTTATCTGCGAGATGTCGCGGCGACTACTTTGACTCAACGCTACAGAGAATTTAAATTTAAGATTTAATTTCTATAAGCTGTGATGATCCTAAGCGCTATTCTTTTCCATAAAAAGATTTTATGAAGCATTTGCTATGAACATTCAATTTAAATGTAATGCTTGAGTTTTATTGCAAGTGTTTGACATGCTAATTTAGTAAACGGATGCTAAAATAAATACATTTTAAGAAGTGCAAATAAAATATATTTTTGCTGGAACACCAGGTGGTCCCGACAGATGATAACTAGCAGTTTTCAGGCTGATTTGCATTAGCTGGCGACTCCGACTGGCAGAAGTGTCCAGAAGTGGCCAGTGTCAGTGGGTCATGACCTGAGAAAGCAAATATCGACTTCTCTCTCACTCCGTGCTTGCCTCTGATAGCGACCCTAAGTGCGACCTCTTTTGCCTGCCAGCACTGCAGAACTGGTTCCATCTGACGTCGCGTCGGCCAGACCTCCCGACTTGAGGAAACCTTTGGATTTTTATTGCGGTTTGGAAAGCTATTCAATGTTTGGCACCGGATTTTCTGATTTTACAATTCCCACTAAAATTTTAATCCTTTTCAAGTGGCCGGAAGTTCGTTAAAGTCTAGTTTCAGTTTTCAATTTTTCTAGTTGGTGGATCGTACAGATAACATCTTTCATATAAGTATGTACTTAGGGGTCTAAGCAGATTCTGAATCAAACCTTCAAAATGACTATCATTATTATAACAAAATAATGTTTTTTGGTAAATTAATTTTATTGTTAAATTATTCTCATATTTAAATCATTATTACTAGCAAACGTTTAGACCGAATGGCATTTGGCTCTTTAATTAACACACAATGAGGAACCGGCTCAGACTGGCAGAGAAAATGTTGATTTTCATTTTTATTTTGGTGCGTAGGCAGATATTCCATTCCTTTCAAGGTGAAACATTAATCAATATTTAGTATGTGGTATAGCATGTGAAAGAACTGGGTTGATCAAATATTTCAATGTAGCGGCTCTGTGAATCTTAGAAGACAGCTGTTGAAGCCAATACGGATAGGTACATTTGACTGAAAAGCCTATTACAATTGAAAAGCGTCTACTTCCGATATGAGGAATAAGTGAAGAATCCAAACTACCAGCTACATCTTACTCTTCGTTTACAATAGATCAACATTGGTGCTAAATCCCTTCATTTTACATAAACTCGAGATAATGTGCGGTACAAATCTACTTGAGCACACACTCACATAGACATGCACTTTTCAAATCGTCTCGATTTGCAAATAATATTTACGATTAGTTTAATTACCTCAAAAAAAAAAAAAATACATGCATACTTTACGTGCTACCCAAAGGTTTTCCTTGTACCCTTGGTATTTATTCTTCGAAAGTGTGAATATCTGTAAACCCAATACAGCCAGTACCCTCGCTATCCAAGCCGTGTACGCAATTTCATCCTATTTTCTTGGTGCAGACTAGGATTATATCCCCGTATCCATCATCAGCAAAAAAACGGACCAGCAGCCCTGCAGCTGGTATTCTGCCAGAAAAATTAAGACTTGTGTTTGGTGCGTTGTTTTGTATTTCCAGTTCCAATGTCCACGGGCTCTCTATCCTCGCCTGTTCCCTCAAATTATAGCGACGGAGCGAATATGGATCATGTTAGTGCCCGGTTCCTCTGTTTTTGTTACTTCAGCTTCTTAAACATAACGTCACTCAATGTCAATTACTATAGCATCTAACGCGTACACATTCACTATTATTTGTTTGTTATCAGATTGTTTCAGATGATACTACAAGGTGTCGATGAAAGAGTCGACATCGCCATTCTTGTTAGTATCCCACTGTTATTGTAGCCTGTGCTAGTGTGATGTGGGATTTTTATCCTCGTACTTTTCATGAGTGTGATTTTTATCCTCGTACTTTTCATGAGTGTGATTTTTATCCTCGTACTTTTCATGAGTGTGATTTTTATCCTCGTACTTTTCATGAGTGTGATTTTTGCTCGGGACTTGAATCCTGTGCAGTGACAACGCCTGGACTGGAGTCCAAGCAACTTTTGGGTATGCTTGAACCCTTTTATTTCCTAACGAAGGATAGATACCAATCCTCGAAACGTTGTGTTATACCTTTTGTAACATATTACGATGGCAAACGTCCGAAATCCTGTTATACATTAACAATGTTGTTCCAGAAGTAAAATCCAGAATACACTAATTGGTTTAAATTCGTCATTTCTTCCATTTATAATAAAAATTAGAAAATATTACTTGTCACTACTATATGCAAGATATCACGACAGCGTCATGCAAAATGCACAGTTATAGCACACTGCGTTGCACGTTGCATTCTCTATGGCGATTTATAAATAAGCGCTACCATGATGAATAGTTATATACTACGCGCTACTATGATGATGGAATCCATTCGAATCTTCAATAGATACCTCATTTTGACTAATGAAATTTGAAGTGTTATAATGCTGTCAGAGTTCACTCAATATAACATGTTTCATGCTTTTCTGTACCATATTTATGATCATTGTTTTTCCCCACTAACGCAATGCTTTATATGGCAAAAAATTGTAGCATTCGACTAACTAATCTTCACATAGACTGTTACATAATAAAACTCAGGTGCAAGGAATCCTTAATAGCCGAAGTGGAAGATGACTACTCCAACCTCTATCGGAGCTCTTTCAGCGTTTGTTGAACGCGCAACGTCACTTTGAGAAGTCCATATTGAAGGTCTGCCATCTAGATATCAAAGAGCGTCGTTGCATCGAATCGATCGCATTAATCAGCCGTTTTAATTGGCCGCCGGAACCTGCTTCACAGGCGATATTGCGGAGGCATGTGGTTGGGCCGGTCTCGACCCCGCTACCGTTACAGTAAACCGCGCACTTGATGTCGCTGAGTCTTCTTGACACCATCGGGCCAAAATAACAGCAAAGCCCACTGAGGACCTAGTTTAGCACCCAATTCCGAATTGTATAAAGGGTGGTGATAAAGTTGGGGATCAAGAAGGGAATGGTCAGCATTCATTCCAAAGGTCGTGGGGAATTTTTCAGATACACAAAATGAGCTGTGGCAATTATATGGAAATTGGTATAACCGACCACACCAACTTCCCGTGTTGTTTACTTTGAACTTCGATCTGCATTTGTTTATATGTTATGGCTAAGTGACTGGTTTCCAACTGGATCATTCTTCTTTCCGTAATCAGACTATTCTCAAGATGGAATCTATAACAATCCAAAATTACTGCCCGTCATGTAAATGCAGTAAGAAATAATTAATCCCGTCCAGTCTATCGGCCGAACGGATTTGGTTATTAGAATCTGTTTTTATTTCACTTGGTTGTATAAAGCGACTAAAAGTATATGTTTAGCTAACTAACGCCGATTTAATAGTTATTAACGTTTATCTAGGTCGGTTTTTTAACTGTCTCAAACTCAATAATCTAAGAGTTGAGTTCCAATTAGCACTGTATAAACCTACAATCTAATATTTCTTGTGCACAGTCATAAATACTCTCCTAGTATGCGTAACTGGATACATAGTTTCAAGGGGTGTCTAGCCTAGTTTGGCGTGTTTTATTGCTCTGTAAAAGTTATATGTCACTCACTACTCCTATTCGCAGTGCGGACACACAATTTGTTACATACGAGTTCAAGTTGCTTACGTGGTAATTTCTCAACACCTATTCCAACAAACTTCATTAAGCCTCGAGGTGGATCTTTCCAGGAGGAAACAGAATGGTCGGTGCTTCACGTAGAGCACCTCTGTCCACTGTCTTTCCGGTCCGAGAGTTCTCGGGAAGATCTGTTCCGAGAACGCGGCTGGAACCCACGACCGAAGCAGTCTGCCAGGTCTGCGTTATAGAATTTAAAGTGGTTTAAAGCGCGTGGCACCGTAAATTGATGGCTTTAAAACGACAGAAGCGTGAAGTGATCGTCTCCATCCCGAGTTCTTGGCATGGCACGAGAATAACTCTTAGTAAAAGTAGGTTATGTTTACTGCTGAAATTTATGACCCGTAGTAAAATAAGAAGCGGGGATTTCAGGGAATTAGTGCAAGGTACAAAGTTGAAATTCACACTATTGCGAAAATAACACATATCGTGAGTCTGACTATAAACAATATCGTCTTAAGCCATGATAAGTTTTGTGATTTTATAAATGATGTATTTTCCCTCTTGAATCGGTATAACAGAAATATAAAAAGTTGTGGAAATAATAATTTAATGTTCGACGAATACCAGAGCTTAGAACAAATTTGATGTAATAAAAGTTTTTTGTTCGGCTTAATTCGTCATTTCGACCCAATGTGGTGGAAGTTTATATAAAAAACAGCATAGCTGTGTTATTTATGATAACAAGTAGAGAAAATTCGTTTTGAAATGCATCAAACAGTTCCTAAAAGTTGTTATTCACAAGTTTTTATATCTTGATCGGTTTTACAGATATTAATAACGTTTATAATTCCATAATAATTCTTCATCTACTACAAACTGTCGAAGCTGAAACATTTTCAAATTCGGTAAAAGAATTGAGGTTATACATATATTTGCTGAGTGTATTGGCCAGATTGGTACGTTACTTCGTTCCAATATGGCAGGCTCTCAAAACTTAAAAAAATATAACTCTGTTAACAAGGACATCGAGAAAAATGTCTTTGTACTAATGTACTTGGAACCCGTACTTTCCTAAAATAAATGATATAATATTTCAGCTGTAACAAAGTCCACCTTGTACTTCTGACTGAGCCGGACGTAATGTTAACTATTAAAAATTAATATGCAAAACAATCTAACATTTAAAAAACCGAACGCATTTAAATACGTAAGGAAATGTATAAATATTTTGGGAGTTGAGTACAACGACCTTGCACTGTATGGACACTCCCGTTTATTCTGTTTAATAAGATCCTCGCACAGGCCAGTTGCCCATGAAGACGGACAGAATAAGGCTTTAAAGGCCTCTCCTAATAAAAAAAAATGCCAAAGACAACTGATAGTGACTAAGGTACGGAAATATATTACCCAATATGATGTACTCGTATATATGTTATAAATATAAGACGGAAATAAGAGAACATTATTATCCCTATCAATATTACATTATAGCTACAATTTGTGTACACGATTTTCTTGTTTTATCACAATATATATTTAATTACATGTTCTTACTTTTAAATGGTGGACTCTTAATTGTCAATTGTGTATTATTAAGTGGAAGAGCTGGTTTTTGCACGATCTAAGATGTCTGAGTTAGTGACAAGGCAGGTTCAAATTCCGTTTGTGACAGATGCACTTTCGACCTTGTAATGTACCTACTCTGTTAAAATTGTAATACCTATAAGTTTTAGTAAGTTTCTCGTTAAACCTCTGTTTAAGTTTTAATAAATCTCTCGCAAATTTTTGTCCACGAGGACGGAAAGGATAGGCTAAAATGGGAACCAGCTTCCCCTTTTCTTTAGATGCGTTATTGTTGACTTTCTTAAGGCAGTTTTACAGTTTTTACCTTAATTTACTCAGTGTAATTACAAAGAATTGTTTGATGTCGTTAGCTTTTATGGCAAAGATTATGACCCACAAACCTTTATATCATTTCATGAATAAAGAAACAAATACGCAATAATTATTAAATAATATTTTATACGGTACAAAACATTAGTAAATTTTGATATAGAATCTTCAATATAAGCAAAGCCTGTGTACGAGATGTACTATCGGAAATCTGTATATATATATATATATATATATATATATATATATATATATATATATATATGTATTGAATACATATATACATATATTTTGTATGTATATATTGTATATATATATATATATATATATATATATATATATATATATATATAGTAGTACATACTTATATACGATTTTGAACGATTACCGTTTTAAAGATATACGAAATGAAATGAAAAATGTCTTTATTAAAGAGGCGGAGTTAGGCCTATCAAGCCCTCTCTACTACTCAACTTCATATTGTATACAGTAAATTTACAATAGTTTTATAGAATTTCGGTAAATTATAAAATTATAATTTAAATATAAAATAACAAAATGTCTTAACCTACACAAAATTAAATGAGCTAAAGTAAAAATCTAGTAATAAATACAAGAAAAATTATAAATGAAGAACAAGAAGTCAATCAATCGCTCTAACACACCCTCTGACTACATGAACGCAACAAACAAGCCCCACCCGTTACCCCTACAGCCCCCCCCCCAGCAGCAGGGCCCTAACCCTCCTGTAAATAAACATTAAATAATCCACTAAACAGTACAAACTGACAATTTAGAGTCCAAAATATAAATGTATGAATATGTAATTGAATATATTGCGACAAAACAAGAAAATCGTGTACACAAATAGTAGCCATACTTTAAATAAGCATTAAAGAAAGGAACAAATTTTACGCGTGAATTTCAAGGTTGGAAAAAATTCTTTATTTTATCTCATCTCACTTTAAATGTGCTAACATTATTCTGTAAAATAAGTAAGTTACAAATGTAGTTTATTATCGGTGGAGGGTTTACTTTAAAAAATTATTACTCATTTCTTACAGTTTAAACTTGTCTATTTTTTTATAAACTTTACTTTTTACAAAAAAAATCAATTGGTACATAATTGGCTACCCAGAGGACCCAGCCAGCGTCCTGCATCCTGGACCATAAAACGGTTATCAGTTGATTACAGAGACTCATCAGCCCCGCAGCCACTCTGTACCCTAGCGGTCCAGAGCGGCGTAGTGTGTCGCGACGGTCCAGCGATCTTATCCCAGATCGCGAATTATTACCCATATAAATTCCCTTTATTTTGACAGTCTTTCAGATCCAAACAAACTTTGTTCTATTTACATTGCTAATGACCGTAAACCCGTTTACGACCCTCTCCTATCAGCTGATTAGCATATCAAAGGCTGGCTGGTCGCGGCGGTCGTGCACTAATTAAAATGTCCACCTTAAAAACTATTGAACCTCTCAAGATTGATCGGAGGATAATTGGGTCACATAAATTTTGGTTCTTCGGACTATATTAAAAATACCGTAAGTGGGACGTGCAATAAAATTTGTTTTGTAATTTATTTAATTGGATGAAATGTCTTTAAGATTGATATTAATATATATATATATATATATATATATATATATATATATATATATATATATATATATATATTTAGTTATAATTTTAAATTATTTTAAGTAATGATTGAATGCGATTTTAAGACAAGAGTTATATATATAGATCTAGATATATCTATATATCGATACGATGTAGTGGTAATTACTATAAAATAATATTTTTGATAACGATCCGTCCATGCAACAACAGTAATACCTGCACTTTGTTTAAAATTACATACGGTACCAGTAAAAACCATCGATATATAACTACTGTATATGTATCAGCGATACCTGACTCAATGGATCTTTCTTGTCTACACGATGGGAGAGACAGAAATGGAAATGTAACTAACTATACAACTGGTCGGTGAAGAAGCTGGTCAACCGGTTCATACAGCGTGTTAGTGCAGATCCCACGGGGGTTGCATTAACACATCCGGGCCGATGTTCTGTCAGTACAATGCCTTGTCCTTCTCCAGGATGATCGATCCTGACAAGGATGTGTTTCGATCAGGTCTTAAAAACGCTAACCAAAAGTTTACATAATACATCAACGTAAAGAGCGAACTAGATGAATGGAACGGATCGGCTGTACTATTGTACTGATGTATAGGTTGAATTAAAAAAAAAAAAAACACTTGTTGAAATTTCATATTCTGGTTCTTTAATTATGTCTTTATAGTATATACGAATATGTATATGCTTTGCAATAAGGCCAAATAAGTCAACTAGGTTTGGTCTTTTTTCAATAAGCACATTATAGGGGATAATGTTATAATAGAGCAGGGATTTCAATTACATCACATCGTAAGTTTTTACAGTACGATTTACGTAACTAAATATTACCAGTATAGCTTGGTTTATATTATATATAGAAGGTATTCATAATTTGTATTTTACCAAACTCCATTTCAAAGTGTTCCAGAGTTTTCTTTTCCGTCACACGAGGAAGGATACCAATTTATTTTCACATTTCAAGATGCACATAGTTTGTATGGGTGGTGAACATTTTTACGAACTCAGAAGGACTACACAAGTAATTAGAACAAACCAATAGAAGGAGTATCACAGGGCATGACAAGAATGTAACGAATGTCTTACCGACTAATTCATCAAAGTCGTGTTACTATTTTACACAATAAAGTGACTACATTATTGTACGATTTTCTCGTTGCCATCATGGTTACCCATGGGACCATGTTAAGATTTATTACATTTACCATTAATTTTGACCCTTTTACCCCACACTTCTCTTCCTTGGACCCAGAGGGAAGTAAGTATTTGCTAAGTTTAGTTTCTATCTAGAGTTATCGAATAGGTGGCTAGGCAACGACAGGAATTTAAGTAGCTCCTGTCGTGTCCTTAAGATCGTGTCTGTAGTAGCGACAGTCTTGATTGCAGTCTCTTAAAAACAAAAATTATAAACTCCAAACATCTTTACACCCTTATTTTAGTTGTGTAATTACGAAATTTGTCTCATTTCAAAGATATAAACAAGTTTTTGAATGCCTATTTAAAATATTTGATTAATCTTTTTAAATGCTTATTTTAGAGCTATGGTTAAGTTTTTATTTGCTTTAATTAATCACGCCATCCAAATGCATTTATATGATTTTTATTACTATCATTCGGTAACTGTCAACATTTTAGATACTTTTTTAGAAAAAATATAACATATGCAAAAAAAGGTTTAGCTAATATTTAGTCAGTTTAACTGTCATATCTAAATTTGTATTTAACACCCCTAGCCTCCTTTTCTTTTAGAAATACTGTAATTTTCAAATTGGTATGAAATGAATGTGACTTGACCACTCGGATTTCGGATCTGCCTTGTATCGGTGCCTCGACTAAATGACCGCAACACGTTCAACTCCCATAACTCCAGAGGACGCGCTGCGCCATAGACACGTACGCTTAACAGTTAATTACAATACAAACAGTAACGCGATAATGATCGCTCCCCCATGATCGCGGTTATTGCGATCAAACACACAAACGTATCTAATGGTAGAGCTTAACACGTCTTATAGTGGCGCTGGAGGGAGCAATCGGAGATGATATCGCTGAGTCGTTCGGATTTTATGAAACATCTATAAGTTTGTTTTCTGATACGTGCAGGGACGCAGCAGCGTTTGTAATAATTGGGTCCTCACTTACAGCTAATTAAGGCGATTTTACTGCGCCCATAAACGTGCTATTTATATAATGTTGGTGGTCTTTGGCATTTATTATCTGTTTGAACTATTTTTTAGGATTGTTTGTAGTGATTTATTTGATGAAATAAAGCGGCGCTTTAGCAAAGAAATGTTTAGCTTTGATTGGAAACAAACTGAATAAATGAATACGGTTTGATTCCTCTCAAACTAGCATGGCGAATTACGTGTGTCATGTACTCGTCTGCTAAGTATTCACACATTCTGGATACAGCCTAACTTACAATAGACAGCTGAAAAAGTACATAGCGTTCGTGAGAAAGAAGTAGATTAGTAGACTCGTCGCGTCGTTTTTAGCAACCAAAAGGTCGTTTCTTTCTAGGAAATTGTCTAGTCAAGTTAGGACAGCTCTTGATGGTGGTATTGAACTTGAGAGTAGACGGGTTAATATTATAATCTTAATATATTTGTGAAACAACACTCATGTCTTCTTCTCAAATCTATGCAATATTGCTTGCAAATTTCGTTTAAATCTGTTCATTAAATTTGTATGACTGAGTATCAAAAATCAAAACACCCAAACAACATTCTTCACAAACTAACGCATTTATGTTTACAATGTTTTACAAAAACAATTTATTTATATTAATATTATAAAACTTGCAGAGTTTCAACAACGATATAACAAAACTTAAGGATTGTGCAATTTAAAATAAAATTTCCAAATCTTTATATAGGATAGTTAAAACCTAAATAAATTGTAAGCACAATGAAGTGATTTCACGAATATGGCACGATATTCCTTGTCTTGACCAGTTCCATAGCCTTAATTTGCACAAGTCTACAGTATTATTGAACTGAAAATTCAATGAAACATAGTTATTCTGATGATATATCCTGACTTGTAGTACAAGAAATATACACAAAAATTATAACGTTTAATGTACGAAATATTTTTAGTCATTACGCTTTGCTCTAAGTGTTTTTGGAAATAACAAATAAAATATACCTAAATTGAAATTGGAATTCTTAAAAACGTATAGCGGCCTCTTTTAAGCGTTCTCTAACTGTGATGTAAGTGTGTAGTCTAATTTACACCCTGTAGAATTTATTTTAAGGGAGGATTGTGGCAAAGCATAACTGGAATACTTGAAGGATATATAAAAAAAGGTAAACGTCCCTGATCTTGTAAAGTTGTAAACATTTCGGAAAGCCGTCAAACAATCTTTCCAAAACTGGACTTCACCACGGTTCACCTTTTTAGGTGACAACCCAATCCAAACAATGGTGTCTTCGACTGGAATACCAAGGAGATAGGATTTGAAAGCCCCAAATTATGCAGACCAGTTGTAGAAGGCATCTGCGCCATGCTGTGAATGCCCTGAGTAGACATCGGGAGGACAACTCCATTTATGAGACAATAGGAATGTCACAGGAAGCCGAAGGATTCAGGATTTAAAGTTTGGGACAGGACATTATGTCGTCACTGCATTGATAAATAAGGCGGTGTATATAGTCTTCTTTGTTCATTCCTATCTAATATTACCACTTTCATAAATTCCAGAGACGTTTAAACATCTTAATTATTATTTACATATACTTCTAATACTTTTATGTGATCCATCTTTTGAGTTGTATTAAATGTGATTAGTTTGCCATAACTTTAAACAATGGTTGGCTAATCAAACCATGCTACTAAACTTGTTAATTTTATTTCCTAGTACACATAGAGTGCTTATACGATGATTTTGGAGAAATTTTGGCATGCTACACTAAGATTTATCCACATTTCATTGTGATTCATGAAAATGTAAGATTGTGGGAGTAAACCCACTCATCTCTATATGGTGTTTTACTAAAAAAACAATTCTTTTAAAAAATGGCCCTATCAGTTTTTATAAAATGTTTACACAAAGAAAAATTACAACATCTATATTTTTTAAAGATTCTCGGAAGTTGAAGAATTTAATTTTAATGTTAGGAAAGATATAAATTGAAATAAAAAAACTGACTTACACGATTCTCGTAAAATTTATTATGTATTACATAGAAAAGTCTTACACTACTCTTTAATTTTTGTAAATGTCTTTATAACTTTTAAGTTTAATAAATCGCAATAAGCACAGTTTTAGAAAAAATAAATTAACTTGTACTAATGTTTTCATAATGAGCTTACACGATTTTTTATTTGTGTACAAGCCAGGGTACCGGCAAACCAATGCTGACTCAATCCTAATAAATTTTGAGGAGTTGCCGGTCAAGCAGGGGATATTGCTTATTTTGTCTTGAGTTCGGCGATACAGGGTTGTCAGCAAACCCGGGAAGACAGTGACATGTGATTTCGTATTGCGATTGGTAATCCAATCAGTAAGGGTTTATGGTTAGAAAGAACTCCTTTAAAAGCTAATTTAAAGCAGAATTTTGAGAAAACTTGGATTTTTATTTCCTTTCTTTAGTAACAGCGTCTATGTGATAATGACCTTCTAAAGATATTTTTTAATATTGCATAATGAATCAGGGAAGATATTTACCACTATATAATACCATTGTCAAATGTTCTTTTGACAGTAATAATATCGGACAAAAATTATAAGTTAACGTAGAAGAAATTATCTCAGATCATTAAGAAGGCATGGTAGTGGCGTAATGTGTATAGGAATTGTGTATATTATGCAGTTAGGGCTCGGAAATATTCCCGCAGAAATTTCAAGGTTGCAACATTCAGGTAGAGAAGTAATCGGGTACTCATTAGAAAATTGAAGCTTTCTAATCAGGAAGCTTGAATTTTATCAACCAGTACTTGTTAATCAGCTTGTTACTCAACCGGTACTTGAGCTGTTGATAGCTTAATTTGGATAAATAAATGCATCAAATTTGAACGAGATCTCAGAGACAGATGAAGTGATGTTTGACAAGATCTGTCAGTAGCATAATCTGAGTCACTTAGCTGCGAGGTGGATGGGTAAGTGGGTGGTTGCTGAGGAGCATTTGCCACCAGCTGTCCAAGCCAACAGACTTGCTGTACGCAGACTACGCGAGTACGCAGACCGATCCCTTACTTGTTCTTCCATCGCTCATCTAAATGGCTTTACCTTGTCGCATTGTTCTTGTTATGGTGTGGACATCACTTGGTCACACCCGACATTCTTGAGGTCTCAGTTTTATTGCCGTCACCTTGACCGCCTGTGTCCAGATCGAGGCCGCATTCTTCGAAGGTCGGTAAATTAGTCTTCTCACATTTCACGGAGTCATTTTGCGCTGGTTTTGAGAGGATCAATAGCCATTTTTCTGGAAACGAAGAGAACAATGGTTTCTCTGAAAGTATCTATAAAATGTGTGAATTGAGATTGGTTATATTGATATTATAATCATCAATGTTGTCTATATTACAATTAACATTTGTTTACGTCCATTATTGTGTTATGAGTTGAATTAAATTGAACAGTACAAAAGAATATAATATGTTTCAGACATGAACACAAGAGGTAGACGTATAAATCTGTTGTTGATACACACTAGAAGTACAATGGTACAAAGTGAGGAACATGATCAAAACCATAAGTGATATTAATATTGGAAATAGAACTTTCTAAACAATTTCCATGTAAATGAAAAAATTGTCAGTAATTTAACACTCGTGGAAAGATGCCATGTAAGCAATAGAGACTTCATCTTCGGAAGCCAAATTGGGTGCTAGCTCTTGGTCTGTTGATGTAGATGAGGATTTGTAGCCAACAGGACCAAGAACATTAGAATCGAAAAGTCTTGTCCTTCCTTGAAATCCTGATGATTGATCCACAAGCAATCACAGTCCCCGATACAGTTTTAATGACTGTAATATTGGTGGAGCTTTTTCACTTCCGGAAAAAAATGCATGTGTTAAAAATATTACTTTTTTTTTAAAAAAAAAAAAGGAGAGGCCGATCCCCTTTTAAGCCTTATTCTGTCCGCCCTCATGGGCCTCTGGCATATGTGAGGATCTTATCAAACAGAGAAAGGGGGAGAGTCGATACAGTACAAATGTTGGTGGGGGGGGGGGGGGGTTGAAGGTTGTTACTTTATTTTAAATGAGAGAATTTCGAAGTGAAATGTTTGTTGTTCGCTGACAAATAGATCTTAATTACTGTCAAGAGTGCTTGCACAGGTTTGTTTTATATTGTTTAATTGCAAATCATCTCGAATCAGGACATTCACGTTCATTAAGGGCGCAGTTATTGAAGAAGTTTTACAATTTATAAACACGTGTTTCTACAAAAAAGGACAAATTTCATCCCTTTCCGCTGAACTTCTTGGGTTGTAAAACTTGAGTATATTAAATATACTTGTTCTCAAAATTTGGAGCAAATAACATTAAAAATCACGTTTGGATAAAAACAATTGTAGATGCAGAAGTAAACATTACAAAAAATAATATGGAAAATTTGAAAACAAAAATCGAATTATAATTCTTAACTAGTTAAAATTAACATTATAATTAACATAAAAACACATCTACACGCAATCTATATTACAAAATTTCAGAAAAAATAAAACAATTTTTTAAAGTTGATTTGAAATGTAATTATTTTCCTTTACCACAAGAATATTCAGATATTAGCAATAATTTCAATGAAGAAGGAGCTCTTCTTAATGGAAAAAAAACTATTGCAGTAGAAACAGCACAATGGGAAATTATACATAATAATATAGACATTAAAATTATTAAACTCTTTTTCTGCTATAAATTAACAATAGTATTTTTATTGTCAGGCGTAATGTTCAATTTGCGGCAATACTAATAAAGTGGCGATTTAAAAGAGAACGTTCTTGTTTTTACTGTCGTAAATTATGTTGTTAACAGTAATTTCATTACTTTGAAGTTTATATTTTACGACTCCCATTTATTTTTTTATCTATTTCTCAAACAGCTTTTACTGTATAGTTAGATTTATGTATATAGTTAGTTACTTATTTTTAACTTATCTGATATTTACATACTTATTAGAACAATGTTTTATTTAGTTATATCCAATAGAAATTGATATTTTCACACCATTTATCTTACTTTACAATTTTATTTCCTATGGCTAGAAATTTAATTAATCATAATGATGAAGCCTTTTTCGTATGGACAATGTTGTATTCGTCTAACAGGAAAAGATGAAGAAAAAACACAGGAACCTCATAACGATTCATATGCCACTTTGATAATATATAAAGATTAAAACTGTCAATATTGCGTTTATATAAAGTAAATATAATGCCTTTGTTGAATTTGTTTGAGAAATATTTAATACAAAAAAAATCACAGTTTGAACTAAAAAAAGGTAAAAGGACGCCACATCTCGTGTTGCGTATCAGGCTTCGATAAGGTGTTTGACATATTAAAGCATCATACTATTGCAACTCAGTTTGTTTACAAATCAATTTATTCTAGGATCTTCTCCTTATCTCCATAGTTACCAATGTAAACATGTTAACCACTGCCCAGCCAAATGCCATAGAGTGACATGCAACATCAGTGAACTAAATGTTGACTATAATAAGAACAAGAATAAGAATAATTTATTTTCACTTCTTTTGTACATAATTTTTTTACAAAAATAAATACTTGTACAGTAAAAAGATTCGTAGAAAAAAATTACAAAATGAAAAAAATAAAAGAGAGCACTAGCTAGCACTAAGAATAATAGATCATCATGCCAGGAATGACTACAAAAAAAATCTTAGTCACATTTACATTTAATCTAGGAACTAAACAACAACAACAAAATATTAATAAGTACCAGAGAAATGATTACATATTACATACAAGTATTTATATTAAATCAAAAGTGAAAATTTAGGACCTCTAAGGTATAAAAACCTGTTTAGAGGCTCCATTGCTAAAATAGAAATAACAAAAATAAATATCAGCTCTCAGAGACATTAGACATATAATAAAAAGTAATCTTCTAGTGCTAAAACAAAAGATTTCATGAGTCTAAAAAGTTTACAAATTAGAGATAGCTTATACAACTTATATACAGCAATGTATAAAAGAATCTAATTAACAGTTAAATAAAAAATTTAACTTATTCAGAAAAAAAACTAAATACTACGTTTAAATATTTAAAAGAAAGTTTACATCTTCAAATTTCAAAAGCCACTGTTTCAGACGTTTTAAGACGGTATTCTTACCTTTTGATTGCTTTAAGAATGGGGGGGATTTTATGATAAATTCTTGGAGCTAAAAAGTTGAAAGTTTTTGTAAAAAAAGTGGTATATGGTTTCAGTAACAATGCTTGATTTGGATTTCTTAATATGCATTTGTAATTATTGTATTATTGTGTGTGTCCACTTCTGTTATAAAATAGCTTTAAAACCTTATATATAAACAAATTTTTTAGAGGTAAAATATTAAGAGAACTAAATATTGGACGTGTTGTTTCATATTTACTCTTATTTGAAATCAGGCGTATAAAGAACTTTTGTATCATGTTAATTGGATAAATATTTGAATCATAGGTACCGCACCAAAAGACCAAACCATACTCTATTCTGCTTTGAACTAACGAATAATAAAGCATTTTAAAAGTATTTTTATCACATATCCCTTTAAAAAAAAGAAATACGTAATTGTATTGCTAAGTTTATTTTTTAGTGATGAGATATGTACTTTCCATTTCAATTCTTGATCCAGCAACATTCCAAGATATTTTATAGTGTTGACTCTCCCAACTTCCTTACATGCTTCATGACAAATTTTGTTTTCACATAGACACTTAATACATTTGTGTCCAATATAAATCACTGGATTACTAAAATTAACCTCTTTTCTTAAACTAAATATCATATACTTTGTTTTTTGTCTACATTTAATAAATAACATGTGATTTTCTGAAAACCACCACTGAATTGCTTTAAGGTCAAAATTGATTTTATCTTCAACTGAATTTATATTTTTTTTCTGTGTAACACAGGGCTGTATCATCAGCAAATGAAGTTAATTTCCCTTTAAATTTAGCATTGCAAAAATCATTAATGAATATTAGAAAAAGGATAGCACCTAGTACTGAGCCCTGTGGTACCCCTTGGTGAATAACCTTCATTTCACTTAAACAGTCCTCAATTTTCACACATTGTTTCCTATTTAGCAAATAACTTTCAAACCATTTGTAAATATTTCCTCTTATTCCAATTTTCAAAAGCTTATTCAACAAAATTTTATGATCAACAGTGTCGAAGGCCTTTCTTATGTTTAAAAATAAAAAATGTATGTATTGACTATACAAAAATGAAGTTGCATTAACGTTGTCAATACATATACGCAAAAATAGAATTATTCAATCCCCCAATTGATAGGCTTTGCTAACTTACAGCCAACACTCACACAATCCAGTATCACTAACCTCTGTTAATGTATGGTTCAAACTTTATAAACAGCTTACGTTATCTATACGTGTCTTCGAGACAGATGTTGCCTTTGTGGTAATATAACATTTCGATTCTAAATTGTAACATCTTAAAATAAGTACTCATAATTGTATTATTGTCAGTAAAGATGTCTACGTTTAAGTTATCAGTAAATATTATGAAAGCAGATTTGTATCTAGATTTTAGTGAGTACAAAATTGCTAGTACAACAAAAACTCCTCAATATATCTTATTACAAACCTTATCACCACTACTACTACATTTTCATCAACAGTTACAATATTTTTTCCCGATTGTAACGGTGTTTATCAAGTTTTGTAACTGTCTTATCGATTTGGTATTGCGTATTAGGAACGTTAATATTGAATTGGCGGTAAATTATTTAGCCTAACCGCAATCTACACCGCAGTTTGTGGTTCACTGAAAAATAGGTGCTGTTTCCTCCGTTACGGGGATGCGATTAAACATGGATTAGAGAAGATTATATTTACTGTGGTTGATTTCTAGATTAATATTGGACATTCTAGAGGAAACTTTAAACTAACCCAAGAACATTTAATATGTATATGAGAAGTTAAGGGACGCTCATTGCCCCAAACACGCTGTGCGATTACGCTGTATTATCGTGTGGTAGTTACAGAATACATTTATCAAATTTATCATTGCAGCATATTCCTAAATACAAGACGGTAGGTGGCATTAACACACAAACGTTCCCCGTATTACATCCACTCTTACGAGAGTAACCTATAATAAATTTGATCCATATAAGTAGTTATAATGAATGCTGATTGCCATAATAGCCGCTAAGCGGTGAATTTCACACGTGTTTATGCATGTAGTAGAGGTATTATTATCTATGAAAGCATAAATCATTAACATATTAAATATGTTCTGTCAGCGAAGTAATTCAGTGGAATCATTGGATGCATAATTCATGTTATAAGTACATAATAGTTTTTATCTTACCTGTTACTCTAATAGAATACTGTGGTATTATATTTGCAAACAGTATTAATTAAATAGATTTGTTTTGGTTTTTACTTCATTACTCATGGGTTTACTTAATCTCCTACATTAAACATTATGTGAAATTGATTTGAATATCTCATGTTCGAACTTCATTATTTCTTTTATAGCATTTTAAACAAATTTCTAAGTAAGTTAATCTTTCTTACTTGTAGGTTTTTTACGTAATTACTTGGAGTCTGGATGATCTTCTAAAACTACCATGCGATTCAATTAGTAGATACATCATTTTGTAGGAGAACCTGTCAATGTTCTAGGAGGTCAAAGCAAGGAGGTCATGCTTTCCATCAAGTCAACGACACTGTTGATATCACTTATCGTGGAATCCACTACTGCCAGTCTATTTAACCGATCCTCAACAGGTTTCGCGCTGCTTCCAAGGGCGTCATCCGTCTCTGTGCCAAGAACCGCAAATGTGTCCTAGCGGCACTCAAAGCTGTTATCGTAATTGTAATAGATCCCGATCTCTGCATTTCTACCTCATCTCGCTCTTCCTGGACGGTTTCTCTAGTACCGTTGCGCCACGCATTTCCGCAGTTTCCTAGTGGTTACCTGGAATCCGGATATTCAAAGGCAAAACGTCAAAGATTTTGGATGTTAAGGTCTGAGAAAAAGTGTCTCGTCATTTGCAAAATCGCAGTTATGCATAGCATATACATTGTCCTAATGGTCCGGGACAGAATTCCACATGAGCTATAAATGTGGTGTCACTCTGAAATAAAAAGTTTTCTTATCACAACTGTAGAAAACTATGTCACTGAGAAAAAGCCTCAACCAGTTTACACAACTCAGTCTTGTTTATTTCTGAGTTGCATGTGGACCTCAAAAGTGGTATCACCTGAAATTATAACTTTGAATGGAGAATCGTCCATTAGTATAATTAGAACGAAAAGCTCTCATGTAGATATTTGAATTTCAAGCGTCCAATAGAGTGAGTCATTCACACGGAAAGTTTGTATGAACAGTAAAATATTGTACATTCTAGTAATTCTAAAAAAACGGCTACGCAATGCACGATGGGAAATTACACTATTCAGGGTTTTTTATTCGATGGTTAATTATGCAACTTCAAAAATTAATTACTGACTGAATTGTGTGAGCGTTAGCGAAGCTTGTCATTCATGGAGTTGGACAATTTTATTTATGTCTATCTGCAAAATGTATTTATTCCTGATATTTTCTCGTTGCAATCATGGTTACTCATAAGATTAATTTAAAATGTATGCTAACGCTCAGCTGAATCCCATGGAGTTGAAATGCACCATCACCGAATTCACTGTTTCTCATACATAAATTGAGCATATCGTCGTTCCTAAACCAAAGACTCCTATAAATCAGACTTCAATTGGTAACGGCATGTATTCAATACAACTTTTAAATGAAACACAACAATAAAAAACAATGCAATCACTGCCAATCCAATACTGCCAACGTCCGCTCAGCTGTCCAACAATGCTCAGGTGTTCATATTACAAATTAAAACAATAAGTTTTGGATGTCATCCTAATAATAACATACTTACGTCGTGCTTTATGTAAAAACGTAGCCAGGAAAGAATTTTGGGAGGGGAGGGCGGTCCAGACAACTTATATTTTCATAGTAGACAGAGAGTAAGGCCCCATTTTGTTCCTTAAAAGTTCTTGACCCGCTTCTTTGTTGAGAACGATCTTTCAGCAGTACATGTCAGTAATACTAAATTATTTAACCAATAATCGTCTACTAAAAAAGTAACTAAACAAAGTTAAAATTGGGGGGGGGGGTCCGGACCACTTGAACCCCCTCGAAAAAAATGGCCACGTTCTTGGCTTCGTGTGAAATTTCAAGTCTATGGGTCAATTCATTTTCGAGATATCGTTTGGATGTACAGACAGACAAATATGTACTATTTCCAACACCTTATTGATATATTCCCTAACGCTCAGCCAAGCGTTTTTTTTTTATGGAACCTTCAATATTTACAAATCTGAGACCATTATTGACTTTCATTGCTGAGTAACGTAAATTACAACGTAGTATTACCATTTTAGAAAACGTAAACTTTGTACGGGTATTTGAAACCATTATAAAGCTATAAAACAAAAAAAAACCGTTATGCGCATAAATTATGAAAATCTTGTATATACTTAAGAGTTTTGCAATATAAGCTTTGCTAATACAATTCCACATGAATGTATATTATATGCATATTTTCTTACTCAGTATAAAATTAGCTATAGAGCAACAATGAAATAAGTTCTGTCTCATTTTTAAAAACTATTACAATGGTACTTTTTTCAGTATTCAAAAATTGTACAAAAGTGCTCACGCGGCAAAGTATAAGTTATTTTTGAAAGTTTGAACAATACCAATATTTATTGTTTATAACTGATCTCCTGCAGTTTTATAAAACCATAAACTAAATCTAAATATATGAAATAATATCACATTTACAAAAGAACATGAAATAATGCCCAGAAATTAGAAAAAACCAAATCCACGATATACGCTGTTTTACTAAATTAGCTAATCTTTATTTACGTCTGCATGAATATTACTGAATTAGAATGATTAATAATATAATCGTGGATACTATAAAAGTGAAAACATTAAAAAAACTACGTAAAATGAATGTTAGCCAAACAAACTTCAAAACCCTACTCAGAGCCTGAAATTTACTGAAATTTATCAGATTTCAGTAAAAATAATTTTTTTTATTCTAAAATATAGCCTATTTATTCGCACTATTACAATACCCAACTACACATTTAATACGACACTAAAACACGATTAAAACTACTAACGTAAGAGTAAACAACGCCGGCAAGACGGCATTCACGACAAACAACTGACGTTTTCATTCACTTTTGGAATAATCAACTTGTTACGTCACAACGATAATAACAAAGAGGAATAAAACTATAGTTTTCGTTAGCATTTTTCTTCCCGAATCCATTGGTGCATGATCAAATCAATACGTTACCGCAGTATTTTATAAGACATGATTATGTGAGGGAATGTTTGACCGACAAAATTATATCGGTTACACTACAGAAACGTCAATAGTCGACAAAAGTTTGTCGATTACCACTACGAGGGTTATATATTGAGTTTATGTTCTCAGAGAATGAACTACTTCCTTCCACGGTTTCTATGTGTAGTGAACAATATAATGGTTCCGTATTCTATGTTGACCGGTCTATGGTAGTGCACCTGCAGTAATAACCAGTGCGCAGTCCCGTTGCTTTTGCACTCATATATTATAATGTTATACAATTTATGATCGAGCGGCGCGCGGCCGTAGTTTGCGGCTTTGCTACTGACACGCCGTTAATCCAGTACTAAGTGTAACCGCGACAGTAACGCTCGTAGTGCATCAGGAACAAACTGGTCCACAACACCAGCGCACTCCGGTGGTCGACAAGCACACTACGGAACTACGTCCGCGCCTCGCTGCGGCCAGTCTCAACAAGTTTTGTTCTTATCTCTTATCACTTCTACGTACGACTAACACTAAAACATACTGCCTAATCGAGTATTGAGTTTGGTCTTTTGTAATGAGTTTTTTGTTCTCTTAGGACAAGAAGCTTATAAATTGCACTTAGTCCTGTAAGAACCTTTGCGCTGCTTCCATAGTGACAGGATATTCAGGATGGATAAGGTTAGGGAGTAGGGGCCGCCTCATATCGAGATCCATGAGGAAGAATTAGGGCACTATATCTCAAAAGTCATGGCTCCCCGAAAGAAGGGGAGGTCAGCTCTGAACCAGCCTCTCCAGTCAAAGTAGGCAGGGGTGGCATACCCTTGTTGAGGCTAGCAAGAACCTCTGAGGTTAGGGAACAAACCCCACCAACTCAAACAGCCTTCTCCCACAGTAGATTAGACCTATCGAATTGCCCATGAACCCCAGAATCTCGACATTTGCGGTTTGTAATGTGCCGCTCCTGGACATCTATAAGGTTGCCCTGATTTAAGTGACATATCGGTTTTTTATGTGCCCAGTGGTGGGTTCAACTGGAAGGTATAAACCAGCCAGAAGTGATCCCTGCTGGGTATTGGAAGTTAATGAGGACCTTCTTGAACCCGTATCACTGTTGCACTTCTATCAATGAAGCCCGCCCGAGCGAAAACTGGGGAGACTTTAATAAGCGGCCTACACTCGTTATTCGATTGCTATTATCGAACAATTTTATATTTAACCGAACTTCGATATTATATAATAACCGTACACAGTAAGAACTATAATACATGACCGTAACAACAAAATGTCGTAGATTACAATAATTTTAATAACATAAATTTAACAATAACATTACAAAACAACAAAACCAACTATGGCATAGACTTACAAATCAGAGGAACCTTCCAATACCAACCAGACCACTTACTAACTTGACTTTATAACTTGACCAGCTTGGTAGCAGTGAGTGGAGGAAAGCATTCTCCCCGTGGGTTCCCAGGAGCCAAACCCACATGTTGAATCTCGTCGGGAGAAATATCTCTCATAATTTCCTCATATTCATTTTCAAAGTCTCAAAGTATTAGTTACTTCTTGCTGTTTATTGTTTACATTACAAATTACTGTAAGTAATAAGTGGAAATTATATGGTAAGTTGAATAAATTGTAATATCGAATTATTCCTTCTGATTAAAACAATAAAAGCATTCGATATAAACAACCGAATAACGAGGGTAGGCCACTTATTTAAGTCTACCCTGAAAACAATTGATAAACAGGTCCTAGAGACTTGGAACTTGGTACGTAGATTCCTTTAGGACGAAGAACGATTTTTGGGATCAAAGATTGGGAATCAGAAGATTCCTCTGTTCATTTTGTGGATATACGGCAAAGACTTCAAGAAAGCAGAATATCAATTGGTAACGACGTTCATTTATTACAACTTTTAAACCCGACACAACAAAATATTGCAGTCGTAAGAAATACCAACATACGCTTAGCTGTCCAACAATTATCAATTTTCTTTATACTCGATTCTTTTTAGGACATGGGTTACTGATTACACATTAAAACACTAGGTTTGAGATGTTATACTAATAATAACGTACCTATGCCAAGTTCAAAATTAAAGTAAAAATTAAATTCTACCATTTTACGTTGATCATATGAGTGACATTTGATGATAACGAGAAAATCGCGAAATCAACAAGTTTGTAAACAAACTGAGTACAATAATCTAATGTTTTATTATGTGGTATACTATCATACTCAAACTTGTAATATACATGATACGATAAAAGTCATGGTTGTTATTACAATTTCGACGTTTATTCCACGATGGTACATTTACACGTACATTTTTGCATTCATACACCATACTTTCGCCACTTTTATCCCTGTCAGTGCCAATGTCTGATTTCCAGATGGGTGGTCTCTAATTATATGCCAAAAACTCGCCGACATTGAAGAGAGTTGGTGTATCTTTAATGAAATCTGGCCACCTGTTGACAAAGCGGACACCTGCTTGCGAAGACAAGTGTTCATAAGCTACCGTTCTGCGTTTCCCAGTTCGGGAGCTGTCTCTGCATCTTATCGCATACCCGTGTGCGTCCCGGTCCCTTGTTAGGACACATTTAAATAAGCAGAATGAAAAACTTTCTCTAAAACGTATAGACTCTGCAGAAGTGTAGAGTTAACAGTTACAACTTTTTGGTAATAACACATGTGATGATGTTAAATTGTTGGATTGGTTTGTTTACCTAATTTACAGTTTGTTTATTTAAAGAAGATCCTTGACGGAGGCGGGTCCAGACTACCTCTCCTACACGCTAAAATCTCACTTCAAAGGTCTATCAGATTATAATATACTCCTATATTACCTTGGAGATATTGTTTTAATGTTTGGTAAGTATTCACCCACGTATTCGAATAAAAGAAAAATGTTTTGCGTTTTATTGTGGATTGTGATAAAAAAAATGGAGAAAAGCACGGTCTTCTGTTTACAAAATTTAACCTTTCTCAAAACGTATAAAGAACGAGTTGAATAATATATCACAGGCAAATTTGTTAGCCATCATATACTGACAGCTTACTAACTGCAGTACTGATCTTCTAAGTTGGTTACGGCCAACTGGATCGCGCATTTCTCCAGGTTCCAGCTCCGGTTAACTAGAGTCTCTGCTGGAGTCCTGTCCAGGAGGTGCAACCTAACAATCCATTTATTACACTCTCCTCCAGGCTGACCTGTATCTGTTCCTTCCAGCACGATTTCCCCCTACACTTTTATCACTTGGCACTTCGTAAGATTGATACCGTCCTAAACTAATCGTGGATATTGTTTTGTTTTTGGTTTTTTCCATTTTTTCACTTATCACAACACGGAAATCTTAGTAGCAACAACCCTATTCGTCTGAATAGAATAATTATAAGTATTTTTGCTATCATAACACAATAACGTAGCCAGGAAACAATTTGGGAGGGGGGAGGTTTAAGACAACTGATATTTCTTCTTAAAGTGGACAGAAAGTAAGGCCTCATCTTGTTCCTTAAACATTTCTTGACCCGTATCTATGTTGAGAACGATCTTTCAGCAGTACTTGTATGTAAAACCGAATTATTTAAATAATAATAATAGTTTATTAAAAAAGTAATTGAAACAAAAATTGGTGGGGGGAAGGGTTCGGCTCCCTTGGGTCCCCTCGCTGGTTACGACCTTGTGAAAACAGTTATATATTGAACAACCTTAAGAGCCTGCTGCATAGGCAGCCTGCTTGGTTTTAGCGAACAAGGTTATGTTTTTACAGTAATGTATTCTCCATACACACTAACTCTAAACTAAATACTAATTACTAAAACTGAACTACAGAATACAGGTCACAATAAGTCTGTACTCACCGGCCAACCAAATAGAACTGACTGATTTTTACGTGATAAAAAGCTCTAGTATGATTTGTTTATTTTCTTCTAGACTGTAATTATGTGTTAGGTTAACTGTTAACCTGAGGAAGAGATCAGATTGCAGATCTCGAAATGTAGTATGATTGGATTGTTTTGTGTCACTGACCAAACATGGACTTCATGTAATACTTCCGCTAGAATCCAAGCGCCAGATGGATTCTAGCTTCCTGTTTCTGCGCTTCCATGTCCCTATGGAACAGCCGGTCAAACGACTCTCCTCCTTGTTAAGACATCATGAAGTCAGCAGAAACATTGACTTCATGTAATACCTCCGCTAGAATCCTAGCGCCAGATGGATTCTAGCTTCCTGTTTCTGCGCTTCCATGTTCCTATGGAATAGCCGGTCAAACGACGCTACTCCTTGTTAAGACATCATGAAGTCAGCAGAAACATTGACTTCATGTAATACCTCCGCTAGAATCCTAGCGCCAGATGGATTCTAGCTTCCTGTTTCTGCGCTTCCATGTTCCTATGGAATAGCCGGTCAAACGACGCTACTCCTTGTTAAGACATCATGAAGTCAGCAGAAACATTGACTTCATGTAATACCTCCGCTAGAATCCTAGCGCCAGATGGATTCTAGCTTCCTGTTTCTGCGCTTCCATGTTCCTATGGAATAGCCGGTCAAACGACGCTACTCCTTGTTAAGACATCATGAAGTCAGCAGAAACATTGACTTCATGTAATACCTCCGCTAGAATCCTAGCGCCAGATGGATTCTAGCTTCCTGTTTCTGCGCTTCCATGTCCCTATGGAACAGCCGGTCAAACGACGCTCCTCCTTGTTAAGACATCATGAAGTCAGCAGAAACATTGACTTCATGTAATACCTCCGCTAGAATCCTAGCGCCAGATGGATTCTAGCTTCCTGTTTCTGCGCTTCCATGTTCCTATGGAATAGCCGGTCAAACGACGCTACTCCTTGTTAAGACATCATGAAGTCAGCAGAAACATTGACTTCATGTAATACCTCCGCTAGAATCCTAGCGCCAGATGGATTCTAGCTTCCTGTTTCTGCGCTTCCATGTTCCTATGGAATAGCCGGTCAAACGACGCTACTCCTTGTTAAGACATCATGAAGTCAGCAGAAACACGGCCACTGTTGATGCTAAGGTAGGAAACGGCCAGCACCATAACTCCGCGTAACGACCGCCAATGAGGTGGCAATAGCACAACAGTACACGGCATCGTGGAACATTACCTGTGATGACAAGGGGATTACTTGTACATCTTCCGCGCTGCTTATTGTTACCTGTACCGCCTGGCCACTAGCGCTCTGTTAGTGACGTTAGAAATTGTCATACACTTTATGTTATGATCGAGTTTGAAATCATACATATTATTTCGTAGTGATAGTTTAATCATTTAACAGGGCGCTGCCAATAACTTAAAACACAAACAAACACTTCTGTAGTAAACAATATGTTTTTTTTTAATTCTACACTTCAGGTTATTAGCATTTATAATTTTCTTTTAAAACCTTATTCCATTGAAAAAATTAAAATGGTTACTTTTTAAAGCTGTCAGTTTTGGTGATGTTGAGTAAAATAAATATATTTGATTTTCAGATCACTGAATACTAAATGTAACAAGTTCTAAAATGTATGGAATGTGAGATTAATTTAATTTTTCTTTTTTGATGTGCACTACACATTTTTATCAATCCTATTACATTATCATATAAGGGATAACACCTTTTGTTTAGCTAGGACTGTTAAAATGGTGTATAAATGATCCAGATTTGTATATAACTTCCATTTTGAGCGGTAATATTTTTTTAACCTAATGTTCATGTACCGAAACCTCAAATCATGCTTAGCCTTTCAGACCCTAAACTTTCTCATCTAACTGTAAAAATATGTGAAATATAGTGATCATCTTTTAGTTTTATTATGTTGTAATCATCAATTTTACAGAAATATTTATGTTAATTATTTATAGACGATTTTGGATATTTAGTCTATTCCTTGTTAAAGTAATGTAGAATATCCGATGTGTGATAGACTAAGACTCTTCTTTGCATTGTTTTGGAGTGAGAAAATGAATTATTTTTTCTTTCATTACTGTTTGTCAATTAGATACAAGATAAGAATCTTGACGTCATCTACTCTAAACGTCATTTTCCGTGACAATTTAAGAACAAAATCTTTAACACTGTGGACGCTCCGGACTTTAGAGGACAGTAACACACATCGCAAAACTCTATATCATTATTAAGGTGCCACAAAAGTGCTGAATCATTAAGTAATCAGATACGAAGAGATTCCTCATAGTTTCCCACAATGGTACTCGAGATACATAAATCTTGCAAGGAGGAATTACCGTCGTCTTTACCGGTACTTAGCCTCCATCTCCAGATGATCCATGGAGCCTCCAGTGTCCACTGACCGGGAGTGACCTTGGAAGAGAAGATACTTGTGGGAGAACTTCTGGCTACCGTTACGTAGCTGTGTGCAAACAATGAAAACAACAATACAAGTTTTTTTTTAATTCAGGAACAAATGAAGAAGGAAGTGCCAAAGGAATGCTTAAATGATTTACGCGACTAGTCTTGAGTATCGTCTAAGATTTCCGGTTCACGCAGCGCCGCATCGAAACATAGTTCTATTCAGGTTTCGAAATATTTCTGTTCCCTTGTGAGGAGCAATCTTTATTCAACACATATTACACCGAACCAACTACATACATCTGCACATATATATGTGGGTTGGAGGGGATGGAGCTTAACTGAATCAACGACCGATTTGGCCAATCAGCCATCAATATGAATCACGGGTTTTTGGAGTTTTTTATAATTTGACGCTACCCTGTTTGAAGTTATTTCCTTGATTATTTCTAAGGGTTTTTTCAATATTTGAATAATAGTATAGAATACGATACTTCTGTTTTTTCGGATTCTGTTGCAAATTTGACTTTGCAGATTAATAGAAAACTCAATGAAACGGATCGGTAAAATTAGGTGGTTCATAGCATCTAAAACTCCATCCAAGCCAGTCTAGCATATTGGCTTAGTGATAAAACGTGGGTTGAACACGATACCCGATTTATTGAAACATCTTCACTTTGTGTTCATTTTATACTCGAGAATTATGTTTATTTGGTTGCATTGGAGAACCTCAATATTAATCCTCCTGAGTTACTAAATCAATGATTGTGCAAGGCTCAAAGGTGGCCGTTTAGGATCTTACTTAGTTGGGCGATTTTTTTTTTTTTAATTTTAGAGTTTCAAACTCTTTGTGATAATTTTTCAGGAAACGGAAACAGATGAATTTGTTTGATCCCTCCACGTTTTAAACGATTTTAAAATTTTAACGATTTTGGTCAATTTTGCGACACAACGGCTGAAAATAAATTGAAGCTGAATTTTAAACGGAATGTATAGAGCTATGACTTCATTTCCTTTTCAGAAAATGATATTATTATGACTTATTCAGTTTTTAACCCTCCAAGTGGCGGTCATTTTTTCCTGTAGTGGCGGCATGTTTTCGAGCCTCGTGCAAGGGTAAAAAAAAATTTATTAAAAATATAAATTAAAAGTAATATATATATATATAGAGAAGTATATATTTTTGTGTTCAGAATTGAACATATAATAATATTAGTATTTAAATTTGACCTTAAAAAAAGTTTACTAAAAATTTTTTTCCATGAAAATCAAAATTTACATTTTATTTTATTTGGGGGGGACCATACCTAGCAAACCAAGTTATAGTAAGAAAACTATAAAAGTGAGATTACCATTTTGTGTCAAATTTATTCTAGTTTCAGAAACACATAAGCATTATACAAATTTATGAAACTATAATAACACTATATAACAAAAAGCAGCGATGCGCATAAATTGTGAAAATAGGGTGTATATGTAAGAGTTTGCTAATAAAAGTTTTACTAATACAGTTTTACTTCAATACATGTTATATTGCATATTTTATTACTCAGAATGAAGTAAACTATACAGCAGTAGTAAAATAAATTCCATAATTTTTTTTTAAGAGTCGAAAAAAGTTTCATTTTGTCATTACTCAAAACTTTTGCGAAAAATTTTCAAACAGCAAAGTATAAAATGTGTTTCAAAGCTTGTATTATATCCAAATTTATAAATCTATGGTTTCCATCTGATGGGAAATTTTATGTAGTTTTAGAAAACCATAAACTGTGTCTAAATATATTACATATATTTTTACAATGACTAACAATGAGCCTGGAATGGTCCAAACAGTTATCATACATAACCAAAGAAATTACGGTAAATATATATTTGGTTGTGAAAATTGTTATTTCAGAACTAAAAGAGTGCATAAAATAACGTTTAGTGAGTGAAAAACAATAACAAACTACGTGAAATGAATTTTAGCCCAGTCATTTTGCAATAGCCTACACAGATTCGATAATTCATCAAACATATTTCAGTAAAAAGAAATTTATTTATTCTAAAATATATTTATTTGCACTACTGCAATATTTAAAAATTCACCACACACTAAACACAACACTAAAACACAAATAAACCTACTAAAACTTACTAATAAACACAACTCGTCACATAAACAAATCAGACGGCATCGACAACATGGCGGTCACAATGAATTGCATCATCTTCTTTTACGTTCCAAACTACGAACTTGGTACGTATGAAAAACGTAATTATGAAAACACTTTGCCTGCTTAACCTGTTTTCGGAAAGATATCTTAAACATCTATAACTAAATTACTAAATAAACCCAAACGAAAAACAGATTATATCTCTCTGAACTAGCAAAAATGTGTAGAATTCGTTCTCAAAACGCAATTATACCCAAAACAAATTGACTGTACGCGTTTACCGCCAACATATGGATTGCGTTTAGACATATCTGAATGTGTAATTAACGGTTCTTATTACTAGCAGAATATCACAATGAAAAATGCTTCAAATCATCAAAATTTGTGCTTGAAAAAGTTATAAGTTTCAAATTTAATAATCTTTTGAACATAGTTTCATCTTTTTAGAAACAAATACACTGTGGGTTTATGAATACACTAGCAGTTTACTCATGCCTTCACGCGCAGTTTTGTAGATTTTTGCATCTTTATGAGCACGTTTGTTTCAAATGAATTATATTTCCGTCGCCGATGTTGAGTTTTGTCGTGTTGCCACGTTCAAGAAAATAAGTCAAAAAATAATTCACTTTCTTCTTAGTATGTTATGTCCCTTAGTTAATTTTTTTTGTTTCCCGATTAAGAAAATATATATCACAGATCAGAGAAGCCTAATTCTGTCAAAACAGAACTAAGATGTAGTTTATATGAGTCTTTAAATTTGTAATAAAAGGTGTTTAATATTTAAAAGAGCTAGAATTGGTATATTAATTATCGAGAAAAAGTTCGTTTTAACTGGTAAAATAGGCTGTAGGCTTCATGCTGTAGGAAATTTGGACGTTTACCATATAAGTATATTAAAACGTTGCAATAGTTGTTTGCACTCTAATCGAACTCCTTCTCCTGGGACCCGGAATGGCTGATACAGACTTCGTTCCATTTATTTCCATTCACCTGGAGGAACGCAATTAAGGACTACAGCTATGAAACGAAAAGCGGGAACATCGGTAACGGACTGATAAAGTTTCGGCACTTCTGACACGACGTAGCCCCGTGGCTCGCCGCCAGCCCGGTAACATTTGCGGCAAGTAATTGGCATTAAAATTTACGAGCTCGGTGATTTGTGTCTTAGTTAATAAAGATGACAGGTTCAATCTCGCCCTGCGGTAGTTTCAACAATTGTCGGTGGTCTTATCTTCTTTAACAATGTTGTCTGAAACGAGACCGCGATTGTGTAGTGTAGAGCCAACAATTGTCGGTGGTCTTCTCTTCTTTAACAATGTTGTCAGAAACTATACCGCGATTATGCAGTGTAGTTCCAACAATGGAAATGCAATTTGGGAAATTACTACATCTATGTCTAAATGCTCTAAAGTGTAATGCGATGAAATCTGAGGGTCGCCAAATATAAAATAAACTATAAGATAAAGTTTAGTTTCGAATTTGTATTATTCATTAATGTTCGTTGTTTATGTTTAAACTTTCGTATTAGAACAAAATATTCAAGTTTGGGTAATGAGGACTATGTAATTTTTTAATTTACAATTCACAGGTTGTATGGATAGTCCAAGAGATGAGAGCACTGAATGTGAATTTCTTATTGTACTAATATACTAAGAGTTTCCAGTAGTAAATGTACTCCTGTTTCTTGCAATAATGAGCAACCTAAAAAAGTCCTGCGTATATCCTTGACCTGCGTGAGAAAGGAGATAGCTAAGGAATGTATTACATAACTTAACGCACTTAGGATATTCCAGCACTACTATGTTCAGACTAATACATTTTTATATGAGGTGGCAATGTATAAACACCCAGTTAAATCGCTAATATATTCTACAAACACAGTAATAATTGGTTTCTGCCTGCAATCCGCCACGATCTGCAATCATTAGCATAGCTAGAGCTGTCAGCCGAGTGTGTAGTTTGTGTAGCCTACTCGCCAGTTAACCACAGATTGTGTTCAGCGCAAGTATTTGCATGTGGAATCGATCCGCCACTTCACAGCTGTAATCGCGTAATTTACTCGCTTATTTCTAATATTTAGCGTATGCAAAGTATGTAACAGCGGTAATTATATATTATTGGCTCAGTGACCGTTTCAAGGACAGCTGGACTGTTTTTGTATCCAGATAAAAGAAAGATGGAATTGAATGCCTATGGAAGAATAATGGAAGATCGATCAGATTAATGCATACATTAGCCATTGCTGTATGGCAAAGAATCTTTATATGAGCCTCGTTTTGGTGTTTCAGTACTGAAGAAGGTAGCAAAGCAATTACACGAAACATTGTGTTTATGTTTCGAATAAATACTTCTAAAATTTTACCCCTTGCATAACTCCTGAAGTTTCGGAAACGTTCTGACTGAACGGAATAAGGTGAAACTAAACTGGTGCTCCGAGCTTGCAGACGAGGTAACTTATCTAATTTTAGTTTTATAGTTTATAAAATTTGTTAGACGTTTCTTTAACATGGTTTCTCGAGACTAGACATTGCTCTGTGGGATACAGATATTACTTTTGAGGATATCCTACACGTTTGTAATATCATAAGGTCATCTATCACACATCTACATGCCGCAAGATTTAGTTTCAAGTATACAGGCTATTTTCGAAAAATTTATATTTATTTGAAACCGAGAACTCGTTGAAAGTAACAAAGAAATGCTTTTTTCACACTTAGTACGATTAGTTCTTTATCGTCGATTTCATAGGTTTTGTTCTTTCTTATTACGAGAAGCCAGCTTTGCAAAAGCAGATTATCAGATTGTTAATTAATATAAGTGAAATAATATAGTATAATTAGAGAGAACTAGATTTGATAGACTTATATAGAACAGGATAAGTAATTAAGCCATAATCATAATTACTTACAAAATCTGGTTTTCCTCCCTTGCACACTTTTTCTGTCCTCTTGATATTACTCCTAAACGTGCAAAACGTTGTATAAGAATCAGGTTTAACATGAACACGGAAATAATATGTACCGGGTGTATGCCTGCTTTAAAAATAAAAAAAACAGGGTTCCATCGTACTTTATCATACATAAGTGCTTTCACTAAATAGTAGGTTTATAAGGACTTCGATATTGAAATAGACAACAATGGCTAATGTCAATAAAATTTGTTATGCTTACAAATTATTCATTTAACTTCCCTTTAACGAACTTAGAAGAAAACAATACATTGTTTAGGAACAAGATAAAGGATATGTCCCGGCATTTTACTACTTTCTTCATTCCTCGGACCACGTTTGAGGAGAATGGCATAAAATACAGTGCACAAGGCGTTGTGTTCACCAATACCAGCAATTGTCGCTCTTGTTATGGAAATTCACGAAAAATAATAAGACATTATCTCCACCTCGTCTTAACCCTGAACCCCAAACACCTCAAACTATCCATCATCTCACACATGTCCATCATCTATCCATCATGTCATCATGTTTTTGCCGAACACGTAGGCTCCAATCTGGGGCGTGTAGGAGAGTAAAAACAGTGATGGCAAAGCCAGCGGCTGGCTCTTGCTGCGAGATTAAGAAATTAAGGAGCCTGAAAAACAAACCAACCTTGTGTTTTGACAAATTGCAGTCGGCCATTACAGACTGAAGGGTAGGAGGAGACTGCCATCAGTAAGTGTCAAGAGTAGCTTCTGGTTCGTAATTTACGTCTTTGGCAAGCTTTTCTGTCGTTTTTTAAATCTAGAAAAAATATTGGCTTCTACATAGGGCATAGCAAAACATAAAACTTTAATCATTCTCTTTAAATGTTCCAAATACCCTCTTTTTAAAATAATTTCTTTAAAAACCGATGAAATATCAATTAATCATATAGAATCTACATTATGAAAAACGATTTTCACCAATTACTATTTTTACATTTGTTTCGTGATACAAAAGTGTATTTTTAGTAACTTCCTTTCATCATAAAACATGTTTAATAATTTTGAATGGTGCATTAATGATCGATACTTGTCAATTTCTGCTTTATTTGAAATAATCCTAGTCGACATAATTGTGAATGCCTCTTCTTTATACGTGATAAATACAATTTATGAATTGCACTAAGATACAAGCTATATTTGCTTCAGATTTTGTAATATATTTTGAAATCCATTAAAAATAATAAGATTCGAAATAAATGTGTTTGCAATGATGCTGACTACAAAAACAGTCTTAATTTTGAATTAAGTGTCTAATATTACATTAATATTAGATTTTATGGTTATTAAAAGCTAGTATTGACGATTTTGTTTGTTATAAGGAGTTAAATATTAATATGCAAATATATTTGTAACCTGTTTCTTTATCTCCTAAGCGTGTCTGCATTACATACTCAATACTATTGTTTACGTTTTCCCGAAAATCGAACAGAAAATCGAAAATAACAAACTTTCATTGTTTTGAACTGAAATTATTTAATTAGCACACATAAATGGTTCAGGAAATTTGATTTTTGGAAAAAATAGAACAATTATGCAAAAATACAGCAGAACTCTATGGGAAACTATGTAAATACAATCCATGTGAATACATCCATTGAATACAATTCAACTACAAATTACCGAATATCCACCGGTTTCCGTTATAGTCCAGGAGTCTAGAGCCAATTTTGACTGTAAACCCCACTTCTTGATTTTTCTGATAGATAACATTTCCCTAAGAAAAACATTATCGGTAGTCAGGCGTCACTAGTTTTAATACAGTTCGAAATGCAAAAATGTTTAACATTGTTTAAAAAGATGAAACAACAATGAAGTCCTAGACCATTCTTTTTCTAGTTGGCACTTTTCAAAGCAACTAAAAGTTAAATTTAAATCAGCGTTAGCCAATCATATACAGACCTGAAAATGGTGACCTTCAGTCTTTGTTATAGTTGTCTGATTGTGATATAAGAGTTATTTATGTGTCACACTCTCGGGTTTGAGCGTGTGTAAAGGTAAAAAATATAATTTTAGGAAATATTTCTTATTTTTAACCCTTTTTACCTCCTCCCCGTTTTACCTCCACCAAATCGGAAAAGATTCTGATTTTAAGAAAATCTAGTTTTTTCTTGAAACTGTACAAGTGCAAATTAGGTCTTGGTTTATAGACTATGAGCAGTGCAGTGGAAGAGCCGAGCTGAGAAGTTTATACAGATAAGAAACTGCCCACGTAAACCAACCGGTGTAGCAAGTCGGTGTGAAGAGAATGCACTAACAAGAGCGGAGCACCGGCAAGTCCGGTACTGCAGTGTCAGGAGTGTTATTGATCAATGGTAGTGGGTATCATGTGGTACGTCAATGGATTAGAGAGGAGTTGGTCAGTTAACCTGATCATACAAACAGACAGTGTAGAAACTAAAAGCCAATTTGCACAGCATAAAATCCCAACGTGGAGTAGTGTACACAAAGAAAATCAGTCATGAGACACGCTAGTTTTGGTCGGGTTCAAAATGAGAGGGTATCGAAAGTGTTGAAAATATCAAGCCACAATTTTGTTTCGGAATATATTATTAGCTTTATAATATTTAGCCTCAAATAATAGCTATTCGCCATCAGTCTAGGAGATAAAGAGAAATAAAAAGACTAAAAATCGCCATTGTCTGCCAAATAATAGATTTTTATGTGGTTATATAGAGGTATAACTTTTATTTACGTGTCTGACAATATTTGATTTTGAGTGTATCATGAAAAGACAAATTTTTATTTCATTGCAAAGGCTGTGAATAAAGTACTAGTAACATACTGTCGTTATGGTTGCAAAGTGATAACACAACGTTTCGAGGATTGGGAATCCATTCTCTTCGTCTATCCTCTGGTGAGGTATTACATAAAAAAATAAAGAACAGAAAGAATAAAAGCAGAAAAGAAGAAAAAGAAAAGCTTTTCTTCTTTTTATCTTTTTGTTCTTTATTTTTGTATGTACTAATATCTCCCCCATCTGACGAAGAGGATAGATTCCAATACTCGCAACGTTGTGTTATACCTTTTGTAACCATAACGATGGAAAATGTCCGAAATCCTGTTATCCTGTCAAATCTTACATCGTTAATTAGTAACAAACTTTAAACAAAGAAGTAATATACTATTCATGTACATTACAAGTGCACTATATTTTAATTATTATTGCATGGTCTATTGAATATCACTCGTCAATTAGTGGTTTATTTTTATGTTTATCATCAAGTCACTTGATTTGGTAATTAATTTAAAGATATTAAAAAGAGTATGAAGATTTACTTATAGTAGCTTATTAAGTATTTTAACTAGTTGATAACCCCATAACATAAAATTCGATAACCTACTATCAAGTTAATACTGTATAATCTGAGAAAAACATGACAAATGATGGATGTCCATAAAGTATTACGTCGTCCTGCTAAACTTCCTTTCATGGTTTATATATAATACACTAGTAAATAACTGTTTTTAAGTATAAATTACCATAGGAACTTTTGGTTCTGTGTCACAGTGAATTGCTATGTTAGGATAATTCACCAGGATTAGATCATCAGTAGTCTTGAGGAAGATGGATGTCTACAGGAAATCTAGATTACCGATGTTCTACTTCAAATTGGGGCTATCATTTAGTCTTCTTCGCGGACTGCGGTGTAAAATTCGACGGAGGCTTAACAACCTGTTTGCGGACATGAGTAGATTTATTCCGTGGATAACGCCTGATCGGATAGCGGTGGGTGGCCCCCGAACTCGGTCGCATAATGACGGTTTCTCGGGAAGGGTTTAATTAATTGCCCTGGGTTCTACCGATCCGCAGGCCTTCTAAGTGATTCGTCCTGCAGTGGTGAAATATTTTGACTTAATGCGCTCTTGAATCGCGGACTCTTTGATTAATGGTAGTTTCTCGGTCTGTTGGATCCGACAAGATTTAAACCACCGACTTCCAAGTGTTAATTTGCTAGATGATGATATTTATACCATCTGACATTCACGGATTCAAAACAGATTGCCTTGTCAAGGAATGTAATTACATTACATTGCACGATAACGCAGATACCTCACAGACCTATGGCCGGAGCACTAATGACTGTATTCAAATGATTTAAAAAATATGAAATACATATTATTCATATTCTAAGAATTTAATGCTCTACTCACTTTAAATAATTACGATCTTATTAATATATTATTTTAATACAATAATTCAACTAACGTTTGCAACTTGAGTGTTACACTTACAATACTAAAATATTTGAATAATTGTCACGTTTAAACTTTTAGTAACATTTAATAATCTTTAAGATTCGATAACTGTACAAATCTCTGGACAAAATTTCCTATAAAGAAATTTTTAAAATCCTCACACAAGATAAAAAACGAAAATTGTGAATTTAGCTCCACCTTCCTCTTACGTGCAGCATCTTAAAACAGTTGTTATAGCAGACTTGACTCCTGAAATATGAAGTAATGTTCGTCTGAAGGGATCCAAAAATAGTGACGAAGAACGAAGACGCTCCAAACGAAACCCCCTGCATCATTTCAACATCAGAGACACCCAGACTACTAAAATTATTGCAATCTAGGTGAAGAAGTAATCTTATTTTCTCGTCAGGTGCAGAACTGAGCGTACAACGATGTTAAGTCCAACATGACTCCAGATTTCAGGAGTCAACAGATTTAGATGCTGCACGTAAGAAGAAAACGGTGGAGCTAAATTCACAATAATTTTCGTTTTTTATCTTGTGTGAGGATTTTTAAAATCCCGTTTATTGGAAAAAATCAATAGGCGACAAAACACGCGTGCTTCATTTATCTTTATATCTAGAACGTGTTTTTTTTCAACAGCCTAAAATGGACGAACGTACGTACATATTTACGAGTACCTTCCTGACTCTTCGAGAAGTGTCATGTGTGTAAAAAAGTCTCTTTAGCAAATTTATATGTATTAAAAAAAATTATAATACGTTGTGACCTTTGTATTTATTATTTTTGAATGTTTATTCATTACGTTTTAAAAACTTTAGTAATGGCATATGGGATGTCAACGGTTATAATACATTATTTAAAAATGTAGTGTAATTCACAAGTTACACATACCATAACTATTCAGCCTAGTTGTGTATCAGTGCAGGCAGAAACATGGCTGTTGATCGCCAATACTGTCGCAATGTGTGATTGTGAAGGAGTTTGCAGTGTAAGGCACGAAGAAACAGTGAACATTAACGTCTGCTAGGTTTATTGTGCGCTGAATACGTGTTCAGAACCTCATTACAGGCACGTCCGCCGAGAGCGGGCGTGAGTAAGGTGCATACACGGGCTCTTTGTGATTGGAGGAGTAAACAGCCTCAGTTTCTGCCTCGTAACAAGCTATTTGGACATATGTAAAATATCCCTTTCCTACATTCCCTTCTCCATCTATGTTATTTATTGACTAACGGCTATTTATTAACTATAAATAGTTATTAACTATTTATTAACTATGTTATTTATTAACCAGTGACTAAGCAGGCAATATTCAATATCGAAGTCCTTATAAACCTACTATTTAGTAATGAAAGCACTTATGTATGATACAGCAGGATGGAACCCTGCTATTGGATTTTTTAAGTAGGCATACACCCGATACGTATTATTTCAGTGTTCATTTTTAACGAGATTGTTATATAATGTTTCGCACGTTTAGGAGTAATTATCAAGAGGACTGAAACAGTGTGCAAGGGAGGAAAAAACAAATTTTGTAAGTAATTATGATTATGGCTTAATTACTTATCCTGTTACATTAATTCTATCTAATCTAGTTATATCTAATTATATTATTATTACATTTATATGAATTAAAATCTGATAATCTGCTTTTGCAAAACTGGCTCCTCGTAAGAAGAAAAAATAAAACCTATAAAATCAATGTTTAAGAACTAATCGTATTAAGTGTGAACAAAGCATTACTTTGATACCTTTAAAGAGCTTTTAATTTCAAATAAATATAAATGTTTCTCAAGTAGCCTGTCCACTTAAAAAACTAAATCTTGCGTGATGTTAAGATGTGTGATAGATGGCCTTATAATATTGCAAACGTGTATAATAAAGCCTAGGGAGGGGGTGCCTAAAAATGAAGCCTATGAACATAAATACCGTTTAAATAGCTTTTTTAATGTAAAAGGAGAGGCCGATCCCCTTTTAAGCCTTATTCTGTCCGTCCTCATGGGCCACTGGCCTGTGCGAGGATCTTATCAAACAGTATAAGGGGGAGAGTCGATACAGTACAATGTCGATGGTACTGATAAAAAGTGCAACGGTCACAGACAGGATTTGAACCTGCGCTATCTCTAGCTCAGATCCAAAGTCTAACGACTTAGACCGCTCGGCCATCGGATATGGCACTTGGTTTTTTAGTTGTTTTAAAAACTCTACGTGTATGCAAATTTTTTGTTGGTCCACTTTTTGTGAATATTTTGCATAAACTTTCAGGGATTTCTCAAATAAATTCATCAATCAAGAAGATGAGGTGGAGAGAATTTAGGCCAACCAGTGCAATTAAAATACTTAAAAATGTTAAGCGCTTTTAGTCGGATGTGATAATTTGCAGTTAAAATGTGAGAAATAAATATATTCCTCATGATTTACTCACACATATTATAATTATTTGAAATTAAAATAATATATTCAACTTGGGGATTCGATTCCGTTGTCACTATTCGTACCGTGGTGTGGTCTCATGGATTAAACCGTATTGATTTGATAATCCAACCCGTATCCGTCATCGGTTTGTATGTATTTGATCAATCACAGTGAATATATCAATTTAAAATGTAATGGGGTTTATAAAGAATTGAAATACATAATGTTTAGTAAGAACCTTGCTGAATGATGGCGTGATGCAGAACCATCATGATGTGACTCTACTCGGTTAGTCATCTTGTTTACGGCACCATTGCGAAATAGTAGCAGCCCCGTTACATCGAACCGTCTGACATATACAGACAAATTATTAACCGCAACTTCACTTCTGGATAGTTTATTCCTTCTAGTTGAACCTACACCGGGTACATAAAAGCGATGTGTCACTTCTATCTAGGCAACCCTTTGGACGTCCAGGAGCAGCACATGACTAGTCGTAATATCGAGATAGTGAGGTAACCTCTTTAGAACTGCTCCAATAAATGTCTTGTAGAGTTTTAGCAAAGAATCAGGGTGGATCTATAGGTCTAGTCTACTGCAGAGGATGACTGATGGGTAAGGGGAGCTCCCTTACCTTCAAAGGCTGTTGGTGGCCTTGACATGAGGGTGTACTGTCCCCTACCCGCTTTGACTCGAAAGGGTAGAACAGATGTTACCATTATGCCACGGTAACATGACTGAGATATGGAGTATCTGATATCTCTCCCTCCTCATGTGATCTCGACAGGAAGCGGTCCTTCTCCCAACCTAACCCGTCCTGAATATCCTGTCACTCCGATAGCAAGAGCACAGGTCCTTTTGGGACTGAGTGCAATGAGAAATTTCTCAGACTTGAAGTGAAATACCGAAGCTTCATGAAATTTATTCAGTAATTTTTGAATTTCATTAGGTTCCAGCTTTCACAGGTAAGCGGGAAAAGTACTGAAATCGAAGTACGAATTGTTTGTAAGTGAGAACTATAAGATAATCAAAACATTTATGGTTCGGTAATTTCTGAAACTTTAGTAGCTCAATGACGTTTCAAAAACATATAGAGAAAATTGAAAGACAACATTTTGTTTTCATTAGAGCGTAGTGCAAATCATCAAGAGAACCATTTTACATAGCGTATTGGCTGAGCGGCAACAGAAATGACTTTTATAGTATTTCATTAAGTGCGAGCAGTTTATGATACTTTGACACTTTCTATTGAAACTGTGAAGGCCAGCGGGGTGGAGCCCAGGGGTCAGATAGCAAAGCTATTTTTACTATGCATATACGAGATGTCATTTTAAGGTATTACGTTCCGTAGATTCAGAAATGTTGTAATCAGTGGGTCATGCCGTGAGGTCAGTCAGTGATATCGTCTATGGCTGACTCTTTTCTCCCTCGCTGTACCTAGAAACGAACACATGAACTATCATTGAGCCGTTATCTGGAATCCTCACATGATGTTGAGAGGTTTCAGAAAAGAAACATAGGAATTTATGTTTGGTGCCCGCTTTGCCTTGGTCTAAGATCTTGAGATCAACCATAGCATTGGATTTATAAAGCCAGGTTTGTCTAAAACCGTTAAAAGTAGTTACTTAAAGGTACCACACCCATACACACTGGCTTGGAGTCGCTATTAAAATATCTTTTCGTTATATACTGTTAATAAAAACATAAAAGTCTCGTCATATGTTTACTATTATTTTGTATTAATTAAGTTGTTTTCATTAAAATGTTTAAGGAAAGAAAATTATTTTCGTTTATTCACCACTTTATCTTTTTCCTTAACAAGTATTTTAAAATTTCGGATAATTTAAAACTATAAACGTTACCTACATTTCTAATAATATCAAAGTCTAGTTACTTTCATCCGAAATAAGTATTATAATATATCGATCGGTTCTCTCGATTCTGATTTTACAGCAATGTGATAATGTTATTGGATTCTTTACTCCCTTCAATATTTTAGAAAGGTTTACATAAAATGAAAACGATCACGTAGATATACGATACACATTAGAGTAATTTAAACCCTGCTGTAATTTTTCTATATTTCTCAATATTATGAAAATCTACATTCAGAGCATCGCCGCTGATAGGTGTGTTGTTGCATCTAGACTACTTACCACTTGCAGGTCCTTTGAGTTTAATATGTATTCTTATGTTTGGAAGGAAACCCAGTTTTTGACTGCAATTCTTAAACGGTTTAAAGATACGGAAAAACACAAAATAGCATAAATTGTCAACCTTTGCACTTGATATTTTTTAATAAATCTGAATTTAGATTTTTTTATTTCAGGTAAGGCCTGTATTCTAAAATTTTAAAAGTCCAGCCTTGTGTGGTATAATTTAAAAGATGTTTATAATAAATTAAACCGAATGGATTTATAAAAAAGTTTCCAGTTCCAGTTTCAGGAACAGTTAATTGAAACAGTTAAAACAAATTTTAACCCGATTGTTAATAATTTTTTAATGGATACATACAAACTTTATTTTAGACTACTAATTCATAATTTTTATATATAAATATTGAACATGTGGTCTGTGGTACTTATACTCTAAGTTATGAGAGTTAAGATGTGATCATATGACATCATATGGAGGCTTCTAACATAGTATACTGTAATTCTACAGTGTTCCCTATTGTTTGTTTTATTCTTTTCATATTCCACCTGTTAGTATTTTACAACTTTATTAGAAGAAAAGTGATCAGTTGATACTGGTTATTTTTATGTTGGCTTTCAAATGTTAGAGGAAAAATGGATCGAACTACCATGAAAAATTAAGTTTCCATTTTCTGTGTAGAGTTTTAGGGGGGAAATTCTAGGCTTCTCGCTTTTTCCATACACTTCGGCTGGGTGTTGTTAGTACAGTTGAACTTGGACCATGGGACGATATTCACAAAATAATTCTTTATCTCCATTATTTTTATGTATTCCCTCGTGTAGAATATATTCAGCCCATTACAACAAAATTCTAACTGTAAACCCAGCGCAGCGCTAGAAGATAAACAACATACATGATCGCATCAAGGGACATCACGGGGCTCAGTACATTCACCATTACCATCTCCGGTAACGACCAGAGCTACAAGCTAACTCTTGGCCTTTGTGAGGACAAATGGCGTCGTGACCACGGGAATCACCTGTCATGGACATTCCCCGATTATTCATTTCATCTAGCAGAATGTTCTCTGGCCACCAAGCCCCTTTGTATCATTAATTTTAGATAGTTACTATTCATTAGGTAATTTTTGTTTAACAAAATGGATTTAGAAAAAAGTCATTAAAAAACATTGTTATGGCGCAGTGCAGCGGGTACAACTGTTATTGCAAGATAACCGGATCAAGCAACGTCGAGCGTGGTTGCTGCTTGGATAGGTGACATCTGAGCGATCCTTTCCTTGCAAGCAGCCCAGCCCGCCTGTCCGGCCGTTGGTGGTGGTCAGAAGTCACCTTTAATACCAGCCGTTGGTCCCCAGATTAAGTGTTAAAGAGAGCTTCTTAGCCCTAACTTAGACGTCTTTACTTTACTTTACCTTTTACTTTAAATTAACACTGTTCAAGTTTCATTGACATAACGTTAGTAAAATACTCCGTTTGTTCAATACCCTATGTTCATTAATGGAACAAAGAATTTTCAAGGCTAATTAAAAACATATATATAATATATATGTTTTCCACAAAATAACACATCAACTGTACAGGAAATAACATTGACTTATAACAAAGAGCAAATACATATTTAGTAATATTAAAAATATACACACATACACATACACTTAATATATAAACTTCTACATAAATTGCTTCTTTTTAGACTTATATTCCTCATGAAAATGCCATGAGTCTCACCACCTGACGTGTATCATCTTTTAGCAACGGCATGATTGCATAGTTGACAACTGTACTAATATGAGAACATCTTTGTACTAATAAGGGAGGCTCTTGGTCCAAATATGGAGAAGGTCATTAATTTAAACGTGTATATACCTTAAATGGATTCTTAACGTTAGAAACGTTACGAGTTGATAATATCCTATACTATTTTCGGTGGATAGTGATCATAAACCCATAAGTTGAGATATGCGAAGATATCCTCGACCATCGACTAGAATTCCAGCAATGGTACACTTGCTGAGAGGCAGGTTCCGTTTTAGTTTATCTCATACTAGCTGTTGGATAAATTATGACCGAACAATCTCGTAATATTGTTGAGCATCGAGAGGTACAAGTAACATTACAATCTCTAGTAGAAGCTATAATAAACGTTTGAATATCAGATCGGCTGCTCTGTACAGTTCGGTAGGCTCCTGCTATCTGATGCTATCTTCACTGTTGTTCACTGTAAACCTGACCAATCGGTTAGCAGAATAATTTATTTTCAACATCAACGATACGATCAATAAGTGTACTTGCAATGTACTTGCGACTAATTATGTTGTGCACCTGCAGGTGTTACAAGTCGAGTGATTGAACGTAGTGTGACAGTCTAATAATTGTGGGGCGTACACAGAGGTGGATTTGAAACCTTAGAGGGCCTTAGAGATTTGAAACCAGCGGCTCAGTTCTTTGAAATTTTTTGCTAAAGCTCTATTATTTTGAGTATCGAAGTATTATCCTAAGATGATTACAGAACCCTCTTTTGTCGTAAATGAGGTGAGGATGAAGATCAGGTGACAAGAAAGTGACAGACTTGTCCTCAATCGTCAAATGTAAAGTGTATTGTCTCTTTCCTCGTGCAGCAAAATTAAAAGTATCAAGTTTCACAAGACAGCTCGTGCGTTCATTAAGTTTATGTCCCAGACATTGGCATCTGGGGAACGGCGATAATTCTGCGAGGACTCAGTGTCACGCCAGGACCGAATAAGGTGGTTCAGATAAAGAAGCGCCTGTATATAGAAACGCCGTCGGAGTAAAACCTCCAGGAATCGAAATTTTACTTTAGCAGAATAAGTTTACCTCCTTATCCGAAATCGGGGAAACCCTCTGTGTGATGATATATTTTCAAATTTAAATCTGCAACCCTCAACCTGCGGCATGTTACTGTTTAATGTTCCAGTTTTGATACGGAGCTTAATCAGAGTCAGTTTTGAAAGCTGCATGATGGGAAGGCTAAGATTAAGCAGACAGCGATACCTAGTCAATGACTTATTTCACCGATTGTTTTAAAATACTTCACGACCTTTACTATTTTTAGAGTTTGCAAATTGCATTCAACATTAAAATCAACGTTTTGAAAGTATGGCATTGATAATCCTAGTATCTATATAACATTCATTAATGAGGGGATCCGACTTTAAATCATTGAATTATGAGAATATATAGAGTTGTATTTAGCGTTACGAAGTGCATTGAATTTAGGTCTACACTAGCTTTACCACATCATTCAGCATGCATTTTCTCATAAGAAACTCAATTTTGAATAGAAATTATAGACTATCAGCATTAAGAGATAAGAGTATTTTTAATAATTCATTAGCATTAGAACAGTAAAATATACATGACAAACATTTACGGATTTGAGCCGTGTTCCTTTTCTTATGGTCCAGTTTTAAACTGTATCCCCCACGTTAAATATAGATGTCTAGATACGCGGCCACCAGCTGACTAGCATTTAGCATCCCTTTCAACCGACCATGGCGGGAATGGCCATCGTAGATACGATACCGTAATCTAAAAGGTCAAACCAAAAATCGTAGAATGGCAATCTCTGAAAAGGTAAAAATAATTGCAGTAAAATTATTAAATTTATTATATGAAAATACAATTATATAAGCAAATCTATACTATTATTTCACAATATAATGGCGTTTGTGTGATCGTGTGTGTGTGTGTGTGTGTGTGTGTGTGTGTGTGTGTGTGTGTGTGTGTGTGTGTGTGTGTGTGCGTGCGCGCGCCTGCGCGCGCGCGTTTTACGTAATCACATAAAAATACTGAACCGATTATATTGAAACTTTACATGAACATTCTTAGGTTTCCTGATAAACATACAAACCTATTTCTAATTTGATAATCCTTCCAGACTTCGGTCAATGGTCTTGAAAACTCAATCCTTGTTAGCTCAATCAGGAGATAGAAAAATGTGTTTTTATAATACCTGGTCTTTGTAAGATTGTAATGAGAGACCACTACCATATGCTAAATTTATCAAAAGTTAAGTTAGGTACCATTTAAAATTTCTTTACGTTTATAGTACAGTATAGTATACAGTAAGCTTAAAAATAACAACACTTTTTATATTATTCTCTCTATAATCACTGATAAGGTTATACAGATAATAAAATAGATTTTTTAGCAAATGTTTTACTTTAACTGTAATTTTTAGCACATATTTAAATATGCAGTGCTTGATCATTAGTGTAATGCAGGTATGAAAGACAAAGTTATTATCTAATTCAACAGTTTTAAAGATTTAAAGACTGGTATAAAACACATCTTAGTTGTTTTCTTTAACCGAAGAGGCCTTTTAGACAAACTCAGCTATGACACCAGAAATGCTTTAGAAATAAACTACAATGGTCATAGATATAAACTTTTTACAGAAATAGGCTTCCCGGACCTGCGTATACATTCCAAGTGTACATTCTTAATCGGGACATCAATGCAATATCAACTTCAGTTTAATTGTTACTGAAATCGTTTATCATGAAATATTATACAGAAATTCCAGTTATTTCATGGTACTTATAAAATAGTTTCACTCTTCAACTTGAGGGCTCCGAAAGCACTGCTTTTTTAATTTAAATCTAAAAAGATCAGAAGAGTGGAATATTTTTCAGCGATTATCACTTAATTCAGGAGTGTTTAGAACATTATTTAAACGGAATATGCCCACGATATCCCTGTTTTTCAGCAGGAAAATGTGTGCGAAGCCGCGAGTAACTGATAGTCTATAATAATAAGCATTACTCACCCAGATCATACGTAGTTCATTGTCCCTTCCGTTCATAGTTAATGCAAACCCGTCTAAGAGAGTAACAAAATGTTACAAGTATCAACATTTTATAATAAAATAAAATCAGTAAGAAAAAGTATAAACCAAGCTGTATTCCAGTACGCACGCATCTGTTCCAGCTTTTCTGTAGATCATTAGGTGGATGTAACTTGATTTGAACCAAACATCAATGAATTTGTATGGAAATTGGATTGAACTTTTGAACAAAGCAAATCTGAACACTTTTATTATGCAGGTAGGTGTAGCGTAATTTGAACTGAAATCAGTGTTTTTAGTGGTACCTAAAGAAAAAGTTTCTGTGTTTAGTTCAAAACTTGTTAAAATGGATATAACGCTTTTGCATCCTCAGACTTAAAATACAAAGTATTATACCTTTAACTATTCTAGAGGTCAAGAACAATCGTGCTGCCAATCTTGGGACTCCACATCTCGTAATTGTCCGCTGATGGCACGCAAGCGGAGCTATTTCGATTCGGTGTTACCGAACGCCATCAGGGGCTCAAAACAGAACCGCTTATTATTAAGACGAGTTTCTGGTGAGCCAGTTTCGGCAAACGGGTACAGAACCATTACAGCGGAGTGCTAATATTGTGTTGCCCGGGGTGTCCGCCATCGTGGTACAGTGCTGCGGGTACGTTTGGACCCTCTTTTGATTTTTATTTTATGGTTAAAATATATAGCGCCCAGTTTATGGGTGCTTTTAATTAAACACAACAAAACAATGTACTACGTTACAAATTCCTGGTGGCCTGTTCAATTTACTGTACAGTATATCAAATTTACTTTGGAAAACTAAAAATATAAGATTTTATTTATCTGTTAAATTTGTCGAGCTAATTTAAAATTAGGTGTTTTTGATTCTGTAGATAAATACATGTTTAAACACTATTGATATGTTTGTTTTATTTTTCAATTTACTTTTTGTATGGTAACGTTGTATCGATGTAATAACTCATAGTTTCTAAAATTTGTAGTGTAATTGTGTTAATATTTTAAACTGTTCTAGTAATTTGCTGAGCATTAACGAAGTCTATCACTGGAGAGGCATATCTGTCCTTTCATATTTATGCACGATATCCCGAGAACAAACTGACCTGACATTTTGCATGGAATGTCTATACGGGTAAAATTGAGTTCGATGACTGTGCGTGTCACTCTATAGGATTTGGCTGAGTGTTAGTGAACATTTTTATATTGGTCATAAGACCTGTATAAAAATATTCATCATGGCCTGACGGATAACAAAAGAACTGAATGAGTGAATAACACAATGTATGAGCTGTGTGGGTCGTGTGTCAATGGGAACGACCATAGTGAAAGTGTTCACCAGAAGGACGACCTTGGTGAGGAAAGTGCGACTGTAGCAAGTAGCAAGTGTTCTGTCCATCCGACCTCCACGCAGGAGATTGTAATACGATATATCGCAGGGATATCCAGTAGATATTCCCCTGACCTTTGTCAGGTTTTAATCGGTTGGTAATATACCTAATAATTAGCTAATTATTATAGGAATCAACCAAAATTGTAAATACGAGGCACATCCAGAAAGTAAGTGTACTGGTACTCTCACAGTAGTGTACTCTGTGACAGTACCAGTACACTTACTTTCTGGACGTGCCTCGTAATTCTCAATTTATGCAAATTATTGAAGCGTTGGTATTTTGATATCAACTAGAGTCATAATACTTATGACTCTAGTTAAATTCTATGTCTACAGTATGGAGTAAATAAAGATCTATGTTTTTCATATCTAACTTTCTCGTAAGTGTTACTGCTTGAAGTGCCAATACCACCTCCTTTTTTGTCACAGATCGTTAGTAAAATTATATCTTCTTCGACGTACTAGATAAAATAAGAAGCGTAAAAATATGCCAAATCACATGTTGAGCAGCAGGTCCTACTGAATTTGTATGCTAAATTTCATAACTGAGCTGTAGACAGACAGACAATAATGTTTGTTTCACACCTCCGGGGAAACAGAAAAACATTTTTTATCTTAGTAAGTGGTACACTTCAATGACGCTCAGCCAAATCCAATGACGCTCGACGAGTGATAGTCTTCGGTGATGCTCAGCCAATGCTCAGTAGTGCACTAAACAAGAGAGATTATTTCTAATCACGGATAATGAACATATACTACAGACTTGAAATATTGTACACGAATATCTTTATCTTTAGTTCTATATTTATTTAACAGAAAACAATGTAATGTTTCCGATTTGTTCAAATTTTTAGATAATATGTATAAATGGTTAAACTGTTTCAAAGATTCTTTGATAAATAGAATCTATGAATTTAATTAATTCAAATAGAACACGAAGGAATTTTAAATCCACGTGGGAATAACTGAAAATCTGGCACCTTTTGAAGCCATATATGTATTGCAGTAAAAACTTCGAAATTCCCCAATGTCTGCGTCTGAAGTTACGTATATTTGAAGGAGGGAGCGTCCTACATATCACATCAAACATTGATACATACATAAATCATACCTTCTAAAGCTATTAAAAACCGCGAGGAGATTAAATTAGGAGGTGATAAACTTCCAATTTTTTATATAGTATAATTTTTATCAAATTAATTTCAAGAAAATTATCACAATTATTTCCATAAAATGTAACTTGACGTAAAATATAGTCTAACATATAATTTTAAAATATCTCAGCGTTTCTTATGAAAAGTAGTGTAAAAATTTATAAGTTACTTTATATATATAACAAATAAAAATATATGTGTTCCTTCTCATTTCTTTTTCCGGTACTTACAAGATGAAATTGACGAGGTATTATATACACATATTATGAGTTATAACAAAGGAAAATAAAAAAAAACATGAAATCTGTGTTGAAAACAGTTTCACTATATTCATTGCGGGTGCCAAATTTGAGGTTCTTTATTTAAATATAAACCTTTTTAATTGTGAAGTTATGTATATATGTTAAAGATCTTTCTATCAAAAAGATATTTTCGAATAAATTAAAGTTAAAAGGAACATATGTATGAAATTATTTTCCAAAATTTAAAGTTTCTGAATGGTGGCATTACAAAAATGGGGGTTTGCCAGAGATTGGTAATTACTATTGTTTTAAAAATAAAAATTGTGAAACTAGCAAAATTCGTTATCTGCAATAAACTGTCTTAAGAATTAAATTTCACATACCAGTAATCATACCTTAAAGGCATTTACAAAATCTCCTAAAAAAATAAATGTAACAAAATGAAAATATCCTTAACTCGAAAACATTGTGGGGTGGTACAAAATAAAGTAATTACTTGACTTTAAACGACTTTGAGAAAACTTTCACACTAAAACTACAATGTATCTGTAACATGTTTTGAGTGAGAGTTCTAAAATTGTTTCACAAAAGTAATATCAAACAACTCCAGTATTCCTACTACTAGAAATTATGACGGTTTTGAAAATATTTTTCTACTGCCATTCGTTTCGCTCTCTAAATTGTTAAGTTAGTGCGATACTGAATGGTTGTTTTGACGTTGAATTAAGCACAAATTTGTGTTTATACAGGACAATAATTTCTCCTAAACGAACGCTGATGGTAATCACTTAGCCAGACAGATTCCTCCTTCACGGCAGTAAAGAACCGCAATCCTTCATACACAAACTGGTAACGGTCAAAACCCAAGGCAAAGGTCGAGCGAAAGTCCCCTCTACGGGAATCGGCTCATAAACAAGAAAGCTGTATTTCTAGCGACATCCTGCGACATTTGAGAACTCCACAAGTAAGTGGGTGCCGTATCAGACTTTGGAAACATATAGAAAGTTGACCCATGAAGTTCACGTGCAGGCCTGCGCGTAAAAAAACATAGCACAATAAAAAAGGTATTTAAAAATATAAAACACAATAGGAGTAGTTCATTACATAAGTAAAAACAAGTACTAAACTATTTATTTCAAAAATCACCTGTTCGATGTAATAATTAAAATATAAAAAAAGATAACTGCTACTTATCAGGGACTTTCTTTTACGTCAGAGAGTCCAGTATTTAATATTGTGTTAATATTTACTGTATATATAGTAGAAAGAGACATTATTTATTCTAAGGATATGTAGTTAAACTTTCAACATTAACCTTATTTTTATACTTATGCAAGAGTTTCACCACTTGATATGTCGTCTACTAGTATTGAAATACTGATTTTTATTATTTAAAGATATTTAAAAAAACGTTTTCCAAGTAAGTTTCCGATGATATCCCTGTATGAACCCAAAAGTTTCCGACCCTATTCCAGTTAGCACGTATAGGGTGCAGGCATGGAGGTTTTTCAAGCACCGCTGCTGATTATGGGATGCTTGAAACAACGCTATGCATGTGAGAGTTACGCATGATTTCTCTGTTGAAGATCGCTTGACCATCAGTATCATCAGGGATATTTGCGGATATCTCGATACTTGTAACTAAAGACGCTTTTAGTAAAAAAATCCTTCTGAAAAGGTAAACTTATCACTTGGGTCAACATTTCTGGATGATAAACTTTTTAAATATCACTTTGATAGTTTTGTGAACATTTATTGGTAATTTTGAAAGTAATAGTGGGATAATAAAGGGATGTTAAAGCAATTTTATATTTTTTAACTATTCTCAACCATAATATTGATACTTGATATGAAAACATACTACATAATATGAAGTTTTTTTCTTGAAAAAGGAAAAGCCGATCCACTTTTAAGCCATACTTTTCCCGTCCTCATGAGCCACTGGCCTGTACGAGGATCTTATCAAACAGAATAAGCCGGAGTTTCGATCCAGTACAAGGTCGATGGTATAGATAAAATGTGCAACGGTCACAGATAGGATTCAAACTTGAGCTATCTCTAACTTAGACTCAAAGCACAACATCTTAGACCGCTCGGCCATCGGAACTCCCAAATACTGTCGTTAAACAAGTAGTTTTGTAATACCGGAATAAATTCATTAATGAATCATTCGACAACTGAAGATTAAAAACAGTTTTTAGTAGTTTTCTACGTTCCTTAAGCTGGTGAGAAAGTTATCTATGTGATTATCAATGGTAAATGTTGTGAAAGAATCATTAATTTAAGTCAAATCCACTCTTATTCAGTTGTTCTCTTATTGCGACAAATTACAATTTTTGATACTCGATATACGTTTTACAATACGAGCCGAAACTGAAGCAAGATAGATCGACTGGCAACAGTCCAGTAACCTGTCAACGCGACACCACACTACCACGTGCTAGCCGTGCACTACACTCGTCTGTTTTATCTACAACAAACCTGTTGGTCCAACATAAATTACGTGATCAACAGTAACAGTATACGGATATGGATAATAAGAACTAAACACTTAACGTTTTAATTATAAATACAAGTAAAAGTCTTTATTTTATCAGGTAAAGATTGGAACGACTCATACAACTGTTTAATATATTTCACCTGGGTAAATAAATACATTCCTGTTCAAAATGTCTGGTTAAGATTGGAGCTGACTCTCAAATATTGCCTAATAACCCCCATAATTAATTAACTTCTATATCTGTTGCTTCTGAAACATGAACTGCTGGAAATCTAAAGCAGAATTACTTGGGCTCAACAAATACGGTTTTAATTTATTTTTAATTGCGTTTCGATTCTTGGCTACAAAGCAATGACCAAAATTTCCCACATAAATTCCACTGAAATTTCTAATAGTTTATAGTTAAATTTAAATTTGGTCTAAATTATTTAGGCTGCATTAATAATTCAAATTTAAATCAAATTTAAAGGTTTTCGGCTGTGTTCAGCACAGAAAAATGTACTCGATTAAAAAATAAATAAATAGGAAGCACTGCATATTATGGAGGCATTAAAACTGTCTTCTCCTAATCAGTTTCCCTATATAATTCATCCAAGATAATTTTAAAAAGCAAGCCAACGTGTTTAAGTAATTTGAATATATTGAGTTCAAATTACTCATTCCTAAGCTTAAGCCATTCTATAAAGGGTCGACCCCTTTACATCTATTTTTCACATTTCAATAAAAGAAATCAATTTTAGTACTCATTTCCCCTATAAACCTAAGATACAAATATTTAAAAATAGTTCTATGTTTTGGATAAAATAGTGTTAATTATATCTTTAGCATATTTTCTGTGTTATATTATTCTGTCTTTACTCAATTTCTATAATGTAGAAAAAAATTACGATAGTTTGTATTGTTGAATGATTTTATTTGAAAATATTGTATCCAAAACATGGAATACTCGTTTTTCCTATCCATCTAACACAAGAGGAACATCATTGCAAGGTCTGACCTACAAAGTTCCTTAGGCAACAAGTAAACATTATATGACCGTATCTATTAGAATAATGAATACGTCATACGATCATTTTGAAATCTTTTACATTTAATATATGTAACATAACTTTGTATGTAAAAAATAACGCTAACTTCTAAATGTTGCAGGGTATTTTCATTATGTACATTTACATGTCCATTAAGTTCAGTAAAGTCCATTAACTGTCTAGTATAATTATAATTCTTCTGAGAATACTTATGTTGTTAAATTGATTCGGCAAGTCCATCAAAATTCAAAATCTGTCTGCCTTACAACACTTGAGCAATGCCATCCATTGGTATTATGAAGTTTAATATTTCAAATAAAGGTTTGTGTAATCAATATTTTGTCTATGTCATCAGTATTCAATGTCATTAATTTTGATTTTCTACCACTTTATTATACAATGTATTAGTCTGAAAAATTGTAACAGAAATCAGTTATAACAGAATTATAATGCATACAATTTTTTTATGAAATCTGTGTTTGTATAGGTATATGGTCAAAAAAGTGACATTAGTATTACACGTTCAGTACTAGGATAATAAGGTATTTTTTGTAAAATGTTTTCGTCGCGATGATAAGTTGATAGGTTGGCACCACTGGGGCCGGACGGTGGTGATAGCGGCAGGTGACCGTGGTGTGGTGCAGCAGGTAGCGTTCTCCTGGCACCGCCAGTGTATCTCCATCGTCCAGCCCGCGAGTGTCTGTCTGTGTCGGCTCACACACGCGCACGCGCAACCCTACATTGTCCACCCACCAGGTAAAATACGATACACATCCAAATAATTGTTATTTTTACAGACGTGGGTTCAGTTATCTATTTAAAATTAATACAAAAAATATAAATTCTCATTTCCCGATCCGATGAGTTAATAATATTTTTTACTCAGGGTAACCCTAGAGGTAGTCAGTCCGTTAAGGAACTTCAAAATTTATCTGCGACGTTTTGTTTCAAATTTTTATTATATTAAGAAACTATGAGTACTATTGTAACACTTTAAAAAAGGCATTGTAAAAACACTTTTCCCCCGAATCATTATCGGATTTGAGAAAAATGTTTAAAATAATATGAAGTTCACTTCAAGTAAAATCTTGTATCCAATATAAATAATTGGAATTTTTATTTAGTTTAAAATAAAATTTAGCTTTAAAGAAAATTTTTAATTTGAGTTCTAAACTTAAATTTAGACTATTAAAACTTCCCAATGAATAGGCCTAACTACATACTAATTATTACACATTTCCCTCCTTTGAAACTCGATTTCTCTGAAACGTAACTAATATTAGCAAGTAAAATGTGGGTCATTCGATTTTTAAAATTTGTTTCATTTTGCAAAACCAGCAAATTTTAAACCTAAAAAGTAAAACTTAAACTTTACCTTTTTACGTTTTATTTTCAAATGTAATGTTTATAAATAAACTCAGAATATGTAATCAATTGAATGGAAACTACTGAACTAATTTGTTAAATATTACAAAATAAACCTTTTCTTAGATTTTAATTCATTTTCAGAGTTGATGAGTTAATATACCTTTCACTCAGAGAGTAGTTCATTTAAAAATGCTCTTATGATTGGTATATAATAAAACATGCCATGCATGTCTTATTTTGTGAAACTAATTCTCAATAAATAAAAGTTCCAATAAAATTGTGTTGTATATTTATACATTGGAGTTAAACATTTAAAACCGACAAAATAACCTAAATTATTAAAATTCAATTGTAGGCCATCAGAATACCTTTAGTTAACATTTAATTAATTAAAACTTACCTAATAAGAACAATAAAGGAATAAACGAATGGCACACACAGGCGGCTGCAAATGGCAATCATATCTCTTACAAAATAAGTTGAGTTATTGTAAAAATTTTAAAATAACAAGACATGAAATCTAAAACTTGTAGTAAGGGAAATTTTCATTTAATTTTTCCAAATTTGAAAATTTTGTGAGCAATTTAAATAGCCTGAATAAGAACTCCTGCCAAAAACAGAAAATGTAATGATTTAATATTTCCTCATATAGTAGGAAGTATCAAAACTGACAACTATTATTACATACACATTACTATAATAACAACACATACAATTAAAAAAGAACCAATACAATTTCTTCAGATGGCAGGAAGTTACAAAAACTACTATAAAAAACAGTAGTTCTCAATAAATCTTATTTGTAATAATTAACAATCATAACACATTTTCAAGACTTGCAGAAGGACATACCTCCATAACATAGCCTAGGTAAAGGCACAAGCGATCTCTGTCCTCCAGAATATGCAAAATTCTGTAAATTATAAACAAACTAATTTTAACTCTTAAAACATGACAGGTCTTCGTTTATGAATTTTTTTATTACACATTTAGCAAGCATTCTGTACGACATAAAGTAACACAATTATCAGTTCTATAATATAACGCATTATAGTTTGCACTTACTGAAATAAAAATGTTATAAATGTAGATATAACTTCATAAGGTGGATTGAATTATTTTTGAGCATTGAAAGAGTGATAACGAAGACAAAGTTTGTGGTAATTACGGTTTTTACTAGTAAGAAAGTACAACAGTTGGCTTAAAATTACTGCGACTACTGTTTCTAACAGAAAACCTTACAATACAGCTTCATAAATGTATACTTGACTATGAGTTTCAAAGGTTTTTTTAAAAATGGCTTGTTTATTATCAAAAACGTGTCCATAAGGTTTATAAAATATAATGACAACTAATTTCAATTTTAATAAGGCTAACAACTGTACAATGAGTTTTAGACCTATACAATACCAATACCAATACAATACCAATACATGAGACCATCATTGACATGCACACCTAGGTCTTTTAGTAGCCTTACATGCTCGTATAAGATATATTTAGTACGAAATGTAACGTTGACCTAGTTTTTGAAGATGTAGATGACGTGTGCCATTAGTGAGGCTGTACGCAGCTCTGGAGAGCATGTTAGACCATATCTGTAGTCAACGTCGGCAATTCCAAGGTGTTGTAGTGGTATCTAAGTATCAACATCTTTATTGCTCTTGAGCACATCCACAAGTTTAAAGATGCGATAGGCTTAACTATGAGAGCCTTGACAGGTTAGTTACATTAATGGCGCAAGAGAACCCCTCGGGTATGCGGGCCCCACAATAATATATTCTGTAAGAGGGGGACTCCATGTAGAACCTTGCGGGGGCCCCAACCCTTACCGCCCCCACTTGTTAGTTAGGATTCCATTCCGTCAATGGGATTTCCCAAAATGATTGAAAGTTAAACTTCCCAACTTACACTATAATATAAAATGATATAATGTAGTAGGAAAGAGAATATTATGTACTCGTATTTGCTTTGATCTTTGCTTTCAAAGAAGTGTATATGTGTTGAAGCCTTTGTGCTGGATATAATTCTATATATGAGGAAAATATAAATCATGCTGGCCGTAGACTATCATGGCCAGTCATATGGTTTTGTGTTCGATCATTATCACTGATGTTCAATCTCTTTAAAGCGATTTTTTCCGAAGAATCGAATCATTGATTCAAAGCCATTAGGCATCATGATGCCAACGTGTTTCGTTTAGGATGGTTTACTATGGGGAATCTAATTCACATTCCTATTTTAGAATTAATTCTGCGTCCACTTAAGAGCTGGCAGTAGATAAACGACCTTGAGGTTTATGCTCTTAACACTTATGCTCTTATTTTTCGGTCGCAAAATTACGGGAAATCTCATATTTATAACATAATATTTAAACTTATATTGTTCAAAATCATTGTCTTTGGTCACTTTCTACAAAATGTTTCATATTTTTATAAGGGATACAGTATAGTTTAGAAAAATTTAAATTCTGAGTTTACAAGAATAGTAAATATTGTGCTATCATATACTCTCTACGCTCTACTGTACACTCTATAGCCTCGTGTTTCTCCCTCCATTTTCCAAACTGAGCGCAGCTTCTGCAAAACCACGCATTAAAGTCTCCTTTGTTTTACGGTGATCCAATTCTGTTAATCAACAATACTACGAATACATGTTTGTCCTTGTACTTTATTAAACAGCACGGACGTTTGAACAATCAAATATGTTTTTAGATCTTAGGAGACATTTTTTGAATAGTTTTAAAAATGTTATCGATAATTATTGGCATGTAAAAGAACATCTAGTTTTGTCGATCTATTGGGACAGCATCCAATCTTATTGTATGCTGGAAAGTCCTTTTCTGGTTTTGGATACTCTGACTCCAACTATAAAACCAGCAGTTCGCACTGGCCCTGATCAACCAAGCAGTCAGTTCACGGTCACTCTATAGCAGGTCCCCAGACAACATCCTGACTGGTTGACGCAAGTTAACTGCTCGTATTTTATAGTGGAAGAGCAACTACAACATCCGTCACAGCTTCAACATTTATCTAAGGTTTTTATTGCTGTGTACTCCACCTTTATCGACTTTGATACTTTCCTTCTAAGGAAGTTCGCGACTAGAGTCACAGTTGTTGTTTTTAAACAAATGCACGCTTATGCACACTTCCCCGTTAGGTTCGGTGAACTTATTCGGTTGTATGTCTACGGTTATGGAATAGTTGATTAGATGAAAATATAACTGAGAGATAGTAATTGTCTTCACAATGTCTTGAGAACAGTTTCACCTTTAGTCTTTAAATTTTGCATGAAACTTAATTTCTACAGAGACAAAATCGAGGTCTATGTCCCTTAAAGGAATTTATCTGAGCGTTAGCAAAGCCTGTCTCAGAGCGATATCTTAAAAATAAATTGAGCTGAAAACTTTGTATATTTTGCAATCACTCAAAGGGCTTTACTTTGTTTTTTGTTTGCCTTTTATTCTATCTATATCTGCCTGCCTATTTCCACCGGTTATCTCTGGAGCGAATTGATCTATGGCTTCAAATATTGTATGTAATTTAATTTCCACATAGGAAGCATCTGGTTTATAATCGTGCATACCACTCTATGGAATTTAGCTGAGCTTCAACGTATCCTATCTGCAGGATATCTGGAAAACAATTACATCTAAAGACTTTGATTTTTGTCTGGAACTTAATTTATACACAGAGAAGAATTATTTTGATGGTGGTGCACGTTATTTGCATCGTTATTATTTATTCGACTGTCAATAAAACCTTTCAATCAGGGATCTTACAAAATTTCACTTACCTCTGTCTGAAGGCTGAAAAAGTTCTTTTCTGTCTGATTTTCTATAGGTCTGTTTTCCGGTAGGATATCCCGAAATGAAATGAGTTACATTCGTGAAAGTTTTGCATGCAACTTCGCCAAAGCCTGTTACGTGACACGTGGTCCTTGTTTAATTATAAAATTTTAAATAATTATAACTTAAAAATGATATAAAATAATAATAACGCAAGCTTTTGCAACTCTTTTGCTAGTTCTATTTAAACTATTTATTATTGGATTCTTTAGTCACTAAAACATACCTTGAACAACAGCCCCAACTTTGATAACTCACTAAAAGTGTGAAATTTTGTATACTGTAGTGTTGATAATTTTTAGTAAAAGTCATCTCAATATACTCCATTATTCGAGTTCGTAGTGATTTATTACATAGGCAATAAACTGTGTGCGGAATAAACTTCTATCCTGTTCATGACTTATATCTCAACATCCGTCTTGGAAGTTTATGGAACTTGCTTGGATAGACGAACGACGGAAACCCCATCACGCTCTTTCTCTGCTTGCTCCTTAATCTTGCCGGGTTTTATAGTCATAGCACCTGTCCTATGGTAGTGTAGCATGACTGTTGAGTTTGGAGACAGGTTGCCTCAGGGTCTGGGTCTAGGGCATCAGACTTGGAGTCTGAGTCAGATCTATTACTTGTTATAAATACTATCGACCTAGTGATGCACCGACTCTGTTCCTTTTTTCTTTTATAGGATACTCACACAAGCCTGTTCCAATGGTGACGAGTTTATTAGGGATAAAAAGGATCGGCCTCTTAAAATAACAAAAATTAAAATAATGTTTACATCGATGGAATTGAACTGAGTCTGATATAAATTGTCTCAATTGTATGAAAAAGAAAACTATGCAATTAAATAAATGTATCATTTTAATACGTAGCGTCATCTATTTAAGTACAACATTATTTTAACCTTCATAGCTTACCTATTGAGCAAATGATAATTCATATTACGTATATAAATTTCTAACAAATAACAGCAGAGTCCAAACACTACTATTAAAACTTTTTTACAGTTTAATTTAATTTTTGCTACATTTATTTGAAAATTAACTTATAAAGATAATTAATTAAAGTTTATATATTTTTGGCAAGAAGGTAAAACAGGTGAATAAATATTAACCTATTCATGTATATTGAGGGTTCGGCACAAATGTATATTGACATACTACAATAAGTTATGGTAGTGAACGTGTTATGTGTCAATTGTACTCTAGCGGGAGTACGTTTTAACATCAGTGATTATTTAGTAAAGCCACTCTCAATAGATTTATAAAATACAGTTTTCCTTGATATCTCGTTTAATATATAAATTTTAAAATCATGATATGCAAACTTATTAATACTTGTCCGTAATAAAGACATCAATATAATTAATAATAATTGATTATGAAAACATCACATGACTTCGACCATAGACCGGCTGATACATGAATGTATCACCGGAACATTGTTCGCGGCCTGACCTGACTATCAGACCTAGGTGAGACATTATTAGCGAATTAAGTTGTTTGGTCCTAGGTATCTACTTCATTGGTTCGTCTAGGTCAAGATTGTACAACATTCAATATTCATACAATGTCATTTTGTTTCGACAGTTATGTTCATTTGTTAAATTGTCTCTGTATAACAATTTTAACGTATTGTTTGAAAACTTCAGTTATCTGCAATGTGTAAACATATAGTGGTTTGCTTTAATTTTAACATATCCGTGTAATGTTTTCGTTAGAGAACTATGTTATTCCATCGCCTTAGCAAATTCAGATACATTATTGCCAGTGTTTAAATTTGTAATACCCACAAAGTTGACACCTTATTTTTATTTTCAAACAGTACTTTTTTGTTATAATTTAATAATATTATTATCTAAATTGGTTTAATTATTGTTATGACTAATTGTTAATTTGATGTAAAGGATTTAAAACATGAATTCCATAATGATATTTACGTGACAATGGCAGTGTAGATAAACTACATAACATACAAGAATTGTAATGTTGAGTGATCGAGAGACAGACTCACTCTGTAAGTCTGTGTGAGTTGGCGGAGGTGTGCAATATAACATAACATGACATTGACACGACACCCACACAAACACGTACGTACACACGCAAGTACACACGCACGTATATCCTACTAAATTTGCTGTGACCAGATGACACCTTGTAATAAATTATTAACCACTGACGCGTTTGTTGTCTTTCTCTGAGTTTTACATCATTATATACAAAAGAACTCGTATTAACTATACAACATTTTAAATAGAATTAATATAGTGTTAGTAAAATATTATAATTAGGTTTTCTGATTGTACTGATGTATTTAATTCACACAACCAAAGGCCAACAAAGAATCTCCATGGTTTTACAAATAAAGCTATGAATGGGGAAGTAATGCTTAGTTTAGTGACGGACCTGATTCTCCTTTACTTTTTAATTATCAGAGAACATATTTGGATTGTGTAGGAAACAGGATTTTTCCGGACATTTGCCATCGTTCAGTGAAACAAGGAATCAGTAACACTACGTTTCGAGATCTGCAATCTGATCTCTTCTTCAGGTAAAGAACTAACCTAATACATAATTACAAACTAGGTTAAAATAAACAAATCTTACCAAAGCGTTGTGGCACGCCTAAGTCAGGAATAACAACCACCATGTGCCCTCTGGTCAGTCGTAGGTGGTTAGTAGACGAATGAAGACGTATTGTGACCTGTATTCCGTAGTTCAGTTTTAATAATTAGTGTTGTGTATAGTTTCTTATTAAGTGCATGTTTATAGAGTTAGTGAAGTTGACAAACAACATGGTGGTTGTGATTCCTGACTTAGGCGTGCCACAACGCTTTGGTAAGATTAGTTTATTTTAACCTAGTTTGTAATTATGTATTAGGTTAGTTCTTTACCTGAAGAAGAAATCAGATTGCAGATCTCGAAACGTAGTGTTACTGATTTCTTGTTTCACTGAACGATGGCAAATGTCCGGAAAAATCCTGTTTCCTTCACAATCCTTCCATCGTCAAAAATAACCTTCAAACAAAGAATATTTGGATTAATGTAAAATTTTATCTAAATTTAAATTCACGGTCATCCTTATCCAAATAAGAAAAAAATTGCAACATGGCCATATGGCCACCACTACAGCCAGCTGTTAAATTAATAATGCAGAACATCTCTAAAATACAACTAATCAACTTGAACTGTAAAATAACTGTAATTGTGTGCAAGAAACTTTTTGCATGCCTGTTTTAATTGTATTTGCGTAAATATTTAAAATGTGTTGTAAGTAGATGAATATTATTCATATTAAAAGCCAATTCAATCGTTATATTTTTAATGAACTTATATTTTGAAAGGTTAATGTTGAAGTTCATGGGAGCGTAGCCAAGCTGTTGTCGGATATCTGAGCAAGGAAAGAACTGGTACAAGAATTCTCCTGTTTCAGCACAGGCGGAAACTGTTATGACTCGTACCTAGGCCTGAGAAGACAGGTGTATCTTCTGTATTAAGTCCACAAACGTCTGTAATGAATGGCTCGTTACCTGTAATGCTACGAGATCCATGTGCTGTAGCTACCGCTGTGCTGCAGTAGCTATATATCGGTCTGCCCCGTACAGAATGTTACGATCCGCGATCTCGGGCTGCTAGAATGCCAGTTTCCTCCTCATAAACACGCCGATAGCAGTTTAAGGTCGCTGTGGGAAAGAACACGGGATAAAGCGATTACGTGCGGGGAATTGCTGTCGTAAACTCCGTGCCAAATTAAAACGTAGTTTTAAAAATACAATGTTCCAAATGGAAAAAAAGTTAAGTCAAAATATAAGTTCCCATAAACTGTGCAAATCCATTGTATTTTCAAGAAAATAAATTGACAGTTAGTAGTGAAATGTAAAAATTTAAATTATTTTTGTAAAAGTTCATTTTTTCTCAGAAAAACAATAAAATAAAACAAAAATATATGGTCGTAAATATGTTTTGCAAAACGAAATTTTTTCTTGCATACTTACATGGAGTGTAAAGTTGTGGCTTTTTTAAAGTACATGTCCAGTAGTAATTTTTCTAGGATCCCTTAATAGATGGTGTTTTTACAAAATAGAATATGTATGATTGTGAAACTACTGTTTTAATCTGTGCTACATACATTAAAAACATATAAATAACACAACACGGTAATATTTATAAAGAAAAAATATTATTTAATGAAATAAGGTAATATTTTAGTTATGTTTTTGTTTCCCATTCAGTAATGTTCTTTCCGTGGGGTTTAAATACTAGAAATTATATATGGAATATGACATCGCATTAAACAGTTCACAGATTAAATACACTGCAAGAATAGTACAATTATACATGTACAAATTCTGTGTATATGTACCCAGTTTAATGCTTTAATTGTGTGTATCACTCCTGAACAGTATGTTTCTTCTTCATATTTGTTTTATATATTATAGTTCAATATAAATTATTGGATGTATAGTATTCCAAATGTTTTTATATTATAATTACAAGCAATTTAGTTAATATTAATGAGTTTTATTATTATGAATACTGCATGTCAAGGTCAAGCAACACTTGAACTTTGTATAGCCGTGTTGTATTTATTTAATAGCTTCAAAAAATTCACTAAATCTTATGTATGAAGGCTCAGTTTTCTAAACTGTATGTGGATGGGTTAAGACTGTAATATAGAACAGTTTATTACATTACTTAAGGCAAAGCTCACAAGTTTACTTATAATCGTGCCTAAATGCCGCACCCAAACTGGAATTCGAACCTGGGGTGAAGAGCTGAGACATTCAGCTACAAGGGATGGCTAGTTCCAGCCAGCGAAATATTTAATGAAGCATTTCTCGCAACGGACTCAGAGCTGAACTGTGAAAGTGTTTCATTGTTGCGAAATGGTGACCTGCATTTCTCCACAATTAACAAACCCCCGGTTCCACGCTGAGTAGACATCAGTTCCCACGCGTGTTGGTCAGGGCCCATCTCCTCTCCCGTCACCGTATATCAGAAAAACATTCAATAACCCATCTGCCGAGTCGGTCTGCTGTGAAATAGTCGACCAGCGGTACTGTTACGATACTGTACTTGTCTGTGTAACTGTCCACACGATGTTTCTGGGCTATCTTGGACCTTCGTGGGGTAGACTTTGGGTCCGTACTTTCACGACGTTTAGGATATAAAATGTCTTTCTACTGGTATATAGTACAAAATAACAATAACACAACAACATTATGAATATCTTGAATGTCTGCAGTAGCAGCCTAAAATATTACACATTACACATTGGTGCACCTGGAAGTAGAGGTTTGTCCATTAATGTCCCTGCGATGCAATCATTTCTGTGAAGAAGAATTGATCCTACTTTATCTTTTTCCTTAAAATTCAAATGTGAACAAATTTTCTGACTTGTATTAAAGACGCTCTAACGGATTGCATAAGTATAAACAGCAATTACAAAAATGCCTTTATTAGTGCATATAATTATTTTGTTAGCACATTAATACATTTTATTTAATTGTAGACAAAATGTCTAGGATCCTGTTAGGTGTGATAATGAGTAAAAGTATGAAAATCAAAATGCAAGTAAGTAGTAAAAAGAAATTCAAGGTGGTGGTGAATTTTGAAGAACAATACTGCTTGTGGGAAAACCAGTTGCAGAAATTGATCGCTGTGAAAAATATAGGTTTATCAAAGCCTTTCATAATTTCAAACAAATTTCATATACTTTCACTCTTTTATTATAGACCTAACGGGGTAAGAACACGCAGCAATTACCACCATAAAAGATCGCGAAGAAGAGGCGTGGGTTTTCGAAACTACTTTCTCTGTTATGTATATCTTCCACGCAGATTATAGTGGCAACGCCTCACTGAGGTTTAAATCTGATATGTGTTCTCCGCAAAATATACTCGTACAACGATGATATATCATTTAACAATATGAACATTTTAATACAGCCAAAGTCTACCGACATTCAATAACACTTTTTCATGTTTATTCTTCGAAAGTAAAAAAAGTTGTTTGATGAATATTTGTCTTCTTAATTTAAATAAATGTTTTTATGTAGCAAAGAAAAATACAGATCTTATTACACACAGTATTGCAATTTAATTTCAATATGGTATATTTAGCAAGTATTAATACATTTTCGTATCTCTTCCTAAAAGTTGATTTAGATGTAATAATATTAACCTGTTTTAGTGATGGTTACGAACTTTAACCAACAAAACGGCTTGAAACGTTTATGTTTGTTTTATAATGTGTTTCTTCTACAACCAACTAGCCGCCATTATACTCTTACTAAGCGAGATTCGAGTCCGGACCACCCCCAGTCCGAGGCAAAGCTGGGAATTTAGTGTCTTGTCTACAAGAATTTTTATCGCCAAATGAATTCACTTAGAATTCAGGCTTTGGAAATTTCAGCGATAACCGTAGATAGTGGGCAGCTCTCGCCTCGGGGCCTCGGCCGGAGCGTGGGTCGCTCTGGCCTCTTTCCGTGGAATAACGTTTATCATATGAAAAATATAAATCATAACAACTGTTCTTATTATGTCTTACTCAACAATACTCACTGAGCCAGTAACACATCTGGCTTCATTTTTATAGCAGATTATAGTGTGCGTTCTGTGTGCATTGGCATGGAGCAATCAATATATGTTCACAATTATCAGTTTTGTCGAAATTTAAAATACTTATTACTGTAATCAAGTAATGAAAACATAATACATTAGAAAACATAGTCAAGTTATAAGTTGTTGTAATACTAGAGACAGTAGCGAGAGAACATGTAAAGAAATTAAACTTCGTGTATACGAAAGACATAACTAGTTTTTGTAACAATTTAAAAATATACCAGTGTTGACAAGAAAGGTGATTATAAAGGTAAAATCCTTAATTAATAATAGAAATAAAAATCATACAATTTGTAAATGTAGTAACACAAAATATTTACCAACTGAGAATGTTAAACATGACCAGTTGGCCTTACTTTTTATATGTACTAATAAGCCCCCCCCCCCTATCTGACGATCTATCTGAGAGAGGATAGATTTAAATCCTTGAAACGTTGTGTTATACCTTTTGTAACATATAACGATGGCAAATGTCCGAAATCCTGTTATCCTGTCAAACCTTCTCTCGTCAATAACTAACTTAAAAAAGAACCAATTTTTAGTTATCAAGCAGTTTAAACTTTACATTTTTATGTTGTAGTCAGGTTAAGAATGAAATAATACATTGAACATTAGTAAATTTTACCTTGAACGGATTTTATGGCGTTTAAAAATAAACAATTCGCAACAGCCCGTATGTACGTCGTAAAATTTATAATGCCAAAGGTTAGAAACATCGATAGCCAGGTCTCTGTACCTAGAAACTTAAAATGGCCAATTGCAGAATTTTTATTTTACCTACTTTACGTAAGTTATGAGAGCTAATTTTAATAGTAGCAAATACTGATCCTTGCCTATGGCACTAGAAATTCGCTATTTACAATTTAATTTATTTTGTGGTAAAACTCTCATTTACATGAACGCTAGTGATAAATATAACTTATTTGCCATTGAAATGTAATAAGGTAATCTATGATATTGATTCGGGTAACTAATAGTCAATCTTAAATCTTGATTGTTAAAATGTTTTGACGAGATTTGCTTAAGTGCTTCAACATGTGGCTTTGGCTCCTAGTCATCCATGGGGAGAATTCTTTCCTCCATTTCACAAAAGTGGTTACTTACTGATATCAAGCTGGGCAAGTTATAAATATTGTAAGGTTTCTTTGATATCTAAGTCAACCCCATAGTTGGTTTTGTTGTTGTGTAATGTTAGTGTTAAATTTATGTTTTTTAAATTGTAATGTACGGGATTCTTCTTGTTACGGTAATTTATTATAACTCTTATTGTGTACCATTTCTAACATATCGAAGTTGGATAATACATCGAATTGTTCGATAAAACAACCGAATAACGAGTGTAGGCCGCCTATTAAATGGCTATAGATTTAAATATCTAATCAATAAGCATGGATCTAATGGTATCTTATGATATGATGATTACCGTAGTTTTGGTTTTGTACGATATTTAATTAGTAATGTTACTATGTATTCTGGAATAACACAAGGTATGTATTCAAAGCAGTATGGGTCACAGCAAACCATAAAACACAGCTAATAACGGCGACAAAACTGTTTGCTCATGTTTATGTAACAAAGAGCCGTTTAACTGCAGGGTTCTAAGAAAGGAACGGTAACTGAAACAGACTCCTTAGCCTCCAGATGACTCCAGGATGAGTCTCAAAGTCCTCCAGCGTCCAGCACCTGTGGCCGCCGTGACCGATGGAGCCTAGGAATGGGAGCAGAGCCATTCACACAAGAATGTCGAATATCATTTGGCGATTTGTTCCCGTCTGCCGTGAGAGCGGAGGTCCAGGTGTGGAGTCCAGGTGGACACCTCACACTCTTGCCCGGGACTTCGTCGATTCCCGGGAAATTGCTTGGCGTCCCGCTGGATTAATCCCTCATCGCTTGCCACTCTTACTCGCTCCATATCAAGGGATGTCAAATCTGTTGCTTGAGAGCTGGAAAGGATTCTTGTTGCTCATAAAATAAAATGTTTTTTTTTCAAAAGTTTAATAAGATAGAAGCTTTAGGTCCCATATTGTTTTTATATTAAAAGTTATAATATCCTAATACTGTTTGAAATTACTTATGTCAAGGTACATAATACTAAAGTCTGATAAACCACAGACTTCGAAAAATTTCACTGGCAACTTTTCAAACTCTGTAAAGCAGAACAAGAATTTTTCGTGATACCAACCCGTAAGACGATTACATTCTTAATTAGTATCTTTTTAAATATATCTTATCATCTACAGACCTTTCCTTTTCGGAATTACGTTCATGCGAAATTGTTAATGATATTTTTGTGGGTGTAAACATCTGCTTTTAGAAAGTTTGTTGAACACTCATAACCGAGATTTTATACAGAGCGGAAAATCTCCAGAAAATTAAGTCGTGTAAGGTTTACTTAAGTATGTGTAATGGAACTGTTACAAGTAGAAGTTTCTCACTAGCAGACACCGCAGGCTTGCACAATTCGTCCCCCCGAAACAGACAGTCGAGGACCGTGACACTCGGGACGTTCTGCAACTCACCCTCGCTTACTGCTGATGCGGTTTACTATTCCATAATCACATCCGAGCCACCGTAAACGGCATATCAATTAGTGACGAAAGAACGGTTAGCTAGCGGTCATCCTGGTGCCCAGCAGTCCTGCTGACCCGTATACCACTGGACGTGTTATGCAGATACCCGGCTTTACGGGTCAAGGGTCACCAAATCATAAACTCCAGTACAGATTTTCCTACCACGCTCTAAGCCGCCTGACCCCCCCCTTTATTGCAAATGACGGGGATATCCACTTTATACCGCTTTCGCGTGACTCCTCCTGCTGGGTCCTCGCAGTGAAGTCTACGGCGTATAATGTTGCGAACGTAATGAAAGCGTAATGGAAGCTATCGTTATGAGATATTTAACGCGATATTGAGTGCTGAATATTCAACTGTAGGACGTAACAGGTTCGATACTTCGGCTCTTTAACTGGTTTGCATGATGACTCCAGTAAGAACGGTTGGCCGTGACGAGTTAAGTGATTATTATCTCTGTACAACTATCCGCCAGCATTTCCTCTTCTTTGAGATTTCTGCTTAAGCCGAGAATGGCTTTCACCGCTCGTGAAAGTAATACTGGTATTTCCTGTACCTCGATTATTACAAACCATGTTTTCCTCTTCAGCCTTTAGTAGGCTGAAAGAAACCATTACTGAAATTGTGCCCGTTGAACAGAAGTGATGCTTAAGTTAAAATTAAAGCTAAGTTCATAAACTAAATAAGTTGATTAGGCTCAGGAGAGTGGGAGTAAAACGAGTTTTTGTTCTTTGACTTGTATATTGTGGAAAGGAAGGATAACAACGTGATTTAAAATGCACACGTTAATGTGTAATGTACACTCTACATATGCAAATAAATACGATATTTTTGTACTAAATATAAACCACTTATGCTAAACTTGTTACTTAACTGTAATATATTTAAAACCTTTTGTTTAAGTTAAATACTATCAAATACTTCATTGTTATCTGCAATAATGTATAAATATTCATGATATAAATTATGACATCCTATTCTATTTCATAAACCTTTCTTCCAATTACAGTTTCGGCTAAAATACAACCATAATAATTTCCTTTTCAAATTATCCATTGATAGTCTTCATTGATAGTCATAATATTATGGGCCTAATACGCTGTTGGCCATCCAGATTTATACCCAAGATTGCTTTTGTCGTCATCCTGGTCAGTTTTGAACCTTCCACTACTTCCACAGACGTTGTACATTAATAGAGAGCTTCCTCTGGCGGCAGTAGACTTGGTTCACCGGATATATCTTGTACCGGAAGATGATGTCATTATTTAAAATGAGCACACGCTAGCAAGTCTGGTCGTCATCGCTTCCAGTCAGTTTGATCATATAATCTCCGGAGATTGCGTAATATTTCGTACCTAGATATGATTGTGTCCTCGTACTCGCTGTCTATAGGGGCCCCGGTACCGTTACTTGAAACCATTTTGCAGACTAAAAACATTATTGTCAATTTAAATTAAGTCCAATCCGAACACAGTCTTCAGATTAAACTACAAATATAAATAGGTATTTCTGCGAACATGCTTTAACAAAAAATGTCCAAAACTCGTATTTTGAGTTACCATTTCCCTCATAAATTAAAAAAAAAAAACTATCAGAACTACAACTGCAACATTTGAATGGATTATTTAGGACATATTTAGTTGCAATCATCTTGTAAGTTCAATAAAAATTTACTTATGCTTCATTAAAAATAAATTTAAAAAATCCAAGTTAACAACTTTAAACATTAGTTTTACACATGAAAGCAGTAAAATAGTACGAATTATTTGGGGCAAGTATCAAGAAAAAAAAAACATTTTATTATCTAAAAGGACGGTAAAATTATCATGGAAATAAAGAACAAACAATTCAGTTTTACTTGAAACAATGCGTTTCACTTTAAATTTGCAGTAAAATTTCAAGTTTTAAATTGGAAAATGGTTGGGAATAACCATACTACTTTATTATATCATTAACCATAAGACTTTTATTACAGTATGACAAAGGAACGGAAGCTCTACAGTTTCAATAAGCCCGTGGGGAAATTGATTCAATTTTCTGCTTTTGACAAAATGAAGGTCGGTCATCAGCATCGATCAGTCTACTGTATTAACGCCGAAAACGGGAAGGAATGAAATCCAATTACAAATCCAGGTTCGAGCCGAATGAGCAATATCAGAACGGCACAGTTTTCTACTGGAACTGTTTATTTGGCAGGACGCCAGGCTGGCTACTGACTACTCACTACTGACTACTGACCGCCTTCGCGTGATTTGATGGCTGCTAATAGTCGGTTGTCCTCAACCATTTCCTACAAATCAATATTAGAATTTTAGACAGGCCAACATCTAGGACATGTCTAGCAATTGCTCATTTGACATCTTTTCCATAATTAAAAGTGGCATAAAATAATATTATGGCAATTTAAAATAAAATTATGAGAAAGGGAGATGCTGTGATAAATCTAAGTAATCAATTTCGTGAAAATAGTGCATTTTTAAATTTTAAATTTTTTGCCATGCTGTCTCTTTTTTAGTGGAGACTAATTACGATAAATTCCATGATCAATATCCGATACGGATCTACGCTACCCTTATTTTTTTATAAAAACACAAATCTTAAAATATTACCATTAATCAAATTAAGCTATCACATTTTGACTTTCTGTTGCCGCCATATATATTCCCTCAATTATTTATTATTCATTTCCACGGTAATACTATTTTACAATATTATAAATAATGAACAAGCTGGCTTAGTACTGGATGTAGCAAATGTATGGGTTTATGTTTTATCAATTTTTTGTTTCACATTTGAAATGAACAAGAATGATATACCAGTCTCACAATTCTGATACAAAAAAGAGGTTACATTGAAACTTGAGCAGAACTTGTAATATTGGTGCTCAAAAAATTAGACTGTACTAGTATTAGATCGCAGCGAACGCCCTAATAACAAATAAATAAACAATTATAAATATTTGTCAATATTGACTACAAATAGTTAATATCGGCCTCTTGTCAATATCATTAATTAATTATAAATACTAGTTAATACCACTAATCGTCAATATCGTCCTGTTGTCAATATCACTAATTATAAACCCAATTAGTTAAACACGACAATTCCCATTAAATCATTTTGGCCTGATAATTCGTTAGGGATAAAACAGCTCAAGTAAAACCGTAATTCTTCGAGTTAGCAAAAGAATTCTCATAATTCCTGTGGGATTGAAAAACTGGGTCGAGACCAGTTTTATTTATGTGCAAAGTGTCCTGATATTCATTTCTTGTAGAACTGTATGATACTATTGTTACAATGCACGCAAAATAATATTTACTTCTCAAATACATATTAAATCCTCAAAGCCATGAAATAAAGCCGGGAACGGCAGCATTAATCAAATTGCTATGGATGCATCAAAGATAAGTAAAGAGAAAGTTTGAATAGAACGCTTGTTAATGTTGTCACTATTATTGCTTTCACCGATCTTCCATACAGAGTTGTTCCTGGAGCTGCAAGTGAAATTAGCGGAAAGTCGCTGCAGCAAATTGTTGGGTTTCATGTTTAGTTTCTTGAGCTAATTAGCTAATTATTGTAGAATTTGTAATACGTGCAGTTTAAGTTAATTAGCCAATTACTTTGATTAATTAAAAGTTACTTTCCGTTAACAAACAACCAGTTTGCCGGTAAAGAAGTTGAAACACTGATCTTATTGACCAATTTAGACTCTATGCACCTATTTGTTGTAGAAGGAAGCTATTTTCAAATCTCTGATACGAGGAGAGGACACAGTGTATAACATCGTACTCGAGCCGCCGAGTCATTCATTACGGCGGATGATATGAGGTGTGAAGTATGAGGCCGTGGCTGATCTCTTCTCACGCACGCGCACGCGCCACCACACGCGCCCGGTGATTGATGCTACATTTGCCTCTTGTTACCATCACCTCGCAGGCCATAACTCACCTTGACACTACAATCCTGTGATAACGGTCGCCTTGGTTACTACGAGTAAACGAGGACTTGCAGAAGAATCATACTCAATGTTGCCAACCGCACGAAAAGGTTGTGCAATTGCGATGAACTTGAAACTTTGCGTGACAAAATATTAACAAAATAATATCACGTTCTAATAAAAATGTAGGCATTTCAAAGTTTACAAAATAAAATATTTAAAAAATGCTAGTCCTACAAGGATTTGCAAGACGTTCGTTGGAAATTTAATGAAAAATTCAACGGTATCCTATTTGATTAAACATTACAAGACTTACGGTAATGTTAGTAGTTGGGTGTTTTTATTTTTTCAATTATTTTTGCTTACGCGTAGAAAGAGTATTGTCAGATCCAAGGGCTGTACCGGTAGTTGTCTATTTAATACATGTTGCCTTATTAACAGCTGTTCTTAATTAAAATAGAAAATTTATAATGAGAGAAAAAGTATTTGTACAAACGACAACTAAAATAGCCATAACTCTTTTAATTTCAAACTCATTAAAACAAATACAATAAGATTGGATTTGACATTCATTTTCCAACAAAATGTTTGACATCATTCTTAAAAACTGTTGTAAGATTAAAAATGTTCGAAATATTTCATTCTTAACACTATTAAATGTTGCTCGAAACTATTTGTAACCTAAAGTGATATTGTTTATTAATTTTTTGTGAATATCCTTTTGATAAGCTTAACATAAAATGACAGGTTTCGACGTATTTGCAGTAACCGATTTGATTGTGATGTTTTAAATAAAAGAACACACATGGATATAGAGACATTATACGGAGTAATATCATTATTTTCTTACACGTATTTGTTTATTTTATTGTCTTCAATAACTTCAGGTTGTGCTAACCTCTCCTGAAACAGCCTGTATATTGACAGGGGTAATTGAATCCCTTATTCAAAATGCTGTCTCGATATGGTCATTTTTGCAGTAGCCTACAGAACATTGTTCGTTTCCATTAAGCCTATGTTATTATTAGATTATTGTTTCTTAACAGTTTCACTTCTCTTTATTTATAACCGCATTCAAGTTATGGTGGCGGAAAGAGATAAAAAAAGAGAATAAAAATGTCTTTGTACATTGTATTTAACCGGTTTCATTGATCTTCATTTAAGATTGTGTATTGTTAAGACTATTGGCGATTTAATAACATCGATTTTAAAGTATTTAATTTACTCTTTCTGTCCGAACGGTATCAGTTCGGTCAGTGAACCATATAGGAGAAAGTACAACATGATCTGCTACGTTCTCTAATATCTGACTGTCAGTATATGACTGCATAACGAAGAGCCGAAGACACACGACAGGTCGGCAATAGTGTTATGAAGTGGTCACCAGAACACATTATTCTCCGTAATAATCCCCTTTAAGGACACCATAAATTCTCACAAGCACGTTGTAATGATCGGTTGCTTATCCGAAAGCGAGCGGAACGCGTCTGCAAGAAAGGTCGGAAGGAAATTGTTATGGCAGCTGGGGGCTGGAAGTTACTGGATATGGCGAGGTCTGCGAGGCGATGTCCCTGTGGTTAACTGGGCGGGCTGCTATCGCCGGATTTCGAATATTTATCGCCGGACACGAGCATAAACTGCTATCTTAACTAGTGGCCTTCTACTGCATTTTGCTAATTTACTATCGGCCTTTGCAGCATTGGATTGCAGGACATTCCTGCGCAGACCTATAACTGGATTAGTGGATCAGTTTATAGTAGGACCCCCCGTGTTGTCTATTAGCTATGTTTGTTGCTAGAGAATTTCTAGACATTCCTTGTCAACATCTCAGTCCAAATGAATACGTCCAAGAAAAGTCGTATGTCCAAAACGATGAAAAACTGCTTGATAACAAAAGGTTTTATGTTTTTAATATTCATGCCTTAGAGCGTGTTCAGTCTAAACTCTTTCTTTATTTATAGTAAATATTTTTTCCCCACATTAATATATAAATAATGTAGAATACTCACGGAAAATAATGTTAAAACACTTATGACAAAGTCTTACTGTGTTTAAAAATTAATACATTTTATTGCATATTTTATTAATGGAAACTAACTTACTTAGTTCATTTACCGAGTCCGGATAAACCAATCTCATAATGTTTATTATCTAAATATTGTCATAAAAAGATTGAAAAAGTTTATGCAAACCCGGATATACAGTGGAAAACGAGAAATTATTAATATTGTAAAAACTTAGGAACATTGAACCTTTGATTTATTCCTCAGCTTCCTTGTAAGAGCCACAAAGCCGGAAGAGCGGATGGACGAGAGAGCGGGTGCCAGCGTCTTCCTCTTAGCTGCTTCCTGAGGTCGGCGTGCGGTATTCTTCCTTAACGGCGACGAAGGACCGGCGGGAGGGCGGAAGGATCTGCGAGTTTCAATGTGCCACACTAAGGATGCTCAGATGTCCTGTTGTGATTAAATAGCGGTGTCTACGCCTGAAAACGTGCCAAGTGTTCTTACCTGGGTTCTATATAATATACTACTTCCTTCCTAGTTAATGACCAGTCATAAAGTACGAGGGTCGTACATTCGTAATTATTTTTGTGTTGCGTCATTCGCATTGTTATTGGTGAGTAAATGTCCTTTTTTCTGTGATTTTGCAGATAGCAGTATTTCTTACGTTAAATTGATGAAATATTTTTAATTCTCATCTAAATTGCTAAATAACTTATTGAAAAAATAAAAAGCGTTCTGAAATGGGTATACAATTTTATAAACGCTTTGTAATAAACATTGTTTTGTACCTTGACTTATTTATGAGACACATGTAAAACCCATAAGAAATAAATTATTAATATTTATGTTGTCACAATGCCTACCTAATACTTAATAAATGTAAAACAATGTATATGGTTTTTAGTAAGAGTATAGTACTTTGTAATTTGAAGAAATGCCCGAGAGCCTGAAACCAATTCACACTCTTTTAAACGGTTTGGAGAGGGCTTGAGGACTAATTTAAAATCCCGTTGTTTTTATGTATGTATCTATGCGTTGAAAACATGTTGGTTGCTTTACACAAGGTGAAGCTCGCAAAAGTATTCTTGGAAATATTCGTTCTGGATTCTGGAAGATTACTCTTCTACGAACTATGCAAAATATATAGATTTTCGAAAATGGACATTCAAACACAGTAGGAAAACAGAAGCAGAAACAACAAACATTTATTAACTGATTATAAACATCGTGGGAATAACACCATTTCAATAGTATAATAATATTTCGGGAACAAGTCAATCTGCATTGTAAATTAGTACAATTTTTTATTCACATCCACCATTTCAAAAAACGAGGAGCTAACCTTACACCAAAAGAAAAACTCGCATTCTAGAGTAGTCATGCAAATGACAAATTGACTTACTTATACCAATAATACTTTACTTCTCCAATAGGCTGAAATTATAGGTTTTGTCATAAAGAGAGTCTCATATGCTTTTGCAGTTGCGCTTATTAAACAATATAAATTTAGTTTTCCTAGACGCTTAAAAGCTGTTTCGGAAACTTACACAAGATTACTCGACGGCAGTAAACGAGATCGGAACTACATCTTTAATAGGTGGCAGTTAACCTTTGCGGGCGGAAAGCTCTAAACTGTCGTGGTCTTGATTATATTAGGCTGTCCGGTTTCTAGTAATATCAATATGGCATCTCTTCGCGGGCGATTAAATTGCCTGTTGGATTTTAATAGCGTTGTAAATCGGAGCGTTTAACGTTTGTTTAGAGCCCCGGCCATTCCTACTGGCTCTAATCGAGAACCGTCTGGGACAATTAGTCCAGTCCTAATTTAAGCGCCATGGCGACACACTTTCTTAATGTAGTGCGAGAGTTAATGCTTTACAATAACTGGGCGACGTCTCCTGAAATGAGTTTGAAAAGGGTTTTTGAATTACCTAAACTTTTGTATGCTTTCTAAGATCCAAACAGTGTTCTTGCGATAAGAATTGTTCATTGCCTTCTGGAAAAGAAAGTCTAGTTTCATATTTATATTATGATTATCGGTCCAAGGAAATTGAAAGGGGCTGGGCAACATCTTCATCACCTTGAGGGAAGATATAACTTCCAGCAAAAAGAAGTGTTTCTTGGTACGTTGAACAAAAACGCTTAAAGACTGAAAGCAACCATGGGCTATTTTCCATCTCGGCATCACAAAATGCAATAATCTTGCAGGCTTAAGCTATCAATGGGTTGGCCAGGCTTGAAAAAGCGCTTAGCACTGAAAGTCCAACTCGATTGTCGGGTAGACGCTTAGAACTTGAGCTCTCTAAGACCTTACATGGGGAAATATGGAAAACGGAATCTACTATAAAAATAAACTACATCATCATCATCATCAAAGATAGAGAGGCCTCAAAGTTTACAAATGTGCAAAGTCTTATCGAGCAAAATTCCCATGGAGTCCGTCAGGAATTAGTAAAATCACTAAAGATTTTTAATTTTAAAAAATGACGTTAAAAGCAAATAATTTGTAATTAAACGTTATTGATTGTCCTTCTGAGTAAGGAAGCAAAATAAACCTGCAGATGTAGTGGATTATGATAATCTAAAATCAGGTTTCACCACATCTTTTAATCTTTGAACCCGTAAAGAGTACTTCAAATTTTAGTGTATCACATTTAACTTAGCCGGAGAAGATGAGGTAGAACACTTTTGCAAATCTGTCGAGAATAGAGAATTTTAGATGCCTAGCTTTCTTTTGAATAATTTTAAAAATAGAGTTCTAGAGAGACGTGTACATTTCTCATGTAAAGAGAACTATGAACAACTCACACAAGCATCCATTTCCATTAACATTAAATATATGAATTTCCATCTCATAACCATCAAACGAAATAAGCCAACTGGTCTGCAAAAATGTGTTAAACGCTGCGTCCAACTTTACAATTAAAGTATCGCTCTGGTGTAGCGAACGATTATCGAACGTGACGTCCGAAACGTGACTGACGACGCGGGGCGGGCGTATAGTTTTGCAGTGGACAGCGGCGGCGTGCAGCAGTCACGTCCGAAGGATCGTCTATCAGCAAGAGTTAGGAACTGAGATTACAAGGTTACCTATCAGTAGAGAGAGTGCAGCAGTCACGTCGGTAGTAACGAAACTATCAGGAAGAGTTGGGAACTGAGATTACAAGGTTACCTCACACTCAGGCAGTCATTGTTCCTTGCAAGTTATGTAGAGAGAGGACAGCGGCGGCGTGCAGCAGTCACGTCCGAAGGAGTAACGAAACTATCAGCAAGAGTTGGGAAACTGAGATTACAAGGTTACCTCACAGTCAGGCAGCCATTGTTCCTTGCAAGTTATGTAGAGAGAGGACAGCGGCGGAGTGCAGCAGTCACGTCCGAAGGAGTAACGAAACTATCAGCAAGAGTTGGGAACTGAGATTACGAGGTTACCTCACAGTCAGGCATTCATTGTTCCTTGCAAGTTATGTAGGAGAGAAGTACAGCGGCGGAGTGCAACAGTCACGTCCGAAGGAGTAACGAAAACTATCAGCAAGAGTTGGGAACTGAGATTACGAGGTTACCTCACAGTCAGGCAGTCATTGTTCCTTGCAAGTTATGTAGAGAGAGGACAGCGGCGGTGTGCAGCAGTCACGTCCGAAGGAGTAACGAAACTATCAGCAAGAGTTGGGAACTGAGATTACGAGGTTACCTCACAGTCAGGCAGTCATTGTTCCTTGCAAGTTATGTAGAGAGAGGACAGCGGCGGCGTGCAGCAGTCACGTCCGAAGGAGTAACGAAACTATCAGCAAGAGTTGGGAACTGAGATTACGAGGTTACCTCACAGTCAGGCAGTCATTGTTCCTTGCAAGTTATGTAGAGAGAGGACAGCGGCGGTGTGCAGCAGTCACGTCCGAAGGAGTAACGAAACTATCAGCAAGAGTTGGGAACTGAGATTACGAGGTTACCTCACAGTCAGGCAGTCATTGTTCCTTGCAAGTTATGTAGAGAGAGGACAGCGGCGGTGTGCAGCAGTCACGTCCGAAGGAGTAACGAAACTATCAGCAAGAGTTGGGAACTGAGATTACGAGGTTACCTCACAGTCAGGCAGTCATTGTTCCTTGCAAGTTATGTAGAGAGAGGACAGCGGCGGCGTGCATTAGTCACGTCCGAAGGAGTAACGAAACTATCAGCAAGAGTTGGGAACTGAGATTACGAGGTTACCTCACAGTCAGGCAGTCATTGTTCCTTGCAAGTTATGTAGAGAGAGGACAGCGGCGGCGTGCAGCAGTCACGTCCGAAGGAGTAACAAAACTATCAGCAAGAGTTGGGAACTGAGATTACGAGGTTACCTCACAGTCAGGCAGTCATTGTTCCTTGCAAGTTATGTAGAGAGAGGACAGCGGCGGCGTGCAGCAGTCACGTCCGAAGGAGTAACGAAACTATCAGCAAGAGTTGGGAACTGAGATTACGAGGTTACCTCACAGTCAGGCAGTCATTGTTCCTTGCAAGTTATGTAGAGAGAGGACAGCGTCGGTGTGCAGCAGTCACGTCCGAAGGAGTAACGAAACTATCAGCAAGAGTTGGGAACTGAGATTACGAGGTTACCTCACAGTCAGGCAGTCATTGTTCCTTGCAAGTTTTGGGAAAATCATTGGTTACTGATAAGTAATAGTGCAATACATGGTATGAATAGTTGCATTGCAAATATTTGTACTTAAGTGAAGTTTCAAATAGGTAATACAGTATATAGATTATTTCTATGAAGTAATAACAGGATGTTGAAACGAAATGTTGTTTGAATTAGTTTATACTTTATCTTGTCTTATTTGACAAACATAGCTGTTTTAGATACTATATACCTTTGGTCTAAAATTCAATACGTTATGCATGTACGGGAGCGTCATTTTTGTGTAAAATTAGTTGAAAAGATGTTTGGTCGCAATCAAGTAAATAATGCTCGAATAAAAATCGTATAAAATAAGAAGAAATAAAATTTAGAACGATATAAATAATTTTTGGAAAGAACACTTTGTCATAAAGTTAAATATTGGAAAAAACAGTAATTTTATTTTATCTCCTAGCACTTGCTACAAACTTGTTTACACTACCCAGTGTACGAACAACAATCTTGTTTATTAGATGATTTAGACACGTAGGTACGTGATGAAACAAGTCTCTGAAATTTATGGTTTCCCTTTATGGCCAATATTTGCAAGGTTAGTTTTATCGTTGAGATGAATAATGATGAGATCCAAACGAGCTGAGAGGTGCAGTTAGTGCAAGAGTAATATATCTAACGAGGCTATCGTTGTAACAGAAAAGTACCGTCAGTGTGACGTAATTGTTCTGTGGTGGACGGAAGCGATAAAGAGACCAGTTGAGGCGGCACAGGTCTTGTGTAAACAATTATCAGCTGTTAATAGCTGATAAAGCTGATAAATATAACACCAATCACGGTATTTAGTTATAAATATTTATCAACAAGTTTACTCTAGAGACATGTTAACATCACGGTTCGCGTAAGGACTTAAAAGATTACCACTTATAAAATATCTTTTAAGCTTAAAAGGCTTTCTAGTATAATGAGAGTTATTTTTGACTAAGAGCTATTTTCTGAATAATACTATTAAATATAGTTTTAAAACATGTTTTCTGTACATCTTATTTCCATTTTTAATATATCGAACCATGAAAATTAACTGGTTTGAATAGTTAAAGAAATGTAACTAAAAATCACAAGACAAGCATTCAACTGTTTCGCTCGGAAAGAACAGTTCCTTTCATAGTTCATTCGAATAAATTGTAAAAAATTTTAAAGATTATTGATTATTTTAAAAATATATAAAGCAGCAATTTGAAAAACTGTCAGTTTCAAAATTCAGTAAACCTACATAGAAGTGAAGTAAAGCGTACGTAAAACTGAAGAATGAATAAGAAGCGGTTGTGAAAGAAGGAGGAGTTTACTCTTCAATTTAGCTTTCACTCAGACCGGACTGCAATCTTCATGTTAGAGCCGAGGAAACTGCTTCTGTTTCATTTGCTGTGCTCTAAACTATGCAAAAACCTGCATCAAGGCAGAAAATTAATCTCTTGTAACCATTAGCTTAAACCGCATCCGCGGAATCTGCCACCATTAATCTTTCTTTATATAAATCTGCACAAATGAGCTCCTTATATCTCGTCTTATTAATTCCTAGAGAATGTAGACCTTTAAACTGGTTCCGTTTGTGGTGTTACCGGCGAGGAGTACGGAGGCTGTTAGTTCTCGAGTTTAACGATGATCAACCCCGGGACAAATGACGCTGCGAGTACCGTAACCCTTGTGACCATAACGACAGCTGACAATCAACTACAGAACAGCTGATCTGAGAGTGCCAGTCATCCGACTACGCCAGGTTCGCCAACTGTCCGACTTGTCACATTGACATTACCCGTAATTATCACTCGTCACTGTACTGGCACGGCTTTTCCTGGAACTTTAACACAAATCTGCTGCTTTTCGCCAGTTTACGACCTTACCCAGCTGCAACTAGACAACGAGTGTGTAATATTTGAAAGTTCAGACTGGTGCTGTAGCACAATCCTTGTCGCCTTTCTCTCTCTTGCATTCTGGATAACGTAGTGTGACTTGGCGAGAAACCTGTCCACCCCTATCACTTCAAACAGAATTCAGCCTTCAGGTGTGACCCATTTAAAACAGTAACACAAAAAATTTGTTAAAAAATGAAAGATGGATTGATCTTTGGTTCAAATAAATAAGCAATATTTACCCTTGAATGGTTTTCAAAAACATAATAAACGAAAATATTCATCTTGTTTGTCGGTTTGTCGTAGAAGTGTGCGTTTACATTTTGAAGATTACTGAAAAAAGAACTGTAAGGAAATAAAAGGACCTTCTGCATACAATAGAACAAAATTTCAGATTTATTATAAAGTCAAATTATGCACTTATCATCGTGGAATATATCGTCTACAAACTTTGAGTACCGCATGGCTTGTAGTTTGTTCCCAGATTGGTAACATGTTTTGAGAACAAATGGCTGTTTGACTGATTACATTATAGAAATGATACGCTGGTGAAGAGTGTTAACTATTGTTAGTTCTTTTCCCAAGAAAACACGAGAGACGCCAAGAGAGTCAAGGTCGTACAGGAGCGTGCTACCAGACAATTACTGCGAACAATGGTCTCGTGTGAATGAATAAACACTCACTTTCGTTCATTCATCGCAACACACATTGTGTTCGACAGCTATGTTCTAGATATTAGGAAGGGAAAATAGAATGGGTTGTTTATGTCGCGCCTTGCTTCTGAGATTTTAGGTAAGATAATAAAAAGAGTATTTCAACGTCGAGTTCTATAAATATTGCAATTAATAGAGTGAAAAGAAATTCTTAAAATTAAAGTCGTAATTAACGACTTTTCCTACTTAGGTCTAAAAATAAATTTTTCGAACAATCTTTTTACATAAAGGAGTTTTTGATCAAATCTCAAAATTATTATGGTGTTTGTGATGTAGAAATTTTGTATGCTTTAATGTTTTCTTTTAGTCGTTCAATTTGCTGGTTAAACAAATGTTTATACAAAACAATCTTATAATATCAAAATACCAAACCAAAAAAGAATATACATAGGTTACGGTGTTTCTACGTGAGTGTCTCCTACGTCAAGGGCATAGGCGAGTGATAAGTGAAGCCAGGTCAGAGCGGTTTCACTAATGAGGAGTGGAGAGGAAATCCACGACGAGTCATCCACTACCAAGCGTCTTTCTTCACTATTTCACTAATCTCCATTACTTTCCATTATTAGAGCATACTGTATAATTCATAATTCACTGAGCATTCTGTAGAGCATGTGTATAATTCAAGAATGGTAGTTCATTTGAAAAATAATCATAACATATAAGCTATATTATTAGTAACGTTTTCAAACAAGAACAGACAGTTTTATAATTTTTAATGTAATTTGATTCTGTGTTCATCAACATTTTAAAATTGTTACATCTTTGTTTTCATCAACTATTCTTAAACAGAATGTAAAAACAAAAATAGCACTGTGACATTATTTATCCTTCGACAATTTTGTAATGTAACCGGAATTTAATTTAGGTAATTCAGTAAATCATCGTTATCACAATGGCATTTTCAGATTAATCTACAAGTTGATGTAAGTAATAAAAAAATCAATTCATAAAAATTACAAATGTGCTAGTTTTATAACAATTTACCTCGTACTTCATAGGGGCCAAGTCCGGACGGGCGACTTAACGCAAAGTGGCGGCCCACATCCGATCTCTCTTGTAGCCAAATTGCAAAGCCTGTAAAAAAGGTATGAAGGATAAAAATAGTTTATTCGGGGTTTTCATAACAACCTTTTCGACAGATAAAAACCAACCGACCATCTAAATAAAAACTTTCTTCCAGAAGGGTTTTTTTTTAATGTTTTGTAATTTTAAAAAAGTATTTTTATTAAACCTTTATAATTTATTCCTATACATATGAAAACGAAACTAAACTTTCTATTATGTTTGTCATCATGGCAGTTAATTCTGTAATGTATAGTACAAAATTTCAGAATTGTATGTTATTGTTGTGTGTCTATTTCTTTATTTTCAAGAATGCTTAGCGAGAGTGTTATTGAACCACGCCTGATGAAAACTAAGCGCGAATTTTTCACATTGTTTCAGTGGTTTCACAAATAAGGGGCCGTGGTTCGGTTTCAACTTCTGTAATGGTCCTTATATGAAAGGCTATTTCTTCCTTTGGTCTGTGCGGTAAAGCGAAAAGAACAAAGCTATAGCAAAACTCTGAAGAGTAGGATGCATATAGTCAAAGAAGTGCACAGCTCTGGAGAATTGACGATAAAAACCTGATTTTTCCAGCAATCTGGAACAATCGAACCTTGTATAGAGGAGGATGGTACAGGTCCGGACTGAGGGTCTTATAAGGTTACAGTGGAATGCCGGCCTGGCCCTGTTTATAGAGCTATCTGGATACAACCATTGTTGCCGATGAGCCTGTCTGTCTGCAGGCATCGTGGAAGATCGACCGCCGTTGTCAATCATGTCGATGAGCGGAGTGACATAATGTACCATATGTGCTAATGAAGATGAATGGGCAACCTTTGTACAAAATATGGTTGTATTATGCTTAGGCCTACCAGTAAATTACCGTAGCGAGAAGCAGAACACGAGTACAATACGTATCAAAAAGAAATCAGTAAATTTGTTCTTTGATACAAGCGTAAAGTTGTTAGTAACACGTAAAAAAATTAAACTAAAAAGATACCTTTAGGGAATAACCTTCCAACATACCAAATTTCAATCCCTCTATATAACCTTTTTAGGCAGACAGAAATCGGTTTCCGTCATAAGCAACTGACGGGAAAGGCTTTGTTAAACACTCTGTCAATCAAAAAATAATATTGTTGTTAAAATGGTGTGATTATAAATTTTGTACAATAACAGCAAAATTAGGATTTACTTTCCTGAAGGAAAATTGGAAACCCTTTCTTAGTTGATTGCTCTGTAATCAATTATAGACATTTAAAAACTTTTTAAGATTTAAAGAGATTTTCGGAAGTTTTGTAACCAGACCCAAGAAAAACTGTACATTATTAGAATGTGTTTATTCAGCTTTGTGTATTTGACTTATGGCTTCCCTCAATTTAGTTTTATGACTTAAAAACGAGGTTTTCTTAATGAAATGTAAAATAAAAATGACATTCTAATAAGACGAAACTTAAAAACTTTGTTCTGTTTTTCATAAAACTAATGTAAATTATATATAATTAATATAATATATTTTGAATATATAATATTCAGCCGTTTTTCTGCAGATCTGATTGTAGATCCAAATAATAATACACTCTTACAATTTCTCGTGGAATAGTAAAATAAATGTTCGTCATATTTTTCTGTTTTCATGGAAGGTCCGTTAAGGGTTATACATTTTTTAATTAACCTATTTCATCGTCTTAGTAAAATAAATGTGGGCATTATTACACTCACATCAGTCATCACGAACAACGCACAATTTAATAAATTTAAGTTTAGTTTCTTCCAGGAGCTAAGAGCACGTCATTATTTATGTAAGAATATATTTTAGATTGGAATTGAAATCCCGTTACTGTCCATAAAAGTTCAATGAGATACCTTTATAGGAACGGTGTAACAAGCAAAACCTCGATTTATGGTGTAATTCTACCCTCATTAAACAATCGAACTTAAACAATAATTGTTGACATAATCTTCTTCATCTGGAAAATCACAAACCAAACTTGCCAAACACGGTATGAACATGCAGTGACTTCGCAAAATCATAAGAGGTGGCCCATTTATATGCTAATGAAGGCCGAAATTACAGACTCAGTAGCCCTTGGGAGACGAGTCCATAATAACCTTAAATGGCAGCGTCCACATTTACAAATCTCCGTTACAATAACTAGATTATAATATATGTGGACTAAAACGTTTATCTGATGGTCGACTAGGCAAGTTTAGTAATCTATGAATTGGGTCAACTTTCAGTTGAAGATCACCCAGTTACCTATTTCAATATATTTTAGGGTTATCGATTGGCATATAATTAAGTTAAACCAGTTTAACATCTGGTTTAGATTGGAATGATCAACAAACAAACATAAAAGAGAACAAAATTATCAATAGAACCACATCATTCTCTTCAGTACCGTGTACACAAAACCTTATGCGCTGTAACTACAAGCAAATGACGTAATTTTATTTTGTAACATACTGTACGTCGACAATTTTGAGCAGATCATTGAAAATTCAGATTTTCAATAAATAACGATATAGAGATTGGAAATGGAAATAAAAAAAGGACAGGTGGGATAGAAAAGTAAAAATATGTTCATGTTTTTACGTCTTTACTAAATTTGTAGCCCTTAAATTTACTATTTATGGGCAACAACTCAAATTCAGACCAAATATTATCTATATAGCTTCTACATACGAGTATAAGTATACAATGTTGGGTCTGATTACTTCAAAATACTGTAAAATAAATACGTAAGGTAGTAGCTATACAGTGCGTAGTTTAATTGTATCAATAATTGCTTTGTCACGGCATTCAAGTAAAACATAAATAAGATTGAATATAAACAGAAAATGGACTGATACTGTACTGCGACATACTAGTAGTTTGGTATGTTGTGTCAACTGTGCAATAAACTGGAAATAACATATTGTACAATAAAGACTTTATGCCTAACTTTAAATGTCTTTTTTGTCGCTATACACTTACGTTATACAAATTTAAACGCTTATAAAGTTCTACAACTATAGTATTTTTCTTTAACTAAGCAATTTAACGATTTAAGCATCACTGTATATATATATATATATATATATATATATATATATATATATATATATATATATATACAGTGATGCTTAAATCGATAATATACATAATATGATAATATACAACGAATTCAAGAGCGGTTAGAGTATCACATTTGACGTTTGTTTATTTACGAGAGTATCATTTCACGTCGTATTATATTCACATTTTGACCATTAAAATCTTACTTATTTATGCAACTTTTTAAACATATTTTGTTGTATTGTACTTTGTGCTAGAGCAGCCTACAGAAAAGTTGTCCGACGGTTGATGATGTGTCTGAATCCCCCCACAACACCCTCTGACCAACACTGTTGCCAGTTTTACGCGTATGAAAAATGCTCAGGCTGATCAACTATTATAGTAAAAAGTCATCAGTTATTACCATAAAAAATATATCTACGTTTGTTTTCATTCATCTGTTTTGTAAACAACGTGTGAATCAAACAGGGAGTAGTGGCAATGGCGATATGATAACAGCGCCTCAAGTATCATCGGGCTACTTTTGTTCGAGCTACTCTAGTTAATAGAGTTTCTTCACAATATTTTTCCGGCGATATGTTTGTTCCGATTGAGGCGCAGGGAATTGTATATGCGCTTGTATGTCATTAATTTGCCTGGGGTGATTTCGATTTTTTATTATGTATAATACAAGCTTAAATGTAAGAAAATATCTAGCATTACTCTCTTTATCTCTATTGTTTGTGAGAAAATAAAGAGATTTGAAACTACAGTTCGCAACAGTGCAGTGGGCGGTCGGTCCATCAACAGCCCGGGGCGGCAGTAGTAGTTCTATAGAGACAATCGCCAGAAACGTGTTGTATGTGCCTATTACGACTGTTCGCCAAACAGTGTGATTAACAGCTCCTTAAAACCACTACTGTCGTGGCTCTTTTGAGCAAGTTTCTCTGGAATTTGCTAATAACGATAATTTGTCGGAACCAGTGTGGGAGCTAGCAGATTACAAGGTTTCTGCAGGAGCGCGAATTTCACTTCTAGAATACACAAAACAAGTGAAAACTCGTGTTATGAAATTATTTTTTTATAGATCAACACGTTAAATAATTTTAATGCATATTGGAACCCAAAACATTTCCTTTTTACGTTTTTTCTGATTTAAATTTAAATTTGATCCCCTTTTAAGCCTTATTATGTCCGTCCTCATGTGCCACTGGCCTGTGCGAGGATCTTATCAAACAGAATAAGGGGGTGAGTCGATAAAGTACAAGGTCGATGGTACTGATAAAAAGTGCAATGGTCACAGACATGATTCGAACCTGAGCTCTCTCTAACTCAGACTCAAAGTGCAACGTCTTAGATCACTCGGCTGATAGCTATAGGCTTATTACATTATCTAATATACGGAATGCAAATTGAAATTTAGTTGAGATTATCACTACTAGAAATTCTTTACGTCTTCTATGTTTAATTTGGCAATGTTTCCATCTAGATTACCAACATTTTTCGTTTTTAGATCTATACTCCGACATACTCTATTTCATAATTTTTCATTATTTATCCAACTTAACATGTGTGATTCTCCTTTATCTAAAAACTTTCTAAATACGTGTAATAGGTAGCTGGAGCTAAAGTGATTCCCAGCGGAGCAAAAGTTTGCTTTCGAACGCAGTCATGTTTTAAAACGAGCCGAAGGAAAGTCGAAATACTCTTTTACTCCGTGTGGTGAACAACGCTTATCATACGGAAAACAAAATTAGAACTAATACATTTTATTTACGTTACAATCAAATCCCATATAATAATTCAAATATAGTACGGACAAATTTACTTATAAAAAAACTGTTATTTACTCTTTTAAAAACAATAACAAAGTTTGAAGGTAGCGAAGGTAACAAAATACTTCCATCACGCGCCAGCTGATTATACAGATATCTGTTGTAAGGCAACGGAAACGGCAATCACTTCATATACCTACCACTTCAAAAACAGTTGTTATTTGTGGAACAAATGCCAATTTTGATATTATTACTAAATTACTCTTATTACTGTTGAATCCATAGTTTTGTTGCATATGAACATAAAATAGCAAAATTATACAATATTTAGATTTAAAATTAGCTAGTTTAAACTATTCCAAATTAACTACTAAACAAAAAAAATATAGAGCCATATCAGAAATGTTATTATACTGCTAATTATAAATATAAATTTCCTGATAACCTTCAAAATTCAATAATAAAGAATCCTAGATGAACTCGTTTCCTTGCGTTGTGTTTCATAAACCTGTACATACTTGATACTTAAACCAGTACATACTTGATACATAAACCAGTTCATACTTGATACATAAACCAGTACATACTTGGTACATAAACCTGTACATACTTGATACTTAAACCAGTACATACTTGATACATAAACCAGTTCATACTTGATACATAAACCAGTACATACTTGGTACATAAACCAGTACATACTTCATACATAAACCAGTACATACTTGATACATAAACCAGTACATACTTGATACATAAACCAGTTCAGTTCTCTTTACCAACTTCTCGATGAAGTCGTCACATTTCCGTGACGGCCCCAACCGTGACGTCATTACGGCTCTCGTTCGCTCCGCTCAAGGCTGGGGTGTCGCCGCTACATAAGTTAAATGTGATTATGATTATGATGCAATCAAGATGTTCTCTGCCGAGCTCGTTGCGCCCACTGAGGAGTTATCATTTCCCGTTTATCAGGCCGCTCCCTGCAACAAGCCCAGGGTTGCCACGTGCTGGGTAATGTGCCCTGCTATCAAAGTGCACAAATAGAATATTATGCAGCTATTAATGAGTGCCAATTTCATGCAAATTTACAGTAGCTCTTTATGTATGTAAACCGAATACATTATAAAAACATTTAATCCGTTCTAGCGCGCTTAGCGTTCAGTTCTTCTCGTTCAGTGTTAACATATGCATTACAAAACTGTATTTATGAAAATTATTTGATTTGATAATAGGATATTATCATATTTTCTACACACTTGTTCATATGTATTCTAAATATAGCGTTAATAACATGTTATTTAGGAACAAGTAGTGATGTTTTGAATCATGGATATAAAACATTAAGGAGGCATTTTGCTACATAAGGAGGTGACATAGGTAATAAGAATAATGCTAAGTTGCCTTCCTTTTACAGTTAGGCGAAATAAATTAACACTTTCATGTAGTGTGAACATGCCACAAACCTTGTTAGAAGAGTTTATTTATGTTGAAAAAAGGTATGCGAGAAGAAATTAAAGGCGTCCAAGAATGAAATTTCCAGGATATTTGACGCTGAAGGAGTAGGATTGATTATATTATAAAGGCGAACAGATTGAGTTGCAGAACATTTCTAAAGTTCTGTCACGTGACATAGGAATGGTATAGCCATAGCAATAAAACCTTCGGGTCTTTAAGTCCGGTATTGGCTTTATTCAACGTGTAAAAATGGATTGAAAAGTTGGCTGGTTTTAACATATTGGAATTTAATTAGATTAAAATATCAACACAGGCTTAAGTCAGAATTTAAGAAAACACAAGATCTGCATAACTTTTGTCAACCCTTTTGATGACATACTTAGGGTAAGAGAAGGGGGAAACAGTAATTTGCTTCACTGTTCATAAAGTTCTTTTCAAGTTAAATAAATTGATCGTAATCTGGTTCAAGTTTAAAATCAATGAAGGACTTAAGTAACAAGAGTGTTAGCACAAGATCCACATCACCTAAAAAAGTTTTCCTCAAGGATAGTTCCTGTCACTTGTCTTATTTATTTCGTATACAACAGTTGAACTTTGTCGCTGCAACGTCCCATTCATGCAGACGGCTATCAGCCTCACGTGCCCTTAAACATCTACTTTGTACAAATAGAAATGACAAATTGTGATACAGATCTGGAAAATGATTAAATAGTACGCAATTGAATTTGACATAAATAGTCATGAGTATACTTGTAGTCAAAAGGATGTTTAAAAAAAATAAAACACGTTTGGAACATTATTAGTCGTGATTGTAAAGAAACATAATTTCATCTGAAATAACCCAAAAACATTTTATCAATACGGTATCGAATTTTTATGTCAGATGAAATTTTACTGATTAAAATAAACGCTCTTGTATACCATGAGCGTACCAAGCAGTTGTATTGTATTACGTGTTTATTGGTAATTTCTGGTGCCGTGAATCATAAACCACAGCACAATAGACCGTGTCGTAATTCTCACCTTAGCGGTGATGAGTGTGGTATTATGCGGTAATTAGTAGTACGATTAGATCTCAGCTAGGAACTGAGAATAGCGATGATACAATTAACCTTTTCTAGGTAAGTGCGTACATTGTAAAACTTTTTTTGTTTTTGTTCTCTTATGGCAAGAAGCTTATAAATTGCACCACCTATAGTCAGTCCTATAAGGACCTTTGCGCTGCCTCCGGAGGGACAGGATATTCAGGATGGGTAAGGTTGGAGGTATGGCCCGCCTCCTATCGAGATCCATGAGGAAGAATTAGAGCACTAATCTAAAGTCATGTCCCTTCGAAAGAAGGGGAGGCCAGCTCTGAACCAACCTCTCCAGTCAAAGCAAGCAGGGGGTGGCACACCCTTTTTGAAGCTAGTAAGAACCTCTGACGCTTAGGGAACGTACCCCACCAACTCCAACATTCATATCCCGCAGAAGACTAGACCTATCGAATTACCCTTGCACCCCAGAATCTTGACATTTGCTGTTATTAATGTTCCGCTCCTGGACATCCTTAAGGTTACCCAGATTGAAGTGACATCGGTTTCTGCTGTGCCCAGTGTGGGTTCAACTGGAAGGTATAAACCTGACAAAAGTGATCCCTGCTGGTTTTTTGTAATATGTTATTAATATAAAAAACAAATTTAATAAAACAGATTTTGTAACTCGCTGTCTCATTAAGCTTGGATTAAGTGTAGAAATGGTAAAAATAATTTTGAATTACTATGTTTGTGTTTTTATTCCAAACGTGACAAGTCACTGGTTAGTAAAAAAGAGTAGTATCATTGACATATTCCCAAGTCTTATATCTCGCTGTGCATATTTATAATTAATTGTTAGAGGTATGTCCTATACCCACATAAGGCAGGATAGGAAAGGTTATTATAAATAAATATGTATATTTACCATTATATAAACGTCTTTTTATTGTATTACATGTTTGATGGCAAATTTAGTCCCCTATTTAACAAAAATTCCAATAGCAAATATTTCTTTCCTTTGTTTGAAGTTTGTTTTTGACGATGGAAGGATTGTGAAGGAAATAGGATTTTTTCCGGAAATTTTCCAATCTTTCAGTAATACAATACAATCAGTAACACTACGTGAAATCTGCAATCTAATCTCTTCTTCAGGTAATTGACTAAAGTAATGCATGACTCACTAGGTTAAGTAAACACTAAATACTAATTATTAAATCTGAACTACAGAATACAATACAGAATAGGTCTGCAATCGCCGGCGAAACAAAAATATTTTCTCCCATATGGTTGCACGTTCTCCGCAATTCCCTACAGTACGGCGTCTTTATATGAGGTGTCTTATTTACTATAGTGTTTTGGTTAGTAATCAATAGTAAAATTGCGCCAGGATTTCTGAATTTTTCTATTTTTTAGCATACAAAATAGCTAACAAATTGTAGATACGTTTGCTAGACGACCTCATTTCATAAGCAATTGCATTATTAAGGCCTTTTTAATTTTTTTTAAAATTACCTGTCTTGGCTGCTATACACTATAGACGAAATGCATAAAATCTTTTAGACATTTTAAGAAATTTAAAACAACTGTCATTAATTTATATAGTTTGTACTTGTGGTTTCAAAATATTACTAGTTCAAAGATGTCTAAATAGGATGGTAATATGTTCAATATTAGCCTAAATACAAATTCGAACGTGTATTTAGAAGTCAAAGAAAGCTGTCCGAATCATTTCAAAATTGAACTTCAGAGATTCATGCAAAAACACCTTCAGGGAGCTTGGATTGCTGACTTTGCCCTGTCTCTATATTCTGGAGGTTGTCCTGTACTGCCGTTCTAAGTGTAACTTGGTTCAAGGCAGGGACGTTCACCAGTATGGGACTAGAGGCAGAGACAACTTCCGCGTTCAACAACACAGAACTGCAGCATTCGAACGTTTACCGTCTGAGGTTGGTGTCAAGCTAATCAATAAGCTCCCTGAAGAGATCAAACAATTGAATGACCAAAACAAATTTAAAACTCGACTAAGACACCTTTTGGTGTCGAGGGTGTTTTTACTCAGTTGACGAGTTTATGGAGAGCCGCTGGGACGAAATTCAAAACTAACACGATCAATCATCTGGTTCTGGTGTGGCAGTGGCAGGATTGTCTGGTGAGAATGAATATGAGAGTGAATGAGAGAAACATGTGACTGTGTGCGTGAGTGAATGAAGTGTAGGCCTACCTTTTATTATTTAAATATTTTGTGAAGTTTGTATGCAATTTTATTATTGTTACCGCAATAAAGTTATATTATTATTATTATTAGCAACATATAGTAATAATCCAAATTGATTTAACATTCTTAGGTAATTAACAGCAATTAATGTGTCGTGAGTTTCATGGTATCTCATAACGTCTGAAAATAAGAGCGGTATAATGTTTTTGAGAAGTACACGTTAATGTATTTGCGATATCAGCGATACGATCACTGCTATAATTTATAACCGATTGCAATCAAACTGGCCGCGACTGTAATTAATACGCTCTGAACGAGTTTGTAAGCCATTCCCATTCAATTAGTTTCAGAATGGTGGCTTTGTGTATTAATTTGTAGAATTCTTTTTCTCGATTGTTTCTAAATATACAATTTTTCAATCACATTACATATATATATTTGCGGGTTTTTGTATTTAATTCCTACATTTTCATAATAGATTATTATACCAGAATAAAAACAATGAGTAGTTCTACAATGCTGTTTATTTGTAGAAAATACTTTTACAGTGTGCAACTATTTCGTGTCAGACTATATTTAGAGATATAGCTCATGACTGGTGGCTACGTCACCAGTTACCAGAATCAGACATGTTATATAATATATAATTTTATCACTTATTTAACTGTAGAAATGCTTAATCTCCGCGAAAAAACCGGAAAAAACCTAATACTCTAAGTGATATTAAGGTATTAAGCGCATGTTTCTAGAATTAGTGTCCATGGAATGGACACACAACATGGCTGTTAGGTTATTGACTTATTCGTGTCATAACGCTTTGGTATATGTGGTTTACTTTAAATTAGATTGTTGTTATGTATTAGATTAGTCATTCACCTGAGGAAGAGATCAGAATCCATATCTCGAAACGTAGTGTTACTGATTCTTTTTGTTATCACTGAACGATAGCAAATGTCCGGGAAAATCCTGTTTTCTTCACAATCCTTCCATCGTCAAAAAAAACTTCAAAAAAAGAATTTAACGTACGGATAAAAAACTATTGTATTGATGAATGTGGATAAAGAACATTTTTGACCATCGTAAAAGCTAAATGATCTTAAAATTCCTGACCCTAGAGTTGTTGATAGTTGAGTACTACCGTTTAATAATAGAGGAAATAAACTGATATAAACTAAATCCTTTTTTATTTCTCAAATGAGACAAACTGTGTCTTTCGTTGTTAATATCGCTTGGAATTGGGCTAGCCGTGAAATGTAATTTCATCGGAGATGAAGATTGTGTTCTAACAGTGATTTAGAGCAACCCAACAGTGTCTTCGATCCAGTCACTGGACGCTCCACGGTCGGTCTCGATGGAGACGTCTCACTGTCTGGTCTACCTCAGCACCGCTCCAGCGTCTCCGCCATTTCACGCGCCTTGCCCCCTATAATGCCCCAGCTGTCTCTGTCCCGCTCTGTTATGTTCTATAAATCGTCCCTCAGTACTCAGTACGCATTGTTTACCCCACCCCCCTCACCGGCCGAAGCACAATGGCCTGACGGCACCGGTAAATTAAATCCAACAAGGCACTTATACCCGGTCACTATGGGTGGCGGCCCGGGGTCCGCGGTAGCTTTGGTGGATGATCAAACCAGATCGGAGTTGAATTGTAGCGTGACTTTTGAACGTCCCGAAGTGAGATGGCCTCTCGAGGGCTACCCGTTTAATAAGGTTAATTGTAACGCTGTATTGTAGAAAAAAACATTGGGAATTTTGTATGGTGATTAGATCAACTGTAGCTCCGTATTAGATACAACAATTCTTTATTGTAATTATTTAACAATTACACAACATTGTATGACATACCTACGTCACTAATCCTATTTTTCAGCCAATAAACTTCGCTATGTATAAAAAATAAAAATAAAAAATTAAAACGACATTTCAAATAAATAAAAATAATAATATTAAAAATGTATTCAGTGACTATCACGACTGTTATATATAAGCACGTACAGCACAGGCAATGTCAGTAATTTGAGCTCCTTCATGGATTCTCTACACGACTCTCGGATAGTTAAGTTATTGATTATGCGAACAGACTTTTTGTGATACAAATAATCTTCGAAAATACGAATTTGGATGGCAATAATATTTTAGTGAGAAAAAAAACCCCTCTGTCCCTATCTACTATTCTCACTGCATGTATGTACGTATGTAAGTAATAAGTAAGTACTAGATAAATTGAATTGTTATACCTTTTTAGCTCTTTACTCTTTAACACTGCTAAGTCTGTTCTGAGTGTACTACTGTAATGAGTCAGCACAACCAAAGACGTCTGCCCCACTTACGTGTCAATTCCGTGTCAACGCGTGTCAATTCCTACTCTGAAAAATACGTCTACTGAATCTCGAGTGATTTAATCTCAAATCCCTACCGTTCTAAACCAGAAGGGCTACCAGATGTTAAATCATACGTCATTAAAGTATAGGTGGAACATCCCAGACAGGGTGGGTACTTAAATCCTCTGAGTAGGTCGTAAGAGGTCGGTTTTTAAATAAATTTAGTATTTTTTGTGAGGAAAAAACTTGCCAAGGCCATCATCTACCGTTTGGATCAAATTTGGGATCGGCAACCGGGCAGACCCCAGACCTATCACCTGTTATTATCTTGCATCAATATTCAAACGAGGGCTTCGTTTATTTCGTTTTCAGCGGCGGTCCATTGACACACTTCTGGTCGATTTCAGGGATCTCGTTTACAGTCGCAGGTGCCGATCGTCAGGCCAGACCAGCGCCGTGGCGTGGCGTGGGGCAGTCGGGCCCAGCTCGGGCGGTTATTTGAAGCAACTATAATGAGAACCAAATGGCGTGCACGGCTTATGTGCAATAGAGATAAAATAACATGGAACGGGTCGGGTAAGTGGGAAAACACTGTGTAATTACCAGGAACACCAGATCCGCACAATGTTGCATGTGTACACTTGTTTGCCAATTAAGGATCTTCGTGTCGCTGACTTTTTTATCCTTTATTTCATGTTGAAAACACTGTAAACGTTTACATAAGTAATGAGCTTTTTAGAAGCATCATCATAACAATTACGAATCTGCGTTATCTTTAGATAGTGTAGCCTTCTGTGTGAATAATTAATTTAACGAAGTGGTTTAGATTTTGTTACAAATATTGATTATTCAATGAACGCTTTACAGAGATGTTTATCAAGCACAATGGTTATTGATAACAACTTGTAGTGGCGTACAAACATATTTATATTGTACCACTAGTTAATTTTTAGAGATGCGTAATAATATCTTCTAAAGAAAAGTAAATATATGTTAATATCGGTCAATGTATTTCACAAAGTAACAGGCTATGATTTCCAATGGTATGTTCTTAGATAGAGGCTAAGGAGGGTTAGAATTCTCTGATAAGTACGTCTCAAAAATATGGCTTTATACTGGATAAAACCTCAACCCCGAATAGGTAAACAATGAGTGTTGTTGCTACCTGAGTTATATAGAGTGTAGTATGTTTGAAAAAAGAAAAGACGAATTAGTGTATTGTATTCGTCGAGCCAATACAACGACGTTATCCGCATCGCCATCAAAGCTTGCAAAAAATTAGTTCTCCACCTTCAAACATGAGTCCTAACTATTCAACCAGTTTGGTCATCAAAGTACTGCCGTGAGGATTAAACTAAGGAAATTCAGTAAAGTGATTCCTTTTGAATCATAGCTTAGTTTGTACAAAGCTGCAATGACAGTTTTAGCAAACTGTAATTGTTAAATGTATTGCCCCTCTCATCCCATGTAATAACCTAAATCTTACAGAGTATAGCAAAATGTCCAGTAAGTGTTGAACATCAACCAAGGATTGGGAGGGAAGTTTCAATTCCAGATAATTAATTGAGCAGTGAGAGGAAAAGTGGTACAAAGTCACTTTTTTTATAGTTTTGAGATTCTGAAGGGTTTACTAAAAGGAGTACTATAAATCTATTCATCATAATAGCTTTTACTCTATGATGACAACATTTTAATTGTATTACGAGTTTTTTGTCATCTGTAAAGATCAGTCAGGACACATACAAGAGTAGCATCTTCTAACTATCAGTATGGCTAACTTTTGTTTCTGTTTTAATATTGAGTTTAGCTTCAGTTCGCCTTCCTTTTATTGCACCATCTGGTATCTGATGCTGTCTCAGACCTCACTCCTGGAATATGAATTCATGTTAGTCCAAAGAAATCCTTTTTATGTTTAAAACCTCCATTGTGTAGAAACAAGGAGGCTTGTTTGGCGTTGTTGTACATCCAGGTGTGGATTAAAATGAATCCTTTTTTATACCGGCACAAATTACCAAATTAATCAAAATTGGATTTGGCAGAGTACAACGTCTCTGAGAAGCCGGTCAAACAGAGAAAGTAGAAAGTGACGATGAACTCGGGTCCGTTTATAAACAAGCAGTATATAACAGTAATTAGCAATCCTGCTCCGGAAAGTGGGAGTGGTCTGCATTGTTTATGCCTTCGCCGCTCTATAGGTAGCACGTGAAATTTGCAATTCACATCTAACAGGGTTCTATATAACTTTTTCATAAAGGTGCTCGGAGAGGATTTCTGCTTTCAAGGAAGCCAACTTGTATCGCCTCGGATTTATGATGATTGTGACAGCTGGGTCGTAAATTTTAAGATTTACAGGCTTCAATGGATTGTTAGGACTTTAAAGGCTCAATCAAACGCAGAGCCGGAGGATGATCGTGGTGTAAATCTACGAGCATGACCGAAGGGACAGGAATGTGTTTTGATGATTTACAGACGATTGGTAATAGTCGCGTATACACAGTGAATGTCAAGACAGACTTCACGCTTCCTGCATGTTTGACCTGACTACCATCCCCATGACTGACCGTCAACATTTCGTAAATTGGATGTGTTTGGATGGATAGATAGATGGATGGATAAAAACCGCAAACAGAGTTCCACTGAAAATTAAATAGAAATTGAACATTTTTAATTAATTCTTTTAGTTAACTTTCGAGTGGTGTTTTCCTCAGTAAGTAAACACTTTCTCTGAAAGTACACTACGTCAACATAGCAATACTGAAAAGTTACAACTTTGCTCACTGCAACAGAAAAATTCTCACACACGTTCCTTTCTTTCTTCATTTAATGTGATATATATTTATGCATTATTTATTAATATTGCAGGAGTAAATTTATAAAACATGCCGCAGTTCAGGTGGTGTCAGTCACACTCTTTACTCAGGCACGAAATGTTCACCAATGCTTGCATTAATTGTTCCACACCAACTTACGGAAATTGTAAGTAATAATTAAGACTTTGACATGACAGGCAATATTAAGTTTAAGACGGTATCATAACAAATGTAAAAAGTTACAGTTGTAATTGCTTGTTGTACTTAAGTTTGTAATAATAAAACTGTATTGAAATCTATTTAGTGCCGATTTCAAATGCTTGAACTCTCTCGCCACCATTCCTATAGTATTATCTCAAATTTCCGAATCAATTTCTTTGCTTTCTGGGCTTGACTTTGCATTCGAAACCGCGTATAAAATTCGTTCTTCGACAATTGAACTAATTGATTGAGCACATCCTGATTTGCCAATGAAATGATTAATATAACACTGAATTTTTATAATAGTTTGTAGAAAGCAAAATCCATGTTATATTATCATATCATATTAATACCTTATTACATTATCTTATATACATCTTTTTATATTATCTTACATATTAACATCATATTATCTCATCATTATTTATAAGATAATAAATGTGTGTGTTTGTTTGTTATTTGTACGTACAGATTTATGATATCTAAAATTAGTCATATTAATATCTTGATTTTTATTTGGGTAACATTAAAATTAAAGACATTTGCTATAATTATTCTTGAAATTTACTTTTGTAACTTAAAGTGTACTAAATATAAAAACATTGATAAATAGTGTATTAATACATTTGATTATTATTACTTTATTTGTCTAATAATTAATATTATATTTTTTTAGTGGAGAATTAGTCAACATTCTTAGTGTTTCCGATCTACTTTATGGTTGTAAGTATAATTCAGCTGTACTACTAAACAGACTGAACGTAGCGTCGCGGCGTTGCGTCGACCTGTTGGTAGACTCGTACACCAACGCCAAGATCAACTGTGCAGTGGCTGAGGGGCTGGCTCTTAGTCAAGTTGTGCCAGCCTAAAACTAATAGATTGCCTACCGCTATTTATGAGCTATTCCGCTCTCAGGTTGACCATTAATAACAGCAATTTATGGCATCTTTCATATCTCATTTGTACCCAATAAACCTGCTGAGTATTATCAGTTGACTTAATCAGAGTCTGATGTCCTTCTCTTGTAGTGAATTTACTACTGCAGTATTTACTTTATTGGTATATTAATTTTACTGGTTTTAAGACGAAAAAAACTATAATTACCGACCTATAGCATTTTTACAGGAATACCACTTTGTAAAATATTACTGTTATATGCCAAACACAAAATTTTGTAAATACTTTATTGATAATTTTAAACAGACAAGTTAACGTGCTATTTCTTCCATGTATTTTGAAGGATTTGATTATAATATATTCAAATTTCTTAGTTCAACTGGATGGATCAAATTACAACATTCGAGCATGTATTTATGTTTTAATCAGTCTATCAGAAGTACAAATATTCTTTTTTTAACAATATTCTACTCCCATGTAGGTAGCATAACGTATTTAGTTTTACGATCTCGTGTTAGTTTGGTTATGTAAAGAATCTGGAATAGTTAAAAAAACAAAATGCCGTTTCTGGACTTTTTGTTGACTTTGTATATGTGTAGTTTTATCCTGCTAATCATATACATTCTTGAAAAGTATTAATACATTTTGTCTTTCAAATTTGCCTCACGACAAGAAACGTAGTTTTAATAAATCAGAATCAACATCAGTTACTCTCAAGAAGAGCCCTGAATTGAAGGACTTTTGATAACTACCTCACAAATTTTATTTACAATACATTTAATTGTGTTAATACAAAAAATAAATTAAATTAAATCAACAAAGTATCTAACGTGTCAGTCGGATCACCACAAAAAACGACAAAGATGGGGGAAAGGCGGACACTAAATGAACACATTAGGGACGACCCATCGGCTTCTTGTAGACGATAAATTTTCCGCATCCGATTTCGAGGCACGTCGCCCATTAAATCACCCGGCGAATAATTAAAATTATTTACCGACAAAAAGTGTTGGCTTACGACTGGGCCGGGCCGGTCCGCCCGATTCGTATAACTCGTCTCGGTAAATTATTGCCCGGGCCCCGTGTGGCTGGTGCCGTTCATGATGCAAATCGGCCCAGTTGTGTCCGAGGCTGGCCGTGCGCCGTTTGTCGCGAGTTATGTCGCTGAGAGGTGCTTTTTCAGCTCCATATTAGCACATTGCCCGTTCGGGAATGCTGCATTGAGGTTGAGGCAGTTGTCTTCATCAATTTCCACATTTTATACACGAACTCGAGCCTGTGTAGTGCAATAAAATACAAGTACAGGACGTTATCAGCCACTCTTGTTTTTATATTTGAAGATATCAGAGGAGCTGATGTTTGTCGTGATCTATCCTCTACTCCGCGGACATATGTCGCTGAGAGGTGTTTTATTAGCGTCATATTATCACATTGTTCGTTCGGGAATGCTGCATTGAGGTTGAGGCAGTTGCCTTTATTCATTTTCACATTTTATACACGAACTCGAGCCTGTGTAGTGCAATAAAACAAAGCACAAAAACATTATCAGCCGCTCTATTTTTACATGTGAAAATATCAGAGGAGCTGAAGATTGACGCGATTTATCCCCTATTCGGCCGAGTTATGTCTCTGAGAGGTGCTTTTTCAGCTTCATATAAGCACATTGCCTGTTCGGGAATGCTGCATTGAAGTTGAGGCAGTTGTCTTCATCAATTTCCCCATTTTATACACGAACTCGGGCCTGAGTAGTGCAATAAAATACAAGTACAGGACGTTATCAGCCACTCTTGTTTTTATATTTGAAGATATCAGAGGAGCTGATGTTTGTCGTGATCTATCCTCTATTCCGCGGACATATGTCGCTGAGAGGTGTTTTATTAGCGTCATATTATCACATTGTTCGTTCGGGAATGCTGCATTGAGGTTGAGGCAGTTGCCTTTATTCATTTTCACATTTTATACACGAACTCGAGCCTGTGTAGTGCAATAAAATACAAAGCACAAAACATTATCAGCCGCTCTATTTTTACATGTGAAGATATCAGAGGAGCTGAAGATTGACGCGATTTATCCTCTCCTATTCGGCCGAGTTATGTCTCTGAGAGGTGCTTTTTCAGCTTCATATAAGCACATTGCCTGTTCGGGAATGCTGCATTGAAGTTGAGGCAGTTGTCTTCATCAATTTCCCCATTTTATACACGAACTCGGGCCTGAGTAGTGCAATAAATCACAAGCACAGAACATTATTTGATGTTTTTATATTTGAAAACAATTCTGAAAATATCTCACCGTCAGAAATATGAAATCCACTGATAGCAGAATGCTACAATATTTGTGAGTTGCAGTTATGTATCAGTCGCTGATTTCGAAAGTCATCGCCAGTTAAAAGGTTTATGAATATACACCTCTTAAACGTATCTTTATGTTCATTGTAAAAGACAAGAGTAATCAAATACACTTAATTATTCCCATACATTCCTAATCAATCAATTCTGGTTTTAACAGCAAATCAATGAAATTATACATTTATTAAATATATTATTATTGAATTTATATTGACAATTTCACAATTGTATGATTTGTGTTGTTATTAATCTGAAATATCACAATTAATTTAAACTATCGTTTCAGGTGAGTCCATTTTGCTGTACGATTTTCCAAATAAAGGTGCCAGTAAGTATACTACTTAAAATTCTGATGTAAAAATACCAATACTGTAATAATTTAAGCGGTAAAAGTAGAAAGTTCGTGACATCCAAATTTGTATTTCCTATTGCCACTAATCTATACACCGTAGTGTACCTAAAAGCTTAATGTATATTATAAGGTTGGGATCGTCCATGCAGTACGCGTACGTATACATAGGACACTGTACGATTATGTACTTATTATCTTGTAAATCATGTAAGGCTATCTACATAGTACTGTAAATTACCAGTAACGCGCCCAGCAGTGACCCCTGCAGAGTTCCAATAAGAGGATCTGGTCTGGGTGGGACTGAATTCCTTCACGAACTTCGCTTCACTAAATGTTCACAATTTGAAAGTTTACTGAGTTCCCCTTGATAATTTTATAATACGAAGTGCAAAAATAATTATAATGTATTTAGGATAAGGTAGAATTACGCCGTACCACGGGTCACGTGTAAGGCTTCACTGCAATTGGTAAACGTCAAGTCTACAACTCTTTCATTATCAAGATGTCCAGCGGAAATACGTGCAATCAGACAGAAAAAGGTCTATACAGCCCAAAGCAGATTGAAAAGACAGAAATGCAAGTCTACTGAGAGACATTCAGTCAAATCCCACATTAACATGTACCTTCATCGAAGTCATTCTTGTCTATGTAGACATAACATTACATGCAAATCAACTCATTCTTGTGATATCCATCAGGACATGGACAGACAGAAGAGAATTTTGCTATTTTGCTAGAATCTCTGTTGATAGCTAATCAGAATACACAAAATTTCTAGTTTATAGCTCTATTCAGTCTCAAGATATCACCAAAGCTCAGCCAAATTCTGTGGAGATACATTGTCATCTTCAACCATGAACACTTAAAATGTCAAATAAACTGATAATTTACACTTTGGAAGTCTACAGCACACCAATTTCGTTCATTAATAGCTACGAATAATTGTTAAATACACTACACTAATGCTACAATCAAGGAAGGCATAATTCCGGTGTGTCAAGATAGCTGATGATAAACAAACAACCGGATACTCCCGAGTGTTGCCTTGTCTGATCTTTCTCCAGTAATTATATGGGAACCCGACCGAAAGTGTTCGGTTTACTTTGTGTAAAGACGTTGATTGAATTCGGCCGCCTTGTAATTTGGCAACACGAGGTTGGTGGCTGCGAGACGCACTGGGCAGTTCGCTCGGTTTGTTCTAATATCGAGCCTTACGTGTATTTAATCAACCTGTTTCAATGAATAGCTACGTAACAGTATTACTTCAATATTTCATTACTATTATTGAATTCATAGTATATTGAGTCTGTTGAATGATATTTCTAAAAGTTCTCTGAAATATTAACGTCATGTTTTGCTCGCTGGGATGATTCAGTTCTTACCGCTTCGGACAGATGACCAACCGAGGGTCTCCAGTTCGTTTCCACTGTAGTGCCATCTCTCGGATTCTAAATCCCTCGTGTAATTGGCAACTGATGGAACAAGCGAGGTCGAACGAAGTAAACAAATAAATAAATAACAAATTATGAGATAAATTGACGTAAATTGTTCGTCTGATATATTCAAGACTAGGTTTGAACTTATTCATTTATTATTATTGTACATACAACAACATACTAAATATTTACTGAAAATGTGTTCATGAGAATAGAATCGGCACAACTGTAAAGCTTCTATGAGGTTTAAAAAAAAGTAAAGTAAAGATGTCTTATTTTACCAGGCGAAGTTAGGGCTAAGAATTAAAATTAAGGACACAATTAGCATTATACAACAAAACAACATAGTCTGAAATCGATACAGGTATTTCCTGCGAGAAAGAAGCCGAACACCAAATGGGTTAGTTAGGGTAAAGGGCAAAAAGGGAGGGTGTCGAAAAAGTCAACAATATATTTTTTCTGAATATATTTTTCTTATCCTGTTACGTTTTAAAACCGAAATTCAGAATCAGACACGAATGTTAGATTTAAATCAGACTCAGCCAATCATGTAAAGGCTAACTTTACGATTGAAAATAGTGATTTTGTAATTGTTTGTAGCTTCGTAGTCAATAATGTTATACTGTAACTATTATTTTATTGTTTAGGGAAATTGCTCTATCGATTTCACTAAAACCTAGATACTGTTGTTACACAATTCAAATTGGCTCTTGTATTCTGGATTAAGGTCGGGGCAGAAATAATTAGCAGTCTATATACATTGCAAAATCGTCACATTTAATGTTTTACTTTTCCAAAAGTCACAAATATTTGGTCGAATTCCAAAAACATTAAAATTTTAAACAGGAATACATTTATGTAAATGAATTTATAACAGTTTGCTCATTCAAGCATTTGTGATTATACGCTCTAGAAGTTTATTATTTTACACTATTCCAGGGACATTTTTCGTTTTAACCCTTTTAGACCTTTAATGAACTTAAATAGTATCATAATATATAATCTTGTTTAAACAATCATAAAGAATACCTTTCTTAGTTACATTTTATATCAGGAGTTTTTGTTTAATTAAAACATTGTTATAAATGTTTTAAGTTTAGCTGGCAGAATTTGATCAAAACTTTCGAAATGTCATAAGTGCAGGTACCGTTTGTAATAATTAAAAATTTGTAAATAATTCCAGTATTATTTCTAAGGTGAATAAATGTATTTGTTACTGTAGACCTTTCATTATTCTACCTTATCTAACATAATATAGAAGACTTTTAACTAGTATAAATAAATGATAACTGGGATAAGATTGTATGCAAAACTACAAAGTTAACAATCAAGTTCCAAACGAAGTCGACACTTTGGTCCCACAAAAGAGATGTAAGTAACGGGCGCGACAACTGTAAACCACAAAAAGATGCTCGGCCTAGAGTCAGTTTGGATTGTGAATTCGACTTGCTGTATTAGTTCAGGACAGTTGGATCTACTATTGGCGACCAGTAGTTAACAAACAGCGGGTCAGTTACCTTCCTCCACGGGTCGAACCTCTCCAGGTCACAGTTCAAGAGCACTTAGCTGTTGGATCAGCGGAGCCAGTGCAGGAAAGTTTTCTGAGGCCGCGAGAGTAACTCACAAATTATACTAAATTACTTAATGATGCACAATATTACTTTAATACTAATGCGGCGTGTAGACTATGGTGAACTCCGTTTTCACACGATGAACGGTACGGAAATTATCGATTTTAAATGTCAAGGACTGACGTTTAATCAAAATTAGGTCACATTAAGGTAGGAGCTTTGGTTATTTTTTAAATGAACATCATCAAAGGAAAACGTACGCCACACAACGTGTCGCGTAACAGGCTTCGCGAAGGTTGTATGCAAAATTTCAAATCTCAGCTTAAATCTTGAAATGCCCTGCGGACAGAGACAGACAGACAGAAAGAAAATTACTCAGCAAGGAATATTTACATGCCCCTGTCAAGAGCCGTTGTGCCAGGCGACACCTTGCTGGCGGCATGTGTTACTAAAGATAAGTCACGCGTTAGTACGTCATAATATTAGCTGTTTAATATCAACGTACTCGGTTTGTTTGCAAATGTATCGTTTTGCAGTTTTCTTGTATCCATTGCCCTTAGGATCAATGCAAGAATGTTTGATAAAGCTCAGTAAAATCCTATGATGAAGGCATGATTATCAGCTCTCTTCTGCAGAACGAGTAATCAGCATCAAACTTCATCTCCATAACAACAATGTTAAACTAAACCTCATGCACTTTATTTCAGCCCATCTTTTTTAACGTAGCGTAATGAGTTTCATGATGATGACTCATTTTAAATATAATTATTACGCATCAAACAGTTTTAACTTTTTTTTAATTGTATACTTTTAAATATTTAACAGATGAAGTAAAACCATGTTTGAAAGTGCTTTACATATAAGACTATCTGTAAAAATTGCATGGAGTGTAACACTGTTCTTATGGGCTGCAATCAAGATTGCCTTTAGTAAATTCGGCTCTTGAAATTAAATTTTTTTAAATATTTTTTTTATTTTAAATTTTTAGCAATTTTATAACACGGTAAAAAGATGGCTCAAGTGACTTTTTATGATAAGTAAATTACATTTTTTTATGAACAATAACTTAAGAAACTGGCATGTTTTAAACTAAAACATTGATTAAGGAATCTTTTTTTATAAATAAGGAACGTTATTACTTATAATAAGTTATCTTTCCTTTAAATACTGTACGCAATTAATATCCTTATCTTCAACAGTTTTTCTTTGAACTTGATTATAATATGCTCCTAACTGTTGCTTCAAATGCCTGCAGCTCACGGAATGATATAAAAAATGAAATATTTAAAGGGCTATGATCAATTGCTTTGGAATAAAAAAATATTCAAACTGAAAAGCATCTGCACCATCTTAATAAAATTGATATTATTTATTTAATTCTTTACTATTACTTATTGTTGCCTATGGTCGGTGCTGATTTTCTAATTATTTATTAATACTTATATAATATGATTAATATTGTAATTGTAAGTCTCTAAAAAAAGTTAAATAAATTCTGTCGAAACAATTGCACAGATTGTTATTATATATATATATATATATATATATATATATATATCATATAAAATATTTCAAGACAGTCTCTTGAATATATCTTTATCACTCGTGTATACAAATTCAACCTTTCAATACTGGCAGTCTGAAATACATTAGATTTATTCCATTCAATACTCCAGTACTAGTGATCTGAATGTCTGTAGAATAAGTAGATCAATGAACCGAACGATTGTAGATTGTAGGGATTTCTGCGTTCCTGAGCGTCCCATGAAGATTGCAGCAAGTGGAGAGATGGCTTAACCATACTCGTAACCAGGCCAGCCGGTGCATCAGCCCGAGGCATCCTTGCAGTCCGCTCATCAATACCAGTAATTTGGCTGCACACGCCGAGCCGCCGGTGATCACAGTGTGGGAAGTATCACATGGCAGATTTAATAGACCCCCTCTATATAAATACAAAAATATACCAACTTCTCATAATCTGTGGTCACTGTCGACGTAAAATTCAAAACTCTCAACAATGGTGCTTATTTGAACGAGTGTGGACGATAAGGCTGTGGGTGGGAGGAGGAAAGAAAACACGTCTGTCTTGTCACGAACGGTTCGGGGAAAGCGATGGCGATAAAAACAACGCTGTAAGATTCCGCAACATCCGCTGCGAACTCGCAGATGTACAAAGATGGCAAACAGAACGACGTGAATTATTTATCGGCAGAACCTGAAATTGAATATTCCTACAGAGAAGTTGCCCGGTGACTGACCTACAGAGACGACATGAACGGGACCTGACGCCAAAAGTGAAGGCACTCCACTCTGTGATTGGTTGAGTAATGGACCAATCAGAATGCGAGCTCTGTTAGGACTCTCATTAGTGGTTCAATTAAAACCGCAGACAGCTTTATGCCCTCTCTCCTGCTTCCGAGAAGTGAGCCACTGACGAGTCCGGCCGCCGATAAATCAATATAAAGCCCCTCGGTGTCTTGTTAAGACAGAGGTGTTTACTAGCTGTGGAGGATGTACCTGCGTATTGTTGTACCGTCAAAGATGTCCTTGTTGAAATACATTAACTGTCTTAGGTTCTCGGAAGGCTTGGTTCATTTCAAGAGATAAAATGTCTCTAAGAAGAAGTACCGTTGTGCGCAGCACTTTGTTATTAATAATTAATAGTTTGATAAAATGTCAAAACTATACGGTATAATTCATCCATATACCCGAAGAGAGAAAGTCAGTGTTCATTTATGTATGACATGTTGTTGAGTCGGTGCTTTTATCAGAGAGGAATTTACTTCGTAGTAATTTGAAAATGGACGAGCTAACAAGTTGAGATTTAGGAATCAATTAGACGGTAATACAGATGAAATGTAATCTACAATATTAATATGATTAATAGTAACAATATTGACATATGCGTAGGTCTAAACCCAACTCCTCTCACATTTCATTACTTATTTATACAATGCAACATATCATGACCCTATAAATAGAATACCAGTCATAAATAAAACCAATTATCGCTCCTTAAACAGGCATATCTTCCGTCGGTAGTTTCATTGGACACTGCAATAAATAACGAAACCCGAGATAAATTGAACTAGTTACTTATCACTTTATCCCGATTAGTCGGGTGGTTTCCACTCAATAAAGGTGTAACTGTAACAATCGTAAATTAGAAGTCGGGAGTACGGCAAGGAACCGTGTTGGGGCCATCACTCTTCCTCGGCCCGCGGCCTCTAGCCAGATGAAGACGTTAGCGCTCTCCTCCCCCCGCGCCCATGACCCGAGTAATTAATCAACCCAATCACACTGTCCCATAAATACCGACGGGTGCTGATGAGGCATTCTTGGCACCCTTCAATTCTGTTTTTATCGCGACGATAACTTTAGCCGATGATGTGCTGGCGAAAATTACAGGGCTGACGTGCGCTTGATACGATATTAGTATTCATAATGTGTCACTTAAGCTTGAGTTTAAATATGGAACAGAGTTACTCCTGATTTCAATTATGCAGTGCTGTCATTCTGCCCATTACAACGTAGGGTTCCTGTTTGATTAATTGATCTCCGAAAGGAATTAGAAACTTGATAATTTTATGTAACTGAATAATAAGTTAGAAAACTGTAAATTTCTATAGCTATTTACGTGTTTAATGACACCTTTGAAAAGTGCTGAGCATTCTAAAAACATTAGATGTAAATATGTTTATCTTCATCCTCGCGAATAATAAAGGAGAAAAAGTAATAATACACATGATTAAAATAAAAACTGTTAGTTGACGTAACACGAAAACCGGTGTTAAATGAAAATAATGTACAATATCATAAAAACGTATTGTTTAGGATTATTATTGTAAAGATTTACGGCAATAGAAGAGATTATACTACTAAGATTATATAAGATAGAATGTGTTTATTAGAATTTCTATTGGTGAACTGTTTCAAAACAATCTAGATTTACAAAGTTATATGCGTAGCACTTGAGCTCAGTGACTTATATGACAAGACCTCTCAGCAACAAGATCCAGGCATGTAGAATAGCACCAATGATATGGGAAAAAATTACTAAAGTAGGTGTAATCTCTTATGAAAGTTTTATGTTTTCAAGCTTTCCTTGTTATTTATGTAGACAATGAAACGTCAATTCCAATGAAAGTTGGTTTCCACTCAAACTTGTGAACCATGAATTGGCACTGTTATAAATAACTAAATTCGAAATAAATTCCCGATTAGATGGATTTTATAATGCCAAAATTATGCGACGCTTTATAGAAACTCTACTTATGTCAGACTGCCGAGTCACATAATTTGTCACTTAAAATGTGTTAATAGCCACAAAAGGATAGAACGAAGTGTGTGAAGAAACAAATGTAAAAAGTACTTCAGTTTTAGAGGAGATCTCCCAAGAAGATCCTGAGGTATGCATTCTGCAAGACCTGGCTGCTCGCTCCCACTTAGTTTCGTCAAGCCACATTATGAGAATTGCGGGCGAGCACACCGGTTCATTAACGCCAAGCTACGAGGTGTCGCTTGCAGATTGCATATCCTTTAGCAATCCTATTTTCCAAAAGCGTGGTAAATTTGCTCAAGCGTTTTATGAATATCTCAGCACGTAATTGATGTCTTGTAAAGAAAGAGCAACTTACTTATTCATGAGTTTGTCCGTAACAATAAACTTATATTGCAAGAGTAAATTAATTATTTATGCAAAATTGGGGTATAGAAATTGTAATTGAATAATGAGGGAATAGTTAACAAATCTTTCTATAATATACCTTGGTATAACTTGCTGAAATAAAGTGCAATTTTTTCATGGTAGTAGCGGGGAGAGAGGTAGCTTTAAACGATTACGGGAACACAAATTTCCCAAGTAGTGCTATAAGTGATAAAGGGATGATTTCTAGCGATATACAATATGCTTGGAATTTGCAATATGTTGTAAAATAAAGTTCCAGCATTTTCTTTAAATAAAAGTAAAATGTTTCAAAAAATGCTATTTAAATTTGATCAGCTAAATAAGCTGTTTGCAAATCCCGGCTACAGATTGTCCACGGACTGCAGGTTGAACCTAACTAACTGAAAAAACATCCCTATATCGCTTACAGGAATTTTATATTCCCGAGTTGAAAAACTAACTTTTTGAAAAATAAAAACCAAAATAATGCAATTTATTAATTTTTTAATATAATGCACAAATAAGAGTTTAGTTATATCACTTTATTAGAATAAAAGTTAAAACAGCACAATATTTTTAATTTTTTACTTTTCAATACAATCGGATGACAAGGTTTTTAATTTTTGTTTCCAGCACAGAATAAAAATATTATAACAAAGTTTTTGAAAACTTGTTGACGGTTTTGGCTTGACATTACTCATATATTATTGATAAGTTTTAAATAATTAACATTACTTCGACAACTCTAAAATGCAATTCATTTCTAAATCTTTGTGCTGCATTTGAATTTTCTGATCCACACTTTAAATACATGTTAACTATTGGCTGTTTTTCGTCTTAACGTTTATAATCATGATTTTAAATGGCATTGTTTAATTTACACGAATTACTTAATATGTTTTAATAACGTTCCAGCGATCATCATGAATTTTGTTAGAGGATCAATTAATCACGTCATAAATACCCGAGAGTGTGTTACATCACTTCCCTTCCGTTCTCTAGGATTAACGGTCGATATAATCCACGTTGAACTGTGATTACGGTAGGGCGTGGGAACCGCCAGCCGTGTGAACTATATTTCAAACAATACTTGCATCATTTTTGCTTTAATTATAGGGCTATCCCAGTTTACTTTCTTTAGCCGAAGGTGAAATCGTTCACATGCTGACAGGGAGAGTTTCACATGTGACTGTGAGACTGCAGATCACCGTCCTACATCCAGTCGTCTACTGACCGGTAGATATTTAGTTTTGTTGTTCAAGAGCCAAGAAATGACTCTATTCTAAGTGGCCAACAAAATGTACATAACTAAACATAAGTCTTCACTAGTAGAAGATATTCAACTCTAGAGCAGCCCTAACGAAAATAGTCTCCTATCTACACAGCGTTGCCTGTTTTACGTTTTTTACTGCTCCATCTCAATGTCTATGACAATCAAACAACATCAGCTGATGAATAAATAAACGTATAATTTCAATCATCTGTTTTGCAGATAGCATTTTATTCAAATCAGACAGTATAAAACCATGGACTTGTTGAGCGGGAACATCTTGTAGCCAGTTATATGGCAACACCGCACTTCCTCAAATGTCATTGGACTATTTTTGTGCGAGTTATAGTAGTAACGATAATGTTATACTATAGTACCCGAGAGCCAATTTACACTGTATAAACTCGTAATGATATTATTTGTACAACCGAATAAACATTTCTTGTAAGAAAGAAATCGATTTTGGCTAGCTTTGGCGGGAACTGAAATGGAGTGGTCTCGAAAGGGTTAAATACGAAATATAAGGATAAATTTTCCTCAGATCACATACTTTAAGCGTTATTCACTCAAATCATCAACCAGCAAATAACATTTAAGTCACGGCCACTTACATAAATACTAGTAGAATTGGTGCGTTAAAATCGACAACTCCTTATCTCGTTGGCTGACGGTGATATAAGCATCAAATAAGTGTCTAAAGTTTGGTTTTTGTTGTGGCAAGATACATATAGTGTGATTTGAGATGAAAGTTACAGTTTGATATGTTCAACCCTTCTGATTCCTTCCCATTTCGACCCCCACCATTAGATTCAGACTTATGTTCAGGGAAATTTGTCTTTAGATTTGACGAAAAGCTAGGTTGTATGTTTCTAACGAAAGCTAGGGTGTATATTTATTACTGCAAGTTGAACCTTTCCTTATAGACTACTGCATTGCATGCTCAATGTTGCAGTTATGCAACAGGAAGAGCCTTGATGTAATGAAATATCAATCTACCTGCTGAATCCACGTAATCATAGACCTATTAAATAAAACATTCCGGTATAAATTCCATCAATATTGCTAGGATTTCTAACTATGTGATTAAAGTACAGCTTTGAATAGTAGAATAATTCCATCTGAAATAGCGAGAGAAAAATTCATTCGTCAATGACCGTTCGTAATGAACCAACAGGGAATTTCCTCCGAAGCACTTTATTATTGCTTACTAAATAGCAGTTGATTTGTGAAGCTTGAGCGGCGCCGGGCAGTAAAAGCTTACTGGTAAAACTGTGATTGCTAATTTACGACGGGAAATGACATCCTGGCAGTAAAACTTTGTTTGAGTCTATAGTTACGGCTGGATTACTAAATTTACAGCCTTCCATGAGTGGTCCATCAAGAGGTCTGATTCTACTCGGTTTATGGGCTCACTATATTATCCTACTCTGTTTCTAACCAGTTGTAAACTTTACCAGTTTGATTCCTGTAGTGAGAGATGGAACCCGCCGCCTCCGGACACAAGGAAGTCTCCGGGCCGGACAACCTCCGGTTTTATTAGTCTATCAAACGTGTTATGTATTATTTGAGCCGGTCACGGAACCTCTCTATCTTCCAAGAGAGGATGATCTGTTCGAGGAATGCACATAAAGTCCAGTTTAAAGGACTTATAGAGCTACCCGAACAATTCGGCTCTGATCCCTTATCCAAGGAACGGTTCAATTAGGAGTAGAACTGACCACCGCTCAGTAGTAACAGGACTGATACTGGTGACCTCAATTAGAGGACAAACCGTTAAACTTCTAGGAAATAAATTACCTTGATTTATGCTCTCTTAAATTATCTATTTTATGAGTCATTCCAAAATAAAATACATTTCTTAATTAGGATCGAGGAAGAAATTTGAACAACGTAAACGTGTTATAGAAATATCAAATACTGTTTTGTTTCTCTAAAGTTTTCTAAAAGACGTTGAAACTCCTCTAAGCCTACTCTGTTCTTTTCCTAAACAAAATACATTAAGTTTTGAAAGCTCAACAGGGACTTCAAGTTAGCATGGAAGACTTTAACGCTTATCCTGAAAAGGCTTTCGCCATCCTCTACGTCAGTTATTACACTCCATGCTAGAGATTTGAGGAGCAGATATTTAATTTTATTTAACTCCCGAGAAGTTTTCAGCTCCCTTTTTCCTCGGCAGCTCTGACTGTTTGCAACACTCTTAAGTGCAACACTAAGTTTCGGAACACGTATTGACTCGTAGACTTGAATTGACGTTGCATTGAATCCATTGTCTTCTCCTGTAGGGGTAACGCCTCTGTCCATGGAAGCCGCAACAATGTATACCATTAAAACTTCACAAAACCACCTTTAATGCTTCTTAAAAATTTACTTGGGACAATACTTATTTTTCGGACACACACAAACAGAAATCGACTTTTCCTTCTTACTTCCGAAAGAGGCTCATCTTGCACTCAACTAACAAGCAAGTCAGTTTAAAAACTCCAAGAAGGACAGTGGTAGTGGCAGTTGACTTCAAATTCTAACACCACCCGTGCTTGTCACAACCTCTTTCATCACAGTCCTGCTCGTTACAAAGGGAACGATAGCAATAGCTTTCATCTGGTAGCTGCTAAAAAGCAAGGGTCTTACAACGTATGAGTTTGTATCCATCGGTCGCTCTACTTCTCATACGTTCGAAGCCCTTGTTATGGTCCGGACAGGTGGCCAACAAGCGGAGGCCGGGCCGATACTACCTCGAGGCTATGCTCAACCTAAGTGATTTGCGGTGGCGATCCGGGTCATCTGCGTGACAGTGACTGAGCGACGGTAGCCTACCACTACCACTACCTGGTACTCTGGTAGTGGAGTCATGATTGTTGGCCGAGCCCGCGGGGCAGAGTCGACCGCTAACCGATACATTGTAAACATCGATATCGATTACTCACTTCTTGTCGATACTCATGATTGTTTGCTAAATTACACATAAGAACCGATTATTTAGATGAGGAATTCGGCTACTTAAAGATCCCATATTGTATATTCTTAAAGCTGAATGATATTTTTAGAAGTGTTCCAACAAATACAATAATCGTATAACACTTTTTAGAGTATAAAGTGAACCTAGAAAAGAAATTGCAGAAACACAAAAATCAAAAATATGCAAATTCGTTCGAAATGTAATGCCTGTTGATATACTACACATCCGACGTATCTACACCAAACTGAATCATCTTTTTGCAATCATATTGGTTTGAGTGTAATTGAAAATACAATGAAACAGATACGTGTGTAAAGAAAGTCGTTTGCACTTGTGCCTTAATGTCTTTGATATAGCCGACTAACTGGTGGATGGATATGCGTAGATTTCCTAGTTAGACGTAACCGAACTTAATTTATGTTAACTATTTTGACTTTAGTAACCATCATTTCGTTTATACTTTGGTGTATTTATACATATATTTATTTTTCAGATTAAATCTTTTAATAATCAATAGGTGAAGTAAAATGTTCTGAGTAAGAGTAGTCGCATTTCTTTGACCTTTTTTCAGATCTTCTTTTTTAAGGACGGAAGGAGGAGGGGAATGGTGCGTTTACTGTTTATTAAGTTTTACACTCTTTAATACTAGAAGGAACATGTTTACCTTATCACGTACTGGAATTTATGTCATAACTTAATACGTGTACTGGGAGGGGGGCTCTCCCGTTGCTGGAACTGGACACCTGGAAGGTCCCGCGGCTAGCGGACACACACAGAGCACGTACGATCGCCCGTGCTCTAATTGTAAGGGTAATAATTGCGGAATGCCACACACGAGCACGTGCGAGATGTCCCTGGCATCCGTAGCGTCGCGACGTCATTCGATTACACCCGGCCCCAGGTGACGCTCTAGGTGACCATTAAACTAACTGGCATTGTTTCATAACTAAAGGGTGTCATTCAGCTTCCTCCTCCTTCCCTTAGTTCCTCAATACTGTGTATCCTGCTGCAACAAAACTTATCATTACCATTACTTTCTTCCTCCCAAAAACGTACTTATAATAATAAATTCGTTAAGAAGCGCTCTTGCTGTTGTCAGTGATATCCACAAAGAATGGAAGCTCTCCAAATTTGTTAAATACGTGACGAAAACAAAAATATCGGAGTACGAATTATTGAGCTCCGCAGATCTTCACTGCTGAGCGTTAGCGAAGCCTGTCACTCGAGGATCTTGAAAAATGTCCTGTCTGAACTTGTCTGAAAATGAATTGGTCTTTAGACTTTAAATTTAGCGTGAAGCACGATTTCAATTTAGGCAACACTGAGTCGGAAGATATCTTTTTACATTGGTTTTAAGGGTATCCATGATGCGGAAAATATCAAAATTCGTTAATTTGTACACAAATTGAGTACGATCATACGAGATTTTTTACATATGGGCAATTTTATTCATAGAGTAAAAATAATTGAGTCCTATTGCAAGATAACTCAAGAAAGATCGTATGTATGTGTATTTTAGATTTTGCCTGTAATCTCTTTGTAGACAGACAAGAATGAGTTCTATGATGGTATATGTCCATCCATGGAATTTGGCTGAACGTCATTGAAACATATCACTCAGTAGGTTGACACACATGTATCTTTTGTCTTCCGGAGGGATGCAAAAATGGCTTTTTTATGATCGTCTGTCCACACAACATCTCAAGGATAAAATGCGCTATACGTTTTCAGTTTTGCATTGAACCTGTTACTCGACACGTAGTGTGGCGTACTTCTTTTTGAATGGATTTATTAACATATATTTTGTAACACTAATATTCCGACTTTTATCCTCAGCAATTCCTCTCTGGACTAAGGTCACACATTTTTGGCACACTAATCTGTTGACCGCTGTGACAATTAGGGCGAAGTTTACCCGTACATTCCACCGTACCGTTTCACTAATTGCCCCGAAACTTGTCTCCCAGCTGTCATCTCCTCGGTCCACTTCCACTTACTCCCGGTATCAATTACCCAGCAACCGACATGCAAATACCCAGAGCCCCCTCAATTTGTGAATGTAGATAATTCCACGCGGCGTATGCTAATGGCACTGGTCGGACGGGTTATAGTTTTGGTCGATCCTCCTTCGGCAATCAGAGGAGTACGCACGAGCGTTCGGAATTTTTTAAATTCGTTCCAGATACACTCGGAAACATGTCGCCCCTTTTTGTTCGCCTTCCGCGGATCCGAAGTGAAGATTTATGGCTTAATTATGCGCCACGATAATACTAAAAACACCTCCCTTACGGAATTATTTCGACCCAATCTTCCTAATGGGTGTCAATTATAATCAGAATTTCAAATTATCCGTCTGCACTTCTTTTGGATGTAAATTTACTGATTTACTGTTTGCCAACATAATGAACGGGTATCGGATTACGAGTAATGATAACATTACGCAACCTTAAACACTTTTTGTTGCGTACACAAATAATCTCGTACTACTTGTAGTAACCAATTAGGACTGTAAGGTGGTCATTTACAATGCACCTGATAGCTAGCAATTTAGACAGAGACAGGTTTGTTCTGATCGTTTCAATTAGATGGCTAATAGAAAGTAATTATGGAAATATTAAAGTTCTGGCTGGACAACGCTAACATAGACAAGCACGGTGGACACGCTCAACGGGATTAGTGACGTAGGTTTGTATGATCAGGATGATCTGAGGCTATAGTGTTCGTAATCGCTCTTGCTGTCTTACCTTACAACCGTACATTCCCTTGTGCGGGACGAAGCCTATTACAGAGTAGGATTAACCACTTACTAAGTATAGGCTTCTCAAATGATAGAATGGGGGACAACTCATGGAAGAACATGCACTATTATCACACTTGAGATCTAGCACATATGTAGAAATAAAATTTCAAGGTCACAGCTCAATTCGTTCTTGAGATATACTGCGGACATACAGACAAAAAAATTTTGCCAGACCCCCTAAGTTGTAGGTTTTGCTAACACTCAGCCAATAAAGATTTCAAACAATTTTTGTGAGCTGAAAGAAAATGATTCGGTGAAGTTGATATCTGAAACAGGAATCTAATATACATTTAATACGTTAATTTCAACTATTGTCATGTTCAAAAACCAAACATTTACCAAACTCCAGTTATTATACTGTAAGGTAACAACAGGCTTCGCTAAGGTTGCATACCAAATTTCAAGTCTAATAGCTACATGTTACATTAGAAATATCTCACTCGTTAAAATGTGTCATTACACTCAGTTTCTTTCATTCTCTATTTATTCATTCTCTAATTTGTTCGTTGTCTCTAAATTGTCTATAAATTAAGCTTCGTGCAAAATTTCAAGTCTTTAGATCAGTTTGTTCTCAATACTTCATGTGGATTTAAAGACAGAAAACCTCTCCATCCCCTCGAATGATAGGATACTAACTTAATTAGCTGTTATTTAGTACCAATTTCTAAGAGGCAGTTTGGGGGCAGGCTGGTGCAAAATTTACCATTAGCCAATCTTGAATTAAACTCAGATTTTAATTATATGGGTTTTAAAATGTGTACGTGTGGAAGTAGTAAAAATAGGTAAATTGGTGCTAGACGAGTATTCATCTTTCAATGTACGAATGATTCTGAATGAATCTTTATATGAATGGTTTTCCTTATAAGAACAGTCAAGTAGTATTTATTAGTTACCTCCTATACCAGTTGTCAGCATATACAATTTTATATGCAAATTATCCTGCATAACTTGTCCAGTATTGTCATTCAGATGCTGCGACCTGTTGCCGTTATTGCCTCGCCTGTACATAAAACAAGTTCACAAATTATTTCGATGTTAAACTGAGTGGTTGAGAAATCTCTGATGACGATGAATGGTTTTTCTTTGCAGATATGAATTAAAACGGCACATAAATATACGTAGGATATATTCAATTTGCTATTACATGTATATTTAATTTTGCAATTTAACATTCACAAACTGTTTAAACTACACATTCGCAATAATGTACGGTGGTACGGTAGTATAATTGTTCAAAATCAACTTAAGACGAGAAATTACAAATTTTATAGATGGCAGCCATTTTAAATTGTAATGCCAACCTTAACGAAATCTTCTTTTCTTTGTTTAAAATTTGATATTGACGATAGGAGGTTGGAGAGGATAATAGGGTTTCAAAAATTTGCCATCGTTATACCTTACAAACTGTATGCCACAACGTTTCGAGCATTGAAATCCATCTTCTTCTTCAGGTGGAGAGTTAATTACAGAAATAAAGAAAAGAAACCAAAAAAGATTACTGCTGAAAGAAGGAAACAAAAAAGATACTGCAGTATCCCATTCTCGCTTTTGCTGACGTAACATGATTGTGATTCTTTACTTCTTGTACTCGCGACTAGCATCCTGTGCAGTGGACTCCAAGCAGCTTTCGGGTATGTTTACCCTCCTTCTTTTTGTTTTCTTTATTTATGTATGTATTAATTAAATCCCCAATCGTCTAAGCGTTGTGTTATACATTTTGTAAAAATAGCACATGTCCGAAATCCTTTTAATGAATTCTAGTGTAACAACATAAAAGTATTTTATACATATATAATTATGCTGAAATTTAATGTATTTATATTTAATAAAATATGCATAGCGTTTGTTGACCTCGTTTTTTTTTTTACAATTTCTGAAAAGATTAGTGAGCATTACTTTCGAACATTGATATCGACATAGTTATTGTATTTATAGATACTGCACAAAATCCTTGATTGCGTTTCTCAAAAAGCGATCCTAAAAAAATATACTAATTAAATGTTTTTTGGGGGATTTTATACATTTTTAGCTATTGTGAAACTCAACATTCATAACCATAAATGCCACTATTTACAAACAGATTTTATATTTCGTGTTTAATTAATAGTGAGAATTGCGTGCATACACGACACAGCGTAATAATAAAGCGCACATCAAAGTTACAACTCTGTAACTGAATCAGTTTTTGAGTTATGAACCAAACAAGGACATGCCTATTTGATGGTACCTGTATTTTTTCATGACCCCAAACCCCCAAAAATTTCAGCAGAGGATTCTTAACACCGAATACGAAAGGTAACATGGTTAAAATCACACGACATTAGAAAGTATTAGCCAGATACCCTAGTATCAAACTAAATTTTGCAGTATTCTATTTTTAAAACCATATCCAAGCACGAAAAACGGAAAGTTTTCTCATAACCTATTAGTTCAATTATTGGCTTGCCTCTTAAATTTAACGAACCACTTGATATTCAACTCCTAGCGGATATTTGTTCCCAAGCCAAACTGCAAAAATATGTTGATAGCTTCTCGTATTTTGATCCGATTAGACTCGGTTGTCTGACGAGAATGTGGGAATAACTGATGTCGGACCATCACTCGAGAGGTTGGGTCCTGTTATATCGTGCCGCAGGTTTGTTGGTACTAGACCTTACGGCACGAGAGGATGAGCAGTTACACGTAACATTCGTTTACAGCTGTTACCTTGAGATGCTACGTAACCATATAGTGGAGAATATAAATCAACAATGAATCTAATGGTTAGTGAGAAGTAACCTATGATGCACTGGATCTTAGTCAACTTTGGCGTAAATATCTAAAGGCCGAGGGGTGTAGAACATCCTCCAAAACTCCTAACTATACAAAAATATTCGTGTAACAGCAATCCAACTTGTTTGAAATACAACAGTTAAATGTTTATTTTTAATTAGAATTTTCTAATTTTTCAAATTTAGATTCATTACATATCCCCAGTTTGGTGTTCTCTTTGGACACGCCCCATCCAAAGCTGCCTTAGTTACGCTATTTTTAGGGTGTATTTTATAGAACTCAATCCAGATTTTATATGAATTCCGAATCATGGAGACTCTGACCCGAATGAATTTATACTCGTAGGTTGCTGAAATGTAGCTCCAACGCCAAATCCCATCTATTGCCCAGAAAAATATCATTTCAAATTTCTTCCTTTTAAAATCAAGAAAGAATACGTAGCAGCAGAAATATTCAAAATGTTAATAATACCATGCTCAACGTAGCAAATGAGAGATGCTATAGGTTTTGGATAAAATTGAAAAGGACAATTCTTTTCTCTAGATGTCCAAACAAATGTTGAACTTAATCCTTATTCAACTAAGGAAAATGTTTGTAAGAACTACTATTTCACGGTTAAATCCAGTGTTTGTTAATTCATCTATATTCTGTAAACATATATTTAACATTAACGGGCACTAATTAAACCTCAATGATCTATGAGGATCTGTCTCGACTTGCCTTAATTTCTGACAATGATTTTGATACAGGCTGTAAAATTGTTATAATCTAGCTAGTTCTCATTTGCCGTATGTCGATAAATACGTTCTGTTAAATAGAGCAGTGTTACTGGGTCACAATTTTAGCGATAACATTACCGAATCTCTAGAGCCTTAGGTGTCGGACCGAAAATGCTGTGAAAGACCACAGATTTGGTCAAGTGACCTTGAGGCGATAGAGGTACCGTCTCTGTGTGTAACGGCACCGGTAGATCACCGGTAGAGACGATACCGATAGTACCGGTCACCGGTTTGATCTCAGCACGCCCTCGGTATCTGATGGCCGGTAGACGGCACCTGCTATTGCCGCCACCTCGCCACAGCCACAGCCTGGTTTGTTCTACTCCGCCTCGTTACTCCGCAAATTAATTCAATTCCCTGTTTTCCGCGGGAATCCTTCTCACGATCTCCATCTACAGGGAGACTAAACAAATAGAGCCTGTTTAGTGTAATGCATGCAGTTCGTACCGCCGCGCCGCGCCTTGCCGACCGTCCAGATTACACCAACTTGATTGTCTTTCATTACCGTAATTGATGTTTTGAAACCGCGCTTAGAATGCGGTTCGGGTACTTCCACTCTGAGCGTTTGATAATTATGTCAATGTGCGAGCAAAAACCTTTCAAAATTTGATTCCAGTAGATAAACGCGTAGTAATCTATAAGTTTTACAATTCTCTCCATTTTACCACAAAGTAATTTTCTCGCTCATAATTAATTACTACAGAAGTAATTTTAATTGTCAAAAATCATACACATCTCCTGGAGTACTACACCTAACTTATTTACCTTATATGAAAATGTTATGTCTTACAACGCTACCATAATGAGCACTGCTATAAAACGTGATTGCTTTAAAGGAAATGGAGTAATTTGGTTTCTTATAGATTTTTCAGTAGAGAAAATGAGTAAAGTGGGCGCTAATCGAAGGGTGCTTCTTCTCGGACCGCTTTCCACACTATCAAGCACATGCCTACTATTGTACCTCACAGGACATCTGAAGTTTTTCTACCGGCTATGGAACGTCCATGCCGCCTTACTTTGCTTCTGCTTACCAATACCCTCTCCATACTAATTCAAGTATTTAGCTGAAGTAGTCCAGCAGACATTACCAATAGCTTTTTCAATCTGCATTCCTTCTTCGTTTCATCTTCTGGGCCTGATTCGATTCACATCAAGGCCAATCCAAATTTTTAAGCAGATGAGCACATGAATTTCTCTGGCCTGAGATAACCGGATAAAGTAACCATTCACCACGTTCTCCTCCACCGACTCTAGAGTAGAACTCTACTCACCTACTAGTAGAACTCCGATCACCCTGGCTGTTCCCCGAACTCTTGTTTCTTTCTTCTTTCTTGCTGCCATTGTTTTTCCAATTCCCAGTGACGCGTACTCGGGTGACTGCCCCGTTTCCCTCGTAAACCCGCTTTCTCTTGAAAGGAAACAGACCTGTGGGGTTACCCCCTGTGAAGCCAGCCAGCTGTTTCGGATGATGTCCAGTAAGCCATTACCATTTTGAAAGCATCTTGCCTAAACTAACGACATCTTGTGTTGTGTTATGTTTTCCTACGTCTGCCTCATTAAATATCTATATTTCTTGATTTTTAACGGTAATTGTAGGTATTTAAAAGTATTATTTCATATACATAGTTGATATCAATCGGAAGCTTTTACCCCCTAAATGGATGTTTGCTGAATTTTAAATACATCCAACTAAAGAGTCCTTCCCCACGGGTTTCCAAAGTTTCAATGTTAATCTTATGAGAGTATTCTTGCTAAAACATCTGCAAATTATTAAAACACACACGTTGCTCACGTAGTTGGTCTCAATAATCTCAATCTATTATACAACCTAATAACGGCTGAGCGGTTATAATATCCACTAACCAACTTAGTATCTGTTTATTTATGATCGTTTACACTTCAAGTTGGTTATTAATATTCAATTTGATCAAACTATAGATCAATATGTTAAAGTCAGTAATAGATCGCGTCCACCAATCGATAAACAATTAGTTTTTATGTTCATGTGCAATTAAAACACGAAGATAAACATATTTATTGTAAAATAAAATTATATCAACGATTTGTATCTTACCATCCTCCTTTACATTTCAATTACACCTAAAACAATTACACAATCCGACTTTACATAAACGATTTGCTATTTAAAGTGTAACGTAAAGATTCCACCAATATATTTCTCGTTGGAATTTTTAATTGAATCGTTTTCTATTAACAACAAATGCCTTGCAGTCAGATAGCGTGGAAGGCGCGACCTTGGAATGTGGAGGGAGTGATTCTCAACAGCTGATCTCACATGCGAGGATCAGCTGTTCAATGAGCGAGACCGTTATTATTACCCAGTTTAGCGCCACTAGGTGAGCCAATTTGGGTAAATTATATTGACCACCTCGTCGCCACTACACCTCGTAAAATGTTCCTTTAAGAAGTTATGTGAGATCAAACATATGCCTTTAGTATGAAAACAAATTTAAGTAAAGGAAACAGGATTTTTTCCGGACATCGTTCAGTGAAAAAATCAGTAACACTACTTTTCGAGATCTGAAATCTGATCTCTTCTTCAGGTAAATAACTAACCTAACACATAATTACAAGCTAGGTTAAAATAAACAAATCACACCAGAGCGTTGTGACACGCCTAAGTCAGGAATCACAACCACCGTATTGTGTGTCAACTTTACTAACTCTAAAACATGTACTTATAAAAAACTGAACACAACACAAATTATTAAAACAGAGCTACAGAATACAGGTCACAATACGACTGCATTCGTTGACCAACCACCTATGACTGAATATTCAATTCTGTAATATTTTCCCCCCAATATTTTCATACCGAGCTCCAAAAAGAGACCATTTCAATACTCCTGTGAAATGTTTGAAAAACTGTCATTACAATATTTTTAAATTAGTGTAAATATACTTTTTTTAATCCAATACTATTATGCAAACTTCTGCACTAGAAACACAATAATTCATTTCTTGAAAAGATCAGAAACGCCGTCTCTTTGAATATTTCTTGAATGTAAAACGAGGTGAAGGTTTTGGATATAAGAAATTGGCAGTGCACCAAATTACTCGTAATAGATCAAAATATTTTGATCCCCCTTCGTGTAAACAGATCAAAGAGCAAAAGAATCACTCGCAGTGGCCGGCGGCGCGGGTGTACTGAAAGGGGGCCACAATAATCTCCTAATCTCAGTTTGAAATTGTTGTTATTAGGTCTGACATTTAACGGCTACGGGACAGTTCGAGGCGCCAAGGTGTCATTATCAGAGACACCGCCATTATAATCGTCCTGTCGTGTTTAGAACCGCTACCTGTTGGGCAGACTCAGGCAGTTGTTGTTGACCTACTCGGTGTAAAATTGATCTTATCAGATGATTTCATTAATTCAATTAAGCGAAGTTTCAATTAGCCCTACAACCAATTCCAGTTATATTCTGTAAATGTGTTTAGTCACAAATGTACAGAATTAATGCGCCGCCGAAAATCAAGAGTCCTGCAGCAGACAGTCTTTTTGTAATTTTAAAATAATGACTCTTGCATGTATTTACATAAATCAGAATTTAATTTATGTTAAAGAAAATATCAACACCTTTATCCTTCATGAGTTAGTACACGATTACAACACTAGGTTTTCGATATAATTTTGTAGCACCTCAAGTAAGACTAACTCGGACCTATAATAGTTACAATTCCCAACAAACTAGATTATTCAAGAAACTACCATTAGCTATAAGAGAACTACCAATTAATCAGTTTAAGGATTTCAACTTGGCTTAAGACAAAAGCTTTTTACTCTGTAGACGAGTACATGAAGTGCAACATGTTTGATTGTTACAAAATACATTTGGTTAATGTACAACTCTTACATAAATATATAACAAAATTAGACGTATAAATAAGTTTTTATGTCAAATATTGTTTTTTCATGACGATGCCTATTGTAACTGAAAATCTTATTTAATGACCAATTAAGATCTTGAATCTTGAATGAAATCAAATGTTTACAGATCACACTTGATCATACCAACGAATTTGATCAACTTTGATCAGGTTCGTTTTCATACTATATACTGCCTTGAAAAAGTTTTGATCAAATCGATGATACTTGCATTTACCGGTACCGTAAGGGTTGATCAGGATGATTTCGTTATTGCACAGTATTGATCAATGGTTTGAATGTGAACTATGAGCTGCCTTGTTTCTTCAATCCAAAATTACGTTTGCACCTTCTAATTTGTAACAGCAGGAGACTAAATCTAAAATGGAATTGATGGCAGTAAAGTTCACAGTGAATGAGTAATTTTTCAAATGCTCGCTATGGTTGAACGATATTTTTGCAGTATGAACTAACTCACACTAGACTTGCACCATAATTAAAGCCCGCGACATTCCACCATATCCGTGTTCTCGACGAGCAAAATGGAACTGTGATTACTTACCTATATCTCGGCGAACACGCAGCAACCGTTCTGAACTAGTTCTGTCTAGCCTAGATCTATCAGGACTGAATAGATCGCGTGCTCTCAAACGCCTTATTTCTGAAATCCGTCTTCGTGTTGGAGCGATTCTTGCTATCTAACTGTCGGCAGCAGGCCGTGACAGAGTAGCCGCAGGCTAGGATTGACTAATTCCGCTCTAAGATTGGCCTAATCTGTGAAGTGACCTTGAGGCTTCCTGGAGATCAGCTACGGAAGATGTCTTGGTGAAGATGCGTGCGCCATCCCATCCAGATGTAATTAAAAGCCTGTTGATCACTTTAACACTTTCAATGCCTTCACTTGAAATGCTTCAAATGCTATTCTTTTTTAGTGAAAAGTATTAATAAAATATATTTATTAAAAATAAATTACTTGTATGCCCTTAACTGCCCCATTCCTTCCAGATATTTTGTACTACAGTTTTGGCTATTTTAATGTAAGTTAAATTTCTAGAAAATTTAGGCAATTCTATATTATACAGATTATATTTACAAATGACCACCTAAATGTTGTTACTCCTATATATGGTTTTGATGTGTACAGAACAGCTGTCAACTTCATTACTCGATTTTGAAGTGGAATTCCATCACTGTCTGGTGAAACGAAAACAGTCCGTGCAGATCTTTATAACAGCCTTGAGTACAAAAACTTCATAACAATAGAATGTATTTTGTGAATAACATTAATAACCTATGTTTTGTGAAAAATGAAGGCCCTCTAGCGAAATTTAATATAACACAAGAATTTCGTCAAACGAAACAATCCGCATCCTCCGGAGGTTTTGAGTTTCTGCTGATGATACTCGTAGTTAACACGAAAATTGTAATCTTTATCCTTGCGATGTTTTCTACCGCATTGGGAAGTGTGCCACATGATTAACAGCTGACTAAGAAACTTTTTAGTAACAGAAACATACGAGATGTTTTTCCTGTGAGAACATTATATTACCACATATTTAATCAATAAACCTGTTTTAGTAAGTTGTGTTTGCAGTGTTAAAGAATTTATCTGAACTAGAGTAAACTTCTTGAACACTACGAACTTAAGTCACTAAACAACAAGGGCAACAACAGCATTAGCAGAGATTGGTGAAATGCTGCTTTCAGTATAAAAAGTGAATCAAAATGAAGATTAATATTATAAATTCACTAACACTTTGATCACAAATATGCTTTACACAAAACTCTCTTAAGATTATGTTTGGTTTAGTACCGTTTTAATATAAGACAGATAAAACCAGTCGAAATAATAGCAAATTGGAGTTTTCTTTTTAGGGAAGTAGCACTCCCACTAATGAGGAGAAGATTAAAAGGAAGGTGGACACCGCAACTCGCCGTCAAGAATCCCTTAAGTACGAGTAGCACCCAAAATTGAGTTTTAATAACATTAAAGATGGCTCGTGGGTTTGTAGTGGATGATTGCTGTGGAAATAATGTGAGCAATCTGTTGTCCCGAGGTTGGCCATCCTGGCAATGATTGATGCGATTAAAACACTTCGTCACCCACTTACAGGCACCATTTCAATCCTGGGCCGCATCAGCATTACGGTGTATAGCGGACACGATGTAACACAAGGCGATCAACAGATGTCAATACTCATCACCACTTACTTTGATTGAAAGTGGTAGTGACTCATTCATACATAGTGTTTCTGGTGGCTACAGATGTCAATACCCATCACCACTTACTTTGATTGAAAGTGGTAGTGACTCATTCATACATAGTGTTTCTGGTGGCTACAGATGTCAATACCCATCACCACTTACTTTGATTGAAAGTGGTAGTGACTCATTCATACATAGTGTTTCACTGTCATTGTGGTCTAGCCTACAAATGTCAGTACTCATTATGAATTACTTTGTCAACACTCATCACCACTTACTTTGATTGAAAGTGGTAGTGACTCATTCATACATAGTGTTTCTGGTGGCTACAGATGTCAGTACTCATTATCACTTATTTTGTTTGAACACGGTGATGATTCTCATTCACACATAGCGTGACAGGTGGCTACAGTTGTCAATACTCATTTTCAATTACTTTGATTGAAAACGGTGGTGATTCTCATTCACACGTAGTGTGACTGATTAATAGCTACAGATGTCAATACTCATTATCAATTACTTTGACTGAATACGGTGGTGATTCTTATTCACACTTAGTGTGACAGGTAGCTACAGATGCCGATACTCATCACCACTTACTTTGATTGAAAGCTGTGTGACTCTCATTCACACATAGCGTGACTGACTGGTGGCTACATATGTCAATACTCATCACCACTTACTTTAATGGAATGCGGTGGTAATTCTCATTCACACATAACGTAACTTCAGAACTTCACTTGTTTGAAATCAATCTTATGTCATGCAACGAGCACAATCAAGGATCTCAACACTCGCAAACATGTTTTGTGTCAACACTCATGTGTGTCAACATTCATGCAATTAATTAATCCAAGTGGTTATATTGTTCAATGAATAATACAAAATTTCACATTCCTGAGAATAAAGTAGTGTACGCTTAGAGCATTGATTAAAATGCCCACTTAAGCTGTTAAGCATTATATACAATGAGATCTTTGGGTTCGGGAACTAATTTATATGAAGAAATAAAAAAATGAATCATATAAACGATTAATCACTTAGAAATTGATTGGTCAACAAACCTAGAACTCTTTCTTTGAGTGTCATCACTATTCACTTTCATGAAAATGTTACACTGAGAGGTGTAGTAATCGTGCCCAATTCCGACTGGAAACCAGGACAATACCAGAGCTGCACATCGCAAACATCCAGGCGAATGCCACGGAGTTAGTGGAGAAACCGAATAAAATCGGCATGGAAGCTCTACTTACAGAACAACCAACAGTGCGACGTGGTCCAGCGTCGAGTTATCCGTGACCAATCTCGGCCCAGATAGGTCAGGCCCTGGCTCACTATGGGGGCTGAGCTTCTCGAACAACTTCTCAGAGATCTCTTGAGGAAGGACGATTTATATGTAATCTCGGCCCAGATAGGTCAGACCCTGGCTCACTATGGGGGCTGAGCTTCTCGAACAACTTTTAAGAGATCTCTTGAAAAGGACGATTTGTATATGTAATCTCGGCTCAGATAGGTCAGACCCTGGCTCACTATGGGGGCTGAGCTTCTCGAACAACTTCTCAGAGATCTCTTGAGGAAGGACGATTTATATGTAATCTCGGCCCAGATAGGTCAGACCCTGGCTCACTATGGGGGCTGAGCTTCTCGAGCAACTTCTCAGAGATCTCTTGAGGAAGGACGATTTATATGTAATCTCGGCCCAGATAGGTCAGACCCTGGCTCACTATGGGGGCTGAGCTTCTCGAACAACTTCTCAGAGATCTCTTGAGGAAGGACGATTTATATGTAATCTCGGCCCAGATAGGTCAGACCCTGGCTCACTATGGGGGCTGAGCTTCTCGAACAACTTCTCAGAGATCTCTTGAGGAAGGACGATTTATATGTATACCGGCCCAGATAGTCAGCCATGGCTCACAATGGGGGCTGAGCTTCTCGAACAACTTCTGAGAGATCTCTTGAGCGATTTATGTGTAATCTCGGCCCAGATAGGTCAGACCCTGGCTCACTATGAGCTTCTCGAACAACTTCTCAGAGATCTCTTGAGGAAGGACGATTTATATGTAATCTCGGCCCAGATAGGTCAGACCCTGGCTCACTATGGGGGCTGAGCTTCTCTAACAACTTTTCAGAGATCTCTTGAAGGAAGGACGATTTATATGTAATCTCGGCCCAGATAGGTCAGACCCTGGCTCACTATGGGGGCTGAGCTTCTCGAACAACTTTCAGAGATCTCTTGAGGAAGGACGATTTATATGTAATCTCGGCCCAGATAGGTCAGACCCTGGCTCACTATGGGGGCTGAGCTTCTCGAACAACTTCTCAGAGATTCTTCTGAACTTTTTCTTAGGATTAATAGGATAGCCTTAGCGGCAAGATTTTAATTTAATTTATTATTAAAAGCCAACGGAAAATGCTAATTTAAAAAAAAAATTAAGGAACAAATATTTTTATTCTATAATTATTATTATTCCATAATTTATATACTTCTTGAACAAACACTGTAACAAATATTCTATAAATTACATGGAAATAATATAAAACTACAGTATCAACAAACATAGAATATAAAGGTTTTAAGACACATAAAAACATATAGGCTAATTCCAAAGGGATACGTATTCAATACTAATGTTTTCTAAGTAAAGTCTGTGAATAATTAGTTTCATTAATAAAAAACGATCAATTATGATCTTTTAAAATGTTTAGAAGTAAGTTAGTTCAAATTCAGAGGATTAATTTGACTTATATATTAGTAAACAATATAAGTATGTTTACAATATAGCTGAACAATGTAAATTAGTATATACATGGATAGGTATGTCAATAAATGTTGTGTTTGTGGATTTCTGGAAATTAAATAAATATACGCCTTGTTACATGTCGTTCAAAATCTATCGTTGGGAGGTAAGTCGATAATTAATGAGTACTTCCAAAATATTCTGCGTTTGTAATGCAGCTGGACTACAACTGACCACTGCCACTGCAGTGACTGGGAATTTCACGTACCCAATAGGTGTAGTACGCAAGATGTCCTGACCTCGGAGAGATAGGCTACGTGATTTGTAAAGCAATCCTGTGGACAAGGGTCAAACATCCCAATTGTACAGGACACGCAGGAATCTGGAACGCCCGCAGCAGCAGTGAAAGGATGATGATGACAGTTTCGAGGTCATGGCCCGGACCCGAAGTGAAGAAGGAGGGAAAACGTTGGTGCTGGAAACTTCAAGAAACATCAGCCAACAGTTCCACGTAATTAACATGTGTCATTCAAACACTTGACCTGCGTCGTCGGAGAAAGCGCTGTCAAACCCGTTTCAAGCCCTTGACGTTTCAAAATTTCCCATTTCGATTATTGGAAGAACGTTTCTTGGAGCCTGTTAACCGGAATTCTTCTTGTAACTGTTTAATTGGATATTGGGATACTTTGAGGAGTATCTCAATGAAGTATGTATGTTTTCGTAGTCTTTGCTGAACTTGTGATTGCATGGAGTAAACAACAACTGTTAAAAACTTAGAAACTGCAACCGGAATGAATAAAAGAGAAAAGTAATTCTACAACTCACAGTAGACAGTTTTTTTTTAATATAAGCTCTTCGATTATCTTCAGTAATTTTCTGGTTGGAAATTTCCGCTCCAAACGCTTCTTCCAAGCTAAGAATCTATCCTAAAGAGACTGTAGATTCGTCAATATTATACATTTGAACAGAACTATTGGAGCCAACTTATTATGAAAGTTTAAACTGTTGTCAAATTATTTATGTTGAAATGAATGTTTATAACAATCGGTTGATCTTATATGTCCTTGTGAATAAACGATTACATGTAAACGTTATAAAGGTTATTTATTTGTGTTATTGAGAAATATTTACCAGGAGCTTTAATAAGGTAGATAAGAATAGTAGGCTAAATGAATTGAAGTTAGAATATATACACAATGTATTTTGTTATGCTGAGTGGGTAATAAATTTAATGGGTCTCAATAAAAAACCCAGTAATGACTACAACTATATAATAGTAGCCGCAGTTCAGTAGTAAAGTGGCAGTAAAATATTATTGTTAGAAGTGAGAACAAAGACATATCATTAGGTATTATTTAAACCGTCAGACACTTCTAGCTTAGTAGGTAAACAGTACAACTATTATTAAGTGCATTACTACAGTCATCTGAGAAGAACGTTATATAAGGAATTAAACAAATGTTAATTAATTAATTTGTGACTACACCCATTCGAAAGTTGGGGCAAATTAGCAACCTAAAATGTAAAACATTTGCATAGCAACTGAAAAGTAAAAGGAAAAAAAAGAAAGTCGGAAACTAAATACCAGGTAGAATTTCGTAGATTTATATTGTACCGTTATGTTCAGATAGGATTTACTAACAGTTAAGAAATAAGCGTAAATCCTGAGGGGGTGTTTTTACCTGTGTTGGGTAAATAAGTATATATTTTTTAATTATATTTTATGTACAATATTTAAATATCTCTTATTATATATCGTATAATTGTTAAACAATTCAACATTATTATACTGATAAAATGTTTCATTCATCCACATTATGCATACGATCATTTACAGTAGAACAGGGGATTCCCGAATGAAAATAATGCATTTCTACACTGTGTCTTTTTCAAATATTATGAATTATATCCTACTTTTACGTGCTTTTTGAGTTTTTTATGCAAAACATGAGGTACCGGTATTCGTGTCTCATGAACATAGTTTTCATGTGGTTACTGAACAGATCTTTCATACGTTAAGATTTATGAAAATGATTAACCTTTTGATAAATTCAAAGTTTTATTATAATGGTTTAGTAGCTATAGCTTACTGTTTACCATCAATGTACTACAATATATAGCTTAATTGGGTTTTTACGAGTATTCCTTCAAGAGGAATATGATCCCCACATAGTTCTATGTTAGTAATGCAAATTATAATTTTAAAAGTGTTAGAATCTTAGGAGTATGAATGAAATTAACATGATCCAGCCTCTAATATTTTACATGTAGCCTAATGCTGTTTAAAATACAGTTATCATATAATGGACGCCACAAGGCTCTGATTGCATATCCTGTAGTAGGTCCAGAACTGGTCCTCTACTGTAGGTGAACTGTGAAAGGTTACTTACAGCGCTTCTGAACCAATCGGAGAGTTAGAGGCCATAAACACAACTCGTTATGGAGTTAAACTCGGGTAGGCAGCCTCTTATTCATCTAGGCGAGGTGTTTATTTAGCGGCGCGCCTGTCTGTTACAGATGATGCTTGTAAGCCGACTGCGCAACAAATTGCGCAGCTCCAGTTACAGAGTCGGCGCATTAGATGATGGTAAAAAACTCAGATTTTTTAAATTTTTGCTGTCTCTGAAGGAGACATTGCAATAAGGATAAGACTGCTTGAAATAGCATTACGTGCCTATTGCTTAACTTCTTCCATTAATCCGTATAATAGTGGAAGTTTGTGTTGGGCTGCACCGTGTATTAGATTTAGCCCGATCCTTTAGAGATTATCAGGGGTACAGAAAAATAGAAAAGTAAGACAACAGTCTTATAAGTAGCAGTTATTTATATTACTTAATTATCGATTAATTAAGTACTATACATGTTACTACAAGTTACTATCAATGTTGATAAAAGTTAGTTCAAACAAGACTTTTAACGTTAGCTCACATTTCCATATGACAATGAGTCAAATCATATGAAGGAAATTAAGATAAACTGGAATACTAGATTTTCAGAAAGGCGCACTACAGAAGAAATAATCAATAGGCATGTGTTTATATAACTACTTCAAATAAATCACTTGTTATAACCTACTGTGTGACACAGCATATGGATGTATCAAGTCATGGGGTTTTTTATGTATTTTGTCAATCATAAGTGATTAATTTGTATTTGAATTTCTTTACTTTAAATGGTTTTCGGAAAATTTTCCCAGTACTTAGAGTGTATCTCTAGCAAATAAAGAGTTTAAAGGGTCAAAATTTCATTTCAGCAACAAAAGAACGGGATATTTTGACTTGCACGTAATTTGTGTCATTTATGTCAATTACCAGGTATTAAGGGTTAAGTGTTTCTAAATATTAAGCTTAGTTACCGCGTGGGATTGCGCTAATAATCATACATTTTTCTAAAAATCATCTTGTATTCATTCAAGCAATAATGACTCTACAGATGTCCATTTTTTTTATTTTGGCAGTGATTTTCAAAAGGGAGAGTTTAAACTATGTGACTCTACTTCTTGACTCGGAAGTTATGAAGTTGTCAAAAACCCGATTTATACAAAAAAGGAACGTCTTTCTGGAGCCCCTTATAATACGAGCCTTTTCTTTTTTCAAGCAAAAACAATAGTGTATTAACTTATATAGAATGCGATTCAAACGGTCCATAAAATATTTATGCTCTGTGTTGTTTTATGGATTCTGACACAACCTCATCTCTCATTGAGAAACCTGCTGAACTTGTTCAGTAAACATTTACTTTCCCACGGGATTCAAAGCAATTCCAGATTCATCTCCTAGGCCAGGTACTATCCCAATAGTTCTATCTTGTATAGGAGAGCCGACAATCTTCACCGGAACGACTCATTGTTCAAAGCTAGAACTGCCTCTTGCACTGGACAATGTCCTCTTGTAACCAGTTCCTCTCCCTTGATGATACAGTTATTCAGTACGACAGCTACTGAAATGTGCAATGTGCAATGTCAGAGTATGTCTATCAAAGATTGCAACTCACCGGCCTACGCCGCTTGCAATTACAACAGATACTACACTGTCCAACGTGTGCATCTACATCACATTTATATTCATGTATTCATTAAATACCTGTAATTTGTTGAAATCACAGAGTACCGGTGTAATTGTTGGTTCTGTGTTGATGTTATAAAAGTTATGTTTCTGCTCAGATGAAAGCTGACACCGTAAATGCATCACTGTTAAGAGTTTAATTACAATATATTTAAATTTATTCCGAGATATTAATTATAACCGTAGATGATTACTCTATAGTTAGTAAAATAACAATTTAAAGTTATTACGAAATAAATTGTGCAATTAAATCCATTGATGTATAACGTTTTTGTTTCAGGTAATTATTGTGAAGAGTCTCAAATGGTAGTAAGTTGAGAAGAAAATACTATCCTTAACTTCCTCATTTTTCAGCAAAACATAATAAATAACAATTCATGACGTATTCATTGTATGTATAAGAGTGGTCATGTTAAAAAAAAAAATGTTAGTTGATGTTATACAATAATTATTGTTACCTTATTTGGCCTAATCATTTCGTTATTATCCTAATATTATAATTGGGAAAGTGCCTTTGTTTGTTTGTATTGATTTCACCTATAAACTGATTCAACCGATTGTACTGAAATTTTACATGGACATTTCTAGGGTCCCTAGGATGAACATAGGCCTATTAGTTTTTTTTAAATCCTTCAGGACTACGCCCAACTGGCCTTTAAAGCAGCAAAAAATCCCCATTTTTGTCTCTAAAGTAGTGTAATGTGAATTCAAAGGGCCAGTTAAATGTATTCAACTGTTATGTCTAAACATTGGATTATGACAGCACGACAAAGTGTTTCAGTATGTCGACCAATATTTTCAATGTGTCTACGTTTACAGAGTGAAAACATAACAAAAGTAAGAACACGTCTTATTTCAATATCATTGCAACCAGGCAAACCAATTTATTTATTCTGAGTCACAAAGTAAACCACGATACACTAAATGCAATTTTTATGACATAAATCGTCGAGGTGACATCGCATCTATTTCTCAATGATGAGGTATACGATACTGATTAGGTATCTGATATATTAGGTATACTGATATAATTCATAAATAGGACCGAGGAAATAGTACGATAGCGAACATGGATTGGGAAGCAAGAAATTTACTTTATCTTGTATTATCTTTATATGGATGGAAACTGTCATTAAGTAAGTATTGAAATGTATTAGTGTTATTGATTTTGATTTTAGTTTCTAATTTTAAATAACAACATATCTATTTCCATACAATTTAGAAAACTATACTGTTTTGAATCCAACCTCATTGCATAATTATAAATGGTCTATTTATATTGTTTCTCAGGGAAAAAGAAAACTCCATTTTTGCATTAGAAATATAATTAATTTGAACTAGAAGTGCAAAACCAGAAATAAGAACTACTCATACTTTTGCTTAACTTCTGGTCCTCTTAATCTTGAACACTGTAAAATTGGTACCTGGTGTATGATAAATATCATAGGACCCTACCATATAATATCACAAGTGCTTTCACAAAGAAAACGATAAACTTCGTCTTTGGAGTCCCTCTGCATTGTCTAAAATAGTTCGTGTTACTGAAATCGTGGGAGCTATTCAAACAAATACGCGGAATTTTAATTGCGGGCGAAGACGCGGGTATGTGCTAGTTTTAAATAATGTTTAGTTGTAGATTTCCTCCTTTATTTTCGTGATGTAAAAAAGAACTCGAGAGTCGTGTATTATTTTACACCAATACTTTTTATTAAATTGTATTAATTCTTATTGGGCCTGACATATAATCGTAATTTATTTTAAACTGATGTTTTGCATTAATTTATGTTGTTGACAAAACTCACGAATCGGTGGAATTAGTCACTTGTACCAAGGGAGGAAACTGTTATTGTCAACGTAAGAGAAATGTTGGGACTTGGAAGGCAGATTCGAGCGTGATTACTTTCTTCAGGGTGTCGAGGAACTTTTCACCATCGATACATACATAAGCTCTTTCCCTTACTTTTCTATTAAAAAAAAAACGCCTTCTGGCATATACTATCATAAATCTTCATCCATTATAAGTAACACCCCCACACACACATTTCCATCATAACCGCAATAGCACAAGGACAATTTTTTTTTTAATTTGCTAACTATATAGAACGTAGGATTGATTTAATATGAATTTTGAGTTTAGCTCCAATTTCACCTTCCTCTCTATTCAGCATCTGGAATCTGATGCTGTTTCAGACTTGACTCCTGGAATCTGGAGCCATGTTCGTCTGAAGAGTTCGAAAATAGCTAAATTGTTCATTTTGTGCTTCTTCGACGACTTTTTTGAGATCTCTTCAGATGAAAATGGCTCCATATTCAAGTCTGAAACAGCATTAGATTCCAAACACTGCAGTAAGATAACGGTGAACTGGAGCTTAACTCATGATTCACATTGCTAGCTATGTAATAAAAGTTAAATAAGTTAATAGATAGCCTTTTCTATTGCTTGTTTGAAATTAAGATATACGTCCACTGCATATGGGGAAAATGTAATTAAGATTAGTGTTTATAAGGAAATACGCCGCACAGGTGATATCAGTGCAGCCATTTATTAAATGGCCGATATCTGGCACATATCCAGGTTAGCCAACCTCTCCCAACGTGAACCAACTCATTTGTTATTCCGCGTTCCGTAAATTAATCCAGAACGTGTACGATCCCGATATGTCATCCTTTTTCATGCGGGTCCCATTAATACGTGAATGGGTTTTGGAATTGGTTTTCTTCTCTTCTCGTCACAGAAGATTTTATTGACACAGCAAGACTAATTCCATCAGTTTAACCCGAAGGCTGGCAGAGATCGGTTCGTTTTAACGTATCAGTCGTAATTTAATTTGCATAATGATACGCGCATAAAATGCATAAACAAGTTTATGAAATACTTTTTAAACATGAGTGACGTTTTATCTTGACATATATTAGGGTGAAGAAATCTGATTTCATTAAGGTCGTTTTTTAAATTTCATAATCAAAACCGCTAAGCACATACCGAAGACATTTTTTCGATGAAACCTTTTGAGCCATTCTACGAAGAACTGTGGATTTTTAAATTAGAAATGTATGGTATCTTGAAACATGCCTACTGACAATATCTGAATGTTCTGAACTTATATTTATTATTCAATTTTACTGTAAAAACATTGAAAAACTTATCTCTTTATCCGTTATTTCTGGATTCTATAATTTAAATACATATAATTCCCCGCAAACTTATTAGTTTCAGAGTCATAAAATCCAACAATATAACATATTAACTCGATTAGGCAATTATTTTACAGTAGGCCTATTTAAATATTAATAGAACAGTTGGAGATTTGAGTGTTTTATGTACGAGCCTATAGGACAGGTATAACATAATATCATAATAGTTCAAAGTTTAATCATTCTAAAGAGAACTTCTACAGAGTTAAAACTATTCTTTGTTTGTTTAGTGAAGGCGCTTCATAGATAAGAAGACCTTTTATTTACGTACGAATGACAACAGACAATTTAAAATAGTTGAACGATCTTTTACATTCGAAAGTGACAAAAAATGTATAGTTCACAATAATAGGTATATATATATATATGTAATATCTTAATTATTTTAATTTTTTACGTATTTTATTGGTATTTCCTTGACGTTTAACATAAAATAATTCCAATCAAGAAGTAATTACGATCATTTTCAAATTGTTACGTTCTGTGTTTTTATCTTCAAAAAAGTTAGCGTATCCTAATCCTAATTAATACGATATTATAAATGTGAAAGTGATTTTGTTTGTTTGTTTTGCCTTCACGCATAAACTATTCAACCGAGTGTACTTAAATTTTGAATGACATACTTAGAGTCCCTGGAATGAATATAGGCCTATTATTTCGGAATTGATATTTTATCAAACCTCTGGGCTATGCCAGTCTCTAAAATATAAAAAAAACCCTAATCTTAGGCTCTCAAGTTACGAAAAATTTAAAAATGCTGTTAACGTAATCAACTGTTTGTGTCAATATTGATTTTGACAGGGCGGCCATGTGTTTAATTCATTCATTAATTGAATAATAATATTTAAGTTCCATAAAACTGTGAATGTTTATGTGCAAGAATGTCTAGATACTCAAGACTTACTCAAGGTTAGCTGCCTTGACATTACTAGACTGTAAAACAAGACTATAAATGACTACTGAAATGTTGCATAAACTTTCTAAGAATTTCCTTCCTATATCGGGACTACACGATTTTGACTGTGTGGATTTCTCAGGCTTAAGTACGTATGTATTATTGTTTACATATGTTCTATTTATCAGGACAACGTGATATATTCTACTGCGGCGCTGAAAATATATTCGATTGGAAGTCAACGCTTTTTAACAGGAGTAGGGTTCCTAAATCTACACACATTCACGCACCCTTATATCCTGCTTTATATATATATATATATATATATATATATATATATATATATATATATATATATATATATATATATTTGATTGAGTCAATAAAGTAAGATTAAATTTGACACCGTATTATCTTCTATTTACTTATTATTTACTTCTAGTTAATAATGTATCTACATAAATTAAATTAGAAGTAAATTTAAACGCCCGGAAGTAAAAACCTTTTGACCGAGGATTTTCAGTCCTAAGTAGGTAAATACAAAAGAAGGTAAATTCAACCAGAAACGTTCTTATACGTGCAAAACACGTTATATCACCTAAAATTTAGTCCCTCAAATTCACATCGTATTATATTACATCATAAATGATTTGACTAAGTAGAGACTTTGATTTTTGAAATTACGGTTGAAACCGTAGGTTATAACTAGTATTATAATACAGAATGAATCAGTAGAATCAGTAGATATAATAAATATTAAAAGTACATTTATATGGTACAGATTGTAAATTTCGTGTCTGTGACTTACCCTGGCTAATTATTGTCATCCCTTGATTTTCGTAGTTGTTTACGGAATGATGATATAAACCAATACAAATTGAATCACAGCTTTTATACCCATATCTAGGCTTCCAGTTATGTAGTTACCATTTTACCATCACACATTTTTACATATTTATATAAAGGAAAGAAAGATTTACACAACTTAACTTCAATAGGAGTGCTTAGCAGTGTTGTTAGATTCTTACATTTCCAAAAGAGGCCACTGAAACCAAGTTTTACTGTCATACGGATGCATTTGCAACTAACTAAAAGTAGCTTACTGCACTTTTTATTATTGCTATAAATTTGACGGTTAATGCATCGCCGTACCTGTTTATTGCTCGAAATGAGCATGGGCGTGCTCGGAATGGTGTGATAGTAAACTCTACCAGCACTATATTTTAACTGATAAATACAGTAGTAGAGCGTGTTAACTAGCTCTGTAAAAGTCTAAAACGTAATGGCCAGTAGCTCCCATTAGCTAAGCTCTCTCCTGACGTGGCAGCTTCAAAGTATAGTTCGGTCTTAGTACTCGTATAAACAGTACATACGTTACACTGCATTTAATCTGTGTATAAAAGTCTCATCCTAGAAATCCGAATAAGTTTGGTCCACCACGTTCAAATTAATGGGTAAAACACTCACAAAAAGTGTCCTTGACGTAGTAAACTAAGTGTATTTTGCCTTGCTATAACACCACTACGGCTGTACATTTTTGTTTGATTGATTTTCGTAATAGAGAGTTTTATATTGTATAAATTTACCTAGCCGCTTATTATCGAAAATCCAAACTATCTATTACTTACTAGTTTTCACCCTTTTTGAAGGCGTTTAAAAAGAGCGTTATGTCTTTCATTCGTTCCGAGGTGAAGTTCTTGTAAAAATACTTTGTCCGACTAAAAGTAAGCTGAATGTATATTTATTTCAATTTGACAGTCACCTGAATGTTCATGCACATGTTCATATTTTTGTTTTTTGCTATGTATTAAAATTTAAACATCTTCCATTGTATGCTATTGATGAATTAGAGTTTAGTTAAGCTCTGGATTAATTTGGGATCTACATTTTTTTTCCTGCGATATCCTTATATTTATGGATGTAACCTCGTAAAGACTCATCTTAAAGGCAAATGTTCGAACTTTTATACAAATACTCCCCTAAATCGATGAAATGGAGAATAGAGAATACCAGGTAACATCTGGGACCGTGCAAGATTAAAGTGTGTTCTAGTGTTGACTCTCTATCGTGGGAATTTGTAAGTTTTAAATTTTTTGCAAGAGCTAAATGCATGTCGACGCTGAGACGATAAATCATTCTAAGAATAAGACAAACATTATCCATGAGAATTACCCGTCAATCTTATGAAGAAATGTATTTCATGTACCTTAGAAATGTTGTTTACTATTAAGCCATTAGCCACTTTTTAACGTAATCCATTCTGTTTGAAAAGCCCTATTTCTAGATTATCTCTAAGTGATACTGATTGTTTTTATCACTGAACTCTCCGGAAAATTATGTTTCCTTCATATCTCCTAGGTTTGTTCTTGTTGTTGAAAATGTTTAATTTGATTTAAAAATGGTTAATCGGTGATAATTGTTTTTAGTTTATGCTACATATAGCAAGGAAGACAGACGCAGTATGTATTTAAATAACTTTTCTCAACAAACACTATATACCATTTCTGAGTTTCGTATTCGAAATACGAAATACCTGTTTTATTTAGGTCTAGAATGACTAGGGAGGTAAATCTCGTAAAAATAGAATCAAAGCCTACTTCGACAATCTAAATCACACATGAGACCTCTTACGTAGTTGCATTAGTGCACCGTTACATGCAAGATGGTGTCTTGCATTCATTATTGTCCGGACATTAATAACATAAGTGTGGCCTAGAGGACCGTGCAATGCGGGTGTCCAGGCTTCAGAACTCAGCCCTGAGGCAGGAGTGGACATCGGAAATTATACACCAAGGTAGAGACAATCGTATTGTTATTTCACCATGAATCTTAATGCATTCTGTCTTCACAGTGTGATTCTTACAAGTGTTCAATGTATTCGACTTTAATTTTATAGTTATCGCAGTTTTGTACAATACTTTGTTATTTGACCTCGTACACACTTTAAAATGCGTAGTGTATTAACTAACTTTCTATATCAATCTAATTTTTTCTTTAATTTCGGTCTTTAATCTGCCTGCTTACTGTATATTTATTGACATCGGCCTATTTGAGTTATGGCATTTGCGAATACTAGATCATTAAGGTGGAATGGTCAGTTTTTAACAAAATTATTGTTTTAATATAAAATTGACATGTCTTTACGATTAACTTAAAATGGGGAAAATAAAAAGTTTGTTATTAATCAACGAGCAATTGTAGCCATTAAATTTGTAATTTTGGGCAGTCCTTATAACATTACTACAAAATGCTTTAAGGTAAGTGGTAGTAATATACTCGTATGTATACCTAAGTTATGACTTAAGTGAATGATGTTGTTTAAATTATTTAAGAATTAATGCAATAGTATTTCTAGTGAAATATAAATTATGAAAAGCATAAAATGTTTAAATGATATATTACATGTGAATATTTCCTAATCATAGAAGGAAAACCATATCCTTATCTTCAAACTCTTTTCTATGAATCTCAATTCGAAATTAGCGAATCAAATGTCTGAAATTCGTTATGCAATGATCAATATTCTATAATTGAATGTGCTCAACGTATCTTAATAAACTTTAATCTGACCGAAAACCGACTGCAACACCGTATAATAAACCGGCGTATTAATAACGAACCCTAGAATTTGAGGTCATAGAAATAATGCTTAATTGATGACAAGTGTAGTGATTAAATGGACGGGTTGATACATTAATTGACAGAAATATAATAATTACTGTTTGGGTAATATATAAGGGCCCATGTAATAATCGAAAATTACCTTTAATTAAACCAGGGCGCGCCTAAGAGCAAGGTTTGTGCTGCGGAGTGTCGCTAATTTGCAAAATGATCTTGCGAATGTAATTTATACTACAATGAGGAACCGATAGCTAATAATTAGTAGACGTGGAGCTGAGGCTGTCCGCCCAGGTGCTGATGATTTGGCGGAATTGAATGTCCTAAGTGGTAGTATCCTCGGGGTCCGGGCTACCATGGCGAGAGATGATGACGACCTCGGCACCGGCACAAATGACAGAGCGTCCTCACGTAGATCGTGCCTAGAGTAGGAATAGGTCCGCTCGTTCTGTGAGGTTTAAGGCCGTCACAATCGCGTTGTTTTCGGCAGCCCAAAAACATAAGCTACTAGTCTAGAACATTTAATATGGTGTTGGCACTTTCACACCATTATGTTCTGGAGACGTAAAAAAATTCTAATGTTCCTAATACGAAAATGTTGAATCAATCAAACTACATATTCCTTTCTCAGAATTTGGTATCTACGACATAAGTAGATTTTGCCCATTGTTATGCAAGTGCTTATTTGGTGAAATGCCACTTCGCTAACGTTCAGCCTAGTTCTGTATAGGTACGTACACCGACATCAAACTCTATTTTGCCAAATGTGTGGGAGTGAATGTATTCGTCATTCACGAGATGTCGTGCAGATACTTCACTAATGCTAAGCCAAAATTGGCGGATATAAATTTACCGTCATCGTACTCTGTCTTGACTTCGTGGAAATTGAATTACATGTCAGATTTCATGTTTATAGCGTAAAAGGTTTTACAGAGGCAGTTTTTTTATATAGTTTTGACGGCTTCGTTATCAATGAAACTTTTCAAGATGACTATCATACGCATTTGAGAAAAATTGTTATCTCAGGTATTTCACAAGAAAAATCAAAACGAAATTTTTCACAACCTTTAAAAGTAATTGCAAATAACATTACTTATTTTTCGATAATTTTCAGGTTTCAAGGTGGTGGCGTTTGTAATTTAATATGTGTACAAACATAATTTCGGATTTGTCTGGTAAGGTTTCAAGAATATGGACTTTCTCAATGTTTGAAAGTGTTATAATTGTACTAAATCGCCAAAATGGTGGGTTATTGTCTCATCAGTGTTGAGCAAATCAAACATCTAATTCATTTCGGTGTGAAAACCTCGTGTGAAATCTACCTTTCTTCCGACTGAGCCGGAAGGGATACTTTAAAACTTAATAGACACATCACAATGTATATCTATTCGTTAGTTTCGTAAGGATAATTTTTGAAAAATTGACAAAACTTTCAAAAATAAAATTAAATAGTGATTCATCTTTTAAATCTGTATGCATAATGTCAAAATATTTACTTTTTACGAAATATTGTAAGGTTCTTATGAAAATATTGATGCGGACTTCACCATAGTGTATGATTTCTTGTAAAGTCTGAATAATACCAATGATGTTATGGTTCCTGAAACATACCTCTTGCAGCTTCATACAGAAGAAGACCCCCACCTTGAACTATTAGACTTATGACCTGTATTCAACGCATCAAAAATGATGGTTCACGTTCACGCCTGGCATATAAGATTAAAACGGCTGGAACCCATCCAATACCCCAGAGATTTCTGAATGGAGCTTCTCTGGACGGAAGAATCTTTAATCAACTCCAGATTGGTGGGAAGTGTCCAGCAAATCTAGCAGATATGAGATTTCTCCGGCGTGAATTCCACCTCAGATCATACGATCAAAAACTTCATTTAAGGTTTAGAGGATTCAGGTCGTCGGTGTTTTGGAAGCCAGCCAATTGTGGTGGGCGAGTTTACGAAACTACCAATACTTCACATCTTAATGCTGCTTGAGTACTGATGTAGATCGTATGGTCTTGGATCAGTCTTAAATACTATCAACTCAGCTTTGAATAAAACTGGTAATGTTTATTGCATATTTGAAAGTCTAAGAATTCAATGCATATTTATAACCTAAACTTGTTTGTAGTGTTTGAAGTTTTCATAAACTGTATTTTCCTGATAGAGATTGTAATCATAATAAATAAATTCAAAATTTAAAAATGAGAATTTTAATATTTGAAATGTTTGAAGTGAAATATACTGTTTTGACAAGTGTTTTTTGCTTGTGCATGCACATTTTTAAAACGGGTATGCTCTCTTAAAATGCTTTGAAGGATTGCGTTAAACCATTGGAGTTGTAATAATAGTTGTAAAATGGTTGGTATTTTGTACATGTTTTATAGTAATGCTGAATTTGTTCTTATTTGAATTAAATGTTCAATAGGCTCCATTTTAGGAAGTTAAAGCAAGTCTTACAGCAATTTTTTTTTAAGTTTTCCTCTTTTATTACCAAAAACTATGTGCAAGGTTTGGTATCTGTAGCTTTACTAATTCTAGAGATAGTATGTTTTTTGTAAAAAATACAAAATGGCGGCTAGTGACCAAACAACACATTTCTCGACCTGCATTTATGCAGGTTACTTTTTGTTTGAACTGATGACTTCTTTTTTAACTCCCTGTATACATATATACTGTTAAAACGTTTCATATTCTTACCGTTCTTTGTGAATCTGATTACAAGATACCCTCAATACTGCTTTACATGCCCAGAAAACTCTCGTGGAGTTACTAAAAACCTTCTCTATTTTACTTACACTCGGAAAAAAATCTTGAAAACCTCCAAAAATCCAACTGGACACCGATTACATCACCCGCAAAGGCCACATTCATGTAGAGATGGGAAGGTGTTTTACGAATTTATTTTATTTCAATTAACTCATATGTGGAAGGAGTATGAATCATGTACAAGCAGAAGACCGCTAGTCTGTTTCAAGTTCGACATTCCTCTACCAAGAAAGGACTACATGTACCATTACTAGGACCGGTCCTAGCTGCGCACATGCGTGTGTTGCAAAGCTGGTCCTAAGTTCCTCCGTTACTTGACTAATGCCGTAGTTGGCACGGATCCTAAGGTGACGACGCCATTCTTGCTGGTTGGTTTGCGAGGAATTCTTCTGAACCGCTTCGTTAGTTGGGTCGTGTCCTATCCGTGTCGGTCGACCTGGAGAACCTAGGAGCGACGTGACTTGCTACAGAGTTATGAAGGACTTGCGACTAGTAAACTTTGCAGTTCAGTTGCTTTTCAGTTTATGTTTACATAAACCGGTGCTGATGTTTACATAGCCGGTGCTGAAGAATTTCTTCTTGCAAAACCTTAGTGATTACACCAGAGACTACTGAAATGTTCCATCCTAATTGTTTGAGTCTAACTCATAAAAGGGCAATTACAAGCATAGCCGGTGCTGAAGAATGTCTTCTTGAAATCTTAGTGATTACTCCAGAGACCACTGAAATGTTCCATCCCAATTTTTTGAGTCGAATTCATAAAAGGACAAGGACGGTCAGAAAACTGGAACAATTTGACTTAATTGTTATGTTCTGGCTAAAATACCAAATAATTGACGAATATAATGTGATTAATAAACGGATACAGTGGAGTTTTGACGGATCTGGCAGAACGTAACGAAAGAGATATCAGACAGACGGAGTGACCTTTGACCTTTGATGTCCAAAATCATTAGGGTTCTTCCTTAGACCTAGAGGAATCTAAATAAATACCAGTACAAGTCTCCTAGGACTTTTCTATCAAGGGTTATCGCACATACAGACGAACAGACGGGCGGACAACGCCTTAATTTTAAGAAAGCTCTCATAGAACATACAACAAGTAAGCAAACGTTAAAATAAATTTGATTTTAATTCATTATGGAAACTGTAAGATTCCATAAATTTAAAAAGTAATTCCGAACCCATGTCTATTCATTTTGAGACTAATAATGGTTATGTGCCTAAAATATTATAGTCGTATTCGTAGAAATCCTAGGTAATTGGTTTTATAGAACTAGACCATTAAATTAGAGGCATATAAACATTTATTGCAGCGCTAAATCTAAAATCCTTCTACGTTTCTACGTTTTATTGCCGTACAACTAAACTCCAATCGGTGTGTTCAGTTTTGATCAGAAGGTGGGACAGATTCTCACGGGCACAGACCCGGATAGTGGAGCCGTAGCTGTCACTGGGCTAATTTGAGTGGCCTACGCTAGTTTGTAGTCCTGACTAGTGGCCAGGAGAGATGACGTCCACATCGAACACCTGTCAATAGATCCTCGTTATCCTTCTTGCTTCAGGTCAGAAAGTTGCAGGATAAAGGTGAACCATAATCATTCTGGAATAATGTTCTGGAGTGAGTTAGCAGGTATTTCAAGAAACATGAACCCTTCACCAACGACAGGTTCAGTTTTAAAGGACATTAATTCATAACTTCTGTGTTCAAAATAATTTGAGTACACAGTTACAACATTTTAGTGCTCATTATGCATACATAAATTATAAATTGAGCGTACAAATTTACAAATGCTCCTACATACTATGCAATTATCGTACAGGTAGCACAGTGTCTTTATAATTGTGTAGGTTATACAGACAGAACAGTTATTTCTACAGCAGCACATCAAATGAATATCTTTCTCTGTGATATTTTCAACAAATCTGCACTACATCGCACACTCAGCGACATAATTTGCGCATTGAGCAAGTGTGATTATAATAACTATTGCTGGGTATAATATATAGACTACATGGGGTATTCATCATCGATAGTCTGTACGATTTGCCCTTTAGATAGGGGGTAGGTAGAGTCATTTTATTAATTCTGCATATAACAAGTTGTCACTGAAGCCATTCAAATAATTGGTAGAACAACTTAGGTGAAAAGTTAAACATCTTGCAATTACGCATTGCTTAAGTAAAACCATACTTAGGCACGTTCATGTTGTCGTTGCATAAGTGGATCTTATAAAAAATTATAATAAAACAGCTAATGCGTTTGTAAATTAATAAACAATTTTCTAAAAAACACGATTAAAAAAAATCATAATCCCTACTCGGAGTTTTCTTAACTATGGATATATAGTTCTCTACATATTACTATAAAATATTTTTGGAATAAAATAACCTAACAGCGCAGTGTAGTGTAAGGAAAGAAAGTTGTTATTTGCAATGATCACGTGAGTATCGTAAGTTCCATGCGCCCCTCGGTACTCAACGATTAAACTATAAAGTAGTCCTTAAAGTAGATTTTGATTTTGAAAGCATTCATATGTTCATAGCGTTCTATAATTAGGCAACATGTTAATTTTGAGTTTTACTTACAATGTCAAACGAAATACAATTGTCTAGAACTCAAAATCTAAAATCACAGGGGACTGAATGTAAATGTGAAGTTACTTATGTCAAGACTACTATCGCTGCAACTGATGGATAGTACACACAAAACCGTTAAAAGGGTATTACTCAATTTGTAATAAAACACGCAACATTCAGTACAATGTATTCGATGTTAATTAGTAAAATATTACGCAGTCTTAACTACACATATGCGATATAAATATTTATATCCCTCATGTTTAAATTTAAGTAAATCGTTAATTGAAATACTTCACCTAAACATTTATTAAATCAAACCACTAATTAAACCCGTTCTGTAAAATCACATAATTTTGACTCCTAAAAACCTAATTAAAAATTTTAAATAAGGCCAACCGTTTAACTGTGAAGGAAACAGGATTTTCCGGACATTTCACATTGTTCAGTGAAACAAAACAAATCAGTAACACTATGTTTCGAGATCTGCAATCTGATCTCTTTTTCAAGTAATTAGTCAGGTAATAAAATCTTAAAAAAAAACTGTTTAACCCTCCCAGTGGCAACTACTTTCTCTCCAAGTGGCGGGACTTTTTCTCACATTTTGTATTGTATCAATATATACATATTTTTAGCTCTAAAAATTATATAAATATGACATATTACTGTATATATCACATTAAACTGCACAAAACACACAATGTAACAATGTTAAAATAATTTACTTACCTTGGTTTAGTTAAAAAGTAGATGAGTTGAAAAAACAAAATATTTTTTTGAAAATTTTAATTTTTGTTTGGCTTCAATTATGAAATTAAAAAATAGATAAAATAAACTATTCTTGATAGCAGTTTTGTTCTAAATTTAATTTTAATTAGAAAAACACAGTTTGAATGTACTAAAAAAATACACTAACACACTAACACTAATTACATAAAACAACTATGTACACCAGTTTTTATGACATTTTAGTCTGTATCTGAGCCATCTTCTTTCCTCCTCTTCCTTCCAGGCCTTAGAGGTTTCCAATAATGTTCCAAGTAGGGAAAGCACTCTCTGTGAACTCCGCAATTGCAGGCTGGACACCAAAAGTTGCTTTTACCTCTTTTTTTGTGGGTCCACATACAGCACATAGTCTTTTTTCCTCTTTTTTAAGCCTCAGCTTTAAGCTATGACGGCTTCATTGAACACTGGCTATTTCATGTTTATTCCTGATGGGCCCTCCCCGGGATTTGAACCCGTGATCTCTCAGTAAGAGAGCCGAGACTATATCCATTAGTCTACGGAGGAGGACAACACATAGTCTTTCTTTGCGTCCAGCCGTGACTGTTCTATTAACGCGACTCGCCAAGGGCGTTTAAAATCGACATACAGTAAACAAAACGTATAGCCAGTACAATAAAATACTATATGAAATTAAAGTTTGGATTCTGTTCTTTCTATCCATACCACTTCAGCGCGGATACGTCGCAGAATGTATTTATAAACCGTTTAACAAAAAAGGCTTACGTAAATAGACGCTGCAGCGTCTTTCACCACTCGGAGGTGTTACTTTTTCCATCTGTTTACATTTTAACCATCTATTTAATTAAGGCAACGCGAAGAATAAGTTCAGTTAATGTTTCTGTTAAATTTGTGCAAGTGTAAATTTTTGTTTGTATCAAAATCTCTTTCAGCGTTGAGCAAATCTGGAAGGGTGCTAACAGTTTCGTGTAATGCAATCTGTCTAAGAGAAGGAATTCACTTCTGGGTCTCAGAAAGGAACTCGCGGCTGCGCGTGCGCACACGCGGTGATTATCGCCACCGAAGATTGCAGGCCCCGAAAACGCGGATGTTTCGTCATAATAAGCGTGTGTCCGTTATTGAATACTGAGATAGCCGTTTGGTGTGCCACAGGGATACTGATTGTACCCGCTGCTATTTCTGGACTCACCCAATCGCCAATGTAATCTATCCGCTTTGGACTGCGGATCTTGAAGATATTTGAGAATGGCTTTGGGGAATTTTTTATAAGGATTAGTACAATTAATCTATGGGAAACGACTCAAATTTCATATTTACAGTGGGAGGGTAGTTTTAAATTTTAGGGAGAAGGGCGTCTATTCCAGCCATATTTATATTCTGTATGCGATCAACCGACAGTTCGTGAGATTGCAGATCAACAGTCGTACATAAATGGGATAACGGGTTCGGAATTGTCGAGTAACAAAATGACAAACAGACTGACAGTGACTGACTGACAGGCTGTCGACGAGACGTACAGGTCACGGCGGCCGTTTGCACAAATTGTTTGCACCACTTTTTATTTTGTGGGCACATGTGTGCAACTAGTTTTCAGCTGTAGAATATTGCATACGTGTGTATTTTATTCACCCAAGGAGATTTCTGTAGAAAATTCATTAATATAAACTTGTGTTTTATTCGGTCACTTCTACTTGTATTGGTGAAATATATTTATTTATAGTAACAAACTAAATGTTCAGATTCTTTACAAAAGGCTAGAATCAGATCTAAATTATTTGTCGTACTTTAATTCCTGTGTTTGGGTATAATATACAATCTAAGCAAAGTCATTCTAAGAATAACAAAACTATTTGTTAACCGTATATTTTTATTATACAACGAACCTCAAACGTATTTTGTTGTTTATTCTTAAAATGGTTTATTATGGTTATTTTTTCCACTGGTATCAAATGGAATTCTCTTCTGGTGGGAAACTTCATCGTCATCCTCTTTCAACCGGGTTTTTAGATTGCAGAAAATGGCTGTGAGGGTGATTTGTGCTCTCGGGAGCCGGGAGAGAGCCGAGAGGTATTCCTTTGAATTTTTTTTACCCTTCCATCCTTATTTATATATTCGATGTGTGTATTTTCTTTTAAAACCCTGTCATCCTTTCCAGTATATATATATATATATATATATATATATATATATATATATATATATATATATATATATATATATATCCTTATTCCACACGATATTCCACAAAACCTGCCCTATGGATCCAAAAACATCACCACGAATTCTTTAAAAAAACCACATATGTGGGCCAAAATATTTTAATGCTCTACCAGACTATATAAAAACTAGTGAAACCCTTTCAATATTTAAAAAGAATAAATAATGATATCATGAACAGAGTATGTTATACCTAGGAGGAATTGTTGGGGGCTTATCTCTGACTGTAAGTTTATAAATTGTACTTCTCAATAGATATGTTGAGATTTTTTTTGTGATATGATTAAATTTGAAATGGCATGTAAAAATAATTTGATATGTAATATAGTTTGTATAACTATTATACGTATATGATTATGGCTATGTTCCATGCAGTGTTGTATTGTTAATTTGTTTGATTTGATTTAAATAAAATTGAAAACACCTACGTATTTGATTACTAGTTTTGATAATTATTGCTCAAGTAGTCATGAATTTTGCGCTTTTCGAAATGGAAACGTAAACAGGTGTGGGCGAAGCGTTGCTATTGATCACAATGTTTGCAGTTTAAAACTATTATTTTCTTACAGAAGAAACCGTAATTAATATAGGGAAGAAATGAGACAGAAATCATATGGGCGGTCATCGACCACAATGTTGCTTCGATTGTAACGGTTATTGGCCACTCCAAAAGCACTAAATACTAAATGGCAGCAATAGAGCCATTTGGTAAGCAACACCTGGCAGCCGACAACTGGAGATGATATCTCCGATCGGCCAATCTGAATGCTCTAATTGTCGCGTTCTCGGCCGGCTACGCTGGGAGCGGTGTCCAGTCCTTCAAATTACATCTGATTCAAGGTTCTGGCCTGTTCTCGCATTTCTGCGTTTCGTTAAACGCACGATCCTCGCGCGGCGCGGCGCGGACTACAATTTGACGCAGTTAGGCGCATTATGAGGAGCGTGACAGTCGAGGCTTCCCGCAGTATCTGGGCCGTGGTCCGGCAGCCATATCGGCCCGGGAACTACGGATCACCGGACTACGGCTGCGACTGCGACTGGCACAGTTTATTCCTCCAAATTGTCGCTGCTATCGCTAAAAGTGACCGACGGATCTTGCGGTTTCGTTTTGATCACGAACCCGGTGCAAGTGGTTCAAACAGTTTGTTGGCTTTCTCTTCCTTGATGCACAATTTTAAGGTTAAGATCTGTTTTAGGTTGGACTACTTTCAATAATTCTTTAGTCACATCTCCTTTACACCTTCACTGCTGGTATATACGTTGAGTGAGACTGACTACTCTCAAAGTGCTTCTGCACCAACTCTCTAGCTAATGCGTGTAGTCAAACGACTTTTTTGAAAACAGGAAATACAATTTGTATCCCACCACGGCTAATTATACGCATATAATGTAGTCAGTGATTGTTTTAATGAAGTGTGCCTTTGAGGAAAATAGCATAAATTACGCCATTACCTTCAGTCGCATTTCATGTAGCCCTGACTACTATAGAACACTCATACAATCTTCATCCATCTTTCTGAGCAAAATGGGCCCAGGTAACTTTTTTAATCTCTGAAATTTCTTTAAAACTACCAAAATCATTGTTTCAACAATTCTTGTCTTCTATGTATTGACCTTACAGAGTTCTTAATATGAAATAAAAGAACACAACCAACTGAACAATTCAACAATATAGATATTCTTTTAATTAAATTTCAGTTCAATATGCAACTTATAAAACTTTCTTTAGTGCAGGGGTTTTTCCACTTTTTATCCTTAATTTAGCCGCTACCCTGTAAAATGGGGTGTGTGACGATTTAAGAGGGCAAACTACAATTAGTAATGTACGAAATTTAAAGATGCGATCGATGTCTGTAACTGGAATATCGCTTCAAAAAAATATAATGGTGACAGCACTTATTTTTCACCCCACTATGGGTACAAAGAGGAACTTGGGTAAAAATACTTCTATAATTGAATATTTTTTATCGTTTTCCGATATGAGATTCATTTATATAATATCAATTGATTAATTAAATAAAATTGACTTAACATTTTTTGATGTCGACTTGATACAACGCAGAGAAATCAAGTTCTAGTTTCTACAAATTTCGAATTAATAAGATTAACAGAATAATGGTGTCGCAGATACAAGTACTTTGAGTTGGGCTTATGCCAGGTCATGATGAAGAGATTATGTTGAGTTGTGAAGAAGAGGATTGGCACAGCGGCTCAGGAACTGGTGGAGTACACACGCAGTAGACGAGCTGCGAGCAGTTGGCGCAGTCCCAGTACTCGGTAACAGTTTGGCACCCGGTCACTGTCGGCACGGCACGGCTTGAACAGTCCAATTTAAGTAAATAGTGCAGCACCACATCTTAGATGGTCGGTATAAATACAGCTTAAGTCTAACTCCCAACATTAACCGTTCTGTCACAACTTAAGTTCTTTATCTTTGTACACACCTTACATGTATTTCATTTTTAAGATCCTTATCCAAGATTGTTGGTCTTCTGCAAAGTGTAGAGTAAATTTTAATTATGTAACAAGTAAATTAAATTTTTTACTCAATGTTACTTTTATAATCTACACGTTGAAATGTTCTGTAAAATGCCATCTTAAACAATGTTAGTTCAAAGTAAATTACTGATGATCGTTATTCGTAATTACAAATAGATTACGATGTCAAGAACTGGTATGTGGTATCTTCATGTATTAGATCCTAAAACAATATAAGCTTACATGACTTATAATACATGAAAAAATCTATCCTATTATCGTTTCAAGAAAAGGGCAGTTATCATATTTCGTGACGTCATGTTTCCGCCGTAACACATAACAATAATACCTGACGTAATCCTGTTATGCTAGTTTAATTTTTTAAACTTAATTTGTACTCATGTTTAAGGCTTTTAATTTCAAGGATTTAAATAATTTGTTGTTAAAGCTCATAATATTATTATATCTGTTTGACAGATATTAGATTGAACGGAACTGGAAGTGTATGTAGATTTTTTAAATATACAGACAATATTTGTCTTGTGTGCTAAAAACTATTCCCGAGCTAAGATAAAATCAAATCGTTTATTTCCCCGTTACAATTAACATTGCATGGTAAAGGTCAGTTTTAGATTTGGAACATTGACATCACAATCCCACCACATTTAGACTCAAAACGAAGTGATACACTCATCTCACTTGGCCATCGCCAATGTTCGTCCAAGAGCCCTAATCTACCAGTTCGAGCCTCGGGCCCTCGTGTACCCTAGTGTAGGTCAACCATCTAAAGAAGGGTTGTCAATTTATTAGAGCCGGTGAAACTCGTGTCACAATAATTACAACTGGTCGTACGGAGAGCCCTTCTATTAAAATTAAGGGAAAATGTTGGCTCTTAGTCCGGACCTTTTCGGAAAAAAATATCGTTTATAAAATAATATTTATAAAATTTGGATTACATGTGTAATAATCTTATAGCTTAGTTTTTATTCACGTTATTTGTGTTGATCGATGCCAAATATTAAGAAAGTCAATTAAGTTTTATCTTAACTAAAAAAACTCACTCCACAATAACGCTATCAATCGACAATAGAAAGGTCGCCTGATTGATTTATTATTAGCTCACGGTTATCAACAAGTATGATATTGTGTTTCAGCCCCTGCAGCAGCTGGCTCGTGATTAAATGCGCTGTAAAGTGAACATATTGTAGTTTAAGAGCTCAAGTTGACAGCCCATCTCCCAGATGTGATGACGTAGTACACGTACCGCGTTGCTGACATCGTAACCGTAAATACAGATACCGCTGCCGCTCATACAAATCGATGCAAATATTATGCGTCTTTTAATTGGCTACTAACTATCCACTTGGCAATTTATTGTTTACTAGTGATTTTTCCAGTTTGTTCTCAATGTGTCTTCTACGAGATGACATCATAATTATAAAAACCACTAACTAGGAAGCCATCGCACTTGTGGTATTCTTACTCATTAGTTTTGACAGATGGTTCTTTACCACAAGTCCTTTTTATATGTTACGAGGATCTGCGTAATTATGGTCACTAAACTTGACACACAACTTTAGAAGAATATTAAAATGTAAAACATTATAAATGTTCTGGCTGACCGAAGTTTAAGTATTGTAGATATATTTACGTGGAATAACGGTCAGGTAAGAAGCTTATTTTATGTTATAACATCAATATCGTATAGCCAGGGGGATTAAGTATTTCAAACACCTCCCCTCCATCACCGATAATATGTCGATTTATTAAACTGGGGTGCCATAAATCAAATGTTTCACAGCTAACCATCCACGCCTCCCCCACCACAATTATTTCTAGCTATGATCTTGCCTTAGCGTTTCTCTGAGGGGATTGTAGGGTTGTAGGTCCACGCCTAATTTTGACGTCACGTGTTCACAGAATGGGACCGTGAGTCCACGCCGACACCCCTGGTTTACCGATCCTGATTATCAAGACTGATCTGGTAGTACATTAGTGTTACTACCTGAACATTCTCCACTCTAATCATGCTTTCACTGCATTCGTATGGCATACTGCTATGGTAGTAAAATGTTAACAACAATTACACACATAAAAAATAAATTTAAATAATTACTTTAAAAGCAAACTCTAAAGAGTATATTAATATCTTAAATAATATATTTTTTATACTTCTATAGTAATTCTGCGCTATTATGTTAGCTTTTTAACGCAGTAAGTTATTATTAATTATTCGTTTTTGCGATTTGTTTTTGTACATTAAATTGTCAAGTCCATTACTCATTTCATTAGGCTACATGTGTTAATGTCACTGTCACTTATTAAAATACCCAATGACTTCACTCAGTTTGTTTAAATATTTATTTATTCTGCGAGTTTTCCCACCATGGTTAACCATAGTATATTAATATAAAAAGATTCGCTAGCGCTCAGCCAAATCCCAAGGAGTGGCATGCACCATCATCGAACTCAGTGTTCCTTATATAGAAATTAAGCCGCATGCACTATATTAAGTCTATATATCAGTTCGTTTTCGGAATAAACAGGCAGAACTGACATTTTTTCAGTCCCTGGAGTTATACGCTTCGTTAAAGCTCAGCCAACAATCACGTCACAGTTATGCCTTATTTATATTAATTTTTCATTTTCTCATGTAGATAACATATTTCATACAGTAATTCAGGTAAGGCACGTACATGGGTTGTGGCGGCCAGCTGAGTTGTGTGTGTAGGGGTGGGTATATAATCTTTCCATAAGAACACGGTTGTCAAGACAGTGTAGAATGATCCTTAATCGAGACTTTCAACTATCAGCTAAACTATCGGATGATGCGATTGAGCCATCATCTATAAAAATGTCTCTGGTGTTGTTACAATGTATATGTATATACATGTGTATATATATATATTTATATAATAATTAGTACTATATTTGTTAGATACCTAAATGAACCCGGTAGAACAGCCTATTTCCGCCCAACAGTGCCAGTGTATGTGTAGCTGGTCAGTGCCGCAGCCAAAGCAGCCCAACACGGATACGGAGATCGATACTCAACTATCCGGTTTCTCCGGATGTGCCGGGGATACTTCACCTGAAATGCATGAACCGCTGATTACTGTCACTCTAATCAGCCGTGTGCCATTTCAGTAATCCTTACAACACGACAAGGCTATCCGTGTACATTTTTATGGATATGGTCATAATTTACATGTAGTATCGATATTTCTTATCTCGTTTTTCATTGATTTTTACTACCGAGTGCATGAGTTTTCTTCTGCTTTCATTACGTAATGTTATATAAAATCAAATGTGCGACATATGATAAAGTGGTATTCCACGTGTCCAACATATAATTTCTTTACAGACTGTAACTAAAGTGTCAAAATTTTGGTTTTTGAAACTAACAAATATTAGCGAAATTGTGTATTATATATGACGTTTCACATGGAGTCTGTATTTTTGTTAGTGTTACATACGTTGAACGTTTTTAAAAGGATAATTTCAGTGATTTAAAACTATGACAATTTTGAAATTTCAATGCCAAATTTAGGAACTCTGGTTTTAGGACAAAATAAATATTAGACACTTACGATTTCCCGGAAAGGCGAAAGAACGCGGTCGCGGCAGAGTAGTTCATTTAATATTACGATCAAGTAAAGCCTAAATAGTAAACAAACGCAATCCCCGTAAAAAAAACTTGTCGGGCTAAGACTAATAAATTTACCTAAATCAGTTACACAAGATTATTAACAATGTATGTACATTCCAAATAAGTTTTCATAACATAAAGAATCAACTACCTTTATAAATTTACCCTTAATACTATGTAAAGTAATAATAATAATGCTCTTAGCAATTTTATATGTGTATTTTTTTTATTTTTACGCCTGTTTTTTGTTAATAGTGTTAATAGTTAAAAACAGTTTTTTAAACAAAACTCGGTAGTTGAATGAATACATTTTAATATTGTTTGTCATTTAATTTTTGAAATGTATGTATAAATAATTAGGTACGCTGCTACAGTGAATATCCACATCAATATCCGGAATGGAGCTCGCCATTCCCTCGGACTTAAAAATGGTGAGCCCGGCAGATTATACAGAACAGCGTTATTTATGAGGCGGAGAAGACACCCGCTCGAAGCGGTCCGCTTCCACAACTTGCGCCGTACAACTGGGCATAAACATCGGACAATCATGCAAAGCACGCATTGTCCCCGAGCCCGCAGGTATGGACCGGCATTGCTGACCGAATCTTGGACAAACGGGACCTTTACAGCCCCAAAGTGTCAGGTCTAGGCCGTAAAAATACCTGCCCTGGTTAGGCCACTTAGTTTTGTGGCTCGCGTGTGATAGGTGGCCCGGCATTAACGTTTCGGATGTGAGCCCGAACTGGATCATAATACCGAGATACGGGAACTGGTTCGCTTCTAAATCTGTATTGCTCAACACAGAACTCCTGCAGTAGCGTACTGGTGAAGTGATTCATAATACCGAGATACGGGAACTGGTTCGCTTCTAAATCTGTATTGCTCAACACAGAACTCCTGCTTTAGCGTACTGGTGAAGTGATTCATAATAGCGAGATACGGGAACTGGTTCGCTTCTAAATCTGTATTGCTCAACACACAGAACTCCTGCAGTAGCGTACTGGTGAAGTGATTCATAATAGCGAGATACGGGAACTGGTTCGCTTGTAAATCTGTATTGCTCAACACAGAACTCCTGCAGTAGCGTACTGGTGAAGTGATTCATAATACCGAGATACGGGAACTGGTTCGCTTCTAAATCTGTATTGCTCAACACAGAGAACTCCTGCAGTAGCATACTGGTGAAGTGATTCATAATACCTAGATACGGGAACTGGTTCGCTTCTAAATCTGTATTGCTCAACACAGAACTCCTGCTTTAGCGTACTGGTGAAGTGATTCATAATAGCGAGATACGGGAACTGGTTCGCTTCTAAATCTGTATTGCTCAACACACAGAACTCCTGCAGTAGCGTACTGGTGAAGTGATTCATAATAGCGAGATACGGGAACTGGTTCGCTTCTAAATCTGTATTGCTCAACACAGAACTCCTGCAGTAGCGTACTGGTGAAGTGATTCATAATACCTAGATACGGGAACTGGTTCGCTTGTAAATCTGTATTGCTCAACACACAGAACTCCTGCAGTAGCGTACTGGTGAAGTGATTCATAATAGCGAGATACGGGAACTGGTTCGCTTCTAAATCTGTATTGCTCAACACAGAACTCCTGCAGTAGCGTACTGGTGAAGTGATTCATAATACCGAGATACGGGAACTGGTTCGCTTGTAAATCTGTATTGCTCAACACACAGAACTCCTGCAGTAGCGTACTGGTGAAGTGATTCATAATAGCGAGATACGGGAACTGGTTCGCTTCTAAATCTGTATTGCTCAACACAGAACTCCTGCAGTAGCGTACTGGTGAAGTGATTCATAATACCGAGATACGGGAACTGGTTCGCTTGTAAATCTGTATTGCTCAACACACAGAACTCCTGCAGTAGCGTACTGGTGAAGTGATTCATAATACCTAGATACGGGAACTGGTTCGCTTCTAAATCTGTATTGCTCAACACAGAACTCCTGCTTTAGCGTACTGGTGAAGTGATTCATAATAGCGAGATACGGGAACTGGTTCGCTTCTAAATCTGTATTGCTCAACACACAGAACTCCTGCAGTAGCGTACTGGTGAAGTGATTCATAATAGCGAGATACGGGAACTGGTTCGCTTGTAAATCTGTATTGCTCAACACAGAACTCCTGCAGTAGCGTACTGGTGAAGTGATTCATAATACCTAGATACGGGAACTGGTTCGCTTGTAATTCTGTATTGCTCAACACACAGAACTCCTGCATTAGCGTACTGGTGAAGTGATTCATAATAGCGAGATACGGGAACTGGTTCGCTTCTAAATCTGTATTGCTCAACACAGAACTCCTGCAGTAGCGTACTGGTGAAGTGATTCATAATACCGAGATACGGGAACTGGTTCGCTTGTAAATCTGTATTGCTCAACACACAGAACTCCTGCAGTAGCGTACTGGTGAAGTGATTCATAATACCTAGATACGGGAACTGGTTCGCTTCTAAATCTGTATTGCTCAACACAGAACTCCCGCAGTAGCGTACTGGTGAAGTGATTCATAATACCGAGATACGGGAACTGGTTCGCTTGTAAATCTGTATTGCTCAACACACAGAACTCCTGCAGTAGCGTACTGGTGAAGTGATTCATAATACCGAGATACGGGAACTGGTTCATTTCTAAATCTGTATTGCCCAACACCCAGAACTCCCGTAGATATATACGAATCTATACCCTTCATGGTTTATCTCGATAGCTTTATGGTCGATTCAGGAAAAAGTCAAACTTTTAGGTATTTTATCGTTTAAATATTCAAAAATCATAAACTTAAAAATATTCTAAAAAATGATTTGGATATGAGTTAACTATATCTTTAAAATGAGATATCTCACGTAATGCTATGATACGGACGCAAAATACATGAGGTTAATATTATTATTATGGGGAATAAGTCGGGGTCGTGTCACTAAAGCCGGCTATCTCATAATTGAGTTTAAAGAGTGGGATTTTTGTGTGATTTCTTTGGTATTAACAAAGTAGAACTTTAATATTATATTTATTAATTACTGTAGCGTGATAATGATTGAAAATCATTGAAACAAGTTTAAAATAACTGGTAATTTTTATTGATAAAGCATTCATTTTCTTATTAAAGAAATGCCAGAAGTAGGTACTGTTCTGAAAGCTGAATATAATGATCACTCAATTCTCTGTTTTATATACGGTATATATCAGTGAGAGATCCGGGTTCGAGTCCCGGCGGTGCAACTACTTTTTATGATTTGATGTTTATTTAAATTAACTTAATTTATTTCCAGATAAATAGTCAAAGACACTAGCTAAAATGTGTTCGATTTAAGAAAACTTTTTTTGCTTGCAGTTATGTGTTTTGTATATATATATATATATATATATATATATATATATACTTTTGTATGCTTGTATTTATTTCGAGTAGTGACTTTGGTAGTTGTAAAGGAAAGCTGGGAGGGGAGAGTAATCACTTACTAACGCGAGGTCCCATGGTGTAATGGTTAGCACTCTGGACTCTGAATCCAGCGATCCGAGTTCAAATCTCGGTGGGACCTGTTAATTTTGTTTTTGTAAATCGTCATCGTATAGAAAAACGTCATTTATTTACGTGTATAAAACCTGAGTTTTGTATTCAAATTTAATTTTCCTGCCCAATTAAATTGTTATTTTATTATATTAGTTGCTTTAAATAAATGTTATTTCTCTAACAGCATTTAAAATAAATTAAATACTATTAAATTATTTAATTTTATTAAATAATATAATTTTTGTTTATTAAACATTTATGTTATTAAAATGTAAAAGTGTTATAAATGAATTTGTATAAGATAATATAAAATTTGAAAATTAATACAGTATTGATTTGTAGGAGCAAAAATAACAGGTCCCACCGAGATTTGAACTCGGATCGCTGGATTCAGAGTCCAGAGTGCTAACCATTACACCATGGGACCTCGCGTTAGTAACAATGTACTCGCCCCTCCCAGCCACCCGACACGTCATCAGCATAACACCTACCGAATTTTGTATTTGGTAGTAAAGTCTCTAATACCACATTTTTCATAGATTGCTTTAGAAATTCAATTATTGACTACATTTTTATGATGGCGATCATAGTAAATATTTTATTATTGATTTGCGTTATTAGACGGTTTAGAATGGGTAGAGCATTTATTTTGGTAGGTACCAATAATTAAAGACAGAGAAATTATTTACATTCTTCACTAACAAATAAGAGTTTTATAATGCGTAGATATCTACATTAATGTTACTGTAAAATTGAAAATAGTCTGTTATATTTCTACCTTTTATATTGCTACCTTTACCGTAGAAGATGGAAGGAAGCAAATGAATTAAAGCCGAGTTTTTAAACATCGATGAGTTGCCAAAGACTTTGCAATAAACAGCCTATAAAAGATATTTCACCTAATGCCAAAATCTATTGCCACTTGAATCTTTGTGGTTCTGCGCTATCTGGTGGCAAATGAAAGAAACAGTGATTATAAATCTCGTATATCACTCAAAATTATTAGGTACTTAATTTTGAGTAAACTCCAATTATAATACAAAATCTAATTTTTTAAGTTTAGTTTAATTGGTAAAAGTTTTCTAGAAATTTAAACGATTACAACCTTAAACACAAGACAGTATTGTAGCGTTATCTACCTGCCATTTAACAGAACTAGGTTAACCGAAAACAATTTCTGCGCCACCAATCCCCATATGGGTACAAGGCCTATTCTCATTTAAAGCCAAAGCCATAGAGAAACTGAAAAGGATTAAGTAAAATAGATCAAACGAATAATTAATTATGTCAGCATTTGGTGATGTCATCAAAAAAATTACCGAACGGTTTATAGATAAAAATAATGTAGGCCTACGAGGGGTTTTCTGGGGTTAACAAAACTTTTACCGAGACTACTTTTACTTTATACTGTTATTTAAATTCCACTGACTTTAATTTATTTTTGAAACATAATTATGTTTTATGAATTGTACTATGTACACAATACTTACAATAGCTCATCAAAAATTTAAACTTTAACCTGCAATTGTTTTTCATTACTAACTCACTGTATTTTTATATTAAAATTCCTAAAATGTTTATGATATTAAAATTCTGTAAATGGTAGGCAACTTAATCTAAACTTACTTAACACTACACTTGAGGTTATCGATCGCTAACAACATACAAATAGTTAATAATCATTGAAAGTGTTCCATGCATAATAATTAATAATACAAATATATTACATTGGAGATCTAGAGCAACGATGTCGATGAAACTATCAATTGAAAACAGTTTACGCACAATAAGATATTATTATGTGCTGTTTTAATGTGCCAGTTAGTATACTATTTATTGATGGTAAGCAACAACTGTTAAATGTGGCAATCAGGCGCTATTGGTTTTAAACGGTCGCCCAATGGAAAACTGTATTTTGTTACAAGAACGTAGCCAGGAAAAAAGTTTGGGGAGGGGTCCAGTCAACTAATATTTTCTTGTAGTGAACCGAGAGTAAGGCCCCATTTTGTTCCTTAAAAAGTTCTTGACCCGTTTCTTTGTTGAGAATGATATTCCAGCAGAACATAGCCTATAAGTAATACTGAAATATTTAAACAATATTAATTGTTTACTGAAAAAGTAATTGACGAAATTGAAATTCGGGGGGTCCGGTCCTATTGGACCCCCTTGCTGGCTACGTCCTTGTTTCGTTACACATGCATACTCCCAGGGATATTTTAAAGAATACTCGACCTTATATTGTTATTTGACGCTGTCAAAAGCTATTCAGTGACTTGGAAATATGCATGACTGTTATTGGTTCATTACGACCACGCCACCTGAGGGCTCCGGCTACAAAGGACTTGTTTGGTGTTGCTCGTTATAGAAACTGCTTTAAGAACGATAGACTTGTTCAAGATTAGGTTTAAGTACTGAACCTCCTACCAAGGTAGGTCAGCAGTGACTGTTTGACCTGACCTACCACATGTTTTGCAGCGGCAGTTGTTGAGCGTATATCACGTGAATGTTTTACAGCAACCACCTGCCTCGCCTTGTAATGTACTCGATGACTCCTCTTTGTCCGAACCAACATTAGTCATTCCCGCAGCCACCTGACGACGCCGAGGTGATTACAGCTCCGGCTGAGTAAAGATCGTCAGGGGAATGATCTCAGCTAATGCTACATAGATCTTTACTCGCGCTGATTGATACTGTACTTCATGTGATCTACCGTGTACTCGAGAGTTGATGGAGCGGCAGCTATTTATCAGTATTTAAAAGTGCATCCTGATCCTTAATAGACTCGTGAACACTCATTCTTCTCCTTGTAATGTTAAACTATGCTATTACTTTCAATGGATACAAAGAGGTTTCCAGTCGTAAGAAAATACTTTAAAGGGTAACATGTTTTTGAAATGCTTCACCGTTATATAAAAAAAGAAGACCACGTTTCGAAAATTGGAATCCATCCTCTTCTTCAGGTGTCAAAAGACCTTTAACGTGAAAGGTTAAGCATACACAAAAATTAAAAACTAAATGTTATAGACTCATGAAGACTCATTCTTCTCTTTTTAATGTTAAACTATGCTATTACTTTCAACGGATACAAAAGGATTTCCAGTAGTAAAAAGATTAGTTTAAAGGGTAACATGTTTTGACATGCTTCACCGTTATATATTACAAATATAGAACACTACGTTTCGAAAATTGGAATCTACCCTCTTCTTCAGGTGTCAAAAACCTTAACGCAAAAGGTTGAGCGTACACAAAAATTAAACACTAAATGGTTTTTATAGTATTGATAAGGTAGTCTTTTACCTCTCCTTATGTGTTTGCGGAAGTGTTGTTCGGAGCACCTTTTCTGTGCAGTGACTTGTTCTGATCACTTTGGACCCATAAATATATGCTTGCATATTTCACTTAAAATTGTTCCTGTTGTCAACCTTTACTTGTACAAGTATACCACCAAATATGGTATATAGTTGAAGTTTGTGTGTAGACGCTTAACCTTTTACTTTTTAAAACAGAAGGAGAGGATATACTTCGGTCTTCAAAAAGTAGTGTTCTACTTTTGTAACATGTTAAAGGTTCGAAACCCTGTTACCTTTCAAATCATTATCCATCTTGAATAACAAATTTTAAAAAGGAAAAAATTTCTATATAAACGATCATTTACGGTTTTGAATGTATCCAATCGTAATATAATGTATTAGAACATTGTGTACGTTAAAAATCCTCAAAGTTACCTTTTCCGTGCTTGCATGAAAAAGCAGGACAATGCTTTTCTGGAAATTCTGGGAATTGTCTAACAACTTTATACTCAGACAATAAGATTGACATCTTTTACCCGTGACTTTGACTCAGAGGAGGAAGTCGAATTCCGAAGTACCACACTAAAAAGGATAATGAGTTATTTTGAAGCTCGCGTTGAACTCATGGTCATGCTAAAAATTAATAAATCTCCGAAAAAATGTTTTAAATTCGACATAAATCGGAATATTTATTCCTCGTTTGACATCAGTTCGGTTTTAATTAATATTAAAATGAATTGAATAGATAAATGCTACATTTGCATATTTTTGTTACAGTCCTACCAAATAATAAACTTGTGTAAATAGTGACGTTTAATTCATTACTCAAGTAATTTTATTATGGGGATATTTATATCCAAGAGAAAATTAATGTTCAATTCATCGTTTGCCTGCTAGAGCACCAAAGCTGCCAGTAACAACAGATGAGCCAGCGGCTCAACAAATTGGCAAAGAAGACTCATAAAAATAGTTACATAATTGGACGAGGAATCACTCAGTATACAGAATTTATTGTGTCAAATTTCGTTTATTAGACACGCTTTACTTTATTTAACAAAACCTAGTCTTCAACCTAATTTAAAAAGTACACTGATGTTATAGTGTAGTATTGGTAGCATGATCGGAATCAACAAAACAGGTAAAAAAATTGTCTACACAACTTACGGCATGGCGACAGCGCAAAAGCTCAGACTATATTCTCTCCACACTAACTTTGCATTTGTGTTTATCGAACACTTTCTTGATTTATCAAACATTCTATATGTACTTACTACAATGATGTTTTAATAAATAGTTTAATTTCTATTGCATTTAAGTTACGGATGTACAGCCCATAGGTGACATAAGAACTAGGTTTCACTTAATGGTGAGTTGACGTTGATAAACTTTCATTGATCTGTATGTACTGCAACGACATTGAGATTTGTCCTATTACGACAGTTATAAAACACATTATTTTACTCTCTAGTTTTTGTTTTCAGAATTCCAACATTTTTTCATATAAGCCTACAAATGCATATAAAAATATTTATAGTTGTTTTTATATTTTTTTGTTTTTTTTTAAACTATAACATTTGTTTATTTAACTTCCGGACATATTACATAACTGTGAAGCAGTTGGACGAGGACGAACTACATCGCTGTAATGAGGAACCTCGTTAAGCCAAAAATAATGGAGTAAACTGGTTTAATGTTTATTATTGCGATTATGAAACAAAGCCAAGAAAATACATCGCTTTTCAGAGCGGACGTATTTCTAATGCGGTGTTGTCCCATGTAATGTATTTTACCGTCACATTTGACGGACCGCTTCTGACATAAAGAGACAAGTAACGACAGGTACAGTCCGGTTCTATCTCGCCATCTACAAAGGTGAAGTGATGCTGGCCGCCAGCTATAGGCCGGTTCTGCCCCAGTTGCATGTAGCCTATCACTCCATACACTGGTCCGGAGCCTGACACGTAATTGCCGGTCGATGCCGCCGAGCCCGCTTTAATTGCCGGATAAAATGATCTGGTCTGTATCTAAACTGCACCGTTTTCTCGTTTTGCCACTTGCTACACTGTTTTAACTTTTCCGCAGGTCAAGTCGTAAAATGGGATAAGTGGAGAAACAGGAAAAGGGGGTTTAGAGTAAAAAAATGGGCGCTGCAAGTAAAATAAATTACGTCAGCTAGTTTTCATCGTCACATGTTGTTCTACGTCTTGCTGATCTCTCTGATATTGTAAGGTGCTCTTTATCTAACTGTACATGGACTTTTATATGTTATAAACTTAACACATTATTTAAACGCCTTTTTTAATGTACAGCCTTACGGTAAAATTTTTAATGTATAATGTACAGATTTTGATGTGTTATTACAATTCTTTTTACTTTAAAGTAGTGGTCAACATATTGATGGTACGCTTGACAGAGGAGTAAATAAAGGTGTCAGGCAACTTGCTAGCATATCATGGAAACCCAAAATTTGAATGTAAAGCATATTCAGCCTTCCCGTTGTATAATTAAATCACACCAGCATATAATTTTTGCAAATCTTCATAAAACTATAATACTGGCATTAAGGTAATAACACAGCTATCTTAAATTTTCACGCGTAGTGCCAATCAAATGTAACAACGCCGACTTCGATTGCCAGCTTCTACTGCATAGTATATCCTACCCAAATATAAATTTACACTCTTTCTATTCACATAATCTCTAAAAATTGGAAGCGGAAACCTTTTGCCAAAAGAAAAGAAACAAATAATATGAAAAGAAGGTTAACAACAGTGAAAATATATTGAATTAAAAACAAAATAAAAAAAGAAATAGATTACTCTACTTATTTATGAACTCAATAGTTTCAGAAGGAATAGGATACCAAAATGTTAAATATTTTACATTAAATTTAAATTTATTATTAATTACAGAATTGTTGTGGTTTAGACTACCAACATTTCTTATAAAAAAATTATCTCGTAAATATAAATTTCAATGAATTCAATTTTACTAAGTACGTTCATGTAATTTCATGAATCGTATAACCCACTGTGACGATATCATATTCTTACAACAGCAGTTGCAATATTAGATTTTGGTTTACAAAGCATAAGTAATTTTTAATCGTTGCGAATAAATTTTGCGTCATGCCTAAAGGTTTTTAGGATTTCTAAGAATTGTTCATATTGAAATAATTGTTGAATAAAACCCTACAAAATATACACTGCACAGGGAAACTAAGACTGCACTTTACCCTGGCATTTTTAATCCAGGCAACCTTTTAATGCTTATCGGTCGGTAAACTCCCAGATCGCCACTGTTACCACTCAGCTAGTAACAATAGGTACACGTGTAACAATGCGAGGAAATCGCACGTAGTGGCCGTATACGGTAATACTACCTGTGAATATGCGATAGAAATAAAGTTCACTGTCAAGATCCTGACTTGCCAAGTCCAGCTGTCTGTCGGGAACTCGTCAGATCGCCACAACGGCACATGGTACTGCAGCAGCAGCCGCCTCTGCTCTCCTGGGTTTATGTTCTGGAAAGTGATACCATTGGCGGAGTCGGTATCGCACGACCAATTAGACCCTACTAGGACATCTCAACCGGCTTCTGGTTTTTGTGCTGATTTGGTTTCCGCCGGTCACCTGGCCAGTACCCTTCCTTACCATAACGATGAGCCGATAGTCGCTATCGAGTGTTCACCGACGTGCAAGCACGGCTGTCTCACTACATGCGTGAGATATCTCTGCCATAAGCGACTTATATCAGAGGCAAGAAAACACCAGTAGAATCTTTCTCCACATTGTTACAATCCTTATGAACACTGTCGTTTGATGAACAGACTATCTATGTAGCCTACTCTGTTGGATATTCTAACTTGTGTTCTTCCTGGAATTGAATCTTTATAACCTCATAAGTGGTTCAATGATTTAAAAAGTTACGGAAACATTTTGCTGTATAAAATGTCAGCCTTCACTAAATTCATAAGTGATTTTGCTAATTCGTAGTCATAATTAATAAATGGCAATGTGATCTTCATAGTAATGCCTTCAAACCATAACTACTACATAATTATGTATAATAAATCAAACAATGCAATAGGAACATTAACTATGAAATAAATAACAATTACTTAAATCAAACGTTCTTAGATTTTCAGAGCAACTCATGTGGTAGTTAAATACTGTGATATCAAATATTATAAAATATGTAGCACTTTTTAATTCATTTAATATTTATTATAAAATTTGAACGTTATTACATAAAAATAAAGGTTTGCTTGACATGATTTTAAAGTGGAAACTTTATTTACTGAAAATGATAAATGAAATAAATTCAAATACAATTATTTTAAATATTTTTTCTGAAAAGTTGAGAGGCATTTTCTATTTTGTAACATGCAGGAAGACCGTTTTATATCGATGAGCTAAAGTATGTTTCTTCTGATCTTCCCTTCATCCTGGAAATTACATCTTCCAATCATGGTGGATACTTCGTTGAGAAATCTCTTTCCAGAACGTGAAACGCTCATTCAAGTTCTTTGAAGGTTTCAAATACCGAGGTTTCTTGAAAGGATAGTCAGACTTCGATCGAACTACCAGTGATTGAAAATAAATCATATGGCACAGACCGTAAGTTTTTTTTCATTTCCTGGTTGAATAGAGACACAGAGCTTGATTGTAGCAGGGCAGTTTGACAATTATCACTCACGGTAGTAGTCTAGATGATCGTTTGGTTGTGCACATGTCCACTTTGATTCTTCTTTTTATTGTCTAGCAGACTAGTATTTTACAAACATACGCCAACTATTAACGATAGGACCCGTAACTAAATTATCAAGGAACTATTTGCAGGAAGGTTTTTCTGGAATGCATGGATAACATTTGTTGTTATGGAATGTTATAGAGGTCTGTCAATCTTCCCATATTCCATTTTTCCATCAATTTGTAGGATCCTGGAACGTGGTTGGTGGAAACATCTTCCTTTTAAATACCTTGTACTAAATATGTGTACAACAATGTCTGGATTCTCTCTCCATCTAACCTATCAAATTCATGCTCAAATTCCTCTTAGATTACATTTTATCATAAACTGGCACTCTACACAGTTACAGTACTGGTTTCTTTTATCTTTTCTCCTCGGATCCCTCCTAAGACCTTGCGGTCCAACGTTTAACACAAGCCCTGGTTGTGAGCACGTAGTGTAGGAGCTGCAAGGGCTATATCTTAGCCAGCAAGTACAACGACTTCCATGACCTGCCCGGTATCTCAGAGCCATAACAGCCTTACCCCGTATCTCAGGTACAATAGCCTTGCTCTATGCTCAAGCCGGTACCGTTCCCGTTTATTACGCGACTCTTGCTGCTATGTTCTCCTCTAGAGTGCGTCCTGGTATCGCCCTCCCACTCACAAGATCTCTGTACGTCTAATGTGGGCTTTACGACTAGCGTCGGATTTACGGAATGGACAGATTCACCAGACAGTGGATAGGAAGTCAGGAGAGGTTGTGAAGGAAAAAGGATAATTACATTGCACATCTTTCAAGTTCAAGTTATAACATAAAATGCATGGCTGACGAATTTATCTGATGATAATTATCAGTAAAGAATTCTTTATGACACCAAATATAATGATTTTTAATTTGGATCTCAAATTTTTAACTATTTTTTTGTTACGAAATGGATGCAAATTACTAAAAATAAAAGATATTAATAATAATCGTTACTAAACTTTAGTGTTAAATTGATAAAAAATAAAAAATAATATTGTGCACACAACGTAGCTGTGTTAGGAAAGGTTGATATAATTGAATTTTGAGTTTAGCTCTAGTTCCTTACTTTGATTGCAGCGTCTGGTATCTGACGCTGTCTCAGACTTGACTCCTGGAATCTGGAGTCATGTTCGTCTGAGAGATCCAAAGAAAATCGGCGACGAAGAAGCTTAAAACGAAACATCAACAGAGACACGTATAAATACGTGAAGTGATGTCTCGTTGTCTCCTCAGGTACCCAATTGAGTGCACTACGATGTGATAGACACGATCTGTAAGCACGGTGGAGCAACCGAGTTTTCTACATATAACGTAGCTGTGGTAGGAAGGGTTGATTCAATTTAATGAGTTTAGCTCCAGTTCAACTTCCTTTTATTGCAGGGTCTGATTGTCTGTGCACTCAATTCGTAACTTGTATAGTGTTTGATCCAGCTTAGTCCAAAAGTGATTCTGATCTTTATTAATTGTCAGCGTTTATAGCAATATCTTGACTGGTACCTGTCAAAGAGTCGTTCATTATCTGCAAGTTGAGCCAATTTACTATGCAGATGTCATTGAACCGTTCGAGACAGAAACGTGGGGCAGATAAGAGATCTCCCCCTCTCACAATCTGCTGGACCACGAATGTAGTAGGAACCATAGATTAAACATCCTCGCCACAGGTAGCAGTCAACTGGCCAGGCCTTGCGCACGCCTCTGGGCATGCGATCCGATCTCCATCTATTCTATAACAGTCCTCACAATGTCTAATGTACGGTTTTATTGACCCTCGGACCGATCCGATTTTTTTACCACCCGCTGATCCCGATTCTTCGCTCATTAGCCACGACTAAGTCGGAAATTGCTCAGGACCTTCCAGCTAGTGCCGGAAGCCTAGTCATCAACGACACCGGCGTTTAAAACTAGACATTTTTGTCATGCATTAATTTTAATAGCTTCAGCTGACTATTACTCTCCTCTCACGGGAGGTCTCTGATTGCTTTTGACTCCAATTGCTGATCAGAAATAGACCCCACGTCTGTCCCTCTGGGGCAACTATTTCTGGTGCAAATTTTTGCCTGGAATTCTATCTTGAATGCCACTTAGATAACAGGTTGATTTGTTCCTATTGCATCCTACATTCAAAATTTACTTGAGCAAATAGTAAGTACGCTTCTCGATAGATTATACTAGTTCTTATATAAAATAAAGTATACATACATATAAGTAGTTTAGGTTTGATTTTAATATGATTTTACAACCGCCATTTATTTTGATCAACCACGCAACTTTTTAAATTGTGTTTCGTGGTTACAACCACATCTAGGATTAGTAGATAACAGATACTACTTTAGAGTGTATCTGCCTCTAAGCAGAATAAGAGGAAGATGTAGAAAATACAGTACGAGGTGTACAATACTGATCAAAAGTGATCCGGTCAGGGTAGGACCAAAAATATCATATAGGAACCAATGTTATCTTCAAACTCAAGAAACGAGTAAAAGTAAAACACTCCAAAAACTACCATTGAAACAGAAAAAATGTATGTGAAGTTGGCTTAAAATGTCACCGTTAATAGTTATTACATATCACATTTTTATGATTTGCAACACTTGCTGTCACCGGTGGCTTTACTTGTATTATCATACAATAAGACGTTATGATTTATTGATAGTCCACACTGGTTAGACATTCATTATTGAGTATGGCCTCGTGTTAAAATATTATTTATGGCTTGCCGCATTATCAGGCCAAGTTGGCCTAGGGAATTCCCGAGTTAGCAGTGGTGAAATATATCCACTTCCTCCTCCATCTCACTCCATCAGTCTTAATGTCACCTTCCAACAGAGCAGAGGGATGACGGCAAGCATTCCTAATGTTAGTTGTTGTTCATAACATAACCATAATCGCTGTCCCACCATTGCTTTACAGGCTTCAGAAGTCTGTGGCGGCTTCTAGGGCATAGTTGTTAAATCATGATTTGTGCGGTAGGACTTCTCTGAATTCCCAAATTAGTGATCTTCTTTGGAGAAATCCCTAGAGCCAAATTAATCCTGCCTCAATGTACTCTGGATGTAAGTCCTTACCTATAGGCCTAACTAGGAAAACTAAACTTGATTACGATACGAATATCGTCTATACAGATTTGTCCCTAAGGTTTTTCATGTTTATCTTGTCTTTTCTATCAAAAGGAAGCACGCTACAACCTACAGAGGATCCATCAGAAAAAGCTTTTTTTCCTAAATCAATAACATTTACACTAAAGCATCATGGAGGGGATCATCAGTGTTAGATATGCGATTTGCTCCAAATCATACTTGTTCACGATAGTGTTTCTTCATGATCATTTAACCTCTTACTTATTGGGAGTAATGGGGAAATAATGAATGAAAAAATGATCGTTGCGAAGGCAGTCACACAAATTACGATTCGCTGGAGCAAGAATAAATAGCACGGCCACGTGATCGCAGTTCGCCGCTCTGCTTGTACTAGCGCTCGTCACAAGGTCGATGCTTCTCCCTCTCACCTTGAGCCTAGACCTGGTCTTCTTGTAATGGTAGACTTTGATGAATAAGATGGTTACATATTCTCTCTGCCTTTTCTGGCCGTACCTCAATAAATATTAATGGTTTTATGTGTTCTTAATATTAAATATAATTCCTTACTTTTTATTTCTATTTTCTGTTATTAAGTTATCTAATGTGCTTTTATTTTGGAACTTATTTTATAATGTAACATTTTACTTTTGGACTAAGCTGGATAAATAACTATGCAAGTTACGCATACGCCAGCCACGAGTCGCATAACAGGCTTCAACCAATCAATAATCTGTATTCATCATCAAATACATGCAGATGTTGTCAAAATTTATAGTATATAAATAGTGTATTATGTCATGTTTTATTTGCTGTGTAAAATTAGGGAACATACTTAAAATAAACCCTGTGCATTACCATTTTAACAATAATCATTTATAATGACTTAAGCATTAAAAAGATAAAAGCCAGCTAAACAATAAATATACAACAGTAAACACTATAATGCATAACAGGTAAAAAAATAACGGCAATTAATTTGTTTTAAACTATTTTTGACCCATTTTAACTTACGTTAAATTATTATGTTGGTTATGTATTTAGAAATTGGCTTTTTGAGGCTTAATGTAAGAGGCCATGTGGCCCTAATATTACCTTTGTATTCTTGTACAAAATGTAGATCAATTATTCTTTAATTCATCTACTTTGGTTGCCATAGATGAATTGGTTTGATTTTTGTTCAATTTTAGCTTTCTGTCAATTAATTTCGTCCTTACTCGACATATTTCTATTACTAATCTAGTTATTGCTCTATAACTAGGTTACTTCAAATACTTCATTCTTTCAACATCCTCTCCCTTCTCCTTTCCAATCCATAATTGATACAGTGGTAATCTTTCATTTTGCTTCAAAAGCAAAATATCTTTTAGCTATTCACTTTGCTTTTATAAACTGCAACATCATTTGTTTTCATTTTAAATTCTCATGATATCTATAATCTATTATCGCTCATCATTTGTAACTACTGTTTGTTGCTTCTTATTGATGTTTACTAATGAAATCAAAATTATTTACTGTATTTATAATTTTACATTTATAATAATAAATACACTTCGAACTTAATTTACGATATAAGAGTACTAAGTTGTTCAAAGTCTGTTATATATTTTGCAATAGGCAAGATTTCAATTCAAGATATTTCACAAGTTTTGATTGCAAGTCACTATCAATTTATATTAAATTACAATCTGTTGGTCGGATAATAAAGCTGTCAATTGGATTCCAATCCGCTGACAGGCGTTCATTAACGGACTACACTCATTATGAGATACCGCAATTCAATTAATCCAAACCCACTCCGGGTTAGCAGCTCGCTTTAGACTAGTATGCAGATTGAGAATCTTATAAAGAGATCTGCGCTTATAATGTGTTCAGAACCTACGCAGCGATCACTCTCAATCTAAAATAAATGAAACCGCATTTCTTTTAAAATGGGACAGGTTAAACGTAGTAAATCGAGTGTTCTTAGATGGTATATTGAAGTAAACATAGTGGCCATTTTATATGTAGATTAGCAACATTATTTAGTAAAACCAGCATAGTCATGAATTATATAAACGAAAATTATGAATACGATTTCCATCAGTTAGAGCGCGATGCGATAAGATTCTGATTCGTTACATTATATAAGGTACGTTATGTGTTCTGAATCGGTTTCTAATCAGTTTATAGCTGAATTAAGTTTTTGTTTTCAATCATATAACTGATATTTTAGAACCCTTGAGGAAGGTATCGTAGAGAACAACAGTTTTATTACGATTCCACGTATAATTAAATTAATATATAAATAATAAATATTGTCCAGTTATTAGATAATACCATATGTTCACCACAGAATCCTTTGTGGTTTCAGGTGGCATGTGAAGTGGAGAGATGCTGAGGCTATTAGGGTAGGCTTCACGTGGTGGTGGGTGGCGTGGCTGCTAGTGGCAGTACAGAGCTGCCTGGCGGTGGCCAAGATGACTACACTCTCTGTTAGCAGACAATACCATATGTTCACCACAGAATCCTTTGCGGTTGCAGGTGGCATGTGAAGTGGAGAGATGCTGAGGCTATGAGGGTAGGCTTCACGCGGTGGTGGGTGGCGTGGCTGCTAGTGGCAGTACAGAGCTGCCTAGCGGTGGCCAAGATGACTACACTCTCTGTTAGCAGACAATACCATATGTTCACCACAGAATCCTTTGCGGTTGCAGGTGGCATGTGAAGTGGAGAGATGCTGAGGCTATGAGGGTAGGCTTCACGCGGTGGTGGGTGGCGTGGCTGCTAGTGGCAGTACAGAGCTGCCTAGCGGTGGCCAAGATGACTACACTCTCTATTAGCAGACAACACCAAGGGGATATGTTCACCACCAAAGGTAAGAGAGTAAAGGTGATTTATTTCATTTAGAACTTGCATTATCGATGTTGTCCGAAGTTACGTTTTTACAGCAGAGGTCAAATTAAGATTTGCTAATCATGACTTAACTATTGTTTGATAAAACGTTCTTTACTATAAACTTTCTAGCTCCTCTAATATAGTATCTTTGTAAATATTGGGTTTGTTTAACATTAAACCATTATGGGTTTGTTTGTGAAGTCTTCGTATAAAACTAGAATGGTCGAATCCACATACGAGCAGAAGACCACCAAACACAAATGACAACGCAGTTTGGAAGATGCGGCATGACTAGCACCAGCCACAATTTATGTCCTCGGCCAGTTTTGATGTAATATCTTGGTTAATAGCGGGCCATTTCGCTGTAAGGTTGATGACCTTAAGGAGTGAATGACTTCGTACCAACTCATAACGTGCTCCGAATCCAGAGGTAGTGCTCGCTATATATGGCTTAGACAACTAAGGCGCTTGGCACAACACGGAAAGAGGTTCCCACACTTGTGATAAGCTAATGTGTGTGTAATATTGCGACGTCTAATCGTAATCGGTAGCGATTCACAGCGATTCAGAGTTTCAATAAGTGCCTGAAACGTTTTAGGGTTTGGATATTGAGCAAATGATACCAAAAGTATTTTAAGGGCTGGAGATAACCTAACACGGAGAGCTAAAGAAATAGGTGTATAAATATTTATGCGTTCAATTTTCTTATATACAAAGAATATTGTTTGTTTGTTATGCTTAGTACATTAAATACATAAAATCATTTAAATGATACAATTGTAAAAATATTATTTTAATATACTGGTCTTCCTATAAAATCTTCGCAACTACAGAAACATGCTGTATGCTTGTTTTGAGGCGTGGTCTTAACTTTATATCAAAGTCCATGTATTTGTGAAGTGGTTTCCGATACATATAAAATACGTAAATTAGGAATAATTTTTTTTTAGATTTGCTTGGAACTTTGTTAGATAGGAGTCTGGGTTCTATTAAACAGACAAATATATTAATAATATATATTTTAACAGGCCTATCCTTAGGGGTTCTTAATTGTTGAAAATATTAGATCTTAAATTTGTTATCTCGGTTAAAAAGAAATGTTTCTAAAACGTACCTATCGGTTTTATTTTTCACAAATTCGTAACGTGAAGAATGTACAGACTAGGGAGGGGTATTGATGGTCAGAACCTGTACGCCGTACAGGGAAGATCGGTTAAATCTACCAGGACCTCGATGCTCCATCATTACAGTTTTAGGAGGAATTTCTCTGTTTCTGATCGTACCGTTCAGTACCTGACCAGCGGCTAGAATAAATTTGACTTCATATTATCTGAGGAATGGCAAAAGAAAGGTGTGCTTATGATGACGCGACTGCCCCATCCAGACATCATTCACGTCCCACCCACCATACACTTATCCTTGATAATCTACCTATTGAAGGTTCGAATTCTCCACCTATTGGAGCTCTAGGCACGTTCCTACGTGCGACAGATGAGTGGTACTATAAAGCAGTGTTTCTCGCTTTCTACAGGCAACCTGTAATAGAGAAAGTATCCTCAGAATTGAGATGTTGGAATAGATTGTGGTGGTTGCATCAAGGAAGAATCTTCAAAGCTATGGGAAGACTGAGAGAAAATATCCGCAGCTTGATGTGATACACACGTCACACAAATCACCGCATCTAGGTCATGGGTTAGTTAGTACCTCATCGAGAGTAGATAATGAGCTGTCGTTATCACGCCATGACATCGCTCAGGGATGATCTCAAATAATGCTGATTAAGAAATCAAATCGTCTCCTCCCCCTCTATCACACGTAACGTGCTCATGACATTCTTGAATGCAAATGTCTGCAATTACCTCAACAAGATGTGCTTTTCCAAGATGGACTTGTAACCTGATCTTTGTAAAAGCCCTTAGAAAGGCAGCTCGAACACTCAAACTGAAGGAGATTTTTTTGCCTAAATATAACTGAATCGGTGATAGCTGCAAAATATATCTGCCGGTGACCACCTGTAATCTGTTTATATGTTTATGTTCATTACTTGTAGTAAACTCCTACTAAATATGAATGTATGATAAAAGAATCTGAAAGTTTGTGTTTAACGTGTATCTTGAATCAAGAAGTAGATGAGTTCTCGGAGGTAAATTAGTATAATAGTGGGTCTTTAGGTGAGAACTTTAATTGTCCGTTGAAAACAATACGGCTTATTAACATTTAAAGACGAACTCCTTAATTTTTGAACTGCTAATTAAGTTTTCTGCTAACCACCACATGCGTTCTATTTGTAAGATTCAGGAGGAATTAACGTTGTTTGTAGCACAATTAATAACTTACTTAAAAAGGTATAAACCATCTCCAGTTATTTCAAGATGTTCAATTGTTTTGTATGATAGGCGACAGAAGTAAAACTAAAATCTGTTGTACATTAGTATATTTAGAAAACTTTGAATTGGGATTTTTTAAAGGTCCTAAATTTAATATATATAAACTACTATAAAACCCTTAAACAAATATTTGTAACTGTCTGTATAGTTCATATATTGATACAAATCTCGTATCCACAGATGTCCCTTGTTCCAACGAAGTGTGTGTGGGGCGCAGCAGTGGGACGGCCGCAGTGCTGCCTCAGTCTGCGACCTCGGTTTGTCCCTGTCAGTGTCTTCAGCATCTTCCCGTCTTCAGGGATGACATGCAGATCTGCGTCGAGGACATTCATGGTGAGTCCAGGATTTGAGTATTCTATATGGAATTTAAGTTAGGCTATTGCCACTCCTGAAAAGTAGTTCGACAGATATTTGGCCTTTCGACCACAAATTATTTTGGTTATTAAAAGCACGTGTAAATAAAGATATAAGTAAAATAAAAAACGATTCATGACTGAAACGTGAGATCGGTGTGGTGTATATGTAGTTAGAATGCTCTCACGGATGGCGAGAGATCCGGGTTCCAGTCTCGGAAGATCGAGTACTTTTGTTCATCAATCTTCATTGAAACAAAATTAGATTGTTGCTTCCTACACAAATTATATAACCATATTAACGATAAAAAATAACTTTAACTTTCACAAAGAACTATTCCAAAATATATCTTTCTAAATTGCAAATAAATCCATAGAATCAAAATAATAAGTTTTTATAATGTAAATAACTGAGTACAAGATTAGACCTACAATAGGAAAAAATCACACTTAAAATTCAGAAAACCTCCTAGACTATCAAGTAGGCCTAAAACTCTTAAAAATCTAATACAAAGTGATACTGTAGTAAAGGAAAATACCAATGATCGCAAATTATTTTTTCATTCGACTAAAAATATCTGAATAATAAGCGTATTTTCCGTACAAATAAAAAAGGTACCTATGGAGTTACAAGAGAGAAAATTAAAAATTCCGAGATACGAGATGTTGAGGGTCAGAGGGCGGGGCTTAATTGTTACAAATTAGATTGATATTCAATAATAAGTATAACCAAGTAATAACTAATCTAAAACTTTAAAACAAAGTTTGATACACGAGGTATTTTAGGAGGAGACAATTCTCTTTACAAATTCGATTGCTACTCAACAAAAACATGACCGGGTAATTCAACAGAAAAACAGGAATATATATGTGTGTGTGTGTGTGTGTGTGTGTGTGTGTGTGTGTGTGTGTGTGTGTGTGTGTGTGTGTGTGTGTGTGTGTGTGTGTGTGTGTGTGTGTGTGCGCGTGTGTGTGTGTTTTAATTCAGTGTGTTCTGATGAAGGGTTGTGTCAACTCGAAAATTAAACATGAGCACTGAATTTTTGTTTCTGTTTTTGTGTACATTGTGTGTATATACTTAAATCTCATAGGGCAGTGTTTGTGGTATAAAATCGAGAATGAAGTAAATCGGCCAACCCATTGGTTTTTATGCTGAACGTGAAGTACGTTTCATGTACCTAAGTTAGATTGTCCGAATTCCATCTTAAAAGTTTCTGAAACTAAAAAATGCATGTTTGTAAAATCTCAAGTGTTAAGTGTCGCATCCCGAAAACCAAGTGGGCCAAAAATAATGTTTTTAACTGTAGCCTGTATCTAAACATAGATTAGTTAACACAATCTTTTCATATCCATTTCTAAAATCACTACGCCTTACTAAGCGATGAACTTGTTATATAAATGTTTAGATATGGCCTGTACTTGATGTTTATTACCATGTATAACGCATGTTCCACTGCAGACCAACCCGGAACAATCTTCAGCTCACCAGATTTACATCTGAGGCACTGTGATTGCCCAGCTGACTTTCGACCGAACAAGAACAAGACTGAAGTGTTTGTTGATCTCCACATGTCCTCGAGAGTGCTCAACTTGTTGTACGAGTCACGGCCAAACTTAATCACCTATTCATATCTCAATGGGTACTTCTGGGTTGGAGTTTCAAGAATTTCCGGACTTCATGGATACACTTATGGCTCTTCAAGCGTGCACCAGAATTAATTTGCTTGTGTTAAAAGAGATATACCGTTGTTTAAATTCTCCCGTTACTGGAGTCTCTTATTACTTTCATATTCTCATACAATTCTTATTCTTAGGATTATATTCGTTTTATATTCTACCTGAAGTTCAGCAGAACTTTTAAAGATAATCCGAACATCCGTGTTGGAAGTCTGAACGTAAATTCCTCAGCACAAACTGGTACATCAATTACTATTGCAGGTACACTACTTCACACTGTTGATGTTTATGACACATACCGCTCGGATAATACAGAAAGACGAGACTCTAAATAGCCGCGGAATAACGGTTATTTTTAATTCCCTACCAACAAGGCACAAATCATTGCATCAATCAGTGACGGCTACAGCAAATTAAATCAGCCGTTAACGACCACAGTAATGTGTGTGATTGCAGTCGAGGGTTTAATGTCGCATTGTGCAAGCGGCCATTTTGGCGGCCTGTTGCCGGTCTGTAATCACGTGACTGGTGGTTGTGATCCCTCAGTCTTGACAACTAGTAACCATACAGATCACTATGGAATGTGGAGCGGCAATACTGTTGATTTGGTGAAACTGGGTGTGGTTGTAGTTCCAGTAATGCTAGACATACGATATAGTAGGTTTAAAGCAAAAAAGAAGACGTTGGGAAATGTTGCTATTACAAATATTAAATGGTCTGAATACCAGCAATACACATAATTATGTGTTCCATTCATTGGATCATGTTAAATGCACCTCTAATTCAAGGACAGATTCAGTCTTCAATAGGATTCCCTTTCATTATTGCGACAGGTTTGTGGTTTTTCTCTGAAGTAACTTCATCGAACAAGAATCCAATAATCTTCCTGAACTTGTCAGCTGCCGCCAGCCGAGCGTTGCAAGGATGATGCGAATACCCTTTCTCTGATCGGATTCCTATTAGCCTACTTGTGCAAGTAGGGATTCCTAAGGCCAACAATCGGCTTTCTTCATTTCCAAGAATAGCCATTCCATCTCTCCGGCATTTCTGCGTCTCAGGTGGAGACGTTCACTTTCTTCAATTCATTAAATGGACTGATTATTCTCCGACTTTCAAAGGCCCAACACTGGTTAGATTTTGATCTAATTTCCTCAGTCCCGTATCTATCACAATTTTGTGCATGAGCAAGAAACGTTGGGTAGGCTGAGAATCTTGATCACGTTCTGCTCATGCTCCGCCACGGCGATTGTTGCGGCTCAACTGCTCGAGGATTTGACTATGGACATTATTCACGCTTCCATGCGTGATGGTGGATTATATATCCCATATTTATTTTATAAAATCCTTGTCTTACTCGTGGCATATTGAAAAGTAAGTTGAATAATGTGGTCACCAGCATCCAGGAGATGTGGGATTCAGCAAGATCGTCCATCTGTCACTTGAGGAAATCGAGTCATCAATGTTGGAATACTATCAATCATTTCTAGTCCTCTCTAGTTTTTCTCTTGCTTATCTACCGATTCAAAAATAAAGGAGAATTCATGCTTTTGTTTCAGTAACATGTAAATTACATAATCTCTGGTGTCACAAAATCTAACCACGTCTGTAAATTTGAGACCGCAGAAGAGGTCTTTTTGGACTTTCCAGGTATCTCCGAACATCCCGATCGTAAATTTACTATACAACACTATAAACCTGATGGCTTTGGATTCCGCAAATTCAACGACAGCCTCAGAAGCTCATGAGGGTCATAAAAGTCGGGCGAATATTAGCAGTATCGCAGAATCGATCTCAAGTGGACTACAGCGATCTGTCCTGATTGCCCCCGCAGGCCACGACACTCAGATTTGCAAGCCAATTAAACCTCTTCGAGCTACTCGACACCACAGGGTTACAGTCAAACTGGAGGATATTCCAGGACTTCGCAGATTCACATTCCTTCCTTGTCGAGAATGGTTAATTTTGCTGTGTTTACAACGTGATGAATCTCTTTCGGCCAAATCAAAATAGTTTGGGTTATGGTGACTGGTTCAGCCCAAATTCGGGCAGTAACATACTTCTTCGCAAATTCCAACTCTTTTGCAATAATTAAGGTGCCTATGCAAACATTTAAAACTTAAATTATTAGCCACGTGGTAACAATATATACAACCACTGTATATAAATATTACAATACATACATGAATTGTGCTTTTGATCGATACTGAATATGTACGCTATAACTTCTCCCACAATATTCTTTAAGCCTCTACCACAGATCTATATTAGGACGAGATCTCTTTTGCGTCACGAAAATTATTATTAGGCATAATTATTTTCAAATACCTTGAAAATCTATTACTCTTTTGTTAGAAATACTTGTGATTAGACAATGAGTGCATACACGTTTTGGAACAAATATGTTTCAAATACAGTCCAGTCTTTTTCTTTTACCGGGTGTCTTAAAAGGTGACCACTTTGACACAGTAACTGGACTGAATGTACTACCTTTACACATACTAACTTTACTGGTATACAATAAGAGATGACATGGCAAAACCAGGTATTGTTATTCCCAGGACTTCCTAATGGGCTTCAGTCAGACAAAGCAAAAGGTAATACATGCTGTGTTAATCATTGTTATTGATATTTGTCGATTATTGTAATAACTTGTTTTATTATTTTGTGTCCTAAGTCTTCAAAATAACTAGGGAGTGAATGTTGTATCTGTTAAATTTAACTTAAACTGTGGGGGTTTTATAAAAAATTGAAACTTTAATTAGCTATTATTTGATGGAGTAACATTAGAGACATCTAGTTGGCGCCATTCTTCTTCTTTTTATAATGGCTTTTAAAAAAATCGTTCACTTGCAAGGGGTTCCTATTTTAAAATTATGGCTTACTTCCAAAATACTCCGTTTGGGAAGGGGGGGGGGTCAAAAATATACATGGTAAAAAACTCCTCAGTTAGTCATATATACATCCCTCAAAGTAAATTAATCCATCTTTATTCATAAGGAAGTTAATAGGGGGTGGGACTTTTAAGACACCCGGTTACTACTATAGCCATTCCTGGTTAGCTGTATAGAAATGCCGTAGCAAGATTTACGGCTTTATTACGGTACAATGTGTGTGACCTAATATAGCCTAGATAAATATGCATAAATAGGGTTGTACTAGTTCCAGCTATTACCATACAATCAAGCTACTAGGTTCCAGACCATCTATAGGTAAAGATCCTTATCAGATAGTTAGGATGACATTTTGTATGGCCGGTCTTCTCGGAAATATAGACTAAATATGTATACATAACTCCTTCTTATTTTATGTTTAGTATTTACATAATTCTTCAAATAATCGTTATAAACCTTGTTCCACAAGTCAGTAATATTCAGAGTGGTAGTTCCGCCAATGACAACTCCAAATATAAAGCATGGCTCTAATGTGAGACATGTGTTTTGTTTGCAGAATTAGCTTATAAATATTTAAAACTTAAAATATTGTCAGGTCGAATGAAAATATTCATGAAATAATCTGCATTTGATATGCAAATATAAGGCATTTATTGTAGTGAACAGTTACATAGAGTATTCCAGTTTGTAACACTGTACATATTTCACTACAATTGATCTATTCAGTTTATTTTATGCTTTTTTAAGTATCGATGCCTCATATTTGGGTATCACCGTTGACTACTAGAAATAATGTGTAGTAGTCAAATTAAATCTTTAATACAATTATTTTGAAATTTTTATCACTTCAAACGAATTAATAAGTCGGATGGAAACTTTTTTAACGAATGGTTAAATCATTACATTAATAAAAATGCATTTTTAAACGGGGTTTAAACGAACTAAATAGAGCGTGATTATTCGACGGATCTACAATCCTGTTCTTATTGTACTACAAATGTGTAATTATTGTGACTATATATGAAAATACTTGTGAAATTCAAAACAAAAAAGTGGGTATAAGGAAGGATAATTGAAGTATGAATGGCACTGGTTCTGGACTATGTTCGCTATTACAAGACTGTAAGTCTCTGTGAAGTTACTAGACGGATTACAAAGTTTGTACCAAACAGACAGACAAGAGAGCGAGTAAATAAAAACGTGGTTTACACGTTACATTTCCATATAATGGGTGAGAATGCAAGCCGCCGAGATACCCCAGTCCAGTCTGTAAAGACCGAAAGGAAAGTATCCGCAAAAAGAGCAACGAGATTATAATGGACCTTGGTTGGCGAGAGTAATTGTACTAGTGGAACACGTTCCGAGATGTCTTAGGAACTCGGAAAGGCGGTCACCTCCGGAATTCTGCCACAGTGTGTCCAACTGACGCACTTACTAGATTTGACACTTCAGGATGGGAGCACCCATATGAGGGGGTGAATGTTTTCAAGTACGCTTGGTGTTAATCTAAACAGATCTTACCGTTCAGAGAAGGGAGGTTTAATTATAGGCAGAAATAGTTTACAGATTTGCAATGTTGTGAAATTGAAAAAAACAAAACAAAAGGCGTTATACTTATAGTTCCTGTACTGTTAAAGAATAGCGAATCCCTATTTAGGTTGCTGTATAAAAAAGGTATAACAAATTCAAAATCGCACAAAAACCTGGAATTGTTGACGTAAAATTATTATTAATGAAAAGAGGAACATTTTGCAATAACAGAGAAATTAATGCATGTCCTTGTAGTATGCCAAGTATTTATACCTCCCTCCCCCCTCCACCTCCACAAGCGGTAGCACGTCTGTCGCGTTCCTCCTTCACATATACCAACGGTTGCGTTCTTGCTGCTTGTAAATCGTCCTGTTTATGTTGTTATGGAAATGGTCCTGATCACCTCAACCACTTCATTACACGGCTATGGTCGCTGTCAACCGCCTACTTTCTGTGGCCATCCGAGTTATTTATGCCTCTCTCTCTCTTCGGATTCTGCCGAGATGTTTAGCAATCGGGGATTGAAGCTGATTGGACAGATCGGTTTTCAGGATTTCAAACATACTTAAAGTTTAATGATACGTCTAGAGAGTCACCAAGATCCGGTTTGTTGCCGTGTTTGGAATGTTATCCTCCGGGAGTAATCACCGACTTAAGTTATTCAAACTTGTTAAAACTGTTTACTTAAAACTAACTTGTACTGTATTTTTAAATCAAACAAATTCTTATTCAGGTGTCACGTCCTTGTAATTCTTTCCTGGTCCAAGTAGAAATCCAGGTCAGATCTGAAATCTAGTAACATTATCTTTAATATGAATTTATCAACTTTTTATCTGTTCGAAATTCGATGGCAAGAACGTAGCCAGGAAAAGATTTTTTTTTTGGGGGGGGGGTCTAGACAACTGGTATTTTCCTGTAGTGGACAAAGAATAAGTCCCCATTTTGTTCCTTAAAGAGTTCTTGGCCCGTTTCTTTGTTGAGAACGATCTTTCAACAGCTCGTGCCAGTAATACTGAATTATTTAAATAATAATAATTGTTTATTAAACATTATTCAAAATTTTGGGGGGTCCGGACCCCTTGGACCTCCTTGCTGGTTACGTCCTTGTCCGATATTGTCACAGGCTGAATTTGAAATATTAAGTCATGTTCGTCTTCAAAGATCCAAATAAAGTATGACGAGTTAGTAAAAATTATCTTCAATTAGATTACATTATATTTTGTAGTGTGTGTCCCTGTTGTCGAAAAGGTGCAAGTAATTAGTTTTGTGCTTCTTCGTCGCCGACTTTAAAGTCAATCCTATTTGTACACAATTTCTGATCATTCAGAAACAGAGAACTTTTCTTTTTGTGAACATTAGTAATGAAAGTATCAAATCATTTCTGAACAAAGCCAAACACTCAGACTGTCTAGCCCAGTAGAATTTTCATGCTCATACAGGTATGGCAATGTTCTTGTATTAGATTACACCAATACACATACAGAATAACCAAAACAATCTATGCACACCCAAAAGTTTCTGTGATAAAGGTTTCTAGGTCTGAATGCTGCGTTCCTCTTCTCTAGCCTGATCACTGTAATCCCCTCACCGGTTAATTTGCTTTCCCCGAGATGACTTGCTGAGAGCCGCTTCGGCAGATGCGCGAGTTCCGTTCGCGGTCAATTTGATGTTCTGTCACCGATACGGTTTTGTCCCGCTCTACAAACAAGGACCCCCTCTTTCTCGCCCCAGTGGGTATGTACCGACCCTTCCTCTCCCTCTCTGTTCATAATGCTCCAGCGGACTCTGGAGGATGCGCGTGCCTGCCTGCTTAACGGCTGGAACAATGGTTTGCTGGAGAAGAATGTCGCATTTAACGTTCAAGGTTGAGGAGAGGTAGCGAGAACGATGAAACTGCACCACCCTAATTTTATCAGTAGTATTATTCAAATTGAATCTAGAAAAATTAGGCATTTTAGATAAAACTATGGATTTACAATAACTTAACATAGTCAATGCTATCCTTTGGCACTGTTAGGCACAAAAAGTTCTCGTATTAGTGCGTAGTAACGATTTGATTTTAATATTTAATTTTCTGGTGATAACAAATTATATTTCGTTCATAAAGGTAAGGAAAACATAATTCATAATAATAATCATTTTACTATTTGCATTAAAGTCAAGCTTGTGCTTGTAGATGGTAATAAATGGTAAATATCTGTTAAAGCATTCCGAAGCCAGTTAGTGTTAATATAGAATACAAACTATCCAAAAGAATTCGCTGGATGATCTCACAATAAACACTTTGTGAATCGCAAATGCAAGAACTTATTTACTAAGAATCATGACTGAAATACAAATTAGAGCTATATTTTTACATTATATATTGGACATTTTCATTTTAATCGCAAACATTGAATTTATAAATTTAGATAGTAGAAAAGTTAGTCTATTATGCATCAGCACATTTCACACAAAAAACTTTTTAATTAAACCTGAAATAAAATAGGTTGTTGTATTCTTCGAAAATTCTTCATTAAGGAAACTATCAAAGCCATTCGATCATACATACAACGAATACACATGATCGTTTAAGCAAACTATGTTGCTCGAAATGTATAAGTCGACATAACATACTAAAGATAGTTGGAACAGTTTTTCTATGGGTGGGTTCCTTCACTACAACTTGTTTCATATTTTGTTCGGAAAACTTTGTACATGATTAAAAGCCATTAATAGTTAGTTACATCTGGATTTCAACTTATTACTGATTTGAATACTTATCTAGTTAATTGTGTGTTACTAGGACTAGAAAAGCTGTAGTGACATCTGAAAGTTTTGACAGCGGACCAGAGAAACATAGAGGTCGCTTGGTTTGGTGAGAGTTGTGTCAGAGGAATCCGAAGAGAATGCGATTGGTCACTCTGGGAGTCCTGGAGAAGGGAGGTTAAAGACCATTTAGTCGTGCAGAGGTCGCAGTCGCGGTCGCGGTGTTGAGACGAGTTTCCAGGAAAGTGCGTCTGGACAAGTCAATTTGTCATAACCTGGTCAGACGACCGCGTCAGAGACCGTGAAACGGGTAGTGGCTGGCGAGACTCTGATCAATCACATCACTTGCATGTTTGTACCGTTCCAGGACAGGCTTTGCTACACATATCAATCTAGAGACGGCGACGAGTCTGCGAGAACGGTACTTGACAACTGCAGACCTGTCTCATTACTGGAACCATTTGTAAAATATAAAAAATGCACTGCATCGACTATTACAGTAAGTGGATTTATTACTAGTTTAATATGAAATACATCTAAGTATCCGATTTGATAACTTAGATATCTTATTGGGAAATTGGTGGACCTACTACGATGATCGATTACTTGACAGGGATTTTTTCCATACGTGTTACATTTGGATACGTCAAAAGCCTATAACTCCCAAAAAGCAAATACAAGTTTCAGCAAATTAATTTTTGAGCCGAATTTTGTTTGATGATTGAATGGATCTTTTCAAAGAAAGCCATCGTAGTGATAAAAGTAACAAACTATATGAAAGACCAAGATTAGGAGAAGTGTTGAAAACATTCTAAAGAAGTTAAGAAAGATATGTAGTCGTGAAGAGCATTTGTACACAGGACAAATTGCGAATGCATTTGTAGGCATCAGCATCAGTTCGCTCACTACATTTTAATTGGTGATTAATTGGAGTGTTTCGCAAAATTTGTCCCAACCTTCAGTAGAAATAAGTATGCATCTTGATTAATCAAGATCTAAACAAGGAAGGAGTACGCCACACCACGTGGTGCGTAACAGGCTTCGTTAAAGTTACTTGCAAAATTTCAAGTAAATAGCTTTTTTCATTATTGACAGATACGTCAAACAATCATGTGGCAACAAAATTTGTACAACCCCTGGAAAACAAAAGAAAAATCTGTCAGTCTCTAGAGTGATAGGCTTCAACGACGTTCAGCCAAATTCCATGGTCAGACACGTAACATCATAAAACACATTATCGTCTAAGCAGAAAGGAAGATTTCAAGTATACAGATGAAAGTTTTCACGAGATATCTTGCCACATGATATATTCGCATTTTTATTCATTAAACTGGCATTCATAATAAAGTGTGTTTAAATAATAAAGTTTACACAGTAAGTCACGATAAATAAAGTTGGATGTGTTATGTCATATTACAACCTATACGTGTATACTGAGTATGTTTACAAATTTATTAATTCTGGTATTTTTTCGTTGATATCATGATTACCCGTAACACCAATGTAAAAATATTCGGTAATGCTAAGCCAAATCCAACGGAGTGGCATGCATGATATTGAAACTCAATATTCCTCAATATTTAGAAATGAAGCTTCATACAAAATTTCTAGTCTAAAAATTAGTTTCTTTTCAAAATACGAGCGGATAGGCAGACAGACAATTATGAAAAATTTCCAAACCCACTAGTACCAACTATTTAGTTAGTATCTCTCTACGGGACTTTCGTATTTTTCAAAATTTTCCTTTGAACGAAAGGGCGAAGATTTTAAGGTGTTGTACGCGTTTAAAGATACGCATTATTGGGACTTTTGATATTTCTAAAATGTTTCTTTGATACCTTATCCGACGCTGGACACAGTGTATCGTGCCAGAGGTAATTTGAATGATTCGAAGTTCCAAAGGTGTAAGTCAAAACACCCATTGTACTCCTGAAGCTATATATTTTTTTTTTTTTTTTTTTTTTTAGATACATGGGTTTTGTATTAGTTTTAGCTTAAAGTGCTCTTGACATTAGTATTCAGAGCCGTTTAAAACAACACAATTTTCATTATTCCTTAAAATTATGTTTTTTTATTATTAGAAAATTTCTTATAATGTTTAAAATTTAAAGTCACTTACCGCTGTTTCCAGAATTGTTTTATTTTACTATCCCGCGTGACCAGTATATTAAATTAATGTAATATAATCTCACTTAATAGAATAGAATTACTAGATAATAGTTTAAAGAATAATCAGGGATTTTTCAAATTTGCTGCAGAGCACTTTCCCCTAACACCTTCCTGTGATATCTCAGCTCGGATATTGACCTCCACGGGTTTTCTCCGGCACGCATTCGTTATAAATATCACCGAATTTGTGCACAGTATATCACAGGGCTGACTTAAAGGTTACCGGCTAAGCGCAAACAAGACAGACCATTCACACATCCCGTATTTATGGGACAGGTACGGTCCGGCACACACCACGCTGGCCGCAATGTATTCCGGCCAATACATCCAAACGTCCGGAGCCATTATATTTAAATTGCTACTTAAAGCGGAACCATAAATTAGCATCCGAAATACCGCTGCCGTTTGACCTTGGCCACAGATTACTCGAAACCCGGGCGAGAAGTTTCGGTGAGAAATTTGAGTCGGGTCGAAGCAAAGACGCAGTTCATTAATCACCGATGCGTTGGTCGGTCTCGAGTTAGTTTCGCCTACGATGAAACCGAGTGTTCGGTGTTCGACACAGATTTCCGCCCACTGGATACTGTGACTGAACGGTGGACCATTTAATTTTCTGATCGCTTCCCCTCCAGATGTTCTTCGATATAGTAAATCTTACTGGACCCGACGTTGACAAATTCTCCCAGATAAAGACCTCTAATGGAATATTAGACATCGTCAAACGTGTAAACACGACGTGCAAACATTTTCTATCGGAATTTGTCTAGTCTTCAGTGTCAGGGGTGATAAACTATCCGTTCCTAAATGGATAAAGAGAACCCATGCCGTGTCTGTTGAATTCCAACAATCCTTAAGGACAACCTGTATAAGGTTGTGACGATGGCAATAAATTTGCAAGTCCCGGAGATAAACAAACGCAAGGTGCATGACACTAGAAACCAACAACACAACGATTAGTGATTGAGGACTTTAACCTTTAACACTATCCAGTGTCCGGTGTTACGGAACCAGTGACGTTCTGCCGCCGCCGAGTCGCTGCCGCCGCGCTGGTCCGGTCGTGTAGCAGGTTCTATGTATTAATGCGGCAACTCCACCGTTACGTTATACCCTACCTAGTTTATAGCTGATAAATTACCATGAATTAAGCGCAGTATCTCTTGCCATTCAGCGGGGCTTACCCAAATTTCTCATTTTATCGCGGGGCCCGCCCGTATAATTAATGGAACACCTTTGTATACCAGTTTAATTCAGGCGGCAGAATGGGAGGACCGCGATGCGGAATGTTGTCCTTTATTAAACGTTGAACCTCGGAGTAATTTATTCCTAGGTGGCGGTTCCGAACGAGCATCGGTGTGAAAACATCAAATCGACTCTAGATATGGCGACAACGTTCCGGAGTGGTCAAAAATATAGCTCCTCCCGTACCCGATTGTGGTACAGATTTTGGGTTTTGTATGTAATTACGTATCGTGTAGTAGCTGCCAATTTAATGGTCGACAACCCGACAACTGAATCTGTCCGCGCTGATTCATTTGCGCGTCCGAGCGTTTCTAACACGCAGGTTCGTTTGGCTTATCTCGATGTGTTTTTAATTATTTGGCCCCGAATTCCTGATGAAGTCGGTAGTTAAACGGCACCGTCGGAACACACTGTATTAATTGTCTGAATATGCATGTGCTGTATTTAGTGTCTCGCTGTGTTTGTTTCGCTTTCTTTCTTTATTTACCCGCACGGATAATGTGTCCTGTTTGAAACATTCAATGTGTAAAAATATTATTTTTCACTAATTTTACTTAGAAATTGTATCAGATCTTTGATAATATTCCATATTTGGACAACTGACGTTGTTGAACAGCTGTAACAGATAGTATATCACAATTTTCCCCCCATTCTCGCCAACAGGTTGTTTAATACACGGACATGATTCTTGGCATTGAAGCCGTCAATTTCAAGAATTTGAAATCAATTTATTTTTTGAACATAATTTGTGCACTTATCTGAACTGAATCTAAAGGCAATCCAATCAAAATATATACGTTTCTTTAATTTAGTCTTCTTCAACATGGTTCCACAGACTTCTTGGAAATTCTCGTTGACCATGGCTTGGTCTACCTAGAGCGACCATGCAGACAAAATTTGTGCTAAAGTTACTACAGGTATTTATGAAGTAATTAATACTATAGCCTGATATGTCTTCATAATTTGTATAGCTTAGGACTCTGGGGCGAATGTGCTAAATACAAATACAACTCCAAAATAAATCTGTTCAAATCACTTACAAATTAAAGTTCAGAGAGCCATGCAGAGATGCAGTAAGGAGGCTTCAATTGTTGAATTTAACTTGTCTCTACGTTCTAGGTATGATTATATTCTGTTTTGGTCAGGAAATGGGACGAAAAGGAAATATATGTTTTGAATGCTCACGACGACTGCATTTACAAACGTCAAACTAGTACCAATTCTCCTTGTGTGTATCAAACAAAAAGCCTAGAAAACCCTAAACTGACTTCGGGGTCCAGGAAAGCGTCTTTTAGTAGAAAATACGTTTTATTTTACTGACGAATTCATAAAAAAGTCTCTGAGAAAACTAATCGGCTTTAGTCCTAACAGTCTAATTTTGAATCTGATGTCATGTATGACTGGTTAGTTGGAACTTATGTTACAGTGTGCGTGACTTCAACTGTAATTTTCAATAAGTTCAAATTTTACCAGAATGGGCACAATATACGATTTAAAAAAAATGTACACAATGTGCGAATTTATCAGAATGTACACAACACTATTTTATCAGAATGTACACAATGTAGGATTTTACCAGACTGTACACAATGTACGATTTTACCAGAAAATATATTATTCATGGGGGATATTTTAAGCTAGTTTACTCACATATTTATCTTCTACTGTTCCAATTTCCAACTGATAACGCGAAAATACAGTATCGTACTAAGGCAAGAGGACATCGAGATATTCCTACTAGGAGTTTCTTTGACGTACATGTTACCCCACATTCCGAGAATATCTCATAGAAGATATTTTTTTAGGTTACTGACTAAAAGAAGTTTAAGTAAACTAACGGAAAGAATAAATCTGGCTCTCAAAATCCCTTGGGCTCCCATATCGTATCATTTTCAATAGGATTTGACAGGTGGGAAATCAGAAGGAGATATGCACGTCAATATACATTCGGACATACGTGCGAAAGTAAAGCAAGGTATGAATGGCACCGGTGGCGGAGGCGTGGGAAGGGCATTGTTGTGGAAGGAAGGGGGTTGGGCTGGTTCTCAGAGTTGGACGTGTGTTGAGCCCAACGGACTGCCGTGAAGCGCAACGGCGGCGCAGAATCACGCGGAGGATGGATTCGACAGGACCGAGAACTGTACCGGACAGAAGCCGAGGACTCCTCGGTCACTTCAGCGTCATGACCTCGGCCTCCTACACCGTCAACAACAGCGCGCGGCTATAACGGAGCGACTTTGGAGACCACTCTTGGAGAAGTCAAGGATGCGGTTCAAGTGAAGAGTTCATAAACAACACGAAGTATTCCTCGGACTGTACGCGTAGAACCTGCTGCTTAAAGAAAATTAACTCTACACTTCTATCCCGGTCGCTGGAGTTACAAACGCTCTCAGCTGAGGGACCTTGTCTTACTCTGATCGAATCCAACTAACAACACTAACTTAAATGTATCATTTGTGGTGCAACTCAACACGTAATTTTGCTAATTTTGCAATGCCTGGAATTCACACCACCTAAATCATACACAACACAATATTATTGTGTTAGTGTTTTTTTAATTACCAGAAGATAAGAATGGATTAAAGGAACCAACACAGATTCTTTAAATCATTCTTTTCTTCTATATCAATGATTTACACTCCTCGGGAGTAAACAGTATCAATACAGTAAACCATATATTTTTTAATAACAGTAGAAGGCGTCTAAAATAAGTTTGAGATCGTGAGTGGCACAATAATACAGGTTGAAAGCAAATTTTCCTAATCATTGTTCCATGTGTTTGTGGACAAAATATTATGTTTCAGAGAAATATATGTATATAAATATAAGGAAAGTACATTGGTCAAACATTGCAACGCTAACATTCTTAATATCAATATTTTTGAACTGTTTCGTCTTTTTTTAATATATCTCATAAATTCATGATTAATTTAAAGATTTATTTAGATACTCCAACTCTTGAAGCTGTTTGTTGAGACTACTTAGAATGTGAAGGAATTGTAAACACATGTTAAACTAAAAAGTTCATTCATAATAAAGTTTCATACGCACTTTCCTCTCCGGAATGCAAAGTACAGTAAACAGAAATCAGACTGAAATGCACTTATGGTTCTTTAAATGTACCCTTTGCAGCTAAGTTATTCCTAATTTCCTACTCATTAATCCAAGGCTACATATTGAACGAACACTCTTGCACAATAGAGTGTTTTTTTTTTTTTTTTTTACTTATTGCAATACCTTTATATTCTTACATATTCATTACCTTAAATATGCTTTTGTCACAAAATCATTGAGAATTGTTAACAATGCAGTTTATTATTATTGTGGATTTTAATATTGATGGTACTTGTTTACAGATCACAATTTAGCTTATAATAATACTTTGTTTTACCCACTGGATGTTGTTTCAGAATGCCCCTTGGCAACGTTTCTGTCGGGCTCAACACACCAAAAGATCCCCTTCGTGTTCCTGCCCCTCAAGGGCCAGATCGTGTACCCTAGCGCCGAGATCAGCTTCTCAGGTAACTGTCACACTGATTGTATCGTTGTATTGTATCTGGTACTTTCTATCTCAATGTCACTGTCACTGTGTAGAAACTGTTCTGAACTCTTGCCCTGGTGAGATACAGTCCAATACAGGGATACAGCCCAAGTGTCCATTTTGGTGTAGTGGACGCGTGCCCTGAATGGGTACGGTTTAATACATTATATTATACTGTCTATTAAAAACTTACGGAGTAAATTTAAAAAAAACAGAAAAGTATTTTTCTATTAATTAATAGAAAACGAAGTAGAATCAAGGAAAATGTAGGATATTAATCAACTTATTGACATATAGTTTTAATACAAATGAATATACTAAAAATAAAAAGATAAACAATTTTGTAACACTTGATCCAGAATAAAACATTTAACTCCTAGGACTCTTACTAAGTATGGAGAGATGTTGCTAAAACACTACATTCTTTATAATTTTATTTTATTCTAGATGAAATTGAGAACATATTAGTTAATTGGAAGTATTTCAAAGTAGCAGTACTAACTAGAACGGCTGTCAAATCGTTGGTTAGATTTATAATTCACCAAAATGAAAGCTCCTTTTAAATATTGATCATGTTGCGGTGACTCAAAATTTTTATTAAAATCACAAAGTGCTATTGCAGTTATGTATCCGCGTTTATTATATTTAAAATTCAATCCGACTGTCAAATAGCCCGCACATTTTGTATTCCTATTATTTATATCATTTACGTTTTGTATTACTTATTGAAGTTCATATTATATGTTAGTTAGTACTACTTTATAAATGTGTTGTACACTACTTGTGTAGCGTTCTGTCATAGTATTATGCTCCATATTTTATTATTTGTTACCATTATATCCTCGTTTTGTATTGTTATTATTCAAATTAGAGTGCATTATTGTTGATATCTTTATAGTCTGTATTTTGTTATTTATTTTTCGGATGAACGTACTTTTTTGCTGTTCTTATTGAATATTTATTTAGTATTTGTACATTTGTTCCTTCTATTTATTAACTGCCACTTATCTTTTATTTTAGACATTATTTCACCACTGCCACTGAAATAATGTAATCACTCATACTAAATTTAAAGTACAGTATTAATGAAAGAGTAATTTAATGTGAATTTTCTTCATCACAGTGTCTTTACCGATGTTATGTTGTTTTGGCGGTGCTATAATCTTGTAATATTCTCTAATCAATAAATTCAACTCAATTACATACTTGCCCTGTGCAGATTCTTTTTAGCCAACACTTTCTATGTATGGATAATATGAAGTCGATTTTCAAACAGAGTTTTTTCAATATTATTAACGCTGATACCTTATCTTATGACTTGCAAAATAATAAATTCGTTGTTCATTAATTATTTATTAATACTTTATGTTGAATATTTCCAACAATACTTTCCATAACACTATTATTTACCATATCAAACTTCTTTCTATTACGTAACAAACTTGTATGCAATAGCCGCGTGCGGTGGTTATTGTCGTAATAAATCGGTAAAACTTAATTAGTTACGATAAAAGCTCGTCTTTTATAGTGTTGTAAATGTTAGCGGCTAGCCGGCCCGCTAATGAGAGGAGCTTGAGGAGAAAGGGCGAGATCTGGGAGCCACGCTACCTACCGGTCACCATTATACTACTAACTACGCACGACCTTGGGAGAGAACACACCACGGCCACGGTCACCTTACTCTCGCCGGGGACTTTCGCTTTCATTCACGCCTCGGCCTCCACTGGCAAGTTGTATTGACTGATCCACCTGTTACTGCAGCACAATGGCTCAGCGCGAACTTCCTCACTCACTAATCAAATAATGACGAAATTGTTCTAAGAGATGCTAAACCGCATTGTTTATATCGAAAACAGGCGTTTGGGAAGGAAGTCTTTAATTACCATCAAAGCACTCCTCGAGTCCAATTCGATGATTTTGGTTTTGAAATTTTGAAAATATTGGAAACGAAACACACATAAGGAACAACAACGGTGTGCCTTTACACTAAAAAAAGGCATTGAGTTTAGGAAAACAATTTTTAAGACATGAGGCAAGAACAGTTAGTATCACTAATTCCCCCAAAAATTATACCTGAAGATAGCGACTTAATTAAACAATGTGTGACAAAGTATAAGGCACGATCTAGAATATCGGACCCATAGTAATTCATAACCAATTACTTCAACTTAATTATTTTTTATGTTTTGAACTATCACAGTTTGGTAACAAGAGACAAGAAACAAACGATTTAACAATAAAGCTTATTGATAAAAAACTATGTTGTATTCCGATTATGATATAACCACTTATTCAATAAATTGCAATGCAACAAGGGTAAACCGAATATAGTAAAGTGGAATTTTTGAAAACTCCCGCAAAAATCTTAAGAGTACAAACTTATACGACTACTCCACAACACTTGATTAAAAGTAATCGCCTACCTGATACTGAACAACCGCAGTGCTGCCATACGGTCGATTTCCATTACTACTAAAAAAAGGTAACTACAACAGATTCCCTGTAAGGTCAAGACGGAGTTGGCGCGCGTCCTTGTCGCCTGCCAGGACATTAACTCTGATGAAGGAGCTAACACCTGTCGACTGCCCGCTTCCTGCATGTAAACATCCGATAAATGGCTGTTGACTGACTACCTGCCTCAGTTATTGGCCGTTTACAGCTAAACTCCGTGTTCGCCCCTAGTTTGTTCATAATATCTATAAAACTTTATCAGGAACAAGACTAGTTCCATAATTAAATTTCTAAGATTAGTTAACTAAAAACCGAAACACATTACGTAGCCTAATTATTTTTAATCGGACATAGTCAAGTTTCCGTAAGATCATCATCGTGATCGTCTACGGTGGCGTAGTCGGCTAGTGTGTACGTTGTACCTCCATTCACCGTTCTGTTCGACTCCATCTCCATTGTCGGGAGTGGCGTAGTTAGCAGGTGGAGTTTTACTTCCAAAGCCGAGAATCGACCATGGCTGCGATTAGGAGATTGTGTAAAGGTACTGAAAAGCAACAGACATATCCGTGTAGTAAATTAGGTGCAGACCTGAGGCAATACGACCTGTTAAGAGCCGACTGTAATAAAATGACTATGAGTTTTCCCTCATAAGAACAATGTTAAACATTATGTTGTTTTACACCCTTATTTATAGTCGAGGAACTATTGGAGATGTTTCACTTTAAGATATAACTAATAAACATCCAAACCTATTTTTTTTATTTTTTCGATATCTTAATGGATTATTTAGAAAATACCTCAAACTTTGGTGTACTTCATCGCTTCAATATTCAAAAAGAAAAACTTTCCAAAAATCTGAGACCAACTACGATGAACATTTCACTAGGCTAGGTATTTGCATCGAATGGAGCAAATAAGTTTTAAGTTATCAAAATTGGACCTCAGTGGTTACAATTAATTAATGGAGAAGCTCATAGTGGAAAGTAGGCGTTAAAAGTGCTATCACTAAAATGGTTTAAGGTATTTTCTTCCTCTTGGATTCTGGTATTCATCGTATTAAATAAGAGTTTTCTTCATATTGTACTAAAGATTTCAACTCCAGAAGTAGCTCCGGCAAAAAAACAAACGCAAAGTCATTCAAGAGTAAACATGTTCTACACGAATTTTAAAAATTATGAATATAAATTATAATAGCAATGGAGCTAATCATTTGATAGGCGTTGAAAACATTTATTTAAATGTTTATTGATAAAACAAGAATGTCGTGTGGGTCCTCAATTCTGTTTAACAATTTAAAGAGTTTAGTGAAGGGAATCACATAGAGAACGAAGTAATAGATAAATAATACCAGCCCATGTAGCCTAATGGGAGCGTATGTTCCGTGGAGAACGCCTGAAATATGAAAACGCAATTGTGTAACAGTTCAGTTTAGAAGCTGCCTATACTAATTGTATCAGGCAGATGTGGAACAGTGATGAAAATAATAAATTTAACATTTTATCCAACCAATATTTAATTGAGACTCTTTTGTTGTCTTAAGCGCTGTATTCTAGTTTCATAAATTTGAGTGAAATAGTTTAGACTTAGAGATACGCTTATTTCTGCAATATTATTCACCCTGATGAGACAATTGTTTGGAGCAAAGGATCTTCTATGAGTAGTTTTGGATTGCTTAACTTTTTGTAAATCATAAGTCTCGCATATACTTATTTATTTTATTAGTAAGTAAATACCTACATAGATCAGATAAATAGATTTGTCTCCCAGCAGTGACATAAGAACTGTTGAGGTTATACTGTTTTATAACTTTATATATATATATATATATATATATATATATATATATAATATATATATATATATATTATATATATATATATTATATACAGTATATTTATAAATATATAAATAGATATATATATTTGTATAACTTAATAATATCTTTATCAAACCGCCAAATGTAGAGTGGTAATATTTAGATAATAATTATGACCATATTTAACAAAACCAGAACAAGAGATAAAGCTGTTTATTGTTCCATGTCATGGTGTACATAAATGTATAATAGATGAAAATGAAAATATTGAGGACTTGTTATAGGATCTGAGTCCCCAATTTGTGTGGTATCGGGGTCGCAGTTCCTGACTCCTCATGGCTGGGCGGATCTACGTAGTCGTAATGGCTCAGAATCTGAGCCTCCTTTTCGTCTGTACCGGGACGAGGGCCGCACATTTCTACAGGTAACTATCATTCTGGTTAACAGTAGAACTAATGTACAGACTGTTTGCTACAAACCATTCAAAATATTTTATAATAATGAAATTGATAAAACATTTTAATACCCAAAATTTTGGGTGGCTTTGCTAATCAAAAGATAAATAAATATAGAAAAACAATTGAACCTAAATACATAATATAATAAATAATTCACTGTCACTGATACATTGTAATGCAAAAATATAACCTAAAGTATTAACAATGTTCCCAGTTGCAGGGCTAAATTATTTAGATATTTTACTGTTTTATGTTTAAAATAGCTATTAGTCTGTAGTAAGTTTTGAATTTGGTAACTGTAAACTACTATAACTAACTAAAATTATAAAACCTTTTCTGAAATCCCTAGTCTGTCCTAGACAACAAAGCTTCAACCCTTCCAGGTCAACCGTTATCAACCTGCTGATATTTAAGGAATGTATATTATCTGCCTTGGAATCAGATAAACAGTTGGATGTTGCATTTATCAACTTTGACAAGGCCTTCGACAAAGTTGACCACTCTATCCCCTACAGCAAGCTTGTGGAATCAATGACCCATTATTTTCCTGATTTTGCAACTATCTGCTTGGCCGGTACAGGAGAGTAAAATTACTTGATACACTACAAGCAAATTTCTGCAAATTTCCGGTGTACCTCAAGGGTCCCTACTTGGTCCATACCTATTTATAATTTTTATCAATGATATAACATCCATTCTTTTAGTTGAGGCTCTACTCTTTGCCAACAAGGTGAAGATTTACACCGTGGTCTCCAGGACTTTGCATGACTACAGACAAGTCTCAACAATGTATTGGATTGGTGCATTACTAATAACATGAAGCTAAACTATTCAAAGTGCTCCCCAATCATGGAAGAGAGTCCATGATAAAGGATCTAAGACTTATATTCTCTTATGATTTATCAATCAATGAAAATGTTGACTACCTATGCAAAAGAGCTTACAGGATGCTGGGTTTAATCAATAGGTCAACTCGTGGTGTGACAAATCCTCTTGTCTCTCGCTCAAAAACGCTCTACTCTTCCTTTGTTTGTCAGCTCCTGGTGTATGCTAGCCATGTCTGGTCTGCCTACAATCTAGTCTTATTGAGATATTTTGAGGCTATGTAGAGGAAGTTCATGAGACTTCTGAGGGTTTAACAAGGACTGCACTACAGAGAAATTCCTCTGGCTGGACTGCAGGCTGAGTTTCTCCTCCCTGATCTTCAAGTGAAACCCTGCATTGCAGATGCTCTGTTCCTGACAAAGCTGGTAAATGTACAGGTGGAATGTCCTTGCTGCTCCCCAAAATACCATTGAATGGAACAGAGGTCCTGCTAAAGTACTGTTGTTACATGAGCATAAATATGTGTTTTTCCTTTGCATGTACTAAAATTATTCATATTTTTAAGTTGTTTTTGCATTTTTTATTTATTTATAGTTTTTGCATATGTTTTATTTATAGGTGTTTTTTAATTTGTTATTCATTTATAACTCTTTTACACTGTTGATTATTGTATATTATTGTCTCTCGTATTTTAGCTTTCCCTAGAACTGTAGTCATCAATGTGGTTTTTACTTATTTATGTAATGGTTTTTTTTTATCGTTGGAATAAAATAAAAGATATTCCTGGCTAAAATTAAACACAGGGTAATAACTGTGGGTACTACTGTTTATGTGGGTTTTCTAATGAAATGAATTATTATTATGGCACTGAGAGGAAAGAACATGTATTACTTCAAATTCATTCATGATATATTATAAACTTGAAGTAAAACTAAACTCTTAAAAATGCCTATTTTAATTCACTTATATGTCTATTACTGAATTTTGAGGTCAATGTAGGTTTACCAAATGCAGGTTACAATAATTTTCAGTCATTTGACACCAATACTTACATAAGACTTTGTTGCAATAATATTAGAAGCAGATTTCAGTTTTAAACACTTATCTTTATTATTTACAATTAGAAGATAAAAAGTTAGGGAAGATTGGGTTTTCCTGCCAGGATCTCTATTAGTTTTGTATAATCATATAAGATCTTTATGTAATATGATGAATGATGAGTGGGACGTTGGTTATTTAGTTCTTTCATTGAAATGTGTATTACTATTAGATTAGTGTAATAATGCCCAACAGGATTCATATCAAAGCATTTTTCAAACACATATTCTATGTTAGATGTCTTTATTGTAAGATACATCATATCAGGTTCTATCTATGTTCCAGTGGTTGGGGGATGCAGAGCTACGACTCAACATGGAAGGTCGATTACTGATGGTTCATCTCATGTGCAAGGATATGGACAACAGCACCAACATCTTCATGCCTTGTGTAGCCTTCAGGGTTGCTGGTTCCCCAAGTGAGTATCCAGGATCTTGACTTATAAACATGATTTGAGGTGGAACAGGCTAGAACAAGGTCGGTACCTTTTTCGAAGAAAAAACTTTTGGACTGCTTGGAAAAACTTTTTCGATTTTAATTTTCATATTCATAATAAAATATTTACTAGAGTTAAAATAACTAAAAACTATTTCAATTAAATGAACAACCTAATTTTCTTATAGCCATAAACATTTTTTTGTTCAAATTTGAGGAAAATTGTGCTCATAATTGTCGAAATCAAAATGAGTAGGAAATTCAATGATGCCTTGCTCTCGCTATAGTGTTGGTTTGAGGTTAGCCAAGAACTTATTTTAAATATATAGTTTTGTAAAATGTGAAAATCTTTATGAACTCAAAAAATTACTGTGGTTCCACAAATATATGCCTTTGTAATATTTGATAGTATTTCTACTATTTGTATTTCACTTTTAGTAATAAAGTCTTCTTGTTCTAGTGGCAGTTGGAGCAGGTGTTAGAGAGGTGTCATTCTCAGCCGACGCTCACGCAGTCTCCAACAGCGCTTCGTCCTCCAACCTCTCACCGTCAGAGTATACAGCTATAGCTACGTGTTCTGTCCTGCTGGGTCTGATCTATGTGTCGTCTGTCCTGTTGTACTTGCACATGCGCCGCTCCAAGGCCCAGGCTCAAGCACATGACAAACTACCAGAGGCGGGACATCCTGGTGTGGGGGGAGAGGAGGGGGTGGTTAAGAACAATCCCCTGCTGCATCACTGTCACGAGAACAGCGGCTACATCAGTGACGACAGCTGCTGCACAGATGGTGATGAGGAAATAGCGGCTCTTCCAGAGGAGGAAATGGTGACTCCACCACCAAATGTGAGCTCACAGCAGAGTGTTACAGCAAATCAAAAGTTTCAGAATATTTCAATTTGAACTTTACAAAGTCACAGACAAATACACAGTAACAATTATTTTTGAGAGAGATATCCTTGGTTAAATAGGATATACAAGAAAATGTGTAGGATATATAATACATACAGAAATATATTCCGTAACTTACTTCTTCTAATAAAGAAAAAACAAGGTATTTTTAAAATATAAGATTAAATAAATGGTGGCTTTAAGTATCTTTATCATGTAGCATATACTAATATAACTGTTACTATGTGACTGACAGTTTATTTTAACAGTGTCAGCAAAACTTTAAAAATATGACTTGTGAAAACATTTTACTTTGTATAAAGTACTGAACCTTTTCGCTACTCTCCCATTTCAAATCCTTCCAAACTAGCGCAACTGACATTATATTCCTTTTCCAGACTAAATTTCTCTATCAGTTTCACAAGAATAAGTTATGTTCTTATACATTGCATATTGGCCTTCACCCCTCTCACTCATAGGACAAAGATTTAGATTCAATTAAAAACCTAAAATGATCTTAACTTGATTTAAGTATTTGAATTTATTTCTGCTAAATTAATATAACTTAAAAGTTCATGTTATTTATTACCATTGACAATTGCATATATTTAGTTAGACACAACTTGATCAATTTTTATTGTTTTAATCTCAGAGCCCTCTAGTTTCAAAGACTTGACTTTGATAGTAACTAACAGGTGGTTAACTAACTTAGAATGAGTTTAGAGTTTGTAAATAATAATTAGTAAATATCATTATACATAAAAAATAAATACGCATAAAAGAGGCTTTAAAAACTGTAATTTCTGTTAGAGTAATCTAAATTCTATCTGTATCATATAAATATTTCTTCTAATCAAGACCTTTATTTTAATATATAACTTCATTTGTGCCTACATTGAGGTTTTTTCATCAACTCATCACATACAAGTGCAAGAATGGTGAAAATAAATGTGTCTTTTACCATATAAAAGACATACTTGCATCTAAATTTGAACACCAAATGATTTACGGAATGTTCAGTGGACAGGCAGGGTCTTGCTAGTTGCTTCACTAATGTTTCATTTCAGCAAATCAAAATAAGGTCATTAGCAGAACACTGTTCAATTATACTTTTGGTACCTCTAAACTACAGGTTCACCCATTGACTCTGGTAAAAATAAATTAATGGTAAGTACAATTTTATCGTCATTACAAACTTAATAATCAACCCTTGGTTACAGGTGCAGGTGACATGTGCCCTGGTACATCCTTGCAGCCCGATGGAAGAGGTGTACAGCTATGAGCATTCCACCCTCCACGAGTCCGCTCATCAGGAGAGTGCCATCGAGCGGTTACCTGAGGAGAACGTGAGCATTGTAGAGACTCCTGAGGGACGGGAGGATCGGCCAGAGACTGTGCGGGCCATCGCAGCATCCACCACTCGTCGTAAACTGTACTTCAACCCTGCCTATTTTGATCTGGAACTCTTGCTGGTGAGTAGAACAGACACAAAGAGTAGACAAGAGGAGAGTAAAATAGAGAACAGATAATATTAGAACTGTATATTACCCAGATATTTAATAGATTAAAGATTCTAACCCTTAACTATAATTAATGGATTCTCACTTATATGGATAAATCTTCCTTTTGAAATATTGAGATCTTGGTAAAGAAACGGTTAAAGTTTACTTTTGCTGCCTCAGCCTCAATATTTTTCATACAGCTGTTAGGTAGTATTTGAATCCAGATTAAGATTTTATGAGCAATACCATAGCCCAGACAGGTGGAATAAAAAAGAAAACTATGTTATTAATAAGGCAGCAATAATTGTTCTAACTGACAACAGCATCGCTCAATCAGTTCGGATCTTGACAGTTAAGTTAAGTGACTTTATTCGTCATTCGTCATCAATCTCAAATTTTGAATTGACAAAGTGGTGATGTGTTCAACCACAGTTTTTATGTTCACAAAAAGAAATGTTTGTTATTGCTTGGGCAGACAGCACATGGTGTCTGACAAGGTGTTGTGATCATGAGTGTAATACAAGGCTGTGACCTTGAGTTTTGTATGTTCAACATGCACTGTGCGATGTTGTAGTGAACCGAGTTTGGTCTAAGTAGTCCGGTCAATTTAGACATTGACCCTTGCAAAAATTCCCAGAAAGCAGAAAATTTGCATAGGTGTTAGGGAAATTGTGAAAAGTCCCTACCGTACCCATGTCTACAAAAATTTTTATTTAAGGTCAAATTTCGCAAAAATGGGTTTTTTGAATTTTTCAGCGAAACAATTAGTTTTATGATAAAATACGTCAAACAAAAATTATAAATGGTTAGTGCTTTGAAAAAAAGGGTAAGGAAAATTTTTGTAGATAATTGCATGATCTACAATTTTTTGTCTGACATATTTTATCATAAAACTAACCGTTTCGGTGAAAAATTCAAAAACTCATTTTTGCAAAATTTGACCTTGAATAAACAATTTTGCAGACAAGGGATCAATGGAGACTTTTCACAATTTCATAATAATGGTGTCCCTAACATCTATGCAAGTTTTCAGCTTTCTGGGAATTAATGCAAGGTTACCCCTATTTTTGGGCTAAAGGCTTTATTATTACTGTTATCATTATACCATATCTGTTACGCTGTAGTAGTAATCTCAAATTGTACCTGTTATTGCCATCTATCATTGATATATTTTTATGTATTTGTTGCTTTCTCTTCATTAAATAGTTAATCTCCACCAAAATCAGCTGAGGGCAACTTAACTTCTTATCATTTTTGTGATAAATTTTAATGCTCCTTGATCATTATTAATATTTTTATTCAGAATATTTTGTTGCAGAGAGATTTCTAACAAAATTTAAAAAGATTTTTCTGGTCTTAAAAGGATAAAAGATAACTCAGCTTACCAATCCTCTGCTGAATGATAAACATTACTGTTTGTTTTGGCCAAGAAAATAAAGACATAATTTGTGATCTTGAAAATATTTTTAAAGCTCTTTATCAATATTGAATGATTTGAAAGAATCATGATTTACAACATTTGCTATTGTGTTATATTACAAAATCTGAAACACTAAGCCTTCAGAATTGATATCTTTTATTTCTTCAGGTTTCATAAAACCTAAAATGAAAGGACATGCATAAATAACTTAACTATGTCAAAAGAATTTATGAGAATTTAATTGAGTACATAAAAGAGTATTTTTTTGTGAGTCACAACTTTAAAAACTCCTAAAGAAATGTTATATGGTATTTATTCATTTCTTAAAATAACAGTGATTCATAGTCTGTTTTTGTACATTGCAGTATCCAGAATACTAATGAGGATTGATCTAATTAAAGCTTAATTTTATCCAACAGATTCGCATTAATGATGAATGTTTAACAGTTTGTTTACATGAAAACCTTTCACATGGCAATTGTGTTTTACAGGCACCTCCTCCAGCAGCTTTGGAATTTCTGACCAAGATCAGGGAAGTGATTGCCATTGCTAAACACAAAATGGCAGCCAAGAGATTTCTGCCAAGCTTGTTGGGTATTCCTGAAGAAGTGGACTGCCTGCCACCGCATGTTCGAGGAAGCTTCAGTGTCACTTCTGGCAGTGTTGTGTCAGTCCGTCGCCGGCGAGGATGTGAAGGCTGTCCAGGGTGTGTAGACTCACTGAGACCCCAAAGTCCAGGAAACTGTAGTGCGTGCTACCCCACCAGCCCCGAGAACAAACATCACAGCATTCGTAAGTGGTTAGAGGATGTACCTCTTGTCAAGCCTCCTTCGCTTCCAGAACCCTCAGCCCCAGTTGTTAAGGAAATCCATCAGAAGCCCAACAAACATGGAACTTCAACCAAAGGAAAGGCTCCTGACATCCCAAAACATGCCCAGAACAAAAAACTTAAAGAGAATGGAGATGACAAGAACCATTCAAAGGAGTCATTGAATAAAAGCCAATCATTAACAACCAGTGTTGATGAAATAAATAAAATAAATAGTGATTTGAATCAATCATTGGCATCCAATCAAAATTCAGAAGATGAGATGAGTGTGAATCCGATCCCTATGAAGATGGACAGCAGAATAGAGGAAAGAAAATTAAATGATAACTTTGACTCTCTACATTCACCAGTTGAGGAATCACTAAATACAGAAGTTTGGAATGATTTATTATTCAAATCATCATTACTAGATGACACCTGTGCTAAAATTCCATCACCCCCACCACCATCAGTGAGCAGCAGTATGTCGAGAGAAAGAGGGAAGATTAGTTCTGAGCCTTTGGAAGAGCCTCAAGTTCCTCAGATAGCAAAACAGCTGATGGATGCTGTCATAAAAGAATTTGTTGATCAAAGATCATTGGAACCAAAACCGAATCCTCCAGTTAGAACTGATTCTCTGCCTTCAAACAAAGAAATCCCAACTTCAATGGAGTATGAGACTGACAGTCTAGACCGTACATTGACTCGCCGGACTGAGGAACATGAAGGGATGCGGACACCTTCAGACTACGGAGATGTCGAGATTAGAACAAATAGCAACACCAATGGATCTAATCTTCCTATGGATGAAGAACTGACCATGAGAAACACTGTGTTCAATATAAAAACAGGAAACACAACCATATCTAAATTGAAACATGACAGTGAAATAAAGAAAGATAATGATGATGATCATGACTACGAAATTATACTTCTCAATCCTGATAAAAACAAGAATAACAAATTTAACTTACCTGATATATTATCTAGAGTAGAGGGGTATAGTTTGGTAAGTGAGGTATATGTCAATGATGGTTACAGTTTTGGCAGCTCATCAAGTATCCACAGTAACAACTCATCTTGTGCTTCATTAACAAATGAAATAACTGAGCCAAAAATAAAATATACTGCTGATGAGCCAGGGCATTTAACAATTGAAGTAGAGGATTCTCCTAGAAATTATGAACGAACTTATGACTCTGATTGTTTTGAGCCTGATACTCTAGACAGGAAACCAAGCAAGTTCAAAATCAATAGTGAAGGTCAGTTTGAGTACCAACTGAATCGAGATACTTATGCGGACTCTTTAGAGAGACCGACACAAATATCACTAAAGACAACAGGCAGTTTCAGAAGTGATTCATCTGTTTGTTGGTATGACACATCAAATTTTTCCAATATAATTGGTTCACCTCTCAACAGGACTTTTGGCAGTCTGCGAGAAATCTTTGAGGCCAAGAATCGATACCATCGCAATGGTAATGTCAGATCAGAAACCTTAAGTCCAGTTGGATCAACCCGTTCTTTGGATACAGACTGCTATAGCACAATGTCATTAAAAAGAGGTAAGCCTAAAATTCTTAGGCCCGAAGCTAAGCAAGCGAAACGACAAAGACAGCCTTCTCCTCCCGAGTACTTACCACCAAGACCTCCTAAGGCAATTTACACAAACGAGTTTATCATTCCAAAAAAGGGAGCATTTTTTGGAAATGACAGTCCTCCCCTACCTCCTAGAGACAACAAGCCTCCTCTGCCTCCAAAAAACGGACAAGTCAGAAGCATTAGTCAACGGGCCGTAGCCAACAATTCTCCTGTTACACACCTTTCCCCTGCGACCCGTGGCGTTCGGGCTTCTGCTTCTGGCCACAGCCCTACCACCTCTGATTATGAAGCCGTAGAAATACAAACAAAGAATCTAGGACGCCGATTAGAAATATCCTTACAGAAAGAACTGCAAAAGAAATTTGAAGCTCAAGATCAAAAGAGTAAAAATGGAAGTGCAGCAGTAAAGAGTGCTCGAGGTAAAAGAAACATAAACTTTATTCGCAAAACGCAACGTGTACCAAAAGTTCCTCATCGCACAGAAGACTCAGGTTACCTCAGCAGTGACTCAAATGGCTCAAGTTGTCAGAAACGAGACGAAAGTCTGAGTGAGACTGATGAATCTCTTTGTGATGGTGCTAGTGAGTCAGGTGGTGAAAGTATAGCAACAGATTCTTTCTTCTTCGGAAAATTCCACAAACTCTCACTGGCCGACTCCGTGGATAGTGGAATGTGCAACAGTGTCGGACCTGGTTCGGTACTCAGTGATTCGGACAGTAACATAAGTTTTGTTACAGTACTACCAATGGAGATAGGCAGGACAAGCCACGTTCTAGTAAGACACTAAGTCAGAATAGCTCAATTTAATGTAGATTATAATTTCATAGTTGCCAAACTGTACTATATGTTTATAAAATGTACAGTTAAGATAAACTAGGCTGGGTCGTGCAATTACATATACCCATTAAGGTGCTTGGGACTGGGGAACACTGTTTTGGGGATTTGGCTTTTACAGATGTTTTAAGAAATGTCTTTCACATGGGAGAGTAAATGAAATCTACTTTTGACTCTTGGTTACCTTTGTTTACCGACAATAAAACCGATTAAATGTTGAAGGATTATAAAATAATACTCAAAATTTATGTTGATTAGTTCTTGAAAACATTTAAAAGTTTTTTTTGTTTAAAGTTTTATATTCATATAAAAATTTCTTACTTCACTTAGGCCTATTTTTTTAATTTAGAAGAAACTTTCATCAATGAAATACAATGCATTTATTTTGAATATACTGTCTGTAAAATTTGAAAGTTTAAAATGTAGTCTTTGTCTTCTTTCCTTTTCAAGCTGGCAATTACATATTAATTATGATATAAGTTGTAAATTGTAAAATTGAATGTGAATATGTAAATTTTTAAACTGAAAAAGCAATTTGCAGTACAGCATCACCAATGATTGTATGAAAGTACGCAAGCATCTTAGGCTATGAGTATTCCTTAATATTTTATATTGTTAATTTATTTTTAGATGTAGTGTTGTTGTTTTTTTGTAAGAGTTATTTTATTTTACTGTTTATTATTTATTTGTTATTATAGAGTAATATATTTTGTTGAGTTTCTTGTTAATATTGTTAAGTTTGACAGATTGTCAGCTGCGGCTTCCTAGTACCTGTTGTTGTACAGTCTCTTACGTGCTTGGTTTTTCAACTTGTTTTTGTAAAAATTTGATCATACTAGGTTTGTACCGATTTCTTCAAAAACCCAATTGATCCTATCAGAAATATAATTTAATAAGATCCCAAGAAAGTTTAACAGTGTACAGTGAAGAATAATAATGGATGATTAGCATGCAGATTTTAAAGTATTTAGCATTTACTTTCTAAAGTATGTACAAAAGTGAAAAATCTTATTTTCTCATTTCATTCTTTATATGTTTATCCTTAAACAGTTTTGTAGCAAGATTATTGAGGAAGATTGCTGAATTTTTAAGTAATTTATTTTCTTTCTGAAACAAAATATTCTGTAACTAACCATTTTTATCAGGATGTTCTAAACAACATGTATTGTGTATTATAATAAGGAAATATAATAATTTTACAGGAGTTTATTAAGGATTTTAATAGTTTATCTAATTAATTATGTTATGTAAGTACTAATATGTTTAGATAAAAGTTGGTGTCAAAATCGTATAATCAATTTTAAGATTATATAGTTTTAATAAAAATTTAATTTTATTACCCGATTATTTTATATATTTCAATTATTTTATTTGGCTTTTTTTACATGTTCTTGAATAAGGCCTTTTGTGAGAATTGTGCATTTCAGGCTATTGAAGATAATAAATAATGATTTTTTTCTGTTTACGTATCATTTCTGGAAGTAAATAATACCCGAAAATCTTCACCAACAGGATAACAGTCAATCAGGTAATAGTACAGTCAGGATGGGAGATTGTTTGGAGGATAAAGTACACCATGGAAGGACTGAGAAATCCCCCAGAACATTTTTTAAACACTGAAATAAAACTAGTGTTGTTTCAATCCTTCTTGAGAGGAAATCAAAGAAATCATTTTCAAATTTTATTACAGAGGAAAATATAACTGTTTTACATAGTTTCAATAAAACAACATAACAGATGAATGTATGAAATACAATTTGTAAACACACATATACTATTTAGTAAACACATATATTATTTTCAAATATGTAAAGAATGTCCTAGATGTTTTATATAGTGTTACTTATCATGGTACGTCAAAGAGGCTAACTAAAGGTTACCATGGTGTCTGTATATATAATAAATACTAATTGAAACGATTTTATTTTCTATATGAATAAGGAGGCATTAAAATGTTCAAATAATATTACGAGCCATCAAATACATAGAATTAAACTATTTATATATAATGGTTTTCTTGCTCTTACCAAAAAAAGCAAATGTTCAATATTTCGGTTTAGACATATAATTATGGCTTCTGTGTTAACCATGATTGTTGGATGTGATTGAATAGTTCTTCAATTTTTTTTATTCTACTACATCTAAACTATCATATTTTCTTAAACTTCTCCATCAAAAAATGGATGATAACAATAAACTATTGGAAAGGATTTCTTGATGTCAAAACTATTAGTCTAATTAAGACCAAAATATTGTAGGTTAGTATATTGTTGTGTTCTATAGCTAAGAATTGCATTATATACACATTTTCTAGAAAAACACACTGACTTCAAAACCAGCATATTTAGATGTCCAGTGCCTCATTATTAACTTATCAATAGAGTAAAATGTATTGCATATCAAGGAGACACTTGTGACAAGTTTTGAGCTCTTTATGGTTCACTAAATTTACAATTCTTTCAGAGGAATGTATTAATTTGGTTAATACCAGCTTATTGTGGAAAAAGAAATAATTAGCTGTTTTAATAAAGCCTACGACTTGAGGGACTGGAAAAACTTCATTTATCTGTGTTTGTATGTCTGCAACATTTAATCAAAATTGAATTCGATGACGAATGCATGAAATGGATTTGGCTGACCGTTTTTACATGATCCTTATGGATAACTATGATGGCAATGAGAAAATTGCAGAGTAAATAAATTTGTAAATAAACTGAGTATAATCATATGACATTCTACCATGTAACATAGGAATATTTAGGTACAGACGAGTGAAGTGTGATTTAGGTGAAGTTTTGTGTGCAGTCTCAGCGAGGCCTGTTAAGTGATAGAGGTTTGGCATGCTCCTACCTTGTGTTAGTCTTTATTACTGGCTTTGAAAGTTGTACCTGTTCTTGGTGAACATCTGTCACAGATGGATATATTAAGTCATAATAGGGTAAGCTTCAAACTTCTGGAAATCAGAACTTAGCTAGGTGATGCATTGAATTTATGCTTGAGCTACTTTTAGCGCAGATGTTATCAATATGATCTTCCCAGACAATCCACTATCAAGAAACATCCCCAAAAACTTTGTGGAGTTAGTTTTCTAGAAAGGGACACCTGAATCTCAATCCTTGATGTAAGAAGCGAGCCATAAGAGTGAGTGAAATTTTTCTAACTGCTTGTGCAACAATTTTTCATGGTTAAAACACTTTTGAGAGGTCAAGAAATATGTTAAGCACATGTTTTCAACTTCGTAATCCACAAACAAATATATTTTCTATATAACTGTTTATAGCATTAATTGACTGTTTTCTCTGAACCCAAATTGCTCTGCTGGACACAAAATTTCATTATATTCCAGGTATTTCATAAACATTTCACAGAATATATTTTTTTATTTTCTTGAAAACTTAAGAATTGAAATTGGGTGATAGTTAAATTGTAAGGTAAGGTTCGTCTTTTTTAGAACTGGAATGACTTTGACTGTATTCAAAGAAAATATAAAAACTCCACTTTGAAATTACAGAAGTTACTACTCGTTTCATGAGTGGTTTTAGTATGCCTTAGAGTAGCCATACTGATTTACATGGTGTCACACATTCTTCTTAGTATAGTCCCTGCATAACACGTTTATTTTCTTTTTTTTATGAGACGAGAATGCTACCAGTATACCACAGAGCCCTAAGTTTTTATCCATTGTCCACATCTGTGTCAAGTAGTAAACTAATATGAATAAGTGGAAAACCAAATACTTGTCATATAACTTTTAATATTTATCTGTATAACATTAAGTATAATTTCTGTACACAATAATTCAAAAACTATTTGAATAGTTTGAGTACAACTCAGCATATATACTTTAGATAAAATTAAATTTTGTAATATAACTGACTCTGACCAACCTAGGTTTATTTGAATTAAATAAACCTTGCTGTGATAGACCAAGATAACAAATCAACATAAAGAGGCATACTAACTGAACATGCTTCCTTCTTCTTATAAAAAAGGAGTTTTATTGATTAAATATAATTATTTAAAAATTATCTTGCAATATACAAGAGTAAAATGATAATCAATAGCTATTAGTCAGTGATAATTGAGGCTGTTACCAACAAAACATTACAATTTGGTATGAAATAAAACATATGAACACGTGCTTGTCGGCACATGTAGAATTTTGAATTGAAATTTTTCCAATAGTTAGTACATCATTTGTACCAAAGTTTTCGAATTTATACACTTCAGGAACAGTAGATACAGATTACTCAATTTTGCAAACTAGGTGTACAATGGTTACTGTAAATTTTGACATCCACTTAAAAGTGCTGATTTTGGAATAAAATGGGAAACATAGTTTCTACTTTATTATTGCGTAAAAATAATAAACCCCACACAAACCCTCTTACAATTTATGTACTTTTGGTTATGTAGACTACGATTTCAACCATGTACATTTTTTTAATGGACAAGCTGTAGAATTTTAGAGATGAAAAATCAAATAGTCCACTTCAAACTGAATAATTTCAGTGTTCCTATAAAACAGCGGTGAAAATCAAGTCATTTTTTATTCATTGATATCCATAGATCTTCAACCCACAGACAACATAAGTCATTTTCTTCTCTCATGCATTTACAAAAGAAAGTGAAATATTTCTCCTTAAAAATATTTGTAAATTAGAAGATTCTTGAACAATTTAACTGGACCATTTAGAACAAGACCACTTTTTGGGAATAAAACCAAAATCAGTATGTGGGTTACATAATAGACAAAGTTCTCTTTACATTTAGGTATCCACAACGTGAAGCTGCTTATTTAAATAAGAAATTTTAGAATAGGAACAAACAGAACACTATTTAATCTTAATTGAGCTTTATTGAAAAAATCATTAATTGAAGATGACTAGGGTATAAGTAATGATGATGACTATGGAAGAGTGAACCGCTGCCATCCTCACTTGCGGCAGTGGCAGACGCCGTCCCTGCACCTGCCGCCTCGGAACCCTCTCCTGAGAGCGAGGCAGTGAGCAGCACAGGCGGCGTGGTTCAGAGAGTTGCCGTTGATAGAGAAACTGAGCAGGTCACAGGTGGCACGTGGTAGACGAACACCCTCCTCTGTAACAGAACAGGTGTTGAGTGATGTTAGAGATGGAAATCATACACTACAATTTTCTCATGGAACAGGAAAGAAAAACTAATCCATACAACTGGTTAATACCATACAAACACAATTTTGGAAATTCAGAATAGTTACTTTAACATTATCAGAATGGAAATTTCAGTTCCCAATTTATAATTTTATTTTTAGTGTTTTTGCTCGAGATGATACTTGTGTTAGCAAATTTTTAACATGGTATGAACTGGTAAATTGGAAAATTTATGAGTCTTGAATTTGTTACAGTGTGAAATATAAACATATACTCGTATGCATGATTAAGACAGTTTTTGAAATGTTACATTGTAATCAGTTGTAATTTAATTAAAATATTTCATGTATGCTAAATTATTTTATCATATAGTTATAGTAAAATGAAACTTAAATTTTTCCCAATAAGAAATTCATGTTTCCATCAGTTGTTCTTATATGTATGCTGAATTGGTTTTGCATTTAATTGTAATGAAGTGAAACTTAAATGTTTTCCCCATAAGAAACTTATGTTTCCATCTGTTGTTCTCATGTATGCTGAATTGGTTTTCTTGTGTAATTACAGTAAAACAAATCTTTATGTTTTTATTAATGTAATGAAAGTAACTAAAACCCTTTTAAAAATCTTTTTATTACATACACGTGTTTTAGTTTTTAACCATCATCAGTGTACATTAACCTCTAAATAAATAAATAAATAATAAAACAATTAGATATACACATGTGGATCTTTTAAACACATGTATTTAAATGACACAGTTGTAATTTTCTTATTAGTAATCTGTATTTTATATTTTAATTTTTTCAAAAATTGGATTTGTCTTATTTTTCAGATTACTATTTAAAATGTTATGAGGATCTTTATTATAATTTAGATAGATATGTAATTCTTCTTTTGTGTTTAATTTCTCTCCTTTCCTTTCGATATCTAAAATTTCCATGTTCTTTTCAATATTTGTGTAGTTATGGTCAGTCTCCAATAAGTGTTCAGCAAAATTTGATTTTATTGTAGATATGTTATTTGTTTTCAAAGCTTGTATGTGTTCTTTAAACCTTTTATTAAAATTTCTTCCAGTTTGCCCAATATAATAGCTTTCACAGTCACTAAAGTTAATCTTGTATACTCCAGATTGTTTGTATAATTCTTGTTTGTCATCATTTTGGTTCACTTTGTTTTCAATAAGTTTAAATGTATTATTTCTTGTTTGGTGACTGATGGAGAACCAACAAAATACTACCTAATCATAATACTACAGAAATTCAGAAATATATATGTGTACCATTCAATACTAAATTAAACAAAGCTGTTCGAAAAACCTTTCAAAATTCAAAATTCTCCATCAGTCAACAAACAAGAAATAATACATTTAAACTTATTGAAAACAAAGTGAACCAAAATGATGACAAACAAGAATTATACAAACAATCTGGAGTATACAAAATTAACTGTAGTGACTGTGAAAGCTATTATATTGGGCAAACTGGAAGAAATTTTAATAAAAGGTTTAAAGAACACATACAAGCTTTGAAAACAAATAACATGTCTACAATAAAATCAAATTTTGCTGAACACTTATTGGAGACTGACCGTAACTACACAAATATTGAAAAGAACATGGAAATTTTAGATATCGAAAGGAAAGGAGAGAAATTAAACACAAAAGAAGAATTACATATCTATCTAAATTATAATAAAGATCCTCATAACATTTTAAATAGTAATCTGAAAAATAAAAGACAAATCCAATTTTTGAAAAAATTAAAATATTAAATACAGATTACTAATAAGAAAATTACAACTGTGTCATTTAAATTTAACATATGTTTAAAAGATCCACATGTGTATATCTAATTGTTTATTATTTATTTATTTATTTAGAGGTTAATGTACACTGATGATGCTTAAAAACCGAAACACGAGTATGTAATAAAAACATTTTTAAAAGGGTTTTAGTTACTTTCATTACATTAATATATAATAGATAACCCTATAAGTGGAGTTAATAACATAACTTTATGTTTTTATATAAGAAACTCTAAATTGAATATAAGATATAAACCATTAGTATTAACTTATAATAATACTGTTTACAACTCATTAGCATTGAAAAAATAAAATCTAAGTTTCTATAGTGAATTTTATGGATTTAGTTCCTATTCACAACACAGTTTAAATTTATTAAAAAGTGTTAAAAGTAACTAGTGCCCTCTTAATCTATGAGAGTAATTTTCAACTGAGAATGGAGATTTCTTGATGTACATTTCACTGATGAAAAGCAGAAATAGACAAGGCTACATCTGGTGTGATGTTGTATATCATTTAAGACCTACGTTCTCACATTGGAAAAATTCCTAATTGTTTAAGATGTATCAAAATGTAAAGCTTGTGCTCTGCATGTATAAAATTGTATATATTTATACCAAGTCAATCAGTTTTTATTTAAATTTGAACATTTAATATATTTTTGTGGTAAAGTATTTTCAATGCACTGAATTTTATATCAAGATAAAAGTTCTATATTTACAGTTCTAAATCATACCTGTACAATTTTTATCATGGTGTAATAAATCCCAGGCTAACATAAATTAAGGACGTCATATAATTTACAATTTGTAAGATCAAAATACTTATTATTGGTTTAACTTTATAATTTACTGTAAATCAATAGTTGTAAAACGCACAAGAATCCAAATTACTAAAATAATTACTGCCCTCTATGTACGTCTTGTCTGTTTTGTTACACAAACAATTTGTCTACTTTGCAGGACCACAAAGTTTTATTTCGTTGTTAAATTTTAAAAATTTTGGATTTTTTAGAAATAGTTAATTAAATCAAATATAATATATAGATTGATAACTGTTTGAATCTATAACAGAATAAAAAGTGGTTTACAATGTTCCAGCGGTTGAGAATTAGTCATTACTTTTATTGGTTTTTTTTTGAAGAATTAAGATGTCTTCAGTTCCTGAGCAGTTGCCCCAAAATATTAAACCATTTCGAAAAACTGCTTGGAAATACGCAAAATAGGCAGTCCTCACATAGTTTTTAGGAACAGCACTCTTAAGGCGACCTAACAGGTAAATAACTCTAGAAAGCCTCTTGCTTATATATTCTGTATGTTGGTTCCAGTTTAGTTGGTTATCTATATACATTCCTAAAAATTTTATATTGGAGCTAAAACTGTTATCAAGAGGGGCCAAATAAGGTTTCAAGCTAAAAATTATATTTTGTGTCTTTTCTTCATTTAAAAGAAATCCATTAGATCGAAACCACTGGGAAGCACCTATTAAGGTTTCATCTGAAAATTTCACAACTCTGTACATGAGCATAACACTAGACACAAGTTAAAGTTAGTAACAATTTGTTCCAAAAGTTGTTCCTTAAATTTTGGAAAAAATAGTTTTATTAAAATGAAGGTATGAAATGTTCAACAGATTGCCTCACCATCTCAAGGTAGTGTCTGTCTATAAGTTCAAAAATATAATTAAGTTAATGGTGCTGGATTAATGTGTTTTTAAATGTTCAAAAGTGTTATTAAATTTGTAATGTGTAATGACAAATAACTCTTACTACACTACATCAAATATGCCATATTGAGGTTACTTCACACAGAGTGTTTAAAAAGAATAACAATTTGTTAAAGTAATTTAACCTGCGAAAACTCGCGCTACAAGAAGTTAGGCAAGAACTCGCGTTGTTAGATCGAATCTAACATCCTCCAACCAACAAAGAACGGCTTTTTCATGGTCTTCATTCATTGCAATAATTGTAAAGTCATAAAAGAGCAATCTACGAAATATAACTCAAAAGCAAACTGAAAAACAAGAAAAATCACTAAACTGATGGATTTAAACTGGCAGTTACGCGATCACTCTCACCGTTAGATCGCTCCTAACACTGGGCTGACGTGATCACTCGCGCTGTTAGGTTGAAACTAATAACCTGAGAGGAGCGTCCGCCCCCCCACCATGACGCCCCACCCCACGACTTCTACTGTCTAAACATGATGCAATATGCAGCAGACATACCCATAGAAGCATAAATTAAGGGTTCAGTGTTGTAAGATAACAAATAAAAAAAATGTTATATAACACAAAAAATACGTTAGATTCAATCTAATAGCGCGAGTGCTCCCGGGTTAATAACTCAGTAGTTAGTGTTCAATCACAACAAACAACCTGTTATTATGAACAGGAGATTCACAAGTATGACAAGAGCGCAAACAATAACAATGGATTAAAAATTATAATAGCACTGGTAATACAGATGATTGTTTTGATCAATGTACATTTCTGGCTTTTATAAAAATAAATATATTTTTAAAGCTACAACAATAAATAAAAGTTTGTTTTATATGACATACCATACTTCAGCCAAACATTTGTAAAATTAGTTCATTATTAAATTATAAATTTAAAAAAATGCTTTTTCTTTGTAACCAACAATCTATTTACAGTATTAATTTAAAATGCCTCAATATTCTGATGGAGAAAAGTTTGAATAAAAGAAATTGCCATGTCTTTATTACATCTCATAAAGCTACTTCTCAAATTATAATGTATTTTTCATTTTATAAAGGGTATTGTGTCACCTGAAAAATTTATCTTCTATTAATTTATTATTATGGCTAAAATCACTCTGTTTTAAGAAGCAGCTACAAAACTTATATAGGGTGAGACATACCACCCATGTCGTACGTATGTGTAGATGTCTTACGTATGTGTAGATGAGTTAGTACTCATTTCCCCCTAATTCGACCTCACAGAATCCTATGAAATTATTTCCAATTAAAAAAAATTATTTTCAATGAAATAACTTTGTAAATTGCCCCTACGGGGTTCAGTTTGGGAGGTAGTGGTGCTTTTTGGGAAATTTTCAAATAAAACAAGAGACAGGTTGTATGATACATCAATTAATTAAAAGGTCTCTTCACACTGAACATTTTGGTGCAAACAATAGTTAATTATCTTTAACCATATTTACAAGGGGTAACAGTGCTTTTCCATAATTAATTAGTTACGCTAATGCAGTATTTAATTTTAAAGGCCTACTTAAAAATGTTTTGGTACACTCTGTAATTAAGGTTAAAAATAATTAAATTTTGTTTGTTCCAAAATGTTCAGTGTGAATTTGTTCACCTTTAAATTGAAGAATCACACAACCCATGTTTACATTTTAAGATTCTTCAAAAAGCCTTCTACCCCCTAAATTGGGCCCTTTGGGCCATTTTAAAAAGTTGAAAATAATTTAATTGGATTCTATGTGGTCAAATTAGGGAGAGATGAGAGAGAAAAGATGTCATATTTAGTTTGTGTAATAGCAACACATCATTCTGTATACAACTAAATTAGTTTGTTAGCTATAACTTGAAAAAACCAAGAAACACTAAATTAATATATCTAATAGTGGCTTGAGGGATTGAAAAATAGATCAATGTAGAGTTAGAAAACTTACCAAAATGTTGTTCTTCAAGAGAGAGTTCAGATGGTGCAGCTGTCGTGAGCACAGCACCAAGTACCAGACACAAACAGACAGACACAGAGAAATACATGGCAGTGGCGGTCAACTGCTACAGCTGATTGTACAGAGGACAGTAGATCAGCTGATTGTAGAGGGCACTGCCTTGCCAGCTGATTATATACTCCTGACTCTGTGATCCACAGGGTTGGGTTTTTCACTGACCTCAACCAGTTCTGCTGCACTGCAGGCCAAGTAGTTCATTGTTGCGATCTTTTCCTGGTGATTCCCAGTACAACGACCCTGGAGAAGGTACTTTACAGCAAATCATATTCTCGGTAGAGATTGTGGGGCATTGTAAATCATAGAAACAATGTTCCATGTCCAATTCTAAAACTTTTTCAATTATTGTCGAGAACAAATTACAGAATAGTTTTTAGAAAGGTTTTATAGTAAGATTGCTTTTTACCCAATGGAAAATGATAATAACTAAACTTAGAAAACTCTCATTAATTGAAAGCATATATTACAACAAACATGACATTTCAGCTTTGTTTCAAATATAACAAAAATTGGTTTATATATCATTTAAGACCTACCTCTTGTAGATACATTTGTACCTATTTCTTCATTTCCGGACAGTGTCTATAAATAATGTGATATTTACAATTTCATATTTCAAAAACGAAAATCAACTTAACAGCTTGTTTATAGCCTGTAATAATAATTATTATAAGAATAATGCAGAAATTGATAATCTTGATATAGAATTTTTAAATATGTTAAAACTGGGTGTTTATGAACTCTATGGAGATCTTTTGGCGAATTGTTCTTCAGGTCAAGATAAAAAAAAAAAAAAACAATATAAATAATAAACATGGGTCAGAAAAATTTAGTTTACACTTATAGTTACCGTCTGTCTCTATATGGGATTTTTATACCTTATTTTAGAAACCAGTAAAGCTTTGTAGACAAGAAATTTCTTCAGATTTTTTCCAAATGATAAACTACTACTGTAATATCCTTTAGGAATTTTTTGTACAGTTTTGAGCCTATATATTTTGGTTTTTAATACATTACTCATCTGTGGGGATGTAATGCAATATCTCTCCTACTTCTAGGGCTATAATCATGATTATACCCCCACTAGTCTTAAATTTTCTAATTTTTCTCTTACTGATAGGACAGTTTATTAACATAAAGACCATAGACTGTCATATTTAACCCTTTGGCTGGTAAGAATCTTTTGACATGTTATCCCAAAAGTGCTCAGGTTTTTATCGGATTTTATCCCAACAGTGCTAAGCCTAAAATGGTGAATTTGTAGAGTTTTACTAAAAAAATCATAAGTTCCTCAAATTTTAACCTATTTCATTGATTTATGTTTTGTTTTTAGTATAATATATGTAAGAAAGTAAAAAATAATATATTTTGAAAAATACAAAACTATGTAAACAAAATATTTTTTTGTTTTTGTTTTCAACATTTGACACAGAAAACCATAATTAAACTTAACTTTTATTTTTTTAAATACATTTTTACCTTAAATCATATGTTGTTTTGAGTACATATTGAATTTTTCATGCAAAAATATAGATTTTTACTTATGTAATGAAAAAAACACAAAAAACTTACACTGTGCTATCTAGATCACAGCTGTTTTTGCCGTTAGTGTACTATAAAAACCAGCAAATACAAGTGTTGTTATTATTTTCAGGAAAAAGTAAACTTATTCAACTGTCATTTACCGCATATCCGCATGTAAATAACGTAATATTTAGCACTGGAAAAAAAATTCGCAACAACGAAATATCGTTCCATAGCATTTTTTGGAACAAAGGCCAACTACGATATATCGTTGCATAGCAGCCAAAGGGTTAATGACATAAAGTGTTCTTTAATTGGTGTTCTTCTTGGATTACATCAATGAAATTGTTTGTAGCTCAAGAGAACCTTAAAATATGAATCTCATCAAGATAACACAAGAGTATTTTATACAAAATACAAAAAATACCAGCTAAAACTTGGCAGTTTAAACTACATGGACAAAAATTAATTTCTTATTTACTCATTTACTGGTAAGTTCAGATTGAAATCAACAAAGTATAAATTTTACTTCCAAATATTACTTTAGTAGTTTTTTAAATAGATTAAACATTGCAATATCCTATTTTAAAGACAGGTGATCAATGAAATGATCACTGTATTTTATAAAATACGTTTTATAATGAGTCTTTAGATAGGAACAAAACGACCATAAACATTACATATAAAATATTCATGATGGGAAATAAAAGATCTAAATTGCAATCTTTTATAAGTTTGAATTGAAACTTTGAAACAAAATGTAAATAATAAGGAATTCCAATTACTTTTATAAAATTAATTAATTTATAAATCTGTTAAATGAATTGTGGATTAAATATCCCAAAAATGGATTCTCACATTATTACGAATTTAAATAACAAAAATTAACAATTGTTACTACTCTAAATTCAAAGAAATCTTGGATTTTACAAGTTGTAAACAAGGTGAAACTTCCAGTTTACTGATTGATGCGATATTCCCATTTCATATTGTTATACAAACTAATGCCACAAAATGTACAATATTTCTAGTCGTTCCCTATTGTTTCTAATGAAACTAGATGTTACCTGTATAAAAATCAACTTAATTACATGTAAATTTGATACAATTATTTAAAGTCATATAGGATACTAATAAATTGATAAATTTTTTTATTCACTTTTTTAATTTCAAGGTTTGGCCTCATCTATGCATTTGGTCAAACAGTTTTGGTCAAACAAATGACACCAAAACTATTTAAACCAATTCAACCACTTTCTTCATTGTTGATTAATCGGTTTTCCAGTATTGATTAATCGGACACGAGCTTACACTTAATACACAACTAACTATAGGTATTGATTTTGTTGAGTAATTTAAGGAATAGACGTTTTAACCAGTGATGGATTTCATTTTCTTGGGTCCCTAGGAATGAAAACCATTTGGGGATCTGACTAAAAACTAGTAAGTTGCCTTCTGTTCAAAATTCCCAAATAACATTGTCAAAACTCATATCTACATTTGCGTTGAAACTAGTAAGAAATTACAATTCACTTGAGCTTGCAGCCCATAGGTTTTGGCATGATGGCCCTATTGTATATACATACACCATTAGACCTTAAGCCTGTTAAAACTATATGCATGGTATTGTTTCATTTTCAGGATAGATGAAACTTGCTCTACTAAATTAAATTAGGTTTATAGTGTCACTGGGCAAAAAGAAAATATATTTATGATGACCAAAAATCCCTGGTTTCTTTATTTTTTTATAAATTTTACAATAATATTATACAAAATCCAGACTAGTTTTTCCACACAATGCTAAAAAAAGGAAATTATGTTAGCTTTACATTTTGTGAAATATATATTAATTTTTCTAGTTTTCTGTTATATTTTTATAAATACCCCAAACAACAGACACCACAATTCTGTCACTATCATTCTATTATGTCTGAGCATTGAGCATCTGCCAGGATATACTTTCTCACACCTCATTTAGTTATGTAAGCAAAAGTAATAGTTTCACTATTTAAAACATGTCTTAATAATATTTTTACTTTCAGTTTGTATTAAAAAAATACATCCAGCAACTTGTTATATAAAATGTGCCTTTTACATCACAAAAAGGCTAATTTAATTTAACTCCCAAGATGGCAGTAGTAACAAATATTAAAGGTATTATTAAATTGAAAAAACAACTCGTAATGGAGGGGTTTTGCAACATATTATATTTTATTTTATTTTTATTTTTATTTATATAAACTAAGATGTAATTAAAGTGAACATCAAGTAATATATTTTTTTAATATTTAAGAAGACAAGTTGGCCGAGAAGGCCATATCTGTTGTTAGCTCCAGAGATGTGAGCTGCTTCCTGACCTCTGTCCATCTGTCTGGAGAGACCTGAGACACAGCCTGCAACGTGTTGTGTAACATCCGCATCTCTGCAGCCAAGCTCCGGACACAGTCAGACGCTGATGCTCCACAGTCCCGGCTCTCCTCCACCTTCCACAGGCTGCCAAGAGTATGCACAACCTGCAGGACTTGTTTAATGTCCCTGTCATCAGAAATATATCACTCATTAAAATGTGTACTAATTCTAAATTCTTCCATCAACACTACGGCAAATTAAGAAAAAACTTAATAAACAATTTTTGAATTCAGTTTCAATAGGTCTTATGATCAGCAAGTTTGATTACATAAAGTCTGATCAAAATCCTGAAAAGTTTGAATTCAATAACAAATTATGCACACAAATCAAACTTGAGATTTACCATATCAAAGTTTTTGGCTGAGCATTAGTGAAGCCTATCAGTTAAGTGGCTGGAAAAATTTTATTTCTGCCTGTGTGTCTGCATGATATCTCGGGAACGAACTGAACTTTAGACTTGAAATTTTATATGAAGCTTTGAGATCTATAATGATGAATGTCACTGCATAGATGTTTTGGCTGAACGTTCGCCAACACCTTTAAATTGGTCTTATGGGTAACTATGATGGCAACAAAAAAATCATAGGATAAATAATAAATTTGTAAACAAACTGAATTTGTTTCATATGACATTTTAACATATGACGTAGTAACACCAATTTTCTATATAGCTAGGAAATTAGCTTCAGATTTGAAATTTTGCATGTAAAATCTTTTATATGATACATGGAGTGGGGTATTCCTACCTTATTTAATAAGAGCTAAAATCATTGAATGGAATATTTAGAAAATCATCAATACCTTGATACCTTGTGTTGAGTATTGGAATTGGTTTAAATCAAACAGCTGATCACATAAAAAAATCTTCTAATAATAATATGTGTTTGCAACAATACATTTTTTATAGTTTAGGACACCTTTGAGGCCAGTGGGATGCAGCTCTATGGTCGAAGAAAAATGGCCTCTATAGCATAAGATAAATCTATGTACCAAATTTCATGTCTCTATATTTTATAATTTTTGCTGGGTTTTTGAAAACCAGTTGAATGAATATCAGTCAGTTAGTCAGAGGTCAGTGAAATGGAGCCCTGAGATCGGAAAGAAAAACCTCTCCTTAGTACACCTCTGGGCATAAGATAAACTTATGTACCAATTTCAATCAACCAATTTCAAGTCTCTGTCCTTATTGGTTTTTATTTTCGGGGTTGATGAATCAATCAGTCAGGACATCTCCATACATATATTTTAACTCACCTTGCATACAACTCAAGCTGATGTTCTGAACCAGTGATCTGCCGATGTATGACGACTACCCCTGCTAGGCTGCCAGTATGTTGGCCCACCCAGCAGTGGGGAGGAAGTGAGGGTATCCGCTGCAGTCCACAGTCCTCCGGCTGTAGGAGAGAGGCTGACATGTTGTGACGGGATGAGACATGCAGCAGCCATCTGCTACTCGTAACCACCACACTGACTAGGTCTGCTTCTGAGTTCCCTGTAGCATCATTGCATTGACTAGTATAGTTACTTCAAACTGTGATGTATATAGCAACTAATGTCAGAAACTAATATCTCAACCAAATATCACAGAACAGATGTGACCATCTCTTTTATCTATACTGAAAAAGATTCACACTGAAAACCATAGTAATTCGATGACAAAAGCTTGCTATATATAGTTCAAGAGTTAATGTTCAAAGTTTATTTCCATAGATGAAATTGCCCTACTCTTGATGGACACTATGTATAAGATTTAGTATGTAGAACTTGCTCTGCTGTTAACCATGACTTGGGCAAGTTCATAAATAAATTAGCATATATAAATTAGTTTCGAATTTTTGTGTATGCTTAACCTTTACCTTAATTTTTATACACCTGATTAATACGATAGATTCCATTCCTCGAAATATAATGTTTTAAATCCGTTATCCTTTAAAAATTTGGATTTTCATTTTTTTAAATATCAAAATGTTTGTTACTTTCTGAACAGTCCTCATAGTATTATGTTTGTATTCAAAATGTATGTTGTGTGATGTAACACAATTAGAATGTTTGAACTTGAAGTCTGTCGTGTACTTTAATAAATAAATGTTTTAGAAAGATAAACACAGACTATTTAAAAAAAATGAAATAAATAAGTAAGAGATCCTTTTAACATTAAAAAAATATCTGAGTATCAGAAACTCTCTAATGAAAGACAATATAAGATTTAAAAACTTGCAGAACAGTGTAATGTCAATGTGTAACAGTGTAATCTCAGGATATTAGCAGGATCCTAAGTTAGCTCTGTGACAGATAAATACCTTATCTGATGGCAAAGCGTTAACATGTCTACCATTTTACGAGGATTTGGAATCACCCTTACAAACTTCTAGCATGTTAGGTAGAGACAAATTTTTACCATCAGCTGAGTCCTCAGCAAAGAAAGGTCTGAGAGTGCCCTTGACAAGCTCTTCAACCTTAAACTGGATTTCTGCGGGCAGCAAGTCCTGGATGTGAATAGCTACAACACAACAGACAATATGCAATACAAGTAAAAGCATAAAGAAACACAACTTTTTTATTTTTACATCTTTGTTACATTAGGAAAAATTAAATTCTTTCGTTACTAGTTTTCTCCTTTAAAAGGTAACACCAACATTAAAAACCACTTAGGAGGTTATAGAACAGGTATTTTTAGGCCAGATTCTAATTGTTGACATTAAACTCCATTTGATGCCACAAACTCCACAAATTCACAAACTTTGTTATCCTGGAAATTGTGACAAGCTTTGAGGACTAGTAGTTTAAACAGGAGGCACTTATCGCTTCATGTTCATTGAAAGAACGAGTATTGTTCTTAAAGAATCCCAACAAATACACGGGTTCAGACACACCCAACATGAATATTGCTTATATGAATTTCCGGAGGAGAGAAGACAGATCTAACTATTGAAGAGGATATGTTTTCAGTGGGTGGCATGGTGTTACACTACACCTTTGTTCCTGTAAATGGTTCTGTAAAACAATGTTCCTTCTCCATACAACAATATTTAAAAGGAACAAAATATGCTCCTTATATGCTAGTATATCTGTGATTCAGTTGGTCCCAAGGGGTTATGTTATAGGCTAGTTCCAGCAGTCAAACTTATCATCTTTGCAGTTCAGAAAAGGCAGATTATTCAGGGTTCAAAGTATTGTAGTAATAACAACATATTTATCCCAGATGTAGCAGAACTATTTATTTTTGTTTCATAAAAACATTATTACTTGATTTATTGTAATAAAAGATAGTAAATTTAATTCTGTACGGGTCCAGCAAATAAGCAATACGTCAAAACATTATTTTTATTTATTAATCTTTCGCATAACTATGGAGATCAGATCCAACACCTAATATTTGTCCATTTTATTACATTTCTTGGTTTTAAAAAGTTTTTCAGTATTGTTCATCTTAATGAATAAGGAATTTAATTTGCATTTTAGAGTATTGCACCTTTGGTTTTCTAACTTAAGGACAATAATAAAGAAAACATCCAGTTTTTAATCATATACCAGCAAAAATAAACTAAACCAGCAAAAGTAAACTAAACAAATAACACATTATAATGCAGTACCTGTGGGAGGATCCAAGAGAGTGTACAAGAGTGCTCCAGTAACTGTCACTGCAGCCGACTTCTTCAAAAGAGGTTCATCAATTACTCCTAAAGAGAACAACAACAATTTATTTGTTATTAATATTAGTCTCACTACATTCAGTGAGTATATAAGACTATGGATTTGGCATTTCACAAATTAAATCTCATTATTTACCAACAAAAATATTTAGAACTGTTTTCTGAGTTCCTAGAGGATGTAATAGTTTCACTATCAAACCTTAACACTTCTTTCGTGAAATGATTATAGTTTAGTTCTCACTAACTGGATAGTAATTTCAAGGTTTTTCTGTTGGAAGTAAAACTTTATAGTAAATTTTTGTTTCAGGCCATATTTTTAATTATATAATTTGTTAGTATCAAACATTTTTTCACATTACTAGAGCTTGCACATTTGATGGATGGCACTAGTGATAATCTCAGTACATAGGTAGCATGGAATAAAATCAACAATATTCTACACATAAACGTATATCTTTTTTAGGAAAGATTGATTCAATTGAATTTTGAGTTTAGCTCCAGTTTACCTTCTTTTTATGGCAGCGTCTGGTATCTGACACTGTCTCCTGGAACCTGGAATCATGTTCGTCTGAAGAGATCCAAAGAAAGTCGACAATGACAAAGCTCAAAACGAAACATTAACATTGTTTCGACATCAGAGACATCTAAAATGTTGTATTAGATACTAAAAATAATTTGTTATATGTTTACAGTTACATTGTAACATTCTATTGTAAACCTATGTTACAAATAAATAAATAATAAACAATAATGCACAAGCTTAATTCTTCTGGTAAAGGAGTTTATATTTTACTAACTAACGTCTCGCATAAAAACTAATTAGTCTAGGTTGTTTTAGGTGGGGTCACGGTCAACATTTATTGCCAAGGATTTCTGGGTGAACATTTGGGGCAGCATCATTTTGCTGTCATCACCATTTCAAGGTTACAGCTTACATGGTCATCAGCATGCAGTGAAATCAAGTTAAAGGGAATTATTTTATTAGGAAATGTATTATGATTGCATAAGTGTTCAGGGCTATGTACTATGTTTATTATAAGGCTGTGTAATTTTAAAGTCAGTCAGTGATTCATTCAAGGCAAGTTTTAGGAAATAAAATTAGAGTGTTACAATCAATGATTGTTGTCAGCTCTGAAGACTGAGATTGTACAGCCCTGTACTTCAGTACAAACATAACTACTATTTTCAAGTATGAGTGGGTAAGGTCGGTGTGTTAACCAGCATAAACTTTACTTAAAATAAACGTATTGGTCATTCATTAATTTAAACAAATAAAGTTATTGAAATAACATTATTAATATTATCTAAAACACAATAGTTGGAATAGGAAACAAAATAACAGTTTGTATCATAGATCAGTTACAGAGTTTTTCAGTTTAGTGTTGTATTTAAAAACAACTTAGGGAAATCACAGTTAAAGTTTGCTACAAAAAGCATTATGTCTTCAATACAAGGAATATAATGTTACTACAGCTGTAATTATTGCAAGGCATAACATATTGCATTCCACTTTCATGGATAGGGAACAAAGAGACAAACTGTGGTTCTTCTTCTATGGGGCGGCCTACTGCCATGCACTTAAGCCTCAAGGGCCTTTTGCGCATCCCGGAAGCACACCATGAGGCCTACCAGTCTATGATTTCAGCAGTCCCTACCCTTTCACGAACCATTTCTATTCAATTTTAATTCTCCTATGTTTTTCAAAACTAACAATGAAGAAACACTCAAAGTTGGAGTAGATGTAGGGAGCAAGCCAAACACTGACCTACAACAACGGCAGATTTATGCCCGGAGATGGCCCTCTGTGGACAGACGATGGCCCCAGGGTCCAACGGCTCCATCCACTGTGCCCCAGCAGACTCGGGCTGATGCCACACCAGCAAGTGAGTCTCATACCTGAGCTCCTGGCCAGCACCACTGTCTACCTGCAGCCGTAGTCTCACGTCCTCTACAGACCTGTGACAGACAGGAGGCAGATTTTAGGATCATGTTGTTAACATTGTTGGGAACATGAATCAACAACAATTTTTTATTGGAACTAGCTGTCTTTAAAGTTCAAAATCAAGACCAGTAAACAGTTCTGAGGCCCACGCATGTGATACTTCAATAAATCGGGTTTCATCGCAATAATTTATTTCAATTTTTAAGCAAAATACAAGTCACAGCTCTTTTCTGAAGACAGGAAAAATACTACTGATCCTTCCATGAAGGAGTTGTATGTATTACAAGCAATAATTTAGGGGCATCTTAACACATTGATTTCCATAGGTGTATTTTACATGTTTTGTCACATGGGTAAAATGGTGGTACGTTTTTCTAATGTACAAAATTCCATTTAAAATTACTTGAGACTGACAACATTTTTTGGATGAAGAAAATTTATGGTCTGGCACTATATTTCTATGCTGTACCTAAGTGAGTTCCAGCTGTCATTCTCCTGGGTTGTGATTGGTACCAACAGTAAAATAAGATTAAGCAGAAAGCAAGAATAGCTTATGACTCACACTTGCTGTGTGACTCACATCTGCTGTGTGACTCACATCTGCTGTTTCCTGCTTATTAAAAAAATATTTAACAGCTGAAGGGCATAAAACTTCTGAATTTAAAGTATAAGTATAAATCAGCTGTAAATTGGGTACCTGTGATACACATGAGACCTCATTGTGGTTTAAACACACCTAAAGAAAAACTGTTAAAAATAAGGATATACAACTTTTACAGTATGTACTATATGTGGAGTGATCAAAAAAATATCTTTAGGAAAGTTTCCTTAAAGGGCTATAACTTTAAATACAAAATTATCCCAACTAAATCTTATAGTAACACCTTAAACAAGCTGTGAGAAATTAAATGAGTGACACATTATACCTATATATTTTTATGTAATCTTCTGTTTTATTAGTTTTAGTCACAGTGTTGTGGCATCAGTATATTGAAATAATTTTATAAAATTATGGATGAACTACGCTAGTTAAACTTAATGCTAATTATAAATAATGTAAGCCTAATTATTAAACCTGTGGAACTCCAAATGCAGTTTTGTTTGATCAGATTTCTCGTCTCTTTCAGTTTAATTGATAAGAAAAGAATAGAATTAGAATATTATTAAAATTATTTAGACTACATTATAAAAATAAAGAAATATAATTTTTATTAATTTAATGAAAATTTTGAAATAGATTGTTTTTTTATTAGTTTTTAATACTTAAATCGTCTTTTCATTAAATCCATCATGGTATTGAAAGTGGAGGCAACGTGCTTTTAAAACCGCAATGCCAACGAGGTTCTAACCTTGGCCGACAGATAGCACCATCGTCCGCATCTGCAGACCAAATTCAGTCGGACACTGTTTTGGTCTTCTTTATTCTTATTTTTCAGGTTTAGTTGATTCTGTTAATTAATCCACGAACTTTTAGTCTATCGCCATTAAGTGATAAGATTGAACGAATAGTGAAAAACGTATAGAGTTAGAGTAAAAAATATATACTTTGTTACAAACTTCACCATGATAATCTTAGCAACATGCTTTGTCAAAATAAAAACTGCCAATTAGCACCATTTCTCAATTTGTATTGTTTAGAGTTTTGTTGTTTAAAACGCTTTTCTGTAAATATAGTAAACTCTATAAAACATTTACAAGTTATTAATAGATATCACCTGACGTTTCATTACACACATCGTACTTACTATTAGATCTCAGCATTAAACGTAAAACTAACTTTTACCATTGTTTAACATAACTCTCTGATAAGCCAAAGAAGTGTTCTATGTACTGTAAAATGTATTATGTACTTTCCAAATGTAATCTTTTATTTAACGTACCGTAACTCACAATATTCTACCATACAGTAAAAAAAAATCATTTAAGATCTCTCTATACAAAAAATTAATTTAAGTATACTGGAATTAAATTTAATATACTTGGAGTAAATATTTATTATACCGAATCTTAAAAGCAAAAATGAAAGTGGCCCATGAGGGGATCGAACCCGCGACCTTCGCGTTATTAGCACGACGCTCTAACCAACTGAGCTAATGGGCCAGACATACGTCTAGGCAAACGTTAGTACTGAACAAGGCCAGGTACTACTAGCTGTGACAGTTTTGAGAAAATAATAGGCATAGTGTAAAAAAGCAACAGTTTTTTCTTGAAACCATTAGAGGAATTTTCCCAAAGAAAGGATTTTAGTGTCAACCGATTTAATTTGTAAAACAAGGTTCTTATATTTTTAACTACAACCCACCGAAAGACAATATTACTGCATAATGGTAACTTAGGTTTGGTGAATTCACTACAATGAAGTTGGTTGACCTATTTTTCCAGTAAAACTTAAGATGTTTTCGAAGACCGAAATGATATTGCATTTTCCCAGATGTCTGTTTTGAACCTGATTCCATAAAATCACAGTCTTTCTTATATAATACAAGCTCTCACAAGAACTATAACTGTAGATGCTTAAGGAATAAAACCTCAACTTACTATTCCATAACCTTAGAAAAAACACTGGCACTACAGAAATAGACATGTGTTTTTAAATGCAATATTATTGGTTTTTTATGTAAAAGAACCAACCTTGTAAACTTGAAGCATTCAGAAAAGTAACAGGGATCTTTTCGAAAACTACTAATTACTGGTAAATTAATATGGGCCTGAAATTGTTTGGGAACGTGTAGTCTTTTTTGAGGATATGGGTGAATTTTAAAGTTTTAACTATACAGAAAACTCTCCGAAGGCATGGGTTTATAGAAAAGAGTTATTAACAACCCACAGTTTAGCTGCTACAAACAGACGATTCATATGCTCATGTCTACATGTACATAATTCTTCATGCTTAATAAAGATAACAAGATGCACCTGTATAAGATAAATAGCGATTCTAGATTTTTAAAATCATAAAAAAACTAAATTTAAAAGACTGATAGCCATCCTGGCCGTGCATTACAACAAGCTCTACAGCATATTTTGCTATGGATGTGATATAACACTGTTTATTCAAAAGCTCATGGTTTAATCTTAATATTTATCACGGTTTACAGACTTAAAAATAACAATCTTTATATAACTGGGAGTGCCGATGGCCGAGAGGTCTAAGTCATTGGACTTTGGGTCTGAGTTAGAGATAGCGCAGGTTCAAATCCTGTCTATGACCGTTGCACTTTTTATCAGTACAATCAACCTCGTACTGTATCGACTCTCCCCTTTATTCTGTATGATAAGATCCTCGCACAGTCCAGTGGCCCATGAGGACGGACAGAATAAGGCTTAAAAGGGGATCGGCCTCTCCTTAAAAAAAAACTCCATGTTGACACCACGCATAGACTATCGAGTCAAACATTGCGTTAAAGGCAGATGCTTGGTCCAAAGTAGGGTAGGGTAAGTGATGAAGTATAACGATTTGACTTCGAGCCAAACAGAGCATTGTACGCGTTACATTTCCGGCGATACAGACAATAGAGCACAAATATTTACTAATTTTAGGTTTACGCGGATGGTGTTACGTCTATTTTCTAAGATTTCCCATTCACACTGCGTCAAAACACGATATATTTTCTCCTAACTGTGGAGAACTTTACTTAAAGAAATTACTAGAACTGACCAAAGTACAGTATCGCAGGATAAAATCGTGTCTTGACTGTTTTAACCGGAAAAAACTTTGAAGATAACTATTTACTAAGTGCGTAAGGAAGGAATGGTGGGCCACGTAGCTCTTCACCGTTCGGCAAATGATTTTGAATTAAGGAATAGTCCGGATGTTCCCACTTCAATCCCTTGGGATAACTTTGCTTCCCTTGGACTTTCTCGATGCTGTTTGTCCACGATTAAATCAACTTTCTCCCTACAGGACACTATACGAAGTGCAAGGAAGTGAATGACGTCATTCAGATCTTCAGTATCGCACCGATTACTATGCATGGAGAATGCGTCTTCACATTGTATGCTGACTGTAATGTAACAACAGTTGTTCGATACTGATGTATCAGTGTTGTTCGATACACGTCTACAAAAAAGGCGCATATCATTGTGTTATTGAATCTCTAGGATATTTTACCCCCCCCCCCCCCCCCCCGGCGAAACAATCGCTATTTCGTTGTTTTGTTTCTAGTGAAGTGCCGTGATGCTAGAGGTTTTGCCGACATTGAATTTTCCGCTGTCCCTAACCCGCTCGTATGTGTGCACAGTACACCTGTCTTGAGCAGTGGCACAAGTTGTGGTTATGCTGACTGCTCTGGAGTTACACATACTTGATATTTACTCAGAAATTGTTATGTTGTCAGTTATACTATAATAAGTTAATCGTTAAAATTTTAACAAGTTTTTAATTTTTGCGTTCGTTTAGACTCGACCCGGATCATAAAAAATGTTTCTTCGGGTTTTTACTTATTGCTATTCTCTAAATCTCCTTTTTACAATCATACATATATAGCATTAAGGGTTGAAAATGTTAAGACAATAGCAAATTTGTTAAAATAATATGTCTTACATAGATTTTTAAGCATATCTTTGTTTACACAACTACAGCACGAATTTGATTGCTTGTTGTGATACATACATTGGCTAACCTTGTCTTACCTATATTGTGGAGCGTATCTTTGTTTATACAACCACAACACGAATTTGATTGCTTGTTGTGATACATACATTGGCTAACCTTGTCTTACCTATATTGTGGAGCGTATCTTTGTTTATACAACCACAACACGAATTTGATTGCTTGTTGTGATACATACATTGGCTAACCTTGTCTTACCTATATTGTGGAGCGTATCTTTGTTTATATACAACCACAACACGAATTTGATTGCTTGTTGTGATACATACATTGGCTAACCTTGTCTTACCTATATTGTGGAGCGTATCTTTGTTTATACAACCACAACACGAATTTGATTGCTTGTTGTGATACATACATTGGCTAACCTTGTCTTACCTATATTGTGGAGCGTATCTTTGTTTATACAACCACAACACGAATTTGATTGCTTGTTGTGATACATACATTGGCTAACCTTGTCTTACCTATATTGTGGAGCGTATCTTTGTTTATACAACCACAACACGAATTTGATTGCTTGTTGTGATACATACATTGGCTAACCTTGTCTTACCTATATTGTGGAGCGTATCTTTGTTCATACAACCACAACACGAATTTGATTGCTTGTTGTGATACATACATTGGCTAACCTTGTCTTACCTATATTGTGGAGCGTATCTTTGTTTATACAACCACAACACGAATTTGATTGCTTGTTGTGATACATACATTGGCTAACCTTGTCTTACCTATATTGTGGAGCGTATCTTTGTTCATACAACCACACAGCACGAATTTGATTGCTTGTTGTGATACATACATTGGCTAACCTTGTCTTACCTATATTGTGGAGCGTATCTTTGTTTATACAACCACAACACGAATTTGATTGCTTGTTGTGATACATACATTGGCTAACCTTGTCTTACCTATATTGTGGAGCGTATCTTTGTTCATACAACCACAACACGAATTTGATTGCTTGTTGTGATACATACATTGGCTAACCTTGTCTTACCTATATTGTGGAGCGTATCTTTGTTCATACAACCACAACACGAATTTGATTGCTTGTTGTGATACATACATTGGCTAACCTTGTCTTACCTATATTGTGGAGCGTATCTTTGTTCATACAACCACAGCACGAATTTGATTGCTTGTTGTGATACATACATTGGCTAACCTGTCTTACCTATATTGTGGAGCGTATCTTTGTTCATACAACCACAACACGAATTGGATTGCTTGTTATAACACATCATTCGTTATTTCTATATATGTTGATTAATATGTCTTAGCTTGTGTTGACACTGCAAAGCTTTGATCCTGCGGTAGCCGGTACGATGGGAGAGGGAGGGGGGAGGCGCAAGTGTAATATGCAGCAATAGGAGCATGTACTGTATACAGTAAACACTCGTATGTGGCAAACTTTGATAAGCTACAAGCCGCTGGTGCTGGCGGATGTGTAATTTCCGCGATACCGACACTTACTTGAGTTACTGAAGCAACTTACAAGTTTGTTACAAGATACATGTGCGAGTTATGGATTTCAGCAAACTAATATACAGTCGATAAACTTTATGCACTGTATGTTGTGAATTGTCATTAGCTAATTTTCTTCAAATCTTCTTTTGATTAAACGACACATTTTATATTATGTCGCAACATTCACGCACACTGTATGTGTGTCGATGTTACGAAACTGATTGGCGCTGTTCAGTCTCCGGTCGGTAGGCCGACTCCAGCGTTCATTACTAAAATTATAAATAATGCATTATCGTTGATTTTGTTTTTGTAATTGTTTATATGGAATGTATAAATAAATAACAGTGAAAATGTCTTATTATTTACAGCGTTTCGCAGTACACTACAGTACACTGCTTTACAGAACAACTCAAGTCAGTCTTAATTCTAGGAACTTGTTCTATAGTTTACTTATTCTATTCGATCTATAAATAATCTAAACCTAATTGATAAGAAGTAGAAGAAAAAACAGTCACTTATAACTTTATATCACAAAATCCTTAACCCTAGATCTAAAACTGGACGATTTTGTGGTCCTTAAGCCACCGGAGGGGTTGTAAATTTTGGGGCTAAAGTACGAAAAGCTTTCAACGTCACTCTTAGACAGAATACGAAACGGACGGCTGAGTTTTACATTCTTTGGATCATTCCAATGTCCTTCCTCGAGGCACGGTTTCCACAAGCTGGATAGCAATAATAAATCACAGAGAAAATTAAAGACTGCGTGAACTGTAGCTTTGCGGATTCTGGCAGTACATTTCTAAATCCATACGTGCCATTCAACCTGCCTAATACACGTTGGATAGCATCAGTGACACGATCAGAGAATGCGAGGTCGCTATCAAGCACGACGCCGAAGGTCTTCTTCACCTGCACACAGCTAAGCACTCACTACCGATTTTGACCATCACATCCTGTCACTGGAGGACCTGCACCAAAGTGACAAAAGGGTTTCATTCCACGTGGAATACACTAGTAGATCAGTAAGCAAGATAATTCAGAGGCCATATTTTGGAATTCAGAGGATGTACAACCAAATTACGGCAGAATTTCGTACCACACACATTTTCCAAAAGTGAGATTTCTATACGGCTTAATGAGAAGTTCGACTACAACAAACTAGGCATTTAACGAGCTCCATTATCATCTCTTCTTGTAAAAGAATCCACGGATTTAATCATATATTTTATACAAAAGTCATTAACATAATAAATAATACATACTTCAGTTGAGTACAATTAAGTCTTATTCACAGTTAATTCGGCCAAGTGATTTAAAGCTGGAGACATGACAAACTCGACGATTAGGACTGTGCGAGCGCGTGCGTGCGTTTGAGTCGGCGAGGACCTGTAACCCTTCAGGAGCAACGGTTTCCCCAACTAACTATAGTATTGCCATTGTTGTCCGAGAACGGCACGTGGAATTACAGACAACGTGATCACGCCGTTATCGAACCTTGACACCTCGCCTTCGAGTACGTGGATTATACTGTAACACCCAATCACGATAGTCGGTCTTTGAACTTCGGTTCTTGTATTAACAATACCAAGTTTTTGATCTAGACAGAAATATATATTGAAAACTGAATTATAGAGAGTCGTGCAGGGCATCTTTCGGGGAGCTGGGATTGATGACATTGCCCTGCCTTTACTTTTTTGAGGTGATCGTGTACTGCAGATCGAGATGTACCTTGATAAGTGGCAGAGACGTTTACCAATATGAAACTAGAGGCAGGGATATACTTGCGAACTCATCAACTCAGACTGACATTATCGCAACACCTCCCTCAGCAGGTGGGTGTCAGACTAATCAACAAGCTCCCTGAGGATATAAAAAACTCCAACAACCTCAATCAATTCAAAACTCGTCTCAGACGCCTGGTTGTTGGGTCTAAAGCGTTTTACTCGGTTGATGAATTCATGACGAGCCGTTGGGATTATTGAAAATCATAGATCCGAAGTCTGTGTGATTGTGTCGTGAGAATGCTGAGATGTAAGTATGACTGTGAGTGAATGTGTAGTTAGGATATATTTTATGATGCATTTGACTATTACAATACAATGTTATATATTGTCAAACACGCAATAAAGAGATTATGATTATGAATACCAAGTTTTTGATCCGGACAGAAATATATATTGACAAATTTAATAAACTTATTTCAACAGTATATTCAGACCTTAGGTTATTAGGAATCCGACAGGGCTCTCTTAAAATCATCGTTGACTGTCAGACCGTCTGGGCGATAAATCTAGAAAGGTCCTAGAGACTTGAAACTTGGTATACACGTATATACTTTTTCGACTCAGGAAGAAGAGCTCTACTCGTTTTGGGTTTAAAAGGCAGCAAAGTTTCCAGTAAAGAGGTAAAGGGGGTATGGATCATTAATGTTCGCGAATCCTGGAAAACGTTCAGTCGGTTTGGTAACGACTTTCGTTACGTTCTGTCTGACCTTTCGATACTCCGTTGTATTATTCAGTCATCGAGATTTTCAGTTGTACAATGTTTTGTACAAAAAATCTGAATATTCAATACCAGTTTATGCAATGGAAAATTACACTATAGGCACTAGACTAATATAATCTTCGTTTACAGACTCAGATATTGGTATAGCATTTGACATAAATTATGTAAAAAATTAGGGTCATTAATTACGGTTAAAGCTAGGTTTACCCAAGTGCCCTAAATATGAATGTATGGGTTTATCATTTTCAAATCGTATTTTTCATCTGCCTCTTTAGAAATCTACTGAAATTCTGTGCCAATTTCTTTAAATTGTGTTGCAAAATAAAAGTGAAATATTAAAATCTGCCAATGAATTATCAAAAAATAATAAATAAGATAATAATATTTTATTGGCTAGTTTTCATGATTATTCAAGATTGTTATTCTTAAATTACATTAGGTGAAATTTGGCATAACAATGTTTAAACGACCAACATTTCTTTTTAGTAAGAGAAACATGTTTGCCAAAGTGCATAACTATAGCTCAAACCTTGTTAAGTAGATAATTTCTTTTAAACGGACACTAAAAGAGACAAGCACACTTTGAGCAGAGCGAGGTGTAAGGGGCGAGTTCAAAGAAATTTCTTTGTTTATTTCAACACGTTTAACCACTTGCCATAGATTTTCTTAAGTTTTTTTGTAAAATATTTCTGTGAATATAATCCTTAATGCTGGTAACAATCAAGGCTGATATCCAACAGTTTGCTTTATCTTTTTTACTACTACTTTACTTCAAATAGATCAAGAAGAGTAATTGAATCCTAATACATACACGAACATGAAGTTATGTCCTAAAACAATAAATGTACAGCATGTACTATGTAATTTCTGTCAATTAAAACAGAACCCTTGCTTCACCTTCGTTAAGCAGATGAACCATCGAAATTCGGCAAAAACGCGTTCACTTCTATTAATTCATTATGGGTTTTAACGATCAGTTTTCAAACGCTTCCGATGACTCTTAAGAACTCTTAAGAAAGGTCAAAATGAGGTTTCTAAATCGCCATCAACTGATGAATTTCTATCGGCCGGGTACAGCCTTGCCTCGCTTGTTATGTATTGTGGGCCGCACAGTGAAACAGCAGTTGTGCGTATTTGAACAAGAACGGTTGGCACCACCGTAGCGTTGATTTGATTGATTAGCTGTGGATTGACAGATTAAACATTGTGATGTAAACACAAATACCGATATCTTCACAGATGATAATCCGAGTAGTTGAAAGCGTCTAATATCCTTCACACTGATACTCAGACGGAAGAATGATAATTTCGCATAACTCAACCATTTCATTAATTAAAAAACTAGATATTATACATTATTGCTTGATAAGACCAATGCTGGATTCTATAGACGTATACAGACAGTTAATTAAATTGGGCCTGGACTGACATACCGGAGGGTTTGGTAGGTAGGTAATACCCCCTAAAAACAGGGTCTTAAGGTTTCCTTCTCCGGAAAATTGTTGTCTTTACAGACAACATAAGTGTTTTTTGTGGCTGTACGTACTTGTATATCAATGTGCGTGCGTGCGTGCGTGCGTGTGTGCGTGCGTGCGCGGTTTCGTGATCACCCATATTCAGCTCCAAATCAGCTCTGAACGATAAGTATAGTTCACTATATTTTAACGTTACTCTCTTGCATTCACGTTGTTAGCAAAGCAGGTTTCCATAATAGTAAAAGATTTTAAATACCATTATGTAGGCCTACTACCTACTCTATTCAATTTCAATAAGTGTTAAAACTGTAATAATTACAAAAATGGTAAAAACAAATATTTTGCTGAAACTCCAATGAACGTTACCCAATACTTTATAATTTTGTTTATGCTAATATAATTCATGGACCCTGTATAAGTTTAAATAAGGATCATCCTTGTTTGACACGATAATACTGATGGCAACTGTACGGAAAGATATCCACGACTGTTTGTGCAAGAAAAGGGGATTTTTTATTTTGAACTTTAAACAATACATTGAATTTTCTATTTAAATTTTCACTTGTAAAGCATATATTTTCAGAATAGATTACTATCTACAAATATATAATAAAATAGCAACTTATGAATATATCCTAAATTTAAAACTGCGCGAGCTTAGCCACGATGAGTGGTACTTTGTTTAAATCCAATGAATAGATAAATACCTACAAACGAAAATATCTTTATTATGCTCTAACAATTAGTTTTTATTGTAATAAAACTGTTCAGTCATTAAATCAAAAACAATACAACACAGAACTCACTGAGACGATCGTTGACTGCGCAATTTGACGGCCAGGTATAGTACTATAATTGTCGGGACTTAGTGCATTACTAGAGAATTATATCAACTGGTCCAAACTCAGTGACATAGTAAGTTTTGAATTGTATTTGGTCACCAGTATTCTGCCCAGTACGCTCCGATACTCTCAATATAATCCTCCGCGTCTAGTGTCTAAACACATTTCCACCCCAACACACATCTAAATATAGAAGTGTGTTATACGCAATCCTTACTTAACAAAACTGTTAGAATAAATACTCGTTTGCGACATTTCCGCGAGTGTTTTTACCACACCTATTAAAATCTGGAGTGGTAAAAATGTAAAAAAATACTTTCCCAAAATCAACAAACATTTCTTTGGAATGAATGGGTGTAGAAGATTGATGCCGACTACCAGCCCACGCCACTTCACATCCTTTATTCATTGTTAAACACCGGCGCTATTTATCCTTCCTTCCATCTCACCTCTCAGCTGTGTCTGACAGCGCGCTATTATAATTGTGTTGACATTAACATCGCTCTCGACTTTACTGGCCAAATATGCTCACCACTCGCCGACGGCAAGCAATATGGTTAATTTGACAAAATAATAGAGACGACGGGAATCTGAAGGACAACGAGTGGGTAGCTTTAATAACACGGGAGCCAAACATAATTATAACGCCGAATATTAGCGCAACCATCAATATCGTATGTGAAGTGGGCAGTATTTTCCTCTTTAGTATCTACAATGCACAAAAGATTCATTTATATCGTGTTTAAGACTGCAACAGAGTATTAACGTACCGAGTTAGAAGAATAAATGTAATACAATTCTCAAGAAAGACCACACTGATGTTTAGAAATCGGCATCAATAATGTATTCAGTGGTGAAATTTCTATCGGCCGGATACAGTCAGTATTGTGGGCCGCACAATAAAACGGCAGTTGTGCGTGTTTTAATAAGAATGATTGGTACCACTGTAGCGTTATCATCAGTGGATTATCAGGTTAAACATTGTGATGTAAACACAAATACTACCGTTATCTGTAGATGCGATAACCCCAATTCGTTGAAAGCGTCTAATAACCTTCACTCTGGTATTCAATTTAGGAATAATCAAATAGTTTTGCACAAACAAATAATTCGTTGAAAACTGCTATTATTAATTTTTGTCTAATAAGAACAACGTTGAATTTCAGCGGCGTAACACAAAAGATTATTTTGGACGGACCAGGGGGTTCCGTAGATGTGGAATACTCCATAAAACAATAGGGTCTTCAGGTCTCCTCCCTTGAATAATTGTTATTCTTCAAGACCACATAAATGTTTTGGTACAAAAAGTAAAAAAAAACGCCTATTCCAAAATTAACAAACATTTCTTTGGAATGAATGGGCGTAGAAGATTGATGCCGACAACCAGCCCACGCCACTTCACATCCTTTATTCATTGTTAAACACCGGCGCTATTTATCCTTCCTTCCATCTCACCTCTCAGCTGTGTCTGACAGCGCGCTATTATAATTGTGTTGACATTAACATCGCTCTCGACTTTACTACCCAAATATGCTCGCCACTCGCCGACGGCTAGGAATATGGTTAATTCGACACAATAATACAGGGAACTGGAATTTGGAGGCAAACGAGTGGGTAGCTTTAATAACTTGGGAGCTGTACATAATTATGGCATCGAATTTTAGCGTAACCACCATTTAAGCGTAATGTAAAGTGGTACGGTAGCCTACCTTAATTGTATGTATTAAATTCCAAATTGTTCATGGTATATCTCGTTTAAAGTCAAAAGCAGAGTTCTTCATAGGTTAGGAGATACATTAATTTGATTTTTCGAATGGATATAGTTTTGATACCTGTTTAATTCAATAAGTGAACGATTATAATTAAATACCTTAAATGTTTTTTCAATAATACATGTATAGGTATTATAATAATATAATTAAATTGTATACACCCGTCCAACAGTCTGACGATTCCAAACGCAATAAAAAAAGATTCTAATAGATTCTATATAGAATCTATCAAGATTGAAGAAAAGAAAATTACTTAAGTAAATTAGTATTTAGATGCATTTTAAAATCAGGACTACAGCAATATTTCTGAGGATAAGGATGCCAAACGAAAATAACACATTTTATCCAATATTTATAAAAAATGTAATTTCTTAAAGTAATATTTATTTAAAATACACATATTTAAATTATAATAAATTAAAAATAATATTTTATTAACCTTTTAATAAACTGGGAGCAGTAACAGTTTTTTCGTTAAAAAATTCCGTTACAATGTAACCATTAAAAGTTAATTATTCTAAGTTTTAAACTAATTTCATGGTGATCAAATAATAATAATTAGTATGAAAATGAAAAGCACAGGTGGTTTTTTGCGTTGACAGAAAACAATTTAATCTTCACTGCACCTACATTTTCTTATTATGACAGTAAATCAATTCAAATAAATATATAAATATTTACATACCCAAAATAGTAAATGAGTTTATACTGATAATAATGTGCTATAGTTTTCACACGAAGACTAGTTGAGTTTTTATACAATGAGTGATACTTGATATTACGGACTTAATTAAAAACAATTCTGAAACATTATGATCCTGTTGTTTGTATACTAAATCTCTTAAACTTATCGGTGAGAATGTGCGACATGTTAAATTATTTGTAAATATTACAGTGTGTATGCTGACTTTAGCCCCAGTTCACCGTGCATAGTGCATAGTGCAAATCTAAATATACCTTTCATTCAAGAACTTCTAATTACAAAAACTGTAAGCAACTTGAATGTAAAAAAAAATAAATGTTATTCGCAGATGTTTTTGATAGTCAATAATCATTAATTAGAGCAATGGCACAGTTGGAGCAGCATCGTTCAAATAATTTCTTGCATGGTACAAGCATCTAGGAATAAGGTGAGAAACACATAATATTGCATAAATAATCAGTTTAACACTTTGAGGACTTAAAGTATATTGTGTAATATATCACTACCAAATTTAACAATTCAATGGTGTGCGTTTACATTTACAGGAGACTGGCTACTTTGTATACTACGTGTTCAGTCGAAAAAATATCTCGAAAGAAAATTCCCCTCTAGAGCGAGACATGTTGGAAACCGTATGTAGCGCGCAATGTTCTCTAGTCGAGAGGGTTGATAGGGTATATTTGAGGGGGTAGTTGCGGGGATGGGGGTAGAGGTTATCGGTTGGCCGCCTGCCCGAACACTGCACCACTGAACTGAGTTGCTTCGCTCTCCCCATTCCTCTCAACATTTTACCTATCCTCTCTAACCTTTCTGATCGGTACTTGGCGTTGATTTCTCATTCTTCTGGCAGAAAATATTTTGAACGTTGTTAAATTCTGCACTGAGCCATATCGAAGGGGAAGATCTATTTTACAACACAACAAAGTAACATTTTTCGAGAACGTTTTTGTTTCAACCAAATGTAATATCATACTGTAAAACTAAAATATACTTAAAATGTGAATCAAATTAGCACGATAAGAAAATTATTAAATTTTAAAAAGATTTCGAAATTTAATAGAGTATATCGACGATCTATTAGTATTAACTTTAACGTGGTTTACTCCTTTATAAACTTACATTATATTTCGTAAATTCACCGGTTCTAAAATAACGTAGCTGTGGTGGGAAGTGTTGATTCAATACGAATATTGGGTTTAGCTCAATTTCACCTTCCGCTTAGAGCAGCGTCTGAAATCTGACGCTCTTACAGACTCTTGATTTCAAGAATCTGGAATCAACGTCGCCTGAAAAGATTTTTAAAACTCGGCAACGACGAAGCTCAAAACGAACTCTTTGCATAGTTTCGACATTATAAACAACTAAAATACAAAAACTCACTTAATCAAGATGAAGAGATATTCTCATTGTCTCATCAGGTGCACAATTTAATGCAATACGATGTTTCAGACACGATTCCAAATCACAATCGAGCAACCGAGTTTTCTAAACTTAACGTAGCTATTTTGGGAGAAGTTCATTCAATACGAATATTATTTCTTTAATTGAAATATTAGTTTATTAACAAAAGGAACACACACAAATTTTAAATATTAAAAAAAATTAATGTGCTTATAAGTGACTGACAACTATAGCATATTTTTATAAAGAGTACTTCTTTGGTGACCGTGCTAATTTAAATTTGCTAAATCTTTCAACAAGGTAATAGTGAAACCGTACAACATTGACACTTTTGAACCACCCTGTATACAAGAAAGGAAATAAATTAGAACTTTTTTCGAAATGACCAGTGAATGACCTTTAAATGAGCTTCGACCTATTTTTATATTTGAAAATCTTTCAACAAGGTAATAGTGAAACCGTACAACATTGACACTTTTGAACCACCCTGTATACAAGAAAGGAAATAAATTAGAACTTTTTTCGAAATGACCAGTGAATGACCTTTAAATGAGCTTCGACCTGTTTTTATATTTGAAAATCTTTCAACAAGGTAATAGTGAAACCGTACAACATTGACACTTTTGAACCACCCTGTATACAAGAAAGGAAATAAATTAGAACTTTTTTCGAAATGACCAGTGAATGACCTTTAAATGAGCTTCGACCTGTTTTTATATTTGAAAATCTTTCAACAAGGTAATAGTGAAACCGTACAACATTGACACTTTTGAACCACCCTGTATACAAGAAAGGAAATAAATTAGAACTTTTTTCGAAATGACCAGTGAATGACCTTTAAATGAGCTTCGACCTGTTTTTATATTTGAAAATCTTTCAACAAGGTAATAGTGAAACCGTACAACATTGACACTTTTGAACCACCCTGTATACAAGAAAGGAAATAAATTAGAACTTTTTTCGAAATGACCAGTGAATGACCTTTAAATGAGCTTCGACCTGTTTTTATATTTGAAAATCTTTCAACAAGGTAATAGTGAAACCGTACAACGTTGACACTTTTGAACCACCCTGTATACAAGAAAGGAAATAAATTAGAACTTTTTTCGAAATGACCAGTGAATGACCTTTAAATGAGCTTCGACCTGTTTTTATATTTGAAAATCTTTCAACAAGGTAATAGTGAAACCGTACAACATTGACACTTTTGAACCACCCTGTATACAAGAAAGGAAATAAATTAGAACTTTTTTCGAAATGACCAGTGAATGACCTTTAAATGAGCTTCGACCTGTTTTTATATTTGAAAATCTTTCAACAAGGTAATAGTGAAACCGTACAACATTGACACTTTTGAACCACCCTGTATACAAGAAAGGAAATAAATTAGAACTTTTTTCGAAATGACCAGTGAATGACCTTTAAATGAGCTTCGACCTGTTTTTATATTTGAAAATCTTTCAACAAGGTAATAGTGAAACCGTACAACATTGACACTTTTGAACCACCCTGTATACAAGAAAGGAAATAAATTAGAACTTTTTTCGAAATGACCAGTGAATGACCTTTAAATGAGCTTCGACCTGTTTTTATATTTGAAAATCTTTCAACAAGGTAATAGTGAAACCGTACAACATTGACACTTTTGAACCACCCTGTATACAAGAAAGGAAATAAATTAGAACTTTTTTCGAAATGACCAGTGAATGACCTTTAAATGAGCTTCGACCTGTTTTTTATATTTGAAAATCTTTCAACAAGGTAATAGTGAAACCGTACAACATTGACACTTTTGAACCACCCTGTATACAAGAAAGGAAATAAATTAGAACTTTTTTCGAAATGACCAGTGAATGACCTTTAAATGAGCTTCGACCTATTTTTATATTTGAAAATCTTTCAAAAATGACCCCTAACCCCCAAAAGGTCAATTTTGGCACATCCATTTGGACTTCAACACTGCCAAAATTGCCAATTTACATGCATAGAGTATATTTCTTTGTGGACTGATCAAAATATCTTTCTATCTAGTTTTTGTTTTCAGAAAATTTATTTGAAAGTAATCTGTATTTAATTTCAAAATAAATGACTAAAACCCGAATGCACCGCATTAGCAGAAAAGTTCTAATATGAATCCTTGTTATCCACGATGCACAAACTTCTGGACGGATGCTCGGATTCCTCTTTTCACGGCCAAGTAGATCCTGATTAGATACACCCGTACACCATCTGTGGTAGAGTGCACTTATGCGCAGCCTTTGAAATCTGTATTTTTATGAAGTTCAGTTTTTTCTTTTTCTATTGTACATACCAATACAAATATTGAAATAAGATATGAATGTCCCAATTAAAACATCGGAAGTAAAAGTACCTCTCTGAAACATATTATTATTCTAACAATAAAGAAATATTAAGTCTTCAGCCTTTATTGAAGTCTTTCTTAAATATTTTTTAGAAGTTTTATAGTACAAACACTGTTTGACTATATGTTTTTAACATGTAAAAGCACAATGCATTATAGAACATTTTTCTTCTCACTGCATCGAGCAGTTCCGAGAAAAAGCTGGTATGAGCAATTATATCAATAATGCAATCTAGGTTTGACCTCAAATTATTATTGTAACATACAAGGGGAATAGTACAAATTATGTAATCAAGTCTACAACAGGTTTGCCCATCATCTTGCATAATACAATTAATTTATAAAAGCGTCGTCAACAACACTGTTATGTAGAGGCGAGAAATTACGACATAGGTTTTATAGCTTCGAGCTGTACTTCTCGGTCGTTGAAAAAGGCTCAGAACTGGTCAAGCTTTGCAGTTACCAGCATCCACGCATAATACAGTTTAAGTTGCCTTAACTTCTATATAGTGTAGGGTATACTTCTTATTCCTAAGAAATAAACCTTAACTCCAATTTCAGTTTAATTTAGGATACATATTGCATATTTCAAACGCCATCCTATATAGTTGAACCAGTACTTCTGCCCTCCAAACCAGCGCATCATAGGACCCGGTTAGTGGAGGGGAAAGTCCTCAGGTCAGTTGTTATCATAAATAGATCACTTATTTAACATCTTCTCGCTCAAATATTGTAGATGTGCAACTAAACTTTGTTGTTAATGTCCTTCAACAGGGTATCGTGGAACGCTTACCTCGTAAATTAGACAGCCCAAGCATTTCTGTGAGCAATGGTGGACATCAGAAGAAAAGGCCTATACAATTAGCCTACAAGTTAGAAAGGTGTAATCTTTAACATTAACATCCTCGATCATCCTTAGTTGAAGAACAAATAATAAAAGAAATTAATAATTAATAATAATAAAAGGAATGTCTCTATGTCATTCTGTCTTTTAAACGTGAACATCGAGTTTTTTAGAGAAATAATAAGAAGGTTTTCGGATATTTATTATCACTAATGTTCCAAAAATAGATCACTATGTTTTGACTGTTTAAAATTATCACCTTCATCAAGTTAAGCACAGTCTGTGGCGTATGTGGTGAGCTTGTTCTATGCAGTGACATAGCCTATTTTTGGTGCTTGCTCCGATCACCCTTCAAGCACATGCTTTGACGTACAGTTTGTTAACCACATATACTAGTGCATAATTTCTGTGTATGCTCAACCTTAAATCTAGTATGTGACACCTGATAAAGAGAACCGATTCCTTCACGAATACGACAATGATAATATAATTAACGACAAAAAGGAGATTCTAAAATTTTATTTTGTTACGCCGTTACCATTATGACAACTCATAGAACACAAAAATCATGTATTTTAATTTGAATTTTTAGTAAATGCGAGAAAAAGATTCAAATGTATATTTAAAAAAGTTAAATGCATTACTTATGTTATTTCACATATTAAATCCATGCCAACATTTTCCAATACCTCGGTCTTTTAAAAATCCTGCTCGACAGTTAAAATACATGGATCATCATTATCAAATGTATCTAAAGGGGTTCACGCACACACGTTATTCTAAAAAATAATCTATGACAGATCAAAATGAAATGTGATGAATGCGAAAACTTTATTAGTCATCTAATAATGGAAACTTTTAAAATTATACAGTATAAAATCGTTAAAAATTGAAACCTTTGTACTTGTTAAACAGAATGAGGTAATATAATCGCTGTAAAATATGGAAATCAAAGTGTTTCATGTCAACAGAAAGCTGCGTGATGACATTTTGGCGCCATTTTATCGCGAACAGAAATAGCGCAACAGTAACGCTACCGTGTCGCATAATTAAGACTACAATTACGTGCAACACGTAAACACACTCACACACACGCGACAGAACGTTGTACACTCCGCGTGGTTAACGACGCTTAATTGACGTTGCGTCAGCAATTAAACATCACGCTAGGCTCATCCGAGTGACCGGGCCCGTGTCGGCCATACTCGCTGCACAGTAACAGCATGAGTGTGAAAAACATGCAACGTTTTACTCCAGTACGGATAAATATATGAGTCTATGTTGCAACTAAGAGAGAACATCAAAAACACTCTCTGAGTTGTATTTTCAAGGTCCTTCCAAAATCAGCTCTTGTTCTGACCTGTTGAAAATTGTTTTGTGAAAAATAGATACAGTTTACATTTTATTATATTTCTAATGTAATTTATATTTTTGGCATAAGAAATTATAAAAAAAAACTTTAAGGAAAAGACTTTACTACACCCCCATATACGTGGTACAAAAAGTAAAAATATTTTCAAAACTAGACTGTTACCTGTGTGATTAAATCCTCACAATTATATGGTTAACGAAACAGCAAATAGTGTACCTTCGTAACAATGTTATCAATGTGTGTTCGAAGTTACAGGAAATTTAATTTCAATTTTAAGAATAGATGCAATTCCGGCATGTACCGCAAATTTCTCAGACAATACACGGTATACAATAATTGTGATATTAAAAAATAATGGTTTTGAAATGAAACGCTCTTACTAGTGTAAATAGATGAACAGTTGTGTACCTCAACACCTTAAACAAAGTGTTAAACAATATATGGGGAAATTTTAATTCGGGGTTATAAAACAATTAATTGAAACCGATATGGTGTTTTATTAAGCGACCTTATTCTCGAATATTAGTAACATGGCAGATTGTATAACTTTGTAATACTGCAACATCAATGTTTATTATCGAAAAACATCAAGGACAGGTACAATTTTTGGAATCAGTGGGCAATAGTTTGGGGAGAGATATTTTTTCGGCATAATCGTTGTTCCAAATTCCATACTGCCTTGTATGTACGGGTTCATGCAATACAACGCAAGCTTGTGAACACGATGACTGCCGTAATATGTAACAGATCCAGACTAAACTTACAGTGACAATATTTGTATAAAGCTTGGATGAGTTCATTAGCCAAATTCCATACTGCCTTGTATGTACGGGTTCATGCAATATAACGCAAGCTTGTGAACACGATGACTGCCGTAATATGTAACAGATCCAGACTAAACTTACAGTGACAATATTTGTATAAAGCTTGGATGAGTTCATTAGCCAAATTCCATACTGCCTTGTATGTACGGGTTCATGCAATATAACGCAAGCTTGTGAACACGATGACTGCCGTAATATGTAACAGATCCAGACTAAACTTACAGTGACAATATTTGTATAAAGCTTGGATGAGTTCATTAGCCAAATTCCATACTGCCTTGTATGTACGGGTTCATGCAATATAACGCAAGCTTGTGAACACGATGACTGCCGTAATATGTAACAGATCCAGACTAAACTTACAGTGACAATATTTGTATAAAGCTTGGATGAGTTCATTAGCCAAATTCCATACTGCCTTGTATGTACGGGTTCATGCAATAAAACGCAAGCTTGTGAACACGATGACTGCCGTAATATGTAACAGATCCAGACTAAACTTACAGTGACAATATTTGTATAAAGCTTGGAAGAGTTCATTAGCCAAATTCCATACTGCCTTGTATGTACGGGTTCATGCAATATAACGCAAGCTTGTGAACACGATGACTGCCGTAATATGTAACAGATCCAGACTAAACTTACAGTGACAATCTATTATATAAAAATGAAACTGTTCGTGTGTAACAGCATCACTCACAAACGGCTGGACGGATTCGCCTAATTTTTTTTTTAATTTGTTCGTCTTGATCTGTAGAAGGTTATAGGATACTTTTTATCCCTTTCCCGATTCAGGATTCCGCCCCACTGGTTACAGAAATACCCGTAAGAAATGCATTGCAGCAAACATAGGTATGTTATTAAGTGAAAGAGTCTTTTCAAATTTTTAATCAGCTGTTCTTTGTAAACATATATAATGCGACAAAAAAATATATTTATATATAATTTAATTACTACACTTATAGTTTTTAAAGCATAGAGTAAGCTTAAGAGAAACGACAAATTTTGTTTAAACTGTTTCTGCAATCACTGTTAAACATAGACTTTACTATCCAGATAATACAATTCAAATTTGACGTAAAAATTCACCTTTAACTGCAATATTTATTTAATATAAACCATGCTCATGCTTGATCAGAAGAGCAATGCAGATATCATAATTACTATCTTACGTTGGCTACAAATATAAAGAATGTTATAAAATCAACCTTAGTTGTTTTTTTTTGACAGAAGTATCAGGAATGTGGTACATACCTTCATAATGCGCCCAAGAAGCTCACGAAGGAACGACTATCAATTATCTCAGCAATGTTTAGAATGTGATAGAAAATGAATAAGTGAATATAGTGTACTGTTTTCAACGGGAAATTGCGTGCGAAGCCGCGGGAAACTTATTGAAATGCGCAGCGAAGCGCGCCGGGTCCGGTAGTATTTGTATAAAGCTTGGATGAGTTCATTAGCCAAATTCCATACTGCCTTGTATGTACGGGTTCATGCAATATAACGCAAGCTTGTGAACACGATGACTGCCGTAATATGTAACAGATCCAGACTAAACTTACAGTGACAATATTTGTATAAAGCTTGGATGAGTTCATTAGCCAAATTCCATACTGCCTTGTATGTACGGGGTCCTGCAATATAACGCAAGCTTGTGAACACGATGACTGCCGTAATATGTAACAGATCCAAACTTAACTTACAGTGACAATATTTGTATAAAGCTTGGATGAGTTCATTAGCCAAATTCCATACTGCCTTGTATGTACGGGTTCATGCAATATAACGCAAGCTTGTGAACACGATGACTGCCGTAATATGTAACAGATCCAGACTAAACTTACAGTGACAATATTTGTATAAAGCTTGGATGAGTTCATTAGCCAAATTCCATACTGCCTTGTATGTACGGGTTCATGCAATATAACGCAAGCTTGTGAACACGATGACTGCCGTAATATGTAACAGATCCAGACTAAACTTACAGTGACAATATTTGTATAAAGCTTGGATGAGTTCATTAGCCAAATTCCATACTGCCTTGTATGTACGGGTTCATGCAATATAACGCAAGCTTGTGAACACGATGACTGCCGTAATATGTAACAGATCCAGACTAAACTTACAGTGACAATATTTGTATAAAGCTTGGATGAGTTCATTAGCCAAATTCCATACTGCCTTGTATGTACGGGTTCATGCAATATAACGCAAGCTTGTGAACACGATGACTGCCGTAATATGTAACAGATCCAGACTAAACTTACAGTGACAATATTTGTATAAAGCTTGGATGAGTTCATTAGCCAAATTCCATACTGCCTTGTATGTACGGGTTCATGCAATATAACGCAAGCTTGTGAACACGATGACTGCCGTAATATGTAACAGATCCAGACTAAACTTACAGTGACAATATTTGTATAAAGCTTGGATGAGTTCATTAGCCAAATTCCATACTGCCTTGTATGTACGGGTTCATGCAATATAACGCAAGCTTGTGAACACGATGACTGCCGTAATATGTAACAGATCCAGACTAAACTTACAGTGACAATATTTGTATAAAGCTTGGATGAGTTCATTAGCCAAATTCCATACTGCCTTGTATGTACGGGTTCATGCAATATAACGCAAGCTTGTGAACACGATGACTGCCGTAATATGTAACAGATCCAGACTAAACTTACAGTGACAATATTTGTATAAAGCTTGGATGAGTTCATTAGCCAAATTCCATACTGCCTTGTATGTACGGGTTCATGCAATATAACGCAAGCTTGTGAACACGATGACTGCCGTAATATGTAACAGATCCAGACTAAACTTACAGTGACAATATTTGTATAAAGCTTGGATGAGTTCATTAGCCAAATTCCATACTGCCTTGTATGTACGGGTTCATGCAATATAACGCAAGCTTGTGAACACGATGACTGCCGTAATATGTAACAGATCCAGACTAAACTTACAGTGACAATATTTGTATAAAGCTTGGATGAGTTCATTAGCCAAATTCCATACTGCCTTGTATGTACGGGTTCATGCAATATAACGCAAGCTTGTGAACACGATGACTGCCGTAATATGTAACAGATCCAGACTAAACTTACAGTGACAATATTTGTATAAAGCTTGGATGAGTTCATTAGCCAAATTCCATACTGCCTTGTATGTACGGGTTCATGCAATATAACGCAAGCTTGTGAACACGATGACTGCCGTAATATGTAACAGATCCAGACTAAACTTACAGTGACAATATTTGTATAAAGCTTGGATGAGTTCATTAGCCAAATTCCATACTGCCTTGTATGTACGGGTTCATGCAATATAACGCAAGCTTGTGAACACGATGACTGCCGTAATATGTAACAGATCCAGACTAAACTTACAGTGACAATATTTGTATAAAGCTTGGATGAGTTCATTAGCCAAATTCCATACTGCCTTGTATGTACGGGTTCATGCAATATAACGCAAGCTTGTGAACACGATGACTGCCGTAATATGTAACAGATCCAGACTAAACTTACAGTGACAATATTTGTATAAAGCTTGGAAGAGTTCATTAGCCAAATTCCATACTGCCTTGTATGTACGGGTTCATGCAATATAACGCAAGCTTGTGAACACGATGACTGCTGTAATATGTAACAGATCCAGACTAAACTTACAGTGACAATATTTGTATAAAGCTTGGAAGAGTTCATTAGCCAAATTCCATACTGCCTTGTATGTACGGGTTCATGCAATATAACGCAAGCTTGTGAACACGATGACTGCCGTAATATGTAACAGATCCAGACTAAACTTACAGTGACAATATTTCTATAAAGCTTGGATGAGTTCATTGGCCAAATTCCATACTCCCTTGTATGTACGGGTTCATGCAATATAACGCAAGCTTGTGAACACGATGACTGCCGTAATATGTAACAGATCCAGACTAAACTTACAGTGACAATATTTGTATAAAGCTTGGAAGAGTTCATTAGCCAAATTCCATACTGCCTTGTATGTACGGGTTCATGCAATATAACGCAAGCTTGTGAACACGATGACTGCCGTAATATGTAACAGATCCAGACTAAACTTACAGTGACAATATTTGTATAAAGCTTAAATGAGTTCATTAGCCAAATTCCATACTGCCTTGTATGTACGGGTTCATGCAATACAACGCAAGCTTGTGAACACGATGACTGCCGTAATATGTAACAGATCCAGACTAAACTTACAGTGACAATATTTGTATAAAGCTTGGAAGAGTTCATTAGCCAAATTCCATACTGCCTTGTATGTACGGGTTCATGCAATATAACGCAAGCTTGTGAACACGATGACTGCCGTAATATGTAACAGATCCAGACTAAACTTACAGTGACAATATTTGTATAAAGCTTGGATGAGTTCATTAGCCAAATTCCATACTGCCTTGTATGTACGGGTTCATGCAATACAACGCAAGCTTGTGAACACGATGACTGCCGTAATATGTAACAGATCCAGACTAAACTTACAGTGACAATATTTGTATCAAGCTTGGATGAGTTCATTAGCCAAATTCCATACTGCCTTGTATGTACGGGTTCATGCAATATAACGCAAGCTTGTGAACACGATGACTGCCGTAATATGTAACAGATCCAGACTAAACTTACAGTGACAATATTTGTATAAAGCTTGGAAGAGTTCATTAGCCAAATTCCATACTGCCTTGTATGTACGGGTTCATGCAATATAACGCAAGCTTGTGAACACGATGACTGCCGTAATATGTAACAGATCCAGACTAAACTTACAGTGACAATATTTGTATAAAGCTTGGAAGAGTTCATTAGCCAAATTCCATACTGCCTTGTATGTACGGGTTCATGCAATATAACGCAAGCTTGTGAACACGATGACTGCCGTAATATGTAACAGATCCAGACTAAACTTACAGTGACAATATTTGTATAAAGCTTGGAAGAGTTCATTAGCCAAATTCCATACTGCCTTGTATGTACGGGTTCATGCAATATAACGCAAGCTTGTGAACACGATGACTGCCGTAATATGTAACAGATCCAGACTAAACTTACAGTGACAATATTTGTATAAAGCTTGGAAGAGTTCATTAGCCAAATTCCATACTGCCTTGTATGTACGGGTTCATGCAATATAACGCAAGCTTGTGAACACGATGACTGCCGTAATATGTAACAGATCCAGACTAAACTTACAGTGACAATATTTGTATAAAGCTTGGATGAGTTCATTAGCCAAATTCCATACTGCCTTGTATGTACGGGTTCATGCAATATAACGCAAGCTTGTGAACACGATGACTGCCGTAATATGTAACAGATCCAGACTAAACTTACAGTGACAATATTTGTATAAAGCTTGGATGAGTTCATTAGCCAAATTCCATACTGCCTTGTATGTACGGGTTCATGCAATATAACGCAAGCTTGTGAACACGATGACTGCCGTAATATGTAACAGATCCAGACTAAACTTACAGTGACAATATTTGTATAAAGCTTGGATGAGTTCATTAGCCAAATTAATTGATAATCAATGAAACATTTCAATCGAGCAAAATTTTTAACTCTACTATTTTCCAACACAGACACAAAACTGTTCATTTTTTAATATTCTAAATATTTATGAACCACGTTTTTTTAGTTATTCTTTCACTTTATATACATATAAAGTTTCAAGATGGCAGCCGTTCAAAGGTTGGAATAGAAGCGATTATATATAAGTTATTATGCAACGTACAGCAAAACTAAATAGTATTTTTAAATTTTCAGATCATTTATAATAATGTATGTTCAAATAATAACATGTTTTATTGATGTTAGACAATTACAATGAATTGTACAACAAAGGCCAATTAGTATTTATAAAGAAGCTAAAATGTATCACTCACTCTGCCAGTAAAACATACAAAGGTGCATGCATTCAGCCTCCATTTGCTCGCTAATTATTTCAACCTTCGACACTACGTTATTATCTTTCTCCGAAATCATTGGTCTCCCATTTATACAGGAACTTGCCTACACTATGAAAAGCCTTTAAGCCAGTAGCAGATTAAGGCGAGTCTTAGATGCCATAGACATTTCTTTAATTATTAGCAAGTTTGGTACAGTACAACACCTGCTTGCGAGGGCAAGTGCTCGAAGGCTACCGTCATGTACCGGCCAGTGTGGAGATTATTCCTGCCTCTGGTGTTGTGATTGTGTAAGAGTATGTATCAGCCCCGTGTTAAGTCACATTTAGACAAGCAAAATGGTACAGTTTCAAGGGTGTACAGTTCGAGGACTTTAGCTGTGCGCGTAACCTTGAGTGTGTGGTGATAGGCGAGAGGGGTGGCGGGGTAGCATTATGCGCTGCGTCCCGAAAACATGTCCTGTGACTCATGGATAAACCCTCCTTTCAGGAATCGTATTGACCCAAATAACTAATCACACTCACTACAATCAGTCTGTTTTGTGACAATGCTGATTGTGGTGGAATTAAATAACAAGAGAATACCAAATAATAGCAATACTCGGACTTATCCTTTTTTCAGTTGTTATGGTGTTGTTTAACGTGCTTTTGAAAATAATGTATTTGTTAATACTAATCTGCAAATCGAAGTCGTGAGTTTAAAGTCTTTAAAGAGATTGTTGCGCCTTCATCTCAGCGGCTAGCACGTAAACGCAACCCGCCACACATATAGCGTTTATTTGTTGAAAGGGTAGTATTTGGGCACTACGAGCACAGCTAAATTCCTTCAACTGTAGAGGCAGTTTTACGATTATATTAACATGCTAACATGGACACATCCCATCCGTGTTTTGTAAATTAAACATCTAATCTAAAATGCATCTTCAGTTTGACATCTGTAGATGACATCCAGATGTGGAATCTACCTTTTACCGACTGTGCCGGAAGGGAAATTTTATTTGACATAGAATTCCTTAAAAATTGAATTGGCCTAAGAGTACCTTGCGGAATTGAATAAGGAGTAAGAGAAAGTTTGAAAAGAAATTAAATTAAAAATTCATTATTTCTACAGGTAAAGTCAGACTTTTCTTACTCTCAAACTGTACAATAGTTACACATACTTTACTTTTGTTGATATCCGAATTATTAAAACAATCTTACAGATCTGTTTCGTGATCCCTTGGAATATTTTATTTTACGTGTTAGGTACTGTTTTATGGGTTTTATAATATAGTCTTGGAATTTATGTTTTGATTTTTAAAGTGCTTACGACTGACTAAGCTAACGACTTAATGATATATAAAGCATTCTTTATGGTTCATTTATTGTTTACAATAATATAAATTATTCTAATTCTTTGAAAAATACTTTCATACATTTTGTTGAAAACAAAGAAAAAAGATTTGTTGTACCCCACTGGGTTATAACCGATGCAGCCGCTTTATCAATGTAAGAATTATAGTTCTTAACTACAACAAAATGGCAGTAAGGGTACTGTATTTAAAAATAACTCAGTATATCTTTAACGTACGTATGTTTCACGTATCTAATAACATAACTGCACTCAACTATAATATAATGCACAATGTTGCTGATAATACATCGCACACAAGAGTCTAGAGTCTACTTCTTCACCTTCATCATTAAGACACGTCAGCAAGTTTTACATTATTGATTAACACTTCTGCTACCGACCACTCCAGTATAGTATTAAGATGGCCATATGTCAGTATCGTTAATTCTATTCTATTTTCTATTCTTCTACCGTTTCTATTTTCTACCGTTCCTGCGATAACATAGCCCGCTGGCCCATTCCCCTTCCACTCAGAATACCGGGAAATAGTTTTATCTGTGTCCCACCTGTCCTCATCTCTATTTATCTCAATCCCACTTAAAAATTTCTATACTAGCAGGGCACTATTTTATGTTTGGAAAGCGTTCTTTTAGAAGTTCATTATACACGTTTTTATGCAAATCCATCAAGTATTTAGTATTGCTGTCTTCATAACAGTCTGCAGTTTATTTATATACTAATAAATATAAACACGTCATGTTATATATTGATTTTATGAGGTTCAACGTACAGCTTTAACATTTGTAAACAAACGCTTTGGAAAAACAATATGAAATAGCAAAATGTTGTTAAAATTGGTTTTTTCAACTGCACAAACACGAATAAAAACTTAGCTATAGTAGGGGTACAATAGTATACAACCCAATAACACTGAGCCGCTACAAAGAGTTTGGTGTAAATGTTTGTAATTTAAAGGATTTTAAAAATGTACAGGGATCAAGTGCTCTGGCGACGATTAAGTCACTGAACATTTTTCAGTGTGCTCATGAAATTTTCATTATTGCTAAGGTTTGCGGGGGCCAAATTCACCCTTAAAAAGGTAACACAAGTTTAACTAAGGAGATATTCGGAGTAGAGCGTAGGCAGCAGTCGCTCAGGCAGCTGTATACACAATGTCCTCGCAGCTTAATTTTAGTCACATTATGATAAGTTCAATTTTGAACAATGAGTAGTAGCATCTGTCTTACTGTGTAACGAGTAACTGGGAATTGGTAGAGAAATTAGACGCATATAAAAGGACTCTGTTGTCAGAGAACTCAAGATTACGTGTATGAAGATCAAACAAAAGGCTGTATTTATGTAGACTAATAAAAAAATATTTAGTATAATATTTACTGTTGTATAACCATTGTATTTTTATTGTTTTACTTTATAACCTATGTATATACAGCATGTACTTGACTCTGTCATACAACAAAAGTTGTCTTACGACATTAAAGGAATTTGAATTTGAATTTGAATTTGAATCTGTAGGGAAGGTAAAAGGTAAATTATGGTGAATAAAAGGTAAAAGTCAGAAAACCGCAGCATTATATGTGGCGAAGAGCTTTCAGAATTGAACTGGCTTGGTTCAGTAATGTCTTAGAGATTATACAGAAAGTATTGCAAAGCATAACGAAAATTGTGTAAAAATGTCTTAAATTTTAAGATTTCCGAATCACACTAAGTCCAAATATTTGCTTTCATGATCAAACTCTTGAAATATTCCGGCCTGAGCCAACTTTAGTCAACAAATGTGACAACGAAACTGCCAATAATACGCGTCCGCCTGTATGGTTGAATTAAAAGCGCAGAGCTTTATCGTGATTGAGTCAAGCTTAACCATGCAACGATCAATATGATCAACAGTAATCAATTTTCATCAGATCACCAGGTTTCGATGATTTAACACTGCTTTCGCTGTTATCTTTTTTTATTTCTAAATTATGCTTTTCGACTATTTCTAAGATCTTACTTATTATCCTTGGATAACAGTAGGGGATATCTGTAAGTACTTTTGTTTTACCGAATTTTATTGTATACATGTGATTGTATTCCCTCTCTCATCTCGTACAGCTAGAATTCTCGTTTCTCCGGTGTAGGTTGAGCGACACTACAAGAAACTCCGTCGACTTCAGGTGTACACAGTGGTGGTACCGTGTTCAATAGTGTCTTGACACTGTGTGTCCTTAATATCCTACCTATTAATCTGGGTGTCATCGTACCCATTCTCCTTTAATGTGTCGTATGTCCTCTTCTCTGCATTTACTTATCCTAATCTGACGCAAAGATCACCCAATTAATTTGGGTATTCAACTCCGAAACCCTGGGCTGGATGATGATGATGAGATCGGCGTTCGGACATTTATTGGTATATTGTTTTCCTATTTACCGAATGTCCAACACTCCCGTCTGACTTTCTAGTGTTGTTATACATCCAAAAATGGTTAACAACTGTTATTTTCAACTTCTATGACAATATAATGTTACGAAATATAACTTTTATTTTTGTATGAATTCATTAAAGCTGTATTGACAGTAGGGTCAAACTGTCCATACATAATTTAAGTAGCAAGCCCGTAAATGCAGCCTCTATAGCGCTCATTCCAGTGCGATGTTCTCAGTTCTCCACAAATACGATTCCTGCTACAAGTGGCAATGGCGACTTCATTGCCGTTTCACATCATCAGTTTACTAACAGAAAAAAAGAAATGTTGACTGGAGGCATATTTCTGTCAATTCTGCTATTTTCTTATATTCAATTTCCTTAAGTAATTCTTTAAGGAATTGGCAATTTGGTGAAAAGCGATGCAAAGCGGAAACTGACTAGTATGCCACTTTCGACACATTTTATCATTTAGATTAAATTTATTGAATCCGTTACGTATGAATCGGACTTTCCCACGCAATCAGATAACAATTTATAGATAGCAAATACAGTTTACTGCAGGAGTGACCAGTGAAGTTTAGTAGCGGAAGGGTTTGTTGTTAAAAGGAATCGCAAAGTGATGTTCAATTGAGAACGTGTGACACACACATTGGATACTTACACTTTAAGTAGTGAAATCTCGTCAACAGGAAAGAAAGCCTTACGGTACGGTTACCTTGATTTCAAGAACCGTCCAGAACGAATTTTGAAATTTTTAATTGATAGTTGTAAAAGTTGTGTTCGGTTTTAATTCGGTGGTTGGTGGTATTATACGTACCATAAAGGGGCAGGTAGGTGATTGCAGTGCTGCCAGCTCGGTAGGCGGTGGGGGGAGAGTGGCGCTACGCGGGTGGCACACCTGGGATCGATAGCGTCGTCTGCTGCCGGTTCTGTCAGTGGCCCGCGAGCGAGCCATGGGTCGCGATGGTGTCGTTATCAGTGCGCGTGTTGCGACGCTGCGTCACCTCTCTCCTGCTCGCGCTCTTCTGCCTGCCCGTCGCTGTCCTCATCTTCGACACGCTGCCGCAGCGACACCCCGTCCACCACAGTCAGGTACCGTACCACCCCCGCGTGCCGCGCCATGTGGCGACCATGCCGGGAGTCGATACCCGGACATGATGGCACAGTCCAGGCCGCAATAAATAACCTTCTCACTTCGCCGACCTGTCAAGTGTATTAATAAACTCGGCTACACAGTGGACGACTACGTACTTCTTTATCACAAAATACGTTAATATTAGTTGTAAAATATTACATAGACACGTGTATACAATATACTAAAGTAGGCTTTTAAACTAGTGAAAGCCAGCAAAGATTCAATTAAAAGAAAGCTTGTAACACTTTAAATATAGTGCCATTAGGTACTTTAATTATAGCAACTATTGTCAACCATTTAGTGTGAAGGAACCCTGCAACGTAATTGCCTAAAATAATAGCAACAGACCTAAGCTCAAATTTAATTAAAGAAAAATTACAAGTTAGCGTAAAACCCCATTGCGACAAGTTGAGATCTGCAATTTATGTCCTTTTAAAATCAATCTCTTATACACGACATAATTTACATTAGTTAAGATTAGTGTTGTAATGGAAAAAAGATGCATCTGTACTAATCACAAATATTTTTAAGTTGAGACGATTTTTAAATGGAAGTATGCAAATATAAAATATATATATATATATATATATATATATATATATATATATATATATATTGTTGTTGTTTATATTTCCTAGAATTACAATGATTCAAATCAACTGTTACTATTTTCATTTGGATTCTATCGTTAACTAAAGAATTGTTCTTATTTTTTTAGGGCTAGTTCTACCTCTCAGAAGAAATAGATAAAGCTCCTGCACACAAATCTAACCAATAAAGGAATAAAATTATAAAATTACCACAATAATGTACACTTTCGTCTTAATTATGGCGGCTCAAAAATAAAGAGTTTTGAGTTTAATAAAAGAGTTAATACATACTAAGTTAATTACAACCGTTGATTATTGTTCTCCGATATTAGTAAAAATGAAATAACATAACAATATTGTTTTATCATCATCACCATTAGAAAAAGTGACGATGATAAAACAATATTTCAACAAATTTCATATGAAAAAATATATTGACTAATAGCGGTAAATTCGAAATTGAAATAAAATGTAATTAAAGTAAAGTACGCATATAACATATCAGATTTAGATTTTTCGCCTGTATGAGCTTAATATTGAGGTCCGCGTATGATGTAATACATTTTTTTAAATTCAGCTTTCAAAGTTATTATATTTAAAGGTACTAAATACATCTCACTATCCCATTTGTATAGTTTACAATTTAAATGTAATTTTGTAACAGAATGTCACAAAAATGTAAATGACGTCATTGCTGGCGTCTATATAAATATCTGTAGTCTGTGCTATAACTATTTAAGAAGCAGAGATCACGCAGATTACCACCTCTCAATTCACAATGTTAGATAGTGCATGCAATTTGAAGCTTGAAAAAGGTCAGTGCGTGCGTTTAGGTATAACTAATTACGAAGCGATCGCTTGATTTGTTCCAAATTGGTTTTGTTCTGTACATTATGTTCCTTAATGAATATTCAACCCTGTGTCGATTAAAAATAATGGAAACAATACTTTGTTAGTTTACGTAGAAAAAAAATGTTTGAAATCTTGCTGATCGCAAAATTGGCTCATAATATCTTAAACTCAGTGTATAAGTAAGTATAGCTATGTCATGACTGAATAAAAATTGGGTCTTAAAATTAAACATGTACAACGTTTCCTCAAAACAAGAACACAATTTGGATAAAGAACTCAATACACAAGAGTGCATGTTAAAAAGTTTATGTTTTTATTGAACAGTCATAAAAAAAACAGATTGACAAATCGGATACAATAATTTGAATTATAACAACATCTGCTTACTGTGAGTAAGATTTATTTTTCAATGTTTATCAGAAAAAAAATCACTTTACCACAAAAACCACCGTTATACTCGTTCTTATTACTTATTGAAAGTGAACGGAAAGCGTTTCTTAAACGCTTTCAAAACGCCCCGAGGCTGGAGTTCTCGAATGCGGACCTAAATAGACCCACCCGATTTCACGGACTGCACACATGTAATGTGTAGGTATTTTCTAAATAAGAATAGAATATTCATACCAGGAAGTATGTCCATGTAACATTTAAGTACACTCGGTTGAGTAGTTAACGCGTGAAAACAAAACAAAAATACACAGACACTTTCGCATTTATAAAATTATTAGGATACCTTTCATTTAATTTAAATTATACTTTAATATTTATCATCTCCTAGTTCTTAACATATACAAAGAAAATTCTTTTTTGGGGACAGATGATGAAATTTAACCATAATCCTAAACACTAGGAAAATAGGATAGCTATTATAATGTCATCATTCCCAAATTAATGTAAAATTAAATAATTCGTACGATTAAAATCATATATCAAATCTTCAAGACATGTATTACACTTAAGTTGTACGACGTACGTCACTTTGACGCCCCAATAGTATGACGAACTATTTAGAAATTTTTAAACAGATACGCCAGAGAATGGTGATTAAATTTACAATATCCTTACTTCAACGTGAGGCGGCCCAGAGCACCTTTTGTTCTTTGCATAAGCATTGATAACGCTAATTAAAGCAAAATATGTTATGGTATCAATATATCCTCAATAATTGTACATAATTCTAAATATTGAAAAACTTCTTAACCAGCAGGTACCCTAAAAAATGTTCACCCGCAAACAATACAATACTACAAAATGTTACCATTCACGGATCAATGCAAACTTCTACTACCAATATCTATTGCTGGTAGATATGAACATCAACTATTCCATTATCTTAAATTGTAAAATAATTTTGATTTTAACGTTCTTGTCTCCCATATTGCCATCCTGTGTGGGCAGATGAATTGAAACAATGGAATCAATTTGTTATTTCTTCTGTTTTTAGTTATTATATGATTTAAATTAATAAAATTCGATTTTGAGTGAATTGTTACGTCGAAAGAATGCTAAATGTAATTTAAAGAAGTGCAAGGCTATAATTTATATAAATTAAACGAAACCGGGAGTTCAACGTAATTAATTATAGATCGAAGTGATTTTACACATCAAGTAGGCCTACAGACTTAATTCTCTAGCCAAAGTGTAATGTGGTCCATAACCGAAATAACTCATGATGTCATGATCTTCATACTTTTTTTATCTTTCAACGAGTGTCATTCAAGAACAACGGTACTCCATGTTACAAGTGGGTTTTAGGTTTCGGAGTAAAAATTTAATCTTTCCCGGAAATGATAATTGTTCAAAAACACTTCAAATTCTTAAACAGGACTGAATCTACACCCAACTTTAAGTAAACATTAAATAAATAAATGAAGTCATATAATTCATGGATGTGAATTTTTGATAGGTATGCAAGGATATATATTTTTTTACCCTTATCCACTCCTCGTTGGAGTAAAAAGTCCTTATCATCGAAACTGGGAAGGACGACTATAGGAGTGAAGTAATATGCATCTTCTCTCTTCCACCTAAATGTATGCAATTTATAATGAAGTGAGGAAGAAGTACTTTCGAGGAATTTGAACTTCTCGCGGTTATCGTAATGGCATCGATACATACATTTTTCTTAAAACCTTATGAACAGTAACTAAAACATCTTTTATTGTAAATGGACGTAACCTCTTGGTCATAGTTTTAAATTATAAAAATAACAACAAATATTTTTGTAAGTCAATGACAATATTTATTCTCCGGTTTTGGGAAATGTCTTTTGACATCCGAATTTCATCGACATTCCTCGCATAGTTTAGCTTTCGATAATTTTATGACAGAATTCATAAATCCACAATGTTTTTACATTCTTTACGCGAGTGTTAAGATGTCATGTTTTAGCGTCCATAGCCTTCGTTCATTCCAAAGGATCAACAAGAACTCGTCATACAATAACTTACAAATAATCATTTACAAATTAACGCCAGCTCATTTTCTAGCTTATAGTTTCTAGTAATTTTAGCTGTGGCACGTGTTCAACAATCTAAGTGGCTAGGCTAGATTTTGTATAAAGCGAGTCCCAAATGTCCGCTAAATCGCAGAAATTGCGGGATGTCGTAGCGTAATTTGACCAGTGACAATTTACCCACAATTTTAAGTTGTATTTGATTGCAAAATACTTTGCTCAAGTCTGGATGGGTTCTAGGTTACATTTGGATATGTTGGAGCAGTAACGTGGATTCTGCGATATTCTGGTACTTTATTATCGTATTAACCCATTGTTTTATTAATGTTTTTAAATACACATAAAATTCCTACACACAATTTATAAAAATAGAATATTTATAAGAACAAAATGGTACCACGTGGAAATTTAAGGCGTCATTTGTGCGGCTTGGTGATGTTTAATGCGATTTCATGCTGTTTGTAGCAGCTTTAATAATCTGTTTCTTTAGATAGATTTTAATCTTTTAGATACTATAAAATAGAAATTACGATTCCAATACTGCTAACACAAATTAGAAACAATAATTTCGACAGTTCGTTTTTAAATCATGCTTGAAAAATAAGCTGACGGCATGAGTTTACGGATTAGGCGCACAAGTTTCGAGAATAAAGCACGACAATTTGAGATTTCCGGTGTCACGTCGCAGCCATAAACATGCCGATCAATGATCCGGGAACATTTTCGGTGTTAAAAGAATGATTTATCTTGTCGCTTATCGCAATATACGCGCTTTGCCGGCCACGTCGAGTGCCGCTATCTTGAGTTTTTGACACGCTGGTAAAATATTATATAATGTGTAGATAAAGAACTGACGTGGAATCTTCGAGGTAACTTCGTCTTTTACACACTTCAATTCCCCACTCACCACTGGCTGGTTTACACTGGTGTTGTAGACCTGGCCCAGTGTACTCAGCATGTTTTAGAAAAATGCGTATACACCCGGTTTAGAGAAGATATGAAAGTCCCGTAATACGTACGTTGCTTTTAATAATTGCTTGAAAAGTGTGTACGGGGATTTGTTGGTAAAAGAGGTTAATAAACTGGAGGTACAGGAAAACATAGAGCACCAGCTTGGGTAAGAGATTATATTTAAGTCACTCTTATTGCATTAGCTATGTTATTGCTTTTTAAGAGTATAGGCAATTACTCAGAAAAACATAAAATAACAGTGAACTTCATTTGAATCTCCAAAAAGCTACTGAAAGAGTGTCAGCTGAAGAACTCATTAACGTTTAGATTGATATTATCCTGCCTTGCAACTGAAAACAATTTCGTTTCGAGTGACCCGGCCAGCAATATCCAAGTTCACTCCAGAAGTACGAGTGTGTGATGCCATTCACTCTCCGAGTATTATCTCACAATGTTAATGTTGTTATTTCAAAACAAAAATATTTAAAAGAAGACACATTAACATATTAGGTTCTTAATCATTGATTTTGACTTATACATAACGCAAAACGATTAATTTGTTAATTTTAGTTAGCTCCTGGTTACATTTAGAACTAATGTGTAACTAAATGAAGGATAGACATCGTGTTTTTTTTCTTTGCGTTTAGCTTATTATACTGCATACCGAGTCATTCTTAGCATGCCTTTACAAAGTTGTAAACTGTTGTATGTAGCAACTGTTTTTGTTAGTATGGGTGCTGAGATTTCAGAAACATTCTGAGTAACGGTAAACCTTTAACGACCTTTCATGTTTAGTTCAAGCATTTCAATAAATCTAAAACGAAGAGAACGTTTGTGTGGACCGCAGCAGATTGATTACTGTACATTGGTCGGATTTACAAACATAGCGTAAAAACCATTGTGTAGGGGTCGAACCAGTTCATAAAAGTGGTTATATCCCAAACGAAACTACTGGATTTGTCCGTCAGCTTTTCCTGGAACTTAAATTGTCCGTCCCTTAGCTCACTCTATTTTCCACCCTAGGGAGTTGACATTCATAATCGACTGAACAAGAATAACAAACATGGCGTGATTTGAATATCATAGCAATTATTGTTTTAGGCCAAATTGTTATACTGTGAAACACACGGGACGAAGTCACTGAGAACATTTTAATACAGTCCATGGATTTTCCAAAAAGAATTGTTTTTCGGAGGCAGTCCCATTTAAGGTTCATATTTAGGCGCTATCAGAATTTATTCTAGTCTACAAAACAGTCTACTTTGCTCTATCGTTCCGGTAGTCATTACGAACAGCGCTGACGACAATTACGTATACTCCAGTTTACAAGATTCTTGCTATGAATTTCATTCAAATATTTTTCCTGGTGGCAGTCAAGTTTTCTTACAATTGCATGACGGCTTTATACTTGTTTATTAAATTCAAATAGTATCGAATGTATGCAATTGCCTTACGTAGTGGTTACTACAGTTATTGCAAGAACCCAAGTTAAGCATCGTCGAGGATGGCGGTCGACGGTGACTGCTGAGTGATCCTGTCCTTGCCATCAGCCTCTCTGGCCATTGGTACTGTCTAGGTCAAATGTAAAAGAAGGCGTAGAGCGCTAACTTACTTAAGTTGATTTATGTTATTCAATTCAAGAACTGATAATTTTAAATTTAGTAATACTACTTTTCTTCCATGACCTACGCCCTACATGTTGTATTTAAAGATGTATATTGAGTTACGTACCCTAGTTAATTGATACAACAGATTTAAATCTGTTTTAGATCTATTCTGAAATTTTAATATTTCAATGAAAATATTATTAAACGAAATTTGTATTGGTTCAATACTGTTAGCTGGATATAACGTTTGACTAAAAAATAAAATGAAAATTCTGAATAACAGTTTGTATCACAATCTCGTATCTCTCGCCATTCAAACCGCAGTTTTGATTTCGTAAAACCGCAATATATTTTGTGATTGCAGGAACGGTTCGTATTTATTACTCGGCTTGACTCAAACAATTGGTTACAGGTTGAGCCGTTAAACTAAAAGGTTTCCATTAAAGTATTGTATCGTGAATTTTAACGGCTTGGCCTCCGAGTTAAAGGGTAACAACACGGGAAACATCCTCTCGAGGATACTCTCAATACCATTCACAAATGACAACATGTCACGTCACGTCGTATTGATGAGTATGGAGGATCCTCTCAACTTTATTCACAAATAACAACATGTCACATCACGTCGTATTGTGGAGTCTGGAGGATCCTCTCAAGACCATTCACACATGACAACATGTCACGTCACGTCGTATTATGGAGTCTGGAGGGTCCTCTCAAGACCATTCACAAATGACAACATGTCACGTACGTCATGTCGTATTGTGCAGTCTGGAGGATCCTCTCAAGACCATTCACAAATGACAACATGTCACGACACGTCGTATTGATGAGTATGGAGGATCCTCTCAACTTTATTCACAAATAACAACATGTCACATCACGTCGTATTGTGGAGTCTGGAGGATCCTCTCAAGACCATTCACAAATGACAACATGTCACGTCACGTCGTATATTGGAGTCTGGAGGATTCTCTCAAGACCATTCACAAATGACAACATGTCACGTCACGTCGTATTGTGGAGTCTAGAGGATCCTCTCAAGACCATTCACAAATGACAACATGTCACGACACGTCGTATTGATGAGTATGGAGGATCCTCTCAACTTTATTCACAAATAACAACATGTCACATCACGTCGTATTGTGGAGTCTGGAGGATCCTCTCAAGACCATTCACAATGACAACTTGTCACGCCACGTCGTATTATGGAGTCTGGAGGATCCTCTCAAGACGATTCACAAATGACAACATGTCACGTCACGTCGTATTGTGGAGTCTGGAGGATCCTCTCAAGACCATTCACAATATGACAACATGTCACGTCACGTCGTATTGTGGAGTCTAGAGGATCCTCTCAAGACTATTCACAAATGACAACATGTCACGTCACGTCGTATTGATGAGTATGGAGGATCCTCTCAACTTTATTCACAAATAACAACATGTCACATCGTCGTATTGTCGGAGTATGGAGGATCCTCTCAAGACCATTCACACATGACAACATGTCACGTCACGTCGTATTATGGAGTCTGGAGGGTCCTCTCAAGACCATTCACAAATGAAATGTCACGTCATGTCGTATTGTGGACTCTGGAGGATCCTCTCAAGACTATTCACATATGACAACTTGTCACGACACGTCGTATTGTGGAGTCTGGAGGATCCTGTCAAGACCATTCACAAATGACAACATGTCACGTCACGTCGTATTGTGGAGTCTGGAGGACCCTCTCAAGACCATTCACATATGACCACATGTCACGTCACGTCGTATTGTGGAGTCTGGGGGATCCTCTCAAGACCATTCACATATGACAACATCTCACGTCACGTCGTATTGTGGAGTCTGGAGGATCCTCTCAAGATCATTTACAAATGATGTAATCTCACAATCTCAAACATACTAGTACTTGTTTGTGTAGAAAACCTGCGTATTTAATATGTTCTACAGGAAATGTGACATAAATGAAATTCTTGGCTTTTATCTGATGTATGTGTCACAAGCGTTTATCTTATCTCCGTAGAGTCAACTTATTTGTATTTTAAAGTGTGTTTATACGTTTGACACATACCTATTAAACAAACTCAAGCGATTTTACTACCAGACTGTTGCAAGCTGAGGTGTTAACACTAACCACGACTGTGCTCACATGCTGTTCTGTATTTTATTGGAGACGCCTAAAAATCTATCAATTCCTTGTCATAAATATACCTATGTATATGCTTTAATTTTACATAAAAATCACATCCAAAATACATTGACGGGGCTCTTCTTCTTTTCAACGACATCCAAATATGTGATCATCACTTTACTTTATTAAGATTGATAACTCATGAAGATTTATTTGTGAATTTGCCAGATGACGATATATGGAAATGTATATACAATACATATTTATATAAAATTATATATATAGAATTTTTATAACATGTTATATATTATTTTGATATTTTAAAAGGTGCCAAAGACCTGTCAATGCAGAAATCCCCGTAATAATTAAGGACTTACATTAAAATTGTAGACTACCGTTGTTTTACCTGACACAAAATAATCACCTATTAAAAATGCTACTACTTATTTACTCATCCTCCCCTCACAGCCGTATTCAGACACACATTTGGCTAAGTTCAGCAATTGAGGGTGCTAAGTCGTCAACCGTATCACGCCATGGAAATCATGCTACCTGCTACAACACAATGTAAAATTACATTGGAGTGAAATTAGTGTAAACAAGCGTCGATCCCGGGCGATGTGAAGCAACTATTGGACATAAATATACCGGCCGCTGGCGCTTGCGCCGCTCCAGTGCTAAGTGCTACGTTCTTATTGACCATTGAACTAAAGGTCTGTCCGGAACATCGGCCGGCCGTGGCCGCACCACTGCTAACATTTATTGAACATTGAACAAGACTTCTGTACAGAACATCGGACGGCCGTGGCCCATCACTGCTAAGATCTTATTGAACCTTGAACAAGACGTCTGTACAGAAAATCGGACGGCCGTGGCCCATCACTGCTAAGATCTTATTGAACTAGACGTCTGTACAGAACATCGGCCGGCCGTGGCCGCACCACTGCTAAGATGTTATTGAACATTGAACTAGAGGTCTGTACAGAACATCGGCCGGCCGTGGCCGTAACTACTGCTAAGCATGTATTGAACATTGAACTAGAGGTCTGTACAGAACATCGGCCGGCCGTGGCCGCACCATTATTAAGCATTTATTGAACATTTAACTAGAGGTCTGTACAGAACATCGGCCGGCCGTGGCCCACCACTGCTAAGATCTTATTGAACATTGAACTAGAGGTCTGTACAGAACATCGGCCGGCCGTGGCCGCACCACTGCTAAGATCTTATTGAACATTGAACTAGAGGTCTGTACAGAACATCGGCCGGCCGTGGCCGCACCGCTGCCAAGCATTTCTTGAACATTGAACTAGAGGTCTGTACAGAACATCGACCGTCCGTGGCCGTACCACTGCCAAGCATCTTATTGAACATTGACCTAGAAGTCTGTACAGAACATCGGCCGGCCGTGGCCGTACCACTGCCAAGCATTTCTTGAACATTGACCTAGAGGTCTGTACAGAACATCGACCGGCCGTGGCCGTACCACTGCCAAGCATTTCTTGAACATTGACCTAGAGGTCTTGTACAGAACATCGGCCGGCCGTGGCCGTACCACTGCCAAGCATTTCTTGAACATTGACCTAGAGGTCTGTACAGAACATCGGCCGGCCGTGGCCGTACCACTGCCAAGCATTTCTTGAACATTGACCTAGAGGTCTGTACAGAACATCGGCCGGCCGTGGCCGTACCACTGCCAAGCATTTCTTGAACATTGACCTAGAGGTCTGTACAGAATATCGGCCGGCCGTGGCCGTACCACTGCCAAGCATTTCTTGAACATTGACCTAGAGGTCTGTACAGAACATCGGCCGGCCGTGGCCGTACCACTGCCAAGCATTTCTTGAACATTGACCTAGAGGTCTGTACAGAACATCGGCCGGCCGTGGCCGTACCACTGCCAAGCATTTCTTGAACATTGACCTAGAGGTCTGTACAGAACATCGGCCGGCCGTGGCCGTACCACTGCCAAGCATTTCTTGAACATTGACCTAGAGGTCTGTACAGAACATCGGCCGGCCGTGGCCGTACCACTGCCAAGCTTTTATTGAACATTGAACTAAGGGTCAGCTCAGAACATCGGCCGGCTGTGGCCGCACTATTTGCTATTTTTAACAGTGATTCTCTAACCTGGTATTGTATTTTTACCTTTCTCAGATGATTTTAATTAATATACACGCCAGAACCTTGATTCGAATTCGAGTCGCAAGGCGATTCCACAAAGCCACCAGAGGCACACTCTAAGAGACAATATAAACTCATATAACGGAGAGTAATTTTAAATAAATTTTTATTTTTTTAGATTTCGAAGTGAACACTTCGGGCGAAGATACTTAGAATATTTTGTTAACGAATGTTTCAGTAGTTTCACGTCAAGTAGATTTCGGAGATAGACAACTTTTGCAAAGCTTATACTAGTTTTGTCAGCTTATATTTATTTGTATTATTTGTATTATCTGTTATACTTTACAAAATTACTTATTTATTTACATACGGGAAACTTACATTGGGTCTTTTTCGTTTAAGGGCCAGCACAAAAGACCCTAGCTTGCCTATTCAAAACTCAGATCACGCAATGCTTGCTCTTTTAGAAAAAAATTAACTCGAGCTTGCAAAGTCCAAGCCCAGATCAACTCACCACGCTTTATTGACACACACAAAACTCAGACAGATCTAACGCAGGTTTCATTACAGGCAAAAGATAAGCGGCGCGCGTTTACCACTGATAAGATAAGACGAGTTTATACTAGAAGTAGTACCTGGACTACTGCCCTACGAACTAATAACAAAAAAAAAAAAAACGATTAAATGCACTGTCAAAATAGTAAAGGCCCTTAAACGAAAAAGACCCCTTACATTTCACACCACAAATTATATATTCAAACATAAAATACTTGATTGTTAACTTTACAGCTAATACACAGCCACAATATTATTTATCAATTCCTAAATGTAATCCAATTTTAATTCAATGTTACTAGATTATATCTTATACGAATAAAATATTGAACTTTAAAAACTGTATCAAGTTATCAATTTACTATCTACAAACATTAAATTTACTACATATTTCCTGAAAACTAATGTTCCACATTCCCAATACATCAACTTCGTAAATATTTTAATTCTAAACTATATGAAGATCTGTAGTACTGAAACAACTCATTAGAATTGTATTTATTTTATTATTCATCTGACCAGCTTCGAAGTTTAATGTTTATGCGTATTAAACAATAAAAAATCAATAAACTTAAACATAAACTAAGCATTATTTAAAAAAATATTATTTCGGTATATGGTTGGGGGGGGGGGGGTTCGGGATTAAAGTAAAGTAAAAAATTAATCACACTTAATTTATACAAGGCAGTGGCTACGCAGACCACCTAGAGACAGGCACCACTAAAGCCCTAACTAAACCTGAATGATCTCAAATAACACCCTTAATACCGTTAAAGGAATAGCAACGCAGAATATCTAGAGACGAACAGCGCAAAAGCTTTTAAAATCAAATTGAAAGGACGCCCCCCAAACCCATTATATTATGTTAATTATTATGGATAAACATTTAAACAACTTTGTAATTTGAAAATTGTATTTATCAATATCCCAGAAACATGTCACAACTCTGAATAAATAGCTTTAGCCCCCCTCCCAGAATAAACTTAATTTATTGTAACACGCAGAAATAACTTTGTTTAATACACATTTTTTTTCAGAAATTATTACTTATTTCATTGATGCATATATTATTAAGGTTAAATAGGTTCTTAGAAATCAATATTGAAAACCTAGTCGACGCAGATTGTGGTGACTACTACCATGTCCACCATTTCTCAGCGTTATTCAAATTATATTTTATCGTGCTATTGTTCTGTCCCATGGAAAATATACGCCTAGGATTTTTGACGTTTCTTCTGAAAGGGAGAGATAAAACGCGGATGGCTTGAGAAAGTTGAAAAATAAATATCTATAAATAATACTTAATATTAGTTAATAAACCACAATTAGTTGTACGGTATACTATAGGGACGCTACTACCCGCAACGCGGATATCCGAAGTTACGCGTTATCCCAAGTGCATTCAATTCAATTCAATAATTCTTTATTGTCATTATTTAACAATTATACAAAATTGTATGATATGCGTCACTGATCCTATTTTCAGCCAATAAGCTTCGTCATGTATAAACATTTTTAAATTAAAATTAAATAAACATTTCAAATAAGTAATAGTAATAATAATAAAATTGCATCCAATAAATAACTACACATATACACATATTTTAAAATCTGTCACATCAACTGAGCCGCACACCCTTCAGCTCCCCACACCTTTCAGCTCTGGCAACGTTGGTTGCTGAGTTCCAGGAACTCGCCTACGGAATAAAATGTGTTTTCTATTAAATATTCATTCAACGCATTTTTGAATTTTGACTGATTTGTGATATGTTTGATTTTTTTTCTGGTAAATAATTAATAAACCTGACACCCATCTGAGATGGGATATGGCCATGAACATTATAAGGATTATTTTTTTCGTATTTCAGTCGTCATTGGTATAAATCTATTTTGGAGTAGAACCCGGCTAAAATAAAAGTTTGTATAGATCGTTGTAAATTACTGCAGCATGAGAATACTTCTGCCTGGCTACAAAATGTCTTGTGTGAATCTTACAGTAGCGGCAGTGAACCGCTGCTAGGAGGCAAGTACAGTGTACTCGACCGTAGCCATGTTTCCAGCATGCACAGGAATATTGATACGTTTTAACAAATTGGATTGCAGACTTTTAATAATAGGGTTTAAAGACTGTGGTGGTTAAACTCTAACAGAATCATTACTAATAAATAAATTTGCACATAAATTAGCACAATTTCCTAAAATTGAAAATACTTGTTTTTAATTTTATTTTCCAACTAAAAGTAAAGCATTCACGTTTTAAACATTTCATTGCATTAGCCTTTTATTTTAGTCTTCTTTTAATCTTTTATTGCCTTAATCCTAAACGTTTTACTAGATTGCAGCAATATTCCAGGCGAACAGCAAATTCATTATTTGCCATTTCAATATGTAAGCAGGTTACCTACCTTTGAATTGCTGTACGTGTTGAAGAATAAATTCTTTCGCTGTCTGGAATGCATTTGCTTTACTATACGGTTAAACTGACTTTTAGCAGTAATTAGATTAGCGATTTTAATTTAAAGGAATTTACATTTATTAAAGCATATGCAATGTGAAAAATTTTAGGAATAAAATTTTATTAAAAAGTGTTACTTTAATTAGAAGTATCTTTTTGTCTTAATTGTTATTGTGTATGCAGATTTATAAATAATGTTAATTAAATCTTATTTTTATATACAAATTTAAATGTAGTTGTCCAATAACACGTTACTTAGATTATACCAATATCTTTAGTTTTGATCTTGAAAATTTCCCGGGTCAGAGTTTACAGGAATCTTCTTCATGCCTTGCGTACACAAAGGCTACTGTCCTTTAACTCATTACTGTATGCCTCAGTAAAAACCGAAGATAAAAACAAAACCTTCACATAATCACAATAAATTTCAACAGAAAATGGTAAAATTTAAATAATAAAAAAGTAATTTAAGTCCCAATTTAATGCGCAGAATTAAAATAAAGTTCCTTCCATTCATTAAATACATTAATAAGTAGGACTTATCACCTTGTTTGCACTCCACAAAGTAGCGCAGTACTAACGTTCTCACTTGGTAATCTTCAAGTTACACATGATGGGAACCTTTATTAATTATCACCTAGACGAACTACTAACGAAGAAGTCAAATAAATATTATATTTTAGAAACATTATAGCCAGTATCTTTAATTATTAATAGTCTACGATAAATTGTTCCAATGCTAAATCTGTGACAATAGAAGTGTTTTGGTTGCGCGCTATCAAGCTGCAAACGAAAGAAACAGTGATACTAATAATAAAGCATGTTATATTGAGTAAACTCTGTCAATCATAAAAAATACCCAAATTTTGCATTTAAGTCATAAAAATGAGCATCATGAAAATCATACTAGAACATTAAAATTGATCACAACTTTACACAACATATCTAGTTTGGTAGCGCTATCTTCGCGTTACCTAGCATAACCAAACTAGCTTTCCCATACGAAATGTCGACTACACGATATCACATGAAATAAATGTCTATTCTCTTTTAAAGTATAATCCAGAACTTTGAATGTAAGCCTACACGCATCCATGTGATGAAGTGTGATTTGTTTAATTACGTTAAGATTTTGATCCTGGACAATTACATCCTATATAGCAGCGTACCCAGAGCTCTAAGAATTAACATTGTATTTTGCTTGCATCCGAATGTAAATTCCACTCTTGAATGTGAATGGTTTTTATATTTAATTGTTGTGTAATTTTATAACTATAAAACGATCCCTTGTAGAGTAGTGCATGGACTTGATTGGTGAAGCATACACTGCAACTCTACAGCTGAGGCTGGCCAGCTAACACTCGAAATCCAGACATTTTACTGCAGGTAAAGTATTTCGACGAGGAACGAGAGCGTTCACTTTGAACTGGCGGCGCTTTGATCCTGGCGTCGCGGCGCTGCTCCCCGCACCACAAAGTGCGGAGAATTCCCGGCTCGGTCTACATTCCTAGATTCACGCAAGGAATCTACCGTTGTACGTTAGGGACATGTTACATTATAATCAACTAAATAAATTGTGACTATTAGAATTTCGTTACATTTATTAATTTTTATAGCAGCCATAAATAAAGATACACTAGTGGATGCGATTAATATATTATGTATATTGCAAAAGTATTAAATCGTAATCCAGTCGTTATTGGTAAAAATTCATTCTGAAACAGATCAAAAATTTCAATGAATTGTTTTATGCATTCATTAAAGTTCTACTGTATGACTATAAAATGTGTTTCGTGAGTGTTCCGTCATAAATAACTGTTGTCAGAACCCAGGCCGTGCGGTTGGCCATAGCAATGTTTCCGAGCACGCGCCGGAATATTGTTACATTTAAACAAATAATCTGCTTATTTCATATACAATCCTACAAAATGAAGTTAGACTTGCCGACGTATACTATTGGGCTGTTATCCCAGTATGAAGTGACCAAATAAACAATATAACCCACCTGGTTTTTTAAAATATTAGTTCATTGTTTAAAATATCACTGCATTCTTTACAGAAAAAAATAATAATGTTTGCTTAGCTTCATATTTTATACTTAGCCAGTCTATATGAACGATTTAGTTACGTTTAGTCCTAAGACAATTCACGACTATGTGGTTATGTGACTGGGTAGACTTGGTCCTGTTGTAGACCAGGTGTCGGGACGAGTGAATCACCTATAGATGTGCGCGCCAACTTTTCTTGTTGGACGCGACTGTACACACTGCTCAGTTTAACTCCTTGTAATCTTAAATAAGTGCTTGTTAGTTATAAACAACTCTTTCTTGCACGCCGATGTTATTTGTTTGCACGTTTTTAACTTCTGCAACATGAAAGTATAACTATATTTGTTTGACGTATTTTCCTGTTTAGACTTTGATTTAACAAGCGTCGACCATTTAGATAGTTTTTAATTTCTATTTATTGTTCTATTATTTATTATATTTATTCTATTTAATTAAAATTTATTGATTGCAAATTTGCATTCCTGAAATTTCGAGGAAAACATACAATATAATAGATGGATTTTTATACTGTTATACAAGAAGATCAAATACGCATTAGAATTGTTTTCAAATGTAGAATTTGGAAAACTACTCCCAAGGCAATAAAAATACCGGTACGAGTATTTAGTTATAAAATAAAAATCACAACTTGCCTTATTAACATATCTCTTTACAAGAGAGATTCCATACGGAGGTTTCACCATAATTCAAAACTCAGCTCATGATTTTTGGAAAATAAAATAAATTAATTTTCTACTTTACAGCTTCAAATAATCGATCAAAATTCGATATGTTTAAAATATAACGATACACTAAAAATTACTGTAAAGTATTAATGAATAATTCAACTATAGCGTGCAATGGTATTTTTCTTGAGTTGTATGGAGTTGAGTTCATTCATTATTAATAAATCGTAGATTATAAAATATTTATTTATTTTTAGCAACGTATAAATTAATAACATATCAAAATATGGACAGTACACAAAATATAGTTTTTACATTTTAAATCACAAAGAACATAAATAAATAAATATATATATATATATATATATATATATATATATATATATATATGTTTAACTTTAACGAGCAATGGTATTTTTCTTGAGTTTTATGGAGTTGAGTTCATTCATTATTAATAAATCGTAGATTATTAATTATTTATTTATATTTAGCAACGTGTAAATTAATAACATATCAAAATATGGACAGTACACAAAATATAGTTTTTACATTTTAAATCACAAAGAACATAAATAAATAAATAAATATATATTATATATATATATACTTTTACTTGTGGTGGAATAAGTTTATATATATATAAACTTATTCCACCACAAGTAAAAAGGGTAAATACTTTTTTCCAATAATGCCTAAGTAGCACAATAGAGGTAGCTAGTAATTTAAATAATGTTTCTTTAGAAGAGGTTATGTTTACTAACATTATGCAGAGTTGGTTCATTGAAATACTACAGTGATATTATTTTATTCCACCATTTTATTCCTTAATTTATTCCAATACAAGCAAAAAGGGTAAATATTTTTTCAAATTTTAGTATTGAGTATCTATTTTAGTTTCTAATAATGCCTAAGTTGCAAAATTGAGGTCGTTAGTAATTTAAATATTTCTTTTAAAAGATTATGTTTACTAACGTTATGTGGAGTTAATTCATTATATTACTAAAGTAATGTAAATTTTTGTGACTTCTTTGAGTAAATAACAAATTACTACGTAATGACTCTTTATCATTTACAACCAATAAAATTAAACAAACTTAATAACAGCTGTGTTGGAAAGAGCCACTTGATGATAAAATTTAATGTAATTACATTTGGAAAATTACTTTATTTAGAGGGGAAGTTTGGAGAGTCTCGCACTTAACTTTATCATACGTACAATACTTAGTGGTATCATCAAGGATAAAATATGATACTGTATATCGTATTTTCAGGTAAGCAAAACACCACAACCTATAATATCTTTAAAAATTGCTATTCAAACCCAAATTGTCTTATAATAAATCGACATTTTTTTACCATATTCGCATTAAGACTGCCTTTATAAGTAATTTTTTTACTATCAAATAAAATACAAAATTATTAATTGGTTTAATTTTATATCTTAAAAATAAGAAAATGCTATATACCACGAATGTACCATAATGGATATATCGCACAGTATAAATGTAATGTATTAATTCAAATGTACCAAATATCGTAATACAGATTTAGAGATATCAAACATAAGGGGGGCAATGTATGATTCTCCTTTAGTTATTCTACTCTACAGGATAGAAAATTAGTAACGCAATAACGTACTTTTTGGTATGGACACTACATTACTAAAAATGTTCCTACAGTACTTTTTTGCCTCTTATATTGTTATTATGATGTATTTGACTGCATGACGTTCATAACGGTGTGAAAAACAGGCAACAGCCGTGAAGTACACTGTTAGGACGATGCGACGTGAAGTTGAGTACGAAGCAGGCAAGAGGATTTCGGGAAAATAAATGGAGAGCTCCGCTATCTAGGTTTTCCGCTACATATCACCATGTTATCGCCCAACCTCTACAAGGATAGTCCTTATCTCTCCCAGAGTCAGTGACAGTGATTCTGTGTAAATAAATGGAAAGCTTCGTTTTTTAAGTTTCCCGCTGCTTATCACCATTTTATCGCTCAATCTTCACCAGGAAAGTCCTTATCTCTTTCCCAGTCGGTAGCAGCGAGTGTGTGTAAATAAATGGAGAGCTCCGCTATCTAGGTTTTCCGCTACATATAACCATGTTATCGTCCAACCTTTACAAGGACAGTCCTGTCTGTGACATCGAGTCTGTGTAAATAAATGGAGAGCTCCGCTATCAAGGTTTTCCGCTACATATCACCATGTTATTGTCCAACCTCTACAAGGACAGTCCTGTCTGTGACATCGAGTCTGTGTAAATAAATGGAGAGCTCCGCTATCAAGGTTTTCCGCTACATATCACCACGTTATTGTCCAACCTCTACGTTAGTCTGTGTACATCTAGGTTTTCCGCTACATATCACCATGTTAGCCCAACCTCTACAAGGACAGTCCTGTCTGTGACATCGAGTCTGTGTAAATAAATGGAGAGCTCCGCCATCTAGGTTTTCCGCTACATATCACCATGTTATTGTCCAACCTTTACAAGGACAGTCCTGTCTGTGACATCGAGTCTGTGTAAATAAATGGAGAGCTCCGCTATCTAGGTTTTCCGCTTACATATCACCATGTTATTGTCCAACCTCTACAAGGACAGTCCTGTCTGTGACATCGAGTCTGTGTAAATAAATGGAGAGCTCCGCTATCTAGGTTTTCCGCTACATATCACCATGTTATTGTCCAACCTCTACAAGGACAGTCCTGTCTGTGACATCGAGTCTGTGTAAATAAATGGAGAGCTCCGCTATCAAGGTTTTCCGCTACATATCACCATGTTATCGCCCAACCTCTACAAGGACAGTCCTGTCTGTGACATCGAGTCTGTGTAAATAAATGGAGAGCTCCGCTATCTAGGTTTTCCGTTACATATCACCATGTTATTGTCCAACCTTTACAAGGACAGTCCTGTCTGTGACATCGAGTCTGTGTAAATAAATGGAGAGATCCGCTATCTAGGTTTTCCGCTACATATCACCATGTTATTGTCCAACCTCTACAAGTACAGTCCTGTCTGTGACATCGAGTCTGTGTAAATAAATGGAGAGCTCCGCTATCTAAGGTTTTCCGTTACATATCACCATGTTATTGTCCAACCTTTACAAGGACAGTCCTGTCTGTGACATCGAGTCTGTGTAAATAAATGGAGAGCTCCGCCATCTAGGTTTTCCGCTACATATCACCATGTTATTGTCTAACCTTTACAAGGACAGTCCTGTCTGTGACATCGAGTCTGTGTAAATAAATGGAGAGCTCCGTTATCTAGGTTTTCCGCTACATATCACCATGTTATCGCCCAACCTCTACAAGGAGAGTCCTGTCTGTGACATCGTGACTGTGTAAATAAATGTAGAGCTCCGCTATCTAGGTTTTCCGCTACATATCACCATGTTATCGCCCAACCTCTACAAGGATAGTCCTTATCTCTCCTAGAGTCAGTGACAGTGATTCTGTGTAAATAAATGGAAAGCTTCGCTTTTTAAATTTCCCGCTACTTATCACCATTTTATCGCTCAATCTTCACCAGGAGAGTCCTTATCTCTTTCCCAGTCGGTAGCAGCGAGTGTGTGTGTAAATAAATGGAGTGCTCCGCTATCTAGGTTTTCCGCTACATATAACCATGTTATCGTCCAACCTCTACAAGGACAGTCCTGTCTGTGACATCGAGTCTGTGTAAATAAATGGAGAGCTTCCGCTATCAAAGTTTTCCGCTACATATCACCATGTTATTGTCCAACCTCTACAAGGACAGTCCTGTCTGTGACATCGAGTCTGTGTAAATAAATGGAGTGCTCCGCTATCTAGGTTTTCCGCTACATATCACCATGTTATTGTCCAACCTCTACAAGGACAGTCCTGTCTGTGTAAATAAATGGAGAGCTCCGCTATCTAGGTTTTCCGGTACTTATCACCATGTTATCGCCCAACCTCTACAAGGATAGTCCTTATCTCTCTCCCAGTCGGTGACAGTGATTCTGTGTAAATAAACAAACAAAGCCACTCAAATTTAAAAAAAAAAATGTAATCGAAGCTTATGATCTGTGCTCTTTTTACTAATCAGTATTTAGCGCAACATTTTCTTAAATTATGTTTATTCAAGATTCAAGGTTGAACTCCTCCAGAGCTTTTTACAGTAATAAAATAATACTTTCACTGATAATATAAATTAATATTAACGAGCTACACATTGTACTGATTGATACCACTAATTCTATAATGATGTATGAATTACTATTGAAAATAGTAATGTAAATTTTAGTGGGATTAAACACAACTGTTGAAATCCGACATAAATGAATATTCAATGGTAATTCAATGTTTCTATGTTACAAAACTGGTGAACTCAATCAACTTATTTGTATACGTAAGCTATTTCTGTTAAGATGGGATGGTTGAGATGGTAATGAAAAACTTGTTTGCATTTCTTCTGAACTCAATCAGCTTACGTAAACGTAAGCTATATGTTTGTTAGGATGGAATGGTTGAGATGGTAATGAAAACTTGTTTGCATTTCTTCTGAACTCAATCAGCTTACGTAAACGTAAGCTACGTGTTTGTTAGGATGGGATGGTTGAGATGGTAATGAAAACTTGTTTACATGTTCTTAAAAATTTGGATTCCTTCTTTATAGATGTGGTAATGCTTTTTAGTAAAGTAACAGTAACTATAGTAAATGTTTAAACTATTTTCTGTGTTTAAACTTTCTTTTAATGTTTTTAGAAGCTTTTTTAGTTTACGATACTCTTTAATTTTCAAGAGGCGTCACAAATGATAAGTTTTGATCAAAAAAAGAAACTATAATTGACTCAATGTCACTTCCTCCTCTCCATTAGAAACATAATATTAATAGAAAACATTTACATAGTTTAAGTGCATGATATTATGCTTTTATAGGGTGTAAGTGTATGAAAAGCGGGTGGACTCAGTACGTTATACCCAAATCTTTATTAACACATACACCTTAATAACCAATACAACGAAGAAAACAGGTACAATTTTGACAAGACCGGCAACTTTTTCAATTTGCCATCATCAGATCAAGTGCATGCCCTCACTGAAAATGTCAGTTTAATTTTACAGGTCCTCTAAGAACAAAATTAACCCTAAAGTTTTCTTCTCCCGAAGTGACTTTGCTGCCAAGGAACTGTTTGGAGAGGAAATTGGTTGTTTTAATGAAATTCCTCCTTTCTTTGAGCGCAGCTAACGAATTCACAGACTTAGCATAACATCCATTGTGGAATCTTACCTTTTACCAGTAAGGCCGCAACACAGTAAACGTGATCTAATTACTAATTACATAAAAATATAACAATACATATTTTTAATGCTGTAGTCCAGCTAAAGAAGAAAAACATAAATGCAAGCACACCGAATTATAGTATTTATGTACATTCACGTGGATGGCTATCCTTCAAAATGTCAAATGTTTCGAATATGTTTGCTTTAATTCTGATTTGTGAATAAAAACAGGTTTATGAGCCTACGAATATTTGCTACTGATTTGCTTTATTAATCTGATTAATTTATGTGCAACGATCGTAATCTATGACATAAGTTCATCTTGTCAGAATTACCAGAATACTTCGTGGTATAGAGCTCTTTTATGATGAACAACATAACGATATATTGTGAATATTCTAGGCAGTTCTGACGTTCAAACTCACCGATATCTGCGGGCACAGGGCGAAGTGTGGGTAAATTTAGGGAGAAGCAATCGGTTGAGGAGTCTAAACCCCCCCCCCCCTTATAAGAATAAATCTACCTTAAAACTTTTGGTTTATACATGTACAGTAGAGCCGACAAATACAAAGAGCTTTGGGCAGCGACACAGCAAACCACTCACATTATTCTCTAATCTTAAAATTAAACCTCTCAACGATCAGGTTCAGTTCTAAGCTACTATCCCGCACAGACCATCGTATATACCCGTAGAAAGTGGTGTAAATAGCCGCGTGCTTTAATGTGGTGGAATCGATTTTGGGTTGTAAAATATTTTTGTGTTTTACATTTAGAACCCAAGATATAGAAATTGCGCAAAAATACATAGTTTATATAGTTATATTGTATTTACAAAATATATTTTCCTTAATTCATAAATGAATGAAAAGATGAATTAACATTTAAAAATTTCACGTTTTTATCTTCAGGTGAATATATTTATTTAATAATTGTCTAAATCTCACACTCTAAATCCATATAATTGTACGTAGAGTGCTCAAAAATTGCTGGTTTCAACTTTTTTTTATATATTTAGGGAAGTTATCTTAACGGATATTACATATAAAAGATATAAACATATTTTTCCAAGCACAAAATCGATCGTTCGTATTCGAGCCGTAGGGACAGACTCTATGCTCAGTCCCACATAAACTGTGAGATTCAAAACTTACGTCAGCGTCGACGTTACGTGACCGTGCACAGGAAAAATGTCTTTCCAGAATGGTCCAGAAGTTTGCGAAACTGGTTGAAGTACGTGTGAGAGCGGACATAAACTTCCTGCTCTTCCAGCCCGACAAACTGTGACCTTTGTTGTTTCTTTGTCTAGGTCACGGTGTTTCAGCAGAAAAAACTTAGAGAAAACTTGATATAATTTCCGATTTATACACGTTAATTGTCCCTGCTTCGGAAAAGTTGTGCATCCTTGGAGTTGTGGGGCGGCCAGTATGTAATTCGGTCAATTGAAGCCTCTTTACAATTTTGAAAATGTAAACAGTCTGTATACAACAGGAAGTGTTTAAAACTGTTGTTCTAACAAGATTTCAGTTTCTATCACACACTGTTTTCTATTTATATTCTAACACAGTCGGTGTTCATAAACGATATGGCCGACTGTGATTTGCTGGAGCTGCGCTTGTGCTTGTTTGGACATTTATGGCACGGTACATGGTCCCGTGGTTAGGCTGGTCAGGACGTTATACCATCATATATTACACACCCAGAACAGTTTTAGTTGTTAACTGGATCTGTTGTAGAACCCTCTTCTTAATGTATCTACTTAAAATTAATACTACTTTTACAATTGAAGGGTGCAGGAGAAAAACCAACTTAGTCCAAAAAAAATCGATTTACAGATTATGATGCCATTCGATAGTCTGTGGTCCATATTTTAAACATGCCAAAAGCTGCAGGAGAATAACTAACTGAGTTACAAGATACAGCCATTTAAAATGTTGTACCGCAGGGGAAAAACTAACTCAGTCCATCTGGTTCAGGGGAAAAAGCAACTGAGTCCACAGTCAGCTGACCTTAGCGCATGCGCAAACAATCCATACTCTGTGGTTCAGCTGTAGCAGACTAAACAACACACTCCTTATTGTCTCTGTTGTGTTAGTTGTACTGTTGAAGTGAAGTTTTAGGTTATTTAGTGTTTATTTGGTGTGCGTATTTGAATTAGCGTTGGTGAAATATTGTGTTTAGTGCCCAATCACTTTGAAAATGATTGACGGTGAGCTGCAAAGTGAAAGTGATGATGAAGCCACTAGGGTAAGTGAAGTTAAAAACTACGAAAAAACGAAAAAATAACTGGGAGAGTTAGGGATGTCGCAAAAAGCTACGGGCTTGCTCATATGAAACGGGTGAAGATTGCCGTTGTAAACGATACGAATGTTTTCAACAAGTTACACCAGAAGAGAGAAATTCCTTAATTAAACAATTCAATGACATAGGGCGTGAAGGAGGTAACCAATGCTCAAAACAGCTACTTGGGTGGACTAATTGCGTTGCATCCTGTTTCTCGGAGGAGACCTCGGCTAGACGAAAACCAAGCTAGGAAATGAAACGAAGGTTCTTTTTCATACAAAGTTAGAGTTGTGGAGAGATGAGTCTGCCGTTGAGATCCCTGTTTGTTTTAAGGCCTTTCAGTCTCTTTTTGGTGTTAAACCTTTTAGGCTACACAGGAATCAAGCAGTCAATAATGACCACTGGTAAATCTCCCGTAGATAACAGAGGAAAACATTTTAATCGACCTCGTAAAGTCCCAGAGGCTACACGCGAAGCTATGATGAGCTTTTTTTGTTCTTTAAAAAGGTAGACGGGCTCATTACAGCCTTCATGACAGTACCAAAGTGTACTTACCTGAAAATTTAAATGTCAAGGAGCTTCTGTCAAATGTTTTTAAATAAGAACCCAGGCATGGAAATTTCCTACGAGACATTTCGGACACACCTTTGTCACTGAGTTCAATATCGGGTTTGGATACCCAAGAACTGACACAATGTTGTTTTTGTGACGAAAAATAATGCAAAGGTTTCAGGAATTGGAAAGAAAGATTGCTGCAGTGTCAGTTGAAAGAAAAAGAATCCCTACTTGAAGAAAAGAAAAAAACTGGAGGAAGAGCAAAAACTGCATATTACTAAGGCAGGATTGGTTTTTACAAGTTGAAACGTAAAGCCAAAAAATCAGCAAAACTACGCAATTGAAGTGGAGGCTATTGCGATTGATTTCGGGAAGAATCTACCGACCCCCAACATCTCCACTAGTGAAGTTTATTTTAGACGACAGTTGACATTTTACATCTTCAATGTACCACATCTTGTCCACTGGGGAATCCATCATGTACACCTATGACGAGACTGTTGGTAAGAAGGGATCTGATGAATGTTGCCTCTTTTTGTACGATTTTGTCCAAAAATTACCTGTTCAATGGAAGTGAAAACCCTCTACACATCTTTGCTGATTCATGCGGAGGTCAAAATAAGAACCACACTGTAATGAAGATGTTGCACTAACCTCACAACTGAAGAGAAAACGGTTTTGACAAAGTTATAGTGACTTTTCCCAGTAAGAGGACACTCTTATATGGAAAATGACAAAAATATGGGATTAATCCCTAAAACAGCAAAAGCTGAAACACCTGACGGTTGGAGATCTGTGTTGGAGAACGCTCGAGTAAAACCATCACCCTTCACAGTGGTTTCTTGCCAACAGAAAATGTTCAAAAAATGGGGAGAGTTTTTTGGCATCCAAAGACTACAAAAAATAAGTTTCTCTTTGCCGTCAGGACCGGTTAAAACAACTTAGATTTTTCCAAGATAAATGTCTCAGCTTAGAATATCGGAACGGATACAATGGGGGCCTTTTTCACATCATCCATAAAGAAGAATGATAGAGAGAAAGAAAGAGAAGAAAAAAACAAAGAAAAAAAGAAGAACTTGCCTAGGCCTGAGCATATGGCTGAGCCTGAACAATCCTACAATGCACCCTTAGCACTGTCAAAGGAAAAGTGCAACGACCTAAAAGTCCTTCTAAAGTTTTTGCGAAGAAGAAGGTTCAAAGGAATATTACATGAACCTTTTTGTGGGAAATGAAACAGCGATTGAGGTTCCAGCCGTTGATGTAGCCGCCTCATGAGACTGCAGAAGCTAACTTTTAAAGGTACGTTTTGAAATCTATATCTTATTCAACTGTTTTACTATTTTTTCCAATAACTTTCCGTTAGCAGTGATTAATGAAATAATTATGTTCCTAAAACATTCTAACACAAAATTATTTGTGAAAAATAACAAACCTAAGATACTTTGTCTTTGCAAATATTGAATTATTCACAATTTTCTTTTTGTTAGTATTTACAGTTGTGAGGATTTAAAACTATATCCTATTAGTTGGATATTATTTGGTTTTTTCATTGTGTTTTAGGAAGAAACCTCAAGTGAAATGTAACCTAAAGTGGAGGTAACCAAAAGTGTGTGGAGCTAACTAAAAAGAAAGACGTTGGACCATATCCAATGAAAATGACAGGACTTTCACAGTTTTCAAATATTTACATATATCTAAAGTTTTGTTTTTGTCCTTTTTTTCAATCAAATGTGATAATAAACCAGAAGTTAAAAAATATTGACTAGTTTGTTTCATTATTTACAGGGGAAAACCCAATTGAGTCCATCGTGTGCAGGGGAAAAACCAACTAAGTCCATGGCGTTGTTACCGGGACAATTTTTTAAAAATAAACTAATTGTTGCAATGAGCTAATTTTTTTATATTTTATAAAAAAACAGTTATACTAAACCTAGATCCAGTTTTTATAAGGTCAAAAAGTTATGTTCTTTTTTTACAGACCGTTTGAAACTTTGTTTTTGCTCTCCTGAAAAATTTTAGTTTTGTGACTAAGTTGGTTTTTCTCCTGCACCCTTCAATTGTAATAATAAATACTAGTATTGGTAATAGACTAAAATACTTTGATGTTATGAATACATTATTATACCATTCTTTGAAAACATTACAATTAGTATTATTATTTTGTCGTAAAATTAATAACCTCTCTAATTGAAGACTTAGCCGTTAAATATAGAACTATTAAAATGACCAACCCAAAGATCCAATAAGCTAATAGGAACCTGTTCTGATAAATCAATGTAGAAATAAAACTAGAGAATTTGGCGTAAACTGTTACAATAAGTGGTTTGTGTCAGCAAACTTTTAACTAATATTTATTTGATCTTATAAGTAATTATGTGGACAATAAAAAACCGTGGAATAACAAATAGAAAATGAAACAAACAGACAGCAATGTTGTTTTCCTACGGAAAAGAGGGGACAGCTAGACCGTCAGGTGTTATTATAACATGTGCTCTAGAATTTATAACGAGAATTTTGAGTTTTATAATTTATACAAAATTAATTACTCAAAAACTGAGAAATGTATTGGCGTTGTCCCTTACCTAAGAAAACTCTTTGAAAAAAGGCCCTCAACCTATTAACTTGCACTCTAATTAAAACCAAGTGATTCTACAATTAACACTACGACATCTAAAAATAAACATTTTCATATCATCCACGTAGTATCTCTTGAACACTGACGCAGATAAAACCGGTTTTATTTTTATTTGGGAATTTTAGAGCACGCCTAAACTCACTTACCTACAGGAAATAATTATGACGCAATTAATTAAAACGTCTAGTACGTGATAAGTAGTTGGGACAATACACAAATAGCGCCGCTTCAATGAGACCCGTTGTGTGCAGACGGTCTCATGTAATTACTTATCGGGGGCGATGACTCAGCGCCATATCAGCCGTGTTGTGACAGACAAGGTGATGATGTGACAATCTGTGACTGGCTGACGCGGCATGATTGTGTGACGTCTTAAGTGGGTCATCAATTATTGTTAACTAGTACACAGACCGAGTACGAGTTCAGGCCACATATGAGACCCTTGTTGTTTATTATTAAATCCTTGCATTCTAATTAAGACTAGCTACGACCGGAATGAATTTCTAAGGATCTGCTATAATTTATGTTAATAGAACTGATCATAATAAGTAAGAAACTAGGAAAATGTAACTAAATCCATCAACTGAATAAAATCATAGCGTCCCCGACTAAAATGATTTGGCAAGGTAATCTAGAACTGGGCTAAAACTATGATGACTGAAGTTGTATCAGATGATATGGGACACACTAAGTAGCACAATATAAACATGATATCATTGAAGATGGCCGGGCCCAGAGGGTAAGCTATCTAGATCTTTAAGGAAATCTTTACGGTTTTTGCATTCAGTTTGTTTTAACGGGAATAAACCATTAGAAAGTTAAAATTATTCAGTTTTGTTTTAGCGGAAGTGAACTATTAGAAATGTTAAAAGGAGTTCTGGACTCATTGTTAATTTTTTAACGGAGTTCAAATAGCATTGTTTCGACGACTTCAGTTATTTAATAAACCTCAAGTTTGAATAAAATAATAAAATATCAAAACTGTTAATACATGGTAGTATGATATTTTACCAATATTATAAACTCGTTATAAATATAGTACGCTGTAACGTAGACAATTATTTTTTTTTAAGATAAAATAAAATGGTATGGCTCAGTAGAATTTTCTCATAAAATTACTCAACTTTTCAAGTATGCAAATATACGCAGTCTATTTTGTCACCCCTTTAGTGTTAATTGAGTAAATGCAAAGTAATGCTACATTGAACATTACAATTTCCTCATAGTACAAGACGTATTGGGTTTTTTGGCCATTTTTCTCATAAATTAGAATCGTCCTTTGGCAAAATATTTACTATCTCACGCGACTACGTCGATCCTTTTAAACCTGATTATTAAATGTGATGAACGTTTTAAACACACTACGCCGTATAATAGATATAGGAATGACAACATGCTAACACAAACGCAATGTTACTTACTTGCTGTACTTATGTAGTCCACTTCATGCTTTACAAGATCACGTTATACAACAGGCTAACACAAACGCAATGTTACTTATTTGCTGTACTTATGTACCCACTTCATGCTTTACAAGATCACGTTATACAACATGCTAACACAAACGCAATGTTACTTATTTGCTGTACTTATGTAGTCCACTTCATGCTTTACAAGATCACGTTATACAACATGCTAACACAAACGCAATGTTACTTATTTGCTGTACTTATGTAGTCCACTTCATGCTTTTCAAGATCACGTTATACAACATGCTAACACAAACGCAATGTTACTTATTTGCTGTACTTATGTACCGCACTTCATGCTTTTCAAGATCACGTTATACAACATGCTAACACAAACGCAATGTTACTTATTTGCTGTACTTATGTAGTCCACTTCATGCTTTTCAAGATCACGTTATACAACATGTTAACACAAACGCAATGTTACTTATTTGCTGTACTTATGTAGTCCACTTCATGCTTTTCAAGATCACGTTATACAACATGTATACTCAAACCCTGTATAGGAGTCTACGATCATATAAGTTATCGGTTCTCCGGACAGACTAGTAGTACATACAGTATTATAACGTAGCTAGAATAGAAAGGATCGATTCAGATCTCTTCGGACGGACGTAGAATCATACTTCAGGAGTCAAGTCTGTGACGGCGCGGCGTCAGATTTTAGACGATGCACTGAGCTGAAGGTGATTTGGAGCTAAACTCATCAATCGCACTTTGGCAGTGTTATGCTATTACACTTGTTGTCGTAGTTTTATGTGTATTTTTTATTTTATTTTATAACATTTATTTTGATTTAATATTGCTTAAATTTATGTTCAACGTTACATTTAATCTATGTTAATAAATTATTAAATAGTATCGTTAAATTTGGCATAAACAATATAATTCAAATTAGTTGTGGTGTGTGATGTGTAAAATCCGTATTAATTAAAAGTATTAATAAAAATAGTTAGACAAAATAACATAATTATAAAATGTTTGTAATTTTTATTGAGCACATCAGAAAGGGAATTCCATAAAATAGTAATTTTTACTCCAGTTGCAATTACCAATACACATTTAGTATGTAACTCTGCCGTATTTATTTCTAATAAAATCTAAACGGGCTGGAAAAGCAAACTGTTCCACTTACAAGTGAATTCATCGTAACTTTTATGGTCTACACTGGTAACGTCAAACGTCAAAGTTGTGGGAGGTTCTGATGATAAATTTCACTAAATAGTTATGGTTGCCAGTATATATTACAGGATTATTAGCAAGTCCTTGAACGATCCATCTGCTACTTAATAATCTTCTCCAGTGACATACTGCGGTCAGGGTTCCAGGCTTCCTGGAACACAAACCGGAGACTCGCTCAGGGCCGTAGCTATTGATTGTGCCCTGACAAACTTGACATCTGTGAGAGGTTTTAGTGATGTCTCACTAATAGATGACGGCTGTAAGTATATGTAGACTACTAGATGATTATTAGCAAGTTTAAGTCCTTGAACGATCCATCTGTTACTTAATAATCTTCTCCTTTGACACACTGCTGTTTCAGTTGTGCTTCTTGGAACATAAGCCGGAGACTCGATCAGGGCTGTAGCTATTGATTAATTCGGTGGCCCGAAAAACTTTACATTTGTAAAAGGGTTTAGTGATAACCCTCACAAATAGATTAGGGCTGTAAGTATATACACCACAATAGACTACTAGATAATTATTAGTTTAAGTCCCTGAACAATCCATCTGCTACTTAATAATCTTCTCCTGTGGCATACTGCGGTCAGGGTTTATCCTTCCTGGAACACAAGCCGGAGACTCGCTCAGGACCGTAGCTATTCGGACTGATTCGGTGCCCCGGAAAACTTGAAATTTTTTAGAGCATTCTCACTAATATATGAGGACTGGCTATTAGTATATACACCACATGTACATTACCACAGTGCTGTTAGCAAGTTTAAGTCCTTGAACAATCCATATGCTACATAAAACTCTTCTGTTACATACTGTGGTCTCGGAAACTCGCCAGGGCCGTAGCTACTGCCCAATAGTTTCGTTGTCCCGACAAACTTTACATTTGTGAATGGTTTTAGTAATAACTCTCCACGCCATAAGTAGACTACTAGATGAGTATTAGCAAGTTTAAGTCCCTGGTGTTACAAACTGTTACATAGTAATATTTTCCTTGTAAAATGCTGTGTTGAAGGTTAGTGCTTTCTGGAACATAAGCTGGAAACTTACTTAGTAATTCGGTGCAGATATTCTAGACAGTAAAGTGGTCAAGAAAGTGAAATAATACCGTTGAGAGAAAGAATGGCGTTCGTAGTATATTGTAATTGCTTATTAGACTAATACATTAGACTATGAAGAATGTATCGTATAATACTTTAACAAAAATAGGTAGGTTCACGCTACAGATTTTGCACCTCCCTGGGTAACTCAAGAATCACATGGTGAATAGTGATCAGACGCACATAGCCCCTGCAGCAGTCACGGCCCTGAACCATGACAATGACGTCACGACTTCCGAACTCCCGGGATGGCAGTGGTCCGTGACGCGTACCTGACAGCTGAAGCCGTAGTTAAAACCGAAATTGGTCTCACTCCGTGTCTTTGACCCTGGAGGTATAGATTCCTGCAGGACTCTTTGTCAAACACAACTTCAAACCATTCAACAGTTGGGTGCTCCCTATTCTTTCAAGTTGCAAGTCGTCAAGGCTACTTTCTCTCGCTTCTCCTAGTAAATAAAAATTTCTAGATGAGAAAGATTTTCCTTTTAGAACACGACTCCCTCAAAACAATTAAAGTAACGCCATTCCAACGGAATGGCACTAAAAGCAACAGCGGCGCCGACTTTACATTACAGCGTATGTGGAACTTTTAGCGACACATTATAAGTTTGCTTTCCCAGGACCCAGGACAAGGATTTTATCTCTGGCTACTCGAGTGTACAGTTTGTGTTTCCCTTCTCACTTTTACTGCCACCGCCATACTGCGCTATTTTATCTAAATGGTACGTGGCTAGTTCTGCGCTTGTCAAGACAACAATGTACAACACATCACTAGACTAGACATCTTTACTTCACTTTTTTACAAAGCAACTATTCCGAGTCCCAAAATCCGCAAATATATTTTGAAAGCAGAATGTGACTATTTAAATGACGTTTTTGACATTTTATACGAATTAAATAGATGAACTTCTCAGTAATAAAATTACAGTACAATAATAATATTTTTGAAATAAAAAATCTACTACTGCAAACATTTCACAACAACCATAAAAATTAATTCACAGCAAACGTAGTATATTTATTTTATTTTTATTTATTTTTTATGTTGTCACATAATACCATGTAAAGTAAGTAATTCATTACCTTATAGTAGATAACAGTCAATTTGTTAAAAATACCTAACCTAAATTAAAATGTAAATAAATTAATATAAATTGTATAGATAAGACATATAGGATAACATTTAAACATTTTACCTTGAACATTAAGCATTAAAATATATCAAGTATAACTTGTATAAACAACATACAGGTAATAAGATTTAAATATAAAATATTAAACACTAAGCATTAAATTTAAAAATAGACAGCACACATAATGCACAATACAACATAGTCAATACAAGACACAATTTAAATAATTATTAAAATCGTATGGCTTTTCAGTCAAGAATTAATTTACACTGTAGAAACACTTTCCCAGCAAAGATATAAAAACTCCCAAACAAATTCTTTTATACTCACAGCCTTGTAAATGTTTACAGAAGTAACTGATGTGATCAAAAACTGATTAGTGTAATGATGCAGACAGAAGCACATCTGAAGAGTAGGATGCTGGATATAGCGTGAACGAGCGCCGCTCTCAGAGGGTTTACTGGAACTGTTTAATCCAAAGGCTTTAGGTTCTTCTCTTTGAAGCAGTTTCACTTCACCTCGGCATCATCGCCTTTACTACAGTTTCACGGACTAAATACGAATTCACGAGCTGATATACCAAGATGTTGCTTCACATAAGCCGGATTATCTGTCGGTTCTTTAATAAGTATATTACAGTACAGATGAGGGATTCGTCGTAGTATTAATTTTACGAGTACACATTTAGACTGTGGTATAATTTTAAAGCAATCTCATGAATAATAGGATAGCTTGTATAATAGCATGTAAAAAAAGTAAGATTTAAAATTGAAACAAATTTTTTGTATACCTACTCACACGAAGGTACACAAGATGCTTTTTTCATGTCAATTATGCAGACATTAAAGCTCTTTTGAAGACAATACTACTAGGTAATGAATATCTACAACAAAGTGATGAAGAAGGCTCTATTGAAAATTCCAGTCTTCATTCTTCTCAATTTATTCAAAAATTAAACTGTAGTCATATCTAATTTTTCATACTGGCTGAAGTATTTCCAAAATTTTTGTATTTGCATATTTACACCATATGGTATTTTAATATTAATTTGAATAAAAATAATGTAAATATTTATTTGTGGAGTCGCCTGATTATGAAAAATGTTGTTTCGAAAGGCCTAGTCCAAACAATAGACCATTTGGCAAAGTATGGTTTTATTAACATTTTGTACTATTTTAAAGTGATGTGAGTAGGCTACATTATATTACACAGTATATTATTTGTTGTCAATTTAGATTCTGGTCGAATTCGAACTCACGTTATTAACTTAACCAAGATCAATGAATTCTATCAAATAATCTATATATCCCCTAAGGTAGTGACTTGATAAATGAATGGTATAGATAATATCCTCGGTAGTCCCAAGAATAAATTGTCGTTCAAACAAACATTTTATTTCGTGTAGTCGTAAGTCTCTTTTAGAAAAGTTTGGTAAAGTATTAAAATAATGAGGAAACTGACAGGAAAAATGTTTGTAAAATTAAGCTAGACAAAGATGAAAAGGAAGGGCGGGGATACCCACATTAGTGATTCATATTATGTCTACCGTTTTCACAAAGAAGGTTCTTAAAGAAAGGAAAAACTGAAGGTATACCTAATCTCGTGCAACATATGTAGCTTTTTCAACTGATCCATCACCAAAAGTTGCTTTACATGCTTCTTGGAAGGAATGTTCAGAATCCAGTCTGCCTTTCTGCACAAATGTGGATCTCAGGAAATATGTACCCAGCTGTGCTACTACATCTCATTACTGAACTCTTGACACCAGCGACCAACAACTGACGACTGATCGAGGATTCTTGATGAAGACAACTCAAAACCCTAAACACACTAAGACATTTCCCCTACCGCACAACAGTCTACCAGTCACTTTTTTGACTTGCAATAAATTGTATTCGAATAGTGTACAGGCATCATATCATATATGTATCTCAATAAAAATGTGTTTTTCAACAAGGCAAATTTTATATATTTCTGATGATTATAATGAGATGCCTAGCTGAAGGGAAGCCTGAACATGTTGATTGGGATATAAAGTGTAACCGAAAACCACAGCCGTATGTGGTTAGAAAAGGCAACAATGTCTACATGAAGCAACTTTTTAATCCTCCCAAAGCTATTGGCACAAAATTTCCCTTGGTTTTGTGGCGTAACCGCATTGTCAGCCTAATAAGTTATAACCTGGTTTGTCCTTTTGATAACCTACCCTCTCCTGGTTTCTCTATATTCTGCTTCTTGATTTTCAAACAACAACAAGAGGATTACCTAAAAACTTTCCGGAATAAGAATTTCTGTATTTATTCAGAACCAAAGCACATACAATGCCGAACTTACGGGACAACAATTCGGTACACGACTATTTATCCTTCTAATTAATTGCCTCTTCCTTACTTGTATACAGTTCAAAAATATTTAGTTATTAAATTCCACCATATTAATTTAAAATCCCTTCAATTTTACTGACGAAACATATCAATTGTGGGGTAATGTGTGTTTTCCAAAATATATTCCACTTCGGTTCACTTTGTACATACAAGAACAATAAGTCTGCAAAATTAAGATGCACTTTTCCATGAGCAAATTAATAAGCGAACCGTGATGAATAGACCGAAAGCAACCGTCTGGAAACTGTGGTTTATTTACTCCACGTTCGCCTTAAACACGCTGAACCTTTGAACAGCACATGTACACTATAGCTGCAATACAAACTTAATGCCACCTGAAAGACGGTATCGCTTCACATATACTTTACTAATGCAAGCTTACCTCCCTTTTAAAGTACAAGAGCTCAGTATTGAGGTCCTTGGCAAAAAAAAGTAATTTTATTAAGAGTGTTATGCATTTTATTACGCCTTATTATGAAATGCAATGTAAAAACCGATGCCCAGCCTTGAATTACTGCGTAATTGAAGCAAATGATTAACATTCAATTATCTGAGGCTGTCAGATAGGAGTTTTTCTAAGAGATACGGCGTAAAAAAGTTAACCAATTAGTCCTCAGATTAGATATGAGCTACGCTTGACCACGTGTACAAACAGTAACTAAATGACATAAATATTCATTAGGTTTACTAAATAATTCAGACGCTAAAGCCAAGTTTTATGGATTCAATTACTACCCAATAATACTACAAAGTAAATTGAAACTATAAAACAGACTTAACATCACTTCAAAATAACACCGTCTAGATATAATTGCGTTAAGGAAATTAAGGAGCAGTAGACATACTCAGTATAATTAGATTGTACAGATTTATTGTACTATGTAGCTTGGATTTCAAGTAAATATTTTTTCAGACAACACAGCGTACAAGCAAAATGCCATATAGAGTACACTATGTTATATATCGAGTTGTGGTTGTCACTGAGGTAGAGCACTTATTGATGTTCCGTGGAGTCTAACTTTGTTATCATTCTTTTCCGTGTTTTCCTTGTCACTTAGTGTAACGTCACTGCGATTTTTGCGCTGTTTTTTAGTTTATATTGTAATATAACCACAAGCAGTGTACACCATGTTACATACAGATGGAGTTGTGGTTGTCACTGTGGTCGAGCACTTATTGATGTTGCGTCAAATTGTAACTTTGTTATCTTTCTTTTCCGTGTTTTCTTATCACTTAGTGTAACGTCACTGCGATTTTTGCGCTGTCGTAGTTTATGTTGTAATATAACCACAAGCAGTATACACCATGTTACAGATGGAATTGTGGTTGTCACTGTGGTCGAGCACTTATTGATGTTGCCGTCAAACTGTAACTTTGTTATCTTTCTTTTCCGTGTTTTCCTTGTTACTTAGTGTAACGACACTGCGATTTTTGCGCTGTCGTAGTTTATGTTGGAATATAACCACAAGCAGTGTACATCATGTTACAGATCGAGTTGTGGTTGTCACTATGGTCGAGCACTTATTGATGTTCCGTGGAGTCTAACTTTGTTATCATTCTTTTCCGTGTTTTCCTTGTCACTTAATGTAATGTCACTGCGATTTCTGCGCTGTAGTAGTTTATGTTGTAATATAACCACAAGCAGTGTACACCATGTTACAGATCGTGTTGTGGTTGTCACTGTGGTCGAGCACTTATTGATGTTCCGTCGAAGTTTAACTTTGTTATCTTTCTTTTTCGTGTTTCCCTCGTCACTTAGTGTAACGTCGCTGCGATTTGTGCGCTGTTTTGGTTTATGTTGGAATATAACCTAATAGATTAAAGGTAGTTAATAATATAAAGGTAGTGTACCTACACCATGTCACAGGTCGAGTTGTGGTTGTCACTGTGCTTGAGCACTTATTGATGTTCCGTCAAACTGTAACTGTGTTATCTTTCTTCACCGTGTTTTCCTCTTCACTTCGTGTAGATTCACTGTCATTTCTACACTATTGTATTTGTGTTTGAATGTAACCATCACTAATGACTAATTCGGCACATCTTAATTTATTTAAATTATTTAATTTATTTATTAACTATTAAGTTTGTTCACGTGTTTCTCATGTAATGGTGAAAAAGAATCAACGAGTTTTTTTTTAAGAGTACTGGAATATGACATTGAAACTGACGACATATGAGACACTTATTACATTGAACATTGTAGCTATCATAATAATAGCGAATCGTAGTCAATATCTGTAGTCAATATTTTATTTTATTATAGAAATAAAGTCTTTTTTCAAACGTTTTATTAGTTTGTATCATGAGTGTAATTTTGAATATTGTTATATAAAAAAAATGGTTTTATTTTGGGTAAAATTTTACACGAAACTAATCAAAATGTAACTATTCTAAAATGCAATTCAACATATTACTGACAAAAATAATTTTTTCAGTTTTTTTTTTGTTTCGTTGTTTTGTTAAATACTGTTGAGATCTGTGTTCAGGTAAAAACTTCGATCAAAAATTGTCATATAAAATATCGCTGCCAGTTTTCAGTTTTTTAACGGAGTTCATTACGGACGCATCCGACACACGCTCTTACTAAAACATCGAGAAATTGTTTTATAGTTAATTATCTGCAGACAACGTGAGGAGAGTTAGTAAAAATATTATTTCGCAGACTGGAAAGAAGATTGTAACTTTTTAATCTAAGCAACTTCCTTAGATTACTAGTTACTTATTACTTTTATTATTTGACCAACACAATTTCAAATCAAAATACTTTACTTATAAAATACAACACTTAACTTACCTTAAGCCTAATGGCACATACAAATTTAAATATAAAAATCCTTAAGGTCTTTCAGTTTACTAAGATGCCTGTTATGAACGTAGCAACTTGACCTTTTACTCCCGTGTGGCTTGCTGTCGACATTCAGGCTTAGATTCCAAGCACCAATAGTGCTATAAATTTGATCGTATGCTTTCACCTCTTGAAGAACGAAATTTCCTTGATATTTATCACTGATTAACGCAAAATTAAATATCCCTTTCTAGTTGTAGTAACTTTTTGTAATCTCTTAACAAATAATAATATGCTATAGTTTCTCTCTGTATTTACAGAAGAAACTATGCTTTTTGTTTACTTAAACATTTTTTATAGAAAGCATATTTTCTTCCACTATGATTTCCATTGACACAGAGCCACCACTGGAACAACTGTTCACAGCGCAATCCGGCGGCCAGCTCTAGGTTTTACCATTAAAGGTGCCTTCCACAACGAAGGATTCCGGTGACCGTATTACTAACCTGAGTAAGGCGTTACTGTATGTAGACAAGTAGAGTTTCTTAAAACTGTGTATATTAAAAATGTTGTTTATTGCACTAGAGTAATGCCTTTCGTAGCCCTCAAGACAATAATCCCCGGTTTTGCCTCGCAGATCAAACTTTCTTTCAAGGATCAGTTAGTACTTAGGAGTAAAAAGGTTTTAACATTTCTAAAATATACAATAACGATTCGATCTCTTACTTAGATTAATTATTACAATACGTGACTTTATTGATGACAATAACTATTCATTCTTGTAAATAACGAACAAAGAATTATGTTTTTTATTCATTCTGGAAACTAATTATCTATTTCACAGGTTATATTTCTCAAAAGTAATAATTTAGCAAACTTGATTACTAGTACATGATAACAATTATAAATTTTAATGCATTTATAAAAACGCCTTTTGTAATGTTTGGGTAATCAAATGCACAGTTATGTGAAACTCGCCGAAATGGAAATGGGTTTCCAGTAAACAATGCTACCTTTGTCAGAACACTATGGTTGAACTACTGGAGCTGCAATAACTGAACAACATCCGCAGACTCGGTCACACACATGGTTAGAGGTCCAAGCGACCTCATACATTTAGTCTATGACATGTAGTGATGTGGTTCAAAAATATGCAGAGGAAATTAAAAATTTTTATAATTCACTTATCTATCAATTATTCATGTAGTGCCCATATAGAGTTTAAACCGAGTAAAGTGTGGAACACCCATATAGCTCTGTACTTCAAAATCAGACGATTTGCTTTATCAATATGACATCATATTGAAATCAGTTTAAACGTCTTTGGGTACGTAAATTACATACATTGGTCGAGTATAAAATTTGTATGGTATAAAAACAAGTCTTCGCACTTTTTCCAACGTTATATGTGTTAAACACATTAGTTTTAATCGCCAATGTAGAGATGATTTTCGTATAATTTTTGTGTATTTTTAATATTAAGTATTAGCTATTTTACACCTGAAGGAGAGGACAGATACCAGCTCTTGAAACGTTGTGTTCGAACACGAAACGTTGTAATATATAACGATGGTGCGAAATCCTGTTTTCCTTTCAAATCATCCATCGTAAATAAACAATACTACAATAATAAATCAGTAAAATGAGGTATAGATTACTCTAGAATTTACAGACCAAAATATCTTATATATAAGTTCGCGTATAAACCGGCGGAGGGAAAAAGTAGGAGAAGACTGGATGCGGGGAGCGGAACAGGATGGAGAATAAATACATTGACAGCAAGTCTTGGAGTATTATCTTTATTATTTTGTTGAAAGGAATCAGAAGAACCGTATTATAATTTAATCCTGTAATTGGTATCCAAGTGTACACTCAAGAATTATCTAATTGGTATCGAGACGCTGATAAGCCACCTGGTCACAAAAGTAAGGTACTTGTATTATCTTATTTGCGATTAAAAAGTAAGTTTTTATCCACGGAGTAACTCTGTTTTGGCCTAACACCCTTATCTACTATAAAGAGATAAAATTTATGTACCAAATGACCTGATTCTTCTTCATCCAAATGTATATAAAAAGCACTCTCCGACAGAAGTTACACTAATTATTGCAATAATTTCATAATTAAAATTATGATATATCTTATGTATATCTTATAATATATCTTATGGATAATGCGTATTTATAATTTGAATTAGTAGGAGGGGTTTTCCAAATGTGTCATACTTTTTCTGCACGCTAGCATTTTTATTAAAAGGTTTCATTCACTCATTTTATTTTACATTAATTTGTAATAAAAAAAGATTAATCTAATTTTCAAGCATTGCAAACATTAACAGATTATTAAAACAACAATGAGAACATGAATTATAATACTTAAATCGTTATTATTATTATTCTTTTTCTTCACCTAATCAATTTTTGGTTTACGATGTTTTAACGAGTAGTTCTAACGACGCTCCTCGAGGAATTTGTTACAACTACAAATGCTGAAGTAATATTCTGTTTATTTAAATATCGACTACACATTTATTTTGTTAATATCACCGAACAATCTGACAATCTCATGATAAACTGATTATTCTCTTTTAGACTAGTTTTTCAAATTGAGATATTTAGGACAATTGTTGTTACAAAAGTAGTAAACTGAATTTGAAGTTCATCCTGGGCCCCGTAATTGTAGCGGTTGGACCCTGTAAAATCCTGCCGCTTGGGTGAAAGTCAGGCTCTGCGCTATTGAAAATATTGCACCTATCTCCAGCTGTGTTCGCGGAAACTAAAGCCCGTTATTTATTGTCAGTATCTGGATGTTCCATTTTTCAATCGTTTGGTTCGGTGAAAACATATTCCCGATTTTCTCTCAAACCACTATACGATACGCACTGTATGCACGATATGTTTATTGAATTTAAATTTCACTTTGGAACATTCGATATAAAACCAAGGTAGAGGAGCAAAATTACTGGTTTATCGTTAGCTATTGACGAATGGGGTGGATTTCTTAATGTTGAGAAACTGTTGTGTTTTATTACTTTTCACCTTAGCAATTTATACCATATTAATTTCATAATAATTAATCTGTATCAGAGATCAATGCTTAAAATCTAATTGTGATAGGGATTTCTAAGTCTAGAATGAATGTTTTCAAATATGTCTTTATTCATTACTATAATTAAATTTTATTAATTAAGATAAGTAATTGTAACGAAACCCGGATTCTAAGAAGATTTTATAATAATGCGAGCTTGTGAAGACAAATGGCGCTATAAATTCAGACAAAGCTTGGGATATAGACTGTATTAGTATATAACTTAGATGAGTTCGCTAACCAGTCTTAATCAGTAAAAGGTTTCAAGATGGTAGGATGTTCGCATTCGTACAAAACGTAACTCGAATAATTCCCAACGTACATGCAAAATAACTCGTATTTTTTAACAAACATTAGAGAATGTTAATAACTTTTAATGTATTATATTTTACTGTCACAGTTTAATATCGTGGCCGTTCAAAGTTTAGAAAAGGAATAGTTACATTTTAGTAACTATACATCATAGAGCAAAAAAAGTTGTTTTAATACTCAGGTGAGTTGTGATAATGTTTTTCTATTTCGTAAGATCTTGAGATAATGACCTTAATTTTACAAGAGTACTAGTAGTACATCGAATAATGAATTAAAACAAATAATTAATACAGAAAATGTGTTTAAAAATCTAATTTCTAATCGATTGTCCACGCATTAAGGAAAATTTTAAGGAATATCTTAACGAATTTTATCTCTTACAGTTTCATGATGACATAATTTTTTTCAAGAATGTCTTTATTCATAAAAGTACATATTTTAAGTATTTAAAGCGTTACGGGTATACTAATATCTTTATAGTCATCATGAATACCACAATACAACCAGAGATGCACAAATAACATCTTAAACTTGTTATATAAACTAGAGTCATACATATTCAGTTTGATATTTGAAAATGAAATCCGGACTAGAAATTTACCTTTATTCCTACTAAGGAAGAAACATTTTCGAATGGAAACCACTAATACATGTTTTTAAAGATTATAAAACAGTGCAGTAATGGCCTGTATATCAATGTCAATCAATAATCGTAACATAAATTAATAACACAATTGGCATTATACGTAAACATTTAAATGCTGTACTACCCAATCAATCTTCTTTGATTATAGTAGTGAAATTATTAAAACACAACACTATTAATTTAACATATTTGTTTGGATATTTGTTGATTTAAGTCCAGTCTGGATCGTACATTAACTCAGCTATTCTACCTCGTGTTTGAATGTAAGGTTTACGTTTAAACAGTAAACAGAATTAATTCCATCTCCATAATTTAATCCCCTGTTTGTTTCTACTTTACCAAATTGTCTAATCATTTCTAATTATGCTAAACATTATTTTTGAATATTTGTTTTTAGTCCATTTAAATGTCTAAAAATTTACTAGTTACAGTTATTAACAGCACATACTGTAATTCAGAGTAGTCGATTACTGTGACGAGCAGATGAATTAGAAATTCCAACAATGAATGGAAACGAATGGAAATGATCTCGTCTCGGCGCACGCGTGTACACGGTCGTACAGTGCTCCAGAAACCTTGACGAGACTGACTACAGATTACCAATGTAGATGTGGGAACGGTGTATGGATGTCTACTTGGCATGGATATATTCTCCCTCACACGAACTTACATGGGCAGTTCTGTACACATTTAGTGCCTTTAAATAGATGGATGGCTGATACGGTCTAACCTGTTATGTGACACTGTTCTTCTTGAACCTACTTGTTTCCTCAATTGTGTACGGACTTGCAGTGTCGCGCCAGCGCCAGTCCACGTCTAGGCAGGCTAATTATACGAGATCGGTCGCTGCTAATAGCTTGGCACCTTTCTCACGCTGAATTTATCTCTGCGGATTTTATTGGTTTACAAACCCCTCTTAATTAGTTGAGGCAATTCTAAGCTGGAGGAAATTCCCTCTTATTTCCCTCAGCCTGGAGAATATTCCAGTGACTGGTTATTTTAAGATTCTTTTCATTAGTTTCTCTTTGCTGATCCGATATCTATTCAAACCTAACACAAGGTGAGAAGTCAAAAAACAAGATTAATCAAAAAATGTCAATGACAATATCGTGGATTATCATTGTAGAAAAATATTATGAATATATAAGAATTCGTGTTAAAAAAATTATAATTAAAAATGTTAAATAATAGTTCCAGACGTTAAGCATATAGTACAATAATAATTGCATTACTGATAAGGTCTCCTTGGCACCAATACAAACTAAATTTTGAACAAAACGTACTCACCCATAAAATATTTTAAAACCTGTCTCTGATTGGCCCTTAGCAGCTTTCATCTATTAAGAAATATTGACCAATTGTAAATGCCGTTCTCTGCAATCACCCAGTCTCTGCTGTCTTAACCTCAAAAAAATTGTCGCTCTCTAGGTTCTCCCATTCTGTGTTATGTCTCGGCCTCAAGAAACTGTCGCTCTCTAGGTTCTCCCAGCCTATGTTATGTCTCGGCCTCAAGAAACTGTCGCTCTCTAGGTTCTCCCATTCAATGTTATGTCTCGGCCTCAAGAAACTGTCGCTCTCTAGGTTCTCCCATTCAATGTTATGTCTCGGCCTCAAAAACTGTCGCTCTCTAGGTTCTTCCCATTCAATGTTGTCTCGGCCTCAGGAAACTGTCGCTCTCTAGGTTCTCCCATTCTATGTTATGTCCCGGCCTCTAGAAACTGTCGCTCTCTAGGTTCTCCCATTATATGTTATGTCCCGGCCTCAAAAAAATTGTCGCTCTCTAGCTTCTTCCATTCTATGTTATGTCCATGCCTCTAGAAACTATCGCTCTCTAGATCCTCTCAGTCTCTGCTGTCCCGGCCTCTAGAAACTGTCGCTCTCTAGGTCCTCCCAGTCTCTGCTGTCTCGGCCTCAAGAAACTGTCGCTCTCTAGGTTCTCCCAGACTCTGTTATTCATCAGCATTTTAAATCTCACATCCCACTGGATCCATACAAATGTTGTAAATTTAGTTTATATCTAAAATTAATCAACCTTAGCATAACCATCTCTATGTGAATTTGGTTGAACGTTATTTTGTCCCTAAGTACTCACTTCGCAAGCACTCATTAGCGTTGTTTAACATCTGCTTTATTGAATGGTTCTGCTTGGATAGAAAACATTGGTTGATATCTATGCTTGACGCTTTATTAAATTGGTACGTTTAGGAATCTCCTCCTATTTGTCAAGGAATGTGCGTTAGCTCTTTGTAAGTTAACCGTGCCATTTTCGTTCCATGTAACCAACCATTCAAGGTGTAGTGTGTGGATAGCTGCTTTGGCCTTCCTTTGATCCGCCCACTTTAGATCGATAGGCCTCAACAACGTACTTGAGATTCCCCTTACTTTAGAATCTCCGCACCAAACTTGGTCAAAATATAATCGTGATGATGTATACAAGAATTGATAGCCTATTTGTAAAAACAAAACGCAATTTTATAAGTAAATTCTTAATAAAAATTCGAAACTAAATTTCCTTAAGAAAATGGAAGACCCTAAAAGCAATTATTGAAAAGTTACTTTAGTAATTCTTGAAGCTTTTCGAGCATCACTAACAATATTATGAGTTTTAATATTACCTTTCCCATTAAAGATTATAAAAAAGTGTGTGCATACCATTTCAGATGCAAATTCAATTTCCTACAACCACGGAGAGAACTATTCCTTGCCTTTCATAACGATTATTATATTTTATTTTTCAAAACAAAAATGCATTATAGACAAACCAGTCCAGACCTATAAAGGTAGACATACGTTTTTGTAAGATACTCCAGTTGTTATACTGTGTTATAGATTCATGTCACGTTCAACTTAGAAGTCGTGCTTAGACCAACATTTTTGTGCCAACAGCTTCGGTATCTATTTGACTTCGTGACTGATGTTGCTGTTATCGACACATTGTCGGTTAGCGTCTCCGTAATGGAAAACTAGTAAGTCAGTACATCACTTACAAGTCAGTACATTATTATGAATAGTCCAACTTTTTCCAGATTTGACAATGTGTTAGTCTCTATTCTTAGCTGAACCTCAGACTACCGATAAAACGGCTTGTCAGAGTGGAGAATTTCGGAATGGCCGTGTAACTGTGTCGAAGAAGCGATTATTATAAATTGAATTAAATAATCAGTTCCGTAGATCGGAATCTCGTTGAATTCATCCTCCACCAATTTGGTCCTAAGAGCGTTAATGCACCTTCTAATCACCGTTGGTCGTTTGTTATAATACGTTTCTCACATTACACCAGCTAGATAAACAGAAACTAGAGGAAACTATAAATGTAATACAGTAGATGTTAGGATTGACCCGCTTTGATTTCAAAGGAATGAGGGCATTGTGACTCATGCATAAAATCCACTAATCAAACACTCGTTCTAATGCTCTCGTGTTGTGACCACCTTCATTCTTGATAAAATCGTTAAATCACACAATTTGAAAAAAAAAAAAAAAAACGGATGACAAAAACTTCTAAGAAATCGATGCTTGTCTATAGGAGATGTCTTCACTAAAACCTCCAAAATGCTTGTAGTGTTTTTATTAGCTACCGTAACCCTACAAGACAAAAGGCATGAACGGTCACTGGAAAGAAACCCCAATACTATCCCGTTTGGCGCACCACACCCTAGAAATTTGAAACCGGCATGGCTACGGTGGGATGCTGTAGGCGCTAGTCTTTCTGGTTTTCATCATACATTCACGCTTACCCTACCGGGGGAGAACTATTCGTTTATAATCAAGGGCCTATCTCAGCCTCGGATTCGGTACCGTGTCATCAGAAACTGGACGTTCCAGGATTACCCATTACCTCTTCCCCATTCGCCCTTAGGTTGAGAGGGGGGATACTTAACCTTCGACCTGATCCTCAGAATACGACTAAATTCCGTGGAAAGCAGCGAAGCCTATTTTTCCACCACTAGTTGCCATCACCATACCTTACTTAGAGACAGCTGCGAAGAAAATTGTTGAAGAACCGCAGGATATGTTGACGGAACATTAGAACTTAAATAAATCCACTTTCGCTAGTAAGAGTTAAATTATTGCTCAAAGCAAGGAGGCTATGCGCCCCCTTTCCTCATCTTATCAGGTCCTCTGGAACGTCGGCAAGCTAATTGGTCATGCGCTCGTTCCTCACTATGTTGCTTCACATTGTTTCAAAAGCTTTATTGGTCAGCTCACGCGGGAAACAGGAAGCTTCTGAAGGGAAGCCACATTACGTTTACAGAACTGACCAACGTTCAGTGGTCAACCGCGAGGAAAGGATGTGACACATTACAGACAGTTTACTTCAAGATCATCGATAGCTGCGGTTGGGAAAACCCCAGAACCAGGAGGCCAGCCGGGATATGTTGACGGCTCATCTCACTGGAGGAGCAAGCCCTACTTTATTGTCTTCTTCTGAAGCATCGGAGTGCGCTAGTTGGTTAGCCCAACACCAATATCTCCTGGAGTCGATGGGGATAAATCCGCACCATGCACACTCAGCACGCGTTGGGGCCCTGGCTGGCATGCCTCCAAAAACTTAATGATAGGGATATGTCCCTAAAAATATCTGATTTTCGTGAATCTCGCCATCCTGAATCCCTTGTAAGCCCGGGAGACTATCCTTCTACCGCCACCCTCTATCATCCAGTGTTGAATTGCACTATCACTGTTTATTATACTTTACACTATTCCGGTTTTGAGGAGAATAAAATCACAAGATTTCAATGTTTATAACATAATAATAGTAATACTAATAATAACATTATAATTTCTTTAAAATTTAGAAATAAAGTAACAGCAGTGAATAGTGAACAGAATCGACTTTAAATAGGTAGCATCTATTACATGATTGCTTGGCAGCAAACCAACCACAACGATGCTAATTAATTTATCGTTGATTAACGCGCGTTTGCTAATTAAATCAATGGCACACTCGGATTGGTTTTTGAAATTATTGTAGTTACAATATACATCGGGTAGGCATATTTTTAACAGAGACTTAATTTTTTCAATTAATATTGTTACGTTAATAACAATATTAATTGAAAAAATATAAATAAGAATTAATATTGTTACGTTACAATCTCATTGTTTATATTTTTTAAATTATATTCATACGCTCCTAGTTCACAGCATTCAGTAACGCGGAAGAAAAATGTGAGCCTAGAAAAGGAGAGATCTTAAAAACCATGTTGAAACCGAATTAAAAAAAAAAATATTGAGATATGTTTTTTTTTTTTTTTTTTTTTAATTAAGCCTCTTCTAGAAAGGAAATGGAGGAAGGAACTCGCCAATTTAAAATTGCTGAAGAATTTAAAGCGACGCATCAAGTACAAAGGTTAAGGTAAACTGAATTTTTAAAATTTTAATCCATAAAAAAGATTTGTTTGCATTTATTTTTTAATGAATAAGTAATTAGTATTGATTGAATATAAGAGAATACAAGTTTTATTTTCTTAATAGTCGATAACGTAAAATATTTTGTATTCGGTAAAGCTGAAAATCAAACTTATTTTTCTGGACCTCAACATAAAATAATATTTTACTTCATTAGCAAGATAATTTTATTATATTCGATTTGGAACTGCGAGTAATTAATTTTATTGCTTATCTTGTTGTTGGTACTTACTTATTACTACAGGTCACAGCTAATATTTTTGTGGGCATGTTCCCTCGTTCCTTCGTTATCTTTGGCATTGAAAAGATCGTTATGTAATAATTAGAGGCAGGTGGATAATTTATTTTTGTTGTCAGGTAGCTCAGACACAAAGAGACAAACGTTTGGTATAAAAATATATTCAAAAATTTACAAATAAATCCTAAAAATGTAATGTTGCTTTATGTTTTAATAAATATAACACTAAAATACAGTTTTTTAGATACATACTTTATTCACTTAAAAAAGCGAAATTTAATAGTCTCAGTAGTTTATAAGAACACCTTGAAGCCACAAACGAAAGCAATTGAATGCATGAAATCATCCTGTATTTATTGACTGCCTGAAATTGGTGATATGGATCTCCCAATTACATTACATATATTATAGAGTTAGCCTTTAAATAAATAGATACAATAGTGTTTTATACAGCTATGCAAGATGAAGTAATGTTGAAAAACTCAATGGATTTCTATTAGTCTGATTATTAGTCTAATGATGTATAGTAGGCTGCGACCAAGAACTCAGACTAAGAAGTTAGTTAAAAACACTATCCACCGACATCAATGTCAAGACGAATATAGTTACGCAATAAATAACCATAATGCGAGTTATAGTGCCCTATGGTTGCGGTCAGTAACATCCTCAATCCTCAGTTGGAATAAACCAAAGTTACCACTCACACCGAGGCATTAAGTATCAAAATAAAGCACAAATACATCACTAGTTATAGTGCCCTATGGTTATGGTATGTAACATACTTATCCCTCAGTAAATCACAGCAAAGGTCATAACTAAAACCAAGGCATTAAGTATCAAATTTAAAAAGTAACCATTATACGAACTCTAGTGGCCTACGGTTGCGATCAATAACATCCTCAACCCTCAGTGGGAAGAAGCCAAGGTTAAGTGTCAGAGTTACTATATAACCACAGTATGAGATTTAGTGCCTTATAGTTGCGGTTAGTTAGATCTTCCATCCTCAGTTGGAAGAAACCAAGGTTGCCCCCCACACCGAGGCATTAAAGTCAGAGTTAAGACGACGACAATACAAGCTCTAGTGCCCTATAGTGTCAGTTAGTAAGATCTTCCATCCTCAGTTTGAAGAAACCAAGGTTGCCCCCACACCGAGGCATTAAAGTCAGAGTTAAGATATAACGACAATACAAGTTCTAGTGCCCTATAGTGTCAGTTAGTAAGATCTTCCATCCTCAGTTTGAAGAATCAAAGGTCGCCACCCACACCGAGGCATTGAATGTCAGAGTTAAGACGACCACAATACAAGTTCTAGTGCCCTATAGTTGCGGTTAGTAAGATCTTCCATCCTCAGTTTGAAGAAACCAAGGTCGCCACCCACACCGAGGCATTAAAGTCAGAGTTAAGACGACCACAATACAAGTTCTAGTGCCCTATAGTGTCAGTTAGTAAGATCTTCCATCCTCAGTTTGAAGAATCAAAGGTCGCCACCCACACCGAGGCATTAAAGTCAGAGTTAAGATATAACGACAATACAAGTTCTAGTGCCCTATAGTGTCAGTTAGTAAGATCTTCCATCCTCAGTTTGAAGAAACCAAGGTCGCCACCCACACCGAGGCATTAAAGTCAGAGTTAAGATATAACGACAATATAAGTTCTAGTGCCCTATAGTGTCAGTTAGTAAGATCTTCCATCCTCAGTTTGGAAGAAACCAAGGTCGCCAACCACACCGAGGCATTAAAGTCAGAGTTAAGATATAACGACAATACAAGTTCTAGTGCCCTATAGTGTCAGATAGTAAGATCTTCCATCCTCAGTTTGAAGAAATCAAGGTCGCCAACCACACCGAGACATTAAAGTCAGAGTTAAGATATAACGACAATACAAGTTCTAGTGCCCTATAGTGTCGATTAGTAAGATCTTCCATCCTCAGTTTGAAGAAACCAAGGTCGCCAACCACACCGAGGCATTAAATGTCAGAGTTAAAACTTAACCACAATACTAGCTCTAGTGCCCTACAGTGCGGTCAGTAACATCTTCCATCCTCAGTAGGACGTAGCCAAGGTCGCCACCCACACCGAGACATTAAATGTTAGAGTTAAGACATTGCCACAATACGAGCTCTAGTGCCCTACAGTGCGGTCAGTAACATCTTCCATCCTCAGTAGGACGTAGCCAAGGTCGCCACCCACACCGCGATGTTCCACCGACCCAGACACCGGACATCGCAGCTCAACTTGGAGTTCCGGCGTCATATCCTGGTATTGTCACTTTCACGGTCTCCAGGCTGGATCAATAAGTGGCGATTATCTCATTGGCGGATGTTCAAAGTAATGTTTTGAACGTCAAAGTCACCTCATGACAGGTTTATAAATGTACAATTTTGAAGAAAAATATAATTTCGTAAAAACGAAATTAAGAAAATAAATCATAGTGTTCTTCATATATTTTTTTTTCATTTAGATGATTTTATTCATTATTGGTATACAACTACTATAGATACAAAATATAAATTATGACTTCTTAATTAAATTATGACATCCCATCACAAGCAGTAATAGTTAACAAAGGAGTAAACAAAGAAATTTTCAAAAACATGCAATACAAGTTTCTGTGGAGAATACAATTTTATACCGTTACATGTGTTATTCTACATGAGTAATTAATTACGTGAATGTATGTAATCTCTTGAAATTGTGACAGAAACTTGTACGTTGATTAAGATAAGATTAAGATTAAAGTTCTTAAAATTCTTTATAAGACAAATTTCCTCTAGCTCTTTTACTATGTTAGCTGTAGCTGCTTACAATGCTATTACTACCAGTGAGATATTAGTACCGTTGTTTGTATCAATTCCAGGGTTCTTAGACCTATATTCACCATTAGCCATAAAAAAGAAACACCGCTATAAAAAGGTTAAATTTTAGGCCATCCTGGAATAATAGTTGTATACAGCACCTCGAAGTAAGCATACCAAATTTACTATAGTACAAGAAAAACGTTTATATGCTACTAAAAGCGTACGTTTCTACTGTTACTCTTTGTATTCTTTTTAAATTCAATCTTAACTGAACTATTCATATGTTGAACGACAACGTGGCACGATATTATGAGTACCAGAGTGCTTAAACTTTGGCTCATACGATATTTTTATGTGCAAAATGCCGGTCCCAAAGCTAAATTCATACCCAAGTCCCGGATTGATAAGCTGCGACGCTATCCACGCAGATATCAGGGACTGTTTACTATGTCCATGGATTCCAAAATTAATGAATACATTATCCTTGTATTCACTAGTAAAATGTACCTACTCTTTTCTTGTTGGATTAGAGAATGTTGCTCAAATATTCAACTTGTAAACATTTTTAACTGTGTGTGGATTTTCTCAAAATGAGTTTTTCTTAATTATGGAAATAGGATACAATATACCGTAAATAAATAATGTGAAATTTATGTAAGATGCTGATGTGACATCTAAGAACATAGTTTTATTTTTTATATGGTTTTTAACCCACTAACTTATTGTTGACACTTTATTATTGAAACGAAATTTGTGGAAACTGATCAAAATACATAAACACGATAGTATGGAAAGCCAAATTTCATTTCGTCGTTGCTGGGGAGCGGGACAAATAAGACGAAATACGGAGCCCAGGAGGCAAAAGGAGATATTTGACATCGGTCACCTTCGACATCTTGTAAATATTGAGCGTCGTATCCGCACTGCAGCCACTATATCTTGCCCGTCCTACGCCAGGGTGTGTACTGGGGCACTGCGTCTGTCACTATAATATACGACTTCAGTCATATTTTCGCCCCTTGTGTACATACATAAACTCTCGCCTAGAGCCCTTACTTGTCTCTCAGCCGGTAATACTTTTTGTCATATTCATGCAAGTACGAGCCTTCCTTTCTTGTCTCTCAGAAGGTAAGAAAGTTTTTCATATGATTCATCCAAGTACGAGTCACCCTTTCTTGCCTCTCAGACGTTATGACTTGTCATATGATTCATGCAAGTACGAACCTTCCTTTCTTGTCTCTCAGAAGGTAGGACCTTTTTTCATATGATTAATCCAAGTACGAGTCACCCTTCCTTGTCTCTCAGACGGTAAGACTTGCCATATAATTCATGCAAGTACGAGCCTTCCTTTCTTGTCTCTCAGACGGTAAGACTTGTCATATGATTCATGCAAGTGCAGTCATCCTGTTTTGTCTCTCAGACGGTAAGACTTGTCATATGATTCATGCAAGTGCGAGTCATCCTTTCTTGTCTCTCAGACTGTAAGACTTGTCATATGATTCATGCAAGTGCGAGTCATCCTTTCTTGTCTCTCAGACGGTAAGACTTGTCATATGATTCATGCAAGTACGAGCCTTCCTTTCTTGTCTCTCAGACGGTAAGACTTGTCATATGATTCATGCAAGTGCAGTCATCCTGTTTTGTCTCTCAGACGGTAAGACTTGTCATATGATTCATGCAAGTGCGAGTCATCCTTTCTTGTCTCTCAGACGGTAAGACTTGTCATATGATTCATGCAAGTACGAGTCATCCTTTCTTGTCTCTCAGAAGGTAGGACCTTTTTTCATATGATTAATCCAAGTACGAGTCACCCTTCCTTGTCTCTCAGACGGTAAGACTTGCCATATGATTCATGCAAGTACGAGCCTTCCTTTCTTGTCTCTCAGACGGTAAGACTTGTCATATGATTCATGCAAGTACGAGTCATCCTTTCTTGTCTCTCAGAAGGTAGGACCTTTTTTCATATGATTAATCCAAGTACGAGTCACCCTTCCTTGTCTCTCAGACGGTAAGACTTGCCATATGATTCATGCAAGTACGAGCCTTCCTTTCTTGTCTCTCAGACGGTAAGATTTGTCATATGATTCATGCAAGTACGAGTCATCCGTTTCTTGTCTCTCAGAAGGTAGGACCTTTTGTCATATGCTTCCTACGAGTACGAGTCATTCCTTCTTGAACTAGAAGAGCGAGTTTATTGGAATCCATATTTGTACTTCATTTTATGCTTATCCCATGCCAATAGGATGCTTTCACTGTACTACCACAATCTTCATTGGTTGTTAACTAATAATGAATATATTCTCTATCAATATTTTAAATCCTTGTTCAATAAAACTCGTGGTATAACTCAGGTACATCGAAATCGTTATCTGTGACACACTGTTATCTACCTGTACTACCGAAACATAGCGCAATATGCGCTGGCACGGAGATAGCGTACACCAGTACAGTAATTGGCGTTTGTTCAGTAGAGTGCCGGGGTGGAAGGGCAAGGGCTTGGCGTGCTGATGATAACATTGGTGATAAGGTAATGGTGATTACATGCGGGCGCGAGTGATGGGTTGGTGGTGGGGGAGGGGGACTGACGTTACACAAGCGCTAGGGTTAATGTATGGGGATGATGATGATATGGTCTGTTTACTACCCGATCAACGGTAGAGTCGCTCTCTGAATGACGGAACTTAAATTATTCACTTCTCCACAAAAAATGAAAATGTGGATAAATATACTTTTAGATTGGTTTTGTGTATAGATAGACGATGTATAATTACATTGTACATAGTGTTCTAAAAATTTTAGTTTACATTAAAAATTGTATACATCAAATCTTTTTAAATTAACTACTTTCCCGTAGCCATGTGACATTATTACGTTCTACATTATCAGATGACATAGACATGAATGCTAATGCACGCAAATGTTACCATGTATGTATAGAATGTGTGCCCATTACAATTGAAGACTGCGATTCAGTATGTTAAATTATATCTGTTTTCGCAAATATCTTGCAATGCACTCAAAACCTTATAGCTTACATGAAAATCTCTCGTCATATCACCAGAAAAACTCTAAAAATTATGTGTCCAGAAGAGCCTTCAATCCAAGTGTGAGTAAAATGAGGCCTTAGTTTAATCAAACTGAGTAAGTCACACAGTTTAATTTTCGAGATTAATCTAAACGCGTTTTAATATACCACAACATCTAACTATTATTTGGCGTAAGCTACTCTAAACATTAATAAACAAACCGATAGTTATAGAAAAAGGAACTCTTATTTCTTTAAATTCCCCTTTATGGCGATCATGGTGAACTTTACAGGAAACAATTATATCAAACTGCAACGCGGCGGCCTGCAAGCGGGAACAAATCTTAAATCCTTTCGAACATCTACTCTTACAAGCTCAGGAACTCGATACTATCCACGGAAGGAGTTTTCCCTCCTCTACCATACGCACTTCCATTAACATAAACTATATTTCTTGCACATTAATTAATCTAATATTATCAATATCCATACCAATACCCTCTCAAATGTCCTTAGCCATTGTGCTACTTAATTCAAATTTTAAATATTGTGTAAGTATTTCAATACACTTTCTTAAATTAAAATTCTGATCCACAGTCTTTGCAGTATATCAGGTACTGTGTCTGCCTTACTCCAAAAGACTATGAAGGCTATGAAACTACGAAACTTTAACCACTGAAAGACTTTAGGAAAGTAGCCAATACAACTTGTTATCAAAGGATCCTAGAGCGTGTAACGAACGTCTCACCAATCAATCCAATAATGTAACTTAATCAGATGTGTTACCATGGCAAGTGATTTACTTAAGTAATCAAAGTATTTTAATGTACGTTTACAAATTTATTTATTTACCCTACAATTTTCTCGGTGCCATCATGGGTTACTCATAGGAACAATGAAAATGTTAATTTTATATTTAACTTTAATTTGGACATTTTGGCCCAAAGTCAACTTTCTTCTTTAGACATAAGGAACTTGTGCTCCAAGTTTTCAAGTACCTCTGATTGTTCTACTAAGGGTTATAGCACGGAAGGGAAGCCGGGCGGAAAAAGACTTTCGGAATCTAGATAATGATAGCTCAATATTATCTCCCTTTGAAAGATTTGATTCACAAATAAGACGTTTTTACGCCTTTGTGATTTATTATTTCTGCTTGCAAGTAGCATTAAGACGTACGCTCCCAAACCTACTGTCAACCCAACCTCCAGCACAGCGCCCGCTGATCCATCACCTCGTCTGACAAGCTAGCCATGAGTGGGGTGGGAGCTAACTAGGGTTTGGCTAGCTCACAGTGTTCTCCTATCAGCAATATTACGTTTACACTGATAATGTCTAATAGCTTTCTTTAATATGTTTGTTACTAAAGTAGGTAACAATTGTCAATTAATTTAAAACTGCATTCCAATCATTCCGCCATTCAATTTTAAAAGGCATACATTCTTTTATGTTTGTTCAACATTAATAGCTCAGCTTCTAAATAATGTTATTAATTCCGTACACTTAACAAGATAAGGATTTATATGTAAGTTGCATGAAGTATAACGAGAGGACTGAAATTGAAGTACACGTTGAGGAAACTCTCATTACTAATAGCGAAATCACTAAATTATGAACTCTAAACACACACAATTTAAATTCTTCTATGTAAAAATGCTAAATATAACCGTCAATAATTTGAAACCAGGCATTTTATAGTGTAAACGAATATAAATAACATTATACTTTGGATTATAAAATATGCGGAGGAAAGAAGATGTCCCCTATCTTGGGGAGGGATCGAGTAGTTAAAGGTTCAAAGTGAAAAAAAGATAGGGTCATTTTTATTTGCTGTTACGTGTTTCTGGCATGTGGCGCTTAGATGCAAACACCAATCATCTAAATTTTCGATTTAATGAATTACTACAATCGTGTTGGGGGGGGGGGGGTTGATTCAAATCGAATCTGTGACAGTATTAGATTTCAGACGCTGCACTGAGCGGAAGATTAAATGGAGCTGAACTCAACATTCACAATCATCTCTTACACGATTTATAAACTTAAAATATTATTGATATCTTTCAATATATCATTAAAATCAGCAGAATTAAAACAGTCATGACCATTACTGGCAAACATAGACAGATCGCAATAAAGTTACACTCAAGGATAAACAGGTGTAAAATCACGCGTGGAACAGAATTATTAGTTGTAGATCACGAACTAAGTGACGAAAGAGGTTTCAAATATTCCATAACAATCAATAATTTCAAAGTAGCAAAGTCATTAGGATAAATAAAAGCAAGATAAAGTATCGTATATGAAATTTATGTCAACCCACATTACCTAGACTCTTGCTAACAATACTGTTTCAAAAATATATAACTGATATTTTATTAGTGTATGATCTATAATCATAAATATATATAGAGGTTATAACAGTATTCAAAATAATAATTGTAACTCAAGTCAATGTTTTTAAATTTCACTAAATTCCCATTCTGTAAAAATGAATTCTGAGTTGAAATTTTTGATTCCCTTGTAAAGTGAAGGATGGTAAATAAAGAGAGATGGGAAATTATCGCTAATTTAGTGTTTTTTCTCCATTTTATCCTTGACAGTAGGGTAGACGAGGAGACGCGAGATCGACACCACGTAATCGATAATGACCTTGTAACAAGATGTCGAGCTTTATGTAACTGCAATTGGTGAAGCCAATCGCGGCTAAGCATTCTACAAGTGTCTACACTAAACTCTCCTATTTATGGCGATATACAAACAGATGTACTGGCTTGGATGTTCAAAGCGAGTTCACGAGTAAATTTCCGTTATGGTGGTGTAAGTTGGTCTTTTGGAATATATTTTTATTTTTGAGTAATATAGTTCTTTTGACATAAAATCCCGGAAGGCTGCAAAAGTAGAACAATTTTTTTATCACTCCACCAGGAATTACATACATTTAGAGTACGAAATCTACACAATTTTGTAATCAAACCCAAATATAAACTGCTGACGATAAAAAATGCAAATTTGTACACTGTGTACACTAGTTACTTAACTTTATGGGTTAACATGGTTTTTAATTATTTGTGACTTCAGATAACTATATTATTTTAAGAAATGTATTTCAAGAAAATGAAATGGTTTTAATAGAATGGTTAAGAAATTAGAGTTGGTCCCCCTAGCCAATTTTCATGTACGAAATGTAAAACATTCATATAATCGTCAACTTATTGTGCTTTGACTGCTCCTATATTTTGCTTTACATTCCTAGAACTCTTAGTGGAACGATCAAAATGTGTTATTTCTGTTTTGCTGTTTTCAGGGGGGGTGACCAATTTAAAAAAATTGAAAATAAAATTAGTTCAGTCAGTAATTTTTTTTCTCCACCTACAGAATCCTATAACGGATTGGAATTGGATTTATTCTGTTGTCTTGCTTAAGACTAGGAATACTTTCAGCTGTATTTACTCGCAGCTGCTTCACAATGAGAAGACCACACGAGGGTGAAGTTTAAAAATGTAAAAAAAAGTTGAATAAGAATATGAAATAGGTAATATGGTGCAATCTGATTTACATCGGGTTGAAAGACAGGGAACAATGACATATTTATTTTATTATTGCACAGGGACCTACAGATATCCAAAGCAATACGATGGGCCATATTTAAATCAGGATCAAGAAAAAAGACATGCACTTTTGCCGTATTTATATGTATGTTCTTGTAAATGTTCAACAGAAGGGAATGGCATCTCTTTATGTAACGAAAATACAACTGCCTTAATTAAAACACATTTAATTTCCGTCTCATGTTTCATTTTTAAATGTTATTTCGTCAAATGATAATCTATTTACATACTGTAAGACATATGTACGATTTCTTTCATCGACGTTTCATTGAGCCTGGTTAAAAAATTCCCAAAATTACTATTATAAATGTTTGGTATTCCTCATGGAATAATCTTTGATACCTACTTTTTACCGAATCAATATTTATCATGTTAGGTTATATCAATGTTTTTTTTTTTTCAAGTTATAATGCCCCAGACGTCTACTTTCGATCTTTCATGTAGGATGCTTTTTAAAATCAAAGGCGAATTCTTAAGATCAAACTTGACCGGTAATATTTCTATAGTGTATTTTTTTAATGATGAAATATGTATAAACTACTCTGCAACACAATCAAACAAAGCCACACATTTGTATTATAGCTTAATGAAATTCACATGTAGTTGTAATTGATTAAAGATAGAATGAGACAAGCGAAACCATGTACCCCAATGTCGATATGCGGGCCGTATCTCTACGCCACTTTAATCCAACAACAGTTAGCTTTTATTTTGAGATAACGGAAGTTTGTACTATCTAGCTTTTTACCACTCAAAGGCAATAACACTAATAGATAATACACTATGATGCAGCTAGCTCCCAAGGATCACACTCAACAGCGATGAGAGCAGTGAAGATTGGAAATTGATAACCGTGAATTTATAACACTTATCAACATCAAAACAGTGGCAAGTCTGTCACAATCAAAGTACTTTAATTTAATATAAACAGGTATTTTTATTTGAAGTTTGTACATTAAATATACTCTATGTTAAATAATGGGAAAAGTGAAATTCAACGAATGAACGTTGCAGTAATTAAAGAATATAATCGACATATATAAACGTGACTTGTCGGTGTTGAACCAGAATGGAATGCATTCATCGGTGTTGTAATACTTTGTGGAGAATTTTTATTTCCACATTAAACCGCGTTAGGAGTACGCCACGCCACATCTCGCGTAAAAGGCTTTGCTGAAAAATTTCACATAAATAGCTCATTTCATTCTTGAGTTGTTCTGCGGACAGACAGACCACGTTTTTATTCCTTCCGGCAGACATATGAAAAATTGTGTCATCCTACTGAGTGATAGGCTTTAATGAGGCACAGTCAGATCCACCCACGCAGCGACATGTACCATAATAGAACTCGATGTTATCTATATAGAAATTTATCAATTAAAAAAAAAATTAAATAAATTAAAAAATTACATGTAAAATGTCAAGGTCAGTTCGTTCTCGAAATATCATGCGGGCAGACAGATAAAAATTTATGTTTTCAGCCCATCTCTTATAAGCTTCGCTAACGCTCAGCCAATCAGATTAGAACATTCCTAAACAAACACATCATTGGGAACGACAAATATGTTTAAAAATAGAATCTGAATTGACAAAATGACGTAGGCTGTTATCTAAATATTCTATTATGACATGTTGTTGCGCAATGTATTCTGTACTGAGGCTATCCATTGATGATCTATTATTGTAATGACAAGCTGAGTAGAGTTTGAAATAACACAGCGCAAAAAACACATTCCGTAATACAGAACACGAGTATTTTCACCGCATTACTTACGATGCGCAAAATCTAAATTATAATTAAAATCAAGAAATTGCAGCTGTTGACTCTGCCGTGCCTCTACATTTTGGAAACAACTTTGTTTTGTATGAGTAAATGTGCCTTAACCAGAGGCCGAGACATACACATGTATGAGACACGTGGTAGAGCAAACTACCGAACTGGGAGACACAGAACGGTGGTTTATGAACGCCTGCCTTCGCAGGCGGGTGTTCATTTCCTCAACAGACTGCCCAATTCAATTAAAGATACTCCAACGCCCAAGGCGTTAAAGACTCGCCTTAAACGCTTTTTGGTGTCACAAGCATTCTATAATGCAGGTGAGTTTTTGGCATTCGACTGGGAGACCGCCCAATTAGAAAACTGACTCCGCTGTACTAAGTGGGTTGCATTGGCGATGTATGAAAGAGGCGTAACTGTGAAACTGTATGTGTGAGTGTGTATTGTTGTATGAATGTCAGAAATTTAAAAAAACCATTACGTTTGCCATACAATGTAAGAATTGTCGATGCAATAAAAAAAGATTTGATTTGATAATCCATCGCCCTAACGGAAACCTTGTTGGCGCAAACTTCACAAACGACGCTTGTAGCGCACGTAAAAACATCGAACAGCTTGCCCCGTCATCACTGATATTTTGTCACAGATGCTGACGCCGCGCCGCGCCGCTGCTGCCGCCTCTCCATCGCTGCTGCCGCCTCCACCGACTGCTGACGTCCGAGTATAACGCAGTACCCGTAATTGACAGCTTGTTACTTGTCTTCTATAGGTCTCATCATTTTTCCAAATTGACGTAGGAAATTGAGTTGGAGAGGATGTAATTTATTGTTGTTAGAGCACTTTATAATCTTGACGGGTATTACACAAGAAATCACCTTTTCTCTCTTCCTCTATCAGAAAATACTTATCAGAAAAGTCGTCCACGCGTACGACTTTGGTGTGGACGTTTGTGACAAAATTAAAATTGATTAGTTACTGTCTGTTAGTTCCATAACTCTTTATAGAACGGTTCTTGAGATTTAAAACTTAGTAAATAGGTTCCTCTTGGTCCAAAAAAGATCTGTATTTATTTTGGGGTACACATGTCCACGGGCATCTCCGTAAATAAATCCCAGGAAGATACATTAGGATAATCGGTGTATTAGAATAAAATATAAACACTTATAATTGTCATAACAGTTATAATAGATTATACGTATGAATATAATAATATACAATATTGTAAATATTACTGTGACCCAGCTAATTGATTCACTTCCGTTATAGATGAAAATATAATTTAGACAAGAAAATTGGCTTTCGTATCAGCTGTACGTTCTACCGGAGTATTAAATTTCCAGACGACCCCTTTTGAAAAGTAAAAAAATGTTATAACAATATTGCCAGGTTTGGTTGCCCTTACCTTCGGTTCGCTGAAATAATGCGATACAATTCTTAGCTTGCACGTGTTTAACCTAGAAAAAGAGTTTTTTTCATACATTTTTGTCAACAATTTAAATTCCTTTGCCTTTTTAGGATTGGTTATAGACGCATAGCTGATTTTTCACCGTTCCTCGTAATTTTACTTCGCTTATCGTGATTCAAATTCTTAGGATACTCACCAAAGTCGTTTGGGATTACAAGTTTTACTTTCTCCGGATACGAGAAATTTCAGTGTCCAGGAAATATAAGGGATTCAGTGTAATATAAATTAGTGGGAGGGAAGTGTTCATGACAAACAGTAACTGTTGGGTTAGGACGGTTAGATTAGTCGGATATATCCGTCACGGTAATATGTCATCAAGAGACGACCAAATACTGTTAATGCCCCTAAAACTATTTGCTATACCGTTATTTACCAGTAAGATAGTTTCATGACAAACAGTAACTGTTGGGTTAGGACGGTTAGATTAGTCGGATATATCCGTCACGGTAATATGTCATCAAGAGACGACCAAATACTGTTAATGCCCCTAAAACTATTTTGCTATACCGTTATTTACCAGTAAAATAGTTTCTGAATCACATTGTTAAATACTATTAACAATCAGTTATTCGTGGGACTATTCATGTTAAATGTTTTATTGTTAAAAAAGTGACAACTTCACGATTTGTCAACAGGAATGCGTAACTATTGCAAAATTGCAAACTATTGTAATGTGAATTATTTTAATTTTATATGGGACTACTATTTGATTACCGATGAAATTTGTAACGCTACATGCAGTATTATTAATTAAAAACCAGGAAATCACTGAACTCTAAATTGCACTTAATTCACCGAAATAAAAGTTCCTCTTTTAGTTGTCCGTCACTGGCTCGGTTGTAAAATGTAATGTGCTGAGTTAAAGTTGAGAGTGGGTGGATCGCTATAATCCTGACAGCCTTCTGCCAGGTACCTACTCGAGATTTCAAGATGACCCAATTCTCTCCTTTATACTTCATTTGTTTTATTTAGTTACAGCCAAATTCATTGTTTCACGCTTTTTAATAAAGCATGGGACATTCATACTTATCAGTCTGGCTTGCGTCGCCACATCGTTTGACAAATTCTTAAAACGAAGTTTAAAATGGACAGATTCTAAGTCATCATAAAACCCACGTTTTGTAACATTTTTCAATCTACATATTAAATGGAACTATATGTAAATGTCATCGAGGAGACATAACTACTTTATGTCAATTTGGAAGGATTAGTTTTGGACATCAAAACACTGCAAAACATTTTTGCTTATATTTTTTCTCAAATGTTTAGATTAACTATAATTATTTTACTAATATTTATAGGGTAATATTATAATAATCTCTACAAAAGATGCGGATGTAAGCACCGTCTTTAAATCTTTGCTGTCTAAGGGTGTACACTCCGCAGTTTGTACTGTTAATTAGGATCCTTAGAGAGGGACTGAACAGAAAAATCTCCAAGGTATTGGAATTTTTTTTTTAATAAAAAAAATCATGTAAGAAAATTCTTTCAGTTCTTGTAAGAAATAAAGGGATATTCCCTGAATGATATCCATTGAAAATATTTATTCAACACTAGTACCACTGTATAAGGAAATAGGAGTGATGAGCACTACTTTTAGGTACACTCATAATTATTGCAACATTGGGGCTTTGAAAAGTTCACAAAATTGAAATACTATTCCTGCTATTGGTAACAGTACTGTTCAGTAATTAAGAGAAACCCAAACTGTCGATCTCTCAGATGTGTTTATCTTCAGCACAAAAATTACTCCATTAATTGTAAAATGTGAGTTACCACACGGAACAATTAATTGTTCCTGAGGAAGTCTCCAGCAGACAAGAAACTTCCGCCCTTTGTCAGATAGTGTTCGCGAACAACTTTCACACTCATTCAGTGACTCCTCCACTTTCTTCTTCATCATCACATACCCCCCTCTCCACCCCCGGCCAAGGTACCAGGTTATACGCTGCGGTTACACGCCTAATTACTGTTCAGATTACAGCAATTGAAGCTGCGCGGCGCAGAGCGGTTACGTCGCGGTCAGGAAAACCGCCGCTGCGCGTCCGAGTAAATTAAATCAACCGAGAGTTTTTAAGTCTGTTTACACTGTCACTGTCGAGATTTTTATGTGAGACCGGATTTATATCTTCCATATTTCAGAGCCGCAACGGTAAATTTAAACCAATCAGAAATAGCTTTGTCCTTCCTACGGATTTCTCAATGACATTGCAAAGTATCACCGTGTCATTTTATAAATCTCAACGTTGCCAAAAAAGTTTTGAATTAATGGCATAAAATTTGGTTCTTACTTCTCTAAATAAATGTATGCCCCTGAATTTTCAATAAAAACAAAATATTATTAATAAACAGTCAATTGTACAGCATATGCTAAATAATGAACCTTTTTATGTTTACTATTTACTTACAGTTAATGTTTGCATTGACATTAACTGATGATTGCAGGAGTGACAAGCATATATACACATTAGGTACTTTTGACCCAAAAAAGAATGTCCACGAAATGGAAATACAAACTTTTTTATTCATCACGCCCAAGGTTTTAGGGGTTTCTAAAACACCCTTAGATGGACCGATTCTGTTATTGTCCAATTCAGTAGTCTCCAAACATAAATATAAATTAGGGACTTTTGATCAAAAAAAGTCCACGAAATGGAAATACAAACTTTTTTACTCATCACGCCCAATGGTTTTAGGGGTTTCTAAAACACCCTTAGATGGATCGATTTTGTTATTGTACAATTCAGTAGTCTCCAAACATAAATATAAATTAGGGACTTTTGATCAAAAAAAGTCCACGAAATGGAAATACAAACTTTTTTATTCATCACGTCCAATGGTTTTAGGGATTTATAAAACAACCTTAGATGGATCGATTCTGTTATTGTACAATTTAGTAGTCTCCAAACATAAATATACATTAGGGACTTTTGACCCAAAAAAAGTCCACGAAATGGAAATACAAACTTTTTTATTCATCACGCCCAATGGTTTTAGGGGTTTCTAAAACAACCTTAGATGGATCGATTCTATTATTGTCCAATTCAGTAGTCTCCAAACATAAATATACATTAGGGACTTTTGATCCAAAAAAGTCCACGAAATGGAAATACAAACTTTTATACTCATCACGCCCAAGGTTTTAGGGGTTTCTAAAACACCCTTAGATGGATCGATTCTATTATTGTCCAATTCAGTAGTCTCCAAACATAAATGCATTTTACAGTGACAACTCCGGCGTGGAGCGAATATTAAAAGTCGCCAGATAGAATTGAACTGAAGGAGATCGTTACATTAATTCAATCCGACTGAGATGCACGAGTATGGCGGCAGCTAAACTAACTTTCCTCTCGCTAGAACGAGTAATCTACTAAGTGGCGTCAAATCTCTCCTCAACTGAGAACTGATTTTGTTTTCCATGAAAGGTACTGTGTCTAATGAACGATCAAATTCGATCTCAAACTTGAGTGAATCCGTTATCACTTAGTTGAACTGATGAGCGTTTAGACAGAAGGTCATTTCAATCCTAATGCCAATTTATGACGTTTCCGACCAATTTATACTTAATAAATTAATACTCGTATTATGTATAGTACATTAATTATGTTGATACCATTACTCATAATACAGGCACAACAATGGAAGGATCAGTGTTTCATTACTCAAGCTAATAAAAACAAAGTTTTTTGGTTCACACCCACAACGTCGAAATGTTACTAGAACAATTTTATTAATATGTTGGCCGCTTAAGGGTGGTGACATCGATTTTTGGCGGAGAATATATTTCAAATTCATAGTCTTTTAAGAAAACTTCTCTGAAGATGGATAAAAAATGTTTAGGTTGCTCCAAGAGGAAAATTATAAGGCATTCAAAGTAGGAAATTTAGAAAAAAAAACAACCGATTATAAAATTGTTAAACGTTTTCATTATGTAGATGGATTATAGCTTCAGGGAAAGACATGTTTTTAAAACAAATTATACCTCAATGAAATAATATGTTCTTAATAAAATATTATTTCAATAATGGTATATTGTTTTTAACTTTTTTTCTCAAGAGAAATTGATTTTCTAATCCACACGACACATATAATTTGTTCCAGTTCATCTTTCATTTCCACACTGTAAATAATGCACCTATTGCCTTCGACAGTTTTTCTATGGGCCTGATTATAAATTGGTCTAACACTTCCCATAGAGGAAAAAAACATCCAATCCAAACAACAACAACATCCAATTTTGTTTCCTATTTAGATCTGTTCCGAAATAATTATTTATTAAAGAGATGTGACCGCATCCCACAAAATAGCAATTATTCGAGAATACGGCAATACAACTAGGTTACAACTTTGGTTATATTATTTACACAAGGTTATAAAAAATGTATTATAACAATAAACTATGTCGAAACGTTCGTGTTTGAGTGGCCTGTGCGGCCACTCCATTAACACTACACTTCATCTAACAATTCACTGTTAATTAACTGTTATAAACTGAAAACGACGGGGGACTTCTAAGAAACTGGGTTTATTAAGTATTGCTTTTGCAGTACTATCGTGCAGCTTTCCTCTGACACCAAAGTCACTTGGGGATGTTTTATCTACAGAAATTTTAGTTTTATTTAAGTGTTATAATCGGGCTGTTGCTCAATTTTATTCACCTCAATGATATGTCTCCTTAGTTTTTTGTTTGTTTTTAATATATTTATATCAGCAACCCATGTCTTATTATTATAGTTTGAATTAGCCCACGTCGAATAGCGGTCTCTTCGTTTTAGAACACGTAGCTCGTCCTTTACGTTACAGTTCATTTCCACCGAAAACAGTTTTATCTCAATTTACACGCTAACGGTTCAACAATACTTAAAACGGCCATATAATCACTAAACTAACAGATGTAAATGTTCAACATTATTTATTACCAGACAAATTCAATACAAACTGTGCGTAATCAACCATTTTATTAGCGGCAACATCATTACAGCAATTGTCACGCTCCACCATATCGTGTAAGTGCATTCTGTCGTGACGTCACATTTCACGTGACTCAGTCAAACTTCGTGATATCCAATTGTCACAAAGTGCTATTGAATATTTTGTCGACTGAAACCGTGCTAGGCTAGAACATTTGCTGTTACACTGTTAACCGCTATAATGGCCGTGACAAAGTGAGTGGCGGATGGCATGTCCATGGCAATCCCCATTAGTGCTGCTGCGGCATATTCACTTATTTAAGCAGACTAATCGGTTATCTGAGACAAAATTACAGTTAACCCGAAATTTTGAAAAAAAATCAACAAAACGTGTTTGTACGAAAACTACAATCATTTACATTATTGTAACCTTTTAGTTCACATTCCTTTCAATGATAACCTTCATTTATTTTCAGCTACTATTATATTATGATTGTTTAAGCAATTTCGTTTTTTAAAAAATTCACAAATTCGTTGAATTCATGAATGCCTCTTTAATTTTTGAAAATATATAGGTTTACTTACGTAGTTGGTTGAAGCTAAATATCATTCACACAGATATAAATACAGTATTAGTTTATAATATTTATTTATATTAATTCTCTTGTCGCACTACTGATTAGTTAATTGCACATTTGGTTTGTTTCAGGTACCAACCGTTCCTTCTACCCACTGAAGTTGTGAGTGAAAATTCAAATTTATACAGGATACGGTAAAGATATGATATCACACATTATATTCGTGTAACGTTTCGCCTAGAAACCAAACAAATTCCTTTTTAAGCTATAAACTTGTGGTGGAATAAATAATTTTGCTTTTGTACGCAACGTACATTTTGGGACGCAAATTTAAATGCATGCCTACGTCGAAAAGTATCTCATTTTAATGGTTTAATAAATAGGTATTTTAAATTAACATCGACGGTTTTTCTTTACACCTCGTCGAAACAATGATTATACAGCGAGACTGCAATATTTCAAGAATTTGCTTGTGTAATTTACAATGTTTCAACGAGGTGTGAACCGAAAAACTTAAATATAAGACAATTTTATACATTGAATATGTTCTGTATATAACCCCAGATTAGAAATTTTGCAAATGCAAAACTACGATGTATTAAACTAATTAATGAATAAGACTTGTTACCTGCCTGAATTATCCAAGCCACGCGTGAATACTATTTCCATACCAAGTTTAGTCTGAACATATTTATTACAAACTACAGTGCATGTTAAAAAACTATCTGCAAGATTTGAATGTAACTAAAATTTAACAGTGCAATACAAACTATTTCACTGTATAATTTGACGTAAATTTTAATTTCGGGTGTAACAAAATTGGTGGCTCGAACACATTCACTTGCCTCTCCTATCCACTCCACGGGCTATCTCTGTTATGTAAGCCCGGCGACTGATAACACATTCATTCAGCAAAGCCTGACGTGTACTTAACAAACACGCCTCTGTACTAATATTTACGAATATAAACAATGTTCTCGGTTAATGACTGACTAAATAAACTAAAAAAAGTACACGAAATTTTTTTTCTGATTCTTCTTTCGTTTATAATCCTATCGTTTCTAAATACCGGAAGTATAGTTATATATTTTTAGAGAACGAAGGCCGAGGAAGTACCGAGCGAGTACAGAGCGTCAGAATAACACACAAAGGGTAACGGTACCCCTCAAGAGGTTCAAATTTCCAGAGAGCTTAATGGAACTTAAGACATTATCATCATCAAAAACATGAAAAAGAATCTTTGACCCTCAAAGTGTACAAGAATGTACCTTAAGCAAGTATTAAATCAAGTATAGTCACTTTGATTCCCCACTGAAAAGTATTAACTGGATTTTCGTTAACTAAAAACGAAATTTCCATTGCGAAATAATTAACATCTCCACAATTTATCTCATTAACTCATATCTCTTTCACGTTCACTCAAACCTGTTGGAGACTACCAGTATCAGACCTTCCACAATAACAGCCACACAGAGCTTCTTCTCATGTTCTACCCGCATGAGGGTGAACTGTTATACTTCGTTAATGAGTACCTGTTATACCCTCATAGCATCGAGAGTGGAATACACTGATTGTTTGGAAACTTGAGCTGGCAGTTTTACAACTCCAATCATAGTGTACCATTGTTTTCATTTATTAAAGATTGTGTATGTGTAAAGTAAATGATTATAAATGAGTATGTAAATATGCAACAGTATTCTACTTTTTGTTTAAGTGGAATGGTGCCAAGTGCAACTGCAAATTTACTTTGCAATGTACTAATAATTACAATTTATGTGTATTTGTAAACGTGCTGTGGCTTATCCACGGCTTCCTGTACGATTCTTTTTGTAGTTTTGCAGTAAAGGCGTCATAGAATTATTGACCGCGCCGAAATCATCCGTCAAAAATTTTCATATATAACCTTATCTGATTATGTACTTTTAGTCACAAACATTTGGGGACTAAACATTACTATGTAATGGCGCTTAGATATCATTAAAAAAGTAAGGCAGTCGCGGGACTGCCCGACAGAAGTCTTATAACAGGCTGTGAATATATATCTGGAAAAAGTGTGTATGCGAATTATTAAATGGTTATTTTTTATATCTTAAAATAGTATGAGACTACATACTACCTGCTTCTTCTGATATACATTTCTGAATTTCATTATGTGGGTCTGATGATGTGTTCATTAAACACGATAGGCCTCAGAAAAATATTTTTTTTAATTATTGGAGTGTTTATTCATAAATTAAGCAGTAATATGAGACTCTAAATTATTTAATATAAAAAGAAATTTTTTGTGTTAAAGAAAGAATATTTTGGCCCATACCTTTGTGAACGTTGTCTTGAAAATTCTTTATAACGTTATTTAGCCAATTCTTCTTGCCTTATTTGCTTCACTTCATCAGTCGTATTTTCATTTACACTTAACATCACTGTTTTCTGACTTTTGTAAATTACAAATACTACTTTGCTGTTTTCAGAATCAATTTTTCTGATTTGCGTTGTGAGTGAATCGGAATAATTGTCTTCGTTTTCCTCCTTCATTACAATATTAGCGGAAAAAAGAAATAAACAAATATTTACTACCTGTCAATCCAAATAATAATAATATATACGTCCCGTCACAGCTGATTACAAACACTATTCCCACTGCCTAGTTGTGTTGACTGCTGGTAGTTTCAGTAAAAAATGTTTAAATTACATGTTAGTTCAGATCAGACGGTGATATAACGATTTGTTTACCTTTCGCAAAGCTGTCATTCTACTTTAAAGCATATATGGAAAACACAAACATGCGTGACGTTCCGGGACGTGAAAAGAAAGTTTTTCCCCGTGCACAACACATCTATGGCCCGGAAAAAGAAGTAGTCACTTCAAAAAAATCTTTTACAACTGTCTGTAAGTTTCGTAAGGTTGTTTCGGGTCTACTTTCGATCACCCTGAAGTCATCGGTGTGTATCCAAAATGCATGTAGATTAGTTAAGCATTAGACTTTTACAATAAAATTATTTAACTCTTTACCCTATGTGACCTATGTTGAAAATGCAGTATCAAATTTAAATTGAATACAGTTAATAGGATGTAAAGTATTAGAGAAGATGACAACGCAAATGACAGTGAAAATTGGCTGAAAGCTGTTGAGATGGAGATTACCGAATTCACACAACAATGCGATCAATTTGCTTTTATACTGAAGCCACATCTTTTATTGTGGAAGTGTGAGGAAAGGAGGAGAAAAATATTTTCGGCTAAACTGTTGAATACTTCCGTTTCAATAAAACGTCATAACAGATGTATTTGTTCTCTATGCTGGATTTGAAATAAGTTAATGCTGTAAACAATACATATTTGGTTGAATTATTAATTCAAAAATAGTGAAACCTTGCAGTTCTCTCAAGTAGTTATAATCTGATAGTTGCATTATGTATTATTACTTTATCGTAACATGTATTAAGCGACGCGACGTTAAAAAATCCCATTCAATTTGTATGAGAACTACCACATCTACCTCGTGTCCAGTATGGCTTACAAGAATAGGACGAGACTAAAACGTGTATGTAGGTACCAAACAGGTACATTGTGTTAAGGAATTTATACTATTTTCAAGTCTAATAATTGTTATTAGTCAAATTATTATTTTCGTGGTGCCCATAGTTCAGGTTACCAGCAAACGCAGTATGCTGCGTAAAAAATAATAAACCAAACTGTGAAGATACGTATAAACAAATATTGTAAAACTGTTGTAACATTGTAAAAAATTGCAAACATTTAAATATATGGCAGCTATATTTTTAACTAAATATATTTTCGTGTCGTTCTTGTTATACTTGGTCTTAAGGTGGCAGGCGTGTTTTGTTGGTAGACATTGTTTTTACCTTATGTTCCTACCAGTTTCAGGTAATTTCCCTAAATATTCATCTGCCTTTTTGTAGAAAATATTTTCCCGATCACTCCATGAGGGATTACTAGTATTTAATGCGGGAACTTTTGCAACTAGAACCAAATGAAAAAACTGAAGGTGAAAATGTGAAAATTTAAAAGTATTATCATACCTTAAGGTAAAATTAAACATAGCTTAAGAATGTAGCAGGTGTTTGAAATAAAATATTACGGACATTATTTTATATGGATATAAAGATGTAATTTCCACAAGTATTATTTTATACATACTTTAAAAATAGATATCATGATCTTCAACAGTTTTTCTTTGGGCATAATTATAAAATATCCCTAAATTCTGCTTAAAATGCCAACTTTCCATAGAACGATAAATAAATCTATTTTTCCTGTCTTTAGCCTAGGAATTTTTAAGGCATGTAACCAAAATTTGGTTTAAGAAATGAAACACGTTTTCCCATAAAAAATCGATTACACCACCTTAACCAGGAACCCCTGATTTTTCAGGGTTAGGCTCTGGGAGTGTTTATGTGGCCTTGTTGAGTGTGAGAATTTGCGGTAGCAGAGCCGCAAACCCAAAAAGTCCTCACTAGAGCTACAACCGTTACTGGACATAAAAATCAATCACATAGTGATCAATTCAAATCTTAAATGTAAGCATAGCTGGTCTATATTAGTAGAGTTCAGAATTGCTGTTCAAAGATGGCTAAGAGTTTGCAACTTAGGTTAATGTAACAAAATACACTGATGAGCTTTTTGATTTTAACTTTACTAACCCAAAACTGTTTACAATTTAATGAGTTATTCAAATGACCCTCAAACACCTCAAGAAACACCTCATGTCCATTTTTTAATGTTAGGAAAGTTAAAGTCAAAAATCTCATCAGTGAATTTTGTTACATTAACCTAAGTTGCAAACTCTAGCCATCTTTGAACGGCTGCCATTTTTGACTCGGTCATCCGTTTGAGGTCGGGTTTGTGGCTCTGTACATCTAATAATATAGACCTTTAATTTGAAGTATGAATATTTTAACATTATAGAAACTGTTTGGACCTCTTCCAAAATATTTTTTTTTTTTTAATATTGTCAATTGGAACTGGAAACAAACTAAGAAACACTTTCACCATCGTAATCTTAAAAATTTGAAACGATACTTGTCTGACTAGACTACTCTAATTTACAACATCGACCAAGTGGCAAGTGGTGTATTCCTGTAAGAGTAACAACAACACTCGTGCCCTGTACATCCAGTTTGACACTGACATGTCTGTATAAGTTTTTGCCACCGGACGCTATCGACAGCTATCCATCAAAAGCTGTCCAGTTTATTCAATCAGAGGACGTCGTCCTCCCCCTCCCCCACTGTCTAACTCACCTCAGCGTGTTTTCCGTGGACTCCATATAGGGACTACAACGATACTTACCGTTGTATTGCAATCAATGAAGGTGTAATTTGACTAAAATTAATTTACAGTGAGCTTGTTAATAACAATAACATTTTTTATTAAGTGTAATAAATAATCCGTTGATAAACCATCGATAGTATGGTTTTTGTGAAAAATAACTAATCATAGAGTTAACTGTGAGTGTTAATTATTCATAAGCCGAATGAATATCAAAATTGCTAATACTTTCAATGTACGTTTTATTCTCAAAAAATCTATTTTAGGTAGATTTATAATACAAAATCAACATATTACAATCGCTCTCAACATTTTCTAAACATTTTGATGAGATGTTATTTTGGTATCTTGAACAGTTTTCGAAGTACTGAGTACTCATAAATCCCAAGAGAAATTCTTCCGACTAAGCCGGAAGAACTATTTTACTATTTCACCCCCCCCCCCCCCGAATAAAATCAAGAGAAAAACCAGTATTTATGTAACTGCGTCACAATTAATGCATTTACTCTCATAAACTTTGTCGCTCGGTAATTTTTATACATAAATTCTATTTTAGTTAAATTGAATAAACACAGTTGGCGAATGATTATTCATTATCATGTAACAAAATTCATAAACAGAGGGAAACGGTTCAACAAGCGCCGCATTTTAAACCATGCTACCTCTCCCGCCTTAATTTTTGAAAATGGTGTGTTCTAATAATTTTATTACCGAATATTGGCGAATTGATTACGGGAGGGATACTGCCCCAGCCGTAGTTGTCAGAGGGTGGGTTTCTGGACTTGCTATGAGAAAATACCAATAGAATACGCCTTGAATTTCCCTGATATTGATTTTGGATCACCCAACATACATTTTATCAACCTAATTAAAATAATATTCTTACTGCACTAGCAGAGCTACAGATGTTGCCAAATGTCTGGTCCCGCATAATTTCACGCAAAGGACTAAAATGATTTTTTATATTGGGGATACCTGATCCGTATCTATTTTCATTTCAAAGTTATTAAATTTGTACAATCGCATACAACCATATTTCCTCCATTTACGACGTTCTTTTGCTTTAACACCTGTTGCCGTGAAAATGTGTAAAAACCACACTCAAAACCCGAACCTCTAAGGACCTCAGTGGTTACAGCTTGAGCGTGCGGTTTATAAAAAAACTATTTTGCGGTGCCAAAATATAGGAAAATTTACTTACCAATCTAGTAAAGGACCTGTTAGTGGACATAGTACTCTACTAAATTGAACAATACTTACGGCTGGTATAAAAGTAATAACCTTGACCATAAAATAATTATATTTTTAGTATTCTTTTCAGTATACTTTCTTGTAAACTAATCCGGGAGTAAGTACAACTCATTCATTACATGCAATTCATATGAATGCAGACTAGTTTATTCATGAATTAAATTTTAAATACAGATTTATTTCCTATATCGAGCCTTTGTTTGTTTTAAACCAAACAATAGATAATAAATACTTAAAAAGGTTTTTATTGGATTAACAATGTTCTTTGATTATATTTTTCTCTGAAATATATATGTGGTAATAGAACTTTTGTTAAGTACTTAAACTAATAATTAATTATCTGCATTAAGCGTAAATATACTGGGTGTCCCAAAATTACAGGACCAAACCTCACCAAATTGTTCAGGAGGTCAAACTATGTTATATAATATAGTCCTATCTTGCTTCGTTTACCTTAGATATTTTGTTTTTTACATACAATTAATTTTATTTTTAATACGGGTTTACCGATTTTTTTGAAACTTGGCACAAATATTATAAACATGAACATAATTGTAAAAATATATTTAAAAAAATCTTATGTGTATTTTCAAAATGGCGGCCATTAAAAAATATATGTTGGTTAAATATTTTTAATGGCACTCTAAACAACTTTAACAGCTCTAAAGGCAAAACAAAATTTATTAGTTAAATTATTACTAAATATATTGAGTGCAAGCATTTGTAATGTCTCTAGATGTGTGTAGGTATAAGATCTTCTGGCTGTAATATTGTTGACAATGCTTTTAAAATGCTGCTGTACTAAAAGAATTGCTGTTATTATCTATACATGTCGCCTGAGGGACAACTCTGGGTATAGAAAGAACTAGATATGATAATACAAAAGTATCCATTTTGAAGATATCTGATATTTTCTGTTAAGTTTGGCAGTGTTACAATATGGTCTACATATAATGTGGTAATTAATTGAGAAAACATCCCACATAGTGTTTGGTATATTAGACCACCTCCAGGTGACGTTAGGTGGGTTGGTGTTCTCTGTAGATACCGTTTTCTCATTACCGTTTGTCATTTTATGACAATTCTCAGTACGACAACGACGTCATACTACGTGACACTTGTACATACCTAACTCTCTAAAGTAGACATAGCTTTGACCGCAGTTGTTACAGTAGTACACAGTGATCAAGTCCGAGTATTCCCATGTTTGCGTTAAAAATGAACGCAGCATAAACTTTGATCGTTAGATCTGCCCCTAATACTTAAGCTTTTATTTTCTACGAGTTTATACATAACTTTTTTCTAGTCAGGTGTATTATTCGTGATCAGACCTTCAAGACTGTGTTTTTAGATTTAATATTAAAATAGTATCGACAAGTGTAAGTTTAAATATAGGTAACGGTTTTAACCAACATTCTTAAGGAAAAATAATAGTGTATACAATTCCTCATTATATCAAAAACATTGTATAAGTTAAACTTACAAACTATTAATTTATATTTAACTAGCTGTTTCCCGCGGCTTTGCACGCTTTTCGTAAGCTTTGCTCGTGTATGTGAACTTCTGGTTTAATTGAATTAGATTTCCAACGCCGATGTAGAGTTTGTCTTGTTGCCACGACCAAGAAAGTGTCTGTATATTTATAGCTATTGTACACGTACCTTTACTTTATTATAAAGTAGTCTAACACTCAAGCTTTAAGTTTATCTTAAAGACTAACCAGAAATTTATCTTAAAGAGAAATTCCCCATCATAACTTAGCGCCTTCAAATAGTATTTGGTTATTTAATATACATAACTGTCAGGTAATTGCAGTTAATAATGTGCAGGCGCTTTAAAGACTATTATCTTTTGCAGCGTCACTTGGTGGCGAGTTACATCAATGGGCATAGCATATAAACCTTCTCCGTGGAAAAATACATATACATACAAATTTTCATAACGATCGTTCAAATAGTTCACGATTCCATAAAGGACAAACACACAGACATTCATTTATATATATATATATATATATATATATATATATATATATATAGATTTAATACTTCCAGGTGGTAGTTACATATGAAATTTACACTACATTTACATGACATTTTACGACTGTGTTAACAAATTCTTTATGTAATAGCGTTTATTAGACTAATCTTAGAGAGTTCATAAGATCCTTTTACTTAAAAGCTGTTACTATGAACTACTTTCGAAGGGGCAAATACATTTAAACACTATGTTAATACTTAATACTAACTTTAAAACGTATTAATGGAATGGGCAATATTCCTTAAAACAAAAAATCTAGTATAGCTACCCTCACACCATACTGACATTAGACGAATATTTGAGGCAAACGGCCGCAAACTCATTCGGTCAAACGCAATTCGACTCAGTGATGAAGTGCTGTGCAGGGAGGGAAGGTTATAACTACTGATAGGTATCTCCATTACAGCGAGCGGTAACACGGGTCCCTAGGTGCTACTGACACACTATATGGGACCCTAGGGTCTGTCTAGGCTGCCTAAACCGGAGCAGGGGCCAGGGCGACGCTTTTCAACTCTGGATTTATAGCCAAGCAAGAGACTTGGTGACTATACATATTCCCACTGCGCATTCATCTATTTAGTTAATAATAGCTGTACAAGTATATGTAGACTACATTTGTTTTATAAAAACAGTAGTTAGAAAATGCTCTCTTGGTTGTTAAAGCCCACACAGTTAGACGAAAAATATATTCGCGTTTTCAAATGTAAAAATTAACTATAGCAACCAATAAGCAGCATTTTGCAGAGAGCGGGAGGGCCTACCTGTACTGAGAGGCCTAACATTGCAAATTCATTAAGTTGACGGAAAATACTTATATTATCTAGGAGTACTTTTAACATAAATGCACCCCAGTTATCACGTTTTATTCCAAGTCTCACGTGCGTTTATGTTTATAAAGATAAAAATTATTATTGTCTTAAATATATAAATTATTAAATCTTATATATTTTAGGACATACTTTAAGCATATTTTATCCACATATTCGTTGTTTCATATTTTATATACAAATCACCAGAATGAGTAAATACCTTACTGCATTGTCAAACCAATACTCAATTTTTAGGAAAGGTGTTAGGATTGTAATTAAGACATTTTAAAAAATATTTTAACTCGCCTTTTGCACAATTAGCGTACACTGTACCTTTTCCACTCCTTATAACGAAACTTTCAGCGTCACGCCCTCATGGCAACACGGTGAGGCGACATTCCACTTGCGTATACATGTAGAGTCTACGAAAGCGTTCGAAAGCCCATCAATCATCATACCATCGCGCTCACTCGATAAATCTCGCCACATGGTCTCATATCGTTTCGCAGTATGTGTGAACCGCTGAAACGTCAGCTCCCATCGGAATTTTATACGTAGGGTGAAAAATAAGCTGCTTTTTATGAAAGAAAAACATTTAAATATTTAGAACACTGGATGTTACAGATCTTATGTTAATTAAATGATTCTTGTATTTCCTGTTCCAACAGAGTTTGTCTGTTTGTTTTCCACTGATTATTCTTTTTTTCTTAACTGTCTTTAGTTCGTGTAATATATAGTAAGACATTTACTAAAAAAAAAAAACTGTTATTGTCACATAGAAACGCGAGATCTGATCAATCTGCCAAAAACGGGTATTTTAATAAAGGTAAAATATAACTTCAATTATACGCTTTTTTGGGTGAACTATTATGAATCTTCTTCTTTCGTCAAAATCACCAATTGAGATGTCACAGATTTGGCAAGGTGTGGCAGACTGTATTACTGCAAAAAATCCCTTTTACTTGTCCCTAAAAGGGGGGTTTTTCAAAAAGAAATGATAAAAGATTAAGTTGGCCTTTCAAAATGTTCTAGTTGGTTCCTACCCCACTTTGGGAAATCGGGAGTAACTGTTTCCAAATTAAAATTTATCAACCGTTCAAAATCAAGACTTTTGAGAAAACCCGTAAAGGTTTTTGTCATCGACTTTGACCAGAGGTATCGTAACTATGTGTTCAAAGTGTTCCATTTTATATGCACATTAACTTTGTGTTTTAGGATTAGACACCTTGAGAAAGCAAATATGTACCAGCTGCCGACATGTCGTGTACCTGTTTTACATTTCTCATCCTTATTTATTGTAACACATAAGGATGACAGATGTTCTTATTCCGTTGTTTTTTTTCAAATCACCCTTCGTCAATAATTACCATTAAAAAGAATCGTTTACCAATGAACTTATGGAGGTAGCTGAAACGCCTGTAAGAAGTTAACATGCCACCATAGACCAGTATATGACCATACAACGTTATCTAGAACACCTGTAATAAAAAATTATAATGATATAATACGTTAAATCGTAAGTAGATGAGTCATCTTTGTTCCAATCTCGTCCAGTAAAAAAAGGAATAAGGTATTCACTCGAGTTTACGCTTTAAACATGCTTGAACACTAAGAGAGCCTTACTTACCCCCAGTAATCCTCCCCAGTAAACTAGATCTATGATCAAACCTGTAACCGAAATATCTCGAAATGTTATCGTCAATGATATGCGGCTCCTGGGCATGCAGGTATCATTACGGGTTTAGCTGTCCCAGTGTAGGCTCATTGACAAATACAAACTAGCCAAGCATGAACCCAGATTATTAAATATTCCAATATTAAAGCAAGAGCAGTTGATGTACCTTTGAAGGTTTCAACTCGTTATTCACAATAATGTCCACGTTACTTGTTTGTAACCGAGGCTCCTACTTTCATACGCTATTATTCACGGTGTTAGACTTATCGCAGTAAAGTAAAACATCGCTTTGAAGTTGTTGCTAATCCGTGCGATCTGTTTGGCACTTAGCATTCATGTGTAGTTTCAGTGAATGGTGCAAACACCGTACATGATCTTTCTTGTCGTCACGCGAAATAAAATGTTCAATATTACACCGTCCTGACTGGTTCCACCTCGTAAAACGAAAAACTTACACCTCATATAGCCTACGGTAATAAAAAACTTACGATGATAATTTTCGTGTTCATTCCTAACAATTTCGTACTTAGCAAACAGTAAGTATGTAAATTTATTAGAAAATAAATAAGCAAATATTATTAGTACCTCCTAGTGGACAATGGTTTTCTTTAGTCATGGAGATACTTATTAGCCCATTCTCTAAACTACAAAGGTTATTCCAAGTACTTGCTCAAGTTCTGTGAAATAAAATGATTAAAAATTACATCGTCCTGACTAGTTCTATCTCGTAAAACGAAAAACTTACACCTCATAAAGCTTACAGCAAAAAAACATTTTCGATGATAATTTTCGTGTTAACTCCTAACAATTTCGTACTTGCTCCAACTTCCAACTACTTGCTCAAGTGCAGTAATTTATTTCTCATTTTGGTGCAAGAACGTTCATTGCCCATGATTGACGTTGACAAATCTTTATTATCCAATTTTTTATTTACACATCATCATCGATTAATTACGTCTAAGAGCAAAACTATTTTATCATTGGTAGCATCTCGGGAACTGGCCTCTTTATTATTTTCTTTAAAAGTAGTTCGGAAACCCGATTTCAACTACGTACATCCTATTCGTAATGTGAGCTTATATATTGAAAACAAAGAGATTATCCTAAGTGGGCGGCACAACAATCCAGAACTTAAGAAGAAAACCTGTAAATGGATCTTATATATTGGCCTTTTTCACGATTTATCCGAATTAATGGATGCTTAGTAAGTAGTAGGAGTACTTATGTAACTTAATGGTTACTTAACAAGGACAACACATTGTTAAAAATTGCTGTTTAATTTTTTGTTTTACTTTCCTCATTCAAAGTGTTTCTTTACCAACAAAATACGTAAATGTAATTGCATGCATGTATACTTGCAGGAGAGGGGGTAAACTTATTTCCATTTCTTATCGGCTAGTGGTAATAGCCCGCTACAACGTAATTAAAATTAAAGGATATCTTATTTTACACCACGAAGTATGTATAAGTCCTCTCTAAACTTGGGACGAATGGCTTTACGCACCACTACCAACAGTCGAGGACGCTGCTTACAAGTACAGGATCTCTTAGCGTTTAACCATCCAAGTGGCTGCCACAGTCTACGCTACTTGATTCCGGTACATTGTGATAAGCATTACACAACCAAAATATATAATTGGCAACTACTTACTGAAAGCTATGTCACATTTGCTGTTGTCTAACCGCAACCTAGATAATTATAAATAGATAGTAGCAGCTGATATCACTAGCTTCTAGTGAGATATTAGTGGCTAAAAGGTTAGGCATGTCCAACTTCCATTGCTATCCCCAGCAGGGTTCACTTATGGCTGGTTTATACCTTCTAGTTGCATAGTAAAAACCGATGGGTCACTTTAAATCTGGGCATCCTTGTGGATGTCCAGGAGCGGCACATCACTAACCGCAAATGTCAATATTCTGGAGTGCAAGGGCAAGGGTAGTTCGATAGGTCTAGTCTACTGCGGGAGATCTCTGTTGGAGTTGGAGGTATACCCAACTCCAAAGAGTCAAAGGTTTTTGCAAACCTAAACATAAGGGCGTGCGACGCCCTGCATGCTTTGACTGGAGAATCTGGTTCAGAACTGGCTTCCTCTTCTTCCGAGGTGACATGACTGTGATTAATGCCTTAAGCTTTTCCTCATGGATCTCGACATTAGGCGGCCCCTACCACCCTTACCTTACCCATCCAGAATATCTTGACACTCCGGAAGTAGCGCAAAGGTCCTTTTAAGACTAGGTGCAATTTCGAAGCTTCTTGTCATAAACGAACAAAAACAACCTTCAGAGTTACTTAGTCACTGTTCATGAGTCACGTGACCGACTAGCGGCTAGTAAGTAGCGAGCGTGACTGAGTAACTAACTTGTGATTACCCAGCAGGCATCACTTCTGGTTAGTTTATACCTTCCAGTTGAACCCACACTGGGTACAGCGAAAACTTATGTATCCCTTAAATCTGGACAACCTGATGGATGTCCAGGAGCGGTACATCACTTACCGCATATGTCGAAATTATGGGGTGCAAGGGTAATTCGATAGGTCTAGTCTACTGCGGGAGATAACTGTTGGAGTTAGTGGGTTCCGTTCCCTAAGAATCAAAGGTTCTTGCTAGTCTCAACATAAGGGTGTGCCACCCCCTGCCTGCTTTGACTGCAGACGCTGGTTCAAAGCTGGCCTCCCCTTCTTTCGAGAGAACATAACTTGACATTAGTGCCATAAATTCTTCCTCATGGATCTCGATAGGAGGCTGCCCCTACCCCCAACCTTACCCATCCAGAATGTCCTGTCACTCCGGAAGCAGTGCAAAGGTCCTTATAGGACTAGGTGAAACTTATTTTTCCAAGAGAACAAAAACTAACTTGTGATTAGACACTGTACGTTGTTGCTATACTTTATTATGTTTTATTAAATGAGCCTAGGTGGTTTGGCGTAAAGAACATACTTTTTAAATCTTGAAATATAACAAACCAAAAAACATTGAATACCACAGATCAATTCAATCCTTAAATAATTTCATATCTGGAGTTGAGTAAAGGGTAAAATTGCCATTGTCAGTAAAGTAAAGTTGCCATAAAAATTGGTACATACTAACAAGCATAACAATATAATGAAAATTCTTTATATAATTTACACATTTACTTCTTGAATTGGGATCGCAGCCAGTAGAAGGCTGAAACATAAATTAGTGCAATTGCTTTAATAGCAAGATTTCTATTTAAGTTGCCAAGTAATGGTTAGTAGTGTTAGGACTCGCCTACATTACTAAAACGTAATGCTATTAGTGTATACACGATCCTTATCTGTATTACAAGTGAATTGTCACAAAGTCCATTCATACGTTATTACATAACAAATATATAGTTGTGTAGATAGGTATAACGTTCTCCTTTCTATACAATCCTAATTTTACAAAAAAACGTTCAGTTTTTATCAACCATTAGTATAAAAATATAACTATAAAATTAAAATTAAAATCTCATTCACGGATAAAGCCAAGGATTAGGCAGTTAAACGTTATTGATCATGGAAACATTAATTGTAATATAATTGCACAAATTATTAGAGTATACCGGTCATTTAAAGGAGTTGTATTTCAACTAAAATGGTACAGGCAAAAATCTGTTTCCACAAATATTTATAATTTATGTCAAGAGCATAACGTGAGACAGAACGCAGGGCAGAGATAGCTGGTCTCAGAGCCAAAATGTGACCGGATGATAACAAAAACCTCGGCCCCCTGAGTTATCTCTGGATGTCCTTCCTGCCTGTGATAACAGTCCCAAACTTGTTTTCTTGAATATTTTTACAAATGTTCGTTGTTTTCAGTTCTATTCAATGGTATCTGTAAAAATAAGCAACGTTTAAGAATACGTCTACATCAGTCCATTGAATCATCACAACTTTATAAATGAAATTATTAATAAAATAAGGTGTAAACTGGTTTGTAGTAAATAATAACTTTTCCTTTAAATTTACTAAAAAATGTAGAAATTTACCTTATAGCCTGTAGAAAATATGAAGTGACAACCTACTATTGCAACCAAAGTTCGGGTGGAGGGATTTATTTTAACAAATTTTGTAATTTTAGGAGTTCATCGTTTTAGATAATTTGGCTGTGTACATTTAAAGTATAATCAATATATAACAATGTTAGGGCTATCATTTTCCATTGTGTTTGGCAGAACGGTTGAAAATTATAAAACTATTTTAAGTACGAATCTTCTAGAAAGATGAAAGTGAAATAGATAAAAAGGATTTTGGAAGTTGTACTAAAAGACTTAGGGATATTAGTATAAATTCCAAGAACAAAAATTGTTGAAAAGGAAATATTTAGTTTTTAAACTGTTGCTTTTGCATGTCACATCTGCCTATAGACATTGGAGGGCAAACGTGAAATAAAAGCTTCTATTTTTTATAGCTTCTATTACCACATTGATCACTTCACTCCTCAAAGTTGAGAGAGAAATTATTTTGTTCACACAACTTTAGCTTAACTTAGAATTCTCCTGGATTTGTCTACTCAATAAACTCTCAACTTGCCATGAGGTAGCGTGTCTCTATTGTTCGGTGCCAGAGGGGAACAAAGCCCTGACTTCAGCCGGTCTGTAATGAGGCTGGCCTACTTCTCCACACTTGAAGTTGCTTGCCAAGCCACCCACCTCTTGTGCTATTTAATTACAGTTCGTCCTTATCTCGGACCCCTTGGATAGGTTATTGTAGCTGTTCACCCAAGAATATATCGCTCAAATTGTAATTCTTCTGGATTTGTTGTACTCAATAAACTCTCGACTTGCCATGAGGTAGCGTGTCTCTATTGTTCGGTGCCAGAGGGGAACAAAGCCCTGACTTCAGCCGGTCTGTAATGAGGCTGGCCTACTTCTCCACACTTGAAGTTGCTTGCCAAGCCACCCGCCACTTGTGCTATTTAATTACAGTTCGTCCTTATCTCGGACCCCTTGTATAGATTATTGTAGCTGTTCACCCAAGAATATATCGCTCAAATAGTAATTCTTCTGGATTTGTTGTACTCAATAAACTCTCGACTTGCCATGAGGTAGCGTGTCTCTATTGTTCGGTGCCAGAGGGGAACAAAGCCCCGACTTCAGCCGGTCTGTAATGAGGCTGGCCTACTTCTCCACACTTGAAGTTGCTTGCCAAGCCACCCGCCACTTGTGCTATTTAATTACAGTTCGTCCTTATCTCGGACCCCTTGTATAGATTATTGTAGCTGTTCACCCAAGAATATATCGCTCAAATTGTAATTCTTCTGGATGTTTTGTACTCAATAAACTCTCAACTTGCCATGAGGTAGTGTGTCTTTATTGTTCGGTGCCAGAGGGGAACAAAGCCCTGACTTCAGCCGTCTGTAATGAGGCTGGCCTACTTCTCCACACTTGAAGTTGCTTGCCAAGCCACCCGCCTCTCGCGCTATTTAATTACAGTTAGTACTTATCTCAGGCCCCTTAGATAGGTTATTGTATGTCTTCAATTTGTGCATAATTTATTTTAATAGAAAGTATTATAACATTTGTGCATCAATGATTATAAGTATGGAGTTAGCTGTGCATTTTAAAGCTTTTTTTTAAAGAATTTCTCAACTATTTAGTACTAAGTGATAAGAATAGTAATAATTCGTAAAGTAATTCAAATACTCTTTTATTAGTCTCTACAAAATTACATATAAGTGCACAAGAATTGTAGTCTTAATACGTTGATTTGCTGGTTTCTGTTGGAAGTAGGAAATTTTTAATTGGAACAATTCCTCTTATTTCTACCGCCTCATGACAGCTGGAAGTCCAAATAACATACGTTTGAGAAATCCGGCATTGGAGTTGTATAAGGTTCGTTCTTTAATATTTATTTTTGACTGATGGTATGCATGGAAAGATACCATGCTATACAATCTTTCCGTTACAAAACAATCTAGCTTTTGGGGTACGATTGATCTACATATCATTCCCAAATGGATAAATAATCCAATAGACTATTTATAAATATAAACAATGTTAAGTAATAAGAACAATTAATTATAAAATTTAAAAAAATTATATTTTTTAAGAAAATTACAACTATTTTATCCTAATATGTAGATTTAGCGTTGTGTGTCTCATACTAATAATATCACTTTATTGTAACACATATTTATTAGTACATTTTAAAAATGTTCGGAAAGCAGCATAATGAACAAAACTGATAGAACTACTTCTGCCACTTTGCACTCAAATTGTACAGTATACTAACGGATTGAGTGAGACTACTCAGTTTTACTAGATTATACCGGACATTCTCGTAACTAACATCTTGCACACAGTCTGCATACCAAAATGCTAATTCTGAGTAAGAATAACAATATTTTCGATAGTGGCTTGAGCTAGAAAATGTTTTATTAAAACAACTCTTATTGCACGGATTATCTCCTTTACACGGCACAATACAGCCGGCTGTGGTGAAAAGTACTCGAGTTTTACCCCATGAGAACAATGTTAAATTTAAAATCTTTGACGCCCATATTTTAGATCCTTTAATGAATATCTCATTTTAAACCTATGACCAATACGTATCGTAATGCTTACTGAAAATATTTTGTGAAGTATATATTGTTTTAACGATATGCAAATTTTTACATTTAAAATGTAATTAAAAAATTTTTGAAAAGTAAAAAAGTTTAAGATTTTTTTACAGTACAATCATAATATAGAACAAGCAGCCCATATTATGCAAATATTAAGCAGCCCTATATTTTCGTATAGGCTCGTTTGCACTAAGGATGAAACAAAAGATGCTAAAAAGGAGTTACGTTTTTTCTAACAATATATCAATAATGATGACGTAAGCAATCTTTTAAAAATCGATTTACTCAGCTAAATGGATGAGGAGAACCCGGAAGTTTACCTGTGCTGATTGACCTCAAGAACGATCTACCCTGTGACAGTGGTAAACACTGCCCTTTACTGACAACTTCCGCCCACAGCAAACAGCTGACGACCTGGAAGACGGGTTCGTGTTTACTCTATCGATTGGAATACTTCAGCCTTCACTGCCTTGTGATATATTCATTTACTCTCATATAAACTTACTACGGTAAATTCGATCTAGATATAAAAGTTACTGCTTTGTGTTACAGTAGTATGTAAATGTAACATAGTTTTACCGCGCCTTTATCATAAAACCTTTCACACAAGTGTAAACTAGTTGTATAGTCGTGGCTTTTTCTAAAGTGTAAAATTAATTACTTTCAAATCTGAATAATCTGTATCTTTTTTTAGATAGGTCTTTCTTACTTTGCACATGTATGACGTCGAATCTCGGACTTCTTCCAGCTCACACAGGTCTCACGCGCTTCACAATGTCATGATTGATAAATATTTAAAAATCCTTTAATTAAGACAGAACTGTGCGTCAAGAAACGTTATTTAGAAGTTATTGATTTATATTTTCGAAGCACTTATATACATTATGTAAAATAACCTGATTACATTTTCATATCAATCAATATTTTAGCCAAATATTGGTTAGAAATACATTGTAGCTACTATTTTCACGACATATGAAGGGCTAGCACTGCTTCGGTTGATTTAAAGTATTTAATAAGACATAATCTTTCTCCGGATAATCTTAATTTATTCGTATGTTTCATATTAAGTTAAATAATGCTTGTCTTTAAGGACATAGACATTTTATCATGTTGTAAGTAATTTATTATCTTTATTCTATTCGTTTGGAATTATTTAAATTTTCTTTCTGTAAATCACTGATACAGACGAGACTTTGCTACTTTAAAAATTTAAACTTCATTGGTTTAAGTGTCATGAATTTTTATTCTAAAGCGGCCCTATTCATCCAGACGAAGTAAAATAATAACTTAAATTTTAGTCGCATTGATACATTGTTTCGAAATATATTTACAACTTTTAATGATAAAACCAGTATTTATTCTGCCTTTATTTAATCGACAAAAGCAATCTAAAAGAAATTTGCTGTAAAATTTGTTCCCAAGTGATTCAGTCTTCTGCATCCTTCATCGATTGAGTTTCTGAAAGCCAATATAATTTTTATTTTCACTTTAGGTTTACGATAGATTACCGATATTCAAACCGTGTATAATTTATTTTTGTTCATTGCATTCTGCAACCTTAAATTGTTGTAGTATGTTTTATTGTGTTGTCTGATACTGAATAAAAATTTCTAATTTTCAAAAAAATATTGAAGATTAATATTATTTTTCTATATCAATTTTTTCTTGCGCACAATAGATTCATGAATCATGATACTTATCCCATGTTACTAATTTAAATTACAGAGGTAACTATTTTTCTGTAAAATGTAATTACATTTTTTCCAAAAATTAATTTTTAACCATATATTTTAACGTGTTATTACATGTCAACTCGATGCCCCGCAGATCCCCACCGGTGCGGTGTAAATGTTGACCTGAATTCACAACAGTTTTTACAAACAATCCGGTGCCACTGTGGACAAACAAGAGCCTGAACCTTGAAATGCATCCGGCGGACCGGCTCGGATAGCTCGTCTGTGAAGGTCGTGTGAAGTGAGTCGACGATCACGCTGACTTCTGTCCTACGCCTCTACATACTCGTATGTAGTAGCCAACTGAGTCCTCCTCAGCTAGACGGGCATGTGTCAATAAATCACTTCTCAGGAGTTTGGCTCTTAATTTGCTCAACAGTCATCTCAATTCTTTGTTTGAAGTTTGTTATTGACGTTGGAAGTATTGTGAAGGAATAGCGTTCAGTGATACAAAAAATTCAGCAACACTACGTTTCGAAATCTGCAATCTGATCTCCTCTTCAGGTAAATAACTAACATAAAACATAATTAGTTTATTTACCTGAACAGATTGCAGATCTCGAAATGTAGTGTTACTCGTTTTTTTTTTATCACTGAACGATGGATGGCAAATGTCCGGAAAATCCTGTTTCCTTCAGTAATCTCGTTTTCCTGTAGTTGACGACTTGATCAGGATTGTTTCAGTAATGTTTTCAATACCAAGGATCGTCTGCCATTGGTATTCACTCATTTCTATCAATGTCGAAATTCTGTTCACTTTATTTTATTTCCAACCCACTTTAGACGAAAGTAATAAAATAACTTCAATGATATCGGCAATTTTAATTTTTCTGTCTTACAGCATGTATTTTTAAGATTTTAGAGGAGCTTTTGTTAATTGATTATCTAGTTACCCAAATAAAAATGTCCTGAAAACATTTTACTATGTTTTATATAAATTTATAAATAATATAAACATTATAAACGTTTATTGTTTGTATGTTACGATAACACCATTATGGTTTGGTCAACGAAATCCATAGTAATAATAAAATGTGGTGTCTTCTCAATTACGAATACCTTTTGTTCCATAATTTTAATTTTTTTTATTGGATGGGTCGGTAGGCAGTTTTTAATTTTTCGGCAACACACATTAAGTCGTTTGTGCTAAAACATATTAAAATAAAAAATAGAGTAATACGTGCAGTTTCGGCCTCTCTAATAATTTTGAGTTCCTCAATTTCAAATTTTCGAGTCACTTTTTTCATTTTTAGGAGACATTTTGAAATTATATATAAGAAGGCTATGCTTGGCCGGAAACATAATCGTAACTCGCTTCTCGCAGTTGCCAAGATTTAACGGTACATGAGTGATAATATTTTTGAGAGAGGCGTTTGGAATTTGCTTCATTTGTATGTAACGCTGACGAAAATCATTGACAAAACTTGTTCTTTTTGAATGTATATTACTTCTTTATCACTTACTATAATATTCTACATTAAAGATGCAGTTTTCTAAGATCTTTTAACTTTTTAAATGCGTTTGGAATCTATGTTATTTTAGTCCTAAACTCCCAATCAGTGGCAATATGTACTCCACGCATCATGGGTGTTTACGTTGTGTCTTTTTTTCGCAAACATCCTTATAATAAATTATTACAATAAGTGCGCCTAAGTGAAATTCTGGAAAGATATGATGATACAAGTCATTCTTTCGTGCTGGCTGTTCACATAAGATATTACTACACGTCATATAGTACAGTCTTTCTTTGAAGTAATCAATCAAATATAAATAGAATAAAATATCTATTGAGATTAGTACCGTAATATTGTGGGATTTCGTAATAAATGTATACGGGGTTTAATTATAATTGATGACAATTTCATAAACTTTGAAAAATGAAAAACTAAGACAAACTTGGTAATTTTCATGGTCCAAAAATCCAATTTTTAGCCTGAAAACGTGGCTTATCCTTGGCGTAATTTGCCAGAAAGTTTGAATAGACAAGGTAAGCGGCAATTAGGTGACAATTGTGCCGAGTTGCACTAACCCCATCTCGTAGTCAAGTCATTGAGAGGAGCGAGTGACACGTGACGAGTCGAGCTCTGCGCCAGGGATCTCCTTACAATTCTTAATTCTGCTCATCATGTTGTAAATGTTCTTGTAATTACAGAGCTTTTTTACTTCTGTTGAGGTAAGCAAGGGATTATGAGCCAATAGTTGGCACACCCTATTGAAAGAATTGCATACACGTCGTAAGAATCATTAGCAATTCTGCTTTATACAGGGTGAAAATTAAGTCTTAGGACGACTTTATGACTTTTAAACGACCAAATTTGCATACCATTACTGGTAATAGGAAGATACTTTTCTGTGTACATGATGATCTGATGTCACCTTTAGAGGACGACCCATCGGGGATAAGAAGACAATTTTTAATGACAGCCTATGTTAAGTTCTTCATAATTTTAAAGGTTTAGTTGAACTGAAAACAATACCGTAAACCGAACTTCAAAAGGTTGATCCAGTCCGAAGAAAAATCCTTTTTAAAGTTCAAAAAATGTTTAATACATTGTACATAAGAAATAACTAATACTGTACCTGTTACAAGCTGAAGGCAATACTTACTTGAGTGAAATACGTTTAAAAATAGGTAGGTATAAGTAGTAGTATAAACATTTGTTTAAAACTTTAAACATCAGTTTCTTCCGACTGGATCAACCTTATCAAGTCAGGTGTGCGGCACTGCTTTCAGTTCAATTAGACCTTTAAAATGACGCACAACTCAATCATAGGCTATCATTAAAGATTGTCTTCCTTCTCCGGCCGGGTCATCCTAACTAGCTTATTATTTGTCTTTTCGTTTAAAAGTTGTAAAGTCGAACTAATACTTGATTGCCACCCTGTATACTAAGCTGTTAAAAGATTCGGAAAAATTATGAAAGGTGTCATATTTAAAATACTGTATTTAGGAAACCAGAATTAGTTCATGTTAACACAGCATTATTCTGAAGTACATTTTACATTACAGCATAGATAGGTTGCGCAGAGTTCTAATCTGTAAATTACTAATGTCACACTTCACACAAAATGTTATTTAAAATATAACAGTTTATTTGCCAAGTTACAATAAGAGAAAAACTACGTTTCAAGAATCAATTCGAATGCTATATTTTCTGCATATTCACCCAATTTTCTTTAAACCCCACAGCCTTTGGTTATCCCTTAGATAGAGAACTCCACATCCTCAAAATCAAGCTTTCCTGGGCTTAAAGAATGGATCATCCGAACGCATTCATTTCTCAATGACGGCTTCGCCAATTTTATTGAGCTACGTTAACTATCTTTTGTTATGAATCAATGTAAACGTCGTTCATTTTTAAGTTAATATAACCGATATTATTTTTCTAAAATGTCAAGCTATGTTGATTTACATAGGCTTCCGCCACGTATACCCTCGAATGGTATACATTACGGTCATATCCAACTGTTATCCCTTTTTTTGTCTAAACTCCAGTAGCCAATCACAACTTGCTCGAAGTAGACGATGATGATCCTCTGTTATTAAATAAACTATAGTATGATTAATTATTGTTGTACCTATATGTTGCTGAATACCCCCACCACTCTGCCACGCTTCCATTAAACCTCAATTCAGATTTACTACGTACCTTTCGTGTAATTCTAAACGTATCCACTCAAATATTCTGTCATTCATTGTTCACAACTAACTTTTGAGCATTTGATAATTTAAGATAAGCCATGATTTGATCATCAACCATGTCAATAAAATACTTATTGAATAATCTACTGACAAGAATTGGATTACTGTATTATCCTCATCAATCAATCAAATATTATACCACTCTTTTGGGATTATTTGAGATTTTTAGAGTCTTTAAATTAAATCCTTTCAATGTCGTTTCTTACTCATTACTTAAATTGCAAATTTTATTGTTAAAGTATGTTTTAATGCTCTTAGCTTCATGCTTTAACTTATGTTTACATTTTGGTAATTCTTCCATAAATTTGCAATATGTTTATGAGCTCCTTTGCACCTCTATTGTGTTTTAGAGTCTTTAAATTAAATCCTTTCAATGTCGTTTCTTACTTATTACTTTAATTGCAAATTCTATTGCTAAAGTATTTTTTTTTTGTATTAAGGATTTTTGGAAGTGCTGACGGCCAAGCGGTCTAAGACGTTTAACTTTGAGTCTGAATTAGAGATAGCGCAGGTTCGAATTATGTCTGTGACCCTTGCACTTTTTATCAGTACCATCGACCTTGTACTGTATCGATTCTCCCCCTTATTTTGTTTGATAAGGTCCTCGCACAGGCCAGTGACCCATGAGGACGGGCAGAATAAGGGTTAAAAGGGAATCGGCTTCTTTTTTTTTTTAAAAAAAAAAGAAAAAAAGCCCTAAGCTTTACATTTTTCCTTGTGTTTCCATTTTGGTACTCTTCCATAAATGTACAATATGTTTGCGAGCTCCCTTGTTCCTATATTATGTTACCTGTTACCTAAGCATTATTATTTTCGTTTATGGAACATCCAAACCAATGTTTGTTGACATAATGCAAAAAGATAGAATGGAAAATGGCGTAATTATTGTCTAAAAGGGCTAAATAAACTTCATTTGGCTTCTCTTAGAATGTAAAACTAATCTTAGAATGAGTGTGCTTTACTTGTAGTTCTAATAATATTTTGTAGGTAGCAATAGCACAGGCCATACTATCCTCCCCCTCCCCCGCAAACTCCTACACCCTCCCTAACGGTTGTTACACAGCATTTGAGGCATCTAAAGGTTACGTGAAACTCCAATTAGATCAACATCTGGTTGATCAAATCAATTCCAACTGTGCTGTTTCTTTGAAATAAAAAAAACATATTTATGCTATTTTGTAGACCTTTTATTCAATGACATGAGGGCTGTAAATTCATGTATTTAAAGTAATTAATAGATTATAAGTAATCCAAGAACATAATTTACAGATTTTCACCATTGACTGCAGAATATAAAGTATATACCTCTTTTAGCAAATAACTTTTTATTGCTAGCATAATATTGTCTCCATAGAGAACCATATTATATATTATAGAGTAAACACGTTAAATATTAAATATTATACGTTGCTCTTTGCTGCTTTTTTACAAAAAAGATATTCCCCAAAGTTCACAGGTGAACGACAGGTAATGTGGCTAAAGTATTTACTTAAACTATTTCTTACAGAATGAAATAAGTGAATTTTATTCAGTCTGCCTGGTCTTCTTTCACATATCGAATCCGAAATTCTGGTGTAAAATGGCTAATCCTTGATTTCCGATACGCTATATCAGTAAGTAGTAGGACCTTATTCTAATAACCTCTAATTATCACACATGGACCATCAACGAACTCAGCAATGCCTAGATAGAAATGAAGCTTCACGCAAAATTTCAAGTCCTACAGTCAATTCATTTTCGAGATAACATGGAAGCGCGCGGACAGAAATACAGTTTTTCGAGACCTTCGAGGAATAGGCTTCGCTGACGCTCAGCCAATTATAAAAACGTTTAACTTACTTCACTATTTTTTTATATTTGGATAATCGTGATTCTTAGCTTTCATTTTTTTTATACATAAAAGTCTAACCAAGCGTAACGCTGTATTATCATATTATATAGAAACGGGGGAAGAAATAAAATTATCATTTTCCTACATCGTTTCCCGATTATACCAACAGTAAAGTTGTTTTGTTTCTCAGTGTTCCGCAATTTAAAACGCCTTGCAGAAGAAGCGACACTATGGCTACACAACCGTATCGAAAAGGAATGAATATGAAGGCGTCGTTCGTTCGCGCTGCGTCACGATAGAGATTAGCACGACGAGATGATCAAGTATATTGCTTGATAAGGAAGATAAGGGGTTTTTCGCTCTATAAACAGAATATGACACCTTTACGTGCTATGTAACATTGCACTATGCTGAACACAATATTTTAATCTGTTAAAAAAAGAAGAATACATACAAGTCAGGGTGGAATAAATCTATTATTTCCTTCTTTTATAAATAGGCATTCCATAGGTGCCAAGCAAAAAACATTCTTTGGCAGTTTACATAACCAAAGCCTATTAATATTATAAATGCTTAAGTTTGTGAAGACCAATTTTAGATACAACTCTAGTCAACGGACTTGGACAACACTTGGCATATTTATTGCGTAGATATAAGAACAAAACAGATATATTTTCATTCCTAAATACTTGTGCCAGAATGTTGTATTTCCATAAACAAAATGCCATCTGTACTTTATTGTAGTGTGCATTAAATAGCTGATCCGAAGTGTTCTGGAAATAGCTATGATGTCAGCATTATCTAACTTTTACTGTAGCAGTGACGAATTCAAACCATTTATTTTATTTTGAATGCTCGAAATTAGTTTTCTTTCAAATTGTGTGACGGTATATTTCGCTGACATCATCTAAGACCTCCATCATATTACAAGTGCTTTTATAAAAAAAACTACGACTCTCTAAAGCATTTCAAGTGTTACTGAAATCATTGGTGCTACTCTACTAAATGTCGTGCAATTTTAAAGAGCCATTTGTTCCATTTAATTGGTTCTCACAAGCGATGTTTCACTCTCCGACTTTATTGCCTCAAAACACTCCTTTTTAAACTTTAAATTCCAATTATTCAAAAAAATGCATCAGAATATTGTAATAGCTTCCAGTGACCATCACTTGTCACAGGAGTGGTTTTTTTACACAATATTCCTATAACAAGAATATCCTCAGCTTTTCAGCAGAAAATGGCGCGTGAAACCGCGGGTAACTGCTAGTTTAATTATAACTACGTCTCTTACAAGCACATTTTCTCATTACACGTACAATAACCTACATTTTCTCTTCAATTTCTGTTCAAACTTAATAGGTTAACTTTAGCTACAAAAATTAAATATACTATCAATATTCATGCAAATCAACGACGTACTTTTAAAAATTTCCCATCGCCTGACTATACAGATATGACACTAAAATAACTGTAGCACCCAAATTACAGATCTATCCTAGACCAAATTTTAAGTGGACAACCTTGTAGTTGTAATACAATGGAAATGCGTCAAGCGAAAACATCGCGCAAGGAGTAGAAAAGCATAAGAAGTACTCAATGCTCATTAAAAATATGCAATTGAATTGTGCTTAAGAAATTGACTCGATACTTTGCGTCTGTCAGTAAATGGAATTTCATTTTTCACGTGTTTATAGTTCGTATTTTTTAGGGCTCTTTTTTAGGTAGATCTATGAGGTTTATTTGCTTACATTAAAGACATGATTGCACTTTAAATATACTCCAATATTTATACTACAATATTCGGTAGGAAGCATAAGAATGAGAATATTGCATGCATAAAGCATAATTTTTAAGCTCAAATTTGCAGAAAAAATGCAGGTTTAGCAGCACCCACAAACCATTCACTCAAGATGCCAAAATAGGTTCAAACATTTAACCAAATACCTCCATGGTGAATGGGAGGGACGTAGTTGGGCAACGTCATACTTTTGGAGCATTACATGCTTCAGTGCTCCGGCGAACTTCTGCATACGCGAACTTTAGTAAGGTTCTTATATCGTGTACAATGGAAGGTGCGAACATTAATTTAAAACGAACTCAGAAAGTCTTTCTTGGTACTTAACTTAAAATGATCACCGCACTATTAGGAATGTGGGTTAAAAGCAGTAAAGTTGTTTGCATAACGGCTTTCTCCAAGTGTTCCTGCAGTTATTGACACATCCCCGGCCAGTCCATTGTCTAGTCTCATCTTCGTAAAAACTACCTTGTTCCTATTTTGAATTATATTCAAGGAAGACAAATCTCACATACATTTAACACCATTATTGTAATTGTCTCGCGATGCATTAACCTAATTTATGCTACAACGGCCATTAGCATTAAAAATATGTTTCGAGATTGTGTTACAAAAGAGGTCTTCAGAAAATAACACTTAGTACACAAACGGTAAACACAATTACCATATTGCGATAACAAACACAAGAAAACTTTCGACCTGATTTACGCGGAAATCAATATCAAGTAAAATTAATCCTTTAATAGGTCGAGGATTAAAACCAATATCAACTTCGAAATAGAATCAAATCATTGGAGCTTTCATATGAAATCACACAGAAATACAAACGTGAGTGTAAACCTATCGTTGCATTAAATGTTCCCATTATTGGATTTACATTTAGAATCCATTAATTGAAGTTGTATCATCTCAATGATGAATCAAAATCTATGACATTTAGTTTAATTTACGTCCGTGTAAAGTTGAAGTTAGATTTCACTTTAAGTTGATTCCAACTTTAGTTAAATCTCCAGTTCAGTTGCCAAGTTAGACTGAACTTAATTATTGGTTATATTCTCGTTCTTATTTGTATTTACATAAAAACCTCGTCGTTATAACACTTGTGTATTTATATTTCACTTTTGTATCATAGAGCAAACCTAAAAATATTTATGATTTCGGGACCCATCACAGATTTCTTTCTTGTAATTCTTTTACATCTCACGAAGATGACGTTTGAGGTGTACAATAACTGCTTATCTAAACCAAATTGAACTGGTTAAATTGAATTGGTAATTATTTAATTATTATTAATAATAATAATAAAAAAAAACTTTATTGCGAACAGACAATGCACACACTGTATCACAATCGTCCTACCTAACCTAATCATTCGTTCTGACAATGTACCATTCAGACATACATTATATTATTTATCAGCATGGCGAATTAAGATTTAAAATAAGATATACTGTTTTAAGGCAAAAATTCGCAATAACAAGATTCCTTGCCATGTTAAAAATAGCATAGCAGTAAAATTAGTATTCAGGATTAATAATTCATTATAGTTTCATATTTATAGATGACAGCCACCTATTCAATCTACTACCACCATGTCACTAGGGATATTTTTTAACACAAAACGTTGTTCTTTCTTAAATATAGAGAGGGAAATGTTTATAAACCCAGAAGGGTTTAACGATAAATCTCTGTGGCCTAGTTGGCTGAGTGCCTTTTGCCTTCTAACTTCTGGTACACAATGCTGTTGGCAATAAACGGAATTCAACGGCGTGAACTTTTGTCTTCTTTTTTTAATTAAAAATAGAAATTTAGAGAGAAAACAGGAGGAAATAAACAGTCAAATATTTTGTGGCCCAATTGGTTGAGTGCATTTTGCCATCTAACTTCTGGTACACAATGCTGTTGGCAATAAATGGAATTCAACGGCGTGAACTTTTGTCTATCTTTTTTTTATTTAAAAATAGAAATTTAGAGAGAAAACAGGAGGAAATAAACAGTCAAATATTTTGTGGCCCAATTGGTTGAATGCATTTTGCCATCTAACTTCTGGTACACAATGCTGTTGGCAATAAACGGAATTCAATAGTGTGAACTTTTATATTCTCTCTATTAATTTATAAATACAAATTTAGAGACAAAAGAGGACAAAAAAACAGTATATCTTCTGAGGCTCAATTGAGTTCGCGTTCTTACTTTTTTACACAATGCTGTTGGCAATAAATAGAATCCAACGGTGTGAACTTTAATCTTCTTTTTATTAATTAAGAACAGAAATTTAGAGACAAAACAGGAGGAAACAACCAATCAATCTCTGTGGCCCAGTTGGCTGAGTGCCTTTTGCCATCTTACTTTAGGTACACACTGTTGTCGACGATACTCTATGTACGAGGGTCGTTCGGAAAGTAAGTTGCTTTAACCAAATAAAAATTACTCGCAATTTTAAACGTTTTATTATATACATTTGAAAGAGCAACTATCAAACTGTTAGAAAGATTGGATTGTAGCGGTCATTTGCAATCAAGAGATTAATTCGCTTGCGTATTGCTTCGTATCAGAATGACAGGTCACCGTTACAGTATTGTTCATGGAGATGACAAGCCCCTCGCTGTACATTCCATGGAACATAATCAGGATAAAATTGAAAACTGTTATAGATTAAAAGACATCAATAATGTTCCATTGCATGCCAACGAAAATATAAATAGGTTTAATTTGAGAAGGAATATGTATATAAATGAATGTTTGTCCGTATGTCCTTTATAGAATCGTAAAACTATGTGACTCATATAACGATAATTATGAAAATTTGATTATATGAGTATTTTTCCACGCAGAAGGTTTATATGCTATGCTTATTGATGTAACTCGCCACCTGGCGGCGCTGCAAAACTTGGAGTTTTCAAAGCGCCTGCACATTATAAACTGCAATTACGAGATAGTTACTTATATTAAATGGCCAAACACTATTTGAAGGCACTAAGTCATGATGTATATTTGTCTTCAAAATACTCGTATATTCCTTGTTGAACTTAAAGGTTGAGTGTTAAACCACTTTATAATAAAACACATGTACCCTACATGTACAATACACTTTTGATAAATTTTCTTGATCGTGACATCAAGGCAAATTCTGCATCGACGTTGGAAATATAATTCACTTAAATCAGAAGTGTTCATACACGGGCAAAGCTTACGAAAAGCGTGCGAAGCCGCGGGAAATAGCTAGTCTATTTTGTTGTCTGGTTGGCTGAGTTTTATGCCCTTTTACTTTTGTTACACAAATAATACTTCTATTGCACAATTTTCTGGTACACATAGTTCTGGAACACACAGTTCTAGGGCACAATGTCCTGGTACACATACTTCTGGTACACCCGTAAGTGGAATTCAGCGGCGTGTACATCACCAGGTCCTCCTTCCAAATTGTTGCTTGGAAGGGTTTTATCACATTCTTTGTTGCATTAAACAAGACAAATTTAGAGACAAAACTGGTGATAACTAATAATAAATTATGTTACCTTGTTTGCTGAATGCCTTTTTTGGCTTCATACTTTGATATGCCGCTGTTGGAAATAAATAGCGTGCAATGGTGGTGTGGACATTTCCATTTTTGAGAACTAACCAAAGGAAAATGTAGGGACAAAACTGGAGTAACTGAGCATTAAACTTTGTGGCCTCTCGTTTGCTGAATCCCTGTTAAATCTTCCTCCTATTTTAACACGAGTGGCACGTACTTATGAAGTTCCACTTATATTTTAAAGACAAAGTAAAGTTAAAGCCAAACAAAGTTTTTTTTGTTGCAGTCATAATTTACATATGACGTTCAAATTCGTAAGAAAGATCTTTTTAGGTCTTGTGTTGGTTAATATTATTACTCAATATCTTATGCTATATAATCTTGAAATCTATTAATATTGCAACATGTTCTAAGAAATCGTTCAAATAACAAAACATTCGCAGGATATTGTGTATAATGTACGAGAAATTAATTTTAGTTGTTTGTTTAGTTTTTTAGAACTATGTAACAAGTTAATTGGTAAAAGGGAGAATTATATTTCTAATTTAGAAACATTCGTAATATCGTAAGATTCAAACATATTTAAAAATTATTACACATTTTATAAGCAACGTACAAGTATGTTGTGCGAAAAGAGATATCACAATAACTATTGTTTATCATCAAAAAACTTAGTTGAACCACTAGTAAGATAATGAGCCAAATTTGAGTTTTGTTTTATAGACAATATATAAAATTGTCATAATTTCCCACACACATGTCCAAAAGAATCTCTCTTGGAAAATTAATAAATCCATTATTTTATTATTTCAGTTCATAGGTAGTACAAACAAAACCCCCCTCATCCGATTTTCGCACCTCGGTATTCGTTTTCAAAGAACGTATTTCGTATTCCTGTTTTCATACTGAAATTCAGCACAATTCAAAGGAATGCATGAAACAAAGGAAGTGCATGGGTTTCATGCACCAAGGGCAATGACCTTTAGCTAGTACGTACAGTCGGATTTCGGAATGATGTTCCTTTTTAGATCATTTAGATCGCAGTCATAAAATATTTTTATCGCTTTACTAGGATTGGAAGGAATTTGAAGCGGAATTATGCTAATTAAAATTAAGCCAAAAGAAAAACTGTCAAAAACAGAGATGATGATGTGGATTTTGATAGCACGACCAGGCAAAAAGTAGTTTCACTAAAAAAAGTTATTTAAAACATATAATTTTATTAAATTATATTTCATTTAAAAATACAATATACTTTAAGTCATACATGAGTGAATAAAAAATGCCGCTCCCTGCGGTTATATTTCACGTAGCCTCAGCCGTTTTCATTTGGGGTTGATTACAAATTTGCTAATGTATATTAATAGGTACCTACCTTTAAATACTTGTAATTCCTTGTGGACTGATCAATGTTTTCGGAATTTCTGTTTTCAAAGACCTATGGAATTCTTGGAAAGGTATCTCAAAGACCTATGAATTTAAATTTAAAAAAGTATTCTTCAACAATATCGATTGCACCGTCTCGAGGTAGACATCAGGAAATTGGTTGTGGCCAAAACGTCTGGCGGAATTATTGAACAGCCCGTCCCCGACTCGCAGTGTCCAGAACTTTGTCGAAAGTCAATTATTTATTTAGCCCGCTCCCGATACAACCGGCGCGGTTCTCATTAGCGTGGCAGGGGATTGTTTGCTTGGAATACACTTCATCCACTTCGCTATCACGTTTATGAGGCTCGGTTAATTGAAAACAAAAGGTGATTAAAATCGATGGCTTGAGTAACTGCAGAAAACATACACATGAAGGGAAATAAAGCACACCGTCCCGCTCTTAACTCTTTAAGTAATTTACACATATCAATATCTTCACGGAATGTTCATAAATATTTTTATACACAAGTACTTTATGATTGTATTACGTTTTCCACAAGTTAACCGTTATTCAGGGACGTCCATCAATACGGGACAAGAGGCAGGGACAACCTTCGGTTACATCCGCACAGAACAGCCGCATTCAAACGTTTGCCATCCGAGGTTAGTGTTAAGCTGATCAACAAGCTCCCTGATGAAATAAAAAATTTGAATGAACCAACAAAAATTAAAGCTCGATTGAGACACTTTTTGGTGTCGAGGATGTTTTACTCAGTGGAAGAGTTTATGATGAGCCGCTGGGATGGAATTTAAAGTAATTGGATCATCCTCTATTTCTGGTGGTAAAATTTAGAAGATTTTAAAACGTATGGCTGTAAGTATTAGGAATGAGTGTGGACTGTGTATGGACGGGTATGAATGGGGTCAATTTAAAATAGATATACATATTTCTAAATAATTTAATTTGACGATTGTATGCAATTTTTATAATTGTTGACACAATAAAAGTATTATTATTATTATTCTTGTGTGGCCCATTCAATAAAAATAATACTATTTAATAACATTGTTTTATAATATATTAGCTGTTTCCCGCGGCTTCGCACGCTTTTCGTAAGGTTTGCCCGTGTATGAGCACTTCTGGTTCAAATGAATTATATTTCCAACGCCGAAGTAGAGTTTACGTTGTTGCCACGATCAAGAAAATCTGCCAAACGTGTATGATTATAGCCATTGTACACGTGCATGTACTGTATTATATAGTGGTCTAACAGTCAAAAGGTTGGTTTAAGTTCAACCAGAAATGTATTTTAAAGACAAATATACATAAAAACTTAGCGCCATCAAATAGTGTTTGGCTATGTAATATACCACTCAGGGCCGGTTGATGGTGAGTTACGTCAATGGGCATAGCATATAAACCTTCTACTTGAAAAAATACATATATATATATATATATATATATATATATATATATATATATATATATATATATACATACAAATTTTCATAATGATCTGTCAAATAGTTTCTAGAAAGAGTCTATAAAGGACATAAAGACAAAAATTCATTTTATATATATATATATATATATATATATATATATATATATATATATATCCAGTTTAATTATAGCTGGTAGATTGATACTTAAGGTTATATCTTAGATAAGTTATTTCTTCATTCAATACCTCAACGTTGTGTTGGATCTTTCTTGTCTCTTTACCCAAATATTAATCTGAGGAACAACGCATCGTTCTGGAACAGTAATTCCAAACGGTAGTTTCCCCGACAAAAAATTATTTCCAGTAGTGTTTAGTATTTTATTTTGTCAAATTAAAAGATTCTAAATTAAGTTTATATTCTGGTTGCAGTTGGTGCTAGTACGATAATCAAACTTACTACTCTTGGTTTTTTTCGTGTTATTAAAAAAAATTAGTTGAGTGATGAGGCACGGAAATGTTGGGATTGCAGCAAACCTACTTACACAGAGCAATGTCGAAATAACATTTAGTTAAGAAATGTTGCGTACGTTGCATTATTTAATCAATTTGTTTTGTTGGTGGCCTTTAAACACTCAAAATCCAACGCAAGATTCAAAAAATATTTATACAGATTCTGAAAAATTATATCTAGTAGAATATATTCGTATAGCAAACGTATTCTAAACGTTAACATATTGGGCTGAAACTTTTATTTTGCGTTTTTTTTTCGGATATACACAGAATCACCTAAGACATCATTATTCACTTATGTACATCACGTGATCGCTCATAGATCGTAATCGTTACTCCATACACATTTCATACACAGCAGCATCGGTTTGGACAATTCTTTTGCCGTGGCAATCTTCAATAAACCCGGTTGTTACAGACCCACGCTAGAGCGGTTAGGAGTGCTGTTGCATGATTGCCAACATTGAACCTTCCTCTCGACTCCGTACGACCGCACTGCTTGATTTCTTTAATTTTATTGTGACTTTCAGGTTTAATAATACCTGAAAAATTAACTTTCCATCGCCTTCTCTTGAGCTGATTGCCTTTAAAACGTTATAAGCAAGATAAAGCATGATCGCACCGTTTTGCTGCCTGCCTCTACACAGGCTATACGTAAGTTGGCAGCACTGACATCCGCAAATTGAACGACAACAGCAACAGTTGCTATATGTGTCCAATCCATAACAGCGGTAGCGGTTGCTGTCGACCGCAGCTGCCGCCACAGCTTTCACAACTGCAGAGAGGACCAATATTAGTACAAAATTCAAATCCCGCAATACAATAATCAACAGAGCATAGACAAAATTCAATCATGTATAGCAAACATTACTATTCTAAAATTTAAAATATACTGCTATCACATCGAACACTCATTTAGGTATAAATTTTAATAAGTGTTCTGTACCTTTCATTGCCAATTTTACTTAATGATCCGTAAGTAATACATAATAAGCCGTCATCATAACCTAAATCGGACAATATTTGGCTAGGGACCTCGAAACATAAATACCTGAGGTTAATTTGGAGCGAACGTGGCCAAATCTTAACATCCCATGTCAAACCTTGATCCAAAGAATTTAGTGGAGTAGACTTTCTAAGGTATACTGTCCGCCAACATTATCGCAAGTCTACCGTATGCAAAGCAAAATTCGAAACGTTATATTTTCAAGAATTTGTTTTCAGACTGAGGCTGTGAAAATATGCACATCACTGTTTAATGCAACAACGGAGTTTTGTTCTAAAACTTATTTTGAAATTCATTTAAAGCGGAGAATCGTATCATTAGCATACTTTACTACATTAGCATACAAATCTTTTGTGCAATAATGATGCTTTTATACCGTGTATATAGATAAGGAAAAGTATCGGACTATAACTCGTTCCTTGAGGGTCTCCATAACTCGTTTTCATTCAGTTTATTGAAATTTGGACAACTTGGATTATGTGACTTAGATATGAACTACGCCACAAGAGAGACAAGACGCGAATGCCACGGGATTCCAACTTGTCAAGTAGCGTGTGACCTTCAAAACAATCGAAGGCTTTTGATAAGTCAATAAATACACTCAAAGTATGATTACGACCTTCCAATCCCTCTAAAATCATATCAACAACACTCACAATTGCTTCTATCGTAAGTGTTTCCTGTTTAGACCCTGAATTGGTGTCTTGAGAGCAAATTAGTTATTTTTATAAATTGCAGCATCCTTGTAAATGATGTTTTTCTAAAGTTTTGCTCAGAACTGACAAAATCAAAACTGGGCGATAATTGTTAATAAGTGTAGAATCGTATTTTTTTTTTTTTAATTAGAGTTGCTCTAAAATTTTATAGCAGTGTGAGGAAACTCATGATTGAAATGCACAACTTTGGCAATGTATGCTTTACAGCGTGCTTAGAGTATTTCCTGATAACCCATATTGACATAGAATTGATATCATTCGATTTTTTGGCTAGGAGCAGATGAATAATTCTGTAAATCCCCTCAACCAGATCTCCTGCAAACGCCAGTACCATAGAGGATACTTGATGTGGGGGGGGGGGGGGGTGGGGGGGGGGGGGGGTGGGGGGGGGGGGGGGTGGGGGGGGGGGGGGGTGGGGGGGGGGGGGGGTGGGGGGGGGGGGGGGTGGTTTGGGTAAGACATAAAAGTAATAGAGGATATACAAATTAATTACTCTCCTTCAAAAACTAGTAATTGGCACAAAATACATTGTCTTTAATGATTAACCTTTAAAAATCTCTAAACATTGGTTTCACTTGAAACCAGTGGCAACGTTTTTGTTACCATGGGTAAGTTAAAGACTTACAGTGTTATGCCCTAGCGAGTCCGAAGGTATGACTTTATTAGTACTGACGACTTATGATGGAATATACTCGTCATATATTCATTGCAACATGTTTTCCTAATTTTCACCCAAAGAACAATTCCAAACGTCTTACATGGAGAGATCGTTATCACCCATTTCATTTGAGAAAATGTGCGATAGCAACTCATAACTCTGGATGATAATAATAATTATACTATTTCTTCACGAGTATAACAATGACACTGTAATTTTAAATTATATACATATAACATGAAGTATTAAAAATAAATTTGGTATAGAATCCTGTGAAAGTATTGTTTTAGATTGTCTGGTATTTCTAATTGTTCTTGAAATATACGTACAATGCAAAATTGTAAGAATATATCAAGTATTAATTACAAATAAATAGAAATGGTCCATTATTATTTTAAAACTGTTTCAACAAACAAAAGTCACAAGATATACTTAGATAAAACTTTCATACGGTGAGATAGAATTACTCTCCGTTTAACACTGTAAAAGGTTTGTGCCGGAGACATCATTTTAGATCCTTTCTCCCTCTCCCTCTCTAGCTTTTACCGAGGTTCACATTTCTTGCTTTCCCTGCCAAACATCGTCCGAGACTTTACTTGGGTGCCTGACAAACATTTCTGGAGTGGACTTCCATTCTGAGATGCTTGAGGACGACAGCAGCCTAAATATCGTCTCTTTCTCTGGCTTTTACCAAGGTTCTCATTTCTTGCTTTACTCTCCCAAACACCGTCCGGGACTCTTTACTTGGGTGCCTGACAAACATTTCTGGAGTGGACTTCCATTCTGAGATGCTTGAGGACGACAGCAGCCTAAATATCGTCTCTTTCTCTGGCTTTTACCAAGGTTCTCATTTCTTGCTTTACTCTGCCAAACATCGTCCGAGACTTTACTTGGGTGCCTGACAAACATTTCTGGAGTGGACTTCCATTCTGAGATGCTTGAGGACGACAGCAGCCTAAATATCGTCTCTTTCTCTGGCTTTTTACCAAGGTTCTCATTTCTTGCTTTACTCTGCCAAACATCGTCCGAGACTTTACTTTGGTGCCTGACAAACATTTCTGGAGTGGACTTCCATTCTGAGATGCTTGAGGACGACAGCAGCCTAAATATCGTCTCTTTCTCTGGCTTTTACCAAGGTTCTCATTTCTTGCTTTACTCTCCCAAACACCGTCCGGGACTCTTTACTTGGTACCTGACAAACATTTCTGAGTGGACTTCCATACTGAGATGCTTGAGGACGACAGCAGCCTAAATATCGTCTCTTTCTCTGGTTTTTTACCAAGGTTCACATTTCTTGCTTTACTCTGGCCAAACACCGTCCGAGACTTTTACTTGGGTGCCTGACAAACATTTCTGGAGTGGACTTCCATTCTGAGATGCTTGAGGACGACAGCAGCCTAAATATCGTCTCTTTCTCTGGCTTTTACCAAGGTTCTCATTTCTTGCTTTCCCTGCCAAACACCGTCCGGGAGACTCTTTACTTGGGTGCCTGACAAACATTTCTGGAGTGGACTTCCATACTGAGATGCTTGAGGACGACAGCAGCCTAAATATCGTCTCTTTCTCTGGCTTTTACCAAGGTTCACATTTCTTGCTTTACTCTGCCAAACACCGTCCGGGACTCTTTACTTTGGTGCCTGACAAACATTTCTGGAGTGGACTTCCATTCTGAGATGCTTGAGGACGACAGCAGCCTAAATATCGTCTCTTTCTCTGGCTTTTACCAAGGTTCACATTTCTTGCTTTACTCTGGCAAACACCGTCCGAGACTTTACTTTGGTGCCTGACAAACATTTCTGGCGAGAACTTCCATTCTGAGATGCTTGAGGACGACATCAGCCTAAATATCGTCTCTTTCTCTGGCTTTTACCAAGGTTCACATTTCTTGCTTTACTCTGGCAAACATCGTCCGAGACTTTACTTTGGTGCCTGGCAAACATTTCTGGCGAGAACTTCCATTCTGAGATGCTTGAGGACGACATCAGCATAAATATCTTCTCTTTCTCTCCTTCTTTTACCGAGGTTCACATTATTGGCAACTACACTTGTAGAAGATCTTGCATTTCTTTTTGTTTCACATTTATCTCAGATCCTTCTTGGATTTTTCATACTAAGTATAATTTCATGATTATCGTGTGTCATTGTGACGGTATTCCGGCGGTATTGTTATACACACTCCTATCGACGTTGTAGACAATAATCGCCACGCTATCATCATTTCCCGCCATTTTGCGATCTTATCCTGGACGCTACAGATCTGATTTGTTGTTTTAGTAGGACATTTATTTTCCAAACCAGTCCATGTATTATTTTTTGTTATATTTATTATGTGATGAAGTACTACAAAATTATTACCAACGAATATGAAAACGTTGCAATCAACTCAACGGTATGTGAAATAGATCGCTACACTGTTTCTAATCGGAATTCGATTATTGTTATAGTAGTGACAACTGGAAAAACAGGTCGTTGGGGTAGTGAATCTGATCACGCATTTAACTAGGTACAATCGTGTAATTACTTGATTATGCATAATTAATAAATAAGAATAAGAAATAATTTATTCCTCCTTTAGTTCACAATTAAACTAATATCGACATTTGCCTGCAATTACTAGCCATAATATTAAATACCTTTGGCTAGCACAACTTAAACTAACATAATTATTTATATATTTACAGTCGATAATTATTATCAACTTAAAAACTTGCGGTAGTAAAATGTAACTATTTAACTATTAAGTAAAAATTAACTATTTGACTATTAATTCACTTACAAGAGCAAATCAGTTAATTTCATAGATTTGTCAAACTAATGGACAAGTTTTGCTGGACATGTAATGTTGTTCACTCTGTGTCCCATAATCGATATGACGCCGATCTGTCATATCCGTGTGTTACGCAAAAATGTCCCAAACGACGTCATTCTTTATTTCGAATTAGCTAAAGGTCTGCATGTAAGAATCACATGTTAAAATTTATATTCACATTAATTCACACGTTCTTCATAATTTTCAGCCCTCATCCGAAAAACTAACCCTAATTCGAGAACCGAACATTTCTAACTGTACCGTTATTGAAAGATGAGATCGTATAAACGTGTGTGTAACTCGCAAAATCACACATGCACTCGTATAACTGAAAATGTACGTAGCAGAGTTCAGCGGCTAAAACAGTGTTTGTCGCGGACAATCCCTGTTTGACACAACAAAGACCACACAATGGGTCCAGTACAGAGGCCTGTCGTGCCCACGCGAGACAATGTTACAGTTTAATACCACAAAAGGATATACTTCCCACACACGTATAACTGAAAATGTACGTAGCAGAGTTCAGCGGCTAAAACAGTGTTTGTCGCGGACAATCCCTGTTTGACACAACAAAGACCACACAATGGGTCCAGTACAGAAGCCTGTCGTGCCCACGCGAGACAATGTTACAGTTTAATACCACAAAAGGATATACTTCCCACACACGTATAACTGAAAATGTACGTAGCAGAGTTCAGCGGCTAAAACAGTGTTTGTCGCGGACAATCCCTGTTTGACACAACAAAGACCACACAATGGGTCCAGTACAGAAGGCCTGTCATGCCCACGCGAGACAATGTTACAGTTTAATACCACAAAAGGATATACTTCCCACACACGTATAACTGAAAATGTACGTAGCAGAGTTCAGCGGCTAAAACAGTGTTTGTCGCGGACAATCCCTGTTTGACACAACAAAGACCACACAATGGGTCCAGTACAGAGGCCTGTCGTGCCCACGCGAGACAATGTTACAGTTTAATACCACAAAAGGATATACTTCCCACACACGTATAACTGAAAATGTACGTAGCAGAGTTCAGCGGCTAAAACAGTGTTTGTCGCGGACAATCCCTGTTTGACACAACAAAGACCACACAATGGGTCCAGTACAGAAGCCTGTCATGCCCACGCGAGACAATGTTACAGTTTAATACCACAAAAGGATATCCTTTCCACACACGTTCCTATATCAAGTATGGTTTTGTTTCAGAAAATGAATCCGGGGCAGTATTAATAAGTGATTTTTCATCCCCATATGAAATGCCATTAATTTGAGAATGACTTGATTTCTCCTATTTAAGAACCGGCTTTAGCAAAATGACCTTGATCTTTCCCATAAAACAATGTACTGATCTTGAGTTTTTACCTTTTTTATGTAAAGTGTATACTTTTGAATATTAAAACTACAAAATGCAACACGGTTTAATATTTTTTTCTGAATAACCCATAAAATATAAAAAAAACTAAAATGTTTTCAATGCATATTCATTGCATCTCTAAAATGAGACATCTCACATAACTCTTGTCCCAAAATAAGGGCGTAAAACTTCATGATGTAGTTTATAGTTCAAGTCATGCGCAAAGTATAAAGTTTACAAAACAGGTTAAAAGCGTTAAAATTAGACATTTCCCATAACGCTGCGATCTAAATCTGCAGAGGTTTAACATTGCTTTTATGGTGAAAAATTCAAGGTTATTATAGGGAAAACACATTGCTATTATAGGGAAAACTCAAGGTCAGTTATTTTTCTACACTTACTGTAATAGTGAGCAAGTAACATGGGTTTGACTGTGCCCTTTAACCTCCTTAAGGTATTGTGGAGGTAATTTCCAGCTTCACAAAACCATAAATCACCAGACGACATTATTGAACAGAAAAGGTGTTGTCGAAGTGTGTCAGAGTGACGTCACTGCCGTGACGTATGACAGGCCGGTTCATATGCGGTCCACTGCAGCGCCAAACAGTAAGACGCGAGTGACCGCATCAATATTCTAGGTCCTAGGAAATCACACGACGGTCAATGGTTTTGCCATAAGGACGTCAACCTAATATCACTACCAGGTCCACTGACAACTTCACTTTGCAAAAAGAAAATACTACGATCTATTATGGAGGCAAGGACGTAGCCAAAAAAAAATTGGGGAGTCAAGACGACTGATATTTTCCTATAGTGGACAGAAAGTAAAGCAAGTGCAGTCAAACCGCTCATTCCCCGTTTTGTTCTTTAAAACGTTATTGCCGCGTTTCAATGTTGAGAATGATTTTTCAGAAGTGCATGCCAGTAATACTGAATTATTTAAATAATGATAATCATTTGCAAAAAAAGTAATTGAAAAAAGGTCCGTACCCCTTAGACCCTCACGCTGATGGCTACGTCCTTGTCAGAAGGAAGAAATAATGCAAAAAGTAACAAAATTTTATTATGATTCTTTACTATCTTTTTTTTAATAGATCACCGAGGCAAGATAATGTGTGAAAAAATATCTGCACTACAAATTGAGTGCTTAGAGATCGTGTCTATCACATCGTAATGCACTAAATTTTGTACCTGAAAAGACAGCCACTTCACCCAATTTTAGGTGTCTCTGATGTCGAAACGATGTAAAGGTTCGTTGTGAGCGTCTTCGTCGCTGACTTTCTTCCGATTTATTCAGACAAACGTGACTCCAGATTCCAGGAGTCAAGTCTGAGACAACGTCAGATACCAGACGCTGGAATGAAAGGAAGGTGAACTGGAGCTAAACTCAACATTCAAATTGAATCGACCTTTCTACCATAACTACGTTAAATAACATGTCACACCCTCCATTCGTCTTTCATGTACATATTGTAAAATATGTCCTTATGTTTAACCGTTTTTTGGGCCTTATTTATAAGATGTACCAAAACTCTTCTTCAAATTCCTCATACTTCGCTTGGAATATTGTTTATTGCAACTTGTTCGGTTTTTCCTGTATACTTCTGATACTGTATATTGCTGACTGGGCCCCTGAACAGTTGCAGGTGACGGAAGCTAAGAACACGACATGGTACAGTGAGCGTGTGATGGAGGCGCGGATGGCCTGGCGTCGCCGCACACTCAAGGAGGCGTGTTCTCGCTTCGGCCTGGACGTTCCGGGCAACGACTCACTGCACCGACCCAACGCCTGGGAGTTCCTCATCAACAAGCAGCACCACCTCATCTGGTGCAACGTCTTCAAGGCGGCATCATCCTCCTGGATGTACAACTTCAACATCCTAGCAGGTACACAGCCTCAGTATAACTTATCTTTTCAAGTTTACTCCTCAGACTGTTCAGAGTAGTGAGCATGCTGCAAGGCACTGACGATTTGAGTCTGAAATTGAGACGAGACAAATTGAAACGTAAAATACATTTAGATTACATTTTTAAGGCTTTCTTCTCAAACACTAAGCAGGCACTTTTATTGCTATTATTGAAGCTATATTGCATTATTTTAGCATCAATAAATTGCAGCATCAAAAACAAACCTTCTTTGGTTCTCATAATAGCAAGAGACACCTACAAATAACAGAGAATAGAATCCAATGTGGGACATTCAGTGTTTTAACCCTTTGTACTTCTCCACTATTCTTCATCATCAAACAAAGGAACACACAAGTCAATGAGGTGACTCCGCCTCTCTGTAGTCCGACATTCTTTCTTATCTAGCAAGTGATTATTCAACTATTTGAGGTTTTAATCAACTGCCATTCCAATTTTTCTTGAACCGGAGCAATTTTGTTGCTCCAAAACGAACCTTCTAAAATCTTGCTTTTGTCCGTCCGTCTCCACGTATGTACTCTTGATAGAAATGTCCTAGAAACTTGAAGTATAGGGAAACTCAGTATATAGGTTCCTCTTGGTCCAAGGATAAACTCCTGATCTTGGGGATAAAAGGGCGTCCGTCCGTCTTCCGTTGTGTTCCGTCGGGCCCTTCAATACTCTGTTGCATCGTTTTATTTTTTCTTATTTTTCCAGGTAACCAATTAATATGTTATGTAATCTATCGCCGTGTGTCTCAAAATACCGTTGCTATCGATTTGCCAGCCGATTTTACCGTCTTTCCTTTCTTTGGAGCCCGTTCGCCTTTAAACCCCACTGTTTTGATTGTTCATTTTGTCTCTAAAGTGTAATATGGATGTGTCCATCTTTCTTCCACAGTTGTGTACCGCTGCAGAAACTTATCAGGACTAAACGGAAAAGTTCCAAAACAGCCTCAGAGTCGATTACACGGTTGCGTTTATTCTCCTACTGAAAGCAAACTCGGCACTTGTCTTGTCGAGATTTGATTGTGCAAACACACTGTCCCTTTCGAATACCACTGTGTCTTCAACTATTTCGCGGCAATTTGAATCATCAATCACTCAATATCAAATCATGGATTTTGTTGACCATTTCAAGGTTATTCACTTCCATTGTTTATCTTCTGTGGATATAAGATCACGTTTAAACTAATTTACCCAATTGTGCACAGTTGCAAACCCAGGAACAGATGCACCTCGAACTTCATCCAACCAGCTTTGATCTTCTTTTGAAGTCTTTGAAATGGAACTGTTCAAACGCCTCTCGAAAGCCTCTTTTTCCAATTTCCAATAAAAACATTTTTGCTGCTTCAATGGACTATTAAAATGAAACCACAAGAAGGATATAGGTTAGCTGAAACTCTGATCGGAGTCTAATAAGAGATAACGCTAACCGATAACAAACCTGCTTCGATGCTATTATTGCTTCATCTTGGATTTCTAATGACTTATTGAACGACCTTTGTAGTTTAAACAGGATTTTATGTTCAACAAACATATGTAATATCGTCACGTAGTAGTTGTAAGTCCTTTTAAATTGACGTTATTATTACGTCACCATGCATTGTCAGATTTTCTTGTTACGTTACCACTTTGCAACCTAGTGGTCAGCTATGCTTGACAATGAGTTCCTGTGTGTATCTGAATGCACACAGCTGCACTAGCCAGAACACAGTACTATGCATCTTTCCTTGTGATTGCAGGCTACACACCAGAGTTCCTCAAAAACAACAATATGGTCCCGCTGCAGTTGGCGAGAAAGAAGTACGCACGGCCGAGTGTCGAAGAGCTGAATGTTGCGCTCAACGATTCCATCGCCTTCTTGATTGTGCGCCACCCGCTGGAGCGACTGTTGTCGGCATACCGTGACAAGATACAGTATGCCTTGCCCAACACCCACCACTCCAAGTTGGGTCAGCGCATCATCATCCAGTTCCGCAACAAGATCGACAAGGTCCGACTCTGTTATTATAAATTTCCATCCCTTTTTAATATGAAAAGATACTGTTACATTGGGTATTCCTTAAGGTTATGAAAATAAAATTCTATTTTATAAGTAATTTTAATTTTCTTTGATGCATTTTTGGTACACTAACACATTTTTGTATCATGAAAAAATTAAATAAGCTCTCATTTGAAGTAAAAACATAAAATATCTAATAATAGTTTACATAATTAAACACTTTTAACTCAATGTATTATATAAACTGTTTAGTTTTCTTTATACAATACATGTATTACTCAATAACTGATTCAAGAATATCACACTAAAACCGGGGTTGATGAGTGATTTACATTGTGAACTAGCAATATTTTCCAGTTGAGGCTTTACGGTCGCAGTACTGTATTTATATTGTATTTGTCAGCCTCAAGTCAGTATTTCAGTATTCGGTATCAGTAAGGATATGAGTGCTTCAGAACTAGTAAAGTAATCAGTACGAGAAAAAAATATTTGTATATTGTAACCACACAGAGTATTAGATACAGAGTATCTGTCATCAGTATTTTTGGCTCTCAGTAATCGTTACAGATACTGGAGAAAAGTAACCGTTACAAAGTACTGATTACTGAAATACTATCTTACCTCTACTTGTACAGTGTGCGATATTCCGCTGACGTTATCACAGACTCTTCAGTTTTAACTTATATATTGGAGAACCATCTGCTCCTCCTATTCTTTACTTTCAAGAAACACCAACAAAACAATCACATCCTTACTTAAAAACATCCCTCAAAACCAATCTGTTCCATTCCACTGATTTTAAGTGGTGCTTTTACACACTGAAAAGCCATTCTGTGAATTCATAGAGCATTCAAATGAATTCAGAGTTTTAACTACATACAAGATAAAACATATACCCCTTACTGGAACAACAGTCTATAGCAAGATCTGACAGCCAGTCCTGGTATTATCATTGACGGGAGAATTAACATCACTAGTGAATCAGTCTCTTGGCTAGTCCTAGTTACTGACCTTAGTGAGACATCAAGGTTCAGATTGTCATTGGTTTACATTTAGACTACTCTTATTTTAAAACATCAATATGACCTTTCTAAACAATTGTTATATTGTATTTAGACTAGAACGATTCTTAGAAGTGTTTTTTAAACTCTTGATTGTAATTTAAAATTTAAAACAACTTCAAAGCTTATTTTTTACCTTATAATAAAACTAATATGTGGTCAAATATAATAGTATGTATTAATTATATTTCCCAATCTTTCTCAACATAAATATCAGCGTTGTTGTTCACAGTTTTTTATATATATATATATATATATATATATATATATATATATAATAGGCCTATAAGTTCAAGGTCAGTACATTGCTTTTATAGGGAAAACTCAAGGTCAGTTATTTTTAATGTTTTGTATTTCTTGAAATGAAAATTGTAATTTTCGAAAATCAAATTTTAATTACACTTACTTGTCAGTTTTCAGTGCAGTATAAATGTATTACACTTCATTCAAAACATTTTATTTTTCAAATTTAAGTCATTAAACTTAAGCCATTAATTTCTGAAGATGGCACAAGGTCATTAAAAAAACCCAAAAGAACAACACTAGGTCGAAAGACAAGTCATCTGCGATCTTCCACTGTGAAACAACAATTCGATAACAGTAAGAATAAGATTTGCTTCTTTGACCAGTTAGTGCATGGCAACAGATTAATTTTCGAAGATCATTACGGAAGACGCAGTTTTAAAAAATTTGGGAACTCCTGTTTTAGAGCATTCACACATGGTCTTAAAGAGGGACTTTCAATAATATTTTAAAATTAATGTATAAATTCAATAACTAAGATGTAATATCTGTATCCAATTTGAAAACCAGTATAGAAACAATTATAAATTATCCTCATATGATAAAAGCAGTAACCTCGAGAACTTGTTACATGCTATGATTCTGTGTTGCTGCACACACTCAAGTAATAGGTGAATGTTGGTGTAGGAAGGCAGACCCATGAGGGATCGCAGCACACACAGCCCACGATGGCCTACCTTCTCCGAATTTGTCAACTACCTGATACACGAGCACAACCGCGGCCACAGCCTGGATATGCACTGGACTCCCATCACAGAGTTCTGTTCCCCTTGCCAGGTGGAGTTCGATCTCATCCTCAAGTTCGACACACTGGATGTAAGTGTAAATGCCATATCAATGCATAAATGCCCCCAATGTAAACTTTAGCATATTTCCCTCATGCTAGTATTAATGGATGTGGCAGTACATTTCCCATTATAGCAGTAAGCATTTTAAATTTCATACACATTGATTCAACGTTAGGATTCCAGCAAAATACTTTGTCTACCATCAAAGTTTTCCTGCTGACGCTATGTCAAAATATTTGCTAACACACATAAAACCTTGTAAAATACAAAAGAAATACTTTGCATTTTCATACAAAGTTTTATTATTTTCTACATATTAGTTTTTTCTTCTCCTTTAGAGCTTGATATTTCTTGAAGCCACTTGTATTTTATCTTCAATATTTAATAACTGATTCCAGTTAGTTACCACTAAACTAGTTTAGTCAGTGTTTGAATGCAGTTGGCTAGTCACTAGTCGGTTGTAAAAAGTAGTCGATAGTCCCATTACTAGTTCGTGGTATTACAGGAAAGTTAGTGTTGTATTTAGTTTGAGCAATTGCTGTCTTAAACACCATATCACGTCCATTTGGTCTTGTTATGTCAAAAGTGTTGTGTCTATTAGGAAAGAAATTCTCATCATCTCCTCACAACTGATTACTTTAAATATTGTAGGTCTTATTGACCCCATTTCAGTTGAGAAATATTCAGGTTAGAAAAACACTCAACATAAATATATCACTCATACAATTGCCACAGTGAACAAAACATTGAAAAGTTTGAATCTATAACTTTCCATCCAAGGCCCAAACTCATTTCAAGACAAATATTAAACATTGTACCAGGTCCATAATGTTCATAACCTTGTTTAAACCATCCATATAATTATGACATTTTATATATATAGGTCCTTTATTATGTTTGTAAACCTAGCTCTGAAATTTTAAAATGTTCGTTCTTCAGCTAATAAACTTATAAACACTGTTCTATTATTAGGAAATTTAATAAATAGACTTCATCATCTATTAAGTGCCGAAGTATTCACTAAATTTTGAATAACGTTAAATTTTTAAAAACAATTGACGAAAATATTTGCTTATATCATTGCTAAGAACTTTTTTAAATTTACCATGTAATTAATGAATATTCAAATACATTCAGTGAATGTTACTATTTAGTATATAGAAAACAAACTGAGAGCTAATGACTTAAATACTTTTTAAGGCCAGTGCTCAGGCCCGGAAAGTTAATGCAAAACATAGAAAACTCAATTATTGCATTCGGGGGCAGCTCTTTTACTCTACGAATCGTTGTCTCAACGACCCTATTTTTATATTTGCAATATTGGTGTGGGTCTTTTACACTACTAATCGTTTGACTCAACGACCCTTTCTGAAAAAGTAACAAATAACAGAGGGTCTTTTACTCTACGAAGCGTTGTGACAACGACCCGATTTATTAAGAAAACTAAAAGTTAAATCAAAAGGTTCTTTGTGACAACGACCCATATCAAGAATATTATGTTTAGAACTACAAATAGGGTCGTTGACGCAAAGACCCTGTAATGCATCTAAACTCACATAAGGACATTTCGATGGCGTTTACTCAACTGATCGTTGTCCTCAACGCCCTTCCGTCCCAAACAAGCGCTTTAAAACGAAACAGGGTCAATCAGTCAACTCCTAGCCCGGTAGGCATGAAGGCGCTGCGTCTGTACCGAGTTTAGTCCTAACATCTGATATAAGGGTAAATACTTTGTATTCGTACTGGATATAAATATTTTGTTTATTATACATGTATATTATTGAACTAAATTTAAATTCTGGTAATAGTTGTATTTATGAAATATAAAAAATATTTTAAAAGATTAAATTCTTGTTATGATTCCTATTACTTGTTTCAAAATTGTATTCAATTACTTGTATTCAAAATATATTTCACTCAGTTACATAAACTAAAATAATGTAACTATCATTCGTATTGAAAGACTCTCGGAGCAATTATTGGAAAATTCTTTAAATATTACTAAATGTTATTATTGAACTAAATTTAAATTCTGGTAATAGTTGTATTTATGAAATATAAAAAATATTTTTAAAATATTAAATTCTTGTTATGATTCCTATTACTTGTTTCAAAATTGTATTCAATTACTTGTATTCAAAATATATTTCACTCAGTTACATAAACTAAAATAATGTAACTATCATTGTATTGAAGACTCTCGGAGCAATTATTGGAAAATTCTTTAAATATTACTAAATGTTAATAAAAACACATACTTTTCCAAATTATTTATTTTTTCGGACGAGGCCTTTCGAAACCAAAGGTTTCATCTTCAAGCAACTCCACAAATAAATATTTACATATTGTTTATGTTACAATTAATATTAAAATAACATATGGTGTGTAAAGATGCAAATACAAAACTCTTTGAAAATATTTCAGCCAGTAATGAAAAATTAGATTTGACTAGAGTTTAATTTTTGAATAAATTGAGAAGAAGATTACATAAAGATTCAAAATGATTGTATTTTCATTTTTAACACCATACGTTATTTTAATATTAATTGTAACAAACAGTATGTAAATATGTATTTGTGGAGTTGTCTGAAGATGATACCTTTGGTTTTGAAAGGCCTTGTTCAAAAACTAAACAATTTGGTAATTAGTGTTTTTATTAAGTAATAGTTATCATTCGTATTTCTATTTCTGTCGGAAACAGGTTGATGTTTCTAATTATTATTAAAATGGTTAATCAAACACTACCCAACATTCAAATTAAAGTTAGAATGAGAAAGCTGCAAACAAATTAAAGCACTAATAGTAGACTTCGACAACTACAACTCCAAACATACACTATAAGGAATTCGAATGACAGAAGCCGCCGATTGACAGTACCGAAGCCACTCAACTGAGAAGGACGAAACATTTAACTTCTGTAAGTCTGTATGACCGCACAATATCTCGAGAATGAATTGACTTATATAATCGTCATTGACTTTAATAGCGATCACTTTTAAATCGCTATTGCGGTTAACCGTGATAGTAACGCGAAAATCGCAGAAGAAATACATTTGTAAGCAACTGTGTACAGTCATATGATATTTTTACATGTGGCATGGTAACACAAGTTACCCTATCCATCCGCAAGATTTTCTAACGATGTCCTTATTTTTGTAAGCTTTAAATTTTATGAAACTTCATTTGTACCTAGACAAGAAAGAGCTCCATTTTGGTGCATGTCTACTCATGCTTTTCGGCTGAGCGTCATTGTATCCTGTTTACTCATTAGACTGGCACAATGACTTCTGTATGCCAGGGGGATGTAAAAAATTCTTTCTGTATGATTATCTGGCTGTCTGTCCGCAGGATATCTAAAAAATTAAATGATGTATAGACTTTAAATATATCATGCAACTTCAGCAAAGCCGTTACGTGACAAGTGGTGCGCGTACTCCTGCCTTGAAATAATAATAAGTTTGAAAGAAACGGCCAAATACAAAATATTTAATCGTAAAAAGTTAGGGCTCTGTGATGTAATGGTAGTAAGTGAGAGATCCGGGTTCGAGTCCCGGCGGAGGAAGTGCTTTTTGCGATTGAATGTTTATTGAAATTATATTAGGCTAGTGCCACTTATACAAACTTAATGAATGTATATACATAGATAGGTTAGATAGATAGATAGATAAAATAAAAGTATCGATGGATCTCATACTGTAACAAAAGTATCACCAACCAATTCTCCATCATGTATTAAAATTTCATACGAGTGTACTCAGCCGGTCTATAAATTTATTATTGTATGATTTTTTTGTTGCCAATATGGTGACACATAAGACCAATGTAACGGATTTTCGCGGACGCTCAACCAATTCATTCAGTGACATGCACCACTATCGAAATCAATGTTCATCGTATAGAAATTAAAACACGTTTAAATTGGGCATTTAACATTTATGAGTAAAAAATAAACTTTTACTCTACTCTTTGATGCCCCAGTGGGAAACTGCCCTCAGTGTAGTTAAGATATCTGGAGTTGTTATGTACTCTCCAATAAATTCCAGTAAGAACGTACGCGTGTTACGTTTTGTATACATAAACACATTTGAAGTTTTCTATTCGATTTTCTATGAGATTCTAAATATACATTCTTATGCCAATAACATGTATTTTGATATTTCCGCACTAAAATATTAAGTTCAACGATACAGTACGTTATCAAACGTATCTGATGTATATTATAATATAAAGCTAATATTGAGGTCATACTTTGTATTTTAAGGAGCAAACAATTTCCGAGGTTTGGTGCGTTAAAACCACATGTTTTAGGTTTGCAACTTACGACTTATTAAAAACATAGTCAATATCAAATAAATGCTTCAATGGTATTACTATTTCTATGAGTATTTAAGAAACATCATGTGTACCAGACTGACCTTAGCCTATATAAAATTTTGATGTAATGGTACCGCCATTTAATTATATTATTAACTATAAAAATAGGGAACTTCTGGAAGGATTTATTCTCTTAAGTCAATGCATCATTATCATGTTTTTCTATTTGTCTATTTTGAAAATTATAACGGTCATTTTTTAGTATTAAATTAATGTTTACCTCTGTTTAATGCATACGAGCTTTAATATTAAAAACTTATAATACGTTTTTTCTTCCTCCAATAAGCGAGTCCCTGGCGTCATATATGGTATATTGTTACGTAGAATCTTTGGCGTGTCAACTATTCCATGTAATCGATTTGTTAATTTCATATATAAGTTGTAAAAAGATGTTTTTTTAGCATTGCATGATTTTTACAGTTCAAATTAATTAACGTTTAAATATCAATGAAATGGAACAGAATTAACAGTGAGGTAGTCTCAGGTAAAAGGCTCTGGTGAGGTGGTTCCTTCCTCGAAATGGTGTCATTACCAGACAATAGTTTTATGGCAACTGGTCTCGAGTTTTGCGTGTCCCTTCTAAATGGGTCTGATAAAAATTATGTAGAAGGGTTTTATACAACTATAAAACTATAAATTATGAGAAAGGTATTGGGTAAAGATATAATAATTATATCTTTATTGAATTATTCTACTCAATAGTTTTTCTTTATGTTATAACAATATCCGTTACCCCGCGGCTTCGCACGCAATATTTAAAAAAAAGAAGTCCTTATATTACTTAGTAAAAGCAATTTATTATGATATAATATTATGGAGTCCTATAACAATTTTAAAACGTAAGTAGACATACATCAGATAGATATAATTTAAGTTGATGGTAAATAGTATCAGAGTTTTAACTTAATTATTATTATATCATGTTTGGCATGTGTATGGTTCTAATTCATTATATACATAACGTCACAGCTGAATCTGCCTTGTCATCCCGATCAAAAAAACACAAATCTTGGATCATACAGGTCTCGGAAACTCACTTCGGTCAAAAAGCATGTATTTCCAGTCCTTGTTCATATACTTTCAGGTATAAGATATTTCCAGTACCTTAGTAGAGTTTGCCTTGTTGTTCTGACAAATAAAAATAATATTAACTTGCGTAAGAACCAAGATGCCTACTTCGGTAAAAAAAAGTGCCTACTTAAGACCGTTTAAATTCACTTAAACTACTAGTCACAGTTTTAGCTTGCCATATTGCCTCGATCAAAATACTATATACGTTCGATTATCTAGTTCTCGGAAATCTATTTTGGTTAAAATAGTGTTGACATAAGTTGAGTTTTTGCCTTGTCCTGATGAAGAATAAACACACATAAGTAGGACTGAAAAGCCTATTACGACCTAGGGGGAGGTCCTACCTACTTACTATGTACTTTCGGTATAAGGAGGAAATCCTTATTAAGATTATGCAACATTCCAAAATTATCGTTATTAAAGTTTTGTGTTACACTTGTTTTTTGGACTGTAGCCAGGGAAAGAATGAATCGTTGAGGCATGGCAGTATTCATTTCTCTGTTTTTCCATAAGCCATTATTAAAATGTAATATCATAATGTCAAGGAAGCCCACCAGTTAAAATAACTTATGTGAAAACATTCCTAACATTTGTTCATGTTCATTAAGGTTAGTTTTTTAACAGCTTTTAATGCATTAGATGATTTTAATTCGTCACTGGCGCAAATCTGGAGTAAAGTTTATATATTAATGTTTTATTTACTATCTGCATTACACTACCGATCAAGCACTGTTTACTTATTAATGATAAACATTTAAATGTAAACAGATGATTCAGAAAGTTTGTCGAACTATAGCTGTCAACAGCTGTTTAGTGCCAGTTTAATTTGAATGATGAAACGTAAAAAAACTACAATTTTTTTCTGAATTCCAAAATATTCCAGGTAACTTTTCTTAACTTTTTCTTCATAAAAAACCTTCCTCGGATTTCAATGGACATTTTACAAAAAGAATTAGGTAAGCGAATTGGTCCAGCCGTTATCGAGATTTAGCGCTTACCAACACATTTCGCCATTCATTTTTATTTATAAGATTGTTCCCGCCTACCAGTTGTCAGCATTAATGAGATAAACTTCTCAAGCCTCCACTAGATCTGACACTGAAAAATTAACAAATATAAAAGGAAACTCTAATGTCATTAATCACAGAACATTTAAATACTACAGAACCGTGTGACATAATAACTCTAAAGAAGATTCGCATGTCCTTGAATAAAGTCAGTGATTACAAAAATCCTCAACATTATTTAAAAACTTAAGGGCCAATAATGCCGTAACAATATCTCAGTAGTGTTATACAAACGCCTTTTAAAAAAAAGAAGGGTTATTAAAAAAAATGTTAACACCTTTGAAAACAAATTGTTTGCTTTATCTGCATAAGAACATAAAAAAACACAATGAAAAATAATTAATACAATTTAAAAAGTATTTTGATGGGAAAAATATATGTGAGGTTATATTAGAAAATTAGCCTACAAGTTTTCATATTAAGAACACATTTCCTAGTTTTCATTCATTTTCATGGATTTAAGAGGCAGCGCCATTTAAAAAAATTACATTTTGAAACATAAAAGAAGCCGTAAAATTTCTGTTATAACTTATACTTATAAGATACACCTGCAGCAGCGGAAGTTACATAATTTCCGCATGCCAAATTTTTAAGCTATCACTCTTTATAAAATACTTGTAATTTTTCACTTTTAAAAATGACAAAAGTTAAGAATACCAAACTTTAACATTTTACGATAGATAAACTAATCTAGTTAAGTTAACCTTGGTACTTAACCTTGGTATACATTTGTCGTTTTAATAGTCTTATAATCCTCTCCTTCAATTTTAAGTAACAAGGATAATTAAACCATATGTCATTATAACGTGAAACAACCCTTCCAACCATAGTGTAAGAAGGGCTGTGTCATGTGTTGTCAATCTAGTTAACATTTCATGAAAACTATTGATTTGGTGAACAAAATCCTAGTTATTTTGAAAGTTAAAATCATGTTAATACAATTGATTTAACAAACTCGCTAGTGCAATTTTAATAACAAGACTGTTTTACTAGTTTTTTACTAGATTTATTTACTAGCAGTGACCCGCGGTTTTAGCTCGCAATTTCTTAGTCACACTTGTGAGCACTTTTGGTTCGAGTGAATTATATATCCGACGCCAATGTTGAGTTTGCCTTGATACTACGATCAATAAAATATGTAAAAACATGAATATTTATGGCCATTTTTATTTTACTTAATCCGGTATTAGTATTTTTGTATCGTTAACTTTGCCTTATATATGCGTATATACATTCACAGGTTTGAAAAGCGTACTTCTGTTACAAGAACTAATATGGGTTTTTACAATAATTTTTAAATTTATAGTCAAAGTTTAGATAAAATGTATAGTTAAAAGTATATTTTTTAAGAAGACTTTTAATTTCCTTATCTGGATATTTTCTTAATCTGTGCTCAATAGCGGTTGCATAAGAAGCTAAAATAAGAAAGTTAGTATCAAGCGTACTCTATTCTTTCACACTATGAATGTAAACAAAATGAAAACAACCATCTTGGTTTGTTACATGGATGTGATGCTTTTTGTTTTTACACAAACACACACACATACATACAATTTAATCGGTGTACAAAAACACACGGAAGTATAGAACTTTTGTGAATCACCGCTATCGAGCGAAGACTTCCGTTTTCACACGGTTTTCGAAAAGGAAATTCTCCCACCCCTCCTGACATTGCTCACCCGGTTCTGGGGCAGCAGGGGATTATGTAAGGGTCCATCTATACTAATAAATCCAACTTTAAATATCGAAACATTATCCGAAAACACATAAATACTTTTCCAAACTGCAGACATAAGCATTTTCACAAACTAGCTATTAGCAGGAGCTTTTTTATGAAACAAACACATGTTATTTTTGATTAAATATTAAAATACAAAATAATTTTATATATATATATACTATCTGACATAATTAGTTTATATAGTAATTAACAGTAAACTTTTTAAAGAAAGGAAAAGTTATTTGTTAAAACGCCTTTTAACAAATTAAAACAACATTAAAAACAAAAAATATTTGAAATGTTTATGTATTTAGTCAACTTTTTTACTATTGTCGAGGGAACTGCAGATGGTAAGTTAACTGTTAAAGGTAATAATTTTTAAATTTTATGTTATTGGGGATGTTTTCGTTTTTATAGCCATTTTCTATCTTCCTTTCTTTACATAAATTACTATAGGTTTGCTTATTTTTAAATCATTTTAATAAAATATGCTAAGCATGCTGTAAATATGTAGTGTTTTTCAATTCGAAAAAAATAAAATAATTAAAGTACAAAACAAAATTAGAATTTTTAAACGTACAAATTTTAACATTTTGGTGATTGTGTATGGAACCGACGAGTGTATCAAGGGAAGTAACATAATCTAATTTAAAGAGAATGTAATTATAAAAATATTGATTGAAAATCGTATTTCTAAAATTTTTTATTAGAGTCGGGAAGCTGGTCGAATACGGGTGTGGGCGAGATATAGCCAGACATATTTGTCTACTTCACAGTTGATGAGAAAGAAATTCGCTTTATTTGTATTACTGAATGCATTGACTGAAATAACCTACTGACTAAATTATACATGCCCAAACGTGTTTTCATTGCTCAACTACTAAAATAACCGCATGTATGTAACGGTTAAAAAGGCTCAATACTTATTACTGCATTTTTTCAATAATTTAAGTGATACAATTGTATCAATACTCAATACTCAATGTTAATTTGTTGTTGTCAATTAAATATATTTTATTTGTTATTTATGCTAGTTATCTTTTAACAATTTTACGTTTAGTGGCTGTTATTAAAATATGAGTACAATTGGTTGCATGTAATACTAGCTACCGTCACTGATACCCTTAGATTCACACGCAATTTTGCTCGCATGACAGATGCGTAACGGAGACATCCTTTTTAATGGCAAAGCAGGCATTTCCGACATAAATGGTGGTTATTAAAGAAAATTCCACGTATAAATCCATATAATTTCGACTAATTACATATAAAGAAAAGATAAAGATGTTTTAGAATTGGAAGTTGAAACATTTCTATTTGCACTATTTAAACAACTGAAATTTTGCTTGCTTGAATAGTTTCAAAGATTCCACTATTAATGAATTGTTAATAAATAATTTTAAGTTCAATGGGTAGAATACTGAGGTCTAAGTCCATAGCCCTTTTGTAAGTGAACTCTTGCAATACAGAGCCCTTAATTAAAGCTGGAACGTTAATATATAACATGTCGTAATTCTTTAATGATTTGTTCCTTTTAGACTAAGTATATGGTTAGATCTCTGGTGATTTGAAAATAATAAATAGTATTTAATATTTATATCTTTTAATTTAACTATAAACTGACAAAAAAAAATAAAACCCCAGGGATTACATCGAATCATAATATTAAGAGCTAATGCTAGAATCACAAACTAGCAAAGAAGAATCCCAAAGTGCTAGAAGGTGCATTTTAAAATTATAATAACATTTTCTACCACATGATTTCTATATGGTGGTTTGAAACTGAAAAAGAAGTTTTTATGGCGTAACTTTTAACACGTTTTTAGCTTCCACAATTAATTTTTTAGTCACATTCTCATAAATTTAGTATATAACTTTATAGGGATTATTTCAATTCTCCTTTCTAAAAGATGTATTGACGACACGTTTTGTCGGCAATAGTCGAAATGTAATTCTCCTCATTTAGTTCATTTTCTGCAATGAAGAAAGGTTAAATGATGGTAGCCACTTAACCTATTCTTGCAGTTAAGATTCTCCTTAGACCACTAGATACGATTATATCTTAATATATTAAATCTTAATCCTCTAAAGAAACTCTCCATGACTTCTTTTTCATTTCAAACAAGCATAAATGTGTATGAACATGTATATATCAATATTCCGTGCAGGTATTTATCGTTACAATTTACATTTTTAATATTTATTTGTATTCCATTTTTATCACTCTTACTTGGTAATGTGTTATCATTACTTCTTATAAAGTATATCTGTATCCGCTAAAAGGGGTTTATATTAATATAGTTTTAAATTAATACAAAACAAATTATTACGAGCGCAACATTCAGCGCCGTACGACTGGTGCGCGGCAACATCTCACCACATTGTCCGGCTGCACGCAGTTGACACATAGACCCTAGTAGACTAAAAGAACCTCTGAACAGTTAAAAGTAAGTCGTTGTCTCAACGACCCTCTTACTATATTTTATCCATTGAGTTTGAAAAATAGGTTGTTGTCGCTACGACCCTTCTTCACATTGCTTATACATTTCTCCATTTTGGTCCGTTGACACAAAGAATGGTTGAGTAAAAGACCTGGTTCTCTCAATAAGCATTAAATATAATTTAAGGTCGTTGAGACAAACAACCCATCTTTTGAAATATTCAACTAAACAGGTAAAAAGTGGCGTTGTTTGCTACGAACCCAGTTGAGTAATTGAGCCTTTTCATTCATTTTACTGGGTCGTTGTCACAACGAACCCATGTAGAAAATCTTAAATATCAAAATAGGGTCGTTGTCTCAACGACCTGTAGACTAAATGAACCTGTCTTATTTGTTATTTTCTCAGAAAGGGTCGTTGAGTCAACGATTAGTAGTGTAAAAGACCTGTCACCATTGCATTCTTAGCACTTCTGGAACCAACCATGATTTCAAAGAAGGATTTAATGTTCAGAAAACATATGGAAGTACTGAACTTTTCTAACTCCAAGTAGAAAATCTAAACCTATGGCATCTTCATTGTAATAACACACTGTGTGTCAAAATATAATTTTGATTTTGATACAAATCTTTTATGCTCACAACAAAAACTGACAATTATATGATAACAGAGGTTTTTCAACAGGAAGACCAGAGGTACCTGATAGAGATGGCAGGCGTCAGTCACCTGGTAAAAGCCGAGTGGAGGAATCCTTCAAAAGGTCCTAACACTCCCGATGTCATCACCAAGTACTACAGCCAGCTGACACTAACCCAGCTGCTCCAGTTATACAACATTTACAGGTCAGCATTCTCTTCGTTGGGGCCATAGTATAATTAACCTACCACCCTTCTATGTATTTGTTGGTTTAGAAAATTATGGTAAGAAAAGCTATGTGATTTAGTATCTTACATTGGAGCATTCCTGTTTATAACATCAGTGACATTAATTTTCAGATGTGAATACATTTTTTTCTAAGCTAAGAAATACCTTCACGGCTCGTATTTCCCAGCTTGTTCATTCATAAAAAAATTATAATATTTATTTCAGTTACACACAGTCAGTATCTAAACCTAAGTAATTGGTTCTGAAAATTAATGTTGTTTTGACGTTCCAATAGAAATTATAAAGAAAATGAGACTGACTATTATACAATCTATAACTGTTTTATACAACATATTATTTGTAGGTACTTTTCAGAAATTAATACAACGTTTTAAAGTAGCTGCATTGTATAAAAAGAATCTCATTGATTACCACACCATTTCCTTACTTGTAACATTTTATTAAGTTTGAAATATCAAATACATACTTTGTCTGAAAATTAAGTTATATCTACAAAGCAATATAGATTTCTTAAAAAATCAAATAAAACCAATAAAAATTGTTAAAAGCATTTACGAAATAAAAAAATTACCATCTGCTATAAATAGTTAATTAAGTCATTTTAATGCATCCATTATGAATTAATTTAAGACAGTTATAATTGTGGTATGGTAAATAAAAAAACTGTTATTGTTGTTTTATTTGTCTAAAAGGAAACAAGTACTTCAAGTACTTCTAATATTTATTCTACATGAAAAATAAAACCGTTTTGATGTATAAAACTTTGTTGAAAAAGGTAACATTTCAATTAAACAATTAATATTATCATTAATTTTCCAAAATTAATAGTTTTTAAATAAAAAAAACCAAAAAGAAAATGAATATATTATAAATATTTAAGAGATATCTTTTTGACCATTGTTCATGCCAAATAAACTATTGTTTTCAAATTACATTACTGCTTCAATTATACAAACAGCTTGATTCAAAGAGTACTAATTCCATACACAATGTTAAATCAATTCAATTAGTTAATTCTTTTAAACAATTTAACACAATTACTTGACATAAAAGGTGACAATATATTCAAATTGAACCCTCCATTCAGGTACATGACATGCTGGCAGCAGTTCAGGCTGATTAGTTCCGTGTCCATGTTTTCTGTGTGGTTTCAACAAATGACGCTGTTGTACCCTTGTAACAACAGCCTCTGTTTACATTTCATCAGGGCAAATGAAACATTTCCTTGCATGGCACAAATTTGAACTTTTCACTTGACAAACTTATTCATCAATATTAACTCGTCGTTATCTATAGTCTCAGCAATGTGAATTATCAATTAAGTACAATTTATTACGGAGATCCAGCAAAATATTTTATGAAAATGATTGAATAATAAAATATTGCAAAACCTGATACTTCTGAGTCACCAATAAATATTGATGATGTTTCATTCATTCTTCGTCTTTACACTTCATAAAATGTTTATTTTAATTATTCCTTCAGTTTTATGAACTTTTGAAACATTCTAACATACTTCAACCATTTTCTACCAAAATAAGAAGTTAAAAGACTGGTTCACTGTCAAATCTTTTTTACTCCAAGTTTTGTACAGAAATTATGAAACTCTGTAAACATTTAACATTGTATATTTTTGTTTAAATATTGTTTTAAGGTAATATGACACACTTTCTAAACTTGATGTTTATGAAATACAGAAATTCTGATTCTGATAAGTTAAAACTAATTTATTATAATTCTATAGTAATTACAATTATATATTTACTAATTAATTAGAGTGTTTACTCATTATTTATCTCTAAATCTGTTTTTAACAGTACAAATGGAAAAATCCTATTTTGGCCGTTATTTTTAGCTAGAATACAAACAACAGTATGGATAATATTCTGGATAATAATTTATTTATGAGACTGAATAAGCAAACAGAAATTCCAGGAGGCAAAACAAGATTGTGCGAGGGTAGGAATGGAAAATGTGTTATTAATACACTTGTAGCTGAACTCTTGGGAAATTTCCTTGGCATAACCTTATACAGAATTATTCACATTTGAAAATGTTACATTAATGTAGTAGTTTAGAATTGATTTACAATAAACACGTGAGGTTTCGTGAGCATTAAATCAATTTATTGACTCACAACCAGTACAGAGATTCGTTACTCTGCAATCAACTAGAGCTCCTGCTGAATTCATTGTTGTGCATTTTTATAATAACAGCTTTTATTTGCCTGAGATATACAGTATTATTATACAAGGTAACCTTTAAAAACTGGAATTTGACGAATGCCGATTGGTTTTTACTTTATAAAAGTCGAGTAGTATAAATAATAAAAAATATTAATTACAAAAAAATATGTACATTTCTTACACCTAAAAATGTACTCTCTTATATTCCCTTTTCATAATGTCAAACATAGTATGGATAAATTATACACGTATGGAGATTATTCTCCTACTTGAAAAAAAAATAAAGAGAATACTACAAGAATAAGTATAACTAGTGGAACCAGTTTAATTCTCAATGAAAACAAAAACAAGCATATGTTATTCAAAGTAATTGAAATAACCAATCTTGCAGCTACTCGACTAATCAAATTTTCTGGGCGCAACATTAAATAAAAATGTCCTCTCTTTAAAACAGCAAAGAGATAACCCTAAAATAAGTTTTGGTTTCAATTGACATGCCTTAAAATGAGTCGAGGCAATGTAACTAAGAAGAAACTACTACTACACATCATGTATTATTTGAAAATCATGTAATGTACACTTCACCTTGGTCCTATCTTGTTTAATGTTTACATCAACGAATTAGCCAACATCTTTTTGCTGATGACATGAAAGTAATCCACAATCGCCACCATATTTAAACTAAGTGCAAAAGTGGTATGCGACTGAACAGTGAGAAATGTGTGTAACTTTTCATTAAATGAAAACCTTGCTGTTTTTTCCAAACCAACTTTGAAATGCAATCCTGAGGAGGGTTGATGTTTTCAGGAACCTTGGAGAGGGCTTCTGTCACTCTTTAAATATATGAGTCTCATATGAACTTTTAAGGCCAACAAATGTCTTGGTTCATTGAGTTTGAAGAATTATTCAACAGCATTCTGAATTAAGAAAGAGACAAACTCTTCATTCTATAAGTACAATCTCATCCGGAATACTTGTCTATTGTATGGTGCCAGACATATCTTATCAAACCTTATATCAATGAGTATTAAATAATTATAATTAAATCAACACATTCAGAGGGTCCTTCCTAGGGCATATCTGGACAAGAATCTGCAGCTGTGTGCTTGTTACTTCTAGGCTGTCAAAGAACAAGTCAATGGAAGCACAAATTTAATTTCCAAGATGTAGCAATCTAAGGCTATGCTGAATGTGCTTACAACAAGCAAGGTCAATAGTTGCTGCTGTCTGGTTTTGGTATAAGTACGGAAGTTGGTCCTCTCCAGAAGGTAAGGATTAGTCATCTTATCGTTGATAAGCTTGAGAAGGAAATACAAATCCACCACTCTTTTCCCACATGCTAATTTCTGGAGACTGTTTATCGTTGACCGCTATTTACCCGGACCATCAAAAAAGTTTAATCTAGCTCAGTAGGCTAAGACACCTGATACCGATGTCTCTGCACAGATTGAAGCTGAAGAGCTTGTTCCACTCAGCTGATAAGGTTAACACCACCAAAGCATACTCAAGAACCTAACAAACGAATGTCTTGATGATTGAACATCCTCACACAGTCCATGCTTGACAGTTCGGTTGACATGCCCTGATGTCTAAAGCTTTTGAAGGATGTGTTAAATACTTCCACCAAATTCAAAGGATGAAACTATTTTAACACTATGCTCATTTATTGTATCATATCTCTTCCCCTGAGCCTCATTAAAAATGTAGTCAGCCATTAGAACATTTCTACTTCTGTTATACACAATGAACTTGGTTTTGGTGGAATTCACTGACATGGCATTTAAGGAATGCTGATAGAGAACATCATCACAGACTCTCTATAAATCTTGGCAGTTCCGTGTACATCTAACTTTTCCTGTTACACACAATGAACTTGGTTTTGGTACAATTAACTGACATTGCATTTAAGGAATGCTGATAGAGAACATCATCACAGACTCTCTATAAATCTTGGCAGTTCCGTGTACATCTAACTTTTCCTGTTATACACAATGAACTTGGTTTTGGTGGAATTCACTGACATTGCATTTAAGGATTTCATTGCATTTTATTTTTCAGTATGATTGTCTATCCGCAGGAAATAAATGACCTATAGACTTGAAATTTTCTATCAGCAAAGCCTTCTACAAAACATGTTGTGGCGTACTCCTACCTTGTTTAAGGAGAGTTTAATTAAAATTTGTTTTAGTTTATAAATTATTATTATTAAAGTTAAGATATAAGTTACTTCAGTTTTATATCTCAAGTTATATAACAAGGTACAATTTACAAAAATAATATTTGATCTACAATTTTGAAATCAACTTTTTGCAGACATTTATTATATATGTTTTAAGACATCAGATATTTCACAGTGCTAATATTATTAATAAGTTTTGTAAGTTATTCAATAAGTTATTGCTGTTGTAAACATCAGTATTTAATATTAGGTCAGCAGACATATATTAGGTATTTTAGGTTAGTGCTCTCTAGAAATGCACTTAGAAATCCTATCTATGTTGACCAAATGTTCTGTCATGTTTTAAGGTTCGACTTTGAGCTGTTCGGCTACACCCTGGACCGATACCTGGAGTTGGCCACCAACGACACGCCCACAAAAGCCATTCTAGTCTGACAAAGCCTGCTTCACGTCTCCCCTCACCTGCGTTACCGTTACAACTCCATCAATCGCTTGCCTCTCTAGGCCAGTCCACTGTACTTAGCCATTTGTATACCGCTTTTCTACTGAACTTAGAATCTACTCCTGCGAAGCGAACTAAAGACATTGTTCAAGTGTAGACCAGTATAGACGCTGTTGATAACATTATATAAACAGTCCTTTACAAAATAACAGGGGATTATTTAGTAGTTTGATTCCATGAAAATTGGATGAATGCTAATGCACTTCTGCAGTTTTAGCAGAACCGCAAACTATTGTTATGGATATTTCTTGAATGTACATTTATAATAAAATAAAATATTGCACATGAGATGAGGATCGGTCCAGCCCTTAAGTTTAGTAATCCTCAACAAATGTTTGGAGTGAAGGATATATCTAAATTGGTATCATTTAAAATCATTGGCTTTAATACTGAATGTTTAAGATTACCGCAAACACTTACTATTGATTAATACTTACAATTAAAGATTTAACTCATATTTGTATTTATACTTTTTTATATAAATTAAGTTTTACCCTGTAGGCAGTGCTTGATTTGAGGCGGAACACACTGGAACAGCGTTCCAGTATCTCTCTCTGAAAAATATGCACATGAAATTTTCCAGTGCACCTCAGAAAGACCAGGAGAATTTTCCAGAAAATAGCTCCAGGGTCTCCTTTTTTGGGAGAATTCCGTTCTCCACTGATCTCTTTTTCCAAAAATCAAGCACTGCTTATAGGTGTTTAAAAGTTGTAAATCAATTTTATGAAATAAAATAAATTTTTAATTAGAAGTCTCTTGATTTGAGTGAAGGTTTCAAAATATTACTTATACAAGTACCATATAAAAATAAAAACATTTTACCTGTATCTTTATTTAATATGACCTTATAAAAACATTTAGGGGTAATGGCGCACAACTAAAAATTTCAACAATATTTACTTGAATATTCACATTTTGTTTCAGTTAATGTAAAGAATCAATACTAAGTTTACTTGGATATTCATTGTTTATATTTAAAGTGTACAACGAAATATTTATTTTTTATTCACTACATGACACCCAATGGATACTGTCCAATTATGTGTGGTGCAAATATAAAAATTTTCTCTGTGTAAAATGAAAAAACACTCAAGCTACATCAAGGCACAACCCTTAGTTTTCTAAAACTAATAGTTTTTAATGATGAAATTTGATACCTACAAATTTAAAGCTTCCGCAGCTCAATGCAACCTGATCAAACAGCAATAATTTAATATAATAATAAATCATAATAGTTACCATACATTAAGATTAGAACTCGTAATTCACTTTTACTTTTACTATTTTTTTACTACTAAAATTACTTAAGGTTTTAAAATATGAACTACTTTGTTATTATTGGTTATTACTTTTAATGAATTTTATTAAAATGTTTTGATCTAGTTAAAATAATAAAATTATGTTTTACATAATGAACTGTTACTAAACTATATATTTAAATTGTTTAATAGATATTTTACAATAGTCGATATTGTGATTAGTCACAAAACATATTTGTGGTAACGATAAAAGAGCCATTTCCATTAGTGAATTTTTGAAAGGCCTAACATTAGTGCGCTTATAATGAATTATAGATTTTATTCCTTAATTATTGTATTTTAGATATTTAATAATTGTAAATGCTCTTGATACTGTGTTATTTGAAAAGATTTTATGAATAAGTATGCAAATATTATAAGTATTTAGTCAAGAGATTTACTGTAAGATATAATATTGATAATTTTTTAATATTTCTAAATCATGATAGTGTTAAGAAGCGACAGTAATTAATTATGATGCATTTGAACTTTATTAGTTGCATTATACAGTAAGCAATATTTAATTATCTTCAGAAATCTATAAACGGTAATTTAACTTTATATACTGATCATTTCAATCAATACAATTAATTAAATTCAATTTTGCTTAAGGGGTATTTCACAATGGTCAAGTTCCTTTATTTTAAGTTCAAGACAGCTTGCTTCGTTTGTAATTTTAAACATTCCTTTTATTTAAAAAAATAAATTTTAGCAGTTGTAATACAAATGAAGCACTTGATAAATGTTAATTTTTTGTGAAATAATGACACTAATGACTTAACCAGAGCAACAGATACACACTCAAAGCAGACCGTTTTGAATGAATTTAAATATGATTTATACAAATCAAACAGTGTTGTTTTATTCATAAAGGACTCAACAGATCTTTCTTAAAATCGTGTCATGTCCGTCTGGTGATTACCTTGATAGAAGGGCCAAAGAGACTTGAAACGTGGTATACAAAAATTAATTTCTTGGTCAAAGAAATTAATTTTTTGGGTCAAAATTGTAATATAGAAATAAAATTCCAACATTTTTAAATCGGTCTTATAGGGAACCACAAAAGCAATGAGAATATTGCACAATATACAAATTTACATGATATGATATCATGTGACATAGTAATACATGTGATGAAGCTATTTTGTTGAATTGATTGATAAGACTTCCAAACACGTTCACAATGATGTTTTTTTTCCAGAAATTTTTATTTGCCGTCGAATTTTTCAATTATAAAGGCTAAAAACTGTAATCAGGTTCTTAAAGTCAAACATCTAAGTATATCGAAAAAGGTATGTAGGCCTTGCAATTTTGCACAAAAAAAATTATTTAATTGATTTTTCAATTTTTCTCTGTGTACCTCTATGAGTACCTACAAAAATGTATTTACCTTAAAAATTAAGCAATCGTGTGCCTGACGGGGTACATTATAGTCTGAGGTATTTATTTGCGTGGGATCAAACTTAACAAACCACCAAGATAGGCAAACAATAAAAAACCAATAAGGAAATGCATGTACCCCATCAGGCGCACAACACACTTTACAAAAGCCCGGTATGTACCCGATGGGGTACACATCGTCGTAAACGTGTTAAGTTCTGCTGGGTCCTTCGATATTCTGTTGTATCCATTTATGTCACATACGTTGAAGTGATAAGTAACTTTAAACCTGTTGAATAACCACTTATTTTGCAACTAGTTATGTACCTGAAAAGAATTCCATTCAAATCAATTGAATCAAGTAATGTTGTGTCAAGAACCATAACTATTGTAAATTCTATTTTATATCAAATTTAATGTATTTTCCAATAATCCCTTATGATTGTCTTTATTTACCTTTTTTGCAGTTATTACTATAACTATTGTACTTTGTAATTATATGTGACTTTGTTTGTTACAGTCTACATACTCTAATTCCATTAAAATGCATTTAACCGTATTTTTAGGTTGTTAGCATTAAATAAACCAAAGACACTTTCAATAGCTAGAGGTATGGTATTACTTGGTTAGTCTAAGAACTCTATAAATGTTTATTGGTTGTCACTATAAAACTGCAATCATTAAAAGAAATATTTTTTGTATTTGGTTGATCAAATAATATGTGTGTCTAAACATATCACATGTTACTAAGATTAATTTAGGAACTATATAAGAGTTTAAATCAAGCAATAATCTGAATAGCCAAACACAAATGTCAAGTTACATTATTACCAAAGCACCAATAAGGTCCAAAACAAAGCCCTACTGTTGAAATACAGAATTTATCATTTCAGTAATTTGTTTTGTTACATGTAATTATGCATTGGAAAATAATTTTATTCATTCACTATTTTTTGTCTATAGTTAATTTAACTGTATAAACCTTTTGCCGTTAATTTCACCATGTTGTACAGTAAAATATTAAACTTGCTTTTCATCACATGAACCAGAACATTAGAGTTTTATCTAATAATAAATTCTATAAATAATTTTACTTTGTTAGTTTTCATGAATTAATAAAAACTCATGAGTATTTAAAATTTACATTTTCAGTACTTAACTTGCAAAAGGATTAAATGCCCAATAAAACAAACAAATTTCTTTAAAACTTTCTCTAATGGTGTAGAATATAAGTGCTTACTTTTAAGAAATAATTGTCAGGTTGTCCACCTACTGTAAACTCTGTCAACTGTACTTATCACATTTACTGATAAAGGAATTGTCACTGTTTTGAATGAATAAGATTAGACTCTTTCATCTCCATCAACTTTGCACTTCACACTAACTGTAGGGAATATCTCTACGTGTGCAGAGATATTAACCACAACTAGGCTTAACTAGGGTTAGTCCTTCTTGTTATGGATGGTTGTTTGACAACACTTTGTTAAAATTCACTTTATTCTGTAGAAATGTACATATGTAACATAATGTTATATTGAATTTAATAAATTTGTTAGTTTTGTTTGTAATCTCTGTTCTCTCCTCATATAATTAAACCAGAAAATGTAATCCTGCCTGTCTAGTAGAAACTATTGCTGCAAAAATCATGTACACTATTTGAATTTATGGTATCACATCTTAAGAATTGTTCATCTGATATCAATGTAACAGATTAGAGAAATAACATAAATATTCTCAAATCTTGACCAGTACATATTTAGTCTTGGAAGTCATGTCCAGCAGCATTCCACTCTGTCTGCATGAAAAGAATAAACACATGCTTTATTCAGTGGGCTGTACTGTACTTTCAGGACACAGGCAGTCTCGAAGATTGGTTATTTTTTATTCTTGACCATAAAGCAATTATAACCACTTCTTAATACAAACACCATTTCAGGGCCAACAACACACAACCAGCTGTTTCCAGATCCCTGAGCTGCTGGTTCAATCAGGTCTCAACATCGAGCCGTAGCTTGGACATTTCTGATTGGCCAAAAAGGATCTAAAGAAATATGACTAAGAAACTTAACACCTCCTTATACACCAATCACTTTTGCCATGCAATTTAACTTTACTGCTTAATGGCCTTGGCCCTTCTAGAACTTTTAAGCACAGTATTTTTCACTCTAATTATTGTGGAGTTATTGAAATGAAGTAATCTACAAATAACAAACAAATTGCTATTAAGGACATTTACTTTGGTTAAGATATTCGTAATCTGACCTTTCCGTAAAGCGTATTGAAAAATTTTGAGGTTATAGTCTACTCTTAAGGGCAAATAAACTAAACTTTACAACTGCAAAGAGAGTTTAAAAGGACAGTTAAAAATAAGCACCAGAAATAATTACATAACTTAACGTAAGCATACGTTGAGTACAGAGTACTGCATAAAACAAAAAAACATCTCTCATTTTTGACATTTGCGCAAAATTTTTCTATCAATTATTACATAATAAGGACTCAATGTTAATAGTTTTTAAAAACTTTAAAGAATTTAAAGCAAATTTATTTGGTTCAAACACAATTACAAATATATCTGTTCCAGATTTCTAGATGTTCGTTCAGAGATAAACGTAAAACTGTGATAATTATGTATATTTTGTAATATTTGTATTCAAACTAATACCATAACATACAATCATATATGAAAACCTATTAAAAGAAAAATAACACTGAACTGTGAATGACATTAAAGCAAAGCTGTCCCAAGGAACAAAGTACAATTTTTATTAAGCTCTGAAATATAAAGTTTTAGAAAGTATAAAATACCATATCAGCAATACGAGTCACAACTATATGTACCGTAATGCTTGGCTGATTCCAATCGAACCTGGTCTTTAATATACGCTGAACAAGTTTGTAAGCTATCCACATTCAATTAAAAGTTTCACTGTAACGGTTATTCATGTTGACATATTTCTACTCCGTGTTTATTGCAATTGGACTTTTCAACTAGCTTTGTACTCAAGGCAGTTTATACAACTTTTCAGAATTTCTTAATACTTTCTCAACCTGGCAGTTTATGTTACCCTTTCTCATATATTTTGGTTTAATTTTTGGTCTCTATTTTGTTTTTAAATGGTTCAATTTTTTTATAGTCCTCTATATCCACTTTAGCAATATTTCCTCTGATTATATATGACCTCTTGCATATTGTGGTTTTACATCAGATTGTACAATAGTCATAGTAAATATTTTATAGAAGTAGTTTTATACACAGAGTATTTATACTGGTATATATTGAGAGACAGTTAAAGAGGTTAGTCACAAGTTCTTTTTTAAAGAATATTATTTATTTAAAATAATAAAAATGTAAGAAAACTAAATTAGCCTTCACCTAGTTTCTAGTGTCCAGAATTTGGTGCAATCCATCACATTCTAACAACAAGGAGAATAAATTTAACTTTGCAATAAATATTGAAAAATCTTGGAACAATTGGAAAAAATAGTAGTAATAATGTTAATAAAACAGTACTTTTCCAATATAGTTTATTTTTGGGGTGAGGCCTTTCGAAACCAAAGGTTTCATCATCAGGCGACTTCACAAATAAATATGTATATTATTTCTATTACAATTAATATTAAAATACTATATGGTGTAAATAAGCAAATAAAAACATTTTGGATGTATTTCAGTAAGTATGAAAAATTAGATATGACTACAGTTTAATTTTTGAATAAATTGAGGAGAAAGAAGACGGTCTTCTTCATTGTTTATGAGTTTTTCTTTATTTCAGTTTATGTGTATTTCCAAAGCATTTAATTTTATCGACTTTGTTACTTCTTCTATTAATTTTAGATTTTTAATTTATTGTTGCTTTGTAGGCCCAATGTACCTATTAATAATAACCATTAATTTCAGTGGAGATTTCTAGTGGTAATGGATTTTGCGATGAACCATCGCTATTTGTAGGTAGGTCATGCATCAGCAACAGTGACTAACAGCAGAAGATGGATTAATGGCAACACATTATGAAGTAAAGGCATAATCTACTGTCTCTATCACCCCAGAACATAGATGTCAAGTAATTTAGTAAGTAGAGAGTACCAGGCGCAAAATAGGTACCTGTGGTGAGATGACAAGCCGTTTCACATGTGGTGTACAGCAGCAATGCCATCTAGTTATGTGAAATTTGTAATTATTTGGACGCTCCCTCCTCCCTCCCCTTAGTCCCCACTTTTATGTATACGTTAAAACTTGTTACGAACTGTATTCTTGCATCTCTAACTCTTACAAAAAATCAATAACCTATAGAGTATTACACCACTTTAATCTTCCTACTGATTACATATCAATCCATCTTCGATTCTCGATCCGAGAACGTTCGATAATACTTCGTAAGAGTCTTCAACATGATTGATCTCATCAGGTAACTCTGAGATAAAAACATTTCTTCCACCATTCAAGCGATGACAAAAACCGTCACCAACGATAACAGAAATCACAAGTGAACTTACGTGTCACTGGTATTGAACACTGGAACTCCAATCACCCACTTGCCGTTGTGTACACGTCTCCAGGCCTGTGACAGTCTAAGTGGAGGCTGCTTCACTTGGTCTTGCATTGGGAATGGAGGTCCCCAAGCCAACACTTTCTCGTCCCCCTAAGTATTCACTATCCATTACTCAACCTTAAAGCGCTGTTCATGTTTTTTTAAATTAAAATTTTATATACTGATTTTGGAAGCAATACATATACTCCTTTGTTTATGGCCATCGTTATGATTAAAAAAGGTACAATATATATATATATATATATATATATATATATATATATATATATATATATACTGTTGTTAAAATTTTAAAAAAAACTGGCTCATTAAAAATATTATAAACTTATAGTAGTTATTGTGGAACTATTCAGTGATAATTGCTAAAAGAGTGAAAGAGGAAAAGTATACTTAATACTGACAAAATTAATAAGAATTTGACAGCATTTACACCCTTCATAATGAGTTACGGTTTCAATTTGAAATTAAATTATTAATTACCTACTTAAGATGCTGAGATACCCAGTATTAAAGCAAATACAAAAAAGAATCATTCAGTAGTCATATTGATCAGCTGCTCATGTCCAGTTTCCAATATATAATTCAATTTCTTTGCCATCCACAGAAGGCCAGGACACCTTTGCAAAGCTCCAAGCTATCCACAGAGCTATTGAGAATGTTAGGTGACTGGAATATTTCAATATTCTATAGCCTCTTACCATTCCCAAAATTCCACTTCCAAATATCTGAACTACACATGCTGCCAGTTCCGATCGATATGGGTAAATCAAAGAAATCCAACACTTTCAATAGTAATCAGTCTAACCTGTGGCTGAGTGTTGGTATGTCCTAGGTGGGGTGTCAACTGGTAGAGGGCTCGGACCCGGGCACTACGTTTCTCCTGTAGCAACTTGCGGGCTTTGGCCAGTCGTAGGGTCATTTCCTGGTGTATCACATTTTCTTTAAAACTTACAATCATAAAAAAGTTTTGAAACATAACATATAAATATCTGATTAACTGACATTGTTTAGTTACAGTTTACACTGAGCTCCTCTGAATTCACTAGATTACTAAATTGACATAAGGAATTTTTGTTTTTCGGATACTTTATAAATACCTCGGCTATACTTTGGACCACAAGCAAAAGTCTCTATGGAACAAGTTTTACAATGCTTAGAATAGTGTCAAGTCCCTCACGATTGGCCCAAGTCCTGCACTAACACTTTCTAGTGACTTCCGCTGATGTTAACTTCAACAAGAGACCTCTTTATAGACTTACTCAATTTCCCAAGCTCATCACACTAGAGATTTGATGAGCCAACTAAAGAATTAAACCATGGGAACTATTCAATTTATTATGTTGTCCACAATGTGTTTCACAAATAAAATCATTCAAATGCAGTGTAAAGTCAAACAAATAAAAATAGGTCAATTATGGTATCTTTAAAAGCAATAAGTTGAAATTTCTATTTATAGTTGCTAATCTTTACATTTATCTTTCTTTCAACTTATAACTTACTTGCAATTTTTTTTATTTCACTGCCACACTATTGGTAGATCAAATTATGTGTATACACTTTTTCTGGAATCTGGAGTCCATGTCCGCCTGAAGAGATCCAACAAGACAAAAAACAGTATATATCTTAGCAGTACTACTTAGTAAGCCTACTTGTGACACAGTGTCAGATTTCAGATGCTGCACTAAGCGAAAGGTGATATGGAGCTAAACTCGACATTCACATTAAATCAACCCTTCCCACCATAATGTATTACTATAACATGTTAGATTAAGCAGGAGTGAGACCTCTACTGTCCAAGCTTTGTCTTTAATTAAAATCAATTGTAACTTTATGTAATTCATTTCAAAATCAAAATTTGGGAAATGTGTATTACAACATTATTTTGACTGTGAGTTTTGAGATAATTCAAGTTAATTTAAATATTTCTTCAGTTTCTAAAACATTTTATTGTAATAAGAATGATTTAGTTTAAAATCAACATCAAACTGAATGAGAAAATATCAATAACTTGACCAGAGCAACGTACTCACATGCAGTTTCCCGCTGAGGCCAGAGGTAAGTTGAGGGACAGGTTGAGGAACCTCTGCATGCAGCTGACCCACAAAGTCTGTGACAATAGGTTCTCTATCACCCTGCGTCCATATCACAGTCTGAGGCCTCCCCAACATAAGTCGATCCTCAATCTGCACTCGAGTTACATTCTCGTACGTCTTTATAATCTATAACATTACAGTTTCAAAGTTGACAATTACTATCTAAAATACATGATTAGAGAATACTCATTGCAACATTTTTTATAGCTTGCATTACTAAATCTTAACTCTTTGAGAACCAATGGACACTAAATCGTCCATGGTAGTATGTGGATAAAAGACTGCCTGGACTAAATATCATTCAACCATGTTCTGTTAAAAAAAACTGCTGGATGGAATAACATACAATTGTGATAATTTTTATAATGGAATAGCCGAGTAGACTCGTTTGTTACAAATTTAAAAACAAACTTTGATAGATCCATTAATATAAATGAAAAATCCATCTGTATAGGCAAAAATTGTGTGTTACAAGTTCTATGAGGGTCATTCGGAAAGTAAGTTACCGAGGCAACAGATCAAAGAACAGATGAGTGTGCAGCACAATTTATTAACAGCACTGCTATGCTGCTACTTTTAATATTCATCTGGCAGCGTCACAGTGAATGTTGCTATGCCATTCTAAGCCCTCTAAACTAGTGTTTAAAATAGCCACCGCAATAAAATCTGTCACTGACATTATAGCATCATTAGATTTCATTTGGTAAAGAAAATGCAACTGGTGAAATTCATTATCAATTGTGTTCTGCGTATGGAGAAGATTTATTATGAACTATACCGCAGTTAAAATTGTCTGGTAAAGAACAAACTAATGTTAATGACGAAAAGTAAAGTGCCAATGGCCAACTGCCTATGGCCACTGACGGCCTTGTCGAAATCAATCATAAGGTTAAGAAAAATCGAAGGTTCACAATCACAATTTTTCAAAATATAGATTTCAAAAACTCTAGTGCATGAAATTGTGCTTGAGAAACTCGGATATTGTAAATTTTATGTCCAATAACTACCCAAACTATTGACTGATGAACTCAAACAAAGAGAACAGAGCCAGCTCCAAAGTTTATTATCCAGTACTAAGAAGAAGATGATAAATTTCTTAACTAAGTCATTGGTAATAAATCATGATGGTTTCTCTTGTCAATTTCAAATAGAAAAAGCAATCAATGGAATTGGATCACACCTCGTCACCAAGAAAACCGCCGTGTTTGGTTAAGTGCATAAACAGCAGAATTTTATTCATGTTTAAAAATAGTTTAAGAACGTCTTTCAAATTTATATAATGAAAAGGCTCTAAAAGTTTGTGTAATTCTTTTTTATTTAATGAATCTATTTTCTTTCCAAACAAACCTCATATTATAGGACTTGAAGTTTGATTTTTTTAAACATTATAGGTTATTCTCATCAAGGTAATGGACATAAATGGGATTTGTTGACTGAAATAAGATAAGTATTTCTGACCTAGTTTATTTTAAATGAGGTCATTATTAACACAATCAAATGCTTTGGAAATATTATACAGCATAGAAACTATGTAATCTATCCACGCAATTAAATTTAAAACAGTTTCAATTACTGAAAATTACTTGGATAACTATTTTTCTGAAAATAAAATTTTACAATTAGTCAAAACGTTCAATCAAATTCAAAATCATATTGATCTTAAAAGAACATTTTTTTCAACAACGGACAATGTAAAATAGAACAAATATACTTTAATCAACATTTTATGATATTATGCCACATCATCAGATTACACTTGGTCAACTATTTAATTACATCATCAAACGTAATAAACCTTGATCAAATCTGAACAGTTCTGATACTTTTCAAACTGTGATCAAATTTCATCAAATCATTTGATTGAGATTGATCGGCTGGTATTGTTAGTCAAGATTTGACAAAACGTAACAAAATTTTGAACAGGCTGAACGAAGAATGATAACTTATCTCCATTCTCAATAATACTTACAGATAATGGTTTCTGCCTCTTGATCACTAGCAGTTGTTGATTACTACGAACCAAATAGTATTTCTGAATTGGGTTATAGGAAGTAAAAATCATTAAATCGTCAGCTTCTCTATCTAGATCTAACGAGTCCACAACCTTCCGATCCACAAACTCCAACAGTTGACCACTTGAGGTGCAAAGACCAGTCAGAATCTTCCCACCTGTGAAATTTATAAAAATTAAAACAATAACAACCCTGTTAAAATAAAGTATAATTTGACATTTCTATGAAAATACAATAATTATATGCACCTGAATTTCAAGTGTTAGGTGTGAATACAATTTGAAAATGTATAGTATTTGTGGATGTATTGAAATCAAGGAGTTCTCTATCTTTATGAGGTTTCAGTAGTAATTAAGTAATAGGCACATAAGTTAATACTTTTTCTATTATATCCAATACTTAAATGTATGTGCTTGTTACTTTAAATTAGAATCATCAACAAAATAACTCTTGACTTTCTAAATATTTTATGTGATTGCAAGATTTTAAAGTTTCTACTATTGAGGTTTTAAGTAACACTAAGTTATTAATTTTATGAAAACTTCTAGTAACAGTTTGAAAACTTTTTTTAATACACTCATAGGTTACTCTGTAACAATGAATTAAATGTTTCCAGTTAAGGGTATTCTGCACATAATTGGGTAAAAATTAAAAATTTATTTTATTGCAGACTATTGTTTTCTATTTAATTCTGAAAAAGACAACACAATAGCTTTTGCAAAAAAACTGTCTGTTTTACCTTCAAAATTGTTTTTATAAAGGCATGTTCTGAATTTTAGCCAAGCAGACCATACATTTTGTTACATTTTATCTGTGATTAAAATATTTCTATATACTAATGACCTTTTTTTCTATGATTTTCTGGATAGTATTTACTTATGCACGTTTCTGTTTACTTTATTGTATTCTTGACTGTCTGTATGACAACTTAAAGAGCTGTTACTTTATTATGGAAAATCAAAACAAAGTTTCTAATTGATTTGTTTTTTAGTGTGTTACTCATGGTAGTTTATTTTTAGTGATACTTGCATAGTGTTTTATTATGAGGAGAAAGAAGAGAACTAAGAAGAGATTGAGTGAGAGCAATAATAGAAAAGCATGTTTGTAAAGGTGGTTGACAACAGCTGAACATACATATGAGGCTACTTTACAGACTAAGCCTAGCTAGTATACAGTGTTTTTTATTAATTTGTACAGTAAATATATTGAAACTTGCTCTAGTGTTTAAAACTCTCCTAATAAGTTATGTAAAACGGCATAGTAAAAATTATCAGAGTGTAAAACCAACTAAGACGTACAATAACAATTTTACAGGATGATATTGAGTATGTGTTTTTTTCTTGTGATAATCTGAAAACTTTGTTTTTAAATTTTTTAAATATAAAAATCTTATTTCTCAATAACTATAAAAGATAGAAGAGTTAAACTTTCACTACGGTACATATTCTCAAATACATAATTAGAAATCCTATGCATTTTCATGATTCTACACTTTATAGAAAAAATAAACAATTTACATAAATGTAGAAAAATTAGAAAAAATATTAAAGTTTGAAATTTACTTCTTTATAAAATTTTTTGGACAAACATTAGTAGATTCAAAATGCATAGGAGTTTAGCTATTGTCATTGGCTACAAAACTATTAAAAATCATGAGTGTTTATTGCTTGGTCTCTATGCAATAATAATTTTAAAATGTTGTATTTTTTACAAAACAAAGCATTTTTACTTTTATTGCACATAAACCAAAACCAAATATCATTAAAAATGTTTCTATAGAAGAAAACTCATAATTGTTCAATAATTTTAATTTTCTTACATGAGGCTTTTCAACATATAAGATGCCATCGTCAGGTGTGGCCTTAGATTTCGAAAGGCCTTGTGGAAAAAAATTAAAATTATTGGACAATTGTGAGTTTTATTTTATAGAAAATAATCTTTTCAATAAGGAGAGCTCCTCCTTCAATGACAGCATTTAAAAAGCAAACAGTTCATGGTTTTTCATGCGGGAAATCTAAAAAATAATAAAAAGTAAAGAAAAAAAGCAGGATATAAAAAAACAACCATTGTAAATGCAGAATCTCCTTAAACTAATATTGAAAGTACAATATATCTTACCTCCTAGTATGTCTACTGCAAAGCATTTTGCAACTTGTATGAATGCTTGAGGTATATCTGGTTCCATTGGACTGAAACAATGTCAGAGCTTTCATAATTAGAAGTACAACAATTATGTTCTCTCAAATCATTACCTAAAACATATTGAACTAACAAATCTTAACTAACACAAATCTTGGTCTTGCGATGAATACAGTAGTAACATCTATGATATTCCACATTGGTATAAAATATGACACAAAATAAGTTGACACACATACACAACACTAGATATTCTAGAAACATAGGAACTGCCCCTCTTCAACTAACTAAATCATTTTAAACTATATTGTACTCATGATATTTTATATTTCTCATGTCCTATTTAATACTCTTTGTTCTCTTTCTTTTAATTCTCTACTGGATTTCATTAAATTAAAAAAGAATTAAGACTCGGATCAGTGATTGGTGCTTTATACAGATTGTGACCCGAATTTGAACCTGACCTCTTCTCCTCCTACTGATTCTTGGTTCAGATAGAACGTCTTGTTATCCTGCTATATAGTTATTCATATCCACATCATAATCTCTCATATTTGTCTCATTCCTCATTTATATTAAAATTACTGTCATATATCAGTAGTTTACAAACTATTTTATTTTGTTTATTTTTGACAAAGTTTATATAACTCATGTCTGTGCAAAGATTATGCTATCCATGCAGGCATTCCTTCTAATATCCATTTTGTCAATAATATTAATTTGTATTATGCAGTAGGCTAAATATAAAGGTTTTTTTCCAATCTTATTTTCAATAGCTGTTTTTATGCAGTACTCATTATGGTGTAATGCTACATGAAACAATAAGACATTTGATCAATTGAATGGCAGTAAATAAAATTTATCAACTTTACGGTTAGCTTTGTTATTACCGTACAGTTAAATTTATGTGTAGAAAACTCGGTTGCTCAACTGTGCTTAGAGATCATGTCTAAAACACTGTAGTTCACTCAATTGTGCACTGATGAAACAATGAGAATTCCCCTTCATGTAGATTACACTATATTTTGTTGTCTGGGTGTCTATGAAGTCGCAACAATATATAGGTAGTGTTCATTTTGAGCTTCTTCGTCACCGACTATCAGACGAACATGACTCCAGATTCCAGGAGTCAAGCCTGTGAAAGCGGCATATTCCAGACACTGCTCTAAAAGTAAGGTGAACTGGAGCTAAACTCAACATTCACATAAACTTTATTAATAAAACAAAATGCATTAGTTAGTCCTTTCTGAACCTCATTTAGATAGTCATATTAATTTTGTTTCTGTGTTGTGTCTCATCCAACATTAGTAGGAACTCAAATTTACAGAAAATGTATACTTCAAACAATTCTATGATCTCAAAGGTCAATGTTATGACTAGAATATACTGGGAAAAGTGGCCTAATACATCACACTGTGGAGGTCACGACTTGTGCCAAGGCAAGCATATTAAACAATTATAACAGGACCTACATTGTAAATATTTTAAATTTTAAACCAGCGTAATTATTTAGTGAACTTTTTAAGGTTGGATTTGTGGCATTGTACTCTACTAATAAAGACCTTTAATTTGTACTACTCGACCTATACTCTCATTTAAGATTTCCTTCTGATTCCTTGCGGCCCATTCTCTTGACATGACAAAAAATGGTAATTACTTCAAAAAGTAAATTTATAGGTGCAGTAATGATATACAGTTTTATTGCTTTACCTGTAATCGTTCGGGAATTATCAGGCCCGTGCGGAACTTTTTTAACACCCTGAACATAAAAGGTATGTGTGTGTGTGTGCGCGCGCACGCACACGCGTGTGTGTATATATATGTATATAGGTATATTGAATTTATTTAGATGCTATAATATACAGTAGCTTACCATTGGTAAATTTCAACTTATTTGATACTTTTTAGATGTAATATAAATCTTACCAACTCATCAGTAGATTTAGTTTCATTATTTATTATTAGAATATGTATTGAAATTGAACTTAGTAGATTTGGCCTAGGCCTATGATACACTTCCAGGGAAAACTTTAATAAGCAGCTTACACTCATGCGATTGGTTTTACAGAATGTTTCAATTGTTTTTATCCAATGAATAATTCAATATTACAACTTATTTAACTTAACATATGACTTCAACTAATTAATTACAAATTTTGAAAGTAACACAGTAGAATAACCGTGAAGTAACTAGTTTTTTTTGTGAATTTGAAAATGGCATTGAATATGGAGAAATTGTGTGAGATGTTGCTTAAAAGTGACGAGATTTGTTATTAGTACTTTCAAAATGTGCGTTTAGCTTATGGTAACCCATGGAGAGAATCTTTTCCTCCATTTCACAAAAGCGGTTCCTCACTACTATCTGGGCATGCTATAAATATTGTTAAGTTTCTCTGATATGTAGGTTAGGCCAAATTTGGTTACTTTTATTCGTTTTTTATTGTTTTCTTTTATTCATTAAAAATAATAATGTACTATTCTTGTAGTTAATGGTTTGTAATTCTTGATGAATAGCCTATTAGTGTTATATATCAAATCGAATTTAAATATATCTAATGGTTTGATAATAACAATAGAATAACGAGTATATGCCATATGCCTCTTATTACAGTCTACCTATAGTCTTTGACAAAAAGTACTTTCCACTAAGAGAATAAAAAAAATCATGTGAAGTGGGTCTTGTAAACATTTACCAAATCTTCAAAGGGTTATCACACAGACCCTAAAATAAAAAAGAAACTGTCTCCCTTTATTTTCTAAAACGTTATTATTGTCAATCCAATACATCTTTCATTTTAAGCAAACAATTTGTTTATCAGGGTCTATGAACGCCAATTTCATAACCTAGTTTGTTTTCAGATTTACTGATAGAATTATATTGTACTTACATTACCTATAATAACGTGTATTAATACATAAATCCACATAAGACGTGTGTTCAACACAATTGTGAGTTGAGGAGAATATTCAATTCACTCTTTATCGCACTTTATTACCTAATTTATTACTCCTCTTATCATAAGTTGTGAATTCTAATGTCAGAAACTTAAAAACGTACTAACGTTCCCGCCAACTGGGCTAACACGCGTTTTCCGATATTCCCTAGTCAGCTGATATATTTTATTTTATGCATGGAGACGTCCACAGATTAAAATATATTTTACGCCAGTTTCCATGGGCAAAAATGGTCGTAGGTCCAAATAAATTAAACTGTTTTATATGTTGTTAGGACATATTATAGTAGTATTAAATCAAGTTTGCAGTTTCGAAATCCTCTAGCATAACTTTAAAAGAGCCAATAACCTTAAAATGTTCAGACTGTTTATTGGTTTTAGCTTATAACTCATGAAGGATTTTACAAAAATTCACTTACACCTTTTATGATGTAGATACAAACATCCTAAACTGTATGCCCAACAGTTCTGAAGGTCAAACAGTTCCCGAGTTATATGACTTCAAAATTTCAATTTGAGGGCTAAAAAATCAACATTTCAATTTTAGTTATCTATTGGCTAAAATATTAGTTCTAGTGCACATCCCAAGAGGAAAGTCACATGAAAAAAGTTATAAAGCAGTCATTTAGCTTTAACCTAAGTATAGAACGACGTCAGTAGATCCAATAGATCTCTACATATCTGGGGGGGGGACGAAAATCGGATTGTTCAATACATTTACCCAATCAAATTGCAGCCCTTTTATCCTATCTTATCATATACAAAAGAAAAGGGGTGAATTATTTATTGAATTGAATATTAATGCATTGTATATAAATAGCTTTAGGTATTGGTGCATAGCAACATATTTGTGAAAGCTGGTGTTGCTGTAAAAATAACGAAAGTCACTCTGTTTATGTATCTAGGTATAAGGCTGTTGCATAAACCTGTTTGTGCCCTGATTCATCAAAAGAGGACTGCCAGTATGGGAATCGTTCGTAATGAGGCATTTTGGTCTGATTAATATGCTTGAAGCTATGCAGAGGAAGTTCTTAAGACTGGTGGGGGAGCGTAAGGAACTGCGTTTTTTATGGATGTGCCACTTGCTGAATTTCAGGCTGAGCTTCTCCTTTCCGATCTTCAAGTTAGGCGTGAAGTTGTTGAAACTTCTGTGGTCTACTTACGAGAATAATGAAGATGGGAAACAGTTTCTGCCATATGACTGATTTCATTAATGAAAATGTCTCAGCAATTCGAAGAAGAATACAGGCTGTCTCACAATATGCTTATGCAGAAACATTTAAATTAAATTAATTTTATATTATTATTTTATTGTTATGTATTAAATTGTAGTTTGTCATATATAGTTTTTTTATACTTTACGAGTTTGCCGTTAAAAAATAAATATAGACCTTTTGCGTCATACCAGGTTCAATAGTGTATGGAGAATCGCTGACCGAAAATTATGTGTCGTCCCGTCTTCAAACAAACCTGATAAGATCTTGTCCGTTGGACCAGAGGTTTTGTGCTGTTCACTTGTAACCAGAGACATTAAACCCCAGCTCAACCTGGTCTGCCATTCGGATGGCAGAATAATGTATGGCCGACATTAGATCCAACTTTGTCCGATGTTGGTGATCTGTGACTATGGTCGGGGGAATGGTTATTTTGACCATGGCTGAAATAATTCGTATGGTTTTGTTTATATTCGTTTTAAAAATGTTTATAAATGTACATCGGCCGGAAACTCCTCAATGGCCTACCATAATCACTGAAGCACTGAAAACAAAATTACATAAGTGGCTGATAGACAGACCAGCTTACTCCTTGAAGGAATTCGTTGAACTTGAACTACATCAATAACTTTAAGAATTTTATAATATCTTTTATTTAACACTTTTTACATAATAACAATTTTGCATGTTTTTATTCTAAATAAGATCTATTTCACTACGAAAAACACTCCTGTATAATACTAGTTTTATATCATTTGATGTAATAGCTATCTCTTAAGTTCAGACAAACTATTGTGTCTAGCTTTATGTTTATATTGTATGACGCCATTGGAATTTCTTGATGAAACTGTAAATAAAGAATATTTAGAATTTAAATTATATTTTCAGCACAAAGCAGACCAATTCGTAGTGTTGCATGTTGTCACAAAACTCCTATTACATCCACTTCTACACCATAGTAGTAACCATATAGTAGTGCAACTCGGAGCTTCATGACATTATCAAAGACCTCTTTTTATAAGCAAACGGGAAAAAGTTTTGTTTAACATCAGCATGAGTTGAGTACACAAACAAACAATGAGTCGTGTTGGTTAAGTGTTCAAACAAGTAATGTTTCAGCAAAACTGTTACAACTTAATTTCATCCAACTAATCATTTTACGCTATTAAATTCAAGTGAGTAGAAAGAAATCAGTTACCTGTTTCAAATTATATGATATACTAACGAGGTGAAAAATAACAAGCCCATCTCAACATTATTTGAACTCCTACTTAGATTTAAGGATAATTAGTTTGTAGTGGACTTAACAGTATTTAAATTATATTTTAATACCAAGTGTTTATGTCATTGTGGTATTAAGTAATTGAAAATGCAATTTACAAAATGTATCTAAAAACATAACCTCAAAACTACAATTACCCACCTGTATACACAAAGAATTAGTTTAATATCATCTGACCAGTCATTGGCTATTACAGGAAGCAAGCGCAGCAAGTAAATTGCATAAAGTATATTTAATTTCTAATACTTAATGGTTTTTTATGGCAAAAGGGTTGCTTCAATACAGTATAAATATTTGTAAGAGTAATATATATAAAATATCGAAAAATCCATTTTTAAGCTAAGATGTGGCTATAAAATTTTGTATTGAACATGACATTATTTTGTAGGTTATTGTCTAATATGTTTAGAAGTTTAACACAGTGTGTAACCCTCTAATATTAAAAAATTATTTATATTAAACAAAATTTGATAAAATTTTAATTGAAATGTATAAAATAAAGTTTTAATTTTTATTTCTTGAAACATTCAATAAATTAACACAATATAGGCTACTTAATGTTGGCAGAATTTTTAGTAGTACATACATTTTTAATGCATAAGTGAATTGCTTTTCCTGTTTTGGAAAAGGATTACTGTATTGCCAGTTTAAGAGCTAAGCCATAATAAAGGCCTAATTGTTCTTTTAAGCTCGGTACAAGATGCCGACTGTGGTGGTGTTAGACGTCTCTCTGTCCATGTCACTGCCCGTGGCGGTCCCAGACAGTACAGAAACCTTCACCAGTCTCCAGCTAGCAGTGCATGGCATCAACAGTCTTCTCGATTACCTTGCGATTTACTCAAAACTGGAATTTGTAGCACTGGTAAGTAATACTGTGATAATAAATTACTGTATTATAGACCAATACTTGGTTTTACATTTTCCTCAAAATTCAATGTTTAGTTCTCCATGGGCCTAAATACATCCCGTTTAATCCACTACTGATTTATTTACAGATGACATACTCTTCATCATATGACATCGTGTCTCCATTTACAAGAGACTTTGACGTGCTCAAGGCCAAACTCGCACAGCTGGAAGAACAAGACAAGAGCTGTCTGGAACCTGTTCTCACAGGTGTCAACAAGCTAGTACTCGGAGAGTGGGGAACAGCCACTCCTTGTCAGGTAGGCCTGTCAGATGACTGATACCAATTTTATTAGACATATCTCAGACCTGGCTGGATGGTATGGGTTTAGTTGGATTGATAAAATATTTAAAATATAGAATAATTGTCTGTCAATAGATTATAGAAGAGGCTTAACTAGTTTTTTTTTATTTTTGTAAATTTCTTTATTACATTATTTTTTGTTTAGACATCAATATTTTTACTGTTGTCTCATCCAACATTCGGACTAAAAGATACAGTACACCCTCTGTTATTTGGCACTTCACCTATTCTGCTCTACCAATAATCAAACATTTTTACACAGGCATCGGAACTCAGTACCTGTTGCAGTCAATTACCGCAGTGTGGAGATGAAACTCATTGCCTATCCTCAGTCAGTCTTCCTATATCAGTATAGTGACCATATACACATTTGTATTCGTTGCCTAACTGGCTGCATTCATTAGTGCTAATTTTGTGAGTGCAGTGCTGTGCGTAGAACCTGTAAGCAAATTATAAACGGAAACATACATTTTTGTCTCTTCTTGATGAAAATGAGATTTGAAGCTACTTGAATAAGGTTAATGTTAGGTAGTCTCACTCGAGATATCAGAGTTGGTTGTGCTACAGAACTTTACATAAAAAAGTGACAAAATAAATCTTTCATTAAAAAAAATTATAATGTTAAGAGGGCACAGAAAAACATTAAAAGTGGACGAGTTCCCTCAGGTTGAAAACTTTGGAAGGAAAAATCTAGAGCTTTCTATAGAACAGTTATGAAGAAAGATGACTTCAAATCAGTAAGGTTTGGTTGGATAATTTAAAAGACTGATTGGTATTCCACTATTTAGTATGACTGATGAAAAGCTTTCATGTGATGATAATGTAGTTGAGTCATACAAAAAAAATTCTAAAAGAGTGAATGAAGGATTGGTTTTAACTACTGACCTAGTGTATAATCCAGGTGAGAGTAGTTTTCCTTAAATTAAAATATTTATATTCACCGTGTTGAAGCTAGTGCTTATTGACGAGAACGGGACTGAATTACTTTTACACATAAAATGGCCATATTAGTGATAAGTGAAGTGTGATATTTGCTGTAGGAAGTGAGGCAACTTGCGAACCTAAATGCAGAAAAATACGAATAGTTTTACTCTAAAATGAAATCTGGATAGTTCATTGAAGATGTCCAGGAACCATTATGACTGGAATTGATGACGTTATTTCAGAGAGTTCTAGCCCGCCACCACTGGTGCCGGTCCGTGTCCAGTCCACACTCAATACTCCTCTGGTTTTCAACCCCAATCCCCACTGGCATCCACAAATCAAAAAATGAACCTCACTATCTTCATCATCAGCAGAGCTGTCTAAAGATGTATCAGATTCTTCTCTGTCATAAAGCAAGTGCTCAATGATTTCAAAATATCCTCCTTCATTGGACTATAGTTATGTAATACAGCGTATGATACATGAAATTCAACAATAAACACAGTACTACAACAGAGAAAATAATCCAAGATGGCGAACCGAGGATGGTGTGTGTAAAAAGAAATAGTGGAACTGGCACTACACACTGTAAGCAGCACAACCTTTACTGTTTGTTACAGGACTCACTTACACCGAGGAAATGAGTTGGAGGAGCAGGGAGCTGGATTTCTAGATGCTCACAGCAAATGTGTTAAGAATGTTAATCTTCCCCTTGATTTCAAAGTCCGTGTTTATTGAATAGTTTCATGATCAATCTATACATTTACTTGAACAATTACTTATGAAAGAGAAAAATCTTTGATTTCTTACTGAAAATGAAGACACGATTGTCATACACGTAGTCTTGATTAGTTGAAAATATGTGTTTCGATTGCGCAGGTTATCTTGGTGACAAATGGAGTAACTCGTAGACATTCCGAGCTGGATGCCCTTAGCAAGCTGGGCTCTCCACTCCCATTCGCTTTCCCAGGCAAGCTGACAGTAGTGGTGGTGGCTCCTCCTGGTCCCACCAATCCGATCTTGGCTCAGGTCAGTATATCATTTTTCTTCATAAAAAATCTATGTGTTTTTGAACGATTGCATATAAAAAACTTTTTAAATTACATTGTTAATGTTTTGTTCTGATCACGAGGTAAGGAAAGGAACCTATGGAGGGATTTTCAAGTAATAATATTTCACTTAGGATAAATCAAACATTTACAGTCTATTATATGACTAATAGGATTCATGTGTTATTGTTTTAGTATCCTGATATACATGTAGATTTATGCAGCATTAATATAACTTATTTCTTGTGTGTAAGAATCAAGATAACAATCTTGTGTTAATCAGTTACTTATGAATTAAAAAAATTATATACAAATTAATCTTAAGTCTTAAAATGTAATGGAAATTTTAGGAGCCTTTACATAAAAGTAATTACCATTCAATATCAATAAAATTATTTAAATACAATCTCACTAGATGAATTTACAAGAACACACAGTTATACATACGGAACCTAAGTTATAGAAAAAGATTAAATACATGGTCTGTTAATACAAAATGCCAAAATTTGTGTAGGTTTAATAGAAAACTCTGTATAATTTCACTTTCTATACAATTACTGAATCCATTTATAGCAGTTCATCTCAGAAAGTGGACTATTGTTACAGTTATATTTGTTCCAGTGTCTTTTGGATCTAAATGCTCCTATCTGGTGAGACGTAGAATGATCACATTTAACTGACAATTTCATTCTTTCTTGCAGGTGGTGAAGTTGGCGAGAGGTGATGGTTCCGTGCTACAGGTGGACTCTGCCCTCACACCTGATTCGCTCTACAACCTTTTCCAGCAGCTGGCGGAGAAGAACTACGCTTCTTTCTGTGGCATGCTCAAGTGTGGCAACTTGAGTTCCAAAGTCATTCTGTCACCTGCACCAATGGTGAGATGTGAAACTTAAATTTGTTTGAGTAACAGAAATGTGAAGGATATGTGCTTTCTGTGGCATGCTCAAGTGTGGCAACTTGAGTTCCAAAGTCATTCTGTCACCTGCACCAATGGTGAGATGTGAAACTTTAATTTGTTTGAGTAACAGAAATGTGAAGGATATGTGCTTTCTGTGGCATGCTCAAGTGTGGCAACTTGAGTTCCAAAGTCATTCTGTCACCTGCACCAATGGTGAGATGTGAAACTTTAATTTGTTTGAGTAACAGAAATGTGAAGGATATGTGCTTTCTGTGGCATGCTCAAGTGTGGCAACTTGAGTTCCAAAGTCATTCTGTCACCTGCACCAATGGTGAGATGTGAAACTTTAATTTGTTTGAGTAACAGAAATGTGAAGGATATGTGCTTTCTGTGGCATGCTCAAGTGTGGCAACTTGAGTTCCAAAGTCATTCTGTCACCTGCACCAATGGTGAGATGTGAAACTTTAATTTGTTTGAGTAACAGAAATGTGAAGGATATGTGCTTTCTGTGGCATGCTCAAGTGTGGCAACTTGAGTTCCAAAGTCATTCTGTCACCTGCACCAATGGTGAGATGTGAAACTTAAATTTGTTTGAGTAACAGAAATGTGAAGGATATGTGCTTTCTGTGGCATGCTCAAGTGTGGCAACTTGAGTTCCAAAGTCATTCTGTCACCTGCACCAATGGTGAGATGTGAAACTTTAATTTGTTTGAGTAACAGAAATGTGAAGGATATGTGCTTTCTATGATATTTCCAAATCATCAATCATGAATATAGAACTTAGAATGAAGAATGAGATTCAAACTGAGAAATTCTATTGCAAAGAATTATTTATAGCTTAAGGTAGTTGATATAATTTAATCAAATTAATTGTTCAATGTTCATAATATCTTTTTATTATTTGACTAATCATCAATATAATTTTTAATTTAATTCAAATGACATATTTCTATATCTGTATTTATTAATTTTTGTATCCATTTAAATGATTTTATCCCAATGGTATACAATTTTCATAAACTTCGGTTTTTTATTTAGAAGAGAAAACTTTTGAAAAAAATAATTAATACGTTTTTCTTCTTGTTGACTGACTTTTGTATCAAATATATCATTTAAAAAATTCAATAATATTATTCAATTCAAAAATGCTTTATTCACATTATATATTGCATGTGCATGAATGGTGTCAAAATATTTAGGATTACTAACATTACTATTAATACTATACCTATTATACAAAAAACCATGTATACTTAAAACTAAACATATATACCTGGTATACAAAATAAAGAAATCAAATAAATTCATTGTTATAAGTAAAGTTATAACCCTGCAATCTTTATATATATATATTTCTTGTGTTCATGTGTATGTGACTGAACTCCTCCTAAACGACTGGACCGATTTTTATGATTTGTGTGAATTTTTGTGTGTGTTTTCAATGGAATTCGAGAATGGTTTAGATTCACAATTTGGTCCACTGGAAAATGTTTTTATAATTAATTTTTCATTTGTAAGTAGTTGTTGATTTTGGAGTGTTTTACATTGGATCCGGCAGACTGTGCTACGGCACATAATGCAAAGTGAACTGATACTTAACAGCTGTTAATACTGTCAGCTGAAGTTCGTCAAAGAGGCAGAAACATTTAATATTTAGAAAATTATTATCAAATCAAATCAAAGCATTTATTGCCAGGATACAAAGAATGTATATAACAACGTTCAATAATGATACATTAAACTAGCTTGTGAGATTTTGCACTACAAGAAAAAACTCATCGACACTGTAAATAGCAGATTTTAACAACCAACATTTTATGGTATTTTTGAAATTAGTCCTGCTCATGATCTTTACTTGCATGGGTAGAGCATTGAAAAGCTTGATACCCTGGTATTGAAAGCTGTATTGAGTACTAGTATAGTTACATCTAGGAGTTATTAAGTTATTTCTATTGCGTGTAAAATGATTATGTACATCTCTTTGGTTGCTAAGTCTAAATAAATTATCTTTAACATGCAACAATACATTTAAAAACATAGATGGACGGCAGGGTCAAAATATTAAAATTTACAAAAGAGGTTTACAATGTTCTCTACTATGTACATTGCCAATTATCCTAATTGCCATCTTCTGAAGTACAAACAGCTTATTTGCTAAATGAGAATGGCCCCACAAAGCAACTCCATAGGTCAAAAAACTATTTATACAGGGTGCGGCAGCATAACTTCCTTTTTTCAAAACTCAATAAAAACTATTGTATGCATCAGAAAATATTTATTTTTTTTTTATAATGTAGGTACATGTCTAAAGTTTTTATTTACATTGTTTTGAAGATCAAATCTGTAAGGTGACGTCCCCCATTCTCCATACATTGCGTAAGCCGATTTCTGGCGTTTGTCATGACTGTTGTAGGTGTTATGTTGGCAATTTTTCTCGGATGTTGGTCTTCAAATCTTGTAGGATTCTTGGACGGTTCACATAAACACGGGATTTCAAAAAACCCCATAGAAAAAATCACAAGGTGACAGATCGGCGAGAGCGTGCCGGCCATTCCAAATCGCCTCTAATTGAGATAAGGCGCTCTGGAAAGTTTTTCCCTCAAAACAGCCATCGATGCTCTCGAAGTGTGTGCTGTTGCACCGTCTTGTTGGAACCAAGTGTCCCCCAAATCCAAATCTAACCGTGGGAAAAAAAAAATTCTGTAGCATATTTACATACCAGTCTGAAGTCACTGTCACTGTAACCTCATTTTCCTCAAAAAAACCAGGGACCAATAATTCCAGCTGAGGAAATTGCACACCACACTGTGACTTTCGGTTGAATGCAAAGGCCTTTGATGCAATTCTCGAGGGTTGGTGTTCAGCCCAGTAGCGCATGTTTTGTTTGTAAACCAACCCACTCAAATGAAAATGGGCTTCATCGCTAAAAAAAACAATAGCCTCGGGAAAGACATCAAGAAGAAGCTCACACGCGTTCATCCGAGAATTGAAGTCACGTTCTGAAGAAGTTCCTGCACTATCGCCATCTTATAGGGATGAAAATGAAGATCATCACGAAGAATTCTTCTCACAGAACGATCGGATAGTCCAAGGGCAGATGCATGTTTGCGCGCAGAACGCCGTGGTGATCGCAACATTGACGCTGTCACTGCTTCAATGTTCTCAGGTGATCTAATGGGCCGAGGGACTCCAGTTATTGGTTTTGTCGCACTTGCAGTTTGTCTGAATGTAGTGACCCATGTAACAATTGATTTACAGTCTGGGACGGGAGCCAACGGGGCTAATTTAAAGCGATTCCAAAAATGCACGCTGTGTTGCAATAACCGAACATCCGCTTGAAATAAGTAGGCCTCAACGGCAAAGGCACGCTCCTCACTATTCCAACGCATGATGGCGACTGAACCGTGTCGGGACAAAACTTTACAGTACCCCCTCTTGAAGGAGACCACTAGCGCTCCGTTATGACATCAACTAACTGAATTGATGCATTTTTAAAAAAGGGAAGTTATGCTGCCACACCCTGTATATGCATAATATACACACAGCATGTGATCAATAGAAATTACTCCATTTAGAGCCCTAATCAAAAAGATGCCCCTTGCAGTCTGAGCAGCCACATAATCAATGTGAGTTTGCCACTTTAGGTTTGACTGCAAATAGACACCTAAAAAATTAAGACTCAAGTCATCATTATCACTTGACCTACAAGACAAGGTGAGTTGTAAATCCTGGATTTTATTTTCATTTAGACACAATTTCTTGGCTGCACACCAGTCGTTTACAATTGAAGTTTTAATACTAAGCATCTCCCTACAATCATCAACTGATTCTGTACAGACTTTGAGGCCCAGGACATCAGCAAACATGTAGGTGCTTACTCTGTTGTCATTAGAGGGGCAGGTCATTTACATAAATAATAACTAAAGTAGGCCCCAAAATTGAACCTTGGGGAACACCTAACTGAACAAGACGTGTATCAGACAAAGAGCCATTGAAATAAACATATTGGAACCTATTTGTAAGGTAAGAAACAAATAAATTTACAACAGTATTACTAAAACCATAAAACTTAAGCTTATTTACTAAAATGGCATGATTTACTGTGTCAAAGGCCTTGGAAAGGTCATAAAACCTAAAATTTACTAAATTTTTCGATTCCAGGCCCTCATAACAATCATTAATAAGAGATTGGACTGCACCAACAGTGCTGCGCTTGGCCCGAAAACCAAACTGACAGCTGCTAAGCAAATTATAGGTTTCAAGATAATGAACTAACTGCCCATGAACTAGCCGTTCCAAGACCTTTGACACAATTGAAACAATCGATATAGGCCTATAATTACACACTTGATCCTTGGGGACCCTTCTTATGCGCAGGAATTACTTTGTTGGTCTTTAAAACATCAGGGAAAATACCTAACATTATACATTCATTAAACAAAAAAGTTAAAACCTCACAAACAAAACTAGCAGCTAATTTTAAAATAGGGGCATTATCACCAAAAACAGTCAAGACAAGAACTATTACTTAAACTAATGTAGCAGCATAGACTTCTTCCACTTTAAAAACTTTAAAACTAAAATTGTCAGCTGGGAGCCATGAAAACAGAGTAGTTATTTAAATAGAAGGAGTAGTCATTATTGCTAGGTGATATCCCGTCACAAGTCTCGGAAACTGAGTTTACAAAAAAATTCATTAAAACTATTGATGAACCTATAGGCCTAGACTGGCTATTTAATATAGCTGATTGATTTATTATCTTCCAAGCAGCCTTGCTTTTATTTTTTGCTTTGTCAATTAGGCCATTATTAAAATTAAGTTTAGCCTTCTTTATATCTCATTCCTATAGACTATTTTTAGTTTTTTGTAATTACTTCTTATTTCTATAAGTTTAGCTCAGATCTTGTGTTCTTTATTATGAAATAAAGTCTGTCTAACTCTAACTTGATTTGGAGTTAGGCCATCATGGTACCAGGAAACATCTTTACGCCTAGTTTTAATTGGTTTTCTTTTAAGAGGCATAGAACTATTTAGAGCCCACAGAAAATTATCTAAAAAATAACTTAAACTTACAATTTACATCTGAATCCATACTGTAAATTTCATTCCAATTAACCAGAGCAAAGATAAGATAGAAACTGTGATGTACCACAATCAGACATAGGCCTAGAGATGGATATCTTAGTGACAGCTTCTGATGTTTCATGTTCCAATTTAACCTCAAAAAAGAGAGCACAATGATCTGAGACAGCAGTATGAATAACAGAGGATTGTCCCCTATCTTGATGCACAGTCGTAAGCAGATTGTCGATGCAGCTACCCGTGTTATCATTTATGCCAGGCCTTGTTACCTCATAAACAGTAGTGTTAAGTCCAAAACTATCAAACAAGTTTAGCAGCTCTTTGGTATCACCACTTTGCTTGAGAAAGTCCACATTGAAATCACCAACAATAATTAGATTAAATTTATTGCCACACAAGATAGAAAAACATTTTCACTCAATTTCTCATGGAATAGATTTAAATTTCCGGCTGGAGACCTGTAGAAAGCTACCACTATAGTCTTCCAGGCAGGCAGCAAAATCGCCGCTAACTCAAAAGTAATCTCTTCTGAGAGACAAGCAATTTTATCTAGAAGAACAAATTCAGATCCCTCCTTGACGCAAATTAGTACACCCCCATGGGAATGTTTTTCTCTGGCAAAACAATCCGCCATAACATATCCTGGCACTCCTAAGTTCTTAATATCGGATTTGGACAACCAATGTTCAGCAATACACAATAAATCACAATTTATTGTATTGGCAATTTAGTAATTCAATGTTTAAAAGTTTATTAGTTATGCTTTGCACGTTCCAAAACAGCAACTTAAAGTTAGGCCTAAGATCGGACGACCCAGATTTATCAGAATGCCACTTGATGGGATTGGGCGAACTAGGCCCAGCCTCACTACACTGAGACACATTTGTATTAAGACCCAAGTTTAGCTCCTTGAATCTGTTTGATCGCCTTGTTCCAAAAAAGAATGCGAGAAGTCACTTCCAGAAGAAAAGTTTTTACGGTTGTATCGAAATCGATTCACAAAGGCTCCCGAAGGCCAGAAGTCAGGAGAGTAGATCTTCTCTCCACAGAGATATAGGCACACCTACCTTATAAGAGCTGTAGCCAGGCCGCTTACTTCTCAACTTTGTTATTTCGAAATTACCCTCCACTTGCTTGTTAATATATTGTTTCAATGAGTCACTGTCCACTTGTTCCGCTATTCTTGAAACAAACAGATATCTAAGCTTATCAACCACCTTCAGTTTATCGTCACTGCTCTCCCAATGATGAAACCAGATAGTCTAGGTTGTTTTCGCTTTTTGTACCTAACCTCAACAAATCCAGCACTGTCCATTTCATTTTGCCGTGGTTTGCCTTTAACATCAGTCGAACCAGTCTCTGAGCTGAACCGAGATTTTTTTTCCTTCCAAAACCAGTGCGGAGGAGGCAGGTTTCTGCTGAGGGGTTGACTTCTTTTTTGTAGTAGATTTTTTGTTCACGATCTCTTGGTTAAATTTACTATCTGACATCAAATGTACTGCAGTTGTCTTGGGAATTTGACAGTCACCTTCACTTCCATTGTTACCATCAGAAGGAAGATTGGAAACTGCAGAAGTCAAAACTAGGCTGTTGTCAGGCCTAAGTCTACCATTTGATAGGTTAGACCCAATTGAGTCATTAAGACTCATAGACTGGGAATGTATATTTTGTTTTACAGCATTTGGTTTTAATTTGTCAGCGCATGAGACCTGGTTTCTTTCAAAGGTTACAAGTGCTTCCTCTAATATACCTGCCTCATTGAGCTTTTCAATTAGGATCGCATTCTCATTTTGAAGTTGCGTTAAATTAATTTCTCATATCACACTGATTTTTAGAAATTTCATAAATTTGATCTGTTAAGATTTTAATATGGAGACTACACTGACTACAATCGTCATTGTCACTATTTCCTATATGGCAAGCCTTACTCTCAGTTACTGCTATAACCTCTTCAGGGTCCTTGTCCACACTTACTACAAGTAAAGTTTGATTTTTCACCAGAATTAAAGCGATATTCACTTTTAGATTTACCGGCACACTCAAAATGAAACCAAAAACCACAATTCCTTGGCACTGAATGCCACCAGTTTTATTTGTAACGTATTTAGAACACTCATTACATTTACTACTGTTCCTACTAGGCGCCATGTTAGATTTTTTCTAATTTTTTCTATTATTGTAAAGTGCTTGATCAGTAGTGTAATGCAGATTGCATAGAAGAAGTTATTGCCTAATTTTCAGTTAAGATTGCACCAATGGTCAATAAAGTATATAATGCAATGAAAATACTATTAAACGCTGTTATAAAACACCTCATTGCACAAAGCCGAGTTTCCACATAAGGTAATCGAATTTGGTTAGATGAAGGTAAATGAAAAGAGCCGAGAGAAGACGCTTTATAATCAAAATTGGTTTTCTTTGATACATTTTCTTGATCATACCACAAGGCAAACTCCACAATAATACTAGAAATGTCTTAGACAGAAAACTAATTTTAACATACCGAATTTGATTCTTTATAACCTAATTAGTTTATCGAGGTTCATCTCTATAGATTAATTGTACTGTGATTAATTGCTTTGAATAACTTATCAAAGCATAAACCACGAAAGATAGAGGCAGGAAATATGGTACATACCTTCATAATGCACCCAAGAGGCTTACGACTATTAATTATCTCAGGAATGTTTAGAATGTGATAGAAAAATAATACGTGAATATATTGTACTGGTTTTCAACAGGAAGTTGCGTGCGAAGCCGCGGGCAACTGCTAGTATTAATATACATTGTTTGACAACATTTGTATTCATTAAAAAATAAATAAATAAGGTCAAGGCAAGTTTGGTTTATCATGTAAACTGTTATAATTAGTTTAGATTCAACTTTAAATAACTATCCCAAACATACAGAACAACTATTTTAAAAATTACTAAAGTATTAAACTTTTGTTTTTCTTAAAATTCCCAAATATTTGTTTTTATGTTGAGAATGTCTATTTCTTACACTGCATACGTTTTTTTTTTTAATATTGGTATAAACACCTTATCAATACAGTACATCATATAATTTGTAATTTTTTTGTGTTCACTAAAACCTACTCCAAAGTTTACTCTAATTTTTTTTTACATAACTTTATCACTTCACTATTATCATTGTCCCAAGGAGTCAAACATTGTGTAATTTAAAATAGAAGATTGTATTACAATATTCACTTAAAACATATTTTATATTCCAGCCATACACCAAGATTACAGACTTTGACTGCCAGACATACAGTGTAGGCAGTGAGGTTGGGTTGTGTGGATTCATAGAGACGCAGCATGTGGGAAGCCCTGCTGCAGTATCCAGACATTTGGTGCTACCCTTCCCTCCCACCCCTACTCAGGCCCCCATCAAGACTTCACCCTCTACTATCAAGGTGGAGGACTCGGATGAGGAGGAGATGGCTCACGACGGAGGCAAGACTCCATCCTTCTGTGTTTTACTGCATGGTGCTCTAAAGGTATGATTTAGTTTGCTTCAGAGGTAGATCACATAAATGTTACAGTTATAAGCATTCTTACAAGACTACACAAAAGTATAGTGCGAAGTAAATTAATACTATTACATTACTATCCCCAAATCACTCAATTGTAAAAAATAAGTTAATTACTCAACCGCTAACATCCTCTTTTGTACTGGACTACTTGCATAGCAATCAATTCATGTTAGTAACAGTAATTTCAGTAAGTGGATTACAACTCTGTGTTATGATATTTAAACACATCAACTAACCAAATTATTTTATTTTTTAAGGTTGGGTAGACTTTTCTTCTTTTTATTGCTGGTGTGACTTGTCATACGTTTGGATTACTCGATTTCGTTAAATGGTTTGTTTAGGGATGTTGTTAGAAGGAGATACTTCAATCCTCATTGAAAATAACATTACATTCTTCAAGGAACTTTTTGCTCTTCAGAGCTGGGGCAGAATGTAACTGTCAGCTGACGCAGAATACCTTGAAGATAAACAGTCAACAATCTAAAACTGGAACAACCATCTTATCAGACCTCGCAGTAAACTCTCTCTGTATTCTTCGACTAACGAAGAATCGTCATGAAGTTCACAGTACTATCCACATCCTGAAATCTGCTTCTTCTGCTGTTGTAGATAAAATTTCCGCTATTCTTATTAAATTTTGTGGGCTTGATCTATGCCACCCAATTGCTAATATTGCTAATAAATCAATGGCTCTAGGTTATTTTCCTTCAAAGTTAAAGACTTTCGGTAGAACAAGCTTGTTAGTCTACAAAATGTGTGCCATACACTCGACATAGTTTTGTGTCAGGGCAGGTGGATTATATGGTGTCCCTCTCAGGTTACACCCAAGTGGTACAGTCTGCTTCTGTGAAACAAGCTGTTAGTGTACAAAATGTTGTATACCATACACTCAACATAGTTACATGTCAGTCTGGTATATTTGTGCAGGTAGAGAATATGGTAGCCCTCTGCCAGGTCGCACCCGAGTGGTATGGTCTGCTTTACTCCTGGGCTGACTCCAAGAAGAAGTCCAACCTGATGCTGACCCTGCTAGAGCCAGGCAACAACCCAGTCCCATGGCTGGGAGACATCACCCAACTGGGCATACCCGATCCGGAACGACCCAGTTAGTACACTTGAAATTTCATCAATACTGTTTTTTGTTTTAATATAAACTTTATATAATATGATTCCAAAGTACTAAAATTCCGTATTTTGCTTTTGGAATAAGGAATGGAATGTTATCTATATATTATCTTAAGAGTTTGGAACAGTTGGTTGATAAAAAACATTTTGAAAAGAGATAGGTGAAACCTACCTTTGATTCTTTTGTGACTGCCACACAAGAAAAAGTCTAGACTCTTTCTCAAAGAACAAGGAAATGTGTGACACACCTGAAATAGCATGAGTAGCACTATTGCCAACTACTGCACATCTTGTACTCTAGTAGCAATATTACTATAGTTTGTATATTAACTAACTAGTGTGTTGTTCTTGTTGGCTGAAAGAGTATAAATACATGTAAAAAAATTGTTTAGTATAGAGATTGGTCATCACAGGATTCAGTGAACCACTGATTGGCTGATTCTGTTATTGGATGAGTATTAGTGATTAAATTATAGACTATAGGCTGAAATTTTGTTTGAAGTCTATTTTATATAGGCAACATGGAGTTTGATGTTTGTGGGGTTTGAAGTGTAACACTATAACAATGGGGTGACAGTTACACTAGGCCCAGCATGTTAGCCTGTGGCTTTTTATCTTTTATTATCATTTTCATTTTTCAGATCAACTTGTTATAACAGACACAATTTTAATCTGTATTTTAAATATATTATCCCAGAAATTTGATTTCCTTAAGTTAAAGTTCTTGAACATAGTGAATCTCCCAACTATTCAAATAATGTAATTGATATTTGTATACAATTAAAAAAAGCTGTTATAACTACCATACATTTTGTAATTAATACACTATCTTTTTGCACGGTCAAAAATATTGTGCAATGAGATTCGGGATTTAGATGAAAGAGAACTATGAAGTTTTAAGTTCATTTCCTTGCATTAAAACCTAATTTATTTCATGTCAAGTGTCGTATATGATATGCATGCCATTTTTTTAAACATGTATACATGAATAGCAATGTATACAAGGCACCAATTGAGAAAGAACCTACATAATTTGTTGAACAGATCCAGAGGAAGCATTTCCTGTAAGGCCGGCAGACAAGCGCAGCTACTCCCAGAGCAATGTGGTCTGGATACGACAAGCTGGGTTACAGTCGGACATACAGAAGATACTGAGACACGCTCGCAAGCTGCCTGAGAAAACACAGCATTTCTACAAGGTCAGTAGAAACATTTTACTTACCTATAATGTATTTTGGATGTAAGTAAATACTAGTAGTAGTAGGCTTCAGTTTCCCATCCTTTGTCGGCCTGCTGAAAATTCCATTACTATCCTTGGTCGGAATTGTTTTGCTGTGACTATTTCACCATCTGTACCATCTATTAGTCAGCATCTACTTAGTTGATGATAACTCGTTAGAGTTTTTCAAGTTTTAACTTTGCTTCGATTTTTGAAACTACGACTGTACACATTAAGCTATTTGTGTTTTATGTATAATATAATATATTAATGTTAGATTGCATTGTTTGTTGACATCTGCAAAATGGCATCAGCTAAACCTCATTTTAAGATGCAAAATTTCAAAAATCAACAAAAGATTGTGCTGTATGTAGTGATAGATCAGTAAGGGGTAGGGGGTTAAAGGTGATGAAACTGTTATTTTTGTGAAACATAAAAAAGATAGTTGTGTGATTCTAAGCTATTACTAGACCATCTTCAATTTGGTTTATACTTTGAAATAGACTTTTTCATTTAATACCATAAGGTAAGGGAATGTAACAAAACTAGATGTGGCAAACGTAATTGATCCTGCAGTAAGTGATAAAAGATTCAAACTCACCTAACCTAACTACATGACTGACTAGCCTTACCCAAAGGCTAACCACCTATCTGAGAGTCAACCACCATAACTATGTTATTTATTGCATAAATTTTTTATTTCATGTTTCCTCACCCTGAATGTACCTTTTTTAGGCTTATTGGCTCTCAGGTAGAGCTGACAGGTAATTATGTATGTTTAAATGAGTGTAAGTGAGTTTAAATCTTTTATTGTTTATTGCTGAATCAATTAATGTGTGCAATGCTTAGTTTTTTTATATTTCCTTACCTTTTGGTATTAGAATTGTTATCTAAACTTATGAACGATACTGGTTCAGTAATAGCTCAGAATTACTGAGACCTAGGTTTATAACCCTGATTTACACCACAGAAAAATAGTTCAGTAGAAATGTTGTGTTTTGTTCTTAAAAAGGTTAATATAAAGTAAACACAACTGTAATTATATAACCAGTTACAGCTATAACAACCAAAAATAGAAAAATATAATGCTAGTGGTTGTGTATCATTTCTTCTATTTCTTGACTAACTTTATTAAAGTATTTTATTTATTTTATACATAATAAATTCAATGACATCTGGAGACCTCAACGAGGAATGGATACATACCAAAGCTTTATTTATTTTTCATTGTAGAAGTTTCAGAAACTCAACCGATGTATACACAGGATTGTCCAAATAGTATTTTTGTAGTTTCTTGAGGATTTTTCCTGTCAAACATTGACGATTGTGTGGTAGCGGGTTCTTCAGTTTACGCTCAATATGCAAGAGAGTTTTCTCGAAAAGGGCTGTCCAGTGATGGGCAAGGATGTATTTAGCTGCATGTCTTGTATTGTAAATGTGAACATCCTGGTTTGTTTCAAGGTTGAGTCTGTCAGAATACCATTTTTTTAATGCCTGTCTATAATTTTTTCCTTGATGAAGGTCAGCTAGCGCCTTATGACTTTTTTTTATTTATGAGGACTGTGTTGAGATTACTGGCATATTATCCACCCCATGCTGCAATCCCATATCTCATGTGGGAACTAGAGTATAGTCTGCAATCTTGGCAGCTTCTAGATTGCTGATCCATTTTATTCATCTCCAAATATACTCTAGTGCTCATCTTTTTACACACATTAATGACATTCATTCCATGTGAGATTTTGGTCTACAGTCCTAAGAACGTTGTATTTGTTTGTTCCAGTATGTTTGGAATATCAGGGATGGGATCATGATTTTTGCTGAAATTAATTTTGTTTGTTATATATTAGGATTCATTGAAGGGTCATTTGTTTTGCATTAGTTTACGGCTGTAGTCAGGAATGTAGTTGCAATGTCATAAATTGCATCTCCCGTGTTGTTTTTTATGAGTAGTGTGGAGTCATCAGCATACATCATTTAGGTAGTGTTTAGATTTTGGATGTAAAAATGATTGGGCCAAGAATAGACCCCTGAGGGACACCTTGTATCATTGGTTTAGGACTTGATTTATATGTATTCTTGAAAATTCTTGAATTCAGTAAAATTTTTAAACAGTATTAATCCAGGATGGTTTGAAATGGAATAGCCACATTAATAAATTGTGCACTAGACTACATGATGATTTATTTGCCACTAGTTATATTAAGAAATGGTATTGTAAAAGCAGTCTATCATGGGTATTCTCAGTTGCTTTTATCTTATGGAATTATATTTTAGGGTCATTACAGTTACAATAACAAAATCTCTATCCTGCATGTAAGAGCAATACATGCTCTTGCTACCATTTAGACAAGTCACAACATTTCCGGCAGTAGGAAAGGTTTGAACATTAAAAACTATAATAACAATGTTAATTTGGTATCTCAAAACTTGAGTAGTATGTAGTTCACTCATTGTTACTACTGGTTTTTAAATATAAATAACTATGTAAACTATGCAAATTTTAAGCATTAAACCCCACATTCATTTAAAACTATGTTTTCAGTGTACTGTTATAAATAAGGTGACATTTTCGTAGTAAATATTACCCAGCCTTTTGATGATTGTTACAGGAGTTAAACCGTGTACGTAGAGCAGCAATATCACTTGGGTTCATCTCGCTGTTGGATGGGTTAGCGGCAATCCTGGAGCGAGAGTGTACACTGCTGCCAGGCGGTGCACATCCCGACTGTGCGCTGCAGCTAACCCACGCGGCCAACGTACTGCGCAAACCGTACAGCCGTGACCCCAAGTACAATGTGCTGCCCATGCGCACACGATTCCAAGAGGGTGACAACTGGTCAGTATTTATTGTCTTCTCAGAGGAGTATTAAAATAACTGTTTGCAATTACACAAAATAATACTCTAGTGATACTGATTAGTTATATAATGACCAATAAAGTCATTCAGTTTGTTATTAACGGTATCATAATTGTATTATCACTATATCACTAACCCTGATTATAATGATTTAAAGTCGTAACCCTGTCGGATGTGTGGTCATGTATTTTAAAATCTAATTAAAAATGTTCCATATGATTGTTGTTTCAGTTAGTGACGATTTTATATCTGTTATGTTTCAATAAAGCGCAAATAGAAACAAATATTTTAGAATTAATTCTTAAATTGTTTGCAGAAGACTTTGGTATTAGGGATTATTTTATATTTCAAGATGACAACTGTTTAATTTTAAAATTACTACTATGCCAGCAATGAAATTATTGAGCAAAATAAAATACGTATTATAATTAATTATATTGTTACATATAATCGGTTAAATACTCTTCCAAAATACCACATTATTTGCAAAATTTCAGGACTTTATCAACTTGTTTTTATTTATTTATTTTATTATTTACTTATTATTTGTTTTTATTTACAGAATACTGCAGTGTATTATACAAAATAACCGTGAATATGAATGCTTAAGTTAAAACTTTTAGGATTATTCCCCACCTGCTGAAGAGTTGACATTTAAAAATAAAAAGTTATTAGACTTTATCTGGTAATGCAAGAGTTTTTCTTCTGAAAAATGTTTTACGCCTTGTCAAATAAAAATAAGACTTTATTAAACAAAGACTTGCAATCGTCAATGCAGGCTTAATTTGAAGTAAACCTAATATATTTTAAAACTATATTTATGTGTATTTATAATTCAAAATGTAAAGACTAGCAATGTATGAAACCTACTCTTTTTCTTTACTTCTGTGTTGAAGGGATACCATAGATCTAAATGTATTTATGACAGTTTTGAATATTCTTTTTATTAAGTTACTTTACAAAAAAAAAAAAAACAAGGATTTACTGAATATGTTGATATGTTACAGGAAATTTCCACTTGTAAACAGTGATGGTTCTGATCTTGATGCTTGCTTGTGTACCTCAGACCCTGTTGTTCTTTGATGAGTCCTAATCATTCTTTTCTGTTCCCATGATTGTGAAAGATGACTATGTGAGGTTTAATTTTTGTAATATTACAAAATATAATATTATCTTCATTCCTTCAATATTTAGATTTACAAAACCTGTTTCTCAGGATTTGAACAACTATAATTAATTTTTTTGCTGTCAAAATTTGATTCTAAAAATATAAATTTGTCAAAGCTACTACTTAAGCCACCTTAGATCAAAACATTTGTTTTTTAATTTTCCCAAGTTTCTTTTTATTTTCAAATAAAGTGACTAAACCCCAAGCCAAAACAATAAAAATGTATTTTTTACTTGCAAATTATATATTTATTTCTTATTGACAAGTCAATATACGGATCAACTGAATTTGCCACTGTCTCTAAAGAAATGAAATGCCTTTATTAAAGAGGTGGAGTTAGGCAAAACATCACTGAATAATTCACGGACAAGGCAATATAAAAAATTAAAACTTATAATAAGCTAAAACCATAACACAACATGGTACAATACAAAAAAAACATCTATCATACTACAAAAATAAACAACTGGAAACAAATAATATTGGTAGGAACAGCTGACAAATAAACAACGTGAGTACTTACAGGGTTAAAAAGCTCTTGTAAGCTGGTCATTTGTTTCTTTTGTTCTGAAAACAGAATGATTTTCTGTCACTGACCTTGAATCAGAAGTTTTTTACTTCCAAATATTCCCTTGCACTTTTGCGGATGTTTCTAGATTTACAGATGTGTTTATGCAGTGTTTTGCTATCTTACCTAGTGTAAACAGCATACAGAATCCGTGCGCCATGTCTAAAGGGTTAAATTACATTCTGGTATACAGGGTTTGTCTGTGAATTAATGAGACTGTGTGTGGTAAAACAAATTTATTTATCTAAATAGTATATATTGTTCATGGAGTCTTCAAAACTATTTCTGTAGAGGTTAATACACGCCAAAGCGGTTCCCATTCTTCTAAGGCTCTCTAGAAACCAGTTGCCTTAATTTCTTTCAGAGACGCTCTGATAGAACTTTGAAATAGCGGGAGCATTGAAAGTGACTTCAGGCTCAGGCTTTTTTTGAGCTTTGGGAACAGGACAAGCACAAAGATGGTGGGCTCACATCAGGGTTACATAGCATCGGAATTGAAGTGCAAGATTCAACATGTATCTGAGCCAAATAAGCAGTGTAGGCTTCGAGTGTTGTGGTGGAGTTGCCAACGAAAATCAATCTCCAGTTGTTCCCATTTGATGTCTTTGTGTAGGTACACAAGGACTTCTTTATAGAAAACAGCATTATCCCAGAGATAGAAATTCTTCGTGGACCATCCTGTTCTATGTAAGGACTTGAATATTCCTGCTTTCTTGACTGAATTTTAGGTGTTCCACTTTTAATTATAGCATGTTGTTTCATGGTCATTCTCATCTACTTCTTTATCTGTTATTACTTCATCTAAAAATGTCATTTTCTAACTGCAACAATTCTCAACTAAGATCAATTTTTGTTCAGTATCAAATGCTACAAGCAATTTCGCTTTAACCCCATCCACATGTTCAAATTTCAGAAATTAATTTTTGAACCATTGCTTTGTATAATATATTGAGGTTCTTACTATTAATATTACCTCAACCAATGGTTAGATTCCAGATTATTGACCAGATCACTCATTGAGGTGCATCTAGACCACTCCATGTCTTTAATGATCTGTCTATTCTTGAACTCCTTCAACCATTGGAAAGTGTAAGCCTTTAACCATCTCTAAGCAAATCAAACATAAAAGATTTAGTCCACGTGAAATCAAAATTTAATTACACAGGGGCATTTCAGAAAATACTCTATTTTAACATATTTGCTGCGACAAAATCTTAAAAACTGCGCGTCACTGCATCAGAGATCAGATTTGACTGTCACCTTGTGTGTTGTTTAACATACATACAATCACCATACTATAAATCTCACTGGCAGAGTTTGCTCCTTGTGACCAGTTCCATTACTTTATGGACAAACCCTCTCTAAACGTGTTTGTACATAAAAAACGCAAAAAATAAAACTTAAAAATTTATCTCAATTCAAATTAATGCTACAAGAAATTGACAGTAACAATTCTCTAGTTATTGAATTTTTCAACGTTATCACACTTTTGTTTTTAAATGATTATTCTAAACTATCTCTTTGTATACTCTTTGAAGCTGAATTACAATCCAAAAAATATATATTTCATAACACAGAAGATATATTATTATTATTGAGAGACAAAAAAAAAACAGATTTAGGACAGAGTCACTGATGAAAAATTATTTCCAACAATATAGAACAATAACTATGATAAATATATATATATATATATATATATATATATATATATATATATATATATACGTTTATGAACCTAGTAACCAATTCCAGTTAAAAACATTGTTTTGCTTTGTTCCAACCACATTAGCCTACCAAGATCTGTAGTTTGTACCTGAGAATTAGGCTAGTGGCAGGACCGAAGTGGCAACCCTGATCAGACACAAACACAAATAAACTAATGTTGTGTTTATTGATTTATTCTCTTTCTTAAATATAGTTGAGTGCATTTATTATTTTTGTCATGTTAACGTTTTAAATAGGAAATTGCAAAATTTTTTCAGAATCCTGAGAGTGTAGTAAACAACTCAAGGATTTCAGATTTACAACAACAACAAAAAAGATTAAATAGTTGGACACAGTAAATCTAGGAACTAGGGTGGAAATTACTTGAAAGTTGGTAAAAATATCTAAATATCTTGTAACAGTATTTTTTTTTCCTGAGTGTCCACATAATCACTGAATTGTTAGTAACAAACTTGCACATTTGTATATATTGTCATTTTAATATATTTATTTTTGTTCCAGATAAAGTGTGGCCGTTCTCCAAACACTTATATACAATTCTGTAAATATGAATTTGTACATAAAAATAATCATGCTGTGATTTTGTAAATTATTGTTTTAGTTTCTTTTCTCTTCCCCTAGCCCTCCTTTTAATAGATTTTGGCAGAAATTTGGTCTCATGTATTAGTAGATGAGTAGGCTATGAGTTAAATATCCCTTCCAGCTCAATTAGAAGAAAGGTAGATTTCACACGATTTGGTCATCTCAAAATGTCAAATTGAAGTTATATTATTAGTTTATGTGAAATAACTCTCAACGTTGGCATGTTGATATAATCATAACACTTTCAAACATTTCAAAACTCCATAATCTTGAAACCTTATAAGGCAAAAATTATTAAAAGCATATACATTTCTATGTAAAAATATGGGCTTGGCACCTAGATCATAAAGTATGGTCAGTAAATGCTGTAGATATATAAGCTTATAACGTTTGTATTGATTGGTTACTGATGCCGTAGACAAGTAAACAATGAAAATTTGTCCATAAATTACAACAGTTAAGAGCTTACATCTACATTATTTCTTAGCTGATTTTCGTTTTAGGTGTCAAATTTACAGCATTAAGCTGTCCTCCATCTTGAAACATGATATCATAAGATAATATTAGTTTTTCTCTTGATTGGAGATTGCAAGAAAAATAATTTTTACCAATTTCACCTTTATATCTTTACCAGTTTCTGAAATAAAAACTGAAAACACATACAGACAGATGGTAAAAAAGAGATACCCCATAGGTTGCATTTATTTTTTAGCTCCTCTTGGTGTATGGAACAATATCCTAAAGTTTGTGTTGTTTTTTACACCCTGTATAGGTATGCATGTATATAAATTTTCAGATTATGGTAGTTTTGGGTTCTGGGGATTAACTTTGGTAAAAATGTAAAAATATCTCAAAAACTGTATGGGTTTAACCCTAACCCCTTCAAAGTTTTGTTTAATGTAATATTATGTTCAAAGCGGTTGCGTAAATTTTGTTACTAATTTAATATTAAGCATATTTATATTGTTACAGTTTTATTCTGTTTTCTGTTGTAATATTGTGCAAGAAGTATTTCTAAGACACGTGCATTGTGCATGTAGTTCTGGTGTTTTCTACTAGATGTCAGCACTTACTTCATCCTTTGCCATGTGTTTGGCTTTGGTGAGTTGTTGTCACACAGTGCAGAAATCTAAGTGTGTTGTTGCATGTCACTCGTCCTGGAGTATTTTATGGTTTTATTTATAATGTTTATTGTACCATGGAAATATCCTATGAACATATAAACGATTGGCCTTGTTTGCGTCAAGATGACGCGGACACAGATAGTTAAAATTACAGTGGAAAATTTATCAAAATAAGAACAATTTGAAAAAAGACAAAAATAAGTATATATCTAAACTTTACGAACCTGTCTATAAAAATCAATAACAAAAATTCAACAAAACAAACTAATTGTAGGTACAAAAACAACCTTTTAGGGGTTAATTAAGAGTAAGTAAACACCATTTTATCTGACAAGAGCTGCTAATGAAAACACACATTACTTATACACAAAATAATGTGTTAGCCGTTATCTGTACCGCCAGTTAGCCTTCATGGAAACTGTTAGTACTGAATATGAATATAAGCAACATAAATATAAATTTTGAACAATGAATTCACTGATTAGATAATAAGTGCTTTAAAAATACACTGACAAAGAAAATTTAAATGCTCACAATTTTCAAACTTCTTTGTATTTTCAGGTGCTGTACAATGGCTAGATGTGTATTAGTTTACTCAAATTATAAATTTTTTAATAGTAGAACTTGTTTTTATTAAACAGATTTTTCAATAAAATTATGATTGTACTTTTTTTAGTCCTCTCGAGAGTTTTATAACTTCTATAAAACTCTTGAGCTAACTACAAAAATGTGTGAACAAGTTAAAACAATTATATATATGTACATAGCTTATATTCATTTATATTATGTAGAATTTAACATTGAAGAAATTTTGATAAAAATTACGAATTTTACAAGTATATGAATACATGAACAAGTATGATAAAATGTTTATAGAAGGAGAGGGATGAAAAAACAGATTTTCGAGTTAACAAGGTCTAAAAATATATTTTTATTTTTAAAGTGTTAAATTAATTATTAATAATATAATTAACAATTAATATTTTATCACTTTCATAGTAGCTGAGATACAAAAATAATTTATTATCAGTAATCTATTTTTTACAAGGTACTAATCCTTTTTAGCTATCCAAATACCAGGGTCGATAGTGTTAATGTTAGATTAATTATTTACAAATAAGTACATAGGACACAATGACAGCAGTATAACTATTCAGTCTGTAAGGAAGATATCTATGCTACCACTGATAACCAATGTACAAACTACACAAAATCTGAGTAACTTACACCCTGAATAATATTACGGTAATGGATTCATTAACATACTTTAACAGTCAATTAAAGGAGGAGCTCTTCTTAATTGGAAATAATTATTGTGTTAGACAAACAACACAAATTGTGCAATCATTTTTAATTTAGTTAACAAATACTTTCAGCATAAAGATGCCATCACCAGGTATAAATCCAACATTGGTTATTAAATTTGTGTTTTGTCTACCACAATACTTTGACATGACTAAACCAAGCAGCTTCTTTCATACTAGAGAATACTTTCGACTGTATCCTATTATTAACTGAAATCATATGTAGTTTTCAGTTTATTTTTCTGCTGGGTTCCAGCGGAGTTTAAAGGTGAAATATTCTGATTGTTTTCAAATGAAATTACGAATGATTTTGAGATTTTATGGAGAACTTTGTTATAAGTAATCTTAATTTTATAAATCTTATGTACTTGTTATGGGCACAAATAGTATTAGAGTAGGTCAATTACATGCAGGGCCGTACTCAGCTTTGATGGGTCCCGGAAAAGATATTTTGCTGGGGCCCGTCATATACCTGTCTCCTTACCAGCATGGCAGGACTGGCCTGGGCCTCAGAAAAATTGTCCGAAAAAACCCGGTCTACGTATTGACCATATTGCATGACAACTGTTCTCTATTGAAATCCAGTAATTGCCACTACTTAAAAGTACAAGTAACAAAAGAAGAACAAATTTTCCATCATCTCTACTGGCTTCACAAGATTTTAGTAATATGTTTATAAAACAAAACAAATCAAAATAGACATCATTAAAACGTAACATTAAACTAGTAAACAAGATAATATACTTCAATAATAACACAGACAATTTATAAGGAGGATAATATACTTGTAAATAATAGTTTATTATAGATATAATATGTTTACTTACTAAATAATATCTTACACCATTAAATTAAAAGTTATAAAGCACCCTGTTGTCCCTTTGGTAAAATCTACGAAAAAACCCTTAACCCGGCGTCATTCCAGTCTAATTTTAAAAAGTGATCGGGCGCTCATGCAGTTCTTTCCAGGTGTCAAAATAAAGCAGCTAAATTATCTATTTACATTATCTTTTATTTCAATTTTGAGATGCATGTTAAATTATTTCTCATATATATATATATTTAGATTTAAAAAAATTATTTCCAATTTTATGTTAAAGTATTGCCTTTCATAAGTTTTATTATTTTGATTTGTAATCGTCTTCTAATACAAGTAAATTAAAAGTAAATAGTAGGTACAATGAGACTCAATATTAAAATGTAAACAAATATGTTCCAAGATATAACTGCTAATGAAAAACATGAAAGCATTGTGTATTATTATAATTTATTGGAAAGTATAATGTTTAAGATGCAATAGTTATACATAAAATATTATGCAATTTATAGAAGAAAATAAATATGCCTAAATGTTGCAATATGTAAAGCGTTTTAACAATAACAATGTTGTAAAGAAAACACTTGATTTTTGAGACATTTTTAAAATTACTTTCTTATAGCTAAATCTAAATGTAAAGAATTACAGTGTAAATGGAAACTAAATTGCCTTTTCAGTGTCAAATAAAGTAAATTAAAGATGTTTTATTTTACCAGGCGAAGTTACGGATAAGAAGCCCTCTCTAACACAACCTACGGACCAACGGCTTAAAGGTGACTTCCGAACCACCACCAGTGACCGGATAGGCGGGCTGCTTGCAAGGGGAGGATCGCTCAGTTGTCACCCATCCAAGCAGCAGCCAAGCTTGACGTTGCTTGATCTGGTTATCTTGCGATACCAATTGTACCCGCTACACTGCGCTATTGGTTACCGAAAATAAAACAAATATTCAAATATTGGTTACACAAAGCCTAAGATCACTGAATGTCAACGTCAGCGCTCACTTGCAATTCTTCAGTAATGTCTTCTGATGCTAGGCATTGGAAACAAGAGGCAGGTGCAAAGTGTTCACGACACATTAAAATGTCTTTGATGGCCGATTCTTTCGTGATCCACAACTAACGCATGCACCTTCCTGAAGATATCCAATCTTCTGTTGGAGGTTGATGAGGTTATGTTCATATTGAAAGTTATTATTTGACAGATTTTGTTTTATGTTCAAAAGAAGACTTCGGACTGAAAGCCCTGACTGAGCATATTCCATGCATAAACCTTTTGCCAGATTATTGATAAAATTTTTCTTTTTAATGGTTGGATTGTCAAGGTTCTATTTTAGGATGATTAATGCATTGAGTGCTCCAATGTCAAGCAAAGAATAAAACAGTATAATTGGCCACCATCTTGTTATTCTTGCAGTACTGCAACTTTCTTCGTAGTTATCAACAGTATCCACCCTTCTTTTACTTCTATTGTAAAATAAAATTATTTTGGGTTTTCCATATGTTCGCGAATTTTGTTCAAGTTAGTGTCATTATAGTGCATTATAGATGACAAGAGGAGAACATCTTTGTTTCTCTTTGCCTTATAAGATACCATTGTACAATACATTCCTTTCTGAATGCAAAGTTTGAGGATCTTACCGGTCGATGTTTTACATCAGGAAACACACTAGGAACTTATTGTTTATTTTTTCTCAAGTTCCAACTAGTGTCAACCGATGATCATTCAGCAGTTCACAACATAGGGGAATAGACATGAAGAAACTATATCATGGTATTGCATCCTGTGCCAGATAATGGTTCTGCAAGACTAATTACTTCTTTTCCTGAGTTGTCAACTTCTGGAACTTCTGGTTGTTTTGCAGCATAAACTTAAAGATTATGCATATACAATGTTTTTGCACAAACCAAAGTATACATTTTGATCCCGTATTTCACAGGCTTTTTTTCATATACATGCGAAATCCACATCGCCCCTGAAATGATTTTAATATTTTGACGAATTGGCTTACTACAAAATCTTCTTGACAGTTACCCATGACCTGGTCAAAAAAAGCAGCCAGGTTGTCTAGTTGTTTTCGTCATGTCATCAAAACACATCATCCTAAGCAAAATCTTTTTATGGAAATCATACATTAAAATAATTCAATACAGTTCTAACTTGAGCTCAGAGGTCTTCAATAAGAATTTCTCATTACACCAGCTATATACATAATACCGATGGTAGCTTTTATTTTTTGAAAAGTTGTTGGCTGTACATCTCTTCCTCCAATAAATGTATCTTTGTTCTAGTCAATCCAAATATTTGTGCTTTCTATTATTGAGTTTATAATTTGATCTGTAAATATTTTTGGCCACACTTAAAATGGCATTTGGATATTTTTTGCAGATCTACTTAGACAAACCATCCGTATTCTCAAAATATTTCTTTTGGGTATATGCACTTGTCTCTCAAGTTCTACATTCCATAACATATCACGTATTTTACTGATGTAAGAAAGTTTTCCATTGATTCTTGGTAATATGTTATAATTCATATGTTTTGCCACGAGCAATGTTTGTAAGCCATTGAAATCATCATCACTTATTACAAAATTTTCAGCTAATGGAATTGATTCTTCATCATGTTGGTATTCAATTTGTTCATCAATACCAGCATCACTGAGTTCTTCTGCATCAGTCATGCCCACATTTTCTTCATCTCTGTTTACAAATAATTCCCTGACAAATGCATCAGTTGACACAGTCAAATTCTTTCACTTTCCACACTATCTAACAATCGTGATATCCTAGAACACTCAGTTAAGTCCATTTCCATAATACATGTTTAGTAAAAAATTTACTAATAGTTAGTCACTCTTAAAATAGAACACAATACATAATAAATTGTAAACAAGAACTAGAACACAAGATGACTCACTATTCTGAGTACTTGAATGAGCACTAACTAAGCAAAACTCCAGTCCCTTATAGAGTCCTCCTGGAACAATACTGATGCTAGTGAAGCGACGAGGATGGGGTTTGTGCCTATCGCTTCCAGGAAGGAGCCTTGTGAAGTAACACAATTAACACGGTTGTAACCCGCAGTATATTAGTTTTTTACAACTAAAATATATCAACCCATAGGAAAACTTTGTGATGCGCCCGACGTCGGGTTAACCAACTACGACAATCAATAGTTTGGGATTAGATTATATAAATTTTATTAGTAACATCTATTCAGCGTAATATTCTTTAACTGTTAAATGCCTTTGAATTGGTAATGATTCAACAGTGTGAAAAAGACAAAATTGTCCAGTTGATGGTTCTAGCTTTTGCAACTGACACCAAGCAACGTTTCCTTGTTTTATAGTTGGCACCAAGTAACTTGCTAACTGACAAATGGCAACATTTGCTTGTTGCAACAAACCCTGGCAACGTTCACTAGCATTATCTGACGCTTGACATTGAGTTTGTTTAAGATATCATATAATTTCTTTACTGAAAATTACCATGTTTGGAAATGAATGAAAGCAACAGCGTTGATAGCCAGTTGAATAACGTATTGAGTTTTTTACATTTTTGTTTAGTTTCTTTACAGTGAATTGTCATATGTCATAATCACTAAGGGATTTTAATAACTAAACAAAATTATTAATGCCTAAGCTTACATTTTCCTAATTCATTCATAATATCCAATTTGAACGCTATTATCATTATTATCTTCATATATGAATAAATTGTTATCTTTTAATAACTAAACTGTAATTAAATACATGCATGCGTTTGGGCTGTAATATATTTGATTATTTTCCTAAACACGAAAACAAAACAAATACAATAAAAATACAATATTTAAAAACAATAATCTTATGGAAGTTTGGTAAAAGATTTCAGTAAATTATATTAAAAAATAAAATAAACTATATATCATACACTGCATTTCATGAAAATATATAATTTGGTAATTACTAGTGAAATATTTTTGTATTTTAAGTTTGTTTTAAGATGAAAAGAACATGAAGTTTATTTTGATTTATCTAATAAATATTTATCTATGACAATAAACTATGTTGTAACATATTTTTGCAATAGTATAAATTTTTATAATAAAACTTTTCAATAATAATAATAATACCCTCAATCGTATACTTTCGCATATTAGACTAATAAAAGACATAATGATTAGTTATCAATATTAAATGTCTAAATTCATAAAATTCTAGTTTTCCAAGTGTAATTTAATTACTGTATTTATTGGAGTATTAGCCTAAAGGTTGAGAATTTTTTTTATCTCCGACTGAAACCACTCCCTGTGTCCCTTGACTTTAGTAAAAGTATACATACGTTTCCACAGACCAAGTGCTCATGGCTACTCCGTGAATATGTAAAACTCACTTTGTTGTAGTAACCAGCTGTGTAACTAAGAGTGCCTGCCATCTATCAGCCTCAATATGAACTATAATAATAAGAATTCCAAGTTATGTTCTTGTTGATTGGTGCTGCTCCCAGTTAAATCATATTAATTCAATTACCAAAAGACCATGTGCATTTGTGAGACTAAATGTAAGATGTTATTTTTAACAGTTAATGATGGCAAATGTCTGTAATTCTGTTATATTGTCTGTTCTATTTCCCCCTTGTTATTTAGTTAGGCTAAATGAAAGGATAATAGTGGCTAGAAATTGTAAAAATCACTTGGATATCTCCTTATCTGCTAGGCTACTAATTTAATGCTGACACTATACTAGGTAGTTTTTGATTAGACAAGGTTCTTGATATTTGGCTTAGTTATCAAACTATAGATTAATTGTGTCTCGTAGTATTGTTAAAAAGCTATAATACCCAAGTTTACTACATTTGCTTTGTTACACTTTTAAATGATAGTAAATGTCCGTAACCCTGTTATCGCTTCCATTATTTAACAATAAACTAAGAACAGATACTTTACTTACTTGATGTCTTCCTCTTTAACTGGTAAAACTAGTTGCACTGTGTTATAAACTTTTTGCAATGTCTTCAAAACAACTTTACCACAGATATTTAACCGTTAAAACTAGGATTATCACTAAAATTTCTTAAGATCTTTGCTAGTTGTAGACCTAGCTTTCAGGTACCCTGCTAGGATATTGCAACTTTATCTAACTGTGGGTCACGCAACTGTTGCACCAAACACCTCACAATTGCTGCCAACCCCTCAGCCAGTTGCTGCGCTGAGTAAGGCTGATCCAGAGGTGGCACATGCACGAAAATTGATCTTGTTTTGTCTATACTGAGAGATGTGTAGTATATGTACTCACAAAGGTACCTGAAAAGAAACAAGAATAATCCAACTTTAAAAAGTTATCTTTGGAATACATGTAATAATATGAGAAATTAGTTTTGAGATAATAATCATAAAACTTACAGGACTACCAATGTATAAACTATATGTGTCGCAAACAAGGTGTCCCACAATTCTAAATTAATCAATTTTATTTTAAGATTATACTGAATCAACTATTAACCACACAACTCACACTTCCAGATATTTACATCCCTTTATGTAATGAACTTGACAATGTTGGGGGCAGAGAAATGATAAAGCATTCATAGCCAAAATTCACCTGTGAAGTGATGCTAATCTATTAATAACAAAGGAGTCTCACCGGGCTTGAGGAAACAATTTGTCATTAAAGTAAGTATAGTACTTCTGACCAACTGCCTGGAACTCAGGAGGGTTTATAAATAATCTTATAATACATCTTTATACATACAAAAGAACTGTGCAGAAAGTAAGAGACATTTGGCGAAATGGAGTGATGGGCAAGGCTAGAGCCACCATCTTGATATTGTGTGGGATTTGTCTCTCACAATTTTCTTTCAGAGACATTTTAAATGTTTACTGCAATACAAAATCTAACCATTTTTGAGGTGTGCGAGAAGGTGTGTGAGAAATACGGTTTTTGGTGGAGTAAAAACCACTGTCAAACTGAAAATTATTGGCAACTCTGTGATGTTTATGGAAAAGAAATAATAAATATAAACCAAGTGATGCAATAGTGCAATAATTTCAAAAATAGCTCTATCAATGTTTACAGTACTTAGCCGGTCACTACTGAACTAGTAAAGAGAAATAATGATAATGTTTATGAACACCATAGTTTTATGTTTTCGGAGTGTTTTGAACATTCTCCTAAATTTTATAAAGTTTGATGCAATAAATTATGGTGAAAAAGGCATATTTACCACTAATATTGTTCTAGGCGGGTTCTGAAAAACCTTGTGGAAGACTACAAAACGGAGACTGTTAGCAAGGATGATTACAAAAAAAGTACTTAAGTTATTGATTGTATTGTAACTAGGAACAAGTCTTTGGAAACATAACTAAATCAGTAGTTGGAACTAGGGGCACACAGATTCTTCCAAATCTGTGCAGGCCAGTGTAATGAGCAATTGTTTTAATTTGAATTGTTATTATTTAGAAAACTAGCTTAAGAATATACCTTTTTTTGTATATTATGTTTTGGACAGCCATAAATTGTATATATATATATATATATATGGAGCACGTGTGCAATTGGCTTACAACTCGCCCTCAAACTTTCTATGACCAGAGAATACTGAAACTTTCAAATCGGTGGCAAAATTGTGTAGATCACGCAGGAGAGTATATTGAAAAATTTAAAAAGAATAAAAGTGTATAAGGTTCTCAAATAAAGGTAACAAAAAAATCGACTATCGAACAAAAAAATGCAAAGACCAGAGTAAATTACAACGGCTATAAATATACTCTTTTTAACAGATTTTCTTGATTGTGGCAACAAAGGCAAACTTAATTTATTGCTTTGTACACATACTCTATAGTTCTTCATCAGCGTATTATAAATCATTAAGGGGACAGTGTCCAAAAAAATATCAAAAAAATCGGTTTTTTTAATAATATTATTTTATTAATCTTCAGTTAATTCTGATTTCAAAAATATATACATGTTATATGATACCTCTATTAGTTTATTTATGACAAGTTTTTAAAAAAATTCTCGACAAGCAACTTTTAGTATATTTTCCTGTGACTCTCAGGCTACTGCTTGAAGTTTGTTATTGTAAACTTATTGTCTTTGTTATAGTACACCTATTGTGATCTGAAGCTTATTATTGTAATGGCTGTGGCAGCTTTTACAGATGCTGCATTCTGCTAAATGCATTTTATTGTGACTTGTGTTTTGTTTATGTTACTGTTTAGTGTTGTTGGTTATGTTTGCTTGAGTTTTGTGAAGTGAAATTGTGATTAGTAAATAGTGTTTGTATTGAAAATGCCGAGGTTTTCTAATAAAGTATTTAAAAAAGAGAGGGCCTGTTTGTAAACGAAAGGCAGTTGATTCAGCTAGTGACAGTAATGATGTTCAGAATGGTAAAAAGCAAAAAGTAAGTGAAACCCAAGTTGTAGTTCTAGGCCTAGTCCTAAGATTAGTGCATCAAAAAGAAACTGTCAGACTCTGATTTTACTATATTTGAAGGACAGTTCTGATTATGGAAATGAAGTAGTAGATCTATCATTGCTATCTTCAGCATTATTGGAAAATACATTGTGTAAACATTGTACTCAAGGATCTATGGAGTATACGGAAAGTTGGTAGACAATTTGGCCTCGCTTCTAAAATGTCACTTATGTGTAACAGATGTGAGTACGAAGCTTTTTTTTATAATTCAAATAAGTGTACTGTTGATTTTGCTGGGGAAACAAGAGCAGGCATTTGAAATAAACTTGAGGTTAGCCTATGGCCTACGCTCTATTGGTAAAGGGCCTGCATCTGCGCGTATGCTATGTGGGGTCATGAACTTACCCAATCCTTCAGTAAAAAATAGTAAAACTAAAAAAATAATAAAAACTGCAATGAAAGAAATAGCTGAAAAAAGCATGAAGTTAGCCGTAGCAGAAGCTGTAGAGGAAAACAGTGCAGAATTGGAAAATGAAAATCGCGATTTGACCGCAGCATTTGATGGAACGTGGCAGAAGAGAGGTCATCAGTCACTCAATGGCGTTGTCACTTGCACTTCTGTTGACACGGGTAAGGTTGTTTAGACGTTGCGATTTTGTCAAAACATTGCTTGTGCTTAGATAAAAAACAGCCACAACGTCAACTGTAAGGCTAACTACAGTGGAAGCAGTGGGGGAATGGAAGTCGCAGGAGTACAAACTCTTTTTTGGCCGCTCCAAAGAAAAATACAATATACAATTACACTAAATTTCTTGGCGATGGAGATAGTGCAGCTTTTGGTTCAGTGGTTAGATTAGACCCATACAATGGTATAGAGATTACCAAACTTGAATGTGTAGGCCACATTCAAAAAGCGGATAGGGTCCAGACTGCGAAAAACTGAAAAGTAAACTGGGCAAACAAAAATTATCAGACGGAAAAACCAATTGGTGGTAAAAATAGACTAACAGACTCAGTTATTGATGTGTTACAATCCTATTATGGCCAGGCCATTAGAAAGAATGTATCATCTGTCACAGAGATGAAGAAAGCCATATGGGCAATTTTTTTCCATAAAACTATCAACTAATGAGACGCCTCAGCATGGGCTATGTCCAAAAAGAAGAGACAACCTGGTGCAAATATAATAGATCCCTCATTACAAATGAAAAATATGATCATACAAATAGCTTACCATCTGCAATTATGACAGAAATTAAACCAATTTTTAGAGATCTCTCAGATGAGAATTTGTTAAAAAAGTGTACTCACGGAAATACGCAGAACGTTAACGAGAGCCTAAACAACGTGATCTGGAGCCGTATTCCAAAAAAAAGTTTTGTAGGTATTGACACATTGGAACTTGGGGTTTATGATGCCATAGCCTCATTCAACCTAGGAATAGTAACAAAGTGTCAAGTTTTTTGACTGTATGAAGATAAGACCTGGTTGTCATATGATCTCAACGATGAAGGCCTTGGATGCGGCGAGAGTTTATGCGGCTGATAAAGCTATAACCGACTATGAAAGGAAAGCTAGGAGGATGAAGAGGTTGCAGACTAAGAAATTAGAAGACCAGTATCAAGATAAGCAACAATATGAAGCTGGAATGTTTTAGAAGTAAGTCTTAACATCACAAATGTAAGTTTATTATAGTTTTTTCCGAATTTACCGAAACTTGCATTTTTTTTACATATAAGGAACATTTTCTCAGGATCTACTTGAGATATCCTTATGAAACTTTCAGAACTTGTTTATTAGGTCCCAATACACATTTAGACAGAGGGAATTTTCAATATAACCAATATATTTTTAGTTGTTATAGCTTAAATGTAAAAAAATTGAATTTTATTTGAAAAATATACAAAAAAAAATTTATAATTCCACTTCAAATTGAAATTAATAAAAAAGCCCATGTTAAAAGGTGTGTAAGTAAGCATAGAAACTATGGTAAAAATTGTAAAAATGTAACTTTAAAGATGACTGAGAAAATGTTCCTTATGTTACTATTGAGTTATATGGAGAAAACCGTTCGGGCCGGGTCCCTTAAAGTTCCATCAACTATGAAACTCTTGTCCTTATTTCATTGAAACAAACAAAGGTGTTCTTGGCTTTTCAACTCATTGATGAGGTATTTCTTTGAACAAAAGTATGGAGTAGTTTTTTACTATTTTTTTCTTTTTTTGCTACATGCAGGTAGTGGAGTTATTGGAGTGCATGTTTCTCAACAAAATGTTTAACAATATTTTATGCTTGGTACAAATGTTTATATAGCTAGAATAATTTTTCCAGATATGATCTATTTAGGAATTTTTTATAGATTTTTACTGGACTTACTGCGGTTTTTATAAAAACTAATACGAGTTTTGTTCAATGGCCGTCAATAATATAATAGAATCTTGATTAACAAAAACCCAATCAAAATTAATCCAAGTAAACACAGACCAGGTTAAGCAAATCCACTTGATGAAAAAAAAACTTGTATTTGCTTCTTTTATATGTACATTGATAAATAACAACTGTATGATAAAGTGCAGTAAATACATAGCTCTCATAAGCACATCAGTATGGATTTAGTTTATACTATTATTTGTCTGCTGGCTCACATGCGTTTTCATTATAAAATAGATTAATTTGTATAAGTATTAACTTAATTTTCATCTAACCAAATTACCAATCCTAATAAATTTTGCTAAACGAGATTCTAGTGTACTTTAATATAAATATTGTTTCGCTATTTTTGCTTTGTGTGTTTGGTACTCTTATCTTCTTACTAATAAGTTTTAAATATGTTTATTTCTTATTTATTTTACATAATTGTTTACAATTTTCATTATTTTTACAAGATTTGGTTGTGACATAAATTAGACATCGACGTAATAAGACTGTGGATCATAATAACTTTGAATCTAAAAATAAAGAATCTCTGATTTAATTTCAATGATGTGTAGCCTTTGTTTTTAGCTAAGATTAAATACGTCTTAGAAAGTTTCATTGCTGGAACTCTATGACCACCAAGATAATTTTATATGGAGTCCGAATTTAGGGAATTCCTGGTTTGAGCTGTACTGTAGCATAAGTAGCAACTGCTGGAGTCAACTTTTTCTTCTTTTAATCTCCCAAGGACACTTTGCATAAACTTAAAATTATGCAGATAAATTATCTTTAAATTATGAAGCAAAATTGGTAATATTTATTTGTTAATGTTTTATTACAATTAACCCTTTCAATTTTATATCAGGTACAAGCAGACTGCTTTTACGTAACATTCAGATTTAGAATAAGTTAAAATTTTAAAGACTCTGGTACTATATCAAGACTTACCTGCCAGCGTCGTCTGATAAACATGTCTGTACAGTCTCGGAGGTAGAGTTAATCGTATTGCTCAGCTGGTTAATGTCCAGACCAGATCGTATCAAGGGTGTGGATCCAACACAACACTCATTACAGGCAGGTGTTTGCCCATAGATGTCTTGCCTGTCATACCCAGACTTCTGCGCTGCTTGCTCTAGTGTTATTTTTCGGGCAAGATGAGAAACCCCCACATGCACAACCAACTGAAATTGTAAATATTCTCAAAAACAAAACCATTAAACTAAGAAATATACTCAATAAATAGTTATGAAAGATGGATCATTTTAAAGATATACTTAAAATACATCAAAAAGCTTTATAGTATTTTGTTGAACATTATTGAAATTTACCATTAAAATTTTTAAAAGTATATACTTAACGATAAAATCCAAAAAGTATTTGGATGCATAGTATTCAACGATAAAATATATTTTCAATTTTCAATAGAGTGCTGTGAAAATAAAACCACATAAACTTTTTTTATATTATATTCTTTGTTTTTTTTATATAAATTTAACAAAAAATCGTATTAACAAAAAAAATCAATTGCATTTAGATGTTTTTCTTTATTAAAATTCAAATAGGAAAAAATAATTTTCTACATGATGAAAAAAGCTTAGTAACATTATTCAGACATATTAAAAATATTAACATTTAAAGTAAAATTCAGACTAATCAAATTATTAATTAAAAGCCTATTACAAGCCTATTGTTGATCATAAGTGCATACGCTAACTAGACAACAACCGATTAGTACCAAATCTACAGTAGCCAATATTCAAGTCTAAATCAGAATTTTATTCTAAACATTGACTCACCAATGGTTTGTAACTATCCCACAGTTTAGGAATTTTTGTCCCAACATCGTCGTATGATACAGGAATTTGCTCTGTTACAAGACATATATTAAGGTCACTCTCTATCCCAGTGGAAGGCAGGAGACGCACAGCTTCCCAGCTTGCATTGATGTTGTGGTTTTGAAATGGTCCAAACCCAGTAACAATCACTGTATTGCGAGCTTCACACACTAAATTGTTTAAGTCTTCTTCAGGCTGAGTTTCTGATAACGCTGCCATTTGTAGGACTTGGATATATGAAACTGAAATAATTATGTTAGATATGAAAATCAATTTATCTTGAAAAATATTTTGCTATCAACATATTATATTTTACTAAGTAGATCTAGGTAGAGATTCTTTTTAAAATTAACTGATTATTTGTTAAGGGAAACAAAAAATGAAAAACATGAAATAAGACAGAGAGATTAAATTATTTTAGGGGGACAAATACACTTTTTTACACAATTTGAAAAATATTTTGTGACATCAAGCAACCAATCAAATAAAACCTAAACAATACTAACAAAATTTAAACTTGCGTAGTTATATTACAAAGTTATGGCTTATTCCAGCACTAAGTTTCATAAATAACATGAGATGAAAAATAGAAAACATTTGTCTTCCATCAAATTAAGCCTATGTCATATGTTTTATCATGTTCTTCTTTACATTACAACCACATATAGCCTGATACACATAATTGCAATTTATAATTTTACCAAACGTTATAAAGATAAAAATCTACAAATAGGAAAATAATTGTACAACAACACTTTTTTATGTGGATAAAAACCTTTATTAATAGGACACATATTTTTGAATATCTATATAGGCCTTTATTTACTCTGAAGGATTGCTAAACTTGAGACAAAAAATACTTCCCTATAGTCTATTTTATTTGACAAGAGATTTTAAAATATTAAGACAATTTTAACTTAGGAAATAGTATTTTATGCTTAAATACAGTTGTGTCTATTAGGGTTTACTTAAAGTCATTGTGAAAGGCCACTCAGACACTAAGAACTGGGCTCAGAGAGATGTTAGTATTCCAAGAAGATTAAATGCTAAAGAGACTTTCATACCATTGACAATTATTAGACTACTTGTAAATTAATCGATCTTAAAGGCGGACACAAAGATTAGGAGCTTGAATTAAAATATTTAACTGAGCAAGTTATTGAATACTAACTATTTGACTTGGATGAAGAAAAGCTTCTCTTTTACAAACACTTAACATACATACTACCATAATATCCTCCAAATTGTACAAAAGCCAAGATCTAACACAACTTCCTCCTTTACAAGCTTCCCCTCCATAATGATGATTAAAACTCTTACTTCTGCTTCTCTGTCTCAAGAACTCACCTTCACTTCCCTTGATACACAATTTATTGCTCATAACATTTTAAAAACATTTTAGAACAAAGTGTAACAGTAAAATCCAGACACGAAACAATCTCAAATTAAAAATAGTAAATAAACTAGTAGCACTTTACCAGAATACGGACAGATTGAGTAACGAGATTAACATATTAACTCACTTTCAGGGTATAAACAAGCCAGACATATTTGTACTCACAAAACACAACCTAAATACTTCAACATTGAACCACCATGTTCTAATTGCTGCTTATTGCTGGGAAAACTATGACAAAGGGGGTACAACTGTATTCAAGCAAGTCAACCTCGCTAATGAGTTGATAGTATCCTTTCATAGATGCACAGATTTGAGGTTGTATGTGAAATGGCAGTTATAAAAATATGTATAAGCAAGAAGGAAACCTTATACAGGGTGACAATTAAGTCTGGAACCTCTTTTTTAATTTTTGAACCACAATAGAAAGAAATACAAAGTTCACACTCACACGTGCTTACTGGTGATAGTAACGCACACATCTGCCCAATTACCGACCAGATAATCCCTTTGGGGGACGGTCCACAAGGAGTCAGACAAAATTCTTAAATAGCAGCATAGGTCAAGTTTGGTATCAAATTAAAGGTCTTACTTAGCAGAGTACAATGCCGCAAACCGGACTTCAAAAGGTGGATTCATTCAGTAGTTATAGCTATTTGAATTTTAAAACAATTGAACAATGTAAATTATTAAGTATTACAAGTAAACACCAATTTTTAAGTACCTGTGATCAAAGTAAGTGTTCAAAATGTTCCCCTCCCATCATCTGACAATGTAGTAATCGAAGCCAGGGATCAATAATTATTACCAATAACACAACTACAGTTAGAAAGTGAAAGTGGCAGATTGAGTCATACACAGCATCCACAGAAACTTAACGTGGGCAGGTATTATAGGAAATCAAATTATGGGGATGGGAGGGGAACATTTTGAACACTTACTTTGATCACAGGTACTTAAAAATTGGTGTTTACTTGTAATACTTAATAATTTACATTGTTCAATTGTTTTAAAATTCAAATAGCTATAACTACTGAATGAATCCACCTTTTGAAGTCCGGTTTGCGGCATTGTACTCTGCTAAGTAAGACCTTTAATTTGATACCAAACTTGACCTATACTGCTATTTAAGAATTTTGTCTGACTCCTTGTGGACCGTCCCCCAAAGGGATTATCTGGTCGGTAATTGGGCAGATGTGTGCGTTACTATCACCGGTAAGCACGTGTGAACTTTGGTATTTCTTTCTATTGTGGTTCAAAAATTAAAAAAGAGGTTCCAGACTTAATTGTCACCCTGTATGTGCTTGGTGTTAATAGCACCACCCTCTACCTCAGTGGAGGATTCTATCATGCAGATGGTTTGTGCACTAAAGGAATACCAAACAATAACTGTGAAATCTGTATTCTAGGTGACCTAAATGTTAATAGTTTAACACAATTAAGAGAAAATATTAGAATAATTGATATGATAGTTACTTTCAACATCACATAAGGACTCCAGACAACATCTGCCTCCAACTAGGATAACCTCAACCACTACTACTTCAATAGATGTAGTATGCAACGATTTGGACTTGGACAAAATTGATGTTAACTAGTATTGTTCATAACTCCCTTTTAGATCACACTGGGCAGCTCTGCAAGCTCAAAATTAATGTTGGAATGAAAAGTCTAATTACTTTACAACAAAACATTTTAACCTAGAGAGTGGTTGTGGTTCAAAGTTGTTATCCTGACTGATTCAACGTTATCCTAAATGGATATACATACAATTTCCACAACAAAGTAGGTAAATAATTAAAATTTCGTTTTTTTTTCTAAGCAGGTTATAACGGATTATTATGCTAAATTACAAGGAGCTTGAATCTTACCTTACTCAGGACTTTCTAACTTCTAAAAAGTAAATTGGGAGATGAAAAATTCTTGGTGAGTTTCCTAGAAAGTAAACGTCAATACAAATGTTTTAGAAAAAAAATTGATCAAAATCGGAAATTTGTAACAGAAGGGTTATGGTACCTCCTTCCCCCCTCCATATGAAAACTTTTTGGAAGTAGTTAACATGAACTTAATGACACTAAAACACATTTTTGAAAAAATTTAGATTGGACAACATGTATAAAAGGGACATATGTACAACCCCCACCCTAAGGATAGGTAGTTGGGTGGGGGTAAAATGTATATTATCATATATTTACTATTGGATATAGGAATACACTTACAAAATTTCCCCAAAAAATGGGATCATGGGAAATTGGCTAACTCCCTGAGCTTGGAGGTTACCAATGGTAACTATTTTTACACAGAGCTGATTATGAAATTTTAGTTTGGTTACTGTACAAATGTTTGGTATTCCACATGATTTCATACTAAAATTCAATAATAATATTTTGTCGTAACGATTTCAGCTTATTAGTTATTTAACCCTTTGAGTGCCACAGCATTTCCCAAGTCATACGCATAAATTGCCAGAGCATTTCCTTCTGTTTTGCAATCGTGTGGGGAAAAAACTGTATTAAAAAAAACTATTCAACCGATTTGAATAATTTTTTTTATAGTTTGTGAGTTATAAAACAAGGTATTTTTTCCATATAATATTATAATTTTATTTTTATTTACAAAAAAAGAATATTGGTTATAACAAAAAACTAAAAAATGAAAAAAATACATTTCAAGTTTGAACCAAAAAATTACATATAGATTTTTTTTTAAAATTTTCTTTTAGCTATACCATATGAAAGAGCATGAAAAACTGAACAAAAATCATGCATAATATGGTGTGTTACAGTAATATTTAACCAGATACTGCAATATATACAAAATACAACAAAAAGCAATTTTTGTTCAAGTTTGTCAAAAGTTTAGAAACAATATTATAACTATTCTATTTCACTCAATGCAGTAAGACGACTGTAAAATACTAATTATATAAAAAGTATATACAAATATACACAGGCCTACAATATAACCTTACTTCACCTAAAATCAATAGTTTGATTGGAACTTGCGTTTTACTTCATCACCAATCCAACAATAAAATATACATCACTAAACAAATAAACACGAAAAAAGAAGTTTATAAATGCATTGTAAGTTTTACTGAACACAATTGCAGAATAGCAATAACAACAGTTTTCAGCATAAACACACGAAACTAGCACAACGTAAACACCCAACGAACCAAACTGTGTAGTTAATGGCAACAAGTAGCAGCTGACCAACTATTGCGTCATCTGTTTGTTTCTGATGGCAAATAACTACAAGGAGGCGGTGAACAATAAAAAATCAATCACAATCGATTGTTCGAAACTTGTAGATTGCCGTGAAATAAGTTATTTGTCAAAACAAAAATGAATTATATGTGATATTAATTAAATACAAATCGTCTACTGGGTAGATGCCGGCAATTTAAGCACATTTCACAACATCTACTATGTAGACGCTGCGGCACTCAAAGGGTTAATAAACAACAAGAAGTAACTAATATTTTGAGACTGAAAATAGCGATGAATATGAGGAAATATAAGATATTTCTCACAAGTGACAAAATTTGTTTAAGTAGCCTCAACATGTGGATTTGGCTCTTGGTAACACATGGGGAGAATTCTTTCCTCCATTTCACCAAAGGGGTTACTTATTTATTTATTTATTTCCAACGGTTCCACCATTTATACATGAGTTTACTTAACTAAGGATAAACTACAAGATGGCATACAATGACTAATAACTGTGGTAACAACAATCCTAGTAATAACATAACAAATACTAATAACATAACAAAACTAGTAATGATACAGATAACACAAGGAAGACATTATGCAATAATTTATAACAATACACAGCAATCATACCTAATAATGCAGGAGCAACTAGCAAAGAGACTTTTATTTATTGATATCAAGCTGGGCAACTTATAAAATATTGTAAGGTTTCTTTGATATCTAAGTCTAGACCATAGTTGGTTTTGTAATGTTATTGTAAAATTTGTGTATTTAACATTGTAATGTACGAGATTCTTCTTGTTATACAGTAATTTATTATAACTCTTATTGTGTACAATTTTTACATACTTCAAAGTTGGATAATATACTGAATTGTTCGATAATAGCAATGAAAGAACGAGTGTAGGCCGCTTATTACAGTCTCCCCGAGAAATAATAATAATAATAATAGGTAAGTTATGCAAGTTCTATTTTGTATAAATTTTGAAATTATGTACTTGCTAAGTGGCAAAAACTAGGAATCCTACTGTTGAAGTTTAGCTTCTAGTATAGCCTAGGAGTAATAAAAATATCATACGAATAATTAACTTACAATTTCTTCTGCTATCAAGGTGTTTTCTCACTTGTTGATTTCAAATAGGAAGCAGGATGGGCTATACTGAATCATCACAAGTAGTTAAAACTATGTATGGAAACTACCATAATTAAACTATGGAACAATGTAAGAACTGAGGAAGTCAAATATAAAAGTTGGTGGAAAACTACACAGTTTATGAACAGAAAAAGAAGTGTTTGAACAAGTTCCTTATCTTATCTCCGATTTACATAGCCTAACCTCAATAATGAAACTTCAACTTAGGATTGATAATGATAACTAACCTAGCCAACCACAGTTAAGAAGTGCCGTTTGTAATTTGTTGGTTGGTAGGTTGTAGTGAATTGCGAGTGTATTCGTGAACAGCTGGTGGAAGTGGTCCTTTTTTTTACAGACAGCTGTATATTCTTTAGTAACGCTCCTTTCACATAACACGTTTTTGCCCTTACGGCGAATGACTTCAGTTAGCATTCGCAGTTCGATATACATTTATGTACCTGTCTGTGTGAGTGCTAAACATTGATATTCAAAAGCAATTCATTAATTGTATAGTAAAATATCTTTTTATTTATTTATTGTTTTATATGTTTGACACGGAGTGTGGTCAGTAAGCAGTAGGTTGAGGAGGGCTAAGTGAGTGGGCAGCAGGGTGAGGATAGCAGAAATGAGAGTATTCTTTAGTTATTGATAGTAGGCAAGGCAGCACCGAGTTAAGGAAATTTATTGTTAAGAACAAAAACTTTTATTTTACTTATCAGAGAGATTGTTTCCTTATTGTCGATAACATCAAAATTTGTTTTCAGCGCCAAACAAGCTTTACTCCAAGCATTTCTCTTCCCATTCCTATCTTTAAATACTTCAGCAGTCTTGTCCCACAACATAGGCTTTGATTATATCAAAGATATAAGCACCTCAGCATCAATTTCATACATTTTTCCACTGAGAACTGAGCAGCATTGACTCGCATGTGAACCGACTGCACGATTGAAAACTGTCTGAAAGGGTCTGTTTACTCCAATGTGCTACTAAGCAGTTCAACGGGGACGACGCTCCTACGGTTCTAGTGGCAGAAGACATGCTTCACGGCCAGGAACCGTCGTCTTGTCTGTGTGAAAGATCTCATGGGATTTTTCGCGCCACTATTAAAATGTCCTCAGTATTGTCATTAAAATGTCATCAACACATATTTTTACGTACGATTTTTCCTCGTACAGGAGAAACCGTGCCGTGTGAAAGGAGCGTTACTCTTACTTTGCATTACGCTTACCCATCCTTATGGGGAAAAACTCTGTCGGTAAAACAAAAAATGATGATGTTTAGGATTAAATTATTTTATGAATTAAATAAACTGGTGAACTTTGGTACATTTTTACAACACTATTATGAGAATGATGTTACATGATTATGAATTAAATTGAAATGATTATTACAGCTATATTATAAAAAAAAACTTGGCAATAGTCCAAATGTCTTCAATTAAATGAGTAAAAATAAAAGAAAATCATTTCCCTCTGGAAAATTTACCGTAAAAACAAAAGCCAAGCAAAGTAATCTATAATATAATTTACGAGTCATGTTATTACATAAAAAAATAATTCAGACCTATATAATTGACTGAGAACAGAAATTAGGACCTGTCAACAGAATTTTCCAGTTTCGCTAGGACTCGTAAATGGTAGTCGTAGGTCTAGCCCTAAAGGTCGCACTGTGTTCAGAAGAGACTATTTCGATGCAAGGTATATACATAATATGTCTAATACAATATAATACATTACACTTATCATCGGACTTACCTTTTGATATCGTAATTAATAATACTTACACTAATGTCTTAATATTCCACAATACATTTTTTTCTCTCTCGCTATATTGCTGTATTCCTCTAAGCCATAAGATATATATTCACACAATGATTTACATTGTCAATTAAATTATCTAAATCCAAACAATGTCTTGAAAACATCATAGAATCTGGAAACGTACTAATCTCAGAAAATGAGAAATTAAACAAAACCCCTTTATTTATAAAACGAAAATGAAACTATTATTTTAGGACAAAATAAATAACTCAAAGAGCACGTTATTTATTGAAAAAGGATACGATACATGTATAAATATGTCAAATTAAAATTTCATATAAAAAAATACGGCAGTCCACAGGCTGACCGACAGAAGTGACTACTTATAAATGGGCTGGGAATACATAACTTGAAAAAGTACGTTTGCTAATTATTAAATTGTTATTTTTTATAGTTTTAAATAATATAAGAGACTTAGTTATTTAACATACAACATTTATATGATTTTAATTAATATAAATTTTATACATATCTCTGTAATATTTATTTACATTTAACAATAATCACCGAGTAATATATATCATATATATTGCAATGATCTCTGACTTCTAAATATTTAAGTAATAAATATTTATATATTTTAATTATTACCGTTTATATTAGTTTCTAAAATTAGTTCAGTATCATTTTCACTAAAATATTGTATTTTCGAAATAATTAAATCATTTTCATTGTCATTATATTTAAAAAATGAAATTATGGTTTATAATAATTAAAATAAAAAATAAGAGCTATGGAATAAAATCTTGCTAAATATCTTGTAAACAAGCATACTTTGTTGTTCCATATTCCGTTGTACTTATGTTTTTATTGTTTCAATTTATTTAATTTAATTTATCTTTTGAAAATTCAATTAAAGGTTTTGAAGTGTCTTCAGCAAAAATTGTAATAACACCTTTACGTCATTTCTTTTTTAAGTGAATGGAAGGCCCAATGTAATTGAGTAAAGGTTATATTTATAATGTACAGAAAAACCAGTTTTCTTCCAGGATTAAATTTCACTACAGCTTTGTTAGTTAGAAAAGATAAGTGTTATTTAAGAAATATCCTCTCAAATCAGATGGCCATTTCTGTTTTTGTATTCTGTTTCCTTAGCTACAACATAGAACATTGAAAAAAAATTGAAATGGCAAGCCTAGGTGTAAGAGAAGAAGAAATCATTAGCTGTACTAAACATCTGACCTCAGGACACAAAGCACATTAATAAATATCACTGAGCTGGTAAAGGAATGGAAGGAATGGTGGTGGCCATCTGAACGCATAGAGAAGCCAGCTACAACAACGTTGCCATTCACTGCTGACGGCTGGCCTAATTGGTTGTGTCTCTGGCCTGTACCACAAGCTGTCTGCTCGATTCTCTGATCACCGTCAAATCATCTGTCTGGACCAGTGATCGAACCTAATGAATGCATCAGTATATATCTCTCTGCCTGCGACAGTCCTAATTTCAAGCTGAGAAGTGTAACACTTCGAGAATTTGAATACTTATTATTTCACAGAATACTACTTTTCTAGATATATTTGTAACTGTTTTAAACCTTAACATATGTTGTAATGGTTTTAAATATTGTTTATTTTGAACACATTTATTGTAATTATTTTGTTTCTTTATTATATATTGTATTTAGACAGTTGCGTATTTCTTGCACATTAAAAAAAACATAGTTGTACTTTGTAGTTTTTTTACTATTAGTTAAGGAATTACATATGGCTCTCACTAGAAAGCAATTTTGTCTTTGTGGTAAAAAGGAGGTTACAAGCTGAATTTGGTAATCTCGATTATAGTCTTAAAAAGTACTGTATTCTGATAAACTGTATAGTTAGTTCTTTGTTTGAAGGTCATTTTTAGGTGTATAGTTAGATTTGGTCTCAGTACTACGATCAGAGAATGTAGAGACTGTGATTTAGTTAGTATCAGTAAATATTTGCTGGAAGAAAAAAAATTAAATCAGCTATAAATCAGAAGACCAAATTATAGTTGTGGAAACATCTTTATTGAGGAAAGAATACAGGGCACTCTAAGAATACAGGATTACAGGGCACTCTAATGGCTTTGTAATCAAAGGAATGTAGGGGGTCTGGAGGTGACATTACGTTTATAAAGAGCACTGACACTCAGCATATGCACTTGAGCAAATAATCAGTAATTTCAACCATAAAATAAATCATTTAAGGCGAAAAATATTGAAACTACTTCCGAAGTTTACGCCATATAAACAATAACTACTATTCTTCTAACGTTAACACTGATATTTTGAAGAAAAACTACGTTGTTTGAAGACGCATACTTCTTTGAATGAGCATACTCTTAACTTCCAATGCATACTCCTCAATCATGCTGTATAGGTTTCATTGTAAACCATTCGGTCTCCGGAGTCCAATTTTTTTCAATTTTCAAGGAATAAATCCGAAATGTGTGATTTTATCCGCATATACATTAATTTTATAAAATTAATAAAAATAAAGATAAATTCCATACCAGAATAATTGCTCCAATCTGGTTCATAGGAGTCAGTACAGTACAGTATATCAAAATCTCTTAAAAATATTTGTATCCTTTTCTAATATCCTCATGAGTCATCTAAATTCTTAACTGCCACAAGGCGAAAGGGAAATAGCGTTCAAAAATTCAGCTATAATCCATACCTGGCTGTCAGAGTTCGTGCTGACTCATAGTGTGGCCGATATGTGCATAATTATTCAGCCTTTCTGATGTTGCCTGATGATGCCGACAGTGATACTGACTTCAGACTCAGAAATGTCTGAGCGTGATAGACAACCGGTGACGTGCTTTTAAAATAATTTGTGTTAAATAACACAAAGTTGTTAAGAGTTATGGTAACCTGAAACATAAATAAAGTGTTATAAGATTGTGCTTGGTGGGGTTAATAGGATTAGAAGATAAGACCAAATTATTCTCAAGCGTTTTATACATCCATTTACCTTATACATAGTGTCCAGACCACCCGTGCAGTATCTATAGCAGCCAAGCAAACATGCATAGTTTGTTACAACAGATACACGCATTTTTACCCCCAAATAATCCAGTAAAATTATTTTCAACCCGAAAGGGCACTTATTGGGGGTATATGGGTCATTTTTGAAACATTTTCAAATAAGAACAAAGATAATGTGATACTTCAATTCAAATTTCTTTGTGCCTTGAGCATTTTGGCGCAAAAATCCCAATATATGTTTCTTCATATATGTATATTATGTATTTTCGCAGGTTTTTGCAGTAAATTCTGCTGACAGCCCCCTTCAAATTGAACCAAGGTGCACCAATTTTCTGTATGATGTTTATGACATACTCTATCAGGAAATATGGAGTGGCGTAACATCTTACTTCCTTTTTCTGATGAAACATTAATAAATTAAAACTCTTTAAAATTCAAAACTTTCAATATCAACCTATGTTGTAAACTACACCATTTTGAAGTTTTCTATCTTGCGCCGTTTAATAATAGTGCTTAAAATCTCATTTTACTAAGTTAGTTGTTGAGACTTTTGCTGTACCAAATAACATACCATAAGACATTAAAACTAATTGTTGTTATCCATATACCTGTCCATTCTGTTTTAGAAAGTGTACAGTCCATTTAAAACTTCTTCAGTACGGTACTTAAAGATTCCTCTGCGTTAATTATTCGTAACATCTTGCCTTCTCGTTTTGTAGGACGAGTACTACAAACACTATTTTTAGTCGTCACCACAATTAATATTCCAAATAAAAAGTCCGCTATCTTGCCAGAAAATACACTTGTCATTATCTCCCAATCCACTCAACAGGATAATGTTTCCTACTTTCGGTAAAAGAAATTCAACGGACGGAAACGGAGCCTCAGAGTCAAAACCTTTTTCATTTTAACATTGTTTCCACACATTCCTAGATTCAACAACTTTTACATCATATGCAACGCAACAGACTACCTTGAGCAGTCACCAACTGGGTGAGACTGTTTCAGTGTTTCAAGTACAGAGGCAGCTAGGATTCTCGCTAAAAAGGTTTGGCGAGAAATTCCACTTGATTTTCATGCTGTCCATTAATCTCACCCAACTCACCTTCTGTCCATTCAAAAACTAGTTGATACGATATCTTAAAACGTAAATATCCTCTTTAAGTTCACCGTCTTGGAGTGTTTAACTGCTAAATGGAGTAAAAATTAAGGTATTTTGAAATAGACTTCAGTACACTTAACCAATGTCCGTTGACGGCAAGGCCACCTGAATTGGTTAGTACTACTGACAGTCGAAAATAAGGCGCGATAACACTCGAAGACATAACTCAGCAGCAACTCGGGATAGAAACTTAAACTTTGCAAGACCTTATTTCGGCCAGGTTTACATTTACTTTCAGTTTTAGGTCCTATGATATTCGTAAACATTTTTTTAAACGAAAATAAATTTGAATTTAGTTCTAATTGAATAGTTAAACGTAAGAGTCAAAATCACTACTGTCCAGGTTGACTTTACACAGCACCGGTAAAGCGACCGGAGTTTCGTACGGTTTTGGCCGCTATTAGCCGTTGTACTATCGGTTAACGTTGGTGTCGCACATTGAATAAAATTGAGGCTATTGCCCATGTAAGATCGGTTGCTCAAATAAAAATAATCGTACAACTAATTGACGGCGTTGTCCGGGCTCTGTCAGCTTTTTATGTCTCAGGTGGGTCGAAGGGGGCATTGCTGTAATGCAGCCTATTAGCCAAGCCAGACACAACCTTCGGCAACACTGTTGCACAACGATGTCGGTGCGCGCATGCACCGTGTTATAGCACTCAAATCAAACATTTTTTTCATTTCATTCTTCTGTTCGTGTGTTCACTCAGCTACTTCTATCTTACATCTTATATATATCATTATTATACAGGGTGTGCCCATTTTAACTGTCATTGTTATCTCAAAATAACTAAATTTTCAGTTTAAATAGGGGATTTCACCTACTTTTTAACGGCAATTAAAACACGATTTCACAGTTTCAACTTGAAAACTTCTTATGGAACATTCTATAGTTTCTTGAAATAAACAATCATGTTAAAACTTTTTTATTCTAAGACATTTTATTTTTAATAGACTCATTTTGAGCGCATGCTGCCGACAAAACTTTTAAGAAATCACACGTAAATGTGGCCATAGCAGTTGCCTTATCTGTATTTGTTAAATGGAATTTTAGTATCGAGTTTATGTTTAGTAATAAAATGTGTAATTAGTAAATTGTTAACATGAATGTAACAAGTGGATACCATTAAGAAAATAACAACCACTACAGCCAAGAACTAAGTCAATTCGTATGGGGACAGTTATATTTTTTGAACTATTGCAGATAAAGAACTAAAACTATACACATCAATACTATACAGAAATATCTACTTATGATGCAAATATCTGATTTTCTTTATGTCAGGAGATAGCCCACTGTAAGAAGTCTGAAGAAAATCTGAAATAGATCATAAGTGGAATAGTAAGATCCAATTAAAGTATATTATGAGAACTCGATGGCGCTAATCCGACCTTAAACGGTCCAATCCAAGGACGTAGCTGTTAAAGGGGTCCAAGGGGTCTGTCCCCCAAAATTTAAAATTTTTCAATTACTTCTTCAGTAAACGATTATTATTATTATTTAAATAATTCAGTATTACTACCGTGTACTGCTGAAAAATCGTTCTCAACAAAGAAACGGGTCAAGAACTTTTTAAAGAACAAAATGGGGCCTTACTCTGTCCACTACGTGAAAATATCAGTTGTCTGGATCCCCCCAAATGTTTTCCTGGCTACGTTCTTGCTGGCTTCAAATCTATACAAAATGGTGGCTTATATAGTGAAGTATATTTAGAATCGTTTGTCCAGGTTTCAAAAATTATTTTTACAAGTGCTTTGTACTATACAATGCCATCTTACTAAATGAGATGATTCTGAACTAATGACGTTGTACAACTGGTTAACCGGGCGTTTGCTAGTCAACTAGTTGTCACATCAGCGATACAACAAGTTGTATTGTACCACTAATTGTCCACGGCTAATAGCGGCCTTAGGATCAGAAAGTAATGGGTATCAACCCTCGTTATAAATGAAATTTGTAAGTTAGAACCATTTTTATAGTGGAATTGTAACAGAAAAAAAAATCAATTGTTGTGTATTGACTTGGCGCCCTTTCACTAAACAGCACCCAAGGAGAATAAATGAGAAATAATGTAACTGGCAGAAATTATAAAGACAACATTGAAGAAGATTTGTGCCACAAAGTTATTGTAAATAAACTAGAATTATAAATCTGAGACTTCTGGCAATAAGGCTCTTAATTGTGGCAGTCAGCCATGGATAACAAATTGCACCCTCAGTCAGAACTTCATTGCAGAGTCCAACAATAAAACTAAAGCTATCTGGAACATCATCAACAGTGAGAGATTGTCAAAAAAGAAAAGTACAGGATAAACATAGGAGATAAATATTCCAGACAAGATAGTTGAAAACTCAGGCAGACTTTGTGAGCTTTTCAAAATCCTCTTTATGAATATAGGCAAGCAAACTTACAGTGCTGCCTTTCAATCAACTTTTTCATCTAGGATTGATGTCAGTGACATGAATGGTACAGAGAAGGTTGGAAGATCTTGCCCCTTGGCTAATAAGAGAGGTGTGCCACAAGGTTCTGTGCTGAATCCTGTTCTGTTTGTCTTATTTACTGTCACTGAATTCCTGGTTAATACAGCTACCCTATAATGATGATGCCAACAAGTAGTGGATCTGGACATTCAGACTTTTACATCAGTCAGTATGGCAAAAGAGTATTGTTTGAACAGTGAACTTGTTTTTAATGTTTCTAAGACATAAAATCTTGCTCTAAGACTTAAATATCTTTCTTCGAGACAGCTTTAAGACAATACTTAAAGCTTCAATACTGTTAAACACCTAGGTTTAATGTTGGACTAAGGTTGATGAAGTTCACAGCCACAACACACAATGCGCTAACATCTCCCTCTGCCAGCACACAGAACAACTTTATACACCAAGAAACCACCCTTTAGTGGGGTAAGACTCTTTTACGTGCTGCCAGAGAATCTCAAGATAAATGACTATAAAAATCTCAATAAAAGACTGACTAGTTTGCTGATGAATACAACAATTTATAGCTTCAATGAGTTTTCTAATATTGTTAATTAGCACTGTTTTTTAATGTGTTTGCTCATAGTACTTCATTTTAACTTCATTTTAATTTTTTTCATTTTGTACCTTACACTATTTGTCTAACACCATGTGTCTACCCTTTAAATTTCTATGATTTTAAACTTGTTAACCTGACCTTATATTAAATTAATTTTAATGTATACATTGACTCTGTAACTGTTCTTTATAAATGTGTAAATAAAGATATTATTGATTGATTGATAATAATTATGGCAGGTTGAAATGGCTGTGATGAAGTATATATTAAAACATAGTAAATAGTTTTAACCTAGATAAGATTAAATTTATAAAACTAGAACTAAGATACACTTGGTAAGTATAATTATGAAAAACACTTCAGAAATGCTTATATTAATTTTAAAAACACATTAATAAAGAATTCTACTTGGCAAGCTGCATTAATGTATCTGAGTGAGGTAGAGTTTATAAGGCTTGGACTAAATTTAAACTGATTAGGTAAATTAAACATGATAAAGAAAGCTGTAAACAACCATGATAATTGCAGTAAATATACCAGTTCTAACCAACAACACGCATCCACTTGTGCTATAGCTAACAGTTTTTAAGCCAAGAAACAAAACTTTCGCAACTATAAAAATAAAATTAGCAATCATTTTACACTTTATTAAGAATACGCACAAAGCTTAACTAATAAAGTATCAGTCCTTGAAATGACATATCACAGTTTAAATAGAATCTTATTATGTAGTAATAATTGAAAATAACATGAAACAAAATTAACTTGTGATAAATTGTTCTCAATAGACTATGTTTTTATTGATTATTACAGTACAAATCTTAATAGCTGGGAGGTGTTGTAGTATATGTTGACAAATATTGTTTAAACACAGTATCAAGGCTTGATTGTATTGCTGAAAAAAGTCGGGAATGTGTGTGTGAATTGACTAACTGTGGGGTGTTACAAGATATAAGACTAGATTATAAGGGTTAGGGTTCCTGTGTTAAGGTTGTATCATCCTCTTAAAGCAGACTTAGACACATTAATAATTTACTGCTTTGTATAATTGATGGAAGTCACCAGGTTTTAATATAAAAGACATTTTTTATTCTTCCACAATTTTAATTTATTTTACACACGGTTTTGCTGGTTAAGGTATCATTGGTTATCTGTAATAATGTACAGATTTGATTTTAAGAAATCAAAATTTCCAATAAAAAAATAAATTTAAAACGCGTCTCAAACTCCTTTTGGTGTCCAAGGCTTTCTACTCTGTTGATGAATTCATGATAAGCTGCTGGGATATTTGAGAGTGCTGGATCTGAGGTTAATGCGATTGTCTCTTGAATGATTGAATGAATAATTGTGAGTATGAAGGTGTGTGACTTTATAGATGAAACCATGTAAATTGACTAAAACTATTGATGTATACGATACAATGTAAAAATTGTTAAAATAATGCAATAAAGAAATTATTATTATTACATTATCAAAATAAAGCCACAATTTTAAAGATATTATGTTAATGGTGACTACAACATAAATATTTTAGATACTAAGAATGAAACAACCGATTGTATGAACTTAATTGCAAGTTTTGACATTAAGGTAAAATTTCACACCCTAACAGGAATTACTAAATATTCACCGAAGTGTAAAATCCATGTGTACTTCAGACCATAAAGGAATTTTAATAAAAATACCATTAGAAAATAAGTTAACATTGGAACAAAAACAAATGAAGTGATCTCTTAGTAATCAATAATTTTTTCAGTTAAAACACAACTTTTCTAAATTATACTGGAAACAGGTGTATATTGGTATCAACACCAAAGAAAACTGTAAAACATTTAGCAATGCACTTAAAGATAGAAAATTAAAATGCAATCAATTGTTCACTTTTACACCTCAGACCCCAAACGATGAATTAAAACAGTGTTTTCAGGATTTTAAAATCAGTAATTGAAATAAAAGTTCAAAGAGAAAATGCAAGTTACTTAAAAATTTAATAATATCTAAAAAGGATAATGGGAGAGTCAATACAGTACAAGGTTGATGGTACCTACAGATAAAAAGTGTTATTGTCTCAATCAGTACTTGAACCTGCACTATCTCCGATTCAGATTCAAAGTTCGACGTCTTAGACTGCTTGGTCATTGGCACTCCCAATGTGTATGTAATGTAAAATATTTGTCAATCTATTAATGAACTATTTTTTTATTAACATCTCAAAATCAAATAAATACATTTAAAATAGTATATGAAACACTGAAACTGGAAGAGTTAGAATAATATGTAATCAATTTCCAAATAAAAATATTTATATTTCTGTATTTTATATGATAGAAACACACACAAGTACTACTGTAATAATTGTTATTGAAAAGAGCAGAATATTTTTGAGCAGTAGGTCTCACCAAGCACCACTTGAGGTCTCTTACGGAAACACTAAAGTATAATCAAAGAGTGAAAAAAGGAAGAAAAAGTATTAATTTAATCTACAGCAATAAAATGGTTGTCATCCAGTTAATTTGTACTCGGCATAACTATTAACCATCAGCTTTGCATATGAAATTTGTAGAAAACTCCTCATTTAGAAAATGCTGGCTACACCACTGGTGCACAGCAAAGCTGAACCACTGTAATTCACAAACCACAGTAGATCATTAAAATGACAGAATATGTTGTCAAACAAGCTGCGAGCTGTAGCAGGGGGGCTAGATCAACATTCATCTTCTCATTTCCATCTCCACTCCACTTCAAGGCCATTCACTGTAGAAGGCTGTACTGCCTCCAAATAACTGAGCCAGTGTTACTTGTGATTTAATATTGTAAACATCAATTTTTTCTACTGTCACTGAATGGTAAGACGCAAATTAATTTGAACAATATTATAGTAAAAAAAGGATAAATGTTTGTAAGGTATTTGTTTGTAAAAGTGCAACAATGATGTTTATTCTTTAAGTTTCCAACTCTATTGTTTTGATGCAACGTAGTAAACAAATAAAACCAGATCACAGTGAGTTTATTTGTACTCACTTGAGGAATCATAAATCAATACATGAATATCATATCCAAATTATTTTTAAAGAACTCACATTTTATTTCAAAGTAATAAACTATTAAATTTTAGAGGTTTGTTTTTACTTGTTATTTTGTATGTAATTGAATATTAAAAGTAAAATAATGTATTCAATACATGTATGCAATATTTCAATTTGTTTTATGATTTAAATAATCTTTATCTTCTTGCTAACAAAATATTCTGTAATTTATAACCCAAAAATTGTATAATTATGAAATTCTATGTAGAACCAGCAGCACCTCATGTAATTTTACTCACCCAAAATAATTACCTCTTAAGTATGTTGTCATATTACCATATTGAAGTAAAGTAACTTACAAATCAATGTTATTAATTTAAATTTGTATGCTTTAACAGGTTTGAAGGAAAAAACATGATTTTAAATGAATCATTTTTGGTAGATATATTACTAGCAATAGTAACAATACTTGGACTGTTTTACTACTATATGACACAACACTTTGACTACTGGAAGAAAAGAGGAATCCCTTATGTCAAGCCAACACCTGTCTTTGGGAATTTAAAAGATCAATTCTTATTTAGAAAATCCCTAAACTATGTTATGCAAGACATATACAATAGTTTAGCAGGAGAAAAATTTGGTGGTTACTTTGAGTCAAGATCTCCAATATTGATGATTCGGGATCCAGAGTTGATCGAAAGAATTCTTGTTAAAGATTTTTCATATTTTATAAACAGAGATTTTCCATCAGATGTGAAACGAGATCCTCTTTCTGGCAATCTATTTGGTCTGAAAGGTGATGTTTGGCGGAATCTCCGAAACAAATTAACTCCAACTTTCACAACTGGAAAACTGAAAGGCATGATCGAGCAAATATGCAACAGCGGTGATGAACTGCTTTCTGTAATAGAAAAAAGCACCGGGAGTAAAGAAGGAGTTAATGCCAAAAAAGTAGGTTCAATATTCAGCATTGATGTTATTGCCAGTTGTGCTTTCGGTTTACAATTCAAGCCTGACAGTCCAGAGGGAGTACAATTTCGAAAAATTACAGATGAGGTGTTTGCTCCTTCTGTACGCCAAACATTACGAATGACTCTGATGATGTTTTGCTATCCACTTGCCAAACTGTTAAGAATAAAGAATGTTCCAAAAACAGTTAATGATTATGTGATTGAACTAGTCAAAACAACCATGGCGTTCCGAAAAACAAATAACGTACAAAGAAATGATTTCTTGCAACTAATGATGAACTTGAAGGCTCAAGAGGAAGAAGGTAAAGAAATTAACTGGAAGAAAGAGCTGAGTGAAGAGGATGCATATTTGAACCACATGGACTATGTTCCCAACAATAATCAACAAGAAATCGGATTTAAAGGTATGAATTTTGTCTAGTATCTTAAATGCTTCTCTTATCTATATAGGAGTAATTATTTGAATAATTAAACACCCTAGGTGGCAAAAGATTCCTTTCATTCAACATTCACTAAGTCTTGAGAGTGCACTAAAGGCAGTTAAATTATTTAGTCCATTTTGAACACATTTTCCTGTACTAATAAATGTAACATAAAATGCTATATGTGTGTACTCTAAAATATATACTGTGTGCCGAGTGTTTACTCTCCAAGAGGTTGGTTCAATTCAAAGAAATAATAGTTGATACAACACAAACCAAAGCCATTTGAAAGAACAAATATATTTATGTTTTGTTTTGAGAAATGTATACTACAATGAGTTATAATGTTTGAATTTGGCATAAATAGAATCACAACCATTTTAAAATTTGAATGCCAAATATCATGAAAACTAACAATAATTTTTTTAAATATATAAAATATAGCTGATAAAAGCTAAAGTTAGTACAGTATTTCATTTCTTTATAATTAGATTATACATAATTGAGACATTTGCATTTTTATTTTTATTGTTCTAGTTTTTACTATACTGGTTACACATGTACATGTATCAGTTATGTGGTTGTGTAACTAGTATAATCAAAGATTCTAGTGTTGTAGTTTCAAGATAAAGATTAAGTTAAATTTCTTAATTTATTTAAATACAAGACATTATGGTTTAGTACATATAATGTACTAATTGATGGAAATAAATTATAATATTGAGAAATTTAGATGAATATTGTGCCAATAAATTTTATTAGTTTATGTTGTATTATTTGAGTTTATTATATTTTTAAATTGAATAACAAACCATTCAGTTTCTGCAGTTGTTTTATTAACAAAGTCTTTATTACACATACCAAGCCTTTATTAAAATAGACTCTTTACATTTATAGTGTGATTCCTGATGATACTGCAAGTATAAAATGTATAATGATTAATAATAGCAATGGGTTTATATGACAAGTACAAAACCGAGGTCAAAATTGATTAGTGAATTATATATTTATTCAAATAATCATTTACATAAAAAAGTGTATACATTTTAAATAGAAAAACCTGTGGTTACTATAGTTTTGGCCTTGAATGGCTCTCAGAAAATACTTGTAAACCTTGACCCCTCATAAGAGGCCCCCAGAGCTTGTTTACAAACCACATGAGAGTTGATGACTCAGTGTTTTTATTTCTTCTAGACCCGAATTAGGAGCTACTCAACACTCATTTACCTTACCAATAGTCATATGTTTGTTCTTAATGCTTTAATAATGTATTTTAAATAATGCTCAAGAAGGAATTCAATTATTTTCTTCAATTATATTGAACCAATCATTTAATTTAATAAACATTGTTGGTAGTATTGTTTTCTAGGAAAATTCAAAATAGTAAATTTTCTTTAATATTCTTCATTTCTCTTATTACATATTTTTGGTTTTAACGATTATCAGGTAAAAAATGAAACTAGCATTTTGGACAGATAATAAATGAACCTTGGAATATTATATTATAATAAAATAGCTAAATACTCATTTGAATTTTAATGAAAAAAAAAACACGAAATGAAAATTCATCATACTTTTTGAATAAAACATAAATTAAAATGATATTGTAATCACCATATTGGAGATTAACAACACACAATATTTAAAACTTTTTATTCTGTGAGACACTGTTCTATCTAGTTATTATCTGTAAAACAATGCTATCTTCATCAGACACTTCACAAAATTAAATTAAAATCATATTTCTAGTTTTGACAATATCAACATCTAAAGATAATAAAAATATATATGTTTACACTTGACTCTATAAACGAAACAAAATCTATTTAATGTACCACATTTACTATGGAATAAAACCCTCAAATAGGGAATATCATTCAATTCAATCTATTGTTGAGTTTAGTTTCAATAAAAAAATTTGCTCTAAATTATATGTAAATATGAAAATTTGGCATTTAGAATTTGTTGTTAGTTGCCCAAAGATTTTATAAGGAATTGACTGGGTGGAAATAAAGAAACTTCCCACATGACAACTTCTTATTTTTTTAAACATGAAGAGAATTAAAAAATCATCAGGCTACTTAGAATTGCTTTAAGTATTTTTTTATATTTTGCTTTTCTTTTTTTTACCAAAAATTCAGAGTAGGTTTAAATCTAATAACAAATTCTAACTATGTTTGAAAGATGTTTTTCTTCACCCTATAAACAATGCCATCTAGTCATTTACAGTACACAACTTTATATTTTGTTTCGAATAATAACTACTGAAATTCGAATAAAGTTATATGAAAATGATTGAATGAATGAATGAATATTTATTTATTTCCTCAAAGATACAAAGATCTAACTTATATGCAAAAACAGGAAATGACACTATATCGGTTTATTAGGAGGCTTGGAACCTCTCACACACTTATACACTCACACCACATATAACCAACATAATCTCTCTCTCTCCCTCCCTCCCTCCCTCTCTCTCTCTCCGCCCTCTCCTCCTTTTCTTTTCTCTCCCCCTTCCTGTCCATTCATTTACCACCATCAAAAGACACTCTCTCTCAACACAGAATCCTACAAAGTTACCACATCATGATACCAACACCCTGTCAATGTTCCTGATGAGCATAGGTTCAACAATTATGCTAGTGTGTATACAAAGAAGTTATAAAATATTCTAACTCACCCTTACCTATGTTTAGTAGCCATAAGGTTACTTTCTTTTTATAAGCGTCGGATTTGTAAACACTTGCTATCTTAAGGCAATCTGGTAATTTAGGAAAAATTATATTTACAATGTAGTGTGAATTTGTGCAATTGATAAACTGCTCCAATTACCGTGTAACTAAAATTAAAGATTATATATCGGATTCCCTTCCCTTATCTAGTGAGGAATGTTGCTTAATTTGTGAGGGGAAAATATTTAATACATTTAAGTTATGAAAAATAGTTTATTTCTATAGTTTTGCTTTGATAGAAACATTAATTATTATTAGTTCATCCCTAATAATTTATAAAATCTGAACACAAATTTAAATGCATTGGGCTGCAATAAAATATTCTACTACAGCTTTATTATGGAAGGAATACTGTTATAATTCCAATTGCTGTCTTTTTTAGAGCATAGATGGCAAAACCAAATGGGCTGGCTATCCACTACAATTACCATTCACCCAAGACCAATCAGGATTGATTGCTGCAGGAACAAGTAGTTTTCACAAACCAGTTTTTACAAAATCATCAGACTCACAAACTGGTTGACAAATCAATCAGAAAGTGTTGCAGGAAATATTATGAAATGAGGTCTGCATACAGAGTATTTTTGGCTGATACTAACATTATCAGCTTTGAGACAAATAAATAAATACAAATCTAGTAGGGTCTACATTTCTTATTACTTACAGTAAAATACTATTGTTTTACAATAAATTAAGACAGAGGAATATTGCACTGTCCTTAATATCCCAATATTAAAATTTTAAGCAATAACTACTTACATACATTAAGATTTGTTTGATATACTATTAAACTTTTGATTTATTTACATTGAAATATTTTGAAACAAAATGTTAAGAAATACTAAGATAATCTAGGGATAGAAATAACAGTAAAATACATTGATTTGATTCTAAAAACAATCAAACAAAAATGAAGTTTCATTACAATAAGATAATCTGCATGCACAATACATAAAAGGTAGCACACAAAAGAGTTAATATAAAAGATATTAAAATAATAAAACCCCATTGAAATAATAAAACTTCAATTCTTGTTTAAGTTGTTTGAACAGTTTTGTTTAAAAATTTCAGGCAATCAAGTTACTTCGTAGGTTTTTTCTACATAAATATGCCATTCATATGTAAAAAATTCATATAGCACTTTTAATTAACTGTGGGAGATAAACATATTATTTAAAAATATTTGTTTTAAACAGCAACAATTTTTAATAAAATTTTCATGTGACACTATCAAGCAATTGTTGCTATAAATTCGAATTAAAAATATCAAAATGACGTTTCACGTGGCTTTTACATTTTTTACAGCTGTGCAAAGAAGGGCATTTGTATTACAAAAATAAAAGTAAAACCAGTATAGTATTCATACCAAATAGACAACTTGATTCAATTCAATCAATTGAGACTTCAAGGATGAACAATTAAGGACACTAACTTATCTAACTTTGTGACATTGAATTGTTTGTTGATTCTTAGTAAATTGATATTACAATAAGCTACTGTAACTGCTAACACTGTAACATGTTGTACTGTATTGCTGTACACAGTGATGTCAGACGAGTGCATCGCAGCTCAATCATTTGTATTCTTGACGGGAGGATCCGAGGCCACAGCCAACGCTATCGCCTTCATCCTCTATGAACTGGCTGTAAATCCTCACGTGCAAACAAAACTGCAACAAGAAGTTGACTCAGTGCTCGGAAAGTATGAAGGAAAACTTACTTACCAAAGTCTGAAGGAGATGACATATTTGGATCAGATCATACAAGGTAACATAACATTCTATGTATCAATATCATTCAACACCAACAGAATTGTAATAAATTGATCTTTTAAATTACAAATGGATCAGGTTATACAAGTGGACACACTAAGTACAAGTTTCTACAAAATTAAGTCAATGATCAAAATACCTCAATTGAATAAAATAGCTTACTAAGTTTTAATTCAGATATTTATAAGCTTTCTAAGAAAAATTTATTTAAAAGTTGTGTTTATTCAGGGTACCTATCTGAAGCTAAAACCAAAATGTACTGTCTTTTATGGGGGATTTCTGTTATATTTCAATTAAATCACGTTAAATGCTAAAATATATCAAAATATGCATACAAACGTACATTTTAAACATTAACAGGTTTTTGAATTTCTGTGTAATCTCTACTCTAACTAAAAATTTAAAACTTGTACTTAGTTTACCAAGCATATTTAGTACCATTTAACAGGTTTAATAAACAACAAATTAGAAGAAGCAAGAAATAAGAAGTCCAGACTTCCTTTTCTAAAAATTGTTTTGGTAAATTAATTAATATTAATTCCACTCTAAATATTTAACTTCAAATTACATACAATGCTGGACAACAGAATAAGACTTCTATAAACTAAATTGAATAAATACTGAACAAAAATATTGCATGTCAATTAAAACAATAATTGATCAAATATTGATGTACACTTAAACAAAAATAAAAACTTAATTCAATAGAAAAATGTAAACTTTTGTTACAAACTTTATCTTTTTAGTATTTTATGTGATCTCTGTTGAGTACTTGAATATCAATTAAAACCCACACATTATGAGTTAGTTAATGCCCTAATAAAATGATATAGAAGAAAAATTTAGGCTTGATGAATTGAAATGTAAAATGAAGCCCAGTAGAGAGTTATAACTTGCATGTTAATCAATATGTTAATTTAAGTTAACTTGTGAGTATTTAAAAAAATACACTATATGTTAAACCTTTCTCGTGTTTTGTTATTTTTTGGTTTTATCAAATAATTCATAACAGAAATTTTTAGATGATTGGTAAATTTGACTGATATTTCATTGTACACAGTGTTGGAATCAGTTGTTTAGTGAAACTTAGAAATTATCAGAGAAAATCAGTCTAACAACTACTGTCACTAACATTTCTGTGATTGATTAGTACAACTGCATGTTAGTTTCAAATTGTATCATACTGATTGATTAGTACAACTGCATGTTAGTTTCAAATTGTATCATACTTTATAATACAATACTTTACTATAACACTGTAGTCTGGCAAATCTAAACATATGCTTGTGTAGTTGTAAACAGCCATGATAGTATTGCTGAGAAATTCTTGGTGATAAAAGATCTTTGTCTGTATAATAATACAAGCAACCCTCATTTTATACAATTTTTTATTTTATTCTCACTATAATAATACATTGTATAATAAGTGTTACAATTTTTAAACTGTATAAAAGTGTTTTAGTCTGAATTTGAATAAATAAATGTTTACTGTTGAGTGTATTTTATGTATATTCAGCTTACTCCTGAGTGTAGTGCTGCTGATGATGTATCAATGACATTACTCCTAAAACAGTTTAGTGGGCAATAAAAAAACTATTACTTTACACTTTATTATAATTTCTCCAAAATAGTGGATTTATCATTATTAATACATAGTTATAAATTAATTTTGCAATAATTTTATACTAAGTTGTATTGTATTTGAAATTATAAAGGAAAATATTATAGTTTTTATTTATATTCTGTCTTTTATAGCTAAACTATAACTTTCCAATGCAGCAAAATTGATGTAGCCATCGCCCCACAAAAAAAGCCATACTTGTACATGTGTATAAATATTTGTATTTTAAAACGAAAACAGGCAACAAATACAGTATACAGAGATAGATATAAAAATAAGACCCAAAGAATTAATCTTTTGAACAATTAATTGTGGTACAGTAACATGAAATTCTAAAACTGTTTTTAATAATATTCAAGTAAGTGGTGGTGGTTTGTGGTTGGACAGCATTAACCAATATTTATAAAGTGGTCCGTTGTTGTACAATTTATAAAGTGATAACTCTTATTTTCTTTACTTATACTGATTGACTGTTCATAACTTTCAGAGACAAATCGCAAGTATTCTTTTGGTGGGTTCTTGCGGAGAATTAGCAATGCTCCATACCAGATACCAGGCACAGATATCGTCCTGGAGGAAGGAACGAAAATAACGATTCCACTGTATGCAATCCACAATGATCCTGCCAATTATCCAGAGCCTGACAAATTTATACCTGAAAGATTTGAAGGCAATAATCATCGCACGAATGGTAACAAGTATCTGCCGTTTGGAGACGGTCCCAGAGTTTGCATTGGTAATTTAGAACGGATTTATATTTAAAATAAAAGTACATTTAAAATAAATTAGTGGTACTTTTTGGATAAACTAAAACAATGTTAGTGAAACAATGAACTATTTTTGATTTCTCTTTAGAAATACACATATAAATATGGGTGAGAGATCACAATGAATTAAGAAAGACAGCATTAACACCAACACACAATTATTTACTTTGATTACCAGATTATTTCATAGGCATGTTTTCACTACAACATTGAGCATTTTAAAATTAACCTTCCGCACAAGTGGAGTATATGATGCATAAATCGTTTTACATTGTTAGCAAATATTTTAATCTGGTATATGATGGTACCTTATTTGCTACAATCAAAAAAAGGCATAGTTATGTTAAAGGCTACACAATGTACCAAGATTCTTAACAATCTTCTAAGCATTAATTATTTATATTGTCATTTATCAGAATATTATTTATTAACTCTCTTTGGGAAGTGACATTACAATACTGACACATCATTAATTGGATCTAATAATACTGTGTAAAATCTCACATTTATATGCCCTACATTAATTTTTGTTTTATTTATCAATAAAATAAGACCTATTGGTTGCACAGTACATATTTGTTTGTGGAGTTACCAAATTATACAATACTTGATTTAAAAGAAAAGAAAACTTTATTGAAAATATAACTGAGTTTGAACTTTTCAATGTTATACAATAACTGTTAAAAGATTTTAAATTAAATAAATCTTTATTTTTTACCATAACATTATATTTTAGTGTAACTATATTATATACATAGTATAGTGGTAGGTCGAGAAAAATAGAAGTAGTTTTTATATTATTATATTTTAGGTTGTCACCAGTAAGTGATAAAAATTTGCATAAACTATTCCAGTATAAAAACTTAATAAACAATTTTTGATTTTATGTAATATGCAGTTCAAACCACAGAGACACCAAACAGCCCAATATTTGGAACACTTTGCTAGTCTAAACATTGGGAAACATCTACGGTTTGTAAAGATTTCCATCTGTATCGAGCCTCTGGGTAGGCTTATGTATTGCATGTTTCTGATTCAGAGGAAAGTCTAAACATTGGGAAACATCTACAGTTTGTAATGATTTCCATCTGTATCGAGCCTCTGGGTAGGCTTATGTATTGCATGTTTCTGATTCAGAGGAAAGTCTAAACATTGGGAAACATCTACGGTTTGTAATGATTCCATCTGTATCGAGCCTCTGAGTAGGCTTATGTATTGCATCATTCAGAGGAAAGTCTAAACATTAGGAAACATCTACGGTTTGTAATGATTTCCATCTGTATCGAGCCTCTGGGTAGGCTTATGTATTGCATGTTTCTGATTCAGAGGAAAGTCTAAACATTGGGAAACATCTACGGTTTGTAATGATTTCCATCTGTATCGAGCCTCTGGGTAGGCTTATGTATTGCATGTTTCTGATTCAGAGGAAAGTCTAAACATTGGGAAACATCTACGGTTTGTAATGATTTCCATCTGTATCGAGCCTCTGGGTAGGCTTATGTATTGCATGTTTCTGATTCAGAGGAAAGTCTAAACATTGGGAAACATCTACGGTTTGTAATGATTTCCATCTGTATCGAGCCTCTGGGTAGGCTTATGTATTGCATGTTTCTGATTCAGAGGAAAGTCTAAACATTGGGAAACATCTACGGTTTGTAATGATTTCCATCTGTATCGAGCCTCTGGGTAGGCTTATGTATTGCATGTTTCTGATTCAGAGAAAAATTAAAAGAAAGTAACGTAGTACTGTAAGGAAGTTTCTGCCTTATAACGACACTATTTTTTTCAATGGTGTTTCCAATAATATTAAATAGGGAATTATAATTTATATAAAAATAAAAATATTCAGAAAGAGTGCAACATGATTTGAGGCATAATCCAGTCTTAAACTTTCCAATTAAAGCTTTTCAGATAAACTTTTAAATGCAACTGACATGTTTTACATACAATTAAAAAAAATATCTATAGTACTTTTAAGAAAGCATAGTAGGGACAAATAATTAAAAAATGTCCAAAGTTTTTTACCACAGTTAATTATTTATAGCTTAATGGAGTAACAATACAGCTGAAATGTAACCTTCACTTTTACAAATTGTTTATGTTTACATAGTTTGTTATGTAACTGGATCTAGTTACTCATTATTGCATATAGGGACATGTTGCTGCTGCAGATAATCTCACTAGAGCAGTCATGTATCCCAGGATCATACCTCATATTGACATGTGACACCTAAATCAATGTATCAAGCATAGTTTGATTATAATTATTCAATACCAGATTCATTTGTTCATGAGTGTATTTTTAAAAATTGGGAGTACAAATAAAAGTTAAATAGACAGAAAATAATAAAACAGAGATAACTGAAGATCTTCTAATAAAGTATATTTAGGAGCATTTTTAACTCAGAAAGCCTATAAGCAGTAAAATATACAAGAGTTTTATTGATTTTTGGAATACGAGTTGGAGTTAATTGCCGTACCCTCTATCTTATTTTAAAGGATACCTTTCTGTTTTGCAGCGATGAGGTTTGTCATTCTGGAGCTGAAGGCATGCCTGGCCATCGTGATGTCCAAATACACCACCACGCTGGATCCTAGGACAGAGGTGCCTCTACGATTCAATGCAAGATCCATCGTAATCACTCCTTGTGGGGGGATCTGGGTGAAATTCCAGAAGAGGACATAAGTTACTCCAGACCAACAGATACTAGACTAGAACCTATGTACATCACGGTGCACCGTCCTCATTCAGACAACCTCATAATGGCATGACTCATGAGTAATATAACATAACTTAGTAAATATTATATATGTATATAAAAAATTTTAAATTTCCCCCCTCCCAATCTAGCCGTCCTGTGCATGAGCACAGATTAGCACGGGCTTGGTTACAATTCCAACTTGCTTTAGATTTGCACCAATTAATAATTTAATGATGGTAATCAATATTTTACATCACGCTAATGAAATATAATGTTCACATTGAGAGCAATGAACGTCAAGCAGATACCAAAAATTAAGAGGCTAATTGAACACCAAGGCTCACTCTCTATAGACCAAGTACATATCCAGGTCTGATATGCGGAGAGGGGAGATGACGTGATTAATTAGCATTCGATTTTTTATGGGAATGTTTCCACATCACAGGGCGAGCTCAGCATATCACTCACTAACGGGTAGTTTCACCCTCTGAAAGAGTGAAGATTATGACAAATTATATGATTAATGAGATGGTGCAATCTGCATTCCATAGTAATAAAAAAATTCAAATTAAACCAAACTTTAAAAACAAAATAATAAAAATTGGCATGTTGGTGTAATATGGTGAATATCTAAAAAATAATTAGCGTTCAGATAAAAACTGGCTGATAAGTAAACAAGGTTGAGTTTATATTCTGGATCAACACAGAGATCTATAATTCAATAGCTGATATTAAATTGATTTATAACAAGTTAACACCGTGTGAAAGTTTGGTTAAAGTCAAAGAAATTACGTGTGAACATTAATCGATGCAGCATATAATAGGTTATGTTTTAAGCAATAAAGTATATGTGATAGATACTAGTAGTAGTTTATATTTTTTTATCCTGTAACATTGGTCTATATAATTTTAAAGTTTTTTGCAATAAAGATATTTGATTTTTATCCAAAGGAGAGCAGACTTGAAAACAGGATGGATATAATTTGGATCCTTGACCTCAGTCCATATCTCATCCTCAGCTTAGTAAGTTCCTAACACAGATCAAGTCTTGTGGAAACAAAAATAAAAAAAAGGCTAATAATGAAGACAGACTCTCTTCAAATAAAAAAGAAAGCAGAACAGTACACAAAGGAGAATTGAACACCAGCCATGTTATAGTAATACTTTTATTGCAATTTATTAAAATAATTTACACACACACAATTAGAATATTTGTGTGCCAGCGAGCTCGGGCGCCAACACTATACAAAAGTCTTACAGCTAGAGTGATACAATAGATTATAGTGTACAGGATGTTGTGGGACAATACTGGCCAGGCCGGGAGACATGGAATTCTTGTGTAACTGAACTTAACAAGTGTTTTGTTACATTTACATTTTGAGCATTTTAACCAACTTTCTGTACAAAACTACCCACTCTTACCTTTTAACTAAGTGTATGTAAAAAGCCTCCTTCTTAATTATGCAAGTCAAAATAGAACATTCACTTTTTTCAAATTTCTTACATTTGTTTTATATTGTATGATAAAAATCAACCTTTACGTCTGCACTTCATAATCTATCTTGTATAGACTTTCATTTTAAGAATATTACAAATAGAGACATGTGAATACATATTTTTTTATACACAATTTTAAGTTTTCCTCAGTTTTTTTATCAACTCCTTGACTGCCATGCCCATGTTATCACGTTCCAAACAGCTGCTTCACTACACGATGCCTGACAGCTAGAAGATGATACATATTGGCCTCTAGTTGTGTTTATTCCAACTACTACAAATCCACAGTAGTGCTGTTTGCTACACTACACTCTGACGAACAACTAAGGAACTATCCTGAAAGCACATGGTGAGGTTTTATCTGAACGTTAGAAACAGAATGTTACTGTATTCTAGTTCCTCCAATTGGGTTTTTGAAATTGCTACTGAAAGTTTGCTTTATTTAATATTTTGAATGTGGTTCAATCGCTACAGCAGGAATTATTTGTAATAATAATAAAGACAATTTATTAATTTCATATTTGTCTGGATGAGCTGTTGTGAGTTAAGCGTTCAGCAGTGTAGCTTTTCTGAGAAAGATGATGATCGGGATGTGGACTAAATTTATCAATCATGACCTGACATGACGGATCAGGAGATTCTGATGGCAGTTTGGTAAATTAAATGATCACTAGGGTTAATGATAGTGGGCGAGAACACGCTACATTTGTGCTGACTATGGAGCAACTATTTGCACGACAAATAAACCCGGCAGTAGTATATAACAACACCGTTGAAAACGTACCACTTAAAAGGGTAAACTATCTTATCTTCCAAAAACATTTATTCTTTTTAATCATTAGATTAGATGCATTCAATGCGTTATGCATTCAATTACATTGTAATTGGCACTACATACGAAAAACTGGATTTATAACTGTTTATTGTTTTAGACTATAAAACTTTCTATGATTTAAAAAACTGATTGATCTCTAATGAAAACAAGAGAGTTTTAAAACTCTTTATTTTCCCTTTCATATCTTGTGTCATAATTTAAACTGTTAACTATTGGATTAATTCAAATAAATGCTACACGTAATCTGTAAAAAAAATTTGAATGATTTTTATCAATTAAAACAATTTAAAAGGATAAAAATAAATAATTATTAATGAATCTAGTATAAATTTCAATTGACAGAAGCATAACAGAGAAATCAATCACACAAAATCGTGCAATATTATATTGCAGGTCATAATAAAGATTGGGTAAGGATTAATGGAATAAATTATGGGATCAATTCATTCTCCAAACACAATTCTCTAAATTTGAAAAGAATACAGTGAATTCACATCATTTTTTGTTCATATCACATCTGTGTTTGCCACAAAATTTCTTCTTGTTACATTTGTACTTTCCATGCTATGCTGTTATTTGTTCCAAAACACATGTGCTTGTACAGAATCATATACATTGTACCACACTGCAATGCAACAGTAGTTGATGTAGTGTTTTGGTTACAACATTTGTTTATAGTGTGATACTTTCATTCTTGCAATACTATATTACAATCACAATTGTAACACACTCAATATAAATCATTTGACAAGAGAAGTATTATTGGATTGGACTAAAATATAATTGTAAATAGCATTTGCAGATTCCTAATTACAAGTGGAAATTTATTTACCTACCATTTTTAATGAAAATTTAAATTTGTACTTTCATGATAAACTCAATTTTAACTTTTAAGTGAAATTATTTTCAACAATCCCCATTAATAAATCACGCAATGTGGTTCAGTCTAATTATTATCATGTTATTCTTTCTTTACATTTTAAAACTATCTGAAATAGTTTATTTTGTGCTAGCTGTGCGGGTACAAGGAGTATTGTGTTAAAATTATCTTACAATAATTTTAATATAATTATTGTACACTTCTTTGAAACAGAAACGTAAGATAAGATAAATGACTTGTTTAAAATGCAGACTAACAATTACCTGAGATATTTTTAAATAAAAATATAACATCTAAATTGTACACAAATGTTTAAGTTTGAATAAATTGTGCACTTTATATGCATGAATATTACAGAACCCCTATTATTAATGAAATTCCTTACTTCCAGTTGAAAAATAAGTAGAAAAAAACTCCTTTATAAAACTATATAAAACAAGAGAACCATCACTTTTCAAAAAAACAAAGTAGGTGAAATATCTTACATACTAGACAAACATATTTTTTAACTAATACATGAGAAAACAATTAAAATATTTTAACATAATATTGATATCACTGTTTTTATATAAATGATTTTTTAGTTCTTATGACCAGAAATAGTTATGATTTACATAGAATGCCTAAACATTTCTTGAATGCCTAATTTTTTGACATTATTTTCAATACTTCTTAACCTATAACACTTAAACTGACAAAAATGATATATATATATATATATATATATATATATATAAAAGAAAATAAATACATTATTAACTCAACCACTCATGATTCAACAAGTTTATTCGCCACTGCACAGAAGACGCTATATTATTACAGCTATTTCCAGTACCGCTGCTGAATGACTCACTACCCTTCCATTCTAGCCCAACGTACCGCAAATTGTCACTCCACACTTAGCACACACTCCTCCCTGCGTCAGTCTCAGATCAAGAAGATGAAACGTGTTGTGCTGTCTTTAGTTGCAAATTCTTGATGCGCTAAAAGTTGATAAGGTTGCTTCAGTTGCTAGGAAGTTTGGATTGAATGAGTCGAGTGTTCAAAATACTCGAAAAAAATAAAAAAATCAGAAGTAGTGTGAAAATCTCTGTGCCAAAACTGCTTCTGTTTTTCGAGACGTGAAAGTTAAAAAAAATGAAAAGGCATTGAGCATATGGATAGAGGTTCAAATCAGGAAAAGAGTTCCCCTAAGCTCTCATACCATTAAAAAAAAGCTAAACAACTAGGTGAAGGCTACTTTTAATTCATAAACTTGCCTTTCATAGCCTTATTGGTGATTTAAAATGCTCTTGGAAACCCTCTAATTGAACATCCAAACATCCAAGTCATATTCCTTCCACCCAATACTAAATCCATCCTACAGCCATTAAATCGATCAAGGTGTAAATGCTGCTTTTAAGGCTTACTATGTGCATAGAACATTTTTTATTCTTCTAAAATCTATGGATGACACCTCTGAACTCGCAGTTCTATCAATATGGAAAACATCCAGGAATCCATAGGTAAAGTAAAGCCGTCAACCAAAAATGCATGTTGGCGAAAGTTATGGCCTGAAGTTTTACAATTTGCCCTTACATGTAATTGTTTCCGAAAACAATTTTAGTGGAATAGAAATATCAGAAGTGGATAAAATTTTAAAAATTGCTCACAATGTCGAGGGTGTGAGGGTTTTCCTGGAATAGACTTTACTTGAAGAATTTCCATGTTACTGAGATGCAGTGGTTAAACTACACTTTCACAGAAAATGTAGTCAACTTGGGAATAATACTGGCTTAAGTGTACAGCTGCAGAGAAAAATGCTGATTTATATTTTCAAAGCTTCTATCAAGATTAGAGGTGAGTTTTTTATGTTAAAATCCTAGAACTTTCAGAAATGTCTGTAGAGAAAATACTGATTTATATTTTCAAAGCGGCTTTCATGAGTAGAGGTGAGTTTTTGAACGTTTAAACCCAAGAACTTTCGGAAATGTCTTTGCTACAATATATTATTAATAAATAATGCATTTTTACATAAAATAACAATTCCCAAAAGAAGATACAAAAAATTCTCTACAAAATATAACATTTTAAGTACAAAATAGGAAAAATATGATGACTAGTGATGGAATGAAGAATAATATATACACAAATGATTATATATTACAAAATACAAAGATACTAGGAAACAAGAAAATGGAAAGCATTTTGAAGAGTAATGTAACAAAATAGACATATATATTGGGTAGTGGACGAATGGATAACTAATAAATAGACTTAGTTTGTAATTTAAAAATTAATAACGTTATTACATTTACATCTGAAGAATACAAAACAGTCTAAATATATAAACTTAAAGTATAACGAAGTATAAACACATAACAATTAACTCCATCGCAGACACAGAGTACTGTAAAATAGCAATGAAATAAAATACTGAAAACACATTAAAAATAGGGCTTAAAATGTAACTCTCTCTTGATGAAAAACTCCAAATGAGTTATTTAAATTATAATTACAACAGTAAAAATAATAATAATACAGAATTATATTAAATAACAATATTTGTGTCCCTTTATTCCGTTGCAAATGTACATAATACTGTTGATCCAAATGCTAATAAGCATAATAATGTTGTGTCATCTGAGTTCTTTGTTTACATTTCATCATTTAAGTTCCATATCAGAATTATGAAAAAGTTAATTGTGTGCTAAATAAAATATTAGTGGAATGTTACAGAAGTTCTTTTAAGTAATATATATTATCCGGGAAGTTAAGCTTATTTCAGTATTGCAACTCATCTATTAACACTTTCACAATTTTGAACACATCATTTTGGTCTTTATTAAAGTTTTTAAATGGTCATAAATAAATTAAACAAACTTAAAAGTTCATTTTTTCAAACTTAGCAGACACTTGATTATTTTAGGTAACAAGGACAGCATCAAAACAAAAAATGTAATAAAGATTTGAAGACAAACTGTAGGCTATAAATAAGAAAAGTTTGCTGGGTCCGAGGTTTAATGTGAAACATGAAAGTCCTTCTGGATGGATATAAATTAACAGTGGTTTACCTAATTCATGTTGTATTAGGATGCATTATTTTTTATGTTCAGCAACAAGATACATTGTGCAGTAATATCTTGATAGTACAAATATTTGAATGAGCAGGTGTGTCAGAATTTCTAACATATTCAGGGGTGTAACTACAAAGAGCAATAATTGGAACAAACTATGGCACACTATAAAACAATGGCAACTGACCAAATAAAAGTCAATCTTTTGAGAATCCTGAATGTTGTTAATCAGATACTCTTCTCCGATCAACAATTGACTCTTTCTGTCTTCTCTCAATTCTCAAATATCGTAAACAGTCGCAATGTGCAGGATGATGCAGGAGTGAAACAAAATACTGTAAATCCAGATGTGGTGGGAATGATGCTAAAAGTTTATTGACATTGATACTAGAGGGAGACAGGCCGATGTGAGGCTGCATAAAATAGGTAGGAGCACAATAAGTTATTCGACAACTGTTGTATGAACATTTTCAATTTTTTTTTATTCTTTAATGTAATTTGTTGCTAACACATAATTTAATAATTTATTATTAAATTTAATTTGTGAATTTTTGTGTACAGCTTGGCTCCAATACAATGCCTTTAATTGCCTTTACGTTTCACATCAAACTGCAATGAATTGAATTGCAGTTTGAGAAAGCACATTAAAACCTTACCTATTAACGGAGGGTCTTGGTACTCGAGGAGCTTACCTGTTCATCTGCCTTTTTTAAACAAGGTTCTGTACTATTGTGAAATCTCTAACATATTAATAAAATTTTCTGAAATGAGCAAGAAACTGACACTGAATACTGAACAAATGGAAAGATGTTGACTTTGGCAATAACCGAAAAACAATAGAACAACAATGAACACTGTCAGGAATTAGGCTACACATTCTATTACGGTTTTCACACCAGGGCATGCATATTTTAGTTTCATGACTTGTAGCTAGTTGTATTATTGAAAGAATCTGAATTGACCTCAATGCCTAATTGAGTACATTAATTCTACTTAAAAGAAACTTCTTGAAAATTACAAAACGTAAACATTACAATGGGTTTTTATAATACAGTATAATAATAAATTAATGTCTTGTATATAGACAAAGTACTTTGTGTGTTGGCAGTTTTTAAAGAGCATGATATTTACAAAACCATTATAAACACTTCTAGTGATTAACAACAGGTATACATGTTTCCTTTATTTATAGTATAATACAAACATTGATCACATAAAATACTAAAGTCTTAAACAATCACAAACTACACTTACTGAAATATCTCTTAACGTTTAGAATATATTGCAGCCTCTACTAAATTTATAAAGAATTATTTCTGCACTCTGGAAAATAACAAAATAAATATAATTATTCTTTGGTTAAATTTTGGATGGAATGATGACAAACATTTCTTTTATTCTGGCAATACATTTTAATCCTGACGAAACTCAACCTGTTGAGTTTCAAAAAGTGAATAAAGATGTAATTTGTAACTAAAAATAGGTTAATACTATTAACAACATTTTATGCACTATATACATGTTCTTTATGTAACAAGTTTACACACTTTGAAAGTGTTTTCAAGTACAAAATATAAACAAATTTCCTACGTGAACACTACTCTCTTATCGGGTTGTTTATTCTTTGTACTCGAAGATAATTTAGACATGTATTTCACAGCACATGAAACTTAAGTAAAGAAATGTACACAGTGTAATAATGTAAAATATTAAAAACTGGCTTAATGTGGAATTTTACTGTAAACACTTTTGGAAATTCAATAGTATTTTAACTATGAATTAAAATTGTAAATTAATTACTAGATTTTAATTCATTACATTAAAAGTATGATATTATGACTAGTGTAAAAATAAAGAAGAATTGAAAGGATAAAAAATAAGTTACTGTCAAAACCATACAAACAAGCTAAATATTTTAGTAACCCTAACAACTGTTTTATTACTTATTCCATTTTTTATTTTTGCATGTAATTAAATTAAAATTCAAGTAACAATAAAAAAGTTAATAAATAAATAGTTTGACAAAGTAAACGGTATTTAAGGAAATTAGAAAGTTTAAAATTTAGTGAATTGCTTAGAATTAAGTGATCATTTGTACAGGTGATGTGCATACGATATACAGTGTTATAAATTAATTATGTATTAAAATGCTTAAAATCAACATAGCTTTTAACTTGAAAACATATAATACCTCCATAGACATATTACATGGGGCCCTAAAATAGTTGACAGCTAAGCAGAGCCAGCGTGAGGTCTATCACAATTAGAATGCGGTAACTCTAAAGATCACAAGTCTCGGAATGAGGAGGAGAGATTGAGATCCGTAGTTGAACAGGTGTTCAGGAGATGAGAGAGCCTCAAGCCTCGTGGTCAGCATCGTTGATGCCTATAAGTGACTCGGTCTGTTCTATCTCACACTCTGCTAGCCTGTAAACACAGCAGCTGGGGCTGAGTAAAGTGTAAACATGCTGATTACATCACAAAATAGTTGATATGATCACATCTTTACTTTTACCAAGGGAAACACTCTCCGAGGAATTTACAATGGAATTATAGGAGAAAGAGTGAAAAGGAAATACGTCAGCAGGATTGATAAAATGTTAAAAAGCAGTTTTGGAATATTTAATGAACAAATACAGTACAATAGAGGTGAGGAAGTCTAAAGATCAGGTAAAGTGAAAGGTGTAGATTTAAGTAGAAGTTGAATAATTCACACTACATTTAAAAAGTATTGGGGAAAAAAACATTGCAAAAGGATATTTGGAAAGGTGGAGAATGAGTGGAAGGAAACATTGTTAATAAAAATCTATGAAAATGGTGACCAATCTAAACAATATTGACAGTGAAAAGTTTATCATATTTTTGGTGAGATTACATGGAAAATAGCTCTACAGCTCTAATTTCCTACATTTAGGGAAACCGAAAAGTATTTTAAAAGAAAATATTCTTAGAGCGGTTTTAGTGCTCGTGGTTCAGCTAAATTTCACTTTCCTATTAGTACAACTTCTGAAATCTAATGCAATCACAGATTTGACTCCTGGAATTTGGAGTCCATGTCAGTCTGAAGAGATCCAAAAAAAGTCAGTGACAAAGAAACTCAAAACCTTCTCTTCCATCCTATAGATATCAGAGATACCTAGACTACAAAATCAAGAGTAATCTAAATGAAGAGATATTCTCACCATTTTTGGGTTTGGTAGGTCCAAATATTTTCCTCAAAACATTCTTGTTGTAAAGTCACTGGTTTCTTTTTTTTTGTTGAGTATCCAAGTCTGTGCTCCATAAAGAAGGATTGATCTAACAATAAAATTATTTTCCAAAGCTCAATCCACGGTTAAAATAGTTCAAGTGGAAATTTTAATCAAAAGAGTACATAAAGTTATTGAGCTATTCCACTATTCTTTTTAATTGCATAACGTCCAGATATCCAAGATGGATGTAGGTGACAGTGAGTATAATTTATCTTACTACAAGAGTTTCTTTAATCACTGAATGAGATCTTACTACTTGAAGTGTATGTGAATGTGTGTCATCAGTACTCAAGTAAATTCCAAAAATTTTGTAAACTGTTTTGACGCCTTTGTATTTCTATATGAAATGACAAATAAAGAATTTCATTGATTTAGACATATTACTTGTGTTGTCTTAGGATTGTCTTCGACCTCCTTGAGGTTGATGGAATGTGATTCTCAAACTTTCATCACTACTGACAACATTAAATGGAATAAACCTCGATTTCAGAAAAAAGTTGCTTCCACCTGTTTAAAAAACACAGATTCAACTAGGTAGTCTACTTCTGTTCCTATAATTTATCAGTCAAAAAATATCTGCAAATGGCTGACACTCCTCAAAGGCTACGCTTTTAGGCCATACCCAGTGTGTCCAATGGGAAATCTGTCACTGGATGGATAGTGAAATATTAACCTGAGAAGGACATGATTGGTCACAGTGAATCTGAGTGAAAAAGGTTAAATCTACCCTCAAAATTAGTGATAATTTTCTTACATTCCACATGTTTCATGATTGGTTTACCTGTTTTGGTGGTGATGATTCCAGCATAGTCATATCTATAACCACTGTACTACAGGTTGAGATAATGAACAGAATGCTTTCGAGCAGCTTATGCAGACAGAACCAACAATTGAAACTAATGAGAAAATATTGAGGGCGACAACTAATTGCCTTGGTTAGGCATGCATAGTGCTTCTTTTAGTTCTGCACATCTCTACTTTCTTACTTCAAGGTCATTAAGTAATAGGTATTTCAATGATGAATATGTTGAAATAGACAAACTAGAATAAATTTTATCAAAGTTACAGCCTCTGAAGTTACATTATAATGATAATTGCTTATGTAAAATTGAAGAATAAAAAAATGTTTGATTATTTCCAATAGCACTGATGTATTAAAGACAAATCTACCGAATATTGAAATAAAGGTAAGGATCTAAACACCAATTGATGAATTTCGACTACCGAATCTGCCAAGATTTGGCACTCTTTTACTAATTGTTTGATAAAAGTAATGTTGCATGTCACATTTGCAGGCATATTGCCTGCATACACACATAACTTTGTATACAAATATCAATTGTCCCTCGAGATAACTGGTAGACATCGAATGTCCCTATTGTCATGTGATTGTGTGTCACACCTGTTGTACGGGCTACAAATCACGTACTATTGTACTGCCACTGTTGTGTTATATTGTACTAAGGAATTTATTTCATGAGATAGTGTTAATTACTTATAATAAGTTTTTTATGGATCTATTTAAATCGATATGTAGTGTTGTTTGTTAGTAATTTCATGGTTTATATATGATATGTTAGTTAGCCTAGATCAATGTAGGCTATTGTGCAGTGCAATGAAAGTGTTTGGGACCTACAATAATTAGTGATACATCATATGGCTAGAAAACAACCAGATTAGTATTGGCGGAGTCACAGAATGAATGCAAATAAGGCTGAATATCATACGGCCGGTCATGTGACACCAGCCACTACTCCTCAATTTTTTATGGCTACCATACTTAGCGCCCGTTATAAGCAGTTAATCTTTAGTCTCAGCATCAGAAAAATGTTGAATATCAAGAAAGAATAGCATGTGAACATCAAATTTCTTTTCAAACCTGGAAAATCTACAAGTGAAACAATTTAGTAATGTTACAAAAAGTGTACAGTGATGAATGTTTATCACAAACACCAGTGTTTGAGTCTTTTAAACAATTTAAAGACGGCTGTGAAGACACAAGTGACAACACACGCATTGGCAGACTATCGTTATAAAAAACTGATGATGTGCACAGTAACTGGATACTGGAGGGGGAGACAGTGAATAAGAATTACTACATTAGCGTCCTCCAGACTACCCTATGTGACCATGTACAGAGAAAATGCAACAATTTGTGGAAAAGCAATTCATGGGTCCTCCACCAGGGAAATAATCCAGCTCACAAAGCTTTGTCAGTGAAGATGTTTTTTGCCAAACACAACATCCCTGCCTCAGATCATCCACCATACTCACCCAACTTGGACTCCTGTGACTTTTTGTTTCCTAAAGTCAAATCAGCTTTGAAAGGAACAAGATTTGAGATTTTTTAAGCAATAAAAGAAAAGCGATGGAAGTCATGAACAAGATTACGGAAAATGATCTGCAGCATTGCTACGCACAGTGGAAAATTGGCATGGAGCGATATACAGATCAAGGAGGGGAGTACGTTGGAGATAACATATTGTAAATATCTGTAAGTAAAATTTGTGTTCAGCCTCAGTTGGGTTATTTTGTAGACACCTAAATATTAATATTTATCAAAAATAGTATTTATTTTAAAATTAATATAATTAGTGAAATATTACCATATAAAATATACAAATATAGTGCCTATGCACTTACGAAAGAACCCATATCAAATATACATAAGAAGAAACCTGTCACTCCTCAATATAGTGCCTATGCACCTACGAGCCTACATGCCTATACATAAGAAGAAACCTGTCACTCCTCAATATAGTGCCTATGCACCTACGAGCCTACATTTGAAGGATACCAGGTAATGATTATTAATTTATTGTAAAATGAATATAATTAGTGAAATATTCCATATCAAATATACATAAGAAGAAACCTGTCACTCCTCAATATAGTGCCTATGCACCTACGAGCCTACATTTGAAGGATACCAGGTAATGATTATTAATTTATTGTAAAATTAATATAATTAGTGAAATATTACCATATCAAATATACATAAGAAGAAACCTGTCACTCCTCAATATAGTGCCTATGCACCTACGAGCCTACATTTGAAGGATACCAGGTAATGATTATTAATTTATTGTAAAATGAATATAATTAGTGAAATATTACCATATCAAATATACATAAGAAGAAACCTGTCACTCCTCAATATAGTGCCTATGCACCTACGAGCCTACATTTGAAGGATACCAGGTAATGATTATTAATTTATTGTAAAATGAATATAATTAGTGAAATATTCCCATATCAAATATACATAAGAAGAAACCTGTCACTCCTCAATATAGTGCCTATGCACCTACGAGCCTACATTTGAAGGATACCAGGTAATGATTATTAATTTATTGTAAAATTAATATAATTAGTGAAATATTACCATATCAAATATACATAAGAAGAAACCTGTCACTCCTCAATATAGTGCCTATGCACCTACGAGCCTACATTTGAAGGATACCAGGTAATGATTATTAATTTATTGTAAAATGAATATAATTAGTGAAATATTCCCATATCAAATATACATAAGAAGAAACCTGTCACTCCTCAATATAGTGCCTATGCACCTACGAGCCTACATTTGAAGGATACCAGGTAATGATTATTAATTTATTGTAAAATGAATATAATTAGTGAAATATTCCCATATCAAATATACATAAGAAGAAACCTGTCACTCCTCAATATAGTGCCTATGCACCTACGAGCCTACATTTGAAGGATACCAGGTAATGATTATTAATTAATTTATTATTTATTAGAGCATATTATAATTCTCTAAATTTTGGTATATTTTGGAAATATTCAGTGTAAAAATTATATTTTTGCTAATTTTTGAGAATGGTTGTACCCATAGTACCAAATAGCCTTTTGTGTACTGTTTGTGGGTTTTACAATTTATTTTTATTTTTCCTCAAGAGAACCTGGATACCATTAGTCTATATACATTCTAAAACTAGATAAAATTAAGAATAAATTGGTTATTTCAGATTCATCAATATTTATTATAATATCATACCTTACCAGATATACCCCACCACTTTTCAAAAATAAAAATAAACTTTAAAGATTGGTTATTAATTAATTTTTCTTATTTTGTAGTGCATATAATTGTCTCCACTTTGGTATATTTTAGAAACATTCAGTGTTAAAGTTATATTTTTGAAATTTTTGAAAATAATCGTAACCATGGTAACAAATTTAGCCTTGCGTATACTATTTGTGACACAATATTTTTAATTTTTCTTCTAGAGAACCTGGATATTATTTTATATTATCAATTACCTATAGCTTTACATGCAATTCTGAAGGCACGTGTATGAGCATTTCTGGTTGAAGTGAATTATATTTCTAATGCCAATGTTGAGTTAGAAAACATGTTGAAAAGTGTATATTTATGGCCACTGTAATTTACTCCGGCATATACTTTTGTGCTATTGTAGATTTTACCTTCTTTCACACAGATCTGAAAAGCCTACTAATCTACTAGTCTACTAATCTCAAAAGACAACACAAGATGGGTTTTACTACCGTATTTTAATTTATAGCAAAATTTGGATAGTAACTTTGATATCTGCATTATTGTACTGCCCAAGCACTGCATACTAAATAATACTTGTTAAATGTTCAGTTAAAAGCATATTTTACTAACACTTTTTATTTTCTTATCTGTATATTTTCTTACTCTGTGCTCAACAGCAGTTGCAGATAAAGTTGAAATAAGAAGTGTTGTTACTATCAAGCTTACTATACTTTCAAGACTATTAAAGGTAACACATTTATAATAATAGTTAAACTAATTAAACCTGTGGTTGTGCTGACATAAAACAATGTTTTTGTACAAATAACAGTTGATTCTTTTTTTAATTATTAACATTTGTTTGCTGTAACACAACTTTAGACCATTGGGGCATAGCCCGGAGGAATTTTCTCAATAAGAATAGGCCTATATGTTAACCAGAGACCCTAAGAATGTCCATGTAAAATTCCAGTACAATCGGTTGAATAGTTTACATGTGAAAGTGGAACAAACAAACTCACTTTCATGTTTACAATATTAGGATTTTCGGAAACAAGAAAAAATTAAGGATTGACTATCTTAGATTCTAATATTTATTATATTATCACACTTTACCAAGTGCAGGTCCACTACTTTTCAAAAATTAAAAAATGAACATCTTGGTTTAATTATTTATGCATAATTTGTTTATAACATAATGATCCCCACATTCCCTTGAAAAAATTTCACATGTACACCTATGTAATTGATTTTTTTTACAAAATGTTTACAATATGGGTACTTAGCACTCCTCACAAATGGCTTGCCATCAGGGGGAAAAATAATTGCTAATTCGCGGGTTAAGGCAGTGTTGCCATATTGCTGTTGTCTACCAGTTGTTCCTGCTTTCATGTGGTTTGGTTATTGTTACATACTGTCTAATTTACAAAACAGATGAATCAAATCAAATCAAATCATTGCAGTGTCTGGCTAGTAATGGTACCCAGAACAGTCATACATTATTATTTGGAGTTCATGCCTTTGAAAATTACTGCCTACTTTGTATAAGCAAGTTTTAAAAATTAATACTAATTATAAAAATAATACTCACAATTAGTTTCAGGATAAAGGAATTTGTTTGGTATTGACTTCATCCTACACTAACTAAGGCTTAAATTTGAGTATTGATTTAGGATTTAGAGTCAGGTTTGAGCTTGAAATATTCTGGATTTGATTATCACTAGCTTATAAATAAAATCTATATCTTATGGTATCATTTATAAGAAAGATAGTTATAGCACATCACATGAAGAAAGCCTGGAAGATTCTAAAATGTCCTTCCTACTTAAAATCACTTAAATGTTTACTAATTAAAAAATGCTATAAACCACTGACCTGATGACCCTGCTTCTCCTACAAAGAGCATGATAAGCTCTCCGTACGACTTCAAGGACGGGATCACAGTTGTCATAGTGCGCAAGCAACGTGACGGCTAAGAATGACAGGAACACTGGAACCGCACCAAGGTAGAACAGGACGGGGTAGTGGACTCGCTCAAACAGCACATCGGCCACCATGGACAGAGGAATTGTGAGACTAAGGGCCACTGTGGCTATCAGTGAAGTTGTCAGGAAGCAGCCCCTGTGTTACAGACAAACACTGACTTTAGATGTAGAACTGGTGTCTGCAAGACTTCAGATGGGTATGTCAAGAATAGTCTCAACCCCCTCTCCATCAAACTTGTTGAGAATATTCAATTTTTCTTTGGGTATTTTTGTGATAAAGCCTTCTGATGAGGCTAAAATACTCATGGTAGACCATTACCTAAAGATAATCACTGACGAAAATTTCTAAACTTTTTCTGTGCAATTGGTTAAAAAAATATAGAAAATTAGATTTTTGGTGTACAGATATGTTTACCCTACCTAATAAAATTAGGATTTGTGTAAGTAAAAAGTATTTAACACCAACAATTGTGTAAAACCTTATTCTTCTTTCACATAAAGAATGAAAGAAGAATGGTGAAACTTGCAGATCTCTCTCTAAATTGTCTTTATCTAACATGGCGATCAATTTTAGTTTATTGTTGTTCAAACAGCATCCACTTAGAATAAAGTAGTGAAAAATTGGATTTTTAGGTGTCATTGGTTTTGTCTCATAACAAACTTAAATTTGAGGTATTACACAATGAATTATTCCATTTAACAGTTCTGAATTTTTTTTCATCTTACTGAGGGAGAAAGAAAAATAGTTATTGATGAATTCATACCCCCATGTGATGTTACAATATATTATCAAAACAGATTTGAAAATGGTCAAATTATAAAAGAGGTGGAGTAAAAAAGTAAGAATTATGGAACATCTGATATAACGGAATGTTATGAGCCACCTGTACAGAGGGTAATTTTGACCCAACAATTGCTTTGGTCATAGAATTATCGGACTCATTTTAAACATGTAATTAGTACGCAACCAATAGCTATTTGTTGCGTAATACAATAGCTATATTTTTGTTTCTCAATGAAAATTCTCAAACATTCTTGTACTTTACATTTAAATATTCAAACTATACATGCTTGTATACTTGCTTTAAAAATAAATATGTAATTATTTTCATTCGATCTTAAACAAGTAACAATGAAAATACAGTAAAGAAATTTTTTGTTAAGTTAAGGGAGTTAATTTTAAAATGTCTTACATCTTACTTAATAGACATATTCTATAATATTAATGACTTTGTTATCTTTGTAACATGATCTAGGTAGTTTAATTTTAAATCACACCTAAAAGCTAAAATGTTTATAACAGTTTAGTTGTCCAGTGAGAATTTCAGAACGAAAAACAACGGTTTCCTTCTTTCTTGTAAACCAGAAAATTTTAATTACGTGATACATATGTTTTATGGATGGTTTGTAAACTTGTATTGCGGGAGTTGCTTTGTTTTACTACATGAAAAATACTAATCATACAGTCAAATACTCTTATTCATTTATGGGTTTGTTTATGCACAACAACCTTATAATCAAACTCGACTTAGTTGCTATTAAGTCTGAACTAGCAATGTATTTATAGTGTGATTATGGGTGAACAGACTAACCAAAGCCAGAGGACCTCTGAGAGCACAGTCCCCACCAGTCCGTTGAGTAGAAGGAACATCCACTGGTGTTTGGTCGGCCACTCAAACCTTTCCCAGTGGCTATAGTGCAGGAAGAAGAACAGTGGCCATAGTAGCATCATGTTGAACAACCCCACGAACCCTGAATGATATAAATATTTTACTATCATCCTAAAACACAATTCTATCTATATGTACACAAGTTGACTACTCAGAAACTGTCTAAACCTTGGACATTATCTCTATGACATTCATGTGAGCATAAAACAACAGATAGTAAAGAATACAAATAATTGTATAACTTTCAGTGATGGGGAGATTCCCATTAAAAAGACTGGTCCTCTGACTTGAGAACTTTAGCCATTATTATTGGATATGTACAACCTTAATTTGGGATGGTACCGAAACAAGAAATACTAGCCTTGATGTTCGCTAAGTCAAATTATTTTAACACAAACTTACTTAAATTTTTAAATATATCTAAAATATACAACATTAAATCCAAGTTTTAAATTTTAAACATGTTTTACATATTTAAAATAGGAATTTCCCACAAACACATGAACCTTGATTGCCACATTTTCTTTTACTCCATCAATCAACATTCACCAAATTTTACAAGAGTTTCATGTCCATTTAATAAACATGTAATTCAAACAGAAAACAGGTTGTTTTTCAAAACTTTAGTGGGTTATTACTTGGAGGGAAAATTGCATAAATACAGAATCTTAATTTGTTTGTAAAACTTAATACCATTCAGATCCTAGAACAATATATTATTATTTTACTACGATCTTTAATACCACTATGATATTTTATTAATATTCTTCCAATTATCATCAATTAAGATTGTTTGAGCTCTAAAACTTCAGTAACAAATTGACTAAAAACCACCTAAAATGAACTTTTACACACTAACAATAATAATACGCTAATTAATATACTACATTCGAAAGGTAAAACATAACAAAGTAGATTCTTTGAAGGGAAAAATAAAATGAAATTATGTGACTGCATTTTGTAAGTATAGTGTAATGTTTCATGGATGACATTTTTCAATCTGAACAACTTCAGGAAAAAGAAAGGAGTGGGTACAAAATATTACTGAAGGTGAAAGTTTTCTGGTAACTTGCCAAAAAAAGTGAACTTCAATGTTCAATGTTTATTATTCATTCTTTTGACTATTTAAAAAAAATAATATTACTTATTGAACCTTTTCATTGCACAAGAATCAAATAATGTCTTGACTAAGTTAATATGTAATTTATCTTATTCATTTTTTTAATGTGTTTATTTTTTGTTTTTTTTTTTCAACTTCCAGGTTTGCAAATACAATTTTAAATAGCCTAATATCCTAGTGATACTGGAATAATCGGTTTCAGCTTCTAAATGAGCTATTATTAAAAGGAATCTACAGTGTGTATGTGTGTGTGTGTGTGTGTGTGTGTGTGTGTGCGTGCGTGTGCGTGCGTGTGCGTGTGTGTGCGCACACACTTAACCCTGAAACTGGTGCTATTGAGAACTAGGAATACTGAACTCTTTGCCAGGCAATATTACGGAACAGGTAATACTGTACAAGATGTACAGTCTAGTGATTCGCATGCAGCATATGTATTTTAAATGTAGTGTCACTAGATGCTTGCAAGCATAAAAAATGTAAAACGTTAATTCAAAGTTTTTAATTTGTACAAAACATATGATGATAAGAAATAAAATATATATATATTAAACCTAGGACATTTAATTTTGAGTAAAACCAAAAAAAGTAAAAGGTTTAAACATGTTTTAACATTTATTATCACTAGTAAAATATTACACATTTTCCAATCTAAATTTTATTACTGCACTTTATTTGTGAAGTTGCCTGATGATGGAATTTTCGATTCTGAAAGACCTCGCAGAAATAAAATTTAAGATTCGAAAATGTGTAATAATTTATTAGTAATAATAATTAATATCTTTCCAATGCTTAAAGAATCTTCATGCTTTTACATATTATGATAAAATAAAAGAAACACAAGTACAGATGGTCAAAATCGCAACTTGCCAAAAAAGTGAACTTCAATGTTCAATGTTTATTATTCATTCTTTTGACTATTTAAAAAAAATAATTTTACTTTAAGCTAATATCATAGTAAAAAATCAAGGTTACTACAAAAATCAAAGTTTTCAAATAATACTGAAACGATTGTGAAAGTAAAGATCCATTGTTGTAATATACTATATCTTTTTAAAGCACACATTCACAACAACACCAAAACATACAATTACTACTTGTAAAACTTATAAATAAGAAACAACAACATCTGACTGGTAGAATAAAACAGCTAAGTGAACCAGCTGATTTCTCACAGCGTGTGCAACTGGAGCAGTGTGCGAGAAAGTAAGAAACAGGTCTGAGATTACAAAATGTACAGATATCTAAGAAAACATGAAAATGATGAAAAAGTTTATTATTTAAGTAAATTGGACATGCCTCTTTCTATTAGTATCAATAATGATACCTTTTGAGAATATATTAGACATAGTAACAAAACATAGACCATGTTAAAAAAAACCAGGTCTAGAATGTAACTAAAACTACCGATATAGGATATTTACCATTTACAGGGTTGTGTTTTTTTTATATTTTTAACTAATTATGAGTCTTTATGAGTACAGATTAATCCATTAAGAATCTTAATGTTGGAGTTGATATTGGCTCACTGCTGAAACCTATCATTAAAGTAACACTGACAGAAAAACTACTGATAAAGAGGTATATAAAACACTTTTTTGAAATTCTGATTTATGATTGCATTAAAAAACTGTATTTAAATTATTACTTAACTTACAGTATATTTTTTGTAACATTTCAAAAATGTTTAGGACTTATTTTAATTAAACTAAAAATAGTTTTATTTACTTTTCCACTTCAGTGAAGAATCACACAAATTACTCGAGATATGATACTTCTGACTTACCAAAGAAGAGTGGAATATCCATCTTGTCCTCATGATCCACTTGGCGTCGTAGAAACACAAGGTACGCTGCGTAGAAAAATGCACTGATGAGAGACAACGCTACCCCAGTGCCTACTGGCTTGTTTGGCTCAGCATTTAAATCTGATAGACTAACTACCACCTGTACATCATACACAAAAAACTGACTGACTTCATTCAAATGTATACAGAGAATATGTGCAGAGTGATGAAAATACCCACACCCTCTCAATCAATGTTTTAACAGTTACAGATTTTAAATAAAAACTTGGGTGATCTCAAAACACTTTTTGGAAAGATAACAAAAATGTAAGATTTTTTTTTTTTAAAGCATGAATTTTACTTTTTAGTTTCATAGATATTTACAGTAAAATTCAATCTAGACACACAAATTGGAAAAAAATACACTTTTATCTATAATCATGAAAACACAAACACAAACAGCTTTAATAACAATAAATTTATAACTTCAAGAACAATTTGCCCTGCCATTCATTTTCTTCTTTTTAAACTGCTCACAACTCTTATACTCTGAAACCCCATAAATAAACCTATGCAATTCTACAAAGTCTCTAAGTATCCTTTAAAATATGTGGTAATATTTACTTAGGTTCTAACTGAGAAAAATTTGGAGAAGAAGATACCTTTTTCCAAAGTAAAGACAAGATACACAAGCTGACTTAGGATAAAATTGGAACAGAACAGTTGACGGATTACAGTCCCATCTGCATTGAAGTAGATGGGTATAATATAAATATCCTCCTCTGTCAACTAAGTGGCTACATCTCTAATCACATCTATCAACATCTTTTGTATCAACAACATAACTATCACTTCACAATAGCCCAACATTAATCTCTAGATGCAGACCTCTCCTATATTGTCACAGCTACACAATATGCTGTCTCAGGGCCTAATTCACATAGACACCACCTTGTTCTTCCTTCTTTCAATTGTTTCTTACCTTCTCCAGAGAAACATATTCTCCCCACACATTTTCAACCTTGACCATCAGATTGCCATACCTGGTTAATAGAAAAGGTGACACTTTTCAATATTGGACAAACTGTTTTTCCATATCAAGAAGTAGATTAATTTTCTCCTGACTAATGTTTAATGTATCCTGAATGCAATCCTCAAAGTAAAGTTTCAAACAAAGCAGCATGGTTTATATCCCCGACGAGTTTCCAATTACTGTACTGTGACTTTTTGTATTCCTTAATATTTCATTCCTATCCCTCTATTCAATATTGACGGAACAAGCATCAAAACATAATCTATGTTACAGATCTTGCATGCAGCAAGACTTCCATTTATTGGAAGTACTGAACCACATTTATTTGTCAAATAATTTATCCACCAAAAGGCAAAGTATTTATTTTTGTTGGTTAAAAAGTTTAAACATAAATTATGTTGAGTGATTGTGATAAATAAGAGAATGCTTAACACAGCCAGCTCAACGTGAACTTACCAGTCCACTAATACTCATGCAGACAGCTACCAATTTGGACAGTGTAAACTTATCTCCTGCACCGGAAGGGAACAACGCAGACAGGAAGAGGGTGAACAGTGCTGACGTGGAGGACAGCACAGTCACCACGCCGGTTTCTGTCTGTGCCAGAGCTGCTTGATAAGAATACGATGCTCCAAACCACTGGAACATAAGACGTCCTGACTTAAACAATTGTATGGTTATTGTATAACGACCTCACATTTTACAATATAAGATAACACTGCACTGACCACAACACAGAAGATGGAAGCAGTCTTGCAGATCTGCTCCATGTCGAGCTTGCTTGTCGCACGACGGTACATGTCACTGGCACGTAGACTCGCTGAGTAGGACAGTCTCGCCAAGAGTGCCTCTGTTGCATCACATTCTGACATGTGTCGCACCTGCATCACAACATCAGCCACTATACTACATACATACAACTACTACTTGCCTGGAGAGCACTTTTCTATAATAGTTATATGGAACAAGTGTAATAATAACAATTCTTGAAGAAAAATACCATCTTGATAAATTTATATTCATATTTACAGATAGTGCCTTAACACGTTCGATGCTAAAAATCCCTATATAGAGTTCCCTATATGCTGACATTTTGTAAATATATTTTTACTTACTTTTGGATGAAATATGATAGAATATATATGAAAATTACTCATAAATCACAAAAGTTATCACTCTACCATGTTGGGAATGCGGTAACTGTGGTTACCGCTAGCTCCTGAGGACAGTCTTTCTTGCCAGCTGGTAACTCTAGTTACTGCTCGCACTAGGGAACGCCCTTTTATGGCAGTGGGAATATTCCAAATGAATACATTGTAACTAAGTAAATTGTATCTTATTCGTTTTAGACACATATAAACAATATTTATACGTAAATGTGAAAACCAAAATGAATGTAAAAGTTTATAAAAATGTGAAAAAGTTTATATAAATCTCCGCTAACTCACTCAAATTCAGTTATTATTTACAAATATGTGGTGAGTAAATTATAACAAAATATATTTAAATGTTTACTTGAAATGATACAAAAAATATTGTAGTACATAAGTTTATAAAAATGTGTTCCAATCCAGTTGTGAGTGCTCCATTGGCGTGGGTTAGTCTCGTAATCGGGATCCTCAACTTCTGAGTCCGTCTGGTACTCCACATCGTCCATGTTGTCATCCTCGTCGTTTGAACTCAATACTGGGCCCTGTTGTACGCTTTGAACTTGGTTATTGTACACCACTTGGTCCCGGGGGATGATGCATTGTGTTGCAAACCACTTACTAATATAAAAACTTTAAAAATCATTAAAAATAATGGAAAGGTCTAATGTGAAAACGAAGTGCATAAAAATGCGGGAAAAGTACCTCTCGAGAAGCGAGAAATACATCGTTGTGATAGCTCGAGTGCTGGCCGCACACTGACCTCATTTCAGAGCAAAGGCTCCTGTGGTAACCACAGTTACCGCCCGCTCCTAGCTCAGCGTAGCAGCGGTAACCAGAGTTACCGCCCACAGCGAACGTGTTAAATAACTCAATCAATAAAAGTACAATAATAGAAAGTCAGGAAGAAAAATACCATTTTGGTACTTTGATAATTCAATATCCACAATATTTTTCCTTGTTTCTACCAACTAAAAACATTGCAATAGCAGAAATTTCAAGAACAAAAGTACAATTTTGGTACCTTGATAATTTCATTTCCAATTATTCCCCTTCCTAATAATATGGCTAAAATAAAAATGTATAATATCAGAGACAAGTCATGAACAAATATATAATTTTAGTGCCTTGATAATTCAATGTCCTTGAGTTATATCCTTGCTTATATAACTCAACCTTTCTACTTGATCGTCCATGCGTAAAGTTATTACACAATCTAATTACTTGACTCTAACTCAAATAATTATTTAAACTTCAATTCTTGGCTGTTATTTTTATTTTCCTAATTATCATGCAGCTTATCAAACAAAATATGTCCTTTGCAAACATCCAGCTTTTTGTATTAAAATAGATATATTTAATTTACACTTTCATTTATGGTAGAGTTATTAAAAGTTTCTCAGTTGAGTACATTTCAACATATGTTTGAACAACAGATGACTGACCTCAGCGAGCTTGCTGAAGCGCACAGAACGGTTGACGGTGCACTCATCACTCTCTGTTCCTGAACTGCGGTCACTGCGCTCAGGCAACTTGACGGGCACATATGTTGGGTCACTCTGCACACAGATCACCTCATTCACTTACAGAGTAAAATATAATTTTTGTGGAGATTTATGGCCAAGTTACTGGTGAATAAATATTACAAAATTAACCAAAAATAGATAAAACAAACAAATCATACTGGAGTACTGTAACATACAAGTAGGGAAACATGATATAAAAGTTGTATTACAAACTTGTAAGTTAACTCTTTGTATCATGTTTTCTGCAACTGGAGTACTGTAACATACAAGTAGGGAAACATGATATCAAAGTTGTATTACAAACTTGTAAGTTAACTCTTTGTATCATGTGTTTTCTGCAACTGGAGTACTGTAACATACAAGTAGGGAAACATGATACCAAAGTTGTATTACAAACTTGTAAGTTAACTCTTTGTATCATGTGTTTTTCTGCAACTGGAGTACTGTAACATACAAGTAGGGAAACATGATACCAAAGTTGTATTACAAACTTGTAATTTAACTCTTTGTATCATGTGTTTTTCTGCAACTGGAGTACTGTAACATACAAGTAGGGAAACATGATACCAAAGTTGTATTACAAACTTGTAATTTAACTCTTTGTATCATGTGTTTTCTGCATCTTGCATGATCCAGTAATTTATTAGTCTTAAAATGAATTAAGGAAATAATCAAAATGCAGGTCTTGTAACATTGTTTCTGTATAATAAAACTTAAGACACAACTCCAAAAGTTCATTTAACTATCAAAAATAAACTTTTAATCAATCACTTATCTTCTTTGCCTAACCACAATATTTACAAATTTCTCTAAAATACATCAATGTATAAAAGTTTTTAAAAATATTACCAATAAAAGAATGAAGTTTATTACATTTAATCAAAGAATACTATTTTTTTATTGCTATCAAAACTATCATAACAGTAAATTAATGTCTTAGGGAAACTTTCTCCATCAGTTCATTAAAAAAAATTAGGTTTATGGCTATACAACGCAAATTGGACCCTGGTTCATGTACTAGGCTGCTTAATTTTTAGGAGCAAATAAATAATGTCATATGATTTCTCAAATGTGGAAATATCAAAAAGCAACTTACAAGACTTGTGTTCGCTTCTGTGTAGAAGCTCTCATCCTCTAAATCAGGATCAATGTACTGTAACACAACGGAAAAGACACAATAAGTTATGCAGTAGATCAGAAAGTTATACAATTTACAATATTATCAGAAACACAAATGTCGTAATTCGTAAACCAAACATAGTTATATTGAATAATCAAACAAATATAATTAATAGGGTTGAAAACCAGGGATTGTTAATAGTTGATAGGAAAAATCAACAGGATTACATTGAAAACTATCTTCTAGGGTCCACTGATTGAAAGAAGACGTAAAAGCACACACATTTTACACATAAATAGAAACTTTCAATCGCATTGCCAAATTTTCAATCCTTCTCAATCAGTAGAGAACATCCTAGTTAACATTCAACTAGAATGTTCTATACTGGTTGATAACGATTGCAGTGCAATTGAAAATTTCTAATTATGTGTAAAATATGTGTACTTTTATGTGTTCTTTCAATCAGTGGACCCTAGAAGACAGTTTTCAAGTTAATCTTGCTGATTTTCCTATCAACAAGTAACAAATGAATAAAATGGTACATAGGTGAATACAAATACGCTCACTTAAGAAATAATAAGCATTACTAATGAACAAAATATCAGTAATTCTAAAAAATATCTCAAAATTATTTCTACTGAGCACAATTAAAAACACATTACCAGGTATGGATGTTTCAATAAAAACTAACTTATTAATTTATTTCAGATTATTACGTTGTTGGCTTTTTTTCTATGCCATCATCTTGCTTTCTATGCCATCTGTCTCTAAGTACATTTACATGCAATAAATATGTCTTACTTATATTATAAATATAAGTCCACATTAGAAGAAACCCTGTACAATTACATACATACAATGCTTTATTGTTGAACTAAACAGTTTTAAATTAGTGCTTCTTTATAAATAAAAAGTTTTGGATCTTGATATTTAAACAATTGAAAAAAGATTTCAATATTTTATCTATCGTAAAGAATATTATTTTTATCACACTGGGCAAAGCCTTAAAGTGGGTATAACGTATGTATAGTAGAAATTGCTTTCTGAGAAGATTGATTTAGTTACTAATGTAAAGTATTTTTACTAATTTAACTGTTTACATTCTCAATCATGTGACACCATTCATGTACACCATGTGTAACAGTTAAATCAAGATTTTACTCATTCTCATTGATAATAGTTTTTTAGTTTTTGTCAATGTTAATTATTGTGGCATATTGTTAAATCTATTGAAACCTGCTTAAGGTTTTATTGTTTTAAATATACAAGTACTTGGGAACAGACAGTATATGAAACACTATCTAAAGATTGTTTAATATTGCAATATTCATAAAATTTAAATCATAAAACACAAAAAGTGCTTGATTCTGCAATAATTTCATCTACATCATTAAGTTACATGAAAATAAAGTCACTATGTTTTACATTGAGAGTACAAAGTTTTACTGGACGTTTTGGGTCTCCACAGTTATCATGTTTACTAAGTAGCCTAGATAATTAATTTACTCATTGAAAATAACACTTCAGTAAATCAATATCTAAAATGTTACAAAAATCTGAATTTATAATTGAACAAGTAGCTTACATTATTTTTATTGTTGTTACTTTTAAGAAGAATGTCTGGCCTGTTTGTCATCCTTTATTGGCTAACTTTTCACCAACCTTTTTTACAACTCACGGTACTTTCAAAATGTATCTCGACCGATCATGTCCCAACAGGGTAATGGATGATGAAATTTATGCCTATAACCCTAATGGTAATCGATAGCTATCCACTGGATACAGACTAATAATGGTGCTTGTATCTACAATTATGTGTATGTAACTAATAAACAAGATTGTTCCTCACACTAATTCAAACAATTTACTCACCATATAGTTTGAGGGTCGGGAACACTGATCTCTCCAGGGCGGCCAGAAACACAAGCCCAATAAATATATAGTAAACATGGATGTCTTCACGTAGGTGCTGAAGAACGGTTTCTCAAACTCTGCATTCTTATATGTGTACTGAAACAGAACAATTTCCATCGAGTTGTATTATTTTTATACCTAAAATAGGAAAGGATACCCTGACCACTATTTCCATAAAGGGTGTATCTGAATAGTACCAAAAAGGGCACCACACTTCTTATCTAGAAGCTGAGTGCCATTTGTATTGCATTAGCACATAACCTAGTTTTTCTCAGAATTTATAAGAGGAATTTCTCATAGAAAAGAAATCGATTACCAGCCACGCTAGTTTTAGTGGAAGTTGTAAAGGGTAAGCAATAATGATAAGTTAAGAAATATAAAGCGATAACTTTTTATCAAATCATGTTTTCTTAGATACACACTTGAAACCGATTGTCAGACAGGTAAATAAATTTTAAAACAGTGTCAGTTAACCGTACTGACTAGTCAGCCTGATTTGGCTGAAAGTGGCAACTTTCACCCTTTTTCTCTAATTAATTGTCTGACAGTGATATAAGTACTATATAGTTAGTTTCAGAAACAGTACATATAGCTAAGCCCAAACTGGCAATGAATTTGTAACATATAAGTTGATGAAAGGAGATGGTATGTAGTCAGTCTATATATTATAACCCTATTAAACCCTGTTAACCATTGTTAAACAATGTTTTCCATGGCCAAAAAGCACAAGGAGAAAATGGTTCTTGGTTGAGAGTTGAGAATGAATGCAAGTTGCCTATTTACTTTGAGGATAGTTTTGAGTCTTATTAATGGTCCATAAACAAGTGAATTTTTAATAATTAAGAAGGTAATTTTACAAAATTATAATTTAAAAAAGTGTTTATAAATGAAAAAACTTGCTTAAGAAAATTATTGTATAGACGTTATAAGTGGAACAAATATTTTTGAATATATCACTTAGTACATAAAAACTTTTGAAGAACTTATCTTGATAAATATGAAGATGCCAATTCATTTAGGCCTACTGCTATATAAAGCACTCTTTAACACACTTTCTCAAATATATTACAACACTATAAACTACATACTATTCTGAATCCATAAAAAAATGTACAATAAAATAATATTAATACTTGTTATTACAAAAAAGATAAAACAGTGATGTAATATAATATTTAAATTTTAAATAAACAACACTTATATATAATTTATAAATTAAGACCTATTCAAATTACTCTGGTATTATCCTGAGGTCACTATTTTTTAAGAAACTTTCTTACCGGTATCCTATATAATTACAGTGATAAAAAGAACAGACTTTATTTGACTTACTGTGAAAATTACATGTCATTACGACAATCGGTTCTTGTTTTCTGCCTCCCAAAAGGAAGTGAGTGGCAAGAAGGAGATAACTATGTCTCTATGTACTACTTATTATTACGCGCTATTAAGGTTCAGATTAGTAGTACGAAGGTTAAAGATAAGTTTTCCAGCGCTCACGTCATCTGAGCTTGAATTTGGGTACTATCTTGAGGGATGTTTATCTTTTTTAGCCAGCCCACACTGATGGTCAGGGGCATTTCTGATTTGTACTTTTCTGACCTCAGATCATGTCCCAGGTCGTTCAACTTTTCCAACGTCACATCAGGTTGGTCGATATGACATGTGACTGAGGTCGGGAAAGTACCCATCGGAAATGCCCCTGGTCATGAGGACGGGCTTCGGTTGCACCTTTGATGCCACCCTGCACTCTGACAAAAAAAGAAAAAAATCCCTTGAGATAGTACCTTTTTCAAGTTCAGATCCCATGAGCACTCAATACGTATGTACATATTTACATACTTATATAGCCTAATAACAAATAAAACATTGGACAGAGTGGCCTCATTCTCACCCACATTGCTTCCTTTTGGGAGGCAGAAAACAAGAACTGATCGTCGATAATGACATTTAATTTTTACAGTTAAGTCAAATAAAGTCTATTCGGTACTTTGGGATTATACCGACCACACTAGTATGAAGAACACAAAAATAGAAATTTATAGAAACAAACATGATAGAACGAAAAAACAACTCTTCAATTACAAAATTACAAACTTACAAGCATTTCCAGGTATTGTGATCGCTGTTATCTTATCTTTCTCGAGAATCCTGATTACGGCAGGCCGCGCGGCATCACGTGATTTGCACGGTACATAATTGCCTTTCCATTACAATTCAATTTATATTTCTGATTAGCCCCTCTAGAATTTGATATTTTACTGATAGGTACTATCTCGAGGGATGTTTTTCTTTCGTCGACATCAGCGCGGGGCAGCACCGAAGGTGCTGTCAATGCCCGCGCTGATGGCCGGAGGCACTCGCATTTTGGGTGGCGGAATGTGATCAAGAATAAAAACAAGTTTTTAGTGTTTTTTTAATAAAGAGTTTAGTTTGGTAAATGATTGTTTTTGTTGAATTTTTGTGTTTGGAGAAATGTAGAGGTAAAACACGGAAGTACAACAAAGCGATGCACCAGCTGAACGGGCGGCGAGACTGCAATCACGTTATCTACTAGACGCTCGACTTTGACCTCTGTCTGAGGATGGGGAGGGGTTTGCGATAAGACAATTCCTGTTTTATATTGACGAAATATTGTTCTACGCTAATCTAGTAATATATATATATATATATCGTATGGGGGACAAAGGCAGCTATCCATAAATAAATAAATTAAAAATTACAATTATTAAAAAGTACGTAAGAACAAAGTACTTTTGGGGGGGTGAAGTTGTTCGCGTCCGTAGCTTGCTACACGTGCTCCCTGGGTAACGCTAAACGAACAGCAATTTTTGGTAGCTGGACCGTCACTCTTGTGATCTCCCAGTTATGGCAGCTATCGAAGATCTAGTAATCAGTAGAAACGAAATGTGAAATAACGATTCATGTCTGGGTGTGGTCGGTATAATCCCAAAGTACCGTCTATTCTTTTTAATAATGAAGTTTTTAGGTTACCATTAGAAATAACTCTTTCAAATATAGTGGCCTCCAGATAATACCAAAGTACCTCTTATTTTAAACTTACTGAAGATTTTTATCTAAATTTTCTCATATTTGACCAATAAAACAATAAATAACACGAGGATCAAGAGGTTTCCTTGATTTCAGACATGCAAAAAACAATTATAAACAGTCAAAAATAAGTCACGATGATGTCATCTCATGGCTGACACCGACAACTAAACTGCTCTCCAAGACAATGAAAAAGGTGCAATGCAAATACCAAGATTTGTGGTTATGCATGAGCTGGTTTGCTCAGTCATCACTCTGGTAATGTTTAGAAATCTCACGAGCTACATTAAAATATTATTGAGATGTCCCACTTATCGGATGTCTGTCATTTTAGCCAGCGGCTACAGTTACATATCGGGTGACCAAAATAGCCCAATAGCATGTTAAAATAAAATTATCAATGTCTACACAATCAATAAATAAGTAATAATATTTTATTTTACATTATTATATAAAGGTAGATTTCAATTTTATATTTGTTAAAGTCTACTTATTTGCCAAATACAACTAGCGTATTGGGAAAAGCTTTGAAAATAACAACAAAACACTGAAAACATGTAATTTAGACAGACTAAGTAGCTGGATACCTACACAGAATGAAAGTAAGTTAAATTTATCTGACAAGTATTAATTTACTACTTCTAAAAATCCGCAAGGAATTGTTACTAAGAAAAACAACAATTGAACTTAAATACCCTGAATTCCTAAAGATGCTTTTTTTACTACTTTTTTTGCAACCTTTATAAATTAAGTTTAACAGAATTAAAATTTAATCAACTAGCTAGGCTGTAATAAGCAAATTTCATTAAAACTTTTAAGTCTCCTTAAGATTAGTCAATTTTTAATTATAATCTGCTAACACATGTCTGGCCTTTTAAATATTAACAAATAGGTTAGAAAACATTGAAGGCTGCAGTATAATAAGCGGCCACCAACACAATCGGATGATGATTATCGAATGACTCTAATCATCAATATTCATGACTATCCAAACTGTAAGCAAACTGCAAAAGACTAAAAACAAAATATCAGACGAAATAACGTAATAGATCTTTCAAAGAACAATATGGTTATGCTTGTTTTCAATCTTAGAAATTAAAGTATAAATATTAATTATATTATACTATAATTTACAAATTAAAATGTAACATATAATTACAACAAAACAATAACATTTAACTAACTTATGTATTTTCAATGATAAACGTGACTAACGATAAAACAAGACGCGTACGTCACTGTTGTTGCCGCCATAATTCAATAACGAAACACATGATTTAATTTTAAATGTATTTCCAAACATGATTTTACTTGGAATTAACTTTGAAACTGAATTAAGTTTTATGCTTCTAAAATCGTATTATGGTGAAGCTATACTTTAATATGTAAAATAAATGTATTTGTTTCAGATTGCATAAAATAACTAAACTATATTTAAACGGATTTCGAGCAGCGTAATACAAACTTACGATTACTTTACCCAATTGCATTTCTGCAGGGTATTGATGCTGTCAAAAGTAAATTCATTAATTAATAAGTACATTTTGATTACTAATAATTAAAATTCATAGTTTGTTTGATTTAAACGAAAATAGTACACGATTTTTCATTACATTCATAACCAAAATTAGAATGTTCAAAAAAAGACTGTTTTTAGATACGTCATGTTTGTTCTTACTTTTCTTATGATTTTCACTTTTAATTCTAGTTTTTATCTCGTCAATACAAACTGTACAATTTGGATTTAACCCATTATGGGCACCAGTGGGTACAAATTAATTTATGGTCAGCGGCGGCCGAACGAACAGCAATGGTGCGCCACATCGTATCGCTCGCTATTGCATACTCACTTCATATCTACGTTGAACTGAATTCTGGTTTATAAAAATATATCCATCTATATTCTTAAAAACAAAATAATTAAATACAATATATTGTTTATGAATTATTATAATAAATATCTCTAATAAATATCGTTCAAGTTCAGATGATCGTAAGTTTTTCATTTCGATCAGCTCATATTATGACACGAAAATTATACCATAAAATGTGATACTAGTTACTATTATAATAACAGCTGAGGAAAACAACCAATCAGAAGTGCTAAAAAGCAGAGGGTAAACTCATATGGTAAATATTAAGATCAGCGACTACCGCTCCGATCGCCGTAAGGTTTTTCGTACTAACACAGGTTAACGTAATTTCACCGAAAAAAATAGTCCCGATTATCGCTAACATATAAAAACCAGTTTTACGGCAGTACAATGTTGGCAATACAAAACACATAAATAACAAGATTTTCTACTATCAAACTAAAAAAAATGGCCGACCATGGACGTTTTGATGAATTGACAGTAGCCACGTGACAAACAGGAAGGTTTCCGATTGGCCGGACGGGTCACGTGACCTATAGGACGGCTTCGATTGACCGCCAGACGTACACAAATAAACCCACATGGACAAGGAATAATTAGTGAAGTTATTGACATGGCTTGCGATGGTTCTTGTCACACGCTAAAAAGACCCTAGCTTGCCTATTCAAAATTCAGATCACGCGATGCTTGCCCGCTGCGCAGCGCTTCGCGCTGCTTGCTCTTTTAGAAAAAAAATTAACTCGAGCTTGCAAAGTCCAAGCCCAGATCACGCATGACTGCTTACACACACAACACTCAGACAGAACTAACGCAGGTTTCATTACAGGCAAAAGATAAGCGGCGCGCGTTTATTACTGATAAGATAAGACGAGTTTATACTAGAATTAGTACATGGACTACTACCCTACGAACTAATAACACCAAAAAAAGAATAAATGCACTGTCAGTCAGGTTTTTTTAATTTTATTTTTTCCAAAAAAATTTTTTTGGGGGGGGGAGTAAACGGCTACGGCGATAATCGGGACTATTTTTTTCGGTGAAATTACGTTAACCTGTGTTAGAATGCAAAAAATTACGGCGATCGGAGCGGTAGTCGCTGAGCTTAAGATTTACCACTCATATAAATGATTTTTCAACTCCAACATACAACTGCGATCTGTAGGATATTTATAAAACTTTTGAAAACTCTGAACGTAGACTGTTGTTAAACACTCTTAGTTGACAAGTGAAAACGATCGCCCAATCTATCAAACATTAATAGAACTATTTGGAGGGAAACTTAAAAGCAGACCGCTTTTGTGACCTGACCTTGTCATCGTGCCGTAAGGCCCGGCTGCTGCGTGACGAGCACAGCTCGTCAGTGATCCGCAATGGGTTAAAGGAGCAAGGTCATTATCTTGTAACCATTTAAAACATTGCTCAGTGTTTATAAAATTATTTTGAGCCAATGTTTGCATATTCATCACCATTGTGCCCATCATTGTCACTAGCCTTCTCCTACATAAACGAAATAACAGCTGGTAATGACGTCACTAGTTTAAATAAAGAAAGCTGGTAATGATTATTTATGAATATCTACAGGTCAAATGTTGTATTGGATAGTATCAATATTTAAAATCGATCATCATAATCGGATTGTGTAGGTGGCCGCTTATTATACTGTAGCCATGGTAATTATTCTTGAATTTAAACACCAAAAAATTTATTGAAACCACTGTTATCTTCTTACCACAACATTGTATTGATATTGATACGTTATTGTTGATTTTTATACAATTGTTCTTTATTTATTCCAAGTATATTTGTTTTGATGTTAGATTAGTTTTAAATACTGGAGCTCTTTATAGAGCTCTGCACTACACCCTTACCAGGAAAAAGGATATTTTACGTTCATTTACCAAATATCTTTACATTGATAATAGTATAAATGATGTAGCATAACTAGGCTACAGTAGAGGCTAATAGACCTAGATGCTAAGTTAATGTGTACTATATAACAAATAATGGATTTTACTGTGTTGTACCTTAGTAAGCTCTGAAGACGAAACCCAAATAACATCAACTAAGAGCAAAACAAACAATCCCAAGAGAAGCCTTTGAGATTTGCTCAACATTCCGCTAACAGACGGTTCATTTGATCTAACCTCAAAACGTGACATCAGCGTACAATATTGTTACATTGACTAAAGAACTAAAACGTAAAAATATTTTTGCACTTTTATATAACGCTTTAGAAGTTCGTAAAATTTGAAATAAATCACTGAACAAATTAGCAATAATACTTTTTCTTTCGACCTGTCGGTGTCTTGGTTTTAAATAAACCAAATCTTGTTCTTTCTAAGTAACACTGAACCAAACACATTTCAATAAATCTGTAAATTCCATATCAAAGTTTTAAACAAACTAAAAACTCTTTCTTTGTCTTAAAATCTTGAGGACACTTTCAGTTTCACTTATTTTATCTAAAAGAAATTCAGGACTCAAATGTGAACAAAACTACTACAACCGAAACGCAAAAACATCAGTTACACTGCAACAAGGAAAGAACAGGATAAACAGCTAACAACAAAATGTACAACTGTCAAAGATCAGCTGTTCTTGTTTATCAATATATTTTTCAAGGCAACCAAAGAATTAAAACATTTACATAGAGGTTTTAAATCATTCACCACTCGAAATTTGAATTAAAAAACTGTACTGTAATTATAAAATATATAAGCACATACAAAGTAGTAAAAGGGGTATTTTTGTCTCTTTTTGTTGCAATAATACATTTATAAAATGGAAAATGTATTGTGTAAGCCTGTATTAATAAGGTTCATTTATTCTCGCGATGTGGAATGCAGAAACCAGTATCTTTAGTTCCTGACGCATAACACATAACGCCAATGTCAAATGTATCGATAATACATTGATTCTGCCAACACACAAATAACTAATTATTCTGCTGTGTTTGGTTTAAAAACGTTTCGCTGTAGTTAAATGGTAAATTGTATGTCATTGTCAAACAGTACAAATAGTGTCATAAACATAGGACTGCGCAAAACAACAATTTATTGGTTTAACATAAATGGTAATTTTTCAACACATTAAATACAAGATAGAAACACACCACACCACATGTCGCGTAATAGGCTTCGCTCAGGTTGCATGCAAAACTTTAAGTTTATTATCAAGATGTCCCGCAAAAAGATTTATAAACAGGTGATTAAACGGAAAAGAAATTTTCAAATCCATTTCAACCAGAAAAAGAGAAAATTTTGTCAGTCTACTACATAATGAATTTAATAACACTTAGCCAAATTCCGTGGTTGGAAATGCACCATCTTAAAACTCATTCTTGTGTATGTGGAAATGAAGTTTCATGAAAACTTAGTCTGCGGATGAAACCTCTCGCAAGACAACTAGCTTCATAGTACAATCACATTTTGCTCATCAAATAGTTTTGTTCATAGCAGCGTTAAAATAATAAAAGTTCCGGTGTGTTAGGCAGGATACCACATCGGAAGAGTGCGTTGAAATCAAATCTTGTTCAAAACTTTGGACTTTCCACTTTATTATTTGTATTTAGATTCTACTCTATAAACAAAAATTTTAAATTAGAAGTTGACTAATTATGATGTGTGTTGGGGTGTGTGGCTACAAGTGTCAATTGTACCCAGTATAATCATAAATTAAATTATTCTGCTGTTTTTCGTTGCCCATATGTACAGCAAATAGGTAACCAATGTAAAAATATTCAATAACGCTCAGCCATATCCCATGGAGTGACATGCATCATCAACAAACTCAGTGTTGCCTTTATATAAATAAAGCTTCATACAACAATTTTAAGTATGTAGGCCGTTTCCAAAATATCGTACAGGCAAACAGATCGATAGCACTTATAGTAAAAGATTTGCAGCTCCTAAAGTCATAGGTTTCACTAACGATCAGACAAAAAGCATGGGCAAATAAATATGATAATTCGAATAAATCACAGTAGGTGCTTTAAGAGTAAGCCACAATCTCGTCAATCAAGACAAGGTTTCTTGATAAATACTTCTTTCAGTGAGGTTTTATCCAATGAAGTAGCGCCTACAGATGAAGAAGAAAATAATACTTGTTTTTCTTTCGATTCACCCATAGGCAGTAATAAACTTTAAATAAAGAAGAAAATACTAAGGCATTAATTTTCTTATGTTTAACCGGATCTGATAGCTCTCGAAACAACACAAGTAAGAGGAAGACCTAAACTGAAAATATTAGGACGTTCAAAGATTGTGCAACCACAATATGTGCAAATTAGAAAACTATAAATAATGTTACGTGACAGCACCAGGCACCGATATATCGCAACTTTGCTGCAAAGGTCGCTCAATACCAAACATATAGTTACTACATCTGACTAATTCTAACCACAGAAAGCTTTTCTTGGATCTTCGCGCTTCCTCCATTCAATACTACAGAATGTAATAAATGTAATATAATCATGCTATAATAACAAATGCTCAGATGTTCATAAATAAGCTCTCCTGAATATATATAAAAAAACTAACCAAATCAGTTCCAAATGCAGCCATATGTGCAACGCATAATTTGGTGTAGGGGCTGATAAGAATTTATTTTGGTGCTTACTTTGTCCAAAAATGAAATTTGAGCTTTTGAATGTTCTTAGTTTACATATTGTAATACATCAAGATATTAATATAATGACACTAATAAAACATCTAAACATATACTTGATAATCACAGTGATGTAATTAAAAATAATAATTTAATCAATAAAGTTTAAAATTTCCAAAAAGTTAAAGCATAGGCTATACCATATTTTTCTGTAATTTTTTATTTTATAATTTTTCTAGTATTTATTGTTAACTATAATATTAAAAAATTAGTAGTTACCGTTAGCTTTAATTAAACTGTTTCTAAGTGCATTATACGGTGCAGCCTAATTAATTATGCACATTTGGTTAATGACCTCACACCACTGATTTAATAATGTTATGGTTAGAGTGATGAACCCAGGTATGCAGTAGAGGCATTTGCCCGTTCCAAGCCCTTATTTTACATCTTTCGTAACACGTTATGTGTTCTTAGAAGACTCAGTTCAAAACAACATTAAAATGTCAGCTTACATTGTTCGGAAAGGGAAACTAGTTTTGAAAATAAATATAAGATAACAGGTAATACATTTTTATAGAATTAAACAAAGTAATGCTGCATTGTATCATTAAATATAATGTATATTAAAGGTACAAAGAAATTCTCAAGTGCTATTCTGCCGGTTACATTGTAATAAGCGCTGCGCGCGCGGTCGGCATAGTAAGGGATGCTAATAATTTTTTAGACTTGTTAATTCCTTTCCACATTTTTCTATGAGACAGCTACAGTTAATTTCGTTAGTTTACAGGTTAATTATGGTTCTAAAATTATACGCACGATTTAAAAATTATGTGTGCAGCTACTAACTAATTATAGTATCAATATTATTTGTTTGCGATTTACTATATTTTACTACAGAGTTCTGTAAATATAAGTATGCACACCCCGTTGCCGTGTTGCCTGCATGTTAATGCATTGAAGCATGCGACGCAACGTTTTCAAACACTAACGTGTGGGGCCTACTGATGACGGCAATGGTAGTATCCATTACTATAGATTTGTAGTTTATTGCTAGTAAATTTAATTTAAAGTTAACCGTAAGGAATTCTTTTTTATAATTGGTTTATGACCAAATTATAAAAATAAAACATACTTAGTGATTAAAAAATTATGGTTGCCTGTAAAGTCGGTTTTACGGGCGAAGATTTTACGTGACAACGTCTTTTTCTCGGTAGAATATTTATTGATATGAATATTATTAAATTGCACAATAGGAACAAGGAATTGAATGAAAATAAGAATTGCACAAATTTTAACTATAGAAATATATTTTGTTTACTAAAACATTGTACATAATTTGGAATTAATTAATATTTGTTATTGTAAATGGTAAAGTTGAATAAAACATTTACTAAAATTGGAATTTGAAATTCTTGCTAAACACAGTTAAATTCTAACTCCGCGCGTGGTGATTGGTCGGTTTAGTTCGTTTGTTTGGTCGCACTGTTATGACAGGTTAGAGGTTATAATTTGTTATTTTAAATGTTTGACTAGCAATACGCGCTGTTTCTTCTCAATCGACTGAATTACGATTGATTGCAGAGTGATTTAAACTAATAATTTACTTAACACTATCAACATTTGTCAATAGTATGACATCAACCTATAAACTCAGTTTCTCAACTTTTGTGTCAATCTAACAATTAATCAATCAATCATAGTTTACGATAATGAAATATCAGTGTACAATTATTTACCTTTATTGTTGTAGTTGTTGTAAATGACGAATCTAAGCACTCCACATTTTCACGAATAAACATAGTTATCTGCTTTATCCCGTGCGGCGGACCCACAGTTATCTGCTTTATCCCGTGCGGATCCCGTGCGGCGGACCCACTGGACGGGGATCGTAACGTTACCGGGCGTTACACTTTTTCATGAGTGACTCCGAGCCGCAACCTAATTTAAGACGTTGTCACGTCAAAATATATTCTTGTCAAATACGTATACTACGATTAAAATGACTTACTGTAAAATAAACAAAACTGATAAATCCTACCTACTAAGATACTATAAGTTTGTTAAATATTCGTAAAGCCTGTTCACTACCAAGTAATTACTTGTAAATAAATTAAAATTGGGTTAATTCCAGTTTGACCTTCTCTTTAAAGGTCGGGATGTTGATAAACATTTGAAGCACTTAAATTACTTGATATTTTATTTGTTTATTCAGTTCATCAAATAACTTACCAAACAGTTTACAAAGTCATCAAATCCACTTTATTACAATATAAGATGTTCTATAGGTACAAACTGGAAATTCGAAAATTAGTAAAACATCATCGTAACCTTATTATACCTTCCGATTTTTGCTTTTGATTGCTTACAACAGATTTGAATGAAGTTTCTATACGTATGTAAAATCTCTCTGCTAAGTAGTTTTTAATGTAAAAATAAATCTTATTGCCTCCAATCACCGGGAAGTTAGATGCTTTTTGAAGTTACAGCACCCCAAGATTAGCTCAAATAAAAAATATTTTAGTTGCAGTAACCTAACTAATATAATACTATAATGATACTAGATTAATAATCAATAATTAGTATTATTTTCAAAGCAGTCAAACTAAAATGTTACTTAGCCACCACTTCAACCCACCATATAGGGTATTTTCAACTTTAAACTCATTTTCCTCAATAGTAATGGTAAAAACAATCATGAAACTAAATCTGTTTCTTTTTACTCTCATTATGAATGTTACAATAAGAATTTACTTCTTCCGATTTAACAAATGCTTTTGTTTGAAAATCAACTACAACCCCCATAAAGGAGTCACAATTTCTTTAAGCCACATTCTACTCAGTGTACATTAAATATCTCAGATAACGTTTTCGTAACGTTTCAGTCGTTTTCCTAGGATTTTCCTAAGCAAGGTAAGAAGAAAAGGAGCATAAGTACTATTTTTTACCCCAGATTCAAATCAATACAATACAACTAAATACTGCTTCTTTGAGTCTTAAAATTATGATTTCATTACACATTCGTCATTTTACTTAGTCACGCAATCCACACTGCATGATCTAACTGTGACCCAGGAAAACTGTTATTGTGCCCCACCCGGTTCAGACAAACTCCTTCGGTAAAGCACAGGGCGCCTGCTGGCTATGTCCGGCCCTGAATCCTGCTAATTATGACGCTAGTTACACCGACTCCTACTCCGTCACTTAGCAACATTATCCGGCCTCTGTGAGCCGCGACAATTCGCCTCGGACCAGCATTAGCGTCTATTTACCGCTGTCCGAAAAAGATGTTAGAAGCGGTTGCTACAATCTATGAATATTCATGAGGATGAAATATAGTTTTTAGAAATTCTGCTGAATCACGCTCCACTTCCTGAAGAACATCGAAAAAGATTTCCTCAAACCCCCAGTCTTCCATTTCGATCTGAGACAACAAATTATTTTATTTCTGTCATAGAAATTGTTATGTATTCGATACGCCCCTTGAAATTGAAAGTATGAACTAGTTTATAATGTTTCCGTTATAAATAAAAATAATATAACAGTTGATAGAGATGTGTTATAGTTTACTATGTAATACCACATTAAATTTAACAACTCCAATATTACAATTAAAAAGAGTGCGTATTTTCCCAGGGTTGATACAGGATGTGAATAGAAACTTTTTTTGTCCAGTAAACATGGGTCAAAAATGTTTCGTTTTCGAGAAAATGTAGAATTTGTGAAACGCCTCTTTGTATAGAACACGTAGTGTTCTTTTTTAGTTCAGCCAGAAAAACGCAAAGCTACTAAAACTAAATGTGTTTTTCTTCTTGATAACAAATAAAAAAAATCACTTAATGTAAACAAATATTATTAAGCAGCAGAAGTGGGAGAAACCCCCAACTCTTTCAAAATGTAAGGCAGTAGATGTTACGAAGTTCACAGCACATTGACACAAACGAGAGAAATGTTGCTGTAATAATATTTTTTACATTCTTGTTCACATTATGTGGTTATTTTATGTGTTATTACGAAGGAAATGAAGTTTTTCTACAAGAAGGCGTTTTACAAATCAATTTTCTCGGAAACGAAACATTTGCGACCCCATGCATATTGGACAAAGTTTGTTGTATTCACGTCCTCTAGCAACCCTGAAAAACGCGCACTTTTATCGGAATCACCCTGTATAACCTTGCATAAAAGAAATCAAAGCCTTGCAGAAGACTTTCTTTTTGTGGGGCCGGAAGCACAGAAAACACAAATTACAAAGTCTCACTGGAACATAGTTTACAGCGTTATCCTATGGTCAGATCTAGAAACTGCGGTTTACTGTATATAGCACGGTAATATCGAATTCTGTTTGTTTGTCCTGGTACTAACCTTAATTAGTATGTGGAAATTTCTAGAGTTGGCTAGATTCAGTGGCGTACAAAAAAAATTATTTCAGAGGGGGCTGACAACTGGGTAGTTTAGGAGGTACAAAATACCCTCCTAAACAGAAGCTTGGGAATCATCTCCCGTGCAATAGTTGAGCGTGAAGACCTAATAAACGTGTTGTAGCCTACAAAAATCTACTCGATGCAATTTTAATATTTGTCCCTAAAATTTCGAAGGGAGCTCCTAAAGTTCCCCTCAGCCTCCTGTTATATACGTCCATGAGCTAGAGTACACAAGTTTCGACTTTTTGCCCGCTTGGTCCACCTGACTGTAGCTAACCTGATGTTTTCTAGAGGTCTGCATAGTCATTGTATACTTGTATAAGCACAAACGCAGTCCAGGTTCTAGAGTTCCGGTGTATAACTATCACACGAAAGATTGGCTCATTTGTCTCTACGTCGCGTACACAGCGCGTCGGTGTGTGGCCCGACGATTGGATGTACTGATATCAAAAACATTTCTTGATAATTAGTATTTTATATATGGCAACTTTTGCAAGTTTTTAAAGAACATATTTTAAAGGTGACCAAATTGTTAAACAAACTTTTTGGTTAATTAGTTTGTTTTAGGTGATGCGTAATGATTTTCAAGGGCTGCATTTCTTGGGAATTGGACTATATGGGCATTTTACGACTTTTTTATATTAGAGGCCAATAGGAAGATCGGTCAGGTGAGGGGATGACGGAGCCATTTACTTAACAGAATAATGCAGATATAAATCTACTGTACCATACTACACATGTAACATATACGATACATACCAAATTATAAAGCACTATACTATTGAACTTTATATGGGTTTTCTGTCTCACGTATTTATTACAAAGTAATAATTTTTAATTAAATTGCAATTATCAATTTCAATAAATGGAAAAGGGAGACAAAATGAAAAGTATAAGCATTAAAATTGTGTAATATAGTTTTTGGTAGATACATTTTTGTATTTAATAGTAACAAAACTTCAGATAAACTTCCCTGAAGACAGGAAAATAAACACATTTTTGATAACTCCACAATGAATAAAAGGCTGTTAAAGAAAGAAATTTGGTGTTTTTCGTAATCGGTATATACAAACGATTGAAGATAACAATGTGAATGTTATACTATGTATAGCATTCAGAAGTTATAGCTTCAAGTAGTAACAACTTTTTAATAACGTATGACTTAAGGAAGGGACATTGTTGTAATCAATTGTAACTTAAGGAAATTATATACTTTTGCAATAAAATATATAAGTATTGCAAAAATTCTGTGACGCCTGAATTTCTAACTAAGTAAGCACTAAAATTTAACTGCAAAAATATAATGACCATGATGGGATAAAAAATCATAAATTAATAATAGGCTACATGTTACCGATGTACCGGTAACTCAATTACATTTCATTCGCTGTACTTATGAGATCGCCAATTATTGGTTCTTCCGAACAGTACCGATCCAATTACATTTAAAACAAAATCTATTTCAATCAAATTAATCTGTACACAATATTTTATTCGTTTCAAATCAAATAAATACCTAAATTATTTGATTTATTAGATTATAACAGTTCATAATTTATTTAACTATTTTACTCCTGAAATCAGCTACAAAAAACAATTTCTGAATGCATGTAATAAAGTGAACAGATACCGTACGAAGATAATATGTCGTCTTTTACTGGATTATCTTCAAGTGAAGACGTTACATTCATTCAATTAAGTGGTCCAATCAGTATTTGGTTGGAATAGTGTTACAATTATAAAATTAAAAACATAAAGCCCTTTAACTCACGTCTGCCTGTACAGTATTGAGACCATCATGACTAAACAGCACGATACCGAGGTGTCCTGTATATGTTACAGTGTGTATGGGTATGTGTTACTATAAATGTTACGTCTGCCTGTACAGTATTGAGACCATCATGACTAAACAGCACGATACCGAGGTGTCCTGTATATGTTACAGTGTGTATGGGTATGTGTTACTATAAATGTTACGTCTGCCTGTACAGTATTGAGACCATCATGACTAAACAGCACGATACCGAGGTGTCCTGTATATGTTACAGTGTGTATGGGTATGTGTTACTATAAATGTTACGTCTGCCTGTACAGTATTGAGACCATCATGACTAAACAGCACGATACCGAGGTGTCCTGTATATGTTACAGTGTGTATGAGTATGTGTTACTATAAATGTTACGTCTGCCTGTACAGTATTGAGACCATAATGACTAAACAGCACGATACCGAGGTGTCCTGTATATGTTACAGTGTGTATCTGTATGTGTTACTATAAATGTTACGTCTGCCTGTACAGTATTGAGACCATAATGACTAAACAGCACGATACCGAGGTGTCCTGTATATGTTACAGTGTGTATGAGTATGTGTTACTATAAATGTTACGTCTGCCTGTACAGTATTGAGACCATCATGACTAAACAGCACGATACCGAGGTGTCCTGTATATGTTACAGTGTGTATGAGTATGTGTTACTATAAATGTTACGTCTGCCTGTACAGTATTGAGACCATCATGACTAAACAGCACGATACCGAGGTGTCCTGTATATGTTACAGTGTGTATGAGTATGTGTTACTATAAATGTTACGTCTGCCTGTACAGTATTGAGACCATCATGACTAAACAGCACGATACCGAGGTGTCCTGTATATGTTACAGTGTGTATGGGTATGTGTTACTATAAATGTTACGTCTGCCTGTACAGTATTGAGACCATCATGACTAAACAGCACGATACCGAGGTGTCCTGTATACTATGTTACAGTGTGTATGAGTATGTGTTACTATAAATGTTACGTCTGCCTGTACAGTATTGAGACCATCATGACTAAACAGCACGATACCGAGGTGTCCTGTATATGTTACAGTGTGTATGAGTATGTGTTACTATAAATGTTACGTCTGCCTGTACAGTATTGAGACCATCATGACTAAACAGCACGATACCGAGGTGTCCTGTATATGTTACAGTGTGTATGAGTATGTGTTACTATAAATGTTACGTCTGCCTGTACAGTATTGAGACCATCATGACTAAACAGCACGATACCGAGGTGTCCTGTATATGTTACAGTGTGTATGGGTATGTGTTACTATAAATGTTACGTCTGCCTGTACAGTATTGAGACCATCATGACTAAACAGCACGATACCGAGGTGTCCTGTATATGTTACAGTGTGTATGAGTATGTGTTACTATAAATGTTACGTCTGCCTGTACAGTATTGAGACCATCATGACTAAACAGCACGATACCGAGGTGTCCTGTATATGTTACAGTGTGTATGGGTATGTGTTACTATAAATGTTACGTCTGCCTGTACAGTATTGAGACCATCATGACTAAACAGCACGATACCGAGGTGTCCTGTATATGTTACAGTGTGTATGAGTATGTGTTACTATAAATGTTACGTCTGCCTGTACAGTATTGAGACCATCACGACTAAACAGCACGATACCGAGGTGTCCTGTATATGTTACAGTGTGTATGGGTATGTGTTACTATAAATGTTCTGATGATAGGTATAAGAGAATAATGTCTTTTATCAATCAAGGATGAATTAAGTTTAGGAACATTTAAAGCCAAATTTAGGGGCATCTTTTATTCAGGCGAAAGAACGATTGGAGATAAGATAATTTGTTATCATGTGTATATGAAAAATGATTGTAGATAATGGTATGAATTTGTTACCGTGTGTATATGAAAAACGATTGTAGCTAAGTGTATGAATTTGTTACCGTGTGTATATGAAAGATGATTGGATATAAGGGTATGAATTTGTTACCGTGTGTATATCAAAGATGATTGTAGATAATGGTATGAATTTGTTACCGTGTGTATATGAAAGATGGTTGTAGATAATGGTATGAATTTGTTACCGTGTGTATATGAAAGATGATTGGAGATAAGGGTATGAATTTGTTACCGAGTGTATATGAAAGATGATTTGAGATAAGGGTATGAATTTGTTACCGAGTGTATATGAAAGATGAATTGAGATAAGGGTATGAATTTGTTACCGTGTGTATATGAAAGATGATTTGAGATAAGGGTATGAATTTGTTACCGAGTGTATATGAAAGATGATTGGAGATAAGGGTATGAATTTTTTACCGATTGTATATGAAAGATAATTTGAGATAAGGGTATGAATTTTTTACCGTGTGTATATGAAAGATGATTGGAGATAAGGGTATGAATTTGTTACCGAGTGTATATGAAAGATGATTTGAGATAAGGGTATGAATTTTTTACCGTGAATGTATGAAAGATGATTGGAGATAATGCATGATTTTATTAAAAAATACAACATTCTTAAACGGATAATAAAAATAAACCAATACTATTGTTTTTTTCGAACTGACTGTAACGTTTTCCCTGTAAGTTTTTTTATCCATTGACCTTTTGATTTCAAAATCAATTAAGAGGAACTAAGAGGAACACATGTTCCAAGTTTCAAATCTCTAAAAGCTTTCTATGAAAAGTTATCGCACAAAGGGACATACGACACGGTTCTAAGAAGGGTCTGTCGATGTATTTGTGAACATATTGAGGCACTAGAAGAGTGGTGAGAGGTGAGTAGTTGCGTAAGTTTCAGTGAAGAAGGCGATAACAGGCCTACTTGATCAGCTGACAATAGTGATAATGAGGCCCAACGTTCACAGGTCCATGCAGTGCTGTAGATCAGATCTGCGGGCCCCTGGGCAAATTAAATGGGAAATCTCTTTATTAAAGAGGCGGAGTTAGGGCTGTAAAACACTCTCTACCACTCAACCTCATATTATAAATTTACAATAATGGAACACAGAAACATGAAAGCTGTTAACATATGTATACTTTATAATAAAATATAACTAAATTGTTTCACATAAAATAACTCATGAACTTAAAAATATAATTCTTAATGAAAGATAAACAAAAGTAGGTTACAATGTAAAAGAGAAAATAAGAACAGTAACACATTCAACCACTCTAAACACACTGTCTGACCTTACACATGCCGCTAGCACCACCGCCCGTCACCTTCACAGGCCTCACCCAGTAGCAAGTCCCTGCCCTCGCCCCGAAGCACGCACGACCCTCAGTACTTCTTATCATCAGGGAGAGCGTTCCAAAGGCAAAAACCTGAAAATTAAAAATTGTTGATCTATGAATTGGAATTGATAGTAAAGTGGCTTTCCTTCTGGTAGGTCGTTCACTAATATCGGAGATAAAATTGAAGTGATCGGACAGATAAATAGGAGTTTTAGTTTTAATGTAGAATAGAAAAAATATGGAATCGGCGTAGTTCTTGAAGTTTCCTGAGTGATAACTGCTGAAAAAATTGTGAAACGTGCTTATGACGTCTGAGATCAAAAATAAATCTAATAAGTAATTATGTGCACGCTGAAGTCTGTCCGATTACTCAACAGTCAAATCGCTGATCACAACGTCGAAGTAGTTAAAGTATGGAAATGTAAGTGTCTTAACCAGCATCACCTTAATATTGAATGGCAAATACAAAGAAAATTTCTTTTAAACTATGGGTGCCAGCAAAGGCTTTGTTACATATCACTGTAACAAGATTAACCCATTTTAGACCTGTATTCCGAGATTTATTTTGGTAATTTAGTTCACGATGAGTTTTAGTTTCAGCGTGGTATCAAGGGATATACGGTTAATCAGTCTGGAGTTACCTATAATCATTGCTCACGTATTGTTTAATTCAGTTTCAGTCCGTGTTGTTTAGCCCATAAGTTAATCGCTTCAATATTCCAGTTGAGTAGAACATAGAAGTGTCTATATCGTTAAGTAAACAGTGAACGTATGTTTGAATACCTTATGATTGAAATACTCGTAATATCATTTATGTAAAATGAGAATAGAAGGGACCCAAGAAGGGGCAGATTAGTTTAGAATAAATATATAGTTTAGGGGCTGAGTAATCAAAATACATGGCCATAATTATTGTCCTAGTAAAAAACGTATTATGGAGACCGTTTCTAAATCTTTAAAAAGTAAAGCTAAAGGGTAGTGGAGATTAAATGCATAACCTAAAACATTTTGCCAATTTACAGTATCTCTGCAACTCCCTTTAAAATGCGTTTTTCTTAGTTTACTATTAGTGTTATCAGGCTGTTTCCAAAAACTAAATTTCAATCGAATTTTTAGCCGTTTTTATTGAGCATAACGTAAGCATAATATACTCTCAGACAGTCATAAAAATTGGGTAAATACTTGAAAGGGTCCCCCGACCACCAGCATGAGAAGGTTGTATGAGATATCCTCAGATCCCCCGTAGTGGTAACCCCCCCCCCTTTTTGATTATCCTAGATACGCCCATGCTACGAGCCACTAGGTATTTATTAATAAGTCAATGTAGAGAGATCTCAATTAATAATTTTATTACTAGTGTTATCGAAAAAAACTAATCCTCTACACTAATGTCAACTTTAAACAATATATCTCAGGATTAAGTGCATTAAACAACAGTACTGTGTTGCTAGTATAACTTACAAACATCTTAAATCACAACAGACATCCGGACAGAAAAGTAAGTCCGCTCTATGAGGTTACAATTTTCCAAGTGTTTTGAATGTTCCTAAGCTCCTCATTTTCGTTTGCTTTTGTAAACTTACTGACCATAATAATATGGCCATCGCTGAAAGAGGCTGAGGCTACGAACAGGGGTCTTAATAAGAATTTCTTAAAGAATAAACTGATATAATGGGGTATCTATGAATCCGATATAACGTAACTAATAATGTATCGTACAGGCGGAAAAGACATACGGACGAGTTGTCTTTTGACCACAAAGTCGGTTTTCCTAGGTACAAGACGAACAGCAAGATTCAAGTCTCTATGACTTTTATTTGAAGAGTTCTCGCACAGAAGGGCAGACGGACAGATAGGTACAATGACGGACTGCCTTTTGACCGTTGGGTCCTAGATTCTAAAGGGCTCTTCCTTGCATTAAGACACAAGTTTTAACTCTCTAGGACCTCTGTATAAAGAGTCAGCACAGACAAACTGTCTGAGTTTTGACCCAAACATCAATATTGATCTTCCTTGGACCAAAAGGAACCTATGTGCTAAGTTTCATGTCTGTAGGACATTTCTATCGAGAGTTATCGCGTGACAGATGAAAGGCGGTCAGCTGGGCAGGAAACGACACGATCTCAAGAAGGCCATCTGTTGGTTCCATAATAATCTATGATAATCATGGAACGTTCCATTGAAGAACCGGCTGTATAGAAACGACCTTAAGTTTTATTCCATAAAAATTCAAACGCTTTTACACTTTTATTGTTTGTCATATTAAATATATTAATACACATCCAAACGCCTTTATCGTTGTCTTACAGTAATGAGGAAGTCTCATTTTAAAGATACACATCCAAATGCTTTTTCGTTCTTCTTTTAGAGTTCATGCTTTTTTAATACTCCATCAATAAAGCATAAAAAGTTAGAGGTTTTTCTGGATGACAAATACAAATATGTTTTAACTAAAATTATTAAATTTTAGGTAGTGCAATTTATTTTTGGTTCAAAATATTTTTTGAATACCCCTTTAAGATAACATCTCTAAAGGCAGAAACATTAGGAAAAACGTGTTGATCGTTCTACGGTGAATTGCGCTAATTTGAAGTTAGTAATTTTGGCAATTCTGTAATCAGACTCAAACAAGACCGGTTGAGGATAGAGTATTAAAATTTTACAGTAGTATAGTCTATTATTTTTAGCCTGAGAGAGTGGCATTGTTCATTTACGACTCAAAGAAATTATAATTTTTAATTAAACATAATTTTAAGAAATAACATCTATCACAACATTTAGTGACTAAATGTTGTAATAAATAAAAATATACCATTCACTCCAGTTATTCTTCATGTACATATCGAAAAAAAGTGCATACTCTCATTTATCATCATCAGTTTTTCTTTGAGCCTGATTATAAGACACCCCAAAATTCTGTTTCAAAATTCTTACCCCTTATCTTGGAATAATAATAAATTTATATTGTTACTGTCCTCAGGAATGGTAATGAGTGTAAAAAGTAAAAAAATTTGAGCCGAAAACCGATGTCACTAATTTTGTAATCCCGGCTGATTAGCGATGCGCTCCCAACGCTCTCTACTTTCCAACGTTGAGCAGCGTCGAATAAAAATAATTTTTTAGTTTTTGAAAATGACAGCCCAAATTTTGAATCCAGAATATCCAAAACTAGAATAATCAACGTGAAAGAGCGTGAATGTGCCAATGAAGAAATAACTATCGAATATTGGGGGGAGCGCTCAATAATACTGGATCCACTCTCAAAATTAATCTCAGCATCAAGTGAAGGAAACGCGTTTTCTGTGTTGGATAGATTCCAATGTCTTAAATATGATACTTTTAGTTAACCAAACAGCAAAAAAATTTATTCCTCACCTTATTGATATTAGATTTTTAATTTCTTAAGTGTTACATAACCTTCTTCCTCAACCACCATTGTCATTCAAGGAACTTATATCATATCCTTCCTCCTAGCATTACATAGACCCATTACTATGAATTAAGACCTCTAACTCGCGTAAACATATGGGAGGAAAATCTATCTCGAAGGAGGTTTACCTTTCACTACGAAATATAATGTTCACCTTTCATCCGAGCTGTTCATTTCTGTGCAATCCTCTCTGCCAATATCGTTATTACGATAAGTAGTGGATTTTATCTCGTAATGTAACTGTATTATATTGATAGTTAACGTTATACCGCCGTTTAGTGTATATGCATCAATAGCTTAATCTACGGGCTAAGCTGTAAGTAACTTTCATGACTAGTATATAATGTAACGTTACCGTTATGTGTACTAGCAGATGTGATGAGAAAGGCTAGTATCCTTTCATGTCCACCTAGCCTCCATATGACTAGGATTTGCAGCAGGTCAAATGTAAGTACTCGTATCTCATGTTCAGCAATGCTAACTTTAGCTAAGTCCGTTAATCAATGTATTGGAAATATGTAATATAAAAAGTGGTATCATATTAAATATTGTATTAAGTTCACCTACAAAAAGTGAACGATTGCTGTTACACAGTTTCATAGAAATCTCTGCCACACTAGGGACAGATTTTAGTAAATGTGTTTAAATTCTACATTTCCTGTTCGAAAACTTGTGTGTATGAAAACGTTTGGTAAAACAAAATAGTTGACAAAGGAATAATTGTAGTCGTAACATTCTAATGTCAACATGCATAGCCATCATACGCTGTGGTAGAGGCTGTACTTGTGGCCATCTTGATTGCAGTACCATGAGAACAATGTAAAGCCTCTTGCACTTTTAGGACTTAATTTAGTCGTAAAATTATGGGATATTGTAAAGATGAATTTTAAAGATGTAATTAATATACATCCAAACGCATTTGAGTTTTTCTTCGATATTTGTATAGTTTACTCCGAAAAACATTCTCAGAGTTTACGAAATTCATCATTTAAATACTCAAAATAATACATATTACAAACTAAAATATAAAGCGTTTGGATGCGTAATAATTATACCTTTAAAATGAGATCTCCCTTGATGCTTCGATAAAAATTAGTGCGTATAGCGTATGAAGTTTAACTTTGTTCTTATAGTGGGTAACTCAAGGTCGTTTCACAACAGCTGGGCTGGGTTAGTAAAACAAATATTTAAATCCAGCACAAAAATGCTCAAAAAATGAAAGCAAACATTATTTTTGTTCTCTTTCATATAGTCTCCTTGGTAATTGCTACACAACATGCCCCTTTGATAAGGGTGCAATTACAGGATCAAAATGCATTTTTTTGAAATGCATGGAAAACTTGAAATAATTGTTTAATTGCTTGTTTTGTGTAAAAAAATTTCCTTAAGCATAGCCAAGTAAATGTTTACGATCTTAGAATCTTCCTAATTACATATAATCTTTCGATATAAAATTAGCCTATTAATAGTAGTATTTAGTAGTCAATTTTTTGGGCTAAATGCGGTTATACACATTTATAATACCGCCTAATGGACTGTGCAAATAGATCTTGTTTGATATTTTAAATAAATGTGATGAGATCACAACAGATTATATTATGTTATGATACGTTTTGAATACGAAAATACACGCAAGGTATATCAATCTATGTTGTTCTGGTTAGAATGTAAAATGGCTATATTATGAGAAGATGTCTTTTTTTTACTAAATTACTTGATGTTTTGAAAAAGAAAGCAACAGAAATTTATTTCCACGAGCGGTCCTGATGCGAGTATATAGCCATACTTGGATGTATAAAATTATCAGAATATTCTATTGGCACAGTAAAATAATAATAGGAATAGCCGTCGTCGAAGTTTAGAAAGCAGTTGTCTTTAGATTTGGTTGGAATATACACGTAAATTATATTTTATTACTGGAGAATGTCCTATATAAGATTTATACTAGAAGTTTATAATGAATAGTATTTTTTAAATAAATCTCCTATAAACTATTTCAAAATCTTAAGAGTCGGTTGTAGTAGAACAATATTGAGTACCCAGTAGGGACAATTTTAAAGTTCAAACACTCTAAAGCTCTTATTTTAGTCGTAGAATTATACGATAAAATTTAAAAAGGTCTGACAGTTTTCAGAATACTATTAAAGTCTTTAAACAAGCTAAAAAGCATTTCAATAATTCTAAGATAAAAAATAAAGGTATAAAAGTATTTGAGGTTTTAAAAATAGCTTTTATGGGGTTAAAACTAAGATGGCAACTAGTACAGCCCGCTCTTGAGAGAAAGTGAAATACAGTACAAATTTACAACTTGTGATAAACAGCATTCTGTACTACCATGCATTAAAGTCTCTCTCATTGATATCACTGATATTCTTATTCACTGTATTACGATTATCAACAAACAGCTTAATACTGCAAGTACTTTTTGACAAGAGTCATGTACCATGCGATAGGTTTACATTTGAAAATTGTTTAAACTTGAGATCTGCGGTTTTGGGACACTCTGTATGTTACAGCCTGATAAAGCTATCTTAAATGGGCATGTCATTTAGAGGAATTACACTTTTGTTTCATTGTTGTAGTTCTCCTGTAATAGACTTAGGACACCTTTTCATAGCTTCCACTTTGTATGAATGGAATTAATTAACACGAGATTCATCTAACTCAATAGTTGCATGTCTCCACGGTTAACTAAAATCATCTATAAACCAAATCCAGGCTAAACAAATGGCCACGTAAGGTCACGATGTAGATGTAGATCAGCATTCACTCTAACAAGATACAGAGGTACCGTACATAGGTTCCTTAATCAGAATATAACAGATCTTCCGCAGTCTATCTCGCGTATAATCTAAGGCCGGAAGAGATGAACGATGGGGGCGACGACACATACATCAGGCCTTGGACATTACCGTATTCATGACTCATGGCGGCAGTGGCGGTGGGCCCGCGGGCAATCATTGTTTTCGTCAGTTCGGTGGCAGTGGCGTCGAGTGAGGACGAGACCTGGGCTCAGGGTGAGTTACTGGGACCCCTGATATTTTTCTTTTTTTATATTAATTTTCATACAGTACAAACTAGTGGTGGTGATCGAAAATACATAGGATACTCGTTTCATTTACAGTTTATATTAATTTTGTACAAATTTAGACTGTTATGAACATACATGATTGATAGCATTGTGAAACTTATAGAATTATCAGCTTGAACGCGTATTTTGAAAATTACGATTGTTGATTTTACTATATATTAATAATTAAGCGTGCTGGCGTTTCATATTTACTACAGTTTAGTGCTGTTCTGTTAACACCCAGTATTACTACGACTCTGCTTCCACTATTCCAACCCTGGCAGTTATAGTTCGTTTTTGGAAAAGCTTTTTATAACTTCAATCGACTTTTCTCATAAAAAATTGGATGGGAAAGGTTACAAGCTCAAGCGCTGTTTATGTGGGCGTTGACTGCAGCCGTAAAAGAGATACTGGAGACTAAGAATGATTTAGGGCTAAAGGTACTTGTGATCACTACTAACCACGAATACACACAGCCTCAAGGTCTCCCAGCCCTTCTGCAATAGAATACGAATATCTGCCCTTTTTAGAGTTTTTATATAATTTGAATAAACTAAATAGCTTATAGTAGACATAATAGTTTAACCATAATACATTACAAGTTTTTGGAATTGGCTAAATTTTAATCTAATACCGTAACTAAAAATGTAAGTAATAATATTATTATAAATAATTACACAGCTCGTTGTGAGGTGTACATTCACATTGCATTCAATTAGTTTTATTAAAACATACAGGTTATATAATTAAATAATGCTTAAATAATTTACATTTATCATTCATAAGTTTTTTCCTTTAACTTAAAATATCTAAATGTCCACATCCTTAAATAATTACTACACATCCCCCTACACATTATAATTACATTTATTGGCTGAGAATTAACGAAACTTATCACTCGTGGGGTTGGAAATCATTTATTTCTGTCTGTCCACGCGATATCTCGCATATGAACTGGCCTATACATTTGAAATTGTGCATGGAGCTACATTTCTATACAAGGAACACAGAGTTAGATGATGGTGCATGTCACTCCATGGGATTTGGATGAGCGTTGGCAAATATTTTGACATTAGTCTCACAGGTAACCATGATGGCCACTAGAGAATAGCAGAATAAATACATTTGTAAACAGACTCAATACACTCATAAGAGATTCTAACATCTAACAAATTGACACATGTAGCTTAATTATCTCAACACATCTAACATCGTTTTATGGGGACTTGGCGTGTAGACTTTTATTATTAAAACTTATTATTAAGTCTTGGAACTCAATTCAACTAATATAGTGTGAATGTATAATGTGGCAAAATGTATCGAGAAACTTGGATTTCATCTATATACTTGGCATTTTGCATGAAACTTCATTTTTACATAGACAAGAATGAGTTCAATGATGTTGCATGTTCAACCATGGAATTTGGCTGAGCGTCATTGAAGCACTCAATAAAATGACACAATTTCTCTTTTGTTTGTCGGGATTTAAACATTTCTTTGGCCTATGATTGTTTGTCATTCTATCAGTCAATAATGAAATGAGTGACCTAGACTTAAAATATTGCATTCAATATTAGCGAAGCCTCTTACGCAATACATGGTGTGGCCAACGAATTATAATAATGGAACGCGCTCTGGGCCGGAGAAACTGAGCCGAAATCCTGGGCTGCGTTCCGAGCCTGCAGGCGCTGGAAATGGGCAAGAACTAACTCCGTCCATATGGCAGGCATTATAGTAATGATCTTACATCATTTTAAAACGCCTTCTAGACTTAATACAATTGTTAAATACTAAAATGTATTTATTATTACAAATGTTAGTAGCTGCTTTTTACCGTGGATTTTTATTTTTAGTTAAAAAAAACTGATTTTTGTACAATATCAAAATAACTGAGATTTTGACTTTTATTTTTCTTTCAAAGTCGGAAACAAAGATTACAGGCATTAAAATATTTCCCAGGTGAAAAAAAAAACAACTTTTTATTGACAGTATTTTATTTCAAATTAAACTACATAAAATTTACAAGCATGACATACTTAATTTACGTGTTAGAAAATAAAATTATTTTGACCAATTTTTGCCTTATTTCTAAGTTGGATTTTTTTATAATGTCAAAAGTTTTCTGTTTTTTCGATGTAACGAGATATTATTTAAAAAAATAGTTTAGTCCCAGTTTTAATTAAAAATAACTCGTGGCTTCCAGTAAATTCGTCAATTTAGAAGTGGTCGCATTTGTTTGAGATAACTAGAGCAAATAACAATATTTTACAATTTTCAATGCCGTACATCATCACTTGATCTACTTAATTTACCCTTAGATTTAAAATCAATAAACAGTTAATGTGTTCTAAGATCAGCATCATTGGCATGGAGTACAGAACTCGGTGAGTTCTTGCCCACTTTAAGCGCCTGCAAATCCATGGATACACCAGTAACGCACAGCTGTGTGCGACCGGAAAACACAACATGTGGCTTATGGGCAGTGCGCGTTCCAGTAGTATAGTTCGTTGGGTGTGGCGTACTCCTATTTTGTTTTACAAGGTAGTAGTGCGCCAAATCATGTATCGCCGAGGTTTTAATTATTTTATTCTATGGCTAATTTTATTCTCTATCATAAAAACACAATTAATTATCAAATTTATCTTACACAAACACGAGATCGATCCTCCCCCTCACACACACTCACAAAATATAGAATGTCTACAACCAAATCACATTGATCGACTATCTTACAAGTTACCGGACCATTATTAAAGCCAATAATACGTTCATAAAGTTCAGAGACTGTAATATTCATGTTACACTTTATAAGTCTTTATATATATATATATATATATATATATATATATATATATATATATATATATATATAAATATAATATATAAAGACTTATAAAGTGTAACATATATATATATATATACATATTTCTTGTGTTCGTGTGTCACTGAACTCCTCCTAAACGTGTGTGTTTTCAATGGAATTCTAGAATGGTTTAGATTCAAAATTTGGTCCACTGGAAAATGTTTTTTTAATTAATTTTTCATTTGTAAGTAGTTGTTGATTTTGGAGTGTTTTACCTTCGATACGGCAGACTGCGCTACAACACGTAATACAAAGTGAACTGATACTTAACAGCTGAAGTTCATCAAAGAGGCAGAAACATTTGTTTACATTTAAAATTTAGTAAATGGTTATTGTAAAATGCTTGATCAGTAGTGTAATGCAGGTTGCATGGAAGACGTCATTGCCTAATTGTAAATTTAGATTGCACCAATGATCAATAAACTATCTAATGTAATGAAAATACTATTACACGCTGTTATAAAAACAACGTCATTGTACAAAGCCGTGAATGTTTGCACATAAAGTAATCGAATTTGGTTAGATCGAAGGTAAATGAAAGAGCCAAAAGAAAACGCTTTATGATCGAAATTGATTTCGTTGATACATTTTCTTGATCGGAACACAAGGCACTCCACAATAATACTGGAAATGTCTTACACAGAAATTTTAACAGACCGAATTTGATTATTAATAACCTAATTAGTTTATCGGGATTCATCCATATATTGTACTGAATAACTTCTCAACACCTAGCAAAAACCACGAAAGATAGAGGCAGGAAATACGGTACATGCCTTCACAATGCGCCCAAGAGGTTCACGAAGGAACGACTATCAATTACCTCGGAAGTGTTTAGAATGTGATAGAAAAAGAATACATGAAAATTCTGTTTTTTAACAGGAAATTGCGTGCGAAGCCGCGGGCAATTGCTAGTTTACATATAAAAGTCGAAGTTGCCTTTTCTTATAGAATAACTTTATAAGAGCAAAGAGCCAAAAAAATCAACAACGATATTACTTGTTAGTACTTCAATAATTTTTGCCAAATATATAACTTTTTTAAGTATTGATTGCTTGTTATACATAACCTAAATCCGTTCATTTCTCTGGAAATGGTTGCTACCTCAGTACGATAAACATTTGCACGTATCGCAGATAATTTTTCAGAATAATTGCACAACCTTTGAAAACAAATAATAATCTCTTGAAAGACAGATTTGCAAAGGCTAAGCCGCAAGAAACCAATTTGTGTGCTGTGTTAAACTGATTCTAATTGTACACAGAGGGAGCGAGCTTTCTTAGATAAAGACATGTTTAATTATTTGCGCTATAAATTGCTATGATTAACAAAAGGTCAAGCATATAATATTTGACTTGGTTTTAATAGAGAATATTTAGAGAACAAGCCAAATCAGTTGTTTTTAAGCATTAATAGTTGTGCACTACACCTTGAAAAGTTGTCAATACAAATTCGCAACCCTTTGAACATATGTTTAGTTGTCGCAAACTAAACAATATTTAGATTTTTCATTGTATTCCAGGTACAAGTTGATATTACAGACTTGTTACATCAGCATAAAGCACAAACCGTACTTTAATCAAGTAGAATTAGGGAAGGCTAATTGAATAAAGTTAAAGTAGGGAGAAAGGGTGAAAGAGACAGCCAGGAAGAGCACAGGATTTTGTGTGTGTATATATCGATGGTGGTACTTATCCTACCCAAGAGCAGGAACGCGTACAATTATGTAGCGGTGGATGACGTCAATACCAAAACGAAAATGTAGTACTTTCACATACAGTATAATAATAATGTGAATAAAATCTTCACTTTCTAGTCAGTAACACATAACTTCAGAGATAGTTTGATAACATGTTTCAATGTGTAGAGATCGTAGATAAAAATCAGTCTATACTTCTTGTTGTGGAAAAGAACTAATGAATAGAAGTTTAAAATAAGTACCGTACATTTAATGCAGAGAGGTATTATGCTAAGTCAGTATTATTTCCATTTCAATATACTTTTGAGATATTAAAATCTAAAGTATTAAAAATAAACCGTAAAAACTGTAAATTATTCTTCTTAATCTCGTATTATTTTTGTTTCTTTTAACTTATAACAAAGCCTGATTTTCAAAGTTCTTGAATTAGTAATTTTTAATTACCAAGTCGTATAGGTACAGTACATACAAATGAAACACCCAAAATAAAAATTTTAACGATCTTCATGTTATAATTCTATTTATTATCTGTAGAATTATGAAAATAAAAAAATCAATGCAATCATGTAGCAAACCCGGCCAACAATAAGATTTCTAGCTAGTGCCAGCCAGGATAGAGAGCCCAGTGTAGGCGAACTGTGCCACGCATTTGATATGGAACTGTTGTCTAAAACTATGGTGGAAGGAGGGCAGGGTCCTTGATTATGAATCATTCTGAGATATTATCCCTACGGGACAGCTGTGAACAGCCAGTGTACCCGGTTTTACGTGGTTCGCGTACCCGCAACCAGAGTTGCAATCATCGTTTGCTTCCACCCATCAGTCATCAGCCCCGATTGGTTTGTCGGTGGTAGTCGGAACTGCTCGGCTCTGTCTACCTGCTGTATGTTTCTAGCGTTAGCCGCTAGGTGGCACGTACGTCGAAGGATTTCAAACGGAAACAACTTTGCAGCATTGAAAAGTTTATCTTCTCAGAATGATTCATAATCGAGGGTAGGGGGCAGTGATGTTATATAATACGTTAAGGGTGTATGACGTCACGCTACAACCCCTCTCCCCCCTGGATCCTCACAGACGGCCTCAGCTACATCTTTTGGCACGCTAAACATTTGAAAATTGTTAAATTTTATTGTGGATTCCAGCGATATTTGTCTGAAAACATGTCTTAAGAAGTGAGTATTATTTTAACATTTATAACCTTGAAGCACAAAAAATGCAATTTCAACCTATGAGGACGTATTAATTAATAGGAAAGTGCATTTTATAAGAGACAAGTTAGTTTGACGTTTTTTTTTCAAGAGTTTTCTATTACATTGTCATCTATAATCTACTTATTGCAACCTTGGATCCAGATTGTCACTATTAGAGTGTCTTCTAGTTTGAAACAAACTGCTGTAGGCTAAGATTGGCGAATCTTATTTTAAACAATACTGTTTAGGCTTGTTTAAATTCATCTTTATAAATAATTCAACTTTGAAAAACTTAAAACCAAAAGGTTAAAAAAATATCAAGTTAGGTTTAAAAATTGCAGCCATATAAATTTTCAAACTGCAATAACTCAAAAAAAGGAAGCTTTCATGAAAACTGTATGAGAATATTGAAATAGTCTATGGGTTATTTTTGATGAATATTTTGATTCCTAGTTTGTTTTGTTACGACAAATGATAAACGAGTAGTAAAGGTTAAACTGAGTACCAAGCTTTATTGACTCTTAATCACATGAGAGGCTGAAATATTTTCATTTCGGTCTGTCTTGAAGATATCTCGAAGACAAACTGACCTACTGTATACTCTTGCAATTTTGTATCCAGCGTACAAGGAACATCGAGTTAGGTGATGGCGTAAGGCAAATCATTAGATTTTGATGAGCTTTAGTGATAATTTTTACATTGGTTCTATGGGCAGCCATCAAGGGAACGAGATATCATAGAATAAACAAATTTGTAAACAGATTGAGCTGAAAACTTACTTACATTAAAACATAAAACCAATATTTAATACTTTTATTATTTTGTGAGGCCTATCGATATCAAGGATATCTTCTTCAGACACATCACAACAGATTGAGCTGATGCATATGTCTTTTTAACATATGGTATTTGGTGGATTGGTTGGTAGACTTTCATTACATTTTATCGAGTACTTACGAGTAGACACTCCATTGTATCAGTTTATATGCATATATACTCGTACAAGGTCGAAATTGGTGATGATACATGTCCATATAGGATTTTGCTGAGCATTAGTAAAGCATATAACTCAGGGTATTATCTCGAGAATGAATAGAACTATAAACTTGAAGTGTTGTATATTTTGGTTAACTATCCCTAAGGATTCTGTAAAAATCACGTTCTGTCTTTCTACCTGCTGTGTGTCTGTTTTACACTTGATATCTCAAGAATGAATTGAGCCGTGGGCTTGAAATTTTGCAAGTAACGTAATTTCTATACAAACAACGCCGTGTTTTATGAAGGGTATTTGGCCAAGCCTCTACAAAGTCTAACTATCCACGGGATAACGATGTCATCTGTAGACTTTAAATGTTGCATGAAACTAAATTTACTACATAGATAAGAATTAGATCGATGAAGGTACATGTCTATCCTGAGGCTGAGCGTCAGTGAAGTCTATCACTCAGTAGGCTGCAGTTTTCACTTCTGTCTGATTATCTGTCTGCTGTCTGTATGTAGGACATCATTAGAATGAAATGAGCTAGAATATTTAAGCCAGGCGAGGCGAATACTCGTGGCGTGGGATAATCTTACTTACGCTTAAAATACACTAATCATGTTATTAATGTAGTTTAACTGCTGATTAATAATCAACTGATTGTTGTAATTTACAGATGAGGTTACTAGCTCATTGTTGTCAAGAATGTAGCCAGGAAAAAAATTAGGGAGAGGATTCGGACAACTGATACTTTCCCGTAGTGGACAGAGAGTGAGCCCCCATTTTGTTCCTTAAAAAGTGAATGATCTTTCAGCAGTACATTTCAGTATAACTGGATTATTTAAATAATAATAATCGTTTACTAAAAAGGTAATTGAAAATTTGGGGGGTCCGGACCCCTTGACCCCCTCGATGGTTACGTCCTTGATCGCTATCATTTTGAACACGCGCTATAAAATGTTTGTAAGTATATTGCATGTTTTTGTCGACTTAATCGTTGTTTACATTTATTTATTTATGTATTAACAAGGAATATAGAAAAGAAATAAAATACTATGTTTCTAAAATGTTACAAAGCCCCTTTAATGGGGATTAAGACATTGAAAATAACATCCGATGAGCTGATTGTAGCATACTAGCGTCATCTCAATTTTAGACGCATATGAATGATGTAAAGTCACAAACACTTTTATGTCTATAGTTTTGGTTGCAGAATCTTTGGATATGTCTCTTTTAAAAATATACCAAAAAATAAATACCCTAACATATTTTTTTTAAATTTTCACATTATTGTTGGTCATTTAAAAAATGTTAATACTTGTTTAACTGCATTGTTTAAACGTTTAAACACTTAAAACATGTAGTTTACAACAACAAAATCAAAACGTTTTATTTTTTATCAATCATATTTTTAAAATCAGACATCTTTAATACTTCAACGGCCATAAATAAAGCAATAAAGGGTTTAGTGTTTAATATTGCTCTCTTTGAGTATTTAAATCATTTCTCTATAGTCGACTCTTTAAACTTAATAACAGAGTAATACTCGTATTTCTAAGTGGCCGCAATCTTGTTACAGTAACACGAAATTCGGCTCGCTCTAAGAATTATGTTACAGACTGGGCAGAGCACACACATCCAGGGTCAAGGGCCAACGTGGTGCAAGATGAGTTCTTGAAGTGTTTAATAATGATTCCAGTATCCAATTCCAGTATTCCAATTCGGAATCCAATTTAATTCCCCCGAATTGACCCGTGTAAGCCTTCCATAAATTCTATTCAGAAGTAAAAGTTACTCGAAAACGAATTTGGTTTGTTTAGTATAGTAGGTAATAAGCTAGGATGGCTGTGAATGTCAGGCAAGAATAAACAAGTTAGGCTACACACAACTTTGTTCAAAAGTAGGCAAGGGAGAATAGTTTTTACAGCGTTATTAAACTGTCGCTTCCAATACTGTGTTGCTGCCTTAGTGGTCACAGAAGCACATCTCTAGCAAAATTTGTTAGTTGACTTACATCTGTCAATTAGATGTCTGGGTACACACACACACATTGACTTTATTTAGTATAAAAAGCGCTAATCAGCTCCAGCTAGACAGCTACAGTAAGTTAGTTATAAAAGAAGGCGTATACAATATCTGTGGTTGGAACTCCATCTAAGGATCATAATAACTGAGAGGTGCGTGCTAGTCATATTAATTTCTCACGTTTATTTAGCATGAGGAAGTACCATACTGCCTCTCCCCTTCCCTCGATGACGCGGCGGCCCACCCTGAGACTTGGCCGATTTAACGACCCATGGGGAAAGGCAAGCGACAATAATCGGGCGGATATGGCTGAGGAACGACAAGTGCTACCGTAGAGGGAGCGTCCGGTGTTCGGGATGGCGCACACGTCTCCGTGGTAGCCCGCGCATACTGAGCAGGGAACAGTGGACACGGACTGGTGCCGGAAACCGCGCATTCCAAGCCAGGGAACAATACCGCGCCATCATCGCCGTCATCATCGACGTCCGGTGACCTGGCCAGGGTATTTAAAAAAACCTCGAAAGTTGTCCTAGAAAGTTGGAGATATGGGGAAATTAAGCATTTGGGGGAAATATTAAGGACAATTATTTATTGTGCAGTTATGGATTTATCACTAAATCGGGATATGTGATGTTAAACAAATTCCACTTGTTCACTTAACCTCAACCTCGGTCAACTTTAAACTGTTAGTCGTTCCTTACCTCACTAATCACTAATCACAGGTGAGAGATAATCTTGCTCAGGGGTGCCTCTAGGTCAATGCAATTCATGCGGCCGCGCGGGGCGCCGTTTAGGGAGTGGCGCCAAATCAAAAGGAATATTAGAAATGTACACTACAAAGATAGATTTCACCTTAAAATTGTCAATAACAAGAATTGGTACCGTTCCATTGTTTCACTAATCTAATGGGTTGTGGAAAACTCATGTGCTATTATTACATGCAAGCACTACTTTCCTCCTTTGTTCTTCTGGGAACATTGAAACAAGACTCGTCTGGTGGTTCAGCGCAACTCTACGGCCTCCATCCAGCTCGCTTCCAGTCCAAGATTACAAATATGACTTAATTTAAAATCCATCTTAAAAACTATCCATTGCTGTAGAATTGCAACGACGTATCTATGGGCCGGGAAGACTTCGTCTTTAAACTGCTTGAAAAAATAAACCGATACAAATTCATCTGATAACTGTATAATTTTACTCATAAATTTGAGACGAAATAAAGTTGAATATTTTCTGAATTTTGGTTTTAAGAATTAAAATTTCTGTAGATCGAAATAGAAGTGATCAGTTTCTATTAGTTATTTCCTTGCAAAGACCAAAAGACCGAACCAAACTCCAGTTACTTCAGCGATGCCACTGATGTGACAGGGCAGCCAAGCTTGCACTTGGAGCTCAATGTTGACTGTACTGATTAGGACCCACTTCCTTTTTTTTCAATGTTTTTCAATGTAATAGAATTTTCTAGATATAAAATTAGATATCAATTTGAATCTGGAATTATTTATTATGAGATTGGTTAATACGCTTGCTTGTGTTAAAATAGGGATTTTTTTAGAGCTAGAACCCAATTCGGGTGTTTTCCTGCAGCAGTGTTATTAATTGATTAGCCTATCACTCGTCGAACTGGAAGAATTTTCCGTCTTTCGAAAACTGACTGAGTTTTAGAAATTAAATTTTCCATGAACTTTCAATTCTATAAAATCAGTACCAAGTTTTATACTGGTGTGTGTCTCTCCATGAGATTTGGCTAAGCGTTGCGAAGCCTAACATTCTGAAGAATATCTCGAGAGCAAATTGCAGAATGTTACATACATTTATGTTTCATATATTTCTGATACATCTAATTATATTACCGCTCACTGCGCTGCCAAAATTCATCTTCTCTCTGTCTGTCTATCAAACTGTCTTATACGGAATATCTCAAGAACAAAATGAGCTATTAACTTGATATTTTGCAAGAAGCTTTATTTTTACGCAGGCAGAATTAAGACGAATTATGGTGCATGTAACTTCATGGAATTTGGCTGAGCATTAGCGAAGCTTAATATTCCACAATATATATCAAGAGCGGGTAGAGCTATATACTTAAATATTTGCATGCAACTTTTTACTTAGACAACATGGTGTTTGATGGTAATGCATATCTCTCTGTAGGATTTGGCTGAGCGTCAACAAAGCCCATCACTCATAAAGGAAAAATTCTCTCCTATCTGTTTGTCTGCCTGTGAAAAAGCTGGCCAAATTTCTCTTCTATATGTTTTACTGTCTTCTGTCCACTGGATTACTTGAGAAGGAACTGAGTTACATGTTTTAAATTTTGCGTGTAACTTTGGTCAAACCTTTTACGCAACATTTGGTGTAGCATACTCCTACCTTATATAAGATTGTGGAATGTAAACATGAGTGTTAGTCCTCATTGTTTACTGCTACATTTCAGATAGGGAAATAGTTTCAAGCACTTTATTAAGTCGAGTTAAGTGCATACAATAGTTGAAGAAGCTGTTTTGTTTTTAGCACAATGTCTGGGTAATAAAATCCATTTGCCTATCTGGTTTGTTTCACACATTTCGAGCATCACACATTTTTAATAAATAATATTTAAAAAGTCAGTATTCAACTCCCTCATCATAAAATATAAATTAATGTTTTTGTCACATTTTTAAAGGAGAGGCCGATCTTTTTTAAGCATTATTCTGCCTGTCCTCATGGGCCACTAGCCTGTCCAAGGATCTTATCAAACAGAATAAGGAGAGTAGACACAGTACAAGGTCAACAGTACTGATACAAGTGCTATGGTCACAGAGAGAATTTCAACCTGCACTATCTCTAACTCAGATCCGATATCTTAGATTGCTTGGCCATCGGCTCTCCCAAAATATAATATAATTAATTACTAACCCAATGGCAAGTGGCATGTAAGAAAGAAGTTTATAATGCTCCATTGTATTATCCAAGTGAACACCAGGTGACATAAATGAATTTCCTAATACTAATGATCCTAATACTGAATTTCCTAATAGTAATTTTCAAAGTCTATTCTCAAAGTACGCTACCTCTATTATACGATCATGTGCACACATCTTGATCTCTTGGTGTTATTTAAATGATGGTTTTATCTAAATTAATGACATATTTGGTATGTCCCAGTTTTTAAGATTAATATAACATCTTATCCTATTGTGCAATTAAGGTGTTTTCCAAATTGAATAGCTGTAGCCCTACTTAGGAAAACTAGAGCGGTTTTAGCAATCCATGTGAAATTATCGAAAGGAAAATAGTAATTTTGGCCTGTTTCGTAATCAAGCTCATGGAAATAAACATAAAAATAAGGATGTGAATTGTTACTTAAGGAATAACATTAATATTAATTAAAGAAATTACATATTTTCCATACATTTTGGAAGTCTACGATCGGCCACTTGGTAATGATTGTGAAATGAAATGAAATGAAATGATTTATGAAATGATTTATTAGCCCAATAGAACATTACAATGTTATAAGGCTCGTCAAGAAATAATAACACTAAATACTAAATAACAATTTTAAAAAAATACTAACTACATACAACACAAGTAACATATAGCTAATACTAGGTGGTATGATATTTCACATCTTAATTATTTTCTGGTGAATTCGGACGAAAATCGTCAAAAGTATAAATTTCAGTTTGAAGCATGTTGTAAATGTTGTAAACTAAATAGATAGAAATAGATATTAAAGCTAAAGAGTCAGGGCTTTACTTTATTTGTGTTCAAACATTGTTATTAAATCTTATTGGCTTCAATCATACAGAACTAAATTATTATTTTGTTTTGTCTAAATACCAACCTACCTACAGAAGGAGCTTATTTTTCCTCAGATAACAATGAGGGAATAAGAATAAAAAATATGGTACTTTTATTTAGATGAAAATATTATCTAAGAGAGAATCTTTTACAATCACATAATACATCAGAGCTGTCATACTGAACGATATGTAAAGTAAATTGTTAAAACGTAGTTAATTAACAATGTTCAAATATGTTTTATGTGAAAGCACAATTAATGCAAATAAGGAATTACATTAGTCGTCTTTAGCTCACAAATTTCACAAAAGAATATTATTTTTAAATCGATGCACATTCTAATAACACAAGATCCAATCCAATGACCAGGTATTTTTAACAGTAATGAAGAACATAAAGGGAATCCCAGTAAAAAATAACAGCCCCCCCTCAGTGATAGTTTCATAAAAATGTGTCACGCCCTTTGGAATGTACATTTTGAAATACAAAAACAAATTTTAATTTGCATTATTTAAACGTTTTTAAACAGTTGTCATTGCATAAAAAATGTAAGGCATTTTTTTATAAAACCTGTTATTTGTCCAATATTAATATCCATTTTTTTGTTTGATTCCACAAAATATGTTTTGACATTCAAAATCTAATCTGTTTCTTGTTTTCAGTTGTTACACAGAAAATCAGATTTATGGCTGATAAATATAACAGTTTTAAGACTTCAGACATCTTTTGTGCTGCTTGTTGAGACATATAAAAGGTATTTTGACTGAACCATGATGAGGAGATGTTGGCTGGCCGGTCGGTTACTGTATTGTCGGAGAGTATTTAGCATGCAGTGGTGGCCCAAGGCTTCCGCTGGCTGACGTAGCAGTTCACACTAGGGTCCAAACCATTTCAGGTATTCACCATCACACTTGCCTCTCCCCTCTGCCAGAGTGCCAGCCAGGTATGACTCCTCTTACAACTCTCATATCTCTAGTAGAATGTTATCACTTTGTGCTTTCCATTTATTAAGTTTTGTTCAAACAGCCTCTGGTCTGATGATTGAACATTTTGCAGATGTTATTTTGGAGAGATTTCTTTACCTATACTGGTTTAAGTTAGGACCTCGCCCTTTTTAAAACCATTTAGTGGTGATTACTGGGTTTTCATGACGAATATTTCAGTATAGCTCTAATGGAAAGTAATAATAAAAACAAACATAATAAAGAAAGAACTTGATGGAAGTCTACAAATGTCCTAATGACCTTGCCAACTGGCCTTGAAATTAATAAAGTTACAAGAAACACTAAATTATTTTTAATATAAAATTTAAAGAAATCAGTACCTGAATAATTAATTACCATAAACACAATTAAATACATACAAGTCTTATTTCCTTGTATTGTTCGTGCATAAGACAGTTTTAAGCCTACATTTCTCAATACAAATCATGCCTCTTATTTTTTATCTTTTATAAAATTAAGAGTGCAAGACAAGTCCTAAATATTGAAACTTTGTTGTCAGGTATTTTTACACGTACTTTGTTAGGCAATGAATTTATTTATTTATATATTATTTATAAATACACAATTGCAATACAAGTGAATATTGTTCAATAACAGGGTGTAGATTAAGCTTCATGAAAAATACTACAAAACTGATAGCAAATTCATACTCTTATAATTTAACACATGCCCTAAATGACTAACTTAACATCTCTACACTTTAAAAAGACTTATGCACCAATAACCTTTACATTAAGTATATAAACGTTGAAACCTATTATTTATACATTTGGAATATTTTAACAAAATATTATTATTTAACACCTTCATTGCGGCTCTAACTGTGATCTTGAGTCCCCTCGATCTTATTCTGTGCTGTAAGGCGTCTGCTGCAGCCAACATGTTAAACAATTTCTCTGTATCATGTAAATGTTTCAAAGTTACAATGACACATATTTTTGTGATTAATAACTATTAATGGCTATTTCTATTTTTGTACACAAATGAATACAAATTATTTTAATTTTATTCTATTACTTAACAAAACTAGAAAATAACAACCCATTTTTGTGTGACTTTATAATTTCTTTATTTATACAAAGTTATATGTAAGCTAATAAAATGTTTAAAATGAGTAAAGATGATTACAGTAAAAATTGATTGTTATTTTCACTGATACATTTTTACTTAGTATAAAGTGGCTAACATTAATACAGCATTAAGTTTCAGAGCTCTAAAATGGAAAAACTACTCAAATATTTCTACATCATTTAATTATATTATGTAAGTATATTTGCATATGCATTGTTCTACAACACTATTCTTACATAACCAAGGTCAGTTGGAGTAGATAAAATTTGTATGGAATGACATATCAATTATTTGATGTCATTTTGTTATGTGTAACTGTTAACTCCCCCTTCTTTGATGACATTCCTATCCCGATAGACCAGATGACAAGATAAATTTAGAATTTTGTTGGTCATACATTAAAATCCGAGTTACAGATAGTGCACTTATAAATCCTGTCTTTGAGGACAGCACAGTTAATGTTATACTATACTACTCTCCCATGATCCTAGGGCAGAATAAAAAGAAGTACCAACTTCCCATTTGAAGTAATAAAATAGAAATAACCCTAAGAGTTTTTAGTCTACACATAAAATGTGGTCCTCTGTTATGCTTTTATCAAAAAATTTTGTGAAAATTGAAAAACAACATTACAAGCCATACACGCAGAATGAATTTTTAATTTACTTATTACAGGAAATTTATTTAAGAACTATCATAATCTGAATTGTTACTGTGCTTACTAATGTGAATGCAAGTAGTGGGATTTTGGGCATTGTTATATGTTACAAAATGTATAGCACTACGTCTCAGTCTGGACTTTGTCTACTAGTCAGATATCAATTATATCTCTAAGTGACAGTCCATTGCCGCACTTTTTAGTTTATTTTTAATATTTTGGTTATTTTTAATGCATTGAAATTTCTACATCTAAAGAAGAGGGTAGATTTAAATCCTTGAAACATAGTGGTATACTATTTGCAACATATAACGAAGGCAAAATGTCCGAAATCCTACAATCCTTTCAAATCATCCATCATAAATAAGAAGCTTTAAACAAAGAATAACGTTTAATTTTCACTGTTATCACAAGAACTGTTTCTTTTATTTAGATAAAACTCATCCTGATAACATCAAACAAAATGAATACTGTATTTTTTATTTAAATTGACAAGGGATGATTTTATACTCAATCTGCATAATATACAAGAGAAATTTTTGAAACTATGTTGTTGAGAAATAATTACTTACAATTAAAATTTATTATATTTGAGTAAAATTTGACAGCAAATACTACTAAGGTTATTTCATATGTTTCATTAGAATTCTCCCTCCCCTGATCTTCTATTAATAACTAATTTACCTTCACAACTAAATACTCAATAAAAACAACTAATGAGAAAACACAAAAGAAGTTTAGAAAACTTTAAATTTATATTTTTCAATTACTATGAAAACTATTTTAAAAAGTAAACCTTTTAAAATGTTTACATTATTTCTGCTGAATAACAATTAAATTACAGAGGCCACCCTATCACTAATTGAATCATTGAATGTCCCTCAGGTTATTCTACTTTGGGTTATTCTTCCATGCATAATACAAAATGATGTCACCTATTTTATGCTTGTCTATAATTCAAAACGATTTTCTGCTTTTGGACAATGTTATATTACAAAAAGTTTAATGTCTGACTGTCAAATCCTTATCCAGCTTTTAATGAGCTTGAGAACTACTGTAAAATTGATGTATCCAGTTATCTCTGGGCACCCTAATAGATGTATAAGAATAGCATATCTCTTCTGTGTCATAGGTGAGAATGATATTCAGAAGGGCTTATGATAGTAGTAGGGCAGGGTGTCTGAAAGAGTGAGTCACTATCAAAGGCTACATGTCAACAGTCTCCCTCCACCAACCTCAGTCACATGAAGTCTTCCTTATTCCGTGAAAGCACGAAAATGAATCCAACCTGCCTAAAACTATGTCTTACAAAAAAGTATTGCTACAGTGTAAGGCCTTAATTAGCTTTCTATTCTTTCAGGAAAACAAACAACAGAGACTATGTTACAGGTAACATCAGATACTGATTTTAGAATACAGTAATAACAACACTGAAGAAGAGCACTTTACTTCATCATGTTCATCAAAAGTATGGTACAGACGAAATAAATAAAATATTGAAGTTTCATCTTTAAATGGACAAATGTTGTGTTATATTTAACAAACTACTGTATATTAGATTTTACTTTAACTAAACCCTACTGGGAGGAACTGTTTCTGAAGAGCTGAATGCTTCCAGGTGGCACGTGGTGACTCGAACTGTGCAGCTGTCAGCTCAGGAAGCAGGCAAGATGTCGGCATAGCCGAGTGAGATAAGTCTCGGCTGTGCCATGTCAAGCCAACTTTCCCTGCTGACAATCTTCACTTTACCGTATATGAAACAGCCATCACAATCGATTCCACAGTCATCTGGTACACTAGCTCATCTATCTTCACCCGAAGTTGATTGTGAAATGCCAACATACTACCTAGAAGTGTTTTCTGCTCAATAGGAACATATCTGAAGGTTCTTTAATTAGGAATTAACACTAGCTTAACAAAGATTATGCTGTAATATATGTTAGATGTTCCACAAGGACCATCCTTCACATGTTTGTGGTAATGTTAGTAAAACCTAATCACAGTTATTTTAAATAATTATTAAATTTTCCTTTTAAAAATAGTTTATCACCATAATAGTAATTGATTAACTTCAGATTTATATATGTTTTTGTTTAAAATAATTATTTTTTCTCAAAGTAAGGATATTATTCTACTTTTTATTGGAGCTAGAACAGTTATAGAAAACAAAAAGTATTTTGGGAGAATTCATTAAATCAAACAATATATCAACTAATATCACAAAATTTTAATTGTACAAAAATACAATGCAGGTTATGTTTACTTTTTGTTACACAACCATATCTGGATGGTTTAAAACTCTAATATTGTGGACTTTTTGAATTTTGGTCCATTTTTGTAATTTAGAAAAAAATTCAGTAAAAAGGGAAAATTTGAAATTATAAAACTTGCTACTTTATTACATAATGTTCATATAATTATATTCCCGCACAAGCATATACACTATCTGTGCCATATCTGTCTCCATATCTTATATAACTTCAAGTGATTCACTACCTGTAATTAATTAGAATATTCACATCTGCCATATCAGATTGGATATAAGTGGCATTGAACAAAAGTAAAATAAAAAGTTGTCTTCAAATTTGGTCTAATGCAGCAATTTTATGGCCCACTGTGTGGCATATCTTATAAAATTTGACACTCACTGAAATATCTTTATAAAGAAAAAGAATTGTTATATGTACATTTTTGGAATTGCTAAAAATATGATATTAAAATCAGTACATTTAAAAAAATATTAAAATGTTTTTTGTTAAAAATAATAAGTATACTAACTATGCTGAAACATTATAAGTCTCTTCCAAACATGTACGAAAAAGATACCGATGTTTAGTGTGGGAGACGTAAAATAACAACATGATTCTACATAATTCATGTATGGTAAATATACACAAAGTGATTATAAAAAATGCTGCATAACTTCGGATAATAGATAATAACATTAAAATAAAGAAATCAGTTATTACAAATGAATCTCTTCTATTAATATTCACAAATATTAGTTTATTAAAACTGAAAATTCCTGATAACAACCAGCTGTTCTAAAAATCAGCTGATAATATTGAGAACAAGTCAAAACAAACAGTGGTGTGACACTTTTTGACTATGCTTTGTTTTCTCAAGATTAATGGAAATTCATAAAAAATAATAATTTTCTTTACTATGTGAAATGGTACCGTAATTTCTTATTATTGTGTGTTTAACAATGTCCCAAAGTTTGGGAGTCTATTTTAGGAAGAATAACTTAAATACGGTAATTAAATTTGTAGTATCATATTTAACTGCTGAAAATGTCATAGTTTTATACATTACACAAATTTAACCCTTTTAACCCTGCCAAAAATTTTTTGGGCATACTGAAAAATACTAGACATATATTGTAAGGGACTGCGAAAAATACTGGGCCAAAATTCGTGTTTTTGTAGATATCTTTTTCAAAAATCATAACATCTTTATTGTATGACATAGGGTCATAATTCTTTTTTTATTTTCTTACAAAATAAAAGTATTTTACATAAAAATAAATAAATAATGTAAAAAATATTTTGTAAATTTTTTTTAATTTTGAAGCATAAAAACTAGTTTTCATGAACACATTTCATTAATCAAAATTATATTCATAATCATCACAATGTATTTCTAAGTCCACATACAAAAATTCAGACACCTACCTTCAAAAACTTGGAAGAACGATGAATTTTTCCAAATTGTGGTAAAATCAACAATTTTTCCATTTTACAAGTCAATAGTGGTTTCTGTGTCTTTGATGCACTTTTATAGTAAATAACACAAATTGACTATTGCAATAAAAAATGTATGTTTATAAATCATAAAATAACTAGAAAAATTAGAGTTCATATCTATTTACATATTTACATAATTTATGGTAAATATGTTGGGAATCTGTAGTAGACCAGTACATCTTTATTATGGGTTTAGGATTGAGTCCCATGTTCAAGAGAGCAGCAATAAACGCTTTCATTTCCGGCAAAGTGCCGTTTTTCCACATTCTTGCACTTGGATTTGGAGCTAATGTGTCGTGTTTATTAATGTACTCCCTAGCATATCAGTTTGTTTCATTTACAAATGTGGTAAGAACATTTACTGTAAAAAATTATGAGAAATAATCAATGGGTTTTGAATTATGAGGAGGGCAATGCTTTGGCCTGGGTGTCTCAAAGAATTGGATATTATTATGGTCGTAGCCTGGGTCATTTGTTTCATCACAAACAGTCCAATCATCATTGTCATCATTATTTACAGGGTGTACTAAATTATCATCATTTACATTTTCTTGAATAGCAGGTAGGTCTAGGTTGTCTGAATTAGCGATTATATGTTCAATTATATCACTAACATTGTCATGAGTCATATTTACTGGTATGTTTACAGTTTACATAGCCAACTGCGACATACTTTGTGTGAATGAACATTGGTGTACCAAAGACGAGATTAATCTATATGTACCAGATAATTTCATCTTGGCTGATAGCTTCTGCAGGACATCTTCATACGGTGGAGCTGCAATTTTTGTAAAGGAAGCCTTTCCACACCCTTTTTCGGTTGTAAATATTGACTCTATTTGTGAACCTAAACTGTTTGAATCTGTAATGATAGCCTTTGGTACTATAAAATTGTTAGTCATAGCTGTATATCGTACCCCTGATTCATCTTTAGATGGTTTTGTATATAAGTTGTCTCAGCTTCTTGATTTTGTTAACAACAATGCTAAGTATCGAAATTTTAAGATTGTTATTGCGGGAGACCTAAATGTTGATCTCAATAGATGCAGCTCTTCAAAAACTAAATTTATCAACACCCTCAAGTCCTACGACTGTTTTTGCCTCAACCATTTACCTACTAGAGGAAATTCATGCTTAGATAATTTTGTCTCAAACCTTCACCCCTCAATGTATAGTTGTAAAACAGTACAGGCTCATATTTCTGACCACCTGGGTCTGCTTTTAATATTTAAATTAGTCTGCACGAATGCTGATGTCTCTTCCTCGCCTGCTAATATGTCTGTAAAATCAAACTATACTTACAGAGTATTAAATGATGTTAGTATTAATAAATTAAAGTATAGACTAAGCAACACTGACTGGACAGAGGCAATTGCTGGAGATGATCTTGATGTAGCTTTTAACAACTTTATGGAAGTTGTGTCTCACAACTTTAATGACTGCTGTCCTTTGAAAACTAAGTTAGGAAATAATCTTGGCAATAAGGTACTAAAGCCCAAATGTTGGTATACACCTCTGTTAGCTAAAATTAAGATACTACTTGATGTAAGTTATGAAAAATGTAAAATTAATCCTGACCTATTAGAAAACCATAGGAGAATTAAGAAGTTATATCGGAACCAGATAATCTTAGCAAAAAAGAACGCCAATGATGAATTCATATTACAGTCGCATAACCTATGCAAAGCAGCTTGGAGAGTAATTAATACAGAAACAGGGCGTGCTTCAAAAAAATGCTCTCAAACGCTACCTCCTATCTCTGTTAATGAATTTAACAACTATTTTGTAAATATTTCTAGTCATGTAAATAGTACAAATGTTAATTTAGGCTTAAATACAGCTAGTTCCAGTGATATGATAGCGTCGTCTGGCATAAATAGACCTAAGGCACCATCTTTAAAATGGCACACTGTAAATCCTACTGATATTCTTAAGACAACCACTAGGCTTAGTAACTCAAGAGCTGAGGATGTCTTTGGACTCTCCAATTTTGTAATTAAAAAAATAATTTGTGAAATTTTGTATCCTTTTACTTTTCTTGTAAACTGGATGTTCAACGCTGGACTCTTCCCACAGTGCCTAAAAGTAACAGTCACTGTCCCTATTTATAAGAAAGGTGATAAAAATAATGTAAATAACTACAGACCTATTGCCTTGGTACCTGTCTTATCTAAGTTGGTTGAATATATTATTAAGTGTCAAATTGAGTATTATTTTGAATTTAACCACCTGCTTTTATCTGCACAGTTTGGTTTTAGGCAAAGCTTATCTACTACTAAGGCTGTTGAGAGTGTTGTCTCACATATTATTAATAGTTTTGAAAATAAAGAAGAAGTTAACACTTTGCTATTGGACTTAAGCAAGGCTTTTGATACTGTGCCTCACCAAGAACTTATTAAGAAACTAAAGTACTATGGAGTTGAATATAACGAATTATCACTTATAACTTCTTATATATCACAGCGATACCAGTTTGTTAAAATAGGCGAACAGAGGTCGGAGCTTAAGCAGGTGGTAAGCGGGGTTCCCCAGGGCTCTGTCCTGGGTCCCTTCTTATTCACTGTCTTTATTAACGATTTTCCAAATTTTGTTCCTAATAAATGTGTACTTTATGCTGATGACACTACGTTAATGTGCTCTAACTTAAATCCTGAAATCAATGCAGCCATGATCACATATATGAGAGAAAGGTCCAACCTCTGGTTTTCTGCCAATGGCCTATGTGTGAATGAAGATAAGACAGAAAACATCATCTTTAGCCTAAGCACCAGTTCTGTAACTAAGTCAGTTAAGCTACTTGGAATTAACTTAGACTCTAAGCTTACCTGGAAACATCACACAGATGCTCTTTGTGCTCGGTTGTCTAGAGTTATATTTTTACTAAAAAAACTTAAAACCTGTACAAGCTGTAGTCTATTAATGAAAGCATACTTTGCATTATTCCACTCACATCTTTTGTATGGAACTTTTCTTTGGGGAAATTCAGGTGGGGCTAAGGAGGTCTTCTCATGCCAAAAGAAAGCTTTACGCATAATGTTTAATTTTAATGTCACTGACTCTTGTAAGCCACTATTTATAAAGCATAGTATACTCACTGTTCCTTCCATTTATATCTTGCAAAGCTTAATGTATGTTAAGGAAAATCTAGATTTATTTAAACTTAGACGCTCTAAGCATGACTACTGCACTAGACAACGAGACCTTATTGACCTAAAGCACGCTAGACTAACAAAAACTCAGCACGCATACTCTTATATTGGTATCAAACTGTTTAACAAGCTGCCTATGTCTGCTAAGGATGTTACCTGTAAAAACTTTAAAAATGTTGTAATTAAGTGGTTAAAAGAAAAAGCCTTTTATAGTATAGATGAAATGCTTCTGTGTAGTATAGACGATTTAGCCTTTTAGATTTTATTTCCTTTTGACTTGTACTTTGAACCATAAGTGTCTAGTATGTATTTTATTTTATACTATCTTGTTATACTGTGTAAATGTATAACAAAATGACTTTGTCAATGAATTGTAATATTGTGGGACGACAATAAACAGATTCTTGATTCTTGAACTCACATCATAAACAAAACTAAACTGCAATCTAGTTTGTTCACCAGCTGGACAGTCAGGTGAGTCATGTAGCCAGCTGACAGATGACAAAGCAACTTTCAAAGCAGTCTGCTACCAAGAAAAGTCTTCAAAGACTTACAAATTATATATTTCCTTGTTTATAATTTCATTACCTAACAGCTGATATAAAATTGGTTAGACCTAGGCAAAATTAAAATACCAATAAATAAAAAAAGTGAAGGTCCTATATAAAGGACGTCGGTATTTTTAGCAGTGATGAAGGACGTTCTACATATAGGACCTCAGTATTTTTGGCAATAACTCAACGGTCCTATATATAGGACGTCAGGGTTAAAAGGGTTAATAAACAAAACACTGGTTTTATTTGTGAAATTTAACACTTCAAATTTTTAACAAGTAAAGTTTCAAGCAGACATTTGGTATGTTGCCATAGAAATTCGCTTATGATCTAGGCATAAAAAGTTTTCTTAAAAAATGTTCAAAACCTTATTCAAACTTCGAAAATAAGTAAAACACAAAAGAATTTTATAGTAAAAGAGAATAAATTGTTTTGCAGAGTAAAATATTATGTGTTTCGTAGATATATCAAATAGAAAAATAAATGTAAACTTTTATTCATTACAGATGTTTGTTAAATATTTTTGGATTGACAGATTTCTTAGCTTGAATTTAACATGAGAGTTATTACTGAGTACTTGGAATGTTAATTTTTTCTACTACTACACAATTACTATTTTGTCTGTGTTATTTCATTGTAGAGTGGCACATATTCAGAGGAGTCGTATAATTGTATAGATGCATTGTCTTAACACGTTCACAATGATGTGTACCCCATCAGGTATAAGCGATCTTTCACAATTGTGTGTTGTATGCCTGATGGAGTACACATTGTTATGCATTTCATTTTTGCGTTTTCATTGTTTACCTGTATTGGTGGTTTGTTAAATTTGATTCTGCACTTAAATACCTCAGACTATAGTGTACCCCGCCAGGTGCATGATTGCTTGATTTTTAAGGTAAATGAATTTTTTTAGATACATTTTGGGATACAAGGAGAAACATTTTAAAAACATGGTTTAAAATAATTATTTTTGTGCAAAATTGTGAAGCCTTTCTCGTTATACTTAGACATTTGACGTAAAAAAAATGGATTACAGTTTTTTGCCACATTTATTTTAAAATTCAACCATTATAATGAAATAGTCCAGAAAAATTTTGTGAACGTATTAAATTCTTATTTCAGCAACTTTGTACAAGAATATTATATAGTATGCATGACACACACACACACACACACACACACATATATATTTATATATATAAATTATTACATTAAGGCTCAATATATAAATAATTATTAAAAGGCTCAATTATTACATTTTAGTTAGAAAATTTAATTAAAAATCCAACAATACCAAGTTTAAGAACATTAGTTAATAAACAAGGGAGATAGTGCTCTCTTAAAAAAGGCAAGTAATAATATCCATTTTTATTATATGACAGCATTGTTTATGAATAGTTTTCAGTAATATTGACTTTAAGAAATTTTCAACACTTTGATTTAATAGGTAACTTTAAATATTTAATTGAATGTATATTTGGTATTTTATTAACTTATATAGTCTTATACAAGAACTTTATTTTAAGAATCTCATTGATAAAAAATATCTAAACTTTAAACCTTTCATATTTTACGAAATATAACTAAATTTTGAGATTATTTTTGTGCTATTCATTTATTATTTAACAATTCTACTGTAATTATACTTTGATTTTATGTGCAAGCTGTTAATTATATACGCACTCATCCAATATTTGTTGATAGCAAGCATGAACTACTACCCCGGTGAAAATCTCATTGCTCTACTACAACTTGTAAATCCTTTTAACCCCTAAATGTTGTAAACCATGGTTGTAATTAAATTCTTATTACAGTTCTACATACTGTAATTTCATCAATAAATATAAAATTTTAATGGTTTTTTTTATTTCATTATAATTATTTTTATAAACAGAATGCAAAGGTTTTAATTTAATTTTAACATAAGACTTTGCAATTTAAATATATATAATAAAAAACAGTAACTTAGTACATAATTATATATCTTATTATATCTATATATCTAATTATATATCCTATCTATAGTATGACACAAAAGAAAATGTGCATACACTCCTGATATATGAACTTTGTTTAATGTTATTATTACAACTGTTTTGGTGAGTATATTGCACTACCTATTATAAGTTATTTTAAGGTTCTTTTACTTTCTTAGGTATTTTGTTATTTTGCACAAAGTTATCCTAATCGTAATAATATTATAAATGCAAAAGTGCTTTTGTTTTGCTTTCATCCATAACCTATTCAATCATTTATACTGAAATTTTACATGGATTTTCTTACAGTCCTGGTATGAATATATAGGGATAGCTACACTCCACTGGTTTGTAAAGTTGTGAAAAATCCCATTTTGGTCTCTAAAGTTACTAAATATTCATTGAAAGAACCTGTCAATGTAATAAACTGTTCTGTTGAATTGAAATATTCTTTATTCATGTTAGTACAAAAAGTACATGAATGGTGTCAATCATTTACAATAAAATAACAAATACTGATTAAGGATTATACAACAATTAATTTTTTATTGCAGCGAAAACAAATTCAATAAAACCCTGTCTTACAATAATTAAAACCTCACAATCTCAAAACATACTTAAAATCTCATAAACAATGCTCAGCTATGCTTCAAACTCTTCAAAATTATACACAGTTTTGTTAATAAAGTAATCTTTTAGATAGTATTTGAATCTTTTAAACATTTTTCATTTTTTATATATATATATGTAGGAAGATTGTTTAAATATTTTGCACGAATGTAAATGGTTTTCTTTTTAAAAAGATCCAATTTATTCAATTCAGTTGCTATATTACCCTTTTATCTAGTATTATAACAGTGATTGATTCCTGATAAAGGTAGTTTGTTGGCTTTCATTAATTGATTAGTGTAGAGAATAGCTTGGTCCATGTAACACCATAAACTGTCATGTTACCCAAACTATAAAATTTATTTTTGACTGTACCATTCCAATCAGTGTCAAAAATAATACGAATATACATTTTGTAGTACTAGTATCTTATTTAAATTAAATTTTGATGTACCTCCATAAATGCATAAGCAAAACGCAATTGCAGAGTATACGTAATCAAAATAAAGAGCCTATAGTATCAATTAAACAAATTTTTGACATTCTGTAAATTAAAAATAAGCCGAAGATAATTTAAACAGCTTGGTCAACATGCAAATCCCAAGTTGTGTTGATCAAGAATTACACCCAATAATTTTGTTCATTAGTCAATTTAACAATGTGTCTTTAAATGCTATTAACACTAGCATTATCAGCAAATAAGCAAATTTTATTTATTAGGTCATCATTGACCAACTGTGGTCAACCCTTTAAATAAATTTTTAAAAAAACAGAGGTCCCAAAATAGACCCTTGAGGTACACCAAGTTTAATTTCTAATAGTGGAGATTAATTGCATGCTATTGTATTGTTAACCTCATGTCTAATTTCAACATATTGTCTCTTGTTTGTCAAATAATTCTGAAACCAGGCTAGACAATATTTTCAATGTCAATAGAGTTTAATTTATCTAATTGTGTGAACTATGGCATACACTATCAAAAGTCCAATTAAGATCTAAAAAGATCCCTAAAACCTTCTCTCCTCTATCCACAAAATTAATTATAGATTCTATAAAATCAATTCCTACCGTGACAACTGCGGACACCATGTTGATCAGGGTCATGCAAGGAAGTTCCCTCCAAAAGGGACGATAATTATTTAGTTCTTTACACTCCCCCTTTTTTTGAATTAACTAGATGAGTCAAAGGAAGAGCCAAACTGATTGAAGCATATTTTAATTACAGGCATCGGAACCTCCTCAAATCCTGTTGACCACTTACTGTCAAATGAAGAAATTATTTTCAACATCTCCTCAGTTGAAATTGTTGCACATTGAACTTTAGACATTATTGATTGTGGCTCCATGAAGTAATCCTTTCCAGTCTGTTGAGTTAGTTTGGGTTTGATAGATAAATCCACAAATTCATTGAAAAACTATTGAAAATGCAGCTTTTTCTATGGAGATCAGAATATAATGTATTATTTAATTTCTAAATTCAAAATCTCTAATATTATTTTGCTTATTTTTAGTTTTCTGATTTATAATATTCCATGTAATTTTACAAATATTATCAAAAGCCTTTATAAACTTCTAGAAATTTTATATGTAATTATATTGTTCTTGTAATTATTTTTACAAAATTTGAAATGTTTAATCAAATTTTTATTATTATTAAATCTAACTGGCTCAATTTCAAAATTTTTTTCTTCTTATTTTAATTCTCTAGTAATCCAAGCTTTGCAATTCACAATCATTTATGAACCTTAGGGAACCATAAATTATAATAATAAATAAAAAATATTAAAGAACACATCAAATTTAAACTCCACAGGTGCATTAAACACATCTATCACTTTCATTGCTTAAATAACCATTAAGAATTTCCATATTGTCTTTAGTGAAATTTCTACTTTTTTAAATTCAGGTTTATAACTGTCACTTTTACTTATATTAACATTTAAAATCTTCAAGATCAATGCATCATGGTCAGAGATTTGTGTGTTTACAGCATATACCCTCAAGGTATTGACATTAATGTTAGTAAACACATTACCTATGGCCGTTTGAGAGGTGGACATCTATTCATCTTATACATTCCAAGAATTAGTTGTATAGTGGAAGGAGAATCGGTAAGAACATCAATATTTATATCACCTATCACAATTACATTTTTGTAAAACATTAAGAATTTGATGCAATTTTTCTAAAAAGATTTGGACAGAGGTATTTGGAGAGCGATAAACACCCATCAAAATGAAAGTAAATTCGAAGCATTTGTATTTCACTAGCCAACATTCAAATTCTTTTTCAGTCATCAAATTGTTTAGGATGGCAGGTTTTAAATTTGTATACTTAACTATGCTTTCTTTTCCCAGAATTAAAATACTGTGTAAATAATGTTTTATGACACCACAACCATGTGTAATTAATTTAACCACTATTTTAATGATAATATTTATGTTTTGTAATAACTGTAAACGTTTACGTGCATGAATGTCTTAAGACTCAAAACTGGTTGGCTTACTTGATATTGTGATATGGTATTTTTCCTAACATGCTTCAAGAAGCCATTATTTCCTAGACTAAGAATTCTCCAGCTCAAAACCTATCATAAATGAATATGAAATGTTGCATAAGCTTCGTAAGGATTTCTTCCTTATACTGGGAGTAGATGTTTTTTGACAGTAGTGGATTTCTCAGTCCCAAGTATGTATATATTTTCATCATCATGACAACAAGGCATACACAACTATGGCACTGGTAAATATATTAGACCAAAAGAAGATTACAAGAGATGTAATTGGAACTTTTTGTTTTAACATAAATTCTCCTTTTTTGCCCCAAACAATTTAGTAAAAATATTTTTAGCCCTGAGTACTCCAAAAGGACTTTTTTTATTCCTTTCAGAGTAAAAACGGATTTTGTAAGTACACATACAAATGCTTGCAAATGTATTTAAATAATTATCAGTAACCAAATAGACAGGCAATTTCAATAACATTTTCCATACAGTTGTAGACAGTAAATACTTGAATGTTCTTAATTTTTAACATTTTATCACACAAAAACACATTTTGTATTATACTGTAGCAAATAGAAATTTTCAGTAAAAACTTATTTTAGTAACTTACTTATTTCTAATTATTTAGGTTACTTTAAACACTTCTAATTGTGCAAGCCTGATAGGCTATGAACAAGGTCAGATCCTAGTTTGTTCAGATTAGTACAAATATTAATTTACCACTCAAAAGAATCCATACGTATTGAGTACTGAACTAGTTTGTATAGTTGAACAAGATACACAAAAGAAAAACACACAAAAACAGTCAATACAAAATTTTATTACAAAACACTTCATGAAACAAGTTGCATTACAGTAATAAACAAGTATCAATGCTACAATAGAAATCTTACAAACCTGGTTCATGTTGTTACTACCATAACAAATCTCTAAGAATACTTCTACATTTTCTTTAATGTTTCTAAAGATAAAAAAACCTATTAACTGTAGCCATAGCACCATATATTTTAAATCCTATGTACAGGGATGTACCCAGAATTTCTATTTAAGAAAATAATAATAATATATACTTATATGAAACTTATTGTATACTTTTTTTATTTTTTATCAGTGATGAATCACACTAACTAAAGCTATTCAACACAAAAATACACAAATTATTCATTATTCATAAACATAGTTAAAGTTTACAATTTAATTGGGAGATTTGGACCAACGTCTATCGTATGGTTACATCCCTGTATACAGAATAATAAACTTCTCACAGCATAGAATCTTATGTTTGATAAAAAATTACAATTTGATTATATTTTACTTATTACTATGTAATATATTACAGTAATTATTTCTGCAAAAGTCTAAATTTGAATTAACAGTCTTTGCAACATTATTTTCATAATAAAAGTCGAATTCTTAATTTAACTACGTTATTTTTTATGCCTCTTAATTGATTGTAAATAATAAAAAAAAAACTGATTATATTTACCTTTGCCACCGTTATATTACACAAAATGTTGTTCAATGCGTTTATCTCTTCATCTTCTTACTAAGTAAGTCATTTCTTCATAAATAAAACTGAAACATCACTTACTTTAACATTAAGCACAAAAAGGAACTTGATTGCTTAGTTGTTTTGATAAGATAATTATGTATATATTTATTATAATCTAACAATAATGATGAAACAAGATGGTTTTATAACACACCTGTGACTAATACATAAAAGTGACGAAACCAAAGCGGACTCTACTACAGGCCAGAGCACTGTCCGGTTCTACCAGGTGCTACATTACAGCTGTGGTACAAAAAATTGATCCCAAATTGTATGACAATTTTATAGATGTATAATTTATATGACTACATTATATATACATATTTTATGAAAATTAATGCATCTTGATGGACAAAAATAAATAAAACAGTACAAGTCACCAGCTGTTGCTTTGTAAAAAAGCATGTACTACCTTCTGCATTCTTGTGGAGAACAATAAACGTTAAATTATGTAATATACAATTACAACATAAAATTAGCGACTATATAATATCCTAAAACATGATTCTGTAATATTATATGACCACATTCTTTGGGAATTTTCGTGTTCAATCAAATGATGGAATCCACACTCAAAAGGTTAAACCCGATATTTGAAAGTTTGGCTCTTCCTTTATGCTATAATATAAATTTTATCGCAATTGGATAATATTTACTACTTCAAAAGTGAGGTAATATAAAAGCACGTTAATGCGCCGCATATGGGGCACGTGCCTCTTCTGAGTTAAGATAGATAAAACATGTGGGCGTTCACGCATATCAATGCACACAGTGCTTCTAATATGGCAGCAGACAGCCACAACCCAAACAGGGACATGATATCATGTAGGTGATGACTAAGGCCTGTAGTGGAGTCGGTCTTGACCAAACTGTCACAGACTGAGGTTAGATATAAGACTAGCGAAAACTACACATCATACAGTGTCATAAATAACTATTCATTGAATAACTACAAAAAACTATTTTTATTATATCATTATGTATTAATTATTAAAATATAACATATTTTGAGCACTGAACACTTTATGTAATTGATCTTGTTACAGTACTGTAAGTGAATTAAAATTAAATGAAATACAATCGGAAATAAATATTATGTCTTCATTAAAACATTATGTAAACACGTATTGCAAAATTTAACAAAACTTATTTTTTATAGTGCAGTAAACGAAGTATATTATGGAGATTAAGTTTGTATTCATTAATACCAAAAACTATTACAATTATTATAACAAAATTATTTTATTTTATAGTGAATATTTTGAATTGGATAACACCAATGTTGAATTGAACCAATGTTACTAGTTCCCTGCAAAATAAGTAATTTTTTAAATTATTTTAAGAGTACACAACAATTTTAAATTATGGAATTGTATTACATGAATATTAACCTTAACAATTAGAACTGTATGCTGTCCAAGCAGATTAGAAGATAAAAATCCAAAGAAGATATTTTTGCAAAAGTAATAGTTACCTGGCAAATGCAGCTAGATTAAAGGAACAACAGTAAAATAACAAACGTAAAAGATCTCTAGGCAAGTAGTTCTCAATACAAGAGTCATTTAAAGTAGGAACCATTTTGTAATGGAGTAAGGAAACTTTATAAATTTAATATAAATTTGATCAGAAACTAAATAATGAATTTAAAAACTTTTCAACACAGTCACCATTAATAACTAAACATTTTCTATGCCATGGCAACAGCTTTTCTATCCACTATCAAATAATTCTTTCACCCAACCATTAGGTGGATCCATTTTAACTGTTTTGATGTTGTAAATATTACAAAACATCACAAATTAAATAATTGAGCATACATCTCATATTTTAATAAAGTGTATATTTAAATACAACATATGGTTGCCTAGAGAGAAATTTAAACTTCAACATTTATTTCTATATTTAAAAAAATAAAAAAACATATAAAGACAATAACTAAATATTGGCTGAAAAAATAAATAACATACAAAAGTTAAAAACTAATATTTGATGATGTTTAAAAGATTTTAGGTAAAAATATTATTGTACGGAACTTACAAGAATAAAGTTAAATAATAGTAAAATAAAACATTAATAAAATCTAGAAAAACACAATTAGAAAATAAAGTTTACCCTCTTAAATTAAAATTACAAGAGTAAATATAATGTTATTAAAATGTGTCAATAATCTGATGTACATATTTAAAGTATTTCTTTTAATTCTATATAATGAATATCCTAATAATATTATAACTGCCTATGTTTGTTTGTTTTGCTTTCATGTGTAAACTATTCAACAGATTGTACTGAAATTTTACATGGACATTCTTATGGTCCCTGGGATAAATATAAGCCTGAGATATATATAGGTTTGAGATTTCAGTGATTAGGTAAATACTCATCTATGTTACAAAATGTCCAAAAACATACGATGATCAGAACTTGACACTGAAGACTTCCTTTGAAGCAGTTGGTAACAACTGTGTTAAATGAAAGTTTGCTGGACTGTGCTTTTGAACTAATGTACCAGCTCTAAATGTACTAAATTATTTAAAAAATTTCAGTTTATAAATAAACAAATGCGTTATGCCATTGATAACATTTTTATCAAATACTAAGTATTAGATCTGAAAGACAATTTTACTATCTAACTTTCCTATAAATTTAAAGACTGATATAAAACTCATTTTTTAGTTTAATTTTGACAGAACGGGGCTTCTCTAATCTGTGCTGTATATTTTCTCAATCCGCAACTGCTAGTAAAGATAAAAACACAAAGTACCAAAAATAAGTTAAACACAAAAATTGCAGAATGCAAATGAGCATATGGGGCAAAGATCCGGTGTTAACCCTTTGTTCTGTGCAGCCTTCAAATCTGAGGCTTCTGCAAAAACAAATGAGATTTGTCAGTTATTGTTTTTTGATGAGGCACTCTTTCTTTGTTGAACAAAGACCAAGACATTCCAGCTTTAAGTGATTCAATGATTCTTCTGCTTCTCTAAAGAGCCTGCATTCATGATTTTGGCTAAAAACACGATTAAAATAAAGAGATTGCTATAAAGGCTGAAATATCTGTGATTTTTCTTGATCACAAAGGAATTGTTCAAGATATTGTTACTGTGACAGTTGGCTGTGAAGAAGGAAACCAAAGCAAACAATTTGCAAGTACATTAAATTAAATCTTCACTAATTTGGAGATGTTTAAGTATAACCTTTTGAACCAAGCACACACGCAGAAAATTCAAGCAAGAGAAAGAAAAGAGAAGTCTCACCATGCACAAAAATAAGAGAGAAGGATGAAATAGATAGAGCATTAGGAGCTAATAGGAAAAGAGCCTTGGTTGACATGACCAAGGATGGAAATCAAGAGACAGATATGTTAGAAGCATTGTCGACAGTCATCTTTTAAAACAGACTAATGCTGGAAAAGATGTCTGTGACCCGAGTTGACAGTGCAGATCAACGGGCACAGTTGAATAGCGCAGATCGTGATGGACTGGACTAATCAGTAAAGAGCTAAATTCTGAATAGGCCTTTATTGATTTGAATATAGAACATTTTTTTTTAATGTGGCACAATTCTCTTCTGTTCAGATTATTGACACTTTTAATGTTTTGATCATGAATTCATAGAGATAGTTATAGAAAGATAGATTAACTATCTTGCCATTAAATAATATCATTATTATAAAAAACCTGGACAACATAACATTGAAACTGGTACAATGGTTTAACAAGAAAACAAACAATTACATTTGTTTACATTAAACTTTTCCAATATTTAAAATGTGTATTGGAAATACACAAAGTATAGATAAACAATTATATTTGAAAATATCAAAAAATTAAAATTGAAAGTGTTGCATTATGTTAATGTCCAGAAAAATGCAAATACATTCAATAATCCAATAATCTCTGTCTAGAATTAAAAGCTTGATTCACTGAAAAAAATAGCCTAGACAATTACAAACTATTTACATTTGAAACATTACTTCACAAATTGGTTTAAGTTGATTGGTAACATTGTTGAATGCTGAAGTCTTCTCAAATGTGCAGTTCTGTGACGATGTGCCACAAAGGAGAATCAGGAAGTTATGACTGTGCCAACACTAGCTGCACCGGTTTCATGTGAACTAGAAGAGTTGCCTGAAAATGATAAACAAACAAGAGCATTTTTTATAAATTATATTGCAAAACAGAGAGCATTGTTGTTGTTAGCCTTAAAGTGGCAACCAGCAGATTCTGTTGATTGATAGTGAACACATTTGATCAAGATTGTGTTTTATGATGATCCATTTAATGAATAGTACAACAAACATTTAAAGTTAAAACTAGCTTTCAGATTATTTAATTTATGATTACAAATGTTGTGAATAAATAAAATAAAATTTATTATTACTAAAATGTTCAGTTAAGCTAAACTAACCAGAAGGTGTCAGAAGATGTAGCTCTTGTAGGCAGCTGTCCAGCCAGTTGTAACAGTCCAAGGGGGAAACTTAGATAGCAACCGTTGTAGTGGTACAGAGCGCTGGTGGGCCCCATGCAGGAAGTGACCACTAAGCCCAATGTCCACTACATTGCCACTGCCACTATCGTTGCCACTGCCTTCCACCTGTAGTTATACGAAAAAATTATAAAGGATTTGCAGATGTAGTCTAAAAATAGGGCTGTTACAAATTGCCCTTCATCTATGCTGTCGATTATAGACTCAACAAGGCTTATGATGGCAAAAATAGTTTATTTTCCCTTTTGGAATCCATACTGATAGTCAGTAATTAAAGCCTGTTGTTTGAGGAGGGTTATCAACCTTTTAGTACTACTTTTACTATAATTTGTCATAATGTTGAAGTTAATGATATTGGTCTGTAACTTTTTGGGTCTGTTTTTGGTCCTTTTTTGTGCTCGGATATACCTTGAAGACTTTTAGCTTGGTTAGGAACTGCCTTAAGGAGAAAGATTTATTTATGACGGATTTGAGAGGGGGGAATTAATTCTTCTGCACAGTGATGTACGTTTTTTGATGAGAAATTGTCAATACCACTGGATTGTTTGTTTATTAGGCTTCGTATTACTTGGTTTACTTCTTTCAATGTTGTGGAGTCAGATGAAATGGTTGTGTTGAAGGGCTTTGATCCTCTTCTAGCCTGTAGCCTCTCGACTGTTTATTGTTCTGTTGTATTGTTACTTCTGCTATCTGAGTAAAATAAGTGATAAATTGCACAGCTAACTGAATAGTTCTTTGTTTGAAGTTTGTTTTTGACAATGGAAGGATTGTGAAGGAAACAGGATTTTTCCAGACATTTGATATGGTTCAGTGATACAGAAAATCAGTAACACTATGTTTCGAGATCTGCAATCTGATCTCTCCTTCAGGTAAATAACTAACCTAACAAATGATTACGAACTAGGTTAACCCCCCAGCTGGTATGAAACGAATTTTCGTCGCCAAAGGCCAATCCGATTTGGCAAGGACGAATATTTGTCGCCAAAGTAGACGTGTACAGTTATTGAAATTTTAGGCAATTAAGGTCATATAAATAATTTTTATTTGATATATTCTGGAAGAGCATTAATTATAGTACCGATTTACTGTTCTTCTTTATTTACCGTAAAACATCGTTCTCTATGGACAGCTGACGTGAACGTAGGACGGGTCAACCACATTGTTGTGAAACTGTAAACAAGTGCCGGGTTTTGTGTTTGAGGTTACGAATCCAATAGTATTTGTGGAATTTGTATTTTATAGTGTTTTAGTGTTGTTATTATTGTTTTTTTAGCTTTCTTAAGTTATAGTTTTAGTTGTTCAGTATGAGTGAAAACTTTAGAGACCAATCAAATGATCTTAGAGAGCTCGCAGGGCGGGATCTAGTGATGCTGAGTGAAAAATGATACTTTGTATATATTGTACATATGTAAATAAGGTAAGATTAAAATTTATTATTTTATTTTATTTTTGTTTTATTTGTCATACTTATATAAGTATAAATGCAATCATGAGATTATGTTTACCCACGAACAATAATATTTATTTAGAAATCTACGCATTTTTGAAAATAAGTAAATACGCGTGCTTTTTCATACAAAGCCCTGTATAACACATACGTTTTGAGGTAAAACTTACAATAATTATATATTTTTGGAATCAGCACAAAATTGTGAATAAGTTATACATTTACAGTTTTGATGTAAAGCTTATTGCTAAGCAATTACACAATGGAATATTTACAAAAATAATGTCCAAAAAACATTTTTCTTACATTTTGTAAAAAAAAAAAAATGTGTTTCCATGGAAACAATAAGATATTGTTATTATAATGCTCTCCATATAGTTGTGAGTACATTGACTTATAATAGTTTATATTGGGACTAACAGATGAAATGTGATACATTATAAGAAACGTCTGCGAGGCTGTTAAAATAGAGCCGCCAGTACAGAGTGACACCATTGCCAGTTCTAGGGTTAAACAAATCATACCAGAGCGTTGCGTTAGTGACGCGTAAGTCTGGAATCATAACCACCATGTTGTGTGTCAACTTCACTAACTCTAAAACACGCACTTAATAAAAAACTAAACAGAACACCAATTATTAAAACTAAACTACAGAATAGGTCTGTATTCGCCGACCAACCACCTATGACTAGTCTTTGCAAATTTGTAATTGATTTATTTCAATCAATAATCTAGCAACCAATCTTTTGTTCGATATTCATAAAAAAATGTTTTCTGTGCACTTAGTTTTTATCAGTTATTACAAAACACAAATATCAGATGTTTATAAAGCCAAAATCCTTTCAATAAAACCATTGAAAGGGCAACATTGAGATTAGCATGTCTGGGAGTGAGTAGGGTAGGAGCAGTAATAGATAGATAATATACCTGGAAGTCAACCCAGAAGTTCCAAGGCTCAGGGTCTGAGGCATACGAGTAGTAGATGAAGTAGGTAGGCCTGCCATTGAACGTAATACCCTGGAGAGGTTCTCCAGAGTCCACACTCCAACCAGAGAGACGAACACCTGTCTTTGGGCTGAGGATGAGACTCATATGGTCAGGCCCTGGAACACAAAATCGTTGTTTAAAAAGAATAAATTAACTTTTTAAAACCAATAACATCATTCACTTCTATAGTCAGGAGAGGGATTGTTACAGTGAAATGTTCAACAAGCACTACATTAAAATTACACATTCAACGAATGTAGCAGACGGGAAATGTGGGGAAACCAACTGTCAGATACATAAATAAATGTTAGATCAACATCAGCGAACTGTTTATATACCTTTACAGTGACCTTTCAGTATTTTTATTTAGTTATATAACTATTATTTATCTGTCTGACAGTCATTTGTGTATCAAGCTAGGAAAAATATAATCTGAGAAAAATTTATCCTTTTATACCAGGGCTATTCAGAAAGTAGATTAAGTTTTTCTCTGTATCCGCTAAGGACTGAACTATTGCGGCTTTTTGATGTTCAGTGGCTATCCAGCCACTCCTCCTCTTACGGTCGCACCTTGTTGTTTTACAATAGCAGTTTAAAATGTGTGATGCAATTGAAAATCGCCAACTCGGTGAAGTTTATGGGAACAATGTGATTACATGAAGGTGGACTGCGTCAGTGGTGCATTACGTTTAAAAATGGCTGAACTAATGTGCATGATGACGAACAAAGTGGACAAATGAATGATGAAATTGTCTCTAAAGTCGATGAGAAGATTAAAGAAGACCGTGATTCACAATAACAGAACTCTCACTTAGTTTTCTTTAAATTTCAAGGAGTTTGTTACACGAAATTGTTACGCAAAAGTTAGGTTATCATAATTTTGTGCAGAAAGGGAACCGAAAATCTTAACAGAAACGCATAAAAATCAGTGTGTGGCTGCTTCATTGACATTTCTAGACCCTTATGAAGAAGATTGTAACCTGATATCATTACAATAGACGAAACTTGAGTAGAACACTTGAAATGTGAAACCGAATTACAGTCTAAAGAGTGGGGGCACACACATTCCTCCAAAATCCCAGAAAATGCATGCAAATATTATGGGCACAGAAGATTATGCAACTGTTTATTGGGGAAGGAAAGGAGCTCTTCTTGTTTTGTTTTCTTAGAACATGGCACAACCATACATTCTGCGAGGTATTATGAAACCTAGCAAAAGTTAAGAAGAGCAATACAAAACAAGATCAGAGGAAAGTATTTTCACGACAACACCCGAGCACATACAGAAAATCGGACTCGAGAGACTGTGGCAGAGTTTATAGCGCTAGAATTTCAAAACTAGTTTATCGCTATGAAAAGTACCTAAATTTGTATGGTAACTGGGTTGAAAAAAATATTTTATTTTAGTGTCACCTTACAATTTTTTCTTGTACTTTTTTTGTTTATATCAAAACTTAATCTATTTTATGGATAGTCATCAAATTTTTAATCCTTTTGATACTTACCCATTTCAACTTCTACCAAAGTTAGTGTGACTAACAATAAATTACTTTTTTAGTCAAAATTCTTTTATCAATTTCAAGAAAAACAAGGTGATACTCTGCAAATTGGCTTTCTACTCCGAGACAATTATTCAATATCTTAAAATACCTTGCAATTGTTAAGATTTTAATATGAAAAATCGATGTATGCCATTTCATAAAAACAATAATTCATAAATGCCAATCAGAGTTTTGAAGTGTTACTTTTAAGTTAGAATTATGAGAAATTTATTTAATTAAAGGAAAAGAACCACTAAAATCAAACTTACCCACAACACTGAATTTGAGCCTGATAGTATTGTCGGGCCTCAGCTCTCGTTGTGTCAAGGTCAACTCTGTCTTTATGGCAACATTGGGCTGAGGGCCGGGTATCCAGTGGGTCTGCCTGCAACATTGTACATGCTCAAACTTGTTAGATGAGACCATCATATTATAAACCAGCTGAGGATATCATATACGCAGATAGAGAGGATTTAATTTGACATCACTGTATGGTTTAACGTTTCCTCCAACAATATAATTAGTTCTAGAAGAGGAAATTGGAAGTATTAGAAAGGAAGAAAGCCATATATATGAAGAGTGGATAAAATATGTCAACATTAAAAGGAGAACAATATAAGGATAAAGAGAGAAAGTACACATAAACAAGAGAGAATCTTTTAGTTATGCACAAAATACACTGGAAATAAACGTGTAAAATAGTCGATAAAATTACTGTACACTGAATCAATAAATATTGTTTCCTAACCTATGAAAGAATTCAGAAAATAAATATGGACTATTCATATATGTTTTTCAGATATGAAAACATTTAGTCATAATAACCTTTATTGCACAATATATTCTATGTACCTTCAATTATAGTTCAGGATCTGTTATTAGTCAATGACGTTATAAAAAATAACAATGGACATCATGTGAAATTGTGGTATGAATGTTTCTGCCAGAAATATTTAAGGTCTTTTGGTTACAGATCTCAATCTGTCTCAGTGACACTCTACTCTGTAATACTGTTTAGGCTTGTCCAAGACAATTTCAAAAATACAATAATAAATGCTTTTTTTTGAAATTATAAACTCACCAAACTATAGAGAACACAGGGATGAGGTACGGCAGACCACAGTACAGTTCTGTCCTGCACTCCTCGTCTATCAGACTGGCCTGAGCCATTTCCGGCACTAACGTCATCACCGACCTAGGACTGTTCACATCCATGTCCACCACCCAGAAGCCAGTCTTGTGCTCTCTCACAGCACCATTCTCGTCATGGTGCATTCGGTCAGTATGCTTTAACATGTCAGATATACTACAATGTCAGTGACAAGATTCTTAAGATAAACTAATTATGGATATATTCAAGTGTAACGTAAGACATATTCAACAAACAATCAATTTTTCCTCTAGCTTTATAGTTTATTTCATTAACTTGTTTTCTTCCATTGTTAATTTCAAGTTTTGTAATTGATTTTGAATTAACTTTGTAAGTAGCTCATAATTAATTAGATTACAATATAAAATTGTGTATATACTCATGAAAGTGTATGCATATATCAGCTGAAATTGAGTTGGTTAGTGGGTTGAGGATAACTCAGAACCAAATACATGTTTTGTAATCACTTGTTGTTAACTGTATAAAAATGCTCTCATAAGATTAAGATTGGTACTTTGAAAGCAATTGGGCCAAGCCCTAGAGCCAGTTATATTCCAAATTTACCAAAGGCACATCTAGAGTATAAGAGCATCTAATTAATGCAAAATATGTATACAAAACAATAGTTTTAGAAACCTAATTCTGTTCTTCTGATGTGTTAAATGTAAGTACAGGGGTACCTCAAGGCTCAGTCCTTGGACCCTTTTTATTCTTAGTGTTTACAAATGATTTTAGTTATAATGTACCTTCAACATCAGTGCTATACACTGATGACACAACATTGATATGCTCTGATGTTAGTGTTTCACAAGTTAATTCTCAACTCACCAATTCATTTGAACTAGCGAAAATGTGGTATTCTGCCAATAATCTGGTTATAAACGATAGTAAGACTGAGAGTATACTTTTTTCATTGAACAATAATTTAGACACAATTAATGACAACTTTTTAAAATCGGTTAAACTACTTGGTATTTCCCTAGACAGTACACTCTGCTGGGATGAACATGTCGATGGCCTTTGTAAGAAATTGTCAAGAGTGTTATTCTTACTAAGGAAACTAAAGTATTGTGTGAGCCCGGATGTTTTATTGATGGCCTATTTTGGTCTCTTTCACAGCCATTTAAGTTACGGTGTACGCCTCTGGGGTAATTCTAGTGCTGCAAAAAAATCCTTTACATGGCAAAAGAAGGCAGTAAGGGTATTGGCTGGGTTATCTAATCGAGAATCCTGCAGAGCAAGTTTTTGTAAATATAAAATCATGACACTTACCAACTTGTATATTTATAGCAATTTAATATTTGTTAAAGTAAATATAAATAATTTTAATACTCACAGTTTAGTGCATAATTATCAAACAAGAAACAAACAAGACCTGGTTGCACCAAATATTAGATTAAGTAAAACAATGAAAAGTTACCAATACCAACAGTTGAGATTCTTTAATAAGTTACCTGTTTCAATTAGATTGTTGCCAAATAATGAGTTTTACAAAGTTGTATCTAAGTGGCTTAAGTGTAATGTGTTTTATACAATTGAAGAGTATATGTCTTGTGAAAATTTTATATCTTAGTTAACCTTTTTTAAATTGTTAACATTGTTCTAGTACATAATATAGGTTTAGGAAATCTAGACTTACTCTGACGAAGCCTATTGTAATTTGTAAAAATTATTTAATGGCTAATAAAGATCTTGATTCTTGATTCTAAAATCACTGTACAAAAATCAATAAATTGTTTTAATTATGTAAGATATAGAGTATGTAAATTTATTGTTAGAGTAAATATTGCATTATATTGTAACATTAAAGCTAATAAAAACTTTAAGAAATTAATTTTGTTTGTTACATTATTGTGATTTTTAGTAAAATATCTATATTAGAAGCTATCTAATTTGGCACATTCGGTACTTCGGCAATGCCAGACTACTAAAAATTCATAATTACTAAGAGCCATCTTAAAAAATCTGTAAATACTATAAGAGAAGAAAATAAAACATCCGGCCTATTTTTGGGTGTTATATCCTTCCGTTAAAGGGATATAAAGAGATAGAAACATTTAAAATAAAACAAAATTTTAATCACAGAAACAAATGAAAAATCTTAGTTGCCAACATTTGGTAATACATTTTAAAATTCATGAAATATTGTTTTTAGAAACAAATTTGTAAATATAAATTGAATAAAAGTTTATGACAGTATAAACCAGTTTCAAGTACAATACAATGTCTCTGGATGTAATTGAAATATAATTTCATGTCTTTTGATTTTCTGGAACTATTTTTTTAGCTCATTATACAAAAATGTAGTAGTTCTTAAGCAGTGCAGAATTTATTGCATTCAGCCAATCTTATAAAGGTATCAACGGCAACAACTACTTCATTCCAGGTGTACGAATTTAATGTGTCAGGGCCATCTTCATTCGATTCTATATATTGCAGTTGATATTTTGTTGAGACCCTGTAACACTCTATTAATAACTCATCTGTTATTTCTTTGACTACAGGTTCTTCATAATCAATCATTATCCAGTCCAAAATTTCATCTCACAGCACTATTAATGTACATAAACAAGCAAATAAAATTACTCTTCAAACCAATGATTTGTGTAAAATTAGAAGCTCATTGACAGATAACTAAATACACAATGACAGACAGGAGTGGTGATATATGACAATTGTCCCTACCAAGCTAGCAGCACAAATTCTGCCAATGACGCCGAAACTATGCCAACCGCATCTATACATCTACACTAAAAACTGCCAATTAGCTTTATACAGTGTGGGTGTAAACAAGCAAATTTTTTATACCTCCTTAGCGATGCTGTACAACAATTGAAATTAGCGAACTATTGGATTTTAATTAATATGAAAATACTTTTAAAATTAAAAAAAAAACCTGGGATGAATAGTTGGTTATATTTATGTATCAGTTATCCATTTTTCATGCCCGATGTGTTTTCAAAGACAATTTCAAACATATCAATGAAATCTGCAGTGAATGTTAAAAAAGTGCAAGCTGGTAAATTTAATTGGGGAACAAATTTTCAGTGCCTTATCTTTTAGTAAATTAATGTCAAAACCCGTGATACCTTTTTGAAGAACACATAAAAACAGGCTGAGCATTTACCTCATGGAGAAAGGCAATTACTTTTTGGGAGGAAGTTTGTCTTCGGAAGCTTAAATTTAATAATTTTAATTTATAGATAGTAATATTGAGTTTTTAAAATAATATACTAGTAACTGACAAATGATCCTATACAGTATTGTGTTTTTTGAACAACTTACAATGATTGTGAAGCGCTGAGGCGTAGGATTCTGAGGATCGCTAGAGTAAGGGAACCCCAGGGGAGTGAGCACCAGGGTAAGTAGTGCCACAAACACGATGGCAGAGAGCAGACTGATTACTCGCTGAGGATTTCTGACCAATAGGATCATGGGAACCTGAAATCAGTACCAGTGATGCTGGTAACGTGTTCACAGCAATGTATACTGTACATGTAAGAGCGATGTGTACTGTTGGACGATACTCACAATGTAGGTGAGCAGTAGGACGAACATGGTGGTGGCGATGAGAGACAGCACCAACTCCGCGTGATTGCCGGACCCACTGCGTCCCATGATAGGGACCACCAGTAGCAGAGCCCCGTTCACTGTGTAGCCATTCTGGATGTACGGGAGCAGCATCACACCAACAGGGATGAATATCCAACGCCAATCTGCTATGCAGTATCCAGTTAGTACTGGTAAAAAGCCCTCTGGGAACTAACATTTTTTAAGTTATTTATTGCTAAAATATTTACTATTTCGTTATTTTGAGTAGCATTCCTTTGGGCATGATATCCAACTAGCACTCTTAGTCAAAGAAGAAGGGTACCTTGAGTAGCATTCCTTTGGGTGTGATATCCAACTAGCACTCATAGTCAAAGAGGAAGAGTACCTTGAGTAGCACTCCTATTGGTGGGATATTCAACTATTCAATTCCTATCGGTATGATACCCAACCAGCACTCATAGTCAAAGAAGAAGGGTACCTTGAGTAGCATTCCTATGGGTGTGATATCCAACTAGCACTCATAGTCAAAGAGGAAGAGTACCTTGAGTAGCACTCCTATTAGACATAGACATAGACATAGACATTCTTTATTGCCATTAAACATGATATGCAATAGGCATAGTCAAATTACAACATGATTTATAACCAAATAACAATAGAATCTTCAATTGCTGGTTACAAGTTAGACAAAGTAAGTTTTACATTGCAAAAATATAAAAAATATGAGTTTTAAGGCACATACAAAGCGTCAACAGTTAAAAGATCCTTAAAACTAAATTAAAATGGTAACTTAGCCTAGCTTAAAATTTAAAAGTTGTCTCGTTAAAAGTGAAATTTTAAAAACTCTTTTACATCATAAAAATGGATTATCTATTAACCAGTTTATACATAACATTCTTAAATCTAGTACTGCTGATGTGATGAACAATTGGTGGGAGCCTGTTAAAAAGCTTTATGCTCATAACATTGTAGGAAGACATAGTTTTGCTTAGCCTATAGTGAGGAAAACGAATAGTGTGAACTAGACCTGGTAAAATGGTTATGTACATCAGTAGCAAGGGAGTGTTGAAATAAATTATTTTTTCACATGACATAAACATACAAAGATATACAAGTTGATCACAGTCAAAATTCTCTCTCTAACAAAGAGTGGTCCTACAATGGTCAGTTGAACCTGAGAAAGTTAATATTCTTAATATCTTCTTTTGTAACAATAAAACATTTAATACACCTATAACCATTACCCCAATACATAATACCGTACAATAACACAGAGTGAAAAAAAGCATAATAACATTGTTTTAAAAAGTTGGTGGGTACAATTTCTCTTAATCTTCTAATCAGGTACACTACTTTACAAAGTTTACTACAAACATGTTCTATATGGGAATGCCAAGATAATTTTGGGTCAAAATAAAAACCTAACAATTTAACAGGTTGTACAAAGTCTACAATATTACTATTGAGAAAACTATTGTTTTACAGAAAAGTTTATTATTTGAGTTTTTTTTTCCACATTCAGTAAAAATTTATTTGCTGCATACCACTCAATCTGCTTCACTTAGAACTGTATTTGTCATGTAATCACACAAATTGAGATAACAGCTATTGGACTTAAAAAAAAGTAACATCATCAGCAAACATAAGTGTACTAGCCGATACATTATCAGGAAGGTCATTAACCATTATCAAAAAAAGAAAAGGGCCCAAAACTGAACCCTGTGGAACACCATACAGAACTTGGGCATCAATCGGATAGAGAACCATTGACAGAAATTTGTTGATAGCGGTTATTTAAATAAGATTCAAAAAGTTTCAATTCAGTACCAGTAACCTCATAATGCTCTAACTTTTGCAAAAGGACGCCACGGTCGACACAGTCCGAAGGCCTTGCTTAAGTCGCACATTAGAGCTTGTGACAACTCGCCTTTCTCATATAACCTTAAATAATTGAATCCACAAGGTCACCGACAGCGTCAACCGTAGACATACCAGGCCTAAAACCAAACTGGGTAGGAGCAAGTAACTGGTTGAAACTCAAAGTAACTTGCTGATTTGGTTCTTGATGACTGCTTCTACAACCTTAGCTATGACCGGAACTAAAGATATGGGCCTATAACTAGCTGTATCCTCCCTGTTTCCTTTCTTAAAAATAGGTATAACTTTAGAAATTTTCAACTGTTCAGGAAAAGTGCCTTCAAGCAAACACCTATTTATACACTCGGTCAAGGGAAAGACAATTACATCAACAACGGATTTTATGAAGTCATTGGACATGAAATAGATATCTTTACTTTTAGATGGTTTAAGTCTACTCAAAATTCTAAGGACCTCATCGGTAGTAACACTCTTCCACCTGAAACAAACATTAGGTCTGGGTATTTTCTTCAAGAGCACATCCGCTGATGTTGGTGCAGAGGGAATCTTCTGTCGCAGCTCCTCCACCATGCCCCCGTAGAAAGTGGTGAACTCCTCGAGAGAAGGTGAGATGCCAGATTGAGAAGAAGAAGATCTAGTCCAAAGATTTCACCACCTGCCATGCAGCTTTAGTTTTGTTGCCCGAAGTAATCAATAAAATGTTCATTGGTGGATTTCTTGGCATCCACGAATAGCAGATTTATATATTGATTTCTTGCAGTGATGTAGGCCTGCTTGTCCACGGGTGATTTAGTGCAGTTAGCTATAGTGTGCAGCGTCATTACATGATTCTTGAGTACATGAAGTTCTGGCCGAGTACCAACTACCAGTATTACCTTTTTTTAGGCCACTATCTTCCCGCACCTCTGTAGTTTGCATGGAAAATAGATCTCCATTAAGTTTAAGATTGCTCCAAAGAACAAGTTCCACGAGGATGTTGCGTCCTGACCGCTCAGAAGGAGCGACCATTCAATAGTACTCATATGATCTTTAAGTAGGCTGATTCTATTGGTTGAAAAAACTCTAAATGTCATCAAAGCAGGTACAACACCATCAACTGTTCGCAGGAAACTAACCTCAACTAAAAAATCACATGGTGATCGGATAGGGGGAGGTCTATAACACTTAATTTGTAATTTTTCATGAGGGATGTTAGTCACCATAGTGTCTAGACATGCTTCACCCCGAGTGGGATATTCAACTATTCAATTCCTATCGGTATGATACCCAACTAGCACTCATAGTCAAAGAACAAGTAGTATACCTTGAATAGCACTTTTAGTTTTTTTCTATTAAATCAAGTGCTTTTAGGCTATTAATGTGTTTAACCCTTTTAGGACCAGACCAAAATTTGACATGTGCAAAGAAAATTTTTGCGTTTTTCTGGCCATGCACCAAGAACTGTGCATATTAAAAATGTGCGATTTTTCAAGCGTTTGAGAGAAAAATCATATCTTCAGAACTAATTACTGTACAGATTTGTTTATAGGCTTAAAATGTTTATAATTAAATTTGTTCATTGTAAATAATAAATTTAAGTCATTATATATAGCAAAAAACTATTTGATTTATCTATTTATCAAATAAAAAAAGAAAAAAAATTTAAAAAATTGAATTTGATCTTCAATAAGTACCAAAAATAAGAATAAATTATCTTTCTTGAGAATCCCGATTACGGCAGGCCGCGCGGCATCACATGATTATTTAAGTTTTTTGCACGGTACATAAAAACAAGTTTTGTGTGTTTTTTTTCAATAAAGATTTTAGTTTTTGTTTGGTAATGTTTGTTTTTGTTGAATTTTTGTGTTTGTAGAAATGTAGGGGTAAAACACAGAAGTACAAAAAAAGCGACGCACCAGCTGAACGGGCGGCGAGACTCTGCAATCACGTTATCTACTAGACCGCTCGTACTTTGACCTCTGTCTGAGGATGGGGAGGGGTTTGCAATAAGACAATTCCTGTTTTATATTGACGAAATATTGTTCTACGCTAATCTAGTAATCAGTAGAAGCAAAATGTAAAATAACGATTCATGTCTGGGTGTGGTCGGTATAATCCCAAAGTACCCTGACAACATTACGATGCAACATGGCCGTAAAATATTTTTTTCACCAAGCTGATGATTCCAAAGACGTTTAAAATTTGATATCATGGTAAGAAACATACAGGGAATAGAAAAATAGTACATTTATTCCATATAGAAGATTAAATTATCTCTTAAAAATATGAAAAGTCCACCAGCGATAAATCAGACGGCTGGTCCTTTTCGCATAGTACGCCGCCGGCGATAAATCAGATGACTGGTCCTTTTCGCATAGTACACCGCCGGCGATAAATCAGACGGTTGGTCCTTAAAGGGTTAAATACAATGTGATGGTTAAGTATTTATTTCTAGCTTTTTCGCTAATTTTTATGCTGGAGTTAAACAAAAACCTCACTAACAACTACTAAAGACGAATAAGAAAATGAATCAACAATAACAAAGTATTATTCAATGACACAGAGATACCTCATCTTCATGTAATGAACCCCACAGCACCAAATCTGTGTGGATTGTACACAAGATAGATGTGCCCATTAGATCTCAGGTCAACTTCAGCTCACTAAGGGTGCTAATTATATATCACACCGAAAGAAGTGCTACTCACAATAGCCTTATTCTTTGAATAGGGGTGCAAGTTTATCAATGTATTTGATATAATAATAAACAAGAAAAATGGCACTAATAATTTATCTACATGGTGTCTGTATTTTTATGTGTAAAATGTCTACAAGGACCCTTTTTGGTTGCCTTGTAATTGTTGAACTTCGCCAGATTTTTAGGCCTTTTCAGTGGGCAAACTGAACACATTTTTTGTTCCTGTATTTATTATAAAAGAATATGTGGAAGTTGTATATATTTTTTAAATTTTTAATAAATTCGTCTTTATTTTATGTATTTTGGAATTGGGTATTTAGTACAGTGTTATGCTGTGCTAAATGTGAAAAAGTAAAAAAAAGTTTTTTAATAGTTAATAACTTTTCAACTTGGAACAGTAAGTAACATAAATTTTACATTTTGTTGTTGTTTGTTATGCGCTTATTATTTACTTTCAACACACACTTGCAAATTGTTTACAAAACATGTAGCATAACAGGTGAATATAGTCAGCACTTAGAGGGTTAATAACTATAATCACTTAAAACATTTTAGTATGAGCATATCTATTTGTAAGACAAAGGTTAATGAATCTAGAAGGACCTCTGTACTTGGCTAGTGTACGCTGCGTGAGGACATTGGCTGTGCAAGCGAAGGCCACCCAGAGTGCACAGACAAAGCCAGAGCGGATGCCAGTGACAATGGCAATGAACAAAAACAGGGTGAAGATCAGCTGGTGAGCATCCCAAAACAGCCGGAACTGTAACCATGGTGAACGTACCACCTGCCGGCACATCAAGAGCATTGAAACCATTACCATAACATATCTGGAGTCTGGTCATAAAAAACTTAATACATGAAATTAGTTGATAAACAAAAAAATGGGTGATAGCCAATAATGTAAATTATCTAATAAAAAAGGTATATGTACAAAAAATTATGTTTCAAAAAGATGAACAGTAAACTTAAATACATTTTTCTCAGTTAATATTACCAACTATACGACAGTTGTACCTGTTTATTGTTTAAGAAGAGTATTTTACTTTTATTTACTAAAATAAAACAAAATATTTTTAATAATTACACAATTTTTTTCTAAAATTTTAAAAACACTTTAGATTACAAAATTTAGATCCATAGACTGATAAAATATATTTAAGGCTCAGTTTTCATGACAAATTACACTAGTGTTACAACATAATCAATACATAATACTGATATCAAAAGCTTGTGTTGTTTAATGAATTCTTTATATTATGTTTTGTTTCTGAAAGAGACTTTAATGCTAAATGTACTACACAACATTATAAGATACAAGGTGGTCTGGAAAGTAAGTACTGTTTTAAAATTAAAACAACAAATATTTTTAGATAATTTTATTTATACATAACAGATTTATCTTAAACTATTTCAACATTACTCCTACTTTTGTTTACAAACTTGTAGAGAGTGAACAGTTTATTTAGACCTTCCTGCTAGTTAAGACCGTTGAGATAACTTAAGTGGTCAGTTAATATCTCATGCAAAACAGTTCTTAAAAATGGTGAAAATTCATCTAAAAACATCATCATTGTGGAACATCTATTCTCTTGAAGTTTCTCATCCACTCTTTAATAAGTCATCATTCACAGCATAAGGCCCCCAATTTCATGTTTCATCATAGATATTTCCATCATTCACTGAGCTGCCTAGCCCATTTTCAAACCATTCCACTTTCACTATAGATCTCCGTAATATGATAGATTTTGGCTACTTAATATTTTATGTATTCTGAAACCGAGTAACTGACTGAATCTTACAGTCAACTGTTAATAGTTTAACAAATTTTAAATCGCCACAAAAAATAAAACTAATCAATGATACTGATACTGATAACCTAATCACCTCCACAAAAGTGTGGAGTAATATTGATAAGTAATATTGGGTAATTCTAAGCAATATATGGGTCAACCTCGATTTTTCTCATATTACAATATAATGTTCCAATAGTCAATTAGAAAAGGAAATGACTAGAATTTCTTGCCGGAAAGCAGTTATAGGGGGCAGGCAACCGCCAGACGGTCATAACATCCGAACGGCTGCACATCACGATAGCAACTGATTAGGACCGGCCGCCAGTGACTGATAACGCCGAGATAACGCCGGGCGGACTGAAATTAATTCAGTATATACCCAGATCACGCACGATGCCTGCCCGCTGCGCAGCGCTTCGCGCTGCTTGCTCTTTTAGAACAAAAATTAACTCGAGTAGTTCCAAACTTTGAAGCCCTGATCACGTCAGTGCCCCTGATCACTAATAGGTAATTCTAAGCAATATATGACCGTCTGGCGTTAGCCTGCTCCCTATAACTGCTTTCCGGCAAGAAATTCTAGTCATTTCCTTTTCTAATTGACTATTGGAACATTATATTGTAATATGAGAAAAATCGAGGTTGACCCATATATTGCTTAGAATTACCTAATATTGAAAATAATATTATGAAACAATGAATTTCCAATTTTTTTATTTTCTCCACAATCTTTTGTATAACTATTTTCATGGTTGTTAAAAAGTATTTTGAATAATTTCAACAAAATCTGCACATATTTTTATACAAATTCAGTTCCAAGTTATGCAACTAATCTTTTATTTTTATTTACAAACGGTAGTTATTACCACATCAAATAGACACTTACTCAATAATTTTATAGATAGTAGAATAATTATACGACGTAACCATCCTTAACAATGACTGAAACTAGATTATTTCCCCCCACTATGCTTGCACTTAGCAATTTCTGATCTAATCTTCTTTATTTAAACCAAAAAGTGGTTGTTAATGATGTGTTACGTGACAATAAGACACAAGAGGAACCTGTGATAGTAGTATGAGGAAGTAATAGTAATATCACTTACTTAATGATTATATGACAGGAGTTATACAATATTTATATTAGACACAAGTACTGATTATTGTTTTATAACCCATTTCAATCAAAGTGTTAGACATGCCCAAAACATCCAAACTCTACGAATTTGAAGTCGTAGTTTGCACAAGAGAATACTCATATTTCAGAACTAAGCTATTTCACTACAATATCATTTTGAATACTGTTACGTTTAAGAAGTAAAAAACAAGACAATTTCTTCAAATGGGTCATGAGAATTTTGAAAGTTACTCTGGTTAGTTAAATAAACTTATTATTGCATGGAATAAAAATAATAAAAGACTCCAACAAAACATTACTGTCGTGTTAATTGTCATGAATTATGTATGACACTGCTTCTATCTGAGGCTAGATATATGTTGGCATATTTAATGCTGCATTAACACTTTCACAGCTGGGGATGGATTCTTTGTTTAAAGGTTATTTTTGACGATGGAAGGATTGTGAAGGAAACAGGATTTTTCCGGACATTTGCCATCGTTCAGTGAAACAAGAAAACAGTAACACTACGTTTCGAGATCTGCAATCTGATCTCTTCTTCAGGTAAAGAACTAACCTAATACATAATTACAAACTAGGTTAAAATAAACAAATCTTACTAAAGCGTTGTGGCACGCCTAAGTCAGGAATCACAACCTACATGTTGTTGTCAACTTCACTAACACTAAAGACATGCACTTAATACAAAACACTAATCATTAAAACTAAACTACGGAATACAGGTCACAATACGTCTTCACTCGTCTACTAACCACCTACGACTGACCAGAGGGACTAGCCAATGGCAATCGTGACGGCTGGCTAAAACAAGATGGCGGAAATACAAGGGAAGGGGAACAGGAATGGGCCCTTTCGTTATTATTGGTTCATGCGAGATGAACTTCTTAAAACCATATTGTGACTCCGCATTGGTTTACTACAAATATCCGATCCGTTTGATACTTTTGGTTTTCTCTTTAGTTCATTTTTTAGAATTGGCAACCAAAGCGGCCTAATCTCGACTGATGGTTGACTGATTGGTTGGTCTGCCAATTTAATGTATGTTGCCTCAATTAATTTCCTTTTGAAGAAATGTGGTTCCCGATGTATTATGTGGGCTTCATCCCAATTCATATGATGGTCTTCGGACCAACAATGGTGTGCAATTTTTGACTTTTCTGTGAAACCCTTTCTCGTGTTTTCTTTGTGTTCTTTTATCCTTACGTTTAGTGGTCTTTTTGTCTCGCCTATGTATTCCCTATTGCAGCTACATTTTATACTGTAAACACAGTTTTTGGAATCCTATGTGCCATTTTTTGGTTTTGTTTTTACGAGACTTTGTCTAAGAGTGTTGTGTGTTTTAAACGCGGTTCTAATGTTGTACTTTCTACCTACTCTTCTAATTTTCTCCGATAATCCCGGCACATAAGGGATTGACATAAACGCAAATTTATCACAATTCTGTTTTTCTGACTCAGGAATGATTCTTCTGGTTCGTTTGCACTTATTAATTACTAATTGAGGGTATCCATTGCTTCTGAGATCCGATTCAATTTTCTTAAATTCTTCTTTTAGTCCATTCCATCTTTATCTGAGCACAAGCTCTTTGCTCTATCAAACAACGAATAGGCTACTCCTTCTTTGACAGATTTTTGATGGTTTGATTGATAATTTAAATATTTTCCTGTGTGTGTTATCTTTCGAAAAACAGTTGTCTTAAGGACATCCCTATCTCTTAATACACACACATCCAAAAAGGGAAGCTTGTTTTGGACTTCCACTTCCATTGTGAGGCGGATGGAAGGAGAAATACTATTAATGTGATTCAAAAAATTATTTAATTCAATGTCTCCATGAGAAAAAATAACAAAGGTATCATCCACATACCTCCACCAAATCTTCGGTTTGAACTGAGCTGAAGCCAAAGCTTTTCACTCGAATTCCTCCATAAAGATATTGGCGAAAATAGGAGACAGTGGAGAACCCATTGCCATCCCCTCATCTTGACGGTAAATTTTACCCTCTAACTCAAAATAATTGCATTGAGTGCATAGTTCTAACAGTTCCATAATTACTGGCACGGGAAGTTTAGTTCTATCCTTTAATGTTTGGTCCTCTTTGAGACGTGATTTAATAATTCCGAGAGTTTCTGGAACTGGTACATTTGTAAATAGACTTTCGACATCAAAACTTACCAGTTTGTCAGTTTCAGTCAACTTTAGGGATTTTGACTTCTCTACGAAATCCCTGGAATTTTTGATGAAAGAGTCAGTTTTTCCTACCAAAGGGTGTTAAGATGTCCAAGAGGACTTTAGACAATTTCCTGCAAGGTGAATCACGAGAACTAATGATGGGCCGAAGAGGGATGGTAGGTTTGTGGATTTTGGGAAGGCCATACATATGGGGATGGATGTTGTATTTATGTTGAGTGAGTGTAATCTATGTCTAGTAGGATCGGCACTGCAGCCATAATGGTTATGAACTGATATAAATTTAAAAAGTTATTTATTAAGTTTTGTTTTAATTGGCTGAGTAATCCAATGATCTCATATGTGACTAAAGTTCCTATGAAAACAGCCATAATGGTAGTTTTGTAAAGAAAAGTAAATATATTTTATGGCTAGCAAAGTTTTATACTGTGATTTCAGTGCAGTATCAGTATCATCAAGTGTTTCATGAAAATCCCAATGACAGACACAGCATTTATTGATGGGATAAGACATTTAAGGAAAAAAAGAGATTTTTTAGACAAAACGTGAACAAGTCAACTATAAAAAGGAGATAAAACCGTAGAACAGATTCAAAACCATTTTTAAAGAAGTCCAAAAAGGTCTGAGTGGAAATTTGGACATGAGTTGGATTTCCTTAAATATACAGTTAACAGTTTTGAAGAGAGGACTTGAACTGAATGGTTAAAATCCTCAACTATTGCATGCTTTGAAGCCATATGACAAATTAAAGAGGTATGTCTTTGCTATTGTTGTTCTGTATGAAAATGGACTGAATCATTTCATAAACCAAATTGTTTTTAGTGTTGAGGCTACCTTTCACTTGTCTCGAGATGTGTTCTGTCATAACGTTTGCATATTGAACACTCAAAGCAATGAATCAGAGCTGTGTTGAATCAGTCCCCCGGACATCCTGATCATATTTTGGGAAGAGATCAATGTTCACCTGGACGTCTACAGGGGGATTCATGGTGCTCATGTAGAGCTAAGATTACTGTTACGACTTTGCCCATTTCCCCAAATTGGGATTTGGAGGGGGCTCAAAATTTTTAAATGTAAAGAAAGACCCATTGAAAGGTCTTGATAAAAGAAGAACAGTGGAAACTAGAGCTTTCTATCTCTACCCAGTACAAAATGACAGCTCATTGAAATTAATTAAGTTAAATACAGTTGAAATACAAGTTGAAATAAAAAACACAGGTTAGTAAGTTTCAGCTGTTATATTGCATAAAGTAATTGAAATTACTAATGGCTACTGTGACTTAACATTTAAAAATGTTAAACTGCCACCCTAAAAGCCCATTTTGGGGAAATAGTTTGCTTTTGTTTCGTTCATTTTTCTATCTTTTTCCATTGAAGGTTGAGCAGGATGCATTCATGCTTTTTTTAACTTAATTAATTTCAATGAGCTGCCATTTTGTACTGGGTTGAGATAGAAAGCTCTAGTTTCCACTGTTTTTCTTTTATCAAAACCTTTCAATGGGTCTTTCTTTACATTTAAAAATTTTGAGCCCCTCCTCTCCCCAAATCCCAATGTGGAGAAATGTGCAAAGTTGTAACAGTTAATAGAAAGTTTACTTCTATTTTATAGAAAGGTGTCCTTAGTTAAATCCCTCCATCTCTATCCATCAAAAACTAAACAGATTGTACTCGTACTGCAGAATCCAAATAATAATTTAATTTGAGAAACACAATTAGTAACTCACTTTCTTTAGGCGTTTGGCTGCCAGCAGCACGGTGGCCAGGGACACAAGCAGACTGGGTATGATGTAGAGGAACAGTATCCACACGGGGCGGGAGAACCAGCTCATGGCCCTGTTTAGAAGAGTGAGAGTGGTAGCGATGGCAGCCGTGCACGCCAGAGACAACAGCCACCAGCCCAAAATCACCAGTCCACAGAACAACAGTTGTCTCAAATAATCCCGTCTTAGAATACCTACAACACCAACCCGGTCATGTGATCTACTATTTCTGACTAAAGCAGTTTTTGCACAGTGTGACATTAATTTTAATATTACCAGTGATTTAATTTCACTAAACTCTTCTCAATATATAAAACATTTACTTGAAACAAGTATAAACTATTAATACTTCATGCTTACTTCACACACATACAAAAACTTCCTTTAATATCCCAAAAACATCCATAATTAATTTTCATTTTATTACAAACTTTTAAGATTAACTTCAATTACTTTTTACAACAATAAATTAACTTCCACAAAATAAAAATATGTAAATTTCTTGATGTTACTTTGGATGATAATCTGAGGTGGAAAAATCACATCAGTCTGCACTTAAGTGGGAATCTACATTAAGCATGTTACCCTATTCATAAAATTTGAGATTTGACGGACTTACGAACAGCAAACACTATTTATTTTGGCTATTTTATCTGTAATGAGATGTGGAATTGTTTGCTGGGGTAGACCACTATTTATTGAATAGGTTTTAAAATTGAATCAATCAAATTTTGACAGTGAGAAGTATTTACAGAATGAAAATTTTAACTCAAACTTACACAGGAATACAATCAAATCCCTTTTATCTCCCATCATAACTACATAACACATAATATCCATTCTCTACCAATGCCTACTCACAGAACAATCCATTTTGAAACATCTTTTTCTTCTTCCTCTTGCCATGCACTTAAGCCTCATCATTTTCTTACAATAATGAACATTTTTTCAATAAAATACCTTTAACCTTTATTCCTATATTGAAGGCTTTCACTATTTATTACCTATAGAAAATCCTGACTGAAACGATACAACCAGTAAACACACTGGTTTTCTATGAGATTGTTAATACTTATAAGTTTAATTGTAAGGACCAGTGCTTACAAGCAGAATTGTATATTAAGCACTTGCACATACATGTTTTGAGCCAGTTTACCGCAATAGTTGATCCATTCTGGTTTGTAACCATTGACTAGTCACATAGACTGAGTATGCAAGTCACCTGATCAAGCAGATTTATTTACTGCTGTTATTTATTTTGCTGTTTGAGATTTTATAATAGGTCTTGACTTGTTCAGTAAATATATGTTGGAAAAGCTATCATATTTAGAGAAGAGCATCAAGAAATATATTAACAAATGTTCTATGCAAAACAGTTTATTAACACTTTCACTGTCCTAATTTTGCCAACTTTCTTACACTGCCACCCGTTTGGCCCGTTTTAATGATTTTTTTTATAAATAACATTTTTTAACGAATTATGAGAAAACCATAGTCGGACTTACTTTTTCTTAAAGCTGAGTTCTTCCTCTATTCTACACAAATGCTCATGCATAAATATTTTCAAACAGAAAATCTTGTTTTAAAAACTTAAAAACAATGTTTTTTGTACAAAATAAAAAAGTTGATAAAAAAATCACCATGTACTAGTCTATAACTTAAATATACTTTTCATTATTATTTGCTGTATTCAGTGTTTTAATATTACTGCCACTATAGTTACAAGTATTTACAATTGAAATCCACATATGTATAAATGTTTTTTTATGGGGGCCTAACCCACTTGTTCCAGGGACATCATCAGAACTGAAAATAAATAAAGGGCTATACAATTCTGTAATAAACCAATTATTTATGAGACATAAGAATAAAAGTATTTATTACTATTATGCTGATATTGTTTTTTTGTGTTTTTTTTTTTTAATTTGGAACATTTGTACAGAACCATTTCAGCTTTTCTTGTATTTCATATAGTATTTTACAACTTTTTAAAATCTAAAAATTATTTTTATATTGAAGACAACTTATTTCTGCACATTTTCTTACCATAAACATCTTTCCATCTTTACTGGGCTTCTAGTTATGATATTTTCACAACTCGAAGGAAACATTTGCTGGTATACCTGTGCAGTTTTGGGGCATATTTCCAAAAAATAGGAGTGTACAATTTTAAGACATATTAATTTTCTTTAATCCTGCTCCCAGAAGGATTAAACTGCACTCACCTTGTCTGTTGGTATCTTTCATGTTCCAGCGGACAACATAGATGGACACAATAACCACAGCTATGTTCACAAAGGCAGCCATGGGCTCAGACCACGTCACGATGAAGGCACCCAGAAAGTCAAAGAACACCAGGTTTCCAGCACGGTGGGCTGAGACATTGCCCATTTCTGGCGCCGCCACCAGCCTCAGGACCAGTGGCAGGATGTTGTCCCCGGTGCGTTGCAATGTGCCCAATGGGATCTGTGCGGCATTATCCAGTTTTGTGTGGTACACATATCCGTTCGATGACCAGGCAAAGTCTAACCCTAAATTGTATATCCGAAATTCTGGATTAGTGATTGAACACGCAATAGTAAATTAATTAGTTAGCTTTAGTAGATGTATACATATTGCAAACATCAGTATATAACAGTAACACAAATGTATAGGAATGAAAAATTGTTGTATGAAGTCCGGAGATTAATGTAACATAACTCATAAATTTATTAGATAATGTTAACCCTACAGTTTGACTTTGTGGATTGTTCATGTTCAGCTGGTCCTACCCCGTTTACACGTGCAGGCTAAGCTCCGATGTTTTTATCTAATTTTAACTAGTTTCTATATAAATATTTGAATTTAATTAGTAAGTTGACCCTTTAAAAGTGCACTCGATAAGCAGGAAGGACTAATTTCGTGAGTTTGTTTATTTTCCTGTAATCTTGGATGTTTCAAGGTTAAACGTGAAACTTGCAATAATCCCACGCTAAATGGTCTTCGGAGTTACATACTGCATGAACGATAAATATACGATCTCTCTTATCAGCGTTCGTAGCGCTATCAGTTGCGTAACTGATTAACAGTACAAGGGTCCTCAGATCGAATCCACCTGGCTGCAGATATATTTTTGTCACTTCGTTTGTTAATTAAATATTTCTAACAGGAACCAATAACTAAGTTTTTTAATACTTTTAATCAAAACTTTATTTTATGACAATTGTGGCTGTGGTTTTTATTTATCTGTGTTATTGTGCTATTTATTAATTATTTATTGCTGTTTTATTTATTAACTATTTATTGTTGTTTTACTTATTAACTTGTTATTGCTGCTTTTACTTATTAACTATTTATTCCTGTTTTATTTATTAAATATTTATTACTGTTATTATTTATTAATCAACTGAGTTAAGCATTTTACATAAATCAGCATGAACTTTACTATTGAAAAAACGAAAAATGGTAAACCACATATTTTGTACAATAACAATAAATTTAGAGAAAGTTATCACTCAAAAAACGGAGATATTACCTGGAGATGCCTGGGACGTAATTGTAAGGCAATGGTAAAAACAAATTTGGAAAAAACCCAAATATTGTCCACAAATGATAACCATGATGGCCCACATCCTGTGACTATGAGGTCTCTGGTGCTGACACCTCAACAGATGCGCGCCGACACGCCCGCCCGGACACCCGCGGCTGAGAGCGCCAGCACTACCGCGTCCAACACTCCGACCTCCGTTACGCCGGACCTTCCAGGGTCGTCTCCGAAGGATAACACTCCTAAATCTGAAGTGTTAACTAACACAGCAACCTCACTGACAACGCCAGACATAGACAGCATTCTAAAGAACGAAAACTTAGCCCTGAAAAATGAGATATCGCAGCTGAAAACAAAAATGAAATCCATACTCGACCATGCAATACAAAACGATATGCGACTATCCCAGTACACGAGTGAAGTTTTTCCTCTGCACTCAACTCCTCCACCTCGAACAAAGACATCGGAACCTGCTATAACCACCGTTGAACATCGAACCACCCAAACTGAGATCATGACACGTGTGGCTGATGAAAAGACGCCGGCTAAGGAAACTATAAAAATGCTGGAGGAAGAAGTAACGAGGTTGAAGCGACCTTGTGAAAGGTGCATCATCCTCAAGGAAGAAGCATCCAATATGATATCGGCAATTAAGGCTCTTGAAGAACAGCTAAAACTGTACAAAAACCCCTCCATATTGACCAAACCAAGCCCCACCTTGTCGAATATCCATACACCTCCCATAACAAACCCTCCAGAGCCACTAACTGATGAGGAGACTGTTCTCAGGGAGAATAAATCCGTGTCCTCTCAGGAAAAAAATAAATAACAACAAAAAACGAAGAAAGAAAAATAAGAAAAAACATGAATATAGTAAGCATGTGACAGCTGAAAAACAAAGCCCAATACAAATCCCCTTCCATGGAGTCACCATATTGGGTGATAGTCACACCCGACATATCGCCGGTCTTGTCGGTAAGCTTACAGGTCCAGGGAACGAAGTGAGTGGTGTCTGTAAACCCGGAGCCGGCCTGCTGCACATCGTCTCGCCATCGAACATCCCACCATCTTCGAACCACTGCTATGTCCTCATAGCGGGCACCAATGATGTTGCAGCGGGGAAGGAGGAGATAATTTACAAATACATGGAGGGAATCCTTCAACAACTTAGCTCATCCTCCAAAGTGCTAGTAGCTACCCTTCCCCACCGCCATGACTTAGCTCCTGACAACGCAACAAACAGGACGATCAGGATGGTGAATGGCTACATAACGGAACTCTGCAATCGGCATAAGGATGTAAGGGTACTGGAGGTGAACTGCATCCGACGTCCTAACTTTACTGCCCACGGCATGCACCTGAGAATGTGCGGCAAGAGGGTTCTGGCACGACTGATTGCGGGGAGACTGGCCGACTTTGGTTCCTGTGAGAACCATCAACAACTGAACTCGGCGGCACCTTCTCCAGCGCCAGTGCAGCCTGTGTTTTTTTAGGGACCCCACAGACGGCCGACGAGCAAAATTGACTGACGCTACCCAACAAATACAGACGAATTCCAAATTTCTCAATCAGGTTCAAATCCGACTGCTTCACCAAAATGCCCAATCTGCCACTAACAAGCTTGACGAAATTCAATTAATGTGTGAAGAAACGAAAACAGATGTACTTGTTGTAACTGAGAACGGTTTTAATGACAAGAACATCGACCTATGCCAAATTCCATATTTCACATTGGCTAATTCGTATTGCCGACAACTTTCCAAAGGAGGAGGAGTCGCCATTTTTGTCAAAAAAAAATTATTCTTTTTCTCCCTTCTCACTTGTCAAAACTATAGAAAAAGACTTTGAAGCAGTTGGGATAAAATTCAATTCGAACAGATCAAAATTTACCGTCATCGGAATCTACAGGTCTCCCAATGGCAATGAGGAAAATTTCTTCACAAATTTTGAAGCCCTGCTGATGGATTTAACTAACCATGAGCAGGGTTATATCCTAATGGGCGATTTTAACATTAATGCGATGGACACTAATCACCCTTCCACCAAACGATTTGTCGACTTGTTAAGATCATTCGACCTTGAGTTGTTGGTCAAAACGCCAACGCGTGTGACACAGTCTACACAGTCGACAATCGACAATATCATATCTAATCTCCCAAGTGTCGCAATGTCCGTGGTCAATACAGCTATCTCGGACCACTATGGCCAAGAGGCTATTATTAGTGGAGTAAAAATCGAGAGGGAGCCCAAAATCACTAAAACAATAAGAGACTTAAGGCCAGGAAACATCACTCTCCTCAACACTTCCCTTTCCAAAGAAGATTGGAAATTCCAAGAATCAAGTCTTTCGGTAGAACAGCATTTTAAAATGTTTAGTGATACACTAAACTTTCATGTTAACATGTACTGTCCTCTCAAAACCATACAAGTTTGTCCCAAAACGGTAAACAAGAAATGGATCACTAAAGGAATTTTAATTTCTAGAGAAAAACTAAAGTTTTTCTCAGAAATTCAGAAAACATCACACAATGAAGAATTCAAACGATTTTTTCGAAATTACAAACTAATTTACAGAAAAGTGATCCAGGCGGCAAAGGCATATGATGTTTCTAAATCAATTATATTTTCAAAAAATATTTCTAAAACTGCTTGGAACATCATCAACAATAAAAACAAATCATGCAACAATCAAATCAAATTAAAAAATGGTGACAGACTTGTGGAGGACGCGGTTGAGGTTGCGAATGGGCTTAACAGATTCTTTGGATCTGTTGCTTATGAGCAAGGCCCTTGCCCATCACCGCCACAAGGAATCCCAAGACGGAGACAGTGTCCAGTAGCCTCCATGGCACTGGCACCTGTCATTGAGGAAGAGCTTGAAAAAATAATTCAGCAGCTCCCAGCCAAAAAATCAAATGATTTAAATTTAATGTCGATGTGGCTAATAAAAACATGTTCAAAGCATATTGTGAAACCTTTAACCCAATTAGTAAATTTCTCTTTTAAACAAGGAGTTTTCCCCTCACTCCTAAAAACCGCGAAAGTGAGCCCGATTTTTAAGAAAGATGATCCCCACTCCCCACACAATTACCGGCCTGTCTCAATTTTGCCAGTTTTGAGCAAAATATTCGAAAAACTTTTCTTGGTAAGAATGCTTCAATTTTTAAATAAGCACAACCAGCTATCTGAAGACCAGTTTGGCTTCAGGAAGGGTAAGTCGACAATAGACGCAGTTGTACGTCTAGTCGATATGGTTGTAGAGGGGCTAGAACGTCGGGATCCCACATTGAGTGTGTTCCTAGACTTATCGAAAGCATTCGACTGCGTTGACCATGTTACAATGCTTGACAAACTTGAATCTCATGGCATCCGAGGCGTGCCTCTCCAGTGGCTCAGGTCATTTTTAAGCCACAGAACCCAAATTGTCCAGATCGCAAACAAACTATCTGAACCAATTCACCTGAGCTATGGTGTCCCACAGGGCTCAATTCTCAGTCCAATTCTCTTCCTGATCTATGTCAATGACGTAGGTTCATCACTTCTGCACGGAAAACTTGTGCAGTATGTTGATGACACGACTCTCTGTTTCACAAGCAAATCAAAATTGATTCTGGAACAACAAAGTTTTGTTGAGATCAACAACTGCGTCCAACATTTCAACAGCCTCAATCTTAAGACAAATTCTGCAAAATCTAATTTTCTAAATTTTGCTTTGCGATCAGTAGACAGGCATGACGAGCCAGCTGTTATGTTGGCTGACACAATGCTGGAAGAAGTCTACTGCTCGAAATTCCTGGGAATATACCTAGATCGAGGGTTGACTTGGAATAATCACATCGATCACGTTTGCTCCAAATTGGCTTCAGGCATTTATGTTTTGAGGTCTCTAGCCAAATACTGCCCTATTCAGGTTCTAATGATGGCGTATTTTGGCTTGATTTACCCCCATCTCACTTACGGGTTGGTGTTGTGGGGAGCTTGTGCAAACAATCAATTTATGAGAGTGTTCAAGCTGCAAAAACAAGCGATCCGCATTATCGCTCTGTTGAAATTTAGAGAGTCGTGCAAGGAAGCCTTCAAAAATTTACAACTGTTGACGCTGCCCAGTCTCTACATCTTGGAAACAACTCTGTTTTGTATGTCTAAATGTACCATGACGAATGGCCGGGACATACATGCGTATGAGACGAGAGGCAGAGATAACTACCGAACTGGTAGGCACAGAACGGTGGTTTATGAATGCTTGCCTTCACAGGCAGGTGTTCATTTCGTCAACAAATTACCAAATTCAATAAAAAACGCTCCAACGCCCAAGGTGTTAAAGACTCGTTTGAAACACTTTTTAGTGTCACAAGCATTTTATAATGTAGACGAGTTTTTAGCATTTGATTGGGAGACCACCAATTAAAAAGATTGACTGAATCCGTCGCTGGAAGTGGGAATCATTGGCGAATGAATTGATGTATGTAAATTTGTAAATTGTATGCCTGAATGAGATCTATTGTGGGGTGTATGACAAAATTCTAGCAAGTAAAAAGTTGACTTTTGCCATGCATTATAGAATGTTCCGGCAATAAAAATCTGATTTGATTTGATTTGATTTGAGTAATGGTATCCACTTTTAGAAGTCACTGACAGAACTGGTTACTTCTTCTTTTCAATATTAAACATTACTATATGTTCTAAAATCAAGTAATGGTATGTAGATTTATAAAAAGGGCAATAATATTAGTTTGAATACTTTGATTAGTCAATATCAACATTGCTTTTTTGAATGTTTTGGTTTATTAAAATGTCATAATATACAAGGCAGTGATAAAAATTATAGAATATCATGAAATACATTACAAATAGAACATTACAGGCTGCAAATATTTATTATATGTTTCTCAAAACGTACCTCATCTGTCTAATAGTAACTGGTCACTGAACTGATTTAAAAAATATTCTGTCAATATCTAAGTTAATTCTTATATGAACGAATAGTATTGACTTTATGCACACTTTTACAGGGCTGGGTCCAATAATGATTTCAGTGATGTAAGTGAAATTCATAGGAAATACTCATAAAGTTATGTATAGCTGAGAAATTAATCCAACATTTATCAGCTATGAAAGACAAATTAACCCTCCGGCTGGCAACGTCGTAAATTACGACTCATTTTTTCCCGCCGTGAACTGGCAGAGTCGTAATATACGACTCATTAAACATTGTTTACTAATTACGTCATAGTTCCGATAATTACCGCTCGAATCGCATAAAAGTTATATCACTTTAATCACAAGATCCCAAACTTTCTAATCATGTATTGACTTTTATATATATATGAATATTTGTTTTTTTACTGGCCGCTAAAAGCTCCCGACTACTTCCGCGTGACGCGACTCGGCAACTGTTAGTGCTTGTATATAGTCTTGTTTTTTTCAATATACAATTTGTAATTTTATTTGTAAATAAAAGTGTTTATAACTATTTATTTTCTTTTTTTGCATAAGTAAGTGAACATTACGCATATTTTAGATTTTTAAATAAAATTAATTTTGAGTTTTTTTTAATGGCATAATATAAAAAAGTGTTTTTTGAAAAAAAAAGTTTTGAGTTCTGACCATTAACCCTTTGGATGCCAGCCCATTTTCCAAAAGTACTACCCAGAAACGCCAAGGGCATTTACAGCAGTTTTGCAAGCTTTCACTAAATGTATCATAACTTTTTTATTTTTTAACAGATATTGATGATTTTTTTACCATTATTTTGCTTATGAAATGCCCTTGTTCTGTTGGTAAATTTTAGTTGCATAAATGTAATTTAAACTTATAAAAAAGTTAAAAATTAAGAAAAAAAATTTAAAATTTCCAAAAAACATTTTTTTTAGCACAAATAAGTGGTTTAAAAGAAAATGTATGCTGATTTCCTGTTATATCCTAGTAAAACTATATCTAACCCTTAACCTAATTACAAAATTTCAAAAGCCTACCTTATATAGAAGTCCAGTTATGATTTTTTTCACTAAATGTGACACGGGCACAGTTTTTGTAATTTGCATGGACGTTGTATGTAATGTTACACTATATTCACAAATCAATATTTGACACTATACAAATCGGTACTTTGGGATTATACCAACCACACCACTATGAAGAACACAAAAATATAAATTTATAGATATATTATAAACAAACATTGTAGAACGAAAGAACAACTTTTTAATTACAAACTTACAAAGATTATCAATTGTTAATGAGGTCAGATTCGCTTAAACTTTTTTCAATGAACTTAGAACATTATAAAACGATGTATTTGAGTAACAGAACTAACATTCCATCAATCAACAAGCATTTCCAGGTATTGTGATCGGTATTGTGGTCGCTGTTATCTTATCTTTCTCGAGAATCCCGATTACGGCAGGCCGCGCGGCATCACATGATTATTTAAGTTTTTTGCACGGTACATAATTGCCTTTCCATTACAATTCAATTTATATTTCTGATCAGCCCCTCTAGAATTATATTTACTGATAGATACTATCTCGAGGGATGTTTTTCTTTCGTTGACATCAGCGCGAACTTCGGAAGCACCTTCGGCCGGAGGCACTCGCATTTTGGGTGGCGGAGTTTGATCAAGAATAATGACAAGTTTTGTGTGTTTTTTTTTTAAATAAAGAGTTTAGTTTTTGTTTGGTAATGTTTGTTTTTGTTGAATTTTTGTGTTTGGAGAAATGTAGGGGTAAAATACGAAAGTACAACAAAGCGAAACGGGCGGCGAGACTCTGCAATCACGTTATCTACTACACTGCTCGACTTTGACCTCTGTCTGAGGATGGGGAGGGGTTTGCGATAAGACAATTCCTGTTTTATACTGATGAAATATTGTTCTACGCTAATCTAGTAATCAGTAGAAGCTAAATGTCAACTGTCTGAGGATGGGGAGGGGCTTGCGATAAGACAATGCCTGTTTTATATCGACGAAATATTGTTCTACGCTAATCTATTAATCAGTTGAAGCTAAATGTCAAATAACGATTCATGTCTGGGTGTGGTCTGTATAATCCCAAAGTACCAATGAATCTAATAAAAGGGGCATAGTAAAAATGCCCTAACAACAAAAGTAATGAGAGAATTACAAACGTAAACAACGCATAGCAACATGAACGTAACCTTAATCTCGACCAAACAATTCAACAGCTGCGAAGCTCAAATACGACCAAACAAACAGTCCATAAACGAATTAACTACTTTGTGGTTGCAAAGCAACTAATCGACTATCGATTAGTCAAAATTTCGCGGCAATAAGATGAACTATAAGAAAATTACAGGTGAAAAACGTGACGTACCTATATTACGGCCGTTGGCGATTTTCAGTTGAGCAGCCGACGGCCGTAATACCGGTACGTTGGCATCCAAAGGGTTAAACATCCACCATTATTCAGGTAAGTCAAATTATAACTATGTTTATATTGTACAACATATTCTGCAGAGTAATTTGATGTACAACACTTTTGTGTTTTCTCCAATAATTAATTGTACAGGATAAAAAATTAAAACTCTGCACGAAGCTTCAAAACAGGGTGCCAGTCAAGGCTCAAATGCGCGCCAGCCGGAGGGTTAATTTCATTACATATTCACAACTTTGTCATGGTACAATTAATCAGCTCAATGAAATACTAAATATATAACTTTATTTGGAGCACTCTTAAGTGAATTGACATGTTGCATGTGCTACTGATTGTAGGCAAAGTTTTAAACAAGTTCCATACATCTTACTATTGACAAAAATGAAAAGAAATGTTTTAATTCTAACAATTCAGCTGAGATACCTTTTATTGCATGGAGTATTTATACTTGAGGGACAGAGAAAATGATTTATGCGAGGCCTGAATGCTACCTATAATGTGTTCAATGAATTTGTATTCTGGAAAAATTTTCTTTTAAAAATCATTTATCTAATGAACATTTACTTTCCGTAATTTGTTAAAGTTCTTAATTTAAAATATGCACTGAGTGTATAATTAAAAAATATTGCTTCTACTTTTATTATAGTTCCTAACAAAACTGTACTTAAATGTACTAATATATCAATTGTTTAACCATTTGACCGCCGTGAGCCACTATAGTGGCTCGAGATGTACGGTACCTTGACCGCCACTATAGTGGCTCTGTGAACTTTACGCCTTTGTCCTTATAGTTTAAACATAATATATATAAAATATATTTATATCGACTTTGAATTGTATTGCTCTGCTTCATTTCAACTATAAAATATTGATATTTACTTGTTTCTATAGTAACAAGTGTATCTTCATCCTAAAGCGGAATTTTTGAAATTTTTTGAATTGTACTTAAATTACATTATTTTATGCAATTTCTGTGGAATATATTTGTAACTTTTAGTATATGCTCAAAACAATACGTACTTTTAGATTAAAAAACGTTTTTTGAGCCCAAGTTACTTATTCAGTGTGTTTTTGGACCTCAAACTTAAGATTTTTTTTTTGTTAATTACGACAGGCATACATACTACTAAACAAATGTAAAAAAAAAACTGTAATTTATTACATCAACTGAAAGTACATCTCTTCCCCTCAAAAACAAAACCAAAACTAAAAGGCTAGCTCAAAATTTACGAAAGTTATGTAATTTAATATGTGACCAGGCAAAAATGGGTGATTTTGCCGTAGAGGTGCCGTGGTATTGGATCCGTGCGGTGCTCAAACGTCTGGCGGTCTAGCGAACGACGGCGCGCGGGAGCGGCGGCGCACTAAGGGTTAAGTTGACTTAAATAACACTAGGATGATGTAACTGGCCAATCTTCCTTAAGAAGATCTAAATCCAGGTAACTGACAAAATCAACGAGCTCCTCACGTGTGAGATTTAATGGAGTGATCAACCGAGGCGGAGAGAAAGAGTGGGGACAGAGCCGAGCAGTACCGATAAATCCCGAAAATTCCTGACAAACTCTGTACATGCGGCTAATAGCGACCTCAGTTCGGAACGGTTCTGATTTCTATTATCTTACGAATTAATGAGTCGTTTTATATCCGAATTAATGAGTCTTCAATAAATTTGTGTAATTGTAATTGTATCATAAATCTTTATATTCGTAGCATTAGAGATCAGTAGGACTAAATTATTTTCATCATCCGTATTACATAAAATTTCTGTAATATAAGTGTAATATTTCTTACATAAATATAAATGTTTAAAATTGTAAACCAAAAATATACTCATATATGATCTTAAACTGAATTTGTCAGTTACAGTAATATAATATAATTAGCAAAATTTTGTATTTATTAATGATGTCACGTGCTATGTTAGGTATTTAAGTCAGGTAGTTGTCATTGGTTTTGTCATATTTCTATTATTATGTTTTTGGTTGAATATTTACTCGCAAGTTTCTTTTTTAATCTTTTTTAATACCCTTAGTTTATTACAGCTATTACATAACTCTTATTACAGATTTTGTAGTGTAATTATTAATTTATTTACTACCAATTAAGGACTCCACATTATAATATGTTGCTTTTGCCCTATTAATTTGAATATATTCCAATAGCACAAAAAGATTATGACATTTTATTCGTTGTGCACCATCTCACATTTTGTAAAGTGTCTTTGGAGTTATAAAGAAAGTTCAATATTAATATAATTAATTCGATATAATTTCTATGTTTTGCAGATATGTTCGTGTAAAGTGTCTTTGGAGTTATAAAGAAAGTTCTATATTAATATAATTAATTCCAATTTAGAAGTAAGTAAAAAGAATACGAGTAAAGAAACTCTAAAACAATTGTGGTTAGAAAAAATGTCACTATCACATTTAGGTTATGTTTATGTTTATACTGATGGATCCAAAACTGACACGAGCTCCTCACACGGGCTATCTGTAGTTGGCAGGAGGGGCCCCTCCATCCCCACTCTTTCTCTCCGCCTCGGTTGATCACCCCATTAAATCTCACACGTGAGGAGCTCGTACAAAATCAGGACTAAGATATTTGGCTGTTTTGCTGATTTATAGAAACCCCATCATACTCTTGTTATCAAGATACATAGAAATCGTTAGATCACAAATTGAAAGACTATAATTCACATTGTTTAAATATTACAATATCAAATATGTTGTGTTCTTTTTCAGGTCATACATTGTATACAGTTTACGTTTACACACACATTTATGTATACAATGATATTGTGCTTATTTCTGCACTAATTTGATACCAACAGGCTAAATCTGAATGATTCAATAGAACTATGTCTAATCCTCCACCATTGAGTCAACAGCCTTTATCTGTTTGTTCACCTGATAACTTCTCTGATATCTGTCAATTTTGTCATATGTCTAGTGAGTGAGAAGATAAGGCTGAGGCTTGTGTCACTGCCATACCATTTCTCCACTGAGGCTACACCTAGAGAAATTGACCAGCTTACAAAATTCTATCTAGTCAAACAATCAATCAAACACAACCTGCTTATACAAATTTCAGATGATATAATAAAAATGTTAAAAAACTCTCACACAAATTATGGTAAAAATAATTTAAAATATTTTTTGACATAGAAAAATCTGTTAACAGTACCGAGTAGTGTTTTAATGATGCCTAATGAACTATGGACTATTCTTCTTTTTATACAGCTATTGTATCATTAATTTGAACAAACAATCTTTTGTAATGTAAAGTCTGGATACAACAATGGGAAAGGTAATAAAATTTGCTGATCAAAGCTAAATGAGTTTTACTTACAGTAATAAAGAAGAAACTGAATCAGTGACAATGTGAAACAAATATTTTCTTGGATTACCTCAAGTCACTCAGCCGGAATGAATACATCATCTGGTAATACTACAATAACTCCCTAGAGCAAATTTGAACTTTATTTTCAACAATCTTTTCTGTAGTCTTTCTTTATTTAATATTGTTATTTTGCCTCAGAAATAGAGGAGATCATAGTTTTGAAAAAGTTGAACTGAAAATATTATGTAAATGACAAAAATCATTTACAAAATATATGTTAACATGAGTTTTTTTTTACAAAAACTTACTTATTTTGATATACAATACAATACCTACAAAAACAGTTTAATGCCATATTAATATAAATATTTTCTCTGATACTGAATATGTTGTTAGGGAATGTAACCGACACCAGTTAAATATTTATGTACCAAAAAAGTAATTATAATCCTCACACAAAACATCAGCCTCTTGTAAAAGTTTCTAAATGTACAGAAATATTAATTTGAATTTATTCCAACAGGAATTTGCTAACGTAAACCTCTTAAACCTTAATATGTTCTCAAAAATACAAAAAACCACTGCTAAAATTGTAAATTTATTCATGGTTAAAACATAATATCATTAACAATCATAATATTAATAAACATCTAACATTTTACTGCAAAAATGTTTGATAGCCAATTGCATATCCCTAACATACAAGCAATCGTGTTCTGACTCGATTACATAACTGACAAGCAAAGCTGTACTCACCACTGATGTGACCAAAGTCCCTAAATATCCGGAAGTCCGTTTCTCCCGGTATAATCCCACTTTGAAAGATTTCCTGGGCAAGGGACGAGGCCAGAGGATAAGGCACTGATGAGGCATAAGCCTACCGAGAGAATAAGAAAGATACAATCAGTAAACAGTAACAAAATTTGTTTGAATTAAATTAAAAAATAATATTATCTTCTTGCAGAAAGAAGTGAAATGGAAAATGTATTTTAAAAGCTTAACAAGATAACAGCTAATAAGATTATGAAAACATGGGAAGAATAGTAAAAGTTGATAAATTTAATCACAAACATTTTGAATTCTTAAAAAAATTGGGCAAAAACTGATATAGATAATCTTTTAACTGTTGTAACCATGCCAAAAGACCAATTTTTACGATCTTGGCATAAAAACATTTTCTGTTCTTGATTTGTACTGGTATTTTATTCCCTATTGATAATTCGAGTTAATTTACAACTTTTACTACTTAAAAATTATGTACTAATACTACTTCTACATAAAATATAATAAATATGGTGGGCAACATTGATGTAGTATTTTTACATAAATGATCTCAGATCTCTGAGTAATCAATTAATTATCCTTCAAAATTGCTTTAAAAAGTTTTTCATTGAATTTTGGGGTCTTAAGAACTTTTAAAATAAATTTAAGTTCAACAAATCTGCAAAAAATTACATAATTGTGTATTTAAAAATATTTTTTGTAAGTTACAACATAAGTAAAACTTAACATAACAGTTCATCTATAATGGCAATAGCTAAGATATATTACTTTAAAATATAAACCTTATAAAATATGAACAATTTAAAAAGCATATATATGTAAAACTTAACTTGCATTTTTTTAGTTTATATCCAATAAAACTATAAACTGGGATGTTTATATATTTCACCTGATAGCTTATGTTCAATAAGAAACTTCATCAGAATATATAAGCAAAACATGCCATATTTGAAATAAGTTTACAACAATATTTTAATTAAAACCATACATTTTCAAGGCAACAAGGGTCCGAGAAATTCAGGTGGAATAGGTTAATAAGAAACAATTAAAGTTAAAATGATAAAACTGGTACAATCTTGAGAATCTTATCTGAAAAATAGAACTGAATACGAGTATGTATAATGATGATATATTATAAAATTTAATTAGCCATTCATCACAATCACCATGGCTATTTGTCCAGACACACTTGCAGTATCATGAAAGCAGCAGCAGCAATAATGTTGTGCTCTCTCATTACTTTTTGGGATATAACAGTTAAAATCTCCCAAGCTTATTCTAACATTCAAGATTGTCTACATATGCCCGCACATCAGATTTTATCTCGATGATGTGAGTTTGTAGAGATGACTTTTCAGAAAACACCAAGCAATGGATACATTTTTAACACTTCTCTTGTGTACTATACTGGCTAAAATACCAGTAACACTTACATATTATTTGTTCCGCAGTTGAATTAACTTTTTGAGTGGTCAGATATGCAAACTAATCAGGGATTAGTAATTATTATTCCTTTTGTATGATTGGTTTATTATATTTTATGAAAATTTATTGTTTTATCGTTCTCCCAGGATTGTATTTTTAATCATAAAAAAAATTGAGTAAAAATAACTGATACAATTAAAAAGTGTTAGTCTATTCTCCTTCCTATAGGGTAGGAAAAAATGGAATGTTTTCTTGCAGCAAACATATTAAGTAACATTAAACATTTTAATATTACACATCATAATATTCTCAATGTTTCAAAATAGTTTCACTTTATTTTAAATAAAATAATAAAACAGATAAAGCAATGTAAACAAAACACATTTATTTAATAAAGCTTCTATATTATAAAATAAAATCAACATTTTGATATTTTAATTTGTTCAATAAACTTTATCTTGCATTACTTCTGAGAAAACAGCCAGCAGTCAAGGTTATTAACAAACAGGAATGTAACCTGAATGTAGTTGGACAAAGGCAATAGATGCAAGTAAACAGCACAGAACAAGGAAGTGAGTCACACACATTTCAAACCAGTTTCTGCTTTGTCTCTGCTCTGAGAACTTACACACACGTGTCTACTAGAGATTACTGGGAATGACTCAGAAACATTCTCTTGTTTGTTTAACACAATCAAGCTTGTGCTGGTTTGATAAAGGAGTAACAGTTTCAGAATCGCAAAAGGATTGAGATACCTATGAATGAAATTTTCTAAGCATATTCCTTTAATTGTTAAAACTTACAATTTAAATTTACAATACTTAGATAATTGGAGAAAAAGCGGTTTTAAGACAAAACTGACATTAAATTTTCTATAAATAGGGTATTGTAACCAAGTTATAAAAACAAAGCTTACAATGTGTCTACTAAAAAGTATAATCATGTAAATACAAATAATTGCCTAACTATTTGGTTAAATGGCCTGTTATTTTGCAATAATACAATTTTTTATTGAATACAGTTAGTAATATTGTAGCTTCTGCCATGCTAAAAAATAAGTTATGCAAGTTTTGACAAAACATAATATTTTTGTAGTTGATGATCTGAATTTTTGGCCTGGGAACGTTAACCAAATTACTTTAGATTAGGCTCAGACAATAAGTTTTCAATAATAATCCTTTCTTATTAAAAGAGATAACTGTTATAATGTAAGTACCAACATCACAACACAGTTCGGGGCAAACATTTTAAGCTGATTGCTTTATAATTCTTAACACAGATTGAAAAATAGGTTACCAGAAATGCACTGTAATCTTACAATCAACCAAATAGCCCATTTGACTTATTCCCTTCCTTCTTGTATATTTTCATATTAATGTCACAGTTTGCACTTTGAATTTAAACCAAAGTCTCGTGATTTGATCAGGAAATTTATTTTTCAACACATAATAATTGTAAGTTTAACTATTAACAATAAAAATGAAACACCAAAACAGATCTGCAACAGTATTACTCACAGTTACTTTACTAATGTAACAGTAATGAACCTACATTTTGGTAAAATTATGCACAACTCGAATCTCAGCTGGGTTGAAATAAAGGACAGTGTTTTCAGATTGTGAAAAGATCCTTATCAATAAACTCAGCTGAGACGGTGCTTGAGAATTCAGTGAATACTCTTAATCCATTATAATTAACTCAACTAATAAATAAATGCCACACCTAATGAATACTAACTTGAATTATAACATGCAATCAGTTCTCTAATAATATTGCACATATGTGTGAAAGGAAAACCCTCACAAACACAGCCATTGATGTTAATTTATTGAAACTACAGGAATACTGTTTTCTTAAATATTGCAGAGAAAATGCATTGAGTAACATTTTAAAATGAGCAGTGTTTTCTGTCACCACTGACTTGTGAATATGTATATTTTTAATATAATAACTAATGATTCAAGAAGACTTATTGTAACTAGAAATGATAAGATAAATAATCATTGTAATAATTAAGATCATTCTTATAAGTTGAATATCTGGGATTCATGTTTTCAAGGGAATAATAAGATACTAAATAAATATTAAGAAACCCTCAATGGTTCTTTGCTATGAACATTTTTGTTACAAGGGATTGATTTTCTTGAGATGGTAAACATTTTAGTTTTTGAACAATATACATTGAAGTACAGAGGGATCTTCCAATAAAAAAATAGATAAATAAAATAAAACTGCAGAAGAACAAACAAATGAATTACTACCTCCATTAACCAAGGGTGTTCAGGTCCTGCCTGGAAGAGAAGTTCTCGGCCTCCTGCACCGCACGCTTCTAGGTTAACAAACGCTCGGACCTCTCGTGCCCACCGGTGTCTCGTCACAAATCCATGTGATGCCTGCATCAGGTTCTCCTCGGCTCCATTGAACAGGAAGATAACATTGTGATTGAGGGGTGAGTCCGAACGTGATATAACGCGCAGCAGCTCTAACATCACAGCACAACTAGCTCCATCATCACTGCCTCCTGCATAAATGATCGAAATAAATGTTATATTTATACCTTTTGATATAATAACTCTAAGTCTTGACCATAACACCATTTAGCTGGCCATTTTTAATCATTTTTGTTTATATTCATAAAAGTTTGTAATTGCCTAAACTTATTAATTAGTGTTGAACAAAATTTATATTTATTATTTATATTATTAATTATATACAGGGTGAATATAAAGTCAGGACCCCCCCTCTACTTTTTTCTATAGGTAATATAAGGAGATATCCTTTGGGTAGTCGTGCAATATGGAAAGGAAGTTTCATTTTATGATATTGAAAATTTTTTGTGTCCCCCAAAAATGTGAAATTTTGGGGGCAACCCAAACATTTCAAATGTAAACCCCTATCAAGTGACCCCTCATTTTAAAGAGCATGAAAAAACTTAAATAGTGGTGAAAACCAGAGATTGCTATCTCTTTCCTAATCCGAAATAATAGCCAGTATTACCAGAACAATTTTAATAACTCACCACGTCATGAAGTCAAATCAAATGTTCAAACTGAAGCCCTCCTACTAATTGGCAGTGAGACAAGCGTAGGATGAACGCCTCTCTGACGTTTTGGAAAGTCTGAGGTGATATTTGGTTGCAAGAATCAATAATCCTGTTTCTTAAATCTTCAAGGTTTGCTACTGGTGTTTTGTAAATTATGGATTTTATGTGACCACATAAAAAAAAGTCCATGGGTGTAAGGTCCGGAGACCGTGCAGGCCATTCTATTACACCACGCCTACCAATCCACTGACCACGTAGCTGAGTTCCCAAGGAAATGTCGTACAGCACGATGATAATGTGGTGGGGCACCATCTTGCTGGAAATAAACGATTTCTTCTTCAAATTCATGTTGATTCTCCCTAATAACAGTATTTATTGCAGGAAAAGTTGATTCTTGTAACATTTCCAAATACAGTTGACCATTGAGATTCCCATTAGTAAAAAATGGTCCTATAATGTGATTCCCAAAAATGAAACACCCTACGCTTGTCTCACTGCCAAATAGTAGGAGGGCTTCAGTCCAAGAGGACAGATAATGTACTTATTTTACAATTGAAGCTTCCTTAGGAATTTAATTCACAGAAATGCTAATAATTTTGCATGCTTTTTAAATTTCAACAACACGAACCCTTTGTGATAATAACTAAAAACAACTGGTTGCTTCATAAAAGTATATGATTTGATATTAACTATTGTAATTCAAACTGAAGAGTAAGTAGTTAAAAAAATTTAAGGAGTAATTTTGTTTTTCCATATAACATTTGAATAAAGGTACAGTATAATATTTTCAATTCATAGCAGAAACACTACTTACTACAAAATGCTTGAATATTTCCAAAATAAATAAATAAATTACTAACTTAACTTTTTAGTTGTTGCGTTTAGTTGTTAATAGTAATTTCAATAATTGTGTTGTTTCTGTATACTATAGCAATAATTTAAAAGCAACAAATGTGTGAAATTAAACATTGTTTGAGTTTTATCAAACTATTATTAGAGGCATTTGGAAGGTTGCACCAAGGACATAACTGATTTTAAAATTATTATCAGCTGCTGATAGCTCTTTAATTCAAGGCCAGTCGCTGAACAATCAAATAACCGAACCTTATGTTTTAATCAGCTTGCCAAGCTGGGTTTATGGCTGTCATTGTACTGTAGTGTAGAGTACATTCATAATCCTTACTTCTAGGGGTATTCTTAATCAAGGTGATATTTTATGGAGGTTACCTCAACTTGGTGATTCCACATCTCAACCTTTTATTTGTTTAATGTTAAAAGCATGCAAATATTTCTCAAAGACTCTCCAGGTTTGATCTGAATGAAATATTTGAGTCAATTTGAAAGCAACTGTAATCTTAATGTGATGTTTATGCAGGATCAAAGCCAAGAAAACGGTACTCAGCTTGTTCATTCATCATTTAGTAGAGATGATATAAAGTAAAGGATTGATGCAATTTCTTATATCTGCCATTTAAAAATGTATTTTGTAAAATGTTCACAAGTGGTCCGTAAAGTAATAATATTTACAAATTAAGGTGGAAAGCATAAAGGAACCTTTTGTTGAATAATTAACATGTTCAATACAAGCAAAATTATTTGTTACACCCTAAGTGACATTTTTAGTGAACGCTCATTTTATCAATGTCCACTAGAATTCTATTTTAGAGATAAAAAAATTGTAAAAAAAGAGTAGTAGATGTGTTGTTAACAAACTACTTTTCTATAATTTATAATGGAGGGAGAGAGTTCAAGAACTGATCGAAGTTAATTTGTACTAAAATAATGCAATAACGCACAATTCATATTTTTTAGAGCTTTAAATTTGTAGTCTTTTAAAGGAGTGAGAGCTTAAAACGCAAACCTGTAAGTTACATGTACATACAGATCTTCATAAAATTCAGCTGAAAAAATATTGTTTGTGCCCTCTTTAAGAAAGTCTTAAGAAACCATAACTGTTCAATAGTTAAACTCAGATCCATCTCTTTACATATTCAAGGTGTCGACAAACTCTCCAGTAATATTTTGGGGATTAGTTCTTCAGGGTCGGGGTAAACAAAAAATGTAATAAAAATGGGTCAGAGATGCTCAAATTACCATCTGTCTGTATGTGTTTTTTAGATTTTATTTTTTATTTCAGAAGCCAGTAAAGATAACAAATTCAAATCTGAAGACATCTTCAATGAACGTTTGTATTTTTTCCACACTTTATGTTCGCACACTGTCTCATTTCCCACAGCAAACGTGTTAAAGTGAACTAAATGAGATAGCCTACTAACTGATGAAATTTATAAATATGCCAACACAAAAAAACCAACTTGAAACTTGGTAGAAAGCATAGGATATTTTGACTTATTTGGTATACTTTGAAAAAGAGTTAAACCTAATTGATAAGTATGTGAGGAAGAACTCAAAATGAGATAAATCAATCTGGAAGGTGGTCCAAACAATTTTCTGGGCTGGAGATTATAACAATTTATCAAAGGACAGGTAAACTTCTGCACTTCTGCACAGGTACTTGTCTGCATCATTAAACTTCAATAAAGTAAGAATGAAAAACATCAGAAGTGAAACAACTATAGTTCAATCGCAATAGATAGACATTTTATGCTTGAAGTGTTAAAAAATTTAAAGATTAAGAAAGATATAAGAAATGCTGATGATACTACTCTGTTATCATCAGACAGAGACTCAAAATTAAATGATGTCGTTATGGGCTATATGAGGGAAAGGTCCTATCTCTGGTTCTCTGCTAATAAATTAACTGTGAATAATAACAAGACCGAGGAAATTGTCTTTAGTTTACGTAATTCTGTAAATAAGTCTGTAAAACTACTTGGTATCAATTTAGACTCAAAGCTTAGCTGGGGAATCCATACAAACCATTTATGTATTAGATTGGCAAGAGTAATATTTCTACTAAAAAAACTAAAATTGTATACAAGTCTTAATCTTGTCATTAGCGCATATTACGCTTTCTTTAATGTACACCTTCTGTATGGGGTTTTACTGTGGGGCAACTCTAGTGGAGCCAAGACTGTGTTTAAGTGGCAAAAGAAAGCCATACGCTGCATAGTAGGAATTAGCGACAATGAGTCCTGTAGGCCATTTTTTGAAGAACTGGGTATACTTACGCTTCCATGTATATATATATTACACAGTTTAGTTTTTGTTAAGGAAAATCTCGACTCTTTCAATCTTAGAAGCTTTAACCATGAACACAACACTAGAATTAAAAATACAATTGATGTGCAATATGCTAGGTTAAGTAAAACTCAACAGAACTATGCAATAACCGGAGCTAGGCTATTCAATAAGTTACCATTAAGTGCTAGATCAATTTCTGTTGGTAGGTTTAAGAATGTTGTTGCAGAGTGGCTCAAGAGAAAAACATTTTATTCTGTAGATGAGATTTTTTATGCTAATTTTAGTGACTTACAATTTTAAAATTTTAAACAATTTTAAACTTTTAACATAGATATAGATTGTATTTATTTTAGGCTCTGTAGGCCTACTTAGTGATATTTTTAATATCATATTTGACTTTGTCAATACAATTTTGTAATTGTTGGACGACAATAAAATGATTCTGATTCTGATTCTGATTCTGGATTAGTAAACTTTCTTTCATTCCTGCAGTGTATCAAAACCAAGAAATTTGATGCCTATACCTTTTTACTTATTATAATTTGACTGTAATACAACTGTGAATTCATGGTGTGTAGTTTTTGTTACAAGATTGAACTAGCGTTTGTATTACTGTACTTAATACTAATATATATATACTTATCAATATTTTTCTAATTTTCATAGTGTGTCTCTTTTTGCTTTATTTAGGTAATATCGTGTCATATACACAGAATGTCTGGTTCACACAGAAAACATTGCAAAGATGTATTATACATAGCTTCTTAATATAAACTGGAAGAAGCTTCCAGTTTTTACATGGAGAACTCATGTTGTGATAAGTTAGACTGGTTCCTTCCATAAAATATAAGCATTAACACTAGCAAAAGGGAATCCAACATTCTCATCTTTATCATACTCTCACCTACTTGGTAAAAACAAATCTACAATTTAAAATTCTAGTTACTGTAATAATATTTTAATATCATAACTACAGAATAAACTAAATTACAAAGGGAGTAAGCTAAAAACACTTGTTTTATAAATATATTTAAAACTAATCGTCTGTTAGGACCATTAATATTTATATAAAAATACAAGTTTAAAATTCTTGTTTGTTACACTACTTAATAATCCAGAAATGAAAAAACAGGTATTAGTAAACTTTATTTGTATATGGTGGCATATAAGTAAAGGCTATCTAAGTTGAGAGAGTTAGTGACTTCATATACTTTAAAATAAACTGAGTTTCAAAAATATTCACAAAAACATGATCTAAAATTTATATGAGAAAATAAACACTTATCTAGTCTCTTAAAGTTTTCAAAAATATAAACACCTACTAAAAATACTTAAAAGCAGGGTATATAATTTACCTGGACTATCTGCAACAGTGTCGAAGTGGCAGTTGACAAGTAAACTGTGGGGAGACTCTTTATGAGGTCCTATTTTAACCAGAACATTTTGCACGTTCCTGTAAACATTTGTCATTCCATCCAAAAAATCTAATGGAAAAGATCCACTCACTTTTTGAATGTCAGTTGATATCCTGTGAATCTTATTGGCCTTGTTAAATATTGAGTTTATTTCTCTCGTAAAGAAATTCACTGCTAACACTTCATTCTCAAAACTACCCGTGGGGCGAGGTCCTAGACTAGTTAAATTCAAAATATGATTTTTTGCCCTTTGAGCAATAAAACGGCCAGGATAATTATGTTCATCTTCTACCAATAATGGTTCAGGTAAACGTTTTTCCATTTCCACTATAATTGCATACAAAAACACTAAAAAGCACAGAATAGTTATGTAGATGGAACTTGGGGTTGGTAAGCTGTATTTGTTAAGTTCTTTACTCGAGGTGTAATGTTTAGGAAGAACACTAGATGATCTACCTCGACTACCTCGTAGTCGAAGTCCTTCCTTGAAACTCATCTGCAAACAAAACAAAATGTATTACTTCTATGGCACTACCCCATTCCTCTTAACATCTTCTGAATAAAAATCCTGCATCTTGTTTTGAAGTTAATATATTTATAACTTGAACTTAATACCTACGTTTGTTTATGATGTATCGTTTCAATGTAGGTTTATTTTTATAATGATTTTGACCCAAATATGTCAGAGCTCATTCTGATTGCAGGTACGAGGGGTATTAGAAAAATAAGGTTCCCTATGCCGCCAAGACAGAATGCGATATGTTGGGAGAAATCTGGCAACACTATCTTACTCATCAGCTAACCCTCTCTCTACTCATACCACTCATGCCTCGCTATGTCCAACAGTGCCGGCCTAGCTGCCTTCGAAGATAGAGCTCTCTATCGTTGTTACCGCCAGATGCAAAATTCGTGCTGTGATACGTTTTTTAAATGCAAAACAGATTTCACCTATTGAAATTCATCGTCAGTTAATCGAAGTTTATGGGGAAAACTGCATATCTGTTCAACACGTTCGGAAATGGTGTAGAGAATTCAGTGAAGGCCACATGGAAATTCACGATGAAAACCGAAGTGGACAGCCTTCAGTTTCAGATGGAGTTGTTGAAAAAGTTGAGACAATATTGCTTGAAGACTTTTTGCCTCATGGAACAACAGTAAACTCTGACAGATATTGCGACACATTAAGAAAACTGAGACGCACGATCCAGAACCGTCGGAGAGGAAGATTGTCCAGTGGTGTGAGGCTTCTCCATGACAACGCTCGACCTCATGTCTCACGTCAAACTCAAGAACTGCTGACAAATTTTGGCTGGACTATTATGCCCCATCCCCCCTACAGCCCAGACCTAGCCCTAAGTTATTATCACTTATTCCCAAAATTAAAGGAACACTTGGGTTGCCAACGCTTCAGTACCGATGATGAAGTCAAGGAAGAGGTTACTCGATTCCTCAAAGGATTGGCGGCAGAATTCTACAACATGGGGATAGAAAAGTTGGAGCATTGTTTACTAAAGTGTTTGGACAGAAACGGTGATTATGTGGAAAAATAGCTTAACTTTTAAGTTTTAAATTGATGTAAAACACTAAGTAGAAATATAGAGCTGCCTATTTAAAGAAATCATGGGAACCTTATTTTTCTAATACTCCTCGTATACGATGATATACTTTTAATGACACTTTTTTCTAATCAACTCTTTCCCAAATAATTATATATTTATAAAATGTATAAACATTGTTGTTAGTATGAAATATATACATTAACAAAATTGAGCTAGCAAATTATTCCACAGCTTAAAGGCCTGATAGATATGCGAGAAAGCCTAATTGTTATGTCACCTGCATTTACACTGGAGTTAGTGGTTACCAATATTTCCTATTACTGTAACAATAAATGTGACAACTCTGGATCTAGTATACTAACCAGCATGTTTTTGATAACTGTGCACATCATCATATAAACATCTGTACAACATTAATTATTGGAGTAAAATTTGCATTATTAGATATTCTCACGACACTACAAGGAATGTTTTCAATATCTAGTTGAATGTCTTTTTTGTATTTGAATAAGTATCTCTTTTGAATAAAAACCGAGCAAAATAAAATATTAAAATTCTTAAGTAAAGTCTTATAAACAGTAAATAAAAATTATATGGGGAAACTCAAAACGTTCAAAGTATGCCAAGCATTGGTTTTTATGCTAACGATAAAAGTTTTTATTTTACACAAAAACTAATGTTTTAGAAAATAAAATTTTGTAGGCTTTCAGCGATGACTGCAATGTTGTAAAAGTTAAAATTTCTAAATAATAACAAAAAACACAAGTTCAAAAAAAAACTTCCATAACCTTTCTTGCTTTTTGATCACTTAGAAAAAAAATCTGAGGAAACCTCTCATCGCACTTAGCTCTAAAAGGACCTTTGTGTTTTCCTCGGGAATAACGGAATATTCAGGATGGGTAAGGCTGGTGGTTGGGGGTGCCTCTTTTTGTGATCACACAAAAAGGAATGGCAGGCTCTCCTGCTACATCGCTGTCATGTTACCTTGGACGGAAGGAGAGGTTACCTCTGTTCCAACCTCTTCCAGTCACAGCCGGTAGGGCTCATGTTTAGGTTAGCAACAGCCTTTGACATCCAATAAGGGAGCTCCACCCAATCCAGCATCTTCCACAGTAAACTATGAAGGGGTACAAAAAAAACTGGAATTTCGATATAATTTCTGTATGTCTCAACATTAACCTTCAAATTTTCTTACATTTTGATAACCTTCAAAGTATTTACTATTGACTATAATGCACTTCTCCAAACGATGCTTTTGTAAATTCCATTATCAGATGTCCTTTAGGCCTTCCAGCGATTTTTGTTTTTCCTCCTCCACGGTAGCAAAACGCTTTGCTTTCATGTCCCTTTTGAATCTGGGACAAAAAGACAGACACACGGAACTAGGTCTGGTGAGTGGGGAGGAGTGAGTTTCATGCTGTTTTGGTTAAAAATTGCGACACGGAGAGGGCGGTGTGAGCCGGCGAGTTGTCGTAATGGAAGAACCAGTCACCTGTGTGCCAAAGATTTGCTCTTTTCTTCCTAATGCTCTCCCTCAAACTCTTCTAAATAGAGTAGAACTTATGGTTGACAGTTTGACCCGGTGGAATGAACTTCGAGTGCAGAACACCTGTGCAATCAAAAAACAAATGAGCATTGTCTTGATTTATGATTTCACTTAACAAGCTTTTTTGTGACAAGCAGAGCCAGCTGTCTTCCACTGGCTTGACTGCTGCTTAGTTTCCGGATTCTCTATGAGCTGATTTTGAAGCTCAAAACATGCCTAGAGACGACACTCCCTTTGCTCATTTCTGAGATGGCGAGAGACAAATTTGGCTGCAACCCTTTTTATGTGCAAATCTTCAGATAAAATCCTCTGAATTGAACTCCATGACACTGCAGATATCTCACAAAGTTGATCAATGGTTCTGCGATGGTCTTTACAAACAAGGTTATTGATTTTGTTGACGTTTTCATCAGTTCTTGATGGTGAAGGCCGTCCTGAATGAGGTTGGTCGTCAATTGACATTTCTAATTTTTAAAACGAGTAAACCACTCGTAAACTTGGGTTTTACTTAAAACAGCTTCCGCATAAGCTGCCTCTGCGGCGGATTTCCCCATTTTCAGTAAGAGCAGCGCGTTGTTCTTAAGAATCCGCCATCACGTTTTTCGCCAAAATGAAAAAAGTTGTTTTACTGAAACAATTCTTATAGATTTTTCCGGACATTTGCCATCGTTCAGTGAAACAAGAAATTCTTGTAAGGGTTGATTTTAGGAGTGGGAGTCTTTTTAATTGATTACTACATTATCAAATGTTACTAATAGATAATTAGAGTATTGATCGTCTTAAGGTAATATTAATTTATTGAAAGCATCATTTTAACTCCATTATTCCAAACACCAATCCAAAGACGTATCTATCAACTGTCTGGTAATTCAATGCCTGACAGTTTTTGCCCGCACTTCTGGTGAAGAAAGAAAAACATTCCTTAAGTTAGTACCTACATTCAAGCTCAGATCACATGAATGCTCTTAATTTTTTATATTTATAGTACATACATACGTATTTATTATTTCTGCAGATAATAATGATTTCAAAAGTACATTCTTTAATAATTAAAAAGTCATAGTGTTTGATTTAAACTAAAATAGTACACAATTTTTCATTATATTCATAATACCCAATTTAGAATGTTCAAAACATGTCTTCTCAATATTTTTTTTAGATACATCATGTTTGTTTGTACTTTTCTTGTTATTTTCACCTTTAACTCTAGTTTTCATCTGGTAAATACAAACTGGACGATTCAGATTTAAAGGAGCAAGGTCATTATTTTGTAACCATTTAAAACATTGCTCAGTGTTTAAAAAAATTCTCTTGAGCCAATATCTGCATATACATCACCATTGCGCCTGTCATTGTCACTAGCCTTCTCCTACATAGACGAAATAACAACTGCTGGTAATGACGTCACTAGTCTAAATAAAGAAAGCTGGCAATGATTATTTATGAATACCTATAGGTCAAATGTCGTATTAGATAGTATCATATTTTAAAATTGATAATCATAATCCAATTGTGTTGGCGGCTGCTTATTGTACTGTAGCCAAACAAAGCAGTGTAAACTTACTTCTATTTTGATTATAGACTTGTCTGATAGCTTTTAAGACACAAATAACATATTCATTGTTATAAAACTTCAAACTATTACTCAAGTACCACAAAAAATGATTTTAATTTGTTTTATTTATTAATTTTAAACATTATTGATATTTAATAGATTAGACGAAGCTGGCAAGAACAAATTATAATTAACTATAACTAAAATGTTGTTGTATTCGGTATTTCTAATTGATAATTTTGTTCATTGATTTTATTGTTACGTTTGTCGCTTATTGGTTCATTTTATAAAGGTAATGGCATTTTAGTTTTAATGAAATCACTTAGCAAATATTATGCTTCAGGTAGAGTACAATAAGCGAACCCGGTTTTTTATATCGATTAGTACAATTATCGATACTTAATATTCATTTATCTAATACGCGTTTATAAATCGTATCAACATATCTATAGTCATAATCACAATCATATTTTAAATTAAAATAACTAATATACTGGACATAGTGATAATCTCATAAATAATAAATGAGCTCTAACGATCAAACAAACAATTAGAACTAGAAATAGTACAAACTCATAAATAATAATAAAATGATAACAATATAAAAACATTTATAACAGAAAATATGAAATATGCGTAATTATTTATATGTTTTATCCTGGGTAGCAATGATTAACAGCTTCCGAGAAGTTGTTGAAGCATCTTCTCTAAAAACCTAACTCGTCTTTTGTACAAATGCTCTCACAGATTATCTGCAAGCAGGTCGGTTGATATGCCACTTTTTAAACTTTGTTTCACGGTCCTCCATGAGCTTTCAACTGTCTGTTATTATCTATAAAATAAAATACATGTGAAAAAGTGTTTATAGTAAATGCAAATTAGCTATTATTCTTAGTATTAGTATCGGTCATTTGTATCGAAAGTTATAATTAAGTAACATTGTTTATCAATATCAATATAAAAAACTGGGGTATGATAAGCGGACCCAGTTTTTTATATTGAAGAATGTAATCATCGATACCTAATATTCGCATCTCAAATCCTAGACTATCAATCGATATAAAAGTATCTATAGTCCTCAATAACAATCATATGTTTTAAATTAAAATATGGATTTAATATTTACAGTGATGAAACACCATATTTGCTCCTCTCACAGTTACAGTTGTTTCTTTCCCACAAATTTCACATAATGGATTTTTCGGTACAAGTCCAACATGTTGAAGCCATGTAAAACATGTCTTAGTATCATCTTTCAAAGCAATGTGGTGTATTTTTCTAAAATTGCTTCCATTTTTAATAATCAAATGTTACTTATATGTAAAATTGAAATATTACCTTACGTGTATTATTTGAAAGTGTGGTATCAATTTACAATAACGTGACCATGGAAAGGTATGTTCATTTTTTTTTTCCTGAAAACTACAATTTTTCCTGAAAACAATAGTGAAGAAAAAATTCGTCGGCAACGAAAATCAAAGGAGTTACGATTTTTTGAAATCCTCTGAAAACTCTGTTTTTGACAGTACCTCTGGCAATTTTATTGAAATGATGACGTTAATCCTGTCAACGATGCCTGCCCGCTGCGTAGTGCTGCGCACTGCTTGCTCTTTTAGAAAAAAAATTAACTCGAGCTTGCAAAAGTCGAATCCCAGATCACGTGATGCCCCTGATCCTTAACCCTCCAAGTGTTGTTCGACAAAATTTTGTCGGTTATTTTCCATTCTTAACCCTTTTACTGCCGGACACTTTTTTTTTAGTTCGTTGAAAAATGCCGGGCTGAAATTGACTAAAATGTAATGATTTTTTTAAAAAATCATGGATTAATTATTTTTTATCATAAATTGATAACCTTTATCTTGTTTTTTTCCTTATAAGTTGTAATTTGCTACAAAAAATAATTTAAACATTTTCTGTCATTAAAAAATATATATATTATGTCATGAAACAAAAATTTTAAATAAATAAAAATTATTTTTTGAGTTAGCACTTTAACAACTATATTTAAATATTAAACCACCACCATAATTATAATTTTTTATTGTATAGTAATTATATATAAACATTCCCAAAAAGTTTTAGGAACATACCTTGAAAAATACTGAAGCTGTGATGAATTTTTGAAATTGGTGCAATATCCTCGAATTTCAAGATAACACTTATTGATAACACTATATCACTTTATAATACATAAATCACTGTCCATTGATATGAAAATATAATATATAATAGAAAATTAAAGTTAAAAGGCACTTTGATCAATATTTACAAATATATATATATATACATTTTTAGGTTCATAGGCCTAAAATGTATCACTAAGATCGGAGTCATCTCTCACGGCAACACCACTTTCAACAAGATTATTGAACAATGTCCCTTCACTGACAGGTGATCTTCTTCTCTTACTCATTTTATTAATCGTAAAAATATGTAGATTTACAAATTTAAATGTCAAATAAAGTGTAAAACACGAAACAACACAAGTGGAACTCACGACTAACGAGATCGACCATAACCTCATCAAACCAAACTCGAGTTATAACCAAAGACGTTCAGTAACAAAAATGGCTTCCATAGATTATAAAACCTGTTTTCTGTGTATTGTCCATATGGTAATGAATAACACAGCTGAATTTCGATGCATTTGGACAACATTGAAAACCAGTATAAAACAAATACGAGACGGCTTTTATTGCGCACGTCGGCGATTTTCGCACAAATCGCAACGTGCGCGATTGCGCACGTCAGCAGTAAAAGGGTTAACCCTTTATAGGGCAAACAATATTTTTGCCATTTTGCTGGAAAGCTCTCCGGTCGAAAAATCAACCACCCTGAAAATCTTGAAATGACCAACCACTTTTTTACCATGTTTTACATTTTTAACGATTTTGTTTCACTGTAAATGCTAACACTAGACATTACAGATCACTAAATAATTTTGTTTATGTTTATTTAATTTTTTAGAGGGCGGTTGAATTTTCAACCAGAGAGCGTCCCCGCAAAATGAACTATGTATGTGTTTGCCGGTTTAAAAATCAACCACTTAGAAAACTTATGAAATTGAAGGAAAAATTAAAACAATAGATTTAGCAAAACATAAAACTGCCTTTTATTTATACAGAATTGAAAATTGCACAATATTGTGATACAAAATCTTGTCAGTGGTACATATTTACACCTTTAAAACATATTTATAAAATTGGCCATATTTATATATGAATGTACCTATGTAAAAAAGGAAAAAACAAATATAACAATTAGTTAGATAATAAAATACAAGTATAAATGACACTTAGTAAAAAATTAAAAAGTCCTCCAAATAATACGTATGCTTCTGTGTAACGATATCCTAATGTTACTATTTTGGAACAACCAATCAGTACTATGGAACGGGGCAAAACACGCCTTACATAGTGCAACCTTGCAAGTGGAACATTCTATACTTGATCTTTCGTGCTTGGCTGTAGTACTACATCTGGCATATCTTCTACTTGATGTAGCAACAGGAAAATGTTCACCCACATTTCTAATGTTGACGGTTTTTTCCTATTCTTCCACCAACTTTCTTTCCTCTCTTACAAACCGCTGGCGAGTTTGTTGTTTTCCGGCTGGTAAAATTTCCTATTAACTCTGCACCAAGTTTTCTTTCTTCGAAACATCAGATGTTTCATCACTTTTTGTTTGTTTTGTTTAGCTATATATCTGTACAAAATAAACGAATTTACCATAACAGAATCCAACAGAAAGTAGAATATTTTAATCCACCATTTCCTAGACTTTTGGGCAATACTATAGCTAGACAGTAAATGATCAAAATGATCTACACCACCCATGTACAGATTATAATCGGCCACAGCTTGAGGGCATTTAACTTTAACTTTTTCACCCCTTTTAGTTCTTCATTTTATAAAGTCAGCTAACAGTGAAGTATTCTATAAATTATACATTTTTTAGACAAAATAATTTTATTTGTTACATAAATATCTACTATTTCATAGGTCTATTTGTTTTGGTAGCTATTAGCATAAAATACCTTTCCAAACAGAAAAATTATGTAATGGTGGAAAATTATAACAGTTTGTAAAATTTTGCTATCATGTAAATACCATATTATTGTACTTTTGGCCTAATATCTTGCCTGCACTGATTATTTATATCTTAAAACGCCCTAATTTATCTTTTGTCATAATTTAAAGTGTTATACTAATGTATGTAAAACTCTGAGGACTATATATATTTTTTTATAAATATTTTCCAATGTCATGATTTTTAGGTTAAGTGTAGAAGCAAAGACAAAATTGTAGTTAAATAATTTCAAGTGACGGTGACAACGATGAATGACTGATAAATCAAATGCCTAAAACATTGTAAATAAAATTAAGTTATTACAAAGAACTTCATATTTACCTGTCAGGAGATAAATTTGATATTAACTCGATATCACACCAACTGCTGCTTGGTTCGCGAGCTGGAAAGGTCTCTGGTTGATAAATCAACCATTTGCCACTCTTCAGATTAAAACTGACAACAGGAAGCAACAGGCAAGCTGAACAAAATTAGTAAGCTTCCATACAACCTACCAAGCTACTGGAAACAACAAGAACGACAACTGCATGCTCTGTCACCGAATTATGAACCATATTGTAAATGGTTGAATTTTTAACCGGAGACTGTTCCCGCAAAAGTAATAAAATTTCCTTGCCCATACAAAGGCAAATTAGGTGGTTGATTTTTCAACCGGAGACTGTTAAAGGGTTAATGCAATAATGCCCGAAAGGCATAAATATAATACAATGATATACTTTCCCCCCCCAGTTTATATGCACCTGTGATAATAATACTTGGCTATAAATGCCCAACCCATGAAAAAAAGTCCATTTTTCATGGTCACGGTATTGTAAATAAATACCGAAAGTGTTTACAGCTGTTGATATAGATTATTTAAGTTATGTGTTCAAAATTTATTAATCAGTATCGATTGGTTATATCGTTGGTTATAATTAAGTAATATCGTTTGCCAATTTCGATATAAAAAACCGGGTCCGCTTATCGTACCCTACCCAAAACTGGGTCTGCTTATCGCATACCTTAACCTATGTTATGATGACTTAGTTTATAAAACAGTATGGATTAATTATATCAATGGGTGTAATCATGCAATATAATTTGCTAAACATTGAATAAATATATATATATATATATATATATATATATATATATATATATATATATAAAACAAGGTCCCTTATCTTACTCTATCAAAAATTAGTTTAGAAGATCCCAGTTTTTCACCAACAATTGTAATTTTGATAAAAACAGAATGACTTTTTTTGGCTTGGCAGAATTAAAAACTCATGTTGTAATAAGGGTTTTCAAAAAATTCCTACAGGTTAAGCTAGTTATTAATTTTGATAAAATAGAACGTTTTATTAGGATTAAATTATTACCTTATCATCCATTTTCTTGGTTAGAAATAACTAATTTTAACACGCATAAATTGAATTAACAAATGGTTTCAAACAAAAATGCATTAATTTCGTCGGGAAACACCACAAAACTATCTAAGTGATATGTTATATGCATTTTGCATGAGAAGAACTATTTAACTCGAAATATTCACCCAAGCACAAAACAAAACAAAAACTGTCAAGGCAGTAGACCAAGTTACACTGACTTGAATTGAATGACAATGAATGTCTTGAATGAATGACTTATCACTTTGTGTTGAATATCAAACATCGATGTTATAAGATCGACATACGATGATTTTCCCATCGATGGTCAGCATTAAATTTTTTCTCGACATCGATGTTTTTTACCTTCATATAGAAAACTTCTGTCCTCTTCTCGCCATTTAACGTATGCCAGACATAAATATTGTCCAACCAGTCCGCCCTTATTCCTATAATAATATAACCCAATATAAAGTAGTTTATATTGTCCTAAACCAATAAGTAGTGGGTGAAGTGAATAAAACCTAGAATTTACTGGTTAGCATCTACTCCCTATAACTAGCAGTAGCTCATACCCGAATAAATAAACAACTGCTAACACTAGGGAGAAACATCTAGACTATATTAGGAAGTTTCTGGAAAAATTTAATCAAGTTAGGGATAGCAACTGCTAGGCCTAGCAACTACTAGGTCATGTTGTGAATGTTTCCTTCTCGATCTGCTTGTTCCGCTCCACCGGCCGCTCGCCCTTGTCTTTGCACTTGCGTATAATTCTCCACGTCTGTTTTTGTTCGTGTGTCCTCAAAATGTCGCCCATTGAGGAAGGTTATGGAGTTGATGACAAGTGTTTGGATCGGGCTTTGTTTGTGAAACTCCTTATTCAACACCCAATAATATTAGAAAAGTCAAAATTCGATCTTTGGTTAGATCAAAGAAAGACGTCTGGCAAATCATTAGCGAAGAATACTATTCTGCTATTAGTAAAGTTATTCCTATAGCACGATTGAACAACCTGCAGAGTAATAAAAAAATCAATGAAAAAACCAGACAAAAAGCATACAGGAAATAAGCCAATACACCTGAACCATGGGAAAAAAACTTATTTAAATTAATTAAACAGGAAAAATTCAGTGTTTTCAAAAGTTCCAAGGAGCATCTCTCCCCCAGTTTAACCACTACATCAAATACAATAACAGATGCTGAAGTGTTAATCGAAGCCTAGGGTGAGGAAACTTTAGAGCAAGAAAGCACTTGCAATGCAAACCAGATATAAAAAATACGGAAAAGTGTGAAAGCCGTTATAGCATATGAGATCGAAAAAACAAAAGACCTCTCATTTCCGATTTCAACGTATAGTTTTATTGCAACAAATGCATTTGAACAAACTAAAAATAAAAAGAAACGAAATGAAAATGCAAACTGCCCCCAGATATACCTGCTCTTTATAGGCAAACGGATTTTGAAGAATTGCATGTGTATCAAAATTTGTTGTAACAAATAATTTTCTTCCCTTCTTCTTCTATGGGGCGGCCTACTCCATGCACTTAAGCCTCAAGGGCCTTTAGCACACCCCGGAAGCACACCATGAGTCCTACCAGTCTATGATTTCAGCAGTTCCACAAACCGCTGAAAACAACCTGTATGCCAACTAACAAAGATGGCATACCGCTCACTTGCCATTGAATGACAATCAAGAGGAAGTGTTCGGCAGTTTCATCCTGCTCATCACACATTCTACAGAGCGGGTCCTCCTGAAGGATGCCGACTCTGTGAAGATGCTTCCTCAGGTGACCATGCCCTGTAATCAGACCTATAACCCAAGAAGACATTGATCTATTTAGTGAGAGAAGGTCAGTAAAACGCTGGAGGAAGGCGACTGTAGACATTCTGCTCATTCTTACGCTCGGATGCAACCTCCACCTTCTCTCATGATTAGCGCGAACCCATTTCGAGACAGCCTCAAAGGATTCACACCTTGGAATACCGCAGAATGGTGAGGGCCTGTCATAATTGACGCTAAGCCCCGGTTGGTCAGAGCATCAGATCTTTCATTCCCAGGGATCCCCTTATGACCAGGAACCCAACAAACTGACACATTGTTGATTCTGGCAAGGGAAGAAACGACTTGATAGCAATCCCAGACAAGCTTGGATTTGAACACACGAGTCCAGCGCCATCAGTGCTGCCTGACTATCCGTGAAAATATTGATCGTTTTACTCCTATATCGCAGGCGAAGATTCTCATGAGCAAAATTCTATAATGGCTGCGACCTCCGCCTGAACAACTGTAGGATAAAGACCCATAGGGACCACCAGCTCCCTGTATGGTATCACCCTCATAATTCCAGCGCCTGTGCAGCTTTTTGTTTTAGAGCCGTCTGTAAACTATTAAATCTCCGCTAATGGAAAAAGTTTCCTTCCTTCCGACCACTCGTCCCTAAGAGGTATCACAATCCTAAAGGGTTTGTCAAAGGAAAACTTTTGTGGCATCTGATCAGAGATCATGTGCAGAGCATCCCCCTGAATCAGGATGCTAATTCTACAGTGCCCACTGCTGCAGAGTCCCGCTTGCTGAAGACAGTAGGCACTCCTCCTGGCCATAGCCCAAATAACAATGTACAGGGGGGAGGTTGAGGCAACAGTCTAGAGCTGCACTAGGAAAAGTCCCAGTAATAGCAAGGCAAGCCATTCTTTGGATGCCAGCCAAACAAGTTACCGCCATCTTGGTCTCCGTTTTTGGCCACAAGATAATAGCTCCATACATTAGTGCAGGTATGACTACGGAAACAAAGCCAGTACAAAACCGAGGCTTAAATCCCCAAGACCCACCTAGCACGCGTCTTAATTGAATTAAAGACCATTTTCCCCTGGCGATGGCCCTTTCTAGATGAGGTTCCCAGTTTAGAACCCTATCTAGGATCATGCCCAGGTACTTGACCTTGGATTTCAAGTCAATGGAAGAACCTCTGAGGAGAAATGGACCAATACCCTCCATCTGTCGCCTCCTGGTAAAGGCAACCACAGCAGCCTTGGTGGGGTTGACATGTCCAAAACCCTAACTCTTTTTCATCTTAACATTCAATCTATAAAAAATAAGGTAGATGTTTTAGACTTATTTTTAGATAGCTATGACTGTGATATCCTAACTCTTAATGAACACTGGTTATTTTATGAAGAATCTGATTTGTATATACCAAATGGTTATCAATTAGCAAGTATTTACTGTAGAGAGAAACCACTCTGTAGGGGCGGCAGCTCAATCTTTGTAAAGTCGAAAATCCAATATAAAACTGTAGATATTAGTAATTTTTGTGTTGTCTTTGTTTTGGAAGCAACAGCTATATATTTAAAGGAGATTGATGTTGTTATAGTTACCATCTACCGTACTCCAAAGAGTAATATTTTTAGTTTCTTTGATTATTTGGAGTCTTTAATGATATTTTTAAATAAAAATTTTGCAACTGTGATACTAACAGGTGATTTTAATGTAGATGTAAGAAAAGATTCTTCTGAAAAAATTTACTTTTTTGAATTTATTAAGATCATTTAATATGTATTGTCATAATTTTGATACAACTAGAGAAGATGCTTGTCTTGACAATGTTGTTAGTAATTTAAGCAAAAACAAAGTAAAATGTCAAGTTATCGAACCAAATGTATCTGATCATGCTGGTATATACACAGAGTTTTATGAGTTGCATTTTTCAAATACAGTACCAGACAAAAATATTCTTAAAAGAAAAGTGAGAGATCTACAGATCATTTAATATGTATTGTCATAATTTTGATACAACTATACAATGTTAGCAAAAACAAAGTAAAATGTCAAGTTATCGAACCAAATGTATCTGATCATGCTGGTATATACACAGAGTTTTATGAGTTGCATTTTTCAAATACAGTACCAGACAAAAATATTCTTAAAAGAAAAGTGAGAGATCTGTCTTTTGGTGCCATTGAAGGTTTGAAACATAGACTGAATCAGACTGACTGGTGGCAGCTTAATTTTTTTCAAACTGTTGACGATGCTTTTGATTTTTTTATACAAATATTAACAAGTTCACTTAAAGAATGCTGTCCTGTTAAAGATGTCAAAATCAAAAGTAGAAATAGACCAAAGGTTGACTGGTTTACACCTGAACTATATAAACTTAGAAATATAGTAACAGTGTTTTATGATAGATTCAAGATAAGTAAGGGCACAGAAAATGAAGCTGAACACAAAAAAATGTATATAGAAATAAAAAAGATGTATAAAATAGAATTAAGGAAGAAAAACGATTAGCCACTGACAGATATATTATGAGAGCTCCAAATAAATGTAAAGCTGCTTGGAGTATAATAAAAAAGGAAATTCATTGTAAGAAAGAAAGCGTTGAAGAATTAATAAAGCCCGATGACTTTAATGATTATTTTATAAATATAGTTAGTACTACACATTTGAAGCAAAATAATTTTGACACTGCTATTGAGCTTTTGAGTAATTATTTATCTAGATTTAATAATGTTAGTAAAACATTCCAATTAAATGTAATAACTGAATTTGAAATTATAAAATATGTATCTAAGTTGAGTGGATCAAAAAGCGAAGATTATTTTGGGTTTTCTAATAAAATCATCAAGGATATTATACCCTACATAGTAAAACCATTGACATTTCTATTCAACTGGATGTTATCTGAGGGGATTTTTCCTAAAGCACTGAAATGTTCCAAAGTAGTACCAGTATATAAGAAGGGCAGCAAGGCAGATCCTGCTAGTTACCGTCCCATTTCTTTGGTTCCCATACTGAGTAAGATTTTTGAGTGTTGTTTAAAAGACCAATTGTATGATTTCTTTTCTCAAAACAATTTGCTCTGTAAAGAACAATATGGATTTATAAAAAAATCAAACACTGTGAAAGCAATAAGAAAAATTGTGGAAAACATTTTAAATAATTTTGAGAAAAAGATTATATCATCTGCAACATTGATAGATTTAAGTAAAGCGTTTGACTGTATTAATCATGAGTTGTGGTTAAAAAAGTTGTTTAGTTATGGCATAAAACATAAAGCATTACAATTATTGTCATCTTATTTATCTGACAGGAAACAGATGGTTGTCCAGGGGGAGAACAAGTCCAATTTCAGAACAGTGAAATTGGGAGTTCCGCAAGGCTCTGTTTTGGGACCTTTTCTGTTTATTGTTGCAATCAATGATTTTTCATCTAGCCTACCTTGTAATTCTGTTTTGTACGCGGATGATACTACTCTTTTAAACTGTAATAAAGACTCACAAATCTTAAAATCTGATCAAGAACGTTCATTTAAATTAGCTCTAGAATGGTTTAAAGCAAATGGGTTGGCAGTGAATCATAATAAAACTGAATATTTAACATTATCTCTACACAATAATACTAAATACAGTAATGATTCTGTTAAGTTATTGGGTGTTATCCTAGATAGTAAATTAAGCTGGCAACATCATGTTAATTATTTATGTACTAAACTATCTAGAGTTATATACCTATTATGTAAACTAAGGAATACTGTTACTCAGGAGATGTTGATAACTGCTTATTATGCATTTTTCCACTCACACTTGAGGTATGGTGTGACTCTTTGGGGAAACAGTTCCAGTGCCAAAAAAATATTTTTATGGCAAAAAAAAGCTATTAGGATTTTAAAAAATGTTTCTAAACAAGAATCTTGTTCACCTTTTTTCAAAGAACTTCAAATTATGACCTTGCCAAGTTTATACATCTACTGCTCATTACTTGATGTAAAAGAAAATTTGAATAGTTTCATAAATAGACAAGATGTTCATACACACTGCACAAGAAAAAAGTATTTACTCGATCTACCCCCAGTCAGACTCGAAAAGACCAAAAACAGCCAGATATTTTTCAGTACCTATAAAATTATTTAATAAATTACCAGAGAAAGCATGGAATGTTACACTTAATAATTTTAAAGTTACCATTGCAAAGTGGCTGAAAAATAAAGCTTTTTACACTGTTGAAGATTACCTAGCCTGTGATATTAGCTCATTAAGTTTTTAATCCATTGTTAATTTAAGATTAGGATTGTTAGCACATATTGTATAGATTTTTAAATTATTTAATTGTAATTTTATTGTTTTTATTCACATTTATATTATTGTTATTTAGTTCTAGCTGGCAATACTGTATTTTGTCCTATAACTGTGCCTAGATTAAAGATTAGATTGAAGTAGGCTATATAATATGTTGACTTTGTCTATTGCATAATATGTATTGTGCTTAATGACAATAAAATATCTTGAATCTTGAATCTTGAATCTAAGGCCCACCCCATCACACCAGTTTCCTACCACGTTTAGAGCAGTATTGGTCAGTTCTGTGACTTTTGTATTGAACTTACCTCTCACAAGAATCACAGTATCATCTGCGTATCTCTGTGTAAAGACACCGCTACTGTTCAAAGATATTAGCTCAGGTTGTCCACAACTAGGTTCCACAGGAGAGGAAAAAGGACGCTGCCCTGTGGACAGCCCTGCATAGTCCTAACTACAGTACTAATCAGCGATTAAAATAAATTCATGTGGTTATTCATTATTTACGATTTTTAGTTCTTGTTGCTGAGTTATCCAGCATGATTGGTCCAAATAGCTATATTTATTCATGTTTAATTTAATTTATAGAAACTGCGTTTCTGATACTCAGAGACACAGTTTTTTTAAAACTTATTAACACTTTTTACGTTACATAGCAATTGCTGTTATGTGTTTGTAATGTATTGTAATCTTAAACATTGAACCATTTGGTTGGAAAAGCACATTCATTTCCAGTTAGCTAGGGTGGGTACAATGTGAAAGTGCATTAATTGAAATCTAATTGTTCCAACAACTCTTTAACATTGACTTACCACTCAAATTTTTTTCTTGTTTATAATAAAGAGAGAGTTTCCAAGAACAGTATTGCATCCAAAGACCAAGAAAGAAATATATTGAGCATTGTCGGGCATTTTTATTTACCTTACATTTCGTCTTTGAATATACATTTTGCAGATAGAAAAATTGACATAAGGGCATTACTGGTGGCGAGAGAAAAGAAGAGACCTGGCCCGTGCCGCCGCACAGCTGTGTACTAGTGTGTTGCCGCACGGTAATTTCAGGCGCTTCGCCCCACAGCCAACCCTGCGAATTGTTTATCATAGCAATGGAACAGTGAAACAATAATGGAATTACGAAACAAGGCGCGGCAACATACTAGTAGTAGCGCCTGTAAATTTCAGATAGGCCAGAATCCAGGTCTCTTCTTTTCTCTCGCGATCAGTACAAAGGTTAAATCTGAATCATCCCCTTCCCTTATTGGCGCTTTCATCGAATCAATGTCCAAAATTGACCGTGTTTTCGTTAAGATTGCGATAAAACATAGTAATAGTTGTATTAAAAACAATTTTGTACTCATGTACAGAAGTTTATTGACAAGAAACTTAATGTGTAGTGGAAAGTCACGTTTGCTTTTCATTTCTGTTACGATAAATTATGAACATCAGCATTTAAACTTTTCTTAGCTATTTATGCAAGAGGGAAAGCTGTTGTAAAAGACATGTAAAATTTATTACTCATATATGATTATGACTAGGCCATGCCATGTTGGCTAAAAAAAGGTTGAAAGTGGTCTGTTACCATACGGGCCAATCTCGAGATGTCTTGTCACTCTTACTGCCTGAAAGTCAGGCAAAGCTGATACTTCTTGTTTCCTGTTTCAAAAAGATAACTTGGGTAGTCTTTGATTCATTGAAGACCAAGTCTATTCTGGCAGTATTCAATGCTAAGGTTTACAGATCTAAACAAATTTACTTCAAGATTTTCCACAGACTTGTGCACTGTTAACAAAAACAAATCGTCAGCATATATAACGGTGTGGTTTAAAAGCTTAACATACTGTGGTAGGTCATTTTTATACGAGATGAAGAGATCAGCCTAAGAAATAGTAAGATACTTTGATGGAGTCTTCTACAATATTTCCAGAAATGTTAAGATTTTCTGTTGTTTTTATCTTTCTCAGGTGTCTCTCATTTTTAGTTTATTTTTTCAGAGGATTTTAGGAAAACACGCCACTAATTTCAAAATCCAAGTCAAAACTACAGTTTGCTTTAAAAGGCTTGAACTTTAAATAATTTTTTACAAAAATGGCCACACCTCCCGCTTTGAAGAGATTGCGATGAAAAGAGTTTGCCAATTGATAATGGTTTATTTTAAACTGAGAAATTGAACTAATGTTAAAACTTTGCTCTGAAACGACAAAAACATCAGGATTTAATTCCTTGCATAACAGTGACAATTCACTCACTTTATTCGTAGCGAAACGATGCCAATTTTTGTTGTGGTTTACCAATACTGAAGCCGAGATTGTCTAATGGGACTTCTAAAAAAATGTTTGGTCTTTGTACAGTCAGTTCATCTTCCTTGTTCATTTTTACTGAGTCCGCATATGAGTCTGTACTGGGGCACACATGTGGGATGTTATCAAATTGAGGTCCAAACATTCAATACAATGATGTGATTAATACATTTGCAAAATAAAAAAAATAAGGCTCTATAAATTTTTTTTACTTCTTAGAGTTTAACGTTTATATAAATAAATATATTACTAAAATTACTTAATTTGTTATGTACTACATAATTTTATTATATGTAATACACTACAATATATCATATGGTCTAAAGACGTGTTAATTTAATCTTTAATCTTCAAGCAAACTGTGGATGCCTAAGAGATATTTCAAACTCAACTTAAAACATGAACTAATCGTTAATGTGAAGTAACTCGTTCATAAATTTAAAATAGCAATATAAAATTTTCATTTATACTTATATTTTTAATAGTATAAATATTATATTTAAAAATAAACCTGATATATAAAATTACTCTCCAATTTATCCTCCTTATATAAAATTCTAATACTCTTGAAATTTAGTAACTTTTGCATACTGGCATTAAAAAATGAGATAAGCTGGGATAACACAAGGGGTGGAAAGACGCTGCATCATATCTGTGTGACATTTCCTCAATATCTCCAATAAACCTATCATGTAGGTAAACAAAACTAAACAGGTGTTCACTCTAGAACACATGTGACTGCTAGAGCCTAATGTAAAATTGGTTGAAAAAAGGATTGGGGGTTAATTTCTGTTAAGCTACGGGTGCCAATTGTTAATTCCAGTCCTGTTTGTCACCAACCAATATCTGGCTATTTATAAAACAAGAAAACCAGTTGTACACTTCAGTTCTTTTCCCACAGAGACATCATTATAAGATGTTTTCAGTATTAAAACTATTTGAGCAGCATTTTTACCAAACAGGAAGTAAACCGAACAAGACAGGGTGATACACGATCGGCACTGAACTGCCAATGAGCTGCACTATATACACCTGGGAGGATAATTATATACATGTTTTGCCGTTTCAGCATTGCTATTCTGGTTTCTTTTGAGTACTACTGCCTCGTTTATGTAAGGTTATCCAAGGCAATGAAGTGACAAACATAAAACACTGTAAGATTCTTTATTTCACTGTTTTATGGAGTAATACTTACAGAATAGGAGGTAAGGCAACCTTAAGAATATGTTCTAGGAAGAAAAGTAAAGGAAGTAATTTAACATATATTTTTTACAGTTATTAATTATAGTATCAAATTGTCCAGTCAATATATTTTAGTAGATCAACAACAATTTCAAGATTTTTGGAAAACTTATTGAACTTTTTAGATAAAACGCTACGAAATTGAGGCTATAACAACAATGAAGTTACCAAAATTACAATAATGGTTCAATTACAATAGTTCACAGATTTCACATTTTAGTTACACAGTACAAAATAAAAACAATGGTTTTATTTTTTGTATACTAATATACTATACCAAAAATACACAGTTCCCATAATATAATAAGTTATTCATGACAAAAATAATAACTACGTTTAAAATGTTATATTTATGAAAAGATACAATTTATACAAAAAGATGTATTTTTGTGTATAAATTCCTACTTTAGTAGGAATGTACAGAATATGGTTTCTCAAAAACTGGATCTTAATAAAACATTCATTAATACGGTTGTTGATTTAAAAAAAGTAGCAATATGATTAATCCTGAGTTCCATTCAATACCTTCATTTATTATGTTACTCTCCATCTAAAAGCTAATGCAAATTAATTATACACATAGAGTTTTAAAATTAAAGTTTAATTTTATCTAAGAATGTTGTTGATCTTTATTCCTTCACTTAAAAACAAAAACATTAAAACTATATTGCCAACCCCAACTATAAACTCGATTTAAATTTATACAAAAATATCAATTCTTTAGCTACACTTAAAATTGGAAAGACATGCATGGTAGGCCTTTTAGTATTTTTGCCTTTAAATACATTTTTCCTCAGCAATCTGGTTCTTTTATTTTTTTGTTTGATTTAAATTTATGTTTGCAACACAAATATTAATAAAACTAGACTAACAAACCTAAACCTTTGATTCCGATTGTAACTAGAGATAAAGAGCTAGGACATTCATGTGTTGAAAATACCTAATTTTATATGGTGACTTCTTTAGCATAACAAAAATAATGAAATAATTTACCTCAAAAAATTCTTCGCAAAACAATTTAATTTATAGAACTTGATGAAGACTAGCAACTTCAGTATTACATTTTACCTCCTTGACTGTCAGATAAGAATAAGTAATGTGGGCATTAGTATCTGAAGTGAGTGGAGCACCAACATTGGATACAAAGTTGAGCGGAAACGACTACAGGAATAAAGCTTATTGTAAAAAAACTACAATTTTACTAATTTTGGCTGTAATTCTATAGGAAAAGTTAGTTAAAAAATGGCAGAAGTTAAAAACGTATTTATTGAGTGTGTTATCTAAATATCTTAACAGAAAACAAAAATTAATCATATAATTTTCTTTCAGTAAAGCTCTATGTCGTTGAAATAACTGTAGATTATCCAATAACTACATAATAATATGATTTGTAGTTTTCACATCCACCTCTACAGAACAATTAAAAAATAGAGCCAAATTTATTATTTTACGTAATTGACTTACAACACATGCTCAAAACGCTTTCCATAGAAACACTTACACACCTTAACAAGACTAATCATTTTTCAGAATATTTCTGTTTAATTATGAATTAATTAACCAACAGGTGACCAGCAGCACTGTCAGGTCATGTGGTAATCACCATTGTTATTATGAATCAGATACTGTTTACGGTCTTGTAACGTTTAAAGCACCTCGTAAAGCGAATGTATTATGTCAGTTGTTTATTGCAATCAGCGCAATTAGTCTACTTTTAACAATCAAAACAGACTATTCATTTTAAAGTTATAACTGTAATGAACAGCTCCTGTGGATTGCATTGCATCACTGTACTACATTAGATGATATTATTTTCAAAGAATTCAAAGACAATATGGTTGCTTGTAATAATTTAAAATTTATTTCCAAACAGTTTTGAAATATTTTTGATTGTTTTCAGTATTTAAAAGATGATTGCTGGTGATTATAAACATTACATTATGCAAGCACCTTGTCATTAAAAACTGAAAAAAAGTTTTCACAAAACTTACAGGGAAGAAAGTCGTGGGCAGCTTGTACATGGTAATCAATAAGGGATGTAAGAATATTGTTGTTTAATTCTTGTTTGTCATATTAATTTAAATTAATAAAATTACAGATTTTAAGTTATTTATATTATAAAAAATCATAATAATTAATTAGTTTTTAAATAAATAAAACAGTAGTTTTTGGATAAAAGCTAACATTATTTTAACTACAGAGACTGCAGCTAACGCCTTACGGCATGGTGTATGATGAGACACTAGTGTAGACCAGCAGTGAAAATGTTAATACACAATTTGCAATAACTTAGTTTTTAATTTAATTATAAAAACAAAGATATATACCTATACTACTAAATACATACTATATAGGCTCATGTAAAATATAAAATGTTACATCAAAATTTTTGTTAAGAAACAATATTATTTTTATTATTTACAATGAACAATATTTAGCTTTCATTGCTATGGAAACATGTCATTTTACGCTACACCCACTAATGTTGTGAGTGTCCTCGTGATCTTCCGCTGGTTACAATAAAAGAAAGGGTAATATTTTAACATTTTAATTATTTTAATATTTTAAGTAATTACCAGGAACAAATTATGTGATGGATAAGATTATGTATGATAAAAAGTTAAACCCAAGTATTCAACAGTTGTATTATAATTTTTTTAAGTTAAACTGATATTCATTAATTTGCAAATATACTACTCAACACTCAAAGTGGAATACCATTATTTCAGCAGTATTATGCTGATGGAAAATTTATCTTGGGGCAGTGAATTTTACTTTCTCCATACACTACTCACTGTACTACTCACTACAGTACACTCCCGATAATCCAACATTCTTTGGTCTGGCAAGTTCAATAACCAATCTGAAAATGACTTGTTGACATTATCTCTTGTGAATGTACGATGAGAGTACGTACTCTATACGTAAAATTGAGACAACCGGGTATGCTTCATCTTTCCTGCCAAAACTTGAATCCAAATCTGTTGTTAATTTATACTGTGCTTTACAGTAATAATTGCTGTACACCATTCTTCCTGTTACGTATGTCAATTTTTCACTTTGATTATGCTTAATCAACTAAAAAACCAAACTTTTATATGTAGCTGAAAAATGGACAATTATTCAGAGACATGCACAGAGATATGCATTGGCAATTTCAAGTAATATTTAAGGATATGTATAACCAACTATTTATATTTTGGAAAATAAATATAACATTGAAGAATGAATGAAAACTTCACAGCCGCATCCGGATCTGAGAAAAGAAAAAATCTTGTAGAAGGAGAAAATCTAAAAGTAGAAGAAACTGTTTTTACGTTGGTTTCTCTAAAAAAAGAATGTCGTGCATCTATATCTGGTGACAATTTTTAGGAAAACTTAAAATTTGTTTACGAGAAAAATCAAAATTTCCAGCAAGCTAAAAGATACTAAACTGCCTTACCTAAGCGCTCTTTTGAACATCCCATATGGTAAATTGTGTAAGATTTTTTAACAAGCTTCCAGAAATTGCTCATGTTACTCCCATAAGTAATTTAAAAAGAAAATTTTATTTGTGGCTTTTAGATAATCCATTTTATTCAATTGACGAGTTTTTAAATATGGATGTCAATATTCAGTTTTAAATCATTGGGTTTTAATTTTAAACTATATATTTATTTTACAACTGTAAGGTAAATGTTTTTGAGTCTCTTAAATCTGTTTTGTGGTTTTCAATGATAGTTTGTTTCTATATTAGTATGTTTTATACTAAAAGTGTATTGACAATGCCTATTTCATTGTATATATGATCAACGGCAATAAATATCTTATGTCTTATGTCTTTTAGTAATTTTAACACGATACCTCCAGTAATCTAAGATCTTAGAGAATTCTGGTTTTATGTGTGTCGGATATTATAGTCTTCTGTACTAGTATGTATAGTAATCTGCAGAGAAGAATCCACCAATGTTTATTGTATCAGTATGGAATTTATTGAGTGCCCTGTAAACGTTTTTGCAGTGCATTTACAAGGCAAAAAATCAGAGAAGATGTGAATTTAAGTTTTTTTTGTCGTAAATGAGGGAAACAGTCTAAGAGCCTGCATTTAGTTCTAAAACAATCTTTGCACCTGGCTTACTTGTGTTTTGACTTTCAAATCCGAGGCTTCTGCTAAAACCAATTATATTTGTGGATAAATGTTCTCTGATGTTCTTTGAGCCCAAGAGATAGGCTCCTAGGAACTTTTTCTTAGGTTTACAAATAGCAGGACAGTTTAGCCATATCTGTTCGGATGGTTCTTCTACCTCATTGCTGAGTTTGCATTCATCAGTCTAGCTTAAACCCACCTTCATCAGATCTTTTCAAAGAGGACCATATCTTGTTAGTTTGAAGTTATTCATGTTCCAGTTTGAGTGTTGATCAATATTATGACATTAACTGCAGTAGTGTGGTAAAAACTGTAGACTACATGTTTGCAAAACGTTGTCTAATTACCCGTACTCAGAATATCTTCGCATTAGAATTACATGTGTGTACAGATCTTTTCCAGGCTTTTTAATGTAAAATACTTTTTTGGAGAACTGAGTTTTAAGACATCTATAAACTCTAAAATATATATATAAGTCCAGGGGCTGGTCTACACAGTGAGCAATTTTATTTGACGAAATTGTTTGTAATTTGTAAAAAAGTTTTTAGAAAAACATTTATTGAAACAGGAAAGAAAAAATTATTTGTGACTGTTTGTATATTTTTAAAATTTAATCTGCCTACGACCTTTCCTCTCAAATTTCAAAGCAGATGTGTCTGGCTTTATAAAAATAACATAATTTTTCATCAAACAATCAGTAATTAGAAAGAGCATAATTAGTATTCTTTATCACAGTAAAATGATTTGCGATTATTGTTCACTAAATAATAGTAAGTTATGACCTAAAAATAACTTACAAGCAATACAATAAATGCAAAAGTATAGAAATAAATACATAAGAATAGAAGCAGGTCAATACCATTACTTGATTGATGCAGCAACTAGTGCAACACTGCGAAGACAACACAGCACTGCTCACACAGATATTGTCTTCATACAATAATACTGCCTAAAATACTAAAAACTTGGTCTTTCGTCAATCAGTCTTCTTTGTTGAAAATACGGATTGAGAGCAATGAATACCTTAAACCAGTTCTACTAAGTCGTTTTGTAAATAGAAGAAGGAATACTTTATATTCAAGCATCCAACAACTCACAATGTCTGACTTTGAAAATGTTGAGTGTGGAAATTATTTCATTAGTTCTTTTTTTAAATGTTTTCTAAGGTTGATAGACTTAAAACACGTTTTAATAATTAAAACATTTTGAAAATTGATGTGCAATAACTCTTTTTAAATAGATATAAAATTTTTATATTTTTAAAATGTAATTGTACAATCTTTTTTACCATGATTTACACAGTAAATGAAAAAAGAGTAGTGAAGGGATGTTGGGCAAATAAATATGTCCTTTTATTGGTAATTATTTCAAATGGTCTACCATCTTGTTTTGTCATGAATTTATATTAACATAGAATGTTTATTTACTTTACACAAGTATATTTATTTTAATTGCATTTGTGATTTCTGAAATTGATGGAACAAATATAAGACACATTATAATTTTTTAAATGGTAATAAACCTTTAACTCACATTAAAAATAAATATTTCGAATAATTGTTGATTTTTATAAATTTTTCTGAAGAATCAATGTATAAGAAAACACATCTATGCATGTACAGCTTTTTATATTCATAAAAATGTATTTTTTGGTAACATGTTTCATCCAAAAATGTTATCAATTTATATTACTAATAGGGGTTTTAAAATATAGCAGATACATGGGTTAATTCATGTACCTATATATGTTTTGATCTTCAGTAATATTCCACTATGTCTATATTGTAATATTTCAACAAAGATGACTCGATTGGTTGAGACAAGTTTGAATAAAAACATCAGTACACCTTAAACATTATAAAATAACAAAAATTACAGAATTAAAAAACCTATTAAATAAATAATCAGAGTACAGAATACTTTTCTTTACAATTACACACCTTATAATTATTTAAAACTATTATATAAATATTCAAGAGCGATAATAATAAAATTTAAATACCATAAAAATAGTAACATGGAATGAGAATATTAAGTCGTTATTTACAAGACAATCTTAAAACTAGACAATAATGATACTACTTACAAGTTAGATACATTGAGGGGGAGAAATGAGGGAAGATTTGTACCTTTATCCAATCTCCCTGTGGAGCCACACTTATTGTCTTATTGTTATCAGTATTGGGGCAGACCTTGGCTTTATTGGGATCTATTTTATAGTAGTCTAACGGAATCAATGGGAGTATTATCCACTCATTCTAGTCAATACTGAATATGGTAAAAGATTTATAAAATACTTTCTAAACTATTTTTGCTATTCGATGTTCAGTTCTCTAAATACAATACCGACTGTTTGGAAATGGCTAGTAGAATGGTTCTGAATCTGAACTGATAAAAGTTTACGTACATTATTTGTTGAGAAGTAAATTTTTAACTCAATCTCATCCACCGAGTTGTAAATCACAATAAAGCCAGTGTGAAAAGTCTCCTAGAAGTCTACAATGACACAGTGAATGTAATCGAGGTAAAGATCGGGAAAGAAAGTAAAGTATTGTACAAAACTGAAATAAAGATTCAACATTTCAACAAGATGAGGGACAGTAACAACGATGATGGGGGCGAAGTAACATTCTGTTGTAACAACAAGTAACAGGCAACACTAACAACAGAGTAACGCGGCCCTTGTGCAGCCTGTCCAACAATAACAACATAGAACACTGGGTTACTAACTACGCCCGTGAGTGTTATCATCATATCCATTTACAAAACTACAATAACACATAAATATCAATGTCCGCTGCTGAAATTCAGCAGATGACAAAACTAGTCTACAGAGAACACAGTTACGGATGAGTGGTCTAGAATCTCTAAGGAGTACAACTTACAGAAAATGATTGTCCCTGACTCCCAACTAAACTATACTTTGAGTTTCAGTCAGTCCAGATGAAAGGTATAGTCGTATTATTAAAATATATCAGTTCATCTGATTCTTACAAACATAACTTAATTTTCTTAATCTTTTAATAATGAAAACAATTTAATGTTCAACCCATTATTAAAGGAATCAATAGCAAATTTTATTCAACTCTCCACATACCCATCAGTCCATTACGGTTTGATTGTTTCAGACAGCGCACACGTCCATCATGTTTTTGAGGGTTTGTTTCAGCTCAGTTATTAATTCTAAACCAAATGACGCTTGATTCAAATTTATACTTATACCATTTTAAAGTAGACTGATAAAAGTTCATTTTTAAATCATATTATGGTAAGGATAACTTATAAATTTAGTGAAATGTATGTTTGTGGCGATTTCCTTATCTATAACTTCATAAACATGCTCCAGCTTATATCCAAAAAGGTTTTAATGATAAAACTTCTTCTCCTTTTTTCTTATTGTACACTAACCAGTTGAGAGGCAAAATTTTTGAGTCTCGTTTACAACTTTTACAATACCATTTGTTTATTTTACTTACATACTCTAATTATGTACATGATGTGTATATTCTACAGAATAGACAGGTAACTGAAAGATTGTGATTGTGTTCTGTGTTGAAATTCAGAGATCAAAGTGCCTGATCCACCATGTTAATTTTAGATTATAGCAATGCTTTTTTACTGTCCACTGTATTTCATAAGTTACATCTGCCACTATATGTTGGATATTATTTACTTTATAGTTCACTATCAGTTACGTATAAACTTAACAGGTCATACTAATATTACGCTTAAAACAATTTTAAGCACTAAATTTGCAATGGAATAAAAAAAGGCTAGGGAAGTGGCTGTATTATTTCTATTTATAACTTGATTTTAACAAACTAATTTTGACAAGCCAATTTACAGTAGAACTTTATAAAACGTTTATATTTTTATTTTTGCATAGCAATACATAATGGCTTTGTTAACAGACACTTTTCAGCCTTGCTTGGTCTTGCTTGACGTACATTTTACATTAATTTTTCAAAATAAATTTTCAAACTTCAAATTTTACTCATATTGAATTTTTCTCTACGTTCCTCCACTCAATACAACTCTAAACATGATGGGCAATTGACCAATCTGTTAAGAATATTAACAATATAGTCTGCTTATGGTCCAAAGCAGGCTGGACTTTACAAGTTTTCTGATGGGAAAATGGAAAGTTAATACTAAGTAATTAATAATAGCAATATAAGTAGCAAAAACCTGCAGTATAAATATGTGTTAATGGGATACTTAAAACTGATTTTTAACATACACAATATATAATTACAGTTAAAAATATAGGCAACCTATTAAATAATTTAATAGGTGCACTTGTAAATAATTTATACATGATATATGCTTAACTTGCATTACTACTTGATAAGTATAATATAAGTAATCAAATTTGTAGTGAAAAATAGTAAACCCACAAGAACGGGGTAAATACTGACATTTCCAGCAGTACAATTTTTTATACTAAACTAATATTGCCATAAATTACAATACAACATCAAGGAAAATATCAATCACTTTTGAAACTCTAAGTAACATGAACGACTATAGTAATTTGGATTAATAATATGCTACTGTAAATTTAAGAATATTGATTAAACTCTAAAGATATCAACTCCAAATAGAAAGAAACAGCAGGCCTACCAAAAACTAAGTCTGTATAATATAGTTTTTGCAAAGTTCAAAATATGTAAATGTTCTTTATGCAAATATTTAAAACTAATTTTTATTTATCAATATTAAGTTTAATTCATAAATAATGTTTTATGCCTCTGTAATAAAGTTTGGTGAAAGCAAATGTCATGTATTGATATACAACTTAGTGGCTGTTGTGACATCATTTTGTGGCAACATTTTTGTTACTTAATGTTGCCTAAATATTTAATTCTGTAGTTATTTTTTTATTTAGTCTTTAAGGATATGAGTAACTTTTGAACAATATCCAATTTTGAATAAGAAGAACATTGTTGTTCAATCATGTTTAATAAATTATTTTTACAAATTAACTTAATAAATGCAGGTATATTAAAACTTTGCACCTGCAAATGAAGACATTAATAATCCACTAAAAACCGCTCAAAAATTCGCTTCTTATTTAAAATTGGCTATGGGCCAAAAGTTATTTTATTTTAAACCTCTCTTTGGATTGATATTTGAGCGCTGTGTGTATAATAGCTTCACTGAACTTTAGCACCATCACCTGTGCATTACCTTGCGATGTTCATTCAGCTCACTTATCTCACACAGGATATGTAACAAAATTATTATTGTTTATAGGAATTGGCCTTTCCTATGTTCAGCATTTCCCAACCCACTACCCAATGATTACAGAATCTATATGGAGAACTTAGCAAGCAAAGTAAATGAGAAATACTGCAAGCAAAGGGGAGTACCAATAAAATGTGTTCTGATCTAGACCAGATTAAATCTATGGTGAGATAATATAATCCAGACTTAAAATCTGATGCTTTAGACCGTATGGCCACCAGCTCTTATTGCATGCAAATATACGAGATACTCATTGAATGTTAAATCATCAGTCACATCCCAAACCTTATTGTATATCACTAAATACAAGTAGTGGATATAAAAGAGCTACAATTTGTAAAGGATGGACACATCAATTGTGGGTTGTTTGATAAAAAATGTGCAAGCATCATTAAGATAGCTTGATTCTCTACTGAAATCTCAGATAGTATTGATTTCTTTAAATGATATACTTAGTATCATTATACAGAGTAAACTATTTCTTTGGAACTTTGACGTAACAAATAACAATAAAAATTGTGAATGTATTGAGAGATTTACTCACTGAAACTTTCCCCAGGACACATTTTACATTTTATGACAATTTTCCAAAAAGATTGCCTTACACATGATTTTGTAGTTATTTAAAATATCTTTTTGAGATCTAATATAGTGTTTTCTAATAAAAGATATCTGATTAAACGGTGGTAGTTTAAGCAAATATTTGCAATTGTACTACTCAAATATATAAATACATGCAAATTATATAATTAATCGATTTATTGGTCTTACATATAAGAAATGCCTTTCATTTATGTAGCATTTACTTACTGTTCAAGGATAGGACAGCTAATAATAAATTCAGAACAGAGTAAAATATAGAAGGCATTATATCTCATTATATTATTTCTTCAAACTTAGCCACTAAGTCATACACCACATTTGCACAAAAAAGTGTAAACATGATTGCCTGGTAATTAAAAATTGCTACAGCATCATACAATGTTTTCTTTGCAAACCCAAAATGTATAAGACTTTCCAATAGTAAAATGATCTTAGACTAGGACAGGTCCAAACATCAAGAGCAGTCTCCAATAAAGGGAGACAAGTAACTGAACTAGACACAGCCAATGTTAGAGCCTTAGTGTTACAAGAGGGTGCAGGCTGCACAGGGGCCCATCAGTATAGCTCATGTTCAGAAGAATATCACCTCCTCCTCAGAGGGTGGAGGCTGAGTGTCCGGACTGCGCACGCGCGAAATCTCTCCGGCAGTTTGGGGTACGTGTTGGTGCGTCCAGCCTTGTTACCTGTGCGCCCCTCCATGCTCTACAGCAAACAGAATCAATATTAACTGCTAATCTTTAGACACTAACATTACTATAAAAATAGCACTCTCTAAAGTGAAAAAGCACAAGTTTTGATTCTTATTTTGCATTTAGTTAATGCACTAATATTGTTGCTTACACTTAAAACTTAAATTTTAAACTGAGCTAACATATTTACATTCTTAGAGAGTAAATTTCGTTATGAGTTTAATAAAATACATTAATAAAAATTAACATGCATCTTTGTGACATGCCAATAAATTATAAAGCAGTGCATTTTCCCAACTAAAGCGTTTTTGTAACATTATTTTATTTTCTTGCTTGTGCTAAAGTGTATCTCATCATACCAGTCAAGTCGTTACATGCAAAAACAAAAATCATGATTTCCAAATAACAAAAACAAAACTTTTGGGGAAAACTGTCCTGAAGGTAAATTATATATTTTTTTCCGATTTGAAAATGAGATCTTCTGGACTCTTGCAAAATATAATTGATTCAACACTATCAACATCATAATACAGTATAGTATTAAGATAGTTATAGGATTACAATGTAAAATTGTAATTTTTGTTATAATTATTGAAAGTACTATATACTAGAATACTTATGTTAAAGAAATAAATAGATACTATGGTTTTGTTTCCGTTACAATGGTAAGTGAATATTTTCTTTAAATTTATTCTTTTATAGCTAATTATAATAAATTTGGTTAAACTACGAAAGTCAAAATTACAATGTTGGGGTCCTAGTAAAATATGGGAACTTAGAATTTAAAATTAAAGTTAGGTTATAAAATAAATTAAATCAATGTTTCAATGATACTGTGCCAGCTACGAGATAGAACAACATGATCTTCACTCAGGGGGTGGGTGATCGTGCTGATTATTTTAAGATATTTTAATAAAGTGATTAAGTTCATAACATGAGAAATGTTAGAAATTTTAATAAATTAGAAAATTGATCAGTAAAAAATGTATCTCTTCAAAATTCAAATTTGGTTTTAATACTAGCTAAAGATTTCTTGAAAAATTACAATTGGAAAAGTTGAAAGTCTATGACTGCGAAGCTCTGGTGAATTAGTAAAAGTTGGGTCTTACAAAAATTTATAATCTTCTCCACAGGATTTTATCAAAAGGGCTTTAAAAAAAAGAAATACTGACTCTGTGGCTCTTGCAACCTACCAAAAGATGGACTGTTGATGTCCAAGCACTAGTTTTAAGGGAAATAAAACGAATTTTCGGCCAGTACGCAAATTTGTCTATTCACTAGCCCAGTCAAATGGAGAAGAAGGATGAGATGGCAGGCAGTACAAGTGCTAGTTCTCAACAATGTTTGTTGTTCACTGCCTTCTACTTTGTAGTTTTCTTAAGATTCATTACTGTTTTAGTTTAGGAAAATTCTGATAGCAAAATATTGAAAAGGAGCTGATTACAATTATGAATGTGATGATGAGGTGGACAAATAAAAACTCAATTTAACAAAAACAAAATTAACTAACAGTAAATTATCTGAACATTAACAAGATATTATTTAAAAGTGGTATATAATATTATATTTCTAAGTGATTTGCATCATATTTTTGATAAATGAGATATAAATGGTTTATAAAATGTCAATATCTGGAGAAAAATAGCTTGCCATAAAAAATTTACTTTTAATCTAGTCAATGTCGTGTTCTTCTTCTCTTACATCATAGTGTAGGTAGTAATATACTATTTAAGTAGTATATTAATACAATATTTATAAACAAAATTTAGTTGAAAAATTCTTAAAAGTGCTTTACATGGTGTTACAGCTAGCACAGTCTGATATTGGAGCATGGAATTAAACGGGTAAATTCCTAGTACAGTTTACAATTTGAAAATAGACAATATCTAGTGAACTTACTACTTTACCATTAAATCAGAATCCAGTAAATGGTGGTACACTTCATAATGGCTCTTAGCATAAATGCAGTAAAAAGCACACAAAAAACAAACATTCTGCATTTCAAAGCATTTCATGTGGTTTTATAATATACATTGCGCCATATCAAGATGCTTTTTCAAAATCGGCTTACCAATCATAGTTTCTTTGGCTCTATGAAACAGACCCATTTCCCGACAGATGCTTCAAAAAGAACATTTTCATTACGATGATAACTATATTATCAGAATTCCTATTTAACTTCTGAGAAATATGAGGATCATCCAGAAAGTCAACAACTGTTTGCCACAATGTGCCTTCACCATATCCTTATTGACACACAGCCACTTCAGTCTAATGCTAATGATGATCCATTATTGGTGTTTACTGATCTTGAAAACACTATGAGTTTTGAATATGAAAAAGCTGTCCAGACAAAATTATAAACCACAACAATGACTGTGAGATTTACAATAATACAAGAAACATACATTTATTTCAAAAACCGATATTTAAAAAAATTGTATCACATGTCTTTATCAGCTAAGTTTATCACATGACCCTTGACTTTAATGATCCTTATGCAAAATAAGACTAATCAAACTTCAAGATCTTGCTATATGTCTATGATACAGGTTGATGGAACATCTTTAATTGTGCTGTACAATTAAAATCTGTTAAATTAAATAATTTTAACATACACTTTTGTGATAACAATGTAGAAAAAATGAATACAGTTCAATCATTGATCAGGGCAATGATGGAGTAAGGTGGAAGGATCACATCACATTACGGTTCAAACATTCTTCACTTTACGGGAGGACCCTCATACTACAACATTATAAGTATTTGTTAATGTACATTTAATTGGCTGAGTTCTTGTTTTTAGTTGAGATTACAAACTTAACAAAACCACAAGGAATATAAAAAAACTACCCTGATTAAAGCATGTCTGACTATACATTAAAATTCCTATCTTAAACATATTTATAATGAATATTTTAAGAGACAAATATAGGATTGTATATTTTGATGGTCACTCATGTTTATAAAGAGTAAATATAAACATCTATCAAAATCTGAGATGGTAGGAGAGAAAATTACTATGTGTAGGTTGGATTGATAATGAATGATCTTTAGATTAATTTAGTTTAGGATATCTTAGGTTGGGTTAGATTATATTATATTATGAGGTTTTAATATTTTACAGAGTTAATATTCCAATTTTAAAAACACTAATTTTGTTTGAGAAATTTTAGTATTTGATCAAATAAAAAATGTAAGAATTATAAGTTAATTATAATACACTTCAAAAAATTTATTAGTCAAAGTGTAGAATCTCTATGTTATAGATGCCAGGTTTTCACACATGAAGTATATATATTAGGAATGGGCTGATTTCGATACTCGATACCTGAATATACCTTGATACTAAGTGGTAAAGAGATATCGGCGATTCTTGATTCCAGTCAGTGCCACCTCTTCGAGGACAACAGCTAATCAGCATTACGCATATTACAAATCGTTAAAATTTTCGTTTTAGTACTTTGCGTAGGCGTATATAGATACCCAGGTAAACAAATTAATGTTATTTTGTAAACAATACTTTGATTTTACAAAAGAAAGTATCATATTTCAAACATACATACTCATAAAATACAAACATAACAAAATAACATGTGTGTGTTTTTCCATATTTTCTACACTTATGTTCATGCATCACTGTAACTCTGCTATGTCTATTTGCGGAAAATAGCTGATTGTCATTTTGCTAATTACTGATCACTAAAACATGTTTTTATTGTACTTTGTGCAATAAAACCCGTTGATAGATAACCAAATTAATAAATTATCATAGTTTTTAAAATTAATAGCTTGCAGTAACTATTTCCTATGTTTTTATACCCATGCACTGCCAAGCATTTATGCATGGATGTCCTCTGCTCTGGAAAACACATGGACTGCTAATTTTGTCTACCTTGTAATTTGTTGTGTAACAACAAATATTAAGAATATTTCACAATTTTATCATGACTAAGGAAGGTTTGAATAGCTGGCTGCTACTACTGACCAGAATTGCTTTAGTGGTAACAAAATCATTTAGAGTGTTATATTCTTAGTTACAAATAACACAGGAATCGGCATTGAATTTAAAATTGAGACATCAATGTTGGTATGGGTATCAGAATCAAAACTGAATTTTTTTAAATCGGTCCATCCTTAATAAATATGAAAAATTCGTACCGAAGATCATGCCCATCAGTCAAAACCAAACCACCATTTTATAACTATTATTTTATTACTATATATGTCACAAACTTTGTTAAAAAAAATTAAAGAAATGTTATTCTGTAGCGAACAGGCCATTTGTCTTGTTTTAGAAAAAGCTGAGAATATTTTTTTACTGTCGGGTAAGAATATCATGTGATAAAAATGGTTATGTAAACTTTTGTAGTTAAAGATGCTGTTTTAAGTTTCTTTGATTTGAAACATTTTAGAATCCACAGTATTGAAATGTATAATTAAGCATATTTTACAATATTTATAAATAATAACATTTTAACAGAGAGTGGAAAATACGAAATGACTAAATCTAAGTAACCAAGTATAGTAATTTTGGAATGAATATTTAGTAGAACAAATTTTTTTTTATTTTATTCAACAAGCTACAAACAGAATGTTATTAAGCTAGGAAAAGTAATTTCAAAACACTTTGTATAAAAATTGACAATGTAACAGATAATAGTTTACTTCCAATTAAAGGTCACATATACATATTATATTACTGTAGTAAATTAAACAAAATATAAAATAGTAATGTAGAATAAGAAATTAAATCTACAATTACCATACAACTCAATAATGGAAGATAGACAGATCATGACTTACCGGTACATTCTGCATCATGGCAGGGCTGGAACCAGTGCGGGTATGACTAGGCATTGGCGGGGCATCGGGTGGACTGCCCAACCTCTGGTAGCCTCCGGTGGACCGCCTCTCACCTCCTTGTCCTGAGCTCAGCTTAAGAGGTAACATCTGCTGAGGTCCGCCACCACCACTGCCTAAACCCGGTGGCAGGGTGCTACTCCCACTTCCCAGCTTGGTGGCCAACTTCAACGGCAGTTGCTGCTTTATTTGCACATTCGGAGACACCTGTAAATATCAGAGACAACCAAATAATCAAATAATAAAAAACAAAATATTTTTCAACAAGGATTACACATAATTGAAATAATCTAACTGAGATCTAACAACAAAGCCTTTAGACCATGTTAGAAAACTGCAGACAGCACCTGACATTGAAAAAGGCAATACCATACATTATAACTCCGAGAATATGTGGTAATGATAGACCGTCACCATGCATTCAAAGGGTTTTATGCCGTAAAAAAATGTAAAGACTGAGAAAAATGTAAAATAGTTCATGTTTGTGTATAAAATAACTGTAAAAGCCCACTTTATAACATTTTATTTACATATATTTGTATAAAAAAGATTCGTTAAAAATAAAGTTTTAACGATTTTTTAAACATTTAAAATTATTATGCAAATATGCGGAGAAAATTGAAAAATAATTCTGATCTGGGGAGGCAAACAACAAATATGGCCACTGAGCTGTCAATTAAAGTAGCGCAGCTATCCCTATCTGTACTGACTATACAAGTTGCGAGGACAAACTATGGTAAAAGTAATGCGAGCTGTCTTCAACCTTGGTGTGGCCAATGCTACTGGCCTTTCAAGGGTCTTTGACTTAGGTTAAACAGACAATGTTTTCACAATAAAATAACTTTTTAATAAGTATGTTATTAACAAACTACAATGTTATACTAGAAATATTAAAACAGGTTGAGTCCCAGACTGATTTTTTTAAGGTTATGCTACAGCCCACATGCATCATATTTGCTGCATACTAAGTCTGCTTAACAGACCGTGTTTATCAGATTTGATCACAAGTAATGGACTCATAAAAGGCTCCGTGAATCGTATTTGCTGGACGTCTCAAGCCTATAACCCTATACTACTGTGTTGTCTGGGCTGTGGGTAAGTGCCAGGTGTTGTTGGTTTGTGAAAGTTGGCCACACCGTACCCCCACCACATTCTGACATCACATATGAGCACATAGTATGCCCTGGACCAGACCGTGTGTATCAAATATGCGCACATTGTTTTAATAAGGTTAGAAACCAAATTTTTAACTTATTCGCATATATTTTGAAAATATACAACGAGCAGAAGATTTATATAAATTTTAAGCTACATGGTCTGGGAAAAAAGATTTTGTTAATTTTCCGTGGTCTGTTGAAATAAATTTCCATGCGGCAAATTTGATGCACATGGGACTTAACCTGTTAATATTATATTTAATTATTGGTTGTGATATTGTAAAAAAAACAAAACAGTTGATACTAACATCTGAAGAAAGTTAATATTTACAATCAAATTTGTCTTATGTTAAAAATTGCACTTGTTACTTCTCATAATATCATTCTTCAATTTATATAATAAATCAATGACTTTAAGACATTTTAATATTTAATTTTACAAGCTTTAATTATACATTATACTTATGAGTGATGAAAAAATTTGTTTTCATCTTGTAGTTAAGAAAAATATTGACTTTACAAATGGGATTGAAACTGACACAATTTATTCATAAATGACTAAGTTCTTTTTCAAATCATGTAGTCTGATTATCCATTTATTTCTTATAGAAGATCCTACAGACCTAAAACTTGTTACAGGTTTCGATACTTCGTCATATTGGTTTATTTTGTATACTTTGAAATAGTGGTCGTATAAATGAGTGAAAAAAGTCATGGCATTGAATCCTTGACATCTGAATACCGCTATATATTGAGGTATTCAGGTATTGTGTATCAGAATAGACCAATTCCAGATCCTTTCAATAATAAGAATTTTAATAATATTCTTTAAACTAAAAATGCTTTTTTTAACCTTTTGAGAGCATATATGTACGCACACTGTATTTACTGAGTCAGCATTTGATGGATAATCCCATTGTGTAGTGTGTAACTGTATAACATGCTGTTGAGTGAAGTTTTGCTTGTTTGGCTGTTCGCACGCTTTGTGATTCATTCACTTTCTACTGCCAAGATCAGAACATTGGGTCCCCCACCTCTCCCTACTGCCTTGCCACAGCCTAACACCTCTCCATCTGTCCGTCCAGTCTTATTGTATGGTCAGGTGATAGCTCAGTCTGAATGCTTGTTTGACACACTGTTTTCACAAGTTTATCTGTTTTTTTCTGACTTGTTTTTGAAAGTATGTGTTCTAAACAAGCAGACATTAACTCTTACAATAATTTTATAGATTTGCTGAACAAATCATTGTCTGAACGAGACATAAGTTGTGGACATACACCTAAGATCAACAAGTGTACAAAAGTTACAAACACCCAAACGAAATTATTTAACCCAAACTAAGTTTCATATTGAATATTCTAAAGGTTTCTGCATGTTATACCATAATTATAAGAAATGTTTGACCCCAACCACTGCTAATTACATGTGTATAGCAATTATAATTCAGCTCTCGGTGGGTTAATTATGTCAATCTCTTCTTAACGTATATAAGAAACAAACAAGTAAAGATTTCAGTTTTTAATTCAAAATTAATGGGGAAAAAAGATTTTAAGACATTTGGAAAAGGTTAAGGTTGATTCAATATAACATAAAACTAAAATATTAAACAAAGAAACTCATCAGAATTTTACTTTCTTCACTTTTTGTTTAGGAAATTACAATTTACATTTTGGGTTTTATGTCTTTATGAAAATAACTCATCCCAATTTAAGGCAACAGAAATTGTTCATATTTTGAATCTTGATGTACAATCACAAAGTTCCTACCAACTCTACTTAAATACACTACAATATGGTAGTGAACTGGAAATGCTTACTATCACCTTTTACAATAATATAGGTAAAACAATCTTAGAGTTTGACTTGCATTATGTTTCTGGGTCAATAGACAATAGACAATAGACAATAGACAAATCTCTTTATTTACATGATCGTAAAGAACAGTATAGCGTCAAATATTTAAAACAGTCATAACTCAGAAATAAACTTTAGAAGAGATAAGTAGAGCAATTTTGGAAAAGTTCATCTGAGATGTGCACTCCTTGCTCTCTCAATAAATTCCTCCAGGCTGTAGATGGTTTCGGAGATGAGCCAGCTACGTAGTCTCTGCTTTAAGGAAATGTGATTCCCCTTCTTGATTTCAGGTGGTAGTAAATTGTACAGCCTTGCACCGGCGTAGGACGGTTTCATGGCGAAAAGACTCATTCTGTGTGCTGGAAGGGCAAAATCATCCGCAAATCTGGTGTTGTGGCTGTGAACATTGGCGTTCCTGGGCAACCCAAGGTTACTGGCATACAGGATGACTTCCATTATGTATAAAGATGTCACAGTTAAAATTCCCAATTGCTTAAAAGCAATCCTGCAGCTCTCACGATATTGAAGACTGGCCATGCACCTAACTGCCTTCTTCTGGAGTACCAGCACCCGCTGGAGGTTACTGGCAGAGGAGGCACCCCAAAGAATGATCCCATACCTAATGTGGGTCTCAAATAAAGCAAAATAGGCAGTTTTAATCGCTGGACTGGTGCAGGTCGCTTTGACTCTTTTCAGAGCAAATAGAGAGGAACTCAGCTTCTGGCATAAAGAGTCGATTTGGCTACGCCATGAGAGCCGGTCATCCAAGATTAAACCCAGGTGTTTAATGGATGTTACAGTTTGTACGTTGGGTAGGTCATATACATCATTCTTATGTCGCCCTACTGACAGTTGTTTTGTTTTGTCTTCATTAAGTACAAGGTCGTTGTTAATACAATATTCATGTGCCATATTCATCGCAATGTAGGTTGATATCTCCAATGCTTCAACTGATCTGTTGTTAGTGATCAGGACGGTGTCATCAGCATACATGATAGGGAGGCAGAAGGCCTCTAAGTATCTAGTAAGGTCTTCAGTATAGAGCACAAACAGCACTGGACCCAGTACCGAACCTTGAGGAACACCCCTATTTACTCTCAGGGGAGATGATCTGGCTGTTTTTGTTTGTCCATTTTTGAGCTGCTTCAGCTCTACTGTTAGGCCATGGTCGAGGCAGTCAAAGGCCTTGCTAAGATCTAGGAATACGTTGACCACAGTATTTCCAGCTTCCAAACTGTCAATAATGCACTCAACCAGATCCACCAGGGCAGTCGTTGTTGACCTTCCAGAAATGAAACCATGTTGGTTTTTGGGAATAAGAGAATTTTGCTGTAGGTGGTTTAGTAGTCTGGATAACACGACTTTCTCGATAATTTTGGATACCACCGGGACAAGTGATATTGGCCTATAGTTTTGTAATTCCTTTTTACTTCCCTTTTTGTGAAGAGGGTGCACTTTTGAAATTTTTAATTTTGATGGAAAAACACCTTGGGCTAGGGATTTATTTATTATGTTTGTTAGTGGCAAGCAGACTTCTTCTTTACAGATCTTTAACAACTTGGACGGGATATCATCGAACCCTGTAGAAAGCTTTGGTTTCAGTGCTTTAATGGTCTTAATTACCTCTTCAGTATTTGTCGGCTGAAAAATGGAGAGTATTATGTTGGGCCTATGATCAGTTATGGTACTTACAACAGACATTGTACCGTCAACAGGGCTAGCATTTCTGATTGTGGCATCCGCAACATTAACAAAGAAGTCATTAAGATGGTCTGCTACTCTATTGATGTCCTGGGTAGTTTTCCCCATGATCTCCAACTCCCAATCCATGTTCCTGTCCTCTCGGCGTGGTGCTCTTTCACTATTAATGATGCTCCATATTGCTTTACTCTTATCTGTGGCATTTGATATAAGGTCTTCACTGGCTTCTTGTCTGATCAATTTAAGCTTCAGGTCATACTCCTTTTTCTTCAGGGAAGCATCTATTTTGTCTTCTTGAGTGCCACTGATGATAAACCTTTCTTGGGCTCTAATAAACGTTTTCCTTAGTTCTTCGGACTCTAGGTCAGTAATACCTCTTTTGTTTTGCTTTCTTCGGGTGAGCTTGTAGGGACAAGTTGTGTTCAGCGCCATGAGTAATGTGTTAATGAAGCTATTGTATGCTAAATCAGCACTTTCAGTGTCGTAAACCTCATGCCAGTCTTGCTCAGCTAGAAGATTCTTAAGTGCTGTTAGGTTCTGTGTGCTGAAGTGACGTCTATAAGATGAGGAATTCTTTGTTATTTTGGACTGGACATCAATACTTGTTAGTTGCGCAGTGTGATCGGAGATCCCGTTGTTTATCACGTCAACATGAACCATACGGTTGTTGAGATTAGTGCCCACAATGTCAATTGATGTTCTGGAGATCTTGGTGATTCTTGTAGGTGGAAGATTAAATCTATTAATGTTGTAGGTGGCCAACATTTCCCTCAAACTAATATTGTCGTTTTTGTTGTTTGAGTGTTCCAAGCCATCTACATTGAGGTCCCCAACAATACATATGCCACCGTTATTTGCAGGGATGGTGTCTAGAATACTGGACAGAAGATCAAGTGCACTTTGAAGTGGAGCACTTGGAGGTCGATAAATGCCAATGATGTACAAGTGTCGTCCCCTACTGATTGATAGTTTTACTGCTGCTGATTCACACACTAGTTCTGTGCTAAGTCCCTCGATGTTCAGACTCTCAACTGTATTGGCCAGGCTATTGAGTTTGTAGATAGCTACACCTCCTTTTTGGTGGTTGCTTCTGCCAAAGGCAGCCACCAGTGAGTAGTCTGTAAGTCTTGTGTTGGCAATGGAGGATGGAGTTAGGCCGTGTTCAGTAAGAACAGTTATGTGAGGTTTCGTTAGAGTCAGAAAGTGATTCAGTCTCTCAATCTTGTTATTGAGACGGTCAACATTTTGGTGGACAATTAATGTTTTTTTTAAAGCTGAGTTTATGAACACTCTTGAGACATATTTCAGTTGGCCTGTTTTCCATTTTGCAGTTTTCTTCTGGCTTATCAATAAAAAACTCTTCTGGTCCACACTGGCATCAGCCGCAGCCCTTGATGGAAAAACTGAATGCCTACTTCCATAGACAGACTGCATGGTATCAAGATTTTTAGGGGTTTTCGTGAGGGTTCCTGCACTGTTTATTTCGTTGTTAGGTGGCCTATGTACTTCAGCCACCACTACAATCTTATTATAGCCTTCATCCTCGCTGAGGCAATGTTTTGACTCCATCAGAGGCGTTTGGCAATTTACTGGTTGTAATGTACTGGGCTGGATGGATGATTTTTGGCCAGATAAGTGGGAACCAAGTGGTAGATGTCTACTTTCTTTTTCTACAGTTGTGTTAGTTGATAGTTTGGGTTGTAGAATTTTTGACGTTGCGGCTGCTTTCACCACTTGAAGGGAGACACTAAACATGTTTTTCTTTTTACCTGTGGTTGAGTTGATGTTGCCCTGATGGGTTTTTCCACTTACGTTTAAATAATTGGATTTAACCTGAGACTTTCTATTGATGAAGGGTGTGTTCTGTGTAAGCTTCAGTGGGCTCGCTGTAGGCTTTTGTTTGTTAAATAGTCGAAGTTGATTTTGGAGTACTTCAAAAGATCGCTCCATAAGTTCTTGGCGAGCCTTCAGCTGAGCCACGTCAAGTATTAGGGGTAAAGAAAGGTCTTGAGAGGTAAATTCTGAGTTATCCGTTTGTATTTCAGTTGTTTTGAATGATTTTCTTGTTTCATCTACATTGTGTTTATTTTGTCTAACTTCCTGTAATGCTAATTTAAGATTTTCATTTTCCTTTTCAAAGGTGAGTAGGGCAGCTTCCATTTCCCTATCCTGATCTTCACACATTTGCCTCAGAGTACGTTGAAGATCTTTTTCCTTGACCAGTTGGACCTCCACCTCCTGTAGCATTTCAGTTAAAACTGCATTGCGTTTCAACAGAGCTTCGTTTTCGTTTTCTAGTTTTAAGATTTTGTCTTCATTATTCACTAATTGAGAGTTTTTAAGCGTCAGCTCATATAGTTCCTGCTTTAGTTGAATATTCTCAGCTAGAAGCGCATTTCCAGCTTCTGCAGCCAGGGTGAGAGATGTTTCAAGATCTTCAATTTCATCCAAGTTCTGTATTCTACTTTGGACGTTTTTCATTTGCTGATCCAGGTCACCACTGTTGTTATGGTGCATTAGTTTACTAAACGCTGATTCAGCCTCTTTTAAAGCTAAGTTGAACTTCCTGTTTCTACAGTTGTCTGCTAGTGGATTCCCATAAATATGTACATTTTCAGAATAGCTAAGCAGATCAGATGCTTTAGTTGTTACAGTAGTATTATCACCAAAACAGATAATATTGAATTTTGTTGAAGCATTCTCTCTATTAATTATTTCGGTTATTTGGGCAGGCCAATGACGAAAGCCTTTCAGTTTAATAAAAACTATATCATCTATTGAGAATTGTAGCTGATTCCCAGGCATGGTCACTAGCATGTAAAATTTATCAGTGGTTTTCAAATATTTGTATTGCTTCTTTGGCCATTAGCTAGTTTGAATATTGTCAATTTATAAAACTTGATTTGATTGTAAGCAAGTATTAGCCTACAACTAACAAATCAAATCAAAAGCAATGGCTAAAATCTCTGTAGAAACTGTTAATTGTAGTACACAGTCAGGGTAGTTTCCAATATTTGTATATTATTCATTGATAATAATTAATATTTTTTATTTTTTAGCAACTGGAGAAAAGCAAATAAACAAATAGAATGTTTTAAAATATTTAAAATTTGTTTACAGGTAAAATATGAGAAAGTTTGATAAACAACACACAAACAGATAGACACTGAACAAGAAAGTTTGTCAATGCTGATTACTGATTTTATCTACAGTCAATGTATAGCCCAACTTGACAAATGAGATAGTGTCAATGATGTCAATTTACTTAATAGCTTGTCAATGTCCATAGATACTAGCATAGCCCAGCACCGGGACTGTTAGATAATGACAGCAGGAAACAGCTGGTTTTCAGTAGTAATCAACCAACTTTCCTGCAAGCTGCTTGTAGTGTGGTATCCTGTTTGGAGAATTCTGCCACAGGAAGACTACAGTAGTCAATCTCTGGATAGTGTTCTTTTTTATTTTAAAAATATAATTTAATTATTTATTTAAATTTATTATTGGTACTTTAACAGCACATGCTCTGATTACAAATTATATTTTAAGACACATTAGTCTCTTTTAGTAGGAATTATAACTTTAAATTCAAAGTTAAATATTACAGAGAAACATGTGCTTCCAACAAATGGTAAGTGAATCCAAATTCTTCATTAATTTAATAATATATTTGTTTATAAAACTTGAAATTTAAAACTTATGAATAAACTTTATACTTATCCAGAGCTTTTGGTATGCTTCCATTTTAGCAACACTGAGTTGAAAAGTGTTAAAAACTGTTAAAGAAAACTGTCCAATATGCACATTACTTCCTACACAACACTCATTGAGCCTCATGGTCAAGCCATATACAACTGACGAGGCCTTGGGGTCACATTTGATCGACGTTGCACTCATAACTGATCATTGGATTAAATGCAGATTATAATAGAAATGTCCCTTATGACAAACATTATGCATGATGAATATACCATAAAAAAGAAAAAAAAAAACAAGAAATAATAATAAATAGAATTTACCTTCTGCTGGTTCGTGGCACTAATCAGGTTGAGAGGCAGCGTGCTGGCCTTGTCTTTGTGTTGTTTCCACTTGGCAGTGTCTGCCTTGCGGCGGGGTGGATCAGTGGGCGAGCACACAAGCGGCTCACAGTCTGACGTGGGTGGGGGATCCTCCCCTGGGGCGGGCACTGTGACTACTCCCAGTGTCGGTGATATCACCACCCCCTGGCTGGCCAACACTTCCAGCCGTCTGTACAACTGTTCCCGCTGCTGCGCCACGTCCGCCTTCTCCGTGTGTACTTGTTCCTGTACACAACAGTATTGCCAATATTATAAATACTAGATTATGTAAAAATGAAAACCTGGAAACATAAGGTGTGCTGGCAAGGAAAGCTGTGTATTTGGAATGGGCGTGGCCTAAAGTTTCATAAAATCACCGCTAGATGTCGGTCAGTGCGTCTTCTTCGTTTCCAGTCAGTCTGAAGTAAAATGGCGTCCGCTCAACAAAAGGCGTTTTGTGTGTTGCAGTTTGCCAAGGATGAGTCAGTTGTTTCGGTCCAGCGTGCTTTTCGTCGTCGTTTCGGCATTGATCAGCCTTCACTTAAAAACATTCGTCGATGGTATTGCCAATTTGAAGAGAAAGAGTGCTTGTGCAAAGGTAAAAGTTCAGGCCGACCTCGCACTTCTGACGAAATGGTGGAAACAGTTCGGCAAACGTATGAGTGCAGTTCACGAACGTCTACTCGCCGTGCAAGCAGACAACTGGGTATGCCTCACATGACTGTCTGGCGAGTGTTAAGACGTCATTTGCTGTACAAACCATACAGACTAAAATTAGTACACGCTCTCTGGGTTGGTGATAAAAGGAAACGTGTTGAATTTAGTAATGCTCTACTTGAGGACATGGAAGTGGATACATTTTTATCACGATTAATTTTCAGTGATGAAGCAACATTTCATACTAGTGGTAAAGTAAACCGACATAACGTGCGCATATGGGGACTCGAACAACCTCACAACGTTATTCAGCATGAACGAGACTCGCCGAAAGTGAACGTTTTTTGTGCAGTCTCTCGTAAAAAAGTGTACGGTCCCTTCTTTTTTGAGGGAGACACTGTGAATGGAATGAGCTATCTTCAAATGCTGCAAAATTGGCTTTTCCCACAACTTCAGGCAGACTCTGGTGACTTCATTTTCCAACAGGATGGAGCTCCGCCTCACTGGCACAACAATGTTCGGCAGCTTCTCAACACTCTGTCTGCCCCACCGCTGGATAGGGCGCACGGGACCTCGAGACAACGCCCTTCATTCTTGGCCTCCAAGATCACCAGACTTGACCCCATGCGACTTTTTTCTTGTGGGGATATGTGAAGGAAAAAGTGTTTGTTCCCCCTCTAACTCATGACATCGAAGAACTAAAGAACAGAATAACTGTCGCAATAAGGCCGGTGAACTCAGATACGTTGTGTAAGGTTTATGAGGAATTTAGCTATCGTCTGGATGTTGTTCGTGCTTAAACATTTGTAATAACATACCTAAAACTTTAAGATTTTGTGAGTATTTTGCAATAAATATTATTTTTGTAGTACATTTTTAGCAATAGATATTGAGTTTTAAAATCAGGTCATTCATTTTGATACACGCTGTATTTATATTTCTCATTTCTAAGACCAACTAATGACAGCATGGAATAGAATGCAAGGTAATCTCAGCAAATTCTGTAACAGCTAGTTGTGCTGTCACTGGACAAAATCAGAAGCTGTCTTTTTTATTCTGTCAATGCAGTCCCAGACTGTTCTCTCTCCCTCTCCATCTGTTTTATGTGTTTTATTAAGTGATATCTCATACCGGACACACAGTACCACTCCTTTTTATAATATTTAATTTTGAAGGGGGCGGCAGGTATTTTGTTTACCAGCTGATAAACAATAAATTTTTTAAACTTTTGTTTTAGAAAAAGGAGAGGCTGATCCCCTTTTTAGCCTTATCTGCCCATCCTCATGGACCACTGACCTGTGTGATGATCTTATCAAATAGAATAAGAGGAAGAATCAATATAGCACAGGGCCGATGGTACTGATAAAAGGTGCAGCGATCACAGACAGGATTTGAAACTGCACTACTTCTAACTCAGACTCAAAGTCCAATGTCTTAGACTGCTCGGCCATTGGCACTCTCACAATGCCAATAATTATCATTACTCTATAATGTTAATGGTTTTTTAACATTACCTCATTGCTAAATATGATTTCATTCATAAGCCTTTATAACGTATTGGAAATTCTTATCCAGTCTTATTTGGATGACAAAACTTATGTAACATTCTCTCAGGCTGATCTTAGTTGTGCAAGTTTGATAGTTCGGTGAAGTCAACATCCCTATCAAATAAGATGAACAAATAGACACATACTAAGGCAATAATGGCCCTCACAAACAGAAACTACCCTTTTGTCAGTTTCTATAAAACTTCAAAACAGACCTGTAACCGCAGCAGCTGAGCCTTCCGTTCCTCCAAGTCTCTCTCCTCCGTCTCTCGCTCACGTTGCCACGCTTCCTTTTCATGAGTCAGCTTGTCCTGCAGGTTTCGCAACTCCTCTAACTGCTGGTTGTGTCGGTAGATTGGCCGCCTTTCCCTCCCTTCCTCCCCGGCCAGTTGTGCCTTGCACGCTGCAAGTTGCGCTTGCAAGCTGGAACAACGTTGGGTATTATGTCTCGATCCATTTAAAATTTTGAAAATATAACTCTCATTGAAACAAAATCTTAATAACAACAAATGATGGTATACCTGTCGATGGATGTCATCTGCTGTGAGATGATACAGCTGAGAGTATATACATGGTGGGATAGCTGCAGTGCTACCAACTGCTGTTCGTGTCCCAGACTGAGAAGAGCTGGTAGATCACTGTTGCACCCCAGCCAAGGTTCCTGACAAAATTTATATTCTAATTATATACCTATAAATATCTTGAAATATGATATAAAAAAATAACATTATATATATACTTGAAGTTCAATAGAAATTACATGAATGAATGAATTACGAATATAATAATTTTATATTAAGCAGCTAAGTGACAAGAGTCATGCTACCAACAATGCCATCTATTGTTTTAATTTAAATTATTTAAATAATACAATTTAGTGCAGTACTCACTATTTCTCTCTTCCCTAAGCCTGAACAAAGTAACATGCTGCACTGCACAAATTATTAACACTAAAATAGCAATTATTACATGTTTTGCTAATTTGAGTTGCACGTATTTGATAAAAAAATTATCTCAAAGAAAATCAATAATATTGATCACTCATTATAGTAGAGTTGTTTAAGGAAAGCAGCTGGACAAAAGGGAAAGTATAGACTTACAGCACAAGATAATATTATCATGACTATCTGGAAGTCAAAGGCATAGCTAAGGGAGGGGAAGTCCAGGGTGTCCAGAACCCCTAGATAAATTGTGAAAATTCTTTACATGTAATTTGTCTTAAAATCTGTTAAATAAATAACCTGCAGTTCATTATGTATATTATATCGGTTTTCTCTTATGCTTTGTTAATAATTTATTGACTAAAAAGTCTAAGGTGAAATGAGACTGTACAAGTTTGTAGAGAACGTATCATCACTGTTTGCTGGTGAGATCTGTGTGAAAAGTTGGCTGAATTCGGGAATGCCCGCGTCACTTTGTTGCATATACGGCGTAGTGCTTCTGAATAAATATGAAAAGTATATGGAAAATATGAGGGTTTTTGTAGGCTTATTTTGATTTAAACACTAAATATATTATGCTATTGTATGAATGTGTTGTGTACTTCTCAAACAAAATTATATATTCTTTGTTTAAAGTTTGTTATTAACGACGAAAGGTTTGAAAGGATAATAAGGTTTTGGACATTTGCTACCGTTATATGTTACAAAAAAGTATAACATTACGTTTCAAGGATTCAGATTTACCCCTTCTTTAGGTAAACTCAATTATTCTCAAATTTCAGGCTTCAGAACCCAATATTTTTTTAAATCTCATGATAAGTTGATAAATGAATATTATCAAGGTTTTCACGAGTTCTCGTGATTGTTAACAACTCTAAAGCTAATGAAAATTCTCATTAAAAATATTGCGATTTTTCACACTGACTTCTTGATAAGACTACAACATTTTCAAACTCAATTCTTAGACAGAATCTGAGAGGTAGGACGAACATAGTGTACAGAGTTCAGTGGGTGTTCTTTATATATATATATATATATAAAATAGATGGAGAAAAACAGAATATGTTTTAGTTTTTACAGGCCTATTGATTTGGTAAAAACATTCAATATCAGGAATTTCTAACTTCTGTTTCTATAGAGCTCTCAGCTTTTAAATGTCTGAAATAATTATTTTTAGAGTACTTTTTAAAATCTTTCCTGGGGGAGAACTCCCAAACCCCCCTTTTGATGTTGGGTGTACTCCATACTCTCTAGGCCTCCTTGTGGACCCTCACTTAACATGATTTTTATCTATAACACCGCTGGATTTTATCTGACCAATTTGAATTTTAACCACTGTACATAAACCGATCTGTTTAATTGGATGTGTATGAATACAGTATAACCCCTCATATCCGGCCTCGGTTTTAGCGCACCTCGGTTTATCCGGCCACTTCCCGGAAGCCAATATCGAAATTTTTTACCACGGCTTGCAGACGCGCAGTTGCACGCACTAGTCTCCCACGACTCGTGCGTTATTTTGGTGTATCTATTTGTTTACATTTTCCTGTGTTGTCCTCAGTTGAGCTAGTAGGTTTAACCTGTAAACAGTTCATTGATTATTTCCAGTGCGGTTAGTACAGTACAATTGTTTTGTTTCGTCAAGTGTTGTGTACTGTAGGTTGGTTTATCCGGCCAGGGGCTCGGTCCCGTGGTGGCCGGATATGAGGGGTTCTACTGTAGTAGAGTACGAAATTGTTTGAATCATAATTTAGTTAAAACAGTTAAATATTACAAAAAAAAGAAAAAATTGATATATTTACTATATACATTAAGCATATTCTGAACTTCCTACAACCTTCAGTGATTGCACTACTTTTTTCCAGTGGACATTAACGAAAGTGATACAAATACGGTTATACCTAGAATATATTGAAATATATACACCCGACTAATGAACTGTGTATTGTAGTGTACCTGCAGAACAAGGGACAGTTTGGGTGAACCCTTGCCAGTCTCTGGGGTGAGCACTGGACTGGAGCTGACTGAAGGCTCTCTACTAGGTGGCTGTGTGGCTGTCGTCTGCTGTAGCTGTAACTGACTCTGCAGGTGCTGAGTCTGCTGCTGTTGTAGTTGCTGCAACTGCTGCATCTGTTGTTGGTGCTGCTTCTTCAGGAGACCTGTGATGAAAATGTTAATAATATGTATTTTATGCATCAGTCTAAAGAAAGATATACCAAAAGTATACAAGACCTCAATTAAATTTTTTTTTTTTTTCGCCTGGTAAAATAAGACATTCTTTACTTTTTTTTTTTTTTTTTTTTTTAAATTTGTTACTAAATTTGACTAAAAATCTAATTTTTTTACCATTAGAATCGCTTCATCTTCAGCCCAAAAGAAGTTGTGGAAAATCTTAAGCATAAGTATAGTTGCATAAAAATGTCAGATAAAACATCAGAAATGAGAAATTTTGATTATCCCAACAAATATAACAGCCATAATCAATTCATTATAAGAACCACAAAATGCAGTTTATATTGATTTTAATGAATGTTTGTGTCCATCTTTATCAAGAACATCTTTTGAACAAAATAAATTAATAATCCATTTTTGCATGCTTTATTACATTGATTGCGGCAGACGATATTACAACTATCCCGGCCGTCCTAAAATCGGTAAATGACTAGAGTCGCAGTGTAGGTGTTAAACTCAGAAACAATGACCTAAAATATTGCATTTAAAATTAGTATAAACAATAAAAGCCTGATTTAATTTAAAATAAAAATTGATTGACAAAGAGAACTTGCTCTGGTGGATCTAGGACATTGTCAGGCGAGCATATAGTCACTAAGACACACATGCTTACCTGGAAAGTGTGAGATACGATTTCGAGTCTCAATGGAGCAAGTACTTTATGTAAATCAATCTTTATTAAATATGTGTGTAAGTGCACACGTGCGCATGTTTGGTAACACTATATTATTTTTATTATTTAAACACATGAAAATAAACAAAGAACTAAATTTATTTTAGGTTAAAAAATTATAATAATGATTAATTATTTAAATAAGCCAAGAGCTAACACAACTGCTTGGCATCATGCCACAATTTTAAATTAATCACCATTTTATTGCTTCCTGAAATGTAAATCCAATATTTTAAACAATTTTACCTTTATTGAGTGCCCCGGGGTCCTTGTTGGCATTGTCGAAGCCCCCAAAAGTCTCAGCTCTCTTTGGTAACGTGGGTGACACATACGTCTCGCTCTGGTGTTCCCCGACCGAGCTGACACTGCGTGACAGGTTGGTTCCGGATGCATATAGTGAGCTGGCCAACTGGTTCACTTTCTGCAAGCACAGGGGTTCTATTCTTGACACCAATATAATTATGAATGAAATGGAAAAGAACCTGTTACTGTGACTACTTAATAGAAGTCACTGTTCTCTCAACACTGGGCAGGCTATACTTCAGAGAAGCCAGCTGTGCATGCTATCTGTTTTTGACAAAGCACACAGATTCCAACATCAGTTTACTAGGAAAAATATCACAGTCACTGTATCGAATCGAATCGAATCGAATCGAATCGAATCGAATCGAATCGAATCGAATCGAATCGAATCGAATCGAATCGAATCGAATCTTTATTCACCACAAGATATTCCATAGAATACATAGGCAAGTCATGTAACTATGAGATTAATATTTCTACACACAAGCCATTGTTTACATAAATATAACCTAAGCCAATGGACTATTTTAAGACTACAGTAGGCCCTATAATATAAATAACAGCAATATAGTATTACAATACTAGTAAATATTTTAATCAAAATAGCATTTTATAAATTACAACAGGCCTAACTTAAACATTATAATAAACAACACATTGGACATTACAATAAATAGATATTATTTTACTTAAACATATATTTGTTATTGCATATATATATTATATTATATAATATATTATATATTATATTTTATATATTATATATATATATTATATTATATAAACATATATTGTAGTTGATATTGCAGTAACTGGTGTCAAACTAAGGAGTGGAATATAGGGAAGTGGGTGATAAGCAGATGAAAGGAGGATGTTGACTTGTTACAAAGATGTTAATATGTTTGAACAATTGATTCTTATTCATTTCTTGTTGCCTCACTGTAATATTTTAATAAAACGTTAGTTCAGACACAAAAGTTTAGAGTATAATAAATAATTTAGAACCAAATATTGTTAATCTAGTTTTGCTTTATTTTAATGGCTTGGAAATAAGTATAAAATTTGAGTTGAGTTATTCTAGTGAACATTTTTAACACTGTAAAATTGATTGTAGATCCAGTTTCTATCTAATTACTCAATTACTCGTTCACTCACCCTGACTGCCGACAGTACTTCCTTCCACATCTGGTTGAGATCGGTGTCGTCGGTGACCAGGTGACAGTAGGAGGGAGGCTCCGGAACACCCGTTACTCCAGCCGCTGCTACGAGCCGCAGCTGCAGAGCCATCTTCTCCTCCAATATCAGCGCCTGCTCCAAATCCTTCTGCCTCAGTACTCCTGCACATGTCATTATTGCTTTAACACTACTATAGTCACAAATTGTTGGTCTAGTTAGATGTTTGTTTGGTTTTCACAGTGATAAATAACTGGAAAGCTCTAAATTTGGTTTTATAAACTATTTCAAAATCAGTGTTTACATAGATGAAATAATTACAGTAAATTAATATTTAACTACAGCTTTAAATAAAAACTTATAGAAAAGCATGCAAAGCATCAGTTGGAAGTAATTAGAAAAAGACAGAAAAATGTTTAACTGTGTGTAGTTACGCAATTGATATACATAATAATATTATAACATCATTGAAAGAAAAACTCTGTAACTTTTGTCATCCATTTTACAAGCAATAAATAGAATAAGTAGTTGGTACTCTGCCATACCACTTACTAATCAGTTCAAGCAGTAATTGCATGTCTATGGCATTAATGTAGTTTTAACAGATATTTGCAGAACAGAGTTCCGTTGGATATTCACCAGTTTTGTGAATTAACTAGTTAACGCATGCCCCTTTGCTGCTGTTAATATCTGCTAATGGCCCTGTGTTTTAGGACTGTGCAGTACAAATGTAACAATTCCTTAGTTGTTTACTCCTAACAGTGTCATGTTGAGTAGGTGTGACTAACATTTCTTTATTTCACAGTTTGCATTAATGTTTTACATTACATATATGATGTCATTTGGGATCCCCTCCAATTATAATTTTGTCAAAATGTATCCACATTATTACAACAAACAAAATCATGTGTTAATGTCATTTTAATCATCTAGTGTTTAAATTTACATACAGACAAGGTATAAGCTGCAATTGCATTTGTCTCATTTTGAAAAATGATCTGAGAAAATGTGGCAATGTTTAGAAAAACTCTCACAAAATTGTGACAAAAGCGAGAAAGAACAACTAACCACCAAAACCATTTGGAAAATAATTCCAAAGTGTTAAAAATAATGTTTTTCAATGAGATAAAATATCATACACCACACTGCGCTGCCGGCTGATTAAAAGATCTAAAATTATAGATACCTGAGTTTGAGCTAAAATTACAGGAGTAAAATTTAGCTTCTTTATTTCTGCTTCTAGACATATAACGCATTATTTAAAATTAATATCCAAGTTATGTGTCTGTAAAAAGTAGTACTGTTTTTGGTGCCTTACTACTAAACTGTAATTTTGAAAATTAATTATTCATTTTTAAACCTGCCAATGAAAGCTCGAAGCCCTTTGAAAAAAGGTGATGGGAAACGGTAAAATATATAAAAATAATATTTAATCTATTACAGCTTCGTCTTGTACTCAATGATGCGAGTGGACCACGCACTTTGTGAGAGTGATGTCCAATGAACGGCCATATTTCGTCGCTATGACAGCAGTGCTAGTGCGCTGTGGCTGACTTGGGCACAAACAACAATGAGCATTGTACACTTCTAAATGATTTTTCTTCACATCTTTAACTAGTACTAGAGATTTTTTGAGGTTATGTTATAGTCAGATTTTATTTAGAATGACAGCTATTCATAAGAGGTTAATTATAACCAATTTAAGCATCTAATAGAGAGGAATTAGTTTCAATGGGTTTAAATATTGGTATTTACAAAACAAAGAAGGCTGTAAATTGAATGAGGTTGGTCGTTAGCCCTCCGAATGCCCTTTTTTCAAAAACTAACCTGTTTTTTTCCCAGTTTTAAAAGCTATTTTTCTAAAATCTGTAAAAAATAGTTTTTTATAATGTATTGGTGAATAAGTAGTCTGAATTTTAGTTACATGTTCAAAGTAAACGGCATCACTAGAGTGGTTTTATGACACGTGGTTCATGACAAAAGCTAATTTCCGGGCTTTTATATATGACGTTGAATTTTTTAATAATAATAACAAAAAACTATAATTTTTTATGTTAAATGTCAAAGAATAACAAAAAAAGTATGTAGGCTTCAAAGTTTTCACAAAATATTATTTCAATAGGTTTTTTCAATGTTTTTACGCCTACCTCAAGGGCTAGCTAAAAAATTAAACAATCATGCATCCGACAGGGTACACGATAGTCTGAGGTATTTTTTATGAATGGGCTCAAATTTGACAAACCACAAAGACAAGCAAACAATAAAAATGCAATAAGGATATTGTGCTATTTAAGCATATCTAACGTGTACCTCATCGGGTGTATGACGCGCTTGGTGTGTCTCCGATCGGGTATATGTTGTCATGAACATGTTAATAATCCATTTCAAATATACCAGTTGGAATGAGCAATAGCTGGTGAAAACATTGCATATATTATTGTTTATTGATTTTAATTTTTCTTTGAAATGTATAAAACGTCAGGAGAAGCTTGAAAATAAAACAGAAGAGAAAAACGTTTATGCTTATACAAAAGTAAAATGTACCTACAAAACGAATAACAAGAAAAACACAAATCATAATAAATGCTTATCACGAGCGATAGATAACAGCACGTTCACAATAAACTCTACTTGGTTACAAATGGCACTCTTTCACCTAACACAAAAACAACAAACTGAAATAATATATGGTCTGTTTGTATTTATATGGTGTATTAACTCAATATAAAGAATGTTTTAACTGTTAATTTCAGGTATACACCAATTTAATGTTCCCTTTAATTTTATTTGTAATCTTAATGTTTTATAACTATTATTTCCATCCACTCAACTTAACGGAAGTTACTTATTATTGATTTCTGTTGACGGTAACAATTATTTCACATTAGTGAACTTCAAAAACTGTATGATATTAGACATATATGTAAGTAATATTATTTTATTGATTACATACACGGCAAAGTTGATTTTTAACCCTTCCACCCACCAGGAATCAGCTAGTAGAAGTGTTAAAAGCTAGTCATTTTTTCGTTTACCACATATTAAATAATCGATTTAAATAGTAACCTTAACAAATATATTACCTTCATGTTGCTATTAAATTATAAAAGTATGTACTTATAATTTAAAGAAATGTTGTTAGTAAATTTTAATAAAGCATAAAAGTTCATTTGTGCCAACCACCATGTTTACAAAATATTTCAGTACTTTAACCTTGATACAGGCTAAATTCATCAATAAGTGTTCAGCAAGTGCTGTGTATTAATAAAACACTTATATTCTCAGTAATAAGATCTAACATGAAAGTACCAAGCGGTTTAGGGACTTAGGATCTGAGTTGGAGATAGTGCAGGTTGAAATCCTGTCTGTGTTCGGCGCACTTTTTATCATTACCATCAACATTATACTGTACTGACTCTCTGATAACTCTCTGTACCAATCTGTTTGATAAGATCCTTGCTCAGGCCAGTGGCTCATGAGGACAGGCAAGATAAGGTTTAAAAGGGGAATAGACCCTCTTACAGAAAAAATAAAAACATATAGACAAGAGGATCTCTGACCACACAGCTCAGCTTTGTACGCTACACCACCAGCAAGTAAAAACAATAACCACGATGACTGAGAAATATTCATATTTATTGCCAATTGGTTTATTAAAGAATACTTACACATTCTAAAAAGTTTGAATAAGTCATTTATAGATTAGTAACTTTATTTTTAAATTGTTCAGAATAAGTTACAACATAAATGCTTTAAAACTATTTAATCAGTAAAACAAATATTTATAATGTTTTCATTACAATAATGCATTTTGTGTAATACATAAAATATCTATTTTATATTATCGTAAAATTTTGCACAATTCCTTACTTATAGATATACAGTGGAACTAGAACAATTGGAAGCCCAAGGGACCAATAACAAAATTTGAATTATCCCGAATTTATAATTTTCTAGATTTTATTACAATATAGGGATGTTGAAGGACTGGGAGAGGAAAGTTTGAATTATGCAAAATATTGAATCTAAAAAGTTTAAATTTTTTGACTATCTTGAATTATCCAAAATGTTTGGCATGAATCAGGGAACTAAAACATTACAGTTTTGCAACAAAGTTTTATGAAAATACCTGTTATGTAAGTTTTTTTGTTTAGTTATGTACAGAAATTTTATTTTATTTTACAACATAAAGACATAACCTTATTCAGTTATGTTATTACACAAGTATACGTTTGAGCACAGAAAAAAATTGATCAAAGTAATTTAAAAATTAGCCAAAATAGGTCTGATAGCAGGACTAAACAGGACAATGGATGGTTCAGGGTGGACGGTTCTAGGGTTAATTGTATGTGTAAATTCTATTATTTTGAGAACAAACATAATGCTTAGTAAAACAGTATGCAGTAACATGTTCAGTGAATCAAGTAGTCTGAGATGATGCATTTACATGAAAGTAAGTCAGTTGGGAAATGGTTGATTTTTAAACTGAAAATGTTTACTATGTCAAAATAAAGTATTAACTGCTCAACAATGATTGGCAGGGGGCCATTTAAAACTCACCCTAAAAGGCACAGGCGACAAAGGAGAAGCCAGTTCTGGAAGTTTCCAGATTCCATATAAGACTTAAACTTGTATGTCTTCATACAGACTTACTTGGCAGTGTTGAGATTAACAATGTACATAGAAGTTTATAAAACACTCTCACTCTATATAGCATAAAATTGAAAAAAACTGTAAAATATTATTTATCAAAGAAGGTGACTATTATTAATACCAAACAAAAATTATGGATATTTGCTAACCTCATGCATTTTTCGAAAGGCTTTATTAATCACTGTTAATAGTTTACAGGGATGTCCGAGCACAATTTTTTTCAAGTCGTATGTATAATAAATACTTAATTAAATTTATAATGGAGTCATATTTGATTTTACCAATTGATTGAATTTTAACGGTTAATTTAATTGATTCATAAAACAAAGTTAGGTATCGGTTCCATGTTTGTCAAAAAACCTGATTTGAATTTTAACCAACCCAAGGAAAACTTTTGAGTACTGTTACTAATATATAAACAGAGAATTTTACTAATGAACAAAATAAAATGTTTGTGTTCAGTCATTAAAATAGAAATAGTTTTAACCGTTGAAATTAAAATTAAAAAATGTCTATGAATAAAAAGTACTCATTTTGATTTTTTTAGACTTGAAAAAGATTAACAAAGCCTGAGAAAACGGACACATTTGTTAGAAAATAAAAACAAACATCTTCACCCACCAATCCAGCACATGCGCTTTCATTCCCATTACTCAATCACACTTGCTACATTAAAAAACTACGTTTTATAGCTAATTACTGGTTAAATTAGCTAATTATCAGGCAATTAAAAATATGAAAAAATCGAATCAATTTCAAAACTAAACCATTTTATAGAAATGATAACATTTTTGCCAAAGAATAAATTTAACCTGTCTTTAGGAGGCTTGTTGATGTATTAAATCACTGTAATACAAACATTAGAGCCAATAACAATGTAATTTTTGTTTTAAAAATGTTAATACATGGAAACAAGATTAAGCATCATAGAGTAAACGGGGGAGGAGGGGAATATAAAAGGTACTTAGTACATTTCAACATTGTAAAACTGATAAACAAAACATAAAAAGAACCATAGAACATTTAAAGCATTGAATAGTAACAGCCCTCATATACAAGCGTTAGAGATGCACCAGCATGCTCGTGACGATACCTTCAAATCCTAAACTGGAGTCCATAGCTTCCCATGGACAGAACAATGAACATCAGCATTCTCAGGCAACACAGTGCACTTTCTTAATTGTAGGCAAATATAGCCAAGCAACAGAGCCATGATCACATCATTGCCAATCAATGTACAAAATTACATTTTCAGTTGACCACGCAAAGTAAGATTTGCCTTTGAATTCAATTTGCATTTTTTTTTAATCTTCCCATAAGTACAACTAAATGCCTCATTCTACAACAAAACCTTTATAGTAAATGGCCCTTATGAATGGAAAGACGTGTGTTTCTGGTGTATCTGGCTGTCTGATGGACAGCACATTTATTTATCCCCAACATGTCTTTCATAAGTACTGCTATGTTATATGTATAGTTTCTTACATAAACACAAGAGTTCAATTAAACACATGACATAAAATGTAAATAATTTTTTTATTCCTGTATTAATCAGGTGTACTAATTTTGAAACAACACTTTTCATATTAAACAGTTACAATATGCTTTACCCCAGCTTGATATGAACACCATGATTTACTCTGCAGAAGGCTAAGTAAACCTGATCTCTTCCACACTTTAATAAGAACTTCTAGAGTAATTAATGTAATTGCGGATTGGTTTTAAATGTTTAATACTTTAAATCTGTTTACTTTAAACTTGTGACTTGATATTAACTCTTCAGTGCAGTTTCACATAAATGTCTTTCGGCAAACTCAACTCACTACACGGTTTCATGTGAACGTTTCATTTTTGTGTAGACCGAATTCCTCTGCAACCTATTTGCAGCAGTCACAACTATTTCAAACTATTTCATTTGTTTCACTAGATAAAGAACATTTCATTCTATCTTTCTGTCATAACAGCAATGTTTTGTTTGTTATGATTACATTAGCTGATCATTTACTGTAAACATAATAGAACACGATATCGCTGCTATTTAGAGTGGCTTAAATTTACATAATATTTATTATAGCTAAGTGTTCAAATATCACTGTTTTTGTTAATAAAAATTACAACATGAGTATATAAAGTTTACATTAAAAATTTGGTTCCAGTTAATATTTTAGAATTATCACCAAAAGAAATCATACATCTTGTTAACAGGCTTAAAAATATGCAATATAGTTTACAGATGATAAACTTAAGCCTTCTCTTAAAATTTTGAAACATTAACTTTTGGAAATTTGTATAGAATGATGTTGTTTGTTACATTCCTGTTTTTTGCTTAATACACAACTTTTATTATCAATGACCTATTGTTGGAAAATCAGTCGCTACACAGCCTAGACTAAGAATTTTGGGTCTGAGTTAGACTATGTAAGATATATTTAAACAACTACACAAATTATGAGGTAAGAAAAATGAGTAATTGTCCGATTTTGTTACTGTGAGCAGCAGTGTCCACACACGGACACAGCAGATGTGTAATACGAACTGAAAGCTAAATATTGCTAACAAAACTACAAGAACTTGTAGATTTGAGTCACTTAACAAATCACATATTTCTATCACTTATTACAAATAAAGCCTCGACATAATGCACACAAATGATTTAAATGTACAGACAGTATTTTTCAAATACTTTATATAGGTATCATTAGCAAATATTCTGAAAATTTAAAATGAAGAAACAAAGTTACAACATCCTAGAACTACCTCCATTTATGAGTACAACATAATAATTGAGCATCACTACATAACTTTAGTTATCCAGATCATGATATGGCTAACGAATAAACCATCAAAACTGTAGGTACTGACCAACAATTTGGTGTATCTGGTTCTGTTTCGCTTCCAGCACTTTTTGTCTTTCTTCTGAACTAAGAGCACTTGTGTCATCATCATCTTCAGGACAATTCTGGACAGCAGACCTGAAATTTCAGATTCGCTCAAGTATTCCTGTTCATAAAAATATTACAAAAGTATCAGTACAAAATATGATAGTATTACTGAATTTGAAAAACATTGAGAACAAATTAATAGTTTGAAGGCCTTTTCAGAGAAAGAGTTTTAATACAATTAAAATAATATCAATAGTGGCATTTAAAGGAATTTAGAAATAAATGAAGAAGTAATATTTTGATGAACACAATGAAAACACGATTCAGAACAGGATAATAAATAAATACCTCCCAGTAATCTGGTGAAGTGAAATGTTTTCTAATAAATGAACTCACAGATTGAACTCTTAACTGCCACCATAACAGTTAACTGTTTCTTAACTGTCTAGATCAGGTTGGTAATACTGGCATCAATGCTTTTTCTACAACTCCCATAGTTCATAGATGGACTGCAACAAGTCTCATTGCAACAGTTGAAAAGGACAATTTTCGATACACTTAACAATTTCTTTTCTCTCTCTAAAACGAAGCGCAGATGACTTTTAAATCTAACGGTCTTCTGGAAGCTTCTGAGTGACAGGATATTTAGAACTCAGTATTGGTAAGGGTGGGGATTGGACAAACCCCCTGGGAAGATCCAATGGTAGATTTAACGGTAGGAGGAATAGCAGACACATTTCACCATGTCACCTTACAGGAGGTGGAGACTAGGCCTCTACCAGTAATGTGGACATCGGAGTATTCCCCATCACATTTAGGGTTGATAAAGACTAGAGGTGTACATTCATATAAATTTAGCTATTTGGTACACATACAATAGGCCATTTTTATTCAGAAACGCTGTAAAACTTGTTCCAAATATTGAAAGTCCATAGCTTTAAAAGTTAAGGAAAATCAAATCCTGTTTTTTTACAACTGACAAATTTAAAAATGTTAGTGCTGAGTTGCCAAGTCCATCAGGAACAAGCGGGGAGATGGTTCAAGCTGTGAGTACAGTGCAGTTACTATTAAATTTGTTACACAAGAATAGGTTTTGAACTAACACAACACATTCTATTATTGTACCATGAAAAGTACTAAACAACTTTAAGCATCATCTAATGAAGACCACTGGAGGGATCATTTAAACTCGCACACTTTTGAATAATGATCAAATACAGAAAAATTACCAAACTGATATTTAATAGAGGATTTATTTACCTGATTGCTTGAATCCAAACTTGTTTATTGCGAGGGTTTTGGACTTTGAGCTCAAACATTTCAGGTTCTGCGGGGTTAGAGGAAATCAGATAGATTCCTCTTGACTCCTGTCCAGCCTTCTCCCTCACCAGCAGCTTCTGTAGGGATACCACGCCTGCCTGCCAATACATAATTTGTTATTGCAGGTGAAAGCCGCTTACATTTAATATAGTAGAGTCACTGTGATCTGAATCTCACCTGTCCAAAACATTTTATTAAAAAAATGTTTCTGCATGACTTATTCCAGATCAAAAAGGGGTAGAACTTTTAATTATTTTATAAATGGGTACAAACTGGAAAATCTGAAAGAAATTAAAGATCTAGGAGTTATGTTTGATTCTTCTTTTAAGTTCGACAAACATTTAGACGTTACCATCAGTAAGGCTTACAAAATGCTAGGTTTTGTTATGAGGAATGCAAAATATATTTCATCCATTGATGCAATCAAATCCTTATATTTTTCTTTTGTTAGAAGTGGATTAGAATACTGTTCAATTATTTGGGAACCCTATACATTAACAAATATTCAGTCCGTTGAAATTATTCAAAATAAATTTTTAAGATATTTGTATCTAAAAAAACACAACACATATTGTGACAGAAATTTCCCCACTGATTCTTTAAGAAATTTATTTAATTTTCAAAAACTTTCAGCAAGAAGACTAATTTTTAATCTATCTTTTTTGTTTAAATTACTAAATAACCTGATTGATAGTTCACATTTACTTAAAAATATAAACTTTTATGTCCCTAAGTTTCATTCAAGGTCCAAAATATTGTTTTTTATTCCTAGATGTAACATAATCAGCCAGTATTATTTTTCTTTGTTTAGGAGTTTTAGATTTATTAATAATAACAATTCTTATATTGATTTACATTTAGGAAGTGCAAAAGATTTTATTGGAAAATTAAAACCTTTAGTTTGAGACTTTTACTCGAAAGGCTGTAATAATCTGTTTATTTCTTAGTATTCTTACCAATAAGTTAAGTTTTTGGATTATTTGTAGGATTTTTTGTATGTTATTTATGTAACCAATCTAGATATTATTTGTTTAGAAGTGTTTCATTTTGCTCTGTAAATTTAATTCTTATATAATTTTAAGATGTTGTGCATGTTATTTATTTCAAGGTGAAAGTGTTTTTTTCCTCTATTGTTAAGAATAACATCGTTCATTTTGTTTTTTGAGCTAGTATAATTATTAATTTATTTATAATTTGCACTGCACTTAGGTTAGAGGATAGTATAATTTTTGTTTAATTTTTATTTTATTTAATGTAGCTAATTTAGGTAACTGATGACCTGTAGCTATTTATAAGTCAAAATAAATAAATAAATAAATATCTTCAGCAAAAATATAAAGTACACAATTATTAAAAGTATACAACATCTATGTTCTTAATATAAAGTTACCTAATTTATAACAAGGGAAGAAAAACTATTTTTTTTTTTCATCCAAAATGCTAGTTTTGGTTCTTTAAAAATTCTATATTTGCAAATGATTACATAACAATATCAACCAATGGCACAGGTAATTTTTTTATATGGTCTCTGTATAAATCTGCCATCTGTGATTTCAACCACTGGTTTACACTGGCTTACACCATTCCATCAACTGCCTTTTTGTTTCAGAATTAGCATGCTTCACCCAAGTCTTGTCCCCAGTTATGATAAGATTGACAACTTTGTTTCCATTTTTGTAGTAATCTTCAAGAAAGGTCAATGCTACATCCAGTCTCTGTGTTTTGTAGTCCTCCATTAGAGTTTTGCAACCCATTTAGTACAGAATTTGTGGTAACCAAGTGTTTTCATCTCAATTTCATACACTAATGTCTGAAATTTGGGGAAAAGTGTTTGGGACAGTTCCATACTTCTGAAACAGTTATTTTAAAGAATTTTGTTGTTGATTTTCATCACAAGGCCACAATACGAGGTCTTCACTACAGTTCTCATATGAACATTAATATGATAGTTTTTAAACCATTACACCATTGCATCACTTGTGACTCATTATTCCTCTTCTGTCCACATCACAAAGTTGGTAATAAATTTGAATTGGTTTATGGTTTTGCCAACAAAGATCTAATCACAAAAAGCACCTCATATATGGTGAGTTTTCTGCAGCACACAGAATTAAGACGGTACACTACCACTCGGTCTGATGTGTACTGTGTTTAAAAACGTTTTGACACCAAAATGGCGACTCCAGAACTGCCCACTGCCGTGATCGGACAAAACGTTTGTTACTTTCTAGACACCCCTCTTACATAAGTCTAAGAGTATTGTAACTGAATTGAAATTGTTCAAAACATACCTTGACAGGGGAACAGTTTAAAATAGTTGGGCTTTTCAAAGAATACTTACCTATTTACTAACAAGACAAATTGTTTATTTAAGGTTATGGAATAAAGGTTAAAGTAAAAAAGGGGACAACTAACTGAGATCAATTAATAAAATGTTGCAAATAAACTATGTGTAGCTTCATGGTATAAGTACCAAGCCTAAATAGAAATGAACAAATTTAACACATAGAATTTATGCTTATTGTTCAAACAGATGCTTTGTCTGCTCGTTCAAAAATACATGTGCCAAGCCTGCAAAATTGTGCACAAAGCAGCGGGTAACAACTAGTATAATATACTAGTAATATATTATATTATAATATATTACTATACTTTGAATATAATAGTAAAAAGTAATCTGAATAGGGTTTATTTCAAATTAGTTGGGGATTAGGAAGACTCTCAGTTAAAAAAATTTGGAAAACTGTAATAATTTCAGATCAATTAATACATTTTTTAAAAACTAAAATTAATTGATTGACACAAAATTTACCTTGTTGTCTGGTGTAAAGAAGGTATATTTGTGGTTGTTTTCTAACAGGAAGAACAAAACGTCAGACAAAACAATAACAAGGACAACTTGCATCTTGCCCCTGCCTTGCATCAGTGTTGCGACTCCTTCAAACCTGCAACAAAGGAGAAGGGGAATGTACATGCTGAATATAAGAAATTCTGGATAATGTGGTTACTCCATTCAGAGGGTTGGTTTTTAGATTTTTATCAGTTTTAGAGCAACAACAAATTAAAAGCAATGAAACTTAATTTAAAACATCAGTGGATGGGTATATCCCAATACCCCTCTTGATCATACCCCTGTTACGGAGATCTACCAACCTAAAACAGTTAACTAATAAAAACTTACAATCCATCCCACTACTCCTGTGTTGTTAATATTTTTAAAAGTTTATAAAAAGTTTAAAATCATTTTTTAGTTTGTGTAGCTACAGCAAAAATAAAAATGTGAACAAACTCACAACAAACAATGATACAAATACAGTCAAAGATTTGTAACTGATATTAAAAACAGATTTATAACAAACACAATAAAAATCAACCAAAATAGAATAAAATTAAAATTTAATAACTTGAATTTTAAATAAAATTATGACAAAATTTGCATAAGCAATGTTATTAAACTTAAACAGCTACATTTTTCTTGTATGAAATCTTTTACAACAATCTTATCAAAAGAGGTAAGAACAAAAATGTAAACGGACCCAACACAATGTAAGAAAGCTGACCACTTGGTGTGATGTAAACATGTGTTGTGGGGTGTTAATTACAAAAATATTGCCACTGCCCATCATACAGCTTCTTCTTTCTGACATTGTAGCGAATTGAATCATTATTCAATAAAAATAAATTTAACAATATAATAAAATTTAATGTCTGGTATTGAAATTTGGTTCAATACAAGTCAATAACACAATGTTTATAACCTAAACCCCAAACTACTGAAATATCATTAGTTAGTAATTTTAACCTAATGGAAAAAGTAGCAAATTATCGTTACTTCGTTCTAAAAGATTAACTAAGTAAACTTACCTCAGTTTTCTGTTGTCAGAAAGTATATCAGACTTTTTGAACTTGGCCCCTCTATGTGTGGTGAATGACTTCGCTTCTATCCTATTGTATATTTCCAGCTTACGGTCCTCCTTCTCTTTTTCTGCTACTTGTGCATCCACTTCTACCAAGATTTCCTGCAAATCAAGTTATTTTAAGTAAAAGAATTTACTTGCACAAATTTTTTATAAAATACTTCCAAGGTACTTTTCTTTATATATAAAAACATAATATATTTCATAATTATAACATTATTAGTTGTATTTACCTTGACAAGAGCCAATGCTTTTGACAATTTTTCTTGTTCTAATTTGTTTTCTTTGGAAGTTTTTATTAATGGTTCGATGAGCAGAGGGTACTTTGTTAATCGTTGTGTTACAAACAATATACATTCCGGAATTCCCTTTTTCTTCAGTAGTGGATTCAACTGTAACAAAGCACAGTGATTAGCTTGATATCAGTCAACAACCTATTGAGACGTCATTGCTCCTGTATCTTTTCAGCTCTTTATCATCAGCATAGGAAATGTTCTGCCTGATGCTAAGAACACTTATAGAATCGAATAGACAATTTACATTTGAAATAAAAATGTTACTAATTCGATTATGAATACTAACAGTTCCTTACTCTTCATATAATAAATAAAAATAATAAATTATTAGTATTAATGAGACATCATGTTCATCTCTCTCTTGAATTTTTAATACATTTATTATTTTATTTTCTTAATAATAAATTATTTAAAGAATAATAGGATTCAGGACATTTGCCATCGTTAACTGATAAAAAATTAGAACAAAAGTTAAAAACAGAATTGTGTTCTATTTTAATGGTGGAAAATATTGGCAGTCCTTTTATTTTTTTAAATCATCCTTCATCAATAGCAAACTTTAACACGTTCGCTACCGATATGTTAAATAAAAAAACATATATATAGACCAGCTGTCCCATATATGCGCCGTACGGTTTTTACTCCTGGACCAGCGTCCCACATATGAGCCGCTCGGGCCCGCTGATACAGACCGACGGCGCATATTTGGGACAGTGTTCTATTGTTACTAATAATATCCTGACAAATCACTGGTCTATTTTAACGGTTTAATATTTTTCGTATCGGTCCTCTGGGGGTGTCTGGCGCAAATATGGACGGTTGGTCTCTGGATAAGTCAAAGTCAATGACCTGTATTTACGGTATATATTTCACTGGTCTCTCAACAGTATTAGTTTGTGAAATGCTCGTCCGGCCGCGCCACTGCAGCAGAGCACGTGGTTCACTAAGTTTGAGGTTATGTTCAGTGAATGAGGTTACGTTCTGTGAGTAAGTTTACGTACTGTATAAAGCTTCTATCTGATTTTTTTATGAACATGGAGCCAAATAGAAAACGAAGGCGTGTGTGTACCAACAGTGAGATTGACCGTGAGTTAATTGATAGTGACAGTGACACTGAAATAAGTTCTTTATTTTCATCAGATGGTAACAGTGAGTACATTCCAACCTCTAACAGTAGTGATGATTCTAGTAGTGAAGTAGACCGCAATGAAGTTGTTACTGAAGTAGAGGCACATGAATATGTGCAGAATCAAAATAATTTTACCGATGATGTTAATGTACAGTTCGTTGCCAATGAAGTCCACAATGATCATATCAGTATTAATGGTTGTTGGACTGACACGAACAAAGTCCCACTAATTCATGATTTTGTGGGTGAAGAAAAAGTGAATATACAAACAACTGATCCAGTTGAAGTGTTTTGGCAATATTTTTGACACCGCCCTGTTAGAAAAAATTGTCACATGGACAAACACCAGAGCTGGAATCATGCGAGGGGACACCTCTTTCCAAACATGCTCATCTAAAACTTTTGGGGAAAATGTTTCTGTTGAAGAATTGAAAAAATTTTTTAGGTTTGTGTATGTTGATGGGTAATGTAAACCTTCCATCTATAAAACACTATTGGTCCAAGGACGGCTTATATGAGCATCCTATCTTTGGCCGACCCACAGACCATGTCCCGCAATCGTTTTGAATGTATTTTAAGATGTTTGTGTTTTTATGATCCAAACATAGACTCCACAGACAATAGGATGCATAAAATTGTGAATGTCCTCAATGATATCTTAGCAAAACTCTGTTAGGGTTTACAGCCCTGGGAAGTCACTTTCTCTAGATGAGGCTATGGTCCTCTTCAGAGGCCGACTGTCGGTTTCGGCACTATATAAAAAACAAATCACACAAGTTACGGTATAAAACTGTACGAACTGACAAACATCTGATGGATTCATTTTAAATATCATCATCTACTTAGGAAAGGGGACACTTATTGACAAAGAAAAGGGCCACGCCCTTTGAAGTTGTGAGAAAGTTAATGCAGAACTACCCTCGGCAAAGGCCACATAATCTTTCTCGACAATTTCTACAACAGCGTGGACCTGGCCGAGTACCTCATGACCAACCAGACTAACATGTGTGGTACTCTACAGTCAAATAGAGTTGGGAATCCGCAAGTTGTGGTGCAAACAAAACTGAAAAAGGGGGAGTGTGTGAGCCGTCAAAGAGGTGACGTTACCGTCATGAAATGGCGAGATAAAAGAAATGTTTTGACTATTTCAACTTCAAATGGCCCCGAGATGGAGGAAACAAGAACAAAAAGGGGAGAAGTGATCCAAAAGCCCAGCATGGTTGTTCGCTACAACAAGGTATGAGTGGGATTGATCGCAGTGAACAAATGATCTCTTATTATTCCACTCCTAGAAAGTCTCTTCGGTGGTACATAAAAATATTTTTCCACCTGCTAGATGTATCACTGTGGAACAGCACATTTATTTTTTCCAAATTGACAACGAAGACAACCTATCTGAATTTCAGAGACATTATTATAAAACAATACATTCATGTAGAACCCATTCCACGGAAACCTCGCCCCATCTGCTCTTCACAGACGACTCATGCTCCTGTCAAGCTGGAAAAGCGACTGAGGTGCCATGTCTGCCGAGAAGCACACAATACAAGGAAGCAAACCTTTTATGCCTGCTCTATTTGCAAGGACTCTAAAGACAAACCATTTGGCCTTTGCATGCCAACTTGTTTCAATCTATGGCATGAGAAGTAGGCCCAAACATCCAATTTATCTCAAGTACACTTTTGTTTGAATTTATTTGTAATCTTTGTAATGTAAAAGTTTTGATTTATATGTCTTATAAAAATATGTAAAATAAAACTTGTTCATGGAATAGGTGTGTTTTTTTGTTAAAAATTATCCTTGAATCTAAAGTATTTCAACAAATAAATAGTGGCTCATATTTGGGACACTCGGTCTATGATACCATTTTGATGCTATAGACCGACCGGCTCATATATGCGCCGTAATAAAATAATGCTAAAAACCGCAAAAACAGAAATATACATCAAATATATATATAATTAGGGTTATTACAAAGTATAATAACCTATTTAAACAAAAATCTTACCATCGGTCTGTGATGAAGGGCACACCAATATTAACTTGGTCCTGTGTGTAAAGATCGTATTTTCTGACGTCGGTCTCTCGTAATAACCCGGCCGGCGCATATATGCGCCGCTCGGTAGCGAACGTGTTAAGCAAAGAAACATATTACAAGATAATACATCATATAACTTGGCATATATAAACTAATAATTATTATAAACAATGGACTGATAAAGGATGGAAAATTCCAAGCATGTATTAATGTACGGCTCTTACTTTGATATACAATTCTTTACATCCATTACCCTTGTACTTGTATACTTATTGACTAAAGAAATTTTTAATCAGAGATTTATCATGTATCGACTAGAAAGAAATTACACAATCTGGTAGATAGCTACTTTTTTGCGGATTATTCCGTACAGCAGTGTGTTTCTTACCTGACAGTGTTTGACAAACTCCTGGAAGCGCCTGTCATGACTAAGGTAGTATTTGTAGATATCTACAGCATCACGATGCCTGCTGCAGAACTCCCCATACGCCGCCTTCAACCTGGCCGCTTCCTGGCCAGAGAACTGCTCCAGGAGCACATCGCCCAAGCTGTCCACCAGTGGTGCCAACCGTTGTCTGGCTCTCAGTCGTTGCAGGAACCTCAGATGGATTTCTGTCAGATCAGTCAGTCGGGGAAACATCCTGCCCACATTCGGTCCTGCAACATAAACACAATTGACAACGTTTTCACAATAACAGCAGTCTTGTTGATGGATTGGTAAGATATTATAGGAACTACAAATAGATCTTCTACATTTCACTCAAAGAAACGTATCTATGTACATTTCATAACTTGTACTGTTCCTTGTCTGACCATTTACTTTAGGACAATTTCAATAGTGTAAAAATATTTTCTGCTGGCAAATATGTAATGAAATATCTGGTTTGCGGCTATCTTTATTTAACAATATATACAGATTTTCAAGCAAAAACTCAAGATATTCTATAATAAGCTTTGCTTATCAGTAAAGTTTTTATTGCAATCCTTAAACAAGACGTTGTCAGATGCTTTATATGAACAGGGAGCTTATTATAAAATTTAGTTCCCATATAACTTGACAAACTTTCAAATAATGTTAACTTGTGAACAGGAACCTTCAGTTTATTTTTAAAACGAATGCTATAACTGTGATCGTAGTATATATGTTTTGAATTTAAGTGACTATGAATAAAATTTAAACAACTATAAAAATACAATGATGATAAAGGCTAAAATTTCTAAATTCTTAAAAAATTCTTTACAAGAAGTTCTCTTATTATTACAAACAGTATGGTTCTTACATATCTCTTTTGAACTTTCAAGACAGAAAGAATATAAGAACTACTTCCCCAAATTTGGAAGTATTCCATATTGTGCTAATGAGTAGAAACAAGAATAATAAACCACAAGTCAAGTCTTAAGATACAAGATACAAGATACAAGATCGTTTATTTTCCATTAAGTAATACAGTGATTACAATAGGCATCGTCAGTTACATTTTGTTATTATCTACAAACAAGATTGTTCATTATCATAAATAAACATATAGATACACACAAAAATAAATAGCACATATAACACAGACATTATAAAATATTACATAAAATAAATTAACAGTTATTATCAAGTTTGTAAAATTGATCCTGCTAAAGCGTTCGTGTCACATGTCATGTACTCCTCAATATTATAAAATGGATCAACCAAAACCAAAAGATCAACCAACTCCATCACAGTGTACATTTGATAGCAAGCTGAGCTTAGTTTTTCTGTTTAAAATATCAATGTATGGTCTCCAGGATAAATTTATCTATAAACACCCTAAAAATCTACTTAACTCTACAGCAGCCAGAGATACGTTCTTTAAATCTAGTGTCAACTGTAAGGGTGGACTCTGCTTCCCTTAGAATTCTGGGTCAGGATTATGTTATGTTCATTCAAATTAAGATTAATCGCCTCCTAGCCAGAATATGCACAAGGGGAAAGTAACATTAGGATGGTCAGTGGGGGAACTGGCTGCCACTCGTGTCTTGGTCCAAGGAATTATGTAAACACTAAATGCCATGATGCTGTATGCGATACAGTGGTTGCAGCTTTATCAAAGTTGATTATACTGTGATAAAAGAACAATTGTTTAACTCTGATGGATGTGTCATTAACATAAGGTGGTAAATGGAGTGTTGTGGTTTGCACGCTTCAAAGGAAGATGAGTATCAAGACTACTGTCATTAGGACTGTAATGGTCTCTAAAGTACAATGACGAGGCCATTAATATCTCCTCATCGTGAACTAAGTTCTTGGAGAGTTTGATCCTGATTCAGATGATTGTAGTTCTCTGAGTAGTATAGTGGTGAGACGATAATCATATCTGCAGGGGTTGTGAGGGATCAGTATTGTGGGCACCCAGTATCCATTAAATTATTCTTTTTTCATTTGCAACCTTTCCTCCTTTAATTTATATTTATGTTTAAAATCATTTATGATGGAGTTGTTCAAGGTGGTCAGGGCAACCATTAAATAATTTAGAACTGAAGTAGGAAAAGCCCCAACTCCCCAACTCCAACTTAACTTTCATAAAGTGGAGTAAATGCCCGATATGATGGGTCTGTATTGAGTAACCTTTCCCCAGTACCCATTCAGATATGTGACATCATACTTATTTGTTTTGCTGTGGGTTGTTTCTGACTTGGATAGTGGAGTACACTATAGTGCTGCCAAACAGTGCTACCAAATTTCAGTACTTTGCTATTTATACTCAAGTGAACTATGCCTTTTTTTGAAAAGAAAAGACTGATTCTGAGAACCAAATATTGTCACCATTTAGAAAAATATACTACTAAGAATAAAACAAAGACAGGAAGTAATAATTCATTCCTAGACAAGTTGGCTTTTCCAATCAGAAAAACCATTAGAGAAAGAAAAGAAAAGTTACTGAGAAGTCTTGTAATCTGCATTGTAGATAAGACAAAAAATTATGATGCCAAGAATTGTCCATTCCTAAACAAAATATTTCTAAAAGAATATTTTTGTTATTGTTACAATTTCAATAAAAAAGATTATTCCTAAAATCAATATTTATTTATTATTTCAAATGTAATTGCTGCAATTATGAAAGAAGTATTTTTTGTGAGGAGACTCTTTTAGTGGTAACATGGAAATCATATTTAGGAAAACATGTATGATCACTTATACTAAAAATATGTAGTATCCTTGCAGTACTTGTCTAATGGTTTTTATTTATTTTTGTACTTTAAATGCATATGTTTTGTATAAACTAAGTACAAGCAAAATACCTAAGAAAATTTGAGTAATTTATTTGGGAAACTATGATGTATATTAAACCCTATTTTAAAAACTAATTTTCATGATTTTAAAACGTATAAGAATTAACAGTTCAAATAACAATAATGATATGCAAATGGAGATTGAGCGCTAAATTACTAAATATTAATTAAACTCATTATTAATCAGCGATTTGTTACTTCTGTACTATTACTTACCAACCTAGATTTATTTGGCAGATTTGTATTTTATAACAAGGAAAATTTCAAGACCCAAGGATAGCATTCAGTTTTTTGTGTGTTAGAATAAAGTACACATAAACATGTGTTCAAGATATTGTAACGGTTTTTACACTGTATTATATGTTGAAAACTGACAGGACACAGATCACCATAAAATTAAAATCAGCCCAATCTTGACCAAAATTAAACACTACCTAGCTGGAAGTACTTCTGGAGGCCATCCACAAAGACCTTCTGCATCACCCGCAGTGTGAGACAGTGATGTTTCTCCGTCAGGATGAACTCGTAGATGTGTTCTTGCCGTTTGATCTCTTTGTCTTTCAGCTTTTTTGTTACCTACAGAACAACCACAACATACAAACATATTTAGAGAAAATGTTACTAAGAAAATAAAGACATACTATCCAAGATCAATAAAATTTAGTGTCTAACATTGAAAAAGCTTTCTACAACAATGTATACAGGATGTTATAAAATCACAGTTCCCTTTTTAATAATTTTACAAATGGAGATACAGAGATTTATGTTGGGGAATATTTATATAAGCAAAAGAGACATTTTATTATGTATGACAAATTTCAACGTTTCCTCTGGAAATGCTTGTTTGGGGTTTAGCAAATATTTTTAAATGGGATTCCCCCTTAAGTGTTACCTAATATTGAAGATATTAAAAGAAAAGAAGAATGACACAAACTAGGTGTCTCTAATATTACTCTGTTCAATGTGTGGCTAAATGAAATTGAAATATTTCCCTGAAAACCCTTATTAAATGAATTATGTTGAAATGGTCTTAAAAACTCTCCTTAATTTAACTCACAACACCTTTTTGAAATATCTTCTATTTGCTAACCTGATGAATTCTATGAATAGGTTTAGATTAAATCTCCCAGTTTAGTTATAGATTATATTGCATATTATTATTATTATTATTCTTTATTGAACATATTCTTAGAGAAGAGTACAATCGTCAGATTTTATTTTGTTACATCAGGTTAGAAAGTTCTGTTTAAAAATTCATTTATCGTGTAAAATGGATGGTCTTGAAGCCAGAGTTTTAGTTTGTGTCCAAACTGCAGCCGGTCTCTCCTCTTCAGTTCTAGTGGGAGGGCGTTCCACAGCTTTGCTCCGACATACGTTGGCTTCTTCTCCGTGGAAGAAGAATAACAATCATATTTTTAATGTTTGTTAATTCTTGTTAAAACATGTTTTACATCTAGATTTGATTTAACAATTGAAATATATGAAATAATGAGGCTCCAGTAGTTCTGAAGAGGATGACAAAAGATAAAGCTCCTTGGAGAAATGTTATTATAGTACAGCAAACAAAGTTGAAGTCACAAAATATATATTAGAAATCTAGGGACAGTGCCGATTGGAAGAAACACAAGATAGCTCAACATTTACTAAATAGTTTGCTGTGGAGGGCAAAAAATTCCTTTTTGCAGAAAAACTTGTGTGTGAAAAAAAATAATGAGCATGTATGTATAATGTAGAGCTGTTGAGGGTAGCAAAAACGAAGCGCTTCCTCACCAGATTAATATTAAAGACATAAATCAGTATTTTACAAATATGTTGAAAATCTTGAAGCAAATTAGTTTATAGCTGTAAACCTTGCCATTGAATACTGCTAGAATAGACTTGGTCTTCAATGAATCAGACTACCCAAGTTATCTTTGGAAACGGAAACAAGAAGTTTCAGATTTGCCTAACTTTCAGGTGGTAAGATCGACAAGACGTCTCAGGATAATTATTGATGACTCGCTAAACTGACAGGATTATGTGGATACACTCTGCAAGAAACTCAGCAGTGCCCTATTTGCCCTCAGAAGAATGCAAGCAGTTAGCACGCCTCAAGCAGTTAGCACGCCTCAAGCAGTTTTAGTTTCTTACCATGCCCTTAGTGAGTGCAACATGAGGTATGGGGTGTCTCTTCTAAAAACACTTAGATCATGGGTTCATTCTTTAGAAGCAGTGAGGTTGTTGTCCCGGCTGGGATGGAGAGACAGTTGCAGAGGACATTTCAAAGAGCTGAAGTTGATGACAGGGTAGTTTCTATACTAAGTCGTTATCCTGGCAACCTCCAGTCAGCAGACTCGACATCAAAACCTGCATGGGTACAATACTAGAAATACTCAGAACTTTAGCCTTACTGCGCATTATAGGGAACTTTAAAAAAAAGCCTTCAAATGCAGGAGCAAAATTTTACAACATTTTGGCTCAAGATGTCAAGAGCGAGAACCCTAGAACACTCCAGCTATATCTCACCAAGTGGCTTCTTGAAAATCCCTTCTACAGTGTGAATGAGTTCTTCAACTGGTAACGCACTCAACACCAATCATGGACACAAAACCAAAATTGATTTATAAAGAAAAAAAGATTTTGTTATTAATTGTATTCACTTGAACGCCATTTCTGTTCTTTTGTGATCTTGAAACAAGTTGTGGTGAAATAAGGTTACTGAAATAGGGTGTAAAAAAGGAGGCCAGTGAAAACAAAATCATACTTTTTTCGGAAATTTGCTAGCCTTTTGCTTATGCAAAATGTATGCAGGATGCAGAACTGTAACATGATCCACAAGGGGAGTCACAGTATCTGATTGGGAGGCTCTCGTACTGGGGAAAGTTACTCAATACAGGACCCACTTTATGACAGTTGAGTTAAGAGTTAGGGAAGAGGAGCTTTTCCTACTTCAGTTCTAAATTATTTAATGGTTGCCCTGATCACCTTAAACAACTCTAACAATTAATTATTTAAAATTATAATTGGAACCATTATTTTCTGATTTAGTCTGATTTTAAATTTTATATATTTGTATTTATTGACCTAAGTTATTCTGAAAAGTGGTTTATAAACTGAGAAACACTAGGAAATGACAGGATTTTTTATTTATTACTTGAATAAATTTATTTTTATATATGATGACAATCATGACACATATTATCTTATGCTTTACCTATCAATCTATTAGCAATCTAAAATTTACTAACCCACGACAGTGAATAAATATTTTGGTACTTTTATATCGCCTGCTAAACTCTAATAACACAATAAGTACACAGGGCCAACTGTTAAGTACCTACATTAAAAAAACTCAAATTTAGCATTTTAAACTTAAATAGCAGTTATCTTAGTTATAAAAAAATAGTACAATATACTTTATTTTATGAAATTGAGAAATACAAATTTTACAATAAATAAAATTAGTCAAAATTTAAAACATTATTTTAAAATTTGTATCATGATAAATAATACAAATTTTAAACTTATGAATAGTATAGACATACTAGTTAAGAAGTGACTTGTAGATGATAACATCGGATTAAAAATGAAAATTTGACACAACGACTTACTTCTTTTCCAACGGTAGGCGTCCATGAATCTGGCTCTTCGTCTTGCAGTCCAAGGAAGGGATCTGTGTCTAGGTCATTGGCAGTTATAGGACCTTCAAAATAGCATCAATTTTACTATTCACATTACAATATTCAAGCATAAGACATGAAACTACCAATTAAACATCTAAATCCATTCACCATCTTCTTGTAAAAATGTCTTTCATATTTTAAAGGATTACTTAATAGATGCTATTAAACAAGCTTTCACACTTATGTAACCTATTGTTTAACTCTGGCTATTTTATTTAAGCAGTTTGTTGGAATACAGTAGCAGGAAGATGAATAAAAAGTTTATGGGAAATTACAACAGAGGTTTTTGTTCACATCAATTGACAATGCTATACGGAGTTCCCTAGTGTTATCTGAGCCCCATATTATTTATTTGCTATTTAAAGGGTTTAAATTGTATGGAGGTGGGACATAGATAGAGCTGTGTGTCTCTACTCAAGACGAAAAAAATAAACAATAATTCTGATACAATAAAGTGCTATTGAAATGTCTATTTTTATTGGCTTTACAATGATTAACAAATTTCTAATATATTAGTAAATCAAATGTTACATATTTTTTAACAAAACAAACCAGAGTTACAAAGAATACAACAATTTTGGTAGATTATGAGGCAAACAGCAAATTAATTATGGCTCCAATTATCAAGGAAAATGTAAATTGGGAGATAATATTCTAACGTAATTTTAAATGAGAAAATTGAAAAAAAATGTTAGCTTTTTGATCATTTCATTTTTTTTAAGCGAACACATTGCAAATTTTGACATTAGATTTAATTTAATATATGGTATTATATTTCATTTCATGAAACACTTTACAAAAGGACAATTTTACAATTCAGCTAACCTTGGAAATAAAATACTTTCATTAATTCCAATTCATGTGAACATCTCAAGGATTGTTTTAATGGTTTGAAACAGTTTACTTCATTAATAACTTAATTTGGTAAATAGTGACCTTTGGTGATATATCTTTTCATTGACTTTAATAATGAAGATGGGTGGCTCTATACAAACTTAAAATCAAAAGCATAACTTAATGAACACAAAAACAGTATAAGTCTAAAAATAAAAAACATGATAGTATGGAGATAGTAAACAGACAATAAGTTTCCAGAGGTGTTAGCTGTAATTCACAGTATGAATCCTCAATCAGATCAGCTGATTACAGTAGTAACACTGGATACTGGTCAGAACCAGAAGTTGCTGCACGAGGGAACTCAAGTACAATAGTATTTGTATTGTAAAATCTTATTACATACATATTATTACTGCTGTGTATTTTTAACTTTAGTTTATTAATAAAGAGATCCGTCATCCTGGGAATTGATACTATAGTAATGAAGGACAAACAAAACCTATGTTTATGTTGTGTATATTTTTGTTTTCTTCCTCTAAAGTTAATATTTTGAAAAAATAAATAGCACATTATATTTGTGCAGGATTTATCTGGCTTTTACAATAAACATATAGAAAAATTATACATACATTATTTTAGCTGAAAGTTAGGAGTTTGGTTTTTTTCCTATTTTATATGGTTTTTCAATTTTTTTTAAACTTTTTCAATATTTTTATAACTTTTAAATTTATACATTTTTATAATTATTTTAAGCCTAATTTATTTGTTAAACACAGTAAAACTGTAAGAAGTTAATCAGGATATTGAAAAACAAATATAGAGCGAAATCTTTCTAAAACCCTACACTCTAAGTTGAAATGGTTTGGTACATTTCGGACAGGAATTGATAAAATTGCATAACACTAGAAGGGCTAAAACTTTATAAAAGTGATTTAACTGCTAAAGTTAATAATTATGTATTGGTTGTGTTTTTCTTAATCAAGAATGAACTAAAGATTATTATCAGTATCATTTATTAACTATACTTACTTTCATCTAAGAATTCAAGAGGAACTAAAGGTACATCGTCGGGGTAGCTGAAAAATAAAAGAAGAATTAAAAAAATAGCACATTACGAATAACTATTGTGTAAATGCATTTTGAATAAATATGGACACATTAGATTAATTTAAAATACAACTTTGATTATTTTTTCTTCATCATCCAAACAATATTAAGGCATACAAAGAGAATTGTACAGTAAAAAGTAGACAACATTTAATCATATTGTTATATAGCTCAGTAGTTTCTACTGTCTAAAAAGTTAGTACAGTATGATTACAATCATAGACTCGAGCTGGAAGGGTGGCATTAGACGAGACGTGTGGTGGAGGGGGGGGCTGTAAGGGAGTTTTGCAAACGTAAGTTCAAAGTTGTGCGCTATTGGTGACTTGTCGTCAGAGGAAGACACCTGAACACATCATCAACTGTCAGATGTTAAAACAGAGCTATATTATCTATTATCGTCTGTCTGTCAGTCAATTCATTTGCTACAGCTTAGCTGACCGCTCTGTGTTGTTTCGTTGGTTTTGTGAAATACAGAAACTATTAAGCCTACTTAATAATTGTAGTTTATATTTTAAGTAATCGCTTACTGTAAGTATTTGCTGGTTTGTGTGGGTTTCTGTATAATGGAAACATTTGTGTCGAAGGTAACTCAAAGGAAAAACTTCATAGCTAGGCAAGTGGAATAAGTTGGCAAGTGAGCAAGTTCATGCTTAATAAAGCTATTGACCCAAATTCCATACCATTATAGAAGTTTATAGAAAGAACAGCTTACGGGTTTCAATTTGAATAGTAAAGAAAAGAAAGATCTTGACATATAAGATAAAGCAATGTGCTAAAATGATTCTACACCAAAAAGAAATAAAATTCTTACAGAAATTGAGGACTTTAATAAGTGTGTCATAAAAAGAACAATTTACAATCTCTGTAAAACCGGGCATTCTCTTACTTCCTTTACTAAAATTGTGAAAAAATAAACTATCTAAGATTTATTTCAAAAATATTTTATGAAGAATTTCAACAATTATTAAAGAAATAGGATTGAAATGAAAGAAAATTGAACGCAACAGAAAAATGTTGGTTGAACAGTGACATAAGACCTAAGAGGATTAACTATTAAAACAAATACAGAAAAGAAAACAGACTAGTTGAATAGGACTCTTCAGTACTAAAACCTGAGCTGTACAAAATAATAAATCTCTACAAAGATAGAAATAAAACTTTTGTTTTTGACAGCCTCCTTAACCAGTTTGCCCATTCTGTTCTTTGATTACAGACATACCATCTAGATCATAATCCAATCGAGATAATTTTGAAAATAGTTTAAGAAATTGTAGTTAAAAAAAATTTAACTAATAAAATGAATAATACAATTTAGTTGTGTGAAAATAAAATAAAAGCTATAATTGTACAAGAGTGGAAAACAGTTTGTGATAAATTTTAAAAAGTGAAGAATGAATATTTTGAGAAGGAACATCTAATAGATGACGCAACTATGAGGTCTGCAACAAACTTCAGTGACTTTGAGTCAGAAATCAGCAATAGTGAAGATGATAGTGCCGGAGAGGAAATATTTGTGAGCTCCATTGTAAATGAAGTGATTATACTTTTTTTTTCCTTTCTGAGGGAAGAGGACACTATGTCCCCGCACTTAGTCCTAAAAGGACCTTTGCGCCTCCCTTACTTTAATTTGTACCCTCAAAAACCGAGGCTTTTGCAAAAACCAATCAGATTTAAGGGCTCCTGTTCTCTAATGTCCTTGGGGCTGAGGAGATATGCTCCCAAGTATCTTTTCCTAGTCTCTACGATGGCAGGACAATCCAGCCAAATGTGCTCCGCTGACTCTTCCTCTTCTCCACAGAGTCTACATTCACTGCTCCGACTAAGGCCTACCTTCAGAAGGTGCTTCCTCAGAGGGCCATGTCCTGTCAACATTCCTAATATCAGTCTTATATCCTCCTTATTCTGGTCTAGGAGAGCTATCCACCCTTTTGCATAAGGAGAGATAAACATTTTGGATATTCTTAAACCCGAGGCTCTACTCCAATTCTTGTATCTTGTCCTCTTTTCCCAATCTTTGACCAGAGCTTTAATGTTGGAGAAGGCTATCCCACAACCTGGCTCAGGCCCCACCAATGTGGATTCTGCTCCCTTTTTGGCGAGGATGTCAGCTTTTTCATTCCCATGAATTCCTTCATGACCTGGCACCCAACCGAGTGTTACTCTGTTATTTGTTGCTAGCTCTGCTAGAGCATTCCTGCATTCCCAGACCGCTTTCGAATCAATTGAACAGGTATCCAGTGCCTTCAGTGCAGCCTGACTATCAGAGAGTATTAGGTATGATAATCCTTTTGTCCTCAACTGTGTGAGTCTTCTGGAACATGAATCTATTGCCATGACCTCCGCCTGAAAAACTGAGGCATGTCTTCCTAGGGGCACAGCCATGTCGACTCCAGGTCCATGTATTCCATATCCTGCCCTAGAGTCTAGGAGTGAACCATTGGTGAAAAACTTCAGGACTCCTTTTTTAGGGTAGGCCTCCCTTTTAATCCATTCCTCCCTACTTCCGATAGAGACCGTATATGGTTTTTCAAAGGAGTATTTCTTAACCATAGTATCAGATACTTTGGTTAGCATTTCAGCCTCAGGAAAATTTTCCAATCTTCATGTGGCCTTCTAGGGAGGTAGCATTTATTACCTTTGTTCCTAGAAGCTTCATTGCGCTCATCGCAGCTGTTCTCATCACCTCCTGGCCAAGAGGAGTGTAACCCAGGACCGCTTCCATTGCTAGTGTTGGGTAGGAGCTCATTGTTCCCGTGATGCTTAAGCAAGCTAACCTTTGAAGACTCTGTAGCCTTTTTGCAGCTGTTGTTTGTTCGACCTTCGGCCACCACACTAAGGCAGCATATGTGACCATTGGTTTTACTATGGTTTCGTAAATCCAATATATCATTTTGGGTTTAAGTCCCCATTTAAATCCAAAGAGTCTCTTACAGGCCCCAAGGGCCATTATTGCTTTGGATGTCCTGTTTCTAATATGGGAGTTCCAAGTGAGCTTCTCATCCAGGATTAAACCCAGATACTTAACTTCCTTTGTTTGGTTAATGCTGATTCCCTCCAGGACCGGTTTTGCTAGCTGGAATTTCCTTTTCCTGGTAAAGGTAATCATATTAGTTTTTGATGGGTTGATCCGCAGACCTTCCCCATGACACCAGTTGCTTATGAAGTTCAGTTCTGTTTGTATTAGGCGTTCCAGCCTGCCTATGTTTTTCCCTTTAATCATAAGCACTAGGTCGTCCGCATAACATAGTAGCCTTATTCCCCTCTTCTCTGCTTTTCTTAGGAGATCATCCACTACCATCGCCCACAAGAGAGGAGACAAGACTCCCCCCTGGGGGCAGCCTCTTTGGGCCGTGATCGCAGCCGATTCGTCCCCGTACTTGGCTTTCACCTGTCTGCTTTTTAGGAGGGCTACTATCCATTTGACTACGTCTGGGGAAACTCCAAAACGTTCCATCGCAGTCTCCATGGATTGATATGCTACTCGGTCGAAAGCTCCTTCGATGTCCATAAAGACGCTGACTAGGGCTTCCTTTTTTTCAACGGTATTCTCCACCTCCCTCACTAAACTGTGGAGAGCAGTGGTGGTTGATTTTCCTTCTATGTAGGCGTGTTTTGTGGGACTAAGCGGGTGTTCCAGTAATATTACGTCCCTTATGTGTCTATTTATTATTTTTTCCATAGTTTTCACCATAGTGATTATACTTAGTATATAAATAATTTATTGATCATTATAATTGTCATCGTTGCTCAATAATAATAGAATAGTTTACCATAGAATACAAATAAGTTAATGTTGTTCATAATAATACCAGCATGAACCAATACAGCATGGTTAATACAGATGAGGAGTAACTAAATTGACTTATTAGTTTTATTAAGTTGTTTTTATTACAAACAAATAATTTTCTGGAATAAATACTGTATCAGTAAGCTGATGCCCCTAATGTGTTTCCAGGAGAAACATTCACTTATCACTTCTACAGGCTAAACTAAACATCTGATGAAAATTTTAATTCATTGGTAATGCTCCTTATGAATTAAATTGACAGTTAATGAGGTATCTTACCTCCATCAAATCCAAAACCAACTGTGAGGTATTGTAAAAAGTTATGTGTTTTTGAAATCATTTCATCATCGGACTAAAGGATAAACAAGGATCCACCATATGGCTTTGTTCTTGAAGTTAACATCACAAAGTTACATACAACAAATAAACTCGTTTCACAAAGACATTTAAAAGTTTGAAGGCCTACGTATACATGGCACAACAGCAGACAGTGACATAAACAGTTTGACGACAGGCTAAGTAATCCTAGTCTGGAAAAGTTCTTGAACACAGCAAACACCTAGCTGCTTTTTTAATATTGTATTATACAGGGTCTGTGCAATAAGTATCGAGACTGGTTCGCTGTATCCGTAACTGAGCGGTGGCGGGGGGTCTGACCGGTCGGCCTCGATAGAGGGGTTACCCACCACTCAACCACACTTTAATTCAGTCACCTGTGGGTATGCATTGATACAGGAAGTGGATTCTTGTAATGTGTGATGTTTTATGCTTGTTTTGTGACTACAGTAGAACCCCTCATATCCGGCCACCACGGGACCGAGCCCCTGGCCGGATAACGATTCGGCCGGATAAACCAACCTACAGTACACAGCACTTGACGAAACAAAACAATTGTACTGTACTGTACTAACCGCACTGGAAATAATCAACTAACTGTTTACAGGTTAAACCTATTAGCTCAACTGAGGACAACACAGGAAAATGTAAAGAAATAGATACACCAAAATAACGCAAGAGTCGTGGGAGACTAGTGCGTGCAACTGCGTGTCTGCAAGCCGTGGTAAATAAATTTCGATATTGGCTTCCGGGAAGTGGCCGGATAAACCGAGGTGCGGTAAAACCGAGGCCGGATATGAGGGGTTATACTGTATCAAGCATCACTATGCTGTGAAGTTTTGCTACAAACTCTAGAAGTCCACGTACAAGATCCTTGAACTCATTAAACAGGCTTATTGAGATGATGCTTTAAGCCGCACAGGAATTTTTGAGCGGCACAAAATGTTCAAGGAAAACAGGGAGCTCATTGAAGACGACCATCCTGCGGACCCTCAGCGACCGCTCGAACTGATGCTCACGTGGACAAAGTGAAAACAGTTTTGGACTCTGACAGCCATCGCGCTTATTAGTGAGGAGACCGGCCTTTCAGTTGAAATCGTTCACACCACTGTAACAGAGGGTCTTACGATAAGGAAAGTATGCGTGAAGCTGATGCTAAAAGTCTTGAGTGAGGAACAAAAACTGTCATGGGCAGAAATTCCATTAGAAATTTTGGGCTGTGTCCAGGAAGACGAAGATTTTATCCACAAAGTTATTACCAGCGATGAATCGTTGGTGTTCCAGTATGACCTAGAAACAAATTGTCGAAGTTCAGAATGTCACACGTAGGCGTCCCTGCATCCAATAAAAGCTCGGATGTCTAAATGAAAAATCAAAACCACACTGATTCTTTTTTTTTTCAAATTGCGTCTATTAACGCAAGCCTCTTTTGATCCGCTATTTCCGATGTTATGCTGCGACTTAAACGCTATATATTAGGTATAGTAAGAAAGACCAGATTCCAAACTTTATTTTGATATACTATTTAGATATGCTGGCACTAGTGGAACCCTTACAAACGGTTCATCCACCAACTGTACTACCTCCTGGACCAAGTGAAGATCTTCCTCACGGGATTACTCATGTACCAGACTTTGTGCAGTGTGTGGATACACCAAAAAAGGGGGTAAAAGTCACTTCTGGTGCTCAGCTTGTAATTTTGGGATTCATAGGGAGTGTTTCCCCTTACTTGGAGCATTACTGGAGGCCTCTCAAACCAGGAAGAATAAGGTTGGCTCTGATACTGACTAAAATGCAGTAAAAAACGCGTACATAAAAGTTTCGATCAGCAACTAGTGTATTGTTTTTATGAATAATACATATAAAATATATATATTTTTGTTCAGAATTAAATTTTAAACAAAATGGCTATTTTGGATTTGTGTTAAAACATTAAATTTAGGAACATTTACTCAGCCTAACATAAAACAAAAAAATTTGAATTTTTATTTTTTTAATTCAACCCATTGGTTTTTTACACCAATCCAAGGTTAAGTGTTTCATATTATTACCATTCTATTCTGTGTGTTATGTAGTTTAAATTGATATATGATATGTCATACCTATAGAATTCACAGTATTTTATATAAATTTTCTTTTGCGAACATACAAAACCAGTAAAAATGTCCCGCCACCCGGAGAAAAAAGTACCGCCACTCGGAGGGTTAAGTGTAGCGATGCAGGAGGAATTTACTTTGAAAATTATTAATTAATTGTAATGATACCTGGAATAAATTTTTAATGTTGAGACCAGTCCCGATACTTATTAAACATACCCTGTATGCATGGCTATATTACTGTTCATGTAACAAAGAAATTTTGATTTGAAGAGAAAATATTAATATAAATTTTTAAAATTTATAAACTACACAGTTATATCTATAATGAAAACAGAATGCTATTACATGTAAAGATAAAAATTGTTCAATTTCTTTATAGTAGTCTAATTAGATCTAGTTAATAATAAGTCAAAAAATTAAAGTAGTTTTATGATGAATCATATTTTTTGCAATTTTGTTGCTAAGCGATGACATAATATAACATTGTGCATGATATATGGTGTGTAGTCTGATGGATGCAATGGAACAGATACAATGTTTGGCAAGTAACATCAATACTATCAAGGTTACTAAGTTCCAAAAAGCATCAGCTGGATGTTACAAAAAATTTACTAGTTATTTACTCATTATTAGCGTAAAACAAATGTTGAGCCTCCTAACAAGTACACACCTAAAAATTACTCAGCTAAACATTACTTAACATATGAAACATTTTGTATGAACTACAGTGATAGATCATAATAATTGCTTTTTAAGAAACACCATACTATGAGTGCTTTTTTATTCAATGTCTTTTGAGTGTCCCAAACAGAATAAGAATTAAAATATTACAACAATTTTAGAACACTGATTTAAAAAAAAGTACAAACAGTACTGGTTTATGATGGAAAAGTGAATATGATACCACTTTAGTACACCCATAAAAGATTTTTACAACCTTCAAACCTTAATGTTAGATAAGCTTGTTTCATAGCCCCTTACTTAACTTTGGTGTTAATAAGTGAGATACTACACCAGCAACTCTATTCACATGCAGCATATTAGTATAAATTTGTTGGTACTATATACATCTGGTTTTAGTATTAGGAGTAAAAATTTAAATTTCCACCAAATTTTCTTCAAATTTCTAGTTATAAACAGCAAAAATGTATTACACTAAATACATGTAAATGTATTGCTGTTATAAACAGCTGACAATTGGGGATTAATTTGACTGCAAGTATTAGTCGTTTTGTTTCAAAACAAATGGACAATTTTATTTACAAAACAACCATGTCCTCTTCAAAATAATGTTCGTATAATATTCTTCAAGAATGGCTCAAACATCTTCCTTGGGGTTTCCCTATATCATTTGTCAAAACTGGCCAACACCTTGTGTGCGGGTGTGTTGTCGTAGTGGAAAAACCAGTCTTTTGTCTACTATCAATCAGGTAGGTTTTGAAGATTACTGTTATACAATCTTAGAAATTCCAAATAAAAAGATGATTAACGGTCAGCATCCTAGGGACAAATTCTGAATGGACTACACCCTCCACATCAAAAACGTAAATGAATATTGTCTTGATTATTCAACTTTGATAATGTGACAGTCTAAGAGAAGATAAGTTATCAAACATTAAAATCTGTCACCACCTGAAACATTTAGGTTGTGGTAAACAACAGAAACAGGAACTAATAATAGATTATAGAAAAAGTATCAGACATGTTATATGGATTTAACTCTCACGGTATTAAAAGTACTAAATACTTAAAAGTAATTCACCAAATAAGATCATTGCCAGAAGATTCAAAAGGAATTACAACTCAAGGAAACAAAGGACAGCATGGTGTCGCTATCTATAAATCAATTCACAAAACTGTTATTACCTCTCATAAAGTTTCTGTCACAAAATCCCTGTATGGATGTGCTATCAATTGCATGTTAAAGTCATAGCTACCACTAATTTTTCTGAAGCTATGTGAGATGGCATTGTACCATTGTGTGTGAATAGTACATTGCTGCCATCATTCACATGATATTAAAAAAATTTAGATATATTTGAAATTAATATAAAATAGTGAATACTGAAAAATAACTTACTTCAATGATGCATTACTGTTTACTGAAAATGGATTGTTACTTCTTATCCATTTAAACTTTAAATAAGAATTTAACCCTAGAACACTACCGTGCGTAAGTTTTACGTATATCGTCATGTTTATAGTCACACCAACTCTCTCCCCCAAAACCTTCCGGTTTAAGCTTTGGGCAGTGCTTCTACTGATCAATGGTCGTTCGTCCTCCAAAGTGTAAGGGTGTGTGTAGTTCTTTTTCTTATCTCAATTTTGATTTTTATTCAGGCCGTGCGTCAATTTTACGTAGCGGTAGTATTGCTTGATAAAAAAATATGTATATGTTACGTATAAATGTGTATAGTAAAATAAGTAACTAAAACTATTTTAGGTTGTTTTTTTGGTAAAATAAACGTCTTGGTGTTAGTAGACAATTTGTAGGCTTTTTGGAAAGGATGAGTTTCTATGGCATTGTAGATATGAAGATAAGGTTAGGAAAACATCATATATCACACATGCACGCATTACACACACGCACACACGCTTAAACACACGCATCATCACCTTAAGTAAGCACATAGGCAAGAATATACACAAACACAATACACAGCCATGAAAATAAACCTTTACATAACCTAAAACACAAAAATAAACATGCTACGTAAAATTTACGTATCGGTAGTAACAAAGGCATATCAAAACACGGTAGTGTTCTAGGATGTAAATGTAATATTTATGGTGAAACAAAACTGCAATTATTACAAAGTAGTAGTTCCTGTGAACTGTTATTAAATAATATTTAATAACACACCACTGTAATAAACAATGCCATTTGTAATTTTTATGAATCATAAAATACACATTATATGTTACAAATACGAGTAAAATTGTCAGCATTCTAGCACAGTTCACATATCGACAACTGTTATAATATTAGTGTTATTAATAAATATGATCAAAGAAGTTTTCCTCACAACAGTGATAACGGTCTACTTCACAGTAGAGGGCTAGAGGTGGCTGGTGGCAGCCTACAGGACTGGAGACATCAGTCTCTACACACTATGCAAACATTGCATAGTTTCTATGGGATTGTAGAATTAGTACAGATATCATTTCAATAGCTGACTGAGGGGAAGCGATACAGCGGTGCTATTGCAACAGCTCATGGGTGGCTCTAATCCTACATAACGCTAACAGTTATACGTAATGAGACAACTCACTTGAAAGCGTCATGGTGCGGGTGGTGGTGTCCATCTTCCTTGTCCTCGCTGATGATCTGACTGGAACAACAACAGAGCAGTGAGAGAGAGGGCGAGAGTCAGAAGACAGACAGGCAGGCACATGCTTCAATAACACTCACAACACATACATAGGGGCAAGGGTGACTATGGCACTTTTTATTTTGTACTTGGTTTCACTTTGGAGTACAAATCATTTCTTGGAAGGAAATAAACTGAAATGTTAGTATTCTGATTATTTAAGAAAATTAAAAATCAAATGCCAATTATTTATTCTCAAGTATAGTAAAATATAGGTATACAGGGTGTACATAAAGTCCTGCACAGGTATAATATTTTCTGAACGATAACAGATAAATCAACAACATTTGGTACATCAACACTACACCTAAAAATCTACTTTTTGAAGGAACTATCAGTTTTCTGTAATATCATGGGGACGTCCCGCAAGGAGTCAGAAGGAAATCTTAAATAGGAGCATAGTACAATATGCACATCATTTTAAAGGACTTATCTAGCAGAGTTTAATGCCGCAAACCCACTCAAAAAGATTGATCCAGTACAAAATGGCGGCTGTTCAAAGGTTTTACTTGGTTTCATTTTATTAGTAGCCATAACCCCAGTAAAGCAAAACTGCAACCAAACGAATACTGCAGCTAAATACTACATTATGCTTGTCAGTTGTACAGAAGTGAATTATGATGTTAGTTATCCTCAAGAAGAATTTCAGGTGTAGTGTTGATGTACCAAATCTTGTTGATTTATCTGCTATCGTTCAGAAAATATTATACCTGTGCAGGACTTTATGTACACCCTGTATACCTCTGATTCTATCCGGACTTTCAGGTATTGATAGCCTAAATGGTAAGTAATATACAATTTATCTAACTGGAAAATTCAGTTCATCCCGGCCCTATCTTCATCACTCATCAGTACAGAGGTGTGTGTGTGTGTGTGTGTGTGTGTGTGTGTGTGTGTGTGTGTGTGTGTGTGTTTTTGGTACATCATCCAGTTCTGATATAACAAACTTAGAGCAAAGATGAACAGATGTTTCCTATGTGACAAATAATATATCACTTCACCCATAAGGCTATCATGAACTAAAGGGTTAAACAAAATTAGGCTACAGAATTACCACTTAAGAGGTATTGTAATTATTGGTTCCATTTACCACATTAACACAATGTATGCAGAATTTAGCAGTTTTCAATAACTGTCAACTATAATAGTATCAAAATATTATTTTTAATTTAAAACTAATTTTGTTTTAAAATGACAAAATTTTATTTAAAAGGCAACAAAGGAAAGACAAAGATGGTTAAGAAATTGTATTTAATATATATTCACTACCATTCTGTATTTAATATTAAAACTATATTAAATAAAAAGATCCATAGTTTAATTATAACAGTCGTTCACACATTTAAAGCTGAAAGGTTTACCTAAAGAATGCCATCAAATACAGCAACCGCCATGAGGCAAGTGTGCACACATCACCAAGAAATGTACGACTACAGGAGACTAATCGTTTATGCACAGCCACACATTATTCACTGGCATGAACTAATGTGTGATAGGTAACCATTTCTTTCTGGTTCACTTTACAATGTCACTTCAAAGTGAGTTCAAATTTTGTGTGGAACTATACACTGTGCACATATAAATTTCCAAATATGTTTTAGACTATTATAAACATAAGATAATTTTCTCATCTTTTTAAACTTGTTATTGCGGTTATTTAATTTATAACGTTAATTCTTTGGAGAAAAATAAAAAATACTAGACATCACATTACTGTAGTTGTTATAAGCTGATAAATATTTTTGTTATGTATTGAACATTTGATACATCTTAAGGATTAAAGACTACTTTACGAGGAAGTATACACTATAAACCACGAACCATATATATACACACATAATAAGTGTGCTGAAGGATCATGCACCAGTAATAATGATTGTAAACAACTGAAACACTTTTAAAGAGTACAGGATACAGCATGAGAAAAGCAGCATGTGCAGTGTCGAAACAACAAATGAAGCCAAAAAGAGTAAAACTGTTAAGTGCATAAAGTATGCATAAAACATAATTGTTTAGGAACCCAGTCATTAAGAAAGGCAACTTATATGCAATACAAGAAACCATTAAAATATTTTGAACATACATGAATACTTAAAATATTGCCTTAAAATAATGTAACTAGTAGCACAGAAGCAACCACAGTACAAAACACTTATTAGGTAAGTCTGAAATCTGGTTAAATGTAAAAATCTGTTTGCAAGTATTAAAGCAGTCCTCCTATAGAACACGTGTGATAAATCTACTCATTAGTAAAAAAATACAACTAAAATAGAAAAAGTAAATTGTGAAAGACCCTAATTATTCTAATTTATGTTCTTTACATTTCAAATTATTATAAATCTTCAAACCACGTATTATGATCAACAAAAATATTTTAAAATCACATTAAACAATGAGTATACCTTTAAGCCAAATATATATTATATAATAAATAGTTTTTATTAATTTCAAACAGCAAAACAGTTTCTTACATTTACTTAACTTTATTTTAGATTTATTAATTGTTCATTAGAAATTCACAAGTAATTTAATCATCCATGAGGATTGAAAATACTTAAAGTATTAAATTATAAAACACTTCTACAGGAAGAATAAACCATTGCTAAATTCAATTCAGAATAACCATACACTCTTATTTTTAGTCCTTTCAGTTATTCATGGAATCAATCTGTAAATCTGTATAGTTATGTACTTCTCATATAATATCATAGGAATAAGTATTCATATAGCAATGTGGATCTTAATAATATGGACGGTTTTGTATTATAGTTGGTTAATTCAGGCAACAAAACCACTACCAATAAAAAAAAAAAAACATTGATCCACAGTATTTCAACCATATGAGTTACCATGGTAAAAACATTTATATCTGTACAAAGAAAGCTGCTCTGTGGCGAGTTGAAAGCGCATTAGACAAAAGATTCACAATACACAACATAGGTACCAGAAAATGAATAGTAACATAGAGAGAGAGAGAGACAGACGAAGAGAAAGAGTGAGAGTGAGAGTGAGAGAGAGAGAGAGAAAGACAGACAGATGAGGGAAGCGAGAGACACTGATGAAGGAGTTTGGAGGATGGAGAGAGCGAAAGCTGAGGGAAGGCAGGCGTCTCACTTACTTAACTCCGAGCTTGGTAGCGACTCTTCGCCACGGGGAGTAGCAGAGAGTGGTCCTCCTAAGGCAAGGGGCGCAGCCAAAGCAAGATTAGATGAGGCACCAGCAGAGCCGGCCCAACCGTGAACCACCACCCAACTCCGTTACAATCCCACCACACAAACATTGACAACTCCATACATCAGAGTTAATGTTACAACAAATTATTTCTGGTCAAACTTTCACTTTTTCTGAACGTTCAAAATGACAAGCTTTTAAATACAACGTTAGAAATTAAAGATCACGATTTTAAAGGTTCTTGATAAAATAAACAGACTTCAAAAAATACTTGTATATAAGGGAAGAAATGCTCTCCCCTACACTTTTGTAGTAACGACATAAAATAAAACTTCTTTACATTTTAGTTCTTTACATTACTTTAATTTTTATGTAATGTTATTTAGCTTTAGATTTTGTTTTCATTGTTGAAAAAGTTAAGAATATGGAATTTACTTATATCCTGTGTATTTGAATTGTTTAAATCCATGCTCAAAAAACCACCAACATAGCATATTTTAGATTTTTTAAACAAATGTCCCCTCAACTACTGTAGAAAATATTTTACATTCTTAAATTACATAAAGCAATTTGTTGTGTTTCTAATTTATTTATAACTAAGTTTCTAGTTGGATTTGTATTGTTTTAAAACTAATTACTGAAAAAAGTATTGTAATATTAAAAATTATTATCTACAAAATTATTAAAATTATGATATAAATATTAGACTTATGTGAGGTAACTGACTAAAATAAATTTTTATTAAAATAATTTATTAATGGTCAATAACGAACAGTCTAACAAATAAGTAATAGCTTGTAATTTAAGTTTAGTGTTTAGTACTTTGCTCATAAAAGTACTAGATTTAGACGTTGCGCTAGTTTAATATGATATGACACCTTGAAGCATTAATTAATAAAACATATAAAAATAGTTCACTTTAACCTAAAAGTTAATTGCATGACTATTTGGATAAATAAATGGGTATTTTAATATAAAACTAAAAAAAATTAAAGTTACAGTTAGAATAATTATTTGCTCTCTCAAGGAATACTTAAAAATTGACAATATTTCAGGGAACAAATTACCGAAATAACAGTTTTTATTCGTTATTTATTGCTTTATATATAAGATTAAATTCATATCTATGGTAAAAAATTAATAATTAAAGTTATACATGTTTTCAGTTAGATACGTTACTCCAACTGTGTATTAAATAAATATTGATTAGTTTTAGTTTTAAATCACAAAAAGCAATTAAAAATCGGCAACTGAAGGAGAGCAAACCCAATGTTTGTGTCGCAAGCCACAGCAAAGCGACTCCCACGTGTCGGACGGGAGCTGGTGGTTAGTGGATTGAGCCGGTGTTCAACATTGGCAACTATGTAATAGCAGTTACAACACCAACACTCGACAATGACAACACAAGCACAGACACATGCCGGAATACAACCCATGCAAACACAAAAAAGTGCTCTCAAACTGTTCGGTTGTCAGTTAAGAAATAATTGTCCTCTAACAAAATTACATCACTCAAATTAACTTTCTATGTAAAAATCATAACAATAATTTGTTGCAAATATACATACATACAAGTTTTGCATGATAAATTCATATAAAAAAGTGTAAAATGCAAAATGTATACACACTTAGTGAAATGGAGTACAATTTTTGTATTAAATGGTGAACGGTTGAGATATGTGGTAGGCCTTGTTTAATGCAAAATTTGGTTAACTTTTGAAGAAAATGGTTTTAAACGTGTGTTCACAGTATCACAGGTTGATAGAAGAAAAAAAATCATTAAGAGTTTGATATGTTTCAATGTATTTTGTTTCTTATTCTACGTGTTTTGACGTCAATATTGTGTGAAGAGCAAAGCTTACGGGGAACCAGCAATAACCACTGATAAAGAACTGCAGATATGATCTAATCTCTAGCTGAGTGAAGAGTCGTTTTCTTTAATGATCATCTTAGAAGTTATATTATGAACTCTAGTTTAGTCTATATTCACTATATGGGCATTTTGGTCATGGTAAAAAATTTCTCAGATAAAAATATAAAATTATGTAATATTACGAGGTCTGTCCAAAAAGTATCCGACCGCGACCAGTAGGCGGCCGCGGCGTAACCGACCGGCTCGAACAGGTTATTAGAGGGGAGGGGTGAGCCTACTCCTTCCCATATTAGGCATTGGTCACTCAGTGAATCACAGCGCTCTGTTCCGTACAGTACTGCCGTGTGTGTGTGTCGCATTTCAATATGACTGAATGTGTTGAGCAGCGCATTTGTATTAAATTTTGCCAAAAACTTGGCCATTCAGCATCAGAGACGATTACTATGATACGGAAAGTTTATGGTGACGTGTCTATGGGCGATACACAAATAAAAGAGTGGTTTAGGCGGTTTAAAAATCAGTGGAGAGTGAAGACCGATCTGGCAGGCCTTCAACGGCCAGAAACGCTGAAAATGTTGTTCGTGTTGTGAAGAAGATTTAGGAATACCAACATTGGCAGTTTGTAACATTTTACATGAAGATTTAAAAATGAACCGTGTATCGGCAAAATCTGTTCCTCGGCTGCTGACAGAAGACCAAAAGAACTGTCGACTTGAAATCGCACAGGACAATCTGGATTTGATAAAAAGTAACTCAGTAACTTATTTAAAAAAGTTGTTACTGGTAATGAGTAATGGGTTTATGGCTACGACCCTGAAACAAAGGCTCAATCTTCACAGTGGAAAACTCGCGAAGAGCAACGGCCGAAAAAAGCAAGACAAAGTTGAAGCAATGTCAAGACAATGCTGATAGTTTTTTTTTGACCAGGACAGCGTTGTTCATCACGAATATGCTCCAAGAGGCCAGACAGTGAATAAGGAGTATTATCTTGAGGTCCTAAGGCGGCTACGAGATGCAGTGCGAAGGAAACGACCTGAACTGTGCACAAGCCGTGACTGGATCCTGCACCACGACAACGCACCAGCTCATTCCTCAAACCTTATTCAGCGTTTTTTGGTCAAACACGACATCAGCCAACTACGAAAGCCTCCCTACAGTCCTGACATACCTCCTTGTGACTTCTGACTATTTCCGAAATTAAAAATTCCTTTGGAAGGAAAAAGATTTGACGATGTTGAACAAATAAAACAAAATGTGACGAAGGACCTGTTAGCCATTTCGCAAAATGAATTTAAGGAGTGTTTCCGGAAGTGGGAGGAGCGTTGGAATAAGGTAGTGGCTTGTGGAGGGGAGTACTTTGAAGGGGACCAGATTGCCGTTGTCGCCAAGTAACGTCAGTTCACGCCAGATGTCAAGGTCAGATACTTTTTGGACACACCTCGTATGTATCATGCCTTCAAATTATTTCTAAAATTTTCAATTTCATTTCTGTGTTTTGTAAACACAGATAAATTATCATAAATACTAATTAAGTTGTTACAATTAACAGGTTAACTGCCACCATATTTGTTCCCAAAGATGTTCCGTATTGCCAACTTTATTCTGTATTTATTATTGCTGATAATAATTTTATATTGGTATTCAGATTATTTTCCAGTATTTTAAAATTATTAATTTGGGGAGGGTAGGTGTAGTTTAGGGTCAATCAGATTGGCACATTCATTGACCGTTCCTTATTGTCTCAAAAATAAAGGTGCTGACCAGATCAAACACTGGTGTGTGGTAATAATTAGTTTTACACAGTCTTTGCAGTATCCTCCTGCAGTAAGTTGGTGCCTTTTTGTTCATTCTGTTATGATCCCCTTAAGAGGCAGGCTTAATTTTAAGCAGTACCTAGCTACTAAATCAAACAAGTACGATTTAAAGGTTTCAAAATTTGTGATGCTACAGGTTACACTGACAAGATGAAGGTTATGTCTGACACAGTTTATCTGGTTTTAACAGTTAAAGACAAAGACATCAAGTAAGTAAGTACATGGGAAAAGGAACAGATTCAGAAGAAAACATGTCTTCGAAGACCTCTGTTGTATTTGATCTCATGAAAGACTATCTTGGTAAGGGTCACACTCTGAATAAATTTTTTTATGATTTTTACACCTACGTGGAACTTGTAAACATTCTTTCAGAAAGAGAACCTTGCTGAGAGAGTAACAACCAATAGGCTTGGTTTCTTCCTCAAAAATGCAAACTTTAAGGAGGGAAGCGGAAAGAGGTGAAATGATATGGTTACAGTACGAATATGGTATCGTTTACACTAACTGGATGGATAAGAAGATAGTAGGAATGATATTAACTAATCACCCTGTAGGATCTGCAGAAAACACAGGAAGAACCAAAAGGAAACTTTTATCACAGCATTCCGAGAAAAACTGGTTTATATTTACTACACATCCAAGATAACACCTTAGAGCCTGCTAAAGTGTCTATGAATAAGAGGCCTATGTAAGTGAAGGTAAAAACAGCAGCATTAGGATAAAAAATCCTAAAATGCCTAATAAAAATTCGTAGCCAGTGAGGGTTGTCAAAAAGCCGAAAACTCAAGAAAGTGCTAACTTTTTGTGATTAGTGCCCTGGAAAACCATTGTGTTAAGAGTGTTTTAAAAACATTGTTAAAGTAACATATAAATTTATTTTACATTTGTACATCTTCTTATAAACACAGTATCTTCTTATGTTCAATAAACAGTGTATCGTAATACACTGTTACTGTATTGTAATATACTGAAATTTCTTTCTATTTTGTTTTAATCAATCTACCTATTAAAATTCCTTATCTCATTATATTAATATGAAATATACAAAAAGGTGTTACGAGCATATCTATAAATTACTCTGTATAATATAGCTATATTTTGTGTCATTACATTAATAATTCAAAACATGTTTTTTAATTGGTCAAAATTGAATTTATTAAGAAAATGTGCCAACCCAATAGGAATGTGAACATTAGCACTTTTTAACGGCAACATATAAGCCTATAAATAAGTGTAAATTCAGTATTAATTGGTCTGTGTATAGTCTAGAGATGTGCAATATCCAAATATTACGGGCGAACACCGTTAGAATGGGCTCTGGAGATACAAGGTATAAACATCGACAGTGCCATATGGATAGCTCTGACCCACTTGTTCAGTGACTTGTTCTAACTATTAGTATATATATATATATATACTAATATACACACACACACATTTTTACACGATTGTGGTTTTGAATTCTAGGGGCCATAATCGGAGAAAATGTCAAGAAATCTCCAGGTAATTCCTTCATATCGGTGACTGCAATAGGAAATCTCTATGTCAAAGAGAGAGATAAGTAAAGTTGTAGCTTTCATAGGTCAGATTGATAATTATAATTTAAGAAAGTCGTAAATTACTCATTAGATCGTAGAAGACTACAAACATTAAAACATGAGTAAAGACTTAAAAAGATGTAAGAAAAGACTTATAAGTTTACTTATTTACATACACATGCCTACTTGATTTGGGGATTTATACTTGTTAATACTATAGTTTTGTTTATGTTTGTCACAGGGAAACAATACTGGGATTATATAAATCAAAGTAACAATACAAGTATATTTATATAGTGGTTCATTGTATTGTCAACTTCCCTGTAATACTGTTGGAAACAATAAATGAATATATTTTATAAACTCTTTGTATTATATAAAGTATGTGAGTAAATGACAATAATCATTACAGGGTTATCAGCCCATTTAAATAATGATATTTGTATGCTAATTGAACTGACCGTGTTAAGGTTTTTTGTCAGCAATAATCAGTTTTAATAACTAAAGCACATGCACGCTTAAAGCATGCAAATGTATAGCTGGGTTTAACTTGCTTCTGATACGAGGTCTAAGTAATTTAACCAAAGCGAGGTTTTGCTTGTATTAACCAAAGACAAAGCTAAGGATGGAAACATGTTCAGACAGGCTATACTTAAGACTGTAACATAGAGGTCTACAATATATTAGTTTGAATTAACCCTTAGAGTTCACCAGGCTTACAAGTGTGCTGTCTTGCATGTTACTTATTATTACTAGTTATTATTATATAATTTTATTGGCAGTAGTTTATATAGGTTTTGTATTGTTCCCATTAATCAGTAAAAATAAAACTCACATAATTTTGAAACTAAAAATAACAATTTTTATAGAGGTATTGTCATTAGCAGAGTAATAAATGAACTACTTATATACATTTCACTTCGCCACACTTTAATCCTTTTTGAACGTTTAGGAATAAATAATGTTGACATATTCGATGCAGTGAATATCAATTGTTGTTTTTTGGTGTTACAACAAATTTTTGCAAAGGCCATTTGGCATTTTGTGTGGAAAGTTATTTCCCAAAATGTTTTATATTTAGAACTTGGCTTATAAAGACACATCTGACCTGGTTTGGTCTTCATTAGGATTTTGGAACACTAACTGGTAGTTGTAATTTTAATGTATTTAGTGCATATATTAATCTAATACCTCAGTTTGACAATGTTTGATTTATTGGCGGGTCAATATGAATGATAAGTGTATTAAACAGTATATACAGAATATTTTCCACTTATGACATCTTATTTGGTTTATTAACCATCAAGAATATGAAATTTTCTTCCTGTTGTAGATATGTTAATCTTATCTTTATGTTATAAACTTACCTATTGGATCAACTTATCTTTCTAGTGATCCAGAGAATGCATTATTAAAAAAGGAATACAATTCTTTCCTATGAAAAAAATGTTCAAATGACTGAAGCACCATGCAGATTCACAAAATGAAAAATAACATGGGTACTTGTCACGCTGGCATTGAAGTTTTGATTGATATATCTCACAATTAAAAGCTTAAAACACTGTTGATAATAATATTAACAATCCTTTAATTATTTCAGTTTCAGTCAATTCCGATAGAAGTCTAAAGGGTTAAGTCAATCTTAAATCATTAGAAATACTACAAAACTGCTGTGTAAAACAAATAAAAAAATGTTTGTTAAATTCTATTAATATACAGAGTGGAAATAAATTAACTTACTTTTCAACTCATTAAGTATTTAATAATATTGACATAATCAAAAGGTTAGTAAGAGACCTTTACACAATCTTGAAATTTCTTTGTAATATTTTTTTATGTTTCCAAATTTGGAGTAGAAGTGTATATTCAAAGTTTTCAGTTGGCTGCCATCATGTCATGAGTCATCAAATAAAAGAAAATAAATCAGTTTTATTTTAACATGATTTGATCCTGTCCCTATACAAAATGGTGGCCAAATAAATGAAAAATTACATACTATAGTTTAAATTTTTAAAAGTAGTAAATACTTAAATTTGAACTGTAATTCTACACATTATTAAAATGTCACTCAATCCAAAATTAAAATATTAATAAATGTCTGTTAAATGGTTCAGATTATTTTTTAAAACAAAAATATATAACATACAATCTTTAATCAGGATAAGATAATACTTTTTACAAGCAATTTTGAATTCATTATTTATTTTTCTTCAGATGAATTCCAAGGTTATAACTTCAATATTTGGAGAGGCTTCATTCCATCTATACATTCCATACAAAAGTATAACTAAAGTTGCATAAGTAAGATATCTTAAAGGTTAATTTTACTTTGATCAATTTTACAAATAAAATTAAGAAATAGTAGGTATGTTTATTTGACTTGCAAAAAATACAAAACTCAACATGTTAATCATCCACCAGGAATAGGTTAACATTCTTTTTTTAATGAAGTTATGTTTTTTATTCATTCATTTGATGGATAGCTGAGAACAGCTGTTTACATATATGAATTGACATTTACTCCAAAATTGTGAGGAAAACAGAGTAAATACAAAATAAATAAACCTACCTTCAAGACTGTCTAATAAACATTGCAAAAGCTTTTAAATTTATTTTCATTATTAAAAAGTTAAGTAGTGTATTATTACTCTATTTCCACCCTTTACAAGCATTTACATATTAAAACATTCAGTTGACAAATAAACAATAATCACAAAGAATATGCAGTAAATAAACTAACCATATAATAAGACAAACATAAAAACAGACAATACATGTTCATGCAAACATCAAGTTTAGTTTAAAACACAATTGTAACTATCAATTTGTTAATGCACTTCCATTAACAACACCAAAATGCAAATTTAATAAACAGCAAAACCTGCAAAATGATTAAAACTAAAAGAAAGAAATCACTGGTGTCCAAGAACTATTGTCGTTATTTTTATTTGGGCATTAATTAGTATGACATGTCTCTCAGTAAATAATAATTCCATGTAATGTTTTTAAAATAGTGGTTAAAATGTAATTTAGTGTTTCAGCCAAGAGTTTAAGTTGAATTTAAAACTCAATAGACCACCTTGTGTTTTTGATTTCCACATACAAAAGAACTTGAGCCGAACTATATCCATTTTAAACATAATATTTAGGAAATATTATGACTACTATATTTAAATTAAATTGCTGAATCACAGTTCCCATGTATACAGTGGCTACAATTCAATGATTAATTTGTAAATTGTATTTATGCAAGTCATATAAAATATTTTCCATTTGTGTTTCTACTTAAAAATTCAGTACTCATGAAATATTTATTTACAATATTATAAGCTTATATTTTACAGTAAAATAAAGATTGGGTAGTTTGGTTATATTACTTACTGCTCTAATATAATATATTCTGAAGGAACTTACATTGACTTAAACGGCCCAAGTATGTGTAGTCACTTATTATCTGACTCGTATAAAAATAGGTACTTTTGAACAATCTTTTATGAGTCTTTAATTGATATACCTGTACATAACTTAAAAAAAATTCAAAATCGTTCTTTTTAAAATAATCATAATTTAAAAACAGGTACATAAAATCTCATTTTATCCAATTTACTATGAAATATAATATCTAAAAGAAATAAATGAATATAAATTTAATGAAGAAGGAATTTAATTAGAAGAGGTTAATTAAACAACATTTTTTGAGTTTAATTATAGTTTTGTAATGCAATATACAGTATTAAATGAAAAAAAAAAAAAAAAAAAACAAAATGGTTTAAAACTTGAAAGATGAAACTAATCTTGTTTCTTCCCTCAGTCAGGGCTTGGTAAGGCATTAAACATTACAATAATGTAACTTGCACCATGTAGAAGTAAAGATTTTAAATAAAAAATTTGACTAGTTTATGCACGTAGACTCTATGATTAAACATATTGTGCCATATACATGTGTTACTAAGGATCAAGTTGACAAACACCTATGTGTACTAAACAATTTCTTGAATAGGATATTTTGTTACCATCTTATCAATAAATAATATCTAAAATCATAATGATGATGACAAACAGAATAGATTTAGTTTTCCAATATGAATTTTCAGTTTCATTCTATTCTGAACAAGAATACCAACGATGTTGATTATCGTTAATTTCATGTTAGTAAAACAAAAAATAAAGTAAGTGTAAAAGAATTATTAACAGATTGTTTTCTTAATCTACGAGCGGGTGATATTATTTTGCAGATCTATACATGAGGTCAGCAAATTATGATGTTAAAACGAGTGACATCTTTTACAATACCATTGGTTTAATTATAAAAATATTATCCACTAAGCTCTATAATAACCTGTAATGTTGGTCTAAATTTCACAAGTGTGCATCATGATTTAGAATTATTGATTTTAAATAAACTACCAGGATTAGACATAGATCACAGGTAGGGTTTAATGACAGTGTAACGTGTTTCATGAGTCTGTCAGCCTCAAACATAATGTACAGTATGATGTACTAGGTAAATTTGGTAGGAAAGATGTTGATGTTTATTGAAAACTGTTGATTTTGTTTATGCAATCAGGTGTTTTTGTCGGTGCGATGTTCTGTAGAGTTTTCAATTCAATTTCAAAAAGATCACTTGAGCTATTGTATCATCAACTTTAGGATAGGCATGGCTTAACTTCAAAGTGTACTTACATACAAGAGATGAAACAGCATTATCTCAAAAGATAACTGCTTTACTGACAGTACTTATAACATTGATTTAAATATTAATATGATAAACTTAATGGCAGTATATGTTTAATATTCAGCAACAAATTAATTGCTTTTCCTAGTATAGCATTACTTTGCATTTACAATGGTATTAATTAAAGTAATTTGGAAATAATTAACAGTATCTTAATTTGTCACACGATTTTTAAGTTTATATGGACTCTTTCTATGAGATAATTATTTTGAAAACAATTAAATTATCATGTAAAGAATGTACAAAAATTCATTTTTGACCTGAACAGTATTACACTTTTTTCAATTCATATTATAATAGGAAAAATTGAATTCCAAACAATAACTTATTATTTGAATTTTTTAATTGAAAACATACTGAACTCTGATGGTACGTCTAATTTTTCTTAAACTGCATTCACTCATGCAATTATAATCTACTTATGGAATACAAACACACATTGAGTGCATCATCCACATATTACATATTGCAGATAAAAAATATCAACACTTATATATTTGTCGTCGGTTGCCACTTAACCACAAAACACTCACTGTTAACCATCTCTCGTCTATGTCAGTGATTAACAATTTAGACTAGGAAAATGCTGACCAATCCACCAGCCTATCACATTGTCAGCTTCATGCTATCTCATATCATGCTATCTCATATCAGACAGAACAGGCACAATCAATCAGTCAAATACTGATATCAATGCGTAAAGTAGTCTGGGTTGGGCACAACTATCTCATGGTAATAAATAGTAATATACCATCTAAAAACTTTCAGTTAGTTGTGGCCAGTAATAGTTTAAATTATTTCCAATAAATAGGCTTTTAATTATTAGTGTCTTGCAAAGTATCAAGTGTGCAATTTAAAATTAAATAAAAACGAATTTATTGAGTCCAGTCGCACAAGTCATAGTTAGCTGTTCATAACACAAAATACAAAATCTGTCTCCATAGAGCACTGTAAAACTTAGTACAATATTCTTTATCATTCAAGGCTAGCAATAACTTTTATAATAAGTCACTTTCTAATTTTTATCATATAATACCTAAAACAATAAAAAAAAATACAAATGGGATATTTCCTACAAATTTTAGCAATTTTTCTTAGTCCAGAAACTACAACACAGCTTAAAATGGGTTTATACAATGTACATAATTAATAAAAATTAAATATTATTTAAATTACTTAGGGAGTAGTAATTAGATTAAATACTAATAAATTATGTTGTCACAATAACTAACAAAATAAAATTTAAAAGTAAATGTTAAACTCAGGTGGAAAACTACATCTTATGCAGACTCATTTCTCGTAATTATTTGTTTTTAGCACGAATTAAAAAAAGTACTAAATGGACATATAGTTATGGATATTAGTACAAGTGTTGAGCTAAGTATCTGTGAACTTGCTACTAAACGGGGACCGTAGAACACGAGTGCCCAACACCGCAAGCAAGAGACACAAATACACAATCACAGCTAGCAGAGAGGGACTCACCTGCTTGGAGAGGAACACTGGTTCTGTGTAGGTTGGTTACTTCGTTTGTTTACAGACTTGCTCTGATTGGTTAGCTTCGGTGCACTCTGAAACAAACACTCAAAAGAGTTCACAAACTATACAAATATTAAGTTATAAGAAAGAATTATAAGGCTGTTATGAAAATTAGCCATTCCAAAATTTCATAAAAAAATCTTGTAAATAATTGATTTTTTTTTTAGGTAAAAAAACCTACAAAAATAATTAACAAATTTCAAAACAGTGTATCGAACACGTTTAAATTACAAATACAAGCAATAAGTTAATTGTCTGTGAAATATATTACATGGAAAGAAATATCTAAATCATAAAAAAACACCAAAAAAAACTAGAACACAATAAAAAAAACCGAAATCCACAAATTAGGCAGCAAGGTGTAATTATAATACACCACAATAAAAAGGAAAAAGACAATGCAATGCACACTAGTAAGGACCTGACAGGGACTGACATCATGTCATTGTCTGTCTGTCTGTCCACATCTTTGCGATTCTTGATACAAAAGACTTGAAACTTGGTATCATCTTGGTGTAAGGAAGATTTGATGTGAAATAAAGAGTAGCTGCTATTTATTTAGTCCACCTGACTTTGGTCGGGCACTGTTACTGTTTAGTAGCATTTATATTTTTCATAATTTTTGAGTTTTTTTGTACAGTAAGTCAGAAAAGAACAAATATACCATTTTTAAAGTGGAGTTTTCTGAATGGGTTTCTTTATTGTAATAAAAGGAAAGATGGTGTCTCATGTTGTAATGACAATAATCAGACGAGTAAGTCCCATGATTTCAATAACACTTCATTTGAATGTACTGTAGTTGGTGGCCCTCTCAAGATTTACTCAATCTACTGTCTGATAAGGATGGTAATGAAGCTGTTGCATGGCTACCTTGGTTGCAATTACTCATTGGACCATCACTTTTCACTAAGGGTCAGACCAGACTCCTTCAGTATGTTCATTCGTTTCCTCAGCTTTGGTACTATAAAAGAAATTACCTAAAAACTGATTGGTAGAGTATATTTGAAGAGTCATAAATAAGTGTAGTGTAGAGTCACAACAAAAAGACTTAACGCTTAAGTTTAAGGAGATACTTTCATTCCAAAAATACTATGTATACAAAAAAAATCTAAAGCTGCACGGCTGACACAATTGTGTGAAGAAAATAATCTTGCAAATTATTTCATTAATTTAAGAAAAAAATAAGTAATGGCTTTTGAAACACCTTTTGAGGTTACAACAAACACAACATGTATCAAGGTAATTTTCATAGTTATTATACTCTGTTTGGAGGACCGAGACCCATGTGCTGGTATAGATTGTTTACCACTATACATACAGTAACACAGGTGTCCAGCACAACCCTACCAGCTGGCTGCCTAAGTCATTAACAAGGTCTATAGAAACTACTTTTTTATTTACAGTTATAACAAGGTAGGAGTACGCCACACCATGTGTAACGTAACAAGCTTCGCTGAGGTTGCTTGTAAAATGTCACAGCTATAAAAAAATCTACAGCTAATTTCATTCATAAAGTGTCCTGCGGTTTCATTCAAGTGAAATCCTCGACCATCTGTCAAAAGAAAAATTATATCAGCCTCTGAGTGATAGGCATAATTACGCTCAACCAAATTCCTCAATTGGACATGCAGTATCATAGAACTCACTCTTTTCTATTTAGAAATGATTCTTAATGCAAAATGTAAAGCCAGACTCGAGCGCCGTTGTTTAATCACTGGGCCGGCGCTCGAGCGTGACTCGAGCACAGCTTTGCCGATTGATATACGGAGTTGCCCGAGTGATATTCGAGTGCCGTCTGCTGCATTAACCCTGGAACTGGCGGTCATATTTCTCTCAGTGGCAGAGTGTTTTAGTACTTCATACATTGCCTTATATTTATTTTATTATTACATGTTTACTATAAAGTACCTATGTCATATTATATATTGCTTTATTCAGCATTGTTCAAGGAACATTTTTCACATAATATAATTAAAACAAAAAAAATACCCTTACTCTACCTCTTCAGGAAAAAAATGTTTTTTAGAAAAAAGAAAAGTTAGTTCAAAGTTTTTGATTTGTAAAATTTTTGTTGTTAGTGATACGCAAAATCTAAAATATAAAAAAGGAAGAGCATTTAATTCTGAGTAAAAATAAAACAACACATAGTTTATAAGGTATTTTTTTTACATGTGGTAAACGATACAAAAATTATACACTTACATTCGAAAGTGCTACTTACCAACAAAAGTAAGAACTTCAAAGCTCACTTGGATTTGTACAATCTTGTAACTATTAGTTTATATTAATTTTCTATTTTTTTATTTTTTATTATATATTTATTTAATTATGTTCTGATTGAATGTATAAATCGGAATCCTCTTTGTTGTTTATTTCATGTACAACTAGATCTCGAATTTCACTTGAACGATCGCGGAAATTACGATCCATTATGTAAACACGCACAAAAAACTTACTATTGTTGTGTCATATACACAACCATCATTACAACGACCTCAAACAAACAATAAACCAGATAGAACACCATGCAGGTGACGAAATAACAATAGCCGAATGAACCAGTTGACTCATCGCTGCGCGCGCAACTAGCGCGGTACGCGGGAGAATGTAAACAAACAGTTTAGAGATTACAAAACGTATGGACGTGTAACGAAACGATAAAATTATTTATAAGTGTATTATTTACATAAATTGAACCTTACTCTTTCGATTGGTATCAATGTACAACTAGTTCTCGAATGCAACTTGAACGATCGCGGAAATTACGATCCATTACGTAAACACGCACAAAAAACTTACTATTATTGTGTAATATACACAACCATCATTACAACAAACTCAAACAAACAATAAACTAGATAGGACACTATGCAGCTGACGAAATAACAATAGCCGAATGAACCAGTTGACTCATCGCTGCGCGCGCAACGCGGGAGAATGTAAACAAATAGTTCAGAGATTATAAGACGTATAAACGTGTACCGAAAAAATAAATTATTTATTAGTGTATTATTTACATAAATTGAACCTTCCTCTTTCGATTGGTATCAATACCGATACTCTTTGATCGTGTTTTAAGTACGTAATATTGAGAAATAAAAGACGTATTAAAACGCCCGATATCGGGCGCTGCCATCTAGGATGCGACTAAAACGCCCGATATCGGGCGTTTGCCAGTTCCAGGGTTAAAAAGCCAGCTTTGTTGGTTAGTTCAGAAAAATTCCGCTAGGCGCTACTACGTCATACCCGCTTGAGGCTTTTGTTTATCGACTGACGTGGCCTTGTGCGTCGTCAGTCTGTCTACGACAACAGTCATGGAGAGGCGCGCATTTCAAAAAACAATGGAAGATTGCAGTATATTAGCTGAATTAGAGTTAGATACGGACTCTAATATTGTTAATGACACCGATGATGATCCGGATTTCAGCAGGTTCTACTTACTGCAAGGACTGTAATGTGGCACTCTGCGTACCTGACTGTTTTGAAGAGTATCACACTAAACAGGATTTTGTGTGATTTTTTTAGCATTTGAAATTTTTTGGCAATTAAAATTATTTGTAAATATGTATATAGTAAATGCATTAAAAAAAAATTGTAATTACTTGTTTTATTTATTCAAAAGTTAGTTTTCAAGTAACACAAGACATGCAGGAGTTTTTATTTTTCTTCAAAAAATGTGAGTTTTAAAATTTTTTTAAAAATTAATTAGATTTTATAGGAATAAAGTTTTACATATCAATTTAAAGAGGAAAGATAAAACTTTCAAGAAAATATAATATCATATACATAATATTTAACAGTTTTCTAAAAAAAAAATCTGAAAACCCATTAATTTATGCAGACCAGGCTATAAAAACAGCAAATAGCGAGCCAGACTCCAATGTGTTAACATATGACACATTCACATTTTTTTCATTAAATAAAGTTTCATAGTAAATAATAAAATTTCCGGTGAGCTAGGGAGGGTACTACAATGCAAGAGTGTGCTGAAATCAAATGTTCTCACAGACTTTTAACATTGGCTTTCAACTCTACTATTATTTTCTTTTTACTCTGTGAAAAACACTATTTTTTTAAGTAAGCTAAATTATATTTTCTTACTTATTCACTTATCCAACTTTACGGCTGTCCATTGAGTACATTTATTTCCACACAATGTATGTATTTATAGTAAATCATGTGAACTAAACTTAGCAAATAATTGTCTAATAATTTTACATTTCCTTAAAAAAAAATGAAAAGTACTGTAATTTTGATTAATGTCAATGTTGATGTACTAAATTTAAACGTGCAACATAGTTTTTACAGAACACTATTGCTATTGAGCTTAATTGAAAAACATAATTTGTGACAGTTGGAAATTTTGTAGAGCACGGCTAATAATAATCATTATTTATTAAACAAACCTTAATGAGAAAATAACACTTGATATTAAGTGAGCATTATTAACAGAAATAAACTATATAATATTTGACATTGTTTTTTTTACAATGGTAGAAAACAAGAAGTTTATCCTTAGAATACCTGGTTATCGTTAATGTGAGCGACCCAATAGTCAAAGTAGTCAGTATTCATGGTGAACACACTTAACCTAACTATCAGTTACTCGGCCCTTGTCTTGGCTGTCAAGTGTTGTGATTGCCACGGCTGAGCTCTAGTGATAACAGTTATCTCACCTTGGACACCTTAGACTTGGAGCATTCTAGTATGTGTTCCTTGCAGGAGTTCTGGTGAACGGTTATCGTGCAATCTGCAACATGCACACCTTATTGTTACACGGTCTGTTTACATTATTATACAGTATTAATTATTTTACTGTAGTGCACCACTAAACAGTTTAAGTAATTAAAGGGTTACATCTACTATTTTCAACATTTATCTTTATTAATGCAATAACATATGTGAATAACAACGTATGTGATAAGTAAACAAATTGTACAATAATTTATTCTCAAACATTAACAATACCGAAACTAGGATGGATAGACCCAAATAAAGTTTAACTGAAAAATCTGTTGTATTATACAATGTAGCACAAAGATCTTTACAGGACTAAGTGTAACAAGGAAAACTTGTCCCAAGTGAACATGACACACACACAATACACAGCAACAAACTTTACGATATTATTGAATAAAGATGTGTATAAGTCTATAAATTTGAAATTAATACAATGATCTTTTTTAGACTGCTATTTAGAAATACAGTTATTTTTATGTATACTATTTTACTTAATTAGATAATTTCTCAAAAGTTAAACATTAATAACAAACTTATCAGTAAACTAGCACATCATTTCAACAGCTACAAATTTAACTAATTTGTTGATTTTAAACTTTGTATCACAAATTTTGGTGTGAAATTTTAGCCTATCAAGCTGCACTTAAGTATGATGAATCTCTAGATAGTTCAGTCTTAGATTTTGTCTAGCTCTTGAATTTATGCAATTACCAACAATATTCTCATAGCTGTGTTCGGCTGAATCGCCAGAAATATTCTTTACTCCATTTGTTCAGCTGTTATTAACCCTGTGTTATCATTCACGGTCTTAGATTCCATGTGCCGGGAAATGTTTATGATACACATTTGAATGTATGCACTATCCTTTTCCCTTGCTGGCTTTTAGAACCCCCTCCCCTACTACAATGGGTGAAAGTAAGTGTCTTAATGAATCATCAGGTGAGTGGATGGGTATCATTTGCATTCTTTACAGTCTTTCTAGAGCGTTTTATTTTTATATCTGCTATTGCTTTAATACAGAACAAATTTAACAAAATTTACTTTGATTTTTAGGAATTACTTAAGTCTGGTCTCCAAGAAAGAGTGTGACAAACAATATTTCAAAACCCAATGTAAATAATGCTGGATTAAAACATTAACATCTACGATATACATGTTTCAATGAGGATACATTCATTCATTGTGAACTGTGTGCCATGGAGTGGTGGCAATGACATTATGAGTGATGAGTAGATGTAATTTTGTTCTATTTTCAGTCAACTAACTGTCAAAGTCAAAACATTTTTATTTTTCTCATGCAAAATTGTGCATTAAATAGTGTCAATTTAGTTATAAATCATTATACAGTGCAACCTCGTTAAGTCGGACCCCTTTAAGTCGGATATCCGGATAACCCAGATCAGATCAGGAAAATTTTAAATTAGCTTTTTGTCATCTACCTGGGGCACATGTTTGTTTATTACTAGACTGTTTGTAGAGCTCAATAATTACAGGTATTGCAACTTAATGCGAAAAAGATGCAAATAACAGAAAGGATACTGAAGAAGAAAACACTGGAAATATCGCAGTTATAAGCCATGCAGAATGTCTCAATTGGGCGAGTTAATGTTTTATTATTATTATTATTAAAAAAACACTGGGCGAAGTTTAATGCTGAAAAGGATGTGCTACCATATGGCACAGAAACAGAATCTATGCTGATGCAACTCAAATGAACAAAACTCTTGAGAAAAATTAAACGTTATTTATTGTATTATACTTATCTGAATATGTATTTTAAGTCTTTTTCCGCATTAAACAAATATTGTATTTTTTGTATATGTTGTTCTTTATTCATTCTCTATTTAACATTCTCTGTTTAACCCAAATTTTCGTTATGTGGAGGTTGCACTGCACTACTTTAAAATACAAAGTTAACTATGCCCTTCTTTATTCTTTATTAGATTGTATTATTAACTGGTACATAATAAAGATTATGTTTTAAGATTTCCACTTTTTAACTTAATTAACCCTAGGTAACCCTCACACTTGTACTAGAGGAGGGACCAGCCAGAGATGGCAGCACATATTCTTTGTTCATGTGAAGCAGTCTCTTGTAAAAGGTTCAACCACTTTGTGAATATTACTATGGTACTTAAAGAAATGGCAAGTGTGAACACTAAAAGTATTTTACTCTTTTTCAAGAGTCTAAAACTCTTTTAGCAAAATTAGCAGGTTTATATCATAATAGAGTAAAAATTACTCGCAGTGATGGAGGAGTAGCAGTGCCTAACTATTCCTCTTAATAATAATAATCACTGGGTGTCCGCATGCTATGGCTCCCCATAGATTTGTGACTCACATGTACTAATGTCCGACTTAGAATTATGGCACTGGTCATTGCTTCCTTCCTCACATGAAGGAGAAGTGATAGCAGATCCAGTATTACCTCCAAGGCTGCAGTCAGACAAGTGTGCATAACATCTTATTTTCATTGACGCTACTTGTAATATTCAGACAGGCTAGCTTTGTACTTTTTAAGTGTAGTCTGTGCTGTTTTTAATTTGCTTTGGGCCACCATACTAGGGAGGTGTAAGATATTATTGGTGTTATGATTGTCACGTATGACCAATAGATCAATTAATTGTGGTTTCTAAGTTTTGCTCAGAAGCCTAAAGCAGATGCTGTTGCCATTAAGGCCTTCTTTGATACCCTATCTTGGAGTGGTTTCCATGTCAATTTCTGGTCTAGGACTACCCAAAGTGTGTGATTGTTCCATTCAACTTTGAGGCTGTAAGCACCACTGCTTCTGGTGAATGGTGCGCTTACAGTTTTGCCTGGATTTATACTGAGCCTCGTGCTGTGGCATCAACCCCTGACGTGGTTCAAGGCATTTGAATGAGACCTTCCTTTAACCACAATTACCAGGTCATCTGCATACCTCTAGGTGTAAATCCCTCTTGGTTAATGAAATTGAGAAGACTGCCAATCACTAGCAACCAGAGAAAGGGGTTTACAGTGTTCTTGAGGGCAACCTCTTTTCACTTTGATCATGACTGACTGTTCACCTACAGTATTGTGCGAATTCATGTGAACAGAGGTTAAAATTGCAGTTGAAATTGGCGTACCTACTGTGCATATTCTGTCAGCTGTTTTGTTAAAAAAACAACATCACCTCAAAACCTTATTGACATACTGTTCTAAAAACATGCCTTATGTTACACTTTACATTAGTATTATATTTCGTTGTATCTTAGGTTATGTACACAAGTGTGTGTTATTTTCATTAATTTTGTGAAAACTGTGCAATCAGGTTTAGCTGTTTATTAAGTATACACCAATGACTCAGAGGGACATTGCAAACGAGTGTTGTGTAAGTTTGGGTACTGTACATAAAAAAATTAAACAAAAAAAGGAAACAGGGTGTTGAAATGCAGTGGAAAGAAAACGGAAGACTACTTCTCAAGATGAAACCTTTCTTTTGCGTTTACAATAGCAAACTTCACCCCAGAAACACAATTCATGACCTCCAGCAAGATTTAGAAAAGTATGGAGTAAAAATCCACGACTCAATGGTATGGAAACGACTCTTAGAACGAGGGAGAAGAGCTGTGAGACTGCAGAGGAAACAATTTCTGACAGCAACTATGATGAAAAAACTACTAAATTGGGCAAGAAATACGCTTAATGGAGCACAGACGATTGGAGCAAAGTATTATTTTCTGATGAGACATACTTCCTTTTGCAGGGCCAGTAATAAAAATTCGTTCCAAAGTCAGTCAATGAATCATTTTATACTAGCCATTGTAACCAAACAGTTAAACATCCCACAAAGAAAATGTTCTGGAGCTTTTTCCATACTCTGGAACTAGTACTCTTATTGCTATTGAAGGTATGTTGAAAATGAAAAGTAAAAAGCATTATTAGGGCAACACAGATATGTAGCAAGGCAAAGTCCAGGCCAAATGGACTACAATTTTTCAACAAGACAGCTCTGTGCCAGTATCAAAGACTATGATGAAATACTTCAAGGATAATAATATTACCCTTCTGGATTGGTCTGACAATTCACCTGATCTTAATCCTAATAGAATTTGTGGGTAATATGTAAGACTACACTGCAAAAGATTGATGTATGATAAAAATAAAACAGGTGGAAGCAGTGATTCAGGTGTGGTTTAGAGAGGAAGCAATCACAAACGATTGCAAAACAACTTGTGGATTTGTGGATTCTATGCCAAGAAGAGTCCAGAAAGTCATAAAAGTAAAAGGGGGACATATTCCATACTAATTAATGGTAACAATCTCACGTAAGTGTACTTAAATGTATCATTGGATAAATAAATCATATTTACAATCTAATTCTGTTTGTTCAAATTAATTGCTCATGTCCTGTACAACAACTCAATCACATTAGTACTAGTGACTACACTCACTCTCGCAGTAGAGGGCAGGCTTGTTAGTGAGAGACTTGGAGCACCAGTCACAGATCTGTGGGGAGCCGTAGCATGCAGACACCCAGTGATGGGCAGGCTTCTTGCTCTTGTCCTGTACAACAACTCAATCACATTAGTACTAGTGACTACACTCACTCTCGCAGTAGAAGGCAGGCTTGTTAGTGAGAGACTTGGAGCACCAGTCACAGATCTGTGGGGAGCCGTAGCATGCAGACACCCAGTGATGGGCAGGCTTCTTGCTCTTGTCCTGTACAACAACTCAATCACATTAGTACTAGTGACTACACTCACTCTCGCAGTAGAGGGCAGGCTTGTTAGTGAGAGACTTGGAGCACCAGTCACAGATCTGTGGGGAGCCGTAGCATGCAGACACCCAGTGATGGGCAGGCTTCTTGCTCTTGTCCTGTACAACAACTCAATCACATTAGTACTAGTGACTACACTCACTCTCGCAGTAGAGGGCAGGCTTGTTAGTGAGAGACTTGGAGCACCAGTCACAGATCTGTGGGGAGCCGTAGCATGCAGACACCCAGTGATGGGCAGGCTTCTTGCTCTTGTCCTGTACAACAACTCAATCACATTAGTACTAGTGACTACACTCACTCTCGCAGTAGAGGGCAGGCTTGTTAGTGAGAGACTTGGAGCACCAGTCACAGATCTGTGGGGAGCCGTAGCATGCAGACACCCAGTGATGGGCAGGCTTCTTGCTCTTGTCCTGAACAACAACTCAATCACATTAGTACTAGTGACTACACTCACTCTCGCAGTAGAGGGCAGGCTTGTTAGTGAGAGACTTGGAGCACCAGTCACAGATCTGTGGGGAGCCGTAGCATGCAGACACCCAGTGATGGGCAGGCTTCTTGCTCTTGTCCTGTACAACAACTCAATCACATTAGTACTAGTGACTACACTCACTCTCGCAGTAGAGGGCAGGCTTGTTAGTGAGAGACTTGGAGCACCAGTCACAGATCTGTGGGGAGCCGTAGCATGCAGACACCCAGTGATGGGCAGGCTTCTTGCTCTTGTCCTGTACAACAACTCAATCACATTAGTACTAGTGACTACACTCACTCTCGCAGTAGAGGGCAGGCTTGTTAGTGAGAGACTTGGAGCACCAGTCACAGATCTGTGGGGAGCCGTAGCATGCAGACACCCAGTGATGGGCAGGCTTCTTGCTCTTGTCCTGAACAACAACTCAATCACATTAGTACTAGTGACTACACTCACTCTCGCAGTAGAGGGCAGGCTTGTTAGTGAGAGACTTGGAGCACCAGTCACAGATCTGTGGGGAGCCGTAGCATGCAGACACCCAGTGATGGGCAGGCTTCTTGCTCTTGTCCTGTACAACAACTCAATCACATTAGTACTAGTGACTACACTCACTCTCGCAGTAGAGGGCAGGCTTGTTAGTGAGAGACTTGGAGCACCAGTCACAGATCTGTGGGGAGCCGTAGCATGCAGACACCCAGTGATGGGCAGGCTTCTTGCTCTTGTCCTGAACAACAACTCAATCACATTAGTACTAGTGACTACACTCACTCTCGCAGTAGAGGGCAGGCTTGTTAGTGAGAGACTTGGAGCACCAGTCACAGATCTGTGGGGAGCCGTAGCATGCAGACACCCAGTGATGGGCAGGCTTCTTGCTCTTGTCCTGAACAACAACTCAATCACATTAGTACTAGTGACTACACTCACTCTCGCAGTAGAGGGCAGGCTTGTTAGTGAGAGACTTGGAGCACCAGTCACAGATCTGTGGGGAGCCGTAGCATGCAGACACCCAGTGATGGGCAGGCTTCTTGCTCTTGTCCTGAACAACAACTCAATCACATTAGTACTAGTGACTACACTCACTCTCGCAGTAGAGGGCAGGCTTGTTAGTGAGAGACTTGGAGCACCAGTCACAGATCTGTGGGGAACCGTAGCTTATGCAGACACCCAGTGATGGGCAGGCTTCTTGCTCTTGTCCTGTACTCAATCACATTTCCATTGTAAACTGACAATGAATACCGACTTGATCACAATTTTCAAAAAGTATGGAAACTGAATTTCTAATTTGGTAATATGACAGTAACATCATCTCTCAGTAAAGAATTCAAGTAACATGTTTTTATGCCAATCACTTTTAAAATATGAAGAATTTCATCATCCACTCCGAAAAATATGGACTGGGTAAGACTTCCTTCAGTTCTAAACAACTTGTACACTTAGATAAATGAGGAAGACAGACTTAAGAAATAAAGATTTGTGTTATCTTTAAATTGTTTACATTCTAAGTTAATATAATATTAAAAATATAATTTATACTATAAGTACATCATTAGAACTCTCACCAATTCTTCCACAGGCCAAAAGCACCCAATCAGTAAAACACTTGATAAATTAGTGTCCAAAACAACCCTGGGGTTCAAACATGCAATAATTGAGACAAATAAGGTGTTAGTAAATTCAAGCTGCGTGTGAAAGTTTGTCACACAATCACAGCTCTTACATTTATTCTTTACAAAAACATTCCTCATCTATTTTAAGAAAATAATTCTAAACTGTTAAAAGTGTGTTTGTGATCCTTGTGCATCTTGTCGTATCATATACTCCAAACAGAAACAAATAAACATATCTCTCATGAAAAATATACCTTAGAACTCATATACTAATATTTGTATTGATAGGCATGATCATGGTGAACTCTATAGAAAATAAGTCAAAAAGCTATTCAAATCTTTTTGGTAGTTCTAGAGCTTAGCGATTAATATAAGTAAGTGATATCTGGGCTTTACGTATATATATGTATATATATATATATATAGGGGTAACCAACTTAATTTCGAAAATACTTGAAACCGTAACACTGTTATAGAGTAATAATTCTTCATGCAATAAAAGATCTTAAGTTCACTGCCAAAACTTACATTAAGTCTCTAAGCTTACCTCTATACTAGAAACTGTACCAATTGAATAACAACAAAGTATTAAGTAATATTTTTTATTGCTGTGTAAAATTAAATATTTTTTACAGGAAACAATTCTTGTCATCTCCTACATGTTTCTTTTAGTTTGTACACTAAAACTATAAGATAAATGTCTTTCAATTTCAAAATATATTTAAAGTACCGTACTTCAGCTGAGTTTATGTTGATTTAACTGTGCATATCAACAATAAAAATAATAAAATAAAAATACATTAAATTGTTTATAGAGTGTATTTAACTGTTATAAGTGGTACGAACAAGCCAAGATGAGAATATTTGAAGGTTTAGGGCACTGATCTATCTAATATGTATCTTAACCCTAGAACTGGCAATGGTGTCACTCTGTACTGGCGGCTCTATTTTAACAGCCTCGCAGACGTTTCTTATAATGTATCACATTTCATAACTTCTGTTAGTCCAAATATAAACTATTATATGTCAATGTATTCACAACTATATGGAGAGCATTATAATAACAATGTCTTATTGTTTCCATGGAAACATATTTTTATTTTTTTTACAAAATGTAAGAAAAATGTTTTTTGGAAATTTTTTTTGTAAATATTTCGTTGTGTAACTGCTTAGCAATAAGCTTTACATCAAAACCGTAAACGTATAACTTATTTGAAATTTTGTCCTGATTCCAAAAATATATAATTATTGTAACTTTTACCTCAAAACGTATGTGTTACAGGGCTTTGTATGAAAAGCACCCATAAATATGGTGCACTCATAAAAATAAGTAAATACTTATTTTCAAAAATGCCTACATTTCTAAATAAATATTATTGTTCGTGGGTAAACAATAATCTCTTGACTGCATTTATACTTATGTACGTATGAAAGATAAAACAAAAATAAAATAAAATAATAAATTTTAATCTTACCTTATTTACATAGTATGTACAATATATACCAAGTTTAATTTTTCACTCAGCGTCCCTAGATCCCGCCCTGCGAGCTCTCTAAGATCATTTGATCGGTCTCTAAAATTTTCACCCATACTGAACAACTAAAACTATAACCTAAGAAAGCTAAAAAAAACAATAATAACAACACCAAATACTATTGGATTCGTAACCTCAAACACATAACCCGGCACTTGTTTACAGTTTCACAACATGTGGTTGACCCGTACTACGTTCACATCAGCTGTCCAAAAAAAAAAAAAAAAAAAAAAAAACGATGTTTTAGTAAACAAAGAAGATAATAATCGAAGTAAGAACAGTAAATCGGTACTATATTTATTGCTCTTCCAGAATATATCAAATAAAAATCATTTATATAACGTTAATTGCCTAAAATTTCAATAACTGTACATGTCTATTTTGGCGACGAATATTCGTTCTTGCCAAATCGGACGGACCTTTGGCGACGAAAATTCGTTTCATAACAGCTGGAGGGTTAAAGCTCATTACAATGAGTGTTCGTTCTGTTTTAAATTAATTATTTAATAAAACACTATTAACCGATTTAAAAATTAAATTTTTGTTCTGAAATTATTTGAAATCAGTGGTTTAATTTAGTTATTAATTTTTAGGTAAAATTCTGTCGAATTTTTGATTATAGCTTAGTATTATATGAATACATTACTTTATAGAAAGTATACAATAAATGTCTGGTCACTATTACAATGTTTTACACACTTAAGGTGCTGTGTACCATACAAGCTGAGTTTTGACTTTTAACATTTTAAAACAAAAGAACCGTACAAGTCAAGATTCAAGATATTACCAAAACGATGGCACTTTTAGCCCCCCGAAAATTCCCAGTGAATCAAACTCTCCTTTTGCTAAAGACTGGCAAATCATTACTATCATCAATGTCTGTGTCAGTTGGGTCTTAAATAAAGAGCAAATCTTTGAAATAATTGCAATTTATAAAATCCATTGCCATAGCTGAAAAATAACTGAAAATAGTGAGGAGTATAAAAGTATATTAAATGACCTAAGTTAATTTTATTAAAGATAAACTTAGTTTACACAAAGTAATAACATAGTTTTCTGTAGAAATTCTAAAGAAGGTACAATACACTAATTTATAACTGATTAAGAACATTCTGAACTACCACATAATCTCTATTAATTCAGTTAAGTTGTAACTGACATTATTATTCTTTTATATATATATATATATATATATATACACAATTTTTAAGAAACATTGAAAGTCAGACCTACCTTCTTTTTCCTAAAGAAGAGGCTCCCTCTTTTTCGCCTTTTTTCTGATGTATCATCGTAGACCGCACTGAAATAGATTATCAAGAATGATAATATTCTGTTGATTAACACAATCTACATACAAATATTTTATAAACCATTTATTACCATTATTGGCCATTTCAAAAGAAAGTATAAACCTTATGATTGAACGAGTCACATTACAAACATGTTTTAGCAGTAATATTAAAGACTTTTAAATTCATTTTAAATATACCTTCTAGCACAATATACTCTTCATGCCAAAATCTAAAACAGAAAGATGCCTTTCCTATGTAATAAACTACCAAAGAATTTCTGGATGAAGCCGTGATTTTCAAGATATGATTTTAGTGTGTGTACCCGCTGTAGAAAGCATCTGGCTGCTCACTGGGAAACACCATTATTTTAATGTATAATGCTCTTTCAAATTCAGCTAGTGACATATTACAAGATGGAGATTTAAAAGAATTATATATTTTTTCACAGCAAATGGACCATCAGTTTGTCAACTTTTGGATTAAGGCATCCTTGAAATATTGGAAAAGTACAGATTCCTATTTGAATAAAAACATCAACATTGGTATTAAGGAGTGATAGAAAAACTGACATGCTGGATGGTGTAAGATGGATCTGTGAATGATAGGATGGCATTTCCCTTGTGTGATCCAAGAAAATTCTGCTTGACCCACAAAGCATCTGACAATGTTGGAATGCAAAGAGTTAGATAAGGGGAAGCATGCCGAAAACAGACATTGACATATTGTTCGAAAAAATACTTGATAGTAAAAATGCTACTGACAGGCATCACCAAATGGTTCACTCGATACGTGGAAGAAGACATCACAGATTACATCATTGTTGCATTGGTGACAAACAAGCCAAACAAAGTGGGAGAAGGGCACACAAACTAACAGACAAAACTTTGTGAAATGAAAATTCCGCTTATAAGAAATTTGATGTTACTGAAAGGCACTAGCTTACATAAGTCAGGAAGAAGAGGTCATGGCTGCTGAGAGCTCTGCTTATGAAATGGTGGGACATCAAAATTAGAAAACAGGAACAATATTGTAGAAATCCAGTTGTCACAGATATTGTAATTAAAATTTAGCTATACAATAACTTTGGTTTTGTTTTTATTTAATACTACATTTACTATATGCTGTATTGATTTGTTCTTTCAATGTTTACAGTACTAGTTGGCACGAAATTATCCTACTTTTAAAACAAGAATTTAATTTTGAAAAAAGTTAAAATGCTTGTAAATATTTTTCAACAAACATGTTCTGGAACGATTAACAGTGTCCGTGAACATATTTTCAATGTCTAAATTGCAGCTGGATATTTTTAGAAATCCACTGTTGCATGACCCACTGATGGGGCATGACATGTATTTGTAACAGACAGCATGACCCACTGATGGGGCATGACATGTATTTGCAACAGACAGCATGACCCACTGGTGGGTTACTCTGGGCGTAAAAAAACCATGATACACCAGTGGGTCATGCCATCATGAACAAGTTAATTACTTACTTACCTATTTTTGGATACAACTTATATTTAAGGTTTTATCCTCATTTGAAGGACAATTCCAGCCTCTGTTTAATCCAGTTTTATCCTAAATTTAGCTCGTCAAGTTGCCCTATGGGCTGAACTTGCACAAGTGAACTATACAATATATCTGAAATGTGTGTTTTACTATTATACTCATATAACTCAAATATTTGTTTTCAAAGTATTTTTAATGTTCAGATTTAATAATTAGATAATAAGTATTTAATTTTCAAAACTCAATAATCATAACACAAGTTGTACAACTTGATAAATATTCCATAAAATGTAGGTCATTTTAAGGAATAATTATTAAGACAGAAATACCTCACTAATGACAAAATCTTTTCTCAACCAAATGCAAGTATCACAATTCTTTGGGCCACTTTTGAAAGTCTGGAAAGATTGAACAAGTTGTAGTTTGGGCAGATTATACATTATTCCTGCTCATTACTCTTTGTTATCTTAAATTTTAAGAACAAAACTGTAAGAAAATAGTTGCAATCCCTTAAAGAATAAAAATTCATGAAATATAATTTATTATATCCGGAAAATTATATGACACATAAAATTAACATTTCACAGGTTTTAAATTATGAGCTAGGATTAAAATGATCATTTGGTAGTCAAAAAACTTTATACACAGATATTTAAAATTTAGTTTATAACAACATATTATTTAAAAAATCTTTTCAGAAATTTTACATACCAAGTTTATTTACATAACTATTATTTACAATACTACAAAAGAACAACAGTTTTCACACTACAAAAAAAGATAAAAGCCAAAGTCTAGTAGAAAACTACTTGAGGAATAGAGTACATTTAAAGAACAGTAAGTAATCAAGTGGTTGTATGCTGTTGAGAGCAGGGTCAAGTACTCACTTCCTGAGCAGGTGTCGCAGTTGGTCGTCATGTTTGGTCGAGTCCAGCAGTGCTGCCAACACTTCCTCCTCTGTCTCGCTCTCCGTCCCGCTTGGCCGACCACTGACACACAACAAGCCATGCAACATGCTGCCCGCACCTACCCTAACCTAACCTAACCTACCTCCCACATATGCTAATCACTCAAATATTCATTACAATCTTTAATAAAATTACTTTTCTCCCAGAATTCTCTCTTATATATAAATTAACATACTATTAATTATAAAAAATTAGTTTAAACACAGCCAGTTATAGGCTAAGTTTTATTGTTTGTACATTTATTACAAGTGTATTGTCATCACTTACTGATGTCCTTTGTCATGATTTACTCCCATAATTTTACATGATGTTTAGATTAAAATTTCATTACTACGGTACATCAAGGTTGCTAATTGATTCCTAAGGAATTTATGGCTCACGTTTAACTCATACTTAAATCCATCCACTATTAACAAGGGGCAGTTATTTAATACAGGCAATTGACAGAATTGCAATTTGGCTTTTATTTGGTAATAAGTACTATTACACTCAATTTCCAATAGTCTTGGTTATGCTCAATATATTCAGACCAAGAACTATTTAAGCAAACTTTCTACGTAGGAACACAGTTTATCATGTAAGAACACTTCTAGAAAAAATAATGAAAGAACAGGTTCAGTGAAATCTCAGGGAGAGATGGATATAGTAATATAGTAACCTGAATCTGATTCTTCAATACAAGAAATTCATGAGGAGGCAACCTGAAGTACCAGGTGTAGCACTTTGCTCAGCAGACATTGTAATATACACATTTATCGTTGTTAATGAGTGTTCTGAGTTTATCACAGACACCGAGGAAGATTGCCTCCTTCGACATTTAGTATTATCATCATGTATTTATAAGATTCTTCAACTCTTTCATATAATTTTAAACTGTCCTTTTACCCTACAAGTGGCACACAAACTAGCTGTAGTAGCACAGTGTTCTACAGGGCACTTCTTAATGCAATTTTCTAAATGCTAGTTTAACTAAAATTAGTGCTCCAAATGTTAACACATTTTGCATAATCTTGTGTAATACGTTAAAGTTAAAAAACATTGAATCCGTAAAATGATGCAACAATATTCCTTGGGAGTTTTGACGTTTCGCAAATTATGGAATCCGCACTCAAAGTGTTAAAAATCTGATATTGATTGAACTTTGAAGAATATTGAAGAATTCGAGATTGGATACTACAGTATTTATTACTTCAAAAGGTATGTAATGTGAAAGTATGTTAATGCACTCAATACTTAGACAACGGTCTAATGCGCCACATACTTAGACCATGGCCTAATACGCCACATTTGCAGGGATATGTGGTAAACATTACAACGTTTGTAAAAACTTACACATTGAGATAGTGGCATGAAGAGGTCCACTGCATGTTGCTTTATTTGGATCAAGTCAGAAGTGTCTTTGTTGAACTACCACTTATGCCTGAGTTACATCTTAATTTTGTGCTACGTGGATTTGGATTCTTACTAAGATACCACTGTTTGTGCTTTATTTTGTGACACAATCTTGTGCCATGTCAAGTTGAACACTTGAACGTTATTATTTCTCACAGTGCAATGTAATTACATGATACATACAATTGCCACCATATCATTTTTGTTGTATTGGCATTCTTTTTAAGTTTTTAAGTAACTCTAAACACATTTGATTTGAGTTGAGAATATGAGTGTTTGCATGTCCATAACATAAAAACAGTTTGATGCCATAAAATAAGTTTTAGCAAATATATTTTTAATTAACAATTATAATTTTAGGTAAAAATTCTGTTGTCACCAATTTCTGGTACTATAAATAACATGTGAAACCAAAAATGGGAGCTGACCCTTTCCTGCCAAAAATGCTAAAAGAATAAAACTTTATTCTCTTAATATAATTCTAGTAACTTTCCAAACTTTATTTACTTCATAATTTAGTAACATAGTTAATTTATATAATTTTGCCTTGCAATAATGAGTGCCTACATTATCCTTTCTAATCCATAATAATACTAAACAACCTCCTACTCTAACGCTAGTTATCACAACTACAAATATCTAATTGAAAATCTCTTAAAAACCATGACAAATAGTAAAAATAGCCTACCACTAGTCCTACTTAGTAAAATAGTGGTAAGTATGGCCACGCTAAATACCATTTTAAATTGCCAACAATTTAAATATAAAACTGAACATTGAATTCCAGCATTAGCACAGAGAAAGCAAAGCAGTAACTCGAGAAATATCATTATATCTTATATATCTGAAAATGTTTTCCATATGTGTCAAGAATCCATGACTACTTACAATTTAAAGACTACCGTAATTGTACTAGACATCTCCAAAAATATTATCTAGTAGATTCCAAAAATATTATTTTGGTGGAATTATTACTTAAACAGTTAAATTTGTATTTAAAAAACCAGCCACACAGTTCAGGAAACCTTTTCATAAGAATGAACAATGCTAAAATTATTTTTTGGCATTAAAGTAATAATGTAAGATATTTTAGGAACTGTTAAAATAAAAAATGAAGGTGTGAAAGTTAGAGTATTTTGATTGGTTTTATGAATATTGCTAATATAACATACTTTATTGACTATAAACAATTTATTAAATATTTAGTGTTTAAATATTTAATTCAACAAATAAATTTACTGTTTTGATCAATATTGTACATATATAGTTATAATTTTTTTGTACCTTAAGGCAGTCAAAAACAGGATTTCTAATTAATTATGACAGAATTTCCTGAGGCTCTAAATATATACAAATCTTTAAAAAATTACATGTATGACAATTAAATTATTAAAACTGCCAAATTATCTACACAACAGTGCAAAATGTACGAGGTGCTTAAAAAATTTGAAATTGATAATATAATACAGTTTTACCGAAGAAAGAGCTGTATGTATTGGAACTACTTTTGAAAATCATTACACTTTTTTAAATATCTGTGAATGAAAATTTGTTGGCTACTACGGTGCAAGTGTGTGTGGTGGGTGTAGTGTAGAGGCACACAGCTGAGACACACCATGCAGGGTGCGAGGTGATGAGAGGGAGGGTGGTACTCACACAGGCAAGACGGCAGCGGTGGGATCACTGGGTGGAGCTCCCGCCACCAGCTGGGCTGCCAGGATACTAGGTGTAGACACAGACTTCTGTAGTGGCAGACGCGCCTGCAGCAGTCTGCTCTCCGCCTCCCTCTTGGCCAGCAGCTTGTTGAAGTCATTCTGTCAGTAGTAACACTGGTATTAGTATATACTCCGATACTAATAAATACACATACATAATAAGAACTATATTTTTATGTTACAAAGCCACCTATGTAATGTTCTTATTAAAAACATTGTTTAAAAGTGAATTTTCTCAATTTAGAAACACTTTTCAACAATTATAAGTTGCATATTGTCAACAATCAGTTAATTCCATTTAACAGAATAAAATTAATTGTTAATATTCGATTTATTTATTACGATTATGAACAGTAATTTGCTTATTCTGTAACATCTGTAAGATTGTTAATTATCAATTAACCACTAATATGTGTTCATTGTATTACTTTAACTTTTTACTAGGGATCAGACGATTTCACTACTTGGTATCTGAATACCTCAATATTTAGCGGTATCTGCAAATCTCGATACCATAGCACTTTTCATTCAATTCTGATACCAATCAGCTGCATCTATTTGTGGGCGACAGCTGACTGACATCATACAAATTATTGATCACTAATACATGTTTTAGTCATACTTTACATAAGAAAAGGTATAGATAAATAATCACATTAACAAATTAGTTAACATACTATGATAATCGTAAAGTAATATTTAGCTTGCAGATACTATTTCATATCTTGCCACACATCTGCAACTCGATGGTAAACAACTGACAATCGCTAACTATTATTTTTACCTTGTTATTTGTTTGTTTTGCTGTATAATTATGTTCTCTATGAGAGTATACTGCACACATACAGGTCATATCTTCAAAATGTTGTTATCATCTAAGGGTGGTTTGAAATGTTTGCCTGACTGCTCCTGTTTCATAACCACAAAAATGACAAAGGCTCTATAAGAAAAGGAGTTCTTTAATACTAACACTATACTGTTAAAACCATCTTTCACAAAAGTCAAACATATTGTTTTAAGATCCAACTTAACTGGTGAATCAATTCAAGTTATTAATTAAGGTGCACAACGATGTATTTATTTTGCATATAAGAGATTTTGTATGTATACAAAATCAGCCTAATGCAACTGTCCTCATGGTAGCACTTACTGAAAATTTCTACATAACTTCACCGAACATGACTCTCAGAGCCCAGAACCACCACCCTATATACTGCATAACATGGCTTGTGGAAATGATGTGTCCAAAAACCCCAAATAAGTATAAATGTGTTACAAAAATGTATCTTATAAATACCTGGGCTAAATTATTACCAATTTTGATTGCAAACAAAAACTAATTGATTAATGAAAGAGATAAAGAGTATGTTTTCAAAGAAGAGGGAAACATATCCTGAAAGTAACTGACCTGTAGATCTGCCTCGTTAAGAGAATGGGTGGAAGAGGTACCAGTAGTCCTACCAGTGCGGGCACCACGAGCACTACCTCGCCGCTTGTCTCCTCCCAGCAGGTTGGCAGTACTGGTGGAGAACGGGTCATCATTCTCAGACTCCAGACTGCTCAGGCTGATACTGGAACACCAACTACTAGGACTTGTATCACGCTACTAGATACTGGAATACCAACTACTAGGACTTGTATCACAATACTAGGTACTGGAACACCAACTACTAGGACTTGTATCACAATACTAGGTACTGGAACACCAACTACTAGGACTTGTATCACAATACTAGGTACTGGAACACCAACTACTAGGACTTGTATCACGCAACTAGGTACTGGACCACCAACTACTAGGACTTGTATCACGCTTCTAGATACTAGAACACCAACTACTAGGACTTGTATCACGCAACTAGGTACTGGAACACCAACTACTAGGACTTTTAGCATACTACTAAATTTACATATCATTCAGAATCAAGTCTTGTTATAAAATAATCTAAGAATATTAGTACACAATAAAACTCCAGACTGCTTAGGCTGATACTGGAACACCAACTACTAGGACTTGTATCACGTTACTAAATTTACATATAATTTAGAATCAAGTCTTGTTTTATCATAGTTTGAGAATATTAGTACACAATTAATTATTGAAGGTTTAATTTGGTAGAAAGAGGGGGGGGGGGTGAGCAGCTAGTAAAGAAATAACTGAAACAGAGTACATGATAATTGTGTAAGCCACATTGAAATGCTGTGCCGTCCAAAATAATCTTAAAAAATAATTTGTTATATTTTTTTATTTTAAAACATGACCAAATTTATTTGTAATTCTTCATTTCCTTATATCTTAAAATGGGTTATACAAATTTGGTATCAAACTAAATTTATTTATTTATGCCAATCAATATTTATTTGTTTAATACAGAAAAAAGTTTGTAAACATATTCTTTTTAGAAATGGAAACGACACATTTAATTTTTCTGTAAAACCCAAATTTGTGATTTTTTACTACATCTCAATCAGTGGTTTTGAATTAGATTAAAAAAAAAACAACAAAAAAAAACACCATCTTAAATAATATTTTTATAGTAAAATAAATAATCTAGGCCTAGTTTATTTGGATAGCACACACTTTTCAGAAATTTGTACACTACATTATTTACAAACATAACACTAAACAGGCCAAACATCTATCAACCACTAAAGTAAGTCGAGAAGACTCTCTTTTGGTATTTTTTTTAACAATTACATTAACACTTTTTAATTAACTTGAAAAAACCTAATATCAAGTAAATAGTAAGTACTTACTTATTAAGTAGTAAACCTAATAAAAGTAAAATAAACAAAACAAGCCTGAGCAGAGGCACAATTAACTCTACAAGTTTTGAGTTATAACTGTGACTCATTGTGTTATGCATTGTTAGAAGTACACAAAATAAGTTTTACATATTGTATTATATATTGTTTGTACCAATTATAGGTCTTGAGGGTAAGTGGTAGTAGGTAGAAAGGGGAAAACTCCAGAATAAAATATCACAATGACCCACAACAAATACAGTTTTAATGCACTTGTTTTTTGCAGGGACTTTTATTAAATACTTTGATTATATGCTTTTATTTAAGTGCTTTAATTAAATGCTGTCATGATTAATTGAATTGAAAATTCAAATTTGATAAATGAAGTATAAATTGAAGATATAAATAAATATTGTCTTGCAAGATAAATAAACCTTTCATTTATAAGATTATACTTGTGTGTCTACAAAATATGTGAAAAACTATTTTAAAATAATGTAAAATTTCTACAACAAAGTTTCACCTAAATCAAGAAGATTTTATGAATGGATAAGTAAAATCTGATTTTATTTTATACACCTTTATTTGATTTTACTTTAAACGAATGGATATTTCAGTTAGAGAATGTCTTATTTGAGTTTATTTCTTCAAATAAAAATTTGTTTCAAACATTAGTTAATATTACAAAGTAGACATTTTGATAGAATATTAATATTAACCCTCCCACTGGTGAAAGTTGTAAATTGTGACTATTTATACATACTGGACAGTGGTAACATCTTAATTTATGACCAATTTCTTTTAAATGCTGTATCTCGGGAACTAAACATCGTACGACCTAGGCTTACACATAAAACAACACATAATTTCATTGGCTACATTTCATATAGCACAACTTATGTTGTATAGCTTCTAGTGTATAAGATACTGGCTTTACTAAACACGTGTTACACTGCTCTGGTGCTGTCAATTGTTTAAAGCCACTTGTTCAGTTAGTTCGCTTGCTGCTATATTAACGTTTCGCAATAAAATAATATATAAACTTTTTGTAAAAACTCTTATTTTTATTTGTAAACCAAATATTTACACCGAGTAAAAAAAATGCTTATAATTCCTAGTGCTATAACACTACCAAATTTAGCGTTAATCTAGTCCTTTATTGAAAGAAAATTATGATGATTTAATTTTGTTAGACATTTTTTAAGAAGAGCAACATTAAATGCACAAAATATTTGAATTGAAGTATAGAGTTAAGTGTGACATTATGCTATTTAAATTTCTGCCAGAAAAAGGAGGTGATAAGAACTATGTACAACCTTTTTTTCAAATTAATGTATAAATCCTATATATTATAATGATACAAGTTTATTTTAAACTAACTTAGTTACAAGCTAAATTTCTCATTTGCAAAATTTTTGAAATGAGCACATTTTGATTCCACACATAATTTGAGTAGATGCTTCAACAAAGCAACAAAAGACAAGAAAACAAAAGACAGAAATTTGTTTGCATACACAAAAATCATCTACTGTAATTATTATATGGGCAAGTAAACCCAAAACATTAAATTATAAGTAGCACCTATATATTAAACTGACTTAAAAATTGTAAATAAATATTTTATAGTATACTTAATATATGTTGTACATTCAGATAAAGGTAATTAAATAAATCTTTTCGTTGTATTGGATTTTGTGGAAGGGATCTGTTATCAAAATACTAGTGTCTGACTAAATTCTGAGTATTTTGGAAAATATACTTTTGTGTTATCTTGGAATACAGTAGTGAGAAGTTATTGGTAAAAAGAAGGTATTGGATTCATTTGAAAAATTTTCTTGAAACTTATTGAAACAGCAAGTTAAGATTTCGGATCTTGGTCTAGCATTGTACATCTGGCTGCCTACAGTTTTTCTATTTGGTGTCCCTTATAACTAGTGTTGAGAACAATGGTGAGTAAGCTTGTTGTTTTTAATGGAAAAGACATTTTTTAGATACTTCCACATTAAATTTAATGTGGAAGTATCTAAAAAATGTCTTTTCCACTAAAACCCACCTACTTCCACCAAGGATACAAAGCAGAAAATGAATAAGCTTGTTGTGCTAGAGAAGTGGAGGAGCAAGCTACCTGCGCTGCCGATCATGAGGTTTTCGCAGCTCTTTGCCATTGGTGAGGTCTTCCAACGCCGCCCAACTCCGCCTTCTCGTGCCCTCCACCTCCAACGTCCCCCGCACTTGCCAGTCTGCTGACCCTCCTGCCAACAATCATACTTTCTAATTAGTAATATAATTGAACCAAACAATTAAAAATTAATTAAATAATTAATTAATTAATTGAAAAAAAAATTAAAGCTAATTTTAAAATGTACAACAAAGATAATCCTTATTAAATTAAAAGAGCATACTTTTTAATGCTATGTGTTAATGGGTGAAAATCCTATGCTAATGCACTCATAGTAAGGCACTGGTGAGTGTAATTCTCACCTACCCTCAGCCCAGGCTTCGGTAAAAAACTCGCTCAAGTAAAAACTTAACAGTACTAACTTTGTCCAGAGCCTTTCTGAAGAAAGAAAATTGTGTTTCGCTTAATCTATGGAAAATTTCTACGACAAGCACATACAACACTTGACATGCATCTGTCAGCTTCTATATTTGTGGCTTGCTTCCCTACACTAAAATAGAGGTTTTAACCCATTTTGTCCAGTCTTCTTCAGTCCACCTGGAGGTAACCCAAGCCTAACCAATGAAGCATTTTAAGAGTTTTACCATCTTCTCAGCTTAATTCAAGTCCCCATTTCTTCCCTTGTCACATGTGCTCAGCTGCCAGAGATTCTCATATCTGTCGATCCTAGCAATGTTCAACTCCAAAGTTGCAGAAAGGTTTCACACACACAGATTCTGGCCACTGGCATTTCATTTGGGCTTCTATTTTGTTTTCAGGATTTCAATAGGCTTGGCGTTGTAGGAATGAACTTGTTACCAACCTGTTCACCTTAGTAATCTCCAGAGAACCTTTTTTCCTTTTCCAGAACGCTTAATAACTTGACAAGAATACGAATACGCATGGTCCTGCAGTTGGTCACTATCCTTTACTGTGGCTGGTATAGCTGAATCCAGTCAATCACCAGTTCCAGACATTCTATCTGTGCTTAGAACTGGAACTAAGGAATTTCACACACAATATGGCATGATAGCAGATCCACATTGGTGATAAGCAATTTGGACAAACTGGGATGCAAATTTATCTAAAACTTATGATAGAGGCTGATCATCAATGTTAATTTACTTAGGTCCAGCATCCTGCATAAGAAACAGACACACAGAAGAAATCCTTTGGTTACTAATAAACCCAGAGAACGAAGGTTCCTCTTTCGGGTTACATTTTACTCATATTCAAGGATTTTGAAAGGAATATTCAGAACACACCTACTCCATTTCTGAGTGAGGAAAGATTATAATCTGTCCGTTTTGAGTTGAACTTTCTATATTAATAAGTTAAACTATAGAAATTAATAAAATACAATGAATTATAATACAAAATGTACATTTAAAAAATATAAAATAGAACGCTTAATGGTAATTGTTTACTCATAGGACAAATGAAGGATTTAGTCTGGTAACATATACCTTATTTGGTAATTAAAATGTAGCAATAATAAAAGCCATGGTTGGTTCTAGGGTATCACAAGAACAGAGGCTTTAGCTGATTCTAGAGTATCACGTTAGTAAGGACCATAGTTGGTTCTAGAATACCAAAAGAATAGAGGCTTTAGTTGGTTCTAGAGTATCACAAAAACGAAGGCTTGAATTTGTTCTAAAGTGCTGATTAAGATATTTAAATGACCCAGCATCAAACTTCTCTCCCAAACAGACCACATTTGCTCTGATAACACACTCCCCATGTTTCTCAGTTAATAACACAAATTTATTCAATTTCAAAATAACCTAGTTACACATTGCTATGGGAACTAACGTTTGTGGCCGAGTAGGTGTGAGAGGCCGGGAGCGATGAGGCTGGCGGCCGGGTGGGCGTGGGTGGGCGACGTGTTGACGCTTGTCACCAAGTCAGGGTCCGAGCCAGGAGCGTTCAGCGAGGGGCACGATGCACTCAGTCGGGCATACTGTTCATTCAGCCTCAGGATCTGGTCACAGGCAATATTTAAGTCTTTTATTTCTATAACTATTATATTTACCAAAATATTCAGTACAATATATTGTTTCCAAACAATTTAAATAAGAAGATTTTTTAATGTAAATGCAAGTTAAAATAACTATAGTAGATTTTCTAAACACAGAGTCCAGTTTTTCTTTATGATTCTAAAAGATGTACAAAATTAAAATTTATAAATATTTGCTTTTATTAAAAACAGTGGTATTGCTTTTAACATAAAACTACTTTAGTGGAAATCTTAATACTTTGCGAGGAACAGATGATTCACAATTCACCTTGATGTTACCCATGGCTGAGAAAACCAAATTGAGAAGCTAATAACTTCTTAGCATAATCATTTTCTTACTATTATGAAAGTTCAATGAAGAATCTTGGAACATTAGAAAAAGTTTAATTTATTATTGGAAATTTTCCAATATTACTTTTATTCATTTGAAAGATGAAAAATGTGAAGTTGCCTGATGATGGAATCATTAATTCCGAAAGGCCTGGCAAGAATAAAAGTAATATTGGAAAATGTGTACTCATTTACCAGTGATATTGAAATGAAAGTTATCAAAAATCGTTAAAGTTAATATATACTTCAAATAAAATTATTTACTTTCTGTTAACTGAAAGTATGTCATTCTTTTGTATGTCATCATATGATGATATAATGATGAATTTTAATGTCTATGCTAATTTTGCTATGCACGACATATCATAGTGTTAATAACCTGAATGTTACATCTCTCAGTATTACTTGTTTGTATAGTGGGAATGAACTTGTGGATGAATTTTAATGTCTATGCTAATTTTGCTATGCACGACATATCATAGTGTTAATAACCTGAATGTTACATCTCTCAGTATTACTTGTTTATATAGTGGGAATAAACTTGTGGATGAATTTTAATGTCTATGATAATTTTGCTATGCACGACATATCATAGTGTTAATAACCTGAATGTTACATCTCTCAGTATTACTTGTTTATATAGTGGGAATGAACTTGTGGATGAATTTTAATGTCTATGATAATTTTGCTATGCACGACATATCATAGTGTTAATAACCTGAATGTTACATCTCTCAGTATTACTTGTTTATATAGTGGGAATGAACTTGTGGATGAATTTTAATGTCTATGATAATTTTGCTATGCACGACATATCATAGTGTTAATAACCTGAATGTTACATCTCTCAGTATTACTTGTTTATATAGTGGGAATGAACTTGTGGATGAATTTTAATGTCTATGATAATTTTGCTATGCACGACATATCATAGTGTTAATAACCTGAATGTTACATCTCTCAGTATTACTTGTTTATATAGTGGGAATGAACTTGTGGATGAATTTTAATGTCTATGCTAATTTTGCTATGCACGACATATCATAGTGTTAATAACCTGAATGTTACATCTCTCAGTATTACTTGTTTATATAGTGGGAATGAACTTGTGGATGAATTTTAATGTCTATGCTAACTTTTGCTATGCACGACATATCATAGTGTTAATAACCTGAATGTTACATCTCTCAGTGTAACTTGTTTATATAGTGGGAATGAACTTGTGGATGAATTTTAATGTCTATGCTAATTTTGCTATGCACGACATATCATAGTGTTAATAACCTGAATGTTACATCTCTCAGTATTACTTGTTTATATAGTGGGAATGAACTTGTGGATGAATTTTAATGTCTATGCTAATTTTGCTATGCACGACATATCATAGTGTTAATAACCTGAATGTTACATCTCTCAGTATTACTTGTTTATATAGTGGGAATGAACTTGTGGATGAATTTCTATATGTATATTATGTGACTAAAAAAGTGGCAGAAACATATAAGTTGATGCTGAATTCATCATCCAAGCTGTTGTTACAATATAATAAAACAGTGGTTAGTAACAAAACTATACTTGTTATTTAAATTATTTATTTTTACATCATTTCATACAAAATTAAAAAACAGAAAATACTTTAAGGTTGATAAAATGTTGTTATTTTAAACAAACATGAAAATTAAAATATAAATAAAATGCAAATATAATAAATATAATTTGTATATTTTCAAAGTTGTTATACTACTTTTTGTAACTTCTTACCATCGTGAACATCTCTAACATAACTTTTACGTTACAAACTGTACTGATATTTAAACGTATCCATTGATAGATAACTAAAAATAGAGCCAAGAAGAGTAACCCTACCTGTGTACTAAGGGCCTGGGCCGTCACATCTCTCATCTGCTGTATACTCTCCTGGATCTCATGGAGTTGCTGAAGGTTATCATCTGAAACAATTCCAGATTCTTGCTATAGTTTATCTGATGTTTAAATTGTGAGAACACACAACTAAAATGTTTCAGACCAGTTTTCTGAGAGAATGAAACAGGAACCATTTAATTTCAATGTATTCATACTTTCCTTTACAACCATATAATACAATGTTCTAAATAATTAAAGTTATTATTTTACATTTATAATAATTAGGAATAAAAAAAATAATTTAAAAACTTATACACTTGACGTAAATTTTGCATGGCTTACCAAGATTGTCTTTACTAATTAAAAAATACAGTTTTTCCATATGATTTCTACTTTGCACCTACACTTGTAGGTGTCAAGGAAATGCATACAGTGCTAGTTCGGAGTGTTCTTCTGTTCACAAAAGAAAACTTAGAAAAGATGCAAGAACAATTTTGAACAAGAAGGTTCCAGGGCTAGATGGCATTAGTGATACATTTTAGGACCCCATAGTATACACTTGCACTTACTATGGGATAGGTAGTGCACCCCTAGTGTAAAAGTATAGTCAGATAATTCAAATTATTTGTGAATACTATAAAATATGATCTGAACCTATGTTAAACCACTTAAGTCCCACGTAGTTTCTCTACATGGAGAATAACGTGAAGCCTACCAAACTTAAACATATGCTTGTGATGAGAGCTTTTCCTATTTTTAGGCAAGGCACCACGCATGTTAAAATTTGCCAATGCAATAATGTAAAATTTACAGGTGAACCCCCTACGGGCCAAGTAACTGATGCTGTTTTGAATCAAACACAGTTGAAAACACAGTGACTTTCTCATCATCAGCCAGCCTTACCAAAAAAAGATTAATCAGGGGTGATTTCATGATCTACTGATTGGATGAACTCCAGATCCAAGAAAGGAGAACGCTGATTTAACTTTTTTGAGCTGTAACTTCACTGCCACAAGAATATACAAGACTTTCAGACAAATGTTGATAATCTGGAGGACTTTAAGAATGATTTATGGTCATGTCACAGTCACAGATGATTAATATGAGACCTCTGAAATGAGGGATTGTCTTTCTGCGAAGAGACGACAATGCCTCCATATTCAAGAAGTAGAGACCACACGTGAGAAAAGCAGCATACTGGTGGAAGGGTGAGATTACCGGTCTGCACAGGAGATGTCAGAGTCAGCATATACTTACCAAGATAAAAATGAGAGTGGACAATGCTAATGTTGAAGTTCATTTGGAATAGAAGCTTACAAGAAGAGAACTTAAGTATGCAATAAATAATAGCCGGCACTTCAAGTGGGAGGAGCTCCAACAAGATGTGGATCCTTAGAGTCTGGGATACAGGATTGTGGATGTAAAGGCTTGGATCTCTGGTATCTAGCTCAACATGGATGGACACTAAAAGGTAAAACACGTAAGTATGCTCTTTCCAATTCATGTCATGAGGGACTCGGAAATGCATACAGTGCTAGTTCGGAGTGTTCTCCTGTTCACAAAAGAAAACTTAGAAAAGGATGCAAGAACAATTTTGAACAAGAAGGCTCCAGGGCTAGATGGCATTAGTGATACATTTTAGGATCCCAGAGCCTATCTGCTCAGGAGAGTTAAAAACTACCTAACCAATCATCAGCTGGCAGCCATGAGACTTCAGACAGTGAATACAGAAGAGACATCACAGGCAGGGCAGCTCAGAGTTCCATGTTAGATCCCAACATTGGTATGTTGGGTTGAAAAGGTATATGAGTACATTGGAAAGTTTTACCCCTACATTAGAAAGTGGTGTAGACCAACTCTGAGAATTTTTTTTAGAGTAATTAAAGAAAAGAAACTGTCAATTCTGTTATCATCAGGAATTTTACTTCATACCTTTGCTAAGGAATGCTTTAATACTACAATTTTTTTCATGGTCATTGATGATTCTTTTCTTATATTCCCAGTATCTATACATAATTGAATCTCACAGATTTCTTAGGAAAAACCACCAATAGTCTGTATTCCATTCAATGATATCATACGCTAACATATTATTCAACTCCCCACTTACGTTTAATTGATGATGAGTAGGTACGTGAAAGGCATAACTTGATATGGATAATTTGGTTTCACTCTAATCATATTCAAAATTCTTTCATAATCCTGGCTTGTCTGAAAATATTCCTTAATATTTAATTAATACATTTGTTCACTGATGAGCTTTAATTTCTGACAATATAGTGATTCTGCCACTATCCTATTATCTTCGTCTTATTAACTCAAATTCATACCTGTCTGAATCTAAAGTACAAGTTCACAGGTAATTCCTTTATAATGTCACATTTCAAAATTTATTTATTCAATTAATCAAGTGTATAACAATCCCTCTCTTACATGACATTTCTTACCTATTGTGTCATTAAGTTTACCTAAGTACACTAGGTAGTTTATATATATATATGTATATATATATATATATATATATATATATATATATATATATATATATTATATATATATAAACTTAAAAATAATTTATTATGTGTTGAATAAGATAAGATTTTTATACAAGGATATCAGTTAAGTCCAATTAAAACTTTTCCTCTGACTCGTTGCAAGACATCCCTTATCCCCTTGGGAGCGTAGCGGTCCACTGAATATGTGTTAAAACAATTCTTCAAAACAATATAAAAGATTTGGGTGTACAAAATTACCTTCCAATATGTGTTGGAAATGTATTTGGTACGGAGCTTAAGATTTGTCAGTAGTATTCTGATAACACCACTGTAACAAATAACTGTGTGTATTACAGAAGTATTCTACCGAATTTAGATAAACGCCTTAATTTTTATTCCAAAGATCCTTAAAACACAATAAAAATATTAATTCTTGCATGTATTTCTTGGTGTGGGGTTAGTTAATTTTACCTCAGATTATCCTAAATGTGTCACTCACAAAACATTTAAAAAGAATATTTTGATTCGTTATGAAGAAAAAGTGACAAGTCAAGATAAATCTTGCATAAATAATAATTTAACATTTTTATTATGAATGAATGAAAATACTTTTATTCTGAGGTGGAGCTATCAACCACTTATTGTCAAATATTGGGAGGAATTACAGTTTTTAATAGTAATGCTTTAAATTATATGGCTAACAACCTACAATGGTAGTAATAATTACAAAAAGGGACATTATTTTAAAATGAAATTAAATAACAAGTTTTAATATATTTCAATGGCTTTGATATTTTTAACGAGAGCCTGATTCCCTCCACAATTTATACTTATTTGGATGTTTTATTTCGAACTTAAGAGTGCTAAATGCTGACAACTCTGTGTGCTTCAACCAAGTATCTTATATGGGTATCATTTTTGTAAATATTAAAAATTTCACGTCAATGGTTTAAAAATAATTTGTCCGACAAAGAAAACTTTTCATTAGTAGCTTTGTACAAGTAAACATGTCTACTGAACATTAAAAAATATAAAAAAATTGTTTAATAAGAAAACCAATAACATTTCCGTAAAAATATTGCAAAACAAGGACAAAGTGTTTACAGTGAAACAGATCCTGAAAAGAAGTTCATTAAAGTTTCAGACTCTTTCATTTATTATTTCAACACAGCTTTTCCTTTAACCAACAAAGCAATAATAGTGTCTAACAAGCCAAGATGGTTTAATAACAAAGCAAGATTTAGCAGACACACACTTCAAAATGTTTAGATTTCACGATTAATGGCTGCCCAGGATTGAAGGATTATTATAAACTGAGAACGTTGGAACATCAAAAGCTAATTTCCAGTCACTCTGATCATTCTCGGAACTCAATTATTAATTGTGGTGGGTGGCCTTTGACAGCAAGCTGCAAAATTATCGATAACTTTAAACTATCTTCATCATCATTTGAAGTAAATCCAACCAAGATCAAATAGAAACTAAATTTTTTAATGTCAAACATTTTTTCACAAGGTACAAAGTTAAATCTGAAAAATGCCAAGCTTTTACTATATATATACAGTATATATATATATATATATATATATATATATATATATATATATATATATATATATATCCTTCTAACAGTGGCCAAGCAAAATGGAATTTTGCAATAATTTAGAAAAACTTCCATGGAAAGTTTAATACTGACCATAAGAGTATATTTTTTGTATTATAACAAATATTCACTCTATATAAATAATATTACAAATTCACACAATACAATTCTTTCATCTTGTTCACTTATTTAAGTGTAACTTATTATTTAAAAAATGTTTAGTTTGAACCTAAAACATGTCTTGTAATTTAAAACAAAATGGTTTGGTATTTTTGCAAATAATATTTAGTTACTTAATTATGCCAATTCGTGTTTTTATTCAACATTAAACATTAAAAAATTAAATATGCAATTCACAAAGCAAAGCTAACTATATTTATGTTTCTTTTCAAAAATAGACAAAATTAAAGACGTAGTAAATGTTGCATGCTGCACATATAACAAATAAAAATTGTTACTAACAAGTTATTCCTTCCAAATAACATAAATTTGTCTGAACTGATAGTCCAGATAACAATATCAAAATTCCATCAGAATATTTATAACAAAATTGATCAGCATATAGAGTATATCCTGTATTAAAAATGTATTTATGAGATACAAAATTTGTAAATACATCAGCTGTTTGTACAAGTACTACACTTCCTAATGAATTATATCGATCTTTCTATCAGCATGTACACTATGAAAAATTTACATAATAATAAATTGTATAAAATATCAAACACTATGTATTTATTGTATGGAAAGACAAAGATTTCAGATGAACTACTGTGCAAACATATATGAATTGTAAATAAATTGTGAATTGTTTGCAGAGTGCTTGAACAGTTAATATTCCTGCCTCTTCTTTAAAGAAACAGACCTCCCATCATTTCTCTCGTTTCAGAAACTAAAAACAATAAACTTTCTCAATAGTGTAATTTAGATTGTATAATACTTTAGTTTCGTTTTACTACCACAAAACCAGTAGTTTATTTGAAACTCTAGATGCATTTAGTCCCCTAAATACAGCAAAGCAACTTATTTTGTCCTCTTTATTCAGTGTTAGTAATAATGTCTAAGTTATATAGTTCATTAGAAGTAACCAAAAACAAAGGATACTTTCTGATATACCTTATCCTCCCTAAAATATCTATCTGAGCATGTGCATTATTAGATTATTCTGTGATGTGTTCAATGTAATTGATTTTAAACAATTAACTTTAAATCAATAATAAGTAAAACAAATACAGATTTCATACCACATAGAACTATATTTGTGTAAGTAGATACTTGAATAGAATTTGAACTATTAAGTTTGACTGCAAGTTTCAAAGTTGCAAGTTGTTATTCAGGTTATTCCCTATGTTTGCATTGATTTATTTTGAGCAACAGATCTATCCATTAATTATTTGACATAGTAGGATCAAATCAGTTTCCATTTTTGCATTTTGAGAATGAATATATTAGTCAAATGGATTATAAGATATTATCACATACGAAATTAGTATAAAATTTTATACTATATATAATATAACTAAATAAATAAATATAAATGTAAGTATAGAGACAGAAAGGAGAGGATATATTATAGATTTAGTTTTGATTGCATGCAAAAATGCCCTTCACTTATTAACTGAACATTATTTGGTTGGGAAGCAATATCGCAATGCTATCTTATTTTTACTATATTATATTACAGAAACATTAATTACATTAGCGTATGTAACATGTATTACATTTGGACTTTAGATCTATTATATACAAAAAGTGAATATACTTTTAGATGCACGTTTGCAGACACGATTAAAAAAATTATATTATACTGAATTTTTTACAACTCTGACGTAAAAAATGATGTTTTTTAAAATTATTACATTAATAAACTTTTAATGATTCAATTACGTTTGTTATTGACGATAGAAGATTTGAAGGAAAAATTATATCGGGCAATTGGATTTCGGACATTTGCCATCGCTATATGTTATAAAATGTATAATACATTTTGAAAAATTTCAATTGTTATATAGTCTATTTTTTTATATTAAGACCTTTAAATAGATATGCAACTATATCTTTGCTTACATCTGAGATTTTATATCATCTCCTAAAGGGCCAATCTCCTGAGCAGTTAAAAGTTGATAATTTATCAAATATTTCTTAGGTCCTATATTTTATGTATACTATTTCAACATTATAATAGAAAACAATACAATTTACAAAGCTATTGCAATACATTGAACTCTCTGTATTATATACATACGAGGTCTGCCTGAAAAAAATCTAACCTGTGTATATATCTTCGGATTATTGCTATTCCTTGTCATCTGGGCCATGGCATCCTTCGAAGTAGTCCCCATTTGATTGAACCACATGCTTCCAGTGGTGCTTCCACATCTTAAATTAGTCCTCAAACATAGATTTTGGAATAACCTTCAACCCTCCTGTCACATTACTTTGAATCGTCTTGATGTTCTAGAACCGCTTTCCTTTAAGCGCCATTTTTCATTTTGGGAACATCCAAAAGTCGCAGGGAGCTATATCAGGACTGTACAGAGACTGGCGAAGCTGTACAGTCTTGTGTTTGGCCAAAAATTGCTGCACAAGATTTTATGAATTACTGGCATGTTATCCTGGAGAAGCCAGTCACCGCTTGACCAGAACCACGGTTTTGTTTGACCGTGGCTCACCTGGACTCTTTCACTGTGAAGATTATTCTTTAGTTTCAAGATCGCAACCATAAACTCATGAGATTTCACAGCAAAGGTTTTTCTGCTTGGTCGTGAGTAATTTTGGAATAAATTTTGCACACATGTGAGTAATTCCCAAAATCTTATTCAAAATTTCCCAAACAGAAGTTTTTGGTATTCCGAGATCATTTTCTAGTTCATGAACAGTCAACTGACGATCACCTTCAATCGAAAGTCGTATGCGCTCGATGTTATCTGGTGTTGTTGTCAGTGAAGGTCAGCCAAAACAAAGGTCAAACTATTAAAAGATATATGGCCTTTTTAAACCGCCTTTTCCATTCTTTTATTTACGTTGTGCCCATACTTTCATCCCCAAAGAAAGGCCTTCTATATAATTTCAATTGTCTCCATACAACTCTTTCCAAGATTTAAGCAAAACTTGATGCAAATTCATTGATCAGTTCTTTCTGTCATTTTCAACAGTACACAAATGCGACAAACAGAAAAACATGTGACACATAAACACATGCTGCGTGCAACCCAAGGCCAGAAAATACAGCATTCAGGTAGTTTGTGAGGAACTACTAGTTAAGCTTATACCTCGCAGAGGCCGCTTTGGCACAAAGATATAAATGCAGGTCGGATAGTTTTCGGACAGACCTCGTATATTTAGCTGGCCATAAGCCCATTTTGTACTGGGTTGAGATAGAAAGCTCTAGTTCCCACTGCTTTTCTTCTTTTATCAAGACCTTTCAAATGAGGTGTAACTTAATGGGTCTTTACATTTAAACATTTTGAGCCGCCCTCCCTAAAACCCATTTTGGAGAAATGGACAAAGTTGTAACAGTGACTTAAAAAGTTCACTTCTATATCCTAGAAAGGTATCCTGAGTTTCATCTCTCCATCTTTATCCATAAAAAACTAAATAGAATGTATATATATATATATATATATATAACAATTATTAGACCTTGATATAAAGTTCCTTTAATATTTCGACTTTGCCGTTTTCAAAAAGGTATAATAAAAATAACAACACAGCAACCGATAACTTCACACTCCTCACTCCTATTATAATTTTCACTTTTCACTAACCAGCCAAATAATCTCTTGAGACTGTTGGTGTTATACAGTATGAGTTTAAATTATATATATTATAATATAAAATTATAATAGGAGTGAGGAGTGTGAAGTTATCGGTTGCTGGAGATGTGGTGACATGGTGGGGAGTGACAGTGATATTGGTGATGAGTGGTGAGTGGTGAGGAGGAATGGTAAACACGGGGGAGGGGGGGGGGGGGTCTCTTCACCGAACACCTTAGTAGTCAAGGCTGTGTAATTGTAGGAATTTGAAAAATCTAATAAATATCGAGCAATGTTTGCCCATATGAGAGTGGAGAGGAGTGGGAAGAACTGGAAGGTCCCCATGAGGATCAACTAATCCAATAAACAAGTAATGCTAGCAGTTTGAAGTGCTGTCACTCACCTAATACTGGGTAGTTCTTTCCGGCAGGTGAGTGGGGGGTGACGCTGATGATGGGGACGAGTGGTGAGGGGTTGGTGGGCACTGGCGGGGCCTCCATGGGGGCCAGGTAGTCTGTGATCACGTCCTCGTCACTCTCCTCCCCGCACTCATCTGTAACAGTACACAGACTTTAGTAGAGTTCTCAGTCAAACATGTGTATGTATAATATATGTAACTTTTGTCTCAAAATTATATTGGCAGACAGTCACTCTTTTATGAGTAAGAATTATTCACCAAAATTCTGAGAAACTGTTTATATGCACATGTGGTTCAACATAACTAAATTCGTTTTGAAAAGTGATTCAACCTAAAAGGAATTTGTCATTTAGAACAAAAGTCTGAACCTAATAACTTCCAGGAATGTCGAAGTGGCACATCAACTAATTTTAAATTTAATTTTTTTATTGAAAGTTACAAATATTATACATAACAGATGATGGAAAATTTGTTATTTGTGACATTCGATAGTTTATTATTACAGTAATTTTTTTAATTTCAGTTCTGTTTAATTTTATTCAGTGATGGAATATTTTATCTACAGGATACTTTAAGACTAACGATTGTGAATAGCAGAATTACAAACAGATCTAGAAGTACATTTTCATTGGGTACGTTTAATCTGAGTTGTCTATAAATTATATAATTTTACTAGTTTCTTAATGAATAAAGAATGAAAAATTTAAACTTTTACTTATGTACAACGAATCTTTACTTATGTATTACAACCTTTGTACTATCGCATATTGTTTAAACACATTACTTATAACTTTCAATTTAATACTCATTCTATACAACATTGTAAAATAAAATTAACGAGAATACCTATTATAGAAACAATAAAAAACAATTGAACAATCAAAAGTTTTGTACTAACTATACATTGTTCCACGTGGAAAACCAATAAAAGTGAGAAACACAAACTTCTAACCGCTTCGTGTTGAACAAATATATCAGTATAACAAAGTCAGACGATGGGAGGTGATTCATTTAACAAACAGAAATGGGCAGAACGAAACATTGCAAGGGAAACACAAACAGAAACTCGCGCTCGCACCTAAGTTAGTTGCAGGACGCAGTAGGGAAGCGGGAAGGGGCGATATCTCGCTCACTAACACTCTATCCGCCGCCGCCGCCAACTGTAACTACATCATTCACTCAGCCTTTATCGACAAACTTGTTGAGACCAACACCTGTTCGTGTTCGGCTGACAATCTCGGTGCAGACGCAGCAGAATATTCTATTCAAATGTAGTTAACTGTGTACATGTTGTATACAGTGTCAAAGTAGCAGTTATAGATTGTACATTCCTTGACACAAAAATAGTTTCAGAATGTAAAACGTGTATAAGCTATTAAAATTCGTAGGCAATAAGGACGAAATCGGCCAGGAAGAGATATATGACACAAACAATATGACTCCGGCCTAGGAAGACCTCATCATACCTTGACCATGACCCACCAACCCGGGCCGGAAGGTCACAGATGCTGTGAGTGACTCATTGAAGAAATAGCGGCCTCCAGGCTATCCTTGTTACCAATTTCATCGACACCCAATGCATTGGTCCTTATATACAAATCTAAAAGGTTTTTTTATATTTCGGCTCATAAGTTCAAGTAATTCTAACAATAAATATTTCCAAAAGGTTTTTTTTAAAACACGTAGTTCCAAATAAAATCAAGTTTTCTGGTTGAACTGAACACCATGTCGCTGAATATCAGTGTCATATATTTCACATTGAGAAATTTTTCGTGCAAAGCAGCATAAAACGTCTGCGGTAGATTCTATGGGCCTAACTATACGGACCGAAAACCGGCATAGTCTATTCTGCCCGGCCGCATTGACGTGACTATACGAGCAGATTATATTACCCGATTTTCAGCGTATCGAACTATACGAGCGTTTTTAGACAGACGAAACGCACATCCATTTTTTAGAAGTCAAAATGTCGTATCACAATGGACGAGGAAAGAAATTGTTTGTGTCGGTGCATTGCATTTGCACATGATGTGATAGTTTTTATCTTCAACCATTCGACCATAACTTCATTTTATCCTTTGTTTGAAGTTTATTTTTGACGATGGGAGGATTTTGAAGGAAACAGGATTTTTTCCGGACATTTGCCATCGTTAAATGATACAAAAAACAGTAACACAAAGATTCGAGACCTGCAATCTGATGTCTTCTTCAGGTAAATAACTAACCTAACTACATAATTATAAACTAGGTTAAAATAAACAAACCACACCAGAGCGTTGTGACACACGTAAGTTAGGAATCACAACCACCATGTTGTGTGTCAACTTCACCAACTTTAAAACACGCACTTAAAAAAACAAACACTAATTTTGTTTATTTTAACCTAGTTTGTAATTATGTGTTAGGTTAGTTAATTACCCGAAGAAGAGATCAGATTGCAGATCTCAAAGCGTTGTGTTACTGATTTTTGTATCACTGAACGATGGCAAATGTCCGGAAAATGCCGTTTCTTTCTCTGTATCGACCATAATCACCTTCGACTTGTTATGTTTTGGCATTATTTCTGCCTCTCCACCTGTTAACGCGTCCGTCGGCGCGGAACTTTAGCTCGTATTGTATGCACCGACCGATAACGTAGGTCCTGATAGTCAAGCTTTTCTGCTGCCGACTTTCGGTCGCGGATTTTCGGTTCGAATAGTTAGAGGCGACGACACAAGCGGGGACTGTGGTCGACCAGCGATAAAAGAATGTGACCGAAAGACGACGTCAAACGATAATATCTCACTACCACCGAGTGTCTTTCCAGCCAATGATACCTAAGTGTTGCGCCCTTTAAATGCCAGTACTCGCAGTTATATGCAGCAAACGAGTTCGCTATACTTTATGTGTGTAATGCAGAACAAGGTTTCAGTAACGGTTATATCGTAAGTTCATTATCACAAAAGAGAAAAATGCAAATCTTCTGTACACCGTGGTTGTCAGCACTGGCATAGACAACAGACAGCATCGCAGTAACACGAATAAGTATGAATTTTCGCTCTGACAATATAAACGGAACTACATTTTATAGTAAACTAGCTGTTTTCGCTGAATTATATTTCCAATGCCGATGTAGAGTTTGTCTTGTTACTACTATCAAGAAAATCTGATAAAAGTGTATGTTTATAGCCATTGTACACGTACATGTACTTTATTATAAATTGGTCTAACACTCAACCGTTAAGTCCAACAAAAAATGTATTTCAAAGACAAATATACACCATAACTTAGCGCCTTCCAATAGAGTTTGGCTATTTAATATAATTAACTGTCTCGTAATTGCAGTTTATAATGTGCAGGCGATTTGAAAACGTTGATCCCTTGCAGAGCCGTCTGGTGGCGAGTTACATCAATGGGCAAAGCGTATAAACCTTCTCCGTGGAAAAATACATATACTTACAAATTTTCATAATGATCTGTCACATAGTGTACGATTCTATAAAGGACATATATACAATCATTCATTTATATATATATATATATATATATATATATATATATATATATATATATATATATATATATATATATAATAATTATAATATAATTGCAAAGAAAGCTATGCTCGTGGAAATATCGTACAAAAATAATCAACTAAGCAAACAATGTTGAAAAAGGAAAACAATTAGAGGATTTGCCTAACTATGATCGTATTATACACAACACAAAAGCATGATTTTTTTATAAACAGGGTACAGAATGCCATGAATTGCGCAACAAACGTTCATGACAAGCGATTCCAGAATGTTATATTGATACAAAATAAAGAAAAATATATGAATATTCTAAAACGCTTACCTGTCTGTTTATAGAAATTCTAAATAAAAAGTACTTAATTAGAGATTACTTACACAAAAGAATTTGGTTGAACTGAAAAGTGTAACCTATATGTACTTGGTTTTTATCGAGTACATACACCATAAATTGTTATATTACTTATTGTAACCGACGCTCTCTCTGGTACTACTGTGGAGTGGTTACTTATTATAACACAATCGTACAAGGAACTTATCGTACGTCGTTGTACAGATTTTTCCGTGTTATCGCTGTAAAAATTGCATGATCGTTAATACACGATCGGAATTACACAATTACGATCGAGATCCATAGTTGTTGCAATTGCTAAGTCTATGCCATCAACTGTTACGTTTGTAAATTTGTGGTTGTGATTACTTGCCGCGATTGGTCATAGAAAATTTAGTATTAAATTCGCATGAAAGCAAACCACGAGTAGAGGCTCGACGAGTTACTTGATTATTGCCACACGCTATCATTTATTAGTGACAACAATGATTAAATCGCATGACGTCAGACTCAGCTGTTATTATTTAGGCACATAGTATGCTGCAAATTAAAGCACCACTGTTGCGAAATTTACACTGGTGTCTATTGGTATGAACATAATCATCCTTACTTTTGGCGCTATTCCGTTATTCTTAATCACATTACTTTAACAATACAGGGTGATTCATGAAGTTCTCCCCCCACTTCTACAGCACATTGTACTAGTAAAAAATAATGAAAAAATGTTATATAAACATAGGTCCGAAAACGCTTTGTTAGCGAGTTACAGCTAGCGAAAGATTTCACCTGAATTCCTGGGTAAAGAGTTAAAATAAAAGCCATACTGAACTTTTGGAAAGGTTAATTAAGTAAGAAATATCGTGGATTCTTATGTAATTTTTACCTGATAAAGCTAATAAAATAGGTTTCAGAACTGTACCTGTAGTAGTTTTTGAGGGATTCAGGGTTAAATGCAAAAAATTGGGGCAACGAAACAAATGTTTTTTTAAGTTTGATGTACAATAACTTTGTTAAATTGGTAATAAATACATAAAATCAACAAACATTAATTGTAGAGAATTTAATTCTGAGAAAATTGATATAATCAAAGTCTAAAATAAAAACAGAAAATAAGTACCAAAAATCAATTTTATTCAGTATAATACATTACTAGCTGTAAAGAAATACCGTACGGTATTTAGTTAAAATAAAACAAAAAACAAAATGTTTGTTCCTTAATGACGAGATAAATTGAGAAAACAAGATTAACTGTTAAATAAATTTGTTTGTAAATAAAAATATCATGTTTTATTACCTTGTATTATTTTTTTTAAATAAAAATTTTACATCAAATGTTCGAAAATAAATGAAGCAAACATTTTCCCATTATTGTTTACTAATCATCGAAATGCAGTTTTTTGTTTTTATTAATTTCTAAGTTGGTAACGCACGAATAACAGCTGATCAACAATGGTATTCTGTACTGTTACGTTAGAACTGTGTATTAGTGGTGTTTTGCAAGCTACAGCAGGAGATCGGGTTCTGTGAATCGTGTTATTACATGCAATTTTTCTGTGTGAGTTATAATTCGATTGTTTATTCAGCGAAAAAATGCCTTACTTATTTACATCAGAGGAATACGCTGATATGGTTTTTATTTTGGGTTACTGTAATGGTAAATTGCTAGAGCTGCTTGTAGAAGAATATAAACTACGTTACCCTAATAGGAGGATTCCAGATACCAAAAACAATTTCAGGAACTTTTCGTACTCTTCGGGAAACAGGATCACTACCAAGTACTAGAACCAATTATGAACGAGCTGTCCAACTTGATGATGATATTGTTATTAATGCTGTTCATCGCAGTTCAGGTGTAAGTACACGACATATTTCTAGGCGGATAGGAGTTTCGCAATCAACGGTGTGGAGGTCACTTAATCGAAACAAATTTTATCCGTTTCATAAACAAAAGGTTCAAACATTCTACAGCTAGGAGATGGTCCGCTTCGCTTAGAGTTTTGCAACTTTTTGAATATTAATAATCAACTCTACAAGCGTATTTTGTTTACGGATGAGGCACAATTCACTCGGGATGGTGTCAATAACTTGCACAATGAACACTCATGGGCAGATGACAATCCACATGAGGTAGTGGAACAGAACTTTCAAACACCGATTTTAGCGTCAATGTCTGGTGTGGCCTTTTGCACAATCGGCTGATTGGACCTTTCATATTACCTGGACGCCTAAATGCTGAGTTCTATTTGCATTTCCTTCAAGAAGAGTTGCCGCAGCTGTTAGAGAATGTTCCTTTACATCTCAGACAAAATTTGTACTTCCAGCATGACGGAGCACCTCCCCACTTTTCACGTGCCGTTTCTGCTTACTTAAATCATCAATTTCCTGGACAACTGGATTGGTCGTGGAGGGCCTCACCCTTGGCCACCAAGATCACCAGATCTATCTCCATTGGATTATTGCATCTGGGGATGGATGAAAGATATTGTATACAAGACAAAAGTGAATTCTCGTGATGAATTAATTGCCCGTATTATGGATTCGGCTGTGCAGATACAGGGGAAGTCCCTGAAAAAATTAAGAAACGCAACAAAAGCAATACACAAAATGTGCTGCAAAATGTATTGATAATGATGGGCCTCATTTTCGAACATCTATTATAAAAAGGTGCGTACGGTTGGCCCAACCTGATTAATTTTTGCTTAAAACTAGTAATGTATTATACTGAATAAAATCGATTTTTTGGTACTTATTTCTGTTTTATTTCAGACTTTGATTATATCAATTTTCTCAGAATTAAATTCTCTACAATTAATGTTTGTTGATTTTATGTATTTATTACCAATTTAACAAAAGTTATTGTACATCAAACTTAAAAAAAAACATTGTTTCGTGCCCCATATTTTTTTGCATTTTAACCCTGAATCCCTCAAAAAAATAACACAAGTTACAGTTCTGAAACCTATTTTATTAGCTTTATCAGGTAAAAATACATAAGAATCCATGATATTTCTTACTTAATTAGCCTTTCTAAAAGTTCAGTATGGCTTTATTTTTACTCTTTACCCAGGAATTCAGGCGAAATCTTACGCTAGCTGTAACTCGCTAACGAAGCGTTTTCGGACCTATGTTTATATAACATTTTTTTTCATTATTTTTACTAGTACAATGTGCTGTAGAAGTGGGGGGAGAACTTCATGAATCACCCTGTATATTTATCGATTTTTACTGACCATTCTGCGGTTTAATGTATGGCATAAAAATATCAATTTTTCTGTTATTCCGAATTACAGATTTCAATGGCCACCATTTAGAAATAAAGAAAGTCATTTTCAATTTATTTTTATATAATACTTTGCCCACTTGTTATATATACGTAGCGAATCAAGGATAAGGATAAAGTTAATAATGAATATTAACTTTATTTTTTATTTATATTTATATTTTTTATATTTATTGAGAGTGGTTTTTTGAGAAATACATGTATATTTAATAACAGATATGTATATACATAACATGGAGTCAGAACGTATTACACTATAACCCTTTCTTAATTTTTGCAAGAACAATCGTGTCCAAATTCTCGAATGGCTTCTTCACTTGGCACCGTGCTTAACAAAGTTAAACAGCAAAACTTTTGGAGTCGGCATGGATGATGATGTAACAAGCATTGGTGCTTCAACAAACTTCTTCAAACAACAGATTATATTATGGCGTGGCAGAATTGTTGCTTTCTATATTCCAGTTAATTGAAATAAGCTAATTTATTTGTTTTTTCAACGTTATAAACTAAAAAAATTTCATGGTTTCGCATTATTAAAAACGTAACCGTATGTAACATATTCCTCACCTTCAGCACGTATTGAAGCCGTGTTATTCAAAAATCGTTAACACTATTGTTGTTTTTTTTCCTCATTTTAAGAATACCAGCAGTTAATTTTGATGTTGTTTGTTTCAAACCATGTTTATATCACAAACGCATTGGATGCTCATTGTTCACAAAATAGGCACAGCGTATTTGTTTTTAATTTAGTTCTTCTTGAGATAATAAACTTCAATGAAATAAAATTTGCTACTTTTCATAACATACATCCTGTTATAGGCACTTATCAGATATGGGTTATCTGATACATGATAACATTTCTAAACACTAAATACACAACAAGACAGTGAATGACACATAGGCTACAATAATTGAAATAATTATGAAGCATAGCTATATACTTATTTATATGGTTTTGATTTATAAACATACGAGTAAAACGGATCAACACTGACCACAGAAATCTCATAGGAATCACTGTTAATAGCGCGATCCAACAGACACGCCCAGTACCGGTACTACTATTAACGGGATCTAACACTAGCGAATTGTATTCAATGCTTATGGTTATTAACTTTAGTGAGACGCACGGCGCAGCGACCAATGGATTAAAATGGATATTAAAAATATATATTATAACTTAGGATATCATATCGGTAAATAGAAGACGACTAAACATAGGATAGTTTTCCTTGTTTGTGAGCGGTACACCTCAGTTAACTGTAGAAAGTTCAGGATTTGTAGATAATAGTTGACAGCTTATCGGTACCGAAGACGTTGTCTCAAAATTATTGCATTATCTTTTGTGAATGGCACAGGATTTTTCAAATTATAGAAATGTATGTTGAAGACAAAGGGAAGTAATTATAGTTACATACGTTATAGAATAAATTAACTATGAATAAAGAAATGAGACGTACTTGATTACAAAGATCAAAAATTTTAATACGTGGTTACAGGTAATTAAACTTTGAGTAAGCATTAAAAAAAAACATAAAATAACCTTTACTAATTAATATATTCAATGATTGAACCATCACTCCTGCACAGTTTGACAACGCGTTAATCTGCTTCTCTTTGCAACTTTACTAATTACATAACGTTCTTCTGATTCTGATACTTTTATTCAGAATTACTATTTTGCAAAAATTTGGTTTTCAAAAGAACACATTGATCCAAAAAGATAATTTATCACGGAATATATAAATTTTTCAACTTAGAAAGATATTCAAGCAAACTTCCCGAAAAAATTGTGACAGGGGTTTTAACATGGACAATTGACAGTGGAAGACTGTGGGCAGAAGCGGCAGCATTCTGAATCAAGGTACTCATATATAGCTCATGGCTGCAGCAGCTATAGAAGAGAAAACATCCACTAGCCATCTTCGAGGAAGGACTCTGAGATTTTGAATCATGTCACTATAAAACTAAGAAAAGGCGCATGGCAGAACATCTTTCACTATGTTATTTTTTTCTAAATTTGGGATTAAAACGCCAACATGAAGTTAATCACATTTAACTTTTAATTTCTTACTTTTTACATTTACAAATAATGGTTCTTTAAGTTTAAATAATGAACGTCCCATGACGGCCACATACATAAGTTTGAACTTGAACTTGAACATAACTAAAATTAACTGTTTTAACTCAAACATACAAATGTTTGCAAACTTAACTCTATGACGTGAAGTGGTAGTCTCATCAGGTACACAATTGATGAGACAATGAGACTACTAGTTCACCTATCTGATGTCGAAACGATGTAAATGTTTCGTTTTGAGCTTCTTCGTCGTCAACTTTCATTGGATCTCTTCAGACTAACATGACTCTAGATTCCAGAGATTCCAGGAGTCAAGTCTGAGACAGCGTCATATATTAAACGCTGCAATAAAAAGAATGTGAACTGGAGCTAAACTAAAAATTCAATTGAATCAACCCCTCCTACCGTAGCTACGTTATTTGAAGTAAATTATGTGCATGAGATTTTTGTTCAGTAGCCCATAAACACGCTGTACTGTGAGACGTCTGGACTCGAATTGTGTTTTTGTTCTGTGACATAAGTCGTGAAGCTTTAATATTTTATAGTTTCATATAATATAAGGTATACACAACAATTTTCTTCTTATATACTAATAAGGACTACCACATCATTCTTGTTCAACTTCACTTATTAAATACTTTTTTTACGTGATTATCTTATATATAAATGCATAACCCTCCCTCCCTCTGCCCGAACAAATCTATGACAGTTGGTTTAAATCGATGTGAATTGCCTTGGTATCTCGTACATTTATCACAATTAAAATTACAAATGTACTTGTATTACGATATTATTGTATATTCTTATTTAAATTATTTGTTTCAAAAAATCAAACTAAATTAAACCTTCAACTGCCGTCCCTACACTCGCATGTTTGGTATACATAGTCTGTCGCCTACGCATGTTACCCTTTAAGGACCATAAGAAATGTGGCATGAAAAAAAAGTTTTTATTCTTGTAAAACATATTGCAGTTATGTAACTAAACTATTTATTTGTATTTAAAATAATTAGTACACCTAGTTTATTATATATGGCATGGGACAAATGTGTCCCTACGGACGGTAACGGAACTTGACAAAGATACTGCAATGGCATATATTTGTCCCAAGCGGACTGTAGTAAAACCTAGTAAATTGAGTAGTTCACTATATTTCTGTAAATTTACAAGTCTTTGTAGGTTTATTTAGGTGATTGAAGAAAATATTATTTAATAAAAAGTTGTTTCATTTACAAAATTATGAAATTACAAAGCTTACTTATCAATATACATGTTCGAAAACGTGTCAGTTTATTATAAAAAATAACAATAGAACATTGTTCTTATGTTGATTAGTGAAACTGTTCAAAGCAGTTTCTTTCATTGATAAAGCATAAATGAACTTGACTTATTACACATATACAGTTTGTTTGGGTTTCTACTTTGTTCTTGGTACATTCAACACATCGACGTCTGATATTTGTCTTTTTCATGATATGTTCTGGCTTCAATGAGGGTCTAATTTTAGATTTCCTTGACAATGGAGTATTGGGGAAGTAAAACGCATTCTATTTGTGTAGTCACCAATTTAGACCTCGTGCTATCATTTGTCGGTACTCAAGAGATGTAACAGCTTTTGAGCTCTTTCATATTGTTTTATGTAAAATAAACGTTGACTAACAGAATCCATCTCACAAACTTCAATTCAATACCCTAACTAACTAGTAAGAAGAATAAAATGGCATAACCTCAAAATCTAATTTGCCAAACTGAAGGAAACTGTAGTCAGCTGTTCTCAATAAGGCTAGCCAACCTATTTCCCTCACAGTCCATAGGGACATATATGTCCCAACGAAAAAAAGTATAATTATGAGCAAATAAAAAATAATATTATCAGATTTTCTTTCTAAATATATTAGTCATGTTGTATTATGATAATACATCAGGCAATTCATCAAAATTTGCATTAAGAATGTTTGTGCAAAAATAATAAAACTAAGAAACACATTTATAATTATATTGCATAATTAGATATTTTTATGATTATGATTATAATTAGATATGACAAAGAAGACTTTGTTTTACAGTGGGAATATTTTTTAAATGTAGTTCTAAGCTTTTTGAATCAATAATAATTAATATTTATGAATATTAACTTGACTGGCATATACAAAAAAATTATTTATTCTGGGGACACATGTGTCCCTTAGTCCTTAAAGGGTAAGGCTTTGAAGGGTAAGGCGTCAGCTAGCTCCCCCCCCCGCTCCACGGGAGGTGTTTCGGCATTTAAACTGGGTTTTTTTGTTTTGTTTTTTCTTGTCAACAAATTGATAATTACTGCTGTATTTTAACCTTTGCGGTAATAAGATACAACTGTAAACGGAGCCGTAAGTTTTTTATTATATTACACAAAACCGTATGAAAACAGTAAATGTGTTAATTTATGCAATACTGTTAGGTTTTCTAACTACAACTCTTGGAAAAGAGTACAAAACGTTTCAAAATTAGAACATTTTCAGAGAGAACAAAATGTTACCAAATCAAGTCAATTGGTTGTTTGTAGCTCATTGTCTTGTTAGTTGTGGATCTACAAAAATTAATTAGTATTTTGAAATAATTAGAATAGATTCCATTGGTATGATAAATATACGTTTGGATATGAGGGATTGTGTTCAATTTTGTTTAAATAAGAATCAATTTTGATTCAGGAAGAGTTTTTTTTTAATTTATAGTCTACATACATAAAATTAATTACCAAATTGAACAATTTGTATATGATAACTTTTTATAATGTTTGAAACGATACAAAACTGAAACAATAGTTCTTTAATAGTTTATTAATATTAAAAACACAGTATTAGATTATATACTAAATATTTGAGATATGAAGACTTCAATCTATATACACAACTAAAGTAGCAAATACTTGTATTCAATTATTATGATTCAGATAGCTCGAGAAAAATATATCCCCCCCACGATATCAAATTGTGGGAAGAACAACCAGCTGTTCAAACGATCTCCCTATCAACCTCCTATGAGCTCTTCCTGAGCCTGGCTTATTGAAACCCTGATCATAAACTGTTGTTCTATTTGTGAACTGATTTATAACGCAAATTAAACTCCATTGTTACCGGTTAGAATTGTTATTTGTTATTTCACTTATGTGGACATTTTTACATTGTTTATATTACTCACAAGCTAAAGATTACTCACTACCAACTGAAACCTTGTTTTTAGCCCTCCATCAAATCGAACAGTTTTGTTTTGAATCAAAAATAACATTTTGTCCGTACTTCTAATTTTATTCTACAATTACAGTTATAATACAGTGTTTCATAAACAATACTTCTTGAGTTTAATTCATATACACGTTTCACCACACAGCTTACACATAAATAAATCACAACCTACACACATTATTGTACATAGTTAAAAAGCGACAAAAATTACTTTTTCCACCGTGTGGAAATAATGAACCAATAGGTTCTTCAATATTTATGTGACAAAAAATATCTTTGTTTAAAATTTGTAATTGACGAAGGAAGGTTTGGAAGGATAATGAATGGCAGCATTACGTACATCGCTATGTGTTACAAAATTATAACATTACGTTTGAGGATTGAAATCTACCCTCTTCGTCAGGTGTGGGGTCAATTAATGTGGTACAAAAATTGTTTATTTCTGAAACGAATGATATTTTCGGCCCTTGTTGTGAAGTTCACAGGAGAGTAGGAGAGAGTATAAAATGCTTGTCAATCTTGCCTTTGGTTGCGTTAATACGAATTCAACTGGAAGTTAAATTAAGGACCACTCTCAATCACTTACTGTACTTCCAACTAAGTTTCATCCTCTTCACTTGACGTTAATCATCTTCCGGCGTCGCCTCAGCCCACAAAAACTATAAGTAAGAGTCGGTACTGACCGTTCAGTATGTAGAACAAAAACTCTTTCGCTCTCATGACTTAGCAAATACAAATACTAAAGAAATTCAAATAATGTCACGTCAAAATCAGAAGAAACAAAATGAGTGTAATACACCACGACAATGTTATACAATAAACTACAATATTACATACAAAATTCAGTTTCAAAAAATTATTTATTCCTGAGCATATTAAAAATCGAAAAACAGGGAAAGTTATATTTTGGCTATAAAATACTATATATTTTACAATTTTAAATTATGCAAATATAAGCGAATGCTGTTGTTCCAGCAAATAAAGTATTTAATTGAAAAAGAAACGTGCTATTACTAATACAGCGTGCTACGTATACTGAACCATTGCGCCTTCCAAACCTGTAGTTATAATACTAATTTATATTTATATTTTATATATTTGTAACATTATATTAGTTATTGGTTAGAATATATAGAATTCACATGAAAGACATCATTGGATAAGCACTATTATTAATATACTTGACATAGCACACGTATTTTAAAACAAGTTAGTCCAATGGCCATTTAATGTCATTCATTAATCTTGATTATTATTTTGGAGCTCAATCATTTTAGTAATAAAACTCATTATAAAAAATTGCAGACTTACCGTATCCTAATATCAATAAATTAAGAAAACAGCATCATATTTAGCAAACGTGAAAAATTCACCATTAACTTCCTCGAAAATAAACGGTCTTCCGTCCAAACAAAACAGACAGTGGAAGGAAGCACAGCACACGGTATCAATAGCTCGCTTCAAGAGTACCTACTTCAAGGGCTTCACTATATTTAGCCCCACGTATCATCTGGGGGTCACCGCACACCACATATTGTGGGTGCACAATATCAGACCACCCTACTATCTACCGCTGTCACCTGCCTGCTTTCTGCTACACACCACAACACGAGTGCGCTATCGTACTACAGCTAAGTACTAACTACTGTACAATCTGATAGTAGTACTGCATACGTACCAGTGCGCTAATCTAACTTACTGTACAATCTGACACAATACACCACCCTGCTGTCACCTGCACACACCACAACACGAGTGCGCTAATCTAACTTACTGTACAATCTGATGTGTATGCACAATATCGGACCACCCTACCTAACTACCGCTGTCACCTGCCTGCTTTCTGCTACACACCACAACACGAGTGCGCTAATCTAACTTACTGTACAATCTGATGTGTATGCACAATATCGTACCACCCTACCTAACTACCGCTGTCACCTGCCTGCTTTCTGCTACACACCACAACACGAGTGCGCTAATCTAACTTACTGTACAATCTGATGTGTATGCACAATATCGTACCACCCTACTAACTACCGCTGTCACCTGCCTGCTTTCTGCTACACACCACAAACACGAGTGCGCTAATCTAACTTACTGTACAATCTGATGTGTATGCACAATATCGGACCACCCTACTACCTAACTACCGCTGTCACCTGCCTGCTTTCTGCTACACACCACAACACGAGTGCGCTAATCTAACTTACTGTACAATCTGATGTGTATGCACAATATCGGACCACCCTACCTAACTACCGCTGTCACCTGCCTGCTTTCTGCTACACACCACAACACGAGTGCGCTAATCTAACTTACTGTACAATCTGATGTGTATGCACAATATCGGACCTCCCTACCTAACTACCGCTGTCACCTGCCTGCTTTCTGCTACACACCACAACACGAGTGCGCTAATCTAACTTACTGTACAATCTGATGTGTATGCACAATATCGGACCACCCTACCTAACTACCGCTGTCACCTGCCTGCTTTCTGCTACACACCACAACACGAGTGCGCTAATCTAACTTACTGTACAATCTGATGTGTATGCACAATATCGGACCACCCTACCTAACTACCGCTGTCACCTGCCTGCTTTCTGCTACACACCACAACACGAGTGCGCTAATCTAACTTACTGTACAATCTGATGTGTATGCACAATATCGGACCACCCTACCTAACGTACCTACCTAACTACCGCTGTCACCTGCCTGCTTCTGCTACACACCACAACACGAGTGCGCTAACCGCCAATCACAATATCGGTACCTAACACCGCCTGTCATACACACCACAACACGAGTGCGCTAATCTAACTTACTGTACAATATGTGTATGCACAATATCGGACCACCCTACTAACTACCGCTCACCTGAACTTGCGCTAATTCTAATTACTGTACAATCTGCTACCCTACCTAACTACCGCTGTCACCTGCCTGCTTTCTGCTACACACCACAACACGAGTGCGCTAATCTAACTCTTACTGTACAATCTGATGTGTAATGCACAATATCGGACCACCCTACCTAACTACCGCTGTCACCTGCCTGCTTTCTGCTACACACCACAACACGAGTGCGCTAATCTAACTTACTGTACAATCTGATGTGTATGCACAATATCGGACCACCCTACCCTACACTACCGCTGTCACCTGCCTGCTTTCTGCTACACACCACAACACGAGTGCGCTAATCTAACTTACTGTACAATCTGATGTGTATGCACAATATCGGACCACCCTACCTAACTACCGCTGTCACCTGCCTGCTTTCTGCTACACACCACAACACGAGTGCGCTAATCTAACTTACTGTACAAATCTGATGTGTATGCACAATATCGGACCACCCTACCTAACTACCGCTGTCACCTGCCTGCTTTCTGCTACACACACCACAACACGAGTGCGCTAATCTAACTTACTGTACAATCTGATGTGTATGCACAATATCGGACCACCCTACCTAACTACCGCTGTCACCTGCCTGCTTTCTGCTACACACCACAACACGAGTGCGCTAATCTAACTTACTGTACAATCTGATGTGTATGCACAATATCGGACCACCCTACCTAACTACCGCTGTCCACCTGCCTGCTTTCTGCTACACACCACAACACGAGTGCGCTAATCTAACTTACTGTAACAATCTGATGTGTATGCACAATATCGTACCACCCTACCTAACTACCGCTGTCACCTGCCTGCTTTCTGCTACACACCACAACACGAGTGCGCTAATCTAACTTACTGTACAATCTGATGTGTATGCACAATATCGGACCACCCCTACCTAACTACCGCTGTCACCTGCCTGCTTTCTGCTACACACCACAACACACGAGTGCGCTAATCTAACTTACTGTACAATCTGATGTGTATGCACAATATCGGACCACCCTACCTAACTACCGCTTGTCACCTGCCTGCTTTCTGCTACACACCACAACACGAGTGCGCTAATCTAACTTACTGTACAATCTGATGTGTATGCACAATATCGGACCACCCTACCTAACTACCGCTGTCACCTGCCTGCTTTCCTGCTACACACCACAACACGAGTGCGCTAATCTAACTTACTGTACAATCTGATGTGTATGCACAATATCGGACCACCCTACCTAACTACCGCTGTCACCTGCCTGCTTTCTGCTACACACCACAACACGAGTGCGCTAATCTAACTTACTGTACAATCTGATGTGTATGCACAATATCGGACCACCCTACCTAACTACCGCTGTCACCTGCCTGCTTTCTGCTACACACCACAACACGAGTGCGCTAATCTAACTTACTGTACAATCTGATGTGTATGCACAATATCGGACCACCCTACCTAACTACCGCTGTCACCTGCCTGCTTTCTGCTACACACCCACAACACGAGTGCGCTAATCTAACTTACTGTACAATCTGATGTGTATGCACAATATCGGACCACCCTACCTAACTACCGCTGTCACCTGCCTGCTTTCTGCTACACACCACAACACGAGTGCGCTAATCTAACTTACTGTACAATCTGATGTGTATGCACAATATCGGACCACCCTACCTAACTACCGCTGTCACCTGCCTGCTTTCTGCTACACACCACAACACGAGTGCGCTAATCTAACTTACTGTACAATCTGATGTGTATGCACAATATCGGACCACCCTACCTAACTACCGCTGTCACCTGCCTGCTTTCTGCTACACACCACAACACGAGTGCGCTAATCTAACTTACTGTACAATCTGATGTGTATGCACAATATCGGACCACCCTACCTAACTACCGCTGTCACCTGCCTGCTTTCTGCTACACACCACAACACGAGTGCGCTAATCTAACTTACTGTACAATCTGATGTGTATGCACAATATCGGACCACCCTACCTAACTACCGCTGTCACCTGCCTGCTTTCTGCTACACACCACAACACGAGTGCGCTAATCTAACTTACTGTACAATCTGATGTGTATGCACAATATCGGACCACCCTACCTAACTACCGCTGTCACCTGCCTGCTTTCTGCTACACACCACAACACGAGTGCGCTAATCTAACTTACTGTACAATCTGATGTGTATGCACAATATCGGACCACCCTACCTAACTACCGCTGTCACCTGCCTGCTTTCTGCTACACACCACAACACGAGTGCGCTAATCTAACTTACTGTACAATCTGATGTGTATGCACAATATCGGACCACCCTACCTAACTACCGCTGTCACCTGCCTGCTTTCTGCTACACACCACAACACGAGTGCGCTAATCTAACTTACTGTACAATCTGATGTGTATGCACAATATCGGACCACCCTACCTAACTACCGCTGTCACCTGCCTGCTTTCTGCTACACACCACAACACGAGTGCGCTAATCTAACTTACTGTACAATCTGATGTGTATGCACAATATCGGACCACCCTACCTAACTACCGCTGTCACCTGCCTGCTTTCTGCTACACACCACAACACGAGTGCGCTAATCTAACTTACTGTACAATCTGATGTGTATGCACAATATCGGACCACCCTACCTAACTACCGCTGTCACCTGCCTGCTTTCTGCTACACACCACAACACGAGTGCGCTAATCTAACTTACTGTACAATCTGATGTGTATGCACAATATCGGACCACCCTACCTAACTACCGCTGTCACCTGCCTGCTTTCTGCTACACACCACAACACGAGTGCGCTAATCTAACTTACTGTACAATCTGATGTGTATGCACAATATCGGACCACCCTACCTAACTACCGCTGTCACCTGCCTGCTTTCTGCTACACACCACAACACGAGTGCGCTAATCTAACTTACTGTACAATCTGATGTGTATGCACAATATCGTACCACCCTACCTAACTACCGCTGTCACCTGCCTGCTTTCTGCTACACACCACAACACGAGTGCGCTAATCTAACTTACTGTACAATCTGATGTGTATGCACAATATCGTACCACCCTACCTAACTACCGCTGTCACCTGCCTGCTTTCTGCTACACACCACAACACGAGTGCGCTAATCTAACTTACTGTACAATCTGATGTGTATGCACAATATCGGACCACCCTACCTAACTACCGCTGTCACCTGCCTGCTTTCTGCTACACACCACAACACGAGTGCGCTAATCTAACTTACTGTACAATCTGATGTGTATGCACAATATCGGACCACCCTACCTAACTACCGCTGTCACCTGCCTGCTTTCTGCTACACACCACAACACGAGTGCGCTAATCTAACTTACTGTACAATCTGATGTGTATGCACAATATCGGACCACCCTACCTAACTACCGCTGTCACCTGCCTGCTTTCTGCTACACACCACAACACGAGTGCGCTAATCTAACTTACTGTACAATCTGATGTGTATGCACAATATCGGACCACCCTACCTAACTACCGCTGTCACCTGCCTGCTTTCTGCTACACACCACAACACGAGTGCGCTAATCTAACTTACTGTACAATCTGATGTGTATGCACAATATCGGACCACCCTACCTAACTACCGCTGTCACCTGCCTGCTTTCTGCTACACACCACAACACGAGTGCGCTAATCTAACTTACTGTACAATCTGATGTGTATGCACAATATCGTACCACCCTACCTAACTACCGCTGTCACCTGCCTGTTTTCTGCTACACACCACAACACGAGTGCGCTAATCTAACTTACTGTACAATCTGATGTGTATGCACAATATCGGACCACCCTACCTAACTACCGCTGTCACCTGCCTGCTTTCTGCTACACACCACAACACGAGTGCGCTAATCTAACTTACTGTACAATCTGATGTGTATGCACAATATCGGACCACCCTACTTATCCACTGCTGTCACCTGCCTGCTTTCTGCTGCACTACACAGCAGGGTCTGTCCATGGTATTTTCGCACGTTAATAAATTGATTAATGTTTCTCAGCTGAGTAATACAGCCGACGTACCTAGCTCAAAGCTATAAGTTCCGAATTCTAGCTTCAGATAATCTTAAGAAGTCCACACATACGTGACGTCATTTATCCAAACGTTACAGTTCTCTGCAAATTTTCACCTGATAAGAATACGTAAGTCTTTCGATTTGGAACGAAATAGTCAAACTTAGCATTAGTATTAAGTTAAAACAGGTAAATATATGTATGTACGGACAATGTACAGCTCGATTGCGAACGCGTGCCTATAAACGCATAATATGTATTGCTCAATGTAATATAATTACTCTAGTTGTTCCGTCACATTTCCTGATCCTAAGGTTCAAGTAACTGGTGAGTCATTACAAAGTAACGTAAGATTTATACTCAATTAAATAGGAAAAACACTCTTTAAAACATATTGTTTATTCGCCCACACCGTTTTCGGCAACTATGCTATGATCATGGTAGTTAAACTCAAGTTATTATAAACAAATAATAATATATAAATAATAAAAAACAAAAACAAAAACTAATAAACACATAATGTATGTGTTAATTTTGTGTACTAATCTATACGTCTCTTGTGGTAAATGTTATTATTATATATTAAATTTTTAATCTTTATTGGATTTTTTGGCTAGTTTGCATGCTATTTAATATATTTTTCGGATCGGCCTCGAAAATTATATATATATATATATATATATATATATATATATATACAGGCTATATAAACTCCTTCATTGGAACATACATTTTTAATGTCAATAAACATCATGTTATCCTTCATATTTGTATATTTATGATTACTTTTAAACAGATGCTCTGCCAAATTTGACTTCATCGTTGTTCTGTTATTTGACTTTAAATCGTGTATGTATTCTTGAATCTCAATTTGGAATATTATATTAGGACAATATAATATTTTTTACATTCACTGCAATTAATTCCGTAAACTCTAAAAATGGTATATGTATCTATTTTTTCTTATTTCCCTCCTTTATTTATATATTATTAATAAGATCATAGCAATTATTTCCAGTTCCAATTATGTAAAATATGGAATTTTCAAACGTTATTTTTGTTACTGTCCTGATAGTTATTCTAAAATAAAGGCATATCTATTCCTTATCTTCTTTGTTTTTGTTACTATCAACATTTTTCTTAAATTTGTTTAATGTTTTTCAATTGTTTTGAACTTGCATTCATTTTTCTTGCTAAATTTAGAATATTTCCTCTTTTATTTTCAAAATTACATTTACTAGTAGGTATTTTTGTTATCTTTACACATAGTAAAAATTCTGCCATTTTTTTTTTATCCATGGGTGATTTGAGTCTTTTGGAATAAGTAGATCTGTTTGATATGAGATTTATATTTATTTGGGGTTTATAATATTTACTATACATTCTATCTTTAAAATTTATATTATTGATAAACGAAAAATTAAGAATGTTATAAATAGTACCGTTTTGTTTGAAGATATATTATCGTATATATTTTAAAACATTACCACGCATAATATAATAAACAACCACCTACTCAATGTTAAAATAGGTATACTCTTACGATATGAGAAAATGATGAATTCTTCTTAGTGTGCAAAATTAGACTGCTTAAAATGAAAATATTAATTTTAAATGAAATATATTATTCATGTGTTAATTCATCAGCGTCGGATCAATCAGTAAAGTATTATATAAAAGAACTTCCTTTTATACCTCACTCTCCCTCAAAATTATAGAATATACCCAAACCATACTTCTTGACAATTAACGCACTCCAATGTAAATTAAAAATGGAAATAAAAAAAAGGAACTGACACGGAGAGTGATCAGGTTTTAACACATGCAAAATTACCATAGAACTGAAAGGAATCGTCTTAGCAAAATGTATGATATTAATGATATTCTAAACAAAAGAGGACGATCAAATCAAATAATCCTACCGTGGTCCACGGGTGCAGCATGCAGTGAGGCACTGTCCCTCCGCGCCACCTGTAGCGGGCGGTGCGGGTGCGGGAGCGGCAGGGCGGCCCTGCGCGTGCGTCCACCCCATCCTCGCACAGGCCATCGATAATACCTAACAGATCCTCGTCTGTCACACGTGGTCTCACACCCGTGCATGATCTGGCATTGAGTCCACCCCATCCTCGCACAGGCCATCGATAATACTTAACAGATCCTCGTCTGTCACATGTGGTCTCACACCCATGCATGATCTGGCATTGAGTCCACCCCATCCCCGCACAGGCCATCGATAATACCTAACAGATTCTCGCGTGTTACACGTGGTCTCACACCCGTGCATGATCTGGCATTGAGTCCACCCCATCCTCGCACAGGCCATCGATAATACCTAACAGATTCTCGTCTGTCACACGTGGTCTCACACCCGTGCATGATCTGGCATTGAGTCCACCCCATCCTCGCACAGGCCATCGATAATACCTAACAGATTCTCGCGTGTCACACGTGGTCTCACACCCGTGCATGATCTGGCATTGAGTCCACCCCATCCTCGCACAGGCCATCGATAATACCTAACAGATTCTCGTCTGTCACACGTGGTCTCACACCCGTGCATGATCTGGCATTGAGTCCACCCCATCCTCGCACAGGCCATCGATAATACCTAACAGATTCTCGTCTGTCACACGTGGTCTCACACCCGTGCATGATCTGGCATTGAGTCCACCCCATCCTCGCACAGGCCATCGACAATACCTAACAGATTCTCGTCTGTCACACGTGGTCTCACACCCGTGCATGATCTGGCATTGAGTCCACCCCATCCTCGCACAGGCCATCGATAATACCTAACAGATTCTCGTCTGTCACACGTGGTCTTCACACCCGTGCATGATCTGGCATTGAGTCCACCCCATCCTCGCACAGGCCATCGATAATACCTAACAGATTCTCGTCTGTCACACGTGGTCTCACACCCGTGCATGATCTGGCACTGAGTCCACCCCATCCTCGCACAGGCCATCGATAATACTTAACAGATCCTCGTCTGTCACACGTGGTCTCACACCCATGCATGATCTGGCATGAGTTCACCCCATCCTAGCACAGGCCATCGATAATACCTTCCAGATCCTCGTCTGACATACGTGATCGCACACCCGTGCACGGTCATCCAAATTTACAGGATACATTCCTCGACTTTGTGCAGGGTGCCGAAGTAGGGATGAAGTTCAATTAAATTTTCATCTCGTTTTGTCAGTATTTCAAGCATAACGTATTATTTGATAAAGCAGGGTAGATTAATATTGTTTCCCACCCTTCTCTTGATCTCATTTCACAATTTATATTTTTAATACAACTCATTTTATTGCATCTGGAATTTAACACAAAAAGATCTCTAAGGACCATTTTCAAAAGGTGCAGATTGTGGACCTGTAAATGTAAATCCTCTTGGAGCACCTTCACTTCCGACTTACATTTACAATCCTAGCATAATTGTAAAATGTACGCAATAAAAAAAATTACAATCTTGTTAATGACAGATGGCACAGGTAATGTTAGAGAAATCAGAAGAGGATGCCGAAACGTTTGGAGAAGAAGTGGTATATTTCGTGTTACAATTTTGAGAATAACTGAATTGGAGGTGCAATTTCCAGGTTAAAATTTCTTAAGGAATAATCACCCAAAAGTACAATGGATTCTATTACACAAAACCATGTTACACTCACTTTAAAATATTTTCTTTTATTACGTTCAACCTGTTCCAATAAATATTTAAGAATCGATGTGTTTTTTTTTTTTCAATTTATATTTTGGGATCAGTAAAGAAGTTGAAAACCATGTCCGGTTATTGGTGATCACGACCCAGAGCGATAGGAATACAACGTTCTAAGACCAGGAATTGTCTCAGCTCGGACTTAAACTGTTTGGCATCGTTGATACGTCTGATTTCCCCAGGGAGCGTATTGATTACCTTGTGCCTCCAAGTGATCGAAAGCGGCTGTTCCGGGAATCGGTTATTACTGATCGCTTATGACCGAAGAGTGAAGAATTATTGTTTTTAATTGTTCAAAAATGGTGTTTAAAACCCCTAAAGCCAGTCAATTTACACGTTCAGTATTAGTGTTCACATCCGCTTACCGTGTTAAATTTAAAAATGCATACAGCTAACACATGTTCCCATAAAGTTGAATCTTGATTATTTTGTCAAAGCGATATCTGTTACCTTAGAAATGTATTGTAGTTGTGGTTAACACGTTTACTGCAGCAGTTAAGGCCTTAATTAAAACGCCTTACAGACAGCGCTTTGTTCGGTGTCACTCAGTGTGACCAACCGGCAGTGAACATGTTCAGTGCCCACCTATAGCCTATTATAGCTAAACAGTTGTAAGAATAGTGTAAAGTAAGGCTTCTCTGTACATCTATTACATACATTGTAAAACAATGTTTAAGTTAAGATCAATATTTATGTTATTGTATTGTATGCGTGTTTTATTTACCAGTGGCACTACAAGATAGGTGAATTAGTTGTTGTATAAAGTCACGGGAATATATTTGTCTATTGCAATTTCATTTGTTAAACATTTTGGCCGAAAATACTGGAAACTGTGTTCAGACTTTTCCCAAAAACATATCCTTGTTGTATTATTATTAATAAAATAGTTAAAATCGTTAATTATTTCATCTTGAAAAGCCTATAGAAATAAAATGTATGTAACTAACCGTCGAGTTTTAACTATTTCTCTATATAAGGTGCTTACTAGCTAAAATATAACTACTGTACATCACTTAGAAGATTTAAACGGCTGCCATCTTAAAACATTAAGGTATAAAGAAACATAACAACGATATTAAATTGGTTAACATTTTTAACTATTAATAATGTTAACCTGTGACCTATAGTGTGTAATGCTCTACATACCAAATATTGATAAATGCGAACGACAATAATCTTAAAATCTATATTGAATTAAATAAAGCTGGCTAACGAAATTGTCAGAGTATGTAAGTACAACTACTGTCCCCGTACCAAGTGTTTTTAATCAAATACAACACAGTATATTTATCCGGTTAACAAAACCCCTGGGAATCAGTCGGGGAAAATGTTTGGTAATTTTGGTAAGAGTGTGTTTGTAGTAGGTAAATTTCGTAGAAATTTAAAAGCTCTACATTTTACATTGGTAATATAAAAACTGTGTTGAGACCTTATAAATATAGTATATGGATGATAGGGAAATTATATGAAAATATAAATATCAAACAATAATCTATTTATACTTCCAATTTCGTTGTTAAAATAGCTTTTCTTTATTGAGCTCAATTGTAATTGTGCTGTAAATAAGTCTAGATTTCACATTTCATTGAGTACATTCTGATTTTCATCACTTCATCCGTTACAAGAATTATTTAAACTATACACAACTAGTTTGGAAATTTCAAATACAGAACAATTAACTCTTATTGATTCAACCTGACTTTAGAAAGAACGTAAGTCGACGATTTCAAGAAAAAGACCAATTGTAAGAATTTAATTTGGTTCCTTACGAATTGAATTGCGGAAAGCGGAGCGGAAATGGAAAGGCAATAGGAGAGGGCCCTTGGGACCTGGGGGTTTACTCCCAGTACAATTGTAGACTTCACGGTTTGCCGTACACAATCGTGTGACATTTGCATTGCGCACCTGTTCTCAGCTAAATTCAATATTATTTCCACCATTTGCTGGTGTTTGCCGAAAGTCAAGTTAAACTCCGTTAACTGTGAAACTTTCTTTTACTAAAACAACTCCTTCGCCTCCAATATTATAACGAGGTTATAAAAGGAAGCAGATTAGGTTGTTTTTATAAGTTAATTCCCAACTTTTTATTAACAATGCACCACTGTTGTTGTTATGTTATAACTGACATAATAATGTAAGTCATTGTTATTACTTTTATACAATTTACAATTTCAATATAATAAGACAATCTAGGAAAATATGTGTATTGATTTGTTATATGTTTTATATATATATATATATATATATATATATATATATATATATAAATATATATTAGTATTTCACTCATTGAAATAAAAAACAATACCCACATCTTTAGGGAACAAAATAAGAATATTAATATATCAATAAAAACACAATAATTATATATGTGTGTTTATTTTTTTGCCGTTTTATATAGAAAGCAATAGATCATTTTAATGTTATATATAAAATATTTAATAAATTTATGTTATGAACTCCACATTATAGGGCTATCTTTATGTTAGAATAATAAATTGTAAACTAAAATGAAATAAAAGAATTTTAAAAGGGTTTTAGTTTACAATTTATTATTAATAAATTTAATATTCATCCATTTTTTATTTTTAACGGTAACGCCTAACTACCACATAATACAGATTCTTTCTTATTTTCAGTTCTATAGTTTTCGTTATTTGTTCGCGATTAATTGCCACATTATTGCACAATTAATACATATTTTCTAAGTTGTATATCATGAATTTGTTTCACTTTAATTTTTTATATTATTATGTGAAAAACATATGGAAATATGAGGAAATAACATTTTAAATAACACAAACCTAATACAAAACCAAAAAGATTTAGATTTCACTAAATGTATACACGTAACCTTCCGTTGGTAACCTTCGCGAGTACAATTAAAAAGTACAAATAGTTAAGCATTCATATTAATGGCAACAAAAATCCATCTATAAATAATAAATTCATCCACATTATAAAGTGTATACATTTATTACGCAATGCATACAAAGTATCACTCAACAACATATATAAAGATACTTAATAACTTTTATTCTGCTAAGAGATTGCAGGCTGACTGATAGCACTTATAAAAGAGAAATAATCGCCTTACGGAGCCTGTTGAGACACAGTTCAATAGTGGTGAGGTATCGGCGCGGCGCTCAGGGTGCGAAAGGAAACAGGGGAAACTGGGTCTTAGGGTCACATAAAGGGCGAATTAAACTTGGAACTGAGCCTCAGAGACTTCCCAACTGCACTTTGTAGGGTGATTAGATAAGTTAGGCTTCCCTCGGCGAGTTAGGTTGTGTGGCCACCATCGCTTTAAACAGCTCAAGAACTCTCAGTTTCTCTACATGTCAATGAGTGAAGACTATAGTGTGGCTATAGGGATCACGACATATTAATTTCTTGTATATAAGTAACCTTACGAACTTCTTAAGTAATTTTCTCCCACCAAAATAATGAAAAACTCATATAAACTTATGCCCGGAAACGCTTTGTTATCGAGCTACGGCTAGCGAAATATTTCGTCCGATTTTCAGGGAAAGGGCGGAAATAAAGTGAAACTGATGTTTTTATGGCGTAAATATAGTTGTTAATTTATTAAATTTTATGTAAAATGAACTGAAAAATTGAATAAAATACTTCCTAGACCTGTAAGACCTATTTCTGAGATATCAGACAAAATATGCAACATTCGGTCTTGAAAAACAAGCTTTGTTTGGATTTGAAGTACATTAACTTCATTAAAAGGGAACGCAAACTGTATAACTAAAAATTGTATAGAATTTAATTCCGAAGATAATGTAAAATAGGCTAGTAATAAACAAATACTAAGTTTAAAAAAAGAATAATTAAATCAACTGATACGAAAATTAAGACAGAAAATGCAATATCTGTTTATTAAATATTTTTATATGAATTTTTTTTCATTATTTTGATGAGAGGAAATCACCTGAGAAGCTTGTTAGGTTACCCGTGGGACACCCTGTATAAGAAATATGGAATAGGTGAAGTCAAAAGTAATATTTGATTAAAACAATACCTATGGAACATTGTGAAGGTTAACAGTTTAAGACTTTAAATTACCGTGAAAAAGTTAAATAAAGCATTTACAATAACGTAATTGATTCAAATTAGAATCTATTTGTGTGAAGAAGCTGTACAAAGAGCCTGGTTCTACGATAGACAATTACTTTTTGGTTAAAGGTGCTTTTCTGTGACTCCAGCAAATGCGAGAGTAATGCCGCATTCACACTAGGTTGCTACAATGCTGTGCCATGGCTATATAGATGGGCTACAAGTTCACAAGTGTATTCACTAACATACATACAGCTATACAGCTCGGCTATGTCGTTTGATTTGGGAGCTACACAGACGACATTACGATATCCATCGGTGGTCGGGAAAAAATCAAAAGAAATGATGTAGCTCGGCTATATGATTATGTTGCAGCGACTTATAGCTCTGCTACAAACTCCAGTGTGTGCCATAACGCTGTGTACAAAAGTATACCACATTATTGCTCAGGTAAGCAAACATATTTCACCATATGAACATGGGTCTCCGATCTTAGTTCCCCGTCTGCCTGTCTGTATATGTTTTTATAAAAAATTGATATCTTAAAAGATAATAAATTAAAGTATACAAAATTTGGCTAAAATGTTTATTATAACAATCCAGTTACTGAAAAATATCATTAAATTATCTTTAGTATTTTCAAAATGGCGGTCATTACAGTTTTTGAACTTTGAATATCTTAAAAACCAGCAATTTTCTCATGAATAACAAGAATAAAAGTTTTTAGAAAATTTTACACGAATCTAATTACATAAAAATAATTTAAGTCAAATAATAAATAACCAGATTTAGATCAGATTTACTGTAACAAGACTGACCCACAGTGAGGTTCTCAGCGAATAGCCAACAATACAAAACTGAATAAACATCAGCTATCAACGTGGGCCATATGTTGTCACAGTAAATCTGCTCTAAAATCAATTATTTATAACTCCATTTAAATAATTTTGGTGTTAATAGATTCGTGATAAAAGTCTCTAAAAACTGTTATTCGTGCAATGCTTGAGAGAAAATGTTAGTTTTTAAGACATTGAAAGTTTAAAAGTTTTAATGGCCGCCATTTTGAAAATACTAAAGATAATTTCAAGATATTTCTTCCTCTAACTGGTCATGTTATCATAAACATTTGAAAAAATTTTTGTTTAATTTAGTTAATTATTAAAAACAAAAATTTATAAGATAAACAAAACAAACACAGACAGATGGAAAACTAAGAATCGGAGACCCATGTTCATATGATGAAATATGTTTGTCTTGACCTGGGCAATAACGTGGTATACCTTTGTCCACAGAGTTACTGGGCACCTTGTATAACCCGGACATATAGATGTGCGGCTATGTGGTGTAAACGCGACATAAGAGGATTAAAGCATTAAGAAGAAGAATAGGACAAATCAGTGAAATATGGTTTGAGTATGCAGAACTAGTTGAACCAGTATTAATGGATTAAGCGCTGACCACACCATTGTCAACATAACCGACCACAGTTTATTCCCCCACATATATAACCCTGCCCTGTAAAATCAGAGTACTTTACAATAACAAAATCGTGCCAAAGAACCTAATAACGATCAGGAAGGAATCCTAACTAAACCCAAAGTCTTTCAGACAATTTAAGAAAAAAGGAGATAGATTAAAAACGTTTATACTCATAAAACTATTAACGATTAGACGTTTACCTGCGAGAATGTTGTAACGCCACATCTGCATACTCAAACCAGAGGACCATTTCATTCCAGGTGAAGTGACAATGTCGTAACTATTCTACCTTGATGGATCAGATCACCGTTACGTAACACAATACCGGATGAGTGGGTACGCCACTAAACCTATTTTCCGAAATGGTCTGAATCTCTGTTGTGGATTTAATGTTTAATTTACGTCTGCAAGCGTATTCACTCGCTCAGGGGGGCAAATCAATACACGGCAATGGGAATGTTTCCAGTCTACTTCCGAGAGACATACTCAGAAGCCATCTAAAATTACGAGAACGTCAAAGGAGAACATTACAGCGGTGTTAATGCCGACGGCTCACACCACAGGCAGCGCAATCACTTCACGTCCGATCTTCTTGATTTGAATTAATAGTTCCCTTAATCTAATTTAATTTGTAGTGCCAGTGCCTGACGGATATGTTGTATACTTAGTTCTGTAGAAGTTGTATAAATCAATGTACAATTAAATGTTACATGTGTAGAACATATATTTGCATGAATTTGTAAAAATAATTCTGATAATCCAGATAATGAATTGAACATGACCCGACAAACGTACAATAACGATTATCGTCACGAGCCACCATGAACAATTGTCCGATTGTGACAAGGATTTATCGTGTGACGGGGACACAATAGCCGCTCTGTGCAGGTAAGGTCAAGACCAAGATCACACAGCAGGACATGACATGACCCGACAAACGTACAATAACGATTATCGTCACGAGCCACCATGAACAATTGTCCGATTGTGACAAGGATTTATCGTGTGACGGGGACACAATAGCCGCTCTGTGCAGGTAAGGTCAAGACCAAGATCACACAGCAGGACATGACATGACCCGACAAACGTACAATAACTGTTATCGTCACGAGCCACTATGAACAATTGTCCGATTATCACAAGGAGTTATCGTGTGACGGGGACACAATAGCCGCTCTGTGCAGTGTAAGGTCAAGGCCAAGATCACACAGCAGGACATGACATGACCCGACAAACGTACAATAACTGTTATCGTCACGAGCCACTATGAACAATTGTCCGATTATCACAAGGAGTTATCGTGTGACGGGGACACAATAGCCGCTCTGTGCAGTGTAAGGTCAAGACCAAGATCAGCAAGACATGACCCAGATACTTCACCGTCCTCGGTGATAGTTAACCATCGATACGTTATCACCACCTCTGCTTCTTTACCACAACCACACGACCAAGTATTCTTCTCTATCTGTAGCATCGTTTCATTAACACTATCAATACTACAAATTATTTTTACATACGAAGCATGTTTTGTTTGTTTCTTTAATGCAAAATGTATTATTATTTTAAATAACTAAAGAAATAATATTCAAACTGATATTTTGTTATTTTAAGTATAACTATTTCTAGCCCACCCCCAAGCGCTTATATTGAGTGTCTAGCTGTTGTGTCCGATTTGCTAATACGAAATACCCTAAGTTTAATACTCTGTCAGTCGATTTCACGTTTTATATAATGCAGCATTTCACACGTTGACGGATACCATTACACATTTTTCAATCTTGCATTTTAAACAATCAAAACATTTTAGAAATTTGACAAATTTCGTACTATTGACTCACAACAACAAAATTTGATCTAATAAGTGTTTAAAGCAATTACACGACGAGGCCAAAGCTAACGATGGGGAATGATTTTCATCAAATTTCCGTTTTGCTCCACCCCTTGAAAATTATATGAAACAGTGTTGTAGATTAGTCGGTATCGTATGTAGAGAAAGCCGAAGTATTCAAATCGAACTTTTTTTACCAATAATGGGTTTACTCCTAGGTTCCCAATTTGACAACTTACCGGTACCGGAGAGGTTCAATGATCGTACCGCTCGTTTTTATACAGGTATGACAGATGAGATACACTGTGCTACACAGATCAGAGACAAGGTATAGTTTGACACAATCTCAGGCATGTTAAATTTACGAATTTACATCGGATAGCTTTCTTTATTCCTTTTTAAATATCTAAAAAGATCATGCTGGATTGCTGGTATTAATGGCACAGAAACGTAAGACTAGAACATTTCTTTTAGGTGTTAAGGCCCCGATATGTACCCGATTTTGAAGGAAAAGGTAGCGTCAATTGAAGCTATAAATAAATACTATTGCATAGTTAGAAACCTCCACCTTCCCTGTCAACAATAGTAACACTTTACTTGTGAGCTTTGTTCTTATTTTATAAAAAGTTTAAATTAACTGAAATGACATAATTTATTATTAAATTATAATAACGTCACTGTGTTAATACTGGGTAATAGAGACAGATACGATTAAGACAACTTAAAAATAACTGTATTAATTATTTACTCAGTTAATTACTAATTCAGCTATGTTTAAATCAACCAACTCACTTCAATAAAAGGTGATATCTAACGAATAGATACAATATCTGATTATTAAACAATTAAATATAGTTTGCGACAGCATGAGTAAGTAGAGGGAGATTGTTAAAAGCCAAACAGTTTTTGAAGTTTCGTGAATTAGTTTGACGTTAATTAAAAAGGGCTCACAGACAATTAAGCTGAGACCTGTTCTCAACCATCAGAAAATCTTGCTGGCTTTGATCAGAATAAAACGGGGCGTATTTTGCTACTAAAAGGAGCCGCATTTATTTATAATTGGCTAGGTGGGTTGTTAAAGCATAAAGGATTTATATTTAAAATTATAAGGAGAGAATTTAAATATGGTAAAAAATATAACATCATAACCAACATTAAAACAATGAATTATCTTATATAACAAATCATTTCAGTCAATATTTCCGTACAAATGAAATGTTGGAACTTTCCTTCAAATGAAATACACGATACTATTCATGTGTGGGAATTTAAACAATCGTATCTGTTATTTAGTAATATATACTATATTTACCCTCGATTTCACGCTTATTGACAAAACAGTTTCCCCTTTAGCCGTAATGCTTTAAAAAGCTGTTTTACCTCCATAGTGACTACATAAGCTATGATTGTAATATGGCGAAATGTTACAACAATTACAATAGGCATATTTAAACTCAATATTATTTTAGAGTTGAAACTAAGTAAGCAAACATTTAACTCAACCGGCATTAATACTTTTGAGGTATATATAAACACAGAAACAGTGAAATATTTGGTAATATGAATAATTCCATAAATGTTGCACCCTCCCGCTTAGGAAGGCCTCCCCGGCGCATTGTGCTCGTTTGAATTCTCGGCTAGCGTTCTTAGAAATTATGCATTAAGCCCTCTGTAGAGCAACTATGGTGAGAAGGGCTGACTCGATGTGAATGTTGAATTTAGCTCCAGTTCACCTTCCTCTTACGTGCAGCATTTGAAATCTGATACTGTTGCTGACTTGACTCCTTAAATCTGGAGTCATGTTTGTCTCAAGTAATCCAAAAATAGTCCGTGACGAAAAATCGAAGAAGAAATTAATGCAGTTTATTCATTGATCAGGATGGAAGGATCACATCACATTACCATTCAAACATTCTTCACTTTACGGGAGGATCCTCATACTACACCATTGTAAGTATTTGTTAATATACATTTAATTGGCTGAGTTCTTGTTTGTATTTCAGATTACAAACTTAACAAAATCACAAGGAATATTAAAAACTACCCTGATTACAGCAAGTCTGATTAAACATTAAGATTCCTATCTTAAACAACATTTTACTGAATACTTTTAAAGAGACAAAATAGTCGGTGACGAAGAACGAAGACGCCCAAAATGAACCCCCCCCCCCGCATCGTTTCTACATCAGAGACAACAAGACTACAAAACGTAGTCAATCCAGGTGAAGAGACATATCATTGTCTCATCAGGTGCACAATTAAGCGCACTTCAAACGAACCTGACTCCAGATTTTAGGAGTAAAATCTGCAACAGTATCAGATTTCAGATGCTGCACGTAAGAGGAAGGTGAACTGGAGCTAAATTCAACATTTACATCGAATCAACCCTTTGCACCACAGCTGCTTTATTTGTAGAAGACTAGGGCGGTTGCTCGGTTGTTCCCAAATCGTTATTATTTATCCTAGGAATTATGTCAACCTATCAACCTGATATTATATCCTGATATATAAATCTGGTATTATATCCTTCAATACCTGCAACACTGACTAGCCACACTCGAAAACATTTCACTTCTGTACGTACATTATAAGGGACACGGGCTCGCTGTGCCTCCTTTGCTGACAGCCCTTTCCTCCAAACACTATAAGCACGCTCTGCCTCGCTACTCACAGTTGTGTGTTCATTAATTAGGTGAATTACACGGTTTGAATTCGTCACTGACGTCATCTGTGGTAAACGTTACATAATACACGTGTCATTGCTATTTACTTTACACGATTGATAACGTACCGTATACAGTTTATAACATATGAATTTAAAAGTATATTGCAACCAATCTCCGACAGATGTGCGGATATTAGTTGTTGAGGTATTTGGTGGGAAAGGGCAATAGAAGTGCCACACAGATGTCCTAACCATACATGGATTATTTCTTTTGGGTGATGATGAACATAAAGATCAAGTACCCTGAAAAACCGCAAACAATTGAGAAATTTGAAAGACACTTTTTTCAAGGACATTGATTATACGAGCTAAGTGATGTATGCTTAAGTGTTCCAAATCGTCTGAAAAATGTATCAACAAAGGTGGAAAACAATCCAGAAAGAATATTATAAAATAATCCTGTAGTTTCAATAAAGCTTTCACTTCTGCTCAAATTTCGAACTGTTTGTTTCTATTCGATGAAACTTTTGGACCACCCAGGATAACGTGTGACACAGAATTACTTTTGAAAATTTAAATTATAACGTATATAAAAATGTTGGATAAGTTACAATTCTCACCATTAAAACAGTTTTAGTTCTCAATCAAAATCATTTAAAGATAGGCTTTACCAACAACCTTCGTATTAAATTTTTTGAGCCATAACCTTTGTATTTTTTTCGAAATATTAATGTTTTTGTAGGCAAATGTTATAATAGGTAAATATTTTATGTAAGACATCATTTTTAAAGGAAGTCTTTTTGCAAACCATACAATTTTGCTACCGCTATTGTAAAAAGGTAAACAATTTGTTCAAAGAAATCTCACCAAAATGTTGCTTTTGACTTGCGCTTTCTAACGAAGTACTATGTAATGCAGGGTTGGATTTGAAAATTTTGATACACCAGGTTTGACACTTCATGTACGGTACATAAAATCTGATGAAACTATTTTAGATACATCCTCTTATCTGATGTTTAGGGGTTGCAGTTTGTTCCTTTGTTATAGCTACAATCGTTTTCCTGATAAATGATTAAGACACCTCAGATGTATCAACCTTTATATTAAATACACACCAAAATCATAGCATGTTTGGTTATTAGGTGCTCAAAATTATAAATCCATTATCTTTGAACATAAGGTCTTTTCATGTAAAATGAATCCGTATCCACACAAAAACAATGTTTGACTTATTATCATACTGTATTATTATGTTATCCTATGTTTTTTTTTATTACTATTACTTTGTCGATTTTAGTTTTATAATATTGTTCAAAAGAAATATAAATGTTACTTTAAGTTGTCATACAGAACTACACACCCACAGACAGTAAACACAGCTATGTAGGGTCAATCTAAACGTTTCACTAAAACCTAAAACCTAGATATATTCAGCAGCAACTCTGTGGCGGTGCAAGGAGGAGATTGCGGTCGCGGAGACCGTAGCTGGCGGTCACCGTGCAAATGGATTGTTACAGGCGTCCCCTGGCCCGCTAGGACTGTCGTCTGTCGGCTCGCTGCTGTTGGTGCTGGCTCACAAACGATGAATCCGACAAATGGATTGTTTCAGGCGTCCCCTGACCCGCTAGAACTGTCATTAGTCGGCTTGCTGCTGTTGGTGCTGGCTCACAAACGATGAATCCGACAAATGGATTGTTTCAGGTCCCCTGACCCGCTAGGACTGTCATTAGTCGGCTTGCTGCTGTTGGTGCTGGCTCACAAACGATGAATCCGACAAATGGATTGTTTCAGGCGTCCCCTGACCCGCTAGGACTGTCATTAGTCGGCTTGCTGCTGTTGGTGCTGGCTCACAAACGATGAATCCGACAAATGGATTGTTTTCAAGCGTCCCCTGGCCCGCTAGGACTGTCATCAGTCGGCTTGCTGCTGTTGGTGCTGGCTCACAAACGATGAATCCGACAAATGGATTGTTTCAGGCGTCCCCTGACCCGCTAGGAACTGTCATTAGTCGGCTTGCTGCTGTTGGTGCTGGCTCACAAACGATGAATCCGACAAATGGATTGTTTCAGGCGTCCCCTGGCCCGCTAGGACTGTCATCAGTCGGCTTGCTGCTGTTGGTGCTGGCTCACAAACGATGAATCCGAGAAATGGATTGTTTCAGGCGTCCCCTGGCCCGCTAGGAGTGTCGTCTGCCGGGTCGCTGCTGTTGGTGCTGGCTCACAAACGATGAATCCGACAAATGGATTGTTACATGCGTCCCCTGGCCCGCTAGGACTGTTGTCTGCCGACTTTATATGTCTCGAACACAGATTAGTTGGTGAGGGCAAGATTGACAAGAAGAAAAGTATCTTCGAAGAGGAGGTCAAACAAAATATGCAAGGTTTTAAGCCTTTAAGAATCTTATCTTTTGTAAAGTAAGATAATAAGTGTAATACCATTTTATTAACTCGAATACCAGAAGTTTATTTTTATTTGGTAAAAGATAATAATATTCTTCTACGTTACGTCAAAATAAATAATCCACAAATATATCCTTATTCCCAAAGAAACTGGACTACTTATAAAGAGGACTTTCTAAATTGTTTTAGAAAAATACGTAAGGTAGATTTTTTTATAAAGCCAAATTAGCAATCATTTTGACATCGTCACCCAGCCTCCGTGCTCAGCAGTCTATGTCCGTTACGTAAGTGAACAGTTGGCAAGAAACTTACAATTCGTACTAAGGAAATTATTAAAAAAAAATGTTATGCTTAAAAAGTGCATTAACTCGCAAGACCGTTTATTCCCTAACATTAATTAACAGACAAACTCAAGGGGAGAGCTCTTCAATTCAGACTTAAAGACGAGACCGCCGCCCTTTCAGCGAAATTCCTCAGCCAAGTCAACGTAGAAGAGACAGTAAAGGCACGTTCTTGCAGCCTGCGTACAAAGCAGGGCAGAGACTGTGAGTGCGAGAGAGAGGGAGGTAGTGTTGGTGACGTCAGAGGATCGATCAGCTGGCGGCGCGGCGCGGTGTGGCGTAGCGCGGCGCCTGTCACCTGCACCTGTTATCGCTCTTATCACTCTTATCACCGACTGCCGGCTCACTATTGTGTCTGTCTCTCCTACAGCTACAACAAGTACGTCGCGCCGTACACAGTTGACATTCCTCCGTATCTGACGTATTCTTGTAGCGCTTCTGTCAAGCCACGGGAAAACGGAAATGGATTTTATTCCGCTATTTATATGAACCTGAAATCATCACTACTCCATTCTACAAATCGATTTTGCAGAAAAATCGTCTGATTCCCATTATATTACAAAATAATAATAACTGTTCATTAACTTCACTGATGAACCGTTTCTTTGACATAAATTAATCGAATGCTCTAACATTAATAACCATAATGTACTCACGAAAACCCGTCTAAGATATGTTTTTATTTCACAGTACAGTACATTCGTAGCTATACATTATGTAAAATCTTTACATTTGGCTGTGTTAAACTCTGTGTATAAAATGTTCTAATAAAATCTATAACAAACTTGTTAAATATTTTTCATTCTGGTAATACTAATAATTATTTTGTATCACTGCTTACAAACATTATGGTGTTGTTCCCACTACACTTTAACAGGGTATTTAAAGATTTCAACTTAATTCATCGTAATGCACTAAAATATAACACGCAAAGGGAATCTTATCTATGTATGTAGCACCAATGAACATATGTTCTATGGTTTAGATACGCGTGATTAATTAATAAAACAATGAACACGGGTTACTTCGAACACAACTATATGTGATAAGTATTGACTTATTTTAACGGGGTTTACGAGTCTTCCGCTTGATTATTTGCATTTCTAGTAGAGTCAGGATTCACGTTTTCTAGTTTAGACGTGTGTAATTTTTATTATTTGTCCGTAGACTAGGTTTTCTAATGTTAAAATATTACACGCAGATTCAGTTTGAGTTTAACGACAAAAGTTAAACTCATGCAAGATTGCAGCATTGCTGCTAGATGAATATTCATTCGTTGAAACTCATTGAACTGGAAATTTACAAACGTATGTCCACTGTATCATTGCAAGTACGATTTCATTAGGATATTTTTTATTCTATTGTACACAAGTCCACTGATGACGAGATATGTATACAATTTACTTATTATAGATAATTTGAACTGCGTTAACATGCAGGATGGAGCAATACGTTTTTCACACCGAAATTACTGTTTTTACTTAAGCTTACTAATATTATTTTCACTTAATGTTACAAATAAACGGTGACATTTATAGAAAATGACAAAATAGTGGACAAAATTGCTCGGGGTTAACGACAAGTTCAGAAGGCTCCATGGATTTATAAATTTCAAATGCAAAGCAAATTCTAAGTTATTGTTACGAATTTTAAATCCATAATTTTTGTATATCACAACCTAACAAGACATGGAACTTGACATTACTTATATTTAGATTTTCATTAAAAGCTATTTCACTTGAGTGTTAGGGAAACATAGCAGGTTTTAGTACTTCAATAGGTAAGCTGGTGAAATCGATTTTGAAATTGTAAAATATTTTATATGTTAAATTCATGGGCCTTTAAGATAATTTCCCTGAACACAGAAAAAATATAATTTTTGTTAAACGCCTAGAGATAAAAATTTGAGAATTTTACAGCATGTACATGAGTTTTAGTTTCATGTTATTTGTATTTTATCGCTTAAAGAAATTATTTTGTATAACATTTAAATAAATACAAATTTATAAAAAGACATAACGTAAATATTTTTACCAATAAAACAATTTAAATTACATGAAAAACATAAAACCAATATTTAAGACTTTTATTGTTTTGTGAGGCCTTTCGATAGCGAGGCTATCTTCTTCAGACACATCACAAAGGTAAATACAAAAAGTAAATTTGATTATTAATAATAGTTAACATATGTGATTTAATATTAATTTGTCCTGTGTGGCGTAGTGTGTAAATACAATTAAATTATTACTGGTATTATACTATATACAATTTTGAATGTTATTTTTGTAATCTTCGTTTAAGTAATATTGAATTTTGTATTGGTCCATCTTCTTGATTTAATAGATCTTCTGTATTTGTTTGATTAATGTAATATGACTCCCATGCATTTAAATATCTTGGAGTGTTAACATGTTTTAATAGTTTTAGGTTTTTCTGTGATATAGTGTGTCCAGTATTGATACAGTGAAGTGCGACGGCCGATTTTTCTTTTCTGTTGAATTTAATGTGGGAGCAATGTTCTTTATATCGTGTATGAATTTTTCTTCTTGTTTGTCCAATGTATTTTTTGTTGCAGTCATCACATTTAATTTGGTATATACCTGATTTATTACTAATTTCTTCTTCATGTTTTGGATTTTTCAATTTATTCTTCAATTGACTTGTTGTTTTATATGTGACGTTTTTATTTACTTTTGTGATGTGTCTGAAGAAGATAGCCTCGCTATCGAAAGGCCTCACAAAACAATAAAAGTCTTAAATATTGGTTTTATGTTTTTCATGTAATTTAACAGTGACCAATATAAGCTCCATCTACAGCAATAAAACAATGTTTTACTAATAAAATTCATATTACTAATTTCTGATGCTATTAATCGTGTACATGCTGTAAAAATTGCAAATTCTTATCTTTACTTGAGCCTGATCAGATTTTATATTTCCTAAACGTAATAAATACTTTCCAAGCCCAAACTCGATTGCACCTCCTGAACTAGGCACTAAGTTCTTTAGACTAGTGGTTTGTTAATCAATTAACGTAACTAGAATTTATATCAATTACAATTATTGGATCCCATTCTCTGGTTTCAAACTAGTAACTTGCATGTGTTACAGATCAAACTAGTAACGTGCATGGGTTGTCAGTGCAAATTAGTAACTTGCATGTGATACAGTTCAAACTAGTAACGTGCATGGGTTGTCAGTGCAAATTAGTAACTTGCATGTGATACAGTTCAAATTAAAAACCTACATCTGCTACAGAGCAAACCAATAACTTGCATGTGTTACAGTACAAATTATTAACTTGCATATGTTACAGTACAAATTATTAACTTGCATGTTACAGCGCAAACTAATAAAACTTTTGCGCTGTACAAACTATCAACGTATCATCACAATTGAGTACCACTGGTAACTTAACATTTCAAGTTGAAATTACATTAAATTGTTACTTCAAGCTTATTAAAGAAGCCGTGACACGGATTCCTGTGTGGTTATATCTTCGTTTAAGTTCGATAATGCTTGAACGTTGGTATAATTTAAATTGCCACTATATAAAAAAAAACCATTATAGTTTTTAAATTTCATTGTTTAACATTAATATTTTTAATTATTTAGTTAAAATCATGATTTCTTCTCTTTATATATTTATAATAAATAAGAAAACAAACATATGTTTTATTCACATTATATTTTATCGCAATTTTTTGTTTTATTTAATCGTGTAAAATTGAGTATACTAAGTATTTGTTTTTATTTCAAATTTTTTAACGCATTCCATGTTCATTTTTGTTTGTTTATTACATTATTTGTATTAGGTAGCTTTGGTATAGTGTTCTACTGTTACGTAATGTAAAATGTGTAGTCTTTCTACAAACTACGTTACATTTGGCAATGTATGTAACAGTTTTATGACATCAATAAATTTTAAAAGTCACTTCTCTCATTTTTTTATATAGGCGTATATATTTAGTTAAAACAAATTGGTAAATCCGAGAATTATAATTGTATTTTAATTTTATATCATACATTATTCTGCAAAAAAACCTTTATATAAAATATGATATAAATTGTATTCAAAAAGAGTTCACCATAGGGTTAAGGCGGTTTCTTATATTTAGACCGCCCTGTATATCTCTACTCCGACAATACAAAGATCGTGACTGATCTTTGCGTATTCGACCAATACGAATTTTTTTAACTATATTACAATTTTGGATTCTTTTTGTGCCTTTTTGTAACGAGAAAAAAAATGTTATACCAATCAAGGATAAAAGATATTGTACACTTACTTAAAGGTTGGCTCACAGGTCTACGAATGAAAACACAATAAATTATGCATTCACTGGAAATAAACTAAACACCATATGTTCGTACTAATTTTGCTCTTTTTTCTACCACAAATTATTTATTTTTGTACCAGGAAAATAACTGCTATGAAAAATGTATAAGCTTTTCTTACCATGGGGGAAAAGAAATAAATAGGTGGGCCGTTGTGTAACCACTTGCGCGCAGTTGAAGCTGATTAGTTTAGCTGCAGGCGCGTGACGGACTCGAGCACCGTCACTAGCTAGTCGTTGCTGATGTTTATTGTTACTGGTGATATTTTTGTACAGATGTAGTTTTAAATTTGTGTACGTGAACAATACGAGTTGTGCTGTTTACGGACGTTCATACATTTCCCGAAAATCGTGAAATACGACATAATTGTATAGTTGCCTGTAGGAGGTTAAACGCCTCCTATTGGAAATATTCTAACTGCATACAGCTCCTGTCTAGACCAGAGATCCAACTGTCGTGAATAATTATAAAACCGTATCACAATTTTATTCCATTCTGTGCAATATTTATTTAGTACCCCAGAAATAGTGGTTCATATCTTAGATTTGGACATACATTACATATTATGCAGAAATATTAATTAAAAGTGCATAAATGGCACTAATTCAAAATCTTATTTCAAGTTATGGGCATTTCAGACTATCTATCAAACACTAAACTAAACATATAATACCTATTATAATGTACAAGAAACACGTCGCAGTAAATTGAACCAGGAAACATGTTACTAACAATTTAAAAAAATCATCCATCTTGAAATCTTACATTGTTTCGCGTTTTTAGTTAAATACAATTTTGTTGTGTGCCAAAGATTAAGAACAAATTTTAATAATTTTCCAATGAAAGTCGTTTAACTTCCTACAGCCAACTGTACAATTTTGTTGCATTTCACAATTTTCGAAAAATTTTGAATATTTTATATAACTACCTTTCATTTTTCTGCCGTAGTTTTTTTTTTTAAATCCGTAAACGGCACAACCCGGTATGGTAAAGTTTTGTTCACGTAATGACGTGAACAAAACTTTACCATACCGGGTTGTGCCGTTTACGGATGTAGGTAAGTTGTAGTGTAAGTGTAATGTGTAATGTAGTGCAAGTTCATTAAAAAAAATTAATCACCTCAAACTGGACAAAAATATCACCAGTAGCAATAAACATCAACCACGACTAGCTAGCGACAGCGCAGAAATCCGTCACGCGCCTGCAGCTAAACTAATCAGCTTCAACTCTGCCTACCTATTTCACTTTTCACCATGGTAAGAAAAGCTTATACATTTTTCTGTGCAATTAATTGCTTGGTACAAACATAAAAATTGGTGTTATTTATTTCCAGTCAAGAAATGTTTGCGTTTTTACACGTACATCTATGTGCCGTCTTTTAAGCGTCCAATATCCTTTATCCCTGATTTGGTACAAAAATTTCGGTATAAAACGGTAAAAAATTCTAAAATATTTTTTTAACGATTCGTGATGGTCGGTTCACAGTTATATACAGCTCTGACGGCGGAGGGTTTGTTGTTTACTGCGGCTAATATTTTGTCGGCTCTGTTAGCAACCCCCACCGCCTCCACCCCACCGACATCCCCACCCTATACGACATCGATTCATCATATCAAACCGCCGCTCAGTCCTGCAGCATGATTGTCATTCCAGTGGCCGAGTTCGTGCTCTATTAGCCTAACATGTCGTAGGATACGCCTAAAAAGTTCACGACAGAAATAGCAGTAAAGGAATAATTTTATCTTCAAAAAATTACATTACTCCACAGCTTTAACTGACCAACAATTTTTCTTGTGAGGATAGACAAATTAACGTTATGAAGTAAAATCTAAAACTGTCTATTTCGTTTCTAGATTCTACGGAAGACTGCGTGACTGATTGAATCGACTTGAAAACAATCGAGAGTAAAAATCATGTGACAGTGGCAACAATTCAAATTGATACTATAGCTTAAAACATTTATTGAAAATTCTAAAATATGATAAATGCAAACATCTTTTTAGATTGCAATTATTTTGAAGTCGAGACAAACTTTAGTTGTTACTAATAATGCATATGATAATGACGATGCATTATTTGAAATGAAATAAAATCTCCTACATTCGCTATCGTTACGTGTAACAAAAGTAGAAACGGTGTTTCGAGCCATATTCTTCACTGTAACATCCTAAAACCCAAGGCCAAGTTCTGAACAACAATGAAAATCGTAACTGATTTAGGATTGAAAACCTAAAGAAGCGGACAGATCAAAGTTCTCAAAAAGTAGTCTCCTAGTTTTTGTAACATTAAACGGACGGTTAATGTCCGAAAAATGTTCTTATCTGGATATTGTTTTTGACTTTATATTGAGTTGAAGTATCGTAGACATCAGTAAGTCCCGATATTATGGGTATTATATTAGTCGATATAACTACAATATTTTCTAAAAACTATTAAACCATCTGTGCTTCTAGAGACAACTAAAGCTCAGTATCAAACATGGCTACTAGTAGATGAGAGTCAATGTGTCGCCAATGATGCAACTAATTATTTCTTGGAATATTCAATAGATACTGTAATTTATTAACTTATATTGTTCCTATTGTGACTCGTACTCGCTCGGGTAAGTGGGTGGCTCCACCCAGAACAGTACGATGAAGGAACAGTGCCAATGTTACTGTTGGCAGCCACTATGAAATGGCCGCCAGGTGAGTACACAGTCGGAACTTGGAGGTAGGAAGGATGCGGGGCCCGCACCACCTTGTACTGTGGAGACTCTGAGTCTAGCAAAGATTACAGTATAAACTCGCCCACGATTGACTCTCTACTACAATTCTATGTTCTAGACATTATTAAAAAAATAATTGTTGTTTCCAATCTTTTCTTACAATCTACTGAATTAAAACAGTGACTACGGTAATTATACCATTGTTGATTATGTAACAGATCGAATTAAAAATTGAATAATACTTATAAATAAATACTTATCGTTGGTGCAATACCAAAACAAACACCTATAGTCAATGCCTATAACGAATGGGCTCCTTATAAATAGATGACAAAATTTTTAATCTTAACTTTAACCTTCCTGTTTTTCTTTTTATTTTAAATCATATATCACCTACCGATAGCAATATGAGGTTTTCTGCGAATAGTCAACAATACAAAAACTGAATAAACTGCAGCTCTAAATGTGGGCCATGTTTGGTTACAGTAAATCTGCACTAAATCAATTACTTACATAATTCGATTCAAATAATTTTGGTGTCAATAGATATGTGATAATATCCTCTAAAAACTGTTATTCTTGTAGTTCTTGAGAAAAACTGCTGGTTTTTAGATATTCAAAGTTTACAAGTTCATATGGCCACCAGTTTGAAAATACTAAAGATACTTTCATGATATTTTTTTAGTAACTGGCCTTGTTATCATAAACATTTGAGGCAAATTTGGTATAATTTAATTTAACAGTTTTTTAGATATTATTTTTTTAAATAAAAAACATATACAGAGAGACATATGGGAAACTAAGCATCGGAGACCTATGTTCATATGGTGAAATATGTATCACCCTTAGCTTTGACTTTCCAGAGAAGAGATCTTGCATCCATGGTGATTGCGTGGCACCCTCCTAATATATATTCGATAAAGCTAGTTCTTTTCTTTAGAACATAGTTTGTACTACTATACTAAATCCTTTGTTCAGAGTTTAAATCATTTTAACCTTATGGTAATTACCCCACTTGTATGAATTAAATTTAAAAGATTAGAGCGCGTAACCACATCAAGAGGCAGATTGAATATTGTTGGAGGCAATATCTTATCAATATCAATATCTTCTCATAGACTGACTGATACATAATCAGAGCTGGTAGTAGTTAACTGTGGTCGCCAATGAAAGTATCAGCCAATGAAGCACAAGCAAGTCATTTACAATTAGGGTTCTCCAACTCAACAAGATTTATGCACTGCTCAGAGTTGGCGGGAGTAAACTTTGTTACACCGCCGCGCCGCTCCGCTCCTATCACATTGCTCTCTTGCCTCAACAACTTTGTAACCGACCACTGTAAAAGTTGCTAACCGGTGTTGGTGTTGTCTTCATCAGTCCAGCACCACGAGCTTACAGCCTGTCTAATCTGACTGATGGCCGTGAATACCATAACATCTACATCCCATGCAATAACACAATAACACTAGTTTTACTAAGTAACTTTTTTATACAGAGTGAGGCAAATAAGATGTAAGGGCAACAAAAATTTAACACTGCATTTGGTTTTTTTTTATAAATCTTCTTTATTCGTAAGTATATTTTCGTTTATAACGAACTTTTAACATTTATTTCGATCTGGCTTGAAATGAAAATTATACGAAACTTGGGCTTTATTGGAGCGAAAAGTTCACTCTTCCAATTTTATCTTATACAGAAACTGTGAAAATGAACGTAACTGATAGCAGGAAAATAAATATATTATTTACAAATAAACTTTAACGTATAATTAAAAAAAAGACGTAAGGTAAGTTTGTACAGTAAAGGAAACAAGCACAACCTTAGATTGAATACTTTGTTTAAAGTGTATTATTGACGATGGAATGGATAATAGCATTTCGGACATTTGCCACCGTTATATGTTACAACATTTACAATACTACATTGTAACATTTTGCTAAAACAATGTCAATGTAACATATAACGATGTCAAATGTCCAAAATCCTATTATCCTTTCTTGCTTTAAAATAATTTTAAAACATACAAATCAGTAAACGAGTAATAAACAAATACAGAATCCATTCATTAATACAATAAGCCCCTAAGCATGTCGAAGCCGCTCTAGACCAGGAACTCGTCAAGGAGCTCGACTTCATATTTAGAAACGTAATACACAATAGCAGGGAATAATTATTTGTGTTGTTGTGTTTAAAAGAAGACAAAACAATTCCAATTAAATCAACCAAGGAAAACGGAAAGGGGGAGTGGAATGCTTCGAGGTACGGTGGGGGGATCAATGAATTGAGAAGAAATCATGATCCACTATACGGCTGCATCAATTTATCATATGATATTATTTCACACGTATCCTACTACCACACACAGCTTATTTACTAATTAATTTTATAAACACCCTTCTCAACTTATGCCAATGACGGTTTGTATGTCTTAGCAAAGATTCCGGATGATGAAATCAGACAAACTGAGCATACCAATCTAAATTCAGTTTGTTCAAGTCTATGATAAATAGCATTATTTGCAATTATAAAAGGTATTTTATGATTTTCCAAAATTATTGTCACAAAAATAACTATTTTATTGTACCATAAATTTTATTATTTGATTTCTTATTGACATTATATGTGTATACGTTATTAAGGAAAAACTTACTGGAAGTAAACCAAAGGTATCTAAGGTAAGTCAATTACCATAATTGCATAAAACATATTGATTTTTGAAGGCCTAAGAATTTATATAGGGTAAGTTATGTATTGTGAAATATCTACACCAAACAGTCACTTATCTAATGTGGTTTAATCAGTCATTTAATTGTTTAATGTTTTTATTAACATCGTGTAGAGGTAGTATATTTTTAAGTAGAAGATAAAGCTGTCAGAAACATTGTTTTTCTTCATGTTTGCAGACCTACATTTTCAAGCGAAATGTACAGTATTTATTTAAATATATACGTATATATAAATCTTCAGGGGCATGCCCACTCTGTTTATAAATAAATTAACTGAAATAAATAATCAACAATAAGTAAATTATCTAATTTCTCCTTCCAACTTAACTGACAGCCTACAATGTTGAGTACAAAACAAGTATTTAACATTCGAGTTTACTTGTTTTTTTAACAGTATTAATTAACTTTGTGACAAGTTTGCTTCTAGTTAACATCAACACAACACAAAGTCTCCGATTTGATTAGTTACAAGCACAGAAACACTGGTACAATCGTTAAAACAATCTTCTCCATGTATATAATATATAAATTAATTCGAGTTATCTTTAAAATTCCCTTTACACTTTTATACATCCCAAATTGATCCAATTATACATCCCAGTTAGTTCTATAAAAAGTTGTATAATATTATATATATATATATATATATATATATATATCTATATATATATATATATATATATATATATATATATATATATTAGAACTTATTTTCTAATTCGTAATACGTTAGTAAATCAATGTCCAAGGAAGTTGATGCCTTACAGTAGTATCAAGAATGATGGCAATGATGAACACCTGAATGGATGATGGGATTATCTCGCTGAGAAGCCATGCTTATGTCACGTTGGCTCCTACAAATACTGCTTACGAATACCATCAAATAACATTTGTTGCATTCCTTTGTTGTTTCAAAGGGAGAATATCAGTTTATCCATATATACGGTCAACACAAAGCTATACGTATTAACCTTCACTGTTCTTATTTGAGGAAAGGCAAACTCTTAGAAGAATGGGCATTTTAATTAATTCAAGAGAATCAATCCCTAGGCCAAGTCCTGCTGAAACGTCTTTAAGCAACGCCTTTTATGCGCTCGGTTTCAGTTATGCACCAATTCTATACAAATTAAGCTGATAGTTCCATACTGATTTCACTGGTAGTTCCATACTGACAGTTCTATACTAACTTCACTGTTACTTCCATACTGACAGTTTTATACTGATTTCAATGGTAGTTCCATACTGATTTCACTCATAGTTCCATACTGATTTCACTCATAGTTCCATACTGATTTCCCTGGTTGTTCTCAACTGACTTCACTCATAGTTCTATACTGGTTTTTTACTATTAGTTCCATACTGATCTCACCGTGGTTTCAGATCGCACTGTAGGCAAAGTTCCAGTAGATGGTTTTCTATGTTTGTTTGTCAAATGGGGGCAATGTATGAATATACGATGAAACATTCTGTAATTATGCTCAATTTTGGAAGATCGCACTTTATTATTATTTGTTGCTGAAATTACGTTAAAATGGGTCAAAATAAGATGCGCCATATTAAGGTCACTCGACAACGGCGCGACATAGCCACTTCTTATTTAAGATTGATTTTTATTTTAGATTCTGTAAATTGAAGGTTAAACCCCATAAATTAAGAGTTCAATCAACAGTTTATATAGTGAGAGAGGATGGAAATTTCCCTATTCTTATTAGGCTGAATTTGTTTTAATTTTTAGCTACATATTGTAAACCAATTTTAAATTACTAATTGAGAAATGTGAGGTTTTAGGAAATCGCCTAAAGATATATGCGATTAGATAGAAAACTGTTATTTCAAGAGCGAGTTCAAATTGCTTTTCCTCGCTATGAAGTGTTACAATCGGTACTGGAAGTGCCAAAGTGGTAGCGAAATATCAGAGGTTTCATTCGAAGTTCATTGGATCACTAAGAGGCAGTATACGACGGCCGAGAGCGTCTTTGATTGTCCAGTTCGGAAAAATGATGAAGTCGCTCAACTTAGAATCACGAGACGTTTTGAAAAGTTAAGGCGTAGGTTTTGTCCTCGGGAGTGACAGTATAGTCAAGAGATAATTGCAGAACGACGAATTGCATACGAAATCTTTTGTTAAAAATGTATTATTGATGATGGATGATTTGCAAGGGTAATGGAATTACGGTCATTTGTCATTGTTGAGTTAACAGAATCGCTACGCTACGAGAACTTGCATGTTTCAGTTTTCATGTACAGTATTGGGACGTGGTTTTTCATTTGCGCCTCTCCAAACTCGGTGCTGAATTTCGGGCGTATACGGCTTTGACATTTTAGTGAGTCCATCATCATGTGTTTCAAGGGTTTAAATGGTTTGCATTTTTAAGCTTGTGTTTTCGGATATGACAGCTGGAAAGCAGTTCTCGAATTACTCTGGTGATGTATTATATAACGATAACCAATGTTCGTAATACTGTTACATAATCTAACACACTTAGAAGTAATATTCTGAAGTGTAAGTCCTAAATCCGGTAAGAGTAGAAGTGTCCAACAATATTCACGAGTACAAAACCATCTTCAGAATACATAAGTTGAATTCTGCATTTTTTACTAACACTCCAGACACAATAGTGGATCTATACGCTAACATTATTGTGTAGAAATGAAAGGAAACTGAATATTGAACAAGCAAAAACTGCCAGTGGTGATTGTAAATTAGTTGATGCTGAACACTTAACATTCACCAGTGGCACTGTACGCGATATAAGGTTGGTGAAGCGTTGACAATTAGTACCAAGGCCGATTGTACAACACATTGTTACAGTATTCCCGCAAACATCGGTTGTTACAAGTGTTACGAAATGAGTAGGCTTATATGTACGTTTGTCATATAACTTAGGAACAGTGGAGGGGAGGGGGAACGTACTGTTATAAAAAACAAAAAGTATGCAAAGGCATGTTAACATGTTTATGCAATGAGTAGCTCGCATAAATAGCTCCCTATCAAAGGCATACCTGCCATGCCTCCCCTACCTCAGTATCACTGTAGCGTACTCAAGCTGCACTCTGTGTTGAAAAACTCCTTTACACAAATACCGTACATGAATATGTAACAAGTCTGGAAGATTAAAGCTGCATCGCCTAAACACACGGGCAATCTACTAAACTTCATTACAAGTTATGTTGTTATCACTTTGCCTCTCTACTTTACACATCGCGGACTCGCCCGGCCACAAACACTACCGCGATAATTAAGTTTCAGGAACTGCAGTGTTGTAAAGGGATATGTATAGTAATAATACGAAATAGTAACATCGGTTTCTCTACTTATTTGAAAGCTACTTCAACCTGTCCAAAGTTGTAAAATCAAATTTTTCCCACTTGTATATGTATGATATTCATGGTTAGAATTAGTTTTGTTTTAAAACACAGTTAAATGAAAGTTACAATGGTACATAGCGAGCATTTCTAATAGTTATCTAAGTTGTTTTGTCAGCGCCTGGTCACGGGCCATAAAGCAGTGCGTAAGTTAAGAGCCGGCAATACTTAAAAGACCGCTGTTTTGTTCAGCAAGAACAATGTTAACACTTACACAACTTTTCTTCCCTATTTTTTGCAGTATAATATTGCGAGGTATTTCACTCTAAAGGCGTGTCTTACCCACATTAAAATTCAGTTCGTGTAAGAGAAAAGATGATTGATTACGTGCGAATAAAGATGAAGATTTAAAAAATAATCATTACGTTCCACAATTCAATTTTAAAATGGCGGCCATTTTAGATTGGTTTAATGAAATAACTTAAAACCCATAGTTTATATAATCGTTTAAGGATAGGCCGATCTCCTGTCTAAGCCTTACGTTCTCATGGCCTGGGCGAAATTCTTGCCAAACTGAAAAAGGAGGAATAGAGTCAACACAGTACAAGTTCCACCGTACTAATAAAAGTCGAGTACAATCTCAGGTCAGTCATACATGGCGTCGAGTTAATTTTGTAAAAAAATTATTTTTCATCAATTGGCATACCTGTCAAAACTTTTAAACAACGGGTAACAGTGAATATGCACTTATCATTTCGATGAATTGATGAAGGTGCTAGGCTATGCCAAATTAAGAAACCTTCTTCTTTCTTTTCAATAACGTTATTCGCAGTTATACTAATGGGAAAACAAATAAAACAGGCTTCAAAACTGTATTTCTTACAAATTTGAAAAATAAAAAATGTTGAGTTATTCAAGTTTCAAATTCTAAATGGTGGTACAATTGAAACAAAATAATGGACCGTTGGTTGTTGTAAAGTGAGTATTTGTATAATACAAACTACATAATATCACCTTCATCAGTTAGACATTATAGAGATATCCGTTATTGTAAAATAAAAAAAGGAAGTTGGAAAATGAGCAGGTTGTTAGCAACAGTTGCCAAGTGGCCTGTTGCTTGTACGTGTCACCGCACCCCACAAAAGCATCAGTGTCAATGAAGCAAAGAGAGTAAGTAGCCAGAACCCATTGTTCTGCTAGCAACGGTTGCCAAGTGGCCTGTTGCTTGTACGTGTCACCGCACCCCACAAAAGCATCAGTGTCGATGAAGCAAAGAGAGTAAGTAGCCAGAACCCATTGTTCTGCTAGCAACGGTTGCCAAGTGGCCTGTTGCTTGTACGTGTCACCGCACCCCACAAAAGCATCAGTGTCGATGAAGCAAAGAGAGTAAGTAGCCAGAACCCATTGTTCTGCTAGCAACGGTTGCCAAGTGGCCTGTTGCTTGTACGTGTCACCGCACCCCACAAAAGCATCAGTGTCGATGAAGCAAAGAGAGTAAGTAGCCAGAACCCATTGTTCTGCTAGCAACGGTTGCCAAGTGGCCTGTTGCTTGTACGTGTCACCGCACCCCACAAAAGCATCAGTGTCGATGAAGCAAAGAGAGTAAGTAGCCAGAACCCATTGTTCTGCTAGCAACGGTTGCCAAGTGGCCTGTTGCTTGTACGTGTCACCGCACCCCACAAAAGCATCAGTGTCGATGAAGCAAAGAGAGTAAGTAGCCAGAACCCATTGTTCTGCTAGCAACGGTTGCCAAGTGGCCTGTTAAGTCTCTATGTCACCGCTTACCATGTACTTAATTGTTGGAATGCAAATGAGAGAAATTATGATATTTTCTTATTAAATTAAGATTAGTTTAATCTAAATTGAATGGATATTTTTGAGATGTTAATTTAACTTCAATAATGTGCTCTTAGTAAAATTTAGAATCAATGTAATATATGACATGGTGTTCCCTATTACGTGAAACACGTGTCGGTTAGCGGTCGACGGACCCGTCACCTAGAGTGTGGTCAGTGTGTCAGGAGACCCCGACTTAATACATTTGTTTGACTAATATTATCTTGAAAAAATTAGAACTTATCGTTGTATTGGCTTGTAATATAAGTAATTAATTACTTACTAATTCAAATTTCTCACAACCTGACTCTAACTCAATTTTGACTTATTTATCTAACTAGGTACCGGTACGTGATGAGATGCATGCATGTAAGTTATTACCAAAAGGCCGTAGCAATATTTCACGGCTCCCTAAGGAACCTTGAAAGTACTAGTTGCGTTAACACCTACGGCGCGGCGGCGGCGGCCAAAACAGTAAAACTACTCGTACTCTTGTAAACAAGTGTGGGCGCAGTTTGTTGTGTGTATACACGGTGACGGTGACGATGACGATGACGGTGCTCGGGTCGCAGGTCACTCCGTCGATGGGTAAAACCAGTTCCCAACTGCCTCTCACATCATCCTTGTTGTCATGCCTTTATATAGAAGTTCGCATACTGGACCACAGGACTGTCGTGATCCTAGGATTTATCGTGATAGACCGAACGTCAAGTGAATATACTTCCAAAACCAGTAGCTAACTGATACAATACAAACACTATTTCAACATTTTTGTTCATAATACCAGCAATTGTATTTTTTAGTAGATTTAATGGTTTCGAAACTTGAATGGTTTATTTACTACATTGATAAATTATCATTATTTGAGATGTCGCGTCTACCGTAGATTAAATTACCAAATATCACTGCCAAAAGTAGTCCAAAATCAAAGATTGAAAATAATTGAACCGTTTGCTTTCAATCAGCAATCACTCAACTGTTAAGCAGAGAGAGCCCTGCATATCCACCTAGATGAAGCATGCATGCTTCCTTAGAGAAAATAAATATTATATAACATTACGTAAGAGAAGTCGTAAAATTAAGTCGTAAGCGCCTCACTGCATTTATTTATTTTATTGCCATTGGCTCTTTTACAGATAACTTAATATCTCAAGTACCTGGAGCGACTTGATAAAAATCTATATTTACATTTTCTCTACAACAGTCTGTCAGCTCCACCCACAACCTACTATATGGCTGTATAGCTGAGTGGCTTCACCCACCCCACGCCCACACATACGTTTATTACAACTTTACATGAGGTATTCTGAAAAGTGCATTTACAGTTTTATGCCATATCTACGTCCATAATAGAAAATGACTGTCCTGTAAAAATATCGCTTCAAAATAAAATGACTTGACTGGGTAGTAAAAAGTAACATAAACAGTAATCAGTAATATTAATTGTTCAATGTTTAAACTCTAAAAATAAACTACAAAAGATGCATAAAATAACCAGGGATTGTTTTAACTCCAATTAAAAGATTAACTATTATTCGTACATTCACTTCACCAATAAACACGAGGAAAGAGTGACAAATGCAAAGGAGTTGCTGTTACATGCAAGGAGAAAGAAATCACGGTGAATATGGTACTTGGCGACCTTATCGCTTATAGATATATAATCAATATAATTAGACAACCGAACCAAATGAGAGTATTTAAAAAATTTAAAAAAAAAAACGCGTATATTAGTATGAGCTGTTATAAGTAGCGGGCTGCATGAATCCTTGCGGTAGTACGTAGATCTATGAATTACCAGCGTGCCTGGCGTAGATTAACCTCTACTCAGCGAAGTTCCGATGGGGTGGAGTGGGACTTTTGTCGTACTCGATATTTCTACTCGCAAGTACTAGTGCTTATGTTACTACACCCATACTAATATCTCGAATACAGTAACATTGAATACAACAATAAAAGCCCCTCGAGTCTCAATACAGTGATTGCCACCAACACAACCCCAAGTGCTGATGCGTCAGCGTCGCCAAGCAGGCCTTATGGTATTGATATGATCCGTGCCTAAGGATGTGTCAAATCCGCTTTGAATGGACGAGATATTGATTGCTGCAGTGAGACTTGTGAACTGGCTAGACATCACATGTCGTGAGCCACACAATAGGATTGCCATATTGGATTGTAAATGTGGACTATTTGGATCTGATTGCTGCAGTGAGACTTGTGAACTGGCTAGACATCACATGTCGTGAGCCACACAATAGGATTGCCATATTGGATTGTAAATGTGGACTATTTGGATCTGATTGCTGCAGTGAGACTTGTGAACTGGCTAGACATCACATGTCGTGAGCCACACAATAGGATTGCCATATTGGATTGTAAATGTGGACTATTTGGATCTGATTGCTGCAGTGAGACTTGTGAACTGGCTAGACATCACATGTCGTGAGCCACACAATAGGATTGCCATATTGGATTGTAAATGTGGACTATTTGGATCTGATTGCTGCAGTGAGACTTGTGAACTGGCTAGACATCACATCTCGTGAGCCACACAATAGGATTGCCATATTGGATTGTAAATGTGGACTATTTGGATCTGATTGCTGCAGTGAGACTTGTGAACTGGCTAGACATCACATCTCGTGAGCCACACAATAGGATTGCCATATTGGATTGTAAATGTGGACTATTTGGATCTGATTTTCAGAATCCAATTAGTAATTAAAATGTATACGCTCTGATAAAATATGCGTGATATATTTTATTTTCAGCTAGATAAAATGTGCTTGAAATGAACAGTTTAAAACGATTTTCATTACAACTATCCTAAATTTACAAAATTTACCGCTGTCTCACGATTTTAATTATTAAATATCTGTTTGTTTGCAGTCTGGGGCCATTTCAAGATAGCGGTAATGTCCCCCTCGTATACTTTGATTAAATACATCGTCATTATTTAACAACTGAAATTTTTCTTCATGTTGATTTAAATATTTCACCTGCTTACGTTTGGTCATAGATTTTTGCATTGTCTATGTCGAGGGTTTGTCCTCCAAAAATTTTTGGAGTTATTGCGAAAATAATTGTTTTGATGAGCTCATAAAACTAAGATTTGTTCCGACAATTCTAAAAGAGACTTGGATCCGTACACTATTTTTAAAGTTAGAAATCTACCGGAAACCACCAGAAACGGGGAAGTTGTTTTAAGGTTTATCATTTTATTTGCGAAACAACAATCAATTCTAAAAGAGACTTGGATCCGTACACTATTTTTAAAAGTTATAAATCTACCGGAAACCACCAGAAACGGGGAAGTTGTTTTAAGGTTTGACATTGTATTTGCGAAACAACAATCAATTCTAAAAGAGACTTGGATCTGTACACTATTTTTAAAGTTATAAATCTACCGGAAACCACCAGAAACGGGGAAGTTGTTTTAAGGTTTGACATTGTATTTGCGAAACAACAATCAATTCTAAAAGAGACTTGGATCTGTACACTATTTTTAAAGTTATAAATCTACCGGAAACCACCAGAAACGGGGAAGTTGTTTTAAGGTTTGACATTGTATTTGCGAAACAACAATCAATTCTAAAAGAGACTTGGATCTGTACACTATTTTTAAAGTTATAAATCTACCGGAAACCACCTGAAACGGGGAAGTTGTTTTAAGGTTTGACATTGTATTTGCGAAACAACAATCGCGATGATCGCCGGTACACCGATGGCGAGGGCTCGGCCACAGCGATTCCGGGTCGCATGTGCCAGTTTCGGCAGAAACAATGGTAATGGGCTAGCCAGAGCGAGTGGGTGGCGAATATGGGACGGGAACAGGGTACAGCCATTGTATCTGACTACATCAGATAACACAGCACTGCACTTCTTTGTCCCGTACGTTTGTTTCATTCCCTCTGCTCTCCCGCAACGGGCCCGCGTGCACGGCCTGTGACACCTGTGTTCACACAAGTGTCTCCCGGCAATCGTTGTGGGAAGTGGTAACACAGAACAGTTGGTGTTATCTTTCCGCTGTACACTATTCATTGGAAATATCCGTTTCAAGTACATACATAGCAATTCATGATACGTTTTAGAAGAACCTTCGCTACTTCATAAATACATTCTTGCCATAACAATCTCCAGACTCGATACATACGAGTATTCCCGTCAACCAGTAGACTAGTAGAGGATTAGATAGTGATGAGAGAATCGAATACTTAAAAGAATGTAATATGGTGTATTCAAAAGCACCCTTGTATTCGAATGGCCTTCCTGTAATCTATTGTTTCTTGGTTATTTGGAATTGCCCTGTCAAAAAGATGGGAAAAATCCCTTTGCCTTATTGCGCCTCCTACAAACATCTCATACCCATGATTTGTTTATTAACTTCTGAAAACATATATTAGTTGCTACTTCATTCCCGCATGAAAGATTCTTTTCCACTGCAGGTTTTGTCACCAATTATCGTAGAAATAGATTAAAGCCAAAAACTTTAATCATATTTTGTTTTTACACAACAACATAAAACAAACATTCATTTTTGTTTGTATTGCTTAATTTATTTATGTATTAATATTTGTACAACTGTATATTTTGTCAAGTTTGAACATTTTTAATTACTTATTCCAAATAATGAATCTCCCCTTAGTTAATCTTTTCACGCACGCACACATATATATATAAAATATATATATATATATATATAATATATATATATGTATACATATATATATATATATGACATATTATATGGTGTAGTGGGGCCGGAGCGGCACAGCTTTAAGAAGCGGAGCGTCGCTTCGGCATAGCATCTAGAGCCGGAGCTGTGAACTGGAGCGCCACCCGCCTGTTTTGGTTGAGTTGAGCCCTCTATAATACATTTTGTGACAGCCTATTACTATTTTTTTGATGAAAAAGTGATGAAACCAAAACCTAAACAAAAATATATAACGTCATTTTTAGTGCCCCTAATATGACTGACACAAATCCAGTTCCTGGAGCATCAAATCCAATAGCTAAATTTTAAATAAGTAACCTCGCTGAGCCTGAGCCTAATGAAAAGAAAGTTCGAGCAGATGACGCCCCCCCCTCCCCACAGAACACAGTGGCCTGAAATGTGGACAGAAGATATGTGGGAGAGAAAGAAGGCAGTTTTTTCCTTTGGATACACTTAAAAGAAGGTAAATTAGGCTGTAAAATTTGTTTTGAAGTCTGTCATTTGGGAGCCTACAAAAAAAAACATGTTTCGCTTTCTTATGAGTGGCGTTCGTACAAAGTTTGTTGTTATGGGTCAAATAGAACAAATCAACTCAAATCTTTGAGGAAAAAGATTATTGAACATAAACAGTCGAAAGCTCACCAAATCGCTCAAACAATTATTGACAAATCAAACAAACATTCGACGCCACAAATAATTGATCAAATTAATCAAGCTCAGCTCGATTCAACTAAGGCTGTGTGTTAGATCGGCATATTTTATTGCTCAAAACGTTACAGCGACCATTTCGGATTGCTTGAGCTACAAAAACTAAATGGGGTATATATCGGCGTAGGCCTTCATTCAAGGTATAGCACGGTCGAAATAATAGATCATATTTCAAAGGATATGAAAATGCGCATTTTGAATCAAGTAATGGGACATTTCTGGAAAAACTGTCAATAATCATTGATGAAATCCACAAGCATTAGTTCTAAATCCGTCCTCACTGTATATTTAAAATGTGAATTTAGCAAGGATAAACCACTAAGTAGTTTATTTTTTGGACTTATTCGAGCTTTTTGATCAAAAAGCTGAGACAGTTTTTAACAGTGTTCACCAGTGCCTTGAAAGATATCGTTTTAATGGCGAGTATTTAAAACAAAACTTGGTTTTCCTTTACAAGCGACGGGCGAACGCCATGTTGAGAAAGCACTCAGGTTGTAAGCAAGGAGATTTTTATCTGTTTACCCTAATATTATCATATGGCACTGTATGAATCACAGACTGGAACTGGCTATTGGGATGCCATAAGTGAAGTAGCCGGGGGTAACCATTTCCAGTCATTCATGGATAATCTTTATTCATTGTACAGCACATCTCCAAAGAATAAAGCGAGAGTTAAAAGAAAGTGCACAGGAGCTCGATATTCAAATGAATAAAATCGGCAGAACTTTAAGCACAAGGTGGGTTTCACACTGTTTCAGCCGTGTGGTTTGGTTATCAAGCCTTAGCAGCCACTTCTCTAAAGCAATGGATGATCCTGAGAGAACATCCACTGATAGATGCAAATATAATGTTTATTAAGAAGCTGACTTTCCATAAGTCTTTGTTAAACTTAGCATTTATGTATGACATTCTTGCTGAATTGGCTTTGTTGTCTGGAAAACAGAAGCACGCCCCTTGTATTTGCAGACAAACTGATTCATAGATCAATCAGATATCTGGAATCTTTGAAAGAAAAACCTGGGACAAGAGTTCTGGAGGCAAAACTCGCCATGAGGGAAGGCTGTTTTGCTTCTGTAAAGTTAAATGAAACCCCTAAAATCGTACCATTTAATGGTGAGCAGTTTATTTCTAGTGTAATCAGTAACTTAAAGAAGAGAATGTTTACCGCTAGCTTAGTTGAAGAAATTGTCAAGAACGAGGGGTTTGTAGAGCAACTAAAAGTTTTGGAACCCGAATACTGGCCTACTAATATTCAACCTGGGTTTGGCCAAACTCAAGTGGAGCAGCTATGCAACCGCTTCAAGTTGAAGATCAACAAAGCTGTGATTTGCTTACAGGGATTACTTGGAAAAGAGCAGGCGGGTACCTGATGGACTGCAAGAGCTTATAAACTGCACTAAAATAATACCCTGTAGTTCCGCTGACTGTGAAAGAGGGTTCAGCAGTATGAATAACATACTCACACCACCTAAGGAACTCATTGACAGTAAGTCATGTCTTAGCCCTACTGTTTTTAAAACTCCAAGATCCCCCACTCCGCAGATGGAAGCCTGACCCCTATGTCATGACATGGCTAAGAAGACATTGTTCAGCAGCCGACACCCAAACAAGAATAGCAGAACCCCCAAAGAAAGGAAATGGGAATGGGAAAGGAGGTTATCGCACAATATTCATGTTTCGTGTTACCGTTGAAAATATGTAAAAATATTACTTTTACAATAATTTAATATTTTTACAATGCATTTTTACGGCATTCTTTTTCATGCTACAATAATGTATTAGCACGACAGCACAGTAATTTTTCAAAGTATGTCTAAAATCATAGCTTATCTGATTGTCATTACAAATTGTGTTAGCCTAGTTTTACGAAATAAAATGTCTTTTATTAATAATCAAAAAGATTTTTATTGCTATAACCCAGCAACTCGCCGCTCCTATGGTGTAAGTATAATATATTTATACTACAGTTTTCACCATGAAATAACTACTGTTATAAAAGTATATTTAATAATGAACCAAAATATATAACATTTATAACAATCGCTCTAGTTTAAGTGGGTAAAACGACAGTTTAAGTGGAAGTCTGCAAAATGTAACGCCGCCGTCGGAACGCCAAGCTGATGACACGCGCCCGACCTTTGAGAGGGGGGGGGGGAATCTGCGCGTTAGCACACCTATTTTATACTTACACCGTGGTCGCTCCGGCACAGCTAAATTCGGCACTACACCACTGATTTTATATATATATATATATATATATATATATATATACACAATATTTTCAGTATACATATACTGAAACCCTCAAATGAATACTTGTATATGAATAAGAATACAGTTGAATATTTTATTCGAATACTATCCAAATGAATTAATACTGTTTGAACGGTTTGAATTCGATTCTTCCAGAGAAATTGTATTAATTTCAAAAGTATTCGAATACTATTCGATTCTGTATTCGATACTACCATCACTAGAATTAGATCACCCGACACCCAGGCGTACCCTAATCCCTCAGTCATTACTTGTTAGGCAGAGTAAGGATGTTCGAATATCTTCAGAACCGAGCAACCAGTTTTAATATAACACCAAAAAAACGTATGAGAAAGATTATAGGTTATGTTTTCCATGCAGTGATTATCACATCTGCAACTTACATAATTTTCGTAAATAAATTTTGACTAACGTGTCATGTTGACTGTTGCGAACGTGTTAATTACTCGGTGAACAATCTCAAGGGAACTGAAGAGAAGATACAGTGTCAGGTGTTGAGAAGCGAGGAGGGCGGGCGGCGAGCAGGTGACAGGTGCTCTGACAGGTGTCCTTTGTCCTGCATCCTGTACCTTATCCTGCACGTCCTCAACTCTTACCTAACCTGACGTATTCATATCGATGAGAGACCACACATTACGCCACTAAAGTATACACAGCGTAATTAAAAAGTCAGTGGCCATCCCTGTCAGTTCTAGAGACCAATTAAAATAAAAAAAGTGGGGATCTTTTTACGTCCATTCATAGAGTAAGGAGACCAACTTTTTTCACGGGAGTTTTCAATTCGAGAAGCACGAATTTTACATCGCAACAACACCTACGCGTTTCCAAGTTGCGGCGTCAAAATGGCAGCGTTTATTTTTTTTCTACAAAAACGTCTTAGCCCAGCTTGTTGAGGGTGAATTTTCATGCTACATCCAGAAAATTTTGTATTATTCTGATATAATTTTTCCTTAAAATATAAAACATTTTGCCATTGATATTACTAATTTGTCGCCATCGTTTGAAATCTCTGGAATTTCTGGACACTCGAAAACCCACACGCTATCAAGGAAGCGCTCACACAATTTCCTGAACAGATAAATAAGCGTGCAGTGTGGTATCTTCGGCGATAGCTTCATCGGCCCACTTTTTATCGACGGCGATGTAACTGGTGAGCTATACTTAAACATGCTTGAAGAAGTCATTGTCCCTAAAATAAGTGAAGCTATTGAAGATTGAGAGGAAACTTGTGACTCTTGGTTCCAAAAGGATAGGGTCCCGGCGCATTACACAAGAGATGTTCGAACGTTTCTGGATTAAGACCTCTCTCATCGATGGATTGGACGGCGCGGACCTGTCAAATGGCCAGCGACATCACCTAACCATAATCAGTTTTTTTTGTGGTGTCATCTCAAAACCGTAGTGTACACAACTCCTCCGGGCGATATATCCGAATTGCGCCTCTAAATAATTGGCGAATGTACAAAAATTGCGCTTGATATTTAGCGAAATGTCCGAGAGGAATTGCAAAGTACAATTTTAATGCCAGGAGACAATCGGGATAGTTTATTTTTACAGTTTAGTGGTTTTTATATTTTGCTTAGAAAAGACCTGTTTTCCTTTTTCTTCAAACGTACCTCATAGATTGGGCGGAAAGGGAAGCATTGGCGAGGCTCGTTTCCTGCCATTTCCATGCTGCCACCTAGGAAAAGTGTAGGTATTCTTGAAACCGATTACAAATTCGTGCTTCTCGAAATGATAAACTCCCAGATACAAATTTCTATTCAAATACAACTGAAAAAAAATTACTGGAGGAAGGAGGACCCCTTTTCCCTTATTCTGATGCCACCATCTAGGAAATGAGTGGGTAATTTGTAAAACTGACAGATTTTCATTTCTTAACCTGTAAAAACTCCATAAACTAAGTTTCGTGCAAGTCCGTTTTCTCCCATTTATTAACCGCCATCTTGGAACGGTGATAGATAACAACTTTCAGTTTCCACCAAAATGTTTCTTTTTTTATACCCTTTCCAACAATGTGTCACATCCACATATTGTGGAGGTTGCTATTTTAAATTTTGAGTTACCCACCCCACAACATTTTTTTGTACGTCTCATTATCCAACAAAGAACACAACATTTTTATTTATACTGGCCAAACTCTCAAAAAATGACAGGGGTAGCCACTGACTTTTGGATGACCATGTATATATTCTTTTAGAAGAATATTGTATCCTGTAAGGATTCCATCTATTGATCACAAAGAAGGTATCTCATCTCCTGAGAAAGGAACTGATTACGTAATCCAATTGAGATTCATCTCGTTACAGTAAGCTGTACATTTTTTTCCTAAAAGTACTCTGATTAAAGTAAGTTCCAAAATTATTATTTTGGCTATTGTCAACATTGTTTTTACAACTATTACATTCCATATTATATTATTAAATGAAGCCGGTTTTTATCTCTACACATTAACTCAGTCGGTGATGTTTGAAATGAGGAATTCTAATCTACCCAAAAATGAATCTTCTGACAGGAGATCACCAAATTCTTACAATAGTCTAGATAAATTAAGGTTTTTATACAGATTACATAAAAAAAAACTAATTGGTCTTTAACAAACAATTTTTACTGAACTTTGTTAAGATAACAGGATCTTTTACAAGTGTACAATCAAATCAAGTGTTACAGTGTAACACAACTTTTCACAATCTGTAATCTTATCTCTTCCTCAAGTGGATGACTAACCTAACAAATAATTACAAACTAGATTAAAATAAAAAATCATACCAGAGCATTGTGGCACACTTAAGTCAGAAATCATAACAACTATGTTGGGTGTCAACGCCATGCACACTATTTCTAAAACATGCACTAAATAAACCTAAACATTGATTATTACATCTGAATTAAAGAACATGTACTGTTACAAATTTTGTGTATCACCGAAAGATGTCAAATGTCCAAATGAATCATTGGATTATGAACTTTCATAATCCTTCCATCAGCAAAAATGAACTTTAAGATATACAATATAGTTTACTTTCTTCACAGTTAATTAGTAAATATATTATGGATTAAATTTAAACAAGTAATTACACTTTGATAAAGTCAACCTTTAACTTAATTGTAGATATATTTTTTTACTTCATTAGTCCTGGAGCCCAAAGGTAATCTTATACGTCAACAAAAGTAAAGATCTTATACGTCAACAAAAGTAAAGAAGTGTTACATTTTCATGTTTACATTTATTATAATATACAGTAGTGAAAGGATAATTATTTAGGTTTTTTTTAATATTGTGGGTTCTCCTCCATGAAAAGGTCTATGACATGGAAAACCACCTTTAATTCAACAAAGCATATTTACAAATTATACATGTATATTGTTTCATTTTTTTGTATATTAAAAAAATTAGATAATGAAAATGTTGGTTAGCAATATAAAAATCCATATATAGTGATAAAACTTGCTTACAATAAACTATGTAATATTAAAGATCTAGGATACACAAAAAATGTGGAATTTCACTGATGAGCAATTAATGGTTTGTTCAACAAGAGCAGCTTTTTGAGACAAAATGCAACCAAGTTTAACACTCCACCTCATAATATACACAAGTCAAATTAAGTGTATTTGTGTCAAATTAAGAACAAAAACAAAGTCCTAAAAGTCCATGGTATTCAGTCCACAATTCTTTTTGCAGTTAACTAATAACCTGATGTAATCTTCTTTAATCCTGCAGTCACTAGAAGGTAAATTTTTCAAATCCACCATCAAACTCAGTGTTGCTGATGTCTAAATGAACCTTTATGCTAAATTTTAAGTTTGTACATCATTTTGTTTTCGAGATATCATGCAGACAGACAGAAATTAACTTTTTCCAGCCTCTCAAGTTATAGGCTTCGTTAATGTTCAGTCATTCAAAGCATTTATAGTAATGAAATGCTCAACATTTTTAACCTCTTCAAATGTAATGAAATGAAATGAAAATTCCTTTATTTAAACAGGCAAAGTTAGGGCCTCATGGCCCTTTCTAATGCATTATCAGCTGTCAGTCTCAGCAGGAGCAGCAAAAGCTTACAGTAAAACTGGGCTTAAAAATATACCTGTTAGTAATAAAGTTATAATAATGCTGATAGATCCCAGTAAATCAGCTTGCGGTACACAATTTTTACCCTACGGTTCACTTTACTTTGAGCACAATGAATCCAGTCCTGTTGACTGTGGCAAACCTGTCCACTATAAAATGATCTATGAACACCACATCCATGACACACCACATTTCAATCAGTAAACCACGTTTAAAACAAACCTCACTCTTTTCATATTTAGCGACACGTATCGATACCAGAGTCCACATCATGATGAAGAGCTCTTTGTTTGCAAACAATATCCTCCATAATAAGGGCCACATGCCCACTTGATGCTTCAATATAGCAGTTCTATAAATGAATATGCCACTCACTACATAGCAATGTGTTTATTGGTAACATACAAACATCACACGGGGTTCTAAGCCTATGAAATGCTAAATACAAAAAATCAAAGCCAAGCATGAGGGAAAGAATTTCATCGAAATCCACTTTTAGGGAATTTTATGTTTAAATGCACAATGTTAAGGTGCACATTACCATTTACTCAGCTGATTAACCAAGAAGTGTAAAGTAACCAGACAACTAAATGAATTGTGGTTGTTATCATCATGCGTTATCAGAGCTCATCCCAGCCTCTTGGAGGAGAGGTTGGAATTATACAAAAATATTGCAAAACCACAGATAGTAACTCTAACAAAGCCATCCCTCTTCAATTATGCCATTTTGGTTTACCCAAGTGTTAGCCGACACAATTCAACTCCACAGCTGTTGTCGTACATAATTAGAATTGGATGTACATGACCGATAGTGTTTTAAAAAGTTTTGTTCAAAAAAACTTTTGAAACTGCAAAGAAATCTTGATTGTGTGCGGTAGGCAAACCATCCCAAATAATGGTTAACAAACAAACAAATTCATTTTAATTATTTAACATAATACAAGTGAAAAAATTTTTAAATTAAAGTTTTCTAAGTAAAATATAAATTCATAACACATAAACACTTTGAAATTGTTTAAATATAGTCTACGTCTAACTTGGAAACCACCAACAATATTTTGTGATTTTATTGTGTATTCATTTATGTTCATTAAAACTAACTGTTGATACTAATTTTTCATTTTTTTATTGAGAATTTATGTGTACAACAATTTTTTTTTAATGGGCCACTAATAATAATTTTCCACTACTGTTATTTTGTTAAATTAATTTTTTATCAACTGTACACCACAATAAATTATCTAGTTAAAATAATATAAGTTTATTGGGAACCCACAAATATACAACTGTATGTTTTTTTTGCTATATGCCAAAAGAAACAGTATTAGGTATGTTAACAGTAAAACTTGGTCATCCATACTCTTGGAACCAAAATGGCGAACTTTATGTATTTAAAAATCTCTCACGTGCAAGTAAACTTGAAAAATTAAACAAGGCATTTATCTACTAAGTTTTTTCTTTGACTCTTTCTAATCGAAAATCTCCAAATATTACAGAATAATTAATACATTTTGCACATTTTCAATTAAGTCCATCTGTTTATCGGTTTTTATACACAGTTCATTACAATTTTCATTACCTGTTAATATAAATAGTATACAGTATTTCGATCACTGTTTAGTGTTTTCATTACAGAAGCAACAAGACGAGGGCAGTGGTGATGGAGGAGAGTTCACCGGACTGCGAACCGCGCACAAAGCCTACATCACTGGGGAAGGCAACTGATGTGGAAAACCCACAAAACCGTATAATCATATAACCGCTGACCGATGAGGCCTTTACGTAGGAAATACACATTTGGTCTGCATTTAAAATGTCAATAGATTCTTGTGAGATTGAAAACTTTGAACTCATTAATACTATTTGTAGGCTATTGCGAATCACCAATAGTTGAATGAACAAATGAAAAAAATCACATTTAAATATGACGCAATGCGTAACTTCACAGAACGTAGATACACATGTTATATAATGCGGCTTATGGAAACGATATTTGTTCCAAAAAAGACCAAACAAGTTGAAACTTTCATTGGTCAGTTTGGTATGCCATTTTGTTTAAATATGGCAACCATTCAAATCTTTCAAAATTTACAACTCCGTTATTTATGAAGCTAGAGAAAAACAGTGTTCTGGAATGCTTATAACACATCTAAATTTTTGCTATAGACATTTTTTTGTAAATGGTAGATCAGTTGATTAAAAATACAAATTTTGCATATATTTCTTTTAAATATTATATCATTTAAAAATGGTTTGACGTCCATTTTGTCTACCATTCTGTAGACGCTATAGTGTGTCAAGCTGAATACAACTAGTCAAGATCACCCAGTCTAGAGCTGCACTGAAAAAAACGTATCCTTGGGGGAAAAACACTTTAAAATAATCAAAACATGCAAAAACAAAAAGATACCAACCTGATGAAAAGGGTGCAAGTGTGTTGCGCATGTCTTGAACACGTTTGCTCATAGTGGGTCACAGAGCCGGCCAAATTGCAACATTCTACAACAACACAATGCGGTTGGTGCCATGCTTGTCATGCAGGAACATTCATTCATTTAACTAGTATCACACAGGCAAGTGCTTTAGAAATGAATATGCATATCATTATTAAAACTAAGTAAAAAGGTACTGTTCCAGGTTTCAAAAAAATATTGTTTTTAGTGCTAATAGTAGGTGCTTCTGATTTAGTTTGATGAAACATTACTAAACTGAGAAATAGACTGCCTTATTTATTTCACAGATAAGTACAAGTAAAGAAGAAAGAAAAGTAATAGCATTAAAGAGAATGACTTTTTCAACATTAACAGAAACAATTTAAATCTATATATATATAAAAGAAAGTCGTGTTAGTTACACTATTTATAAGTCAAGAACGGCTGATCCGATTTGGCTGAAAATTGGTAGGGAGGTAGCTAAGAACTGGGAGAAACACATAGGATACTTTTTTTATCCCCGTTCCCGATTCAGGATTCCGCCCCACTGGTCTCTAAAAGTTACGGAAATACCCGTAAGAAATGCATTACAGCAAACATATGTTATTAAGTGAAAGGGCCTGTTCAAATTGAATCAGCTGTTCTTTGTAAACATATATAATGCAACAAAAGAAATATATGTTTATATAATTTAATTACCATTTTAAATTTCTTTACATTTATAGTTTTAAAGCATAGAGTAAGCTTAAGAGAAACAGCAAATTTTGTTTCAACTGTTTCTGCAATCACTGTTAAGCATAGACTTTACTATCCAGATAATACAAATCAAATTTTAATTTTTTTACAATTCAAAGTTAGTTATCTCTGCATCTCCAAGTCAGATACGTACATTTATTTGCTATCATCATTTCGACATGCTTTCCATCGAACCCATCTAACCTGTGGCACAAATACAAGGATAATATGGCAGAAGATATTTTACATCAAATTCGTGTCAGTTCAATAAATTACGATCTTGAAATGAATGAGGAGATACATAATCGGACCTTGCTCTTGATCGAAGACATGAGTTATCTCATGTGTGGTAGTTTTATTAGTCAGGTTAGGAATGCCAAACGCCAAATCGTAAAATGAATGACGCATTTAATCGAGAATTGGAATGGGAACGTGAATATGATCACCAGGAATTAGATTTAGTAGTTCAAACAAATGTGCCCCTGATGAACCCCCAACAAAAGGAAGTTTATGATACATTAATGAAGGCAATTGATGATGGAAACGGTGGTTTTATATTTACATGGTGGAACTGGTAAGACATTCCTCATGTCAGTAGTTTTAGCCACTGTTCGTGTAAGATCCAACATTGCAGTTTCAGTTGCTTCTTCTGGAATAGCAGCCACATTGCTAGAAGGATGTCGTATGGCACATTCTGCATTAAAAATTGCCGTTAAATCTTCAATATATTGAAGAACCAACGTGCAACATTACAAAGCGTTCCGCTATGGCGAAAGTTTATCAGAATCGAAGATCATCATCTGGGAAGAATGCACAATAGCGCATAAACGTGCATTGGAAGCAGTTAACCTAACATTGCAAGATCTACGTAATGACTCAAAATGTTTTGGAGGCGCAACTATTTTACTGTCTGGCGATTTCCGCCAAACATTGCCAGTAATTCCCAGATCGACTGCTGCCGACAAAATAAACGCTTGCCTCAAAATCATCGAATCTATGGCGCTATGTTAGGAAACTTCAGCTGACAACAAACATGAGAGTTGCATTGCTGAACGATACATCTGCTGAAGATTTCTCTGAGTAATTAATTGTTGACTATCGGTAATGGTCGAGTACCTGTCGACGAATCGAGCGGATTGATTTTCATTTCCTCGGAATATCTGTAACTTTGTCTCATCGAAAGACGAACTCATCAACAAAGTATTCCCAAACATCATTACTAACCTCAAAAATAATGAATGGTTGAGTGAGCGAGCAATTTTGGCAGCTAAGAATAAAGATGTAGTTGACTTAAACTACATAATTCAGAATGAGATCATTGGTACACTGCATTCTTTTCAAATCTGTTGACTGTGTAAACAAATGAAGATGATGCCACCAACTATCCAATTGAATGTTTAAACTCCTTGGATGTACCTGGCACAATTTACAACTAAATATTGGTTCTGTAGTAATCATGCTTCGAAAACATACCAACCAAAACTGTGCAACGGAACAAGTTTGGTGGTAAGTAAATTGATGAACAATTTGATTTACACCACAATACTCAAAGGTGAGGAAATTCTCATTCCGAGGATCCCGATGATCCCACCCGACATGCCATTTTGAGTTTAAACGGTTTCAATTTCCGATCCGTCATTACTGTAAATAAGTCACAAGGCCAATCGTTGAAAGTTTGTGGTCTTAATCTCAAACATCCATGTTTTTCCCATGGCCAATTAAATGTGGCATGTCCACGGGTCAGAAGACCATCCGCGTTATTTGTTTTCGCGCCTAATAAAAAAAAAAAACAAAAAATTTAGTTTATCACAAGGTGCTACAATAAATGGCAAATAAAGAATCATTGAATAATTATATTTTTTAATTTACAATTATCTTAATTTAAAAAGTAAAAAATGTGATCATGTGATATTGCCTTTAAGGCGGGACAAAGTTCGCCGGGTCAGCTAGTTTGAAATATAAACTTTATGTAGATTTGGTAAGAGTTGAAAATATATAAACTCATTTTTATTTACCGCTTCAATATTAATAAAATGGTAAAAAGTAGCATTCCACATCATGATAATTTAGAGAAAATCTGATATGCATAAGTCAGCCCTCATTTCCAGATGAGTCACACTAGATATTTGTAAGTGTAAGATATTATCTTTAGTATTTATCTTACCTGGAATATTTTGAAGATTGTTTAGGAAAGTGACAAAACTTTCTGAGTAAACATAAGGACTGTGGGAGGTCAGTGTTTGAGCTAACTAAATTTCAAGTTTAAGTAGCAATTACGTCACTTCCATGATTACTACTTGTTTCTAAAAATTAAGTTTCCATTACTATATACAAAAATAGATGTTGGGAGCAGTCAGGTTGAATACGAGAATTTTTTATCGGGTGGCCAATTCTATTTTGTAATCCCGTCTGCAGTTAACATTTATTGGTGTAGATAAAACTTGTAGACTATGTTACAGAAAGGAAGACAATATAAAAAAATCACAAAGAATAAGATCACAAAAGCCTGAGAAGAGATCATCATAAAACTATCTGAAACCGTTCTTTATTCCTTTCCAGTAAACTCTTAATCAAATGATATTTAACATAGAGCTTAAAATCCACAAAGTGAAAGAAAATGAGGACTTCAGAAAAAGTCCTTTCCCAGCACAACATTATTATTATTAGCTGTTGAGTAATTAACAAAGACAGAAATCAATGTAATTTTGCTTTCATACACAGCCTGAATGAAATATGGAGTTACTAGTAAAACATAGTTTCAAGGCTAACTATGAAACTAATTAATTATAAAGAATGACACTTTCATTAAGAGTAAAGGGAATAAATCTGGGTATGAATATGTAAAGAAATTAGTCTTCATAAGCTTTAGCATAACAAATTTAGATATTATAAAATATTTGAGCAAAGAGCACTTTATATGAGATGATTAAAATAATAAAACCAGCTTGGCATTTTAAAGTACACACACACTTTGACAATTCCCTAGTTAAAAATTACATAGAGCTGATCAAAGACCATTACATATTCACAAAATATGACTTTTTCTTTTATAAGGTGAGGTTACAAAATTAGGTGAGGTATTATCCTATTACCTCTTGTAATAGGATGATAATAATTACACTGATTACATCACCTATAATGATTTCACAACTATCACAACAAAGGCAACTAGCCCATGACAGTCAATAAAAGCTTGGTTACTAAACATGTACCATTTTAAATAATCAGTGTTTACGAAATAATAATGCAAGAGTACAAACATCACGAGTATTAAATTTAAAGTTATTACACTTCTGAAAAATACATTCTAGATCTAAAAAAACTATATGATGCTACGCATACCTAGTGGGGGAAATAACCAGGCTAAGATGTAATGATAAAAACAAACGATTTATTATGAGTAGTTGCAAAAGATTATGTGGATGTTTTCAAATCCGATGCAGAATGTGCAACTGTAGTTCCTGCTTCAAAGGTGTTGAAGTAATGAATTCCTACTTTACGAGTATCACCAAAAATATTGTTAAATTCAGTCTAGATTTTCCATAAAATAACCTGCAGAAAAAGCTCAATGTTAGTGGACATAACCCAGTCTCTGATCCAACGACAAACTCCCAGGTCACACTGGAGAGAGTTCTTCAAAGTGAACCAACCTATGTCTCAGTTTAAACTGATTTGTAATTACCTTGGATCATAGGTACAATACAGTTTGGACAATGTTCATAGCATAATCTACAACCGGAAGACCTTGGATTGAGAATAGATGCTTACACTGTTATTTCAATGCCATCCCATGACGCATGTAGTATTTAAATGTACAATCAACAAGTACACCTTAAAATATTTAAAGGAATCAACAAACTTTATAAATTGAATGTATGTTTACTACGGATTGTAGAAAAAAATATCAATTTTTACACATGTTACCAATATTCAAACTCAAAACCCAACTGATAATTTGACAAATTAAGGTACCCTAACTGGCACTGGGGATATACATTTAATCTTAATTTAATAAAATATTATTATATTCCTACAAAATTTAATTTCCTCACATTTCCTAGAGATCCCATGTAGTCAAACTTTCAGTTGTGTAAACCAACCACAAACATAAATAATTTGTAAAATATACAGTTTTTTTTTGTTATTCAGATAACTTTCTAATTATTTTAAAAGGTAAAAATGTTCTTTTAACTACTTATATTTACATCAAAAGAGATCTCAAGGTGACTGGTAGAACTAGAACTCACCTAATAAAGAATTCATAATCAGTCCAAAGCCGTAAATTTACAACTCAACAACTATATGAAGTAAGTTTATTGTTTTGTATTAATTTCTGCAATGTAAATTTAATACAAATCTGAGAGAGTTGGATGATGACATAAAAGCCTTTTTTTTACTTTACAGGCGTTATCAGCAAATGAGAGAACACTTCAGTCAAATTGTTAATGTAACAACAATCTTACATTTTCCTCACGGTTATCTTCAAATGTTCGTTCAAACAATTAACGAACTTGAAGACATTTTGCACTTTTTCCATTATCTTTTGCAGTAGGCAGTATAAATGTTTAAGCTTGGCATTGAACATTTTTTTAATTGGGTGATCTATATTTTAAGAAGATATCTTACAAATAATAATTCAAACTTAGTTCAGCACAACTGATTCTGGACCACATATAATCAAACTAGTTCCAAACACAAAACTGATAGTAAATTATTTAGATATCAAAATAGAGAAAGGAGATTGTTGATTGGTGACAATATACATATAAGAAACTATAAATGTAATAAACAAGAAACCATTGTTTGGAGAGGTAACAGGAAAAGACAGAAGTTTTTAATGTACAGAAAAATACAATCAAAAAACATAAACAAAAGAAGACAAAGAACGTTCAGATAATGAAAACAAGTAATCAAACAGCAAAACAAGACGATGTCAGATAGATCCTATCTCCAAGGATGGCTAATGACCCCATCTTAGGAAACAGGACATTACAGGAGTATTTAGACACATTCGATGGACATATTGAAACATTATTTAAATCAAAAGCTTCAAGCTATTTTGCAACCACGAGAGCAATAACTGAGGTATGATCCACAAAATATATAAATGTACTTCAAAAATTGCAAAGAAAATTATTTTTGGTCTGAGAATATCAACACGATCGTAAATGTATCTTCAATTTTGTAAATTGTATTATAAATTATATCTATCTGAACTGGGATGCTAATATACTGCAGGTGTATAAATTAAAATGTTCAAAGTTATTGAAATGTATTTAAGGGAAATGGGGTGAAAATCAGACCCATCCCAAGTGGGTAAAAGACATGTTTATAGTAAAACCTATAAAAGGAAATTTTTTTAAATGGGACAATATAACAGTAATAGTTAGCTGTTGGAATATAAATTTCTATTTAAAACATGCCCCATTAAATGTTTTTATATAAGTAAAATCTTAACCCCTTGTTTTTTTCTGTCCAAACATTTTTAACTGTGGTCAATTTTCTAAGTTAACTCTGGAAAAAAAATAAACAAGTTCGGAAATTGTAACTTTTTTAGTTATTGAAAAGACTTGATAAAAAGTTCAACAAATCTCAATTAATTTTTTTTAAATCAGTTGTATATTGTATGTGATTTTAGCAACAAAAGACTTTTATGTAACCATGAAAAATCAAGACAACAAAACATTAATAACAAAATGGTAGGATTATGATAGAGTTATGTAATATTAATGAACCAATTATATATATATATATATATTTATATATTATATATTTAAAATTATATAAATATTAATAATATATATAATTATATATTTAATTATAATAATATATAATTATATATAATAATAATATATATAATATATATATAATAATAATATATATATAATATATATATAAAAACTATATATATATATATATATATACAGGGTGATTCATGAAGTTCTCCCCCCACTTCTACAGCACATTGTACTAGTAAAAATAATGAAAAAATGTTATATAAACATAGGTCCGAAAACGCTTCGTTAGCGAGTTACAGCTATAGCGAAAGATTTCGCCTGAATTCCTGGGTAAAGAGTAAAATAAAGCCATACTGAACTTTTGGAAAGGTTAATTAAGTAAGAAATATCGTGGATTCTTATGTATTTTTACCTGATAAAGCTAATAAATAGGCTTCAGAACTGTACCTGTAGTAGTTTTTGAGGGATTCAGGGTTAAATGCAAAACATTGGGGCACGAAACAATGTTTTTTTAAGTTTGATGTACAATAACTTTGTTAAATTGGTAATAAATACATAAAATCAACAAACATTTAATTGTAGAGAAATTTAATTCTGAGAAAATTCATATAATCAAAGTCCTAAAATAAAACAGAAATAAGTACCAAAAAATCGATTTTATTCAGTATAATACATTACTAGCTGTAAAAAAATACTGTACGGTATTTTAGTTAAAATAAAACAAAAACAAAATGTTTGTTCCTTAATGATGAGATAAATTGAGAAAAATAAGATTAACTGTTAAAATAATTTGTTTGTAAATAAAAATATCATGTTTTATTAACGTTGTATTTTTTTTTAAATAAAAATTTACATCAAATGTTCGAAAATAAATGAAGCAAACATTTTCCCATTATTGTTTACTAATCATCGAAATACAGTTTTTTGTTTTATTAATTTCTAAGTTGGTAACGCACGAATAACAGCTGATCAACAATGGTATTCTGTACTGTTACGTTAGAACTGTGTATTAGTGGTGTGTTTGCAAGCTACAGCAGGAGATCGGGTTCTGTGAATCGTGTTATTAAATGCAATTTTTCTGTGAGTTATAATTCGATTGTTTATTCAGCGAAAAAAATGCCTTACTTATTTACATCAGAGGAATACGCTGATATGGTTTTTTATTTTGGGTTACTGTAATGGTAATGCTAGAGCTGCTGTAGAAGAATATGAACTACGTTACCCTAATAGGAGGATTCCAGATACCAAAACAATTTCAGGAACTTTTCGTACTCTTCGGGAAACAGGATCACTACCAAGTACTAGAACCAATTATGAACGAGCTGTCCAACTTGATGATGATATTGTTATTAAGATGCTGTTCATCGCAGTCCAGGTGTAAGTACACGACGTATTTCTAGGCGGATAGGAGTTTCGCAGTCAACGGTGTGGAGGTCACTTAATCGAAACAAATTTTATCCGTTTCATAAACAAAAGGTTCAACATCTACAGCTAGGGGGATGGTCCGCTTCGCTTGGAGTTTTGCAACTTTTTGAATATTAATAATCAACTCTACAAGCGTATTTTCTTTACGGGTGAGGCACAATTCACTCGGGATGGTGTCAATAACTTGCACAATGAACACTCATGGGCAGAAGAAAATCCACATGAGGTAGTGGAACAGAACTTTCAACACCGATTTAGCGTCAATGTCTGGTGTGGCCTTTTGCACAATCGGCTGATTGGACCTTTCATATTACCTGGACGCCTAAATGCTGAGTTCTATTTGCATTTCCTTCAAGAAGAGTTGCCGCAGCTGTTAGAGAATGTTCCTTTACATCTCAGACAAAATTTGTACTTCAGCATGACGGAGCACCTCCCCACTTTTCACGTGCCGTTTCTGCTTACTTAAATCATCAATTTCCTGGACACTGGATTGGTCGTGGAGGGCCTCACCCTTGGCCACCAAGATCACCAGATCTATCTCCATTGGATTATTGCATCTGGGGATGGATGAAAGACATTGTATACAAGACAAAAGTTGAATTCTCGTGATGAATTAATTGCCCGTATTATGGATTCGGCTGTTGCAGATACAGGGAAGTCCTGAAAAATTAAGAAACGCAAACAAAAGCAATACACAAACATGCTGCAAAATGTATTGATAATGATGGCCTCATTTTCGAACATCTATTATAAAAAGGTGCGTACGGTTGGCCCAACCTGATTAATTTTGCTTAAAACTAGTAATGTATTATACTAAATAAAATCTATTTTTTGGTACTTATTTCTGTTTTATTTTAGACTTTGATTATATGAATTTTCTCAGAATTAAATTCTCTACAATTAATGTTTGTTGATTTTATGTATTTATTACCAATTTAACAAAGTTATTGTACATCAAACTTAAAAAAAAACATTGTTTCGTGCCCCAATGTTTTGCATTTAAAACCCTGAATCCCTCAAAAACTACTACAGGTACAGTTCTGAAGCCTATTTTATTAGCTTTATCAGGTAAAAATACATAAAGAATCCACGATATTTCTTACTTAATTAACCTTTCCCAAAAGTTCAGTATGGCTTTATTTTACTCTTTACCCAGGAATTCAGGCTAAACCTTTCGCTAGCTGTAACTCGCTAACGAAGCGTTTTCGGACCTATGTTTATATAACATTTTTTCATTATTTTTACTAGTAGTACAATGTGCTGTAGAAGTGGGGGTGAGAACTTCATGAATCACCCTGTTATATATATAACCTAATTAAAAAATATTAAATGAAATACTATTTGGAATATTTTGGAAGTGTAAATTTATAAAAGATGTAAAGTATAAATGTGTTGTGAATTAAAATTTTAGAAAAGAGGAAAACACATAGATCAAACGTCGGAAATGCAAAAAACCAAGTATATTGTTAAATTTTACCCTTTTACATATCCCATTTCACGTTATTTGTTGAAGTTTTCAAATGGAAACTGCCCATAAAAATTAAATTAAATAAAAAACTATAAAAAGGAACTAGTGTTTGATTGAGTTGATATGAATGTCTTTCTATACATGTGCTGCCTTGCACTGATAGCGATAATTGACAACTGTCCCTTGACATAGTGTACCAATCAAATCCAAATTTTAGAAGATCTTATAAGCCTATAAATCCTATATAAGCCTGAGATCCAAAAATATCATAAACTCTGCTAATAATTGTATAGGTAAGGATTTAAAAACTTGGAATACATTATTGATAACAAAAAACTTCTTACTACATTTTGATATAGATAGCCTAAAACCAAATTTACCTTTTTTGCAATTCTGACACTTGGTTCAACGTATTTTCCTCTTTATAAAACCTTACTTAGCAACATATTAGAATTTGAGGGGAATTGGCATTTAAATACAATTATAAATAAATTACAAAAATTGAGATAGGCAACTTAAATCTTTTTGTTGGTCAAAATAAATACAAAACATTATCAACAGGCTAAATTTAACAGCTTGAGTGATCCTGGGTATGCCTCTTCGGAGTCATATTTAGTCTATGTTATGTATTGATTTTGTCAAATATACAGTATATACTCTCATATTCAAATTAACACATCTGTATCACATTCAATTCTAGACATATTTGATTACAATTGTGATATTTTCATAAATGAATCAATAACTCATAATATCTTATTTTTCCACAACTTCATTATTATTTATTTTAGAAATAAATTATATTTAAACATAAGAAAATATCGATATTAGGTTCAATTTGATAAAATCAATATTTCAGACTAATATCGATATTAAAAATTGATTATTTTGACGATCTCTTATGAAACTGCAGGGATTATTGTTTATGCTATTAATGTTACATATTTTACTTCATTAAATGCAAAGATTGTGTTCAAAGTTGACGTCACTTTTTTAAGTTTAAATTACTTTATTACGTCTTGATCACAAATAATTATATTAGTGCATACATTGCTAAGTTACCCAGGTATATATCACTCGGTAAACTGTATCGTATTTGAATTTTGAAATGTATTCCAATGTTTTTTCTGGTTGTTAAAAACTATAAGATGATGCTGGTTATTAGAATTAATAAATAAATCAATTTAACCATTCATATCATAACCAGATTTAAATTATCAACTAAGAAAAAATGTATTTAGCTTATTAAATATTAATCTATGAAAATTCCTTCTCTTAACGGTGTACTTCTAATTTACACCGTTGTGTATTTAGGCATCTTACATATAGATTCGAGTCAAATTACTTTCAAACTGTAGTCTGATTATGTCCTATTTTGCCAGAGAGTCTTAGAAATGAAAAAACTAGAAAAATGAACTAGCAGTAGTCGAACAGGCTAATGGCTGGAGGCATTACTGTCAATGACCAATAGACACCAAAGGGGGAAACACAAAAGATATGGCAATGAACGAAATCATCCTTCAAGATAGTACCTATCAGTAAAAAGTCAAAATTAAAGAGGGTAGGCTATGATCATGAATGTCTGAGGGTTTCCTAGATCCATAGACTATTAGAATATGGCCTAACCTAATTCCAAATATGGTGGGTATATTGAAATTTTAAGGCATAACATATTATGGATTGTGAGTCCTTAAATATTTATTATATAAATTAATTATAAATAAAATAGTAGGTAAAGTAAATAAATAGGCTATTATCCAAAGTCTCTAACAGATCAAACTAAAGTCAGAAGTTAACTTATGTTCTATATTACCAGTATTGATATTACTGATTCTATATTGTCTCTATATTTTAATAATTTTAGTTTTATAAGGAATATTAAAAAGATAAGTTAGGTATACTATGATGTCAACAAAACTAGTCTTCAGTCCATGTTGTTCACAATAACTTTATTTTATTGATTGTATAATTATCACCTATGAAACAAACTATATCAATAAACAAATGTAACGAATTTATTAAATTGGAATGCTCAAATATTGTAGTTTAAAAAACATATACTCAATGGTATGTTTACAAGTTTGACAGAATTGACAGGCCGTTGATTTAATCGTAATTTAATTATTATTACTATTATTTGCATTTGATACATTAATTAAATTTAAACTTACCAGCTGAACTAGGTAAACACTCACACCATTTCAGTCAAAAATCTAAAACAATATCACTTTTCAATAAAATGTCACAGTAACCACGAATTCAACAGTCTGACACTTCACTTTCCAGTTTCCACGGACACCATCTTTGGCTTGCATTTTTGGATTGGTTGGTAGAATTGGATTGGTGATTGGTTGGCAGGGCAGCCAACAAGAATAGTGATTTATCAAAGTAGCATTATAAAAGATGAAGTCCAAAATTATTTACATTTAAAAATTACTTATTAAAATATTTAGATCTTGAAAATTTAATTTATTTCTTCAAATACTACTAAGATTTTAACACTTGTTTTGAAAATATAATTGTTCAAATCGTTTCATGAAATATATATATATTCATTTTAATGAACGGCAAAACACCTTTTTACAGTATTTAGTTTCTTGATGACTGGATCATTACAAAGGACCTAAATAGTAACAACAATAAAACTATATAATAACTTATATATGAAATTACACCATGGTAAAACAAGAACATACCTAGATACATACGTACATAGACCATAATATAATATATAGCTTTGGTAGATCAAGTAGCTTTCTTAGATAATTAATAGTGTAAACCGCATTAACGTAAGTATTAAAATGCGAAAATGTTCTAGTTTCCATGTACATTAATAATTATAAATTAATTGGGTCAGCACCAATACTATCAAAAATTGCTATAAACAATATCAAATCAACAATAAAACAACAAAAGTAACAAGAATAAACTATATACAATATTGTAAACAAGAAACTGATATAGACTGTGTAAGTACAAACAAAAGTAACAAAAATAAATTATACATTAACAATATTACAATAGCTAGTATAACAACAAATTAATCAGCCTCAGTTATTACCTTCCTCGTAAATAATGACAAGGGCATCCCAAAAAATCTAAATCTGTATAGAATGCACTTCCAATTCTCATCAATCTTGGTAACGTGCTGTGGTAAAGGTAGTTTGTTGAGTGATGATGGATAGCAAACAGGTGGATATGTCTCGCTAGCCGTGGAACGAGAAAGTCAATCATTTGAAGTATCTCGGAGCAGTCAATAGTGCTATTCAGGACCTTGTACCAGAACGTTATGTCAATGAGAGTTCTTCGTGTGGTTATTAGATTTAAATAATGTCCAATTGCTTGAATGTAAATCTCTAGGTATCTGTATCCGAGCATGACTCCAATCGTTCTTATAAATCGTCTCTGCACAGTGTCTAAGGATGCAACATAAGTGTCTTGAGAGAAGATGCAGACAATCCTGAAAAGCCCTATTGACAAGACTAAGTGTTTAAAGGGTTTTTCCACATGCATTGGATGTGTGAGCTTCAAACGCCAGGTTTGAAGTCAGGAGAATACGAAGATCTTTAACCTCGATAACTCTCCTTAGTGCGATATTTTGAACCAGGTAGTTAAACTGATGAATCTGCCTGGATTTCCAAAATGTTATCACCAGACATTTGGTAGGGTTCAAGTCCATGTTTGAACCATTCCTCAGTCTATGCTACCTCTCTGAAGAGTTTTACATTGTCAGCAAAACAATCCTTCTATATTCAAGCCAATATCATTTACGAATAACCTAAAGAGGAATGGTTCAAGATGAGACCCTTGAGGGACATTAGAAATGTACTACAATTTCCCTTGACAAGGCAGACGCATATTTTACTCGAAGAGTGCGGCCTATGAAGTAACTGTGAGCCAGGTTAACAAAGCTCCAGAGAGCCCAAGAGCTTCTACTTTCCTGACCAAGTGGTCATGACTGATTCTAAAGAATGCCTTTGAAAAATCTAAGGAAATTAAGTCTAATTGTTTCCGGTTTTACAAGCATTTACAGTATAACTCGTGAAGACAACTAGGTTAGTGGATGTTGATATGCCCTTTTGGAATCGAATCAATAGAGCAGATTGACAACTAGTGTCCTCCAAGGGTCTCATCTTGAACCATTCATCTTTATTTTATTTGTAAATGATATTGGCTTGTATCTTGAAGGACATTTTCTTTTGTTTGCTAACAATGTTTTAAATAACAACATTTTTACACCACTTGAACTTCTATAGTATTTTCCTTACGTGCTCATCTGTCAACATTGTACATGCCATTCAAAGTAGGAATATTCAAGATATCACGAAAATTGAAATTCACCAATCTCATCATAGCTAATGAGCTTGTTGGAGATTGTTCTATAAACTGCTTTTAAGCAGGCTGTTCGAGCAGGCTCAAAAGCAATGGAGGAAATGGAGTGAGTTCTACTCTTCAGAATCAAGTTGTATCAATCTTATCGAGCCCTACCACTTTCACTAAAATCATTATCAATACAAGTCAACAAAGGGATGGCACCAGACTCCCTCACACTATTCCAGAGTGTTTCAATTAGAAAACTGAAAGATAAAGACCTGCAGAGGTATTTTTTACCATATTGAATTTAAACCTTTTTCTGCTCTTTTTAATTAAAAGGAATGAGGAAAGCTTAGCATTGTGCAATTACCTTGCTGTCATCAAAAGGCGTTGTGACTTTCCTAAACGTGATAAAGTCATCAAGGGAGGTTTCCTGCTCCATAGTGTGTAGATCCTTTGTATTAAACACGAGTATATGCCCAGCAGGGAAGAGCTGCATAGCAGTGTTTGATGGTACCAGAATTCTTGCAGCAACACAGAAGAAACTGAACATGAGTGGCGATACCGACTAAAGAAATGTGCCAAACACTGACCCCAATCTAGACACAACATAAACTGTAGAGCAAGGACATTTCCTTTCAAATAGCGATAACAAAATCAGATTCAATGACTTTTTATACTTCTACTTGAAGAGAGTGGAATTGGCACCAAAAAAGCAACTGATGAAGCTAAACTATTAACTGCCAGGACAGCCATTAATCAACAAATTCTCACACTGTTGTCACTGTGATGGTTAAACTACAAAGACCATCATAATAATGGAACTGGCCCTAGGTAAGATGTCAAACAATAATAATAAATATTTTATTCCATAAGACATTTTTACAGGAAATGTATCGGAATCGTCAAGTTTAGAGAGCTAAAATTGTCCATACACTACCACAAAATTCTCTTTCATACATACATTGTTTGCCGTTACACTCTCTCACTCATTCGAATTGTCCAACTCTAGTCCCTAGTCAGTCTGCCAATCGAGTGTCTCCCAATTAAATGCCATAAACTCGTCCGTGTTGTAAAAAGCGTTTGCGACTAAGGTTGATTTCAGACGAGCTTCAAATGGCTTCGGCATTGGGGCATTTTTATCGAATTTGGTAGCAGCAATTGTTTTTTTTTATGAAACATGCTGCTACCTCAGTGTTATAGCTGGGCCAAGACATTCTGCCCATCAACACCTTCACAGCATTGCGATATAACATCAGCAGTCTTTTGCAATAGAAATGTGCCTTTTCCAAACCGTTCAAGAAGGCTGCTGCTGAGGTCTTCTACAGTACTTTATCAAATCACAAGCAGATTACAGAGCAATGAAACAGTTTAAATTCTTCCTCCAGTGGTATGGTGACCTGAAAAATGACAAATGGTAACAAATACCACTAAAACAAAATTTTCCAACAAAAAGTCCGTGGTGAATATAGAGTTCGATACCCCATCCGATCCATTATCTTAGAGATCAGTCATACATCATAATTATTGATATCACTTTCAGATACTACAGTGGCTGGATAACATCAACAAACACCCAGAGGAATGGGGGTGGAAATGGAACACAATGGACTGCCTCATCTTTATTACCTGTGCGGATTTACCAGTAGGCCCACTAGTCTCAGGCCTATCTATGAGCAGCAGATCCAAAGTGGCTGCAATCTAAAAAATTGAAACAAATGATTGTTTCTGATTAGTTTCAATACAAATGCAGAAATGCTATCTGACAAAATTTGGCAATGTTATTAAGGAATTGTCTTTTTTTAGGGAAGTAAACAAGAAAAGTTAATGTTTAGTGATTTATATTGTTTATTTTGCTATATGCTAATGACTTGGAAATCTTCTTGGAGCATTACTGATACTATTTACAAATATGTTTCAAACTTCATACATGAAATTAAACAACCAATAAAAATCTCTGTAAATAATAATACTTGTCGTGAGATTTTGCCATCTAGTAAGGCTTATCAATTTTTTCTTGGAAATATAACTCTAGTTGATGTTTTGAATGCCGTAAAAAATTGGAAAATTCTAACTGTCCTGATTTTTATGATATGTCAAACAGTCTTTAAAAAAAGTAGCATTCAGTTTGGTCAGTCCTCTTGTAATTTGTTTCAACCAGTTACTAAAAGAGTGGGTTTTTCCAAGACAACTTTGTTTCCAGAATCTGTCTGATACATAAAAAAGGGTCCAATAGATCATCCAGGGAGCTATCATCCTATTTCTGTTGTTCCGTGTTATCTAAACTGATGGAAATTTTGGTTTATAAACAGGTTATTGATTTTTTGCACAGTAATTCTTTTTTAAATATATCACAATTTGGTTTCAGAAAGACTAGATCTGCCAGTGATGCTCTAGATGATTCAATCAGGCACATTAATCAGGTAGTTACCTTTTCAAAATCAAGGACTTTGCTTAAGTCACATTCTGTAACCTAAGCAAGGCCTTTAATTGTGTTAACGATTGCAGCCTAATTTCTGAGCTAAATTATTACGGTTTTTCTGGTTCTTCACTACAATTTTTATGTTATTTATAGGATGACAACAGATTATTGGAATCAACGTGTAAGGTCCAAGGGTACACCATGATGTCTCACAATACTCTGTTCTTGGATCACTCCTCTTTCTAATCAATATAAATTATCTATCTTACTCAGTACCAGCTAAAACAATACTGTACGTTGATGACACAACGTTTATTAACATTACAAGTAATGTTGGTGAACTATAAAATTCTACGAAGAAACTTTACAAAGGTGATTCTTGGCGATTTAGATCTAATGGATTTCTTGTTAATGAAGAAAAGATACAAAGCATAATCTTAAGTTTGAAACCTTATTTGGCCTCTCATAACAATAGTGTTGTCAACAATGCTACATTTTTGGAAAATGAGACAGATAACCAGTTTAATTAGAACATACACATAGTATATATAAATATAAGTAAGAGACTCTTTAAGGTTATTTACTTTTTAAGTCGCTGCTCCTAAAACCTATATGCGGAGTGAGGACTATGTATTTCCACACAATTTTAATACACCTTAATATTTTGGTGTTAATGTGTAGGAGTTGAAGACATTTTAACTCTACAAAAACTTCAGGCTAATGGCTAATTCTTATTCATCAGAATATTGTAAACCACTTTTCTTTTTGTTGGAAATTCAAACCGTTATTGATCTTGATATATATACTGTAATTTATTTATCTTCAAAACAAAAGTCCAAAATATTTAAAATTCAATTAAATTCATTCATATAACACAAATAGCCATATAGTGATATTGTTAGATTCATAATTCTTTAGAACTACTCATAAATAAATATCCACACAAAATTTTTAAGCTTATTTATATAAGGTTTACTTTTAAAACACCCCTTCTAAAGGTTAGATGGATTTCTAGAATAAACAATTGAATTTTAGATGCGTGACAGTTTATATGTATGTATTTACTTGTATGCCTCTATTACGTGTGTGTGCCTCTATACTAACAAAAACCAACTTCGATTAAAAAGCGTCAACTTTCCGCTCATTTAATTTTCTTTTTGTCCAAGATATTTCAAATGTTTTAGTGATAGTTAGCTTTTCTGTCCCAATAAAGAACATTTATAACTTATGTGCGACTGAAAAGTTACTGCAGTTCAAAAGAGTATAACACAGCTCAATGCTTCAATGTGGATGTTGAATTTAGCTTCATTTCACCTTCTGCTTAGTGCAGCGTCTGAAAACTAACACTGTCACAGACCCGACTCCTGGAATCTGGAATCCACATCTGTTTAAAGAGATTAAAAAATCTTGTCTCTGACATCAAAATGATGGAGTTTGTGTGAACGTCTTCGTTGCTGACTTATTTTTTTTATCTCTTAAGACAGAGTTTGTGACAGTGTCAGATTTCAGACATTGCCCTAAGCAGAAGGTGAAATAAAGCTAAATTCAACATTCACATTGAATCAATCCTTTCCATCATCATAGGTGTGTTATGTGTAAAAAATATCTGTTGCGCTACTGTTCTTTGAAATCATGTCTAAAACATTGTGCACTCAATTGTGCACCTGATGAGGCAATGAGACAATCTTTTTATATAAATTGCACTGGATGACTCTTGGGTAACCTAGACACACCTCTTTTGTAGTCTGGGTTTCTCTGATGTCAAAACCGATGTAAGGATGTAAGTTTTACTACTTATTTTGTTTATCTCTGCAGCTGGACCTGAACTTCAATTCCAGGAGTTGTTTGTCGGATTTCAGACGCTGCACTAAGCAGATGGTGAAATGGAGCTAAATTCAACGTTCAAATGTGCAGTATAATCAGCATATAGAGTCTTAAGCAATTTGGAAAGCCATTATAGGGTTTAAAGCATGGTCCAAGAACAGATCTATGGGATGGAATATTCCTTTAGCTACGGAAGTAGTCCAGACTTGACTTTGTAAATGTGTTCTGTCATTTATAGATAAGTTTTAAGATAAGTTCTACCAGCTGTTTCCTGTATTAACATGTTTAGTGTTTTGAGTACAAGTAGCTATTGAACCACTCTGATTCCTTGCCAAAAATTCCTAATGATCTACTTGTTGTAAACCATTGGCTTAGAGGAGGGTCTGGGAATATTGTTTTATTGGTTTCAATTGTACAAATTTTTTTAAGATAGAACAAATTAAAAATGATGTTCTGTGTGAATATTTTGAGCATTCAAATTGATATTTAAATCTAATTTTTTTAGTATAAATTATAGTTTACAATGTATTGTCCTGATCCAACCCCTCCTCTTATCTACATCACAGATAGACTTGTCTGAATATGTTATTATTACTTACCCAAACAAAATACATAAGTATCTTATCAATATGGTCCAAGGATATTTTATTGGGTTATGTCAGTACTTCTCAAACTTTTTGTACTCAAGGCCCTTTTTAGGTTTGTTCAACTTTTTCTGGTACCCCATCCCCTTACTCTTCCTCAATATAGTTGATGAATAATAGACAACAGACATATGGCTGTATGCATATTATTGTAAATTAGCCATTATAAAAGCCTCAAGTAAAAATCATATTTTTAATAAATTATATAAAACTATGTACTATTCACAATTATTATTATTTTTTTTAAAGAAAGAAGAATATTATTACTATATTATTGTTACACCTGGAGTAGTAACAAGTAAATATATAGAGGCAAGTAAATAAAATACAAAGTGTGATATGTATTTAAATATTGCTTTAATAATTCAATATCGTTTCATACAAGTAACAGTTTAGCTAGTCAGATCAAATCTACTCATATTCATCACAGTTCATAACATCTGTTTAAAGTTTAACACATGCCAATCGGGCATGTTTGCTAAAAGTCTAATGCAAAGGATGATATTGTTTTTCTTGAATTAGTACGTCAAATTCTGGACTTTTATTCAAAATTTCAAATTGGACATTCAGAAAAACTTTATGTTTGTGGTGTAATTTAATTTGATGACTGCTATAGCTGAGAAGCTCGCCTTACAAAGGTAGGAAGTAGCAAAAAGTATCAACACAGGTAACACTTTCCTGGTAATTCGTGGGTGTTGTTTATTCAACGCTATACCAAAACACTAGCAAATTGTTTGTTTTGAATCCAATCTTTAACGAAGTATCTGTTTGGATATTAATCAGTTGTTCACTCTCTTTAATGTTTGGATGCATTTTTTGTTACATTGACTTAATAATCACATTAAGTTGATGTCCTTGATAGGGAGATAGATATTGATAAAAATACACTCAGTTTGGAAAGATGCAAAACACATTATGCTCATCTTCTACATTCAAATAATTTTCTTCAATAAACTGTATCGAGATGGAAAATCTAGTATAATCGCCCTTATCCATGATTACCTTCCACAAATTGAGTCATTTTTTAAACTTCAACTTTGTCTGACAGGTTTAAAGCGGCCCATACACTAGACGTGCATTGCACGCCGTGCAGTTTTTTATACTGGCACGCCGTGCTTGGCATGGCACTTTGTGCCCCACACACTGGCAGTTTAGTCAGTCCCGTGATGTGCTAGAAGTTGGTTGTGGTATTGTGATATTGTGTAGTATTGTCGTGCTGTGATATTTTACTACTATGCCTCTTATATTCTACTACTAAACATAAAGCGTTAACAGTATTGTTGATTGGTGCGATTCATGACGATAGCAAAGTGAAGAAGACAATTATGGACGAAAAATTGGTTAAAAGAGAGAGAAATGTATTCTGATATGAGACTACTGAAAGACTTACGTGAAAATCATAAAAATGATTACAGGATCTACTTGCGAATGGATGACGAAACATTTAGTTATGTGTTGAAAAGGTTAGGCCACGCATCGAAAGACAAGACACTAATCTGAGAAAAGCTATAACGGCGGAACAACGGTTAGTTGCCACGAAAAATTTTTGTGTCAGCAGTCGACGTGATAAATATAGGAGAGTATTTGCAGCGAGAGAACGAAAAATAACCTCAAAAGACACTCCACTCTCAGCACGTAGCGCGGGACTGGTCCACACACTTGCAGGATGGCACGGCGGCAGGTGGCACGGCACGCCGAAAATCAAACCGATCTTGAATGCCATCGTGCCATGCAATGCACGGCGTGCTTAGCACGGAGACCTCCACACACTGGCACGTATCGTCCAATTTTGGCACGTCGTGCTTGCACGGCGTGCATTGCACGTCTAGTGTATGGGCCGCTTAAGATATTTAGGTGTATTATGTTTAACGTAACAAACAAATCGATAAGAAAATCTGCAGAAGTCTTTATCAATAAATATTTGTCGGCACTGGCATGATTTTTATCCTTTAGGTAAACATATATTTCATATGTCTGCTTAAACACAATATAAAAGGGGTTGCCAAAGAGTCCTTGCACATTTGTTTCAAAATATTTTCTTATGAGAGTTTTTAATGTAGTTAATTTCAGCAATAACAGAGTAAAGTATATTGTGCAGTTCCTTTCTGAGATATGTTCAACGGCCAATGCGTCTCTATGCATTTCTTGGAATATGTGGATATCCACTGAGGCCTCTTCCACTGCCATGTCCCAGATAGGTATTTTTAGAACATTTCATGAGACATTGAATATAGGAAATTAAGACATTCTATTACATTCTGTATATAATTTAGATATTATTTCCAACTTGATTCCTTTCTTAGAGATGCCCCTAAGGGACATATTCTGTCCTTCCCAAGGATATTCCAGCATACTCCCTTTACTAACCACAAATTTTCATCAGATCACAATCTTTACAAAATCCTTAAGTATAATGTATCTCCTGACATAATAAGCTTATTCACCTAAGGTACAGATTACCTGGATAACAAAAAATACCGTTGATTATAAAAGACATACTATCAATTAAATCTATTTGGATTACAAGAAAATAATAATGTTAGGAAGAAAAAGAATAAAGAAGTTCTGCAAAAAGTTTATCAGGAAAAGAGCTTTTAGATATGGTATGATGCCTTTTTCTAAGATTTTATTGAATGTACAGTTTTTAAGTAAATCAAATGTTATACAAAAGTTTGCTTTCATGTTTAGGATTGAGTATTCTAAGTATTAATATTGTATATTTTAAAATGAAACATCATATTATATTTTAATGAAGACATTAGCATACATTGGAATAATTTTTTCACTGAAAAAATTTACAATTCTATATTATCATGAAATCTAAATTTGTTCTATCTGTTATATTTAACATTAAACATCAATTGAACACAAAACACATTCAAGAAATGTAAACATTAATAAAACTAGAGCACAGTGAAAGTATGAAAGTAAATTTATAGATTAGAAAAATTGAATTGTTTTATATAGCAACGATTATATTCTATGAAGAAACATTCACAGTGTTTGTTGTAGATGAAGCTTGAATTGGTTACTGTTAACTTAATTACATTAAAACATAAAACCAATATTTAATACTTTTATTTTTGTTTCGATAGCAAGGCTATCTTCGTCAGTAACTTTACAAAAGTGTTTGAAAGATTCATAGTGTTTCCCTTTAATTCAGTGCCTGCAAATTGATGCTGTCTAAAATTATACACGCATGTCAACATTTGCATCCAATTTTCTGAAGGCGTTTAAAAAATACAAACTTTGCATCAGAAATATTTTATTAACCTTATTTATGTGTAAATTTGAACAAAAACCACCCATAATTAGTTTCTTCTGTTAAAATTAAGAACCGGTTTTAGAAACGATCATCTTGATTTTATCTCCATATGAACAATATTAAACCTTATGAATGTTCACAAAATCTATTTTCTATTTTCAAAGTAAATTTTAAGAACAACATAAAACTTTATGTACTTTTACACCCTTATTTCGATTTTATTATTATGGTAGATGTGTCATTATAAGCTATATATAAACTATATATTTAATTCCGTAAGCAAACCGCTCCCCAAGAAATTTATCGAGCTGTGAAGGAATTGCAATAGCTTCACAAGATTCATTTTAAAGCTGGAGTGTCAAGGATGATTGGAAAAATACTATATATGACCAAAAATTACTTGGGCTCCGCCCCGCTGGCCTCTAAAGTTGAAGAAATTGATTAGAACAACTTACAACAGAAGTGAACAAAGTGATGAACATTACTACAATATTAGGTCCCTCTGATTAATGCAAACTACATCACTCGGAATAGTGTTGGTAGCTTTGATCAAAGATGTATGCATTATAGTGTATCCTTCATGTTCCCTGTGAGTTAGTGAGAGGGCACTTTAACCTATGATGCCACAATTGACTGACCTCCACCCAGAACTAACCCACAATTACAATGCTTAATGTTGAACACTAGACATTTTATTGGTAACATTAGAAAATGTAACAGTGCCTTGGCGTTAGCATAATTTTCAGTATGTACCAAGTAAAGATATACATGGGAACGGTCATTATACTGGTACTTTAAGGTGCAAGGTCAGATTTATAGGTACATCTCAAACCTTTATCCTTCAAATGAGCAAAAGCTTTCATATGGCCAGTTATATATAATCGATATAATCAAAAGGTTGCAAATATCAGATTAGGAAAGTAAGAAAACCAAAATTTAAATGGAGAAACGAAGAAATCCATATGATATTTTAGCAGATAATTGTGCAGAAGTTATTAAATGAACAAAATAAAAACTCACCAATTAAATTTACGTCGTGTTGATAAAGTTCGATAGATTCCATGGACAAACCCCACTGTAATCGACCAATTAGCAGATGAGATAACTCAAATGTTCCCATCTAGGTATGAAGAACTACCAGAACATTGTCATTTAGAGTTGTCCAAGGAGGAAAGGAGGGCCAAAGATGCTGTCTATCCTTAGCCCACACTATGATTCAATGCTTTATCCTTTGAATATTCCTGCAATTTGATTATGTTGCAATTTGTGAGATACAGGATGGCTATTAGGTATGGTGTTTCTCACTTAAATTCGAGTAGAAAACTATTCTTTGTACTATATTTAGTTGACCAGTATAACAGAGCATAAGCAACTAAACTTAAGCAAATTAAACAAATCACGACAAAATAATAAGTTATGTAAATATATGAGGTATGTAAGTTCAGATGAATGTGTTTGGGACTGCATCAAAACGAAATGTATGAACAATCACATTATCACAATCATTTATTTGTGTAGCTGTATATGAAAAGGGATTGTGTAGGGTTTATTTCAAACTTGGAGGAGAGGCCATGTATCTTGAAAACACTTCGATGGCATGGTTTGACAACAATCAATATCAAGAAGCTCATGAATAGTCTATCTATATTGAGAAATTCCTAATCGCTTCACACATAAAAAGTAACAAATGGACAAAAACATAAAGAGGTAAAAACAAAACTATAGGGTGATAAATAAATGATGCTCCAAATAATGTACAGCAGTTTTACATTAGAAATACCACTTATTTATGAAAAAGGAGGAAAGTCTTTAAGAGATGCAACAGAAAAGATTTTGTATTTAAGTACATTTAATAACAACAAAACAATTACTGCTACAAGCCATTAGCTAATATATAAAATACAATTGCGTGTAAAACACATTTAAGAAATATAAAGGTTTAAATGAATTGTGCACAGTGAAAGTAAATGAATACATGAACATTTTATTATTTCATATAGAAATTACTCTACATTCCATGAACAATTGTTCACATTGTTTCCGCTCAGTTTAGTGCCTGCAAATTGATGTGCACTAATATGATACACACAAGGCAACATTTGGTGTCCAATGTGCTGAAAGTGTTCAGAAAATACAAATCTTGCACCAGAAATATTGTATGAACCTCATTTTTGAGTAAATTAGAGAAATAAAAATCAATAATTAGTTTCTTATGTTAACATTAAAGCCTTCTGTAGTGGAACGATCTTGAGTTTTTCTGTATGAACAGTGTTAAATCTTATGCACGTTTAAACTCTTATTTTTTATCGTAGTCATGAAAGATGTATAATTTAAAGAGACATCTCAAATCTATGTACACACACACACACATACACACACACACACACACACACACACACACACACACACACACACACACACACACACATACATACAGGGTGTCCAAAAAGTCCCGGGTCGGTTAAATATTTTTCAAAATATTTAAAATAGAGCTACCAAACCTTACACAAAGTTACTGGACATAAAAATCTATTTTATCACATATTCAGTGTTAAGTATTCAGTTACCTACTTTTATTGGTTTGAATATTAAAAAACATTGCAAGCTACAAAAAGATTAAAACAATTTAATAACAACTGTACTTAATTTTTATTACTACTTCATAAAACAGGGAAATTGAAGATTTAAAAAAAAGTAAAGCAGTTTAAAACATTAAAAGTCAAATTATTGCAGTTCATTCTCAAAATGGCGACCTTCTTTTCTCACACAAGCTCTTGCTCGCTTTCTCATTGCTCCTGCGGTCATTTCAAAAGACAGTTATTCCCAAAGCCTTTGAGCAGCCAGACCAATTCTCCCTCGTAATTTTTTTCTGAGTTTACTGGGGTGGAATAAACTTCCTGCTTAAAAAACCCCCACACAAAAAAGTCAATAGGTGTAAGGACGGGAGATCGGGGCAGGCCATGTGACAGTTCCCCCACGTCCTATCCACTCGGGATAGTTTTCAGTCAGCCATTGATGTACTGTTGCATTAAAATATGGAGGGGCTCCATCCTGCTGGAATATAAGCTCGTCTCTTTCAACACTGTTCAAATTGTTCTAGAAGGTTTAGGTAGGTCATGTTGCAAAAAATCGAAGTAGATTGTTCCATTTACAGTTCCATCAAATTATGTGAGGGCCAATCAGTTGGTCGCCTAAGACTCCACACCAAACACTAATACTAAAAACGCGTTTGAAAGGATTGTTCCCTTGTCCGGTGTCGGTTTTGTTGATCCAGTGGTGCATATTATGACAATTGAAAATTCCTGCTCTTGTAAACAATGACTCATCAGTCCAAAGGATTTTTCGATAAAAATGACGCTGCTCTATGTCTCTGTTTAGTAACCAACGACAGATTTGTAGTCTGTTGCTTTCAGACCTTGAACAGGCGTAAAATGGTATGGATGGAACTTATTCTTATGCAAAATGTCCAAAACCTACGTCTCTAGCAAGTTATCTACTACTAACTTCTGGATCATTCCGTACTGAATTTAGAAACTACTTCATCTAATCCTTCATCATGAACAATGTGTCCTACTTCGTTAGGTCTTTTGTGAACTGTATCTCCCTCCACAAGACGTTGATGGAGTCTTGAGAACACAGAATGACTGGGAAGTCGGCGATCAGGGTAGCGAGCTTGATACTCCCTTTGGGCAGCACGCGCATTTCCATCACAAAAAACCCGTAAATAAAGTGCATATCAGCGTATTCTCGAGTAGTGAACTCCATGGCAGCCTACACTTGACTAAATTGAGCAGAAAAATAGTTTATTGGAGGTAGAAGTAATTCATGTGGACACTGGTCTTACAAAAACAAGATAAGGAATGCACAATACTAGTGAGAGTGATAAAATAAGGAATTAAAACATTGATAAAGGATGGGACCATTAATCCATAACAAGCATCCACAAATTATTTTAAACTGTTTTACTTTTTTGTAATCTTCAATTCCTTATTTTATGAGGCAGTTTTATAAAACATAAAAATAAAGTGTACAGTTGTTATTAAATTGTGTTAATCTTTATGTAGCTTGCATGTTTTGTAATATTTAAACCAATAAAAGTAGGTAACCGAATACTTAACTATGGTCATATGACATACCATTTTAAAGCCTATTAAGTGGCAAAGTTTTTAATATCACTTGACACATTCTTGTGTACAGGGTGTGGTAAAAAGATGGGGTTCAATGATATTTCAGTTTTTCTGAAACTTAGCAACTTTGCCATTTAAATCGACCTGAAGCTTAATTTTCTTTTCTTACAGTTTGAACCAATAACTTTTTCAAATTGAAAATTTAACGGAGAATCTAAAAAAATTGTGTAGTTTGCTCATGTATGTCTATACGTTGCTGAGAAATATCAGATTTACGTACAAATTCATTTCCGACCTAATTTTTGGAGTTAGAATTTTTTTATAACTGCCATTGTATCACATTTACATTGCATTATAACCCAAAAAATTTTGTCACACCAAGAGCCACTCACCCTGGTATATATATATATAGTAAGGATGTAAAAGTACATTTAAGTTTAACATTGTTCTTAAGACGTTAAAATCAAGATGGTCCCTACTTCAGCTGGTACTTAATCATGAAAGAAGTTTAAGGCTCTAGTAAGATTAAGTTCTAGATTAATACAATAATATAATATTAAGTTAATTCCAAAAAATACTACTCTATATTAGATGTAAAGAGATTTAAATTGTTTACAATTAATTTTCTACTACGCAAATGATTTTTATTGTAATTTTAATTCTGTGTTAGTAGCTACATCTCATGGAATTGATAACAAATGTTAAAAATCATGCAGTAACGGGAAAATATAGTTTTCATATGATTGATTAATGTACTAATATACAAGTATGATGGAATAAAATGTAATTAATATATAACACATAATATACAGTGTATTTACAAAGAGTGTCGTAAACTTCTATGGATAATAGTACACATAATTTGAAACAAAAAATTTCACATAAACATTGCTTGAGAAATGTCTCGTTTAGCCGCTAGCCGCCATTTTGTATTTTTCATTAAAAAATTAGTATTTCTTTTTACTAAAAAAGTAAAAAAAAAAAAAAAATGGTGTGATATGCTTTAATATTAATAATGGCTTATGTTAAACATTTTTAAAGTCAAATAATGAAAAAAATTAAAACAGTATAGTTATAAAAACATGAACAAGATACCAACTATTTAGTAATTTTTATAGCAACTAATAAATTATAGCAATCTTACCTATAAAGTGGTTGTGTTTGTTTATGCATTGACAGATTTCGTTGAGAAAAGTACCATTGGAATTGTTATAAAAATTTCAAAATATTTATTTTGTAATAATTTTACTTGAATAATTAATAAATAATGTTTCATTCAAGAGAAATATTTGAAGTGAAAAGTGGATTTATATACAAATTTAGTTTATTATAGTGGTAATTATGTATGTAACAGCATATGTGAATATTGAGCTAAGCAAATATTTGCATAAAATAAACCTTCCTATAATAGTGATGTTATGTATAAACAGCATATTACCTTTATTTCATTTTATTACTTTATATAAATAGAGATTATAATTTTTTATTGTAAAATAGTAATGTAAACTGTATTGTGGCTCTTGTTTTACAGTAATAGTAGAGTTTATTAATTTATGGTTAGGTGTAAGAGAGGACTTAATAGTCCTAACCTCGCCAATTCAATATGTTTTACGTTACATTCAATAAAGACATTTTTCATTTCATATTACATTACATTATTTTATAACAGTACCTAAACTTTGTTTTGCTACATTTATCAAATTCTGTTGGGAGGGGGGATATACACCTACCAAAGATAATTTTTGGGGTAGAAAATAAAAAAATGTAAATTGGGGATAAGTATTTACTGCTTTTAATGTGTATATACTCAAAATTAATACTTGATGTAGGTTATAGGATAGAGTCAAAGGTGCCTACCATTTCTGTTACTTTATACTGTTGTTACACACATCCTTCGTTATTGCAGGAACAGGATTTGAAGGCGTTTCGATAAAATTTAACTCCTTAGTATCTAACATAAGGTGTATCTTCTATAACCAAACAGGAGGAAGTAATTTAAGACGTTAAAATAATAAAACAAATTCCCTACTGAAAAAAATGTCAACTAAAATATAGTTTACATAAAAATATAGTTTAGATGTTTGCAAGGTAGTTTTTCTTTATAAAATAAATTCTTTGAAAATGTATACCTCAAGGACAAACACTGTTAAGAAATAGCATTTTAATTTTAATTACATAAATATGTTATTAGGGTTATCTTAGAGTTTCTAGAAATACATCATCCTCAATCATAATTTGAATTAATTTTGTAAAATGGATCTTGAAATCCAGCGGTGTAATGCTCTAACTAAAAAAATAGGATAAAAAATTAGTAAGCTAACAGATGATGCTAAATATTGTGTTCTTTACATTTCCAGTAAATTACTAACTTATGTAGTGAAGTTAGTTTCATGAAAAGCTTAAGAATCTTGAATTAGCAGTACTATCCAGAAAAGAAAATTCGCTTGATCTCTAGATAGTAACACAGACTATAAAACTATAGAAATATCTATAGTCTGTGATACTATATTGCTTTAAACTTCGTTGTAAGGGTATCTGAAACTAACACATTTAATCATGTAATATTTTACCAAGAAAAAATTCTCATTGGAAAATGCCTGATCATCTCGACACAACAGTCCTATAATTCTAGATATTTCTGAGTAATATATTTATAAAACCAGTGGAAGTATGTAGAATAGGTTAAGTTATATTAATACATAGAACTAAGTTTCCAAGCATTGATCAATGAACCTGGTAATTATAAGCATAAAAGTATACAGTTTTATATCTTATCACTTGTTCTGAAATGGAAAAACATACTTGCATGATTTAAAGATCATGGTAAATAAAAAGCTGGTGTATCAATTTCCAGGAAACTGACACATCAGCAGAGGCTTCCCGAGAAACACAACTACCTAAATAGAGACAACTAATTTGATAATTTAGTTGATGAAATCAGTGGCGGAGTCACGAATAGGCCCAAGGAGGCCGAAAGGTTTTTTGCTGTTATCAATAGTAAAATGTTACCAGTAAAATTGATCAGCAATCCTTTTCATACTGTATATAGCCTACTCGCAAGGTAATGAGGTTGAGGAGGCAGTTAACTTCGATTTACGGCGCTTGCTTGTCAGTTTTTGATGTTCGATGTCAAGGACCAGCCGGATATCGCTCAATGGTTCATCAGCAGTACGATGTGCAGTGACTGTGCTGAGGCTGGCGTCAGCAGAAGCGCTGCGGCACTCCTGTCACGCTGCACAGTAGGGTGGGTGGTATCAAGCCAATTTGAGCGGCCAAAATTATTTTACGCCGTTAACCTATTTTACTTATTTGGAATCAAGAATGAAGAATTTGTTACTGTTTTTAAACACAGGCAGTTTAATTGACAAAGTCATAGTCTTATAATTATTTTTTTCATACTTACTAATAATTACTCGTACAATTGTATATTACAGAAAATATAATCACAAATTAACAATAGAATGAGATTAAAAATAACAATGGCCTAATTAAAATAATATTACAAACTTTGTTCTACAGATAACACATTTAGAAAAAACAACAATATGATTTCAGATTAAAAAAGTAAAATTTACAATAAGAAGATAGACATAAAATAGCTATTAACATGAGACAAATATATAATTAAAATTAAAACGTTAAACACTTAATGTACTAATATCACAAGCCAAAACTATGTCAGTGAACTTAAAAATATTATCCTTCAACCATCTATGTATTGCTTTTTTGAACTGTTTCAAGGGCACGTCCCATGCATTGTTAGGCAATTTATTGACTAATTTAATCTTCATACATGTATGACTGCTTCCAGTTTTTTTTTCTAATCTTACTAATGCTAAGTCAAGAAGATGGGTTTTCGTACTAAAATGATCATGAGTTTGTTGTCTTGTAGGAAGGGTATTTAAAAATTCCTTAACATCGATGAAGCATCGATAAATGTACAGGTTTGGAAGAGTCATTATGTTTAATTTTTTTGAAAATTGGTAAATATAACTCTCTTTCAGAAACATTCTTGATTGCCTTTTTTTGCCTGGAATTGTATAAGGTTAAAGAGACGATTGGGAAAAGAATTATTAGTCTATATTAGACTGAAGCTCAGTAGAGTTAGTTGGTTATTCACACTAATTGACTATGAGATGCTATTTAAATTGTTGTGGATGAAAGTACTTGTATCTGTTTAAACAAGAAATGGTAGAAAAATATAAACAATTTTCAGAAATTACGTTATGAAGGCGATTGAAATAGTCTGCATATGGTAGTTCGAATAAAAGCTACCTAACCCTATATGGATAAATAATCAGAGAATCGATGTTTTTTTATGTGATGTATATTTAAAATGAGCAAAATATAAATATATTGATAGTAGAAGAATTGTTCTTTTAAATTATTATAAAAATTACGCACGTTATTATATTATATCTAGTTATATACGTAAATATTCTGTGAAATGGGTTAAGTTTTAAATAAAGAAGTAATTACAATTTTATGAGGGTAACAGGAGTTTTGAACATTAGATGTATTGTTTCGTAATATAAAAAAATCAGTTAACACTATGTCTCGAGATGTTCAATCTTATTTCTTCTTCAGGTGGATAACTAATGTAACATATAATTAGAATGTAGGTTAAAATAAACAAATTATATCAAAGCCTTGTTAGTAAGCCGGTAATCTTAACAAACATATTGTGTGTCTACTTCATGCACACATCTATAGACTTAATAAAACTAATATATATATATATATATATATATATATATATATATATATATATATATATATATATACAGGTATTATTACAAACTGAGCCATTATACAGTTAGTTATTTACATATCTGACATTACATTGGTCACAAGCAAATTGTCTGTGGTTGGTTATACACGGGGTAGTAAAACTTTTACTATTTCGATTCTGAAGTTTAATTTAAACGCCTTATTAGATATATACATTGATAGAATAATGAAAGTTCCTTTTAAGTAACTTTCAAAATTATTTAAAAGCATGTAAAAGATACAACATACAACCTGTTTTATATTTCTGAATTAATATAATTCCCTAAGAAATCCATTATTATCAATAAATACACTTTAAAGTAGAGCAAAATAAAAGCGTGCTGCTGTCGCAAAAAGTGCTCAACAAATGTATTGTATTAAAGATCGGGTTTCCCGGTTTATCTCACTTATCTGAGCTAACCTTGCTTCGCTTTCCACTCCAAGAAATCCTATCAGTAATTACCGAACGCATTCAAATCATTCTTAAAGTAAATAAAAATAGAGGGTTTGGCGGTTTTGATTTATTTTATACCCACTGGGCACCGGTTTCATGTGATGGGTCAGTCATCCTTCCTGTCCTCCTCTGCTGTACCTACGGGACCAGTCGATACGTTCTGTCAATCAATTGATTATTTTGAGATTAGGTTGTTGTAAAACTTTAATTCTAATTCGTAGCCCAAATGAACCGAAATACTGGAACCCTTGCTTCCAGGGCAGGAAACAACAGAGAAGCGTAACCTTGTTTCACATGTTTTAAAAAAAAAAAAAATAAATAAATAAATAAATAAAACTTTCGTTGGGTCATAAACAAAGGAGAAGTATTTGGTCCTGTCAGGTGTTTCATGTACTCTGTGGCAGATACATGGATTACCTCACATTCATTCCCTTCTTTGGTTATATAACAACATCCGTCCAAAACAGATTTATTTACAGCATAATTACTTCTGAAACTCCAGAATGCATCTCTGATCCTGTTCTTCATGAGTATGTACTGAAACGTATGGTTCACAGACCTTGTAGAGCTCACAATAAAAATTCTCCTTCCATGAAAGATGGCAAATTCACTAGAAGGGCTTTGACCAAAAACACTCAAATAAATGTCGGCCGTTATCCTATGGCCCGGAGACACAGTCCAGGTGATGGTGGACTGACAACATTAAATGACGGCTCCTGGAAATTTTGCTGTGGAGACAACCACTGGAATGTCTCATATTGTCCAATTGTGATAATGTGCACATCAATGTTGAATCTGCAGCTCTGTTAAGAAAATAAGGTATATACTTTGTAAATATATACAAAAGGGACATGACCAAACTCTATTCAACTATGTGAGAGGCGGCTTAAAAGAAAATGTAAAAGATGAGATGACTATTTATCAATCCGGACGTTACTTAAATAGTAATGAGACTTCCTCGCGCTTCCAGGTGCATGATGGGAAACCAACAGTAATTCATCTCTCAGTACACTTAGAAAATAGTCAGCGTGTATACTTTAATGAAAACAACGTCAATAAAAGATTGTAAAACCCTTCGCTTACTACGTTGACTGCATTCTTTGATTTATGCCATTATAACGATTTCGCAAATACATTTTTGGGTCATGAGGTTCCATACTACTTCACTCTCGACACATCTAGGAAAGAATTCAAGGGCCGCATTCAAAGAACACCTGTCCATTGTTACGAGAATATTAAATAGTCAGATGCACTCAGCCGTGTGCATTCTGTTCATCTGGCAAAATTTGCGTGCTATTGTCTTCGTTTGTTGTTCACAAGGCATTGAGGGCCGACTTCTTTCCAGCAATTAAGGACAAAAATACTGCGATTACATGTACAGAGAAGTATGTCAAGCACTTACCCTGCTTGAAAATGATAAACATTGGGAGACAATAATAGAAGAATCTGTTTTGACTATAGATGTATAAACACTTTGACTCGCTCAGCGTCACGCGTATGCGATCTGCTTGCAATACTGATAAGAACGTGTTAATTTTCAAACCGTCTAACTTAGTTGGAAACTTTAAAAAATAATTGGGCTGATGATATCTTACATCGACACAGGGAAAACCATCCCTGACCTTCAGTACAATGACAATCTACATTGAGGCCCTAATGGCGATGCAATACCTGGTGAAGTCAATGTGTGAAAAGGATTTAAGTTCGTTTGGCTTACGCACTCAACACTTATCTACTGAAATCAACGCCGAACTTCCTACAGAAATAGTTTACAGCAACAACGACTTGCATCTTGAAATATAGGAGATATTACCACAGCTTCTCCCCGAGCAACGAATGGTTTTCGAAACACGCTTAAAAATGGAGCAATTATTTTCTTAGACGTTCCTGGTGGAACGGGTGAAATCTTCCTCATCAATCATCGGCTTTGCTGGCTCAGCCGAGAAAAGAAAATCATATTGATCTTGTGATAGCATTCTCTGCTATTGCAACGCTTCTATCTGGCGGAAGAACTGCACATTCCGCAATAAAACTACCACTTAACCTAGCTACTGAAACTGCTCAATGTAATATAAGCAAGACCCCTTGTCCAGCTGAAGTCCTCCGACAATGTAAATTACTGGTTTGGGATGAACGTGCGAAGTACGAGGTACAAACATACCTTTGAACAACCTCATAGAAAAGAAAATCATATTGATCTTGTGATAGCATTCTCTGCTATTGCAACGCTTCTATCTGGCGGAAGAACTGCACATTCCGCAATAAAACTACCACTTAACCTAGCTACTGAAACTGCTCAATGTAATATAAGCAAGACCCCTTGTCCAGCTGAAGTCCTCCGACAATGTAAATTACTGGTTTGGCATGAACGTGCGAAGTACGAGGTACAAACATACCTTTGAACAACCTCGTAAATGTAAACACTTTTAGAAGCAGTCAACATTTAGTGGGTGGTTTAGTCGTTTTGTTGGCAGGTAACTTTAGACAGACACTACCAGTTATCCAACGTGGAACGCCAACAGCCAAAATTAACTCCTTCTTAAAAAAATCCTTGATATGGAGTCTTACTGAGTAATTTCACTTGACTCAAAACATGAGGGTACACTGTCATAACGACCATGATGCTGGCCAATTCTCTGCTAATTTACTCAAGATTGGTGAAGAGATTATTACTGACCGCCATTAAAGGAGGTTTCCTTGAGAAGTTTGGACAGTTGGTTGCTCTGTTGAAGAACTTGTACCAAATGTGTTTCTAGACTTGCCACAACAACTACCAACATTAACACTTTATGATTGTCATGCAGAACTATTTTAGTCCCTAAAAATGGCAGTGTAAACAAAATGAACAGTACAAGTTCAAACGTTATTTATGATGAAATAAACTCATTATCATTCTATAGATTTAATTATGGAAGAAGATCAAGCGGTACATTACCAGTCGAGTATCATAACACTTTGAAACTGTCTGTTTCCCACCCCACAAGTTTGATTTAAAAGGTAATGCTACTTCGGAACTTTCCGAAGAGCCACCGAGGTTTTCTAACGGAACCAGGCTGCTGATAAAATCCTTGAAGGAAAATGTCAGAAGTTATCATTTTAATTGGTTCTGCATAATGAGAAGAAGTACTAATTCCCAGAATACCTACCAACCATCAAACATGCCCTTAAATTCCAAGTGTCTCCAGTTCCCCGTGAAAGTTGCCTTCTCAATGACGATCAATAAATCGCGAGGACAGACCCTCAGGGTTGCAGGCCTCTATTTGGAGACTCAGTGTTTCTCCCACGCACATTTGTACGTTCCTTGCTCCCATGTTTCAAGCAGAAGGAACGTGCACATTTCCATACAAGAAAACAAAGTTGTAAATGTTGTATATAAATATGTTCTATAAAATCTTGTGTTGTGTAATTATGTTCATATTGAAAATCGTTTTAACAACCTAGAGTTAACTTGTTTCATCTCTGTTTTACAAATATATATGTCAATCCCGCACGACTTACAGATTACATTGGTAGTGTAGAATAAAATTGATATTATATAAGTATGAAAAATATGTACTTACTCCAAGTATGATCTGCCTGTACGTAGAGCCCGTATTTAATATATGTTAATAGTTTCTCAGTAATTATTTGGGTTATTTTTAAATGTAACTTTAAGATTAGGTACATACATTTTCCATTATTTTCAATTATTTACAAAAATATAAGAAACTACTGTAAATACATACAAAATTACAGAGATTTAAATTTCTCTAGTCCCGTATCCCAGCTTCTTGGTACCAAATGAGTTAATCTTTTCAATATTGCCACATTAGTATAACGTATATTTAGAAGACAACAAATTCCCTTTACAGTAGAGATAATTATGTAAAAATTGCAAGTAAATACCTTGGAGAAGAAAATTTAGCGTGCAAGGTAAAAAAAGAATGTAACTGAGGCAACAATCTATGCACTTAATGTTTAAAACCGAATATTTTATATGATTTTTAATAGCTTTGCAGCTACCTTTAAAGTAGTTTCGTAGCATTTGTATTTTTCAGTAAACTATAAATTGAACACGATTCAGTTTATTTTCCCTGAAGATGAAGACATGTTATGAAACCTTTAAATATGTGAGACTTCCAAATGGTGTAGTAATCTGTTACAAGGAAAACACACAAGCGAAGGAATAATGACTACACCGATTGTTCATTTGTTGTATTTTCACATAAATTACTGGGCGTAGTGACCAGCACAATCTTTAGTACCATAATTAATAAATTATTAGTGATTGGAACAGTATTGAAAAATGTCATCCCAATTCTCCAAGATCCACTGATTTACCAAGAAGTGTTAGATAAGGGACTGCTTCTCTGTCACCGAAACGAACAACAAAATTCAGAAAACAGAAAAGCTGAAGAGTTGTCTCTGGTGGAAGAGAAGAGTGTCGATGCTGGCAAGGTTTCTCTCACTGTAGTTGCACCGACTGGGCGGGCGGCCATATACGGAACTGGCAGTGCCTACTTTCCCGGCCATCAGCCCACAGCTTCCTCGGTCTTGCCGTGAGTCCTGGGCTGAATCATCTTGGCTCCGAGCCCGGGCTTCCTGCTGGTTCGTGGGCGTCTGGTTCTACTTCCTTCCTTGGGTCCTAGAGAGAATGTTCAAGATTAATATAAGAATATAATATATATTCTTCTAATATTCCTATTACATTGACACCGTTGAAAAATACCTTGCAGGAAGGATGGCCTGGTTATATAAATTTGTAAATCAGCAATTGAAACATTGCTTATATAGAAGTTATTTCATATCTTAAGAAATTGGTTTAAATTTGTTATAGTAATTACCAGGGCCATCATCAGCATTGGCGGGCCCCGGCAGAGATATCCATTGACACGGTTCGTTCGAACAAAAGTGTTGCGGGGCCCGCCCCGGGCCCCGGAAAACTGTCTGAAAAAGCTGTAATGTCCGTAATTCCATCATCCTTTCAAATTATCCTTCGTCTACAACAAACCTTAAACAAAGAATAACAAGGTATTCTAAAAATATATATGTATATATATATATATATTAGTAATTTTATCATGTGTAAAATTGTTGTCCCTTTACCAGAAATATCCTAATTCAAGAGTTGGTATTACAATTTAGAAAATACGATCAGACCAATAATACTAAAGGCCTTGTGTATTAAATTTAAAATTATTGGAGAATTGTGTTTCTTTTAAAGAAGATAATCTGTTTTCCAATAAGAATAGGTATCCTTCAATTCTACAATAATACAAAATTCCTCTTTACCGCACTACTAAGTCTGCTTTACAATATTTTCGGACTAATTTAATGATAGTTTTTCGGTATAAAACTACCTAAAATGAAAATTTGACTTCGTCTCATCGTTCTTACGGCAGCACTTTAGAATGAACTAATAAAGTAAAAGAATGAAATCGACAGAAACAAACCACTGACAAAGCATTCGATGTGAAACGTTTGACCCACATCACTTCTGACCTGGCAGAAAGCGAGATGGATGTTTAGTAAAGCTTGCGTGCAGAAGCTCGCTCTGTGCGTGCATCTGTCAGAAAGTTGTCTGCAGAAAGTTCGTTATAATCTGCGGATTTAAAACTGCTCAACTTCTGACAATTCCTCTTCGTGAGAGTTCCAAGCCACCTTCAAATAGTTTCGAATAGAAAGAGGCTTATTTTACAGTTTTTCATTGAAATAGCAGTGGCTGAATTGCATAAATCCAAGCATTCATAGGAGTTAAAACTGAAGACGTTTGTAAGGTCTAAGGCCTTTTATTGCAATATTCACTATTTGTTTACTTTAAATGGCAACCTTGCGAAATGGGAGTCTATTGGGCCTCTTAGAATGTTTTATACAACACCAAATGTAACCTCTAGTAAAATTGTTCAACAGAAAACGTACAAATCTCATAAAACTCCAAATTAATAAACTAGATATAACTACATCAAATTGTTAGTAAAGAAATACTATTACAAGTAAATTGTATTACTAGTACAAGGGCGTCGCCAAAGGGGGCAGGAAGGAGCAGCTGTCCCACTAGAGATTCTAAAAAATTACCAAATGTAAAGCAACCAAAGTCCTATGTCTTTGACTTGACTGGTCTTTGAAGTGGTAGAGAAGTTTATGAAAACCCCTCGAAAATTATGTTTTAATTAACCGAATCAAAAGAGAATCTGTCCACCATTACCATACTTTTCTCATTCTCCGTATCAGCTTGCTCCTCCCTCCCTAGGCCATCGGCTAGGTGACGCCCCTAATAATCTTAATAATAAGTAATAATCTTAAAATTTTTTTTTAAAAATATTTCCTACGCGATTTTTAAGAAACCTCGGTGGGATTAATTCTACTGTTGAGATAACTAATTTTCTTTCAGGCTTCTAACTGAAAAATGTTTACAGACACGAATGAAAAACTGACCGAAACTGACTGATCTTTTTTATAGCGTAGATTTCCAAATTAAGAAACTAATTTACTTTCACACATTGATTTAACATGCGGTAAACAATATTTTCATGTAAAACAAGCAATGCTAAGTTTTTGTCAGTTAACAACATAATTGGTGCAGTAATTGATATGTTAACTGCCTGATTAGTCTGAATAAGATCTGATTAGGACCCTTAAAAGTAGTTACCTATAATTGAAACATAATTCACGGCTTAATTATCACACACACAAAGATAACCAATATGTTCGTTGGACTATCATATAGCAATACAGTTTTATTAAAACATAGCATGCGTAATACAAAACCAAAAACCGTGTACGTTTATAAAGTTGAAATAATACGCCCACGTGTCCGATGTAAAAAATGAAATTTATTTAGTATATAAAAATCTAAAAACGTTTCTTTGGGTGTTTGTATGTGTATGTGTTACTCAATCATGTCAAGAACATAGCCAGGGAAAAATGTTGGCGGGGAGGTTCCAGACAATTGATACTTTTTACGTAGTGGGCAGAGAGCAAGTGCCCCATATAGTTTCTTAAAAAAGTTCTTGACGTCGTTTCATTGTTGAAAACGATCTTTCAGGAGTGGATACTGAATTATTTAAAAATTTTTAAAAATAATAATAGTTTTTACTAAAGAAAGTAAATTAAAAAAGATTGTATTGAAAATTTTGGAGGTTCCGGATTCCATTGAACCCCCTCGCTGGATACGTCCTTGAATCATGTAACTACTACTGGACGGATTGTAATAAAATTTTACATGAACACATTCTTAGGGTCTCCACTGGTTAACATACTGGCCTAATTCCTATTTCGAAAATCCCATCGTGGCCTTGACAACCCCCTTAACAGTCACATTATCAATTATATTTATGGACTTGGCTAGATCAGTAAAATAGTAAATGTGTTTCCATCACGTGTCAAAGTCAAGAAAGTCTTGAGTATAATAGTTTATACATATTATAACAGGTGATAGTAAATGTTTGTTGTGCAAAATGTCATGCTACGCGCAGAAGCTTTTAATGTCTAGTTTTATTTTTTATTAGGATTTTAATCGATCGAGGCAAAATTCCCTAAAATAAAATTATCTTATACATCATAGTATGTTAAGTTAACTGAATAGTTTAGAACTTCGTACTTAGTCTCCCTTTTAGACTTAGGACTTCCCCATAATGGCATAAAAACATTAACTAGTTCAATTGTGCTTAAATCACTGGAGTTATACAATAAAATATCATGAAATATTGGAGATAAATTCGAGAAACTTCAGGAGGTACTTATAAAAAACCGGTTTCATTCTCCGGATTTCAGGTCCCTATTTTTAAACCCCATATCTAAGGGAGATCGATATATTTGAATATTTTTCAGTTAGTAAATCACTTATCTCAGGAATGCCCATATAAAGAGAATATGTTCATGGTTCCTGTTTTTGAAAAAAAAGGGGGGGGGAAAATTACGTGTGAGTTCAAGAATAACTGCCATTTTACAGTAAAGAAATAAAGTCTATGATGTCCATCCATATACGTTTAAGTCGATATAAACAATTAATATTTGATTGGAATTTGCATAATTAATGAAAATTCTATGAGAGATTAGTCTCTGAGAAACAATATTGTTCACACTATAGAGATGTTCACTATAGTGACCCCACAGAGGTCGTCTGGTTTAAGGGCGGGCGGCGGCGTGCCTCATCTGTGTCAAACTGCTCTGTGGACGCAGTCGCTTCTACCTTGGTCCACATATGGCATCATAGCACGTATTACGAGTGCACCAGTACGTTCTGTAGCATCGTTTATATAACATATACAGCAGTCTCTATGAGAACCATATGACTGTGTCAGACAGTCCTGTAGTGGGTCGATTCTCCACAGAGGTCGTCTGGTTTAAGGCGGCGCGGCGGCGTGCCTCATCTGTGTCATAACTGCTCTGTGACGCAGTCGCTTCTACCTTGTTCACATATGGCATCATAGCACGTATTACGAGCACAGTTACGTTCTTGTAGCAATCGTTATATAACATGCACAGCAGTCTCTGAGAACATATGACTGTGTCAGACAGTCCTGTAGTGACGATTCTCCACAGAGGTCGTCTGGATTTAAGGCTGGGGACACAGGTCGGTCCGGGTGACTGCCCCGTCCGAGTTTTGTCCGGACTCCGGGATGATCCAGAAGTACATTGTGAAAAGTTAGTGAAGAACACACGAAACCGCCGACGGGCTTTTGCCGTCCGATAGCAAAGACGCCCGGGTGTATTCTCAACTGATCATCCGAGACCCGGCCGAGCGTTCACCCGTCGACAGGTGGCGGGGCATTGTGTCAAATAGGCGGGAACACACGGTCCGGGGCACGAACACGTGTAGTCAGTGTTGTGACCGTCGTGGTGGTTGCGCATCTTGAGTTGGTGGTTTTGTGCTTGGTTGTGATTCAACTCTTACCTTAAGGTCCCACTGCCAGCATTTCTGCTGGTTTTTAATGCAGTTCCTCATGTTCGTTAATCCTGTCTACGAAGCTGTGGTGATATCTTTTGGAGCACCTCATCGAAAGTGGAGACAGACAATTGCGAAAATAGTTATTGAAGAATTTTTTTCTTCATCTACTCTTAATTCTAAAAATAGAGTATTCCTAAAAAAAAAAACAAATCACTAGCTAAAAGTTTTACGGTTTACGTCTATCTTCGTCCATGATCAAGCCGAAAAATGACGACAAGTGGAATAAAAATCTCCCGGATGAGAGTTTGCTCGGATGTTGTGGTTGTTGTTCCATCAAAATATCGTCCGTCCGGCCAATCGCCCTGTCCGGGCATTCACCCGACCGTGTGTCCCCAGCCTAAGGCGGCGCGGCGGGCGCGCCTCATCTTGTGTCAAAATTTGCCTCTGTGACGCAGTCGCTTACCTTCCTTGTCACATATGGCATCGACATAGCACGTATTTACGAGCACAGTAAACGTTCTGTAGCATACCTACGTTATATAACATGCACACAGTTCTCATGAAGAACATCTGAGATCTTATGGTCCAGTGTACAGACTCCCCAGCACACGTAGTGACGAATTCTCCACATGAGGTCGGTCTGGTTTAAGGCGGCGCGGTCGCACGGCGTGGCCTCATCTGTGTCAAAATGCAGCTCTGTGACTGCAGTCGCTTCTAATAGCGACTCTTGTCACATATGGCAATCATATAGCTCGTATTTACGAGACACAGTATGTTTGTACGCAAGGCATGACCATTATACATAACATGCAACAGCAGCTCTGCATGATGAACATATGACCCATCAGATAGCTTGTCAGTCCAGTCCTGTAGTGACGATTTTCTCCACAGAGGTCGTCCTGGGTTTGATAAATGGCGGCGCTCGTGCGGCGGTGCCTCATTCTGTGTCCCAAATCTGCTATGTTGTACAGAATTCATGTTCTGTGTCTACTCTACCTTGTCACATATGGCCATCATAGCGCGTATTACGGCACACGTAAACGTTCCTGTACCAACTACGTTAATATAACAGTATAACATCTGTGATCAGTGCTATGTGCACACGTACGAGTCGGAGCTGCAAACAAGTGTCACGCTACCTAGAGCATATCCTGATCGCTAAACTATATGGAATCAATAGCGCGTATTTACGAGCACAGTACGTTCTGTAGCAACGTTATATATCACCACGCACAGCAATCTCTGGATAGTTATAGATATACAATGTTGCCTTCTTTTATAAGGTTTGTTTTTGGTTGTCAGTTTCTAACGTAAACGAATTGGACATAACATGAGCCAAAGATTTAATGGATATAATTAGCCCATACATTTCAGTCGTGGCTGAATTTTTTATTCAAACACGTTATATAAGTACTAGTTATAACATTATTTTCGAGCTCCCACTTTGTATGACGATGCTGTATTTAAATTGCCTTCTTTAAAGAAAGCACACCTACTAACTGGATTCTTAAAAATACTAAACGTTTTCATTGTACACAAATATTTTAAGTATATTTTGGTTTTATGTTTTACAAAAATAAAACTGAATATTAAAAATACTATATACCAATTTCTTTATAGTATTTAGTGCTATTATATTTATATTACAAGATCCATTAATGAGTTTCACTCAACAAGAAGAAACAAACAATAACAATTTAAACCACACGACAAGGTTTTGCACTAAACATAAATGTTTTAAAAAAGCCGTTGTTACACAAACTCATATTTGAACACCACCACTATATTATTTTTTGGACTGTAAATAATAAATCCATGCAGTATCTCTAACATTGTTTCTAAATCTGTCACTTTTAAAATGTCAAATTTTAAATCTACAATTCTTAAAACTCTACATATTTTAAAATTGTAATAAGGTCTTTTATAATAACAGCTCTAATAATTTTTTTTTTGCTTTTTCGAGTTAAATAACGTGGTTTTAGCAATAATATTTATTTTAGACACATTAGAAAATAAGGGTAATTAAAAATAGCTTTATCTTAATCAATCTAACAGAAGCAAGGCATTAATTAAATACACAGCCATAATTACAGCCATGCCAGAGATATTTGTTTTCTTAATGGAGGTTACCAATGGCTTTCAATGTAATAATTACTAGTAGTTATAAATTATTTTAGTTAATTATAATTTTTTCATAACACGAGCCTCTTAGCAAAGCCGCGGATTTATCGAACCTAGGGAGACCACCAACAAACTGTATTCCAATTTAGCCTTTTGTATTGACAAACTAGTATTTTATTGCTTTTGAAATACTGAGGGAATTAAAATCGACATTGAACAAAGAGAGACTGCCAATTTTGGTCATTGTACTTAGAATTAGCAACGTCTTAGTGCTCTCTCTAACGTTTAAGAAATGCCAGTGCATCATTTTGCAGTAATTGCATCATCTTTTCCTCGATGACAGCATACAGTTCACTATAACGTTTGTTATAACGTGCTATGACGGAGTACCACAAGGTCCAGTGTTGTCACCCACTCGGCGAGCGAAGGAAGGGCGCTGGCTCACTACACCGTCCACACAGACAGAGCCGACTGCCCACGTCAGCTCATTATAACCTTGTCTCACTTTCCAGCCGGTTGGTTCCAATCAGCTGTTCGCGATGGGATTACTCTGTTTGGAGGTCTTTGGTCCGCCAACGCCTTCTGCATCGTCATCGCCTCGCTGGACAATGCTGATTGAAACTGTTAAACAGCTGGTGAAAGTGTCTCCGTAGTGACCGAGCGTTAGCTCGGTAACCAACGCTGCGCTGGTTGCTAGGTTATAAACATGGGATCGTTACGTATAGTAATAATATTGGTTTTTTTAACGGGTAATGACCTTTAGTATTTGTAAAACTGCACAGTAGTCATTCGTAGTTATCTGCAGTTTAGCTCAGTTTGAACCATATCAGTCTAACAGGATAACAGGATTTCGGACATTTGCAATCGTTATGATTACAAAAGGAATAGCACAACGTTTCGAGGATTGGAATCTATCCTCTTCGTCAGGTGGGGAAGGTGTTAGTAAAAAAACAATAGAGAACAGAAAGAAGGAAATAAGGGAAAGAAAAGGGTTCAAAACACACCCAAAAGCTACTTGGAGTCTAGTCTAGGCGTTTTCACTGTGCAGAATGCAAGTCCCCAGCACAAGTCACGAGTACGAGAAACACAATCACACATCACACGGGCACGGATGAAAAAGTGCATATCAGTCTGTTTATAAGGCTAAACAAATTGTAAAAAAATCAATTTCTGCATAATACCCTTAAAGTGAGATAAACTTTGATATAAATTATATATCTACATGCTACATCGAGATCTAGCAAATATGTTAAACTCCACAAAGACAAGAACGTCTTCTGATTCTAAACGCAATTAACCGTGGCTTCTAAAGACGTACGTATTAAACTGTGTAATTGAATTGTTTTAATTTACATACGTTTAAATCGATCGACACAATAATCTGCCAGTAACAGTATCAGAACCTATTTTTAAATGGGAGGATTTACATATATTTAATGAGTACATAACGGTTGAACTACGGACAGCAACAAGAGCCATCCTTAAACGAGCAGAAAAATTCATTGAAGTCGGTAGAAGACACTTTTGAACATTTACTGCAATTTGGTTGAATAGGTTTAGTTTAATGTTTTCCGGTAAATGTTACTTTGTACTGTTATGATGAATATAAAAATGTCACTAAATCAAAAATTTACTCGCTTTCTATGTACTTTACTTACATGTTTTTTGCAGATTGAAATTTTTCTACAAGTTTAATTAAAAAGTTTGATATGTTTCCTTAGTGAAATAACAAAGTTATTGGTGCTCAAAGATGAAAAGATGTTCCTCACTCAATTCTAGATATGTACATTTTTGTACATCGACGAAAACAATACAATTTTGAAAACTTACTTTAATAATCAAGGAATTTTCATGCTGGTTAAAAGACATGGAATTTTGTTCACATGGTGGTGGAAGGCTAGAACTTATGGTGTATCACGTGTAGAAAATGCTTGGTTGTTTGTAGGAGCAAGGAGACATAACTTTAGAAGAAAACAACTTAAGTACCCTCCCCCTACTCATGTGTTACAATTTTAATGTTCTTACTGTGCAAAATTCATTGTTCAAAGAAGGTGATATATCTCACCGCCAGCCCCAATGCCTCCGGTCGGTCATCAGTGCTATGGGCAACATCGGTGCGAGGCCTCAATGCCTCCGGTCATCAGTGCTATGGGCAACATCGGTGCCGCATTCCACACTGATGACCAGAGGCATTGAGGACTCGCACCGATGGTGACAAAAGAAAAACACCTTTCGAGATTTTGTCGACTACATAACAGAATAAAATTTAGGAGGGTTGAATTACAAATGTCATTATAATTTTTATAAACCTACACAATTGATTTAGTGGTTTGATGTGAGCTAACAAAAAGACCCCAACTATCACAAGAGGACTTGCAAAGTTATGTCACACATAAATTGGATATATTACTTGTATTACGATAAAACATGCCCAGAAAAAACAAAATGTTTTTATATATATTGACTGAGGTGGAGGTGGAGATAGCTAGTTTGGTATTTAAAGCTCCACAAATTACGCCTCCACATGTAAAAAAAATTGTCATTTTTTAAGTTATCGTGTAAAGTAGATCGTATCAGTACCTGGTTTTAGTTTAGAACTTAATTGTTTTACAGTTGGCTGTTAGGCACCGTTGTAAAATTGTAACAGCCTCGAGTTTATATGTAGTGTCGCGAGAATAATAACCACACATTCCCGTGCAAGTGCAGTACATATTTACCACAGACATAATGAGCTCGAATCAGTCAGACAGACGGACGGACATTACCTGTTATCAGTTGCCGCTATCAGTCGCGTGAGTGAGTGGCTCCCATGACCAAGGTCGCACTTCTCCCACGTACAGGGCGTAGCGAGGTAGTGCAGCATAGTGTACTGTAGTGTCGTGTACGTGTACTATACGTGTACCTTATATTAGTCAGAAACGTTAATTTATTGTAAATATATTTAAATTTTCATTTATACCGTAAAATAACCCAAGTTTGAAGGAACAGCACAAACGAAAACATCGAATAGTGTACCAAATACCATATAAAACGTTTTAAATATATTATTCAATAGTAGAACAATATAATAATACTAAATTATTTTGTAAGTATGTTAATTACGAAACATTCTTGTACTTTAAATAGTATTTCATAGCATAAGTTACAATCCATTGATGGGTTTATGTTTCGGACTCAGTTGTCGCTCCAGAATGTGAATCAGAGCGGAAGTTCAACAATGCACGGAAGCGGAAACTACCAACAATTCACCTGACGTGGATCACCTGATGGCAGTGGATTATTCGCCAACTATGGTATGTACTCTACATTCTGCCTAGGCGTAGTGTTATGATCGTAGGTAACAAATCTACTGCATGTGGGTTTAACTTATCGTTATCTTATCATGTTTCTTAATTATCCCTACTGATAGATTATTGCTTTTGTGATCACTGCAGTTCTTATATGGTTTTCAAGGTCATAATAAAACAACTAAAGTATAAAAGTCGACAAAAATGTGCCTCTGTGAATATACATGGTTTTAATTACAGATCTGCGTGTGTGCAAAGTGGTCGGGGAGCTACTAAATCTAAACTATTTGATTACGTTATTTGAACCCGCGCTGTGGCAAAATGATTCTAAGACAAATACCTCGTCTTAGAGTTATGGATTTGGCGACAGGGGGTATAGAATGAGGTAAATATCTAGGTGATAACAAATGTTGTTGGTCTTAATGAACAAGAACATCCTGAGTAAACAATAATAAACCTTTAACACTTTTGTAGATGTTATTTGTACAATGTACATTTCGAATTCAAAGAGTCCATCACCAGGTATTTTTACCATCCTATAAGTACCTAATGGTGGGTTCTTGAATTCGAAATGTACATTGTACAAATAACATCTACAAAAGTGTTAAATGATTTATTTATTATTGTTTATTTATGTCATACTTTTCGAGGCTAGATTTCTAATAAAAAAATCCTTTTTTTATTTAGTTTTTAACTATCCTAGAGGTTTTGTTTGACCAGTTAATTTTCTGAATAGTGGTGAATAGTGGGTGTAAAATGGACCATTCCGTAATCAAAAGGGAAGTCAGTTTTAATGGACCAAAATCCTTAAATATACACAGTGAAGGCAAAATATATAATGACCAATAAGTACCTAGAGTGGAGTACTTAGCCTAGAAACAATTTCTAAGTATATAAACACAGAATTCATATAATCATAAGTAGTTATTAAAAGTATTGTTAAGAATGGACGTCAGATTTGTATGATTACTGTTGCGATGAACTGTTCCTGAAACTTAAAATAAGTCACTGGATTTCTCACAATGGTAAACTGAACATATAACAGGATTGTTTAATTGCGGAAAAGTGAAATTATTGGAATGTACACGACTGCCAGATCCGAGAACTCCTGCCCATGGCCGTGTTCGCGGTAGACACCAGACAGCCAGACAGTCCACCAACTGCCCGATAAGGCCCTTCCTTGGTAGGTAGGGTCAGATCAACTCGTTGGGCAAGGTTCGACTACCATCAATGGTAAATCTACGTAAATTCTAGTTAGTGATACACACAATTCACGAGTAGTAGACGTTATGACTGTGCTTAAAACCTTGTATGCACCGAACCTTTTTGTATGTAATATTTATTAATTGTGAATTATTTTTAAAACTGAGTGTAGAACTTTTATTGAGAATTATCGAGTTATGAACAATAATTGATAAAAAAACTCTGGAAATATCCATAACATTAAATTGAAGAGTGAGAAAGTGAGAAATGGTGAGATAGGAATGCTGAAACAAGTTCAGACTTGATTTATCTATTAAATATATTGACCAAATTTGTAACCCATTTATTTCCATTTTTTTGGTCGCTTAACCCTTTTTTAATGAACAACTCCATTATTTATAAACATAAAGAAAGAAAACTAAAACTGTTCAGTAATGCTTATAAAATTTCCTAAAATTTTTGTTATGAACATTTTTAAAAAATCTCGAATGGTTTGCGAGATATTGACTATACATACATGTAAACCCCATGAGAATAAATAAATAATATATTAGTTGTCACAAGATCTAACTACTTCTTGACTGACTAATCCGGAGGGACTAATTTATTTGTTAAAATTTTTGTTTGTAATCACCAAGTATTCCTTTTGCAAAATTTGATATTTAGTTTTAAAGTAACATGAATTTTTCAGACAAATAGGGTTAAAATTATTAGCATCATAATAACTCTTTATAGTGTCGAGAGTATTTTATAAGCAGATACGTTAAGAGGAAGATATTTAGCATAAAGTTCTGGATACAGCTAATATATCTTTTGTGCACGAATAAAATAATATATATACTTTAATTTAAAAGTATAAAACATGTAATGATACAAGTTTAATTTTAATCATACTCGGTGTTGAAATACTTGAATTGTAATAATTTTTCACCGAACATAATGTATTTTTAATTCGCACACAAAAACCATTTAATTTATAAAAAAATAAATGTTTTAGAAAAACAATCGAAAGTAGAGTAGTTTCTCTGGATAAATCATTAATTTGAATAGCTCTTACACTATCTTATCAGTATATTATAAAATGTTATCAGTTATAATTAAAGTTACGATATTACTTGGGTATTTATATATTCCCTTGACTTTAATACAAATTTTAAATAAAGTAACCGAAACTGCAATCGCCTAAGAGCCGATGGCCAATTTGCACTTTACAAGGACAGGTATTTTCTTAAAATCGATAAAGGAACTTTTCCCGAGTAATAATCTTCAGCAAAAAGATAAAAATCTCGATTTTCGGTGATTATCTTACAAAGAAAGTGTCCACAACAAAAATTATAAAACCAGTGAACTTCACTACCAGAACAGTTATGTAGTTTTATAGCCATGGCTATAAAAAAAAGAGAGAGAAACGCCTCAAGTTAATATAATTTAGAGATTTCGGTGTTACGTACATTTATCTATTATAATATACGATGATTTCTTTAAGTAGGTTATGTCTCTATTACCTAAGCCTGACTGTCAGAGGCTAGAGCTTCTTGATAAAGGCCGAAATATGAGGTTATAAAAAACACACTTTTTTACCCAAAATATGAAACGATAGTTTTTTCTCAGATTATAAATTTTAGCTTTATACAATTAAAACCATCGCCATACACAAAATAATAGTACATCCATCATCATCATAAAATAAATAATGGTCTGTAAATGAAAATCTGACGATGATTTATTTATGTGTCCGACCGATGGTTGTAATTCTGTGAAGCTAAGAAAAGTATAATTTGAGAAAAAACACTATCATTTTATATATTTAACCCTGTTGTCCCCTCCAATTTCGACCTCCACAATAACGAACACTGTTGATATTGATTCCTTTGTAAAGCAGAATTTCAGTATACATTCCAAGCAAAACCATGTCGTGTACTTTGCAATGTGAACTGGCTCTTGACTCCTGAGCTATAAGATTTGGTATAAAGTTGGTCCACTCCCAAAATATAGACTATTTAATTTACAGTAACATTAAACGGCCTACATTAATTATAGAAATGATAAAACTAATGCAAACTGACGAATGCTGTATAGTTTACCTATTACGAACGTGGAGGTGGACGACCTTAAAAGTTGATAAAAGATTACGTAATTACAACTTTCTTCAATTTTCATAGATAAAGATAGAGACTGTCGTCAATATTGAATAATAACCTATTGTCACATGATATAAGTAAAGTGACGTAGTGCATGGATTATTATACAGTTGTCCATGCAAAATATCACGCAAAAACTAAAAGAAGAAATCCCAAACTGATTTTAAAAGTGCTTAACCAACTGAGTTTACACTGGCAAGAGGTTGTGCAAGTGTCCGATAGTAAAAACTACTAGTTTAAATGTGTGCAAGAGCTCTCGCGACCGCTAGTAACCAATCTCGGAAAGAGAATTGGAGAGCGGTGTCGGACATTAAAACCTTCAATTCTAAAGCTGCGTTTAAACCGGTAAAGAAGTTATGCAAGTTTTGTGTCCGGCAGTAAAAACTACTAGTTTAAAAGAAAGAGCTCTTGCAACCAATGACAGACAGTTGAACACCAGAATTGGAGAGCAGTGCAAAATAGCAATATTCATATTATAAACATCATAGAGATATTACTGTCATGTGTGAACAAAGTTTGGACTGACTGTCGTAACAACCAAAGCCAGTAGCTGTCGCAAGGTACTCGAGATAGAAGTTTGTGAATGTTCATATTATGTGACAGCAGTTGCATAACTTTACCCGCCAGTGTGAATGTAGAAATGATCAATGTTAAAATCCCAAACACTTCATGGTCTTATTTTTAATCGTATGTTCATGGGAAATGTGTTATTTTAAGATCAAATGATCCAAAGTCATTTAAAAAAACATCTACTCATACATTAGTTTTGCTCATATGCCCGAGAAGAAAACAGCGTCATGTAGGAACAATGGCGAGATTTCCGCGAGCTCGTAAGCGAAACTTTATTGGCCATTCAATATCCCAAGTCGTTTCCTCACACGAGCTTAGTGCATGAGCTTGCATGTATTTACACACGCACTTGACAATTTTAAAACTGCTAAACATTAACAACAAAGATCATTGCAATTACGCATCACGTTCAAGAAAACATGATACATTAAAATTGAATTTTAATTGATATTTTGTATGTTACAATAGAGAGCAGTAAGAGTGCAGTAAGGTTAACATTCTAATTTTCATACCTAATTCAATGATAACCAATAAAATGCTGTCAGAGGTTTGTGGCAGTAAATGTAGTACCAAATTTAGAGTAATTGTAGCATTGATCAATGTTAAAACCCAAAATTTTGGGGTTAGTTTTACATATTTCCTTCTATTATCGTAGTATAATCTTGGATGTGAAGAGCTAATAACTACCTTAAAAACTATTTATTAAGTCCAGTATACATTGTCTAAGTTTAACTTTCACGACTTGATCCAAGACAAGAATATTAACCATCTAGAACAGGACCTACATTTTAAAGGTTTTAAACGTTAAATCAGCGTAATATTTTAAAGAGTGAACCTTTTCAGGTATGATATTGCGGCATTATCCTCTATTGATAGAGACCTTTAATTTGATGTACTTCTCAAACTATGCTCTAATTTAAGATTTCCTTCTGATCCTTGTGGGCTATCCACCTGACATGACAAAAAAGTGGTAGTGCATCTTCCTTCAAAAAGTAGATTTATAGGTGCAGTAATGATGTACCAAGTTTTATTGCTTTACCTGTGATCGCGGGAATTATCAAGCCCGTACAGGACTTTTTTACACCCTGTAGTATAATAAGAATCCCTGTATATAATGTCCTGAATGGCTGACTGGATGATTCATCAATGCTCACATCAAAATCCATGAAAGTTAGAGACATTGAATCTGGTAGAAAAGTTTACTAAGGAAGGATTCTTTCGGACCTTAGCACTCCACCCCAATGGGCTCTAAAGTTGCGAAAAATTTCATAAGTATCGTAATGCAGACATCAAAGGCAAAGTTACTATGCAACTTATACTCAAGAGTTTAAGATTATTATAAAACTTATTTTAGTTGATTTTTGACAGAAGCAGGCTTCTCAGACCCACGTATGTCAATATCTTCTTGATCGGGGCAACAAATCAAACTCCACTGTGGCTTCAAAACTATCTTACAATGGAAGTAAATTATAACGACCAAAAGTAGATACTGTATGAGCGAAGTATGTTTCTCAGATCTGTTTATGTATAGATTTGTCTTAATCGGGAAAACAAATCAAACGTAACTTTAGAGTCGGAAATAAAATGTATTCGAACCAGAAGTACTACATGCACAAAGACAAAAATAAAAGTTATAGCCAATTTTGTTTAACATCCGAAGATGTTAACTTTGAACACCGACATAACATGTATGCTACCTTAAACATGCTACTTCCATTTCTAGACTACATAGAGCACCATCATTTATTATTAATAAGCGAAGGACTTCGACATTAGGACTCCTCCACACTGGCCTAAAATAAGTCCATAGTTATTGATATTGTTGGAGCTATTCCATGGAATCTTGGAGAGAAATTTGAGTTATTTCATGAGTACCGGTACTTATAAAAACTCCTTCACTCTCCGACTTCAGGGTTCTAAAACACCTCTTCAAATTTCAAGGTAAAATGGATCAGGAGATTGGAATATATTGTGAAGTGTTAAGAATTGCATTAAAAAAGAATATACCCATGGTGTCCCTGTTTTTAACAGTAAATAGCGTGCAAAACCGCGGGTAGTTTTCAATATGCTAAAGAAATTGTATTATTCTATCCTGGTTTGTTTTTTATTATAAGTGATAAATATGGTTTGTTTACTTTCTCCTATTTACATTACACTATCGTAGTGGTACAAAAACTAATTTTTTTAAAATAAATGTTTTGCTATCAGGAAAAACGGCGTGTGTGTGTGTGCGCGCGCGCTCGTGCGCAATGTGCGTGCTTCAGTGCCCATCACACTGTACACCTAACATGCTAGAGACCATGATGATAACCCGGCATTGATTCAATTAGGAATCTTGGCGATAGCTTAAAAATATCTTCAAACCGTTAAATAAAATATTGTTGTATTTCTTTTCTATAACCTCACATTTTAATCATAAACCCCTTAATAACGATTTTCATTAAATTTAACTAATGTATAACCTATTAGAAAGGCTACGTCATAAACCCCATACCCACAAAATTTCCCATTTGAAACTTCCTTTTTAAATTAATATTAAACTTAACAAACAGATGGTATATGGTGACATCTATATGTTGGTTTAATCTGTATAAAACCTACAAAATTAAGCGGGCTGGTGTCAGCTCAAGGGCTAAAACCGTCAAGATAAAAATCCCGATTCTCGGTGAATATCTTAAACGTCACCACAAAAAAATAAATAAAACCGGTAAATTTCCAAAACACAACAGTTATGTAGGTTTATAGCCACGGCTTGCAAAGAAATTAAAGGAAAGAAACTCTTGAAAGTAATATGATTTAGAGATTTCCCTGTTACGTAAATTTGTCTATTATAATAATATACAATGATCACTTATGTTAGCCGTTAAGTAGGTTATGTCTCTATTCCTCTGAGTATGTCAAAGCTACGATAAGCTAGCCAGTGACAACAATGGGGTAGTAGGTCGAGGTTATGATAGCACATTAATAGTCCCACCCCTCAGTACGGTAGAGGGTGAGAACGGGCTCCCATGGACTTCCACGTTCCGCTCGCAGTCTCTCTGCCTTGGGCAAGTATCAATAGTCTAAGTTATGGACAGGAGTTTGTTTAATAGCAAGTTTTATTTAGAAATACTATCCATAAATTAATAATAACCCTATAGCCTAGTCTTGAGTAGCAATATAGCATGGAAACGAGTAGTATTTACTAAGAATGAAGAAGTATTAGGCTATGTGTGGTGTAATAGATCATTGTTAATTGCTATCATATATTTTAATTTCTAAATGAACCATTTTGTTTATATGAATATTTTGTTGACAACACTGATTATTTTTGTTCTATAATAGGGCCTAGCTCAATTGTGTTTAATTCAACTTAATTTCTGTTAAAGTCTGTGTGTTATATCTATTACATGTGGTGTAACGGTGTAAAATTAGGCTCACATTTTTAATATATCCGACTATATGATAGTTTTGTTATTTAAACACATGATTGACAGAAACGGATAAATAAATACAAAACGTTTGATCCTTAAAATGTAAGGTCTCTGTGGTGTATTAGGTAGCATATTCTCTACTACAAGAGTGAGATCCCAATTCTAGTCTCGGCGAAGAAAGAACTTGTTTTGTGAATCGATGTTTATTGGAATTAGACTTTAAAATTAGGATGTGAATATCCAAAACTGAAATACTTATAAAATAACATCGAAACACCCTTGTGTAACATAAGATTGTGTCTGAAGAAGTGTCCATACTCCTCTGTGTATTCACAACTGTTTTTCTTATTTTGTATGAAATCCTCAGGATAAAAATTTGACAAATTGAAATTAAATTTCTCCTTTAATAATAATAGGAAAGTAAGTCTTGAAAATGAGTTTGCTCATGATTGCCTTTCCGGAAGCAAATGGTTCTGCTGTTTCTATCACATTAAAGCACATTTTTGGTGTTAAACGCTCTATGTTATTCTACAAATAAGTTGTAAAATTCTATACTGAATGTGCGACTTAAATTCATTTTTAATTTTTTACAAATACAAAGACTGACAAATCTTCTTAGACCAAGAAGTTGGCATACTTTGAAAGATGAAATACATTGAGCAGACACAGGACTTTAGACAAAATTAAAGGTTTTCATAGCTCTAAACTCATAACTCTAGCAGTAGTTGAGCTCCGAGAGATCGATGTTGAAGAGCCAGAGCCAGAGGGTAATGACTAATGGGGGCTGAATTATTGAGACCCTCAGACCTATTCACTCTTTTCGTGCAAAGGGTTTCACGGAATATTAATCTTGTGTTTATACACCAATTAATTCTCTTGGTATTACATACTTATGGATATTCCACTTGAATGAAATAGTTCATGTGTAATTGCAAAGTAGGAAATTTGAGCTTTATACACATTGAGTTTGATTTATTCGGTTATGTCTGAAAGCAACAAACAATTGTCTCAATTGGTACTGCGGTTATAAGTAAAACAGGAAACAAACGCTGTACAATTGATATTCGAGTGTAATTGTGCTCGTTTTGGGATTATGGCATTATAATGTTTTCCATGGTTATACTATAAGGTTGCTCTAGTATAAGTTTGTACTTTCAGTCATTTAAACAATGATTATAACAACATCTGTTTTTGTATACTATTTTTTTCTCATTTAAGCCTCAGCGTCAGCTATGCCAGCTTCGAAGTGCACTATTTTTTATTTATTATTATTACATTTTTGGACCTCTCCGGGATTTGAACCCGTGATCTCTCGGTTAGAGAGCCGAGACTATAACCATTAGTCTACGGAGGAGGACAATAACTATTTTAATTCATTGTTTTTATTCTCATATATTATGGTTTATGATAATGCAGTAACCGCTTATGTCCAACCTGCCAAAATTTGTTCCCCTCCTATGTTTTAAAGTTATATATGACTGTGTAATTGCTTAACTATTAATATTGTTACCTAAAATTTACTAATTATTTTGTAAACACTATTGTGTAATTATTTAGGTAAGTTTTAACTCATTAAACTGTTATTTTTTGTAAAACAAGCTTCTTATTTCACCAGGTATTTTTATTGCTAGTTTTCTAAACAGGTATAGTTGTTTAGGGTGGCAGTACAATGTATTAGCAGAGTACAGGTACATTCATAATTAATTATTAATTAAATATTAAAAACGTGTTTGTTTTGAAACCATTGATTTCTTTCCTCACAGATACTGTCCCGTATTGTAATAAATCTCAATGTTAATAATATTTATATTAATTTTTACAGTAAAATTTTAATTTTAGTAAAATCTTCAAGTCTGTGAGAAAGGGAACGCACAACGAATATTAGTGTCATCGTACTTAGGTGTAAAGAAGCACGGTATTCCTAAATTAGGTTTTGGATACGATATGGACTGGAAGTTTGTCGGATCAATGTTGGAGAAGGTCTTCGAAGACTCGGGAATCGACATCACCATTTGTATTTTCACTCCTTGGAAAAAAACGCAGAGGAGAAGCAGACACGAAGACGTGATCCAGAGGAAAGTAACTTGCCGTCCCGCTTGAACCCTGAGGATACTATTCTGGGGGGCAGAACAGTCTTAAAGGAAAGTGTAGTAGTATTACGAAAATGTGGGAGAATGTTCCAGATAAACGGGCCAACCTCCGACACAGAGGGGTAATAGCGCCGTTGGAAAGAGAGCGGGCATTGGTTTGGGTCTGTTTCTTTGATCCAGTTGGCGCCTCTCCTTTTATGAGCGTTGGGTGGACACTGTGACCCTTCTCCATTCGTTTAATAAGTTCTGGACTTCTCCACTTGAATATTCTGGAAAGCACCAATAACCTTATACGGAGCTGTAGGTGTTGGGTTGAGTTCCAGAGGAGAACTTGTGAAGTGACAGAGTTAGTGGTGATATTCATGATCGTGACAGATGGATTTGTGTTAATAATAAAGGATTCAATATTCGCCGAGTATTTCATTCAAGAAAATCCCAAACATTATATTTTAGATTTTTTTGTTTATTACATTTTTGGACCTCCCCGGGATTTGAACCCGTGATCTCTCGGTTAGAGAGCCGAGACTGTAACCATTAGTCTACGGAGAAGGACAATAACTATTTTAATTCATTATTTTTATTTTAGAGTTTTTATTACTTCGCTTTAAACATTATTCGCTAACTAAAACATTCTAACGGATATTTAGCAGAATTGTCAAAAATTACAAAACTCTATATCACTCATTAGGCTATAATTTCTATTTTGTCTGCCGGGGAGATGTAAACATTTATTTTCTATATTATTTGCCTGTCTGTCCACAGAACATCTAATATATGACTATGAACTATAGACTTGAACATTTATATTGTAATCTCAGTGAAGTTTGTTACGCAACAAGTGGTATGTAGTACTCATTCCTTCTTTTAGTATAATACTAAACTTATACCATCATCTTACATGATATCCTGCATTAACCTTGAGAAAAGATTAAAAATGAAACCTCGTTTTAGGATATGATTGAAAAGAAAGATAACGGCGTATATGTGAACTAAATGAGCAGTTTGCCAAAACACATATCAATTATACTCGGTGACTATAACGTCTCTTTGAGGATCAGCTAGCCCTCTCAGTCAGTCTAAACAATACACATAATCTAGAGCGATAAATCTCCAGCAACAGTGTGGTATAGTATACAACGGCGCTGCGCGACTCGTTGGTCCGGCCCACGAAGGACCTAACTTGGCTCGTGACGTCACCGCAGCTTTCAACCAATCTGAGACGACCTAACCACTTCCTCGTTACGGCGGACTTTAACTTGGCTATCAACACCCGTCGGCTGTCAGCTTAAATTGCCGCCATCGCGAACGTTAAACCCACTTTGTGCCTTGAGCCTTCATCTCTTACGTGCAATTGGCAAATGTGTTTTTACAACTTTAGTAGTTCTTTATGAATATTAGTTCCAATGAATGTAGTCTGTCAGTTTCATGTGTCGAAACTATAAGCCATTTTTGAGTTTGGAATTTTAACCTGAACAACCAGAAATCAGAGTTCTTATTCAATTACTTTACACAATGACAACTATGATTGGTGCAACTAACATAAGTTGATTGAAAAAGACCTCTTCCACGTTAGTATTCAACTTTTAAACATTTAACCTAATAAAACAATGTTTTTCACTAGTAGTTTCTTTCCTTGAAACACAACGCCACGCTCTTTAAAATATACTTTTGAATAATCTTAAAAAGAAAAGCAGTGCTTCCTAAAAATGTACTTGATTTTATTGCTCTTACCAACAGAAACTGAGAGTATTTATGAAATCCAATAAATAATTTTTAAGGGTTAAACTTTCGCCCGAGTTTGAGAGTGTACTAGAATTTATGTGAAGACCTGTTTGGAGTCGTCAAGACAGAACACACCAAAAACGGAGACACAGGAGGTAAAAGTCTACTTTCATTTAGTATAGTGGTCATCATCATTCGCTGCCATTCTCCTAGCTACAAGGAGAAATAACACTCAGTTCAGTCAGAAAAAAACTACGTGTGGTAAAATAATTCTTTTAAATATTGGGACGTATTTTAGCGTCTATTACTATACCATATTATGAAATCAAATACCATGTTATTTACATAAATTTGTACTTACTACGCATTATTTTATGGCTATTTTATAATTAATTAATTTGAGTGGAGTGAATTACACGAATGTTTAAATAAATATTGTTCATTTAAGAGCTAACATGAAAATAGAATCAGTGGTTTGTAAAGTTTAATTTTATGAATGCTCTTTTCTTCAAAACGTACTTGACAGTATTTTTCTTTGGTTATTATAAATTTTCTTTACAGCACTTTAAAGTAACATGGTTTAAAGTGAAATAAATGTCTCCCATATTGCTAATTTATGTAAATTTAACGACTTTAAGAAGAAAACAAAGGTGCTAAAACAGATCCCTGCGGCACTCCCACAGTTGTGAAACTGATTACGTCATAGTATCTGTGTCCTCTATCTCTGCACTTGTAGACATAGTTTATGTGTTCCGTCCTGTTCCCTTTTTACCATTTCCTTGAACCTTGAAGAGCCACTTATGGGCGACGCTTTCCAGAAACAGTATGAGGTCAATACTTGTACGTCTGGAGCCATTGAAAGTTCAAGAGTGATTTATACATAGGTACCACAATACTGTACTATATAATAATTCAAGATTTGGCATTCTACTAATTATAAAAACTCATTATTTTGAGTAATTGTTGCTTTATGGATTGCATCCGATGATTGTTTTACTTCTTATTTATGATATTATACTTTAGGTGGTGTATTCGAATTTATCAATATTAAACAACCATAATTTTTATTTGTTCAGGAAAAACGTATTTTTAATGAGAGTGATTTAAATCAATAAATTTATATGAAATAATTAATTGATAAACAGTTTGAATGACCAGTACACGTGAATTAACAATATTCTCTCTACGGCACTGGACCAACAAAATGCAGTAATCAGGTTACATAATTATTTGAGCAGGTTTTATTATAGAGCTTAACATAAACATGATTGTTGGATAAAAACTTGACATAGGTAGAGAATAAACCATCCTGCATATCGCAGATTACTACGAAAGCTGCAAATGTTGGAGGGATTTATGATAACCGATATCAGGGCCGTAGCTGTTCGGGAGGAGCCCACCGAAAAAGTCAGTCAAGGAAATTATGCTGTCTATCAGAAAATTATCGTAAAAATGAACCTTTACACACATTTTTTTTAGTTACGAACCAAACATTTTTAGTAAATATTACATGATCAAGTGGATTTCGTAGCAAATTCGATGTTTTAAAGGTAGTAATCATGATTTTAGAAATAGCATAATATTGTCGATCAGGATTTCTACACTAAATGTATCCTTCAAAGTTTGAAATAAATTAAAAACTCATAGCATGACCATTAATTGAATAAAATCTTAGTTTAGAGCCAAATGCTTAACAACTTGTCTAAGAGAATGTAAAGCTAGGTTTGTTTTTGCAACTACGGAGGTTTCACGGCTTCCACGTGAGGTAAGAACCTATTCCACTGTAGAGGAGGTCGCAAACGCTGTCAGGGAAATTGGGTGCCAATCATCTCTACTATTAGTCCATCAGTAAAGTAACTTCGCAACGACCCCTTCAGAAGAAAAGGGCATTACCTCAGTCTTCTTCCCCAAAGGCGAGTTACCTTCCTCCCGTGCTATTTTGACAATTTTTACACAATGTAATATATATTTTTCAATTACCTTTATTTCTTAAACTATAGTATAATTTGTTTTGTTCACATAACTATGTAAGTTAATTAGGTATTACTGAGACAACCACACAAACAGTAATCCTAAACTGTTTATTAGTAAAGTTAATCTATGATTCCAAAGAATCATAAATATATAGGTATATACTAAAAAAGGGAATTGTTATAAGTGGTGTAATAAACAATTGCTTCAAATTAGTGTTATGTCTATAATTTACGGCACAATAGGTTAAAACAGATTTATAGTGTGACTTTCATCTCTAAATCCAGTTGTCGTTACCGTAAATGCTTCACGAAACTTGTGAGGGACATTCTAAAAGTAAATGGCAAGGTCAAGTTTGTTATAAGGGACAACAGATACATCTTGGAAGTTTGGATGGATTTTAGCCAAAATTTAAATGGATATACTATGTGATAAATGTTAACCCAGGATGAAATTTCAGTAGACATTTGAGAAAAGGTGATAAAGCAAAAGCGTTCAAACTATTTTAAAAACAATCAGGCTAGCCGCGAAATTTACATAGATTTCAGTTAATGTTGACATGATGTTCTATAGGACAATCTCGATTTCGCCACTGTTTGAGATTAGGGGACGGATCTCTATCATTAAAATCATGATGTATACAATTTTACTTTAAACTCTTTGAGATCGGATAATTTTTTACAATTGTTATAAACTTTCTATGGGATTAGTGATAACACAGAATTATTATTTTTTTAAAGATTGCAAAGCAGAACTTCCCGAGGTCAGGACCTGTCAAGGACCGGGAGCTACTAGAGGATAGGAGTTGCAAAAGATCAAGAGGAGAGCTCCTTAAAGTCAGTGGGCAGAATATTTCTAAGGCTAGGATCTACCAGAGGCCATAAGCTACCAGAGATCAGGCGATCCCAAAAATCACGAAGCCAGAGCCAATCGTTTGAGGTAGTGAGGTCTCAGTGGCCGAGATCTGTCAGAGTTCGGGACTTGTTCGAGACTAGTGGCTTCCGAAGACAGGGACCCGCAAAGACAGGAGGTCCTAGAAGTCGAGAGCTGCCAGATAACGAGAGCAACCACAAGCTCGTACCTGATAGAGGCTGAGCTTCAAAAGAATATAAACTACAAGAGTTGCCAAAACTTGCCATAGACCATGAGATGGTACAGGTCGGAGGCTGCCAAATTCCGACAGCCCCAGAAAGCCATTCCAATGGTCGGAGCTACTGCAAGCCGGCATCTGCTATAGGCCGAGAGGTCTTAGACAATAACAGCTCTCATGAATCGGGATATACCGTATTTCGAAAGCACCAAGTGGACTGGTAAAACTAGAGCCCGAGTGATCTTAGAGGCTGAGCTCTCAATAACCGGGATGTCTCATTGTTTGAATGCTCCCAGAGGCTATTAGCTACCAGAAGTCAGGATTTCCTAGAGGCTGAGAGTCTCGAAGTCTGGGATATCCCAAAAACATGTAGGTTAAAGAGGTCGGGAACTCTAAAAAGCCAGGAGCTTAGTATGTTAAGAGTTAGTTTAATGTATATTCATGGCTTTTAAGACACGAGGTGGGATCAGTGACATATGTTTTAGAACATCAGTCCCACTCGAACTGTAATAAAGATCTTCTTAAATCTTGTGGCCGGTATGCTGTAAAGCCTTTGTTTTAAACAGAAAATGTCTAGTTATTTCAAATTTCATTTTCATATCATACTCAACGTCAATTAATCAAAGTATCATGAAAAATTATACAGTATGGTATATAAACCGAGCTGGAACTATTTTATAGATAACCTTTGTGTGTGTTAACAATCCTATTGTAAAATGTAGCCCTTATAAGATGCTGGGATAAAAAAGATAAAAAATCGAATTAAATTCTCTGGAGATTAAAGGAAATATAAATGAGTACTTTTATGTATTTTTTTTTATTATTTTTTTATTTTTGAAAGACAGGTATTTGGTTCTTTTGTCCTGTTGGGGAGGGGGGGAGAGAATTATTTATAACAATTTGTTGATAAACCATGAAGACAGCAACAAATTCTTATCCATTTTGAAATAACCCTTTCGACCTTTATAACTTGTTCTGTTTAATGCCAATAATAAAAGTCTAGACGTATATAGGCCTACATGCATAGCCCTGTTCAGTAGGGCAGTGTTTTTAATTGAACAAGTAGCTTTCTCCTATAGGACAAGTCACTAGATAAACTCTAGAGACAGTGAATATTGTATCTAGGTGAAGGTCGGCGTGTCTAGGGTAAGAGCAGATTGTTGGAACACGCACGCTCAAGTTTAACTTATCAAATAGAGGAAGTTTTTATTGTTGTTTTATAGCTTGCTTTATACGGTAATGGTAGTGGATGTTTCAAGGGTAATGTGTCATAAGTGGGACACTGGGAAACTTTTGTCGGTCTAGTGTACCAAGAGTGCAGAAGTTTAGTCAAGTTACTCTGAACACTCTAAAACCCATCCTATGACGTTTTTTACTCTTCTTTCTCTTTCAGACGATGGAATTTCTAAATATTTTTCAAAGTGTTCCGAAAAATTATCATGCCGACCTAGAGTCACCAAAGCATTAGTGTTGTAAAAAATCCTTCTAAATCAATAATGATGTCCAGATTTGTATTTTCAAATGAGTCAAGCTACCTTAATTCCTATTAAGCCGGGATATTTTAATTAGAGAAAACGAAAGTTTTAAATATCAAGAACATTTATAATGGCCGTGGTTTTAGTACTCTTGTCAATTTAACCTTTTTAAATTGCCATAAATGAAAATAGAATCGAAAGAAAGTAATGAATATAAGGAGGAAAAGAAAGAGAATACTCAAGTGACGCTGGTACCTACAATACTGACTTCAATGTTAATACGATTGTATTACGCATCTGTTAGTAAACCACAGCCTTGATTACGTATCAGTTTATATATGGAATCCGATGCTAAAATGCGTTACCATGTGCAAAGTTGTGGTTGCGCACTATCTTGTGACGAGTAATGAAACAGTAATTGTAAACACAGGCTTTTCATATAAAGAATCTTGGAATTTCAATATTTCATACGAAGACAGTAAGGAATTTCTTGGATCTTGTATTAGTATCCTTTTTAACATCCAACCCAACCTTTGGTTTTTTCAGCGGTTGTAATTACAACATTGTTCCATTGTTGTTGTTGTGTGTTTAGCCCGTAACAATGTTTTCTGATAAAGAAAGAGCAAAGTGTGTATTTTTTGTGGTTGAACTGAAAATCATAATTTTCGTTCAACGTTATATTTCGACACGAATAGAGGGAAGATCCACCTCATGAAAATAACATTAGACGTTCGTTCAAGAAACTGGGTTAGTAGTGTAGAAGAAATTAATTAGTAGACCAAGAGTATCAGACGAATTGGTTGAAATATCACTGATAAATATCACTAATATGCGCTTAGAAGTTTTAGGAAATCTTGATTCCTTTCTAATCCACTCATGAAAGAAAACGGATGTCTTGCCCAAATTTGCGCAGACCCTGTACCGCATCATCAGGCGATCATCTGCCTGCCTCGGATAATCCTCTCCGTTGCTCCTTAACCGCCCAAACACGCCTTCGCGGCACGCCAAGAAAGAGGCGAACAATTTTAGATGGATCTATAAAGATTTAACAACGGGAAATAAAATATTGTAAATAATAAATAATTAGGCTGTATTTTCTTAGTTTTCATCAATATGTATAAATAACATTGCTCTATATCCACCACAAATTACACTATGATAGTGGCCAATGTAGAAGATCGTCTGGACAAAAGTTACAAATATTTTTCCTTACTTGAGAGCGCATGAAAATTGACATTTTTAGATATTCCCAGATTCCTTGATCACATACAACCAAGGAATCTGGTAATCTGGTGGAATTATATGACATGATAGGTCGTTTTATTCAAGTGCTTTCCTGGTGAGTTTTTATGTGATGTGAAGTGTGTTAAAGTTCTTTCATGAATGAATTGTGCAGCTTTTGGGTATTCTTATTTTTGTGAAGCAGTTCAAGCAAAATGTGATGTGAATTTAAAAAATATATGTCCATAATTCCATTGAACACATATGGGTTATCGTTACATCGAGTGTTATTCTGCTACATTGTGTCCACTACACACTCAATTTAGATGTGATTGCGTATTATTTGGAATTTGGAAATATTTTTCTTAAAACTGTGAAGAAATCGAGTGGTCGATAGTAAGCAAACAATGTTATTTTGTATTTTTTGGGCGACACCAGCTTTTTGGTTTTGTTAAAGAGGAATATTTATTGCTCACCTGCTACTAGAAAGTACATAACTTGACACTTCTTTCGTATTCAAATTGACTGTGCCAGTAGTAACACTAAGTACCGTAAACCCTTCATAAAATATACTAAGTGCTGTCTAAACTTTTTAACTGAACGAGACGGTTTTTCTTTTTTTCTTTTAAAATGCTGTTTACACTTCTTACCATACTTTGTCGAATTAAAAGTTCAACTGATATTTAGTCTGCTGAAATAAAGTGAAAGTATTGGCCACAGATTAAATTACTAATTAGGCAATACTATCAACTCAAATTGTCAATTCACGGGCCGATCATTCTAATTCTCCCCTCTAAACTCTATCACCTATATGAACGTGGACGACCAGAGACTTGGTGGACGAGTAAGGCCCATATAGAGATGTGAGACATCGTGTTTTATAATTACTATAATCCACAATCCACTCAGCCACGAGCTATAGTAAACTTGCTGTAGGCTATCAGTGCATGTTCACTGGACCGGTGATGTTAGCTAGTTATCGCATGTTTATGTTTATGGCGTCTGGAAGAGCATAGCAATAGCTTGTTTCACGCTCCACTTACACAGCTGGGGGCGAGGGCGGCGGGACTCGGCCTGAATGGCTGAATCCTCCCTCTCCAACCGGATATTATTAGCATCTTATTTAAACTACGTTCTTAAAAGTTTATTTTACCCTGACACACCGAATTAACGACTTGAACCGAAAGAGTGTATGTTAAGTAAAAAATAAAAAGTGTTGTTATCCTACCAGATAGGCTATTTCAAATTCTAATTTCAGCCCATGTGTCGAAACTATAAACCATCTTTGAGTTTGAAATATTAACCTGAACAACCAGAAATACAGAGTTCTTCTTATTCAGGAACTTTACATAGTGATACACTAGACGGGTGTCACTAACATAAGTTGATTGACAAAGACCTCCTCTTCCACGTTAGTATTCAACCTTTAAACATTTAATTTAATAAGACAATATTTTCCATTGAAGCAAATGATCCTCAAACTAAAAACTCTCGATGAGACGCCAAAATAGTAGTATTTTAATCCAAATTTTTTGTGGTCAGGCTAAAATTTCACAAATTACATACTGTCATAAGAAGAATTCAAGAGTTATTATCAGCCCGTTAATAAAACTTGAAAAGCGATTCATCATCTTCACACTACTCAGATTATTATTGCCTGGAACATTTTTTACCTTGATAAAGGTGTAAAAACTACTGAAGCCTGTTCTTTTAAATAATTATTTGTAACTTAAAAAATCTCGATCGTTCGTTTCTACAGAATTAATGCCCGATTGGGAAATATTACTGTTTTTTTTGAATGGACAACTTTGGGTGACTATTAGCAATCGAAAAAGTAGGTAAAAAGTTAGGAAAGAGCCATTTTCTAAGCTGTACGAATAACCGTGTTTTACTGTTTAGCATAGGAGACAATGCAAGTCCGGCTCTGCTATTAGACTCACCAGGTGACCAAGGTTAGCACAGTCAGTATCGTGTTCCCATCACGCAACTCCGATTCACCAGGGATTAGACTTGCCCTTGGAAGGTTCATTGATGTACAAATTACAGACACTGAGGTATTGAATAGTAAAGTAACTTTGGATGTTGAATAAAGTCATGTCATTTGTACCTACCATTTTCTCTTTAAACATTGAATGGTAATGTGTCTACCTATACGACTATTTTTAGAATTTCAAATAGGAGATAGTATTTGTTACAAAATTTAAAATAAGTCATTTATACACACACTAAATTGTCGTCCTATCACTTACAAGCTATTAAAAACGAATAATCACTTTTAAATCTGCAAAATAGATAAGATGTACAGCCAAACATATGTTGGGTTAAATCGTTTTGATAGATGGTTGGAACACTTTTAATATTTTACCTAATAACATACCAACATTTTATATATATAAAATAAAAATAAAACTATATATATATATATAAAACTCATATTTTATATATTCATATTATGTGGAAATGCAAACATAAATAAAAGTCCAGTTAGCAATTTTCAGGTTTTAATTTTTTTTCTACTGGTTTGAACATGTTAATGTAGAATCCAATGTTTCGTAGTATTTTGAAGTCTTATGTACGGGACTTTATAATTTGGATTAGTCAAGATGATAAATGACTTAGGAATTTCCTATGAGCAATATGTATATACATTCATTATTAACTCACCTAATGAAGAAATCGTACTAATCTTATAGATAGAATTTTGGAAACATGCTTTACATTTCACCACCCAAACGCTACTGAACCTCTGATTGAGTTCAACATTTGTATGGAGCTATTTCAAACATTCCTATTTACGTAAAATTCCAACAGCGTCCACTCTTTAATATGTATACGTCCCATTTAAATGCATGTGGATAATAAAATAGTGAGAGACGCTTAAACAAAGGTTCCATTCAGTCTTGAAACCAACACGTCTTATTCTATACCATTCTGTAAATTATTGTTGTTCACAGAGTTTATCCTGATAAGAAAATTTGAAGTTTTATTTGAAGGACACTGTAACACGAGTATTTTAAACAGTATTAATTACGTAGTTCTTAATAAAGCACTACATAAATATAATATATTTATTGTTGTAAATATATCGCACAATAAATATATTGTGTGTTGTAAATAGCAATGGTGAAAATATTAAACGTTTATTACGCGTGGTTCCGGTAACGAATTGAAACTATTTAATGCATTAGTAATATTATTTACACATTGCTATACAAAAAAACTTAAGCCACAATAGGAGAAGACCAATTTGACTATCCCTATTCTTTTTAACCTTTCTCAGGAAACCGCTTGATTTAGAGAAAATTTGACACAATTATAGAGCTAACTCTTTTACAAAACCGGAAAAGTATAAGTTTGCTATATTTTACTCTAAAAACTGTGTATGAAACAGTAGTATGATAAACCAGAAATTAATATCTCATTTATGTAGTGAAATAATAAAAAACTTTAGGCGTTATGTAAAAACGTGACACAAATGAAATAAAATATGAAATCTTTTGCAATTTTTCAATTGCGTAGACAGATGAGTTCAAAAAGTGTGCTAATTTTGAGCTTTCTAAGACAAGCGGTTGGCAAAAAGTTGCCCATCAGTAGTGTTCTGGACAGGAGGCTGGGTTCTCTGAGTATTCATTTTTTTAAACACATTTTCTATCCTCCTTCTTGTTAGGGTTGTTTGCTGTCTAGACTTCTTTTGAAGTTCTTGTTTTGCTTTGTCTGTTTTGTTACATTTTTCATTCTTCGAAGAATATTTTCATTGCGGACACACAGTTTTCCCCAGCAGGCAGACCCAAAGTGTATTCTGGCCACTTTGTAAAATGCCACTTGTTGTCCCTCCTATTGGTTCATACACAACTACCTGTAGGGTATAAATACTTTATGTGTGAGTCTGCTTCATATAACGTTATTTAGCGATTCGCTAATATTTTGTGTATAGCTATGAGCACACTTTGAACGTAAGACTGGATTGGTTATAACCAGGAAGATAAGTTTTATTTCTAGTACTAATGAAGGTGGAAGGTGACTAATGCTCTGAATGTTTTTATTCAGTCCCGTCTAGCATTGATTTTTATACTTAAACTAAGTATCGTTATCATTAGGGCACACCCCTTGTTCAAGTTTTTCATGGCACAAACCTAAATGAAAATATTCTGCCCATATTGCAGATTTCAAAGCAGCAAGTCCTATTGTAGCACTTTCCTGGTGGCTATAAGCCATACAAGATTTAGATTGTATCGATGACGACATGCAGTTAGCCTTGGCCACCCATTATTTTCCATTGGAGAGAACGTTTTTAGTTTTCTAGTATACTTTGGCATTCATTAGCACAGAGAGTATACATCAGCTTCCATTCAGTGTCACTGTAATAAATAGCTAAACACAAACTTGTATACAAAACGAAATAGACTATGAACACTACCTGCACGAAAAGCTCAGTCCGGTGTGAAAACGGCAATACAGACAGTGAAAGCTGATTGCAGACTCTTAGAAACACATTTTTCAAAATAAAGATAATTTTTGCCACACTTTTTGTTGACATGTAATTTTAAAGAGGAAATTTCAAACTATCCATAACTATTGAAAACCGAGAATCCATGAAAAATTAAATTCCAATGTGGTTTGCTTCACTTATAACCCAGATTTTAAAGTAAGAACACCACATACATGTATGAATACTGTGCATACTACCTTGACCATATGGCTTACATACGTACACTTGCCTGGCTTGAGCAGGCCACTGGCAGTTGTGTTCTTTTAGAAAGTTATAGCAATCTTTAATGTTTTGCTAGAAAAAATATAGACATAAAAGTTATTATATGTGTGCGGTTATCACACAACATATATTATGTAGGCTGCGACAGCGATGGAAGTTTTTATTATTATAGTTTAAGCACTCATATCTTATAAGTAGGATGTGTAAAAACTATTATAGGTCTCCATCATATGACACCATAGACAGGATAAGAAAGAGTTACGGAATTCGACTTAAGACTCTCTACAATAGCTACTGAAATTTTAGGAGCTATTCAACCAAATACAATGGAGTGTTAAGTAGGAATTCGAGTTATTTACTGGTCATAGAACTGTCTATAGACTGCAGGGCCTGAAAAACAGCTCTTTACAATTTGAATTATTCGAAAATGGGTTCTGACCGTCGGTTATTTTAGACCTCAAAGTTGTTTCGTACACAATATGATTTACATTTTTAAACCGGCTGTTATACGGCACGGCAATACATGGAAATTGTGTGTGAAGCCGGAGTAACAAATAGTATTAAATAAATATAAATTTCCATTCGAGCTTAAACTATGATTTTTTAATGCTTTCATGACTAAAATAATCCAGCAATTTCTGGAATTGAAACTGAAGGAATGCCAGTTAGCAGAAGTAGCGCACAGTCATACACGCTCGAACACTGGTAACACAATTGGTCGACTGCCATGCTGACGATCTGTTGTTTGAATATTCTGACTCATGCATTCGCAGCTGTGCCAATTTGCAACCTGCTGAAAAGCGCGTTCAATTTCTTGATAAAACAGATTCTTGTTGTAATTTCTGTACGAACATTTTTTTAGAAAATAAGGAAATAAAATTAAAACTAACAGAATACAAAACAATGGTTTGATTGATTATAATATTGGAATTGCACAACTAATGTCGAGCGCAATAGACATATTTAAAAAACTGCAATAGAATTATTGCATTTTTATAAAAAAATAATACGTGGGTAAAAATAATAACGGAAACTGTGTTGAAATGTTGTTGCATATTAAAATAGCTTCATTCTTTATTCAGTATCGTGCTTTATTGTGAGGTAGAGGTAGGAGCTGTTTTAGCACTCTCTTCCACTGGAGTAAATAATACTAATCACATTTAAGTAAAAACGATTGAAAGTACTAAACAAATTGAAAATTAAACTGAGCTATGCGCTATTTATCATATAGAACATTATTATATAAAAGAAAATATATTTAAATTAATAACTTCAAAATATTCAATTCATCAATCTTAAATTACTCTTCACTTACATCACTCTTATTGATACACGACAATAAGTTATTATACTACATAGTAATATACACAATCACTTAACAATTCAAACCACTCACCCACGCACACCCCACAGGCACCTCACAGCCACACCCACAAGCCCCGCAACAAGTTATAGATTATCACCCCGAAGTAGATCGGTTCTGTAATTTCTGATATTGGCAGGGGAGCAGATTCCACATGCTTGAACAGTGAACGATCTATTGAAAACTGAAGCACGGTGGATTAGGAATAGCAAGGAAAGAAGCTCCCCTGTGTAAGGGTTATTCAGTGAAATTGGATGACTACTACTTGAAAGAGACTTTGGTTTGATTATTGAATATAAAACAGTGAGAATATGGTAAACACGACGTTGGTGAAGTTTCAGGAATCGTTTGAAATAAGGATAAACGTGTTAGGACATCCAAGATTGAAAATAAATCTAATACTTACAGTCTGGGGCTCGCTGTGGCTTGTCTGACAACTTGATAGGTCACGTCATTTATCACTGTCACAGTAGTTGGAGTAAGGAAACTCATTACTTACCCACAAAATTTTCTTCAATAACATTTCATATTCTATGTCAATATATGAAATCAGCATAACACTGGTAATGTTATCAGTAACTCTTTAAACCTTCACAGTGATGCCGAGATGGAATCAAGAGTTACAATTTTAAATAACTTTACAGCATGAAAACATTCATGAGAACAACTTTTTATGTTACCACCAAAAACGGTTTCATTTTGAACGATGAGATCAATTTTTAGTGGGATCCACCCCTGTGTTAGGTCAAAGAAAAATATTTAAAAATTTAACTTATTACAGAGATAGTGTGTTTTTAACTTTAAAATTAGTTCTAGTGAGTTTGGCTCGTTTTTAGAATAATTTAAAATTACTCTAAAACTAATCACTAAGAAATCTTAAATTACTCTTAACACCAATTCATCTTTCCTTAACTTATGTCATAATTTGACAGTTTATAGATTGTAAAGAGTATTAATTCATTTTCACTACATTTAAATTGGATTCTTAGTTATTCTTAAACGTAAGATTACTTACAATATAAATCTTACACTGATTTCCCACCTACTATACTAAACACAGTAGCAACTGATTAGCGTATTAAATGTCATATACAAATATAAAAATGAAAACCTACCTGCAACTTTGATATCGTTTTATTATCACCAACGCCTCTGTAATGTTGCTTGAGATATATCACCCTCCAACATAACATATTTTGATGTTGTTTTTATTGTCTCATGGTAGTTTGTCACATACAGCTTTAATCAAAATTTTTCATATTAAAAATATGTACGTTGTTATACTTTATTAAAATTAAAAAACGCGTATGTGAAGTAACGACGTATATTTGAACTAGTTTATACGTCGTATAGTAATTTACAGAAATCCGTTTATAAACTCTTATTTTACTTCCTAGCTTCCCTCTATCTAAGTTGAATTACATTAAAATATTTGGATTTCGAAAAAAACTAGATTATTTTTAGATTTCTTACTCTTCTGAACATACTTATACTGTAATCATTGTATTTAATATTAGAATATATTTTTGTTGGAACTTATATATTTAAGAAAACAAACATTGGTTGCTAATATGCAGTACTTTAAGTGTGCAAGCAGATTTTTCCCTCTAAAACACTATTTCGAAGAAAATTACTGAAATATACAAATTTTAAATGCTGATTAAACAAAAGTTTTAGTTTCATAATATTGACGTTACCTGTTTCCAGTATCATGTCACATCTTAAGTTTGTATGCATCCCATCCCAATAAATAAAATAATATTTCTTATCAAGTGAACCGTGCATCAACATAATACAAATGGAACCTTTCAGTATATTTTTCTTTTTTAAATAATGCCCTTAGCTTAACATCCATATAAAAATTATTATGCAATATTTTAATGTTGTTTGGTTATTTATAAAAATGTAAATGCCTCCAGTTTCATTACTTAGAAGTAATAAGTAATTGTGAAATGTGTTCCGTAAATGCTATTCCTCTGAAACTATTGCCAAAATTTACTTTTTGTTGAAGACAGATGTTCAAGCGAAATTTCAAGGTTACAGTTCCATATGCAGTTGTTATAAGGATACTGTGACAACATACCGATCTTTCAAATCCACCTGCCAGTCAGGTATCGTTTTAAATAAAAAAAACATTAAACGTAATTAAAAAATAAAACTCCACTATCAAAGATTCCACCACTGTTTATTCACATGTTACCATGTAGTACATACGGGTCTCAATCCACTGAATTACACATGAATTATCATATTATATATTAACATCACTATATACTTAAAATCAATACTGTTGGAAAATATAAGTGGTTGTTTAAAACTTTTTTCTCGGAAATTAAAATTTTAGTTTGAAAGCTTTCGTGCTAGAAAATTACACATATATACATATTAGATTTAAAATATTGTTATTTTTATGCTTAATTGAAACGTATAATAATTCATGTTCAAATACAAAGGTTGTACTTTATAAATACTATTTTATGGTATTAAAGGAATGAATTGATAATAATAAATAAAACAACTTGTATTGAAGATAAAATCTCAAAATTTAAAACCAGAAATCGACTTTTAAAGTAAATGACGCTAAGCACTTTTTTTACTAACTGATGAGATCTTTTAAAGTTCATAAAAATATGGAACACACAAAAATTGTATATACATTAATACGTTGATAGAGGCAGACAAAATTGCAATGTACAGGATGAGATCTTCATTTTGTATTTAATATTTTTAATAATCCTAATATCCATATGAGGAATAGTTACGCATGACTATAAAGAGGGCAGTTTACACGTAAGCAATAGCAATACTTATGGACGTAACCTCGAGATATTTGTGAGTTCCGGTACTTTTCCAAGGTATTTTTATGTAGTATCATGTACAACTGTGCAGATGGACGAGGTTTTTTTAATTTAGGAATGAAAATATAGTTATTTACTGCAAATTGTTACGAGTAATTTTACTAAGCAGTGCTGAAAATTGTTCCTGTTTGTATCAAATGAAAATTTTAAACGAATACCACTTCCATTCTTCATTTTCTTATACAATAAAACCACGTTTTATTAAAATCACGCATATAAAATTAAATATAAAATGTTAGATTTATTATGTTTACTACATATTTAAATGTAAATTAGGTAAGAGAAGGCTATGGTTTTAGACGTACTTCAAATATATATGCTGAGTACAAAAATATTTCGAGCTAAAATGATTAATGTTACGTACAAGTGGTCGCCTTATAAGCCATGTGTTAGGTTCATGTCGCAAAAATCCGCAACCAAAAATCATATAGTTGAAAAAAATATAAACTTTCATCTAAAATACGAGCCTAAAATGCTTACCAGGAAACGGCGGAAAATACAACAATATTAATTTTGTTTTTAAAATTGTGAGACAACTAAACTATTGAAAAAATACTCCAGTTACATGACGCTATAAAACCACATAATTATTTTAATTATGGCTTCATATACCAATAACGTAATTGCAATTTTCTGGAAAACCATGATACATTGTGGTTTCTCGATTAATTTTAAACTTCTCTGAAAATAGTGGCCTTTACATACCAGTGTTTGCAGTGGCCATGTAAGTGTTTGAGGAGTGAAAAACCTGATTAGACTATCGGTAGAATTTCTAGTGGTGGGGGTACCGAATGACCAATGCCAGTACAATAAAAAGAGTGAAGCACACATATTTGACTATCTGTTCATTCAAACCCGTAACTACATATTACCTTTCCCTAACAGTTCAAAATTGATTTTTGTCCGGATAAAATCGCTAATAGCCCACTGTGCGATAGTGGTGGGACGAAACTACCAGTGACTGTTGTTGTGGTAGTGGTGGTGTTGTGGAGTTGGGATAGACAACAATGGTGATTGTGATGTTTGATGTGATCAGCTGATTTGCACTTTACCATCTTTAGCAGACGTGTAGACAACACCGCAGTGACAACATAACCTCACTTCACACCAGTCGCAGTTCTTCGAGCCATTGTAAGCATGATGATTTACGTTTATTCTATTTTACGTTTAGAACTTTCAACAAATCCTTCTGGTCATCTTGTTGTTCATTAATGTATATTCTGTTACAGTTTTTATATAAGATAACGCACAAATTCATTACTTACCGATGTGTTAATAACTACCGTACGTGCCTCAAAGTTAATTTCAAATTTGCCACGTACTAAGGAACACTAATTGTCAGATCTTTATGATATTTATTGTATATACATTATTTTTACTCACCATCTGTTGGATTAAATTCATTATTGAGCCTATATTTTTTAGATTTCATATGTGCAGAAGTAATTTACATTTGGTATCGAGAGAGAATTGCGAATATGAAATGTGATAACGTTGCCGAGTGATAACACAGTTTATTTATTCATACCGACGCGCCTATTGATTGTTTTCTGATCGTTTTGATTTTAAACCATGTGTTTGGTGAGAACTGTACATAAATAAAGTCTACTGCAGTTGTAAAAACTATTATTAAATTTTTAAGAATAAGAATATAAGAATTTACTGAGTTAATCTGTAAAAGAAAATAATTACTAGATACTATTGTGTACAGTTTAATCGAAAATGCCATACATGTAGGTTAGATTTCTTTAAATATTTAGAGAGTTGGAGGTTGAGAGTCGGTAGAAACTAAGTTTTAGAGTAGAAGAGAATTCAAATTCAAATTCCTTTAATGTCGTAAGACAACTTTTGTTGTATGACAGAGTCAAGTACATGCTGTAGAAGCTCCCAATCTGTGTAATATTCGTGTGCACCTTGGGCTTTTTCCTAACAAGTACCCCCTTCTTTGCCAACCCCCCAAACAATTATTTACATACAGAGATTTTTATTAAGCTTAATATCAGTTTAGCATCAAAAGGTACAAAAAAAAACATTAAAATATTATATGAAATGTATGATTTTTATTTACTACACAAAACTCATTATAAAACATGTGATATGAAACAACGGACAAATACAATGAAAATCTTGTTTCTATTGTATTGAAAATATTATTGTTATAAAGATGTTTACTCAATGGGACCATTGAACTTGTTTCCCAAGACTGAGCGTTTTAACATCTGCTCATTCGACGACTGACTACAGCCTCAAACCTGCCAATGCTTCAAGCTAATAAATGCATACGAAGAAAATGCTTTCTCAACAAGTACTGTACTTTACTTACTTGCCAAATACTTTAGTGCTTTATCGCTGTTATAGTTTTCAAATTACGTTCATTTCTGAGTAAATAACAATCAAGTATGACAGACGAAGCCAACTATCAAGAAAATTGCAATCCAACTCAAAAGAGTAATCTTAAACAATGCTATAGCTTCATTTCACACTTCAAATAATTTTTACCTCTGTGTGAAAAAGCAATCCTACACGGGACTGTCCATCTTTCCACATTATAACTTAAATGTTCTTCATTTTTTTGTACTGTCCTAAATAAAATTAACAACTACTAAAGAACGATTCAACACTTATTTCGCCATTAGTGCAAATACCGCAAAGATTTTCGCAATTTATTTCATTTTTGTAAAAATAACCTTTAATGCTTTAAATATTTCCTTGAGAGTATATAGATTATATGTTTTTCTTAAGCTGGTACCATTCAAGTATCTTTCAAATCACTGACAACCACAATTGATAAACTGTAAACACCAGTGCTGTTATCCACTTGATTTTTTTAAAACTCAACATTCAACATCATCAGATATATTCTTAACTTTCCTTGAAATTATATTATTATGTTCTTCACCCAATATATTATATTTGACGGCATCTTTTAATGCAATCAGAAATTAATTGTTTTGTAATTTTATGACTTTACCACTTTTAGATATGTGGTAACTAATTTTATAAAACGCTTTGACTGCTTTCTTATTATCTTTGTTTGTAGTTTACAAATAAAGTATCAATTATACCTTTTTTTAATATTTGGTAAGAATTAATATAGTTTTCTTTGTAGTTTAGTACCGTACCGTTTATGCTTTCTAGGTCATTATCAGCCGTGAATGCATACCGTGATGACTCATACCTCAAGTATTAATCAGCATATTTTATGTTGTTTACGTGCGGAGAACTGCTGCTTTGAGTTCTTTTAACAGACCTTATCTTATCTCTTAGCAACAAAGCATTGATTGTTGATGCATTTTCTCTCGCTCTCGTCAAATTGGGATTGTTTACCAATTTGCATTGAACTTCTGCATGCTGCTGCTAATTCAGTGTTCCAGTTTTCAGCCACTTTACGATGTAAATACTGTATTAAAAATATTAAACAATAAATGCACATCAATAATAACTAGACACACTTTAAAAGTGGTGTTTAGTTTTGTTCAGGCGTCCAAGTCAGGCTTGCTCAGTATAAGCATTCATGCATGTATGCTCTGATGGCTGATCATGCACGAATACATTCACGCTCTGATGGCTGACCACGCACGCACACTAACAGATCGGCAGTTATTACGCAGCAATATAATAATGTTAAAATATCGATTTCCGCCATTACTGATATTGTTTGTGTACCCTTAAGTACGCGTACCGCTGGTTGGGATCCTCTTATCTAAGTACAAAGAGACTGAAAATGTCCGCTAATTTTTCTTAATGTGAAATTTACAAAAATGATAATAAAAATGTAGAAAGACCTAAAATTAATGATCTATTAAGAGGAGATTTGTTTATAATCCCAGAGCTTTACCCACCTCAAGTGTTTGTGTGTATTTTATTCAATCACGTAAAAACTACTGAATTGTACTGAAGTTTTTCTAAGACATTCTTAGGGTCCCGGGTTAACATATAGGCCTATTCCTGTTTCGAAAATCTCTCCGGACTTCGTCCCACTGGCCTTGTAAACTCCCTTACACTCCATGATCAATTATATCTATGAACTTGACTCAACTTAGCAGATAACAAATGTGTTTTTAATCACATGTCAAAGTCAAAAATAATAAGTATAATAATAATTTATACACATTTAAACATGATAGTAAATGTAAATTGTTATTCATCAGTCAAAGTCTGTTATACTTGACAAGGTTACTTGCAAAGGCTTTTCTTTGTCTGGGGGTTTTTTTATTTGGATTTTAATCAACCACAGTAAAATGCCATACTAGTGTTTTAACTGAAAAGCTAAGGACTTTGACTATAGTCTCACTCTACACTAATGATTTCTCTACACTGATATAAAATAGTTCAATTATTATCTAAATCGTTGGAGCTATTCAATAAAATATCTCGAAATATTGGAAACAAATTCAAGAAGTATTAGAGGTACTTATTAAAACAAGTTTTACTCCGGGGACTTCAGGGCCCAATTATAAAACTTCAATCTCCAATGGATCAAGAGATTGAAATATCTTTCAGTGACTATCGCTTATCTCAGGATTGTTTGGAATATCATTTAAAACGAATATGCTCAAAAATACGCTGTTTTTAAAAATGAAATTGCGTGCGAAACCGCGGGTAACTGCTAGTTAACAATAAGTGTATCCGGAAATCCCGAAGTCTGAGGAATAAACCGTATATATAAATGAAGAGTACTTATTGTTACAATACAGTTTGTTTTCTTCAGAGAGATTTATATGTTTTGAGACGTGATATTTTGTTCAGTCTTGTTCCCCTTGTTTACTCAGCTGCAAAGTGAATTGTCGACGCATCGGGCTGTCACTGCATAGTAACCATGAACCTAAGATTTAGCGATCGAAGACGCATTTCTCTTTCATAGTGTTGGTGGAAGATAAACAAAAATAGTGATGGAATAATTATACTATTTTTACAATGACTGTTTCCGAACTCTAGCACTATCTAGGCAAGTACAAATTGGGCCCTGATTTGTGCCGACTGAACTTGAACATGATTAGCCAAAGACCGGAAGGTCCAGAACTGCGAAGACAAGTGAAAAAGACAATGTAACTGCTATTGTCCAATATGTGTTCAGAGCCCAGCACCTATGTCTGTTTGTGATCTATCTTTTTTATGTGTAGTTTTTTCAATCTTCATCCGTAACCATGCAAGATCATGTATGCGGGTTTATGACAATTGAATTCTAGATCAGGCTATCTAGAAGGGATTATTTCCATTTGTCGTCATCAAAGGTGCTTACTGATAATCAGAGGCATTTGTGTCATCCCGTCTATGATCTATTTTAAACTTTTCTTTACTAAAGTGTGCGTTTGTGTCCAACAATTAAAATAACCTTGGCATTGCATTGTTAACATTTAATGAATGCTAAAAACGAATTCACAAATTCATATAAACAAGGTTATAATTTGGGGACAGATAACGGAATGCAACCAAATCTTTTTTGTATGATAATAATGTTATTTTTTTATATCAGCCATGAACATGTTATTGAAATTATAGTACGAGTAATTCGCATTGCTCATGAATATATCCTTAGAAAATTAATTTAAAAACGAAAACATCCTTTAAACTTTCATAATTGATACTAGCAATTCTGTACAAGAAGAGAGGTATTAATTTCTGTATCTCGTTTGTTGAAATATACACAAAAGCCTCTTAGCGCATTCACATAAAGATGTTGTATTTAAAATTGTTTAAGTATTTATTTAATTCTAGCGGAAACTTCTAAATGGCCAGTTCTTATCGATACTAAATTGTGGTTAGAAAAAGAACAGAGATATAAACTTCCTAAATCTATATAAAATTAATTGAATTTAAAAGTAACTAAATATACAGTCAACATAATTATTTCAGTACCACTATTGGGCTTTCTTGCCCAAATGATTATATGAAATACAGTATGTAAAATATTAATTATCATGTCGTTAGTTCTAGTAAAAGAAATTTTTTTTAAAGATAAGAGAAAGGATGGATTTAAATATGTTACTGGTTTCCCTGATTATTTAAGCTGAACATTACAGTTAAAACAAACATAAAAATATGATTCTATGTATATTTCACAAGATTATTGTAACTTAAAATATAATTTTATTATTTTTATAAATACGTTACGTAAATACTCTACAAATACTCTATATAAAATAAAGTAATATTTAGCAAATAACGCAGCTAAAAGAGAGCATTAAAATGATGTTCATGTTTTCGTCATACATACATACATATATATAATATATATGTATGTATAATATATATATAATATGTAATACATAAGGTATTTTATATATATATATATATATATATATATATATATATATATAATACCTATATATATAATATACATACATACATATATATTTATACATGTATTAATAGAAGCAGTTTGTTTAATTTAGGTTATGAAGTAAGCAAGGCTATCAGTTCTTTTTGAAGAATTAATTAACACCACTTGATAACGTTTTAATTTCCCACTTTTTATTCAGTTAGACTGAACTTCAAATTACCAGTAGATTGATAACTTTCTTGCAAGTTATTGTTCTAAACTTGGAAATTGCCTACTTTCTGTTCATTTTCAAGAAATGTATCAGACTAAAATTTATACGAATTATTGCCGTGCTTTACTATTCTTGGATCCCATACATAATCATATCAGATGTAAAGTGTTGATTGATTAGAATAAAATACTATTTTGTGAGCTCTAATAATTTTATAGTTTCGGTATGTTTTTAACTTAACCTTATAATTCATTTGACACAAAAATAGTTGTAATGCTTTTTTATGTGTTTAATACAAAGTTATCAGGTTCCAGTATATGTTTTCAACTTAAACTTATACTTCACACGACAGAAAACATAGTTTGTTGTATGATTAATACAAAGTTATCAATTTCCAGGATATGTTTCTAACTTAAACTTATTTATATTTGATACAAAAAACATAGTTATAGTGGTTTGTCGTGTGATTAATACAAAGTTATTAGATTCCAAAATATGTTTTCGAGTTATGTATACTGCATTTTGTGAACATAAAAAGCATGACACAATGAGCAAGCATTGACTGGATTCCTAAACAATACCAACACCATTTCTGGAATATGTTAACTGATTGTTGGTGTGTATTTATTGTTTAATATTTTTTATAACAGTTCTCAAAATGTATAAGTGGCTGGAAACTGGAATACTAAAAACCTCCGCAAGTAGCGCAAAGATTCATCTTGGTGAATTGGCAGCAGCAAGCAGCAGTTCAATGCAAATTAGTATACAAACGCGATTTGACGAGAGCGAGAATGCATCAACAATCAATGCTTTGCTGCTAAGAGATAAGATAAGCATTGTTTAACTCAGTAAGAACTCAAAGCAGCAGTTATCCCACACGTAAAGAAAACATTTTGTTGATGAATACTTCAGTTATGGGTTTTCACTCACATCACGTTGATAATGACAGTCAAAAACCACTGTGCGTTGTGTGTGAAGAAATTTGATCTAATGGCAGTATGACACTTGGATGCAATACGGTAGAAAACTACAAATAAAGACATTTTTTTCAAAGATTAACGAAAGTTACGAACAAATATATAAAAAATAATATTTTTAGTTCAATAGAAACAATTTTTTATTGCGTTAGTCCGTTGTTTTATATAGCATTTTTATATTCAGTTTTGCGTAGTAATAAAAATCATATTTTATATTTCCTATAATATGTTGACGTTTTTGTACTGTTTAACACTAAATTGGTATTAAGGTTAGTAAAAGTGTATTCATGTAAATAATTATTGGGGGAAAGGTTGGCAAGAATGGGGTACTTTCTTCTTCTAGGCAAAAAAGGCTATTCAAAGGGTATGGAATATAAACATTTTTTTGAACCAGTGCTGTAATCTAACAAGACAAAGTTAATGGTGAAAGATTCTAAATCTTTTGACAGCAAAAATTAAAAACAGTAGTGTATTTATATATATATATATATATATATATATATATATATATATATATATATATATATATATATATATCTAAAAACACATCATGAGGTTCTTCTTGAATAAAATGTTTGTAAATTTAGAACATTATATGTCACTGGGCGTTGTTTATCATCCATCAAATAAAACCTCTTTTGTGTTATGTAGGGAATATCAGTTAATACTAAATCTACATAGTGAAAGTACCCCTTATTATTATTTGTTTGTCGTTATAATAAAAAAAATAATTTTCATTTTTGAACAGTTGTGTCCAATCACATTTAGAACTGCACTACACAAATTTCTGTTATACTCGCTATTGGAAATTGCCATATTGTCTTCAAACTCAAATTCAAAATATATTTATTTAGAACATCGTACGTATTTAAGAAGATCAGAAAAGAAAGGTACAGCGAAGCAAAGATTCCAGACTTGACCAAATTTAAAATTTCTATCAAGAACAATCCCGATAAATTTACTCCCGTCAACTGCCGTCACTTATTGATTTTAAATAGTGAAAGAGATGGTTAAAAGTCTTTGATTCGGTGATACAAAACTCAATAGCTTGTGTCTTCTTTCGATTGATAAGCAGGCGGTTCTCACGAAACCACTTCGTTTCGTCATATACTTTTACTTCTAAGGGAGCTTGGAATTTAGCAGAGACATACACATCGGTGTCGTCCGATAACAAGCAAACAGCTGCAATAGCAGAAAAAGTTTGGGATCAAGGACCGAGCCCTGAGGAACTCCGAAGAACTCGCCAATTTCACGCAACCTACAGTGTCGTGGAAAAGAAATTTGACACACTGGGAGATAAGAAGCAATCCATAAATACGTAATTTTCCTCAAACCAATGTTAGTTTGTGTACAAGAAGGCCTATTGAGAAATATTTCTTCATGATAGTTAAATGGATATTCAGGAGAAACTTTTGTATTATCATAATGTTTAATGTTAAAAGTGCACTAACAAATTGAATGTATGTATAAATTCATTTGGACAAAATAAAACAAAAAGTATTGTGCAACCGTCAAATCAGAAAAAGGAAAATGGTGTTAGCTATCGAAGCCAAACTTTACCTTATCGTTTGGTTTATCTTAGTTCGATTATTATCGGTGAGGCAATACTGCATACCAAGCTATTTTAAATCTAGTTGATAAGCTAACAAGAACCGTCGCAGTCAAAGTGAAGTAGCCTGACGGAGTCTACAGTCACTTATTAGTCGGTTCCTGCCCCGCACAAGTGACCTCGGTGTAGTGGACACTATAAATCACTCAGATGGGATCACCGACAGTCAGGGCGATAAGACACGGAGGCGTGCTCATGGAGCCGTACATGGCTACCCATTGGAGTCAGTTAACAATGCCCAGCTGTTTCTTGCCGATGTTTAGGAACACACCCCGTGACGTCAGGATCATTTCTGCCACGAATAGAAACTAGTTATGGGATTGTGTCATTGAAACTATATCTGAGGATTTCGCCGAATTTCGCGTATTTGGTTATGTTTCATCCATACCAAATGCGCGTAAAGATTGTGATTTCCTCGTGTGAAGGCTTTAAATATGAAAATATTTTAAAACTATTCTCATAAATAACCAAATCGATATTAATCTAACTAAGAATTACACTTACACTAAATCAGTCTACTTTTGTAAACGAGTTTTGAGACTTTTAAATTTAGTTTGCTGTTAATTTTAACTTATACACTTAAAAACTTAGGCACTGTTATATATGTGTATCATATAATATATCATATAATTTTCTTGTAGATGAGACCGGAGACACCACTCTTTTCCACCTAATATTCAAATATTTTTTAAATTTAATGGTTATTAGAATGGTGAACTATTAATTTAATAATTAATCACTATAATTTATTAATTATTAATAACTCAATATGAATATTTAATATTATTTATTATTGTATATTTAGTTATTAACATATAATGTATCTACTTATGGTTTAATAATTTTAATTTAATAATTTTGGAATAGTTTACAATTATTTAAGGTTTTGTTTCTTTTATTGCAACACTTGGGCAGAAATAAACGTCCGTAATTCTAGTTTTTAGCAATAATAGTCCACTAATTTTACTCTACATAATGGGTAAGGTTAAATTTGGATCTGAAATTAGCTTTTTCTCTGATTTCACACTCAACGTGTTTCTCTACTTGAATATTCACATCAGCACTTCCTACCAAGATGTTGACCGTCAGCACAGAGGTCGATATTTTGTGGAGGCCACCGACTCGCGAGACAAAATTCTGCCTTACACCGGGATTAGTAATTTTTAACTACTGATTGTATTCAATAGTATGATTGTTTAAAACTATAGAGAGCATGTCCACTGATAAACATAATAATCAACAATAGCACGCTAGCGTACGTCAAACACTCATTTTACACACGTGTTTGTCTCAAAATCTCGGTATCAAAAACCCCCATCCACGTATCGTCTTAATAATAAGATTTTTTTAAGATAATTAAAAATGGGAAATGTTCTTTTGCTGTCACCCACGTTGTAACATCCAACCACATTAGGGTGATGTGCATAAATCTTTGCATGTAAAACAGTGAGTGTCATGAAGATTCTATATGTACGTAAACTACATTATGTACTTAATGAATTACCATAGACGAGAATAAATGTCAAAATCCTATCAAGGATAAAGTCTTTCAGTATTTTAATTTCCAAACGCTACCATTTTTGAGAGCAATTTATTCTCTAATTGTCTATACATTAAAAAATGGTTTAATCCCTTGCATCGTTGTAGCTTTAACGTTTAGAAGAAATTAAATTTGAGTTAAAAATTAATTTTTGAATTAATTTGAAAGCAACTTTGTGTTCAAGACATAACATGTATTTTCAAAACAATTAACCACTCATAGTTGGTTGTCAAAAATAACTGGAGAGTTCCACCAATATAAAATATTAAAAGATTACAATACAACAATTTCGAACCCAAGTTTAAGGTTCTAACTAAGTTTACTATCTTATTGAAGAAATCTCTAAAAGCGAAATACTATTTTATTCAATGTTTTATGGTTATAATTACTTTGTGATGAATTATATATGCTATATGTCAAAGGGTAAAATTTCAAGCCTAAAATACAACAAAGCAAATTGGTGAGGGTCGAAGTGGAAGAACCTAATTTGATCTTCGTACTACGTTATTTATATCTTAAATGTTAACCTGGACTCGTCATAATTTAAATTTGAAAACCTAAAAATGAGTTATATTTCTGTTTTCTCCATCCAGTGTATTGTCTGACGTATAACTGATATACACGATTAGACAATTTTTTATAAATAACTTTATAAGAAACACTTTTTGTCAGTTGAGAAACAATACGGAGACACTACACCTGCTCGCCTACAATGTTAATATGTCAAACACCGTTTCTATACCTGAAAATCTGCTTCTGTTAAAAATAAATACAACTAATCCTGAAAAAAAATTACTGTATTTGTCATGTGTATAATAATTTATTTCAGGCATTAAATTAATCTGTGAATTCCATATAATAAAGTAAATTTCAATTTTGAAGCAGCAATCAATAATATTTACTGACACGTTCAAAGATCTTCTATGGGTTGCATAACATCCAGTGGTCACACATTCAATGTGGTCACACTTGAACGACAACCCTAGGCAATTTACTGTGACTTAATCCCTAAAAACCTAACTGATTAGAACACGTCTACAATATTTATAATTCAGTGGATCATTTGTCTGACAGAGCGATACTAATTTGATGATACGGTTCACTACCAGTAGCCAGTTAGTGGTCAGTATTTAACATTGTACGAGTATCTGTTGCATCAGAACACGTCTACAATATTTATAATTGAGTGGATCAGTTTTGTGACAAACCAATACTAATTTTACGATACAGTTCACTACCAGTGGCCAGTTAGTGGTCAGTATTTAACATTGTACGATTATCTGTTGCATCAGAACACGTCTACAATATTTATAATTGAGTGGATCAGTTTTGTGACAAACCAATACTAATTTTACGATACAGTTCACTACCAGTGGCCAGTTAGTGGTCAGTATTTAACATTGTACGATTATCTGTTGCATCAGAACACGTCTACAATATTTATAATTGAGTGGATCAGTTGTGTGACAAACCAATACTAATTTTACGATACAGTTCACTACCAGTAGCCAGTTAGTGGTCAGTATTTAACATTGTACGATTATCTGTTGCATCAGAACACGTCTACAATATTTATAATTCAGTGGATCAGTTGTCTGACAGACCGATACTAATTTGATGATACAGTTCACTACCGGTGGCCAGTTAGTGGTCAGTATTTAACATTGTACGAGTATATGTTGCATTAGAACGAATATACAATATTTATAATTCAGTGGATCAGTTGTCTGACAGACCGATACTAATTTGATGATACAGTTCACTACCGGTGGCCAGTTAGTGGTCAGCATTTAACATTGTACGAGTATATGTTGCATTAGAACGAATATACAATATTTATAATTCAGTGGATCAGTTGTCTGACAGACCGATACTAATTTGATGATATAGTTCACTACCAGTGGCCAATTAGTGGTCAGTATTTAACATTGTACGAGTATCTGTTGCATTAGAACGAATATACAATATTTATAATTCAGTGGTTTATTTGTCTGACAGACCGATACTAATTTGATGATATAGTTCACTACCAGTGGCCAATTAGTGGTCAGTATTTAACATTGTACGAGTATCTGTTGCATCAGAACACGTCTACAATATTTATAATTCAGTGGTTTATTTGTCTGACAGACCGATACTAATTTGATGATACAGTTCACTACCGGTGGCCAGTTAGTGGTATGTATTTAACATTGTACGAGTGTCTGTTGCATCAGAACACGTCTACAATATTTATAATTGAGTGGATCAGTTGTGTGACAAACCAATACTAATTTTACGATACAGTTCACTACCAGTGGCCAGTTAGTGGTCAGTATTTAACATTGTACGATTATCTGTTGCATCAGAACACGTCTACAATATTTATAATTGAGTGGATCAGTTGTGTGACAAACCAATACTAATTTTACGATACAGTTCACTACCAGTAGCCAGTTAGTGGTCAGTATTTAACATTGTACGATTATCTGTTGCATCAGAACACGTCTACAATATTTATAATTGAGTGGATCAGTTGTCTGACAGACCGATACTAATTTGATGACACTGTTCACTACCAGTAGCCAGTTAGTGGTCAGTATTTAACATTGTACGATTATCTGTTGCATCAGAACACGTCTACAATATTTATAATTCAGTGGATCAGTTGTCTGACAGACCGATACTAATTTGATGATACAGTTCACTACCGGTGGCCAGTTAGTGGTCAGTATTTAACATTGTACGAGTATATGTTGCATTAGAACGAATATACAATATTTATAATTCAGTGGATCAGTTGTCTGACAGACCGATACTAATTTGATGATACAGTTCACTACCGGTGGCCAGTTAGTGGTCAGTATTTAACATTGTACGAGTATATGTTGCATTAGAACGAATATACAATATTTATAATTCAGTGGATCAGTTGTCTGACAGACCGATACTAATTTGATGATATAGTTCACTACCAGTGGCCAATTAGTGGTCAGTATTTAACATTGTACGAGTATCTGTTGCATTAGAACGAATATACAATATTTATAATTCAGTGGTTTATTTGTCTGACAGACCGATACTAATTTGATGATATAGTTCACTACCAGTGGCCAATTAGTGGTCAATATTTAACATAGTACGAGTATCTGTTGCATCAGAACACGTCTACAATATTTATAATTCAGTGGATCAGTTGTCTGACAGACCGATACTAATTTGATGACACTGTTCACTACCAGTAGCCAGTTAGTGGTCAGTATTTAACATTGTACGATTATCTGTTGCATCAGAACACGTCTACAATATTTATAATTGAGTGGATCAGTTGTGTGACAAACCAATACTAATTTTACGATACAGTTCACTACCAGTAGCCAGTTAGTGGTCAGTATTTAACATTGTACGAGTATCTGTTGCATAAGAACACGTCTACAATATTTATAATTCAGTGGATCAGTTGTCTGACAGACCGATACTAATTTGATGACACTGTTCACTACCAGTAGCCAGTTAGTGGTCAATATTTAACATAGTACGAGTATCTGTTGCATCAGAACACGTCTACAATATTTATAATTCAGTGGATCAGTTGTCTGACAGACCGATACTAATTTGATGACACTGTTCACTACCAGTAGCCAGTTAGTGGTCAATATTTAACATAGTACGAGTATCTGTTGCATCAGAACACGTCTACAATATTTATAATTCAGTGGATCAGTTGTCTGACAGACCGATACTAATTTGATGACACTGTTCACTACCAGTAGCCAGTTAGTGGTCAATATTTAACATAGTACGAGTATCTGTTGCATCAGAACACGTCTACAATATTTATAATTGAGTGGATCAATTGTCTGACAGACCGATACTAATTTGATGACACGGTTCACTACCAGTAGCCAGTTAGTGGTCCCTATTTAATATTGTATTTGACATTGCATCAGAACACGTCTACAATATTTATAATTGAGTGGATCAGTTGTCTGACAGACCGATACTAATTTGATGACACGGTTCACTACCAGTAGCCAGTTAGTGGTCCCTATTTAACATTGTATTTAACATTGCATCAGAACACGTCTACAATATTTATAATTCAGTGGATCAGTTGTCTGACAGACCGATACTAATTTGATGACACGGTTCACTACCAGTAGCCAGTTAGTGGTCCCTATTTAACATTGTATTTAACATTGCATCAGAACACGTCTACAATATTTATAATTCAGTGGATCAGTTGTCTGACAGACCAATACTAATTTGATGATACGGTTCACTTTCAGTGGCCAGCTAGTGATCAGTATACAATGCGATATTGAGTAGCTGATGCGAGTATTGCGTGATACAGGAGAGCAGTTGCTACCCACTCACCGACGACGCCTCGCCTCGCCGCATAGGCCTGGCAGGTACACAAACAACATCGACCCACTCCTCTATGGTGAGTCACCTCTGGCTCTTCCTCCATGGTGCAGCCGCCCCTGCCCCGTGACGTCATAGTTAGAACCTTCCAGGGCTTTAGACCCACATGCAGTTCTCTGCCTCCTTTCGAGACTCTTCTGGCTGGTCATTGATATCTAAGTTTTGTTGTTGTTGTAATATAAGTAGAACGCAATCACAACCCTTATCTAGCTTTGTAAAGTGTAAAGAGGACCAAAACGTGTCTAAACCTTTTCTGATTCTTTTGACTGGTTACAAAATGTTGGTTCTTTTTGATAACTAAATGAGGAGACACATTGGGACTATAAAGTCGCCCGTGATATGCTCCTCGTATATACCGAGTGCTCTCGGCCTTTTTGAGAGGAATCATACAGTAATCAGTTCGGTTAGCCGAAAACACTCAAATGACTCGATGAGGGTACTTGGTTTTTATAACGGGGAATTAATGTATCTTGTTATATCGGACGCAAACAAGTCATATAGTACATAATCATGTTGTAACTGGAACGAGAACGATTGTGTTTATTTTAAATAGCTGATACCTGTAATAAAATAAATTTCAAATATTCTTCAAAACACTAATGTAGGTGTCAAAAATTATTATTTCATGTAGTTGTCAGTTTGTTTTAAACGGAAAGAATTTGCAGTTGGGATTCAGTATAACAATGATCAGTTTTACTCTCTTAACGACAGCTCTCGCCCTAAGTTTGAGTTTAACTGGAATAGCATCTGAAAAATGGTGATATTTCTAGCTGACCCTCTGGACCCCAGGCGACGAGTTTACTGTACAGTAAATGTGACATTCCCCAGTTGTGACATGTCACCCGCGGCTCAGAGGGTTAAACAAAATTCACAATTCGTAAATGCAGTAAAATATAATTAAATTGTAAAAAAGTAATTAATTTTTCACACCAATTGCGTCAAATAATCTTATAGCTATATTTAAGTATATTACACTACGATGATTTCTGTTTCAATGCGATGAGGTAAGCATTAAAAATGTGTTTTAAGACGTCTCATGTATACATTTGTTATTGCTCAGTATACTGTGTAGTTTTCTAATCCGATTTTCTGATATAGCTAGAACAAAAAGCTGTATAGTTTATTTTAATTTTATTAAAATATTCTAAATTCTAAAATGATCATTTTTTCTAGGAACGTTTATTTTGATTTGTGGAGTTTAATCTCATCAGTAACTTTACAATTGATGTTATCAAGGGTATCTTTTCTTACAAAAATATTCTATTTGTTCCCCTTTCTCCATATGTAGGCTATATAGCCTTTTTAAAGTCTCTAACATATGGCATCTTTTCCAGAATAAGTTTTCCGTAAACCAGGTTCCAATGTAGGAAATTACAAAAAGTTTACGGGAGGTATTTACCATTCAACCATGAAGATAATTTGTCACATAAGACATTACTCACTCAATAGCACATTAATAATTTAAACAAATGAAAGGTTTTCGTGCGAACATAAACAAGTCTTTTTCTAAAATTATAAATCACAAGAGATATTTTCAACGAATCAGCTGTTTAACATCCACAATGATTAACCGGCTTGAAGGTTTACTCTGCACTTAAGGTATGGTACAGTTAATTGCTATTGTATGTTCCCCTGGAGACATCCCGCGCCCACTGTCCGTGTAAGGAGCTGTCGCCGACCCAGCCTTGACCGGTATCTGTCTGCCGGCTGTGGTTCTGCGGTCGGTCTCCGGTTCTATTCTGTTCCCGGTCACGTCAGATGACCGCCCGCGTTCTGCGAACCTCCCCGGTTAGCAATGGCCCCGATAATGGTGACAGCCTTGTACAGAGGCTCATTGCTGGTTCTCGGACAAAGCCATCTCAAATCGGAAGTCACAAGTCGGGATTCCACTTTGTGTCGGTGATTAATACGTATCCATATAAGTCTTGATTGAGGTTTATTTAGCAGACTTGATTTCCTCTTACATATAAAAAGAACCCTTCTTATCTGTTTTCTGTTTAGAACATGAATTGTAGTGGTAAACAAGTGATATTACTCACTCATCAAGTGGTTTAGAATTGAATGCACATTATTGTGAATTATTGATTAATTCCGTTTTTTGTGTGGATTCCGGACTAATGTAGATTTTTTTCTCAGTTATATTGGCCACCATTGAGATATACCTTTAAAAATTGATATAGTTTAGAAATAAATAATTGGACGTAATGTTACCTAATTAGTGTGCATCCACTTCTTGTATATGAAGGGTAAAGATATTACACTACTTTAGTTTTAACATGACATTTCTTCTGCTAAGTTTCATATACAGGGCGAAGAGAGTTTATAACTTGAATTAGCAAATAAATCTATCATTGTTATATTAATGTCATAATATAATATCTCATTTTATAATAATGACTGACAAAACAGTTCGTGTTTAAATTTAACCTGTCCAATGTTACAAGATCCCTAAGTTACATCACTGTTCTACGTCGACTATCCGGAAATGTACCTTACTGAAAAAATGCCAAAATTGAATAAACGACCACCGTGTAACTTTACCAAACTATACTAATTTTTATTATTTTTTGTATCTTTTCTCAATTTGCCGTTTTTTAGTGTTAGGCTTCCAAAATCATGTATTTAGTGGCCGTATATTGAGTTTATTATACGCATGCCACGTTTGGTAGTATTTACTTATTATTAATCAAGTCAAAATCTCCGTGGTGAAAATATACACACACTTTTGCTCAGAAAATTTCCCCCAAAACAAATAATTAACAACGTTAGAATTTTTCCATTGTTCTGAGCGCAATGCTCGCGTGTGTTCAAAATTTCACGCTTCTTGATCAATGGAAAGTGACCGATAATTCTCAGTCAGTCAGTCAGTAGGGTAAAGGGTCACAGGCCGTTCAGAGTTATATAATAGTAATAAAATATTAGTGACTTATAAGCGTATACAACAGTATTACTGTAGTTAAGTATAAGCAGTATTTACAAAACTGATATTTGTGATTCAGTAAATTGCAAGCAAAAATTGCACTCCTGACCTATGACCTTATACGAGATAATTTACTTTTTGTAACTATCTATAACAAGTGCGAACATTAGCTATAAATACGAATTGTGTAATGGTTAACCTATACGCATGACTGTATTCGTGTCCCAATATGGCAATATGGACTTTAAAAATTCGTTTTACATTCCCAAATTGTTTGCCTCCCGATATTTTAACCCATTTCCTCTCACCAAGAACATAAACAATTGGGATAGCTACAATTACAAAATTATTATTTGGGACGAGTAAGTAAATAAATAACGGATTTATTTTGGGGAACATTTTATTATTTGACAGGGTTTTAATATAAATTATCATAATGTAAAACAAACAATACTCTAATGTTATAAATAAATTTGCAACGTGGATTGACATAAATCCTAAATTATGGACCCTCCAACAAATAAATCAATAAACAGAGTAGAGTTAAAAATGTAACTCTACAGGGTGTCTCCCGAGTAATCCGACACACTTCTTATCAAAATAATGAAAAAAGTGCATATAAAATATGTCCCGAAGCGATTTTGTTTAGCAAACTATGGCTAGCATAATGGTTCCCTCGATTTTCTGGGAAAGGACGGAAATATGTTATACTAATCTTTTTTAATTATTTTGATGAGAGGAAACCACTTGAGAAGTTTGTCGGGTTAATCGTAGGACACTGTGTATATAGTTTTTTAGTATGTTGCCAACGCATTTTGCATTATGATTTTTAGTAATAAGTTGTAATAGAAATTTTGATAATTTTAGTTTAAACCACATGATCCTCCTGGTATAGGACAATCCGGTATAGTGAATTAACTGTGTTACATCATGTTCTCATCGCATTAGTCTCAGGGAGATGTGGGTTAATCTGTAATATCAACTTTGTAGCAAACTAAACTTCTAAGGATTCTTTTTGGGGATTGCTGACCAGGGTGACTGATCAGAAATCGGTTTGTCGGAACTAGTGGACTAGAAACGAAGAAGTTAAACGACAATCGGAAGCGCGGTTGTACAGTAGATTGATCACCCAAACTGACACGCTCATGTGAACCATCGTGACCATGTGAACCATGTTTGATGCCGTAAAGTTGGTAGTTGGTACATATACTTCTTAGACATTCTATCTGGCAAATGAAGATGCTGGAAACACCCAAATATGTCCCAAGTTGTTTGTTCTTGCGTTGTTGACTGGGATAGCTTCTACGAAAATATGGTCCATACTAGATACTACTGCAATAGTAATGATAGTTTTGGTGGTGAGCGCCTAAAGTGGATCGGTTAAGACTAAACTGGTAAGGGTATGGAAAATCCCTCCTGCACACCCTTGAGGGACCCGAGATGAAGCGCTATTTTATTTTATTGGGGTACCGACTTCGGGCCTTGAGCGCACGCATCGAGTAGTTACCCCCCACGGAATTGGGAAATTGACACATCATATTTTCAGTGAATTTTGCCGTCAATTAATAGCCCTTGTCTCATGTCTGATGCACGGTCTGTGTAGACACTGTGATGAAGTACCAAATGGGTTTTATTCGTGTCAGATACACCCATCGTCTTCCCAATGCACTCTTTTATTGGCTTTATTTCCATAAATTAACCCAGACAACAGGAAAGCTACTTAACATTCGTTATTGCGTTTTGGATTCAATTTTAGATGTATAATACATTAGGAGAATGTTTGGAGGTTTATAATTAAATAACGGAATTAATCCATGCAATACTCATTAAGTAAAACTAGATGTTTCAAAGAAAGTACCATTTAAAGAACCCATCCTATAATTTAGTACATATTTCAGTAATGTGTATCATTTAGTTAAGCGGTTTCATTTACTTCTCCCGTTAGCATTCCCGATCAGGTTTTTAAAAACCCCCCCACTTAGTCCAACTCAGTAATAGTGAAATTTCGTACAAACCAAAATTTTCGTGACTGTCTTATATTTTAAACATGTTAACTCAGTAAATGGTAGGAAGCATATTTTTCCAGTGCGGATTCGCTAATGAGAAGAACGTCCTGTACCCTCTATCCCACGGCTTCGAGTCTCTAAATTACCTTAACGAATAGCGGCACGTATACGAGTATGTACTATAAATAATCAGATCAGTACTTCTTCTCTTAGTTGCATCATTAATTTAAGGCATTGCTTTTTGTAAATCTTGTACACAATTTCTCCAGTCTTGGAAAAAAACGTATTTGGTGATTGAAAGATATAACTTTTCAATTTATAATGTAAAATATTACCTTATCACCCTTATCAGTTAATGGCCTAATATTTTTTAAGCATTACTATGCTTATTAATAAGCTCCTCCGGTTTTATCATGTATAAGCACAAACTGAAATTAAAGTTACATGGGATGGATCTACTTAACGACAAACGTCAATGCTACAAAAATACGCATTAAAATAACCGAACACTCCTCCGTCCAACCACAACCGAAAGCAAATCCAGACCGCCAAATCTTTTTGTGAGAACCGCTATTGGCTCCCGACACGCTTGGCCAGTTTCACATTTCACTACTTCTTGGCCACATTTTGACTACTTAAAAACAATCCTGCTGCTACCATTTCATCGTTCTTTATCTGCAAGAATGTAGTCTTTAAAATACGGAACTTACAGTACTTAACTGTAGCAACAATTAGATTATTGAAAATGTTTCTAAGACTGCTATACTTTCAATGCACACTCCTTTCATTTCCCTATAGTAACTCAAGTATTAGCCAACAGTAGTGTATTATTGACGTGAATGCTTAGTTCTTATAATTTTTCACCATGACGGGAAAATCTTTAAAAATCCAGAACAATTTCGAATATTATTATCATGTAAATTTATATTAATTGTTATATAAAATATACTATATATAAGTAGATAATATGTCAGTCCTAGACCTTTGAGACAGACAGTAAATCAATGTAATATCTCTGTATAAATGTAAAACATTAACACGAAGAACGTAAAAACGTAAATATACATATAAATACTGATCTCTTTACAAAACTAATTATATGTAAATTAACATTTATTTAACGTCTTTACATCCTTCGCGTTAATGTTTTACGTTTATACAGAGATTTTACATTGATTTACTGTCTGTCACAAACGTAGTCTGGGACTGACATATTATTATCTACGTATTTATATAAAAACTCTTATATTATATTTATACTAATTTATATAATGGTATAATATTATATTAATAAGCAATAATATAATAGGCGTATATAGTATTTTTAGATCAAAATGTATATATTTCTAAGTTTTTTAATGTTTAAAGTCAACTGACTGAGTACTTTGGCACAAACTGAAGGTCTTTGTCATTTTTAGTTTTAGGTATTCGAACCGAAACATTAAATTGATCACAGTTAAAAATGTATGTATTGCGTGAAAATACAGAAAAGTGTAACTAAGTATTGCAAGCATGTTTAAGATTACAATTTTGTCATTTTTGTTGGTACTTAAAAGTCTCAGTATGACGTTGATTCTAGAATCATTTCCTAAGTTCATATTAATCTAGAAACATTTCCTAAGTTCACATTAAAATAGAAATATTTCAAACGTTCAAGTTTCTACCTGCAACTGTCGAAAAATTAGCAAAGTCTTCACCGTCCTGTATATATAAAAAAGTGTCAGATCTATTACACAGAATAATACATAAATTTCTCAATGGTGACTTGGGATAAGTGAATTAAGTTTTTCCCGTAAATTTCAATAAATTTATTTTGTTTTCAGTTACAGTATTAGTACTAATTAATACTTTTTTTCAGCGTTGAATGTATACTGAGCCAGTATAATTTAAAGGAAAGTTTAGAACGGATAATCTTCTAAACATCATAAAAATGCTGGCATATCAATCGGTCGCGTAATTTCTATTTTAAACACAATATGCAATGATGCACGCCGTTTGAGAAAATACAAAGACTTTCGTTATAGCAAAGAGATAAGTTTTGAGCGTTTTTATGATGCAGAAGACATAAACCGCGTGAATCACTGATAGAAGTCGTGTGGCACTCCTGCTGCAGTCAAGTACTTGAAAAATTAAACACCTGGTGAGGTTTCACATCTCCGATGTTTTTACCTTAATCGCACTTGGAAATATTTCAGCTAACAGAGTCAACTTTTAAATTTAATATTGAGACAGATAAAGCAAAAATAATATACTCGGATTATATGTAATTTATAATTTATAACCGGAGGTTGTTTTGTTCTCTGTTGTATTTAATTTCACTATTTTTGAGAGCATTGTCACTATTATAAGAGTTTTTATTTTAATGGTTGAACATTTGATAAACTATTGAAACCTTTGAAAATATCGCCCTCTGTTCACTTACCGAAAATGAATATTTTTGTCTGTATAAAGCAGGAAGAATTTGAAAACATTCTACACTGTCAGCATTAGAAAACTCAATTGAATATAACAAGTTTTAAAATCGCGTACCATTTATTTATTGGGGGTTTCAATTTCAAATTACAGCAAAACTTCAATTATTTAAATTGATGTACAACATTCCACTTTATTAAGTTATTCTGTATAAATTGTACTGTATGACTATTTTTAAACGGACATTTCCTAAAAAATCTAACACCTATATAGTTTTAACTGAACAAATAATATGATTTTGTATCAAGTTCTCATAACGATTCTACACCATAAAAAATTGAACCGAAATAGTATAACGTCTAACCATAGGTTTTATTTGTTTTTAAAGCAGCATTATCCTTTTAAGTAGCGGCTGATGTGGGCTGATTCTGAGAGTAGGCTGGTCTGTTTCAGCGTGGGTAGTGACGGAGTGGGAGCGGGGAGAGAGGCTCCTTCAGCCGGGGAACTTGCTGGGAGCCGTCAGTGTAGCAGCAGCCAGCAGCAGTGACAGTGACAGTGCGCGCCATGAGTGACGACGCGCGGCGAACAGTGACCGAAACGTCGACGGCCGCGACCGCGACTACAGTGGAACAGTCTAAGACAACCAAAAGTTCAGTGATCAGTGGTTCCAAAGTGACAGTGTCCTCTTCCTCCTCGTCCCCCGTAAAGGACGCTAAACCTGGTAAGTCTTCCACACCCGATAAGAAACTCTTGGCAGGCAAGAAGAAGAAGCAGGATAAGGAGGTAAAGATAGTCGGGGGTAAATATATTAAAACAATTGTTGAAGACGAAGGGGACGATTCTGTCAGAATTGTTGAGCTTCCGTCAGATTACCCTTCTCCAGACACCACTCTCGCCGAGGGAGACGTGTATGTTACTAGGTATATCGTTGACGAGTCCGGTACACAGAGTCCACACTTGTTGCGTTCCATATCGGTACCGTATGATACTAGCGATGTAATTTTCTCTCCAACAGTGACTTCCAGTACCGATGGGGTTGAATCAAAAATCAAAACTGTAACTCATGAACGTTTTGATCAAAATGGAAAAGCTGAAGGGTTTCGTAAAACTTATTCTGGAGTCGCTCCCAGTGACGGTGTAGCCGTTGACTTAAAACAACAACCTGAAACGTACAAGGTCCAACATCCTCCCAGTGTGAAAATGGTTGGGGGTAAAATAATAAAGCTGTCATCAAGTGATTATGATGACTCAGCAAATTTTATTGCTATGGAAAGAGGACAAAATGTGGTTCAGTCTAGGTCTTCCGATAAATCCTATGTGCATTCCTCTGTCCAGGAAACTTCTCGGAAATCGGATTCATTCGTTTCCTCTAGGGAAGTGTCTTCTTCGGACAAAATTTTTTCTGAATCTCAAGTCGTTCATAATTTGGCTCATGAAAATGTTATCAATGTACACGGAAGAACTAGTGGAATGACACAACATCAGATAACAAAAGGTTCTAGCTTAAATGATACTATCAATGTTTCATCTTCAAGTCAAGAGTTGTCCTCAAAATCAGAATCCTTTGTTTCTAAGAGTACATCTTCCCAAGATATTTCGTCTTTCGATAACAAAACAATTCAAAAATCTATATCAGACAAAACTAATGTAGGAGTAGAAAGAAAGTCCAATGATTCTGTTAGTGTAAGAGATCAGCAAATACTAAGCAAGGACCATAAGTCACAGTCTTCTCAAAGTATAGTCTCTCAAACATCTGCTAGCAAGAAGACATCGGCTGTGTCTTCTACAGTGGCACAATCTTCTAAGAGTATATCTAGTGTTAAAACTGGAGGGAAAGTCATCAGAACTTCTCAAGTGTATGTGATCGATTCTAAAGGTAATAAAAAGCTGGTCTCACAAGATAAGAGTGAAGACAATGTGCCTTCTGAAGAAAAACAAATCGTTGACGAGTATGCATCTGTTCAGTCTGATCAGCAAATTTCTGTAGAGGAAAGCTACTCATCTACATTAGCTCACCAAGCATCAAAAGACAGTAAGATTGGTTCAAAATCCATCATCAGCCAGTCTAAATTTGATGAATCTGCAATTTCTAAAGAGCTTAATAAATCAATTAGTTCAACTAGTGTAACTGAATCGCGCAATGAGTCGTTACAAAGCTCAGTGTCTTCAACAACTCACAGTTCTCAACGAGTCATCAGTGACTCAAACTTATCTAATGTTCCTGGTGTTAGATATATCACTGTGCCAACAGCAGATGGTAAAGGTCAAGTTGTTGAGGAGGTTGTAAGGATGATTGGAGGTAAGATTGTCAAAAGCAGAAAAATAGTAGAGGGCCCTATTCCACCTACTGCTACAGAAGGAACAGGTCAGTCTTACTTTATTAACGAAAGTGGAGAAAAAGTGTATGTGATTAGTCAGCCAATAAACGAAAACATTTCTCAACATGAACGATTAAACACTAGTGATTCATCTAATATGCAAGAGTCTAGTAAAACATTCATCATCAATGAAAAGGGAGAACGTTTCTTATTTGATGATAAGATATCAGATATATCCCATATTGATAAACACGATAATACAATAACACGTACAGAGGTCGATGCAGATGGATTTTCCCGCACCATGAATGATAATGTTACAAAAGTGTTTAGTGACGAAAGTAATGAGCATGTAGAGAGTAGAACAGTGGATAAAAAATACACAAGTGGTACTTCAAACATTGTGTCTTCATCATCTCAGAAAACAAAGAGTGGTCTATCATCCCATATGACTGGGGGGCAGATAATCAGAACAAAAACTGTTATTGTCGATGGAAAACCAATTACAACAACTTATGTTGAAGATATACCTGGAACAACAATGTATGAGGAAGAACATACTTCAGAAAAATCTGAAATCATTCCTGGCACTAAAACATCTAAAGCTATTAAAGAAAGTTCATTCGATGATACAGTTACTTCATCGTCTGGGTTAGTTCGTAAACAAAATTACAGAACGGAAGAAGTCGTGAAAATGGTAGGAGGGAAACTTGTAAAAACCACCCGAGTAATATACGACGAACCAGCCGATGTATCTGATGCAGCACATGAGAAACATTCAACTGTAACATCAACAAAAACTATTCAAAACTTGTCACATGAAACCCCCCTGAAGGAATCAAGAGATTTAAGAGATATCTCCCGTAATACAGTAAAAGAGTTCAGACATGGAGACCAAGATAATATTACAGAAAGTGTACATAGTACTGAAGAGACAAGGTCAGACTATGGCGAAAAAAGTACAAGCCAAAGTTATAGAAGCGTGTCCTCTAAAGTTGCTGTAGAAGAAAGTACAAGTACAACATCAGAGAGCATTGACCAACAACACTACAGTACTAAAACATCTGTATTTGACAAAAACAGACAAATAGAAAAGAATGAAAATATTAGTAGAAAATATGGTATTGAAGAGTCAACCACATTTCATGACATGACTGAAGGGAAGCACTCAGATGAAAAGCCAGGACTTCAAAAGAATGTTCAATATAACCGCGAAATAAAAGCAAAAGAAACGCTAGGAACTGAAAAAATTATAACTGGACTTCAAAAAACATCAGAAGTAGTGAAAATGGTAGGGGGAAAGCTAGTCAAAACGATGGTAATAGTAGATGATGCAAGGGCTACCAACGAACAAGAGGGTCACATTACTACTTATGGAAAAAATCCTCTTCCAGCTGCTGGAAAACAACCGAAAGGAGATAGGATTGTAAGTATAGAGCCTTTTGATAAATATCCAGATGAGGAAGAACCAACTGAAAAATATCCTAGTAGTACGTATGGAAAACCAAGAGATAAACCACATGGTATCCAACCAGATAAAAAGTCACGAAAACCTGCTGAACCTGAAGATTTGTTTTTAAAATCTAGAAAACCATCTGAAACTGACTTTAATACGTCTGAAACTACTCACACGACAGAAGTCGTGAAAATGGTGGGTGGGAAATTAGTGAAAACAACAGTTTTCGTGGACGATAGAAGAGTCACTGATGAAACTGAATCTCACGTAACTACATTTGAGAAAAAACCACTTCCAGCCGCTGGCAAACCAAGTAAACCAGTTGACAAGTTTGGAAAGCCTATAGAAGAAGAAAAGATACCGAAGGAACCCACTGACAAGAAACCGAAAAATGAAAAAGAAGAACCGTCCGGAAAACCAGCAGCTGGTGTTCCTAGCAAACCTAAATCGAAACCTGAAGACCAGATAAAAATGGTTGAGCCATATGACAAATATCCAAAAGATGGGAAAGAACACACTAAGAAATCTCCTGCTGGGACACCTGGAAAACCAAGAGATAAACCAGATAGTTTTCAACCCGATAAAAAGTCACGAAAACCTGGTGAACCAGAAGATTTATTTTTGGAACCCAGAAAATCATCCGATACAGACTTTATTACGTCTGAAACTACTCACACTACAGAAGTTATGAAAATGGTTGGAGGGAAATTAGTGAAAACCACTGTTTTCGTAGAAGATAGAAGAAGCACAGATGAAACGGAATCTCATCACACTACAGTCACCAAAAAACCACTCCCAGCTGCTGGGAAACCAAGTAAACCAGTGGACAAGTTTGGAAGGCCAATAGAAGATAACAAGCATCCAACAAAGGAACTCTCATCAAAGAAACCACAAGAAAAAGAGGAAATGTACAAAACTGCAGCATTTGATAGTCCTATGGTAACAAAACAACCGAAAGGAGATAGGATTGTAAGTATAGAGCCATTTGATAAATATCCAGATGAGAAAGAACCAACTGAAAAATCTCCTAGTAGTACGTACGGAAAACCAAGAGATAAACCACAAGGTATCCAACCAGATAAAAAGTCACAAAAACCTAGTGAACCTGAAGATTTGTTTGTAAAACCAAGAGAACCATCTGAAACTGACTTTACTACGTCTGAAACTACTCACACGACAGAAGTTGTGAAAATGGTGGGTGGGAAATTAGTGAAAACAACAGTTTTCGTGGACGATAGAAGAGTCACTGATGAAACTGAATCTCACGTAACTACATTTGAGAAGAAACCACTTCCGGCCGCTGGTAAACCAAGTAAACCAGTTGACAAGTTTGGAAAGCCTCTAGAAGAAGAAAAGATACCGAAGGAACCCACTGACAAGAAACCGAAAAAAGAAAAAGAAGAACCATCCGGAAAACCAGCAGCTGGTGTTCCTAGTAAACCTAAATCGAAACCTGAAGATCAGATAAAAATGGTTGAGCCATATGAAAAGCATCCAAAAGATGATAAAGAACCTACAAAGAAATCTCCTGCTGGGACACCTGGAAAACCAAGAGATAAACCAGAAGATTTGTTTTTGGAACCAAGAAAACCATCCGAAACTGACTATACTACATCTGAAACTACTCACACGACAGAAGTCGTAAAAATGGTGGGTGGGAAATTAGTGAAAACAACAGTTTTCGTGGACGATAGAAGAGTCACTGATGAAACTGAATCTCACGTAACTACATTTGAGAAGAAACCACTTCCAGCCGCTGGAAAACCAAGTAAACCAGTTGACAAGTTTGGAAAGCCTATAGAAGAAGATGAGGCACCGAAGAAACCCATCGACAAGAAACCGAAAAAAGGAAAAGAAGAACCATCCGGAAAACCAGCAGCTGGTGTTCCTAGCAAACCTAAATCGATACCTGAAGACCAGATAAAAATGGTTGAGCCATATGGCAAATATCCAAAAGATGAGAAAGAACCTACAAAGAAATCTCCTGCTGGGACACCTGGAAAACCAAGAGACAAACCAGATAGTTTACAACCCGATAAAAAGTCACGAAAACCTGGTGAACCAGAAGATTTATTTTTGGAACCCAGAAAATCATCCGATACAGACTTTATTACGTCTGAAACTACTCACACTACAGAAGTTATGAAAATGGTTGGTGGGAAATTAGTGAAAACCACTGTTTTCGTAGAAGATAGAAGAAGCACAGATGAAACGGAATCTCATCACACTACAGTCATCAAAAAAACACTCCCAGCTGCTGGGAAACCAAGTAAACCAGTGGACAAGTTTGGAAGGCCAATAGAAGATAACAAGCATCCAACAAAGGAACTCACATCAATAAAACCACAAAAAAAAGAGGAATTGTACAAAACTTCAGCACCTGAGAGTCCTAAGGAAACAAAACAACCGAAAGGAGATAGGATTGTAAGTATAGAGCCTTTTGATAAATATCCAGATGAGAAAGAACCAACTGAAAAATCTCCTAGTAGAACGTACGGAAAACCAAGAGATAAACCACAAGGTATCCAACCAGATAAAAAGTCACGAAAACCTGGTGAACCTGAAGATTTGTTTGTAAAACCAAGAGAACCATCTGAAACTGACTTTACTACGTCTGAAACTACTCACACGACAGAAGTTGTGAAAATGGTGGGTGGGAAATTAGTGAAAACAACCGTTTTCGTGGACGATAGAAGAGTCACTGATGAAACTGAATCTCACGTAACTACATTTGAGAAGAAACCACATCCAGCCGCTGGTAAACCAAGTAAACCAGTTGACAAGTTTGGAAAGCCTGTAGAAGAAGAAAAGATACCGAAGGAACCCACTGACAAGAAACCGAAAAAAGAAAAAGAAGAACCATCCGGAAAACCAGCAGCTGGTGTTCCTAGCAAACCTAAATCGATACCTGAAGACCAGATAAAAATGGTTGAGCCATATGACAAATATCCAAAAGATGAGAAAGAACCTACAAAGAAATCTCCTGCTGGGACACCTGGAAAACCAAGAGATAAACCAGATAGTTTACAACCCGATAAAAAGTCACGAAAACCTGGTGAACCAGAAGATTTATTTTTGGAACCCAAAAAATCATCCGATACAGACTTTATTACGTCTGAAACTACTCACACTACAGAAGTTATGAAAATGGTTGGTGGGAAATTAGTGAAAACCACTGTTTTCGTAGAAGATAGAAGAAGCACAGATGAAACGGAATCTCATCACACTACAGTCATCAAAAAACCACTCCCAGCTGCTGGGAAACCAAGTAAACCAGTGGACAAGTTTGGAAGGCCAATAGAAGATAACAAGCATCCAATAAAGGAACTCACATCAATAAAACCACAAGAAAAAGAGGAATTGTACAAAACTTCAGCACCTGATAGTCCTAAGGAAACAAAACAACCGAAAGGAGATAGGATTGTAAGTATAGAGCCTTTTGATAAATATCCAGATGAGAAAGAGCCAACTGAAAAATCTCCTAGTAGAACGTACGGAAAACCAAGAGATAAACCACAAGGTATCCAACCAGATAAAAAGTCACGAAAACCTGGTGAACCTGAAGATTTATTTGTAAAACCAAGAGAACCATCTGAAACTGACTATACTACATCTGAAACTACTCACACGGCAGAAGTTGTGAAAATGGTGGGTGGGAAATTAGTGAAAACAACAGTTTTCGTAGATGATAGAAGAGTCACTGATGAAACTGAATCTCACGTAACCACATTTGAGAAGAAACCACTTCCAGCCGCTGGTAAACCAAGTAAACCAGTTGACAAGTTTGGAAAACCTGTAGAAGAAGATAAGATACCGAAGGAACCCACTGACAAGAAACCGAAAAAAGAAAAAGAAGAACCATCCGGAAAACCAGCAGCTGGTGTTCCTAGTAAACCTAAATCGAAACCTGAAGATCAGATAAAAATGGTTGAGCCATATGAAAAACATCCAAAAGATGATAAAGAACCTACAAAGAAATCTCCAGCTGGGACACCTGGAAAACCAAGAGATAAACCAGAAGATTTGTTTTTGGAACCAAGAAAACCATCTGACACTGACTATACTACATCTGAAACTACTCACACGACAGAAGTTGTGAAAATGGTGGGTGGGAAATTAGTGAAAACAACATTTTTCGTGGACGATAGAAGAGTCACTGATGAAACTGAATCTCACGTAACTACATTTGAGAAGAAACCACTTCCAGCCGCTGGTAAACCAAGTAAACCAGTTGACAAGTTTGGAAAGCCTGTAGAAGAAGATAAGATACCGAAGGAACCCACTGACAAGAAACCTAAAAAAGAAAAGGAAGAACCATCCGGAAAACCAGCAGCTGGTGTTCCTAGTAAACCTAAATCGAAACCTGAAGATCAGATAAAAATGGTTGAGCCATATGAAAAACATCCAAAAGATGATAAAGAACCTACAAAGAAATCTACTGCTGGGACACCTGGAAAACCAAGAGATAAACCAGAAGATTTGTTTTTGGAACCAAGAAAACCATCTGACACTGACTATACTACATCTGAAACTACTCACACGACAGAAGTTGTGAAAATGGTGGGTGGGAAATTAGTGAAAACAACAGTTTTCGTGGACGATAGAAGAGTCACTGATGAAACTGAATCTCACGTAACTACATTTGAGAAGAAACCACTTCCAGCCGCTGGTAAACCAAGTAAACCAGTTGACAAGTTTGGAAAGCCTGTAGAAGAAGATAAGATACCGAAGGAACCCACTGACAAGAAACCTAAAAAAGAAAAGGAAGAACCATCCGGAAAACCAGCAGCTGGTGTTCCTAGTAAACCTAAATCGAAACCTGAAGATCAGATAAAAATGGTTGAGCCATATGAAAAACATCCAAAAGATGATAAAGAACCTACAAAGAAATCTCCTGCTGGGACACCTGGAAAACCAAGAGATAAACCAGAAGATTTGTTTTTGGAACCAAGAAAACCATCTGACACTGACTATACTACATCTGAAACTACTCACACGACAGAAGTTGTGAAAATGGTGGGTGGGAAAGTAGTGAAAACAACAGTTTTCGTGGACGATAGAAGAGTCACTGATGAAACTGAATCTCACGTAACTACATTTGAGAAGAAACCACTTCCAGCCGCTGGTAAACCAAGTAAACCAGTTGACAAGTTTGGAAAGCCTGTAGAAGAAGATAAGACACCGAAGGAACCCACTGACAAGAAACCTAAAAAAGAAAAGGAAGAACCATCCGGAAAACCAGCAGCTGGTGTTCCTAGTAAACCTAAATCGAAACCTGAAGATCAGATAAAAATGGTTGAGCCATATGAAAAACATCCAAAAGATGATAAAGAACCTACAAAGAAATCTCCTGCTGGGACACCTGGAAAACCAAGAGATAAACCAGAAGATTTGTTTTTGGAACCAAGAAAACCATCTGACACTGACTATACTACATCTGAAACTACTCACACGACAGAAGTTGTGAAAATGGTGGGTGGGAAATTAGTGAAAACAACCGTTTTCGTGGACGATAGAAGAGTCACTGATGAAACTGAATCTCACATAACTACATTTGAGAAGAAACCACTTCCAGCCGCTGGTAAACCAAGTAAACCAGTTGACAAGTTTGGAAAGCCTGTAGAAGAAGATAAGATACCGAAGGAACCCACTGACAAGAAACCTAAAAAAGAAAAGGAAGAACCATCCGGAAAACCAGCAGCTGGTGTTCCTAGTAAACCTAAATCGAAACCTGAAGATCAGATAAAAATGGTTGAGCCATATGAAAAACATCCAAAAGATGATAAAGAACCTACAAAGAAATCTCCTGCTGGGACACCTGGAAAACCAAGAGATAAACCAGAAGATTTGTTTTTGGAACCAAGAAAACCATCTGACACTGACTATACTACATCTGAAACTACTCACACGACAGAAGTTATGAAAATGGTGGGTGGGAAATTAGTGAAAACAACCGTTTTCGTGGACGATAGAAGAGTCACTGATGAAACTGAATCTCACATAACTACATTTGAGAAGAAACCACTTCCAGCCGCTGGTAAACCAAGTAAACCAGTTGACAAGTTTGGAAAGCCTGTAGAAGAAGATAAGATACCGAAGGAACCCACTGACAAGAAACCTAAAAAAGAAAAGGAAGAACCATCCGGAAAACCAGCAGCTGGTGTTCCTAGTAAACCTAAATCGAAACCTGAAGATCAGATAAAAATAGTTGAGCCATATGAAAAACATCCAAAAAATGATAAAGAACCTACAAAGAAATCTCCAGCTGGGACACCTGGAAAACCAAGAGATAAACCAGATGGTTTTCAACCAGATAAAAAGTCAAGAAAACCTGGTGAACCTGAAGATTTGTTTTTGGAACCAAGAAAACCATCTGACACTGACTATACTACATCTGAAACTACTCACACGACAGAAGTTGTGAAAATGGTGGGTGGGAAATTAGTGAAAACAACAGTTTTCGTGGACGATAGAAGAGTCACTGATGAAACTGAATCTCACGTAACTACATTTGAGAAGAAACCACTTCCAGCCGCTGGTAAACCAAGTAAACCAGTTGACAAGTTTGGAAAGCCTGTAGAAGAAGATAAGATACCGAAGGAACCCACTGACAAGAAACCTAAAAAAGAAAAGGAAGAACCATCCGGAAAACCAGCAGCTGGTGTTCCTAGTAAACCTAAATCGAAACCTGAAGATCAGATAAAAATGGTTGAGCCATATGAAAAACATCCAAAAGATGATAAAGAACCTACAAAGAAATCTCCTGCTGGGACACCTGGAAAACCAAGAGATAAACCAGAAGATTTGTTTTTGGAACCAAGAAAACCATCTGACACTGACTATACTACATCTGAAACTACTCACACGACAGAAGTTGTGAAAATGGTGGGTGGGAAAGTAGTGAAAACAACAGTTTTCGTGGACGATAGAAGAGTCACTGATGAAACTGAATCTCACGTAACTACATTTGAGAAGAAACCACTTCCAGCCGCTGGTAAACCAAGTAAACCAGTTGACAAGTTTGGAAAGCCTGTAGAAGAAGATAAGACACCGAAGGAACCCACTGACAAGAAACCTAAAAAAGAAAAGGAAGAACCATCCGGAAAACCAGCAGCTGGTGTTCCTAGTAAACCTAAATCGAAACCTGAAGATCAGATAAAAATGGTTGAGCCATATGAAAAACATCCAAAAGATGATAAAGAACCTACAAAGAAATCTCCTGCTGGGACACCTGGAAAACCAAGAGATAAACCAGAAGATTTGTTTTTGGAACCAAGAAAACCATCTGACACTGACTATACTACATCTGAAACTACTCACACGACAGAAGTTGTGAAAATGGTGGGTGGGAAATTAGTGAAAACAACCGTTTTCGTGGACGATAGAAGAGTCACTGATGAAACTGAATCTCACATAACTACATTTGAGAAGAAACCACTTCCAGCCGCTGGTAAACCAAGTAAACCAGTTGACAAGTTTGGAAAGCCTGTAGAAGAAGATAAGATACCGAAGGAACCCACTGACAAGAAACCTAAAAAAGAAAAGGAAGAACCATCCGGAAAACCAGCAGCTGGTGTTCCTAGTAAACCTAAATCGAAACCTGAAGATCAGATTAATAAGTTTGAGCCACTTTATAAACATCCAACTGATACCATAGAACCAACAAAGAAATCGGGGGCTCCTGGAGCTTTCTCTGAGAGACCTAAATTGCCTGAAAAGCCTAAACAACCTGCTGGAAAACCAAGTCAACCTATCGATAAATTTGGAAGACCTTTAGACTTATTTGAAGAACCTAAACAGCCCCAGAAACCTCAAATTGATAGGTCTAAAGAGCCTGAGGACAGAATTGTTCCTCTACCGAAAGATGAACCCGACAGAGTGTCAGTGGTAGGGACTCATATCCAGACATCGAAGACGTCAACTTCATCGACTGTTGTCCAAGAAGCCACTTCTGCCTCAACTGAATCTATTATAAGGAAAGGTGTGAGGAGAATCATAACTGACAAGGGTGTCGTGGAGGAGATTTTGCCAGAGACAGTAGTTATTCGTAAAACTAGTGATGCAGAAGATATCCGCAAGCAATCATTTGTTGTCCACGAGGACACCAAGGTTGGTACCACAGTATACACAACTCATAAGGATGTTAGAGAAATTCAACCAAAGGATAAAAAACCATTGGAGGACAGGCCTAAGGAACCGAAAGAACCAAAGGATAAGAAACCGAAAGAACCAACCGAGTTGAAGGAGAAGAAGCCTAAGGAACCCAAGGAGCCTAAACCGGCGAAGGAGCAATGCATCTGCGAGATTTGCACTTGTGGGTGAGTATCTTGTTTATTTCTATTTAGTTTTAATTTTAATAATGTTAAGTTGTTATTTAGAGATATATTTAGAATATATAATTCAAATTTTGGCAGTTCTTAAGCTCACTGGATTATAATGATTATTTAATGATTTATTTCTTGATTATGTTCCTTCTTTTATAACTTCATATAAACAAACAAATAATCAATACATATTTATGTAGGTTTTTAAGATTATAGTGATGATTAATCTATTCTAATCTATTATCGACACTTACTTTACAAACACGTCGTCAATATATGCTGACCACGCAAATAATGAAATATTGTCTGCATCCTAATATATTTTGTAAATAGAGTAGAAGAAGAAAAGATATATCCCACTTTGTACTATCGTTTGTGCCAAAATAAAATTTGGCGTTCATATAATTTAAATACTTTTACATCAAATAATTTTTTTTTTTTTTTCAGGTAATAGATATCTTGAAGAAAGTCTTAGTGGTCTTGTAGGATATAAAAAATTTAAATTTTTGTTAGCTAACAAATCTTATTATTAGCATTAAAATAATGCCTGCAGAAATCACCTTTTTCTGATTTTTCAGAAAGACCTTAGCACTTTGGCGTTACTATGTAGTGTATTCTTAAAGTTTGTGCTAATGAAAATATGTTCAAAAACATAATAATCATTATGTTTTTTTTTCTTTTTGTTCCTTTTACGAAAATAATTTGGGGAAGGAAGAATTAAAATTGGAAATATGTAATCTCTATCTAGTAATCATCATATTAAAGAGTATAGATTACAGAAGAATTGTTGTTTATAACAGCAAAGTCGTTTTAATTTTAATTTTTATAATTTAGAATTTTCTTACTTCAGTTAAACAATATAGCCACGTTTCAAACTAAAATTGCAGAAATTTGAATTAAATTTGGCAATGCTCACCATAATATTTAATATTATATTTAAATATGGTAGTTTATTTCCCTCTTATAAAACTACATATTAGTTATTGTACATCTAAAATACCAAACAAGTTACAAATGTTAATCGTATATGGGTACAACTTCTTTGAAGAAGCTTTAAATTTTGTTTTAACTTTTATTGCAAAATCACAAAATACTGAGAAACTTTTCTCGAAGTGTTTATTTCGTTTTTATTGTTCAACTGAAGGCAAGTGTTTATTTCGTGATTGACAAATTAAATGTAGTAAGTTAAATTTAATTTTTTTGCGTTATTTATGTGACCAAAGATCTGGATTGGCATTCAAATGTGTTGAGTACCTCCGACCAATTTCTGGAAGAATTAGTCGGATTTGCGATTTTCTAAAGCTAATTCTTAAACTGTCCCCTTTTTGTGTAGACTGTTATAGTAGTAGTTTTCATCAGTAGAAGCAAAAGTGATTGTTTTCGAAGCGCAATCGTCTTACGAGCGAGTCGAAGGCGATTGTGGAATACAACGTTTTTTATCATACGAAAAACAAAATTAAAATTTCATTTAATTTTTATTATACAATAACACAACATATTAATACTGTAAATTTTACCTATAAAAGGCTATGTTTTGTGCATTTACCTTTACCGAAACAATAACAAAGTTTGAGGTTACCGCACTGAAAAACTTTGTGCGCACAGCTAATTCTTCAGGATCTCTTTATAAGGTAACAAAAACTAATCACTTTATGGAACAACTTGAGTATAAAAAAAAACAGCTGTTATTTGTACAGTACGATAAAAACTGTTATCATATCATTACGTTTTATATAACACCTTACTGTGACACTAGTCACGTAAATACTTAGGGGCTGACTTTGTGTCCACCACTGTCCATGTGTTAAACTATGATACATATCTAGCTGCGGAATACTTGAAGTTACAGTCCGTTATTGACGATGCGATAGATGGTTTCGTGGAGAATAGAATGCTTAAATAATTATATTAGTTGTGTAAAAAGACTGTACTTGGCCCCTTCATCAGGGGTCAAACTCTGTATATAACATGAGGTCAAGTAACAAATTTAAAAAAATTTGCTTTAATCAAATCATGTATATGTGGTCAACGTTATGTGTTATAATTTGGCATCTGAAGAAGATATTAGATACCATCTCCCAAAACGTAATTCGTTTTTTAGCACTTTAACGGTGGCAAATGACAGCAATTTATATTGAACCATATAACCTGAAAATTCAATTACGTCATACATAAGGAGTTTAAAACAGAGTTTCATTATTAAAAACTACATTTTCAAATTATTTGTATACACCGGTTCTTTGTTTGAAGTTTGTTTTTGACGATAGAAGGATTGTGAAGGAAACAGGATTTTCCGGACATTGGCCATCGCTCAGTGATACAAAAAAAGTCAGTAACACTATGTTTCGAGATGTGCAATCTGATCTCTTCTTCAGGTAAATAACTAACCTAACACACAATTACAAACTAGGTTAAAATAATCTGGTATGGATTGTTTATGTTAATCTAGTTTGTAATTATGTGTTATGTTAGTTATTTTCCTGAAGAAGACATCAGATTTCAGATCTCAAAACGTAGTGTTACTGATTGTTTTATATCATTGAACGATGTAAAATGTCCGGAAAATCCTTTTTCCTTCACATATTCCGTTTCGGTAAATCTTAAGCTCAGCGACTACCGCTCCGATCGCCGTAATTTTTTGCATTCTAACACAGGTTAACGTAATTTCACCGAAAAAAATAGTCCCGATTATCGCCGTAGCCGTTTACTCCCCCCCCCAAAAAAAAATTTGGAAAAAATAAAATTAAAAAAACCTGACTGACAGTGCATTTATTCGTTTTTTTGTGTTATTAGTTCGTAGGGCACGTAATTTCACCGAAAAAAGTTGTCCCGATTATCGCCGTAGCCGTTTACTCACCCCCCAAAAAAAACTTGGAAAAAAAAATTTAAAAAACCTGACTGACAATGCATTTATTCGTTTTTTTGGTGTTATTAGTTCGTAGGGTAGTAGTCCATGTAGGCTACTATTCTAGTATAAACTCGTCTTATCTTATCAGTAATAAACGCGCGCCGCTTATCTTTTGCCTGTAATGAAATCTGCGTTAGTTCTGTCTGAGTGTTGTGTGTGTAAGCAGTCATGCGTGATCTGGGCTTGGACTTTGCAAGCTCGAGTTAATTTTTTTTTCTAAAAGAGCAAGCAGCGCGAAGCGCTGCGCAGCGGGCAAGCATCGCGTGATCTGAATTTTGAATAGGCAAGCTAGGGTCTTTTTAGCGTGTACAAGAACCATCGCAAGCCATGTCAATAACTTCACTAATTATTCCTTGTCCATGTGGGTTTGTTTGTGTACGTCTGGCGGTCAATCGAAGCCGTCCTATAGGTCACGTGACCCGTCCGGCCAATCGGAAACCTTCCTGTTTGTCACGTGGCTACTGTCAATTCATCAAAACGTCCATGGTCGGCCATTGTTTTTAGTTTGATAGTCGAAAATCTTGTTATTTATGCGTTTTGTATTGCCAACATTGTACTGCCGTAAAACTGGTTTTTATATGTTAGCGATAATCGGGACTATTTTTTTCGGTGAAATTACGTTAACCTGTGTTAGTACGAAAAACCTTACGGCGATCGGAGCGGTAGTCGCTGATCTTAATATTTACCTCCGTTTCTTACAAAATAGCACACATAATCATAATTGATTTACATCCTAGGTGTTACAATTTTCTGCTCGTTGTTAGTCACTGATTTTCAACCCCTACTAATTATTAAGCAATGCGGTTTAACTAGCTGACTATATATAGGCCTACATAAAAATCTGTGTTTAAGATATCATTCCATCGTTAATAAAATGAATGATGTCACTGAACGATAACCTTCGCGGAAGGATTCAACATTGACCGCAGCGTAATATTCTATGCAATTCCGTGTAGATATGCTTACACGTCGATTACTTAACAAGTTATTATAAGCAGCTGATCCATTGTGACGTCATTTCTCGTAACTGGTTTTTCTGTGAAGGATACGACATTCGTATTGCTGCAGTATAATGCTAGTAACAATAATTGTCCAGAGTTCACACTAGAATATTCAAATGGAAAACGTATTTCCTTTAAAGAACATTTAGGAGTAAATTAAAGTAACATGTAATTTTCAGGTTAGCATCATAGTAGCTGATACGTTTCATAAAAAACAAAGAGTGTAAGCATACTCAAAGAAAGTGCCCCGACTTGTTATAATGTAGTTGAAAACTGCTAAATCAGCTTGGTGACAAGGAGCTTTACCCTTCCTTCGCCCTCTCTTTACTGCCTCTGTCCGACAATGTTAATTCAGAATTTTGATTAAAGCTGTTACTGATTTTATTTCCCGATGTCTTGCTCTGCCTCTTATTTGGAAGACTGTTTCCAGTTTCTCCACAAACCGCTAAAAAAATTCGGAGAGTCAGATTTTCATGTAATAGATAAAAGAATTTGGAACGCAAGTTGTTATATTTGAAATAAGTAACTCTTCAAATGTTGCAGAGCCAGTATTCATAATCAAATGTTCTTTGATAGAACATGAATAGTTTTGTTATTGAGGTACACCACAGTTATAGAAGTAGTTTTCTTAATTTGATACTGACTAATTCTTTTACTCTGTAAAACTCAACCTATTTTGTGTTTAACATTTTTTTAAGTTCAATAAGGAAAATATAGGAATTACGGCATTTTTAATCATTTCTATTTCTATTTCCCTGCCACCTTTTTTCATCTCAATCATACTTGAACACTCATTTTCATTTTCGGAAACAAGTTACCTACGTTGCCCTTGTCGTCTTAAAGAGAATATGCGACAAATGCATGTTTTAATCACAGTTGAATTGGATTCACTGATTTGGATTACAACCCCCATAATATAGGCGACATAGCAATGATCTAAAAATAGAAGCGAGTACTCAAATTTGGCCAAAATACAAACTTAATTTTTTTTAGTCATAGTTTTGTTGGTAATCGTCATATTTAGAGCCGAAATCTTTATTCAACTGCCAAGTTCACTCTGTAATGACCATCTCATGTTTTTAAATATAGCCGATACGCATGAAAATACTATTTAGTTTGTCCGTTATTAATGCTGGTCGATCATATCAAGACAAAGATTGTCAAATAAAACGCTTAATTACGAAAGCTCAACATACAGGTATACCTTACAGGTACCTACCCTTTAAAACGTAAAATCTGAAAAACACCTTCAACACAAATGAAGCTGAATATTTTGAGGTTTAATATTGTTCTTATAGGTCAGATTTGTTCTACGGGTGATTTCAATATGTTACTGTCGGCTCTGAAAAATGTGTTCTAAGCTATTTTTTATGATGAGTGTCGTCTTAAAAATAACTTATAACACATTTTTCAGATGACGCTCTATCTTCTCGGACGTTCCTCGCATACTAAATACATTGAAAGGAAACTCTTCTGACAATGAACCCTACAATCGAGAACGTCGGTTGTATTCTCTCTTTGTTTGTCGGTTGATTAGTTTCGATTGTGGGGTCTCTCCTCAGACAGCCCCGGCTCTCCTTGCCTCGGGCGGTTACTTCATACGTCATCAAACCGTTCAAGCGATGACGTCAGAGTTATTTGATCTGTAACAAGTTAAACCTAAAACACGTAACTAGCGACAGAAAGTTCGAAGAGGTTCGATAATACAGGATCAATTACTATCCATACCAAGACGTCGAATTGAGATTAGTAACTAGGACGATTCAAAATATGTGGCTATTGTTGTCCCGTCAATAGTAGCCCTAGGCTTGGCCATCGGAACATGCTGTGAACGGGTGTTAAAGTGAGGCTTCGTTGTTTTATTTTTTTAAGTACAGGATTCTTTAGACAAGCTATCCACAAAGTTTGAGTTTTATGGTTGGAAATAATGCCTTTGAGGATGTTACATGTGCTTGAGGTTCTAATAGAGTAACTTAATAAACAAAAACTAAATAACTACAACTAAATAATAACAATAATAATTACAACCAGTAATTAAAATAATTAAAATAAATATACTATAATAAATACTAATACATTTTTTAGTAAAATATTTTAAACCTTAGTAATCTTTTCATTAAACAGTAATCTATAATTCAGTTTTCTCAAACGTGTCACCTTTGGTATGAGATAAATTTTTATTGTTTTATATGCAATAAAATTTCTTTCACTACACTCGTGTTGAAGGAAACACAGTTAGGTACAGTTTAAAGACTGTGAAATGTAAGGTTTGGGTTCCAATTCTCGAGGATTTCAAATGTTAACGTGTATTATTATTATGATAATAGACGTATTACAATTATTATTATTAATAATACTAATATTATAGTAATATTATTATTATTACGAATTAGTATTACTATTATATTATGCTACACATAATGTTAAAGGTCTTTCTAAAGCAAACACTTTGTTGAAAAGGAAATACAATTAAGTATAGTTTAATGACTGTGAAATTCAAGACATCATGTATTACACCATAATTATTGTGGTTGGGAAGATGAAAAAAACTTATTTTCACAATGAACGGAATTATTTTTGTGTGCAACGTGATAATTCTTACAATGAATTCTCTTTCGGTTTAAGTCAACATTAAAAAAAATTAAAATTATTTTACATAAATGTTAAAATACAACCCTAAGGCACACAGTATGCAATCCTTTTGTCTGTTGTAAACAAAAAAGATTGGCATTGAAATTGTATAGGTAGCATTATTAAAATATACAATGACGTGTTCTGCATCATTTTAGTTGATTTTCATTGTATAGTATAATTTTAAGGACATTAATTTGTAGTAAATCAATCTAAATTGGTTAAAATCAATATAAAGTTTATTTTTAATGTTACATTTTTATACGGTTTGTACGAAATACAATACAAAATTGGTTGTATCATTTTATTACTATGAATAAACAAACATAAAAGTATTCTATTTATTGTTTTTTGTATGAGTTTTATTAATAGAGAAATAATCTGTACACATCATAAAGCGTATTATCTGTTTCATTAGGGACAGTGTTTCATACAAACAGCGACGAAATATTTAATCGACAGGTGTATCTTAATAATATTTTCTATTTGGTTACGATGATCGTTTTTTGTCCAGTATTGAAGTTTCGCAAATATTTGTACTGGAATATTTGTTTTAAAGTAGTTCTTGCTACTGGAAAAAATATAAAGCAGAATTTAAGCTATTCATAGCGCAATCGGCCCAGCCTAGTACTGTCACTGAGGAAACTTAACACAACAGCGAGTTTTGTCACTAACCAAAGTGAGACATCAAAGTTTAGATTGTCTTTGATGTTTACTTTTCTGCAAAAGAACTTGAAACAAATTTGTCAGGTTGATTATATATATACAGATGTTCTTGAAGAGGAAGGTACAGGAGATCAACCACAAAACGTGGAAAATTAAAAAATCCCTTTCATTGTAGAGGAAACCTGATAACTCATCAGTTCCTTTTTACGAGTAATGGAACTTTTTGCATTCGCGGCTGCGAGGTGTCGGGGCCCGGGCGGCGGTGTTGCGCGCGCTCGCGTGTGTGAGTGCCCGCTGGACCGTTCAGCCGTGCTGCTCCCATGTCCCGAGCCGCTCAATTGAGTGTCTAATGAACGGCACTTTAATTGATACCGTCGAGCCGGTCTCAGTACCTTACTGTGAAGTGCGATGCCCGCCTGGTGTGGCAAACAGAAAAGATAGTGCAGTTCTTCTCTGAGAAGGCGTGACTTACACACTTTCCTACACCGTATCTTCTCCGCCTAGAGACTCTCTCCTTGTCTGCAATTGCTTCAGCAAAACATATCTGGAGCGGAAATGAAGCGGAAATAACGAAATAAGCGTTCCTAATGCATTAAATATTTTATTCCCTCCGTACTTTCCATGATTCGCGTTTTCAAATCAGGCACGATTGTTGCATCTTTTTATATTATTCAGTACGGATCTCACTGGAAGAACATTCGTTTCCCATAACCTTAAGAACTTTTTCGAGTGCAATAACTTAACGGCCATCGATATTAACGTAGATATTCAAAATACTATCAGATCAACTACCTGAAAATCAGGTGGGTAATCAGAAACATTTTGGAAAGTGCTGTGTTAAGACGTGAACAACTGATTGCAGTCCAGAAGACTTGGGCCAGTTTGCGGCGTATAAGCACACAACATGGGGTTTCTTTAAATTGATAGATACATTTCCCATAAGAAAAAAATTCGATCGCCAGCCACTCTAAATTTGGTGGATGTCGAAATTGGAGTGTATTAAAAGGGTTAAGAACACGCAATTGTTGTTTTTTTCTCAGCTCATATTATTCTTGGCTGGACACACTTTGAACCAACCGTCTGACTTGTAAATAATTATTAAATAATCGTTAGATAACCACATAAGTGTATTTAATTATGAGAAATATAATCTGAGAAAAAGTTTTCGTTTGACATTTTATTCCTTTTGGTAGGTACCCTCATATTTCGACCTCTACTAAAACTTAGCGTAGGTGTCAACCAAAATCTCTATTAGGAAAAATTACTGTACGGACTTCAAGAAAACTAGGTTGAGTAACGCCTATCTACGGTGGGAAGGATTGTAGGACTGTAGGTCCACGCCTAATTATGACGAGGGTGGCTGACGTCACGTTTCTGCAGAGTAGGACAGTCAGTCCACGCCGACACCCGTTGACTACCGATCCTACTTTTCAAAACTGGCCTGGTCGTGGATTCGTTTTCTACTTGCACTTATTCGAGTGAGACCTCCACTCAACTGCTAAGATAGTTAATATTAAGAACAGTTTACTCGGGAATGGTTGATTCAATGTGAATGTTGAGTTCTTAGTGCTCCAGTTCTTAGTGCATTGTCACAGACCTGACAGACGTGGAATGATATCGGTAGTGACACAGAGCGGAGCGAACCAGTTGTCCGGAACAATTGCGGTTGTTCCGATCGAGAAATACCACTTTCAGTACTCGCAAATACAATCGAAAAACAGTTACTTTCGGTGTTTTATGATAACAAATAAATTTCGACGTGTGGTCATTAATTCTGTCCCAGGGCCCAAGAGCAAATAACTGCTAAGGAAACGTACATAATCTGTTAACATCGTTTAAGTGTAGGGGTTTTTTACTATCGAAACTTAAAACTTTCCAAAGAAATTATTAATCCACTTACTACTGCATTAAATGGTGCAAACTTAAAACAAGCTGCGGTTTCTAGGAGAAACGCTAGCTGATCGGACACCTCATGTGGAGGATATTTCCTGAAAATTCATCATAATAGAAATGAAATTCACGCAATGTTACTCAGGAGTAAAGCCAGCTTAGAGAGAGACAGACCTCGAGTGCCAGTCCACCAATAGCCATCGTCCTAGCCTTATAGGGAGCAGACGGCCTCTCCATCGACCTACTCTCGCAGTCTACTCTCTCTGTCGCTCTCAGGCCTCCACGTCTGCACTGCAGTTGTGTTTGTCGTTGGTGTATACTGTTCTCTGACTGGCAGACTCAATGGCAATCTCGAGTGCTCCAGACGTACTACAGAGTAATTCCAGTTTACTTTGAGAGAGTAATTTTTAACTGACACGATTACGTGATGCGACTTGAATCATTATCGTGAAATCGTGCTGATGAACCCCACATTTTGAGAAATCTGGGATATTAACAGGGCCGTACTTAGCTTTGGCGGGCCCCGGGAAAGATATTCGGCCGAGCCCCGTCCTTTATGCTACCGCGTACGTCGACACGGGCCCTACAAATAGACGTTTGGCAAGGACTTCTTTGGGCCCCTGGGCCCGGGCTCCTGTCCGAACAAAACGGTCTGAGTAAGGGCCTGGATATTAATATTGACTTCGGTATAAAAACTAGTATGGCGATATTGTCTAATCATTTAGGAATTTATTTTGCGTTATTTTTTATTTTCTTCGAGTCCTTTATATAGTAAGCTCCAATCACTCGCTTTATTTCACCTGCGTTTAAAATTTTCCCTTTCAAATTCTGGACAATTTCAAAGTGTGAGATTGAGACAAGCCATTTTGGAGGGAAGTAGATTTATTGGGAAAAAATGTAATAGTAAACTTAAATTGTAGTCAATCCATTGGAAATTATATTAGTTTAATATAAAATAATTTCAGTCATTGTCAGTTAATTATAATATAATTCTTTTTTTCCCATAATCTAATGTATGTTTTTTTTTCGGAAGTTCTGTGTATTTTATTAAAAAATTAAAGAACTTCTATTAACCTCACTAACTATTATTTTTAATTCAAAGTAATTCAGAGAAAAACATTTTATATTAAAATAATATAATTATCCAAAGATTTATAAAAAATATTTTCCAACAAAAGTTATTTTCAGTAAAAAATGTTACTGAATTGAATTTTAATTAAATGTAATATTTTTTAATGATTTTTATATTTAGGAGGCCGTTGATTTGGCAATAAAATACACGGAACTTCTGCAAAAAAACAATATATATGTATATATATATATCATAAGATAAGAAAGTAATTTTTTATCCCAGTCAGAACAAATCGGCTGTTTAAATCTCGCAGTGTTTAGAGACAATCTTCAGTTTTAGAATTATAAAATAATACTTTAAAAAATACGAATCGGTAATGCGTTGAAATATTTATTTAATTCATATCAAGTTTTAACCAGTTAAAGTTTAAAATAGCATGGAGAAAATCAATTATAATATTACAGTTACTGATCACGTGAGAGTATGAAGTATTGGATATAACAGTTAAATCCGACTATGAGGAGTGTGAAACAGGAATGCAGCCTAACTGACCTAACCTCCAACCTGTGCTGATAGTTTTATCGCCACATTGAGGCTATATTGAGCGATTAATTCATTAATTAAGTCAACTGCGGCCATTTAAATGACCTTTGGTGCACTTCGTCTCCACTAGGTCACCACAACAGTTCTCCATTGTGCTGGCGGTAAACAGAGGATCCCATTGTTTCCTATATACAGGCGCGTAGTCATAGAGGGAGAGGGGCTATATTGAGATATTCTCAGAAATTTCAATTAGTCCTTTTTTGTCAATTATGTTTTATCAGTTGAAAATTCAAATTTAGTAATCTTACCCCTTTCCAAAACTGATTATATTAATTATAGGTACACTGACGCTTCCTCATCAACCCCGATGTTGTCCCTTAACAATACTACTGATGGAAACATTACTTCAAAGTTACTTATTTACAAAAATTACTTATTATTTATAATTTATTTAAATTGGCCTTGAGGGAGCCGAGGTCCTAATCTTATCTGAATACGAGCGGGCTTGACCTTAGTCTTTCTCTCACCCCTCCCTCCCCCCAACAGCACCTGCCATTCATCTTCATTTTCAAGTTGACAATTAGTTTAAGTAAATTCAATATATTTTTCATGTCGGATAGTTTTACTTTTTAATTTTATTGTTATTCTTTAGTATGTACCTTACCCGGAAAAAAACAAACTAAAATTAATTCCATTACAGGATAGCGTCTCAAGCCTACGCACAGGCTGCTTGCCCATGTAGGCTAATTTCCAATAAAATATATATTCAGAGAATTATTACAATGTTTTAATATTTTTGCTAAGAAATTAATTCTTTACAGATATGTTTGTAATCTTTGCATCGATATGAAAACTTTTATTCCATGTACAATTTTATTACTCTATTAAATTATTAAGTAAATGCCCGCTTTGACTAGAAGAGGTTGTAACAGAGCTAGCGCCCCTTTCTTTCAAGGTCACACTACTGAACTGTACCCTCCTTATGGAATCTCAACAGGAATGACCCCTACTTCCACTTTACCCCTACTGAATATCCTGCCAAAGCAGCGAAAATGCCCTTTTACGACTAAGGAGTTTCCTCATCTGCCTGTCGTAATTGATCAAACCTACATTTTAGACAATTCTGATTACGCCACAGCAACACATCTCGGCTGGAACTGGCAGACTGAAAGTGGATATAGCCTAAAATGATTCAATATGCATTTACTGAAGTGTGATATTCGTGAGTGTCTGGGACCGGGCGGTCTGTCTGTCTGTCGGTTACGTAAACTGCTAAACTTTCACTTTGTGGCCGGTTCCAAGCCATCGTAACGGCAACGGCTCCGCGCGCGACGCGGCGGATGTTAGCCTGCCCCTTCCATCCACCTTCACATAACCTTGCACCTTACTAAGACAGCGCTACTTCACTTCTACTTTAGCCCTAATAAGTCATCCAATGACAAATAGTTGACATCACTTACTTCGGCCGAGAAATGGAGCAGTGTGCGTTGTGAGCAGTAAATCAATTATTACTTTATGACACGCACAAGAAGTACTCAATGGTAATAAAATAAATTTGTAACATTTATGACAAATGTGTTTATTCTGCATGATTAAATTTGTGTAAAACACGTTGTATATGTATTTAAGACTCATTATTGCAAGTTTCTACAAAAAAAAGATTACATTTTAACTTAGATCCGTCGTTATTTTAAAGTAGGCCTCATTTCACGCAGTTCTTAAAGGTTCTCGTAATTCGATTGGCTTCAGTTTTCGATAGCTAATTATTTATTTTTCTCTCATTTAAGTTGTTCTTATACCTTTCCAGATGATTAATAAATATGAAGTACATAACGTAGATGTAATAAGTAAGTCATTGGTAAGTTTTGAAGGCACTAACTTGATTACACTCACACTACCTTCTTTTTATACTTTCCGCTAAAAGTTAATTTCACTATTGGCTGAGCGTTAGTAAAGCCTATCACTCGGAGGGCTGGACAAATTTAATTTTTGTCTGTCTGTCTGTTTAATTTTGCATGATACTACATTTTTACGTAGACAAAAATGAATTTTGTGATGATATATGTCAGTACATGGGACTTGGCTGAGCGTTAGTGAATAGTTTTACATTGGTCAGATAGGTAACCGTGAAAATATTAACATAAATAAATTTGTATACAAACTTAATTGATTCAAACATGTCATGTATTAACATATGTAAACTAAATATCCCTATCATTTTCATCATTTCATCATTAGAGTGACTTGGTGTATATACTTTTATTATTTAAATACTGATATGACCCAATTTAATCAACAAAATGTTGAATGTATTATCTGGCAAGAAATGTCAAGAAATATCTCATATGAAGACTATAAATTTCGCATGAAACTTCATTTCTGCTAGAATGAGTTATATGTGCATAATTTCATGTCTCCTCTTTTTTGTACGATTGTCTGTCTGTCTATCTGTCCGCAGGACATTTTGAGAATAAAATGAGGTTTAGATTTGAAATTCTTTATGCAACCTCAGCGAAGCCTGTTACTGGACACGTATTGTAGCGTACTTCTGGCTTGTTGTATACGTTCACATCATGGATCAGAATTTGATGTTCTCTTGGCTCAATAAATTCAATCAAGTGAGGATAATAAGAAAAACTGGAACAATAAAAGACCGCCCTGGAGCTGATTATCAAATCCAATGACATAAGTAATCCCACCCGATTAGGACACAGGTTTCACTTTCGGAGATGTTTTTCTACTCGCAATAATTAACATAAAGTCTCGACTGGATCGGCTGCATTTCCGTTTTGGGCGATCTACGGCAGCGACAGTGACAGGACCCTGAGAGGTCCTTGGAGACCCGCCAAGTCGGACAAGGACCGGTCCTTACTGGTTCTATCTTCCGCTCCTTACCAGTAAGCGACATGTTTCTGAACGACAGGTCTTGGAATAGCTTATTGTCTCAGATCACTTGGAACAACCGTGGAAATGAAATTTTGCTTATGATAAAAAAAAATAGAATCAATGGTTGTATAAATGGGAAATAACAATGACTATTATTTTCTTTAAAATAAACTCACAATTCCCCAATCATTTTAAATTTATTTCACATCGAAGATGCTATTGTGAGGTTTGAATCAAACAATTTCAAACATTATAAACATTTTTACAATGTAAAAACGATTATCAGCTAAATAAAGCTTAATATAATATTTGTATAATTAAAAGTATAATAAATATTAATATATGTACAAAAGTTTGGGTCAAAAAGAATTAAGTTATATTTTAAAGGAAAGGTGAATTGGAATCGGTCCAAAACCATTGTTTAATATTTTATATTTATGTTTTTTATGTATAATGTTTCATAAGCGTCGAGTTCTTCTTGTTTATAAACTGGTTTTAATAGTATGAAATTTTTAAACTGTGATTATTCCAATAATCTTCTTTTAAAGACAATAATCTGTTTTCCAATAAGGAGAGCTCCTTCTTCAGTGACTAATATGTTGCCACAATTATATCCTCGCAGTAAAAATAACAACTACTTTCCAATAAAGAAAAATTGATTTTAACAAAAAGCTAAAAAATGACAAATTAGAACACTCAATTACGAAATAACTTTTAGCGAAAGTTTTATATGTATTTGGTGCTTATAACCTATACCGTTAATAAAATGATATAGCACTAAGAAAAATGCTTGTTTTCGGTGTATAAACTTGTTTTATGAACGAAGCGAATCTGAGCTCGGAAATAAGATTGAGCACATAAAGAAACTCTGCGTGTGGTGAACAACAGTTTACTATATGGAACACAAAATTTAAAAAATAGACGTTTTATTTAATTTTTATTGCCATATAACTCATTATAGTACTACTTGTTACATATAAATAATAGCTGTGTTTTTCATATACTTCTACAGAAACAATAACAAATTTGGATTATCGATCGGACCGAAAAACTTAATTGTGCTCCAGCTGATTTCAAGTCTTTATTACAAGGTAACGAAAAACAATCTCGTTGCAAACCATCTTAAGTATGAGACACAGCTCTTCTGTGTGCAGTAAAATAAAAACATAATTATTTAATCGTCTAATAATTGTTTGTATAACTAATAATTTAATCTGCAATAACCCTAACGGAAGCTCCTGAAACTCGTTTGAAGATACGTTTAAATAATCTCCACAATATTTCCGCCTACATAAAGGAATGTAAAACGGTTCCAGTTTTAGGAATGTTCTTATGTGGCAAATCTTAACATTGCCGTTATTGCAACCGGATTATTTGCTGGAGATCTCCACTTCAGATCTAGGTTACTGCGGTCTCTTGGGTGTCAAGAGTAATGTTCTATCGAACACTGTATAATGTACCTATTTTTGGCGTTACACAAGTCCGACTGTGATTTGATTGTTTTATTCAGTAAGATGGTCTATTAAATAATAAGTACCTTTAATTAAAACTACTTTTGTTTACGGAAAAGCTACGCGCTTTTACAAATTCCGTCGCGCATTAAATAAGACATTTTGGAAAACTCAGTAATCAAAAGCTTTTAAACGGTTTAATATAAAGTTATTAATCCTTTAAATACAATCTTATCAATTGAATGACCTCAAGCTACTGTAATGATAGAGGAAGGTCTTCCTGATAATAACATTTACTTAGTCTATCTGGGAGTATACTGTATAAAAAACCTAATAATTTATCTACATCACACGGTATGTTCTATTATAAATTTATTAATTTATTTTGAAAATGACGGATGTCTGGTAATAATAGGACAAAGTATGAGTACGCTACAACAAGTGTATGTAACAGGCTTTGCTGAGGTTGCATGCAAAATTTTAAAAGTACATAGCTCAATTTTATTCTTGATATCCTGCAGACAGATGGACTGACAGACAATCACACGGAAACGAAATGTTTACATCCCCCTGGTAAACTAATGATGAATTGTGCCAGCCTGCTGTTTGATAGGCTTCGCTGACGCTCAGTGTTCCTCATATACACGATTCATTCATGGGTTCGTTATCGTGCGGACAGACAGACAGACAAAGAGAAACGCAAATTTTTCAGCCCCACGAGTAGGGATAGGCTTCGTTAAAACAAGGATCTGAAAATTCTGCTCGAGCACAAATTATTGTTTTACTCTGCTATCTTTACGCGTTGTTATTTTTTCAATGAATGTAAATAAAAGTTGTTTTTTTTTACTCGTAAACTTGATAGTGTGACGTACAAGTTTACCGTGGCACCAAGATCCGATACGGGTGCAAAAATTCACACCTCACAACTTGTTGGCATATCGAAATATTGGTTCAATAATCTTCCAAAAGACACTCCTCTCGAATAGCCTCTTCAATTTTTAAACAAATGTACTAAAATTACTGTGTAAAACTGTATTAAAACAATTAAAAAATTTGAATATCTTTCCAAAGTTTTTTCATACAATTTAAACCGTAAAGCTGTGTCTAAAACTTATATAACTTGTTATTTTTAAGGCCAATTTACTATTGGGGGACAGTACAATAACTTGTAGTAATAACTATTTCTTTTATTAATTCGCAGTGGCAAAGACAGTACTGTGATATTAATTCCACAGCTGTTCTACACAGGTATAGCTCTATTGCAAGTTTGACCCTGTTTACATAATGAAACATCTTATGTTTATTCAGATTGCTCTAGAGTTGTGTACTAGTTAGTCGTTCTTGAAACTATATATAAGGTTACTTAGTCTATTAAGTACATTACTAATGTTACAGGCAGCATTTCAATCTTGCGCGATTGACGTTAATTAAATTTTACGCGAATAAAAAATAATTTCAGTCAGAAATATAAAAGTGCCAATTAATATATTGCCCAGTATTTGCTTTATACTACTGTATATTATACCAAAAGAAGGTCTGGACTTAACCCCTGGTCGACGTGAACAAAGCTCGGACTACTTCCATATTCACACATCCCTACTGCTTCTGTAAGGCAATGTACTGCTGTACATATATGTTACAAATGTTCAGTAAGGGTATGCTAAAGCGTTGTTAAGCTACATTCAAATGGTGCTCCGTAAGAAACTGTAAACATTAGTGTGCTGTATGCTGTACCACAAAAATAATTGCTTCTATTGGCCAGACATCTTGGACAAGTAATTTGTTGTATTTTTCATGTACTACAATGAAAAATTGTCTCCGTTTATACTAAGTTATTATTAAAAAACACAAAAACATTTCTTTGACCCCATTTCAAATTTAATAGCAAGTATCGTGACATTTACGAGCACTCGCTTCCGTCAGACTAGAACAACAGTAGATTGTAAATCATTTTTTAGTATATAGTGTACGCTAAAACTCAAAATACGCCACGCGTATAGCGTATTGTATTTTGTCTGTGGACTGCACGACAGCGTTCACGAGGTATCTTAACAGCGCCAAATTGTACAACTTGGAAAAGTGAAACCGGTTTCGATGTTCAATTTGCATAAGTCGAGTGCCAACCTGCTACCAAGTCTGCCAACAGGTAAGAAGTAACTTGTCAGTGGGGCCAACTATCCGACAGAAAACCAACGCATTATTCTGCCCTATAACATGCCTTTACTTATTTTATGAACGTTGTTGACATAATTATCAATTCAGCTGGAAATCTGGCATTACAATATTACCGCGACGCTAATCTTCACGGAGCAAGACGTTTATCTGATGTATTGTTGTTTAACAAGACATGTTATAAGGTATGGATCGCTTTCTTGTGAGGTATCAATTGCTATTGAATATTTATTGTAAATCCGCTTCATGGTTCACTGTACGATCAGCATTTATGCGCGTACAATGTTCCCAAGAGAACCAGTATTGCTTGTCAAGTATGTCACGCTGAAGGTGTAGCATAACGTGCGTACACGCACCCGAACTCTCAGCAGTGAGACGGTCGGACATAGCTTGCGTGGTTCTGTGCGTGTAGTTAACTGCGCTGTCAGGAGATTTGCTCACATCGATGGCGCGTGTTCGCGATAGGCCCAGAGAGTACGGTAATGTACTGTCCTCTGTCCATTACAGTGAGACGGTCGGACATAGCTCGCGTGCCTTTGTGCGTGTAGTTAACTGCGCTGTCAGGAGATTTGCTCACATCGATGGCGCGTGTTCGCGATAGGCCCAGATAGTACGGTAATGTTCTGTCCCTTGTCCATTACAGTGAGACGGTCGGACATAGCTCGCGTGGTTCTGTGCGTGTAGTTAACTGCGCTGTCAGGAGATTTGCTCACATCGATGGCGCGTGTTCGCGATAGGCCCAGATAGTACGGTAATGTACTGTCCCTTGTCCATTACAGTGAGACGGTCGGACATAGCTCGCGTGCCTTTGTGCGTGTAGTTAACTGCGCTGTCAGGAGATTTGCTCACATCGATGGCGCGTGTTCGCGATAGGCCCAGAGAGTACGGTAATGTACTGTCCTCAGTCCATTACAGTGAGACGGTCGGACATAGCTCGCGTGGTTCTGTGCGTGTAGTTAACTGCGCTGTCAGGAGATTTGCTCACATCGATGGCGCGTGTTCGCGATAGGCCCAGAGAGTACGGTAATGTACTGTCCCTTGTCCATTACAGTGAGACGGTCGGACATAGCTCGCGTGGTTCTGTGCGTGTAGTTAACTGCGCTGTCAGGAGATTTGCTCACATCGATGGCGCGTGTTCGCGATAGGCCCAGAGAGTACGGTAATGTACTGTCCCTTGTCCATTACAGTGAGACGGTCGACGGGTCGTACATACTCGCGTGCCGTGCGTGCTGTTAGTTAACAGAGTTTGCTCACATCGATCGCGTGTTCGATAGTCGCTGGCGACGCAGTATAGGTAGTAGTACGGTAATGCTGTCCCCTGTCCATTACAGTGAGACGATCGGACATAGCTCGCGTGCCTTTGTGCGTGTAGTTAAACTGCGCTGTCAGGAGATTTGCCCACATCGATGGCGCGTGTTTGCGATAGGCCCAGATAGTGCGGTAATATACTGTCCCCTTGTCCATTACAGTGAGACGGTCGGACATAGCTCGCGTGCCTTTGTGCGTGTAGTTAACTGCGCTGTCAGGAGATTTGCTCACATCGATGGCGCGTGTTCGCGATAGGCCCAGATAGTACGGTAATATACTGTCCCTTGTCCATTACAGTGAGACGGTCGGACATAGCTCGCGTGCCTTTGTGCGTGTAGTTAACTGCGCTGTCAGGAGATTTGCTCACATCGATGGCGCGTGTTTGCGATAGGCCCAGATAGTACGGTAATATACTGTCCCCTGTCCATTACAGTGAGACGGTCGGACATAGCTCGCGTGCCTTTGTGCGTGTAGTTAACTGCGCTGTCAGGAGATTTGCTCACATCGATGGCGCGTGTTCGCGATAGGCCCAGAGAGTACGGTAATGTACTGTCCTCAGTCCATTACAGTGAGACGGTCGGACATAGGTCGCGTGCCTTTGTGCGTGCAGTAAACTGCGCTGTCAGGAGATTTGCTCACATCGATGGGGCGTGTTCGCGATAGGCCCAGAGAGTACGGTAATGTACTGTCCTCTGTCCATTACAGTGAGACGGTCGGACATAGGTCGCGTGCCTTTGTGCGTGTAGTTAACTGCGCTGTCAGGAGATTTGCCCACATCGATGGCGCGTGTTCGCGATAGGCCCAGAGAGTACGGTAATGTACTGTCCTCAGTCTATTACAGTGAGACGGTCGGACATAGGTCGCGTGCCTTTGTGCGTGTAGTTAACTGCGCTGTCAGGAGATTTGCCCACATCGATGGCGCGTGTTCGCGATAGGCCCAGATAGTACGGTAATGTACTGTCCCCTGTCCATTACAGTGAGACGGTTGGACATAGCTCGCGTGCCTTTGTGCGTGCAGTAAACTGCGCTGTCAGGAGATTTGCTCACATCGATGGCGCGTGTTCGCGATAGGCCCAGATAGTACGGTAATGTACTGTCCTCAGTCCATTACAGTGAGACGGTCGGACATAGCTCGCGTGCCTTTGTGCGTGCAGTAAACTGCGCTGTCAGGAGATTTGCTCACATCGATGGCGCGTGTTCGCGATAGGCCCAGATAGTACGGTAATGTACTGTCCCCTGTCCATTACAGTGAGACGGTTGGACATAGCTCGCGTGCCTTTGTGCGTGCAGTAAACTGCGCTGTCAGGAGATTTGCTCACATCGATGGCGCGTGTTCGCGATAGGCCCAGATAGTACGGTAATGTACTGTCCTCTGTCCATTACAGTGAGTTGTATTTAACATGACAAAGAAACACGCTCTAGGTATGAAATAATACTGCTAGTTATAGCATCCAATGAAAGGAATTTAATGTAATTCCGATCGATCATCAATTAAACATTTGTTTTTATAAGTAGGAGCTTTTTCAGTAAGAACATAATACCATTTGGTTACCTGGATCAACATAAAGTAATTATATTTTCTTTGATGTTGTCGGATTAGCTTTATTATTCGTATACTCATGTTAAGTTTTTAAGAGCCGAGTTTATTACAACCACCCGAGGTTTGTCCTAACATTACAATAAACCATATTTCTTATTTAAAACAGTTTGCTGAGTTTTAAAGATTCTATTGAACGACCAATTGTTTACGCATTCAACTAATTTTGAGGATTGTTATGTGAGGATTGTTTTGCCTGTTATTTAGCTTTTAAATCAAAATATTTTAAGAATCTTTGATGGATAATTAATAATATTGCAGAGAAAACTCACCATCAGCTTGTTGCTTAAATGTACGAGTACATAACGAATACTGATACTGCCATTGACATGTAATTTTGTTATTTTCAGTTTTTCACAGACATTTTTACTACGATTGAAAATTTGTCCAAATTTTATACACGTACAATGGTATTCTTTCATAACCAGTTAAAACTTTGTTCAGATTAAATTCAAAATAGCGAAGAGCGGCCTGTTGAAATTTTCAAAGTGATAAAATGCAAAATCAGCTTGATATACAAAAGAATCAGAAAAGTCCAGATTTTATTATTTTATCTCAAATCCAATAATATTTTGTATAAAATAATTGAATTTAAGATACTAAAGCTAGGGTATAGCACGTGGACCGTGTTTCGTCTGTTTTGCGATACCGTGAAACACAAAAATAAACAACGCAAAATGGCGTTCGTTGCTCCGCTACAATATTAACTGACAAATGGCAATCATTTTAGTACTTCTATAGAGTTTTGTGTACCTCATATTTTTTTCTCATACATACTTCAAATATATATTTTGCAACAACTATTCTAGCTTGTTTAGGAGCTCCTTTCCTTGGCCTCTCCCAACGTTCGCGATTTTCTCTCCCGCCAGCTGGACGTAGGTCTCGGGTTCTAGTCTGGTGGGCACGAGCACCTCCTCGCTCGCAGCGGCCTATTATTCAAATGAGTGCGTGGTTGTTTAACAGAGGTTGCCTATGCTAATGGATGCACTCATTATCCCCACTTGTCTTTGATTAATATGCAAGTCGGTGAAATTCCAAAGAGTTATTTATTCAATGTGGCTCCATCAGTGTTATGATGTGCAAAGTTAGACAGATGGCGCAGGGCAAGGACAATCAGTGTCGAGTATAGTATTTAACACCACTACGTCACCGGAAGGCGGGGATTGGATGATGACCGGCAAGGTCAGAGATCGCTGCGGAACTGGTGGCACTTTAACGCTGAATGAGACAGCAAGGTTCTTTAATCGTGTCTCAAACAAACTTAGAAAACAAAAGAATAGAGTGAAGGTAATTTCACCCACAGCTATAATATGTTTGTTGGTTTAGTTTTCAAATATAAATTTTACATACACGTTTTAATGAATAAATACATGTTTACGGATGACTACGTGGGTGGATATTTTTATATTTTACATTTAGGTCGTTTAAGTTGATGAAAGTCAAAATACAGTATCGATATGAAGTTATTAACTATTTAAAAACGTTACTTTGAAGAAATCGTATACATTTTTCAGAGTAAAAATAAATATAATGTGAAATAATATAAAAATACATGCATACGATTTTTTCTCTTCTTATACGAGGTTTAAAATCGATAGTGCAAGATTTGAGGACCAACGTGCGCTTTTTCTTGGCATGAAACTAAATTACTATACAAATATTTTAATATTTTTCTATAACCTCTATAACGAACAAGAGATTTTCAATGGGCACAGAGGACAGTGGTTGAGTACAGCCGAATAGAGAACTGTTAGGTTAGGTGTGTTGTTGACATTGCGAGCACGATCAGCTGTTGACTGGCACAGACGTTGGCAAACAATTCGAACATAACCTCAAACACCACATTCCTCTCCTTCCGTGGCTTCAGTGACTGGCAAGTGGCTCCTGGTTGTCTCTAGCATTACGTCACTATCGTCGATGGTTGGTTGTGGTTGGTTGCAAATGGGCTGGTTGGAACGGATGTGTGAAAGAAAACATCGGTAATCACCCGCGTTACTCTTCGTTCCTCTACATTCTTTCTATCTTGTGATTTATTACACCACCTTTTTATATCTGTGAAGCCTTTTTTATTTCCACCGTTAATAGCAGAGGAAGGAGTTATGAGTTGTCGACAGTGATAAAATCAACCGTTCATCTAATTAAAGTCACTTTTGTAGCTGTCGACACAACCTGCATTAATTTCAATAGTTATGTCGCTGTGAATTTTTTAGCAAAGTTAATCAAAACTAATAAGTTGCTGTAGGTGAGGTTTTGTTTAACAAGCGTTTTGTGCGTTGTTACGTTAATACTAAAAAAAGGATTCTGTGTAGCACAGTTACCTATCAATCATTAAATATTGGTAAAATAGCTGTTAAAATAGATTTTCTGATCACTGTGTCAGGAAATGCCCATGGAATTGTGGGAGGTATCTCATTTTAAAGATGTTAATTCAAACGTATTTTTTTCTTGTAAAGTGTACAATGTGTGTACTGTGTTTGAATATTTAAACGAAAAAGTAAAAACAGTTTGACTTTTTCCTGAAAAAAGAAATGTAAAGAAAACTAATAGTAGTTTGAATGAGTTTAAACGTATCGTAAAAATAAATCGCTTCTCATTGTTTTACGATTAAAATCAAGGGCGCTTCGGTGTTTGAAGTTTAGTACCGGTATTGATCCTATTGTGTGAAAATAAAGATGGCTGCCACTAGAGCCGGCTCTTAAGACAATTTCATTATGTAGTGGCCCAACCCAAATGGTTTCATGGAATTGCCAACTAATTGCATTCGTAATCCAGATGAAATATTTGAATATATTGTGGTCATTGTCATATACGCAAGGGTGTAGCCAGCGAGGAGGTCCAAGGGGGTCCCGATTTTAAAATTTTCAATTACTTTTTTAAACTGTTATTATTGTTTTAAAAATTCAGTATTTCTGACATTTACTGCTGAAAGATCGTTCTCAACAAAGAAGCGGATGAATAACTTTTCAAAGAACAAAATGAGGCCTTACTCTCTGTCCACTAGAGGAAAATATCAGTTGTCTGGACCCCCCAAAATTTTTTCCTAGCTACGTTCTTGCATATACATATGCGTTAGACATTTTAAAATGATAGTAAAATACACCGTAATGAACAAATATTCATAATATCGTACGATGATATATGGCCAAAATCTTAATCAGTGACTGAAATCTTAATTCTTTAAAATTTAGCTATAATTTGTTTTAGCAAACCAGCCGTAGGATGAAATAGGATATTCGCAAACCAGTATCTTACAATTGTATGTAATTAGCTTAGGGCCTACCTACGAATCTAACGACTACTGAAGCGCGAAACGATCGGCTACATAATGAATAGGCTAACCGTATTATTTGACCCAATCATCTCATTATAGCGTTCACTGGGTCGGTATTATGATAGGTATTGGTGCAGTGGACCAGCTCCTTAGTCAGTGTTCGTGTTCGTTTTTGGAGCAGGCAAACTTGGAGTTCGTGACTGCCACTTTTATTATGGACGCGATGCTTGCATAAAAGTTGATTTGTGTTGTTTTAACCCCTCGAGGCAGTAACTTTGTCAAGGACTTTTCCTGGAAACATTCTCGACTGACGGTTCACGATATAGTTTGTGTTAAAATTGTCAGCTTATAAGTGTATTATAGTTAAAGTTTACGACTCAGATAATTTTGTACTTACAGGAGTGTTTTGTAGATAAAAAGGTATTCAACCCATTCGACCAGTGCTGTTTATTAAAAGCAAAACTTTAGGTATCGACCAGTTTAAATATTAGGTGGTAATCTTTAACAATAAAATCCCTAATGGGAAGTTATACGAGATAAAATAACTCCCAATAACTGAATAACAAAAAAGAACAAATATGACACTTTCTAATCGCGATTTCACTATTTTTATTGCATGCTTGGAGTTAAAATCCAGACCCACATTCCACACGCAATCCTACTCGCGTGTCCGAAATTATCACGCTTATCTCTGTTATCTACACAGGTTTGCGATTCTCTCTCTATCGCGACTTTAGTTAATGTACAACGCTTTCATGTCGGCTTTGCTTTCTATTTAAATTGATCTGAAATGTCATCGCTCTTTCGCGTGTCACTTTTATTATTCAAATTTATGTTGTGTTGTTCATTTAATAATGCGTTTATTGTTGACAGTATGTAAACTAAATAATTACTTTGTACATTCATTAGACGTAATTAATATTAGCATCATGTTAACAATATTATTTACACATAACATAGCTATGGTAGAAAGGATCGATTCAATTATTGAATTTCGGGTTTAGCTCCAGTTCACTTAGACAATATCAATAAATAATGTCTTTTAGTACATCATACAAGTGGCATAGCAATAGTCATAATGATGACGTCAAACTCATGGATGCAATGTGTTATTATTTTTATTATCGAGTAGACCAATCGACTAAGTGAGGAAGGAAAACGCATAGACTTGTCTTCCTTGTGCAATCGGATATATCTACTAATTGTATAGTAAACCTACTACTTCGACGTCACATTAGCTGATTTAAGGAAATGTCCGGACTGTATGGCAATACTTAGCCTACTTGCAGATAAAAAGAAATATTTGAATGTATATTTTAAAGCTATTGCCATGATAATGGCCTCACTGAATCGTTGACCCCTCGACCTCTAAAGTCAAGTTGGCAACGACTGCGCGGTCCAGTAGAGTAGAAACTTGCTTGTCGCTTATCGCAGTCTAGGCACGTCCAGCATGTCCTGGCCTCCTCATTACAAGCTACATTGTACGTGTACGTGTATCGTGCACATCGCACTGTGTGTTGTCATTGCTATGTTCATCGCAGTCTAGACAGGTCCAGCACGTCCTAGCCTCCTCATTACAAGCTACATTGTACGTGTACGTGTATCGTGCACATCGCACTGTGTGTTGTCATCGCTATGTACATCGTAGTCTAGGCACGTCCAGTATGCCCTAGCCTCCTCATTACAAGCTACATTGCACGTGTACGTGTATCGTGCACATCGCACTGTGTGTTGTCATTGCTATGTTCATCGCAGTCTAGACAGGTCCAGCACGTCCTAGCCTCCTCATTACAAGCTACATTGTACGTGTACGTGTATCGTGCACATCGCACTGTGTGTTGTCATCGCTATGTACATCGTAGTCTAGGCACGTCCAGTATGCCCTAGCCTCCTCATTACAAGCTACATTGCACGTGTACGTGTATCGTGCACATCGCACTGTGTGTTGTCATTGCTATGTTCATCGCAGTCTAGACAGGTCCAGCACGTCCTAGCCTCCTCATTACAAGCTACATTGCACGTGTACGTGTATCGTGCACATTGCACTGTGTGTTGTCATTGTTATAAATCAATTGTTATAATCAATTATTACATTGTTATAAAAGTAAGGTTACCACAAATTCACACATTTCCAACAGAAACACATCATTTAATTTGCATACTAAAACACGAAGCAAGAACAGAAATTATGTCGAAAATCAAAAGGTCAAAACCAAAGTACCAACACAGAAAACTCACAACATGACCAAAATGTCTTATAGTAATTGTACAGATACTCCTAAAATTAAAAATTCAAGACGCAAAGTAGTGGTAGTTGGCGACAGTCATGTAAGAGACCTGGCATGGTTGTTACAACCATTGTTACCTCAGCATAATGTCATGGTTCAATGTTACCCTGGAGCTCCATTGGAGTATGTTTTGGAGTCTCTTGTCTTGATGCGTGAGGATTTGGGAGCGCAGGACACTGTGATTGTAATGGGTGGAACCAATAACACTAGCTCTGACCACTGCTCACGTGTAAATGAAAAACTTGTTTATATAATTAACAACTTCAAGTGTAAAATTGTTTTGACTGAGATACCGTTGCTGTTTGGTGCCACTAAAACTAAGTTAAGTCAAATCAAAGCTTGTAATGGCACGATTTTTTTCTCTTGCAACTCAATCCAGAGTACCGTTTTTGATTTTCAACCATCTTCTAGAGAAAAATCATTACGTAAGGAGCGGTCAGCACCTGAATTTATCTGGTAAGAGATTGTTGTGTACGCATTTGTATGCTCTGTTGTCTCATTTTACAAAGTTCTCTCGAGCTGACGAGCATCACTCACCAGCCTCTTTTTTATAGAATCAGACACCTTTTCTAATAATTGTAGTAAGAAGTCTATAACCTTGTTGCATCAAAATGTACAATCTGTTGCCTCAAAAATTGGGCCCATTGAAGCCATTCTCCACAGTAAAGATGTAGATATAGCTTGTTTAACAGAGCATTGGCTAACCCCCGACAAGCGGAGTAGTTTGAATATACAGGGGTACTGGGTTGCTGATATTTACTGTAGATCTAACCTCGCTAGAGGTGGTGTTTGTACACTTGTCAGTAACAGATTCCCTCATCTCGTCTCAGACCGCCAGGTTATCTCTCACCTCAACTACGAGAAGCACTTTGAGTCCTCTGTTGTTGTTGTCCATGTTCTGAATTTGACATTACTGTCACTTTACAGATCTCCAGATGGCGACTGTGACGTTTTCATTGAGAGACTGGAGGAGGCTCTCAGAATACTTATGAGAAGCAACAGGAATATTATCATATGCGGAGATTTTAATATTCATTTTTGGGAAGTAACTGACAAGAAATTTGTTCAACTATTAGATGTTCTCAATAGTTTTTCACTGAAAATTCTTATTCGAGGAGTGACACGTCCTTGCTCTTCTGGTGGCTCGTGCATTGATAACGTCTTGACTAACATTGAGGTCGATCAGGTCTCAGCCGAAATACTCCCTACAGCCTTATCGGACCACGAAGCCCAGTTGTTCTCCGTCTCAGACACCTCTGGTTCGACTGGTAGCGGACCGAAGATGGTAAAAGCGAGAAGGTTCTCCTCAATAAACGTTGATAGATTTTCTAGTCTTTTGCAACAGGTTAACTGGAACAAACATGTATTCAATGATGATAGGGAGGATATTGAGGTCCAATTTTCTTCTTTTATGGATGTTCTTGTACATATCTTTAATTTAGCATTTCCCCTTGTCACTCGCAAGGCCGAACGTAGAGTACGTCCTAAATGGCTCACTGTTGGGGTCGTCAGAGCGAGGGAGGCGTTGAAGGATCTATATTTGCTCCAGCGCGATTATCCATCGGCTTTCCATCGCAAGTTGTATAATAAAAGAAAATCCCAGTATCGAAAGCTTATCCAATCGAAGAAGAGCATTGTGGCTAGGTCTCATATTGAGAATAGTGACAATACAGGAAAGGCGGTTTGGCAGATTGTGGCTGAATATTCAGGGAAGTGCAAAGGTAACAAACGCATAAATGGTTTGATTGATGATGGCTTTTTGGTCTCAGAACCTAGTTTGATAGCTGCAAGGTTTAATTCTCATTTCGTTAACGCTTGTAATCAGTTGGACCTTCAGTGCAAAATAACATCAACTGATTCGGGGTTGCCCAGCTCTCCATGTTCATCGAGCATTTTTTTTGCTCCTGCCTCGTACAGTGAAGTGTTGAGTGTGACTAAGGGTCTCAAGGCCAGCTCCTCTTCTGATGTCCTGGCCTCCTCATTACAAGCTACATTGTACGTGTACGTGTATCGTGCACATCGCACTGTCTGTTGTCATTACTACGTTCATCGCAGTCTAGACACGTCCAGCACGTCCTAGCCTCCTCATTACAAGCTACATTGTACGTGTACGTGTATCGTGCACATCGCACTGTCTGTTGTCATTACTACGTTCATCGCAGTCTAGACACGTCCAGCATGTCCTGGCCTCCTCATTAAAAGCTCTATTGTACGTGTACGTGTATCGTGCACATCCCACTATCTATCTGTCTCTGTCATTGTTATATTTACCACAGTATATGCACGTCTAGTATGTCCTGCCGTCCTCATTACAAGCTATATTGTACGTGTACGTGTATTGTACATATCGCACTGTCTGTCTCTGCTATGCTATGTTTATCGCAGCCTCGGAGCTATCTACACAACTCCGTATGCGGAACCACAAAGTAATGAAATGCAGGCGTGCATAACAATGACTATTTTTAGTTTCATGTCAACACTTTCTTGAAGGACGTGTAGAATAGTATACAGAGGAATCGAAAAAAGAACATGATTGTTATTGGTAAAAGGTGATGTTTTTATTGTTATTGGGCTCCAGACAAAGAAATGTGATTATTTTCAAGCTAGATTTGAACATTCTCTACTAAATGTATTCTCATCGGCATGGTCTAAAAGCGGTTAAGTTATCAGATTAAGTACGTATTTAAAGAAAGTGAAGTACGGCATGATTCAATACACGTTATTTTATTTCTTAGTTTAATACAAGCAGCTTTTAAAGAGCTCGATTTGTTATTTTTCTAGCAACACAAATGTAAGATAAGGGAAGAAGGGTATTATGTTTTTGAACGGGTATTATTTGATGTTTTTCACATGCATGTGACAATAGAGGATCCCGAAGAGTGATTTATAAACCAGTGACATTATTTATTTTGTTAGACAAATCCATCAAGTAGATTTAAAAATGAGAATATTTGGTGGAAATATAATTAGCTATGTTTAAAAGAAGAGGACGGTCCATCTGTATGTAGCGGACTTCATTCGTTAGGCTACATGCAATTTATAAAAATAAGTTTTATATAGTTAGGTATGATACGGTTTTTTTAGTTTTTTTTTTATTTTCAACAACATATAAAGAAAAGGAAGAATGGTAATCGTAATTGGGGAGGAAAGTGATAGTAAGATGTGCTTTGGTATCGCTCCCGAGACGTGGTAGAGTCAAGAACTTTCCGATCCCACAAGGTTCCTACAACTCTGATTGGCCATAAAGTTCCACCTAGAAATATTCATGTAACTGTCACTTAGAATCCGAGGGTGATTCGCATTCGCAGCTAAAATGTTAGGTGCAAATTCACAAGAAATCACACGCTAAATAATAGTGCAGGAAGAACAGACGTCGGTAAGAAGGTGCAACCGCAGTTTGCTTGATACGTATTTTTTATGAATTATTTTAAATTGTATAGTAAAAACCCTATAATTTACCTTTCTGAAAACAGAAAAACTTATTTTTATGATTCCATGAGGAATTTTAGTAAATTATTACATTTGAAGTAAATTATTGGGAGCATTTTATAATGAGTCCCAGAGCATTTTATAATAACAGCTGAATATAAGGATGTATATTTTTACAAAGTATAAAAGATGACTGAAGGGAATAATATATTGTTCATTCATAACATATTGCATTTATTTAAAAAAAGTCATTTCCTAATTCCTATTTAATTTAGAGTATTTACTGATAATTTCCTCCAATCATAAATCATAAAAATAATTTATTCCCGAAAGCTATATCATACTCTAAAAAGTAACATTTTGTATCTTTTTAATTTTTTTCTGGTTACAAAATTATTCAAAACTCATACATACAATGCCTGCATGTACTTGTAGAGCGATAAAAATAATTTGTTTCTACTTATTTGGCTCTAGAGAAGTTATTTTTGAAAATTATAACTTTAAAACAAACAAAAATACCCTAACCAAAAACCGCATAGACTTGCCTCAAGAACTCAGTATTCATAAAAGTTTTGATAATTTCAATTTCCTTTTCAGTTTTTATTGCCGTAATAGAGCCAGCTATTATCATCTTACCTTATAAAACAAAACGGAACACCATGAATACGCACTAAACCAAGAGTAAGACCTCTATTAGTATTGATTAATCGATTTCTTGAAATCAAATGAGTTTTCAGAATAAACGTTGAAATCTGCAACGATAAAGCTTTTGTCAACATAACAATGACACTGACAACTTATTTGATTTACGACCTATTGTTAGTGTTTCAATAGTATTTGTGAAGATTGCACTATAAATTACACGTTTAATGATAAAAGATCATTTGAGTTTGTACATTTGCAAATGAACTACAGTTCATTTATAATAGTTTATTTTAAATGCCAGATATTTGTTAGAACCGGTAAGTGTCATAGCCAAATTTTGAAGACAAAGAAGTTTTACGTCTCTTAAATTTAATTTGTATAAAGACACAAACTAGTCTTTCTGAAATCGATAGAGGAATTATCCTTAAAAAATAAATATATCGTCTTCAGAGTTTTCTGGTGAGAATCGCAATGGGAAAGTTGAAGTTATTTAAAAAATATAATGATAAAATTGTCCACAGGTCGTATTTTTTAGTTCAACACATACAATCAACCATCAGACGTGTAAATGGAGTCAACTTATGAGATGAAGATCGAAGAAAATTGTTTTGAAAGTGGCAACTCTTTACTCGTTGGTTGACGCTGATATAACTAGTGTTTGGTGACTAAACAAATGAATCATTTGGTATCTTTAAACCATTTTGACGTCCACCAAAGCTAAAGTGATTGATGTTCAATTTCTGTCTAAAAGAATACACTTAAGTATATACTATACTAAGTGAGCCTTAGCTCCCGAATATTTACTCTCAGGGGGAGAGTGACCGTAACATATCATGTTGATGTGGTAGAGGCATTGATGTGTCAGTCTCACTTAGTAGACGAGCAATGAATATGTTAAACGTAAAATGGAATACCTGACATTTGTTTAAGAACGCCGTAAACCACATCGCATCGCATCAAAGTTTAACCTACATTCCACAGTCTGGATAATCTAGATGGCTGAACGATGTTCCCTTCACTGCGTACAATACCGCGGGCTAACTGTTCCCATATCCGGTGCTTTGAACTTCCGGTTCCATAACCTCCACATCGTTTTGGTTTCATTTCGATCTTTCTGTTGCTCCCAACACATTACGATTAGGAGTACCAGTCTCACATGTATCGATGTATCAGTAGAGACGTTTGGCTACGTCTTTCCAAAAGACAGCTTTGAGCGATTGACAAGTTATACTGTAATAATATTTCTTTTATTAATTATTTTAAGATAGTCGTAAATATAAAATATGATTTTTTATATGTAACAGGATTAGTCGAACATTTGCTACCCATCAGTATAAAAAAATCACTACGTTTCGAGATCTGAAATCTGATCTCTTTCTCAGGTGGATACTTATAATTTGAAGATTTTTTATGTATTCGCCCCTTGCGGCGTAACACACACCAAGCAGGAGTTGCAAGTAATCAAGTTCTTGCCAGAACTGTGCTATGATGTATACCCACACAAATCCGTATATCGACCCAGGCATAAAGCAGATGAAACGTGAAAGAAGTATACGGGAGAGCAAGAACTTATTGCTCTGATATATTTTAACTTTTCATCGCCTTATGCAGTTTGTACATGTTACGAATATAAAGAATGGTACTAGTTTTTGTTGGGTTTGGCCGATGGTTTCGTTTTTATATGAGGTTTAGAAACTGGCTTTTGATCAGATCAATTAAAAGTATTGAGAAACTCATTATAATCAATACCTCACGTTTTTCCCGGTTGGTTTCCATTACTGGACAATAAAACTTTACGTAAGAAACGAGTCCGAATGGTGCTCCTTATTTAGCTGTTCCGCTCGCATCTCTAGAGTCACCCTTGCCTTATATACCCAGTGCCGCCAATCCCGCTTTGGCCTGTGGCCAGTTTCGGCATGGAAAGTCGCCTCTGTTGTTCTTCTGCAGACCGGTCTCCGCTGGCCATTGCTGAGCTGGTCGTATTTATAAACATTGCGCGCTGGCGGCAGAACCGGTTGCGGTGTCTGTTTCTCCTCGGTCCGCCGGTCTCCAAACTGCGCATGCGCAATCACCGCGCAGCGCCGGGCCTTGCCACGCCGCGCCGGCCGGTGTGACTCTGACCTTTAAACAATCAATAAATACGGGGAAAGTGAAATCACAGACATGTCAGTCTAATACTGTCTGTGTGGCATTAATGTTACACATAGTTTTACTAATATTTTACAAATAAATGCTCAAATTTGTGTAATCCATTAAGGAAATGATAGCGAATTAATACACCTATTCATATGCAAGAATGTGGTAGCTAATGCTATTACGGTTATTAACTCATTTAATAAATAGAATAATTTTAGTATTTGCTGAATCGATAACTGTGGATTCCTAAAATTATGAAAAACGTACGGAAAGTGAAACTGCTGGATAGCAAAATATATTTCGAAGCAAATTATTATTTATTGGTTAATCATATTCTCTTGGTACGTTGGATTCTGTAAACATTATTTTATATCCATATCAAATATTTTTGTCAGTACTGTACTTAAAAGTGAATTTAGTTAAATTTAATTTTTTGTAATTGTTTGTGAGAGAATGTTTTATCAGACGAAGCTGTCCTGGCAGGTTGTGTGACGCCACGATCGGACTATGACGTCACTCACAACCACAGCTGACGACGAGAACCACTCATTATTGCTCACGACCACAACACAATCTCTGCACGTTTCTGCTAACAGCCGCAATATTTTGCACCCAGTCACTGCTATTTCTGTCGGTGGCCTCAGCCGCTCCAATGACTGAGCCAAACCGGTTGCTATTGCAGGTCGTGTGTGGAAACTGGTGTTTGCGTTTTACAACCCTCGGCTGGTAGGTCCTGCCTTATCCTTGATATGAACAAATCGCTGTGTATTCCTAGAAAAATAATTATGTCGACGATTGAATCCACTTGGTAGTGTCCAGCTATTGCTCTTTCCCTTCACACGTGCCCCCTTAACTACAAAACGAATATTTTTTTTAAATAAACGCATACAAACTTTAGAGTTTTCCAAATTTTACGCAGCATTTTTCAGCCCCCACCCCCGGTCTTATAACCAACTGTACCTTAGCATTAATTTTTAGAATGGAACTCTGAATACAGTACATTAATGGCAAACCGTATAGAAAACTGCATATTTATGATGGAGGCGAATCAAAAAGCGGAAATTTGAATCCATAATCCATTTAAAACGTTGGACGGGTTACGGGACACATAGTGTAGATCATCGTATACAATATTGAAATAATTATCGTTCAAAACTGTTACAATGCCATAAATGGAGAAAATAAATAGCTGTACATGTAGCTGCATAACCGTCACATTGGGTTTATTACATATAACGTAAAAAAATCAACAACATATAACGAATAAGAGGTTGGTTACATAGTAACATAAATACAAAGCTCACAAACAATCGCAGGTAAATATTTGTATGCTTACACGTAATGTACCAAACGATAACAATTTGTTTTGTACTGAAATTATTCTTTAATTATATCTAGGTGTAGTAGGTAAGTACCTAAATGTCAGTTCAATATAGATTACGTTAATTGCAACTTTTTTTCATATATATATATATATATATATATTATTTTTTTTTTATTTTTTAGAACAATTATATGATAAATTATATACAATTAGATTTTCGTAACTGTTAAAAATGTAAATTTCAAATAGACATTTATTTTTTGTTTTAAATTTGCAACAAACGTTATGTTACAATGAAATCGGCAGACTGATGCCATGTATTACGACAAAAAACTGTAGCTGTGTGACCCTGGTAGTCCCGACCCCGACAGGTGGTTTGCATGAGTTAAAAACATCAGCGAAAATCGCTCCATCTCAGTGCTATTCTTATTCGACCCTGCACGATACATTTTTCCACAGCTGTTATTTGTCGGCGTTTTATGTTTATTAACAGAAATGATGTTCTTTACCAGTGAGTTATTGCTGGCTTTGTCTGCGGTCAATACGGAGTTCACCCTATGGTTTCCCAGATGGTTTTCACCTTTTAAACATCTTGTTCTAAAATATGTCAAAGGTGTTTGAATTTCTACCATAAATATTGTAACATATTTCATTTACTTCACACCCATTTCTTCTGTTAGTGTAACTAATATTGGATTTCAGAAATACATACTGTATGTTGCCTAATTTCTGTACTTCCACCGCAACTTGGTTTTTACGTATGTATCAATTTAATAAAATATTTGTACGGTCGCTGTACTTAAAACGAATCGGCTTTAGTGAAAAGAACAGAATTTTATCCCATAAAAAGAATGCTGAACTTTTGATTCTCGTTAAACTCTTATTTGTGGATGCTAATTGAAAATTTCTCAATTTAAAGATATAACTTATACACATTCACACGCTTTTCTTTATTTTTAAATTGCATATTTAAAAAATTTAAACAATAAAGCAAAAATTGTTTGAAACATTTTTCAGGATGCCTAACAGCAATATAAAAAACAAAAAAGAGTCTGCATGCATATGAACTATACATTTAAAATGAGACATCTCCAATGGTGGTTTTAGGGGGGAGGGGTGAAGAGGTTGACCCTTATTCAGATGTTTTCCAATTATGCATTCGTTTTTGTATTTAAATAAATTGTAGGCTTCAAAATGCGTAAAGTATGTTTTAAGATATGTATATTTTATTTTTCGTTGGTGGGAGGACGCCCAGATTCCATACCCCCAGCCAGATCTACCAGTTGTGACTCCTCCCCAAATATCATGCTAGATCCACCCCTGGACATCTTCCATGGTTCTGCAACCAAATATTTGGGTGTAAGAATATTTAAGGTTAAACACTATTGTTTTTGGACTAAAATCATTATGGGGCATAATATGCTCTGCTAAATACTGGTAAAACCTCCTTAAGGCATTTGTTAATTATATGTGGGTGAAGACACAAAAAAGGGTTGAGTTGGTTTCACTGTATAATGGTAGAGCTAGGGTTATTTGCCGAGCACGGACTGCAAGTGCAGTCTGCCAAGCCCGACATTTGACCTTTGTAACAAAGACCGCGCGCGCTGACAGACTACATCACGTCGACTGATCCTAGTTCGCGTCATTGTCGGATAATAAGTCAGCTAAATGTTCTGAGAAAGATACAATCATACGAAACGCATCCGTGTAGTGTTCCCAGGCATTCAGCAAAAAGTGTAGACGTTATGGTGAAATGTATGAGTTTTAAACTTGCCGCATTAGGAGACCACCTGAAGAGGCGGCTGGGACTGGGAAATGCAGAATTGCGCAGTCTGGCAGATAAGCATCGCGATTAGGAAAGGCAGGAGGCGAGACGAGGTACAGGGACATAGAGCGAGCGGAGTAACAGCAATAAGCAGCGTCTACAGCGAGCTGGGTGGTAAACTTAAACATTGGACTGTAGATGGCGAAAAATGTCAATAAAGATTGTTATCCTATTTTTTATTTTTTATACCACGTAAGTTTACTTTATATACTGCATCAAGTTCGCATTGGATAGATAGTGTTCCTGGAGTTTTAAACAAAATCGAATTTAATGAATCCATGTAAAGAGTAAAAATGTCAATTTATCGTTTTTACTACAGAAAACAGAGAAACATTTTCCTCTTGATCACCCAAAACGTGCTTTGCGTTCAATAATATAACGCCAATATCGGTAATTCTTAAATATTTTATTCTTATTCAATCTATAATAACAATATTGTTTCCTTTTTTCTCTTCAAATGACTAAAATTTATATAACGTATAAATTTCACTTAAATGGCTAAAACTATGTATAACAGACTCAGAGTGGCACATATAGATAGTATCAAACAGACCGGGGTATTAAACAATACTTGTATTACATGTTCAAATTGCACACTTTCAAAACCAAAATATTATTTATTTATACATAATCTAAAATGTTAATTGCATCTACAGGTAAAATGCATGGAATCCTTATGCATTTTTTTACCTACCTTTTTTTACCCTGCATGAAATAAATTATGAAATAGTTAAAGACTATATAACTTACCTTGAACGATTACCATTGTAACCTCAAGGTGTCACCAAAATCACGTTTGTGCTTATGTAATAAATGGGTGAACTGTACTGGAGTATTTATGGTCGTATTCATCCAAACAGCTATTACCCGAGCACCGTTCGTATCTCAAGGTTTAATCACAAGTTTCGGTATAAAAGTTATATCTTAAACTTTAATCTCCAGATCTCAGAGGCTTCTTTTACATCCACGTTCTCTAGCTTTGGCGGTTATATACACTTCTCTTTCTCTTTGAAAATTACATATTTAAAATATTTAAACTATGAAGCAAAAGTAATTTGAAATATTTTTCTGGATCATGACCCTTATGCAAATGTCAAAAAAGTATATATGTATGGTTTCATTTTTGTAAATTTTAGACTCTATAATACGTAAAATTTGTTTTAAGATGTGTATTTTTTCCGAGAGAGAGCGCTCAGATTTCCCATTACATAACGCCCAAATCTGATTTAAATTAACTGGAAAATTAAATTACAAAAAATTTAATACATTTTTTAAAAACCGCCTCTGCAGGAAAACCCCAAACTTGTTTATTACTGTGATTCGTTTAACGGTCAATTAGTCATGTGTGTAGTCACATTAACTGGTTCCACCTTGGAGCTGGACAGATGTGGGTTAGGGCACAGTGCGGACGGACGGTCAGATTGCAGTCTTCCTCCCACAGGTTTCCTGTAATTACCACACAACACACACACACACACACACACACACACACACACACACACACACACACACAGCACAAGGTCGTCCACTAGGGCTGCCTCTACTGTCTGTGCCCCAGTGCGCGCTAATTTGACAAGCACCTGACCAGGCGTCGCTAATTTAAATATCTAAATAGTCTGTTTCAGGCGAATTTTAAAGCATGCAAATTCCTTGGCATTCGAAAACTCTTCAAAGATAAAAAGCAATTAATTGGGATAAACGCATTTTTAAAATTAGAATTCCCCCGTTATTGCCTGTTGAATATTTGTACATAGTTAAAAAAGCGTTTTATATTCTTCCAATATTATTACTAATTATTAGTAATAGAATAATTCTAGTACTTTGGCTACCTGTACATCTATCCCAAGAGTATTGGAAACATTGGATTAGTTAACTCTGTTTGTTTAATTCTACCATCGATAAAAATAAGAGCGTACATGTGTGAGGTTTAACACTGATCTTTAGAGTCAATTTTACAGCCGGCTTTTAAGTAAGATTGAGAGGTTTTAGTTCCCATTACTAACTTTAATTAGAAAACAAGTATGTAGGATAACGGTGTATAAATTATGAACGACATTGAAACTTAATCTAAAGAATAATGTTAAACGTAAAACACTTTACCCTTTTTTATAAAGTATAAACTATACGTTTTTTAATATTTAAACGCCATACTAGAAACAAATTTGAGATATTTTATAAATTATCCATAAAAATATTAAAAAAACTGAAAAGCATATGGTTGTGCATTAATCATATTTTTAAATGAGAGATCTCCTCTTATGATACAACTAAATAAATGCAAGTTCGTAAAAGTATTTAAGTTCAACACTGTTCCTATAAGGTTAAAATCTATATGGCCGCCAGTACAATCAGCTTTTAATTTTAAAAATCGCGGGTTTTTACGTTATTGTTATTATTATTTAAATCTAAACCCGCTAATTCATTAGACTTCAACTGAATTTGGATAATAATGTCTTATTTTTGTAACATTAAAATGTTCGACTGTAGTTAGATTGGATTTATCTCTCCCCTCTGAGCAAGTAGTATAACTCCAAATCAGCTTTTTAGAAGTGACGGCCTTTTAGAAGTTCAGGGACAGGGGCTGGATACCGTATGCAGTACAATTGTGCATCTCGATTGCCTATATTACCCCTTAACTTATTTATTACTTGATGGCACGGAATCACTCGAAGGGGTACAAAAAATACAATTACTGTAATTTTAATGCTAAGTGACCGTTTTACAGAGCTTTTAAAGTTTTACTAGGAACGAGAAGTCAAGTTTAATTTGGAGTGTTGTACAGAAAATTATAAAAAGCATTGTTTTAGTAATATTTGCGTTAAATTGTATTTTATTTCGTTTATAGATTATTTACAGATAATATGGTATATTGTGAAAATAATAAGTAAATGTTGATAGATTAATTTCTTAGATTTTATTCTTCAGTCATTCCAAAAACTGTATTATATATAACATTTCTTTACTGGCTGCTATATATGAAAGAGCTTTAAAAGTCAATAATATTGTTTATACTGAGACAAACGAGTAAAATGAGGCGAGAGAAACTGTCCTTATCTTCAGATCAGACTCTTAAAGAAAAATCCGTTTTTTCACCCGAGAAAATTGTGGATTATAACTTGTAAAAAAATATTACAATTAGAATTATTCTTTGTGTAAGCTCGTGAAGTAATTGCATTGAGTTGGATACAGTAGTACGGTACGGCTACCCACTAACATACATATGACCGTGATGTCCCAATATTTCGCTCTCGACGATTGGCACAACTGCTCGACACCAGCTGTTGGAGCCACGGCCGGTCGGCCCACTACACCAGACTCATTGTTGCTCTGCCCTTGCATCTCGCCCACCCGTGACCTTTTCTCTTGATCTGGACTGTCGTCGCTAGTGTGAAACCCACCATTACTCTGTTTAGTTAATTCACAAGATTGCCATTCGTAGAATTAATACGGCTTACTCAAGTATGAGTGGTTGAAAGTTTGGATATAATCAACGAAAAAATGTTTCCCACAGTCATTACTTTGAGAGTTATCCCCATTGTATTTTCAGCATCTCAAAAATTGTTGCATTTTCCATTTTCTTTTATCTGATGACTCAAGAATGTAGGTTATTTTGCTCAAGTTCTGCATTCAGGAACAATACTACAACTATATTTGCAGTACGTAAAAATCTCAGCATATAAAGTTCTTCCAGGACAATTGTGTTCTGTATTAACCAACATAATCCGACTGGTACACACACATATATATAGGATACCTCGAATGGTGTATTAACTGTCTTTAGTCATTAGCGCTGTAATACTCTCCGGGAGATGTGTGTTAATAATAGTTAGGTTTAAGATATTATAAACCTATTAATTTCGAGTATTTTTGTTTTAAACGAATTATTTAAAGACACCTCATATGTCTCGTAATACCTCTCGTGTTTTATTTTTTAAGTATTAAAAAAGTTTACTGTAACCATTTGTTTACGCACGTACATATTTGTAGACATGAATGCGGTAACTTCGGTACATTAACCCAGCCCTTTCTTTATTCTTTAGTGGAAGTATACAGTGTAGGGGTGATTTATCCAGTTGACATGACATGAGGTAACAGGATAAGGAACCAGTAATCGCCGTAAAACAGACATAAAGGGCCCGGACTAGCGACAAAGGGTGTATTGTGAGAGCGGCAGCGGCAGAGTACAGTACAGTGCCCGCGGCACGGCGCGCGGTCTGTGACCTGGCCGGGGATCGATGGTGGAGCCGCGTGTATACGGTCTGTGGTACATCTTGTACGAGGATTTGTGGTGCATCTTGAAAATGTGAGGAGAAGTCACCACCACTACGTCAACACGAGGCATAGAGAGAGTCTACGTGGTCAGTTGACATAAGTGTCATCACCGCTGCATGAGGGGTAAACGGTGCGACCATTACCCTTACATGTGTTGTAGCCTACATCACTTGGCGTGTAGTTACGTTCACCAATCTCGTTCTTTGTATGCTTACGTAGACCTAGAAGTTAAAATATTACTTTTATGTATCTGTACATACACATATTACTTATTATACATGCATGCACTCACACGTACATCACTTGGCGTGTAGTTACATTCACTAATCTCGTTCTTTGTATGCTTACGTAGACCTAGAAGTTTAAAATACATACATACACAATCTGCACATACACATATTACTTATTATACATGCATGCACTCACACGTACATCACTTGGCGTGTAGTTACATTCACTAATCTCGTTCTTTGTATGCTTACGTAGACCTAGAAGTTAAAATACATTACATACACATCTGTACATACACATATTACTTATTATACATGCATGCACTCACACGTACATCACTTGGCGTGTAGTTACATTCACCAATCTCGTTCTTTGTATGCTTTACGTAGACCTAGAAGTTAAAATACATACATACACATCTGCACATACACATATTACTTATTATACATGCATGCACTCACACGTACATCACTTGGCGTGTAGTTACATTCACTAATCTCGTTCTTTGTATGCTTACGTAGACCTAGAAGTTAAAATACATACATACACATCTGCACATACACATATTACTTATTATACATGCATGCACTCACACGTACATCATCACTTGGCGTGTAGTTACATTCACTAATCTCGTTCTTTGTATGCTTACGTAGACCTAGAAGTTAAAATACATACATACACATCTGCACATACACATATGTACATACATATTACTTATTATACATGCATGCACACTCACACGTACATCACTTGGCGTGTAGTTACATTCACTAATCTCGTTCTTTGTATGCTTACGTAGACCTAGAAGTTAAAATACATAAATACACATCTGCACATACACATATTACTTATTATACATGCAAGCACTCACACGTACATCACTTGGCGTGTAGTTACATTCACTAATCTCGTTTCTTTGTATGCTTACGTAGACCTAGAAGTTTAAAATACATACATACACATCTGCACATACACATATTACTTATTATACATGCAAGCACTCACACGTACATCACTTGGCGTGTAGTTACATTCACTAATCTCGTTCTTTGTATGCTTACGTAGACCTAGAAGTTAAAATACATACATACACATCTGCACATACACATATTACTTATTATACATGCATGCACTCCCACATAACATCACTTGGCGTGTAGTTACATTCACTAATCTCGTTCTTTGTATGCTTACGTAGACCTAGAAGTTAAATATACATACATACACATCTGCACATACACATATTACTTATTATACATGCATGCACTCACACACATACATCACTTGGCGTGTAGTTACATTCACTAATCTCGTTCTTTGTATGCTTACGTAGACCTAGAAGTTAAAATACATACATACACATCTGCACATACACATATTACTTATTATACATGCATGCACTCACACATACATCACTTGGCGTGTAGTTACATTCACTAATCTCGTTCTTTGTATGCTTACGTAGACCTAGAAGTTAAAATACATACATACACATCTGCACATACACATATTACTTATTATACATGCATGCACTCACACATACATCACTTGGCGTGTAGTTACATTCACTAATCTCGTTCTTTGTATGCTTACGTAGACCTAGAAGTTAAAATACATACATACACATCTGCACATACACATATTACTTTATATATACATGCATGCACCTCACACATACATCACTTGGCGTGTAGTTACATTCACTAATCTCGTTCTTTGTATGCTTACGTAGACCTAGAAGTTAAAATACATACATACACATCTGCACATACACATATTACTTATTATACATGCATGCACTCACACATACATCACTTGGCGTGTAGTTACATTTCACTAATCTCGTTCTTTGTATGCTTACGTAGACCTAGAAGTTAAAATACATACATACACATCTGTACATACACACATTAATAATAATAATAATAATAATCTCTTTATTGCATTCTTTTAACAATTTTTTACATCGTGTCGCAATCGTCAAACAGTTTTTATAAGTTCATTTACACGAGATCATCCACACATTCACACAACCTCACACTCACAATTCTTGCAATCATTCAGGTCACAATCGCATTGACCTCAGATCCAGCAATCTCAAATATCCCAGCGGCTTGACATGAATTCATCAACAGAGTAGAAAGCCTTGGACTCCAAAAGGAGCTTGAGACGCGTTTTAAATTGATTTTGATTACTTATTATACATGCATGCACTCACATACACATATTGAATCCAATAACTACTATTATTTAATTTTAGAATGACAACTAAAAATGTACAAACAAATATAACAATGATATTGAGAGGTAGTTGTCTAATGAATCCAGTATTTGGGACGTGAAGAAAATTTAGGAATGTTTGGTCATTAAATAGACAGACACCTTACTTTTTTCCAAAAATCGTTGTATCCAAAACTCGATATTTTTGTACGAAATCAGTTTATGGGCTAAAAACGTGCCTAAAGTGTTGCTTGTGTACATACTTTTAGGTAGCTGGCTCAAAGAGAGTTCTTGAAGTGAAATTTTAAAAGAAACAGATGTTTGAGGATTGTATGTATAATTCATCAACTGTGGAAAATATATTTCACATTACAGTAGTTTATCAGGAAATTAATTAGTTACGTATTAATACATGTAAAAGATCGGATAATTTATACTTTCCTATAGGAGAGAAATGTCAACGAGTATATCACAAAGAGTACCAATGGATTTTTCAATTTTTCTTGCTTAGCTTTAGGATAATCCTAATCGAATGCCATATTTTGTTGTATCGAATAATTAGGTTAGTATTATGGTACGAGTTCTTTTTTATGAAATAAATAAATAATATTGCTGATCAATTTGAAAATATCCCCCTTCTGTTCGTTTTGTCAACTCTTCGGTATTATGTCTACTTTAATATTTTAAATTCTTCTTGGTCTGTGCATGAGTTCAAGACTAGAGGCACACCTAGAATAAATATTGCTTAATTATTTAACCGTGATGTTTAATAAATAAATACATTTCTTTATTGCCGTAATAACAATTTTTACAACATTGCATGGCACGCGTCAAGTCTTGTAGGTATTTAAATAAAATAATATTGTAATGTTTTACAAAGTTATATGTAAAACTAAACAAATAAAAGAAAGCACTTCAAATTTTAATTCTCAAATAAAACAAAACTTAAGTAGAGAGAACATTATGGCCAATAATAATAAATAGATTAAATATATACCTAATAAGGAGATTATAACAAAATACCAAACATTTTTATCGTATATGAAATTCAAGGGATTGGAAGATTTTTCTCAACAAACTAGACTGACTGATGAATTTTATTCTGCGAAAGAGTACGCGTAAGTTAAAAAAATGTTTTTTTTTCTATTTTTGTGATTTTTGCCGTATTATATACCTCTTGCTCTCTTAAGCGGGTTCTTTCTACGCTAGTACCTTTTTTTAACTGACTGTACCACAATTTGTAAAGGGAGAATTGTCAAACCCCAATTGCAAATTTTTATTTAACTCCACGGGAACTATTGACCTCTTGAAGAGGTCACCCCTCAACGCAACCTTATCCCTACACTTCAGTGAAAATAAATATTTTTAGCAATTCAACTGAGAATACTTTGATATTGACAAAAACTAGAAAACTATGTGTATTCCAGATTCGCCAACTCTATCCAGCGCGCGTTGAGATGAACTCGTACGTTTATCGTTCTGAGCACGATTTGCTGGCTAGATTAGTTGACGTAACGTTCGGAGTAGAACTTCAGGTGTGAACATTTCTATTGAAGAGAACAATGCAGCTGCATTACACTTAATAATGAAAGTCGAGACTGGAAGAGATCGATGTCAGGGGGATGGCACCCTCCCCCCCCCCGCCACAGGCTCCGTCACTGTAATAGACGTGCCTTCAATCGTTCAGGCAATTTACTCTAAATGTAGAGTGAGTGGCGTTCCTTCTTCACACTTGAATGGCACCCTTCTCACATACAGTACCGTTCCAGATGACAAAATTGCGTGCAAGGCAAGACAACCAACCAAACATTGCTCGCAATAAGCACCATAATATTAATTCGTTTTGTTCAAGATCAAGAAAATTAAAATGATCAATAACGTTTTATCGTGTAAACTACAAGTGATATTTATATTATTCATTACTGTTTAGGCCTGCGAAGTAATTAGTAACATTATTAATTAAATATATATGCAGTATAATATGTTAAGTAATGATGATGCAAACTTTATAGCACACACCAAATTGGAAGTTAACTTTTTTTTCTTTTTTAAAGGAGAAGCCGATCCCCTTTTAAGCCTTATTCTGGCCGTCCTCATGGGCCACTGGCCTGTGCGAGGATCTTATCAAACAGAATAATGGGGAGAGTCGATACAGTACAAGGTCGATGGTACTGATAAAAAGTGCAATGGTCACAGACAGGTCTTAGACCACTCGGCCATCGGCATTCCTTATTAAAAATGTAGTGCATCAAAACCAAAAATATATACATAAATTGGACCTGGATGTCAGACGTTTATAGTTTTGGAGTACAACGTTTTCTTGTCAGCTGTCACTTTGTTGGTGTCTTCATTTGGCGTCCAGAGCCAGGTCTCGAAAAGTCGTGTCTGTTGTAACACATAATGATGTCAAATGTGCGAAATCTTATTGTCCTTTCAAATTATCCTTCGTCAATAAAGAACTTAGAGACGCGAAGGACACAAACTGTTCAGATAATAAACACGTGAACACCATCAAGCTTTTGTATTTCGCCCATAGTCAAACTTAAATATTTGCAGGTAATAGGTATCATTTAAGTAGGTTTGTGATTAGCTGACTGTTTATTAATGTCATTTATGCTATCTAAAAAACAGACAATCTAAGTACAGTGTTAAACTCTACTCATCAATTATCTCATCATCCATTCATCTTACAAGGTGCAAACAACCAAGACATTGTCAATGGACCGACATATGAAGCGCCTGCGATATCAGGGTAGGCAGAGTGCGCACGCGCCAGCATGCGGTGTGCTTATTACCCCACTGCAGGCGTCAGTGCTGTGTCAACTGGTGGTAGTACAGTGCCAGCGTGTCGTGTACGGTCAACTCGTATCGTCTCAGTCGTTGGTGGATTTTCTTTATTCTGTATCTTTTCATTCATAAAACGAGAAAAGCAACCGGATAGAATATTGCATCATAAAATTGTTTTTTTTTTTTTTGCTTCAAGCATTTTGTTCTAACGTACTTATTAATATTTAATTACAGTAAAAAGTACAAGTGTAAGAAGATTTTTAAAATCATTTAACAATATATTGTTGAAATGTTTTAATAATGTAGACAATCTAATTGAACTGTTCGTTCATAGTGAAAATAATAACGTATCTAATCTTAATCATTGTTAAACACGTCAACGTTGTTTAAATATTAGTGTAAGAATATGTGTGAATATTTTCCAAAATATACTTAAGAACTTGATTTCGTTGAATTAAGCTAATTAATTAAAAAGTTATAATACCGCATTAACTTTGATTATTTGTGAAACGACGTCAATTATTAACATCGCCGTACTGCAATATCATTGTAAAATTAATTACTACTTGAATATCTTGTAATAAAATACATTATTTGTTTTCAAATTCAAACAAGATATTTACAATTCATTTTTTAAGTGTATTAATAAATTTGTAATGGGTACTACTGATTAGTTATATCATTTTGAAAATAGAGGTTTTATGAAAAAAAAAAAAAAAAAATAGCTAGGAATGAGTTTTTGCGCGAAAGAAAACATAATTTCTTCTGATTGTTTTCTTTTCAATACACAACTTTTCAACAACATATTCGGTACGGAAATTCTATACGTTTTGTGATAATTTTTTACAAGAAGGTTGCTTGCGTTAATTCCTTACGTGAAAATAAATGTATTTACTTGCTATATAATAGCTAAAGCTTACAGTTTGACCTATTATCATAACTTTCAGAATTGATTATAAATTAGTCAATTTTATTGTTATGCGTTGTGTAGACTACTTCATGTTCGAAATATCAAACAAAATAGATGGTCGCCAGGATGAAATGAGTATTTGGTACACGAGTGTATCGTGTATATTAATACCACAAGGTTGATGTCAATAACCGCAGTTATGTAAACGACAGCGCGTAAGAACGTAACAAGGTGAAGATTGCAAGACAACCTTAGATAACGTCTCAAGCCTGAAGACTGATATCATATCAGTAACAATGTCTCAGCCATATTGTCTTGGCGTCGTGTAGCCGGTCTGAAGTGAACGGAGTAGAGTCCCTTGTTATCGTTGTTTGGCCAGTGCTGTAGTGTTTGTGTTGCTAATAAAGTTACGAATAAAATAGCAATTTTCATTATTATCTTTGCACCTTTAGTAATGGATTTGAATTAAGTCATATATTTCACTACTTATTATTATTATTATGTGATTTCACAAACTATTTATATGTAATTTATTAAGTTTTTGTATTTCTCACACTAAAAAAACCAATAATATGCTAAACAATTGGAAAAATAATATTTTACATCATAATCAGTTTTTAATGTCCAAAATTTGCATCTCCTATGCCATGAATATTTAGAACACATTTTGTTTTAAACCTTTGAAGATCATAAACAATTTAGTTATATTTTCTAAAATTCATCATAAACGACAGAGCCTCCATTTTACCCTTCATTTTGCCCTTGGACTGCCCTAACTTTAATCCTATGGTGTTAGGGTGTCAGGGAGACAGTTCACAATAGTGTAACCATGCTACACCCAGAGACAGTGTCAGGGTACGGACAGGTACAGGACCCGTGTATGTGAGACTCTGTCTACCTGTACCTGTACCTATATCCGGATGGTGCCCTATGCCTACAGGATGACCTGACGTCACCTATGTTGACCCTCTCCCAGCGCCACCCCCTGGCTGCCCCCTCGCTACATGTTGTCCATCTCGGAAGGTAAAATGACACATGGTGACCAGTATAGCAAAAAATTCTGCGATTTAAAGGTCATTGTACAAAAGCTCTGCATTTTGTGTTATAAAGTTTTATCTTTCTTTTGTTATTGAGTTAACAAAATTAGTTCTTTCTTTTGTTTATATTTTGCTCTCTGGTTATATTAGTAGAATTGAACTTACCTTTAGTTTTCCTCTGTGATATTCAATCTAATTCAGTTTTCAATTGTTATACTTAACATGGACTAGATTTAGTTGAGGGTCCCAGCTGTGAATTTGAAGTAATGTCAAGTTTCTAAAAATATGCTTAGTTAAGCATAGTATAATGATTTGATTACCTTTCAGTAGTGCTTTTTATATAGAAACAGTCTGGCTCCATTTTGAGATCCTGATTTTTCTGATGAAATACTGGTTGGTACACAAATTTCCCTGAGGGTTTGAGGAATATAGAATATCCCTCCAGGTAAATAGACCTCCTTCAATAATATTTGAAATATCAATCCCTAAAACCAAATTTCAAATATTGTGGCATTAAACATTACCACACCACGAGTCGAGTAATAGGCATTGATGAGCTTGTGTGGATAATTTCAAGTCTATAGCTCATTTCATTCTCGAGGTGTCCTGCAGTCAGGTAGGCAGACATACATACAAAGAAGAATTTTTACATCCCCTCGGCAGACAAAATAAATTGTGTGAGCCTATTAAGTCCTTCAATGACGCTCAGACATATTCCATAGTTAGACATGCACCATTATAAAACTCATTCTTGCTTATGTAGAAATGAAATTTCATGCAAAATTTAAAGCCTGCAGATGATTTTTATAAATATCTTGCTACATGGTACATGGTACATTTTTGTTCACTGAGTTAAGTTTCATAGCGGTGTTTAAATAATAAAAATTCCGATACCGTAGGGAGAGTACTGTAACACAAGAGTGTGTTGGAATCAAACACTTACTTAACATTGAATTTCACTCATTTTAATCTACATGTGTTAATATGTCACTTGGTAAAATCTCATATGGTTCTACTCAGCTTGTTTACAAATTTATTTATTCTAATATTATTTTCTTGTTGCCATCATGGTTATCCATAAGAACAATGAAAAAATAGTTACTAACGCTCACCCAAATCCCATGGAGCGACGTACACCATCATCTAAAACTCATTGTTCCTAATATATAAATGAAGTTACATGGAAAATTTCAATTCCATAATGGGTCAGTTCGTTTTTGAGATATTGTGTGGACAGATTCCTCTAATATTGTGTGTTAGGAAAAACAATTCTTAAATATTCCTCAGTTAGATCTAGAATAGTAAAATAATTTCTAATTAATTTTTACAGAAATTGCATATAGGTATGTTTGATGTCTCCCTTTAATTTGATGTTAGTTAACTAAACATTGAATTTGTAGTTAGTTCTTCACCCTCCATGAAAAAGTTAAGGAAATTCTGTTTCTCTCTAACACAAAACAATAATATAGAACAATTAATTATAAGATTGCAATGTTTTTGAACTTATTGGAGGTTTTATCTCTTGTTTATTTAGTTAGTTGAGTAAAATCCTAGTAAATATCTAGCTGTCCAAATCACTTCAAGTATTAAAATATCAAAAAAGAAAACTGATGAAAAATACAATCAAACTTGTGAAATTTGTTAATTTATGTCTTCCATTAGTACAATATTAATTTTCACTCATAAATGATCATTAAATACAAATATGAACCTAATATAAATTCACCAAAAAACTTATATATCATTGGTAAGTATTCTAAATTTACAAAACACTTTAAACATATTTTAAATTGCTTATTATACGCACAATATGTACAAATAATGTGTACTGTAAATTGTAAATGATAAAATATACGCCTGTCAATTTCCACCTGACTTCAAAACTGAAATGGAGCCAGTTATGGGTTTAACAATTGGTGAATTTTTTTTGGCAACACATTCATTAACTAGAGAAAATAAACTCCTTATATTTTTAATACTATATATAAAGAAACAATATTGCAAATTTTGTTTCCATAAACAAATAAAATGCCTTAAGAATTAAAATAATCCTTTATTCTTCATATCTTTTATTTTATTCTTCCCTTTATTGGGTTGTAAATTGCATTTGTAAAGTGTATTAACCACAATAAAAGAATCTCTGAGGATTTCTAAATTAAAATTAAAATTCTCACTACGATTGTAAATATGAGTAAATGATGAGGCTTTTATTAAATTAAACATAATTAAAAGTCAGTTTGTTGAAGGTTTATAATGTAAATAATGTGTTGTTTCAAGTTCTATCACTAAGCGTTTGTTTCTCCTCAGACGGCATCGCTGCCCCCATGGACCCTACAGTGAGGGTCCACCCCTGGACTGGCAGCCAGAGCCTCTTCCTGAGCACTCACTTCTCCAAGAAGAGTTCCGACCCTTCGCTCCTGGAGAAGTCCATCGGCCCAAACTTCAGCGGCTCCACACTGAGCTAGAGCTACCTTCAGGGCCTCTAGATGCTACCACTGCCTACACCCGTGACTACCCCGAGAAACATGCTGAACGCCCTCACAGGTACATAAACAATCATTAACTATAAATATGTAGTTTACCTACTAAAATTTTAAAATTAAACACAATGTAATCATAAAAGGATTTATATAGACTTAAGGTAGTGTAAAACCTTTTTAAAGATCCTTTTCTATCATTCATGTTAACTTAACTGAAATTTCAATTCAATTGCAGGTACAGGGTAGAAGATAATCTCCATCCTGAAGGAGATTTCGAACGACCCGAACCTGAGAAGTATGGCCCAGGAGAACGAGCTCCGATCATCAAACATCCCGACAACCTTCGAGTGGAGGGAGACTTCGAGAGACCAGAGCGAGAGCCCTTCAGACCTGCTGAGCGACCCAGGCAGGTCAAGCCCTCTGATAATCTGCGGCCGGAAGGTGAATTTGAGACTCCTCAAAAGGAGCCTTATAGACCTGCAGAACGGCCTAAACAGGTGAAACCTTCTGATAACTTAAAGCCAGAAGGAGATTTTGAAACTCCTGAAAAAGAACCGTTCAGGCCAGCTGAGAGACCAAAGCAGGTGAAACCAACAGACAATTTAAGGCCTGAGGGTGATTTTGAAACACCTAAAAAGGAACCTTTTAGACCTGCAGAAAGACCAAAACAGGTCAAGCCAACTGACAATTTGAGACCTGAAGGTGATTTTGAAACACCTCAAAAGGAACCATTCAGACCTGCTGAGAGACCAAAACAGATCAAACCAACAGACAACTTAAGACCTGAAGGGGATTTTGAAACCCCTCACAAAGAACCATTTAGACCTGCAGAGAGGCCAAAACAAGTTAAACCAACAGACAATCTAAGACCTGAAGGTGATTTTGAAACTCCTCACAAAGAACCATTTAGACCTGCTGAGAGGCCAAAACAAGTTAAACCAACAGACAATCTAAGACCTGAAGGTGATTTTGAAACTCCAGAAAAAGAACCTTTTAGACCTGCAGAAAGACCAAAGCAAGTCAAGCCCACTGACAATCTGAGACCTGAGGGTGACTTTGAAACCCCTCAAAAAGAACCTTTCAGACCTGCTGAGAGACCAAAACAGATCAAACCAACAGACAACTTAAGACCTGAAGGTGATTTTGAAACTCCTCAAAAAGAACCATTTAGACCTGCTGAGAGGCCAAAACAGATTAAACCAACAGACAATCTAAGACCTGAAGGTGATTTTGAAACTCCTCACAAAGAACCATTTAGACCTGCTGAGAGGCCAAAACAGATCAAACCAACAGATAATTTAAGACCTGAAGGTGATTTTGAAACTCCTCAAAAAGAACCCTTCCGGCCAGCAGACAGACCTAAACAAATCAAGCCTACAGACAACTTGAAACCAGAGGGTGAATTTGAAACACCACAGAAGGAACCGTTCAGACCTGCAGACAGGCCAAAAGCAGTGAAGCCGACCGATAACTTAAAACCCGAAGGAGACTTCGAACGACCAGAACAACCAAAAGCTCCTACTAGAGGGGAACGAGCACCTATCAAGAAGCCAGAGGATAATTTGGCACCTCTAGGAGAGTTCACAGGTAAATAATTTGAAAATTTATAATTATGTGTAATTAATTAATGTGTTTGGTAATGGCATGTCTCATTACATTAAGTGAAAGAATCTATTTTTGCAATTTACTTTTACGGTTCGTGTATAAATGTATTACTAATATACGTACAATGTATATAACACATATCAATTGGTAAAACAATAAGTAACTCAAATACGTACTATAAAATCAACAAAGGAACAACTTAACAATCTTTATCACATCATATCTTTTCTTGTTAGTTAAATAATTATAATAAATTTTAACACTAAATAAAACTAAAGAAATAATTAGCTTTATAATTGTGATTATTTGAATTTTTATTAAATATTACATTAATAGTGAATTGTAAATAGCAGAATTGTAGAAAAGTGAAATTTGGTTTTCTTCTGCCTTGGATATTTTCTTTAAAATGTAATGTTTGAAATTTGTTTAACTTTATATCATTACATATTTTGCTTCGAGTTTTTCATCACTTTCCAAATGTTAATATCAAAGAATAATTAAATATAAAATTAGTTCAGAGAAAATAGATTTAAGCAATTTTGTATCAATATTCATTTTAATGTATTTAATGGAGATGAGTGTATTTACTAACTGACAAATTTTATTAGTTATTTCAATAGCTCTCGAGCAATTGTGTGAACTCACCCTAATCAACTCTCTGCTGTAGGAGTTACCACGAAACAGTTGGAGTTCACAGGACAGCCAGGAGAGCGTCCTGTGTTGGTACGCCGCAACACCTTTACGAAGCTGGAGGGTGATTTCGAGTCTGAAACTACGAGTCGTAGTGAGTTCAGGCAGTTCGACCAGACCACTCGCACTGAGATTGTGCGACGCCGTGACGATAATCTCACCGTGGGCGAAGGAAAATTTACTGTAAGTACTGATAATAATCATTAATTTCTTATAACATACTTAAGATATAACATTTCATCTCTAAATGACTTTAATAAATTTGTATCATTACTTGTATAGGTAAGAAGTTTCAGTAATCCAGTAAGTAAAGAAAGTATTAGATTAGTAAGCTTTAGTTACTCTGAAAATTAAAACCATCAACTAAAGGAATATGGTTTTAACATCACATATACTAATATCACATTAACATAAATGTAATTTTTGAACACTATACGAGTATATGACCATTTAGAATATTTATACATTTTTTAATAATAATTATTAGTTAAACAATGAGTACCAGTAAAAGAATAAATACATCAATACAATATATGAGCACTACTGTTTCATTTTGGCTTGTTCAAAAGTAAAACAACATTGTTACTTGAGTTTTATTAACATTAAACGTTTGCATGTAGCAGATGTGAAAATATTAATGTAACATATCAAAATATTTAATTTGAATCATAAAATCAATACAAGAAATGTAAAAAGTTGCGGTTACTTAAAAATGTATGGAATTGCCATTATAGTGGATTTTCAAGCTCTAACTTTTAAATGGTGGTAGATAGGGAATATGATTTAAGGTACTTTTTTCTTTGAATTGTAAGCACCAAAACTTTATTACAACATTAAAAGTGTCTAAATAACAGGGTGACAACGAGGCCAATGTCTGTTTAGGCAGTCATTTTTTGTGAAGACATCTATCAACACAAACTCACTGTTACGCCAAATATATATTATTTTCATCAATTTTATAACTTACTACTCCTCACTAGATTCCTCAAACTTAGAAATATTCGGATAGGTCACTGCACTACTATTTGAGCCTTTGACATTTTACATCCATTTTGTTTTTATTGTAATATTGTATTATACTGTAACAGCATGACCACTTTTACACATTTTTATTTTGTTGTATTTGTATGTAACAGGAATATTTTACTTTGGTTTGAAGGATTCTTATTTATATGATGGATAATATTTTCCTGGAGGGAACACTTATGTCTATGTCAACTATTTACTATGATTAGTAACAGCAGTAATGGTATACTCTTTCTTGAAACATACTGTATTTGGATTCCTTCTTATATTTATATTATATTGTTATTAATTTTTAATTACTGTTAAAAGTATTAATTTTTGTAGATATAAAAACCACTCCATGTACTTAAATTTTTTGAAAAGGAACTTACAGTAGGCCTAGGACTCAGGCAATGAAATGTATGCTAAAGATAACTAGTACTTGAAATGCTAAGAGAACGTGGCCTTCTTCTAAAACATCTGATGAAGGTGGGTATAAGCCATACTGATACAGATCCATGCTCTGCAGAGAGGCAGAAGAATCATCAGAGCACAGATGGCTGAATTGTCCTGCTAATTTGTAAAACCAGGATAAGATTCTTCAAGGTTATCTTTTGAGCCCAAAGGACATTAGAGAACAGGAGCTCACAAATCTAAATAGTTTTTTCTAAAAGCCTCAAGTTTAAGGAGAAATCGAGTAGAAAGGCCATTTTAGGACCCAGCACTTAGTCCTTTGCTACTCCCTTACTCCTTAAACCTGAGGCTTCTGGAAAACCCATTTAGATTTGTGGGCTCTTGTTATCTAATGTCCTTTGGTACATATAAGCTTACAGTATAATAATTTTAAATTTATTTCCAACACCAATTTTACTGATTGTGATTAGATTGGGTAGTATTGAGAATTACATTTGGAGTTGCTTTTATTAATTTTAAAAACTTAATATAACAGCTCTAGATGTATTTGACTAAAGGGTTTACTGGTTTTAATTAATAATATTTTTGCAATATCATTTTTTAAATGAAAGTCTAAAAATTATACTGTTTACCAGGTAACTTCGCGAACCCAAGAGGATTACCCAGAGCGCAGACCAACCAAGCCTGAGAAACCCAAGAAGCTGAAGGACAATATAATCACTGAGAATGGAGAGACTCACTTTGAAACCAGTAGCCACGAGGCGTTCACAGAGCACCACTTCATTGATCGTGTGGAGGTGACAAAACGAACTGACAACCTTACCACTGAGGGGACAATGATCTTTGAGACATCATCAAAAACTGATTTCATTGAAAAGACTCCTGAGCCTGTAAAACCAACACGCAGACGAACTTGGACGAAACAAGATGGAGAGAGATTCTTTGAAACAACCAACTCAGAAGAATTCAAGCAACACCCGATAACTCAAGTGACACAATATATCTTGCGAGACAACCTGACAACAGAGGAAGGGATATTTGAGAGTAACACAACGTCTAAAGATGTGTATAAAACATACAAAGTGGATAGACCAAAACCAACTAAACCAAAAGACAATTTGAAACCAGAGGGCGAGTTTGAAAGACCTAAGGAAGAAAAGGTAGGGCCTGCTGAAAGGCCTAAACCAATCAAACCATCTGACAATTTAAAACCAGAAGGAGAATTTGAAAGGCCAAAGAAAGAAAAGGTTAGTCCTGGTGAGAGACCAAAACCGATCAAACCTTCTGATAATCTTAAGCCAGAAGGGGACTTTGAAAGACCAACACCTCAGAAAGTTGGACCCGGTGAAAGAGCTGAAATTGTTCGCCATCCTGATAACTTAAAACCTGAAGGAGATTTTGCTAAACGTCCAAAAGATGAAACACCACTGAAAGGAGAAAGAGCTCCCGTCATTAAGCATAGAGACAATTTATTTCCAGAGGGTGATTTTGAACGACCAGAAAATGACTTCACACCAAAGAAAGGTGAAAGAGCTCCAGTAATAAAACCCAAGGATAACTTAAAACCGGAAGGAGAGTTTGATAGGCCAACCCCAGAAAAGTTCAGTCCAGCTGAAAGACAACAGCCTTTCAAGCCTCATGATAATCTGAAACCAGAAGGAGATTTTACCCGCAGACCAAAAGAAGACACGCCAATCAAAGGAGAAAGAGCACCAGTTGTGAAACCAAAGGATAATTTAAGGCCTGAGGGTGAATTTGAAAGGCCAGAGCCAGAAGATTATTATCCCTCTGAAAGACCAAAACCTGTAAAACCTTTAGATAATTTGAGACCTGAAGGAGAGTTTGAAAAACGACACCATGAGCCTTATAAACCGGCTGAAAGACCTGAGATTATAAGGCATCCTGACAACCTGAAACCAGAAGGAACATTTGAAACTAGACCTAAAGAAAAAGCTCCAACAAAGGGAGAAAGGGCTCCTGTAGTCAAACCAAAAGACAATCTTAAACCTGAAGGTGATTTTGAAAAAAGGCATTATGAACCATCACCTAAAGGTGAGAGAGCACCTGTAGTAAAGCCCAAAGATAATTTAAAGCCAGAAGGAGAATTTGAAAGACCCACGCACAAAGAATTCACACCTACGGAGAGACCTAAAGCTGTAAAACCAACAGATAACTTAAAACCTGAAGGAGAATTTGAAAGGCCTAAACCAGAAGAATACACACCATCCAAAAGACCACAACCAGTAAAACCCACAGATAATTTGAAACCTGAAGGAGAATTTGAAAGACCTGTTCCACAGAAGGTTCGTCCTGGGGAAAGGGCTGAAATTGTTAAACACCCAGATAATCTTAAACCAGAGGGTGAATTCGTTGGTAGGCCAAAAGAAAAGGCGCCAACCTATGGTGAAAGAGCTCCAGTTGTCAAGCCAAAAGACAATCTATATCCTGAAGGTGAATTTCAGCGGCCAGAGCCTGAAGATTATTATCCTGCTGAAAGACCGAAAGCCATTAGACCTCATGATAATTTGAGACCGGAGGGTGAGTTTGAAAAACGCTATCCAGAATCTTACAAACCTGCTGAACGTCCAGAAATAATAAGACACCCCGATAATCTAAAACCTGAAGGAGAAATTGATTACAAGCCAAAGGAAAAGGCTCCAACAAAGGGAGATAGAGCGCCTATTGTTAAACCTAAGGATAATCTATATCCAGAAGGGGAATTTGAAAAGAGGCATCCTGAGCCAACACCTCATGGTGAAAGAGCACCTGTGGTTAAACCAAAAGATAACTTGTGGCCAGAAGGAGAGTTTGAGAGACCAAAGCCAGAAGAATATACACCTACAAAGAGGCCTAAGGCAGTAAAACCAACTGACAATCTTAAACCAGAGGGTGAGTTCGAGAGGCCTACTCCTGAAAAAGTTCGTCCAGGAGAACGAGCAGAAATTGTTCGGCATCCTGACAACCTTAAACCAGAAGGAGATTTTATTGGAAGGCCCAAAGAGAAAGCACCTACATATGGAGAAAGAGCACCAGTGGTTAAACCTAAGGATAATCTTTATCCAGAGGGAGATTTCCAGAGACCTGAACCTGAAGACTATTACCCTGCTGAAAGGCCGAAACCAATTCGACCAAATGACAACTTAAAGCCTGAGGGTGAATTTGAAAAACGCTATCCTGATGCATATAGACCAGCTGAACGACCTGAAATCATCAGACATCCAGATAATTTGAAACCAGAGGGAGAGTTTGAAAGCAGACCTAAAGAAAAGGTTCCCCTTAAGGGCGAAAGAGCTCCAGTTGTAAAACCTAAAGATAATTTGAAACCTGAAGGTGAATTTGAGAAGCGTCATCATGAACCAATACCACATGGTGAACGAGCTCCTGTTGTCAAGCCAAAAGACAATCTAAGGCCTGAAGGTGAATTTGAAAGACCAAAACCAGAGGAGTACACTCCTACAAAGAGACCTAAACCAGTGAAACCCTCTGACAATCTGAAGCCTGAAGGTGAGTTTGAGAGACCAACTCCAGAAAAAGTACGACCAGGAGAGCGTGCAGAAATAGTAAGGCATCCTGACAATCTGAAACCTGAAGGCGACTTTATTGGCAGGCCAAAAGAAAAGGCACCTACTCATGGAGAAAGAGCTCCAGTGGTTAAACCTAAAGATAACTTGTATCCCGAAGGTGAATTCCAGAGACCAGAGCCTGAAGATTATTATCCTGCTGAAAGACCGAAAGCCATTAGACCTCATGATAATTTGAGACCGGAGGGTGAGTTTGAAAAACGCTATCCAGAATCTTACAAACCTGCTGAACGTCCAGAAATAATAAGACACCCCGATAATCTGAAACCTGAAGGAGAAATTGATTACAAGCCAAAGGAAAAGGCTCCAACAAAGGGAGATAGAGCGCCTATTGTTAAACCTAAGGATAATCTATATCCAGAAGGGGAATTTGAAAAGAGGCATCCTGAGCCAACACCTCATGGTGAAAGAGCACCCGTGGTTAAACCAAAAGATAACTTGTGGCCAGAAGGAGAGTTTGAGAGACCAAAGCCAGAAGAATATACACCTACAAAGAGGCCTAAGGCAGTAAAACCAACTGACAATCTTAAACCAGAGGGTGAGTTCGAGAGGCCTACTCCTGAAAAAGTTCGTCCAGGAGAACGAGCAGAAATTGTTCGGCATCCTGACAACCTTAAACCAGAAGGAGATTTTATTGGAAGACCCAAAGAGAAAGCGCCTACATATGGAGAAAGAGCACCAGTGGTTAAACCTAAGGATAATCTTTATCCAGAGGGAGATTTCCAGAGACCTGAACCTGAAGACTATTATCCTGCCGAAAGGCCGAAACCAATTCGTCCATATGACAACTTAAAGCCTGAGGGTGAATTTGAAAAACGCTATCCTGATGCATACAGACCAGCTGAACGACCTGAAATCATCAGACATCCAGATAATCTAAAACCAGAGGGAGAATTTGAAAGGAGACCAAAGGAAAAGGTTCCTCTCAAGGGTGAAAGAGCACCAGTGGTTAAGCCCAAAGACAACTTATATCCAGAAGGTGAGTTTGAACGCCCTGAATTAATACCATATGGGCCAGGAGAAAGACAAAAACCAATAAAACCAAGTGACAATTTAAGACCGGAGGGTGATTTTGAACGACCTGAGAAACCTAAGTATGGTCCAGGAGACAGAGCTGAGATTATTCGACATCCAGACAACTTGAAACCTGAAGGAGAATTTACTAGACCAGTTCGTGAAAAGGTAGGACCTGGAGAACGCCCTAAGGCAGTAAAGCCAATGGATAACTTGAAGCCTGAAGGAGAGTTTGAGAAGCGAACACCACAAAAAGTAGGTCCAGGTGATAGAGCAGAAATTATAAGGCACCCAGACAATTTAAAACCAGAAGGGGACTTTGTTAGACCACAGAAAGAGGTAACACCAACTAAGGGAGAAAGAGCTCCTATTGTGAAGCCTCAAGACAATTTACGTCCTGAAGGTAAATTTGAAAGCCGTCCTAGAGAAGAGGCTCCAAAGAAGGGAGATAGAGCTACTGTTGTGAGACCACAGGATAATTTGAAGCCTGAGGGTGAGTTTGAGCGTCGTCCTAAAGAGGAGTCACCAAAGAAAGGTGAAAGAGCACCTATTGTCAAACCTAAAGACAATCTTTATCCTGAGGGTGAGTTTGAAAAACGACCCAAAGAAGATACTCCTCTTAAGGGAGAGAGAGCTACAGTAGTCAAGCCACAAGATAATCTTAGACCAGAGGGTGAGTTTGAAAAACGACCTAAGGATGAAACTCCAATAAAGGGTGAGAGAGCTCCAGTAATCAAGCATCGTGATAACTTGAGGCCTGAAGGTGAAATAGAAACTTACAGAACCAGGGATGATTATGTAGTTGTTAAAGGTGAGAGAGCAGAAATTACCCGACATGAAGATAATTTACAGGTTACTGGGGAGTTCACAGGAATACGAAGGGATGATTATAGGATTGTACGAGGGGAAAGAGCTGAAATTCAAAAGCATACAGACAATTTGAAAATGGAAGGAGAGTTTATTGACATAATGAGAAGGGATGATTATAGAGCTGTCCGTGGGGAGCGTAGTGAAGTGATAAAACATACTGACAATTTATACTTAGAGGGTGAATTCATTGATATTCGCAGCAGAGATGACTATAAGGTTGTTAAAGGCGAACGAACTGAGATTAAGAAATATGTTGACAACCTATATTTGGAAGGTGACTTTGATAGACCGGAAAAAACCAAAATATGGCCCTGGTGAACGTAGGACACCTATTAGACATGAAGACAACCTTCACCCAGAGGGTGAATTTGAGAAACGAACTCCAGAAAAAGTGGGTCCAGGAGAGCGAGCAGAAATAATAAGGCATCCTGATAATCTTAAGCCTGAAGGAGAATTTGAAAAGAGACCAAAAGAAAAAACACCACTACGAGGTGAAAGAGCACCAATTGTTAAACCAAAAGACAATCTTAGACCTGAGGGAGAGTTTGAGAAACGAACACCAGAAAAGGTTGGTCCTGGAGAACGAGCTGAAATTGTGAAACACCCAGATAATCTAAAGCCTGAAGGGGAGTTTGAAAGAAGACCAAAGGATGATACACCTCGTCGTGGTGAAAGAGCACCAATAGTAAAGCCAAAAGATAATCTTAAACCTGAGGGTGAATTTGAGAAAAGACCCAGAGATGATACACCTAAGAAAGGTGACAGAGCACCAGTTGTCAAACCTAAAGATAACTTGAAACCAGAAGGAGAATTTGAGAAGAGAACACCTGAAAAAGTTAAACCTGGTGAGCGAGCTGAAATTGTAAGACATGTAGATAACTTAAGACCTGAGGGTGATTTTGTTGATTATCGTTCAAGGGATGATTACAGAATAGTCAAGGGAGAACGAATGGATATTGTTCACCATGAAGATAATTTAAGGATGGAAGGTGAAATTGAAATACATCGCTCTCGAGACGATTATAATGCAACTCGTGGTGAACGAGCTGAAGTAACCGTCCACAGAGATAACTTAAGAATGGAAGGTGAGATTGAAGAGTATAGATCAAGGGATGAGTATCGTAAGGTAAAAGCTGAAAGATCTGAAATTGTGAAGCATGAAGACAATTTGAAACTTGTTGAGGCAAGGTTTGATGATACACGCACCAGAGATGATTTTAAGGTGGTGAAAGGAGAAAGAGCCATTGTAAAAAAACATGAAGACAATCTTAGAATGGAGGGTGAATGGGAAATTAGACGAAGAGATGATTATTCAGCGGTCCGTTCAGAAAGGACAGAGGTTGTAAAACATGAAGATAATCTACGAGTTGAAGGTGAGTTTATAGACCATAGATCCAGAGATGACTATAGAGTTGTTCAAGGAGAAAGATGTAAGATTACAAGACACCCAGATAATTTGAAACCAGAAGGTGAATTTGAAAAACGCACACCAACAAAAGTCTTGCCTGGAGAACGGAGAACACCAATTAGACATGAAGACAATCTTCGACCAGAGGGTGACTTTGAAAGACGAACACCAGAAAAGATTAGACCAGGTGAACGGGCAGCTGTTGTAAAACATCCTGATAATCTGAAGCCTGAAGGAGATTTTGATAGACCCAGAAAAGACAGATATGGTCCTGGTGAACGCAGAACACCAATTAGGCATCCAGACAATCTTAAACCGGAAGGGGACTTTGAAAGACCTGAACATAGCCCATACCAACCTGGTGACAGAGCTCCAGTTGTTAAACACCCTGATAACCTCTATCCTGAAGGAGAATTTGCAACCCCAACTATGTATCAAGTGGGCCCTGGAGAACGTAGAACACCCATTAGGCATCCTGACAATTTGAAACCTGAGGGAGATTTTGACAGACCTAAACAAATCCCTCTTGGTCCAGGTGAGCGCCAGAGACCAATCAAGCCAACTGACAATTTAAGACCTGAGGGAGATTTCACTAAGAAAACACCAATTAGAGTGGGTCCTGGAGAAAGGGCTGAAATTATCAGACACCATGACAATTTGAGAGTTGAGGGAGAATTCCAAGGCACACCTCATATGAGAGAGGATTTCAAACCTGGAAAAGGAGAGAGGGCTGTGGTACATAAACCAAAAGATAATCTGCAAATAGGTGAAGGAGAATTTGAGCAAACTACATTGAAAAAATCAGAATTTAAAGTTGTTAAGGGAGAACGAGCAACGACTAAACGATATGAGGACACTCTTAAAGTAGGAGAAGGACGAATGGATACCACATCGACAACTAAAGAAACTTTTACTACTTTGAGGAAGGATAGTGTACCATCTGGTATTAATAGAAGACGACATATTGAATCTCAAATCACTCTTGGAGATGATAAATCAACAATGGCAATGTACAATCGTAAGGCTTACAGCAGCGACAAGGATCTAACTAGTCACCACCAAGATGTTCAGCATGCTACAGAAACAAGAACATTAGCTGATGGTAGAACAGTCATTGTTACTAAACAGGTTACTAAGTCAACTACAGGCGTTGAAAGGAAAATGCAGCAATCTGAAGAATCTCGACAACACATTTCTAAATCACAACAGTATATATCAGAGGAACAACGAATATTGAATGAAAATGCTAGAAGGGAATCTAATGTTAGAGAATCCCGAGAAATAGTACAAAATGGACATACATCACACGTTGGTAATGTTTCACATGTCAGTCAGGCTATGATCGATGAAGCACGACACACTCAGATGCGACAGCAACATGAGGCACATACAACCCAGCGGTCTCATTCTACCCATCTCTCTGAGCAGCATTTGTCAAAGTCTTCTTCAACACAAAGTATGAAGCAAATCATGGAACATGAGGCAAGAGTTTCTGGTCAGTATCAACAGCAGGTAAGATCTGGTTCATCCAGTAACATTCATCACCACTCAACCTCCCACATTCAAGAGTCCAATCTCCGTGAAAGTCACAGTGCGGAAACCTCATCAGTGAAACGACTTTCTACAACTCAAATGACAAGTCAGCAACGATTAGAGAACAGTAAACGGCACTCCAAGAGCAGAACTAGCACTGAGTTTCTGCATGCCTTAGAAGGCACAGGACCTGTTGAGCCAGTGAGACAATCCGATGGCTATCATCGCAAGAGTGTAATCACATCCTCGGCAACAGACCTCAGCAATTCTATCCTGCATCGCAAGGGAGTTCAATCTTCCACAGAGGCACTCCATACAATATCGTCTACAGCCTCTCAGCAGAAAAAGAGTCTCCAAAATATTGATGTTTCACAAATGTCTTCTCACCAGGAAGGCAGGAAGAGCTTGAGTTCTATCTACAGACAAGGTGGAATGAGTGAGGTTCATCCTGCTGGAGGAGTTGTCAGAAGGCAGGACAATCTGAGTGTTGGAGGAGGAAGATTCTATGGACAGAGTGAGGCCAAAGCTTATGGAAACTTTGTGACAACCGAGCGAGTGACCAGAGTACGTGCATCTAATGCTTCTCACTTTAGTCTTGGGGGTGAATCTCAACAAGTCATTGGCACCTCATATAGAAAAGAATTCACTCCTCGAGTTACTGGTCCTTGCCCAGCCACTCTAATCGACTCTAAACAAGCTCCATTCAAACACACTCGAGACACGACTAAGCATAAGTTCTATCTGCCTAAAGTTGCCAACTGAGCCATTTGTAATATCAGTTTTTAACCAGCAATAATGTAGAAGTAATAATATATATAAAACATTAGTAAAAATTTCTGTAGTATATCACACTTGAAGGACTGCCTTTGGATATGACTGTGATATAGAATACCGTCCTATAAAATCTTCCACTTAGATTTTATATCGATTTAGGTATTGGGAATTTCTTTGTGACTTTTCTTAACAAGTCATTCATTTCGGTGCATTTTTTTTAGATTTGTAATTTTCTTAGTCATATTATTACAATACAAACATTATTACTTGTTTGAAATTTATTTTAAAGTTTGTGCTATATTTTGTTTCCTGAGTAATTGTTAGGTGCTTTTGATGAATTAAGTGATAAAACTTATATAAAAATCTATCTTCTTAAATGTGTTATTTGTTGAATTTTTAATATTATATTGTTCCTGTACTAATGCTTAGCCTCTTAGAAATTATAAAATATATATTTATAGTGTTGAATTTTATATTTTTATATTGTTCCCTATATTATGGATCTAAGCTTGTTATTAGATTTTAACCTTAGATAAAGCTTGTATAAAAATGTTGGATTACTTACAGGGTTATATGTGTAAAATATTCTTGTATATATTTAATATATTGATTTGTTATTTGTTCAATTTACTGCAAAGCCCATAATGTTACTAACAAATAACAATATAGTTTATTATATTTGTTACTAATGAATAGTTGTTGATTGTGCACACTATTTTGGCAAGCTTGTTATAACTATATTTTATTATATCACTTATGTGAAAAATTATTTGTGTTTATTTCTGTTATTGTTGTTTAGTTTGCTTTATAATTTTTTTTAACTTTATAGGTTCTGCATTACATTTGATTTATTGAATAAACTTATGTTTTATTGACTTTAGTTTTGTTTTATTTTCCTTTTATCATTTTTATTTTAAATTAACCTCAATAAATTCTTGTTGCTATTATTAATTTTTGGAATTGTGTAGTCAAGAAATTTTGTAAATATGTTATTGACCTTTAAGTTGCTTATATTTTTTATTATAACAGTACTATTTTCACCATTATGCTATCACTATATGTTAACATCAACATATATTTAGTTTTATTATTTTATTTATGACAATCATGAAATGAGTTTTACTAGATATATGTTTGTTGTGAGGTATTATAAACTATTGCAAATATCATTTAAATTATCTTACAACAATGGGATATAAAGATTTCAAAACATATACTTGTACTTAAACTTTCTATTTTAGTACTTAATTTCTAAATTGTCACACATTTACTTTATCAATCCAATCTCTTAAGTAAATAATTGATTAGATGAAAAATACATTAACAAATTTTATTTAAAATACTTGTGTGATAAAGAGAGCTTCAGTTTATTATGTCTAACGTTTAAACAATTTGTTACAAAATGTATATATAATAAGTTACATCTAAGTCATATTCTTAATAAATATACTAACTTCTGAATACTTTTAGCAAACAAATTAAAACTGGTTTTATTAATAACAATAATTTCTTATTCATAGGGAATGTTTTTTTAGAAACTAATATATCACATTCTATTAAATTTGTGATTTACAAATCCTGTTAATTTAAGAAACAGTAACTGGTGGGGTCATTGCTATTAGTGTTTATACTCAATTAGGTCTTATCATTATGTAGTGATTAATGAAATCACAAAATATATTAATGTTTTGAAAAGAAATATTTATCTTATATTAATTATATCTTGATGACATTTCAGTATTTGTACTGATAATAACTACAACTGTTATTACCTATACTCATATCCAAGTTCATCAAGAACAATGATAATTGCAGCAGCTGAAAATCTAATATGTTAATTTTATTACTTAAATTATTGATTAAATTTTAAGGTTTTAAAATTAATTTTTAAACATTAATAATTGAACGTGCTACCATTTTATATGTCTACTCATCTACAAAAAATTCTCGAAGTGAAACACACACAAAGTTTAAGCTCTTGAGTTAACAAGAACTAAACTATTTAAAAATAATTATATTGTAAATAGGGGAAGGGCATTGCACAGTAAGGAGAATAAATTGGACAGAAGAAAGTTATTTCAAGCAGCCAATCATTATATATCAGGCCAGAGTCTCTGTGGATGAGACTCCATTAAAACTGTAGGATTTTGGTTGCCATTTGTCATTGGACTGTTAATTAAGAACATTATCTAAAATGGCTGATCCAAAAACAAGAGTACGTTTCCATTTAAATACATGAAGTATTTATGATCTTGTCTATTTATAAAAAAGTAGTGTTGATGTACTCAAGAATTAGCAAAGCATACACAAGACAAAATTCAAAAGCATACAATTTATGACTATATTTGAATTTATTTTAAAGAGATGAGTCAAACAATCAAAGTTCTAATATTTTTAATCACTTTAGCAGAAAACTATTCTAAAAATATTCACAGTCTCTCTAAATAAAAGATTCTGTGTTTGTTAAATAAGGAAAAATATTCACAAAGTAAATACTATTAAAGAAATAAAAATTTATTATTTTGGTGATTTTTCTGAAAATTACTCAAATTTTTACTTTTATAAATTAAGAAATTTTCAATCTAGTTTACACGAAAATAAAAACTTTTTAAAAATATTCAAATCAAATTTAATTCATAATATAGTTGCTTCTAAAAATATAACTTAACAAGTGCAACAAAATCTAAATCTGTACATTGCTTCAAAATAAATTAGTTCCCAACGAATGTTATTGCACAATATTGAAAATACTTCTTTATAATAATGTAATACAACCCATACATGGATCTTACAACAGCAAATAACACTTTTTTAACTGCAACTCTTAAATAAATGAAATAAATACCATATTACTTTCATGCAATAACAGGTTAATAAACAGATATGTAATACAAAAACAAGGGTTTATTTGGTGTTCTACATCGTGTACCAGAAAGTATGAATGATTGAACTGTTGTTATAGCCAAGATAATCATGCCAGTTGCCAAGGTACTCATTGACTGAACAATGTACATGCAAGTGTTTACTTACCCAGAGATTGGTACTTACCAGAGCTTTAATGTTAGTACTATGTTCACCTTCTCAGCCTCCTTGAATATATGTGATAACTTCCTTATGGAGACAGTTATCACAGTTATATTAATCTATATTGGGTGCATTTTGAAAAGTGGTAAAAATCAATTTTCAAATAATCTTTTTTGTCTGCAAGTCTTAAAACCAGTTTTTTTTCTAAATTGTACTTGGTTTCTGTCATTTTTATTATTTAAAAAAGCCATGAATGCCAGAGGGGGAGTGAAGAATAGCCTCATACTCAAAATATGAGTTTGAATCAATTTGTTTAAGTAGTAATCCCAACATTGAACACTGACTTCAACAGTTCATCTGTTATGTCAATGATCACCTGGAAAAACTGTGTAGCTCTTACCAATGCATGTTAAAATAAATCACTTTTTCATGTTAGGTTTAAAGTGTGTTTCCGTTTTCTGTTGGCTTTTACCTAACAAGTCTTTTATTCCCTGAGATAAAAATTCTTGCCATTGTATATTCAACATAAAAAATGCATTAATTTCATTTCCGATTATTAATCTTACAAATTTTTATTTTCTATGATAAAAATAATCCAATCCTAGCAGACGCCTCACTGAGGTTAGTACTAGGACCAGGGCAAGCTACTTGGGTGACAATGTTTTAGGCAGAGAGAGGAAGTACCGCAGTATTAGGCTGAAGCAAGAACCATGATATAACACAGCCACAAGTTACGCTTACTTGAATTATAATATAAAATTAAAATAAAACTATGCTTCCTAAAGAATATTATATTGTTATGATATGAATGAAAGTAGAAACGATAATGTTACTTTACTTTTTTAGTTATGTTGGTGGAGAGGTGGGTATGCCCAGGCTACACTTCTCCCATGTGCCACCAAGCTGTACAATTTTGCTATGAACAGAGTTCCATGAGAATCTTATTTTATGTTCCTTGTTGTTTATGATTTTTAGATTTCAATCAGTAAAAGTATTCAGTTAAATGGTTTTTACTTTTTCCATTATTTGAAATATCTGTTTTGGCAACTTTCCTATGAACAACAAATTTATATGCTTTCAATTTTTAGTATTCCCAGGTTAGAGTTCCAAATGGCAAAACAAACCACTCACAAAATCAGCTGCTGTAAATATCACCCTTACATTGAGACTATTCATGTGGTATGAACTTGTCTACAGTGTTCATATTGTAACTTGCCTACCCTCTGTAAGACTTCTTACTCCAGGTATTGGCACATGTTACGTTAAGATAACTGTTTGAAGTTAATAATGAGAATAAAATATTTATTCAGTATTTTATAAGGTGTTGTTGTTTAACCCAAACAGTTATGCATTAATTGTACCATTCATTACAGATGGAGAACCACAAAACTTACTCTAGACATAATATTAGTGGACAGGTGCTTCAATCATAAATATTAGATATTAACATTATTAATTGACTACTTTTGTTCTGTCTTCAAACTCTAACATGGTGAAGCAATATCTAGTATTTGATCAGTCTCACCATAAAAGAAGGCATTCCAAAAGTATATGCTACAAAATTAACATTTTTTAATGTAAATAACCTTATATATGGATCACATGTTAATCCTGCTGCTTCGAGCCCAGATACTAGGTACAGTTTAATTTCGAGAATGGTATTCTAAATGACAGATCTACACACTGATGTTACTAAAAGACCGTTTGGTCTAGAAAACATATTTGTTTTCATAAAAAAGTCTTTTACTCACAACATAACACAACCAGCTGCACTGTTGATTTTAGTCCCGTAAGAACATACACACATACTTTCCATTTATAATATACATACAAATTCTTTTTAGATTTGTCAATATTTGTATTGGTTACTCAGAAAAATTACAAAATTTTTGTATTTAATCTTTTAAATATTCAAAAAGTATACACTTTATAAGCAAAACTACTTAGCATTTGATACTTATTCATCATATCTGTAAAATGAGATGTCTCCCATAAATCTACAACCTATTTTAAGTGTATAAATGTACTCATATTTTAACACTGTCATATGGGGTAAACTCTATGTCATTTTACAACGGCAGGTTCTTAAGGGCTCATTGGTCATAAACATCCAAAACAATTTTATGAGTTATAGATGTATTCAATGATAACTGAAATTATATAAATTAAATGTTGGAAAAGTGGTAAAAATAATTGAGAAGTATAACCAAACTCATGTACTTTGTAATAAAAAGTATTACATTTTGTTTTCAAAAGTTTATCAGACGAATTCAACGTGTTCATTGGGGACCACACTCTTACGAACACGTAAAAAAGTAGAAACATGTCATTTTTAATGTCAGAAAATTAGTGATAAACTCATAGCTGATAGGCCTGTTGTATCTGTCATTTGAGTGATTATGAAGAATATGCTGGCACTTCTGTGAATACTCCACACACTCATAGCTCACACAAATTTACTCAGAAAAACAATTAATTATGATTCCTGTAAACCAAATTATTTTCTTAAAATTGCAATCTATAATTAATGATTGATGTTTTGAATTTTGCAAGAAAAATACACTTTTTGGTGATTTGGTAGGTTTCACTAATTTTAAAATTTTACTTGACTTATAAATAAAAATTAATCACTAAATGACCAATTTGGCAAATCTATTTTAACATATTCATTGGGGTCCGAAGAAGATTTTGAGGAAGAGAAAAACAGGAAAAGATTCCTGAAATATTTAAGAATTCGGGAGAATAATTATATTTACACTACGTCCAAAGTTAAATGACACTAAAAAGCTATTAACACTTTCAGCTGAAGTTAACCAAAGAGGCAGAAACATTTGTTTACATTTAAATTTTAGAAAATTATCTTATAAATAAAAATGAATCACTATATGTGAAGTGCTAATCTCGAGAACGGCTTGACCAATTCTTTTTAGTCTTACGTAAGTAAATATATTTTCTTCATTGGGACAAAAAAAAACTCTATTTCTCTAACAATGGCACTTGAAATATCTTGGACTGGAAGTAGATTACACAAAGCTTTTTACTTAAGTAGGTCTTTAAAACCAACATATGTATATATTTTCTTGATCAGTTAAATAAATTAGACCGGAAATTACTTTAATCGGCTGGAACTGACTCTTTTTGACCGCAGTAACTTTTCAATCATACATAAGTTCATCAGAACAAAAACCATCAGGCAAACTATAACTATGACACTTGACAATCTTAGACAGAAAGTAAATTAAAAGAGCCGAAATTAGACGCTTTTTCATCAAAGATGGTTTTTGATGGTATATATTTTCTTGATTGGGACTCGAAGACAAACTCAACTATGGCACTGGAAATACCTTACATGCAAAGTGAATTTAAACAGAAGGAAGTTCACAATTTTTGGCTGATTTATGTTTATGAGACTTACATGTATATTTTTATATTACAACAAAACCTAAAATAGAAATAGTTAAACTTTTATTTAATTTTTTAATCTCACCACCATGAAAACTACAATAATATGTACTGTATAAGTCTATTTCTGTTCAAAAAATACCATATGGCTCCATTATACATTGTAAATGCTTTCACTAAAAAGGTTTTGTCCTTTGATTTTTAAAAGTGTGTGTGAAGCTGTGGGTAACTGCTAGTGTTATATCAAACTAATACAATTTTATTTGTCATTCTTATAGATTTACATTTTTGCTATCTTCTATATGTAATACATTTTACATAACAAAATATTTTACAATTTTTTTCAAAGGCTGAAACTTCATATTTTATTTCAACAAAATACTGTTATTTTCATTCTACATATGAAAAGTAAAAAAAAAAAAAAAAAAAAAAAAAAAAAAAAAAAAAAAAAAAAAAAAAAAAAAAACACATATGAACTTTACATATGAAAAGTGTGCTTAGACACAAAACATTATCATTATGATATAATCATCATCATCATCATCTGACGTTTCTGTTATCACGGGTCGTCGTACACAGCCTCCTCCACTTTTGTCTGTCATTCCAGGTCTCCTCTTCCTCCACCTGCATTTTCTGTAGTCCCCTTCTCTCTATGTCTTTCCACACTTGATCCTCCCATCTTCCTCTTGGTCTTCTTCCTCTTTCCTCCTTCTCCAGTGCTATTCTAGGCATTCTATTATCTCCCATCCTCTTCACATGCCCCATCCACTGTATTCTTCTTCTTTCCATTGTCTCTTGCAGTGAAACTACCTTCAATCTTTCTCTGGTTATTTCGTTCCTTATTCTATCTCTTCTTGTAGTCTTCTCTATCCCTCTTAAAAATTTCATCTCTGCAGCTTGCAATCTGCTTAAATCATTTTTAGTCCACGTCCACGTCTCTGCTCCATATAATAAAATTGGTTGGAAATAAGATTTATACATCAATACTTTTGATTCTTTCCCAATGTTCCAACTCCACACAATCTTCTTCACCATATTGAAAAACTTTCCACTCTTCCATATTCTGTTTCCTATCTCTTCTCTTATTTTGCCCCTATCTGTTACGATACTTCCTAAATAACAGAAATTCTTCACCTTTTCAAGTCTTTTTCCTTCAACTAACATGTCTTTGTTATTTCCTTCCCTTCTCTCTACTTTCATTACTTTACATTTTTGTATGTTCATCTCTAAATTTGATATAATACAAAAGTAAATTTCTTTATGTGGATAAAACAGTATGAAACATGAATGAGTAACTACACAAAATCTATGTTTTATGAATTTTTGTAATATACCTTGCAAAGACTCCAAAAATACCTTGCTAGTATAGTTCATCATTGCCAGCTCCAGGGTTAAAATACAGCCCACATTTAATAACAACTAGTTTTCTACTTTTGTGACATTGATCATCAAACCACAACTAATTTTTTTTTTTTTATTGGATCACTGTAACAAATTTTCCAATACACATAGTTGTATCATATAATTATTTGTAAATATTCGATTATACTATGCATGAAGACTAAATAATTGTATTATTTCTTAATTAAATGTAAAATAAACTCTTAATATATATTACAACAACAAAATTTAGCTTTTAAATATTGAACAACTATAAAAATTGATGTGTAAAAAAAACGGTAGGGGTACATTTTCAAATGTTCAGTTCTTTGGGCCTAATAACCTTGTCAAACATTTCATAATGCAAAAATGAAAAATATTTTTATTTAGTGAAAAATAATTTTGAAATTAGAAATAAAAAACAGATGAAATAGCATACATATAGAGTAAAAAATATATAGTGGTAATTGAATTGAATAAAAATTACATAAAACATAATAAAGATTTACTACAAATAAAGAGTAAATACAATGATTCCACTTAAATGATGATGATGACTAATGTGATGTTGAGTAGGATGGTGTTGATGGGACATTGACATGTTTAAAGCCAAATTTAGATATATTTCCTGAAGCAGGATGGTGGACAACAGTGCTGCAGGCTTGACAGAAAATTCTTGTGATTCTAACACCCAACTTCTTATAGGTAGACAGCACAATTTACCCAGCAGACAAATTGTATGGTGAGACTCAAAATCACCCACAGATACAACTAGCGGTTGCGGAGGTATAGTAACCAACTTTTTGATAATGTTAAACATGAAGTCAGACCTGCTTATAACCCTACCTTGGCTTGTTATTTTGTAGAGTATGTAAATATTCAAGATAACCATGACTCTGATGATTAATTTATACTTCATTCACCTTCCGCTTTGAGCTTCAAAACAAAGTCATTCCATCTCAAGCTGCCTGGTTTAGCCTCTGAAATCTGAGGGCTACACCTATCTGAAGGCGGTTTAGAATCACTTTTTGGCGACTGTCTATAGATGAGGCTTGGCTTCAGAGAATTTTGCGCTTAATTGGTTTGAAACATTATTCTATTGACCCTATTGGATGAATTGCGTTCAAGGATCTATAATATAACACAACAAAATAACTATTTTCATAATGTACTTGCTGTTTAGAATTCTCCTGGTAAGTGTAGTTCTCAGATTTGACCTCTGAAATCTGAGGTCTACACTTACTTGAAGACAGTTTAGAATGACATTTTGACAACTAGCTATAGATAAGACTCGGTCTCAGAAAGTTTCACATTTATCAATTGGTTGAAACCATTTTTCTATTGATCCTGTTGGATGAATTGCGTTCCAGGATCTAGAATTGTATCTACAAAATGTATCTAAAGAATGTGTTGTTAGGATCTCTTCTGGTAGGTATAGACCTCAGATTTCAGAGGTCAAACTTATGACAGCTTCAAAATGGAATGACTTTGGTTGTTTCGATGGTCAAGGTGGAAGATGAATGTAGTACAAATTACATCAACTATGTTGATCATCCTCCTCACTAATACCTTTGGACTATGTTCACCAATTAGAAAAAATCATACCTGCATTGTTGTAAACTATTTTCCTTCAATATTTATTTGATGATTTGCAAGGTCGTCATGTGATATATACACTTGTTTTTAAACCAATATAACCTGTATATTGATTGTAACAATGTATCAGCATGGGTATGATCTGATGATTACCACACCTGCTCAAAAAGTCCTAGAGCCATGACCCAATGTACATTATATAAGCACACAAGACTGGTTTTACTTGAAATGGAGAGAGAAGCTTCCCCTAATAGAGAATCAATTATCAGTCACCTAGTAGAAGTAGAAATAAGAGGGTATTGAAAGTGTTAAAATATGAAATGATATATTTTCTACAATAATATTATTTTAAACTATACCATTTTAAACTTAATACTCAACACTGACTAAATAGTACAGGTCTAGATTATGACACTGTAAATATTTATTACGTTACTATGTTTATTTACACCATTTATATACATATGGTGGTATATATTATGTACAAATTTTGAATAATTTAATTTGAATTTGACTATTTTTAGTTTTATTACACAGCTAGCTAGATCCTTAAAGAGGATGTATATATGGTCTTCAGTGTCTTTATTTAGTTGTCTGAAGACTTTTATTTATGTGTCTGATGTTCAGTTTCGAGTGTACCAAGCTATTAAAACTATAACCTGAAAATAATACATTGTTTCATATTTTTGGTACTTTTGACACCATTCCCAACCCCCAAAACCAGTGTGGCTGATTATCAGTTCTCTTTTTAGGAAAAAATCCTCTGATTTCAAGAAAAATCAAGTTGTGTGTTTATATAGTGCTAATTGCCTCTCAGCTTCTTAAATATTGGTATCTCAACCTTTTCTGTACGGTAGGCTGTGGCGAAATGAAGTGAAACATGAAATGAAAAATTATTTATTTAAACAGGCAACGTTAGGGCTATATTGCCTTTCTTACACTTAACCTGTGACAACAAGAAATTAACAAATTAATAAAATTTTAACATTTAAATGAAAAATTAACAGACAAATAAAATAAACTACTTTTGTAAACCCTAAAAAAACACATTCAATAAAATGATATTTGAAATTTACACATACAACTAAACTAGTTATAACTAATTATTCTTCCTAAATCATAACTTTAATTTCCACACTATCTCACATCCATCCCTCTACCAGTGCCATGCCCTCAGCATCTGAGACCAGACATGCCTCGGCTAACCACTTAAGAGTCATATTCTTCAGTATCACCACAAACCGGGATTGGCTGTCAATGGAAGTAATTGTGGTGATGAGTTGGACGGGTTTTCTTGTTACACATTCCCTATATTTCACAAAAAGGATAAAATAGTACGTAGTAGCTAGTAGCTATTTTCTGAAATAAATAAATTCTGTCACTGCCAGCCTGGCTTGCATATTGCATAACGATCTGACAATACATTACGTTGTCTTTTTATCAGTACCAATGAAGTAGACTCTGCACCAGTACAAATAATGTGCAAGAGACTGGTTTACATAGTAATTATCAATGTACAGGGTTTCCAAATAACATCAAATATTTGTTTTTAAGCATAACATGGAATCAAGGTATTTTCAGATATTAGATGTGACCAAAGGATTAAATAAAAGAAATCCTACGAAAAAAATTGAGAAATGAAAATGGGTTTTAAGCACATTCATGATGATATTTTATACTTACTAAAGAATAATAAGCATGCCTAGAGGTAAAAGTGTTATCAGACTTAATGAATAACTTTGACTATTTAATATTTAAAGATGTTATGAATCTCACTCCCAGTTTTGTCATGCAGAGAATGTGTTCTGTAAGATAAATCCTTGATAAAGTCAAAGATAGAACCTAACAAGAACATTACAATGGAATAGCACAAGCATGGGATGGACAGAGCCATACATAATATCATTGAATAGGCTGGATTCTAATTACTCAATGCCTCTAACATAAAATGGATAATCCTATTGCAAATTCAGAGTGTAATACATTTTAAAACATTTAGTTGAAATTAGCTATTACAAAGTTCCAAGGTATTTGAGAACTATATACATTGAAAATATTCATTAAAATTTGCAGATATACATCGATCAAGGATAAAAATGTCAAATTAAGGAACCCAATCTAAATTAACATAAAGTAATTTGTTGTACTCTAGCCTTCATTGGAAAACGCTGATTTAGACTGAAAAATGTTCAGTTCTTCCTAGAATAATATTTGTTCAATAAAAAAGTCATGGTAATGTTGTGGTTAAAATCCATGCAATCATAAATATCCATGTCAGCTTCAATGATAATTTTATTAATCTTGAATCTCTGTCATCTTAAAACCAAAGGCATTTAGTAACTTTCCTTTGTCATTTTTTTCATGTTTATAATAGTTTCAATTGCACAACCTTTTCAATTGTAAGATAACCAAGGTAGTTATGTGAAAACAGCTTTACTCCTGCACTTTTATCCTTCCAATTTAAATTTGTTCTAACACTATCCTCATTTATAATTTCTTTCAAAATGTTTTACAAATTTTAGTTAAACCAGAAAAGGAAAAAACAAGAAAGGAAGGTTGCTAGTACCTACAATATTGAACCTTTAGCCTCTAAAAGTAGCAGTCAAAAGTTTCCTTGGTTAAGGCCATTTTCAGCCTCTATACAGAGATTAATTCTTTATAACATACACATTACATGGTCAAATCCTATAGTGTTGTATATTTTTGTTTTTATACATTTTCATTGATATACTCAACATAAATATAAATAAAACTTTTGTTAATGTTCAAATTTTTTTGTTTTTGTTTTACTTGATTTATATAGTTAACACTACTTAATATCGATAGCATATTTAAATTGAATTGTATATTTGTTTTATTTTGGTTTTGTATTTTATCTATTTGATAAATGATATAAAGATGTTTATTTTAATACCTGTTCTCATCCTACTGATTTGTCACCCAAAATACTCTATTGATTAGTTTTATTTAAGTTCCTGAAAAAGCTTATAAAAAAGTGGAAATTTTTATATACTTTGGTAAAATTTTGAGCAATGAGTGTTCAGCAAAAGTACATTTTTCAAAATTATTGTCCTAAGCAGCAAAATAATAATAAATGTATTGATAACACTTTTGTCAATATAGGGCATAATGAAATAACATTTTATTGGAGATTGAATGATAAGTAAATACAATATAATATAATACAAAATTTACGGTGTTTTTTACTAAATTTACTTACAAAATAAATTTTGTAGGTTATACAAATAATTATTATTTTATGTTACTAACTATGCAGTATATACAGCAAGGGAATCCGTTGCCAACCCTTTTAACTTGACGGTATATTTGACCCTCCAACTCAAAATATCTTTGACTATATCCTATTTTCGCCAATATATTTATGGAGGAATTTTAACAAAACTCTTTAGCTTTAGCTCAATTCAAACTGAAGATTTGGAGGAGGCTTATGGATGATACCTTTGTTGTTTTTTCTCATGGAGACACTAAATTGAATAAGTTTCAGAATTACATTGATAGTATTTCTCCTTCCATCCATCTCACAATAGAAGTTGAAGTCTAAAACAAACTTCCTTTTTTGGATGTGTATGTATTAAGAGATAGGGATGTCCTTAGTACTACAGTTTTTCAAAAGAAAACAACACACAGGAAAATATTTTATACTATCAATCTAACCATTAAAAATAAGTCAAAGAAGGAATAGTCTACTCGTAATTTGATAGAGCAAAGAGATATTTGCTTGGCTATTTGCTTAGATAAAGAGGAATTTATAACAGTTGAATTGGACAATGGATACCCTCTATCAGTAATAAACAAGTGTCAACGAACCAGAAGAATCAATCATTCCTAAATCAGATAATCAGATTAATAATAAATTTACGTTTATGTCCATCTTTTATATGCCGGGATATCAGAGAAAATTAAAACACTGGGTAGAAAATATAACATTAGAACTGTGTTTAAACACACAATACTCTTAGTCTCGTAAAAACAAAACCGAAAAATGGCAAATAGGTTCCAAAACCTGTGTTTACAGTATAAAATGTAGTTGCAATAGGGAATAAATAGGACAAAAAGGCCCCATTAAACATAAGGGTAAAAAAACAAAAAGAAGACACGAGAAAAGGGCTAACAGAATAGTAAAAAATTGTACATCATTGTTGTTCCGAAGACCATTGTATGAATTGGGATGAAGCTAACATAATACATCGGGAACCTAATTTCTTCAAAAGGAAGTTAATTGAGGCTTCATACATTAAATTTCCAAACCAACCGATCAGGCCCCTTTCTGAAAAATGAACTAACAAGAAAATCTTTAAGTATCAAACAGATTAGATATTTGTAATAAACCAATGTGAAGTCACAGTATAGTTTTATGAAGTTTATCTAGAATGAACTAATTATAAAAAATCCCACACCCGCCCCCTTCATTTTTTGCCGCTATCTTGTTTCTACCATGCCAATTGCCATTTATTATTAGCCACTGGTCAGTTCTATTTGGTTAGCCGGTGAGTGCAGATCTATAGTGACCTGTATTATATAAAGGCTGGTCCATCCATAATGCACGATGATAATTGTTAGTCACATCTTAACGTCAAGTATTTTGCCCAACTTAATTTGACATTTTTTTGTTTCAGTGTTTGACAAATTCAACCATGGAGCAGCGCGTTAAGATTGTTGAAGCATTTATTTTACGAAAATGGACGTTCAAATCAAAATGCATTTTGTGCACTTCGTGATTCAGGATAATCGACCAAATGTGTCCACAATCGGGAAAATTGTGCGCAAATTTCAGCAAACCGGATCTGTGGGAAATGTGAAAACACCTGTGCGTGCTCGCCCAGTTCGTTCTGCGGAAAACATTGGTGTTGTTCGCGATAGTGTGGCAGAAGAGCCGTTAACCTCGACTCGTCGTCGTGCGCAACAATTGAACATCTCACGAACATCACTGATGCGAATATTGCATAAAAATTTGAATTTACACGCTTACAAGGTTCAATTAACTCAAGATCTGAAGCCTACTGACCATTTCAAGAGTCGTCAATATGCCGAATGGTTGGTTGAACAGACAGAAGTCAATGGTGATTTTTCAAAGAAAATTATCTTCAGCGACGAGGCACACTTTCTCACCTCAATGGATTCGTAAACAAGCAGAATTGCCGCATTTGGGCAAATGAGAATCCACGAGCGATTGTTGAAAAGCCGATGTATCCAGAAAGAGTGACTATTTGGTGCGGTTTATGGGCTGGCGGCGTCATCCGGCCGTACTTCTTTGAAAATGACGTCGGCTAAGCAGTTACCGTGAATGGTGTTCGCTATCGTGAGATGATAACGGACTTCTTGTGGCCAGAAATTGAGGATAGGGACCTGGACGATATGTGGTTCCAACAGGATGGAGCCACTTGCCACACATCCAACGAAACAATGGCTCTTTTGCGCTAGAAATTCAATGGCCGTGTTATCTCACGTCATGGCGATGTTAATTAGCCGCCACGATCATGCGATTTGATACCGTTGGATTTCTTTCTTTGGGGATATTTAAAAGAAAAAGTGTACGTCAATAAGCCAAGAACAATTCAAGAGCTAAAGGATGAGACAATTCGGCATATTAACGACATTGAGCCTCAATTATGTCTCAGAGTCATTCAAAATATGGAGCATCGGATAGAGGTATTCCACCGAAGCCGGGGCGAACATTTGGCCGTTATTTTGTTTCACGCATAATTGTCATAGATCCTTATATCATAATAAAATATATTAAGATAATTCTCTGAAAACTCTTTGTTTTATTTACAATTTACCTCGTGCATTTTGGTTGGACCACCCTTTAGTTCAGTTTAAATAATTAGTCTTTAGTTTTATTTGTGTGTCACAACGGTCTGGTATTTTTTTATTTTAAACTAGATTGTAATTATGTTATTTTTATTCACCTGATGAAGAGATCAGATTGCTGATCACTGAATGATGACAAATATCCGGAAAATCCAGTTTCCTTACAAAAATAAGCCAAATTGATCCAGCCGTTCTTGAGATTAGCGCTTAGTATTTTGCGATTCACTTTTATTTATCAGTTGTTGGTTAACCATCTTGTCATAAACCAATGCACTAAAGAAGTGATATCTTGTTACCTGGGGCATATAATAAATATTATAATGTAACTTATTTTAATTAGCAGTCACCTGTGGTTTTGTAAGCAATCTCCTATTGAATAACAGATAGTCATAGGCATATCCTTTATAATGCTATTATAAACACTCCTGGAAATGACTAATTGTCACTGGAAGATGTTCCAATCTCCTGATCAATTTCAGAGTAACTAAATTTTTAAGTTTAAAGAGCAATTTTTTGAGGTTCTAAAGTCGGAGGGTGAAACAATTTTTATGTACCCATGAAGTACAAAGATTTCCTTTAACATTCCATAATATTTGAATGAATAGCTCCAACAGTTTTAATAACACTTGAAACATTTAAGGCCAGAGTGGAGGAATACTAAATCCAATTCCATAGTAATCTTAGTGGAAGTACATATGATGTAGTTTGATTACCTAATTTTCAATCGGATGTATATGATACGTATTATTTCAGAGTTCATTACTAAGAGGTTAAAAAGAAAACAAAATTTTCATTACATCTTATTTCAGTTTTAGCGCGTTAAGAAGTATTCCTGATTCAGATAAATTAACACATACACCATAATAGACTTTTCCTAGTTTCCATGATCCAAAAATAAACACATATTGTGTCTGAAAAGCCTACTTCAGTCAAAAAGCATCTCCATCCAGCCATTGAACCTACTCCCAGTCTAAGGTACTTTCAGTGCCTTAGTAGGGTTGTATTGTTGCCCTGACCAAGACAATATACAAGGATCATCTGGAAAGTAGTAACTGTTAGCCTTGCATGAAGCACTGATGACGCGTGTAGCCGCTGGGCAGCATCAGTGGCTTGTCTGCCTGCTCTGTATGAGGTTGCATGATACTAGTAATTGCCTGTGTTGTGTCAGTGATTGTTTATTATGTTTAAACAAATTGAGAACACCGCCAGTTGAGAAGTGAGGACCGTAATTACATTTTTTAATGCATAAAACATTTGACCTTGTGGTATTCATCGCCAATTAAAGGAGGTATATGGAGACAATGTGTTGGACAAGTCGTTTGTTCGGTGCTGGTGTAACTTCAACCCAGGGAGGAGGAATACACTCGACAAGGAGCGTTCAGGAAGACCATCTGTCACTACAGACCAACTGCTGAGCTCAGTAGACGAATGCATGAGGAATGATCGGTGTGTCACAATTGATGAACTCTTTGAACATTTTCCTAATATTTCTCAAACAATAGTTCATGAAATTGTCAAATACCATCTGCATTATTCAAAAATCTGTGCAAGGTGGGTCTCTCACAAGCTTACAGATGATCATAAAATTCAAGTGTATGGCTGCAGCACTGAAGGAGACTCTTTCCTGACTCGCATCATTACTGGGGATGAAACATGCATCACCTCAGAGTAAACAACAGTCAAAGGAATGGTATTATGATCATTCACCAACCAAACCCAAAAATTCAAGGCAGTTCCGTCCAACAGGAAACTCATAGCAACCATTTTCTGGGATTGACAAGGTATACTGCTCATTGATTTTATGGCCTGTGGAGACAATTAATGCTAAAGCATATTGTGAAACATTAAAGAAATTACGGCAGGCAAGACATAATTGCTAGCGATATTTATTATCTACAGGTGCCATTCTTGTTCATGACAATGCAAGACCTCTACAGCTGCGATAAAACAACAACTTTTGCTGCAATTCAAGTGGGACACCTTCGCCCATCCACCGTATAGCCCGTACTTGGCCTCTTCGGATTTTCATCTCTCTATGAAGCTTTATGAATGAATTGTGTAAAGTTTGAAAATATTCTGTGCATAAATGGGCAAGTAATATAAAATCAAACATTTAAACCTGTTCGTGGGACACTCTGTATATACACCTTCAAACAGATTGAAAAATATTGCTTGTGCTATCAAAACAGAACCTAACCTCCTCCATTACAGTTTTACTGATATTGAAGTTCGAGAAATGGCTTTTAATGTTAAACAACAAGTCAAGTGTTGTGCATAGGCTATTGCTTTTGGCAACATTACAGAAGCAATTAGAAAATTTCAGGTTGGCTACCTAGGAGTTGAACCACCTAGCAATCCAACAATAACTAAGTGAAAAAAATCTTTTGTTAGAAACTGGAAGTGTTGTATAAAAGTACTATAGATGATCAAATGAGGAAAGAGAAGTACTAGTATCCACATCAATGATCCGCTTTCCAGGTAAACCGAACTCACTAAGGAAGATGGAACTTGAAACTGGTGTTCGAAAGTCTTCAATACAGAGAATAAGTAGGAAAAACAAAATTAAATTTTATAAAAGTCAACTAGTCCATAATCTTTTTAAAGATGATCCGGACAGGAGAGTGGAATTTTGTTCTAGTATCGTTGAGTTTCATGACCTAGATCCTAATTGGCATACTCAAATTGTTTTGAGTCTACTTACTACCTCAATGGAGCTGTAAATAGGCATAATTGTAATTATTACAACACCCGTAATCCACACATTCTTCAACAGACTCTACTCAAATCAAAAGAAATTACTGTTTGGGCAGCTGTCTGTTGTAATGGGGAGCTATCTTACGACATTTCAGACAGTACAATGACTAGGAATAGGTATTAACAGGTTTTAAATGAACAAGTCTTGCCTCATTTTACATTTCCAGAAATGGATCAAACAATCTTTCAACAAGATGGTGCTCCTCCTCATTCACAAATCCTGTCAAGCAATTACTAAATGACAACCTTCATGGCCGTTGGATTGGTCGTGGAAGTTATTTTTTAGATTGGCTGCTCAAATTCCCAGATTTAATTGTGAGTGAATTCTTTCTATCGGGTTACTTAAAGAAACAAGTACATGGTGATCAGTTGTTAACTTTGGGGGACGGCCCATCGGGGGTAAAAAGAAAATCTTTAATAACAGCCTATCTTGTACATAATTTTAAAGATTTAGTAGAACTGAAAACAAAACCGCAAACCGGACTTTAAAAGGTTGATTCAGTCGGAAGAAATTGCTGTTTTAAGTTTTTAAAATATCTAACCCTTTCCGGGCCAGGCGGCAAAATATTGCCGTCGGTGACATACGCAAAAAGCACCAGGCGGCAATATATAGTCTCCTTGATATTCGTTGTTTTCTTAAATAAATACGACGTCAAATGATTAAAGTTTAATGTTTTTTTTATTCCCTGGTATATTTGTAGATAATTAATATGAATATCATTTTTATTTTGGAGGCCTATGCATTTTTATTTCGTAATTGTCACGTGACATTATCAGCTGACTCGATCTATTGTTGTTAATTCTTTATGCTTTAGTGTAATCGTACTATTGTACGCTAGATTCTTCTTCATTATTTTATTTTGTGGTTGTAAATATTAGTAGTTTTAGTCGTTACGTGCTCAGCTATTGTGTGTAGTAGTTACAATGACTGACAATTTGCGATCTTACTGGAGTGAAATTGTAAGTATATTTGTAAACAGAAAAAGTGTAAATAAATTTCAAATAAAATTGTGTAAATATTTCTTGGTAAATAGTGTTTTTTAACGGTATTGAAACTGTTTATGGATCCTACAATCATCTGTTTACCGGTACATCCATAATGTGAATATTTATTTTAAGTTTCTTGCAATGTAAGAGTCAGTTGCTTTAACACTTATAAAATGTTGCGAAGTACAATTATGCGTATTTATACAAAATGTGTCATAACAAATTTATTTATGAGAGAAATAACACACAATTTTGTATGGTTGTTCCTTTCTAAATGTACAATATAATAAAATAGCTCCCCACAGTAAAATTATTTTTCCTTTTTTAGTTATTTGCATAAAATAAAATAAAACATTTTTTTGTAATCTATTAAAACATTATTTTTTAAATTACTTAAAACTACATCTATATATTTTTTTGTTGATAGTATATATCTATACGAGTAATTTGGTGCAACTTTTAGGTCATTCTCTAATTTTTATGAAAAATTATAAACTTTAATCTAAGAGACTGCAAAATCGCCAATTTTAGCCTGGCACTTTTGACTAGTCACAAGGGGATATGAGATGTGAAAAAATTTTGCAACATCTCATATTTGGTCCTGGTCCTGAAAGGGTTAATACATTGAACATAAGAAATAACCAATACTGTACGATTTAAATGAAATACTGATTTGAGTGAAATAACTGCAATTTTTCTGACTCAATCAACCTTTTGAATTCCGGTTTCAGAATTGTTTTAAATTCAACTAGACCTTTAAAATGATGTACAACCAACATAGGCTGTCATTAAAGATTTTTTCTTGCCTCCGATTGCTGTTCCCCAAAGGTAACACAACCGATCACCATGTTCACAGAAAAGTAGCTTACTATTACCAGCAACGATATGCCAAAATTGATTGTGACATCTCTGTTATTTAAATGTAATAAATTCATTACAAGACTTAATTGTCACCCTATATATATATATATATATATATATATATATATATATATATATATATATATAGTCATTCATAGTAAAATACACAAAGAATCGTTTGAAAATTTATATACAGTAAAACCAATACGATCAATAAAAAACAATTCAAATACATCAAAATTAAGAAATTTAGAACAAGCATGTCAAATTGTCACAAAATCTAAATTTCCCTATGGATTAAATCTTCGATAAATTTAAATCATCTGAACACTCATCTAATCTTTACACCCATAGTTTGAACATATGTTTATCATTTCAAGAATATTATGCTTATTAATAATTTATTTATCTGTTTACATGTATGTTTTAAATTATTTTATGTGTTTTGTTATGTTGTTTTGACCTGAAGAAGCGTAATGCGAAATATAGTTAATTAATATTAATATGTTGGCCTTTTTCTACATATATATATATATATAATTATATAGATCTAATTTCAATATATATTAAACCACAAAAAGTACTTGCTTCACTTGGACTCAAACCCAGACCTCTCACTTGCTGGGTGAGTGCACTACCACTACACCACAGAGCCCTTACTTTTTACAAATGAATTATTTTGTATTAGGCTGTTTGTGTCACATATGTGTTAATATAACCCAACTAACATATGATTTGGAAAACCAAATGCCAGTCAAACGACCTATTTACATTAATTAAATTTGTATGAACAACAATAGCCTAATTTAATTTTAATAAAGATTGAATTATAAAAAGTACTTGTTACGCCAGGAATCGAACGTTCATGCATCTAGACGGTTCATCCATCTAACCCACAATTGAGAGGCAAGTCAACTGTTCAATAACAGTGCCTCGTCTATTGCTCATGCACCATTATTTATTCATTTTTAAGTATTAGCAAGAATTTTCTAAAATCTAATATACATAAAATTATAACAACTTTAGAACAGATTTCTTGATTATTTTATCATTATCAAAAGAGTGTCAGCTTCTTGCACACATACGTCAACAAGGTAAGAATATCTTCTGGCATTTCTATTTAATCATTATATTTAGAGACAATAACACAGATAATCAAAAGAACATTTCTGTACAAGAGCGTACGAGTCCAACACGATCACTGCAGTCAAGCTTCCCAGATAAATAAATCAATAAAAAAAGTGCAAACAAAGCTTTTTACAGCTCTTTATTTCCAAGTTAGTGAGAAATGGCACTATCTAGCATGTAGAAAATTTAACGCTCTAAAAGTTCATGATTTTGAGTGACTTGACCGAGACTTGAAACACTTCTGTTTTAGCTGACAGTTCCTTCCTTCTGCATTGCTTTCTGCTGCTTCATTCTCATCATGTCTGCATCCCTGCACAAATACACACAAAACATAAATAGTTAGTTGATATGATAGTTGTATGAGTAATACACTCCAGTTTAGATTAATTTTGTTATTTCCTTTCAAAACATGTATATCTGATATTATTTTTAAGAATGCTGTAAAAGAAAAAATTATATAAATTTGAGGAAATTACCAATGTAAAACCTAGTTAAAGGAGTCTATAAACAGCATACAAAGGTATTTACACATTAAAAAAAGTAGAACACACAAAGACCATCAAAACATAATTTATATTTTTTGCTAAGTGGATTGAAACGGTTTATTTTATGTTGAGAGCAATTATAAGCCTAGGAAAAGCAATAAATAAAGAAAAACAAATATTATGGTTCAGATATTAAGTAAAGCCCTCCTGTAGATTTTGTACACAAAAGTATGAGATGTATTCAAAAATTACCTGACTTTAACCCTTTGAGTGCCGCCTGGGTTTTTGTTTGTTTTGTAGATAAATATATTGTCTTTATAAATATAATATATTTATTAGTAATTTAACGTTTTTATACCAATAAAAAAAACATTAACAAAAACTTTATGAGCAAAAACATTTTGTTTTTTATTTTGACACAACGTAGTGTTATTGAAATATTTTATTTTTTTATTTTCAGTTATGCTATCTTATACTCCATTTAATTCTTTACAAAAAGACATATAACATTTTTTGTTATACTTATAATTAAAGTTTGGAAAACAAATATGAAAATATGATCCGCTACAAAACTAGAAAGTTTCTAACCTAACCTGACACTCTGTGTCTTGTCTACACTGCTAAATGCTTGAATCTAATGCCTGTAAAGGTCCTCATTGTCAGCAATGTTTTTACGACTCATTGTTTATAAAAATCACTGAACAAACACAAAAAACAAACACTATACAAATGTATTTAGTAAAGTACTAGCTGCTTACGATCACCGTAACTCACGGTCAAGTCATTGTTCTACTTACACACAGACTAGAACAACATAAACAAACAAAATAATATGAAGATACTAACAATACAAACCCATTTAAACTTAAAAACTTTCAATATTTACAATAATTTGTGAAATAAACACCAGCGCAAACAAAACATGTGACGGCTCGTCCGTGTCGCTCTCGATTCTAAACTCGACTAGGACGCGCTCTCTTTACAACCACCGTAAAAATCAGAATCTACCCAAAATTCAACAAAACCTTCATCAAAAGTTACGTTGAAGCCTTTGGAATATCTATGTATAGTCATTGAGCCGATTTAGATAAATACTATATAAAATATAAGCATTACTGCAGAAGTCGCTAACAGCGATTCTGGCATTTCTTGCATATAATGCAGGATCGCAAATAGCGATGCTCCAGCACTCAAAGGGTTAATCTAAAAAAAGGATAGATATTCATTTTAATATGATTTTAATATTAATGTTCAGGCATTTGTAGTACATGGAAGTGAATATATAAATATAAAACAAATTTTGTTTGATACTTAATACTTGTTCTTATAATTTAACACTGAAAAATACATTTTACATATAGCTGATGAACTCACTTTCATGCTATCTGATAAATTAATTAGTTGGTTTCAAAATTACCACATATCAAAAACTACATACCACACATAATAAATACTTTTGTGTGTATTCAAATACACCATCCATAAAACACTCACCTCTGTTTTCTCTGTTCTAAAGTCATTCCTTTATTGGAATTTTTGTCATTAGCCGCTTTCTTTTTGTTGATCTCTTGTTGTTTCTTCTGATTCTTTTCTCTTGCCAATTCACGCTGGTTACCCCCTGTAACATATTTTTAAGTGTTAGTCAAAGTAACTGGCAGCATTTCAAAAACAATATAATTAATTACATTACCTCAGATGGTAAAATTAAGGTTTCTGCTAGTTACAAAAAATTGAATGTTGTTTTCTAATGCACTTAAGAGTTGAATTGCAGTATAATGCTAGTCAACATGCTATTTTTTTAAAAAATCATTATTAAATTCAATGTTAGTACGTACTAGCTCATTCCACACCCTGGTATTCATAATCAAGTATTTTTTCTTTTATACTGGGTCAATTTCAATTTACAATCAACGACCAAAAGTTCATCCAAAAAAAGGGTTCAATTGATACACTGTAAACTACAAACCAATATCACTGGTAGTTTCAAAAACTGTTGAAAAATCGTATGGACTCTCATCTCCCACCTCAAACAGAAAAACCTAGTCGTGGAGTATGAATATGAATTTTTGCTGGGCAAATTAACAACACTTTTATTATCAGCTTGATAGCATATATTAAGGATGGTATAGCTAAGAACAGTAACTGTTAAATTGTTTAACACAGCCATTTTCTTAGATTTTAGCAAGATTTTTGAGTACCTAGAAGACAAGTGCATTGCTGTAAAGAAAATCCTGAAGGTAAACTTTATGCAAACTCCCTTTATTAGAAACAAGTGGGTTAAAATTAATTTTCTGGGTGATCTCAGTTAGTGAAGCTCAAACTCAAAAGTCATTGGTGTTATTAAATCTTGCCGTTCCAATTGACTACCACTAAAAAAGAGATGTCCCACATGGCTCTGTACCGGGTCCTATCACATATTATCAATATAGAACACATATGGATTACATAATGATCCTATGGGCCAATGAAACTATTGACTTTTTTCACTTTAGGGTGTTCAAAGTGATTTTTTATATTATTTATGTACTTAATGTAAAAATTATTAATAAACTATTACAAAAGTAATAATTCACTGAACTCAACCCAACATAATCACTTTTTAAAATATAAGTACATACATAATGTGTACAGCAGCTGTTGTAGCTGTCAGCTGATAAAAGATCAATAGAGAAAACTAAAAATAAAAGAAACTTTAACTTCCAAGATATTAAGGAGTTTTGATTAATTTTCTTTACAGGCATATGCATTTTACCAAGATAATATATACATCTTCAAAAGTTGCATAACATGAAAGTACGCAAATGTGCTGATGCCAATTATGTGATGGCCTAACACATTACCATTCCAAGGGTTAATAAAGGATAATTTGAGAGGATAAAAGGATTACTATTGCCTCCAATATGTGTGACAATAACAATTTCTGTGTAATATCTACCTTGTTCTTTAGATATAATATCTTCATTAAGCAACAAATGGGTAAGCTTTCACAAAAAGATAAACAATTCCAAATATGGTAATCACACTGGTTTGAAAACTATCATATGAAGTGGGATGAAGACAGTGTAATAAATACATTGGGAAGAGAATTTTTTCAAAAGAAATTTTTCAGTGATTGGAGCACTTGTGGTGTACTATTGAGTACCTACACCACTATACTCTTGATTCACATGTCAACACTATACTACATCCTCACTTACTAAAACAAATCTTTTAAACATGACAATATGAACCAGCATCTGGCATTGATTTGTTTCAACAAACGGACTTGTTAAAAAAATTCAAACTTACTGTATACATCTAATACCTTTATTTGATAAAAGTATTTTGCCACAAGTGTAGGAACTTTAAAGTGAATTATAGCTTGAAACACTACTTGGTAATTCTAGAGATAATCGTAATCTGGCTTCATTATCAAACAGTTGATAACAAGTTGCACATAATAGAACACAACAGATTAGAATAATACTGGTATTGTATAAATGAAATGGTAAATGTATTTAGTATTTTGTTTATCAACACATGACAAACAAATTTGGGAATAACTCAAAATCTAAACAGGCAGTATACATTTTTATAAAATGAACTAACATGCAAAGAATTAAAAAAGCATCACTTGTTAAGTGACTGACCTTGAAAGAAGAAAAGGCTGAAAATGTCAAAATAAAGTACAAGCCTGTTGGAGGGCCTACCTTAAAATAATGGTGGTTGGCTTGGGTGGAAGTTGACAGGATCAGTGATTTTCTTATATAAGTGTACCAGACCCAAAACTTTAGTTTGGAATTTTTGTTTTTACTATTTTTTTTTGTAACTTGATTTAGGTTTATTTCATGTTGTCTGAAGAAACCGGATATTTCCGGACATTTGCCATTGTTCAATGCTACAAAAACTCTGTAATACTACGTTTCTGAGATCTGCAATCTGATCTCTTCCTCATGTGAATAACTAACCTAACACATAATTAAAATCTTGGTTAAAATAAACAAATTATACCAAAGCCTTGTGATACGCTTGTGACACGTATACGACACAGATCACAATCGGTCTGAATTCACCGACCTAGGACGGATTTAGCAATGGCAAATATCGGGAAAATCCCGTTTTCTTCACAATCCCTCTATCGTCAAAAACAAACTTCAATCAAAGAGGTATTTATTATTGAATCATGACCATAATAGCTTTTAAGAGTAAAAAAACCCCATTTAAATCACAATAACACCCATAATTCTAATATCCAACAGGAAAATAACCTGTATATCTATGTTATATCGATTTCAGGAAAATAACTTGTTCAAATTAAAGTAGTTAAATATTTGTATTAAAAAGTAATGAAAGTTATATTGAATAGATGCTGTGTACACGAAGCAACACTTTTGATCAGAGGAGTGTTGACAAAACATCAGAGGTGTTGACAAGAATTGACACCAACAATTGAACAAACAGCTGGAGTGGAGAACACACTTCACAACAACACATAACTACTTCCTTCCATTATCCCACACAAATTGCCCTGTATTTCTCCGGCTTGCCATTCAATAAGACTACGACACAGTCCATTGCTACTTTGTTTAATTAGGCAATCATAAAACAATTAAATATGGCATGATGTTGCTTTAATACATAACTATAAAATGAAAAATATGGGGAATCAGGTCTTTTAACAAACTAATTTAGACCAACGTAAATAGATAGTGTAATTTTTAACTTTTCAAAATCCCAACATGCGTTACTGATAGAGTACAGTTCCTATTAGACGAACACATTCATGACGTCAGCTTTGTACCAGACTTTAATTGCTGTTATTTTTCAATTGAATTATGTTTATTCAATTGTTCTCCGTTTCCTCCAAGGGATACCTAAAAAATCAAGCAATCCTGCACCCGATATGGTACACGATAGTCTGAGGTATCATTTAAGCGTGGGATCAAATTTAATAAATCACCAAGACAGGCAAACAATAAAAACGCAAAAACGAAATGCATAGTAACGTGTACACCATTGGGTGTACAACGAACTTTACAAAAACCCGGTGTGTACCCTAACAGGTACACAACAGCAGTTGTGAAAGATCGCGTAAAAATAGAGTACACATGGTCATGAATGTGTTAAAACAGTAGACAGAGGTTTTGTGAATGAAACTGTGTAATCTTGGTTTAGATTTATTGTTTTATAGTATAAATAAATTTTCGAAGTCCATAATATCAAAAAGTTGTATAAAATATGTACAAATAACATAATATTAATTAAAATAATATTTTATTCTTCGATAGATGTGGTATACGCCTGCCGGTATTGATATCTACCAGTGGCCCACTTGTAAAATTGCACAATTTCTGTCCAACTTCTTAGTTTTCATATATATGAAACATAAAAGCAATATTTAATTTACCAACATTTTCAAACCGATTTTATTTTAACAAAAACAGTGTTGTCTTTTATGTCATTTCATTATTTATTGTTGTAGTTTGAAGTAGTTGAAAAACGCCAAGTGTTTAGTTTGTGGAGTAGCAACAATGTTGATATACAAAATATTGGTACTCACCTATTACTACTGAAATATTTAGCAGGCGAGCTGACGGGGGCACTAGTGGCACAGATTCGGCTGAATATCTTAAAATCATAAAGTAAATTTATAATATACATCCTGTCCACTTTGTGGAGGACCCATAACTGACTGAATTTATTAGGATTGGGAAAGAGGTAGATATTAACTAAGAGGGCCAACAATGTAAATTTAAATTTTCTGAAAATTAATTCTTTTTAACAAAAAAATTCTCAACAAATAGGTATTCTGTTATTTAGAATACAAGAATTTGTACAGATAAGAGTTAAAGCCATTAAGAGTAATACACCCTGTTTCCGGTTTAACCTGAGGTGACATCATGACAGAGTTCAACAGCCCAACTATAAATTTAGGGGGCATCAAACCAGTTCGGTCCAGTTGCAGTGCGTCAGAGGACAACATAAAGGATGTTGGCCATTGTGGCAATCTGATACTTCCCACTTGCCGACACGACATGACACAACACTGTGCTCTGTCTGTGTCCGGCACACAGAACAATTAGTGGCAATTTGGTGTTGAGCATCTTATTAGTTAGCTCCCTTATTGCTGTGATTGTCTTAGACAAACAGTTCAACAGTTCAGTATTCACTAATTACAGTGGCAAGAGACAAAAATTAGAACTGTATCAGCTCATATCACATTAATGTTACATTAATTCACATAAATTATCTCAGAATAAAACACTAGGTACCTAATTAAATAATAAACTATGAATCACTCAGAAGCTTACAATGTCTCATTAATTTCATTCTTATTTATTTTAATCACTATTATTAATAATTTCCAATTAATGTCAAGATGTAAAATGTACTTCATTCCCTCTATAGAGTTTAACCGAACATTATTTCTTATTAAGTGATAATCTAAATAATTTTAAAATGTTGTTTAATGTTATTAAATTATTATGTTTCATTAATATAGTCTAGAAATTACTTATACAAATTAATAACATTTGGATTTTATTAATATTGCAACATAGTAAATAAATTCCTTTCCACCTCTTCATACAAAGTTCTGTGTGTTTAATAGTGTATTGGCTTGCATGTGCCTACATCCATGTAACATTTTGAAATAATTGTGAACTGTTTTACAAGGTTATACATACTCATAGACACCTAAGTATAACATTTTTTCTCTCAGGTATCATCACAAATTTCTATAATATGAGTACAAGTAAGACCACTATACCAAAATCACTTCCAAAATATTTTGCAGATTTTAAATTAATAACTAAAATTTCAATATGTATATAATTATAAACCTTTTAACACTTTTTAAACTTTTTATTTTCATACTATGTACATTTCGAATTCTGGGAAAATAAAAAGTTTAAAAAGGTTTATAATTATATACATATTTATCAAACACTTTTCGAGGCTACATCTCTAATAAAATTTCAAGTTTTATTTTTGTGATGGTTGTTTATTAAGATTCAACACTGTATATCGTTTACAGTGTGCTTTTATATACTCAAATCTCAGATTACAAATACACTTTAACAATCCTGCAATCATGGTTTGACTCTGATCTTCTCGTGAAGCACTACGAATATTGTTAATCAGAGTTGCAGATTTTTTAATAAAGCATTATAAGAAATTTAACCCAAAGCTATTTTTAATGGTAAATTATAAAACTTTCCATAAATGAATTACAAAGAAAAAGCTCCTGCAAATCATGTCAGTCGACACAATTCTTATAGAATCTGAGTTTATCCCCAATAAAAGGTTTTTTTATTTTGTCACAGAAAAGCAAGAAGCTAACTTCTGATAGAGAATGCCTAACAGTATACACGATTTGTATTAAAATATACTACAGTTGAAAACAGGATAGATAAGCAAGAAGAGGAAATATTCAGACTCTGCTCATCCTCAAATAAGGAAAGTTACGTCAAGTTTTTCAGTGTTGAATAACTATAACCTTGAGAGAGAACAGACAACTACTAGTCCCTATTCTACTACATACAAGTAACTGGTTATCAATTCATCACTTTTCAGTTATGTTTCTCTACTTAGATTTTTTTTAAACTTCTTCCAATACTGTAATAGTATATCATTGTTACATATATAGAGGTTTTAATAAAAATCACACATTTTTATGTTTATTATGATCAGAGAAATCCAGTTGTTTACTTCAATAATATACAAGGTTCGAGTATGCCACATCATATTGAATAACAGGTTTTGCTGAGGTTGTATGCAAAACTTCAAGTTTAAAGCTTATTTCATTCTGATGGGTAGGTTACAGATGTTACTATGTCATATGATCATACTCAGTTTGTTTACAAATTTATTTATTCTCTGATTTTCTCTTTGCCACCATGGTTACCTATAAGACCGATGTAAAAAATGTTCACTAATGCTCAGTAAAACCCCAAAGAGTGGCAGGCAACATCATTGAATTTGGCGATGCCTCATTAAAGCTTCATGCAAAATTTCAAGTCTATAGATCAAATTGTTCTCAAGATATGCAGACAGCCGGACAGAAATGAAAATTTCCAGTTCTTTGAAATTTGGCCAATGCTTAGCCTATAAGCTCATTTTTCACAACTAATTAATATCACTTTGAAACATTTCATTTGTTCTCTCTTCAGTCTCAACACTGGCTATCAATAAACATATTGTTCATAGTTACTTGTATGTAATTCAATATATTACACCAAAAAAACACAGATTTTTTGTTGTTGCAAAATCTTTTAAATAGCGATAATTTTAAATGATTTTATTATAATGTCTTGTTATATCAAATATAAAGTCTCATTATGATGGCTCACCATTTTAGTTTCATACTTACCTGTTTTACATTCAAGATACCCATCACTGTTCAAGTTCAGAATCAGAATATTCTTTATTCATTATTCATTATTTTGTATTGAGAGTTGTACTGAATGGTGATAGACATTATACTTATGATTTTTTAAATTAACATACATAGTAAATAGGCTGTTTATCAATATTATACAAGAATATTTGTATTAGAAATTATTCTAAGTTTTCTATAAATTTCTTATCACTAATATTTTGTATATCTACTGGTTCAACCTTGTAAGTGAATCTTTGATACTCCTTTCATTATTAGATTTTTAATTTGGTTATTCTTACATATGTTTGTTACTTACAATAATACTATAATAATAATTATTATTATTATTACTCTCCCAAATCTCATAGAGTTGAAATAGGGGAGTTATTGTAAAAAAAAGAAGATAGGTTTTTCGATTCAGCCACTATACATTCTGGATGGCTGGTCTGCCTCACCCTGTATAACACATTCACTACCAAGGGTCACAGTAAAAGTGAGTAGTGACACTTCCAATATATATGACTCTGTGCCCTTGGTAGTGCTCTTGATAGCCAAAGCATTAAACTTCATTCTAAATGGAGTGGACGCTGTCTTAAAGATTCAAACAAGTTTCACGCCAAATATTACTTGAAATTAGTCATTAGTTAATTTAGCCATTTAGTTCATTCTAATTGGAGTGGACATTGACTTAAAAGATTCAAACAATTTTTATACCAAATATTACTTTTAGCTAGTCAGAATACATAACTACATAAAATAATAATAAAAGATTACTAAAGATAGCCTACATTTACACAGAAATTCTAGATGCCAGTTAAATAAATGAAATAATCAAAAGTCATCAACTATTCTTAAATGTCTTGTGATATTTACTTCAATAAATTAATATGTTATCATCAAACTTGTCAACTAATAAAACTGTTAAGTAAAGGATCATATTTGAAGTCTGTCCATCAGCTAATTTAGCATGATTCAATATCTTTAACTGGTAATTTATTTAGTTGGTCTCTATTTCTCAAGTTATTTGAAACTACCCACTACATAGCTAATATATTTGAGACATGATACTTTCACCAAAATTCCCAAGTCAACTTTACTAATACTGTTCAGTAGTTTACAGTTCTGATGAAGTAGACATGTTGTTGACTAATTTTCACAAGATGTATTAAGTAAGCATTTCACACTTGTAAAAGGTGATAAACATGTGCGTCATTAATTAGCTTAATCTGAACCTGACTAAAACCACTAGTTATATTACTACCAAAAGAGTTAATTATCAGAAAATTGTACCGTGACATAAAATTAGAATACAAAGATTTATTTAATTTATTTTTCTGATACAATATTAGAACTAGCCTTGATTAAATCTAAAAATTTAGAATTAAATAAAACTTTTCCACAGTGTAAGTGGTCTTGAAAGAGATGAGAAATAAATAAAGAATTTCAATAGATAATTCTATAAATGTATCCACCACCGGAAACAGGATTAAAAACAAGTTATAGGATGGTTTGGACTGTATGGCGAAAGCAAGGAGACCAGAAATAGACAATAAACCACAACAACAAGACTTTCACCTAACGAGAGAGGTGAATTGAGGAAATCTGCAGAGACCTTGAATGGAGTTAATGTTCAACACTACTGAAAAACAAAATATTAACAACACTACATAACATAGAGCACAAAAATTGGTTTACTTTGACATTGAAGCATGTGCTGTAAATTTGTTATTTCGCACTAAAGGCGTGAAAGTAGTTGAAATTCACTGCCAGAATTGTGATATGTAATGACAAAAACATTGAGCGATGGAATGGCATTTAAATGGATAAGAGATTTAAAATGTGGCTAAAAAATATTCATGATTACAAAAGGAGTGGATGACCCTCAATAATCACCGATTTATCTGAGTGGCAAAACTAATCAGATCTCATGACAGCATTTTGCTAGGAACAATCTGATAATCCACCAATTTAGTGCCCAGTGATTATAATTTGTTGTTTCATTAGAAGAAGCATCTTGAAAGTCAGCACAGCAATGACAACAATAGCGTCAAAATGATTGAGCTGAAGTCACTATTAATTCAGGTAGCAATCTTAAATGCAGTCAGTATACAAAACGTAATTTTTAGTTATGATAAGTACCTTAATCCCTAAACAGTTTTATTTTTGTACCTAAAATTATGTTGTTTGACTGAATGTTTTTTCTCTGTTTTTTACATGGACAGTTTTGTAAAAGTTTAGATATATATACCTTTTTATGCAAAAAAGTTATTTTTAATTTTTTTTTTTTTAACTTTCATTATCCGTGTCCATGTCATCATCACGCAAACAAAGCCAATCAGCTATTTGTACCCGGCTATTGCTATGATACAATTTTCACTAGAAAAATTCATAAATACTTCAGGACAGGTGACATGTAACATGTGGTTATTATCTGCACTGTGTGACTATAGCAAACTCATCAAGGTGCAGACATTCATAACAAGTACTGACATCTAGTAAAAAAATACTAGACCCGCAGTTGTCACAGAAATGCTATTTTGTACAATATTACAGCACACAACCGAATAAAACAAGAACAATAAAATGCTGCGTGATATAACATTAGCAACCCAATTTTAAGCAACCACTATGAACGTAATATTCAATCAGACCGTGAATATTAATAACCGTGAAGAGGTTAATATTGATGGAAATTGTGTAAATAGTAGATCTAAATATGCGCTTTGATATAACAATAAAATTGTGAAAAAAGTTTACTTCATTTTAGTATATATCAAAACGTACTTACTTTTATAAACCATGCTTCATATAATCGATGGCATTGCAATTTTATCTGCTTCTATATGTAAATAAGTTGTTAATAACAATTAACTAAACAGTTTATTTATTGTTGAGTAAGTACTAAATTGTTATTTTACTGTATTAGTTTATTTTTGGTTTCATTCTTTACATGTTTATATTTCTTTAACATCAGTGCTGTTTTATTTAATATTATGCCCATATATATTGAATTTAAAAAATAATACAAAGTAAAACCGCAATTCCCAAAAAAACTTATAATTTTGTAAAAATTCTAAATTAAATTAATTAATGAAATTAATTATGGCTGCTCATCTTGAAGTTTACTTTTATAAAAAGTGACTTGATGAGTGCTTACTATTTTTTTTTATATACCTCTCCTAAAACAAGTCAATAAAGAATTGAGAAAAGTTTTTAAGGAAATTATTTTAGTATTGTATATAATTTATTCCATGAATATATAAAATATTTACCTCTGATATTATAATTTATTATATACCATTACTTATGTGCTAGTAAATTGTTTTTTGTTAACATACACCATTAGTATAGTAATATTAACTTTTATTTGTAGTAAGTGCAGATTCATCATATAGAACTTAAAACGTTTTTGGAGAAAATGGGATATTTAATGAAATTACATGTATTTTATTTACTATGACAGGAAACTTTACTACATGGTTGGCAGATTTAGGAAGCATGTTCATTTGTCAAATATTTGTATGATTGCAGTACAAGATTACTTAAATCAAGGTATGTAATTACAAAATACATGGAAGGATCTTTTGCGGTAAAACAATTCATAATAAAAATTGAAGTTTTTTTTCTTTATTTTAACAAATATACATATTTAACAATCACATTTATAGTTTTTTCAACCCAGCTACTCAAACATAAATTCTACAAACAAAGAAAAATTTCAAATTTACATATTTTCTGAATTTTAAGGTGCATATTAATCTATTGGAAAGATTGAATTGAAGTTCTGGAAAGCACAAATGTGAAAGATATTTTATTTACAGACATGTAAAATTATTAGCCTTAACAGATTAAAATACAACTGTAACAAATAATATATTAGAGAATTTTTTATTATATTACAATAAAATATATAAAGGAGACAATATTAGATTTTTTATTGAGTAGCCCTTTATTTTCACCACTCTGATAATAAAAGTTAAACAGTACATAAAACAACAATGTATGAAATGGTACGAACTGAATGTCAACAGTACGGTATGGTTGGTGTGTATGTCTGATAACAAAGAACTAGTCATAAAACAAGTACTCTAGTTGTACTAAGATTGTTATCTAACTTTGAACGATTCACTAAAGTATGAATCTATTTTGGTTGTGTTAGAAATCTCAACAATTATTCACTCCCATGTTTTAACTGATTTATAATCTGGTTTCGTACACAGTCTTGATTATTCATATAGAAAGAAGTTAGTTAATAATCACTGGTTCACTGGTAATAACTACAGTTTTTTTTGTGCCAAAGAATACTCTGCTTAATAGTGTCAGATTAATCTGTATCTGAAAATAATTAATCTTAAAGTGTTCACATTAGCGAATTTTAAACATAGACCTACTCCAATGATTTCTGTTTACTTTATATACAATTATTATAAAATGCATATTTCAACAAAGTATGCAATTGCTTATTTATTTCAATTACAGCTGTAATTAAAGTCAACAATAGCAGGTTTAGTTTTCAAAGTTAAAGGACTAATACATTACCTTTCATCAATATCTTGGTCCTACCAATAAAAAAAAAACTTAAAAAAATTATTTTTAATCCTATGCTACAAGTCCTGGTCATGATGCATTAGAGCACTGCCACATTGATAAGTGAGCTATCTGCACACCCAAGACATCAAGTCAGGATAGATGTTGTGCCTAACGTTAGAGATTTTTTGTGGTCCGGTGTGCACTTATGAGGGAGTGGTCCTGTTGTAAAGCGTGTGGAGGTCCACCTTAAATTAACAATGGTTGGCTTGGGTGGTTTACGGGACCAGTATATTCTTGTATAAGTAAAAACAAAACAAAAATAATTTTACAAAACCACTTGATTTGTGTTTTTTTTTTTATGTTTTTGCTAGGCATCATATCATAACCATAATAATAGCTTATAATGGTTAAAAACCCGTTTTAAACCGTAGCATGGTTAGAAAAAATTACTTGTAGTTGGAGAGCAATTAAGCAAAAAAATGTAATTAAAAAGACATTTAACAACCCTTTTACTGCCGACGTCCGACATATCGGACGTCGGCATTTTTGTTGCCGAAAACGCCCAACGTCCCCGATATGTCGGACGTCTGTTTTTTTTATTGTTACTGGCTACTGTTTATGTTCAAATGCCGAAATATTCAGGTATTGTTGGTTGTTTAGGAGGGGAAAGGATAATGAAAAGAAGCCATTTGAAGAACTTTGGATTTCTATTTTTCGTCGTCTTTGACTAGAATTGACGAACTAAACCTAGCTGTCAAAACCAGATGATCGGGTTAGATTACTGAAATCTTCGTTCATTGTTGTTGTTTTACAATGTTATCGAAAGTTTTTTGAAGTGTTTACTTTTGTTGATCAAGGATAAAATGGTAGTAAAAGAGTTACATCTAACTCTCCTGTGAGTGAGGGAACAATAATTAAACCAGTCTAATCGATGTGGGTGTACAAGTGCAAGACGAACTGAGTGACAATTTCCTTCAGAATTTGTCAGATATTCAGATGCCGAGAACGATTCTGATAATTAGTGTTAGGGCTATTGATGACAATCAAAGTGATGTGGATGACACTGATGACGATCCTGACTTTAATCTTACCATCAGATAATGAGGAGTTAATTAGATAGTGAGGGGGATGTGGCACAGATAAGTTTACCTTCAACTTCCACTGGTAGGCCTAGAGGAGGCCTACCAGTTTTGGGGAAAATCCTCATAGTGCAGCTATGTTTCAAGGTAGCACCCTTCAAATTTGGTATATGTTCTAAGCATTGCTCTAGTTTTTATAATGATATCATGCTCAAAATTTTAGTATAATTTTAAAAAATAAATTATCAGATGCCAAACACAATTTTTATTATTTTATTTATTTTTTATTTACATAATTTTTTAAAATTAAATAAAGAGTTTGTTTCAAATTAAAATTTCTTTTTATTACTTGGAAAAACAGCATTTAAATACGAGTAAATAAAGTAAAAATTAATGCAAATCTAAATGAAAAAATAAAAAAGATACAGCAATTTTTTTTGTAAATGAATGCACAACACGATTTTCCCCCTGGCAATTTTTGACTGGTACGATAAAAAAAATGGCCGGCAGTTAAAAAGGCGTTAAATGTATGGAACATAAAAAAATTTAAATATAATAAGACAAAAAATTGCTCATCAAATTTTAACTAAGGCTTGGTAAAACAGTCATCTTTCTGAATGAACACAATTTTTTTTTTTAAACTCCAAAACACAGTATGATTTTGACTGGACAACAAGTTCATATGGCAGGGAAATTTAAGCATTGATAAATGGATATTCTCGGACAGATTAATATGTCTTCAATATAATAATTGCCTTAAGTGTTGGTAAAGCAAAACCCCCTACTGTATTTATAAAAATACTTATGCATTGAAACGCAATGATGTAGTTATTAAATTTAATTAATTATAACTTATAAAATACAATTTTTTTTTTTTTTTTTTTTATTTTAATAATAATATAAAATTAATCAGTATTATTCTAGTATTCTTAACAAACATGTTAAAAAATAGATATATGTTTAATATTATTTGGAAAGATAAATTCTGATGCAGCAATTGACTAATTTATTTAAACATGTGTTTAAGGGGGGTGGCAACCATGTCTCAGTATTCTGGTGAAAACATACCAGTTTATTCACCTTCGCTATCCACTGTTGTGAAGCTTGATATAGGACGGAAAAACATTTTTTAATGATTACCAGTATTGAAAAGGTTGTTGCTTAAGTAAAAAGGTATGCACCCAAATTGACAAAGATGGTGCCAAATTATTAAGCTTAATAAGTAAAAAAAATGAAATAAATAAATGTAAAAGCTATATCTTTCTTTGCCACTCAACTTATGGAATTACAAAAAGTACACTATTTTACATGTAGGCTAAACAATTTTTGATTACAAAAAAAAATTATTAAAACAGAATTCATATTATTGATAATAATGCATTTTTGACAAAATAGAATTTTAATTGAGTTTAGTAAACTTTCTCATTTGTGCCTGCTGTATACTTTGGAACAGCCAGTTCGACTAGCTAGTGCTCTGTGCTGGCGAGGTGCACATAGAAAGAAATTGAGGTTATATGAAGTTAAATATTTTTTTTTTATTTAATACATAAAAAACCTAACCACTATATGATTGGCTCTTAAAAAGATACTTCCTGAGTCCAGCTCAATAAAGTGAATTCAGTTGTTCATCAACCTCATTTTTCAAGAATTGATTTCAGAAATGAAAAGCAGAAACAATGAAAGATATGTTAAATGTTCTTGTTATGATACACCAACATTAACAAGTTTCTAAACAGCAGCTTTGCTACATGACAGGACAGCTATATGACAATACACATTGGTCTCTGCATTACACTTATACACTTATGCACTGAAATGTAATGATGTAGTTATTTATTTGAACTACTAACAACTCCACAATAGTGCTATTTGATTGCCACTACACTGACAGTCAACTAAGGAACTATTACGAAAGCACATAGTAAAAGTTTAACAAGGACGTTACAAACAGAAAATTATTTTTTTCTAATTTGTCCAATTGTGTTTTTTTTAAGCTGTTACCGCAAGTCTTGTATTTTCATTGATGCTTCACTTAGTATGTAATAATAATAAGATGTTTTATTAATTTTAGATTTGTCCTGGATAGTTCTAGGTTTAGGCATTCTGAGAACTATCTTAATAGGGATGCGGACCCAATTTATCAACTACAATCTGGCAAGAAGAAAAAAAAAGAACCTGAAGATTCTGACAGCAATTTGGTATATGAAAATATTGCTAAATTTGTTTACAATATAATTTCTGTGATTTTGATTCATTCCCATCATGATTACCCATATGACCAATGTACAAGTACTTGTACACGCTCAGTTGAATTCCATGGAATAAAATGCACAAACATTAAACTGCCTAAATAGAAATGAAACTTTATGTAAACTTTAAGTCTATAAGTATTAACATAGACAATTAAAAAAGGCATAACAGGCTAGTGGTTCAATTGACAGTTCAATAATGCATACGCATGTACCTTTAGAAGTTTTTAGTAGTGTAAAAGACACATACATAAGCAATCTAGGATGCACAGCATAATACTACATTAACACAATAATGATGATACAATAATGATAATTCATGCTGTGTCACGGTGCCAATGCTAGCTGACACTGTCTTTATCCTTCCCATCGTTTTCATCATTACTGGAATTATCATCATATTCTTTATTCATAAAAATCCCAGCTTAAAATTCATTTGAAAAAATTTTTATACAAATTTCTATACAATCGATACAATTGTGTTTATTTTCTAGTCATTTACAGATCATAAATATTGCGTTCATCAACTACGTATATTAAATAAACTAATGTAATGACAAACAAATGACTTATATAAGTTTACAAAATTCCACTCTTCTATCAAAATCATCTTCTTGTAGTTTTTGTAATAATTGTATTTTGTAAGGCTTACAACTTTATGTTTTTATACGAGGTGGTATCGGAAAATTCCTGGACTAGGTCTGGTAATTTTTGTTTCTTACCTGGGCTATTATTCGTTGTTATCCCCTTCAAAGTAAGCTCCATTTGAGTTGATACAACAAACCCAGTGTTTTTTCCATGACTGGAAATGTTCAACAGCTTTTCCAGAAAGATGTGAAGAACTTTGTGTATTCTTTTTGTACGTCTTCAATACTGTCAAAACGCTAATCTTTCATTTGCATTTTCATTTTTGGGAAGAGAGAAAAGTCACAAGGGACTAAATCTGGCGAATAGGTGGTGATGTTGAACGGTAGCCATCACAGTAGCTATATTAATTTTGGCCAAAAATTGTTGTTTTCATGGAAGCGTGAGCTGGTTCGTTGTTGTGATGCAACAGCCAGTTTTTGTTTTCCCACAAATCAGACCTTTTTCAATGCACATTTTCCCTCAAATGCATCAAAGGACAATACAAATCTACTATATGTCATTTATTGCCTGACATCTTATGAATGAGATGCCGAATTTTTCCAACAATTTCATCTGCTTTGCTCTAGGCAGGTCGTCCTGAATGATGATTATCTTCAATTGAAGTTTTGCCGGCCTTGAAACGAACACACCACTCAAAAATATGTGTTCTACTCAGTAAATGTTCTTCAAAAAAGCTTATTGAAGCATTGCAAAAGTTTCCATTGGTAATTTCTTAAGTTTAAAGCAAAACTTGAGTAAGCTCTTTGCTCGAATTTATCAGCCATCACAAAAATCGCTAAGTAATGATAGCACACAACAACAAAACTCAGCACAATGACTCAGTGACTATTGTGGCAAAGGCTACTGGCACACCGGCTTGTACACTACTTTTTGGTCTTCCAGTTTTCAAATGGGTTTTTTACATTGCCTGTCAATTCAAAACGTTGAACTGATTTTTTAAGTACTGCTGAATTGACTATTGGATTACTTTCAGAAAATGTATCACCAAACAAATTCTTTCTTTCGCAATATAACCTGACATGGTCAACATAGCCACACATCATTAACAGTGTAGCCTATCTCTATCAAGGCTAGTCAATAACATTACAACAAAATCATCAAAGTAAGTACTCAAGATGCTTACATAATAACAGTTCAGTTGTATATGGTATTTATGAAAGAAATATCAACAATCAACTTAGAAAACCCAAAGTATAAAGATTTTGATCAGTTCTGCCTTTTTGACATCATCTGAAATGTGCTTTCTATTCAGTTTGAGGGTGCCAGTGCAGTACGTTTTGTTGGACTGCAGTTAGGAGGCAAAAGAAAAATTATTATAATAATTCTCCACGTATAAAGTGTGTCCTACAAACAGTTTACCTCTTATCAGATGCATAACAACTTTGGTAGTGTGATCTTTGCTTCCAAAATCTGGCTCCCAGAGTATGCAGCAAATCAAACAACTAATCCCTGAGGCTCAAAGAGGGAGTACAATTTGATGGCATATTTATGATTTTTTCCCCTTATGTACTGCATAAACACAATATTAAATGGCCTCTCCACAGTACTAATCCATTGTCAAGTGAAAGTCTCTTACATGAGCAATATATATATGTGTATATATATATATATATATATGTGTGTGTGTGTGTGTGTGTGTGTGTGTGTATATATATATATATATATATATATATATATATGTGTGTGTGTGTGTGTGTGTGTGTGTGTGTGTGTGTGTGTGTGTATATATATACATATCAACCAAATTCCTTTAGCCTGTCCTCTGTTTCAGAGCGATCACGTTCTTGCAAGAGTGTAGGCCTGCATCTCAAAATAAATAAAAATCTGTCTCTGCTTATTTGTTCTCGCAAAGTACTAGATCAAATAATCTGGATGTTTTGCAGTAGTCCTGGTAGTGGCTGATTCTTATTGTTCCTATGTGAAGCAAAATAACTATGAAAACTTTTAAGTTCTGGTAATTCAACACCTTGCCACTTATTTAAGCCTATTCTTGAATTTTCAGTTAATGTTGGTTTTAAAAATATTTGAAAACCTTATTTGTTTGTTTCTCCAACAATACTTAAAAAAAAATATATATATATCAGAGAAGTAGGTTAAACCAATCGATTGGCTAGTTGTCACCTGGTAACAGTACTTTTTAAAACCTATTTTCCCTTATGAATTCTACGCAGTGAAAATCCTGTGTAGAAGAAGCAGACGGAGGATTGTGATGGTTAACATGTCATCCTAATGATCACTTTCTTCCCCATTCAGTTCATAATCACCATCGTCACTTCATTCAGGATCACTGTCACTTTGGTTTAGAACAACAATTTTATTTCTAGTCACTGAAGCAGCAATAATTGTACAACTATAAATAAATATAATTCACTTTTTACAATACCCTAACACCCAAAAGTAGTCAACACAACACAAAAGCATGGCGGCACAACAAAAGGCACGAACCAGAAACTGACTGCACACAAGAGAGGTTGTAGTCAGTACACAATGCTACAGATCACAAAACGTTCCCCAAGTAATGCTAGTTGGCGACTAATGAAATAGTTGTATGTGGGCATAAGCACAAGGAATCCTGTGAGCAGCACTGATTTGGCAGTTCAGAATCCAGAATTTCCTTCTTGATGCACTCAATGTGTTAATATAACATAGGTTATTAATACTCTAGTTTTATCAAAGAATATAAAGCATCCATAAACTTAGGCCTACCAAAAACAACTAATAACAGCAAAACTATAATTTTACAAATAAATTGCCTTAGACTCGAAACAGTTCAATAGTTCTTATTGGCTATACTATTTAAAACAAATAAATTAAATTGGTGCCAAAAAAGTTATAGCAAAACAATGATTACTGATAACAAACAAAATTGTAAATAAAAGCCATGAGTTAGAGAACACTAACCCAAATCTAGAAAATGCTCATAGTGTGCAATGTTGGCTAAATCTCAGAACAAAATCAGCATTATGTGATACAACTTGATTGAAAACTAATAGGCCTATCTTGCTTGATTTACTAAATAAATTTGAGATCAGATTAAATATGTGTTAAATGTTTAAATACTTCTTAAGAAGTATATAACTACTTAGGCTAAATGGATTATATATTATTTTAAACAAAAGAAACTTACGTGTCATTTTGGATTGTAACTTGATCTCCGACTAGCAAGCAAATTTTCCAGAAAACTTCTTGGCTACTGAATTGCTTTCACAAAAATTTCTGCCAAACAGACTCTCCCCCTACCTTCTCTTCTCTTCTCTTCTCTTTCGTTCCCGATGACGAATAGTCAACAGTCAACAAAAAGAGTAAGTTAAAAAAAAGAATTCTATCTAAGCTTTTGGTACTGTAAAACCAACAAAATAAACTGCAGTATGCAATATGAATTATAAATTCTAGACGTTACTTCGTAAATTACTTAAGTATATTTCATTGCTTTTTCTGTGCACTCCTAAGGTATTTCGGCAATGATTAACAAGAGCAGTTCATAAAATATACACGGTGAAGGTACTTAAACCTGGATTAAAATCTCTTACACAGATATTTACAGTTTCTTCCATACATAATTACAATGTAAGATAATGTTTTGTATCAACAAGAGGCACACATTTTAATTGTAGCCAACAGTATAACCAGTTTTAACCACTAGAAAAAAATGGTTTTCTTAACATAAATATTAGACAATACTACAGAATTCAGAAGTTTATTCATTAGAATTGACCAATCGAAACAATGTAGGTTACTCCAGCAAATTATGAACAAGATAAGTTATCTATACTAGGCAATTCTTATTTAGGCTAAACATTTTTTTGATTTACTGTAAATAGGATTAACAGCTAGTAAGATTTTAATTTTATGTTTAAATTTACGCGAAGGCAGTTACTTTGTAGCTAAAAGGATTTTATTGTACAACTTCAGAACAATAACCACAAAACTTTTCCAAGTTTTAGAATATCTGTTATTCTCAATAAAATATTACTTGAGTGTAAAGCAGTGTAGCTATGGCTTCTATTACAAAACATAAAGTCATTTAAATTCTTTAAACATGTACAATAATATATCAGATAAACATTGCATATTGATTAAGCAGATTTAGCTTGATAAGGGTTTACAACGGGCCCGATATATACTTTTTTATAAATAACTTATATAAGCTAAGAAATTGTTCCCCTAAAGCATAATGCATAAGGACGAGTAGTCACTCGGTAATAGTCATAGAAATGTCCAAAGTACGCAATGACAAGTGAATTGTTGATATTCTACCCCTTAAAACTGTAATCATTAAGATTAAATTGTAAACCCATTGTTTCCTTGAAGGTGGCATGGATTTATTTAAAAACCAATACCAAGTTCAAAAAGGACACCTGTACATTTTATTGATTCAGTTAGAGCTTTATGGCAATTATAATTAAAAGCCATTAAACTTTTTGGTCATTAGCATTTGATCAGTTCTGAATTGCATTAGAAGCACCATCAAGTCTCGACCGTAAGAACCCATTCCCCCCCCCCCAGATCAGAAGATAGAAAGGGCTAGGTTGTCAACAAATAAATGAGGATAATTTAGTTCATCCTGAACCTTTGAGGGTAGGTCATTAATATAAATTATAAAAAAATTAAAGCCTAAAACGGAGCACTGCGGAACTCCCTCTTCAACCATCATTTTAATAGGACATGACACCATCCAGAATACAGGAGTTCCATATGACCCGTTACATGAACTAAACTTACTACAGCCACTAATCGATAACAAGTCAGTAATATCATCAAATAATATAATAAAACAATATCACGACGACGACACAGATGTTAAATAATTAGCATACGGACAATAAAAGTATTTCAATAACAATATCGATACCAGGATAAAAACTAACAATATTAATGATAATAAGTTGATGCCCAACAGTAATAACAAACCATATTAATTTCAACATAGAGAACTCGTAATAATCAATGACCGAAACAACAATTTGTGTAATATTGTCAGGTTAGAGGGATTTAAAATACTTGAAGGATTTAAAGATTCAAGAGCATTATTTTTTTAATAAGTAAAATAAGAATGAAATATATTTATGTACTGTACTCAGGTTGTAACATCCGTGGTATAAATCGATAGTAGCTTAAGGGGGTGAAGCAAAAGCTCTTGTACAGATACGTCAGGCTTGAGTTCCGTTGGGCACTTTGAATTCAATAAGGTGGAGGATCTCAAATCATTGAGTGAGGACATTGATGGGTTTAAATGCGAAAACCAGTCCTTCGTGTACTCAAACGCGGGATGTTGAATTTTTAAGTTCACCGTTGTCAAACCCACCCAAAGACAACACTCTCGATCAACTTTCTTCTAGATTCTGTCATGAATTGTTAAGTTTTTTTTTTAATCGGTACTCCAGATTAAAGGAGATCACTGTATTTTTTATTAATTATACATAAAATTTAAAGAAAAGTGTGTCATATTCAAATCGGAAACGTAATTATCATTTTTCGTCGTCAGAAAATGGAAATAATTACTTTCAAAATAACGAAAGAATTACCCTTCCAAAGTTTACATTTTAATTGCCATCCTTAATGTTTTGAATAGATTATTTGTTGAATTTTTGAGAGATGTGTTTGAAAGGAAACACTCTTTTCATTGGTTTTTCACATTTTATAATAAGGATGGAATGGTCGCTCAAATACGGGAGGAGTGGCCATCAATATACAGGAAGAATAGCTCTTTTAACGTTTATGCCTTTTAAAATGTTGATTTTAATGGGTTAATCGTTCAGTGATTAGCTTTATCAAATTTGCCTGCAGTATTAAAGACAAACAAAAATAACCCTGGAGAGAGAACTCATCTTATTACGGTATTTATTGTATACTTTGTGTGCGTATCAGATATTATTGACATATTAGGAAACCTGATGTCGAATGATTCCATAAATAGTTTTTTTATAAATCAAATTTACTTGGTATTTAAATTTGAGAAATAATTTAAAACATGGAATCAAACTATTATTCTAATACAGGAAGAGTTATGTAATATGGCAAACAGTAGTAGATGGCAATGATGGAGAAGATACAAAAACGACATGTAATTTATGTCTGCAAGAGTATTACAAGAATATTTGAATTCCTAAGTGGAAATTGGTGACTCAATATAAGATCGCTATTATACATTTGTTTTTATTAATTTTCGTGCAACATTGTACTGATTAAATAAATACACTAATATATAAATATAATTGTGTGTGTGTGTGTGTGTGTGTGTGTGTGTGTGTGTGTGTGTGTGTGTGTGTGTGTGTTGTGTGTGTGTGTTCAACACAAAATTTGAATACTTAAAATTTGTTTTTACCTGAAGGCTAAGGGCAGCCGACTCTAGATAATTCAAAACTCTTGGTAATTCGAACGAAAAGGCCGGTCCCTTGAAAAACTCTCGGTATTTCGAACTTACCGCAGAGAACAGACTAATTTTGAACACGCAGTAATTCGAAGTCTTGTCGGCGGAACTCTCTATAATTCGAAATGACGTAAACGAATTGAGGTTAGACCGATACAGAACACACAGTAATTCGAAGTTCACTCGACAGAACTCTTTGTAATTCGAATTGAGAGTCGGCCGGTGGGAAACACGCATTTCAACTTATTCCTGTCATAACAAGAAACTTTGCATCCTGTGTCCCAGAGCATACTCTTTGCAGTGTTGGTTATGTTTGCGCCGTGTTGTGTGGAAGTCGTGTTTGTTGTGTGTAAGAAGTGTATGTCGTGATGGCTACTAAGCAAAAATATAAATGTCTTTCTCTTTCGGAAAAGAAAGAAGTGATCGCGGAGGTAGAAAGTGGTAAAGCGAAGTCGGAAGTTGCAAAAAACATTTCAAATCCCTGCGAGTACCTTGTCTACCATTCTAAAAAATAAACAAAAAATAGTTGAAGTGAGTTCCGTAGCAGGAAGAAAAAGAACGACAAAAGGTGAATATCCTAGATTAGAAGAGTGTTTAGTCACATGGCTTAGACAGTGTAGAGATAAAAATGTTCCTGTTGGAGGTTCGCTTTTAAAAGAAAAGGCAAAGGCATATGCTAAAGAGCTTGGCATCCCCAGCTTTGCAGCAAGCGAAGGCTGGTTGGCTAATTTCAAAAAACGTAATGGTATATTTTTTAAAAAGGTTTGTGGGGAAAGCGCTAGCGTTAGCGACAGTGTGTGTTCCGATTGGCGTGCAGATTTATCCAGCTTAACAGAAAGTTATGAACCACACAACATTTTTAACACCGACGAGACCGGCTTATTCTTTAAATGCATGCCGGACAAGACATTTACATTTAAAGACGAGAAATGCCACGGAGGGAAACATAGTAAGGAAAGGTTAACTCTTCTGTTGACTGTTAACATGGATGGTTCCGAAAAATTGAAGCCCCTCCTCACCGGGAAAGCAGCAAAACCTAGGTGTTTTAAAGGTATCCAGTCATTTCCCGTAACCTACCGCTCGAACAAAAAGGCGTGGATGACAACGAAGTTGTTTAACGAGTGGTTAAATTCATTGAACAGCGACATGAAAAAACAAAATCGTGAAATCCACTTATTCCTTGATAACTGTTCAGTTCATAACAACCCTCCAAATCTCTCGAATGTGAAACTTCACTTTTTTCCACCAAATACAACATCCAAGTTGCAGCCTCTAGACCAAGGCATAATTCAAAACTTCAAAGCATTTTACAGACATGAAATAGTCAATATTCTACTGGATGGAATTGACAGTAATGAAACTCCAAACATCTCTATTCTCACAGCCATGTTGATTGTTGAAAAAGCGTGGAAAAGTGTGAGTCAAACGACAATATTTAACTGTTTTCGTAAGTCTGGATTCTGTGTTAACACACCCGATGAAGAACTTCAAGTTGTGCAGCCAACACCTTGGGAATCTCACCCTGTAATAGGAGATGTTCCATTTGAAGATTTTGTGCAAGTTGATGACGAAGTTGCAGTATGGGGAACCATTACTGATGCTGACATTTTGGCCGCTAAAGATGAAGAACAACCTGATGTTGATAACGATGAGGAAGACCAGGAGTTCCCGCCTGTCACACTGAAGGAAGCCAGCACATCCTTAGAAAAGCTGCGCCATTTTTCTCTCAAGGTAAAGACATCGCAATAAACTACTGTAGTTAGCCTATCAATTTGTTAAACTGATTTAAAAATGCCATATTCTCCACACTGCAATTTATCCATCATTTTTTTTTACTGAATTTGATGTCCGAAAGTAGCGTAGACTTTTTTTAACCTTAGGGTCTTAGGGCTGTAAAATCAGCTGTTTGTTTACTTTAAAACTTCAATGTAAATACTGTATGTCATAAGTTATAATACAACCAACAAATTACGTAATTTTCTGCATTTGTTACGAAATACGCTGTGACAGTTGTTTTCTTTCTTTTCTTTGCAGACAGAAGTTGGGCCGGAAGTGTTCGACGCATTATTTGTGTTAAACAAGGTCGTCGATGAGGCACGAATCAACAAGAAAAAGCAATCAAAGATAACAGATTTTTTCAATTAATCATCAGAAATTAATGTTCTTTAAGTTTTGTTAGTTTGCCGTACGACATTGTGTGTTTAATAAAAAAAACTCTTGGTAATTCGAATAGTTTTCTTTTCCTCTCAATAAATCGAAACTCTCGGTAATTCAAAACTCTCACTAATTCGAATTTGTTTGCATGTCCCGCCAATTTCGAATTATCGAGAGTCGACTGTATTAAAAAAAGGAACACCAAAAGAATGGGTATTACGAGAGACATTTTAGGAGGAAATAAGGAAAAACAATGTTATTTGTATGTAAGACGTATGGACAACTTCACTAATATATAAATATAACTTGGCCTATTCTAACTTTTTTGTATTTTACCGCAATCCGTATATATTAGGATTACGAATTCTCAAAGAATTGCTTATATTTTATTAACATGCGGTTCAAATTGAGAAATCTAATATTATAAAACACCTCATTTGCGTTTAATTACTTCATGTTTTTACTAACCAGTGCCGGTATTAGCATTACTAGCGCCCTGGGCGAGATTTCTTCGGCGCTCCCTAACTGCAATTCAATTACATACGAAAAAAGGCTACCGGCACCTTTTCGTCCGGCGCCCCTGGGCGGTTGCCCAACCGCGCCCTACCCTAACGCCACTTCTGTCACTAACATTTTACTAAGAATAAATTACTTGTTATCACTAAATATGTAAGTACATTATGTGGGGCTACAAACTTAAGGGAATTATGCTTTTGGGGAGGGGGGGAAGTGAAATTCAAAATTATTATAAAAGGAATTATCCTTTAAAAATCGTAATTATAGTGTGTAATCTTTACACGCACACAATAATATTTCACGTACTTCCAGTTTTACCTCTTGTTTCTAGATTTCTTCCAACTTCAAAGCCAGCAATTAATTGTTTATTTATGAAAAGTATGACCGTTTAATTAAGATTAATGAAATTCTTGTGGCCAAACTATAAACATGCCTTTTAAAAGGATATGCAGTTTAATAACAACAGCCTATGATGTGTTAGTCACACATTCAGAAGTAACTAACTAACTTTTGTTAATAACATGAGTAATGGCATGTTGTGTAATATAAAGATTCTCGTCGTTTACTGCAAATTAATTTAAATATAAGGGAATTTTATAGAATTTGTAATCACATTATATAAGCGTGTTGTAAAACAAAAGGGCAGCAACGACAAGCTATATAGGAAAATCAGTAAATAAAGCAATTACGTAAGGCTGGATAGTGGTAAGAACAAGTGACGTCATTGTGCTCCTGAAATATCTATCATTCCTCTACCTCCGAATCAACTGTCGTTAATGTCGTCTGCTAAAGTAGGCTTAGGCTCCTGCATTTTCAATTTGGTCAGGTGTTGGCGTTGTTGGTGCTAGGGTAATGGTGGAGGTGTAAGGTGACGTGTACTGTCACTGTGTTATGTTTGTTCGTAGGCTTTTCTAAAGACTGTAGTCTAAATTTTTATAATAGCTAGTTGGAATGAATTATTTATAGAACTTACAAGTTTCACATAAAAGTGAGTAATGAGGTATCCTGTACAATTTTTGTTTTTACTTGTAAATTATACTATGTTAGGATTCAGCAGTTTATTGAATAAATAAATATTGCCGGTTGATTTGATAATGTAGGTTATCCTTCCATTGAAGTTAATGAATTTATTTATACCAATAATATCTTTACCCAAATTTTTACAATCAAGATCAAGTAGGCCTAAGTGCTGTTTTCAGTGATTTTGTTCAATAAACTGGTTTGTGGTATTCTTAACACATTTGATTTTCTTAACTCTAGAACTGTCAATTAGATTACTCTGTATTGGTGGGTTACATTTGGGTGTTTTGCAGATGAATTGTTAAACATTTCTTTAAAATTAGGTATAAAAAACAATATAACCATACGTATTATATATGCTTTTACTTTCGCCTTATCCATTTGGTCAGAATGATTCAAATAAAGGTCTATTATTTAGAGGTGGTTAAAGGGAAAATACTCAAACAATGGCCTAGTTGTAGCACAGAACCGGTACCAATGAAAAACTCAACATACATATTGAAACAGCCCTGTCAAAAATCGAGACCATTTGACCAATGTATCTCCTGGAACAGTAACAATGATCATCCACGATAAAGATTCAGCAGCAGTATAATAAGAGGCCACCACCACAATAGAATCAGTATATTCTCATCATATATAAAAAGTAACTAAAAGTTAAACTGTTTTGTTTGTTACATTTTATAGATACACAACACAGATAATTTTTATATAACATAATTCGTGTAAAAATATTTGTTTATATAGTTTAGATTATAAATAAATATGACTTTATTGTGGTGGTGGCCTCTTATTATACTGTAGCCAAAGATTCAACAGTATCTGTGTTGAATAGAATCAAAGTTATTAGTGTCAAAAGTTACTTCTGTGGTAAACATTGGCTTATTATGCAGAAAGTTACCATAGATTGGAAACGAGAGAGTAAAAACTCCAAGAAACAGAAACCAGACTAGAAATGTATGACCAGTTTTTTTCCCAGAGGCATAGATCAAGAAAGACCAGACTAATAGTTCTGGATACAAGTGGCCTTATTGGCTGGCGGTTTTAGTAAAATTCTGTAAAAAGATTTATGTGAAAATGACCTAAAATGTTTTGATGTTGGTATTTTTTAATATTAAAGTTTAGCCTGTACTATTCTAAATCAGCTTAGCTGTCCACTAGAAGATAATATTGAAATTGTGAAATTCAAATTCCTTTGAGTGGGGTAAGATGTGCGAGAGACTGAGTATAATTGAATTTATTTAAGTATGTACTTTAAGAAATTCAATACATGTAATGAATCATCTTTATAGAATTATATTAATACAAATTTTGTTTAATCACAATAGGCCTATAATTTAATATAAATAAGTATTGCTTTATAAAATAATGTTATAGATAAGATGTCAAATTATCGTTAATTAATTACTAAAGACAGTCGTCTGATTTTTTTTAAGTAAGTGGTGACTGACTATTATTTTGTTTTAATTAGAAATTGAGTTGTCATTGCTGAAAGCTTTGGATGTATGGCTACCTACTCTTCAATATTCAGTATTTGCACTATTCTTAATTTAATTGATGACGATTTATTTTCTTTACTTTGTGTGTTCCAGTAATGCAATTACCCTCCCTGACAGTGATACTATCTGTAGTATTTATAATATACATAATCCATTCAATATGGCATCTTGCGAAGCTCTTTATTCCTCCCACGTGCTCTCCGGATGTTCGTTGCATCAATTATTTCCTTCGCCAAAACCCTCAACTTCAGGTAAGCATCTATAACTTTCAGGTAGATTGTTCCTGCAATATTTTGTAGGGAAGTATAAAAATTCAATAAAAATTTGCTGATGTTGTTTCATCATCTAAAATGTTCCTTTACAATTATTTCAGTTTTAATTCCTGTATAAAAGTATTGTAATTTTTTCATGTCTATTAAAAAGTTTTCTGAAATCATATAAATTTGTTAATGTAAAGTAAAATATTGACTATTGCTATGAATATTTGGATGTATAGAATTATGCATGCATTTCGTTTTGTAATGCTTTATCACTATCGTTGATCTAGTACTATATTGACTCTCCCCATCATTCTGTTAATAAGATAACATCACCTTACATACCAGTTGCTTTTGGCTATGAAGATGGTCAGAATAAGGCAAAAGGGGACTGAGTATTTGATATTTTGGTATTATCAGGAGGCCACTTTGTCCCTATCTACTATTTATTATTGCATGATATAAGTAGGTAAAAACATATGTATTATAAATAGAAAAAGTTAATCATTATGAACGCTCTTGTGATCTGAGCTTCAGGTACTATCTTGAGGGATGTTTTTCTTCTTTCACCAGAAGTGTGGGGTGGCACCAACCACCAAAGCCTGCATTGAAGGCCAGGGCATTTCCGATTGGTACTTTTTCAACATCACATCACGTTGGACGATCTAGCACTAAATCTGTACTTTTCCGACGTTAGATCACGTTGGATGATGGTAAGTTGGAAAAATACCAATTCAAAATGTTCCTGGCCATCAGTGTAGGCTTCAGTGGCACCTTCCTGCACTTCTGGCAAAAAAAGAAAAACATCCCTTGAGATGAACCCAAATTCAAGCTCAGATTACATAAAGGTTAATTTTAATTTTGGTACTACTAGTAACACATTTTATGATAATCAAATCTACATTATCTACTTACTTTGCATGATAACAAGTAGTAGATAAGTACAAAATGGCCTCTGGATAATACTGAAGTACCGAATTTTCTTGAAGAAAGTTTGTATTTTTCATCAACGCAAAATATGTAAAACTCAAGCTTGGTAAATCCGTGGCATGTGCCTCTTTTTTATAAGTTCAGCCTAAGAAAATATGGTTTGAGTACCTGTACAATTAATGTTAAAGGTGTATTTGGATTCATGAGGAAGCCCCACTGTAGTTTTATCCCACTCAAACTTACCCATGTTTACTATACCCAGTGTAGGTACCCATTGGCATGTATAATCCAGCCAGAAGTGAACTGTCCTGGGGCTTTCACCAAGATAAAATTGTTAATGTAAATGCTATTCTTACTTTGAGACATTTAGAAGATTGTGTTTTGCAATGCAGAATAAGCCCTGTAGAATACTCACCTACTTCATTGTTTTGATTGGTTGTGTGATAATACTCATAAACCTGTGAATGTAACAAGACTTTTAAAGAAATTTAAGTGGGAACAATTTAACTATGACTCACAGTGTTAACATTGCTTCTGGTGATTACTTCCTTTTTCCTGTATCTGAAATTTAGTGTTGTTGACAAAATCATAGACAGTTCCTTTTCGTGATGAAGGGCTACAGAAGATTGTGTCACACCACTTTAAATCTTTACATAACGATGGCTATCATGTAGATCAAACATTTTAAGTATAAATTTTCTTTGGAAGTAAATATTTTTTCTTAACATCTATATTTCTCCTTTCACAATTAAGTTAACATTTATTTCTGGATATATCCTGGATTACATTGTTTCATGAGTACAGTACTTAACTAAATGTGAGTAGAGATTGATGAAATAAACCTTCATCTGTTCCTTGATAATGCCTGATGTAGGTTACATTACTAATCAGCCATGTTCTGAGAATGTGTTTATTTCAGATGGTACTGTTCACATGTCCCAGACTGAGACCTAGCAGTGAGCGGGACACAGAACTCACAACCACAATACGCGAATTTGACTACAATACTGCCTTCGAGAAGTAAGTCATGCTATAAGGGGATGATATCTGTTCTGAAGGATAGATCTGTATTGCATGAAATAATCATTTGGCTATGCAATTCCTTGCTCTGTGAACCGGAAAAAAAGTAATATGGGGTTTGCAATTCTATGAAATATATCAAATAATATGGCAGTGATAAAAATAGCCATTTATTATAATAAGAACAATGATATTTAACTCCCAAAACTAGCAGTAAAAATTAGTTTGTAACTTTTGACGTATGAAAAAATAAAATATCTTTAACAGCTTCATTGTGACCCTATACTTTGTGGTTCAGATTCTATGTAACAGTGTATGGAACACTGCACAAACAACAGTGGTGTTGCATCTGCTGCAGTCAACATGTGAACTTGTTAGTTTATATTGAAGAGTTGACGGTACATTGCTATAATGCTGTGGAGTATCTTTAAAAGCTTTGGTTTCTCCTCACATTCAATTGTGTTCTTTGACGTTGGACATTGAGTCTGAGTTGCTGGTTCAAATCCTGTCTGTGGCTGTTGCAATTTTTATCAGTACTATCGAACTTGTATTGTTGACTCTCCCCCTTATTCTGTTTGATAAGATCCTTATACAGGCCAGTGGCCCATGAAGACGGGCAAAATAAAACTTAAAACGGGATCGGCCTTGTCTTTTTTTAAACAAAAAAGAAAAAATTACACTGATTATATCATTTGTATAAGTATTTTACTTCTCAAATTGGATTTATTTGAAACAATAATAAATTATAGACATATTTCTTATTTCTAGTTATCTCCAAATTATAGGAAATATAGTTCCTTTAAGCTGCTTGACCATCTAAAACAATGACTTAGTTTATCTAAGAGACTTACTGTCTTCATCTGTGGAGGAAGATACTTTGTTTAAAGTGTATTATTGATGATATTGATGATTTGAAAGAATAACAGGTTTTCATTCATTGTTATCATTATATGTTACAATAGTCCATTTGGCTCATTAGGAAGAAGTATGTATATTTTGTTAACAACTGAAAATATTGATTAATTTCTCATGATATGTACATATATTCATCTTGAAAAGTTAAGATTAAAAAAAAGTTTGAACAGCTGTTATAATGATATTAAGTATACCAAGATGGCCAACGAACATAGTTGAAATATTTATAAGATCAAGTTTTGTACCAAGTTCAAACTTGTTTCAGCATTCCTTTCACCAGTTCACCAGCAGGTGATTGAAACATTTTTATGGGATTTACATTATGACTAATTTATACTATAATGGTAATCCAAAAACCAGTCTTGAAAAAATTGTTTATTACAAAATGTTTAGGAAATGTTCTCAGTATTCCAGAACACTTTATGTTTTATCTCTAGGTCCATAAATAACAGGGTTGTGAATATTTTTAAAGTTTGAACAGCTAGCATATTAAAAGTAAATGGTGTACCAAGCTACCCAATAACTTAAGCTGAGATATTTATCTATAAGATAGGTTTTTGTACCAAGTTTTAACTTGTTTGGGCTTTTGTGGGGACAGTTATCGTTTCCAAAAGCCACATTATATGTTTCAGTTATCAAAGAACAGCTTAAGATTTAAGCATGTACAAAATAAAGAACTACAGTGTAAATACTTATGAAATTAAAAATTTACAACAGCATAAGTTGTACATAAAAAATTATCAAACATACCTAAGTGTCCAAAGTTTAATACCAGCACGACTAATTTAATACCATGACAACCAACTCATAACTAAATGATGTCTCTCACGTCGAAATTATGGAAGAAGTTTGTTTTGAGCTTCTTCATCACCAACTTTTTTGGATCTCTTCAGACGGACATTGACTCCAGATTCAAGGTGTGAAGTCTGTGACAGCATCAGTTTGCAGACACTGTACTAAGCAGAATGTGAAATGGAGCTGAACAAAATATTTGCTCTAAACAACTCTTCCAACCATAGAAGTTTAACTGGAACAACCGTTTACAGTGTAATTTGATGGCAAGGCTACTAGTACTACCATTTACACGGAACATAGTGCAGCAATTTATTTACTGTACAACCTGCACAACTTCAGAGAATCGGGATTGTACTCATTCTCAAGGGCCTGTTTCAGGACTATAACTGTAAGACTGACAAGAGAGACGCTCAACAACGGCTCACTCTACCTGCATCTATTTGTGTTGCCCCGGCGAGTGTCTGTAAATCACTGGAATGACGCGAGCCAAGCGAGTGACCGTGTCTACACACGTGTGGCTCTGTCTCATTACCAAGTGCCTTCCAGTGCAACTTACCAATTGCTCACTGGTAAGTAATTGAGTTATGATAGTAAAGTTTTATTTAGCTTGGATATTTCTTTCCCAAAATCTGTAAAATTAAGTGTTGTGTAGTTTACTTAGTAATGTCTCATGATCTTATTTGAATCTGACAGTCAATAACGTGAGATAATTGTGTTTATATAATAAAACTTTTTAAGTAGAAACTACATTATGACAATTAAATTTTTATTTTTATACTGTACGCTATTCTAAAGAAAAATTGAGAAACACCTGTATAGTAGTTACTTAGAGTAAATGCAATAATTATCAGTGCTATAGTAAAGCTGTTTGGTGGTTATTCACTCAATTACATGAACTTTCAGTAATAGAGAGATGATATTAGGAATGTAGATAATTTAAACTCAAGAGTTCTGGGAAAATCCCAATTTTTGGAAGTGTGTTTCAGTTCAATGCTTTTGTTGTGGTCAGGTGGGGTGGAGAAGAAGCAGTTGAAGCCAGTAACGCACATAAAGTCTAGTATCGGAGTAAATGTCCTGACAGGCATCACAGCACTTCCTCTGATTGGGATGCCAGCAGAACTTCAGCCTTACCTCAGGTAGTAGGTGAAAGAGGTCCGACACTTTAGTATGTGTAAAGTGCATGGGTGATCTGACATTAATGGACTATTTTATAATGTTAACTCTTTATCATAAAATAATGAGTAGTGTGATCAGTAAAAACCATGATTGAGATTCACGTGATGCCTGAGTCTGTTTATGGTAGACCTTGGACATGGCCTTGGTCATGGTAGGAAAATTCTAGATACAAGGGATTTTTATAGAATGATAGTAGTAATAGTAATGGTATGGCCTTAACATTAAATGTGTGATTGATGAAGGAAGCTGCTAGGAAGCCCGACTGACAATGCAGAAGATTCATAATCATAATCTTGTATCCAATAATTATGAATTACAAGGCACAAGTACAACTTTTAAAATATATCATCTAACGTAATGTTATAAACATTTAAAGCAATTGTAAGATTTGCATAAATAGTTGCTGCACTATAATTGATAATATTTTACCAACAAACTTACTATTACTTAAATCTATTAGTATATCGTAAATAAAAACTTATGTTAAATACCGTTTTCAGCACATCCCAAGATGGAAATTTTTTGCCAATTGTACACTTTGATATCATGAAAGATCGGCTGCGCAACCTGGTGGAAATAAGTGGAAACTCAACAGTTGACATCAAGTTCAGCTACGCTCCTGTATCAATCGGGCCACTGAGGCAAGTGATTTCATTCAACCTATGTACAGTACAGGTAACACATTGAGATCTCCAAAATATTTATCTTTGTTTCAGAACTTTTTAATTTTCTGTCTTCCAAATAGATCAATCTGAGTACAGATAGCTCAAACTGTGCATTACAATTATGTATCATGCTTTTATAATACCAAAATACCCTGGAAAAGCTTGTATAACAAAACCCAGTACAAAATACTGTCAGACAAGTGTTCATTTTTTAAAATTTACGCTACTGTTTTATCCTGTGATAAATGTTTGCCAAACATTGGCAATCAGCGGTTAATTACTTTGGTGCCTAGCACTTAACGTTTTTACTAGTTGAGTCTGAAAAGTGTATATGTGAGCCAATTGAGAGCCTGGGAGTGTAAAAATGAGTCTAGCCTTTTCTGATTATAACTTCCCTTTTGTAGCAGAGCAAAAATGTCACTTATACAATGATTTTAGTAAAACTTCAATTAAAACGAAACTGATCATAAAATTATACATTGTTCTGTATCATTACACAAAATATGCTCTATAAGTGATTTAAAATATTTTATAGAGTAAACAATTGTAGGAAGCATTGTTATTTTGTAGTTTTTATTACTTTAAAGATATTTTTGTTTGTTTAAAACAAGTCTTGTATGTAAAAAGGAAATAACTAATGATGTATCATATAAACGAACACACACATTCTTAAAGCCTGCTATAAACTATTTTTAATAATTTTACAATTTAAAGTAAGTTTTTTGTTCATTAAATATCGATAACATAGTAGAATTCCAAACAAAGCTTTATTTTTAAGTTTTTTTTATTACTATATAAAAATAGAGGTACATGAATCATTGTACTGTATGTCACATGTTATTAATACAAATGTTGTAGGTTATAGATTTTAGTTTATAAAATAGTTAATTCTTCCAAATAACGTCAACTTGCCTATACTATTAGTCGAGATAAACTAAATAGTCACATCAATATTTATTTAAAAAAATTAGACACATAGAAGCTATACTACAAGTACACTTATGATTATGTATACAGGGTGTTCACAAAAGGGTGTCACAAATTTCCGTGGGAGATAGTATTCATCATTTCAAGCAAGAATATCCTACAAATATAGGTTGAGAAATGTGTTGTTTAGTCACTAGCCACCATTTTGTAATTTTTATAAAAAAATTAATGTCTATAACTATTTAAGCTAAGGAATCCGAGTTTGGCACATAGGTTTGAATAGATAAGAGGAAAATTTTGTTTTATTTTCTTTAATATTAACAAAATGGTGTCTGTTGAAAATATTTAAGGTTAAATAACAAAAAAGTGCCAAACATGTTACAGTTGAGAGTTACAGTTGGTTGTGCTCGCTGATGTGTTGATGGATTTCAATGAAATAAGTACCGTTGGAATTTCAAAGAAATTGCTCAAACAGTTGGTATCTAGCAAATGTTGTATAACTATATAGGTTTTCTTTTAGTTGGCTTAAAACGTTTCCAATGGACACCGTTTTGTTAATATTAAAGAAAATAATATAATTATTTTTTTATTTTCCTCTTATCTATTCAAACCTATGTGCCAAATTTGGTTTCCTCAGCTTAAATAGTTCTAGAGATATTAATAAAAAATAATAATAATGACGGCTAGCAGCTAAAAAACACTTGTTTACCTATACTTATGTGGAATCTTTTGCTTGAAATGATGAATAATATCACCCACAGAAGTTTGTGACATCCTTTGCTTCTTCTTCCTTAAAAAATTGTAGAGTGTGTTTTCTAATCTCGTTGTTTGACTTTAATAAATTGTACTTGTGATAGTAATATGTTATTTTGTTTATTTTTAATGAATCTGTAAAATAAATGTATTTTTTCGGAGTATGTTGGTACAGTGATATTGTTTTGTAGGCTGATGCTCCATTTGAACCTTGCATTTGACTCACTTCGCTCTGTTGGTTTTGCTGACAAAGATTTAGATGAAGTCAAGGGTATTTTCGCAGACACGAACATTTACCTCCTCTGCGCTACTGTTTTCATATCCTCAATGCATGTAAGTGAAGTTTTTGTTTTAAATGAAAACATTGTAAAAAGGTATATAATTTTAAAGTTTAAGACATTTTCTGTACTTTTACAAAGTAATAATTGATGATAGCCTAATTGGTAATAGCACTTTTGTATTGTAAGTACAAAAAAAGTTACAATTCTAAAATCCTACCACTTTCATTAAGAATAAAATCCAGAAAAGTCATATAGTTTTAAAATACTCACAGATAATGGAGTTTAAATTCTTAATAAGGTAGGAGTATGCCTCACCACATGTCGCGTAACAAACTTTGCTGAGGTTGCATTAAGTCCAAAACACATTTATTTTTTTTAGATGTTCTGTGGACAGATAGGGAGACAATCATACAGAATTATATTTCTCTGGCAGACAAAATAAAAAGTTTGTGGGGGGGGGGTGGGGGGGGGGGGGGGTGGGGGGGGGGGGGGGTGGGGGGGGGGGGGGGTGGGGGGGGGGGGGGGTGGGGGGGGGGGGGGGTGGGGGGGGGTTGAGGATTAGGTTGTTGTAAAACTTTAATTCGTAGCCCAAATGAACCGAAATACTGGAACCCTTGCTTCCAGGGCAGGAAACAACAGAGAAGCGTAACCTTGTTTCACAATGTTTTCCAAAAAAAAAAAAATAAATAAATAAAACTTTCGTTGGGTCATAAACAAAGGAGAAGTATTTGGTCCTGTCAGGTGTTTCATGTACTCTGTGGCAGATACATGGATTACCTCACATTCATTCCCTTCTTTGGTTATATAACAACATCCGTCCAAAACAGATTTATTTACAGCATAATTACTTCTGAAACTCCAGAATGCATCTCTGATCCTGTTCTTCATGAGTATGTACTGAAACGTATGGTTCACGGACCTTGTAGAGCTCACAATAAAAAATTCTCCTTCCATGAAAAGATGGCAAGATTCACTAAAAGGGCTTTGACCAAAAACACTCAAACAAATGACGGCCATTATCCTATGTACCGGAGACGCAGTCCAGGTGATGGTGGGACTAACAACATTAAATGACGGCTAGTGGAAATTTTGCTGTGGAGACAACCACTGGAATGTCTCATATTGTCCAATTGTGATAAGAATGTGCACATCAATGTTGAATACTGCAGCTCTGTTAAGATAAATAAGGTATATACTTTGTAAATATATACACAAGGGACATGGCCAAACTCTATTCAACTTGGTGAGAGGCGGCTTAAAAGAAAATGTAAAAGATGAGATGACTATTTATCAATCCGGACGTTACTTAAATAGTAATGAGACTTCCTGGCGCTTCCAGGTGCATGATGGGAAAACCAACAGTAATTCATCTCTCAGTACACTTAGAAAATAGTCAGCGTGTATACTTTAACGAAAACAACGTCAATAAAAAGATTGTAAAACCCTTCGCCTACTACGTTGACTGCATTCTTTGATTTATGCCATTATAACGATTTCGCAAATACATTTTTGGGTCATGAGGTTTCATACTACTTCACTCTCGACACATCTAGGAAAGAATTCAAGGGCCGCATTCAAAGAACACCTGTCCATTGTTACGAGAATATTAAATAGTCAGATGCACTCAGCCGTGTGCATTCTGTTCATCTGGCAAAATTTGCGTGCTATTGTCTTCGTTTGTTCTTCACAAGGCATTGAGGGCCGACTTCTTTCCAGCAATTAAGGACAAAAATACTGCGATTACATGTACAGAGAAGTATGTCAAGCACTTACCCTGCTTGAAAATGATAAACATTGGGAGACAATAATAGAAGAATCTGTTTTGACTATAGATGTATAAACACTTTGACTCGCTCAGCGTCACGCGTATGCGATCTGCTTGCAATACTGATAAGAACGTGTTAATTTTCAAACCGTCTAACTTAGTTGGAAACTTTAAAAAATAATTGGGCTGATGATATCTTACATCGACACAGGGAAACCATCCCTGACCTTCAGTACAATGACAATCTACATTGAGGCCCTAATGGCGATGCAATACCTGGTGAAGTCAATGTGTGAAAAGGATTTAAGTTCGTTTGGCTTACGCACTCAACACTTATCTACTGAAATCAACGCCGAACTTCCTACAGAAATAGTTTACAGCAACAACGACTTGCATCTTGAAATATAGGAGATATTACCACAGCTTCTCCCCGAGCAACGAATGGTTTTCGAAACACGCTTAAAAATGGAGCAATTATTTTCTTAGACGTTCCTGATGGAACGGGTGAAACCTTCCTCATCAATCATCGGTTTTGCTGGCTCAGCCGAGAAAAGAAAATCATATTGATCTTGTGATAGCATTCTCTGCTATTGCAACGCTTCTATCTGGCGGAAGAACTGCACATTCCGCAATAAAACTACCACTTAACCTAGCTACTGAAACTGCTCAATGTAATATAAGCAAGACCCCTTGTCCAGCTGAAGTCCTCCGACAATGTAAATTACTGGTTTGGGATGAACGTGCGATGTACGAGGTACAAACATACCTTTGAACCACCTCGTAAATGTCAACACTTTTAGAAGCAGTCAACATTTAGTGGGTGGTTTAGTCGTTCTGTTGGCAGGTAACTTTAGACAGACACTACCAGTTATCCAACGTGGAACGCCAACAGCCAAAATTAACTCCTTCTTAAAAAAATCCTTGATATGGAGTCTTACTGAGTAATTTCACTTGACTCAAAACATGAGGGTACACTGTCATAACGACCATGATGCTGGCCAATTCTCTGCTAATTTACTCAAGATTGGTGAAGAGATTATTACTGACCGCCATTAAAGGAGGTTTCCTTGAGAAGTTTGGACAGTTGGTTGCTCTGTTGAAGAACTTATACCAAATGTGTTTCTAGACTTACCACAACAACTACCAACATTAACACTTTATGATACATCCTAACTATTTTAGTCCCTAAAAATGGCAGTGTAAACAAAATGAACAGTACAAGTTCAAACGTTATTTATGATGAAATAAACTCATTATCTATAGATTTAATTATGGAAGAAGATCAAGCGGTATATTACCAGTCGAGTATCATAACACTTTGAAACTGTCTGTTTCCCACCCCACAAGTTTGATTTAAAAAGGTAATGCTACTTCGGAACTTTCCGAAGAGCCGCCGAGGTTTTCTAACGGAACCAGGCTGCTGATAAAACCTTGAAGGAAAATGTCAGAAGTTATCATTTTAATTGGTTCTGCATAATGAGAAGAAGTACTAATTCCCAGAATACCTACCAACCATCAAACATGCCCTTAAATTCCAAGTGTCTCCAGTTCCCCGTGAAAGTTGCCTTCTCAATGACGATCAATAAATCGCGAGGACAGACCCTCAGGGTTGCAGGCCTATATTTGGAGACTCAGTGTTTCTCCCACGCACATTTGTACGTTCCTTGCTCCCATGTTTCAAGCAGAAGGAACGTGCACATTTCCATACAAGAAAACAAAGTTGTAAATGTTGTATATAAATATGTTCTATAAAAACTTGTGTTGTGTAATTATGTTCATATTGAAAATCGTTTTAACAACCTAGAGTTAACTTGTTTCATCTCTGTTTTACAAACAAATATATATGTCAATCCCGCACGACTTACAGATACATTGGTAGTGTAGAATAAAATTTATATTATATAAGTATGAAAAATATGTACTTACTCCAAGTATGATCTGCCTGTACGTAGAGCCCGTATTTAATATATGTTAATAGTTTCTCAGTAATTATTTGGGTTATTTTTAAATGTAACTTTAAGATTAGGTACATACATTTTCCATTATTTTCAATTATTTACAAAAATATAAGAAACTACTGTAAATACATACAAAATTACAGAGATTTAAATTTCTCTAGTCCCGTATCCCAGCTTCTTGGTACCAAATGAGTTAATCTTTTCAATATTGCCACATTAGTATAACGTATATTTAGAAGACAACAAATTCCCTTTACAGTAGAGATAATTATGTAAAAATTGCAAGTAAGTACCTTGGAGAAAATTTAGCGTGCAAGGTAAAAAAAGAATGTAACTGAGGCAACAATCTATGCACTTAATGTTTAAAACCGAATATTTTATATGATTTTTAATAGCTTTGCAGCTACCTTTAAAGTAGTTTCGTAGCATTTGTATTTTTCAGTAAACTATAAATTGAACACGATTCAGTTTATTTTCCCTGAAGATGAAGACATGTTATGAAACCTTTAAATATGTGAGACTTCCAAATGGTGTAGTAATCTGTTACAAGGAAAACACACAAGCGAAGGAATAATGACTACACCGATTGTTCATTTGTTGTATTTTCACATAAATTACTGGGCGTAGTGACCAGCACAATCTTTAGTACCATAATTAATAAATTATTAGTGATTGGAACAGTATTGAAAAATGTCATCCCAATTCTCCAAGATCCGCTGATTTACCAAGAAGTGTTAGATAAGGGACTGCTTCTCTGTCACCGAAACGAACAACAAAATTCAGAAAACAGAAAAGCTGAAGAGTTGTCTCTGGTGGAAGAGAAGAGTGTCGATGCTGGCAAGGTTTCTCTCACTGTAGTTGCACCGACTGGGCGGGCGGCCATATACGGAACTGGCAGTGCCTACTTTCCCGGCCATCAGCCCACAGCTTCCTCGGTCTTGCCGTGAGTCCTGGGCTGAATCATCTTGGCTCCGAGCCCGGGCTTCCTGCTGGTTCGTGGGCGTCTGGTTCTACTTCCTTCCTTGGGTCCTAGAGAGAATGTTCAAGATTAATATAAGAATATAATATATATTCTTCTAATATTCCTATTACATTGACACCGTTGAAAAATACCTTGCAGGAAGGAGGGCGTATGGCCTGGTTATATAAATTTGTAAATCAGCAATTGAAACATTGCTTATATAGAAGTTATTTCATATCTTAAGAAATTGGTTTAAATTTGTTATAGTAATTACCAGGGCCATCATCAGCATTGGCGGGCCCCGGCAGAGATATCCATTGACACGGTTCGTTCGAACAAAAGTGTTGCGGGGCCCGCCCCGGGCCCCGGAAAACTGTCTGAAAAAGCTGTAATGTCCGTAATTCCATCATCCTTTCAAATTATCCTTCGTCTACAACAAACCTTAAACAAAGAATAACAAGGTATTCTAAAAATATATATGTATATATATATTAGTAATTTTATCATGTGTAAAATTGTTGTCCCTTTACCAGAAATATCCTAATTCAAGAGTTGGTATTACAATTTAGAAAATACGATCAGACCAATAATACTAAAGGCCTTGTGTATTAAATTTAAAATTATTGGAGAATTGTGTTTCTTTTAAAGAAGATAATCTGTTTTCCAATAAGAATAGGTATTCAATAATTCTACAATAATACAAAATTCCTCTTTACCGCACTACTAAGTCTGCTTTACAATATTTTCGGACTAATTTAATGATAGTTTTTCGGTATAAAACTACCTAAAATGAAAATTTGACTTCGTCTCATCGTTCTTACGGCAGCACTTTAGAATGAACTAATAAAGTAAAAGAATGAAATCGACAGAAACAAACCACTGACAAAGCATTCGATGTGAAACGTTTGACCCACATCACTTCTGACCTGGCAGAAAGCGAGATGGATGTTTAGTAAAGCTTGCGTGCAGAAGCTCGCTCTGTGCGTGCATCTGTCAGAAAGTTGTCTGCAGAAAGTTCGTTATAATCTGCGGATTTAAAACTGCTCAACTTCTGACAATTCCTCTTCGTGAGAGTTCCAAGCCTATTTGAGAGTTCAAATAGTTTCGAATAGAAAGAGGCTTATTTTACAGTTTTTTCATTGAAATAGCAGTGGCTGAATTGCATAAATCCAAGCATTCATAGGAGTTAAAACTGAAGTCGTTTGTAAGGTCTAAGGCCTTTTATTGCAATATTCACTATTTGTTTACTTTAAATGGCAACCTTGCGAAATGGGAGTCTATTGGGCCTCTTAGAATGTTTTATACAACACCAAATGTAACCTCTAGTAAAATTGTTCAACAGAAAACGTACAAATCTCATAAAACTCCAAATTAATAAACTAGATATAACTACATCAAATTGTTAGTAAAGAAATACTATTACAAGTAAATTGTATTACTAGTACAAGGGCGTCGCCAAAGGGGGCAGGAAGTAGCAGCTGTCCCACTAGAGATTCTAAAAAATTACCAAATGTAAAGCAACCAAAGTCCTATGTCTTTGACTTGACTGGTCTTTGAAGTGGTAGAGAACTTTATGAAAACCCCTCGAAAATTATGTTTTAATTAACCGAATCAAAAGAGAATCTGTCCACCACTACCATACTTTTCTCATTCTCCGTATCAGCTTCCTCCTCCCTCCCTAGGCCATCGGCTGGTGACGCCCCTAATAATCTTAATAATAAGTAATAATCTTAAAATTTTTAAAATATTTCCTATGCGATTTTTAAGAAACCTCGGTGGGATTAATTCTACTGTTGAGATAACTAATTTTCTTTCAGGCTTCTAACTGAAAAATGTTTACAGACACGAATGAAAAACTGACCGAAACTGACTGATCTTTTTTATACGCGTAGATTTCCAAATTAAGAAACTAATTTACTTTCACACATTGATTTAACATGCGGTAAACAATATTTTCATGTAAAACAAGCAATGCTAAGTTTTTGTCAGTTAACAACATAATTGGTGCAGTAATTGATATGTTAAAATGCCTGATTAGTCTGAATAAGATCTCATTAGGACCCTTAAAAGTAGTTACCTATAATTGAAACATAATTCACGGCTTAATTATCACACACACACAAAGATAACCAAAATGTTCGTTGGACTATCATATAAGCAATACAGTTTTATTAAAAACTTAGCATGCGTAATACAAAAACTAAAAACCGTGTACGTTTATAAAGCTGAAATAATACGCCACGTATCCGATGTAAAAATGAAAGTTTTTTATACTAGTATATAAAAATCTAAAGACGTTTCTTTGGGTGTTTGTATGTATGTGTTACTCAATCATGTCAAGAACGTAGCCAGGAAAAATTTTGGCGGGGGGTTCAGACAATTGATATTCTTACGTAGTGGGCAGAGAGCAAGGCCCCATATAGTTTCTTAAAAAGTTCTTGGCCCGTTTCTTTGTTGAGAACGATCTTTCAGCAGTGATACTGAATTATTTAAATAATAATAATAATAATCGTTTTCACTAAAAGAAAGTAATTGAAAAAATTGTATTGAAAATGTTGGAGGTTCCGGATCCATTGAACCCCCTCGCTGGCTACGTCATTGCATCATGTAACAACTACTGGACGGATTGTAATAAAATTTTACACGAACATTCTTAGGGTCTCTGGTTAACATACTGGCCTATTCTTATTTCGAAAATCCCACCGGGCTACGCTACACTGGCCTTGACAACCCCCTTAGCATTCCATTATCCATTATATTTATGGACTTGCTTGATCAGTAAATAGTAAATGTGTTTTCATCACGTGTCAAAGTCAAGAATAGTGAGTATAATAGTTTATACATATTATAACAGGTGATTGTAAATGTTTGTTGTGCAAATGTCATGCTACGTGCAGAAGCTTTTAATGTCTGGTTTTATTTTTATTAGGATTTTAATCGATGGAGGCAAAATGCCCTAAATAAATGATCTTATACATCATAAGTATGTTAACTGAATAGTTTATGACTTCTTATTTAGTCTCCCTTTGGACTTGGGATATCCCCACACTGGCCTAAAATAGTTCAATTGTGCCTGAAATCACTGGAGTTATACAAGAAAATATCAAGAAATATTGGAGAAAAATTCCAGAAACTTTAGAGGTGCTTATAAAAACCGGTTTCATTCTCCGATTTCAGGTCCTTATTTTTAAACCCCTATCCAAGAGATCGATATATTTGAATATTTTTCAGTTAGTATCACTTACCTCAGGAATGCTATATAAAGAGAATATTTTCATGGTTCCTGTTATTGAAAATGAAATTACGGGCGAGTTTAAGAATAACACTGCCAGTAAAGAAATAAAGTCTATTATGTCTTCCTATAACGTTTAAGTCGATAAAAACAATTAATATTTGGTTAGAATTTCCTTACAATGAAAATTCTATGAGAGATTAGTCTCTGAGAACTATATTGTTCCAACTATAGAGACGTTCACTATAGTGACCCACAGAGGTCGTCTGGTTTAAGGCGGGCGGCGGCGTGCCTCATCTGTGTCAAACTGCTCTGTGACGCAGTCGCTTCTACCTTGTCACATATGGCATCATAGCACGTATTACGAGCACAGTACGTTCTGTAGCAACGTTATATAACATATACAGCAGTCTCTGAAACATATGACTGTATCAGACAGTCCTGTAGTGACGATTCTCCACAGAGGTCGTCTGGTTTAAGGCGGCGCGGCGGCGTGCCTCATCTGTGTCAAACTGCTCTGTGACGCGGTCGCTTCTAGCTTGTCACATATGGCATCATAGTGCGTATTACGAGCACAGTACGTTCTGTAGCAACGTTTTATAACATGCACAGCAGTCTCTGAGTAACATATGACTGTGTCAGACAGTCCTGTAGTGACGATTCCTCCACAGAGGTCGTCTGGTTTAAGGCTGGGGACACACGGTCCGGGTGACTGCCCGTCCGAGTTTTGTCCGGACTCCGGATGATCCAGAAGTACATTGTGAAAGTTAGTGAAGAACACACGAAACCCGGACGGGCTTTTGCCCGTCCGATAGCAAAGACGCCCGGGTGTATTCTCAACTGATCATCCGAGACCCGGCCGAGCGTTCACCCGTCCGACAGGTGGCGGGGCATTGTGTCAAATAGGGCGGGAACACACGGTCCGGGCGAACACGTGTAGTCAGTGTTGTGACCGTCGTGGTGTGCGCATCTTGAGTTTGGTGGTTTTGTGCTTGGTTGTGATTCAACTCTTACCTTAAGGTCACTGGCCAGCATTTCTGCTGGTTTAATGCAGTTCCTCATGTCGTTATCCTGTCTACGAAGCTGTGGTGATATCTTTTTTGGAGCACCTCATCGAAAGTGGAGACAGACATGCGAAAATAGTTGAAGAATTTTTCTTCATCTACTCTTAATTCTAAAAATAGAGTATTCTAAAAAAAACAAATCACTGCTAATAGTTTACGTCTATCTTCGTCCATGATCAGCCGAAAATGACGACAAGTGGAATAAAATCTCCCGATGAGAGTTTGCTCGGATGTAGTGTGTTGTTCCATCAAAATATCGTCCGTCCGGCCAATCGCCCGTCCGGGCATTCAGTCACCCGGACCGTGTGTCCCCAGCCTAAGGCGGCGCGGCGGCGCGCCTCATCTGTGTCAAATTGCTCTGTGACGCAGTCGCTTCTACCTTGTCACATATGGCATCATAGCACGTATTACGAGCACAGTAACGTTCTGTAGCAACGTTATATAAAACATGCACAGCAGTCTCTGAGAACATATGACTGTGTCAGACAGTCCTGTAGTGACGATTCTCCACAGAGGTCGTCTGGTTTAAGGCGGCGCGGCGGCGTGCCTCATCTGTGTCAAACTGCTCTGTGACGCGGTCGCTTCTAGCTTGTCACATATAGCATCATAGCACGTATTACGAGCACAGTGCGTTCTGTAGCAACGTTTTATAACATGCACAGCAGTCTCTGAGAACATATGACTGTGTCAGTCAGTCCTGTAGTGACGATTCTCCACAGAGGTCGTCTGGTTTAAGGCGGCGCGGCGGCGTGCCTCATCTGTGTCAAACTGCTATTGTGTCTTCTGTGTCTTCTACCTTGTCACATATGGCATCATAGCGCGTATTACGAGCACAGTACGTTCTGTACCAACGTTATATAACATATAACATCTGTGTCAGTGCTTTGTGACGCAGTCGCTTCTACCTTGTCACATATGGAATCATAGCTGCGTATTACGAGCACAGTACGTTCTGTAGCAACGTTATATAACACGCACAGCAATCTCTGATAGTTATAATATAAATGTTGCCTTCTTTTATAAGGTTGTTTTTGGTTGTCAGTTTTAACGTGAACGAATTGGACATAACAATGAGCCAAGATTGAATGGAAATTAGTCCATTCATTCAGTCGTGGCTGAATTTTAATTCCAACACGTTATAAAGTACTAGTATAACATTATTTTCGAGCTCCCGTTTGTATGACGATGCTGTATTTAAATTGCCTTCTTTAAAGAAAGTACCTACTAACTGGATTCTAAAAAATACTAAACGTTTTCATTGTAAAAATATTTTAAGTATATTTTGGTTTTATGTTTTACAAAATAAACTGAATATTAAATACTATATACAATTTCTTATAGGTAGTATTTCGTGCTATTATATAGATATTACAAGATCCATTAATGAGTTTCACTCAAAGAAACAGTCAATAACAATTTAAACACACGACAAGGTTTTGCACTAAACATAGTGTTTTAAAAAGTCGTTGTTACACAAACATATTTGAATACCAGCACTATATTATTTTTGGACTGTAAATAATAAATCTATGCAGTATCTCTAACATTGTTTCTAAGTCTGTCACTTTTAAAATGTCAAAATATTAAATCTACAATTCTTTAAAACTCTACATATTTTAAAATTGTAATAAGGTCTTTTATAATAACAGTTCTATTAATTTTTCTGCTTTTTCGAATTAAATAACGTGGTTTAGCAATAATATTTATTTTAGACACATTTAGAAAACAAGGGTAACTAAACATCGTTTTATCTTAATCAATCTTAACGGAAACAAGGCATTAATTAAATACACAGCCATACAGCCATGCCAGAGATATTTGTTTTCTATTATAGGGGTTGCTTATTTGTTAAGGATACTTGTTTGCTCATAGGCTTTAATTTAATAATTAGTTATAATTATTTTTGTTCATTATAATTTTTTTCATAACACCAGCCTCTTAGCAAAGCCGCGGGATTTATCGAACCTAAGACCACCAAACTGAATTCCATTTCGCCTGTATTGACAAACTAGTATTTTATTGCTTTTGAAATACTGAGGGAACTAAAATCGACATTGGACAAAAAGAGACTGCCAATTTCGGCCATTGTACTTGGAATTAGCAACTTCTTTGCGCTCTCTCTAACGTTTAAGAAATGCCAGTGCACCATTTTGCAGTAATTGCATCATCTTTTTCCTCGATGACATCGTTTTCCATACAGTTCACTATAACAGTTTGTTATAACGTGCTATGACGGAGTACCACAAGGTCCAGTGTTGTCACCCACTCGGCGAGCGAAGGAAGGGCGCTGGCTCACTACACCGTCCACACAGACACAGAGCCGACTGCCCACGTCAGCTCATTATAACCTTGTCTCACTTTCCAGCCGGTTGGTTCCAATCAGCTGTTCGCGATGGGATTACTCTGTTTGGAGGTCTTTGGTCCGCCAACGCCTTCTGCATCGTCATCGCCTCGCTGGACAATGCTGATTGAAACTGTTAAACAGTTGGTGAAAGTGTCTCTGTAGTGACCGAGCGTTAGCTCGGTAACCAACGCTGCGCTGGTTGCTAGGTTATAAACATGGGATCCTAACGTATAGTAATAATATTGGTTTTTTTAACGTAGATTAATGACCTTTAGTATTTGTAAAACTGCACATTAGTCATTCGTAGTTATCTGCAGTTTAGCTCAGTTTGAACCATATCAGTCTAACAGGATTTCGGACATTTGCAATCGTTATGATTACGAAAGGAATAGCACAACGTTTCGAGGATTGGAATCTATCCTCTTCGTCAGGTGGGGGAGGTATTAGTACATAAAAATAGAGAACATAAAGAAAAAAAGTAAAGTAAAAGAAAAGGGTTAAAACATGCCCAAAAGCTGCTTGGAATCTAATGTAGGCGTTCTCACTGCAGAGAATGTAAGTCCCGAGCACAAGTCAGGAGTACGAGAAACACAATCACACATCACACCGGCACGGATGATAAAGTGCATATCAGTCTGTTTATAAGGTTAAACAAATTGTAAAGAAATTTCAATTTCCACATAATACCCGTAAGTGAGATCAACTTTGATATAAATTATTTATCTAGTTGCTACATAGAGATCTAGCAATTATGTTAAACTCCACAAAGATAAGTACGTCTTCTGATTCTAAACGCAACTAACCGTGGCTTCTAAGACGTACGTATTAAACTGTGTAATTGAATTGTTTTAATTTACATACGTTTAAATCGACACAATAATCTGCCAGTAACAGTATCAGAACCTATTCTGAAATGGGAGGATTTACATATTAATGAGTACATAACGGTTGAACTACGGAAAGCAACAAGAGCCTTCCTTAAACGAGCAGAAAAAATTCATTGAAGTGGCGGGAGACACTTTTGAAAATTTACTCCAATTTGGTTGAATAGGTTTAGTTTAATGTTTTCCGGTAAAATTTACTTTGTACTTTTACGAATAAAACATCACCAAATCAAAAATTTATTCGCTTTCTATGTACTTTACTTACTCCTTTTTTTCAGAATGAAATTTTCTACAAGTTTAATTAAAAATTTTGATCAGTTTCTTAGTGAAATTAACAAAGTTATTGGTGCTCAAAGATGAAAATATGTTTCTCACTCAATTCTTTTACATTTGACATTGATTTACTCAAATTTACAGTTATGGGGCCTGTGTTATTCAATTTATCAGGAAAAAAATCATAAGAAATGATTGAATAATCGTGTAACAATATCCGACCATATTCCGGGCGAAATCTTTCGCTAGCCGTAACTCGCTAACGAAGCATTGCCGAACCCATGTTTATAATATAAACTTTATTCATTATTTTTACATGTAAAAAGAGCTCCCACAGTTTATGCATATCTTCACGAATCACCTTGTATATATAAATAATGAATCTATCAATGCCCTTGGAAATACTTACTGGCAAAAACATTTCTTTCAATAATACAATTACGTAAAAACTTAATTTACATTACTACTAACGTTTGCAATGACAATAATAAAGCGGTCAAACCTTTGAAAAAATGTTATCTATTTTGAAAATCCAGTGTTCAATCATGAACTTTGTAGCTGTTATAAAAGCTTTGGAAAGGATAAAAATATATGCATGGCTACTTCTAAAGATTAAACTAACAAACGGCTGGAATTGATCCAATTCCTGGCTGCCTGAGCTTATCATTTACTCTTGGGACCTAGGTTCATATCCATGTTTGGACACAGCTTTTGTTCATATTGACGCATAATCAACGGTCTTGCCTACAGTGACGTAATAAACGGTTCCGGGTTAAAACGTCTTATCGAAATAACACTAAAAAGGTTTAAATTAATAAGAACTGAGCGCATCTTAAGCAGGCTACGAGAAGTTGGCCGTTGCTGTTGTAGTTCTTAATAAGATACGCACATTGACGAAACACAATATAATTTTGAAAATTTATTTTAATAATCAAGGAATTTTCATGCTGGTAAAAGACATGGAATTTTGTTCACATGGTGGTGGAAGGCTAGAACTTATGGTGTATCACGTGTAGAAAATGCTTGATTGTTTGTAAGAGCAAGGAGACATAACTTTAGAAGAAAACAACTTAAGTACCCTCCCACCTACTCACGTGTTACAATTTTAATGTTCTTACTGTGCCAAATTCGTTGTTCAAAGAAAATGTGATATGTCTCACCGCCAGCCCCAATGCCCTCATCAGTGCTATGGGCAGCATCGGTGCGAGGCCTCAATGCCTCCGGTCATCAGTGCTATGGGCAATCATCGGTGCCGCATTCCACACTGATGACCAGAGGCATTGAGGCATCGCACCGAAAGTGACAAAGGAAAATCATCTTTCGAGATAGTGTCCATCACGTAAAAGAATACAATTTTGGAGGGTTGAATTACAAATGTCAATAACATTTTTATAAACCTACAGAACACATTGATTTAGTGGTTTGATGTAAGCTAACAAAAAGACCCCAACTATCACAAGAGGATTTACAAAGTTATGTCACACATAAATTGGATAAATTACTTGTAATACGACAAAACATGTTCAGAAAAACTGTAAATTGATTAGCTCTTTTTAGTACACGAACTAAGTTTTTTTTATATATATTGACTGAGGTGGAGGTGGAGATAGCTAGTTTGGTATTTAAGCTCCACAAATTACGCCCCCAAATGTAAAAAAATTGTCATTTTTTAAGTTATCGTGTAAAGTAGATCGTATCAGTACCTGGTTGTAGTTTAGAACTTAATTGTTTTACAGTTGGCTGTTAGGCACCGTTGTAAAATTGTAACAGCCTCGAGTTTATATGTAGTGTCGCGAGAATAATAACTACACATTCCCGTGCAAGTGCAGTACATATTTACCACCGACATAATGAGCTCGAGTCAGTCAGACAGACGGACGGACATTACCTGTTATCAGTTGCCGCTATCAGTCGCGTGAGTGAGTGGCTCCCATGACCAAGGTCGCACTTCTCCCACGTACAGGGCGTAGCGAGGTAGTGCAGCATAGTGTACTGTAGTGTCGTGTACGTGTACTATACGTGTACGTTATATTAGTCAGAAACGTTAATTTAATGTAAATATATTTAAATTTCATTTATACCGTAAAATAACCCAAGTTTGAAGGAACAGCACAAACGAAAACATCGAATAGTGCACCAAATACCATATAAAACCGTTTTAAATATATTATTCAATAGTAGAACAATATAATAATACTAAATTATTTGTAAGTATGTTACTTACTAAACATTCTTGTACTTTAAATAGTATTTCATAGCATAAGTTACAATCCATTGATGGGTTTATGTTTCGAACTCACTTGTCGCTCCAGAATGTGAATCAGAGCGGAAGTTCAACAATGCACGGAAGCGGAAACTACCAACAATTCACCTGACGTGGATCACCTGATGGCAGTGGATTATTCGCCAACTATGGTATGTACTCTAAATTCTGCCTAGGCGTAGTGTTATGATCGTAGGTAACAAATCTACTGCATGTGGGTTTAACTTATCGTTATCTTATCATGTTTCTTAATTATCCCTACTGATAGATTATTGCTTTTGTGATCACTGCAGTTCTTATATGGTTTTCAAGGTCATAATAAACAACTAAACTATAAAAGTCGACAAAAATGTGCCTCTGTGAATATACATGGTTTTAATTACAGATCTGCGTGTGTGCAAAGTGGTCGGGGAGCTACTAAATCTAAACTATTTGATTACGTTATTTGAACCCGCGCTGTGGCAAAATGATTCTAAGACAAATACCTCGTCTTAGAGTTATGGATTTGGCGACAGGGGGTATAGAATGAGGTAAATATCTAGGTGATAACAAATGTTGTTGGTCTTAATGAACAAGAACATCCTGAGTAAACAATAATAAACCTTTAACACTTTTGTAGATGTTATTTGTACAATGTACATTTCGAATTCAAAGAGTCCATCACCAGGTATTTTTACCATCCTATAAGTACCTAATGGTGGGTTCTTGAATTCGAAATGTACATTGTACAAATAACATCTACAAAAGTGTTAAATGATTTATTATTGTTTATTTATATCATACTTTTTTCGAGGCTACATTTCTAATAAAAAATATCCTTTTTTTATTTAGTTTTTTAACTATCCTAGAGGTTTTGTTTGACCAGTTAATTTTCTGAATAGTGGGTGTAAAATGGACCATTCCGTAATCAAAAGGGAAGTTAGTTTTAATGGACCAAAATCTTTAAATATACACAGTGAAGGCAAAATATAATGACCAATAAGTACCTAGAATGGAGTACCTAGCCTAGAAACAATTTCTAAGTATATAAACACAGAAATCATATAATTATAAGTAGTAAAAGTATTGTTAAGAATGGACGTCAGATTTGTATGATTACTGTTGCGATGAACTGTTCCTGAAACTTAAAATAAGTCACTGGATTTCTCACAATGGTAAACTGAACATATAACAGGATTGTTTAATTGCGGAAAAGTGAAATTATTGGAATGTACACGACTGCCAGATCCGAGAACTCCTGCCCATGGCCGGGTTCGCGGTAGACACAGACAGCCAGACAGTCCACCAACTGCCCGATAAGGCCCTTCCTTGGTAGGTAGGGTCGGATCAACTCGTTGGGCAAGGTTCGACTACCATCAATGGTAAATCTACGTAAATTCTAGTTAGTGATACACACAATTCACGAGTAGTAGACGTTATGACTGTGCTTAAAACCTTGTATGCACCGAACCTTTTTGTATGTAATATTTATTAATTGTGAATTATTTTTAAAACTGAGTGTAGAACTTTTATCGTGAATTATCGAGTTATGAACAATAATTGATAACAAAACTCTGGAAATATCCATAACATTAAATTTAAGTATAATACGCCGGAAGTAACCGGGTCCGAAAAATTACGATTAAAACTGGTTTCCATAGATTATTGTGTTTCATTCCACGGCTAGGCTAATATGTACGAAATATACTCAAAGTACTGCCGAACAAGTAAAGTAAAAGTCATGTATCTAATGTAGACTTTCTCTTCTTAAGTTAAAAATATTACGCACTTCTTCCATAGCTGTAAAACGCTAATATATTTCTAATTTATACATCCTATTAATATAAGGCACGCTCCACCACGTGTCGCAAAATTTAAAGTCTATATATAGCTCGTTTTGTTATTGACAGATATAACGACAGACAATAACACGGCTAAGAAATTTTAACATTCCCAGCAAACAAAAGAGAAATTGGGCCAGCCTTTTAAGTGATAGGATTCAATGACGCTCAGCAAATTCCTGGTAGGAAATTGTATCGTCATAAAAATAATTCTTGTCTATTTATAAATGTACTTTTATGCAAAAGTTTATAAATATAATATTTCTCGAGTTATCTTGCTACACGATACATTTACATTTTACTCTATTAGGTTTCACAGCAGACCTTAAATAAAAGTTCCTGTGAACTTCGTAGAGTACTACAACGCAAGCGTGCGCTGCATTCAACTCTTCTCACAACTTTTAATACCGACTCTCCGCTCTATCATTTTTTCTGTCCACTCTATGAATAAAAATGTCACATAATTTCTTATGAGTATACTGAGTGTATTTACAAATTAATTTATTCTGTGATTTCCTCGTTGCCGTTAATGGCTACCTATAAGACCAATCTAAACATATTCGCTAATGCTCGATCAAATTCCATGGAATGGCAAACACCGTCATATAATTCAGTATTGCTTATATAAAATTGAAACTCCATACAAGGGTTCAAATCTTTAGTTCAGTTCGTTTTCGACACTTCGAAAAGTCACACTGACAGGCAGACATACACAAATGAAATTTTTCTTGGCCTCTCGCTAACCCTCAGAGAGGCCAAGAAAAATCTCTTTTTTCTTTTTTTATTGATAGTGGAAATAGATCAATTTGACTACGTTAGGATTCTTAGTTACATCGTATGCGTATCTGTACTGAGTGATTGATATAATTTCGTCAGCCGTTTACCTTGAAAATAACAAGATATTATTATAAAAAGTGAAATAGACACAAATAGAGACACTTACCTAGATGTTTTGTTATAAACAATTTGGTAGTTTTGAAATATTTTTTACGTAAGACATATTTCGAAAATGGAGGTCAAATAAAAAATTTTAGATTAAACACAATAGTTTTAGTGTTGGTTTCAGATATACAATGCAATTTTTTTATATACACTAAAGAAATCATAAGTCCGTTGTTTATGGAAGTGGAGAAAAAATATAAACTGTTCTGGGACGCTTATACGATTTACTAAAGTGATCGTAATATACAATTTCTTGGTATCTCATACGGTTTTCGATGTATACATTACATATACATCCAATACATAATAGTTCATTCTATCACCCAGAAATGGTGAGATAGGAATGCTGAAACAAGTCTGAACTTGATTTACCTATTAAATATATTGACCAAATTTGTAACCGATTTATTTCCATTTTTTTGGTCGCTTAACCCTTTTTTTTAATTCACAACTCCATTATTTATAAACATAAAGAAGAAAACTAAAACTGTTCAGTAATGCTTATAAAATTTCCTAAAATTTTTGTTATGAACATTTTTTTAAAATCTCGAATGGTTTGCGAGATATTGACTATACATACATGTAAACCCCATGAGAATAAATCAATAATACAGGGTGGTTATAAATTATTGTACACATTTTAAGATTGAGTAAATAAATAACCAATCAACTTAAAAACATGGAAATTGTTTTATTAAATAGCAAATTTAAAACAGTTTTATTACCAATGAAGGACAAAAAGATTACTGTTACTCATACTTTTACAAGGAAACTAAACTAATTCCACGTGCTCTCCGAGGTTTGCACGCAAAGTTTGTAGTCTAAATTCAACCTCACACCATGTGTTTCTGAGCATTGCTGGAGTTATGCTTCCAATAACCTCTCGAACTCCTATTCTTGAGTTCCTCAATATCTTGAAATTTTTTGGCGAAGACTCTGTCCTTGACATAGCCTCACAAAAAAAAGTCTAAGGGTTGTAATGTCTGGGGAACGTGGAGGCCAAGGAATTGGACCATCCCGTCCAATCCAACGACCAGGAACCGTGTCATTTAGGTAGTCACGTACTATCTTACCCCAGTGTGGAGGGGGCACCATCTTGCTGCCAGTAAACATTTGGTTGCCTATGCTCAATTTGCGGTATTGCAAAAAGTTCAAGCATGTCGAGGTATACCTCTTTAGTGACTGTCGGTTCTGCGAAGAAAAAGGGTCCTATATCACTTCATCTATAACTAATGCACACCAAAACGTTTATTTTAGGGCTGTCTCTTTCTTGTTCTCGAAAATTATGAGGATTTTCAGTACCCCCAAATCCTACAATTGTGTCTATTCACCTTACCAGAAACATGAAAGGTTGCTTCATCAGAAAAAATTACTTTTTTCAAGAAATTGCTTTCTCCAATGTTTATTGTTTGTTCTTCGAGGTCAAGTAATCTAACAGCAAAATCGTAGCGTCGAGGTTTTATCGTTAGGTTTTAGTTCATGTAATAACTGAATTTTGTATGGATGGAGCTTAAGGTGTTTGTGCAAAATTTTTAAGACTGTTGATCGAGGTAATCCTGATTCCAAACTTGCACGCCGAGTAGACTTACCAGGGCTCCTCGTAAACAATTCTCTTACTTGATCAACAATAGCTTCAGAAACTGGAGGTCTACCAGCACCTTTTCTATGTTGGACACTTCCCGTCTGTTCAAACTGCCTATACCAGCGTTTTATAGAATTGTTACTCGGAGGATTGCGGCCATACTCTAAACGAAACCTTCTTTGAACAGTTATTACAGATCTGCTTTCATGAAACCAAAGAACACACCTTGCTTTTTCTTGCACATTAGCCATTTTGATATTGAGGTTAGTTTAGTGTTTGTTTAGTCAACTGTAATTAACAGCTGGTGTGGAAAGATCCATTGTTGACCAGCTGACTATGTCACCTCACAAGTCATTAAGAATCATAACCTTACCCACAGTTTAAGTGACATTTTTACTTTCTTTTTATAACTACTTTTATAATTATTGTAATGTGTACAATTATTAATTTTCAGTCAGTATATAAAACTGTTTTAAATTTACAATTTAATAAAACAATTCCTATGTTTTTAAGTTGATTGGTTATTTATCTATTCAATCTTAAAATGTGTACAATAATTTATAACCACCCTGTATACTAGTTGTCACAAGATCTAACTACTTCTTCTGACTAATCCGGAGGGACTAATTTATTTGTAAATTTTTGTTTTTAATCACCAAGTATTCCTTTTGCAAAATTTGATATTTATTTTTAAAGTAACATGAATTTTTCAGACAAATAGGGTTAAAATTATTAGCATCATAATAACTCTTTATAGTGTCGAGAGTATTTTATAAGCAGATACGTTAAGAGGAAGATATTTAGCATAAAGTTCTGGATGCAGCTAATATATCTTTTGTGCACGAATAAAATAATATAATATACTTTAATTTAAAAGCAAAACATGTAATGATACAAGTTTAGTTTAATCATACTCGATGTTGAAATACTTGAATTGTAATAATTGTTCACCGAACATAATGTATTTTTAATTCGCACACAAAAACCATTTAATTTATAAAAAAATAAATGTTTTAGAAAAACAATCGAAATTAGAGTAGTTTCTCTGGATAAATCATTAATTTGAATAGCTCTTACACTATCTTATCAGTATATTATAAAATGTTATCAGTTATAATTAAAGTTACGATATTACTTGGGTATTTATATATTCCCTTGACTTTAATACAAATTTTAAATAAAGTAACCGAAACTGCAATCGCCTAAGAGCCGATGGCCAATTTGCACTTTACAAGGACAGGTATTTTCTTAAAATCGATAAAGGAACTTTTCCTGAGTAATAATCTTCGGCAAGAAGATAAAAATCTCGATTTTCGGTGATTATCTTACAAAGAAAGTGTCCACAAAAAATTATAAAACCAGTGAACTTCAATACCAGAACAGTTATGTAGTTTTATAGCCATGGCTATAAAAAAAGAGAGAAACGCCTCAAGTTAATATAATTTAGAGATTTCGCTGTTACGTACATTTATCTATTATAATATACGATGATTTCTTTAAGTAGGTTATGTCTCTATTACCTAAGCCTGACTGTCAGAGGCTAGAGCTTCTTGGTAAAGGCCGAAATATGAGGTTATAAAAACACACTTTTTTACCCAAAATATGAAAGGATAGTTTTTTCTCAGATTATAAATTTTAGCTTTATACAATTAAAACCATCGCCATACACAAAATAATAGTACATCCATCATCATCATAAAATAAATAATGGTCTGTAAATGAAAATCTGACGATGATTTATTTATGTGTCCGACCGATGGTTGTAATTCTGTGAAGCCAAGAAAAGTATAATTTGAGAAAAAACACTATCATTTTATATATTTAACCCTGTTGTCCCCTCCAATTTCGACCTCCACAATAACGAACACTGTTGATATTGATTCCTTTGTAAAGCAGAATTTCAGTATAAATTCCAAGCAAAACCATGTCGTGTACTTTGCAATGTGAACTGGCTCTTGACTCCTGAGCTATAAGATTTGGTATAAAGTTGGTCCACTCCCAAAATATAGACTATTTAATTTACAGTAACATTAAACGGCCTACATCTATATATATAAAAGAAAGTCGTGTTAGTTACACTATTTATAAGTCAAGAACGGCTGATCCGATTTGGCTGAAAATTGGTAGGGATGTAGCTAAGAACTGGGAGAAAGACATAGGATACTTTTTATCCCGTTCCCGATTCAGGATTCCGCCCCACTGGTCTCTAAAAGTTACAGAAATATCCGTAAGAAATGCATTGCAGCAAACATATGTTATTAAGTGAAAGAGCCTTTTCAAATTTAATCAGCTGCTCTTTGTAAACATATAATTATAATGCGACAAAAGAAATATATGTTTATAAAAATCATTTAATTAATATTTTAAATTTCTTTACACTTAGTTTGAAAGCATAGAGTAAGCTTAAGAGAAACAGCAAATTTTGTTTCAACTGTTTCTGCAATCACTGTTAATCATAGACTTTACTATCCAGATAATACAATTCAAATTTTACGTAAAAAATTCACCTTTAACTGCAATATTTATCTAATATAAACCATGCTCGTGCTTGATCAGAAGAGCAATGCAGATATCAAAATTACTATCTTACGTTGGCTACAAATATAAAGAATGTCATAAAACCAACCTTAGTTGTTTTTTTGACAGAAGTTGGTTCTCAAAACTCCGTGTGTACATATTCTCTCAATCGAGACAACAAAGCAAGCTCAATCATGGCATCGGAGATATAACTAATTTGATCCAGAAGTGATACACGCGCAAAGCCTAAAATAAAAACCATACGCAATTTCGCTTAACATCTGAAGCTCATAATCATTAGACTGTAATAATACGTACCTAAAATATGCCTATTTTCGTTTCAAAATTACATTGAGCGCTTTCATTTATTACTTTGTATGTGCGCTAATAAATTCCGACTTTTTGACTCCTGTCCACGATGGTCTCTAATATAGTTCAATTGTATACAAAAATCATGGAATATTGGAGAAAAATTCCAGTTATTTCACAGGTGCATACTGAGACTGTTTTAAAATTTAAATCTTAAATAGATCATGAGCTTGGAGTATCTTTCAGTGACTATCATTTATCTCAGAAGGGTAATAACGACATTCAAAAGAAATATGCCTCTTATGTCCCAATTTTTCTGTAGGAAATCGTGTGCGAAGCCGTGGGTATTTGGTTGTAATTGGTATTTTATTGAAAATGAAGAGTTTTTGTTATAAAATACTACGAATTTATTGACGAACTAGCTGTTACCTGCAGCAAATTGCGCATAATTGCTTTTACTAAGTAATATAAGGACTTCGGTTCTAAAGATTGCGTGCGAAGCCGCGGGTAACAGCTAGTTAATTATAGAAATGATAAAACTAATGCAAACTGACGAATGCTGTATAGTTTACCTATTACGAACGTGGAGGTTGACGACCTTAAAAGTTGATAAAAAATTACGTAATTACAACTTTCTTCAATTTTCATAGATAAAGATAGAGACTGTCGTCAATATTGAATAATAGCCTATTGTCACATGATATAAGTAAAGTGACGTAGTGCATGGATTATTATACAGTTGTCCATGCAAAATATCACGCAAAAACTAAAAGAAGAAATCCCAAACTGATTTTAAAAGTGCTTAACCAACTGAGTTTACAGTGGCAAGAGGTTGTGCAAGTGTCCGATAGTAAAAACTACTAGTTTAAATGTGTGCAAGAGCTCTCGCGACCGCTAGTAATCAATCTCGGAAAGAGAATTGGAGAGCGGTGTCGGACATTAAAACCTTCAATTCTAAAGCTGCGTTTAAACTGGTAAAGAAGTTATGCAAGTTTTGTGTCCGGCAGTAAAAACTACTAGTTTAAATGTGTGCAAGAGCTCTCGCGACCGCTAGTAATCAATCTCGGAAAGAGAATTGGAGAGCGGTGTCGGACATTAAAACCTTCAATTCTAAAGCTGCGTTTAAACTGGTAAAGAAGTTATGCAAGTTTTGTGTCCGGCAGTAAAAACTACTAGTTTAAATGTGTGCAAGAGCTCTCGCGACCGCTAGTAATCAATCTCGGAAAGAGAATTGGAGAGCGGTGTCGGACATTAAAACCTTCAATTCTAAAGCTGCGTTTAAACTGGTAAAGAAGTTATGCAAGTTTTGTGTCCGGCAGTAAAAACTACTAGTTTAAATGTGTGCAAGAGCTCTCGCGACCGCTAGTAATCAATCTCGGAAAGAGAATTGGAGAGCGGTGTCGGACATTAAAACCTTCAATTCTAAAGCTGCGTTTAAACTGGTAAAGAAGTTATGCAAGTTTTGTGTCCGGCAGTAAAAACTACTAGTTTAAAAGAAAGAGCTCTTGCAACCAATGACAGACAGTTGAACACCAGAATTGGAGAGCAGTGCAAAAATAGCAATGTTCATATTATAAACATCATAGAGATATTACTGTCATGTGTGAACAAAGTTTGGACTGACTGTCGTAACAACCAAAGCCAGTAGCTGTCGCAAGGTACTCGAGATAAAAGTTGTGAATGTTCATATTATGTGACAGCAGTTGCATAACTTTAACCCACCAGTGTGAATGTAGAAATGATCAATGTTAAAATCCCAAACACTTCATGGTCTTATTTTTAATCGTATACTCATGGGAAATGTGTTATTTTAAGATCAAATGATCCAAAGTCATTTAAAAAAAACATCTACTCATACATTAGTTTTGCTCATATGCCCGAGAAGAAAACAGCGTCATGTAGGAACAATGGCGAGATTTCCGCGAGCTCGTAAGCGAAACTTTATTGGCCATTCAATATCCCAAGTCGTTTCCTCACACGAGCTTAGTGCATGAGCTTGCATGTATTTACACACGCACTTGACAATTTTAAAACTGCTAAACATTAACAACAAAGATCATTGCAATTACGCATCACGTTCAAGAAAACATGATACATTAAAATTGAATTTTAATTGATATTTTGTATGTTACAATAGAGAGCAGTGAGAGTGCAGTAAGGTTAACATTCTAATTTTCATACCTAATTCAATGATAACCAATAAAATGCAGTCAGAGGTATGTGGCAGTAAATATAGTACCAAATTTAGAGTAATTGTAGCATTGATCAATGTTAAAACCCAAAATTTTGGGGTTAGTTTTACATATTTCCTTCTATTATCGTAGTATAATCTTGGATGTGAAGAGCTAATAACTACCTTAAAAACTATTTATTAAGTCCAGTATACATTGTCTAAGTTTAACTTTCACGACTTGATCCAAGACAAGAATATTAACCATCTAGAACAGGACCTACATTTTAAAGGTTTTAAACGTTAAATCAGCGTAATATTTTAAAGAGTGAACCTTTGCAGGTACGATATTGCGGCATTATCCTCTATTGATAGAGACCTTTAATTTGATGTACTTCTCAAACTATGCTCTAATTTAAGATTTCCTTCTGATCCTTGTGGGCTATCCACCTGACATGACAAAAAAGTGGTAGTGCATCTTCCTTCAAAAAGTAGATTTATAGGTGCAGTAATGATGTACCGTACCAAGTTTTATTGCTTTACCTGTGATCGCGGGAATTATCAAGCCCGTACAGGACTTTTTTTACACCCTCTAGTATAATAAGAATCCCTGTATATAATGTCCTGAATGGCTGACTGGATGATTCATCAATGCTCACATCAAAAACCATGAAAGTTAGAGACATTGAATCTGGAAGAAAAGTTTACTAAGGAAGGATTCTTTCGGACCTTAGCACTCCACCCCAATGGGCTCTAAAGTTGCGAAAAAATTTCATAAGTATCGTAATGCAGATATCAAAGGCAAAGTTACTATGCAACTTATACTCAAGAGTTTAAGACTATTATAAAACTTATTTTAGTTGATTTTTGACAGAAGCAGGCTTCTCAGACCCACGTATGTCATCTTCTTTATCGGGGCAACAAATCAAACTCCACTGTGGCTTCAGAACTATCTTACAATGGAAGTAAATTATGACGACCAAAAGTAGATACTTTATGAGCGAAGTATGTTTCTCAGATCTGTTTATGTATAGATTTGTCTTAATCGGGAAAACAAATCAAACGTAACTTTAGAGTCGGAAATAAAATGTATTCGAACCAGAAGTACTGCATGCACAAAGACAAAAATAAAAGTTATAGCCAATTTTGTTTAACATCCGAAGCTGTTAACTTTGAACACCGACATAACATGTATGCTACCTAAAACATGCTACTTCCATTTCTAGACTACATAGAGCACCATCATTTATTATTAATAAGCGAAGGACTTCGACATTAGGACTCCTCCACACTGGCCTAAAATAAGTCCATAGTTATTGATATTGTTGGAGCTATTCCATGGAATCTTGGAGAGAAATTTGAGTTATTTCATGAGTATACTTATAAAAAACTCCTTCACTCTCCGACTTCAGGGTTCTAAAAACACCTCTTCAAATTTCAAGCTAAAATGGATCAGGAGATTGGAATATATTGTGAAGTGTTAAGAATTGCATTAAAAAAGAATATACCCACGGTGTCCCTGTTTTTAACAGTAAATAGCGTGCAAAACCGCGGGTAGTTTTCAATATGCTAAAGAAATTGTATTATTCTATCCTGGTTTGTTTTTTATTATAAGTGATAAATATGGTTTGTTTACTTTCTCCTATTTACATTACACTATCGTAGTGGTACAAAAACTAATTTTTTTAAATAAATGTTTTGCTATCAGGAAAAAACGGCGCGCGCGCGCGCGTGTTTGTGTGTATGTGCGCGCGCGCTCGTGCGCAATGTGCGTGCTTCAGTGCCCATCACACTGTACACCTAACATGCTAGAGACCATGATGATAACCCGGCATTGATTCAATTAGGAATCTTGGCGATAGCTTAAAAATATCTTCAAACCGTTAAATAAAATATTGTTGTATTTCTTTTCTATAACCTCACATTTTAATCATAAACCCCTTAATAACGATTTTCATTAAATTTAACTAATGTATAACCTATTAGAAAGGCTACGTCATAAACCCCATACCCACAAAATTTCCCATTTGAAACTTCCTTTTTAAATTAATATTAAACTTAACAAACAGATGGTATATGGTGACATCTATATGTTGGTTTAATCTGTATAAAACCTACAAAATTAAGCGGGCTGGTGTCAGCTCAAGGGCTAAAACCGTCAAGATAAAAATCCCGATTCTCGGTGAATATCTTAAACGTCACCACAAAAAAATAATAAAACCGGTAAATTTCCAAAACACAACAGTTATGTAGGTTTATAGCCACGGCTTGCAAAGAAATTAAAGGAAAGAAACTCTTGAAAGTAATATGATTTAGAGATTTCCCTGTTACGTAAATTTGTCTATTATAATATACAATGATCACTTATGTTAGCCGTTAAGTAGGTTATGTCTCTATTCCTCTGAGTATGTCAAAGCTACGATAAGCTAGCCAGTGACAACAATGGGGTAGTAGGTCGAGGTTATGATAGCACATTAATAGTCCCACCCCTCAGTACGGTAGAGGGTGAGAACGGGCTCCCATGGACTTCCACGTTCCGCTCGCAGTCTCTCTGCCTTGGGCAAGTATCAATAGTCTAGTTATGGACAGGAGTTTGTTTAATAGCAAGTTTTATTTAGAAATACTATCCATAAATTAATAATAACCCTATAGCCTAGTCTTGAGTAGCAATATAGCATGGAAACGATTAGTATTTACTAAGAATGAAGAAGTATTAGGCTATGTGTGGTGTAATAGATCATTGTTAATTGCTATCATATATTTTAATTTCTAAATGAACCATTTTGTTTATATGAATATTTTGTTGACAACACTGATTATTTTTGTTCTATAATAGGGCCTAGCTCAATTGTGTTTAATTCAACTTAATTTCAATTAAAGTCTGTGTGTTATATCTATTACATGAGGTGTAACGGTGTAAAATTAGGCTCACATTTTTAATATATCCGACTATATGATAGTTTTGTTATTTAAACACATGATTGACAGAAACGGATAAATAAATACAAAACGTTTGATCCTTAAAAATGTAAGGTCTCTGTGGTGTATTAGGTAGCATATTCTCTACTACAAGAGTGAGATCCCAATTCTAGTCTCGACGAAGAAAGCACATTTTTGTGAATCGATGTTTATTGGAATTAGACTTTAAAATTAGAATGTGAATACCAAAACTGAAATACTTACAAAATAACATCGAAACACAAGGTAAGATTGTGTCTGAAGAAGTGTCCATATTCCTCTGTGTGTTTACAACTTGTTTCTTATTTTGTATGAAATCCTCAAAATAAAAAAATTGACAAATTGAAATTAAATTTCTCCTTTAATACTAATAGGAATAAGTCCTAAAAATGAGTTTGCTCATGATTACCTTCCGGAACCAAATGGTTCTGCTGTTTCTATCACATTAAAGCACATTTTGGGTGTTAAACGCTCTATGTTATTCTACAAATAAGTTGTAAAATTCTATACTGAATGTGCGACTTAAATTCATTTTTAATTTTTTACAAATACAAAGATTGACAAATCTTCTTAGACCAAGAAGTTGGCATACTTTGAAAGATGAAATACATTGAGCAGACACAGGACTTTAGACAAAATTAAAGGTTTTCATAGCTCTAAAATCATAACTCTAGCAGTAGTTGAGCTCCGAGAGATCGATGTTGAAGAGCCAGAGCCAGAGGGTAATGACTAATGGGGGTTGAATTATTGAGACCCTCAGACCTATTCACTCTTTTCGTGCAAAGGGTTTCACGGAATATTAATCTTGTGTTTATACACCAATTAATTCTCTTGTTATTACATACTTATGGATATTCCACATGAATGAAATAGTTTGTGTGTAAATACAAAGTGGGGAATTTGAGCTTTATACATCTTGAGTTTGATTTTTTTCGGTTATGTCTGAAAGTAAAAGACAATTGTTTCAATTGGTACTGCGGTTATAATTAAAACAGGAAACAAACGCTGTACAATTGATATTCGAGTGTAATTGTGCTCGTTTTGGGATTATGGTATTATAATATTTTCCAGAGTTATACTATAAGGTTGCTCTAGTTAGTTCGTACTTTCAGTCATATAAACAACGATTTTAACAACATCTGTTTTTTATAACTATTTTTTCTCATTAAGCCTCAGCGTCAGCTATGCCAGCTTCTGGTTTTTTATTTATTATTATTACATTTTTGAACCTCCCCGGGATTTGAACCCGTGATCTCTCGGTTAGAGAGCCGAGACTGTAACCATTAGTCTACGGAGAAGGACAATAACTATTTTAATTCATTGTTTTTATTCTCATATATTATGGTTTATGATAATGCCGTAACCGCTTATGTCCAACCTGCTAAATTTGTTCCCCTCCTATGTTTTAAAAGTTATATAGGACTGTGTAATTGCTTACCTATTAATATTGTTACATAAAATTTACTAATTATTTTGTAAACACTATTGTGTAAATATTTAGGTAAGTTTTAACTCATTAAACTGTAATTTTTTGTAAAACAAGCTTCATGTTTCAGCAGGTATTTTTATTGCTAGTTTAATAAAAAGGTATAGTTGTTTAGGGTGGCAGTACAATGTATTAGCAGAGTACAGGTACCATCATAATTAATTATTAATTAAATATTAAAAATGTTTTTGTTTTGAAACTATTAATTTATTTCCTCGCAGATACTGCCCGTATTGTAATAAATCTCAGCGTTAGTCATATTTATATTAATTTTTACAATGACATTTTAATTTTAGTAAACTCATCAAGTCTGTGAGAAAGGGAACGCACAACGAATATTAGTGTCATCGTACTTAGGTGTAAAGAAGCTCAGTATTCCTAAATTAGGTTGTGGCTACGATGTGGATTGGAAGACTGTCGGATCAGTGTTGGAGAAGGTCTTCGAAGACTCGGGAATCGGCATCACCATCTGTATTTTCACTCCTTGGAAAAAACGCAAAGGAGAAGCAGACACGAGGACGTGATCCAGAGGAAAGTAACTTGCCGTCCTGCTTGAACCCTGAGGATACTATTCTGGGGGCAGAACAGTCTTAAGGAAAGTGTAGTATTACGAAAATGTGGGAGAATGTTCCAGATATACGGGCCAACCTCCGACACAGAGGGGTAATAGCGCCGTTGGAAAGAGAGCGGGCATTGGTTTGGGTCAGCTTCTTTGATCCAGTTGTCGCCTCTCCTTTTATGAGCGTTGGGTGGGCACTGTGACCCTTCTCCACTCGTTTAGTAAGTTCTGGACTTCTCCACTTGAATATTCTGAAAGCACCAATAACCTTATACGGAGCTGTAGGAGTTAAGTTGAGCTCCAGAAGAGAACTTGTGAAGTGATAGAGTTAGTGGTAATATTCATGATCGTGACAGATGGATTCGTGTTAATAATAAAGGATTCAATATTCGCCGAGTATTTCATTCAAGAAAATCCCAAACATTATATTTTAGATTTTTTTGTTTATTACATTTTTGGACCTCCCCGGGATTTGAACCCGTGATCTCTCGGTTAGAGAGCCGAGACTGTAACCATTAGTCTACGGAGAAGGACAATAACTATTTTAATTCATTGTTTTTATTTTAGAGTTTTTATTACTTCGCTTTAAACATTATTCGCTAACTAAAACATTCTAACGGATATTTAGCAGAATTGTCAAAAATTACAAAACTCTATATCACTCATTAGGCTATAATTTCTATTTTGTCTGCCGGGGAGATGTAAACATTTATTTTCTATATTATTTGCCTGTCTGTCCACAGAACATCTAAAGGTTGGGACACACATAACCGCACCGTGCCCGACACGTGAGTCGGCCGATTGTCGGTGCGGGCTCGGCTCGGTTACCGTGAGGCCACACATGTCCGTATGCAGTCCGAGCGCAACATCTCACTGTTTGTACTAGAGCATGTTTCTTTTGAATTCAAAGTGACAGATACTTAAAAAATATTTGGAAGATTAAGTATTGCTTGAGAAAATTGTTAATTACATTGTTGTTATGTTTATTAATAGCTGTGGTGAATGATACATTGCAATGCTACAGTAAAGCTTTGTACAATCAGCTAGTGTGTAAAATTTGTAAAATAATATCATTATCTTGGTTATATGTTTAATGTATAATGTATAATTTTTGTTCATTGTGTTTCATTGCAGTGAATTTCGGTCAAATACATTATAAACAGTGTATTTGGTGTTTTTTTGTATTAAACCCAAGAGCTATAGTGTGATGCCAGAGAGTTTGCCATGTTGCAAGCCCGTTTATAATAATTTGTAAAACATAGTAAATATTTGTAAAATATATACTGGAGAACATACAAAAAACAAATTTTACAAAATTATTTCTTTTATAGCTCCGAGGACAAATAATTTTATTGCCAGAATTAGTCAAAAATAGTAGAAACATAAATATATTTTCTAAAAAAATTAGAGTATGGTTGATTGGTCAAAATGATATTGAGTATATGTTTAAGATAATAAATTAGTGTATGATTAGTCTTGTCTGCTAAGTTATAATAATATTTAAAGTTAGAACATTATAAAATAATTATTTATAATATAATATTTAATGCTACATGTGTAAAGCCTAATATTTGAATTGTAAATCATGCATAAATCCTTTTTGTTTAATACAGCACAATAGTTTTATACTAAAATTTAAACCTTGAAACGTAATAGTACATTATTTACTACATAAGTTACAATAACTAATTTTTTATCATTTCATTTCTTGCTCGATTCAGCTATTTTTATTTTTTTTACCCTTTTTGTATATAGTATCCCCAACACAGGAACAGCCTCTTATGGGTACCTAAATTTCCCTTATTTTGTAAATCTATTGGAATAATTATTAAGGTTTAAGAAAAGAAAGAAAATCTAAAAGGATGTAACCTACTTTTTATATTTTATTACTCTAAGTACATAAATTAGAAATAAAGTAAGTAGAAAACATTTTTTTTTAATTTGTTATTTTACTGCTATTGTAAAATACGTTATGTCATAGTCTTATTTATTACTAAGCACTGGCAATAATATTTATTTGTAATATTCAGTTTGTTATTATGGGGAAATAAATTATTTTAGTATTATTATTATTTATTTTAACATGGGTTTTTCTTGTTTGAAAATCTCATTGTAAAAAAAAATATTTTTATTTTTACTTTATTGAAGTGAAAAGAATAATAAATAAAAATGTCATAGAGACATTCTAAATATGACTCTTACAAAATACCGGAATAAATTTATCAAGTAACTTCAAAACAATCAAAGAAAAATAGATTTTTGCTCAAATAATTACATGCTTGTTATTTTTTAATTGATGAAAAATGTTAATAGACTTTTTAAATAGTTTCGAATTTAGTTGTTTAAAATCACTTAATGTACAACATGGTTTTCAAATTTGTTGTAATAAGAAAAATATGCACAATAAGAAAATATGACTAGTTTACTCTAATGTAAGAAAATGTAATAGCCTACTTTTATCAATAAATATGATTTTGTACGCGAACACAGGATGTAGAGTTAGTAGGCTATACTAAATAATTCAATAATATAGAACGTGTAGACTACATAAATAGTTTTAAAAAGAAGAACGCAACAGTAAACAACATCTGATGCCGCTCGTAGACCGCACCGTGCCCGTCAAAAATTCAAACTCCACATATCGGTGACGGTGCGGGCACGGTGCGGCCACGACGGTTTGGTGTCGGTGCGGACAAGTATGGACTTGCAGGTTGAAAACTGCGCTGCAATTCTTTCACCGTATGACGGCCAGCATACGGCCGACTGACGTGTCGGGCGCGGTGCGGTTATGTGTGTCCCAACCTTAATATATAACTAATGAACTATAGACTTGAACATTTATATTGTAATCTCAGTAAAGTTTGTTACGCAACAAGTGGTATGTAGTACTCATTCCTTCTTTTAGTATAATACTAAACTTATACCATCATCTTACATGATATCCTGCATTAACCTTGAGAAAAGATTAAAAATGAAACCCCGTTTTAGGATATGATTGAAAAGAAAGATAACGGCGTATATGTGAACTAAATGAGCAGTTTGCCAAAACACATATCAATTCTACTCGGTGACTACAACGTCCCTTTGAGGATCAGCTGGCCTCTCAGTCAGTCTAAACAATACTCTTAATCTAGAGCGATAAATCTCCAGCGACAGTGCGGTATAGTATACAACGGCGCTGCGCGACTCGTTGGTCCGGCCCACGAAGGACCTAACTTGGCTCGTGACGTCACCGCAGCTTTCAACCAATCTGAGACGACCTAACCACTTCCTCGTTACGGCGGACTTTAACTTGGCTATCAACACCCGTCGGCTGTCAGCTTAAATTGCCGCCATCGCGAACGTTAAACCCACTTTGTGCCTTGAGCCTTCGTCTCTTACGTGCAATTGGCAAATGTGTTTTTACAACTTTAGTAGTTCTGTATGAATATTAGTTCCAATGAATGTAGTCTGTCAGTTTCATGTGTCAAAAACTATAAGCCATTTTTGAGTTTGGAATTTTAACCTGAACAACCAGAAATCAGAGTTCTTATTCAAGTACTTTACACAATGACAACTATGATTGGTGCAACTAACTTAAGTTGATTGAAAAAGACCTCTTCCACGTTAGTATTCAACTTTTAAACATTTAACCTAATAAAACAATGTTTTTCACTTGTAGTTTCTTTCCTTGAAACACAACGCCACGCTTTTTAAAATATACTTTTGAATAATCTTAAAAAGAAAAGCAGTGCTTCCTAAAAATGTACTTGATTTTATTGCTCTTAGCAACAGAAACTGAGAGTTTATGAAATCCAATAAATAATTTTTAAGGGTTAAAACTTCGCCCGAGTTTGAGAGTGTACTAGAATTTATGTGAAGACCTGTTTGGAGTCGTCAAGACAGAACACACCAAAAACGGAGACACATGAGGTAAAAGTCTACTTTCATTTAGTATAGTGGTCATCATCATTCGCTGCCATTCTCCTAGCTACAAGGAGAAATAACACTCAGTTCAGTCAGAAAAAAACTACGTGTGGTAAAATAATTCTTTTAAATATTGGGACGTATTTTAGCGTCTATTACTATACCATATTATGAAATCAAATACCATGTTATTTACATAAATTTGTACTTACTACGCATTATTTTATGGCTATTTTATAATTAATTAATTTGAGTGGAGTGAATTACACGAATGTTTAAATAAATATTGTTCATTTAAGAGCTAACATGAAAATAGAATCAGTGGTTTGTAAAGTTTAATTTTATGAATGCCATTTTCTTCAAAACGTACTTGACAGTATTTTTCTTTGGTTATTATAAATTTTCTTTACAGCACTTTAAAGTAACATGGTTTAAAGTGAAATAAATGTCTCCCATATTGCTAATTTATGTAAATTTAACGACTTTAAGAAGAAAACAAAGGTGCTAAAACAGATCCCTGCGGCACTCCCACAGTTGTGAAACTGATTACGTCATAGTATCTGTGTCCTCTATCTCTGCACTTGTAGACATAGTTTATGTGTTCCGTCCTGTTCCCTTTTTACCATTTCCTTGAACCTTGAAGAGCCACTTATGGGCGACGCTTTCCAGAAACAGTATGAGGTCAATACTTGTACGTCTGGAGCCATTGAAAGTTCAAGAGTGATTTATACATAGGTACCACAATACTGTACTATATAATAATTCAAGATTTGGCATTCTACTAATTATAAAAACTCATTATTTTGAGTAATTGTTGCTTTATGGATTGCATCCGATGATTGTTTTACTTCTTATTTATGATATTATACTTTAGGTGGTGTATTCCGAATTTATCAATATTAAACAACCATAATTTTTATTTGTTCAGGAAAAACGTATTTTTAATGAGAGTGATTTAAATCAATAAATTTATATGAAATAATTAATTGATAAACAGTTTGAATGACCAGTACACGTGAATTAACAATATTCTCTCTACGGCACTGGACCAACAAAATGCAGTAATCAGGTTACATAATTATTTGAGCAGGTTTTATTATAGAGCTTAACATAAACATGATTGTTGGATAAAAACTTGACATAGGTAGAGAATAAACCATCCTGCATATCGCAGATTACTACGAAAGCTGCAAATGTTGGAGGGATTTATGATAACCGATATCAGGGCCGTAGCTGTTCGGGAGGAGCCCACCGAAAAAGTCAGTCAAGGAAATTATGCTGTCTATCAGAAAATTATCGTAAAAATGAACCTTTACACATTTTTTTTTTAGTTACGAACCAAACATTTTTAGTAAATTATTACATGATCAAGTGGATTTCGTAGCAAATTCGATGTTTTAAGGTAGTAATCATGATTTTAGAAATAGCATAATATTGTCGATCAGGATTTCTACACTAAATGTATCCTTCAAAGTTTGAAATAAATTAAAAACTCATAGCATGACCATTAATTGAATAAAATCTTAGTTTAGAGCCAAATGCTTAACAACTTGTCTAAGAGAATGTAAAGCTAGGTTTGTTTTTGCAACTACGGAGGTTTCACGGCTTCCACGTGAGGTAAGAACCTATTCCACTGTAGAGGAGGTCGCAAACGCTGTCAGGGAAATTGGGTGCCAATCATCTCTACTATTAGTCCATCAGTATAAAGTAACTTCGCAACGACCCCTTCAGAAGAAAAGGGCATTACCTCAGTCTTCTTCCCCAAAGGCGAGTTACCTTCCTCCCGTGCTATTTTGACAATTTTTACACAATGTAATATATATTTTTCAATTACCTTTATTTCTTAAACTATAGTATAATTTGTTTTGTTCACATAACTATGTAAGTTAATTAGGTATTACTGAGACAACCACACAAACAGTAATCCTAAACTGTTTATTAGTAAAGTTAATCTATGATTCCAAAGAATCATAAATATATAGGTATATACTAAAAAAGGGAATTGTTATAAGTGGTGTAATAAACAATTGCTTCAAATTAGTGTTATGTCTATAATTTACGGCACAATAGGTTAAAACAGATTTATAGTGTGACTTTCATCTCTAAATCCAGTTGTCGTTACCGTAAATGCTTCACGAAACTTGTGAGGGACATTCTAAAAGTAAATGGCAAGGTCAAGTTTGTTATAAGGGACAACAGATACATCTTGGAAGTTTGGATGGATTTTAGCCAAAATTTAAATGGATATACTATGTGATAAATGTTAACCCAGGATGAAATTTCAGTAGACATTTGAGAAAAGGTGATAAAGCAAAAGCGTTCAAACTATTTTAAAAACAATCAGGCTAGCCGCGAAATTTACATAGATTTCAGTTAATGTTGACATGATGTTCTATAGGACAATCTCGATTTCGCCACTGTTTGAGATTAGGGGACGGATCTCTATCATTAAAATCATGATGTATACAATTTTACTTTAAACTCTTTGAGATCGGATAATTTTTTACAATTGTTATAAACTTTCTATGGGATTAGTGATAACACAGAATTATTATTTTTTTAAAGATTGCAAAGCAGAACTTCCCGAGGTCAGGACCTGTCAAGGACCGGGAGCTACTAGAGGATAGGAGTTGCAAAAGATCAAGAGGAGAGCTCCTTAAAGTCAGTGGGCAGAATATTTCTAAGGCTAGGATCTACCAGAGGCCATAAGCTACCAGAGATCAGGCGATCCCAAAAATCACGAAGCCAGAGCCAATCGTTTGAGGTAGTGAGGTCTCAGTGGCCGAGATCTGTCAGAGTTCGGGACTTGTTCGAGACTAGTGGCTTCCGAAGACAGGGACCCGCAAAGACAGGAGGTCCTAGAAGTCGAGAGCTGCCAGATAACGAGAGCAACCACAAGCTCGTACCTGATAGAGGCTGAGCTTCAAAAGAATATAAACTACAAGAGTTGCCAAAACTTGCCATAGACCATGAGATGGTACAGGTCGGAGGCTGCCAAATTCCGACAGCCCCAGAAAGCCATTCCAATGGTCGGAGCTACTGCAAGCCGGCATCTGCTATAGGCCGAGAGGTCTTAGACAATAACAGCTCTCATGAATCGGGATATACCGTATTTCGAAAGCACCAAGTGGACTGGTAAAACTAGAGCCCGAGTGATCTTAGAGGCTGAGCTCTCAATAACCGGGATGTCTCATTGTTTGAATGCTCCCAGAGGCTATTAGCTACCAGAAGTCAGGATTTCCTAGAGGCTGAGAGTCTCGAAGTCTGGGATATCCCAAAAACATGTAGGTTAAAAGAGGTCGGGAACTCTAAAAAGCCAGGAGCTTAGTATGTTAAGAGTTTAGTTTAATGTATATTCATGGCTTTTAAGACACGAGGTGGGATCAGTGACATATGTTTTAGAACATCAGTCCCACTCGAACTGTAATAAAGATCTTCTTAAATCTTGTGGCCGGTATGCTGTAAAGCCTTTGTTTTAAACAGAAAATGTCTAGTTATTTCAAATTTCATTTTCATATCATACTCAACGTCAATTAATCAAAGTATCATGAAAAATTATACAGTATGGTATAAACCGAGCTGGACATTGGCAACTATTTTATAGATAACCTTTGTGTGTGTTAACAATCCTATTGTAAAATGTAGCCCTTATAAGATGCTGGGATAAAAAAGATAAAAAATCGAATTAAATTCTCTGGAGATTAAAGGAAATATAAATGAGTACTTTTATGTATTTTTATTATTTTTTTATTTTTGAAAGACAGGTATTTGGTTCTTTTGTCCTGTTGGGGAGGGGGGGAGAGAATTATTTATAACAATTTGTTGATAAACCATGAAGACAGCAACAAATTCTTATCCATTTTGAAATAACCCTTTCGACCTTTATAACTTGTTCTGTTTAATGCCAATAATAAAAGTCTAGACGTATATAGGCCTACATGCATAGCCCTGTTCAGTAGGGCAGTGTTTTAATTGAACAAGTAGCTTTCTCCTATAGGACAAGTCACTAGATAAACTCTAGAGACAGTGAATATTGTATCTAGGTGAAGGTCGGCGTGTCTAGGGTAAGAGCAGATTGTTGGAACACGCTCAAGTTTAACTTATCAAATAGAGGAAGTTTTTTATTGTTGTTTTATAGCTTGCTTTATACGGTAATGGTAGTGGATGTTTCAAGGGTAATGTGTCATAAGTGGGACACTGGGAAACTTTTGTCGGTCTAGTGTACCAAGAGTGCAGAAGTTTAGTCAAGTTACTCTGAACACTCTAAAACCCATCCTATGACGTTTTTTACTCTTCTTTCTCTTTCAGACGATGGAATTTCTAAATATTTTTCAAAGTGTTCCGAAAAATTATCATGCCGACCTAGAGTCACCAAAGCATTAGTGTTGTAAAAAAATCCTTCTAAATCAATAATGATGTCCAGATTTGTATTTTCAAATGAGTCAAGCTACCTTAATTCCTATTAAGCCGGGATATTTTAATTAGAGAAAACGAAAGTTTTAAATATCAAGAACATTTATAATGGCCGTGGTTTTAGTACTCTTGTCAATTTAACCTTTTTAAATTGCCATAAATGAAAATAGAATCGAAAGAAAGTAATGAATATAAGGAGGAAAAGAAAGAGAATACTCAAGTGACGCTGGTACCTACAATACTGACTTCAATGTTAATACGATTGTATTACGCATCTGTTAGTAAACCACAGCCTTGATTACGTATCAGTTTATATATGGAATCCGATGCTAAAATGCGTTACCATGTGCAAAGTTGTGGTTGCGCACTATCTTGTGACGAGTAATGAAACAGTAATTGTAAACACAGGCTTTTCATATAAAGAATCTTGGAATTTCAATATTTCATACGAAGACAGTAAGGAATTTCTTGGATCTTGTATTAGTATCCTTTTTAACATCCAACCCAACCTTTGGTTTTTCAGCGGTTGTAATTACAACATTGTTCCATTGTTGTTGTTGTGTGTTTAGCCCGTAACAATGTTTTCTGATAAAGAAAGAGCAAAGTGTGTATTTTTTGTGGTTGAACTGAAAATCATAATTTTCGTTCAACGTTATATTTCGACACGAATAGAGGGAAGATCCACCTCATGAAAATAACATTAGACGTTCGTTCAAGAAACTGGGTTAGTAGTGTAGAAGAAAATTAATTAGTAGACCAAGAGTATCAGACGAATTGGTTGAAATATCACTGATAAATATCACTAATATGCGCTTAGAAGTTTTAGGAAATCTTGATTCCTTTCTAATCCACTCATGAAAGAAACGGATGTCTTGCCCAAATTTGCGCAGACCCTGTACCGCATCATCAGGCGATCATCTGCCTGCCTCGGATAATCCTCTCCGTTGCTCCTTAACCGCCCAAACACGCCTTCGCGGCACGCCAAGAAAGAGGCGAACAATTTTAGATGGATCTATAAAGATTTAACAACGGGAAATAAAATATTGTAAATAATAAATAATTAGGCTGTATTTTCTTAGTTTTCATCAATATGTATAAATAACATTGCTCTATATCCACCACAAATTACACTATGATAGTGGCCAATGTAGAAGATCGTCTGGACAAAAGTTACAAATATTTTTCCTTACTTGAGAGCGCATGAAAATTGACATTTTTAGATATTCCCAGATTCCTTGATCACATACAACCAAGGAATCTGGTAATCTGGTGGAATTATATGACATGATAGGTCGTTTTATTCAAGTGCTTTCCTGGTGAGTTTTTATGTGAAGTGTGTTAAAGTTCTTTCATGAATGAATTGTGCAGCTTTTGGGTATTCTTATTTTTGTGAAGCAGTTCAAGCAAAATGTGATGTGAATTTAAAAAATATATGTCCATAATTCCATTGAACACATATGGGTTATCGTTACATCGAGTGTTATTCTGCTACATTGTGTCCACTACACACTCAATTTAGATGTGATTGCGTATTATTTGGAATTTGAAATATTTTTCTTAAAACTGTGAAGAAATCGAGTGGTCGATAGTAAGCAAACAATGTTATTTTGTATTTTTTGGGCGACACCAGCTTTTTGGTTTTGTTAAAGAGGAATATTTATTGCTCACCTGCTACTAGAAAGTACATAACTTGACACTTCTTTCGTATTCAAATTGACTGTGCCAGTAGTAACACTAAGTACCGTAAACCCTTCATAAAATATACTAAGTGCTGTCTAAACTTTTAACTGAACGAGACGGTTTTTCTTTTTTTCTTTTAAAATGCTGTTTACACTTCTTACCATACTTTGTCGAATTAAAAGTTCAACTGATATTTAGTCTGCTGAAATAAAGTGAAAGTATTGGCCACAGATTAAATTACTAATTAGGCAATACTATCAACTCAAATTGTCAATTCACGGGCCGATCATTCTAATTCTCCCCTCTAAACTCTATCACCTATATGAACGTGGACGACCAGAGACTTGGTGGACGAGTAAGGCCCATATAGAGATGTGAGACATCGTGTTTTTATAATTACTATAATCCACAATCCACTCAGCCACGAGCTATAGTAAACTTGCTGTAGGCTATCAGTGCATGTTCACTGGACCGGTGATGTTAGCTAGTTATCGCATGTTTATGTTTATGGCGTCTGGAAGAGCATAGCAATAGCTTGTTTCACGCTCCACTTACACAGCTGGGGGCGAGGGCGGCGGGACTCGGCCTGAATGGCTGAATCCTCCCTCTCCAACCGGATATTATTAGCATCTTATTTAAACTACGTTCTTAAAAGTTTATTTTACCCTGACACACCGAATTAACGACTTGAACCGAAAGAGTGTATGTTAAGTAAAAAATAAAAGTGTTGTTATCCTACCAGATAGGCTATTTCAAATTCTAATTTCAGCCCATGTGTCGAAAACTATAAACCATCTTTGAGTTTGAAATATTAACCTGAACAACCAGAAATACAGAGTTCTTATTCAGGAACTTTACATAGTGATACACTAGACGGGTGTCACTAACATAAGTTGATTGACAAAGACCTCCTCTTCCACGTTAGTATTCAACCTTTAAACATTTAATTTAATAAGACAATATTTTCCATTGAAGCAAATGATCCTCAAACTAAAAACTCTCGATGAGACGCCAAAATAGTATTTTAATCCAAATTTTTTGTGGTCAGGCTAAAATTTCACAAATTACATACTGTCATAAGAAGAATTCAAGAGTTATTATCAGCCCGTTAATAAAACTTGAAAAGCGATTCATCATCTTCACACTACTCAGATTATTATTGCCTGGAACATTTTTTACCTTGATAAAGGTGTAAAACTACTGAAGCCTGTTCTTTTAAATAATTATTTGTAACTTAAAAAATCTCGATCGTTCGTTTCTACAGAATTAATGCCCGATTGGGAAATATTACTGTTTTTTTTGAATGGACAACTTTGGGTGACTATTAGCAATCGAAAAAGTAGGTAAAAAGTTAGGAAAGAGCCATTTTCTAAGCTGTACGAATAACCGTGTTTTACTGTTTAGCATAGGAGACAATGCAAGTCCGGCTCTGCTATTAGACTCACCAGGTGACCAAGGTTAGCACAGTCAGTATCGTGTTCCCATCACGCAACTCCGATTCACCAGGGATTAGACTTGCCCTTGGAAGGTTCATTGATGTACAAATTACAGACACTGAGGTATTGAATAGTAAAGTAACTTTGGATGTTGAATAAAGTCATGTCATTTGTACCTACCATTTTCTCTTTAAACATTGAATGGTAATGTGTCTACCTATACGACTATTTTTAGAATTTCAAATAGGAGATAGTATTTGTTACAAAATTTAAAATAAGTCATTTATACACACACTAAATTGTCGTCCTATCACTTACAAGCTATTAAAAACGAATAATCACTTTTAAATCTGCAAAATAGATAAGATGTACAGCCAAACATATGTTGGGTTAAATCGTTTTGATAGATGGTTGGAACACTTTTAATATTTTACCTAATAACATACCAACATTTTATATATATAAAATAAAAATAAAACTATATATATATATAAAACTCATATTTTATATATTCATATTATGTGGAAATGCAAACATAAATAAAAGTCCAGTTAGCAATTTTCAGGTTTTAATTTTTTCTACTGGTTTGAACATGTTAATGTAGAATCCAATGTTTCGTAGTATTTTGAAGTCTTATGTACGGGACTTTATAATTTGGATTAGTCAAGATGATAAATGACTTAGGAATTTCCTATGAGCAATATGTATATACATTCATTATTAACTCACCTAATGAAGAAATCGTACTAATCTTATAGATAGAATTTTGGAAACATGCTTTACATTTCACCACCCAAACGCTACTGAACCTCTGATTGAGTTCAACATTTGTATGGAGCTATTTCAAACATTCCTATTTACGTAAAATTCCAACAGCGTCCACTCTTTAATATGTATACGTCCCATTTAAATGCATGTGGATAATAAAATAGTGAGAGACGCTTAAACAAAGGTTCCATTCAGTCTTGAAACCAACACGTCTTATTCTATACCATTCTGTAAATTATTGTTGTTCACAGAGTTTATCCTGATAAGAAAATTTGAAGTTTTATTTGAAGGACACTGTAACACGAGTATTTTAAACAGTATTAATTACGTAGTTCTTAATAAAGCACTACATAAATATAATATATTTATTGTTGTAAATATATCGCACAATAAATATATTGTGTGTTGTAAATAGCAATGGTGAAAATATTAAACGTTTATTACGCGTGGTTCCGGTAACGAATTGAAACTATTTAATGCATTAGTAATATTATTTACACGTTGCTATACAAAAAAACTTAAGCCACAATAGGAGAAGACCAATTTGACTATCCCTATTCTTTTTAACCTTTCTCAGGAAACCGCTTGATTTAGAGAAAATTTGACACAATTATAGAGCTAACTCTTTTACAAAACCGGAAAAGTATAAGTTTGCTATACTTTACTCTAAAAACTGTGTATGAAACAGTAGTATGATAAACCAGAAATTAATATCTCATTTATGTAGTGAAATAATAAACAACTTTAGGCGTATGTAAAAACGTGACACAAATGAAATAAAATATGAAATCTTTTGCAATTTTTCAATTGCGTAGACAGATGAGTTCAAAAAGTGTGCTAATTTTGAGCTTTCTAAGACAAGCGGTTGGCAAAAAGTTGCCCACCAGTAGTGTTCTGGGCAGGGGGCTGGGTTCTCTGAGTATTCATTTTTTCAAACACATTTTCTATCCTCCTTCTTGTTAGGGTTGTTTGCTGTCTAGACTTCTTTTGAAGTTCTTGTGTTGCTTTGTCTTTTGTGTTACATTTTTCATTCTTCGAAGAATATTTTCATTGCGGACACACAGTTTTCCCCAGCAGGCAGACCCAAATGTATGAAAATCTGGCCACTTTGTAAAATGCCACTTGTATCCTCCTATTGGTTCATACACAACTACCTGTAGGGTATAAATACTTTATGTGTGAGTCTGCTTCATATAACGTTATTTAGCGATTCGCTAATATTTTGTGTATAGCTATGAGCACACTTTGAACGTAAGACTGGATTGGTTATAACCAGGAAGATAAGTTTTATTTCTAGTACTAATGAAGGTGGAAGGTGACTAATGCTCTGAATGTTTTTATTCAGTCCCGTCTAGCATTGATTTTTATACTTAAACTAAGTATCGTTATCATTAGGGCACACCCCTTGTTCAAGTTTTTCATGGCACAAACCTAAATGAAAATATTCTGCCCATATTGCAGATTTCAAAGCATCAAGTCCCATTGTAGCACTTTCCTGGTGGCTATAAGCCATACAAGATTTAGATTGTATCGATGACGACATGCAGTTAGCCTTGGCCAACCATTATTTTCCATTGGAGAGAACGTTTTTAGTTTTCTAGTATACTTTGGCATTCATTAGCACAGAGAGTATACATCAGCTTCCATTCAGTGTCACTGTAATAAATAGCTAAACACAAACTTGTATACAAAACGAAATAGACTATGAACACTACCTGCACGAAAAGCTCAGTCCGGTGAAAACGGCAATACAGACAGTGAAAGCTGATTGCAGACTCTTAGAAACACATTTTTCAAAATAAAGATAATTTTTGCCACACTTTTTGTTGACATGTAATTTTAAAGAGGAAATTTCAAACTATCCATAACTATTGAAAACCGAGAATCCATGAAAAATTAAATTCCAATGTGGTTTGCTTCACTTATAACCCAGATTTTAAAGTAAGAACACCACATACATGTATGAATACTGTGCATACTACCTTGACCATATGGCTACATACGTACACTTGCCTGGCTTGAGCAGGCCACTGGCAGTTGTGTTCTTTTAGAAAGTTATAGCAATCTTTAATGTTTTGCTAGAAAAAATATAGACATAAAAGTTATTATATGTGTGCGGTTATCACACAACATATATTATGTAGGCTGCGACAGCGATGGAAGTTTTTATTATTACAGTTTAAGCACTCATATCTTATAAGTAGGATGTGTAAAAACTATTATACGAGGGTCTCCATCATATGACACCATAGACAGGATAAGAAAGAGTTACGGAATTCGACTTAAGACTCTCTACAATAGCTACTGAAATTTTAGGAGCTATTCAACCAAATACAATGGAGTGTTAAGTAGGAATTCGAGTTATTTACTGGTCATAGAACTGTCTATAGACTGCAGGGCCTGAAAAACAGCTCTTTACAATTTGAATTATTCGAAAATGGGTTCTGACCGTCGGTTATTTTAGACCTCAAAATTGTTTCGTACACAATATGATTTACATTTTTAACCGGCTGTTATACGGCACGGCAATACATGGAAATTGTGTGTGAAGCCGGAGTAACAAATAGTATTAAATAAATATAAATTTCCATTCGAGCTAAACTATGATTTTTTAATGCTTTCATGACTAAAATAATCCAGCAATTTCTGGAATTGAAACTGAAGGAATGCCAGTTAGCAGAAGTAGCGCACAGTCATACACGCTCGAACACTGGTAACACAATTGGTCGACTGCCATGCTGACGATCTGTTGTTTGAATATTCTGACTCATGCATTCGCAGCTGTGCCAATTTGCAACCTGCTGAAAAGCGCGTTCAATTTCTTGATAAAACAGATTCTTGTAATTTCTGTACGAGCATGATTTTAGAAAATAAGGAAATAAAATTAAAACTAACAGAATACAAAACAATGGTTTGATTGATTATAATATTGGAATTGCACAACTAATGTTGAGCGCAATAGATTTATTACAAACTCCAATAATTTTTACTGGGTAAAAAATAATAAGGGAACTGTGTGGAAATGTTGTTGCATATTAAAATAGCTTCATTCTTTATTCAGTATCGTGCTTTATTGTGAGGTAGAGGTAGGAGCTGTTTTAGCTCTCTCTTCCACTGGAGTAAATAATACTAATCACATTTAAGTAAAAACGATTGAAAGTACTAAACAAATTGAAAATTAAACTGAGCTATCCGCTATTTATTAGTAAAGAACATTATTATAAAAGAAAATATATTTAAATTAATAACTTCAAAATATTCAATTCATCAATCTTAAATTACTCTTCACTTACATCCACTCTTATTGATACACGACAATAAGTTATTATACTACATAGTAATATACACAATCACTTAACAATTCACACCACCCACCCACGCACACCCCACAGGCACCTCACAGCCACCCCACAAGCCCCGCAACAAGTTATAGGTTATCACCCCGAAGTAGATCGGTTCTGTAATTTCTGATATTGGCAGGGAGCAGATTCCACATGCTTGAACAGTGAACGATCTATTGAAAACTGAAGCACGGTGGATTAGGAATAGCAAGGAAAGAAGCTCCCCTGTGTAAGGGTTATTCAGTGAAATTGGATGACTACTACTTGAAAGAGACTTTGGTTTGATTATTGAATATAAAACAGTGAGAATATGGTAAACACGACGTTGGTGAAGTTTCAGGAATCGTTTGAAATAAGGATAAACGTGTTAGGACATCCAAGATTGAAAATAAATCTAATACTTACAGTCTGGGGCTCGCTGTGGCTTGTCTGACAACTCGCTAGGTCACGTCATTTATCACTGTGTCACAGTAGTTGAAGTAAGGAAACTCATTACTTACCCACAAAATTTTCTTCAATAACATTTCATATTCTATGTCAATATATGAAATCAGCATAACACTGGTAATGTTATCAGTAACTCTTTAAACCTTCACAGTGATGCCGAGATGGAATCAAGAGTTACAATTTTAAATAACTTTACAGCATGAAAACATTCATGAGAACAACTTTTTATGTTACCACCAAAAACGGTTTCATTTTGAACGATGAGATCAATTTTAGTGGGATCCACCCTTGTTAGGTCAAAGAAAAATATTTAAAAATTTAACTTATTACAGAGATAGTGTGTTTTTAACTTGTTTAAAATTAGTTCTAGTGAGTTTGGCTCGTTTTTTAGAATAATTTAAAATTACTCTAAAACTAATCACTAAGAAATCTTAAATTACTCTTAACACCAATTCATCTTTCCTTAACTTATGTCATGATTTGACAGTTTTATAGATTGTAAAGAGTATTAATTCATTTTCACTACATTTAAACTGGATTCTTAGTTATTCTTAAACGTAAGATTACTTACAATATAAATCTTACACTGATTTCCCACCTACTATACTAAACACAGTAGCAACTGATTAGCGTATTAAATGTCATATACAAATATAAAAATGAAAACCTACCTGCAACTTTGATATCGTAATATTATCACCAACGCCTCTGTAATGTTGCTTGAGATATATCCAACCTCCAACATAACATATTTTGATGTTTATTTATTGTCTCATGGTAGTTTGTCACATACAGCTTTAATCAGATTTTTCATATTAAAAATATGTACGTTGTTATACTTTATTAAAATTAAAAAACGCGTATGTGAAGTAACGACGTATATTTGAACTAGTTTATACGTCGTATAGTAATTTACAGAAATCCGTTTATAACTCTAATTTACTTCCTAGCTTCCCTCTATCTAAGTTGAATTACATTAAAATATTTGGATTTCGAAAAAAACTAGATTATTTTTAGATTTCTTACTCTTCTGAACATACTTATACTGTAATCATTGTATTTAATATTAGAATATATTTTTGTTGGAACTTATATATTTAAGAAAACAAACATTGGTTGCTAATATGCAGTACTTTAAGTGTGCAAGCAGATTTTTCCCTCTAAAACACTATTTCGAAGAAAATTACTGAAATATACAAATTTTAAATGCTGATTAAAACAAAAGTTTTAGTTTCATAATATTGACGTTACCTGTTTCCAGTATCATGTCACATCTTAAGTTTGTATGCATCCCATCCCAATAAATAAAATAATATTTCTTATCAAGTGTGGGGGGGGGTGGGGGGGGGGGGGGGTGGGGGGGGGGGGGGGTGGGGGGGGGGGGGGGTGGGGGGGGGGGGGGGTGGGGGGGGGGGGGGGTGGGGGGGGGATTATAAAAAGCATTTCTTGGTGGCACTCCTGGACCAGAACTTATGGAATTAGTCAGAACAACATTGAAACATCTCTTAAGGCCTGGGGAGGAGCTTTTCATTTCCTGTTTCGGAAGGGGAGAAAGTGTGTTCGGGCTCCTGTATTCAGGTGATTGTTGAGAACATGGCAACCGTCATTAAGAAATTCGAAAATGACAAATCGACAGCCTTTGCCCACTGCATATCCTCTGATTTTGGGGGAGCCTAGACAAATGAGTGCTGGTGTTGCTGTGGCTTTTAGAAATCGCTTTGGGAAACCTTTACCATCTCAGTGTCCCAGTACACATTTGGCATGTCAGACAATTGAAGATGGAGCTACCATATATAGTTTAATAACCAAACAGAAATATAATTGGAAACCATCAAAAGATGACTATGACTTGGCCTTTAAACAACTAAAATTAAATTTTCAAAACAAGAAAACTAAAACGATTAATTTGTTCTCCTCTTGGCTGTGTACGGGATAATATCTCACTGTATCACTTCATCTCAAATGTAAAGGATTTCTGTAAGGCAAACGGGGGCACTAGTTCAAATAGTAACATATAAAGAAGAGTCTTCAAGAACCCTAAGAAATGGACTAAATTTTGAAGAATTTATACACAAAATGCGCCAAATGATAAACAAGGAAACTATGCAAACATCTAAATCCCCCAAAACACCAAATAACAAATGACAGAATAACATTAATTGGACAACACAAACAAAATTGCTCAAACAACTTGCCATCAGTGAACGAGGACAGATCTCCTAATCCGGCCCAAACTCAACTCTGTGAGCAACCTAAATCGCCTCAATTCAACCACCAGACTATGCAGCCTGGACTTCACTACACAACTGGTCCAGAGGTGATGTCCAGCCAAGAAGCAATGAGAGATAAAAGGTCTAACATCAATCTAGATACAGAACAATCGGCAGTGGAGAGGGCCCCAGCAAGCTTCGTGACACTGTACGGGGAGCAGCTGAGACCGCAAAATCGGACTGGTGATGTGTTTGTGGTTCCGGGAGACCTCACATTTTCTGAGGCTCCTAAAGCAGAGTAATAGTGGTTTTGGTGAATTATTAATTAGTCATAGTCAGGCAGTACCTGCCTCAATAGTGGGTGGCTCCTTGGTTGTAACAGCTGAAAAAAAACTGCCATCCTCCTGTGTCCAGGAGTGTAACCTAGCTGATAGTGATTATAAAATCCATACTTTAAACAGTACTTCTAAAGTCACGAAAATGTTAAGTAAAAAAAATGTAGAAGGTAAATAGTTCGTTGACTTTAAACAATACTTTTTCTTTATGCTGAAGATATTCTAGTAAATGATGATAGTTTAGATAATTGTAAGGGTATACATGAGGATAAGCATTTAAAAGAAATGTTATATGAACGTAAAACAGGTAACATTCAAAATAAATCAGATGGATTGTCTATTTGCACCAGAATGTACAGCATCTGCCATCACGTTTGGATATCTTGAAAATAAATCTGGAGGAAGTACATCCTGATATACTAGCATTGTCAGAACACAAAATGTCTGAGGAAGAAATCATGGTATTGAACATTCCAAATTATAAAAAATGCTCCTTCTTTTCAAGATCTAATTCAATTGGTGGAGGGGTTGTCATCATGGTGAGAAAGGATATTAAAAGTAAAACAATCTTAATTCCTGCGGTTCAGAATTTACTAAATGAAAAAAGAATTTGAATGTTGCCTGTCCAGAAATAACTGTTGGCAAGTTTTCCTTTATTCTGGTATGTGTGTACAGGTCTCCTAAACAATGTTTTGTAGAATCTTTTTTAGAAAAATTTGACATCTTATGTACAATATTACATGACAAATTCAAAAATATTATTATAACTGGTGACTTTAATATTAACGTTTTAAACCATGACAAAACATATTTTACATTTGTAAATATTTTAAAATCTTATAATTTGGATTACAAAGTAAACTTCCCGACTAGAATCACTACAGAATCAGAAACTGCAATAGATAACTTTTTTACTAATATAAATAGTAAACCCTTGAAAATATGTGGAATTATAACCCAGATCTCCGATCATGATGCTCAAATGTTGGAAGTTTTGGGATTAAATAAGTTACAAAAAAAATGTATACAGGAAAGTTCTCTAGAAAATATACACAAAAAAATATAGAATTGTTTTTTGAGATATTTAGGTAGTGAAAGTTGGTCTCAAGTGTACCAAGCTACTGTGGAAAGAAAATATAACATGTTTTGTAATATTTTTTCACACACATTTTTGAAATTTGCTTTCCTAAAATTATGGTAACCGATAGAATGTTTGATTTTAATCAGTGGATTTCAGATGGACATTAAAATAAAAAAACAAAAAATATTAGAATTAGAAAAAGATTTTAGAATGTTTAAAGATAAAGAGTTGAACGTAACAATTAGAAGTTTAAAAAAAAGTCTTAGAGTTGAAATAAATAATGTTAAAAAAAAACTACTTTCAAGAAAAAATAACAAGTTCGGGAAATAAATTGAAAGCAATTTGGAATATTGTTTAGATCTGAAATAAATAACCAAAATAAGTCTGTTAAGAATATAAACATTGAAGACAGTGGTAAAAAAATAACCAACCCTATTGCAGTAAGCAACTGCTTAAATGATTTTTTCGTCAATGCAGTAGACAGGCTTATAGTACCAAACATACATTTTAATCACACAAATAGGGTAAACAGTGAAACCATTCCTAATATTCCTAATGGTTTAACTTTTAGATTTGAACCAATTGATGAGCTTAAATTGGAAAAAATTGTAATGGCCATTGAAAACAAGTCATCTGCAGGAATTGACGAGGTCCCAATAACAATAATAAAAAAGGCCTTTTATTTAATCTCAAAACCACTCACTCACCTCACCTTATTAACTCCTCATTGATTTCTGGTATATTTCCTCAAAAGCTAAAAATCGCTAAGGTAATTCCAATTTTTAAAAAAGGAAATCTATGTGATCCTGCATCATATAGGCCGGTATCATTGCTCCCTGTATTTTCAAAAATTTACGAAAAAAGTAGTTTTTATTCAGCTGTTAAATTATTTAGAAAGGAATCAATTATTGGATGAATAACAATATGGTTTTAGGGTTGGTAGATCAACAATAACAGCAAGTATAAATTTTATTGAAAATATAATTGAGTCAGTGGATAAGCATGATAAAGTAATTGGCATATTTTTAGATCTAACAAGAGCTTTCGATAGCGTTTCACATGACACACTATTAAAATGTCTTAGCAAATTAAAAATAAAAAATAAAGAATTTAATTGGTTTGATTCGTATCTTAAAAACAGGCAACAATGTGTTGAAATACAACATGTAGCTGATGATCCTTTATGCAAATACAAATATATTAAAACATATCGCTCAAAATTGCAAACAATGCAATATGGAGTACCCCAGGGATCGATTTCTGGGTCCTCTCCTCTTTCTTTGTTATGTCAGGGGGTTGCCTGGATTGGTGCCTGGGGGTGGCTCTGTCTGTATGTATGCTGACGACGTCAGCATCACTGTCTCAGGCAAATCAAAGGAAAGTATTGAAATATCCTCATTCGTTGGTCTTTCAAGGATACAACAATTTTTAGCAAGTAAAAAATTTACTTTTAAATTCAGGAAAGTCTAATTTTATTTCGTTTTCCTTAAAACAGGCGAGATCAAAGTTAAACCCTCATATCACTGTTTTTAATGAAGAACTGCTTCAAGTAAATAGCACAAATTTTCTTGGATTACTAATAGATAATAATCTTAGTTGGGACCAACATATTGATAAGATACTTAAAAAAATGTCATCTGGACTTTACGCATTGCGTCAAATGGCTAAGGTTTGTAGCATTGACTTTCTAAAAACAATCTATTTCTCATTAATACATTCACATTTGGCTTATGGATTAAATATTTATGGAGCAACGACAAAAAAAAATTTAGACAGAATTTTAGTTCAACAAAAAAAGGCACTTAGAATTATATTACATTTGAAAAATACAGAAAACAGTTAAAAAATACTTTGAAGAGCTTGGAATTCTGACAGTTTTATAGCTTATATATTTTCCAAACCGTTCTTTATGTTAGACAATACGACAAATCAACAGACAATAACAATGAACATAAATATAACACAAGATTAAACAGAAGAGTAGAAAAACATACATTAAACTTTTTTGAAAAGAAAAACTACATTCATGGGAACAAAATTTTTATTTAATTTGCCAAGGGATCTGAGATTAGAACCAGATCTTGGCAAATTCAAAAGGAAATTAAAAGAACATTTGTTAAAACTTCCTTTATATTCACTTGATGAGTTCTTTTCAGGATAATTGATTTATATTTTAATAATGGTTTTTGTGTGTGTGTGTGTGTGTGTGTGTGTGTGTGTGTGTGTGCGTGTGTGCGTGCGTGCGTGCGTGCGTGCGTGCGTGCGTGCGTGTGTATGTTTATATATATATATATATATATATATATGTTTTGAATAGATAAACTTTATTGGTAAAATAGTAGTAGTCTATAATACTTTGAACAATTAATTGTAAACTGTTAATTACTAAGCATAAATTATGTTAAACTAATTAATGTTATTTTGACCCTATTCAATGTACAGTGTGCATTTTTACTTGAATAAAGTATTTATTGATTGATTGATTGATTGATAGTTAGTATCCGAATAAACAAAAGTGCTTGTAAATTCCTATACCTTTATTTGCTAATAATATAAATAATTAAAAAAGAATATAACCTTAACAAAGATCTCAGCATTAGATCATTATTAATTAGTTGGTCTGTTTTAAAGAAGACATACCATAGTAATCATTCATTGGTTGAGCTCTAGCCAATTATGACATAGCTCCACCTCCACACGCTTTTAAAAGCAGATGTGCATTACAGATTTTACCAGTCTCAATTAACATTTTTTGTCTAGAGATGGCTCTCCACAGTAAAGCTGAAACATCTCAAGATTATAATTGCGTTTAGCGATGTTTTGCCATGGTGAGAACCAGCAAACTTGGAAGGTTTAGTCATGACAATGGCTACACCTTATTGCTAAGATCTGATGACTGTGGCAGATGTGGAAGGTGCAGAAGGTAACTCCGGTGGACTGGCGTAGGCTGAGGCTGAAGCCGCTCACGCTCACCGAGGCCGAGCAACAGACTCGCCAGTTTGACTCGGAAAGCATGAGATATCTCTCGTACGTGCTCTATCCACTTTGTGTGGGGGCAGCAGCGTACTCTCTCATTTATGAATCTCATCGCAGGTAATACAGTGTTTGTCAGATTCAGAACATAAAAAATGAAAAAAATATTTGAAGCCAACAACAATAACAAAAAACACTATTCTTTGGATTTTGTTTTGAAATGCAAAGAAAATTTAATTCAAATGTTGATATGTATAGAAGAATGTCAGTCATTAAAGTTTGAGGTAATTTAGATCTAATGTATTTTGTCTTATCAATGTATTTTATTTGAAGAGCAAGTGTTTAACATTGTGAGAAATTTGAATGTTTTGTATAGTTAAAAATACAGTTTTTCTTATACTGGGGAAAGAGTATGTAGATCTCCCCTTTCTTGGACAAAGATCCCTCTCCACCTACAAATTGCCTGTCTCCCTATTTTTTTATTCCATTCAGAGTTCACTTTTGTATCATAAAACCAGGAACTTAGTGTGCAAGGCACTTGAAAACCAGTGAAAATAATATTATTTTTTCTAAAATGTGCTGGAGAAACAAAAAAAAGAGTGTGAAGAAAGTTCCATTTGTATGTTTGTATTTAAGGTATGATAATTAAATTTGCCAAAGATTCTAAATACCATTCTATTTAATTAATATAAGTAACAAGATTATACAAAGTACCGGCCCTAAGACAGAGCCTTGAGGCATACCTATTTGTACGGATAGAATGTTAGCTCTAAACGCTTTTCATAATACCATTTGATTATCTTTTCAGCTTAAACAGCCTTGTACGTCCCTTTAAGTAGTTCTCAAAACATGTCTTTTCTGACCCTATGATTCCAAGTGATTCTAGTTTCTTAATAATGATGTTGGGGCTAAGGGAATAAAAAGCTTTATTGAAATCAAGAAATACTGCAGTTGTTAAATTTCCCTCTTTAATACCATCAATAATTGTCCCAATAAACTTGATCATAGCCATAGTAGTTGATTTTTCTTTTGGTGAATCCATGTTAGTAGTTGCTCAGTAGGTCACGTTTGGCACAATGATCTAGAAGTCTTCGGAGCACAATTTATTCACATAACTTTGAAAACGTTGAGATAAGCCAGATTGCTCTATAGTTGTTTGTATCAGTGCTGCACCCATTTTTGAAATTCGGGAAAACTTTGGACATTTTAAATATTGAAGGAAATGTTGCTTCTTGAAAATACTTGTTAAATATAGTGAATTGGAGAGCTAATTCATTGGCACAAAGTATTAAGGAGAGTCACTCTCAATGTTAACTTAGGTACACTGTAATCAATACTGTGTACAATAGTGGTGTAAACTAGAAGAGTTAAGCTACTCAAATACTCAGCTACTCATTTGCTTGTACAGTCGACTCTCGATAACTCGTATTTCAAGGGAACGGCTGTTTTCTTCGAGTTACGTATAGTTCGACTTAAGAATAGTTCGAGTTATAGAGGTAATATTTCACTAAATTCAACTTACAGAGGTAATTCGACTTACAGAGGTAAACAAAATAAAATTCGAGTTATAGAGGTACAAATAAACTATGTTTTTTATTTCCTACATCCTTTACAAAACTAATGTATGTACTGTAACTACATACAGCATTTGTACTTACTGTCACACTGCAATGTATGCCTACAATTCATACGTACATACAATTCAAATTTGAAAATAATCCGTAATCTTCTTCTGCCTAAGGCTTTTTTCAGAATTTAAGTCTATAATGTTCTCAATAACAACAACAGCAGAGAACACGTTGTCTGGTACGTCACTTGATTGTTCTAAGTAGCTACATAAAGTGTTCACTGCGGCCTTTTGTAGACAGTCGGACAATTCAGCGACATGTCCAGACCTGTTCGGCTAGGTCTATGACCTAACACAAGGTTCGCTGTAAACACAGCACAGCTTTGTGTTAGCGAGGGTTGATATGAAAATTTCGAGTTGTAGAGGTAATGTATTTAAAGACTTCGACTTATCTACTGAACTTCGAGTTATAGAGGTAATTTTTCTGTTACTTCGAGTTATTGAGGTAAAATTCGGGTACAAAATTAATTCGAGTTACGCATGGTTTTTTTTCGAATTAGGCAGGTTTTTCTCAAGGGAACGGAAAATAATTCGAGTTATCAAAGAATTCGACTTATTGAGGTTCGAGTTATCGAGAGTCGACTGTAATGTATAGTTTTTGATTATAACAAATAAATGTAAGTATGTTGCTAAAGTCCAAGGATTTGATTACATCTCACCTTGTATTTGTGTTAATCCTTTCCTCCAATGTTTTAAATTTGATTGCTAATGTATTATTATTTCTACAACATATTAACAAGGCAGGTTCAAATCTGAAGGCAGACTTCTGTAAGCCTACCTCTGAAACTGAGTTAGAATACATTAGCGCATTACAGACTTATTTTATTCCAATATTTACTATGATTTCTTAATGGTTAGACATTTATCTATTGAGATACCTGAACAAATGAGTAAACAGATTATTGTTTCATGATTAATATAACTATAGCATGTTTCATGTTCAACAGTTGGTACTCATGGTGTATCCACAGCCTAGTAAACGGTGTTTACGCATTTGGGTTCCTGTTTATGTTGCCCCAACTGTTCATCAACTACAGGCTCAAGTCTGTGGCCCATCTACCGTGGCGCTCCTTCATGTATAAGGTACGTGTTAGTCTTGGAATAATTTTATCAAAATTCAATTTTTTATGTAATCAAAAATATAATTTCATTGCCCAGATGTAAGCATTTAGTGACACAGGAAGCATCAACTTCGGAGATCTGCCAACAATATATAGTCGATGGTCTTGTTCCCTACGTAGAAAACCAATAATAATACATTTTCGATTGCAGGCCAAAACTAATCATTGTTTATTTATTGAATTATTGGTTAAAATATTAGTATGCAAATTGCAATTTTCAGTATTCATTCATTTTTGTTCATTATGATCTGGAAGTTGAACATTTATTTACTTAGTATTTTCTTAGTTAGTTTTAACAAATTTTGAGGTTTCTTAATCTCCAAGAGAAAAAAAAGAATTAAAAATTACAGTTAAGAAATAAAAAAGTAAGTATTCATTTTGGCTAGTACAGGATGTCACACTAACACCAATAATACTACAAGCTGTTTACATTCTGACAATCCAGATGACGTGTTAGGCTAATGAAATGTCTCACTGGCCCATTGAAATCTTCAGGTCTTCCATAATCTTAACAATTCCATGTAAAACTGTAAATTATTAGAATACAACACTAGTGAATAAGGGATAGAAACTCATCTGAAATTTTAAATAAGTTTTGAAACAGACAAAATTTAGATATATAACACGCGTTATTTGTAGATAATAAAAATACGACAAGCCAAAATCGTTAGTTTTTATTATTGATGTTTTGTTTTGACACAACCTTCTTGACTTTTGTATTATGTCATTTTGTTTTTGTGTTGCAGGCTTTTAATACATTTATCGATGATGTCTTTGCTTTCATCATCACTATGCCGACAGCTCACAGGTTGGCCTGCTTCCGGGATGACTTTGTTTTTCTCATTTACCTCTACCAGAGATGGTAAAACTATATTATTAAATCCTTCATATAAAACTATTATTTTCATATATACAAAACAATGCATGGAAAAAAAACAAAGTTACTGCAGTATATCTCAACATCCAGTAATTTTGTCAGCTATGTGTCAGTAAAATATTATTAAAAAAATTATGGTTGCCTGTAAAGTCGGTTTTACGGGCGAAGATTTTACGTGACAACGTCTTTTTCTCGGTAGAATATTTATTGATATGAATATTATTAAATTGCACAATAGGAACAAGGAATTGAATGAAAATAAGAATTGCACAAATTTTAACTATAGAAATATATTTTGTTTACTAAAACATTGTACATAATTTGAAATTAATTAAAATTTGTTATTGTAAATGGTAAAGTTGAATAAAACATTTACTAAAATTGGAATTTGAAATTCTAACTCCGCGTGTGGTGATTGGTCGGTTTAGTTCGTTTGTTTGGTCGCACTGTTATGACAGGTTAGAGGTTATAATTTGTTATTTTAAATGTTTGACTAGCAATACGCGCTGTTTCTTCTCAATCGACTGAATTACGATTGATTGCAGAGTGATTTAAACTAATAATTTACTTAACACTATCAACATTTGTCAATAGTATGACATAACCTATAAACTCAGTTTCTCAACTTTTGTGTCAATCTAACAATTAATCAATCAATCATAGTTTACGATAATGAAATATCAGTGTACAATTATTTACCTTTATTGTTGTAGTTTGTTGTAAATGACGAATCTAAGCACTCCACATTTTCACGAATAAAACATAGTTATCTGCTTTATCCCGTGCGGATCCCGTGCGGCGGACCCACTAGACGGGCATCGTAACGTTACCGGGGCGTTACACTTTTTCATGAGTGACTCCGATCCACAACCTAATTTAAGACGTTGTCACGTCAAAAATGTTTTATATAGTAAAAATAAAATATGCAATTTATTTAATATGATTTTAGATGTTTTGTAGTTGCTTTTTATACTAAATACTGAGAAATTACTTATTTCAACATTTTTAAAGAGAAATTTATATTATTTTGGAATGTATTAAATGACAAAAACAAACTTCAAACAAAGGTATTAAATATCTCACACATTTTTTCCATTATTAGTTTTTAACATGTTTGGTTCCAATAGTGACAGGGGCATTGGAACATTGGGTCGTGTGTGTGCCAACATTAGACACTCCGCTTCTCAGTTGTCAAAGTGTTAAATTATAATAATATACAGTTTTGTTACAAGTCAGGTGTTTGTAACCACAGTAAATGTTAATCATAAATCAGTTTCCAAGTTAAATCATAGAACTCAAGATGAATGTAATGTCATTAAGGGAATTAAGTTATTAATTTAAAAGGATGATGAAGATCTTTATAAACTCATGACTTCTGTCTTAGGCTGTACCCTGTAGACACATCAAGGATGGACGAAGCAGCAATAGCAGGCGGTGAAATGAAAATTGCAGATAAATCAAAGGACAAGAAGACGCAATAAACAACGAGCATTCCGATAAATACTGGTGATATTTTTTCTTATTGTATTTGTTATTTATTTTACAATTGACGGAATAAAGTTAGACAACTTTTGTTGTGTCATCTTCTCTTCAGATTCTCCCTCGTGATCTTGAATCAGAGTCTATTGTGTTTTCCAGGGATTCTATTGTGTGTTGGGATTCCAGGTAACCAGAGACTGCGAAGGAACAGTTTATCTAAGAAAGTTTGTCCCAGGTACATTCACATTTATCCATTCATTTTATAAGCTTTGAGGGTGTCTTAACTTTTGATTTTGTTGTAACATGTTAAAAGATGCCTTGTGGCACAGAATCAGATTGAGAGTACTCAAGATCACTCATTATAGAGCTGCAGTAAAGGTGTTAATGAATACAGAATACCATGTTAAAAGATGCCTTGTGGCACAGAATCAGATTGAGAGTACTCAAGATCACTCATTATAGAGCTGCAGTAAAGGTGTTAATGAATACAGAATACCATTTTTATGGAGTTACTAGTTTAATTATCTATTAAGCAATAACAGATAAGTCACAATGAGAACTATTTAGGCAAGTTTAACTTTAGATGCACTAACCCCTCAAACTGGCAGTAATTTACTTCTCTACTGCTTTATTTTAACATATTTTAATTATGTATATCTTATGTGTAACTTTGAAAATATGACCAAAATATTATGTATGAAAGTAAATTGTTTTACTAAAACTTTAAGGAACAATAAAATGTTAAGTTATGATTATAAATAATTTTTATTTAATGAGAATGTTTTTAGTTCCTAATGTGTATGTTTTACAATTAAATAATTATGTAATCGCGTATATTCTGTATGTTAGAAAGGTCCTAGACAATATTCTAAAATCTTAAAAAGATTGAAACTATATGTTAAATAAGTATAGTTTTTTTGCAAATTATCTGAAATAATTTTGGAAGGAAAGTTTGTTTAGCTTTTTGTTATAGGTCAACAGCTATTAGCTGCAGTAGTTTTCGTAGGATTAAAGAAGTCCAAAAAATTAGTTTAAGTAGTTTAGAAAACTAATTTATTTTATAGATTAATTATTCATCTATCAAGTGATAATTGTTCATCTATCAAGTGATAATTGTCTAAAAAATACAAGATCAGAAGTATGAACCGTAACAAAAGTCTGAAGTCCAAAACGTCTATGTAGCACCAATATTCTGTATTGGCAGTCGGGAATTGATAAATATTTTTGAAATTTTACATGGACCACCTATGAGACTCATATTTTCCAAAAGGTAGGCTTGCATCTGAATGTGTTTTATATCATTCTATTTTACTAGTAGCTGAACTTTATTGTTTAAATATATTTTATTCTTTATTTTGGTCCTATAATTCTTGAATTAATTTTCAATCATCTATCTGAAGGAGTCTAGTTGCTCTATGTTGAGAGTTTCTGCTGATGATCGAGTGTACTAACTTGAAGCGACGCAACACAGTATCAAAGGACCAACAGAAGAAGTAACATACAGATGGACTGCACTTTTACTCTTTGACCCTAAATTCAATAGAGTTCTTCCATGGAATAAGCGTGGAAACTGTGTACCAAATTTCTAGGAACTTTCTATCAAGAATTATTGCATAGACTTTAGATAGACTTACAGACATACAGATGGACTGCCATTGAGCCTTTTGACCACAGAATCAGTAAGGTTCTCCTTTAGACTAATAGGATTCTATGTCCTAAGTTTGGAGTTTCCTGGAATTTTTATCGTTTTATCACACAGGCGACAGATATAGACAGGCAGATAAGAGTCCTTGTAACCTAAAATCAGTAGGGTTCTTCCTTGAGCCTAGAGGAACGTTTCTCAAGTGTCTAGGACCTTCTATCAAGAGTTATCGTTATAAACATGTCATACCCGGATGGTGAACATGCTTGTAGACATGTTCAAAAACAGTGTGAGAAAGATATATCTATGTGTTGAATACAGCCACATCATACAAAACAGTTTTACCAAAGAATTGAAAAAATATGGATGGATCTAGTTTTAGAACAATAAATAAATTTTACTGAACAATTCTGATTCAGAAACTACATAAAAGCAAAGGTGAAAAATAGATAAATCTGTTTTCTTCCAAATCAGATGTGCTAGTTGTCCTATAAAATATTTAGGATAGACTGTCAATCATTTATAACACAAAATAAAGAACACCATTGTGAACAATGTTTTGAGAGGAAAAAATCAATTTTGAACATCTCTATTTATGATGAAAATCATGTTATGAATGAAATAGCAAGGTCTACATGTGTTAAACAAACATTGTGGGAAAGGAGGTGTGTTTAACCCATCAAAGCAATATGAAATATATTGAGAAATATAAAGAACGTGTTTTAAATAAACAATTAAATTTCCAATTCAAACTTTATTTTTAGTGCCATCTTTAATGAAAATAAACTTAAACAGATGAGCTGTGCCTACTCTTTCTACTTGATAACATTCAATGGAGGACAGGAAATACCTCCACTTTTTATGTGACAGATTTCGTACACTTGTTTATGGGATAGTTTTACAAGTGCATGTTTTAATAAGTTGATTGTGAATTATAAGGCTATTAAATATTATGTGTAGTGTTTTTGTAATTTTAACTTTTGAACAATGATATTCAACAAATATTTGTATATTGTAAGTTTAATGATGGAGTTTCTCCAAAAACACACACAGTTAACGAATACATCCATCTTTTTTAATTTGACAGATTTCAGTAAACCTAATTAACAATGATGTGTTGTATACAGGTTTGGTGAACTGACTACACCAAAGTGACATACAGGGTGTCTATAAAAGAACTCCGGGGTTTAAAAAATTAATATTTTTAAAACTATAAAAGATAGCAACATTTGATCAATTCCTTTGAAACAAGCAGCTCAAAGAGTTTTGCTCATACCAATTGGGAATGTTTCTCTCAACAGTTGGCAGCACTGCGGAGCGTTGACCTTGAAATGACGTAGCGGCTGCGGCAGGCAGTCAGTGTCGTCTGGACTGCCGCGCTATGGCGACCCCTCAACAAAAGGCTCAGTGTGTTATTTGGCTCATAGAAACTAATTCTGTTGTTACTGTACAAAGAAACTTTCGACGTAGCTATGGTGTTGACCCGCCTACAGACAAAACAATTTGTCAGTGGTTAAGTGCGTTCAAGGAAACAGGAAGTGTTTTGAAGCAAAAGTCGCCGGGTAGGCCGCGTGTGTCTCAAGAGAATGTAGACAGAATCCGAGCTTCATGCACTCGAAGCCCTAAGAAATCGGTAACAAGACGCAGTCTGGAATTGGGGTTACCAAGATCAACAGTCCATAAGGTAATTCATAAAAGACTTCGTTTAACTGCCTATAAGATTCAACTTTTACACCATATCAAACCGGCAGACAAGGTTAAGAGATTCGACTTTTCTGTTTCCATGCTGGCTAAAATTGATGAAGATAATGATTTTTTTTTAAAGTGTGGTTTTTAGTGATGAAGCTACTTTTTATGTGAACGGAACTGTAAACAGGCATAATTGCAGAATTTGGGGTTCACAGCCGCCCCATGAGTTTATTGAGTACGAACGTGACACGCCCAAAGTGAATGTTTGGTGTGCTCTTATGCATGACAGAGTCATAGGTCCCTTCATTTTTGCCGAAAGGAATATCAATGGTGATGTCTATTGTGACATGTTAGAGGAGTATGTTTATCCTCAGTTGGATGACATTGAGGCGGAGAAAGGTTTAGTTTACTTCCAACAAGATGGGGCGCCGCCACACTTCAGTTTGCGTGTGCGTGAGTCACTGGACGCTTGTATCGGTAACAGGTGGATTGGAAGGGAAGGACCTATTCCATGGCCACCAAGGAGCCCTGATATGACTCCGTTGGACTTTTTCTTCTGGGGGCATATCAAGAATCTTGTTTATGCGGAGAAAATTCGAAATGTTCGCCATCTCAGGGAACGAATAGTGAATTGCGTGGCGTCCGTTCCCCCAGACATGCTCGCCAGGACATGGGAAGAGGTAGAATACCGTTTCGACGTGTGCCGTGCCACTAACGGAGCTCACATTGAACTTTACTAAGTTGTTAAAAAATCTTGAAAATGTAAGCTTTCTAATCATGTATAAAACATGTATGTACGTTTTTTACTTTATTAAAATATTTTGTCTTAAAACCCCGGAGTTCTTTTATAGACACCCCGTACTTAGAGGTATCGAATGAGACAACTAAGCCAATTATGGTTTCTCATAACAAAAATAACAGACAAAACAATAAAGCAGTGATTCCTGTAATTAACAAGTCCAACTACAAATTTAGCATGATCTTCGTTGTGTAAAATACCAAATTTTATTTATCAATTTGCCTTTAAGTTACAACATTTTGCATTATAACCCAATGATTTTAAAGCAGCTTTTCTCAAATGAAAACTTTTCAAGGTATTAAAAATGAAGTTTCATTTTAGAAGACTTATAGCATATAACAATAGCACTTCTATTGTTGAATCAGTGAAAGGTTATTTTGTAAATTAAAGTGATTAAAATAATTGTGTTCCATGGTTCAATTGAGGTTCCCCAATTTTCCTGTTCTCTTTATGACTTAGTTTACCATTTTTGTGAGACAGGAAGTATTTGTGACAGACCTAGAAGCTGCCGCCCGTCAGTTTCTTGATACTGTTCAGTTTAACCTGCAGTAATCTCCGAAGAAGTAACTCCACTGGCTATCCCAACAGTTAAAATCATCACACAGTTTGTGCTAAAGGAGTAAGCGTTTAACCCTGTTAGTGCCAACGTCTGTATATACAGACATTAGAAAAACTACAGAGAAATGCCATCGTCTGTATACATGGACATTGTGAAAACCGAAGAATGCTGGCGTAATTATTACAGAAAGAATTCTAGTGTGACAATCAGAAAGAACCAAATTACAAGAAAGAAACTATTGATAGTAACTTTGTAAAACACAAAAAATAAAAAATTTAATTTAAAAATAAACAACATAACTTTTACAGTTAAAGAAAAAAATACCAATAAAAACTTTGTATGTTTTATTTAGTTTAGTTTTGCTATTATATTTTATAGTATAATAGTTTAAATAAATGGTCTAAATGTACAATTAAGAGCCTATCTAAAATTATTTTGATTTTTTAGTAAAAGTTTACATAATCGCTAAAATAGGCTTGGGCATTTTTCAGCAGTACCTTAAGAGAAATCTCTGGAATTTTTTAGAAAAACTTTTATTATGCTCTGACATTAAAAGGGTTAAAGTTTAATTCTTATAAAATATGAGAAATTACTTTCTTCACAGATGAAGGTAGGTTTCACTTATACAGATACATAAACTTTCTTCTGTACAAGAGGCTCAAATCGACTCGTGGTTAAATGCCACCTCCTGTATAAGTAGTCCAAATTGGCCTACTTATACATTCATAACTACGCAATGTGTTATTCATGTACAAGTGCTGCACTCTATATGTGATACAGGGAACTATTTCAAGTAGTTAATAGCTGCAGGACATTTCCCTGTCCTTTTTTAAGTTTTTCTCTTGCTTGTTTATGTTTCTGCATATCATCGTAACCAAGGCGAGTTCAAGTCATAACATTAGTTGTAGCAAAATAGTTCAGCAATGCTATAAGTATGCTGTTTTAAAATATTTTACTTTGTATTTTTTGTAACTTTAACATTAAAAATAAAAGTTACTTTACAAATGCAGACGAAAAAATTTAAAACTATTTTATTAATCACCTTAATATTTAAATACCTTTAAAACGCATTGTGGTACTTTAGTCAGTGTTAGTTTTGAAGGCACGTTTAAAGCTTTAAAACAGTACTAAAAACGTTATTTTGGCTTAAAAAATAACTTTTGTATGAAGTAAAAAGTTAACCACTATTTTTTCATGGGTTAACACCATTGTGTGCGGGCCGGCCCACTTAATGGGCGGCTTGGCTGCGCGTGCAGTGCGTGCCGGCCCCCTCTAGTGGGCCTGGCTGTAACTGTTTTCTCCCCATGTTTCAGTATAGCTCAGCTACTCGTCCGAGACGGTTGAATCTTTGCCGCATTTTTCCAGTGGTAGTCACATTCCGTTTCGGTTGTTTTCGTTCTTAGTTCCCGCGATGCGGTCCTGCCTGTTTCTAGGCCCATTGTGTACTCTAATATTTTTGTGTTTTGTGTTGTGTTATTATGTAACTGAGGGTGATTTGTATATATTCTACCGTTTATCTGTAGTGTTATATACTTATTGCAATGGATTCTGCAGTGCCTAGTACCTCTCGGTCTCAGCACCTTTGTAAGTAGAAATGTTGAAGAGGAACATGACAGTGATGGCTCTGTGGACGAAGTTCAAAGACTTGTTGATGATTCGTCTACTGATTCTTCATCACATGATAGCGACGATGATGATCAGCATGAAATTGTGTGCCCGACTTGGAGCATTTCCACCGCAGGTATGCGCCAGATTGAATTTCTAAGAACTGATACTTTGTTGGCTGCCATTCCCGGGTAACGGTAACTCCAATGGATTTCTTCAATCTTCTTGTTGACGATATATTTCTCGAAAGAATTTGTCAGTTTTCCAATTCTTATGCTTTCAAACGAAGTTTATGCTAAAACCTAACTTGACCCCTCATTCCCGAATTAATGCTTGGAAGGACATTACAGTGCCAGAGCTAAAAATATTTTTGGGAATTTTTGCTGCACACTGGAACAATCATAATCAACCGTCTTCAGCATTATTGGAGAACGGATTATCTTTTTAACTTTAAGTGTTTTTGCACGTTCATGTCAAGGATAGGTTCCTGGTAATTTTGCGTTTTTTGCATTTCTGTAGACACAAGTCCTAATGATAACGACAATGCTATTAAAAAAATCGAATTAGTTATATCCTATTTCAACAACAAAAAATGAGGAGTGATTTATTACCCTCAAAAAGAATTGTCTCTTGACGAGGGCAATGGTACTGTGGAGGGGTAGACTACATTTTAGACTGTACATAAAGGGCAAGCGACATAAGTATGGTGTCAAAATATACACCCTAACAGAGCACCAGGGTTTTATATTGAGATTTCTTTTATATACAGGAAAAGCAGACAATGTTGTCGGTAGGTGTTGGGCACACCGAAAAGTGGTTCTCCATCTGTTGAAAGACTACTTGGAAAGGGACATGCTGTATATATGGACAACTTTTACAACAGTTTACTCCCTAGCCAGCAAATTACTCTCTGAGAAGACCTACTGCACCGGAACATTGCGTGCTGGAAAGAAACATACACCTATGGAGGTGACAAACACAGTTTTGAAAAAAAGGTGAAACAATTGCGCAGTACGCAAATGGAATTATGATTGGCAAGTGGAGAGACAAAAGAAATGTTACGTATATCTCAACTGAACATGAGAACGATTTAGTAGATTTTTTGTAGACAAACGAGGTCGTGCAAAGAAAAAACCCCCTCCCGATTGTCAAGTATAATGCTCACATGAGTGGAGTTGATCGCGCCGATCAAATGATGGCGTATACAACCCTTGTGAACGCAAAACCATAAGGTGGTACAAGAAAATATTTATACATGTACTACAAATGATACTTGTAAATGCGCATAGCCATTTGCTCTCAGAGAGTAATTTGCTGGCTAGGGAGAAACTGTTGTAAAAAGTTGTCCATATATACAGCATGGCAATTGGGGGGGGGAGGGGGGGAGTGTCCCAAGTAGTCTTTCAACAGATGGAGAATCACTTTTGAATCAACAACATGAATCAACAAAAAAATGTCCCTTTACGACTTCAGATTGGAAGTTATAAAAGGCCTTTTACCCTCAACCAACTCACACCATTGAAACACCTCCTCAAAAAAAGAAAAGGGTTGAGGCTCACAAACTTGGAAAGATTCCTGGCAAAGACAGCAAAAACAAAACATTGCGAAAAAAGTAGTAGGCAGTGTACTAAAGTGGGAAAACCAAACACTAAGACACTATACCATCGTGAAACATGTCCGGAAAACCCTGGTCTGTGTATGGGTCAATGTTTTGAGACCTACCATGATTCCTTGTACTAACAAAAAACATTCGGGTGGGAATGTATATACGTAGTGTAAATATCATAACTAGGAATAATAAGGAAAAGGAATAAATTACTAATATTAGACTAAGTGAAGTAAATTTAGTAGTGGTTGACTTTCGAGGAGGTAGACAGTGCAGAACTAACTAAAAGTGCGGCCCGGCCTACATGTGGGGCCTGAGTGTATATAGTGTAAATAACATTACAAAAAAACCAAAAACAAGGAATTATAACTGTTGTTTAGACTAAATAATACTGTACAATTAGTGGTTGTGCGCTTTTGAGTAGTTCGAAATAACAACACTTTCAAGAAATGCGGCCGGCCCACATGTGGGCCCAAAACTGTGACGTCATTATTTCACCGAATTCAACCGAAACGTCCTATAGACTATCGTTCCTGTCTTTCAACCACCAAAGGTAAGTTATTCCACAATAAAAATATTCCCGCATATGACAAACCTAATTACGGATTTTCCCGCAGCGAATGTGTTAACCAGCAGAATAGCTGAATTTGGACTTTCTAAAAACCCACATGTGGTTCACGAATCCATACAACAGTACAGAGTGTCATGTGCAATTTCAAGATGTAAAATTATTGGACCAGGATTTGTTTGAATCCAATATTAACATAAATGTCTACTCAGAAATCGTTCATATCAGTTTATTGCTTCACTGGAAGACGATGCGAGGATGTGTTGGCTGCAACAAGATGTTGCAACTTGTCACACACAATTTAAAGAATGGAAATGTTTAAGAGTTTTTTATGGAAAGAATAATTTTAAGAAGACTGTTGCCTCAAAGCTTATCAAACCTTCCCCCCTTGTTATTTGTTATGGAGATACTTTAAGGGAAACTTACCAGGGTGAGGGATATTGGGATGTATTTCCTTCCCCCTTCAAAAGTTTGGAAGAAATAAATATATAAATTAGCTTTAAAATAACTTGAAAAAGTATGCTAAAATTATAGCTCAATAGTACTTATTAAATAACTATTAAGTTAGTGGACAGGACCTAATCTTAACCCGTTGAGGAGTAGCTGAAAGCGGTTCCAAAAGGGTACTGACAGTTACAGCCGTTTTATCCCCAAAAAATTGTAACAGTTTTAACCGTCCATGACATGCTTCTTCAAGAAATCAATATTACGGTTGTTAACGTTCTCTAGTAGCATTCTTCAGTACTATTTCGACTGTGAAATGTTCAACGTAATTACATTGAAAGATTTATTGTTCTTCTTTGTTACAAACAGAAATTAGATGCACTATTTATCAAACTATTACAATAAATTCAAACAAAATCATGTCTATTTTCATTTTCAGGCTGACCAACTAACCTAGAAATAGCTTAAAGTAATGAAATTGGCACTTAATTACCCAATTTTTCTAGTAAATTTATAACAATAGAATATTACACAAAATCACATAACAATACTCAAATAAAAGATTACAAAATTTAGTTTTATTTAGTGCGTCTAAAAAAAATAATGGTTTAGACTCTGAGGGGAAAGATTTAGGGCCTGTAAGGCAACGCCTGATAAGAGATTCCATCTTACATAAATTTCTTACAAAATAAAAACAGCAATCAGATTATATTAAATTAAATTACAACACAATGGTCTTGATACAAATCTAAAAAAATATCGGTGTGCTTATTGTGACGAAAAAACCTCTAAAATTCACTTTAAATATGAGAACAACAGCAATTTTTACGAAAAACCTGATTTAATTGATTTTATTAACATTATTTTTAGTAGAAAATTAATGTCTTCTATTTGTTTCACACATTTTCAATTTCTTAGCAAACACAATATTGTTTTTAGCTAGTTTGATATTTTCTGGTATTAAATTAAACATTTTATTGCTGTGATGTGCTGGCTCCTAGTGACAGAATATATAATCACAGCTTTACCGCCAATGTCCTATAATCTTTTTGTGCAAAGTCCATTTCTATGCTATTCTCAGTTATTGCAATTAATTTATCATTGACATACAATACTGACTCCTAGTGACAGAATTATTATACAAAATGTTAAATAATTTTTTTTATTAAATAAATAATACTAAATGAGAGAAGCACTTCTGGAAACAGTCACACTGGACTACTTCTTCGAGTGAGTTTTACTGTATTGACGAATTCAAGATGAGCCAGATGTCTAAAATCAAGCCGCTGGATCTGAAGTCAGTGTGATTGTCTCTGAATGAATGTATGTAGTTCAAGAATCAAGAAGTTTATTTGCAATAAACATTTACAATCTTGGGTCCCAACAAATTACAGATAATTTATCGTTGGGTTCCCATCTTTACTATACACAACATCCTAATATAAATGTGTTCTAATAACAAAAAGAAAAACGTAGAAGCGCGCTTTTGGCGTCAGTGCTTTCAGCCATTACCAATGGAATGCACAACCAGACTACAGACAAAGTAATAGCAGAAACATAGTGCCTGAATTAAACCATTGTATAATATAAATGATCAACATATTCTATATTCACGACCATCTACAACTAATTCCATTGAAATGTATTACAATATGTCAAAAATAGTTCAATATAATATATCAATAAATTTACCTGCAACACACACACACACTTTATTCTGTAAGAATATAAATCCAACCTCAATGTATAAGATAAAACGCTATTCACAGGTACAATTATATGAAAGGTTATACAATATAATCTATTTTCCTAAGCCTAAACGTTCACTAATCCACTCCACTTCCATCACTTTCCATTTCAAGTAGCCAATCAAGTATGTAAGGCTTAGCAATGTAAAAATTAATTTTAGCAGTTCTATAGGGATTTGATTAAATATTTTTGGAATAATGTAACTCAGCGAATTTTTCCCGTGTGTATTACAAAATCTCAGCAGTTTATATTTATCTAATTTTCTAAATGTATAGCACGTTTTTTTGTTTTTTGTTTTAAACAAATCAGATAAGTAGTATTTTCGAATGATTTTTAATTTTAAAAGTTGTTTGGAATTCAAGGTATTGTATCTGTATAGTAAAAGGCTATCAGGAATTTTGAAATTGCACCATTTGATATAGTGTTCTTCTTTGCCAGATATCCACCCGGTTTATGATCGACTTAAGAGGCTATACCCCATACCTCGACCCCATACCGCATCAAGGATTCAAACACCGACTTATAAATTAGCTTGATTGCTGAACCGGGAAGGGTGTTTCTTAAGTAATAGAGTTTCGCAGATACAGCTTTTAATCTTTTTACCAATTTGTTTATATGTAATTCCCATTTCAATTTGTGGTCTATAGTGATGCCCAAATAATTTGTTTCCGTAGCCACTTTTAAACTTTGACACAAACAACTGTTTTCATTATGGTTATATAAACAAACACAGTCATGGCTTTTAACTATTGGAGGTCGATCAGGAGTATTATGAGAGGAATGAAAGTTTATTACGAAGGTTTTTTTAGAATTTATAATTAGTTTTCTGTCATGTGCCCATCTAAGCATTACATTATAATCAGAAGAGATGAGGGATTCTGCCAGATAGAAGTCCTTGTGAGCCACCACAACCAACAAACACAGTCATGGCTTTTAACTATTGGAGGTCGATCAGGAGTATTATGAGAGGAATAAAAGTTTATTACGAGGGTTTTTTTAGAATTTATAATTAGTTTTCTGTTGTGTGCCCATCTAAGCATTACATTATAATCAGAAGAGATGAGGGATTCTGCCAGATAGAAGTCCTTGTGAGCCACCACAACCAACAAACACAGTCATGGCTTTTAACTATTGGAGGTCGATCAGGAGTATTATGAGAGGGATAAAAGTTTATTACGAGGGTTTTTTTTAGAATTTATAATTAGTTTTCTGTCATGTGCCCATCTAAGCATTACATTATAATCAGAAGAGATGAGGGATTCTGCCAGATAGAAGTCCTTGTGAGCCACCACGAGTGCTGTGTCATCAGCGTACATAAACAAATGTCCATGAAAATTTTGTTTTGAAAGACTATTAACATATATTTTAAATAGAATTGGGGCCAGAACACTATCTTGTGGGACTCCTTGGTTAGCTACTCTGTATGAACTATATTCATTGGAAATTTTAATAGAAAATGGTCTATTATCCAGGTAACTTGCGAACCACTTTAAGATGTAGGATTCAATTCCAATATGTTTTAATTCATCCAGAAGTATGGCATGGTCAAGTGTATCGAATGCTTTTGAGTAATCGACAAAAATGGCTAAAACCTGCTTTTTGGAATTTAAATGATAATTTATAAAGTTTGTAAAATCAAGCAACAAAGTTTCTGTCACTTTATTTTTTCTGAAACCATGTTGGTTTTCACAAATTATTTTATTTTCTTCCAAATATTTATTTAAATAGTGTGCAACATATTTCTCGAATATTTTATCCATGACCGATAAAATAGCTACAGGCCGGTAATTTTTTAAAAACATTTGCAAATTCGTTTTGTATGGTATCCGGAGTGTCAACGTTCAAAAAAGCTCATGATATGTTATCGTCTAGGTTTTCACGGGTTTTATTTCCAAGCATAGCATTTATACAATTCCATTGCTTTTTCATATCATTTCAGACGTTATAAAATTAGCTAAAAACGTAAGAACAACTTGACATCAATTCGTATATAGCTTTTGATATGGCAAAGCAATACTGCCATATCAATGATCTGGTACTAAATGAGAAGAAAACACAGCAGCTAATTTTCACTGCCTCCCGAAACCATCACAGGGGTCTCCCAGAGCTAGAGGTAACAACATCAACAAAATACCTAGGTCTGACTCTAGACAACAAACTATCCTGGGAGCCTCATGTGGATAAACTCTGCAAAAAACTTAGCTCCTGCCTTTATGTAGTACGACGAATTAAACAAATTAGCAATATAGATATGGGTAAATCAGCCCTACCATTCTCTCTTTGAGTCCCACCTTAGATATGGGATTAATTGTATGGGGAAGTACAACAGCAACAAATTTACAAAGAGTATTAGTAATACAAAAGAGAACCATCAGAGCTCTTACTGGACTGAGACCACGAGACAGTTGCAGGGAAGCCTTCAGAGAACTGAGGATTTTAACACAGTAGTAGCTCTTTATATAATTGATACTATTTTGCACTCTGTAACAACTGGACAGACTAGAACTGGAGACCATCACAGCTACAACACAAGAAATAGACACCACTTTGCTCTTGAAACACACCACCTAAGTTTCAGTCGCGTAGTGAGGATTTTGGCGCCATGGAGCGACTCAGTCGCTGGCGCCCCTTCCCCAACTTTTACTTACATGATCAATCAGTGCCGACAGTTCACCTCACTACCGTAACAAACCTTTCTTGGCCATTCATTTCAATCAGCAATGTAAGGCGTCTTTGACCAAACATCATTTTTTATAATAACTTACAGTCTACTATTCTTTATAAGTTTTGTTCCTTGTAAGAGACCTAGTTTACGTGTATAGCAATATGTATTTTAAATCTCAATTCAATTCCATAGGGTTTGGAATGAAAGTACAAATTTCAATATATTTAATAAATATGTATTGAAAAACCCTAGTTTAAATTTGAGCACATTATCTAAAACATGAACATAGTAGTTAAGTAGTTACAAAACCAACTCGCATATTCCACTTCCAAAAAGCCCCCGAACGCTTCTTCTATGACTAAGTTGTACTGGCCTGTCGCCTTCGTCAGTTTTTTATCTTTATATAACGAAACACTGTACTCAGCTGGTCGGTTTTCGCTATATCTTGAGTTGTATCAAAGATAATAGACACATAGGGACTTTTTTCATTTCTTCCTTGATTTCTTTTTTTATCTCTTTGGAAATCAGGTTGATAGCTAATTTTAAATCTGAGGACTAAGGTAGTTAACACTACGTTTTGGTAACTTAATTAAATCTGCAAGGACCTGGTCATATCTTGCTAGCATATGTATTATCTCAAGGAAAATTTCCTTTCGATTTAGTTGCATCTTCATCGTCATTACACAATCTGTGCTCTCTCAGTGGTAAGTCGTTGTAGCTAACGTAATAATGACGGTCCACCACTCGCCTTAAAACTTGTCTCCAGTAATCAGTGGCTTTTTTAATCTCCTCCAGATTCTCACTATCAACTGTTAGGCCTAACTGCCAGCGATAGTATATTTCACACGCAATTGCATGACTTTGCGAATCTTCTTCATGGTCTTTTATGTTTCGACCTAAATGTGCCCAATCAGACGTACGTTTTTCGAAAATCCCACATCAGTATAGGCCATATTGAAAAGCCAGCATGGCTGACAATAGCAAACATTGAGGATGTTTGAATAGCATAACCAATTACGTTTTATTCTCAATTGGTTTTCTTTATTCTTTTGAAAATACCATTTCTCGTCAAATCCCCTATTTTTTATTTCTCTCCCTTCTGATTCTTTTGAAAATGGCCCTTTAGGGCTGATGAGGGCCTAATTTTATTATTTGCCGTTTTTGTTTGGCTGTAAGAGTGTTTTCAAAATTACCTTTATCAGAAGAACTTATAACAGCTGTTACATTTTCTTTAAGGTTCAACTCGCAATCAGTACCTTCAGCTTTAACTAGGCCTACCTTAGAAAAAGGTTCCTGAAGAAGGACGTTGTCTTCTGCATCTTCAGGTAAGCCTACATGAACCAAGTCCCGAACCGTTTGCTCCAAGTCCTCATCGCTTGTAGGTACTTGTGAGCTACAAGTGGGTTCTTGAGAAGCTGCAACTACTGAAGTGTCCCTCGAAAAGTAGGTAGATAACTTCTTTACTTTCTTAAGTTCAAGATTTTCTGCGTGACCTTTCTCTAACCTTCGTTTCAGATACTCAGCACCACTTAGTTTTTTTTTTTGGACATTATATACCAAAGGTAATAAATCAACACCACACAAATCACATCACAACAAAATAAATAATATAATCAATACTTTGCACTAACGCTAAATCTGCAATCACTACGCAAAGGTAAATTGAAGTAAGTCAATCACTTGGTGGGTCTGTACGGACCTTTTGTCTCAGCCAAGGTCAATGACAGACTGACTGACACAAAGACACTGTGCGGCCGTGATGCGCGTGGAAGGGGCTGCTTCCCGCAATTTTATCGTCCGCCGCCCGCCCGCCGCCCCCCTGTCGCCCCCGCCCTGGAGCGGTCGCTCCACTCGCTCCTTTGTCGCTACGCCACTGCCTAAGTTTATATGAGAGGAAACCATCATATAAAGGAGCAATCTATTTCAACATTCTACCAGACTCACTGAAGAAAACACCAGCCAAACACCTGAAGAACTCACTCAAAAGTTGGTTTCTCCAGCAACCCTTCTACACTATTGAAGAGTTCATAAACTGGAAATCAATTGCATCATGAACTGATATTTTTAATTTTATGTTCTGTATGTCCTTTATTGTATTGACAAAAATTCTAAACTCAACGTTTATGAATAAAGAATATTGTCTATTGTCTATAATCTATTTTTGTTGTAAAAATCAATCTATTTATTTTATTTCGAAATTGTACATAGTCACTACGATATTTTAAATTGCTTGGAGAATGCTTCCATTTTTTAAACATCCTATCTTGATCCTTTATTTTCTTAAAAAGTAAGCCAGTCATCCAAGGTTTTTTTAACTCTGAAGCGAGATGTTTCTGAAGACTTTGTTATTATTACTATTTTTTTACTCCTGTCATAGACATTTTTTTAAATTGTTAACACCTTTTCGTAATATGAATTTGGATTATTATCTGTATGTACAGTTGGCCAGGTTACCTGAGTCAAAAGCCTATAAACAGAAATATTACTACAGAATAGTTTGCTTCGAAACATCATGACCTCCAGAACCGTGGTCGTTAACCATAGCGCATACTATAAGATAGTGGTCAGCTGGTTTATAGGTAATAACTGCTGGAAATATCCTCCAAGGATCGGATCTAATGTAAATATGGTCGATGCACAATGTAACTAAAACGTTATTTCGAATTTCTTCTCTTGTATTAATATCGATGCAATTCACAAGCCCAGAAGAGGTTAAAATCGATTCATATTGAACTATACGAGATGATGCAGCATGATTTAAATTAAGATTAATGTCACCGACTAATACAAGTCTCTCCTTCATATTACATTGACCTAACAACATATCTAGCTCATCCAAAAACGACCTTTCATTGGTGATTGGTGGTCTGTAAATGTGTAAAATCTGTATGCATTGGTTTTGTAAAAATGCCAACTTACCAATGCCTACAAATGCCAGTTTACCAACAAAATAAATGAGTTTATTTTATGGTTATTGTTTGGGAAGAAAATTAAACCATTTCAATTTTTACAGCTTATACTAAATGTGTCTTACATGACATTTCAAAATAATTTGTTTGTTTGTTGTAATAATTTTTTTAATGCTGGTAATACCAAGATGTGGGAGATTGTTTAGAAAATAAATGGACAGAATGAGTTTATTTTTAAAATATTGAATAAAAGAGTGAAGTTAGGGCCATAAGTGTCTGTTGTACAATTAACCCTAATAAATAATAATATTTAAGTCAAGTAAAACTACTACAAAATTTTGAAAATAAAGAAAATTATGTAATAAATGTCTCTAAAAATTTAACAGAAAAAGAGTGCAGACCATAACTAAGATCTAAAAAAAACCACATGTTAGTGTAGAACCTGCTTTCAGAAGACCATTGGAAAATTAGTTAAGTAAAAAGTAAATTAAATATGCCTTTTTTTGCCAGGCGAAGTTAGGGCCTCCTCTAAAACAACCTGGGAACCAACGGCATAAAAGTGAGTTCCAAACCACCATCAATGGCTAGGAAGTCGCCTTATGTTGTTTTTTATAATCTAGGTATATTTAGCAGCACTTGCATGCACTTTCATTTCGCATATGAATATAAAGAAAATAAGGCAAAATAACAGTGCAATTGCATTCGCAACACTTTCTGCTATAAAGAAGATTCCAGGAAATGGGCCCTTGTTTGACACTGAGGACATGGTAGTTTGCACACTTACTTTTGTCATTTATAAGCCCTCACCAGGGACCATGGTATTCACTTCTATTTTCTCATGTAGAACGTGGGCGGGATCTAAAAGTAACTTGCAATAGCTAAAGATGACAAAAGAAATGAGAATAGCTTACACAGTTATAATTTTCCTGTCATAGATTAGTGATTGGTGAGTGTCTCATATTTGTTTTGTATCAGAAAACTTATTTTAGGTACCACAAAATACCTTCACCCTTCCGGTCTACCAACTGAAAGAAGGGATGTAAAACCAGTGAGAAACAGGGACAATAGAACGGTTGAAGAACTTAATATAGTGCCCACGTTTGATCAGAGGGATTTTGAGATTGAACTTATCAATTATAATGCACAAGTAAAAAAAAAATATAACCATGAAATTCAGTCAAGTTTCGTAAATTAAGTACAACCAAACAGACTGCCTTACAGAAGTTACATTCATTTTCAACTTTATTTATATTCACCGCTCAAAACTATTTCACCAGTTTGTTGTAACATAGCCATTCAAATCGAACATAAGTGACATATACATGTTAAGCATTACAAGAGACTACAGGACTGTGTAGATGGAGCTTAACTTAATAAACTTACGGCAGGTAAAATTGTTGAACTGCCATCTTCATTTGAAAATTGCCCTTGGAACATGATTAAAAATATCAAAATTCTGAGACAATAGTCAAAAAGTTGGAAAGCCAGATATTTGGCAATAACCTGTAACCAAAACTGGATAGAAATATTTTCATCTCTTTCTGGAAACGAAACACCAGCAGATTGTTCCGTCAATGTTTCTAGGTTTTTCAAAGATAAACTTTTTGAAATAAAAAGAGACACGTTAATCATATTGTCTTAGTAATGTAAGAGCTTTTTTTTTTAATGCGGCCTACATATTGTCATAATCTTTAGATTCTTGCTGAGGGGTCAAAGTCCTGAGAATCAGCTAAAACTGATCACTTACATCTATGTATCCACTTTTTCTGTTGTATATGACAACTATTGAATACATTTTAATGCCTAAAAATTATAGTTTTAGTTATAAGATCAAACCTGATGGTAAAAAAAGTAAACTACTATATAATTATAAAGTTACATTAAGACCAATTGCATTACTTACATTTAAAAATATGAAAAATGTTCTTTCAATAATGACTTTGTTTGAGTTATTTTGTACTATTTTAGTGTTTCTAAAGAAACCTTTTTAAGTAGCAAATAAAAAACAAATAATATTAAAAGGCTGGTCAAGTTGGGTAAATTTTTTTTCAAATCTTTGTATTTTAAGCAGGATAATGTTAATATAGTAAAATTAGTCTAAAACTGCAATTCTGAGCACAACATTTTATAAAGTCCTCTTCAAACCTCCCTGGATATTTCAATCCTCCCTCCCGAAAATCTATTCTGGCTATGCCACTAGACTTACGAAACAAAGTAAAAAGTACCAGCGGACAGTTGGACGGTGGACATTTTGAGCAGCTACTTATAATAATATTTGTTTTAACTCATGAGTAAGCTAAAAGAAGCTGTCAATGAATTAATTCCAAAATATTGTGTTTAATAAATAATTTTTGAGAGTACAGCAATAATTAAATCACTCTTTGTAAGATATTTTAATTTTCATCTTCTCACTTTGTTTTACACCATAAGAATAAAAGATACAAAAAAATGAAGTGACAATTTTTATTCAAATTAAGACCTTTCATTACAAAAATTCAACTAACAGTTATAAAACGTCAACATAATATTGCTCATTCACAATCTGAACTAGCGGTTCACGATAAGTTAGACCACAAACATTGGAGGCGATATACCTTTTTTTATATTCTAAGAATATATACGTACCATGTCTAAGAATCTAAAATACGTCCAATAGTTTTTTTCACCTGTACCAAAATGGTCTTTTTTTATATTGCTATTGTAGCATTTCATATTTTATGTTAGAGGGATAATTTTCTTGATGGTCAGCAGTTTGTGTATTTGTTGCTATACTAGGAAGCACCCTTAGCTTATAGATTTCCATCTTTCTGATAAATTTTCACAGCTGCAATAAAAGCCATCACAAATTACATTTAATAACAACATGCCATAGAGAGAATTCAAAACGATGTTCACTGCTGTACTTAAAAGTGGATTCCGTACTGTTACACCACAAAGATTACAATGGCCCACTTTGCTTTTGTAAATAATAAATACAAACTGGCCCATTCTACAGTTTACTAGACAAAGGTGAAGTGAAAGTAGATCTAGGGAAGAGGTGTAGATCTAGTGTGATGTTTGGTCAGGATGTTGCACAATCACACAGAGGTCGTTGGGCCAGTGACTGCTGCTGATGATGAGAAAGTAGGGACTGGGGTCATTGGCCTTACCGAATTTGTTGACCGACTTCAAACATTGATGTCACTCCTCATATTAATCTGATTGGTATCTGACCCAGTTGCTATTCTCAGGCACACTATGCTGATAGTTTATTATCAGAAATATTTTATTTTTCTAACTAATCTACTAATAGCTAGAAACTCTTGTTTTACAAGATATTCTATTTTTCTAAACTCGATTACACCCTTATAGATGCTGGACGGTAGAAAACTTTGAGGAAACAATCTCACAAATAGAAAACTTTTGTGACGTTCCATACCAAATTTTTCATGATGTTAAAAGCTGTGAAACTAAATTTTTTTTCAAAAAGTTAAAGCGTTTTCACTTTGATTCTTCCTGAAATAATCAAATTATTTTTATTATCATCATATCTATGTTATATATGATTATTTATTTATTGCTTCAAAATAAAAAAATAAAGTAACGATCTGAATATGAAATATTTAGTATATGGTACAAATAAAAATACGTGTCTGTTTATCAGTTGATTATATTATTATATAATTTAAATATTTAATATTTAGCTAGTTGTTTTTATTTTTGTATTTTTATGCAATAAATATACAGAAGATCTTTGAAAACAAAGGAAAAAATGAAAAGGGTGTTGTGGTTGACAGTGGTTTAACTAATGGAGGGGGGTGAGTAGAGCATCCTTCAAAAACTCTAAAAATCTCTAATAATATGGTATAACATTGATCCAACTTGCCTGAAATGCAGGAGTTGAAAATTTTACTATAAATTAGGTGAAAATTATTATGGTGTGTTTTAATCAGTTTCATCATGTTTTGATATAACACCCCCCAGCATGTTTTGATCTGGCACATTAGAAGAGTTGTAAATCATTTACTTTAAAAGTGAGATTTTTGAGTTGATAGGTCTTTTAATGAAGGGAGTAAAGAAGAAAACATTGCAAGCAATGGTTGAAAGACAAATGCAAGTATTAAGTCTACTAAATTATCTGTTTAATATAAATATTAACTAGTTATATTAAAAAGAGTGTGGTTTGATTGTCACCTATGAAGTTTTACCCTATTCTGTTAATCTACAATCAACATTGGTGTGGTGGTAAAATCTAAATCCCTTGTAAGTACTATTATTGATTAAGTAATCATTAACAGCACATTCGGGCACTTGATAGAGCAATAGCACCAGTAAAGAGGCCAGATCAATCAATTTGTAATCCCTAATAGATAATTTTATAAAACTGATCACTGATGGTAATGTGGATTAATGTACTAACTGGGTGACTCTAAAATTCCTACCTTTGATAAAAATAATTAATTGAATTTACTGAATTAGAATTCAGTAAAATAAATATTTGTTCAACAAACTAACCAAAATTATCAATTCGGTTGTTGGTATTCCTGCAGGTTGGCAGGCAGATTGAGCAACCGCTAGCACAAGTTATAACTGGTCAGATAACAGGAATAGGACCAGTCTATCAACAACACTCATGGAGTTAGTTGCTCTAATCTGGCTGTGTGCCGGTGTATGTTTGGCTATTATGTTTCACAAGTTGTACAGTTCAGGTATGGTTTTACTGATAATTTCAAATCTAAATTTATATGGTGTTAAATATATATATATATATATATATTTTTTTTTTCTTGGATTAAATGCTTTAAAAAAATATTAAACACTTTAATAACAAAAATATATCTAAATTTAGGGTTTACCTAGAGTGTAACAGTTTTAACTAGAAATATATAGCCAACAAGTTTTTTATATTAAAGTAAGTAATTTTGTTAAAATAATTTTAGAACAAAATGTTTTTAATAGATATAAATAACTTTGCTTTCTTAATTTCATGAACAACAACACCTATGTGATAGTTAATTTAAAATAAATTATAGAATAACTTTTTGTGACGAAATAATTAATTAATTTTATTAAATTAAATTATTTTTTTTTAGTAAAAACTATAAATGTTATATTTGAATCCGAGATGGAATGAAACTGACATTTCCCTTTTTAGTTTTGTAAAATACACTAATCTAAAAAATGAAAATGGCGTAAAAGATTTGTATTAAACTACACTATTTATATATCCGATGTAATGAAAAATATAATTATCTGATTATTTATTCAGTTATATGTTGTTTAGGATTACATTTTCAGTTTTCAATCAAAGTGGTAAGGTTATGTATGAGGATATAAACAATTCTTGAAAAGTATAGCAATACTAACAAGTATTTATAAGTATATGTTAAAAATATTTATGTTACTTACATAATTTTTATTTTACATTATAACTAACATTTAGGTTTAATTTTATTTCCAAAAATAGTTGTCAGTGTTTTAGTACAAAATATGGAAAAACTAATTCAAGAAAATAATACAAAATGGAAATACAAATCAAGGGGGATTCCCTACTGAAACAAGCGATTTTCATTCAAACATATTTAATGATTATAATATGTATATATTTGGGTTCCTTTGGTCCTAGAATAATGATTGCCACTGTTATATTTTAAAAATATACATATATTTACCTCCTTTTTGGAATTTTTGAGTTGTTTTAATAGAAAAATATATGGGATTTTGAATGTCTTATAACTTTGTAACTAATGAACCAATATTATTGTTTATTATCTCATTTTTAAGAACATGACAAGTACTAAGTTTTTGTTCATGCCGAAGTTTATTTCTCAAATAGTTTTTAAATTTATGGCTTGACAAAAACATTTTAAAACATTTTTTTTTAAAAATATTATTTTTAATTATTTTTTATGAAAACTTCTATTTAACATATAATAATATCCATGCACAAAAAGGTTTTATAACATTATAAATAATTTGTAGTAAAAGTTTCACTGCTTTAGCTTTAATAGCTAAAAAGTTATAAGAACTTTTGTGTGAAAAATATAAAAATTTTAAATCTGTGGAATCAGCGTTTGAAGTTTACACTAGCTATTTAGTAGCTATAGATGAAAGTAACTTACCATACTGGTACTTGTAGTCGGTGAATGGTATATTTAAATTTTGAAGACATATGTAGGCCTAATAAACCACTAACAAGAAAGAAAAGGCTATATTGCTATATTATTACTAAAAAAAAGGATTGCTGGAGTCTGGTTCTGGCACTGGCTGACTAGACCAAAAGTAGATGTGCGTGCTCCTCTTCAAATATTTTTTCACAGTGATGAAAAGTTACATTATAGTAAATGTTATGTTTTTATGGTTTCTTATAAGCCATAGAATTGAAATAAATATAAAAGTTAATTTTAATTTTTTTTGTAAAAATTGGTCATTTTTTTCAGTAGGGAATCCCCTTAACTTTATTAGGTCTAAGTTTTTGTTTTTCAAATGTATCTAAAACAAAAATAATGAAACTAGCTAAAAGTTACAAGAAATTTTGGTGTGTGTCTATTAACTACAATAACCTGTTACCGTACCGTATGTAAAACGTTTTTAGAATGGACCTCTCCATAAAATAATTTAAGACAGTACATAATTGTTTAATGTGCCCTTATATAAGTGTACATAGTCCACAACTTAAACGTTTTATACAACTATTTATGAAGCCAAAACTTATGACAATATTTTAGGTGTTTAACATTATTGGTTGTAGAATTCAGTTGAAAGTGTATTATATTGTACACTTTGAATATCTCAGTTAGACACAAGTGCTAAATTAAAATAATGCTAGATTCAAGTGTAGTGCGATAAAACTGTGAGATATCGTGTACAAAGGTAATTGATGTTGTAAATGTGACACTGATAAGCTTTATAGTTGACCTCAATTACACTGTTTTGGTGGTTTTCACAGTTTACAAGATCAAACAAAAATTTTATTGCTTTAAATTGTTGTGTTTCTGTGTGGTATTTTCAATCTTCTATTTTTCAACTGAGTTACAATAACAAGGAAACACCTTATTCTAACATTTCAGGCAAAATGCTTTCAGGTAGCCATAGATTACTAAACAACACAAGTATCTTACCACACATATTTGTTTTCAAGGAAGTTATACCAATTAGCTAATTAAGTTCTACTTACAATATATAGCAAGCGTTTGGGGGCACTTAATTTATCATTCACGTTTTATTGAAATTTGTTACATTTTTATTATTGACCATTCTATTTTAAATTTATTTAAATCTAGAAGGCTTGAACAGGTTCATCAATCTGAGTTCGGTTTTAGATTTTGTATCACATGGACCAGCTCACTAGATTCAAGTTTTAAATTTTATAAATTTTACAATATTTTGGTTTCGTAAGCTGTTATTGAAAACATAGCTGAATACAAATCAAATTTGTATGAAGGTTAATTAAATATGAATCAGACTTTTCTGTTCAGGATGCCGTAGATGAAGTGAATGGCACGACGTTTTAATCTGTATTAGGTGTGGAAGAGAGGGGTCGGTGCAGCTTTTCAAATCAGAGGGGTTATTAGTAGCAATATGTCTGAGCAAGGGGTGCACACATCTGTTGATCCACGCATTACTATCAAATATTTGTCTCAGGGGTGTGTAAAATCTGCAGAAATTCTTTGTAACCTTTTGAAGACTTCCTTGCATAACTCTCTGAACTTCAATCTTGCGATTATCCGAAACGTTCGTTTTGGATTTTAAAAGCTCTGAAAAACTAGCCGTTTATGCTATGCTAACAACTTTGTTCCCAGTCTTTTCAATTCTGAGCATAGAATAAGCATCTAATAATGTAAAGCTATTTAGAGAACAAGAATAATCAATAACCATACGTATCCTATGGTTAAAATTTATAAAATTATAATATTAACAAACACAAAAAGAACACATTATTACACAGTAAGAGAGACGTTTAGAAAGGTTTAAAGAAACTTTAAACAAAACATGAAAAATGAATGACTTAATATGTAAAAAATCTTTCACCAAAACGTGTGTTTAAAATTCAGTTAATAAGAAATAATACAAGAGATACCAAGAGGCTTTAGAAGCCTTATGGTTGGATAGATTTTTACCAACAATTTCATGAACTTTCTACAAGGAAATTGCATGGTCAATTTCAGTGGTTGGACCAAAGGGGGTGGAACCCCAGAGCCAAAACGGTTGGATGTACTCTAACCAAAATTTATATGATCGTTTCATGTGATAAATTTTAACCAAGGATTGGTTTTCAGCATTCTTTGAGAGAAGAGGGCCGGCCGATTCATAGGATCGAAATTATTACTTATAGAATTATTCTAGACGTGTTTTAGTTGGATAGATTTCAATAAAAATTGGCATGAACTTTTTATGGAATAAACAGTAACAAATTATAGTGCGCAAGTGACTAAAACCAGGAGACATGAGTCCCAAAGCCAAAACCGTTTTAAAAACAATGATATGCGACACTCAAGTTATCCATGGATCTTAACCAAAATTTGTATGGACATTCTACAAGTAAATGGCACAGTCAAGTCAAATTGCTCAATGGCCATTGCTCAATGGCACTAAAGAAGTCCATTGAGCAATAGCAAAAGGCAGAGTAGCGCACGATTATCATATTGAACAGCTGTTGACTATAGACAAATCTAGTCAACAATGCCAATAACCCTATAGAATAAAAAGGTTGTGTAGAAAAAAAAATTTGGGCCTTAGGCTCCACCACATATCAATCAATAAACATTCATGTCAATTGGCAGAAACTTTTGACTTGACTGTGCCATTTACTTGTAGAATGTCCATACAAATTTCAGTTAAGATCCATGGATAACTTTAGTGTTGCATATCATTGTTTTTAAAACGGTTTTGGCTCTGGGACTCATGTCTCCTGGTTTTAGTCACTTGCGCACTATAATTTGTTACTGTTTATTCCATAAAAAGTTCATGACAATTTTTATTGAAATCTATCCAACTAAAACACGTCTAGAATAATTCTATAAGTAATAATTTTGATCCTATGAATCGGCCGGCCCTCTTCTCTCAAAGAATGCTGAAAACCAATCCTTAGTTAAAATTTATCACATGAAACGATCATATAAGTTTTGTTTTCGTATAAAATTTGGTTTGTATAAGTTATTATTAGATTTGAATGATTGTAGAAGAATGTAAGTACAGTTTTAAATAAAATCATAGACAATTAAAAAAAATTGCATTAATAACTGGCAATTATAGTGCATGGCTAATGATTACAAAGATGTTCAAATGGGAAAAGAAAATGTGGATCGATAAAGATATTATTTCAGTAGAGATCAATTATATATTTTTGCTACATGATTTTTATTGAAATGTACTGTAATAGTTTCAACTTCTTATTGTTTATAAAATTCAGTGTCATAAAGAAACTAGATCCATTCATTATTACGTAAATGATCAACAGGCTTGTTGTACTGCATAAAGTGGTTGGTGATCTACACAATACTGAAATGGAGGAGATTCTCAACAAATCACAGAGAGTTAGGTGTACCAATTTTCGCATCCAAGAAAGAAGAGCACTTGGAGAACCCCAGGATATGGAGCAGAGAAAAGGTGTGTCACGTTTAATATCATATTTTGTACATTTGTATATTTTAAACTATTAGCCTGGACATACGGAATCATTCCATTCATGACACTAAAGTTTCTATTTCAAATGTTCCAATGTGTAAATGAAGAAATATGTGTATTTATATTTATTGATTCATGAAGTTGGTTTATTAATTTGGTACTATATAGGCCTTTGTAAATATTTCTATTCAGTTTTACTAAACCAAGGAAAAATCATAATCTAAAAGTGTTGTGCTTGTTGACAAATGCATTTGTTACACACTTAATTTGGTTGCTATTTTAAAACCTTTTGTTTTTATGTACCAGTTTATTGCTTTTTCCATAAGGTCATAAATAAAAACTAACAAAAACGTTTCTGACTTCAAAATTAAAGAAGTTTATGCTTTGTATACTCTATGTATATACTCAGAAATGTATAATTTTTTAATTTGTAAAAACCTTGTAAGGTACCGTACTAAAATTGTGTATAGCTCAGTTTGTAGAGAATCTAATTCTAAAGGCATCAATGAAAAAAACATAAATTTTAAAAGTTGTATTCGTATGTTTGGTGGATGAACCGGCAGATTGAGTAAGATGTGATTTGTTATCGAATGCTGCGAGTCAGGAGAGTGTGTTCCTCTAAACACCCAAGTCCTCGGTGTCCGGTTTATTTTCTTCACAATCCATTTTATTATTCATCCAAGATTATGTTGTGCAGCCAAAAGCGGGCAGTGCCCAATCCTCGATCCAGACTAAACTCTGTTACAGCACCCTGCAAATAGCTACCCATAGTTACACTATGAGGTAATAGGATTGCATTTTGAAAACATTAATTATCAAGCAGTTAATGTCTGGTGCATTATTTTGTCTGCTCTTTGTAATGGAAAAAGAGACATTTTTGAATATTGGAGAGAATAACTTATTTGTGTGAATTTTGAATTTAGTTCATCTTTCTCTTAGTGCAGTGTCTGAAATCTGACACTGTCACAGACTTGAGTTAGGACTCTGGAGTCATGTTTATCTGAAATGATTAAAAAATTGGCAATGAAGAAGCTCAAAATAAACTGTGATCTAGATGAAGACAATTGTAGTTCTCATTGTTTCATCTGGTGCACAAGTCTGTAACAGACTCAGATTTCAGACGCTGCACTAAGAGGAAGGTGAACTGGAGCTAAACTCACATTCACATTGATTCAACCCTTCCCACCATTCCTATGTTATGTGTAGAAAACCCGGTTGCTCCATATGCTTAGAGATCGTGTAATTTAAGTATCTAACTAAAATGTAATACCTGGCACTTTGTTTATCATATCTTGGTCTTAAGTTATTTACCCTTCAAGTATTCAAGATGCCACTATTTGGAAAATAATGTTTGTAAAAAATTGTTTTACTACACTACATCCCACTACATCGAGGAAAATAGTGAAGATTTACGCTCTCGTTTTGTGACTTTCTTAAGGAGCCAAGGATTAGTTCGAATTCCCTCTACATATGCAACGAATTTACATAATACACTCTTAAGTGCTGAAAATACTGAAGTTCAGGGTACTTCAATTATTCCTGCTGTCTCTACTCTTAATACCAGAATGGAAGATTCCTCCCAAATTGAACTTGCTAGTTTTCGAGAAACCTTAGGTCTTTCTCCGAGCGCTAGTGCAGAAACGGTAAAAAGATTTTTAGTTAGTTTAATAAATATGTCTTCATCCGAAATCAATAATATTCAGCAAGAACCTTTACAACCGGCAAGACAAAGTCCATATACACTTTTAAATTCTAATACGGCCGTTACTTACTTGGCTCCCCGCGATCCTATATTTACCACTACGGTACCATTAGATAGCGGAGTTCAAAGTAACGAGTTGCGGGATACTGCCCCCATTAGCGCTAAAAACTCGGCCCATATATGCAATATTGCCAGAAAATGGAATCTGCATTATGAAGGAAATGGAGATCCAGTATCTTTCTTAGAGCGACTTAACGAGTTAATGGAATGTTACGATATATCCAAGGAAGAAATCTTAAGAGCTCTTCCCGAACTATTACGAGGAAAAGCCCTGTTGTGGTTTAGAAACCATAGAGAATTTTGGGATAGTTTTGAGGATTTTCAGACTTACCAGGTTACCGACGCAATCTTGAGGATGAAATCCGCCAGCGTACACAAGGAGAGGCTGAGCCGTTTCGTAGCTTTATTGTGGCCATAACCACACTAATTCGACGAAGAGGAGGATATAAACTAGAAGAAAAACTCGATTGTATTTATTGCAATATGAGACCAGAATATAAACTAATTATGAGAAGAGGGAATGTAAAGTCTATACAGGATATGATAAAAGAAGCCGAATATTACGAAAGCTACGAAAGAGAGCGTCTTCTTTACAAACCTCCACCTAACCCTGCACAAACACTGGTCCCAGAAACTGCGTACTATTCCAAAAATAAGCAGATAAGCATGGAAGGAATGAGACATCGCCAGTACAACCCCACTCCCAGGATATGGACAGATAATGGAAACTGGGGACACCAACAATTAAGGCAGTCGGTTAGACCCAATTTGGTTCAAACGGTGCAATATTCACAAGCAGCTACTTTACAAAACGATCAGAAACAGTACAGGCTCGACGAGGTAAAGTCATATTCAGGCCCAGGACCTACAGTGAACCCTCCTACCAGGAATATCCGAAGAGAGGCTGTTCCAATTTGCTGGAACTGCGAAAAAACTGGGCACAGATTCAGTGAGTGTACTAAACCTAAGAGGCTCCGCTGCTTTAACTGCAAAACAGAAGGTATCAAAACAACAGATTGCCGATGTCATGCGGGAAACGCCTTGTGGATCCCAGACCAAGGAGGTCAGCTGAGATCCCGATATCATTTTCCAACACGACCTCCAACGGGGAAAATCTCCTGTGCCGAAGAATTAACACACTACTCGGGTAGTTTCGGACTTGGGAAGCTACGTGATTGTTGACCATATATAACTGTTAACATTCTTGGAAAAAAATTTGAGGCTCTGATTGATACTGGTGCTATGGTTAGCATAGTAGGCGAAGATTTAGTAGATCATTTAAAATATAATTCTATAAAACCGCAAAATACAAATATACGTTTGCAAATGGCCAATGGCTTTAAAACCTATATTTAACAAACACTATATGTAAAACACTCGTATTTGGTTAACATGGAGGTTAACGAAGCCCATATTGAGGCAAAACCTTACTACGTGCTTAGTATTGGGGATGGATATAATAAAGGAGTTAAATTTAGTTTATATTATAAACACACCGTCTTCTAAACGTGAAACGCAAAATGGCGTCAATGGTATCAATATAAATTTAATCGCAAACTTGAGGGCAGATGAACATAAACGGTTAGATTTATTTCTACATAAGGAATCAGACAAGGATTTCTCGGCTATAATTACAAATCCAAGAGACTGTCGATTTCCCTCTGCTCAGCCTGAAACGTCCGAGCTCACAGTATGCTTCCCCGAATGTCGTCAAACTGTAGTGACAGCATGGGACCCGATGCTTGAAGCCATCAAAGAAGCCATCGATAATAATTATGAGGGAAATGAATCCTCGGTTACCTTTTCTTATCCACCTGCTAGTGAAATTAAAACCGCAGTATATACCTCAAATAGAACTGAGTTTCTTTCATGCCATGAAATGGATGAACTGAAGAAGGAAAGTGGTCCAACGCCAAATACATTGTATCGAGATGTTAAAATTCAAAAAGAAGCCTCCGCCGAGGATGACTTTGAGATGTTAAATGAATGCGATGTAACGTTGTCGAGAGCATCTTCTCCATGCCTTTCCATCATGGAAAATTCGGAATGGGTAGACAAAGAACTAGGAAAAGATTTCCAAGAAACGTCACCTAAGACAAACGTAAATTCCAGCACCAATTACATTACCACAATACAAGGCGCTCCACAACGAATGCAACCACCACAACCGGAGAAAACTGAAGCCCCAGAAGAAATAAACAAGCATGTCCTGGATTGCTCGTTGAAAGTCAGAAACGTACACGCTGTTTCAAATAAACCAAAAAGATATCGTCCAAAAAGGGTTCGCATATTCAATCCGTATGGCACTTTTATCAGAATAGATGTTCGAAAGCTGCCACCTGAATTGCGCTGAAAAATAACCATTAGTATATTTTAACCACCAAGAAGGAAATGTTTTTATTTTTTTTTATAACAGAAGAAACTATTTTGTTTTATTTCGTTCCAAGGCAACTGAACTTTCTGCAGTGAAGTGTGTCTTTTTATCAATTTTAAAACAGTTTATTTTTTCTAGTTTTTACAAAATTATTTTAAAGGTTAGGCATTTTAAGTTTCGTTTTCATGTTTTAATTTCAAATTTATTACTACATTTATGTAGATTTATCAACAAATGGTGTTCTTTTTATTGTTTTATATCATGTTTACTATAATTTAGTACACAATTTTTTGTGTTCAGAAGAAAAGAATGTTAGTTTGTTTATAAGTTTTAAGTAAATAATGGCTTTGTCTAATTTAGTTTCAAGATCTTATTATTATAGTTTTACATTTTAAAATAGAAAATTGTTGAATTTAACTAAGAAGATGTTTATTTTTGTTCGTTTTGTTCTCGTCCCGAAAGAAAGAGGGGGGTGTGAGGTACTAAAAAGTACAGTGTAATTTTTTTTATTATTTTGGGTCGTCCATTCAAGCTTTATTGTGGGATTAGTTTTCCCGTCAACAATGAATAACGGGATCCAGATAAAACAAGTTCGCCTCAGCTATCGTGCCACGATATGTTCGACGCCTGACGGGTTGCGGCATGAACGATAACTCGCGCATGCGCTCCAACGCAAACTCGTCAGACGGACCGGCCAGCAGAGGAGCGAGAGGTCAGTCGACATATGCCGATCACCACGATTAGACCTACGGTGCGCTGAGAACTTAACCCCACTTAACCGAATTGTTCGTGAGATACGGACATAACGAATACTTATTGCAATCGGTAATTTATTACTTTAATTATTATACTTATCATAATTAACCTTTCGTTCATATTCTGTATCGTTTTTATATGTTGTGCCACACAAAATTAACTTATAACGTATTATTCTTGGTATTCTTTTACTTTACTTACTATCTTTCTTAACCTATGTTCGTGCAATACGGACCTAACCCTTAAATTAGTTATTGGTATTATTGGTTCTTTACTTTACTTACTATCTTACTTAACCTATGTTCGTGCAATACGGACCTATCAAATAGATTATTGCTCTGGGTCTTTTATTACTTCTCTTACACTTTTCTTACTGAATCTTTGTTCATACGATACTGACCAAACATTATATATTATTCTTATTGTTGATATTACTTTTGTTCATACTATTTTACATAACATATAGGGTGTTTCGGTTGAGATAGCTTTGATTTAGACAGAGATTTAGGTAGTGACGCTTTTGTGTAAAATCCTTTTCGTTAATTGATGATAGTAAATATCTTACATATTGGCACCATTTTATTTCAAATCTCCATTTTTTTCAAGGTCAGTTGGGTAATGATGATTTACTAAATGCTTAAACTTTACCACCACCTTAGGTGATAGCAATATATCTGAACCCAACTGACACACATAATCCATAAGAATAAAATTTAGACCCCTGGATCGAATCCCTGCTTGATTGGGCTCATCTAGGGTATGCGATACGTGTCATTCTTAACAGTAAATGGTTGTCTTGAGCAAAGACACGTCACATTGTAATGTTTTCTTTGATTATGCCTTTCAATTATAGAACTATATACTAAATTTCAACTTGTTACAACATGCCATTCTCTAAATAAAAAGAGATAAATAAAAAATACAAAACTTGTTTGGGTAATTATTGAGTTTTCAAAAGTTCGAATGACATTTTGGTTTATATTTGGTCCAGGAATAATACCCAAAAAGGTTGGTAGAGAGTTCTGAGATACTCTTTACAGTATAATACTAATTTGATAATACTTTCGTCTTAAGTATTTGTAGTATACCTCTAATTGAACATTTTAATATTATCTAAAATCTGTTTTTATATGTATTTGTGAAGTAAAAGATTTTCTTATCATACTGAACTCTGTGAATATAATTAATTACAGAATAGGTTGAAATAAGAAGTGTTATTACATTGGAGACTGTTTCAGTTTTTCCTTCCCATTTTTACTCTTGGGATATATTTTTGGATTATCTGAAACATCATTATTTAATTTAATTATAAGATTACGGGTACAACACATACCTATAATGGTAAAATATAGTTTGTTTTATTTTTACACTAAACTCGAATATATATTTATTTCTTTTGGTTAGTTAAAAAGGTGCCTGGATATTTTCTGCCAATTTTGTTGACAGTTGTTTCCATTGAAAAGAGACAACTTATGCAGGAAATTGTATTGTCTTTATAGTAACAGTTGGCTACTTCCTTCTGTGTAGTTACATACATTATCAATGGTACGTCTTGTTATTAATATCTGAAATATGACATTCCAGAATGTCACTACTATTTTCGTACTAGGTTAATAATGACATACTGGGATGTTAAATATCCAAAATATGTACTTGTTTTTTTAAAGCTTTGATTCATGCCTTCAATATTTAAATATCATCGTAGCTGAGCTATATAGTAATTTCAAAACGTAAATGGTCTGTAGTGTCACTATAGTGTTTAAACTAACTTCATACAAATTTGAAAATCAGATGTTTTATTAGTTTTTTTAAAGATACTAGACAAATAAACATTCACATATCCAAATTGTTACATTTGTAATATTAGAAGGATTCAAGTTTTTCACTTCACTAACCAGTTATTGTAAAATAAAATAGTTAAAACTGCATTCATAGTTTGATAGCAAATCCCATCTTTACAAATTTTAAATGTATAATTCAATGATTTTGGAACGGTAAATGTTGAAATTTAATCATTTAAGGCCAACTAACTCACAACTGAATAAAACATTAAAATGATTTGTATTTATCTACATCCTAAGGATTGAGTTTTAAATGCACTTTTAAATATAATAATGTATTTATTTCATTGCCAATTGTGAAATAAAAAGTATAAAAGGCAATGAAAAATGAAAGTGAAATTTTACATTTATAATGAGTACATAAATGCCATAAGCTATTAAGATGAAATGTTGCTTATTAAATAAAATCTAATAACTTATAATGAGTGGAATATATCGTATTGTTAGTAATAGTAATAATATATTATCTTTAAATTAAGATTAAATACTGCACTATAAGTAAATGTTTTGTATAACACGTTATTTCATTTTACAATAAGCAAATTTTAGATGACATGCTTTATTTACTAGACATTCCGACGAGACAGCATGCTGGTGTTCGCCGGTAGCCCAAATGTTTGGTTGCTATTGGAACTCGCTAGGGGCCGCCACAATTCTGCTGCAGCTCGCTTGCGATTACAGTTTGGCCCCAGTGGTCCTGTTTATCAGACTTCAGGTAATCATGCTAGATGAGAGTGATAAACTACCAACTTTAGAAATCCAATTATTATGATTGGGATCAGACCAAATCTATGATAATTATGAGGGTTGTTTGGAAAGTGAGTTGCTGAGGCATCAGATCGCTGATCTGAGTAGTATCGTGTTCTACTACGATAATTGTGCATCTGGCAGTGTTCCAGTGAAAGTCGATATGCCATTCTAAGCACTCTTAACTAGTGTTTAAAAAGGTCACTGCTATTAACTCTCCCACCAACTTTGAAGTACATATCCTTATTAGATTTTTTTATGGTGAAGGAAATGCAACTGGTGAAAATCTTTTGTGAAGAACAAACTAATGTTCACAGTGAAAAATGAAGTGGTTAACCTCCCGTGGTTACCAAAAGACTTTATTACGAAGAATTAAAGTTTCACAATCCCGCATTTTAAAAGCACTTTCCACATATACCATGAAATCTAGTGTATAAAATTATGAATGAAAAATTGGATATTTAAAATTTTGTATCCAATGGGTACCCCTCTTGACTGATGAACTCAAAACAAAGAGAATTGGACCAGCACTAAAGTTTCTTATCTCTTAAAGAAGGTGACAAACTTTTTAACCACCAGTGACTACTGAAAGTGAAACATGAGTTTTCTTATGTGAATGTCGGACAAAAAAAATAATCAGTGGAGTGAGGTTGCACCCCTTTGCCGCAAAAGATCACTTTCAGTTTCATGCATGAATTATTCATGCGGCAGAATTTTATTCTGTAGTTTTATTCATTTACCTAGATACAATGAGTGCTTAAATCATATAAATGTTAACTATGTTGAAAAATAGTGTCAGTGGTTCTTTCAAATGTTCAAACTTCAAACGTTGTGTGTAATTTCGTATTTATTACAGCAGATTACCTTCTGAATGATACTCATATTACCTATGCAAAATAAATGCAGAACTATTTATATAAAAATTTTCATTTTTACAAAAATATAATGACAAGAATTTGATGAATATTGATGTTCGCAGAGCAAGATAGTCGGCCACGGGCTTGTGATGGCTGGACAACCAACTCTCTGGCTCTCCAGTGCCTGGAGCCCATGAGACGCTGGAGGATTGTCTTTACTGGCAGACTCCACAGCAGGTCTCTTCTTTGTTTACAATTTATTACTGACAATGGATGATTTGAAAGCGTAACAAAACTTCAAACATAGTATATGCTAGTTATAACAACTTTTGTGACATATATACAATACATTTTTGTAACCTAACAATGTAACATGTCCGAAGATCCTTTCAGTTCTCTTTTGTAATGAATATGCAGAAATAGATATGATCTAATTTTGTTGGCGTGTTTAATGATTCAGACTCAATAATACCAACCCAGAAACTCTTCTTTAGTGTGAACTTTACACTTTTTCACCTATTAAAGGTTAATCTGAAAAATTTACACTTTTCATTCCCAGAACAACACTTTCTTTTGATTTTTTCATAATCTGTAAAGTTTTATGTATTAAATCAATCGTGTCTGAGTTGCTTCCATGGTTTTTGTGAAAAGTCAAGTAACATGCTACAAAACACAAGCACTGACCAAAACAATGAAAATTCTATCGCATTTTATCAAGTAATAACAGTAGTCATCACAACCACTTATCAATATTATCAATTTTAGGAAAATGAACTTCATTTACACCAACAATGGCACAAGAACCAGTCAATTATCTAAACAACATTAATATATCACTCTAATTTACCCAGAAAAATATTGATGCAAATACATTGACTTGTTATAAAATGACGCATATTTATAAATATATGTGTAAATTAAGATTATGATTGACAACATGAAGTAATAGTAGAACAATCTACTGCTAAATCTATAATAAGTTAGAAAACTATGTTAATTAAAAGTCTTAATAATTATTATGTAAACTTAATCTACATTCATTCAAACTCATCATGCTACATCTTAATATTACACATTCAACTTTCTGTGATACTTGTTTTATAATTTTTTCAAGATGTATTATGTGTTTATAAAATTGCAATAATTTATTATGAAATCGAATAGCTGAATAAATTGAACTCTTTTCAAAGAGAGCTAGTCTGCAATGTGAGTTTATCATACAAAAAGTCTTCCGTCTGGTATTATGAGTCCAGTGAGATGTTGTGTGATGTAAGATGAGTATATACGAGTATATATACATATATACGAGTATATACATATATACATACTCGTATATATGTATATATAAAGAGTATGCATTTCTTTCCAACTATTGAAATATATCAAGGTCGCACATACAAGGGTCACTCTATAAGTTTTGAGATGTATGAAAAGTTTTTGTGCTAGGCTTATCAAACCTTAGACATGTTCGAAGTAATTTCTCTGGCGTCAATAAACTTATGAAGTTGGATTTTCTACTTGTTGAGAGCATCCAACCACGCACTTGTTGGAGTGGATTTAAAATATTTAAAAATCTCACAAACAGTTTTAGATTCTGAGCAAAATAATTGCTAAGAAATGCCAATGAAAAATAACCAGAAGCCTGACAAAGCAAGATCAGATGAATGAAACGGGTTGATCCATCGATTTGATGCAATTTTTGGCCAAAAACTCAAAAAGTTTTTGCACCAGGTGGGAAGAGGCATGGTTGTGGTGCAAAATTAAACCCGTAATGTTCAACTCATAAAGAACTTCCGGTTGTTCAGAAAGAATCACTGATAATTGTTCAGTGTACAAACTTGATCTGAGAGTCTAGATTCAAGATTTTTATTTTTCATTAAACATTTAAAAATCAATGCAATAGACACTGTCAATGTTATAAATTGATATAAAAAAATACTTGTTAAAATTTTACCACTATTAGTAAACTAACTAATTTAAATAACGTAAAATCTAGGTACTTATTGATTATGCTAAGTTATTTGAATATTTACACAAACAATATATAAAAATGTATTAAAATCTATGTATAATTATTGATAAAATAACAACAACTACTTAAATTTAAACACACACACTAAACGTATACATACAGACATACAAATTAAAAACATAATTAGTAGTATCACAGTTTAAATAATCTGTGATACTATAGAGGAAACATGCTTATGCTTATGCTTCTGCTTCCAACCATTCAGTCCTTTGTTCCTCCAGTGTAATAGCCTTCAGCGTACATAACTTTCTTCACCAATTATTGTTTCTTGGCCTTTGTGGGGAATGGCTTGTCTTCAAACACCTATACGTGACTCTCTCCTCGAGTTGGAACGTCATAATATTATATGTACGTCTCATCACCAGTGACATTTTTTTTTAAATAATCCAATGACCACCGTTATTTATCAGTTGGAGTGTCTGCTGGCTGATTTTCACACTCAGATTTTTGGTCATAATCCAAATTGTGAGGAACCCTTCGAGAAATAATTTTCGTGTCTTATAAAATGCATGCAAGACTATTTGCAATGCTGCGGATATAATCCCTAGGAAAGTCTCAATCATTAAATAAGTGCATTGTCTGGCCTCTTAGATCATAGCGCGTACCTGATGAACGTATTCTTAAGTGATGGCGGAATGCAGATTTCCGAATGCTCATCGTCTTGATGTGAAATACAGCCTCTTTGAAATCCCAAATACCACCTAAAACAGTAGTACAGGTATATGTACTACCTTTACCTAAGCAAAGGCAATTGTGAGACACACACCTCTTGAGACAAACTGACTTTAAAATCGTGGAAAATTATAGCCCGAAATACTCTTTTGAAAACTTCATGACTTCACGAAATTGATCTTTCCGAACAGACAACACAAGGTCATTGATGAACCCAAGTTGCTGTCGGGTACTGATAGCCACTCAGACAATCAGATATGAATGATACCATTATTGCAGTATGCACTCTCTGTTTGAATCTCAAAACTTTCAGAGTGACTCTCGTATAAACAATTATGTAGTTTTAAAACATTAAAATTTTGGAAAAAAAAGTCTGCAAAGCAAATTATATTCATACATATTTTTTTGTAAATTGAATGCATGTTTCCAATTTAGAGCATCATCTCTAATAGCTATGTGTTATTTCAGTATTGATTGTATACATGCACAGTACATTGTTCTGTACACTTCTTTTGAAGAACACTGTGAGAGAATGTAGATGGAATAACAAGACTAGGAAAGTCCAATCCAAACAAAATCTACACTACTAAAATAGACTTCACTAATAAAAACCCAGTTTCACTTATATTGTACACAACACAAGATTGTTTTTCAGTTGTTTTGCATAGATTAAGATGTTATTCATAGATTTGAATAGAATTCAATTAAGCATGTTTTTGAGCAATTCAACACAAAATTATTTGATGTGAACCACCTCTATAATTAAGTGTTGATAAATCTAATGAAATATGTTCTACAATAAATAACAATTCACTTAACTTAATTCACTAAATATGCTGCAACCAAAGTAGCTGCATTATTTGCAATTATAGTTAATTTTGATTAATTATATTTTATCTATCCAACTAAAATATCCAACTTAAATATAGCAATCTTATATTGTGTTGTATTTTAATATATGATTAATTTGTGTTCTAGAAGTAGCAGTGGCCAGAAAGACACCAAACTCGTGAAAATCAATCTAATGTAAGTTAAAACGTTTTATTAATTTTTTAATTTCAATGATGATGAAGAATGATTTAAAAGGTTTACAAGATTACCACAGACATTTGCTAGTGTCCACAACAATGTTTATAACAATTTCACAAATCTTTTTAAAATTATTTAGTTTTACTCTTTAAACTCCAAATCAGGGTTAACCAAAAATATGCAATCACTGTTTAAATTAATAATTATGAAGATATTTATAGTTGTTTCTTATTTTTGAAAGCAAGTTTTATCCACTACCGGCTTGCTAGACCTGACATAGCTTCACCAGAGCCCCGTTAGCCGTCTCTTTGAGCCGTTGCCCGTCCCTCACGACGAGGACGAGGGGTTGGACTTAGAGGGACCAGAGAAATATTGAAGGTAGTTTCACTGCAAGAGACAATGGAAGGAAGAAGAATACAGTGGATGGGGCATGTGAAGAGGATGGGAGATAATAGAATTCCTAGAATAGCACTGGAGAAGGAGGAAGGAGGAAGAAGACCAAGAGGAAGACCGAGAGGAAGATGGGAGGACCAAGTGTGGAAAGACATAGAGAGAAGGGGACTACAGAAAATACAGGTGGATGAAGAGGAGACCTGGAAGGATAGACTAAAGTGGAGGAGGCTGTGTACGACGACGACCCGTGAGAACGGAAACGTCTGACGATGATGATGATGATGATGATGATTTATAGTTGTTTCTACGACATCAATATTTTCTCCTCCCAACCTACTCTGAAAGCCAGAAGCACTGCTAACATAGCAAATCCAAGGATTTTTACAGTGCACATGTTTAGCCTTTTACCTGTTAATTTTCCCACCAAGTTTTTATAGTTCTGACACTAATCAGACCATGAGAATCGTGTTGATGATGATCAAAAAATTACAGAGTTTCTGCTGTTGTCACTTTTAGTCCCAAGTTGGACTAAATATTTTTGTTGAAGGTCAAATAATTAATTTTTGTAAAACACAGCTGTTATAATATCTACTTGATTGTCCCACTAGTTGGGTATATTTTTGATTGAAGGTCAAATAATTAGTTTTTGTAAAACACAGCTGTTATAATATCTACTTGATTGTCCCACTAGTTGGGTATATTTTTGTTGAAGGTCAAATAATTAGTTTTTGTAAAACACAGCTGTTATAATATCTACTCAATTGTCCCACTAGTTGGGTATATTTTTGTTGAAGGTCAAATAATTAGTTTTTGTAAAACACAGCTGTTATAATATCTACTCAATTGTCCCACTAGTTGGGTATATTTTAGATTGATGTTCAAATAATTATAAATATCTGAGTTGAATTCAATTTAAAACAGTTTTTATTCATAAAATTACATAGTTTGTGCAATAAAATGTACATTTTAGTAGTTTCATTGGTTGACTTGTATTTTAATTATATATGTGGGTGTGTGTGTATGATTCATTTTTAATAGTAGCAATTAAGCTTTTTATGATGTCATTTACGTTGTTATAAAATGTTTAAAGACAAATAAATAATCTTCAATCGTATTACTAAATCATTTAAAAATATTTATGTCTTAATAAAAATTTATTTCATATTTCTAAATAAAGCCTGTAAAATCATATATTGGATGAGTGGTCTGATCCATTCATTAACTCATTATTAATAAATTTAATGTTTAAATTTTTTTCTTTTTCTTCTATTTGGATTTTTGTTTATTTTAGATCTAAACTTGATTTATGTTGACTATCATAACCATCCTTGTAATTTAACTTGTATATCTAAGTTTTGCTATTACATCATTACATATTTTAAAGTTTTAATTGAAATTTATTTTGATTCATTCCAATATTTTGTAATCTATCTCATGGGTTTGTCAAAATATTAGTGTATAAGATTTGAAAAATTATTACTTGTGTTATTAGGTGTTTTAAATTGTAATAATGGCAGGAGTCAATCTGTTTGATTGAAAAATTGTTTACATGTCTGGAATTAGCTCTTCAAATTTAAAATATTAAATATTTAAGGAATAGCTTGGACTAAAAAATACTATAATTTTTATTTCTAAACAATTGCCAGTTCTAATTTTTCATTTTTTAACAGTTATAAATTTATGTTCTTCCAACAGATGGGTAGCTCTAAGTGGACCATATTATTATGGAAATGATGCCAACATCTCAGCTGTGACTGCAGACTTGGCTGAACATCCTTTCTCCAATCTAGGAATCAATCTGTGAGTGATCTTTCCTGATTGAATTTTACAATCTACATTTCTTTCATAGACACTAAGCTTTAAATTTGAGCTAATATAGGTTGAGTAATGCATTGTATGAACAGGTGCCTTTGAAGTGTTGTAACCATCTAGTGATAGTAGATCCTTAGTAAAGGTAATAAAAACTCAGTGACTAAAATCTACATCTTGACCAACTGTTAAGAACCTGTACAAAAAACATTGCAATGCTCATATTATAACATTGATCTTGTGTTGTATATAGCTGTGTACAATGGTGTACCCAGAAAAAAATGTGGAAAGGAAATGTTTTTTAGTATGGTGACTGTAAGAAATCTGAGGGAAAGTAGATTCAAGAAATTCGTCTTTCATGAATATTGGTCTTTTTAAAGGTCCAAACTTATCACAGATATGACAGGTGTTCACATAACAAAAGTGGTTGTAGTTGTAGCTACATTTCTGTAGGTGTATCCCACACTTGATATACAGAGAGTATTTGTATTAGCATGAATATGATATAAATTAATTTTCCTAAGAGATGATTTATCATATTTTCTAGAGCTGGAGCCATAAACTATTTATTTTATTTTCAGAATAATATTTACAGTTATATTATGTATATATAGATTAAGTTTCCTTGATATATTATTGCAAGTCAAATCTCTCTAGAGAAAGAAAAAATTTTGGGATTTTTTTAAAAATTGCAGTTTTGATACTGTTTATTATAGTAGTCACTTTGTTTAGATAGATACGCTACAAGTGGAAAATTAAAAAGTTATTTGCACTTAAGTGCTTGTTTATCTTCAGTTGTTCTCACGATAATTTAACTCTGGTTAAAGACAAAGATAATTGGTAAAACATAATTTTAGATTGAATGCTGTGGGGCTTGTGACCATTAGTACAGGTTTGGTACAAAAACCACTGATTTAGTGGAGCAGCAATTATGTTATGATCCCTACCGATGCACAGTGTAACAAAACTTGAGAACACACATCCATTGTATTGCATAGGCCCATATATAAAATAAGCCATACATACATTTTTGTCATGGTCATTTTGGATTCTCTAAACTACGATTGGTGAAAATCCTAGAAATTCCGTCATGAGGATGATTGTAATGGGCAGATTTCAATAGAATCTACGTATTTCGGACAATCCAGCTGATCCTTCAAAATTAGATTTAATGAACATATAAAAGTATTGAAGACATCGTCAAATTCAAAGCATGCAAAAAAGTCACCAAGTTAGAACATTTTGAAATTGACAAAGGTGCCAAAACTAATCCTAATGTATTATTTGATAGACTTTTAAACAATATAAATTGATCACACATAAAAATAAAATTAAAATTCACCCACCAAGGTAGTTAAAACATATGTCAATTTAATGAAGAATCTTAGAGCACTGGAAAAAAGGTTTAATTTACTACCCACTGATAAATGAATAAAAGATTTTCCAATATAAATTTTATTATTGAACAAGGCCTTTTGAGATCAATGATTGTGCATCATTGCGAAGTGCCTGATGATGGAATCATTGATTCCGGAAGGCCTTGCGCAGTAATAAAATATATATTGGAAAATCTCTTATTCATTTACCAGTGGTAGTAAATTAAATATGTCAGTTTAGTTCAATTATTTATTTACTTCATTTGTTTACCTTAACCTGCAGTATCTGGATGGATTCTTCAAACATAGTAAAAATTAAACTACATAAGTGTTAAAATGTATATTATTCTTACTTATAATAAACACTTTTAGAGGTTACGTTATTAATATAATGGATATTATTTAGCAATTTTTAAAATTAATTAAAACTTGTGTTTTTATTTTTGACATATTTAGAGTAAATAGTAATGAATTTAAAAAGATTTTTCTATTATGAACAGAGAGTCGCTGGGCAAGGGGTATGAACAGTGGGGTGTCGTGCAGGGGACTGCCAATATAGACGGCAGTGTTACCAACATCCATGTTCCATCCCTGCGCTCTCACTGCTGGAAGTGGCCTCACGTGTCTGCTCGGTTGGCAGTAGTGGGGATTGTGGGTGACGGGACACTGTTCAGCATTGGTTACAACTTTGCTAAATTTAGGTAGGTCATAAAATGTGATCTTTACTATTTTAAAATATTAAATTCATGACTAAACATTTTTAGCGACTAAAAGTAATTACAGTTTGTGAAGTGTGTTATGTGTTGTTTGAGCTATAGTTGACGGAATGTTTGGCAGGACTCAGCTAGGACATGTCAGGTATACAGATGGCAGGATTGAGACTCTTGTAGGCACTTCAGACGTTGACTCTCTAGCTGTGGGGGATAAGTTCGTCAGAACCTTTAAAAGTAAGTAAAATATTTTTTCCTTGAATAGGTAATGGTATTTAAACATGAAAATAAAATAAATTGTTTTTACTGGGTATGTGTTAAATTATTTAAAATTTATTTATACATCAAAATTCCAATGACATCAAGAAATGGATTCATGTCAAAGCTTAAGTTTTGTTTCGTTGTAAAGTCTTAACTCATCCGTGGTATACATCCGATTAAGTCCAAAAGGCATTATGATAGTTCTTTCTTCAGGATTTTTATTGTCAAACCTTGAAGATTACGTGGTAGCAGGTTCTTTTGTTACCCCCGATTTACGATGGTCTTGAAAGGGCTGTATGTTGTCGGGGAAGGATGTACCTTGGTGCTTGCCTTGTACTGTAAGTGTGAACATCCTGGTTTGTTTCAACGTGTTCAACATGAAAAACTACATGAAGGATGTAGAGGATAGTAACTGGTAAAATGTATGTTAAAATTTACATTTAAATAAATGGAAATTATAAATAGCAACAATGAGGCTCTTGGTGTACGATTCACTAAGCTTTTGAAGCAAAAACTATTTGATCTTATTGATATCTCTTAATGGATTTAAATGTACCTGAAGAAAAAAAAATTAAGTCGAAACAGTGTAAATTAATAGAATGAGGTAAATAATGATAATTTTAGCCACTATTCATATAATTTGTATTTTCATAACAGTAACTTTTATTAATAAAAAACCTTGCAGTACACTTTTTCCATTTCGTACAAAACTTTTGTCATGAAATTAAAATTGAATAAATCAAACAGGAATTGGAATTTTTTCATAAAGTGATATTTTTATCAGTTGAATTTTCTACTAGTTACTTAAATGTTTACCAATTCTATTTTAATTAGGTTCTTTACTTAAATTTCATCATTATTTATGACTTTGTATTAATGCAACTGAAGTTTTAATGTTAATTGTAGGAAATTGTACATAATAGTCTGATAGATCGCAAGAGATCAGAGCTTATTTACAAAATTAAAAATATTTATTATATTATTCAGACATAAACTTAATTTTTATGTAATTCTATTTGGTTTCTTAAAACATACAAGGCCAACAGTCATAATAGACTCTGTGGTGAATTTTACATTCACAGCTGATGGTCATAATATACCCCCACTGCCAAATTGACATATGCAGGCAACAGCCATAATAGACCCTGTAGAGAAATGTGCATTTGTTGATGGTTGTGAGAAACTCCTTCAGCCAAATTGACATTTACAGCCAACAGCCATAATAAACCCTGTAGAGAAATGTTCATTTGTTGATGGTTGTGATAAACTCCTTCAACCAAAATTGACATTTACAGCCAACAGCCATAATAGACCCTGTAGAGAAATGTGCATTTGTTGATGGTTGTGATAAACTCCTTCAGCCAAATTGACATTTACAGCCAACAGCCATAATAGGCCCTGTAGAGAAATGTGCATTTGTTGATGGTTGTGATAAACTCCTTCAGCCAAATTGACATTTACAGCCAACAGCCATAATAGACCCTGTAGAGAAATGTGCATTTGTTGATGGTTGTGATAAACTACTTCAGCCAAATTGACATTTACAGCCAACAGCCATAATAGGCCCTGTAGAGAAATGTGCATTTGTTGATGGTTGTGATAAACTCCTTCAGCCAAATTGACATTTACAGCCAACAGCCATAATAGGCCCTGTAGAGAAAATGTGCATTTGTTGTTGGTTGTGATAAACTCCTTCAGCCAAATTGATATTTACAGCCAACAGCCATAATAGGCCCTGTAGAGAAATGTGCATTTGTTGATGGTTGTGATAAACTCCTTCAGCCAAATTGACATTTAAAGCCTACAGCCATAATAGGCCTTGTGGTGAAATGCACACTTGTAACCAATGCTCTTAACATAACCCCACTATTTAAATGGTATTTGCAGCCAGCAGCCATAATAGATATATGTAAACTTTGTTTAAATTATTGGTTTATTGTTAATCCAAATGCCATACAACTCGAGCTGTATGTAGTGAAGTATACAAGTTCCATGAAATAAGAAAAATATGTTTTACAACATATAAGTTTTTTTAATGTGATTCCTAATAGCTGTTCTATAATTTTCACTTAAACTGTAATCACTATACTTCTATAAATGGTAGGAACTGAAATATTTTATTTTCCATCAATAAACTATATTTGTCTTGAAATCCTATTTCACAGCAAGAAAGTAGATGTGAGACACTCAGTTCTGTTGAAGTAATGATTATTTTAACTAAACATATTATGTTCTAAGACTGAAAAATCCCTTGACAATGACCACCCATTAAAATATGGCTTTTTTCGCACATCAACTCCAAAAAAGAACTAGTCGACTTTAAAAGGGTTAGTAATGACCAGTAAATTGTGAGAATCAAGAATAGATAAACATTCAGTCATTTGGTCGCTTTTATTGTTGTGAAGTTATATTATTAAAGAATTCCTTACTGTGGCAGAAGGTGACATATTCTCTCCGTTGCAGGTGGTTGCTATGACCACCAAGCCTATGTTGTTCGATCTCAGTTCCAACCGTGGGGTCCTCAGCACATAGCTCTGGCCAGGTGTACCTTTGACAGCTCCCAGGCTACTTGTGTCCTCCTATCCTGGGTCAAGTGAGTATTGACGTTTGTCTGCTGGAAACTCATATCAAAGTAGGATTATTGAGATAAAAAGATAAGCCGAAACAACATTTAAGAGAGCTAACTAATTATTATTTAGCTCCTTAGCTGAATTTGTCATCAGAGAAAATATACATAGTCATAATACACGTGGAAAAAGCAAAATTGACATCCCAATGCATAGATTAACAAAGACTACCAAATCACACACAAACTGTATGGTATACACTTGTTTTAATAAATTACCACTATCTATTAGAACTGTGCCTATAAGTATGTTTAGGACTAGAGTGTACAGCTGGTTGCTTAAAACTCCATTTTACTCTATAAAAGAATTCTTTGGCTGTGAGATTACAGTTGATTTTAATTAGGCTTATATAGTTTTAAGATAGTTTTATATAATTTAATTTTAAAATTTATGGACGAAACCTATTTCATTATGTATGATCAGTGGTTAATAAGGCTATTTTACTATTTAGCTACAGTATTACTAAGTTAGTACTTAGTTACTTACTTAGTAGATCAGTATGATTCAAATAGTCCACTCATAGAGTACCAAGTGTTTAATTCTGCCCCCATAAGTTAAAAGGCCCTAACTCCAAAATTTTTTAAATTGACTTTTTTTGTTGTTTTTCGATTTACTGGGATAAAAATACATCTACTTTTTATGACATAAAAAAAGCCCTAAATTCAACTCCATGGTTACTATTACTACAATTTATATTGGCCCTAACTCCGAAATGTCGTGGTTTTTGACATAAGATGGCCCTATGTAACAATTAAATGTTAAAACACCCTAAGTGCATAGGCATTGCAATTAGGGCCCTTTAGACTTATGATTCAATAGTCCACCCAAGAGCATCAAGGAACTTGGGGCCTTCTCTCATAAGACTAAGTAGGAGATTTCCTGGAATTAGGGCCTTCTTTCATCAAACATAACAGCATCACTAGGCTAGAGTTTTTTGTTTGTTGCAGCTGTTCTCACTTAGTAACTCAACAACCTATCAAGTTAATGTGTCCATGAACGTGTGTTTTGGTTATAATTAGTTATTCGGTTACAGTGTTTTAAATTATATTGCGTCAGATAGCCTGAATTTTTTTTTTGTACTGCACTTCAGGTAATTTATTTTTTAAGTTGTAATTGTTGATTTGCAAAAGGAACATGAAACACAGTGGAAAGGTCTATGACTTCCAGGACTTTGTTAAATTGTGTTGAAAAAGCTAATTTAGGAATTATCCCAAAGCAAAAAAAAAAAAAATAAATAAATAATTCAGGAAAGGTAGACATCAAAGAACATGGTGAAAGTGACTTGTATGAATGAAAAGACTGTTCTTCTAAACAAAAAGCTTAAGTGTCGAGAAAATGTACCATATTTCAAAGATGTTGTGAAAGTATCTGCTGACAGAGGTAAAACTACGCTTTTGTACTCTACGAAATATGAAGAATTTTTCCATCAAAAGAGTAGAACTTTATTCAATCCTAGTATATCAAGAAGTTTCCTATGCCAGAAAAAAATAAATAAAATTCAGGTTTCAATAAAACCAAAAAGAAAAACATTATTGAAAAACTGTGTCCCCTTATTGGCCATCCAACTTTCGGGGGAGTCAGAAGAACGAGACTTGATTGACTGTGATGAGTAAAAACTAATTTCCAAAAGTTAATGCCAAAAGTTAAAGTATATAGTGATCAATTCTATAAATGGCAGAAGTTATTTTGTTTTCAGTTAATCTTATTATTATTTACTGTTTAAAGTTAAGGTAAGTGGGGACTTATTTTATCACCAGCATCTCTTAACTGTGTAATAGGTCTACAAGTTAAACTATTCTAATGACTTTGTGCCAGAACAAACTTTGTTTGTGCATAGATTACTTCTAATTCTTTTTATTTAAGTTATGTCTAAAACACAACAATGTATATTTAGTTTTTTCTAGTAGTAGGCAGCCTACAATTTAACACTTTTTCTCATTTTAAGTAACTTATTTTTACAAGTTTGTAAATTGTTGAAATATTTGTATGTACTTGTTAACTTTACTGTTTTAAATTTTATTAATGTCAACAAATATAACGAGATAGGTTTCTTATTTCTAGTAATAAGCTTACAAATTAAAATTGATCCTTGATTAAAGGAATATATTGTTTTTTACAAGCTTTTAAATTTAAAAATAAACTTTTACTTGATAAATATTTTGTTTGTACTTGTTCAATTGTTTTTATTTGAGTAAAATCTAATAAAATAACATTACATGTTGTTTTGTTTCTTAAACTGCAGTTTTAACACTAAGGAACATTTAAAAATATGATTATGCCAATTAGGTGTAGCAACTAAACAAGTCCAATTTTGACGATGAAAAGCCCTAACTCCCATAGAAGGAGTTAGGGCTTTTCAAGGGTGCGCTTCAGGCCAAACAAACTGTGACATAAAATGCCCTAACTCCACTTTTTTCTATTAAAAAAAATTAATCAATGAAATTTCACATCAAACATAAATATTTTGTAGGTCTATCAATAACATTTTAGCATAAACCTTTTTTTTAAGTGCTAAAATGTTAATGCAGGTAAAAAAAATTAGTAATCCTCATTTCCTGAACAGTTTTTGTTTCTTGGAGTTAGGGTTTTTATTCTTATGGGGGCAGAATTTTGTTTGGTTTCCCCAAAAAACACAGCCAAGCTTTCTCTATGTGAGATATTGATTTTTTTCTATAGATTGATAGTGAAGTAGTTTTTGTTTGTTCTTATCAGCTCCTTCAAGAAAAACACAAGATCGTATTTAATATTAATGTTTTTTACTTTTGCTTATAAAATGCATGATTGTTGTATGAGTGAAAATTAAATAAATATATATATATATATTGTAAGTTTTGGTTATTTTTGTAAATATTTCTGTTGGATTCTTGTAACATAGTACGTCTTCCATTCATAACACATGTAGGGCCATCTGACACTGATTATGACATTAATTTGTTATGACATCTGTGTGACATTTATGTTTATGCTTGTGTGCAAACAATGTATAAATTTGAATTTAGGTGGGTTTTGGAACAAATCATCACAGTAATCCAGCAGTGTTTATACATAACAACATGAACATGAGTGTATGCACCATTATAAACATGATTGTATACAGGGGTGTGCCGGAGGATTTGCCCAGCCTGCCGCTGTTACAGTGTTCACTGACAGAAAGTGTGGAGCTGGTGATACCATTGGACCACCCTGCGTGTACCAACCCTGCTGTGGTTGGGGGAAAGGCTGCCTCCCTTGCTCTTCTTCTGGAGACTACCCATACTTTACTCAGGAGTAAGGTAAGCTGCTTTACTTCTCGCACAGTTGCTCTGTAGTGTTGGGATAAGAATGTGGAGCTGCTTCAGACATTATCAGTGCTTAAGAATTAGTCAAGAATTTCACATTTCAAAATATTTTAAAATAATTTCTAATCTCCATTGCGTTATAAGAGCACTCACCCTTGTTTGTATAATTGCATAGAAACACAGTATTTGACCAATGCTTTATTATAAAGACTGGTTGTTGAACTCTTTTCCTGGTTCCTTATATTCATTCATAAACTCCCCTAAAGTTTAGAAAGTAAGTCACATGTTTATGCATTAGCAGGAAAATCACCGTTTTTGTACCAGTTTATTTAATTAAAAATGAGTGCAGGTGTTTTAGTTGTAAGATCTCTGAGACTTGTAGTATGACAATCGCTATAAAATCTTTGAGATACAAAAATTTGAATTTAGATAACCTTATTTTGACAATTATTGTTTTCAATATAGTCACACTCCTTATAATAAATGTTTCTCTTCCTGAAAGAATACTAGAAGCACTATATGCTATTGTGTTTCTACTGGCACCCATTGAGAAGAAATTGTTTAAACACTGCAGTGTTCATGAGAGATAGTGGAGACACCTAGTGAACTATCCTAGGATATCCCTTCATCTAGATATGTGGGTTGTAGAGCTTCCTTTATTATTGGCTCAATAGTAGCAATGTTTACTTAAATTACAGCAATAGATGGTCTTCAACTGCACTCTTCATATTAGACCAAGAACTTGCTTAATTTACACTCTCAAAACCCATAAAATACAACAGTATGCAAATGAACAGTATATCCTAAATCTGCTGACAACAAATCAAGGGATTGCGTCTCATTTAAACTTCTTTTAAAATATGACGAAATAATTTATTTCCAGTGAATTCTACACTGAGTACAGCAAAATTCAATGCATCACTTACATTTGCGAAACTCCATGGATAATCAGGAGTGCCACATCACTAACCACAAACAATAGACAATAGACAATAGACAATTATATTTATTTCCATTAGGCATATTGACAATGCAATAGGACACGTCTTTTCTATGTTATAATATAAAAACTGTTATGGTAACATCATAACTTTATACGCAAAAAGTATTTAAAAATTGTACATTGTATGAGTAAAATTAGTTACAAGCATAGGATTAAGGTGCCTTAATATAGGAAGTTGTTTTAAGCAGTTTTGTGAAACAGAAGAAAATGCAAAATGAAAGAGACAAAACAGGCCTAACTCAAGTGCAAACTGATATATCTGGTTGACAGTGATGGATAAAAGTGGTACTTGACACAAATTACTTAATCAAAATACAGATTAATATGAACAAGACACAAGAAGTATTTAAGAGACAAAGATGGTTCTTAACAGAAATATTGACAAAGGTGGTACTTAACAGAAATAACTTAATCAAAATATAGAATTACATGTGGGACTTAGAAGCTAAGACTAAAGTATTCATCAGTTGTGTAAAATGCTTGACTTTTTAACAGTTTAGTAATGATATTTTGACAATTTTTCTATGTTATGTTTCTAATAGCTAATGGTAATTTGTTAAACAATTTGTTAATGTTGTTGATATACATGGCTGTTGATTGTTTTAGAAAGTCTTACCGAAGGTGTTGCCAGATTGTTTCTTTGCCTAGTTAGATGATCATGAAAGGAGCTTTGGCAAGAAAATGAGTCTATGTTTTCCCTGACATAAATTAAATTGCTTAAAATATACAAGGACGTCAAGATATTGGGGTGCAAGGGTAGATCGATAGGTCTAGTCTACTGCGGAGTATGACTGTTGGAGTAGGTGGAGCTCTCTGGCAAGTTGCTAGTCTGGAGATAAAAGCATACTCCGGTTTGACTGGAGAAGCAGGTACATAGCTGGCCTCGTCTACTTCCAAGTTGAAGTGACTGAGCTATAGTGCTTGATATCCCTCTTCATGGATCTCAACAGGAGGCGGCCTCTATCCCCAACCGTACTCATTGTGAATGTTCTGTCCCTCCGGAAGCAATCGCAAAGGTCCTTTTAGGAATAAGTGCAATGAGAGGTTTCTCAGCTTCTTGTACCAAGAGAAAAAATGATGTGATATGTTTGGACAGGCTGTGGTGCCAGCAGGTTTCTGCCTGACCGTACATGCTATGCGACTGCAGGCCCAGAGCTCACAGCCACTCTCCTCTGCTGTCAAATTGCTCAGCCTTGTCAGCTCCGGCCAGGAGCCTGGAGACTTACCGGAGCACTGCCAGCAGTAAGCTTTACACATTTTTCGTTAGTATTTACATATTTCTCTTTTAAATTTGTTGAGTGAACAGATTAGATTGATCGATGTTTATAAGATGCTGATGTTGTCAACAAGGCTTTTAGCTCGTCTTATTTGTGATGGCTCAGTATTACCAATTTTTTAGGTGAGTGGTAGTGAGTAAAGATACAACATACTGTCATGAGAGAGCATATAGGTGGTGTTACAAAAATGAAGTGGTGGGCTGTATATTTTTGAATTGTACATTAATTTTAATCAACACATGTTTAGTATTTATCTCTCCAAGTTTAGCCACAAGCCATGATTTTGTATTTTTTGCTAGTATTATCATATTTCTTGAACAAAAACTAAGAAATTCATTATTGTAATAATGTTATATATTGTTCACTTATTTAAAAATAAAGGCTCTAAAAGTATTGATTTTTCTTAGTAATTCAAAATGATGAAACTAATTAGCAATTATAATAATATAATAAGATAAATTATTTTGTGAAAAAAATTATTTCATTTCCATAATAAACTTTACCAGTCAATAGGGGTATGTATGCAAATTATTTCACATACTTATAATAATGTGTCATAAATTTTAGTTACAGGTATTTAGCGTTGTAATATAACTAACCACTCTTGGTTGGTTTATTTTTAGCTGAGTTACTCACTGTTCACTCAGGATATTTTCATTTGGTATAAATAGATTTCATTTATATTTACCTTACCATTCTTTATTGTTATTATGGGTGTAAGGATACACATCACAGCATTTGTAACTATGCTTGTTGGAAATATAATATAGTTACAAAATACATTATCATTCCCTGTTCACAAATTTAGTTTGTATTATGTTTTCCATATTTAAAATTGTCCTTAATTTTTTAATTTAATTTTTGTTTGTTTTATTTCCTTAGCATACTGTATTTTCACCTCTTCAATATTTTTATATTTGCTAGACTTTCAATAATCATTTGTACTACACCAATCTTTCTTTCAAAGTTTTTATCTAAACTTTATAATATATTTTACAAATGCTATAGAACATTAATTGGTGATGTTGCAACTTGCTACTCAGCAGTACTACTAATTCAGCAATAAATGAACCAATAACTACACCATTTATATTTGATTGAGCACTGCATTATTGTTTGCCTTTATTATTTTTTCTTTGCATGCTTATATTTATTGTACATCAGTGTTTTTTATTTAATTTTAGTTTATTTAGTTTGACTTTTTACTAGTGATTCTAAGTAAACTTTCATTACCAATAAAACATTGAAATGAATGTGTTTTATTAAAAATTGTATTTATTGACTAAGATAAATGAGTTTAATTGATTTTAACTGTTAATTTTTGATTGTACATTAATTATTTATAATGTGATAATATAAATGCTTACTTTTTTATACATACCTCTCATCAATACAAAGTCAAAATGTGTTTGAAACATCTCTAGGAAAGTTATTTTTAGTATAATATAATATATTTTAAGAATAAATATTTTCCTCACTTACTATTGTATAATTTCGTATATTTAATTTTTAATAAAATAACATTTAAATCTTGAAAATTGGTTCAAATTAATTTTGAAATATTTTATATTATTATTTGCAAATGGTTAAAATGATGCTATAATATTTAGCAGGTACATTGCAGTTAATTGCCATGGCGTGTTAAAGATATTTTGAAAAAAGTTGCTGGAATTGAAAGGGTTTAACAATTTAGGATAGAGCATTATGACTTCTCAGTGGAGTTGACCGTGCTGGCGGTTGGTAATGATGGTAAAGAGCAAGGGACGGACAACAAATGGCTTGTACTTGTAATCAAATGCCCAATTATTGTATTAAGTTTATTCACACAAATAAGGTATAATACATATTATTTCAAAGTTGTTACGGTTTTCAAGAGTAAAGATTCTAGAATTTAACAATAGGGCCAATTGAAAATTTACAGCTCTTGAATTTTATACACCAGCTATCAACCTTAATTAAATTTAACAACAAGGATGTTAGAATTTGCTAGGAGATTACTTGGATTATGTCAAACTAATAACAATGCACTAATTATGAACAGAGTTTATTTTGGAAATTTTAGTATTTATTATTAATTAATGTAAATGTATATTAAATTAATGTGCTGAAGCAGTTTTCTCAGACATTATGAAATGGAACATTATGCTAGTGATTAATCATTTGAATATTAACAATTTAAAATGTGAATGGTAAATTGTTATAATTAGAAATGGCAACAGCACGTTTATATATTAATTATAATGGGAGATTATTACTTTTGAAATTGAGGAAAAATTCAATTAAACTCAAATAAATTTATGATGAATACTTAATGCTAGTAATTATAAAGTAAAATTTAAATATGAAATTAATAAAACCTTGTATCTTGTCCAAACTAGTGTGCTCATAGAATCCGGTGTTATTTGTCACATAGTCATATGAAATGTGCTAAATAATGTAAAGTCAATTTCATTAATACTGTGGCAGTTTTCAGAATTATCTAGGATTAGTAATGACTTTATATAATATAACACATTTACTTGGTTAGAACAATGTTTTATTGTAAATGCTAACATTTTACCTATTTCTTCAGACTATTAGCTAAGTATAATTCTTAGTTTAAATAACGCGTAGATTATGACTAACACCATGCCATTATTTTTACTAATACCACTGTTACCAGAATATCAAATAAGATAGTACAGTCATCTGATGACACCTTCCAAATTCTCATTACGACTTTTGAGATATGTTACTTGTGACAGTGCGGTGACGGCATGGCTGACAGTACCGATGTGTACTGCCGTGTTGTCTGTGCTGTCAGGTCATGTGGTGGCAGACCGTAGTTACGCAGTGCGCTCCTCCTCCACCACGGAGGATGCAGCTGATACGTCTGCTGCCGGTCAGAATGCGACAGTGCTCGGATGTGTAGGTCTGGATGCTGTTGTGGCTGCGGTTCACAAGTGCTGGTCTTCTCTGTACACTTATCAGTCCATCCAGTATCGCAGGTAATGTTTCTCATTTATTGGACCCATTTCATCATGTATAATTTTTATCATCATTAACCCTATGCATTCGAAGGCAGTATTTATAATTTTTCCTTGGAGTTCGTATGTCCAGCTGTGCTGGCCAAGATATAATACGTCCATAGCTTGAAAGGCCTGCACCACTGGCCACTAAACATTGCAGTATTTTCTCTTTGTTTTATAATAAATGGTGAGTGCTGAAACCTATCTAGCAGCTTATTTTTAAGTAAAGCAGTAAATTTTAAGTAAAGCAGTAAATTTTAAACTAGCCTATAATTCTTCTCTAAACATTGACTGTGCAAATAAGACGAGTGACGCGTAGTGGATCTATACTCTGAAGTAATAGAAATCTAGAAAATTTTACTAGAAGACGTGTGCTAACTATTCTTGACTACACATAGGTATTTTTTTTCAAAAGTTTTATTCCGTAAAAAAGTGTAGAAGACTGAGAAAAATGTATAACATAAGTGGTCAAAAGCCTACTTTATAACATTTTATTACATATCTTTGTTACAATCTATATATATAAAATTGAATGTTTGTGTGTTTTGTCCTTTATGGAATCGTAAACTACTTGACTGATCATTATGAAAATTTTAATGTATATGTACTTTTCGACGGAGAAGGTTTATATGATATACTCATTTATAAAACTCACCATGAGGTGGCGCTGCAAAATATAAAAGTTTTCAAAGCGTCTGCAGATTATAAACTGCAATTACGAGACAGTTACGTGTATTAATTTGCTAAAGACTATTTGAAGGCACTAAGTTAGGATATATGTTTGTCTTTATGATAAATATATGGTTGAACTTAAAGCTTGACTGTTAGACCGCTTTATAATAAAATACATGTACGTGCATGAACCAGAAGTGCAAATACACGGGCAAAGTTTAGGTAAAGCGTGCGAAGCCGTGGGAAACAGCTAGTATATGTATAAGAGTTCAATTTACCAAATGTACAATCTTTGTATTAGAAAGATTCATTAAAAATATAATTGAAAATTATTTTTTATTTCTGCTTTAAACTTTTCCAATTACTATGCAAATAACATGGAGGAAAATGAAAAATAATTTTGATGTGGAGAGACAAACAACAATTAATATGGCCACCGAGATGTCAGAGAAAGTAGTATCTGTACTGCCCGTGCGAGTTGCGAGGACAAACTACGGCACAACTAACGCGAGCTGTCTGCCCAGTGCTGCTGGCCTTTCGGGCGCAAAGGATTAAAATGTGTTTTTAGTTATCAAATTTATGACCTTTTAGTTATGTACTTTATAATTGACTGTGGGTTCTATTCTAAAATATTTAGTCAGAAACAATGATTTGATACCATCAGTCTGTCTTGAACTGTTCTCTGTGAAATATCAGTTCTGGTGTAAAGCTGTTTAGAAGTGTTTACTTAACTGTAAATATTTGTGTAAATTTCAGCTTTTAGAAAAAATTTGATTATTTGTAATCCAAGACAGATTTGCTAAAGAATTCTACAGTAACAAATTGCAATAAATAGTATTATGAGTAGTGAATTTAAAATCTTCCTTGCAAAATTAAATGTCATTTAAAAATAAAAGTTTAATTCTTTGCTTTGTGTGCCAATTTTGTAAACCAAATTTAGTTTATTCCAAAAATAACCATACTTACTTAAACTTCTTGTAGATTTAAACAAATTTATAATAATCAAAGCTAATGATTATTTCTTGTATTTATAATATTTTTTTAAACATAACAGACAGTCAGGTCAGCAGTTGGATGTTTCAATGGCTGTTGTTGTACAAGAGATGGTGGAAGCGACTCTGCAGGGGTCATGTTTACCAGACACCCTGTAACTGCTGACCCTGCCCAGCTGCTCATCACTGCCAACTATGGCTTGGGAGAAGTATGAAACTGAAATATGTTAGTCCTATAGTCCTTTTTTTTTGTTTTGTCCCTTCATGGGTGGCAAAAAATCAGAAAAAAATTCAAGTACTTTAGGTTTTGAAAAAGCTTTTTTATAGAAACACATTTTTTTACTCATTTTGATACATAGTAAATTCATAAATATAATTTATTTGAAGGTTTTGTTACAAAAAAATGCATGCTAAACTGCTGATATACCTAACTGCAATGTTGTCAAAGTGCGAAAAGTTTCTTTTAAAAATAATCATGTAATTTCTGTTTTGAGAGAATTTACATTGTTATAGATTACCTCTGATAAATACAGTTTTAAACAGTTTTACATAACAAATAAATTAGAATTGTTTTGCTCTAATTTGGTGGCTATAGTCACTAATCTTCCTCTACAAACACGTTCTTTAGCAGATGTATCCACATCCATCCGCAAATAGTTAATTTAAAGGGGTTACTCCCAACAGCACATTCAGCTTATATTGACATTTTTCTAAGTTTACTTCACTAAGCCTGGAAGCTTGAAATGAACTCAGAAACCAAGCTTTCATATTAATTTAGAAAATCTCTGCTTGAAAAAATGTACATTCAAAACAAATTAAAAGTAGTTTCCTTTGAGTTTTATTTAAAATGCCCATATGCATTAGTCATCAAGTCATTTTTGGCTAAGTATGGTATTGATTACTATGTTGCAACATACACTCTTCTCACCAAATATTGTTATTTGCACCTTTTTTCTCTTCCTAACAGTGAAATCTGCACTGAAAGGAACAATATCTGAGATAATTGAATCCATGAAAGAAAAATCTACAGAGACTATGAACATGCTCTCGGAAGAAAACTTTAAACGTTGCTTTGACTAGTGGAAAAGTCTCATAGAGTGCTGAATGAGTCGTGAAGGGGAGTATATATTTAAGGGTTGATAAAGTTAAAATTTAAGGAAAAATAGAATGTTATAGCCCTAATTAATTTATTTTTCACCAGACCTTGTATTGATTGCCTGACTTGTTTCAACAACCACTTAAAATGAAATAACTTTTCGATTTTGAAAATAAAATATTTATAAAATTTAGCATACAGATTTAACTTTAAACAATATAAATAGAATATAAATAAAAGAAAAAATGAACATCTGTGTACTAGATTAATTTTAATTTTTTTTGTGTATTATACTCACATTTAGGTTTTAGAAATAACAAAACATTTAATATTTAAGACCTTTTGTTCTTTATCTACAAATAACAATGACATTGATTGAAAAACTTCATGAAATATTAAATCTTTGAAATCTGAAACAATTGTTCGATTGTTGACTGAATCTTATTTGTGTATCCTAGTATGTGTTTACATTGACAAGGCTCTAAAGTAATGTTCACCTTCCTCTTAGTACAATGTTTGGAATCTGAAATATGTGCTCTAGATGGCAGACACTGCACCAAGAGGGAGGCGAACTGGAGCTAAACTCAACATTCAGAATTAAAATCTTCAAAACATTTTAGCCTTACTGTGGAGAGCCACCTTCAGTCAACTTGTGTGAATCTGAAATTTTCTTTATTTCACTAGGTAATTGCATGATTATTTACAAATTTATGAAACAAATTATTGGGATAAAGTGCAACAATCTGAAAAAAAAACAAACGTCTGCATCCTCAAGAACTTTATGACCAAAATGCGTAAAAATATTTAACCCAATGTACAAAACTACAACCTCATTTTTGAACCAATATATTAGTTTTACTGGGATATTAACTGTAATGTTTGCTATTTTGAACTCTGCATGTAGCACAACAAACTGTCAGAAATGATTTTTGTTGTTGTTGTAATATTTCATATAATAAATAAATTAAGTTTTATAAATAAAAGTCACTTACAGTTATGTGAAGTAAACCCTTGATTGCAGACTGTTGTATCTGGTACTGTTGAACCGGACACTGTAGTAGTGAACACTGAGAACTCTCGTCTAAATGGTCGAGTCTGTGGTCAAGGGCAGTAAAACTTCCAGGATTGTTGTATCAGGTTAGTTTCACCCTCTGTGCTATATGTATATGAAAATGCCTTATCTTAAATTAAAATTTATTTTTAGTGATATGGCAGGTTTTGTAGTTAAAATCATGAAATGCATTTATGGTACTTACAAACCTGCATTTAGATTTACTTAGTTTTAGTCTAGGAAATGGCAATTAACTATTTCTTACTTTCCCTTTTCAAACAACTCAAAATTTTTGTTTTCAATAATTTATTCAGTTTGTGGATTATTTCTAAAACTCTTTAATGTAAAAATGTATTTAGAAGATACTATTATTATAGCTAATACTTACAAAATGCACAGAGAGCAACAAATTAGCATTTAAAATTAGTAACATTTAATCTATGAAAACTACAAAATTTGGTGTAAAAGTTATTCTAAATTTTCAGATAAGTATTTGAATTGATTCTGTAGAGCTTGCTTTAATTCAAGATATGTCTATGAGGAGGGATGTATATTATTTTTCAATATTGAATTTATAATGATGTTAGCTTCTGTGAATGATTGAAAATTTAAGAATACTAGCATATTTTTTTGCTGAGACATTAACTTATGCAGTAAAAAATAAATTGCTTAAGAGTCTGTTCCTGATAAGGACAGAAATGTTTGCCTATGACAGTTTTAGGAATTGGTGTGTCTGTAATCATGTAGTTAAAATATTACACAACACAGTAGTGGTCCTAAAATAGATGCTTGATACATTTGTTGCCCATAAACCCTTGGTTGAGTGTATACCACTTGTTACCTGCTAGTTGTTTCTGGTTGTAGAGACTGGGGGAGTGCAAGAGGAGGCCACCACTGAAGATATGTCACAGTCTGACTGTCTGTCCGAAGCTGAGATCGTAGCTCTTGCCAGAGTTGGACTAACACTAGAGCAACTGTTTGGCTGGCCCAGAGATGTGGAGTGGGCTATCCATAAGGTTATTGTATACTAATCAAGTATATTATACTTTAAACTGTGAACTTAATTTTATTGAGTGTTATACTGTCTTGACTCTCTTAAGTACTTAAATAGATAAACTTAGTTTGTACAGAGTTAAATAAAAAATATGTTTCTGAATCATAAAAATTTGGCCATAACACATTTTAAAAGAACTGAAACTTCTTTTTTCTCTGTAGGAATACATTTGAAATCTTTACTCACATAGTATCATATAGACATTAACACCCTCCAGCTGGTATGAAACGAATTTTCGTCGCCAAAGGTCCGTCCGATTTGGCAACGACGAATATTTGTCGCCAAAGCAGACGTGTACAGTTATTAAAATTTTAGGCAATTAAGGTCATATAAATGATTTTTATTTGATATATTCTGGAACAGCATTAACTATAGTACCGATTTACTGTTCTTACTTCGATTATTGTCTTCTTTGTTTACCATAAAACATCATTTTCTATGACAGCTGACGTGAACATAGTACGGGTCAACCACATTGTTGTGAAACTGTAAACAAGTGCCGGGTTTTGTGTTTGAGGTTACGAATCCAATTGTATTTGTGGACACTGTATTTTATAGTGTTTTAGTGTTGTTATTATTGTTTTTTTTAGCTTTCTTAGGTTATAGTTTTAGTATGGGTGAAAACTTTAGAGACTGATTTAATATAGTGACGCTGAGTGAAAAATGAAACTTTGTATACAGGGTGTATATTATGTCTGGAAACACCCCAAATATATCCTTTAATAATTTAAATATAAATTTGAAACCTCTACAATCGTGATAGAGATTGGGCATCTACTTTTTGGAACAATGTTTTGTTATGTCACACCCAACGGGGGACGTCCCTGCCGAGGGTATCGTGAATATTCTTAATGGAAGCCTATACCTTGTGATACATAATTTTAATGGTTTAAATAGCTTACTGAATTGAATGCCACAAACCGCATCTCAAAGGAATTATTCTATCAGAAAATAGAGCATTTTTTAGTATTGAAAATTTACTGATGTTCAACAATGTAATTTTAACATGGTTCTTGCCACAAAATGTGTTACACTAATTTTTTAGCATTTTTTTAAATTTCAATTAAATAAAACAAAAATTTCATTTTAAGCTGGTTCTATTAGCACAAATTTGCCAGTTTTTATTACAGTACAATTATGGAAATACTTATGTTATTGATTTCTTATTACAAATAAAAAAATAATGTATGCTGTTAGAAAAGTCTTTACAACAAACGTTTTTTACCTGCATTTGGTTGTCAAAGCAATTGTTCGAACTGTGTTCCCTTCTACGGTTTGACAATGAGCCAATCTTGTGTAAAATGATTCGACAGAGTTGCCTAACATTTCTTCAGTTATCAAAGCAATCTCCTCTATAATCCTGTTTCTTAGGTCTTCCAAATTATGAGGCTTTCTTCTATAAACATTGGATTTTAAAATGACCCCATAGGAAATAATCGATTGGTGACAAATCCGGAGATCTTGGAGGCCATTCGATTTTCTCCTCTTCGGCCAATCCATTTATGAGGAAAACCTTATATCCAAATACTCTCTTACCTGTCTCCCATAATGGGGTGGAGCACCATCCTGCTGAAACCATACATTATCAAAGTATTCTCCTGATGCAATTTGAATAGCTGGGATTATTTCATTTTGGAGCATATTGTAGTAAAGTTTCGGCATTTAAAATTTCCATTGATGAAAAAGGGTCCAACAATTTTGTTACCTAAAATTCCACACCATACGTTCAGTTTTTGTGGTTGCTGTGAATGGGACTCAGTAATCCAATGTGGGTTTTTACTAGCCCAGTAACGGCCAATTGTGCCTGTTAACATTGCCATTTAGGGAAAAAAGTTGCCTCATCAGAAAATAGTATGTTGGTCATAAAATCTCTATTGTCATCACATTTGCGCATCACAAGTTCACAAAACTCAACTCTTCTGTCGTAATCATCCTCACTTAACTGTTGGACTAAATGAACTTTAAATGGTTTGTATATTATTAATTTTCAAAATCTTACTCACAGACATAGGGTGCATAATCATGTTGCTGTGCAGCTTTTCTGAGCGATGTATGTGGGTCTTCAATAAATGTTTGCAAAAACATCTAGTGCATGTTCTTCATCTGTTGCAGATTGTATCCTACCCCGACTTTGGCCGATTACGTACACTCCCTGTCATTTCAAAACGCTCAATAGTTTTTGATATTGTTGAAACACTTATGGGATTCCTTTCTGGGAAAGTGTCATTAAACAAATTACAAACTTCCCGATAAGATCTTTGACGATCGCCATATCCTCGCATCATCAACAGAGTAATTCGTTCTCTTTCAGACAATTCCATTAAAATGCCAAATAAAAACTGAACTACTGTAATTAGATAACTTGTTGACAGCAATGCTTCAGAGACACTGATTTAACTCGACAGGAATGATATGACCTTTGTCCATTTGTAATTCCCAAGCTGTAGACCTGTCTAGTGAAAGCTCCATGCTCAACAAACTGAAACCTGTAGACCAGATGATTAATAACACAATAATGTTTCTCATAGGCTAGTGACCTTTGTCTCTTTAAACCTTCCTGCTGACTGGAAAACACCAAGTACAGATTCATAAGTAATCAGAGAAAGTGACTCATAAGTTTTATTCATTGTAATAAAAACTGGTAAATTTGTACTAATGAAACCAGCTTAAAAATAAATTGTTTATTTTATTTTAATTGAACATTTAAAAAATGCTAAAAAATTAGTGTAACACATTTTGTGGCAAGAACCATGTTAAAATTTACATTGTTGAACATCAGTAAATTTTCAATACTAAAAATGCTCTAATTTCTGATAGAATAATTCCTTTGAGATGCGGTTTTGTGGCATTCAATTCAGTAAGCTATTACCTTTAAAATTATGTATCACAAGGTATAGGCTTCCATTAAGAATATTCACGATACCCTCGGCAGGACGTCCCCCGTTGGTGTGACATAACAAAACATTGTTTTCCCCAAAAAGTAGATGCCCAATCTCTATCACGATTGTAAGAGGTTTCAAAATTTATATTTAAATTATTAAAGGATATATTTGGGTGTTTCCAGACATAATATACACCCTGTATATTGTACATATGTAAATAAGGTAAGATTATAAATTTATTATTTTATTTTATTTTTGGTTTATCTGTCATACTTGTATAAGTAAAAATGCAGTCATGAGATTATGTTTACCCACAAAAAAATAATATTTATTAGAAATCTACGCATTTTTGAAAATAAATTAAATAAACGTGAATTTTTCATACAAAGCCCTGTACCACATACGTTTTTGAGGTAAAAGTTACAATAACTATATATTTTTGGAATCAGGACAACATTTTGAATAAGTTAAACATTTACAGTTTTGATGTAAAGCTTATTGCTAAGCAGTTACACAACGGAATATTTACAAAAATAATGTCCAAAAAATGTTTTCTTACATTTTGTAAAAAAGAACAAAAATATGTTTCCATGGAAACAATAAGATATTGTTATTATAATGCTCTCCATATAGTTTGTGAATACATTGACATATAATAGTTTATATTTGGACTAACAGTTATGAAATGTGATACATTATAAGAAACGTCTGTGAGGCTGTTAAAATAGAGCCGCCAGTACAGAGTGACACCATTGCCAGTTCTAGGGTTAAAATGTTTGAGCAAATTTTCAAGGACAGTTCTATAGTACATTTTTTAAGGGCTGGTATTTTTTCAACCTTTAATTTTGCTGTGAAACAGCCAGTCAAACTAAAATTTAAATCATACAGCAGTAAAACAAGAAAAATAACATGTATTAAAACAATCTCCGCAATAGTTCTGTAATTCAACCGTGTTATACCATAATTATTGTACCCATAAGAAAATCAAATACAACACCAAAAACATACTATCCTATAAACATTACTGTTTAGCACGCTCGCTGTGGCAAAAGGCCCGCGTAATGTACCCAATATAGCGTGGGCAAAATTGAAACTCGTGAATTTTCGTTCATTTGGGCTTCTATTGGTTCATTATGATTTTAAATCATCATATTGAAGGTATTACGTGCTTACGCGTAAGTAATGGCCGGGACTGTTTGGACAGTGGCCCGCACTTTTGGCATAGGCATTTTTTTTAAGTAGATAAAAAATCGTAATAACTTACCAATTGTGATGTGTAATATTCAAAAGGACCAGAAATGCCCCAGATGACATTGACTTTCACTGGATCTGTCTCAAGCAACAGCACTGTCCGGTCAGTGGTCCTACACATAGTGTATAATAGCGTGGCGCGGCACAACGCTGTTGCATGATTACTCAACACAAAAAACACAGAGATATATTGTTTGAATAAATGTAATATGAAAAATAACACATATTCTTTACAAAGGCTAAGGAATGTAAGAGCCTGTTTGTTATACACAGGTAAAAGGTTGTAAAACTATTTACAGTTCCCTGTTACCAGTTTACAGTCTTCGGTGGAAGATGTCAAAGCATTTTTTCATTGCATAGACCTGGTTCTCCCACACATGCCAAGCAAACATATCTTGTTTGTGACCTTTTATCCTCCCTGGTACACACTCTGCATGTTTTTATTCTCGGCCTGTTCTTGTCAGGACGAAGCCCGAGTTTTGTAGTTGTATGTCGAGATCCTTGGGAATGGTAAAACTGGTTCCTCTTTCTTGGGGAGAATTGACTCCAAAACTTGAAGTCGAAATGCATACATCGAAATTTTTCTGGCTTGCAAATTAGGAGTGTACATATTGTGGAGCTGGTAGGCATTTGTTATGATCATTTGGAGAAAATGTGCAAATATTATTCTTATACTTATGAAGAATTTTTCGCTTTGATGGGGTAGTAGGCCATCATTTGGTCTGACCTATCTAAGATCATGAACACATTGTATTTACAATTGGGAGAGGATTATCTTTCTATTCACTTTTTCTGTTAATATGAGTAGCCATTTCATTTTCAAACTCCGTTGAAATACACATCAAAATATACATGGAAGTTTATACCACATTCGCGGAAATAACAAAACTAATACTAGTAAACACGCTGGCAGAAGAATACTAGTAATTCATTCAATTGTAAACAAAGCCTGGGTTTTAATGCGCACTGTTTATTCAACAATGGAATAACCAAAGGAACAAGGAATTAGGAACAAAATTTAATTATTGTACGCTAGATAGCAGCTATAAACAAGCCAAAAGTTGTATGTTCTTTGACACTGTCCGGAAAGTTGAACCGCATTTCCAGATGGAACTGAGTTAACAGAAAGTAAGTATACAAGTTTGAAAAATTCAGAGACCTACCGCAAGATCGAAGCACGTAACAGGCAAAATAACCAAGCACTGCAGGAAGAAAATTAATAACAAAACAATAATTCGTATGATTTACAACAGAAAATAATCCAAAATTTAAATAGTACGATGCAACAATGTGCAGTAGTTGACTGCGCACCTCTTCCGCTAATGCCATACGTGATTGCCAAGCTTTCTTTCTACACCATTACGAGTTCATCTAAGAACATGTAAAGATGGACTTTCCTACTATTATTTATATGATAGATTAATTCTCCTACCAAGTGCAAATTGTGAAGTGTTATTCAAGTTGTAAAAAGTTGAAAGACTAAACGTAACACAAATTCATAAAACAACGTCATAAATATATGGTGAAACACTACAACGGTTGTGAAGAATCATTCAAAACCTGTCCTCACAGTGCTGCTCAGATGAAACAGCGTCTAGACGGACTTAGACATAGACATATTTGACCATTAGACCATTACATTTTTGACAATCTGTCTATAGTTCTACCCTAGCACCAAGTGACTTTCACCTATTCCCTGAATTAAAGAAGTGGCTAGGAGGACAGAACTTTCAATCACATGATACACTCCGTGGAAACCAATCTGAAATCATTGGCGGCAACATTTTATGATGAGGGTATTAAAAAGCTTGTACCCCAGTATGACAAATGCCTCAGTTTAAATGGTGATAATGTTGAAAAGTAGCCATGTATGTATGTAACTTTTGATAAATTTATTTCATTGTGCTCGTTAGTTTTGTTTCTTCTGTATAACACATCAGAGGTTAAAAGAAATAGGCCTCGTATTTTATTATCTTTTAAAATAATGTTCACAGGTAATTGAGAGTTTTGCAGGTTTATAAGATGTATTGCAATGAAGGATGATTCGGAATAAATTTACTGTACTCTGTTTTTATTTGTAAGTACTAAATCAATTCCAGTGTTTAACATTTATTTAAGAATAAACCAGATTTTAATAGAAATTTTTCAATATAGTTAAACTTGATTGTTTATAAATTCAAACAAAAAACACCACAAATTATATTATTATTCTGTATAAAATACTATAAAAACTAGAGAATAGGATACTAAGTTAAGAGTAACATGTTTCACATAATTTAAGAATATTTTAAACTATATTAAAAATACTTTTGAAATTGTTGTCAAGAATTTTTTTAGAAAAAGTAAAAAATAAGTTTATTTATTTTTTAGTGTTTGAAAATAAATTTAAATTGTGGATTATGTATGTAATACAGTATTAGTTACACTGAAATCCATTTCCCTTTGACCAGGGGGTGATCTATTTGCTACAATGTAGACCTGTCACATCACTGCTAGCATGGTCTCAGGACGAGTTGATACACGAGCTGGACTCCGCTATCCTACCCAATGATGCCACTACCACTGCCAACACTGGGTAAACATATCTCATACATTTTATCCATTGATGTGATTGTTTTTAGCGTACACAGTGACTCTGTGGCAGAATGGCAGCAAAGCCTAATCTTTGCTAATTTTTGTCCGATAATTATAATTATTGTTCTCCTAAATACTGATAAAGAAACTCAGAATAAATGTGTAATATATTTTTAATATGAAATTATTTTTGTATGCTTTAATATATTTATCACTGTAACACAACAACAAGAAATATTTTCCATCCAGTGGTCAATTTCACTATCCCAAGCTGTCAATTTTACAACCTAATACAGGTTTTATATAACATATCATAATATTGAGCACTTTACCAAAGACAAATTAATTTTACTAACATAAATAATCCATTAATTGTCCTGGTAACAAAGAAATAAATTTTCATAAATAATAATCAAAATAATTGCTATAAAAATAAATTATCTGATTCCAGTAGTTTTCACACAATAACAACTACAAAATGAAATTATTTTATACTCATTCCAAGGCTTGAAGATGAAACTTTGATGAGCTTCTACTACACATTATTTCAAAATTGAGAATAAGTTTTTACCACATCTAGTAGTGAAAGGGTTAAACTGTTACACAGTACCAAGAAAAGACTTTGTCTATTGTTAACTGTATAGTATCATGGGTAGTGTTACTGTTGAGTGGGTTGACTTTCTCTTCATTCATTTAAGAGATTTAAGAGATATTAAAAATAAACTAACTGAAAAACTGTTTATACTCCATTGGAAACATTTTTACATTGATTTTTTAGTTGTTATTTTGTGGCTTTATTTACGGTATTGATTGTTATTGGCTAATTGTTTTCTTATCATTATTATTTGCTTTCACCAATGTTAATGTATATACAGTATATTGTTTTTTCCATATTACAGAAAATAGATTCAAGAATCAAAGCTGTAGAATTAGTATTAGTGTAAAAGGATAGTTTTAGTAGGTACAATAACTGTAACTATCTTCAATCAATCAATCAGTAGGCTTTATTCGTGAACATCAAGTACAGAATAAGGGTCAACAATCGATAAAACAAATAAAAAAAATTAAATCTAAGTAATACATAAGGTCATGTCTCTCCTTGGGATGTTCTACAGCATGTCACAAATTCTTCCAGGCTGTAGATTGATTCTCTCAGCAACCAGGTCTTCAGGCTTCGTTTTAGAATTTCAGGATTGTCTTCTTTCAGCTTAGGTGGGAGTAGGTTATAGAGTTTCGCTCCTGCATATGATGGTTTTTTGGAAAATAGAGATGTCCTGTGTATTGCCAGGCTGAAGTCTTGAGCATGTCTTGTTTGCAGGCCATGAAGATCACCATTTCTAGTAAGTCCTTGTTTGGAGGCATGTACAATGACTTCAATTATATAAATAGCCACAACTGTCAATATTCTTAGTGTTTTAAATACCTCTCTACAACTATCTTGATGTTGGAGGGAAGCCATGATTCTTACTGCTCGCTTTTGAATGAGTAGGATCCGCTGAAGGTTCTTTGAGGACGAGCTGCCCCATAGAATCACTCCATATCTAACATGAGACTCAAAGAGCGAGTGATAGACTGTCTTTGTAGTCAATTCTGTATTCACTGCCGTGGTTCTTCTCAGTACATACAAAGCGGTGTTGAGTTTTAAGCAAAGAGAATCAATGTGGCTGTCCCATGAAAGTTTGTCGTCAAGAATCATTCCAAGTTGCTTCGTTTGTTCAACAGTTGCGATCTTGGGTGTTCCAGAGACTTTGTTTCTTATGCTTACCCAAAAATCATCTGTGTTGTCTTCTCTTTGTTAAAGACCAAGTCGTTTGCTATACAGTAATCATGAGCCATGCTGACAGATATGTATGAGGCTATTTCTAAAGCCTCAGCTGATTTGTTGTTGGATAGCAGCACAGTGTCATCAGCATACATGATTGTCTGACTGTAAGGTTCCATGAATGTGGAGAGGTCGCAAGTGAACAGAACGAACAAGACTGGTCCCAACACAGACCCTTGGGGGATTCCTCTTTTTACTTCTCGTGAAGCAGATTTTATATTTACTGTTCTTCCATTAATAGTCTGTTTCAGTTCCACTATTTGTCTTCGTTCACTTAAGATAGCTATGAAACCATTGAAGTGCAGTGTCTTTGATTCCTAGCCTGTCAAGTTTTGTTAAATCGAGGTGTGAAAAAATATTATGGATATTTGTACTGAAAAGTTGTTTAGTAATAAATGATTTCATTTGATTTGATTTGTCTGTTTATTTCTGTATAGTGTCATGGGTATTGTTACTGTTGAATAGGTTGACTTTGACTGTTGTTAACTGTATAGTGTCATGGGTATTGTTACTGTTGAGTGGGTTGACTTTGTCTGTTGTTAATTGTATAGTGTAGTGGTATTGTTACTGTTGAGTGGGATGACTTTGTTGTTAACTGTATAGTGTCATGGGTATTGTTACTGTAGAGTGGGTTGACTTTGTCTGTTGTTAACTGTATAGTGTCATGGGTATTGTTACTGTTGAGTGGGTTGACTTTGTCTGTTGTTAACTGTATAGTGTCATGGGTATTGTTACTGTTGAGTGGGTTGACTTTGTCTGTTGTTAACTGTATAGTGTCATGGGTATTGTTACTGTAGAGTGGGTTGACTTTGTCTGTTGTTAACTGTATAGTGTCATGGGTATTGTTACTGTTGAGACTTGAGTTACCGCTCAACAATCTGACGACACCTTCCATGTTCCAGAGAGGTTCTGCCTGGAGCCACTAGTCCGCTCTGTCAATCTACCAATCTGCGCTGCGCAGACTTTGTTATGATACCATTGTTTGCAGGGGTAAATCATCCTCTATGGTACAACAACAGCAGAATATCCACTTCCCACCACCATGCGCTCCTCAACATTTACAATGTTAGTATTCTATTCTTGTAAAAGGTATTAGTTAGCAATTTGTGATATTATTGTCTGGTCTTGATAAGAATTTGTAAATAAATTAATACAATCTTTATTATATATCATCCATTATTGGAATTATTAATTGAAGTATTAAATGACAACCTGTGAACTCTTTGTGACAATTCTTTCCTACACCAAACTAGTTTTAGAAGAAAATGAGTTTTTAGGAACAGCTTGTAAGACCTCCAATATGAATTGAATGAAGAAACTAAGTAGTTCGAGTTTTTTCTAAAGCACCAAGACAATAATGCAGGATTCAGTCAATGTGTTAATCTTGATCTAAAAGTGCTAAAACCATGAGTCGCATGACATACATTAGCTATTAGCAGTACTGTGGAAAATGAAAATAACAATTTGGAAATATGAGAAAGACAATAGATATGTAACATATCCTAGGGTATATAATCATTTAACAAAACAAACTACAAAATTAAAATAAATTATTTTTTATTTTGAACTTGAAGGTTGTAATTGTCACTCTTGTTATTAATCATAGTCACAAAAATTTAGATTTTGTGACTATATCCGTACATATTTAGACTGCCTGGACAGGGCCAGATTTAGCGTAGGCGACATAGGCACACACCTATGTATCCGCACCACAGTTAAAATTACAAAATAATGTCACTGGCCATGTTTTATTATCATAGATAGTATGTTGTACGTACATACTTGATACAAGACCAAGATTGTGACTACAGGACACCCTATTTCATATCCCCCACACCATGAGCCCAGGGCCCACACCACAGGTGGAGTGTAGGGGCCTGTATTTTTTTATAAATCCAGCCATGTGCTTAGATCAAAATCTGACAATGGAATTTCCCCATCTGATAGATATTATTTTTGCATGGAACTCAGTAAGAACTATCTCATTCATTACATTTATTTCTTAATTATTGAATCCCAACCTGTTAATTTTAATCCTGGATCAAATTCAGGAGGTCAAATCAAAATTTAAAGTCATAATGTGTCTAATCATTATGTTGGATTTTTCTTTGTTTACAATACATTGAATAAAATCTCATTCATGTACTTTGATTATTAATGACTGCATAATTTGTACTTTGATCTAATCATCAATTGTTGGCATTCCAAGACTATTTTGAAAGGAGCGCAGCAAAAGCCAACTCTGAGCCAGAAGGTGCTAGAACTTGCAGTCTGCGGTCACAAGATATCCACTGCGGAACTGCAACATGAGGCAGCTTCTCGAGCTACTCCTCTCACCTTCACACAGAAACTGCAGACTGCTGCGTTCTTCATTGTAGTAAGTTTGCTGATCATAGCTTCTTAACTTTAGGATCAAACGGACAATTCACACACAATTTTGAAAAATACACAACATGGACAATTGTTTTTGTTTTATGTGTAATATAATTGATGATAGTTGTAACAGAGTTCCAAGATAAATTCACAACATGGATATTGAGATTTTAACAGCAAAATAAATATTTATGATGAGGTGTTTTGTTTATTCAGCTGATCAAGTGATTTTACTAGAAACTGTATTGCTAGTTGTACTTTTCTCCTGTATTTGACTATATTATATAATGAAACAAGGAGCTTGCCTTACTTTATTAATCATTTCCTTTACACATAAAATATGTAATGCTGGTTTTGACAATCAAAACACAATTATTTAACATTTAAGAGCAATGTTATAAATAATTTTCATATTCATCATATGTTAATAAATAAAAACATCACATTCACTTAAATGACGATTAAAACAAAAATAAAAAGAGTTTAACTCTTTAAGTTACAAGTTTGCAGCAATGTTGGTATAGGATACTGCCAGGTTTATTTGCCATGCACAGAGCTGTTCACAGTCAGCGCAAATGAGAGTGTTCCTCACCCACCATAATGATCTTTGGCGATATCTTCATTGACCAAACTGCAGTCAGGTCATGGTTGATCAATTGAGTCTATGTTCCGATCGCCATCAGAAAGGTGCAGTGCTAAAGCCGAACTCATAACAACGCATCTAGGTAAATCTAAAGTTGATAAAACGTCCTTATAATCACAACTAATTCCTGGCACAGTCAATATAGAAAATAAAACGAACTTGCAGTCGGAACTTCAAAAACACAGTTAAAACAGCTAGAAAACAATAATGTTCTGTTTCTAACATCCAGGTAAAACTTCACCATGTGCTTTCCTGGTGGTTCTTTAGTTGACCGTCAGAGTGTAATAGCAATTAAACAGCACTACAGTGGATTTGTAGTATTTCAAATAAACACTACTAAAGGCCAATGTTTATCATCTGACAGCAGTCAGGTGTCATGTATCGAAGCAACTGTTTGGAACGTAATATTCAAAATGTTTATTTGTCTTTAGACATTTACATAATGTAATCGACATCATCAACGATACTTCATACAGTATGAATTTTTCAATTATTATTGTACATGATACGTACATCAGCACTTATAAAATACTCATGCAATAGTTCATATGTACATATAAAACGTGGACATAGACTATTCATCATAGATAGTCACATTTAGTTTAAAATTTTATACAGATATATAAATAAAAATAGACAAACAAGCAATATTTACAGACAACGGTAACTCAGAGCAATAAAAATATTAAATTTTAAGAAGCTAATGTTACAGGCCAAGTTGTCATGAATGGATAGAGAGCATGTGCCTTTCAACCATGTCTCTTGTATAGTTTTTAATGTATAGTCCATGCTTCTTGTGGTAGCTTATTGAAAAATGTTATTCTTAAATCTGAGAAACTTTTTTGTTTTCTCCAATCCAATAGAGGGATAATGAAGCAAATATTTTTTTCTAGTCCTAAGCAAATGAATGTCTTGTCTAACTGTAAAGCTGTCTAAGTTTTCTTTGACTTGAATGAGGTAACAATACATAAATAAACTGGGAAAGGTCATAATATTTAGGTCTTTAACACTTTAACTGCCAAACGTTTTTCATACATACTTCCTCATTAGGCCATTGTGTTTTACGTTAACTATTTCACCAGGCCATATGTATCATTTTGATACATTGCCAGGCTAACACCCTAGGCCGTGTGTATCATATTGATGCACACAACATTCCAGTGTTCCTTGCCTTGTGTAATCAAACTGCTGCATATTTACCATAAGAAACATGCATAATTTACTTCTCTTGGCCTGGTAGAAGAGGCATACACAATTGGTTTGCAAATAATTCATGCATAAGTTGGCAGAACTGTAAATCATATGACAACTAATTTTTCTTCCTGTCAACTGTTATAAATTATTGTTTGTATTTTGATTTAGAAGCAAGACATTCAGGTTAGGTTAGGTTAGTCCACGTGCATTGTCTTTACTTCCATAATGGCTAACTCAGACCAGATCAGGGAATTGTTTTTGATCAATTAGAGGAAAATGACAGTGAAAGTGATAAAAGTAGTGAACTTAGTTTCTTTCGGAATATGAGTGATCCAGATGATCCTGAATATGTCATGTCCCAGTGAGAGTAGTGATAGTGAATTGGATAAGTCGTCCTGCGAAGAGAAAATGTGTGAGTAGGCCTACAGATCATAACTACACAAGACGTCATGATTTAGATCAACAACCTTCTACATGTCAACCTGTACCACCACATGCTACCGGAGTGAACGAGCTTGATGCTACATGCGAATCAACACCTACAACCCGTCATGTTGGAAACCTCGTACAAGACCACCTAATGAGTTGAATGTTTTGTGGAATGATGTATCAGGTAATCTAAATGAATTTCCTTGTACTGTTTCTGGCGGAATAAAAGATCACATTATCGAACAGCTGCAGGGAGCCCCAAGTGAGCTTGATTGCTACAATATCTTTGTAGATGATTCAGTTATTGAACTTATAGTTATAGAGACAAACCGATATGCTGATCAATCAATTGTAAAGGTTATTTTAGAAGAATCTGTTAGTCGACATTCAAGACTACAAGTTTGGGAAAATACAAATAAGGAGGAAATTCGTACATTTCTGGGTTTACTCTTATGGTTTGGACTGGACAAAAAAACCATCACTGCAAAAGTATTGGTCAAGAAACCCATTGTATGAGAGTAAAAATTAGTAAAGTTATGTCCCGAAATCGTTTTGAGCTGCTGCTACGTAATTTTCACTTATTCAGATAATGAATCTTCAGAAACTAATCTGCCTAAGTTGTACAAAATTCAGGTCCTTATTGATAAATTGAACAGTACATTTCAAAATGCATTACACTCCCCATGAGAATGTTTGTATCGATGAAACAATGATTCCATACCGAGGGCAGATTGGGGTTTAGACAATATATTCCTGGCAAAAGACATAAGTACGGTTTAAAATTGTTCAAAACTATGCTTACAAGGTGGGTATACGTGGAATGTAAAACTCTATGCTGGTAAGGAAAACTCCACTTCAGGGAAACTGTCTACTAAAGTTGTCATGGAACTAATGGCACCATTACTTAACTCGGGAAGAACTCTTGTGACTGATAACTTTTACACAAGTGTAGAATTGGCTCACCAGCTAAATGAAAAAGAAACCCACCTTATAGGCACCTTAAACAAAAAAAGGAAATACAACCCTCAACCGATTGTGTCTGCTAAGCTCTCAAGAGGAGAAATGGTTACACTGCAGAGTGATAAGAATTGTATTGTAGGCAAATGGAAAGATAAGAGAGATGTGCTATTTCTTACAACAAAGGCTGTCCCTGTTTTGACTGAAGTGCCATCTCGACGGGGGCCCATCAAGAAACCATCAACGATATTGGAGTATAAACACCGTCAAGTCTTACATTGATGTTTCAGACCAATTAGCGTCCTACGCCACAACAGTTCGCAAAGGTGTGAAGTGGTATCGAAAAGTGGCAATAGAGCTCCTTACTAATACACTGCAGTAGTGAATGCCCATGCGTTGTACAAGATAATAACTAACAACTCTAAAGTTCAAATCACAGAATTTCGCGAGAAGTTAGCAACATCGATGATTTTTGGAGAGGCAATACAAACTTGGTAATAATAGTCCCGAAGAAATCCCAATTTTCGTAAGCATGAGTTATTGGAACCTGAAGAACGCAAAAGAGGTCGGTGCACCCTTGTGTTACACTAAACTGACGGAACGTTATGGCAGAGCAAACTGCGGCTAAACAAGCAAAACAAGTGTAACACTATGTGTGGTGGTTGTCCTGGAATTAACTTTATGTGTTTAGCATGTTTTTATGATAAACATACATCGACTCTGAAAAACTAAGATCCATCGAAAACACTTCACAAGTTTATAACATGATTATTATAGATATTTCAGAGTGACATTCTCAATATTACTTTTGGAAGCTTATTTTTTAGTTCCTAAAACAAGTATTTCCTAAAGAAATCTTTCGATAAAATGTTATTTTAACGTTATTACACATTATAATTTTGAAACCTGATAATTGAAATATTTTGTCATCCTAATAATAATTAGCATTTCTTTATGTTCCTTCCATTTCCTTAGATATGTTTTTATGTACAGGGCCATGTGTATCACTTTGATACACATTATACAAATAACTTATTTATACAATTTGAGCAAGATTTTCAGCTATTTACTAAATTAGAAGGGATGTTCTTATGTTTTATTCATAAAAACAGTAATGGCCTGGTGTGATGTTCACAGCTGTTTACCTTGGCCAGAGGGAAAATTCTTTGTGTATCAGACTGATACACATGGCCTGAGAGGAAATCGTTGTTTGTGTATCATATTGATACACATGGCAGCTAAAGTGTTAAAAATTTGTAAGCATGATTCACAATCTGAAACATTTTTTATAACTCTTTTAATGCCTTTTTTGCTAGATGAAAACACTTTCTGAGCTTGTGATATTTCCCCAAAGAGTTGTTCCATAACTCAAATGAGAATGAAAAAATGCATCATACGAGCTAAGTAACATTTCCTAATACGCTCTCTTAATTTAGGTAATAAAAAACCAACACAAGATAATTTTGTACACAAACACTGAACATAATAATCCCAGCTTAGCTTACTGTCTAATAGTGTAACAGATTCATTACTGCTTGTATTTACTTGTTTTAGGGAAAATATAATGGTTCCATTTTAGTATGGTTCACTTTCAATCTATTTGCTTGATACCACTCCAAGGCCACTTTTCAGAATTTTATTTCCCATGTAAGAGAGGGTTTAAATCTTTGTTGTTATTTAGTAGGATGGTATCATCTGCATTTAGAACAGACATGCATGAGATGTTATGAAAAAAAATCATTTACAACAATAATGAACAAAAGAAGTCCCAGAACACTTCCCTGTGATACCCCTACGAAATTTGTTTTAAAAGCAGACTTATTTTTCACCTTGAACCACCATTGGTCATCTATCAGGTAAATAAGAAAGTAATAACTTTAATTTGTTATTTTTTATACCATAATCTGTAAGCTTTTTTAACAGTAGCTCATGATTAATACAGTCAAAGACTTTACTCAAATCAATTAACGTTACTGCTGATAGTAATTTATTTTCAGAATTATGTAAAATATTATTTACTATTGTTTCTACTGCTTTTATTGTGTTCTTTTTAGGAAGGAAGCCAAACTGTTCATTACAGAAAAGATTATTATTGAAGAGGAAACTATACAATTGTTCTTTTAATCAGCATTAAAATATTTTACTAAATATTGGAACTAGAGAAATGGGTCGATAATTAGAGGTGTCCGATTTGATAACAACAAGATAACGGGTGTTGCAGTTGAACACAAAGTGGGATCTTAGTAGCAGTCAATGGAATCTAAAATATGAAGTTGAAGTATATGAATCTCCATAAATGTTATTTAATGTTTTTTAAGAATAAAAACACAAACATTTTAAGTCAGTGCATTGTATTTTGGGTGTAATTAATATAAAAGGAAAAATATCATAAATTATGTGTTTTAAGTATTAAAAAAATAATATTTTAATTGGAAAATAAAAGTCACCATGAATATATATTGTTGTACATTATCGTTACATATTTTACCAATAATTACAAAGGTTTAAATCAAATATATTTATATTTAGTTACAACAAAATTTAAATGCCTGTGAAAACAACTGGTTGGTCTCAGTATTTTTGCACTGTTTATGCGTTATATATGCCACATTAATATCATTCCAAAAGTTTCAAACCTTCTCAGGTTTTTGAGTGGTTTATTTAATTTGTATAGAAAAGTCTTAGTGTGTTACTGTAAGGAATATTTTGTTCATTTATCTGATGGGAGGTTGATATTGATATGTGTTTTCAGCAAATTATTGTGAGCAGATTAAGGACCAGGAAGGCTCAACAGATTGGAGAAACATTCCAAATTCATTATGACACATTTACGTCACCATCAGCCTTATATGCCTACCTGACTGCAAGCTATACAACAGTCTTAGAGGTACTGTATGTATAGCATAAAGTTAAATATGAGTTTTTGAGTGACTTTGAGTTTTTTTGTAACATAAACCAAGAGCTGATTTAATAAAATCAGAATCATAGATTAAATCATGTTTTATTTATTTAAAAAATTTGAATTTTTGATATTTATTTGACTATGTGTAGTGAGCATAGTTCTAAAGTTTCACCATGTGAGAGGATCCCCGTCGAGATAGTACACTAGGATGGTTGTGGGTGTGTAGTGGTTCTCTCGGAACATAGGCATGTAATAGCGTTGTCTGTAAGGATTTGATTGCACTCTTGCTATCAACACCTGAAAAACACAAGCGTAATAAATTATTGTAGTTTTTTAAATACTTTGATCAGTAAAATGAAAAAATTGTCTAGCATTTTTTTTCAAGATCTTGAATCTTTCCATAGAACAATATAACCTTGATAGGTTTATAAAAATGTTAAAATCCAAATACCAATTAATTTATTCAATCCACCTTCTCCTCTACTTGATTTTATAAACATACTGTAGCTTTTCATTTAGATTTTGGAGTGAAAAAGTCTTGAGTATTGATTTTTAGTATTCTTATTAAGTTTATTTTTATTGTACGTTTGATTATCGATGCTCTACTGCAGATAGTATGTGCCATAACTTAAAAATATAATATTTTGTTTACACATTTTTCTTCTCAAATTTAAAAAATGTAGGGAACCTATGCAGAGAAAAATTGTAGGAAAAGAAGGGAGGTAATAAAGAGAAAACCAAATTACAAAAGATTATAAACATACCTTATCGTGGATATCCTGTCCAGTGGCGATCGTAAGCCAGTGACACGCAGGTTCCTCCTTAGCATTCATCATCTTGGTCATGCGCCAATACTCGGAGCGTAATATAGCGCGGTGAGGTGACTGTCGCGCGATGTATCGGTAATACAGGCTGTTCCAGTCGTATTGTGTACCATTCAATGATGGCAAGGTCAGATCCCTCGCATACGTGGGGCGAGGCACTCGGTACAGCTTTCGTATCTCATCTTGTATTTTCTGCAAAAGTTAGAATTTAATTTAATTTTATGCCTAGAACTCTATTTTTCTGCTGTTGGTAAAGTGCACAGTGAGCACCAAAGTTTCCGTTTATGGCCATCTTTATGTTTCTAATGTCAGGAAGAACGTAAATGTATGACCTTCCAAATTGGTAAAGATAAGCCTCATCATCTCACCACATAGAAAAATTTCTTCACTATATATTATATTTTGAGTGTGTATATATATTCACTAATTTTTGTGACCTATACAGGTAATAAAATTCAAAAAAGAAAAACATTCACGTGATAGAATCTTTGGCTAACTAATCATAGATTCTCAATATTGTATCCATTGATTCGTTAACATATACTTACGTATGACATAGTTTTTCTCTAAAAGAAGACAACAAATACCAGTTCTCAAAAAATCTTGTTTGGTTTTTTTTGTGATACATAAAAAACATTTAATAACTGTAACAGTTCTGTTGTACTTTTAAGATGTTAAACTTTGTTAGTCAATTCCTAGATGTGATGAAAAAAACAGTGTTAAAAAAGATAAGTGTTATTGATTCTATTGTTTTATATTTATTGCACTGAGAAAACTGCTAATTGTATCTCACTTTTAAAATATTTGGAAATAGATAATTAATTGTACAACTAACACATTTGAATCTGAATGATACGTCTTACCAGTTTTTATCAATAGATTATTAAAACCTTCCTTTCATAGGAACAAAATTTGCTGGGAGCTCAAGCTTTGTAGAATTAGATTCTGAGATCTCTTGCATTCTGGTTTAACCACTATTTATGAACTTATAAATAAGGATTATTTATGGCATTGATCAATAAAGAAATGAGTAAATAAAAAAATAATGGCAAATTAGAGTTTACATTTTTTTATTTGCAAACGTCATATACTTTTAAATAGTCCTAATTGTATGAATAAAATTTATAAGAGAGGTAATCATCATCAACAAACATGTGAGCAAGTTATCAACTTAATTTTAAAACATATTGAGAATAGAAATCAATAACTAGAGTGACTTACATTCAAGTGTTCCAACTTTTGAATTTTCATCTTTACCAAGTGGTTTGGTCCCAGAAGAATCAGTAAGCGTCCAGTCACAAAGTTTCTCTTGAAACACGCCTAGATAGAATGAGATGTTAAATGTTTTCTGTCAAATTGGAGAAATAGTCTTACACATAAAAACTACAAACAAATTATTGTACTTTAAATTGAACTTGTAAAATACTGTAATAAATATATTTTATTAAAGACGGTGTGAAATATTTTAAAAATTAGGTCTGTTTGATCTATTTTATATTTAGGTATTTAAACCTTCCCATGCTGCAGAGGGATATATTAGAGTGGTAGACTTTGACCAAAACGCCAAATACAGTTATATCCGATTATGTCTCTTAGAGAGTTTTTTGGTTGACAAAAGGCCTTCGAAATGCCCGGTGCACCCTCTGTGCTTATCACCAAGGAAGTATTTATAAACGACCTTTACTCTGCGGCAGGGGGAGTTGTGTCTAACTACAACCACCTGCTCATCAGTTCTGTGTCTCCTACAGAGCCATAACCAAACATATACATGGCGTGAATTACTACTTTCTTGGTTATCACGAGAGTGCGCGTCTACTATATATCTCGTTATTATTCTTCATCATGTTATAGTGTTGTGATTAGTTTGAAATATTTAACTTTTCAGTTTAATTACATTTTTAAAATGAAATTAAAATTTATTTGAAATAAACAGTTTTGTAAATAGTTCTTTTTTTGTATCAATAAATACGCTAATTTTAAGCTTTTTTTAGCATGCAGAATACATGGACCTGGAGTCGACATGGCTGTGCCCCTAGGAAGACATGCCTCAGTTTTTCAGGCGGAGGTCATGGCAATAGATTCATGTTCCAGAAGACTCACACAGTTGAGGACAAAAGGATTATCATACCTAATACTCTCTGATAGTCAGGCTGCACTGAAGGCACTGGAGACCTGTTCGATTGATTCGAAAGCGGTCTGGGAATGCAGGAATGCTCTAGCAGAGCTAGCAACAAATAACAGAGTAACACTCGGTTGGGTGCCGGGTCATGAAGGAATTCATGGGAATGAAAAAGCTGACATCCTTGCCAAAAAGGGAGCAGAATCCACATTGGTGGGGCCTGAGCCAGGTTGTGGGATAGCCTTCTCCAACATTAAAGCTCTGGTCAAAGATTGGGAAAAGAGGACAAGATACAAGAATTGGAGTAGAGCCTCGGGTTTAAGAATATCCAAAATGTTTATCTCTCCTTATGCAAAAGGGTGGATAGCTCTCCTAGACCAGAATAAGGAGGATATAAGACTGATATTAGGAATGTTGACAGGACATGGCCCTCTGAGGAAGCACCTTCTGAAGGTAGGCCTTAGTCGGAGCAGCGAATGTAGACTCTGTGGAGAAGAGGAAGAGTCAGCGGAGCACATTTGGCTGGATTGTCCTGCCATCGTAGAGACTAGGAAAAGATACTTGGGAGCATATCTCCTCAGCCCCAAGGACATTAGAGAACAGGAGCCCTTAAATCTGATTGGTTTTTGCAAAAGCCTCGGTTTTTGAGGGCACAAATTAAAGTAAGGGAGGCGCAAAGGTCCTTTTAGGACTAAGTGCGGGGACAAAGTGTCCTCTTCCCTCAGAAAGGAAAAAAAAAACAAAAAAAGCTTTTTTTGCTTTTACCTTTAATAATTTAGTTATAATAAAAATTAGCTCTGAACTTAAACAAACAATAACATTAATGTGATAAATTAATTCAATAACACTTTCCATATACAAGAAGTTTCAAGGTTCTTTTATTATTACTTGAAAAGTAATAATAAAATACTTCTAGATGGTTACTGTTTTGTTATTTTCAAGCATAATGTTGTTAAGGACTAAGTTTCAATCAATTGCCCCACTTAATTGCTCTGTAACATTGAAGTAAAGTACAAGTGCTACATTGATAAAAATAGCTATACCCACTTCAGAAATATTTTAATACAAGTTGCACTCAAACATGTAATTGGTGTTAACTACAAAAAGTAACTAACAAAGGTTGTCGCTTTAAAGTTTGCCACAATTTACTTGTTCACTGGACGTATGAAGTATTTGTAGATAAAACAGTGTATACAACCATCACATTACACCTCTATGGATACAACAACTTCTCAAACTAAGAAGTTTGACATAGACTTGTAAAATGTGTACCAGTCACAGATAGCATTTCCTAAACTCAAATAACAGTTATCAGAGATATTTGATATTCACCTTGTACTGAGGTAACTTGACTGTGTTCTGTAACCAGTTGATGACCTCCTCGATTCCCCAGTACATGCAGTCAGGCAGAGGTTGTCTGTCCAGGACATCTGCTGCAAGCTCTACTAGAGATTTTGGATTCTTCCTGTACCTCTGGGGCTTATCCCAGTTATCTCCTAGACCTTGGCTGTGAGGCAAACACTATAATAGTTTTAATATAATTACCAAAATTGGTAATTATTGGTGAACTGTAGAGAAATATAATTTTCGTTTCAAAATGTAATACAATTTTTTACTGTGGGATTCTCGTTTATTTTTGAGGCTCCAAGCACAAACACTCGAAATTAGGATTTGAATATGAGGTAGAGTCCAAAAGTTCCCAGACTTGGTCAGTTGCTATTGATTGAAAATAGGTACAGTAATTTTATTTTACTCATGTTTTCCTTTAAAGTACACTCCTACATTCACACACTTGGTCCAGTTGGATTGTTGTATTTTCCATCACCTCATGTGAGCCAGAACAATGATGCTGGTTCCAGATCAGTAGAATAGGTAGGGTTCTCCAGATTCATCACATTGTACATGGCAAGGAACTGTCGAACAAGCAAGCCATGATGTGGTAGAGCATTATCAAAAACCAATCCTTTGCTACCCATTTTTCTGGTCCTTTTATTTAGATGGCATCTCAGAGCCATTTAAAATCATTAAATAGAGTTATTTATTAGCAGTTTGCCTTTAGGAATAAACCCATAGTAAAATAGATTCTCATAATAAAAAAAAACTACCTGTATCATCCTTTTTCCTATGCTGTTTACTCCTGTATCGAGATTTTTCTTTCTATTCAAGTAATGGTGTTTTGTCTGTTTGAGCTAGTGTTTTCTGCAAAGCACCAATTATTACCACCTGTTACAGTTCTATTAAAAAAGTCTCATCTTTATGAGCTATTTTAATCAAGTACCTGGGCAAGTTCATTTCCATCTCCATTTCTCATGTGATAACATTTTTGAAACCATTCACAAAAAACATGATGCATGTTTAAAGTCTCATAAAGAATGCTGTGAACATTCCCATAAGATTTTACTAGTTCACAGGCAATAAGATTTATTGTTAATCAACTGTCAGGATTTATAATTAAATGGTAGTCGCTATGCAGAATTGTCTAAAAGAACATTGCATCACTCACAGTACAATAAGCTGAGAGAGCAGTTAGTAAGGCTTGAAGCAAAACTTTCGACAAGTTCTCTAAACTTCCATACAAGATTGTCTCTGGACAGCATTGAATGCTACATTTGGAATGGATAAAAGGAGATTTGGCTCCACACCTCTTCAACGTCAGCACTGTTGCTTTGGTCAATGTCTGTTCTTTATATTGATATTTCCCCATTTCCTGATGCTTATTGCACTTAAGGAACATACCATCAGGTGGTGTACAGACGCTGGAAGATTAATGCAGGAACTGAAAAGCAGACATGCGTGGGTCATAAACAAAGTAATTTGATTATTGGGAGGTTCGCTAACTATTTTTCAGACTAAGGTGCAAGCCATACGTTTTAAAGCTCTTAAAAAATATAGAAAACAGGAAATTTTTATTTTGTATGACAGTGAACTTCAATCAGAGCATTAAATTGTCCCCTCATTAGATCTGATACGATTTGAAACTGAAGGCAGACCCTCAATGATATGGGATGAAACAATAAACTTTTCTTCCTCAAAGTACCAAGACATACAGAAGTTGTAGGGAATATAGGAGGTGAGCAACTATAACCAGGGGCTTCTACACATTTGATATAAACCTGATCTGCGATGAGGGTTGAGTACCACTTTCTGAGAAGACAATAAAAAGATATCTTTTGAACAGAATACAGGGCTGAAACAAACCTAGAACTATGAGCTGAGAAGCTTATCATACTCAGTAAGAGCAAGTTATTTTATGGGCTTCCTTATAGGACATTGCAATTTCAATGAACACCTGGATAACCTTGGTTTTAGAGAACATGATACATGTAGATTCTGCCAGGATGGACAGAAAACACCCTATCATCTACTGGCAGACTGTGATGCACTAGCAAGGAGAAGAGATAGAAAATTCTAGTTTTAGCATCAAGTTGAAGCAAAAGAGCTCTTGATCATGTTTGTGTTTGTGTTTAAAAAGAGGCAGTAGTGAGAGAACTTTTAAAACTAGAATTTTATTTAGCAATGTGGGAATAGGGAGGCACAATAGACACAGCTTAGGTTGTGTTTTTCCACAGCATGTATGTACCTCGACTCATGCAATATAGTTCCTGATACTTCTCTTGAATTCCTTACCTACCTACTTTACTTCTTTATTCCACCCCAAACATGTGTTTCTCCAGTGCAGTACAGTTTACTTTGTCCTAAGTAATATAATCTGAGAATGATTTTATATAGGTTTTGAAAAACACATATTTATTCACTTTATATTATTTTTAAAGATTTGTAAAATAAATTCTCACTTACATACTGATTATATTGTACTGTAGCATTTTGGGGCATTTAAACTTATCCACATATTTTTGGTATTTTGGAGGCATTTTGAAGGAAACTAAATTTTAAGTAATAAAGATGTAACAAAATATAAAGGAGAGCAATATTTTCTTCTCTATTATAACTATGGATACATGGTAATTATAAATAATTATTTTAGGGTTTCTGTAAGATTAGATTTTCCATTTTTTTAATACGTTCACTGCGGCTCTGTACTGAGTGAGATAAATTAGCCCCACTGTGAATTTACGCCATAAGATGTCTGCTGCAGTCAACATGTTAAACTACTGTACAATAACTGGCTTGCTATATTAAAGTTATAACAAACTCTGATCGCATTATGCCCTCACTATAAAAAAACACAATGACCATGACCTTGATGTTCGATTTTGACTTACGTGTCTTTTTAGATGAGGATATGCACTGGTTTTCCATTGGAAACTCTGCATTTTGGCCTCAGAGTCATATCCATAGATTTAACTTTCATCTGCTGTTACAATTTTGGCCATAAAGTCCGGAATCGTTTGAAAACAATCCTTCAACTCTATGCAAACTGATTCACGATTTTCATTCTGTTCATCTTTTAAAAGTCTAGGAACAAAATTTGCACTCACTCGTCTCATTTGAAAATTATTGGTTAAATGCTATGAACGGAGCCGTCCGGGATGTTAAGATTTTCCAATAACTGTCGAATAGTCATTTGCCTGTTTGAACGAACTATTGTTTCTACTTTTTGCACATTGTAGTTTGTTTTTGAGGTTAAAGGACATCCTGAACGCTTCTCATCTTCAACCGACTTATTTCCACTTTTAAATCGGTCATAACTGCACTTGTAAACAATCTGCAGAGTTACCACATTATTGCCATACACAGATTTTAACATTTTGTGAGCTTCTTTGGCAATCTTAATGTTAATGATTTGTTCGAAATCCATGATGTGCGACAGACACGATAAAACACCCTCACTCTAGTGGCTCTGTTAGTGGCCTGACAAGCCCTTGCATGTTGAAACCTGTCACTACCTGTCTCAACAGATCATGCTACTAGACAAATTACATCATATGGATGTTGGACCACAAGAAAACACCAAGAACTCACACACGCCCTGATGGAATTTTGTGGGACTAACATTAATGTAATGGTTTAAAACGTGCTCCAGGTGTTATAGTATTTTTTTAACGATTTTCAGGTGCTGATGCTCCACACCCGAGTCTCTCTGGCGTCCACCCTCTGGCAGACCATACTGTTCTCACTGTTGGCTGGAGACAATCAAGGTCAGATGGACCATGATCTAAAACAATATTACATAGTACATTTTGGCTCTTTGTACAATGTAAAAAAGTAACTTATTATCTCTGTAACACTCCCTAGACATCTATGCCGTATATACGGTACATTAACTACTTTTGTACTGCGTAACTTTTGTAGTAATAAGTGTTATCAGACTGCAATAAAATTTATATGGATGCGAAGAGGAATACCATGTTTTTAACACTTTGAGTGGCAATCCTGTAATCTTATGGAATGCCAAACTGCTGAATAATATAACAGATTCAATTATTTAATTTTAGCAAACTATGCAATCACTAATTTACGTTGTAATCGCATTTTACGTAATTTGAAGTAAATTGTGTTGCTATTAACTCTGTTGTCCATTAAATCACAAGCTGTATGACATCAGCTTTTTACAAAGCAGCAAACAGTTGTTGACAATTGTTTGTTTATTTTTGTCCATCAATTTTTATTGACCGTCAAAACCAGTGTGTGTGCAGGCAGCCTAATAGTGTTGTTTTTTCATTAGAACTGACAGAAGAGAGTCTACAAGACATCGCAAGACTACTGGTTGGGAAGCAAACCGCAGTGTCAGCCCAGATACCAGCTGATGTCAAGGTATTAATTACCACTTGGTTAGCCAGTTCTAATTGTCTACATGTTTGAGTCACACAAGAAAGTTTTGTTCAACACAAAGGAATTAAATGTGAAGCCAACTCAAATATTTTAAAAGGATTGACTAATTTTATTGAGTAATAACTCAAAATAAATGTCTTGATGAAACAATCCAGTACAAAGAAAACCGTTCTTGATCATTTTATTCTAAATGGTTCCCATTTGAAGAAAGGTAAATTCACTTGGATGCTACTAATTGTAACCAATGTAAATTAGTCACTGTGTCACGTAATTACTTACGGTTGAAAATCTTTTACTTCTAAAAACTCTTAAGGGAGGAAATCTTTTATAGACCAAAGTTCTTGTACTCAGGTCATGTAAAACTGACTAAAGTAAATCTCTTTATTTACACTTTATTTAAAATTTAAAGTGAGATATAACTTTTGTCATCAGATTTTATTGTATAATTTTAAAACAATATAAACCATACATATGCATAAGTAGTTTAACTTTGGATATCAACATAATGTATCCTACTGGAATAATATTATAGTTAAGTATCTTATTTTTCTGGAATGTATGTGTCAATCTATATGAAATTCCAAATTGGGCATTTTTCAATGAGTAACCTATATTGATTGGTTTTTATAATGAATGGACTATCTGCTATGTATTCCTCATCAAATGTAAGTACTTTAACCTTTATCAAAATTACTGTAATATGCACCAAAAGCTGCACTAGTATTTCAAATTTCAAATCTGCAACACATTTATAGTTGAATTGAAAGTAAAACAAACCTGGTATGGGGATTGTTGAGGCAGTGGTGTCAGGGGCTCAACTTGTCACAACACGAAGCTGTTTTCTAGGTAACATAGCTCCAACCTGTTGCAAAATTTCTATTGCGTACGCTGTTGCTTATTTTTATTTGCGATTTTTTTATAAAACAGTTCGAGAAAAACAACACCAACGAACGTTTTGTTTTCTGATTTTATTATTACATCAAAACATATAAAATAATTGTCATGCAAAAAGTAGACCTACTTTAGCAAAGTAATTGTAAGTAAAACCATTCATACAAAGTTAAAAACACGACTAAAATACTTTTAATTCTAGAAATGTTATTTTGTAAAACTTGTGAATTCAAAATGCAGTCCTTTTAGAGTTATTTTAATTTTTGGATTGTACCATTCTCAATTTTAAATGATCAAGCAAGAAGGTAGGACAAACGTATTGATGCTGCTTTACTGAGAATCGCGCATAGTATCCAAAATTGTGAGATGTAATATTTTCGACAAGTATTAAATTTGGTTTTAACAGATATTTTACTAACTTAAACATCACCCTTATGTTACTGAAACAATACAGCGTATTTCTTATGCTATAACCTAGGTGGATTCAAAGTGACTCAAGCCTTATGACAAGAAAGCAGTTTTGCAACAGGGCGGTGGAATAAGGTGAAAACAGAGCAGGTGTGATGTGCTCTTTATTTTTAATTCCACTGTAGAAGTGAAATAAAAATTTGAGTCACAAGATAGGTAAGTGCTATTGTCTAGCTTTTATTAAATTAGACAGAAGAGGGAACACTGCTTTATTAATATTTGTTTGAAGGAGCTGACAAAAACCATGAAGACTTGTGATAAGTGGCCAGAACTGACCACTTTGCCACCTGAGAAGATACCTGTCTGGTTGGACATCAACTGTCCCCTAGCTGCTGACATGTTGAAGAGCATCATCCATCGATACGAGCACCGCAATAACAAAGAGGCAAATTACAGATATATTACTAGCCGTAGAACAATAGTCATCAAGATGCTCTAATAAATAATAGTGTGATTTTCACTCAGAATTTGTCAATTTTCAAGTAACAATGAATGATTTTTAGGATTTAATGGTTCAAATTTATACGTACTTTCAATAACATATAGAGTAACTTGTGAAGGTAATAGAATCGGTCCAGGCATTTTACATTGTTCAGTGATTAAAAAAATCAGTAGCACGTGTATTTTGGTATCTTTTCAGCCTATTTGTATCCGCCTTTGAGATGCTGTTTCCATATGCAAGATACCAGTAACAAATAACTGACAGAAATAATGAATGCTTGAGGTGAAGCTTTACAATCTCAGGCAGCAGCGTTCTGAATCTATACAGATCCCTCAACCTGTCAAGAGCACGCTTGTAAACATGAGTGACATGGTCAGAAAACATAAGATCATGGTCAAGCACACAAGAGTCTTCAATTTATAACTTTATTGATTTTCAATATCCAAGGTGTATGCTCATAATCATATACCAATGTCATACAATAGAATAGAGTATGTATTTGTACAGGGTGGCGCATACGTTAGTTTCTCCATAAATTGGGATATTTTGTTTCGATAGGTTGGTAACAATGTTAAGTTGGCAGCAACACAGAGTAAGTTCATTGTTGTCTGTTCCAGTTGCTAGTGTAAAGTGACGCTCCTTGCATCTGTTATTTGTTTGTGTGTGTTTTAAAATGTTCACTACCCAACAACGAGTTTACATCCTTCAGTTGTGGTGGAAGCATAATAAAAATACTATAATAATTAAAGAATTTAGTGGTAAATATCCAGGTATTGCGATACCCACTCGATACTATATGTGGAAGTTGAATAAGAAATTTGAAAACACAGGAAGTGTTTTAAATGCCCGAAATGTGATCGTCCACGATCAATTTGCAACGAAGAAAACCTGCAGACAGTTGTTCAAGCTTTTGTAGACAGTAGAGATTTTTTAATTTTGAGAGTTCAAATTTAATGAATGGATTGGTCGCTGTGGTACAATCGATTGGCCTGTGCGCTCACCAGACCTGACCCCATGTGATTTTTCACTGTGGGGTATTATAAAGGAGACTGTGTATGCTTTAAAACAGCAAAATCTTGACGAACTCAGAAACCTATTTAGAAATGCATATGAACTTGTTAATAACGATATTTCCTTTATTGCTAAAACATTATGATTCTGTTCTCAGTCATTGTATGAAGTATATAAAAAGTGTATGCAGAAAGTGGACATTTCCAACAACTGCTATAACATTGTATGTTAATATGTAAGTAATTTCATATAATGAATTTGTTTTCATGCCTAAAAGTGTTTTATTCAATTAACCTATAACACCTTTAAATTTATCTTCTGGGGAAACTAACATATGCCCCACACTGTATGTGTACCACCTGAAGATGTGAAACACTCCCTCTTAGAGGGTTTAACGTTATACCTGGGAAGAAAGTTCATCATTAGTTCTATGTTTAGCTGGACTTGATGACTAAGACCTGGGGTCTAGACAGTTTCCCCCTGTTGGCCATGATACACACAATGTTGAAGACATCGTCTGACAGTGAGCCAGTAACACAACTGACAAGGACAGAGTCTGACATTGACATTGTAAGCCACCTCAAGTCTATCAAGAAACCAATTGCCAGGTAAATTTTCTGGATTTTTAAAGTACTTTAGAATTATTTTGGTGTTCAAATCAAAAATATTTTATTTTCGTCCCACAAAGTAATGTATTGATGTATTGACTAAGTCAGAGAGTTATTTAGCATAAAACATTAAAATAAGACACTACACTAACAAAGATGCATACTCAAATACTTGAAGAAACCAATCGCCAGGTAAATTTTCTGGATTTTTAAAGTACTTTAAAATTATTTTGGTGTTCAAATCAAAAATATTTTATTTTCGTCCCACAAAGTAATGTATTGACTAAGTCAGAGAGTTATTTAACATAAAACATTAAAATAAGACACTACGCTAACAAAGATGCATACTTAAATAATTGAGGTAAACAGTACAAGTCATTATTTAGATAAATTAATTACTATCTATGCTACCAAATAACATCTCTTGTACAGGATAAAAAGCTTTCTGTTTAAGCCATTTCCAATAACATTTTTTAAGTTATTAAGAGTGATATCCCTAGCTTGTTGTTAGTATCTTATAGTAAAAAAGTAGGAAATCATAAAAATATTAATTACTCACTATTCCAAAGTGAATTTTTTATAGAAAATTGAGCTTACCATCTTCCAATGTAAATCCAATGTTGCTGATTCCAAAGAAAATCACTCATTCATAGGACCATGTTGCAACAAAATATTCAAGAAATAATATAAAACTACTGTAATTTTATTGGGAATACGGAAATATAAAATTTGAAATAACCAATTTGACTTTTTTTTAGATTATCATGGAGCCAAACATAAACTGATTTAAATAAACTTGTAAGTGAAAAGTTATTGTGAATGTTGAATTTAGCTCCAGTTCACCTTCCTCTTATGTGCAGCATCTGAAATCTGATGCTGTTGCAGACTTGACTCCTGAAATCTGGAGTCATGTTCATCTGAAGGGATCTAAAAAAAGTTGGTGACGAAGAACGAAGACGCTCAAAATGACCCCCCCCCCCCCGCATCATTTTGACCTCAGAGACACCCAGACTATACAAAATATTGCAATCTAGGTGAATAGGTATTCTTATTGTCTCATGTATTCTTAGTTGTGCACCTGATGAGACAATAAGAATACCTCTTCACCTAGTTTGCACTACTTTTTATAGTCTGTGTCTCTAATGTTGAAACAATGCGGGGGGGGGGTTTGTTTTGAGCATCTTTATTCTTCGTCACCAACTATTTTTGGATCCCTTCAGATGAATATTACTCCAGATTTCAAGAGTCGGCAACAGCATCAGATTCCAGATGCTGTACGTAACAACTGGAGCAAAATTCAACATTCACATCGAATCAGCCTTTCCCACTATAGTTGCTTTATGTAAAGGATTTATTATTATTTTATTTATGTCATTATGTTACCCAACTGGTTGTACATTGATCAACTTTGAAACAGTATAAACTTTATATATGAGAGCTTTGTTGTGACACAACAAAGAGGAACATTACTAGAATATAAAAAATCTAAATGTCTTAATGTCAACGGATTTATTATTTCACGTTTGTCGAATTGAAGATAAAAGGCTACAGGTTCTTAACTAAGTTTGAAGAACTGTAGATTATAACTTAGCTATGTTTAAAGTAACACTCGAGGATAAAGTTATGTGATAGACATGTATAGATTAAATGTGCTGTATGTGCATGTGACAGATGGATGATCAGGCAACTGATGGGACTGGCGAGCACGGCGGCGGGGAGGCGGGAGGTGACCAAGGATGCCAGTTTGAGGATGGTACATCAACTACGGCTTGGCTACCTATGGCTGGCCCACCTTATGAATAGAGATGCTCGCCTGCCTGCCCCTGAACTCCTATGGTTTTGCACCCACCACGAAATCGGCCTGCTACTACGAGGTCCCAATCCACAACTTTTACACAAGTTGGTCTAGCTTTTCATTGCATTATAATGTTTTATTTTTTAAATAAAGGTACAAAAGTTGTTTCTTAAGGGAATATTAACACTTTTTAGTAGTAGAAGAAAATGCATGTTAATCAATATCACAAGCTGTCAAGGGAATTGTTTCTCTTTAAATAGATCTTTTTACGTTTTTTTAACGTGAAAAAATAAATTGTATTACCAAGTTTCGAGATCTGTAATCTGATTTTTCCCTTAGTCGAATAACTAACCTAATACATAACTAGAAACCAGGTTGAAGTAAATAAAACGTACCAAAGTGTGTTCACACAGAAACAACACATGTCAATACATCTGCTTGTTATAACGAATGAAAGATTACTAACAAGTAGCCACTAATAAGAAGCAATCATCACAGCAGAATCAAGATGCCAGCAAATCAGGGCAGGAGAGCAGATCTTTATTTGTTATTGGTTTATTCTAAATGAATTTCTTAAGATCACATTGTGACTACATATTTTAAGATTTGCTTGAATGTCCAATAATTTATTTAGAAGAATGTTGTTTTCTTATGGCAGAATCAGTCGTAGACAGCGCAGTTGGCAGCAGTGGGATCGTCTGCAGTTTCCTGAGGTGATGACAGGTCTGCCAGTCCCAGTCCAGTTGAGCTCCCATCCCTTAGTGAGTTTAATTTTCTTAATTGTAGTACATAAATAATGGATTTTGTAGCATCTTTATAGTTTACGGTACTCTAAGTTTAGTGTAATACGTTGAAAGATTTTTATTAAAAATGACATACTACTCAATATTACATGAATGTACTGTCTCACAGCTTAAATGGACATATTTGGAACTCTGCTATTTTGTAGTTCGGGTTGGCAACATGTATAAGTATTAGTGTCTGTGCTATAAGTACAGCATGATAAAGCCTGTTTTTGATGTCTATATATTTTTAAAATATGCTCTAAAAATGTAATTTTTAAACATTGTTACACAGTTGAAAAAATCGGTTTTCCCATGGATTTACTTGATCAAACTGCTCTTGGACTAACTAATCATTGACATAAAATATATTTTCAATATTTTACAGTGAAGAATACAGTTAACAATTTAAGAATTTAGTTATAGTTTACTGAAACTTGATTAATGGTTAGTCAGTAAAAGTTTAGAAAATTTCAATTTCTTAAGAACAGTTTCTATATATACCCATTAATTCCATTAAAATTCACACATATTTTTTGTATTTATAGTAAAATATAGAAGAAAGTTTGTACCAGTTTAATCCTTTGCAATTGGGAAGCTTCTAATGTGGCAAAAACCTTTCTCTAGCTCAGTTCGGATTTAGTCTCAGGTGGTTGCCCTTCCAGCTCGCTGGGCCGTGCATAGTGCCCGGCTGTGTTCTACGTCACCACTCAGTGCTTGCGTAACCATACGGTATACATCACTTTACTCGGATTTAAATGGCAGCGTTTCTTTAAATGATTGAAATTGAAATGAAATTCTCAAATAATTTTTAAATGTTTACTAGTTTTAAGACTGAAACTTTATCAATTGATTACTTATCATTTAACTTTTAAACAAACCAAGTAATATTTTACTTAAGTCATAGGTTGATCTATTTTAAAAGTATTTTTATTGCAGAATAAAAATTCAATTAGTCTAGTAGGTCTCTAGTACCAACATAATATAAATTAGTTCTATATTTTGAGCTTCATCTCCACCAAATGCACTGGCACTGACAGTTGAATAAAAAATAATTCTGAACAATGTTTACTATAGTATGTGCTGCAAAGAGAGAAATATTAATTGAGTTACTTATTTGACCGATAGATTGCAGCACTTTCCAGTCACAACTGGCTAAGAGTTGAATTTTGTAACTGTGTAATACATCGGGCCACACATTGTGGTCTGACAAGCTGAACGGCAAAACAACAAGGGCCACTAGGTGTGGCCCACCGAGCTTACGGACAGGACCTGGTCAAAACTCAATAACCTGACCAATCTGATTCAGAGAACAGCCATAGCCATCCTTGAGAGGATAGTCATATAATTGTAATACTAATCACAAACAGTTAATAGTAATTAATATATCCTTTTGATGTCATATATGACATTTTATTACACTCATTATGATATACAGCTATATTACTATGAGAGAACATTTTTGTTAGAAATATGATTGCTGTCAATCTGTTAGACACTTTTATACTATAAAAAGTTTTTATTTTCCACTCACTGTAAATTAAGGTGTTTATACACCTTATCAGATACACCTATTAAATTACTGCATTACCTAATTATTGCAATAAAAATGGCATCTATAGGTACTATTTTTAATGCAGATATTTCAATTGAACTCATAAAATTATACTGTTGAACATAATATTTTTTCAGGTATCAATTGAGGAGCAGATGGAAGACACACTATTGTGTTCAGACAGTGTAAAATGTTGAAAATATGTGCTTTTGAACTATGACTGCATTTTGCAGGCTAGAAATATTCTCATCAAAGATTGTGTCCAGGTGTCAAGCGAGGAGCAGGTGCAAGGCACTCTAGTATGTCCTGGCAGTGTGAGGGGCCGAGCATGTGTTTTGTTGAACTGCTCTGACTCTGCCAGTCTACAGGCTGGGGACATTCTTATCACACACAGCACTGATGTTGGCTGGACCCCTCTCTTCCCTCTTCTGGCAGGAGTGGTCACTGAGCTTGGTGGCTTGATATCTCATGGTCAGTCTTTATCTTTGTTTTCAGAATCCTTGATCAATGATTTTTTGTTCTTAACGTCTTAATTCCAGAGTGTTAGGAAATGTATAGTTTATAAATTTATTGCTTAATTAATATATAAAGAGGTCAGATTGCCATGTCATTTAAAATTTTGTTGTTAAATACTTTTAATGTCTGCTGGCTGCTACTAGGTGCTTGTGTTCTTGCTTGAGTGGTGTTGGGCCAGTAACTTAAATTTTAAGATCTGTTGAAACATATTTAATCCAAGCAATTTTTAATGCCTTATTTTGTGAAAAGTTAAGGTCTAGAATTCAAATAAATTGAGAAGTTTTTCTCAATCTAAAAATTGGTCTTGCACTACTGAAATACTTAGGTTCAGCTTAATTCATTTAATCGTATGCTAATTATGAATTTTTAATTTTTATGTAGGTGTATCTAATAAATTCTCTATAACTATTGTTTAAAATTCCTTTTTTGTCATATTCCCTTTTTTAAGTTTTGAAAAGTTAAACATTGAATTATAATGAATTAATCCAATGCCTTACTTCAGGTAGTTATCTATTGGGGATTTAGAGTTTGTTAAGTTGTCTAATCACTGATCAAACAATCACTTCACACTACACTGTATTATTTAACTTCATTAACATCTTCACTGCGGCTATATGCTGAGTGATCTCAGTAATCTAACATCACACCATTCATATGGCATCTGCCACAGTCAACATGTTAATTTAACCTTTAGAAACTGAAGAAAACAATTAAATAATTACATTACATTTTACAGAGCACTATATTAAACAAAGGCTATATTAATCAGATTAAACTGCGACAAGCACATGCGACTTTTGATAAAAATAATATTAGGTCTATATATCAAGAAATCTGAGCAAAACTGCATTTCAGGTTTTAACTAGGAGTTTAAGAATATGTATGGATTGAGTAATGATTTATTATGTGTGAATAAATTAGTTCCAAATCGTTCTGTTTTAATTTAACTTTGGATTTAGGTATTTTCTTCTATATTAACGTAATTGTCTTTTTCTGTTGGTTCCAATCGTAATTTACATAATTTAATGTATTGTCTTTCACGAGATGCACTGCATCATCTTTGTTAGGCCCGGCCTCCACTTGCGATTTGTTGTCGCGCGATTGTTTAGTCGCAAAAAATAGAACCTATTGTTTTAAATGCAGGCGCATCCACATGCGACAGAAATGCGACTGCGATTTAAAAAAACGCAACTGGACCTATTTTGACCGCGACGCGACTGTCGCGGAAATAAAATGAGTCACACGGACAGGCATCGACATGCATCCACTGGCGATTATTTATGTCGCATTTTTGACTGAGTACTGTCGAGCGGTGCTGTTTGTTAACTAAATAAATATGTCTGACAGTGACCTCTACTAGTAAATTAGTATTATCAGTCATTGATACTGATTTGCTAATTAGTGAAGTAGAAAAGAGACCGGCTCTTTATAATAAACAATTAAAAGAGTACAGTGACCGAAATATAAAAGAAAAACTGTGGACTGAAGTGTGTGGTAAAAGTGATAGAAAACTGGAATGAACCTTACATCAAAAGAAAAGAAAACATAAAGGTGAGTGATTTAAATATGATAGCATTAATTGGCTAAAAATACCACCTACAGGATATCTAAAAAATGTAGCCTACACTAACTTATAATTTATATCTTATCGGATTCATTGCAGTTCTATATGTTCCCGATTATCAATTTATTTTCGTCTTTGATATTGTATTATCTTATAAATCTATTATATTATCGTCTATTAAAATATTGTATGCTTTTTTAATTTATTCCCAACAGTTTTGTTTATTTTTTTTATTATATTTCACAAGAACATTTTTTCAATATTTCATTTTAATAGGGTCTACCTAATAGGTTTCTGTAAATAAAACATCGTTCATAGTTTTATTAGCAATTTATTTAAACCAAAATGTAGTTTTGGGCTAACAAGATATGGTTGTATAAATGATTAATAATGAAATTATTAAACTTTAGTTACTCTTAACATGTATTAATCAATTTTTTAAACAGAGGTTTCTTCCTGTTAAATCACTTCCATGTATTATTATGCCAACTTCTTCTTATTGATTTTAAACATGGTCGTATTGCCAAGGTAATGAGCCTTGAGGTGAAATGAAGTAATCTGCCAAGTAGTCTCTTGCTTCGATACCTGAAGAGGTACCCCGTACACCGACTTGTTGTATACATACCAGCGACACTCATAGCATTCATCTTCAACTCGAATACCATCTTTTCTTCTTACAAAGTTGTTGAGAACGCAGGATGATTTAATAATGTCATCCGCTAAAGTTCGTTTGGACATTCAATGGCCGATGGAAAATTCGCCATTTGTTGGCTAAAATACCAAACGTGCATTCCACCATTCTTCGAGCACGGCACATTCTGTAGTTGTATACTCTTTGTTTCATGGATAAATTCTTCTGGGATAAGGCCTCACTATATTTCTTGATGTAGCAAATGCTTCATCTCCAACTATAACAAATGCATAGGTTTTCCATTTTCGTCATTAGGAAGAGTTTGAGCTTGAGGGATGTTCAGTTGCCATCAATCAACTTTGCACCTAGTGCGGAGTTTTTCAGAATATTTGAATCACTGTTACTACCGTAAGATCCTACATCGATTGCTGTAAAAAACAATAGTCTGCGTCTATACAGCAAGTAACACAATCGAAAAGTAATTTTTTTAATTGTAAAAAAGAGATCCAGAGTGATTTGGCTTCTGAATTCTTATATGTTTGCCGTCAATGGCACCAATGCAATTTGGGAAGTTCGTTCGCAAGTAAAATTGTTTTGCTATCTCCTTCCAATCTTCCTCTGATTTGGTAGGCATGTGTATTGGTTGTAAACATGTCCACAATTTTGAGCAAGTATCTTTAATGATGTGACCAATTGTGCTGGCACCCAATAAATATTTCAAAGTGTAACGAAATGAAGCTGTTCCCAGTGGCAAGGTACCTGAAAATAAATAAATTTCTGAAAATAAGGAGGTCTATATCAAAAGTGTTATGATGAAGTTATGGCATAGGTTTTACATTTGAAATCAATAAAATATAATTTTTAATTATTCTAGGGGGGTTAATACTAAATTTGTATTCCAGGTACAGACGTTCAAAAAAAGTGGAAGAATTTAAAGGACTGCTTTTTGAGGGAAATTGCAGCACAACGAAAAACCACATCAGGCCAAGGAGCAACAAAAAGAAGAAAGTATATCCATTTTGATTGCGTTGCTGTTTTTGGTTCCCTTTGTAAAAGGAAGAGAAACTATTAGTAATATCTCCCTCAATGAAACGGATGGATATGAACCAGAGCAACCACATGATACATCTGATGACATTCAAGAAGGTAATTCTACTGGCAAGATGCTCACTTGGCATTAATGCACAGACCGAGCGTGAAAGGCGTAAAAATAGTAAGAAACAAAATGCAAACTCATATGAGACATCTTTATTGAACATTTTGAAAGCAAGAGACAAAGTGACGAGGGTAATGAAGATAAACACTTCGCTTTAATGTTGGTTCCAATGTTAGGAAAATTAAATGAAGAGCAAAAGCATTATGCTAAGATTAGAAATTTTAAACGTCATGAGGCAAGCTCGAAACATTAATCCACGCCCTGGTTACATCAGCTCTTCCCAACATACACAACAGCCACAGCATAGCCATTCTGCTTACGGACATAATTCTAACCAACCTGTGTATCCACAAATACTGGGCCAATGCAGAATTTTTACAACGATTTTGCAGGAAGTGTTTTGTCATCACCCTCTGCAAGTGGAAGTGATCTTTTTGATTTATCGTAACTCTTTTAATGGGTAAACTACTAACCCTTAGTTATTCCTATAACATTTGATTTTTTATTAATTTGTACTTGTGTTTTTTAAAATGTTTTGATTTAATAAAGAGTTTTTAATAGATAAACAATAAGATAATTTGATTTTCTGTAATTATTACTCACCTCAAGTCACTGATAGACGTTCTTCTGGTGGTATAGACAATCTCCATTTTGTGTTTTTATATGTAATTGATGGACCAATTATTCTCAAAAGTTCATCAAAACTATTTTTCGTCATTCGGTAATACTGAAAGAATTTTATAGGATGTTCACTCAAATCTTCAAATAACTTGTGAAAACTGCCCTTTTAGTAATCGCTGACTTGTTATTGGGTGAACCCAGTAATTATGTTTTCGCCGTTTACGTCTAGCACGAAGTAAAAGCGCGATCACAACACTTGCTTCGATGTCATCCATGATCAAAATCTACAACGATTCTGTCGCAAGTGGATGCACCTCAATTTTGTTTTTGCGACTGCGACAAAACAATCGCGCGACAACAAATCGCAAGTGGAGGCCGGGCCTTAGTGTGGCTAGTCAGTTACATCATCGCTTATTTGACAAGTAGGCAAGCACCTCTGTTGTTCATAGAGAGTTAGAATTGCTTCCCTCACTTCTCAGTTGTTCCTCTATGACTGTCCATGGTTATATACATGTAATTCAGCCACTTAATAAAATTATTTTATTTGATTGTAATAAAATATTAACCATTTAGTTGTTATTTTTTTGTGATAATTTATTGTTTTATCATTCATCTTCAGAAGCAATCTTAGTCTTACTAATCGCTAAATTTGATTTAATTAATTTTTTCCAAACTTTGTTCAGTATTTTAAATTGTTATACTTAATATTAAATTTTGTCTTTCAGTTCAAATTTAACCTACCTCATGATAATAAATAGGCAGCAAACAAAGGGAAGGAAAGCTGCTCCCACTTCATAGATACATTACTATCAATTTTTAACCAACAAATGTCTCCCATTTCATGATTAAAATTTTTTATTCTGTGTGTAATTTTTGTAATCAGGAAAATGTCTAGGAGTTTTATAAAAAAAACATGCTTTATATCTGGAAAGTTTGTCCTAGTCATATAAGTAGTATAATATATTATGTTTATTTTAAGGTGCTGTGGTTGCAAGGGAGTATGGTTTGCCCTGCGTTGTTGGAGCAACAAATGCAACTCTCATTTTCAAAACTGGTGAGTTTAATCAGTGTTATTTGAAGCAATAATAAATGTTCAAATGGAACTGCTACAAATTTTATTTTTTATTTTGTTCTAGGTGATGAAGTTTACTTGGATGGAAAAAGCGGATTAGTGCAGAAAGTGTCTTCTATTGCAAAACAGAAACAAAAATCTTGATACAACTCTATGAAAAGGAATATTTAAGTGATTTAGATTATCTAATCTAAATTGGTATCTAATCTATCTGATCTAAATTAATCTAATTGAAAGTCCTAGGCCCTTTTCTGTTTTTAATCCTGATAAACGATTTACCATCTAGTTTAAGCTATAAATCTGTAGTTTTTGCTGACGCTACTACACTGTACTGTAGTATGCCAAATAAGGATCTAAACAATCTTAGCCTATTTATGTCAAACGCTCTTGAAGAAAGCATACATTGGTTTAAGGTGAATGGCCTATCTTTGAACCAAACTAAAACACAACACTTAGTTTTTACTCTAAGCAGAGCCCATGTCAGTCACGAAAATTACAGTAATGTAAATCTCCTTGGCTTTGTACTTGACCCTTGTCTAAACTGGAGTGCACACATCCAAAAGGCTTGTGCTAGACTAAATAGAGTAATCTACTTATTAAGAAACTTAAGAAATAAGTTACCACAGCCACTATTAAAAAATGCTTATTTTGCTTTTTTCCATAGCATTCTGTTGTATGGGATAAGTGTTTGGGGTGGAAGTCACCATCTAAAAAGTGTATTGTTACTAAAAAAAAGCAATAAGAATTATGAGAAGGGCATCATTAAATGCTCATTGTAAACCTTTTTTTTTATTACTGAGGGAATTTTAACTGTAGTAAATGTGTGTGTGTGTGTGTGTGTGTGTGTGTGTGTGTGTGTGTGTGTGTGTGTGTGTGTGTGTGTGTCTTAGTAAAGTTAAGGAAAATATTGATAGTTTTAAGCTGATCTGTGATAACCACCAACATAACACCAGAAATGACTATCAGTTGCAAGAACCCTTCTGTAGGCTAAGTCTAACAAAAAATTGGCTTGATAGTGTCAGTCTTAAAATGTTCAATAAGTTACCACCTTGTGTTCATCAAGTAAGCCTTTGCAAATTTCGGTCTTCCGTGTACAATTTCCTAGTGGTTAGGCCATTTTATGATATTAAGGAATTTTCTGAGTTACCATCTAGGGAATTCATTACTGCTTTTAGTTCGGGCTAGCCCATTTTTTTCTGTAGGCTACCTTTTTACATTGATGTGTTGTTTAAAATGTCTATATTATTGTACCTACTGTAAATGTTTCACGTATGCCTGATCTGTATTTTAGTGTTTTAAACCAGTTAGATGTTTTTATTGTAAATGTTGTTTTAACTTTCTGACAAATCAACCATTTATGTAAATAGTTATGACATGTAGGCATTGTTATGCAACCATATTAATTGGTGTTCTAGGTACAATGATACTGTACTGAAACAGATTGACTTACTATATTGACATTGTCTATTGCTTGTTACAGTTTAATGACAGAAATAAATCTTGAATCTTGATATTTTTGTGTCATGAAATATTCCTAGGCGAGTTCAAACTCACTTTCAATAGCACTCCCATAAGGAAAGAAACATGATATTACTCATACTGATGTACAAAGTATAGTAGAGAATTTATAGCATGACCGGTGACTTCGAGATGCGCCGTAGGCAAAGACGGAACTAAAGTGGTGGGGGGTGGAGCGGCTCAGTCTGTTGCCGTATTTAGCCTTGTGAACTTCGGTCTCCAGTCTTCTATACGTGCCGCCCAAAAAACATTCGCTTGTGCCAATTCACGAGTTGTAATATAATTTGTGAATTAATTGCGTTGTGCTCATTACGTTTTAAGTAAAGAGTTTGAGATGGTGCATAATGTAAAAAGTAAAATTGGAGGTAGAAAGGTTATACACGGTCAAGCAAGAGAAGTGCTTCCCATTTTATGAAACGGGAAGCAGAAACCAACACACTTATAAATTTGAAGAAAGTTCAACAGCGTGTCGTAGAGGCAACTGGAATTTCTGAAAGTACGCTGAGACGAATTTTGAAGGAGGAAAAAAATAAGTCCAATTGGCAATTCTTTTAGTACGCCCAACAAAGTAAGAAAACGCAAACATACTAAAAGTAATCTGGACAATTTTTTATTTGGGTGTGTTCAATAAATAATTTTCATCGACAACGGGGTTTTATTATGTTAACTATTGCGTGTGGATCGTTGGCGTTATTGTTATTTTAAGTATACATCATTAAATTAACTTGGTACAAGTTGGTAGATAAAACTGAGTTTTTTCTTATTCTACAGTGTATATTGACAAATTAGTTTAACCAGTTTTATATTAATTTTTAATTTAGCAGCTAGGCTATGTCAGTTGAAAATTTTGTAGTGTATAATTGTATCTACTATCGTAAATCCTGAAGCTTACACGGTTAGTATATGATAAATTGAATTTTAATGGCTAACAAAGCGTAACAATTACAATTCTGAACTGTTGTCGTCGTTGGAGATCAAGAATAATATAAATTCCTACCCTTTCCCAATTTATGAGAACCCTTTCTTACCACCAGGTATCTCTACTGCGAACTCATTAAGAAGGGTGAGCTATGAACACAATTTCGGCAGAACATAGTCATTGTTAAGATCACGTACATCCGGTCCCAATATTTCCAAGATTTCCTGTATTGAATTCCCCATCATAAAAGTCCGTCGCCGTAACTTCAAAAGAGTCTAGAAATGTTCAAATATTCTCAAGGTCTCCTATACTAAATTGCTCATCATAAAAGACCACCGTGGTAAGAACATAAGGGTCTAGAAATGTTGGCAAACACTACAATATTCGGCTCCCGCCACCACTATGAGCCGGGAGCCGAAAACTCTCAGTAGGGTTAGTAGCACCGAATTCCCACCCCTACTTTAGATTGTGCCCCCACGCGCTCAACTCCTCCACTCCTCACGCGCATCCCACCGGTCATGCTATAACTTCCCTAGAGTAGGAGTACATCACGCCACGTGTCGTGTAACAGGCTTCACTGAGGTTGCATGCAAAATGTCAAGTAAATAGATCATTTCATTCTTGAGATGTGCAGACAGACAAACTTTACATACACACTTACAAAGGAAAGAAATACACTATTTTATGGGAAAGAAACTGTTGTATTCCCACTGTAGACAGAAGAGAAATTGTGTCAGTCTAATGTGTCAAGGCTTCAATGAGCTCAGGCAAATTCTGTGCTGGGACATGCATCATATAACTTATTCTTGTCAATGTAGAATGAAGTTTCAAGCAAATTTAAATTGAACAGGTTAAATATTTCTCGAGATATCCTTCCAAATGTTGTCATTAAGTTATGTTTCAAAGCAATGTGTTTAAATAACAAAAATTCTGGTGAGCCAGGGAGGATACTACAATTTTTTTTTTAAAGGAGAGACCGATCCCCTCCTCCCCCCTCCCGATTTAAGAGTGGGCTGAAATGAAATCATGGTCTCAGCTTATTTTTTCTTTTCACTATGAATAAAAATATACAAAAAAGTCACCAATAGATTGTGTGCTATGTGTTGGGTAGTTAGGTTACATATGTTAATATGTTTACAGATTTATTTATTCTGTGAGTTTCTTGTTATCACGGTTACCCATAAGATCAATGCATAAATATTTGTTAACACTCAGACAAATCCAACAGAGTAACATACACCACTATCAAACTCAGCACTGCCTGTATAGAAATGAAGCTACTGCCTAATTTGAAGTGTATTAGTCTGTTCGTTTACGAGATATTGTGCAAACTGACAGACTGACAATTGAAATTTTTCCAGCCCCTCAAATGATAATCTTCCTTAAGTTCAGCCAATTATTTGTTATGAGTTATGCAATTTTATTCTTATTGACAGAGTTAAGGTTTGAACAATGAAGTAAAACGAGAATGACAACTATTAACATACACTCTTGCTAAGCATTGAAAACATCTAGAATATATTCATAACTGTGCCTTAATTAGTTACCTAATCTTCTAATTTCTTCTTCTGATTGGATTGATGATGATGATGATTAGCAGGCAATGTCGATATTCACTGATGCTACTTCAGCAGTAAGACAAGTAGTGCAATGCCTTAGGAATACTTTTATAACACTGTAATGAATGTTTTTATGCATTTTATTATACATTTTTTTATGTATACATACCACTTGTGTAACAGGTTACTCGTTTAACCCTCCAGCTGGTATGAAACGAATTTTCGTCACCAAAGGCCCGTCCGATTTGGCAATGACAAATATTCGTCGCCAAAGTAGACATGCACAGTTATTGAAATTTTAGGCAATTAAGGTAATATAAATGATTTTTATTTGATATATTCTGAAACAGCATTAACTATAGTACCAATTTACTGTTCTTACTTCGATTATTGTCTTCTTTGTTTACTGTAAAACATTGTTCTCTATGACAGCTGACGTGAACGTAGTACGGGTCAACCACATTGTTGTGAAACTGTAAACAAGGGCCGGGTTTTGTGTTTGAGGTTGTGAATCCAATTGTATTTGTGGAAATTGTATTTTATAGTGTTTTAGTGTTATTATTTTTTTTTTAGCTTTCTTAGGTTATAGTTTTAGTATGGGTGAAAACTTTAGAGACCGATAAATCTAGTGACGCTGAGTGAAAAATGAAACTTTGTATATATTGTACATATGTAAATAAGGTAAGATTAAAATTTATTATTTTATTTTATTTTTGTTTTATTTGTAATACTTATATAAGTAAAAATTCATTCATGAGATTATGTTTACCCACAAAAATAATATTTATTTAGAAATCTACGCATTTTTGAAAATAAGTAAATATGCGTGATTTTTCATACAAAGCCCTGTACACATACGTTTTGAGGTAAAAGTTACAATAATTATATATTTTTGGAATCAGGACAACATTTTGAATAAGTTATACATGATGTAAAGCTTATTGCTAAGCAGTTACTCAACGGAATATTTACAAAAATAATGTCCAAAAAATGTTTTCTTACATTTTGTAAAAAAGAACAAAAATATGTTTCCATGGAAACAATAAGATATTGTTATTATAATGCTCTCCATATAGTTGTGAATACATTGACTTATAATAGTTTATATTGGGACTAACAGTTATGAAATGTGATACATTATAAGAAACGTCTGCGAGGCTGTTAAAATAGAGCCGCCAGTACAGAGTGACACCATTGCCAGTTCTAGGGTTAAAATGAAACTAATATCTTTATATTTGATGTTTACTTTATTAGCCCATGTTGTGTGCAACACAGTAACAACATACAGATGTATTTTTATTCTTGTTTTTAGCCTGTAATGAGAGTCTCAAATTGTGTTGTTCAATGTTTCCAGTATATTGAAGTATATTATTACATTCAAATCTTTTTGCATCACTTTTAATATGAATCGTGTTTGCTACAAATATAGCAATACCATGAAGAACTGTATATTAAGTTATTTGTTGTGCCATCATTTAATATTCATATTAGCGAGAATTAGATTTTATACTGTAGTGATGTATTATATTCAAATTGATATTTTATTATTATTATTTATATTACTTCAATAACAGATTCTCACTAATTAAGTTTTAAATACCTCTAGTACAATTTATTCATGGGGTACAGTTTTTTTTCCTTAGAATATAATATTTTAAATCATAAAGTTGTTAAATTGAAGGAAACATCACATTTTACACTAGGAGAATTATTAATGATGTACCTGTTGTCAGTGTATTACTAGTCAAGTATTTATGGAAGATAAATAAAATCAAAATATTCATGTTTTCAATATAACTTCTTGTGTCATTTAACCCTTCCATATGTTTTCTCGTGAACACCATAAATTTTAGTATAGGCAATATTCCTATGCAATCTATCAGTGACAGGGGAAGTATTTTAACACGTTCACAATAATGAAATGCATAGCAACGTGTACCCCATTGGGCGCACCATTCACTTTACAAAAGCCCGATGTGTACCCGACTGCCGGGTCCACGACAGCAGTTGTGAAAGATCGCATGTACCCGATGAGGTCATTACTATAAGGTTATGCGTATTTCATTCAACCGGTTTATACCAAACAGATTTACATCATCTTGTCACCTCAACATTATAGAATGAAATGTCAGCTGCTGTTTAGAATGGCTTAGTTTTACATCGTTTTTCATTATGCAGTATTAATATTCCATTGTTTTAATTTATACAGATTGTAGTATAAGTCTAAATGTGTTTTAATACATAAATCTGCAAAATAGTGAGCCACAATTGTAGCTAGGTACACTTTTTGTCCTAATTAGAAAGATTTTGTTTTTATTTTATAAAATTGAAAAAGTTACAAAACAACAGTAATGGAATTACTGCTCGTATTATGTTATACATTTATTTCAGTTATGTTTTCACTATATTTTAAAAAGTAACTGGGAATAAATGGGTAATAACAATAACCAGGTACCTGATTCACAAAGTCAGTGTTGCACAATTTTTTCACTTGTTCATCAGTTGCACAATTAATGAAACAGTGAGAACTGCTCTTCACCTAGATTACACTACAATATTATATTTTGTAGTGTGTCAACAGTGTCTCTGATGTTGAAACGATGTGAAGAGTTCGTTTTGAGCTACTTTGTCACTGACTATTTTTGGATCTCTTCATATGAACATGACTTCAGATTCCAGAAGTCAAGTCTGTGAAATCAGTTTCCAGATACTGCGCTGAGAGGAAAGTGAACTGCAGCTAAACTCAACATTCACATTGAATCAACTCTTCTCAGCATAGCTTCACCATAGCATATTGAGCCTAGGAGGAATAGTTAATATAAATAGATTGTGTTCCAAAATGCTAGCCCAAATATTTACTGAAAATTTATTGTGAATGATTCTGTCTGATGGCATGTGGATTCCCATCTGCTCAAACATGTTTCTTATGGACTCTAATTGTAGCTGTCCTTGGAATTTGATGCTATACATTAAATAAAACTCTGGATAAACAGTTTGGATCAACACACAGTAATGTGGCAATAGAGTTTCGACTTGCTGAGTGCAGTCATGTGGCAATAGTTTCGACTTGCTGAACTTAGTAGAAATATATATTTCTAGAACCCTACAACATTGGCGTCATTGGAATTTACCCGTACATCAATTTCTCTGGTACTCTTCAGGGTTTACAAAAATTTCGCCAAGTACCATGCCCTAAAAAAAATTGCATTACTATTGATTTACAACAGTGCATTTATGTTTAAGAGTGTCATCTGATTTAGGAACACCTGTAAAAAGTGTTTAACTTCTGTTTAAATATTATTAGTATTATTAGTTCTAAAAATTGTGAAATGATATTGTTGATAAAAATACAATTTCTCTGTTATTTGTGAACCGATCTTAATACTTGAGGTGTCAAACATTTCATTAATTATCGAGTTGTTTTTAATGTTTTTTATAATGTTGTATCTACCATGGTTTTCATCAACATTATTATCAATTAATTATTATTATTAATTAAATTTGACTAACTAATTTAATTAGTTCAATTTAGCATAAAAGTGCTTAAACAATCATTTTGTAACAAGTCAAGATTCTTTATTCATTTTTTGCAAAGTATTACATTTAAAAAAGATAGTCATACAAAACTACAATCCGGTAGCTTAAGGAACTTATGTAAAAAAAAAGCAGAAAACAAAGCATTTTAAGACAGGTTTTTTTTCTCTCTCTCGTAGGACTCTTGTCTTCTTAACTTAGAAATTGCACCTTATCCTAAAAGGTCCTTTGCGTTGCTTCCGGATATTCTGGTTGGGTAAGATTGGGAGTAGAGACCACCTCCTGTCGAGATTCATGAGGACGAATTTAGGGCATTAATTTCAGCCATATCCTCTTGGAAGAAGGGGAAGTCAGCTCTGAACCAGCCTCTCCAGTCAAAGCAAGCTGGGGGTGTCACACTCTCTTATGTCTAGGCTAGCAAGAACCTTTGACCCTTAGGGAACCCCACCAACTTCAACAGTCATCTCCCGCCGAAGACTAGACCTATTGAACTACCCTTTCACCCCAGAATTTCGATAATTACAATTAGTGATGTGCTGCTCCTGGACATCCATAAGGTTGCCCAAATGTAAGTGATGCATCGGTTTTTGCTTTGCATAGTGTGGGTTAACTGCAAGGTATAAACCAGCCAGAAGTGAAGCCTCCTGGGGTTAACACATGTTTATAGGAACTTTTTTTCTTTGTTCACCACTATAATTAATAATTTTCTACAATTTCTTAAAATAATTTTGAATCATTCTTTGTAAACTACAAAAAAGGTTACTTACCACTTTTTTACTATTAAATGTTGTGTTAGTTATGAATATGGAAGTGCCCATAAATGGAGTAGGCAACTAAGCAACAGATTTGTACTGTCGATGTAATAGTGTAGTTACAAGTTTGTTACCTTACAACTCTTCAAATTACTATCCTTTATGTAAGAATTAAAAAAAGTTTATATATTTCTATTTTTATATTGCAAAAAAGAGCTTTGAGAATCATAACAAAATTAAATTTTAGATCATCTTGTAGGTCTATATTTAAACAGTTAAATTTATTGACCATTCCGTCACTTTATATATATGAGGTCTTAATGTATACCCATAAAAACTTACTTAATAATATCACCACAAAAGATCATGATTATAATACAAGACAGAGAGACAGACTTACATACCCAATCCATAGAACTAAATTATTTGAAATGTCCCCTTATTACAAAGGACTAAAATTTTACAATAAAATTCCAATATCTCTATCCTCTTTGCCTCCAGAAAAGTTCTCTATAAAATTAAAACATATTTTAATAGAGAAAGAATATTATTCAGAAACTGATTTTCTAAATGATGCAACCTTCATTAATTAAATTACCCCCAACCGTATCAAAACATTTTGATGTATATATATTAATTCCACTGTATTTATTTTATCACTAATTATTTTTAAATGTGTTTTATGTTTTGTAAATTATGTTATTTTAGTGTAATAATAGCTACATCTATCTTTATTTAATTTTAATATGAATTATAATCTGTACCTGTATCATTAGAGTTTACTGTTTTATATACTTACTGGATCACTGTTTGTGCGATTAATATTGATTATTTATCAATGAATTGTTAATTATGTTTATAACTTTTTTTAATTAGGTTTAGTATATTTTAAACTATATTGACGTGTCACCTGTTCATTGTAGATTTTATCTACTACATTTATGTAACGTTATGTGACAATAAATTTCTGATTCTGATTCTAAACAATACAGTAAATAACAATAAATTGTATTTCATGTTATGTTATTATGATAGGTCACTTCTGCTTGTATAAATAAAAGCAGAAGTTATCTAATGAACTTTCTAATTTGAGAGTTCATTTAAACTATATGTAACAAAGCACTGTACAAGAAAATAGTAGAGGTAATAAAATAGAATCATGTCTAGTAAATAAATATCCTTTTATTATCAATATGTTACATATCAATATTAATTGCTGTTAAGCTTTCTGAGTAGAAATCTAAAAAATTGTATAACAGAAAATTATAAACAAGAGCAGCAAGGCAGTTCCCGCAAACGGTGGCGGGATCAGATCTAGGATGGAGAGATGGGGATAGTTCTGTTACTGCTGGACCAGTACTTCATACTCCGGGTATCCCAACTCTTGGCCTCCATAGGGAATGTAGCAGACCGCATGGCTTGGCTGAATCTGCAATTGCAATATATTTTGTAATGTTACTCAACACTGTTATTCCAATATTATCACTGAACACTGTACCTTAAATACATTGCATTTAGTCTTTTCACTTGATGAATGACACTTTTCTTACCTTTGATTTCTTTATCAGAAGGATAATTACTGCTGATGGACAAATACATAAAGTAGTCAGTTGTTCAAGACCTAACTATTTACTGCTGCTGGACAAATACATAAAGTACTCAGTTGTTCAAGACCTAACTAATTACTGCTGCTGGACAAATACATAAAGTACTCAGTTGTTCAAGACCTAACTAATTACTGCTGCTGGACAAATACATAAAGTACTCAGTTGTTCAAGACCTAACTAATTACTGCTGCTGGACAAAAACATAAAGTACTCAGTTGTTCAAGACCTAACTAATTACTGCTGCTGGACAAATACATAAAGTGCTCAGGTGTTCAAGACCTAACTAATTACTGCTGCTGGACAAATACATAAAGTGCTCAGGTGTTCAAGACCTAACTATTTACTGCTGCTGGACAAACACATAAAGTACTCAGTTGTTCAAGACCTAACTAATTACTGCTGCTGGACAAATACATAAAGTGCTCAGTTGTTCAAGACCTAACTAATTACTGCTGCTGGACAAATACACAAAAGTGCTCAGTTGTTCAAGACCTAACAACCTTTGAGTTCACAGTAAAGTTTGAGTGAAATTTAACAATATAACATATAACAATAATTTTGATACATATAACACCTCCCATTTTATAAACTTTTTCAAAAGTTTTGTAAACAAACAATGTGTGTACATATAAAAATAAAAATGTTTTTCTACCTCAACATTTATTATTTCTATTTGAAAACAATGGTATAGTTATAACATAATGTATATTACCAACTTCATTTCAATTTTTGTTTATATGTAACTTTTTTACAAAATCAGTCTATTTTAAATAAAATGTAATTTGATAATCCTCATAAAAGGCCTGTCAACAAGAAATGAAACAACTACAAGAATAATAGTTGAATTTATGTCAGTATAAGCATTTGCAAAGTGTATTTCAGATACTAAAATAATAGAAGATTACTAGTTAAAGATCTTCCTAAAACTGACAAAAGAAAGGTATCTTTTGTTTGGCAAAGACAAGTTTTGGCACTGGATGTTTGCAATGTCTACACAGGTGTGCTGAAAAGTATGAGAAAACTGTAACAACTTATAATAATTTACCCTATATAAATAAAACTTTGCACATATACTGTTGGTGATTCTTAGTCAGTTCACGTAAGGAGTCACTGGAATATGTCATAAATTCAGGTGTATTAAAAGTCTTCAAGAAACAACTGTATAAACAATTTAGACAACACTGAAAAATGGTGGATATTTTAAATTTTTAACTTGCTCTTTCAAAAAAGTGTGTCACTCAAAAAGCTGGCAAAATTTATCTTCTATCTACCACTCTGCTAGATGTCTAAAAGAAATGTACCTACACACTTAAAATTGTGCATGAATCTTCATTTTTATATAACCAACATCAATTTCTATGAGTGTGCCTATCCCTCAATGGAATTTGACTAAGTGTTAGTGAAGCTACAATGTCTGCATGATATCTCAAGAACAAATTATATAGACTCAAATTTTGGATATTTTGCTATCACTAAGAGAACTGGCTTGCATTAGTCGTGGAGCACGGTGGTGAGCTAGAAAATTGTACCTCTCTTCTGAAATCCATAATGTGCTTCTTGCATTTCTAGCTTTATCTTGGTCATTTAATTATTTGAGTTATTGATGATTATTGTTGTTGTATATAAAACAGAATTCTACAACCATGAGGTACTTTACAAAGACTGACAGTTCCAAGATTAAATTCATAATAGATGAATAATGTACCCACATTTCATTGGTCAAATAAAACCTAAATTTGGTGTTTAGTGACATTACCTTGCCAATGGTGGTGGATCCCTCATGTTGTGCTCGGCCGATGAACAAAGTCTCACCGGTTTCACTAGTACCTCCTACAACGGCATTGGGTGGCACCTGGCCCTCCACAGATGGTACCCATTGCAAGTTACTGCCTGTCAATACCTGCACAGAGTCGTGTGTCATTACACTGCCAATGGTGGTGGATCCCTCATGTGCACAACCGCCAAACAAAGATATATCGCTTTTGGAATAATTAATATTTCTATGATTTGAGCAAATCATATATACGTTTGATATACCTGCTTTGAGAGGGTCTGTCATGTCAAGTTATAAGAAAATCTTTAAGATGAATTAAAATTCTGTTTGCAATCCAAGAAAAAAGTTGAACTCCATTATAATGTAGATTAAATGTTAATCTTTAATGTATAACAGATAGATCTTAAAGCTTAAAGGCAATGAAGTTATAATAATACAAATGTTTGTTAAATATTACAACCATTAATCACTTTTTTCCATGTCAAGTTTACTTACTCCAAAACCATAACATACAAATAAAATATACTATATTTCATATCCTATCAAAGTGACATTTTTGTTTATAAATTCAGTTTTGAGTTTTCATTTAATTCAATGGAAAATATCAGTTGATATATCTTTTCATACAAAAATGTATATGGAAAATAAATAAATAGAGAGAAAGGGACCTTCTTTGTCCAGACTAGAAATCCAAATGCTATTTTATAAATCTTTGATCATATATTCAAGTGAAAATATTGTATAAAGATTTATAAAATAGCATTTGGATTTTTGGTCTGGACAAAGAAGGTCCCTTTCTCTCTGATAATAACCAAGTTAATTACAACTCCCTGGGACGACATCAATCCAGAATGGACATCAAACAGTGTGATATGATTTTAAGTAGAATGAGGTGAAATTCTAATCGTACAAATAAGAAATAACACAATCAAGAGGGAGCATAATGTTAAAAGAGATACTGAAATGAATACAATTTATGTAAAACATTCATGACAAGAATAGAGATTTGTGATTACGTGACATTTAAGTAATGATTTACCTCATAGTCCTGTTTGCCGTGTTCAGCACCACCCCAGGCCACGTAGCAGACTCCATGAGAGCTGAGCACCTTGCCGGGTATCACCCCACCCTCGTGTTGGGCTCGTCCCACATACAGGTTCTCATTGTCAAACCCTCCCAGCACGGCGTTGGGCGGGATAACACCACCCTCGCTCGGCACCCACGCCACCTCACCGCTAGCAGACGGCACGTCCGGCGTATCTACAATGTTGCGCAGCGGGTCGATATCATAGTTCTCGTCTGGCCAACAGTCAAGCAACGTGCAGCGTCAAGCAAAGCACATTTAGCGGAGACAGATTAGCAAGATAACGTACACTTAGCCCCAAGTTAGAGAGTTACTTTTAGAGTACACATTTAGTTGCATTTAGTTACTTTTCTAATTCACAGTTGTTATTATTGAGTTTCCCCATTACCTACTAATCTACTACTTACTACCTTCTATGATTACTAGGTCCTCTGGTTAAGCTAACAGTAAACTACTTGGTCTACAATAATACAAATTAAATGCATGATTGTTTCTTTCTAATGGATTTATTGAAATACTTTCTCTCTTTTTCCACTTTTCATTCTGCTTAGAGATATGAACTGACTACCAAGTCTTCAATTTGTTGCTGTTGTAATGAATAGTGATTCAAGCTTTGATATGTAAATGTGCATAATTTTGAGGTCCTTTATAGGAAGTAAAAATTGGGCGTGCTAGAGAAGAACAAATTATTGAGTATGTTTAATTTAATTTAATTCCTATTTTTTGTATATTAATGTTCCGATTCCATAGTGGTGTAACAACAACATGCATGCTACCATTCAATCTATAAACTAGACAGTTCCAAAGAGTATTTTTAGTGGCATAATACTGTGAAAAGACCCTCATGTTCATGTAGAAAGAATCATTTTATTCAAAATCCCACATTATAGACAGGTTGATATCTGTGTCATTAACAGTAAGAACAGTTGTGTTTGTTTAGTTAATCCTTTGGAAAAGTAACAAAATATTATGATATTCAGCTAAATATAAAATACAGGTAGGATACATTTTGAAATTGGTTGATCAGTGATGATGTAGCTAGACTTAAAATTATTATAGTCTGCTAAAAAAGTTATAAAAAGTCTTTGCCACCATTGTTTATGTATGTAAGGAAACAGGTATTGTTTAGTGATATCCTCTTTATGTATACAGAGTAGATAATTTAATCTTCCAGAATAATCTCCATTACATACAAGCACAAAATAAGCCTATACAAATAGTTTGCATGCAATTTAGAAATATTACTTTAAATTTTGCTTTATTTTAAGAAATTACTGTAATCAGTAATTATAGATATTCAAAAATAAATTACAATATTTCTCTTTAGAACACTGGTTTTATGAAATTAATATTCATATTGATTTTTGGTATTATGATCTTAGTTATGTACTCATTTAATCTGGCATACAATTATTATTTTTACCATATTTGTATTTAAAGAATTGGTGTGCAATTACATTATTATGCTTTTTAGGTTTCAATGCGAATTAATTCATTCTTAGTATTGACAATATTTTAACCCTACATCCAAAAATAACTTTTCACAATATTGGAATAAGGTACATATTGGTGCAATTGCATGCAATTTATGTGATTATATATATTACAGTTCTGTAAGTGACAATTGATAGAAGAGCATTCTAGGGATCACTATTTCTCCCTAACCGTAACAAGACAATTATGAAATCTGAGAAGGATATAATCTAATAGTTTTAATATCTAGCCATTTTATATATTGAATTTTTAGTTGTAATAACTTAAATAAACATATAAATGTTGATCTACAAATGAGAAATCTGCATCAATTAGTTCCACCCAGAACCGTTACGATTGGGACAAACCCTTGATCAATTCAGTGTGAGGCAGGCGTGACTTAACTGGTGAGCTTGCATTACAAGTGTGATTCTTAGCAGCTATATAAGAGTAGTTGTAAGATAGTCAATATGTTTTGTGCATGATGTACATTTAAAAATTTGAATTAAGGCAGAAACTCAATTCGGAAGGATTCCCAGAGACAATGGTATCATCGCAACATAGTTGGTGGTACCGAGTTTCATACACATTACAAGGATAATATATAATGGTAAATAGATTTTTGTTTGATAAATTCCATTACCCTTACATTACATTCCAATTTATTTTTTCATAGTCTATTATTTTGCACTTTTTGTGGACATTTAATTTTATATTGACAAGCAGTTTACAGTTTGTTATGACATAAAATATAGTTGAAAATATATCAACTTAAAAAAATTAAGTAAGATAGAATTTCTTAGCTAAGAACAATTTCTAGCTAGTGTAGTTTCTACTTTATATACATCTGGTACTCTTGCTGTGTGTCTAGATCTGGATCTAGCGTTATGTGATTGGTATTCACAAAATATTAAACATTTATTGCCAGGTTTATTGATTTTCTCTTCTTAATATGGCTTACAATTAAATAAAATTAATAACCAGTTAAATTTATTAATTTTACATTATGTAATTACCATTTTAAATCTAATTTTGTAAAATTAAACTGATATTAGAATTAAAATTATTATGTAAAACACATTAAAAGTTTTCTTACATAATAAATGATATACAAATAATAATTTACCATAATTTAGAATAATTTTTTAATAAAGTGAATTTAATGATAAATATAGTTTTAAATAAGTAAATTATTAAAAGTTAACGATAATATTTTGGGTATAATAATACATATGTATATTTTTAAGCAAAAAATAATACTATCCAATATTTTGTGTGTAATAATATAATATATATATGTATATTTTTAAGCAGAAAAGAGTACTATCTTCTTAGATTATATTTGACCATCTAAAGAAAAATAGTAAGGCATTCATTCACATTTTAAAGCATCTAAGTAAATAATCATGCATGAATTTTCTGGCTCAAGTCATCTCGTTTAGGCATTTAAATATAGAAACTTGAGATGATGAAACTTACCGATAGATTCTGCAGTTGATGGATTATGTAACACAAAATGGTACATCAATAGAATAGGAAAAGACACAGTAGTGTTTGTGAACTACCTTATATTCTATGGGTGGACATATTCTACTTCAATTTTATGTAAAGTACTTTATACATGGTATTTAAAAGTTTTAGTAGAAACAATCATATACTGATTTGATCATTTAAGTTTTTGAGAAACCATTCATATGTAAACTCATGATGACGCATCTTCAAATCCAAGAGTTATAGCCATAAAATTGCACAGCCATACTGCAATTGTTTGAAATTATGTTATAAATATACACACCTTCAAATTAACCACATATCAAAGATATCTCCAGATTTTTTTTACTCCAAAAAAAGGCCATACGAATTATATTATATTATATCTTAAAGAAATATTATTTATGGCTTTTGGAGAACCCATTCTACTCTGTAGAGGAATTTTTCTCCAATAAGTCTGTTTTGTTTTAATAAGATTATGTTATGTTTTCAATACAGATCCATCGATGTAACTACAGTGGTACCATTGTTATTTACTGTATAGTTCTTTGCATTGCCAAATAATGTAAATTATTATTAAATTACATTAAGTGCATTAATGCTGATATTGTTGATGTAACTGTGTTGAAACTTTTAACTTTTAACTATCTATGTTGGACTTGGCTACCAGAATGTACTGTATTTATGACTTTGTCAATGATCATGAGATTTATACGACAATAAAGTGATTTTGATTTTGATTTTGATTTTTGATTTTGATTAAATTATACCTTGAATTGACGAATAACTCGGAAATATGTGATATATTATTTGAATATTATACTTTAAAAACTGTAATAAATAAAAATTGTAAACATGTAGTGCAACATGTTTGTGCGTTAATGGACAATGTACTCTTTTATTTCATCTTTATCAAATAGACAATTAGCTGATATTAACCATTTTGAATGTTACATGAAATTAAATTGAGTAATCAGTTCAAATTGTGACAATGTTCTGTGTTGAAAGCAATATATGTTATATGTAATAACAACTGGATAACCCAATTCAATAAAAACAATCTGTTTTTGGGACTAACTTATTTTTTATTTATGCTATGTTATAAAACGAACATCGAAAATCAAACTTAGTTGAACCCATATTACGAGTATGAAGGTTGGAGGGAGTAGGTAGATCATTGATACGGTTTTGCTTAATAAGTATATAATGTTGTATGAAAAATGGAAATCATTTGGATGTAGAATTATCTAATGAAATATGTCGGATAAGCCGTTCAGTGTTTCAAGTTGTTTTAGTGTGAGCTTTAATCTATTAGCCATTCAATAAAACCTAAACTCCTTGCCTTGTACAAATCCAATTAAATATGCAAAAAATGTAAGGGTTTAGCAATACTTTCATCAATTCAGTTCAAATTCAGTTTTATTGCTATTTGGTTGAGTCAGTGTGTGTCTTACACAAATCTAAATAAAAACGAAGAAACAAGGGTTTGGTAAAAACTCACAAAAATTTCAATTTTATTGTGAATTGATTAACTGAGCTATTTATAGTTTTTTAGCTAATGCAGCAGATTAGAATATAATCTCATTTATGAGAAAATACTATCAAACTAATTTGAAGGCAAACCCATGTTCGCAAAATTCAAACTACACCACCATAATAACAAAACAGAAATAACGTCAACCAGTACCATGTTTGTTTACTCAAACCATAGATTATACTGCAGAATTAACATATATCAGAGACATCTAAAATTAATATACAAACTTTAACAAAATAAGACACTGATCGATCGTTTTACCGAAATATAACATCACCGACAATTCAAGTACGTAAATGGTTAGAAATATATATATATATATATTTATATGTATAGTACATGTTTTTATGTTTAATTTAAATATATAAACTTTATTAATTTAGTTCATAAAATGCTTATATATATATATATATATGTATATATATATATATGTAATTACGTCTTCGTCATCACCACGGTACTGTCTTGTAATGGATGTTTTGGTACTGTGTGCCCCATCATGAGACAGCACCATGATAAGTGGTTAATGGGTTTAAACAACAGTGAATAAGGTAGAATTATATAAAAATAAATTACTTCCCAACTGCAGCTATGCAAATAATTCTTTATTTTCTTTTTTGTTTAAAAATTAAAACAGAGCAAAATGATAGTGATTAATGTATATATTGTTGCAGAATTACTTTCCAAGGCACTAACTACAAAGAAGTACTAAGGGAAAGTGTTGGCGTAACGTAAATTAGAGGCTTTAGGATTTGACCTTTGTAACTTTTAGTTAGCTTACTTTCCTATCCAAATACACAGTACCACTATATGATTTTTATCTTTAAAGAAAAGTGTGTTTCTATACAGATAATTTATGCTGAAAATCCAATGCCAACAATTATATGCAACCTCTACTTTCCTCCACAACTTTTCATGTCAACTAAATACTTATGATTTCATTATATTTACTTGTATGTCATTAATTTAAATAATGGTACTTGGTTGAAGTAAGCCTAATACAATATTTATAACCATATAATAAAACATATCCTAGTAAATAACTTAATTAATAGTATTGGAATACAAATTATTATTACCATTGATTGCCGTTTTCTAATTAGGTACCTTCAAATACGTCAAATATAAATGTCAAATATGAAACTGTGTTTAATTAATAAAGATTAATAATGATACCTATAAATATTGTTTATATCTACTTGTACTAATTGGGTTTAAAAAACTCACACACCAACCAAAAACTGTTAAAATTCTAAAAGCACCTTTTTATGACAGCTGATATAACATCAAAGTCATATAATACAAAATAGCTATTAGCAACTAAAATTGCGAGCCAAGCTCTCTAAAACAAATATAAGCAATGCAAACAAATAAAAATAAAAACATATACAACAGGTACTCAGTAACCAACTCAAATTACCAAACAAAATGTCGTGCTATGAAACACAATCCAGAAATAAGGATAAAGTGCAAAAGAAACAGTTAAATAAAACATAAAAACCACAAACATTCATATTTTCTTTAGCACCATAATTTTATAAAAATTATTAGAATAAAAGCTAATAATACATGTAATAATCAATATTAAGATTAAACATTGTGGTAGTTATTGGAGCTTTGAGTGTTTTGTATTGTGTTGTAAATATCGCTGGTATTGTAAGAAGAAAAGGTAACATATACAATTATTGTTGAACAAAAATTATAAAACTCATAAAACATTGTGATGTAACACGTCATGTTAATGGTTGGAAAAAATCAATACACAATCTCTTCATCAGAGACAGTAACAAAATATTCTTAACTGAGAATAATAATTAAAGAAAATATTATTTTCTAAATATCTCCTAAAGAGTAAATAGAATACATATAGGCAACAGTTTAAAAGCCACACAACAACCCACCCCCAAAACGTACAGACATGAACTATCCTATCTGAATCTAGCACTATAACCTAATGTAACATCAGTCTTATGGCAAGTCTGTGACATTTCACACTCCAACATTTAACAGCTGATTGTAAAGCATGCAGTTATCTCAAGCGACACGAACAGCAACCTTTTGATTTTTCCACGAAAGGCATTGGACTGGCACGGAGTGTATAACTTTACAGCTATTTTTATTTATTTCTTTGCTAGACTAAGCATAGCATTTAAAATTCTATGAGTAACATTATAAATTATTGTAAATTTTCAAATAATTCTTTTATTTACATGTCCATTAAAAAATTGTTTTTACGGTCAACCTGAGAATGTATCAAACTAAAATTACAGTTTACTCATGAAATACTGAATAATTTTAAATTTCCAAAAATATAATCTAAATACTGATCATTCACCTTCCCATTATTAAGCTTTGCCTCAAACTTTACTAAGTGTGATTTTATAAGAGAATAAGTTCTTAAAAGAATTTCCTATATCTCTTGAAATTTAATTTGAACACCCAAAAGTCCTGCACCAATTTTTAAGATGCTCAAGGTGTAAAGGCCATCAAACAAACAGAAATTTGTAAGTGTTTGGTAATTTAAAACTATTTTTGTGAAATTCATATCCTTACAGTCACTCTTGGCTGAACTATAAGCGTTACAGGTGACAGTCCAATACCTCCCCACCTCCAGGTTGCTTTAATCAATCACGCGATCTAACCCCACATCTGATCTCCTATGCCGTCCACATCGTTGACAGGGGTGACACTCCACAGTCCTGTGGCTCCCCAGGCCGTACGAAGGCCGAAATGACTCACGCCGAACGGTGCAGGGTCCTGCCACTCCATCAAAGTTCGCCCCTCTGTCTCCACTCGTACTAACCCGCTATGCCAGCTGATCCGGAAGTGTTTGTGATCTCCGGTTGTCAAAAGTCCAGGGGTAGGAACTCGCACCTTTTTAAATACAGGTTTTATCTAAGTATTTTAAATGTTTTTACAAACATCATGCATTTTATTATCCTGTTTCATATATAATTTTTAATTTTTCATTGACAATACACTCAACAGTAAATTTAACTGTACAAGATGTTTACACTCAGATTTTACAGTTTATAACATTTTTATAAAAAATACTTTACAATTCATACTAAACAAAATTCTAATGAAATTTATTTAGCCTGTGTGTTTATACAAAATTTATTTATCTGTATGTTTTAATAATGTTTAATTGAGATGGTTTGATACTACTGTCAATCCTACTTGGTGGTTAGCCTTCCATGTGTTTTAAAAAGTGCAGTGATGATGATAGTGATAAGATTTTTATAATAAAAAAAAAATAATCATATAAAACTTTTTACTGCAAAACAAATTAAAGCTACTATTTAAATTTTTTTTGCAATTAAAATTGTTCTTAATTTACTTTAAAATATTTGTTTAGCACCGACATTTAACTGGCAATACTACTTTTCCAACTTAGTGATTTGAGTACGGTATTTATATTTTTCAGGTTGATATTTGTTTAAAATTCACCTTATCAGGCTGTTGTCGGTTGTAACGGATGGCAGAGCCAGAGTTCTCCCAGCCTCCGAGAAAGATCTCATACATGGGGGATGTCTCCTTGGGTGCACTCGTGAGAGCGATGTGTGCGTTGTGTGCAGCACGTACATGTATGTCCAGCGAGTACCTGGGAATGGGTCGGTACGTGTACTCCAGCGTGTCGTGAGTCACCATCGTCTGACCTACCGGGCCATGTCATTTAGACTCTTCTCACCACACATTCAGTAGACACCATTCTTCATTCTTCTACTAATAAATTTAAATACACTCTTGAAACTATTAAAGAGTGTCTTCTTTTCCATTATCTTGTGAACTAGTTAGAAAAATTGATCTTCATTCTTCATCAATAAAATATAGAAAACAATTAATGTTTCAAATTACTGGGTATATATCATTTCTGTATTTAAAAGACTACAATACAAGTTTTTAAATAATTAACCTATTAATGACCATTCCCGTAGCTATGTGATCAGCCATGATCTCAACGTTGGCCATGCTCATATATATGTTAATTTTTAGAATTTCACACACTATATTGTAGCAGATGACCAGAAAGCTTTGTATTTGATATCAAACTGCATGGAAGATGTTAAGAATTCTTTATTGTCGTTTTGTCCAAATATTTGTGATACATTATAGTGCTTATTGAATTCTTTAAATCAGGTCAGCTGACAACATATATATATATATATATATATATATATATATATATAAGGAAAAAACCTATATATATATATATATATATATATATATAAGGAAAAAACCTATATATATATATATATTGGATATTTACTGTTTTTGTTTGGAAACTAAATAAAATATCAGCCTGACAACATTAAAAAAATATATTTTCTATTGAATTTTAAATATTAAATCTTAAATCATTTACCCTTGAACTGGGAGTAATTTTTTCCTCAGATGGCAGGCCATTTTTTAGTGTTTGGTACTCGTACTTTAGACATTAGTAAAAAAAATTCATTTTTACTATAAACCTATATGTGTAATACATAATTGTTCAGAAAAATGTGGACATAATTATGGTATAAAGACATTACGCATAAACCATAAAAAAAGCTACAATAAACTTTTTGAGACTAAACTTTTTGAGTAGTGGTGGAACTGCCTCTTGTAAACAGGCCCGGCGACAGGGGGGGGCAAGGGGGGCAAATGCATAGGGGCCCGGGGCCACAGGGGGCCCGGGCCGACTAAAATATGTATTTTTATTTTTTTTTTATCATTGCCCATTTACCATCGGCCCAGGGCCTGTGCGGTGAAAATATTCAGGAAATAACATGCAATGTTAATTTTAAACTACTTTCTTTGCTCCGATTTAAACCAATAAAATTGTAAACACTGAGGTGGCGCGAACCGTTGTGGTTGTGGCTGTCAGACGTCGGGCCCGGGGTCCGCATCGCCCAGACGCGAAGGCAGTGACTCTTCTCCACCCCCTCCCCTCCGGCCCCCTCCCCTCCTTGCTCACTACAAGTTGCAACCTGAGCGTCGGATGACAGTGATACCGACACGATAATAAACTAATGTTTCTTTCAATCTTGCATTTCTATGCTGGTTGCTGGTGGTAATGGTTTTATTAAGTTATCGTGATTGGTTGTTTTGTACACTTCTAGTTTTAGTTTGTTGTCGTGCTTAAATTAGGTTTGTTGTTGTTGTTTGTTTGTAAGGAGATTGAGATTGATTTAACCGTGAATTAAAGAAACATACAGGTGAGTTAGTAAAATATTTTTTATCATTTAATTTTAGAAAATAAGTTCCAAATTTCCGAAAAAATTAAAAAAACTGAATAAATTTTACCATGGATCCCACATTTGATTGCGGGCCCTGTTACCCAGGATCAGGCTCAGGGCCCGCTCCTTCTGTTTCACTTGTCATGCTGTAGGGCATATAATTAAAACATGAGATTTTTAATTTTAATGTAACGCAGATTTTTTATTTTAACTGATGATTATAATATAAACATAATAAAATAAAAATTGTAAAATATATAAAATTAGGGACAGAGCCGGGCCCCCAGGGGCCCAGGCCTGGGACCAGGGGGTCTCACCACCCAACCCATGTGGAGCCATTGATTTTTACCCCTCATTATAAATTTGAATTATACAGTAATCAGTTTCATAAAATAAATTAGGCTACAGTTAACTCCCGATTATCCAAGGGCTGGTTAACCTTTAAGACGATCAACAAGGTTCCATAACAGCAAAAAAATACAAATAAACTTAATTATTACTGGGCTGCAAAATTTGAGACGTTGTAATCGTCTTATAAACGTACCTATGTAATAAGACGTGAAATTATAAATGTTACTGACGTTACTGTGTATCTAAATCTAAACTAAAACATTTGAGGAGTAGGATGGTTAAAAATTAAAAAAAACAACACATAAATTCGGTTTGCTACTGCTACTGAACGTCGTTTTTAAGTTTCAATTAATCAAGTTTATCCTATTAAATCAGAGAGAACGACGGCTCATCGCTCACTCTTTTGTGGTTGTTCACATGCTTGTATGCAGTAATGCACGTTAGCACGTAGAAAATATTATTCAATGACGACATAGTTTTGGTATTGTTTTCGTGGTTGGCTCGTTGGCTGATATATTGGTTGTTATGACAACCAACTTGAGGCGACGCATCGCATCACTAGTTGCGCAGTTTACGAGAGGGAATGGGGAGTGAGGACAGGATAAACAGAGAGAGAAAACAGGAAGTAAACCCCCAATATGTTGGCAAGACAGGTAAACAATAGAGATCGCTGGGTGAACGTCTTAAAAAACTTGACCTTGGAAATCTGAGTGAGAGCGCAGCAAGCGATACAGTATCCGAAAATAGCTCAATGACTCATCACATCCCCTCACGTGTCCTGTGATTGCACCTGTCGGTTTTGATTAGTTTAGCCCAGTTGAGATACATTACTACTTTAAACGCAGCGTTTGATAATTTACATTCCGTATTTATTTTAGCAACTGCTCTCGGTTTAGGCCTAGTAATCAATACTAATTTTTAATTGTCTAATAGTGTTTTATGATCAATTTGATACATTTTTAAATTTGTATTTTGATATTTTAGGTTCTAAAATTCTATTTCAAATATTATTTTATGATCTGCCCACATCAATTTATTATTCTTGACTAATCCAAGATATTTATTTTTAGGTCCATTCACAGTATTTTATCATCATTTCGCATAAAAAACACCGTTATATCTCAAAATGGACACTTACAAACATAAATCTGGTGCTCAAAAAACGTAAAGAAAGGCAAAAGAAAATTGAAAGTTCAAATAAAGGATCCAGGACATTATTTGACGTTGGAATCAAAGTAGACGTAGCTACAACTAGTTCTAACAGCGGCCCTAACGACCCTGGCGCCGCCAGGGAGAAACTTTGCGAAGTTTCTCACAGTTTTTCATGAACACCCTAATACTGAAGACAGCGAAGATCTTGAAAGCTGTAGGCCTAATGCTGATGAAGGAGAAACAATGGTAGATAGCTTTACCTCAGAACCTGATCCTAAAGATGATATTGTTTTGGAAGATCACAATCGTGACATTCTAAATGCTAATGTAGATTCGGGGTTAGGAACTATAATTACCAGTTCAGATTTGGGACTTCTGAAAAACAAGGTGGTGACTGACAGTGTGATTGAGACTTTAGTGAAAAGGGGTCCATCTTTGATGCCGTCAGATCTGCCAAGTGATGGAAAAAAGAGCGTTTCCAAAAACGGTTCTTTTTTCAAAAAAGGCCGAACGGAGAGAGCGTCAGAAGAGATTGGCTTGTATGGAGTGAGACTGCTGAGTCCTTTATTTTGTTTTCCATGTAGACTTTTCAATAATAATAGTGGGGGTGAAAAACACGATTCAAATAAGTCAGTTTTGTTAAGTAACGATGGATGGAAAAAGGAATATGGATGGCGGAAGCTTTACAACAAGCTACCTTTGCATGAAACCAGCGCTTCCCACAAAAATTGCTACATCCAATGGAGAGAGTTAGAAAGAGGCTAAGTGATGGATCAGACATACATTCTCAACTCGACTCAGAACTGGCATTCAAGAACCAAATATTGGAGGGATATATTTCAAAGATTGCTCTCCGTGGTCATGTTCCTTGGAGAGCGAGGATTAGCTCTCAGAGGGGACCTCTGAAAAAATTGGGGATCCCAACAATGGAAACTTTCTGGGTCTGATAGAGCTGTTAGCGGAATATGACCCTTTACTAAGAGAACATATTGCAAAAGTAAAAAAGGCCCAAGAAGAGGAAAACGTGTTTCAAGCTCATTATCTGTCTAAAGACTCTCAAAATGAATTCATTCAAGTTTGTGGGGAAAGAGTTCGACAGAAGGTATTGGAAGAAAGGAAGAAATCAAAATATTATGCTATTATTGCTGACTCTACCCCCGATGCCTCACATACTGAGCAAACAACGTTGATCTTGAGATATCTCTTAGATTGTGAATCAGAATTTAAAATTTTGCGAACGATTTTTAAATTTTGTTGACTGTAACAAAAAAACTGGAATGGATGTGGCTAAGTTGATTATTAGCGAGCTCAACAAACACTCAATTCGTTGAAGGAATGCAGAGGCCAGGGGTATACGACAATGGATCCAATATGGCTGGAATATACAAAGGTGCCCAAGCCATCATAATGGAGACCAACAATTTGGCTTTTTATAATAACTGTGCCGCACATAGCCTCAACCTGTGTGGGGTTAATGCTGCTGAATGCTGCGAGGAAGCTACAACATTTTTTTTGGCATGCTGCAAAAGACGTATAACTTCTTTTCTAGAAGCCCTCAAAGATGGGGAGTACTTAGAAAACAGAATAGGCTCTTCTCTGCACAGTATTTCTCAAACGAGATGTCAGCCCGAGTAGATTTAGTGTGCGCCCTTTCGTAAAGCATTTGCCTCTCATCATCAATGCCTCAATGATTGTAAAGAACTGAATCTATCTGCAGAATGCAAGACAGATCTGAAAGGGCTATTGAAATATCTACAATCGTTCGAATGTATCATGATGTCGACAATATGCTAAAGGTGCTTGTTGCAATAGACAACAAAAATAAAGTATTACAAGGCCCGATCAACAACTCTAGACGTTGAAACAAAAAAATCTGAATGATTTAATAGAGGAACTAAAAGTACTGAGAGACAGATGGAGCAATCTCTACACTGAGGCCAAGCTAGTGGCAGGCAACATGGCTGAGAGTGTAGATTGCGAAACTGATTTTAAGGAAAAAAGATTAAAGAAAAGAAAGATTTTTCATGACGAAACAAGGGACGGCACGGAACATCAATTAAAAAACGAAGAGGAACGTTTTAGGATTGATGTCTTCTTCAAGATCTTAGACTCAGTCTTAGGGGGACTGTCTCAGAGATTCGAGTTTGCTGGAAAAATCAGCAACCTTTTCCAATGTCTTTGGAAATATATTGAGGAAGACGACAGTTTTATTGAGCAGCAATGTTTGAGTCTGTGTCAAACATACAAAGAGGATATTGAGATGGAAATTTTAAATGAATTTAAACATTTGAAATCGATTCATCGCACTAACTTGGGGGAACAAACTCTTCAACCATTAAGTCTAATAAACGCTCTAAGGAAGAACAAACTAGATAGTTTATTTCCAAATATCACTACAGCGATCCGGTTGTTCTGTTGCATACCTGTATCTGTCAGCCAAGGGGAGAGGAGCTTCAGTTTGATGAAAAGAATTAAAAGTGCAAATCGTTCTAACGATGACGCAAGACCGCATGAATGACCTGAGTATTCTAGCCATGGAGTCAGATTTGGCACGTAGTTTGAAATATGACGACATTATAGAAGACTTTGCTGGGAAGAAGGCCCGACGAGTTGTGTTTTTAGTCATGTTTAATGTTAGTGAGTAACATAGCCCAATGTTTCTTTATTAATTTTCAATTTATGTTTTGTACAATGTTCATTAGGTTTTGTTCATTTAATTTTTTTTTAGTTTTGTTCGTTAAGTGATTGTTCAATGATATTTAGTTTTGTTTCATTAGGTTTTCCAGGAACCTATTCATTAAGTTTTGTTTTCTACTAAAAAGGAGAGCGACACGAGTTGAACTTTAATTTTAATGATTTTATTCTTTGTTAATTATGTTTTGTCCATTTAGTTCATTAAGTGTATATTTTTTAAGGATGGTGTTTTTGATTTTAATTAAGTTCAGTGAGTTTTGTTTTGTATTGATTTAATAGTAAAAAAATAATCACTACATAATTATAAACCTCAATTCTTTCCATTTGTTTAGCAACATTTATTTATATAACTTAAATTGAAGTAAATACAGGAAAATCACGGATTTGGCATAATTTTGAAGAAGTGAATCATTTAACAAATAAGTAAATCAAGTAATGGAGTAGTAAGTTTTGGAATAAAATAATGCTTGCTATGTTAATATAACCAATATGGGAATTTTGTTCTAAACGTTGGGGGGGGGGTGAATTTTAATGTAATTAGGTTGGTTTGCCTGTTGAATCTTTGGGGGGGGGGGCCCCCGGTCTTCATGATTGCATAGGGGCCCGAGAATCCTGTCGCCGGGCCCTGCTTGTAAAAGTGTATTAATACTACAAATATTCAAATCTGAGATAGCCTATTTATTCTTCATTTGATCTACTTTCAGAAAATATATAATAGTATCCGAGTTCTTTTGAAGAAAAAGTATATATATATATAGTGTAAAAACCACACAAATAGTACACGATAGGCTAAAATTTGTTACTATGAGTTTGATTATTTACAAAAAATATAATTCTTACACCAAATGTTTCCAAAATAAACCACTATTTAGGGAATTATATGCACTACATAAACAATAAATAATTAAAAACCAATTTCTAAAATTTTTTACTTTTGAAAAGTGGTGGAACACACCTAAATTTGTACGGTTATTTGAAAAATTAACAAAAAATATAATTTTTACACTAAATATTTCCAAAAGATACAAAAATTTAGCATAGGATAGGCTAAAACAGCAATAACAAGCTATAAATCAACATTATAAACCATACCCATGATATATCACTAATTTTCAAAATGGCTAAATGAAGACAATTTTTCTGACAAGATTTATGATGTCACTGTAACACCAATGTTGCCAAAACAGCAAAACAAATTTCACCATTGAAATCAGCAAGTCTTTCTGTTTGAAATGGTATTCAAATAGTGATGGTAGTGTTGATTTATGTACTATATGAACTCACAAAACATGTGCATGTCAGATCGACATTATAATTTTGATTGCCACTTTTAGATCGATTTAGATCAACATTGCCAGTTCGAGGTAAAGTAATGTTTTTAAAGCCTCAAACCGTAGAACGCTAGCTAAACAATCAAATGCGTACTGTTTATTACATAGTAAGTGTTAACTGACAATTTCCCATCTACCTGTACTACGGTAATTGATTTTAGCCTCTAGGGTACAAACAACATGTTGTAACACAACGAAATCTTGCGTGTGCATTTATATCATTTACAGAGTTTTTTGGGTTGTCAGTAATTTATGAAAAACGTCAATTTGCTGGAAAAACAATCAGCTAGGGACAGTCCCTAGTATTATGAAATCCAAGTTGTTAAGAGGTTAACCATTAAAGTTTTATTCTTAAAAATGAAGTGAAAGGAAATGAAAAGTAATGAAATGAATTCGTATGTCAGTAAAAAAAGAGATTAAATTTTGCCAAAATGCTTCACTGTTTTTTCAGATCTTAGTGATAATTTTATAAGTTTAACAATATACAACTACAAATGACTAATGAATAATTTAATTAATTTTCTGAAATATATTATAAATAAGCTAAGAAAACAGTTTTATTTCAATACTAAACTAAACTGTAATGATTACCCCAGACCTTAGTAATCAAACTAGGCTAAATGCATACATGAAAAAATGTATTACAACAGACAACAATATGTTATATTTGTTTTATATTTCCTAAGATAACATTTAACTTAACATACATTAGTAGTAAAATATATATATATATATTTATCTCTAGTAGTTTTCGGCTATTCAATTGTTGTCTACAATATAAATGTAGATGTGAATATAACTCATCGCAACACAAAGATATATATATATATATATATATACAATGCATTTCTTGCTGATTTAAATACACATTTATTAATTGTACTATATTTACACATAATATAATTTAATCTGCACAGTTTTAGCATTGATAATTATTTAAACTATTGTATTTAGAATTGAATACACTAATAAAGTAAATATCCCATACCATGTTCCTGTTGAATAAATATATAATAAATTTATGAGCACTTAACGTCTAAGTGGGAACTCTTTTCTGTTCTCTTCTTTTATTGACAGCAAAGGGGTTTTAAGGCATGGTTTACTATTGAACGATTAAAAATTAATTAATTTAGTTGGCAACATGTTAAAGTTATTAAAATATTCCCATTTTGGGAGTTTGATATTGAATTACAATGATTTAAATCCCTTCAAACAAAAAACTTATAAATAAACCTTAATAAAGAAACAAAGGATGTATCGACCACAACCCATGCAAAGGAAAATAAAAAATAGGCGCATCTAAATAGGGAAATCAGCTGCTTAAGCGATGTGAAGCAAAGCTAAGCAAAATTTTCTTACCATCAATGACCCATTCCCCTGAAGCACCATAGCCAGTGGAGACGCCAAAGAATGCTACATTGATAGGAGATGGATCAGTCCACGTGAGAAAAGGTTCAACCTGCACATAAGACAAGTTTTTATAAATTTATAAAAATTAGTAAACAAGCTTAATAAATCAAAGACTTGATTACTTATATACCATCGTTTAGCTCAATAAAAGTGTGTATGATCATGATGTGTTCTGATGCAACTGCATCATTATTAGTTTGTTCATCCGATAGAAATTATTAATTAATCAGAAGGCTTGAGACAGCCAAGTGCCCATGAAGTCCTCCATATTGACTATAAAAACTTTAACTTCATAAATATATATACCATTATATGCATGACCTAAATAAATTTTTCATTCAGATTAGACAATTTGCACTCTTCACAAAATGGGGGAGTGAGGATAACTCAAAATTTTAAATACAAACCTATACTTACTTTTGACACCTCTTTTAGACATCATGTTACAAGAAAAATACCAAGAAAACTAGAATTTTTCTATTTTAACACTGTCTACATTTCACTTAAAATGCCAATAATTACATTTCAATTGTTGAGTGAATTACTAAAAGAGTAATAAACATAGAACTTTCTAAAATTAACAGTTAAAAACATTTGTATTTTGACACTATTGTTTTTAAAGTTGACCCAAATTAATCAAGGAAGAAATTATTATACTCATTTCAAAACCGTTCAAGGAGGTATCTGGTCAAAAAGGCATTCTGCTTAATTAAAGAGGCCTTGGGGAAGGGAAAGGCCAGAATGTATTTCATGTCAATTTAGCGATAATTTTAAAACTATCTTTAAATTTTTATTAATATTTATTGCATGCATCTTATTTAAGAATGTATATAGATTTACACATAAACTGAATGTTTTATTGGGTAAAAAAAAAAATTAATTGAATATAAGTAAAAAGTTACGATCATTCTATAGTGATTTTACTGAATATATCTAATCAGTGGCATGTCCTGATCATGTCAGCACTATAAATGAACTTTGTATACTGTGACGCTCTGTAATAGATCAGAGACTGGTAGTTGTTCTTAGGTCATCTACAGCACTTTCATACACCAACAAACTTTATGATTCATGGGTGAACAAAAATCAAATACATGATTCACTGTTGACTTTATGTCACAGCGACTGAAAGATTATAAATTGAACAACATATTGGACATATTAATACAGAAATTATTTAAAGTTGTATGCATAACTGGTTGATTCACTTTATCACAATGTATGCTGCATACATAATAAAAAATGCTTTAAGAGTTAATCTACCATGCAAAAGTTGTAGATAAGTGTAGACAAATGACACCTACAGGGTATTTAAGATAAGGTTTAACAGTTCAGTAGAGACAGTAATGCTCTCTAACTGCGATAGTATCATACCTCGCTCTCTTTGCCAACAGCTATCGCACCACCAAGATAGTTGATCCAGAAACCTCGCAGTTCATCATTGCTGAGGATATCAGGCGTCTCGACGTTCGCCTTGTCTGGAGTCGCCCTGTCTCTCCGGATAGCGGACTTCTGGTTGGACCAACCGCCGATGAACACCTGCCATAAAAATTTTGATAGTTAATATGATTTTTTAATGAGTTGAAGATACGGAATCACTTCCGAAGAAGAGTTCAAGCTGTCATGGAGTCTTAAAGAGTCTGTTACATTGAAACAGAAAGAATATTCTGTTTAAGAATTGAAGATAAATTATATATCAGTCAAGATCTTACAAAATCTTTCCTAGGTCTACATGCAGGGCCCATCGAGAGCCAGAATGGGCCCCAGGGCAAAACATTGGCAAGGACCCCACATATTTTAATATATTCTTTTATCTTCATGTTCTACTAAAACTAATGTACTTACTAATTAGACACTAAAACTGTTTGTAAATAACTGTAATTTCTTTGTAAAGTGTTATAGTTTTGATCTTGACCAATTATTGGTTTAGTAGGTGGGAAAAATTCTTTATTTTTAATATTAGTACATTCTTAATATTGCTTCCTCTTGTAATCAAGGGTGCGGGCAAGCATGACTGTAGCAATGCTGCCATCAGCAGTTTTAAATTTTAGTTTACAAAATTACATACCCAAAATTATGGTTTTAAGAGTTCCATAATGTACTGATGCCGAATGTTTGAATTCTTTACTGAATATAATTTGATAACAACTTGCAAGTGTACCTATCTTATATAAAAATTTGGTGTTAATAGAATCACAAGTTTTCGAGTTATGAATTTTCACAGATGCAGTTTTGTAGAAAAGTGTTAAAAACCAATACCTTATTTTGTTCTTGCCAACATAAAAACGTGAAATTATATTGTGTAAATAATTTGCTTTAAAACATGAACCCAGAAATAAACTAACTCAATTTTAATGTAACTCCCGTAATTTTATTCTGCTAGTTAGTTTTTGGTTTATGTTCAAATATAGATATCCCCAACACCTTTAACATGTATTAAGGTTTGTAAAAGTTCGAAACACAAAAAATTTACAATAAAAACTACAACAAATGTACTGAACAAATAACCTAATAAAGTAATAAAGTACATTATCACAAAATTATAACTATTTTTACCATTAGGATGTTGGTTATAGATAACAGTAAGGATATATTTTGAGAAAGAAATGAAAATGTCAAAACCACATTAGTGCATTGTTGTTATTAACCTAATAGATTTTTGCTTAATACTTAACGCTTTTCTGATATTTTTCAGCAAATGTTTTAATTATAGACTTAAAAACTAATGCCCCTACCTGGTTTGGATTCAACTGATAAAATTCCAAGCTCGGTCAAACTTAGCAAGGGTAGACTGGCGTGGAGCCCGCCCACATTAAGATAATCAAACATTACGTTCAACAAAATAGCCACACAAGTAGGATGACACATAGTCGTTGTGGCTGTTCTGACATGTTTATGGCTGTTCAGAGGTCAAACAGGAAGCAGTTACAAAAACGATTCATAATTATTTTTTTATCCATTACTTCCATTACTATGAATGTGGTACAAACATCTCTCTCATCTTGAGTTTTGAGTTAATTACAAGTGTCTATATTTACAAGTTGCAAATTAAATAAACCAAGATATTCTGAGTAGTGATATTTTTGTAGAGGTTAAGTGGCAGAGAAAACTGATTAGTCCTATGTTTACTTCATTAGTAAAACATTTTTAATTTCATCTCTGATAACATAATACCACCTCTGTCAAGATAACATAAATCCAGTGCTTGATTTCTAGATTAGAGATGGTAGAACTGTAACCTCTTAGGGGCAGTGGTAGGTATAATCTATAGAATAAACCTCTTAGGGTCAGAGGTAGGTATAATCTATAGAATACCTATTAGTAGAAAGAGGGGCGTTTGGAGCCCTTCTTAAGTAAATTTTAAAAATATGAAGTCCCAAAACAAATGTTATGCCTTTCTAGGGTCCAGTAAAAAAATAATATGCATATGAAAAGAGCTCATTTTTTCAGAGATAGGTATACCAGAATCAGTTTCGGCTCAAATCAAGCACTAAATAAATAAAATTACATCATTAATACCTCAAACTAGTTGTAATTCTTATTCAATTCGATCTCATGATCTTTTTTGTTTTATTTTTTTATTTTTTGTAATTACTCAGACAGTTGTTAAGGTTATGTATATAGGTGTAGATACATTTCTACAGTTTTAGAAGTAAAGAACAACTTCTAAACTTGTTTGTCATTATAGTTATGATCTTTTTTCTTCACCTGTGTGCCTTCCCTGGCACCTGTTTGGTTAGTGAAACAAATTCTATTACTAAAAATCTGTAAAGAAACTACTAAAATACTGAAGGTGATTTCCCTCACCTCAAGGACAGGATCTGAGCCCTCAGGGTTGGCTGTGGCAGACAGCATGACATGGGCATCGTTGGCTGCTCTGACCTTGAACCTGAGTGTCCTGCTAGGTACGGGGTGGAAAACATATTCCAGGGTGTCTTGGGTCTTGAGTTCTGCAACAGGCATTGATTATAAATAAGAATTTGTATAGGATGCTTGAGACAAATTAAATATTAAACAGATTATGCGTGGATGGATGAGAAGTAATTTGTAAACAAGAGAAGTGAAGTAATAACACAGAACAATGTATGTATGTATGATTGTATTAGTGTTTTGGTATTTTTATGTTGATAGTACAGTCAACAGCTGTGTGAGTATTAATTCAAAATAGGGTGTAATAACTGTTAACAGAAGGCTGCAGCATAGGGGACAGGAAAAGAATGTTATATATGTTAAAGACCAAAAGACAATAAAAAAATCATTATATAAAATTAATAACCGCTATATTTTTTTAAGTTCATGCAGGTATAATTTTTAAGACACTGGCATAGCAAACCTCATAAATAGGTTAAAAAATACAGATTTGGACTTTTATGATTTCTCTCTGTAGACAACAGAAGAAACTCTGCAAACAGAAGAATTAACTAGATAAACAACCTTGTTCTAGAGTTGAATAATTGTATTGAAATAGTTACAAAGCAACTCTTAAAAATTAGTCTCTTAAAAAAAAAAAATGGATTTCTTCACTGATCTTTTGGAGAAGTCAGTGAAGTTCAGAGTTTTTATTATAGTCATAGTCATAGTCATAGTCATATTTCTTTATTAACATATTCTTCAAGAACAGTAATAGAGTCACAATGTTATTAATATTATTAATAACAATTAACTAACAACTTCTTATCATATATTAGCTCACACTATATTTATGTATTTTCACAACAAACTTTCAATAGACGTTTTAATAAAATAATTTATAAACAATTTTTAAAGTTTGTACAGATACTTTCCATCTGCCTAGGGTTATAATCATTAACAAATTAATTTTTCATCAGCTTTTAGGTATTAATTATCCGTGAATTCAGGCTAAAAATCAAAACAATATGGTATGATATTTATTTTTTATTTTCTTAGATGTAGATATTTCCTAATTTAGGTTGGAATTTCTAATAATTAACTATTAATTTTAACAGTTTCTGTACTGTTAAAACTATAGTTTTACTTTACTAATCTAAATGTGGAATGAATCAACATTAACTCTGGTTTTAATGAGGCTTTGGCTATTTTCACATTCCTGCTATATCTTGCTGGGTAAACAAACAAGTTATCAGAGTTGTCATACTTCTTATCATAACATTCAGAGTTTGTTGTTACTTTCCTTTCCAGGAATAAAAGAGATATATCTACAAAGAAATAGTGATTATCAATTGCAGAATCTTTAAAACAATTCCATACAATAAACAAACATACTTAAGTTCAGATGTAATTCGAGAGATTAAAGTTTGAAGACTTAGAATGGGGTGAAGAACTAAACTGCTCATTAAATTTCATTCATCATAAGACACAACTTGATTTAGCCATTCACTGACAACCAAGATAGATATATGGTCATTATTCATCTCTATAATGAGTAGACATTGTAGGACGTGGCAGTTAAGATTGTATGATGTTTTATAATAGTGTCTCATGATGTGTCTGTATTATTCTAGTGTTCTTGTTTCTGTCCAAACAATAATATAATGTGTATTACTGTTGTTGGTCTCACAATCCCAGGAAGTAGGAAAAGAGAGGAAATTAGTTTTTTGTTCAAGCCATATTTTGAGTTCAAAATCAGGATTACTCAAATGTGAGGAAGAATCTAAATATTGTTGCCGCTTTTATATACCAATTTAATAATGTTTTTACAAAGCGGTTGCACTATCACTGCCTCTCTAAGTTGCCCATCACAATATTTTAGGACATTAATGCTTCCTAAATAGTGCAATACTGCAATGGTACATTAGTGGAGATAGGATTGTAGTGCATACCCTGTTAGTAAATATCTAAGGTGCAAGTATTTATGAATCCAAATGTACATCGTATTTTTAGCTTGATGGTTACCATCTTCTAATAATTTTAGCCAATGACAGCACAGTTTAGAGATGTGCTCAATTAAATAATTGATCAATTTCCTCTCAAAACCAAGAATCCTTTCATAACTACAACAAAGGCTTTAGTAACTACGACCTGGCACTTACTTATTGTGTTTGCATACCTGAGAAACACTAAGAAATCTATTTATTGAGTATATATTATCTACTTGTGATAAGGTATTAATTCCCATAAAAGTCAATTTAACTAATGTTCATCAGTATTTAAAAATGTTACCCATTGTGGGGATAATTTTTAAAACTGAAGTGAGAATCTTCCAATATTATTATTGCTAAAACATGGTACCTACTACTACTAATAAAATTTACAAACCAAATTAAATTCTTAACAAACTAAGTTTTTGCATAAACATTCTTATATGGATTTCAATAGATAAACTAAATTGCATCATGAATATTCCCCCGGTTTACCTATATGGTATTTTAGGATTATTCTGTAAAAGAGATGTGATGTTTTAAAATATACAGGCCAAGTAAAGATTTGTAAAGCTTGTATAATCCTCTTGTGATGAGGTATTAATTCCCATAAAAGTCAATTTATCTACTGTTCATCAGTATTTAAAAATGTTACCCATTGTTAGGGTAATTTTGAAAACTAGAGTGAGAATCTTCTTATTGTAGCTAAAAAATTGTACCTACTACTGCTGAAATTTACAAACCAAAATAAATTCATTCTTAATAAACTAATTTTTGGCAAAAACATTCTTATACGCATTTCAATAGCTAAGCTAAATTGTGTCATGAATATTTTCCCGGTTTACTTACAGGATATTTTAGGATTATTCTGTAAAAGAGATGTGTTAAGATATTTAAAAAATATACAGTATATTTAAGTAAAGATTTGTAAAGCAAATTACTACATGAATGCACAGTGACGTCATGCACTTACTCCAGACGGCAATTGCTGGGCCAGGAAGTCATCACCCAATCAGCGCATCAACTTCGATTGTCGACTTGACTTCTTCAATCAACTTTGACTTCCTCTCAATTAAGACACTTGTTTTGGCATTTAATGGTTTATTTGCTAAATGACTGAACTCAGGGCTTAAGAGGCTTTCAATTTGTCAAATAACCTAATTCTGTTGACCGTAATTTCATTTAGTAGACTAACAAATAAAAAAATGGAAACCATTATAAGTTCAAATATACATATTTTATTAAATCGTGATATTTTTACTAAAATGCTAATCCCAATTTTTATTTGACAGCTGGTAAAAGTTTCATTTGTTATTGTAGTTTGTAGAATTTCTATTCAACATGTAAGTAAACTGCAATAAAAGATAATCTGAACTATGTTCAGAAGTCGTTAACTATTTCTTAGCATATCTCACTAATATAATTTATTTATTATTCATTAACTAAATTACTAAAATTTATAGATGTGTTGTAGACTATAGATAACTGCAAATAATTTTTCTACGTATTAAAAATTAATACGATTATGTATTAAGTACAAAGACTATTTAAATCCGTGAAATGTTTTGGAAATGCTCACAGTGAAAAGAGGTTTATTTATTGAAAAGTTTGCAAAAACATTATATACAGTTAGTTAAGCCTACCATAACTACCCTATTTTACAACAAAATACAGTAAATAAACAAGATAAAATTTATTAAATGTCAATACAGTACTATTAACTAAATTGATCATTTTCTTATGACTTAATTACAAATAAGTTAGGCAATTTAGGAATAAGCCACACCACGTATTGTGTAACAGACTTCACTAAGTGTGCTTGCAAAATTTTTAAATCTATAGCTAATTTCATTCTTGATATGGCCTGCAGACAGAGAATCATATAGAAGAGAAATGTTTACAACCCCCCTCCCCACCAGCAGAAAAAAAGATTTCTTCTGTGGAAATGAACTATTACATGAATTTACCTACAGATAGAGTCTTTCTCGATATATCTTGCCACATGAAACATACACATTTTTGTTCAATGACTCAGGTTTCATAGTGGTGTTTGAATAATAAAGGTTCCAGTGAGGTAGGATCTGAACAACAAAAAGAGTACACTGTAATCAAACCTTGTCGTCACTGATGTTTAACATTGACTTGCTAGAGGTTTTTTTTTTGTATTTTTACTGTAGGAATCAGCTACAATTGTGTTAATATATCACATTTTAAAATCTTATTTGATTGGGGAAGCAGGAGGTCTGTCCTCCCAAAGAGCATTCTATTTTAAAATAATTGGATTGCCTAGTAGTCTATTTTAATTTCATGTAACACAGAAACTACAAAATTTCATACTCGGTTACAGTACACTTGTATCTACATTGGATCACAAATTTCTGTGTTATGGATTTTCAAAGTTAAGAAATTTGGTTGAAAAGTACCAAAACCTGTATTTGTTTTGTTTTGATCTATATCAAAACTGGAAGTTACGGTTAGTAAACAGTTTAATATGTAGAAAAGTAGAAATAAACAAGCTAAATTTTAATATAACTCCCGTTAATGTTGCTCTATTACTTAGTTTGTGATCAACTTTCAAAGTTGTATATCTATACATTTTGATTGGAGAGTAGACATTAAGATTTAGCTTTGGTCTTCATCTGTGATTTTAAATGAACTTTTTTGGCTAATATTTTGTTTGTGTTATGATTAACTTTTGTTTTAGTTAAATACACTTCATATAAACTGTTACAAAAGATATTAATTATCCCGTAATAAGCTTCCTGGTGATTGATTGGTGGTATTGTGATTTTATTATAACATAACTATTTTAGGACCTAATATTTCAAACTTTTCTCCGAACCCTTCTACTGTTGAGGGAGATTTTCCATATCCCCAGCTCCACAATGTTCCGTACACCCCACAGAGTAGATTTCTTGGTACACCACTGACTCAGCTTGTTTACAAATTTATTTATTCTTGTTTCCATCATGGTTTACCCATAAGACCAATGTAAAACATATTTGCTAAATCTCAGCCAAATACCATGGAGTGACATGCACCATCATCGAATTCAGTGTTGCCTACATAAAAAATAAGTTGCATGCAAACTTTCAAGTCTATGGGTTAGTTCGTTTTGATAGACAAACAGGCAGACAAAAATAAAATGTTTCCTGTTCTTCATGTTCATTTGATGTTCATTAACAGGTTAAAGAAAAAGAATTTATAACATTATTAAAGGTTTTACAAATAAATCCATATTTCATTATAGTTAATACATTCATATAATTTATATTGTGAATTTACTACTCACAATAGAGTAAATTGTAGTTGTAGACTATATAGGCGTTAAAAACTATTCAAACCTCCATCTACTTCAATACAATTATCCTGTTTTATACTTGAAACTAACTTTTTACATACATTTTTGTCATTATTATTAACAATTAAAATTCTTTTCCTATAGTAGCTCTACATTTTTGTAAATATGAGGGATTTTGAACAAAACGCATTATTTTCCAGAACTCTCCAAAATTAAAGTCTGGCTGTGTTTACATGATGTCTGGGACCAATCAGTTTTACCATGCCTTCTGATTGCCTCTTTGAATACATTGTTGAGAAATTCTTTACAATTAAACTGTAATGATGTCAGCACAATCTTGTTTCCAACTAAGGTCTTCAAACAAAATCTTCTTAAGGGGATTCTGGACACACATTTGGCCAAAAATGTCAAATTATTACATTTTTTTATTATTATTTATTTTTGCTCCCTGGACATTTCTCTACAAGAAAAAATTAGGTTTTAGTGTTTTTGGACCTTATTTCCTAAAGAAAAATTAAATTTTCATTAGGTACTACACGGGCGTCAGCGGCAACAAAGTTAGCTATTTCTTGCCCACTGAAAAAATCCTCTAATATTATTATCTATGCACATATTATAGTATGGCTACTAATATACATTGTTTATTTTACATGCCTTTGAAGTTTGTATTTATTCTCTGTCAGCTGTCATAGATCAGAAAGAAAAAAAAAACTGTGTACTATAATGTTATTGTTTTGACAGTTGTTCCTAGTTACACTCAACATTATTATTGCAGTATATTCTTCTTTGTTTTTATTTGGAAGAAGAGGAGGGGATTAAAGAAAAAGAAGGACAGATGTATGGAGCTGGAGAGTTTTGAGGCATATAATCTATGTGTTTGTTTATCTCGTTCTAAAATAATGTTACTTTCCACTCTAAGCAAATAAACATGGTTTCTTATGTAAATGAAAAATTATTTTCAGTATACAGTAGGCCTATGGTAAGAAAGTATTGTTGTTAGTGATAATGGTAGAAAATTATTGTTTATTGAATTAAATTTATATAGGTTAGTTTATGTTTATTTTCTTCAGTTTGTTTCTTTAAAAAAACTAACAAAAACCTTAAATGTCATTTTCCGAAAATCACATTTTACAGCGTTTTGTGAAGAATAGATTTGAATAACTCAGGTAATAAACAAGATATCAAGCTGAAATTTTTACTTCATGTTCTTGATTATATAAAGCAACTTTTTGGGTATAATTAAGTGTCTAGCATTAGTAGATTTTAAAATAAAAATTGGTTTATAATGTGTGCTAATAAAAAAATTTTGTAAAACTATTTTCAACCTGGTTAAAAAATAATATATGCATGGTATGGTCAAACAAATACCCAAAAATTTAGATAGTATCCATGGTTACAAAATGACACAAATTTGAAGGTGTTAGGTGAAATATTAGTCGAGTTATATCAATATTAAAAAAGTGTTACATTTTGCTGAATAAAAAATTTATAAAATGGTACGTATGGTATTTATACGTCCTTCCACCACTTAATGTGGGGTTTCTGAACCCAATCAATGTTTAAAAAATACTAAAAGTCTTCTTTCATCAAAAACTAAAAAAAAGATATGTCTGAGTCCAGAATCCCCTTAATACAGTAATTATTCAATAATTTCAACAGTATTACTCAGTCTGTATATGCTGTACAGTTCAGAAATACCAAATATTTGAACAAGGGCCAAATACCACCGGTCTAGATTTCCTAATTTCTGCACCAAGATGGCCTAGTGTCCTAGTGCAACAGAATTGACCACCTGACCATTCCCCTACACCACTGACGATGACTCATGCCAGAGTGTAGTAGGACGAAGAAGGGGGCACGCCCAACGTACGCCACTGCCCACACCAGTCACCGATACACGCGTGTGGGCATGTCCAGGCATTCCATCGAAGGTCTGCCGCTTGCCGCTATGGATAAGCCAGGCTTGAGTGGCTGGCAAAAGAAGCGTTCACTCTCTACTGCAGCATTACCGCGCTTGTTTCACAGTCAGTTTTCTTTACTACTTCCTCTATCCTTAGTCGCTGCAACACAAGGTCTAAAGCATGTTTGTGATATCAAAAAATTATTCTCTTGGAAACAATGAAACTAAAATGTCCGTGAGGGATGTGTTTGAGTAGATTGTTGAACAATACAATCATTCAATACAAATTGTTTTTAAATGACATATCATACAGTATATACTTAAAACTATGTTTATTATTTGCAAACTTTTATGCCACGGGAAAAATCTTGGTTAGATCACTCTACAGTTGTTAGCCTTTAAGAACTGAACGGCTATTAAGTATTTGTACACGCCAGCGAAGAATCCCTAGGCGCCCATCTGTGCCAATTATCCTGCAGTCGGAAGGAACATCCGGTTCCACCCCACCCATTCATTAGTGTCGGCATCCGGTTCCGAGTGTAGTGACGATGGCGTTGTGGACGGTGTAGTATGACCTGTGATGACCCCACAACACGATGCGGCCCCAGCGCCGCGGCAGCCATCTTGTCTTGCGAAACTCGTAACCGGCGCAGCGGACGAGGTCTTGCCTTGAGACGCTCCTTCCTTGCCTTCTCCCGGTTCGCTGGCTACGGTCACACCTGCGGCTGTGGTCGGATACCCTTGCCAAGGTTACGTCTAGAAATTTGACACGCCGCGAATTCTATACGGTTCACGCTGCACCGCAGACAGACTTTGTGCATTCTTTCATACTTATTCTAAACTCAATATAATATTCGATATGTTTGGCTAATTCACTGAAGTTTATGTTCTTTCTTATTGTAGGTGTTTAATTATATTTTAACCGAAGCGTAGGAAAGAGTATGCGGTTCTTCCTAGAGGTTACGGATTGGACTACAGGAAGGTTATACAATTTTGTATTAAAAACTGTGGACATCGTTCCAACATGGTTAAAGCAGAGATCAAAAATAACAAAACGACTTCATTCTACGAGCATTCCCTGCTGTAATGTGGTGGATAGGAAAATCCTTAAATACGCAAATCAAGTGATTTAACAATTCCTACTCTGATAAGGAGCAAAGCGTTTTTTGTCATACTAATTTTCTAATAATTCTTCGTATTTCGTAAATTTTCTAGATATTTAACGCTACTTTCACAATTATTTGATCAGATCGACAAAGTGGACCACAGTGTGACGGTCTAGCCAGCGGTCCACTGAAAGTGGACTACTTCAATATTATGCACAATCCTACACTATGTGGACACTGTCAAACTAGCCCACCAAGCCAACTATCGTGCAAGAGGGCATTCATTTTGAGAAACTTCTATTTTGAGTAGTTTCCTAGAAACAAGGACTGCGCTATCGGACTGGACAATTTATGGAACACCTAGCGATCAACGATATGTTGCGTGACCAAACCCTAACGGTGCAAACTTGAGAACAGACCTGGAAGGAAGGAGAGGATAGCATTCATACTATGTTGCTGATTTTGTTGCAGCTAGGTCCAGAGGGAGATCTTTAATCTGATGAATTTAGAAAATCTTTATTAATTAGCCGCATTGATAGGGAACTTGGGAACTAGTGTGGTAACTTGTGATAACATGTAGTATGCTGTGTTCTAACAGGACAAACTACTCTATTAGCCGCGTTGACATGGGACTTAGTCTAACAGGCTGCTACAGAACATACGAGTCAAACTACTTACTCTATTAGTGTAAACCGAAGTACTGACTACTAGAAAACCGCTACCAAATAAACAAGCTTATGAGTAGAAACTTGTACGAAGCGACTATTAAAGTACCTTGATTTGACACAACCTTTACATCCTCTTCCCTCCTCTCCCTCCGCCACCAAATAAAGTAGAATTATGACTCAGAATGGCCAGGGAGTGGACAAACTAGGTCGTATGATTTTGCAAGATATCTTAGGAATATTTGATAAGAGAGCTATTATTTTCATAGACGCGTCCGGCAAACACTGTCTCCTATGCATTCAATTACAATCTAATACTATTGCTGTACATACAAAATATCACAGTTCATCTATGGTTCAACGACTGCCAACATTGTAATCTGCAGACTCTGGACTAGTTATGTTATGCGATAAATATGACACTGAACAGATCTAAAATAATAAATAGGATTCTACAGAGAAAACTTGTTTGCGAAGGGATAGGGAATAGTATTTCGGTATATCCAAGTTACCCAAGTTTTATTTTGCAACCTTTAAAAGCATATAAAACTAATAACATCTAGATCACTCTTTCCCAAGCGTTAAATTAATAAAACACCCAATTTTATTTTTATTTTTTTTGTTTCCTTTTGTGGAAGACAAGCAATTTCACAATTCCACTCAACGAAAAAATACAGTAGTGGTAGTGAGAAATCGAAATGTTATCGACGTTAATTTGCCTCGTTTACTTGAAATCCCGAAATATTTTTTCATCAATCGGCATCTAAAATTTGTGTAGAAACTAAATTTTCAAATTAAAATTCTTAGTTTAATTTCTTCGTGGCCGTGTTTCATAGAATGTTTCACTTTTATATCTTGAGTTGGCGCACCCCAATTTAGTGATTATACGTTTTGTAGCAAGTTCTTAGTAACTGAAAATCGGACTTGTCAAATACAAACTAATTACGCATGCAATAGTTTTGGCTTTTTGAAACGCAAAATTACGTGTGTCTTAAATATTGAATAATAATATCCACAACTGATTAATTCAGTAATTGAGTTAATAGGTCAGGTGTTTACAGACATTGCATATTATCAGTTACTTATCGACTGTGGTCTGTGGTTATTATCTAACTGGTCGAGGATGAGACAAAATCGAATCATTGCAACAAATGCAGTTTCCTGGAACCAATGACAATTACCAATAGTCGCTAGCTAGCTCAGTGATAAGAAAGGTCAAGCAAGAGGTAAAACGCGATGCGGCGCCGGTCTAGCAGAACTAGGCGGCCCCAATCAATACAACTCACGAAACTAGGCTACTCCCTTGCCAACTCGGTTTTATTTCTTTACGATTCTCCTACACTGTCATGTCTCGTCTTGTCTGAGTATGGCGGCAGAGAATGCTTTCAGTATTTTACTACAGACGAGTAATTAGTGTGCAAATCCAAAGCGGTTAAAATTAAAGGAAAGATAAGAAGGTGCACATATTTGTACAACTCAAAAAGAAATTATGTGCACTTAAAAGTAAACAATTTAGATCAATTAAAATAACGTGTTAAGTAAAAAGGCTGGAGATAAAAATTATAAATTTTTACTTTATATACATACATTAATTATAGACTCAAAAACATACATTATTTTTGATAATATTTACGATTGAAATCAATTTAATTTTAAGTGAACTATAAACTAAGAGAATGGTTTTTTATACCATATGTTTAATGAAATTATTTTTGTGTGAATAAAACACGCAGTCATCTTCCATATACAGACATTAACAATGCTTATCCTTATCTTCAAAAGTTTTTCTTTGGGACTATCATAAGATAACCTCAAATCTGCTTCGAATCCCTACAATTCCTTGTATAACTATTAAAAACTTTTCTAATTTTCCTAACTCTAGAAAGAGTGCCTCGAAGGTATCTATAACAAACTGTTACAAAAACATATTTCCGCCGAAAACCGATGAAACCATATGAAAGTTTAAATTTAATTTCTTATACACAAGTCATAAAACTAGAACACACTTAGCTATATTTCGTTTATAATTTATTATACTTAGCCGGTTACATAGTAAGATGTGTAATTTGTTATTCATAAATAGAATTCTTCAGAAAATTTTTATAATTTCAGATTTACCAATTTTTGTTCAGAAATATTGGACTGCAATTATCAAGATTTTGACAATGACAATTTAAACAAACTTGAAATAACTTTTTCCTTAACAGCATTGGATACGGTATCCTGCCAATGTTTTCTCTACAAACAGCTAATGAAAGTTTGTAAAAAAAAAATAAAAAGCTAGTACAACACACAAATTTCATTATCAGAATGTCTTACGGACAGATTGACAGATATTCTATCGTACAGAAATAAAATTTTACTCTTCCGGCGCACAAAAGAAAGATTGCATCGGCCTATAAAGTGATAGATTTCAATGACGATTAGTTAAATTCTAAGGTTGGACATGCATCATAATTGGTACTCAACCTGGCCTGCGTGAAAAAGAAAATTCTTGAAACATTTAACGTCTACGGATGAAATATTTCTCAAAAATATCTTGCAACATGAGATATTCTCATTTTGTTCGTCAATTAGGTTTCATAGGAGGATTCAAATAATGAAAGTTCCGGAAAGCTAGGGAGAGCACTACAACGCAAGAGTGCCATGAAAACCAATCTAGTCACTGACTTTAACTTTGACTTTGACTTTCCACTCTACATTTTTTCTGTTTATTCTATAACCAAATAAAAATGTCAGATGTTAAAATATCATACGCTTGTACTCAGTTTGTTTGCACAAATTTATTTATTCTGCTAATTTCTCGCAACCATCATGGTAACCAATTATTTTCCAACGCTCAGTCAAATACCATGGAGTGACATGTACCATCATCGAACACAGTGTTGCCAATATAAAAGTTAGGCTAAGCAAAATTATGTCTATAGGTCAGCTCGTTTTCGAGATGTGCAGTTAGCCATACAGACAGAGACAGAAATAAAAGTTTCCCAGCCCCACGAATCTTCGCTAACGCTCAGCTAATGAGAAGATGTATAGTATCACTGTTGTGTCATCAGCATTGGTTGGCATCTATCCTGTCTCACGACAGACCTTACAGAGAGCTAATGATGCTCCGGTACTGACGATAAACCTCAGTTCTGTTCCGTTCACTTAGGGCAAGTGACTCTTACTGAAAAATGTGCGCTGCTTCCGGAGTGACAGAAAGTACAGGATGTGGATAGGTCCGTCTTCTGTTGAAACCCCATGGCGCCTGTTACAGTAAAAGAAGGGATATCGGATACGAATCTGCCATGTCACCTTGTGAGAAGGCGGAGCTAGCTAGCGAGCTATGTTCAAGCTTCTTCCAGCCAAAGCGGGCAAAGGGACGGTAATTCTCATGTTTAGGCTTGCAAAACCTTTAACACTAAGGGACACTCACCTACTCCAACAGTCATCCTCCAAACCTTTTGCCCTGTCATCTCGAAATTTGCAGTTAGTGAAGTGCTGCTCTTGAACAACAACGGGGTGGCTTATATGTATGTAAATGACACATCGATTTATGCTGCGTCCAGTATAGAAAGAATATAAACCAGCCAGAAGTGAATCCTTCTGGGGGATGATGCCCATCATAGCCATCGAGGTCTTACCATTTCATTTTTCTTCTTATTCACCAAATTGCAGCGTTTACGCACCCTACCACAGGTTTTCCTCTAGTTTCATAAATAACAAAGTTTTTAATGGTTTGAAGTTCGAAAAGCCACCACATCAGAATAAAACGGCCTACCAATTTAGACTTAAATTTCGATAAGCGAGTATCCCAATGAATACTGACGTCATACTATTGGAGATTAGCTATTAGACAAACCATGTAGTTTTATTTACGGACACGAAAATTAACCTAGCTACAATACCATACATACGAGTATTTACACTCGTTATGACATCAATCCTGAACTCACTGCATTTACGAGTGGTTTAATTCTTTTGATATTTTATAATTGCTGTGCAATGTGGGCAATATACATTGGTTTTTTTTTTATATCTAGGTCGAGTAAAACCAACAGTAAGGACCAATAAAATATATTATTTTAAGTAATAGCAACATTTGCATTGTTCAAAGCAATACTTTTATCGATGCTTCGATTTTAAGGGAAAAACCGAAAATACCTCTCAATTAAATGTATGACGCGACGAACTGATTTCAACTTTAATGTTCAGAATTACTTTTCTTTTTATCTAATGAATATCTCATACTATCATTAATAATTATTTGTGTAGTGAATAGTGCTCTTTAACAACTAAATTCTAGAACCGTAATGCTATTTCAACAGTAACATATTTCCGTGTTCAATTTTTAAGTGCTTAAACTCAATGTAATGGATTCAAACGAAGTAGTTGTTGAAAAGTGAAAATAACAGAATAGTTCTAAAGGTACTGTATCATGAATGCTTGAAATTTTAATGTGCCGGTACTCGAAAAACGTGAACGAAATAACTAGATAGCCTACACTTGAATGGTAAGTACATACGTTTTCCTCTTCTTTCCCGTTGTTCCTTTCTCTCCCTCAGGTGCTGGACGATGGGGCTGTTGGCCAACAGGTCCAAGAGGAGGTCACACCGCCGCTTTCCAGCCATCGACTAGAACTACCGTCTTGTAAGAGATACAAGTATTCGACAGGTAGGCTGCAGTTCGTGGCAACAGACGTTACGCGCGAATGACTCAATGGCAGCGACTGACTGTGGTAAATCTGTCATAGTTATCATTTCCACGTAGTATGATATAGCGCGCATGTGTAAACTGTGAATAAGAGTATAAAAAATAGTTCTCTTATAAGATCACGTGACTAAAGACTTTTCATGAGAATTGTGAAACAATTTTAGGTATAACAATTGATAGACGCTGAAAAAATTAATCACCATAATAGTTAAAACTATGAATGCTACATAAGCAAGATTATTTTTATAAAATTACTATAAGGTGTATAATAAGGTGTAAAATTAGTAATATTTTGATTTCTTGCAATTTTTAAAAGGAAAGAATGTTGTGTTCAATTCTTTTCCAAACTTACGGTATTTCTCATGATAATATATATATATATATATATATATATATATATATATATATATATATATATATATATATACGCAATCAAATTGTCGTAACTGAGTTATGAATTTTGTAAGTTATATAAATACATAAACAGCAAAACGATGCAATTCCATGTTTAATCCAATTGTTATATTGTTTACCTGAGAAGTTTTTAACCACAGTTCGAAAAACATCGCGTACCGTAATGAAACATTATTTAAAAACAATCAAATATATTTTCAAAATTAAGGGCACTTAAGAAATTGCAAAGAAGACTAATTGGACACGTATGTAGCAAAGTTTAGCCAATTGAAGGATTGCAGTACGAGGACAATGGAAGCAGCTATTCCCTATTGTTGATACAAATTGCAAATCTAGACTTGGCTGGTTGCCAATCACGCATACTACCGCCCGCCATCACTGCACCATCTCGTGGGTTACGTGAGCTCATCTCTCAGCCGGTACCAGGCTTGTACAGAGAGGCGGCCTCAATAAAATATACTGACATTACCATCCCGAGCGTGGAGTTAGTCATTCCGGGCGTGGAGTTAGTCATTCCGGGCATGGAGTTAGTCATTCCGGGCATGGAGTTAGTCATTCCGACAATGGAGTTAGTCATTCCGGGCATGGAGTTAGTCATTCCGAGCGTGGAGTTAGTCATTCCGAGCATGGAGTTAGTCATTCCGAGCACGGGTTAGTCATTCCGAGCATGGAGTTAGTATACCACAGGTGTCGGTGTCACCAGTATCAGGTTCCTCCACCTTATAATATAGATGGATACTTATAAAAATCTTAAAATTGTATCTTATCTTTAGGTTCTTTAGTTTTGGTCACACAACTTGAATATTTAATCGTATAGGTCTATTATGCATAAAACCCCATTCATTTTGAGTAATCCGGTATTACTCCTTTTATAATTATAGACTACTGACGCAGCAAATAATCTTACCAAATTGTTATAACACATTATAATACTCAATCATTCAATAATGTAAAAACTACTTGCAAGTAATAAATAATACTTCACGAGTAGAGTGCCAAAGTGACAATCAGTTGGCTACAACAATGCCAAACCCCACTGTCAACTCTAAATTCGCTGTATTACTCAATGGGGAATTTATAATCGTTCCATCGTCCTAACCTAAGGTAATATGGGCAACACTGAATTATTATTAAACTAATCCTACATAACGTTTGAACCGATGTTATTATTAACCTAGTGTCTTTTTAGTTGTGTCAATTCGAAAACGTTGATAAAAAACTAATAGATTAAACACAAATCACGGTAGGTAAAATTCTAAATTTACTTTTTGCGAGTCTAGAAAATAAATTCGAAATATTGTTGTGTACCTAGAATGAGTGGTCTGTGCTTCCACTATTAGCTTTCTTATACAAATATTCTTATTGACAACTAACTCAAAGACATCAAAGTATTGAATACGGGTTAAGCCTATTTTTTTATAGCTTGATCTCTTCAGACGGACGTGGACTCCAGCGGATTCCAGGAGTTACTTCTGTGACAGTTTCCGATTTCAGATACTGGATTAAGTGGAAGGTGAAATGACTCAATACTCCCATCGAACCAATCTTTTTCCAACGTAGCTGTGATTTGTGTAGATTAAGCGGTTGTTCCACCGTGCGTTAGATGTCAGTTGTTGTGCACCTGATTAAACAAATACAACACATCTTCCATCTACACATTACATAGGACGGCTGACTAATAATCCAGACACGGCTCTTTTGTGGTCTACGTGTATCGAAACGACGCGAAGAGTTCATTTTTAACGTCTTTGTCGCCGACATTTTTTTTATCCCTCTAGGCGAACGTGAACCTCAGATTCTACGGGTCAGTCCTGTGACAGTGTCAGATTTCAGACGCTGCTCTACGCGGAAGGTGAAATTGTGCTTAACCTCAAAATTCCCAATGTACTATTAGATAAAGATGATGGAATGTTTATTCCACACTGTATATATTATTGGAAAATATATTAGTGGAAACTGAAAGCGTATGCCCAAGAATAACGAATTAAAACTAGTTTACTGCATTTGCAGTATATTTCTTGAAAACATCACTTCTTGAAATCCGTACACATTTGCCGACTTTGCCGAAGGGATATTAAACCGGGCAATTGTAACCTGAGTTTTTGTTGAAAAAGTGATATTTTAAAACAACGAGAAGAAATACTAGCAAATATGTTCATCCTCTGTCGAATTTGTATTGACTGTTCACCATAGCCTCATTAACAATAACATTATTACTTATTAGTATACCTTACATGGTCACTACATTAATGCCAGCAATGTATGTTTATGTACATTGTCTGTAACCTGCATATACAGGGTGAGGCAGACCACCCGTCCTCGATGTACAGCTGAACCGAGAAACCTACCTTCTTTGTTTTAACAAAACCCCCCATATTTCGACCCCACAAAATTCGAGAAAATAATTTTGAATACCAAAAATTCCCCGGAATGAGACTATGGGGAGGGGGAGTTATTTTTACAGGTACTCCTCGAGTACCTTTATATATGAAAATCTTTAAAAAAATTTTCTCTAACTCCCTCACACCCCCCCCCCCCCTCAAAGTACATCACGGATAGGTGGTCTGCCTCACCCTGTATAATGAAATTGTTATGCTTAAGAAACCAAATAGTATTTTTATACATTAAATTTTATGTTTCTGAGGTCATAATTTTAATAAATCTCAAAGTTGCCATTGACGTAATGCAGTTTTTCCCTGGTGTATTTAAAAACAACACTGAGTTTCCACAAATTCAAGGTCAAAATAAACAACACAATTGCACCATCGTACTGTATGTGCCATGTGGAAACGCCGGATGCGGAAGCGATAGATAGAAAGGCAGGCGTTGTGCAGGAAATAGGGAGGTTGTAAACAGATACTCGTATACTGAACGATCGGAGAAACGGTGTTATCAATTTGTATAGTTAACTCTTTCACTACCCCCCCCCATTTCGATCCCCAACACTAACATGACAGAAATCGAATTCATTCTCAAGAGTGTAGTGAAGCGACGTTAGTATTTCCCTATAAGAATAATGTTGAAAACCTCAAGCACTTTTGCGTCCTGATCGAAGCGACATAGAAACTTTCCTATTTTAAATATCTTTTTTTTAATATCCATTTTTAATTTTATTGTAAACTTTATATGTTTTGTTTATAAATGATAAATGAAGTACAAAAGAATTTGATATTATTATATGAATAACAAATAGAAAATAATTTTACCTAACCTTAAAAAAGCGTTAAAATAATACAACGAAATAATTATACGACTAAAAATAGATCCGTACAAGTACAGGACATAGATCGTATGGAGTCTGATACCAAGAATGCCGTCACTATACCCGATACGTAAACGTAGTTTATACTTCTTGCAGACAGTCTGCTGATTTTACGAAGACTGGTTTTAAAGTCCTAGGTTAATCTTGTGACAACTGAAATACTTATTTACTAAATTTATTTCTCGTGGGATTTACATGTAGCCAATACTTCGAAAATTGTTCGAGATACAAAAAAATTGTTTATGACAAAAGAAAAATCGGGTTGCATTAGTTTGTTCAACTTTTCGTTCGCATTCCATGTCTTGTCCACAAAAGCTCCACACATGTAGACTTCAAACAAAAAGATGTAATTCGTGTTTTCCATTTTTACGCAGAAAACATTGTATTTTGTCTTCATAAACACTAAAACGTGTATCGAAACTGTTTGCAAACAAATTCCATACACAATGCATACAGTTTGTAAACTTATGCAAAGAATCTGTAGATTGTAAGAAAACAATCTGAAAACGTCTCCACTTAAAAACTACGAACAAGATGTACATCTTGGATGTATTCTCCATACAACATTTCCGAATACAAATCTGAGAACGTCGAGGATTTAGAAGAAATTCCTCCGTCAATTTCACGAAAAACTAGTTTGTGTTATTATGCTTGAGACTGTGAGACAGCTATTTCTAAATACAACCACGACAGATTATTTAAAGCTCAAAAGAAAGCTGTCAGAATTCTTTACAAATTAAATGTACTTGTACATGTACTGTAAAAAATTAAATCATACAAAGATGACTTCAGAGACCCTGGATTGCATGGACATAACTTTACCCTGTCTCTACATTTTCGACGCCACGTCGCGTCGTTCTATACAGTCGACTCAAATTCGAGTTGGTCCAAGGCAGTGATGTCCACCAATACAAGACTAGAGGCAGGGACAACTTTCGGATTGTATATCAATAGAACGACGGCGAGCGTTTGAACGCTTGCCGTCCCAAGTTAGTGTAAAACTGATACAAGCTGTCAGAGGGAATTAAACATCTCAATGATTCTAAACAATTCAAATTTAGATTAAAACACCTCCTGGTGTCAAAGGCGTTTTAATACGTTGAAGAGTTCATGTTGGGTCGCTGGGATAAAAATTATTGAAAAATGAAAATAAACCTCCAATCCTGATATGTAACACAGAATGTTATATAATTGAATGCATCTGACGCATGCATGCAATTTTTTAATTGTTGATGCAATAAAGATTATTATTATTGTGCGAGTATACAAAGCAAATCGGTTCATGGCTCTCGGAATATTACATCATGTGGGTGTTGACCGATCGCTACGACCAAGGATTTTTCTTCTACGTATACTAATTATTATACGGCATTATGTTTAATTTGGAACTTTATGTTTTGTAACATTTTTTATAAATTATATTTTAGTCAAAACCTCTTAAAAAGAAATAAAAACAACACTGTCAAAATGTATGATCTCTCATACATGTCCCTAGAAAATCCTAAAACTATGTTCCTCCAAAAAAGTTCCAACGCCCAACATAAATGCTTAATAAAAAAATTAATAATAAATAAAATGATAGAACATTTTATTTGTACCAAATTTGGCACTGTATCAAAATGTTACAAGAATAGGTCTAGCAAGAATAAGTTTTTTTTTTAATATAGTACCATGATTCTAAAAGAATAAATATAAATGCACTTTAAAAATTATTTGTTTTTACAGTACTGGCGCGCATTCAAGGGGACATATAGTTGTGAAGCACCCTGAAGAAGAGGATAGATTCCAATATTCGAAACGTAGTGTTCTATTTTTGTAGGTAACATATAACTACAGTAAAAGTCCTAAATCCTATTAACCAGTTTAGCCTTTAGCCTATACCTGGAACATACATTTTTTCGATATATGCAAGTCGAAACGATGAATGCAAACTCTAACGCAACGGAAATGGCGTTTTAAATTAACATGTTTCGTGGCTGGGAGGGGGGAGTACACAACCCTCCGACATACTCCTGAATTGCACTGCAGTACTGGCTACTGCCTAACATATCCTGCTATATTTAGTCGAACGAGTTCATCATTTCTTTAAATACTACAAATGATTCAATAGTCAACTCGGCATTGCAGTCTAAGATAACGGTGGTCAGTGAGCTATTAACAGATTGTTGTAAACTTACTAAAGTCTGTTTCAAGTGATTGAACTTTGTAGTAGATTTCAACGGGCTATGTAGATTATTCTTATATTTGCAAGACAAAGTGAATAAATGACCAAAGCTTCGTAAAAAAATAATACTGATAACCTCAACACATATTTTCATAAGTATTTAAACACCAAATTAATTACGCCTACTAAATATATATATATATATATATATATATATATATATATATATATATATATATATATTATAAACACGCCAAGAGTAAAAGGCATTAAATCTACAAGAACTAATGTCTGTCTACAGTTATAATTGAAATCCTACGAGTCATCTATTTACCAAAAAATACATTTGTTCACTTTCAGGACTTACGTCTTCAAACTATTAACAGATTTGTACCACTGAACGTATAGAAGATATTCATACCATTCGTTTTACGTATTGATCTTTTTAAATTCCAGCTAGAGTGGTTTCCAATAATAGAAAAGTAATTTATAAGTAAAACAAAAATCCTTTGTATTTTCTGTAGGCTACAACTTTCTGTCCAATTACAACCCCCTTCCCACCCCGCGATAACAGCCTGCTACGTACGGCACTGAGTAGTTATGGGGTGACGTCATAGTGACTCAGACCGGCTAGCTATCATGTCATGTGACTATATGACTAAACTGGCTCGGTACCGGTTGGTCAAGGCGGTTTTATCGTGCTGTTTACAACGAGTGTTCAATGCCATTGATAGACCAGAGTTGGAGATTATCTTGAACATTCCCAAGCTACACGTGGTCACCTGCTCACTGACACACATAAGACACTTCCCCTTATGTTGGGAACTTGAAATTTTGAATAGGCTATAAGTTGGGATTTTGGGCATAAACCGGAACAATTTAAAAATTGCTTACATTCCGATGTTTAGGGGCAAACGGCCACCCATTACTTATGGAAACAGTGTTATATAAATATATTTTTTTAATTAAAGTTCACCCAAAAGTTATTATCATCAGATTCAACACATAAAAAGGTCTGAAAACAGTATACGCATACTGTAATTTTGAATCTCCATTTCAAAACGTTCACGTAATCGGGACCAAAAATAGGCAACTGGAAAATATAAAATATAACAATATTGCTCCATTACAAATCAGTGGTGTGCCAAATTAAAAACAACCCCAGGATGAAACATGAAAAAGAAAACAATTTGTCATCGTTAGAAAACAAATAAAATAGTTGTGACAAATATATTTCAACATTCTTTACATTTCAAAATTCTTAATTCTAACGATTATAAGTACTATATTTGTCTCCAAGTAGTTTAAAATACAAAACGAACAAAATTAGTGACTTCACTCATGAATACCCAAATTAATCTAAAATGTTGCACCATTCGCTTATTTCCAAATTTGAATATTTTAATAGGATCACGTTTTCCATTACATTGATGTTTAATTTTTATGGGAATATGCGTTGATTTGTCAATGCCAAAGAATGTATTATATATTTCTGCTGCTCATCTTTAAAGGCTAAAGTCCGATGAGACACTACGGAGTATGTTGTTCCGTATGCAAAACTAGTATGAAATTATTATTAGCCTAGGGTATAAAATTGATACTATATGCCTGGAAACCAACGTTTTTTGCGATTAATTCAGTACTTTTACGGAGGTTATTATTATATGTGTTATATTTTATAATATGAAATAAATCACTTCTTTACGAGTATAAAATGAAATAAATAGCTAAGATAGAGATCTGGGTCAATGAATTATACACAGTCTAAACTTATTAAATAAGTTTCAAATAATCTTGGTACAAACTCAAAGCATATGCTTATATCCAGTATTACACAAATGCTTCGATTAATAAAGCTAAAGTATATCCTTCATATACTCATGGGTGTTCAATCACTGGATAAGTTTATTTGGACTAAATCTATTCATTTCCACTTCTGCTACAGAATATCGAACTTTATATATTTTTTTAATATGGATTAATATGGAGCTATGGATTACAATGGACGGAAGTGTTAACCAGTATACCGCCTCTCTGCAGTATGTATTGTACGCGTGCGTGCACTCATTATACTTCCGGTTTGCAGTTCAAAGAGCACAATTTAACTCCGCAAATTCCATTTCTTAGTTTTTGTTTTGTTTTTACGCTACTGTCTAATAACATACAATGTAAAATTTCAGATAGGTAAGACCAGAAACCAACACAAATATGTTTTCGCTTTTTAATTCAACTTTTAGTATTATGAGGGCAAGACAAAGAGACCTTGAAAAAAACTCTGTTTGGGAACTAATCACTCTAAACTATTCAATTTCCCATGAAATAACCATATTGTTCTTTCTTTTGTATGATCTGGAGGCCACTTTGTACACTATTTGATATTTGGCAATAATTAGGTTAAATTACATTGTACTATTATAAACAGACAAAATTAAAGTTCACATTTACGAGCGTCCACGTGATCTGAGATTCAATTTAAGTACTACATCGATTGATGTTTTCCTTTTTATGCCAGAAATGCCGAAGGTGCCGCAACCGAATCCCGCACTGATGGGACGGCATTTCCGATCGGTACTTTCCCGACCACAGATCACGCAAATTTTCCGACGACAGATCACGTTGGACGGTCTTCTCGAGAAAAAGGAAAAAACACCCCTGGAGATAGTACCCCAATTCAAGCTCAAATCACGTGATCGCTCGTAAAGGTTAACTTTAACTTTGGTACAACTGGTAAACTTATTTTTTCTCGCTCTCTTTCAAGCATCAGCCTTAGCTATGTCGGCTTCGAAACACACTGTTTTTTATTGTCCAAGTACACACAGTGTATCTTGTCTACAGTATACACGATTGGCCCTCTCCGGGATTTGAATCCGTGATCTCCCAGTTAGAGCCGAGACTATATCCATTAGTCAACGAGGAGGACTGATAACATATTTATGATAACCTAACCTAAACCTCATTATATCGCGTAATAACAAGTAGTAGATAGGGACATGGTTACATCCCGATAATAACAAAATACCCTTTTTTCTGGTATTCAAAGATCCCAAGGATTGGATTAGTTACCAAGATGTGTTTTATTTCCTGGCGTATTTATTTATGTTTAGGCGGTGCATGTTTATATATAGAACTTTTGATAGTATGTCGATGAAGACATAAACAAAAGTATGTTTATATGAAACGACTGTTTGAATTAAAACCTGACGATAACATGTTAGGTGTTGAAAGGCCTCATGGAATTTTAAATTATTGGACAACTGCGTATTTTGTATACTGCAATAATTTATAGACAGTTTCAAAAGACACACAATAACGATGTACTATTGCCATATGTTTTTTTGTTATTAAATTCAAACCATAAAATTACCTACTTCTGAGTCTGGAAACTCGAAATAGGACGTGTAGAAACAAATGAATCGAAACAGAAAAATCTTACCATTGTTGGCAAGTTTACAAAATAATATTATATGATTCATAGATCAATTGAATTCCATCTGCACATTTCAGATTGATTAATTTATTAAAATCCGAGTCAGAGCGCTGACGCAGCGGGGCGCAGTGATAGCCGAAGGGTCAAAGTTCGCAGTGGGTGTGTCATGCGGGCCAAAAATATCCCTCCTCCCAACAATGACATCAGGTCTAATACGGTCCAGCTGTCAAGGTCATAAATAGTTTCTTCTTCCTCTCGCGCATTCCATTGCAGCTGTTTTATTTAGTGACCAGTAACGCAGCTCTTCCTGGTACGAAAAATAGCCAAATTACCCATCTCGAAGGACTGGTGCCTTCTTTTGGAAACGCACAGCTACAAATTCTACTGTTCAGCTATATATTTAGGCTATTTATTTCTGTGAAATTAAAATTAATTAGGCTAAAAGAATGCTATCAATTTACAATAATCAAGTAAATTTCAGTAATAGAGTGAAATTCTTCTGTACACAGTAAATCTTAATAGGCCTACTACAATGTACTTTTATCTCAATTGTTGAATCCATAATTTGAACGAAATCCAAGTACTGAAAGTAGAACACATATTTTTATATATCATTTTTACTTTTTTCAGAGCCTGTACACTAAAATTTTTGAAAATACGTCAATATTTTTCAAATACAACAAAATCACAAGTTTCAGATAAAAAAAACTTCCACCGATCTAATTTATACTATAAAAATCGCAGTCATTATTATACTCGCATTATTTGCGGTTTAGTTTTTCCCGATTTAGTGGCCATACAGAACACAAAACCAAAAGTCAACCTGTGCCGGCTGTCATTGTAGAACGAACATTTCTTGTGTAGAAATAGATAGACATGATGTTAAACTATACATATATCTATGATATGCACATTATCACAACTACTGGTTTAAATCATTACTTACCAATTGGCATTATGAATAAGTTTTCTCACAGAACAACTGCAAAGAAACGCGGATGTCTCTGATCAGTCACACTCCGCCTGTCTAACCGCGAGGAACCGACGAGCAAGTCCGAGAATATGTAGCTGTCTGTCTAGGAAGTTCTGCCACCGCCCGAGTCCACTGGATGAGAGAGACAGCGCTGCCGTCGCGTAGGAAAAACTGCTCACGCATGCGCAGAGGATCCTCGTCATCGACGCCGCCGGACGCTGTGGATCATTGTTGGCGCATCAGATTTATCCAACGCGTGATTAATTTACACGTCAATCATCGTAATATCGGTATGACGCGTAGGCTATAGTGCGAATAGAAAGCATCATTAATAACATCTTGTACATTATGAGTAAGATTAATATTAGATACTTTACCAGTTTGAGGAATCTACGGATTTTGGTTTAGGCTAAAGCAGCATTGTAAATTTTTTTTATTCGCTTAAAATGTTTTTTTTGTAAATCTTATGTGAGTGCCTCATATGCCTGTTAATGACGATAAACAAGAATGTTGTATAGAACAACAATTTCATGCTAATTCTTTGTTTGAAGTTTGTTTTTGACAATGGAAGGATTGTGAAGGAAACAGGACTTTTTCCGGAAATTTGCCACCGTTCAGTTATACAATAAAATCAGTAACACTACGTTTCGAGATCTGCAATCTGATCTCTTCTTCAGGTAAATAATTTGCAGATCTCGAAACGTAGTGTTACTGATTTTTTGCATCACTGAACGATGGCAAATGTCCGGAAAATTCTGTTTCCTTTACGAGAATGTTGAGATCAGCTCTATCACGCATTGTTTAACATTCGCATTAAATCAACCCTTCCCAACAGAGCTACGTTATGTGTAGAATAACTTCATATTCGATATTATCTTAGGTTAGGAAAACGTCCTTGTGGAAATAAGAAGTATTTGAAAAATGCCTAAATTCTTAACGAGTAGGTTAATGGAATCTCTGCTAATTAAAAAATCAACCCACCCAGTTACTGATGGCGGTGTGGGAAATCACAGATACACTCTGTGAATCGTCAATATTCTAGACTGGTAAGCGGAGTGTGAAATTGATTTCAACTTTAATTCCATGTCAATTGGTGTAATTCACATCACCAAGCCAATTCGTACTTGAAAACACTATGCAATTTAAGCCTTCATAGAGATTTTTTTAAAAATAATTATTTGTTATTTTTTAATAATTAATTATATAATTATTAATAATTACAGTATTATTTACCATTTTAAGCCGAACACAATAATTTTGATATCGACAAATTTATTCCACATAATATACTGCTCTTGAGTTTGATTTGTTTTCAAAATATTTACGATCAAATACAACAATTTATACACTCAAAATACGTGTTGTCAACAGTTCCCGCTCTGTTTTTCTTCCTCTATGTATATACACTTTCCACAAAGAGGAACAGCTAATATTAAAATACGAACCAAGAAAAATTTTTCACTGGCTTTAATGAAAATTTGTAGATAAATTATGAGATTTGTTCATAATAGTAGTCCTATGTGTAATTCTTCCAATTACTTTCAGAACTGATTTTTTCTTTCAAATTGTGTAATTTAATACATGTAGCCTATGTGTTAGATTAAGTAAAAGTGAAAATATCTTTAAAAGTTGTACACGTTTTACTTATTTCGGTTAAACAGCCCTTTCGAAACAGTGATAGTTTTGACGAAATATAGAATACATTATGAAAAGAGATTACTACGTTCAGGATCACAAATTGGTTATCCCTTATAAGAACGACTAAACATCAATAAATAGGCTTATTAACTTTGCCATAAACATCTTTGAACAGTGATGATCATATTAATGAGTTCAAATTATTTAATTCCAAAACCAAATATCTTATATCCAGTTTTCTTTTCTGAACCAGGATCCTTGATGTTGCAAGATCAAATCGTACGCCGGTAATAAATGTGAGGCAGTTACCAGTAACGAAGAATATTCTACTAGTATTCTAAAATAATGAAGGCGTTCACTACCGATGCATGCCATTTTGAAAGGTACATAACTTGTTAATTTTGAACAAATTTAATTTCGTCAGAAATTACTGCACAACTTTTGTATATATTTCAAGTTTTTCATTATTTTTACTATCTATTGATATAAAATTTTAATTGCATCCATTAAGTTTGCAATATAAAAATCTTAATACTTATTGCAATTTGCTCTCAATAAGGTAGTGAAGTTATAATACAATGAAATATTTGTTTTTTAATATGTGATCGGAAGACTAAATGTCTGTCTGTCAAACGACTTTTTATTTACATGACTTAAATTTAAGTAGCACTCTCACACGGTATATGAGAAATCGAGTCCCGGCGGAGCAAGTACTTTTTGTGATTCAATGTGTATTGAAATTAAATTAGGCTATTGCCATTTATACAAATTTTATGAATATGTGTGCTTTGTACAGCATTACTGGCTTTTAAAGGTTAATTGACTCGGTTTTTCCCACAAACAATCATATCAAGTGATAACACTTCGAAGGCTACAACAATCAATCTATAATTCATTTTCGACAATAATTTCATTTAACTCCTTCTTTCCCTTAGCTGTATAAAAATTCTGAATCAAGTTTAATTTCCTTTAAAAACAGTGTTATAGGTTTGGTTACATTTTCATTACTGTACTGCAAATCAATCAATTGTGTGTTTTCAATGGAATTCGAGAATGGTTTAGATTCACAATTTGATCCAATTTAAATGGTTTATTTAATTAATTTTTAATGTATAAATTGTTGTTGATGTTGGAGTGTTTTATATTGGATCCGACAGACTGCGCTACGACACGTAATACAAAGCGAACTGATACTTAACAGATGTTAATACTTTCAGCTGAAGTTCATCAAAGAGGCAGAAACATGTGTTTACATTTAAAATTTAGAAAATTGTTATTGTAAAGTACTTGATCAGTAGTGTAATGCAGTTTGCACAGAAGACGTCATTGCCTAATTTTAAATTTAGATTGCACCAATGATCAATAAACTATCTAATGCAATGAAAATACTGTTAAACGCTATTATGAAAACAACCTCATTGTACAAATCCGTGAATGTTTGCACATAAGGTAATCGAATTTGGTTAGATCGAAGGTAAATGAAAAGAGCCGAAAGAAGACGCTTTATGATCGAAATTGGTTTTCGTTGATACATTTTCTTGAAGGCACACTCCTCAATAATACTGGAAATATCTTAGACAGAAAAATAATTTTAACAGACCGAATTTGATTCTTTATAACCTAATTAGTTTATCGAGATTCATCCATATAAATTAATTGTTCTGAATAACTTATCGACACCTAGCAAAAACCACGAAAGATAGAGGCAGGAAATATGGTACATACCTTCATAATGCGCCCAAGAGGCTCACGAAGGAACGACTATCAATTATCTCAGCAATGTTTAGAATGTGATAGAAAAAGAATATGTGAATATAGTGTAGTGTTTTGTTTTTGAACGAGAAATTGCGTGCGAAGCCGCGGGCAACTGCTAGTTTTATTATATTTTACTGGCGATACCTTTACGCATGTATTACAGGTAAAATTCGTAAGAATTGATAAATTGGGGCTCCATATCTATAGTGTATTGTACTGTCCACAATTTACAGTACATATAACTTCTCCTTGATTCTGAATAAAGTGTTCACCTCAAAAAATATTTAAAATATTGACATTGAATATGATTTATTGGCTTAGTCAATAAATCATTCATTCATTGGCTTAGTCAACCTCACCAAATCAATTAAATTGTAGTAGCCAACTCACTTTTTATGTTTAACGGCTTGTTTAAAGATAATTCAATGTTGAAAAAACACAAACGTGTTTCGCTCGGTTTACTTATTTCTCAAGACAAACTATTTCACTGTTGTCTGGTACCATCTCCATTGTCATTATATGTTCTTCAATTGTACAAAATGAAATAAAACCTTATCTGTAACTGTTTTTTTTTCTAACTGTGTTGACGAAACGCGGCGAATTAAAATTTATGCCAGAATCGGGCAGTGATTCGGACGGTAGGAATTCTGAGAGATGCTGAATCGGATTCAATTTCCGCACTGAATCGAGCTTATGAAATGCCAGTCTATTATATTCCTTAGTCTCTAATCGATCCACTACAGCAGGGGTTTCTTTAATAATTAACTTGTACTGTATTTCTTTCTCGTACACATATATGTTATAATTATGTAATCTCTTAACTTTATTATTATCTAGAGCATCTGAACAATACATCCTGTCTTTATCAACTGTCAGGAACAACAGGTATTAGTAGTTCTACAATTCGCTACGTGATGGCACTCAAGTCGTGAACTCAAATAGCTTAGTTTGGTGTCTGCAAGATTGTGCTAGTGTCTTATAAAAACTTTATACTATGTAAATATGTTATTATATTTTATTTAAAAAATTTTTTTAGATAAAAATTATCAAGATATTTATAAACAAAAATATTATTAGTACTAAAAATAAGTTTTTCGGTTTATTCTCTTAGATTTCCTTTTTAATTTTCTAAATAATAATGATTAACTTCAACCGGTGTACACTTCCTATACACACGAAGAGTTTTTAAAAAGTCCCGAACGGGCTTGATAATTTCCAAACGAATACAGGTAAAGAAATACAACTTGGTACACCATTGTTGCACCTATAAATATACTTTTTGAGGTAAATATAATTTTTTCTCATGTCCGGAGATGGGTAGCAAAGAATCAGAAGGAAATCTTAAATGAGAGCATAGGTCGAGTATTAGATCAAATTAAAGTTCTTTATTAGTAGAGTACAATCCCGCAAATCCGATCTGTAAAGGTTCAGTCTAAAAAAATTACGCTGATTTAAAGTTTGAAACATTCACAGTGTAAGTAAGTCCTGTTCTAGATGGTTTAATATTCTTGTCTTGGGTCAAGTAGTGAAAGTTAAAGTTAGTAAATGAATACTGGGCCTAATAAATAGTTTTTGAGGTAATTATTGACTCTTCACATCCAATGGTGTACAAGGAGTTCGGCATAAAATTATAGTAAGCATAACTCAATATGTACATCGATTGAAAGTGTAATACAGTATAAGATGTGCATTAAGTCAAGTCCAAATCCCAAGCCAAAATAAGAACTTTGTATTATAATAACTGATACCAGGGTTTCCTTTTATCATTCAGATCTGCTAAGCAACCCCTTTATAATAATGTACATCTTGAGCTATGCTTACGTTAACATTGTTGCCGATATTACCGATATCATAATGTATTCGTAAGAACATACAGGAACCTACGATATACATATACCGAAAACCTAGTTATCATATTTAAATGTGGGTAAGTTACATGCTATGCTGTGAAATTGACCTACTCACATTTATTAAAAGCTTTAAAATTAGTAATATTGCTGAAACCAATGAATTTTTATCAGAAGAAAAAGGAACTAACGATGTACTGTATACGAAAAATGTGGTATAGTTATAAGTTGGGTACGTCAAATTCACAGACCTCTGGGGAACGATGACGCTCGGTCACAATATTGTTGCCTGAAGACACAGACTGTACTATACTCTCGCTCCAGGAAGCAGCCACTGCTCACCCGTTGTAACCACCAGAAACTCTTTTGAAGTATCTTCTAGTTGTGGGATGATGTAAAACTTAAGTATCACGAATCCTAATCAGTATTCACGACCAGTGCGTACAGAATCATGGTCTTTTAAAAATCTCAAAATTATAGCTAATAACTGATATTGAAAGGGTTTACAAAATCATCATTTCCTCCTTTAATTATTAACTTAGAACTCTCAATGTTTGTTATATCGTTCTTCAAGAGACATAAAAAACATTCTGCATAAGAATTATTTTTACTGTCAATTTTACTGTTAATTTTTGAATAATGATAAGTTAAGGTAGAGAAATCCTAAATTTTAAACAGAAAACCGTTTTTTCAATCTTTTTGGCTGGTACTCGAAAATATGGGTAAATACTGTCCAAAGAGTAAAACATTATTTCCGAGGTAATATATGTGTATATTTTAATATGGTAGAAGTTTGAAGTGAGATGTTTAGCATGTGAGAGAAGTCGCCGAGGCTCAGTTAGAGATAGTCTTTAGAAAAACAAACTGTAGTGACTCCTGAATAACTTCCAATTTCGGCTGTTTTTTTTTTTAATTCAACAATTTTCCTGCCATGCGTTTCATAACCAAAACATTTGAAAAACTTTCATGACATGAGCCAATTGATATTCCAACATCATCTTTGAAATGTTATTTATAGCACTCGTAAACCCTTGTTTTATTTAAAGCAGACTCATCATAGGCCTTTTTTTAACACTTCCCGAACTTTGGTACACTTTATTTCATATTTCACACACAATTTGATCCTTTTTTCCAAATTGATCCATTGAATATAGCTGTAAATTATATTTGGCTTCAGGAGCACGAATACCAACATAATAAAATATCTTAATAATCGGACTTTTCGAACCCGCGAAACTTAAAAATTACCGTTACTTTTTTGACTCACCTCGTACATTAGTATTTTTTCTCACTCACTATTTTTACTATTATATTGCATTATTTTTATCACAATCAAACTTTAGCACTTACTGTTTTTAACGATGCCTTTACACGTGTTGTTACATTTAGACTACACTTTTACACGAATGTTTCCACAATTAAGACATTGTATTAATATCACAGAACAGAGCAACATACATCTATATATATAAAAATGAAAACTGTTCGTGTGTAACAGCATCACTCACAAACGGCTGGACGGATTCGCCTAATTTTTTTTTAATTTGTTCGTCTTGATCTGTAGAAGGTTATAGGATACTTTTTATCCCTTTCCCGATTCAGGATTCCGCCCCACTGGTTACAGAAATACCCGTAAGAAATGCATTGCAGCAAACATATGTTATTAAGTGAAAGAGTCTTTTCAAATTTTTAATCAGCTGTTCTTTGTAAACATATATAATGCGACAAAAAATTGTTGTTATTTTTGACAGTAACTAAGTAAACATAAATATTTTTGACGTTTCTATGTAAACAAACATTTTTTGACATTTACAACGTGTCACAAATGTCAAATTTTTGATAAACGTGATTTGATATCTTTTTTACAATTTCCAAGAACAGTGTTAATTTCCATCAGTAAAAGGTTTAAAAAAATAGGCAAGTATTTTTGTTTTCTCAAGGCAAACTGTACGTCGGTGTTGGAAATAATATGAGTCACTTGAAGCAAGTACACATACACGGGCAAAGCTTACGAAAAGCGTGCGAAGCCGTGGGAAACAGCTAGTTTAGGATAAAAATAGACTAATGGTGGGACTGTAATATATTTTCTAGCAATTTTCTCAAATATCACAGTTAATATCATCATATTCTCTATCTGTAGTGAACCTACGTGTACAGGTTATTAGAGGTATTTTGGACACAGCAATCCGTACGAAGATATTGCAAAAGGTGAACGTAACGTTAGAAAAATGTGTAGAGATCCTCTTTAATACCAATATTAAGTGTTTAAATAGATTTTTTTAGAAAAAGTGTGGTTTTCAGAAAAAGCCTAGTTATGAGATTGTCAGACCGGACACTTATAGTAGGTGGGACGAGGTAGCGATCCGCAGTGTTGCCAAACTGTGCAAATCGGAAGTGAAAAGTTTGGAAGCACAGAGTGTAGTTGCAAACAGATTAATAGTGTATACGCTAATCTCCAATACAATCACATGAGACATCAACCCAGGTACTTTGCTCATAGCGGATCAGGAAACCGGTTTAATCTCTAAGAACTTAATGTTATTATTCTGTTACATTTTATTCTGGGCTATTTAAAAACAAACTACCTGTATTTCATGTAATTATCTACAATAGGGCTTTTACACTCATATATTTCTTACGAGTTAAAAACTGGAATTGTACGCAAACATGTGACCAACAAAGTTTAACGAAATGGTCTTCAAAATTATAAATGCATTTTCAATTTAGTATTTTCAGACAAGAAACACTCAACAAATCTACATTTTTCCAACTGTGTTTGAAGAGACATTTAAATTACTTCTCGATCACATTCAACGATTCCTTTAATTGATTGTCACACAACAATAACCACGCATATTCCCGCACCGGATAGCGGTGCAATAGTTTGGTCTCGGAGTAGGTGTCAACCTGATCAATGGGCCTGCTGACAGTTTAAAATTAGACGAATGAAAATAAATTCAAGGCTCACTAGGAGCGCCTATTGGTGTTAAACATGTTTAATTCTAATTGAGATCAGTTTATAAAATAGAAACTGAAATTAACAGTTGCCAGGTGCTGTGTGAAGTGTAAATGAATTAATAAATGTGAGCATGTGTTTAGTTAATTGCATGTAAGTTGAGAAGGCGAATGCATGGTTTAGATTCTTCTGTACGAGTATTAATCAGGCTATTGTAATTATAAAAATAAAATCTGATTAGATAGAATTACTATTATTCATCTACATATGTAAAAATGAATTGTTGTCTTTATGTCCTTTATAGACTCGGAAACTATTTGACCTATCATTATAAAAATGTGCATGTACGAGTATGTGAATTAGTCTACGTAGAAGGTTTATATGTTATGCCTATTAATTGTACTCACCACCAGGTGGCGCTGCAAAATATAATAGTTATCATTTATCAAAGCACATATAAACTGCAATTACGAGACAGTTACGTATATTGAATAGCCAAACACTATTTGAAGGCGCTAAGTTTTGATGTACATTTGTCTTTAAAATAAATTTCTGGTTGAACTTAAAACTTGAGTGTTAGACCACTTTATAATAAAGTACATGTACGTGTACAATGGCTATAAACATACACTTTTGACAAGTTTTCTTGATCGTAGAAACAAGGTAAACTCTACATCGGCGTTGGAAATATAAATCACTTGAACCAGAAGAGCCCATATCGGGTAAAGCTTACGAAAAGGGAAACAGCTAGTTTATCATAAACGTTTTTGCTCTGTTATTTACATATTTTACCAAATATTAATAATTAAATGAAAATATTCATAAGCTGTTCTTCGAAGCTGTTGAGACATTCTGCTCACACATGTCAACACGCAAGATGAGCTTGGCTCGCATTATAATGTATGATAATCGCGGGAGCACACGAGCAGACAGATTGCGAGGGCCGTGCTCTGAGACCGGTTTGGCACGCTGCCTTCTGAACGGAAGTTGCCAAGTCGGTACCAAGTTTGTAATCATTCCGGCCGCACTTACACCAGCTGACGGTAGACGGCTTCCATCTGTCCAGGTAAGCCGCAGGCAGTTTATTGCTCTTCTATCATCACGGTGGTCGTAACTGAGTGAACGTTCTGTCTACGTGAAAGGGCTACTAATTTGAACTTAAAAACAATCTTGTTAATTAGCCAAATAATATCAGAGCCAGCTGTCAAGATGGTTTCAAACAAATAATTGTTTAGCAAGAAAAGAATAGGTATGACGTTAATTAATTTGTCCTGCTTTTGATGGGTTTCTTTTTGTAAATGGCTTCTTTGTTTCACACTTAAACTATGAAGTAAAAATTCTTTAAGAATTTTAAAACAACAAACAACAAAATTTAAAACTAAAAAGCGTTTGGAAGGCAACTCCCCCATAATGCTACAATAATAACTGAAAAGTGTTATACATTGTTAAAAGAGCTTATACATTGTTTTTATACAGTTAAAATCCAAGATGGGCGTTTGTACAGCCGACTCAGGTTTTTTCTACATAAACCAAACAAATTCTACTGACTATGTACGAGTATTTTACCTAGTTTCGTAGCTCCTATCATCATGTTTAACGTTTATAATCATAGTATTCACACTCTTTGTTAAAATAAAAGCATAAGCTTGAAGAAAAAAGTATTACTGGCTGAGCGTCAGCGAAGCCCAACTCAATGAACAAAAATGTGAATGTATCATTTGGTAAGATATACCGATAAAGATCAACTGCAGACTTTAAATTTTGGGTAAAACTCCACAGACTTCTACATAGACATAATCGACCCTGTGGTGGTTCATGGCCAAAGATAGAATTTGGCTGAGCGTCATTGAAGCCTATTACTGAATAACCAGACACAATTTCTTTCTTTGTCTACTGGATAGATGTAAACATTTCTTTTCTATATGTTTTTCTGTTTATCTACCTGACTGCAGAACATCTCTAGATTAAAATAGCTATGGGCTTGAAATTTGCTATACAATCTTAGCGAAGCCTGTTACGCGACAATTTGGTGTGTGGCGTAAGCCTTCTCCTACTTTGTTATTTTTTTAAGGAGACAGATAAAAAATACCGTGATTTAAAATTGCAAAGTTTAATGTTTGGTTTAGCTTAAGCCTTCTGTACATTATTATCCATTTTATATATTAAATGTATATACTCGTGTTTGAACAAGAACTATAAATAATGTGGGGATATTGCTATTTCATGTACTACTAAACTGTACTAGACTGTAGTTAAATATTATTTACAAAGCACTTTATTTATGTAATTTCGGACTTTCACACACAAAGTACGACACTAACACATGCTTACGATCGGTTAATAACTTTTGTAATAATGAACGAACGTAGGAACTCGAATATAAATCAACAAAAATTAATGTTTCTTGGAAAGTTTAATGTTATCCTCCAAATAAGAACAACGGCTCTACTGCTATATTCCATATTCTTTTTAGTTACAGTTTATAAGCATTGACCTGATGACTATCAGATAAGGCAGGGCATAGACAACATTTTGTTATTCTTTCACATAACATATTTTGAAACTCTCCAATCTTGCTTGTTTGACAACGAAGTCTTTTTATTTAGCAGTTTCTCAGTATCAAGTATGTATACTGAACCGTAAAAAATAAAACTGAACATTTTTAGTGAGAGTTTAAATAACACTTTCAGAAAATGTCACGATTAGAATATTGGAATTATGTTTTCAATAAAACAGATGTTGATAAAACAGTCCACTAAATGTTTCTAGGTCTACACACTTCCAACGAAGCGTTCCCTTTAATTCAGATAGCAATATCAGTTAATGCAAGCTGAATTTGGTTAGTCATAGAATTATAAATAACAGACAAGAACTTCAAGGTGCCTTTATATAAGGTTAATGGAGCTCAAGAATTGAAGAATTATTGTAAATTAAAGACGTTTTAGCATTTAAAATAAAAACCATGGAAGCGTAGGCTACACTGTTCACTGTGTTTTAGTCCTAAAGCTGTTAGCACATCTAATTTTTCCAACTGCACCTTTGTTAAATGAAATAACAGCATTATAAACACCAATCTTCATTGTTGCAATTCTAATATAAACAGTTTTAGGAATGTGTTTCCAAATAACCCCCGAAGAACTTGTTCGGGTTTAGAGTTCGCCCCACAGTACACCTACTCATAATAGTGTAGTTTGTCAAATATTGAAAAATGGGTTTCATCTCTTTTAGCTTCTCTTCAGGAAGAGAATGTATGTGGATGTACTTTTCCTTGGCTATTTTTGCTCTGTTCAAACCATAAAAACATATAATATCAAACATAAAATCCCTATTTTTACTGTGTGTTGCCTTGACAATTTAATCTTTTTGGGGTATAAATTATTAGAAAAACATGGGAGTAGTAACAAAATGTTAAGAAAAAAAAACAATAACCAAATAACAAAAAACAGAAAATGTGAAAATACGTTAGTACCATGTCACCTTAAAATAGTTCTACAATCATTTAAACGCTTCATAGCATAACTTCCTATGTAGTCTATCATAAGTTATGGTATTTTTATAGGTAGGTTATAAAAACACGTTTCCATAAACATAAGATTTGTATATATCTGACTTTTAGTTGTGTTGTTAAAATTGTCTACCAAAACTCAATGCAAAGTGTAACAATAACAGGGAGTGAAATAAAAGATTTGAATATAGTTTAAGCATCAAACTGAAAGAGTGCTAAAAGCATCAACTTATTTTTTTCATTGGTACTTATTAACATAATTCATTAATAAACGGCTAGCGTCAACAACCAAAGCGGTGATAACGATATTAGACTTCTAAAATTAGCCGTTCCAAGAGATACTCGGTAGGCGTTCATTGTGATTTGTCGCTATCTCTAGCGCTCGAAGCGCGGTAGCTGTAGTAGAAGTGGCTACATTGTACACATTTATCAACCCATACAGGTTGCATATGGACTTGCCATTTTTAAAAATTACTAAGCGCATGTTTTGGTGTACTGTCTGCCAGCCATTATAGATAAATATCTAAACACATACAAACTATGAAACATGGTTCGACTACGAGTACACATTCAGTTTAACGTAAGTTGAATATAGTTTAACACTAGTTTAATATACCAGAAATGTTGTATCATTGCGGTGGGAGGAGGGGGAGTTACAACTCCCAAAACCACCTCCTGAATACGCCTGTAATAAATAACAGTAATAAGCTATATTTTTATAGTTGTAAAAGCGGAACGGAACTATAAAAAATAATTAAATTAACACTTAGAAAGTTAAACAAATCTTAAGACATATCCTACAATATATAAAAGTACAATGTATAACAAGTTAATTATCTTTTTTAAATTATCGTAGGAATTACCGATAGAAGTTGACTTTATCACAAGTCACACTAAAATCATTGTTTTAGTGTAGCTACTTAGAAGACAATACGCAATGTGACTATATTTCATTACAAGACAACCGAGTTAGGCGAGGAAACCCCGCCTACACCTCCTAACACTTCAAATAAATAATAAGATTAATGTTCTAATTCATACGTTTGCTCGGCAACATTAAAGCAGTTTGATGTGCCGTAAGTACTACAATCACGGAACACTTGTTGGTTTATACTTAGTGCTTTTAAACCGTTATATATTTGCTATGTAATATATTTTATAAAAATGTCTATATTTTAACAGATATTTTGTTGCTGTATTCTTGTAATAAAACCAAGAAATCTAATTTTAAATCAATAAGTTTTAGAAAGTTAAAATGGTATAATTCATTTTACTTTAAGGAGAGGCTGTACCCTTTTGAGCCCGAATCTGCCCGTCCTCACTGTGTGGAGGATCTTATCTAACAGAACAAGGGAGAGAGTCAATACAGTACAATGTCGATGGTACTGATAAAAATGCAACGGTTACACACGCTATCTCTAATGTAGATCCAAATTCGATTCGATTCCAATGTTTTATTGCGTTTAGAATCGGCAGGCAAACTAGTGGAAGCGTATTTCATCGTTTTAAGATAAATAATGATAATAAATAATTATAATTTCACAAAAATTTGCATCTTAAGATTTTAGAGTAAAGCAAAGATTTTAGTTAAAAGCCTTGAAATGTAGAAAAATGCAATATGTCTTTCAATTCTGTTGTAATAAAAACTCTTTTATACATACATTGCATGGTTCAAACTAAACTAACTGTATTGTAGGCTATATATTCGGTAAAACTAAAGAATAATACTGTGCAATTTCACAAAAATGCTGGCCGTTACGCAAACAAGTGGAATGAGTTTACTCCATGGTCTTTATTTTTTTACTTTCGTTACTGATTTCAAAGTCGCAGTCATTTTAGATAACTTTTATAATGGCAAAAAATATAGTAAAAACGTTGTTTCGAACGTTTCACGAGGTTTTTTTGTAATCAGGCCCAAAGAAAAACGGGTGAAGATAGGAATGTGAATTGTTTACATGACTGTATACGAATTATGGCTGCAGGAATTAGCATGTTTCAATTATTTATGACATAAGATAACTGAAATAATTTATTTTACCTTACACCATTTACTGAAATATATAATTTATGAAAATTACACCTTTTTCCATAAAATTACTTAAGAAAAATAACATGTAGCATTTGCCTTAAATAATAGTTCACACTGTACAAATGTATATCTTTTGCCGTTTTTATTAAGCCTAGTTACATAACTCTTCTAAATGACTACTTTAAATGTTTGTTGTTATTCGTAGAGTAACAATTTTTTTCTATTTTTCCTTTCCAGGAAATGTATTCACTCTGATTTAGCGTCTGATAATTGTGTGTCATCACAGAACTTCTCTGTGCCATATGGTGGTAGCAAACGTGTCAAAGGGCTATGACTATGAACTGAAAAATAACCCAACTATGAACAGATCATAACATCTCATTCTGTTGGTTAGTAAGTGAGTTATTTCGATCTACCACCAGATCTATACATACACCTCAGCATGTAATTTTACCGATTGCAATCTGGTTAATCAGCTTAGACCATTGACTGATAATAATTACGGCACTGGATAGCTAGCTACCTTTAGAAAGCCGATGGTCGCTTGGTTCATGACGTGGGACTTTGGATTTGAGTCATACGAGGCCCGTCTCCAAAAGTAAGTAAACTGATTCTCACATGAATAAACTAGTAACGTAGCACCTTCATGGTGTATATACGCACATATGCTCACTCTGGTTGCATGTTCAAATTTTTTTCAACGGGATTGGTTGAATCAGTCGTGAACTAGTCATGTTTATGTTGCCGAATTTCATAACCACGTTGCGTTTGTGATGGATGACAATACGGAACAAAGGTGTGAACAATACGGTCGAACTCTGTGTGAAACTCAGCAAGCTTGCCACAAAGACATTTCATTCTTTAACTAAAGCTTATCGAGACGTCACTCTATTGTGAACATCTTTGTGGTTCAAGTATTTTAAAGAGGCCCGATAAAATGTTGACGATTATTCTCGTTCTGGAAAACCTCGTTGGCAAATGAGAACAATGTGAGGGTGGTATAACTTACGCCAGTGTAGTGTTAGGATGATATTTGCATATGCAGAAGAAATGGGATTGGATAAAAAAGTTGTTCATGGTATTTTAACAGGTAATTTGCATATGCAAATATTCTTTTCAAAAATTGTGCCGGAAAATACGATAACGCGCCAGTTCACACTGCGCTTTGAGTAATAAGACAGTTTATGGAAAACAATTCCCGTACTACCCAAAGCTCAGATCTATTTCCTTCCACATCTCCCTATTCACGAAGTTAAAGGGTTATCATTTCGGGACATCATAAAACACAAAACAAAAGAAAAAAGGAACCCGAAGAGCTGTACACTTAAGGAAAACTTTTTTCGGTAATGCTATGAACAATAGAAGTTGGAGGAAGTTCACATTTCGAAGAAGATAACTTACTGAGAAGATGTCTCAACCAAGAAGGTCGATGGTTTTCTGGTGTATAGTAAAGACATCAAGAAACATGATGATAGACGTGATGAGCTATTAAAGCTTCATCAGAGCGAATAGTACAACGCTAAACAAGGAAAATGTGAGTTTAAAACAACTTTTCTTGGATTTTTAGGCCACAGTTTGAAAAGTGAACAAGTTAACCGAGTTCCAGATAAGGTATATGCATAAAAGCTGGCCAATCCTCTCCGAATTTCAAGAGCTTGAGAATATACATCACTGGCTTTCAAAAAGCCTCTATTGATCAAAAGCTCTTTATTTTGTCATTTTGCTGCTAAAAAACAACTTTTAAACATTAACATATGTTTTGGGCTTCAGAAATATCATTCGGCACGATAATGAATACACTATTGTATTAGTAGTGTAGTATTCATTGGCAATAATCGTGAAAGATATATTAGCAAACAGTTATTTTCTTTACTGGAAATCCACATGAGTAATTTTATAAAAACCAAAATGAGGTACGTCGTTTTAAAGAAATTCGCTTTCTTATACAATTATTTTAATAAATTTGAGTTTGCATTCAAAGTTACATAGATAAACATATTCATATTCCCACCACCTTATTATCCACATTCCTATGGTTAAATAGGATAGTGTTAGGTTAGGTTAGGCTTGGTTAGGTTGGTTATTTTATGTGGAATCTCAAATAAATCAACAAGGAAAGCGCTGAGGACGTTTATTCTAAACATTTAGGACAACCTTAGCAACAAACAAACTACATAAATGGTACATAATACTTTGACATCCACATTCATATATTCTTCGGCGTCTATTTAAAAATTGTTTATCGTTCTGTTGAAATTATACGCATCATTTTAATATATAATATGCATTTCGTTTGAAAATGTAATTTTGCGTCATATTGTTTTCTAACCCTTCCTTTTGGTGGATTAATCGACACAATTATGAAAAAACGTTTTACTAGATATAAAAGAGGAAACATCTTTTCAACTATTCAAGAGACTTGTACACTTCATGCCGGTGTGTTTTACAACTTGGCATTAGAACTAGTTCCCGGTCCCCTGGCTTGCGGTCGCACGACCCTGCTGCAAGGAACGTCAGTAGTCGATGAGACGTAATCTGAACTTGTTTATTTGCTGTGGTATCAAGTGTAGGCTACAATCTCACTATTGAGTCATGTCTGGTATGTTTGAAAACTTACTTAAGTAGTAGTTTATGTGTCCACTAAGTGTTTCAAAATAACGCATTTTCCATTGCTAACTTAAGTTTTTTTCTATAATATGTAATAACAGTGATTTGCCACAAATTATGTAATGTATGTATTTGGTTTGTGTTATGTGTGTAAATACAAGTTATTTATTCACTAACATCTCACAAAACAGCATCAACTGGATTGGAATTATTTTACAACATGTCGAAATAATGACTAAGTTCTTTGTTTAAAGTTTACTTTTGACGATGGGAAGATTGTGAAGGAAACAGGATTTTCAGTCGAAGATGGTTGGTCAATGAATGCAGACGTATTGTGACCTGTATTATGTAGTTCAGTATTAATAATTAGTGTTGTGTTTAGTTTTTTAATAAGTGCATGTTTCAGAGTTAGTGTAGTTGACACACAACATGGTGGTTGTGATTCCTGACTTGAACGTATCCCACGTTCTGGTACGATTTTTTTAAATTTTAACATACTGTAGTTTGTAATTAATTATGTGTTAGGTTAGTTATTTACCTGAAGAAGAGACCAGATCGCAGGTCTCGAAACGTAGTGTTATTGATTTTTTTGTATAACTGAACGGTGGCAAATGTCTGGAAAATCCTGTTTCCTTCACAATGACTAAGTGAATAACTTCAGTAATTTTTTTTTTCCGGTTCAACGGGGTTCATTAGATTCATTAATGATTTCAATAAATGTATGGGAACAATACAAAACCACACACAAAATAAAAACTAATAAATAATAATATATGAAAAATAAAATTAAAAAATAATAATTCATTGATAACTACTTCAAATATTGCAAGGACGATGCAATTAAGTAATGTATTATAAACATTAAATAGACTATACCAAATCAATAGACTAATTTAATCATAGCGTTAAAATTTGAGAAGTACTTAATAGAATACCAGTTTAATTCAATTCAATTTTTCGAGGAGGTTTATGAGATGACACGTTACTTTTCCAATTTTGTAGTTTACGAAGATTAATAATTACGGTACTTATAAACTAAAGTTGATTAATCCAGCCAGTTGTAATTAATTATACAATATGTTTGTCCTATCTACGGTATGTGATGGTGAACTAAACATAGTTACGCAATATTTGCAACACAAGACTACATTCCATATCGACACAAGCCTATCATTTTTAGTTTTGTACCCTTATTTTAAAAATAGCATAAAATACTCTTACATTTAAAATTGACTGTTGGACTCGATTGAACCTTGACTGACAGTCTTGTAGACTGACGCTGTCGAATGCCCGAACGTGTACGCACAATCGGCAGGCATTATGGGCATAGTTTTTCGCAAATTATCGAGGTCGCTGATCTTTTACGGTGACTGGATATAACCTTAATTTTATCATCTCCGACGCAATTCGCTGTTCTTTACCATTCCTATTAAAAATGTTTATTCCAGTTAACTACTCAGCTATGGCGCTTGGTAAGTTTGTTTCCCGTACATGTATCGTACCTATGGCATGGTACGGTTAGGTGTGTATATGTACCTGCAGAGAGGATATATGTTGGTAGTGCATTAGATTTTGTGGATAGGAAAATATTTTTAATTTATAGCCTCTTAACATAATGTTTTTGGAGACAAAAAAGTCAGAAATGTTTTGTTATCACTTCACGACTAATAACAGGTATTTTAAGTAGGAAATTTAAGACTTTTATAACAAGGCCCAAATTAAAACTTCTAAATGTAAGTGTCTTATAGATTCTGGGAATTATATGTTTTGTTCATTTATGGCTTAAGGAAATGTTTAAAAAGTAACACGTTTTATCATAATTAGTTTCTTAAGAAAATTAAATAAAAACACATCTAATAAACATAAAAATTTAACTCTTGCTCCAGTTATATATCATGTAGCCTATACATTTAAAAACGTTAATACCCTGACTTTAACAGTTTTTATTTGAGCCGGATTATTGGTCTGATTCAGGTTCCTACCACTCCTCATTGAATAATTAACAAATGCCTTATTTTAATATACGTTATGACCAACATTATTGTTTCATGAATTGAAAAAAATAATCGAAAATGAGCTGTACCATTTGGAGATGGGTGTGGCGTCTATCTTGATTGTACTGTAGCCACATTAAAACAATGTTAAACTTAAATACTTATACGCTCTTATTTTCTGTAGTAGAATTATGTGAGATTCCCAATTTATACATTTTACATGAACACCTCCAAACTCTTCAGCTGTTTCGTAACCGTATCGTCCTCCCCGTTTTATTTATAGGTAGTATTGATCGCTTCGATTTCCAATTATAAACTTTGCTTAGCAGGCTTTACCAAACCATTAAATTGTGTATACAGCAGATTGTTTTTGAGACTGATTTCCCGAAGTTTCGAAAAGTTTCACAAAAATATATAAATTATTTAAAAGAAAGTAGGCTTTAAATAACAGAACAATTTGAATTAAAAAGGGGAATTATCATCATGTATATGTAGGTTATTAGATGAATAGATATTATATTCATGCGAATGTGACTAAGTGCATGTGTATGCTCTAACAGGAGCAGCCCAGCCCGAGAATGGAGATGACGCCTTCAAACCACCAAGAGCAGGCTCTGAGGAGCACTTCAGGTAATATAGTGATTGTCCTACTGATAGTACAGATGGTATTGATAAATTATAATTTATGAGTTTGGTGCAGCACAAATACTCAAGTTAATAAACTCAGAAGTAAAATACAGGGAATCTCACAATCACACCATACATCTGAAATTTAACATCAATTTTGATAAATAATTAAACCAATGATATTTTATACCACCTGGCTAATAGACTGAATTTTTATTAAACGTCTATAATTCATTTATGGTTTAATTTAAAGTAGTGTCGATTTAAATGGACGATTAATTTAAATTGGCTGGATTTTGTTCAATACTAGAATAAATTAATTTTATTATGGTTTTTTAAAACTTTGCAATTTATAATTTTATGTTCACAAAAATCGATATAGCAGCAAAATACTTAAAAAAATAGTGTATCCTGGAATAATATCTTAGGGTCAGGTAAAGAATGATCGATAACATGTATTTTAATTACTATTCTTAATATTAGACAAATAGCTATTTCAAATAGTACTGTATATGTAAAACATGATTTTATAATGTTTAAAGACAAAAATGGAAACATAAAAAGACGCTATGAAAAGCTAAATCTGAAAAATTAGTAATTAGCAGCCAATATCATTGTAGATCAGTACCAATAAGATGTACTGTTACACTTTATAAATATAAGATATATTATATTATTTAACGCTGTGTTTAAATTATTAAATGTATGAACGGTTTAGCCTGCAACCTATTTCAACGTGGTCTAGTCTATGGTGGATTGAGAGTATATTCATTAATGTGCTGAAAACACTGTTTGTCCCGTGTATACTGGTTGGATAAATATAGCTGATGTCAATGAATCTACTATTGATGACGAAACTACATGTGCTTGCATGTCATTGTGTGCTAAAATATCAGACGGCATTTAACGCTTACAATTCGAGTGATTAGCTCTAATAATTGTACTTTTTAATACAGTAGTTTACTTAGTTTTTTAATAGAACGAATATACACAACGCCAACTAAAGTAAGTAAAGCAATAGAGACAAACTTATGTATAGGTATACGCTTATTCTTCCAGTATTTTGATAGCGACCTCTGTAAATAATCAGATGTAGATTGCGTCTAAAGTTTCATAACGGGTTAATATTACAAGTATGACTTTTAAACTTTTTTCTGAGTAACTTTTTGCACTACCATTTGTACGCATTGATTGGTTAACTAGCTTGTAGCTTCCATTACTTCCGTATATACGATTGGTGGATGATGTAAATATATACAACAGCTGTAATTAATATAGTATGTAAATATAGTTATTTATCGATATTGCATGCAGTTCATTAGTTTAAGTACTATGTAGATGAACAATTAACAATTAACCGATTTCGGACATTATCGTTTCGCTATATTTTTTGTTTTGAAAAGAATTTCTATAAGACCTTTTGATTTGCAAGCGTACAACTTTCTAAGAGTTAGTTTAGTTATGTTATTTATTGATAATCCAGCTTTTTCAGAAGGAAACTATTGATATAAAAAAACTATTACGTTAGACACGTTAATTTATACTACAAAATAATACTACCTACAAAAGAACCACATAATATATGAACTAATTAACAAACAAGGCTTTTAAGAAAACAAAATTTAGTAACTTGTATTTGAGTGTGTGTTTATGTGCGTGGGCATGAATGTGAGAAGGACTAACGGAATAGCAGACACATTACTTAAGCTTTGAATGAAGACACAGGCGGCATGTAGAAATCAAATTCTGCAGTTTCCTTCCACTCTATATCAGCTTTGAAATTCCATAGTGCAGAGTTTAGTTGTTATTTTTAATCACTATAATCGCAATAACACCTTCTGCATTTGGTTCCACTAGAAAAACAATGGTCTCTTATTTCCTGATTACGGAAGAATTGTACCGGTAACAAACGTTTTCGAAAATTAAAACTAATTAAAAGAAACTTTTTGCAAAATCTTTAACGTGTTAATCATTTGATTCATAATGTATATTTTAAGAAATAGGAAATTTATACCGTCGTAACAAAACAATGTATCTTTGTTTTGCACACACACACACACACACACACACACACACACACACACACACACACACACACACACACACACACACACACACACACACACACACACACACACACACACACACACACACACACACACACACACACACACACACACACACACACACACACACACACACACACACACACACACACACACACACACACACACACACACACACACACACACACACACACACACACACACACACACACACACACACACACACACACACACACGCACGCACGCACGCACGCACGCACGCACGCACGCACGCACACACACACACACACACACACATTTATATTTATATATGAGATCCTACTTCATTCAAAAAGCGCTTCCTTATAGTAATATCCTGGTTTAGGTATTTCCGATGCCAGATCTGTAAAGTCTACTGCACAAAAACATCTACTCCCTTATATACAGCATCACAATATCTTGAGAATTTCGTCAAAAAGTTATTTATCATTCATATCAAAATTGAATTATATGTCACAGCTTATCAAGGTCGTAGACATTTCTGTTTCATAGTGAAATTTCGAATATCGAAAAACAAACATATAGGTTTTCTAGGGGTTCCAATCCTTTTCCAACCCCAATAGGTGTTTGGTCTGCTGAAAAATGTTTACTTAGTCTGTTGAGAGTATATAACACATGTATTTAAAATTTCATCTTCCTCAAAAATTGAGTAGTTATAAAATCAAAAATATATTTTTGAAAATAAATTGTTCTTTTAAAACTCTAAGATATGTAGTAGCTTACGTAAGGATATATACATATATTCTGTCTCATAACTTTATTCTATTTCAAACGTCTTTGAAATTTGATATGGGCACAACAGCTGATTTACTACCCCTTAACTACAGCACCTGTTTTGTCGTCTGCTTCCCTCCCTTTCCACTACGAGCAACAGTATCCACCCTTGTTGTTAGAGCCTGTCAAATAGATTGAAATGTAAAGGTTAAGTTATCGTGTCCATTTTATTTCGTTATTATATTTCATAATATAATAGCCATAAAAATATCCACAATGAATTTGAAGAAATAGCTTTAATTTGTTAGAAGCGTTAACTTAAACTATGAAGAGTAAGTAAATAAATCTGTGTATATGTTACTCTAGATAAAATTTAATCCAAATCTGGTTTCTTCACTTTATATACTGTTTATGAAGTCGAGTACGTTTTCAGTCTTTTGTTTACTCTCATTTACATTTATTTATATTTTCAACCTTAGCATGTAGGGATAAAGCAATTTTGATTTTTACAAACACGTTTTGTGATAAATTACTTAGTAGGCTATTCTATGTTTTTAGAAGTATAACAGAAAATTTTAACTCATGAAAAACTACGAGATATTTTATAGGTAAAATACACACTTTTTATAAAGTTGTAAAAACCTATGTAGGCCTAAAGCTCTCAAGTTAAAAACAGTATGTATAATTAGAGTATTTAAAGTGACAAGACTATTATACAGAGTGTTTAATTTATCACAAGAAAGAATATTTTGTTAATAAATCAGACATAAAAGTCAAGAAATATATAAAGTAATGGTATCAATTTACAATAACGTGACCATGGAAAGGTATGTTCATTTTTTTTTTCCTGAAAACTACAATTTTTCCTGAAAACAATAGTGAAGAAAAAATTCGTCGGCAACGAAAATCAAAGGAGTTACGATTTTTTGAAATCCTCTGAAAACTCTGTTTTTGACAGTACCTCTGGCAATTTTACTGAAATGATGGCGTTAATCCTGTCAACGATGCCTGCCCGCTGCGCAGTGCTGCGCACTGCTTGCTCTTTTAGAAAAAAAAATTAACTCGAGCTTGCAAAAGTCGAATCCCAGATCACGTGATGCCCCTGATCCTTAACCCTCCAAGTGTTGTTCGACAAAATTTTGTCGGTTATTTTCCATCTTTAATGCAATAATGCCCGAAAGGCATCAATATAATACAATGACATACTTTCCCCCCAGTTTATATGCACCTGTGATAATAATACTTGGCTATAAATGCCCAACCCATGAAAAAAAAGTCCATTTTTCATGGTCACGGTATTGTAAATAAATACCAAAGTAATTAATTTAATATCACTAAATAAAAACTAATGAAAGTATACCTGTGCAAATTGTTTTATACATGATACTCTGATATCACATAATCAATTATACAATAGTAAATAACAAGTTAGCATTGCTTCAGTAATATGTGCATTATTAATTTGCTGATAGTTTTTAAAGACTTAACGTCTTAAATATTTCTTTAAAATTTCAAATTGTCATTTCGGCCTAGTCGGAAGAAGTAGTAGATTTCGTAACAACGAAAACATTATTAATTTATTATCGTGAGATCTACATATAATCAATATCTCATAAACTGTTCAAGATAAATAAAAGTAATTACATTTTAAAAATCACAAAAGTTTTTAGATATGTTATAAGCATTGAAGAACACTTTTTATTTTTCTCTAGGTTTAAAAATAACAGAGATGTGAATTTTTTAAAGTTTGAATGGTTGCCATATTGAAACAAAATGGCGTACCAAGCTGCCCAATCAAGTTAGCCGAATTATTAGCAAGATCAACTTCTTTACTATTTCAACTTGTTTGGACATTTTTTGGGACAGTTGCTGTTTTCACAAGCCATGTTATGTAACTTTTAATATATATAAAACTTGAACTGCGGTAGTTTTGGGTTCTGGGGGTCAAGTTAGATGAAGTAATTTAGAAAGTCGTCTTTGGTGCTACTATAAGGACAATTGCAATTAGCCTGATTTGAAATTCAAAATTTACCTAAAAAGTCAGTTCTAGTAGTCGGCTTACTTTCATCTTTTTAAACAAAGGACATCTCACTGTATTATCTGTAATATTTTGACATCCACCTTCTTTGAAGTATGAATATGGTATTGATATTATGAGGAATGCTGGTGATCATTGAAGAAGTTATGGCATTTTGTTTATTTTTTAATATGTTTAAACAGTAAAACTATGTGATACATTAGCTTCCTCCTAATATGAAGTGGCTGCATTCTGAACTCTGATAAGGGAGCTTTCACATACCTACTACCACATAGCTACTCACATCATAGTCTAGATGTGAATCTAGAATACAGATTTGTAGACCTGGATTTAATTTTCTTTACTATCTAGATGTGACCCTGTTCGTGAGAACATCAAATGGCTGACTGGTACTTCACAGTTAGCCAGACAATAGTTTTGTGCGTGTTGACCAGCATACAGAGAATTAAAATTAACCCCTTGTAGATTCAAGAACATCCTAGACTAAAAAGGAATTTATTACGTTTGTGTGTCAGATGGTCAACTGAGAATGAGGTAGAAGTCACAACCTTACAAAAATAATAGATCCGTCTTACTCTTGGAGAATAGTTCCAAGTATGTGGTGATTGTCGATTTGATACTCTTCCTATACCTAGTGTAAGTGAGGATTACACACTTGATTGTAACTTAGTCTGTTGCATTAGTTTCAATATACCCTATTTGCATTTATCGTGGTTTATGTGTCTCTTTATGGAGATTGAAACGGTTGTTTAGTAAAATTTTAAATTATCATGGGTTGTAAGCTTTAGACAACATTTGGATGGATTAGGATGCCAAGAGCAAAAAGAGAAAATTGGATACCATAGAAAGATGGGGGCTTTGTGGAATTAGAAGGTTAGGAAGAAAGACATCTGCCAATAATTTATTAGTATTAAGCTAAAATTTTTTGTTTGAAGAAATTCTGTTTACACAGGTCTAATTACAATTAAAATTATTAGTCAAGAACATTAGTTTTATACCTAGCAAATGTAACAACACAGTAGAAATAAGGAGAATGTTTGAAAATGTATATATTTCTTTGTGAAAACTGATTTATGCCTCCAGATTGCCAAAGTTCAATTTTGTAAAGGTTTTATTTAAAATTAATTATTTTTGTTTTTTATTCAATATAGACCTTCCAATTAGACCTTCACCGTAGCGTATGGGTAAGGTTATAACTCTTTTAACTGTGAGGTTGAGCAATTCAATTTGTGAGCAGGTCAATTTTGCAAATTGGTTTGGATTGCTTTCCCGTAAAAATGTTATGTTTGATAGTTATTCCCTCAATGGTAGATAGCACATATGTAAAATAAAACGTTTGTCAATAGAACATACTGGACTTTCATCCTATTGTTATGATTTGATTTAAAACAAATGTCTTTTTTGTAACCAAAACTAAAACAATCAAAAATAAAATGATTTAACCCTTTGAGGAGTAATGACGTCTTGGAACGTCACTAGGTTCTGTTCCATAGGAGTAACAGCTGAAACATGAAAATATACAACATAATTTTTTGATTACATATAAAAATGTACAAAAGTTGGAATGTTTAAATTTTTTTGTGATTTACAGGTGATTTACAAATTGTTTTGGTGTGAAATTCCTCAAAACAAGAGTAAATACACAATGCTACATTGCAGTCTGGGCAGTGAAATGTGGTATCCTTCCTCTTCTTTTCACGGGTGGTTGTGTTGTAGCATACATAACACCTGTTTTGAGCTTTCCTTGCTTGACCTTCAGGAGTAGTTGTTGTTTCCAATAGATGGCGTGTGCCATATGTACCAATCTTATGGTCCGCTCGAGAAATAAGATGGTTGATAATAATGTCTTATTTGCCGATTATTCTGCCTCAAAAATTACACTACCAACTATGGTTTGGTTTAAAATTAGTTTTAAATAACTATATGGTTCTAAATGGATGCAAATAAAACGAAAACAAAAGAAAAAAATCAATTTCGTAACAAACAATAAATGACGTTTCTGGAACGTCACTACTCATTTTGACTTGGTTTTCATTTGACGTTCTGGAAAGTCATTATTATTTTGAAGCAGTTTCCCGTACTACTCAAAGGGTTAAAAATACATCAATCTCCCTTTTTAGTCAATACAGTCAATTCCTTGGAAGAATTGAAGAATCCCCTTTTGTATGAATCATTTCCTTTCTGTACTCTTGTAATATTTCACATCTATGTCTTTCTCTTTCCTTTCTTTTCTATAAAAGTAAACAAATGTATTTGAATATGGAACAATTTTAATAATATATATGTGAAAAAAAATCAGCAACAGTTCCTTTATATGCTCTTGCTTATTTTCCGTAAAATAAAAATTTGAATTGAACGATAGTAACTTAAAGGCATTGGCAATAATATTATTTAAATTGTCAAATTACATATAAGTTACTATTTAGTACTATTCAATATGGATTAAAAGAGATTATAGTTTATCGTTTTCAAACTATAAGTAAAATTAAACTTCATATAAAAGTCCTGTATCGTTGGATAGTGCCGTCAAGCCGTTGTGTTGTACTTAGCTTGAGCTCAGTGTGAGATGTCATCTCGCCAGCTGGCATAATGCCAGCTTGTCAGGGCTATTGTAGGTCAGTGCCTCATACCCGACACCAAGACTTAGCAGATTGAATAGCATATTCACAGAATTTACCAGTTGAAAAACAAGAGTATTAACGTATAGGTTGTTGATTGGATTTAAATAATATTTATTGTACATGCCAAGGGACATTTAATCTAGTAGGCTCTTTGACCTTCTTAATGGTCCTTTTTATTGGTCTTGGCAATGGCTATAGTTAGGTATTTGCCAAATGGGAGGGGGAATTTAAAAGTTTCATTCATAATTTGTTTGGAAAGAATTTTCAATGTTTGGTTGTCCCAATCTTTAGTTTTTCAGTATTAGTTTACATGATGAGAATGAAAATGAGATTGAGAATATCTTTATTTGCAATCTTTGAGATTATAAATAGTGTCATAAATACAATAGCATGAGGGGAAGGATTTTTGCAGAAATTCTTCTAGCATTGTAGAATTGGCGTTCTATAAGCCATTCATGTTGAGCGGTCTTCAATTTCATTCCTCTTTTGGACAACAGGTGAGGTTGTAGAGCTTCACACCCATGTACAAAGGTTTCCGCTCTTAAAGCCTCAGACGATGTGCTGGAAGGTTGTAGAGTTCAGCATTTCTGGTATTGTAGTGTGATGATTAAAGGGATGGTGGTAGAAATCATGGAGTTGAAAAACTCACTGTTCTTAAGGCTGAGGGGGTTTACTATTAAGAAACAGAGGAAGATAAGGTAAGAGGCTTGGGGCTGAATGAATTGGATCCAATAAGATAGGCATGGATTTTGTTATCATTTGGATATAGTAATTAATCCAGAGTTCCCAAATGTTATTTAAAGACAAACCAACAAAGTTTGAAGATGCCACCATTTTGTAAACCACCTAAAGGTTAGGATAGCAATATTCTGTGATCCAGAATCAATTTTTAATTGATCTTTAGTTGTCAATGTGTTTGAGACATCCATTGAAACTGAGATGAGTGGTTTAATTTTCTTTTAATTTCTCTTATGACATCGTTCATAGATCAGGAACCTTTCCAAAAACATGTTGGGAGATTAGAACTGAGTGACAGAGGATCAGTAGATTTGGCATTGAGATGAAGAGTCAGCAGAATATTGCTTGCTGGACTGTCCTTTGATCTTGAGCACCTTCAGGAGTGAATTGAAAAACCTTTTCCTGAGCCATTTGACAAGAGATAGATAGACCAAGAAAATTAGTGAATTTGCAACGGTCTGCAACTAAATGGGAAGTTATGGTTAAGGGAGTAAAAAAGATTGCAATACTGAAGGCAAAGCCATACTCTTCTCAGTCAAAAAGATATAGGATTTTGAGGCAGTTGGGGATAATTGGTGAATTATGTATAAGATAAATGCATTGCAATGTGTAGTTTTAATATTATCTATTGATTCGTAAAAATAGGTTTTAATTAATAGCACTAGTGAGTGGGAAAACATTAATGTCTATTTTGTAGTGTTGGTTCCATAGATTTGTATAATCTTCTAATTATTTTGAGTCATCACCCACTATTATCATTAAGCATGCTTGGGATAACTTACATAATGTTTAATTAATTCAATTAGTTTCAACTGGTCAATAATTTAATTAAAATACCATTAGTGGTTGAGTTCTTTATTGTTAAATGCTTTGGCAATTTCAAGTTAGTTTTACAAAAATACAGGATCAGATTTTAGTGTATTCAAATTTGGCATCTTTTTCTTTTCAGATCATTTGCCTCCTTAAAGAACCAAAATCTTGAGTGCCAACCTTTGCTCAACAGTAAGTACTTCTCAAAAGTGTTAACTTCTGTCACTAGACACATATTACTTTAACCATATTCACATATATGTACATACAATTTGTTAAAAGTAAATTTAATAAATATTTATTAACCAATATTTTAGAGTGTGCAATATTTTTTGTGGCGTACTATATTTTACACTAAAAGTTCTCTTATTCTTAGTGCTAGATTATATATTATTGTGACATGAATACCATAAGAGAAAGTAAAGACGTTCTTCGGTTGACCATCTAACACATATCACTATCAGTATCGTATCATGGATCTTTCTGACTTATCTAATGCTGCGGTTTCCAAATTATGTTCCTTGTAAAAAAAATTACGGTTGCCTGTAAAGTCGGTTTTACGGGCGAAGATTTTACGTGACAACGTCTTTTTCTCGGTAGAATATTTATTGATATGAATATTATTAAATTGCACAATAGGAACAAGGAATTGAATGAAAATAAGAATTGCACAAATTTTAACTATAGAAATATATTTTGTTTACTAAAACATTGTACATAATTTGAAATTAATTAAAATTTGTTATTGTAAATGGTAAAGTTGAATAAAACATTTACTAAAATTGGAATTTGAAATTCTTGCTAAACACAGTTAAATTCTAACTCCGCGAGTGGTGATTGGTCGGTTTAGTTCGTTTGTTTGGTCGCACTGTTATGACAGGTTAGAGGTTATAATTTGTTATTTTAAATGTTTGACTAGCAATACGCGCTGTTTCTTCTCAATCGACTGAATTACGATTGATTGCAGAGTGATTTAAACTAATAATTTACTTAACACTATCAACATTTGTCAATAGTATGACATAACCTATAAACTCAGTTTTCTCAACTTTTGTGTCAATCTAACAATTAATCAATCAATCATAGTTTACGATAATGAAATATCAGTGTACAATTATTTACCTTTATTGTTGTAGTTGTTGTAAATGACGAATCTAAGCACTCCACATTTTCACGAATAAACATAGTTATCTGCTTTATCCCGTGCGGCGGACCCACAGTTATCTGCTTTATCCCGTGCGGCGGACCCACTGGACGGGCATCGTAACGTTACCGGGCGTTACACTTTTTCATGAGTGACTCCGAGCCGCAACCTAATTTAAGACGTTGTCACGTCAAAAAATCTAGTCCAGGAGAGAGTGCCAACCGCCCCACAGACGGTCAGCGAAATCAATTTTGTCAATAAATAAATTAGAATTTTATTGCCAGCTTTAAATTCAAGCAAAGTGAAACCCACTATATTAAATTATATTAATTACTAAGGACAAAGTTATCATACAATAAAATCCAGTAAATCTAAAAAAAAATTAAAAGACAGACAAAATAATTTAAATCAACTGTTGTAACTTAATATAACGTAACAGATATCTTATAAAATTTCACATTGGCAGTTCTTTGGATTCAAAGATTGGATAAATTACTTTTTGGAAATAGTAGTACATGAAAAATATAGAAGATTTGTGACAGTTAACAATTGTAATTTTTTTTAAAGAGGTTTGCAATTATCCAATTTGTGAGAATCTGTGATTACTCTAACAACCTTTTTGGAAGTAGCAATATCATTTTAATTTGATTACTATTGCCCCAGAGTAAGACTTCTATTGCCAATGGCGCAGTGTAGTGGGTACGGCGGTTATCGCAAGATAACCAGGTTAAGCAACGCCGAGCGTGGCTGCTGCTTGGACAGGTGACCGCTGAGCGATCCTGTCCTTGCAAGCGGCCCGCCTGCCCGGCCATTGGTGGTGGTTCGGAAGTCACCTTTAAGCCGTTGGTCCCCAGGTTAAGTGTTAGAGAGGGCTTCTTAGCCCTAACTTCGCCTGGTAAAATAAGACATTCTTTACTTTTTTTTTTTTTTTTACTTCTGAGTAAAAATATAATGAGTAAAAATATAACTCGAGACAATGTAGCTGAAATGTATGCTACATGAGACTCCCATGAAAGTTCTTGATCAATCTAGACACCAACGATGAATAGTAATGCAACGATTGATTTCAGTACTGTGAATAAGAAATTCGCGCCAACTAGGCTGTCTTACCTATTAGTTAGAACTCACCTTATAAATAAAATCTCTAATAGTATTCCTTACATATTATGGTATTATATTTAAGTAGTAAAGTCTATTTTACTTTAATTTACCACTTGTAACTGCTCATAAGTTGGAAATATAAGCCTTTTGAGAATTAGTTTTTCTATTTTTAACAAGCAATTGTGTCACAGCGGTATATGTTCATTGTCACAGAAAAGGAAAGAAAGTAATACCCCGATTATATACTAAAGTCTATAAGAGCACTGAATTAGGTTATGAGTTCTGTACAGACCAAACCAGGCAGTGTGATGCCTAAAGAGGGGAGAGTGACAGTTCTAAAAGAAAAGGTTGATAGTGAGTGCTGTGTGTTTAACAATAAGTAGAGTTTTGACTACTTTATGGTTGAAAATGACACTGCTTTGTGTTTAATTTTGTTATATAGTTAAATTATAGACTAGTACCGAGCAGAATATATGTAATCTTTGAAAAATATATGCATCTCAATGTGAAATCTTTATTGAAAATAAATATTAGAACGATGCTGCTGTTGTAAAAGCTGTAAAAGTCACCAGTTTGTAGATGCCTGAAAGAAATTTGAGTGGTATTCGATTGCTTTTGATGAGTCAATGGATGTGTCAGATTTGGCGTAATGTTATGTGAAATGTCTCAATTTAAAGATATAATTAATAAGCATTTAGGCTTCTTAATGTCATTTTGAAAGTGTATACTTTTTAAATATTTAATTGATGAAATAAACAAAAGTTTTTCCTGAGCTGTTCCTTGCATCCCAGAATCTAGACATTTACGGTTAGTGATGTGCCGCTCCTTGACATCCGTAAGGTTGCCCAGATTTAAGTGACACATCAGTTTTTGCTGTACCCAGTGATAGATTCAACTGGAAGGTATAAACCAGTCAGAAGTGATCCCTGCTGGGTTAGTAAGATATGTTTGGAATGCAGTTAAAAATGCTGGAATTGAGAAATCCACGGAATTCCAGTTTCATGTTCATCACCAAGTCTTGTGCAGAAAGCCTTGAGAATTTAGAAGTAATGCAAGTTGCTTCTGGGACAATAAATGATGTATATTAGGTCTCAAGGTCTGGAGCATCACCCGTTTAAGAGTTTTCTTTTAGAAATCAAGAGTGAATGTCCAGACGTGCCATATCATTGTGAAGTATGTCGGCTAAGCAGAGGAAATTTGATGGAAAGATTTATTCAACTATGCCAAGCTATTGACATTCTCATGGTTTAATATGCCAAGTCCGTATGAGAGCTTTCAGATGAACAACAGCTTTGGGAGCGTGCATTTGTAGTGGATCTCACCAATCATCTCATTAGTAGGCCTATGAACTTGAAACTTTGGTCAGATTCTGTTATATGCCCCCAACGCTTAAACTTTTTTCAATGAACTTAGAACGTTATAAAACGATGTAGTTGAGTGACAGAACTAACATTCCATCAATCAACAAGCATTTCCAGGTATTGCGATCGGTATTGTTGTCGCTGTTATCTTATCTTTCTCGAGAATCCCAATTACGGCAGGCCGTGCGGCATCAGATGATTATGTAAGATTTTTTGCACGGTACATAATTGCCTTTCCATTACAATTTAATTTATATTTCTGATCAGCCCCTCTAGAATTTGATATTTTACTGATAGGTACTATCTCGAGGGATGTTTTTCTTTTGTTGACATCCTTCGGTGCTGCCCCGCGCTGATGGCCGGAGGCACTTGCATTTTGGGTGGCGGAGTGTGATCAAGAATAAAAACAAGTTTTATGTGTTATTTTCAATAAAGAGTAGTTAGTTTTTGTTTGGTAATGTTTGTTTTTGTTGAATTTTTGTGTTTGGAGAAATGTAGAGGTGTGTCGATATAATACGTAAGTACACTTTTTTCTTAGCTAGTAACCAATTGTAATTCATTATAATCATCCGTAAATTAAAAATTAGCGTTGGGGGCATAATGTTTGTTCTGTTACTCAACTACATCGTTTTATAACGTTCTAAGTTCATTGAAAAAAGTTCAAGCGTTGGGGACATATAACAGAATCTGACCGAAACTTCAAAGCAAAAATTGTTTCTGAACGATTTGTCCCAGAATGTGAGGTTTTAGAATATAACTAGCTCTCTTTGAAAATCAATTGTGGAAAACAATTTCTTTTTTTAACTTGTAAGAAGTTCATAAAACTGCGTCTTTCCCGTCGCATTGTTTACTTTATATGATTGGGAGGAATTTCATTCTTGGTTTGCTGACTTTGATGATGCATTAATTAACATTGGAAAATATAAAGCTGTTAATATAAAATTAAAAGTTAAGGTTAATCTGCTACAAGAATGCAGATTAAATAGATGGACAGATTTTACTGATATGTTTTCAAATGTACTCCGTTAATACACTTTATTAATGTATTATATTGAATATTGCAAATTGTCAATCAGCAAATTGTTACATATCCAGAATCTAAACTTTTCCATTGCTGTGATGACTTATAAGAAACAAAAAGTATTTGCAAATGCAATGTTATCAGTTTATGCATCAATAGATATTTATGAACAAACCTTCTTGAAAATGACTTATGTGAAATTCAAGTATAGAGTAAACCTTTCTCACAAACACCTAAAATCTACATATTATAACATAGCTACGGTAGGAAAGATTGATTCAACTTGAATATTGAATTTAGTTCCAATTGACCTTCCTTTTATTGCATCATCTGGTATCTTGATTCTGTCAAACTAAATAATTGAAATTTTAGACGTCATATTAATCAGTAAATTCTTGACTCTAGTATTTATGGCTTTCATTTGGTTTTTAAAAATGCAGTTATCTCTAAATGCTGCACTACGCTGAAACGAATGCAGTAAAAAACTTGAGACTTCTCAGTTCACTTCAGATCTTACAGTCTGCAGTAACAATACAGGATGGGTTTCAAAGATGAAGTTTTATTTCAATATCCTTTACTTGAGTGAATGATGCTAGAGAAAATTGTACTGTTAATGTTAAGAACCTATAGATGTTGGGGCCAAGTATCCTGGAGCATCAAAGAGTGGGAAGATTATTTCTGCAAATGATCATGACTGACTTTATCAATGCCAGTGATCAGATCATGTCTTCCATTGGAAACCATACAGTGTGTAACCTGCTGTCAAGAAGTAAGATGGCATATGAAGCAAAGATGATGTTTTCATGTAATGAGCACATCTTAACTTCTATTTTGGTAAAGAAGGTTGTGCTGTTCATGTTGATGATGCGGAATCAATCCTAAAGAAGAAAATTGGGACAGAATTGTAGAAAGAGATTTCTTTAAAATACTATAGTATTTATCAGTGATGCTAGAGACAAGGTTTTGCATAATGCTCTGATTTGTACTCATCTGGAGAGAGATTTTGGACTTAATTTCAGAGTGTAAAATTGATGCTGCTCTTAGAGGCCTTTTAAAGGCACCCAAAAGTGATCCAAAATCTTTGAGACTAGCTAGATTGCTATATTTGAGGAATATTACTATTGACCACAAATGACCATATAGATGCTAGGGTAGTTTTGTACAAATTCAATATGAAGTGTAGAAGTATTATTTTCCAATCAAGGTAACTTTTTTAAATTTAGAGGAATAAATTAGATTAGTGTAATGAATTGGCATTTGTACACAATTAATATTTATTTTCTAATTAAGACACTTGGAGATATTTATCTGCATGTAGATGTCTTGTTTTTCTGTAAACAAAACAAAATGGTCAATATACCTGGTTCTAATAGATAAGACATTATTGTAACAAATAGATTATTAGGTTATTAAATTTAATTGCTTGTTTGAATATAAAAAAAATCATTCTTAGTATGTATTCTGCAAAGTTAAAACACTCAATATCACTTTAATTAATCGAGGCAGATACATAAATCAAAAGATATGTTTTAGGTTGTAACTTTAAGATGTTATTATACTTCCATAAAAAGCTAAATGTGTAGAACGTTTTTGTTAAATAATTGTGTTTCTTTAACTAAAACCATTTTTGATTAAAAATTAAAAACATTAAATTGTTTAGTTAGGTATTTACTCTTCTACATATCAAATTTGTTTATAACAGTCCTTTTTCATTCATGTCCTGACTAAGATTAACATTAATTTATATATTCATACATAAGATCACTTACCTTGAAGATTTGTTCAAAAACCACTTTTCTTAACTGGTACGTTCAAAATATATTTCTTCACTTATATCTGAGCTTCAATTTTTTAGATCACCGTACTACAGTCTGTAATACATATGGAAAAGGTAGTAAAGAACTGTGTCAGTTTCAATATCAAAACTACTCCCACCCCATCCTAATGAGACTAAGTGTGACCTTGACTCTGAGTATGGTGCTACACTACATAATATCAAAGTCAGTAGTGTACCTAAACTTCATTACTGTGTCAAAAGTTGTTCTTACTAACAATAGTAAGCAAAATAAAGAATTGTTTATTCTATATTAAATAATAAAAGAAAAAAATCTTTACAAATCAATGTGTACTTTTATGGTCGATTCATGCTATCATGTCTTAGGTTATATAATATTTGAATTTTAATATTCTTCATTATATTATTTTTAAATATATGTTTCAGGAGACTTAACCTACTTAAGCTTACCAGTGACAATGCTATGGTCGTTTGTTTTCAGCTGAATGATGTTTGCACTTGATAATGTTATCTCTTCAAGTACCCCCTTTCTAGCAGATGGTTATTTAAAAGTACACTCAGTTATCTCCTGCTGAGATTAAACATTAGTTTTCTGCGGCACAAATGTTGAGGTGGTTGCTATTGATTCCATGATTTATGTTAGTTATGTGATTGATATTTGTACTTTTATGGATCTTAAGTTACGTCAGTGATAAATGAGATTTTAATTTCAGAATTGTACAGAGAGATCAAATCATTTGATAACGTGTATTTATGAATTTAATTGATAAAACAACTTTATTGGTACAAAACAATACTATTGGAAAATTCAAAATTTAATCTAGATAGTATGTAAAGGTAGTCAATACATCAAGTATTGATGAAGCTGAAGGGTTTGCATCTTACATGCTCTATACTGATAATTAATACATTTTTATCAAAACTTATTCCACTTTTAGTTTGAATTATTCACAATTATTACTTAAGAACGTAAGGTTTCAATTTAAGGATTACACTGATCTAACTTTGCACTGCTTTAATATTAATTAAACTAATTAGTATTCATTAGAATGCTGTTATTAAAGTGCATACTAGTAAAGTATTCTGAATTCTTTACTAAACTGACAATGAGAGTATATGAGTTAAGTACTTGTGCCTAAAGTGATATGTTATTTTGTCTGCTGTAGCAATGGGGGAACACTGTCGCGTCTACCGCAGACGTTGGGTCATGCTCTGCCTGTTTGCTCTGTGTTCTTGCGCGAACGCTACTCACTGGATCCAATACTCCATCATAGCGAACGTCTGCATGTATTACTACGATGTAAGTGCTCTCTACATCAACTGGACCTCCATGATATACATGGCAGTTTACATCCCTCTGGTGTTTCCGGCATCGTGGATATTGGAGCGGCAGGTGAGCAATAAAGAATTTGAGTTCAGTAATCTGTGGATGAGTGTCCTAATGCTCTGGGAGAACATGAAACCACTAACTCTACTCAGTGGCACAGTTTTTTTTTTTAAATAAGAGAAGTACTACTCTACATTGACACAAGAGTTTGGCTCTCAATGTATCTGGGGGGTTTATGAAATTGTTCACTCCCCTTAAAATACGAGGTAGGAGTACGTCACACCATGTGTCACACAACACGGCTTTGTTGAGATTACTTGCAAAATTTAAAATTTATAGCACATTTCATTCCTGAGATGTCCTGTGGATAGACAGACAATCATACAGAAAATAAATGTTTATATTCCCCCTGATATACAAAAAAAATATTGTATCAGCCTTCAATGATGCTCAACCAAATTCCATGGTTGGTCATGCATCATTACAGTACTTATTCTTGTCTATGTAGAAATAAAGTTATGTAGAATGTAACCAGATATCTCGAGAAAGATTTCATCATTACACTTTGAATTTTGCATGGAACATCATTTCTATATAGACAAGAATGAGTTCTATGGCGGTGCATGTCCAACCATAGAATTTGGCTGAGCTTCATTGATGCCAATCACTCAGTAAGCTAACACTCATCTCATTTCTCGTTTGTCCGTCAAGAGGATGTAAACATTTATTATCTGTGTGATTGTATGTTTGTATATCTGTTTGCATGAAATCTAGAGAATGAAATGAGCTACATAGATTTGAAATTTTGTATGAAATCTTAGAGAGCCTGTTAAGAAACATGTGGTGTGACATACTCTTACCTTGTAAAAGTACTCTTCACAAAATGTATTACGTCATTAATTAGAGATTAAACTTGGTCTATATAAATATTTTCAAATAACATTGAAAACTCACTATTTTGGTACGAGTTGAGATTACTTGTTATTTTCCTGCTCCAGTTACACTGTATGTTAATGTGTTACAGGGACTGCGAGTGTCAGTGATACTAGGTGCGGCGATGATGTGTGTAGGGGCCTGGATCAAAGTGTGGACGGCACAGCCGGACCAGTTCGCCCTCACCTTCCTCGGTCAGCTGATTGTCGGTGTAGCGCAAATGTTCACTCTGGGCGTCCCTGCGCGCCTTGCTGCCATCTGGTTTCCCCAGCATCAAGTATCAACAGCATGTGCCATTGGAGTCTTTGGAAACCAGGTATTTCTTTAAATCACGTAATATTTTAAAATAATTGCGATTAATTACCTTTTACAACAGTAAAAAAAAACCTCAAAACTTGTTGACTGTTTCTGTTTCAGTAAGGGTGGGATTTTTTACAAAAAGTTACTCTCTTTTTTAAAGTAGATAAAATATGCAAATGTTTTAGACCAATTGCAGCTCTGTAAATCTATGAGTAATAGAAAGTCTTTTTCCCAAAAGTTAAAAATTTTTGTTTTAATCATTTGTTGGCTAGAATATTGGCTCAAATGCTCATCCCATGGGGGAAGTCATATGAAAGGAAGTATGTAAAAATGACTACACTAATAAAGCAGTCAAGCTGAGAGGATGGGAGATTGTAATCTCAACTTGGATACCATGAGGAGCATGCTTTCTTATTTTCACTCTGTAGACCACTTCCTACATGCAAAGATGAACATCTATAGCTATACATAAGGTATACAAAAGATAAAGTGGTTTTGTATGTTCCTAGTTGGGGATTGCCATCGGGTTCCTGGTTCCCCCGGCAGTGGTGGATGATGTCAAGGACAAGGAAGTGATCGGAGAGCAGCTGCACATGTTGTATTTTGGCATGGCTCTTGCAGCCTCCATCGTACTGTTACTGCTTGTGCTGTGTGAGTTTCAGTAATCAAATTGTAGAAATAATTAGATTTTACTTCCATCTAAGTTACTCTGTTCCACTCCCATGAGCAAGTAAAATTCAGTACAATTATGAAAGGTACATTGCTTTTGACAGAGAAGTGAAAAAGTATTCAACCAAAGTTAAATTCCCAATGTAAACATAATGTGTCTGGTAGAATAAAGTAAATTAAAATACACTGTATTTAACCCTTTGAGTGCCGCAGCGTTTTGCTATATGGTATGCATAAAATGCAGAGCGAAAATGCCTGATTCTGCAAGGGTCTGGTTAAAAATTCATAACACATTTATTTGGTAAATTGTCTTGGGTTTTGGTTTTATTTTTTAGATAAATATATTTTCTTTATAAATATAATACATTGATCACTTATTTAACGTTTTTATACAAATAAAAAAAAATCATTAACAAACACTTTATGAGCAAGAACATTTAGTTTTTTATTTTGACACAATTTAGTGTTATTGAAATATTTTATTTTTTCACTTTTAGTTATTCTATCTTATACTCCATTTCATTCTTTACAAAAAGACATATAAACATTTTTTTATACTTATAAATAAAGTTTGGAAAATAAATATGAAAATATGAACCACTATAAAACTAGAAATTTTCTAACCTAACCTAACACTCTGTGTATTGTCTACACTGATAAATGCCTGCAATACTAGGTCTTCATTGTCAGCAATGTTTTTACGACTCATTGTTTATAAATATCACTGAACAAACATAAAAACTATATAAACGTATTTAGTAAAGTACTAGATGCTTACGATCGCCGTAACTCGCGGCCGTCATTGTTCTACTTACACACAGACTAGAACAACATACACAAACGAAATAATTTGAAGATACTAACACTACAAACCTATTTACACTTAAAAGCTTTCAATATCATTTGTGAAATTAACAGTAGCGCAAACAAAACACGTGACGGCTCGTCCGCGTAGGGGTCGATTCTAAACGCGACTGACGCGCTCACTTTACAACCGCCGTAAGAATCTGAATCTAACCAAAATGCAACAAAACCTACATCAAAAATTACGTTGAAGCCTTTGGAATGCGTATGTATAGTCATTGAGCCAATTTAGATAAATACCATATAAAATATAAGCGCTACTGCAAAAGTCGCTAACAGTGATTCTGGCATTTCTTGCATATAATGTGGGATCGCTGACAGCGATGCTCCGGCACTCAAAGAGTTAAAGAGAATAAACATCAAATGTGACCATAAAGTGAAAATCTATCTTTGTCAGATTATAGAGCACCACAAATATTTAAGAAGTTATTTTTAAAAGTTTGTCGAGGTTACCTCTGTTTAGTACTAGTTCAAGAATGAAGTATTTCTTTCACTCACTCAGTGACCGTTTGGTTAATGAGGTGGTAAAGCATTAATTGTTCACCTTGTGAGGTGTACCAGTAAGAATCAGAATAGTGAAGTTGTCCAATATATGCTCAGGCATTATTAAAACTATAAATGATAAAACTGTGTAGTCTTTTAACAGAATGTAGACAGTCAAAATCAGTCGGGATTAAATTTGAAATTATGATGAGTTCTATTATGGACTTTGTTCAGCAACTGAAGTTAGGTGAATAGTTTTTGGTACACTAGACATAATTATCCAGAATGTGGTTATCCAACGAACATTATAAGGATCCTTCAATTTTGTTTTATTATTTATTCAATGGTATTCCAGTTCATAAAAAATGTTTTCCGTAATCCAATTGTTATTGGTATACATCCATTTTAGAACAGAAAGTTACTCAATTAAAACAGTTTAAGAATTGTTTTATACATTACTGCATAGCATGAAAATCATACTGTCAGACCACAAAAAGTCTTTCAAGAGTGATATGGCAGTGATAAGTCATAAGTGACTGCTTTTAGAAGCCAGACTGTTAGCGATGTTATTGTGTACACATCACATTATTATTATGCTCACATTATACTATGCGTTGTAAAATATGTGTTATTTTGTAAACGTTTCCTACATAACAAAATTAAACTATGAACTAGTGCTGTATGTAATATTATGCCATTAGCTTGCTTTCCTTTTAGTAATGATTACATTCATTTTAGGTTTTGGTAAAACCTATCACTATGATAAGTGTAAATGAAATGAAAAGCTAGTTTTGTTTTTCTGGAGAATTCAGCATGATAATATTATAGTTTTTATATTTCATTTAATGAATTATACTTGAAGTTATAAATAATTAAAGCTTATACTGTTTACTTCTCTTTAAATCAAAAGAAATTCTAACATAGGTTAACACATTTTCCTGTAACTCATACTCATTTAATACACATATAGCGTTGTTGCAGTGTTTGAAGCTCGCCCACCCCTCCCACCCAGCATGGCCCAGCTGATTGCACTCAAGAAGGCAGGTGAGGGTGAAGGGGGACACTACCTCTCTTCCATCCGACAGTTGCTGCAAAACCGGGACTTCTCCCTGTTACTGGTCAGCTTTGGACTCAACATCGGAGTATTCTACGCCTACTCCACACTTCTCAATCAGGAACTTGTCTCTTTCCCGGTCAGTTCTCGTTGTTTGGAAAATTTTATATTTTTAAGTAAGTCAGCAGTAGGATAATGAAATTGAGGTTAGTTTTAGTGGTGTTGTATCAAGGTCAAGGAACGCTACTGGAACTGTTATATTGACTCTTCTAGTTCATAGTTTGACGTTATACTAATCTATGACTGTATTAGTTGTTTACTAGAATGATCATGGTTTGGGTTCATTGATTATCAGTGTTGAGTAAAATAGTAAAATAGCACGAAAGAGGGAATAATTATTAACAATTATAAATTTGTAAATAAGTTCTGATGAATTAGTGGTAATATATAGGAAGTTATTAGTACTACACCATGAAAGATAAAAGTCCATAAATGAGGTGTAAAATTACATTTTAAAAGGTTTTAATACATTTTAAAAGGTTAAAGTTACATCTTAATAATACTGTACAGTTAGAAGTTGACAATAAGACTTTAGTTAACCCTCCATCGGGCGCTCACGGAGGTTTCCTTTAGGTTAGCGAAAAATGGATATCATAGTCGTTTAAACTGTTTTTATTTGTTTAAATATTCATACTGATTTAATTACAATGTAATATACTAATTTTTAGAAATTAAATAAAATTACTTCTTATGTAATGAATTTTTCAAATAAGAAATTCAAAATCTTAAAAAATGTTATTGTATAATAACAACATGATTAATTTTAAGGAATAATGCAATTAATTGTAAAAATGTTTAACCTACTGTAATAATATATGGAAATTAACTTAGTTTTTTAACTTCTTACAAAAACAACTTACTTCAATTCTTGAGATATTATACAATTGTAATGTCAATTATTACTCTGAAATCAAAATTTATTCTTTACTAAAACTTTTTTACACAGTACAAACAGTTTCAAAACATTTTCTTTCTGGTTCTTATAACGACAATGTTCACTCCATAAACAGTACTGAAATGTTCCCTTGCACACTGGTACTGTACTGACAAGTCTCTCGTCTTCATTCTCCATTTCACAAAATTCGAATGAAATATATTGTAAAACATAAAAAGAAACCATCACAGGTCACACATTTAGGCGCACACGGATTATTACTCCATAAAAACTAAACACAATAAGGCGCTCACGGAGATTTCGTCCAAGCACTACAAACACAACATCGGGCACTCACAGAGGAATCGTCCAGTCTCGCACGGAAGTAGACCACGTACTGACAGATTTTGACAAAGATAAGCGGGAGGCTATTGTTTCGCTTCCCCAAAAGATGCTCGTGAAGTACACTGCGGGAAACGACTGCCAACATCAGAAAAGAAGTACTATTTTTAATAATAAAAAAAATACACGGAGGAAAACTCCGTTTAGCGCCCGATGTAGGGTTAAAGCAAAACTCTCCCAATAAATTTTTAGTTGTAAAAATTTCTGATACCCTTTTATGTTTTACTCTTCACACTGTTTAGACAGATTTAGATCAAATTTCTTAGGACATATTCACTATATCTCTTAAGACACTTTCAAAGAAACACTTTTTTAAACCGTGCAATGTATCTGTGGAGATTCTCCAACTTTAAAAAAAAATAATGGTGATAATTTTGGTTCATTATTTAGTTCTAACTAGAGAAATCATTTAAGAACCGTGAGACTACAACCTTTTCTTAATTACAAGGATATTTTGCAAACTATTGAATCAATATGTATAACACAATATTAAATAAACCTTTTAACACTTTTTTTGTAAACTTTTATTTTTGTTACAATGTACATGTATATAAATTTATAATATTGAATCAAATTCCATATAATCTCATTCATATTATCTCTAGGTGCTTACTAAAAATTGTTTTCTGTCCTTTCTCCTAATAGTGTTACATTTAATATATTACTAAAATGAAATCTTAAGAATCACTGACATTAATACCCTGTAATTTAAAAGGCATTTAAATGCCTACTGGATTTTTAATACCTTGAAAACTATCAAAATGTCACAATTCATGAACTTATTAAAACTGCCATGGATCTTTGTACAGAATCCTATTGGTCAGAACCACATTATAAATGTTAATGCTTTAGAATTTCTACAGATCTTGTACATATTTCCAATACACTGCTTCATAGTTATTCAAAATTTTCAATGAAGATTATTAAGAATTTAAAATTAATTCTGAATATTTTAAAATAATTATACTAATTAAACTAATATGTAGATATACTATGACATTTTGTGAAAATTATTGTTTCAAATGGATAATGGATAACCATTCCTAATATTACATATAATTATTTTCAGAAAATGTCATTGTATAATAATATATTTGTTATTAATGTTTTTCATTACAATGTTATCAATTATAATAATAAAAAATAAAAAATGTTAATAATGTGAAAAAATCAGTGACATTATAAGGAAATGGCTGTGTGTTAATAAATGAGACAAAATATAGTATTTTAGAGCAGACCTCTACAAGAGAGTTTGTATTATTGTGGTCCCCTAGTTAAATGATGTGACCATGCTATTTTAGTCCTTGAATTTTTTAATATATCTATATATATTAATGTTGGTGTGGTACCCAAAGAATTAAATTAAGTTTCGGTGAACAATATTCTCTCTTTACATAAAATTCAAGGACTAAAAGAGCATGGTCAAGGACTAAAATATATATATATAAAACATTCCATATAATAGGACGTTAGTATTACTCTAAATTTCTTTGTGCATCTGAATATCGGGGCATATACCCAAGGAGTTAATTATAATATTATGTTCAAAATTGATAACAGCAACAATTGTATTTAGGATTGTTTTAAAAATATGATTAAATGTTAACAGGAAGGGTTTCAACATGCCGGGCGAGTTGGTCTGACTCTGGTGGTGGGAGGAGTGATCGGTTCTGTTGTCTGGGGTGTTGTCCTTGACAAGACCCATATGTACAAGTGAGTAGTCTCATGAAATCTGTTCAGCTTTATACAAGCTTAAATAAGTATAATATACCTACATACTGTAATTAATATAGTAGCACCTGTAAAAGAGAGAGTACAATTAGCCAGGGCCTAGTATCAAGGGCTGCACCATTTTGCCTGCCGGCGTGACCCCCTGGTCACGTGACCGCATACGTCACGAACCTGACGTTTGCTGCGTCTACCCGTTTGCCACTATGGGAGCGTTACGGTTTACACGCTATTACACATCAGTAGAATAATATAATTAAGGACATCCTTATATTTCTCCTCATCTTTAAGTAGAGTTACTGGTGTTCCACAGGGAAGTTGCCTTGGGCCCATTCTATTCACCCTGTTTTTCCGCCACTATGGGTTCAGACTTGCAACATAGTCGCTTGTACTCATACGCCGATGATGCTCAACTGTGTGTTTCATATGAAGCCGGAAGAGCTGACTCAGCAGTTTCCATTTTGAATGCTGACTTAAGCATTGTCCATGATTGGTCTGAGAGGCATGGGATTAAACTGAACAAGGAAAAGTGTAGTGTGTTGTCGATTCCTTCCAATGTGGGTTCGGAGACAGTGGGTGAGGTGTTGCTTGGCAGTGTCAGACTGAAGGAGTGTGAATCCTCAAAGCTCTTGGGCCTCATGCTTGATAGTGGCCTCACACTATCTGGTCATGTAAGTGCTGTTTGTCGGCGAACACTTGGTCGACTGAGAATGCTATACAAGCATAGGCACATGTTTCCTAGAGAGACCAGGCTTCGCCTTGTCCGGGTTCTTGTGCTCTCTGTGATCGATTATTGCCTCCCTGTCTATGGCAACATTGTGTCTAAAGGAGATTTAGAATAATTACAGAGGGTCCAAAATATGTGTGTGTAAGGTATGTATGTGGTTTAAGAAGGTTTGACCATGTTTCGGAGGCTCGACAATCGCTGGGTTTGTTGACTGTAGCTGATACTTGTACCCTGCGCTCCTCATGCCTGGTTTACAGAATCCTGACCACTGGCAGGCCGGGATATCTGAGAGAAAAACTAAAAAGCAGGTCTCAAGTCCGATCTCGCAGTACTAGACAGGATCAAGTGTTGGAGATGCCTCGCGTTCGCCGTGAATTTGAAAGAAAGCGATTTGCGTACTTTGCTCCCAAATTATATAATGAACTGTCCTCCAGCGTAAAAGGCCAGCCAGGGTGTATCTGAAACGACATACAAAGAAAATATATACAAGTATTTAATGTACAATACAAGGTGATATAGCCATATATAACTGTATGTCTAATATTATGTTTTATTTATTAATAACTATAAAATAAGCTTTTAATTTTTTAAGAACTATAATAAGACATGAGTCGTTTTGTAAACCAGCAATTATTGTTGAAAAACCGCTCCAAAATAAAGTCCTTATTTATTTATTTATCTATATATATAAAAGAAAGTCGTGTTAGTTACACTATTTATAAGTCAAGAACGGCTGATCTGATTTGGCTGAAAATCGGTAGGGAGGTAGCTAAGAACTGGGAGAAGGACATAGGATACTTTTTATCCCGTTCCCGATTCAGGATTCCGCCCCACTGGTCTCTAAAAGTTGCAAAAATACCCGTAAGAAATGCATTGCAGCAAACATATGTTATTAAGTGAAAGAGCCTGTTCAAATTTAATCAGCTGTTCTTTGTAAACATATATAATGCGAGAAAAGAAATATATGTTTATATCATTTAATTACTATTTTTAAATTTCTTTACACCTATAGTTTGAAAGCATAGAGTAAAAAAAACTGTATCTTGAAAAAAACAATTGCCTGAATTCCAAAATGTAAACAAACAACTGTAAATTTGATTGACACTTTGACAGCTGCCTGTGTCATTTTTCTGGGTTACTCAGTCAAACAAAATGAAATCATGGCTACTGACATATAGATTGTCCTTTCAGTTTTACTTAATAATCAGTCAATCATTAAGTGATTTTTTTTTACCTTTGCAATAATCTGTTGGTTTTTAAAAAAAGACAAACAACTTATTACTTTGATTGCTTTCGGTTCGGATAACTTTGTTTCGCACGAAATTAAACGAGTGTTTGTGAACATTGAGAGGATTATTATAAAGATGCCACGACCCAGAAGATCAAATCTGTCTCAACAAAGCCGTAATGCAAGAAGGCTTCGTAACGTTGTGAACAATTCTACTGAAGAAGAACGTGAAATCGGACGACAAGAGCGTCGTGTTGGTATGGCCCGACTTCGTGCTTCTCAATCTCAAGAGCAAAGAGAGGAAGCCCGTGAAACAGCTCGCTTGGCTATGCGAAATCGGCGAGCTAATCAAGAACTAGATCAAGTTTGACACGCAAGAAGGAATACATCAGCTGTTGATTTGAATAGAGCATCATTTAGTTATGATTGCACTTATGATTACAGTTCGCATGTATCTGTACTTATTGGTCCAATGGATGTTGTTTGTGGGCATTGTAGTGCATTGAAGTTTGTTGGAGAGTCGCTTGGATTGTGTTGTCTTAATGGCAAAGTAAAATTGCCAATACTGACTCCCCCTCTTGATCCATCACTAATCACAAAAATAACAATTGGTTGAGTGAGCGAGCAATCTTGGCAGCTAAGAACAAGGATGTGGATGACTTGGACTTTTTAATTCAGAGTCAAATTGATGGTACTCTGCAAACATTCAAATCTATTGATTGCGTAACAAAGGAAGATGAGGCCACTAACTATCCAACTGAATTTTTAAACTCTTTGGATGTGCCCGGTTTACCACCCCATAATTTACTTTTGAAGGTTAGTGCAATAGTCATAATGCTTCGCAATCTAAATCAACCAAAATTATGCAATGGAACGCGTTTGGCTGTAAAAAAATTGATGATAAATGTGATTCACGCGACGATTCTTAAAGGAAAATTTAAAGGTGAGGAAGTTCTTATTCCAAGGATTCCGATGATTCCTACCGATATGCCTTTTGAATTTAAACGAACTCAGTTTCCGATTCGTCTTGCATTTGCCATGACGATCAATAAATCACAAGGGCAATCTTTGAGCGTTTGTGGACTAAATTTAGAAAATCCATGTTTTTCTAATGGACAACTATATGTGGCATGTTCACGTGTCGGCAAACCATCTGCTTTATTCGTTCTTGCACCTAATAACAAGATAAAAAATGTTGTATATCACAAAGTACTTGACTGAAGAAAGAGAATCAATATTAATAAATTAATGTATCTGTGGCTTTTCTGCTTATTGCGATTTAAATTATTTTAGATAACTTACGAATTGTGATTTTTATTTTGTTTTTCTATTTAAATTTCAGATTAGTTGTGAAGGAAACATAGGACCTAATTTGATTTATTTTTTACTTTGTCTTTTATTCTGCACATTTCAAGCACCAATGTGGATGCTGTGGACCCTTTAAGGCGGTACGAAGTTCGCCGGGTCAGCTAGTTTATTTATATATTCTTAAACTGTGTGATCTGCTGAAACTAGCAGTATAAATATATTTCCGTTTATATCGATTTGAAAATTGTACAACCACAAAAAGGCGTGTTTGAACTCCGAAATGCAATACATTGAAAGTTTATAAGCCTTATTTTTTTGGTTGAAAACAAACTTTTAGCGGCAAAGTTATAGTAAATTAGTTTATCTATAAGTTTCATTGGAAGAATTGGAATAAAATATTATTAATATTCCCCTAGGCTTTTCTATACAAATGAATAATAGAATAATTTTAGAAAGAAATAATATCTGTTGAATCTACTTTTTTTCAATTTGCACACATCTTATTGGTTAATAACTATTTAAATAATTTTATGGATATGTTTGAAAATATTTTGTGACTTAACTTAGGCAATGTAAATGTCTAGTAGAACCAATGACGAAAAGATTGCAAGTCCAAATAAAATTAGTTCGTTCATTTTACAACATTATTTGTTTACTGTTTTGTCAATGTTGTTTACTTAAGACGTCAATACCTAAAACTACAATTATGCATGTTAATAGATTGATACCACTTAATAGTTACAGCACTCATTTATCTAGTTCAACACTGTTCTTCAGTCTTTTTTTATTGAATCTACTTCTTAGCTTTTTTAAGCTGTTTCCTCTTGCATTCTAAGTTACTATTAACGTTCCTTAATCTAATAAAAGTTCTCACTCTGGCATATACGTGTATGGCTTGATGCAAACATTAGTTTTGTCCTCAGGGTCTTGACAGTTTTTGCATGCCTTCTTAAGGTTTTAGAATGCATTTTCCTTTTTTTCGCAATGGATTTATACAATATATCATGCTCTCTTCTCAGATTAGTTATTTTTTGTTCTAAAACATCAATGGAAGATTTCAGATTGTTGTTTTCTTCTAACAGATTCTCGCATTTTTTGCAAACAGAACTTGGTTGTACGAGGTTACTTTCGTCTAATCGGTCTGTATTTAGAGATTTTTTTGGACTTAAACTGTCTAATCGTTCAATTGCGTTTTTACGAACACGTCGTTTTTCTATCCGTTCATTGCGTACATCGTCATCGTCATTACTGATAGTGGGAAGTTTTATTGATGGAACAACAAAGGGCTTTAATAACAATTTCTGAGCCCTAATAAGCGATTTTTCATGTCATCAATGTAGTCAGATGGTGCAAAATGATCACTACACACATAGGCATACTTACAATTTACCGTGTCTCCTCTTTTACACTTTGATAACCAAATTTTACAAGTCTCACTGTCTTTTGGAAACTTATAGTACATTACTCACTGTTCACTTCCTTTAGTCTTTTTAGAGTTATTTGGACAAGTAGCCACAGCACAACAACTCATTTTGACACTGCACAAATAGACTAAATCCACATCAAATCACTGAGGATCAACCTCAATTAAATCACTTCGGCATTTGCAGCAGCGTGTAAACGACAGTGCGCCAATGTAACATATGTTCAACGCCAACACGGCCAGTCCCTACAAGTTGCAACGCGGTGCAGGCGCGGTGGCGGTATCTGGCCTGATCAGGCCAGCGACGTCACGGCACCCCCCTCCCACAACTCCGCCTGCCGTGGCGGCACCGCGCTGAGATCAAAGAAATGGCTCAGCCCTTGTTACTAGGCCCTGACAATTAGCACTTATGAGTGTGCAAAGACCCTTAGGCTACCATTGGGCTCAATTCGTGGGCTCCAATGATCCTAAAATATTGAATTATTTTATGTTACTTTACTGCAAAACAAACAAAAATCAAGAATCAGAATCAGAAAGTATATTGTCTTTAAACATGAACCATGCAATCGACAGTCATCTTTTACAGTAAGGAATCACAGCTTATCATGAGATACATGTTTTCTCAGTGTGTTAAATCAAAATATGAAATAACAAACAGTCAACATAAAAAATGCATTCCATATATCTCTTAAAAGTAATTGCTGCATAATTCTAAAATACTAAAACGTAACATTACAACAAAGACTTAACAACAATATAACAATGTTTTAGATAAAAAAAAACTACAGGGTGCGGCAAAACAAACAGTGCAGTTTTGAAGTGGTATTAAAGAAAATCGGTACGAGTTATGAAAACGTGGTTTATTTTTCTTGAATAAGTACATTACCCCATTTTTTCTGTTAAGATTTGAAGATCACATCAGAAAGATGGCGTCCTCCAGAAGCAATGCACTGATGTAGGCGATTTCTGAAGTTTTCCACTGCATTTTGGCACATATTGATTGGAATGGCGGTGATTTCCTCTCTAATACGGATCTTGAGTTCTTCCAAGTTGTGAGGACGATGCTGAAAAACCTTGTCCTTGAGATAACCCCACAGGAAAAAATCGAAAATGCTCAAATCAGGTGATCTTGCAGGCCACCGCAGGTCACCTCTCAGAGACACGAGACGCGCAGGAAACATCTGCCGCAATTTCGTCCTTGAAACATGTGCTGTGTGGGCCGTAGCCCCATCTTGTTGGAACCAAATATCCTCAAGATGTTGTTCTTCAATCAACTGATTCAATTCTGGCTCAAAAAAATCTTGCAGCATCGAAATGTAACGCTGAGCGGTCACGGTTGTTGTAAGCCCATCCTCCTCAAAGAAGTAGGGTCCAATAACACCAAATTTGGAAATCGCACACCATACAGTCACTTTCGGGGAATGGAGAGGTCGCTCATTAACTTGTTGTGGGTTTCTGTCCGACCAATAACGGAAATTCTGTTTATTAACTGAACCTGACAGGTGGAAATGGGCTTCATCACTACTGAAGAAGGTTGACCTTGGTGGGATACGTTCTAAAATTTCTTGAGCGCAATTCACGCGGTGTTGAAAGTCTGGAGGCATTAACTTCTGAACCAACATAATTTTATAGGGGTGGAAGAATAAATCTTTGTGTAAAATCCTCCTAACAGAGCGATCAGACATGTTTAACGCAGTTGCGTGTTTCCGGGCAGAGCGTGTTGGTGATTGTTCAACAGCTGCCCTCACTACTGCGACGTTTTCGGGAGTTCTCGCTGTTTTCGGTCTTCCCATACCTTTAGGCCTTTGTGTTGAACCAGTTTCTTCCAACGCACGAACCCAACTTGCAATAACATTGCGATGTGGAACGGGATCATTACGCGGAATGTTAAAGTGCACTTGGAACGCTCGTTGAGTCGTGATGTAAGAACGGCCACTTTCAAAAAACGTGCGAACGGCAAAGCCGCGATGCTCTCCGCTCCAAACCATTGCTACGACTGAAAACGGGGTGAGTGACCGAATGCAGTGAGCCCCCTCCCCGGCTCCTACCCCCACCACAGCGGATGTAGAAGCCCATCACAACTGCACTATTTGTTTTGCCGCACCCTGTATAAAAAACAATAACAACAAATAAACAGGTTTACACCTAATTTTAAATCTTAGGTATCACAGGTCAAAACACTTTTTGTAAAAGGCTTTATTTATCCTCAAGCCATTTCTTTATAACTTTTTTTAATATTCTTAATGGTACATTCCATGTTTCTTGTGGTACTTTATTGAACATCAAATCAAATCAAAATTTCTTTATTCATTTGGCACAACATTGTACACTGAATGGTGTCATCAATAGCATTGTACATCTAAAGTATTATTATTAACTATATAATTTGACATGTTCTGTATTTAAAATTCGTTTTAAAACTATAAAGAGCCTTGTCAATGAGAAAATATTTTAATTTTGATTTGAAAGTTGATTAAAAACATTTTCTGACTTTAAATATTGAGGTAATTTGTTATAAAATATTGTGCCCATATATTGAGGTTTTTTGCGGAAAAATTCTAAATGATGTGTGGGAATGGCAAGGTCATTTTGATTGCCTGGTATTGTATTGGTGAAGTGTACCAAGCTGTGGCAAATTGGAAAATCTGAGCTTTACCGATAATATTGTTTCATAAATATACATACCATACACGGTCATTATACCTAATGAAATAAAATGTTCTTTTGACGATGTGCCTGGTTTAAGTTTAAAAATTGATCTTACTGCTCTCTTTTGGATTTTTAAAATTGAGTCTAAATTTCTAACTGTTGTGGCACCATATATTGAAATCCCAAAGGAAATAATGGAATGAATATAAGAAAAATAGACTGTTCTTAGAGTTTTGACATCACAAAAATTTCTTAATCTATTTAAAGCATAAATGCCTGAAGCTGCCCTTGCAAGAAACACTTTCAATGTGAGAGCTCCAGTCCAGGTTCTCGTCAATCGATAATCCTAAAAATTTTGAATTTGCTACTTGGAAAATATGGCTATCTTTATTTATTGTTACTGTTGGCTTGATTATTTTTTTCATTTGTTTGTGGTTAAATACTATAAAGTTTGTCTTATCAACATTCAAAAGTAATTTTATTGCTTCAAAAAAATTGGGCTAAAAGTGATAAGTTAGTGCTGGATGACTCCTCCACTCCCTTTATTGAAGGTGCAGAAATTTTTAGGTTTGTGTCGTCGGCATAAAAACAAAGTTTTTCCAGGTTGCCTGATTTTAGGTACATTATTGATATAACAAATGAAAAGTAAAGGTCCCAGTATGGAACCTTGAGGAACCCCATGCTTCACATCTGAAATCGAGGATTTGTAAAGTTGTTTATACATTGTCCCTTTGTTGTGGGAGAAATATTCCAATTCGACAAATTGTTTTCTATTATTCAGATATGAGTTTAACCATTCAAAAGCTTTACCTTCTACGCCAATTTGTTTTAATTTAGACAACGACAAAACATGAGAAATTGAATCAAAAGCTTTGCTCAGATCCATGAAAACTCCAATTACCTTTTCATGATTATCTATGGAGTCAATAACTGATTCAAAGAAATTCTGTGGCTGCGGTTTAAAAACAGATTTTCCCTTTTGGAAACCATGTTGATTGCTGTTAATTATATTGTTTTTTTCCAAATAAATTTTAAATTGATTGTAAAAAGCACGTTCAAAGATTTTGGAGATTGATGGAAGCAAAGCAATGGGACGATAATTTTCTACGTGGGTTCTGTTCCCTTTTTTAAATAGAGGTTTAATCTTTGCAATTTTCAATTTTTCTGGAAATATTCCTGAAAATAAAAGAAGAATTTATTAAGTGAGTGATAGGTTTTATTAGCGATTTTCCTGGCTTTCTTAATGAGAACAACAGGAATGTCGTCATATCCAGCACTAAGCTTGTTTTTTAGACTGATCATAATTTTCTCTATATCTTCTTCTGTGACTGGCTCTAGTCTAAATCTAGAAAAATTACAAATAGGTTGTTGTTGAACTGAGGGTCCTGTGGAGCTTGACAAATTAGGCAGTATAGATTTATCTACTAGATCTGAGAAATATCTGTTTATAAATTCGCCTTAAGTTACCAGGGTCTGTACAAAGTTGATTTCTAACCTTAAGCTCTATATTTTTTATTACTATTGTTGTTTACACCAACTTCCTATTAATCATCCTCCAGGACAGTGGCATTAACATTCACAGACTTTTCCAACTGGACTATTAAGATATTGTTTCTTTTGATGCAGAATATTTGTCTTAAATAATTTGTTTTCTTGATTTTACCTCACTATAAACAAGTGGGCTTTGAAGTTCTCTAGCTAGGCTACTTAATTCAATAATATCTAAGCTTTTCTAATCTGAGCTCATCTGTTAACCACATATTTTTATTCAACTGTTTTCGACTTAAGGTTTTAGGAAAATGGAGGTTAAAGTAGAAACAATAAAATACTATGAAAAACATCATATTTTGAAGTAACAGGAGCTAAATATAAGTCTGTCCATGATTCTTGTTGCAATGAATACAAAAATGAATGTGTGTTTAAATCTGAGAACTTTCTAGTATACATTTGAATGATTCATTGGGATGAACAGTAATTTTACTTTTATGTTTAATAGGGGTATGTAATTAATGCTAAGAACTGCCCATTCATGGTCTGAGAGTTGAGTATTAATTCCGATTTAGTTTGATAAAACTCATATTAATGTTGGTGAAAAATGTTGTCTATAGTTGTGGCTGATGACTCCGTAATTCTAGTTGGAAATTTTACTAAAGAGCACATTCCATTAGAAACTAACAAGTTGTTCAGTTTCAATGCACTGTTGGATTGTCCCATCATATCAATGTTTATATCCCCCGCTATTAAAATGTGCTTATATCTTTTGTCTACATGTTTCCAATAAAACTTCCATACTTTTTAAGAATTCTGGTTCATTTTTTGTTATGGGATTTCTGTACAAGCCCACCACTAATAATTTAGACTGTTTTTCGAGAAAAATATTTTTTATTTCAACCATGCAACATTCAAATATTTCATCCTTCAATAAATATCCAATGTCTGGAATTTTGATTTCTTTCCAAATCACACTTGTTTTGGATAAAATTACTTACACCTCCTCCTCTGCAGCTTTCTCTTGCATAGCTAGAGTTTAAGACATAACCATTAATATTTAACCTTTGAAGCATCATCTTGGTCATTTTATGCTCAGTTAAAATCACCATATTTAGGGTTTATTTCACTCAACGTAATTTCTAAAGATTCTAAGGTGATTGTAATCCTCTAATATTTTGATGGAACAACCCAAATGTGCTATTGCTTACACAATGCTTCCAAAGTCACATGGCTTATCTTTAATGACAGTACATTGGATTATTGTAAGTACTGTCTGAAACATAATTTAAATTGTAACTACTACCTAGGTGACGCTCCTGTGCACAGGAGGAAGACAGTTTTTTTTTGAGGTGTAGCATTCAAAGAGCAAACTGTGCAGGTTACTGCCTGATTTAATGATTCACCACAAAACACCATTACTCTGCTTTAGCGCCCTCAGAAAAATGTGAGGTCGCCCGGTGCCACAAAACACATCACTAGCCCGATCCTGTGATTCTTGCTGATTCCTGGATAGCGTCACCAAACTCACTGGAGACCTCACTGCTGCTGGTTGATGTGACTCAAGATTGATGATTTCTGATGGGTGGTTAAGAGCTGGTAAGGTGGGAGCAGTCTTTGTTTTTCTCCTCAATAAGGTTCTTCAGTTCCCTGTTAAAATCTTCATGAGATAAAACCATTCCTTAGTGATCGAAATGATTTTTGAAAATATGAGACAATGGTAACAGTGGCTCCTGTGCATTGTTGAAATTTTTATTACATTGTCTAGAAAGAGTGTCAAACTGACCCTATCACGTACGCAGCCCATTGGGGAGCATATCAAGTGCTTCAGATCCCTCCTTTTAAAATTTTGAGACAGGTCAGAAAAAAGCAGTGTCATAGTCCTGTTTACTTGGTTTGCCATAATGTTTATCCTTAGTTATAAGACTATACACTGTTGCACTGTTTGCATTATCTTGTAGAGCCAGATGGCGTGTTAGGCAATGTGATAGTTTAGGCTGGCCAAATTCCTGTTTGAAGACGACAGCCACACCAGCTAACATGTGACGAGGGTCATCCAAGTCCCCGGAAATGCTGTGTGCGAAATCCGACAGTTTTGTCATATCGAAAGCGTTTAATAACATCTCTCATAGGTGTTTCAGTAACATTGACGTTATTACAATTTATTTGGTATTCTGTATTTGTTATACTATTGTTTGGTTGTGTATTTAATTTCAGAATATAGTCAACAATCATTGATGCAAGTTTCTTTCTTTCCACTGTGATTTAAATGAATGCCTTTTCGGGGAGAAGTGAAATCTTTGAAAAGAGTCGAGATCGATAAGACTAAACGTTGTTCATTCTAAGAAACTAGTTCCCCCTAATATAGTTGTTTTGCCAGAGCTATGTTGTAATGTATCATATGGTCTGGCTGGACATCATATCTAGGAGGAATTGTTGTGATACAGACTGGTCTGTTTCTTACTCAGGGCATTTAATTCGCATTCCATTTTATCAAAGATAACTTGTGTTGAATTTGCAGTTATATTATTTGTTACCAGCCAGCAAAAAACAGGGGTCGAGTACGTGACTTGCCAGCCTGACTACAGACATATTGTATATCTGCACCAGGCTTGACCAACCCATCAACATGAATTTTTCCATTGCTAAACAGGACCGATAAGCTCAGGTATGCCCTTCCCTGGCTGTCAGCGTAAAAAACTCGACTTTGACTGTTTCCTTCTCACTTCTGCAAACCTTAAGATCGATGGTGTTTTTTGTTTTACCTTCATAATTAGTTTTAATACAAAAGGAAATCGCCTTTAACAGCTAGATTTGTTTGCCTTGGATGGGTTTAAATTTGCAAGTGCAGTGAATCTATTTTGAAGTTGGGATAACAACATGTTTTTCCGTGTTACATTTTTTGTCTTTCATACATCTGTGATTTTGTATTCTAACCCAATCATCACTTGACTGCATGCTTATATTGCTGTCATCAATATTCTGTTGAGATTGAGACAATAAGGGCTTGAACATCATGTCTGATTACTATATGAGGATCCAAACGTAGATATTGGTAATTCTGCCACAAAATAAGCTAGTTGGGCTCGCTTTGACATAACATCTATGTGTCTCAATGAGCATTGTAGTGTGGTGACAATTGCCCTCAAGGAGTCCTCCATCCCCGATTTTACCAGATGTAAAAGAATGTCTGTAAATAAAATCATATAAATGCCACAATCAACAGTATTGGTTTGTTGTGGAACGTTAATTACTTGAAGAGGAATTTCAGCTTCCAATTTAAGATGTTTTCTAACTTTTTTGGCAATAAGCTGGGCATGAGCAAGGTTGTAAGTGCCACAAGAATCAAAGTATAGAAATCTTTGCAGTTCTTTATCATACATCATCAGGCTCCAATGAGATCCTTCTGTTTTATACAGGTTTTGTGTGTCATCCGGATCACTTTAATTTATTTGGTGTTGTACATCATGAATAGGGAAAAATATATGTGTTTTATTTACTTAATTCCAACGGTTCTAAGAGGTGGTCGGAGTCTTCAAGGCATTTAATGGCGTGTGTTATTACTGCGTTCATTAACACAATGTTTGTATCAGATCTCAAAACAGAGAAAGTAAGTGTGTCGTAGTATAATTGAATTGTTTCATCTGTTACCCACTTGTTTTCCAACACAGATAAAACAATGGATAATTTCTCGTCGGTATTTGATTGCTTATTGAATTTTTTGCATCTTGAAAGGGGTCTCCTCTGTTTGAGTATTAAATAGTATTTGAGGAGGAAGAGACTCTTCTAGATAATTTTGGTAAACCCCTGAGCATAGGAGTTCCCTTTTGTATGCCAATGATGTTTTGTTTAATCTGTGTGGTATTTTTTGTAATTGTTGTAGGTGTTTTTTTATGTTCAAATTCAATTTCATTTAGTCCTACTTTGTAACTATCCTTGTTTTTCTTTGCTGCTGATTCAAGTGTGTACTTATTCTTATTAAACTCATTATAAGGACGTATATCAGTTTCTGTTGATTTTTAGCGGTTTCATTAGTTGAGAAAAACACAACAGTGTACTTAGTGCCATTGTTGCATTTATTATTATCTATATGAGTTATTTTTGCAGGCCAGAAGGGAAATCCTCTTACTTTGGCAAACACCAAGTCATTATTTTTAAAATCATTGTTGTCAGTTATAGCAGACTTATGGTTTTCTGCTGGTGACATAAACATTTTAACAAAATAATACTGCAATAAGCATTTGATAAACCTTTATACAAAAAAGCAATAATATATACCAAGTCTAAAATAAAAGTGTGATCAGATACACTGTCTCATATGGATAGTCTATTTTCATAATGAGCAATATTTCCATATGAAAGCAACATATTTGCTTTCATAATGGAATGACTATTTCTAGTTTTTTCCAGTTTTACTGGTAACATTTCAATTGTATGGTTCATTTTAGTAGGAAAACTATGTATCTCTAGCCTAATCTTGTATATTGCATACATAACTTGTTGTTACCAGGATAACAAATTATGTTAAACCCCAAGCTCAGTTGGGTTTCTGAAAATAAAATTTTAGTAGTGAAGATACATGAATGTCAATAATGAAAATAACTGGGTACATTATTAATCTTTACTTAATAATAATAATCTAAAATAGGATTTTCATAAGAAACATATTATCCTTTATTATCTTTGCTTAGAAGAAAATGGAATATTTTTTGAAACAATACCCAAAGATATTTTCCTAATTTGTCACCTGGTCACTGAATGGTTGCTATCTCACCTTATTACAACAGGATCCTCCGTTTGAATCCAGTTGTGTGTATGATTTTCTTATGCTGACAAATAACCTAAAGTAATGTGGTAAACAGTTCTTAATTAGAACTTCAGATCATTCTCAAAAGTCAAGAAATGTTCATACGTATAATGTATTTTAAATTCTGTACAGGGAGACCACTCTGGGTATCTACATCATGGCTGTAGTAGGAATGCTCGGTTACACCTTTGCTCTGTACTCCCAACATCTGGTTTTGGTGTATGCTACTTCTGCATTTCTGGGGTGAGTGATAATACCATTGTACAAGCTAAGAATGATATTCAAACAGAGCTTTCTAGTATTATGTGTTATAAAAATCACTATGTGTGTACACAGATCTTTTGTCTGCATTAAATGTTCATTACAATTATAACATTATCCCCTCATTATATAGGCTGTTCATGGGATGCTTGCCTGAGTTTAGGACTTTTAAAGCTGTCAAATTTATTATCCCTACAACTGATATGAGTCGTTAATTACAACTCATTTACTTTCCCTTTACTGATGAAGTCGTAATTTACGACTCATTTTTTTATATTGACGTTGCTTGGCAACCACTCAATTTATTTCTTTGAAATATGCAGGAGTTGATTCCTTGATTCATTGGCTACATCGACTATAACAATCGAATACGTAGAATAATAATATTGCACCATCACCGGTAAAATAAACCAAGCGCCTCGCCGCTTGGTCAGCTGACCGCTCTACGTCTCGCTGCCTCTCAGCTGGGGCTGCAGATGACGACGTTCTGCCGTGGTGGTTAGTGTTTTAGTGTTACAGCCATTGATCATTGAGGTTATAATAATTATTATTATTTATTATGGCTGATCCATGTCGTTCAGGTGACATTAGAGATATTTTGCAAGAGGAAAGTTCTGGTGAGAGTGATATACCCGGTGATGAAATACCAGCGATATTTATTTGGCAGATATCTCATCGGATAGTGATTATGAACTGCCTGTTGATCCCGGTGAGTCTAGTGATAGTGACTCAAGTGTATCTAACTCCGACATTCCACTTTCAAATAGATTTTCACGTCCTAAATGGGTTCGTATTCTGCCACCTGAGCCAGACCTAATGATCGAAAATGAATTTACTGCACGACATGTAGGTATACAAAATTGTCCTCCTTTGAATTCTAGGCCTATTGCATACTTTTTTCTCTTTTTTACTAACTTTGTATGGGACTTGCTAATTAGAGAAACAAATGCATATGCTAACAATAAAATTAGAAGCAAAAGAGGCTCAGGTGACATGAAACAATTTTCTAGGCTAAACAAATGGAAGGATGTAACACTTACTGAAATAAAAATTTTTATTGAGTTGGTATTGAGCATGGGCTTAGTTAGAATGAAAAATATAGAGGACTATTGGAGTACAAAGAAAAATAGGGCTATGAACTTCTTCTCAAATACCATGTCAATCAATAGATTTCAATTGGTCAGTTCTATGTTTCATGTCAGCTCAAAAGAAGCATTACCAGTAATCCACCCAGACTATGATCCATGGTACAAAATAAGAGATTTTTATGACTATATAAATAACCAACTCAAAGAACACTTTGTGCCCGGTCAGAATCTTTCAATAGATGAGTCACTTATCGGGATGAAAAACAGATGTGTTTTTATTCAATATTTACCAAAAAAAAACATGCTCGATTCGGTATAAAAAAAATTTGAGCTTTGTGACAGCCAAACTAGCTATGTCATGAATGTAGGTTGTTATGGATCAGATGGCCAAATGCAATCTTTTCAATAAAGGTTATCATATATTCACGGACAACTACTACACTAAGTTACCTTTAGCCCGTGCACTGCTTGCTAAGAAAACTTTTCTAACTGGTACAGTGAATAAAAACACTAAGGACCTATCAAAAAAAGTAATTGAAGAAAAACTGGGTGTTCAGCAGAGTATTTACTACAGGCAAGATAAAATTATGTTGGTAGGCTATAAGCAAAAAGCTACAAGGAAGCCAGTGTATTTACTATCAACTGGATGTCATGCGGAAGACAAGTTGGTAACCAGTAGAAGTGGCCTTCAAGGTACTAAACCAGTTGTTATCAACAAATATAATTTACAAATGGGGGTGTAGATAATAGTGATAAAAGTATTTATTACTTGTCCTGTAGCAGATCTACCAAGAAGTACTGGAAAAAATCTGTTTTAATTTACTTGACATTGCTGTATTCAATGCCTTCATTTTATATTCTAAAAACACAGATCAGCCTATGGACAGAGATGATTTTGTTGACATTGTCCTTGAGTTGGCAGAAGGTGATCAAGAAGTTGGTCAAATTGGTCGGGGGGATTGTGAGCATTCACTCCAACACTTACCAGGTTGGAAGGAAAGATTATATGTAATTTGCGCAGATATTCCGAATATAAAAAGAAAACGGAGCAACTTGATGTAAGCCAAATTTGATGAGATGTCAATTTTGATGAGGACCCCTCGTTCCTGCGCCTATTGATGTAGGTCAAATTTGATGCAAGTGTAAATTTGATGAGAGTCCCAGGTTATAACACCAATTTGCTATGTGTCACTCCCACGTTGGTTACGATAATTTGCTGAAAGTCAGTTCTTTAGAATTATTCACTCACCATGTAGTTGTACGCGCCTTGTCACCAGTGGCACGTTGTTATACCATGTTGTTCATCATAGTATCGGTCGCCATCTTGCCCAATGCTAGCTGTATTTCCTCGTATTACTCAAAAATTATTAGATTTGAATGTCTCTGGTGTTATCACCAGAGACAAGTCTGTGTGTATGTCAGGGTTCCAAAATATATTAAGTAATAATTACAAAATTTAACATCACTCCACACTTTTTGTAAAAGGGATATTTAAAGAAAGTTAAAGCAAGTGACCACGAGATTAGTTTATTAAATGTCACACTCTCAACAATATTATAAACTCACTCACCTTGCAGTGCTTTGATAATTTTAAAAGTCTAAACAATATCCCATCCTTGATTAAATTTCAATATACTATACAACAGATCATTACTTTCCCAGGAGAACTAACACAACCTCCTTGCTTCGAGTCTGATGGTAGAAGAACGAATCTCCGTATAATACGACGGATACTGATTCAAAACAACACTCATCACTTCTCTCGTTCAAATCAGCGTCTTCACGAATAAATTTAATTTAATTCTTTCTTATAATTGTCGAAATTTATCACGTTTACTATAATTAATCAATTTAAGTATTTCTATTTTCTTTTTATTAATTTTTCAAAGCTTTTTATTTAAATTTTTAGCAACATGTGCTTTATGACGTCATAAATTTACAAGTCATTCATACCACAATTGGCTCTTCTGCGTAATTCTATTTAATGTTTTTGTAAAACACGAATTTTGGTTATGTTTACTTCATTTTAATTAATCAAATCTTTTCCCGTATAAAGTTCAATAAATGTCTTCGTTATTAAATAAATCTCAATTCCGACAACATGTGATTCACTGATGTCACAGTCTGCCGATTCATTGACGTCACAGTCTGCCAATTCCCCGCGAATATTCAAACGTCGTAATTTGACCTGTTACAAACTACTGGTGTACAAATGTAATTGTGGTTCCATCCAACCTGCTACCACAAATTACAACATTGTTATAGGCCTAACAAAGTGGGGAGAAAAAGAAAAACTCCTGAAAGTGATTCAGACTAAGAGAACATGCCAGTAGAACAGTTGTACAAAGTTTTAGTTTTGTGTGTGTAACTTTTTTATCTTTAGATTTAGTGAACTTATTCATATAAAACATTTTGATCCTAATGAAACAGTGAAGATGTTATACATTTGAAGTTTTATGCTAAGTCTTATGACATTGGAGTTATTTGCTGTGAAATTTGAAAAAATATTTTCATTTTTTAGTTTGTTATTTTTCTTCAGTGGAAAAAAATTTTTTTGACAGGTATGTACCATGTTTTGTTACTATAGAATATTCTCTAGTTTATACTGATTAAAATGGTATGCTATACTATATAGTTTGAGTTCATTGTAATTTAGATTAAGCTATGTAATTTTTATACAACCATGAAATCTGTACCAATGACGCATGTACTGGTCTCAACGAACATGTCAATAAAGTGTATTGTCTAGTGTCTATTGTCATTATTTATTTTTTATGAATTTTTAAAAGTTTATCAATAAAACTGCCAAAATCGCTGTATCAGTAAAGGCATTTAACCGTATCAGTTCTAGGGTTAAAATACTTTTATTCGTTAAAGCTTTTAAATTTTAATTCTTAACAATTGTGCAGAAAATAATGTAAACAATAACTATTACTATCCATCTCAATTTAAATATTTTTCTTATTCCTGAAAAGTCGTTTTATATTTTATCAAATAATGCTGTCTTAAAAGACCTTAAAAACCAAAATATGGGTTTTTGAGGTTTTTAATTAGTTGTATTGGAGTTGCTAAAACTTAATTATTAAAAAAGCGATAAAAATACTTTATTTGATAGTTATTTTTAGAAATTTTAGCATTAGTTAATAAGTAATAAACTTATTCATATTTGAAAAAATACACAGACTACCAGAATTTGCCATAAACGTAATAAGCGAGCCAAAAAATCATTTTTTCAATAAGTAAGGTATAAAGTTTCCTAGAAGTAATGTTTTTTAGTAATGTGAAGGGTTTGTAAGCACTTTAGACATGTAGAACATTTGTAATAGTTGTGGCTTGCACCTTTTGTATCCCAGCACGCAAACGAAGATAGAATCATGCAACTGCCATCTATTGAGAGCAATGGAAACTCTGTGAAAGTGTTCTTAAACTGTTAAGTTGCATACACATTCAGGACGTGATCAATTTTACAATGTAGAGAATACTGTTAAGTGCCGTGGCAGTCCCTGCAAGCTAATTTCTCTGACGGCTTAAGATGCGCTTCAATGTAGTTCTCGAAATTACTGGTCTATGAGTTTTAACTATTTGGCCTGAGGATTAAGGTATAGGCCTATTTCCATTTATAAATTCATACCATTTACATATGTAATATTTTTTTAACTAGCTTGAATGCCTGAAACATCTTTATGCATTTAGTCTTGATGGCAATACAATAATACTTCTCATTTCAACCCATTCTCTAAACATTATTGTGCTCACAGTGTACACAAATAAAAAAATTAGTGGTTATAGTTAAGTTACTTTACAATATAAATTTAAAAGCACACATTAATTATACAGAGTTCAATTACAAGTATACTTGTATACTGCAGCAAATAGAAATAACAAAAAAAAACTATCAAACTTTACTACAGATAGTAACAATATTCAACAGCAGGGGTCTCCAACCTACGGGCTACAGCTACATCCGGCCTGAAAACTGCTCGTGGAAAGCTAGCATACTGAAAAAAGTATTTTCGTTTGATAATATATTTTCTTTTAAGAATTTTTACCATTAAATATGAGTACAGTACTCGTCTCTCACTTGCCACTTCTTTTCTCAATAAGTGTAAAACTAGCGCTTAACAAGTAGTGACCAACCATTGAGTGATAGTGAGTGGTCAGCACGGACTGTACGTGTAAGGGTAGAAAGCTCAGCACTGTTGTACTTTACCCTGACTGTACGTGAGCAGAACCAAAATAACCTCGTTGTGTCAATGCACCCTGCCGCATGATTCATCATTGCTTTCTAAATTCTATTTTCTTGTCAATCGCTTTCCAGTGCCAGTTAAAATCACATCTACTGCAATTGTAGGTTGATGTTTGTGAAGTGCACAGTTATCATGGACAGTGTCTTTTACTTTTTTCTTTTATTGCTCATAACAATGGCTTCTTGTACAAAAAAAAGTTGAATTTGATTGCCGTGCTTTTAATAAATAGTGGATCCATGACTGTTTTATGGCAATAATAAAGAGTTATCTTATTTGTAACGAAACTGTCATTGTTCTCAAAGAATTTAATGTCAAGAAGAGTAAGTATTCCAAATTAACAGACGAATAGACGAGGACAAAATTGCTTCTTTGAAAAATTCGCTTTCAATTCACAGACAAGCAATCTCAACAAAATGAGTCTGCTGTAAAAGCCAGTTTCAAAGTTAGCCATATTCTGGTTAAAGGTAGTAAACCCTTTAACGATAACCAATTGGTGTAAGATTGCATCTTGAAGAGTGTGAATGAAATCTATCCTGTTAAACATTTACTGTTCAATGCTATTAGTTTGTTGGTGAACACAGTACTGCGCCATATGGAGGATTTTGGAAATAACATTTTTTTTTATCAGCTGAAAGATGCATGCAAGGACTTTGAATGGTTCTTAATCGCTCTTGATGAATCAACTGATGTCAGTGACTCGGTTCAAGTTCATTTATTTGTTCGTGGTGTGAGCAATGATTTTAAAATCACAGAATAGTTGACTGACGTTCACGCTATGGAGAGTAGTATGACCGGAGAGAAAATTTGTGCAAAAATTAGAGAAACCATTTCTAATCTTGGGCTCGACTTCAAACGCATGAGGGGTGTTACCACTGATAGTGGGAAAAATACGTCTGGTGCAAAACCTGGAGTAGTTGGAAACATTTGCAATTCTGTTAAAACAGCTGGCGGTTGTTTAACCCATGATTTATCACCATATTATCCATCAACAAGCATTATGTGGTAAACACATAGATGTAGCTGAAGTAATTGTTAAATCTTATTATAGATTTTCCTTGTCAGATGAACATTTAAAATCAATCCTAACGATTGGATATACAAAATTTGACCCTAAATGGGCTAAAATTTTAAGTGGCAGACAAATGCAATCTTTTCACTAACTTGTTCTTTATAAGCTTTACACTTGTTGTAAACTCATGTATTGTCAAGTTTTCTTTAATATTCAATAAAGTACATTTGTAGTAATTTGAAAAGACTTGGTTTTGTATCATCCTGTGTTTTGATTAGGCCTACTCGAAAACTTCTTTTACAGGACGAATATTATTTTGTAGCAAATATAATTATTTGATTGGTCACAGCTTTTTTACAACTAAAGAATTTTAGTTAGCCAACCACAAATATATATAAGGAAATATAGCAACTTAAAAAATTAAACAAGATAATTTCAAAAACCATCAGCAGCTCCTCATTAGAAAAAACTTTTTGGGTGAGGGCTTGACTTTATGAACAGCAATAAACATAGAATTGCACTCTTTGCAGATTCTTCATGAATGGCTACCTGACAGTAGGCTATGAATTTGGAGCAGAATTGACCTTCCCACATGCAGAGACCACAACATCTGGCCTGTTGAATGCTGTGGGGGAACTGTGTGGCATGGCATCGGTGCTGGGTGCAGGTGCAATGCTGGAGCCGTATGGTTCCACATTTACCAACCTTGCCTTGACAGTCATCCTGGCCATGGGGCTGGTGCTCAGGTCAGTCAACTGCTGCACATGTAATTGTGTCCAACTTAGGTTACATAGGACGTACAGTGTTAACTGTTGCAGTCTACTAGTTATACACGTAATGCAGCTATGGTGAGAAGGGTTTATTCAATGCGAATGTTGAGTTCAGCTCTACTTGAGTTTAGCTTTCTGATGTCAAAATGATGCAAGATTTCGTTTTGAGCTTCTTCGTTCTTCGTCACTTACTATTTTTGGCTTCCTTCAGACGAACATGACTCCAGATTTCAGGAGTCTAGTCTGCAACAGCATCAGGTTTCAGATGCTGCACGTAAAAGGAAAGGGAACTGGAGCCAAACTAAACATTCGCATTGAAACTTGTATTAGTCTATAATTCTTTGTTTATAAAAAGCAATAACCATTATTACTATGTGCTTAATTTATGAACAAACACTCCAATAATTAAGACATTTCTATTTTGTATTTTTACAGTACTATTTATTTACTGTTATTAAATTTTTATTGCAGTATGCCGATATCCAAGACCAAGTTACGACGATTGGCTGCCAGCAAAGTTAGACCTGAGGAAAACCACTTGCACATCTTTCAAGAGTAATTGATCACCAGCTCGGGTTATTAATTAAAGGGCAATCTTAATGATTTCAGCTAAAGATGCCAGTGTTTACTTTTACAATCTTCAACGACTCACTGTTGTCTGTTGATTTTTTGGTTTATAACAACTGTTTGTATCTCATACTTTGGTGCTATGAAACTAGTCGAAAATAATCCGCCCCTTCATGACTAGAGGTTGCAAGCCCAAGAGTTAAATCGTATCTGTTCTCTTAACAGAAATATTTCAGTACATATATAAATAAATATACTTTTCATCCTTTAAAATGAAGTAATATTTTATTGGCATATTCAATACATGGCAAAATATTATTTGAAAATCTAGTAACATGTAATACTTTGTTGAGTTTTATTTAATTGTGTTAGTTGCCTTGTTATGCTATATTTTTACCAATTCAGAGAGTTTGACTATCTATTGGAAATATTTACTTGTACATTTAAACCGTAAGGTTCAGTTTAAAAAATATAAAAATAAAATTTTACTAGGTTATTGTCAAAACAAACTTCATACCCATGGAAAGAATTAACATAGCATTTAAAAATTTCTTTTCAACATTTATTAAGAGTTACCTTAAGTACTTACAAATATTAAGCAATACGGAACAAGTTTAATATTTGGATATATTGATTTCACTTTTACATGCTCTTCTGATTGTCTTTACAACTTATACTGCAATGTTAATTTTTTCGAGAAATGTTTTTTTTTTCTTGGGTTAGATTTAAGTTGTTGTTACATTTATAAGCTTGGTGTTTTTATATCTATTTTTATAGAATGATCTTTATTTAAATAATCAACATATATGTTTAAAACTTTTGTGGTTGTGATTGCTGAACTAGTATTATATTGTATTTTTCTCTTGCAATTTTCTTGTTAGTACAAAATACTTATACCATTTGCCGCTACATATCATGGAGTTTTAGGATTAATACTCCAACCTAGGTAGTAATTAGTTTGTTGTACTGTTGTTGCACAAGTGATTCATTAGATTTTAATAATGCACAGTTAGGTCATGTTTAGTATAGATTTTACTAATATTATTCTTAAGTCATTTAATGTTTTTTAATCAACATTTTGTAGTATTCAATATCATGTTACTCTGCAGGCACAAAAACAACATTCATTAAGGAGAAATAAGAAAATAATTTCGTTAGCAAGAAATAAAAGTATAGAACCACAACAAGATGATTTTTGCTTTCAATTTTGTATATTTTTGAAATATGGCAAGACTAATAGAAATTAACGATGGCTTGTCTTTGATCTATTAAAATCAGCTGAGTGACTTGTGAAATAGTTGTTTCTAAGGTCTGAACTGGATAGAATCAGGTAAATATGATGATTGATTTTTGATAATAGTAATTCATTAATGAGGCAGTGGAACTTGTCAGTATTTCTATGGAACATAACAAATTTAAATATGAATCGATTCCTAAAACTGCAATTTCTGTAAATGGAAACATCCTATAAATGACTTTTAAAACAATATTGTCGTCAACTGTCATTTGTTTTACCTATTTGAACATTCAGATATTTTATAAACAAAAGGAATAAGGAATCAGGTACGTCAGATACCTAGCATTGCAAGGTTAGAAGTAACTCAGACAGGTGTAGTGTACAAGAACAGGCTCTCAAGAGAATGTTCCTCCCACTTAGAAATCTAAATAAGAAAAAATGTCAGGAATCGAGCGATATTTCATATTCTCCTCCTAGTCAGTTCATTCAGGTGTTTTTATCATACGTATTATAATTCTTGGTTTAACATCTTCATTGTCCTCGTAATGTTAGCGTGATGATAAATATTAGTATCTAAATCAAACTGTTTAGTACCTATAATCTTAGATCATTGTTTTAAAAAAAGCTAGTAGGAAATCAGCAAGACACATCTAAATGAAGAACAGTACATTTAATAAGTCCTATTAGATTGCTTCCCATTTATCTTAACATTTCATACCCGGAGCTGTTTTTTGACATATCGTAACTATTTAAAAAATCATTAATTCAAAGAGAGTTATCTTTTTCATAAAGATCGAAATTTTTACTCAGTACATAAAAAGTTTGCATTTATGTGCATGTCTATAAAAGTACAATTTAATTTAACCCTTTAAGGAGTATGGACGTCATAAGATGTCTCCTTTTGATAGGTAGGCTACAATGAGTAATGGATAAAATCCAAAAAATACCAAAAGGAGTAAAAAATTAAAATCTTTAAAATCTCTTAAAAAATGTTTATTTGCATTTGAAAGCTTAATAAAAAAGGACTACGTGTTCTAAAAGTCAATATTTCAGTACCTTTCAAAATCAAATGTCTTATTTCCTCACTACGGCAGACTCAATCAATATTGCCTGCCATTTACACAACAGTAACAAACTAGATAGTTGCTCAACAAATATGTCACTTACAAGATAAATATGGCCACAGTACACAGTATACAAGGAATGGCTAGTATAATGTGGCGGCATATTCTGACAGCAAAGCGATGCGCGCGCGACGCGACCTTGAGTCAGGGGCTTCTACCAGGTGGCTATTGCAATCTGGTGGTAAAATCAGATTACAAGTGAATGCGAGCACAAACATGGAAGTTAAGTATGTTGCCGATAGATGGAACTACTTTACAGACAAATCTACTTAAACTCAATCAGTAATAGCAATGCATTTACAAAAATATAAAGGCTTAACGTCATATGACGTCTGTACTCCTTTGGGCCACTATAAGAGTATACATCATATGACGTCCTTACTCATTATGTAGAGTTTACACGCACTCCTTAAAGGGTTAAGTAGTCTTGATTTTTAGAACTGCTATCAGGAACTATGAATCTGAGTCGAATAATCTGTATTAGAATTGGAACTTAAAAGTTACATCCAATTCATCACTACCAAATTCCAAAGTTAGCTGACTCTATCCAATAAAACCTTTTAGATTTTTGTCTTTGCAAAATATATAAATTTAGTATTGTGCCAAAGTATTTTTTTGAAATGTTTAATGTTTAAATGCTCAATATTTTTCTACCTATCTATAATATGTCTTGCCACCATGCTTGCATAGGCTAGGTTAAGGCTGTATAGTATACAGGAGGGGTCAACAGATATTTAGTAGGAAACATTTGTCATTTTTAAAACATATGATTTAAATTATGTTACTACCAATATGTATATCTTACTATTGCTTTTGAAGCATAAGTATTAATATAACTAAGAATAATACAATTTTTTTCAAATAAATTACTCCATTTAACATTTAGTCTTGTAACAATTAAATATATAACAATGTAAGTTTAAATTTTTACATACAAAAGATATAGTTTGCTTTTGAAACCGTATTAATATTGAGTCCATTATGGCCTTGGTTGTAAGTTTGTGTTTTAGATTGTAGTTAAATATTTGCTGATTTATTTATAATTAGGCCAAAATTACATGTAAAAATCTAGAAATCACTGTTAACAAATTATTTTATATTTACCATACTATTTTCTCTTAGTGGTGGAATATTTGTTAAACACATTTAACTAACATTATGATTTTTTTTTTATTTACAACAGATTACAGTTAACTAACAATGAAATTATAACAAGTTACAATGACATGGTATTTCAGAGACATACACAAGTGTATTTATATCTATTTATAAATTAGTATAAAGAAGTTGCTTATATTACTTAGAGAATGTTCCACTAGACAATTTTACCCATCCTGTAGAACATCTTGTGCTGTGAAACAGAGTAAATAGTTTTATTTTGAAAGGTTCATTCAAACCATCCTGTATTTTTAATGATTGTGCCAAAATCTTGCTTTACAATGATGACAAAGATTATAGAAAATAGAGCTATTTATAGGCATGTCTTTGAATTTTTTATGAAAATATATTACGTGTTAGCAACTTATGCCAATTTTTTAAACTGTATGGTTCAATCTTGAACTGTTTTATTGCTATAGGATGTACTACCAAGCTACATTGTGTAAGCCACTTTTCCTGGTTTTCGGATAATGATAGGATGTATAAGATGTGACCAATTAAAAACCATAAAATAATATATACATTCGCATCATACAATTCAAAAAGTTCCAATTTGTACATTATACATTTTTACATTATTCAATGGCCTGAATAGAAAAGGGAGGTAGTATTAAGAAGGGAAATGTACACTAATTTTAGTTTGTGTAATGGAGAAAAAAAACATGTTAAATCACGTGATTGTTTATACAATGGTGTAGTATGGCTTAAGACCACTTAATTCTTGCATTGAAAGGAAATTTGAGAAATAAATTTAGTTCAAAAATCTTAGTGGTGGTGATAACTCTTTAACACATTGGAGTCTGGCTCGCTATTTGCTGTTTTTATAGCCTGGTCTGCATAAATTAATGGGTTTTCAGATTTTTTGTTAAGAAAACTCTTAAATATTATGTATATGATATTATATTTTCTTGAAAGTTCTATCTTTCCTCTTTAAATTGATATGTAAAACTTTATTCCTATAAAATCTAATTAATTTTTTTTTTAATTTCAAAACTTACCTTTTTTGAAGAAAAATAAAAACTCCTGCATGTCTTGTGTTACTTGAAAACTAACTTTTGAATAACTAAAACAAGTAACAACAATTTTTTTAAAGGCATTTACTATATACATATTAACAAATAACTTTAATTGCCAAAAAAATCAAATGCTAAAAAAAAATCACACAAAATCCTTTTTAGTGTGATACTCTTCAACACAGTCAGGTACGCAGAGTGCCACATTACAGTCCTTTCAGTAGAACCTGCTGAAATCCAGAGCATCATCGGTGTCATCAACAATATTAGAGTCCGTATCTAACTTTAATTTAGCTAATATACTGCAATCTTCCATTGTTTTTTTGAAATACGCGCCTCTCCATGACTGTTGTCGTAGACAGACTGACGACGCGCCAGGCCACGTCAGTCGATAAACAAAAGCCTCAAGCGGGTATGACGTAGTAGCGCCTAGCGGAATTTTTCTGAACTAACCATCAAAGCTGGCTTTTTAATGCAGCAACCGGCACTCGAATATCACTCACTCGGGCAACTCTGTATATCAATCGGCAAAGCTGTGCTCGAGTCACGCTCGAGCGCCGGCCCGGTGATAAAACAACGGCGCTCGAGTCTGGCTCGAGCGTAGACTCGAATGTGTTAATTTAATTCAGCTGCCAGTATACTCCATGGAGCTGTATGAGGAGTAGCTGTCAATGACAGATATCTGGTGTGAAGAGCTGTTAATGCCAAATGACTTGCTCGTGATAACAATGTCTCGTGTGCATGGGTACGTTGGAATCACCATGTAACCTGCCAGTGAAGTCAGTAGCTATGTCCACACATACGATTCCATATTCCGTACTCCTCTCACCTTTTGGTTTGGTTTTCCTTGAATATATGCAGTTTTAAGGGATAATATGTGCTAAAAAAGTTAATTTTGTTACTGTCCTGACAGAAAGTATTGGTAATTTCCTTTCCAGTGATGTAATTGCAATATATATATTGTAACAATGAACATTTTTTTATGTTGTGTTTCATTCTGTGGGATCATTTGATGGGATCAAATATCGTCTCCAAGAATGATGCATTCGATTTTGAAAAGGATTTAGTTCTGAAATCATCAAAATGTGAAAACATCTGTTTAGAGTGTAAAGATGAGGCCAATAGAAAAATGCATAGTGAGCTTTACATTGCAATAAGAATACTGGATATGTGTATCAAATTAATAAAACTACTAAAAATTAGATACAGTAGACCTTGAGTATTCAGTCTAATATTCTCAACAGGAGAGTTGAGTGCAAGGACATGATCATCGATCTTGCAATAACCGTTGTGTCCACCAGGCTACTGTTGGCTAAGAAGAAACGAATCATAGTATTGTATAAGTAATTTTCCATTATTATGTTTATTCAGTTCTGTGGTGGACTTTGTGTACAGAACAAAACTGTGAAAAACTATAATTATGAAAGGTATGAAGATAAGGGTGCATACTCAAATTTTAACCTCGTTTAATAGTAAATCCACGAGAAATATTCACCACATATTCCTATGCTCATTTAATCATTTGTTAAAAAATTTTAGTAAAAATATTGGTGGTAATTTTGTGTGATTGTAAAAACAAACTGCAGAGAGGAGTTACAATAAGGCCTAAAATCTAGCACTTGAGGGGCAAAAATAAGTATGATTTCTCAGGAAAAGTCATGCCATAAGTGAAGGCAAAACTGTGTATGTGTGGACAGAGCATGATCCATTAAACAATGTTTTTTTTTTTTTTAATTATAGCCTGAGAAACTATTGTCTAAAGTAGTGGCAGCTATGGAAACTGCTTTGGTCCAATTTAAAATTCTGAAACTTGTCAATGTACTATTCAATACTTATAGTGTACTGTGTGAGGTAAAATCAAAGTGTTATAGTGAATTATAAGGAAATTGTTAAAATTACTTATGCAAGTGGCTATTACATAATATTATTGTAATGTTAAGAATAAATAAGGTTCTGTGATTGTAAAGAGTTATTGCTGTTAAGAAATTGAAATTTTGGAAATGGAATAAAGAGAGGTATTCTTTAATGTTGGTGTAATTTTAATGCCCTCTGAAAATAACTTCCTTACACCAATAACAACTTGGATTCAGTTATTTAAATAGTGTTTTGTTGTATTTAAATCATTCAGGTTTAGTTATTTAATACTGACATTTACTTTTTGTATGCTATTAGTAAAACCAACATTTTTAAACAACTGATACTATGTGCCCAACTATATACTACATACTCAAACTTATAATTTAAAATTTCAAAAGCGTAATCACACAGGATACTTCAAAGTTATATGTAAGACTTTCAGATTAGGTTTATGAGTGGCAGTAAAATTTTCATTCCATAAACATTATGCTCTAAAATTAATTCCTTTTAAGCTACATTTCCACAACTTTTGAACTATTATCTATTTTTGTGGGAAGATTTAGGTGTTAGGTATATTTTACTTTTAACACGTTCGCTACCAGGCGGCGCATATTTGCGCCGCCCGGGTCACCGTAACAGACCAACGTTACAAAATGTGGTTGTTCTACACAGACCGAGAATAATTGGTGTGAGACTAACCACAGACCAAGGATAAAATATTGTTGAATTGAGCTATAATTCAACAAAATAACTTAAAATGTACGTCTGTACTGTCCTTATTTGATATATTGCTGATTTGCGTAATTTTTACGGTGGCTCATATGTGGGACGCTCGGTCTATAGCATCAAAATCTTAACATAGACCAAGCGTCCCATATATGAGCCACTATTTATTTGCTCAGTTACTGTAGGTTTTAGGGTAAGTTTCAATCAAACATGCATATCTTATTATGAGAGTATTTTATTTCATGGTACAAAAGCTCAAACAACAGAGTCATATAAATATAGGTTCATTTAATGTTTTATTATACATGTCTTATTCGGCTATAGGCCTACAAGAATTTTAATTTTAGAAATAAAAAAAGTAGCATATAAGAAAATAAAGTAGGAATAAAGTTTATTTTATTTCGTGGTACCAAAACACAAATGGGATTTTTTTTACTCTACAAGACATAATACACGACTGTTAACCCATATCTTATAACTATCTTACAAAATAAGTGAACATTTATATAAGTTATTAAATTTACACAAATATTCAGAATGTACCACGTTACATTATATTTAAGTGCTCACACATTCATATTATAATTATTGTGCCACTGGTTATAACAAGTTAGCATGCATAGGCCAAACGGTTTATTATTTGAGTCTCTGCAGACGGAGCAGGTATAAAATGTTTGCTTCCTCCTCTGGTTTCTCTCTCTGCAAACATGGCATCTCAGACCCTTGTACACCCTTCACGGGAGTATGGGCAGACTGTGAAGAGTGGCTGGAGCGAGGATTCCTTGGCATGGGCTCTATCTGAATGTAATTTTTTATTACGATGTCCCTGAACTTCAGGTAGGTTGTTTTGGTGGCAAGACTTGAGAAAATGTAGACACCGTTCGACAGGGAGACGTCTAGCAGGGAAAAAAATTTAACAAAACTTAACCTCAACCCTAGTTCTGAAGAAAGAAGCCCGTGGTGTGAGGTTTACAACAAGAACAGTGTAGGCTGCAATGAACAAGTTTATCAACTGTGCGGGACGTAATATTTAAGACATCCCCATAGACCAATACAAAAGTATCAAGCCTCTAAAATAGACTAGTGAATTTTCAAGGCAATAATAGTGGCATGCAAACAGCGGCGCAAATATGGGACGTCAGTCTATTTGAGGTGCCCCGAGCGGCGCATATTTGGGACGCCGGTGCACGGGTAGAAACCGTGCGGCTCATATTTGGGCCGGCTGGTCTATGGGTATACGACTTTTCTTCACATGGTGGTAGCGAACGTGTTAAATCTATCTTTAAACACAAAAGAAATTGTAAAAATCTCTTAAAATATTTGACTTGGCTCTACTTAAACAATTTGAAATTAACGTTTTCTGGTTCAAACTGTTTTGACAAAATACCAGCACAATTGAAATCTTTTAGCCCCACTGTGGATACCCATCTACAGTCAACAATTAATTGTTAGATCAAAACGCATTTGTATATTGGAGATTTTTTGTATGAAGATGGCTCTCCATAGCGAAGTCGAAAGATTAAAGATTTTAATCGTGTTAGCAATTCTTTGAAGAGGTTTAAACTGTAAAATCTTCATGCTAGTCTTTACGCTGGCCGTGTTAAATTTGATAATAGATCATAAATATACAAATTTGTAATAGTTCATCTTGCTGATTAAGAATAGAAAATCTTATTATACCAGCGGATACAGCAACAGAAAAAATAAAGAAGAGCGGTTCATAATTTGTGTATCTTACAATATAGCTTTCTTTCTGCAGCAATCAGGATAAAATAAACAAAACATTTTATTTGACTCAATATTTTTATTGTTGAAGCATTGTTAAGACACTAATATCAGGTAACTAAACTAACAGCACCAATAATTGGTCATTTTTATTTTCTTTACAACTGCACTCATTAACATTGCTAGGAAACAATAAAGTAGTATACATTTTGTACTAGTCCATGAAACTAAAACTAAGCTCATGTTGTGTCAACAAGATGTAATTTGAGACAATTACTCTATGTTCAACCCTAGAAATCGTGTTTCAAAATCTAAAGACAACATTATCTTTCAATCATTATTATAAAATATTTTCATGTTTTCTATTAAATTGGAATGATATAAATAATATATTCATATTAAAGTTTTTTTTTTTATTGAACAACTATTTTTTTATTATGTAGAAAAATATGGATATTATGAAATTGATTTTAAAATCAAAAGTATTAAGTAATATTTAGTTTATACTTCTCTATTCCATTATGGGATATGTATAAACATGGTACCAGCTGTGCCAACTTTTCTAGGGTAAAACAGGTTTATTTACATGTGAAAATCACTTTCACCTTAAAAGAGTGTTTTGCTACAAACCTCCTGCTATAAAAATATTGCAACACAAGGTAAATAACAACCTGTCCTAAGTAAAGCTTTGAACCATTAAACCTATTTGTTGGTGCTAAACAACATACAGACTAGCTCCACTTCTATAGTTTGTGTTTCATAAACACCAACCAACCTCTATCTACATTGCACCCAGTGAAGAAACCTTGATCACAACTTTATTGCTTTTCACACTTTTACACACAGTGTTATTTTGTATTATTTTACTAATTCAACAATAAAATGTGCAGCCTTTTATTTTAAAGTAACAAATTAAATAAATAACTGGTCTGACACAAAAATAATTTAATCAGCATATCACGTTGCTGAACTTAGTCAAAGAATCGACTGATACAATAACAAAGTCTTAATTTTTCCTTAGTGTTAAAATAATATAGCTCTTATGTGATTAATTTGTGGGATGATAAATAGAATTAAGTTAGTTGCGACTGATAATATTATGTTATTTCAATTTCAAACATAAATTGATATACAAAACAACAAATATTTATTAATATCACATTGTGAATATATTGATTTGTTCTCTCAAATCTCATGGTAAATTAAACAAATCAACAACTTAACAATAACAAATGCCCGGTATACATAATTCAACAAGCTTACACTACAACAAAATAACAAAACAACATCAGTTCTTCTGAATTTCAGAATTAAAATAGAAATGAGTTTCAAAAATAAATAGTTTGAAAATTAACGTCCAAAGTCAAATCTGTGGACCCGTGGGTAAATGCCAAGTGGTTCTCTAATTCTAATCAGATCATAACGTGCGCTGTAAAACTAGCGGAGACTACAGCAGTTGTCGGACCAACCTAGCCTAGATCTGGCCGCACTCCCGTAGCTCCCGGTTACCGAGAGGAAGAGGGGGTCGGAAGTTGATGACAATATTCTCCTCGTCGGCGTTGCAACGTTCTTCCGGCGATATTCGCTTGATGCTTCTGAAAACTTTAAGCTGAAAAAGAAAAATCAATTCAGGGTCGCACCATGAGTATTTCCCGCTCCCCAGCAGGCAGCGGAGGTCTGAAATTTTGTAAGATAAAACCTCCGTCACAACCGTCCACTTCACAGCCTGGAGCGTCGCAATGGATCTCTTCGTCCTCCGTGTGCTTCTTGATACTGCGAAACACGGAGAGCTGAAACAGAACAATGTAGTCAGTGGAAGGAAATGGATGGAGGTGAATTCTTCGGACAGACGCAGCAACACTGAGCGAATCAGATGAGCAGGTTCAGCAGAGGCATTGTATTATCACTTACCACTTTAGTATTCAGAGATTGTTACATATTTACACAGCAGACAGTGAAAAATTTTTTTTAATAAAAAATTATTCATTGTGAATGATAGGTATTTATTAGGAGTATAGCATTACAATGTGCTTTTACTTATCCAAACAAACGGACAGTATTGATAAAAGTGAACTGCTCAGGTTGATTGTTTTATTATTTCATGATTTAATTGTCTAAAGTAAACCTCAACAAACAAAAGCAGTGGTTACAGAAATTAATAAATCACATTTCTTGAATTTAAAAAAATGTATAATATTAATTTTAATTTTGACTGACAATCTGACAAAGTGGTGAGTGACATGACAATACAAGAAGCTTAGCTGGAACATTGCCTGTCATACAGCCAATGTTTAATAAGCAATACATTAATATACAATTGCCCAAACATAAAACAAATATTATACACTTGTTCAACACATCTGCAATACTTGACATAATTTACTTATAGATTAATAATCTAATTTTAAAAGATATTGATCCAAACGATAAAAGAAGGCAATATCATATTGTGAAAACTAAAATAAAATAGTTAAAAAATAATTTTTATTAAGTACATTATGTTCGTAATTTCTTATTGGACAAATATATGTGAAGTAGACATCATAAAGAAATTTTCTATAAATGTTACACCTTTAACTGTACTTTCAAACTTGGAATTACACATGAAAATATGAAAAAAAATTATATTATTGTCAATGTAAACTATAAAATTCAGAAGGAATAAATGTTATTGTATTTGAAATGTGGCAGTGTTTTGTTTTTTATAATTGATTCCAAAACTACCTTAATGTAATTGTATACAAAAATTAAAACTCAATTAATATTATAAATTAAATCTGAGAGATATTTTCACTGAAATTTGAAACATGACAACGTATATATTGTCGTTAAAGCTTTCTTTTTAATGATCATGCACATCTATAACTTATTATAATTATAATGTATTTGAATGTTAGTTTAAAAAATGTTATAGTATTGAATGGTTAGAAGGTTAATAATTACTAGCTAAAAACTATTTTAATTTTACTAGCATATTTTAACTTTCTTGGTAATTACTTTGGTTAAAAGACAATTTGTTTTATCAACATTGTTCATTAGTATGGTATTAAACATATTAGTAGTAGACATTTTATTTTATTAATGTTAATTCACTAAATGATTGTACACTGGATTTATTATGATGTTTTAAAGAATAATTTTTAGTTTTATAAAATTTTGATATGAAGCTATTTTCTGTTAGATATGTTCTTTTTAAATTCTACCAAAATCAAATAGACGTGAAGCACTCTAACACCCACACACTTCCACACCAGTGAGTAAAGCAAAACAAGAAGCTAAGCCGAAGCACAAGCTGTACGGAAGCTCACACAGATACAGACCTGGCGCTCGGATATTTGGATGGGCTCCTTGAACAGTATCCAGGTGACACTCTCAGTGCAGGGTGGAGTGGTCAATGAGCCCAGATATGTCCAATAGTGCGTGTTTTCTAGAACATTGAAGCTTGATCAGTCATAGTAGTACCTCAGTGAGGAGAGGGTATGCTCAAACTTCGATGGCATAAATCTTAGATGTCATTCAGAGTCCCATCAGAATGACTCAGATTAACTTTATTCCATTATTTTGAGATATACAATATATTGTTTGAAGTCATAAAGACTGATGAATTTCTAAACATTAAAAATTGTATTCATTTTAATTAGCTGAGCGTTAGCGAAGTCTATTACACAGTATATCTCAAGAATGAATTAACCTATAAACTAGACATTTTGCATGAAACTTCATATCTTCAAGATTGGATTAGATGATGACCCTACAAACGATATCTCTCATTCTATTCTTGGTGAAGTCTGTTCCAAGACTTGTGGTTTGGCGTATTTCTAACTTGTTAATTACCAATCGAGATTGCAGCATGTGAGATATAGGTACAGGCAGATTATGGGATAAAATGATCAATTAAGAAAATTAAATTATTAATCTTTAGTCTCTTAAAATAGCACAGTGGTATGTATATTTGTCTATTTTTTCTGACTTAGATTTTGTGAACATCACGTTCTAGCATCAATAATTATTACGTAGAAAATATAAAAATGTAAATCTAAGGTCTTACTTTCTCAAACAAAATAATGGCTAAGATCCTCTCTTTAACATTTTTTTAAGCAGAGAACCAATTGATTAGGGATGATTTCTAAATAACCACCAACACACAAGAGAGCTGAGTGCAAGGACATGATTGGTTAGAACCCATCAAAGTAGCAGTCATGCTCATCGATCTTGCAATAACCGCTGTGTCCGCCAGGCTACTGTTGGCTAAGAAGAAATTAATCATAGTATTGTATAAGTAATTTTCCATCAATCTTTAGTCATCTATAGAGTAGTCAGAAGAATATTAGTTGATAAACAAAATATGTTGATTAACCTCACCTGGAAGGAGCTTGGTGGGATCGATGGGGGTGGAGACCGTGACAGTTTGACCTTTGTGTGTGATGCTGGGTATTAGTGATACAATCTTCTCCAACTCCGGGTGGTCAGTGGGTCCGGCCTGCAACATTACCTCAGTTTAATGTTACTTCTTGTTGGTTGCGGGTCTATGATGAAACCAATTTTAATTCAGATGCAAGTCAATCCATGTGGACCCGAAACGTTCTTCTTCAAGTCATTTCACTTTCCATCTATCTGTGTGATTACTCTTGATAGAAAGGTCCTGGAGAATTGAAAAATGCTACATAGGTTCCGCTTGGTCGAAGGAAGTATTGATTTTGGGGTCTAAAGGACAAGATTAACCCTCAAACTGGCAGTCATTCTTTCCTCGGATGGCTAGCAATTTTTGAGTGTTTTGTACCCGTACTTTAAACATTTTGGAAAAAATGCTTTTTACTATAAGCCTATATGTGTAATACATGTTTTCAGGAAAATGTGGAGATAATTATGGTATAAAAACATTATGCATGAACCATACAAAAATTATCACTAAACCTTTTTATTAAAGTGGTGGGACTGCCCGTGGTGAAGTGTGAGAATATTATAAATATTAGAATCTGAGAGAGCCAATTTATTCTTTATTTTATCTAGTTTCAGAAAATATATAATGGCATCTAGGTTCTCTTGAAGAAAAATTATATATGTCATAAAAACCATAAGTAGTACACGAAAGGCTTAATTTCTTACTATGGGTATGATTATTTTATACCCAAAATGACTAGATGAACACAATCTTTCTGGCAAGTTTTATGACATCACTCTGATATCATTGTTGCCAATATAGCAAAACAAATTTCACCATTGATATCAGCAATTTTTTCTGTTTGAAATGGTATATAAATAGCGGTGGTAGTGTTGATTTATATACTGTCAAAACATGTGGTGTCGATTGCCTGTTCTGGGGCTAAAGATAAAAATATAACAACATTGGTTTTTTGGGTAACCTTAATGGCAACAAGAAAATCACAGAATAAACAAATTTGTATATCTGAGTACAATTATATGACATTTTATTTTGTGTCATAGTAACACATGTGATAAAGGTACTTTTATAAGATTGGATAGTAAAAACGTTATTACATTCAGTCAAACCCTTTGATACTTCACTGCATCGGTTCGTGTCTCTTTTACTTATCTACCATTATTCCTCTCATATTGTTTCCCAAAATACAAATATTTTTAAAATTTTAGAATCTCAAACAATTGACAGGCATAATTGATTGGATGTTTTTGTTGCTATTTTAAAATATAGTTTACCGGGTTTATTTATTATATTATCAATGGTTTCCAATAATTAACAAGTTGCAAAGATTGTACTGTTTTTTAGGAAACATAGTTGGACCCATCAGTGATACTTACGTCTAGGAATACTCCCAACACAGCTAGGCCGTCAGGGTGTCCCGCTGCCTCGCCGAATGTTTTGTATTTGTCACAGTTCCAGTGTACGAGGTGCAGCTGCAACAGAGTCAAAGTGATATGATTAACAAAAGAATCGCAGCAAACATTTTAATTTTTAAAAAGATGTGCAGCATTTTGAACAGCATGTACATATGGAGCAATAACAAACAGGTACAATATTGCATGTCGTTTCATAAATATCATCACCTTTTTAAAGCTATTTCTCTCATCCTTTTTTATACAATGCAATGAAAATTTATATGCATTTTACTACATAAAATGTTAATTTCTTATTCTTAAATAAATTGTGAAATATACACCAGAATATAAATTTGGTAAAATCTTAGTAGTTCCATATCAAATTCTTATAGATTTTATATCAATTACGTTACAAAAGAGATGCTAAGAATTTTTACTGGCATTTGCTACTAAAGGTGACAATTAAGTTACACTATGTACAACTGCTTTAAGGTGTAATTATTATTTGCAGTATATTGCCGCCTCATACTTCAATTCATCATTCAAAATTAATTTTCCACTAAAACTATTGATTTTTTATTGTATTTTATTGTGTATTCAAGACTTGTAACATTCCATTATTAACAATTCCATGCCCTCTTTGAGTCACATCTTAGATACGGAATTGCTGTATGGGGGGGGGGGGGGTACTACCGCAGGAAACCTACAACGTGTCCTTGTACTCCAAAAGGGAGCTATTAGAATCCTAAAAGACTTACGATTGAGAGTCACCTGCAGGGAAGCCTTTCAAGAACTCAAAGTCCTCACAGTTATTGGCTTGTACATCTTATAAGCAACAACTCATGTTTACATCAAGATGCCAGACCTGGCAAACAAGGGAACACAACAACACCATTACAACACCAGGCACGCCTCCAACTGCTGTCTACTATCGGGGCCAAGATGTGGAATGCTCTGCCTGAAAACCTGAAGAAATCAAATAAGCAGCTGTTTGGCCAATATCTCAAGACGTGGCTGCAAGAACGCCCATTTTACTCTTTAAATGAATTTTTCAATCATTAACTCGAATTGTATTGTTGTATTGTATTGACCTGGTTGGACCTGTATTGTTCTTGTGTATTGTAAATTCTCTGTGACACCATTCTCATCTTGATGATGATGTAATAAAGATATTTTGACTTTGACTTTGTAATGAAACTAAGAGATAGAAATAGTGTTATTACTTCAAACATCATACTTATGAACAAATATATAAGAAATTTAAAAGATTCTTATTCAATTTTTATTGCTTTCAAAAGAGTTTATTTTTGGAGAGTCATCAAATCCATTGGTTTTATTCTTCTGTGAAAATCAGGTACTTACATTATATTATATAAATTCTTTTGACCATTGTCATATGAGCTTGAGGACAAATACCCAAAACACAGACTTTTCCTGCCAATTCTATGAGAGAGGTTTCTAGTACATGTAATCAATAAATAGGATAAAACAACGTTCTATGTCACTGGTTTCTGGCAATGATTTGGTGCACAATTTTGGTCTATCCAGTGGAAGTTACTTTATAGAATTAGTGCTTGTTGGAATTTATATTATTGATTAAATTTGCATAAATGGCAATAGCCTAATTTAATTTCAATAAACATCGAATCACAAAAAATACTTGCTCCACGAGGACTCGAACCCGGATCTCTCACTTGCCGGGTGAGTGCGCTACCACTAGACCACACACACACACACACACACACACACACACACACACACACACACACACACACACACACTTATATCACAGCAATCTCCAGTATTATACTGACCTCCCCTGCGTAACATTTGCCATCCACCGTGTGTTCCGAGCCCTTGTCACTGGTCGGTCCCCAGTGAGCGTGAAACTGTTCTAGCTTGTAGGTAGCTTGCAATGGGCCCCCTACCAGTTCTGTAACAGAATTAACATTAGTTTTGTGGTTAGCAAATGGATGCTTCACTATCTTTATTGAAAAATGGAATAAAAACTTCTCTGATCGCTTTACTGTTATTTAAAAAATGGAAAGGATCTTATCCAAAATTGATATGCTTAGCATATTATGTGGTTTACATTATTTTACAGAAAAATACATCTAACATTGTAAGTGTGAACATGTTTGTAATTATATAACTATGAATTATATCCAAAAATGTTTTAACATTGCTAAAAAAAAGAGAAAAAGAACAACAAGTGTGAACATAGTTATGTGATTGAAAAACTAACAAGTATTTATAAATGTTAAAAAAGTTATAAGTAATACTTCGATAAATTACTTATCATGGTTTGTTGTATTATTATAGGATAAATTGCTCACACATTATCATCATTCTCTACAAGCTAGATAATAAATTTATTTACAAGGTGTATTTTTTAAGTAAGTGTTGTTTTGATATGTAACAAAATCAAGTAAACTTCTAACAGTTTTATTTTTATATAAAAGCCCACACTTTTACATACTTTTCCACATAATTACCATCAATATTAAGGCACGTATTGTATCTAAAAACAACCTTTTGTGTACTGTCCTCATAGAACATTGCTGCCTGATTTAACAGAGAGTGCAACACAACCATTTTGATGCTATTGTCATCATTGCAGTATTGACCATCAAGATGCTTCTTGTGAAAAAAACAAATGCTAATCACTTGACTCTAAATTGGGGCTGTTTGTGGGGTTATCAAATTGTTCCTAGCAGAATACTGTAATGAGATCTTGAGTTTGTCAATCACATGTGGACGGACCTTCTCATACAGCAAAACGTTTCTCGATAAAAATGTCGTAGAAAACACTCCTTAAAATGAAGAAATTTTGAAATGCCTGCTTATTTTTATTGTGTAATTGTTTTCCACATGAAGTCATTGGTGACTTCATTAAGAGTTGTCAACTCTGTTACCACTACCATTATTTTGATCGTCTTTTAAGGTTCTTACCTACTTGAAGGTCATTCTATCACTTATAATGTTTTGTCCATACACTTCACGATTCTGATAGTGGATTTTAACTGCTTTAGCACCAATAAAACAATAACAGAACTTACTTCACAGTCGGTGGGTTTATCAATTGACGGGAACATTTGAAATATGTATTAATACGTGTCAAAATAATTTATTTTTGCCGTAATTGCATCTGTGACTCGTTAACAAATGAAGGTAGGCCAGTACGCAAGCCTTGGACACCAACGGCAGTGCTGCAGAGGCAGAATTTCAAAATAGTACTTACTTAAAAAATATGCCTCGTACTTTTTAATTGATTATAATTATACCTTTATCAAGCAAGCACTTTGGAGGAGAAAAAACATTACTAGTAGGTTAGGGAAAATTTCGTTATTGATTGTTTAAAGGTAAAAGTGAACAAGTGAATTGGTGAGAACGAATTAAAATAATGGAAAAGTGTACAATAATCAATGGCAAACATACCAGATCCTTCACCATTGACATCGAGACGCCAGCAGTAGCCAGGGTTGGCAATAGCCTTGCAGTTGTCTGGGACATAGCGCCAAGCAAGGGGTCGGGACCGCAGTGAGGTGTCAGAGGTCACAGCGGAGGTCACTACATCGATGGGTGACTGGCGGGGCCCGAGGGCATCAGGAAAGATTTCATGCCAGGTGTGGGGTCCTGTAACATGCAGAACAGTTTTGTTAAAAAGTCACAATAGACTCAAAAGTACACTTTTAACCACATTTCACAAAAATAACTTTCTAATTCTTCATCATGTATCACAAAAATGTGTAATGTATTACAAAAAAACACTCAATGGAGTTTCAGCATTGGATGTGTTTGGATAATAGGGGATATTCATATATTTTTCTTTAGTATTTCCATAGTAGTTAGAGAGCCACATGCTAGTCTACCAATAAATGTTTTGTTTAAATTAAAATTATTACAATACATGATATTTAACAAGAGTGTAACGATATATGAAAGGCTCGTATAACATCTTACACAAGTAGAAGAAAATATTTTTGATTTGTACATTTTATAAACAACTTAATTATGTTCATCATACAATATTAGTTTATGAAGAAACTTTTTTAAATTTTAGTGGGAAAAATTTGTGGGATTGTGTTACTTAAATGTATGAATTAGTGCTAAGTTAAATGTTATTCTGTATGTATGTAGAATGGCTCGTATTTGTTCCTGATGATCAGCCGTGGCACTCAGAGGATGAAAAATTATTTCTGGGTTTATAGGAAAACAATTTCTATGCAGTACTTTTAAGTAGAAGAACAGGATTTATTACATGAAAGATTTCACTGCTAAGTGGTAACCATACTTTTAATCATAAAACATATTTTTCAGATTTATAATCTATTGGTGTCATTAAAAAAATTCTATGAATGTTACGAAAAGATTTCAAGTAATACCCAATCTTTGGATAAAGAAGGCATCTATAATTTTGCCTTGATGAAGCACTGAACTAAAGAGTTACCAGTTCAGCCCTGCTGTGAATCATTAATTGCTCAGATAATTAACATTGTCTGTTGAAATGGCTCATTGGTTACCATATCTGATTGAACTGAAGAGTTTTAAAGTTATTAAAACAAAAGAAAAACTGTTAGCATAAAAATATATATATATATATATGTATATATGTACTGTATATTTTGAACTCAGAGCGTTTTTTTTATGTTTTCAACTAACTACAACCGCAGGGTTATAGAATAATTTGTCTTTGCATAAAGGGTATTATTTTCCAATGATCACTTATTACCTCCACATGTGCAAAAAAACCTCAGTCACATACAATCCCAATTTAATTTAATATGTTCCTAACATTTAAAATAGGATGGTATGTCATCATTTTAAACGAGTTTTTGAGCTCGTAAAACATTATAATAAAAAAAATGCAAAATAATATATTAGAGTTGGTAGGAATCAAATAATCTAGTAGACATTTAGAATGACATTATGGTTCTAAAAGGCATAATTGAAAACTAGCAGCATATTATTGATTGTGAATATTAGGAACACACTAAATTAAATTTGTTTTCCTGTAATAAAACCATGTTAATAGTATGCTTAGACATAATACACAAGTATAATTCTTAGTTACTTACTCACAATGAAAAAGTCACATCAAATATATCTAATTATCATGGTTTATAACTGTATCTACATTGCATTTTCAAGTCTGAAGGAGCTGTGTAATTAGTTGAACCTACTACTCAGGAATAGAAAGCAGTTTATCAGTTTTCAAATTTACTTTATCTGTCTTCAAATTAGTGCATGTAATATTATCAATAATAACTGATTTACAAAACGAAGTTCTATCAAATGAACCATATTTACTCCTGTTTTATTATAGAAAAACCAATATTGTGGACACCACTATCAAACCAATTAGAGAAAAAATATTCATAGGTGAGGTTTTACCTGCACTTTAAAACAACAACAAAAGATTTGTATGATAACATTTCCTTTTTTTCTTTGTGTTGTTAATCATTTCTGTGTGTTTTAAACTTTGATAGATAGTTAATAATTACTAGTTTAAAGCAATACTGATTAACTAATTCTCGATTGCTATGATTTTGTTAGCAATCCTATCTACGTTGTTTCGTTTAGTCAGACGTTCTCTGGCGCGCTTAATAAGTTAAGCACCGAAGAATATTATCAAAATATTGTCCCTGAATTTGTTCTTCGTGTGTAACGAAATAAAGCGCTGTGGAAAACACGTTCATAAACGTAATCAGGCGGTTAGAGCTGATAAGAAGTCCTCGTGCCTGTCCGTGTAAATACAGAGCGCAAGCTTCTTCTTGGTAACACTGGTTATTACTATAATTCGTGGGTGTTTAGCCTGCTGCCTACGTAACTAACCGTTGAGATTATTTTTGAAATATACTTTCCTCTATGTAAAACGCTGACAGTATAATATTAACAACAGTGAATTTGTTATTATTGGGCTTTTTCACTGAGCTGTATTTTAATTTCATAACGGGTTTTCTTGTTTCAATTAAAAATTAATAAATCATATTCTCAGTAAAAATCATATTCTAACGTATACCTAACAAACTTTGTTGATAAATAATTAGTTCTAAGATTGATCCTTGTGGGACCCCATATACATCTCAAAGATAGAACCGGAAGCATACGAACAAACAAAACCAGTTTCAACTGCATTGATATGATAACTAACACCCTTGCAATTCATATATTTCGCATTACTTATCTAACTTAATAACTCAGTGAAAAATCCAGTTTACCACACGTAATTAAATCTCTTATCAACGCGTTATCAACTGATTGTTGAGCCGAAGAACTGTCGAATTGTTGGTGACATCATGCCATGCTGCGCTCTGCCATTACTATTTGATAACACGCTAATATTAGGCCATTAAGAGTTTAGTATTCCATAATAGCTATGCAATTGATGAGATAAGGGATTATAAATAATATTCTCACAATGTTTTAAGAATAAATGAGCCATAATGGCATTTATAATGAGTTATTTTGTTCATAGGGCTGTCCCGATTATCTCGTACTGTACTAAATAAAGTTGAATATTATTTCTAAATCTCATAATTGTTTATAATATTAATCAAAACTACTTTATGGCTTTTTTTCTTAATCCTTAAAATTCGTAATTTACACTAAGGCCTGCATAACATAGTGTTACATACAATTAATTGTTTTATGAGCATGATTCTTGTAAGGCTTACATAATTTAGTCGATGGATCATGACATTGCTTTTTTGAATCGTGTATAACTTGTTAGAACTGCAACAGACATTTTATAGGAATAAATGTAATAGTTATTGTTAAGCCCTACAATTAATACATCGAACTAAATCGGATTGATTCAGTAAGTATTAGGGATCGGGTCTATTGAGTAAGAATATTAGGCTACTAAGTAAAGACGTATCGATATACTTCAAGCACATCAATAGTTTAGTGAAGGAGAATATGCGTATTTTGGAAAAAATTAAATAGTTCCCTCATCATATTCTCTAATGACGACAAAATAGTAAAATGCTCAAAATATTCATGACATTAACTGATGTCTTCAGTTTTTCTCCCTGAGTTAATGGTATTCAAATGGTACCATGATAAAATGGGTCTTATGAACTATCAAAAAACCAGAACATAAAAACACAAACAAGACACAGACATTGCAGGGACTACACTATCATTACCTCCTTGGAAAATAACCTATTTTCCTAATACGTGAACCAATACTTTACAGGTCATAGCTAGCCGACGCGACGGTTCCGTTTATAGCATTGGATTTTAGTTTTGGGTGCGTTTACATTAAAATGAACGAAACTGTTCAATACAGCTGATTTGTTTTAAACTGTTTGAATTGTATTGTCCATACCCACTTGATATATTTAGAAAAGACATTTCCGTCAGACTGCCACCGACAAAAGCGACAGTTACCTAACAAAAGCAACAATTTGTAGGAACAGACCGGATCTGATCCGCTAATCGGGACCGTGCCGGCCGCGCACTCTGACTCTGGAACTAACATTGCCAATGTTCAGGTTTGTGAAATCATTGCGAACAGAGGCGGAGAAACAGTAGCTTACTGTGTTAAAGTGGTAGTTTCTCCGATAAACTTAGAAAACTTGAATAACACGAACAGTTTCAGACAGCTTAGTCTTGTATTCGATGTGTAGCTTAATCGACCAAGAATGATGTCTCGTATAACTCAAGATCATGCTAGAAACGGACTCTTCATTGTGTTACGCTTAAAAGGTGAATTCCACGTTGACTGTAAAACATTCCAGTCCACATTCGAGATGAAGATAAGTCTTGGTCCCTGAAAGATTTTTAATCGGTCATTACTCACTAAAAGCACACTCCGAGAGCTGATCGCAGTAACTGAGCACTTTCTTATTAGGTTGCTACATGACCTATTGTGAATCATCAATTGTGTAGTAAAAATGGAAAAGGTTGTAAGTGCCAGAAACTAAAATTTTCAGTATTCAATAAAATATGTCTAAAACATTGAATATTTACTAATAAAATATTTTTTATTTATATTTATAAAAATATAAAATCAATAGGAATAACATATAATACAATTTTCTGCTATAAAATATATAAGCGGAAACCAAAAAAATATGGAAAAAGATATAAGAGCAATCGGTTTTTTTTGTGGAAAAGGATGTATGTGCCTTTCTTTATTTAATAAATGATGTAAGTGAAGGGTTAGTTTAAAAAAAAGGATGTAAGTCCAGTATTGTTTAGAAGCGTTTAATGTACACCATAACATCAAAATATGTTACAAGGATACATGATAATACGTACAAAAGATAAAACACTTTTAGTCATAGTCTTGACTTTCTGAAAAAAAGTTACATAATATCCGTAATATTATTAATATTATTTTTAATATTATTAACTCTAGGACTTTGTACATTAAAATACCTTACTTTTAATACAACTAGTAGTCCTTGTCTTCAATGTCTGCATTCCACCTCCATGACACCATCAGGAACGGTGTCTGCTGCCAGAAGATCTCTATAAAAAACTGCTTGTCTTCTGCCTTTTCTATGTAGTCTATCATTCCTATCAGATCGTTCTTCTTTTCTTGTGAGATTTTTGATTTAAACTGGATTTTTGGCAAGTCCTTTAAGTCGGGAAGATTGCCAAGGTCGGCCTTTTTCTTTAAGACGTCAACTTTGTTCCATGTTACCCATACCATCATCTTGAAGTGCCAAAACTGACGCTACCTTCACTGTGCTTGGATTCTTATGAGAAACTCGGAAGTGGGAAATTTTGCTGATAGCTAGATCTTTTTGTGTTAATGAACTGATTTGCAAGACCTTTAAAATCTATAAAGTCTTCTGTCTTCATAGAAACAACTGTGAAGGGGGATTTAAATTTTGCACTTGCAACTACATCTTCCAGGTCTTTAGGAACCATTTGCTTTTGCATTTTTGCGGCGCGTTTTTCAATAATGCCAAAGTCTCTGTCACAGTTCATATAAAACTGTGCCCACTTACAAGATACTTTCAAGTTAATAGAGCGATAAAACCCTTTGTGAACTAGGTAAATAATTGCCATTAAGAGCATCCTGTTTTTATTTTGAGCACCACAGTTGTCGCACCATATTACAAGTCTTCTCCGAGAAAAATGGCCTTGAACAGTAGCAACTTTAAACAGACAAGAAGCTAATCATTGGCTCCCCGACCTCCGATGCCCTCATGCCACATACACATAAACGCTGAGTCATTATCCCCCACATGTATTCCTAGATTATAGCAAGAAAGTTGTCTGCAGTAAAACATGGTGCTATGGGTAAGCATGGGCACGAACATCACCTGTTGCAAGTCCACCATACATAATGTTGTAGCGGGGTACCAGTTGGAAGTTGGGACAAAGTAATATCCTCTTTCATGCAGACATGGGCCTTTTCAGCTTTTCGATGGTGAATTCCTTGTTTAGTTTTAACTTCCCGTTTTGCCCTTTCATTGGTCGTTGATGAAATCTGCACTTTAAAAAGATCACATTTTTTGCAAGTATCAGCTGCAAGAGCCTTGAACTTGAGTTTTGGGAAATCTTTTTTTAATACTTCTGTATAAAAAACTATAGTTGACTGGACTTGTAGGGTATTGGGTTTTAAATGCCATAAAACATTCTGTGTTTGTTCAGGTCTGGGGACAAAAACTCATTGCTTGATACTTTTCGGCAATAATGGCTTTTCGTATCTTGGGAAAGAATTTTATATGACACCTAACCAGATTACGGTCATTTTCTGTATACTTCACCTTGTGTTCATTTGATCCAGGTGTTTTCCCTCTTTTGTCTTCGAAAATCAAGCATCCTGTTTTTTTTTTTAGTTTGTAAACCAATCAACTTCCTTTCAGAAATAGCAAAAATTTCTTTAAAGTTTTTTTTGCAAATTTGTATGTTTTTGCCAGAACCATCAGGAATGTTGTATGCAAACGAGCAGCAGTGCGTCTACTCTCACTGGGATCATCGTAATTCCCGTGTCTTCTACGGGCAATAGGTAGCATCTGCATGTGGTTGAGTAATATGTTCCCTGGCTTTTTTCGTCAACTTTGTAGAATTCCATAAACAATATCAGTTTTTGTTTCGTTACTCAAGTTTTTGCATTGGTACTTACATGAACAGCTTCGTTCAGGAGGTGGGGGAATTTTTTGCGGGGATAGTCTTTCCTTTACAAGTAACATAACTGTCTCCTTTTTCCCGAGCCCTTCGTCTTCTCTCCACTAGAACTTTCTTACGAACAGGAGGTGCTTCCATTTTTAGTAAGATAGAACACTGCACTAATAAATACTTCAACGCCTGTTACACGCAACACACTTAAATAAAATAATCACTACGTAAAACAACACAAAACGTAAAAGCGGCGAGCATGCGTAGCGTCACTGCCCGCCCGGCAACAGCAAATAACTACGGAATAGACAAGGAACATACATCATGGCGGGTGGACTTACATCGTTCTCCACTTCAAACCCCGCACGGCTCTTACACGGTGCTGACATCTTCCGACTGCTCTACAAACTAGGGGCAATTTTTTCTGGCACTTACTACCTTGTCTATCTTATTACGCTTGGCTTTTACTTCGCTTTTCACTGAAAAAGTCATTTTTTTTTATTTTTGGCACTTACAACCTTTTCCATTTTTACTACACAATTGGTAAGATACCATGGGGAGCAGAAACTATGTTATAACGTTTTTTAATGTACTGAAATAATTTCATAAAGTATGCTATCTCCATGAAAAAGTCTAAACCAGACATAGTGTAATGTGTTTTGACAGGGATGATGATTTACGTAGTATAACTCTACGCATTTAAATTTCAGTTTTGCTATTTCATGAATATTAATTTTAGTAATATAAATCATTGAATTAAATAAGAATTAACAACATTAATCAATGCTCACTGGAAACTCAGTCGATGATTGAAGAGATTGGTGCTGTGAGTGTGCGTGCGTGAGTGTGTTTTTTTGTTATTACTTTACACCACCTTTGACCATATGTGTAAGACGAGGTTGATAACAAAAGCCAATAAGGATTTTAAAAAATAGAAAAGAAACCAGTTACAACATTGCAGCTCTTTCCTATCAATTAAAGTTCACTTAATTACGGCAGGGCAACTGCAAAATATGTCTCCTACGTAATTTGTGTAATTTGTGTAATTCAAGTACAAGTTTTGTGTGGGAACTGACATCACCTTTGTGTTGTATGTTTCCATAACTGACCGATAATTTCATGTAAAACAGATTTTTAAAAAAGATGACAATTCAGTCAGTTTAAAAGACGGTTACTTTTACTAATCAATACAGTGTCTTTTTGTTGCTGTTAGACTTACGAGGGAATAAATAATATAAATAGTTTCTAGACACTACAATCCTTTAAATTGTACCTGGAGAAAGGTTCAATTCATTCAATGTCCCTTTTGACATTGATATTTTAATATTTATTCATCCTCGATAATACTGCAGTGCTTAAAACATTCTTCCAGTCACTGAAAAAGTAGATAAGGTTCATATTTTTTATAAAGACAAAACTTTTGTGTCAAAATGCTTCTTCTGTTATTCCACTTTAGAACTTTAAACTGTCGATACAAAAGCTTATTCTTATGGCAATATATTTTGTCTTCGTCTGTGTTTGTTTTATTAGTGACCAAATCAGTGTTATAAATATATTCACAGTATAGAATCGCTCCTCTGGTTTTTCTTCAGATGGTTTCTTATTTAAACATCAGCTTAACCTACTTAAAGCCTTATAAGAGGGATTCATTGTTTTTGTTTCATTATTTCCTAACGATTTAACCAACTTACAATTTGTTCTCGGAGGCTGGCTCGTTTTCAAACGTAACGCACACAAAGACGGACAGATAAGGGCAGCACGACCGGAGTAGATGGCTTTGTTTATCCGACATCACCCGCAGACAGTTCATATCATTGTTGATCAATTCAATTACGTCGACTCAATTGGTAATTCAATTGTCCGCGCCATCATTCAACTCGAGTGAGGCCGGACAGGAAATCAGCTGTGGACCCCGCACAAAAACATCTGGCACAGGAGATAAACAAACAGCTGATTCTGTTTGTCAACTGAGGCGACTTATCAGAATACAAATGATCCAGAACTAACCACACTCTTGCTCCGTTATGAATACACTGCATTTATTTAAGGTTGAAAACCTTCAATATATACAGAGGGTGGCCAAATTATTAGACTAGACATTCAAATTTACGACATTTTAAGTTATCTCGTAACTATGCTTTATAATCCTGGAATATATTGTTATTTTTCATATATTTGCATTCATTACATTATATTAGAACTTTATATTTCTATTTGAGGCATTGAAGCTAATGTCATATCCAGTTGGTAGCACTTAAATCAGCTGACGATTTTTAGACAATTTTAACTGAACATAAACTCAACTTCTGTATGTATCTAATATTGGTTATTCTTGTTTTTAGTGGGGTTTCCTTGTAATATGAGCTGGTAACAGTGTTAGTAGTGGATTCTGGTTGTAAAACCGTCAAAGGTTGTGTGTTTTTTTGGCTTTTAATATTTTAAGAATACTTCAAGAGTGAGGGCACTTTTTAACGGTCATGGGAAAAAAATTGTGTTTTTTCTCATAAGAAAAGCTTCAGTAAAGATTCTTTTGAAAGAAAGATGTTATTCACAAACTGAACTAGCGTAAAGGTTGGGTATTTCTAAAAGATCAGTAAGTAGGATCAAGTGAACCTGTGACCAAAACCTAAGTAATCAGACACATCGAGTTGGAAAATGTGGCCGCAAGCCCAAAAGGAATGATAGATTGGTCAGGAAACTAAAGAATATTGTTAAAACAAACAGGAGACTTACCACAAACAAATGGCTGACCAGATAAACGAGTATGGAGCCAATATTTCACCTAGAAGTGTGAAAAGATTGTTAAACACAGAAGGACTCAACGCTCGCAGACCAAGGAAAAAGCGAAAGGTCACGTCTACCATGGCAAAGAAGCGATTAGAGTGGGCTAAAGGCTTAGACCATTGGACAACAGAGTATTTGGAAAAAGTAAGTCATAAAATATCTATGTGCTGCAAAGGAGACTAATTCCACAGACTCAAGATCGGTTTCCAAATGGGGAGATTATTTTTAAGAATGATGGTGATCCATGCCATAAAGCCAAGACAGTAACAAGATTTCTCAGTGAAACAGACATCAGTGTGCTTCCTTGACCAGGTAACAGCCCTGACATGAATCCAATTGATAATTTGTGGTCAATTGTCAAGAAAAGAATGCTAAAGAAGAAGGTGACCACACGTCAAGGGCTTGTGAATTTTTAATTAATTAAAGCGTGGTACCACATTGAAGAAATCAAAGAGAACTGTACAAAATTGGTCCATAGCATGCCAAAGAGTTTTGAAATGTTGATAAAGAACAAGGGTATACACACAAAATATTAGTTATACAATTTGATGTACACATATTTAAAAACGATTTAATAAAATAATTTTCCCCGAAAACTAGTTCTAGTCTAATAATTTGGCCACCCTCTGTATATGCCATCAGATATAAAATGTACAAGAGCTGATGATTATATAAACACTAATACATAGTTCATAATTAATTAAAAAACCAACTTAATTTCTATCGCATTTGTGTACTGTATATAGGAGAGGGTTCAGGTACCTGGCTTCCTTAGATATTGACAATAACTACAGAATACTTATTTACACACTGAAGTGAGTGAAGAATGGTGAAGGGAATAATACTCTTAGTCACAAAAACACAAAAGATGCTGTTTTCTATATGTAACTCCCATTGTAATATAGTCTGCAAAGTACTAAGAAATGGCAAATAGAATATGATGTTACAACTTCTACCGTACTTTCTTCTCAGTGACGACGGATCACGATAATCGTTGTCATTATGCTGTGGAGTTCTTATATTGAATTACTAGATGCCAGTTATTCTAGTGAAACATAGATGATATATAAAGCATAGATCGAACAACGCATGAGTTCAGCTGTTTTATAGGTTTGCATCATGACTTATGGTTCCTTCAAAAACGTTGTTTAGTTAAATTAACTGGCTTTGTGGAAACCTAGCCAAATATTTTATAAACGGTATTTAAGGTGACGTTCAAATAATTACATTAGTATACATTCTATAGAAAAATTTATACTTTATTCCAAATGATGTCATAGTGATTAATTGTCAACAAATTTCTTGACCCTTGTTCTACTCCTTTCAAAAACTGTAATTAACTTCTCTAACATAAGTTAACTCAGAAACGTTGTATCGAATTTTGAAATAAAATCCTACTTTCTAAGGTACTTCATTAGTACCTTAAATAAAAACTTTGGTTTATAAAACCATAATTTTCAAACAATTTCCGAACGAATTCTTAATACATCGCATACATAGTATTAATAATTTCAGAAAATTTTAAACAATTGTATTGGCGCCGTTATCTTATAAGTGCTATTAAAGTATGAAAAAGGAGAATAATTCCTAATCTTTTTCAAGAAATTCCAACCATTAACTTCGAGTAAGAAGCTCGTGGCCTTCTTGATCGTGAACTTTGCATCATCTTAAGATGCTATTTTGAAATATCAAATGAGACACGAACAAGCTGATGTTTTTAAAATGTCAGACTCTTCCTTCAGAAAAAACTCCGCATGATGATGATCTTTGCTGTAAGTTGAAAAGACTACGAGACTGTAGATGACCTTGGGCTCACGGCTATACTCGGCTGTGTTTATCACGACCTTGGGTATGATGATGATGGAAGATCCGTGAACATCGCGAATAAAAAGTTCTTTTGATGCGTATTAGATTGGCTCCAACAAGTACATCTTATACGTACCCTTGCGTTTCCGTGACAAATTGAGGTTCTTGTATTTGGCTTTCTTACGTCCTCTTAATGAGACCGAAAGGCTTCACCACTGAAATTTAAAACAACTACTAAAATGAATACAATACTTTCCTCATTCAATTTTTTGCCGTCAATATTAATTTATCTTATATGACAGCTTATCAACGATATAGCATACATCTTCTCTAATGGAACATTTATTTAACACTAAAATGTTTGCTATCTTGTACTTCAGCTTACAATTGATACATCGACTTGTCACGCTAGCTTCTTCTGAATCCAACGTACGTGCAGCAGACCTTGTTGGATCGCGTTGTTTGTCATTGTTATCAAATAATGTAAGAAGTGTCGCAAACAAAATAAATCACGCCGTGTTATCGTATAGTACACGTTATCAGCGCTTAAACTCTTGTCACTAAAGCCCCCAAACTCATCATCATCTCGAGTTACGTTCAAACTAACGTCAGCAAGGACAATCTTGTTGACGTTGACTGTATCACGAGGCTGGTTTTAACGTATCCACTCGTTTTTCTTGTTAAGACTGAAAAACTGATGATTTAACTTAAGAATATAATGTTTTGCCTGATGCACTCGTACATTTAGGTCGTTACCAACAGTGCAATGATGTAATAAGGGTGAAAATTGAGCAATGGTGACGTTGAAATTTGAGCACGACATAATCAAATTACGATGACTAGAAGTCGCTGTGGCGTTCTAATTCATTCGGGAATTTGGACAACCTCAGTTTTAGAGTTCTAGTGCGATTGGATTGACCGTGTTGGATCACATATGAAGACAAGTTTGCAATTAAAACTCAGACTCATCTCACATATGAGCGGTCCGGAACCTACTTTAAATTGTAGGCCTCTTCGTTCTCTGGTCACTGTCACAATAATCCTTTTATAGGTGGATCTACCTTGGATTATAACACAGAGCATCCAAACATATTCAACACATTAGTGAAAAACTTAAATCGCTCTCTTTGGTACCTAAATATATCCTTTCTAGCGGTCAGCAGAAAGGATAGACGTGAGAAAAATGTGATAAAGATCCACTGCTAAAGTCTGAGAGCCCAGGCTCAACATTTGCATTGTATTACACTGAAGTGGGCTTTCATTAAATCCATAAAGGTGTTTCCTCTAGAAAAGAAATCGTTTATCTGCCGCGCTTGTTTTGGCGGAGGTCGAATTGCGAGGGTATTAAAAGGGGTTAAAAATACTAAATGCAATTACTTTCTTAAATGACATTTTTTTGGCTTGAAAACTTAAATTCGACAGTTGGACACGAAATTAAAAGTTAAACCGTCGTCATCTAACCATACGAAGGTCGACATTCGCTGATTATTCCGTTTTGAATCCATATGAGGTATCAATAACCCTATAAGGTTTTTGTAAATGATCTGTGAATTCTCAACCCGTTATCAGTTATCTCCAAATCTTAACCTTTTCCTCATCCCTAATTCGATAATAAGTGGTCAAAAGTCTATCATGAAGGGCTTCTAATTAGACAGACATTTATTAAAATCAGGGCACCACAAAATCCCCGCTCTTATGAAGGAATTCAATGAGTAAACGGCACAACAATAGACTGAAGATAATAGAGGACTCATAGCGAGCGTTATCCTGTATTAAAACTCACAACTGATAGTCAAGTACGCTTAAGTAACCTAGAGTACGTAGTGGCGAGACAGGAAGACGCTAACTCAACTTCCCTTGCTGTCCCATCATCCAATTAATTAAACACAGGTCCCACCTCGACTCGTCTTCCACATTTGGCAACCTGGCAAGTTGACATTAGTTGTAGTTTGTAACACTAAATAGACCAAGAAAGTCGAAACCCACAACTGTCAGTCTACCGCTCAAGTAACCTAGAGTACGTAGTAGCGAGACAGGAAGACGCTAACTCAACTTCCCTTGCTGTCCCATCATCCAATTAATTAAACACAGGTCCCACCTCGACTCGTCTTCCACATTTGGCAACCTGGCAAGTTGGCATTAGTTGTAGTTTGTAACACTAAATAGACCGAGAAAGTCGAAAACCACAACTGTCAGTCTACCGCTCAAGTAACCTAGAGTACGTAGTGGCGAGACAGGAAGACGCTAACTCAACTTCCCTTGCTGTCCCATCATCCAATTAATTAAACACAGGTCCCACCTCGACTCGTCTTCCACATTTGGCAACCTGGCAAGTTGACATTAGTTGTAGTTTGTAACACTAAATAGACCAAGAAAGTCGAAACCCACAACTGTCAGACTACCGCTCAAGTAACCTAGAGTACATAGTAGCGAGACAGGAAGACGCTAACTCAACTTCCCTTGCTGTCCCATCATCCAATTAATTAAACACAAGTCCCACCTCGACTCGTCTTCCACATTTGGCAACCTGGCAAGTTGGCATTAGTTGTAGTTTGTAACACTAAATAGACCGAGAAAGTCGAAAACCATAACTGTCAGTCTACCGCTCAAGTAACCTAGAGTACGTAGTGGCGAGACAGGAAGACGCTAACTTAACTTCCCTTGCTGTCCCATCATCCAATTAATTAAACACAGGTCCCACCTCGACTCGTCTTCCACATTTGGCAACCTGGCAAGTTGACATTAGTTGTAGTTTGTAACACTAAATAGACCAAGAAAGTCGAAACCCACAACTGTCAGACTACCGCTCAAGTAACCTAGAGTACATAGTAGCGAGACAGGAAGACGCTAACTCAACTTCCCTTGCTGTCCCATCATCCAATTAATTAAACACAAGTCCCACCTCGACTCGTCTTCCACATTTGGCAACCTGGCAAGTTGACATTAGTTGTAGTTTGTAACACTAAATAGACCAAGAAAGTCGAAACCCACAACTGTCAGACTACCGCTCAAGTAACCTAGAGTACGTAGTAGCGAGACAGGAAGACGCTAACTCAACTTCCCTTGCTGTCCCATCATCCAATTAATTAAGCACAGGTCCCACCTCGCCTCATCTTCCACATTTGGCAACCTGGCAAGTTGGCATTAGTTGTAGTTTGTAACACTAAATAGACCGAGAAAGTCGAAACCCATAACTGTCAATCTATCGCTCAAGTAACTTAGAGTATGTAGTAGCGAGACAGGAAGACGCTAACTCAACTTCCCTTGCTGTCCCATCATCCAATTAATAAAGCACAGGTCCCACCTCGACTCATCTTCCACATTTGGCAACCTGGCAAGTTGGCATTAGTTATAGTTTGTAACACTAAATAGACCGAGAAAGTCGAAAACCATAACTGTCAGTCTACCGCTCAAGTAACCTAGAGTACGTAGTGGCGAGACAGGAAGACGCTAACTCAACTTCCCTTGCTGTCCCATCATCCAATTAATTAAACACAGGTCCCACCTCGACTCGTCTTCCACATTTGGCAACCTGGCAAGTTGGCATTAGTTGTAGTTTGTAACACTAAATAGACCGAGAAAGTCGAAAACCATAACTGTCAGTCTACCGCTCAAGTAACCTAGAGTACGTAGTAGCGAGACAGGAAGACGCTAACTCAACTTCCCTTGCTGTCCCATCATCCAATTAATTAAACACAGGTCCCACCTCGACTCGTCTTCCACATTTGGCAACCTGGCAAGTTGACATTAGTTGTAGTTTGTAACACTAAATAGACCAAGAAAGTCGAAACCCACAACTGTCAGACTACCGCTCAAGTAACCTAGAGTACGTAGTAGCGAGACAGGAAGACGCTAACTCAACTTCCCTTGCTGTCTCATCATCCAATTAATTAAGCACAGGTCCCACCTCGCCTCATCTTCCACATTTGGCATCCTGGCAAGTTGGCATTAGTTGTAGTTTGTAACACTAAATAGACCGAGAAAGTCGAAACCCATAACTGTCAATCTATCGCTCAAGTAACTTAGAGTATGTAGTAGCGAGACAGGAAGACGCTAACTCAACTTTCCTTGCTGTCCCATCATCCAATTAATAAAGCACAGGTCCCACCTCGACTCATCTTCCACATTTGGCAACCTGGCAAGTTGGCATTAGTTGTAGTTTGTAAACGTTTGGGCTCTTCAGAATATACGGGAAGCTTTATCATACACTATAACACCGGATACAAATATTTTGAAGTTTCAAACCGTTTTATTTCTATATCACGTGTCCCTTTTATTTTTATCGTTACGTTTAACATTTAATTAGAATTTAATTGGTCTATATTTTGATTCTAATTTAAGTATTACATTATGCAGAAGTTGTTGTTTCACCCCTTCAAAGTTGGTCAGAAAACTCAAAAGGAGAAAGAAAGTTCTGTTTTATAACTGCGCATCACTTATTATAGTTTGTGAAAGAGAATGTTTACGTTTTCCTAGTTTATAATTGGCGCAGTTAAAAGTGGAGTAGTACAGCTTACATGGGACAATTGATATGAAAGTTACGTCCTCATCTATAAATAAGTACGTAAGGAAAACCACTGCTAAAGTCAATACAATACGAGTACATTCAGGAAAAACGTAACACCTACCAATGTGCAAATATATTTTTGTAAATTATTTGGTACAAAAACTTTATGAAAGCGAGCTAGTAAATGATAAAATATTATATACAAATAATATTTTGGACCAATTGCCAATTTAAAGCTCATCGTCACGTCAAGAAACCCCGAATTCTTTGCAAACATTAAAAATTCTATACATCACACCACTGCTGAAGTAAGATTATTCATCGAGATTTTAAAAAGTAATAAGACACTGAGAGTCGATGATTTCCACCTGTATAAATGTTTAATTAATTCAACGAATATCAATTTAATCCTGTGAAGAGATCAATAAACTTACTAATGCTCGGGAAATCTTGTGAAAAGTATTATTTAATGTACTATTTATTTGCATAATTTACGGTTAAACACAGAAGTCGGTGTTGGTTTAAACCAAAACCATGAGTGATTTATCGATGGGAGTTTTGAAGGAGAATCGTTTCTGAATTTGATTTAAATTTTTAGTGACCCTAGAACACCAGCAAAGTCAGAAATGGCCGTTACCCAAAAAGTAGAAAACACTTCGTTAACAGAAGATCTTAAATTGTATTGCAATAAAATAGGGATGTTTTCAATGAACACCCTGAATAGACCACACAATACATTCTGGCACCTATCAGTTCCGCCCCATCGATTTCCGGAATCCTAATCCTGTTAAAGACTGGCACTCCAATACGATTCTAACTTGTATTCGAGAGTGGTCACCCTGTCATCCTGTCAATCATCATTGAATATAAATTTAATACCTATTACCTACACTAAGTGTACACAGGGAGATTAGCAGTATTCATGATACATACATTATGCATTGTCGCGCCTTCAAAATGTGAATATTCAATTAAACGCTGCCACCGTGAGTTGAATAGATAGCAAGAATGCACAAGTCATGTCTCGTGTCGTCGGTTTGGGTTGGATCGGATTCGTGATGAATATTAAACCTTTGGGAACTTCCAGTATTTGCTAATCTGTCTTTAGATTATCATCAAGGACACTCCTCAAATTCTTAATCATACTATGGCAACATTTCTGGGAAATCGATTCCTTCCTACAATACACCTAAAATCACTGTAGAACGCAAGTCGTTTATCTTTAATTTTATGTTGCTATCAAACTATATATAATTTCACGTTACTGTACGATTGGTGGCGTAATCTTATAACCAGTTACTTAAGAGTCGGTTGCTGTGAAGCAACCTTGAGTTTTAAAACCCCCATACATAATTAGAATCAAGAGAATTGAGGCATATAAAAAAGACGAGCCCACAAAAATAATAAAACCTTCTGATAATTGTATAACCTTTAATATTTAATGAGTTTTTATTATTCACAGTCGAATAAAAACTAGTACAGTATGAAATAATTATTTGCCTTGCTTATTTCCATCCAACCAAATGGAAATTAAAGTAACTGATAAACTGTATATGCCACATTTTACATGCAGTTGACTGTAGCCGTAGCCGTAGTATACAAGCACAGTACATATTATTTCGCCAAAGTAAATCGAATAAATCCGCTCCCTCTTTTAAAATAACACAGGAAACAGTGGGGTTTGCCCGCTTCAAATTCAACCCTGGATATCACCACCAAATGTGAAACTTTTTTGAATTTAAGATCCATGACATAACATAGCATAAAATATCTTTTAAAACGTTAAAGCCGTGACTACGACTATATTATTAGTACTATGCTGTATATGTACATACTCGTGCACGTATTGTATGACCAATGAATCGAGGATCACATGGCAATATTAAAGTAAGCAATAAGTATGCATTGTAATGTTTTTTAATTTTCACAAATCATTTATGTAAAGATCAAATTCAGTTCAGATTCAGTTGCTGAATTGAGAGCCAAATGGATGTACAAATAGATGAAACATTACGGAAAAAAATTAGATTATTTGAATGTTTAAAGAATTAAAAACATATGTTGATGATGTTGTAAATTTTGAAATAGACATTCTTCTATGAGACCATCGCGGTGCGTTGACTTTTTAAAATTATACAGCAATCGCCCATAATCCAATATCCCGATTACGATAACCCATTCTGTTTTACGGCAACCCTCTTAAAACTGCTTAAATTGGGCCATTAAAACTCGACACACCCAACTCCGATATGATAATACGGGGACGGCTTTCTCTGCTGTCATCATAAACACAATAGTGGGCTGAGAAGAGGACAGGTTACAAGTTTGGGTTCAGGGCTAGGCATTGTTGTCAGTTACGTAACCTTATCCAGCTGTCCAGCCGCGCGTGCGCGTGCTCATTGTGCTCATTAACAGCTGATTAACTGCTGCTATCAGCTGAGCGAGAAACATCTGCGAGCGATGAACGATGAGTCACAGACATACGACTGTAACGTCTCCATTTCTATTGTCACATGATATCTGATCTAGTCTAAAAATAAAGTCAAATACTTAAATGTACTGCAATCAAATATATTATTTATTAAAACGTAAATAACATAAAGTACAGGAGATTCCACCCACGTTTTTTTCTTAATTGTTTGTGTAGACTTTAAAAATCTTGTATAGGGATTAGTACGTTTAAACCAGCTATATAATTAATTGGTATATTTCCATATTCATTAAAGATGTTTTTATATACAGAATAGTTTATTTAACTAAAATGTACTTCTGCCATGCTTTTTGTCACAAATTAACCAACCTGACTTTATTATAGCATATGTAAATCAATGTAAATTATGGAATGGAGTTAACTGACATAGATTTAAATAATATTCAAAGAAACAAAGTAGCCTGAAGATTTTATTTACCCCAACAGTAACACATTTCATGGTATTTCTCATGATTATTGCAATGGTAACAACCACAAAATTGCCAATATATCAGATTTATTTTCCGACCAGCCTAATAATATTCTTAAGGAAATGCTCGAATTCGTAATGTTATCATTATTTATACTGCATTTATAAACTATATTATTATTGTTGTATCATTTGTAAGACTTTAATATATAATATAAACATATAAACATAATGTAACAATAAACAGCCTTTTTTAATTAATAAGAGTAAATTGACTTAATGTACTTACTTTAGTTTTATTTTTTTTAATATACTGTGACATAAAATATGAATTATAATATAATGGGTTTTTAAGCCTAAATTAATATTATGTGTCCCATATGATTATTCCAACATTATATTTCATTAATTGTAATATTTTAAAATTGTTTAATACCTGGTCTAATTAGTGAAACTTTATAGTCTAATATCAATGATTATGTAATATTCTCTTGTAAATTGAAAGCTAAAACGTAAATGTCAATAAACAGTTAATTAATAGAAGTGTTACAACGGCAGTAGTAATAAAATAACTTAGTTGCAAAACATGTATACCGTTCTATGCATAAAATAACTGTTTACAGTTCCAATGTTCTGTAAAATGCTAATTTTTTACAAACAGCTGTGTACATAATCTGATACAACGGAGTCTGATAATCAAAGATACCGACAAAACATAACGAAGGAGTTATCGCACACACGGACAGACAGACAGACAGACAGACTTCTTGACCCCACAATCTATAGATCTCTTCCTTGGGCCGTTTAGAATCTGTATAGCTACCAAATGTCAAGTTTCTAGGACCTTACTATCCAGAATTATCACACATACAGACAGACAGAAAGATAGTCAAACGGCGTACTGCCATGCAACCTTTTGATCCCAAAATCACTAGAGTTCTTCCATTGGACCAAGAGAAACCTGTGTAGCCTACCAAATGACAAGTTTCTATAGTACCGTAATTCCGGGTTACTTTGGCCCTGGGGTGTTACTTTGTCCCAGAATGGAAAAAGAAACATAGCCTAGTCTGTAACAGTCCGATCGCATACGGTTCGAGTAGTAATAGGCGAATCCGCAAGGTCACAGCACTAGTCAAGGATGGCTACCTTCAAAATAGTTCATAAATTGGCCGCTAGGTTGAAGCAGTTCTTATTGCATAACCTTGTCGAAGAGTCGTGTTTTGTGGTTGTCAAACTTTCATCAGTACCGGGATTGTTTAACATACTTTAGTTAAGGTAAGTGCTACAATTCAAAGCCAATATTATCTTAATAAACAATATATATCAGGTTTCTGGATAAACTTTTAAGATATTATGTTGCTAGAATAGATAAAAGAAAGTGTGTTGGTAACTGAAGAAAAACGGGTAAACTTTGTCCCAGTAAAAAAGTGGGCCAAAGTAGCCCGTACTATGATATAAATTGACTAAAACTGTTGAAAAATGGCGTTCTATCCATTTTTTATAATGCTATTATTTATTGTTTGAGTTACCAACACTATGTTATTTATTTCAGATACAAAAAGATGCAATCAAAGTACAAGAGGCAACCAGGGAGTAGAAAATATCATGATTACACGGAAGCCAAACTTAACGACTGCTTAGAAGCTATTAGATCAGGACAAATGAGTCAACGACAGGCTGAGTCACATTTCAAAGATCTGGCCGATGCACCATCAAAAATAAGCTGAAAAACCGGCACACCTCTTCACCTGGTCATCCAAATATCTTTAGTAAAGAAGAGGAACAAGCATTTGCAAGCCACGTAGATAAGCTTTCTGAATATGGCTTTCCCATGGATGATGTTGATTTACGTTTTGTTGTTAAAGCTTATCTCTGTAGGCAAGGAAAGGTTGTTAGACAATTTAAAGACAATTTACCTGGACGAGACTGGGCTAAATCTTTCTTAGCAAGACACCCTTTATTAACAAAGCGGGTTTGCTTCAAAACATTAAAAGAGTACGGGCCGCAGTGACTGAGGATTCAATAACTGAATTTATTGAGAATCTAGAACAAGTTTTGACAGATGATGAACCGGTACCACCCAGCAATATATATAATTACGATGAAACTAACATGACTGATGACCCTGGACGTAAGAAGATCATTTGTCGTAGGGGTTGTAAGTACCCCGAACGTGTTATGACCCACAAAATCAAGCACAACAGTAATGTTTCTGTGCTAATGCTGCTGGAGAGCCAATACCACCTTATGTTATATACAAGGCTGAAACATTTATGGAACACATGGACAGAAGGTGGCCCTGTTGGAGCTAGATACAACAGGACTCGACATGGATGGATTGACTTACCAACGTTTGAAGAATGGTTTACATCACACCTCCTTCCAGAATTAAAGAAAAAAAGAGGGGAAAAAGGTAGTAATAGGGGACAATTTAAGCTCTCATTTAAGCATCAATGTACTTCAACTATGTCAGGAGAATAACATATCTTTTGTTTGCTTACCACCAAATTCAAGCCACTTAACTCAGCCTCTAGATGTGGCATATTTCAGACCATTAAAAATTAAATGGAAAGCAAACAATGGAACAATGGAAACAAACCGAAAGTGGAAAAAATGTTGCATCTCTGCCTAAAGACTTATTTCCTAGGCTTTTAAAAAAGACATTGGATTCACTTGAGAAAAACACTTCAACAAACATAATATCTGGGTTTTAGAAAGTCAGGAATTTATCCACTTAACAAAGATGAGATATTAAAACACCTCCCATCAAAAAATTGTATCAGCTGACTTAGAACTTGTTGGAGAATCTTTTCTATCTCATCTAGAAAAGAAAAGGAGTGAAATTGTGACACCCCGAAGCTCTAGAAAAAAAGAAACTAAATGTACCAGCTGGCCAAAGCATCACTGAACAAGACTTGATCCAACAACAAGAAGAAAAAATTCCAAAAGAAAAACCAAAACAAAAGAAAAAAAGAAATACGAAGAAGAATAAATGTGGGGATTTTTTTGTCATCTGATGAAGAATGTGACACTTTTAGTATTGTTTCATCTGGGCACAGTGATTTGATATTTAGTTCGGATGAGGAAGTGTATGTATCACAACCCACAAAGACTCGCAAACGAGAAAAGTGTGAAGTAATACCCCAATCCTCTGGCTTAGGCAGTAAAACTCACAACAGTTCTGTTGTAGAAAATGAGCCAATGGAATCAACTTCTACAAACAACTCTGGAAACTCACTCTGTAAAGGACGCTGTAGAAGAAGGAAAATTTGTAGTGGTTACCTGGAATGGAAAACAATTTCCAGGACTCGTTATGAGTGTACTAGACACTGGTGCTATTGTGGATTGTATGCAGCCTACACCAAGGTATTGGAAGTGGCCCAATGAAAAAGACTTGCTTTTCTATAAATGGTCTGGACATTGTACAAACTGATTAATCCTCCAAAATTGCTGAAAAGAGGACTTTTTTCTGTAAATATGCCATAAATAACAGACTTACATTACATGATATACCATATACTTAATGTTACCTACTTATATTAAGACTGATATTGTTTCACTTTCTTTTTCCTTTAATGTTTTTTAACCATTTTTTAAGTCAAGCTTAAGTCAATTTTTACTTTGCTTTTTGTAAAACATGTGAAAAGCTAGTGAAAAATAAAAATAAATAAAGTCTGATTATTTACAATGACATGAGAGAACTTTTTTATCCAAACCAGGGTGTTACATTGCTCCAACTATGATTTACAGTATTGTGAGATAGGGATATATGAAGTGGGACAAAGTTACCCTAACCAGTGTCTTACTTTGGCCCAAGATAAAAATAAATAAATTTAATAAATCAACTATTAAAAAATGTATTTTTAATATAACAATCTTTTAGAGAAAGTTTTGAACTATTAAAAATTAGCCTTCAAACTTGAGTACTTGTCAATTGTTATGTTCCAGTAACAATATCAAACAGAAAATCTGGTAAAAGTGGGCAAAGTAACCCAGTTTTACGGTACCTTTCTATCCAGAATCATCATACATGCGGACAGACGGAGAGATAGACAGACGACATACTGAACTGTAAACTTTTCGTCCCAAAATCACTAGAGTTCTTCGTTGGACTAATAGGAATCAGTATACCTATCAAATTTCAAATTTCTAGAACCTTTCTATCCAGAATTGTCACACATACGGACAGACAGAGAGATAGACAGACGGCGTACTGCCCAGCAACCTTTGGTGCTAAGAGAAAGCTGTGTACCCTACCAAATTTCAAGTCTCTAGACATTTCTATCTAGAAGTATCAAACATACGGACAAACGGAGAGATATGTAAACAGCGTACTGAACTGTAAACCTTTTGGTCTCAAAATCACTAGGGTTCCTTGAACCAAGAAAAGTATATATATATATATATATATATATATATAAAGTTTTAACTCTAAGACTTTTCGACCGAGACGGTCTGATAACGAGGTGATATAAAAAGTCCTCGTCTGGCCCTTAATAATTTTGAGCATGTCTTTGAATAATTAGTCCCTCTAAAATACGTCACTAGAGTGTATAGTATTGTACATTCTTGATAGAAGATTGGACACACTAATTGAGCAATTGACAGTTGACTATTACAATTGATAAACAAACCAGTGGACTTGCAGTACGACCTTCACAGACTACTGCAGCCATCTGAATACTCGATGATTCACGTGACATCAAATACACTTCCAAACCAACCTTCCATTTCTCTCCATATGATTCCCCTGGTGCCAATTTTGAACCCAGGGTTAACTGGCGGTCTCAAAGGTGTTCATGTTATGTCATTCAGTTGTAACATTCCCGTTGTAAAAATAATTAATATTTACTACATAATATTGGAAATATAAGTGATCTTAAAAACACAACTAAATAGACGACAACGATATATATTTAAATGATCTTATGCGCATTATTATATCTGAAATGTATAAATAGTAGTATTGATCAGGTGTGTGGAAACATTACCTATTTAAAGTTTGAAAAAAATATAGTCTATATTTTACTTTTATAAAACTGAAGTTTTACCATGATCATCGATTTTGATCTATTATTTATTTATTGTAAAATTACTGTTGGTACAGCATATACGAACAACAACTTTTAAAATATTAACAGACAGTATAACAGAAATAAAATAATTTATAACTGTTAATAAATACCACGTTAACAGATTCATAATAATGGTAGTAAACTTTGGAACAGGCACAATATTGCATTGAATGAGTCGTAATATCGTAACCTTAATCCTAATCCTAATAATATTATATAATACGAAAAGTGCCTTTTTTGTTAGTTTTTCTTTCACGCGTAAACTACTCATCTGACTGTACGGAAAATTGAACATGGACATTCTTATGGTTCTGGGATGAATGTAAGCTTATTCTTATTTCAAAAACCTCTCCGTGCTAAAACACTTAAAACAGTGAAAAATCGAATCTTGGTCTCTAAAATTTTGAAATATCAATATTGAATGAGTCTATCAAAATTTGATCAAATGTTCTGTATAAACACTGTTTTGTAACAGCACAACCATGTGTTTACTTAATTTAACTAGTATTATCAATTTGTTTACATTTATAGAGTGAAAACAACATAAGTAACAAACTTCTTATTTCTAAATCGTAGCAGCAAGGCAACCCAATTAATTTATATTTCATTTTATTAATTAAATTGTGTATGTATTCATGTAAGGTATTGAATTTGGTTTCCTTAGACATTGTGGGACAGCGTATTTACAGTAGCTAAAGGCACAAAAACGGGGAGACTGCGCATTAGCATGATTCAACAACACACTCGCTCCGTGACATATCTAAGGAAACAAGCGAGCGCAGTGAGTCCGTGATTATGACAAGTGGAATCGCAAAGCAAGAACATGTACTTTACTGTACCATGTTATCTTTACATATGGATGACAAATGCCATAATGTAATTATTATTAATGTTGATTTTTGTTTTTAAATTTCAATAACAATATCTATAACCATAATTTTAGAAAATTGTACTGTTTTGAATCCAACCTCATTACAAAATTATATGTAAGTCTATATGTATTGTTTCTCGGAGTAAAATAGCAAACTCCAAATTTGCGTTGGAAATGTAGTTATTTCAATACAAGTGCAAAACCTGAAATATGAACTATTCACAATTTTGGTCCTTTTAATCATGAACACTGAAAAAGGCGTAATTTCATTTTAAAATATCGTATTACATCATAAGTACTTTCACTAAGAGACATATGAACTTCTACTTCCTGTGAATTGATATAAAATAGTTCAAGTGATGTTGAAAATTTGGGAGCTATTCCATCAAATACACGGAATGTTGCATAGATGTTGCGGGCGAAGCCGCTGGTATGTGCTAGTGATGAAATACACAAATTAACACTTTTCTTCAACTGGAAACCAACCGGATAAATTCTGGATGTAAGTCATATTTTTCGACAATCCGTAAAGTAAAATGGATTATTCACAATATACGTACTACGAGTTTAACCATTAAAATACACATAGTTTGAGTAGCCACGTTCACTAATTTAAGTCATAATTATCAAAAAGTTTATTTTTGTAACAAAATGTATAAGTTAAAAAAAGTTAAAAGTCATATATCCAGGTGGAACGGTTGACTAATTTGTTTTGGGTTAGTCAGCCAATTTTTAATCCATCAGCATTACGTAAATGATCGTCAGCGTCTTCATCAGGAATGGCGTCAGCATTGTTTACGTGATTATTGTTGTGCTGAGAGTGTCGGTGAGTTAGAAGACATCACCTACGATCTTAATGTTGCTGCCAATCTATATCCTGTTTTTACCATAGATTTTTTCTGCCTGGAAACTACAAAGACGATGAATTAACATTTTTATAAAAGTTTTTAATCAGCAATGAATATGCTTATTATATCAGCATCTCGGAACGAATTTAGTGTTACGCAATAAAAACAACATAGTAAATCAATATGCTCGTTTGAAATAATACGGCAAAATAAATATTTTATTCTGTACTGGTCACGCTGTTTATTTAACAATGTTTGGTCTTCTTCTAAATCACGATCTCCTAATATCTCCATATGTCTGTGTGGTAGGTTGGGTCTAAACCTACCAACCGGTTTAGTTCACACTGGTAGGCCGATCGATGATCGAGTACCGGTTGGTCTAGGCAGCAACCAGCCATAACATTACCATACATAGTCCCTGTGTTATGTGTTATAACTTTCTTCATACATGAAGAAGAGGTCCTTACATAAACTACTGTCATCAGACTTTAATGCGTCTTGTCGACATGACGTACGATAGTTTTAATTGTCTGTAAGTTATATTGTGAATGTAACTCTACTTATTTATAGTGATTATTGTAATTGTACGCTTCAATTGGAACGTGAACAGATTTTAGGATTTGTGGTTCGCCACGTGCTAAAGTAGTTTTCCAAAGTCTAACCGGTTATCTCTGCCATAAACCGCACACTTCTCTAACACACTCTTAGTGTAAATATTACAAAGCCGGGTCCTCGAGTAGGAAACTGGGTTTATGATGTAATTCATCAAGATAACCCACACTTGGCGATAAGACAAGGTCACGATATCAGAGTACCGCAACTTTGGCAAGGCATGATAATTGATTAAGATAAGGAACCTCTTAATGATTTTGTTATCAATAGGAGAAGCATGGAATCGAATGTGAAAATTTGTGGTAATAAATTAAGATAAAGAAGGAAACGAAATAGGATTGGGAGATGAGCGGATAATATACAATTAGAAGATAATTTACTCTAATAAATATTGGAGATATTAAAACATAAACAATTATGTTTAATTTGAGTTAATACTGAACAAATTCATAAACTGGTAAAACGAAATTTGAAATCCAAAACATTAAAGATAGTCGGTAGTTATGTAGTTATGTTATTCGGTTTATCTCATATTTTCTTGCTCTTAAAGATAAAGTAATATTTTTTATTTATTACAATATAACACTTGAAACTAGAGAGTAACATATTATAGTTCACTTTCATTTTGGGTCATTAAGTAAGTATTTTATTGTTTTCCAGTGACAGGTTTTTTAGGATAGCAAAATTGATGATTAAACGGTTCCTTTTAAAAACACTATAACTTTACCATTTTCATAAAAAAAACAGATGGGTATAACACTAAGTATTTTTATGACAACTTTTCTTTATTAATGTGTTCATTATAAATGTAAAAAAATTTCTAAGGGACAATTTAATAAGGATCGAATAAATGAGCTGAGAAAATTAAGTCCTGGATAGAGTTTTGGTATTTAATAGTTTTTAGCAGTATATTTCAAATTTTTCTTCGTGTGATTTTGTGGATTTACCTATGCTTAGTATAATATCCGTGAATACATCCTATTAAATGAAACATATTCAAATTTTCTTTCGCAGAACATTGTCGACAAGTTGGTAAAGCCTCAGACAAGCAAAAAACAAAAAATATACAGTGTGTCGGTTTTTGGGAGCTCGACATTTTAACTACTAACACAATGTTGAATATGGTTAAGGCAGTACAATCATTTTTATATTGGGGTTTAAAAGCCAAGATACCTTTAAAATGCCTTTGCAAAATACAGGAAAATAAAAAAAAGAATCTTTTTGAACTATCAAATGGGAATTGTAGGCTTGTAAGGTATTAATTTTGGTCATGTTGAAATCAGGCCCACAGAAAAGGCTGAAGACACATTTTTACAGCACGCATATAAAGATGAGATTAATTACAAATATTACTGAGCCATACATCTGTACAAAACACACTTGATGAAATCAAATACATGCTGTAAAAAGTCTCATCCTTATCTTCAACCGCTTCGCTTGGGCTTGATTACATAACTGTGCAAATCCCTATATAAAACGCATACAAGGCCTCGTGAAGTTATTAAAACAAAATGTTAATGTTTTTTCCTATTTTAAGGGGAGGTATCTTGAATGGTTTTGAAACAATTAATCCACGGGAAACTCAATTGTACTGCCGGATGCTGAATCTTCAGCATTGGTCAAATATAATTGAGTGTTAAAACAATACCTCTGATCCGCGAGAATTTTACAATTAAGGTCCATCTTGTGTTCTATCGCGATTGTCTTTTTCGGTTTGGTAAAATTTGTATATAGATAAATGTCAATTTTATAGAATCTTGAGCTAGTAAAGCACAAAATGCACATTTTAGTGGAAATTTTACGTTTGATTTGAGATAATTTAACGATGTGAGGTATAACGTCACATTCCAAGTTATGGCGCATACTTTAAACCCTACTCTCGTTGTCCGGCAGTTGATTCAGAGTCAACACACCTGTACGAGCTAATTACTATCCTCTAATCTTTATCTAACCCATCTGACCGTATCCAGAGCCAAGGCCCCGCCACACCTCGCTCTCCAGTCCTTGAGCCTTGCCTTGCCTCTGTATGATATGCGTTCCTGCGTCCCACAGTCCGCGTCCGCCGGTCCAGAGAGGAACAGTGGGCTCGTGGCTTGCGTCAGGTTACGCGATCGTGCTGGCATACTCTGCTTTAAATAATGGAGGAAAACAAATTCTCATGTTTAACGAACAAGAAAATAACAAGCAATCAATATTGTGTATTCTCAAAAGCTGACCGTTGATTCAGGGAACACTTCATCATCACATGTCCCTATAATCCAATCTGCTTTAAGGAGCACTCTTAAGAGTACGGAGTCTTGTGAGAAATTCATGTTTAGAACAGGTATTAGCTATAATCACTGCTTTAATTTGTACAGTTGTGTACAATCTAATGATGTTTAGAACGAAATATTTTTTTAAGAAACTGATCGTAAGAGACCATTTCTGAATCAAGAATATATATATATATATATATATATATATATATATATATATATATATATATATATATATATATACACACACACATTATTTTATTCCTTCTTGAAGAGTGGTTCTGTACAAGTCACTTTTCACTATAAGTCGGTATATATATATTTTTACCAAAAGAAATGTTATATGAATGGTTGCAATTCAAGTGAAGTTAAAATGTTATATTGTGTTAATTAGCTAATAAAAGTACTCAAAACACAATATGTAATTGAAGCAGATCTTATAGTCAGGCTCAAAGACAAACCGTTAACGTGGTACGTATTATGTACATGAAATATGATCGACGGGAAGTGTACATTTTATATTTATGAAAAAGTTAGAATCCGTAAGGAAAAATAATTTTAAAAACATGTAATTTTCTCAAATTATATGAAATTGACAAAGCAACCATTAAAAAATCGCGTCCATACTGTGAACATTCCACATTTTTATCTTCAGCCTTTTTTTTTAAATTATTCGGCCCTAATTACAAAATTACCTGAATTTCGAACTTTAAAAATCCCTCGTGTAGTGTTCTAGAACGTGTCTTCTACCTTTTCTGACTTCAGGGAAGTTATCTCTAAAGGCTATGAATTGGAACAACATATGACAACATATAATAACACATTGAAATTGTTTCCGAACCAAAACTCGACTGCACCATCTAAAGACAAGGTAAGATTATTAGAAAAAGTATAACAGTTGCAATTCCCACGTTTCTTTCACTGATATAGGTACTCGTATTATGGAGGTAACGGTTTTAAAGTATTTTTAACGTCGCGGTGAATGTTTAAAACTGTTATAATTTGCGAGCCCATTACGACTTTTGTTGTGACAGCGCCATTCTGAAAAGTTTACCTCTACGGTTCTCAACCCGGTATTGTTTGTACAGCTGTCACGCGACGGTAAGAGCCAGTAGCTGTGGCTCTGGGAGACGAACAGACAAACAGATCGAAAATGGTAAAACAGGTTATGTCATTCTCGCCTTCCCTCTGCCAGCGAGATACGGTCCAACCCTCGTCGTGGAGAATATGTTGTTTACAGACTGTTCCTCGCATTACAATAAAATATGTTTAATGTATATCACTTGAATTTGGATTTGGGTATATCTTTAAATAATGAAGAATATCACAGTATACATTATATCTCTGATGGCAATCTTCAGGTTGAGAATTAAAACTAAAAAGTATAGTTAAATATTTTGTAATTACGTTTTTTTTGTCCAAGGTCAAATGGTTATAGCATCGTTTCGTGACATACAATGTTATAAATTTGGGATTTTTCACTTTTTTCCCACTGTAGTAAATTAATTGCTCTTGAGTTTTTCTCTATAAGACTATGTTACACCTTGTGCAGTTTTGCACCCTTATGTTTATGCGTATAACTTATTGGAGGTACTTCGTTTTAAAGAAATAATGAAAACAAATCGAAACGCTTTTTAGTTTTTCCCTGTTATTTTTTTGGTTATTTCGCAAAAAATATGAAACATCGTTGTACTTTATTGTTTAAATATTTTAAAAGTGTACAATTGTAACAAACTAAAAGCGGTCGAATGCGTATTAATTGTATCTTTAAAATGAGACATCACATAATGCTACGATGAAAAATAAGGGCATAAAACTGTACATGGAAAAAATTCATATTGCACATTTTCAGGAATAAATATTATTTACTATTATATTATTAAAATATAGTTATATTTAACTTAATTTCGTATCATTACCATTAAGTTAAACGAAATAAAAACGCGAAATATTCAGTAATGAGCTCCAACCGTATATAGTACGAAAGTAACAGAATTTTTTCGACATTTGCAATAATTGTTCAGTAATACACGAAATCAGTAATACTGTGATTAATATTAAACTAATTTTACTCTTGCAATGCTTTCGTCGTTAAAACGAATTTTAAACTCAAATACGAGTTTGAATGTTGAGTTTCACCTTCCTTTTATAGCAGCGTCTGTTATCTGACGCTGTCTCAGACTTAACTCCTGGAATCCGGAGTCACGTTCGTCTGAAGAGATCTAAACAAATCTGTGACGAAGAAGCTCAAAATGAACCTTTACGTCGTTTTGACATCAGAGACATCTAGAATTAGGTGAAGTGGCAGTCACATGTTCTCATTAGGTAAACAATAGTCTGAGACAGCGTCAGATACCAGCCACTGCAATAAAAGGAAAGTGAACTGGAGCAACTCAACATTCAAATTGAATCAACCCTTCCCACCATAGCTATGTCATGTGTGAATACGAGTTGGTCTATTTTAAATATCGGAGAGCTGTATTAATGATTCGAATTCATGCAAATAGATATAGTTTTAATTTTTGAAGAAAATTTAACACGAACTTTATTGTATACTCTGCTTATAAACAACAAACACAGCTTAAGGTTTCTAGATTTAATAATACATTATTGTTTGTAATGTATTTATTCAACTGGTGCGAGCAGAATGAGTACCTTTTTGGTACATTCATAGCAAAAGAGAAAATTATAAAAGATAAACACGGCTTGCTCATAACTCTTTTAGTTTTGTTGTTATAGTGAATAATCATTGCAATGTGATAGAATAAGTATCGATGTACAAGACATAGTACTTGGGTACCCCACTGTACTGTAAAAATTGGTTTGTAGATTTAATAATACATTATTGTTTGTAATGTATTTATTCAACTGGTGCGAGCAGAATGAGTACCTTTTTGGTACATTCATAGCAATAGAGAAAGTTATAAAAGATAAACACGGCTTGCTCATAACTCTTTTAGTTTTGTTGTTATAGTGAATAATCATTGCCATGTGATAGAATAAGTATCGATGTACAAGACATAGTACTTGGGTACCCTACTGTACTGTAAAAATTGGTTTGTAGATTTAATAATACATTATTGTTTGTAATGTATTTATTCAACTGGTGCGAGCAGAATGAGTACCTTTTTGGTACATTCATAGCAATAGAGAAAGTTATAAAAGATAAACACGGCTTGCTCATAACTCTTTTAGTTTTGTTGTTATAGTGAATAATCATTGCCATGTGATAGAATAAGTATCGATGTACAAGACATAGTACTTGGGTACCCTACTGTACTGTAAAAATTGGTTTGTAGATTTAATAATACATTATTGTTTGTAATGTATTTATTCAACTGGTGCGAGCAGAATGAGTACCTTTTTGGTACATTCATAGCAGAAGAGAAAATTATAAAAGATAAACACGGCTGCTCATAACTCTTTTAGTTTAGTTGTTATAGTGAATAATCATTGCCATGTGATAGAATAAGTATCGATGTACAAGACATACTTGGGCACCCTACTGTACTGTAGAAATTGGTTTGTAGATTTAATAATAAATTATTGTTTGTAATGTATTTATTCAACTGGTGCGAGCAGAATGAGTACCTTTTTGGTACATTCATAGCAAAAGAGAAAATTATAAAAGATAAACACGGCTTGCTCATAACTCTTTTAGTTTAGTTGTTATAGTGAATAATCATTGCCATGTGATAGAATAAGTATCGATGTACAAGACATAGTACTTGGGTACCCTACTGTACTGTAAAAATTGGTTTGTAGATTTAATAATACATTATTGTTTGTAATGTATTTATTCAACTGGTGCGAGCAGAATGAGTACCTTTTTTGGTACATTCATAGCAAAAGAGAAAATTATAAAAGATAAACACGGCTTGCTCATAACTCTTTTAGTTTAGTTGTTATAGTGAATAATCATTGCCATGTGATAGAATAAGTATCGATGTACAAGACATAGTACTTGGGTACCCTACTGTACTGTAAAAATTGGTTTGTAGATTTAATAATACATTATTGTTTGTAATGTATTTATTCAACTGGTGCGAGCAGAATGAGTACCTTTTTGGTACATTCATAGCAGAAGAGAAAATTATAAAAGATAAACACGGCTTACTCATAACTCTTTTAGTTTAGTTGTTATAGTGATTAATCATTGCCATGTGATAGAATAAGTATCGATGTACAAGACATACTTGGGCACCCTACTGTACTGTAAAAATTGGTTTGTAGATTTAATAATACATTATTGTTTGTAATGTATTTATTCAACTGGTGCGAGCAGAATGAGTACCTTTTTGGTACATTCATAGCAGAAGAGAAAATTATAAAAGATAAACACGGCTGCTCATAACTCTTTTAGTTTAGTTGTTATAGTGAATAATCATTGCCATGTGATAGAATAAGTATCGATGTACAAGACATACTTGGGCACCCTACTGTACTGTAAAAATTGGAAAAAATTGTTCAGTCACCCTGCTCTTCTGGGAATTAAGATAATGAGTGTAGACATTGATGAGTAGTCAAGTGAGTTTGCATTATAGCGACAGCGAAGGCAAGGCTGGCTTGTGTAGTGATAAGGCCGCGGAGTAATATTAAGGTCGCACTTGTCGGAAGAGGTGACGAATTATCGCACGATCTTTTCATCTCAGGGCCATTCGCTCGGTGTGTCGACGTTGACCTAATACAGGTCCAGAACACGGGTTCGGTTGGACTCTTCTGAGAATGGTGTAACCTCTTGTTCAGTGGAAATTTTGTCTTGTTTCAGTCCTCTAAGAACTCATAGAAATTTAGAATTTAGGACAGTTCTTTAAAGGTGGTGCGACTGGTTCTCATTCGGGTAAATTAAAAAAAAATGTTTAAACATAATTTGGTTACACCTCTCTGAGATACCTTCCCTGAAGAAGGGAAGGTAGTGCAAATTTAACTGTTACACGAATTACTGAAGATATTTAAATCACCAAATTATTAGAATTGTCTTGAAATCAAATATACGTAAAACTGTTGAAGAAGAGGATGTTATTATTTATTTACATTTTATACAGAAAAGATAACATACAGTAGAAAATCAAATATTTTTTATACTTAAAGATTTAATGTTCTTTAGTAGAGTTTGTTGAAATGTTTTTTTTAAATATTCTTCATAAAACCATATCGTTTTCTTAAGTCTTAATTAGTACACATTGTGTAAATAATTCACATGATTTATCTTTAGCAAAACTGCCATTTGCATTTTGCAAACGCTTTACGCCTGATTACAATGTCACCGATGATGCTTGTTTAAATGCCTATAATTCCTTGCGGAGTAATCACAATTTCCACTTATTTTCCGGTTTGTAAGGAAAGTATCTTAAGCATATGACTTTAATTGCTTAATTCAATAACTCAACTGCGAATTGAATATACAACCTCAAAAATGCCACAATCGTTCACTAAGTACTCATTGCTCCTTACTTCCCATCAAATTAAGCTGTAAGACTAAATTCATATAATTATTTATAGAAATTGATGGGTTAATTTTGATATAGATTGTTTTAACATATTGTATTGTCAGTTAAATTATCAATTCATAAATTAATCTTCTCTTAGCGCATAATATGGTTTAATATGTACAGTTCAAAATAACACAGTTTCGCTAACAAACAATATTATAATTGTTATTAGTAATTTATTATTATTTTTTATTAAATTGTGCTCCGTTTTTAATTCAATGAAAATGCCTGCACATTTTTATAGCTATGCATATCTTACATGAATTAGACTACGAGCCTCTGGTGTATAAAGAACACCTACCTTTAACGTAAAATAGTATATTTTCGTTGCTGTTTTATACGTCAGTAACATAATGAGGACAACATTGAGTTAAACTAAGCCTAATACCTAATAAGAGTATTGTATTGAACTAATGTTCACAATTTCTGACATTTAGTACGATTTAAAAAGTTATTTTAACTGAATTTCACATCCCACCGTTTGTTCAATTTTGGTTCTTGGTCACGATAAAACTTGTTTATCATTCAAGACCTCAGGTATGTATTCGCAATTTTCGCCGTTCTTAAATTAGTTTGGCTATCGTAGCTTCGTTGCGCAACTTCAACAACAAAGACGTATAAAAACCACAAATTGGCCGAGCCAACCAACAAAAACCTAAACTATTGTTGCGTTTTTATCATTGAAATCACCTCTTTCACTGTGATGCCTGGCCTTCAAATACTATCCGGGTTTTAAAGCATTATTGTATTACTATTTTGCACATAAATGATACACATATTTCGTATCTATTAAAAAACATTACTAGGTTAAATACTCGTAAAGATATTTATACACACAGAACCCACATTTATGACCAGAAAAACTAAGGAACTGGTGATCCAATTTATTGGGGTATGAACAAAGAAGTTATTGGCTGATTTGTCCTAATTCCTCAATTGCAGAGGCGTAGCCAAATTTCCATTCAAGGAAGCCGAGATTACGATAGAGCTTGAGCAAGAGTGGAGAGACCGAATGTGCAACTCTGGTAAAACTCGTAATAAATCCTACAAAAATAAGTAGCCTACTGATTCAAAATTTTCTGTGATTACTAAAAATAAAATACTCTAAAAAGCTGGTCGATAGGTCTAGTCTAGGATAATTATTGCAGTAGGTGGGGTTTCCATAATGTATTTTTAGCCTATTTAGCCTAATTATTAGCCCATAATTAGGCTATCTGAAGCCTAATTGTGAGGGTGTAATGTTCCCTGCTCCCTTTGATTGGAATAGGCTGGAACAGAGTTGAACTACTACTCTTTTTCTAAGGTGAATGGCTGAGATAGTGTATGTTATCCTTCCTAATGAGGATCGATAAGAAGCCAATGTTCCCATACTCATTCCGAGTATCCTATCAAACAGGAAGCTGTGTAAATGTCCTTTTAGGATTACGTGAAATTAGTGGTTTCCTCATCTTTTTGTTCAAAGTGAACAAGGAAAAATAAAAAAGATAGACACATGAGTTACAGGAAATTTCCGTAAATTCTCGTTATGAAATAATGTTTAGTTCTTTAAAAATTATGTGAACTTGGATATTGGTTTACAAATCAAAGTTCGCAAAGATACTTGATGTCTGTGAGCATATCTAAAAATTACGATGATTAATGTAGCATATCTTTGGTAAAACCATCAACAATGTAGTTCCATACAACTTTTAAAGCACCGCAGCAAACAGTTTAACTTTCTTAGTTGTGTAAGTTCTAATGCTGATTATATAGAATGATATAGAACTATCTAAGGCTATATAAAATCATATATTGACCAGTTAATATTAAACATTTTAACCTAATCCTAATGGTTTAACAGTTTACCATAATTAGATATAATTTTGTACACATCTTTATGTTTTGAATTGGCGTATTTTCATTACACACTTTTCTGTGCTCAGAGTTATATAACATATTTAATTATGAATTACATCAACCTCATTAAATTTTACCATATACACGAATAATTATGAAGTAAACTTCTGTATATTCAAGCAATTATGACCACTATTTAAATCAAATTTAACACGTTTAAGAATATTACTTTTACTTTTCAGTGGATTTTTAAGTATATTGATTTTATTTCGTATAAAAAGATATTGACATTTTTAAATACAAAGACAGTTACATAAACAAAATTAATATAGGCTAATTAGTTGTTATTTACATTATAGTTTTTATCAAACAATTTAGAGTATGGGTTAAATTATGACAGTATATATGCTAATTCTGTTTACGCTACAGAGAATAATATAATAGTGTTATCTGTGTAACCTACAGACTCATTCGTTTTGGTATTTTGCTAAAAAAAGGAGACAGAATACCGGAGATAAGTGTCACATTCTCTTGACCTACCCCAGAGACGCGACTTTAGTAACCTGATACTCAACACTCGAGGAGGAAATACGACCGCAATAATTGTAATTGCTTGTTTCGTAAGCAAACCTCAGGCAGACGAGCACGACCTTGGGCGGCGGTCGGCAGACCAACGACAGAGGAAGAGCCGTCGTGTCGCCAAACATGAATGGAGTGGGGACACGGGCAGTAGTGAAGAGTTGATGAAACTACTTCTGTTCCAATTACCTCCTATTGGTAACAACAGACAGACGCACAATGTCTAATTATCAGTCATTATTGTTGAATGCAGCTGAGTGTTACGCGACCTATTTTACAATGTCTCTCTATTCGATTGTTTGCAACTGCATATCTGTGTGGTAGTTAGGATATAAAAATGTCTATATGAAAAAATATAAAGTACAGAACATTGTGAATATAATAATACATTTTGTTCCATTTTTACAAGCACCAAAAGTAACTGAAGAAATTCATATAATTTTGGATACAAATTGGTGTCTTCATTTTGATATAGGTTGTTTTCAAATGATTTTATTGACAATTAAATTGTCAATTCATAAATTTATTTACTCTTAGCGTATAATATGTTTTAATTTGTACACTTCTAATTGACACCCTTTCTATAACAAAAAAATATTTGATTGTTATTATTAATTTATTGTTTATAAATTGAGTTCGGTTTTTAATTGAATGAAAATACCTGCATATTGGTATAGCTAGGTGTATCTTACGTGAATTAGACTTACTGAATATATTAGCACCTTGGTGTATAAAGAACACCTACATTTAACGTAAAATAATATATTTTTATTGCTATGTTTTATACGACATAATGAGGATAGAATTTAGTTAAATTAAGCCTAATACACTTCAAGTTTTATTAACATTGAAATGAAATTAAATTAAATGAAAAATTACTTTATTAGAGGCGAAGTTAGGTGTAATAGTCCTAACTTCGCCTTAATGTCCTATGTTAGGACATTGCATACCTTTCAAAATATTATGATCAAAAACGATTAAACCTATCAATATGTGTCGCATTTCTTGTTTTAATGAAAGATAATATAATTAACTATAATATAATTTTTTCATAAGAATTTAATATTTAAAATAGAATTTGAAATTTATTTAGCTAAGTGCAGGGTAACAAAATAATTCTGTGAACTAGCAATAAAATTATGCGTGTAAGTTTACAGTTAAATAACTAATTAATAAACATAAAAAATTTTAACAAAATAAAATAATATGGTTTCCGTTTAACACAATTCGACTTGAGGTAGCTCGACATAGGTAGGTCGAAATATTGCAGGAATTGAATTGAGAAAGTCAATAAACACTGTAATGTTGAAATAAAACTTACATGTTAATACTTCTAGTGTTGCCATATGACGTTGTCATAAAACTCGAGAAACAAAACTTGTGAAGTTAACTATATATAATAGGATTTATTGAAAAAGGTTTCAGAAAGTAAAAGCAAGCTAGATTGTTTTTTACCTTTCGCTCGGAAAAAGGCTCGGCAAACTTACCTGTAAAAGAGATAAATTATGTAAAAACAAAAACATAAAAACACATTTACTAAACAAATGCAATAATTTTGTACAAAACAACTGTACGTAAACAATACACTGCACGTACTCACAAATTTGTAGATTGTTGACTGAAATTATTCATCACATCTAGACTAATATTATTAATTGAACAAATCAAACACAAAAATCATATTTATGCTGCCCCTAACATAAAATATTAAAGTCACTTGAATCATGTTAAAAGGAACTTTTCCATTAAGCACGCATTAGCACAACGTAAGTTTAAACGTTTTTTTAAAAACAATATTATAGTTGATTTTACTTCTTTTTTATAGACAATTAAAAAACAGGGTTAAGGCGAAATTCATTGAACTCACTATGGCACTATCTTATCATCTTCATGCTTTCAACTAGCGCTGATAATAATTCCCACATGCCACAATCACGTCAAGTAATGGGTACTGTAAGTATGATGACAATTTCATAATTATTACGGGTTAAAGCTGCCTTCAACTTCTGCCTGTCTTCTTATATTGATAAGATAAACCATTATCTATCATGATAACCCCTACAGTTTAGCAACAACTTTATCACACCGAGTTCGTCGGTTCTTATCATAAAAAGAAATTCAGAGTTCAAGCTTTTAAATCATTGTAATGATCAACTAACGTTAAAGTTTTTAGATCTATCACTTGAGTTTGTGAAAATTCATGTTCATTTAGTACTTGGAAATACTTTATAGCCTCTTCGGATTTCCGTGAATTTTCATGGTTGGATTGGAATTGTTTTAAAATACGTTATGTGCTATCAGTAAAACAATTCATAGTATGAAATTTCATTAAAATCTACTTGGTGGTTGTATAACCATCATCATATAAGTGAATAAAAGAGGCCCTTCAAATAAAAAATTCATCAATTTGTGTGGCCTCATATATAGATTTAATACAGATATTTAATAGTTGGAAGTCCTGACGGCTACAGATTTTATATAGATCAAATAGCGTCACATTTCAACAAGATCACTGACTAACAAGCAATTAATACTTCTCTGTGCACAGACTAATTTCACAGCCCATTGAACATCGTCTGGCTATTTCCCTTAGTCTAGTCTTCAAGGTCATATTGATAACCGGTTTGTGTTTCCTACGATTTGTTCTCTCCCTCTATCTCTGCACGCTGTTTAGCAACGCTTTCCGTCTTATCTCCTCGTCTCGTGACCTCCGTGATCGTCTGTCATGATTTCTGCTGCCTTGCTAAAGAGCAGATAACCTATTTGACGTCTCTTGGTTTGTTTTGTTCCTATGCGAGAGAAAACCCACCAACATCGGTTACAAGTCTACAAGATATGTTATCTAACAAAAGTAAGATCATAGAATACACTTTTCTCTATCAATTTTTAATGTACAGTGTCCATTAAAGCTCTTAAAGTGATAACCTTTATAGCGGAGTTTGGTGTACTTGTTCAGGAAGTATTTCAGGAACGTATACATTTCGAGCGAGCCAACTTACTATACACTTTTACGCGCACTGTACGTATTATTTTAATATTAAGTATTATCTGAATCAAATATCAGCAGATCGATTTCGGTATATCTTTTTGAACCCAACAATATTATCGTCGTCAAGCTTGAGTGTGAGAAGCCAGAAAGCGAAGATTTTTCCACCGCTGCGTTTAATGCTTTCAAAACCGGTATTCATTGTATCCAACGCTTATTCGAATTTCTTGCTTTTTATTAATTATTTGTATAATTGTTACATATATTGAATAATATAAATACATATTATATACATGTGAAAATATTTTAAAATCTATAGTCATTAAAACTTGTTCACAACCCAAGAATCACTCTTTCTTAGTACGTTGCGTTAATATACCAATTAGTATACCCAACAGTACGTGGGAATAATATACCAAAGCGAAAATCCTCCAGTTTTACGTCGAGTCAGGACACAGGAATTCCGGTTTCGTCTATATTTGTGGACTTCCTAGAATTCGTTTTCCAGTGACAAACTTTATCCTTTCACCTCGCAAGTATTGTATGAATACCTTTACAAAGACCCGTGTTATTGAAAGGGCTAGCTAATGAGGACGTCACGTGACACCAGATACGTTCTAATATTCTCAAAACGTTCTCAAAATCCGATTTTTCAAGGAGGTAGATTACACAATACCATCAGTCCACCGTCAGTCCAACATCAGTCTGCCATCAGTCACACACAATCTTATTCAGCGCAACTCTTTCCACTTTAGTTGCCACCAAGGACGTATCCAGGAAGGGAGTCCAAGGGGTCCGGACTCCCCCCCCCAAAATTTTCGACTTTTCAATGACTTTTATGGTAAACTATTGTTATTATTTAAATAATTCGGTATTACTGACATGTACTGTTGAAAGATCGTTCTGAACAAACAAACGGGCCAAGAACGTTTTAATGAACAAAATGGGGCCTTACTCTGTTCACTACGGGAAAATATCAGTTGCCCGGATCACCGTAAATTATTTCTTTGCTACGTTCTTGGTTGCCACCATTATTTATGCCTGAGTTAGTTAGCTACGTAATAAGTTTTTGTATTTCTTAATGCAAAGGAAGGACGACTGGTTAATCAACTTAGCGGTTAGAAGACTAAATGAATTTAACTTTTCATTAAATCTTGCGCTTCTATTAAGGAAATATACAGTGTGCCAAGAAAAGAAAGTTTATTCCCGTTCAGGGCACACAAGATTTGGATACAATTATAATTAAAATATTGGGAATAATTGCCCTATGTCGTTGTACGAACAACATATTCTGTTGAGAAATGTTTTCTTTTCTTTTACACTTTTCTTATTTCCAGTTATTATAGTCCGACCGCACTGTATTTCTTGTACACAGATACACCGACATATCAGAGTAATGAAGGACCTGACTACCGAAGTGCTATCACATAGAAGGATGTACTTATTGATACTATTTAGTGTAGGCAATTGTAAACGTTTACAAAATAACAACCAGTTTATTTTACAGCACTTTGTTTTTTGTTATAGCATAAATCAGTAACTGTTCTTGTAACTTCGATAATCAAGGAAGGCCAATAAAACAAGACAATACAGTCTGGTAAAACTTTCATACGTTCACCTTTGAACCATAATCGACGACCGAATTAGATTAGGAACTTGTTTAAAATTGCAGGTTCGATTTCGCCTGGAGCCCGGTGAAACTGGTTTCCTACGCGCTCTACGCAACTGTTAAAGCGCTTTGGGGTCAACCTATCACGAGGCTGCTATAAACAATCCATTAAGAAATTATTAATCGGCGAGAAACTAGACTCAGTGTCCATATTTGCGCGCGTGCGCGCGCGTGTGCATAAAACAGATTTATTTTCTTCAACAAAAAAAAAATCATTGTATAATGGTTTAAAACATTTGTAAATGTTCGTGTATCTAGTACAATACTTCAAAATCAATAATAAATAATTACAACAAATATGAAATGAAAAGAAAGTAATAAATAACACAAGAAAAAAAAAAACATTTTAAATAAATACAATGGATCAGCAGTTAATGGTCCATAATTATTGACGTTCGTGAATAATTAGAACACAATAAATTTATTTCAAATTAAGACCTTTCGGACGTCTTGTTTGAAGTACCAGCTGGCGTGCAGTTTCACTTTCTACAATTTTAATGTATTAAGGTTTTAATTTAAACTTTCAGGGATCTTATTTATACCTTTGATGGTGTAACAATTTTCTAAACGATTTTGTTTGTGTACATTTATAGCGGACTGGCTAAAGGTTTTTCTATGGTGCTATGGGCAATGTCAAATCGATGGCCAGTTACTCTTATGCGTAAAGGATTCGATTTTTGGCCGACATACTGTTTTTCACAGAAATTACAATCATTTCTTATTATATAATTCTTATATAATATAATATAATATATAATATAATAATTATAATTCTTATATAATCATCTTATTCATAAATAAGATTAGTGTCACAATTATATTTCCTTTGATAGGACATACTTGATTGGTTTTATTACTTTTGACATTTTGCTTGCTGACATGATTGATGACTTAGGTTCCACAAAGAGGTTTTTGCAAGGTTTACAACCAAAAGGCTGTGATTCCTTGTTTACCTGTTCTATAAGATCATACCAGCACAGACCAACATCTGTTTGATATTGTTGGATATAATCCATTTTAATTACAACTCTTGGAGATTTAGAAAATGAACATTTTAGTTTCTTTAGAATGTTGAAGTAGGTTGAATACTTTTCTCATAATTGAGTTAATATTGTTCACAAATTTCAGGTCAGGGTAAATTTTTGTTATGAATTTGGGATTATTTTGAGGAAAGGAATATTTATTCAGTTTTATTCTTTTTCGATTAAAATGTTACTTGATAACTTTACCAGGGTATCGTAATGTTCTAAAACCACAAGGTAAATAAATAATTCTGTCATTGCCGCATAGATGTTTTTCCACAAATAGAAATACTTCGAATCTTTTTCACATGAGTGGGGTGACTGCTATAATTCAATTTCTGCATTGTATTTGGGTCTTTTAAATGTGTTTTAGTTTATAGTCTAGTTTAATATTAAACAGAGTTCTAGAGTATGAACATTTTATCGAACTAAGGTTGATATTAAACTGTCTCAGTGAACGATAAAATACCTAAATTACGAAAGGTCAGGCGGAAATGATGCACAGATGATCACCGGGTAGAATTTATGGAAGCAGAAAATTGTTTGTGGGAAAATTGCTAAGGTCACTCCAAGTATTTCATAACATACCTATTGTCTCGGGAAGAGTCTCGACTCTCAATATTGTGTGGCACGAGACATTCTCTTTTATTCTTCACTATTTACAGAGACTCATCGGTACGAGAGAAGAAGAAGAAGAAGAAGAAAAGATGAAGTTTCAAGTACTAATAAAAAAATAGTTTTTCATACATACTTGGTGTATTTCATGAGTGTTTAGTCTTTAAATTGCTAACAGAAAGTATGTACAAATCAAAGACATCTCTATACATATTAAATTCCTGGAAACTGACGTTTTTGTGAATAAATTTGAATGATAGTCACATTTCTTAGATGCATGCAGCGCATTGCAAAACAGTACCTTCCACCAGGGAAATTACGGGGTTTTTTAATGTGATCCGTGTAAGTATTAATTAACAGTTCTGCCCACAATCCTACCGCACTGCTTCTTTAGTATTCAGCATTAAAACCCATCACGTAAAAACCGATCTGTAGATCTTTGTAAATGATATCAGACTAATTAAAAGAAAGTAATAATTCAATAGTGGTCTCAGGCAACACACAACGCCATTTTAAATGTATTAAAGTTATCCAATTAGATTAAAATCAATCAAACTCTAAATATCATTATTTTTTGTAATAGCCCAGGAGCAAAGGCCCAATTTGCATTGTATAAGCATATGTCCTGAGCATTCTTAAAATCTAAAAAGAAATTTCTCCGAAAGAAAGAATTATCAAGCACGCTAGTTTTGATGGAGGTCAAAAAAGAGTACAAAAGGTTTAACTAAAATTTGAAATGATGATTTTTTTCTCATATAATTTATCTTAGATTGATACACTTAAAATCGAACGTCAAAAACGTATTTAAATATTAGATCAGTGTCAGGTAAATAACCATATACCGGCCCTTAAAGATCAAAAGACCCTTCAGTTTTTAGTTAGCTGACGGTGTACTATTTGTGTGGTTGACGGTCAGTTTTAAAAGTAATTTTCTACGAAAACTACCAAACAAAGGATGTAAGGATATATGTTTGAAAGAGCCCATAAAAAATATTAATATGATATAGTGTAACAGAGTACTAATTGTTCTCGGAGTGATGATGATTTCAATGTCATCAGTAATTAGGTAGGTACTCCAGCATCAAGTAGCTTAAATGTTGAAAATTTTTCAAATTTGCTCAAAAATGTGTCAATAAGAAACCGTAGAACATACAATGAAAGAATTTAGTTTTTATACTGTTTACAAACGGTAGAGAACCATTAAAAATAATTCCCCGATAACTGAAGTGACTAGATAAGACCACAACTAAATAACAAAAGAATGGAATTGTTCTACACAATGACTGAACAGTCCTCAGCCTTTATCTGCGTTGTATGTAAATTGCTCAGTGATGTATTTGAAGTACAACACTCGTCTAAAAAAAGATAAGCTTTAGGGTAGTTTGTAGACAAATGAATATTTTAACAATGCCGGTATGCTACCCGGGATATATTGAATTACAAAATTTAGGCTACTTAATTTATAAACAAACACTACAATAATTATGAAATTTTAATTTGTTGTAAGGCCTTTCGTGTTTAAGGAACACATCATCAAACCCACATAACTGGAAAAAGTGGTTAAAGTAATAATACAAACATTTTAGACTTAAATAAAAAGACATGTCATTAAAAATACAAAGAGTCAATTTTAAAGACCAGGAAGTATGTCTACTGTATACTCGTATGAAAAATTAATATTTAATTAGATTAAAGGCAGTAACGGTGAATTTTGGAAAGGTCATTCTTTAATCATTCATTTTGGTTCTTCTGTATAAAAATCGTTTTGTAAGCATCGAGGTTTTTTTATTTTTTATTTCTTTTAATAATTTTGTTTGTAAAAAGTAGTGTCCAGTATGAAGTAGCCTACATGTTTTGCCATAGCCGATCTTTCCTCTTGTTGCTATTTCAGACATGCGTTATGTTCCTTGTCTCTCTTTTTATCTTCTTTTTTATTTGGCCAAATTGTGTAATTTTGTATTTTAAATTAAAGTTGTCACAATTAATTTGATAAGTTCCAGATTTTTCACCATCATATATTTTATTCTTTGGATTTCCTGATATAGTTTTAGTATGATTTTGGAATTTAAGAAAACATTAATATTGACATGATTTTTAAAACTTCTAGTAATTAAATTGTTGTAAGAAACAGAGAACCATTTTTCAGAGCATATTTTTATAAATTAAGTATTTGATTCCAATAAGAAGAAGCTGATAGAATGTAAATGTAGGGTAGTTTTTATTATAAAAAAATACGATTTGCTAGAATTAAATTAAAATAATATTGGGTGATCCTCGATTTTGCACTCGTAAACTTGAAATTTTGTACCTAAATGTTAAATCTGAATCCAAATTATACAGGTGTTTGATTTGGAACCAGCCAGGTTCCACCTACAGGCTGCGCCAAGGAAAATTTGCAAAGTTTCCTCATAAGGAAATCTGCGCTTGCGCACACAGTATCCTGATAATCCCGACCACAAATTGCAGTACGGATTGCTCTATGTGAAAGTCAAGTTGGACTAATCTACAACACTGCAATCGAAAACCGTTTGATGGAACACAATCCACACCGTATCAATGTGGACCGTTAGTCCTTACTTAGAGATGAGAATTATTTGCGCAACATCGGACTCCAAATTAGTATTTTGGGAAATTCCAGAATAGGTGGAAGAAAGTGGGATTTCCAATGGTCTGAACGGGTAGACCAACGCACGAACAGGTAATAGAGGGCTTGGCGCTCCCACCATAGCATTGCATCAGACCGCGGTGCGGGGACAACCTGCTTTGAAGTAGGAACAGAGATCGTACTATCCGATACAGACCTTCGTGAGCTTTTCATTCATCAGTAATTAGGTGGGTACTCCAGCATCAAGTAGCTTAAATGTTGAAAATTTTTCAAATTTGCTCAAAAATGTGTCAATAAGAAACCGTAGAACATACAATGAAAGAATTTAGTTTTTATACTGTTTACAAACGGTAGAGAACCATTAAAAATAATTCCCCGATAACTGAAGTGACTAGATAAGACCACAACTAAATAACAAAAGAATGGAATTGTTCTACACAATGACTGAACAGTCCTCAGCCTTTATCTGCGTTGTATGTAAATTGCTCAGTGATGTATTTGAAGTACAACACTCGTCTAAAAAAAGATAAGCTTTAGGGTAGTTTGTAGACAAATGGATATTTTAACAATGCCGGTATGCTACCCGGGATATATTGAATTACAAAATTTAGGCTACTTAATTTATAAACAAACACTACAATAATTATGAAATTTTAATTTGTTGTAAGGCCTTTCGTGTTTAAGGAACACATCATCAAACCCACATAACTGGAAAAAGTGGTTAAAGTAATAATACAAACATTTTAGACTTAAATAAAAAGACATGTCATTAAAAATACAAAGAGTCAATTTTAAAGACCAGGAAGTATGTCTACTGTATACTCGTATGAAAAATTAATATTTAATTAGATTAAAGGCAGTAACGGTGAATTTTGGAAAGGTCATTCTTTAATCATTCATTTTGGTTCTTCTGTATAAAAATCGTTTTGTAAGCATCGAGGTTTTTTTATTTTTTATTTCTTTTAATAATTTTGTTTGTAAAAAGTAGTGTCCAGTATGAAGTAGCCTACATGTTTTGCCATAGCCGATCTTTCCTCTTGTTGCTATTTCAGACATGCGTTATGTTCCTTGTCTCTCTTTTTATCTTCTTTTTTATTTGGCCAAATTGTGTAATTTTGTATTTTAAATTAAAGTTGTCACAATTAATTTGATAAGTTCCAGATTTTTCACCATCATATATTTTATTCTTTGGATTTCCTGATATAGTTTTAGTATGATTTTGGAATTTAAGAAAACATTAATATTGACATGATTTTTAAAACTTCTAGTAATTAAATTGTTGTAAGAAACAGAGAACCATTTTTCAGAGCATATTTTTATAAATTAAGTATTTGATTCCAATAAGAAGAAGCTGATAGAATGTAAATGTAGGGTAGTTTTTATTATAAAAAATACGATTTGCTAGAATTAAATTAAAATAATATTGGGTGATCCTCGATTTTGCACTCGTAACTTGAAATTTTGTACCTAAATGTTAAATCTGAATCCAAATTATACAGGTGTTTGATTTGGAACCAGCCAGGTTCCACCTACAGGCTGCGCCAAGGAAAATTTGCAAAGTTTCCTCATAAGGAAATCTGCGCTTGCGCACACAGTATCCTGATAATCCCGACCACAAATTGCAGTACGGATTGCTCTATGTGAAAGTCAAGTTGGACTAATCTACAACACTGCAATCGAAAACCGTTTGATGGAACACAATCCACACCGTATCAATGTGGACCGTTAGTCCTTACTTAGAGATGAGAATTATTTGCGCAACATCGGACTCCAAATTAGTATTTTGGGAAATTCCAGAATAGGTGGAAGAAAGTGGGATTTCCAATGGTCTGAACGGGTAGACCAACGCACGAACAGGTAATAGAGGGCTTGGCGCTCCCACCATAGCATTGCATCAGACCGCGGTGCGGGGACAACCTGCTTTGAAGTAGGAACAGAGATCGTACTATCCGATACAGACCTTCGTGAGCTTTTAGTTTTATAACATTGAATATGTGTTGTGTAAATGGGCGGCTTTTACATTTCTTTATATATACAAATAAACAGAAGTAGATCTATTATCACCTGTTTTTACTCGCATACTCTTTTTTGTTTTATCTGTTGCCCTAAGTTACAATTGTTCTTTCCCTTGAGACGAAACACATAGCTGAAATGGATAACGTGCAGTTTTCACAAAGGCAATTAATTGAAATCTCCGAAACCAATGAAACCAAAAGATCTGCAATAGACAGTTTAACCAGAACCAGGTATCGGCCTAACTGAATTAACTAACTGGCAATGTCAAAGCTTTACGATAATAAACCATTAATGGTTGAACTTTGATAACACCGCGTTGGTGTTCGAGGTTGTCAATGATAATGGTTTGGAGGTATTGGGGTCACTTCCGCGCCGTCGCTATTCTCAGTGTAATGAGGTTTGGTATTCAGCTGTCCGAATACATCAAACGTGGCCCCCAATGTTGCGCCGCTTCCGTGTCAGGATAGCCCACTTCTGGATCAGGTTATAGAGAAGCGGCGCCTCGGGGCGTTCATGAGTTCAAACCGAACCATTAATTTCTAGAACAACTTGCATTCTCAGTATGTTTTAATGACGGCAGACATGGGACGAATACCTGAGTGGTGATGATTATGATGTCATTAGTATGGTACAGTAATTCCAACGTCGAAAAGCTTCAATGCTAGAAGGTTAACAAATTCTGGTAGGATCTTTAAGCCAAAGACTTTTTCAAACAATATTATGTCAGTAGTATCTTCTAACGGTTCAGAAATCTGATATTCCTAAAGAAAGGTTATTGTCTCAAGAAGCTGAGAGAAATTCCCACTGAGATTCTTTGGAGAAGCTTTAAACCCAGATCGACGTTTGGATTTTATCTTGGTAATGAGGTTCAGCCTTACCAAATCGTTACACATGGATTGAGTATATCTCACTAACCTTCTATGATGTTAAAGCAATTGTTGAAAGCTGTTACTGATCCCAGATCCTTGAACACAAGTCTCTCGGAGAGTCCATGTAGTGGAGGGGGAGGGAGTGCAGCAGGAACCGTGAAAGTGTCAACATAACATTACTGCACAGCTGATAGCAAGGCCAATCGTCGAACCTTAACCCAGTTCAGTAATGTCCACCACTTCCTAGCTGGTCGCTTGGCTCCGATCTGTTGTACGTCCTGAGACAATCATTCCGGTCCATTGGTCTTGTAGGTACAATTCACTAATACGACAAGGTCTCGGCGTTCCTCTCTCTGACTGGTTATTCAGTTACACTCATTGAATTTGTTAATAAGGAAGTAAATTTTTGGCTTAATGTATTTGACCAAGAGTTTCTTAGTTTGGCTTACACGGCCGATGTCAGGCTCCTGTTTTCCGATTCATACCACGACAAAACACTAATAAGAAAATTAGAATCTTGAAATAGGCCTATGCAAGTTTCACTGTGAACAGCCATATTTATTCAAAAGATTTAAACTTATAAGGTATTTTCTAACAACTCTGTCAGCAATGTTTTTCCGCGGTTGAGTCAGAAAACCTAGAAATAGTAATGGTCAAGAGGATTGTAGTCTACATTGGTTTATTGACATATAAACAAACACAGAATTTGGAAATAACGCGTTGCGACAAATAAAATGTCCAAAAGTAAGGTTTCTTCGTTATTTTATTTTTCATTGTGTTGAAGCCGACCATTCATTAACAAAACTGAATCCAGCCAATAAGTTTTAAGCCTATTAAAAATTATGCAAAATATTTCAACCGAAACGAAAGTTTCTAACAATTTTGTTAGTGGTGTTTTACGTGGTTGAGGCAGAAAACCAAGAAAATAGTAATGGTCAAGAGTACATTGGTTTGTTGACATATAAATTAATACATAACTCTGAAATGTTCGATACAGACAGATAAAACTCCAAAAGTAAGGTATTTTCATATTTAATTTTTCAACGTGTTGAAGCGGACCATTCATTAACAAATGAATCCAACCAATAAGTTTTATGCATATAAAATTGACAAAACAAAGGAAGGGCACATACTCGTATTTTACACTTGTCGCCATTTTGTCGATATCCACGGTTAAAAAGTTATGAAAGTCTTGTTCACCATTGTATCATTTTTAAGGAAGATATGAGGACTTCACAAAGCAGTTGCTATCAACTTTAAGCATTTCCACCTGAACAAAACCAGTTTTGTCTTTTGACTTTTTTTCATAAATCACGCAAATAATACTGACAAAATGTCAAAGAAATTCAAACAAAACTGCAGTAAATCCTAATGGCTCACTGTGTCACACCTGACCTGATTAACCTTGCGCTAGATCCTCGTTGTTTACTGACCATTAATAGAGAGACCATTTTCATTGTCGCGTCGTTGATGCAAGGCCAAGAATCTGAAGCTTCACCAGTGACTCGTAGATACTATTAATACTAAGGCTTACAATAAGGCCGATCAAGTGTCTTCGTCATACTACAACTGTTTTATTATATATATATATATATATATATATATATATATATATATATATATATATATATATATATCACTGGCAAAAGACAAATTAGATCCCTCTTCTTGACTATAAATAATAAAAATAAACTCCCTACATTTGTGAAGGTTCTCTAAAACGTCCTTTTTAATAGACGTATATAAAACACTTGTTACATTTTTTCATCGGGATCCCTCTCCCGGAGTAGACAGGTTGTAATAAAATAGCAAATCTTTGAAAAAGGTGTTCGAACGAACATCGTTTTGGCACTGCGATATTTATTTGTTTAATTGATCACCAAATTTTAGTCCCAAAAAACTAGAGAATTTTTGGAACCATAAGAAACAAAATAGTCAAAGTCCTGTTTCCTTAATTCCTTCAATTTTAGAAAAAAACATTGAATGTTGTTTTCATTTACTTTAGTAGTACAGTAGTTCCAAGTCAAGTCGTCAGATCGAGTCGTGTAGTTTTCTAGTGAGACACCTGTATTCTATATATTGTGTGCTCTTTTTGTTCATAAAGCACATTATAACAAAATATTGCTTCAATTTTTAATAATATTCTCAGAATCCTTAATTTTTATTCGTGATCTCAATGCAATTCCCTGTGGTGTACTATACTGTGCAACATTTAGTTCCCAACTTCAGTTGTGCAAGTCTTGAAAAACAGTCACAGGAAGGTAGTGTGTTGATTTTTGTGGTACGGCCATTCTCAAACAAAGGGCTCATGAGCCAGCTGCGAGCACGTTTTGTCCATTGTAATGGATTAGGGTGTGGTGACCGCCACTCTACATGCTGTGTCGCGCTGTCCCTTCAGTGTCTGTAACCTGATATTACCTAAATTATGCTCCAATTGGTCCAATTACTCTGTTACAGCATGGGAGGGGCTGAGCTCGTATCGATTTAAAACTAAGTAAATAGTGCGAGTTTAGGTTACTTTGTATTCCTATATTATTGTCCGAACAATGACAAAATTGATACGTCAATATATAGTTTTATAAAGGGCGTCCAGATATTATTGGCGCCCAAATTTCACAAAAATAATACGTAAGGTCAAAATATAAAAGAAATGTTATATATTTTATGGATGAATGTAAATACATTTTCAATATTTTTGAAATGATGGACGTTTCTGAAAAGTGTCAAAACAAATCTAAGAAGAATCAAATTGTCAAAAGACATAAAACTCAAACAAAAATAAAAATCCCATAAAGCGTTCCATAAAATTTATGAAAATAGGTTACACAATATCAGTAAAATTGCATGCCCCCAGTCAGTATCAATCATCCGATCATTAGATACTAAACGCTGTCATTTTTTACGAGTTAGTTTTTATGTCTTTTTACAATTTGTTCCTACAGTGGTTTCCGTGTGATACAACTTGAAAGTTTTAAAGTGAAAATATCCTTTTGGTTTATTAGTAAGTTAAGGTAAAATAAGATAAAATATTCATGCCAAATGGCAACTTAAATCATTGAATAAAGAGTTTGTTTAAGGAAAAGCACACATACATATTAAAGACTATATGCACCAAATAGTCATCAAAGTATTCTTTTCTAAACCTGTGACTGTACCGACAATCTTACGCACCTATATTAGCTTTCTACGCATTATTTACGCGGAGGCGGGAATAATAATTAGTATGTGCCTACACTGTACAAGTCGCTGACCACGGCAACGCCCTACTCGCTGCCATCTGAGTACTGTCCATGTGGAAGGAACTGGGACAATCACAGGAAGTCCTGCAGCGACTTCTGGCGACTCCCAAGCAAGCAAGTGAATCACCCCGAGACTGTACATCCTCTTGCATAACATAGTTGACCATGTAATCCATGTAAAGGTCGAGCCATGAGGATGAAACATTTCAAGTCACAATTTTTGTGACTGAATCTTCTATTTCTATTGATAACTAGTGTTGCCCGTGGCTTTTCAAAATAGAAGTCCTTATATTACTTAGTAAAAGCTCTTATGGTGTAATATGATGGAGCCCTGTACAGGTATATATAATTTAAGTGTTCATAGTTAAGAGTATAACAGTTTAACTTGACTTTCTATCGTGTTTTGCACATTAACGTTTGTTACGTTTTTCGGCATAAGGGGGAAATCCTGTTTAAGCTTATGTAACATTCTAAAATACTTTTGGTTATAAAGTTTTGCGTTATAGAAGTTTGTTGTTTTTCAGACTGTAGTCTGGGAAAGAACGTATCGCTGAGCTATGTCAGTGTTAATTTTTACGTGTTTCCATAAGCCATTGTAAAATACCATATCACAATGTGAAGGAAGCCCACCAATTTTGAGTAGCTTATGCGAATAAAATCACAGATCTGTTCATTAGGGTTGTACTGTTGACGACAGAGCTTGTTTTGGTTTTTATTATTTTAATCGCCGTATTGAAAAATCAAAGCGACTAAAAAATTAGGCAATATTGGTTGTGATCACCTTCCAATACAGTGATTAAAATAGAATAAAACATAAGATTGGTTTTATAACAGTGTTTTGCTAGTATTTAAAATAAATTAGATGTTTTAAATTCATCACTGGTGCAATCTGGAGTACAATTTTAATATTAATAAATTATGGTATTTTGTCTGCTGCTTGCATTCCACTACTGTTCAACCACTGTATACTAAATATTTTTTATAAAATGTATTAATGTTTTAGTCAATTTCTTGAACTACAATTAAACATGTCAATAGCTGGTTTAGTGTCGGTTAAATTGGGATCATGAAACATAAATATTAAAATTTTCTGATTTCAAAAATATTGTAAGGTACTTTTCTAATCTTTTTCTTCATATAAAGCTTCCTCGCATTTCATATTCATATATGAATATTTTACAAAAAGAATTAGCCGAATTGGTCCAGCTGTTCTCAACTTTAGCGCTTAGATACACATTATGCTATTCATGTTTATTTATAATATTTATCAATTTAATCTTAATGTTCCTAAAGCTTGGATTTTTATCATTACATTATCGACTATTTATTTTATTTTTTAGGTCGGCACTGCTCTTTATAAATATCATTCGTAATGCATTACTAATAAAATCCATTGTTTTAATGGTGGCTGGAGATCAAAAGTTGCGGGTGGTCCAGGATCAGGTTCAAACGCATCTAAACATCGTTTATCCTGCTTTCTTTCATGGAGATTTCTTCTTTTCCGTCTGGATCAGTTTTTTGACCGGATGCGTCTGGTGCATTTGACGCACCACGCAGACAATTCATCTGATGTAATGAAGACCGTAGATGTCTGGTAAATGGCGGTGTGAGAAAATGGTGTACACAGATTTACTTACGTGTTGTAAGCAATTAAAATTATACAAATTAAATGCTCTAATATTTAATTTATTTTTGCTCTCCCGAGCCATCCGGATTATCGTTGATTCGGATAACTTCTGAATGCTCAGTCCGGATAAACGAGGTGAACATGTACAGATTACTGGAAAAGCAAGACCCGATCTATTATGCTGATTGATAAATCGGTCCACATGCTAATGGCAGAAGGAATAACAGGGTATGAACAGGGAGGTGATGATAGAGCTTATGTTTATAAATTACAGCTATTTGGCGGACTAAATTATAAATAGCTCCAGTTATAATGTGAATCAACGTAAAATCTAAGTCGAAAATCTGATACCAAATTTATTTACTTTCGTAAGAACCAAAACTACAGTAAATATTTATAAACACACAAAATAATTCTGTATTTATGGCAAGAGCGTATTTATTTCCCTCAGAAAATTCAATTTAATATATCTTAAGTCTTGTTAAAAACAAAATACGAACAATTGTATTTACTTGAAAGCTGACATTTTGTGCAGATTAATCTGCCTGCACGAGCAGATCGTTAAACTTTACCGACTTTTAATACAAACACACCAACAATAGATCATTCGTTCTGTTGACTATTAAGAACAGTACCTAAAACGTTATTAGCTACCTAAAACAACAAGATTGTGCCTGGGTTTTTTAATGGCCGTACCAAACAACGAGATGTAATTTTACTGCCTTTTATTACACACAGATCTCCCAATTCTAGTTACTCTCATAATGCATGCATTATTCGTGATTCGAATTCATTAGCAATGCTCCCTTTTGAATTTAATCGAAAATTGAGTAGTATCCTTACCTCCGTCAAATCTAAAAAATAACATGTTTCGGAAATAATTCTACCATCAGATACAGAGTGAAATATGATCCACCGAATGGCTTTGTTTAGTTGAAACTGTTCATCCGCGTGGTGTGCCGTGTATATGTGGGCCTACACAATTTTTAGTATGTTCTTGCGAAATGAACGCTCGTTTGTTTGTTTTTTCTGTGTATAAAAATAATGTGTTATCTGATTTTAACTACAAGAACGAAGCGATTCGGCGTATCATATTTTACCATGTGATCTGATGATGGAGTTTTCATTAGTTTCTTTAAAGCTATTATCATTTCAGTTTCCATGACATTTTAAAAACACCACATTTCAAACCCAGAGAAATCTGTGTCATCTGTCTGATTTCGGCCTTAGTGGGAAAGTTAAATATCCATGCAACGTTTCACTTACATCATTCATGAGTTGTGATTATTATTTTAAGTTCATACAGATCGTTCAAATTAATCGTTTTAAACACATTGTTATATTAAAATTGTGTTTTCCTGACACTAAACATATCCGAAAACAGTTTCTGATCCCATTGTGTAAAAACAGCTAACTCGAAATATTTTGTAAAAATTTTACAAACGGTTGGTAAAAATATAACTGCATATCACATATTTAAGGAGTATTATTTGTGTGATTAATAAATTCTAACACTTAATTTGATTAGGAATTTAAATCCGTAATTACGAGTATATAAAAACATAACAACAGCTGTATACAAGTAAAAGTATAAGACATCAATTTTGATTTCCTACGTCGCATTTTTAATGAAGAATATAATCATATTATAAAATATTACATCTCAAAACGTTAAAAACAAAACAAACATATAAGTTAACTGTAGCCAACTTTAAAAATTAATCTTTGAAAATAAGAAAATGTTCAACAAACTCTTGTAAATCGACAAGGAAAAGATTCATGCTGACACGGGGATTTCCGACCAGAATGCTCAGAGTCCATCAAGGCCATGTTGTCGGAGGCCTTCAGAAAACTCTACACAGGACTCTCGATGAGATTGGAGGCCAACGACCTGTGACACGGACCACAGTAGCGAGCAAACTGCCGCTCGCCGCATCGCCATCTGCCTTCGGGGTAGCCGATGGACCTGTAGAGTTGTCCACTTTATAACGAGAAATGTGAGGTAAACTTCAAAGATGTTGGTGAAAGAGTACAGAACGATTGCAAAAGAACAATCTTTCTGCAAGGGTATTACAGTGTGCAGTGTGTAAAGTGCTAAAGTGTATTGCAGCTGAAAGATACATCCATGGGTAAAAACTAGAAAGTTGATTAATAAGAAGTTTAAGTTAAGAAAGACGTGACATTTCAAAGTCTCATCAGGAAAAACGAATTGGTGACGGAAGGGTCTAATGACATGATAGGAAAGCTCTATGCGTGTATGACGATAGGAATGACCACAGATGGGTTAGGACTGTGACGGATGATGATAATGAGAATCAGCGTTAAAGAAAAATGGGTTGGATTAGATAGACGGAAAAAAGGAAAATGGTGTAAGACGTTTGCTCCAGTTTTAGGGAATTCACTTCTGGAGGTTATAGGATAAGTGGAATAAGAGCTGTTCTCAAGGAGGTGGAGGAGATGTGTGCTGAAGGTATTCTTGAAAAGAGATTATAATGGTACTTGAACGATAAACTAGTACAGATTCGTTATATTGATGTCAGCAGAGATGATGATTATGGGGAAATAATAAAGTTTTCGAGAGAAAAGTATTAAGCATTGTATAGAGTATGGCTGTTGAACAATTTAAATTATAGCATAAGGCTAGTGACTTGGGTTCGTGAGCATCTTGAGCTCAGTTGGAAGAAGGAATGACAGAAACTAGTAAGTTTGGATAATGAGAAGAGGTAAAGGCCAGCGACTAATGAAGGAAGGAAACCTAATGGGCTTAAACGTGCAAGGGCGTTGCTCAAGAGGGAGCACAGACGAACCTAACCCGAATTGAAGAAGGAAGCATGAGCACTTATAGGCAGAGGTTGGGTAATAAATTCCGCGAGAACTCTCCAAAACGTTTGTCCACTCATCAACCTCTATTTAATATATACACACGAGCGGTGTAGCGAGTTCATCAAGGTCATGTTGACCTAGGCTTACGGGAGACTTTCGCTTGAGATTAGAGGCCAACGACCTGTGAGACCTACCACAGCAGCAAACAACCTGCTGCAACCGCCGCGCCGCGGTCGCAGCCCTACCTCCGCCGCCGCCGCCGCGCCGGTCCAACCACTGTACTCTCTGCATTCATTGAATTAAAAGAACATAGAGCAAAAGTTGATCTGTTATGACCATGTTGTTCAAGGAGATACTGTTGAAGAGACTGGGATTGGAAACCAATATCTTATGGCAGAATCTACTATCTTATGCCACGATTGCCGCTTCGGCCTACATTCAGTGTGAAGAATCAAAGCATAGGTTTTTATTAATTATCACAGCGTGTAAAATCAAAGGAAGATGGGCATCGTGTCCAATCACAAACTCAATTTCTTTATTAAGTGGCTGATCAGTTTTGAGGTCCTAATTGATAAGAAATATGTACAGAGTTTGTTTTTGCAAAGCTAATTATAACAATCTAAGTAAGAATTTATAAAAACACCTTATATCTTTCAGAAAATAAGGGCAATTACTTAAATAGGGTTCTAGGATAAATGTACCCTGAGTCCGGCGAAAGCTTTCAAGAAACCTACAAATTTTAGTAGGGTCCTTCTATGAATGGGACATGTACACGTTTCTTGCTTAGAACATTTTCCTCTTAACTCTTCCATCGGTTCTCTGTCTCATCCTCGCCAATAAAATTGTCTTATTTAAACACATATGTTGTAAATAATAAATGTACTAAAATAATTCGACACGAAATTATGTTAGATTTAACATTTCCTTTGTTTATTCACAATACTTTTTATATATTTATTCTTATGTTCCATTTACACTTGTTGAAATTATAGATTGTGAGATATTTTGCTGATCCCTCTGAAAGCATGCGACAAGAACGTAGCCAGCGAAGGAGTCCAGGGGGTCCGGACACCCCAAATTTTTAATTATTTAAATTACTTTTTTAGTAAACGGTATTTATTATTTAATTAATTCAGTATTGCTGACATGTATTGCTGAAAGATCGTTCTCAAAATAGATACGTATCAATAACTTTTTAATTACCAAAAAAGCCTTACTCTCTGTCCGTTTTGGGAAAATATAAGTTGTCTTGACTCCTCCCCCCCCCCCAAATCTTTTCCTGGCTACGTTCATAGTGTAACTATAAACGTATATGTTCAAATTAGTGTAACTATAATTTGTATATAGTTACACTAATTATTGATGATTGTTTTTATTTTAAGATTCATTTAATATATAGTGTAAATAAATAGACTAAGTTTTAGTTATAAATGTATTCATATATATATGTTAGTTTAATTTTTATGAGGTTAAGTGGTAGAGAGGACTTTATAGTCCTAACTTCGCCTCTAATAAAGTCATTTTTCATTTTCATTTTCATTTTCATTTTTTTCATGGCACTCGATTAAATGGCTTATCACTCGAGTCAAATCTCTCATTAAGTTTAAAAGAGAATAAATATTTATAAGTAGCTGAAATGTATGAAATAAATAAAAATGGGAATATAACCAATAAAAAGAGCTAGAGCAAACGATTATCATAAATGCTTTGCGGGTAGGTGTTGTCTGTTATCTTGACGTTATCGCGGTCTTAGTGCTGTCACCGCAATTTGTAAAGATATCGGCGGTAACCTGCGTATCATCAGCGATTATCTGAGGTTCGGCCAAGGTTCCCTGTGCGCTGTTGTAGTGCTCGACACCTAGCCAAGTGTCATGGGCTGTCAGCTATTATTACATACGGTGTGAGAGCTACTGACAAGCTGGGCCAATGTAAACATGAGTTACGACAATGACCTTTCCCAACTGACCTGCAGCACAATCGAACTTGAGCCTGGAATGAGTGAGATGATATTCGTTGTGTCAAGTGCAGCAAATAAAACGTTAAAAATTACTAATAAGCAAAAAGTTGTATTTTAATTTATACTTTAATATTTGTGTCTTTTTTCAATAAATCGATACAACGAAACATCAAAGAATCCGACAAAACCAAGCAATCCGACAAAGTAACAATGTAATAACAGTTGTCAAACACGGTTAGACAGACGGGCAGTTAACAATACATTTTTAAGAAAGCCATGTCGGGCCTTTAATAATTAAATTTTAAGGCTTTATTCGAAATACGCTAAATCAAACAATTTTTCAAATACAAAGAAATAATGGTATGAATTTAATTTCGTCAAATCCTCGTGTATTAATTTGAAGCAAATCTTCACATAAATATTTAATCAAATTGACACCTAAAAATTTCAGGTTTCATTATAGGCTAATAATTATACCAAACCAAAATTCTAAAACTTGAATAGCCTTGATCAAACCATTTAATCGAGTGTGATTAGATTGTTTAAAAAATACAAATTTAACTCATTTAACGCATAGTCGAACGATGAATACCAATTGAATATGTCAATCGCCTTATGTCAATAATTCCTGAGTTGAAGACCTCGGTTTCAATTATATTTCACCACAAAAGAACATGTATAAATTGGTAAATCAAGTATGGTACTATGCAAAATAATGTTTATAAAACAATCCTTTTATCCTACTAGAAATCAATCCAGTTAAACAAGTTTGATCCGGTTCAAAGTCAGTTAAAACCGGTTTCAGTTATTTGTTTTCTTTCACTCATAGATGTCACAGATAGTTGGACCAATAGTACTGAGAATTAACAGATGATCTAGAGTAAAAAAGATGTAAAATTCACTACCGAGAAATTGTCATTCCACATTACATTAACAATGTGTTAGACTTGCGTAGAGGAGAGTTTTTGTAATGCTAGAAATAGAACAGACCAATGTAGGACTAAAACTACTAAATTTTGGAAAATTATGAACTTGAGACAGAAGGGAATAGCATGTTTTGTTCTAGACGTATTTCCTTCGGTCACGTACTATACAGGCTGCGAAGGCAAATAAGGTCTATAATAAAATAATTTTATTGTAGGTCATACGTTAAAAATCTTAATAATTCCAAACCTCTAAGGAAACTCTTTGACGGCGATATCATGTTCTCGCGGTTGGTCAATGCTGCTTGAATCGTATTTTGTAAAGAATACCAAATAAAAAAGGAGTTTTGTATGGGATAATTCTAGACAAATTTTAAATTGCAAGTGTCCTTAGATTCTGCGAAATCTCCTAAAAGCCTGACAGAAAATCGATCATTCCTGAACCCCCACAAGTATCGATGACTGTGTAATGAGTGTGGAAATCCTATATAATGTACAGCCGCATGTGAAACTGACTGTCTGACTCACTGATACATAGATACAAATTCTAACATAGTTCTAGAAGTGCTGGAAACTTTAAATTTGGCACGCATATATAAACCGCAGAAAAGTCTAAAACCGAGAATTTTTACATTTAAACCCTCAAAAAAATTCGAGAGAATTCGCGCATTTTTCACCCTAACAATCCTTTTTTGTAAGTCCGATAGCGGGCGAACCGTTGGACCTAGCTCGGATCTGACGAAAAACGTTAGTCAGAAATGAAGCGAACTACAAAAAAGTCCAGTGACTTTTTGTTCTATCTCTTAAGTGACAAAACGCTGGAATATTTGCCACTCCACATATTTCTTTTTTTAATATCTCACAAAAAACATCACAACTGGGTTTTAGTGGTCGTGTGGTGTATGTTTCTATAAAGACTAATTCTGATTCGTATATTGGATTTCGTTTTACTGATTTCGGAATCACATTTGTCCTGACAATGCAGAGTGTCAAAATACTTATAATAATACAGATATGATATTTAGATTGTTACATTATAATACTGAGATACTTATAACAGAAGATGTATAATATACTGTATATGTACAGAAATGTACGCGTGCGAACATAGGTACAGTGCCCAGCGGGCCGGTAGGTTGTAACGACTGCAATTTGCATTACAGCCGTATTCGAGTCAAGGACTGCCATATTTCTCGGTACAGCCTCTCTACGGTTCTCAGTACAGTACCGCCCGGTATATGCTGTAGCTGTCGAGTTAAATGTCTCCTTGTGTTCTATGAGGAAGTTTTATAACATGTATTTTTCCAAGAAGTCCAGTATTGTGCCGGTATATTTTAAATACTCAGAAACAGATTTTGCTCAGTGCTGAATATGAAATGGAAGGGTGTAGTGGAAAAAAAAACAATGCATGAAGCGATTCAAATACAGGCTATAATTACATGCTGGATTTGCTTGTAGCCTCCATCTAGCACTCTGTTTAAGAGTAGGCAACGTTGCGGATTTTCAATTTAAATTCGATTCAAAGGCACTCATCAATACAAAGTACCAGATAATTCTGTCGGAACGTTTATTCTTTTAGGAATTTGTAACTAAAGTCTGAAATACACTGGCCTATTGCAGTATATCCAGAGTTTAATATGTCGAAGTATATTATTTACAGCATGATAACAAAGTCATAAATTGGAACTTTGATAAGAGTGACAAAACAAACATGCCACTCACGAGGATGTGTTAGTTAAAAGATGACATAGCCACATCGGATTGCACTTATCAAATATTCAAGAAGAAAAAATAGTTCTCTGTACGATCACGAAATAAGTTAGCATGATGTTTGCTACAGATCAACTCGGTAGCAACATGATTCGTGGTGAACCAAATTCAGAATTTACAAAAGCAAAGCTTTTACTCGACGCATTCTTCAAAAGAAATGTATTATACACTTGGAGCGTAGACTTCATATTCCTATTATAGGTAATTCACATTCCTCTAAAATCTTCTTCCGCGATTTCCCTGATTTCCTGCTTTCAGAAGACTACGTTCTTGTCAAGAAGCTTTTCGAGTTGCCAATGCGTAGTAAACAATCCAGTGACCGCCTGTTTAGTTTTCTGTTGTAATACGAGCTGTTTCCTTATAAACTTATTACATTTTTGAACTTATTTCTTTTGAGTAATAAGTTACGGTTATTTTACTGTGCCTATTCCAATAAACCACTCTATTGAAATCTGAGTTGAGATTTCCTATGGTTTATATTATAAGTTTCCCTTAGGCCTCAGTCACGATACGAGCGGTAAACGGTAAATGGTAAAGCGACAGATCGGCAGAGCGGTAATGCGGTAAAGTGGTAGTGGCCATGGTACAGGCGGTGTTTTTGTGTTCATACAATCATCGAAATGGAATTTCCGGAAAGTGAAAACAGCATTTTTGAGAGTACTTGCGTTACACAGGCCTAAAATATACGTTGTTCACCCTATAAATACACACAGAATTCGGTTCTATGAGTATCCGTCATCTGTTTGCTGGTTTGAGAAAAGATACAATTCGGTTTTTTGAGTACACCAGAATAAATATCAGTTGGAATTTTTCCCAGACCTGATAAGATATCCTTTGGTGAAGAAATTATTGGGTTTGCGGCATAAAGAGAAGAGGCTAGGCGGGCGTTATGGGTTCGAAATTATGCACAGAAATTTAAGAATGAGCTGAGCGCTGAGCGGCAGGAGAAAAATTAAATGTCAAGAGTTGGCGGAGTGCGGCGAATCAGCAGCACTGTGTGGTATCATCGCCCTACCGTTCATGTCTGCATGGCCGTGTCGAGCGTTTTCCGTACCACACAAACGGTAAACTGCCTTCCTGATCACGTATGTCTGTCACTGTTTTGTCAGCTATTATTAACACAAGTTGACAATCAGCTGGAATCGGACAGAAAAACTTCAGAAACTCCATATCGAGTCGCGGAAGTTGTCCCCATTTCTTATAACTAATCTAAAGTAATTGTATACACTTTTAAAATTTCTGAGTTTCGTGGGTAAAAATCAAAACCACTAGTATTTGCTAACTATACGTTATCTCCTGCAGAAAATATTAAATGCCATTAACATCTAACAAAACAGATAATGTAATGCCTTTATACGGTTAATAAAAGTTTATGTATTACATAAGACATACAGATAACATCAGTGACGTACTCGGAATTTGTGTTTAGGGGGAGCCTAATGTTATATAACGGTGGGAGAGAGCATTCGAAATAGCCATTCGAGAGCCCTGATGAAAATGATTGTTGCCTTTACACAAGTAATCAGATAAAGTTGTACAACACGATACACTGAAAACAATTTGATCGCTCTTCAGATGATCCAGCATACTTAACAGGTACCGAGATCAGCACCGTGCTGATGCAGGCAAACAATTACTACGTTGTGAGTCACAAAAATGCTGAGTCAGCAGCGCAATAGCCACAGGTCGTCGTTGTAGGCAAAGCTAGGCCGGGGCGGAAAAGGAAAGTCTGGTAGTGATAACAATATCCTTAATCAGCTGTTCTCTATTCCCGGCTTGCAGCAGTGCAGCCAACACAAACAATCGTATTTCAAACACTGGACCTCGCCTCCATCAAACTAAATATAAACATCGTCTTTCAGTTCCGTTTTTATTGCTCTGTTTGCCGATTACTCTAAAAATACCGACAGTTCGATTCGCTGAGTTATATTTATTCTGGAACTCAAAGGCACAAGAAACTTTAGGGGGAGTTAGAGAGAATGGAAGTTCCAAAATTAATATGGATTTCTATCGTCTACTTTTCTGTGTTTGTAAAATTAATGTTATGATATATTCCAAAAGCATTTAACCGTGAAAACTCGAATTTTTTGCGCCATTTCTCAACAAAACTTTATATACAACAACTTAGTTTTTAAGAGAGCTATTGATAGATGTAATAAAAGTTATACCTTACTATTTGGATTTTTTAAGTTTTACGAATTTAAAATATCCTAAATTTGACCAATTTAATAAAATTGGAAATGTGCTGAAAAGTGACAACTGTAACGTATGTTTTTCTTTGGCTCCCTTGGATAAAAATGTTAATTTGCTGACATTTTCGACCACCCTGTATATAAGAAGTAAAATAAATTTAGTCTTTTTTTCAAAATGATCAGTAAGTACATCTCTATCTTTGAAATGAGTTACGGCTCAACCTTCCTTTACATTTGGAAATCTTTTAAAAATGATCCCTAGCCCCTCAGAAGTGCCACTTTTTGGCATTTTTAATTGTTAAAAAATATTTCCCCGAATTCTATAGGATAAAAATATAGGGGTTTTCGTGAAAACGTTACCGATCAGCTGCTATACATCGTGGATGGGTGGTTTGCCTCACCGTGTATACCTCTTTATTTCATATGAATAGAACTTTGAATAACAATAAAAACAATTATTTCTACAATATTATAGATTAAATTAAATCGTACCTAAATGGTGGAAACAGCGAACAGAAGAATTACTTATTTACTTGAATAGTTATATTCTTTTCTTCTTCAATACAGTTTAATCTTTGCTAGTTGGGTTAAAAATTTATTCTTACAACCTGGTTTACTTTTCTCCATTCTGAAATTACTAAGTCAACTACCAGCTGAACTTTGGTAAAAAGGGTTTTCGATTGCGGGTTTTCTCAATTGTTTTCGGATAATTTTATAGTGACAGATAAATCACTGCTTTGAAGGTAATGAAGCATACTAGATACCAGTTAATAACACAAATTATGAATAGTTCCCCAATTGTTCCACGGTGACCGCAAACACTTGACCGTGATACAATGCCCTTGCTCCCATTATTTGATCACTATGCAAATGGAAGTTAGATCTGCTTGTAACACTGTTTCATGAATATTCTAATATGTCGGAATAAATTAAAAGAGTCACCTGAAACTATAAGAAAAACTAAAGTATCAACGAGTTTACTTGCAAAATGAAATTTGTTGTATTCATCCAAACTGGAGAGGTTGCTCAATTATAAAAGATCTTCTTCATAATTAATTAGAACTTACCACTCGCACTAACCATAGTACACAGTTATATTTTGTAATTAATATAAAACAAGGGGCAAAATTTATTCCATTGCGATCTAATACTTAATTTAATAAATAATTATTGGTGGATTTAATTTTTTAGTTTTAGTTTTTTTACTAATTCTTAAATTTTATTTTATTAAAATATTTTTGGTCACACGAATTACAAAAATTGTTACCAAACCTGTTAGATTTTTGTGTTTTTAAATTTAACATTATTTAATAAAGTAAAGCTGTTAAAATAATTTATTTATAATATAGTTTATATCTATTTTTTATTCTTCATATTATCTAAAACATAATTATATTCATTAACCATATCTAGTAACGCTTTTCAATCCCATAACGACAATAATGTGTTAATTAATACAACCTTTAATTTCTCCGTGCACAGAGTTTACCAGCAGTAACCGATGTGGGTGTTGAGAAACGCGCCAGTGTGTCCACTAATCGTGTATTAATGGGGCAACCAGTGGTCAAAACAAGAATAATTAATTGCTGCGCCATTTTAGGCCGAGTCAAAACATCTCGAACTGAACGCTGTAGGTTCTGTCAGAGATATTAATCCTTCAACTGACGCAACCAGTGTTATGAATATCATATACAACGTAGTTTGGTCGGTTCATGACACGTGCTGAAATCACTAGGAAAGCATGCAAACCTTGAAATATTTTCGCATTGCTATAAAGAGTTATGTAATTTTCCGACGTTGTGTGAATCGAGATATTTTACAGCCAAAATGCATTTTAGTGCTAAATAGTGAACGTGTATTACAAAGAGAATGACAGTATTGTAATAAATAAATTTAATCTATATGATTGGAATAAAACCTTTGGTTTGTTTTAAATAGTGTTTTCTAATTAAGTGTTAAGAGTAAGAATATAGAGGTGAACTACATGTGATATGTAATGAAGAAAATATTGATATACGTCTAGTAAACGTTGTAAAAAGAAACAAACATGTAAAGTTTGTAATCAGAACCCTTTTCTCTTAAAAACTTTATTATTATAATTGACTAGTGTACATTCCAGACTGTTGTTGTTTTTTATAATTTTATTGTATTTTTACATTTGCGTAAGTCTGATAACATAATGCTCTGATTTTTGTAAATGGGTTAAATTTATGATTTTGATCTTTCATCTTTATTACAGACTAAGTTAATTTTTTTAGTTTCCCCTTCCTCGAATGGAATCTTTGCTAACGCTGAGCCGATTATAAATTACAAATATAAATATATAATAACATTTTAATATATATAACATTTTTATGTACACAATAAAACATATTTTAATTATATTAGGTGCATGCGATGAACATATTCCGTTTATATTCTTACTACACGTATTACCATGTAAAGTGTTTTCTGAAAAATTATTATTTTCTATCGATATGTTGTTCTGTGATAAAATATTTTATGAATTTATTATTTTTTACCTATTTTGTTTATTTCTTTTGAAAGTGGTGATGGAGGAAATAGTATAATTTATATATTTGTTATCACGGCTATTTTCAGCAGTATTTATATTTATCCTATGTTAGTACAATGAATGGTCAACTAAGACCCTTTTTTTAATTATCCTATTTTGTATTATTCTAACGCTTTAAAACACTAGTTCAAGTTTGGTAAAAGATAATGTTGTTTTAAGAACTCTGTATATTCTTGGGCATAATTTAAAATTCAATTAGGGCTCTAGCCATCACGTTTTGCACCATTGTAACTGTATATTACTGTAACGAATGTTACATTAGTACATTTTTTGTCGAATATCAATATGGTTAACAAAATATATTTTTTTTATTTCTGTATTTTTAATTTGTAAATGTATTGAATATTAATATTACTATACAATTCATTGCGCTTTTAATCTTATACTTATATTATTGGTATCATGCATGCATATTCGTGTGTATCTTATACATGGCAACTGATTGATCTAGAATCCTTAATATTTTAATCTTTAAAACAGGTGTTTCAATAAGAAAGTAATAATGTATTAACGTAAATGTTGTGTACAGTCGGTTGCAAAATGTCTGATTTATAGTTAAATAAGGTAATAGAACACCATTCAAAACCTGCAAGAAATTCTATTTCGTCTTTAAATACATTTTGCCATTCCTGAAATTAATTGGTCATGACGTAATAGAAACTTGTATAAGAGACTTGAACGTTAGGTTTGTCGAGAGTTGTGACGGTTGTTATCACGACGCGACGTGTTGTAGGTTACTTACTAATTTTAATATTTTGCTTGTTTATTATCTATTATACATTTATGCACTAAAAATACGTTTTAAAAGTCACAAGACATGAATTTATAAACTTGATAAACAGCTAGCTTGAAAGTAAACTAAATATGCGATTTGGAAATATTCAGTATAAAATCTTGTGTATGAACTCAATTAAAATTCGAATAAAATAGTTTTTGAGTGTACAATATCAAGTGTATACACAATTTTTGGCAGGACGGACATGTAGAATAAAGAGAGCTTAAAATTATGTGTTACAAATGGTTTTCACCAATATTTTACATTTAACATTACACTTTTAATGTGGGATCACTGAAAAAAAATTAGGGAACTCCCCCCATGATGTGCCATGATGCGTACTTTACTTGTTAAATATATCATCCTAAATCCATTTTTATTCCGCTTCCTGCCAAATCTCGTGTATGAAATACTGTCTTATTTAATATCTCCAATATGAAACACTTTTTCAGGTCATCCATTTTAAGGAGTTTTAATCATTTTGGTGCTTTTTCTGGATTAATCGAAACCTTTAAAATTATAATCTATGCTATTATTAAATATCCTCCAAAACGCAGGCCTTTCCGCTACACACAAGTACGATAGGTTAACCAATTACTGCAAGTATACGAGCAATCGAATCCAAATATATCGTAACTTATTATGTCAATAGGCTATTAGAAATCACGTTAAAGTTAGCTAACTGTTAGGTAAAAGTCTATTCATGTTGATAACACAAAAGCCAAACAAATCTCTGTAAAATGGCTGAAAGTTTTAAAGAATGTATAACATTGCACTCTGTATTAGAACAACACGTCAACTAGTTTTCGTAATATCACAGCTCGCCGGAATGTCATCACTTCCGCACAGTAGTTCTACATATTGCACAAGATCACTCGTCGTAAGCGACATTTGGAACGTGTCATATATATGGCTATAACACATAAGCTAAATAAGTGTCAAATTGTTTAATAATAACCGTAAATTAAAGTAATATCCGTACATGTTTATAACGTTAATTGAGGAAAATAAATTGTCCACTGTAATTGGTGTGCCGGCGTCCACGTGAAACACATAAGCTTTCGTTTAGTTAAACATAACTTCTAGGAAAAAATTAAAATGTTAAACCAACGGAATATAATCCATGTTTAAAACTTTGTTTCAGAGCTATTAAAATACAGTAATTAATTTAAACTGAGGTTTTATTTTGTGCCAAATAAAATTACACAAGTATTACTATCATAATACATAATATACACACATAGGTTTGTATAGCACGTGTATTGCATTTTTTAATTTAATTTGTGTTACTGTATTAATCACTTAATCTTTCAAAATTTATCCTACATTGTTTAAAATTTTTCAACTAATTAATGTTTGTACTTTTTGTCTTACAACAAAAAAAGTCGGTAGAGGAATAATATTCCTTTTAAAGTGGAAAACCCAAAGAATTGCACACCTTGCTGTGGCACGTCATGGCACTGTCACCTGCACTGTCTGGCGACAACAAATTCCTGGAAGTTCGGCTAATGTTGCCAACCAGGAAAGTGGAAGTTACCGGTGCGTTGTGGCCGGAGACAAATACCGGCTTTGACTTCGTTATCTCCGCCAAGGCAAGGTCTCGGCGCTCAGTAAGCAAGTCGACCGCCTCGTGTTTGTATTAAGTATGTTTGCTACAACTCATAAAGAATAAAAATTTAGTAAATGTCGCATGCTTGAAGATGGATTTGTAAATGTTACGATGAAACCTAAATATTGTCATAGCTATTATTAGAAATATGCATAATGTGATTCAGGTGATGTTGATCTTGTTATTATTTATTTTTCAGATAGGCTTATTTGTTAAAATATATTAGTTTATTTATTGCAGTTAAATTATTATTTATTTTCAAAAATGTGTTAAATAAGTATTAGTTTAATAACAGTTTTTAGCTGCATATGTGGAGTTTTATTTGTGACTTTTATTATTTTGCCAAATTTCATTCATTATGAATTAAATTTTTTGCCTTTTTGTAATTATGTAATACATATCAGTAGTTGTACATTGGGAAGTATATGTAGCATATGCTGTTCTGGTTAAGATCTTGCACAGGCTCGTCGTAGGTACTCTTTATTCTGATGTTAAGTTAGACTCTAAGCTATGTATTGCTAAACCATCGCAACTGGTTAAAGATGGTTTAGTATTTTCAAATCAGTATTTTGTAATTTAATTGTAAACATTTAATGAAAAATAAATCATTATTTCAAGAATGAGACTGACAGTAAAATAATGTGTGTCGGATACACACAGCAGCTAGATGAATTAATTATATTTTGGAAATTTCAATTTCCTCCCTGCCTTTCTCTGACAACAGTATTTCGGACAATTTATAAACTAATTATTGTTGTTAATATAGTAAATTCAAATAAACGAAAGCAGGCACAAGAACCTCTTGAAGGCACATTACCACGAGTATATTTGCCAGGAATCTGACCACGAAATCACTTCACCACTATCACTAGGAGTCGAGACCATAGAGACACGGTAAACCTCTCAGACGGGTCAGATGTGTGATAGTGACTACAGGTGAAAAGGTCTGAAAGTCACTTTACTATTATCTATACCTAGTGTTCTTCACTTCCCCGTGACGTTGGACTGTTTCCCGACGCTCTCAACCTGTCGTTAGCGGTCAATGGTCAGGTCAGCAAATTGAGCCAGGACACTAAATTGGATGTTTTCCTTGTAAACCTCCTCGCAAGTCAATAAACTGATACTGTGTAATACCCAAACAAGCAAACTGACATCATGTATGTATATAAGGTACATTAGTGTAGAATTTCTAAGCAATTTATTTGATGATGAATTTAATGATGGAATTTAACATTAAACTGGAGCAACTGAATCCTCGGAAGTGTTTACCAATTAGAAAAATAAATTTATAATTCACCAAAAGACAGTTAAAAATCTACTTTTTCTAAGCCATTTCATAAACACTGTTCTATCTACAATTAATTCCAAATGGAGAGTTTTCTTGTAGAATATATACAAACAAATGTACCTATGTAATAAAGTAAAAAGAGGTTGTAAACATGTTTTTAATTGTTATTTTTCGTAATCAATTAATTTCAATTTGATTTTGCTAAAAAGACAGGTTTGCTGGATACCGTTTTTGGTAGATAAATAATTTACCAGATGCAAATAAAAGGGAAAATTTAAAAAGTTTGATTCAACAGATATGTATATATGTATATGTATAGATATGTAGGGAACAGTCAATCAGCGTACATGCGTGAATGGAAGGTGCCTAATATTCCAACTGCTTTCCTGGACGGATACATTATAGATTCAAACCATATTGTTAGACCTTAAGAGAGTAAGATAAATGTTATGTAATATACGTTTTAATTTTGAAAAACTTTTGTTTATCAACTAAACGTTACCCGAAACTCGATAGTAAAGGTCTATTTGCGTTACACCCATTTGCGTAGTCACTAAATCACATTTTGCATTTTCCATTACAAAATTGAAGAGATACGGCACTTTTATTTTGTAATTATTTTATTTTATATTGTAACGTACTTTTATTTTCTTCTATGCGAAAGAACTGATTATTTGTTTCCTCTGTGCCCCACATCCAGCTGGTGTCGTGTGATCGCTAACCAGTTCAGGTGATCCTCAGTAGTTAGCGGGAAACCGCAAACTGGGCCTTGGACACTAGTCTATCTGTTTCACACATTCGTTCGGCGAAAACATCTTTTAGCCGCAAAACACAATATGTAACACAGACTTAAATCTTTGATTTTAAAAGAAAACAGACCGTGTATCAATATGAGAATTATATGGTACACTTTCGTGCAACAACATTAATTCTAAGCGGCGATTTGTAAATAGCGTTAAATAAACAAATTATTGGAATCGTCTACTAATGACCTCATTTTGATGAGTTACATTTAAATGTTGAATATGTTGTGCTGTTTTCGGAGTTCACTCACTATAGCATGTTTAATAGCTTTTGTGTTATAAATACATCATCACTTTCTTTCTTTTTCAGTCACACAATGCGCAACTGCGTTTAAGCAGATTTAGCATTGTATGAAATATCTCAGACTGTTACATAATTAAACCTTTAACTTCGAAATTAGACAAGTTAAACTTTATATTAATCGTACAAACAGTATAACACATTAATTTTTACGGCGGGCATACATTTTTTTCCTTACAATCAGGAAGGTAACGAAGTATTACTTATACCTCGCGTCAATATTAGACCATAGAGTAACAGATTATTACACCTTGGTCTGTGAAGTGTTTTATAGCTGCTCCATTATTTCTAATCAAAGATATTGTTATTATTGTTATTGTATATATTGTTTATTGTTATTGTTGTTGGAAACAACGTCTCCATTCTGTCAACTAGTTTTGACGATCGAATCTGGGTGTCTTAATAATTTGTCCTTTTGGAATGTCTCAGTTCTGATCTTAAACATTTCCTCCATTTATAGTTTGATTTTCCTTATCCAACAATTAGCCGTAAAGACAATGTCGGTTTTAATTAATAAGTACAGAGTCAAATCTGTTTTCGTTTTACATCTAGACTTTTTGTGTGGATGATCTGAAACTGAGACCCGGGTCAGTTTATCGTGTTACTTCTGAATAGGCTTAAACCATTATTTGCATTCAGAAATAGCGTGCTCTAACCGAGATTTGAACCCGAGTCACTGCGGTGACAAGCTGAGACGCTAACCACTCAGTTACCGACACCGGCAAATTGTGCATACTTCAACATGTACAAAGCTACCATATTGTTAATATTTAATGGCAAAACAGTGATTTGGCCTGCAGTAAAAAACCTCTACTTCACGGTTTCTTTACGGTAAGCTTTTACTATCACATAGGTCTACTTTGATGATTGGTGTCATATTGGAATGTTAACTCAATTAGCCACTTTGTGTCATGATGGTGTGTACTCAAGTCACATTTAAGAGCCGGTTATACTGACGGACATCCAGGTTGTAGTACACTAAAAACAATGTACACTTCGCGACCTCATACGGCTTCATTTTTAGTCGTAAAATCAATGGGAGGTGTCTAATTTTAAGGATATAATTAATATGCATCCATACAAATTTTAGTTTATTCAACATTTTAAAAATCCATTCATACATTTCTCGACTTTTTTGTCCTTTACCGTTTAAATCAACAAAAAGTATAGGCTATACTTCAAAATTCTAAAAAGCGTTTGGATACGTAGTAAGTGAATGAGGTTTAAGGTTGTTTTCATGAGCAAAAACTCAAGGTCGATAGACTCTTAAGAGCTATAGCTGTGTTGTCACTTGTCACCGATACCCGCATTAGGCGATGAGGTTATGTAAAAGACGCGCTGAGTGAAGCTCCACAACTGTCTAGGTCAGTGGCGACACTCAGGGCTTGCTGTCGTAACCGTAACGTAGAACTATAGACTGCATCTTCTGCTACAGATGACATACTTACGCTCAACGTTGTTTAGTTATTTAATAATCTAAACACCGATCAACAAAAAACCTAGTATGAAAGTCCGCTGGAAAAAAACTGATTTGGATTGAAATTGGCACAATTGGCATTATTACAGAATATTCCTTTAGTGTACTGTATATTTTGAACACATCATAATTTACCAAATATAATAATAGTTATAATACCCGATTTAAGAACAATGCGTACTAAACTTTGGAACAGCTTGTCGGGGCTTTTTTTTCAATATAGAGATTTCTACAGGAACCTGACATCGTTATTTCGTCTTAACTGCGATTCCCGGCAATTTTTATCTTTATGAAGGATTTTACCAATTGCAGATAAGGAGAGCTACAAAAAAACACATGACATGCGAAATGAAAAATGGCTTAATTTTGAAGGCCTTAAAGTAAATTTTATCGTTAAATAATGTCCAAGTTAATTGCTATACTCGTATGTAGCATTAACAATTAATAAGAAGTACAGCAAATTACGATTACATTTTTAATACGAACGAAATAATAAACTAGCTATTTTTGTTTTTTAATCAATTTCTTTAGTTTTTAAGACTGTTTGATTTATTAGTAAAAACCATTCCCTCCCTCAAACAAATCCATGTTTATTACATCCTTGGCCTACATTTATTAAATTGGAAACTAAATTATGAATCAACAGTACATTGAGCCTATCTATCTTTTTTATAAATACGTGTTCGCATTTTCAATGCAAAATTTCTCATTAATAATTTTATAGGTGATATTTGTCCTAATATACGATTTAAGGTAATGGTTACATTTCTATCTTAAAGCTGGTTACAACTGTTTTAACGATTATCCAAGACTGTTATGTTCAAAATAAAATACACAAGACACCAAGCCATCAAATAACCATTTCTGAACCCCAAATCCATATAATAACGTATTATATAATTTTTACATATGTAAAATATACCCTTTGACAAAACTGCGTTTTACAAAACATTATATCAATTTAAAACCCTATTGATTTATTAAAGGCTTAAGTTATTTTTTTATTTTTGAATAAATTTCCTTAATTCCAGGAATAGAAAAAAATAATGTTTGTGTTTTTTGAAAATTGAGAAACTTATAAAGGGAACGATGATAAATGTTTAGAAAAGTCTTCTTTAAGAGTATTTTGTATTATCTTAATTATATAACTATAAAAGTATATTGCACAATATTTTATGAACTTTCTTTCTTCATAAACTGTGAAGTTTCCAAGTTGCGCAAACCTACACCCTTTATATAGCCTATATATACATATATAGCCTATCTTTACAGAACTTGTATTTGCTTGTTACAATAGTTTAGGACGAGTTGTGATTATAGGCGGTTTATTGTAATTCCACGGTGGTAATTATAATTCTTATCACATTCTGACAACAACTGGACAATATGATCATTGCTACTAACAACATGACTAACATTTGGTGTAAAATTAAAGTGGTGCGCATTTCTTACATTAATTTAATCAAAGTTTCCATTCAAAATGCCATTTCTTTCTAACATTAATTATAAATAGCATGTTTGATCGATAAACTGTTCAGTGTAACAGTGTATTAAAAGCAATTTTACATAGTTATACTTGAAATTATTATCATAAACTTTTTAATTGCATTAAGTCTAATGCGTTTAGATTGTTTTTGCAATCAGAATTTAGAATTTCAGATCAAACTATATCAGTTACATGTGTAAAGTTCTTTGAAATGAATGGGCGTGGTAACTTATTAACTTAAGATAACTTATTTTAACTAATAATTAACTCATGTTAATTTCGTAACCTTACTCTGTCGGTATCTTTACTATATGATCTAAGTTATTCAGTTCAAACCGTGTCGAAAACACTCGAGTTCGTTTAACGTCTATTGACTGAAAGTGGCTCTCAACAGGCCGAAATTTATCAAAATTGTATTGATAATATTAATTGATTATGTAATTTTTGACTCGTTGTGAATTGGGAAACGTAGGCTAGACTTATATAGTTACTTATGCGGTTATGACTGCCTTTGTCGTTTTCGTGCAGTTTCAACTTTTTCTAAGATACAAGTGACAGTCACATGTTTATACAAATTTGCAATTGAATAAGACAAGTTTGACACAAATAATAGTTAACAAAACTTTTTTGATTAACTGTATTGAGATCTATAGCTTTTAATCACATCTAATTTTATATCTAAGATATTTCTTTATATAAATTGTATTAACCCCCTACGTCTGAATTAAATGTTAGATCATTGCTTAAAATGCTTACAATTAAAGTTTAGTCAAATGAGTCTATTTATTACTAGGCCCTTTAAGAAATAAAATATAGAAGGTTTTAATTTTAAATTGCCCAAACACCGATTAATTCAATTAATTATGTTCTCATAATTATAATCAACAATTTTTAAACTAACCTAAAAGTAAATTGGCAGTTATAATGTGTAATTATTTATTTTTTTTTTTTTTTAAAGAGACCAGATTTCTAAAATGATTTCCTTACTTATCAAAATATTCCTAAGAATATAATCAAAATAAATAATATAGTTGTAGTAGATAAGTACTTTTTGAAGTGGTATTTATTGAAACCATAATATGTTAAGTTATAGAATTTTACAAATACTAAAGTAATAAATATCCCTGAGATATAATTTTATTCACTCTAATAATAGTGAATACTTCAATAATAATAGTATAAATTTGTTCAAATAGAAGAATTTCGGTAATGATAATGTAAAACTATTGTCTAAAGGTACAAACAATTTAAGAAAATTTCATAAATGAAAATCAAATGTTTAAAAACTATTATATTAATTCAAATATTAATGGCACGAGACCGCCGATAACAAGACATTGTCGGTGACTCACCGTTGAACTCAGTGTATCCCCAACTCATGTTGTTTACTTGCGCGTCCTTGGCGGAAATGAGCGTCTAGAGTATCAAGTGCAGGATTACAGGCGCGATTCGCGAACTGTGCAGTGATTATGGTTGTAGGTCTTCTTGCTTTTAACATACCGGTCCCTCGACGGTAGTGGGGGTAGAGCGTCACGTGATTATTCTTCTCCCACTTCGTGGTCGTAAACTGATAACTCCTACACCAATCGTATGCCCTGAAAAGTTAGTAGAAATTATGCAAGTAACTGTAATAAAATGCTTTAATTAATAGAATGTTTTTCGAACCAAGTTATGTAGTTTCAAGAACACGATTTCATCAAATTTTGGCTGTGAAATTATGGTTGAATATGTGAACAGTTCAAAGAAACCGGCATAGGCAAAGACGAACAATAAACAATGTAGTCAGTGCCTTCATGATTGCATTACTATGTTTACACTCATGGCCAATTTGTTCCTATAAAAAGTTGTTGTCTTTATTTTTAACTTGATATACTTAAATTATATCCGTTATCCTATGGTGTATTAAAATAAAAGTCACTCTAAGTTCTTTGCTATTGTGGAAATTTGTAAAGTTATCGAGCTTTTAACAGATTAACTGAAAAATTCGTACCGTTACGTTGGCTCAACTGTAATAGAAGACTAGTTTTTCGACACGTGTTTCTGACGTTGCGATGTCTGCTAGCTCGATCAGCTGAGCAAATGAAAGTTTACGGATGACGATTGGTGAATACTGACGGTGGCTTTACTGTCTGTCATATTAATTGAACTGTGGTGTTTAGGTTAGGATTTGTTTTTAATATTACTTTAAGGATTTCTTGTTGACCATGTCAGTACAAGAGCTACTAGAAAAAATTAAAGATTTAGAAAACCAACTAGAAAAAGAAAAATTAAAACATGAACAGCCTAGAAGAGCGAAAATTAGTGAAATGTCATCAGAAGTCGTTGATTCTAACCCCTACAGGTAACCCATATGGCAAATCTTTACTGCAAAATTTTGACACTCATTAAGTATATTTATTTTCCTTTTCTTGTTTACGCTAATGTTTAATATTGTGTTATAGTAACTTTATTAACAATTACATCAATATAACTAAGGCTTGAAGTGTCAGAACCTTGCTGTTAGGCTTCTAATTAAACACTAGGAAACATAGGCCTGCGTGTAATCAGATAGTGTACATGTTTTCTCGGTTATACCGACCACATTCCTATTGGGGACAAAAGAAGAGTTCTTAACAATTTTTAGCACAAAAAATTGTGTCTCTCTTAACTATATAACGGGTAGGGTACGATAAGCGGACCGGGTCAATCCATTCCAAATCACCCAATAAAAATAAAATTTGTTGCTCAACATTTTTAATTTGCTTAATTTTTTTATTATGAGTTCCCTATGGGTAGACAATCACAAAACACTATTTGAAAAAATTTTACAAGCCATAGTTATTTCCTGGCGGCCATTTTAAAATGGCAGTTTTGCAGATTTTAGCAAAATACGCGGTTTGCGAAAAGTGTAATTGCCAAGCTATTTTTAAAGATATCAGAATAATCCAAAAACCAGTGTGTTCAGCATAAAATGAACTTCAATTTGACATTATAATAATGTTTCTTTTGTGCAAGAAAGTCAGTCAAAGTTGTTCTGCAAAATCTCGGAAGAAAATCATCAATTGTTACTTTTTAAGACTATAAAAGTTTAAGAAGGAAAAGAGACTCACAACTAATATTTTATTTCTTTGTTGAAAACTAATATAACTACCTACTGAAAAAGTTTTAGCCCTGAGAATGCTCTCCTTTTTTTTCTAGAGCTTTTCAAAAATGGCCGAAAGCCTAATAATGTCAATTTTCTAGGGTTAATAACTAAAAAGGGACTGAATGAAAATTTTACAGAATGTTCTTTATACAAATAGGAATATCTCATAAAAAAATTATGACTGAGACTTAACTACATTTAGAGATATACAGCATTGAATTTCAGTTAAACGCGCTACCCTTTTTCTCGCTTGTGCGGTACCAAGTTAGCAAACAAGGGCTTGTTTAAATCATTATGTTAACAATAAACTTATATTTAATGCTCAAATAATTATATTCCTTATTTAAACCTACTTAGGATTTACAATAAAAATTATTTAAAACCAGAAAATAATGGTATAAATAAACAATACTCATAACCACAAAATACCACTTGCGCACTTTAGGAAAAATAATTTGCTTAGGTCTATTATACTGTCAAAATGTATATGCATTTCAATTTATGTTCTAAAATATAATATTATTAAATACATTTTATAAAATATATGATGTAAAAATATATGTTAGTACCTGAGGAATATTTTAAAATAGTAATAGTAAAAGGTGAGTGACTTGTCAGCTGAAGAACAATGTTTGCTAAAATTAAGAATTTCGAAAGAAATTACTAATATTTGCCACTACCACAAAGATAAGTATTTAGACAAATACAACCACATTTATGGGAAAAAATGTTGTGGGAATAAATGAGAAACTATGTAATGAATTATCATCTTTATTTAATTCGCTGATGAAAATTGCAGCCAATAAGTAATTGAAACCAATGTTTTAAATCTAAATGCACAGAAGAACAATATTATGTGGATACAGTATGCAAGTGTAGTACAAAAATTTTATCGGTAAGTTAAGTTGGAGAATTATAATTCTTACCTATTGTTCTCACTGTGTAAGATTATGAGTTACTATTTTAAAATATTCCTCAGGTACTCGTAACATATATTTTTACATCATGTATTTTATAAAATGTATTTAATGATATTATATTTTAAAACATAAATTGAAATGCATATACATTTTGACAGTATAATAGACCTAAGCAAATTATTTTTCCTAAAGTGCGCAAGTGGTATTTTGTGGTTATGAGTGTTGTTTATTTATACCATTATTTTCTGGTTTTAAATAATTTTTATTGTAAATCATAAGTAGGTTTAAATAAGGAATATAATTATTTGAGCATTAAATATAAGTTTATTGTTAACATAATGATTTAAACAAGCCCTTGTTTGCTAACTTGGTACCGCACAAGCGAGAAAAAGGGTAGCGCGTTTAACTGAAATTCAATGCTGTATATCTCTAAATGTAGTTAAGTCTCAGTCATAATTTTTTTATGAGATATTCCTATTTGTATAAAGAACATTCTGTAAAATTTTCATTCAGTCCCTTTTTAGTTATTAACCCTAGAAAATTGACATTATTAGGCTTTCGGCCATTTTTGAAAAGCTCTAGAAAAAAAAGGAGAGCATTCTCAGGGCTAAAACTTTTTCAGTAGGTAGTTATATTAGTTTTCAACAAAGAAATAAAATATTAGTAGTGAGTCTCTTTTCCTTCTTAAACTTTTATGGTTTTAAAAAGTAACAATAGATGATTTTCTTCCGAGATTTTGCAGAACAACTTTGACTGACTTCCTTGCACAAAAGAAACATTATTATAATGTCAAATTGAAGTTCATTTTATGCTGAACACACTGGTTTTTGGATTATTCTGATATCTTTAAAAATAGCTTGGCAATTAAACTTTTCGCAAACCGCGTATTTTGCTAAAATCTGCAAAACCGCCATTTTAAAATGGCCGCCAGGAAAAAACTATGGCTTGTAAAATTTTTTCAAATAGTGTTTTGTGATTGTCTACCCATAGGGAACTCATAATAAAAAAATTAGGCAAATTAAAAATGTTGAGCAACATGACCTGGGTGATTTGAAATGGATTGACCCGACCCAGTTTTTCATATAGAAGAATGTAGTCTTCGATACCTAATATTCGCATCTCAAATCCTAGACTATCAATTGATATAAAAGTATCTATAGTCCTCAATAACAATCATATGTTTTAAATAAAAATATGGATTTAATATTTACAATGATGAAACAAATTATTATAACAAAAATTAGGAAAACTTAAGACTACCATATTTGCTCCTCTCACCATCAATCGATATAAAAGTATAGTCCTCAATAACAATAATATGTTTTATATTAAAATATTAATTTAATATTTTAATTAAACAAATTATTATAGCAAAAATTTAGAAAACTGAAGACAACCATATTTGCTCCTCTCACAGTTACAGTTGTTTCTTTCCCACAAATTTCACATAATGGGAGTCCAACATGTTGAAGCCACAAAAACAATATATTTTATTTATGTTTTATCATCTTTCAAAGCAATGTCGTGTAGTTTTCTAAAATTGACTGCCATTTTTAATAATTAAAATTATTTATGTAAAATTGAAATATTACCCTATGAGTATTATTGTAGTGTTTACAGCCGTTGGTATAGACTATTTAAGTTAATAATTCAAAATAATTAATCAGTATCGATTGATTATATCGATGGTTATGATTAAGTAATATCGTTTGCCAATTTCGATATAAAAAACCGGGTCCGCTTATCGTACCCTAACCCTATATAACTACCATGGAGGTTATCTATAGGCCTTTATAAACAAATTGTAATTTTCTATAAGGGTAGGGTACGATAAGCGGACCCGGTTATTTATATCGAAAAATGTAATCATCAATACCTAATATTCGCATCTCAAATCCTAGACTATATATCGATATAAAAGTATCTATAGTCCTCAATAGCATTCATATGTTTTAAATTAAAATATGAATTTAATATTTACAGTGATCAAACAAATAATTATTATAACCAAAGTTAGGAAAACTGAAGATGACCAGATTTAGCGTCCGACCAAGGATAAGCGGACCCGGTTTTTTATATTGAAATTGACAACCGATATTAGATATTACTTAACCATAACCATCGATATAGTCAATCGATACTGATTATGAATAGTTAACTTAAATAGTCTATATCAACAGCTGTAAACACTTTCAAATAATAACGTAAGGTAATATTTCAATTTTACATAAGTAACATTTGATCATTAAAAATGGCGGCAGTCAATTTTAGAAAAATACACGACATTGCTTTGAAAAATTATAAGACATATTTTACGTGGTTTCAACATGTTGGACTCGTACCGAAAAACCCATTATGTGAAATTTGTGGGAAAGAAACAACTGTAACTGTGAGAGGAGCAAATATGGTTGTCTTCAGTTTTCTAAATTTTTGCTATAATAATTTGTTTAATTAAAATATTAAATTAATATTTTAATATAAAACATATTATTGTTATTGAGGACTATACTTTTATATCGATTGATGGTCTAGGATTTGAGATACGAATACTAGGTATCGACGATTATATTCTTCAATATAAAATACCGGGTCCGTTTATCGTACCCTACCCTTTCAACTTATTAGTTATAGCCATTTTAATGTAAAAAAAAGAAGTAACATATTTTGAAACTTTTAAAATGGCGATGAATATGGGGAAAATATGACAGATATTTCTCAAGTAACGAGATTTGTTTACGTGGCTTACAACATGTGGTTTTGGCTGCTGGTAACACTTGGGGAGAATTCTTTTCTCCATTATACAAAAGCGGTTACTTATTGATATCAAGCTGGGAAAATTATAAACATTGTAAGGTTTCTTTGATATCTAAGTCTAGGCTATAGTTGGTTTTGTAACGTTATTATAAAATTTATGTATTTAAAAGTGTAATGTTGAGATTATTCTTATTACGGTAATTTATTATAACTCTTATTGTGTACAATTTTTAAATACATCTAATTTGGATAATATATCGAATTGTTCGATAACACCAATCGAATAACGAGTGTAGGCCGCTTATTAAACTCTCCCCTACACCATCAATACAAGTAGCAGACACTTAGTAGCTCAGATCATGCAGATGTTCCAAATTTGCGGTAGAGAATGCACATGGTAAAAAGGCTGAAATAAGACTAAACGATAGCCCATCCTGATTTCGGGGCATTCGTGTGAGTGATATGCTCTGAAAAAGATCATGTAAAAATAAAAAACTGTTCTAAGTTTGATCAAATGAATTAAATGCTTTTAAAATGAATGTTTTGTCAATTAGGGTGTAGAATTTAACTGTCCGCAAATATTTAGATTGAACCATCACACTCACATTTTCCATCATTTTTTTTAATTTTAGAGGTGTGTTCACCTCCAATCCATTTCTAAATTTGCTAGTGTAAGAGTCAAGAAATCAAATATCTTCATACATCCATGTTCATTTACCATACTGAATTAAAACCCACACACACACACATATATATATATATATATATATATATATATATATATATATATATATATAGATTGTGTGTATAGCCTATATATGTATACATATACACTTGTGAGTTACAAAAAGTGAGGGCTTAGAGGCATAATGATAGCATGTTCATCTGGCAGGTGAAAGGTCCTGGCAGAGCAAATACATTTTTGAATCAGTCTTTATTGAGTTCAAAATAGGATATTGCTTTTTATACAAATTCAAGGAACATAAAAAGTCATTTACAGGTATTTGGTCTTCCAATCACATGTTAGTTTGCATATGCCATATGCAAAATAAATTTAATTAATGTTATGTAAAAAAACATACTGTCTAATGTTGTAAACGTAGAGGGTTTAATGGTTTAACATGTTGACTGCGACAGATGCCTTATGTAAGTTAGTCTCATGTTACTATTTACAATCACTCAGAATAGAGCCTTAGTGAAGGTGTTACATAAAGTTATTCCTCTGCTGGCTTTGGAACCTAGGCTCATTTAGCGCATGGTGTTGCTGTAGGTCCTACTAATTTAGTTGTATTGATTTTGTTTATTGGAATTTCACTTTCTCTTTGTATGTACTTGTTAGGGTGAGTCTGAAACAATAGTGTAGGATTATGGAAACAATAGTGTAGGATTAGGGAATGTACCAGGTACAATCTGATTTTTAGTCTTTCTGCAGAAAAAAACAGGGGTTTTCCTATCGCAAGTGCTAACTCGTGACTTAATGACCTGTAGTCATTTTCATCAAATGGTTCCTACGTCTCCATGCCTCCTTTGTTCATTTAACACTTCAAGAATGGATTCCTTAAATATGCTGCATTCAGTGGTATTGGTTATTAAGCATTTAAATTCATCTTATGCTGCTTCTCCCCACTGTTCACCTTCTTATAACCTCACTTCCAGATTAGGAAGCTTTTCTGAAAAACTTTCAAGTTAAAAAAAAAGTGTGTCAGCACTGATTTCTATATCATTGATGGTGTATATTTTAGTCAGTAAGCCTGAAATTGGATAATTGGGTTAATACTGCATCATATATCTTGGCTCTGTCAATGTGTTAACGTTTAATTAGCTGTCAGCTGGGGAACAATACCATTTTTTCCAGCGCCAATATATGCATTCTGTTTTAGGAACTTTCGCATAATAACAGTGCAACCAACAGAGACAGTGTCCTTCACATTCTGTGCTCTCTTCCACTTCTAATATGACTTTTACATATAGATGTTATTGGAATTCATTACAGGATTTGAAATAGCCATTAATATACAGCAAGTAATGTCAGCCAAATCAGTAAAAACTATGAGTGTTTGCAAAGAAGTGTGTTTACAGTTAACAGAATGAATAAACAGGTGATGAAAATTTGTATTCACAAAAATATGGTCAAGTTAATATTATGATTTCTAATTTGATATATCAGAATTTACCTTAACTATCCTCATTAACTGGCACACAACTTCTCAAACAAGGAAAAGTAAACAAGAATTTTATAACTTCAATACTTCTTTTATTGGAAAATACTGATACCATTACTGACATATTTCCAACTGAAAACCTAAAGTGAATCACTTTAAATAAATTAATAATCCCATGAGAGAAATTCTATAAAACAACAAAAGAACTCAACTTTTGATTTTACTCACAGCTGACATTTTGGCTATTAACATGACTGTTGTATACAGGGTGTACTGTAAATTAAGTATTGATATGCCTGGATGTATTCAAAATGGATTGAGATATTGATATACAACCTTCAGCATACTTATTAAAATACGTTTTTGGATTTTTTTAATGATAAAAAAATTCCCCCCTTTTAAAAGGGGAGTACGGGGGGTAACTTACAGAAAAGGTAACTTTAAATTTTCAAATTGCAACCCCTATCTTGTGACATGTAATTTTAAAGGTATATTTAATAGAAATACAGTAGCACTAAGGAAACATCTCTACACAGTTTCTAGTTAAAGTTATGGGGAAATAACACAAACAAATAATAATCTATAGGGATAATGCCAATGTCTTGTGCATTTCAACACAGTATATGCATGATATCTTTTAGTAAGACCTTGAGGTGCCCAGTTTATCCCTTTACATAGTACTAATGGTTCTGATGTGCAGGTTCTTTGGTTCTTGCATGGTTTGGTTTTGATGTCTTTTTCTAGGTGGCATTACAATGTGATGGGTTATTTGCCCATAACTTTTACTAGGATCGTCGTAGCGTTGTTTTGTTTGTGCCATTGTGTTTCAATTGAATAGATCTTTAAAATGATATCAATCAATCAATCAAAAAAATCAATCAAAATCCTTTATTGCTCAAAATAACATTTTCATGCATTAGCAACGTCATTAAAGTATACACACAGGGCTAGCTTAACTAACTTATACAGTGTTACATGTTATGCTAAGTATACATCAAAGAAAAAAAACAAAACTATATTTAGTCTACTATTTACAATTTATGCAAAAAATCCTGGACACTGTAAAAGGAACCGTCGATGAGGAACTGTTTTAAGTTATTTTTGAACAAGGTTAAAGAACAATCCACCTTTAAAGCATCTGGAAGTGAGTTGAAAAGTTTAATGCAGTTGTAAGTTACGTGTTTTTGAAAAAAAGAAGTAGAATGTTGTGGAACTGGAATGTTAAGCCGGGTTCTAAGTGAATAATCTGAATTGGTGTTAGCTAGTGTCATAAAGTATTCATTCTTTTTAAAAAAAACTAAAGATTCATAAATAAATATGCTTGGGAAAGTAAGAATGTTGTTGTTTTTAAATACATTTCTACAAGATTGATGCCTACTTAGCCCAAAAATAATCCGCAAAGCTTGCTTCTGCAATTTAAAAATGAAATTGGTTCTGCAGTTCCTTCCCCAAATGGGAACTGCGTAAACAAGATGAGAATAAAAGCAGCCATAGTACAAAGTTAGTAGTAGTTGTGAATTAGCGAAAGAAGCCAATTTTCTCAGTGCAAACAAACACGAACTTAGTTTTTTTTTATTTTATTGATATGCAATTCAAATGTCAGGTTGCAGTCAAGATATGTCACAAGATAGGGGTTTTACAATTTAAAGGTAACACCCCATACTCCCTTTAGAAAAGAGGGAGGGGGGATTTTTATCATAAAAAAATGCAAAAAAGTATTTTAATAAATATTGTGAAGTTTGTCAATATCTCAATCTGTTTGAAATATATCCAGGCATATCACGACTTAATTTACACCCTGTATGTACATAAGTGTGTTTACCACTCCGTACAGATCAGCAGAAAAGGTGTTAAAGTGAATAAAGTAAAATGACGATTTCCTAAACTCAGAAGGTCGATTTTACTGTTCAAAATTTACTCATTCTATATTTAAAAAAATATTACATGAGAAGAAGCTATATAAAATATTGTTTCATAGTTTCCAATAAATTAGGTAATTTTAAGAACATTTATTGTTTAATCTCATAGGTACGTTTGAAGCTGCCTAAATGCTACTACATATTATTACAATATTACTTAGTTGTTTAATGGATTTTCAGTCGGTTGATGGCTCTGAAACGCATGGGAATTGTGGATAACTACGAGAGAATCCGGGAGTTTACAGTGGCAGTGGTTGGAGTTGGCGGAGTCGGCAGTGTTACTGCAGAGATGCTCACTCGTTGTGGGATTGGCAAGGTAAATTCCAATCACTAAATTAATAATTTGTTTCCAACTAATTGTATAGAACATATTTTTAAGTAACTGTTTTGAAATGTGTTGCAGTCGGTGTCCTGCTCATGAGCAATCTTTATATCTGTTGGCAAGTCACAGATGCCAATTATGACAACAATCTACCTTGTTTATCCACGTTTAAGATGCTTTCACTGATTGAGAAGCCACTGACTGTAAAATATGTTCTGTTACTTATTATCTTAATACTGAAAGTGTGATAACAATTGACATTAACAATAAAATTTGTAAACCGTACGACCAAAATTTATGATTTTCATGACAGGGATAGAGCGGGTGACTTCCAGTTATCACTGAAAATTTGGAGCAAAAAGTGAACAAACAAGTTAAAAACAAACATTACTATGATTAATTTATGTTGCCTTTTAAATTCTGCAAATGTTTATCACTAAGTGTGTGTAGTATGACAAGGCCAGTATCAGGCACAAAAGTTGTGAGGTGATATTGGTGTCCTATGGTGCAAGGGTGTTTAAAATTAAAACACTAACCTACAGGTTGAAAATGAACAAACTTCTTGTTTCTTTATTACCAGAAAAATTCCCTCAAGTTTCAAGAAGTGTTCTCTGTGACATTGTTACTGAGTGTTTAAGGTGTTGAACCAAAATGGGTACAGAATACTTTGTGGTAGGGCCTGAGCCAGGCTGTTGAGTAGATTTCTCGTACAGCTAAGCTCTTTGAAGCCTATCACCGCAGCACATCTCGAGAATGAAATGAGCTATATACCTTTAATTTTGCATGCAACCCTGGTGAAGCCTGTTATGCGGCACGTGCTGTTACATACTCCTACCTTGTACTATCTTGTGTATAAAGATGTTAGCCATTATAAAAAGATTTTAGCAATATGAAGCTGACCCTATCTCGTCCGTATTGCTGATAAGATAATATTTACAACATTTTCACCACAGCAATCATCAAAACAGTGTGGAGGCTGTCGAGCCAAGATCTTAGGAAGATCTCTGATAAAACCGACATGGCTAAAACTCAACTGACTTGAACTGAGTTACTTTATAGCTACAATAATTGTTCGCTAAAGGAAAATGTTAGGGAAACCACTAAAAATTATGGTCTGTATTTCCAAACATTTAAAATATTCACTTACACAATCATGTTTGAGTTTTTATTACACAGATCAGATTACATTTTCTACAATAATATTTCTCAACTACCTCAGTTAGTACCTACCAATCCAGATAGGTATAAGAAGTCCTACTTTGGAAATATGCTTTCATGTTATGCTAAACCTCCTAATAACACTGTGTGTTATCAAACCTTAATATTTAATTTGTTAAAAATAGTTTCGGTTTTAAGCTAAGTAAATAATTCTATGATTTCTTCACATTAGTTTTGAAAACTAACTTGTAAATCTGTAATTTAAGCTCTATTAAAAATTTTGATCTCAATTTTGCACCACAGTATGTTAAATTATATCTTTGGTTGTTTGTGTATCACCTAAGTTTTCTTTGTGCAGTTTTTATGTAATATTGAAAGTGCGTACACTCAACAACAAATTTTTTACAATAACCACTTAAAGAAAACAATGAGTCAGAAATGATGGATTGAGTTATTCTCAGATAAAGAAACACACTTGAAAATGAAGACAAATAGGTGTCTTGTTTCATTCATTCTATAGCACATAACTTTCCTAATCCTCAACAGTCACGTGATATTCAGTGACTGGTTAGTTAAAAAATACACTGTATCACAGATAAGATAAGAATTTACACCAGATCCTACAGCAATGTTTTCTGAACTACTTACTGATTTCCTTAAACAGCATTACGTCATTCAATTGAAATATGGTGTTAGTGAACTTGCAAGTGATTGTGTAACATGTGCAAAGATAACATATTTACGTAATTTATAGTTTCCTCAATGACTAATTGTACAATTAATTATGAATGTCTCATTCTGTCATAAGTTTAAATTTTTACCTGATTTGTTTTAAACGTTAGGCATTTATTTATTGTTTTGATGTTCTAGTAAATGTAACTGTATACATATAAACAACATGGATTTCTAAACAAATATTCACATAAACATACATCTATTTACAAAGGGGGTCATGGTGCTCAGCACTTGGCTTGCAAATGCGCATTAATCACTTTCCCCTTCCAAACCACATAGTACAGTCATTTTATAAAATCAACGTCTTGTGTAAAACAAAATCATATGCATTTGCTTTCATCTAAAACACAAGTTTTTAGGATTTTTGTATTGTTTGTGTTTTTGTATAATCAAAGTCAGATGGAAGTTAGATTTTGAACATACTGTACACAATTGATGTAGGGGAAGCATGGTGAAGGATATTCACTATATCTCTTGCACACTTCACCATTTCTTCACTACTTCTCCTATGCACACAGGACCATGGGCAGCACTGTAGTGTGTGGCAAAATAAATTTATAAAAGTTATCAACAGTTATTGCCAATAGGACACGTTAGTCAGCTGTCAGCTACGCATCAAAGCCTCCGCTTTTAACTCTGGGATAATGTTTAACGCTGTGTTATAAAAATAGCAACTTGTCTTAAATTCATAATGTTTCAATTCAGACACTTCGATTTCAGTGTCTCAATGCTTAATGATTTGTTAACAATATGTTTTAATAATGATGGTTTATCATTTATATTCAAAACTAGCTGTTAACCACGGCCTTGCACGCTAATTTTTAAATCAAAGTCCTTAGCCTGCTTGGGTACATTTGTGATGTAATATTTTTCCTATGACATTTTTTCAACACAAATAAGCATACATCAGGTAAGTATTATTCTGGTATTTATGGTTAAAATGATCAGAGGTTAAGGGACTGACTCAGGTTTTGTGCATATAGGAGCATTTTTGGTTCAAATGAATTGTATTACCGTTAAAGTTCAGTTTGCTCTGTTGTCCCGATCAACACAATATAAACATAGGTCTCACTAACCCAAATCAGTAAAAACACTTTTATTTCCAGCCCAGTAATCTAATTCCAGTCTATGATATTTTCAGTGGAATAATTTAGTTTGCCTTTTTGTCTCAATAAAGAAAATATATGTACATATGTAGAACTGAGTAGTCTATTTCACTGAAAGAGTGACTACTTTAAGCCAAATTGGCTTCTAAGTCTTATGTATTTACTGTCTCAAATTTGCGTTTGTCTTATTGTCTTGATCAAGACAATATATATACAACAATTCATTAGGTTTGTGACACTAGTCGATGTTTCTGAAGTGAAATATTTATGGATTGGGACGAGTTCTAATTTATAACACAGTTTTAAACGTAACATTCATCTTTAAAGCAGAGCCTCAGATGCACAACCAGTAGCTGACTAGTGTTTCCTCTTAATGTACACATACACTGTTATAGTAAAAATGAAAATATTAATAAAATAACTGTATACAAGATTGGATTTATATTTGTAAAGTTATAAGAATTTAATAACATTATTTAGATGTACATGTGTTTAACATTTTAAATTCTTACATACAGAATCTGTGTATTGTATTCTGTGTAAAATATTTTTTAATTCTTGTAAATGAAATTTATTTGGTATAGGTCTAGTTTAAATGTTTCTTGATAAAAAACAGGGGCGAGATTATGTCTGTTCTCTTATATTTATATTGTGAGGAGATAGTATTGACTACATTTGAAAACAATTGAAAAAAATTATTGAGCAATGTCTATAGGCAATGAAGAGTAATTGATAATCATAGGAATAGGTAATAGGTAAATTAAGAGGAATTAGTTTTACACATAGGGTAGTTATGGTGGGATAGGTTGATTCATTGGGAATATTCAGTTAATCTCCATTTCAATTGTTCACCTCATGAGATAATGTGAATATCTCTTCATCTAGACTACACTGGATAGCTGCTGGGTAACCAGACTGAGCTCCTTTGTAGTCTAGATGTCTCCGATGTCAAAATGATGTAAAGAGTATGTTTTGAACGCCTTCGTCGCTGACTTTTTATGGATCTCTTCAGACAGATGTGGACTCCAAATTCCAGTTATCAGTCTGTACCCTTGTCAGATTTCTGATGCTGCACCAAGCGGATGGCAAATTGGAGCTTAACTCAATAATTAGTTTTGGTATCAATGAGCTATGATTGAAACTACAAAAAAGTGCATGAAGTAAAATTTAGCATATCCTTTCACTATAAATTTCTTGGTTTTGTATCCAATAAAAACAACATACTTTCATTAACATCTGATTTAATAATTTGAAATAAATACATAAGCAATAATTATACCATATATGAACTCTAAAATCTATTTAAAAATTATTTCATTTGATTTTATAATGTAAGGATCCAATAAATGTTTTATTGTTATCCAGATTAACTTTTATTATTAACTGTGCAGTTCTGATTTGTTTATTTTTCTTCAAATAAGGCTAGGTGTCTTGGTAATGGTCAGTCAACTATCCCTCCATGTGACCTATAACCAGATTAGTTTCTGACTGTCTGTAGAGGCGTGGAGTTCTTTCTTAAACTCAAACACTACCTCGGCTGTGAGCAATTTACAAAGGCACATTCCGCCACATTTTGACCATTAGCAATTTACTCATGTACATAGAAATTTCTTATAAAATTCAATGCTAGTCAATATTGTATAGTTCAGAAAAATGTTGTATTGCGCATCTTATTGTCAACATGTTTTGTTGTTTTCAAGAAAGTAAAATATTCTCACGTCAATAGCAAAAGTTCACAGAGACACAGCAATTTGCTAATGGTGTACACTGCAACGTAGCTAAATAAAACTGTGACTTTTATGATGTTAGGATAGTATTTATAAAATATTTAATTAATATTATTGAAGAATATCCAAATATTTATTTAAGTAAGGTACCAAACAATACAAAAAAAATATCAAAATGGATTATATTTTGAGGCTGAGAGACAACCTAACAATAAGGTGAGCATCGCAGAAATAAACTCTTGTACCTGCGTGTTAAGGTTCATTCTTAACCCAAACACTTTGACATAAGATTCTTAGAATACTTATTTTGTTGCTTCTCTGTAAAATGAAGAATACAGGAATGTGAACAAGGTTTAACTTTGGCTCTCACACAATCTGCTACTCGTTAAGATAACAGACAAGTAGGCATTGTACGGTCATGGTTTCCTCTAATAATGAGTGATGGAATCAATTGTTCTGTCCTGAAGAATCTTGAAAGTTGTTTGTCTCAATTACGTTAATCAGCATGTTTGACGCAATATTGTCAGACTTTCAATATTTACACTTTCTAAAACATATTGTTATTAAGAGGATGAACTCATTTGCGAATGTAAATGATACATGTAAAAATATTGAAGTTTTCTTTTTAAATCTGATTATTAGCTGACTGTTGTTTTAAAAGTGTCACTAAAGATTACAATAATAGCTTAAGTGGCAGTGATAAGGTAATTAAGGAGTCCACTGTGCAGAAAAAACAAGAACCTAAGCGATCGGATGGGAGAGGATTTGTTGTGGACCATTATTTTTTTTTATCTAGCCAGCTGTTGACCTTAAAGGATAAACAACTTTTACCATTATGTGAATGTTGAGTTTAGCTCCAGGTCACCTTCCTCTTAGTGCAGCGTCTGAAATCTGATTCTGTCACTGATGTAACTCCTGGAATCTGGAGTCATGTTCATCTAAAAAGATAAAAATGCCAGTAACGAAGAAGCACAAAATGAACTCTTTGCATCATTTTGACATTAGAGACACCTAGACTGCAAAACATAGAGTAATTTTCCCAAAGCGTGATGGAACAACCCAATTTTCTACACATAACATAACTATGGTGAGAAGGGTAGATTCTTCTGTAACTTATTTGCTACAGCACAAGAAAGTATGACTGTTGTCATTGTTAGGTAGATATTTGTCCCAGCCTTATTAATCTTCTTATGAGGTAAAGCCACATTTTAACAAGTATTAGAAAACAAACAATTGTTTCAGCTGCTGTTGTTTGACTATGACAAGGTAGAGTTGGCCAATATGAACAGGTTGTTCTTCCAACCGCACCAGTCAGGACTGTCTAAGGTGGAGGCTGCGGCAAACACTCTGACCTTTATCAACCCTGACGTTACCATTGAGACGCACAACTACAATATCACCACAGTCGACAACTTCACTCACTTCATGGAGAGGATCAGGTGAATCAGTCAGTCATATAGGGTCGGAATAGTATGTTCATCTCTAGGTCAAGATGGCCATAACTCAAAACCACAAATAATTCATACATCATAAAGCATAATAATATTAAAAAAACCTATAAATAAAGTTTTCGTAATAATCCAGTAGTAAATTTTGAAATAGTGAATGAAGTAATTGTATTAATTACTATAAGAAATAAGAAAACACAGTCCTAAAATTTTATATTAATATTAAAAAGTTTTTCCGCAAAAACAAAGGTTTAATGATTCAGAGACATAATAGTAAAATAAGTTAATGTCTGTACGAGGAAGGTTAATACAGTTTGTACAAGGTAAATGATATGGCATTATTGGGGCATCTCAAGTTTATATATACAGGGTGACTGCCGGGAACCGGACGTATTTTAAATGAATAGTACAACCTTATTTTATATAGTAAAATTATTTAATTGTGGAATATATATCGGTGAAAACATACCATTTCAAAAAACATATGTTTTATGGAACCTTTTATCCTAGTTTGGGTTTATTTCTTAAAGATGATATCATGCATGTGATGGCCGTTAACCTGGATACAGGTTTCCAACCTCTGGAGAAAATCATTACGCACTCTCATCAACATGTCTTGTCCAATCAAATTCACCTCTTCGGTGATTGCATCTTTTAGCTGCAATAATGTTCGTGGTTTGTGAACATAGACACGAGCTTTCAAATACCCCCATAAGAAATAGTCACAGGGCGACAAATCTGGTGACCTCGGCGGCCACGGCACGTCACCAAAACGTGAAATCAACTTGCCGGGGAACATCTTCTTCACAACTCGCATCGATGCAGCGGCAGTATGCGCTGTAGCCCCATCTTGTTGGAAGTAAACATTTTTCACGTTTATTCCTCGCCTCCGAAGTTGTAGCTTGAGATATGTTTCCAACATGTGAACATAGCGTGCAGAATTCACTGTCACTGTGACTCCATTTTCCTCAAAAAAATACGGACCAATTATCCCAAAGTGGCCTACAGCACACCAAACCGTTACTTTTGGAGAGTGGAGTGGTTTTTCATGAAAGTTACATGGATTTTCAGGAGCCCAATATCGTAAGTTTTGTTTGTTCACTGAACCGTTTAAGTGGAAGTGAGCTTCGTCGCTCATTAACATCATTACATCAGGATTATCAGTAAACAACACCTGCATACGTACTGCGAAATCTTCTCTTTGTCCATAGTCCCTCTCTTTCAGTTGCTGTACCACCTGTATTTTATAGGGATGAAATTTCAAATCTGATTTTAAAATTATTCTGACAGAATCGCGCTTCATGCGTAGCTCTTGTGCGTGTCTTCGTGCAGAGCGACCCGGGCTCCTCATCAAAGCAGTTCTCACTCTAGCGATGTTGTCTGGTGTTCTCACTGTTCTTGCTGGACCGGGTGGCTTTTTCTTTGATACTGTTCCTGTTGTTCTGAACTTGTGCACCCATCTTAGCAATGTATTCCGGCTTGGAACCGTGTCATTTCGCGCAATATTAAAGTGGCGTCGGAAGATACGCTGTGTTTTGATAACGGATTCGCCATTTTTAATAAATGTGTCATATGCAAAAACACGATGCTGAACTGACCACTGATCCATCGTGACTAAAATGGTAAAGCTCACTCAAAACAATGACATAACCTCAATCTCCCTAGAACGTGTAACAACAATGTAACAGCTGTTGCAAATTCGTCCGGTTCCCGGCAGTCACCCTGTATATATAAAATGGAAATAAGAATTTTCAGCTGTATTGAATTATTGCCCTATGTTAAACATTAATTTAGACCAATCGAGTTGATTACTTTAAAATGTGTAATAGTTCCAAAATAATTTGTAAGGTGCTCTAATGATAGTTTGCAGCTATTTTAGTGAAATCCAGGTGACTTTCATCTCTGGATGAAACAGATTCACTCTTGTTTTCCTGACATCAAAGAAGAGTCCAACCAACAGTTTTTCATAGAATCTCTTCTATGCTGCTAAATTTGAATGGCGACTATGTTAAAAAGTAGTATTTAAGTGTGGCTTTCATATGTATATAATAAAAATTGTTTCCTATACTTTGTTCATTTGCTGCAGCATACAATGTAAAGGCTGTTTTTTCATCTAAGAACAAAATTGGCTAATCAACTTAATCATCACAATAATATATCAGCATTCCTAATTCAATTTGGCTGTAAAAAATTGAAGGAGACATAGTTAAAATATGATCCATATCTCCAGGGTTTTCCAGATATTTCAATATTTGGGATAGAGCAAATTATCCTAGAATAGAGAAAAACAGTTTCCCCAAAAACTCAACCCTTGAGAATCAAACTGCAGACACATAAATTTTGGAACACCTTGTAGTTAAAAATTCATAAAAATATTTTTAAAACTCAGTTTTAAGATTCCGTTGAAAAACAGAGTCAATCAATCCATTCATTAATGTTTTTTCACATTTTAAAATCACTTGAGCACTTCAAATACTGTCTTCTTAATTCAAGTTCTCTTAATAATGGTGTCATCATGAAGCACACAATGACTCAAGATATTGATAATTAATCCCATAAACCTTCTATTAAGCCAAGTCAATTAAATAGTAATCAGAATAATGTGTGATCTAATCATTCCAAAAATAATGACTGAAACAATTTTAAACTGTAAATGTTATTACCTAATTCTTTTAATCTATGCTTATAAGTTCAGTTGGCAAATTTATTAAATTGTATTTTAACTTTTCTATATGAAATTTAGAATTTGCGTTAATTGACTGTGCAATTTAATTTTATTATTTTTAAGAAAGGAGAGTGTCTCTATGTGCATATTGAGAAAAGGCCTTGTAAGCGTATAAATGAACTTGACAAGGACTCATTTCTGTTTAGCACAAAGTGAAAGATTTTGATATCAAGTGATGTGGTAAGGCAGGATTTTACCTGCGCTCTCATCCCAACTCAAAACGTAGCATCTCGTCTTTATCTTCTCCCAAAGCATTAAGCCTGCAGATCCTTGGCGATTGTTATACATTAAGTTTACAGAGTAAGGTAACACTTTTTTATCTGAAATGAGAAGTATTTTAAGATACATTCAGCTCTCACATATCAGCCGTTCCCCAGATTTAAGTGACACATTGGTGTTACCCAGTTAGGTTCAACAGGAAGGTATAAACAAACCAGAGACAATCCCCTTGAGGTCTTGATGAGTAATAATACGCACTTTAACAATTAGTTACTTTTGACTTGAATTCTCAGTGTTCTAATAAAGTAAAGAACATATATCTTCTGTTGTATCTCAGTGCCGATGACATTGTGGCATTGGGATGGTGAAGAAAGGAGTTGGTGGGATTTGCAACCTCCTACCAGCCTTGATTATAGATCCTTCTGAGGAAGAATCTGTAATGAAGACTACCAGACATCACATGAGTGTTTATCATGGAGTCTGAAGCTTTTTAGTAACAATAAAATTGGCCTCAAATAGAAATTAAAGCAGTGAGGAAGATAAGCTGAAGATGTGTGATTTTGTAACGAGTATGTTGCAACTGGGAACTTCTTGCATTAGTAGATATAACTTCACAAATTACATTCTAATTTTATGACCATTACATTCCACTTTCTCAAACTTGATGTGCATGGTACAGTCAGACCATTAGACAGGTAATATGTGTATAGTTTGAAAGTGAAACTTTGTGTGATCAATTTTCCATTAATAAACCATTATAAACATTGATAAAATATATTATAAATTTAGCGCTGAAAGGAAACTTTTATGAACTATATTAGAGCTAATATCATTTCAACTATTCATCTGTACAGCCATGGCAGTCTGACAGGCGGTCCCGTGGATCTAGTGCTCAGTTGTGTGGACAACTTTGAGGCACGCATGGCCATCAACACGGCATGTAACGAGCTTGGCCAGACATGGTTTGAGTCCGGAGTTTCAGAGAATGCTGTATCTGGCCATATTCAGCTCATCGTGCCAGGCGAGTCTGCCTGTTTTGCTGTAAGTTATTTGAATCTTGATTTGATATGTCTTGTGAAAACGGGCTATAAATTATTTTATTGTTAGCTTGTAGACCTGTCTAACATATGTACAATAACTCTCCAAGTATGGACAATAGATTCCACTCATACAATACCTTAGAGAAACCAGACCTGGGTACTGGATCTACAAAATTAGACCTTAAGTTTGATTAAAAACTAGCCAAACCAACCAAATGTATTTTATCATTTTTGAATGAATGACTCACACGTAAAATATATTACAAAATTTAGTAAAGTATAAAAACATTATTCATAGCCTTTTTATCCAACAAGCATTAATAGTTTTTAAACATACCATATTTGCCGTTCCGTGGTCTACCTAAAAACTGGTATGAAATACTACTTACCCACAGAATATCTGAACTTTCATGCCTAATTATGCAACAATACTCCTTCACAACTATATGTACAAGAAGGAACCAGAATTACTCATTAACTGGTACATACACAACAAGTATAAAAATGACATACATTCTTTCCAGACCAGCTAAGCCTCACAACTCCAAAGTTTAGCAAATCCAGTGGTTCCAATTACCAGTGACTCATCTAAACATCTGGCCAGTCAGGAGGTAGACTAATGTAAGATAAATGGTAGCGTTACCATTTAGCACATGATGCAATTATTATCACCATATTTGATAAACCCTTCAACTACTGAGCAATCCGGCCAGTCTAGTACCATCAGCGCTACTTTCGTGTTTACACGTTTTTGACTTGCAGGAGCATACACTCTATGGGATTTGGTTAGTATAAGCGAACATTTTTACATTGATCTTATGATCAATAATAAAAAAAAAAATAGAGTGGAAAGTCAACTTTATAAACTGGTGACAAATTTGATTTCAGAGCACTCGTAGTACCCACCGTAGGTCACTGAAACTTTTATTATTTAAACACTGCTATGAAACCTAACTTAATAAACAAAAATGTCTGTGTGTGTCATGTGGCAAGATTGAGAAAGATTTCGTCCATAAATTTTGCATGAAATAACTGTATAACTGAATGAAATACTAATAACTTTTACATAGACAAGAATGAGTTCCATGATGGTGCATGTCTAACCACGGAATTTGGCTGAGAGTTGTTGAAGCCTATGGCTAAGGAGGCTGACACAGTTTCTCTTAAGGATGTAAAAATGATAGTCCGCATGTCTAACAATCTGTCCGTAGGATATTCTAAGAATTAAATGAGTTATAGATTCAAAATTTTGCAAGCAACCTCAACGAAGCCTATTTTGTGACACATGGTTTGGTATTCTCCTACCTCGTACTTAATGAGATCTATTAAAGAAGTTGATATGTTGTGTTAAATGTATTGTTAGGCACAATTAATCTGTGTAATTTACAGAGTTAGACATGCACGTTTTAACTAACTGCAAGTTTTTAGTTGTGTTTTTAATATTGTATTCCATACTTTTTTCATGGTTATTATAAAAAATTACATGGTTAGTGAATGTATCTCACATATAGATTTAATGAAAAATTAGTTTATTTAGTTAATCAAAGTAATTGTTCTCTCCAGCTTCTCTTTATGTGATCACCTAGAAATCATACCATCAACGATTTCTACAGTATTGTCAGCCACATAACACTAATGGTGGTTTGATAAGAGATACAGAATGACAGGCAATATATGGTCATGTTTTCCTGCCTAACATTATTCTCTGTAATCATCCAAATTTAATTAGAAATTTTAATATAATTTATGTGAGTTTATTATTTTTATAGTGTGCACCTCCTCTCATTGTCGCCTCCAATATCGATGAGAGGACGTTGAAGAAGGATGGTGTGTGCGCTGCCAGTCTACCAACTACTATGGGCGTAGTAGCAGGGTTTCTAGTACAGAATACCCTCAAGTAAGACTCTGCAGTTTCTTTATAAACTTTAGTTTTTGTTTATATTACATGCGGTCTCAATTGTAACTGTATTAGAGATCTTTATTATAACTTCCAACACTTGATAAATATTATCAGTCAAAAACGTAGACAGTCACTCTTCGTAGATACTTAGATAATCTTTGTCCAATTTTATGCAGTACTCCAGATAAATGCACTCGAAAGTTCTCACGCTTGAGAATTCTAGTTGTTGTAAAGTTTCTAACTGGACGTATTAGTGGCACAATTTCCAATAAATAATGTGAACATGATTGCGTGTTCAGATGATTTGTTCTTAGAAATTTGGAATAAATCTTCTCTTTAATATGAACTGAAACATTCGCTTTAATACACTAAGCAAACAAAACTCTCGATCACTGTCAGTGTCAATTTGAAGTGCTTTGATCAGATTCTGTAAGTGCTGATAAGATCTCTACTCAACAATAGTCTGGAGTGCAAGTCTTTATTGACTAAAACAAAGAATGGGTTGAGACAGCCTAGGGTCTAACAACCTGGCTTTGTTATTCTGACTCTTTGTAATCATCCCTGTTGTAAATAAAATAGTCATTATTGCAAAAAAAAGTTATAACAATATCTTTAAATAAATGATTTATTTTTCTCTACATGATCAGACAATTCTAAGGTCCACTTTAGAAAATAATAATAAATCATGTTTGATATATAACCATTAATTGAATCCATTAAAAATAAACTACCATGGAATGAACCTTTAAAAAAACAAGTGTCAATTTTATCTCAAATAGATCAGACAATTCTAAAGATTACTATAAAAAAACATAATAACAAATAACTTCCTACAAAATAAATAATTCATACCAGTGAATTTAAATGTACCTCGGTGAATACAGTATTATAACAATTACTATTCCAATAAACAATTCTACGATTAACTATGACAAATTAAGGATATATTCATTAAAGATAATATTGATTGTAAGTAAACAATTTAACATGGACTAGTCCCGCCCCTGGCGGCCACAGCGCAAAACGTAATCAACTTTCCGAACAGCCCTCGTATATTACTTTCTACAAAAAACAGTTTAGAAGAAATTGAATGTTAGCTATCTTGAAAAACATGTTTTACACATTTTTTCAAACAGAATTTAGTTACAAGTTTTTATATTGGAACTGCATATGAACAAGTTAATTTCTTTAAAAATAAGTTTAAGCTGAACCACTGGATGGTTTCTGATGGAGTGATCCATAGCAATGTTCTTGTGTAGTAAATAAAACTCCAATGTAACACTTGAATTTATATCAGTAGTCATTCATACAATATTGCTAAATTTTTAACAACAGCTCCACTAGTTTACTTATTGGATGAGCGTTAGTGAAGCCTGTTACTAATGTATCTGCAAAAATTTCATTTCTGTGTGACTGTCTCTCTGTCCACAAGATATCTCGAAAACTAACTGACATATAGGCTTGAAATTGTATTTATATATTAGCAACACATTCGATGGTGGTGCATGTCACTAAATGGAATTTGGATGAACGTTAGCAAATATTTTTTCACCATGAGATTTCAATATGTGACATAATAAATCTTAAGATTATTCATGCAATAAAAACAATAGAGTGGAAGCCAATGTTTAAAATCGGTGGCAAGATCTTATTTCTCTTGTAGTACTCTCTCTATGTCACAATAATTTTTATTATTTAACTGCTATAAAATCTAACTCAACAAATAAAAATGTTAATGTATATTGTGGCAAAATATCTTCGATATAGATCATCTGCAGACTTAAATTTTCCATGAAACATCGATTTTAAAAAGCCAAGAATGAGTTCTGTGATGGTTTATGTCCAAGCATGGAATTTAGCTGAGCGTCATTGAAGCCTATCACAATGGCAAAATTTTGTTTTGTTTGGTGGGGGATGTAAATTGTTTTCTGTATGGTGTGTGTGTCTGGCTGCAATACACCTTGAGAAAGAAATGTATTGATACATTTATACAGTTTATAGATGGTTTTAATTGAGAAACTTTGGAGTTTTGAGAATTTAGTAATCACAAAAGCCTTGATTACGTAAATGCAAGTGGCCAACGTCTAGGCCATGTTTCAATTTGTTAAATGGTGTAACATTCTCCTTGACTGACTGGTTAAACGCATGTGTAAACACAATAAACACAAAACCATTCATATTTAATTAGTGCTGTTAGGAGCAATTCATATTTGTTTACTGCACTTGCTCCATGCAAAAAATTATTAGCTCCTAAATTTAATAACAGTAAAATTTATTTAAGTTCTTAAGCAAAAACCTTTATGTTTCAGAAAACTTCTGAATTTTGGCGAGGTCTCTTGGTACCTAGGATACAACGCACTTAATGATTTCTTCCCCCAAATGAAACTCAAGCCAAACTCATCATGTGATGACAGGTTCTGTCGCTCTCAGCAGGCCGCACGCCCTCCCCCCTCCGTCCAACCTTCACCCTCCAAGGCTAGTGGAGATGTGGAAACAGCTGTTGTACATGAGGACAATGAATGGGGTGGGTCCTAACTGTGGCTAAGGCCTGTGTTATGTATGGATTAAACAATAGGTTCTTAATAAATAGAGTACTTTTAATATATTGAATGCAGTAACACTTGCCATTACTTATTGTAGTGAATACAAATAGTTAAGTTAAACTAACTAAGTTATGTAATTGAGAACCAATTTCTGCAGATTGAAGGAAAGTTGTCTGGGATAGTACAAAACACTGCAATAGTGGATGTAAAAAGTATTCCACTAAATAAGAATAAGATTTTTATTGTTAGGATCAGTTGAAGCTCATTATGATAGGATTTACATTTAGTTTAGTACATTACAAGAAGTTATTTAGAAGTTAATAATTAGACACAAAAGAAGAAAACTGGAATAAAAGTTATAGTTTGCCATCTCTTCTCTTTTTATCCCTTTCCATGTAGGTTTACAAATACACACAATTTACACATCTCACATTTAAAGATAATTCAGTATGTCTCATTTGTTATTTTGCACTGAGTTTTCAGTATTGTTACCAATAAAGTAAAAATGATCAATACTAGCTCTCTGAGATCGTGATTATATTAAGTTTATATGACTAAAGTATTTAAGGTGGGCTGCCAATAATAACTTTTTTCTGGTAGGTACGAGGGTGGTTTGTTAAGTCAGTGACTTTTTGAATCAAACAATTTTTTTTTTTTTTTTCGGCAAATAAACATTTTATTTTTCAATATGATCTTTTAGTTCAATACGTTTAGTCTAATTTGTTCTAATTTTGTATTCCCTCGAAATAATAGGTTTCCTCAAGGCTCTCATAATAGGTGTTTGTTTAAGTAATGACTTCTTCATTCGACCCAAATCTCCTATCGTCCAACTATTTCTTTAGGTTTGGAAATGGAAATAGTCACAGAGGCCTAGATCTTATTAGTCAGTCCAGACTAATATCTGGTTTGAACATTTTACTACACATCAAATCTGTCCCCTGACTTCCAACTATTGCTATGTTAATCTTTTGGGGTCCATTTATTCCCCACCAGGTCCAATTAATTTCAAGTGAATATGTCTATATTTCAAAATGCAATATGTAAATAAACTAATAAATTTCAATAAACTCTTGTTTTTTCAAGGAAGAACCTCTTACTATTGTTGTAAAAAGTTAATTAATGCAAAAAATGTGTATTCATTATTTTTTCATTTTTAAAGTAAATATAAATTTGTGTTCAGGTTTTCACCTACTTTATTTTCTTCTGATTCACAACTGTAAGGAATTATTCATCACAAGTATTAGTCATGTTCTAAATACCTACATAATTAAATTCATGGATTAGGAAATATATCAGTTAAAAATTTAAAAAAAAAATATTGTACTATTATATGTACACCGTATTTCATTCAGTAAAATACCCACGTGTTAGCTTATGAAAGTATGTAGTATTAATTACATAGGAAACTGTAGAAGTAGTTACTTGTAACATAGTTAAGCCTACATAAATTACTTAGCATCAAACAATCAAACATGCATCAAACAAAAAACCAGCCCAAAGAACCAACCTTCACAACTATAATACAAGACATGCAAACCGCTTCAATCTCCCAGCTCATCGAACTTCTCTTTTTGCAAAGCAACCAATATATGCCGGTATAAAGATCCTCAACCACCTACCACAAGACTTCAGACAGGGAACCTAAAGAACAGACTGAAGAATTTCTTGTTGGACAATCCAATCTACTCAATGGACGAATTTTATCAAACAACCTGGACTTAAGTATACATATTATATTGTATTACAATTTTATGTAAATACTCATGTTTGTATACAGTATTGTTTTGACACCATTGCATTTCTTAAAGAAATTGTAATAAAGAATATTCTGACTTCTGACTTAGGTTCCTTTTCACTTCAAAACTGAATATTACATCAGTATGAGAGTAAAAAAAAAATAAAGTAGTTGTTACTATAACAATGGCTTGTTGAACTGTAAATCAAATTAGAAATGAACAAAAAGAAAATTTACTGTCTGGATCTATTTACAAAATACACACATCAACCAACAGATATGCTTAGGCCTATATTTTTTAGTTTTTTGTAGTATGATACTTGTCAAAATACGAGTAGATGGAGTCTTAAGTTTGCATGGGCATAGGCCTAGGCCTAACCCTACCTGGTGCTGAAGATTGTTGTTCAGTCTCTGTGTTATCTAAATCACAATCACTTACTTGTTTCTTGTTGACAACTAAATAATCATAATACATCTGCATCTAGTCCTAAGAAACAAATTCAAAACAAATATTTGACGAAACAGCAGCAGACACTACCAGTTGTAGGTTAGTTGAAAATAACACTATGCAGGTTTTCAACTACGCATTGTAATAATGCCAAAAGTGAAACTGTAAAGGAAGATAACTTATGTCTGGTTATTTAAAGCCCTTTCAAAAGACTTACAGAGACGTTACCTCAAACAAATATGAGGCTGAATGACTTTTTTAGTTAGATATTCACGATGCAACAGATGTCAGACTGAGTCCGACCTTGGACTGGAACGGCCAAGGTAGCAATGTGGGACTGAGTTCACCTATGGACCCCAAAAGGTTAAAACGTAATGAAAACTACTCTAATTGTGATTTCATATTGCTAAGGGCATCAAGAACATTGAAAACAAGTTCAATATTGCATTTAAAAGGTTTTATTGTTAAGTTTATTTTTTATTAACCCTAGAACTGGCAATGGTGTCACTCTGTACTGGCGGCTCTATTTTAACAGCCTCGCAGACGTTTCTTATAATGTATCACGTTTCATAACTGTTAGTCCAAATATAAACTATGATATGTCAATGTATTCACAACTATATGGAGAGCATTATAATTACAATATCTTATTGTTTCCATGGAAACATATTTTATTTTTTTTACAAAATGTAAGAAAAATGTTTTTTGGAAATTTTTTTTATAAATATTCCGTTGTGTAACTGCTTAGCAATAAGCTTTACATCAAAACCGTAAATGTATAACTTATTCGAAATTTTGTCCTGATTCCAAAAATATATAATTATTGTAACTTTTACCTCAAAACGTATGTGTTATAGGGCTTTGTATGAAAAAGCACCCATATTTACTTATTTAAAAAAATGCGTACATTTCTAAATAAATATTATTGTTCGTGGGTAAACATAATCTCTTGACTGCATTTATACTTATATAAGTATGACAGTTAAGACAAAAATAAAATAAAATAATAAATTTTAATCTTACCTTATTTACATATGTACAAAATATACAAAATTTCATTTTTCACTCAGCATCACTAGATCCCACCCTGCAAGCTCTCTAAGATCATTTGATCGGTCTCTAAAGTTTTCACCCATACTGAACAACTAAAACTATAACCTAAGAAAGCTAAAAAAAAAACAATAATAACAACACCAAATACTATCGGATTCGTAACCTCTAACACAAAACCCGGCACTTGTTTACAGTTTCACAACAATGTGGTTGACCCGTACTACGTTCACGTCAGCTGTCCAAAAAAACGATGTTTTACAGTAAACAAAGAAGACAATAATCAAAGTAAGAACAGTAAATCGGTACTATAGTTATTGCTCTTCCAGAATATATCAAATAAAAATCATTTATATGACCTTAATTGCCTAAAATTTCAATAACTGTACATGTCTACTTTGGCGACGAATATTCGTTGTTGCCAAATCGGACGGGCATTTGGCGACAAAAATTCGTTTCATACCAGCTCTAGGGTTAATGTAAGGATATAAACAAATCGAGCCAATTTTCAGGGACACATAGTTGAAATTGGAAGAGGCAAGTATTCAATTCCAAGCCTAGCAAAGCCTTCAGTACATACCATTGAATTAGATCTGTTGGAAACTTTCGTACTTAAGAAATAATGTTACAGGTATTAGCCTAGTGGACGAGACACCTGCAGAGCAACTACAGGAAGACACAGCTGCAGGTATAGAACTGGTGGCGGGAGTAAGAGCAGCGTACGTTGTGCCGCAGAGCTCTACAGCTGATCCTCTCAATACTGTAGAAGACACGCAGGCTAGTCTGGACGAGCTTATGGCACAGATGAAGAACATTTAGTGTGAGTTAGAAGTACTTTTGCTTTCATTTTGTTTTTTTGTGTTCAGAGTGTCTCCTGGCCACTAAAATAACAGAATTTAATAATTTAATGTTTGTTTTTTACTATTCTATTTAGTGACAATTTTTTCCATGATCTAAATGTCCTTCTTTCAAATTTTCCTGAGTTGGCTAAAATTTCCTACGAGCAATGCTTGCATGATGATACATAACCTTCACGATGTTTATGTCTACTAATTTTGAAGACTAATATTTCTGACCATGCCTCAATTTGTCAAAGGGTACTTTATTGTAGGTAATCATTCTATTTAGTTTGAAATAATTTCATGGAGTAATGAATTAATAAGATTATATGAAAACGTGTTTTATTTAATAATCATGTAAATAACAGTGTATACATAAATTGTTATAAATACCAGTTTTTTTATAAATATATCCTTATTTACATTTCAATTTCATTGTTTCCTACCTTTAGTTGAATACATCACAGTATGCAAAATCTCTCAGTTTACAGTTTAGACACAAACAAATGCTGCAAAAACATTGATTACACAAACACTCTAGTGGCACAGAAAATGGCATACATAAATTTCACGTGACATGTGCTAGAGTTGACAAAGACAAAAGGCTTATTCAATGACGCTGTTACCACTTTTTATGTCACTTCAACTTTTAAAAACAAATCCTTTTGAAGTGAATAATATTCAGCATTAAACTGATGATGTTAATGTAAGCATTCATTGACATGTCACACAAATGTAAACATCAATGGCACTTTTATAATTTTCCTCTTATTGACAGGTTTGAGGCCATTTATAGTATGCAAGTGTAAGCCAAAAGCAACAAATTACAACTTTATTATAGTATTTAGTCATAAAAGTAAAGTATTGAATGTTTAAAACAAAACTTTATGATTAATGTTGACTTTGGTAACTCTCCTTAGATAATTTGCAATGTCCACACAAGCGCAACTCTGAACAGAGTAATTGATAAGCACCATAACTAGCACCGCAGATTTCTTATTATATGAACAGAGTATCTTACATAGACCAATTTTAGTTAGCTGTCATAATAATGAAAAAGAAGATATTATGTAACAGCAGTGTAGAAATTATCACCAAATAAATCCAACAGTCATTTGAAGACTGAACAACTCATAATATTAAAAATTGTATGCATTCTTAGGCTACATGCAAACTGGAAATCATTTTTGGCCACTATAGACTATGAACAGTACAGTTTTATTCTGTGTATTGACTGAACTAAGGGAACTAAATATAAAAATGTTATGTTTCAAGTTTTCCCCAGTAATCTGGTAACAAAATAAATAAAATTATAGTAACTAGCTTCTAAATTAAAGCTATGTAATATAACTATTCACAACCTTTTTTCCAGAACTCGCGAAATGTTTGTATATATACATATATTAAAAAGAATCACTGTGACTTTTTGGTTTCTGTGGTGGTGTCAACCTCTCTGAATGAGTCTCTGAAGGTATTGTTCCGTTTCAGGAGAAAACTGGGACCGAGGGCCACCACTGCAATTGTTGCCAACTGTAGCAGTGTTGTGAAGCTAAACACGTCTTCCAGTGTCCGCAGGGATGCCAACATGCCCCCTGCCTGCACACACAGGAAGTTGTACGGCATCAGACCTGCAACATTTTAAAATTTATGACACTAATTTATAAACTAAATTCTACACATATACTTTCAATTTTACAGGCCTTCATAAATAACAAATTTTACTATTGGACAAAGAATGTTCAAAGATACCATAAATGATGTGTATATTATGTCATAAGTTATACAGTTTGGCTTACAGTTCAAATTTAAAACACCACATAATTATGAACTAAAAACACAATTGCATCAAAAATTATCTCAAAGCCAAGCTTTTGCTTATTGTAATGTCTTTGTACTTTTGGTTTTCACAACAAATTATTTAACAAATGTACAAAAATCATTGTTAAAAAATCCAAATTAGTTTTATGCTTAGAGTATTATTTTGGTTGTTTTCTAATCAATTTGTTTTTATATTCATTATTATCAATGTTAATTTTTTTACTTGACTTGTATTTTATCTAAATAAAATATATGATTATGAAATCTGTATTATTGAAACCAATGTGTCAAAGGTACAACAAACTTTGGAGTTGGATATCTTTTTTCTTTTATTGAAGCTACTCTATTCTGTAGTTATAAGCCCTCAATAATCCGGCACTCCAACAATCTAAAATATTTTACTGGTTATGGAGGAGGATGTAAGTTCAGACTCCTTATGGAGAGCTTCTTAAACAAACATCACCAGGGTGTCTACTCATCGCTGGGAAAATCTGGGCTAGAATAGAATAGAATAGAATATATCTTTATTGAATAGAATAGAATATATCTTTATTGAACATATTCTTAGAGAATAGAACAAAGGTCAGTGTTTATGTCACAATCAGTGCATGAGTCAGTGTATGTAAATTACAAAGCGCTTGTCCTCCACTGAAGGTACTCCTGGACACTGTAGTATGGATGCTCCAGCAGCCAGCTTCTTAAGGAGGCCTTGAAGTTCTTCTCTGGAAGCTTTCTTAGGTAGTCAGGTAGATTGTTAAAGAACATGGCTCCTTTATACGATGGTTTTTTCTCGAACAGAGTCAGATGATGAGGGTCAAGGAGGAAGTTGTTTCTATGTCTGGTGTTGTAGGGGTGGATGTCGCCAGTTCTTGCGTGCCCTGTTTTTGTGGCAAATAAGATCGTCTCTAGGATATAGAGTCCTATGATCGTCAGTATTCCTAGATGTCTGAAAGCTGCTCGGCATGAGTCCATTGGTCCTAATCCACTTAGAGTCCTGACAGCCCTTTTTTGTATAACGAGCACCCTTTTAAGATTTCCAATTGTCGTACCTCCCCAGGCTATCAGTCCATATCTGAGATGACATTCAAATAGGGAAAGGTATGCTGTCAAAGCTACTTGAGGGCTACTGATTTGTTTTATTCTTCTCACTGCATACAGGCTACTATTAAGTTTGTGGCAGAGTTGATTGATGTGAGGTTCCCATGAGAGGTTTTGATCAACAGTTAGACCAAGGTACTTTCCTGATTTAATTGTAGTTATTTCTGGGAGCCCGTCATATTGGTTTGGGTTAGGTGTAAAGACTAGCTGTTGGGTCTTTGAGTCATTTAAGACTAAATCATTGAGGTGGCAGTATTGCTTAGCCACATTGTATGCAACAAAAGAGTCTATATCTAGCTGAGATTTGTTCTTATTTGCTAAAATCAAAGCTGTGTCGTCAGCATACATTACAATTTCACAGTGGTTTTGGAGATAATTTGGGAAGTCATTTGTTAGGAGAATGTACAAGACGGGTCCAAGCACGGAGCCTTGAGGTACTCCTCTGCTTACTGGTATTGGCTTGGATTTTACTTTCGTCACAGTGTTTTTCTCCAAGTAAGTAAGTTCTACTACTTGTTCCCTGTTGCTCAAGTAGCTCTTAAACCAGTCAAGTTCCTTGTCAATGACTCCAAGAGAGTGTAACTTTTTCAGTATGAGTTCATGGTCAAGGCAGTCAAACGCTTTGCTAAAATCCAAAAATATGCTTGTTGCAATTTTTCCTTTTTCCAGATTGTCGATGATTTCTTCAATTAGTTGAGCTATTGCTGTTGAAGTTGATCTGTCTTTTATAAAACCGTGTTGTCTAGGGGTGAGAAGATCGTGCTGCTTGAGGTGGCTCAGTAGTCTATTTAGTATTACTCGCTCCAGTATTTTAGAAAAAGTAGAGATTAGGGAAATTGGCCTGTAGCTGGTGGCTTCATTTGTTGCTCCACATTTGAATTTCGGATAGATTTTTGCGAATTTTAGTTCATTTGGAAATATTCCTTGTGAAAGTGATTTATTAATGATGTGAGTCAGTGGGGTGATTATTTCGTGTTTGCACTGTTTGATCAATTTTGATGAGATCTCATCCTCCCCTGCTGATGTTTTTGCTTTTAAAGAGTCAATGATTTTTCCAATTTCTTGTTTGTTGGTTTCAAAGAAGGCTAGGTTTGGTGTTTGAAGTGTTTGGTTGTTATTGTTTGGTGCTATTACAGGTGTCGATGTTCCATTTCTGAGGAGTGTTCGGTCAGCGACTGTAGCAAAGAAGTAATTTAAATGATTGGCAATAGTTATTGGAGAGTCAACGATTTCTTCCTCTATTTTTAGGCATTCTAGTGGATTTTTTGAAGATTTTTCTTTTCTTTCATTATTTATTACATTCCACACAGCTTTTGATTTGTTGTCCGACTGTTCTATGAATGAAGAGTTGCACTGTTTACGAAGAGTTTTGAGTTTTATATCATAACATTTTTTCCTTCGAGCTGTTTCTTTTTTGTCATCAGGGTGGCCAGTAATGATTTGTTTATTCAGTGCTTCTAAGTATGATAATTTTAGGGCCTGACTTTCATTGTCCCATATATTTTTGTAGGGGTTTCTTTTCTTCTTTACTATCTTGAGTGGACATGCTATGTTCAATGCAGTTTGAAAAATTCCACTAAATGCTTTATAAGCAGTTTCCACATTCTCGGTGAGAGTGACTTTAGTCCAGTCTTGGGATTCCAGATTGTGCTTCAATTCTTGCACTGTTCTTGCATTAAACTGTCTTCTTTTTGTTTGGGTCAGTGGCTGTTTCGTAGAATCTGTGAGAATCGTACATAGTTGGGCCGTGTGGTCTGAGAGGCCTGTCTGTGTTATTTTGGTAGCTATTTCCGTTTCTTTTATGTTCGTGCATATAAAATCTATAGAGGTCTGGCTATGATTTGTTATTCTGGTTGCGGGTAGATGAAGTCTGCTCAAGCCATGGCTAAGGAGCATTTCATCCTCCTAAATGTTTTGTGGCACTAAAAAACCAGAAATTATGCTTTAACTTTACAAAATATTGGAAAGGTGCATGAATAATTTTGTATTTATTGCGAATATTTCTTGTATTGCAATTATGGTTAGGAAACTTCATAACTAACCAAAGTGATGTGTCATTTTGTGATGTGTCTGATGAAGATAGCTAGATTGGTATTGAAAAGCCTTACAAAAATAAAAAGTTATTAGTATTGGTTAGTGTGTTAACAACGTAGTGAATAAATGTTATGAGTAAACTCATTCTGCTTGTACTATTACCATTGCCCTGAATGATGTGTTCTGGAGCCAGTAAAACTATTCACCATCTTTATGCTTGAAATTTTCACTGAAACCTGGGAAAAAACCATGATTAAGCACGATTAAAAAAATATTACAGGAAATACCCTGAATGCAATTGCTCAGAGATCAGTTGTCTTATTGTTATTTATTGCAACTGTACATAGTTTGTGCTTAATTTATATTCTAAGAAAGTTAGTAAATATGTCTCAATGTAAAAAAAATATAAATCGTAAACTTTGATAAAAAAAACAGATTTTAATATGACTTAATAAAGGCAATGATGAGCTTAAGGTCACAAACAAACATGGAACAACAGTACACAAAATATGGAAAATTATACCTATAGCTAGCTGCTTGGAGTAGTTTTCGCCCACTTTTATCCGTACTGGTGTGATGTGTGATTGTGTTTCTCATACTCGTGACTTGTGCTCGGGACTTGCATTCTCTGCAGTGACAACGCCTGGACTAAACTCCAAGCAGCTTTTTTGTACGTTTGAACCCTTTTCTTTTCTTCTTTATTTTTGTTTTTGGGGAAGTGGTTCCCCATCTGACGATGAGGATAGATTCCAATCCTCGAAACATTGTCTTATACCGTTTGTAACATATAACGATGGCAAATGTCCGAAATCCTGTTATCCTGTCAAACCTTCCGTCATCAATAACAAACTTTAAACAAAGAACTGTACTGATAAATAATAACATAGACAAAATTTCAAAAGACACATTTGAAGACTTTCAAAATGAACTCCTCATCTAGAATACACTGGATAGCTGCTAGGTAACCACACTAATCTCCTTTGTAGCCTAGGTGTCTCTGATGTCAACAATGTAAGGAGTTCATTTTGAACATCTTTGTCACCCACTTTTCATGGATCTCTTCAGCCAATTTGTACCAGTTTCATATATCACACTCTGCACTAAGCGGAAAGTCAAATGGAGCTGAAATCAATATATTCACAGAGTAAGTACTTCCAAATCTCAAGTAACTTAAAGTACAATCAGTGATTACCGATCAGCACGGTAAGGAAGAAAAGGTGGAGTGGGACTCCTGCGATTGGAGACAGAAGGTTGATCAGCCAGTTCGGAGTCATAGGAAACAGCCTCAGAAACAGCAGATAATACACCAACCGGTCTGCATTTTTGTTAACCTGTAATCAAAAATAAAACAAAAGAATGTTAACATCATAAACGGAACAAATAACTCATTACCATCTGACTTACATTAATACAAATAACTTTAGATGGCTGATACAATTTTTGAAAGTGCTCACTGACAATTCCAGAATATTTTATGTATAAATTAATGTTTGTAATAGTCATAAAACTGTGATAATAGACTAAATTATATGTATTTTACCATGTCAAACAGTTCCAAAATTGGTTTTTAGTGATGACTTCGAAACCAGTGTATCATCATCATCAGGTGTTTAAAGACGCAGTAATTAAAAATGAAACAATAAACAAAAATAATACATAAATTCACTAAATAAGATGAAAACATGACAAATAAATAGTAGGCTACACAGAATACCAACATAGTACATAGTGGTAGGTACATAGTACGCCTACTTCACACGTGCAATCACAAACCCAAACCGGTCAGTCAACAGACAACCCACTGAAATGAAACATTGGAATGAGTTGTAAATTTGTCACACACAAAATTTTGCAACTGTTTAGACATATTATTTAGTGTTGTCTGATATTTTTAACCAGATGTGTAGTCTAAAAAATCTAATTATAAGTATATTTAACATAATGTGGGTAAATGTCAAAATGTTTCAGTATTTAATTGATAGTAGGTTTTAATGTTCACTAACTATTTTTATAATTGTTATTTATTTATTATATATTTATTTTTGTTATTTATTGACTATCCAAAAACTACTTATTTTTTATTTTTTGTTTGTTTATATTATATATTATTTGTTAAATCATTATTGAAATTGAATGTTGATTCTATTGATTTTATCAATTTGACATACTGAGAGAAATATTTACAGCCTATATTACATATATTTCATAACTTGTATTGATCTTGACTTGTTATTTGGAATATCTTGTGGCTGAATAAATATTCTATTCTATTCAATGAATTTAACATACAAATTATTTCCCAGACTGAAAATCGATTGCACAACCTTAGAACTTATTATTGAAAATGGAAATTTGAAATGCTAACACGTATTCGTACATTTGCTATTTGCTATGGCAAATGTCAATAAACCTGTACTGTGATGGCCAGAATAGTTCGCATCAAAAACCTTAACCCTTTGCGTGCCACGGCGACAATACATCGTCGCCAAAAACCCTTGCGAAAAGTGCCACGGCGACGATGGATCGTCGCCGACTTACTTTGCGAAAAGTGCCAGGCGACGATCCGTCGTCGCCGTCTGTTATCGTAATTTTTAACGCTTTATTTTTCATGAATTCTTTTCACAACCAATATTGTTTTATTTGTTAACTATCCTGCAATAGATAAATAATAGTTCACATAGTACTTTATATTAGTGAAGATAAAAAAAACACAGAATAATAGAAGCAACAACAGCTGGCGGTGATCAACCGGGCGCGTAACATCGTTGACGCGTAAACAACTCGCTACGTATAGTATGCGTAATATCTAAAATAATACGTTCGGTCAAATGGTTGTGTTTACATCGTTTTGAGGTTAGGATCTTTAAAATGATTTTGTTAAATTGATATCTCCCGTGCGTGCGTGCTTGCGTGCGCGCGCGCGCGCTTGTGTGTGTGTGTGTGTGTGTGTGTGTGTGTGTACATATGTTTTGGGAAAATATGAAGACCATATTTTAGATATACTTTAGAACCAAAGGATAAATGTAAGTAATGCATTAATTATTTTTGTTTTAGTGTTGTGTTACCGGTACTGAAAAATGATTTTTTCATTATGTACATAATTTCAAGCATTGTTATGTAACTATAGTAATTATATAAAAAAGTTAACCATTATTTTTTTTCACATTAACAATGTTATAAAGAATATTAAAAAAATTCTTCCCATAGTAAAAATTGTTTCTTATTAATTTGTCAAAAAAAATAAAAACTAAAAATAAAAATTGCTTTATACATTTGTTGGTTTTGACATGCCAAAACTAATATTATTTTATGTTGTTTCATTTGTTTTGTAACATTTTATTGTAATACAATTTTTTACAAACATTTTGATACCTGTTTCATAAAAATAGTATGAAAAATAAAAAAAATATATTGTTTTTCCTGAAGCCCGGTAATACTTCTTATTATTCCCTGGCATTTTTCGCATATGACTTGCAATATAGTTGCTAGTGCATTTCTTTTGTACTAAATTTTTTGCCTTGTGGCATTCAAAGGGTTAAAAGCAATACCTTTTCTTGAAGGAATTTGATTTGTGCTGGGCAGTATTTGTGGAGAACAGAGGAACCAAACGTGCGAGACATGAGGTAACAACAAGTGGCTCCCACAGCAGTCAGCACACAGCACAGTGGGAATCCCTTCATCACACCAAATAATGCCCCAGCCAGAACATTCTGCAACAGTGATTTAAAAAATTAGTAAAAATATAATTCTTACACTAAATGTTTTCAAAATATACCACAGCATTGTGTGAACTACAAAATAAGAAATAAATTAATAACAATTTCGTGGTATCTTGCAAGTGAAGTTTCATAGGTGCATAAGTGACAAGTGATGTTGAGAGAAACATCTAAAAAAATCAAATGTTTCTTATGTAAATTTTAATGTGGATATATTTCACTGATTACATTAATTTAAAAATAAATAAATATTAATTTTGAATTTTGCTGAAATATTGGCTTTGTTTGGGGATCCTGAAAGCTTAAAGGGAAACCTAGGTATCACTGTCAAGGCCTAGGTTGTCTGAGTCTTGACTGGTCAACAAGTTCTCAAATGTCAAAATCAGCAAAATGTTGGCACATTATAGAAATGAGAGCCTATAACAAGCCATAAATTAACATAATAAACCATATCCATGATATATCATTAATATTGCAGTTCCCAAACACATTCACTGCACTGCACAATAGCCTAGATTATCCTAGACGTACTAATTACAACATATCACATGAAAAAAGAAATTACTTAAAAAAAAACACTACGTTATTGATTTAATAAGATCCATAATAAACTCGTTTATAAGTAATTAACACTATCTTGTGAAATAAATACCTTTTGAGACTAAATCTAAAGACCAAAACACACAAACACTTGTTTTTTTTAAACACTATCACAAGTTTGTACAATATATATATCATCACCATAAGTCTATGACTGATTCTAGTTAACAACTAGATTTTTTTATCTATAAAAATATATAATATGTTGGTTTGTACTACTTGTTTGTACTAGAGAAATGCGTTTGAAAATTAAAATGTGTTTTATTGTAACAATATAATGACTTGGATTGTAGATATTAATATTCCAGAGCATTAATATTTAAATTATCAATAAGACATCCAAGAGGATATAAAACATTTTTTGATTAGTAAGCTTCTAGTGAATATTAAGTACAATTTATTACTAAATTTGTTAACTATTAAATATTATCTGGTTTGTCTAAAATAAAAACCACAGTTCTAAATAAAAACAATGGATTTATTTTTAAACTGGCAAATTAATAAGTTTAACGTTAATTTTCTTCACTCTATTTTCCACAAAGAATTGACAAACCGTTTAGTAAATTTATTAAGTTGCTTTGGCAAGAAATAAAAAATATTAATCAAATATATCAAACTAAAAATCTCTTCTAAAATAAAATAATAAAGTTTTTAAATAAAAATCAAATACCACTTGGAAATAACTAAAATAAATGTTCACTTCTAAGTACACCCACAATTAAAAAAATACAAAATTTAAACTTCTCTTTACACTAGTTGAACCTTAACTTTTAAGTCTCTGCAATTCAGATTACAACTCTCTCAAACAATTATTAAGGTTCAATTAATTTCCAATTAATAATTCACAATAAAACAGTTCCAGTTAAATATTAATAAATTACTATTTTTCCAAATCTCAATTAAAGTTATTAACAAAGTTCAATTTTAATTCACTTTTCTTGCAAGTATGAACCAAATGTAACTTGTATGGTTCTATTATGCTCTATTGTTCCTCGAGAATAGGTTATTCAGATTGCTCTGTAGTTTCTATGAATTTAATTTTTTCCTATAAACAAGACAACAAAATTAATTTAATATCAGATCTGGAAGACTATTTCAATAAAACATACAATAAATTTGGTGCTTACCTTAAAATCCCTCACAAAAAAAAAATTTAAGAAACACGTCGCACTGTAATTAACTTAACTCACGAAAATTACCAAAAGAAGGGCAAAAATTATGAGCGGGCGCTTAAATACTTTCCTTTCCAATCAACTTTGCAGGACATCCGTTGTGTTCCCTCATTGGTCCAGCTGTATCAAACAAGGAGAACAATAGTCGCACCAAGACAAGTTCTAATCAATTCAAGGCAGTCAACCTGCCTTCCTAACAATTTAAAACTACCAGTACTAACTTGCCAACAGATTACATGTTCGTTTTTACCCTGATTTTTCACAATCTAATCTAAAATTAAATCCCAATATTTCGATCCCAAAATTTTCATTTAATTTACGTTTAAATCTTTTTTAATAAATCAATGTAGCTTTAAAAACGCTACAAACAATAAATTCAACTTCAAAATGGCTATACGAAGACGATCGTTGTGGCAACTTTATGACATCACTGTTGCCAAAACAGAAAAACAAATTTCACTACTAAAATCCGAAATAGTGGTGGAAGTGTTGACTTATGTTCTACATGAACTGTCAATAAGAGTGCATGTCAGATCAATATTATAATGTCGATTACCAGTTCCAGAGTTAAATTAGACACTAAATCTACAATATTTAGGTAGAGTGCAATATAATCTCCTTTTAATACTTATATTTGTGAAAGACTTACCATGAAAACTGATCCCGGAATGATGAAAGCTTGCTTGTATAAGTAGGCACTGCAGAACAGCACGATCACATAGTAGCTATTTTGCTTATAGTACGACTCAAGTAGAGAAGCTAGTTCCCTCAGTTCTTGTAGACTTGTAGGGAAATTGAGTTTTACCTGGTAACAAATAACATTGGTAATAATGTCAATATCTAATCAGATTGCCTGTTATATTATTATAGAATGTGTTACACTTGTACAACAATACAATTCAATATTAAATTAGTTCAATTAGTTAAAACATTGTTTAAAATCTCTGATGATAGTACTTTGGTGCCTGTATATATGACAATACTTTATTCACATTTTTAACTCTAAAATGAAGTGGGAATGGGCGTTACAGTAAATAGGCCCATCATGTAGCAGCCCACAAGTAACTGTTACAGATAAAAACTAATAAGTTGTAATAGTTATGATTTGTAGATCAAGAAATAAGTGATTCACCTTGTTTCCTTATTTTGTTTATGGCTTGTTTATAGAAATCAGTAGGTTAATTGGATGTTTGCAATCTATATTTTTTGCTTTCCAATAAAATTCTACCTGAATGTAGATATTACATTATACTATTTCCATCTCATCAATTTAACAAATAGAGAAGTTGCAATATGGTTGGAATTTTGGAATAGAACATTATCATGCAAGTCACTGTCAGACATATACACTCTTTTATATGGATAGAGATGTACAACTGAATCAACAAACAGTATACTTGTTCATCAGGATTGAATGTATATGTAAAATATGACACAGAACCAATTATTTATTGTATAAAAATTTGACTTTATCTATGATAAAAGTATGATTTTACACTTCCTTCATAATTTAGTTGACTAATGTTGATTAGTCAGCTAAATTATGAAGGAAGTATAACATCTTATAATATACTAAATGTTATTTATTTTATTATTTTGCAGTGTACACTGTATTATTTTGGGCTTGAATATATTTAAATTTTTTTATACATTTCAAAACTATAATAACAAAAAATAACATAAATTTCATAATATACTATTAAATAAAATCTAAATATGTACAAACAATTCAAAGTTCTTAGCAATCAAGAATCAAGAAATTTATTGCAACATAACATCCACAGTTATACATACATGTTGTGTGAACAGGTTGCTTGTCAATAATACATACTATATGGTAAAAACAGTTTGTACAACATTTCATACATTAACAATGTTTTTGTCAAATTCACTAAAACTACACAAGCTGCAGATTGTCCTGCAAGAATTCAGAAATATTATAATAGGCCTTATTAATTAGTAAGCTTTTCACTGCTTTTTTAAAACTGAACAGTGTTAGCTGCTTTACATGTAGAGGTAATTTGTTGTAAAATTTAATTCCCATATAATTTGGAGAGCTTTCAAATAATGTTAATTTGTGAAGAGGAAATTGCAGATTGTCTTTAAAACGGGTGCCATACTGATGTTCATGATGAATTATAGTTTCTGAATTTAGGCGATTATGAATAAATATTAAACAGCTATAGATATACAATGATGGAATGGTCAATATTTTCATATCTCTAAAAATATCTTTGCATGAATCTCTCTGATTCAAAAATAGCATGGTTCTAATATATCTCTTTTGAGCTTTAAAAACAGAGAAAATACCTGAACTACATTCCCACACTTGGATCCCATATTGTGCCAATGAACAAAAGCAAGCATAATAAACTATGAGCCTAGTCTTAATATCAACCAGCTCTCTCAATGTGTACATTTGGTAGCAAGCTGAGCTCAGTTTTTTATTTAGCAGTTCTATGTGTGGTCTCCAAGAAAGATTCTTATCAATAACTAGCCCCAAAAACTTAGTGTTATTTACTGTAACAATCACTGAGTTCTTAAAATCTATATTAAAATTGGACATAGCCTTATTTTGTACAGTCTGAAATTTTACAATTTGTGTCTTATCACTGTTTAATGCGAGCCCATTACAAGTAAACCATTTTTCTAAGTCTATTAGGGAATTAATTATTTCTAATTTTAAATCTTGCTCCCTGTTACATTTTACCAGAGATGTTGTGTCATCAGCATACAAAATCAGGTCATTTCTAATATTATGTGGCATGTCATTTATAAAGATAATGAACAACAAAGGGCCCAGAATGGACCCCTGTGGTACACCAGCACATATATTCACCCATGATGATATACTTTTTATGCCATTATTGTTGATTAGCGTTCTTTGCTTTCTACCATGAAGAAAAGATTGAAACCATGCTAAAGAGTTGCCCAAAATCCCATAAAATTTTAGTTTACTAACAAGTAAGGAATGATTTACACAGTCAAAGGCCTTGGAGAGATCACAGAATACACCAGCAGTACTCTGTGACCCATCCAAAGCCCCCAGGATCTGCTCAACCATATTAGAGGCAGCCTCAACTGTACTATGGCCAGAGCGAAAACCATACTGACTTTTACACAGAAAACTATTACTCTCTAGGTAGTTACATAACTGTTTGTGTGCTATTTTTTCAAAGACTAAAGATACTGGATAGGATGGAGACTGGTCTGTAATTGTTTGGATCCTGTTTTTCACCTTTTTTAAAAACTGGTTTTACATCTGCATATTTCAGTTGGATGGGAAATTCACCAGACATGAATGATTGGTTAATAATCAAAGCCAGAGGATGTGAGATGTACATTGCAGTAGCTTTGAGCACTCCCACTGGGATCTCATCCCATGCTACAGACTTCGTGTCTCTCAGACTCATTATGACACTATAAACCTCTTGAGCACAAACACACTTAAATACAAATGAGCTTGTTTATTACAAGAAACGTTACTTAGTAGCTGAACAGCTGAATTGATCTGTGGTTTGGCACCAATATTCTTAGTTATATTTACAAACATTGTATTGAAATAATGTGCAATATGCTTAGCATCTGTATACATTTCATCTTGTACCTTGAGATTCATGCAGTCAGATTTTTTAATTGTATTCATACCTAATTCAGTTTTTATCACATTCCACACAGCTTTGCTTTTATTTTCAGAATCTTTGATATATTTACAATTATACATTCTTTTAGCAGCAGCACAAACTTTTTTTAAAAATATGTTTATAATCTTTTACATATTTCTTAAAATTTACATCATTGCTATATTTTGCCATTTTGTGAAGAGCCCTTTTTTTCTTACTTGACACAATTATCCCATTCGTAACCCATTTCGCACTTTGGGAACCACATTTAAATTTGACAGATGTATAAGGAAAAGAAACTTCAAAACATGTTTTAAAACTATCTAGAAACCTATTAAAATTCTCTTGTGCTGTGCTAAACTCACAAAATTTCCATGAACTCTTACTAACAGAGCCTACTATACAAGCCATATTCTGAGCCATATTCTGAGTTGACTTATTATTAAAACTTTCCATATGAACTTTATGATTTATTATGTCCATCTTGGTCTTTCTGTTACAAGTTGTTAAACTTTGAGAAAAAAAGTTTATAGTAATATAAATAGGGTATTGGTTTTGGATAAGAATTGATGAAAGTGATAACATAACAATGATTAAATAAAAATTTTCTGAAATTTGTACACCTGTTAAATTAAATCAAACTAACATTTTGAAAAGCCCTCAAGAAAATTACTGACAAACATCTGCATTTGGTCTTCTAAATAATAATTCTAATTTCCAAGATGTTGATGTTTTAAATGATTAATTTTGTCTTGCCAAAAATATGATACCTTCAACTACAGTTGGAGTCTTGTGCTTCAAACCTAAAATTAAACATCTATGTTACTGTAGTTTTGCTAAGCTATTAAGAGCTTTATGACCCAGCAGGGATCACTTCTGGCTGGTGATCCCTTCCACTTGAACCTACCACTAGACACAGCAAAAACGTATCACTTAAATCTGGGCTACTTTATGGATGTTCAGGAACAGCACATCACTAACTGAAATGACGAGATTCTTTGGTGCAAGCGTAATTCGATTCTACTGAAGAAGATAACTGTTGGAGTTTGGTGGGGTTCTTTCCCTAACTATCAGAGGTTCTTGCTAGCCTCAAGTGTGTGCCACCCCCTACCTGCTTTGACTGGACAGGCTAGTTCAGAGCTGGCCTCCCCTTCTTCCGGGCAATTCTTCTTCATGGATCTCGATGGGAGGCGGCCCCAACCCACTAACCTTTTTTTTCCCTTGGGGCGGCCTACTGCCAGTGGCGTAGCGAAGGGGGGGGTCCAGGGGGGTCCGGACCCCCCCCGAAATTTTAAGACGTATTAAAAAATAAAGCATGGATCAGGAGAAAAAAGGAGAGTTATCATTTACTCTTGTCTACAAACATTAAATTGATTGATTTAATTGATTAAAGTGACCGTTGTTAAAAATATAATTGTCCTTTCGTTTAAATCATAAAGTATCAAACGATAGTTTTGGGCTCGGCCTTTCGGATAGTGTAGTATAATCATGGTAATTTCTATAGAGCGCGGTCACGTGACGTCGCAAAGCAGCCTAAATTGTAACGTTCGACCTCCAGCGCTCGTTGTGTAAACAACTACTGGAACAACATGAGTGACATCTTCAAGAAGATGGCACAGCGTGCCTTTGGAAGCGCCGGGAAGCCAGCTAAGAGGCCTAGCTCTCCACCTGCCAGCTCGGCGCCTAAGAAAGGTCGCTGCTCCAGCAAAGGGCCTTTTTAAAGGCCACAACGTCACCACTGCTACTGTGACATCTGACCAACCTACGGCTTCGGTTTTCTACGCCCAGGATACCCTTGCTGTTCCTGGACAGTGTTCCGGACTGGCCTACCCACGCCAAGAAGTTGGAGGAGTTGGCGCGGGACGGCCTGACGACAACATTCCACGGTGCTCACTATCGCTTGAAAGTGACCACCGTGGAGGACTTCAGGGCAGTTCAGCGGTACCTATGTTCCAAGAAGCTGCCCTTCTACACTCACAACCTTGGGCGTGAAAGATCGCTTAAGGTTGTGATCAGCGGACTGCCCGACAACCGATGATGTGGAGCTCTTCGATGTCTTAACTGACGAGGGCTTCGCCGTCGTCGAGGTTGCACGACTTCGGACAGCCAGGAGACCTACCAGGAGCTGGCTGATCACGCTGACCAGGGACAGTGAGCGAGAAAATCCTGACACCAAGCGGGCTTGCCAAATCTACAACGTGACAAGCCTGCTCCATGTCAGGGTCTCAGTCACTGTCTACAAGAAGCCGGTCGGCCCGCCGCAGTGCTACCGGTGCCAAGGTTTTGGCCACGGCTCCGGCAACTGCGGGAGGCCGAGAAAATGTGTCCGCTGGGGGGAAATCATCTGAAGATGAACTGCCCCAAAGTCTCGACGGAGAAGGGTCACTGCTGCAATTGTGGCGGCGATCACAACGCCAACTATCGTGGGTGTCCAGCCTACAAGGAGGCCAGAGCGGCAGCTGTCCAATTAGGCCGCAAGTCCCCGGCCTACCAAATCATCGGCGAGGCGATTCAACGGCCCAGCCGCCCAAGCGACCAGCGCGAGATGAGTCACCAGCGGACTCCGTATCGGAGAGTGAAGCTGAGGACGACATGCCGCAGAAGAAGAAGCGCCGGAGGAAACCCCAGAACCCAGCCAACCGACTTCCTCGCCCGCCGGCATCTGTGGCTGACCTTCCGGTCACACAGAGGCCCAGGCGACTCCCAGGCAGAAACTAGAGTGGCCCACATTCACCAGCCACTCTGCTGCAACAAACGGAGGTGCCAGTAGCTGATGCAGCAGCAGAACCAGCCGCCCCCGTCCAGCGCAGCCTACAAGCCGTCTTGAAATAGCTGCGCAGCTGACCGCCCTCACCCGGCTCTTCAATGAAGCTGTGGCCGTCAGTGGCACACCGACCAACTGCTAGACTGCTGCAGGAGCAAATTGTACATTTGACAGGCAAGTCATTGAGCTCAAATTGCTCAGATACTGCCCACAGACCAGGAGGAGCGCCCAGAGGCCATCCTAGCGACCCGACTTGGACTTGGACAGTTTTAAATTAGCGACCACTTCGTTCAAATTCGTCTTGGAGACGTAAAATAGCTGCTTAGAATTAAGTCACAACACAACGTTTATTTAGTGTCATTAAACTGTAGACGTGTATATAATTATCGAAAAAAATAAAAGATCACTTTCGGTCGGAAAATACACTTTAAAAGCTCTACTGATAAGAAGTTCCGACTACTTTGGATTTCACTGACTGAGGTTATTTGTGTTTGCCTAGATTTTTCTTAGTATATTCCGATCGGAAGTGATTATTTTTGTTTTTTTTTTCTCGATAATTATATATTTATATTCGTCGGCGTTTGAATTAATACCTAAAATCAATGTCCTAACAAAATTATAAATACCACTTTTACCTCAACCACTCAACCAGTGAAATCCAAATCGTCAAAACTTGAATCTGTAGAGAGCTTTTCTTCGGTATTTACCGACCGGAAGTGATTTTTTGTCGATAATTATATAGGTAGTCGAGTACAGTTTAATGATAACAAAAAAATCGTCGTCCTAACTCAATCAAAAAACCACGTTTTACCTCTATAACCGAAGTCCGAAGTAGTTTGAAGTTATAATCATTAGAGTTTTTCAGGTGTAATTTTATTTCCGACCGAAAGTGATTTTTTGGATTTTTTTTTTCCGATAATTATATACTCGTCTACAGTGTAATGATACAAAAAATTGTCATTATAACTCATTCATAAACACCTCAATCAGTGAAATCCAAAGTAGCCGAACTGCTAATCAGTAGAGTTTTTCCGGTACATTTTCCGACCGTTAGTTTGATCTGTACCCGAGCAACGCTCGAAATTTGCCCTCCTTTTCTAAAGGGTTTCGGCCGTCAGTGGCCCAATGTCCCCGAAGGGGTATTTCATTTTTTCCACAGAATATAGCTGTGTCAATTATATGCTTGAGTGAAGCTATGTTTTGTTCTTTTTCTTTCTTATCCAGTGAATCCAACGTCACTTTGGAGCCATATACTCGGCCAGAATCGAACTTCGTAAAGTTTCTGTAGCAATACAAGAAAATTTGTGGTACTAGAGTTGTTGTGAGAGTTGAATTTTGCCTATTACATCTTTCCACTTTCTAAAGCTCCATATTTTTGGTATTTACCTTTTACCAGTGAACTCATTGGCAAATAACACACAAAACGTCCCCCCGGATCTTCCATTTTCGGACCCCCCCCGAACGAAATTTTCTGGCTACGCTACTGCCTACTGCCATGCACTTAAGCCTCAAGGGCTTTTTGCGCACCCCGGAAACACCATGAGGCCCACCAGTCTACAACTTCAGCAGTTCAACAAACCGCCGAAAACAACCTATCAAGTCCTCCTGGGAAAATTCACCACCCCTGTCCAAACTACCAAAGATGGCATACCGCTCTCTTGCTATTGCAGGGCAATCAAAGAGCAGGTGCTCAGCAGTCTCCTCCTGCTCATTACACCTTCCACAGAGCGGATCCTCCTGAAGGATGCCGACTCTGTGAAGATGCTTCCTCAGGTGACCATGCCCTGTAATGAGACCAATGACCTTGGAAGACATTGATCTGTTTAATGAGAGAAGGTCCGAAGCCACCCTGGAGGAAGGTGACTGTAATACCATTCTACTCACTCTCAAACCCGGATGCAACCTCCACCTTCTCTCATGCTCCGCGCGAATCCATTTCGAGACAACCCTAGAGGATTCACACCCTGGAACACCGCAGAACGGTTGAGGGCCCGTCATAATTGTCGCTGAGCCCTGGTTAGCGACTAACCTTACCCATCCTGAATACCCTGTCACTCCAGAAGCAGCGCTAAGGTTCTTGTAGGACTAAGTGCAATTTATAAGCTTCTTGTCCTATGAGAACAAAAAACAAACAAAAAAGAGCTTTATGTATCAATAAGCCTAATGAGATTTTTAAAGGAAAAAAGTTTTGGAAATAACCGTCATCACATGAAAAAACCCCACCCATCTGTCTCCATCTTCAATTTTGGGCTGATAGTGGTTTCTTCCAGAAAGTAACAGGGAATACGTTTTACTTATTTTCAATAACGGAACAGTAAATTGACACTTGCCAGCCAACTCACACACAGTCTGTGAACATTTTTCACTGCTCCATATAAAAAGGAAGAAAAAGAATTTTAAATTCAATAATAATTCATTAAACAAAGATTTATTAACTTAGTCGCTGTCTAAAATTGAAGGAAGAGAAATTATAATATTAAAATAAATGTTTAATTAATTCTTAATATTAGTGATTATTAAAATGTGAAATTAATAAAATATTACAAAACCCTCTAACAGGAATTGCCGGTCATCTTTTCCTAAAATGCCAAAAGAATTTTATCCATGATTGCAAGATATTTTTTTCTAATTTGTTAAAATTGGAAGTAATAAAATATTCAAATAGTTTTGTATATGTTTTTCAGCTAAATACATAGATTATAATGGCATTTGTCTCATACAATTAAAAAATATATGTATTTTTGCAAAAAGTAAAATTTAATTTTTATTTACGTTATTGGTTTTCAGTGTATGAAAAACCTGATTATAAAAAATCCAGGGTGTAGTCAAAATGCAGTGAATTTCACGTATGTTTTGGATTTGTAATAAATTAAAAGCATGCTCTTCTTTTATACAAAATGAGAAAATTATAAATTTTCATTGTTAAGTTGCTTAGTAACAATAATGAGTTTTAGCCAAACTTGTAAAAATAACACAGGAAGTAAAAAGTACGACTTTTAACTCTACAGAAATATGAGTCATGATCACAATACATTACAGTGCTGTCAAAGTTATAAGTGTGCGAGCGCTACAGGAGCAAAATTATAAGTGAGTTATCTGCACAACCAAGACATCAAGTCAGGATGGCTGTGTGGCCTAAGGCGTTACTCTCGGGCATGCGAGTTGGCCTTGAAGTCACAGGTTCAATTCCTGAGTCCGACCTGAGGGACTTTTACAGTTTGGTGAGTCATTGGTCTGTAGTCAAGTTGGTAGGAGGACCCAGTGATTTGCTTGGGTGGAGGTTGATATGATCAATGTATTCTTGTAAAAATGTACCAGGCCCAAAACCATGTAAAGACAAAAAGATGTAAAACTCGATTAGTAGTTAATATCTTTTAAAGCATTTATTGTTAAATGATACAACTGATAGCTTTTAAAAGTCAAAAAATCCCATTTTAAAAACCATACCTAATGTTTCATGAAAAAATACCAGCAGTTAGAGCCAACTAATAGAAAATTTTTGGTTCTAAGATATAAAACACGTCATTACAACAGTACAACAAATTACATAAAATTTGGCTTATTTCAACACTAAAAACCACAAAGTGCATCATAAATATTGTGGTGGAAACAAAACTTGAATACCACTAAACTTAGATTAGAATAAATAATAAAAACATGACTTTGATACCATAAGGTACCGATGGCATTTCATAAATGGCCGAGCCAGGAGCTCCAGAATTAAACTATGTTTTCACTCAAGAATTATCGTAAATGGTCCTAAATAATAAGAAAAAGCACTATTCATTAACCCTAATAAGACCACCAACGATGTAATGTGGTCAGGTAAAGCCTATCTGTAACAGTTTATGTTGGTCTCTAGAAGGTTAAATATGAGATCAAACTACTCAAACCTAAACAAATTTACAATGTAAGTCACAAAATAGCTTATTTGGTTGTTGGTGAATGCTTTAGTGATATGAACAATAGCCTTATTTATTAAACAAATTATTAAAATAAATCAAAAGCCGAATCATGTTAAAACTATATCTTCCCAGTATCCAATGTCTAGTGAAACTACATATTGGCACTTTTAGCACTTTCCCCAACATCCAGTAAAGTCTGGAATTGGCATTTCTTACACACTTTTCAATGTGTAGACTTGTCTCTAAAAGGTTTAATGCTGCTGTACACATTCAGCCTTCCTATTTAAGGCATGTACGAATATAAATGTTATACTGTGCTTGTGTTTGGCTCCATACAATCTACTTACAAACGAACGCTGCAGTATAATAAGCGGCCACCACAACAATCAAGTTAAATACAAATTGAAAACAGAAACTATCGAATATTAAAGCTTTTAACCTATAAATATTCAGAATTAATAATTGCCAGATGTTTGTATTTTACAGAATAACAATATTGTTTAAAATTCAGTAATTCAAACAAAGTATAATCAATCATTTGTACAGTACAAATTTACGTGTATATGTGTCTGTGTATATGTATTTATGTATGTATGTGTCTGTTTATATGTATAAGATAACTATTTATTACCATAACTTATAATGAATGAATGTTTATTCTAGCAACTGTGCATGAAATACACTTAAAAATTATAATAGTAATCCTAGTACTAATGCTTATGTTGGTTAATACTTTATAAGTTGATGTTAGATAATTTTTTTATTAACTATGATTGACGCTATTCATTGTACAATCTGTGCATTTGTTTTATGAATAAAGAATTTCTGAATCTGAATCTGAATCAGTAAATTGGAGAGAACAATGATGATGAACATGAGCTTTTAGTATAAAAATGTATTTTTTATCATTGAACAATGTATCAAATGGCTAGATAGATGATCTTGCTCCTTTAAATCCAAAGTCTCCATTTTGTATTGAGGAAATAAAATGTAGAATTAAAGATGTAACTCAAAACAAACACGACATATCAAAAAACCGCACTTAAGAACACTTTTTAAACATTAAATTTGGTTTAATGAATAGCATAAATCATGAACTATGTTAGTTGGAACCAAACAACTATGACTTTCTGATAAACAAGTGTAGTTTTAATGTCATCAGTTCGTTCTGAGAGGTTTGTTTTGTATGGTTATAAAAATGTAACTTGAATATATTTATTTTCTATAATATTAGATACTTTTATTTTTTACATATAAAAATATAACCACTAAAATACAATCTCAAAAGTCTATAACGTACTTCAGTTCGATATTATTGTTCCAAATTAATTCAAACAAAGTAAAATTATGTATAGACAGGACATGTTTATCCTTCAAAATAGTAAAATGTCACTGTATTGCTGTTACATTTTATAAATCTATGTAGCCTAGATAGTTCATTATTCATAGTTAAATTATTATTTTTCAAGACCTATAAACATACAAACTATAATGTAATTTTAAATAGGCTTAACTATAATGTAAATTGGTTCTATATTTTGGTTTTAGTAGTTTTAGATAAACATGAATATTAAGGATTCGATTCTCGTGAATATCGATGATTCAATAATCACGAATATTGATGATTCGTCTGTTATGGTGGTCGCTTACTAAACTGCAGCCCAAATCCACCTGGTAATTTCCAATTGCATAGAGATATCTTTTCTAAATTAATAAATAACACATGATTACATGACTAACTCATATACTCACTCGGAATAAACAACCGATTAAAAAGGAAAATATTTTGATTATATTAATTTCAAAATATTTTAACTCCTCACTTAATCCACACTAAAAGAAGTAAATAATTTACAAAACTAATTGGTAGTATTAGAGTTAACGCGCCATGGTTATCCATAAAGTAGTTAAGGCAGGTAGAGTATGATAAGCGGATCCGGTTTTTTATACAGTTTAGTACAATCACCGATACTTAATATTCATTTAAATCAAATACGTGTTTATAAATCATATCAACATATCTATGGCCATAAATACAATCACATTTAAATTAAAATAAATAATACAATCACATTTAAATTAAAATAATGGATATTATAAGATTAAAGGCCGAGGCGGCAAATCACGAAATTGACGTTATCAACATATTCTGCTCACCCTCCTGAACAAAAAATATATAGTACTAGGGGGTGCAAATGACAAATAACATGATTTTAGGGGGTATATTCATAAATAGTTAAGTTTCTAATGTTTTAATGTTCAGTTTGTGTGCTGTGTCTGGATAATCTGTTTACTTGAATATTATCTGCGGCCGGGACTGATAGCAGCCTGATAGTGTATCTGTTATCTGAGTTCTTCGGGACATGAGTCAGTGCTTCACAAGATATCGTGTTCAGTAGGTTGGATTGAGTGAGTGCGTTACAATTATGAATCAACCATCCAATAGTTCGACCAACCCTAGTGAATTGTGTGTATCGGAGTGTTTAGTAGGGCACGTAAAGAGTTTACGTTTTAACCTAAATGAAATTATTTCCTTTTTAATTGAACATGGAATTTTTAATAATGAGTGTATTTGTTCGTCGTGCGGTCGCGTGTTGTTTTTAAACTGGGAGACTTTGTTCTTTCGTTGCGATAGGAAAATTAGAAAAAGTATTTTTTTTAAAAGTTTTAAATGTTGCAATTTTAAAAAATCCACATTTTTGTTCCTGCTGCTCAGCTATATCCGCCAATACACTAATGGTAAGTGTTCTCTGTTAATATCCATCTATATATTTATATTAGAGTTTTTCATGATTTATTAAGTTTTTTTCACTTTACATAATTGCCTTTACATTACATTTCAATTTATATTTCTGATCAGCCCCTATAGAATTTGATATTTTACTGATAGGTACTATCTCGAGGGATGTTTTTCTTTATATTGGCATCAGTGCGGGGTAGCACCGAAGGTGCTGCCGAAGCCCCATGCTGATGGCCGGAGGCACTCGTCTCATTTCGATAACAAGTAATTAATTTGTAGCTCGATATTAAGAAAAACATTGTTCATTTGGATCAAAATTCTGCTTATTTCAGTATTATTTTTCATTTACGTTTGCAAAGATGGCGACGCATCCGATGATGTTATCACGATGTTGAATCATGGTCACAAAAGTTCACGTGACGCTCGACGTGGATGTACAACATGGAAATATTATTCCGCGTGTGAACAGTTGTTCCATGTTTATGTTTATGTTCGAGAACTTCGTTATTTCTCATTTCCACCCCATCAAATCTTATTTTTTTTGTTCTACAGGACAATTCCAATAAGTCAATAATGCAAAACTCGTATTTTTCCACTCCGGCCGTTAATATGATAATTACCAAAATAATTGATACAACACACATACAATCTTATAAATAATAAATGAGCTCTAACGATCAAACTATTAGAACTGGAAATATGAAAAACTCATAAATAATACTGAAATTATAACAACATAAAAACATTTATAACAGGAAAATACGAAATATGCGTAATTGTTTGTTTTCTCCTGTATAGCAATGATTAACCGTTTTCGAGAAGTTGTTGAAGCATCTTCTCTAGAATACCGTACTTCTCTTCAGCACAAATACAGAGATATTCTGCATATCGAGCTTACGACTGTCTGTTATTATCTATAAAAGAAAATACGTTTATTATGAGTGTTTATAGGCTAGTTGATACAAGTTAGTTATTGTTCAAAATCATTATCAGTTAGTTATATCAAAAGTTATAATTGAGTAATATCGTTTGTCAATATCGGTATAAAAAACCTGGTCCGCTTATCATACTCTACTGCACTCTTGGATGACAAGCAGAATAACAATTTTGATTGAAGTGTATTTTGATAATGAGGGTGTGTAACCATAACGTCATGTTTATTTGTCAATTTAAACAGAGTTGTTTAGTAGTTGACTTTACAGCAATAACAAAATTATACTTACAGAACCATTTGCATTTTCAGGTGTCAAGCATGTTAAAAAGTACAGCCATGTAGTTGCTAAAACGATTATTGGAACTAAACAAAGCACGTTATTCATTTACAAAAAAATATTTCTAAAGTTCGTTAAAAATGAAGTAGGCCTAAGTATCGTACAAATACATTAATCATTGAAGGTTATCACGTCTTGTTTGTTTTGTATCTGTTATTCTGTTTACTGTTTCATGTCACGCCACAACTATGCCCTCCAAATCTCAACAAGGCTCATTAAAAGGCCTCGTGCCAAAATACTTCTATAGAAAGGCAGACATACAACTATATACAACAAAGTGTAAATTAAATAAAGTCAACGCAACTTTTAATGATTTAACTGAGATTTTAACGATAAAAATGAGACTGTACACACCAAGAAAGAACACCCTGATCTTGGTACTACATATTTAGAGGTTAAACTAGTCAGCACATCAATTTTTTAACTATAAACAGTTTATTGAAATTAATTCTTTAAAATTAAAGATTTTATTTAAGGGCCTACACTACTATGTAAGTTTCAACTTTAACTTAGATTGGACACTCCAAAAAGATTGGAGACAATATTAATAGTAATATTATTTATTACAATTTCTGAATTTCGTTGTTTGCTAAATGTTTTTGGTCCACTAATAGTCCAGATTTTAAAGTAAGAGCATACACTCATCGGTGTAACTGTAAATACTGTGAGTACTTTGTGGACAAATTTTACAATAGATTACTATCCTTGGTTATAATCAAATTACTAATTAATTGAATATAATAAGGCATGCTTATATATAAATAACACATATTTGTGACTAAAAATTAAAATGTGATTGAGAACATATATTTTTATTACCCATTGTATACAAAATAAAGCAACATATCTAAATAATGTAACATGTGGGGTTGCATAGTTTAAACATGTAACCTGCCGCTAAAACGGCAAATTAAAAATTCACTGTTTTGTTATGTTCTGTGTTGCTTATATGCCGACTTATAGGTTATGTGAAACCTTTCAAATTCGATTATCATATAAATCTTTATACTTATGTGATGAACAATTTCTTATACTATTTTGTGCTGGAGTGTCGTAAGAATGAGTAAAATAACACACTTTATCGTCATACGTGATTATAAGCCTGGAGATGAATATCAGTGCCGTGAAATAGTGAAAGAAGGTACAATGGCAACTGTAAACAATGCATTTTTCTCCTTGATTGAAGTCACTTTTCAGTTAATGGTACTTTCTACTGCTGCAATGTTCATATTCTTTGGCCTCCCTTTCACAGTTTGTCTCGGCTCAATTCCTGGAGTAATTATTTTTATGTATATGTGTGTATGGGCAGGCCATTTATTCAAATCAGTTGAACTCACACAAGATTTAGGAAATATTCCTAGAGTTTATATGTCTTCAGATTCTACAGGATTTTGGGTTGCAGAGGCATTTGAACCTGTTTTTATGAACAATGAACCATCTCATTTCAAATATTCAATCTTCTCAGAGAAAGAATATAAACATAAACAAATTGATGTAAGCTCTTATCGCAAGACACTTGTTGGAACTGTAGGTATTGTAAAAAGTCAAATTTCTGAAGACTGTGCCTGGCTACGTCGAATGGCTGTCAGGCCAAAATATCAACGCATGGGCATAGGAAAAGCACTCTTAAATGAAGCATTACAATTTTGCAACGAGAAATATCAAGGGGTTGAATTGGTAACAACCGAATGGCATGATAGTGCAAGGACTTTGTATATCAAGAGAGGCTTTCAATTAAAACAAATGTATCACAAACAGTTGCTTGGTAGTATTGTTGCTATTCTGATTTACCAGTTGCATTATAAAGTTCAACCAAACCAAATTTCAATTACACCTTAATACTAAAAGATAGGTAAGTCGCTTGACACAATATCAATTAAATTAATGCAAAATCTTGTCTTAACCATTTGGAGTCTTAAGTAGGCTATAAGTGTGACTGGAGTAGTATCTTGAGAGTATGTAGACCACTTGGTATCCAGTGTACCAAGGATAAAGTCTTGTATGAATATAAAGGAGTTGGCTGCAGTTTTGTATCGGGTCACCAATAGTAGAATATAATTATGACAAACAATTATCTATTATATCAACTTTAAATAATCAGTTTTAACCTTTTGCTGGGGAGACTTTAATAAGCGGCATACACTCATTATTATCGAACTATTTTATATATTATCAAATTTCCATATTATATATTAACCGTACGAAACGAGAATTAGCCTACAGTATAATAAGCCCAACACAATTGGATTATGACTATCGATCTTAAATATTGATACTATCGAATATGACATTTGACCTATAGATAAGTCAGCTAAGTAATCATTGCCAGCTTTCTTTATTTAGACTAGTGACATCGTTACCAGCTGTTGCTAGTGACGTCATTACCAGCTGTTGTTATTTTGTCTATGTAGGAGAAGGCTAGTGATGACAGGCACAATGGCGATGAATATGCAGATATTGGCTCAAAGTAATTTTATAAACACAGCAATGTTTTATGGTACTTTGAGATTATACCGACCACACTCAGACATGAATCTTTATTTGACATTTTGCTTCTACTGATTACGAGATTAGCGTAGAACAATATTTCAATATAAAACAGGAATTGTCTTATCACAAACCCCTCCCCATCCTCAGACAGAGGTCAAAGTTGAGCGGTCTAGTAGATAACGTGACTGCAGAGTCTCGCCGCCCGTTCAGCTGGTGCGCTGCATTGTTGTACTTTCGTGCCGCAGTGTCTGTCGAGTACGTCGCTTTGAGAATGTGGGGTTCAGCTAAATGGCGTAATAAAAAACGAGGAACAGCACGACACCATCTTGACTCATACCTAGGTGAATACATGTGGCGGTCGGCAGTTGCGACTGAAGGCGGAAATCCACTACACTCACTCATCCTTGATATTGCTGCATTCTGGGCACATTAACAATTTATTGATAATCGTAAGTTTGTAATTAAACAGTTGTTTTTTCGTTCTATAATGTTTGTTTTATATAAATTTATATTTTTGTGTTCCTCATACTGGTGTAGTCGGTATAATCCTTAAAGTACCGTTTTAAATGGTTACAAGATAATAACCTTGCTCCTTTAAATCCGAATTGTCCAGTTTGTATTGACGAGATAAAAACTAGAATTAAAGGTGAAAAAAAAAAAATAAGAACAAACATAACGTAGCTAAAAACAATCTTGAGAAGACTTTTTTTAACATTCTAAATTTGGTATTATAAATATAATGAAAAATCCTGTACTATTTTAGTTGAAATCAAACGAACTATGACTTAATTATTAATGACCTGCAAAAATGCCATTTTAGATTGGCTACAGTAATCATAAGTACTGCGCTGCTTAAACATTTAAATATAGTTTAGTTATTTTATGCAATCTGAAACAAATACATTTATTTTACATATAAAAGTATAGCTTCACCATAATATGATTTTAAAAGCATAAAACAATTTAGTTAGCTCAAAATTTACTTAAAGTAAAATCGTGTTTGGAAATACATTTAAAATTAAAATCATGTGTTTCGTTACTGACTAATGGTGGCAAGAAAAGTGACGTACGTGTCTTCTTTGTTTCACAAGCAATCACTTTGATCCTTGAAAATACGTCAGGTAATGACAAGTTATTGTTTTGTTGTAATTATATTAATATTTATACGTTAATTTCTAAGATTGAAAACAAGCAAGCATATTGTTCTTTGAAATATCTATTACGTTATTTTGTCTGACATTTTGTTTTTAGTCTTTTGACAGTTTGCTTTCAGTTGTTTGGATAGTCATGAATATAGATTATTCAAATCATTCGATAATCAATCCGATTGTGTTGGTGGCGGCCTCTTATTATACTGCAGCCGAGAGAATTATAATACATTTACTAGAATAATACATTACAATTTTTAATAACAGATTTAACAATAACATTATAAAATAACAAATCCAACTATGACCTTCACATCACAAATACGTTACAATATTTATAGATTGCGCAGATAGCAATAGATAGCAGATAGTGCGCAACCGCTTTTGTGAAGGCAGTAACCAAACCCACATGTATGTTTAGAAATTGATCATATTAATTTATCATTTTCAAATTCTCAACAAATTAGTTACTTCTTGCAGTTTATTGTTTAGTGTGAATTCCAAGTTCTTCTAAGAGATCCCAAAAGTTGAGAGCAAAGATATTCTCAACGAACTCTTTCGATCGTTCCATTATCAGATATCTAGACTACAAAAGAGCTGTGATTGGTTTACCCAGCCATCCAGTGTAATCTAAATGAAGAGGTGTTCCTATTGACTCTTTGGGTAGTTCCTCTATTGCACAGTTAATAATTGTAAAATGCTTAAAAATGTAAAATGGAGCTAAGCTAAATGTTTGCATTGAATCAACCCTTCCCACCATAGCTATGTTAATTTTATAGTTTTTGTACTCAGGATATTCAGTTAGGTTGGTTATGTACTTTTATAACTTTCATTGGATTTGTATCGACTTTCAATAATTAGGCTACCCCTTCTAAAGAAACTTTTAGTGATTGCTCATCAGCATGTTAGTAATATTTTTACATAATATTTTTTTAGTAGCGTTTACAAGAAAAGGTTCCTAATTAATCAACCACAGATTGCATTCTATTCCTGTTTTCAAACTATGGGCTAGTGTGACTTTTGTAATTTTTTAATTTATTGTGTTCATCAACTTTCCATCTGCCCATATAGTTACTTCTGACAAGTCCACTTTGGCAGAATTACTGGTTTTATACTGTACTGTTATATTATGTTCATGCTTGATGCAAATATACACTTATTATTTATTTTATTTTGCCAAATTAGGCTATGCAGAAGTTGAACATTGAACTGGAAAAAATATTAGCACTTATTAAAAAAAACCTTAAAAACTAGTTGTTGGTGAGCAAAAGCACAAATTTAGTATATTAGAGTTTCCTGGTTTTGTATAAGATTTTTAGTAAAAATCCAAAGTACAGGCAAGGTGCAGAATTTATCACACAATAAGAAAATGTGAACGTCTGTGTTAGTGACCTATAATACAATAAATTCCATTATTTTGTGTGAAGATTCATTTAATTAACACAAGACAGGAATACACTGAGATTGCATGCAAAATTTCAAGTTTATAGCTCGTTTTATGTCCTGTAGACATAGACAGGCAGACAATAATACAGAAAAAAATGTATAAATTATGCCAGCTTACTTAGTGATTCAATGATGTTCAACCAAATCCCATGAATGGCTTTGCACCATCATAGAACTTACTCAAAACTTGCACATGTAGAAATGAAGCTTCGAGCAAAATTTGAAATCTACAGGTCAGTTCATTCTCAAGATATGTGGATAGACAGAAATGACATTTTTCCTGCTTTTCAAGTGATAGGCTTCACTAACGCCAGCCAATAAGAGGCCTTTTGTAAATAGTGTGTAGTAAAATCAATTTTTAAGCTATTATACGTGCATCTGCATGAATTATTTATATTAATTATTATTAGTTGTGTGGCAACAAAATGAATGATCAATTTTGATTTATGTAGCCTATACATTTCTTCTCTCAGTTACTATGTCCAATAAAGTTTGTATTAAATATTTTACTTAAAATGGAATGCTTCATTTTTTGTTTCGAATGGATTGTGTATGCAGTACCACTGTATGAACACAATTTTAATATACAAGTAAATAACGAGTTTAAACATATAAAAACAGTTTTTTTGAATTGAATTGGAATTATCTTTATTCAAATATTACACAATGTTACAACAAATACATATACAAGAATGATGTTAAAACAGTGCAGTTAAATAATGTATAAATATTATACTAGATATTTATATTCATAGAACATAAACACACTAAAACTCATTTGTTTGTTTCTTTTTTTATTATTTCCTTACAATCCACAAGAGCATCTTTCTGAAAATAAGCTAACTTATGTTATATAATAGGAATTTGGGCTTTATTTCTGGTATTATAAGAATGGATCTCTTAAAAGTGGCAATGATTGCAAAGATTGCTCTGTAACAAAGTAAATTTATAGTGTACCAGCAAGTACAATAAAAGTCTGACCAAAATTTTATATCAAAACTCCCCTTGAAGCCATGTGATTAAAATAATGTACTATAAGATTCTCGAGTCCAATAAAAATAACATATACAAGTTTTTTACAACACCACCATTGAGAGAAAATGAACTGCTAATTCTAGAGTCAATTTTATTATTTTACTTGTGTCATTGCTTTCACTTGTTCATTTCGTACGTAGTATTTGGATGTGTATCTCTTTATTTTACTTAATTTCATACATTAGTGCATCTTACTTACCAAAGAGAATAATGTTAAAAATTATATTAGTTATGAGAATAGACCAGGGACATGCACTTGATACACTCTAATTTATTTATCTGTGGTTATATGATTATCAATAATTTATTTAATCTAATTTTAATTTTTGTTCTTATTTACTTGTTTAAAAATACACTTATGCATTTTATGAATGTGGATCATGTATTTTTGTTCCAGATTTTAATTCAGTTTGCTTTGGACACTAAAACAAGCTAATAATTTAAATTGGAATTAGCAGAAGTGTTTTATATATGTATATAAAATAACAAATTTCGTTTTTTAAAACCACATTCTTTTCTTATGGGTAACATACTGTTGGAATTAATGTTTGACAATACTAAAAATTAGATTAAATGATATTTTTTATAAGCTTCTCACCAATAGTATAAAGAATAATGAAATATTGTTATTTAGTTAGTTTAATTATTATATTTTAATCAATACATGTACGTTTAAGTATTATATTTTTAAATCAATATGTTTACTAATAATTTTATTACAAATGTACTGTTATAAGATCTAGTTCTCTGTAAGTTAGTTTTTCTGTTTGGTAACCCAAACAAATAAAAACAAGGCCAAAAAACAGTGGTTCTTCCTGTTGCTTGTACAAAATAAGTAACACTTCATGGCATTTCTATGTTTTTACAAATAAATATATTTATTTTTATGTTTATAAATAGCAAACTGGTTCATTTATTAATTACCCTATTCTCTTATGCGTGATTAAGGTTATATTGTTTCCATTCACTATCATGTTAGCTTAAGTTACAATACTAAGTTAAAAGTGAACAGAATATACTTGAACAATTATTATAGCTGTACCTCACTGTACAACTTTCATTCATCCAGATCCTTGATAAGATAGAATTCTTAAACATATGAAAATAAATATGCAGTAGTTACACACAATTTTGTCCATATATTCATAATGGCATAGTTTTTTGTATAAAGCTGAGATTAATAAAAAAATATATTTTTTGTATTGTGTTGTGTATACACATCAGAAAACGTAGACACTCTTAGAATAATTCAAAACTGTTCAGTCACATAAATTGACTCAACTAAAATCCATTTATTATACCTTATACAATGATAATTTGTTATTTCCATCCCTTCTCTCTACTTTCATTACTTTACATTTTTGTATGTTCATCTCTAAACCATATTTCTTCGCCACTTTTGCCCATTTGTTTAACTCTCGTTCTAACTCTTCTTCCCTATTTTCCCATATCATTATGTCATCCGCATATGCTATTGTCTTAAGTTCTTCTGCTCCTCTGTTTCCTTGTACTTCTAGAATAATTTCATCCATTATAATATTGAAAAGGAAAGGTGACAATATGCTTCCCTGCCTTACTCCTCTCTCTGTTTTAAAAGTATCTGTATATTTTTCTTCAATTCTTACCCTGTTTTTACATATGCCGTACAGGTTCTTTATTCTTTCTACTATTCCCTCACGCAATCCTCTCTTTCTCATACTCTCCCATATCCTTTCTCTCAGTACCTTATCATATGCCTTCTGTAGGTCTATAAACGCTACCATTGTATCTTTTCCGTATTCCCACCTCTTTTCTAACACTTGTCTCATCACAAAAATAGCATCCACCGTTGACCTACCTTTCCTAAAACCTAAAACGTGTTAGTTGAAGACGTGTTAGTTGAAGGAAAAAGACTTGAAAAGGTGAAGGAATTCTGTTATTTAGGAAGTATCATAACAGATAGGGGCACAATAAGAGAAGAGATAGGAAACAGAATATGGAAGAGTGGAAAGTTTTTCAATATGGTAAAGAAGATTGTGTGGAGTTGGAACATTGGGAAAGAATCAAAAGTATTGATGTATAAATCTTATTTCCAACCAATTTTATTATATGGAGCAGAGACGTGGACGTGGACTAAAAATGATTTAAGCAGATTGCAAGCTGCAGAAATGAGATTTTTAAGAGGGATAGAGAAGACTACAAGAAGAGATAGAATAAGGAACGAAATAACCAGAGAAAGATTGAAGGTAGTTTCACTGCAAGAGACAATGGAAGGAAGAAGAATACAGTGGATGGGGCATGTGAAGAGGATGGGAGATAATAGAATGCCTAGAATAGCACTGGAGAAGGAGGAAGGAGGAAGAAGACCAAGAGGAAGACCGAGAGGAAGATGGGAGGACCAAGTGTGGAAAGACATAGAGAGAAGGGGACTACAGAAAATACAGGTGGATGAAGAGGAGACATGGAACGATAGACTAAAGTGGAGGAGGCTGTGTACGACGACCCGTGAGAACGGAAACGTCTGACGATGATGATGATGATGATGATGATGACAATGATAATTGAGATTTAAAATGTTTCTTCAACGTACTTAAAAAGTGAAATGACTACTTATACATATACCGCTGTCAGTGGAGCACGGGAGTGGTGGAGTATGCAAGATGAAATTCCTATACTTGCAGCTAATGCCAAGATCTGACAATAGTTAAATTTTATAGCTGGTGTAGACTTCCATATAGTGATATCCTTTACAAAATTAAATCTACCTTATAGTTTTAAAACAGTTCAGGATATATCTCCTTATACATGTCTGTATTTAACATCAATAATACACAGACTAAATTTGGCATGTTTACGTATACAACTTTTATGTACAGTTATTTTATCAAAAAACAAATTGATTTAAAAACAATATGTATATGTGTGTGTCTATATGTATAAACATTGAATCACAAAAAGTACTTGCTCCGCCGGGAGTAGAACCCGGTTTTCTCACTTACCGGGTGAATGTGTTACCATTACACCACAGAGCCCTCACTTTTCCCGATTCAATTATTTTGTATTTGGCCGTATCTGTCACATATGCGTTTAAATAAGCAAACTAACATATGATCAGAAGACCAAATACCTGTCAAACGACTTTTATTTACATTAAATTGTATAAATGACAATAGCCTTATTTAATTTCAATAAACATTGAATCACAAAAAGTACTTGCTCCGCCGGGAGTCGAACCCGGATCTCTCACTTGTAACATATATATACACACACACACACACACACACCTTTTGTGTACAGTTATTTTGTCAAAAACAAATTGATTAAAAAAATTATGCTTTGTAGTTTATTTTTACGTGTACCAAATCAAACATTACAAAATGGCAAATATTTCATCCTTATAAAACTTAAAAACCTCATTCAAATGTTTGTCTAAAAGCGTGCAGGTCTTTTTATGACTAAGTGTAGTGTCTTGACTCATTTGTAAGGCAGAACAATTTTGATAAAAGATGCAGTTATAGTTTTGAGTAAAACGCAATAGAAATCATGATAGATGCATTGAAAATGAAAATGTTTACTTTGCAAATAGGTTTGTGTATAACATAAAGATAATTCATTCATTATTATATTGTAACATATCTGTTCATAAATAATGTTAGGAACTAAGTGGTACTGTTAAACATAAAACAATATTTTGGGAATACTATGAGTTTTTATTGTTAAATCTATATCAAATTTTAACTGTTCTGAGATTGCTCTAAGCAATTTCTAAACATCATATTAGCATCCTACACAGATAAGGAAGAGTTATTGCATATAGTCTGTCCTGTTTAAACTGAAAATGCATATTGTCCTCTCTTCCTCCCTGATATGTTTTTAGACCTCATCACTTTCGAAATAATGCTGAGCTGTATCCAACTGTTGCTCTGATATTTCCAAATGTTGTGGTGTCGAGTCTGAAGATTGGTGTTCTGATGATTCACCAGAGGCATTATTACGTACAGGAGTCTTGTCTCTTGTAACTATTGAAGTGAGAGTGCTTACTACAGACAGAATCTGTAACAATAATTAAACTGTCAGATGTAACCAACAGAAGATTGATGTTCTGATGATTCACCAGAGGCATTATTACGTACAGGAGTCTTGTCTCTTGTAACTATTGAAGTGAGAGTGCTTACTACAGACAGAATCTGTAACAATAATTAAACTGTCAGATGTAACCAACATAAGATTGATGTTCTGATGATTCACCAGAGGCAACATTGCGTACAGGAGTCTTGTCTCTCGTAACTATTGAAGTGAGAGTGCTTACTACAGACAGAATCTGTAACAATAATTAAACTGTCAGATGTAACCAACAGAAGATTGATGTTCTGATGATTCACCAGAGGCATTATTACGTACAGGAGTCTTGTCTCTTGTAACTATTGAAGTGAGAGTGCTTACTACAGACAGAATCTGTAACAATAATTAAACTGTCAGATGTAACCAACAGAAGATTGATGTTCTGATGATTCACCAGAGGCAACATTGCGTACAGGAGTCTTGTCTCTCGTAACTATTGAAGTGAGAGTGCTTACTACAGACAGAATCTGTAACAATAATTAAACTGTCAGATGTAACCAACAGAAGATTGATGTTCTGATGATTCACTAGAGGCAACATTGCGTACAGGAGTCTTGTCTCTCGTAACTATTGAAGTGAGAGTGCTTACTACAGACAGAATCTGTAACAATAATTAAACTGTCAGATGTAACCAACATAAGATTGATGTTCTGATGATTCACCAGAGGCAATATTATGTACAGGAGTCTTGTCTCTCGTAACTATTGAAATGAGAGTGCTTACTACAGACTAAAAATATAAAACTGATAAAAAACTATTGAAAAACATTGCAACATGAAAATTGGAATAAAGTGTTTAATGAAAGAGATGTTGAAAGGCAAATAAGTATGTTTTTATATACACTGTTCGAGACAATGCATTCCCTTCAATTTACTAAATAATATCAGTTAATGAGAAGGTAAAGTTCTTAAATAACAAAATTAGAAATTAGCAAACAAGAATTTCAAGATGCTCATATTATAAAGATCAATGGCTCACCAGAATTAATAGTTATTATGAATTAAAGAGGTTTGAAAATAAAACTGTTTGTTAGTTGCTTGATTGTTCCAGATAGCAACTCTTTGAGAGCAACCTGGAAATTTATCACCAATTCTAATTTATATTTATACTGTTTGTCATCTAAACGTGAAATGGGTGAATTGAAATTCAACAGGATTATCACACACGATATCCAAGAAATGTCTGTATTAAAACTATATTCTATCTTTATCGACAACTTTTCTACATTAACATCTGAATTACTTGACTATTGTTAAAATCCTCAAACTCTCAGAGTGTTTTCCAACATGTTTTAAGATTAGTAAAGCTATCCTAAACCTAAAGCATTAAAATTTGAACCTTGATATATTAATACCAATATCAACTACTCAAATTTTTTTAAATATTTCATAAAATGGTACATTTCTTGAAAAATCTACTGTGCATTACTGTACTACTGTAAATTATTTAAGTTCATTACTACACAGTACTACTTTCTTGAACCCAATAGTTCATCTCAATTTGGGTTCTATCACAATATCTCAACAATTTCCGCTGTTTCTTTATTTGTTTGAATAGCAATGACTACCATTGAGTCAAATAAACATACTCTCTTTTTCAATTTAATTAAGGCTTTTGACGTCAGATGTTATAGTTAATGGGGGGGTGTTAGTAAATTAATACACCTATGGCGGAATGGTAACTCTTGTAAATATAATTTTATTCACCCTACTCAATTAATACATCAATGGCCTGTGAAGTCCTCTTTACATCTTTAATGCTTTAAACTCATTTAATCAAAATCAAAAACTCATTTCTGGGTATTTTAAATATTAAATAAGTAAATATAATAACATTTATTTAAGACTTTATTTTTCATTATCATTTTAAATGCATTAGTATAATTAAATAATTATAAGCTTGCACACAGTATGTATATTTCTTATATGTTACTAGTTTTCTTGCCTTCTACCTAGCACAGTCAACTATCATGTTATTGAAGCTTAAAGCCTTTATAATATCATACTCCATACTCATATTCATCAAATGGTTCAACTGATCTTCACTCATTGTAGATCTCATTTTGGTTTTTATTAGAGCCATTTTGCTAAAGGTTCGCTCTCCTGTGGTATTGTGTTTTCAAGTACCTTTTTTATATAGTTTAGCATAGTAAAAGTAGAGTTGATGCCTCATAATTTATTTAAAAAACTCAAGGACTTTTCAATAATCTAAAATACATTCTCAACTCTTTTAGTGAATCATCTTTATGAAATTGTTTCATGATGTGATTGCAAGCCAATTTATACACTCAATATTGTTCTCACTGTTCATCAACAGTTGTAGGAGGATAAATTATGAGTGAAAACAATTTGAAATTTCACCAAACCTATTGGCCAGCTAAACTTTCCGTTGACAATAAATCAAACATAGGTTAGAACACTTTTACTTTCCATCAAGATTGACTGAAATTTTAAATGTTTTCTTCTCTTGAGTCATCATTAGAGAAAATTGTCTTTTATCTAGTTCTCTCTCTAACTTGTTCGAATTTAGGTTGTATACTGAAATATGCTGCTACAACCTTTGCTCCGTCTTACAGGAAAGGTCAGCTATTTCTAATGTTTTCAATGTTAGAAACTAAATTTCTCTGTGGTCTGGCACGACGGTATACCATACACGTACATGGTGGGCTCGCCCGATCACAGCTGTGTCTACTGACTGTCAAAGACAATTTTACAAGAGTTTAATTTCCTAATTTAAATCAGACTTTTTTTAGTGTATTGCTAAGGCATTGCACAAATATTTAATGAAATAAAGAAGTTATCCCACTTCAAGAACGTGTCTTTGATTATGTATCAGTTTTTGAAAAATGATTACATCCAATGCTAAATCTATTGCCACTTGAAATGTTGTGGTTGTGCGCTGTTTAGCAGTAAACAGAAATAGCAATTATAAATATATTATAAAAAACAAACACATGCTCTATTACGTAAACTCTGACAATAATGAAAAGTACTTGACATTTTAAATTTAATTCATAACAATGAGGTAAGAATTGTATGGTTAAAATGGATTCAAACTCTGAACAAAAGATTGAGTTGTAGTGCTATCTATGATTTAAAGAACAGAACTAGAGTTACCGAACAAAATGTCTCCCAACTCAATACACATAGGGGTGCAAAGTATATTCTTTGAAAGTCAAAGAATGTACTAATAGTCTAAAATATTTTTATCTTGAGGAAACTCATGAGACCTCAAACATCTTCTTAGGTACTATGGCGGATTCTGCCCCAGTAGCAACCCTCCTCTTGGCGGCCCTGGATGGATGTATATAGTTCAAATAATGTTAACCAGAATTTAAATTAACCACCTTGGTATATAACACTATTAATAATAAACATGTCAAGGTATCAGAAAAAAAATTCAAATTACGTACGATTTTGAATTTTAACATTTTTTTAAATACCTAAGTACCATTGTATTTTTCCTGACAAATTATTTTTGATTCCTAAGATTGAATAAAAAAAGTTATCAACCAGATGCGTTACGAAAAATGATGTCGAAGTAGGCCTAATAATTTCAGATCTAAAAATGCAATAAATGTTTAAATAGCTTGTAGATGTCCACTATAGTGTTCGACAGCTACTACCTCAGAATCTATGTTGGGTATCTGCTGCGCCAGACGGTTAAATGCATTCAGCTGATCCAGAGCCCGAGGGTAATCACCCAGACTGACCCAGTATGCTGCATAGTTTGCCCGTATTGCAGGATCCTCTGCATCCAGCTTTACTGCTTGCTCGTATGCCTTCCCAGCATTGTCAGGGTCCTCCAGTTTCATAAGAGTTTCTAGTAATCAAATCATCCATTGTAAATTGCCTACATCACCAAAACTTTAAAAAATTAGTTTTACAACCAGAGCTACTTTCAAAAAACAATCCAAGGATTATAGAGCATAATTTCTTTAAACTTCCATATTCCTTTCTCCTTATAACTTGGTTGGGTAATATAAGACTTATTACCTAAAATTAGTTACATATTTTTCAACAATTGAGGAAAAAATCATTGATAAATAGTGAAAAACCATTGATAAAATTATATCCCAATCACTATTTATTTACAAGTCTTAAAATAACTTCATTTCTATTAAAGAATAAGTAGTTTTTAACAAGTATTCTGTATGTGAAGGGTATTTTTACAGGGTGTCTACCAGTTACTGAAGTCACTGTAAGGTCATGGACATTTTCTGTTTAAAATATCGGATGTTACAGCACAATGATTATTTATAACTAGTAATGTGTCAAAGGCGAATCTCAAATTCAACAAAGATGTAGATTCAAGAAGGGCGTGCAGTTCCTTCCTAAACTGAAAACACTACCCTGATTGCGAGCAATTTGCTAATGCACATGACATCAGGTTTGATTATTAGTAATTTGTTTACAACCATGCCATTGCATAATTTCTTTTTAAATTCAATGTTAATTGATATTGTGCGCATCTTATTATCATGAAGTTTAGTTTGTTTAAAGAATAGCAAACTTACACAGAAATTAGCACTTTGCTAATGATGCATGCCATGGTGTTGTTAAATTAAACTACAATTTCGCATGAAATTGGGATTAAAGTCATATTTAATGAATATTGCTGAAGAATATCAACACATATTAAGGTAAGATACCAAACAGTACTAAAAATATTATTATATTAAAAAAAATAATATTAGGTAGATGAGAGACAATCCAACAAGATGTGAACAAATTTCCGCAATACGATTTATTATGGAAATAAATAAGTGTATTGCTAATAAGTGTGTTAAAATTGCTTGGGCTGCTGAACACTACACACACAGTAAGGTAAGATTATTTTGTAAACAGATTTCTTCAATCTATGTGTATATTTCCCAGTTTAATTAATTAAATATGCCCTGAAATATTGCTTTGTAAAGATGTTGCCTATTGTACAGGGTGGGGCAGGGAAGTATCCCTAACTTTGAAGGTAAATTAAAAAAAAAACGAAAAGTGTTAGAACAAAACTTTATTGTGGCATCAAAAGGGTACAGATGGAAGTTAATTCTTACTTTGTTTTAAACAATACATCATTCAAGTGATGTCCCTCATTGTCAACACACTGATCTAGTCTGGTTCTGAAGTTCTGCATAACTCTGCGAAGCATTTGTTGTGGAATGCGGGCAACTTCAACGCGAATTGCATCCTTCAAGTCTTGTAGGGTTCTGGGTCGATGTTTAAACACTTCACTCTTGAGGTATCCCCATAAAAAGTAATCACACTGAGTTAAATCCGGCAAGCGCGCAGGCCATGGAATGTCACCATACCGGGAGATTAATCGCCCGGGGAACATTTCCCTCAAAACAGCCATCGAATGTCTAGCAGTATGGGCTGTGGCACCATCCTGCTGAAACCACACTACTCCAAAATTATTCTGTTGCAATTGTGGTGCAAGAAATTGTTGGAGCATGTTTACATACCGCTCGGAATTGATGGTAACACAACGATTGTCCTCCTCGAAGAAATAAGGCCCAATTATGCCTTCACTGCTGATTGCACACCAAACAGTCACTTTTTCACTGTGTAGAGGCCTCTCATGAACTACCCTAGGGTTTGCACCACTCCAATAACGCATATTCTGCTTATTAACAACTCCAGAAATGTGGAAGTGCGCTTCGTCACTAAACAAAACTCGTGCATCATGAGGCAAGTCAGCAATTAAAGTTTCACATGCCTGTACTCGTTGTTGCCAGTCCCGTTGTGTGAGTTCTTGAACGATGACTATCTTGTATGGATGGAAGTGGAGTTCTTCGTGGAGAATACGATGCACAGTGCGATTAGACAATGCAAGGGCGGATGCATGCTTGCGGGCAGAACGCTTAGGAGACTGCAAGATCGATCTTCTGACACGGTCAATGTTTTCTGGAGTTCGGACAGTTCTCCGAGCCCCAACTCTCTTTTTCACTACACTACCACATGCACGGAAGTTTTCCACCCACAACAAAATGGATTTGTGGTCAGGAACAGGGTTGCGAGGGGGAATCTGATAACGAGTTCGCAGCACACGCTGCACTGCAACAATAGACTTATTCTGAGAAAAATACGTCTCGACAGCAAAAGCGCGTTACTCATTCGACCAAGCCATGTCTACAACTGACAGCGCTACTATCGGAAAATTCCGTGGCCACAGCGTCATTCGAACCTACCCCCACTCCTCCAACATGTCCCCACTACTCACAATGCCACCTCGAAAGTAGGGATGTTTCCCTGCCCCACCCTGTACATTATTTTTGTAATGGTTGTTAAAAATACTGTAAAAGGTCACCAATTTTTTGCTAATTTTCCGTCACTGATTTGATTAAATGTCACCCCTGTTTTAGAGCTGTAAAATATATTTTATATTTAAAAGTAGTATAGTGTAAAGTAGATTTACTCTACTTATCTAACAAAAATAAGTGAAGTTACAATAGCATATTACTAGAACTGCTAATAATTAACATTTTTTATGACCTACAAAGTTAATCTATTTAGAGCAATAAAAATAAAATTTTTGCGTGTTTAAAAAATACATTCTTAATTATATGACATTGTAGTATGTAGAAATTGCTAATAGGTCCAACTTTTAATTTTAACTAAAACTCATATTAACACCAATAATAGTTCATATCTTGCCTGAACCAAACCGCTTTAGATTAATATCTCCTAATACTATTCCGACTTTCTCTTAGTGTACTTGTGTTTCCAGCAAAGCAATCAACTCGCAGCATTGGAGGAATTTGCAGAATTAGTTGAAAAATACCCTCCTATTCTTAAATAATATACTGTACCTTTTTTCTCCCAAATTTTCTTATGAAGCTAATATTGATAATGGTACAAAGGCATAATCTTCCCAAAATTAGTTTACCTCAAAAATTTAGATATCTTGAATATAATCAATATTACTACATAATAGGTACACCATTTCTTATCCATTACCAAGAAAACACAACTGGAAAGTAAGTTTCTAGTCAGTTTGTGCTGTAAAATACTCATCTAATAAATAAACACTTTGTACGAGGGGGTACCCAAAAGTAACCGGAATTGTATTGCTGGCAGCCGGCAGTGTGTAGTACACATTCCTGCCGCTAGGCGTGTGTCGCGCAACCCATTGCGAGCTCAGTGACCCCAGTTCCGTTGTCCTAGTGCATTCTGTTCGTTCGTAGTGACTGTTTTCGCTAACCCTGTTTTGTTCTTGTTTCGTTTTTTGTCATGGCAAGTTTAAGTGAACAACGTGCAGCTGTGAAATTTTGTTTTTTACTTGGTAAAAATGCTGCAGAAACTATTTTAATGTTGAATACAGCTTACAAAGATGATGCTATGGGGAAAACTCAGGTCTACGAGTGGTTCGCTCGATTTAAAAATGGCGACATGTCGATTGTAGACAAACCTCGTTATGGACGTCCATCAACCTCTCGAACGGACGAAAATGTTGAGAAAATTCGTGAACTTGTGCTCACCGACCGTCGACATACAATTGAGGAACTATCAGAGAGAAGTGGGTTAACTTGGAGCTCGGTTCAGCGAATTTTAACAGGAGATTTAGGACTGAAAAGGGTTGCTGCCAAATTTGTTCCTCGACTTCTGACTGACCATCAAAAGGCACATCGAGTTGAAACTTGCCGCCTTCTGAAAGAACATCTCGAAAATGATCCCGATTTTCTGGAAAAGGTAATTAATTACTGGTGATGAGTCATGGTGCTATGGTTATGACCCAGAAACGAAGCAACAGTCAAGCCAATGGAAGTCGCCATCTTCACCTCGTCCAAAAAAATGTCGGCAAGTCAAATCAAACATCAAAACCATGTTGATTTGCTTTTTTGATGCTAAAGGCATTGTTCATTCTGAGTTTGTTCCTCCAGGTCAGACTGTCAACCAAACATTTTATTTGGAGATTTTAAGAAGATTGCGCAACAGTGTTCGCCAGAAAAGACCCGATTTGTGGCAGACTAGAGACTGGTTCTTCCACCACGACAACGCACCGGCACACACAGCCATCTCAGTTAGGCAGTTTTTAGCCAAAAACGGCATGGTTCCGCTGCCCCACGCACCTTACTCGCCTGACCTCGCTCCATGCGACTTTTTTTTATTTCCACACATGAAAAGAGGCTTGAAAGGTCAACGATTTGACAGCGTTGAAGAGGTTAAGAAAAAAACGAAGCTCGAGCTGGCAGCCATTTCTAAAGATGACTACAAAAAATGTTTTGATCAATGGAAATACTGTTGGGACAAGTGTATTAGTTGTAATGGAGATTATTTTGAAGGAGATAAGGTCGTATTGTAAAAAATTTGATAATATATAATTTTTATAAAATAATTCCGGTTTTTTTTGGGTACCCCCTCGTATATATTCTTTCTTCTCTCTATTCCAAGCTCAGCTTTCACTCCTTTTATATATATATATATATATATATATATATAGGTATAAAAGAAAAGAAAACGTGTTTCTTCAACTCAAAATGCTTAATATTCCGTTACTTTTCAGTAACATTATCAAAAGTTTGTATAAAATAAAATATAAGCAAATATAAGAATGAAGGTTATATATTTTATATATATATATATATATATATATATATATATATATATACAGGGTGATTCATGAAGTTCTCCCCCCACTTCTACAGCACATTGTACTAGTAAAAATAATGAAAAAATGTTATATAAACATAGGTCCGAAAACGCTTCGTTAGCGAGTTACAGCTAGCGAAAGATTTCGCCTGAATTCCTGGTTAAAGAGTAAAATAAAGCCATACTGAACTTTTGGAAAGGTTAATTAAGTAAGAAATATCGTGGATTCTTATGTATTTTTACCTGATAAAGCTAATAAAATAGGTTTCAGAACTGTACCTGTAGTAGTTTTTGAGGGATTCAGGGTTAAATGCAAAAAATTGGGGCACGAAACAATGTTTTTTTAAGTTTGATGTACAATAACTTTGTTAAATTGGTAATAAATACATAAAATCAACAAACATTAATTGTAGCGAATTTAATTCTGAGAAAATTGATATAATCAAAGTCTAAAATAAAACAGAAATAAGTACCAAAAAATCGATTTTATTCAGTATAATACATTACTAGCTGCAAAGAAATACCGTACGGTATTTAGTTAAAATAAAACAAAAACAAAATGTTTGTTCCTTAATGATGAGATAAATTGAGAAAACAAGATTAACTATTAAATAAATTTGTTTGTAAATAAAAATATCATGTTTTATTACGTTGTATTATTTTTAAATAAAAATTTACATCAAATGTTCGAAAATAAATGAAGCAAACATTTTCCTATTATTGTTTACTAATCATCGAAATGCAGTTTTTTGTTTTATTAATTTCTAAGTTGGTAACGCACGAATAACAGCTGATCAACAATGGTATTCTGTACTGTTACGTTAGAACTGTGTATTAGTGGTGTTTTGCAAGCTACAGCAGGAGATCGGGTTCTGTGAATCGTGTTATTAAATGCAATTTTTCTGTGAGTTATAATCCGATTGTTTATTCAGCGAAAAAATGCCTTACTTATTTACATTAGAGGAATACGCTGATATGGTTTTTATTTTGGGTTACTGTAATGGTAATGCTAGAGCTGCTGTAGAAGAATATGAACTACGTTACCCTAATAGGAGGATTCCAGATACCAAAACAATTTCAGGAACTTTTCGTACTCTTCGGGAAACAGGATCACTACCAAGTACTAGAACCAATTATGAACGAGCTGTCCAACTTGATGATGATATTGTTATTAATGCTGTTCATCGCAGTCCAGGTGTAAGTACACGACGTATTTCTAGGCGGATAGGAGTTTCGCAGTCAACGTTGTGGAGGTCACTTAATCGAAACAAATTGTATCCGTTTCATAAACAAAAGGTTCAACATCTACAGCTAGGGGATGGTCCGCTTCGCTTGGAGTTTTGCAACTTTTTGAATATTAATAATCAACTCTACAAGCGTATTTTGTTTACGGATGAGGCACAATTCACTCGGGATGGTGTCAATAACTTGCACAATGAACACTCATGGGCAGAAGAAAATCCACATGAGGTAGTGGAACAGAACTTTCAACACCGATTTAGCGTCAATGTCTGGTGTGGCCTTTTGCACAATCGGCTGATTGGACCTTTCATATTACCTGGACGCCTAAATGCTGAGTTCTATTTGCATTTCCTTCAAGAAGAGTTGCCGCAGCTGTTAGAGAATGTTCCTTTACATCTCAGACAAAATTTGTACTTCCAGCATGACGGAGCACCTACCCACTTTTCACATGCCGTTTCTGCTTACTTAAATCATCAATTTCCTGGACACTGGATTGGTCGTGGAGGGCCTCACCCTTGGCCACCAAGATCACCAGATCTATCTCCATTGGATTATTGCATCTGGGGATGGATGAAAGACATTGTATACAAGACAAAAGTGAATTCTCGTGATGAATTAATTGCCCGTATTATAGATTCGGCTGTGCAGATACAGGGAAGTCCTGAAAAATTAAGAAACGCAACAAAAGCAATACACAAACGTGCTGCAAAATGTATTGATAATGATGGCCTCATTTTCGAACATCTATTATAAAAAGGTGCGTACGGTTGGCCCAACCTGATTAATTTTGCTTAAAACTAGTAATGTATTATACTAAATAAAATCGATTTTTTCGTACTTATTTCTGTTTTATTTTAGACTTTGATTATATTAATTTTCTCAGAATTAAATTCTCTACAATTAATGTTTGTTGATTTTATGTATTTATTACCAATTTAACAAAGTTATTGTACATCAAACTTAAAAAAACATTGTTTCGTGCCCCAATTTTTTGCATTTAACCCTGAATCCCTCAAAAACTACTACAGGTACAGTTCTGAAACCTATTTTATTAGCTTTATCAGGTAAAAATACATAAGAATCCACGATATTTCTCACTTAATTAACCTTTCCAAAAGTTCAGTATGGCTTTATTTTACTCTTTACCCAGGAATTCAGGCGAAATCTTTCGCTAGCTGTAACTCGCTAACAAAGCGTTTTCGGACCTATGTTTATATAACATTTTTTCATTATTTTTACTAGTACAATGTGCTGTAGAAGTGGGGGGAGAACTTCATGAATCACCCTGTATATATATATATATATATATATATATATATATATATATATATATATATATATATATATATATATGTATATAATATATCAAGGAGGTGCATCAAAAATTATGATACATAATATATTGTTAGATTAGTGTAATTTATTTTTTATATAACAATTAATCCGTAAATACAATTTTATGTATTTTTAACATAATAGGGTGATAGTATGATATAAATTAATAGATTTGTTTGAAAAATGTTATTTTACAGAATAATAACTTTTTGGTTGAGATATAAAGAAATTAAAAGTTCATATGTGGGAATGGATACTCAGTGACTCTATACACCAGCATGCCAAATTTAGTTGAAATTGGTCCATTTGATTTTGGTCATTGTACAAACTGATATTTTTAAGGTAAACAATGTATAAATGGTGTTTCACAGAAAACCGATATTCAATTTTGTAATCATTACACTAATTTCTCCTTTGCTTGGTTCAATAAACGGAAAAAGTAAAATAAAGTTAAGAATAATACAATTTTCTATTCTTATATATTCTAATACAACTTAAATATTCTCTTTCATCATGTTACTGTGGTTTAATGAATGCTTACGTCCCAGTAGCATAAAAGAAGGAGCGTGCCGGTGTCGCAGCTTCACACAAGCTGACAGGAACGTAAACGCTGAACTGTACTGTTGGCAGGTGAGGTGTACTAGTCCCAGGTTGTACAGAGACTTCCAGTCCAGGGGTGCCAAATAGTGAGCTCTCTTCAAACAGCTGATTGCCTTTAAAAAATGTAAAACGTTGGTACGTATTATTAATTACTTCCATGGCTGCCTGATTATTTAACAAAAAACCGATGATCAAGAATGGCTTGATTCATCACAACAATAAATTGCATTATTTTTTACGTTCTAATGTTCGGAACATTTAGTTTTAAGGGAGCCAATTAATTGCATATTGTCTAGATAATTGTTCAGACATAAACACACAAATTACTTGATACACATGATTGAACATCTAAATACAAGGGCTCTCCAGAAAGTAACAGACACTCAGTAAACAGGTTTAAGTGTTCTGTTGTCATTAAATAAATATCCTCTAATTCGTCATCATTTGAATATACAATAAAAACTGTATTACCCTGGCAGTAAGGCAAACTGACAAATTGGTGAGTAGTGAGGAAAAGAACCGTGTTCACCTTACAGAGTATTATAACTTATAATGAAATGAAAAATGTCTTTATTGAATACAATGTAAAACATACTCAACTGGCGAGGTTAGGACTATAAAGTCCTCTCTTACACCTAACCATAAATTAATAAACTATACTATTAGTGTAAAACAAGAGCCACAATATAGTCTACATTACTATTTTACATTCAAAAATTATAATCTATATTTATATAAAGTAATAAAATGAAATGAAGGTTCTCTATGAAACTAAAAATAAATAAATAAAATAAAACTTACCAGGAAATTAACAGACATTCACCTATCACCATTAATACAAAGCCATCGTCCCATAACCTATGCCACGATATCGTCAACACGACGAGGCCCGAAACAGATGGTCCTTAAGCACCCCCCGAAACCGCTCCCGACTATGAATACCTCTGATATGATCCGGGAGATTATTTCAGAGTTGAAAAGCAGAGACTATGAATGATTTACTGTAATAGAAGATCTATGAACAGGAATAGACAACAGAGAGGTTCCACGTCGAGTATTCCAATTGCTTGTTTCAGAAAAAAAAGAAAAGTGTTGAAACAGATAAGAAGGGGAATAATCGTTACACAAAATAGAATGTAACATGCTAAGAATGTGGAAATGACAGAGTAGATTCAATTTTAACAGATGTAACTGAATGATGAAGGGTGTTACATGGTCATATCGTCTAAGGTTGAAGATAAAGAGAACACCATAATTTTGAGCACGTTTTAATCTGTCCGAAAGCTCAACCGTCATGTCATTTATAACTTCTCTACAGTAATTGAAATGGCAGAAAATCAGGGTCTCCACTAGCATTATTTTCAAATTCAAGGGTAAATAAATAGCAAATTGCTTAAGACTATGAATACCAGCAAATACCCTGCCACAAGTCTCAGTAACATTATCGGCCCAACTAAGAGTTTTTGTAATAGTCAGTCCAAGACTTTTGACCTTGCCACTGTATGAAAGAGGATGACTGATCAATATGAGTGTAGGAGAGTTGTTCAATTCAATAGTGCTCAGAAGTCTGGAAGTTCTAATAAGAATAGTTTGAGTCTTGCTTTCATTAAGTTTCAGTCCGTGTTTGAAGGTCCACGTTGCAATAGCGTCAGTGCTTAATTTCTAAAATTTTAGGTGTGGGAACTCTTAAAGCGGGAAGCTCAGACCGGTGGGTATGGAATACACCCCAGGAAGGAGGGGGGCCCTCACCCAGGAAAACTTTTGAAAATTATAACTGTAAACCTTTGTTTTTAGGCCACCCAGACATAATAATACATTCATTTTTATAAAATACCAAGTGATATTTTAATGATGTTTATTTTCTTTAAGGTGCTTGATTAGGATGTAAGAAAATAAAAACATGAATTTAAATTATTGAGTTTACTCTCTACTCTACTCTACTCCATTAACACCTTGTTGCCTACTTTAAATTTCCCAGAAATATTTGGTTTGATTTCATTGACCATTTTGTTTGAATCAATGAAGCTCGCCAATATTAATTTTTTAATGAATGGTAAAATAAAAACAAATTGAGCCTTATTCACAGTTTTATTTATACACATTACAGTAGTAATAATAATACATATTAATATGTAAATGGATGTTTGTTAATATAACCGCTTTTTTACAAGTTTGCATATTTTACAAAAAAATTGCATACCTTATGGGTACAAAACAATATTAATACATTCAAAATAAACCAACTTCTTGGAAAGGAAAAGGAAGCGTTTAATTACACACAAAATAAATGACACACAGAGTGGAGTAACACGGTTTCATTTTTTTAAATTTAGTGTACGTAGTTTTAAAAAGTTAAGGTTGATTATTTTATTTGCTTATTAGTTATTATAACAAATATGTACGGATTTGTAGTATAATATTGTAAGGCAATGCCAAGACTGATGGTAAACTTAGTTTTAGTTGTTTGTTAATATTTTAAAGTGAAAACTACAAAAGAAACAAAACAACAATACACAAAACTAACTGTAAGTACAAAAAAGAACTCAGAAACTTGAGTTCAGAACACAACTATAAGTTAGGCATAGGCTAGTTATTTTAATGAAAACTTAATGTTCTGAAATTCTAAAAGATATTTAAAAAACAGATTTAGGAAAAAAGTTCCCACAATGCAATGCTGTCTTCATGGTAAGTTTTCTGCCCTCGTTGTTTTGACTTGGTGTCAAGTGCAGAATGGTGTCCCTTCGCCAGCCAGGTTTTGACGTGTCGCTCGGGATTGTATCTAGCCACAGGAGGTCCTAGGAGCCTGATCCGCAATAAATCGCAAACAGTGCTAATGTAGAGTGAAGATCTAAGAGGAGACATAATTAGATTCATTGCAGAAAACCCACGTTCACATTCAGCACTAGACACTGCAATACTATTTATGATGGAAATCAGTTTCTTAAACGACGGCGGTTGCTCTAGAATAGTAGGTTTCTCTCCACTTAACATAGGCTTCAGTCCCTGCTTGAAGTGTCTGAAGTCTCTAATTATATCCTGAGAGCTGCTAATCTTAAATCTATCGCAGATTCGCTGGATCTCACATTCTCCGTAGGTGATGGATAAGTCTTTTGGCCAATACATGGGGTGGATCACTTTGATGTCATTCATGATTTTGGTGTAGTGTTCAGCCGCATTTGAAGATGATGATAGCAACCTTGAAGTCAAGTTGTTAGCGAGGCTCCGATAGAACTGTTTTTCTGGAATACTGGGTATCTTGGATCTTACACAAAGTTTAACATCTTGAAACATCAAATCGTCAATAGCAATTTTAGCTTCCACTGAACGTCTACCCATGTTTTCAACTCGGTTTTCAAACACTTTGATTAACAGTGTTACATCACTGTGGGCTTGGATAAGGTTGAGGCTTGATTTTTGAAGCTGTAAGGACAAATCCGATAACTCTTCTAGAGCATCGAACATCAATGCCAGGTTGTGTACAAAAGTTGTAGAAGATAATGTACTACAAAGCCCTTTGTAAGTTGAACGTTGCTTCGAGTCCCTTTGTTTGTCTTCAGATGCTTCAATGAAATGATTGTACAAAGCTTTAAAATCTGTCCAAACTGCTTTCACCGCCATTAAGCTGGAGGCTACCCAACGAGTATCTAAAACACGGCCGATTTTCAACATTTGCTCCTCTAGTCCTTTAGCAACTTCTGCCAACTCCCTGCTGTTTTTCGGTGAACAACTAAACATGTTTCTAATTTTATCCATGAATATCTTAAAATGATTGATTCCAGCTACTTCTTCTATGGAATCGTGCACGGCAAGCTCTAAACGATGGTTCAAACAATGCCAAATGAAACGTTTCAGTAAGCTGTATAGCAAGGCCAGATTTCTTGCCTAGTAGCACTGAAGCACCATCACAAGTTAGAGCAATCATATGGTCTTTCATGAATTCAAAGCTTAGACCTAATGCTTGTAACTGATTTAAAAGTTCTTGTAATATACCAGCTGATGTTGTGCTATTTAGCTCAAAAAGTGTTAAGAACACTGTCATAGGGTTTTGCATTCCCTTTAGAACAGTTCTGATATAAACCACCAAAGCATTTTTGTTTGAAACTGAAGTGGCTTCATCCAAAAGCAGGGAAAATTTAGAGTCTGACTTGATTAGGCCATTTATCAAGTCTGATTTCATTTCATCAGAAATATGATGAATTATATTGGAGCAAGCAACATTTGAATGTAGGATTCGCCCCATATCTAAGCCATTCATTATTTGAAGATCAATTTCAGTTTCAAACTCAAAAAATGGCCTATTTAGTTTAGCTTGCTTATAAGCCGTGCGGAAAATGCGCTCAGTTACAATCTGCTGCTCTTTATGCATAGAAGCAACAGCTTTTTTCATTGTATCTTTCTTAGCTTCAATGAGTATTTTTTCAGCTAAAGAATGAGCTCGAGACCCACGGTGTAAAAATATCTTTTTCCTAAGAGAGGATTGCTGGTCTTTTTTATTGTTTCCATAAGCGGTAACAGTTCCTAAAACCCACTCTTCGCTAATCTTTAGGCCCTTCGCTTTCTCTGCACCTAGAGTACTCACACTACGGCAAACGTTGCAACCTAGTTCTCTGTTCACAATTAACCATGGATTTTTAGCTTTAAATTCAACAATTTGTTCTTCAGACCAACAAACTGGCTGTTCACCCCTATTAACAAAATCATTATTTTCATTACTAACCTTAGCTTCGTCTGCATCAGATCCCAAACCCACCAACCTGGATACTATTTTGACCGACGAGGAAGTCGAAGGGGAATGGTAATCGCAATTATCCTCATTGATCCCGATTGCGTCTTCTTTTTTATCTTGATCAACAATTGAAGTTGTAGTCAATGCTTCCGAACTGCAGTTCTCATTATTCGCATAACCTTTTTGTTTCTTAGGGTTAGGTTTAAAGAAATCAACAATTTTTCTGGTAGTCATAGTCAATTAGGAAACTATTTAGCTGCACCAGCACTAATAATCATAAACACGAACACAATCAACGACCTGCACCTCAAAAACGAACTTAAGCGTGATGGGATGCGATGCAACTTGTAACTTAAACGCGAAACACACCAAGGTCAAGTCAACTAGTCAACACACTTGTGATCACTGGGGCGGTGGCGCGGTGAAGGAATGGAGGGGGAAAGGAAGGGGGTGGGGTGGGTATTGCTTTGTTATTGAGAGGCGCAGCCGCGCATGCGCGAACTAGGATGACTCGCCCGTCACCTTCCTCCTGCCTGATTCCGTGCAAGACTCATCACAGCACAGCTCACAACTGCTTGTACGGGCGCTTACTATCTGCTTACGAGTCACTCGCAAACAAAGCATAGCATAATATTGATCCTACCTACAATTTTTTTTAACTAAAACTTGTACTCGTAGTTTTAAAAGCGTTCCCTTGCGTTCCGGCACTCTTGGGAGGTAAGGGAACGCCGTTCCCTTGCGTTCCCACTGAAATTAACCACTGAATAGCGTCAATGTCAGTGTTCATGTCAGCAACAATGTTTAGATAGTTTGAAATGGAAAAGTGACTGTAAATTTGCAAATCGTTGGTATACAGGTGAAAAATGAGGGTTTGATCATAGCAGTTAAATCGTCGATGTAAATTGAAAAAAGAAGAGGGCCAAGGATAGAGCCTTGTGGCACCCCTCGATTGACAGGTTTCCAGTAGGAGTCTTTGTCATTGGACCTAACACACTGCTGACGATCTGACAGATACAACCCAAACCACTCTACACAGCCAACAGATAATCCGATTTTAGACAGTTTCAAAAGAAGCAATGGGTGGTAAATGCAGTCAAAAGCCTTAGAAAAATCAAAAAGCGTTAAAATGGTAACAAGTCTTTTGTCCATTGCCGAACGTATATCTTCAGTGATTTTTAAAAGAGCACTGGTTTTACTGTGATTATAAAGAAATCCTGATTGAAAGTTGGACAAATTTTATTGGATTCGAGAAAGAAACATACTTGCTGATGCACCACTCTCTCAAGGCATTTAGATAAAGCTAATAGAATGCTAATGGGTCTGAAATCTGAAGGGTCACCAGGACATGAACATTTTTGAAGTGGGCGAACAATAGCGAGTTTCCAAACAGACGGAATATTGAAGAAGAAAGAGAAAATATTTTTAATTATAGGAACGACTATGCGAAGAATATATTTCAACAATTTCATAGGTATTTTATCAGCACCAACTACGTTACTAGAAATCCTCAAGATCATATATAATCTGTATATTATATCACTTACAAGAGACATCGCTTTCTATCCAGTATTCTGTGTATAATAATAAAAGTTAGTCTTTTATATTGGTTTATGGAAGGTAAAGCATTAAATAAATTTTAAAATACTATAATAATAAGTAAAACTAACAGCAATATATTTTTTCTTGCCAAAGAAGCACATGCCGACATTGTTCCATAGAGCAGGTGACTCAGGCAGATATTGTGCAGCCATCTTGTACTTGGCTAGAGCAGTGTCGAACTCACCATGCTTCTGTAATAGTAACACAATCCCAATTATAAATAATGTTGTACTAAAACATACATAAATTCAGCAAATTTCCTGCACACTATGTGGTCTTCCAAACTCAGAAACTATCAATACTCTCAGACCTGTATGACTGTACCCATGGCTTGCAGAGCTTGTGTATAAGCACCGTCATGTGCCAACGCATATCCCAACCAGTTGACAGCACGTTGATAGTCACCATTACGCAGGTGTATCAACCCAAGCTCCACAGCTAGTTCACTGCTACCAGGATACACCCTGTAAGTACCAATTAATTTACTGGATCAAATAAAATTAAAAGACTTGTATCTACAAAAACGTAGAATCTAAAATTTTAACTATAATGGGTCACCAGCTATTTTTTATTAAAAAAATCTTGCCTCATCTGTCTTAACAGTGTTAGTCATATGAGGGTAAGTACCTGAATATTGGCCCAGTGGCACCTCTTGATTAGTACCCACCACCACTAATCCACCCCAGAGGGCAAAATTTTCTTAATACTGTCAGAATATAATAATTTAAATAGGAATTTTAAATGTTAGTCTCAGACTAACTGTCATCATAACCTTACATCAGATAATATAAAACTTACAATTAAAAACATTAAATAAACTACAAATAATTGCCCATAAAATATATCACAAGAATGAGATATGTTCAAATTTAAATACAGCTGGAAAATATTAAAAACGCACACAGATATAATAGTTAAGTCAAAAATAAAAATTATATCTTTAAAACTCTATTCGATTTAATGCATAAATACTAGTTATAATACATTCAGCTTCACAGCCTATGTTATTCTGCAACATGTGAACTTATCCTTCCTGCCATACTCACATGGGGCTGTAAGGGATAATATGTTAAAGTTAAAAGCAAACATTTTCTATTAATAACTATTCATTTTAACCAGTTATAATAATATGTTTCACATTTTTAGCATGTCTCTACTAGATTGTTTTTCTTATACAGAGAGTGTTAGAACTGATGTTAAATATTTCTGAAATGGACCAAAGTAATAAAAATAAATAACTATAAATATATGAGCTAGCACCCTCTATCTAGCAGATGTCTCACTATTTGTACTTTTGTATATAAAAATGAAAGTGCATAAACTGTTTAAAAGCCATTGCAAGGCTAAAATTTCTGTTCAATTGTATTTGGAATTCAGAGGTAGAAAACAATAATGAAGAACAATAAAATGTGTCTATGTAATCATTTTTTAAACTGTCAAAAAGCTTACTGAGAAAATACAGCAAGGCATGAAAAGACATGAAAAAAAGAATTGAGTTGAACAATAGACAATAGACAATATTCTTTATTGACATAATCATAGAGATCAGTACATGGCGTCAAAGTTACTTAAAAGTTTACATTAAATAAGTGAGTCTAAAAATTCTTTTTCATTGTAGAATGGTTTTGTAGATAGCCATTCAGTCAGACTTCTCTTGAAGCGGTGTGGTGGTTGAACATAAATGAAATATGAAATGTCAGTGTAGATTAGTACCAACTCAATACCACCACAATGTAATCAGCACAAGACACACAATGCAGGCTACATGGATTTTCAGAGAAAGAGATTAGCCATTTTCTCTATGATGGAACAGTCTTATTGGAATAGCAGTGATATGTTATATGGAAAATATTCTATCTTGGTGAGATATTACTGACCCCAGAGCAGTGTTGTAGATGTCAATCGCACCCCTGATGTCTCCGTCTCGCTCGTACAACCGTGCGAGTGCACAGTACGACGTCTCACTCTTGCCCAGAGTCACTGCGCGGCTCAAGTACTCTCTTGCCTTAGCGTACTGCTCCACACGTACGTAACACTCACCTACCACAGCCGCAGGGAATGTATCAATCACATGGACAAAACACAAGAGTCTATATTTATATCAACTAGTTTATAAAAATGCAAATGTTTTGTGTCTCTTCTAACTACAATATACAACATAGAAGAATTATATTCCATCCTTGACCTTTAATTTTTGCCCTCTTGTTTAAATTTTCTTCTCTTGTAATGTAACCGATTTGGACTTTTTACTATTCTATGATGTGACAAATATTCTGTTCTCAATGTTCATGAATAGAGTTCTCTTTCTTTCTTTCTAGATAAAATATTCAGTGTATTTATTAGTAGTGTATACTCCAAAAGTCTTTAATAGAATCAACAAAAATAAAACGCCTTTAACACTAATTATTAATTTAGTTTAATTATTTGTTTTCATTTTGTATTTATATTTACCTTAACCTACTCTATAGCTGCTGATGGATTCAGTGAATCCAAAATCTGCATGGACAAGAACAATAATAAAAGTTTTGAAGGAGTTATTTTTTTTTATTATTATGATATTACTATGTAAATTTTATTTAAGTATTAACAACTAAAGTTATACCAAAGCATTTTTTTTTTTTAATTATTGGTAAGTTTTTCTCAACTTTTATAGAGCCAGACATAACTGTTATTGAGATGCTTGCATGCTTGTACAAGACAGTATGTAAAGTGCAGTCGTTATTAGTGCTGAGAGTGAATATAAAACCTAAGTTATGGTAGATGTTCCAATCAGGAGATTCTGCTGTTTTCTCTGCTTCCAAATAAGCTTCAATAGCCAACTCGTGACGGCCCAACAGGAAACTGTAACGATTCAGTTTAATATACATCAGACAGTTTAATATACATCCCATTGACTTTGCTAAATAAACCCTTTAAGCCCCAGACAATGACCTGGTGGACGTGATTATTCACTTTTACTGTACTGTTAAGTCGCCATCCAGGGTCCAGAGCATTTAAATGAACGAAATGAAAAATGTCTTTATTGAACACAAAGAAAAACATATTCAATTGGTGAGGTTAGGACTATTAAGTCCTCTCTTACACCTAACTATAAATGTATTAACTATAACGATACTATTAGTGTAAAACAGAGCCACAGTATAGTCTCATTACTGTTTTACATTCAAAAATGATAATCTATATTAATATAAAATAATAAAATGAAAAGTTCTTTATGAATTTAAAAATAAACAAAATAATAGTATAAAAATTGGAAGGAAATTAACAGACATTTACCCATCACCATTCACACAAAGCCATCACCCCGTACCCTATGCCACGAAATCGTCAACGATTGACTATTCTGGTTAGTTATGAATTCAAATTAGATAAACTTCAAAAACCAACTTACAGTGAACGAGCAACTTGTTTGATATTTTCTATATTTCTGGGATTCAATGAGTGGCACTTCTTGAAATACTCCATTGATTCTTGAATCTTTCCCTCGTGACGTAAAATGAGACCCTGATGCAAAAATCATTATCCTAGTTATAACCAACTAGTAAAATGCAAACATTTAACAACAAATAAAGTATATTTTACTTTCAGATTTGTTAAAATTAAAACAAATTCTTAGAAAATACAATTTTTGATTACTGTAATTTTTAATTGATGATTAAGGATCAGAATAGTTATTATTAACATATCAAATACGTATAAGCGAACTTACGAGAACATAATTGGCATACTCATTGTAACCATTAGTTTTCTGAAGTTCCTCCTCAATCAGTAGCTTACAAATGTCAAATTCTTTTCGGACGTAGCGTTGATGAATGAGCCAGTTTCGAGCTGCTATTGCAAACATTTCAGCATCTGAAACGTTACTCAGTTGAAAAAATTAAAAGCCTCTATGAATAATAACAAGTAATAATGTAAAATTTGAATAAAAATGTATTAACAAAAATACTCATTCTGCCGAAACACAAACCCAACTCTTTTCAGTTACATAAAAACTTTCTTAAAATACATGTAACTGTGCTTACCACTTGTACAAATTAATAAATACACACACTCTTGAAGCCTTTTATTATTCTAGAAACCTGTATTTGTGGTTGACATAGAATAGAACGTATCTCTGAAAAAAAAAAAAAATAAAAAAGACCACCAGCCAAATCTTTGAATTTTTAACTTTTTGAACAACGCATCCAGTTACAGATACATAAAAGAATTGTAACTGCTAGCTTTACCTGGTTATTACGTCATGGAAAGACCCACATCTTTTGACAATTCCCTCGGTGATACTTTGTAAAATCTAGCTATGAACAGAGCCTTTTCATTTTTCAATAATATAGTTCTTATAAGCCCGACTACTCATTATTATTGTAGTAATGGTGCTTTGTTTCTTCTATCGATGCTCCTTAGATTGATCATTTACCTACAGTGAACCATGAAGTAGGAACACAACCTGTTTTGTGCTTGAAAAGTTCAACTGGTGTATCCATAACCACGTTAATCTCATTTGTGCCATCAAAATGATGGTTCATAAAAGACCTGAAGAGCAATAATTTGATTTCCGAAACTTTCTTCCGGCTTTGATTCAATATAGTGAAAATGATTTTATTTACATGGCTGTTCTTTGAGGGGATTGACGTAAATTACTTAAAAAGCAAGGTCTTTAGGTTGGTGTTTAATGTAGCTTTGCTCTATTGGAATGAATTTTTTTAAACTTGTTACTGTGAAAGAATGACTCAATGATCTCGTCATTCTTTCCATGATGATCTCTTAACAAGCCGCAAAAAGGTAGGATACTGGCTTTGAAGTTTTGTCTATATTACCAGCAATATAAATGAAAACAAACAAGAAAAGGTAAATTATTAAGGGTGCTTAAACCCATAATACTGTACAGCACCTGGACAGTCCTCATAAATTTATTTAGTGATCTCTTGGATGAGAAAGTAAAAAAATCATAAAGTTTACTGGTTATGGTAAACTATTCACAGATCTTTGATTTAATCAGTCATGAGCTTTTATTGCCTAAGATGAAATTTTATAGATTAGACATGAGATCAGTTGACTGGGTCAAATCATAATTACCTAATTCTGAGATGGAATCAGCCAAAAGAAATCAACAACTAAAACTCTCAGAAGCCTAGATAGAAGACTACTGAGCCAAAGGTTATGAAACAATCTATTGAATTATAATACCCACAAGAAGCAATCACTTTTGAATAATAAAACAATCAAAGTGCTTTAGTTATTTTGAGTACCGGAAGTGCAGAATGGTAATCTACTAAATACTTCTCCAAAGTCACATACAGTACTAAATATACACACAGGAATTCCTTAATGACAAATGAAGTGAATAATTAAGCCAGATATAGTAAGTAGAATTTGTGTCAGAAAATGAGTTGAAAGATTCGTAATAATAACAATTCTTGATGTTATCTTAATCTGTGTGTTTGTACTTTGGAAGAGCATAACAGCTGGTTTAAAGAACAAAAAGAATATGGAATTTGGCCTTTATAGATAATCATTTTCATGAAGTTGGAACAAAAACTTATACAGATTTCATAATCAATTTTATTCTTTCATTGCATTTTCCAGAGTTTTATGATTCAGAACCATATTTTGTATTGTTTTTACTAAATCAGTCAATGAACACTTTTTGAGTACACAAATTAATATAACACCAAGAATTGTGATTGTTTTGAGTTTTCAAACACATTTTCCAAGACAAATTAATTAGGCTGCTCTGTTTCTCCTTAAGGATTTACTGTATGGGGGTGGTTCAAGCTAGGTACTGCTCCAGTACCTCTGTCCAGTGTATTGGTAGGCCTGGGTACTGCAGACACACGACCGCTGGACACACAACCATTCAATGAAGAATGGTTCATAGCCATCTTCACTGCTACAACAAATGCAGACAAATTTTAGATACTGCAGAAAAAATACAATAGTATTTTATTTCCATTTCACTAAGATTCAAATGTTTCCTGAAGTAAAAAGAACCGCACAGTAAATGTGTGAGGTACATTTTGATTGAAGATTGTAAACTCCAACTTTTAATCAACAATGATAACATTTATACCTGACATCTTAATAAACTGTTCATAACACAGTGAAGAATATTGTGTTCATTAGATTTTCAATGGCTACATAAAGTTTAACAATTATTAAGTTTACAGTTATAACAATATGAATAATTCAATATCTGTGTAGAATTATGACAGTACACAGCAAAATTTACAGTTGACTAGTTAAAAAGTTATGTGTTACAACTCAAGAGCAGTAAAGAAGGTTTATTTATATTGCTTAAACAATCTCTGAACAAGAATGAAGCAAGGGGTACAATAAGTATCAGTATACATAACGTATCTATGGTGGGAAGGGTTGATTCAATGTGAATGTTGAGTTTGGCTAATTCCACTTCCACTTAGTGCAATGTCTGAAATCTGACACTGTCACAGATTAAATTGTGCACCTAAACAGGCAATAAGAACACCTCTTTATCTGGATTGCACCGGGTGGTTGCTGGGCAAATCAGACATACCTCTTTTGTAGTCTAGGTATATCTGACACTATCACAGACTAAATTGTGCACCTAAACAGGCAATAAGAACACCTCTTTATCTGGATTGCACCGGGTGGTTGCTGGGCAAATCAGACATACCTCTTTTGTAGTCTAGGTATATCTGATATTGAAACAATGCAAAGACATCGCTTTGAACCATCACCAACCTTTTTTCAATCTCTTCAGATGGATGTGGACTCCTGACTTCATAATAATCAGTGACAATGTCAGATGGAAGATGAAATGGAGTTAAACTCAACATTTGCATAGTATCAGTATGTATACCCACTTCATAGTAATCAGTATAAATAATCATTATATCTTTTTGTACATATATATATTTTTTTGAAAACACAAGTCTTAAAATAATCTTTAGAGTAGACGTACTTCTAGGCTATGAATATTCACTAAGACAATTTTAACTTATGAAGAAAATTCCTAATATATGAGAATATTGTGGAATCCTAATAATATCTCAGAATATTGTGGTTTTATTTTATATGACACAGAGCGCGTTTTACATACTGTGGATAAACTAATTAGTTCAGGTCAGTGATCATATTGTCTTACACAAAACAAACAAACAACTGAAATAAACTTCTTTACTGGAAATAAATTAACAAAGAGTTCTCTAACATTCAGTTTTGAGTCCATCGTTATATTTGATTTACTAAAATGAGCTTTCTTTCATCCTGCCAAAGTTACCCCTAGAATATTTTTTTGCAGATAACATGACTCAATATCTGTACAATGTAATGGGGCAGAGGAATAAACATTACATTAGATTTTACTTAAACATTTTGATAGCTATTTTTATGTGGAATGCCAAAAGTGTACCTTCAACATCAATTCTTCTGCTACTAAGAATATTTTTAAGAAACAAATTCATGATATTCTCCTAGATTAATATGTCCATCTGCCATTCCTTATTTTGTCATTAAAGCACTCATATTGTACTCCTCAAGTATAAAAACTTCTCTATTAATTTATTACAATCATACACATACTCCTTTGAAACAAAATACCACACTTGGAAGATATCTCTCATTTAAATACATAAGTAGTCTAATAAATTTTAATCCTGAATTAGTTTTTATGGCTAAAATCTTGACAGATGGTGAAATATCTTATTAATTTAATCATAATAATTGAGCAATACAAATGTATCTCCTCTTTTAATCTAATTATTTCCTTGACTTCTTATTTTATAAATTATTAATTCCAAATCAGTACAAATTTAATATATGTGTAATATTTAATCAAGTATTTCATAAATAACTAAGTCGAATTTATCAAATCATCCAATTTCTAATTTGTTTATGTCCAATCAAATTTCATTTCATCATGTTCTGGAAACTATGCACTATTATTTAGTAAAATTTCAATTTAATATCAATTAATTTAATGCTTCCAAGTTCTAAATTTATTTCGAAATTGGCAAATGATATTACTCAATCATAACCATCGATATAATCAATTGATACTAATTAATTATTTTGAACAATTAACTTAAATAATCTATATCAACAGCTGTAAACACTTTCAAATAATACACGTAAGGTAATATTTCAATTTTACATACGTAACATTTGATTATTAAGAATGGCAGTCAATTTTAGAAAACTAAGCAACATTTCTTTGAAAGATGATAAGACATGTTTTTCGTGGCTATAACATGTAGGACTCGTACCGAAAAAGCCATTATGTGAAATTTGTGGGAAGGAAACAAATGTAACTGTGAGAGGAGCAAATATGGTTGTCTTCAGTTTTCCTAATTTCGGTTATTATAATTTGTTTGATCACTGTTAATATTAAATTCACATTTTAATTTAAAACATATGTTAGTTTTTGCGGACTACAGATACTTTTATATCGATTGATAGTCTAGGATTTAGATGCGAATATTAGGTATCGATGATTACATTCTTCGATGTAAAAAACCGGGTCCGCTTATTGTACCCTACCCTTTATTTCTCCTGATGAATGATTTATAGTGCTGTGAAGTGACCAGCAAGAAAGAAGAAATGTGATTTACCAGTGCTATTTCCTTTCCTCACTGTTGAACTAATTTTTTATTTTACCATTTTCTAAATCATCTCTTCTCTTCCAGATACCAACAAGGACAGTAGGAGAAGACATTGTTACTTAATTTTGGTAACCCCAACTGTGAATTAAACAATTTTAATTTATGTAATATTCCACATAATAAATCCTACATCTAGTTGAGTTAATCAATAAAAGTCAAAAGTTTATTTAGTTGTAAAAATATATTTTTTTATGAATTTCGGCAGAGCGAGAGTTCTCAAAAGTTGATTATGGTTCAACAAACCATGTACATTCAAAACAGTCAACTTATAAGCCAATTTGTTAAAATATTTAAACATTGACAGAACAATTAGATAGGGATTAGAGTTCTTATAGATAAATTAAAATACAATTTGAAAGTTTTTTAAATTATTTAAGTAATTTATCAGAAGTCAAAGTACTATTCTTTATGATTTAGAGTTAAAAATGAAGATGTTGGCAAACATATGACTGCCCCACCCCTGGTTACTGTACCATAGAGGAGGCTTGTTGCTTAAAAGAGAGAATATGATAAACAACTGTGGTACTGTACTTTAGATCAAGGAAAGGTATAACAGTATTATTAACTAAAACACTGTTGTCTCCTTACGTAATTAATGTTAGCTGGAAGGGAAGAGATGATTTTGAAAAATATAAAATAATTAATTTGGTAGTTCAACAATGAGGACAGGAAATGGTTAAACACATTTCTTCTTTCTTGCTGGTTACTTCACTGCACTATAAATCGTTGTTGAGGTAAAATAAATATGGAATTTGGAAATGTTAATTGAATTAAAATTTTACTTAGCAATAGTGCATAGTTTCCAGAACAAAGTGAAATGGAATGTGGAAATTGGCCATATGAAAACGAGTTAAAAATTACAATGATCTGACAACTGAATTAAGCTATTGATAAAATACTTGATTAAATATACCATAACAGATGTCTGTCATTTATACTGATTTTGAATTAATCATTTCTCAAATATGGATTTATTAAAAACGGCTGAAATAAATGAATACTTTAGGCGATGAATTGTTATACTAAAGTATTATGATAAAACTAATAAGGGGTACGGTCCAATAAGCGGACCCGGTTTTTTATATCGAAGAATATAATCATCGATACCTAATATTCGCATATCGAATCATAGACTATCAATCGATATAAAAGTAATAACAATCATATGTTTAAATTAAAATGTGAATTTAATGATAACAAATAATAAATGAACATAACCAAAATCAGGGAAACTCATAACTTTAACTAGGATGAAACAGAACGAAAACGTTTTTACTAAAGTTGTGTCCACCATTACCTTCTTTTTTGCATCTGAAGACGACCATGTTAGCTCCTCTGACAGTTACATTTGTTACCTTTCCACAAATATCACATAATGGATTCTTAGGTACTAACCCAACATCCTGAAGCCATAAAAAACATATTTTATCGTCTTTTAAAGCAATTTCGTGAAGCTTCCTAAGATTGACGGCCATTTCAATACACAATGTTACGTGAAATTTAAAATATTACCTTAATTGTATTATTTGAAAGAGTTTACAGCTGTTCATATAGATTATTTAAGTTGTTAAAAATAATTCATCAGTATCGATTGATTATTAATAAAACTGAAACTACGAGTAACTTAACTCCTAGTCAAACTGTCAAATTTTAACAAAAACCATAAAAGTTTACACACGTCATTTTCAGTTTAAATTTATTTTGTAGCCTATAATTGACATTAAAAAAGCAATAACATAAACAAGTAAGTGGTACATACAAGATAGAGTGGAGGTGCACAGGAGACTTTGTCAAGTTCAGTAGAATAAAATAACCCTCGTCAAACACAGATAAGAAAGTGATGTTTCATTGACTTATAAGAATATAGCATAAGGTGACAATAGGGGGGAATGTGTTATGCAAATTTGTAGATGTATTAAAAGTACTCATAATTTCCATTTGAATCTCGTTCTGTTTAACTAAGAACCTGTAAATAGATAGATTCTTGAACCCATAACAGTCAAATTTGATATTTGCTGTTTGCTACCAACGACAAAAACAAAGAAACAATGACTTATCTTGGTTGCAGACTGCTGTCTAAATGTTTCTAGTTGTCATGACTACGCGACGCAACCGAAAGAGGTACCAACATATACACTAGAATACAAAAAAATCTCTTCTAATTGAATGTTAAACATATCTAAAAATAGTACAAATATTATTTTTTATTTATTCAATTGTAAGGATTTAATATCATGTATTCACATGGTAATTTAAGAAGCACTTCAACAATTCCTAAGAAAATACCACCATTAAACTAAAGCTACCTTCGGTAAGTGTTCATTTGTTTCTTCAGTCTTTAATGTTGATGCCACTGTGCGGTGTCTGCTGTTGATATATTAAATAAAATGGACACAATAAAAATCAAGAAAGGGACTGGTCCTGATGAAATACCAACTTTACTACTATCGGCAAGAATTGTTCCGTCCTCTTCTTTGATGCAGACTTTCATCATCCCTATTTTCAAGGAGACAAAATTAATTTCATAAACTAATGATACAATCAATTCTTGCCAGGATACCGGCATTTGAAAGTAATGTTTAAGAACCGTTGTACCTCAACCTCAGTAAGTTTAACATCAAGAACCAGCATGGTTTCATGTAGTGACGGTTTACCACTACTAACCTCCTTAAATTCCAGGGAAATAATATAAAGTGAATGTAACATTTGAATGTGTTCAGCATTACAAAAACCCTTAAAATATTTAGAATCATGAGGCCGAGCGCGTGCTTATTTCCATTTTTTGAAACTTAGCTGTCGGAAGGTTTTTGTAATAACACAATATTAGGACTACGGCCTTACCCCGCACTATTAGTAACAAACAAAAATCATTCCTCAAAAAAGTAACTATGAAGAAACACATCGAAATACTTGAGGATCTGATCACGAATGTCACCGGTAATCATCGTTATATAATTTGAAGAAATGTTAAGTATAATCACTTGTTATCTAAATAGGGGAAGAATTACCTAATGAAACCAAAATAAGCGTTGGTCAAGACATTGAGGGTTACAATTAAAAAAGCACACAAACATTGAAGGAGCTTTTTTACTCTCACTTGAACACCCATTTCCCAATATTCGTACAATCAACATCCTATTATTTAAAAGACCATAAATTAGTTAAAAGTACGTTTTGACTGAAAATAAATTCATGTCTCTTAAAATGGTCCAAGAAATCCATTTAAAATTATTTAAAAATCGCAGTAGTAGATAGTAGAATCAATATTAACCAAAATGCCCGTTAAAACAGCTTATATTTGTTATAATTGCAAAGAAACAAGTTAATACTAAATTAAGTATATAAGTTTAGTCCACATTCGTAGTATTGTTGATATAGTGTGATTTTTCACTTGTGTGGGCTGAATTGATTTTTGTCCAGACGCTGAAAGATCATCCCATTGTATTTTTGTGTATACCAAACAAAAACAAACAAACACGAAACGAAATGGATTAGAATTGTGACATGGTGTATAGTCATAAGTTATGCAATTCGTGAAGGTGCATCTAAAATAGTTTTGACAGAATTGTAATAACATTTTTTATTAAATTTACGTTGGAAAGTTGTTTATCTGAGTTATCTATTCAAGGTAACTATGTTCCTTTTGTAAATTAAGGAAAAAGCATAAACAGGCATATGTCTTTAGCCATCTAGGCTCCTTATTTGGTCTAGTAATGTAGTAGTTGCCTGATAAGCTTATATTGGCTAAGTATCAAAGCATAAGAAAATAATGTAGCCTAATTAAAATTTCTCGTTGTAGAACATTTTAATTCATCCTACCTATATAATTTGGCTGCAGTATAGGAAGGCCTGCCAAATCATTAATTAGAAATAACTAAACTATCATTACATAAACTTAATTGTAGTTATTTACAATTAATTTTTTCCAGCTATTTTTAATGTATTGAATAACAATGTTGTTCCATATAGTTCAAATAAAGTTAAATCATTTGACATTCAAGTAATGGCCTCAAAACACAATGGGGATGTGCATGTGTTATTTGTGTCAACATGTGTAGTCTTCAAAATAATATACAGTAACTAAATGTTAAATTTTTCTGTTTGTTACATTTTAAAAATATACATAGCGGCTTTACTATATAATAGCCTAAGCATCTAACACTCGTATGATTGATATTAATCATTATCGTGAAAATGATCCAATATTGATGGAAACAGGATTTTTCCTTCACAATCCAGGTAGACTTTAATAAGCGGCCTACACTCGTTATTCAGTTGTTTTAACGAAATGTTCGGTGTTTTCATCCAAAGGCATAATTCGATATTACAATTTATTTAACTTCGCATATGATTTCACCTTATTACTTATAGCAGTTTTAATGTAAACAATAAACAGCAAGAAGTAACTAATATTTTGAGACTGAAAATGGCGATGAATATGAGGAAAATATGTGAGATATTTCTTACAAGTGATTAGTTTAAGTGGCTTCAACATGTTTGTTTGGCTCCTGGTAACTCATGGGGAGAATTCTTTCCTCCATTTCATAAAAGCTGTTACTCATTGCTTTCAAGCTGGACAAGTTAAAAATATTGTAAGGTTTCTTGGATCTGTAAGTCTAGGCCATAGTTGGTTTTGTTGTTTTGTAATGTTATTGTAAAATTTATGTTCTTAAAATTGTAATAAACGAGATTCTTCTTGTTATGGTAATTTATTATAACTCTTATTGTGTACGATTTTTTCGTATTGAAGTTGGAAAATATATCGATCAATTCAACAAAAACAGCTGAATAATGAGTGAAGGCCGCTTATTAAAGTCTCCCCCACAATTCATCATTAAAAGCAAAGAATTAATTTATATATTTAACAAATACTGCCAGTAATTTCTGGCCGATACAAAACGATGATTACAAAATCAATGTGAGTGTTAATTTAGCATGCAAGTAATGTAAGTGGAGTGCTTCTGTATGATAATAGAAACATGAAAAACATGGCAGATCACTAGTAGTGCAACAGAGTGAACACAGATCATAGCTAATTTCAAACGAACATAATCTAATAACCCTGCATTTTAAAGTTGCTGGTCAGATATATGCAAGATAAAGTCTTATCATATACGGTGCTGGCTAGACTTGAACTACACCGTTTGACTGCGGGTAATGTTGGCTGAAACAGTTGAAAATAGAAGATATTTAACAATACTAAAAGTAATTCCATGGTAAATTTTTTGTTACAGAACCATGCAAGAAGACTCATCAAACGGAGAATCAACATTTGAGTTTGTAGATTCTAAGAATGATCCAAAAACTCAATCTAAAAAACAGCAAAATAAAAGTGAAAAAGGTAATTTAATTCAGAAAGTTTTACAAAATATATAAAACTCTGAATTTTTTAAAGTTGAATGTATAGTATTAATTAAGCAAACAAATGTAGAACTACTATAGCCAATGTTGGGAAATGAATTTACTACGAAAATACTAAAATCGTAAAAACATACATAAGACAAAATTACATCAAATATCTAGTGCTTTGTGTGGCAGATTAAAAAGAAACGAACTAAGAAAGAACTTGTAGGTCAACCGCTTTTAGTGTGCATGAGTCAGTCAGTGTCTAATCTATTGCATCATTGCTTATTTATTACAAGTCCACAATGAACCTGACTTTGTCGAATGCATGAGACTTGCAAACCAGGCTTTAGTTTTTGTTAAAACTGTGGATTTTCATTATAATTTCATTGTTTATTATAAAATATGATTTAAACACCAATGGGAGACTGTAAGATTGATCAAAATGCAGTATCTATTAAAAAAAAACACACACACACACACGGTGTTCAAAAACGGGTATAACAAACTTCTGTAGCTGACTGATAGAACTCATGATTTCAAACATAAACTGTCATATAAAATACAGGTTTAGAAATGTGTCATTTAGCCGCTAGCCGCCATTTTATAAAAATTAATATTTTTTTACTAGAATCATATTTGCAAATTTTGGAATCTATAGTAAAAGGTTCAAAGTTCTAAAACTAAAGGTAAAGTAGTAAAGCTAAAGATTCCAAACTTTGTGTATATATTATGACATATAAGAGGAAAATGAAAAAAAAATGGTGTTTTGTGCTTTAACCCCTTTTAAAAGAGTTTTTGTCGCGTTTACGCGTCAAGAGCCAAGTGGAGAAAAAGTACCGCTGTCGTGTGTACGCACGGTTATAAGTGATTCATGTTTTCTTGTTGTTTGTCGCGCTAGCTCGCCGTAGTTCCTAGAATTGCCGCTAGAGTGAGCATGATGTTCTATTTTTACATTGGTTCATTCCTTTGACTGTGGCTGTTCCATTGACTGAACGTCTTCCCTTTGTTACTATGCAACGCATTTATATGAGGCTTTATGCAATTAGGTGTTTTACTTTACATATATTATTGCATTATAACCTTTTTATATTTATTTATTACTTAAATCAAATTGAAACTCTTTCTTTGCAAATGTATTATTAGTTTCCAAAAGGGCTACTACAAAATCACTCAGCCGTACTCTGGGCCAAGACGCTGGAATTCTTAAAAAAATCAACACACATATGTAAAACTCTATTTATTTTGTTTAAAATAATTTTTTTGGGTACTTTGGGATTATACTGACCACACCAGTATGAAGAACACAAAAATATAAATTTATAGAAACAAACATGATAGAATGAAAAAACAACTCTTTAATTACAAAATTACAAACTTATAAGCATTTCCAGGTATTGTGATTGGTATTGTTGTCGCTGTTATGTTATCTTTCTCGAGAATCCCGATTACGGCAGGCCGCGCGGCATCACATGATTATTTAAGTTTTTTGCACGGTACATAATTGCCTTTCCATTACAATTCAATTCATATTTCTGATCAGCCCCTCTAGAATTTGATATTTTACTGATAGGTACTATCTCGAGGGATGTTTTTCTTTCGTTGACATGGCTAAATTGGCCATATGGCCGGAGGCACTCGCATTTTGGGTGGCAGAGTGTGATCAAGAATAAAAACAAGTTTTGAGTGTTTTTTTTTCAATAAAGAGTTTAGTTTTTGTTTGGTAATGTTTGTTTTTGTTGAATTTTTGTGTTTGGAGAAATGTAGGGGTAAAACACGGAAGTACAACAAAGCGACGCACCAGCTGAACGGGCGGCGAGACTCTGCAATCACGTTATCTACTAGACCGCTCGACTTTGACCTCTGTCTGAGGATGGGGAGGGGTTTGCGATAAGACAATTCCTGTTTTATATTGACGAAATATTGTTCTACGCTAATCTAGTAATCAGTAGAGAAGCAAAATGTCAAATAGCGATTCATGTCTGGGTGTGGTCGGTAAAATCCCAAAGTACCTTTTTTTGTGTTTTGAGACTTTTAAAGATATTTAAGAGCCTAAGCCCAACAATATTATACATTTAAAAAAATATGCATTTTTGGATCAGTTAGGTTGAAAAAAAGAAACCCTTAAGGGGTTAATATTGACAAGATGGCGCATGTTGAAAATTTTGAAAGTCAAATAACAAAAAAACTAGTATAATTCTACAATAAGTATAAGATGTCAACTATTTTGCAATTTTTATTACAATCCTAATAGTACTTATTTTCAATGAAATTCGTAAAGCATAAGTGAGCATCACTTAAAAGGTATGCTTCCACATGGCGTAGCAGCAAACATGTCAAAACAGCTTTTGCATCAACTGACAGTAATATTTATTGCTTACGATTTGTACAAGCATACCTTGTTATTTGACTTGTAAAAGTATTTAGCACTGAACTGTCAGTAGAAGAATAGAGTTAGATCTCCCTTTATTTTATTTAATAATTTACTTTGTATGTTATATATGTTTGCACTGTAAATAATACACTGATAGTGCATTTCCAATCCGGAACTAAAGAAACTAGGTAAGTGTAACCTAATTTATTATGTAAATATAACTGTGTTTTTCCTAATTAATTATGCGGGTACGATAATTTTTTGACACCTGTCAATAATCGGTTTTTTTAAATCTTTCAACGCTGTCAGTATTTATTAGTAAAATGTTTGAACTATATTGTTGTAAACATTTATTGTTGAGCTAAAATTATATAGCCAAATTAAAAAATATATTTACCACTGTATTCAGTAAGTAGCCTTTCAAAGGAGAGTCTGTCTAGTTGAAGCACCAGTAAGCACCACTAGTTCAACATTGTTGATGGTACACATTAAGTAACTCTTTATAGCCAGTTAGCACAACACTAATCACAGCACTATACAACAGAGAGAGTAAGCAAGGGGGGGGGAATTGAGATTAAAAATTGTCTATCTATTAACGTAAATTAAAGGTGCGTTATGTATTTGATACTTACTGTGGAAAAAAATAACGCTTTTTTAATTAATCACTTCAGGCCAAAAATCTTTACATAAAAATTCATATCTATCGGAAATATTTGTAATTGGTAAAGTGGTTACATCTTAAATTTATTGCAGAACTAGTGAACCCTATTTAATAAAAAAAAAAGAATATTGTGAAGAAATTCTTATAATGTTAGAACATCTCACAATGATGCATTATTACAAGTATTACTTGTAAAAAAACAGATAGGGGTACAATAAGAGAAGAGATAGGAAACAGAATATGGAAGAGTGGAAAGTTTTTCAATATGGTGAAGAAGATTGTGTGGAGTTGGAACATTGGGAAAGAATCAAAAGTATTGATGTATAAATCTTATTTCCAACCAATTTTATTATATGGAGCAGAGACGTGGACGTGGACTAAAAATGATTTAAGCAGATTGCAAGCTGCAGAAATGAGATTTTTAAGAGGGATAGAGAAGACTACAAGAAGAGATAGAATAAGGAACGAAATAACCAGAGAAAGTTTGAAGGTAGTTTCACTGCAAGAGACAATGGAAGGAAGAAGAATACAGTGGATGGGGCATGTGAAGAGGATGGGAGATAATAGAATGCCTAGAATAGCACTGGAGAAGGAGGAAGGAGGAAGAAGACCAAGAGGAAGACCGAGAGGAAGATGGGAGGACCAAGTGTGGAAAGACATAGAGAGAAGGGGACTACAGAAAATACAGGTGGAGGAAGAGGAGACCTGGAATGATAGACAAAAGTGGAGGAGGCTGTGTACGACGACCCGTGATAACGGAAACGTCTGATGATGATGACTTGTAAAAATAGAGTAGATACAATATTCACTTGAAAAAAATTCCATACCAGTTGAAACAAACTTGAAAAGCTTGTAAATAAAGTTAAAAATATTTCTGTCAAAAACGGCTGATCAAGTGTATGTTAGCATAAATTGGATGTTGGCAAGCAAAGGTTTAATTAAATAGGAGTGAATAATTAATATAATTATAATTAATTAATATATTAATAAAGTATCCTACTAATATTAACGAAATGGATGCAGTGATATGACGTAAGTAATGAATGAATTAAAACTTTCTTGGTAACATAATTGGTAGTAAATAAAAAATTGGGCTTTAGTGAAATTATAGGTGAAGTGATACAGACATTTAAGTAAATAATACAGATATTGAAGTGAATAACACATAGTTTTTTAGACGAGAAAAAATAATTTTGTATAGAAACACATTTTTCTGAAAAATGTTTAGTGAAATGGAATTAATTAGACACCTCACTACTTAAAAAATGTGCTTTCCAACTATGTTCCATAGTATTAGTGCTTATAGTTTTAATTCTATAGAGTAATAGCCACTCTAGCGAAACATTATATCATATTACTTAAATATTATGCTCAGCACCTATCTCTTGCATTTTTGTGCTGTATTTTTTGTCTGTGTTAAATTATTAGTTTAAAAAATGATTGTAAGATAATCACTATATGTTTCAAAATAACTACTATCTATATTAAATGCATTTTATCTGTTATACCTTATGTCTTCATCAGACATTTCACAACTAATGTATTGATAAAATCTTCTAGAAAACTGGAACATTAACATAACAAACTTCTAAATTTGTTTGATGGGAGAATAATTTTAAAGTTAGTTGTGAGAACTGCAAGGTTTTATTTTCAATGGCATTTTATGAAAATAAGCAACCAATGACAATAGATTTGAAATATTAATTTTCAAGCGTAATATTGTACTTTTTCCAAGATATTTCAATGTTCATTAGTGTTAGTAGAATGGCGCATTAGAAATTCATTCTGAGTCATCGTATTTATTAGAGCAAACAGCTGATAACTCATTTCTTTCTCAACAATTATGTGCAGTCTGTTGGTTGAGCGATGTTTAGTTTACATTCAATTAGTAGTATCTTGTTGTATGCACTGTTAACATACAGTATTTCTGTCAGGTAAGTAACCCATTTTAGATCTCAGTGAAGAAATTTCTTTTATAGTGCTTGTTATAATATGATGATTGTGTTTTTTCTTGATTAGTTTTTATAATCGTTGTACATCTATGTTCACTAGATACAAAGAGTGCCTTAAGTGTTGTATATTATTGTTTTTATAAAGAAGGTAAAAGGACAGTCCATCTGTATGTTCGTCCTTTGATACTAAATTGGTTTATTTTATGTAAATTAAATAGCAAACATAATCAGAAATTAAAAAGAGTTCAATGTTTATAAGGTAAGACTTCTAGATGTAATAAATAAAAGTTATATATTCTTGATTCATCAACGCATATGTACTAAACTGTTAATAGTTGAGCAAAGAAAACAATAAAAAAATGTGTAAATTGTTGATTGACAAACAAATTTGGACTATATCAGACTAAAATATTTTTAAAGAAGAAGCAAACAAAAGTATAAAGTAGACTAATTGCAATTTTTATGTAATACAGTTGAATGTTGGAAACTGAATTACAGGAAAGCAGTAAATTCTATTCAACTGGTTCACTTTTCACCTGACCTTGGTGTTTCAGCTGTCACACAACACGCTAATTATTATATGCATATAGAATATTGCATATAACATTGTAGCTAATTATAGAATATATGCCATGGTGAAACTAGAGACAAGGTTTTGACTGAGCAAGGCATATTTTGGGCTATTCTGGGGATCTGGGAGTATTAAATACCTTCAAGTAAAGAAGAAATTAAAACAGTGGAACACATTTTAGACTGAATTATTTTGTTGATATGTTGGTATTTTTTAAACTTTAAGATGGATCTTTTTTACATTACAATCTTCAAGTATTGTAGTGACTGTTGTTTTGGAATATGTTTATTGATCTGGTTAAAAAAAATATATTTATTTGATAGAAGAAAGTCAGTTCATACTAGTTTATATTGCAATGACTGCCTAGAATGTTAAAAATTATTCTTTTACATAGAAAACTAAAATAATTTTTTATATCTGATATGTTTAAGATAAGCTGAAAATTAATTAGATACATTTTAATAATATATACATAGTTTTTTTTTAATCAAGTAATTGCTAGTAGAGTAGATATAGTGGTCATAATTTTAAGAAATGGTCTTGTTTAAAATACAATGTTTTTGCAATTACCATGTAATAAACATACAAATTTTTGAAATAGTACATTTTGTCATCACTTTTTAAAATAACTACTATTTTGAGAAAATTTGAAAAAGTTCATGTAGATATCTTAAAATATTAAGATTTATATACGTTTTTGTAATTTATTACAAACTATATTTTAAGTCTATTCACAAAATCAAATCATTAGTGTTAACGTCATATTGGTCAAATATGAACTTAAATGAACCATAAGCTATTAACACCTGAATATTTATTGCAGTACAATTGTAGGGCTATCCAGAAAGTGGATTATGTTTAGTTCATTAGCTGCTAGGAAAGGGACTATCAAGGACAGCCATTTTGATGTCAGAGCATTTCTCCATTCAGTGGCTATTCAGCCGTGCTAGTGAGAGGTTACTGTGGCTCCTTCTTATTTACAATAGCAATTTAAAATGTGTAACGCAATTGAAAATCCTGTGAGTTGTGAAGTGCGGTCGGTAATACGGGTTTTGTTGACTATGCACAATAAACCAATTGAGATCACCAGCTCTGTGAAGTTTATGGGAACGATGTGGTTACTGAAGGTGGAGTGCATCAGTGGTGCATTAGGTTTAAAAATGGCTGAACTAATGTGCATGATATCAAACGAAGTAGACGGCCAAGCATTGTGACTTTTGACCAATGAAATTGTCGATAAGAAGATTGAAGAAGACTGCCCTGATTCACAATAATGGAACTCTCACTGAGTTTTCCTCAGATTTCAAGGAGTTTGTTACACAAAATTGTTACATAGGAGTTAGGTTACCATAAATTTTGACATTTTTAGGCACTTACGAAAAAGATTGTGATTTGCTGCTTGATCAAATCATTACAGGGGATGAGACTTGGGTAAAACAGGTGAATTGCGAGACCAAATTATAGTCTATGAAGTGGGGTGAGGGCATTTAATAAACATTTAAATTCTATGTTTAAAAAATAACATAGAGTACTAAACATTCTAGTTACAATCGCGTGTCATTGAACATTCCTCTACAAACCAGGAAAATTCATGCAAACCTTGTCGGCATGGCAGTTGTTTTTTGGGACAGGAAAGGAGTTCTTGTTGATTTCCTAGAACTTGGCACAACAATAAATTCTGCAAAGTATTGTGAAACCTTGCAAAAGTTAAGAAGAGCAATACAAAACAAGTGTAGAGGAAAATTATATATATTTTTCATGTTAAGGGTTTTGTTAAGTTTGCTCATGTATGTTAACTAAGCAAGTTTTTCAGTAAAAAAATTGTGGTTTGAAACATTTCAATATTTTAAAATTAGTGTTTGAAAACATGTTTTTCATTTTCAACAAGTTAAACATATTTTTTGCCCTGAACTTGTAAATGTTTTAACAATGCATTCAAAAAATAATTGGTTAGTTGGTAAAACAAAACAAAAAAATTCAACCTATAAAATTTTGAGATCTATTGTAGATTCCAGTTTTCTAACCTATGATAACAAGAAGTATAGCGAATTTTAGGAGATTAAAATTTTTATGTACCAAAAAAATGTGAAAGAGAAGCAGTCAAGGAGTATTTAAAAGTAGAACTATAAAACGCAAGAGATAATAGTACACAGAACCTGAAATTAACTGCGAGTCATCATAGTATTGAAACACATTATGGCTAATACATACAGCCATCAAAAATATTTGATTACAGTTATGGTGTTGGATGACAATTGATCTATGAGTAGAAAGGGTCATTGGGCATTTATCATTTTTGCTTTTATTCTCAACAAGTTACAAATGTGTATAAAAATAAAGTGTTTTGTTCGTAGAATTCAATTTGTAAAATTACATTAAACCATGCAAACTTTTTTAATCAATGTAAAATTCCAAAAATTTAAACATTCTTTTGTGTTAGAGGGGAAAACGAAAAGGAAATAAGTTTTATGTATCAGTATAGCAGCACATTTCTAATGCATATTTCTTTGTTTTTTTTTCCAGGAGAAGCCAGTCTTTTGTCCCAAGTAGCTCCTCCCTCAGCTCTGCCTAGTTTCGTGCCTGCTGTTCCAGCACCAGATGGTAACACAGCTAGTAGCACATCACTAGCCTTCCATCCTACCATGTTCAGGTAGTCTTCAGCCTTGAATTTTAGTTTTAAACTAAGAGGCTTAAAAATAACACACTAGAGTTTTGATTGTACCAGTAATAAAAATATGGACCATATGAGTAGCTGTCTTTGAGTAAAGTCTCTTATAATATTTATGAGCCAGTGCATTGTGACTGTGGAAACAATTATGTAGTGATCTGACCTGTAGAACATGTTTACAAGTGGTGTGGATACATAATGTGGTATTCCCTCATGGGAATCTGCCCTGGCCGGAAGAGAGGTATGTATCAATACATTTAACTGTAACTACAGTTGTGACCATCAAATTAGGCGGGCAGAGAGAATTGCGCCATTGCCAAATTGTGCAGCTGTTGTGAAATAAGAATAATTTTTTAATTGCATCCATTTTAAAGCTTGAGGTTGTTTACTTTCCCTTGAGACTCTGATAACACCTTACTAGTTACAAAGTTGAATATCATATCATTTGTTTCAGGAAAGACCAATTATAATGTAAACTCAAAAATGTAATTTTGAAATTCTACATACATAAAAAACTTAAACTCATTAACTTGGTGTATTAACCCATTGCGGATCACTGACGAGCTGGGCTCATCACGTAGCGGCTGGGCGTAACGGCACGATGACGAGCTCAGGTCGCAAAAGCGGTCTGCTTTTAAGTTTCCCTCCAAATAGTTCTATTAATGTCTGATAGATCGGGCGATTGTCTTCACTTGTCAACTAAGAGTGTTTAACAACGGTCTACGTTTAGAGTTTTCAAAAGTTTTATAAATATCCTACAGATCGCAGTTGTATGTCGAAGTTGAAAAATCATTCATACGAGTTTAGTCTCTGCTTTTTAGCGCTTCTGATTGGTTGTTTTCCTCAGCTGTTATTATAATACTTTGAGGTTAGTGACACAGAACTAAACGACGCAAACATACATGTTGGTGGGTTTAGTCTAGACAATGGCCTGGATGTTGTAATCGCTTCGCCCGAGCCGCTTTATTTAGACTATGATTCAAACATCATCCCTGCCACCCCGGAACCTTGCTCGCGTATTGTTCCTACATCACGGATACCCCAGCAGGCCCATGTTCCATCTGAACGAATACCTTCACAGTTGAATTTTCTAGTCTACAATAGCGAGCGATACGATATGGCGCACCATTGCCGTTCATGCAGCCGCTGACCGTAAATTAATTCGTGCCCGCGCACCAAAACAATACGATCCGCAATGGGTTAAACATTTCAGTAAGTGAGGAAGTTTATTATTATTTGGTTAGGAACATTACTGTATTTTTTGTTTCTAACGTATGCAACTTAAATTATTATTTAAAGCACAAACACGCTGATCAGTATGCGCACAGTGCCATATACACGCAATTTATACTCAACCTTTTACTAATTTCTAATAATGTACTTCCTATTATTTTTATGATTACTATAGTACAATATTTACTGTAAATACAATGAAAATCAAATCATTATTTTAAGTAAGTTCCATTATAACATTTCTAACAATTTCTTTTGCCCAATTATCAGAAAATTCTGTAAGGAAAGAGTATTATTTTCAATTTTTCAAATAAGCTTATACTATTTAAAAATTGTTTTCTATTATTGTATAAGGCTTTATTGAAATCGTATATTACATTCACTTGGATTTGTAAAAAATACACTTGATTTGCAAGAAATTCTTAGTAAGGAAAAATGTTAGTGACTTTCTGTTGTCTCAGTAGATCTGGATAATGTAGATTAATGTGTTGAGGAGTAGCTGAAAGTGGTTATAAGAGAGTGCTGTTGGTTATAGCTGTTTGATACCAACCGTCTATCACATGCTTGTTCAAGTAATCAATATTACGGGTGTTCATGTTCTCTAGTGGCATTTTTCAGTACTATTTCGACTACAAAAGATTCAACGTAATTATTGCTGTAATGCTAGCTACTAGCGACAGAACATCACAGCTTTGTCACCAAATTTCCTGTCATTTACTCATGCCAAGTCCATTTGTAGGTTATTCTTGATTCTTGCAACTCATCGCTCATTAACATACAAATGCAAAAGTTTACATCATGGATTTTAGAACAAACATCATCAGACAAATATTGGAAACATTTTTGCACCGAGGGAAGAGGCCACAGCTGTCTTGCATCCGGTGGGCAGAGCCCAGCAGCCTCTAAGCTTGTCTGGTTGCCATTTTCCGTGATCTCCACCAGCAAGGACAAATGACTGAAAAAATTAAAATGCTACGTTATGTGCTCAAATACAACATGGTGTAAGCGTAAAAGAAATGAAACTGCTTATAAGTGCACTAAATGTGAAGTAACACTTTTGCTTGTACCCGTGTTTACAAAATTATCAAACCTTACAAAAGTTCTTTAAAAAACACAGTACAGTTTTAATGCCTAAGATGTGCAAATAATTTATTATTTTGGTCTTTTATAATGTGTCAATACATCTTGAATTAATAAAACTAGAAAGTGTTATTTACTCCTTAGAATCCATTAATGATAATTTTGCTTACTCTAGTAGAGCTTTTGTAGTTTGATGAGTAAAAGCCTTCAGTAAACCAACAACAGGTAAAACCATTTTATTTTGAGTGTTTTAAATTGTGGTGATAAACTAAAATTGGTGTTACAATAATCTTAGGTTACGATAAATTAAGGTCAGGGTTACTTGTATAAAGTAAAATAGTGAACCAATGTAATATTGCATGAATGATCAGAAGCTGGAAAGCTTATTTCAGTGACCTTGTATTGGAGTTCTTATAGTAAAATGGAAATGACTAAGGGTTAATCACGTAAGTTACTCTTCAAATATAGAGATCTCAGAATCAGCTTGACGTGTTGTAGCCCTGTTATCCCAGCGGAGAAGGGAGTAGCAGTGAGCAGCCCCAGTGCAGACTCAGCGACAGAGGCAACTGCCTCCCCCTCCCCCTCAGGTGGTGGTGGCGGAGGGCTGCTGGGCTGGGTCAAGGGTTACAATGGCCTTGGCATTCTCAATAAAGTGGCTGAGAAGGCTAAGAGTTCAGTAGACACAGTCATCACCACTCTAGACCCTCAAATGAGAGATCTTGGACTTCTGCGTGAGTGCTTAAATAAAACTTATTAATAATGTTTGACTTTGTTCAAATGGGCATAGTGATTGAATAAACCATTTTTAATGTTTACGATGATATAAAATAAGAAACGCCCATTTTAAAAAAGGAGAAATTTATTAACACTGGTAAATTTTATTTACTGGTGAACAGCAAAGTCAATCATAAGTGTAAGAACATGTCCCATCATTATACTATAAGCCATTTATATTCATTGCTATAGCAGATATGTCCACGCTGGATTTATATTAAATTATTTAACATTACATTTAGCTATGTAGCAATATTTTGTTTTCAATTAATATTTTTATTTCAAATATCAGGAGTTATGATTTACATGGAGGCTATTTATTATCTAATCTAAAATATTAAAATGCAAATTAAAATAGTAGCCTCTTTTATACGCCTAAAATAATTACATTATATTTTGTTATTTCTGTTCTTTAATCAAACAGATCACACGGTGAGGAAATTACCCCTGAAATATTTAGATGCTTCTTATTTCAACCCTCCTTCCCCATATTTCTGGAAAGGGGCAAATAGAGAAAGTGGGGAAATGGAAAAGAGGTGAATAGAGAAACTAACTACAAGAAGTTTATTGAACATTTTCTAAAGGTTTTGGTATTATTTTAATCATAAACAATTTTTACAAGATGGAATGGACTCATGTATCTTCACTGTGGTATTATATTTACTAACTGATTTATGAAAGCTTTTTATTTCAGCATCAGCCAAATCAGGAGACTATGAAGTAATTGTGGCATCAGATAAGGAGGTGAAGATCAGCCCAGTGCGAGAAGCCTTCCAAAGTATATTCGGCAGTCGAGTCAACATCAGGTACCAACTTTCAAGATACAAAAATTTTAAGAGTAGAAATTTGTCTTTATTTCCTTCAAGTTTAAAACTTAATTTTCAGTATATTTTTTTACATATTGTTTTTGTAAATGTGTCTCTCACGCAGTCATGAATTTGAGTTTGACGAATTAAAAATGGCTTGCCAACTGTAGAAACACTGATTATAGGTTATAGAATTTGTTATTTGATATTCAATATTCTAATCTACATCCATAAAATTATAACCTCACAAAAGCATTCTTAATATCTAATTTACTTTAATATATATTGATCTTTAATAATGTATTTGAACAATTAATAATGAATAAAAACAAAAATGGAAAAAATTAGAAAATAAACACAATGCCTTAATGAGTTCACTGAAAAGAGAATACAAAGAAGTATCCTTCAAAAAAATTCTATGTACCAGCTGCATCTGGCTAGTAAGAGCTGTTTTAAATAAAAACAAAAAAGTTTATAAGATAATTTTATTTTTACATGAAAGGTAGTACTTTACCCTATTTAAAAAATAGTTTTATTTCTTGTGAAAACCTAAGCTGTCAGTTAGAATATTATGCTAAACAGTTCACAAACTTGTAGAAACTCATTTTAAAGCACCTGTGTTGAGGATTGTCTATTCTTTTGAATTCTCTTATTCACTCTCCCAACCAAATCATTCACAGCAGGAGGCATCCTACTTTGTGGTTTGGCGTGGACATTTTATTGTCCTCCATTGAACTGCCTAACCCAAAATCGATTACACCACCTCATCTAAATAAACAAGTGCATTTGCATCTCATACCAACAAACACTTAATACTGGATGGATGACGAGAACTGAAAATCCCATCTTTTATTGATGTAAGATCAAAAATACGTTTCAAACTCTTCAAGGTGACCATATATGTAATATTTAAAGTGTAAATGGTCAATAGTTATTATATTTTTAACTTGAGTATTGTTTAATCTTTTTCATTTTAATTTCTAATTAGTTCCTGTAAATTTTAAAAGTAATGGGCTGAACTCTTTAAAAATATTTAATTTTTTTACTGAGTATAAAAACTGTTTAAGAGCTTGTTTAAGAACTGAGACAGTGATAAAGTAACAGGGGAAATTATATTACATGTCTAGTTTTTTTGTAAAGTGAAGTAATTACTTCCTAAAATTTTTAAACATGACTTACCAAATTTGTGTAAAATTGTAAAGTTATATTATTTTCTCTCTAAAAAGAGTTATGAATAATCAAAACATTTGTGTAATAGAGGTTTGGCAGCCGACGCCAAGGGATTGGCAGAGCAACCAGTTGGCTTTGAGGGAGGATTACGAGGAGCTTGGCTTAGGATAGAGGCCATCCGAGCTCACTACCCTGAGGTTCCCATCGTAGCCGTAGAGAACTTTCTTGTCGAGCTATCTCCAGATAAGTAAGAGTCCATCTGTTTCTTCTAGTGACAATATTCCTTACATATGCCAACAGCTTGATATTATGACTATTTTGGCTCTTGTTGTGATTTAGAGAATTTAATGGAATTCAGTTAATAATTTATTTTAAGTTTATGAGTTTTGGTTTAACATGACTGAAGGTGGTGCTTTTCATAGTGAGCCTTAAATATTTTAAGAATGTAACTGTGTAAGTAATTTTTTAACGTGTTGTGTACTGGAAAACTTAGGATGTTAAATTGTGATACTGGGAAAATAAGCCCAAACACTTAGTTAAATTTATTGTATTATCTCCTAGACAATGTTTCACTTAAATCTCTGATTAATGTACTTATTTCAAACTATATGTATGAAAACAAAATAAAAATAATACTTTGATCCCAAAGACCCCTTCTGAGAACAATTTGACTGCCAGTTCTAAGTTAATATTAATTGTACTTTCACAGTATATATTGATGATTTTAATAAATATGAGAATAATTTTCATTGTTTGTTTCATACTTTCTTTATCTACTAATGCTCTTTCTGTAGATGGTACGATGTCGGGGCGATCGTACTAAGTGACATTGTTCGGGGTTTGACTCTGGAAAGTTTCACACAGATGACTCCTGTCCCATCAGCGATTGTGGCAATGGCTCAAGAAGAGACACCAGCTGACTACCTGACGTCTGCCCAAGGCTTCAAAATACCTATTGGCAGTCTTATGGCCAGTAACTTACATGTGAGTTTTGTTCTAGTTTTTTACAGTTGAATAACGGTGAATTTGGAGATAAAGTGTCCTCTTTATTTAATGTAAACAAGAAAATTCTAAGCTAAGGTCAAGAAAATCTAACCTAAGAAATTTGATCTTAAAAATTATAAATGTGACAGCAAACTTTAAATTGGGAACCTTCCAGGTTTTTAGAAACATTTAAAAATATGTATAAAGTACAATTGAAGATGACAATGGTGGCCAATTTAACACCCTGTATAGTGTGGTATGTCACAAAACTGAGGCTACACTGTCAGGATGATGTATCTAGATGGGTACTTTGTTATTGAAAACGTGAGATTTTTCAAGCTTTTTTGGGCAGAAAATCAAATCTACTTAACAAATCTATAAAGTTCTACGAAAACATTCAATTCAAAATTCTTTATTCATTTTTATGCACATGTGATACAATGAATAGTGTCAAAGTTCTAAATACTACCTAAATAATATTTACAATGTTAAGTACAGCTAGTACTTAATTGCAAGCATCTTGGAAACTATAAAGAGAGGTGGATAGTTCCTCAATGGAATAGAGAGCTTTGTTGATTAGGTACTCTTTTAGATTTTTTTTGAACTTAGAGCCACTTTCAGTTTTTATGTTTTGTGGGATGTATTTTAAAAATTTGTTCCCCATGTATGTAGGTTTTTTTTTCAAAAAACTTCAACTTATGGTTCGGAATAATCTCGTGTTTTGCTCTAGTGTTGTAATGGTGACTGGGTGTCTTAGAATTTAAATTTAATTGTTGATTTTTTGCTAGAAGGATTGATTCAAAAATATATTGTCCATAAACTCTGTAAAAATGTTTAAATGTTTAAAATGTTCTTTAGCAGAATCATTATATTTCAGCTTCAGCATTATCCGTATTGCCTTTTTTTGTTGTTTTAATATATTTTCCATATTTATTTGTTTAGTTGAACCATAAAGGGCTATGCAAAAAGAGATATGAGAATGAACATAAGCGAAATATAAATTTTTCAAAGTTTTTAGGTCACTGTAGTAACTCATTCTCCGTAATGCATAGACCCCAGAATTTATTTTAATTAAAAGCTTATGAATGTGTTCATCCCAATTCAGATGATGATCTATTGTTAAACCTAAAAAATTTGTGCTGTTTTTCTTTTCAATTTCGAATGAATCACAGACTATTGTAGGTCCTTTCAACGTTCTATTTTGCGGTGTTTTGAATTTTACAAAGTTTGTCTTTTTTGAATTTAATATTAAATTGTGGTTTTTTAAATAATTACCAATATTTTCTAATTCAATAAAAGTATGAATTTCTAATTCTTCTAGAGATCTTGATGACATAGCTAGATTTACATCATCGGCATATAGCCACAGTTCACTATTTTGGTGGCTTTACTCACTTCATGTTTAATTTTTAATGATTTTTGCCCTGAAACCCTTACTCTTATAAAGCATATATGTACAAAAAAAATATATTACGCATTTTTTAACTAAGATTTTTCTAAAAATTTTATAGCAATGAAAGGGTTCATAATATTATTCGGGATAAAAAAAAGAAAAAGATTTGAAGAAATTTAAGACTTGAAACTAAAATGAAGACACAAATAACACTATAATCATATAGTTTATTTAATTTTTATTTATGATGAAACATAAATTGGAACGTGGAGAAAGTGATTAAAGAAGAAGATTGAAGGAAGAACAAAACTATAGTAGGCTTAAAAAAATTAGAACCACTTAAAATCTGTCATCAAGTACCTGAAGTAAAATTCAGTAATAGTTTCTGAATATTCTTATATGTTATTGTTTTGTATCAGAAAGAAATAAATGTTGAATGTTACACTTTTTGCCTGTTTTTGTTCTATACTGAAAGGACATTTATCAATGACTCAATGACAAATCAAATGTTTACTGTAGTGCTGCTACAAATCATTGTAAAACAATTTGATTTTAAACTTAGAAAAAATATATAGGTCTTTTTTAATCAGACAACAGGTGTACCATCATAAATTAAACCTTCTTTACTATATTTTTCGTTATTAAATTGCTTACCTTATTTATTTAAAAAGGAAAAATGTATGTCTAAGTGTCTAATTAAAATATTTAAGACATTAACTCTTTTAGTGCCAGAGATAAAATCAAATCCATATTGAAAAGTGCTGAGTTATTTTTTGTGTGACAATGCAAAAAGTGCTAGAGGGCTTTGGATGAAAACGCAAGGTTTTAGAAAAAAATTGTATAACATTTATTTTTGATCATAAAAAGCTCCTTTTTATTTCTTTGTAAAGATTAATTAATTAAGTATCAAAAACTATTTAACATTTTTATTTTTATTTAATTTTTTAAATGAAAAAATCACTTTAAACAACAACATTTCCACCGAAACAAAATAAAACTCAAGTTTGAGGTACAGTAACTATTATAAATAAAATTTATTTTGAAATTTCAATACTTTCAGGATAAAGATAATTAGGGTTAACAGTGGATTAATAATCGGTTGATAAAATACAACACAGTAAACTGAAGAACAGTTTTCAATAAATGTATACACATAGAAACATATAAAAGTACTTATACGAGGGCCATCCAGAAAGTAGTACCCGTTTCCGCCGCGTGAGGCACTGACGACGCGATTAGGCGCCGGTCAAGGTCAGATCGCTTCAGTGGCTTGTCTGCCTTCTCTGTTACAAGTTCCGTGACGCTAGCATTGCCTGTGTTGTTTCTGTGGCAGTTCATAATGTTTAAAAAAATTGAAAACGCCGCCAGTTATGAAGTGAGGGCTGTAATAACATTTCTCAACGCAAGAAACGTTCGTTGTGATATTCATCGCCAATTAAAGGAAGTGTATGGAGACAATGTGATGGAAGAGTCATCTGTTCGGCGCTGGTGTCGTAATTTCAACTTGGGGAGGGGGAACACACACGACGATGAGCGTTCAGGGAGACCATCTGTCATTACAGATCAACTGCTGAGGTCAGTAGACGAATTCGTGAGGAACGATCGGCGCGTCACAATTGATGACATCTGTGAACATTTCCCTAATGTTTCTCGAACAATTGTTCATGAAATTGTCAAAGACAATTCTGCATTATTCAAAAATTTTTGCAAGGTGGGTCTCTCGCATGCTTACAGATGAGCACAAAACCAAGCGTATGGCTGCTGCATTCACATTTTTGGAACGTTATTCTGATGAAGCAGACACGTTCTTGAATCGCATAGTTACTGGTGATGAAACGTGGGTTTGTTATGCTTCACCTGAGAGTAAACGACAGTCGATGGAGTGGCATCATACTCATTCACCAAAGAAACCAAAAAAATTCAAGACTGTTCTGTCCACCAGGAAACTTATGGCAACCATTTTCTGGGATCGACTTGGTGTACTGCTTATTGATTTTATGGCCCGTGGAGACACTATTAACGCTAATGCGTATTGTGAAACATTAAAGAAATTACGGCGGGCAAAACAAAATCGACGGAGAGGTCTATTGTCTGATGGCGTCATTCTCCTCCATGACAATGCCAGGCCTCATGCAGGGGGGATAACACAACAACTTCTGCAGCAATTCAATTGGGAAATTTTCGACCATCCACCGTATAGCCCGGACTTGGCCCCTTCAGATTTTCATCTCTTTAAAAAACTTAAAGAGTTTTTGGCGGGAAAAAGATTTGACAGCGATGAAGAACTTAAAGAAGGCGTGACTACTTATTTCAATCGGCTGGCGGCGGAGGAACATGACGCTGGAATACAAAAACTCGTCACACGTTATGACAAATGCTTAAATTTGCTTGGAGATTATGTGGAGAAGTAGTTTAAGGTATGCTCTTTTCAATAAAAATGTTTATATATGTTAATATTTACTTCTGTGTCTTTATTTCACAAATGGGTACTACTTTCCGGATGGCCCTCGTATTTTAGTCTACTTGGAAAATGTATAAGTACATTTTTAATACTTTTTTACTCACTTCTTCAGCAACTCTAATATCCACTTTCTAAAATGTAATCTGCTTATTTGTACACTTTGTTGCAAACTTATGTGTTTAGTAAAGGTGTGTTCAACCACAAAGGGTGTGAGTTTTTACACAGAGAAATCAAGCCATAGAATTTGGAAAAAAAGGGCTGGTTTAAATACAATAATTACACATTAAATAGGATAGTGTTATGAGGGTGAGACTTGTTAGAATAAATGAAGAACTATTGTATGATGTTAAATGCATGCTATCATAACTTCAATTATTTTACAGCTATTTGAGGTGAGTAAGGAGTGCAGTATTGCCAGTTTCTAGGATAAATGCCCAAGCTTTTTTAAATATAAAACATGCAATGTTGTCAAGTTCGTAGGTTTTGTACCTTAGTTACTGTAATTATGTAGTATACTCGTTCTTGTGTTACTGTTGTTAATAATGTAAAATCCTCTGCTAAAAAACTCACAAACTGGAATTAACTGTATTGGGAACCTGCTTTGTTTATTAACCCCAACTCTTTCACTATTATTTAGATAGTAATGAGTAAGTGAAACGTTCTGTAATCTATTATCTAGACTAGACTCTGGGACTGTAAGGGTTAACTATTAACTACTACCCAGTATTATGCATAGACTGTCTTCATATGCAGCACAGTTGATAGTGTTTATAGCAAACATCTATGTGTAAATATTGTGTACTTGCACTTATGCACCCATTATTGTTTCACTGTAAATAGAATCCTAGGCTTTGGATATTGCATTATTAGATTATCTAGGTAATTAGCTTAGTGTGGTATGGTATCGATACAGTGAGGTTTCAAAGGTAATATAAGCGTGGCACAAAATGCTGGTTTTTCATGAAATGCTGATTTGATTTCATGTGTGTAAAAGAATTACAGATTTTGATCAGTATATTGACATGTTCTTACAACGTGCAGACACCAAACAATTGTCTGGTGATTCAATGCCAATACTAGAGTTGGATTCATAGCTGAATCAAAAATTATTATTAGATCATTAAGTTAAAAATGATACCCGGGTTTGTACGAGTTAAGGGGATCTCTGTTGGGAGGGATTGTAATTTTCTTATTTATCAAAAATATGAATTACAATATAGAGAATTTTTCTGTTGTCAGTTCTATAATTTGGAGTTGAAACATAATAGTTAATACTTAGTAGTAAAAAAATATATAATGTACTGTATAGCCCTCAGAAACATCAGAACTGTCTTGTGTTCAATTCTGCACTTTTTTGGAAATGCAACTTATAGTATTTTGGTAATAATTGAGAGTAATACATACTAATTATTGTAAGTTTCAACTTGAAATTCCAGAAGTAGCTGAATAGCACATGAAATATAAATTATGTCTTTCCTATCATTATCATTTTCCCATTTTCTATCTAAGTTTATGGTAATGCAGATAAAAAAATAAGTCTTGTAAATTGGATACTCTTTTTGTGCATCATAACAAATGTTTTTCTCATACTTATTTTTTATCTCAAACAGTATTTTTAATATTACATATGTGGACAGGTTCACCCCTCCGAGTGGCACCAGGCAATGACAGGTGTGTCTCGACGGGAAATGATCCTTCTGGCTGCTCGGTCTCTGGTCAACATCTACAAGAACAGCCTTCTCTAACCTACCTCACCTATTTCTTTGTATATATTTGTACCAAACCCAATAATATATTTTTTAACCAAAAGTCATATGTATAACTGTAGATATGTTGTGAAATACAAAATTTTGTTATGTAATGCGTTTTTCTTTTATTATTAATGTTCAAACAACAAACAACATTGTAGTATTTATTGTGTTTTCAATAAATACTATTGAAAATTCTGCATTTCTGAAATTTATAATTGAGCTTGTATGACATCTCGATTTTCACAAATACTGTCGTGTGCCTAGCAATGAAATTTACTTCATGGTATGAGTTTATCAATTAATTGAGGTTGTAAAGAATGTGGTATTTCACATATGACGTATAGCTAAGCCATCAGTTTTCTTAAGTTTTTTCATGGAAACTCTAAAAGGATAATATAAAACACTACCAGGTCAATTCATACAAAATCAACCCCTTTAATAGTAGGTTTATAATTTTACTTGTGTTAGTACTGTATTAAGAGTATGTTGGAACCGTTAACTAACCCATTTAGAGTTGATCGCCTAACTTCCAAAGTGCGATCAAAAGCAAGTGTCGATTCGTGTTTTAACTGTAAAATCATTATTACTGGTCAAAGAACTTTAAATTACATATAAATCAAAAGCCTATTATTTGTTTTTAATGGTCTTTGATAGTCTTTTATCCTGTTTCTAGTTAACAATCTGTTGGTTTTCTCAGATATGATTTTGTTAAACTCTGTGCAGCAGATATTGTTGATTGTAAACCAGTCATTTTGTTCTTTGTTTGGAAGTTTTTTTATTCGTTTGAGCAAAGTTTTATCATACACTGTTAATTATAATACTTCAGAATGGGTGATCCTTGTAGATTAAGTGATATACCTGACATTCTGTGCAATCTGACATAAGTAACTTTCTTGAGTCGGAAGTAGAAGTGTTGTATCTTGTTTTCTTTGTTTTGTGTTAATTTTGAAGTAAAAACTGACACACTGTTCTACATTATAGTGGATCAATGTTTAGGTAGTGTTGAATGGTTGTATACCTCTAGGCCCACGTTGGTTGCGGCATATGTTGTAGATCAATGTTTAGGTAGTGTTGAATGGTTGTATACCTCTAGGTCCACGTTGGTTGCGGCATATCAATGTTTATTCTAAATCCCCACGATTTTAATTTTAATTGTTATACATGTCCTTAATTAATTGTGCTAATAGTTGAGGTTTTATTTCCTTAAATAAATTAAAGTTTTAGAACAAAACATACACTATTGAATTAGATACCCCACTTTGATGAATCAAATATTTGTCAATTTATTGAATTTCATTATCACTCACCTGTAGTTCTATGATTCAGTTGGTATACTTCCTTTTAGTTGTTACAATATTCCTTTTTATTTACGTAGTCATTCCACCATAGCTACTTAAATTTTCTAATTTTCAATAACAAGGAAGAATAAATCAATCACACTTTTCTTTTGATTTTGAATTTAAAGCACTAATTTATTCATTGAGAACACCACTTCAAACATGATAAATCTATTTAATAAACATATTTACAGCAAGTAAATATTATTTACCCTATAAGTGCTGATTACATTCACCTAATAGTGTTACTCATTTTTTAGGAGTTTACAAGTACAGTCGAACCTTTTTAAGTACAATTCTTCGATATCTTGAATTTTAAACAATCCTCTCGAGAAAACCTTTCTAAATTGAAAAATTACTGTGAATAATTCAAAATAATGTTACGACTGAATTCTACCTCTGTAACTCGAAGTTCAGAGTAATCTTTATATATATTTCTTGTGTTCGTGTATGTAACTCCTAAACGACTGGACCGATTTTGATGAAATTTTGTGTGTGTTTTTAATGGAATTCGAGAATGGTTTAGATTCACAATTTGGTCCACTGGAAAACGTTTTTAATTAATTTTTCATTTCTAAGTAGTTGTTGATTTTGGAGTGTTTTACATTGGATCCGGCAGACTGCACTACGACACGTAATACAAAGTGAACTGATATTTAACAGCTGTTAACACTTTCAGCTGAAGTTCATCAAAGAGGCAAAAACATTTGTTTACATTTAAAATTTAGAAAATTATTGTAAAGTGCTTGATCAGTAGTGTAATGCAGATTGCATAGAAGAAGTTATTGCCTAATTTTAAATTTAGATTGTACCCATGATCAATAAACTATGTAATGCAATGAAAATACTATTAAACGCTGTTATAAATACCAAATCATTGTACAAAGCTGTGAATGTCTGCACATATGGTAATCGAATTTGGTTAGATGGAAGGTAAATGAAAAGAACCGAAAGAAGACGCATTATGATCGAAATTGGTTTTTGTTGATACATTTTCTTGATCAGAGCACAAGGCATACTCCACAAAAATAATGGAAATATCTTAGACAAAAAATTAATTTTAACAGGTAGAATTTGGTTCTTTATAACCTAATTCGTTTATTGAGCTTAACCCTAGAACTGTTAATCGACATAATTATGTCGGTTAATGCCGCTTTTGTGGTGTTAACCGTCAAAATTTTGTCGATCAAACATTCCCTCCTATAATTACTTTTTATAATATACTCCGGTAACGTATCGATATAATTCATGCATCATTGGATTCGGGAAGAAAAATGCTAAGGAACAGATGAGTTTTATTCCTCTTTGTATTATGGTTATGACGTAGCAAGCTTGTTATTTTGAACGTAAAAGAAAACGCGACGCCGTTTGTTGTGACCGCCATATCGCCGCTGCCGTTCTGTATCACTTTCGTGCCGAGCTGTGGATATTTGTAAGTTTTAATAGTTTTACGCGTGTTTTAGTGTCGTATTTAATGTGTAGTGTGTTGTTTGATGTCGTAGTAGTGTAAAAATATATATTTTAGAATAAATCAATTTCTATTTACTGAAATGTGTTTGAGAAATTACCGGCTTTGTGTAGGCTATGGCAAAATGACTTGGCTAAAATTCATTTCACATAGTTTGTTATTGTTTTCACTTACTAAACGTTATTTATAGCACTCTTTTAGCTCTGAATTAACTATTTATTTTTGGTAAATAGATAGTTTTCACAATAAAATATATATTTCCTGTAATTTCTTTGGTTATATATAATAACTGTTTGGGTTATTCTCTATTTTTTTTTAATATCTTTAGTTATATTTATAGTTTTCTAACTACATAATATTTCCTATTACTTATAAACCATAAATTTATAAATTTTGATATAGTACAAGCTTTAGAAACTATTTTATATTTTGCTGAATGAAAATTTTTCGCAAAATTTTTGAATAATGGCAAAATTTAACTTTTTTTACTTTTCAAAAAATAATTTATGGTAATTATTTCATTACTACTGTATATTCTATTTTATTCTAAGTAATAAAATATGCAAAATAACATGTATTCATAGATAAATGTATTTGAAAAACTTGTTTTAAAAACCAAAGTTTTACGTGTACACCCGATTTTCAGAATTTATACGCATCGCTGCTTTTTGTTCTATAGCTTTATGATGCTTTCATAAATGTGTATAATGTTTATGTTTTTCTGAAACTAGATAAAATTTGACACAGAATGGCTATCTCACTTATAAATATTTCTCACTATAACTTCATTTGCTAGGTATGGTCCCCCCTAAATTTAAGAAATATTTTTCGTAAATTTTATATTTGATTAAAAAAAGTGTTTATTAGAAAATTTTTGATGGTTAATTTTACAATATAGTGCAATTCTACGTTTAATTCTGAACACAAAAATATATACTCTTATTTATATTGCTTTTATTTTATATTTTTAATAATTTTTTTAAAAAAACCTTGCGCGAAGCTCCAAAACAGCCCGACACTACAGGATGAAATGACCGCCAGTTCTAGGGTTAATCCATATCAATTAATTGCACTGAATAACTTATCAACATCCAAAGACCACGAAATATAGTAGAATGTGGTAGAAAAAGAATAGTGTACTGTTTTCAACAGGAAATTGCGTGCATAGCCACGGGCAACTGCTAGTAATAATTCTATAACTCAAAAGTCCAACAGTTAATTTGAATTCTCTTTAAATTGACCTCCACAAGTTGAATTCTACCTCTAGAACTCTATTATTTTTTTTCGGACCTTGTTATCTCCAAAACCCCAGGAATATAATGTAGACTTAGAGAAGCGTGTTGTGACCTGTCAGTAAGTTATCTGTCTGCTGCCTGCCAGTCCTTTGTCTGCAAGTTACAAGCTACGGTACTGTACTTGACCTTTGGTTGTGTTTTAACGTATAATGTGAGTGACATTAGTACTCTAAGAAAGGTTAAAACTTTTGGCTATCAGTGAGAAGTGCAATATAATTAAGCTAATGATGAAGGATCACCCAAGAAGAAGGAAATAGGTGCTGAGTTCAAAATACCGAGTAGTACGCTGTCAACAATTCTGCAAAATCAGTCAATCATTGAAGTATGGGCTAATGAAGATAATATTAAGTGTAAGGGAAAGAGAAGAGCTGAGTTTCCTAATATTGAGGATTGCATTTCAAAGTGGTTAAAGCAATGCAGGGATAAGAACATTACTTTAGGTCATCCTTTGCTAAAAGAAAAGACCAAAAGCTCTGCTAAATGCTTACAATGAAAACTTTAAAGCAAGTGATGGGTGGCTTGAGAATTTTAATAATATCTTGTTACGAAAGTTTGTGCTGAAAGTGGAGCTGTAGTTGACATTATTTACATTTTCCTATTTCCAGTAATTTGGTTGTGTTTTGATACACAGTAGTTTTAGGTTTAATTTTTTTCCTTGTTACCAGGAATATAAAATAGTGCCATTTTTTAGCCTATTACTATATAAAATATGTTGAAAAATATAATCAATTATGGATGTTGTTTGCGTTAAATGTCGACCTAACCTCTTGTAGCGCGATGTCAGCACTTTAAGAGTTAATTGAAAGAGCCTGTTAATGCTAATAAACTGTTCTGTGTAAATATCGTTTTGTATCAGCACAACCACTATTTTCAATTTGTTTACATAAATCCTTGAAAGTAAAGAGTAAGCTGATAGTAACAACGTATCTTATTTCAACCTTTTCCGCAACCGATGTTGAGCACAGAGTAAGAAAATTTCAGATATAGAAGAAAAAAAATTAAAAGTTTTAGTAAAATATACTTTTAACTGTAAATTTTTAGCAAATATTAAGTATACAGTGCTTGGTCAGTGCCATAATGCAGGTATCAAAAATGAAGTTACTACAAATTAAAAAATGTTATAAAACCCATCTTAGTTGTCTTTTGACAGAAATAGGCTTCTCAGATCTGTTTATTCACAGAATGATTCATGAAGATATGCAGAAATTGTGGGAGCTCATTCTACTTGTATAAATAATAAAAATAGTTTACAGAAATATGGGTTCGGAAATGCTTCATTAGCGAGTTACGGCTAGCAAAAGATTTTGCCTGGATTTCAGCTCTGTATGTAAAACGAGATTTTCTTGTTATTATTGTAATGTAGATTAAGGGGTGAATTCCATTGTTTCTTATGGTTTTTGACCTAATAAATTGAATAAAACAGATCCCAGAACTGTAAGTTAAGTATCTTTTGAGAACATTGTTGTCAAATGCAAAAATTGGAGAGAAAAAACACATTTTTTAATCTTTGGAACGATAACTTTGTTATTTCACCAAGAAACATCTCAAAATTTTCAATAAAACATGTAGAAAATTTTATTCATAACAGTACAACACGTTTTTTTACATTTTACTGACAATAACTTTGTTAATTACCCATTAAACAAATTAAATTTCTACCAAGAAATTAAAAATTTCAATTCTTAAATGGAAAATTATTTCATAGAGTAGATTGTTGTTCTTAGCAGTGAATTCAGGTGCTGCCAACATGCTGTACAGTTTGGTTTAATTTGATTTAAAAACACAGATGGATGTTTCGTGGGAAATTTTTATTTCGTAAATTTGGCAATAAGCACCAGTTCAAGAATGAATATGATTTGAATTAAAATAATTTTGAGAGCTAACAACTGAGTTTCAGTCCATGTGCATATTGCTCTGTTTGTAGTAATTAAGTTTCAGTCTGTGAAATTATTGTTTTGGCCGTAATAATTATTAAATTATTTGAGCAGTAATGCAACACTTATTTACAAGTGAAGAATACACTGATATGGTGTTTTTTATGGTGTATTTGAAGGCAGTGCTACGGCCGCTGTTAAAGAATACAGACAATGTTAACCTTACCATAATTCCAAATGCTGGAACAATTAGTGCAACATTTCTTAGGTTACCTGAAACAGGATCACTTCTTAGCACAAAGCTCCTGTATGATCGCTCTTGCCAACATGATGTTATTGCAGAGAAAAACATTGTTGCTGGTGTTGAACACAGTCCAGGTATTAGTACAAGACGTATTTCTTAATGGTTCAGTGTTACACAAATTAAAGTATGATTAACATTCAATAAGAACAAGCTCTATTCCATAAACAAACAAAAATACAGCATTTACATCCAGGAGACATGAGGATGGATGAAGAAGATGTACGAGGTCAAAGTTAATTCCCGTTAGATGCAACTTAGACATATTAATGAAGCTTTTGCATAGTTAAAGGAAAGCCTTAGCCACACACTACCTGACCCTGTTTGGAAAGGAATTACTTACATGAGAAGAAAACAGGATTTTTCCGGACATTTGCCATCGTTCAGTGATACAAAAAATTAGTAACACTATGTTTCGAGATCTGCAATCTGATCTCTTCTTCAGGTAAATAGCTAACCTAAGACATAATTACAAACTAGGTTAAAATAAACAAATCATCCCAGATTGTTGTGACACGTCTGGAATGGATTGTTGTTCTGGTCAGGAATCACAACGCTCTGGCATCATTCACAATCCTTCCATCGTCAAAAACAAAGTTCAAACAAAGAATGGGAGGAAAACTGTACAATAAACTGCCAGGTGACCTGAAAAGATGCATAGAAGAGAAGAATTTCAAGACATCACTTAAGACCTGGCTGCTACAGAAGTCTTTTTAAAAAGAATTTTTAAATGACTTTTTTATGACATCACTTTACTGTACTTGATGTTCTTTTAAATAAATTGTTTGATTGATTGATTGATCATTCTGGTTATAAGACAAACATTCATAGACTTGGTTAGTATTATGCAGTTTATGACTGTATTGTAAAATATTGTACATGTATACATTTTTGTTTTAACTACTAGGATTAAAATTAAAATTGAAATCAAAATTACTCACAGTATATTCAAAATTGTAAGTAAAGGAAATTGATCGATTATTTATTACAAAAAAAGAATTCACTGTGGACTAAATTTTTCCTTAACTTAATTAGTCATTATACTTTGTTTTAATATAACTATGATTCCCCTAACCAGCTGTGTATATTTTTGAAACTGCTATTTATGTCACTGTTTATCAGACCATCTGAAGTATATGCATAACCTATAATGTGACTTTTAAACAATATCAATGCACCCTACGCTACAAACCCTGTACAAGTATATAGTAATATTAACAGCTATCGTGAATAATTTCCATGTGCATACACAAGAGACTAGACCGTTCTTGAATACATATATAGGTGAGGGTAAGGTACCTTTTGTGGTGTTTGTGAACACAATAGTCAAGGGAGGTATGAACAAAAAGTGTACTGGGACACTTCTGGACAAGAACTGGGTACTCACTCTAGCTAGCTGTGTGGCAGAGCCATCTAACACAACCAATGTTACTGTAAGTACCATTTTCAATTTAAGGTTCATGTTCAATATACAATTTGATACATTTATGTTATTTTAAGGATGTAAGGATAAGTTTCTGTAATATCTTTTGAAACTACTCCTGATCATTTGTGCCCTCAATACTTAGACAGGGAGTTCAAAAAGTCTGCTATGCCATAACTTTTAACAATTGCAGACAGAAAGGGAAAATTTAAAGAATATTCTCCCTCCCCAAAGGTTCTCCAACTAAAAGTTTTAAGCTGGCAACCTCCATTTTGTAATTTACATTTAAAAGGGCAGGGGGAAACAAGAGTTGTAGAAAAGTAGATTTCCCAATCTTAATTTTGTTACTATCAAGGCCAACATTTTAAATTGAACACGTAGAACAAAGTCAGTATAATAAAAAGACAAACCATGCAACAATAATGTTCAGTGCTGGAGTCGATTGAAAAAATAAAATACAGTAGTAGCTTCTACAAAGATAAAATGCAAATCAAATTTATAAAAATATAGTGTGGAGTTCAAAATTTACATGTAGGGCTCAGCCTTTATTCTCTTTTAAAATTGTTGAAACATTAAGCAATTTGTTGTTACTGAGTTAGTTTGCCTTGACCTAAGTGTTTAAATCGGACTTATCATTTGTTCTTTCCTATTTTAACTTTTGAGATCTGTAACATAGAGTAGCACTGTGATACACGTGCAGAGTTTGCTTCCACTATTGATATTTTTTCACATGCTTAACAAATACCAATTTTATGAAGCTTTTATAAACATTTTTAGTATTTAAAATCTAATATGTGTGTGTTTGCACGCGCATGTTTACAGTACAGTATCTAGTATATACATATGATTTTTGGGATTTTAAGTGTGTGTGTACAGTATCTAGTATATACACATGATTTTTGTGATTTTAAGTATGTGTGCGTTTATGGTTTAGTGGGCTTTCGTGATTAAATTAAAAAAGAACTACTACACATCTTTTATGATAGAGATTATTACCATAATAACTATAATAAAGTCAGTTTAAAACATCATATTATTAATTCAAAATATCGTAAAAATTGTGTTTCACTTTTGAAAATTAATGTTGTAAAAAGAATAATTCACAATCGTGTCAGTCTTCGTCTTGTTTTCTAGTACTTATACATGACTAAACAATAATTTTTCATACTTCCTATTCAAGACTTTACAAGTACATTTACATACAGATAATAAATATAATAAAATGGTAAAGTTATCACAAAATAAAAATTCCTGAGTTAAAAAATGTTGTTCAGACAGGGTCCAAACTTTCTTCTAACATTTGAACTTCAGCATACGGTCCCTGCACACATAACTCTCAATGTTCCAAATGTATGTACTTACATATCCAGCTGGGCTATTCAAAGTTCTGCCCTAATGTATTTCAAAAACATGATTTTCAAAAGTTGCTTTGCCAATCTTGGCCAGTCATCCCTCTGTTTGTTCACATTCTGAATCCACTGGACATAGAAACCAAATCAATAAAAGCCATAAAGTATGCCAAACGTATAAAATTGTTTAAGAATATTAAAAAAATATAAGTAAAACCACTTTATAATTTTTATTAATAACTATTTATTTTCATATATCTTTCAAACTTCTGTAATTGTTTTGCCATTCAACTTAGAACATACAATTTTAGGTCAAGAAAAGTTAATTAACAAAGAGTCTTTTAGAAAACTGTATTGATATATAAAATGTATTCTTGTACTGTGTATATGTTTTTCATCTATTAATCTAAGTGTTTGTACAGGTGCAGGCTAACCTGATCTCGTACGATATTCCCAGCCCTAGGTCTCAGCTGAGACTTGTTGTTGATGTCTTCCCGCATCCACTCTACAAGCCAGAGAGACTGGCAGGAGATGACATTGCTTTACTCATGGTAGGGTTTATATCCAAGTATTCACTTAAATCCTGTGTTTAAATGTCACAAAAGATTCCAACAGCGAGTAAATAATTTGCCTTACAACCTTGAAATTGAATCTAAGGCAGTAATTTGCATGTTGGATCATAATCAGACAAAATGCAGCCCACAGAGAGCTCACATGGGGAGATTTGTGGAGCTCAAAGCAAATCTAATCCGGCTCTCTCCCGTCATAATTTTAAGTTGTACAAACAGTGTTACAAACTTTTATTTTCTCAAAACCAAATTTTTATGTTTGCTGACAGTTATTTTTGTTTTAAACTTGATTAATTTTAGCTATATTATAATAAAGACTTGAAATAACCATTTAACGTATTTGTTATCAAATATATTTTATAATTGGCTGTAGAACACCTCTAAAATAGGTATCATCCTATTCATAGGGCATGATGAGCAATAGCATGTTTTATATTTCTTGTTATTTTGGCACCTACCAGCTAACTTCATTAGCATTTGTGGAGGGAATAGGTTCAGCATGAGGTACACATTATTTCAAAGCAACTTGACTGTTGAATACATTTTAGTAAAAATGACCATCTGATCATTCTGGTGTTCACCACAAGAGAGTAGCAGTGCTCTGTTGTATTTAGGATGTTCAGTTTAATGAGCTGAACTATCTTCCAGTTTTTAATAATGAGAAATATCAATCAATATTGTATATTGTGTGTATGTAGAGTGCCCAACGCAAAGCAAAAACTGGTAGCAATGTTTCTTTGAAGACACAAAAATTTTCCTTGAAAGTAAACTGTAACATTTAATATAAAAAATATTAAGAAAAAGCCTAGCGGTGAAGAAAATTGTGTTTAGTGCAACAGTAATATTATAACAAACCATAGATAAGCTATAGTATGTATAGTAACAACAATACAGTTTAATTAAAACTGTATTCAAAATATTTTGGTTATAACTTGGATTTTTTTTTACTAGATAATTGGTAAACCCCTTATAAAAATTCATATAATTGGATATAAGAATATCAGTAACAAAATTTAAAGAATAAAATATTAAGAGTGTATTTTTCTCATGATATCCTTTTGTATAGGATGATTGATAACACTCACTGATAAGAGAAGTAATAAAATAATTCCGACTCTGTAACAACTATTTTTTTTATAATTTATTTTAAATACCAAATTTGTTAACTTTCTTTGATTCCTTCATAATTTATGTGTGAAAGGGTTAAAGTTATATTAAACTTTGTATATCCTTTTTATTTTTTATAATTTTATTACAAAATGCAAAATATATACATAAAAAATCTGAAAACCCAATATATAAACTAAAATTTACTTTTACATCTTTTCTTTACTTTTCCTTCAAGAAAGACGTGACTTATACTACCGGTAGCAATATTTTACATGTTTGTGTATGTTGTTATGAGACTAACCATTGGTGTTGTATAATAACACTTGAATAAGTTTGTAGTACTAGTATTTTTAAATAGACTTCCTACGGTATTGTTATTAACATTTATTTTTGTATTGAATATATATTTGTAACTTTCAGTCCTTGTAATCAAAAGGACAATCGTACTATTTTCTTATTTAAACTTTGTTGTAATAACTTTTTGAGTAGTTTTAAGAAAAAACATAATGTTTATTTCATACCTTTTTATTATAATGCTAATAAATGAACAATTTTATATGTGGCTTAAACTAAAGTTATTTTGATAACGCTGTTGGTCCACGAGGACAAACAGAGTAAGGATTATAGGAAGCCTCTTTCTAAAAATGTAATATTGCAAATTCTGTATATTTAATGTGTTTATTAAAACAATGTTTTAAATCAGTCTGTACTATGTCAATATAATATCATAAACAAATTATGAATAGTATTTCAGTTAGTTGAACTTGAGTTGAATATAGATACTTGAGATATAGATACATTGACTGTTTTATAACTGTCAATGATATGGTTACACCAAGTTGTACTAATTCAGAGGTAGTTGAGATGAGAAATCTCTGAACTATTCAGCACCAATAGAGAAAGGACTTCGGAGTATAAAATTCATAACCACAATTGTAAGTCTAAACCTGTACTTGACTTACCTAGTGTACAATATTGTCAGGCCAAGAACTTAAATCTATGTGGAATCTATTGGCAGGTTCAACATCCATTCATCATCAATGAATATGTCCAGCCTATTCAGGTGTTTGACGGCATCTGGCCAGTAGAGGATGGACAGCCTGCCAAGATCATATGTAGTGTTTTGGGCTATGGAAACATTGACTACACCAAGTATGACTCTAAGCTGAAGGTCCGCAGAGTTCAGGCCACCCATTCCGACTTATGTTCTTGTACCAGGAGGTAGTGACTCTAGGATAATCATCTTTATTGTTACACCCTAGAGATTGACTTATGCAGTAGAAGCTTTTGTGTCTGAAGTAGTGCAAAAGATCAATCTAGTGACACGTTTTTCAGTAAACTTTGAGTTTAGAGACGCCACTGATAGTGGTCTAAAACCACCTTTACTGTATTCCTAACAATGTTAACTTTAATTAGCACCATGTATTTATGGGAGAAAATTAGTTAACAGTGCCATAAAATATCAAATTCAAGAGGGTCTGATCATGAATCATTTAGTCATTTAGAATTGTAATTTCAAATGAAAATATTGAAACGGCCACTCTTTGAATATTTGGTTGATCATTCTTCCTTTATATAGAGTGAAACAGTAGGTACTTTTAGTGAAATATTTCTCTAAATGCATGGTACTAAATTGCATACTGTTTGCAATATTGTAAAGGTGATTTTAGATCCATAACTTATAGAGCTGCTGAACCCAATAATGTTTTTCATAAAATTTATTTCAACCATATCCCATCAATGCTCCAAATGTTATACACAAGATAGAAGTATGCCACACCACATGTCACGTAAAAGACTTCGCTGAGGTTGCTTCTGAAATTTCAAGTCTGTAGCTCATTTCATTAGCTATAAGTGTTTGGTACAATCAAATAGCATTGTATGCCAGATGTTACAATGCTATTTGATTGTACCAAACACGTGTAGCTAATGAAATGAGCTATGCCAGATGTTACAATGCTATTTGATTGTACAGTGTTTCTTTAAAAATGTATGTATTCTGTGAGTTTTTTCATTGCAATCATGATTACCTGTAAGATCAATGCAAAAATGATTGCCAATACACCATCAAACTCAATGTTGCTTATGTAAAAATGTGTTTGGTACAATCAAATAGCATTGTATGCCAGATGTTACAATGCTATTTGATTCTACAGTGTTTCTTTAAAAATGTATGTATTCTGTGAGTTTTTCGTTGCAATCATGATTACCTGTAAGATCAATGCAAAAATGATTGCCAATACACCATCAAACTCAATGTTGCTTATGTAAAAATGAAGCTTCATGCAAAATTTCATGTATGTAGGTCAGTTTGTACTCGAGATATCGTGGGGATAAACAGACAAAAAGACAATGACATTTTTCCAGCACTTTGAATGATATGTTTTGCTAATGCACAGCAGATAATTCTACTCATAACATGTTTTCAAAATGTTTATTATTTTTATTTCTAATCAATAAGTTGATTATTTTAAACTGTACCATCTAGAGTAAATTGATAAATCAGTCTTGTTCATCACTCTTTCAATAATTCCTATAGAAATAATAAAAAACATTGTGCTTTGTATTTGAATTTGAATACAAATTGAACCCAATAATTGTCTCTAATTGAAATAATCTTTACCGCTATGTGTGTTTTAGAAATCAGTGGATGAACCTGGTGTGTCTAGACCCCATGGATGATGTAGGATTGTGTTCAGTGGATGGCGGAGCACCTCTAGTCTATGAGAAGAAGTTGATTGGCATCAACCATATGCTGATGGTTAAGTCCAATTGCACGGAGATACTGGAACCCAACGAAATCTGTGGTGACTATTCAGTCGTCTCTTACTTCTTATATATGTGTCCCTACTTGGACTGGATGAAAAGCTTTGTAGTGACCATGCCAGAACAACCCCAGTATTGTAACAGTTCCCCTCCATCAGCCTCTGGTGTGATTATTGTCCTTGTTTTCTTGTTTGCAGTAGGATTTCTCTAATAAATTGATTGTTAATAATTATATTTTATTTATTTAGAGAGATTATTGTAACTTCTAATTTTATGAATTAAACGAATATAACTTCACCTTCTCAATTTGTACAGATTATGTCCTACTGCCTTTATTTTTACCAACACAAACATCCTATCATCTTAAAAACATTCTCTTCTGATTAGTATATTTATTTATTGCTTGGTCAGAGAACAATGTTGAATGCAGTCCAGAGTATTTATATACTAGTTATATCAGTATACTAGCTTAATGGCCAATTAAGTTCTTATTATTTGGAAAATAATGTTGTTTTAAATCTATTTCAATTTGCCTTTGGAAAGAGTAATTCCACGATAAATGCTATAGATAGACTTGTTACATATATTCTTCTTACATGTTCTATCTGAAAGCAGGGCCTTTGCCCAGGCAACTGTATGTGACCTAAGTAAAGCCGTTGAATGTGTTAGTCGTATGATATAATTTTAAAATTACAATATTATGATATTAGACATGGACATTTAAATTTTTTCATGTATTATCGAAATCTATATTAAATGGAAAGTTTAATGACAAGTGGTCAGACTAAATGGCAGTTGTGATAGTAATACACTCCCTACTTCAATGAAGTTCTTGGCTATGATGGTAGACAATCATCTAACATGGAGGCCACACATTGATTATATATATGTAAAATTATTCAATCGACTATTTTAACAAAAATATGTTAGCATTGCGTTTGTCTCATATTTCTAATTACTTTTCAGATATGGCATTTTACTGTTTGGAAATTGTAGCAGAACACAAGAAGTGCTAATTTTACATAATTACCTTAATGATAACTAAGTCTAATGTAATTGAACATATTAAACCTTTATTCCTTAAATTAGAAATTCAATTTTTCAGTTTTCAATTTATATATATATATTATATATATATAATATATATATATATATATATTTCTTGTGTGCGTGTGTGTGTGTGTCACTGAACTCCTCCTAAACGACAGAACCGATTTTGACAAAATTTTGTGTGTGTGTTGAAGGGGATTTGAGAATGGTTTAAATTCACAATTTGGTCCACTGGAAAATGATTTTTTAAAATTAATTTTAATTTCTAATTAGCTGTTGATTTTAGAATGTTTCACATTAGATACGGAAGACTGCACTACAACACGTAATACAAAGTGAACTGATACTTAACTGTATTAATACTTTCAGCTGAAGTTCATCAAAGAGGCAAACAAATTTGTTTACATTTAAAATTTAGAAAATTATTATTGTAAAGTGCTTGATCAGTTGTGTAATGCAGATTGCATCATTTTAAATTTAGATTCCACCAATGATCAATAAACTATATAATGCAATGAAAATACTATTAAACGCTGTTATAAAAACCACCTCATAGTAGAAAGCCGTGAATGTTTGCACATAAGGTAATCGAATTTGGTTAGATGGAAGGTAAATGAAAAGAGCCAAAAGAAGACGCTTTATCAAAATTAATTTTCGTTGATACATTTTCTCCACAATAATACTTGTATTGGAAATATCTTAGACAGAAAATTAATTTTAACAGACCGAATTTGATTCTGTATAACCTAATTAGTTTATCGAGATTCATCCATATAAATTAATTTTACTGAATAACTTATCAACACCTAGCAAAAACCACAAAAGATAGAGGCAGGAATTATGGTACACACCTTCATAATGCGCCCAAGAGGCTCACGAAGGAATGACTATCAATTATGACAGTCTGAGTGTTTAGAATGTGATAGAAAAAGAATACGTGAATATAGTGTACTGTTTTTCAATAGGAAATTGCGTACTAAGCCATACAGCCATTAGTGAAAGCAATGATGCTATTTATTTTGTTGAAATGTATGCTATTTGTTTTTAGGTTTTGTAATGTATTGACAAAACACACATGTTATTAGAAATTTTTACCATCAGCAGCCTAATTTAATAAATAAATAATAAAATAAGTTTTTTATAAGTTTTTTAACCTCTTAACGCCCACTGTGCCAAATTTGTCACATACCCATTTTATGCATGTAGTATAGTGTCAGAATGAAAATTACAACCTTAAATGCCCATTGTGACACATAATGGAACTATTTTCAATAATTTACTGTACTGTGCTGTTGCCTGGTGGCAGTTATGTGAACTACAGCCAGTGAGCAGATCTACCATACACAGTAAACACCAATTTCTTCATAACCTCTAAGTCTTCATACCTGTATTTAGCAGAAAAAAAGTAAGTACCCTTTTTATAAAATATGGTCTAGTTTACATAGTTAACTGAAAGTGTGTTACAGTAGTTTTAGTTCATAAAAATATGTCTAGTTTATGTTTTATGATGCTTTTTAGGTTTGTGCCAAATTTGTCACATTGGGCACAAACTGTAAAAACTGCAGTTTTTTCAGTTCGTCCCAAAAATGGCACATTGGGCAATTAAAGTCAACCTACAAGCTTTTTGTACAACAATGTTTATTTTTGTCAGATGTCACATTTGTCGACTAAGAAGACATAACAACACAACTTCGCTTTTACCCCCCGATGACAGTGAAGACAGTTTTGGTGGATGACTCAGATGAGGATCCAGATTACACCCCTGGCCGTGACAAAAAGAACAAGTTAGCCTTATTTTGTAAGTTTATTTATACCATTAATTCCATAATTAACTTAGTTAGGCTCATACTTACTAATCTAAATTTATATTCAATACTAATAGGCTATGTTCTGTTTATTATATGTCTTTTCTTGTTATGACAGCACCATTTTTAATGCACACGGTTAGGATAATTCAGATTATGTTACACTAGGCTGTATAGAAAATTGTTTCAGCGGTGCTGTTATATACTAGTAAAGACCTCAATATGTTATTTATTTTAGTGTGAAATACATACTTTTTTGTGGTTTGAAAAAAAAAGCAAGGCAAACAGCGAGTTTGTTTTGTTTCAGTGAACAATGCAGCGAGCTCCAGTGATGTCACAGATGAAGACGAAGAGAACATCCCTTCAACGTCTACAGCCACAAAAAAGAAGATTCCAAAAAAACCAGCACCTGCTTGGAATGAAGTGAATCCAGATAACAGTGAGAAACCTTCTCCGCCAATGCTAGAATTAAGTAACGAACATGTACTTCAGTCTCCAGTTGACTACTTCAAAGATTTTTTTGACAATGACCTTTTAACTTTGATTGCTACTCAGTCAAACTTGTATAGTGTCCAAAAAAATTCCGAATAAACCCTTGAATACTCAGAGAAGGAAGTAGAGCAGTTTATAGGCATTTGCATCTACATGAGCATTTATGGTCTACCTAGGAGTAGGATGTATTGGAATGGAAATACACGAGTAGAAAAGGTTGCACATGTTATGTCACGTAACAGATGGGAGGAACTGAAGGCCAACTTGCACTTCAATAACAATGATCACATGCCATTACAGAATGATCCAAACAAAGATAGGCTATTTAAAATCCGCCCACTAGTTGATGCTCTTCAAAACAAATTCAAAAACATTCCTATTGAGGAACAAATGCTCTGTGTTGATGAACAGATTGTGCCCTTCAAAGGCACATCTTTACTAAAAAACAGTACAACCCGATGAAACCCCACAAGTGGGGATACAAACTGTTTGTACTTTGTGACAGCAAGGGTCTGGATTCACAATTTTGAGATCTACACTGGTCGCATACTAACTGCTACTTCCCTACCTGACATTGGAGCTAGTTCAAATGTTGTTTTACGACTGGTTGAACATTTGCCTCGTAATGAAAAACAAATTCTTAATCTATTTTGATAACTGGTACTCATCACCAGCTCTCTTAGTGACTCTAGCAAATATTGGTTTCCAATCCCTCGGGACCATTCGACTAGGACGATTTCCAGGCTTGTTGTTTTCATCTGACCAAGAAATGAAAAAGAAAGGCCGTGGGTCTTATGAGGAAAAAGAGGCAACAATTGATGGGGTAAAAATTAGGGCTGTAAAAATGGTTAGACAATCGAGGGGTGTCTCTTGCGTCAACTTTTGAGTCTGGCTTGCCCTATCAACACTGTGCAACGCTTTGACTCTAAAGGTCGTGAGCAGATTGATGTCACTTGCCCTAAAAATCGTTACAACATACAATAAGTTTCATGGGGGGAGTGGACCTTCTAGATGGACTTATCAGCTACTACCGAATTAATCTAAGATCTCGGAAGTTTTATTTTGAGGTTTTTCTTCCACTTTGTTGACGTAAGTATTGTCAATGGATGGCTTCTCTTCAGACGAGACTGTCAACATAATGGAATTGCTAAGCAGGGAGTAATGGATTTGCTAGCTTTCCGGTGTGAGGTGGCCGAGTCTCTTTGTAACTTAGGAGCTGACCCAATAAAAAGAGGAAGGCCATCAACAGACAGGGTAGAGAACGAATTTTCAAAGAAAAAGAAGAAAGGTCCATGTGTCAATATCCCTATACCAGATGTTAGAAATGATGGAGTTGGACATTGGCCATCTGTTGTCGGAAGATAGGCAGAGATGCATGCATCCCTTCTGCAAGCAGAAATCATCCATTATGTGTGAAAAGTGTAAAGTTCACCTCTGCCTAAACAAAGGAAAGAACTGTTTTGTGGATTTCCACTTGTAAGGTGCTCCTTATACTGTGTAGTAATGTGTTTTACTTATAATTCTAAATATACTGTAATTATGAAGCAATATACTATTAGTTTTTTCTTATGTCCTGTTTACTTTCTCTAAAGTGCACTATTTTCTCTATTGCCCAATGTGCCAGATTTGGCACTTACCCAAAATTTGGTTAAATAGTAAATTTAAAAATCTGAAAAAAATTACAGGGTCATCTAAGTACCATTTAAAGTAACTTTTAGCATAAAATAATTTTTTTTATATACTGCATCATGTAGTGGGCATTAAGAGGTTAATTTAATTCCAAGTGAAATTAAAATTAATAGATCTATATTTATTTTTAAAAAGAGGCTGAAGGTTTGGTTATTGAGTAGAAGTGTTAAAGATATTGAAAATTTATATTTAGTTGTTCAGTAAAAATATTTTGTTCTTATTTTATAAATTGTAAATGTATGTTTTTATATTGAAGTTGAGTTGGATTTCTCTAATTAATGTGTGTTAATTTGATGGTTAAGAGTAATTTTAGTTTGTTTATTATTATTTGTTGTATTTTCATATTGTTATTATAGAACTTAAATTAAATTAAGAAGCTGATGATGGCTCCCACCCAAGTGCAAGATTATTTTCTTTTTGGGTTGGTATATTTTTTTTCTCTGTAATCTGTATATTGTTGTATACTGTATTTACATGTATTTAAAAAAAGAGAAAAAATAAACGCATTTATTATTATTATTATTATTATTATTAATGCTGAATGCTGGCATTGCAGTTTTTGAAGAAGACTTATTTTATTATAGTAACTATCAGATTTTATCTTCCAGTAACCCAAGTAACTAAACTTTTGAAGATATTCATAGACTGTTGCTACACAAATATCCTTGAAGACTGTTAATTTTATAATTGTTTAAACTGGATTTTTAGATTATACAGGTCAAATATATAGCTTCTACCTGCCTAGCAATGGAAAATGAAGGAACACAATTTCTCAAATTCTTTTACAGCGAATTCATTGAACAAAGTCTTAACTGTGTAAGGAATGAATTTGCTTGATAGGGATGTTATCATATACTAAATGCTTATGATGTTGAAGATGATTATTATCAGGAGTTTTTGACAGTTCTGACAAGAGTTGTGTACTCAATGAAAAGGAGTAGATAAAAAACAAAATCAAAGTTGAAAGTAGTCTATGATGCGACTAATAAGCTAAAAATGAATATCTTTGAGTTTGTTACAAACATGAGATGACCGGCAGTGACAGTAACGGAGATAATGAGAAACACAAAGAGAAAACATGACTTCAAATGCAGAGATCTCAGATGTAATTTGACTAAGAAACACATAAACAACTGTAATAAAAAAATCAATGGCTCTATGGATTTATGAATTGCTTAATAGAATAACAAAACTCCAGCTCTCTATTTATCTAAAAGAAAAAAAACAATTGTACCGTAAATTAGTTAATTAAATTTCATACAATGTAAATTTCGCAACCTAATCAGCCAGTATAATATAATATTATTTTTACATCCAATGTTCCGGAACTAAATTATTGGCGCGGAGTAACTACCTAATTGGCACGCGTATGAATTTTTTCTTCTAAACTCTTTGTAGCAGCCCAACTACGTAACCGATCAGACCTCGCGCGCCTTGTCCGTAAGTAAAATTTATCTTTTCGTATTATTAAATTAGCCCATTGATGCCAAACGTATAAAATGAATGTAACGTAAAGTAAAGATGTGAATAGTAAAGTAACTTACCCTTGAAGAACTTTTTTTTTATTTGCTTGATGGAGATAGATAAAAGGTTGTGGCGTTCGTCCTTATGGCGACGAGCACGTTGTTATAAATAGTAATTTGTATCATTAAATGGCTAATACCGTCGCGAATTTGTTTTAGGCGAGTTTACGTAGCTGACGTATCTCACGTGTTGTTTGAATAGATGGCTACCATTTCCCAAATTCTACTCCTCTTCTCTAGAAGTAACCGTTCTTAGACTACAGCTTCCAATGTCTCGTGCCAAGACGCCGATACCCGGGTTGTGAGTCTACCTATTGTGAAGGGAAGTGAAATATTATTGTTTTGTAAAGTAAAACGTCGTACGCATAATTCAATAGAAACATTGGATATTTTAGGCCCACCTAGAAGATATACTTTTAGTTATTACATTCTAATTGGCAGCAACGTGGCAATACATATTTTTCATTTACCATCTAAAAAGTGGTGCTTGTAAGTTTAGTAAATTAAATTGAACTTATAAGTAAACTTTGCATTTCTAGTATTTATTACTACGACCTCAGAAGTCACCACCCCCATGTGTTATCGTCATACGGTACACAAGTTTATTGCGCCAATCTGCTATTGATGTGCCTACTCTGCCATCAACTGGGTTAAACTGAGTGAAAACGCCACAATGCCTGCCATTAAAATAGAATATTTGTCTAAAGATGAGTTGGTATTTGAACTGATATCTAGAGGTATTAACTTAAATAGTGACAGTACAGTAAATGAACTCAGAAAGTCCTTAAGACAGTGTTTGAGAAACAATATTTTACCTACTCCTAGTAGCCTATTAAAAATAGACCACAATCAGGAAGTAAAACTTCTCAGTGAAAAAGTGATATTATTAGAAACATGGGTGCAGTGAATTGAAACAGTGCTAGTTCACCTTTAGAAATCACTCAAATTCCAAGAAAAGTGTAAACATTTAATAAACCGTTTATTTTTAGACAACCAGCTAGAACTAAGTTCTGTACATAGTGAAACTTTATCAGCTTTAAAGTGTAGGCTAGTAAATGTTGAACAACAGTTAGCTAAAAACTTGCTACCTACAGTGAAACCTAGAACAGCTTAAAGTGTTAGAAGCCAATTTAAATGAATCATTAGAACAAGATGAGGCTATGGAACAAGCAGTGAAAGAACAAATAGGCCCTATTTCTGTACAACCACCAACAATATCACAGCCTACTGCCAGTACCCCCCACTTTGCCTATAATGCCTATTTATAATGCAAAACAATGATTGTATTAGTCAACCTATGTCTGGTTTAAAATATGTTTAATAAGTTAAACAAACCCTGTAGAATTTATTTATTTATTTATTTATCAACGGTCAGTGCCATTTACACAAATGTACAAACAAGCAACTAGTACATACAAAAGTACAAATTACAACATAAGTTATCAACAATATTTTACTAGATAGCTTCAAGATGTATATAAATAATTTCCAACAAATAATTATTTTAAATACACAAATAGTAACAACAAAGAGTATAAACTAAGCAAACAATCAATAAATAATCTCTAACAACAATTGACTTCAACCAACCCAAGAACAATACTGATATGTAGGTATATAAATGCTATTAACTACAATGGGACCAACTAGCATTTGATCTAAATACATTTTAAATGCTATGCCTAAGAACAAAAAGAAGATAAGACTAGAAAAAGAATAAGTATAAAATTTCCTGAATAATCACGAGTGCAATATGTTTTCCCTGAAGGTAGTGGGTGAAGAGCCAAAGAAGTCGGCCCGTGCTGAAACAGAGTTCCCATGTCTCAGTAAACGAGGGATGATACTGTGGTAGCCGTAGCTGGTTAGCTGATGTGTCTTTCCAAAGAGGTCTCTCGACCTGGTGCCTCCGACTGGAAACACGCAGATCTACCATGGCCGAGGAGATCGGGGCAGTCGATACTACCATTTAGCAGTCTGTGCAGGAACATCAGGTCCAGATACCTTCTTCTTGACTCCAGCAGGGGCAGTCCAAGAGCATCCCTTAGCGTTTGTCACCGGAACCTCCCTATAGTTAAATCCCAGCCGGACTCCAACTGTCTTCAAAAATCTTATCTGAATTCTTTCCAGTAGGTCACAATGGTTTTTTTCTGGAAAGGAGCCCACACCACGGGACGCATACTCCAGATGTGGTCTGACCAGCGAGATGAAGAGATGTCTCAATGAGGGAACGGAAAGACCATCACGTGAGGCTCTTATGACAAATCCAAGGGAAGCGTTGGCTTTTTTAGAAATATGTTGCAAGTGCTCCCGAGGGTCAAGATTAGGTGCCATTATTATTCCAAGGTCCTTTGCACTCTCCACTGCTTCAGATGGGCACCTCCAATAGTATAACCATACTCAAGAGCTGACCGAGAACGTGCAAATGTCATCACAAAACATTTGTCCGGATTCAAGTCCATGTCATTCAACACACACCATTCTACAAGACCATCCAAGTTACTTTGCAATCTACGGCAATCATCAGGACCAGTTTATCTCAACAAAGACCTTAGCATCATCTGCAAACAACAAGAAATTAGTTGAAAGCCTGTCGCCCACATCATTAATAAACAGGCTGAACAAAATGGGTCCCCAGGAGTGAGCCCTGAGGTACGCCTGACAGAACGGGTATCGGTTTTCAGAAACTGCTCCCCCAAACCGCACTTGTAGATGTCTATTATTAAGGTAGGACTCAAACCAGTCAAGCAAAACACCATGGATCCCAAAGGCCTCAAGTTTTTTGATCAGGTGGACGTGGCTAATGCGATCAAAAAGCCTTAGAGAAATCCAGGTAGACTGTGTCAATCTGAGTGACCCTAGAGAAGGACCGGATTACAGTGTTATGAAAAACAGCCAAATTAGTTGACGTGGAGCGACCCGCAAAGAACCCATGCTGTTCAGGACAAATAAAGCTCCTCAAAGAAAAAGAAATGAAATCCAAAACGATGCTTTCAAATATCTTGGCCAGACACGACTGACTGTATAACTACAGGTCTGTAGTTTTGAACATTCCCCAAGTCACCAGATTTGTGAATTGGAGTAACATAACCAGACTTAAGATTCTGGGGGAAAACTCCTTTACTCATCAAAAGATTGAAAAAAATAGTGAGGTGGGGGGCAATTGCACTAGAGCAATATTTTATGACTCTGGGTGGTATACAGTCAGGGCCAGAACCCTTGTAGGGGTCCAGAGCTTCAAGCCTTTTTTCCATATCAGTACAATCAACAAAGCACGATGACAAGCTTGCATTTGACTGAGGAGGGTATGTAGAGGGATTACTTCTAGGCAACCGGTACACAGATGCAAAGAATCTGGAAAAAAAGTCACACATTATTGAAGGATCTTGCGTACTAACGTCATTGTAAATCAATCTTGATGGTATCCCCAGGTTTTTTCTTTGACAGTTCACATGCGCCCAAAAAGCCTTGACGTTTTCCGGGATTGCCGAATTCAACCTCTGAATATATGAATCGTAACACACCCTAGCGAGAACACTGCATGACCTTCTCAATCCACAAAAACGCCAGTAGTCCTCATCTCTAAGAGTGGATTTAAAAGTCTTATGAGCAATCTTCTTCCTGGTAACCAAACTCACCAATTCCTTCGAGAACCAGCGTGGAAACGTTTTACTTCCAATATATCTTATGGGGGAATTTTCAACGATGACTTGTCCCAGTTGTTGGCAAAAGCCCATGAACGCAGTCTCCACATCATCACAATGAACAGGGTAGGGAGTATCCTGAATCCATGAGAAGACGTTATCCATATTGCACCTATTTAAGTCCTTTTGAAATCGCTTAGGATCCCGTTGTATAGAGGAAGAAACTCCGAAGTTAATTTCCAGGGCAGGATGATGTCTGTCCTGCTGCAATAATGTGTCAACGGCAGGGCTCACCGAGGTACACTTCATTGAGGCTAAGATCAAGTCCAAGATGACTCCCCTCTCGTTCAGAGTACTGTTATATTGTTGAAGATCTAATGTTGTGGCCATGTCAAAAATGTATTGGGCACTTAAATTAAAATTGTTACCCATCTTCATATTGCGCCAGTCGATCATTGGAAGATTGAAGTCCCCCACTATGATAATGTCACTATACTTCGAACGCTCAGTAAAAGCTTCTTCAACTGACTCACAATAGGCAGCATAGGCACCGGGGGGATGATTTGGTGGAATATAAACCCCACCCACCACAACGCAAAAATTCAAACAACCGACTGCTACAAACAAAGATTCAATTTCAGGTGCGGAGGTATGGACTGACCATGATTTCAACTCCTTGCACACTGCCACCAAAACACCCCCACCGCTCAGCTTGGAGCTGGTTTCTTCATTCCTATCCTTTCGATAAATATTATAATTGTTCAGACCCAATTCCTCGTTCCTGATGTCTTCATTAAGATTAGTTTCACAAAAAACAAGTACATCGTAAGCCCACAAAGGAGCTAAAACTTTAAGACTTGACAGTTTATATCTAAGACCATTCACATTCTGATACAACATACAAAGAGGCCTCTGACCGTTGAAAGTTCCTAGTTTTTTTTATTTTTCTGTACAATTGTTGGAACTCCATGCACAAACTTAATAGTTAAATTCACCTCCCCAGCAGAAGTCCTTGACTGAAGCTCTTCTCTCAACTTTGCTAGGTGAAGACGCTCTCTTTTAGTTCTGTCCCTACCTAAAGACAGCTTAGCAAAAGACTCGTCCAAGGCTCTTACCACATTTTCATCGAAACTCTCTATTATCTTCCTAGACTCAAACTGGTCCTTTAGAATCACCTTTAGCGGGCGACACCCACCTTGGCTATTGGACCACGCCCCCAATCTGAACGCCTTTAGGTTCTTTGTATCAACACTCGGACACACCGTAGAGACCACAGTCCGAACCTTTTCCAGATCATATTTCTTCCGATCACTTGCATCCTTTGATTTAGATTCGGGAAGCTCGTAGATTATAACATTAGAAAGGCATTTTGAGCGTTCATTTATTTCCTGAAGAATTTCCTCAGGGCTGATTCCCCCCGGCGCAGATTGAGCTTGCATATCAGATACCTTTGTTTCTAACACGGTGATTCGAGACTCAGACTCCGTTAATCGTGGTTCAAAAGAATCCAACTTGTTGTTTAGAGCCTTTAAATCGTTTTTTATATCAGCAACGTCAGAGGACACTGTCTTGATAGAATCTAATGTTGCTATCAGAGTTGACATTTTCGAGGACAAATCAGATATCTGGGATAACAATTTGTTAATTGGCTGATCAGCAATGCGTACGCAGTCCACACGATTGCAAACCCATTTTTCATTATTGTCACTGGCGTATTTAGAATACTCAGATTTAGACATCCGCACGCACTCAATATGAAACCAACGCTCACACTCGTTGTCACAAGCAATTCCATCGTCAGAATCAAGTACCTTTATTAAACAAACAGGGCAGGTTTCCTCACAAGTCGTAGCCATTGCACCAGAGATAATAAGGACTTTGGCCTTTTATTATTTTTATTTTATCAGATATATAATGACAAAGACCACTTGTCGCTATTCAAATCTCCACAATAATGATCACTAATCTATAATCCATAGAAATTTTCCGTAATTCGCAAGAATAACTAACTTTTCATATAGTATAATAACAGAGACCAGTTGCAGCTACTCGATCCACCACAATAGTGATCCCTGTGCAAAAGATATATCTACCAGAATTCTTGAGAATTTCATATAATGCTAACTTCATAAAAACGATGTACGATACAGATGGCAGTGGCAAAAAAACCAGCGCAGGTTCGTTCAAGTGCGACGCAGTCCAATCCAACACATATGCAGGCAGACAGACACTGGTGTTATTGACAATACAAGACTGATCGAATTTGCTAAAACTTGTTTATTAGTAGAAAATCAAAAGAAAAGACTGTTCATTTATAACCTTATTGCATGACAATTTAAACAATTAGGCACATATAACTTACACAATATCAAGCCTAATAATAGTAGCAAATAATAGTTGGAGCACTAGTCAGAGCAGACAAGCAAATCGGCCATCTTGAAGCAAAAAAAAAGAATGTTATTTACAAAATTTTACAGTAACAAATGGCTTAGTAGTACCTGAGCTAATAAACTTTTTAAAAACTTTGTTAAAACTAAAATGTGAAACTAGCCTAGAAAATGAAATTTTAGCATTGTTACCATGTTATGCAAAAGGTCCACTTTTAGCCAAAATAATACAGTGTAAGTCTGTCATGCCAAATGTCAACTATCTACACGGGGAATTAATTAGTGCTTTTATCCCTGTAGGCCTAATTGAAAGACTGAGACTAGATTTAGTTTATAGGCCACAAAGGTTTGATGAGCCACTGTATGAATACATCTATGACATCAAAGAGCTCAGTCAAGTTTTATTGTGTAACATAATTGAACAGGACTTGGTAACTTGTATAAAAAGAGGTATTAAGCCTACAGATAGAAATAAGTTAATTTTTGAAAACAATCCCATTTGTTTTACAGATTTGGAAAATGTGTGTATAGCTAGTAACAATATAACCTTTAATGATAACTTAAGGGACAATTTAAGTAAGACATATGTTAACAACATGTATCCACCACATGTTGAACTTAGAAAAAGTAGGCCTACTGTCAAAAACCCAAAGTATGTTTCAATTGTAATAGGCCTGGTCACTTAGCAAAAAATTGTTTTAGTAATCCAAAAAACTAGTCGATAGGGGAGTGGTATTACACACAACACCTAAAAATATCCCTCCCCGGTTTCATAAGTTTAAGAATAATAATTTTATAAATAGTAATACAGTAAGAAAAGAAAAACACTATTTTATGAGAGTCTATGGTATGGTAATTAAAAATTGGAGTAAATTAAACTATAGAAAACCTAATTTAAGACTAAATGTTAGACAGTGTAACAATATGCCTTTAATTGAAGCTATAGTGGGTAAAAATGTAAAAACAAACTGCTTATTAGATACTGGTGCTACAAGAGATATAATTAGTAAAGAATTTTATGATAGCCTATTGTTGAATAAAAATGTTTCTAAATTAATGAAGTCAGATGATAGAATGTTTGCTGCAAATAACACTGAAATAAAATGTTTTGGTTACTGTTATGCTAAGATAACAATTTCTAAATTTTGTTGGAAAGTAAAATTTATTGTATTGGATAATTTAAAATGGGACATTGTATTGGGAAACCCATTTATATCTAATAGCAAATTAATTTTAGATCTTGATGGAGATTCATGTTATTTTAAATTCAATTGTAATGAGAAAATAACTATTGTCAGACAACAGCCTTTTGAACATGAAGTAAACAGCATTGATGTAAAAATAGGGTGCACTAGAGCTGAGGCTGAGATACAAAACCTTGTAGGGGATTTTCCAAATGTTTTTACTCCAAAATTAGGAGAGGCTCTAGATTTGGAAGTGAGATTAGTTCTAAATGACCCCACACCTGTAAATATTAGGCCTTATTTTATGAGCCCTCCTACTGTAAATAAGATGAAAACAATAATACAGGATTGGTTGGACCAAGGAATAATTGAACCCAGTACTTCAGCCTACTCCAGTCCAGCCTTTTTAACCAAAAAGGACAGACTTGTAGTCAATTATACCGAATTAAATAAAAAGTTACAGAAAATTGATTTTCCCATTGGTGATTTAAATAATTATTATCAACATCTTAGTGGAGCCAAATATTTTTCAATAATAGATTTAAGAAAAAGTTTTTTGCAATGTCCATTATCACCTGATAGTCAAGATCTTACCTCATTTAGCACTATATTTGGTAAATATAAATTTAAACGAGTACCCTTTGGTTTACATGTTGGTAGTGCTGTATTGTCCGCCTATTTGGATAAAGTCCTAGACAATATAAAATTTAAATATGTGATAAATTTTTGTGATGATATCTTAGTGTACAGTAAAGACCTTGATTCGCATTTAGTACATGTCAGAGAGATTGTAAATAGACTAAGCAAACATGGCTTAACGGCAAACCTAGAGAAAGCAAAGTTTTGTTTTGAGGAAATCTCCTTTTTGGGGAACTTAATAAAAAATAATACAGTAACTATAGATCCCGAGCGAACAAGGAGTATAAGAGAATTTATGCCGCCTAAGAACGCCAAGCAAATTTCACAGTTTTTAGGTATGACTAATTTCTTTTCAAAATTTATAAATAATTATGCCGAATTATGTAATCCTTTAAATCGTTTAAGAAGGAAAAACGCTAAATTTGTTTGGACAAGTGAATGTCAAGATTCGTTTGTAAAGTTAAAAGAAGCTATAATGAATCCTCCTGTACTCCAGTTAGCCGATTTTTCAAAGCAATTTATAGTAATGACAGATGCTAGTGGAATAGCCGCAGGTGGTTGTTTGTTACAGGAAAACGACCAAAATGAATTAATGCCAATAGCCTATTACTCTAGGAAATTTACTGATGCCGAATTAAAATATACTGTTTATGAAAAAGAAGCTTTGAGTGCACTAATTTGCATAGAAAAATGGCACGAATTTTTAGAAGTAAGAACCTTTAAATTAATAACTGATAACCAAGCTTTATCCTATGTCCTCAATCACAAAAGGAAGGTAGGAAGACTTGCCCGGTGGATCGAGAGGATTTTGAATTTGCCATTTGAGGTGGAATTTAAAAGTTCCACCGATAATGCGCTGGCAGACGCCCTTTCACGTATGTTTGAGGGCGAGTCAACAGGAACAGCTGATCCGAGCCCCAGTGACTGCCGGAACGTTCCAGACCAGGATAAAAATAGATTATCGATTTCCTTCTGCCATTCAAACTCCTCCCGAAGGCAAACATGTAAACGAACATCTAATATAAAGCCTAAAATGCAGATAAATAATAAGTGCAATAACAAGGATAATTTGTGGTTGTTAATTAATGATTTGCCATTAGCGTTTAAAGATTTAGAAAAATATCAACTTCAAGATAAAGAAACTCAGCGAATCATTCAATCTGTTAAAAGCAATAGTAACAGTTTATGTTATTTTATAAAAAACAATTTACTGATGTACAAAAGGAATGTAAAAAGTAAGAGTAAGATATTTTTGCCTGTACAGTTAATTGATTTAGTATATGAATTCTTCCACAGTTCTTTAATAGGAGGTCATTTAGGCATTGCTAGAACGCAAAGAAAAATTAATCAGTATTTTTATAGACCTGATTTAGACGAAATTATAAAGGCAAAAGTCAAAGAATGTAATGTTTGTAAAATGAGTAAAGTGTGCCAAAGAAAATATGAAGGCGAATTAGTATCTGTGCCATTTAAGAACAATATGGATTGTTTATTCATAGATCTTTTAGGTCCCTTAGTGAGAACTAGAAACAGCAATGTATATTTACTTGTAGTTGTAGATGCTGCCAGTAAATTTCTATGGCTAATCCCTTTGAGGGAATGTAAGAGTGCTGAAATATGTAATAAATTAGACCGCATAATTTTTAACAACTTTTCTGTACCTAAAATAATAGTGTCAGACAATGCCGCATATTTTACATCACTGTATTTTAAGAAATTCTTATTTAAGAATTTTATTGAACACCGTAGACTAGCGCCTTACAGGGCTAATGGAAATCAATCAGAAAGGCATATTAGAAACATATCTACATTATTACGTAGTTTCTATCACAACTGTCATAGTAATTGGGATAATGACATAGGCTATATACAATTAAGTTTAAACACCGCCCATAATGAAAGCACAGGTTTTGCTGCCTTTGATTTAATGTTTAATCATTCCTGTAATAATGCTTTATCTAATTTATGGAAGCTAAATGATCTAATTGGTGAGAATTTGTCCAAGGAAACTGTTGTAAACAATTTAAAGAGAGCTGTGATGAATGTAAAAAGAAGTATAGCACATAACAGTAATAGACAAAAGTACTCAGAGCAAAATGTAAAACATCCCTTTAAGTTGCATTCCTTAGTATGGATAAGAACCCACTATTTAAGCAATAAGGTAGAAAAGTTTTGTGCAAAATTAGCACCAAAATATGTAGGAATTTATAGAATTTTATATTTTTTAAGCCCTGTAACTTGTATTGTACAACACACTGAAAATGTTTTGAATGTAAAAAAGGTTCATATTGTAGATTTAAAATTAAATTAAGACCTGTTCTGTATAAATAAAAAAAAAAATTTTTTTGTAGCATCCCTAGCTTAAGGAACCACTTGCTGCCAAATTTAAAAGATAAGATAAAATCCAGAAAGTTAATTGTTTGGTGAATTCTTAACGAATGTTTCAATGGAAATAAAATATAGAAAAAGAGTTTGTAGATAAACTTTATATAAAGAAATGAGACAGAGTTGATCCTGTTTGTAATATAGGAAACAAATATGAAAAGTTGTGTCTGTCTTTTGTATGTATGTCAAAATATTGAAGTTTGGATTTTGTAGATATATTTGAAGTGTTAAAATTCATGTAGATGTAAGATGTATAGGATGTTGTATGTAAATATGTATATTAAGAGTGATGAGTATTAATAAGGAATGTGAGACTTAGCTTCTCGTGAGGGGACGTTTCATTCCAAAGTATTCGATCCATATTGGTAACTTGTCCGCAAGTCTCAGGGTATTTAATGGCAAAACACTATACACAAAACACTGGTATGAATGCAAAAAATAAGTATGAATGTGGCGCCTATATAACAAAACACTACACTACACTTGTTCACGATTTAATCGCCTTAAATGTCCTTATTCTTGCAACGACCCGCAAATTCTAAAACGCTGCAACGTGCACTGCATGAAAATAGTTTGCCTAAATTGATTTTCTATTTTTGGTCCCTAAGCGAGCAGTCATAGAACTGCATTGGCATGCGATCTAGCGGATTTCATAGGAAACTTTTGAAACCCCGCGCTATCGTATTGTTATGGTTGAATTTGAATTTATGTAATGAATAAAAGGTTGAATTAAGTTTGTTATTTAGAATATGTTTAAAGTAAAGCGACTAATTAGGTTGCGAAATCAAAACAGGGGGGATATTCTGTACCGTAAATTAGTTAATTAAATTTCATACAATGTAAATTTCGCAACCTAATCAGCCAGTATAATATAATATTATTTTACATCCAATGTTCCGGAACTAAATTATTGGGCGGAGTAACTACCTAATTGGCACGCGTATGAATTTTTTCTTCTAACTCTTTGTAGCAGCCCAACTACGTAACCGATCAGACCTCGCGCGCCTTGTCCGTAAGTAAAATTTATCTTTTCGTATTATTAAATTAGCCCTTTGATGCCAAACGTATAAAATGAATGTAACGTAAAGTAAAGATGTGAATAGTAAAGTAACTTACCCTTGAAGATCTTTTATTTGCTTGATGGAGATAGATAAAAGGTTGTGGCGTCGTCCTTATGGCGACGAGCACGTTGTTATAAATAGTAATTTGTATCATTAAATGGCTAATACCGTCGCGAATTTGTTTTAGGCGAGTTTACGTAGCTGACGTATCTCACGTGTTGTTTGAATAGATGGCTACCATTTCCCAAATTCTACTCCTCTTCTAGAAGTAACCGTTCTTAGACTACAGCTTCAATGTCTCGTGCCAAGACGCCGATACCCGGGTTGTGAGTCTACCTATTGTGAAGGGAAGTGAAATATTATTGTTTTGTAAAGTAAAACGTCGTACGCATAATTCAATAGAACATTGGATATTTTAGGCCCACCTAGAAGATATACTTTTAGTTATTACATTCTAATTGGCAGCAACGTGGCAATACATATTTTTCATTTACCATCTAAAAAGTGGTGCTTGTAAGTTTAGTAAATTAAATTGAACTTATAAGTAAACTTTGCATTTCTAGTATTTATTACTACGACCTCAGAAGTCACCACCCCCATGTGTTATCGTCATACGGTACACAATAATAGATGGAAACAATAGCAAGGGTTGCAAAGAGACTTTCAAAAGAAGAGGGATTAATACAGAAACTGGTACATAAGGTCAGCTCAAAATGGAGAGGTAAGAACATTAATGAAAATTCATGTTAAAAGAACAGAGAGAACTGATTCAACTTAAATTTACAAACTATTATGAACTCAAAATAAAAAGACAGTTATATGGCAATAATAAATGATCTTTCTTTATTAAGAAACAAATTTAATTTATTATTCTAAATTAGCCATCAGTAAGAGAACAAATGTTCAGTCCATAGAAGATGGAATGTTAGCGTCAGTCACCATCCACTTCTGGGTCTGATTCTTATGTGTCATCACTTCATACAGGGTCCGCCGCTTGGCTCGCTTCGTTGCCTTCATAGACCACCGCGACCCGCTCCCCCCTATCCCCTTCATCTGGGTGCTTGGCTGCAGCTGTAGCTTGGCCTGGCGAGGTGCGCTTAATATCTTCTGCATAACCGTGTTTGTCCGTGCCTTCAGCTCAAGTGTAGGCATCAATTTCATTATGTCTTTTTCTCGTTGTGTCGCCGGATCCTCAGATTCGTAGTTCAGGCGTTGGGGTTCCATTGATAATTTTATTGCCTGGAAAAACGAGATAAAGTAGTAAAATACTAAGTAGGAATAGGAATACTAATGGATTTTTATTGTGCGTGTACTTATTTTATAATTTTTAAGTTAGTTTCCTTTTAAAGTTTACTATAAGTGATGTTTTCGGGTACTATTATAAAAATAGTGAATAATTAACAATAAGAACCCTGCAACGATAAAAAAACTGAAATATAGTTCAAGTAAATGTGAATGGGCTTTGGAGACTGATAAGAAGAAGTACAGGTTTATCCTCTTTATTCTTGCAGGTTTGGGCCTGTTCAAACATGATGAACTACCTATGAATCAAGTGTCCCCTGTTTTATGTCCATGGTAGCTACTGGTTGTTGACGTTCTTGATATCGATAAACAAAACCTTTTGTTGTGTACATAAATTACATTTCAAATCACTTTTTTTTATTTTATTACTATAATATTTGTCTATACTTTGAAAAATCTGTAATGCTTGATCTAAATTAAATAGTTTATGCCAATGTTAAATCCTACTCACCCTGGCCAGCTCTTATTACCAACATTGAAAAACAGAATACGCTAGTCAAATATCAAGTTACATTTTTCAAACAAAAGAAATTGCAACATGTAAAGAAAAAAATATATACAAGGATTATGAAATCAACAAACTCCAAAAGAAAAAGAAAATTAAATTCATAAAGGTATCTATACTTTCTGCTCTATATGAAGCCTATATTATTGGAAAATGAAATGTATAAAACAAAAGAAGAAAATAATATCCTTAATCTAAACTGCAGTAGCAAAAAATGAAATAACCATAATGCTCTAGTCCAGGGCTGCCCAACCTACGGCCCGCGGGCCGAATCCGGCCCGCGAGTCAGTTTTATGTGGCCCGCCTTGTTGCCAAAACAACTAAATTTGATTACAAGCATTTGAAATATTAAATAAATACAAATTTTGCGAACCAAGCAGTCCAGCCGATTTCACGTAGAATGAGCTGTATTCATTTGGCGGAGTATGAGTGTTGGAAGAAGTAAAGTAGTTGCAGACAGATTTCACTGACTACCCAACTCAGTTGTTTGGGGTTCCAAATCCCCTGGGATGTTGGCCCGCCTGGCCATAAAGGCTTTACAATGTGGCCCTTGGGTAAAAAAGGTTGGGCACCCCTGCTCTAATCCAAAAAGATTACAATTTTCCAAATAAAAGATTACAATTTGTTTTAGAATAATAGAATTTACAGGGAGTGGTCATGAAATATTGGATTGTAGCAAATATAATCATTAGTGTGCACATAGAAAATTAAATTGTAGTAAATCGTTAAAGAGTAGATGATAAATAGTGATAAAAATTAATTCAAAATTTAAATAATGTTTCAAAATGAGGGCCAAAAGTTTGTTGATTTTATAAATGGGGTACTGGAATTAGTTATTTACTGGAAGGGTTTATATAAGTTGATAAAAAGGGTAAATTAAGTCCTCAGAGTCACTTTCAGCTAAGTAGAATTAAAACTTGGATAAATTCTCAACAGTTTAATTATTGATAACTATAGTATATTGATATACAGTTGTATTATTTTCATATAGAAAATGTATAATATTGGTATCACTGATTAGCAAATAAACCAGCCGTGGCCGACCAACCACCTGTTCCATTCTTCCCTTGCTGCTACTTAAACATATCCCTGGAAGGCCTCGGTATTGAATTATAAAATAACGTGTATTTATTCATCCTGCCAATGTATGTATTTTGTGAGTGGTATTTAAACGTGATTATAACAAAATTACATTTTGGCAATGAGTTACTTAGAACCACGTAATTTAATAACGGTCAACAGTGGAAGGGATGTGGTGAGAAAGACTGTTTGGTGAAGCCAAGATGGCGGGGTACATTGGTTCTATAAACGCGTTTGATGCTGCCAAGGAGACATGGTATTTGTATATTGAGCATTTGGAAATATTTATTGATGCAAACGACATCAAACAGTAAGAGAAAATTTCTATCTTGTTTACGGTTATAGGTCTGAAAACTTATAACTTAATGAAGAACTTGTGTGCACCAGACGAGCTGGCAGAAAAGACATTTGAACAAATGGTGCAAATAGTGATCTCACTATATAATTATTAATTGTACTTATTAATTTGAGGAGTTCTTCAATCTGAATGCTAACCCAAGAGGGATGGTATAATTGTAATTAATATAATAGACTAGATTTTATGTAAGTTAGTTGTAAGAATTTTATCTATTTGTTTGACTCTATTTCTATGCTATATTTTGTATAAATATAGCATATATATATATATATATACATGCTATATATATATATATATATATATATATATATATATATATGGACTTTAGCCAGTCACGCTATCAATGTCCATAAACAAAATCAGATAGAAAATTGCTACACGATCAAAGGCATAAATAAGATCCCTGAAGATTCAAACGAAAGCCCTAATAGATTTAAATTGAAAAAAAGTGAAACTGCACACCAATTGGTGCTTCAGACAAGACATCCAAGGGGTCTTAATTTAAGATAAATTTAGTTTTCGTCAACTTATTCACACACGTCATGCCATGGCCCATCAGCTGCTGATCTACTGTATTTATTTATAATGTTTGTTTTTCTTGTTTGAGTTCTAACCTAATGTTTTTTCACAATTTATGTAAATATTTATACATGTATATTTATCTGAAAAAGTGTACCTAGATACACGAAAATTTATGAATGTTTCAAACCAATATACCGTGGTTTATTTATTAAGAAGAGAATAACCTGTTTCTATAAATAAATAAATATATATATTTATATATATATATAGAATAAAGATATTTTGAATTAAATTGAATAGTAATATGTTGTAGTGTTGTGTATACAATGTGAATGTTGTGTTTATCTAATGTATATTTTGTAGTAATATGTTATAAAATATGTTGAAGTAATCAATATGTGTAAGTAATTGTTGAAACTTGATATATACAATTTATATGTAACTAACCATTACCAAATCATAATGTATTGTATATCTTACCCTTTGTACGAACGAAGCACAATCGTCCCGCTCTAGTTTGCGGGCTACGATCATGACCTCAGTCAAGGTCATCTTGGCATCCTCCACGCTACCCTCAAGCAGAACTGATACTGCTATCAGAAATCCTAAGTTGAAACTCCACAGGAGGTTTCTGGACTCCTGTGCAATCTTGTAGACACCAGACACCATCTTGTACGCCTTCTCAGTGGCTCCTTCCTCGAACAGACAACGGGTTAACTCATGACACAGATACATTCGCTCCACCCTGTGTATAGAAACTGCCAGTCGGGATTCTAGGTCTTTCTTCATCTCTCTAAAAACATTTTGAAAGAATCCATACAATTGATTTGATAAAGTTGCTATGATTGAAACAACACACACACAAAATCATAACTAACAGTAGACAACAAATTAATTTCTTAATTTTTATTTTTTTAATATAATGATAAAAACCAAGAATTTTCAAAACATAATTTTAGTTTATTACAGGTCCATCAAAGTCATACTGTCCTATATCCCATTCCCATGAAATACGACTTCTGTACTGATCAGGGAAGATGGAAATCACCCTTCTCTTGAGATTTGCAAAATTAAGTTAATTGCTAAAAACGCTCCCTACTCAGAATATTTCAATTTTTTTCTGAGGTTTGTATTGGTGAATACTGCCTCGAATATCATTCCTTATATCAGCTTGAATACTGGCTTATTTCAAAATAAACACAAATTTGCAGAATTTTTCACATGAAAGAATATAAAAATTATTTGCTTCTTAAAAATATAAATTTCTTTATCATTCTTATAATATATAGGAAAAATCCTGCATCCTAAACTCATTTATAAAATTGATTAATTTCTGATTTTCTGATTATTGAACCAATTTCTCTGATTATATTGCAGCATACAGTGTCCCGGTGGACAAGTTCACATGACAAGTGTATCATCCTTTACTTTTTTCAAGGTATTTCAATATTTTGCAATATAGTTTATATTATAAGAGTTCCATACATTTAAAATTCTTGATTTTATTGCCACACCTTAATATATTAGGATTTTAACAAATCAAATCCAATTACTTTAAGTGAAAAATTACTTTAAAAATAAGATATTCAATTGTTGTTAAATATCTGTGTATTTGAACTTTTAATATCAAATTTCTTCCTGCAATAAAATTTAACATCTTTCTATTAAACTTACAGAACTTCATAAACGTTGTAGTTATTGATGACAACAAATTTGCAATATAATTTTTATTTCTGAGACATTGCCTATTGAAACCAAAGGTTCATCATTAGGCGGCTCCACAAACAAAAATTGTGCAGTCACCTATTGATAGGCTTGCCAGACGTCCCGGTTTGACCGGGACAGTCCCGGTTTTGAATTACGATCCCGGTGTCCCGGCCGGTACACTACGCGTCCCGGATTAATTGAAATTTGATCCTATCCTAGGCTCTTGTACATAAGATCGCATTCATATTAAACAAGACTTTGATGGATTTTATGACAGATGCATCGCATATTTGAACCTTTGGGAGAATAGCTTTGGACACGCTGAGAAATTTTTCTGGGTAAATCTGGCCACACAAAATGTTCTTTCATGGGAAAATGTTGAACGTTCTGCTGAACTTATCAATGGAAGTCTTCCTAATCATGGCGATCTAAAAGCATACCAAAATAAAAAGCAAGAAAGAAGTGCTGAAAATGACGAAAAATACAAGCAAAATGTAAAATCTTAATCTTAAACTTATTTTAATGTGTGTTTGTCTTTTGCCATGTTAACGAGAATAAAATTTATTCATTTTCATTTATAAATTATAATATAATGTCTAATTTACTTGTTACTAATTTACCTGCATATACCTATATTTTTCCAGACCCCAGGCTCTTCTGATGGGCGGACCCCCCAGCCCCCCCTTTTTTGTCCCGGTTGAGCCTTCAGAAAATCTGGCAAGCCTACCTATTGATATAAAATTTGGTTTCAAAAAACCTTGTCCCATAAATAAATATTATATTGCAAACGTGTTGTTACTAATAACTATTGTTTGTTTAACATTATTTCTAATTGTTCCATGAATCTTCAAAATTTCCTTCATGTGTATGAATAAAAATCACCAGATGATAATATTTTTAGATAACTTGGCCACTTGTCACAAAATCCTGGCTGTTCTTACTGCCACAGTAAACATAATGCATAACAGTGCACAATAGTTTTTGCTATGTTACTTAGGGAATAACAATACCCTAAGTAACATAGCTTGCTAAGTAGTAGTTTGCTTTATTGTTTAAACTATTGATGGAAGGTGCAAGAATTAGGAGAGACATCAATTTATTAATTCCGTCAAGGAGGAAATTATAAATTTAGATCTTTGTGACTACTAACAATCAACCCCTTATCCAAGTAGTGTGATTAATTAAGATAGAGAAAGAACCACTGGAACAAAGTTTTATTCAATACGAACTGAACAAACAAATTACAAGTGACACAAAAGAAGGAATCATCTCAAATGTTCCATCACTGATTACCAACAACAACATTAGTGAAGTATTCATTAGGCAACAGTTATGGTAATGGACAGAATGATAAAAACCACAACTTAGTTACTACTCTACTAATACAACATATTAACGAGTGAAACTAACTTGACGTTCCATATCCGTGGGAGGTACGTGGTGTACACCCTGTCGATGAAGCGAGGGTCATCAATGCGAGAACGCAGGATAAATTCTATCCGCTGCTCGTTGTCAACTTCTGACCAAGACGGTATGAAACACTTGGTGTCCATAAAGAGACGTCCGATCACATCGTACAGTCTGTCCAACACTTGCTCCCTGGCTCGGTCTGAGAGAAGGCTGCTCGGCTGGCACTCCACAAACCTGTCAGGATAACACCAATCAGTGTAGGATAATTCGACAAGGGGTATTTTCCGCAAGCATAACATGTGCAAAATATACACCTTCTTAAAAAGGGAATATTTCACTTTGTGTTTTAATGGTTTGCTTTATTTCAGCAACTGTATCAACTTTATTTAAAATCAATGCCAAATAAAAGAATTATTAAGTACACTCATGAGGAATGCTTGGCATAGTTTCTTTTCTAAAAATGGGTGTTTGCAATTGGTTTCAAGCCTTATTTAATCAAGACACTCAAAATAATGTAATATTCAATACTAAGTATACATAGGCTGAAACTCAGACTGTTCCTTTAAAAAGTAAAATGAGGTACACATTACTTTTCTGAATAAAGATATTTAAAATTTTGAACCAGCCACTACTTATACTGAAATGAGATAGCCTATACTTTCATGACATGAGATACCACCAGGGTTGCACAGTTCATTTTCTTTCATAAATATTTATCAACGGGAGTTTATGTTTTAAATTTTTAGTTTCCCCAACAAGGGAAGGGTTTTGGAAACAGGAGCAAAATAGTGGTAGGAGCCAAAAGGTGAAGTTTCATGCCCAATAAGTGTATACTGAGTTTTAATAGTCTGGGTGTAGCTTTTAAGAAGTTAATATGGGGTAACCATATTTTAAGTTGTATTAGGATTTGGTCAATTTGTGCTTTTACCAGAATACCATCTCTATTTTAAGTATTTATTAACTTAAAACTTAGGTTTAAAAAAAGAGGATGGTAACATTGTGATATTAAAAAGTCCTCTTTATTTTTAAATTTGAAATACATGAAGCATTAAATCTAGTGTAGCTTCATAGAATGAAAATAGATACATAGCAATACACACAGTCTAAAAGTAGTTGACACTTTAACTTAAACAACACTTTGATTTAGTTAAAGTTCCAAATTCAATTGCTAATATTTAAAAAAGTACTGAATATGCACTCCCACCTGAGATAAGTTCCTCAAAGACTGCAGGTTATTTTAGAAGCGCATACAACAAATATTGTCCTCAAAAGTGGTAAACTCTAATTGGTACATACAAATTTAAAAGTATGTACCAATCCATGGGAACTTCTGACTGTTTATTGCAAAACAATCAATGTTATTTTCAACTCAAATGAAAAGTATATTTCTTTTTCTAAATGAATCAAAACTGACAGAAAGAAGACTGCAAGCGGAATATTTAAGGAAGTGAAATTATGAGAATTTCAAATTAAACGTCAATAATTTTATGTACTGCTGTTAGTAATACCTAACAGATTAATGGCCACAAATTTACAAGTTTGTATCATTTTCTACTACCTCTGGAACTGAATCCAATTAGTGTAATAAGTGATTATCTTGACCATGTTTTTGATTCATGTAACTTAAAATGTATTCATGTAAACTTGTACATTGGCCACTTTAATCTTCAAACAAGAAAACAAACTGTCAAGTTTCATCAGAGTTAAAAGGTTATTATTAAAACACACTACATAAATATTTTTACTGAAAAATTTTTACAATGGGCTAATAAAAGCAATCAAGCATTGGACAAGGTTTACATGTTAAGTAACCAACAAAAATTCCAACTACAATATTTTTGGATAAAAAAGTATATATATATATATCCAAGTTTTAACGGTATATGTATCCACAAACTAACTAGTAGAGCTACATTAACGAATGGGAGTTACATTTTTATTTAGCTTGTTTACTAATCGGATCACAAGTTATGAATTTTCAAAGATGAAGTTTGAGAAATTCCAAAAAGCGATACTTTTTTATATTTTTACCAACATAGAAATTTGCAATTATAGTTTGTAAATAATTTGCTTTATATGTTTGAACACAGAAATAAACAAGCTGTATTCCAATATACCTTGTGATATTGTAGCTTTACTTGTTAGTTTGTGGTCAATGTTTAAATTTGGTTATCTATGCTTTTTCATCATAGAGTTAGATAAGTCAGAGCGAACAAGTTAATATAAGAAATAAAGGAACAATATTTTTTGTAATAATTTTGTATCGGGTTTTAAACGACGAATAAATTAATTAACATACATTTATTAACACTAAAAGTCTAACTTATTCATTAAAGTCAAACATCTACCTCCTAAGTCTATCGCACACGTTAAGACATGCTTCTATCTTCCAATCACGCTCCAGTGCATTGGCATCACCTAGTAGTTTTTCAATCACATTCATTACACCTCCTCTCCAGCTGTTATCTACATTGCGCTTTTTAATTTTGTACTTCTCGGAGAACTTTGGTTCGTGGTGTTTCAACATGTACATGGGTCGCTGGGTCATCAATGTTTCCTGAAACAGGCGTGTTGAGATTTGTATAGATATTAAATATAAATAATTTACATACTTATTGTTGTCCATGATTTTGTATTTGATTTGATAACACTAGACTTCCCTAGTCAGTTAACATTAATTTTAATAACACTACGTTTTTTTATTTTGATATTTACATAATTTTTAGGTTTATCCTTATATGTATTTTTGATTATTATGAACATTACTTTGAAAGGAGTTGTGGACACAACTAGATAAATTTGGCATCCCGAGAAAATTAATAAACTTAGTTAAGATGAGTGTCACAGAGTCAAGAGGCTCAGTAAGAATTAATGGTCGGGACTGTGTACCTTTTGGGATAAACTCAGGAGTCAGGCAAGGAGATGGTCTTTCTCCAATCTTATTTAATATTGCCATAGAAGAAGCACTTCAGAGTGTAGCAGAGAGGGAGTTAGGGGTGGAAGTTGGAGCTAAACTAAACATCCTAGCTTTTGCAGATGATGTTGTCATATTTGCAGAAAATGTAGATGATTTGAGGTCACTAACTAGACTATTTATGAGTGAGGCAGAGAAAGTGGGGTTGAAGACGAATGATGCAAAAACTAAATATATGCACTTTAGAAGGAATCAAAATCAAAGAGGAGGACCCCTACAAATTGATGGGCATGTTTTCGAACAAGTGGAGAACTTTAAGTACCTTGGGGTCACAATATCAAATAAAAACACAGATGAACCAGAGATACAAAATAGGATCAACTCAGCAAATAGATGTGTATATGCATGCAATAGGATACTTTCAACCAAATCTCTCTCTCACAAAACTAAAACCAGAATATACAAAACAATTATATGTCCAGTGCTTTTGTACGGATCCGAAACGTGGAGGCTAAATAAGAAGGATGAGAAAAAGCTTCTAGTTTTCGAGAATAGAATTCTACGTAAAATTTATGGGCCATCATATGAACAAGGGGTATGGAGAAGAATTAAATAATACATAATAAAGAAATCAGGGAGCTCTACAATAGTACGGATGTAATAGGAGAAATAAAGTGCAGAAGACTCCGTTGGGCAGGCCATGTTTTGAGAAGAGAAGAGGAATGCAAACTGAAGAGGGTAATGTATGGTAACCCAGAAGGAAGACGGCCCCGGGGGAGACCAAAAGTGAGATGGTGGAACCAGGTGAAGGCTGATATGGAGAAGATGGGCGCTTCAGAGGAAGATGCAGAGGACCGTTCAAGATGGAGGAGCTTTGTTGGTGCGGCTAAATATCACCTCCGATATAAATGGCCCTGGGAGTAAGTAAGTAAGTAAGTGAACATTACTAAGCAGTTAAAATATAGTAATGGTATCATTTTAAGACTTACATTTATATGATACTAGCGGGCCCGGCGCGCTTTGCTGCGCATTTCAATAATTTTTTGCAAAAGTTGCCCGCGGCTTCGCACGCAATTTCCCGTTGAAAACAGTACACTATATTCACTTATTCTTTTTCTATCACATTCTAAACATTGCTGAGATAATTGATAGTCGTTCCATCGTGAGACTCTTGGGCGTATTATGAAGGTATGTACCATATTCCTGCCTCTATCTAGCTGTTACCCACGGCTTCGCACGCAAATCTTAAGAACCGAAGTCCTTATATTACTTAGTAAATTTTTTTTTTTTACTATAATAAATTTTAGATTAAATTAGTTATATCTCCGATGCCACGATTGAGCTTGCTTTGTTGTCTCGATCGAGAGAATATGTACACACGGAGTTTTGAGAACCATACTTCTGTCAAAAAAAACAACTAAGGTTGATTTTATAACATTCTTTATATTTGTAGCCAACGTAAGATAGTAATTATGATATCTGCATTACTCTTCTGATCAAGCATGAGCATGGTTTATATTAAATAAATATTGCAGTTAAAGGTGAATTTTTACGTCAAATTTGAATTGTATTATCTGGATAGTAAAGTCTATGTTTAACAGTGATTGCAAAAACAGTTTAAACAAAATTTGTCGTTTCTCTTAAGCTTACTCTATGCTTTAAAACTATAAGTGTAATATATGTTTACAAAGAACAGCTGATTAAAAATTTGAAAAGACGTTAACATATGTTTGCTGCAATGCATTTCTTATGGGTATTTCTGTAACCAGTGGGGCGGAATCCTGAATCGGGAAAGGGATGGGCATAGCTTATAAACCTTCTCCGTGGAAAAATACATATACGTACAAATTTTCATCATGATCGGTCCAATAGTTCACGATTCCATAAAGGACAAACATACAAACATTCATTTTTATATATATAGATTTGATATCGTAATCATTTCTCTACTATATTAATAATGGGTTAAAATTAACTGCCACTAGTTCCAAATAATATCTCAATAAGTTGTAAAACCAATACGTCAAATTTACAGAAACATATGTACGTTTCTGAGATGTAAGTTATACTATATAATTACTTAGCTCTCCTAAGTTTGTTGGCTTTGATTTCATTATATTTTTCTTTAAGTATCCAATAGACAAATACAATTAAGGTCAGATTTGCAGAAAGAGGACACGACTTTTGATCACGACCATATTACATATCCAATGCAGTTTTATTAAGGGTTAATGTTCGAATTATTAAAAAAACCAGTTAAGTTAAAGGAATATAACAATTTTGACATTATTACAACATATCTGTTGTCAATACAAATTTAATCAAAGGAATGTTGAGATTTAATATTATAATGATATTAAAGAACTGTAAATAGAAATTTTCTGTAAAGTTTCCTCCAAGAAAAGTTATTGTTCTAGGATGTGCGAGCCTAAAGCCTAGACATTTACTTTGCTTTTAATTTAATAGTACCGATCATGAGTTTGATGTTTTTTTCCTGTAATATACTGTGTTTATAAATTAAATTGACTGAACGTTCATCTGTGAATAGAATTACTGGTTTTATTATTGAACTATCATCGACTTATTCACCCAGGCCTCTCCAAATTCTGTTCTCCTTAATCAATCTCCACAATGTAAATCTATAAATACATTCTAGATTGTAAATCCGTTATAGATGGACTGTAGATAGATGGATATTGTAACGCTCGCCTTGTATTGTTCTGCTGTTTTTTTTTATGTATTCAGCTCTGAATACAAATTTCTTGGTGGCTCTTGGATTATTGTCAAACAGCAGCACAAACTAATTTTGTTACATTCTTCAGGAAACAATTTTTGTTTGAGAATAAAACAACACAACCAGTTGTTCCGGTTTATCAAGTTATATTTGATATTACTATTAGGTTTTCAATGGAACGAGTGTCAATTTAATTTAAGTAAACTCGTTCAATATCTTGATGCAGTGTCTAGTTGAGAGCCAATTTCAGATTTTGCTAAAGGGTTTATTTTCCAATATCAATATTTACCACCTCCTACAGCCAGAGGGAGTTTGAAACCTCCTATGGCCAGTTCTACCTCCTACAGATTTATAAGCTAAATATAACTGAAATAGTACTCACCTGCTGTCTGTTGATTACTTCAATCATATGAGTCAATAAGTCCTCGAGCTGCTGATTATGTTCCTTGTTACCCGATTTAAGATCAGATTGTTCCAGGAAATCCATGAGGAACTTCTTGTCCGCTGCAAGTCTACCAAGATATTTCTGCGCTAAAAACTGATCCATTCGCTTCTTCTCATACTGCAATCATCATAACAGTATTTTGTGTGATCAAATATTTAGGAAAGATATTCGGGTTAAATTGAAATGAAAACTTAATGTAAAATATACCAATTATTTCGTCAACATTACTTGGAGGAGTTAGATTTCTTGAATTATAAAGCAGGATAAACTTACAAGTCAGACTTTGAACAAATCATAACAAAAATAAATACCAAAAATTGATTTTGAATGTGCAGTGTACTCGTTATTACAGATCTATTTTGATAAATACTTGACGATTTTAACTTCTAGAGGAACACAAATAATGTAAATATTAACTTTTTGGACATAATGAGATGTTGGAATCTGGCTTCAATAGAATAATGTTTCAGAACAAATCCAAATCTCATCATAGTCTTAAATACTATATGGTAACATTTTCTTAGACAGCAATTGATGTCAAGAAAATTACAATTCTAAAAATAACCGTTTTCAATAGTTTTAATATTTTCTCTTTTATACATAAGTATGTTCTATTTGTTAGTACATAAATTTGAAAAGAAGAAACTTAATACCTTCTCCTTGGCCACCGCCAAGTCATCAAGATTGCTTTGATGATGTTTGGGCTTGACGTGCATGTCCACAATGGTGCGCCCTAATCTATCCTGATCCATGCAGGGCCCTGCGTTGCGCCCTATACAGTCCTCTATTGTCTCTTTACCCTGACAAAGAAATCAGCAGGTGAAATTTTGTAACAAGAAAGATCAAATGTACAAGTAATTCTTATATGAAAGAAAGAAAGAAATGTATTTCTTAAGGAAAGTACAAATGATTTTTTTCTTGTTTGACAGTCAAACCAAAAATAATCTTGAAAATATTCTTTTCAAATCTAAACAAAGTACAAAAACAAAGATGTTGAAAACAATATATAACAAAGCAGTGCTCAGTCTGACCTTAAGACAAAACACACATAATAATATTTAAAATATAACATATTATGTTGTAACAAAATATAAACAATAATATCATTTATACTATTAACATAAACTTTAACTTTCTTTAAGAAAAATAAAGGGCCTCCAAAGCAGAGTTTGTAATGATACATCTGCATTTTTATACTTAAGGGCACTGTACATTTGCAGGATAAAAAAGGAATATTAATACACACATACATTTAAGATAATAGAAATTAAGTAAGGATGTATGCGAAAAAATAAAATAAAATAATTTATGTAATAGTTATCTATTTCAATTGAAACTCATTCCAATAGCCTCAGTAAATTGCAAACAGGTGGTTTTTTGTATACATAATAAATATATTATAAAAGTTTGGATCAAAAAGAGTGTAGTAATATTTTTAAAGAAAAGGTGAAATTTGATCTGGTCCAAAATCATTGTTCAATATTTTATCTTCAAGTTTTATTGAGCTGATAGTTGTTTTTAAATAATTGTAAAAATATTTTTACTGTTTCAAAATGTTCGTATTCACGTGACGTGTCAGGTGACGATCACATCTTTGATGTTGAAAGGCCTTGTGCAATAAATTTAAAATTATTGGACAATAATTGTGTATTTTATTTTATAGCAATAAATGTGTTAGTGTTCTTTTAAATTGGTAATGTTTGGATTGTAAAATGTCTTAAAACTAAAACAATTGAATAAAAATATATTAATATTGTGTTACCACAAGAATCCCTTTGTAAAAGTAGTCAGGCTTCTTGCGTCTGCGTAGCCCACAGTAATTCTGGACTAGAGAATCCTCAAAGTCGTCTTTTTCATACAAGGTAAAAGCGTCATTTTCAAGTCCTCGGATCTCGTCCGGGTGTTTCTCCACGATGTCCAGCGCGTCTTTTCGTGCCGCCGCGTGGTCTACCAGCTTACTGTAGGCCTTGCTGCGTGCAATGATCAAAGGTACCTCGAAGCCTGGCTCCGCATTTTCAATGGCGGTTGAGAACAATGCCGCAGCTGGAAAATACCTCTACTTCAGTCTCATTTAATACCGTGATTCGTATGATTTTTATCAAGACCCTTGACTAAAACCTAGATAATGATAAGGCAGCAACCCATTTGAAATCTGTAAGCTGATTTTTGGGCGACGAGTTTCACCTATTGTTAGTTTTTTCTCAAACAAGTCGGGTACCATTGCGTAAGCATTTATACTTTGACTTTAGTATATTTTTGGATATTTCAAAAAAGTTCCTTCTCTAGAATCATTGTTAGCGTCTCTAAGAGTAAATGTGACCGGTATTGTCGGATTAATAGCGAGAATTAAAAATACCTCTTTTGTCCGATTAGCCAGGCATTACTTTTTAAGTACGGTTTTGTTTTTAACTATCCCTACTTGGCTATTTAAACTAAACTTAGCTTTTGACAAATAAGTATAGTATTAATTCAAGACAAAATGAGTTCCACGTATCTTTCCCGCACATGTTTCAGTTTCGTATCAATAGTCATGTGCACACTGTTATTGAATCTGGATGACATCGTATAGGATGCCAATCATTAGTAATTTCCATGTGCGGTTATCAGTTTCCACATGTGATTATTTAAGGTCCTATTAAATCGATCTACTATACTGGCCTTTAGATCAGAAAAACTAAAGTCGTGATAAATTTTGACTTGTATAATTCTTTACCTTGATCAGTTTGTAAGTATTTCATTTTATTATTGGACAGTATGTGTTCTAACATGAAGCCCCCCACAACTCCGGTCTTGTTCTTAATCGGAATCTCAAAAACAAACCATTTGAAACTATTTATAAATGTCATAATATACCTGTAACTATTGTTTAAGTTTGCATACGGTTACATTTCCCCCAAATTCGCTTGGTACAAACCATTAAGAAACACCCTTGAATGTGATTCTACGTCTAGTATAATTTCACTTGGCTAGTGTGGGTAACTCTTGCGCTATGGCTTCATGTTGCCAATTCTAAAAGCGACAAGGATTAATTATATTTATAACGGTATAAGTGGTGTATTTCAGAAACATCCACATCGTACACGTGAATGCCTGATGGCCAAGTTCTCAGGTTCTTGTCCAGAGGTAGGTCTCAACAATTTCATAGAGGTATCATAATGTTTCGCATCTACAGTTATGACCTCAGCGGTTATGGTATACGCACGCAAAATGTCAAATCCAATCTGTGTACGTGGTACTATATGGATAGAAAACAGTTTTGCGGTAATTACTGTATCCAACGACCTTCACACGGTTACCCTTTCAGAGGAGATGCAACGAAGGGGCACACACAGCTCTAGCTTACCTCCGATAATTTTCATCATGATCACATCCAGCGAACGCTAGTACAAACGTGACTTGTGGATCAGCTTCCTAAGGAAAGTCAAGAAAAGAGAGGTTCCATGGAACTGCTGATTACCACGAGAACATACTAAATTCTACAGTTGGGGAACCGTAATAATTTTGTCCAAATTCAGGCCATTTCCGGATATATTCAGCAGGGTCATCCCAGTGAATAATAATAACGGTAGCATCAACTTTGCACAGGTATACCTGCAAATTTAGGAGAACATTGCTCAATGTGTGGTGCTCATCTAGAGAACAGTTAGTACGGTCACTGATGGAAATGCACAAGTGAGCAAAGTGTGACGTCATGTGGAGTAAACGTGCCAAAAGACCCCACCACGCGTGACGTCACAAAATGGTCTTCAAAGGGGCGGGGCTTGGACTTCTCTGATTGGATGTGTCCAAGGTATCCCACTTCTACTCCACGCAATTAATGAGAGTTAATGATTTATAAATTGATTAAAACGAAAGGTTAATGAAGTCATCACATTGATTAGAACGACATTGCCGCTGTTTTAGAATACATCCACAAGCTGTTTATCAAAACTCCATATGAAATACATTGTAATAGGGTTCACGGCTTTTATGAATGTTATACTTTAGCTTGATATGATTTGATATCCAAAAATGATCTACTTACGTCAATGACTGATACTACACACTAGTAATACACATTTTGATAGCTACGAAATGATTACCTTTCCCATCGAATTTTTCCTTAAGAACCTACAAAATACGCAAATAGAGCGGGCTCCTCTTGCACCCATGGATTATATTTATGCTTTGAATGGAGTTGTAACCATTACTGTTCACATTCTAATTTTAGAATAATTAAACAGACTCGTGTACTTTTTTGTTTGTTTTCTTGGGCAATAAACAAAATACTACAGGGATATAGTTGTCATTATCTACGCCATTTGAATAATTTATAACAGTATTTTGGTGCCTAAGTAAAAATAAAGTACATAGTAGTCTATAAACCTAAAAACAATTTAGGGCAGTTATTAAATGCAAGACCAAAACTGCAAGACAACCTCAAGATTTTAGGAGTATACAAAATCAAATGTGGTAGATATCAAAAGTTCTACACCGGTCAAACATGACACAGCTTCAAAACACAATATAGAATATCTTCCAAGAAAAACTTGAAAGCTTTTCTGAACATCTAATTAACGAAAACAACGAATACAAGAATATAAAAGAAGACATAAAAATAATTAAACACGCATCCAAAAGCATACAACTCAACACAGAACTGACAAATATCCTGAATGATCAAAAGAATTTCAATATTATATTTGAAAACACCTTAATGGAATTTAACAACCCTCCCAAGTTCTACATTCCCACCCCTAAATAGCTACATAACAATAAACGGGTGTTAACATGAAAGCTCCACTTCACGTCCAAACCCTAACCGCAGCGACTGCCATTCAGTTCTAGGTTAGAACAGTTGACCAATCATAAAACAGAACATAGGCTTTATTTAATTTACTCGTATTATAAAGAATTTAGATGTTTCGTGTGTACCTTTTATATATGTGACCAGTAGTTTGTACATTTCAAATCAACCAATGACCAAAAACAGATAATGATATATAAAGTAATAAAATGTCTTCTTATTTGCCACGCCATGACTAAAAATGATTTAATTTAAATAGAAACCGATATCACAATAGTAAGGCGAGGATTGTAAAGGTGAACACTCAGTATTTTCTACTAACATAAATATAGTTTCACAACTAGACCCATATTATAGTACAAGACAAAATACAACTGACTGTTTAAAATGAAAAAAATTGAAATTCTATTAGTTAAACGTCTTAATTTACAAATATACCTGTTTGATCCAATCAGAACAACTTGTTCAAGAGTAAAAATTGTTAATTAGAGGTATGTTTAGTATTTATTATAAACACACAATTAGCAACACAAGCAATAATAATTCAGATATGTTTCACACAATCATGTATAATGTATATTTTATATAAAGTTCTGAGAATCGTTTCTTTCAGTTTCGTTATGACGTAACATTTTAAAACATAAATTACATGAATATTATTAACCTTATTAATATTTTTGTACATTGTAAGCTTATATGTACTTGGTTGAAATTGTAAGGTTTTAGAATTAAAGAAGTCCGTTTTTGTACTTTCAAAGAATTTTATTGCAAAAGCTCTTTCACGTGTTAGGGTATTATTATTTAACTGAATAAACTAAATTAATTAATCATTTAAATATTTACTAAAAATTAAAAATGTGTTCTAGTTCAATATAGAATATATATTTTTAAAGGTGATATTACATTTGTTATAGTTAATTAATGTGTGGTTTAAGAAAACGAGTTTCTCTCTTTGATAAAGTTAAGATGATAATCTAAAAGTGTTGTTTTATTGTTTGTTTTTTTACTGGCCGAATAACATACTTTAAAACGAATACAATGTAATACCGGTACAATACAATCTTGAAACAATAACATGTGGGCCCTCAGAGCATAAACAAAAACTGAAAAACATACCTTCACCATAGTTCCTTCTTCGACTCTTCATGTAACCCATACCTCTGCTAGTGTTAAACCTATAATACATTTCATCCTTTTTCTTTTTCTTTTCCGCTGCTGCTATTGCCGTCATTCTGTTTTACCTTTTTATTCCCTTAGAGATACAAAACCTTTACCAATGTAATTTGAAGATGGGCACAATACAAATAAATGGTGTGCTGTATTTAATAAACCACTCAAAAAGAGTGTTATGTATCGAATATTTTAAATTTGTACACCTTAATAATTTATAATACTTCTGGTAATACTTTAAACTTAACAATTATTGACACAATACTTTGTATAATTGTAGATTAATAGAGTAAATATAACATTTTGACATTTCCAGTTAAAACATATGTTTTATTTTACTATTAACAATATTATCAATCCATGTGGGTAAGTAAGATTAGTACATTCAGAGATTAAAGCAAGAAATGTAGACCTCAGATAAGAAACAAATTTTTGTGATATTCCAATCCAACTGGATAATTATCTCCATTCACATCTCAAAAAATTACAAATATTTCACAAGACTTGAATAAACAATTAAATTAACTAAACACGATTTGCCTTTGGCGGAAATTAATTTTATAATCAAAAGAATTATGTGCTAAAAACTATGTTCTCTTACTAATAATAAGGAAAATATTGAGACTAACACAGATATGAAAGCTGTAAGAGCCTAAATAAGACGTAAAATACAAACTTAAATCTTACAAAAAGTGAATTGAGAGCCTGTAAACTAAAACAGTTAAATAACATAAAAATAATGCTTTTTGCTCTTTCTCAATTTTAGGACATATGTTTGTACAACTATGACGTAAATAAAATGGTTATAGAATTGAAGAGTGTGATTAGGCACTGCATAGTGTTAATGGAATTATATCTCGGTTTTTAAAGATTATAGAATTTGGAGTGGAATTGCTATAATCCACTATCAGTCTCAGCTCAGCTGTCTTACAGTTCAGTGGTCTTTCTTGTTTTAACCTCAAAGTTTAAGTCATGTCTCTTTGCTCATCTTGTGGAGATGAATTACCACCCGATAATGACTATGTTAAATGTGCTGTTAGTAGTTGTAAGTTACATTACAATTGTGCGGGAGCGGGAGAGTTTCTGAAAAATCTAGTGGCACAGATGGGTAATGTTCCGCCGTTGGATCTGTTGTGGAGTTTTAAGTGTTAGGAATTTTGAAGAAGGATTCTGGGAGCATTTCAAGTGGTACTTTTACAACTGATTTGAAAAAACATTCAAATGTAAGTAAACAAAATATGTCCAGAGAACTTTTTCAGTATCTAAAAAAAATTGAAAACATTGTCAGCAGTAATTGAAAAGCATTTGAAACATTGGTGATAAATTTAATGAATTTGAAATATCTGTTGACTTTTGTTCTAAAAAAATTGATGACTTTGTGGAAAAATTAGAGTTTGTTGAAAATCGGATGAATGAAATTGAAAAACAAAACAACGACTTAGTAGCTAAAAAAAAAAAGTTGGAAAAAGAAGTCGAACAAAATAAAAATTCAGTTTGAGGAAGTTACAGCAGTATGGGCGGAAACAGCAACATCCAGATAGAGTGCCTGAGTTACAAGGTGAAAAAATGTTTTGAACTGGTAAAAAAAAATTGCTAACGAAGAAACTATAATTTGATCATGACATCCAGGCCGCACACAGACTGCCATCAAAAAATACACAAAAGCCTCGCCCTATTGTTGTTCAATTTAGTAACCGCCAGAAACGGGACTGTGTTCTAAAGAAAGCAAAACAGTGCAAGTTAAAAAGTACAGTATTTGTGAGGGATGCACCAGAAACTATGGTGTATGTTAATGAACATCTAACTCCATACTTCAAAAAACTTTTCTATGAATCAAGATTGTAAAAGCTGAAAAAAAATATCAGTACCTATGGATATCAAACTCAAAAACTATTCATGAGAAAGGACAGAGACTCGAAATGCAGTAAAAATAGCCAGCATACAGGATTTGGAAAAATATTGAGAAAACGGTAATTTGAGTAAATTGTCAACAGATGGACAGACAATCAAGTTTTGGACAGAGCATTCTGGAAACTGGATTCTCGTGTTTGGTGCTCGTGTGGATTGACCAAAGGACAGATTCTTCAAACATGTTCTTGTGTTGGTTAATGGTAACTTCAGTTAATGTAATCAGTGCCATCATTATTATTATATTTTTACTCTTATCTTCACCAACTACCAAGGTCCTTCAGCAAGCATTTCATCACCTCAAGCAAAATTCTCTTATTGCCATGTTGTAGAAAATCAATATTCTTTTCTCACATATTGTTTTGTCTCCTTTGATAAGGATTCAGATTGTTGTTTTATTTTTATATTTAAATATTTCTTGCTTTGAGAAGCATCATTTTATTTTAATTTTATGCATTGTCTTTCTGATTCAAATAATTCATTTCCGTTTTAAGCTTAGAAGAAAAACTTGATGTTTATATTTGGTGTAACAGAATAATAATTTAGTTAGAAAAATTTTGTTTGTATTCTTGATTTGTATTGTGTCAGACAATGTTTCTTAAATGTAAATGTAGCTGTTACTTATATGCACATATACAATTGCAAGTAAGTAATTTTTTCTGTATATTTATTTGTATGTGTGTATGAAATCATTGTGGTTAAGTTACTAGTGTTTTATGTCTACTGTTGTATAACTGATTATGTTCTTGTTTTTAATGTAAAAAATGTTGTAAATTGTAAATAATGTCTAGTTCAACACTTTTAGAGAGCATTAATGATGTAAATCAATTTTATAGTGAGGAAAAAGGGTTTATTATTGTGGCACACAAATATTAGGAGTGTAAACAAAAATTTTGATTCATTTATTGCTTATTTAAATTGCTTGCAGGTTAAAGCCTCAAGTAATTGTATTGTTGAGGCTTGGTTGGTAAGTGAGAAAGAAGCTGTTTTATATAATATTAATAGTTATCAAATATTTTCATCTTGCAACTCTGCTGTGAGAAGTAGTGGTGTCATTGTCTATATACATCAGTCTATAACCTCGGTTCTGTGTGAATGTGATATACCTGGTTGTGATGTGGTTTTGGTCTCATGTCGTTTTAAATAATATTTCTTTTTATGTTCTTGGTTTATATCGTTGGCATATATCATTGGCAAGGGATGTCATTCATGATTTGACGTGCTCGTTATCAAAAATTAATTGTGATAATATCATATGTTTGGGTGACTTTAATATTAACATTAAGTTGGAAAATAGCCTTTAGTGATGAATTTTTGGATTCAATGGCTAGTCTTGGGTTTCAACAACTTGTTGACTTAGATACGAGAGTGCAGGGTATTTCCTCCTCATGTATAGATCACATATGGTTTAGTTCCAAGGTTTATGAAGCTCACAAAGTATCGGTGATTGAAACAAATGTAACTGACCACAGATCAGTGGCGTGCATAGTGGATTTCACTCACTTTGGAATTGCAGAAAGAAGAGTTCATTATGGATGTTTCATTGATTATAAAGGACTTGGCATTGATATTTTGGAGAGTGATTGGTCGGATATTTTGGAGATCACTGATGTTAATTTGGCATTTAATTTGTTTTATGATAAATTGTCTACTTTGATCGATAACAATAAATATACTAATACTGCAGAAAAAAAACTAATGTTAAATTTAAAAATGTTAAAACCATGGATGAGTGTTGGATTATCTAAGGCTTTTGCTATTAGAGATAAGTTATATAAATCATTTAAAAAATATCCCTGTACAAAAAATAAGGAAAAATTTTGATAAATTTCAATATAAATTATCAACATGGGGTGAGACAAGCTAAAGAAAGATATTACATTAATAAGTTCCAAGAATACAGAAACAATTCAAAAACAACTGTGGCATCTAGTCAATGGTATTATAAAAGGAAATTCATCAAGTAGTAGTAAAATAACATTACAGAACAATAATAATCTAATGACTGATAGTTGTGAAATTGCTAACTGTTTTAACAATTATTTTGTTAATGTTCCTAATAACCTAGTTGATTCATTTCAATATATCACTGATGATATTAAGCACCTTTGTTTAACAAATTTTAAACCTTTTATTAACGAAAGTTCCTTATTTTTATTTCCCATTACACTGACAGAACTAAAAATACAAAATTAAGTCTCTCTCGCTGAGTAAAAGTACTGGTGATGAATTGTTATCATCAAGGTTAATATTTAAAATGTCAGAAGAATTGTCTCCTGTACTTCTTAATCTATTTAATAAAAGTATTAGTTCAGGATGCTTTCCGGATGTGCTTAAGATTGCTAACAGTAATACCTATATTTAAAAAAAGGAAGACAGGCTTTTCGTAGAAAAATTATCGTCCAATTTCTTTACTTCCAGTTTTGTCAAAATTATTAGAAAAATTAGTTAAAGTTAGACTCATAAAGTTTTTAGAAATAAATAAATTTTTTTCTAAAGTTCAATTTGGTTTTAGAGAGGGACTCAGTACAGAGCTGGCTTTGCAGCATTTTTTGAAAGATATATATAATGGTTTTTGAATAATATTTCTTGTAACAAAGTGGCTGGTTTATTTTTAGATGTAAGTAAAGCCTTTGATACCGTTAATCATGGGTTTGCTGCTAAATAAATTGGAATCTGCTGGTATTCGAGGTGTCCCTTTGAATTGGTTTTAAGACATACCTAACTGGTCGACAGCAATTCGTCAAAATAAACAGTAGCACCAGCTGCTTGGAAAGTCTACATTTTGGAGTCCCCCAGGGATCAGTTCTTTGGGCCTATTTTGTTTTTAATCTTTGTTAATGACTTTTACTCTGGAAATTTCAATGGTAAGGTGACAGCATTTGCTGATGACACAGCATTTTCCTATAGTGCGTCAACAGTTGATGAATTATATCAAGGATGCAGGATGACCTAAATAAAAATATCTATATGGTTTGCTTGTAATAAATTATCCTTGAATGTATCAAAAACATTATATATGATTTTTTCTTTGTCCCAATATCCGGCAACTTTGGCACAGCCTTAAGAATACATTCAATAAATTGCAGCAAGGATCTGTGTGATTGTGGCGTAATTAATAAATGTAGTCAGATTAAGTATCTGGGTTTGACTCTAGATGAAAACTTATCGTGGAAACCTCATATAGGTTCTCTGAAAAAAGTCTCTACGGTCATCACTTAGGGCATTTTTTCATTTGAAATCAGTTTGTCCTCCCTCAGTTATGAGACTGGCTTATTTTTCATTGATTAATTCTAGGCTGGAGTATGGATTGTCATTGTGGGGTAGTTCATATGTTTCAAATTTATCTAGTCTAATAGTCCTTCAGAAAAAATTTATAAGATTGATATGTAATTCTAATATTAGAGAACATTCGTTTCCGCTTTTTGTTAGAAATTTTATTTTACCATTAAGATATTTATATGTTTTTAAAGTTTTAGTATTTTTTTTCATACTAAGTGGTAACAGTGGACCCGTTATTGACAACTCTGGTTATTCTACTAGACTCAGTAATCAACAGTATTTGCGATTGCCTAAACCAAACTGTTCTTTGTTTCAAAAATGTTTTGTGTTTTTAAGTTATAAGTTTTTTAATTTAATTCCAAGTGAAATTAAAATTAATAGATCTATATTTATTTTTAAAAAGAGGCTGAAGGTTTGGTTATTGAGTAGAAGTGTTAAAGATATTGAAAATTTATATTTAGTTGTTCAGTAAAAAATATTTTGTTCTTATTTTATAAATTGTAAATGTATGTTTTTTATATTGAAGTTGAGTTGGATTTCTCTAATTAATGTGTGTTAATTTGATGGTTAAGAAGTAATTTTAGTTTGTTTATTATTATTTGTTGTATTTTCATATTGTTATTATAGAACTTAAATTAAATTAAGAAGCTGATGATGGCTCCCACCCAAGTGCAAGATTATTTTCTTTTTGGGTTGGTATATTTTTTTTCTCTGTAATCTGTATATTGTTGTATACTGTATTTACATGTATTTAAAAAAATAAGAGAAAAAATAAACGCATTTATTATTATTATTATTATTATTACAGCACTAACAGAAACCAATAGCATACGAATATTGTAAGGGAGTTTGTCGAGCTGTTAATATATTTAAAGCCTGTTACCACTGTAACTCAAAGCTGGGATTTTCCAGAGTCTGCGTAACTCACCGAGATAATTAATAGAGAAAAACTCTGATAGCTTTAGGACTGGAACGGTATAATTGAGATTAACTAAACAGAGAAATACTCTGATGTTTGCATGGCGAATGCATGTTTCTTCCATTGGACGTAGTTATCAGATGTCTCAAGGAAGTGTCCCTTTTACCATAATTATTACGGTACTTGATAATGGCACAATATACTGAGATTTACAAGACATAATAAAACAATCCGTTTAAACCTTGTTGGATTACACTGTTCAGCGATTATCTAAGTGAATTACACCATTTCTGTTAGTGAAACTATCAGAGTACTTCTCTGTTCATCATCTCGTTGAATTACACAGTTTATTTAAACTATAAGAATAATTTTGTGTTGATTATCTCAGTAGATTACACAGTTTATAGTAGTACAATTAGAGTAATTCTCTGTTTGAATAATTTCGTTGAATTACACCGTTTCTAGTATTAAAACCATTAGAGTAATTCTCTGTTTGACTAATCTCGTTGGATTACACCGTTTCTAGTATTAAAACCATTAGAGTAATTCTCTGTTTGACTAATCTCGTTGGATTACACTGTTTCTAGTATTAAAACCATTAGAGTAATTCTTTGTTTGAATAATCTCGTTGAATTACACCGTTTCTAGTATTAAAACCATTAGAGTAATTCTCTGTTTGACTAATCTCGTTGGATTACACCGTTTCTAGTACTAAAACCTTCAGAGCATTTCTCTGTTTAACAACTCTTGGTGGATTTCACAGTTTTTATTCTAAAGCTAACAAAGTATTTCTCTGTTTTATAAATATCGGTGTAGCCTGCAGTATTTCACCCTTTTCAAGTAACTCCATACTGAAATACTACTTGGAAGAGAAATATTTTTTATAAATAGAGGTGTTAATGGAATTGAAGAAAGTAGCTTCTTTTTTCGATTTTTCTTTCTGAATACGACGAGAGTATAAAGTTAAAAACATATAACGACATTTCATTAAATGGTAGCCATTATTAACTATATTTTTGAGAGTGGAACACGTATAATTTTTCTCACAAGAAAAAAGTTTATGTAGAGTTGAAATTGTCGGAGGATGTTGTTGACGAACCGGCAGAACGATTGGTGCAGACAAGAAAGTACGTGTCGAGACGTGTACGGTCAGCTACATGTCGGTGGCTGGTAAAATAAAAAGATTCTCCAGTCACAGACGACAAAGTAGCGAATGTAAACAATAATATCAATATCCATATCCCCTGGAGGTCGAAAAAAACAGCCATACACATGAACGCATGCCGATATCGAAAAACGTAAACAATTGTGTTGACCCTGGGGTCAAATATGGTTTATCTAATTCCTTTTTAATAGGAGTGAAGTACGTATATCTATCACATACTAATCTCAGAAATGCGGAAAAGCCAAAGATTATCTCAGGATAAGGGCTTCCGGAAGAGATCAAAATGTGCTGAATAAGTGCTCTAGAAACTACAATTTATCACTACTAAGCATTAAGTAGAACTAGAAGTAGACTGGACTCTCTAAGATCATTACTTCGTATTATTCCATCTCGAGCTCCCGATGTCGCACAAAGAACAAGTGAATCCTCCCAGATGTTTGGTTGTTGGCCGCTATTCACTTTTTGCGAGAGCATAGACTATTAGACTATACAAATCTCTCTCGAATACCCTACTTTCGAGGACACCTCTCCTGAATGTATGGGTTTATATATAAGTCTTTATAAGTTGCATTAACTTCAGTCTTACACAAAAGAGATGCCACTTTTAGGGGTCAGTATTCATCGAGCCATCGTCTTTTAACATTAAAGCACAAATATTTTTGAATCATTCCATAGATATTACAATGAAGGCAGTATCCAACACTCCCCCTCGCTGTGACTGTCATTTCCCATGCCATTATTTTTCAACTGTTACTGATGAGACCAGCTATGCAGCAGTTTGTCTTCTTTCTGACAGGATGTTACTAGCAAGATACCTTACTTTACATTTACTTCATTACTGTTAATCTCTCGTTTCCAATAACCACAATTCTCTAATGTTATATAGTCTTCAATTGACTTAACAATTTTGTGTTTGGTTTCATCAGTTATTTTATAACAAATGATTCTACATGATTATGTTTTGAACTAAGAACATTTGTTCTATACTGGCGGCTTTCATAGCATCATAAGATCAATGTAAACTATTAAACAGTTTACAGCTTTTATATCGTAGCCTTGTGGGAGATGTATCATATTAATGAAACATCGGCTATCATGTTACTTAGCCGTGTAAGCCAGCGTTTTGTTGATTTCTGCCCTGAAATAATCTCTCTAACGCTAGCCATACTTTAAAGCTCAGGTACCACAGATTTCTTCTGGGCTTTACTCTTGCGAAATATGACCTGTGTGTGGAATGTGGAAGCTAAAAATTAAATTGAACGCTTTATCTCCGCACTCCTAGAGCAAGAGTGAAGTGTGTCTACATTGTGTATGGGGTAGTGTTTAAAACAGGAACGAATATGCGTCTTAAAATGTCAGAGTGTTTAAGACTTACCGGTCAATAATACGTTTTACTGTTGAATATACACAGAATATAGGAATGTACATCCCTTTTGAGAGTATAAAGCACATGTGTGAGATATTATTTCATTTTAGTAGGAAATCAAAAATTTGAAAAAACAAAAATATAGTTCTTCTAGGGGTTGTAACCCTATTACAGCCCATGTGGGTGACTTATCTGTATTAAAATCCTTTTGTTTTTTTCTATGTGTCACAAGCCACATAATTGGATGAATTTCTTGTCCCTAATATATTCAACCCCTGTCGATTGAGAGTGTAAGGCTCGTGTGTGTCAAATTTCCTCTTCCTAGGACTTCGAAACGTGGATGTTCAACTTTTTTTTTAAATGTTTTCGTTTTTATATGTCCGTCATTATACATATGTGTGGCTAACTTAAACTTTCTAGGATACCAGGAAGTTGGAGAATTAGTGATATGTGACTGAAAGATTTGCTTTTATATATGGGGGATGTCATTAATGAGAATATGAGGGTTAGAAAGGAGGCAACTTTTGACATTTGAGATAACACCTTTTCAGATAAAACTAAGGATATAATAGAATATCTTCTGGGAGGAACTTGTGGTTTGGCGTACTCTTACCTTAACTTTGTATTATTGTAGGATATAGAATTAGTTGTAATATTTATTAACCCACTAAATTTATAAAATAATAAGAGAGAGAATATAATATGGAGTGTAATGTAGCTGTTATTGGTCTAGAATATCTACTCCTTTAAACATCATGGAAAACCTGGAAATTGAAACGATGTCTTATAAAATAGGTTATTTGATTGATTGAATATTTATTTTAAAAAATACAACTTTAAGGTAGACATATAGACGGTTATCGTCACAAATTTTATTTTCATTTAGCTGGACATATAAAAATATTTTGAAAAGAATTAAAAAATAATATACTCATATACAAAGCTCTTACATACATTTCTTATATATAATTTCGTTTTTATACAAATAATGCTGGGCTTATGAATTCCAGTTAGAGTGTTTGTCCCTACAATAAGAATATCCATGGAAACTAATATATTTGCAATATTTATTTATATCCAAGGATACAAGTGTATTTTGTGTCATTTTTCTGCTTCTTGACATATTTAGCAGAGTTCTCAGATTTTCAAGCTTTCCGAAGAATAAAGCCAGCCCCGCATTTTCCTCATATTCCCCCCAAGTTTCCTCGATAAAAATCTCAAATAAGTGAGTAAATCAAAGATATTTACCTGTTTTAGTAAGCTAAAACTAACTATTCTATAAAATTTTTTGAAGAGTTGAAACCTAGCCACTGAATCACTCAAGACCGAAGTGAACAAAAAAAATCATCAGTAGAAGACTATATTCTCAGTACTTCAAGTTCCACGACTACAGACAGCTTCCTAAGATACGAACCTTAGATCGACGAAGCAATGTCCGACGCTGCGGTCGCCAAAGTGATGCTAGGCGTGTTGAAAATAATAATCAACACTTACTTTGACATGTTATACTATATAATTTTTAAATAAAATGGAAAAATAACTCCTAAGGTTATGTTTTTGTCTATGTGCACAACAAAAGTATAAGTACATCAGAACTAAACAAAGTATTAATGAAATAATACTGGTATGTTGCATGGCTATCACCATTGGGTCATAATAATCTCCATCTTTACTCTACCCTTCCTCATTATTCTAGGTCATATTCAACACTTCTACTAAAAGGGGTATCACACAAAATTTTAGGATAAACAGAAAATCCCCACCTCCCCAGTATTACTGAAGTAAGTCACAAAGCTGAACCTAAATCTACAAATAATGTATAAGTTAAAACATACGTAACGAATAAACTATTACTCTAGTAGTCTAAAACATTAACTAGTAGTCCGGTGTGGGTCCCACCAGCGCAAATGAACTCATGGGAGTAAATCTTCGCAAATTGGTTGATTTTATTGTTTCAGTTTTGATTTATGTATATTTGATGGTGAACCTGTCCAAAGACAATGTGTAAGGTCCATCTCCATTGATTGGTCTAACTTTGGCACCATACTTAAATTTGCTAAAGCACTATGATTTTACTATTTTTAATTTAGGATTTATTTTCGGAAGATTACAAATATATCATACATGATATATGATATTTTCTCATATAATATGTCAATATATGAATATCCCTGGTCGACTTCGGGCAGTCTTATCAATGGAGTCTACGTGTCTACGTTTGCTCATGAGGCTCACATTTGTCCAGCATTAGAGGTTACGCTGGTTTCCACTGTTGCAGTTACAATTACAATTTTACAGTTTAATTAAATTTTAAATACAAATAACATCATCTTATAAAATTTAAAGCTTTGATTTCCTTGTCAAAAAAATGCATCTCATAATGGAAACATTTGATTCAACTCCACTCGTATGTACTAGATGAGGTAATACATACAGTACAGATGATGTAGTATACACAGTTCAGCAATGAATGAATTATTCACAATGCTCGCACATTAAGAAAACAATGAATTCTTGGTCCGGGCTGGTAATATGGGTGCAACCTTAGGAAGGCACACACTCATTGGACACAGTTATGGCCATCTCATCCAGACAGATGACCGGAGGCGGACAAGCGACCCAAGAGACAAGCAAGCCAAATTATCTATTGGAAAAAATTACGTACCAATAAGACGGCAGAATGGCGGTGGGGACGTGGTTTACGCAAACTCCAAAGTAATACAAGCAAAGAGTATGAGGCTTACAGAGGTTGGCAAGAGAATCGGATAACGCTACCCTCACCGCTGTGTAGGGAGAGGGTGATATGACGTAACAGTGTCTGAAAATGTCAGTGATGGATGTCTCAAGTATTAGGACAGTAGAGAACACCAAGAAGGGCAGAGTGATCATCGCTATCCTTCATTGCGTCCTATGTTGAAGGCATAGTGAGCCCACAGTACTTACGGCGGATGTAGTGGATAAGGCACTGACATTACAGCCGCAATTTAGTTATCTTTCTACACAAGTTTATTTTACATATTACACAATATTACTGAAGTTAAAAACTGCATTTATCAATTATCAGCCCAATTCTTTTAGTATAATTGTTTTTCTAAAGAAGATCGGTTTTTATCTTTGTTGTTGCTACATATGTGGTTTGGGTGGAAAACACACACTATGTGGTGTCGTGCGCCATGCAGAGATCCCACGGGCCACGAACTAAGTCAGGTGCTTGCTCCCCGCATTCCAATCTCTTTATCTACTCATCGGTCCCAACCTACGTTTTGTTTCCTGGCTACATCGGCTGATGACTCAATACACCCAGCTCCTAAATAGTCTTTAATATTTTGCGCACAACCATTCCCATTTTTGTATTTTTTTGGTTTTCCAACAACCATTCCCTTTTAGAAATTCTCAATCAATATATACGTACAACAAAATTATAATTTAAATTATTTTGCACACTTCTTTAATAACTTGGAACCCATTTGAGGTTCAAGATGTTGAAGTTCACACTAAAAATACTTAATAGGAAGCTCATTGTGTGAAAAATTATTTTTCTTTTACTCGAATACATATGTGAATACAACCTAATCAGTAAAATATTATCCCAAAGTGATATAAGTGTATAGCCTACTTTAATGTGGTAGAAGTTTGAAATAAGATGTTTAGCGTGTAACAGAGGTCTTAGGGTTCCGGTTCAGTCAGGGATATCCTTAAAAAAAAAAATTATATTAAACAATTTATGGCGTGGCTGTCTTCTTCCAGTTTTTAAAATGCTTTCAAAATCTTAAACTTATCTTGAAAGCAGTGTAACAATTTTGAGTTTTTATCGTACCAAAGGTATCAGTGGAGAAAAGCAGTGTTAAAATTAAAAAAATGAGGAGTATACATTTCTCCAAAAATATGCTAGGTAACAACATGGGGTCATCAGATTGTTTTTTAGTTGATATTGTATTTGGCTGTCTATAAATTCAATGAGAAATACAATAACTGGCTATCCTTATACTTCAGAAATAATAATGATAAAGCAAATGCACTGGGAAAACCAAAACCGCAATTTTTTACAGCAGCAGTAAGAATGAGACTCCAGTGATAAGCTAAAACTGAATATTAAAGCAAAACTGACATTCGATCCCTAAGTATACTAAACACACCTAAATCAAGATTTTCATTCCAATCGCGCATTGTGAAGAACTATATAACGTTAAACTGCCTCTTACTGTCTAATCTTCATCATAATTCCTACTCATCCCTTTCCTGACTGTTCCTCCTCATCACCAACTTAGAGTGCCCCAGTCCTAATCGGGGCTGATGTACGCTTGCGCTACCGATGCGTTAGTGACGATGCGGATCTGAAACTAGCCACGTCAGTCCTTGGCCAGTAAGTGTGCAGTGATCAAAGATGTTGGAAGGTTTTGCTGCTATGTGCGAGCCCGAGTTGTGCACGTATACCTTTCTCAGTTAAACGAACTAACACCAGGCCCGGGGAACTGGTAGTGAAGACACCCATTCCTGTCATTTCGGCCCGAATTTCTACACGATGCGGTTTTTAACACTATGGCAACCCCCACAAACCTTAGACATATTTTAGTAATTAGAGATTGCAAAGGCAATTACCTTCGGGCTCATACGAAGAAGATGAAAATAATCTAAGAAGATTAGACGAAGATGAATAAAAATTCCATAATCACTCTGATATTTCTCTTTCCAAGGTGAGTCCCTTCCTATTAACAATGCGATGGTTGGAATGGGTGATAAACAAAACTTCATTTAAAAATTGGAGATGGAACCATTCTGGTAGAAGCAGCTAACGCCAAACAAACAAGTCAATTGCTGAAGCTTACCTTGTTCTTAAGCCAATATTAAGTATAACTCCAACCCCATAGTACTGTAAATTGCTGAAAGGAAATTGTTTTTAGTCGGGAACTTCTTAAATGCGACCTAATATTGGTGAAAAAAGAACTGAGAACCTGCTATGTAATTGATGTCATCAGGATAACAAGAATGGAGAGAACCAAACTAATCTCCAGTCCAGAACGTATCCTAACTTTTAGTTTATCCCATCCCCCGGAAACCATCAAAAAGTACTTGCTCCGCCAGTACTTTTTGCGATTCAATGTTTATTGAAATAAATTAAATTCGGCTATTGCCATTTATACAAATTTAATGAATGTATATATATATATATATATATATATATATATATATATATATATATATATATATATATATGTATATATATATATATATATATATAATAAAATAGCAACTACAATTTTGTGTTGGAAGTATAATTAATTTGAACTACACTACTCAAAAAAATGGGTACCTGATCCATGATATATACCTAATTCCATTTTAAAAATATCATAGAACTCTATCATATTACATCAAAAGTGCTGTCACTAAGAAGTGAACTTCCACTTTAGATTGGTTCCTCCAGATTGGTCTAAAATAGTAAAGTGTTACTGAAATCATGGTAGCTATTCAATAAACTACACAGAATGTTTCATACAAATTGCGGACGAAGTGGTAGGGGGTATATGCTAATTAAATTATCATTATATGGTGAAATTACTTATTTTTCGACGATGGAAGGATTGTAAAGGTAACAGGGGTGTTTCTGGTATTCAACATTGTTCAGTGATGCAAGGAATCACTAAGAAGTAATTATTTTCAAAATGGGAAAAAGAGGTAATTAAACAAAAATGAATTTATTATTAAAGTTAGTGACTATTAAAATATGAAATTAATTACACATTTTAGACATGAAAATGTTAGGGTGGAAACCCACTAAACAGATCTGTTTGGCATTGCTGCTTGGAGCTAATGTCTAGCAGGAGCGTTGTGACACAGATACACAGAAATGATATGTTTCCAGATCCTCGGGTAATAGGCTTCACTAATGCTCAGCCAACAGATATCTTTACAATTACAACCTCCTTTTAAGCCAGTTTCACTCATTTATGAACTAAATTGAGTTTTTTCTTACATATAATGAATTAATTTTTGGTTTCGATATAATTAAAACTTCCTGATTATGCCTATGGATATAAAAAGAAACAGAATATTTCATTGCTATACAGACAGAATTAACATTACACAATGATTATATTTATTTCTAAGTCACAGCTCTTCAAAATAACTTCCTGAGGATAGGAAAATAGACATGTTCTTGGTCATTCCACAAAGAATTATATTTGATTGAAGCGCCAATTTTGTAACCAAGCCAAAAGAAATACAGATTAAGATAGCGATATGAATATTTTATAGTATGTATATAAATTATGACATAAGAAAATTAAATATTTGTGACAGAAAACTGTTATGATAATTATATTGTTTTGTTAATAAAAACGTGTCTTATATGAGAGTCTTTTCTATTCACATACTGAAAAAATTATTGTTTTTAACATTTTTGTGTGAATATAACATCAAGATGATAAAAGTTGTCACTTTAAATAATCACAGTTCCTTCTGATATAATTAAAACATTTAGTTTGTTTTTCAAATCTTCATGAAAGGTATCTTAATACTTTAACTACCATGACGGTCAGATCTGACCAACAGAAAACTACCTCTTAATGCCCTGTGCCTCCATGAATATTTCTCCCTGTAATTTTCAAGTTTTGAAAAGTAATTTTTTTACTTGATATTAAATTAAAGCCATTTATTTCTACACTGCATTGAAAGTAGTTTATATATATATATATATATATATATTGTTATATATATATATATATATATTGTTATATTGTTATAAAAAAGTACAAATACAAAATGTGCGGGTCAGATTTAACCTTTAAATAACAAACATATTATATATATATATATATATATATATATATATATATATATATATATATATATATATATATAAAATGTTTGTTATTTAAAGGTTAAATCTGACCCGCACATTTTGTATTTGTACTTTTTTATAACAATACAGCTTATGTTATACTATCCAATTAATTTTTATATAGATAAGTAAACACAGTAACTAAACACTTCTGTCTTTTTTATACTCAAGTATAGAAAATATCATCTTTTTATCCTTAATATTTTCAATATTTTTAATTATTTATTTGTGAAATAGCACGTTATTGGGGTGGCAAAAATTATTTGATCTGTATGTAATTATTTATTACACATTATTAAATCTTACTTATTTACATGTAATACAAAAGTTAAGCTAATGATATTGTAAGCGTTAAGCGTTATGTAAATAAATAACTTATCCTAATAAAGAAATAAAGGAAAGCTGTGTGGCGAAGTATTACGAGTAGTTTGGGCATGGGGGCAGGACGTCGTGCATGGCGTATTGCCATGTCCACATACGAGCGATGGCCTCAAAGTGTGACCGTTCATTCCGATACATCCGACCCACTTCGGGCTCCATACAGATCTAGACAGAAACCAGACAGAGTATATAAAAATTGTATTTCCCAATGAGATTAACGAATCTAGAATAAATGTTTGATATCATGGACTTTATTATATGACATTAAGTAATAATACAATTTGTACCTTATGTATGTACAGTCCTACCCCCAATAAAGTTAACAATACTTTTATCTACTTCGCCTCACAGATCATGCTTAAGAACCTATTATTTGTCTGCAGCTCAAGACCGCCCCCAGAAGATTACGAGACTCTTATACTCCGATATGCACAGCTTGGTCTACCTGCCATAACTGTTGTTTCAGTGAGTCACATACCAGGCCTTAGTCTATAAAATTGTAATTTTTACATTTTTATATTAATAATATTGGTTATTTCTATAATTTTTTTAATTCTGCATTTTATTTTACGAAAATAGAGCCCAAACAAGAAATGATTACATCATTCCTACCATATAGTAAGGGGATAAAATGATTAATTCTACTTTCTTATGTTAGCAGATAAGGCTGAAATGATCACTAAGAAAAAAGACTACGACCTCAAGCTTAGAAACCTTAAACGTACTGCAGCAACAGAATACATAAATAAATCCGACAATAAATCAAAAGCACTGTGGACCATAATAAACTCAGAGAAGCAGGCTAAAAATCCAAGTGTAACACCTCTTCAAATGGAAATAAATGGTACATTTGAAAACAATCCCTCGTTGATTGCTGAAAACCTAAATAAATTTTTTGCAGAAGTAGCAGAAAATACACTGATAAAAAACAGAAATGATCTGCATTATGTCCCGCAGTCAATTCAAAACCCTCCCATTAGGCAATACATCGAAGTGTTCAACTTTGCTCCAACTAATGAAAAAGAAGTTTTAGAAATAATTAGCTCTCTCAAATCAAAATTATCATGTGGTTTGGATGAGGTACCATCCAAGGCTGTCAAGCATTGTGCTGAACAACTCGCTGCCCCCCTTGCTGCTGTGATAAATAAATCATTTGAACAAGGACACTTCCCATCATTACTAAAATTATCGAAGATTTACCCAAAACACAAGACTGGAACAACTACAAAATTAGAGAACTATCGGCCAATTTCATTGATATCCACATTTTCAAAAATAATAGAAAAAATTGCAATCAAAAGGATGACTGAACATCTGCAAAACCAAGAGCTGCTAACAAAACATCAGCACGGCTTCTTAAAAGGAAGATCAACACTAAGTGCATTAGTCAGCCTAGTTGAATTTGTCACAGATCAGCTGGAGGACAGCGAACTTGTAGCAGCTGTTATGGTTGACTATAGCAAAGCTTTCGACTGCTTGGGACACGACCTCATTCTAACTAAACTGGCAACTCTGGGTGTCAGGGGAGGGTCGGGGAACTGGATAGCGAGTTACCTAGAAGGACGCCAACAGCTTGTAGAATTACAAACATCAACAAATGGTAAGAAGACATCCTTCAAATCCACCTTTCAACCCTCAAATAGAGGAGTACCACAAGGCTCAGTTTTGGGCCCTTTTCTGTTTGTCCTTTTTACCAATGATTTTCCAAATTCCATAAATTATAACTCTGTAATGTATGCCGATGACACTACTCTCCTTCTAACCACAAATACTGCTGAAGAGCTCCACTCTGACATAATATCATCAACGCAAGAAACACTTCACTACTGTCTCCAAAACGACCTGGTAATAAATCCAAAAAAGACAACCTGCATAAACTTTAGTAGGCGACTGGACGAGATACCAAAAATTCCTGATCTCTTGGTAGAAAAAGAAGCCAAATTACTGGGAGTTACCATAGACTCTGATCTTTCCTGGACTACTCATGTCAATAATTTGAGCAAGAAGCTGGCATCAGGAGTTTTTGTTGTGAGAAGAATGAAGTGGATTGGAGGACTCGATATAGCAAAAGCAGCCTACTACGCCTTGATTGAATCCCACATTAGGTATGGTTTGATAGTGTGGGGTGGCACAACCAAACAAAACCTAAATAGGATCCTAGTCCTACAAAAGAAAGCAATAAGAACACTTGCTGATCTAAAACCAACAGAGAGTTGTAGAGAATCTTTCAAAGCACTAGGAATTCTAACAGTGATAAGTCTCTATATCCACACTGTTGTTACCCACACACACCAGCAGGACTACAGACGAGGGGAGAATATCCACCACTACAACACGAGACGAGCAAAAGACTACATACTTCCACTACACCACACTACACAGTACAGCAAGAAGCCGTCGTACATCGGACGTAAACTGTATAATGCACTACCAGAATCACTGAAGAACCTGAACACCCAACAACTGAAGAGACAACTACAGGACTGGCTGGTGGAACGACCGCTATACACATTGGAGGAATTCTTCACCATGACACAAACCTACTAATTTTGTAAAGCAAGAAGCATGAAGACAATTCTGTATTTTGACGCCATTACATTTTCTTGATGAAATTGTAAATAAAGCATTTTGATTGATTGATTGATTGATTGATAGTTTCTTACACTTTAATTTGTAATATACACCTATTAATGAACTAGATAAATAATATTCTACACTATTTGTTGATGTCACGGCAATCCAACCAAACTAAACAAGAACTTCATATTGATCCCAATCAAAAAATCATACAAACTAAAATAATAACTTGTTGTGTTACTGTACTATTAATCTAATAACGAAAATTACTTATCTATTTGTTGGATATTTTATAATATTAATTAAATTTTTTTAATTGTTTTTATATACACACAAACATTATTTATATTTTATATACAATTATAATACAATTATTTCAATACAGTAATATAGGGTGTTCAACTTAAAAAAGTACATACGTTGCTCATTAGGCTGTAAAAAATTCATTTGTTTGTGGAAATGTATATATTTGTGTGAAATGGGTTAAATATTGTTTCTAATGTTGGTATGACTGGAGCTGGAGTGGGGATGCTTGTTTATTCCCCATGTATTGCAGTTGAACCAGTGAAGGTCAAGCATTGAGGTTTGAACATATTTACATTTGAAGTGAGGTTAGGTTACATATTAGTATAATGTTGTTTGTTAAATTTACTTACTTAACTGTTGAAGAACGTGTATTTATTAACGTGCATGAACGTGCATCTTATTCAGTGACAAAATCTCCTACCATATGTCGGCAACATTCATGAAAAAATTTTAAAAAGAAGCCCTAGTTAAAAGTTTAATCCTCTAACTGGCAACTGCTGTATATACGGCAGTTAAGCCACTCACGTACTGGCACTGCCATATATACGGTAGTAAGCAGACGTTTCATAAATCGGTTATTATTTGCATATTTTTGATGTTTCGGTTTTAAAAACCGAATATCAATCGATGGCAGAATAACTGAGCAATCAATTGAGGTATATTAATACTTAATAAATCAAACTTTGATCATCTTTATATAGTTAAATAAAACGTCTTGTGCAAGCAACTGTTTTAACTAACTGTGACCAGCTGACTGGGTCGACTGTCTCATTAGTTACATCTGCTGAGATTGTGTTTTGGTGTCTGTCTAATTGATTTATTTTTAGTTTGTATTTTGTTTTGGTTATTAGTAATATAGCTGACAAAGTCACACTTAATTTTAGGAACAAATCGAGTGATTTGAGAGAATTATTTGCTGAATTGAGACCTGCAAGCTTATTAGACTTGTTCAAGATTAAATTTTTTGTGAATAAAAAAACTATAGCAACAATAATAAGTGAGTATTAGTATTCCTTTAGTTTTCCTGAAAACAACGATATATATAGTAAGATATATATATAAGTTGAATGTCAGTGTTGTAAAGCAATTGTACAAAAATGCTGAAAATAAAATGTTAGTGGATTTTGTGCTAAAGTTCAAAAATTGCTAAAAAAGTTAAAAAAATGAAGTAAAAGCGCTAAAACTATAAATTAAAGTTTCACTGTCAATTTTCCTTCATAAGATAAGGTCTATCATCTTCTCTTATTATCTAGGCACACAAAGGATGTATTTGGTTATGGCTCTGTAGGATGTGCAAAACAGACAACAGGTGGGTGGAGCTAGACAAAGGACAACCTTCTACCCCTGCCGCACGGAATGTAGGTCGTCTTAAAATATTTCCTAGTCAATCGCAATCAACACAGAGTGTTTACCTGCCATTCCAAAGGCTATTATTTATAAAATAAAAAACTCTCCAAGAGACACAATGTATAATTTCGGATATAATCGTGTTTGGCGTTTCGGTAAATAACTATCATTAGAACATATACGTCTATGGCTAGGAAGGGTTAATAAAGGTTACAGTTTTGAACAGTTTGAATAGAGTTAATAATATCAGGCAGAGAAAGAAAATGAAAATAGGATCATTCTAGCTAATTAATGACTGTATACACGTAATAAGATCTTCAGTGTTTAAAGATATCACTCCAGATCGAAATTATTATGAATCATTCAATAATATGTTTAATACTCTTGTGTGATTCTAACATACATATCATTAGCAAAATAGAAGAGAGCTCATTGCTTTCAACAATAAAATATTACTGAAACTTTGACTTGAGGCCATACATGAAAATACTGTGTGGAGTATTTAATAGAACTAGGAAACAAAAGAGACAATGGTTTGATGGTCCACATAAGAACAAGAACAAAAGAGATGGCCAGACACATACTGCCAGAAGGTAGGCCACTAGGAAGATCCAAATACAGTTGATTGGATAAGGCTGAACCAGACAATTATCAAATGAGAACAAGGGACAGGACAGAATAAGATAAAAGATTACTGCTGTTCCGTCTGAGTTCCCAATGAATAACCAAACATCTAAACAATACTTTTCACTGCCTTGTTAGGTGTCATCATCTATCAGATATACTCTATTTCCCTATACTTTGTTTTTCTTTTGCTACTCTTTCCTATGTCCCTCCCCCTCCTCTTCATACAACCACCTGCTGGTGGTCCATAACCCCATTTGACTCATACAGCACTTGGTCTTCTACATAACGTAGCTATGTTGGGAAAAGTTGATTCAATGTGAATGTTGAGTTTAGCTCCGGTTCAACTTTCTATTAGTGCAGCATCTGAAATCTGAAACTGTGACAGACTTGACTCCTGGAATTTGGAGTCATGTTCGTCTGAAGAAATTTTTAAAAAGTTGGTGACGAAGATGCTCAAAACAAACTCTTTGCATTGTTTTGGCATCAGAGACACCTAGACTACAAAATATAGTGTAAGAGGTATTCTCATTGTCTCATCATGTGCACTGAATATGAAAGTCTGTGAAAGTATCAGATTTAGACGTTACACAAAGAGAAAGAGCCAAACTCAACAATCACATTGGGTTTCCTTTCCATCATTTCTACTCTTAGCATTCAATTCATTGTCTTTATATCTTTACCTATTAATAGCTCTTAGAACATTTTCCCATCATATAGAATTCTAGTTGTGTGATAAAATAAGAACAATCTGTATGGACATTGCAAATTTTTCCTAGTCATCATCCAAACAACTTTTATACATCTAAAACTGAGTCATCCATTTTCTGTGGACTACCCTGTAAGAGCAAACATCTTACCTGACAGAATGGGTCAGTAAGCAGACTCTGGATGGAGATTAGGACCTTAGAAATGGTGAGTGCCAATGTCCAGTTATGCTGAATGCAGTCAATACCCACATCTCCATGACGAGAAACATTTGGGTGGAATATCCTTGTGATAAACCTCACTGTGGGAGGTTTCATTGGATAACTGCAACAAATCCAACTATCTTACAGAATACATTTCCAATATATTTTAAACCAACTCCCGGACGCTCTCATATGCACTTAAATATATATTTAAGATATCCAGGTATCAACAAACTCAAAGAATTTTGATTGATTTGAGCAATTTGAAGGTGCTTTTGGATGTACTCAAATATATAACATCTTCTATACTTACAAATTAACATATATTTTGGTTTTATTTTTGGAACTAAAATTATGTTGTTTTGCTGAATTTGTTTACTGTTTTTATGGAGACATTTTTTAGAGATATATTTACTTTTTATGCAAAAAAGACATTTTTAGTCTTTTTTTTAAATTTGTTTTTTTTATATACCATCCACTAAATCATTCTCATTAACCCTGTCCATGTTCTCATGCCTTCATCCATTTGTGAGTCGCATATTTCCATGTACATTATACTAGAAATAAAACTATAAACTTCTACAGGACGGATAACATGCAACAACAACACATGGTAGCTTTCTTCACTGTGCCACTACAGCGAACTCACCAAGGTGCAAACACTCAAGAGGATCAAGAGAGTGCTGACATTCAATAAAATATGCGGTTGTTATAAAAAGGCTTCTTGCACAATATTGAACAAGAAAAACAGAATAAAATATAAACTATATAACAATACATAGCATTACGTCAGTAGCACACTTTTAAGTAATTGCTACGAACATAATACTATGTCAAAAACTGTGAAAGAGTTAAAATATATTTATACATAATAAAAAATCAGTAACATAGAAGCATGTTAAGTATTTTGCTTCTATGTTAAAAGCAACCTACTCGTATTATGGTACAGTCACATTGATATATAAATGTATACTCATACAAACAACACGAGTAGCCATATAAAAAAGTTACCAAAGCCTATTCAATAAGTAATTTGATATCATTTTATATCAAAATGGCTCTAAAGAGACCAACTTTCAATAAACTAACAATTAACGATAAAACTAACAATTTTCAGATTAGCTTTTGTGTTATTAGGTGGTCTTCAAAAGTAAATAATAGTAATTGGTTAGGTGATGATTTTATTAAAATCAAACATACGCTAAATACAAGTTATTAGGATTCAAGTCTTGAAATACAAGAATCAGCAATCGATTTTTTTAAATTTGGAACCAGATTTGAGATTTGGAAATTTTTAATCCGATCATTACTAAAAACAGATACTTTCATTTAGTACTTGTAAAAATGGGATTTACACTGTCAGCAACATTTTTTGAACTTATCTATATTTACTTCAATTAAAAATTATCTAGAACAATAATACATATACTAAGAGAATTTAAACAAAAACAATGGTCCTACAAACCTTATCATTTGGCAAGAGCCACAATAATAACTAACACAGTTGAATAAAGAACAGTGTTGAAAAGCAACAAATAATATAATAATAATGAAAAACTTTCACAATAGCTCTTTTAACAAAACACTTGATGATCGTAACATGTGTAGGTTACGATAAAAACTCTGTATCAACCACATATATTAAACCACTACACCAGGTGTCAGAAAAAATATAATACTTAACCATTCACACTCAAAAGAGGAAAAAATTAAACTTCCATAAATTGACAAAAACTTTGGCTGAAATAACATTGTTTACTATCATTGAAATTTCAATTTTCAAATATGGCTACATTTAACTTTATACACTTTTTGAACCAACAAAACTGGCAACACCACGGCCCTCATAGGGCTACACATTGTTGTTTATTGTAGTATCTTGTACAGTACTAGACATAACAGTTTAGATAAAGTTGTATAACAAATTCATTATTTTTAAGTGTCCCATATCTCAATTTCAGATAAATATCAAGTAATGATCTAAAACTGTTTGTACATGATGCAAACTGGCCTTCCGTAACCCTTCAATTGTAAATTGGAACTTATTTAATAGAAAAGTGTTTAAGAACCTACAGGTACACGACTTGATATTAAATATTTAGATTGTTTCCAGTACTGACATTATCCTTACACACCTGTATGGAACCTGCAGATACAGGTAAAATATGCCCCCTTCATAAGGACTGCCGACTGGTCCAGTTATTGTGGCCATCCAGTGACAGCTCTTCGTGTCTAGAGGAAGCACTTCAATGCCCTCCGGTGGGTCTATCTGCAGACCTTAACAGTATCACCATTTTATATACAACTGACATTAATTGTAAAATTGTACAATATTGCAAGTAAAAATTCAAATATTAGCTGATGTTAGTTCTATTGAAAATTTTAACCCTTGAACTGGTTATAATCTATTTTTTAACCATTAATTACATTGAATGTCTTGTCATAGTGTACAATCTCATGATAACTCTATTTTTCTGTATTCAAACATAAACAAGTGCGGGTTGAAAGATAAAAGATCCAACATTTAATATTAAAATATAAAACACTCTGAACATCTAAGTTTTCTTATTGTGTAAGTAATGTTTTGGTGTGATGTGAATTTCTTAGATTTCAGTCATGACACCAGCTTTGCAAGTCTACAATAAAATATTCTGTACTATGTTTTTATGTCAAATCTGTTCCTTACAAGAGTTTTTGTTCGATACAACTCTGAGTACTAGTGTTGTTCAAAACAATTGTTTTTCTCTATTAGAATCATTGTCATTCAAGATATGATTATATCCATAAAATCATACACATTACTAATTTTGTATAAATTGCAACCACCACTTCTAAATAAATAGTTTTAAAATCAAAACTTCCTCTGAAATAATGTAGTTTCATTTTTTATAAAAACAAATAATAGCTATTTTGTTGTCATAAAAGATTGTTTACATAAAAATCCAGTAATATAAGTTTTTATTCTTCATACAATGTATTTTCTAAAACAAATAGTCTCATATTGTAAAAAATTCTAATAATTCTATTGAAAGGTGGTTATACATCATTCCTGATTTAAAATATTCTAAACTAAATATAAATTTATTTTCTCAAAAGATATTTGGTACGTTTCAATGCAAATATTATACATTTTGTATATTTAAGATTTGTTTTTCATAAAACTTACTTTGTCAGAGAATGTGCTACCCTAATTTCATACTTAACTTTTAATATTTATAAGGATTTTATTTATCTTCCTTTTAATTTTTGTAAAATAATTTCTTTATGAAAATCATGTTTCTAGTTTTAACTTAAAAAACAGACAAGCAATAACTTTTTTAACTTTGTAAAATTGTTGAAATTCATCTGCCATTTAAAGAAAAATATTATTGCTAGTTTGTTTCAGTACTAATTCATACTGAACAAACAAACTTTCATCGAACTCATTCATTTATATGCATTATTAGCTTTTTAATGAACAGGTGTATACAAACTCTTCTGCAACACATGTAAAATTTAAATATGAATCAAACTTCTATACATATTTACATTTCTTTTGCATTCTTACAGTATAAAATAAAATAAAATCATTAACTGTAAGGATAAGATTTCAATATAATGAAAAATGGAAATAGATATTAACTTATAATTTGTACTTCATACTGTATACTGTTACCTTAAATAGAAATGAATTATCGGTTATTACTACTTAAGAAATCTGTAAAAGCTATTACACTCAGCATAACTTACTTTTCAGTTCGTTGCGGAGTCGGTGTCTTCGCCAAGAGTTCTCCTCACCAACTGGCTGCAGCTGTTGTGACATTTGGACCAAGCAAATCTTGCAGGGACAGCTGTCAATGCTGGAATGAATAGACATTGTAAATGTACATTTAAATACAGACAATACAAACAGAGCAAAGCAATGTTCCAGCAAATGTATGTCAAATAAAATCTCTATGATTATAATAGAACAAGAGTAATATTATTATAGATATTCAATAATACGAGGCACGTCCAGAAAGTAAGTGTACTGGTACTCTCACAGCTGTAGGGAATACTTTTTCGACATGTTGGCAACACTACCGCGTAGCCTGACTCCTCCCCTTCAAAACGAGACCAATCCGAGGTTAGTGTGTTGAAAACTCTTGACGCAGTAGCATCTCTCGTGAAAAATGTTGATCGTATCTCCTGCCAAGTGCGAAATTCGCGCCATCATTCGCTACGTCGTTGTGAAGGGAAAAAAGCTCCGGTTGAAATTTATAATGGGGTGAAAACTGTTTACGGTAATGGAGCTATGAATCGTACTAGCGTGTACAAGTGGTATCACGAGTTTAAAAATTGCTGTACTTCCGTGCATGACGATCAGAGGAGTGGAAGACCTTCAATTGTGACTGATGAACTTGTGAAAAAATCGAGATTGTGGTCCGTGACGATCGCAGATTAACGTTATATGAACTTTCTGCAATGTTTCCACAAATCTCCAGATCCCTGATACACGAAACAATCACAGAAACTCTCGGATATTGGAAATTGTCCCAAAATTGGACATATTGGAGGTGGGTCCCAAAACAGCTGACAGAACAGCATAAGTTGAATCGAGTGCAGAGCTCCAAAGAGTTTTTGAAACGCTACGAACTTGAAAGAGATGATTTTCTTCTGATTGAAACTAAGAGGCAGTCTAAACAGTTTTCACCTCATTATCAATTTCAACCGGAGCTTTTCCCTTCACAACAAGGTAGCGAATTACGACGCGAATTTCGCACTTGGCGGGATACACTGGACATTTTTTGCGAGAGATGCTAATGTGTCAAGAGTTTTCAACACACTAACCTCGAATTGGTCTCGTTTTGAAGGAGAGGAGTCAAGCTACACGGCAGTGTTGCCATCATGTCGAAAAAGTATTCCCTACAGCTACAGTAATACCAGTACACTTACTTTCTGGACGTGCCTCTTAAATACAATGTTAAGCATACCTTCAAATGATGAAAAAAAAAATAATTTTTTCAAACATGTATTAAAAACTAACAATAATTAAAAAATATTCCAAAAAATACATTAAAATTATAGAAATTAAAAGAAAATGAAAAATATTAACACAAAAGAAGAATGAAATATTTACTTAAATTATAATCAAGATGCTCAAAATATTCAAAGTTCAAATCTAAAGAACAAAAACCCCAAATTTTAATGGAAACTCAAACTTTAAATCTAGAAAAAAACCTATACAAATTTACAACTGTATCACTAAATTATAAATTTAATATGTATTCTAAAAAACATCCCAATAAATAAATATTTATTTACTAATTTAAAAAAAGAAAAGTTAATTGTGTTGTACACTTCATTATGGCAAAACATGTGTTGTGTTTGGATAGAAATGTACATAACAAAGGACGTGACTTTACTCTTTATAAAACTAAAACAAAAGTAAAACAACTAACATTTAATGACCCTCTGGGAAAGAGCTAGCTTGAGCCATGCCTGTGTGAGAGCTTAAGTTGTAAAAAGTAAATATCTATGGATTCCATTAATAATTACCTTCATTGGTATAAATGTGTCATCAGAGAATAAATTTGTTTAAGTAAATTAGTAAAAGAATTGGAAGAAAGTGCATTTGGTTATTCAATGGGGCATGACAAACAAAGGAGATGTTCATCTAATAAAAGAACACAGAGATGAGATGGACAAACACCAAGTAACAATTAGTTTAATTAGCCCAGCCTTAAGAGGTTACACAATATACGTATTTTCTAGATAATACATATATTACACTACATTCTTTACCAAAACTACATTTGAAAATTACAGTTGTTGTTTCTTTACTTTTGAAATTGAAATAGAAAATAATATTTGTCCCAACTTGCATAGTTATACTACAGTACATTAAAGACTATTTTGTAAAATACCAAAGTAGTTTTGTTTTCATATTCCGTGACACAAATAAAATGTTTATAATTTCTAAATACTTATTTAATTTACTCACAGCTTAGTGTAGACAGAGAACCAGTCTTGTACGTTACAAATAGGCTTGTACAGAGGCCACCTACGCAATGTGTAGGTGTGCCACGACTCTCCTGTTTTATAAGACTGGAGCACCTGTCTCCAACGCTTACACACATTTCCCACACACCACAGCGAAATATCGTCAAGATACGAGAATACTGCCAACAACACTGCAACAACACAAGTTAACCAGTGTTTTACATTGTTGTATCTGAAATACATGTGCAATGTATAGATGAGAAGGTACAGAAGTGCAGACAGGGTGTTGTAAATTATAGATTCAGGATAACTGCACTGATGACCATTGTTGCTGGTATTTTTCTGGGATAGGATATTAAATATTAGTCAAACAAAATACATTTCTTTCTTTTGATTTTGATCCAATTAGCTAATACATAATGCTTTAATAGTGTAACAATAAGTTACAATACAAAAAAAATACGGCCTTAGTTCTATGATATGCAGAAATTAAATCATATCTAGTTGAATTTCAAAATATTATACGGGAATGGCATCAGAATATTTACAGCAACAATCAGAAACTTTAAAAATTCCAATTGTTTTCAGGTGAGAGAAGATTTTTTTTATCTATCAGCCTTTCAAAGCTATCAGTTAATACTAACACCACCCTCACCAGAGTCCATATGAGACACCTCTGATACGGTTGGTACGATAGTGGTAACAAGGGATAACAGGATTATGTAAATTTACCATTGTTAAATGTTACAACATAATGTTTCAAGGACTGAAGTCTATTTTTTCGGGTGTCAAATATTAATACATTAAGCATTAAAAAGTAAACAACTCTATAAGTCATGGCAATGAACACAACAAAGTCAAATACATTTTTATTGCTGTTAAAAGTTTACTCAATGAGAAGTTACAGCTCAGGGCCATTTAATATTGACAAGTAATATATAACTAACAAGTAACTAATATAAAAGTTCAATAAATGGACATATTTTTACAGGTTCTGCTTACTCTGTGACATCCATCAGATGTTACTTGACAATTCACCACTAAAATGCCTGTGATGTATTGAATCAGTTTATTGATAAAACAGAAGATTTCAGCGTGTTTTGCAAAATCCAACTACCCAAAAAAACATTTTAAAGTGTACTACACTAAAAAGACTACAAAATGTAGCACATTCGAACATTATCAGTAGTAAACACTAGCTATGTTTAGATGAAACACTGTAAAATGAATGTTTAGTTAGATTAGTTGTGTTAAAATATGTATAAAAAATGTTGTTTCTTTAAATACATATGCTAAAACTTTGTCTATGATTTCATCTTTCGACAGAGTTAACTATTGTTAAATCAGAATAAAGAAGTAAACAATAGAAATACCGGTATTTAAGCATTTTTCATGTGTGAATAGTAGATTTATACTTGTTATTTTTTGAAAACCACTAAAAACACCCAGCATTCTATGAAGGGGATTTTTTAAATATAAATATAAAGTGGGCCAGTATTTAAAGTGTTAACAACAAAAAGTTCACACCGATAACCATACATTGACACATTGTTTAGTGTTTGCAATCTCAGTGCATCTAATTATCAAGTCACAGACTCCAAAACTGAGACTCAGAAATGAACTTTTTATGCAGTAAAAGTATACTCTGGTAACCTAAACCCTTATTTTTTTCCTGATAAGTACTGTGTATGCAGAGCTCCTATAAAAAGACAATAAATTTACAACAGTATAATAATCTGGGAGAACAGGAAGTCCTAGCTCAGTTGTCAGTCATACATCCATTTTAACCAGTTTTTGAACTTCCAAACCATTCAAAAAAGGAATCTTCTCTGAACAGCTTCAACTGCTCAACATATGTAACCTTTGTCTTCATTTCAGACGATGGTAGTATAATCAAGATGGCTGTCTGAAATTAGAAATAAAAAATTGGTCTAAAATACTTCATGAAACATGATAGCAAGTTTTAAGTGTAATTATTTAGACCACAACCACACTAACCTTCTGGAGGCAAACATTCAACAATGTGTGGCGAGCAGTTATCGGGCTCACGCGGGGTGGTGAGCAGTTCCAGGCGATGGGCTAAGGGGTCAGGACGGGGTGGGGGAGTGGATGGTGGAGCAGGCTGAGGAGCCCCTCCCTGATTAGAACTTCTTCTTTCTGGTCCACTAAATAGGTCTGTTGGTTCATCATTTCCAGAATCTCCATCATCAGTTTTCTGCAGACAGTAAACTGATATTTAGTTTTATAATAAAAATAAAATGTTGAACACAGTAATAAACAGATATTTAAAGAGCATAATATCTGTAAGTAAGAGTAATTACTTCTGAAAAGGATCTTTATAATTATTAACTTGAAAAATATATTAATTAATTATAAACAGAGTATAAAATTCAATGAGCTCAAGAACATTACTAATTAATATTTAAAGAACTATCATTCAATATGGTTTTGTCATTTTTTCGTACTCAATTCTCTTGGTTTATTAATGTTTATATTATAGTTTTTATTTCAATTCTGTTCCTATTAACATCTAAATAAAGATTTTTTTTTCATCTATTGTTTACGCCAGAGTTATATTTCTTTGTCTCTTATCTTATAAATTAAAATGAATTGCAAAATATGTTGATAAGCATTAATCTCGAGAACGGCAGGACCAATTCGGCTAATTCTTTTTGTTAACTGTTGTGACCTGAGGAAGGTTTAGATGACAGGAAAGATTAGAAAAGTTACCTGGAATATTTTGGAATTTGGACAAAAATGGTAATATTTATGTTTTATGATTCAAATTTAACTGACACCAAACAACTGTTCACACTTTCAACTGATGTTCAACAAAGTGGCAAAAACATTGTTTACGTTTAACTTTATAAAATATAAAGTATGTAGTATTTAATCAGTAGAGTAATGTAAACAATACAGACAAAGTCAATATCTATTTTTACACCAGGTTGCGCCAGTGACGAATTAAAAACATCTAACACATTGTAAATACTATTTAACACGTTCGCTGCGTGCAGTAACTCTGGTTATCACTGTTATGCTGCGCTAGGAATGATTGGTGAGCCTTTATTCTGAAATGAGGTCAGTGTATGGCCAGCACTCGAGCTATCACAACGCTGTATTTCTTGCTCCTCAGGAAGTACTTTTCCTGCATTTTTATGCTCTTCGTTTTCACATTAGACTTTTTCATTAGTTTTAATGATTTTTTAAGTTTTTATAGTAGTAAGTGATTGTGCAACACAATGGATCTTCCCCTGGGACCAGGTGGTGTACAACAACCAAGTTCTAAGCGTACAACAGAGCCAGTATTGAGTTCAGACAATGAGGATGACAACATGGACGATGTGGAGTACCAGAGAGACTCGGAAGTTGAGGATCCTGATTACGAGACCAACCCACCCCAAATGGAGAGCTCACAACCTGATTGGAATGAAAGATATTTCCTTTACTAGATAGGAAGGATTTTTAGTTCCTTTGCCAGATGACAAATCTCAAATTAGTTTTTTCACACTGCTTGTGGATATAGTTTTTTTAGAGGGAATTGTTAAGGCAACAAACAAGTACGCACTTGAGTTTTTTGTGGACCCCATACTGTACCCGGCTCTTGAGTTGGCAAGTGGAAAAACCTGTTTATTGAAGAGTTGTAGGTTTTTCTTGGTCTTATTTTACACATGGGTATAATACTAATGCCCAGACTCCAAGATCATTGGAAAGCAAATAAGTTGTTTTCTTCTTGTTTCCCAAATTTCATGTCACGAGACCGATTTTTGATTATCTTACATTGCTTGAATTTCGAAAGCCATCCTGATCCATCTAATTGCTTATCTAAAGTCCAGTTCCTTATTGATTACTTCAACAACAAAATGGAGTCTGTGTACTACCCACAACAAAATCTGTGTATTGTTGAGGGCATGGCACTTTGGCGTGGTCGGCTATATTTCCGTCAATACATAAAGGGAACGGCACAAACATGGGATCAAACTATACAGTCTATGCGATCCTCATGGTTTGATTTTAAAGTTCTTCATGTATTGTGGTGTACTTGATGATTTTGGTGGCAAGAGACATGCGGCTAACGTTGTACTAAAATTAATGCAAGGAAAACTAAATTGCGGACACAGCCATTACATGGACAATTATTATAATAGTTTTTCTCTCACCTCCACTCTTTTTCGAAAATACATCACAGATATGCTCAGATTGTATACATTTCAACAGATGTTAAGTGACCTAAGTTGAAAAAAGAAGAAACTATTGCACGTTACGCCGAAAGTGTATTGGTAGCTAAATGGAGGGATAAAAGAGTAGTGTCTTACATATCCACAGAACACACTAATGAAATAGTCACTTCAATCAACCGCAACCAACTTGAAAGGAAAAAGCCTCTGCCAATTATTGTAAAATGCCCCTATTCATAGATTCCAATTATTTGCAAACAGTAGTTTAATTTCAAATTATTATTTTTAAACTTAAACTATTTTTTTCGAACTCTCTAGGATTACAAAACTTCCTATTAATCTGGAATTGGAGAATCTTAACAACACAACACACCTTGAATTTTATAGCTTTAAATCCGTCCTACATTTAACATTTTCTTATTAAGTAAACTTCAGTTTTAGTTTATACTCAACCATGATTGTTACAATATTTCTACGTGAAACGCCAACATGTGCAAAGACAAAAGAATTTCTTAAATTTTCTAGCAATTTTTACTTATTCTACTCAGTTAGCTGTACTGGTATGATATTAAATTTTAATATAAAAGAACAATTTAAAACCCTAAACCACTTTACTTGTTCTTTCATAGTAGAATTTCCAGGATGTCTGACGAGATTTAAGAGTTCATGTTAAAACATGTTTAATGCATCTGAAATCACTTAGTCACCTTTTGCAGTATAGTTCATGGCCTTGAAAATAAACCCATTCTAGGGTTAAGGAAACATTTCCAAATATTTATTCTATGAAAAAATATTCCGAAGAGTATCAGTTGAATGTCAAACTTACATCACTAAAAACGGGAATGTCTTGAGCACTGCCCAACTCCTCCGGGAACAAAAATGTGTGACATGTAGCACACACTGGTTCTTCAAAACAGGGTCCATAATATCCATTGCAGATAAAACACGATGCGTGCTGTAACAATAATTATTACTATACATGCATGCCTTCAAAATTCGATATATAAATAAACAATACAGTACAAACAAATATAAATTGCAACCGTACAAAAACGTCAATCGATGTAAGCAAGAATAGACTGTCCCTCATGTGTCTTTTTTCTTTATCATACTGACTTAATGAAAACGCATTACACTTGAAAAATTCAGGAAGTCATTAAGTGCCTTACAGGAACTTAATAGGCAGTGGTGAACTAAGGAAATTAGAAGCAGAAGAAATCCATTGGTTGATAGAATCAACCATGTGCTGCACTGTCAGTTCTAAACACATTTTCACATGAAAAACACAACCTGTACAAAAGAAAAATTAAACTACAAATCATTTATCTTAAAAGCTAAAAATGTAAAAGACTGAAACAATTTTAGAAGATATATAATCCAAAACTCCAAAGGTAAGTAAAAACAAGTAATATTAAACAAGTATTGAGCCTATACACTCATAGTAGTGGAGCCCAAGCGGGGATTTTTCGCGTTACTAGAGCGCGTCAGAAAATTATATGGGGAACCTTTAATATAGGGGTCTGCGTTGAGGGCAGACCGTCAGACTAGTAAAAAAAAATTGATCCTAAGAAAAACTCGTGCTTGTCAGATAAATACAAGGTAAGTTAAGTACATGTAGAACATTGTAGATTTCAATAATCTGACGATTTAAGCGTGGTATAAGGAAATAGACAAGTCACAAAGGTGTAAACAAATATGTTACCTCGAAATACTCAAGCACGATTGAACTTTTTTTTATTTTGAAGGAAATCTTTTAAGGATAACGGAAAAAATATAATCTGACGATTTTCATGGGGTGAGGTAGCTAAAACTATAAATAAAGGGTGGAGCGTATAGCCACTGATAACTGTATATTTCTCACTCTGTCCCTCTCTTTCCTTCTCACTCTCTCGATGTCTTTCACTCTCTCGCACCATCCACACACTACCATCTGCCACCATAATGCCATCTCAGCTGATCACAAAAACTTGTTTTTGTAGAAGTACAATGTTTTTATTTATTTGTTTGATTGTTTAATGCAATAAGTTTTATATACATTACAATAATGAGTGATATAAGTGTGAAATGTGTATTTTGTGGAAAAAACGTATGAAAAAAAAAATTTCAAATGGTCAGATGAACAATATTCCTCCACATTATTGTCAGATTATCATTTACAACAGTCAGGACATCGAATTGAACCGCCTGTATAAATATCTGACACACTCGAGTATTAAAAGACCGGATTTTTTTTACATTTTCACAAATCTGTCATGATTTTCAATCACGTCCAAATTGTCAAGTCATTTAAATAGGATACTTTTTTTGAGTTTACTTAACATTCCCTCTGAATATCTGACACACTCGAATAACTTTTTTTTTCTTTTTTCTATCCCTTTTTATGGCCACCGTTCACTAATTACCCGTCAGATTAATATCGCTCGGTTATCAGAAAGACATAGCGCGTATACATTATGAATGTCTGACGCGCTCAAGTATTTCCATGTGAAGTTTTTTTTTTTACATTTTTGAAAATTTGTCCACGCTTCCTCCACACTGAAATAAAAAACTTAACATAAACTTTCTTCGCTTAAAGACTTAATCTTCACAATCCTATAGGCCCCTATAACGCTTTAGTCACTGCAAATTTAGCATCCCGGACTCCCCTACTATCATAATCCATATTTCGGTACTTTGGGATTATACCGACCACACTAGTATGAAGAACACAAAAATAGAAATTTATAGAAACAAACATGATAGAACGAAAAAACAACTCTTCAATTACAAAATTACAAACTTACAAGCATTTCCAGGTATTGTGATCGCTGTTATCTTATCTTTCTCGAGAATCCTGATTACGGCAGGCCGCGCAGCATCACGTGATTTGCACGGTACATAATTGCCTTTCCATTACAATTCAATTTATATTTCTGATTAGCCCCTCTAGAATTTGATATTTTACTGATAGGTACTATCTCGAGGGATGTTTTTCTTTCGTCGACATCAGCGCGGGGCAGCACCGAAGGTGCTGTCAATGCCCGCGCTGATGGCCGGAGGCACTCGCATTTTGGGTGGCGGAATGTGATCAAGAATAAAAACAAGTTTTTAGTGTTTTTTTAATAAAGAGTTTAGTTTGGTAAATGATTGTTTTTGTTGAATTTTTGTGTTTGGATAAATGTAGAGGTAAAACACGGAAGTACAACAAAGCGATGCACCAGCTGAACGGGCGGCGAGACTGCAATCACGTTATCTACTAGACGCTCGACTTTGACCTCTGTCTGAGGATGGGGAGGGGTTTGCGATAAGACAATTCCTGTTTTATATTGACGAAATATTGTTCTACGCTAATCTAGTAATCAGTAGAAACGAAATGTGAAATAACGATTCATGTCTGGGTGTGGTCGGTATAATCCCAAAGTACCCATATTTCATTCTTACCTGGAAAACTATGGTTTAGTAGCCTCAAATAGAGCAGACATGTTAAGATCTAGCATTGAAACAATTCTGGTGTTTCATACTAAAATATGTTTATCTAGTTGAAAATTAAAGAATATAATTAACTATTCCCAGTGGTAGCCTACATATTTTGTAAGATTTCATAACACTTTAAAAAAATTATCTTAAAAACATGTTTATTACCCTATCAACAGATTCTTGCATTTGCTACTTTTAGAATTAAGTAATATGCACAAACTCTCTCATCTATCATAAATATGATATAACTCATTTATAAATATAATAATATAGACAACTTCAAATAATTTCTTGTTAACGTCAAGATAATTTTATTATTAATTAATTTGTATTTAGGTAGAATTAATGTTGTGTTCATCCACCTCATCATCGTATTCTTAATTTTAATTACCTCAATTTAAAGTATTATAATTATTTGAACCTAAATTTATTTCCAGTTCCACAATTTTTAAGTTGTTCAAACAAAAATAATAATTTATTTTCAATATTCACTATAAAAATTCTCTTCAACGTTAGGCTACACAATACTTGATAAGAAGACAATAAAACTACAAGAAAGAAGGCTTTGAATAACATTGTTGAGAACTACCACTTGAGTTGCCTGCCCCCTCATACTTATTCTCGATTTGACTAGGCTAGTATACAAACTAAAGTTGGGCACTAACCCAAAATTTGTTTTTAAAGCCTGGTTGATAAAATCTCTCTGTGATGAAGAGTACTCTCTGTGGTACACATTTTTGGTGAGGCCCAACCTTTACTACTTCATCAGAACTTCACACTTAAAAGAAATATGATAAATAATTCCCAATGTACTGCCTGAACTTCCATTACGCCTATTGCACTTCATATTCCTCTGGAGAGTCCCTTGTAATAGATCGTCTGACAAAACTACTCATTTAAACTTCCCTCAAAGGTGCTAAGTTGTCTAGTTTATTGTCTCTCTCGCCTTCGTCCATCCAACCAAAATAAAGTTTTCTTGAGATTTATTATCCATTGCACTAAACTATATCAAATAAATGACAAGAAAGCACTAACACAAAAGGTCCGCATAACTAGAGAAATTCTAACAGTAGACAGTACGTAACCAGTCAAGCATTACAATCTGACTATATTCATGACTACCAAAACCAAAATATCGAACTGAATTGTGTTATAGATATTTCAAATTACAGTATAGTTCAATTATTTTTATTTCTAAAAAAGTAATGATTTAATGATGAATAAAATTCTATCTAAGCTAAGTGTATTTATAAAATGTAACAAACAAAACAGTGAAACATTTCGCTACTTTTTACTACTATGAAGGATAAGTGTCTGACAGAGCTTGTGACACAAATAACACATCCCATTATACTTGTGGCCATTACTAAAATACCATAGAACTTATATTACTTTGTTTTAATGAATTGAGAACAATATTGAATACAGTATAAGCGTCCAACACTCAAATGATCGATAATAACGGATCATAATTAGAACGATTTAAATGCTGTCAGACATGTGTAGGCCTACTCTGTTAAGCAATTTTATTGTACGTACTACGCTGTTTAAACTTAGTATAAAGTAATTTGTATTATTTTCCATAATCTATTTAAAATGCATTTATTTCTTTGACATCCAAAAATATAGCTTCACTATGATACAATCTTAAAAGTCTATAACGTAAGTTCAATTAATTTAAACAAAGTTAAATAATTGCATGTTATAAGATTAGTGCCCGCTAGAGACAGGAAATACTGTTGTTTGTCAATAACCTATTACAAAATAATATGTTGAGGTAATATGTTCCAGTAATTTGTTACCATGGCAGCATATTAATACACAAAAATTTAATTCACTACAATGTAACATAGACTGAGAAAATAATAATTATTGGGTTAATTCAAAATAATTCGATACTTATATATATATATATCCATTAACAGAACTATCACTCGATATCGACATGTCTGAAATACTAAATTAAAGTTACATGTTTCAAATTAATAGAAATAGATTAAACAATTACGTTATGTCATAAATAATAAAGGAACCAAACAATAAAACTAAGACAGGTGATAGGAAAAATTACGGGTAGGGTACGATAGGCGGACCCAGTTTTTTATATCGAAATTGGCAAACGATATTGCTTAATCACAACCATCGATATAATCAATCGATACTAATTAATTATTTTGAACAATTAATTTAAAAATCTATATCAACAGCTGTAAACACTTTCAAATAAATCACGTGCAGTAATTTCAATTTTACATAAGCAACATTTATTATTAAAAATGGCAGTCAATTTTAGAAAACTACAAGACATTGCTTTGAAAGGTGATAAGACATGATTTTAGTGGCTTCAACATGTTGGACTCGTACCGAATAACCCATTATATGAAAATTGTAGGAAAGAAACAACTGTAACTGTGAGAGGAGCAAATATGGTCGTCTTCAGTTTTCATAATTTTAATTATAGCAACTGGGAATCTCAAAGGTGCAATTATTGCAGTGCAATTGGTTTTGATCACTGTAAATATTAAATTCATATTTAAATTTAAAACTTATGATTGTTATTGAGGTCTATAGATACTTTTATATCGATTGATAGTCTAGCATTTGAGATGCGAATATTAGGTATCGATGATTACATTCTTCGATTTAAAAAAACCGGGTCCGCTTATCGTACCCTACCCAAAATTACTTACTTAATTACTAAATTAAATAGTAAAGAAAACATAACAACAAAACAAACTCTGATTTGATTGTGGTGGTGGTTGCTTACTATACTGCAACCGAATTTGTAAAAACATATGAAGTGGATCTTTTAACCTAGTAGAGGAGTTATCTAATCAAGAGCATATAAGATAATCTAAAATACTACAAGGAATGACAGTCATAAACATTTACAAAAGTTAAGACATACCTACAATGCAAGATAGATCTTACCTCAAACTCAAAATTTTCTTCTGAATCTCCTGAGAAATTATCTCTAGAAGGACCTGGGACTGCCTCAAATCTTGCTGTGTCAGTAGAACAAGAAGCCATTATCGATAAAAATGATAGTGATAATACTAATTAGCGATTAATTAACAAATCAGTATTTAATCAGAATTTGACAATTTAAACTTTCCCCTTCTAAACTAACTTTTATGGCTTATGCTAGATAACTCGGATGTCAAAATGGTTCTAAACAAATTGAAATTAAATACTTCACTAAAACATCTCATAACTTATCACATAGGGTTATTTACTTTGTTTATGACCAAATAATAAGACACCGAACACAAATATTTGTTATTTCCTAACATAACAATAACACATGTAATTAATTTCAGCTGACTGATAATGACTGACACTCAAAAAGGTACGGCAGACATAGAGTAAAATATGAAAATTCAACGTGTTAGAAGAGTGGGTCATTGTACATCGTTAGTTCTGCCTTTGATTATGTGTCAGGAAACGAATAGTATAAAAGAGTCAGGAAAGTCAAAGGTGCTGGTAAAACCTATATCGAGACATTTTGAAACGACGGAGATCGAAAAATAGTTATAAAATATTTTCTCATCGTACAAAAATTCATGTTACCAGATTGTGAGTGTGCACTCGTGAGATAGCTTTCAAAACGATCTTTATGTAGTACATTTAAATATTAATTGCGTTTTAATCAAACATTTCGTAAGTAAATTAAATTTTACAAATCTAAACAAGTAAAATAATACAAATACAAGTCATTCCCTAGAGTCATCGTTTATATGGGAACTGTTTAATTTCCATATCCTTATATCCAACTGTTTACAGAATTTCATGCGCTAATATCACAGTTTGAAGATTACATAAGACATTTACTGAAAGTGATCAAACCCTTTTAGGACAGAAATGTCATCGATTACATTTGGTTATATATGAATTTTAATGCACAATTTTGGATCCATGACTGGGTCATAAGAGCATCTAGAATCAAACCGCTTCCAAATACAGGAAAGGCTTAATTTATTGCAGGAACAATCAAGGAGTTTGCAATGTGCAGCTTTTAAGACACAGGGAATAAGAGCATAAATCTATTCAACATTCTTTACCTATTCATTACGTTTTTAGAAATGATTCCGATATGCTTAAGAAAATGTAACTTAAAATCAAATTGTAATCACTAAAACCTTTACAAGTTTACGATCTTCTAGACAATTCTATCTCGAAGCAACACAAAGCCAATCTGTAGTCATGCTTTCTTTGATATACGGAAAGCATTAACTAAACTTAATTCTTTGTACTAACCATGACCCATGTCAGTTCAACCAATGTTTTTAAATTACACACATTGTTATTAGACTGTTGTAACGCTTCATGGATGTTTTAAGAAGGTTAGTTCAGAAAACAGTTAAGAATCTTCTGTGTATGCATACAGGGAACATCAATAAAATTCATTTTCAATATAAGCTGTCTACAAATGGAAAATATCAGGGCACACACATGATTCTTGGGGGACTACCGTCGATTTTAAAAGTACATTATACCAACCTCCTTTTACTATAGTTCGTTTTACAAATGCAAAGCTGCTTATGGTGGAAGAGGAATGAAGAGGCACTCACTCGGCATGACATATTGTTAAGTATTGACAGAACGGTAATTTTTTCTTGAAAGCTTGCGAATGTCATAGGATGATAGTAGACCGAACATGCGCACGCAGTAATCGTAGCGCAGCCTTAGTGTCAATCTTCAGAATTAACTGAACCTCCCCTCGGACTAGAGCACACCTCGTCCGTATGTAATTTATCTCCTCAGTAACTAATATAATCAAAGTTAATACTAACTGGAGCATCATCACTTATGCCGAATTTAAATAGATAAAATAGGCAGGATAGTACTTTTTAAAGCATAGTTACTTTACCCATGTAAACGTAAGCAGAGCTAATAGTACGATTGAGTGGTTAAGGTTACATCGAATTTTTAGCATTATGTTTCAAAGTATATATCTATTCTACTCCTCTTAATCCTGTCATATAATCTCTATAATCTTTATTTTCTTCAAAATTACATGCAATACAATATAATTCTTATACCATATGAATACAACATGCACACAATAGGGTAAAGCTGAGAAATAAAGATATAATCTCCCAGGCATGCCTGATTGGAGAATTTTACACACTTTCAATTAACTGAAAAAAAATATAGCAGCAACTCAAGCAAATACAATAAACATTCAATATATTATACAAGTTTACAATCACCAATTGAAATCATAATTACTTTCCGCTTAGCTAGAAATACTATAAATAATTTCAGATAATTTATAAGAGCCTATATATACAATTACACGAGTCAAAAAATACAATTACAAAATTAATATAACTAAGGAGAGTAAGCATAAATAAATGTTTTTCTTTGCATAAATAAATACATTTTCCATAAAAATAGATGAGGAGGATAAACAAATAAAACTTTCATTACTTAACCATTTAAGTATCAAACTTAAATAATATTGGTTCAATATCTACAAATGATAGAAGCCATTTTTTAAGATGTTTTAAAAATACATTTAACGAATTTTCATTTCTGATTGTTTGTGGTAACAAATTGAACATTCTTGGTGCCATATAGAAAAATGTCTTTGTAAAAAAGGTATTAAAAGGTTTTGGTACTAATAAATCGTTTGCGTTTCGTAGCTTTAATTTATATTCATTTGTAGGCTTATAGTTTTGGCTTCTCATAAAGAAAATTTTTAGGACTTTAAATAAAAACAAGTATCTTAAAGGTAGTATATTCAAGCATAAAAACAATGGATATGATGATTCAGTTTTCGTTTTATTCATAATTATTCTTATAAAGTGCTTCTGCGTAGTAATTAAAGTTTCTAAATTTGAGATGTACGTCCCTCCCCAACACGAAATTGCATATTCCAGTCTACTGTTAACTAGGGAAAAATATAACATTCTTAAGAGCTTTTTATCACAAACATTTTTCAAAAAATAGAATATTCTTATGACATTATTAAGTTTTTGTTTTAATTTTGATATATGAGTTTTCCAACTTAAATTCCTATCCAGCCATAACCCCAAATACTTCAGGGATTCTTCCTCTAAAACTAAACTACAATCTTTATTACATTGATCATTACTGTTAATACAATCTAGACATTTGTAAATAATTTTATTTGAAAAATGTGCCCGTCCTTTTAAAGAAAAATTTATATATTTAGTTTTTTGTGGGCTTAAAATCATATTATTTACAGCAAACCACCACCTCAATTTCTTTAAATCTAAATTTATTTTTTCCTCGATCTCTTCCCATGAATTCTCAACGTAGCACAAAGCGGTATCATCAGCAAATGCAGTCACTCTACCACAAAAATTGCCGTTACACAGATCGTTTACATAAATCAAAAACAAGGTTGTGCCCAAAACTGACCCTTGGGGTACTCCATATTTAATTTCACCTAATTGACTTATACTGTCACTGACTTTAACACACTGCTTCCTCCCCGACAAATAACTATTGAACCATCTGTATGCAGTTCCTCGTATTCCGCAATCATATAATTTATTTAAGAGAATTTCATGGTCCACTGTGTCGAACGCTTTTGTAATGTCTAGAAATAGTCCTGAAACTTTTTTCCCATTGTTGATCCCATTGCCCACTTTATCCATGAATTCAAGCAAAGCCATTTCAGTACCCATACCTTGTCTGAATCCATACTGATTTATACTAAAAAAATTGGTATTTTGGAGAAAGTTTAATAATTTTTGTTTCATAATTTTTTCAAATATTTTTGCAAAAGAGGACAGTAAAGATATTGGTCTGTAGTTGCTATGAGAGGTTCTAGAATCTTTTTTAAAAATTGGTATAACTAGAGCTTCTTTTAATTTGTCTGGAAAATGCCCCGTTTCAAGGCTAAGATTTATTATATAAAGTAGAACATTAGCAATATTATTGTACATTTCTCTAATCAGTGAGGTGCCAATACCATCAAGGCCTGCAGCGGTACCAATCTTCAAAGAAACAACTGCTATCCTGAGATCATCTAAGGTTGCAGGGGTTAAGAACATTGATTTGGTGCTACATTGTTTCTTAAAGCAATTCTTAATATCAATATAGTCATTATTATTTGGTTTCTTAATTGATTTACTTAGTTCACCAGCAATGGATAAAAAGTAATTGTTAAATTCATTCGCCACTATTTCAGAGTCATTAATTATATTACCATTTACATTTAAATTTATGGCAGAATTATTGCATTTTGTCTGGCCCGTAATATCTTTAACAATACTCCATGTTTTTTTAGGATTACCATTAAATTTATTTAATAGTTCCGAATAGTAGTTATTTTTTAGAACACGTATATCATTTTGCAGCTTGTTTCTAAATTCCCTAAATTGTTTCTGTTTTTCCTCGTCATTAGGATATTTCTTAAGTTGTTTTAACAGATTGTTTCTAATTTTAATACGCCTACAGGTAGCTGAATTAATCCATGGCTTAAGTTTAACGACGTTGGATTTTTTAATTTTTATGACACTCTTTGAATCTGCAATTATGGAATTTAATTTATTGTGAAACGCGTCAAAGGCCAACGATGCATTAATCTGCTGATAAACGTCACTCCAATCCACCAACCTAAACTATTTGTCAGCTGATCCTTATCGATGCGATAAGACAGCTGTGCTACCTTGACCGAATCACACGGCGCGGGAGGGGCCCCTACCTTCAAACTAACAGCTGTCAAGTAATGGTCCGACACACAAATATCAACAACGCCGGCTTTAATTTCTATTTTGTTTTTGTTCGTTAATTTTAATAGTATGTGATCTAAACATGTTTTTGAATTTACAGTGACTCTAGTAGGTTCGTTTATTAAAGATTCAAATCCATTACAAGCCAAGGTAAGTTTATAGTAATCAGTTACTGAATTATCTTCTAAAATATTGATATTTATATCGCCCAATATTAACATGACCTTGCAGGTCATAACATTATGTTTCTCTAAGTAATGTTTTAATTCATCAATGAAAACTGTACTAGGATGTTGGTGCCTTCTATATATAGCCATTAGATTAATATTAAAACCCATATCCTGAAAAGAAAACATTACTACATCAGCAGTTTCAAAATTTATTGGAATTATTTCAAACTTACTAATACTATTATGTACAAAAACTGCTGCACCACCCGCCCTGTAATGCTCATTTGTCTTTGCATGTAGGATATAATTTGGGATTTGATAAAATTGTGTTTCATTATCATTAATCCATATTTCTGATAATATTATGATTTTAGGTAAATACTGCAATTCAGATAGCTCTACTAGGAATAAATCAAAGTTTGCCCTCATGCTTCTGATATTTTGATGCACAATAACCAGACCTGAACCTTGATTTAGAAATTCAATATTTTTAAAGCAATCCATTTAAAATTAAGTATGTTAAAATTATATCTATTCTCAAAAAAAAAAAACAATATGGTAAACAAAACATACATAAACATAACATGAACATAATAGAAAAACATTCTTATACAGACAAAAAAAAATATTACTGTAACAATAAAACAGTACCTACATTTTGTCAAGGTCAGCCTGGCACTGTACGATGATTACTGGACCACTATCCTCTTTTTTAAGGAAGATCTTCCCACCTCTGACCCAGAGCCACTTGTAATTCAGCTGCTTCCGTGCCTGCCTCGCCATGCCCAGCAACCTCCTTCTCGCTGGGGAGAGTGATTCGTTCACATCTGACGGCAGGTCCAAATGTCTAGTGGAGAAATCTCTCTTGGCTCGCCAATTGACTTGACTTCCCATGCACTTTACCTGTGTAAATATGATTTTGACAAAATAAAATGCGTGGTGTTTATGTGATTTAGCTTAGTTGATTTCCTCTTCGACAACTTCCACAACTGTCCTTATAAGCCCAATTAAAAATCTAGCTAAAAGATTTCCGATTAATGTTTTTTAGCAGTAGGAACAATAATCTTAAAGCTTCACTTTGCAACTCTACTATCACCAGCACTTTCCCATGTATAAATAGTTTCATGCTCCGAATTGGTAGAGCTAATGGAACGGCATACTATACCCGTGTAAATTCAATTTTATAAACACTATAAAGTACTTATAGTATGACTGCTCTTGGGTCTGGGAATATTACTACGAACATTATCTGTTTAGTTGCATTGAGAGTTCTGGTTGCCTTCACAATATCAAGGAGTTCATCAGAGTAACTGGAAATACAAGGCTAAAATGAAAACTTACTTGCCGTACTGATTAGGGATGGCTAAGAGTAACTACATTAGATTCTTTGGATCAGTTACTATATTATACCAAGTTCTGGAATAGTAAGCTGCAACCGTTTTGGATATTGACCTTAAATCATCTGTAAACATGGGTGCATTTTGGCATATGCGTCCGAGCCCTGGACGGCCAATTTTGATGGCGGCAACATTTGAGGGGAAATAAAGGTACTTTTGATTTTCTTACCTGTGACCTAAAAACCAACATTAATAGAAAAACAATTTATTTTACTTTTGTGAAAATAACAAGCCATCATAACGATCGGTTCTAATAATAAATAGTAAAAAGGGACATAGTGGCCACCTTGGCGTCGACATAGATTCCTTTTGGAGACAGAAAACAAGAACCGGTCGTCATAATGTCTTTTAAAGTTCACAGTAAGTCAAATAAAGTTTGTTATTTCTAATAATGTAGTGTTTTCAGGTCCCCAGTAAGATAGACTCTAAAAAAATATTGGCCTCCGGATAATACTAAAGTGCCGAAATATATGTAATCTCCTAAACACTCAACTTTATATTGTTTTCAGATGTAATGCAATACAAAACAAAATATTTATAGAAACTATGTTACAAAAACAGCAATTTAATATTAATATTTCCCTATTTATCTTTTCTGTAAGTTACAAATAGAATGGTAGTTGCCAAGAAGCAGTATATGTACCGCCCACCGATTCGCCGTGTGTAGTGCAAGCAACGTATATTTATTTTGAATTGTGATATCCCGATATATAGGTTGGAGGATGGGACAATAACCTTATAAGTAATATTCAGATAAAATGAGGATTTTTGTATTTTAGTACACCACATACATTCACAATTTAGGTAATTCAAATTCATTTTCTAACAATGTTTAATTACATAACATCCAGAATAAACTGCTCGCGCGCGCGCGCGCGCGCGCGCACACACACACACACACACACACACACACACACACACACACACACACACACACACACACACACACACACACACACACACACACACACACATATTACGTGATCTGGGACGACGTGATCTGAGGTAAGGAAAATACCGATCAGAAATTTCCTGGCCATCAGTGCGGACTTCACACCAACATTTCTGGCGAAATAAGAACAACATACCTCCTCCTCCGTAGACTAATGGTTAGTCTCGGCTCTCTAACTGAGAGATCTCGGGTTCAATTCCCGGTTAGGCCCCATCATGTACAGTCACGATAATTAGTGAACTATGCTAATAAAAACAGTGAACATCGAACCCGGCACAGCTAACGCTGAGGTTTTAAAAAAAGAAGAAAATCCCGCGAGATGGTACCCAAATTTAAGCTAAGTGAGCGCTTAAGGTTATCTTGAACTGTTGATATTTATAATACGTACGTACGTATAGTCTAATACAAAAATTAGAGAGGGACTTCTTAGTGCCAAATATTTGTGTTGTATATTCAACTTCGAATCAACCCGTTTATGTTACATTGTAGTGAGTTAGTTTATTTTTGTATATTAACGCATACTACCATGGTAGCAGGTCACAGAAACGTAATAACTCAACTCGTTATATTGGGATATTAGCAAACAACAGTATTTCCCGTCTCTAGCGGCTATTAGAAACTACCGCACACGATTTAAATTTTGATTCAATCACTTTGGAACAATAATGTCAAACTGAATTACGTTATAGATCTTTCAGATTATTATAGTGAAGCTATAGTTTTATGTAAGAGAAATATATGCATTCTAAATTATATAAAATAATACAACATTCTTTATACTAAGTTTGGACAGTTACAATTACTTAACAGGGTAAATAAACATGTCTGGCAGCATTTAAATCGTTCTAATTGATGATTAGATATTATCGATCACTTGGGTGTTGGACGCTTATTATAATGCAGCCCATGCAGAGTGGTGGAGAGGGTAACTGATTTAAAACTTTGACTGTCTGTACTGAACTACCGCTTTTACAGAATAGACAACTAGAGCGAACTGTACTTACACTGTTCTCACTTGACTTAAATTACAACAGGATTACTAGTGATGGGAGAATCGAATACTTAAAAGAATCGAATCAAATACTTGTATTTGAATACTTTTGCTCAGCTGAGTGTTTCTAACAGACAGGTCTAGACCTGTCTTACTTCTTTCCCGCAATCTATTGTTCCTTGGTTATTTCACTTGTTTGTCACGAATTCACCTATGTATTCGAATAATAACTATGCAAATATGCACACTTGTCATTAATATTTATTTTATTTACTTAGATGCATGTTCAAAGGTTGAAAAAATAACCTCAGGTTTTAAATCTACTGTTTAAATAATCAATCAGCTGTTTAAATAATCAAAGCCTTGACTGTTTAGGACACAATCTTATCTCCAAAAAACTTGCAGCCTTGGGAGTAAAAGGCTTAGAAAACAAGTGGTTTAATAGCTACCTAAAAGGAAGATCACAAGTTGTGGAGATTAAGCATATAACATCTAACCTCACTAGCATGTTCAGATCACACCCTAAACCAATTACAAGAGGAATCCCATATCTGTACTGGGATCCATTCTGTTCATTCTGCTAACGATCTCCCAGCTCTTATTCAAAACAACAGTATCAGCTGCATAATGTACACAGATGATACAACTCTCCTTTTAAGAAATGGCTCAGCTGAAGAATTGTATTATCACTCTGTTTATTCTCTACAAAATGCCATCGCCCACAGCAAATTAAATGACTAGGCGATAAATCCTGACAAAACTACACAAGTGCACTTTAGCAAGAAAAAAGTCCAACCTGCAAGCATCCCCAATATCAGTACTTAATCAGACTAGGTTTTTAGTTGTAACTCTAGACAGCGGCCTCACCTGGACAGGCACATAAACAACATTTGCAGAAAGATCAGTACAGGTATCTACGTGGTTAAACGTATCAAATGGGTTGGCACTCTGGAAGTGGTAAAAGTAGCCTACTATGCATTAGTAGTCTCACATTAGATACAACCACATAATCTGGGAAACCTCGTTAGGGAACCTTAAGAGAGTGCTTGTACTACAAAAGAAGGCAGTCAGGACTCTTGCAAACCTTGAGCCGCTGCAAAGCTGCCGACAGGCCTACTTACAGTACCTGCACTCTTCATCTATGAAGCGATCTTACACGTAGACAAATTACACCTGCAGACTCACATGGACATCCACAATTACCCCACACGCCAAGCCTCAAGGCTTACCCTTCCGCAACACAGAACAGCCCTCTTCGAAAAAAACCATCATACATAGGCCGAAAATTTAATAACCTCCTTCCAGACTTCCTCCGAAACCTGACAGGCGACAGACTGTAGAACTCACTTAGAGAATTTCTGCTTAAGAAACCTGTCTACACTACAGAGGAGTTTCTGGAATCTGCAAATGCAAGAACTACAGTACATGACCTTCAACATTTAAACAACTTTTAACTCACAACCATTATATTACAATTGTATTATAATAACTTTGTACTATAATCTGACAAAGTACTGTTCTTAATGATCATGTAATAAAGATACTTTGACTTAATACTTTTATGTTAAATCATTTCAGACCAAGTTCGAGTTTTTTTGACAAAAGGCAGATGTATGTAATGGTAAATACTCCTATGTCTTCAAATTTTGAGATTAGATACATTTTAATGCAAAATAAATTCACCTTTTCAATAAAAGCAAGTAATTTGTTTTTAATTTTAGTGCCAAAAAATCTCTTAAACTATTTAAAATTTTACACAAAAGTTTTAAAAGTAATTACACATATTTATATTTAAAATGGGCTTAATTTAAAATCAAGGATATATGTATATTTTCTGTAGCCTATATAATTTTTTACATAGGAATTGAGAAATGTATGAAGAAAAAAATAAACCGCTAAAGCCACCTTTTTATGAATTTTGGTTATTTTGCCTACCAGTAATCAAAGAATTTACGAGGAAACTTACCAAATTATAATAATCAAAGAACCTAAATCAATGACATTTGTAAAGAAAGAATGACTGAGATCTACAGATATTACAAATAGTAAGGCCAAAGGCATCAGCTAATTCCTTCCTTCATCCCAATCAAAAAGAACCCTTAGCCGACTATAAATTAATTTTTCAGCTTAGTTTGCACTTACATACCGTTAATGTATGTGTCTAGTACTGCTGGAATGCATCTGTGTTCCTACAGTGGAGTTCCCATTTTTAGTGCTGAGTATAAGATGTGTCTGATTTAATTATGCACAATTTTTCTGTAGTCAAGTATGCTCTTGCTGTGAATGTCACAATATTTTTGACATTTTTAAATTTTACGTGCAGATCTTAAAATTAATATTTTAATTCAAACATTACAGGAGGGTCACTCAGAAAGTTTTGAGATATATGTACTGACAGACAGTGCATACTATAACAATCTTATCTGATTGTGCGAGTGTCTGTCAATACCTGACAGAAACTTGTGTTCATCAGTGTACTTGTACAGTATTGTCTGTTTGGAAAGATCAATTTCGTGAAGTTTTAAGGGTTTAATTTTGCACCACAAAAATGACACCTCACACTACTGCAAAACTTGAATCCGAGTTTTTGGCAGAAAACTGCATCAAAACAATGAAGTTATCCCCTTATTCTCCCGATCTTGCTATGTGTGACTCTTCGTTATTCTTCAATCTGAAGAAACACACAGTCACCACTTTTCTGCTAAAGCTGAAATTTATGATGATTAAAAAATATTTTTTCTCCATTCCAAAAATTGAGTGGTTGGGTGTTCTTAACGAGTGGAAAATCCGATTTCAAAAATGCATTGACGCTGGAGGGAATTATTTTGAACATGCCTATCATTTAGTAAGTCTAGTACAAAACTGGTAGGCTACGTATATGTCAAAACTTTCAGAGTGACCCTTTTATCTTAGGTTTTGTTTCAGTTTTTGTTAACATAAATATCAGTAGTGAAAACATACATAATGCATAAAATACTTACACATCTTTATTACCCTTCGTGTCTTCTTTTTTTATAAAAAAATATTGAATTCTGACAAAAATTCAATGAAACCTAATTTGTTAGCATATATTTTAGAGGAAAAATAAGTTTGCACATCATTACTGCAAAAAATCTACACTAAACATATTTGCATTTATTTTACAATCTCTCCTTTGAACACAGCACCTGTCCATTGATCATTATATAAAAATGTGCTTCATTTAAATGTATTACATTTACATCAAAACATAAATTTTCTAAAAATTAATATTAAAAGCGAGTTTGAAAAATCCTTTACTTTAAGTGGTTCTATTACTTCATTCTATTACAATTAAAACAAAAATAACACGTTTGTGAAATTCTGTTAAAGTTATGAATAAATAAACCATCAACCCACCAGACGATGACAGTACCATATCAAATATATTAACCAACGAATATTAACAAAGTTGGTTTTCAGTACTCTTTTATACTTTAGAAAAAACTCCCTTCTGGCGCAAACGGAAGATAGATAGATGTCACATGTACAGTCATCTTGAAATGCTAAATTGAAGATACAATTTTAGTTTAGATGTTTAAGTTGCAGAAAACTGATGGGAAGATAACTTTCAATGCTGAAATGTTAATATAATCATAGCACTTTCAAACATTTAGAAACTATTTAATATTAAAATGCTACAAGACCGTTTTAAACTTGTACATTTTTTTTAACCGGGAATTGATTTAGGTACAATTAAAATTAGATACAACCCGAATTTATGTTTGTAAACGTATTTACTTATGCCAGTTCAAATTGGATTCATATAAAACTTTGAACAAAATTTAAACTGCTTGATAATGTTATGAAAACTGTTGGTTTTGAATTATTGTTGTTTTTCAGTATAAGGGAAGATTTTATTCATCCCTTTTCCTTTAACACCCTTCAATTTTGTCTTTTTTCTGCTCAGCAGCATGTTTGGCCAACGGCTTCTCCTCGTCTTTATGAATCTGTGCCCTGTCATTCTGACTTAAAAATGATTAATGTTTTCTATGTATCAAAATTGTTACACAATTTACAATTAAATTATGTAATTCCATTCTTAGAGCCATAATTTAGTTTGCCAATGATTGGATATGTTAACCCTTTGAAGGCCAGGCCATAAGTTCTGTTTTACTTCTACACAACCCAGTCATTAAATCCAGTTTACTTGTCAAAAGGGCCAGCCTTAAAACGGCACTTTTGATACACTCCTGCATAAACTGGAGTAACTCATCTATAAGTAGTAGTATCTTAATATTTTGTTTACTTAGTATTTTATTTTAAACATACCAATATTTTAAAATATAATGACTCATTTTTAATTTTTTTCCTTTCAAATGTATTAATATTTTTGTATTATTTGTAACTTTTTTATAATTGGGTGTTAAAAAGCTGGGATGAAAAATATTTCAAGGAAACCATTATCATTGGAAGAAAGTATACATATCTTTACACAAATAAAAAAATCATGTGAATACCTTAAAAATAAATATTATTTTATATAAAAGATAAATATTTTTTTGAAAAACACCTTCTGAATTGCGTTTTTCTACTGAACCCAAAAATTAAAATAATTATAATAATTTCTAAGGATATCTATTTATGTTTCAATTGATACTGTATTACAAAGTAAAAATAACATGTAAGGGAATAATGTAACCACATGAAGGATGCCGATATATCAGCAGAATGCTGTTTTACAACTGATTTTGCGGTGCTGAGAACTCGGCTCACAGGCATTTCAAAAATATAATTTCAGAGCTGGTATCTATTGGCCTGTGGCCGTCAAACGGTTAAACCATTAGAAATTTGTGAAATATATCTCTAGATGCTTTAAGCATAATATCTGGAGAGGAAAGTAAGACATCGTGGGCAACTTTGATAATTTTATTAACCCTCCGACTGATAATAAGAAACTCCCAGAGTGATACATTGATTTTTGTCTTTGCACAACATATTTTTCATACATTTTTAAAAAATATGTGCTACATGATAAGTGTTATATATAATTTTTGGTTACAAACCAGATAAAAATATAAAATAATAAAAAGATGCAGTTACTAGAGTAGTTTTTTTATTTGTACATAAATTCAAAATGTGTATTGTAATTTTTTTGTTCTATATGTTTCACTCTATGTAACTTTCACATGACAAGACAGTAAGATACTGTAAATGTACAAAAAAAAAACAACAGTTTTGTTGTGAACAAAAATATTATAACGTACACACACACACTTACTTACAACACGAACGTTTTTTGATGAAATATAAAGTGTGTACTACTTTTTTTTGTTAGTATGTGTATCCGTATTGATGTTTGATGAATTATTTGGGCAAGAAGAATATCATATAATGATGAATTGTTTTCACTGTCACTATCAATTTTCACAACCCAACTTCACATTCCATTGGTTTATAATCATCCAGACTACCTGACAACAAAACTGACAAAAGTATTATCATGTACTTTATTTGCCGATATGTCACTTTCATCATCAGAACTAATATTTCCATCATCCAATAGTTCACGTATATATCACTTGAACAACGAGGATCGCCCATTTCATAAAAAATAATAACAATCAACTATAAACAACATCTGTGCTGTTGGTCATCAGTCGAAGGGTTACTTGTGTGTGATTATACAGTAAATTTTGGTTGTGTTTTATATTTGAAGCTACATTTGTAAATAAAACATATATGTACATATAATTAAACATAACCTCCTTAAATTTCATATTATCGAGCCTTTAATGAATTATTTTCAATCATTGTTAAAAAAAGTAATAAAGAATTTAGCTGTGTTTTCTTCCAACGTAACATTCATGCAGCCTTACCGTGACAGGAGTTTAAATGAATTAGTCTCAAATGGTAACTAACTTTAATAGGTAATTTATTTATAATGTTAGGTCACACAGTATACATTATCTACATAGCTTGAATAAATTGATATTTATATTACTTTTAAGTACAATGTACTTATAATAACACAATTAAAAAAAGACATGATACAATGTGTACAGAAATAACATCCCGTATGTAAGATTTTGTATAAACTTTAACAATACTATAACCCTAAGGCAATAACAATAACAAATACGAAACCTTGCTTGGATTCGAGCAGATGAAAGTAAACTATGATGTGGGACAACAATGAACATCAAGAGGTCCAGAACATCATTATGATGTTACATTATTACATATGTGAATGTCACATACAACAGGACTTTTTACACCAGGAGCAATGGCAAGGTTAGTAAAACTGTAAAATTTAAAATATGGTAAGATTTTAAACAAATGATTTTAAAAAGCACAAAGAACCTCTTTCATTTTCATTGTTTCAAATTGTACAGAGAAAGAATCAAATCAGTGAATTCACGTATGTTTTGTTAGAGAAATAACGTATGAGTTATAATTTACCCCACATTATTATTAATCACATGAAAACCCGAAAAGCTTTATGATTCTTTTATTCACTCTAGTCTTTTATCTATAAACTTAATATTATATAAACACGTAGATTTTATAATACCAAAGGTTTGAATCTATTCAAATTAAAAGGTACCTGTACACACGTCATTTGTTTCTTAATAATTGCAAAGTGTCCACATACATATATACTAGACTTTCACATTAAAATTGTGAACTAGGCTGTTTAATATTTAATAGTTTGTGCCTGGTTGAACAAGGCTTCAGTTATTTCTATCCCAAATAATATATCTTAAACCTACACAAAATATAATAAATTAATTTTGTGTTAGTAATAGGAAATGTATTTTGGTAGTTATTTCTAGCATAGATAATTGTACAAAGGATTACACTTTCTGCTATACCATCAGGAAGACTTTAGACACAATAAAAAGTCAAATAAGGTAAACATTTTTGTACTGATGGTAAAATGTAATATATGAAATCTAATATTTCGACTAAAAGTTAACAGCTAGTGATCCAACAAACATAAACTAATATTTTTGTTTTCGATGTAGATTTTAAAAACTATGCAATAAAACATTGTGACCAAAAGTTAAAAAATATAATGTTCAATAAACCACAATATTAAAATAAAATAAATTATATAAATAATAACAAAAATATAAAACAAGTTTCTATGCTCAGAAAGAATGTGAATACCAACTCACTTCATGCTGTTGGGAATGGTGTCGGGGAATTGGTCCGAAAGATACAAATACAAACAAGGCATCGTAAATAGTTGTTTAAAGTGCTCTCTGTCTATTGCTGTATATACACATCACTTGAAGCGGCTACATACAAAGTGTGTGAGCTACCAACTCTAGAGACGAACAGAGGGGAAAAGGGAGTAGGTAATATGATCTGTAAAAACAGTAACTGTACAGTTTGGTATTAAAGCTTAGAATTAAATTTAGGCTACAAAGAAAACCACATTTAACATACAATTCGGTTTAAAAAATTAAAGATACGATTCGTCCGAACTTCTTTAACAATAAATAGTTGAAACCGTCAACAATCCTAGTGGCAAATAAATTTTTGAAGTCGCCGACGATAAGACTGGATACAAAAATAAATTGTAATAAGGATCAACAATACTTCTACATTACCTCACACAGCAGCACGTGGGTAACACGATTTATCATACACTCAGATAATGTTTTTCAATTAAAATGAATGATTGTGAATGAGAATGTCTAGTTCCGATTTGATAACATATATTAGACAAATAACTGAACGCTCGTAGCACAACAGGCACTCGCACATACATGAGGTGATGAAAGCTTGTCCGCGTGATACAAGTGGTGGTGTGCTTCTTACTTTCTGTGCCGGACAGAGTCCTTTCCGTGGTCAGGTGTGTTTTTCCTGCAAACAAATCATGCCATTACTAATTCTCTTTTTCTGTACACAGAAACATTGATAATATTGTTAAATTTGTATATAGCTATAAAGCTATATGGATTTCTTCTTCTCTTCCTCTCAACAAAATTATTTAATTTGAATACAATATAAAAGTGACCTCATGATCGGGATTGCACCTTTATAGAATTTTAAAAATCCTTTTATTTTTACATATACATTTTTAACACTTTTAGGACCAGCTGTTGATATATTGACGGCAAGTAATCTGTTCCAAACAAGCCATCAATATATCAATGGTGGAATATTTTTTTATTTCCTCTACTTTTTTGGGGAATGTATCAGTGAAAACTGAATGGCAGTTTATTTACAACAACTACATATAACACCATTTTTGCCTTTGACTGCATTAAATATATTTTTAAAGGGATGTCAAACAATGATTGTAATTATGACACTGATACAGCATTAGCTGATTCTAGAACGTTTTTGTTTCTGTATATTATAATACACATACATTATACAAGGTTATCATAAAAGAATGGTGCGGTTTCAGTAATTTGTAGGAAGGAAGGTAGTAGGGACAATTTTTAGATGTTATATTGTTATCTCTGAAAGCCTCCAACCCAAAAGTTTGTTTATAAGCTGTTATAACCTCAAAATCAGTTCTTGTATTGTTGCGGTGAATTTAGTGAGTTACTATGATCCCTGATAAAGATAAAATAAATTGTGTTTTACTGTTGGCTGAATTAAAATCCGTAATTTTAGTTGAACGTGCGTTACTACGTGAATTTTGAAGCGATCCACGAAACAAAAATAACATAACACGTTGGTTTAAATAATAATAAGAAACTGAATCAGTTAAGAAACAGAAACCAACCGACAGACTAGGTGTACCAGACGAAACGTTTGAACTAATTAAACAATTGGAAATTAGAAGTCCTTGGAAGTCCATCCCTCATCGAAGAGTTGACAGTTCACAAAGTTTTACATAAAAAACTCAAATGACACGTTTATAAGATCCAGATACTGCAACAATTGAAACCCAATTATTGTGTAAACCATTACAATTTTGCTGTTGAAATGTTGGGCAGAATATGTGAAAATGAATCATTTTTAGATGATATAATTTTTACAGACAAAGTTACTTTCCATGTGAATGAATCTGTTAACAGACACAATTCACGGATATGGGACTCTGAAAACCCACACGTACTTGTTGGGAAACAACATGATTCGCCTATAGTTAATGTTTGGTGTGGTGTGATGAAAAATTGCATAATAGGGCCTTTCTTCTCTGCTGAAAAAACAATTAATGGAGTTGTGTCTTGACATGTTAACTAATTATTGCTTTCCTCAGCTAGATGAACTCAGAAACATTCATTCACCAACTTCATTTCTAACAAGATGGTGCTTCCCCACACTTCAGTGCATTGGTCACGGACACTTTGAACGAAAAATTTATGGATCGTTGGATAGGCTGGCAAAGACCTATGCTATGGCCTACAAGGAGTCCAGATCTGACACCTTGTGATTATTTCTTGTGGGGGTACATCAAAAGCGTTGTTCATTCACAAAAAATTCACGACCTGAACCACTTAAAACACAGGATTAATAAAGCAATGCCAACCATAACAGAAGAAATGTTAACGAATTTTTGGAGAAAAGTTGAGTATCGTTTGTATATTTATTAAGCGACCAAGGGCGCACATATTAAAATTTATTAATTATGTAAAAAAAATGGTTTGAGATGAAAAATTATATGAATAAATACATTAACTGTAAGTAATCGGGGTTTTCTTTAAAAACATGTTCAAGACTGCACCATTATTTTATGATAAACCTGTACATTATTATAATATGATACAATTATATTACATATTATTGTAATCATAATATACACACATGTATAGACCTATATGTATATATATACATTAAATAAATAAATAAATATACATATACACACTGCACATATATCCGAAGAAGAAATTAATCATGGCTCGGATACCATGTATGAATTTACCGGTCTTGTCACATGGAACCATAACAGAAGAGTAGGGAGGCTAGACTTAATACAGAGATACTGTGTTTCAACAAGAAGTTTTGAAAACCAGGAGGGGAAAATGCACTAAAATATTGTTCTGAGAAAGCTGCCGATATTTAGTTTGCATGTTTATGCCATACTGTATCACATAGAACTTCTAAGTAGTACTCTTTAGACTATCAAATCTGACCTTCAGGTGCATAATTATGATGAACAACTACACTGTAGTCAAAAACACAGTCAGCTTGACCTTGGTTTCCATTTTAACTAGATGTGGATTTATGGATAGGGTGATGTTAATGACAAATATTTAATCCATGATGAAATGCAAACTAATTAGCTTCTTAGAGACTGAAACAAAATTATCTAAATGCATGGACTGGTTAAAATAACAGGGTGACCAATTCAATGCAGACATCATTGATCCACAAAATACAGAATATTGCCATGATGAAAGTTTACATCTCAATGAAACAAAAAATACCGACTATTTTCATGTTTAATAAACTATTTCTACTAATAAATAGTCTCACTTTTTCTCAAAGTAATATAGTGTTATTATTATTCATCTATTCACTTAACCAATGTGAGTTAGGTTCCTATAATGACAGGTAATCAAAATGTTATTGCAATTGTTAATGGAAACACACTCTAGTAAGTACTGTTATTCATAACGATACACATCTCATTAAATTATACTATTGCCATTATTTATATTATACTACTGAAATAAACTAAACAAAATCAGACAAAGCCACTGGGTGGGCATATAATTTTACTAAAGGAATAATCAAATAAATAAGAAACAAAAATGGAACCTACTAGTACAACTGCTTAAAAATCACTATTAAATATTTCACAAATCTTACCTTCACACACACAATACTTTAAAAGTAAACAATAATTGATAAATTGTACAGTAAATGGTTAAAATATAAATCTTAATATAATACATGCATCATTAGTTTTTTCTTTTAGACTAAAAGCAACCTGTTACAGAACGCAGTTAGGTATGAGAGAATCAAAGCTAAACTGAATCTGTAACAAAAATACCAAAAAAGCTATTTGGCAGCGTAAACCACTGATGTTCTGCATGACTAAGCTGCACAGCGCTAACCAGTTTGAGGTAAACTCACCAATTTTATTGCATCAAAGGTTTACTAAAAAGAATGCAAACTATTATTTGTAAGTAATTTTGTTATATATTTTCAAAGTTTTTTGGATTCACTTCAACATGCCTAAACAACCTAAATGGCATTTGTTTATTATAAATTTCTTGAACACACAAACATTTCTTACTAAACTTGTTCGGTTGAAATACATGTTTGTCCGAAAAGTATCTAACCTCCCTTTGCTGAACAATTGTCGCGTCATCAACCATCTCGGACCAAATATTGTGGTCAAGGACCTTATGAGGTTGTCAGTGAATGACAGCACTCCATTTCATATTTTATTACATGTATTTGCATCTAAACGTCTTGAGTAAAGTTTGGATTCAGTTTTTCCAGAAACTTAGTTTTTCTGCTTCATACAAATCTATTACATACAAAACAAAATTTTAATGGCACAATCAGTGCCTTTACTGATGATGTTGCTTATTTATATTCAGATAGATGTAGGAATAACTTATGGGAAAAAATAAATAATGATCTGATACTGTTAAGAGCCTGGTCTAATAAGAATAAAATGTTAATAAATGTAAATAAGACTAAGTTTGTCAATTTTTATTTTAAGGGATTTATTTTTAATGTGCCTGTGAAGTATTATAAAGAAACTTGTACAACCTTTATTACATGTAAATGTATAGAATTAGAAGAGGTGAATTTTTTAGGTGTATATTTTGACCAGAAAATAAATTTGAAAAAAATATATCTTTCGTCCAAAATCAACTTAGAAGTAATGTTAGGCAGTTTTATTTTTTGAGAAATTTTTGTGACGAAAAGCTGTTACGTACTCTGTATTATGCACTAATTTAATATAGATTACAGTACGGTATTGTATGCTGGGGAGCAGCTCCAAAAACAAAAATAGACGATATTAAGAGTAACGCACAACACTTTTGTACGTTTCATCTTAAGGAAAATAAGGCGAGACTCTTCTTAGCCTCTTTGCCAACAATTAAAAACTTTTCCCATACAATATATTTTTATTTATAAAATATTAAGATTATTTTTGATAAGAAGTGGAAATAGAAATAATATTGAACAGCAAAAACAATACGTCACAAGAAGTTTGCAAAGAGGTCTTATCCAAAAACCCAAAGTTAATAAACTAGCTTTCAGGCGTTCGTTTTCCTACATTAGTCCAAATTTGTTTAAATTGTTAATAAAATTAAAACCTTAAATTCTTTTTGCAATGCTATAACTAATTGGATACTTAGTCAAACTGAACAGATAGATATCATACACAACAGACTAGTCTAAAATATTCTTAGCTGAATTCTTTCTTTTTCTTATCTGCAAACTAAAATTTGTCCCCTTTATAAACAGTTCTTTTATTTTAATGTACTTCTCTTTTAATTAGTAACCAATATAAAAAAACATTTTGTAGAATCTTAATATTATTTCCATTAGCCAAAAATGTCAAGATAATATTGTCATTATATAAATTGTATTTTGTAAAATAGATGATTTAAAGTCTTCAATACATTATCTTATGTATATTTAAACATTGACTAGTATGTAAAAATAAGACTGACTGCAGTTTAAATTGATAAGTTTTGCTCTTACCAACGTTAATGTATTTTTCTTTTAAGGTTAATTTTAGTTAAATGTAGTGAGAAACTTTCAATACTACCACAGTGATCTGCAACATCAAGTCCTTATCAGAGAAGACCACTGTAGTTATCAGACCTTTCCTTGTCTATTGTTTAGTTTTATCTAACCATGCAACTTGTTAATGTGGTTAGATTATATTCCATAATAATCTTGTTTGTAAAGTCTGTATTTTTTTCAGAATAAATCTCATTACTTCATTTCATTATGCAAAAAGCATTTGGTGATTAATCTGGGTGATACCGAAATGAAAGAGTGGTTTAAATGATTCAAAAATGTCAACATTTTAATGGAGAGTGAAGTATGATCTTGCAGATCTACAACAGCAAGAAATCCTTTGAAAACTGAACATGTCTTTGAGGCAATCAATTAAAACCGTTGATTGACTGTAAGGATTTCAAAGATCTCAAAATTTGCAAATTATGAAATTTAACATAAAGATTTGAAAATGAACCAGTCTCCTGCACAATTAGTTTCTCAGCTGTTAAGAGACAATAAAAAACTTACCAAATTAATATTAGACAAGTCATTCTGAATACTGTAAATAACGATGGGGATGTGTAAAAAAGTTATTACTGGTGATGAGATATGTGTTGATGAGTCAGTGGACTCTTGAAGAGCAACGGCCAAAAAAACAAGGCAAAGTCAAAGCAATGCTGATGTTCAGGACGGAATCACCAAGGGTCCACAAAATATTATCTTGATGTACTAAGTCGCTATGAAATCCAATGCAGTGTGAAGAAAATGACCTGATCTGTGGGTAGGTTATTATCAGATTATGTTCCATGACACAGTGCCAGCTCATTCATCAAACATTATTCTGATTCAGCATTTGTTAGCGAAACAGAATCTCATACAGGTTAGACAACCTCCCTACAGTCCTGACATAGTTCCATGTGATTTCTGTTTGTTCAAAAAATTTTTAATTCCTCTGAAGGGAAAAGATGTGGGAAGATCACTGGATGGTGATTATTCCTTGTGGAGTAAAATAGATTGAAAGGGACCAGATCACGGTTGGCACCAAGTGAATCATGTTCATGTCAAAAGTCAAGGTTGGATATTTTTTCAGACAAATCTCATGTATTATTGTTTCAACAGTATACAATACAAAAATATATCTCATATTCATCAATCAATCCCTGAGCTATTACTAACATTGCTTCAAATTCCTAAGATTTTAAACAGCAATAAATTCCTCTGAAACCTTTACAACAATAGTAAATGCTAGTTATATTTTAACAGCAACAAATTTCCATTTATAGCATCTTTCTCAGTTTATTGAATTTTCCTTATCACGTAGCCTATGTTCCAAAAATACCTGCACATTATCATCAAATATTGTTTATAAGTTTCTTAAATTTTAGACCCATCAGTAACGATGTTCCACTTGAATCAATGTTTTTAATGAAAAACATTTTGTTCACATAATTAGTATTGTGAATTCAGCACTCAATTCCACTAAAAGTTATAGTTATGTACTGATGCTGACCAAATGGCAAGAAGAACTGTCAAAACTGTCTAAGTGGAGATGTGATGGGTTGTTAAAGAAATGTAATTCTGGATTCAAACATTTTTGCCAGGATTTTTTATCATGAATTCAGTTCTAATAGTAATAAAAATAGCCATATTTATAACATTTTTACTACAATTTCAAATTTTATTTAAATTCTTTTCTAATGGGTTGTACTGAAGGCATACACGTGTTTATATTCATCAGTGGTCATACTTTTTAAACCAACAGTCAAAAATAGTGTTATGTTAGTTTAGTACGTTGGTTTTTGATTCTACCAATTCTTGTAACACTTTCGGGTTCATCTGTTGTGTTAAATTTTCTTCCACGAGGGATTTTATAATTACTTACTGACTCAAGGTAAATAATATGTAAGTACAGAATCTAAAATTTCTGAAATAGACTAATGATTTGGTTTAGTTTAAGAGCAAGTACCAGATGTAACTGCACTTATAAATAATTCTCACTTTCATCAAATTTAAAATCGGTAATGAATGGTGATTACAAAATTGAACATTGCATTTATCTTAACTTATTAACTGGCACCAACACAATTTTTTAGCTCAACTTAACACAACTGCACTCATTGAAGTAAGCCTTAAGCACAAACCCTTTTACAGGCATTATAGATGAGTATTACTGAAGACCGCCATAAAATATACTGTTGTCAAACTGAATGCTTGTGACACTATAAATTAACTTGTCTTCATAACATTCTCAACAAATATAACAAACAATGGCTCTATTTAACACCTTCACTGCTGGTCTATTAAACTGGGCTCTAGGACATCTGTCGCAGTAAACTTGTTAAAGCAAAACTATGGCTGCATTCTGGTATTGTGTGATGAAACAAAACAAAAATAGCAATGAAGAAACCAACAGTACAATTTACATTGGCTGCCAACTTTTCTTGCTTTATAAATACTGAGTGTTTAAAAAGCTTTACTGGCTTATTTACAACAACCACAATCAATTAATTATAAACACTATTAGCAGAGCTTTTCAAAGCTTCAATCCTTGTTGTAACCTATAGAAAATTATAGGTGACATATTTAAGTTAAAAACGATGCATTTTGCAGAGCAAGGCAACCAGTCAACTTGGCTCACACTAGAGTGAGAGACGGAGAGAGAGAGACTCACTGTTCAGGGCTCTGGTCGGTGTCACTCTCCTCAAGCTCAGCTTTGTTTCGCTTCTTCTCGTAAATGAAGATAACGGCGCAAAGAACAATCACCTCGGCACAGATTCCCAGGAAAGGCCAGAGAGCGGCATACTTGTCTATAACAATAAACATTATCTTTGAACTAAGTTTATTGATATACAGTTGTGGCTGCTTGGTGCAGTAATACAAGTAGTTTATGGAAAGGGGTATTAATTCAAGATATCATGTGTGTATGTGTGTGTTTGTGCGCACGTGCATAAGGTTGTATTCAAAATTGTTCGTGTGATTTTTTGGTACATACTGAGGTCCTAGTTGTATTTAAGGACCTGAGGCAGGATCTCGGAACCAAAAGATCACATTTTTAATTTCAGATTAAAGATATAAATAACTTACAGGTTTTTACGTAGGCTCAAAACCCACTGTTAAAGTTTAAAATTTAGTTGAATTAATCTCTCATGAAAGCACTTGTTTAGTTTTTCTACACGATGGTGTGTACACATAACTTGTCAAGCAGCGTTCAAGGTCCTGTACACAATAAGCTTTCGTCACCACACACACTGTAAACTTTCAGGTTACTGGGTATTTTGTGGTTAACTCTGATTTTTTTACTTCCTCCACTAAATACTTATTTAACATTATGCTCAATACATAGACTTTAGCAGGATTCTGGTGCCCACAATCTACACCATTCATGCAGTTCTCTGTTCTCACTTCCACCTTCATTACCAAAAAGTACAAGTTCTCATATTTAACTTAGCAAAACTATAAAATAATGTATCCACGCTAATGTTTATCATGTAAATTATACAGGGTTTGTCCGGAAAGTAATAGGACTGATTTTCTTTTGCCGAGACTGTACTTCGGAGCGTGCGCGCAACGACTGGATTCGGTAGAGGGTGTTCCTAGCTAACGAACAAGCGGCTGGTCAGTTGTCTCCGAGCACCTGAAGAGTCAGAACAGGCATTTTCAAGTGACGTGTTTTTGTGAGTGAGTGGTGCAAGCTGAAAATGCAGCGTTCGTTAGAGAAGAGGTACACGATTAGATTCAGTGTGAAACTCGGTAAATCTGCGGCAGAGACATTTGATATAATCAAGCAGGCTTACCCAGATGTTGCTTTAGCAAGAAGTGGTGTGTTTCGGTGGCACCAGGCCTTTTTGGAGGGCCGGGAAGAGGTCGCTGATGAAGACCTTGCTGGAAGACCTTCGACTTCGACAAACACCGACAATGTGACTCGTGTGCGCAAAGTTTTGAACTCAAGACTGTCGACTAAGTATTCATTTAATTGCCCAGATGTTACATTTACCGAAATCTGTCGTTCATGAAATTGTGACGGAGCATTTGAACATGCGCAAAGTGTGTGCGAAGATGGTCCCAAAAGTGCTCACTGGCGACCAGAAATTGCGGCTCACACCGTCTTTCTTGTGAATAGCTACCTGACCAAGGCCGGCATCCCAACTCTTCCACAGCCGCCCTACAGCCCAGATGTGGTCCCCCCAGACTTTTTTTGTTTTCTCGCCTAAAAAGGCAAGCATTTTGAGACGACAGAGGAGATATAAGCAGCTTGTACCGCGGCTCTCAAGGCTATTCCGGAGAATGGCTTCTGTGACGCCTTCAATGCTTGGAAATCGCGCTGGCAGCGCTGCATCGACGCAGAAGGAGCCTATCTTGAAAGTTTTTAAAGAATTGTAACGATTTGCTCAATACATTTTTTTTAATTGACTCAGTCCTATTACTTTCCGGACAAACCCTGTATGGATAGAAGACTAAAATATATTTATATATTTAAAATAAATTTGAAATTAGTCCCAAAAGATGATTAGATTGAATAATCAAACAGTTTTTGTTTAATCAACAAACACCATTATAAATTACTTCCATCTGCCATCTTAAAGGATTATAGCACAATATTATGTATATTATTTAATTAATCTATAAATTTTCATTCTTTTTTGTGTACATTGACTTGATATTAAAGTCTATAACATAGAATTATAAGGTTTCGAGTTCATAAACACGATTTTTAACAGCATATGTTACAAGAAATTAGCATGTATACCGATTTATTTGAATATGTTCACAAATAATTTGAGACGATATCAACAAGTTACAAAGCAAATTATGGACATAGAAACAGATGTGACCTACATAGAACTTATAAATTGTAGTTATATTAAAAATAGATGGTGAAATTTTACACATGTACCGACTTTGATAGTATCAGTTTGTAGCATCCAATGCTATAAATTTATGTACAGAAACAGTGAGCACTTGGACTGCCATCTGTGGAGTGACAGGTCAGAAATGAGGGGTGGTAGTTTTGGGCTCTGGGTGTCATGTAAAGTGAAGTTATATAGAAATTTTCCTAAGTGCTACCATGAGGACAATTACAATAAGCTGATATTGTATGCAAGAGACAAAACGTCCAAATACCTTTAACTCTGACAAAGACCTTAGCCTCATTGGGATCAAAAATGGTTGTGGCCACGTTGTGACCAGAGCAAACGATCTCTCCACGATCACTCATTTGCACAGGTTCTAACTCCAGGATGTTGTTCTTAATGCCTTTGTTGGGATCTGTGGATAGCTTCACCCTGCCATCGCTTTGGTCGTAGGTTCGGTTCCCTACAACACACAAAATCTGTATTAAATATGAGCAAACTAATAGTCAATACGTATTGTGTCATTAGTATGTTAACTTAATTACATTTAAACACATAAACCAATATTTAAAACTTTCATTTTTGTGAGGCCTTTCGATAGCAAGGTTATCTTCGTCACACACATTACAAAAGACTTTTGATGAGAAGTCGACAACTAAAGGCACTGAATCCTCAATACTTAGTGCGGTATTATTGGTAACCAAATTGTTGGCCCATTTTTTTTCCAAGCACACTCAGACGGAAATATGTAAAACTTCTTCATCCACTACTTGCCTAATTTATTGTTGAATGTTCCAGATCAAACTATTCCAGAAATGTGCTTTATGCATGATGGGTTGCCAGCCCATTACTCTGAAGTGGTGCTAAAATCTTTAAATGAGGAATATCTTCTAAATTGGAATGGGAGAGGTGAATTAATCAACTACTCACCCATATCTCTGTATTAAATGTGCATGGACTTGTGGGAAAGATTAAAAGACTTGGTTTATGAATCAAGGACAAGAGGACACGATACAACGAATCAGGACTGCTGTTAATCAATAAATGGAGAAGGGGTCTTAGAGTTATAGAACATTCCAGTTCCAGGGTAAACTCTGTTTAGAAAACAACAGATTAAAGTTTGAACATCTGTAAATAAGATAGTTGAATAGCATAATTGTTGGACCAAATTAGTTAGAATCAAGATAATTGGAGGAATAATAATTACTTAAATTACAGTATCTAACAAAGAAATTTTTTTTAAATTAATTCACTGAGAACCTACGGCAAATACAAGAGTTCAAAACACTGTAATGCAATAAAACGTCATGAAAATTACTATTTTGGGTGTAATTTCTTAACTATTCAAGATAAAGCCAATACAAAAACTTTTAGTTTTCAAGAGAGCTGTTGATATGTGTAATAAGGGTCATATCTAATGAATTGGTTAGGTTTTACAAGTTTGAAATATCCTAAATTTGAACTATATGTAAAATTGTAACTGTACTGAAAAGTAACTTTAAAATATTTTTAGAAAGAGTACTTCTTTTAGTAACATTATAAAAATTTGGATTTATTAACATCTTTAACATGGCAATGGTAAAGAAAACTGTGAAACCATACAACTTTGTTTTTCAAAATTACAAGTGAATACAGACTTTTAGAATAAGGTACGGCTCGGCCTTCCTTTATATTTGAAAATCTTTCAAATATGACCTCTCCACCCAAAAGTGCCTTTTTGGGGTATTTTTGAGTGTTAAAAATCTTTCCTGAATTCTTTGGGGTCAAAATATGGGGGTTTTCGTTAAAACATTGAATGTAGGTTTCTCGGTTCAGCCACTATACACCACGGACGGGTAGTCTGCCTCACTCTGAACTGTGTTTAAGTAGCTATTAGAATGGATAATTAATTTTACTCCTTAAGAATACTGTAACATTCATTTTGTGCATGGATTCGCTGGTAGACGCAGTTTTCAGAACAACTGCATGAATCTGGTTCATTTAATTCATTCACATAATAAACGTCAGAGTATTCAGTAGAAGTGAAACTATTAGTGATTAATAGCTACTTACAGGACTGCATAACAAGCAGTGATTAATGTGCACTGTGATAACTCTACAGTAAGGACCACCAGAGAGAGAGTGCAGTTGAGAGAGGAGCCAATTCAGTGCATGGCCTTGACATGTTGTGCCAACTGCACTCTTTCGTGACCCCTACTATAGATTATTGCAATGCAGAACTAAAGTGTGTTTAGTTGTAGAAAAAGAATCATCTGATTAACACATTCAGTGCTAAGCGGGACCATTCGGTCCCGCCCGAGCGTCTCGGCACCATTCACGGGTGCGCGCGGGACCTCTCGGTCCCGCTGGGCATTGTTGTTTTGCTCTCGGCACTGTTTAGGCAGCACTGCAAAGAGGCCCTTTCTGATAGCGTGAGCGTGTTGGGCCGGTTTCGTTCTTTGTTCTAGTGTGCATAGTTTCTCGGTTCAGCTAACTATAGTTGTTTTCATTTAGTGCTGTGTTTGCTATTATTTCGTGATTGTTGTTAGCGAAAGAAACAATGGCTGGGACATCTAGAGACCCCGAGGTAGTTTGTAATACATTACCAATGATTCGTGATGATATAACAAGTGCCATGACAATAAGATGCACAATAACAAAAAGTGTTTGGTATAATGTACATATTGTAAATAAGACGTGTTAAAAACTACAAAGAAGGGAGGGGATGGTTGTAAATAATAAAATGATGTACTATTAGTGCCTTTCAGTGAAAATTATCTTGTTTTTGAGTGTGAACTCATGTATAAATCAACGAAGACCTGCAGCCAGGACAACGGGACCCATCGGTCCCGCAACATATTACATAATTTTAGGAGTCTTGGGAACATAATGCCTAATTTCTTGTCTTAACTACCATCAACAGTTATAAGGTTACGTGTACACCCCTAAATTATACAATAGTTCTTGTAATAAATGTCATTTTCAGGTTCAGTGGGCATTGGTCCATGCTGACGGGACCCATCGGTCCCGCAGTATAATGATGTCAAAAAAAAATGTAAATATAGGTCAAACATAATCTTTTATGCTTTTATGTCACTTCTGCAAGTTATATCTTCTAATTAAACAAATTTAAAAAATTAGCACCTGGGTTTCGCTTGTACTCAAATGCTTAGCAGTGAATGTGTTAAAACATCATTTGACTTAATAAGTTGCAATCAGCACTTATTGCAATTGTTCCATTGTTGGTTACTTTATTGGTTGGATGCATATTGCTTGTGCAGTGTTGCACAAAAATAAATGTAACTTTGTTTCTTATTTGATTTTCAAAAACGAGGTATCGTTGTAATCTGGCCGTGAATTTTGGTTTAACAACTGTCGACTAAAGATGACTCTCCACAAAAAGTACGAAATATCAAGAAGTGAATTGTGTGAGCAATGTTTCGGCACAGTGTGAATGGAAAACTTTGATGACAGTTGTAAAAATATGTGAAAGGCGAGCCCAACATTGTTATAATGGTAGCGACATAAAATAACTCATGCCTTAGGAAAAATGTAAGCAGTACATATCTTTAACGTTTCGGCCACGATACTGGTTTTTAACAACTATCACACTATAATTTCTGTAAAAAGAATTTACAAGGAAATATATCAATTACAGCAACATAATGTTTCTGTCAAATGAGAATTTGATATCAAAATAGTTAAAGGCAAACTCAAAAAAATTACTTCCTGCTTAATTTGTATAAAAGTTGTATGCTTGTACAGGTTTAAATATACCATGCAGATATAAAATTAAAATGTTCTTACAGTAACAATAGTTTTGTAGTAAAAATAAAAAAAACATTTAAAAATTTATACTAATTAATTGTCAATGTTATACTTATTGTTACACAGTGGTTGTAACGTTATTCTTTCATCCTCAAAAAAGAATATATTTTGAAGATTTTGTTATGTAAATCACTAAGATAACGATTGTAGAAGACGGAATATTAAATTTTATGAAACCTCGAGAGTTTTCATATTTTTTACATAACTATTTCTGGAAAATTAACTAGAAATTCTTCCAACATGAAATGTATTACGTAGTTCGGACTCTAACAGCAGTACACATATATTTACTGATGTAGGTTACACTTTACCGACTCTCCACTCGACGGTAGGAGCTGGCTTCCCTAGCACGATGCACTCCAGCTTCAGTTTCTCCTCCTCTATGACAGTCACAGTTTCTTGTATTTTCACAAATGGCTTGCCTGTAAAAACACACACACACGTACAAATTTCTACTCAGTAAACTAAGAGGTATTACTATATATTTTTAACTATGCTGGCTGGGAGGGGACGAAGTGGGTAAAAAAAGTGACACTAGCAAAAATATGAAACAGATAATGCACATGTGCAGGAAAAGCCCTACACCATTTCAGCATTTTTTAATTAAATTTATGATAACCACCTCTAAAAATTCCATTCAACGCCTAAAAGTTGTAGTATAGACTTGTTCATAAAAATGTATGAACATTTCTTTCATCAACAAAATTGGATTTAAGAGCATTACTTGTCAAAATGTGAATTCTCATCTTGTGACTCCTTCACCAATTAATTGTTTTCTGTCACACACATTTTCTATATTTTTTATCACCTCAATAAATAAAGTATTTTATCAGTACAAATATAAACAGTATATAATTTATATGGTATAAAAATTGGGTAAAAAACAACATTTTTATAAAATGCTGCTATCATGTAAAACAAAACACCTTTTGCTCTAACAGTACAATAAGTATAATCTCATTTCAGTACAAACTATCAAATTTATCAATATGACGATGGTAATTAAATAGATAATATGATGCAGTGGAGAGGAGGGGTTGTGATTTGGGTGATGTACAGAGACAGGACAATGGAATAGACAGATAGTGCAGTCATTGAAGCATTATTGCTCCGAATTTTTTTACTGTGAACCGAATTCCATACAATTTTGGAATTAGGTTCATCTTACCCTTAACTTCAAAAGTGAAAATGATTTAAACTCCGCAACCACCCTGGGGGTGGTTGCCACCCCTTCTCGGGGGTGAATTGTTTTTTTTTTTTTAAAAAAACCTCGGATATCGATAGAAGGCCTAATTTTAAGCAAAATATCATCTATAAAGTTTTTCGAAAAATCCAATAATTTTCAAGTTATTGGCAATTGAAAATTTGCAATTTTTTCACGTTTTTCATCGGTTTTTTTTTTGCAAATATCTCCAAAAATATACGTTTTATCGAAAATTTTATAGAAACAAAATTGTAGCACGTAAAACAATGAACAATTAAGTTTTTTATAAAGTATTCTAAGTTCAATATTAAGCTAGATATTATAGATCAAAGCAGTTTTTTATTTTGTCTGAAATTTAATCGATGTGGTCAATGCCATCTAGCGGCGAGCAGATGCATTTTAGGCATTCTAATAAAAAAAGGTTTTGTAGTGCTTGAAGTAAGCTTTAAAATGAGCACTATTAAAAGTCTTTTGCAAATAAAATAATTGAGCTGTATTGCAAATAAGAGGAGCATCTAATGTTTTTTCTTTTAAATCAATGGGTTTCATAAGTGCCATTTCCACCAAAATTAAAATTAATCGTATTCCGCCTAGAATTAACTTTATTATGAAGAGTGTGATAGATTATATCAGTTTGGATGCTTCAGGACACATATTTTTTCAAAAAAGTCACGATTAAAAAAAATTTCAAATTTTAAAAAAACCATCTTTTTTCTTAATATCTCAAAAATGACGACAGATACGTATAAAAGTGTAGGAATCAAGAATTTAGGTATTTTTCTGACAAACAATTTGGTTTTTTTGTTTTTTCTTTCAAACAAAAATTGACGGAGATATGATTGTTTAAAGAGCGCGTGGCAGCGCAATCACAGCCTCTCTTAAGCCCTTTAACCCTTTACCATTTGAGAAAAAGGTTTTTTACTATATATTGCAATAAAGGATGTTGTAGCTCTCTTAATTACATTTACAATGATTTTTTATAAATTGTGATAGCATGAAAATTGAAGGAGTTATGGTCCAAAAACTTATCATATTTTTTTCTACTTAGTAACTGAAAATTTCGGAGTGTGAATATTTGGAGCAATGTGAAAGTACGCAGTATAATAGAGACCCAAAACTATTGTAATGTGTATATATATACAAAATATGGCTCATATATTTTGGAAACGTAGGCATCAGTACATACCAACGTTCTTATATGTATATATAATACATTTGAGTGAATTTTATATAATTTGTAAATATTTTATCCAATAAATGGCAATTTTTTACTCTAAATTAAATTATTTTGAAATATGTAATGATATATATTTACTGTTTTAATTTAGGGGTAGTTTTAAGGGTAGAAAAGCTTAAGAATATGATAACCATTTTCGAGAGTGTGGAATAATATTTAAATCCTTTTTATTTTATAAAAAAAATTTTTGTAACAATTTTTTATCAAGGGGTAGTTTTCAAGGGTTGAAAGGGGGTTAAAATTTGATAATTATTATAGAGAATATAAAATTTATTTACTCTATACTTACATCTTTTTATGTCATACACAAAGTATTTTTTTGTGATTTTATCAATTTAGGGATTGTTTGCAAGGGTTGTAAGATTTTCAAGGGCTTGAAAATTATTTTAATATGTGGTAATTGTGTTAGAAAACACTTTACAATTTCACCACTTACTATTAGACATGTTTTATAGCGATAAAATGGCTTAATGTCAATTTTTCCATTAAGGGGTTGTTTACACCCCTTAAAAATAATGGGCGGAGTTCAGCTCATTTTCACTTTTGAAGTTAAGGGTAAGATGAGCCTAATTCCAAAATTTCATGCAAATCGGTTCACAGTAAAAAAATTCGGAGGTAAGACCGTATTTTTCGCTTCAATGACTGCACTAAGATGTGAGACAAGGTGTGGGGTACTGTCACCTTGCCAAATGTGTTGAGACAGTGGTGGTTGGCTGAACATAGAAATAAGAAGAGGTGTTGAGTGATGTGTGTTGGGTGATGTACAGAGACAGGACAATGGAATTGATAGATGTGAGACAAGGTGTGGGCTACTGTCACCTTGCCAAATGTGTTGAGACAGTGGTGGTTGGCTATACATAGAAATAAGAAGAGGTGTTGTGTGATGTGTGTTGGGTGGTGTACAGGGACAGGATAATGGAATTGACAGATGTGAGACAAGGTGTGGGGTACAGTCACCTTGCCAAATGTGTTGAGACAATGGTGGTTGGCTATACATAGAAATAAGAAGGTGTTGTGTGATGTGTAATGGGTGCTGTAAAGAGACAGGACAATGGAATTGACAGATGTGAGACAAGGTGTGGGGTACAGTCACCTTGCCAAATGTGTTGAGACAATGGTGGTTGGCTATACATAGAAATAAGAAGAGGTGTTGTGTGATGTGTGTTGGGTGATGTACAGAGACAGGACAATGGAATTGATAGATGTGAGACAAGGTGTGGGCTACTGTCACCTTGCCAAATGTGTTGAGACAGTGGTGGTTGGCTGAACATAGAAATAAGAAGAGGTGTTGTGTGATGTGTGTTGGGTGGTGTACAGGGCCAGGATAATGGAATTGACAGATGTGAGACAAGGTGTGGGCTACTGTCACCTTGCCAAATGTGTTGAGACAGTGGTGGTTGGCTATACATAGAAATAAGAAGGTTTGTGTGATGTGTGTTGAACAGGGACAGGACAATGGAATTGATAGATGTGAGACAAGGTGTGGGGTACAGTCACCTTGCCAAATGTGTTGAGACAGTGGTGGTTGGCTATACATAGAAATAAGATGGTGTTGTGTGATGTTTGATGGGTGATGGGTGATGTACAGGGACAGGACAATGGAATTGATAGATGTGAGACAAGGTGTGGGGTACAGTTACCTTGCCAAATGGGTTGCGACAGTGGTGGTTGGCTAACATAGAAATAAAGAAGGTGTTGTGTGTTGTGTGATGTGATGGGTGATGGGTGATGTACAGAGACAGGACAATGGAATTGACAGATGTGAGACAAGGTGTGGGGTACAGTTACCTTGCCAAATGTGTTGAGACAGTGGTGGTTGGCTATACATAGAAATAAGAAGAGGTGTTGTGTGATGTTTGATGGGTGATGGGTGATGTACAGGGACAGGACAATGGAATTGATAGATGTGAGACAAGGTGTGGGGTACAGTTACCTTGCCAAATGGGTTGCGACAGTGGTGGTTGGCTATACATAGAAATAAGAAGGTGTTGTGTGATGTGTAATGGGTGATGTACAGGGACAGGACAATGGAATTGATAGATGTGAGACAAGGTGTGGGGTACAGTTACCTTGCCAAATGTGTTGAGACAGTGGTGGTTGGCTATACATAGAAATAAGATGGTGTTGTGTGATGTTTGATGGGTGATTGGGTGATGTACAGGGACAGGACAATGGAATTGATAGATGTGAGACAAGGTGTGGGGTACAGTTACCTTGCCAAATGGGTTGCGACAGTGGTGGTTGGCTAACATAGAAATAAGAAGGTGTTGTGTGTTGTGTGATGTGTGTTGGGTGATGTACAGAGACAGGACAATGGAATTGACAGATGTGAGACAAGGTGTGGGGTACAGTTACCTTGCCAAATGGGTTGCGACAGTGGTGGTTGGCTATACATAGAAATAAGAAGGTGTAGTGTGATGTGTGGTGGGAGTGTACAGAGACAGGACAATGGAATTGACAGATGTGAGACAAAAAGTGGGATTCGCTCAGATTACCCACACTGCGATACTTGTTGAAATCCTTCAGGCATGATAAGTGGTATGGCAGGGAGTATGCTCTTTTCTGTATACACCCTACATTGTATAGCCATGGTTTGTGAAGCTGAGTATATAGTTATATTTGGTCAACAAAGAATGAGTCAATACATTTTAACCCTGGAACTGGCCATCATTTTTCCCAAAATGGCAGGCACATTTTGGTGATTTTGTAAGGGTTTTGTGTTTTAATCACTGCCCATCTATTTTTTAAGATAGACACATTTTAAAAGCATCAATGTCTTTAGAAATAAATGTAGTTTCCCAAAAAAATATTAAATATTGAATCATTTCAATTTATTTTTATTATTTTACTGATTAACATAAAAATATTAGTAAAGAATAAATGTTTCTCAAATGTATAGCACCCTCTCAGGTAATATGAAATTTTTTAGAATAATTCTAAAATATACAAAAGTTTGCTTATATATCTAATTTACAAATTACAAAAAAATATTTAGGTAAAAGAAGTTTATTGGTACTTTTGAATAATATATCTATAAAAACTAAAAAATCTGAAAAAAGATTGTATAGCACTATTATGTATACCATTGTGACATTTTGGATGAACAAATATTTTTTTCTAAGATATATATATATATATATATATATATATATATATATGTAGAAGAGAAAAATATGATATTTACAGAAGTCTATATTGTATAAGATATTTTTATATGGCAACAAACTTTTTTTAATTTTTACAAAAGTCAAAATTGTGAAATAAATGCCTAACATTTTTAGCCAACAATTTTTTTTCATCCAAAAATTATTTATATAGATAGTACATTTATTGAAGTTTACAAAAATGTACAACAATGTATTTTTATCTCTATTGTTTTTTTGTTAAAAAAATAAAACAAGCGATGGTCATAGAAATAAAACGCTAATACCTTCAGAAAAAGTAAAAAAATTACTGTCTAAAATACATGAATATGGTTTTATAATAAATACATTATGTTTAAATTAACACTCATTATGAAATAACTATAAATTGTCTACAAAATAATAAAACACTTAACCTGAAGCGTATAACATGCTTACTTTCAGTTTCACAAAGATCTAACCTATTCACTAAAACTTAACCTAACCTCTACATTTTTCTCTTCACTAATTAAAAAAAAACACTAAACAAACTTTTTTTTATACACACTAAATAACGAAAAGTCTAAAATATCCAAATAAATAGCAAGCACAACAGAGAAATCAACATGGCAACCAAGCGATGCGTTGTTCTTATCTACTGGCTGAGTCGGTGATTGTGCAACAGAACAAAAATAAAATACTAGTTCATAGTCTTCGTTGACGATACTGTTGCTTAGAGCAATTCGTCTTCTTTGTTTTGATATGATTTTCACTATTTCCTGACAACGATAAAGTAACAAAAATAATAAAATTTAATTAAGCTATTTTCGACGCATTAGGCATTTTGGAATTTTACAAAACACGAGCTTTTCAAACGCTTATTTTATAAACATTTATTTTCCTACTGGCTATTGAAAAGATGTTTCTGAAAGCCAAGAATACACTGTTTTCAATGACGACACTTACGATCGTGTAGAACGTAAACTCACGATAGATTATTTTGACAAACATGCGGTAATTTTAGCGTGTTCGGAAATTACGCAAACAAATGGCAATCGGAAATGTCAACATCCAAGTTTAGAATTTTATAATGAAAGATTTAACGTAACTTTAGAACGTTTTATGATATAATATGAAACCTTGGATCTTTATCTTTAGATTTACATATGTTTTACTTCAAACGAAGTAAAAATAGGCTTGCTGTGAGAGATCATATTACGGCATAGTTAATGCGTCGATAATCGCTTAAAGCCAGTTGCAGGGTTAACCTACATTTTGCCTCCTTACTTTCAGAAATTATGATTCAGTGTATGGTGGCCATAAAAACGTCAAATTAATCACTCTATTCTTAACATCATGCATACTGCTAAAGTCAAGGGATTGGAAGAAGAGTGTGAACTATATATGACTTTTTTACATTATAAACAATAGCAAAAATTGCATGAATACTACTTACCAACAACCCAAAAGTCTGCACTTGCAACAACTGAATTGTTGGCTTTAACATTCACTAACTGGCAGGTATAATTAGCTACATCATCATCCATAGCCCGATTGATTGTTAGTGAGGTATTTTTTATTACAATATTAGGTCTTTCACCCTCACTTGTATGTATAGGCTTGCCATTTTTTAACCTGAAAATTAAAAAATATATATATTGCAATATAACTTGGTAACAAAGAATCATTAGCACATTTGAACAAAAATAGTTTAAATTAAAAATATAACCACTAATTAAAAAAAAAAAAAAACTGAGGCAGTATAAGGGCTTATGTCATAGAATTATAATAATATTGAACTCTTTCAATTAATTGAATAAAATATAGCATAACTTTCCAAAGAATTATAATATAATTTGGAAAGATTGTAATTTAAATTGAATGCCCTAGAATCATTCCAGGTAAAATGACCTATCTCAATCAATTACATCATATGACAGTAAGGAAATCGTGTTACGTATAGACCATAATCTCAAAGATGTTTAGGCCAATAATAAAAACAACTCAAACCACTATTCAGAAAGGTTGAAACACTTTAAATTTTGAAAAACAATGACTTCAATAAAATTGTAAAAAACTTATGAATGTTCTCCTAGCTTATAGTTTACAAACCTGTTAGGAAATCTTACATTATTACAATCCCAAACATCCACACAACAGCTATTCTTGTTAATTTGACCAACTCTTGCAGAAGAAGTTAACACCACCAATAATCAACTTCGGTTTCAAACATTATTGTTCATGTATGGCTTTGAAGACCATGCTTAAATAAACTCCCGAAAAAAGCAAAAGACGATTGTTGCATATAAAAAATGCAAAACTACTAAATACATTGAGTGCCAACATTTCACACTACTTGGCACTATATAGATGTTCCTTAGTCAACACCAAACTCTAGTACTGTAAGGGTTACAACACATAGTAAAGTTAGTTCACTATCACTGTGTAACACACTGAGTGATAACATCTCTCGCTACTTGACACTATATAGATGGTCCTTAGTCAATAGAAAACTCTAGTACTGTAAGGGTTAACAACATATAGTAAAGTTAGTTGACTCTCGCTGTGTAACACACTGAGTGATAACATCTCATGCTACATGACACTATATAGATGTTCCTTAGTCAATACAAAACTCTAGTACTGTAAGGGTTACAACACATAGTAAAGTTAGTTGACTATCGCTGTGTAACACATTGAGTGATAACATCTCACGCTACTTGACACTATATAGATATTCCTTAGTCAATACAAAACTCTAGTACTGTAAGGGTTACAACACATAGTAAAGTTAGTTGACTATCGCTGTGTAACACATTGAGTGATAACAGCTACTTGACACTAGATAGTCAACACAAAACTCTAGTACAAAGATAGTTGACTATTGCTGTGTAACACACTGAGTGATAACATCTCACTTGACACTATATAGATGTTCCTTAGTCAACACAAAACTCTAGTACTGTAAGGGTTACAACACATAGTAAAGTTAGTTGACTATTGCTGTGTAACACACTGAGTGCCAACATCTCACTCTACTTGACACTATATAGATGTTCCTTAGTCAACACAAAACTCTAGTACTGTAAGGGTTAACAACACATAGTAAAGTTAGTTGACTATTGCTGTGTAACACACTGAGTGATAACATCTCACGCTACTTGACACTATATAGATGTTCCTTAGTCAATACAAAACTCTAGTACTGTAAGGGTTACAACACATAGTAAAGTTAGTTGACTATTGCTGTGTAACACACTGAGTGCCAACATCTCACTCTACTTGACACTATATAGATGTTCCTTAGTCAACACAAAACTCTAGTACTGTAAGGGTTACAACACATAGTAAAGTTAGTTGACTATTGCTGTGTAACACACTGAGTGCCAAACATCTCACGCTACTTGACACTATATAGATGTTCCTTAGTCAACACAAAACTCTAGTACTGTAAGGGTTACAACACATAGTAAAGTTAGTTGACTATTGCTGTGTAACACACTGAGTGCCAACATCTCACGCTACTTGACACTATATAGATGTTCCTTAGTCAACACAAAACTCTAGTACTGTAAGGGTTACAACACATAGTAAAGTTAGTTGACTATTGCTGTGTAACACACTGAGTGCCAACATCTCACTCTACTTGACACTATATAGATGTTCCTTAGTCAACACAAAACTCTAGTACTGTAAGGGTTAACAACACATAGTAAAGTTAGTTGACTATTGCTGTGTAACACACTGAGTGCCAACATCTCACGCTACTTGACACTATATAGATGTTCCTTAGTCAATACAAAACTCTAGTACTGTAAGGGTTACAACACATAGTAAAGTTAGTTGACTATTGCTGTGTAACACACTGAGTGCCAACATCTCACTCTACTTGACACTATATAGATGTTCCTTAGTCAACACAAAACTCTAGTACTGTAAGGGTTACAACACATAGTAAAGTTAGTTGACTATTGCTGTGTAACACACTGAGTGCCAACATCTCACTCTACTTGACACTATATAGATGTTCCTTAGTCAATACAAAACTCTAGTACTGTAAGGGTTACAACACATAGTAAAGTTAGTTGACTATCGCTGTGTAACACACTGAGTGATAACATCTCACGCTACTTGACACTATATAGATGTTCCTTAGTCAACACAAAACTCTAGTACTGTAAGGGTTACAACACATAGTAAAGATAGTTGACTATCGCTGTGTAACACACTGAGTGCCAACATCTCACTCTACTTGACACTATATAGATGTTCCTTAGTCAACACAAAACTCTAGTACTGTAAGGGTTACAACACATAGTTAAGTTAGTTGACTATCGCTGTGTAACACACTGAGTGATAACATCTCACTCTACTTGACACTATATAGATGTTCCTTAGTCAACACAAAACTCTAGTACTGTAAGGGTTAACAACACATAGTAAAGATAGTTGACTATCGCTGTGTAACACACTGAGTGCCAACATCTCACTCTACTTGACACTATATAGATGTTCCTTAGTCAACACAAAACTCTAGTACTGTAAGGGTTACAAACACATAGTTAAGTTAATTGACTATCGCTGTGTAACACACTGAGTGATAACATCTCACGCTACTTGACACTATATAGATGTTCCTTAGTCAATACAAAACTCTAGTACTGTAAGGGTTACAACACATAGTAAAGTTAGTTGACTATTGCTGTGTAACACACTGAGTGCCAACATCTCACTCTACTTGACACTATATAGATGTTCCTTAGTCAACACAAAACTCTAGTACTGTAAGGGTTACAACACATAGTTAAGTTAGTTGACTATCGCTGTGTAACACACTGAGTGATAACATCTCACGCTACTTGACACTATATAGATGTTCCTTAGTCAATACAAAACTCTAGTACTGTAAGGGTTACAACACATAGTAAAGTTAGTTGACTATCGCTGTGTAACACACTGAGTGCCAACATCTCACGCTACTTGACACTATATAGATGTTCCTTAGTCAACACAAAACTCTAGTACTGTAAGGGTTACAACACATAGTAAAGTTTAGTTGACTATTGCTGTGTAACACACTGAGTGCCAACATCTCACTCTACTTGACACTATATAGATGTTCCTTAGTCAACACACAAAACTCTAGTACTGTAAGGGTTAACAACACATAGTAAAGTTAGTTGACTATCGCTGTGTAACACACTGAGTGATAACATCTCACGCTACTTGACACTATATAGATGTTCCTTAGTCAATACAAAACTCTAGTACTGTAAGGGTTACAACACATAGTAAAGTTAGTTGACTATTGCTGTGTAACACACTGAGTGCCAACATCTCACTCTACTTGACACTATATAGATGTTCCTTAGTCAACACAAAACTCTAGTACTGTAAGGGTTACAACACATAGTAAAGTTAATTGACTATCGCTGTGTAACACACTGAGTGATAACATCTCACGCTACTTGACACTATATAGATGTTCCTTAGTCAACACAAAACTCTAGTACTGTAAGGGTTACAACACATAGTAAAGTTAGTTGACTATCGCTGTGTAACACACTGAGTGATAACATCTCACTCTACTTGACACTATATAGATGTTCCTTAGTCAACACAAAACTCTAGTACTGTAAGGGTTAACAACACATAGTAAAGATAGTTGACTATCGCTGTGTAACACACTGAGTGCCAACATCTCACTCTACTTGACACTATATAGATGTTCCTTAGTCAACACAAAACTCTAGTACTGTAAGGGTTACAACACATAGTTAAGTTAATTGACTATCGCTGTGTAACACACTGAGTGATAACATCTCACGCTACTTGACACTATATAGATGTTCCTTAGTCAATACAAAACTCTAGTACTGTAAGGGTTACAACACATAGTAAAGTTAGTTGACTATTGCTGTGTAACACACTGAGTGCCAACATCTCACTCTACTTGACACTATATAGATATTCCTCAGTTTACACGAGACTCTAGTACTGTAAAGATTAAAGTGTCTTACTTTTATATTATAAAGTAATATTTGTTACAAATCTTACAGATGTCACTATGCCCTATCTTCTCTAATGTTAACAAATTTACCTTTTTGTCAGAAAATTGGCTACAGACATTGTACGGCTTGTGGTGATCAACCTTACATTTATTTGTCATTCAAAATCTGGTGTATCTACACATATGTTTTTAATCTCATAGTTCTAAATAAGTAATTTAGATTTAGTAATAAATAATTATTGTATGTGTGTAACTTGTTGGAAGTTATAACCAAGATAAAAGTTATAGACTATAATACATGAACTATTATCCAGCATATGACACATAAAAAGCTTAATTTATAGATTTCCTAAACAAGCTGCTAATCCATAAATCACAATTTCACATAAACTTATCTATATTCACAGAAACAATTTTATCCACCAGCCTACAATCGCCAAAACTACAATAAATAACCGTAAAATTGGTTTAATCATTGTAAAAGTTCAACTATTCATTTCACCTTATTTCGTGATATCATGTTTCATTCCAATTTTTAACAAATAAACTAATTATATGATTCAATGGAATATGTACAGATTAACTGACAATTCAAATTAATTTAATATTTCTCATCGTCACAGACTGCAACAACTAAATTCTCTCTAAACTCTACTTTCTGTTATTTATATGATGAAAAATCATATATCACATTCACTTGTAGTCAACTCATTCATTTTTAAAACATATGATAATCAATAATAGAAGATGTAATAAAAATGTATTATCATACTAACTTTTTTAACCTATTGATTTATAATTCACAAAATATTGATAACTGAACATATTAATAAATTTCAATCTTTTGTTACATAAATGTATGGTTCCTTATTTTTATAAGAAGAAAATACAAGTAAAAGGTTAGAAAATTAAAACTTACCATTTCATGACGAAATCAGGAGAGGGATTTGATTCATTGCATGTAAGCACCAGTGGCTCAGCATAATTTAAAACTTTGTACCCATCATAGTCTCTATTTGGAGTTAGTTCAGATGCTGCTGAAAACAGAAAGAGAACAGAAAGGTGAAACAACTGTGTGTATGGGTTACCATGTACTGCTTGCACAATATGTAACTGTACATATAGACAAGTACTGTAGAGTCCAGTTAATTTAATTAGAAAATCAAATCAATTAAAGTTATTCAGTGAAAATGATTTTTTTTAATACTCAGGATTGCAAGAAGATTAACCTGTCTGGTTAATATTTTTAAAATATAACTAAAAAAAACACAAATATAACAATATTTTAAATCCAATAATATAAGTTTAAATTATCATGACAAATTTTATACTTAGAAACTGATTAAATATGATAACTTTAAAGTGGACCAAACCATAAAAAGTTATACTCAGATAATTTAGGATAAAATTTGGTTGAGAGCACAGAGATGTACTGTCCTTGAGCTTAAAAACGCATGCTTTACAACAGCAGACCCTTAACAATTGAAATCTATCTCATTTGAAATTCTCGTTTACACAATAACTATACAAAGAAAAAAAGATCTAAGTAAAAAAACTCCTACGTAAGATGAATAAAATTTCCTGTACCTGAAAAAACTACGAAATTATTATGAAGTTCGACAGCATGAATGTTGAATGCACACAAATATTACACTAGAACAAAAGTGTATAAAAAGTACAAAATTAAAGGCCAATAGAATTACATAATTTGGTTTGACACAGTCCATGTTCTTAGTGAGATGTCTGTGCCTAAATGTTTGGCTAGATGAACATAGTTTTTACTACTGCAAAAGGACACTAAATTTTTATTTGCAGTCCCTTTCCCTTCTTACTTTCTTTAACCCTCCAAGCCTCCATCATTAATATCTTTGACGACTCGGACCTTTACTAAACATCATCATCAAAAACATGGATGATAAAAATTCATCTCTTTAAATTCATTCTACAGACGCTAATACCAGTGAAATCGCACTATAACCCATGTTGTTCGAAAGCCGTGAGTGGTTATGTTTAATGGTCTTTGGATTTCTCATAGTCGTAGTACTGAACATTAGCTTACTTCATTTTTATCAGCTATTGATTCCAGCACCGCATGCATGCATTGTTTGTTGTTTCTCAGTAACGTACATGTTAATTTTACTGTTTACAGTCTATTTATGTGCTTGTTTTCTTTTTAATGCGTTGTTATCTAGTTACTAATTGTCAGAAATTATTGCACATAATAATACTGTTTGTGTTTTATAAAACATATTCACTATTATGAACATATTCACTATATATATATACAGGGTGGTTATAAATTATTGTACACATTTTAAGATTGAATAAATAAATAACCAATCAACTTAAAAACATGGGAATGTTTTATTAAATTGTAAATTTAAAAAGTTTTATATACTGACTGAAAATTAATAATTGTACACATGACAATAATTATAAAAAGTAGTTATAAAAAGAAAGTAAAAATGTCACTTAAACTGTGGGTGTAAGGTATGATTCTTCTTAATGACTTGTGTTGTGACATAGTCAGCTGGTCAACAATGGATCTTTCCACACCAGCTGTTAATTACAGTTGACTAAACAAACACTAAACTAACCTCAGTATCAAAATGGCTAGTGTGCAAGAAAAATCAAGGTGTGTTCTTTGGTTTCATGAAAGCAGATCTGTAATAACTGTTCAAAGAAGGTTTCGTTTAGAGTATGGCCGCAATCCTCCAAGTAACAATTCTATAAAACGCTGGTATAGGCAGTTTGAACAGACGGGAAGTGTCCAAACATAGAAAAGGTGCTGGTAGACCTTCAGTTTCTGAAGCTATTGTTGATCAAGTAAGAGAATTGTTTACGAGGAGCCCTGGTAAGTCTACTCGGCGTGGAAGTTTGGAATTAGGATTACCTCGATCAACAGTCTTAAAAATGTTGCACAAACACCTTAAGCTCCATCCATACAAAATTCAGTTATTACATGAACTAAAATCTAACGATAAACCTCGACGCTACGATTTTGCTGTTAGATTACTTGACCTCGAAGAACAAACAATAAACATTGGAGAAAGCAATTTCTTGAAAAAAGTCATTTTTTCTGATGAAGCAACCTTTCATGTTTCTGGTAAGGTGAATAGACACAATTGTAGGATTTGGGGGTACTGAAAATCCTCATAATGTTCGAGAACAAGAAAGAGACAGCCCTAAAATAAACGTTTGGTGTGCATTGGCTATAGATGAAGTGATAGGACCCTTTTTCTTCGCAGAACCGACAGTCACTAAAGAGGTATACCTCTTGCTTGAACTTTTTGCAATACCGCAAATTGAGCATAGACAACCAAATGTTTACTGGCAGCAAGATGGTGCCCCTCCACACTGGGGTAAGATAGTACGTGACTACCTAAATGACACGTTTCCTGGTCGTTGGATTGGACGGGATGGTCCAATTCCTTGGCCTCTACGTTCCCCAGACATTACACCCTTAGACTTTTTTTTGTGGGGCTATATCAAGGACAGAGTCTTCGCCAAAAATGTTCAAGATATTGAGGAACTCAAGAACAGAGTTCGAGAGGTTATTGGAAGCATAACTCCAGCAATGCTCAGAAACACATGGTGTGAGGTTGAATTTAGACTACAAACTTTGCGTGCAAACCTCGGAGAGCACGTGGAATTAGTTTAGTTTCATTGTAAAAGTATGAGTAACAGTAATCTTTTTGTCCTTCATTGGTAATAAAACTGTTTTAAATTTGCTATTTAATAAAACAATTTCCATGTTTTTAAGTTGATTGGTTATTTATTTATTCAATCATAAAATGTGTACAATAATTTATAACCACCCTGTATATATAACTGGCGCAGTGTAGCGGGTACGGCGGTTATCGCAAGATAACCAGATCAAGCAACGTTGAGCGTGGCCGCTGCTTGGATAGTTGACCGCTGAGCGATCCTGTCCTTGCAAGCGGCCCGCCTCTCCGGCCATTGGTGGTGGTTCGGAAGTCACCTTTAAGCCGTTGGTCCCCAGGTTAAGTGTTAGAGAGGGCTTCTTAGCCCTAACTTCGCCTGGCAAAATAAGACATTCTTTACTTTACTTTTATATAAAGTAAGAACATTGTTATATCAATGCGTTACATAACTACCGCAAGATACTATATCACTAGAATTACACTGAAAAATAATGTTATTTTGACGAAGCCTATTGTAATCTTTGGAATACTTAATGGCCAATAAAACTTATGATTTTCTGATTCTGATTTTCAAGTAGGAAAAAATTTCAAATTGTGCTCTTTTCATAAAAGTATATAAAACAAAATTTTATTAATATAAACTGTTCAACATTATACATTTTTGTCTTCAGGATAAAATTTCCTACAATTTGGCTATTCTTAATTTTGAATATGTGTAATATTACAGGTACATGTGCATACTTTTTTGCAAATTTTGTTTTTATTATTTTTTACTTTTAAACTAAGAAGTTGTTTCTAACTTTATAGTTACACAGTCTGAAAGCACAGTTCATTGCAAAAAAAGTTGAATATAACACTTTATATTTAAGTTACAATTTAGATGTATTATACATTTTACATGGAGAGCCTGCAAAATTTCACAAAATAGGTATGCATTTCAAAAAATACAATGGACACTCGGAGGGTTAAATGTTGAGAATGCAGTTAAAATACTGAGAACATTGGAACAAAGAATTTAATTTTTGTAATAGTGACAATACTACTGATAACAATATATTATGAACTAACATTTCTTTACATTATATCTCACATCATATTGTAGCAAACTGTAATGTTCATTTCACTGAAGATCTATTATGTTACACAATATGTGACTATCAATATAAGTTTTATTTTAATACATGTTAATACTGATGTAACAATTAACTTTATTTTGGTCTGATAAATTGTCATTCCTCTATAATTTATCTCGATTAATATGAAAACTTTATCTCACAATATGTTGCACACTGGACTAAGCAAAAGGCATGATTAATAATTGAACAAGTCATATGTTGAAATACAACTTACGCCGGGTGTGCAATGAGAAGTGTTGTTCAGTGCAATTGACTTTGGCTAGTTCATAGCTACATACTGATTAGTTTTTAATTTTGTGCATGCGTCTTAGGATATTTTGACACTTGTAGAGCAGAATAAATTCTAATCCTTAAAAATGTAATGTTCTAAAACGTAACAAATGTCCGAAATTCTATTATCCTTCCAAATCATCTATTGTACATGACAACTTTAAACAGAGTTGCTTTAAATTATTTTGGACTTATTCATAATTTTAATGGAGAAAGATACTTAAAGTGATAGGACTCTGAGGAGGGTAAGAACAATTTACTACAAAAATTCAATACAGAATATTTTTGTGAGCAATATATAACATTTTATAATATAATTTATAAAAAGAAGAGGGATACATAAAAAATAAAAGTCAAAATTTTTTCAAAGCCATTAATTTTATTGCAAGGTCAATCACTACAAAATCTCTGTCATTCATTGCCTTTTTTCAATGATACTCATTTATTACCGGTAAAGATTACATACATTGTCACATTGAAAAACACAATATTGTACATTTCAATTTTAAAAGCAATGCAATCTTCCAGTTCGTCCAGATCTCTAAAAGAAGTGATATATTAAATAAATAAATCAATTAAAACAAATCAATTAATTAATTAAAAACTAATTACAACACAGATAAAAGAATTTCCCAAGATCAACAATAATTATTTAATTTATGACTAATCCCAAAAAACTCATCCACTTCATAAAGTGGGTGTTCCAAAAGGAAAAACCCTATTTGTCTTTTGAAAATACCAAATGGCAGTGATCTTAATCCATTTGGCAGTGTGTTCCATAATTTTGGTCCAAGAGATAATGTTGCTAATGAATATTGTTTGGAAATAAGTTTTTTGGTTACAATATTGTTTGCGCCCCTTGTGTTATATTGGTGGATGTTTTTATATGTTAGGTTGTTTGACGTAGCCATATAAAGCAACAGTTTATACACAACTAAACAAGGGGCTGTCATAATATGAAGTTCTTGAAATTTTTGTTTACATGAATCCTTATAGCCAATACCAGAAATATAACGTACTGCTTTTTTTTTGTATTAATAAAATTGTATTAATGTTCTTCTTAAATGTACAGTGGAGTCCCGCTAATCCGAACACGTGTAATCCGAACGTCGGTTAATCCGAACAGGTCCAGGAGGAATTATTTATAACGATAATGAACAGTTATAGAAAACTAATTACTTAAAAAATGAAAATGGGTGCATCATTTCGTACATAAACAAAGAAAACTTTAATTAAATAGACATACAGTATTTTATTAAGACAAATATTGTGTACGGTACAGTACATAAATAATGAAGTTAAATACAGTACCAAATTGAAACTTGTAGGTTAATAGTATGAGTTAAATTACTGTATTAAAAAGTTAAATCAAACAAAAATTGGACGTACAGTACTGATATTATTATTGAGTACAATATTAATTGTTAAAAGACATAAATTCAGTTATTGTCTTCTGTCACATTGAAGAGAGTCTATTGGATGACGCGTAGTTTCGCCATCGTGTCATAAACATGATATCGGCAGGTGTAGCAGTAGCCTGTTGCTCTAAGTATCGTAGTGCAAGGTTAAGCGCTGCTGCACCGTCTGCGTGTGGTACCAACTCTCCTTTATCACCCAGGTTCTCGTCGTCGTCCGTAGCGCGTGGACCCGTACAATATCCAGTACGCTCACATTGCTTAACAATAGAACTCCCACACTAAATACGGTAAATGTGCTTAGTATTCGCAAACACGTTTATTTGTCAAGAAATACAATGCAACAGCCAGAAAACATGTTTTAATAAACAATGTTGATAATTCTATAACAAAATAGACCCATTCTCAAGTTTAAAACCGTATTTTTCTGTAATTCTGGCTAATCCGAACAATCACATAATCCGAATAGGGCTCGGTCCCAATTAGGTCGGATTAACGGGACTCTACTGTATTTCCCCATATTTCAATACCATAAACCAACTGAGAGTAAAAAAATGCATAATATACCATTTTAAGAGCTTTTTCGTTGCAAAATTCAGACAGTTTTCTCATCATAAATATTTCTTTAGATAACTTTAAACAGAGAGTAGTTATATGGTCATTCCAATTTAAATTTTTGTCGATAATCAATCCGAGAAATTTTGTAGAATCATACATTGGTATTACTAAATTGTCAATTTAGTTCACAATCACATTTTGACTATGGCGAGCAATGCAGTGACTAATGTTCGGTGACACAAGTCACACTTTAACTGAAATCCTTTGTAGCGAACATGCTAAAATAATGGTACAATCACATCTTTAAACCCTCATTGCTTTTGTAGTTCACAGGCCTAGTTTCATTAACTGAAACATTGTAAAAAATATGTAGCATTATTTAACCAATAATGTAACATGTGGAAATAACCAGTCTTACATGAGCACTGCAGTAAGGAGTAGTCATAAGTTGTCCACTGTTCATAAGAGGACTCATATTTGCTGTCTACCATTTTTTTCTTACTTATTGTGTGCAATCCATTTCCTTATATCTAAATACCCATTTCTTCCACACATAATGGACTTCTGTATATATCACAATATTTTACCCATACTTTTTCCATTTTACTTAATTTGGTTAGACTGCTTGATGGTGAATATTTTATTTACTGTAAATATGAAAATAAAATAATACTTAATATTATTGTTATTAGTTGAAATTACTCCTTCAATTAAACATTTGGTGTTTTATTGATAGTGGTATAAAGATTCAAGATTTAAGAAATATTTTTCCATACTAACCAATAAACTTATTTATGACTTGATAAACCTCAGTGTGTATTCTGTGTGTTTTATTTACTAAACAGCAATAAAACAACACACACAGAATACACAAAGTAAAACTTCACCGGGTAATAATTCACATGAAATTACTAAATAAATCTTTCTGAAACAAGCTTGAAAGAACCTTCTTTACAGTATGAAACTGTATTGTGGATCAATGGAGCAAAACAAATATTTGAGAAAGATAAAAGGATAAACACCCTAAATCATTATGTTTGTAGATAGATAAGCATAGTTTAGGTCCTTGCTCACAAATTTAATTTAGCACTAGGTATTAGTATATAATTAAAACCATACCAAAATAATTAAAGAGTAACTTTTCAATATATAAATATAGACCTCTTAGACAATACAACTAGACTTATCAAGGATTCAACAGTCAGTCAACAGATAATATTTTTTGAGAAGCTTTCATGTTATTTTTTGTTGCAAAAAATTTAAAAAAATGTTACACTTTAAAACAACTTAATCAACTCCTTTGTTGCTTAAAAGGTATCAGTACACCTAGGTATAACTAATCCTTACATAATACTAAATGTAAAAATACTATAGTGTCTACGAAATAATATCACCAGTTCCTTAAATAAGGTTTACAAATCTATAAACGCTGAACAAGAATCAATATAATCAAAGTATCAGTGGTACGCCCCTTAACATTTGAATAACAGGCCTTGTTTTCTAAGGCAAGAAATTAAAATTGATTATTTCAAGAATTTAGGGCATCTTCAGAATAAATATCTGTTACTTTTTCTATCTTTGACTGCCAACATAATCTGTATTAAGCAGGTAAGTGTCTGTTCTTAAAAGGGATTCATTAGATTATACTTGGCATAACTAAGTGATTAGGTATTGATTGTAAAGGTTTTTAAGGTTTTGTAAGAAATTTGTACAAAAATTTAAGGTGGAAATTTTAAAGATAGCAACCACCCACAAATGCACATGCAATTTTTATCATACAGCTATGAGTGAGATTGCTATCATGTATGTTTGAGTATTTCTCATAATCGCCTAATGTTGGGTGATGCAATTTTCAAAATGATATCCAAAATGGCAGACCCTATTTGATCGGAAAAGGTGCAGCCATTATTGCAAAAGTGGTAAATGATAAAATGACTATAAGCTACCTGTTACATGCTTTAAATTTTTGAGAGTATAGACAAAACTTTATTCTTCTTAGGCCATGTTGATTTCTGTTACTCAACTTTCATCTTTCAAATTTACCACTCAAATATTGCACTGTGTTACTTCACTTAAAAGATAATTTTATCATTAACAGAACAAAAGGAGGTAAACACATTAACAACTGATTTATTTTACTGCTTAGTATCCATGAATAATAAATATGAATTCATGTGTAAAATAAGCATTTTTGTACTAGTTCCTTATTGGCGGGGTTTCCCACTTTATCTAGATTTGAATTTTTTACTGCTCATTTGAAATTCAAAGAAATGTAACTACAAAGAGTTAGTACTTGTCTCGAGTTTTATCAGCACTGACTGTAAAATTACTAAATAAACACCATTTTCAGAAAATAAATAGGTATTTGTATATATTTTGTTTTAATAAAATATCTAATTCCGATATAATAAGAAAACAAAGTTGTACAAATTCACTTTTCCAAATTTGACTTTTTTCCTCATACATAGAATAGAACAGAGGTTGTAATGGTAAAATAAACTGATACAACGGAGTATTGAAAGACCCAATAAAACACAAAGAACTCTTATCATATCAACAAAGTAACTTCATCAATCTTGTTACTATGTCACATGACAAAACATTATATGATTGTTCTCATTTTGTTTACAAACTTGTGAATATAATAATAATAATTATTATTATTCTGTGATGTTCTCGTTGTCATCATATTTACCCATAAGACCGTTACAATTTTTATTTTTACCTTTAGATCCCAAAATCAATACAGTTCTTGTCAAATCTATGATAGACAGACAACACGACATTAGAATGGTCTAGTTCCCTTCCAGTTCTTAGTTCTTGGACCCCTAATATTAAAACCCAACATAATTTCTGGAAAAAAACTGTTAAATAAAACAAGTTCCAATAGTGATTTGGACTGTTTGAAGAAGATTGGTTTTTGCACTTCTTTTAAATTTTAAAATTGTAAGGTACCCGACGAAAAACAAAATTCCTGACTCCTAAAGTTACACAGGATTATTTGCAATGCTGTGGATTCCATCCCTACCAAAGCTTCAATCACAATGTAAATACACTTTCTTATCTTTCTTTATTTATCGCCCTGAACCAACGAAATCTGAACTTCTCCAGAATTCAGAATACCATAGCACATGTGACGGTGCTTTAACAATTTAATGTATAGTTAGAATAAAAACAAGATACATTTTACTTATTCTTATTTTGGGGTAAATCTACTCTACAATTTTAGAAAATCATAATGACTTTTAAACTTTGTGCACATACAACACAGGAAAACTGATGAACCCATTCTTCTGTTAAGTTTATTTAACTGACCCTTGGACCCTATCAGATAACATTGATGAAATTATTAAACAATGCAGTTTGTCTGTAAAACTTTGGCATGATCTTTGAATGAGACCATACAAATGGCCAAATTTAGATTAAATTCATTGTGAAGTCTGATATATCATTACTTTAGAAAACATCAAGTTTTCTTACCAATAAGAACTTCTTGAGTTAATAAAAAAAACATTATGTCAACAAATTTAATTCATTACTTTGTTACCAACCTTCAATTAATAGAATATTTGTAATTCATAATAATGTTAAATTAATAATTAAATTATGAGTAGTAGTCACTTATAATATTACAACTCTGCAGCATAGTACAAAGAGACTTTATTGTTCTACTCAAAAGGTCATTGACTTGATTTATAGTGACTAATAACTCTTTAAATGGCATACAAGGAAACTTTTAACCTAATTTATTTTTATTTGTATCCCCTTTTCATGCATGAATTATATTTACATGTATTGTTCTTTATGACATTAGCTAATGGAAAGCGCAGAATATTTCAAGGCCTTGTCAGACTGGGCGGATAGAATAAGTTATTTTTGGAAGCTGAGCTCAATTCAAACTAATGAAGCCATCCAGTTCCCACTGGTTTTGCTAATAACTTTTTACAGGATAATTAAGTCATGGTTCAATGATCATATCTATATTTTAAAATACTAACAGTTAGATCAAAATGAAATTTTATTTTTATTTCTTGTAAAATATATTTTGCAACATAACCGTTCACCGAAAAGGACAAGAATAAGACTTCATAAATAATTAAATATCATAATTTATGAAAAAGCTTAAATAATTTACATTATTATAGAAATTGAACAGCTAAAGCCCCTATTCAAAATACGAGTACCATGATTAAAATGTTACATTGTCCATTGCTAATTTCTTTAATACATCTAATACAAAAATAGTACTTTCATTAATCAATTTTTGAGAGCTACTATATAAAATCTTTTGTTTACATTTTTAGATATTTCACATACAACAGTTTATCTGCAATTTTTTGAAATTCAAAGAAAATGTTTTAACCAGTTGAAGGTTACCATAGGAGCATTTTTTTTTTATTATTTACATATTTATAAGTTGTTTAAATATTTTTATATTTTGAATATGAAAGCCTGGCTTTATAATTAATCTTAAATAAACTATACACAATATCCGTTATCTTGCTATTCTTATTCTTTTTATAGCCATAAATAAGATGGCTCTCTAATACTTGCTTGAGTTCAACGTCACTCAATAGCTTAATCCCACACAAGATATTAAATTCTGCCGTCAGTAACATCAAAATGTTCAATAATATAGGTCAAAAGACGTCACAATGGTAAAGCCTACTTGAGACCACAGTGAAGATGTTTGTTGCAGACATCTCAGCAGGAGCCATTCAACTGATAACAAGTCAAGTGATCTCTCAGACATGATTCCGTAGCATTAATTATGATTATTGTTTAAATTTATTTATACTATTTATTGGCTGAGCATTAGTGAAGTTGGGAAAACTCCATTCTGTCTGTATGTCTATCTGCAAAATATCACGAAAACAAGCTGACCTGTAGACTTGAAATTTTGCACGAAGCTTCAATTCTACAGTATACATGGAACACTGAGTTTGTTGATGATGGATGTCAAATAATGAGATTTGACTGGGCGTTAGCAAATATTTGAACATTGGTCTTATGGGTAACCACGATGACAAAGAGAAATCGGAAGGATAAATAAATATTTAAACAAGCTGATTGTACTAAGCGTACGAGGTTTTAACATACGTAGCTTATTTATGCAGTAAAAAATTTTTTTTATGGAGTGGAAAGTCAATACTAAGTTAGCGTCAAGATGATTTCAGCCCCTCCTGTATTGTAGTACCCTCTGTAGCTCACTGAAACTTTTACTACTTAAACATTGCTATTAAATCTAACTCAATGAACAAAGATTTAAATGTATCATGTGGCAAGATATCTTGAAAAATATCATCTATAGTGCGTCATTAAAGACTATCACTAAGTTCATTTTTGTCTGCCGGGGGATCAAATTTTATTCTGTACGATTGCCTACCTTGTATAAACTTGAAGTTTTGCGTGCAAGTACCTGTTATACATTTGGTGTGGCTTACAAATATGGGTATTATTACCCTGTAGACTTGTTAAGAATATTTTTAATCATTAAAATCATTGTAGCTTCTGCTAATAGTAATGTGTGACAAGAGGTATTTTGAGAAACTGATTACCTACCAGCTTCTTCAACAAACATAATTGGTTCTGGAATTCTAGAACCCTTATTCAATGTCAAAAATCTATACAGAAAATCGGTTTAAAAGTGTAAAAGATATCCCCACCTCAGCATTATTTCAAGATCTTAAAATACTAACAATAAGACAACTTTACTGTTTACTAGACATCTTTTACTTCATATTTATAACATATCTTACACTTTATCTTGATTTACATGACCTTTAAAATGAATTAGAATGGTAAGTGTGGGTGGGTAAAAAACTGCATTAATAATGTAGGTAACAGTAATTAATGCTATCTTGAAATTTTTTTTAAGTTGGCAAATAACTGCAAAGATGTGATGAATTGTTGACACAACCTATACATTTTATTTTTTTATGTTCTTAAGCAGCTGCTGCAACTCAAATTTAAATTGCTTTATAGTGATTTAATACTGGACTTAAGAAATAGTCTTTAAGGTAGTAGACATCCAATGGAGAATGATCTACAAGAAGTTTTTACTGTAAGCTTAGCTCAAGATGTACATCATCATAAAGGGGTTGTTTAGCAGAGATGAATGCTAAAGGAAAAAACCTGTCATCAGTTAGTATAAAAGAAAATTCTTATTTTTAGGTTGGGCTTTGGATTCCACTTGATGTACATCTTACATTAAACTTTAAAACAATGTATATCTTGAGCTATGCTTACATTACATTTTTTGCCGAACTCCTTGTAGCCATCCTCCATTGGATGTGAAGAGTCACTAACTACCTTAAAAACTATTTCATAAGTTCAGTATTCATTTACTAAGTTTAACTTTCACAACTTGAGCCACAACAAGAATATTGAGCCATCTAGAATAGGACCTACATTGTAATATTTCAAACCAGCATAGTTTTATAGAGTGAACCCTTTGAGGTAGGATTTGCTGCATTGTACTCTACTAATAAAGACCTTTAATTTGATGTACTATTCCACCTATGCTCTCATTTAAGATTTCTTTCAGACTCCTTACGGGCCATCCCCCCCTGACTTGACAAAAATATGGTACTTACTTCAAAAAGTACATTTATAGGTGCAGTAATGATGTACCAAGTTTTATTGCTTTACCTGTAATCGTTCGGGAATTATCAAGCCCCTGCAGGACTTGATTATAAATTATAATCAAACTATTTATTTTCAAGTTATTATATTGTTAAACCCTTTCCATGACTAAGACAAGACAACCAATCAGACAAGGTTTGAGCTAGCATCTGTCTCTGTCCATGGTATGTACATGTGTGTCTGTCCTGGGATATTTTTTTTCCCTCCTTCCTCTATTTTCTTGTCAATCCTATGGTATTATTAAAGAAGAACTCTATGTGACTCATAACTGTAATGTCTTGTAGTCTCCAATCTCCAGAAGAAACTCTATATTGGTGATTTACAACTCTAATTACCTCAATACACATTATATACTTACCTGTTATACTTAAGTGTAGGGATGGGTAAAATACTGCGGAACAGTTGTTTTGAAACGGTTGCACTCAGAAGATTGTTCAGGTTACAACCGTTGCGTTATATTGTTAGTTGCAGTTGCAAGCTCAATGAGACTTGACTGCCATCGTTGTGCTGCACATTGCACAACTGTTGAAACTGAACTAGACTCAAGAGTTGAAACTAAACATCTCAAATCTTTAGAGTGTTGGAACAAATGTTAATTTTTGTATCCTATTCTATCTACAATTATACAAAATCATTGTCATATGATTGCAGCACGACACAATATGAATGGATATTTTCCAAAACTGAAATAATTATTAACGATCACCAAGTTAAACTTAGTAAATTTCACCAATTGGTGTATCTCAACGTCAATGGTCGTTACCTACAATAAAAACAATTCACTACATTAGCTAAAATGCCCAAAATTGGACCTGTAGTTATATTAGTTAGGATTATTTATATTGTGTATGTTATTTAAAATATCCTAAATAATGACAACTCATTACTCAATACTCAGTATAAATATTCGAGTTTTTTGTCTGCACATTCTTTTTTACATTAAGGAGCTTAATATATAACATGAAGTAATTAATGTTAAAATATAAATATTATTACCAGCAATGAGTTATTATTTAAACCACAAAAAAATGGTAAAAAAAGTAATAATAACCTATTGATTTACCTATTTGTTAGTCTTTTTTATTTGGGCTCACTTTGTTTTAGTGGTCCTAGCAAATAATTTACTGACAACTATAATTGGGTTTTAAAACCATTGAGTACTACACATTACGCTCAGTCCCACTTAACAATTTTTTGGAGCAGTTTCATAATTCAATTATTTTTTCTATTTGATTCCTGCAACTGAACACAAGTGACAACTATGCAAGTTTACAGCTGCAGAGAACTGCTTCTTCCCCACACAAACAGTCGTGATCTGTCACTTGGTACAGGAGTTGGACCACAACAGTTCCTTGCAACTGTTGTCTGGCTGTAACTGAAATTATTGTTACTGTTGCAAAGAATTCCTGGTTAAACCCACACCGGCTTATGGGTGTACTTGTTTATCTCTTCCCCTAAATAAGAATTTAATAATGTTCAATTATTAAGTAAGTACTATTTTTAATTTTCATTATTTGCATTAATTGATTATGCAAACCCCTGCAAAAATTGCTTATGCTCAGATAACAAGTATTTGTTTATTCCATTTTTAAGGTTAAAACTCTTTTAAAAGTATCTGAATATAGTTTAGAAATTTCAAATGTCAGCTTGACAATCGATTATCCATCAACCTTATTCTAATTGCTAGCATTTATAATCAGTATTTCAATTAGAAAAATTGTAAAGTAAAAACATACATTGCAACAACCATTTTATAGTATGTAGAGATTAAAATTTTATATTTTGATAAAAATAAGTTAGATCTAGAAGGTAAATATTTTGTAGTTTAAAAGATCTTGTGTACCTATATTTCATGATTAAAAACAAAATAACATTTTAAATCAAAGTAAAGAAGAATGTAAAATATACATGAAATTTGCTAAAGAATCTACAGTTAATGAAATTAGCTACTGAAATCCATTATCTACACTTACTTTATAGTATTGGTGCAAACAAATTATAAACTAACAGATTTTTATTTTGACTCAAATACAATTATTGTGCGATACTACTTAGAGTTTCAAACTGTTGGTTATAAAGGGTGTTTCAGCTTCATGGTTTTAGATCAACTAACTTGATATGATGGCTGAATAAACTTTAAATAGTACTTCCCACTCAGTAAGAAGAAGTAGGTAGATTTTGTGACAACTAAAATATTATTCATTCATTTTCATGGGATTTTCATGTAGGCTACTCAATAGCTTGAAAACAGTTTCAGATGTTATTAGCATTCCTGAGCAGTTTTAGTTTTTTTCTATATTCATAAACAACCCAGTCGTGATTATTTGTAATTTTACACCAAAATGGAAAGAAATGGCATATGGAGCTAGCTAATGAACTAAGCCAAGACATTTCTACAATACATTTTTGTCACAAGTCTGAACTTGTTTCTGCGTTCCTATCACAAGTTCTGATGGGATTCACTTGTAATCGTCATCTTGAGAACCGTTTGGGATACCAAAAAATGATTTATTGGTACATTTTATAAGCATTCCAAAACACCCTTAAGACTTTTTTTGTGGGGTCACTTAAAATCAGTAGTTTCTAAAACACATCCCACTGGTGTCCAAGACTTGAAAAAGAGAATCACTATTGAGTGCAGACGCTTAACCAGAGAAACTTTTAAGGTTAGGCAAGAATTTGAAAATAGGTTATTTTTTTTGCTTGAACAAAAATGGCTACCAATTTGAACATTTGATATGAAATTTACAAAGGATTTACAACAGTATTCAGTGAGTAATTTTGTTGTTATTAGCGGTAGTACAGTAGTTTGTAGACTAATAATTGTTATGTAAGAAATTACAGTAATGGCTGCTGATACCAAACGGCTTGGCCGATTCCAATTTTATTTAACCAAAATATAGCATTTTTTATGAGCTTCAATTTGAGGTGTCACAAGGTATATTGTCAATTGTGAATACATAATTATTATAAATCCAGTTCGTTTTTTTACCCTCCTAATTGCCTATTTTCTCATTAAATGGGAACATGTAGCATACTGTAATATATATTTAGGATCTTCTGTTGAATTTTTAAGAAATGGCATAGAAGAATAACTGTGCTTAAATTTGACAATTAACAAGATCTCTAAAATGAGAAACTTCAAAAATATTTCTTAGCCTTATGGTTTGACTACACTTTAATATACATTATTAGCTAAATATGTTTCTCTTAGAGTTTTAGATGTTTAATTAAGAATATAAAATATAATGTTGTACTGAAAATTAATTCCAAATACTTCAAAATCAATTACTATCAATAATCCATGCTTTCCAAAACGACTTAAGTAAAATAGATTTTCTGGGCTAAATTTAATGGGGAAAAACTTTTTACAACTAATTTATTTCGTGTTAAATCCTACGGATTTTTTATAAGTATGCCTACCTTTGTATCACAAAATATTCAGCCAACAAACGTTTTATATGCACGTATTGAAACACCCTTTGTATTTACAAGTACATCATTTATTTATTGTGCCAGGAACCTATTTTAAATTTCTTTATTCCATTAAACACATTATATCTTACCATCTTAAAACTACTAAGATAATCAATCTACTGATGATATATTGATGTATTTTTACTTGTCATTTATCTGAAACAACACACATCACCACTACTTGTGGATCGGATCGATACTATACCTTAAATCGATTCAAGAGTGCAATGGTTGAAGCATCAATGTGTTAGTCTACCAGAGTTTGAGTGTCAACTAAAATTGAGAAAAGGGAAAAAGTCCATAAATAGTAAAAATACAGTGCCCTGAGGCTACCCACGCAGGTGGCAAATCCAAAAAGAGTTCACTAAGCAAAAAGCCTGACCTATGAGTGGATTAATGAGCAAAGAGGGTCACGCAGCACCTTACCACTGATCACATAAATTTGATGGCTCTCAGTACTCAGCGTATTACATCTGTATGATCCAGAATGTTGGGGTGAAGCTTTCTTGACCACAAGGCTAGCCATCACTTTCCCATCAACACTTTCCTCATGAAAGGTATAGGCACTTGTCGGGCCTGGCTCAGAGACAATCACCTTTCCATCTTTTTCCCACTGAACGGGATCAAACAATGTGAGGAAACAACTTATTGTAAACGGTTCACCTTCATCGACAGTCGCATTGCCCTCGTATAAGATATTGCCTGAACAGTTTAAACGATAATGATGTTAACAGTCCAATTAAAACTATCATTATACCAACCCAATTATTACCACCATACCACTATCACTCATTAGGCTAACTATCGCATCAATCAATAACTGGAATTGAGTAAATTATTAATTATTTTTAACCTATGAAAGATAATATATTGCTCTTTTAAACTCACACTAAACCCCAGACTGCAATCAACCATATACACCATGTATCAGTTAAACATAAAAATTAAGTACATCTATAACTTAACAATAACTAGCTTTATAAAGTATTAGCAAAAGTAATAAAATAATCCTTCCGGCTCAGTCGGAAAAGTTGGCAGATTTTGGGATATCTGAAATATTATTTATTTATTCTTGTGGAATTTACAATTTGAGATAAAAAATATGTTTATAAGAAAAATGTAATGAAATTTTAAATGCCAAACATTAACAAAAACAAGGCTGATTAAAAATGCCAAGAAATTTATTAAGAAAACTTTGAAAACCAAACAAGTAAAACAGATTTCCCACATAAAATATAACTTTGAAAAGGAATTGCAGCTCTTTGAGGAGCACATCTATTATGCAAAATACCAGGCACATGAGCTGAAACATAAAACTGAAGGCCTTTCTGAAGGAGACTTGCTTTTATAGTTAATTTCTCTGAAAACTACGTGGCGAAATACTATGCCGAAATCCAATCCGTGGACTGGTGCATCTAAAAATAACTTTGGTATCACACACTGGAGTGTACTATATCAATGACAATAGCAAAATCCTCAACACATGCTTTCCCACCGGTTTCAAACAACTTAGACCGTCAGCTGTTTGAGCTAACATGGAACTTGTCTTCAAGCAAGTGGCCAACATTTGCATGAACATAATAAATATTTTCTAGTTGAAGAATCTTTCATAACATTATTTCACTGAAGCTGAACATGGGAAACGTCCCATGGATGTTGTGGGCAGAACAAAAGGGGAGCAGACTGAAAAGTGCTTAATGGAATTGATATGTTGTGTACCAAAGGCTTCATAGCTGCTATTAAGGACTTTTAACGTGTAACTCATAGAAGTCCCCCACAATGATATTGCCAATATGAAATCTTAACTTTCTACACAGACAAAAAATATACGACATATTAACGGACTCATGAAAGTGCATCAGATAACTTGGGATAGTAATACCATATATTATGAACTCACTTTCTCATTTTCTTCTTCGGAGATATGTAAACATTAAAACTTCAAAAACTTTTTCCCATCAATGTAAAAATGTAATAAGACGAAGAACGTTCACAAAATAAAACTTGGAGTTGATAATGTATGCACTGCACAGAGGGGGAAGAAGACAAAGAAAATGGCCATCCTGTTTTGATTGATCCTGTGACTACAAATGTAAAAGATGTTTTAAATATTAACAAATGTGACAAAAAGCTGAAAGTTTGTTTCCAAACAAGGTTATTTGTTGTAGAGTATATCATCAGTAAGAGCAAGAGGAACAGATCTTAATAGTTTAAACGGATTTGTAGAAATGAATTTAACAACGGTGAAATCATCGTAATATTCATGAAAAACTGTGCAAAAGGCGATTCTATGTACACTATCAATGACCACGATATGACAGTTTAGCTATGAGTAAATAAGGGCTGATTCCAGTACAAACTATTGTGTCAAAAGGACATTGTATGTTCTATAAATATATGAAAGCTCTCTGAATTTTACGAAAGTCTGTAGTAATATGCAGCAATAAAAAACACGTTTTGTGTAGATAATAACTTTGTTATTCATTTACCCCTTACATAATGGTAACGTCTACTAAAATTAAAATACGTCAGTATTGATATAGTATAAGTTTTGATAAGTTGTTTTATTTTATGCTAACAATGTCTGCCTTCAGTTCTACTAGTTTTTCATCCATAATTAGTAGGTCTGTGAGATTTTTGCTTAGTCTTAGAATACCCTCCAAACTCATAGAAAAATCATAATTTACTAAAAAAACCTATTTAATGCTTTTTTGTACATAAAACACTAAACTGATTATATTGTTATGCACATATAAGTATGTGTAACTGATTTTTATCTATTTCCAGTAATCCCAAATTATGAAAAATTGTAATAGAAAAAATAAAATTAAGCTCTACTTATATGTTACAATGTTCTTTTGACATAGGAAATTTCATATACTCCATAATTGTTTTTTCTCAATTTTTTACTTTTTATTAAATTAACATTGATATTAACTCATTATATGAAAATGACCTTTATTTCTCTTTCCTCAAAAAATGTTCTGGCACTTTACACTCCTGACAAGGATACTTGAATCTCGCTTTTATTGCGGGGAATAGGTTGAATATTTCTATGAACATTTAATTACTGAGGTACATGTTTTGGTTGATCTTCAATCCCTATATCCTCTTCATGGAAAGTAACAGCTCATTAGGTTAATTCTTTATAGTTTGTACTCTGCACATCATGTAGGAATGAATCCTTGGTAAACACTTGAAATAAACATAACTACTCAATGGGGTCACATCACAAAACTAGAAACATTGTCAGTAAAGTTGATGTCTGTATGTTGAAATGTTCAACCAACCATAATCCATAAAGCTGGCTTATAAACTAGCACCAAAAATAACTTTCCATGAAGTAGCAATGTGTGGTAACGTCGACATCCAAATGTGGCAAGGTAATGTTTATCAAGCAAAGACTAGGCCTATAAACATTTTACCTTCTAAGTTTCATTTAGCAGTAAAACCTTTTTCAAAATAGTTCTAAAAAAGTCTGGGTTTAGCATTAAATATCATAGAACAACAATGGTGGCTATTATTACAGGAAGTTACCTACTTTGTGTAAACATAATTAAAATGTATTGAAATGTAGAGGGTAGGATCTGCAGATTGGGTTCTTAATCTTTTAGGTCTCATCCACAGGTTTTCATTCAATGCTTGTGTCATAAGGGTTAGACAATGCAGTATACAAATATTAAAACGAAGAATGACATGCTATAAAACAAACAATGTCCTTATGGTATCAAAGATTTTATTGCCCAACAAAAACTTTTGACTATGTACTATTTAGTTTAGAGGCAACAAAGTCCTAATCACTTGTATAAAAGTATAGAAAACAGAAATAGCAAAGATATAGGTGGAGGATCCCTGAACAATATAACTTACTTAATGTATGTGGTGGTCATAAACTTTAAAAAGTTCTATACACAATATTTTATCTTAAGTATCTATATTTACATTTTTATTACTGGTATAATAGTGTTTTACTCAAAGGTGGAATGACGTTGATATCTTCTACATTAACTTATTTATTCTTTATCATATATACCTATAGTATAAAGTAGGTATATCATACGCCTATGGTATAATCTATATTCAGAATTTTTCTTGAAAGATTTTCGTATACAGTAAAAATTATTATCTTTTTTTACTACTCATTCTGTATTTATTGCTGTCATTAATACCAAATGTCAAATGTAACATGAAAAATTATTAAAAGTAACAATTCACCATCAAAATGTAGTGTGGATGATTGTAAAGTACTGAAGAAACGCCCTATTATGTTTTCCTTAGAAACTGCAATTCTATATTCATGATTAAACTTCTGAAATGTTTATGTTACGTTATAAATATTAAAAGAAAGATTTTTTCATTAATCATCAGCATTGTAGAGAAGTTATAGCCTGCACTGTTGTACAAACATATTTATACAGACCCTATAAGGAATTTTAATAGAAACCTCCTGGTACATTTAATTGGTTGTCAAACTAAAATTTATGGTTCTAATTAAAATTATATCATTGGGAATATTGTAAAAGTGGCTTTAAATCATTATAGATTTCCTTAGTTCACTAAGTGGGTCTTAGGTTACATTTGAGTTATTTTTTTAGTAATTTTAAATTTAGTTTTGGCTAAACTTCTTTGTGCTAATCAGGAACATAATCAGGAATATTGTTAAGGCATCCTATGTAAAAGTCAACCAGTTTATGTGAGAGCCACCTGCCTTAATTTTCTTATTTCATATTTCCTCACCCTGAATGTCTTTTTGAAACTATCAGGCCTAGGCTATGTGGCGAAGGAAGAGATCTTAACAATTTTAAGCTCAAAAACCCGGGATATCAAAACTGAAAATTAATAATAACCTGTAAGCTAACAAAACTGAATATTAATAATATAAGCTACCAAAATACATATTCTTCATAAGAGATAGACTATAAGCTATTTAAATTTTTATATGTGGCCTTGCGTAGACTGTAGTAAATTGCTGCCACACTGACTTGAACAAACAAATAGGCTATAAACTTAAATTTGTAGAAGAATGCCAGAATACTAAACAGCTTGCAACAATTATATATTTAATACAATTCAAACAGAATCAATTTAAAACCCTAGCCTTGAAAACAAGATTTGATCAGAATTAAAAGATAAAACACAGGCAATGTGAAAAATATCCTAAATTGATTTTTGCACTTATAAACAAAATTTTACTCAGCTTCAAAAAGCTATATTACGTTCCAACAGTGATAATTGAGGTCATCACCCAAGTTAGATCCACTGGAATTAGACTGCTTCTGCCCTTCCACTCGATGTCTGAACTTGTGCTTATGAGTGTTTACAAATTGGATTCAATTCAATATTGTATATCTTACCTCCATAGGCAGACGATCTCGTGAATATCACTAAAACTACTAAACTAAAAGCACCTATTGTAAACTTCGGATGAAAATCCATTTTTCAATGAAAAACTTCTACAAAATGGCAGCTTCAGCTAACAGCGCTGGTCTGCTCTTCTGCTGCTCGAAGATTACAAACAGCTGCTTGCTCGCTTGCTGCTAGAGGACTAAATGATCAATGTACTACGAGAGAAAAAAAAATTATATTGAATATTTTTATTATAATATAAAGTTGAATGGTCTCACTAATCGACAAAATGTATAGGACCATGTTCCACTAAGCTTGAAACAAACTTTGAATGTAGTTTCTAAAACTTAGGGAAATGTGTTTAGATGTTGGACCGAAGTCTATAGTCCCTTCACCATCCCTGACCACAGCCGATGAATTATGCAGCAGGTCTCGTTCCGTGTAATAATATTTTCTTATCGTATAAACATATTTTATTATTTTGCACTTACGTTTTACTATTCCTTTAATTCATTCTTATCATATCTGCCATTTATTTATTATTACCTCCCTTCTAATACTCCAACTCTCCTTAATGTATACTACTGTCTGTGTCGCAAACTTCATTCCAATTCTGATCACCACTCCTAAGTACTTTGTCCCATGATAACAACGAATTCTTACATACCTCATTGCCCCTGTAATAAATCTCTCCACCAGCTTACCTTTTAGCAGTACTATAACTATTTTCCCTTTTGAAAAAGTAATTTTTCTATATATTTCCCATCGCATAACTATTTATAACGCTCTTGTACACTTTTACATTAATTCAGTATCCGCATTTACCAGTCCGTCATCTCATAGGTTGCTGTCGATGATAGGGAGACGCACAGCGAGACCCTTTAGTCAACTGCTGGCATTTCCTTTCCCAGTCACTTTTCTGGTGACGTATCAACTGGATTTTTTACTTATTATAAAATAATTATTTTTACACTGTGATTCTATTTTCTTCCTCCTTCCTCTTCAAACTTTGTCTTGTTAAATGTAGCAATGACTATTTAATTAATCAACGTTTGCTCCAACTAGATACTCAACTTTCCAACTGGGTATTAAATTCTCAGCTTGTCACCTAAAAACCTTATATTTCATGTGTGTTATAGTGTTGAGGTCGCCGGTTTATAGGAGCTTTCATCCAATAGCTCCTCGTCTCCTCTGGCCTACACCCGAAGGTTATACCTCCTCGGACGGACAACCTTAAATCCACCTAGCACCTGGTGGGAAATGCCCATGGTTCTTCGGTCAGATTCCAACAATTTTGAAACATTGCCTTCCGCATGGTGAAATTGCTTACTAACATTGACCCCTGGTGAAGTCAATTTCACTTCAGCACCAAGCTTAGACCCTGAGTTCTCATTCGAGGAGTCCCCCCTCCACTATTCGCCTCCGTGTTTTTAAAGGACGCAGCAGGAGGAAAGAGATAGAGCGGAGGGAGTTGGAGGGGGTGAGTCGATGACTTAAATAGCCAGTCTTCTATCTTGTATGGAGTAACTCTCCAAGGGTTGTTGAGATTTTGATTTTGCAGAAGAAGGTTATTATAATAATTAATGGCTCAGTCCCATTAAATCAATGCAAGCCTATATTCATTAGTTTAAAAATTGATACTGTTGTCAATCTTTACATTTTTGAACTTGCTGCTTACTGCTTAAAGATTTACCAGAAATGATACTTAATGAAGACCTACATCCATACAATACACGTAATAAAGATAATATTAGTTTTCAACAATGCCGATTAAGTAAAATGTTAAATAGCCATTCCGTCATGTGCAAAAAAAGTCTATAATAAGTTAAGTCATTTTATTAAATTGTATAGTTGTAAGGTTTTTCTTAGAAAAACTCAATGACTGGCTGTTAACAAATCCTTTTTATAACAATGAGGAATTCCTAGAACACTATGGCATAACTCTGTAATATATTGTCCGTTGATCAATACCTTTTTTGTTGATTCTATAAATAGTTTATTTTTGTTCTTGTTCACTGTTCTTACTAATAGTTTCAATTTTTTGTTAACTTGTTGAATTTTTATGAGGTTATCTATTTATATACTTATTTATTTATCAATGTATTATTATCAATTTTAAGGTTCCACAATAATTGTTACATTCATTATTACATTACACGCATTGTTGCTATTTTATACGGCTAAGTTTTTTGACTGCTCTAATATGACTAAGAACAATGTAACGTTCAACAATTCTGACATTGTCTATACATGTATATAATATGTCCATGACAATAAAGTATTATTATTATTATCCGTTTATTATCATTTTCTCTAAACATATATGTATCTTGTACACTACAAAACCTATCTACACTCTTTCTCCCCACAGCAACTTTAGTACTGAGTACTGAGTAATCTGTTCTTTGTCTTTCTTTTCCCTTATTTATTTCTAGATTATTTGGACCAATCCATTCCTTTACCTACATTTATCAATATATAGTTTCATTTCCCTTTGTGGATTCAACAAAAGATACCAGTACCGGTGCCATACTTTGTGGCGGCTCTACAACCTAGTTTCTGATCGTCCTTTTCACAACTTCGACAAGCACTCCCTTCATCTCAAACAACGTTTCTACCTATGCTCCTTCATCTTTATAACTAACTACCTTTATTCCTGGTAAACCCAACTATTTCTTAAAAGACCCCATCTGGAGTTTAAAATTAATTTTCTTTGTTGCATTTTATTTTGTCCACTTTGAAACCGAGGCCAGCACTTCATCGACATTTCTCGAGGTCTTCTCCTAATGTCTCTTCATTCTAATTCATATCTAACTCCTCAGCGCTCAACTTTTCCTTTCTGCTTTCCTCTGACATTTCTCGTATTACTTGTGGACAATCCATAGTGTACCTGAATCCCCAATCCGCCTTCATGTTTTTAAAGGAATACCCCGCACTCGTACCTCGTTTTAGCCAACCACCACATGATTGCCTTGAATCTTAGCCTTCGGCGACAGTGTAAGACAATTAGTTTCGTGCTAACGAATATGGGGCTTCTTGTACGGCGATAAAGTATGGCAGAACATTCTCCTGGAGTGTTAACCCCCCACCAACAATCTATGGTTCATGGTAAGTACCATCCAATATGATTTACCAATGATGATTTTCACGGCTTTTGAAAATGAAGAAGAGGGGATTTCTCTTTTTTTACTTATATATATATATGAATTATAAGTAGAGACTAGCTGCATAATTCCAATTCCATAACTTTGTACCATTTCTACTGTAATAATATTCGATTCCAGTTTTGCTCAAAACCTTAAACTACTTGGCTGGTGACGAGTTAGATTAACTGTTAATATCGAGAAAATTGATTTCTTATAAACTGGAGCAATTACCAATAACGATATATTATGTTAATTCTGAAGTCGTAGTATCATATATGTGTATACCAGTAAAGATTTACTAACGAGGCGTTACATTAATGTCACTGCAGCCAGGTGGAATTGTAATTTTTATGAGGCCACGCTGTGTATTCCAGAGTATGTTGTTCCTCTTAAAATAAAATTCTGATATGCACTAATTTTAAATGATCTTAAAACATGTGGAAATAGGGAGAATCATGATAAAATTGCCAAGTTCTTATTTATGTCCTTGCTTGTGCAGAGGGTAGCTGTGGAGGTTTTCAAGTTGTTAGGAAAATAATCTTATCTGAGACATATATTAACAATGTGTAGCATAGGTGTAAGCAGTTCATACCTACAATATTTCAGCGTCCTCGAGGAAAACTCAATCAGGCAAGAGGTTTAGCTCCTTATTGAACCAATTATCTTTTTTACCTCTTTCAGCGACGTTGGTGCTAGTTTTGTCAATGGGAATGCAATGCTTTTTGTCTCTGTTAAAAAGGCTTTAGGCTTTTCTTCCTGAATGTTCTTTAATGTTTCAACACTTCATTCAAAAGAAGCACTTGAAAATCAAAATTCAATAACTAGCCAAGTGACTGCATCTATCATTTAAATGAAATCAATTTAAAAACAATTGTAAAAATCAAACGTTAAACATTTAGGTCTGAAGATGTTTTGCTTCGGGTGAATTATTCAGCTGTCATAATCAGCGAAATTGTTCTCGAGGCAGATGAATCAGTTTTTAATTTACATAACTATTTAGATCGAGATTTTAATTAGAAGTCTGATGTATATAACATGTTCTCGAAAGAGTTCTCACACATTTTCGTTACGAGGAATCTATAAAATTGCTGTCTGAACGATTTTCCGTCCTTGCTTATCACTGTCTCCTAAGTATCCACCAACGAACAAATCGTGGTCCCTCTTTTTAAATTAAGCTAGTATGATGTATCCCAAACAACTATTCTTTATTCGACTGCTACAAATCCCTTCTGTTCCATCCTCTGGAATTGTTATCATCTAATAATAAAAACACAAACGTACCATTAAAGAAAAGGAAAACACATTCTTACAAACATATTATACTATTTACTCATTAACGAAACTATTCTATTAACAGATAGTTAACACTATTGAAATGTGTTAACAAGTTTATAATAATTATGCACACCTTACAACAATTTTCAATGAGATTATACTGTTGCAGTTTTTAGCTGCCTAATTTACGGAAAAAATTTCAATCCATCCATAGAGTAAAAATGTAAAAAATAAATCAGCCAGTTTCAAGCTTGGAACGGAATGTGTCAGTCAAGTGTCAAATTCATGTGGTGGCTGTGAGAACAGGTTGTTTATGTAACAGAAGCGGTCTCATGTTGTATGGTAGGATTGATTTAAATTCGTTACATAATGTTTGATTGTCTACGTTATTAGATCCAGAAACTACAGTGTGTGTTTCTTCTTTGGTATAAGTATCTGTTTGAGTCGTTATTACTTTATAATTACTATGCCTCCAATTCCAACCCCAAGAAGACCTATCGCTTATCTTACAAGGGTTGAAAAATTCAGTGCGTGTCACAGATTACACAGGTTAGTAGATGTACTACTACTAGGCTTAACGTAGTATAAAGGAAATATGATGTAATCTATTTAGCCCAATACTTGATACTGACTTTTTGTAATTTGTGTGTGACCTATTACTCAATGTTTAAGTTAGTTCCTCATAGGAGCATGGTAAAAAGAGTACCTCGTATATAATTTTAACAATCTTAAAATATTATATATATATATATATATGTGTGTGTGTGTGTGTGTGTATAATATAATGGGTAGGGTACGATAAGCGGACCCGGTTTTTTATATCGAAGAATGTAATCATCGATACCTAATATTCGCATCTCAAACCCTAGTCTATCAATCGATATAAAAGTATCTATAGTATTCAATAACAATCAAATGTTTTAAATTAAAATATGGATTTAATATTTACAGTAATGAAATAAATTATTATAAGCAAAATTAGGAAAACTGAAGACGACCATATTTGCTCCTCTCACAGTTACAGTTGTTTCTTTCCCACAAATTTCACATAATGGATTTTTCGGTACGAGTCCAACATGTTGAAGCCACGTAAAACATGTCTTATCATCTTTCAAAGCAATGTTGTGTAGTTTTCTAAAATTGACTGCCATTTTTAATAATAAAATGTTACTTATATGTAAAATTGAAATATTACCTTACGTGTATTATTTAAAAGTGTACAGCTGTTGATATACATTATTGAAGTTATTTGTTCAAAATAATTAATCAATATCGATTGATTATATCGGTGGTTATGATTAAATAATATCGTTTGCCAATTTCGATATAAAAAACCGGGTCCGCTTATCGTACCCTACCCAATATAATATTATATATAGACTTGCCATACGTCCCGGTTTGGCCGGGACAGTCCCGGTTTTACAAGCTTGTCCCGGTGTCCCGCCCGGTTGCCTGCTTGTCCCAGTCACGTCAGAGGAGCCGAATGTTTAAAAACAATTCAGCTAGGCCTAGTTGTAGTTTAGTCTAGAGGTTCACAACTACACAACACTCTATCGGTTCAGCGTGGTCCCGAAATAAGAGAGTTTTCAGTTCAGTTGAGAGAGTTTTCTCCATGATGAACATTGCCTGGAGTGATGATCGAGGATTAATGCAAGAATCCACAAATCGAAATTTAATGTTATGCAAAGTTAACTTTGCAGTTAGCTGCACTGAATTTTATGAAAAAATAAAAAAGCAAAAAAGAGTTATTTAGAAAGATTTGCTCTAGTGAAAAATACGAATGGTATAAAAAATAAGCCTTGCTTTTACATTTTATAGCTGTAGGCCTAATGTTTTTAAGGTATAGCCTGAAGTAAGCTTGTATTGTTTAATGGTTTACATTTATTTAATGAAAGCCGTGTAAAAATATAACTCAAACTGTATTTTTAGTGTTATAAGATATAATCACTTTTATACTATTTAGAAATTAAATTAAATTCATACAATTATACACAAAGTTTTTTGGTTTTTATTGTTAATTTGACTTCATATTTATCCCCCCCCCCACGCATTTCGAACAGAGGCGTCCCGGTTGGCCGGTGAAAAATTATGGCAAGCCTAATTATATATATATATATATATATATGTATATATCTGGTTACAGTATAATAAGCGGCCACCAGCACAATCGAATGATATAGAATCATCAATATTCATGACCATCCAAATGACTGAAAGCAAAATTTCGGACCAAATAACATAATAGATATTTCATAGAACAATATGGTTTAGCTAGTTTTCAATCTTGGATATTAATGTATAAATATTAATATAATTTACAAATTAAAATATAATTAATACATATAATTAATAACATTGCCACTAATTAGTCAAATTTACTTTCCTTATTTATTTAAGGATAAACATGACTGCTTGTGAAGCAAATAAGACACGTACATCACTGTTCTTACCACACTGTTAGTCAATAACAAAACATATGATTTTAATTTTAAATTTATTTCCAAACATGTTTTTACTTTGAATAAATTTTGAAAGATGATGTTAAATTGGATCAAGTTTTAGGCTTTAAAATGTTAATATAAAATATATTATATATTATATAATATATTTTTATATGTAAAAGAATGAATTTGTTATTTTAAATTTTATGAAATAAATAAATTGTATTTAAGTTGTGTGGTACAAACTATTACTTCACAGGATAGACATGTCTGATGGAATTTAAAAATGTTCGAATGGATCACCACCAATAATGATCATAATTTTTCATCAATACATATATTCTGCAAGATGATCGGCAATGCTCACTTCTGAGACCAATTTTGAAAGATTTCTATGTTTATAAAAACAATTGGAGCAAATATTTGCATATTCGTCACCACAGTTCTTTTTGGTGTCTCTGACCTTCTCCTACATAAACAAAATAAAACAGTTGGTAATGACTTCACTAGCAACAGCTGGTAATGACATCATTAGTCTAAATAAAAAAAGCTGGCAATGATTAATTATGCATATCTATAGATGAAATGTTGTATTCAATAGTATCAATAATCATCATCCAATTATGTTGATGGCCACTTATTATACTGTAGCTATATATATATATATATATATATATATATATATATATATATATATATATATATATATATATATATTTATATATATTGTCTATGTATTTTTATGGTTTATGATATTATAATCCGTATCCTGGTTTTAAGTTGTTCAGAATAGACTAATGTAAAAATCTCTATCACGAGAGATGCAATATACAATAATGAAACTGTGATCCTAAAGTAACAAACTTTTACATTTACTCTATTCTGAACAACCTAAAACCATATGGATTATAATACCATAAACCATAAAAACACATAAGCAAAGACCGTAATGATATGTAAAGTATTTAAATTTGTATTTCAATTTTATTAACTATTGTAATTTAAAGGAGCAGTGTTCTTAAACATTATCCTAAATCTTACTAAAATATCTTATTAATATTAAGTCTTACAGGTCTTCCATATGATGAAATAGTAAGTTCATTATATGGTACAATAATAATATGTCCTGTCCATCCTGCAGGTGCAGCGTCTATTTTATGTCTCTGATGAAGAGTAGACTTGATTGCCACAATTATGTTGGCGGTGTTACTTGGCCTGTAATGGTATAACGGTTCATGTGACAAAAAAGACTTGAAATAAAAAATAAAATTTTGAACTTTATCTACACCTTTCTAAATACAAAATAAAATTTTGAATTTTATCTACACCTTTCCCTCTGAAAGTTTTTTCGTTACCATAATTCTCTTTTAAACTAGACAGACTCCATTTTTTAATTCACAATTGAATTGAAAAGCAATGGTCTAAAATTGTTATGTAGGCCAAATGTTTTTACTTTGTACTTAGAACTATAGTCTTCTCTGTTTAATCCTCTAAATAGCATATAAATTTCAAGTTGATATTTGTATGTTTGGTGGGTGAACCGGTAGGTGGTGTGAGACACGTTTTGTTGTCATATGTCACGGGCTGGGAGAGTGTTAAGCTTTTTACAACCCAAGTCCTCCTTTTTTGCCTTGTTTTTCAGAGCTTCTTAATATTATATGGTGCAATCCATTCTATACATCATCCAAGGTTGTCTTGGGACCAATAAATAATATTGTTGGTACATGCCTGAAGAAGATGACAGTCATTCAAGAGGTATCAGCAAAAAAAGCACGTTTATGGAAATGTTCCTCTGGATATTGTTGTTAAATCCTTAGAACAAAAATATTTGAAGGGGGTATAATTATTTTACTAAAATTGAGCATTTTACATGAACAAAAGCTTTTTATGGTTCTATAAGTATTTGTACTGTATACTTACTTTGTTGATTCTAAACACATGTTTTCTCATATCTTATATTTCATATTGAAAGAAATAAAGCAGTAGTTTTGTAATTTGAGACCATTTTCATGTAATCTTTTGTGTGAATAGATATAGTATTTTTGATGTTTTACACTAAGCTGGAAATATATCAGTCATGTATAAAACAAATTATGTTTAGTACAAATATTTAAACTCAATGCAAACTCAACTAATGTTTTGTTTACAGATTGCATATCTCAATAAATCAAGATGCTTAATTCTCAGTAGTATGTTAGTGTAAGAACAGTTTATTCAATGAAACAATGTTTTGTTGTAAAAATTTTAAATCTGCCAACTTATTTTTCTAAAGCCTCGTTTCTATTCTACGTACCTGTTTTTTTTTTTTTCAGTCCACAACTCAACGATGAAGAAAATCTAGAAACTTATGGAAAATGTAACAATTACCATGGCCATGGACACAACTATACAGGTTCTACTTCTCATGTTCTATATTTGTAATGAATAATCCTAGTATTACCCAATTAAAATTTAATTTCAAACACTAATAATTACGTATTGATATCAGTACTAAAACTGACTTAAACATCCGGTGTTTGGGGTGCTTCGTTTATTTTAATAAATCAGGACGGTGTTGATTATTAATCATAATTTTATGTATCATTATGGAATACAGGCCAAATGCACTGAACAGTTTCAACCTAGTTTTAAATGTTTATTCAGATCCACAATCATTAATAAATGATTAATGATTTATCACACAATTAAGTTATAGTTAATTAAAAATAAAATTAGTGCTTGTATGTGCTTTTATCTAAACTCTAAACATTAATGTCTTACAATTTTCAATTTTTTATCCCTTATGAGTTAGTTCTCTATCGGTTTCGTCTCGGACACGAACTCCAGATTCCAGGAATTAAGTCAATGACAGTGTCAGATGTCAGATGCTGCACTAAGCGGAAGATGAAATGGAGCTAAACTCAACATTCATATTGAACCAACCCTTCCCATCGTAGCTATGTTATATTTCAAAAGTTTTCTTATAAAAAGTATTTTAAAGAGTGATGTCGTATCAGATGCGTGATAGTATGAACCAGCTTCCTGATATCGTCACAAATACCTTCCTTGGTGGTATACCAATAGTTACGTGAAAATTATTAAATCGAAGTTATAAAAAATAGGCTTGATTGTAAATATTACATGTATAACTCAATTTAATTTTAATGAAGTTTAAAAAACTGTTCAATTCCAATTCTTAGTTGTGTTTATTATTTATTACATTAATTATTGTCCAGAATAATTTATTTGTAGGATGATATTACTATTAAAAGGACCTCAAAAAGGCTAACTTGTTGTAACTGGGCATTTCAGTCATGTGAGCCTCTTAGTCATATGTACAAATGATCTACAAATATCCATGAATATATAGATGATTCTGTATTCCAGTGGAAGTTACCCTGAAGGGCCCAGTGACTGCAGATACGGGGATGGTCATGAACATCAATGATCTCAAGAAACATATGAATAAGGCCATCATGGAACCCATGGATCACAAGAATCTGGACAAGGATGTTCCTTACTTCAAAAATGTTGTCAGCACCACAGAGAACGTTGCTATTTTCATTTGGAACAATCTCAAAGCTGAATTGGAAGATCCTTCGATTTTATACGAAGTCAAAATCTTTGAAACAGATAAAAATGTGATCTTGTACCGTGGGGAATAGTTGTTTGATTTGGGTATAAATAATACTATGAAGTAATGGTGCACAATTTTTATATTCTATACAACAGATATTTTTTTAAATATAATTATTGTACTATGAAAATGAATTATTGTGTATACTTTTTATATATACTATTTTGACATACAGAAATTATATTTCAATTATAGTTTTATTAAATTGACATATTTTATTGTAAACTCATGTTATTAAATAAAAATGGTATTTAAGTTGTGGAAATTTATTTACAAACCTCGAAAATCATGAAGTTATTTGTCTTCTATTCATAAGATTATTATGAATGTTTTCATTCAAATATGAATTTAATTATTATAAACAATCAGATTATACCCACAGTTAATTATACCATAGTTATATTTATTGTATGGAGATTATTTATATTAATTCTTTATATTATTGTTGTTTTTTACCTTAATGCATACAAACTTCTTTAAATCTTGTAAAAAAATACTACCTACATACATGTCAATTACAAACTGAAGTAAAGCTCCAAAAATCTATAATTTCAGTTATGTTAAACAACACTTAAATCTTTAAATAGTATTAATAACACTATTTGAAAATTTAAAAATCTTATCATAAAAAACATATTTCCTCTAAACACAGTATGTACAAAATATTTCATTCGTGAAAGATTTAATTGGAAAAAAAAAAACAGCATTCTAGTTCCCTTCATCAACTTCAAAGCCAGTCCGATTGTAATATGCAGAGTCAGCAGTTCCTTGTTCTTCCTTGTTTGTCTGATTGGCTAAACCTTGGTCATGATAGCGTATTGGGTAAGTCAGCTGGTTTCCTTTATCCCATGTGTATAGTTCCTGCAACAACACTGTTTAGTTAATGTTTTGAAGTGAATAATACTCCCATTAAAAAAGGCGATTAAAAACTTGGGTGCAAATTAAAAAATTTCGTAATGTTTGGAATAAACTATTTTTTTTTAATGGTCTTCTCTTAGGACTAACTATAATGTTATTAGACTTTTGTATTATTTTTTTAAATTATAGGATTGGTTAAAGCCCTCAAAATAAGAACTTGTTCCCCCCCCCATGTAATCCCTTTTTAAATCAATTCTTCTAGCCAGATATTTGTTTAAATATTGAAGAACAAACTCAATGAGGGGCTTAATCTGTGAATGTTGATTGAGTTGGAACACTATCTCCGTTGATTTTAGGGCCGAAATTCACAAATAAGTTGTTTCTTGCAATCATTCCAGCTCAATAAGAGCAATTTAAAATATGTATAATTATTATGTCCTCTTCCAAATAGTCGAAGGCAATTATTTCTTCGATGTTCTCAAAGACAAATCCTTTGACTTTCTTAGCTAAAGATTTTGTGTAGGGGTGGACGGATGTACTTATAGAAGTGTAAAACGATGAGGAATGTCGGAAGACCCGACATGTGATTGTGGTAGCGTGACTCAAACTATGAAACACAATCTTAGTTACAGACTGCCCTTTACGACTATCCAGATGGTTTGGCTGGATTGCGTAACTTGGGTTTGAATGGCTGAAGATTTTGGGCTTAGCTTTATGAATAAGACCAGACAAACCTTTTTAACCTTTAGACATGATGCAAGGACTTTGTGTACTGAAGCAATTTTAATGTTAATTTTAATCTTATTTTGTACTGGTTTCTGGACAAGAATGTAATTACCATAGAGAAGCCACACAAATATACCTGTGCACGCGCGCGCGCACACACACACACACACACACACACACATACACAATTAAACATATAGGGTTGGGAATGTACAAATTTACCTCTCCCATTTATTTATTTACAGCACTACATTTTTTTTAAATATTCAATAATAGTACTTAAAATGGTCTTACCTTATTTTTGTGATTGTATCCTATCATTGTAGTTCTTTTAAATGGATTTGTAAATGGAATATCAACTTCAACACGTTTGTTTGTGAATAAGTCCAAAGCAAACCTGGAAAAGGTGTGAACAGATTACAAACTAATATACTCTACAATTTTTAAAGTGCACATTGGTCAGTTGCAAAATAGGGCAGTCCCAATAATCTTTGTATGTTTAGAGAAAAAATATAATTTAGACAGCAGTTACTTATCAATGTAATATTTATATATTGTTCATATATCTTTTCAATAGCTTATTCAAATTTCAAAACAGATAAGGTAAACAGGTAACAAGTTACAGAATCTTAATACAGTTTGAGAAAAGATCCTGCTTACTTTTCAGTATAACTGAATTTTCTTGTTACAAGGTCCCTTCTTTCATCTCCTCTTTAATAGCACCATCAGGCAGTCCTCTACATATTCTCTTTAACCCCATTCACCTAACGCATGTTTCTTTCTCCAAGTCTCTTTTCTTCCATTCTAATCTCATACATAATTTTAAGAATCCTGGGTTACACCTTTCGTATTAGAGAGTTTTGCCCCCTACTTCAATGTGTTGTAATGAATTAGACCATCGACACAGCAAACGCTTGTGTTACATGCTTTGGTGTTAGGGTTGTTTTGAATTCCTAGAGAGTTGTACTGGACAGGTATTATTGTCAGTGGGAGAATTGGTGACGTGTAGAAGTATTTGTTTGGGAACTTCACTAAAAATAATCTTCGGTAAATCCCATCTTCTTCAAACTATCCCAAACAACCTCAGCTGTTCCACCTTTATCCTTTCCAACACTAGTTATTCCCCTAATCTCCTATCTTCCAAAAAACAATCATTTATCCATTCCATGGAAGGTGGATAATGACTGTAGTAGGAGAGAACCTATCTGAGTAGATATCTCCAAGTTTGTCCAGTCCAATATGGATCCTGAAACAGGCTAAGGGAAACCAGGAGATGAGGCTCTGTTAAGGATAACAGGATTAGCAACTAGTTGAAGATAAAGGTGTTGTTTTATTTTATTGTTTTTAAATAAACTCTTTAGGGGAATAATATCCTGATTTACAAATGCTTTTAAGTTTTAAACTTGGACTAAATAATAAGATTATCTTTTTGAGAGCACTCCTATTCACATTGTTATATTATTGTTCTAAAACTATTTATTTAAACAATATTTGACTTTTGTCAATATAATAAGTTTGTATTTAATGTCTCTCTCAAATTTAAACTATCTTTCCAGTATTTATATAATATAATAAAATCAGCTAGTGATGAATGTAAATATCAAGTTTTCATAACTACTAGAGAGCTCAAGATAACGGTTTGGATATCAAAGTATACCGTCTTTATCAGTTTCTTTCTGGGGATCATGATACACAACAAGTATGCGTTCTGTAAATTTCAAAATGTATCACATGAATGAGTAAAACACAAAAAAATGCATGTGAAATTCTTCTTTTTTTTTTAAGGAAGAAGATATTTTATTATAATATTGCATATAATAAATTTAAATATATTATAGAGTATGATAGACAATAATTAATTAATGCTTCTTATATTTATTCAGTGGCTGAACTGGTCATCGCAACTTTAGTAATAATTGAGGTTAATCTGGTAGACTGTAAGAATTATTGCTTTTTGTCTCTGTTACATATGAAACCTCCTGAACTATATCAATGGGATTTGTAAGCTCCATGTACTACTTGTTCATTCTTCATCTGTGTCCTTCTTCGTATTCTTCAGTCTTCATCTCCTTTTCCTTTTAGACCTTTTACGGTTGGAACACAAGTTGCAGTATGATATTTAGTGTTAAACATTCACCACCATCCAGAAAATTTAGCTTCGGGATGAATTTTACTAATTGGGTAAGTAATCATGTTTTTATTAATGAGAGGATTGTGTGCATTCTGAAAATGGCATGAGTATAATATGTAATTACGCTACATTTGATTGATGAATATGGATTTTAAAACAACCATCAACCCAAAACTGGGTGATAAAAAATAAATAGATAAGTCTTTCTGTAGCGTTTGTTTAGTGAAGATGATTTGAACCAGTATCGATTATAACTACACTTATAGGATTGTTAAGGTGAGTAAATTAATTGTATGAATCTGTATAGTTAAAAATTACGATGATTAATTATATTGTTATGATTTGTTGATTTGATTATTGTTGTTATGATTTTTTGATTTGATTATTGTTGTTATGATTAAAATTAATTATGATGAGCTATTGTAATTTACAAATTGCATTGTAAAAAGTGTTTGTGAATTAAAAGGGGCAGCACATAATTTTCTCTTTATAGTATTGAATTAATTGATATAAAAATATTAGTTATAATTAAGTAAAATATTTATTTCATTTTATTCTACTTTTGATATAAGAAACCTATCTAGACATTGAAAATAGACTAAAAATGTTACCCTTTATTTTTTAATGTACTACAAATATTATGTAAGAAATTTACCAATTTCATTCTTTTCTGAAGAAGGCAATATAATTACTTTGTACTTTTTAATAGTTTTGACAGACTTTCCACATACTTAAAGGTATTACATAGCCACAAAGTGTAAACAAACTACAGTTACACAAAATATGTTCAACCGTTAGCATTACCAACGACTTTTATTTAATATTTAGAGCAAATAAATTGGATCCAAACAATATTAGACTCCCAACAGTTTACAAAAAATGTAATATTATATAATTTAACTAATTAAAAGTTTGAATTATCTATAATTCATAAGAAAATTGTAGTTACCTAATATTTGTTGTAGTTTCTGTATTACTCTGGACCACATATAAGACTCCACACACTATAAACATCTCTCCAGCTTTTCTGTGTGAAACACTGATATTCCATGCATATTGTATTTCCAGGTCTTTTGCATCCATCTTGACGACCACAGTGTTGTTGGAGTTAGCCAAACCGTATATCACCCACAGTCCGTTGTCGTCCACAGCAAAGTCCATGTAATTGTGCTTCTCTGAGTAAAGTCCTGTACTGTTGTTGATGGCAGCGTAGGGTAGTGTCTTCTCTGTGGAGAGACGACTGATAAGTTCGTAGCGAACGACAACTGGTTCATCTTTTTTGTTGTAAAAGAATGATCCATTGAATACTACATGTGCACTCCCCTGAAAAATCATAGGCTTACAGTTATATCAGCTAATAATTATTATTAAAAGAATTTCTTGATTTTTGTACGGCGGTTTTAGGTATCTAAAACTATTGTTTGCTATATATGATTGGTATCAATCGAAGGCTCTTACGCTCTAGATGTGCCTTTTGTGGATTTGAAATACATCTAAATATAGCGCTCTCCCCTCAAGGCTTTAAAAGTTCAAACGTTAATCTTATTAGATTAGTTTTGTTTAGTTTGAAACAAGCTGATAACTGAAAGGTGTTACAATGTCTCAGTTTTATATAGCTAAAAATAAATTACCAGGAGCTTTTTTATCTACAGGTCATACAAATTGAAATACATTTCTGTTTCACAAACAAAACACTGACATCTTAAGTAATGTAGCTGCCTGTATTGTGAAATTTCTATTTTATCTTCTATTGTCTTTTATTTAATAATTTCAATAGAATATTCAGTAATTGTATAAAATATAAGATGAATTTCAATGCTGATTGGTGTTAAAAATTTTGCTTACAATATTTTGAAGGTCTAAATGCATATGTGCATTTTACCAATGCAATTACCTAGAATTCAAGCATTACGGAAATACAAAATATCAATTCAATTTCCTGAGAGTTATTGAAGCTCCTTACAATTCAGGCAAACTGTTTTAGAGTAAAACTGGTACCACACCTTTTAAATGTTATCAGTGACAAACAGTAATAGACCAATTTCTACTTAACTGGTATGTGTAATAGCTCTTGATTTATCTTTTTTGTTAATGAAAGAATCTTTAATCTTTCCACTTGTACCTCAATATCAACTATCACCATTCTATACACTGTCATCATGACACATTATTTGTTTAGATGAATTATATTTTTCCTTATAGAAGTTGATGAAATATTTTAATGAAATAATTTTCATTCTCAATTCAATTGTTAAATGATGATTTCAGTTAGAACTCTCCTACAAAATAAATCTTCGTTATTTATACAGATTTTTAACCAGTTAAAGCATTAAACTGTATACTGACTAATGAAAGTTCAATGTACCATATTAGTAAATCTACTGTTCAATAATAGCAGGCTATCAATGTCTGCAAGTGGTTACGAATTAATACTATGTTGCTGCTTTAAATAAACTGTCATTTTGTATTTTAAGTTTATTTAAATACGAAAATATTGATCCAAAATTTTGGCTCATTACAATTCATTTAAAACTTGTAAGTAGTTGTTTTTTGTAAATGGTAAGAGATTTTCTTTTGAATCACAATTATTTAAAAACCTGCAGAAAATGGAATACCCAAAGATAAAATAATTTTAGTAAATTAAGTAATTATCAGATTCTTACCATAAATTCGTACATCAACTCATATTTTCTTGAGAATATACTTTGCCTGAACGTTGTTTTGTTCGAGTACTCAAGAAGGTGCTTCGCGTCAGTTTCATTGGTTGTCCATATTGTGTCGTGTCCAAACTCTATTTGTGATGGTCCTGGATCTCTCATCCAGCTGCCGTATGTAGAATTGACAAACTTATGGTAAACTGGCTTCCCAACAGCGTAGACCAGGCAGTCTGCAAGAGTAGTCAAATGTATGTAGGTCTAATAGGAAAATGTTACACTCAGTAAGTAGGATTGATAAAACTAAGCAATGGTCCTTAGATGTATACCAAAGGAACATACAGGATATAATATTAGCAGAAATAAGAATGTTTGGAATAATCTAAATTAATATAATATTAATTAAAGAATTAAATCTTTAACTCATGAAGGCCCTAAGGAAAAAACGCCAGAGCTCTACTCTATGGAGATTTGAATGAAAGGGTTTTCAAAAAATAATGCTATTCTATAAATATATGACTTAAGGAACATATGAACGAGTTAATTAGATTACAACATCACTAATATAATGATAGTTAGTGTTTAAGTGAAAAACCGTTAGATAAAGATTTATGGAAAAATTATATTGCGTTGTTAAATGCGTCTTAAGTGTTGGTTCTTCATGTTAATAGTGAACATATAATAAATTGTGTAGGTTAAATTACGATTCACAATATTTTACTCTTGTGGATATTCATATTGTCAGTCAGCAATTCATCTGAGGTTGTCTGTCAACAGATACCAGCTATTGGCATCAAATCAATCAATGTTTCATTCCAGTTACCAGAGAAGCCAGTATGCTAATGAAATGTCAGTTCTGGCACCTTACAGAATAAATATTTTTCTTTAATTTGTTACACTAGCTGATAATTTATTTTGTTTAGACATGTAATATTTTGTTCATTCTTCAAATGTATTGACTAATTTATTCTTATGTTGTCAATAATTCTGTCAAAATTCCCGCTATTAGAGAAGTCTGTATATTCAGGTTGACTAGATGTCATCAGTTGGACCTCAAATAATGTTTAATCTGAACCTGATAATTTGAAAAAGTCAGTCAAAACCAGTGAGCTAGAATTTTATTTAACTGAGTAGCCTCTAACAATCTGTAAATCAGCCTTTACAGTTCTGACTGTACTTTTGTAAATAAGAACAGGAGATCATAACAGAACAGTTACTGAGGTCTCTGTTGTGCAATCCCGGGTAGACGGTGGGACTGAGCAGTGGCCTCACATCAAGACTCTTGTAGCTCAATAGCTCGTATACACTGTACAGTCCACTTTTGCAGCTCTGACTGTACTTCTGCGTGTCAGGACAGGTAGTCTGGCAGATAGGGGCTGGTGGACAGAGGTCATTCAGCTCCACTTTGTCCGGTGGCCCCGGGCCAAACTTGATGCCTGGGGTGGTCTCCAGGTCAAATGTGGGGGGACGCGCCAGGTTCTTGTCAAGTTCTGTAACACAATTCATTGTGCAGGAATTTCTTGCATACTGTTATCAGGCTTATATAAATACAAGATAGGATCACCAGGAAAACCATGCATTTCCAATATCATCCTGAGGAAAGCTAACAACTAGATTGAAGAAGCTTAAATCACCAATCAAAACCAATAGACAATGATGAATGGAGAAGAGAATCTTCAATCACATTTTCCAAATGGTAAGGCACTTATGATAACTGGATTGAAGAGGGTTTGACTGCCAGAAGAGTTTTCCGTTTACATGAAATTTTATACTTTCTATAGCTAAAAAAGTAATGATATAGAACATATCCGCTTACAGAGGCTATAGTAGTAGTATATGTCCTGCTTGGTTGCCAAACTGTTACGTTTAGCTCTATGCAAGAAGCTTAAAGTGCCAAGTGATCAACCTAGATATAGAATTAAAGTGAATGTAAATGCCACTCACTTGGTCAAAAACTGCATAAAAGATCTCAATATTTTCAATTAAATTCAAATCAATTAAAAAATTTGCATATTGAATATTGAGTCCTGTAGGGGTTAATTTTAGGTCAGTACTTTTAAAAATATATTTCAATCGCTTCAGATCTTCATCAGCTTGTAGCCAAATTATTCAATTTGTGGAATTATATTTTGGAATTTTAATAATATAAACTCTAATTGTTTTTGTAAACATAGTTAAATATAATCAGACAACTATTGCATACTAAAAATTTGGTAATAGTTACATGAATAAATGGTTTAATACTAGTCACATTTTAGCAAAATAGAGGTAGCATTAAAATTAATTAGATAGTATAAAAACAATGAAATTCAAAGTGTTCAAAAGTTATAGGATCAAAGTATCTCACAACAGTGGTTTATATCATTGCAAAGTACTTATCTAACAGTAGGGCTATTAACAACACAGGATAGAAATGTTCATGTTTCAGGCTCAGAGGAAGCCTTAAAACTGAGCAGTGAGCTTTTATAGATCAGGAAAGAGGAGCTGGATAGCTGATACCTGTAGGGGAGCTATTGACTTAACTTAGGGAGTGAGGTAGAGGAAGATATAATGGAATTTCCATTATAATTATTTTTTGACCATTTATTCAATGTATTTAGTGACAACAACTTACCTTCTAATTGAAACTTTCCAGTAGTCTTGCCGATTTCGTTCTTGGCTACACACTGGTAGTTAGCAAAATCTGAAGGTTCTATGTGATTTATAAGTAATTCCATTGTTGACTGCAATCAAAATAAGAAATCTCTAAATATACATTGATTACACATATTATTATATATTATTTATTTTCAGCCGGAGTTATGAGGCCAGTAATAAACTATGTGTAGTAGGTTTGTGTAGAAATGTGTGTATATTTGATGCTCTAAACATTTCAGGAAAAAGGGCAATAAAACCATCAAAATTAGTTAAGTGCTTAATGAAGGATTTCAACCATACAGATAAAGGCTCAATTTTATTGGCTAATTGATAGCCTTAATTGGTTGATAGTAATGAAAGATTCAAACAAGACAAAAAAGATTTTTACATAAATTTGTATTATTACTCATTAATATACATTCAAATCTGTAATTGCGCCAACACAATAAAAAAACAATTAATTACAAAATAAACTTACCATGACGTTGATGGTTTTTAGGAACATATAGTATTCTTCATGAAACTTTTAATACTTATATTCATCTCTAGAGAATACATTGGTATCTTATTTAAGAGAGAAACATCTTTTCTGTTCAATACCAACACATGAAAGCTTGTAATTCAGTTTATACCAAAACTAGTCTGATAAAATTTAATTATATTGGATAATTTACTGTACATAAAAATCCATTTATATTATTTGGTTTAGTCTTAATAAACAAGAAAACAATATGTTTAATACAACATGACTCTGGAAACATTGAAATTTAAAGTATTAAAAACAACAAACAAGAGCAAAAACTTCACAGAACTTCGGCAATAAAACACAAATGAGTTCAGGAGGTACTGCGAACTTCAGAAAGAACCTTAAAAACTAAGAGGTCCCTAATTGGCTGTATTATAATTTATCATTTCAGATTAATTGTGCACAGTATTTTTTATAAACTACAGAGATCCCTGTAAAGTTTTAAAATTATGTACCGAAGATTCCTATTCTACATATTTTATGAGGTTTAGCTGCTGTTCTTTGGGCTGTATTCGTGACGAGGTATGTACTGAATAGTATGAAGTTAAAAATCACAACTAAAATTACAACTTCAAATGGCTTATTAAAAAATTATACATGTCCATACAATGAATAGCATCATTGTTTATAAGTTATAATTAACATTGTGATTTCTAAAAGTGAATCTTACTTAATCCTATAATCATTGCACTTTACAACTATAAAGTTTTCATATGAATTGAATGTGCAGTTTTGCCCTTACAATAATACAATATTGTGAGATTCCAAGTAACAGCTTAAACTAATGCCAACAAAAGACTAGTAGAATAGGAATGAAACAGGATTTTTTCCGAACATTTGCTATGGCACAGTGATACAATACAATCAGTAACACTAAGTTTCAAGATCTGCAATCTGATCTCTTCTTCAGGTAAATGACACAATGAGATACATGTCACAACGCTGTGGTATGTTTTGTTTACTTTAACCTAGATTTTAGTCAAGCATTAATTTAGTCAATTACTGGAAGAAGAGATCAGATTGCAGAACTCGAAACATAGTGTTACTGATCGTATTGTATCACTGAACAATGGTAAATGTCTGGAAAAATTGCATTTCCTTCACAATCCCTTCATTGTCAAAAACAAACTTCAAGCAAAGATAGGAGAATTGCAAAATGTACATGGGACAGTTGGAGGATCTTGTATCAGTAGTGAACTTCAGAAGCTATTGGAAGACCTGAAAATATCTCCAGCTGCTTTCAGGTTCTCAGTTCCTGTCCTAATAAGGGCTCTATACTGAACCATACATCTAAATGATTGCATCAAGAGAATGGGTAGGGGACAGTCTCAGTAGGATCCTAACTTTGAAAATATACACATTGCAGCTTCCCTGGCCATTAAACATAACTATGACAGTAAACTAGTTCTGTATCTGCCCGGGGAAGAATCACTTCTGTAAGATCAGTACCGTATCAGTATTAATTTCAGTACAAATTTCAAATAGTTCGCGACAAATTGGAGGGCGGTTACAGTACAATCAATTCTCATAATATAGTCTTGTCGCTGATTATGTCGTCAAATTGCATGTGAACGTTAAAATAAGATAATAGAGGAAAGATAAATTAATTTTGTATTGGAGTCAATTAAAATAATTAAATTGTAATAGTTACTAAAGAAATACGTATTTTCTGAACAGCATTAATGAGATATTGAAATTTAAGCATAATAGTTTGGGTCCAAGATTGAAAGTGGAGACATCTACTTGCGTTCACCAACCAGACAAAAACATATTTATTCACATCACCAAACTTATACAAATAATGCACCAATGTGGAACGTAACCGATCACATACAGATGGGTCAGACGTGATCAAAACAACATCCCACACACAACCGATACACTTGCTTATACCAATTTGAGGCTTTATTATTAATCTTATTTAATTGTCACAACTAACGTGGCACATCACGATGGTATACACACATCACTACGTATAACCAAACTTATTCAAATGACCACAAGTATGTGGGGTTAGACTGCAACACACTGATCACGGTCACTTCATTAATTTAATCTGTATGCGATTTTTGGCAATAAATACCAAAACCGTGATCTGTTGTGAAAGGTAGTTCATTTAAATATGTGAAAACATGAATGGAATTAGGTATGGGTGAATTTAGAGGAGAAGCAGTCGGAAGAATAATGTTTCTGTATTATGACACCATCTAATAGTTATTTTCTTCATATGTAATAGATGTAACTTATTAGATTGAGCAAGCCATCAATTCAGCTGATCTTCTTCATCAGCCTACATCACTTTCAGTTATGAAGTTCAGATACTTTTTAATCAGTTCATATAGGGGCTGCTGGAACAATACCTTTATAGTGAAGTTGCACAACAACTTAAATACCCATGAGAGTTCATTTTTGCAAGAAAGTAGCATATTAATCAGGTAAAGAATCAGGTAAAACATCAAGTAAGTTGATAGCAGACTATTATGTAAAATTCTTCAAGATTCAAAGTTTTTTTAGGAAGAAGTATAAGAATTTTTTGGGGAAGAGAGTGTTGGAAAATATGTTTCTATATCTACAGTATATAGAGTTGTATATTACATCACTTGAATTTCAAAAATGTTGTTTCATTTTATTTGGCATTTTTGATGTTGTTAAGGCGGTAAAATTTATTTTAGATTATATGATAATCATATAATTTAATTGTTTGAGAATAAGAGTAATTATTATTCTTATTATATTATTATGCAATAAACTAATGTGATTGAGGTACTAAAACTCTAATTAAATAAGTAAATTTAATTAGTCTTAACTAATTTTGATTATTCGGGACATAAAAATGCATAAACAAAACCTGTATATATAAATCTAGCTATCCTTAAAAAACTCTCTCAGATGCTATTTAAAATGTTTAACTGGAATAAATGTTTAAAATGTAGGCCTAATATATTATATAGCTTGGATTTTTTCCAAAAATTGATTTCCAAACAATTTTGGCATCAATCCAAGGACCAATAAACTAATACAAATTGTTTTTCTGAGTAATGTAACGTGTTCATCCCAGCAAAATGTTTACTTGGATGACTTTTTGGCCTAATGTTGAATGGTAAATAATAATAAAAGATGTTCCACCAAATTTCCCAACTTACCTTGTAGCTGGATGTAGAATCTTCAAACACTGTCATGGCGTATTTGTAGTCTGATTCTATCAGTTGTACATTATCTTTCTTCCAATACTTTACTGCTTCAGGGAATGCCTCCACATGACACTGAATGCTTATGTTCTGACCAACAGCCGCTCGAATGTGCCTGTTCTCTATGGTTATCATGGGCTCAACTGAAACAATTGGTGAGAATCATGAACTGTGAAGTGTTTGTCGCCGATCAAACACAGATTGAACTATGAGTTAATTGTTAACCTTTTTAATCCTAATAATTCTGTGCCCAATATTATGTATAGGATTGCATATACGCATTGCGACTGAAGAACTAGGTAGCCTTGCATGCATGCACGCACCCACTCACTAACAAAAGCAGAAGGTTGACGTTAGCCTGGTATCTGCTGTTTCTTGTTCCGGGTTATTCAGTAACAATAATAATAATAAACTTTACCGTAAAAAAAATTACATCTTTTACAGAATGAGCAATGTAAAATGAATGAACATATTCAGAATGTGTATTGGTGAGGATTCTAGGCACAAAGACAGGTGACATTGTCAAGTAGATAGTATACATAAATAATTTTATAATTATTTAACATAAGTATCATAAATAAAATACTTACGAGTCAAAATAAAAAAAATTGTCATCTAAATATTAATCTACTGCCACAGTCCCTATTTGCTTTTACTATAGCACTAGAGAACCTTGATTGTGCCTATGAAATCAGACTGGCTGTAGTACTTTATACACGGTCTCTTTTTTTATAAAAGAAATTGTAAATATGCTAAATTAAAGTAACCAACTATACTGAAATATTTAGTTGCCTTCTGAACAAGCACTGAGTTAAAAAATAGAACTTAATTTAAGATTGTTTACATGTTTTTAAATAGGTTTTTAATTTGTTCAAAAAAAGCACTTTTGTTTCACGATTTTCAGTTTTTATAATTAATTATCTTTTATAGACAGCTGTTAAGTGGTCATCTTTTTAATTTTTGTTCCCTAAAGCTTTATCCAAATTTGTCTAGAATAATATGTTAAATATTGAGGCATTAATAAATAAAAATTTCTCGTAAAAACTTAATGGTTTACTATGGTTTTCATTACTCTTTTGCTAAAAATTGTAATTTCATTTAAACTCTTAAGCAGCAGTTATAGAGTTCAATCCACAGAAATTATCAGTTTGTTGTTCTGTGTGTCAACTTGTGTGTGTGTGTGTGTTTATGTAAATCAATAACCTCCTTTATTCCATTTGGTTAGTACAGATTTTTCATCAGCAACTCCAAAGGATGGATAAATACATGAGCATATTGTACTAGGGTTAATACATACACTTGACCTGTAGTCTGAAAGTCTGATTGGCTGGTGGAGGCACACCATTCTCAGCCACACACATATAAGTGCCCATCTGGTCCCGACGTATACGGGTGATATTGAGCAAGTGTCCCACCACAGAAGAGTCTGTCAACATTCATCAGTAGTTTACTTGAATCCTGTCTTACAACTATAAATTTTAAACTTGAAATTTATTACTGGTTGTAAAGTGAGTAAATGATGTTGAGATGTACAGAAGTGAATGCAGCAGATATACTGTCATTCCAACCATTAGCTCAGTCTGTATAAAGCTGTATTAAAAACAGTTGTATTCAGTGTCTCAGGCTATAGTAAAGTTGTTACAGACAACAGTCTTGTAATTGAGAAACTATCATCAAATACGTCTACTGAAAGAAACTTATTCATAGTTTGAAAAGGGGATGGTAGTTAAGGTATTCAGGCTTGTAACTTTCAGACATTAAAATTCTAGATTAAAAAAAAACTAAGAATTAAGGCCAAAATTAGTTACCAATCCAGGAACCCAACTCAATAGAAGATGTATCCAGCCGCCGCCACTGCACCACTGGTGCTGGGTGTCCAGTTGCGGCACAGAGCAGTCTCACGTTGTCTCTCTCCTTCACACCGATTGGCCCACCAGAGAAAAACTTGTGTGATCCTGCAAACAATTCATCACATGTCTATATTTATTCAACTGATTAGAAGTGTTTCAGAAATGAAGGCTAAAGATGGCTGTAAATAAAAAAAACGGCAGGAAGGAAATATACTTTGTTGTTTATTTGTTGTACTTTGTAATCCTAACATTTTACTCTCTACACAATTAAAACATAAATTATATTAACTAATGTTACACTACAGAGTTATTTTATAGACTCAGTGGTAAGCACTGGTGAATAGCCGAATAGCTACTATAATACATAGAAGCACATTGAGAGTAGTCTATCTCACTCAGTTTAGACCAGCAGAGATGTTAATCATTTCTTTATTGGAATACTAATTTATTATATTATGGTTTTATATGAATATATTATGTTGTAATCTTTATTTTATTTCATTAAAACACCAGACTTCAAGTGAAAGACTAATACTAATGAATGATATATAGTATGAGATTGGTCAATACTGATCAATAATTTCAAAAACTGTAATTATGTAGTGAAATAATTTTAGTCTAGATTTAAATTCATTATTTTTCTTCTTGGCAGTTTGTTAGGTACCATATACAAAGAAGATTCTTTCTTTTAAATGCAGATTCCTGATCAGCATGACAGACCTACTATAGTTGGTGGGATGAGAAGCTCTGATGATTTTGAACCATTGACAGTAACCTCCCAAGCCCTAACTCCAGGTAATCCGTGGTTTCCATTCAGTCCAGGCTTCCCAGGCCTCCCTCTTGGACCGGCTATACCTGCGATCATCATATTATGTTGGTACAGGAGATCAACTTTACTGTACAGAGTACTAGTATAAGTTGAAACACACTATTATTATTTTTACATTCAGCAGTACAAACAGAATCAAAGGGAGAAAAATGTAGGAAAGGATAGGAAGACGCAAGACTGATCTCAGATACTGATTCCATATGTCCCATTCTCACATATCTGATAGATGGGACAGTCCATGTGAACCCACTTGCAGCCTCTGCAGTTCGGATCACAATCTTATTCCATCTATTCATATGACTGTCTTGGAAAATCTAAGAGGGTTTTCGTAAGTTGCTACTTACGGTACTTGCAGAGTACCATATCTAATTATGATCTGATCTGAACAAACTGTAACCTCCACATTCTATAATAATTAGATACCATGCCAAGTGATCTTACAAAAAAAGATGATTTTACTGATCTCAACACTGCACTTCTGGGATAGATTTAACATGTAGATGCCACAACGATTAGATACCTTGATTTAGACACCTTTGCAGCACCGAAGCATACCACTTTGTTATGGCTCACCATTTACCATCTAAATGTCAATGGCACAAATTTTACCTCTTTTATAAACTTTATTGTGCTTACAGATATTTGACCATTAATTTCAAACAACTGTTGAAATGCTTGGTTCAACTAACAGGACAAAAGACAGAAAAAAATAATATTCTCGTTGGAATATTAAATTTATAACATAATACCAGTTAAGTTATTGGTATTACGGTACACATACATATTATTTAGTTTAGATTTTTTTTATATAATGATGAAGGTTTAATGTATAGAGCCTTTTCACCATCTTATATTTCTTACTATAAAAAACATACATCATTTAAGATATGGTACATTGAAATATATAATGTACAACCAAAGTATATGTATACTAGATACATTATACTATGCTGTAAAGGTATATTTTAATGATATATATATATATATATATATATATATATATATATATATATATATATATATATATATACACACACACACGTCTATAATTTTGTTCATTACACATGTTTAAAGTCAATGAAGAATTTTTATTCTTCAATCTTGATAAATAATTAATCTTGATTATAACCTTTGTTCCGTATTTTACATCATGGCAAATCATGTGAACAACAGTTTGGTAGCTTGGCTCTGAGGATCAGTAACTATTTACATAATTAAGTGTTGTTGTTCTGCTTTAACCCCACTGATTGCTGATACAAACCAGATCAGGGCAGAGCTTTTATCACTGTCATTTCCCTTCCTTCAGTCAGTAAAACTATTCAAATATAGAAAATCTGACATCAGTCAACATCAAAGTCCAAAACAAACAAGACACACGTTATAATGTTCTGTTATATTTTATTAGTCTGTACAAAAGTAAAAAGATTGACATTCTAAAGTGAAACATCATGGAGTGGACTTTATGGGTTTAAAAGAGCAAAAGAATAAAAAAAAAAAAAAGGTAAATAGCACCATAAAATGGATTTAAAATAGACAGTGAAGTTACCACATGAAAAAATTTAGAAAAAAGAGCAGGGTTCATTGATACAATCAAATATAAATTGTTAAGAATACACATTTGTGTGTACATGAATTGTATTTATGTAATAAGCAAAGAAGGTTATTTGCTGCTACCAGTATTTGCAAGTAATAAAAGTTATTTTAAGAAGTAGAATCAGAAAAGAATCAAGTATGAGACAGTGTGTCTATAAAAACTTTAAATGCTCTAAAGAGCAGTATATTTTTCCCTTTCCAGCAACATTTCCAACAAAAATATTTGACCAATACTTGTATATAATTTGAATAAATAAACCCCATAAAACTCCCTTGACCTTGTCTAGTTTTGTTAGTTAATATAATTGTCAATTGAGTAATTAATTTTAATAGTAATTAATAACAGTTTGAAATAAAATAAGTAAAAGTAGAATAATTTTAACTGTTTCAAAATTGTTCAAAGGAATGCTATATTTTGCTCTTCGTGTTACAAAAGCAAATCTTATTCATACCACTTACAAATTTTCTAAAATTATACTATAGAAGCTGTTGGTTTTAAATCAACATTTTGATTATCAAAAAATGTACTCAGTACTTCTCACCTCTTGGCCCTGGTGGTCCCATAGGTCCTGTAAGACCCATTTCTCCTTTAGTACCTGAAACAATAAACTAATCTTATGGCTTTCTTCAAACTTTATAATAATAACAACCTTAATAAGTTGGTCTCTCTTTTGATGTTACTTTATAGTCTAGGCATATTAAAGAAATTACTCATTCAACTTGGATAAAATAGTAATAGAAGTCTTTTAAAGTGTATTTAAATCAGAAATTATTGCTTTATAACATATCCAAATTCGGACTATGGAAACAGTCTAAAAAATTTACTCCAAAATGATGAACCTCTTAATGTGAGGTTATGGAATGTATCACCTTAAGTAAATGCTATTAAAATACCTTTTAATAATAAATTAATTTTATTATTAACACTAATTTGCATTATATATGTTTTTGTAATCAATTTTCATATGAAATTATGGCCGATACTGATTTTTGTGTGATTTGTAAATGGGACATTGGACAAAACACGGCTCCAGAAATATTTGGAGGTGATGTATACCCATCTCCAAGTGACCTCAAAGAAAGTGTTTTGAATTACATTCTCAATACTTTGAAATTTCTGTAATTAAAGTTGTCAATAAGGATGCTTCTGTTAAAATGTGTGTAGTTGTTTAGACCATTATGCAAGGAAATCTGTCCTAAAGCTCTGCTTCCTGTAGCAGATTATGTTCTTTCTCACATGAGACAAGAAGCTGAGGAACTCCTTACTACACTTAGTCCAAAAAGGTTCTTTGCACTTGCTTCCTGAGTGATAGGATTTTCATGATGCCTTCTCCTGTACCACTGTGCTGCTTGATAGCCAAAGGACTAACAACCACTCTAAAAATCATCCTCCACAATAGACTAGATCTACCGAGTGACCTTAGCACCACAATATATTGACTTTTGCGGTTAGTGATATGCCGCTTCTGGAAATTCATGAGATTGCCCAAGTGAAAGTGACAAATTGGTTTTTGCTGTACCCAGTGTAGGTTCAACTGCAAAGTATAAGCTAACTGAAAGTGAACCCTCCTGGAGAGCATATAATAACTATAACTGCACTCTTTTGGGAGTTATACTTTCATGTCATGAGTATAATTGCTGTAATAAATCGTAAGAGTAAGTTCTTCTAAACTGTTAACAGGTGTACATAATGTTAGTGAAATTGACATATAATACAGACATGCCGAAGCACATCACATTCTGCAAACTCCCATGAGCAGCACTCATTTTTGAAAACTTCCCAAACCGTTCATAAACAAAGATATTTAAGATGTTATTTTATTGTTTGGAACATTTCATACTGTAATGAATCTTTTGAATTTTATCTCATTAATAATTCAGAATTGAAGTGTTTGAAAAAATATATGATTAAAATGCTATGTCACAAATTATGTTAGAAAAACATTTCCAAGGGCAACAGGAGGCCATAATATAGTGGATGAAGCTCGTACTACCTAAATGATGTGAGATACTTTTCCTTGTAAAGAAACATGCAATCTTCTTGAAGATATAATGTCTATAAAAAAAATTAAGGCTATTGAATTGGACATCGAAAAGAATGATGACTGCCAATGTAGGAGAGTCTTGAACTGGTGATGAAGATGTCATCACTTATGTACTTTGTACATACCTTCCAGCATTATTTGATTCTTAAAGTATTTTGAGGAAAGCCGATAAATCTCAACCTAATAATGGGTTCAAGCTATACTATCATAATGACATAAGAAATGGATCTACTATTAATCCATACTATGTTACTATGTTTATCCATAGCTTGCCTGGACTATATAAGTTTGCTTAGTTATTGTGACATACTAACTGACATAAAGCCAACCCACCGTTAAGACCATGAGCTCCTGGTATACCATCTGTGCCATTTCTTCCTGGCAACCCATTAGTACCTGCGGTACCATCGAGCCCATTTCTTCCAGGCATTCCGTCCAAACCTGGTTCTCCTGGTATTCCATCTCTGCCATCCAATCCAGGAGCACCTGAAAAAATCTTGTTCCATAATTGGTTAATAAACTGAAAAGGAATGTGAGTGACAAAAAATGTACATTGTCAAACTGGACTGTCAAAAATGAAAAGATTTTTATAAATACTGTAGTTTCATACAGTAAAAAGCAGATAAAATGAACTTATATTAATTTGAAACCCAACTTTAATTATGATCATATTGTACTTGAAGGTGGGATTGAATATTAGTGTAAACACTGAGTGGGAAGCGCGTCCCCTTGATTAAAGTATATGAGAATTATATAGCTACCCTCTATGTGACAGTGTAAATGTTGTGCGCATGGGGTGGTGCCAGTATGGTTATAACCTGTTTGACAAATGAAGATGCTAAAGACATTAAAGGAAGTGAATTTTGTATTCAAGCAATAGCAAGAAGAGTACCCAAACACTCAAATCCACAAAATGTCTTGATCTACTTCTCTAGCAATAATCTTACCGTACTCCGAATTTGTTCCTCACTACAAGAATTTTGTTTACTTTGTCTGTGTCTTTTCTAGTGTTGAGCACAGTTTTTAGAAACTTAACCCTTAGAGCGCTGTATATATTTCTATATTTTCCCCTAGTCTGCTATTAGTATAAAAAATAAATTTTGTATTTGTTTAAAGTTCTACTTGATTTAATATTTCTGAAGTTACTATAGGAAGAAAAAACATTAAAACGGAATTTTTTTAAAGACTTTTGTACTTTTTACAGATTAAAATGTATAACAAAACAAAACATGCAATTTGCCAATTTCAAAAATATTTGTATATATGAAACACTTCGAAGCATGAAGTGTTTCAAATTGAAGTCACAATTGTTGAAGTAATATAACTGTAAACAATGTTCAGAAATAACGTAAAACACGCAACTCAAGACAGGAACAAGCTTACGTACAGGTCTCGTGAACAGCACTGTCGCCCTCACCACGCGGGAAATTCCTTAAGACGCGCCAGTCTGCAGTTCAGAATGGCGTTCAGTTGCTATGACAACCAGTTTCGGGTCGGTAATGGGTGGCCGAGAACAATGAATGGAGCGCAGTGATTGTCTGAGGTTCGGTCAGCATTCTACCTCGTTCTATCGGCAGTTTTACGAACAAAAAAAAATTCACGACAAAAAATAAAAACATCGATTGCGAGATTTCCCGTAATACGTGTGGTAAGGGTTAAGTTAATTACAACTTACATTCATTAAAAAATGAGCCAAGCAAGACTTCAAGGACTATCTGACCTATCAATAAGACCCAAACCATAAACATAAGTGAGCTGCATCATATTTCACAAATAAAAGTGTGAAAAATTAAATAATAAATAAATTGTATGTAAAATTTTGTAAATCATGATCTTTCTCTGAATTGCAAGATTTGTTTATTGTTTTATATATCAAGCTCTTCAGTGAAATAAAGCACACAAAAATTACATATCCTGTTGTATTAGTCCCATTAAGTTTAAAAAAATGCCATAGAAGAATTTCTGTGTTTGTTGTATTGTTTATGTATGGAGGAAGGGGGAGAGATGTGATGTAGTTTGTGTTGCGGGGGAGGGAGCGGAAAAAGGGTATTTTGCCTAGTGCGCCGGAATAGCTCACACGGCCTCTGTACTTTATGACTGAAGGGGATGACATTTTTACTATGAAAAAATTAAATGTATTGTATATTATTTGATTAAAAACATGAAATTTCCTCAAATCATTATTAAAATATACATGTTATTCCCTAAGTGATAAATAAATAAATAAATATATATATTATAATATATATATATATATATATATATATATATATTATATATATATATTCTGTAAAAATTTGTCCTTAACTTTAGCAGTTTTTTTTGGGGGGGGGGGTTGATTACAAAATTATCTCAAAATTACTACTTCAATCACAAATAGATTGTACAAAATAATAAAACAATTTTTTTATTTTACTGTCTTCAACATTGTCATCTTAGAGTTGCAAAAGATTTTGTATAAGTAACACAACCAAAAATTTTTTTATTTTAGCAACAATAGAAAAATGTCTATAATTAGCTCATCACGATTTCCAGACTTATCATTATTTTTCATGTATTATAGAACAGTTTATAGTTTTAAATGAAATATTTGAACTGTAGACAATACATACCTGGAGACCCTGGAGGCCCTCGAAGACCAGGTGGACCTTGTGGACCTTTGTCTCCAGGATATCCTCTGGGTCCCACCTCTCCACTACCACCTCTCTCTCCTTTCTCACCACGGTATCCAGGATCTCCTCGTGGCCCTACAGGTCCTTGGGGACCAGGTGTGCCTGGAGGACCCGCAGGGCAGTAATCTTTTGCTGCTCTACAAAAACCTTCTACAGCTACAATCTAAAATTAAAAATAAAAACATAAGAAAACTTTTAATTAGTTGTTGGATTAAGGATAATCTCATGGAATAAGGTTGTATTAATTATGAACTCTAAATGAAATAAAAACAATGCAATATTGTGTTGAAAGTCACAACAGAATGTAATTAAAGTCTTATCAACCAATCCGGCAAAGCAACTTCACACATGAGATTCTTATATTACATTATAAAATAACACATTATTGTACTTTTATTCTTTATTCAACAATACTGACATTCTGTATGAGCTACCACTACATGACAAAATGATGCAGACTGTGGCCTTCGGAAATCTTCAAGTGAATATAAGTTGTATACAAGTAAATCTCTTTGCAATATAATATAAATTTTCCATGGTGTTATTGTAAAATTTAAAAAAATGTAATTCTACACTGCACAGAAATAGAATAAAAGTTGACATTTTACAAAAGACTCCAGAAATAACCACCTCAAGGTTAATATCACTACAAACTTTGAATTATACTGCTGTTCTGGCAGTATCTCGGATCCAGGTAGATCGTACCCGGGGTCACTAACTATCACTGTTTCTTCCTCACTATAAACATCATACGAAAACTTAATGATTAAATTATGTTTTAGGAAGATGGCATAATCAACACTATCATAAGTCATTTCATAAAATAAAGGAATTTAATTCCATCATTGTTTTGTGCTACTGTAATGATATATTAGTGGTAGTTAACACTAAACTAACTTGGTAGTTATCCAAGCAGTTAAAACAAAATATTCCAAAAATATGCTAACTAAGAGGCTCACTTCACTAAGAGGCCTGGTATTGATTTCACATTATCTTTGTATAGAACAAAAGATTGATTCGTTTTGCAGCTGTGGGGATATCTGGAAACAAGCTGCTAGATATATTCAAATGTCTGTTTCTGTATTTTATAGAAAAACCTAGCAGTTATCTGCGGTTCACACAAAACTAAGTAGGCTTTGCACATGTAAGAGCACTTCTGGTGTGAATGAATTATATTCCCAGCACCAATTTTGACTTTGCCTTATTTCTCTTATCAAGAAAATGTATACTATATAACTATGAAGGCAATCCAAAAAGTAGTATTAACATCTAATGTAACGTGTGCAATCCCTCTAACAAGCCAAGATGCAGCATTTGTAAAATTTTAATAAATTCTAAATCTTTTAAAAGTAGTACAACTGAAAAAGAATATACTATTAAAGGTAACATTGATTGCACTGCAAAAAACGTCATTTATCAACTAACCTGTAAATTCTGCCCCAAGATTATATTAAAAAAAACCATCACTTCTTTAAGAGTGAGAATGACTAATCATCGGTTTGATGTTGTTCATCAAAATCATGAGAGACCATTATCTGCTCATGCCATTCAAAACAATCAAAATAAATTAGAAAATTGCTTGAGCCTAGAAGGAATTTACCATTTAGAGCCAATCCCAAACAAAATGCTAATCTGATAAATTCAAGAAATGTTTACATTGCACATCAATTAATTTAAAAATCAAGGCAACCAGATGAGTTGAACCTAAGGTGATTCTCTTTTCCGTCATTTATATAACTTTTTAGTTCTATTTAAACATTTACAAAATATATTCTACATAACAGCTGATTGTAATTTTGTTGTTTATGGGATTTATTTGTTAACATTCTTTTTTCGTTACATTTTTAATTCTTGGTTTGGGTTCTGTTTGTTTGTTTCATTGAATCAGTGTGTTTCTGATGAAGGATTCTGGGCACTCGAAAATTAAAACATAAACATTGGTTCTTCTGTTTTTTTATAAACTTTGAACTACTTGGAAGAGTGTAAACCTCTTTAATATCTGCATTACAGTCCTGACTAAGTACTATCTAGTTAATATTTGCTAAAATGTACAATTAAAAGTGTGTTTTTGTTTTTTTTTTTTTTTTTACTATAATTTTTAATTTTCTCATCTGGATGTATTCTTATTATATGCTCAGAAGCAGTTGCACAAAAGGTTGAAATAAGTGTTGTTACTATCAATCATACTCAATACTTTGAAAACTATAAATATAAACTAATTGAAAATAGGGATTAAATGAAGTTGCGTTGTTATAAAACAATGTTTACACAGAAGTTGATTACATTTAACATGCTCCTTCAGTTAATACTATTTCTTTACTGTAATGCAACTTTAGAAAGCAAGGTTGGAATTTTCACAATTTTAGAGACGAGTGGTGTATAGCCCGGAGAAATTTTTGAAATAAGAATAGGCGTATATGTTAACCAGAGACCCTAAGAATGTCCATGTTAAATTTTAATACAATTGGTCCAATATTTTGTACATGATTCAATCACACAAACAGAATGACACTATTAGATATAATAGTATAGATATATAGCATATTTCATGTTTGGAAAAAAGTTGAAGCAATAAAATTAACATGAATGTGGCTCAAGTTCTACGGTTTAGTCCATATGTGTATTGAGTAATAAAGAACACTTAGTAGATTACAGTTTTAATCTAGCAAAAAACTACCAACTGAAATTAAGAAGTTTTAAGATGGTTAAAGTTTAGGTTATATCTTGTGGAATGCAAGAACGTAGCCAGCGAGGGGTCTGAGCTCCCCTAATTTTTTTCAAATTTTTTTAGCAAATGATTATTATTATTTAAATAGTTCAGAGTTATTGAATTACTGTACTGCTGAAAGATCGTTGCCAACATTGAAATAGGTCAAGAAAATTTTAAGAAACAACATGGGGAATGAGCCGTTGACTGCACTTTTATTACTTTCTGTTCACTATGGGAAAATACCAATAGTCTTGACCCCCAACATTTGTTTCTAGCTACATTCTTGGTGGAAAATTATCAAGTTAAAGTCTTGCATTTTTCTGAACATTTTAAAGCGAGTCTCAATAAAATAATCTGCTTTATTTCATAATGATAAAATATGATAACATTAATATGTGTACATATGAGGGAATGTATCACATGGCCTACTATTTCTTGACTGTAAGCAATAATTATTTCTCTAAAGTTAAGTAAAGTAAAGAATTAAAGTTTCAATTCTTGAGGCATGTAATATACCGGAACTCTGGAGTAAGAAGTCAACCAAACCCAAGGGTTGGCACCTTTCTCAGTTTTGCTCCCATTGAATTTCTCCTTTTCCTCGAGTTCTGCGCGCAGCTTGGGGTTGACGAATTCTACACTTAGCTCGGACTCCGGGTTGCCGACAGTGTTCTCGAGTACCGCACTCTCCCGCTTGGTCCTGGCTAGGGGTTGAGACGGGGCAGCCGCGAGCACGTACAAGTACACCACCACTGCGACCTCGCACACCACGACACACACCAGCACGGCAGTCACCACCCTGAGCCGAGCCTCCACTGTCTCACACCGGCGACACCGGGCGGCCAGGTACCGGACCAGGCATCGCGATCTCTTCACCAGTCCAGCTCTAGCCCGTAGCGACACCGACATCGTGTCACTCCCGTATCCGGTCTCTGATTGAACAATCGCCGTCCCTTTCAATTGATTGAGCGGCCGCCTTCACAGTCGCGAGAACCTTCTCCGCTTCTCTCTCAACTTATTTGGCCTACGTGATATTTATTTCTATTATTTAAGATAACTAGCAGGTTGATGGTTACACCAGTTCACAGCGTTTGTACAAAGAGGCTAACATTTGTACCATTAATACAAATGTATCTGTATATATTAAAATGTTGGGAGTTTTTTTTTAGAATTTCCCAATTTTCGCTACTAATTTACCTTTATTTATTATTTACTTTTAAAATATAGGGTCTTGTATGCAGAACATGTAATTTAGGTAGCTTTCAAATCCGGGTTTTAATTTGGGCGACACGGTCTTACTGTTGTAAATATATAATATACGATATATGGTAAAATAATGTGCTAAATCGGTTAAAAAACAGATAAAATACAAAAAATATTTTAGTTCTGAATTGTCCTAAATAATATGCAGGAACCCTTCTGCTCTTTCAAAATGTTTATAACATGAACAGGTGGGCAATGTTTTAATGTTCTTCGGGTTCAGAGCTCAAGATTCACAATATTATGTACTTAATTCCACATAATGGACAATACTCGATACTTTATGAAATGGTCAGTGAATTAGTCAGCTTTGTTTATTTATAGACTATTATACTAATGGGTCCATTGTTATAATTATTCGAGCCAAACAATACAAATCGGACGTCTACAACAAGATGCATCATTGTAAACTCGGTTCTGTGAGTAAACCTTACGCTACGGTATATCTCCTGTACTAATTGAAATTTCCATTTCAAAATCTATTACTAATACATAAAGATTACTTTGTGATCAGTACTATAGTAAATGGGTAACGATAGCAACAAGCTACATGTATAAATAAAGTAAGTTACTACATTAAAATTCTGCTCAATTTTACACAATATATTGGTCATGTTTGAGGTAAACCAGAAGCCGTCTCTCAACTGGAAAACTCTCAAAAAACTCAAAAAGAGTCCGCTGTATTTCTAATTCATCCTTTATTGAATCCTCAACTCACACTGTACTGACGCTTCATGGTGTCAATCAGTTCTTGTCTTGAGTTATTATTAAAAAGATTTAGCTACCACTGGTCTTACTATTAAAGACGTAATCAGTTGTCACCCAAGCAATGCACGGGGGGGGGGACAGTTTACCATGAACCACTCATCTACCTTTCAGTAACGTCACGAGAATCTTCAGTCGGTAGGCGGACTTCGTATTGTAGTTAATTCCTCATATCAGCCATGTGAGTAGTTAAGAGAATCCATTTAGTTGCTGATCGTTGTCTAGCTCATTTGATGCTATCTTCCGACAAAATCATTGAACTTTAAATTGACTTTGAATCACTTAGAACATATGTGAATTATTCAACTAGTGTCCCATCACTATGACTGCATCCAGCACAAGCAATGCCAGACTATAATCGTTAATTATGAAATCTCAGAAGTTTCATAATACAGTCCGGAGTGCTGTCCCCCGCCACCAATCGCTACGTCACACCACAGACCAAAGATATTTCTATATTTCTTTAGTCTGTGGTCTCACTATACTTCCGGCCGGCCGTATACCCTTCGCGTATTTGTCACAGCTGATAGAGTATAAGTGCGCGAATCATCTGTTATTAGTTGTCTGCTACAAACTCTTTCGTTGTATAAAGGTTTACAAAGTACGTATGTCACTTTTAAATTTTATGTCCAAAAATATAACCTATTTTAATAAACAAACTACATTTTCTGTTGGGAAAATGTTCTTTAGAAATTATGACAGTTTATTGTCTTTAATTGCAAAAAAAAAAGGATAAAATATTAACAATTATGAGGTTAATTGCTCGTTTATTCCCATTGAATGAGGCAGAGCGGTCGGACGGGTCTTGTGACGTCACAGTATCAGGAGTCCGGCCTTATAGGTCTGAGGTTCGATTACTCCACCGATCGTTGGCCCAACCAACCAAACATTACTTCAGTTTTACTTTATCATAAAACACGACAACACGTCCATGTTACAGGAAAGTCGACTGAAACTCTTTCTGCAGCACCAGAACATGAGTACCCGGTATAACGAAGATCGTGTCCAGTTTCCAAACTTGGAGTATTGTGGAGGTAACTTTCCACAACAGTGTAACATGTTCAGTTCTTTGTTTGAAGTTTATTTTTGACGATGGAAGGATTGTGAAGGAAACAGGATTTCTCCAGACATTTGCCATCGTTCAGTGAAACAAAAAAATCAATCACACTACGTTTCGAGATCTGCAATCTAATCTCTTCTTCAGGTAAATAACTAACCTAATACATAATTACAAACTAGCTTAATCTTTATTCCTTTATTCTTTATTCTTTTATAAACAAATCATACCAAAGCGTTGTGACACGCCTGTCAGTCCTTTTGATATTGGCCTCTGGTCAGTCGTAGGTGGTTGGTAGACGAATGCATACGTATTGTGACCTGTATTCTGTTTCATGTTTTAATGATTAGTGTTGTATATAGTTTTTTTATTAAGTGCATGTTTTAGAGTTAGTGAAGTTGACACACAACATGGTGGTAGTGATTCCTGAGTTATGCGTGTCACAACGCTTTGGTATCATTTGTTTGTTTTAACCTAGTTTGTAATTATGTAATGGGTTAGTCATTTACCTGAAAAAGAGATCAGATTGCCGATCTCGAAACGTAGTGTTACTGATTTTTTGTTTCACTGTACGATGACAAATGTCCAGGAAAAATCCTGTTTCCTTCACAGTTTTTCAGTAGTAGAGGACTCATAATTATATTAGTTTTGTTTTGTATGTTTGAGTAAGCACTCTAAATGGCTTTTCCATTTCATTTTGAGATTTTTAATTATTTATATATGAATACTTATCTTTGTTTATCAATTAATTGGAATAAGTTAGATTTCAAAATTTGTATTACTGTATATATTCTTTAGGTAACACTAGTGTATATCAATCGCGGGATAGTCTTATACAAAGCATTCCAAGGTTTATACAATTTGCTGCGAAAACAGAAGTTAGCAAGAACGTAGTATTCAAATAGTTAGATGCCCACAAAACTTGTATATAAGAAGAGTTTATTAAAAAAAGCTCTTGTAAAAATATTAAAAGCATATAAATACAGTAAAACATCTCACGAAAAATCACTGCAGATCAAATTTGAGTTTGTTCTGCAGAACTATAACTTTTAAAAATGTAACGCCGAACAATGAATAGGAACATACTGTTATTTTTTCTTCCTTGACATAATAGTATGAACTGGTAAGTATCAGATGAATCCTTGTTTAAAAATACAATTAATTATAGTACACTACTGCAACTGCAGTTTATTAGTGATAAGCACTGCTTAAATATATATAAAGAAACATGCTGTATATACTTCACACAGGTTGTATAGGCTGTTACAAGTGACTATGATATGATGTATCATGTACTTTCCTGATAAGCAATATAATCTGATCCTCACGTTCTATGCAGTCCAAACTATAACGTTTCGCATCATCGGAGTATTCGTTAACAGATTTCTTTTATGACACCAACTATAGAGTCGAATCGCACCGCGAAGAATTATATTCTTTCAAGGACGAAAGATTATTCTAGACCTACCGGAATCCTCGTTGCGTGTCCAATAGTAATCATTCCATCGTCGTCTTTGCTGATGATCTTGGTCAAGTTTCTGGTCCGCTCGTGGATGGCTTTCCTGCTGTTGTTCCTCGAAGGGATTCTCCAGTCTTCAAACGCGGTGATTGCGTTATCACCAAACAGATTGGCGGTCTCACGCCTCAACCGAGTCCCGTGAATGGTGATGTACTCCGTTTCAGCCTTGGACAGGCAGTGGTAGAAGTAGATAAACGTTGAGATTTGGCATAGAAAAATTACGAGAGCTATACAATAGAGAAGTTTGATGTGTCTCAACGCTTTGTCAATTCCGGTGACAGTTGGAGTGGTAGAAATCATGTCGAACGGATACGTGTCGAGGAGGCGAGATACGAACTACTGACTGCCGGAAGAGTTCAATACATAACAACTCAAATGACCTATGACCTTACAAATTGGCTCCTAGTTATCGAATTGTGAATAGACTGTTTCATTGTGCCTTCACTCTGACACAGCGTGCCTTGTGTATTATCGCCACGAATGGGTTAGTTTAGTATAACATTTATTTACAATTCAGTTTCGATCAAAATTATCTTGGATTTAGAGACTTCAATATGGTTCAGTATTATTACAGCATTTTTCCATAAGACAAACTTGGTTTGTGTTTCTTCTGAAATCGTGAGATACAAAATAAAATAAACTGTGGACAAACACAGCACAAATTGTTATTTCACATTCTCAGATTACAACGTTCAGGTACGGTAATTAATTCTAGGTTGAGGCGTAAACTAGGTTCTTGGGATTTAAAACATGAAATGTACGAAATCAGAATAAAATCTTAATTCTACAGTTATTTTGTATTATTATGTTGGTACTTTATGTTGTGTTTTTATCGAATATCCACTCCACTCGGTAAAAATCATAATGTGTTGATTTTTAAAATCCTTAAAATTAAACACTTTAACACTTTGAGAGATATTTATAAATTAGAGATCATGCAGAATATGATCTAACACACCATGTATGGTCTCTATTGTGGTTTCAATGGTATGTTATTAAACAACAAAATTCAATCTTTTGTCGCTTTGAGTTTTACACAGTCGAAAACAGTCGAAAAAGTTTACACTATTTTCTTGAATATTTAAGAGATAAATTTAAAATATAAGAGGTAAATACAAATTTAAAAGGAACGATGAAGATTGTTTAAAAATATTGGACTAGAACTAATAAATAAATGGGAGTAGATCGTTTGTTTAAAACCATTTAGTACAATCAATTAAAATTCCTCTGTCGTAGAAAGAACCTCTAAAAACATTATTGACAAATAAAACTTCTAAAAAACGCGTAAGCGGGTGGAGATTTTTGGAAAAGACCGTCTTTTTCAGGAGTACCTCAACATGTATATCAACTCTGTAATTCACCCTAAATTAAATTCGTTCTGTCGTCATAATACATTTCCTATATTATGTAATGGTGGCAGAAAGTAAAAAGTAATACAAGAAAACTTTGAGTGTTATATTAAACTGCAAAAGAAGTAAAAACAATAAAACCGAGCTTCTTCGTTTGCAACTTTCCATCATCATAATGATAGTTACCATGCCACGGCCATTAAAACAAGGGCTTTGATTATGCAAATGATTTCGATCATTTGTGAACATACTCTTGTGTCCATACTCCTTTTATAAATCAAAGAAGGATAAGTTCGTTAACAAACTAATAATATTATCCATCACTAGTATCCACTGCTAATTGTGCAATAAAGAAATTTAGCTATTAAATGCCAAATTAGTGGTATTCTAATTACTATTTATACAAATAAGTACATTACAAACCTAACACAACAATGCTAGGCTACGTTTTAAAAATCTTTACCAAACACTAAAGAGATTCTTGTAGGAATATTGAAGGTATACACTGTAATATCATAATCTTACAATTTTGAATTACTACTCAAATGTTTTTTTTTTTTAATTATTTTCGTAAAACACGAAATTTTTGCGTGCTCCCGAAACTACACTGAGACGAAGTACTGTGTTAAGTAGGCAGTGTGTGAATAATAATAATGACCAAAAATACAGAGCTGTATATGAATGAAATAATAATATAAACATATATTTATCTTCTTACTTGACAATATAAATTCTGAGCTATGCTCACAATGTCTCTACAGGTTAGATTGAAATCAATTTCAAAATTTGTGCTCAATTCAAAGATTATAAACTTGTTTTTAAATGTTAACAATTAATGTTAGGAAAAACACTAAGATTGATAAGAATAAATATACAATTCAAACATTTTACGCTAGTTTTATAGACAACCGCTCATGCTATAAGAAAATGTATTTTCCTGCTAGTCGGAAGTGGTTAATTTCACATGTGGTTGTCATCTGGAGATGCACTATTATAAATTACGAGCTTGTAATTTGTTCAACACTGAACCACTCTTAATTGTTGGCAAGTTAATAAAATACTCCCTCAAATTTTTAGAATCCCCATGTACTTTAAACCTTACAAGACGAAAATCTTCATTAACTTCATGTTTCTAAAATCGTGGACTTTGTAATCAGTCAGAAATAATATTTCTAGTATAATGATTCAATGTTATTATATCCTTTCCAAAAAGTTTACGTCCGTATTTTCCAAAATCTTAGGACATGTGTATAAATTTGTATTAATGTACAATGTATTAATACACGTTCTCAGTTGTGAACAATTTTCTCATTGCTATAAACTTTTTCGTTTTACTCTATAACTTAGTCTAATAACTGATATATAACAAGTAATTTTCTAAAATCTTAAAACACGCAGAGATGAAAAATTAAAAATGAAAAAATTCTTGAATTAGTTTGACAATTTTAAAACACGTAACTTAATTGTTTGTTTATATTGTGAAATACAATATTTACTTTTACCCCCTCAAATAACAGCAATGATCGTGTTTACCGTTATTTCAAAACTTTTATTGTTTGGTACTGGTTAACTGACTTGTCCAAGCAGCTACTGTGTAATGTTTAATCTCTGTACCATATTTACGTTTAATCGCTTACAAATAACTGAAATTATCGAGTTCGCCTTTATTTCAAAACTGTAATTGGTTGGTACTGGTTAACTGACTTGTCCAAGCACTACTGTGTAATGTTTAATCTCTATACCATATTTATTATTAATCGCTTACAAATAACGACAGTTGTCATGTTTGCCGTTACTTCAAAACTTTTATTGGTTGGTACTGGTTAACTGATTTATCCAAACACTACTGTGTAATGTTTAATATTTGTACCACATTTACTTTTAACCGCCTACAAGCATAGGCGTATCCGGGAAGGGGGTTTGGAGGTTGTAACCTCCCTCCACATTGATGCAAATATTTAAAGTATATTTTAACTTTTGTTAAACTGGAAGTATATTCGTAGTAGAACATTGTGATAGCTCAGTTTTGTTTCAATTTGTTTTAATATTTTAAATATAACGTCTGACGTTCTCGTATAGAAAACACAATGCACATGCTTCGTAACTTTTCGGAATGACGGGTCCGTCTGCGACCCGTGGGAGTTTACAATAATTAATTATAATAATAGGCTACTGATCTCATCTCTTTGAATGGCTAATTCGTAATAGTCTTAACGTAGTTCTTATCGCTTTTATTGTTGGCGCTCCTCTTGTATTAATGAGAGTGTGTTATTAATGAATACCGATTGTGGCATTACTAATGAAATAAAATAAAAATACACAACTCTCTTGATTGATGGTTTTACCATTTAAAAGTATTATAATTCTTGAAAGTGATTACATTTCGCTAGCTGTTACTGTTACACTTCTTCGGCATTGTTTCAACCAAAATTGTGTAATATATACAAAATTAGATGCTTATCAAAAACATGTTTTATAGTTGACCTACCTATAAAAATAAAATATTGAACTGTCAACCCTTTGGTCGTAACCTATCAGCCCCGGAAGGTGGTCAAATTTTACTCTATCAACAAGTTTTATGTTCGAACTTCTTTACTTTATAACTATTAATTCTGGAGGACCAATGACATAAAATATAAGCATCTTGGAGCTCTCGTCTGTTAATTTCTACATATGTTTTTACTAAACAACTTTGTCTGTAAAAAATGAATGATCTTCCTTTTAACATCTCTTTCATTGAACACTGTATTCCAATTTTCATGTTGAAATGTTTTTCGATACTTTACTTACAAAAAATTATCAGTTTTATTTTTTCAGGTTCAGAGTAGTTACTTCTAAAAAAAACTGCTAAATAAAAGGCTAATCTGTTATATGAAAGATTAACAAAAATGTTGTCAATACCATGCCTCCCATGTCAGATCTCAGGTTGATGCCTGTAATATAACAACAAAAATATATATTAATTAAAAATATGGTATAGAGTCTTTTTTATCACTATTATGATGACATTAAAATCACCAAAAACAAAATAGTTTTATTTTTCGTCAATTTATATTCGTATAGGGCCTACGTTCATTAATTATTGCGACAATTATTAACCGATCGCTATAATGTGTTTCTGTCACAGTTCGTGTATGAAAATCCAACATTACGCAACCAAAGTAACGAAATATTGAACATTGTAAATAATATTTAACTTGAAGTTCATATTTTGTATTTGTCTACATTTGTTCATTGCCAAGCGTCTACTGCGTCTAAACGGAATGCGCGTAATTCAAATCAACCACTCAGCCGCGGTAAAAAAAATTACTAATTTCATCTCTCAAAATTTGTGTAGTTGTATACGCAGTAAATATATCCTCTATAAAAAGGCATATTAATTTGTATCATAATATTTTTCATCAGGGATGGCATGGTTTGAAATTAAAAAAAAAAACATTTAAATGTAAAATACATATTATTTAAGTTATACAAATACACAGCCATATTTTCAAGTAAAGTATATATATATATATATATATATATATATATATATATATATATATGTGTGTGTGTGTGTGTGTGTGTGTGTGTGTGTGTGTGTGTGTGTGTGTGTGTGTGTGTGTGTGTGTGTGTGTGTGTGTGTGTGTGTGTGTGTGTGTGCGCGTGCGTGTGTGTGGGTGTGTGTGTGTGTATAGTATCCTAGAAGACCATATAAGAATGTATAATACTAGGGTAATAATGTAAAGCTACTTTCTCGATCATCGGTTACCTTTAAACGAGCAATTCTTGTATATATACGAGTACAATCTGAATTTCAGAAACGGCTCCAACGATTTTCATTAAATTTTGTATAAAGGGGGTTTCGGGGGCGATAAATCAATCTAGGTTTCATTTTTAGAAAACGTTATTTTATCCTTGTTTTCAAGCAATCAAACCGCTACAAAGTCAATAATGATTTATTTGTTTAAATTCTATAGTAAATGACATCTGACGTATCATAACAAGAGTAGTGATCCAATCCTCACAGCGTAAAAATAACAATTTATTGTAGTATAAATTAACGAAGGTTCAAACAGAAAGGGAATTTTGATTTTAATGTAAGTTGATGAATAGTTTCACTCCTTTTAAAATTAAATCTATTTATCTATTTCATATACTTTACCCCACACATACTGCTAAAGTCAAATGCCTGCAAACCTTAATTAACATTTTACGAGCAGATAGGTCTCATGATTTAGATGTTTTCGCGTGTACAGTAGTTACCAAAAATGACGAGCAACGAGAATACCGATTAGAAGAACAAAGACGTCGAGACGGAAGACGTCGTTGGGCTTTAGAACTTAATAATTATTTAACGACATATAAATGTGCCGTTACTGCAGCTGTGCAATATCACGTCTTAGGACCGTTTGGAATTTTGTTTATGCATTGCGGTGCATTGTAATTCTCTGAGGAACGGATTTTTAATCGCATAAATAGTAATTCTTTTGGTGACTTTTGTTTGCATGGTCGAATTTTAATAGAGCAACCACAATTTTTCAAATTAATTATTACAAATTTTTTTTTAATCGTCACCCATATTTGGAAGAATGTAATAAAAAATAAGAAACATAAACGCGTCTTTTGCTCTAGCAGCCTTAAATACAGAACAATAAATAACCATGGGATTTATAGTTTTATCGTTTGCGGACAAGTATATCATAAAATGAATCCCAAAACACGAGTTACAAAAAAAAAAAAAAAAAAAAAAAAAAAAAAAAAAAAAAAAAAAAAACCGAGCAAAGCTTGGTTTAGTAATATTTCTCATTAATAGGCCTACAGCGTCATTTTCTTGAAATTGTTTTGTGTTACCGGGCGGTCTCCAAAAGGGTACATTTCGCTTATGTTATAGCTGTTTTTGTAGAGCATAAAATAATGATAATAATAATAGTCTAATAATACTCTCAGACGGCTGGCAAACATATAATTTTTAAATGTATTAGCATTTAAGATATTTCGGGTGGGGGGGAGTGCTCCGAACTCCAGCTTGACTGGGAAGTACGGAACATTTTTAGAGGTAACCCCCTCCCTCTCATTACAGTAGGGATCACCAGAGAGTGCAGTTGAGGGAGGAGTCTATTTGACGGGTGGCCTTGGAGCAGCCAATGAGGACTGAGCGATGTTGCCAAACTATAACCGCAGCGCTCCGTGCTGGGCGGCAGTTGACGTGTTGTATGGCAACGTCGCACGGGTCTGTCCATTATGTTGGTCACCATCAACTGCACTCTTTCGTGGCTCCTACTGTAGGCCATCCTAGATACGCATATGCTTCCAACCAAGCCAGAAGGGAAATTTGACCTCTTCTCAGTTTTAAAAATTGTATTATGTCTGTCGTTTTAATAATTCTCAATATATTGGATTAATCTGGTAAAATAATTCATAGCGATGATTATAAAGTATATTTTATATTACGTAATCATCTTGGAACAGACAAAGATTAAAATAAGGTGATCCTCTTTTCCTTCTTTTATATAACTTTTTAGTTCTATGTAAACATTTACAAATATTATATATATACTGCTGATTGGAATCTGGTATTTATGTGTTCAAATTCTTCTTTTTTTGTTTAATCTTCAATCACGAAATTCCTGTACAATTCCTACATTTTTTAAGCACATATCTTTAAAAATTCAGGACGATCAAACCAAAAACTGTAATCTTCTTGAGTCCATTCCAAGACTAGATAATGTTTAGTTACTGCCTAAAAATGTATCTGGTACATTAAAATGTATTATTTTTAATATGTTCTACCTAATGTTGATAAATATATATATATATATATATATATATATATATATATATATATATATATAATTTATACATTTTTGCACAATATGTCATTTTTTCGTAAATTTAAATTTATTTTTAATAAGTTAGAAATTTGAAGAGGGAATTAACTGCCCTGTAGTACTTTTATCAGCACAAATACAAAAATGTTTTATACTCCATAAATTTAAATAAAAGAGCCATTTATAGTAGTAAAAGAAACACATGCGAATGATATTTTTCTTTCAAAGCCAATAACAAACTGGCAACCACTGATTGCCATAGCTACACCATCACAAATTCTACTACTACACACGGCGTTGGCTTGAAGAAATTCTCCGACTTTTTCGTACAAGCAAAATAATTGTCCATTGTCGATAAATGGATATAGTTTTTAAAAAGTCAGTTTTATTTATCAATAATTTGAATGTCAAAATATGGTTACAAATACTGATCAAAATACAATAGTAAGTTTAAAGTTAGTAAAAAACTAATTTTTAATTGGATAATGTTAAAAGTAGATCATCAGTCAAAGTTAAAATAATGATAAGCCGTATGTGCAGTATACTGCGGTGTTTGGAATTTACAACCCGATCCCAGAAAGTTTACAAAACTTGTCTTGCATTTTCTGAATATTCGTAAAAATATGTAGGTTTTACGATTACAAGAGAGAGTGTCTGCTGCGAGGCGTCACATTTAGTTACATTTGAAGCAAAAAATCGATAACCTATTTTGGACAACCATTACAAAAGCAACATCTTAACAAAGCAATATTTTAGGCTAGGCTATATTTCACTTATTAAACTGGGAAATGTAGCCCTATACATAGATTGCAGAAACCCTTTTTACAACAACAATATACATTACTGTGTGTGTTTGTGTAGTATTCAGTAGCCCAAACAATTTTAATACTTTTAACAAATCAAGACAATTTTGTCTGAAAAATCAAAGAAAATACGACCTAAATAAAACATTACTGACAAAAATTCCAATTTGTTAATCTATCTACGCTTTTTTATACACAAAGAACGACGTTTTAGCGATCAGTATACTGACTGGTAGTTGCAGTCCGCGAATACACGCAGAATACTCGCGGCGACGCATGTCATTTATACAGAAGCAAAATATTCACAATAATTTGTTAATTTGGATATCTCTTTGTGGATTGTCCTACACAAGATACAACAACAAACATGTTTTCGCGATCGGTAATTTGCGTAATGTCGATCAACGTCCGAGAAGATACGGAGCAGACTCACAGTGATCTACGAACGTAAATCTAATACTAACTGCAAGCAAACTACTATCACAGACAATGGATACGTTTCTATAGAAACGTATCCATTGTCTGTGCTACTATTTAAAAAAAACTCAGACTATTCATAAATAAGATTATTTATTTACGATTTTTCAAACACAAAATACGACAAAAAGGTTTTTGTAAAGGTTAATTTTATATACGGACTATCGAACGATAATTAATAACGCAGCGAGTCTCACTAGATTTTATTATAGAATCTCGTCGATCGATTTTCGGACCTGAATCTCTCTTAAAGATTCTGTAGATTCGTGATTTGGCTTCAATACATCACTAGTTTTTTATCATAATGCCATAAAACATACATTTTAAACAGAACATTCCTGTCAGTCATAATTTGCGATTTTTAAATTTGTAACATTTCTGGGAACTTCTGTAACCGGTGGACACCCTGGAAGGATAACCGGACAATTTGTTTTCGGTCTATCGTGAAATTCCCTCACTTTTACCATTTTATTCAAATTCCCGGATTATTCCCAGTCAAAACTGGTCAGTCAACGCATACTGTAGTGGGTGGAATGCTTGAATTAGGAACTAATAATTAGCGCAATATAATATGATGATTCCTGTTGAAATTGACAATGTATTTTTTTCTTACTTAATATTTAAATATAATAGTTAAAAATCTATTTTAACAATTTTTTTAAATTTAAAAAATTAGAGTTTAGTCTTAACAACTAATTGGGTCTACCTTAACTGGCTGTACCTTAACCTTGTAAGTAATATTGTAAAAGATCCAACTAAAATGTACACGTATTCTGTAATAACGATATACAGAGTGAGGCAGACCACCCGTACAGTACGTATAGCGGCCAAACCAAACGAGGTAGATTATTCGTAACAACTTAAACCCCCCTATTTCCACCCCAAAGAATTCGGAGAAATTATTTTGAAATCTCTAAAACTCCCAAAAAGGGTAGTTTTTGGGGGGTAGGGGTGGTTTTTGGAAAACTTTCAAATGTAAAGGTATGTTGAGTTATACCTCATTTTAAAGGTATCTCCTTACTGATTATTTTGATGCAAAGATTTTGAACCTATCTTGCCGCTTATGTACAGGGTACACCAAAACGTTAAAAAATCAGAGGTTTGTGGGTAAATTTATTGCAACTACCTGCACAAATGTAGAGAGACGATATTTTTTATTGAAACATAATAATGAAATGGCTTATCGAAAAATATCATCAAATGCCACCCTACCCCAAAATTTACACATTTTAAAAATACATAGAATTTTGAAATACTTAAGAGCCCCAATCTAAAAAAAATCAAATAGTAACCTAGGTGGTGTTGTACGTCATTAGAAAGGTCTTTAAAAAAATAAACATTTTCTACATTTAAAGTTTGTGTCTATCTCCAATGGTTTCAAAACTGTAGTACAAAAATAGATCTTTTAATATTTTTACTAAGTTAGTTTGTATTAATATCAAAATCTAATGAAACAAATGGAAAACAAGTTGGACTTTTAAGTTTAATTTGTTTTTAAATAATGTAGTAAAAAACACATCAGGATTTCTATCAGTGTAACATGTTTCAAAAGCAATCTAACCGTGGTGTTCATGTTTTAACAATCCCAAATACACGAGTTGCCCCTGGAAGAACTTTGGAACCAATTCCTTAGTCTCTTATCTAATCTCTGTTATTATCGTCTCCCTATTCAGTTGTTCTTGTGACCACGTGGTATGACGTAGATATTAATTTAAAGTTTTTTAAAGTACGTAGTGTAATTTTTTCTATTTATTTTACAAAAGAAAACTCACAATTCTCCAATAATTTGTGTATTTTACCACGAGGCCTTTCGACATCGAAGATGCCATCATCAGGTGTGAATCAACAATTTAAAAACAAATATCAGCTGAGTAGTTTTACTCAGCTGATATTTGTTTTTAAATTGTTACTCAGCTGATATTTGTTTTTAAATTGTTGATTCACACCTGATGATGGCATCTTCGATGTCGAAAGGCCTCGTGGTAAAATACACAAATTATTGGAGAATTGTGAGTTTTCTTTTGTAAAATAAATAGAAAATTGATATTCCAATAAGAAGAGCTCCTCCTCCTTCATTACGTAGTGTAAGTTTTGTTTGTTCTAAAATGCTGTTCTCAAATGAGGAGGCATTCCAGATGCTTATGGTGTTAGGGGAATGTTTCCAAAATTACTCAGCTGCCGCTCTTCTTTATGCCCAACGTTACCCAGACCATGAACATCACTCCAGGAACGTTTTTCAAAGACTTGCTAGTCGAGTTCGTGAAACAGGTCATGTTCAACCTGACCACAACAAAGGAAAGGAACTCGCTAGACCCGTGAGAAGTGATAGGGCACCCGACGTTTTGGCAGCCTTTGAACTGAATCCGCATGATTCTACACGAAGAGTAGCTCTTGATTCTGGTATGAGTCAAAGATCTGTTTTAAGAATCGTTCATGATCATAAAATGCACCCATATAGGATCTCATTACATCAAGAACTCCATGGAGATGATTACCTTCATAGAATGAACTTTTGTTTGTGGGCTCGAGAAAAACTACAACAAAATCAAAACTTTCACCGTAACATTCTGTGGTGTGATGAGGCCACGTTTAGGAGTAATGGAGAAGTGAACCGTCACAATATGAGATACTGGGCGTTTGAAAACCCACATTGGATGCGAGAAGTGGACAACCAAAGGTACTGGACACTAAATACCTGGTGCGGTATTATCGGTGACAAAATTGTAGGGCCATTCTTCTTTGACGATCGCCTAGACCGAGTAGTTTATATCAACTTTCTCATTGGTCACTTGCCTAATTTATTGATCGAAATCCCTGAGGAAATCTTACAACGTATGTGGTTTATGCACGATGGGGCACCAGCACACTACGCCGAAGATTCTCGATTAATTCTAAACGAGCAATACCCTGACAGATGGATTGGAAGAGGCGGCCCTGTGAACTACCCAGCGAGATCTCCTGATTTAACGTGTATGGACTTTTACTTGTGTGGGGGGTGGGGGGGGGGGGGGGTGGGGGGGGGGGGGGGTGGGGGGGGGGGGGGGTGGGGGGGGGGGGGGGTGGGGGGGGGGGGGGGTGGGGGGGGGGGGAAAATTAGGCTACCTTTTTACTAAATTTTAAGTTAATAATTCAAAATAATTAATCAGTATCGATTGATTATATCGATGGTTATGATTAAGGAATATCGTTTGCTAATTTCGATATAACAAACCAGGTCCACTTATCGTACCCTACCCTGATATTTTACAGTTAAAATTATTTGTATCAACTATATACAATTTCAAACTGTCAACTCTATATTTGTTCTATCAGTGGTTTACATATTATAAGCCCCCCCGTTTCGAAGCAAATTCATCATGAAATATTTTGATTATTTGCACCTGAACAGTGTACCTTTCAAAATCTGTAGCTCTGAAAGAAATTTGTAGATCTAGGCTAACTATAGACATAATACTTTGAAATATGACCAGACATTTTTGATAAGAACAAGTAATTATGCCTGGGTATTAAGTTACCAAATGAGCTGTTTTTATAGCTTATACAGTGTTAATTAGCATACAGGGGGAATATTTTGCTACGCTATTAACCTAACTCACACAAATTTAACCATACAAGTGAATTCATTTATTCATTAGACGTATATGTTTTGGCTACATACCAAACTCTGTTGAAACATGGTAGCTGACTTGCTGAGGTTGTTGTGGTTGACTCTCAATTTAAAATATCCACTTTTTAACGTTATAATACGGAAATAATTTCTCTTAGATTTTATTTCTATATAGAACTGTAATCAGCATTTTAACATTTGAGGTTATATAATTTGTTTATGATAGATTTTCTAATCTGTCTAACAAAAATAATTTTTTTTATGGATGGATAGCCAACTGATAATAGACATGAGAACGAAGGCATCCTAGATTTACTTCAGTTGCTCGTTGTCTTCTCTCTGAACTTATAACGCCATTATATAAAATTATATACTAAGGACAACAGTACACGGCACGAGCGTACCAAGACTTTGGTGATTGGTAATATAATTACTCGTTATAAAAATAGGCATTGTCAGTTTTATCTTGACCAAAGAAATCCAATTATTAAGGCATAATGGACAGCCAAAACCTATTAGTATACTTCAGAGATTCAACTTATTATTCTTCAATTTAGGGAAATATTTAAATTTGGGGAATTATCATTACTATACCTTATTGGTATAGCTTACCAATATTATATGCTTTGTTGTATTACGTATTAATGATAATTTATATTCGATTGTGATCGCTTTTATTAGGAATATTTGAAATGATTGTGTGCAATATAATTACTCTTACCATTTGTTTTCACTACTTTTCTCCTAAACTAATAGTAATATGTAATATAAATAAATATTATTATAAAGTTTTTTCAAATGATATTACAATTATAATTTTCCACATTTCCGGTAGCAGAACATTTCTTTATGAAATACCCTTCATCTCTGATTTTGTATAGTACGTTAACGACTCAATTATAACTTTTTCAATCTAAGTTGGCGCTATAGAGTTGCTAATCAAGTTAACCAATCCAAAATCCAGTTTACAGAATCCTGAATCTACATCACATCATTTCTTACGTTTTGATTCCTGTACTTTTCCACGTGCTCAAATTATCTCTCAGTTTTAATATTTTATTCTTCAGTTATAATTAAACATTGCAACACAATAATAATATTAACACAAGGTAGGATTTAATATTTGTATTACTTTCAGTAATATTAAGGTATTAATGTGGTGATTATCATAATTATAGTCCTAATTGGGATTAAGAAAGAAGCTTTAAGTTAATTCAAAATAATTCTTAAACTTAAAACTAGTTTCAATTTTTAAGCTTGGTTTTAAAATTAATATTCAGCTAGTCTCAAGTGGTTTCCTAGTTTTTTTATTGTTTTATTATTTGTGCAACTTTATAATCTTCTACAAATTAATTGTTGGATCTTGATAGCACAGATCCCTAATATTCAGAGTGTATTTAGCCTAGATTATCTATGGGGTTACATGTATAGACATTGCCTAAAGTAAATTAGCTAAGGGATAATATGCACCTCACATTTGGTAGGTTTAGGCTAGGCTAGTTCAGTATCATGGATAAAGTTTAGTTTGACTATCTCAGCCTTAATATTTTCGGGTAGGGTACAATTAAGCGGACCCGGTTTTTTATATCGAAATTGGCAAACGATATTACTTAATCATTTAAACCATCGATATAATCAATCGTTAGTAAATTAATTATTTTGAACAATTAACTTAACCCTTTGAACCCCAGACCAAAATATTGATGGTGGGGAAAAAAAACGTACCAAAACCATTTGACCTAAGAACTACAGAGAATCCCCGGAGCAGAAAACAGCTGTATTGCATACTGTTCGTAAAAAATTAATATTTTTGCTATTTTTTATGCTATTATCTTGTATTACACACCAAAATGTCCAGAATGGAATTGTGTACACAGAAAAAGGTTAGTCTGAAGTATACAAAATTGTTTAACAACCTTAAAATAACTTTAAAATATATGTTTATAGTTTTTTAGGTAAAAAAAAAATAGATTTTAAGATTTTTTAATTCAAAAATAAGAAAAATTTTTACTATGGGCACCCACATTTTTATTTTTCCTAAATTTAGTTTTATGTACGTACAAAAAACAATTATATTGATATCTCTAAAGATAAAGATTTTGAAACCGTGATCTCACTGAGGCCGGTTGGTCGGTTGGTTGGTTGATCCGGAGTAGGCCTAGCGGCGGCGTTACCTCGAGAAGTAGATAGCTGACTAAATGGCATTTCTTCGTCATCTGAGTCCGAGATAGTTGGCCTATAGGTAGGATCAACATCAGTTTCATCACTGAAAATTGATGAGACGTCAGACCAATCGTCATCTGATAGGTCAACATCCAGTTGTCTGTCCAATTCACTCGGGGTGATTTACAATGTTGTCACTCATTGTTCACAGAACTGATTATTACTATAAGATTAACACTAAAGAAAAAGTGACTAAGGCGCTGGAATTCTGGGAGTGAGACCATGTAGGGAGCTGGGTGGTTCCTATGGGTCCGTATCCGACAGTCTTTCAAGCGGAGGTCGCAGCCATTATGGAATGTGCTCGTGAGAATCTTCGTCCTCGATATAGGGGCAAGACGATTAACATTTTCACGGACAGTCAGGCAGCGCTGATGGCGCTGGATTCTTGGCGCAATCAAATCAAAACTGGTTTGGGATTGCTATCAGACCGTTTCCTCCCTTGCCAGAATCAACACAACAATGTAACCGTTTGTTGGGTTCCTGGACATGAGGGGATTCCTGGGAACGAAAGAGCTGATGCCCTGGCCAACCAGGGCTCAGCAACAATTATGACGGGCCCTCAACCGTTCTGCGGTGTTCCAAGGTGTGAATCCTCTAGGGTTGTCTCGAAATGGATTCGCGCGGAGCATGGGAGAAGGTGGAGGTTGCATCCGGGTTTGAGAGTAAGTAGAATGGTATTACAGTCACCTTCCCCCAAGGTGGCTTCGGACCTTCTCTCATTAAACAGATCAATGTCTTCTAAGGTCATTGGTCTCATTACGGGGCATGGTCACCTGAAGAAGCATCTACACAGGGTTGGCATCCTTCAGGAGGATCCGCTCTGTGGAAGGTGTAATGAGCAGGAGGAGACTGCTGAGCACCTGCTCTTTGATTGCCCTGCAATAGCAAGAGAGCGGTATGCCATCTTTGGTAGCTTGAACAGGGGTGGTGAGTTTTTCCCAGGACTTGATAGGCGTGAGTTGTAGACTGGTAGGCCTCATGGTGTTTCCGGGGTGCGCAAAAGGCCCTTGAGGCTTAAGTGCATGGCAGTAGGGCTGCCCCAAGGGGGAAAAAAAAAAAAGTCCTCAATTCACACGCACAAAGACAATATACGTAACATTAGACCGCTTTGTAAACAAATACAGCTGTAGCAACAAAGAGTAATATATATTTTTTTAGCATAGATGTTATTTAAAATACACTATATTACTAACAAAAAATTTGTATTTTACTAAAATACTCATAAATATGTATTAATACTCGTAAAATAAGTATTTTACGGTTTCAAATAAATATGTATTAAACGCATATACCATGGCGACGATATTACGTCGCCCGGGGATTCTCGCATCTTCATTGGCGACGATACATCGTCGCCGCGGGGATCTTCGCGTAGTTTCTCTGCGACGATATTTCGTCGCCTGGGGTTCAAAGGGTTAAATAATCTATATCAACAGCTGTAAACACTTTCAAGTAATACACGTAGGGTAATATTTCAATTTTACATAAGTAACATTTGATTATTAAAAACGGTAGTCAATTTTCAGTCAAAAAAACTACACGACATTGCTTATAAAGATGAATAGACAGGTTTTTCGTGGCTTCGACATGTTCGGCTCTTACCGAAAACCCCATTATGTGAGATTTGTGGGAAAGAAACAACTGTAACTGTGAGGGGAGCAAATATGGTCGTCTTCAGTTTTCCTAATTTTGGTTATAGTAATTTGTTTGATTACTGTAAATATTAGATTCATATTTTAATTTAAAACATGTGATTGTTATTGAGGAATATAGATACTTTTATATCGATTGATAGTCTAGGATTTGAGATGAGACTATTAGGTATTGATGATAACATTCTTCGATATAAAACACCGGGTCCGCTTATCGTACCCTACCCATATTTTCTTATATAACTGTTAGCCTACATATTAGGCTGATTGACTTCTTTAGGCTATATTATTTTAGCAACCTACAGCCCAGACAGGTAAAATAACAAAGAAAACATTGATGAAGCAGTTCTCAAAGTCCAAACTGATAACACCAGTCAATTCAGATTATGATGTCTACTGGCTCGAACTGTGCTTTTACTGTGTGTTATAATTGTAAAATCAGTGTATTAATGAATGTTCACAGTGTAAAGAAAAGTTTTATAAATTTTTGTATGATCACAGTGTGATTCTGAAGAATAAAGATCCAGAAATTGGTGTCTATGAAGTTATAGGCCGACCCAGGAAATCACGAATTTGACGTTATAGTATTAACGTATTCTGCTCATCCCCCTGAGGAAAAATATACATTGTTTTAGGGATTGCAAATGACAAATAACATGGTTTATATTACCTGATTGGTTATTTTCTGCGGTTTGTAGTACTGCTGAAACTGTAGACTAGTCGGCCTCATGGTGTGCTTCTGGGGTTGCACAAATGGCTCTTTAGGCTTAAGTGCTTTGCAATAGGATGCTCCATAGAAGAAGAAGGGGGTATATTCATAAATAGTTAAGTTTTAAATGTTCTGTTTGTGTGCTTAGTATCTTGATATCTGTGTACTTCAATGTTATCTGCGGCCAGGACTAATAGCGTATTAGTTATCTGAGGCTCACGGATCAATTGAATTGTGTGTTTCGGGGTGTTTTGTCGGTCATGTTAGGAGTTAACGTTTTAACTGAAACGAGATTATTTCCTATTAATGGTTAAGTTTTCTCTATTACTGTCCGTTTATATATTAATATTGGGTTTTTACTTGATTTATTAAGTTTTTTACACTTGACATATCGCTACCTCAGTGCAACAGTGGGACATCTGATACAATTTTTTAGTGTTTTTGAGGTTATGATAGGTTTTGATTCTATTGGAGATTTCAGTGCTACAGTGGGTTTTCCCAAGATATCTAACAATTAAAGCAATATAAAAGATATCCTGGTGTAAACACTTAGTTGTTTTTCCATTATATTATAGTGAAACAGTGGGATATCTGAGTTGTCCCAGTGTTGCTCTTTTATTCCTTTGTTTCTGTCTTCAGTGCACTGAAGTTGTCCCAATATTACACCAGCTGTTTTTTGTGTTGAGATAAGGTTAATTTTCATACTGTTTAGTTTATTTTTATGATAAAAGTGTTTTTTCAGCACAATTTGTGCAATGTTTTCTTCCAGAACATTAAAAAATAATTAATAATTCCAAAAAGTTGGCTGATATTGAAGAAACAAAAGTCAGACTTGTGAAAGGTAAGTGCTTTTGAACTTTTACTTATAGCTGATACATAACCTAAAATTAATAAAACTTTATTTAGATTTTAATGTAGCATTAAGATTGTGTTAGATCGGCTACACAGGCATAAAAAATAAAATATGGTAGCCGATCTAGGCTTAAAATATTGGGAATTTGATTATTTACACTGCATTATTTAAAAGTATTGATGACCTTAGCTATAGTACGCCTTAAATAGGATACTATCAAATATCCCTCCTCTACACATCATGGCTATCTATCTAGAAGAATAGGATATTGGATATAATTTAACGACCTTCATCCCGGTGATGGTGACTGTGAAAAGGAATTAGAGATGTAGGCTAAGAATAACTGTGCAGAATGTTAGGCCTAAAGCTTATATTATGAGACTCACAATTAATCTAGATAATCGAATAATTTGATAAATCCTATTTAAAGAACGCTCACTATACAGTTCCCGTTTTACTTGTAAAAAGTATTAGCTAAAATTATTGAAGACCTACGTTATCAGCTTAACTAAGTCCCACAGTTACAACTTATTTTAAACTAGTTTCAGGCGGATTATACTTTTCATTACAAATTAAAATAATTTCTGTAGCCTATTGTGTAACTGTTAGCGACAACTACAATTGAATATAGCAGGTTTGATAATTTAATGATGTTTTATTCAGTTACGTTTAAAAGGACCTAATTCCATTTTATGTTTCAGATGATGAAATTATACCAGGATCACTGGATGGTGGTGATTCTATCGTTGTGGAGACTTTTGAGCAAAGTGAGACAATGCCTGAAATACCTGGTAAATGTGCTGTGCAGTGTATAGGTAAGCAACCAGGCAATACTATAGTATCCATAAAAGGAGACAATGTGCTCGGATTAGCAGAACTGGATGAATTTATTCTAAGCAACAGCTCCGTTGATCAATCAACACCTACTGAACAAATAACCTGCCCCAGTAAAAATGATCATGAATACAGTTTTGAGGAGTACAGACTTAACAGTTTTACAACCCATTGCAAGTAGACAATGAATTAGATTACCAAAATGATGACAACCTGGATGATTTAAATTTAGTCGATGATCTTTTTTATGACAGTGACAGAGATCCAGAATATGTCCCAAGCTCAGAATCTGACAGTAGTGCAATTAATGGAACCCTCCAGCAAGATTTACCTAACGTGCAGTCAGATGAAAATCTAAGGGAAAACACGATAGGCCTAAATAAAAAGTTAACCAGAAAGCGTTTAAGGAACGTGGAAAACTGGTCACGAAATATAAAGAAAAAGAAAGTTAATTCTGGTTTGGCGTATGTATCGAGACTTGGTAAAGATCATGGGACCTAAGGTTTTAGGCGTATGGTGTACTGACAAATGCATTTTAAAGTGTAATTTGAAATTTTCAAATGCATGTAGAAAGACAATCTTTGATAAATTTTACAATCTGTGTGACATAACAAGAAAAAGAGATTACATATCAAAACTCATTTCTTTTTCCAGTAACAATAATGAGCAACCACTTACAGCTCGTAAACGCAACGCATCGTTTTACCTTGAGATAGATTGTAGAAGAGAGCGAGTTTGTAAATTAATGTTTAAATCTACATTTGCTATTTCTAACAATTTTATATCTACTGTCATGAAAAAGAGTGATGTTAATGGTTTTACAGGAGGAGACTTAAGAGGAAAGCATGGGAAACAGAAGAAAACTGAAGATGCATTAGTAAATTCAGTAATGGAACACATAAATAATTTCCCACGGATTGAATCCCATTACTGTAGGGCAAGAACTAATAAGGAGTACTTGGAAGGTGGGTTAAACTTATCAATGATGTATAGGATGTATGAAGAAGAAAACAAGACTAAAGGTTTGATCTACTGTAACGGACGAGACGGGACTTGGGAATTAGATAATCAGAAAACTAGTTGGCCGCAAAAATCTGATTTTAATTTAATCTTTCACATTAATAATTATTACGATACTATTCACATTCCCTAAACTGTACTTTTAAAATACATTAATCATTCATCAGCGAAACAGTAGGTTAAAAAATTTAGATTTTAGAGGGAAGGGCAAACACGGAGCGATGCGTTACGTTCGAGTACCGGCGATCAACTCACTCCACGCACATACTTTTTCGCTACAAATTTTTATTAAAATGGCGGACTAGACTCCGTACGGTGCTGCTCCCAAACGATTTACTTGGGCGTAACAGAGTCTAGAAACGACACAACTTGGCCAGACACAGGCTGGAGTCAGCAGAATCAGCGAATTCCTCAGCCAGCTGCAGCTAAAGCTGCCACGGGTATCGGGCTACTTCCGCTTAACAACTCAGTTGAGATCAACTAGAATATTCCGAGCAACTATCACTTGGACTGATATCTTACTAAATAAATATAATAATCACTGTTCCTTATTTCCTTTTAATAATTTAGGTGACGGTAGATATTTTGTAAGTAATAGCACTTACATTTTACTGTTAGGAAACAATGCAGAATCGTTGGTTGGTAATACTACAATATAAATACTATAGTACTTCACTGGTCAATAATAATATTGACCTCACAGTGTCAAATGGTCAGGGGCTTTCTTAATGGGCCGTCACACTACGTAAAAAAACATTTGTATGAATCAATTTTTTATACCAAGTTTAATATAAGTTTTTTTTAAGCCAAAGAAGGATTTATGTGTAAAATGCGAGGAGTACAAACTCTTGAACTTTGAAGAAAAAATAGAAAAGGAAGATCATCTGAAAAAGCACAAAGAAGAAGTTTCACTTTCCAGAATGGAGAAAGAAAAGGATAAGGAATAATGTGCTAGTGACAAAAACCTGATGTTAGCAGTGTACGATTTAGAGGCAGTTCTTCCAGTTGCCACAGGGTAAAGCATCACTATTTTATTACAAGTCTAAATTGAATGCTTATAATTTTACAATAGCTGACATTTCTAATAAGGACAGTTCACAAAGAACAGGTTATTGTTAATTATGGCACGAAGGTATTGCAAACCGAGGTGGTGTAGAAATTGCAAGCTGCGTTTATGAATTCATTAAGGAACACTGTAAGGACAAGAAGAATTTAATATTTTACAGTGATAACACTGTATCACAAAATAAGAACAAGTATGTCTTTGCTATGTACCTATTTTGCATTCAAACCATGCATATCGGAAGTATTACACATAAATATCTAATAGTCTGTCATACGGAAAATGAAGCAGATAGTATTCATTCCAGCATTGAAAGAGAAAAACAAAGAATATTGAAAAGTTGTCCAATTTTTTTCCTAGTGAAATATCCATGCTTATTAGGACCTCTAAAAAGTCAGGGGAACCGTATAATGTAAAAGAAATGGAAACTCTAGACTTCTACGATAACAAAGATGATGAGAAATGTACATGGAACGATGTAAAGATAGTAGAAGTTAGAAAAGAGAATGAATATTCATTGTTTTACAAGACATCTTATAAAGACGAACATTTCAAAGAAATTGACACTTAAGAAAAAAATCTAGAAAGAGTGCAAAGGAGTTAGTTTTGAAAGAAAGCTTATACCGAAGCACCTCCTATTTCAGATAATAAGAAAAAGGATCTATTATCATTGTGTTCAGCAAACATAATTCCCTAAAGCACATCACCAATTTCATTGTAATTTACAAAGCTCAAAGAAGGTCATTTCAATAGCCCAGAACAGCAGTGATGAAGATGATTAAAACAATGTTTTCTTGATAAATTTAATACCTTTTTAAAGTTGTATGTACAAAAGTTTTAAAAATGTAAATAAAAAATTATTAACAAACATTGTTTTATTTCATCATTATTTATTATCATTAAAATTAATTGTTCTAAATAATAGTGTAAAGATTATACTTGAGACATGGATTTGGAAAAGTATGATTTATTAGTGCTACAGTGGGACATCCATGCCAGGTCTTATTTTATATTTTTTATGTCCGTAATTGAGGTACTAATTACAAGTAACTGTTTGCAAAACTGTTTAAAGATGTATCAGATGACACTTTGGTAATTTTTTTTAGTTTCAATAAGCAAATGTTTAAGAAGTAAACTGCTATCATCTAACATGAAAAACTTTGATCGCTGATTCCCGAAAGTAGGGTGTTTGGTACATGTCCCACTGTTTGCTCTGGGTAGCGATATATATTTCTTTGCATTACTTTTCAATTTATATTTCTGATCAGCCCCTCTAGAATTTGATATTTTACAATATAGGTACTATCTCGAGGGATGTTTTTTCTTTTGCTGATGGCCGGAGACACTCGTCTCAACCCAATAACAAATAATTCATTTGTAGCTCGAATTAAGAAAAAACATCGTTCATTTGGGTAAAATTTCTGCTCATTACAGTATTATTTTTCATTATGTTTCCAAAGATGGCAGCAGCGCATCCGATGACATCATCACGAGGTTGAATCGCGATCAGAAAAGGTCACGTGACGCCTGACGCGGATATACAACATGGAAATATTGCTCCATGCATTAAAAGTAGTTCCATATTTTATATTTTGCAACTTTGTTATTTTCTCAATTCCATCCTATGAAACCTTATATTGTTTTGTTCTGTAGGACTATTCCAATAAGTTAATATCACAAAACTCGTATTTTGCCACTCCAGCCGTTACTTTCACAATTATTACTTTGTTTATTTAACAAAAGACAACAACTAAATATAAATAACCTTCACTTTAGTTAAAACACTGTGGTGAGTAATTTAGTGGTTAATCCGGTAAAAAGTAACGTTCTTTAAAATATGTTCTAACATTAATTTTCAAATATCATTAATGGTATATTGTTAAGCTACATTTTTGTTTCAGTTGAACCATGGTGTCAACTGATAAGGTTGTACCGAAGGCTGGGTTACCAGCAGGAGACTACAAGATAGTGGCTTGGGACTTGGACACTACTGGGAGGAGACTGATAGATGAATTCTGTCATGTTGCTGGCTATACCCCAGAGGACAAGTTCTCTCAGTATGTCATGCCATACAAGGATCTGGACCTAATCTCTAAACGGAGGCACCAAGTTAGAACAGTGACTGTAGGAAAATATCGTATGCTGAAGGACCTTAAAACTGGAAAGGTATTTCAGTTACACGTAATACATAAACTTGTCCACAAATACCATAAATACTCAGTTTCTTCTTCATTCATTGAAAACTTGGTTCATAAGCTGATGTTAACTTGATAAGTGGATTGAAGCTAACTTTTACTGCCTTAGTAACACTTGTGTTTTAGTAATCAGCTGTTTTAAAAATAAAACTAAAATACTCTCATAAGATAAACATTAGAACACTGGAAACAATTATTATCAGTACCCTTTATTTAAAATAATAATAATATATTAATACTGTATGATGATAATTTATTCCCTCATATCCATAATTGAAAACTTAGGCTCTTTGTAAAACTGAGTTACAATTAGTCTGTATATTCTATTTTAAATTTTAATAAATAAATTGTTGCGTTCTTAAAATAAAATTACTTTACATGAAAGAGGATCAGACTCATCTTAAAAATACAATATTTTGATCGCTCTAGTGACTCGATACACACATAAGGTTGGCATTAGAATTCTAAGGATTAGGGTCAACAGGGTCCCCAACCAACTTAGAAAACCTCAATTAAGCCGTGAACTTTGTTCACAATGAAAAAAACTAATAAGCTGTGAATGTAATTTAAATTGTAAAAATCACCACTATTCGAAATGCAGTCCACAATGGCAATGTTTCAACCCTGGCTGCTATCTTAAATCTTTCTCGAAATATGAATGTTGGTGGATTTGACTGGAAAGGAGTCCATGGTGTGTTAATATCTCTAATAATGTAAAAAATTACTATTTTTTTAACACTATGATTGCAATATTTAAATCCATAATCAATTGGTCCAAAAACAAATGATTTGGTTGGATCAAGATTTTGTTGTATTTTTGATATTTTTATTCTTGAAAGCAAAATTCATTGGAAGTACAAAAATAAAATTATTTTTAATTTACAAATTTTTTCAGCTGATGATGGCCATTTTTGTTTAAACGCTTATTTTCCAGGGATTTTCAGACCTCAGCGCTAAATTAAATATCTCAGCTTCTATCCATTCTAGAACATTCAAACAAAAACCTATTTCCACAATGTGTCCACAGAATGAAATTTTCAAAGGATAATACTCTTACTTAGTACTAAGTTGGGGGGGGGGGGGGGTGGGGGGGGGGGGGGGTGGGGGGGGGGGGGGGTGGGGGGGGGGGGGGGTGGGGGGGGGGGGGGGTGGGGGGGGGGGGGGGTGGAGGGTATTAAAAAATTAATGTTGCTTGACCTATTTATGGATCATGATGCTGATTTGTAATAGTTGAGTCATTAAGTTACTGAACATTTTTTTAAATATATTAATGAAAAAGTTAGTATTTTTATTTCTGATCATTCTGATCGTTGTTTATTTGTTATTAGTCACCTGGGCAGCAGCAATATCATCACTAACCACTGACACAACTAAAATTATACCAGCTGATCAGATTATCTGTGACCTTGACATTACCATGAGCTTGACACAAAAGTACCTGTCACTGCTTGAATAGTTCTTTAAATTGACTTTCCAACACTTCTAACAGTTAATTCATTAGAATAATGTTTCAAGTGTGAGTAACTTGGATATCTTAGTCTAAAAAGATTTACAATTACAAATATCTTATATCTATTTTTTAAATGTTTAAATATAAAATAAACATTGTACCTTACATGTTGTGAGGAAGATTATTTAATTTCCTTATAAGTTAAAAAAAAATTAAAGATTCTCATAAAAAATTTCTTAACTTCATAATTTAGGTAAAACTTTGTATTTTTAGTGAAATAAGTTATGCCTTGGTACTTTTTGCTAACTAACCAAAATAAAATTGTGGGCACGAAAGGGATTAATTATTCAAAATAAACACTAAGTTATATAAATTGACTTCTATCAGTAATGTAAATAATTCTGTATGTGTTGTAATTAACGTATTTAATAATTTTTCAGAGATTGCTGTCAAACCACCTGAAACATTGCAGCCTGAGCAGACAGATACATACAGCTGTTGTGAATAGTTATGCCCTTGTACCAATTGTGGTGGAACAGACAGGCAGGGGTGAGCGGGCTTATGACATCTTTTCCAGATTGTTAAAAGACAGAATAATATGTGTAATGGGACCAGTAAGTACAAGTTATAATTACTATTAAGTATTACTATTAAGGCTGAATTATCAGCCTTATAGTGGTATTGTCTGTATTACAAACTAACAAAATCTCATGGAATTCTATCAAATACGTAGTATGAGTACTATGTATTTTATTGTGATTTTTGTCATATTTATAGAAATAATAATCTGGTAGATTTCAGTTTATGAATTAATCATATCAAATCTAAGATATATTAAGTAATATACTAACCTCTTCTACTTCAATTGTGTTAGGTTTTCTCTATCAGGTTAATTAAATTTTGAATTGAACAGTATATTTCACTTGTTTACTCAGAACAAGTAAATATCTGGAAGGTTGATGCTTGTTCGATCTTAAAAAGAAGAGATCTATGTTCAGTAAAATGAACATTTTGATTTAAGTTTATTTTTAATATCTTGTTATTAAAAAAAGAACATTTTCCAACAACAAAGCTACACAAGACTTGATATATTCTCAAACTGAAATAAGAATATAAATGGTTTGTTTTCTGCTGTTAACATTTTTTGTATGTGAGATAAAGTGTTTACTACGAGTACAATCCCCACGGACACGACTTGGCAAAAATGTATCCTTAGAGACAATTTAATTGGTTATGGTGTAATTGTCAAAGGGATGGTCACAGACAGTACATGACAAGCTGAAATTTGTGCATTCTGTAGTTCATAAAAAAGATTTTCAAACCAAAGTATTTACCAAAGTACCAGATAAACTTCTCAGAAATTACCTTTTCATTACAAAAGACACAATGCAAGGCAAAGTGCACCAATACAGCTATACAAGACAAATTAATCTAAATGTAGAAATGATTTCTTATAGTAAAGCTCTGCTTAATACTGCAACTACATTACTGAACTGTCTTAACCCTCAAAGAGATTAATTTCAGAAATCATTTTTATATTTTATTTTTTGCCTTTTAATTGTCTGACTCTTGTGAAGAGACAATTTAAACTTTCACTTGGCCATAAAAAACAAAAACAAACACTATTTTTAAGATCTTTAAAATGATGGACATGACATGTGTTTGCCTTGATATTATTGAAATTCAAACATGGAACTCTCTGTTTTTGGGACACCTATTTTAACACAGTTGACATTTTTGGTGTTGATTAAGTAAGGAACCTGTTTAAACCAAACGTTTGCAGTTAGCTGTTTGAGCGCTAGATATTTGAGCCTGGTGGTCTGAAATATCCTGTATAATTAAATTACTTCATTTAATTTTTTTTATAAGTAAGTTGTGAATACATATATAATTCTCATCTTAAGGTTGAACTTTTTTAGCATTGAAAAAATCGGTACTTCTTGTTTAGATTGATGATTCCCTGTCATCTCTGGTTGTAGCACAGCTGTTATTTCTTCAGTCAGAGAACAGCAAGAAACCAGTTCACATGTACATCAACAGGTATTTTACATCTGACTAAATGTTTTTTATATCCTGTAACAACCTATCAATTTAGTTTGATTGTTTATGTATACATCATTTTATTTCATTATGGTTTTATACAAAAACATTTATGATCCTAGTGTGAATGAGAGGTTTTTTTCTCCGGACAATAACAAACAGTTACAATCCAGGGAAGACATTGCTGTTAGCAATTGGTATACCTGTTAGCCAGGATGCCATATATTCCTCTTTCAAGGTGAAAATTAAGCATTCTACATGTTTCGCTATATGTTTCGTTCATTTACAAGTTATTGAGTGATATGTTTAATTTATAAACACAGAATCTCGCTGATTAAAATAAAACATGTTTTTATCTTTGGACACTCTTAAAAATGGAGCTTATGATATAGTTTCTACTTTTAATATAGGAAATATTTTGTAGTATTTGGTGCCAAACAAGTTAGACAAGTAGTAGTTGGCAAATACAGAGTAAACTTTTAAGACAACTTAACGTCCAGTGGATTAATGAAGCTGAATAGGTCAACATACTGAAAAAGAGATTAGAAGAAATGGATAATCCAGAAAATCTATATATAGAAATGGAAACTACTTTGTGGCATAATCAAGTAAAAGATTACTTTATTTGTCGTTTCTTAAAAATGTTTATTTATGTACCCTACGTAAATGTAAATTATTTATGTATCCTTTTCTCAGAACCTACGACGTATTAAACCGAAATTGTTATCACAGATTTTAAACACCTGCTAGACTAAAGTTATAAATAACTCTTATGTCAAATCTAACAAAATGTACATGATTTATGAGTATCCAAATAAAATACCCTTAATTTGTTTAACTCATATAACAATTCATTAAAATTAAAATTTGCAATAGATTCCTGTAAAATGTTATAAAAAGTTAGATCAAAGTTTGAAGAAGACGGAGGAAGAATGTAAACCTTAATATAAAGAGAAAAGGATACATGAAATTGACCAATTTACTTTACCAATTCTCCTTAATGTTAAAATTATTCAAATGGACTTTTTCTGTAAATTAGAATTTTGTTGAAATTAGCCTTAGGAGTTGAACACCAGGCGCGGCTCCAGGGGGGGGGCCACGGGGCTTTTGCCCCCTCCGAGAATCAGGCTCGGATGGCAAAAATTAGGCATTTTACGCGAGGACTTAGGGACCTAGAACAGAGAGCGGCCAAAGCGCGTGGCGTTCAATAATGTTCGATGAAACAACGGACATATCACACAAATCTCAATTGAGTCTAGTCATCAGATACGTTACAAGTGCAGGGCAGGTCCACGAAAGCTTCGTAGGATTCATTGACACATTTGACGACATTTTAGAAACAGAGAAAAAACAGAATGAAGCAGAACAGGATGATGAACAGGAAGAAGAACGAAGAGAACCTGCAACTGAAACAAAGTTAACAGGGGAAGCAATAGGGCTTATCGTTATACGCATGCTGCAGAAGCTACGACTGAACCTTGACAAATGCATTGGAATTGCAACAGATAACTGCTCTGTAATGGTTTCATGAGTTGAAGGGTGCGGTGCAAGAGATACAGAAGTATGCGAGAAACGCCCTTCGCACTCCCTGCTTCAGTCACAAATTAAAACTTGTCCCTTTCGAAGTCAAATCAAGTTATCAGCATTAGAAATGCCATCGGAACGATGAAGAGCTGTGTGACTTTTTTTGATGACTCTCCTAAGAGAAATACGGTTTTGAAAACTAAGTGGGTCATCAACTGTCAGGTCTTTGCGAGACAAGGTGGATTGAGCGCCATGATGGTGTTCTACAGTACACAGTGGATTTGCCTCAAGTTATCGAGTGTCTGGATGAAATCAGCGACATGGGCCGATACGTCTTCATCTAGTATGGCTGTCCAGCTCCGCGCAGCGTTGACAGACCCCTTTTTCCTTGTGGCTGTTTTTCTGTCTTAGTGATGTTCTCGCGACCACCCCTTGCCTGTCAGTAAACTGTTACAGAAGTCCTCACTCACTTTGGACGTAGCGACGTCAGAAATATCTAACCTTGTGTCGGTTTTGTCTTCGCGCCGTGAGAATAATGTTAAGCACTTCAAAGGCATCTGGAAGAAAATTGAAGACATGACCAAAATTCTTGATGTCGTCATTCGAATTCCAAGAAGATGTATCCGTCAAGGATTCCGAGATAACTATTCAACGGACTCACCGCAAGAGTACTTCCGTCTAGCCGTCTTCAATCCTCTCCTTGACTTCATTGTGATGGACCTTAAAGACCGATTTCCACCCGAAGTAATACAAGTATTCAATTTACCTTGGCTTCTACCAGAGAATATGCTAAAGTTCTGCGGCTGACTTGGACCTAAAACAAAAAGCCACACAGTTTGTAGACTCATTTTTTTTCATTGTTGCCTTGCAGTAGTCCTGAAATGGCAAAACTGCAGCCGAATTGGAATTATGGTACAGTAAGTGGTCGAGAGGGGATCCAAACAACTTACCAAAGTCAAAGTCATCTGCAGATGTTCTTCAATCTTGCGATAAGGAGGCATACCAGTTAATTAACCACCTCTTAGTTATTTTGACTACCCTCCCTGTAAGCAACGCAACCCCAGAAAGGTCATTTTCAGGATTGAGGCGTTCTTAAGACGTGGCTAAGAAGCACAATGCGCCAAGACCGCTTAACTGGATTGGCCCTCATGCTTACGCACAGAGATGTTAATGTAGATATTGAAAAAAGTAATAGATAGATTTGCTAAGACGAGAGGTGGGTAAGCATCGGCTAGAATTTGCTTTGGATTAATTAAGCTTGACAGTGTAGTAGTAGAAATTAGAAATTCGATATGTTATGTTTTTAGAATTGTTCATGAATAAAAATACTCTTATTGCACTGTACCATTAATATGCCCTCATTTTTCTTCGTGTAAAACACTTCCCCATTCCCTGTTTCTCATTTCACGATTTTTTTGGGTTTTATTGCCCCTGTAAGTAGGCAACCTGCACGGTTTGCCCCCCCCCCCGAGAAGTCATTCTGGAGCCGCGCCTGTTGAACACACACTATATGAAATATAGTGACAGCTGACTTGCGTATTCTTTTAACTATTGGGCAAATAACAAACTCCTTACTACTATTCATTTTATTTACAGCTAGTAATAAGTGATCTTTTATTCATGTAGCAGTTTGTCATCTGTTAGTTGATGATAATGTTTGTTATGCAGCCCAGGTGGCAGTGTGACAGCAGGACTAGGTATATACGACACCATGCAGTATATATTACCACCTATAGCCACCTGGTGTGTGGGTCAGGCGTGTAGTATGGCAAGTCTGCTGCTTGCTGCAGGTGCGCCAGGCATGCGCCACTCTCTACCCAACGCTCGCATCATGATCCATCAGCCCTCCGGTGGTGTGCAGGTACCCATAATAAACATTTTACTGTACTGTATTAAAAGCAATTTCTCGGCTAAGTTCATTGACCACTTTGGTATGCCCTTTCATGTCAATATGGGAACCGTTCAAACTTTAATAAAATTCACAATTCCGTTATTTACAAACTTAGATAAAAAAATACATTTCTTAAACATTTTTGTTAATTGTAAATCCCATGAGAATAAATGAATCATATTTCCGCTGCCTCCAAATCTACATTCTTCTTTTGACTGAGCCGGAAGGACTATTTTAGAACAATTTATAACTAAATTTTAATATGTTTAAGTACCATAGTCTTGAAGACCATACAATTGAGTATGACTAGTGCCAGATCAAGCCAAAAGCATGTACTTTGTTATAAATTGTGTACTATGGAGTCTTGCTTATCTGCCATTTCTTATTACTTGATGTCAATCCAATGTAAAGATAACCTTTTTAACAAAGCATTTGTGGTAAGAATCTAGTATTTATTTTTATTAACTTTACCTCAACCTATATATACAGTTGTAAGTGAACTTATTATATATTTCTTTGCTAACTTGTCATGAACTGATTATATTTTTCTTTTAGATTAAGATTGTAAGCACATGTGTTGTCACATACTTACTTACTTACTGCCGTGGCTCTTGGTACCCAAGGTGTTACTTTGCCTCGCCAACACACTGCCTCCAGATCTCTCTATCCATTGCCTCTTCTTCCCTTCTTCCCAGTTTTCTTATGTCTCTTCTGATCTGGTCTCGCCATCTCAACTTGGGCCTTCCTGGTGGTCTTCTACCCTCCGGATTGTTTACAAGGACGTTCTTGACTAAGGAGTTGTCCTCCTTCCTTAGTAAATGGCTAGCCCATCTCATTCTCCTACTTCTCACCTCGGCCACTATGTCTGGGTCCATATATAGTTGCCTCAACTCTACATTATGTTTTATCCTCCACTCTCCATCTTCAAGGGTTGGCCCATAGATTTTTCTCAATAATTTGTTCTCAAATACTATCAAATGTGTTGTCACATATAATACAAAAATATATTAGGTGATTTAATTGGTAGATTTTAACATTAATTAAACATAATGTTAAAACAATAACTGTGTAATATTACAACTTTATTATACTGTTACCCAGATTCTTTTTCATTTGTTGTATTATCTAACTGTTTGCTTATCCAATGGCATTGTCATCCATTTATATCAAACTAGCGGACCCGGCGCGCTTCGCTGCGCATTTCAATAAGTTTCCCGCGGCTTTGCACGCAATTTCCCGTTGAAAACAGTACACTATATTCACTTATTCATTTTCTATCACATTCTAAACATTGCTGAGATAATTGATAGTCGTTCCTTCGTGAGCTTCTTGGGCGCATTATGAAGGTATGTACCACATTCCTGATACTTCTGTCAAAAAAAAAACAACTAAGGTTGATTTTATAACATTCTTTATATTTGTAGCCAACGTAAGATAGTAATTATGATATCTGCATTGCTCTTCTGATCAAGCATGAGCATGGTTTATATTAAATAAATATTGCAGTTAAAGGTGAATTTTTACGTCAAATTTGAATTGTATTATCTGGATAGTAAAGTCTATGTTTAACAGTGATTGCAGAAACAGTTTAAACAAAATTTGTCGTTTCTCTTAAGCTTACTCTATGCTTTAAAACTATAAGTGTAGTAATTAAATTATATATAAATATATTTTTTGTCGCATTATATATGTTTACAAAGAACAGCTGATTAAAAATTTGAAAAGACTCTTTCACTTAATAACATATGTTTGCTGCAATGCATTTCTTACGGGTATTTCTGTAACCAGTGGGGCGGAATCCTGAATCGGGAAAGGGATAAAAAGTATCCTATAACCTTCTACAGATCAAGACGAACAAATTTTAAAAAAAATTAGGCGAATCCGTCCAGCCGTTTGTGAGTGATGCTGTTACACACGAACAGTTTCATTTTTATATAATAGATAAGCAAGACTCTGCCGAATTAAATTTGTTAAAAAATATAAGCGAGTAATTTAAGTGTAAAATGTGATTTTTTAAATTTTAGGGACAAGCCACCGATATCCAGATTCAAGCCGAGGAAATAATAAAACTGAAAAAGCAAATTAACAATTTATATGTGAAGCACACAGGACTTCCAATAGAAAAAATAGGTAAGTATGTTCTAACGCAATAAACAACATCATTATCATAGATACATTGTGATGATTCCTATGGCTTTATTCAGATGAAATGTAATATGAATTGTGATGTGTGAAATATAAGATTTAATATTTTCTATTAGTTACAAAATAATTATATAATATTTCTTTTCAGCTCAATATGCTTTGTCTCAAACATATGTACTTATACAGTGTTCCCAGTATACAATTTATACATTAGGAATCAATCAGCAATTTCAATAATGCTAAACAAAAAATGTATTTCTACATAAATAATAACCATCTTTAAATCTTTATAAAATATTAAATTTATGCTTAGTATAGCATACAATTAATTAAAAATATATTTGTATTGATAATTTTTAATTGGCACCAACGCTGTTATGTGTTTGGCAATTTCTTTGAATTAAAAAATCTATAGTGGTTTAGATAGCAAATTACTAAACATTACTCAGAGTAACACACATAAACAATAATAAAAGAAAGGGTATTATGATTGTACCAAAAGACTGTACATTATACAGCATATCCTGTAACTCTCTGGACAGAGGTATATCACATTATTGCTCAGGTCAAGACAAACACATTTCATATAATTATGAACATGTGTCTCCAGTACTTAGTTTCCCATCTGTCTGTCTGTATGTGTATTTCATGAAAAACTGTATGTATATCTTAAAAGCTAACTCATTAAATCCTACCAAATTTGAGTAAAGGTTTATGGTAACAATACCAACTACTGCAATAAATATTATGATATTATCTTTAATACTTTTAAAATGTTGGACAATAAAACAATGTAAGGCAATTCTGTAGGTGTTTCTAAGATATTTTGTGAGTGATCAGGGACGCATGCAATGGCAGTAAAAGATGGTTTTTATAAAACAGTCGCGTTTCCATTCAGTCATGTAAATAAGTTAGTCTACAGATAATGTAAATATGGTGGGAAGGGTTGATTCAATATGAATTTTGAGTTCAGCTTAGTGTAGCATATGAAATCGGACTGTTACAAACTTACCTGTAAAATTAAAAGTTTTAAAAACCAAAGTAATGTATACAAATATTAAATGTTTACTCTTTAAGAGGGGTTTCCTAAGTAAAAATCCCTTGAAATATAAAATATGTCTGTATATTAATGTTTATTACGCATTTAAGGCAAATATAACAGTGTTGTTCCATACAGCTGGTTATAGCCCAATGCAGATTTCTCTCCATTAGCGACTGTTTTCACTTTCGATTAAAAATTGTATTCTATAACACTACTATTTCAACTATCAAGGTAAAGTTTAAGACTTTGAAGTTTAAAAAAATAACTTGACATACATGAAAATGATAACCAACCATCAAACCACTGACACAAAATATCAGTCACCATACGACACATTTCCCTGTGTTTTATGCTGTAATCCAATATATGGTTTTATATTTGATTAATTTAAGTTTTGGGTTAATTTAAAATTCATGTTCTTCCTTGCACTATATTGAGGCAACGATAAAAGTATTCATTAGGGTATGTGCTAAAAAAACATGAAATTCCAGCTGTGGTAAAATACTTCATTGATGAATTTATCTTTAGATCACTTTAGATATCAGTACTTTGTGAAATTTCACTGTACAAAGATTGATTGCAATAAATCGATGTGACTGGATTATATATTTATTATTGCTTCGTTTTTCATCCATTTAAGTCAGTTGTTAGTTATAGAAGGAAATTTTTTGCTTTAACAGCAAGTTAAATTGTGATTGTTTTGGAATGTGAATATGATTTGATCATATGTATGCAGTAAATCCAGCCACACATCAAAAAGCTTAAGGCATAGAGAGGTCATGTGGTGGTATCTAAGTCAAATATTTCTTTATTACTTTAATAGATCATGGCAAGAATTGGGTTGAAATAAGAGAACTTTTTCAATAAACAATATGAATTTATTTGAAAACCATATTTTTATCAAGAATCTCACAGCAAGAGGTCAGGAACTGTGTGGATCAGTAGGCTGAGTACACCTTTTGGGGTGTGTTTAATATCGACTAAGTGAAGTACACATAAACAGATTCTCAATACCATTTCAGAGGAACTGATTCAGTTCGTCCACATAACATTAGACAAATGAATTCTGAAAGCCTTGGTGTTCTTGTTAATGCAGGTCTATCAAATGATGATTACAGTTTGCCCTTGTATTTATCCTATGACATAGGAATTAATGTTCATCCTACCTATGATGAACTTTTAAAAGAAAAAAGAGCATTGGTATCCACACAGTACTGAAATTTATGAAACATTTGCTAGAGTACCTTTACAATCATTGCTTGACCATATCATATAATCTTTTTTCTCAACGATATGTTCCTCCCGTAAATGGGGTTGTGATGGCTTATCCACATAGCCAGTAAGTAAGATGGTCATAGTAAGTACAAGCAAACATTTCAAGACATGGACACGATTGATGCCAGATTTTTTCTGAAATCTTTTGTATCTAAATAGAGGATAATAGTACTTTATTTTGGAAAAATCCAAAACCAGTTTCTACTAAATTGTGCATACCAAATTAATTTTCATTTTAATAAGAAACATTTGAAGTAGCAGAACAAGAAATTCAAAGAATAAATAGACGAAATTTAACGACCTTCATCATAACTGATACGTTGTCGTAACTGTCAGTCATGTTTTAACATTTTCTAGGAAAGATGGGAAAGTTGTACAAGTTATATAAAAGACAATACACACTATCTTACATTGTTTAATGAATTAATCAAACAAATATTTCTGTTTATTATTATCAATTAAGATTTCTGCGTTCTTTATAACGTTATAATTTAATTCAAACAATCTTTGTAGTGATTTAATTGCCTTGGTATTTTACTCAATTTAACGTGTTGTGTTATACTTGGCTTTTATCAAATTCCATACGATCTTCTTACATTTTAACTTTTATTGCATTAATACTAAATTAACAAAATATCTTACTTTAGAATATTTCCACTTTGTATGTATGTACGAGGGTCTTCCAGAAAGTAAAGAACGATTGCGCATCACGGGCGGCGCACTTCCCTCACCACCGCGGTAGATAGCTTGTTCGTTAGCCACACCTTCTGCCTCAGTGTGAGCTGAGTAGCGGTACCGTGAGGTACGTTTGCGTCTCCTGTGAAAGTTTAAAATGGCGGCGTTAATTGAAAATCCCGCCAAGTGTGAACTGCGTAGTGTGATACGGTTTCTGAATGCACAGAATGTTCGACCTATTGAAATTTATAGGCAAATTAAGGCAGTTTACGGTGACAATGCGATGAACGAGTCATCAGTGAGAAAATGGTGCATTCAATTTAAGGAAGGTCGAACTAATGTGCACGACGAGGAACGAAGTGGAAGGCCGTCACTCGTTACTGACGAGTTGGCAGCGAAAGTTGATGGAAAAATTCAACAAAACCGTCGTTTCACTTTGAGTGGTCTAGTGGAATTTTTTCCACAAATTTCAAGGTCGCTTTTGCACGAAATAGTGACTGAACGTCTTGGTTATCAGAAAATGTGTGCTCGTTGGGTGCCTAAGATTCTTACTGATGTCCACAAGACTAAACGGATGGGAGCAGCTCTTGAGTTTTTGACTCAGTATGACGAAGAAGGTGATGCGTTTCTTGACCGCATCGTAACGGGTGACGAAACTTGGGTTTCCTATCGAACCCCGGAAACAAAGCTCCAGTCAATGGAATGGCATCACTCGAATTCACCAACAAAAAACAGGAAAGAAAAACCAAATTTGAACACCAGGAAATTGATGGCACAGTTTTTTGGGACCGAAAAGGCCTAATCCATGTGGAGTTCATGCCGAGAGGCGAAACAATCAACTCAGAGGCCTACATCGAGACCTTGCATCGGCTTCGCCGCGCTATTCAGAACAAACGACGCGGAATGCTGTCGTCGAAAGTGGTGCTGATCCACGACAATGCTCGGCCTCATTGCAGTGCACGAACCAAAGCAGAACTCAATTCTTTCAAATGGCAAATCTTCGGACACCCTCCGTATAGTCCAGATCTGGCTCCGAGTGACTATCACTTGTTTCCAAAGTTGAAAGTGTTTTTAGGCGGAAAAAACTTTTTGGGTGACGAAGACCTCAAAGAAGGAGTAAAAACGTGGCTTCATTCCTTGGCGGCAGAACAGTATAACGTCGGTATAGAAAAACTGGTGCCACGCTACAACAAGTCCCTTGACAGTTCCGGCGATTTTGTAGAAAAATAGAGTAAGTTTATAAGTATTTATAAATAAATTTTCATGCTCTTATCTTTTGTTTTTATTGACTTATAACAAAACGTTCTTTACTTTCTGGAAGACCCTCGTATATGTAATGATAATTATTCTTGAAAAGTCTATCTATACTTCTATTTTCTTAATTTTTCCAAAAACTGAGTATGAAACCGGAAATTGTTCGATAAAACGATGATAAAGTGTAAATTTTAATATCTAGTTTATTTTATATAAAACTGGCTTACGAGAAGCATAAAGTGGAATGTTTGCTATAATTTGGCTTTTTGTTTCCTATAAATCATCCCCAATAGTAAAGGGGGATATAATCCTCCCAAACCCTTGCTTTCGGCTTTGCTAGTTTAGATTCCTCATATAACTTTTCATCATTCAAAAAAGGAACAACTAGGATTTTGGTCATTTGGCATTAGACTATTTTATTATGAATCAAAACATACACTATACAATGTTATGGTGAGAATTGTGAAAAATTCCTATAACTATATTCTCAAAAGAAAAGTGTTTGCCCAAAATATTCTGATGTACCTTTGTTATTAATACATAGTTTTCATGGTAAAGCATTTTTATGTGTAATAAGTTTGAACCTCCTTTTACTTTTTAAAAACCATATGGGTAAATTCTTCTAGAGAAAAAAAAATGGGATAGAGTCTAAGTGGAGTGTAGTCCATTGATTTCTTATAGTGGTGGACCATTTTCCTCTTCTTGAAAAGATGATAAATTTTATTCTAATTTTTCGAAACAGTCATGACTTTTTTGCCAAAAATGTCAATTGTTTATGTTATTCATAAGGTAATTTTCTGTCATTCTAGTAGTGTATTGGATATGCTTAATAGTTGAAATCACATGATATTTGAAATATATGGTTTTTAAATCAGCACAAAGAGTGTTCTTTGATAGAAAAATTTCTCAGAATTTCCATTAAATATCTGCATTAGTTTCTGAGAACAGTATTGAAAAATATGACTACCTATAATAAACTGTGTTGCTATTTTGGGGAGCCTCAGGGTATATCTAACCAATGGTAGAGTAGCACTGTTCTTGTACAATTTCCATAAATCGTACGTGTTTATAATGTATTGGCAATGTACATGAGAATGTGGAATTAATTTACCATTTTTGTTGCAGAGGCAAACATGGAGAGAGATAAGTTTATGTCTCCTTCAGATGCTAAAGACTTCGGTATCATTGATGAGATTCTTGATCATCCACCAAAGTTCGGAGAAAAGGACGAGAACTTGTTCAGTCAAAGTACTCCACTCTCTAACTAGGCAAACTATTTGTACTTTGTTGATTTTGTATTAAAAAGTAATAATTTATGGTCTTGTTACTTTTATTTATTCATTTATGAACCTAAATTCACAACACCTGTACCGAATTTAGAAGGCCACAACCATTTTACGCAACTCACTCAATGTATGCAGTTATTGAAAAAAACTCAAGTAATTTAATTAAAAACAGGGACAGTCTGAAATCATAGAGGGTATGTAGCTATAAAACAAAGTCTGGGCCTTTATTTTCTTGTGAATGATACAGATTTCCTGACTTACCGGGGGGATGGAACAACCCCAGACAAAAGGGTTCTGAGTTTTATAAATATTAACTACTGTAAATAACTGTTTATGTTATTTTGACAATAACAATTAACTGAAAACAAATACTTTTTTAAGAATAAACATTAATGCTTTCTCGTATTAGTTACAATAATATTAAATATGACACAATGCAAGTATTAATTTCACGTCCATTAAACAAGTGTTTTTCATAGCCTTCACAAAACATATACCTTGTCTTTGCTGTGGTGTTTTCTTAGATTCCATTATTACAATTGGCTTAAAATACCGTAAAGAAAATTATAATTTTTTATAGTAAATAAAATTAAGTAAGAATAAAAAGGTAAATGTAATAGCAATAATGAATAGATTGTACCCTCATATCACAAAAAATAGCAGTGTAGCACAAGCACAGCTATATTGGCGGAAAAGAGTACTGTAATCAGCTGATGGTAAAACCAGTGCTGCCGACACGCCAAGTAGTTCTTGTTTGTTTCACGCTAAAATGCTCAATAATGTTTATATTGTTTTTGTTTTTTTAGGACAAGAAGCTGAGAAATTTCACTTAGATCTAAAAGAACCTTTGCACTGCTTTTAAAGTAAGGGTATTCTGGATGGGTAAGGTTGGGGAGTAGGGACTGCCCCCGTCAAGATCCATGAGGAAGGATTTTGGGCATTAATCTCAGTTAGAAGGGCAGGCCAGCTGTATACCAAGCTCTCCATTCAAAGCGGGCAGGGGTGGTACGCCCTTATGTCTAGGCTAGTAACTGTCTCCAACATTTAAGAAACTCCACAAAACTCCAACAGTCATCCCCCACAGTGAACTAGACCTATCGATCTATCTACCCGTGCACCTTAATATCTCGATGTTTGCGGTTAGTGATATGCCACTTCTGGATCTCAATGGGATGGTTGATATTTAAGTAACATCGGTTTTAGCTGTAACCTGTGTATGATCAATAAACCAGCCAAAAGTGAACCCTCCTGGTGTAATTAATTGATTATTTCTATTATAGAGGTAAGTATTTTATTTGTATAATATCTTTGTAATACAATACTTTTGCACCCATAAAATATTAACATTATTATTTAAACATAATAGTTCACACCTCTAAGATATATTATGTGGCTGTGTTTAATAAAGTAAGCTAAGCTGGGGCTGTCATTGTGGTGTGTTGTAAAACACATTATTCCATTCGCGCTTACTTTACTACAGTCTAGAAGTAGTAGTGATCCTAGTCATTGAGCAATTCAGCTACTGTCAAGCATGGCTTTTAAGCTGATTTCCTTTCTGTGTTTTATGTTAATGAGAAGAATTTAATTATGAAAAAAAAAATCGTTGCAGCAAAAGATTAGTCAGTCCCGAGATAGAACCTCAGTAGGAAATTACAGGTTTTAAAGATGAAAAAAAATCTATCTAAAAACAAAAGAATTTGAAAGTTAATGATTTGTCATACTTTATTTGAGCTAGGCTTTCATCTTTGCCAGAATATCACTAACATATTTTTCTAAAAATGAATTTAATATTAAATTTAGTAGACTGTGTATGTAAAAATTACAAATTTTTACCAGTATATAGCGCATTATATGTTTCCGGAAAGGCCCCCTGAATATTTTGTAGGCGCAACCTAAGTTCCAATAATATTAACGGAGCCCTAGTATTTGATTTAGAAATATGATTATATGAGGAATAAAACATTTCTCTACCTATTGTCGCTATTCTCCGTCGATTTGTAATATCAAGTATTAAAATGTTGTGTTATAGGAGGGCTCCTAAAATTATTATTGTGTTCCTTTATCCCTTTATTGGATGTGAAGAGTCTCTAACTAAATTAAAAACAAGTTCAGTATTCATTTAAGTTTAACTTTCACAACTTGAGCCAAGACAAGAATATTAAACCATCTACATTAAACAGGACCTGCATTGTAAATGTTTCAAACCTTAAACCAGTATAATTTTTTAAAGAGTGAACCCTTTAAGGCCGGATTTGCGGCACTGTACTCTACTAAATACACGTTTAATTTGATGCACTATTATGCTCTCATTTATAATTATTTCTGACTCCTTGCAGGAAATTTCTCTGACATGACAAAAATATGGTAGTTACTTCAAAAAGTACATTTATAGATGCAGTAATGATGTACAAAGTTTCATTGCTTTACCTTTAATCGTTCGGGAATTATCAAGCCCGTGCGGAACTTTTTTACACCCTGTATTTGAAGAGCCAACGCTTTTGGTAATCAAAAGCGAGCTTAATACTTCATTAATCACAGTTATACCGGGAAAAAACAAACACAGTTCATTAGCTGAGTAAAAATAAAAGGTGCATTATCTTGAGTAAATTAATGTAGAGATTTAATCATCAGAGACCAATGAATTGTAAATCTAAGCGTCTTAAAAGTTTGACAAGCTTTAAGAGCGTGTAGGTTGAGCAGGTTTCAGTTGCATTAGTGACGTCATAGGAACGCGAACAATTTGCGCCAAGATAGCGACCAGGACGCGGTGCACGTCCGACTGCAACTCATTAGCACTCGAGCCTTGTTTGTCCTAGGCTCGAGTGACTTTCAAAATGTCATTTAAATTCCAGAATAAATAATTATAGATAGTTGGCGAGCCCTGCCGACCGGAGCCAACAACCTTCCTCCAAGCACTGATGGGACTTACACAACTATGTAGTTAGCTTACTTATACTCCCGTGACCCATCTTCGTCTACACTCACACTAACCTCTTTGACATTTTCTCTTAAAAATTATTTCTGAGTCGGTAGAATTTCTTCAACCTCCTCTCTACGAAATTTTGAAGACGGAGCTTATATTGGCCACTATTAGCTTAATTACATTTAAAACACACAAACCAACACATAAAAACTTTTGTTTTTTTGAGGTCTTTCGATAGCAAGACTATTTTCGTTCGTGATGTTCTGACGAAGATAGCCTCGCTATCGAAAGGCCCCACTAAAATAAAAGTTTTTAAGTATTGGTTTGTTTGTGTGTTTTAAATGTTTAAGTTATCTACGAAATATTTGTCTCAAAGTCCAGGCGGCGGGGGAAATATTGCATGAACACTAAATGTTGCATGGATAGTCATTAACGTTATGAAACTGATTATATTGAGTATAATCGTTTAATTTCATTACGTGATTAATGTCTGAATCTGTACAAAACATTTATTGAGAACGGGCATGAGTGTTTTGATCAATAAAAGGATTGTTATCAAAATTTTATATATATATATATATATATATATATATATATATATATATATATATATATATATATATATACAGGGTGTTCTGAAAAAAGGTGCCCATAAGTCAGGGCGTGATTCCTCACATCAAAATAAGAAAAAAGGTCTAATTAACATAGGTCCGAAAATGCTTAGTTACCAAGTTATACAGGGTGAAAGATTTCGTCTGAATTTCAGTTCCTCTGCTGCAACGAAGCCCTACGGGTATTTGTTGGCTGTTAATTAAGATGTACAATTTAGCGTACTTTATGTAAAATTAACTGAAAAATTGAATAAAACCGTTTCCAGACCTGTAGCTACAGTAATTTTTAAGATATGTGACGAAATACGCGAAACTTGGTCCCGAAAAACAAGTTACATTTAGGTTTGAAGCAGATTTACTATGTTAAATGTACAATAAACACAAAATATTTTTTCACGGTACTTGTAGAAAATTTAATTTCGAAGAGAAAGATGTAAAATAAGTCTATAATAGACAAACGCAAACTTTAAAAAATAATCCTTAATTACATACAAAACGCATGAAAAATAGACAAAATCTGTTAAGCTCTCTACAAATGTAATATTGAAATTAAAACAGCTGTTTTATTAAAATATTTGATTTGAGAAACAAAATAATTTCTATTTAAAACATATGTTTTAACAATGTAACATTGTTTATAATAATTTAAATAAACATTACAAGCAGCTATTTTTCCATTGCTCATTAAGTGCGTGTGTTGATCTGTACTTTAATACAAGTTAGTGCGAGTGCCGTTGAAGTTAATTTTTGATAGCTAATAATATCTTATTCATCATGGCAGGTAATATGAATATTATGTACACTAATGGTGAAATGGCAGACATGCATTTAATGTACGGTCTTGCACATTGCAACAGTCGTCAGGCTAAAAAAAAAAAAAAAAGTAAAGAATGTCTTATTTTACCAGGCGAAGTTAGGGCTAAAAAGCCCTCTCTAACACTTAACCTGGGGACCAACGGCTTAAAGGTGACTTCCGAACCACCACCAATGGCCGGGCTGGCGGGCCGCTTGCAAGGACAGGATCGCTCAGCGGTCACCTGTCCAAGCAGCAGCCACGCTCGGCGTTGCTTGATCTGGTTATCTTGCGATAACCGCCGTACCCACTACACTGCGCCATTGGCAAGGCTAGACGACTCTATCAGGAACATTTTCCTCATAGACAGTTACCGACTCATAAAATGTTTTCTTCCATTCATAGAAGGCTAAGCGAGACGGGAACCTTTAAATCTGGAAAAGTTGGTAGATCAGGACGGCCACGTACAACGTGTACAGCTGAATTGGAGGAGGGCGTGTTGGACGAAATAGAGAATCATCCTGGAAGAAATACTAGAGAACTAGCCTTGGATTTCGGTGTTAGTAATTCAATTGTCTGGAAGATTTTACACGAGCAGCAGTTGCATTCTTATCACTATCAAAGGGTCCAGGCTCTTTTGCCTCGAGATTACTTTCCTCGTGTTCAGCTATGCCAATGGCTTATCCAAAGGTGCAGAAATCCACATTTTTTAAATTACATTATCTTTACTGATGAAGCAAAATTTTCAAGAATGGCTATTCTTAACACCCACAATACTCACATGTGGGCAATTGAAAATCCACGTGCTATTTCAGAGAACCGTCACCAATATCAGTTTTCTATAAACGTATGGGCTGCTATTCTGGGTGATAAAATTTTTATTAGTTTTTTACCTGATACGCTCAATGGTGAAAATTATTTACATTTCTTGACGACTAATCTGAATGAGTTACTCGAAGATGTGCCACTATACACACGCAACAACATGTGGTTCATGCAGGATGGAGCTCCAGCTCATTACACATTACAAGTAAGAGAATTTTTAAATGAAGCATATCCAAACAGATGGATTGGTCGAGGAGCCCCAGTAGCATGGCCTGCAAGGTCACCTGACCTCAATCCTCTAGACTTTTTCTTATGGGGACATTTAAAGACGCTTGTCTACGACTCGCCTGTGGATACCATAGAAGAGTTGCGAATAAGGATTGTTAACGGGATTCAAAGGATACGTGAGACACCTGGGATCTTCGAAAGAGTTCGGCAGTCTATGAGAAGACGGCTGGATGCTTGTATTTTGAATGAGGGGAAACATTTTGAACATCTACTGTGACGTGGTTAGTTTTTTAGGACAAGTGTAACTTTTTTGTTGAATGATAATTCAGATAACTTTTTTATGTATGATAATGTATGATTGTTAAAAATATTTACTTGATAAAAAATAATAGTAACTCATTAATTTGTTTTAATAAAACAGCTGTTTTAATTTCAATATTACATTTGTAGAGAGCTTAACAGATTTTGTATATTTTTCATGCGTTTTGTATGTAATTAAGGATTATTTTTTAAAGTTTGCGTTTGTCTATTATAGACTTATTTTACATCTTTCTCTTCGAAATTAAATTTTCTACAAGTACCGTGAAAAAATATTTTGTGTTTATTGTACATTTAACATAGTAAATCTGCTTCAAACCTAAATGTAACTTGTTTTTCGGGACCAAGTTTCGCGTATTTCGTCACATATCTTAAAAATTACTGTAGCTACAGGTCTGGAAACGGTTTTATTCAATTTTTCAGTTAATTTTACATAAAGTACGCTAAATTGTACATCTTAATTAACAGCCAACAAATACCCGTAGGGCTTCGTTGCAGCAGGGGAACTGAAATTCAGACGAAATCTTTCACCCTGTATAACTTGGTAACTAAGCATTTTCGGACCTATGTTAATTAGACCTTTTTTTCTTATTTTGATGTGAGGAATCACGCCCTGACTTATGGGCACCTTTTTTCAGAACACCCTGTATATATATATATATATATATATATATATATATATATATATATATATATATATATATATATATAATTCAATGTAAATAAATTTGTATTACATTATTTAACTAATTCCCTTACCAAATTAGAAATATATATCTTAAAAATGTTAAGAAGGCAACATGGTACCTCCACCTGGTTAAAATTCTAAAGTTAATGATCTTTTGATATATTTTTTATGGTTATTCTGTCTGCGTAGTATATTACAAGATTTCAACCTTAATCAACCTGTGATTATGAATCAAATACATCTAAATAACTTTCAGCTTTTAAATATATATATCTTCTAAACCTAATCGGACTTTTTCAGCTTTAAGTATATACCTTCTAAACCATACATTTTCCTTATAAAATACTAATCTGTAAAATTAAATTACATAAAATTTTGTGTAATTTCATTGATCAAACGTCCTTTTAGCCAAATTGTAACCGAGATACATTTGTAAATATGATAAATTCCTCATATTACATAAACATTGCAGACAAGATGTATTACATAGTCTGATACATTTTATTTTTCTACATTTCTATACGCACCATGTTGGGTGCCTTCGAATTGAACGTGATGATACTCCTGCCCCGATTTGCACCTTTTCAATGATACATTTAGATAATTTAAACGTTATAAACTATAACTGAAATAATCAGATTTTGGGGAATTTTATCTCCCAAAATACTATCTACATCGAGGTCTAAAATTTGAAATATACAACCAATAACCCAAAAGATAATTAACTTGGGAATGTTTCCAGGGGACCCTTATTTCTTATTATTTTCCGCCTGTCAGGACAAATGCGCGTGCGAACACTCACACATTCACAGCTCGTATCTATTGTTATAGTTTTTTCTGAAGAAGATCCCTGACGGACCCGGGTCCAGGCTACCTCCCTTACACACTAAACATCTCACTTCAAACGTCTACCACATTAAAATATTCACCTATAAACCTCGGAAATAACTTTTTACTGATTGGGTAGTATTCACCCATGTATTTAAGTATGAGAAAAATATTTTTGTGTGTTATCGTGGATTGTGATAACCAAAATATAGAGAAAAACGCGGTTTTCTGTTTAAAATTTAAGCTTTCTCTACTTTAACTTATCATTATTCCAAAAGTAAGTTTTGGTTTTTCCGGGGGATGATAGATTGCCTTCAAAAATTCATATTCTGCCACCAAAAGTAAAGTTTTTAGATAAAATATACATTTAATAATGGAATTAATGAATGTTAATTAATGGAACTCTACTAAATGTTACGAGCAGTTAAAGGTTAAAACTTCCGAGAATTTTTTTTTACAATTCTTTCTCTATATTTTTGGTTATTATAATCCAAAATAACACATAACATATCAGTAAAACATATTTCCGAAGTGTTATAAGTGTATATATTTTAATGTGATAGACGTTTGAAGTGATAATGTTTGGTGTGAGAGAGATGTCGCCGGGACCCAGCTCCATCAAGGATCTTCTTTAGGAAAAAACTATAGGACTGTCTATCACTAGTTCAAAATGTACACCTTACAAGAGCATTTCGAAATTTTTATATCATAATTATATTATAGATTATATGGTAGTAGGCCTATATGTCTATTCATAAACGTTTCTTATCTTCATCCTGAATTTAGTTTCATATGGTCTAGTAATCGCTATTTGGTAACTAAAAACAAATTAAAAAAACTAAAAAAAAACAATAAAGTCAGGCAAATCGTTTAAAAATTGTTTATACTTATATTTTAAGAATATAAGTAAACATTATTTCATCGTGTGCAGCAAAATAACAACTTTCGAAGTCTATATTGCCTACATTACTCTGACCTAACCTTACCTATTTTGTATGTTTCGGCAACCTATCATCCCCCGGAAAGTTCAGTGCCAGTATATACGGCACTGATACTTGCTGCAAGCTGGGGAGATGGTAGCGATATAGAGATATGGACAAGGTGCGCGCTGCACGGAGGAAGCCACTCGAGTTATGGTAATTGGAAATGCAATTTCTCGATGAATGAGTTCAACGGACGGGAAAACAATGGAGGGCTGCGACCATCTGTCTTGGGCGAGTACAATGACAACGACAATAGTCTGGTCAGCCGGGGAGTGCTGACAGGGCCCGTTATGTACGTAGAGGCCGCCACTGCCACCGCAATACGCTCACCACTGCAGTAACTGCAGAACGCCGTGCCCACAAGAATGGACAAGAGCGTATGAACTATGGACAACAAACATTGGGGAGCCACTACTGTAATTATTGTGCTTGGCGTCCCCGTCAAGGCTACGGTCAGAGTCCAGTCCCACCATTATCAAAACTCATCATCATGATCATTATGAAAACTTAGATGAGTCATCCTTGAACTGACCTTGTGTAAATCATCATATGTTATAACCAATCAGCTGCTGTAGTGGAATAAAAAAAATAACTGACTGAGCAATCGGTGTGTTTTAGTAACCAGCTGTTTTAAACTAATCAAAAATATTGTCTCATTAGTTGGAACTTTGGAGGCCTGTGGGGGATGCCTAATTACAACAATTGTAAATTCAATCAAATAGGGGCATTACCAATGGAAAGTGTTAATACTTATACATGTCAAATCAAAGGAGGAGTTTCCTTTAACCACTTGTTTCTAGGATTTTGAAAGTTGAAATTTTAGGGTACCAGGGACCAAAGAAAAAAATTATATTAAATAATTCCCATACAATGTACCAGTGGTATATCACATTAAAAAGGGTTTCTAATGAATTTGTATGCAGCTTAGTTTTCGAAAAAGCAAACATAAATTTAGACCCCTTTATGAAACTGCAAATACGTCAATACAATATCTAAATTAAAGTGATATTAATTTTCTTAATCCGAATATGAATAAATCTTCCAATAAGGTAAACGTGTAACACCCGCAGTCCAATATTTGGAAAATTTTGATCTTTTAACAATCCGGTTAAAAAAAATGAAGTTACTAATAATCTTAGCATTCATATTTTTTTGGATACCCAAAATCGTCAATGAAGCGCAGACAGTCGGATTAAGTCCATTAAAAAGACATATGTTGTTTTAGAATACAATAATTTTAATTTTTGCCTCATACGGTAGTCTAGTGGTCAACCGTGAGTCCCTGTAATGGAGAGGTCGATCTCGGGGAAATATCATGTATGTAACATGATACCCCGACCTTCGCAAGGATATCAACCTCTCTATTAAAAAAAACTCATTTCAAGACCTTATTCTATATACATTATCATCCTAACTACAATCATGCTTATTACAGTGGTGTGTAACATTCTAAAATAATGTCTCTGTGACTTTCTCCAGAAGAAGAGTAATAATAATGCTCTCTTTGTTACTTGTTTTGCCGGTTTTTTTCAATGTTTATATTACTATTAAATATCCCTGCAATGTTGATCATGTAGATATTTATTTTTGTTCATGATTGTGTTATTAATATCAATATAATTTAGAGATTATAAATATTCTATTCACTGTTTAAAGTGTTGTTACTGACGATGGAAGGTTTGAAAGGATAACAAGATTTCGGCCATTTGCCATTGTTATAGGTTATAAAAGGTATAACACAACGTTTCGAGGATTGGAATTTGTCTTCTTCGTCAGGTTAGGGAGGTATTAATACATAAAAAATAATGGACCGAAAGAAGTAAAGAAGGGAAAGAAAAGTGTTCAACCACACCCAAAAACTGCGTGGAGTCTAGTCCAGGCGTTGTCACTGCACAGGATGCAAGTCCCGAGCACAAGTACGAAGATAACTATCACATCTCACTAGCACAGGCTACAGTGGAATACTGTACAGTATCCCGCTAGTCTGTATGTAGCCTGTGGTATTGGGATTCCAATCCTCGAAACGTTGTGTTATACCTTTTATAACCTATAACGATGACAGATTATGAATAACTAGCTTTATTTTGAGATATCCAGTGTAGGATGGCTGCTGAATAAACCACTATTTTGTGATCTAGGTGTGTCTGATATCGAAACGATGTATAGAGTTTGTTTTAACGTCTTCGATGCCGACATTATTGGATCTCATCAGACGGGACTCCAGATTCCAGAAGTCAACTCTGTGATTTCAGACGCTGCACTAAGCGTAGAAAATCCAGTTTCTACTAGACATTAAATTTACTGTACATTTCTTTATTATTATTTCATTATCAACACTAAATGTTAAAATAAGTGTTTTAGTGTTATTTGGGTGTAATCCGTGGGAACAATAAATAAATAGAATGGTGTTAATTGAACAAAAAAGAACAGTAGACTACTACTCCGGCATAGTACAGGGATCTAAAATTTTGGAGGAATCTGATTAGATCAACAATAATGGTTTATATGAATAGGATGGCACGAACATAACAATAACTTTACAAAAACGTTTAGAAAATTACGTAAAATTGTTCAAAACGTGTAAAGAATGACCGGCGGCAGGACTCCGACTGCGGCTAACGGTAATGTACAAAACGCAGAGCCATTGAAGAAGAAGAATAATAATCCTTTGAAAACAAGCGCTTCCGTTCAGGTGGTCCATTCCCTTGATCACTTACCGGTTTGTTAAAGATCTTTGTCCGAACGTCAACTGAAGGTTGGACCTGGACCCGCTCTCTACCTTCTTCGCAAACTGTCATCCAGTCATCCGTGATACGAATACTGAGCTCTTCTGTGGAACTAACAAAGCCATAAATATGAAAAAGAATTCTCCCTGCTATGATTGATGTTGGTGGAATAATCACGACTGTGAAAAACATTTTAAGGATCACGGCTTTCAGGAAAAGGAATAACTAAGTTATGAGAAAAAAACTGTTTACTCAAACACAAATTTTTATTATGGTATTTCGCGATTTCTGTGGTTATGAGGTTAAACGATGAAACGATATACCTATTCTATTTCATATGTAACTAACATATCTAGTTTGTAACTAACGTATCTAAGTTTCATATCTAGTCTTCAAAGACAATGGCCATAATAAGAGAGTATGAGGGACATGTCTAACTATTCGCCCAATGAAAGCAAGAGAGCGCTGCAGTGGGAATGGGCAATGAACTCTGGCGGCGGTGAGCATTAATGCGGCGTTTCCTCTTCATAAGAGGAAAACTGGTGCATCTACAAGTGCTGTAATAATTTAACCATCGACCTATTATGGATATCTTGGCAAATTATGTGTAATTTTATAATGTAATGTTTTAAACATCATTTGTATCGTATTATATCATACTTGTTTTGGATTTTCATGCACGGCTCACAATAAATGGCGCAGCTCTGCAATTGTGTGCCCGGAGCGGTCCACCCGTCAAAAGCTCTCTGCAATATGAAAATATAATTCACTTTCTAAATGAAAATATTTCATTTTCTTTTTGACCGGCGCACGCAATGAGCGGTGGGCGGATACTGGGCGCGGCGCAGCGATCACAATACGCGTCAAATAAACTTCTTCCCCTCACTTCTTGAAACTCAATTATTGTCCTGGATCCAATATAATCTAGATTGGGCGCTGGACTTTTTCCAAAGCAAAGAAAGGTCAGTAACCATGATTTAGTGGGATGCAATTACAAGGCGAATTCGAGGGTTTCCATGGAATTGCATTATGCTGACAAAAAGTGGTCCGTGTAGAGAATGCGCATTGCGGGTCGGCTCATTACGGCGGCGCAGAGACGAGAGGACTTGTCCAGTCCATTGACAAAAACAACCACGACCACATGAACCTGCCATACGTTATACAGCTGCAATGAAATTCTTTATTTTTTACTCTTTTATAAAATGATGACCCCGAGTGTCACCACGATACAATTCCTGAACTCTCCATTGACACAAAATAATATTTTACAAGAATAGTCACGTGTAATGTTTTGTCTCGTAATACTGCCAGATAGTGAATCGTCGTAGAGCGTGATGAACTTGATTTCAAAAGTGTTCGATTTGAGTGTTCGATTCAAAAAATTACCAAAACTTTAAATCGTAAGATTACTTCTGCCCAAAAAGCAATGTAAGATTATAACTTTAAAAGTGGAATAACTAATCTATAAAAAATGTAGATGGTGATACAGTTTCAGTATTATTTCGAGAGATTTTTACACGTTTTGTAACACTGCTAAAATAAAATTTTAGCAATATATATATATATGAGGTAGGTATATGAAAGATAACCGAAGGGAGAGACATGTCTTTATTCGTAAAAATGTAATTTTCTTGAGTAATATTTTATTAAAATAAATGTAATTTTGTTATAAAATGTAATTTCTTTAGCTCATACGTTATTATAAATATGTCTTTCTCTGAATTCACATTATTGTAAAAAAATATAATATTAGAACCGCTTTAAAACAGAAAACACGCTTAGAAAAAGTCTCGTAAAAACCAAACCAAAAATTTACAAACATGACTAAAAAATCTGTGTTTAGAGTATAACATGATCTTGTAATAGGGAACAAATAGGCGGGACAAAAGGCCACTAAACGTGATAATCAACGGACATAGCAAAAATAATAATACAAATAAATAGTGGAGAAGTCTAAAATTGCTCAGCACTGCTGGTCTCATTCATCACATCGAATGGGATGAGCCAATATAATATACCACGAGATGAATTTCTTTTTAAACACTTAATGAGGCTTCATACATAAAATACAGACTAACACTTGTCAATCTTCGGTTGAGGTTAGGTCACATTGAGTACCAATATTAAAAAAGAATTAAGTAGGAAACTTAAAAATATTAATCAAACAAATTTCAACCAACAAATTCAACCACGAACGATGACATTGAAGCGTAGGATTAAAAGATAAGGTCGGAGGACAAGGGTCTTTATCCTTCACCCTCCCGACCATCGCCTTCATGTCTTATTGTTTCAGATGACGCGCCGCGATACCACATGAAATGCCGACATTGATTTTCACGGGAGTGTTCCACTTTCGCTAGTGCGGGTGTGAAGTGTTGTGTGTCCTCTTCACTTCTGTACACTGACAACGTCTGGGTTCATTTCCCACTCTCTGGACTTCAAACTGTTATCAGGTATGATACATATATTTTTAGTGCCAGCCCACTTCTACACGTTGTAGAGTTTAAATACGTGTTTATGTATTATTTTTACACATGCATGGTAGATTTCAATCCTCGAACATAGTGTTATACATTTTGAAACATATAAAGATGGTAAATGTCAGAGATTGTATTATCTTTTCTAAGTACTATAGATAGATATGAGATCAGAGATAAAAATAAGCCAATTCTTGTTTTTGTTCTCTATATTTCATAATGTAATTTTGAGGGATTGCAAAAATGTTGTTAACATATAAAGCCAATAAACTATAGAAATCTGACCATCTACACATTAAGAATGTCCCAACGAGTTTAGTAAAACACTATAAAATAATGAATAAAAGCAATTCTTTGTATTTCTACCATGGTAAATATTGAATTCACAAACGTTTCTACGCTTGGGAGATCTCTCCCTTTGATCCAAAAAACTATTGTTTGAAATTTTTTTATAACATGTTCATACCACTTCATGCCAAATTCCATAAATTCACAATATGGCTATGGGCTGTTTTGCCATAAAGCTGTACCCAGTTTGACATTGAAAGTACTAGACCTATAATTCTAAGTTCAAATTGAGCAAATGTGTACCATGAATAATTAATTTCATACATATTTCAATAATAAAGCCATGTTTTCTACAGATCAAGATCTATGCTGAAAAATACTCGACATTTAAATAATGTATATTAATATGTTTTAACACTACAGTACTGTTTGCTGACAAGTCGGTTTTCAACAAAACAATTAGAAGGAAATATTTAAATATTTAATATAGGCATATATAAAATGTATATTTAATATTCCTTACTAATTTTTTTGCTGAAAACTATTGACTTGTCAACACACTGAACTGTGGTTTAAAAGCATGTACATATTCTTGCACTATCATTACAGCTGAAACACACTTTGTGAATGTCACTATACTTATTCCGGTGTTTTGAGCATATTCGCTTCTCAGCCTCTGTTTAAAATCATTACTGTGCAGCTTTTCCATATCAACCTTTATAAATTGGTCAACAACTAAACTTTTTAAACATATTCTAAACAATGTCAATCACAATGTTTTGCCTAAATCCATCTATTTGTTTAATGTGCAAAGACAAGATATGGACCTTGAATTCTGCTTTTTTAGTTTAAAAGACAAAACTATAACTATTAACAAAAGTCATGATTTACTTTAATTTGTTCTATAGAAGTCCATGCTAGTTTTGGTTAAAATCCAAGGCCTCTTGGATGTTCAGGATTGTTGGAAAGAAAATATTTATTACCCTGAAGGTTCACTCTCATGAATCCAAAAACATTTACAATTATTTTCAGTTACAGTTTTTCGTATAATAATTGACCTTGTTTCAAATATAATGCTGGGTAGTTATAAATAAGCCAATTTTGGCTCTGAGCCTTTGTACTTTGGATTTTATAGGACGCTGAACAAATATCCTGGGTCAAATGTATTTAACTACATGTCAATACAAATTTTGGTTAAACCCATGGATTCCGACAACCAAAATAGTTGTGAAGAAAGTATTTTGGGTGTTTCACTTCCTTGGTTCCAGATGTGCTCACAAACTATCATCTGTTATCATTTCTGTCCCATAGATCTTTATACAAATTTTGGTTGAACCATGCAATCACACAGTGTCTATAGTAGTAGTACAGAAATCTGTTTTAGCTCTGGAGTTTCAGCTTTTTTGGTACGATTGGTCCTGTCATCAAACCTGACCATGTTGTTTGCTTTTATAATATCTTTACCAATTTCTGTATAGATCCATTGAGGATAGTGGGAGTGATCGTGATAATACAGAGAAGTGATTTGTTTACAAATACATTGAGTAATGTGCAGATAAAAAACTTTTATTTTTATCACTAAAAAGACAACCATCATAGTATTTACTTGGTAATTTTTAGCTGGACAAAAATACTACTTAACAAATATTCTGAAAAACGTAAATACAAAATGAGGAAGGGTTGCTAAAAGTCCCACAAGAGAGTTCTTTTATGGCTGATTTACATCTGAGCAACCCAATGGGTGTCCAGAAAAGGCATATCAGAGTATAACTATCAAGATATTGGGACAAAGGGATGATGGCAACAATAGGTCTAATTTACTGTGGGAAATCATGGCTGGTGTGGGTGGGATTCCTTTGTTGTGAAAGACTTTAGCAAGTCTAAAAGTGAGGAATACGTCTTCCCTGCCTGATCCAACTGGTAGAGGCTATAACAGAGCAAATCACCCCTTCTTCTGAGGTGGCATTGCTGAAATATAGCACAATATTCCCCCTAATGATGACTGTACCTTGGAATCTCAGAACAATGCGGCTCCCTCCTCGTTGGAGACAGTAATAAGATACATAGTTTGAAGGAATAACTGATGTCAAACTCCACTCTCCAGTTTTGCCATCCCCACAGCTCTATTTTCATTGGATTAGAATTCAGTTAAAACCTCCTGTTATTTTTGTAATTTGCTGCAAGTTGATGTAACTAGTCAGTTCTTGTGATCATGGACGGAAAATTTAAAAAATGATGGTTTTGTTTCTAACATGCACCACAGAAAGAGCAGACCCAGTCCTTGTTTTTGGTGAGGGCCACCTGAGTTTAGATACCATTGTCATTGCTGTAGCAGACAATTTTGCATTTCAATACAATAAAAATTGTAAGAAATTTAATTTGGAATGAAATTGACTTATACTAAAAGTTTAGTTCATAAAGTACAGTTAATTTTATTTTTTACGGTTACTTTACAAGAGTTATTGTTTTTTTCTCATATACATTTTTCAAAATCTCTCCCCTGGAATTGCCACTGCACATGGCAGTTTCAACTGTACCTGAATTGCTGTCTGGAAGAGAGAATTACAATGTATCAAACATCTAACACAGCTAAAATTTCACAAAAAGAAAGGGCAAGCAAAAGGAAAGAAATAAATGTTTTGGGATGAATGGCAAATCTCTGATTGGCCATTCTTCAATATTGCCTAGTATTTTATTGCAAAATATAGCACATACTAACCCTTATAATGGCTTGTTTTAGTTTTAATGATGTAAATACATCTCTACTTTAAAGTAATTAACATCATCTTCTAATAATGCAATAATCACTTTGTGAAGGATTTGGTTGTCTTAAGAGTGTGAAGTTGTATGTGAGTTTGGATCTCTCATCTCAATTGATTAGGTTAATAGTGTATAGATTTATTCAAGTCTTCCATTTGAAAAAATAATGCCTTCATAGCTAGAGTATGGAATCTGGTAAACCGTCTGTTTATCCCAAATGTGTGACAAGTGGAGTAAATTATCCATATATCCAAAGTGCGTGTCTGGTAAAGTACAGTAAACTGTCTATATGTCCCAAGTGTGTGTAGGGTGAAATAACCAACCATGTATCCCAAGGTGTGTTGGTTGCAGTAAACCGTCTAAATATTCCAAGCAGGCCCTACTCAGTCCAGTTTTTTATAAACGATTTTACCAGGGCCAGGGCCCCACCCAGATGTCTACGAGGTGACAGGAGCATGGTGGCAGGACATGACGGGCCCGACCGAATATCTTTTCTGGGATTCGCCAAAACTGAGTAGCGCCATGACTCCAAATATATGTCAGGTGTAGAAAATGCCCTTGTATCCTATGTCGGATGAAGTAAACTGTCCATATACATCCCAAGTGTGTGTAGGGTAAAATAAACCAACCATGTATCCCAAGGATTTGTTGGATGCAGTAAACTTTCTATATATTCCAAGTGTATGTCAGGTGTAGTATATTGTCCATATATCCTAGGTGTGTCATGTGAAGTAAACTGTCCATATATCCCATGTGTGTAGGGTGAAATAAATCAACCATGTATTCCAAGGATTTGTTGTACACAGTAAACTTTCTATATATTCCAAGTGTATGTCAGGTGTAGTATATTGTCCATATATCCTAGGTGTGTCATGTGAAGTACACTGTCCATATATCCCATGTGTGTAGGGTGAAATAAACCAACCATGTATTCCAAGGATTTGTTGTACACAGTAAACTTTCTATATATTCCAAGTGTATGTCAGGTGTAGTATATTGTCCATATATCCTAGGTGTGTCATGTGAAGTAAACTGTCCATATATCCCATGTGTGTAGGGTGAAATAAACCAACCATATATTCCAAGGATTTGTTGTACATAGTAAACTTTCTATATATTCCAAGTGTATGTCAGGTGTAGTATATTGTCCATATATCCTAGGTGTGTCATGTGAAGTAAACTGTCCATATATCCCATGTGTGTAGGGTGAAATAAACCAACCATGTATTCCAAGGATTTGTTGTACACAGTAAACTTTTTATATATTCCAAGTGTATGTCAGGTGTAGTATAATTGTCCATATATCCTAGGTGTGTCATGTGAAGTAAACTGTCCATATATCCCATGTGTGTAGGGTGAAATAAACCAACCATGTATTCCAAGGATTTGTTGTACATAGTAAACTTTCTATATATTCCAAGTGTATGTCAGGTGTAGTATATTGTCCATATATCCTAGGTGTGTCATGTGAAGTAAACTGTCCATATATCCCATGTGTGTAGGGTGAAATAAACCAACCATGTATTCCAAGGATTTGTTGTACATAGTAAACTTTCTATATATTCCAAGTGTATGTCAGGTGTAGTATATTGTCCATATATCCTAGGTGTGTCATGTGAAGTAAACTGTCCATATATCCCATGTGTGTAGGGTGAAATAAACCAACCATGTATCCCAAGGATTTGTTGTACACAGTAAACTTTCTATATATTCCAAGTGTATGTCAGGTTTAGTATATTGTCCATATATCCTAGGTGTGTCATGTGAAGTAAACTGTCCATATATCCCATGTGTGTAGGGTGAAATAAACCAACCATGTATTCCAAGGATTTGTTGTACATAGTAAACTTTCTATACATTCCAAGTGTATGTCAGGTGTAGTAAATTGCCCATATATCCTAGGTGTGTCATGTGAAGTAAATCATTCATATATCCCAAATGTCAGTCGGATAAAGTAAAGAAAAATATGAACAATATAATATTCCTAGAGATGGCATTACTCTCTGATGGCAGGCTAATTTATAGCATTATGTTTTGTTTTAGATTTATAAAAAACCCAAATCATTATATTTATTATACTGTGTTCAATAACATTATTTTCTGCAAAACTTACAAAAAATTATACTATTGATAAAGAGTATCAGTAATTAATGTTTGGAACACTGAAATTTACAACAAAAATTATAACAATTAAAAAAGGTGAATCATACCTGATAAATCTTTTTAATTCAGTCAGTAACACCAAATCTGAAGAATTTTATGTAATTTGTGAAAATATGTACTTTATATAACTTTCATGATTAAAAAAACGTCTAGGTACATTATTTTGCAACATCTACAAGTAAAATGATGCAACATATTTTCACAGACTAGTATATTTACCCTCAAGTTCTTAATGGATATTATTCAATATAACTATGATTTATGATGTGATAATTTGCGTGTAACAATTTTAAATGTAAATAAAAATTTAACAATAACATAACACGAACCACCAACTAGAATGAAATCGTACCAAATAAAAATGAAACGTAAACGAAACCAGACCAGAACACAGTTGTGGCACAGCCATTGCTCATCTATGCTAAAATGAAAACAAAACTATCTTTTAAACATTTCTTTTTTCTACATTTGTTACTGTACACACACAAAATAATAAACAAACAATTTTAAGTCACAAAATAAATATGTTTGTGTACAACAATTAAATTTCATATTTGTTTTTTTTTTAAATGCTTTTAAAGATTTAATTATGAGAATGTCTATTACCTTGACTATCTCTCCCTAAATAACAAAACTAAATATATCCCACTTTACTTACTATTTAGACAGTTATAAATTATTTGGTGAAACGCAAAATAAATGATTGTTTCCATTAAACATGGATGAACTGTATCATACTTGCTTGGTACTAGGTTCCTGCAATAGCATTTGCATTAAATGAGCTAATAGTGTTGCTAGACTAGTAAAAAACAAATAAGCAAATTATACTTAACAATAAAAATGAAAGGAATATCTCGATCATCCATCAAAATACACAGCACATTTTCTCACCCTTAGATAAATATCAAATCATTCTCAAATAAATTAAGCTTTATATTTTAGCTTAACCTGAGTCTAAAATGAAAAATGCTAGTGTACCTAAATATTGAAAACTACACAATGAGGGCATCTTATTTAGTTCATATGCACCAGGTGTTGGGATAATAGTTTTAGCCCAAAACATATTGAAAGGGGAATAGTCTTGGTTTCTGTAATACAGGAGATAGTAATGGAGAAGGAATTTGAATGCTGTGTTACAAAAATCTAGTTCTTCATAGGGTCTTATTCCTTTGTTATCGCTTGTGTGTGTTTGTCACTATACGTTACAGAAAAAGCAGCATAGTACAACTCAACAACCCTGATAATTTGTGACTGTAACGAATTTGGTGACTGGATAGCCCTAAGTCTAGAAATTATATAAAGTATTTTAACAATTTAAAACAAATACCTTTTTTAACAAGTTTTGCCCTTAAATATCAAAAATGTTTTTAGAAAACCTTTTTTTAGAAAACCAAGAACAGACAATTAATAAAAATAGATTTACTCCCACATATACACAAGTAACTGTGTGAACATATTTAATGTGTTTTCTAGAAAAAGTTAAATACACAAGATGTTATAATTATATTTTATATTTATTAAATAATTAGGTTTGTTAATATATTATATTTATATTAAATTTATTAAATTATTGTATGTAATTTTAGTTGTATTCAGTTGTTCCTTACTTGATTGACACAAAATTCAGTTTATTTCATGAGGAAATAGAATATTATTGCAAACTCTACTTTTGTAAAATTAGTTTTGAAATTCAACTAAAAGGATGCAGTAATTTCGAAGAAACTCCAGTAAGAAGACATGTAGAAGCTATAAATAGATTGAGGGAGAAGTCTACGTTTGTATGAATTTCTATAAAATTGAATATCATAATCTTACACGTATTCAAAGAAAAAGGAAGAAAAAAGTACACACAGTAAAAATCCTACATACTTTTATTACAAAAGCTATACACAATTTTGCATCATTCACAATACAACGCATGATTTATATCAATTATATATATCGCAGGGTACAAAGTAAAATAAACATCTCATGAGATCAGTTAAACATCATTATCAATAAGTAATGCAAAGAATCACCTCAAATGTTATAGTTTTTTATTCAAATTTCGTCACAATTTGATAAGGAACAGAAGAACTCATATTATACCTTCTTATTGTTAATGTAAATTAACCTGAAATCTTCGACTTATATTGTAGAGACACTTACTTAAATCAACAACACACAATTTGAGCCAGTTAAACAATGTTTTTATGTGTATAAACAATTGAACAAAATAGAAAGTAAAGGGAAAAACACATTTGTTTCACAAAAACAAACCATGGAAGAGTAAAAAAAACGAAAACAAAAGGTTTGATTAATTAATAAGAACTTCCAAAGTGCATATTTTTAATCTATAAAAATATCCATGCAGTAGAAAGGTGTATATTTTTATTAGACTAATTTATTTGCTATTGCATGCCACAAAATCAGTTAACAGTTTTCAAACAGAATGAGTACATGTTGTTAAATATTTTTGAGAGACAAGAAAATTAATGGGAAATTATAAAAATCTAAGACTGTAAGTAAGTAAATTCAAAAGATATAGGATTTGATATATGAAAAAAGTAAATTTGAACTAAATAATACAATTTACATAATATTTTATGCAAAAAAATAATGATTCTCCCACTTCTGATAATTTAATAAAGCATTGCACCATCATGTGTGAGCACTAGTGCTACACTCAAGTTGACCAAAGAGGTTTAATTAATTGTGTACTACTTATTTAGTTTTAATGTTATAGTACCCATGCTGTCCTTATCCTGATATATAAATTATAAGTTTTTTACAATTTATGTAATAATTTTGAGAATTTATACTTTAATTTTTACCAGTTAGTAGAAATTAACAACACGAAATATGGCTTTTTGTAATATTGGAAAGTACAAAATATATAGGTACTGTACATCAAAATGTAATGAAACATTACTGCATTTGAAAGTAAATCTAGAAGAAATTCATGAAATACTGTATTTTATTGTGTGAACAGGTAAAGCTTGTTATGCAGAATAAATATATTAATTTCAACATAAAACAACTGAACAATATTAAAAATGTTAAACAAAACAATAGCACCAGCTGTATATTGTTTAACAATAGAGTTGCAATCAAATTATAACAACCGAGAAGACTTTTTATGTTACTACCATTATCAATAAATAAATAACTTCTTAACAAAATCACAATTTGACAATTAAAATATTACACGACTTATTTACACAGTATCTCTGCCCACAGGGTTAGTGATGGGCTCAAGAAATATAAAATCTATGAATATATTACATATATAAATAAATCACATGTTTCTCCATGACACTTGGCACGGAGATCAGTCAGTATATACAAGCGAAAAGCCATAAGTTTAGTTAAAATTATTAATGTTGATACATGAATAAATCTAAGCATGACCTTTTCTAGTAAACAAAATGAAAACTCGCAGGTGATATTAGTTTAAACATTGAGAAAGCACAGAGAAAATTAGTTTGCTATAGTCCTTCTTTTCAAAAGGTTGAATGTCAAATAACCACAACATTGTCATATAAGAAACAAATCTTAGTGAAAAGAAATCTGTAATATATATAAATATAAAAACATAAACTCTATGTCATATTCTTAAACTGGATAACTTACACTAGATAATCGAGTTTAACTTATTAGGTACTTCAGTCAACTCATTTTAAACCAAGAAACAAAGAGGCATCAACATTTTAATGTTAATTAAATAACCCTTACAACAGTAGTTATCTAAGGGTGTGGTGTCATTTTGAAATTAATATTACATGTGTGATAAGTCTGTTGTCATTTTGATAATTTGTGTCAGAAAAATGTCAACATCACTCAAATAGTGTAAATGCTTGTCAATCAATGTGCATAATCATCCATATATGTTGGTTGAAAAATACAAAACTCAAGTCACAAAATATTACAAAGACAAAAGTTTGTCTAATTTAAATTAATTTTAGATGTCCCCATACTTAAAAATGTGGGGTTCTGAATATTTGTAACCCTAGTAGTGGCTATCGGCTGTTATCCACTAACCACAGAGCGATTAATTTTATAACTATCAGTCACTGTTTGTTACACTAAAAAAATATTTAATTAAATGTAATTTTAAATTTTAGTTTTTGACCTGTCTATAGACATCATTTTTGCAGTGTGTGAAGACGTGGACTAATGATTCAATAAAGTTGTTATAGTGGCTATCCTATTGTTGTTGTACTTTATAATTCAAGCATTTTATTATTTTTAAATCCCATAATTGTTTTATGTTGGATGTAGTAGCAGTACAAATTATTTTAGTCTTCTAATATACCATACGGTAAAAGTTGTTCCTATCTAAAGTTCCGTTTTTGTGTTTTGCACGTTTTTTAATTTCAAAGCTTAGTTTTTTCATATTTTTGTACAAAAACCCATACATATTTAAAGCCTTCATATTATTTCATAACTTTTAATTATCTTGGAATTTCATAATTTAACAAAGAAAAACATTCCCAAACTAAAACAAAATGAGTGTAAAAGATTTTAAAAGTATTTAGTTTAAAAAAAGTAATCACACACATAACATATATGCATTCAATTTGATCAAAATATTGTTCCTTTATCCTTTTTTCTGAAAGATTAATTTAAAACATATTATCACAACTACTATATAACAAATCTTTACATGAAATCTCTTACATAGCAAAACAAAAACATAGAAGTGACCACCACTACTACAGTGAAATAAAAGATCTCTTTATTTAACTGTAAAATTCTTCTGGTGAATCACTGGTTGTAAAAGCTTTGTGTACTTATAACATTTTAAGATTCAATTTTGTAAAATGCACTTGTCTCGATATATTAATTGTTGGCAATTCATTCCAGATCTATATAGCACAAAATGCTCTGATTTGAAGCAAATAAATTTGTGTAAGTACTTGCTAAATCTAGTAACACATCAAACCTTAGAGACTGCTTACTCATCTTATCAACAATTCTCTATTTAGTGTGGTTTATTTTTTGTTCTAAATGTTTATTTATAAACATGATGAAAGAAACAATAAGAAAACTGTCAAGCAAGCAGATTTTTTTGTTGAATAATAAATGAATAAAGTATATTTAATTTTAATTGGACAATTAACAAATCCAACAGAAAATCCAATTTAAATACATGTTTTACAAGAATTTATAAAAAAAACTAGTACAAAAGAAGTTTTTACACGCAAGTAGTACAAATACTAGCACACATACGTAACATAATATTATATTTAATACAATGGTATTTAAATTTATTTCTCATAAACTAAAATCAAAACATTAACAAAAAAACTTGCCACAGTGAAATATTTGTTTTACACTTTCTTTACTTTCAACAACAAATTATATTACACTTAATTTAAAAAGATTTTTAATTTCTAATTGGAAAATAATTCTATTCAATGTTGTAGTCCATCTTAATGTACAAACTTTTATTAACCAAAAGAAAGAGAAATTATACAGCGATAACGTCCTTAAGAATATGGCTATCATGTATGGCTATTAGTTTATGCTAATCTATTATAACGAAACTATAACAATAATGTTCTGGTCCCTTTGCTAGTTATGGTTATTATTCTGAGTTGTCATCACAAATTTCTTACAATTGCTTTTATTTTTTAAACATAAGTTACATTTGGTTATTAACAATAAGAAAAATCAATTATTTTGTTTGACCTTTCAATACCCAATTAAAAGAATCATGACAAACTAAAGCACTGTTAACATTTCATTCCTGTTTAATCAACAAAATAATCCTTTGACTGAATATGGAATTATTATTAACCTATGGTTTCAGTATCATTAATTACTCAATATTTAGCGTGGGCGCAAATAGAAAATATTATCATTACATTTCTGTACTTTTGTCTGTAATAAAAGTATAACAAGAGAGTGATTGTTTTCAGTTATTGATTAAATGTTACACTTCAAACACTTTCGCCATCTTAATTTTAGTCTGTATTTATAGAAGATATCCCATTTTAAAAACATCCCTAATTAGCATCTGTTTAATTTTTTAATATTTATTATTGGGTTTTTTTAATCTCAAACATATCTACTACATTGTTTAAAAATTAAAAAGTAACACGCTTCATAAGAAAACCAATGATGTTTGGATGTAAATACTAACTAATCATATATTAAAAGGAAACATCTCCCATTATTCTACAACGAAAAAGTGTTTAACATTGTTATTGTAAGGAAAAACTATCTTTATTACATTTTTATTTTTTTTTTATACCTAAAAAAGAATCCATAAGTAGCAATACTTCCAAACAACCTTAAGACATTGCTTCTATTTGTTTTATGATTTTTAAGATATATGCAATTGCTATTTGAATTTTGAGTTCTCCTTTCAAATGTTTGACAACATTGTTATAGTCAGCGTTCTCAAAAATACATTTTTAATGATAATACTGAATTTTGGAGCTCATGCTTACATATTTTTTTACTCATTTAAGTTATAAATTTTAAATTGTATAATTTACTTGAGTTGTATTCATTCCAATTGTATTAGTTTACAATAAAAAACCCTTTTATATTTATATTGAGGGCACCATAATTTTCATTTCAGCAGAATAGAATTTCCACAATTGCCAATTTGTACTGATTAATTACATTTCACAGTACATAAAATAAATCCTTTATTATGATTCTCCTATTCCAGTAATAAAACAACATGTTGTTTACAATGGAGATAGAAAAAATTGCCCTACAAATGAGAGAAACTTGATTCCTAAAATTTTAGGGTAAATGCTGAAAATTCCTTTCAGGAATAATTCTACGAAATAAAATAAACACTCTTTTATAACAATCTCAGGATGAAATTCCATGACAAACAGAATTCAATATACCGGGTATCGAAAAGTCATACAATGCTGTACAGGACAAACTTTGGCAGTCTTTTAGCTGGAGAGGGAACCTCCGCTGACCTGTGTGTGGGCCAACATGAGGATGTCCTTCTTCTCCTTGGGGAAGCGCAACTCGCGTCCGGCCAGCCTGGCAGTCTCTAGCTCTCGCTCCGCCTGGTGTAGCTCTCGGCCCAGCGCGCCCAGACACTCCTGCTCTCGTGCAATCCAGTCCAGTGCCATCTGCGAGCGCATGTCATCGTCCAGTGCGCGGTTACTATAATGTGCTACCACCTACAACAAATGCGCCACATTACTTGACAAATGTTCACCTTTTAAAATTAAAATAAAGTAAAGTAAAGATGCCTTATTTTACCAGGGCTAAGAAGGCCTCTCTCTAACACTTAACCAGGAGGACCAACGGCTTAAAGGTAATTTCTGAACCACCACCAACAGCCGGGCAGGCGAGCTGCTTGCTAGGACAGGACCCATCCAAGCAGCAGCTCAGCGGTCACCCATCCAAGCAGCAGCCATACTCGATGTTGCTTGATCTGGTTATCTTGTGATAACTGTTGTACCCGCTACACTGCGCAATTGGCAAATTGGCTAACCGGCCTTTTAGGTTTCCTTCTAAGAAATCATATTAATTTTTCAATCTTAAAATATCAATTATTCTACAATAAGTCCACAACAAAGTTTACTTAATGAAAAAGGTTTTTATTTTAATACTAAATCGTACGAATTCAGAAATATTGTACGAAAGAACAAATATAATTATAGGGGCTGAATTCTTTTACAACTACAATATAAGCTATAATAATACCATATTGTATGTATTACCACAGAATTTTTAATTTGGATTATTTTGCACAGAATTCTTGAGACTAGTCACTGGAATAATACACAGAAATCTTCCCGAATATAACAGGGTACCTATCACAAGGTAAACTTTGAGATTGATTTTTTTTTTTTGCTAATGCCTGTTGAGAGAAAGTACATTAATATTTTGTTAAAATTTGTTGCCTCAATCACCGATTATAAAAATAATGATACTCTAAACATGAAACACAATCTTTGGCAAATTGGCTAACCGGCCTTTTAGGTTTCCTTCTAAGAAATCATATTAATTTTTCAATCTTAAAATATCAATTATTCTACAATAAGTCCACAACAAAGTTTACTTAATGAAAAAGGTTTTTATTTTAATACTAAATCGTACGAATTCAGAAATATTGTACGAAAGAACAAATATAATTATAGGGGCTGAATTCTTTTACAACTACAATATAAGCTATAATAATACCATATTGTATGTATTACCACAGAATTTTTAATTTGGATTATTTTGCACAGAATTCTTGAGACTAGTCACTGGAATAATACACAGAAATCTTCCCGAATATAACAGGGTACCTATCACAAGGTAAACTTTGAGATTGATTTTTTTTTTGCTAATGCCTGTTGAGAGAAAGTACATTAATATTTTGTTAAAATTTGTTGCCTCAATCACCGATTATAAAAATAATGATACTCTAAACATGAAACACAATCTTTAAATGGAATCACTCAATATTTTACAAAAATGAATTAAAGTTCAATCTTGTCAATAGTGAGATTTTAAATTCTTAGAATGCTAGTTCTGTGAATTTGTGGTGTAATGGTGCCTTTGGAGGTTACTAATATTTGATGATGGTCCTGAACTATATCAAGCAAATAAAGGATAGAAAAACAAAATAAATGTGGCAAATCTAAAAACAAGAAATGTTATCTTGCTTTTTATGTTTGATATAACATCTTCTTGAGGGTGCATTGAAATCCAACATGAAAGTACTTTTTAAATGGCTGAAGAAAACCATTATGAGTAGATGTTAAAACTTAGCATTGGATGCTGGTATCACTTCAAACAAATAATATGAAATGAAAGCTAGGATAGGTCTCCCGTCTATCCCACCCACTTCTATCTTGGTTGTGGCTTAAAGAGACAGACAATGAACAGACACTGCCCAAAACAACAGCTGGGGTTACAAAAAGATTTTTTGCAGGAGCTTGTATTCATTATCATGATGCCCTCTACATCCAATGGAGCTGGTCAATAGACTGCCTTGCTAGAGTAAAGAATTTCAATAGCTTCAAGACAAGGACATAGCCAGCGAGGGGGTTCAAGGGGTCCAGACCACCCCCAAATTTGTAATTGTTTCTATTACTTTTTTAATAAACGATTATTATTATTTTAATAATTCAGTACTTCTAAGATGTACTGCTGAAAGATTATTCTCAACACAGATACGGGTCAAGAACCTTTTACAGAAACACTTTTTTTGGCCATACTTTCTATCTACTTTGGGAAAATATTAGTTGTCTTGACCTCCCCCCCAAAATGTTTTCCTTTTTACTTAATCATTATAGCTTCCCTCATTCTCCTAAAAAAAATAATCAAAACGTATGCATAAGGTTAATGATAATTGTATGAACAGACATTGTAGATTGAAACAAAGCTATAACCAGCTGTTGTGATGTTCAGAATATCGGTGGGCTTAATAATTGTTGTAAACTGCCCCATATGTTGTGGTTCTAAATATTATGTTGATATTTATGTGGTGATGATTAGATGGATGTCCGATGTATGTTAAGATGAAGGTGTTGAATTATGTTAATTATTTGCCTCGCGTTGTCATGTAACTTAGTTTCGGGTTTCCAAAGTGAGGTTATGTTAGCTGGTACACATGGTCACTGAATATGTCAGTAGGGCCTTTGACAGTATTTCACATGACATCTTGTTAAATAAATTAGAATATTATGGGATCCGCAACGATCAGTTAAGTTTCTTCAGGACCTATTTGTGTGGTAGACTACATATGGTTTGTGTTGGAGATCAATATTCATCTCGAAAAGAGGTTCTTGCTGGGGTCCCACAGGGTTCTGTCCTTGGCCCCCTTCTGTTTATATTATACATGAACGATTTGCCAATCAGTCTAAGCTGTAAGACAATATTATATGCAGATGACACATCTTTAATTGTAAATGACAACTATTTAGCTAACGTTTTAAGTGACACGAACAGAGTAGTTAATAAGGCTAGTCTATGGTTTGGGTCAAATCTTTTAAGAATTAATGAAAGTAAGACTGAACTCATACTATTTTCATTGAGAAATTTTGAAATAGAGGATGACATTTCCAAACCAGTAAAGCTTCTTGGTGTCTCGTTAGATCACAAACTTGTTTGGGATGAACATACTAATAATTTAATATCAAAACTGTCAAGAGTGTGTTTCTTACTAAAAATAATAAAATCCTGTGTTAGTAAGGAGTTAATGAAGACTGCATATTTTAGTTTTTTTCACTCACATTTATTGTATGCCAATATGTTATGGGGAAATAGTGTGGGTGCTGACAGAATTTTTATATGGCAGAAAAGAGCTTTAAGAATCATGTTTGGATTAGGCTACAGGGAAAGTTGCAGAAATTACTTTACCAGCTGCAATATAATGACTGTTCCTTGCATTTTTATATTTCAGAATTTAATTTATGTCAGAGAAAATGTTACAAACTTTATTAAATTTACAGATGTACATAATTATCACACTAGACATGCCAAAGATTTAGTTTTTACCTGTTGTAAAGTTGGAAAAATATGCTAAGAGCCATAAATATCTACAGATAAAATTTTTTAATAAGTTACCAGAAGCATGGAGACTGTCAAACATTAAAGAGTTTAAAACAAAAGTGGCTAAATGGATGATAAGCCAAGCTTTTTATTCAGTAGAAGAATTCTTAAACTCATAGAAATTTTATTTAAATAGGATATATTTATATGTCAGTTGGGCTAAGTTTTACTGTTTGTTTTAACTTAATTAATTTGTAAAGTGGTATTCGCTGAGAACTGTATTTATGTCTATATATACTGACTTTGTCCAATCTGTAAGGATAAATGACAATAAAAAATTATTCTGATTCTGATTCTGAATATGTCGAAAAACCAATGTCATTGAATTAGGTTAATAGTTTGTGTTGACCGCAAGTAATTATTCAGAGTTTGTGTAAAAATGTTTGTATGATATTTGATTGTAAAGTGATTCCAATGAAGGTCTAGCTCAGTCAATAAAAATATGATACACTCACCACTTAGATGATTTCTAGGATAATAAATTTCCTTGCATTTCACTTACATAAATTATTTTAAGTATTTCAATGTAATTCTATTCACCAATTTAATTCAATTGAACATGTAACTCTGATGATCCGTGTAATGCATGTTCTTTCACAACATATTGATTAAAATCAAGTACAAGGAGTATTAGAAAAATAAGGTTCCCTATGCCACAGAGACAGAATGCGATATTTTGGGAGAAATTTGGCAACACTGTCTTACTCATCAGCTGTCCCTCTCTCTATCCATATCACTCGCGCTTCGCTACGTCCAACAGTGCCGGCCTAGCTGCCTTCGAAGATGGAGCTCCCTATTTTTGTTACCGCCAGATGCGAAATTCGTGCTGTGATACGTTGTTTAAATGCAAAACAGATTTCACCTATTGAAATTCATCATCAATCAGTTAATCGAAGTTTATGGGGAAAACTGCGACACATTAAGAAAACTGAGACGCGCGATCCAGAACTGCCGGAGAGGAAGATTGTCCATTGGTGTGAGCATTCTCCATAACAACGCTGGACCTCATGTCTCACGTCAAACTCAAGAACTGCTTAAAAATTTTGGCTGGACTATTGTGCCCCATCCCCCCTACAGCCCAGACCTACTAGCTCCAAGTGATTACCAATTATTCCAAAAATTAAAGGAACACTTGGGTGGCCAACGCTTCAGTACCGATGATTAAGTCAAGGAAGAGGTTACTCGATTCCTCAAAGGATTGGCGGCAGAATCCTACAACATGGAGATAGAAAAGTTGGAGCATCGTCTACAAAAGTGTTTGAACAGAAACGGGGATTATGTGGAAAAATAGCTTAACTTTTAAGTTTAAATTGATGTATAACACCAAGTAAAAATATACAGCTGTCTATTTTAAAAAAATCATGGGAACCTTATTTTTCTAATACCCCTTGTATATTCAAATGTTAATCCCACTACATTATATAATTTTCAATTTGCAATTCACAAATTTAATCATATCAAATTTTATTTAAAAATGTGCTCTCTGACACGAGGACTACTAACACATGTCCTTTCTCTTTCACCCATCAAGCAAGAAGGCTGGTAATCTGCTGCAGCTGTCGAGTCAACACACAAGAAGTTGTGAGCTCTTTAGTCTTGAACCCAAACTAATACGTTTTACCTTATTGTTCTTTCATATTAGCAACACATTTTAAATTTCTTTAGTGAGTATCGTGAAATAAATAACTGAATTGATTCCAGTATAAAGTTGACTTATCTTTTGCTATTTTAATTGTTTTAGTCTTACATGTAATAATCATCTGTTAGTGATACACAACAACTTCCACTTACAGATCTGCCACGAACAATTTGAAATTTAAATTTGAATCATATTTATCTGTTACAGTTGATGTTTTTCATATATATAATTCATATATATATATATATATATATATATATATATATTTCATATATAAACCTTACTGGCTCTGAAGTTGTAATGGACTATGCCATTATTTTTGTTGTTGTGGATTCACTATAGATGTCTCATTTTAAATATATAATTTAACACATCGAAAAGCTATGAGTTTTTCTTGTAAAACATATAATTTCTCGTTATTTCAGCGATGAAGTGCAAAAAATGTTTCACATTTTATTTCTTTGTAACTGATTAAAATATCAAATAGGATCATAAAACTATGTGAGGTCTAACAGAGTTCTTAACATGAGCTCTGATCAAGATCTGTACAGCTGGTTCTTAAAAGTTAAGGGTTTGATTCCCACAAGCCACAGAGCATGAGCTACCATTTATTATTTAAATTTTGTCAGGTAAGGCATTTAAGCGTGAACAAATTTTGTAATGTCTTTCAAATTAAGCCAAGAATTTGTCTAATTTGTAACAATAACAAAAACTAAACTTTGTACTTAATTACCCACAAAACTTCCATTCCATATTGTGCCGAAGAAAATTGGCACAAAAACACAACTTTTTTCTAAACATACATATATTTTTAAAAAACCCCAATTTTTAAAAGCTGGTTGAAGTGAAATGACCTTGATTTTTACTATGTATGGCAAATGTTAAATCTCACTTTGGGTCGAAGCCCATACATTTTGTCGTAAAGTTATGGGAGTTGTCTCATTTTAAAGTAGGACTAATATGCATCCAAAGGCTTTGTGGTCTTTCTTGTGAACTTTATACTTTCAAAATATTTAACAAGTTCACAATATCAGCGTTTATCAAATTTTTATTATTTACCGTTGAATCTTTCAATAATAGCGGCGTCAAACGCCTAAGTATAATGAGAAAGGTATGTAGGCTTCGCCATTTTGCCAAACAAATTATTTCGTTGTTTTTTCAAATTTTTCTCCGTGTACCCCAAGGGGTACCTAAAAACATTAGTTTACTTCAATAATTAGGCAATTGTGCGCCCAACGGGTACATGATAGTCTGAGGTATTTATTTTATTTCATTTTAATTTTAAGCGCGGGATCAAATTTAATAAACCACCAAGTCAGACAAACAATAAAAACACAATAATGAAATGCATAGCAACGAGTACCCCATCGGACCCAGGACACACTTAACAAAAGTCCAGTGTGTACACGATGGCTGCCATTACAGCTGGCTCTTAACGACCTGATAGGTCCTTCTTAAAATCTTTTATGTCTGCCCTTCCGTCTGTGCGATAACTCTTAATAGAAAGATCAAAGAGACATCAAACATGGTACATATATACCTCTTGATCCGGAAGGACTATTCGTTTTGAGGTCAAATCAGCAAAGGGCAGTGAATTTACATCACTTTGGTAACAAAATGTTGTTATGTTCTATCAGGTCCTTCATTACTCAGTTGTAATGGTGTATGACAAAGGCTAAGATAAGTAAATATTTCACCCTCCTGTTAAACATTACTAAAGTGTTACTATTATTTATCATGTTACTCCTGTGATGTTGCTAAGGGTGTGACTACTACTTTCTATATTGGACTTTAATAATAAAAACTATAGACTTAAGGTCCAAAAAGAGTTTTCATAATCTGTTTAGGATATCTTTGAGGAATCTAATCCTTAGCCTACCTCCTGACGGGAGCATTGTCTCTCTCGCATCGCTTTCAAGCTGCCGTTCCAGTGAAGCAGCTGAAACACGGTCATCAACTCCTGGAACTCCAGCATGGTCCTGCCCTTATTGGTCTCCAGCATAAAGCGGAATGCCCCAATCCCTGTGTTCGGGTTGTCGGCTTCTTCAGGGTCACCCTGTGCAATGACAGAAACAGAACTGATGTTAATTTTAGGTATAGGTTTGTAATAATATGTATAATGTAATATGTAAGCATTATAATATGTAAATAATAAAATGAATTTACAATAAAACCATTTACAGTAGAAGTACAGTGTGCACATTACAATGTGAGTCCTTAGGATTCTCAGAAGTCAGTGTAACTTGATGCATATTTTAAAGGTTCTGAGAACACACACAACGTGTATCCATGTATGCTTAGGATATCCGGAAATCTGTACAATTTGAGTAATATCTTAGAGATTTTGAGAGCAAATTCCAATCCCCTTAGGATATCTGGACATGTGTACAATTTGAGTAATACCTAAGAGATTTTGAGAGCAAATTCCAATCCGAGTCCTTATGATTATTAGGCAGTCAGTGCAATTAATTTTACTAATACCTAAGACTTTCTGAGTGTAGAGTACAACAATGTAAGTCATTAGGATTCCTGGAAGTTATCCATGTATGCTTAGGATATCTAGACATGTGAACAATTTGAGTAATATCTTAGAGATTTTGAGAGCAAATTCCAATCCCCTTAGGATATCTGGACATGTGTACAATTTGAGTAATACCTTAGAGATTTTGAGAGCAAATTCCAATCCGAGTCCTTATGATTATTAGGCAGTCAGTGCAATTAATTTTACTAATACCTAAGACTTTCTGAGTGTAGAGTACAACAATGTGAGTCATTAGGATTTCTGGAAGTTATCCATGTATGCTTAGGATATCTGGAAATCTGTACAATTTGAGTAATACCTTAGATATTTTAAGAGAAAATTCCAATATCCTTAAGATATCTGGACATGTGAACAATTTGAGCAATACCTTAGAGATTTTGAGAGCAAATTCCAATCCCTTAGGATATCTGGACATGTGTACAATTTGAGTAATACCTTAGAGATTTTTAGAGCAAATTCCAATCTGAGCCCTTATGATTATTAGGCAGTCAGTGCAATTGATTTTACTAATAACTAACAATTTCTGAGAGTAGAGTACAACAATGTTAGTCATCAGGATTCCTGGAAGCCAGTGTAATGCAATATGACTATAGAGGTTATGATTGCAGTTGCAATGTGGGTACCTTGGAACTATTACGTTTATTCTCTACATACAGCCTGTGCTGTTTAATGGTGTTATGAAACAGGGCAAGAAGATAATCGGCAATGTTCTTGGAGAACGATATTGATAAAAATCGTTATCGTCATAAACACGATTTGAATATTCGCTAAATCTAACTCAGATTCAAAGTTCACATAGTCGTAAGTCTATATGTACAATGAAATTTTAACTGCACAAAGAATAAGAAACAAAGAACAGCGTGTCATTGTCAATATAACTGGTCAACATCCAAGTAGTTCTAGCACTGTCCGCTATCCGCTTAAGCGTAATAATTAATTACCCCGTTTAGCCGGTAGACCTTGGGTCGTAAAGAGAATACAAAGAAAACGTAATAAACTGTTCGTATCTTAATCTCACATCAGCACTCATGCAAACGTAAGTATCAGTAAAGACTTGTATATTATCTATATTTATAGATAGGTTGTGAAGTGGCTGTGTACTACCGATCCGGCCCGGCCGGCTCGGCTGCCGGTTGCCGGTCTGACGCAGAGAGCAAGGCAGGACAGTTATGCAGAAGGTATTTATTATGGGTCCAGATCGTCACTCAGCCATGCCAGTTTGGGTTCCAATTCGCCGGATGCAACTTATGAGTTCCTCGGGCAGTATCTTGTGAGAAAGAATGTTCTTTGACATAATTTATTCGGCATTGCGTCACCGCCTGCCCCAGTTGGTGCTAATTGCGAGATATTCTGCCCCCGGGCTCCCTCACGTCCTGTAATGAGTCGTTTCGCACAATCGCCCATTATAAGAATATAAGCACCTCCTTGCCTGGCAACCGTATGTGCTTTGAACCTCCTACGCATCGTCTAATTTCCAACTTGGAAAGTGCCGATACTCATTGGTTCTAAACTCGAAAATCAGATTTGCCGGTTTAACTCCAACAGTCTTTGTTTAAGCTTTGTATCCCACTTCAGTACCAGTATCCCACTTTTATCCGTGCCGGTGTGATGGTTTTTCTCGTCCTTGAGACTTATGCTCGGAACTTGCATTCTTTGCAGTGACAACGCCTGGACTAGACTCCAAGCAGCTTTTAGGATGTTTAAATCCCTTTTCTTTCCCTTCTTTTCTTCTTTCTGTTCTCTATTTTTGTGAGTATTAATACCGCCCCCACCCGACGAAGAGGATAGATTCCAATCCTCGAAGCGTTGTGTTATGCCTTTTTGAAATAAAGATGGCAAATGTCCGAAATCCTGTTATCCTGTCCAACAGTCTTTTCTTCACTTAGAATTATAATTTACTGTTCGTGTTATTGGTTAATGCATAACTCAATTAATTTCCTGCACTGGCAACAATATACTCTCCGAGTTTACAACAGAAACGAAACTATAACCTTAGAAGTTGCACTAAGGTTAGTAGTCGGGTCCATTCAACAAAAGCTTTAACGTCATAAAAAGTATTTCCCTTGTGAACAAAGCAGCTAGTTCCTATCTAAATATTCGCTCATTCTTACTGACATAACAATACCACCTTCAAGGCGTGTTGGATTTTTATTATGGAAGGGCACATGCCATGAAGTGGGTAATATAACCTCGTGTGTCATTTTTGTTGTGCAAAAGATGTTTGAGTATCGATCTATAAGCCTATGAAATAAAAGAGGTTAACTTGGGCAGCCCAATATTCTCACCTTTGTCTCTGAGACATGATAATGACTCTCTGAAATGCAAACGAGAGGAATTTGCAAATTACAATAATTTCTGAGTTTGAGAAAGCCTCTGTGGTTCCGTTTTACAAGACCCTCTAGCTTTACTACGTCAGATTTAGGAACATCAGTAAGGATCGGTCTGGGGTCCATCGCCATGGGAATATATCCAATGTATATCAACGTTTTGAATCAAATTTGCTGTCACATTTTTCACTTGTCAAGTAAACAATTACTATTTGAATAAACGTTTGAATTCAAACATTAAGAAATCCTTTTTAATAAAACCTGGACTTTAAACGTCTAAGGATTACTCCATATTGCACTAAATTTCTCGCTTATTAATATATTAAATCGACTTAAAATAATCTACTTTTGAGTTCATACTACTTAAGTTGGATCTTCCACATGTGATTCAAATGAATGATATTAAACCACACCAATCACAAGAACTGGAGAATACCAACCCTCAGAAATAAACATTGTCACACGCCTCAACAGTCAGGTCGGTTCTGACTAGGTTCTGTGGAGGCTTCCACGCCCCACTATGAACAAACAGTTCACTACGTATTTATTGTGCGGACGAAAATAAACAGAAATGCCTACCAGTAAATTTCCCGGGTTATTTAGCCGCGGACGGGGATCATTTCTTAGGTTCTAAACCGCCACAAAAACTAGTTTGACCTTTCGAACCGCAGCCCTTTCATTTGCCCGCGCCCGAGCCGTATATCGCCGGATATTGTTCGCATATAAAGTTACATGTTTGCGGCAATTTAAAATGACAGCCAATTACCCGGAGATATTTTGAATGAACTGTTGATATTCACAGCTGGAGCGCTGAGCGGCGAGGTCGTCAAGCCCGGGTATTTATGCCGGGCCGGGCGATACGGCCGCTGCCCCGCGACTGTGACGGGTGACGATTACTTCTGTAGACATTAAACTATCAATAAGAGCCCGCGCGGTCCGAGCTAATGAAGTAAAGCGCAATGCGCGCGGCGCGAGGGCGAACTGCCAAATTAAGATCTCGAGAGATTCGCCTCCGCGTCCCGGGCGCAGCGTAGGAGCCTAGCCTGAGATTACCAGTTTATGCAAGTATTTGCTCTCGACGAGCGAAGGCTAAGCTCGTCTTGACTGACGGACTGACAACATCTTAAGTAGTCGACATGCCATTCCCGCTCCTTCCCACTTGCACGGTACATTTGTCGCAAAAACTGCGGGAATGCAAATGCTCGGAGGAACTCACAAAAAGCTGGATCCGTGTACGTTTAGTTTAATACGACAGGTTAGTGGGAGGCGGGGCCGAGGATGTCTTCCATCGATGTTAACAAGTGCGGCGAGAGCGAAGTAATCTAGCGTATAGTGAAGCGGCACTTGAAACCGACACCCGTACAATGTTGCCTCTCTACACGATATTTCCCTAGCCACAAGTTCTAAAGTTCCCGACAAGATAAAGTAATCTGGAACGATCTGTAATAAGTCAATGATGCAATGCCTTTTATTGTACGTTATTTGTGGGACTATTTATGTAAAGAATGAATACACTTTTGATATAATCAAGTTATAAGAGCCTCACAAATATACGAATATTGTAACAAAAATCATCATATTTAATCTACAAAAACTCGGTTAAGAGTATTTTGTACTTCAATACAAAAACAAGTGAGCTATCACTGAAGTGATGTAATCGTGTAACACGCCTTCATTAGGCTACTGCTAATCAGTAAAATACCACTATTCTAGTCAATATTTACTAATACTTCTGGACATTTACTAAACTTACCTTAAAAGACGCTCTGGCTTCGGCAACTGCCTTCTCAATGAAGTCATCCGATATCCTTCTCGAAGGATGCTCGTTGAAAACGGAATTCATCAGGGCGATCTTCGCAGCACTTCTCCTCGCTTCCGCTTTTGTTGGACAGTTCTGCAACGATCGTCAACAAATGTGAGACTTTCTGACAGGTGAGTATCGATAAAGCGATGGGCGGCGTATCATTTGTGCAGAATATTTACTTGTCTGGACGTAGGAGGGAGCAATGTGAAATCACAACACTGATAATACATAAACCTGCAGGCTATAAGTAGTGAAAAAGTATCTATCAATTTTGATTATCAATAAAAAAATATCTTTCTCAGATTCAGAGAGCGATCGTAAAATAATTGAACAACTCACTTCTAGATGCAGTTGGGTCACTATGTGGAGTACGTAATACAAGCCGATGGCGATTGTAGTAAAATGCCCTTAGGTTTTCCCCCTTTATTTTTTAGAATTACTGGAGATGTTTAATTTTAAAAGTGTAATTTCTAGTCATAAGTAAGAGTAATAATGTCAGGTTTGACCCCCATGGTCGCGGTCTACCAATGGAAGATTTTCATAAAAAAATAACATTATTATGACATGTTCACTGCACATCTATGAATAAACAAATCAAATAATTATAGCTTTAATACGAAGGGGAATTTTAAGGTTCATCAACTGAAAGCTACTCAATTATAGCTATCACGAAGAAGTCAATTTCCGAATTCTGTGGGAATTTAATTTGCAATTGAGTGCATTTCCAGAATGATAACAGGCCAAAGCAAGAAATGTGGAACGAACGTTTCTTAACATACTCCTATAAGTATTTTGCAGTTTTCCCACGGTTCTAGAATATGTAAATTGATTACGGTGCCCAGTGTTTTAAACGTTATGGCGTCATGGTTTACTAGAAATGCCTCACTAACTTAAATAGAGTAAATTAAGTTAATATTGAGAAATATTTCAAATTATTAATTGCAGAGTAACATAATCAATCTTCTTATAATTAAAATTAATCGCTAAATGTTTTGTTAAGCGTTAATCACAGGAACGGCTGGACCAATTCGGCTAATTCTTTTTTTCAATATTCGTTGAAGTCCGAGAGGTTTATATGGAGAAAGAAATTAGGAAAGATTTTCGGATTAATTTAAAATTCGGAAAACATAATGATAATATTCAGGACAACACAATCCAAATTTAACTGACTCTATAAACAGCTGTTGGAACTTTCAGCTGAATTTAACATCCTTGAAGAGGATGAAACATTTGTTTAGTTTTGAGAATAGCGTGCGAAGCCGCGGGTAACGGCTAGTAGTCAATACTTGCGAATACAGAAAAATAGAATTCTATAAATGAACGCGTCAAATATTTGACGTGAATTGCTTTAAAACTGATATCCATTTGAACAATAGTCTACTTACTGAGGTAAAACTGTTAAGAAATTTCAAAAAAGCTAAATTTTAAAACAAAGGATCTATATAAGAGACAGGACTATTAAAATACATTATAACTTAAATATTATAAATAATTTACCACAATCTCACAGTATAAAATGGCTCTCCACTGTCATCTCGACGACAAAGCCTAACCTACACGTCCGTCACTTATTTGCAAATTCCTCGAGATGGGGTGGCTCAGTTCAACGCCCAAGTTATTTATATCCCAAAATGACGAAGCGCACAAGCACGGGCGCTGCAATTAACTAGTGATTTAAATATTGTAAAATGAAATTGAATATACTTAAGCAGGGGCATTATATTAACATATCAATCAAAGTATAATCGTTATGATAGCGGGCGACTGAAAACATTCACCGGTTACGCATAGCGCAGCGGTGCGGCGCGGCGTCAGACGACTAGTTATATGGCTATAAAATATAATTTTGTTAAAACAGTATAATTTGAACTCATAAAAATATATTACAAGCTAACTTATAATAATACCAGGCGAATGATTAGCTTGCCTAGATAATTGGCGTCGAGACGGGGGTGTACACGGCCGACGTAACGTGCGAATCACTCAGACGTCCTTGATTAATTAGCTTGATTAGATAATCTGCGTTGAAACTGGGGTGTACATGGTCAAGGTGACGCGACGTGCGAATCACTTAGATGTCCTTGATTGATTAGCTTGCTTAGATAATCTGCATTACGACGGGGTGTACACGGTCGACGTAACGTGCGTATCACACAGACGTCCATAATTGATTTAGCTTGCTTAGATAATTTGTGTTGAAACTGGGGTGTACATGGTCAACGTGACGCGACGTGCGAATCACTCAGACGTCTTTAATTGATTAGCTTGCTGTGATAATCGGCATCAAGAGGGTGAGTACATAGTCCTTTCGACGTGACGTGCGAATCACTCCAGGCGTCCTTGATTGATTAGCATGCTTAGATAATCTGTCTAGAAATTGGGGTGTACATGGTCGACGTGAAGTGCGAATCACTTAGACGTCCTTGATTGATTAGCTTGCTTAGATAATCTGTCTAGAAATTGGGGTGTACATGGTCGACGTGACGTGCGAATCACTCCAGGTGTCCTTGATTGATTAGCTTGCTTAGATAATCTGTCTAGAAATTGGGGTGTACATGGTCGACGTGACGTGCGAATCACTCCAGGCGTCCTTGATTGATTAGCATGCTTAGATAATCGGGTTCCAGGGGGTGGTGTACACAGTCGATGCGACGTGCGAATCACTCAGACGTCCCTGATTGATTAACTTTTTGCGTCGAGTCTCTGTTTTAGGCGGTCGACGTCACGTGTGAATCATTCAAGACGTCCTTGCTTAAATAATATACATTGAGAGGGTGGTGAGGAGGTGTTACAACTTTCATGAAACATAATTTTATTTTCATAAAATTTTAAATCAATTAAACATACGCATAAGATTTTGAAGCTGTTGCAAACAGTCAGGTCAACATTAATAGACAGGGATTTACAGGTCTCCCAGTGCAGATGATCAGCGTTTTTTATTAAATTTGAAGCATTGCTCACTGACCTGACTAACCATAAACACGGAAAATACGGATCCGTGTTGATGGGTGATCTCAACGTGGATGAGATTAGCACAACTATCTATCCACCACTCGATTAGTCGATTTGTTAAGTCGTTTGGCCTTACTGTTAGTCAAAACTCCGACGCGAGTGACGGATACAACGCAATCGGCTATTGACATCATCACCAACGTGAAAAATGTCACAGTGTGTGTGGTCAACACAGCAATATCGGGCCACTACGTCCAACCAAAAATTCCAAAAACAATAAGAGACACAAGGCCAGGAAATATTGCTCTCCTAAACGCTTCCCTTTCAAAAGAATAAAAAATTTTATAAATTAGTCCCATTCTGCACAACAGTAATTTCAAATAGTAAATGATTGTTTAGATTTTCATCTCAGTACATGCTGCCTTATAAAAACAAAAGTTTGTCCAAAGAAGGCAAACAATAATTGGATTACCAGAGGCATTTTGGTGTCGAGAGAAAAATTAGAGATTTTTCTGAAATTAACAGAAAAAATCCAATGAACAATTTAAATTCGTTTTCGAAATTATAAAAAAACCTACAAATAGATGGATCAAGCTGCAAAAACTTATGATGTCTCAAAATAAATTCTTTCCTCCAAAAACGTTCCTAAAACTATACGAGACATCTTAAACAATAAAAATTAAGAATTAAAACTAACCACAGTCAAAATTGGGGACAGACTTGTGTATTATGCTTCCGAGGTTGGTGACGAGTTTGACGGATTTTTCGGAAGTCGAAAAGTCTCTAATTCCGGCCTACCACATTGATTTTACATTTTACCCCGATCAAGAAAACATATACTTACGTATGCTTCCGAAAACTACTTAGATAAAAATAAGTGTCTACTTGCGGTACTTATGCTTTAGATGTAGGGGAAGAGTGGAAATCCTTGAAAATAAGTTAAAAATGATCGTTTATAGTTTTGCGTGATAGAAATTCGTTGTTTTTCGGACTGTAGTCTAGGAAAGAATAGCTCGTTGAGGCTTTTTAGTACCCCCTGTTTTTGTTTAAGCCTCAGTAGAAATGTCACATCACACTGTCAAGGAAACCAACCGGATTGTGGGCAAAACCCTCGTCCAACACAGCCACAAGGGAATCCTGCGCGTAGTCAGAGTCCTGTTGCCTCAATGGCCCAGGCTCCTGTAGTTGAGGAAGAGCTCGATCAAATCATTTAACAACTTTTACCTTTCTCCTAAAAACTGCAAAACTGCAAAAATTTTTAAGAAAGAAGGTTCTTGTTCAACGAATAACTATCGGCCAGTCTCAATTTTTCTAGATTTGAGCCAAATATTCGAAACTTCTTTTAACAAGAATGCTTTACTTTTTGAACAAACACAACTAGTTTTCTGAACACTAATTTGGATTCAGAAAAAGTAAATCGGCGATAGACGCAGTCGTTAGTTGATCGATATGGTTAGAACGTCAGGATCACTCATTTAGTGTGTTCCTCGACCTTTCTAAAGCATTCGACAGTGTTGACCATGAAATACTGGTTGAAAAACTAGATTCTCATGGCATCCCAGGCGTGCCGCTCTTATGTTTTTTCCAGCCAAAAAGATCTCAAACCATTTCAACTGAACTACGGAGTTCCTCAAGACTCTATACTCAGCCCAATCCTTTTCCTGATATATGCCAACGACGTAAACCCATCGCTTCGGCACGGTGAAATATGCTAATGACTCGACTGTCTGTTTCAGAGATAAATCACAAGAATGTTTGAAGCAATAAACCTTTGTTGATCTCAACAACCAAGTTCACACTTCAACAACCTCAATATTTAAACAAACTCATCAAAATCAAACGCGTTGAATTTCACATTGCTAGCTACATTGGAGTCCTAATACGATTCGGCCTTTATGATGGCAGATTCCATATTGGAGAAAATCCACTAATGAAAATTCTTTGGAATATACCTTGATCGGGGTTGATTTTGGAACAATCACATTGACCATGTATGCGCCAAACTGTCCTCAGGAATATACGTCTAGAGATACTTGGCCTGATATTGCCTAGTCAGAAACTGATTACGGCATATTATGGGTTGATTTACCTCCATCTTTCTTACGGGGTGGTTTTGTGGAGAGCCTGTGCAAGCAGCCATTATCTGAGGGTATTGAGATTGCACAAAAAGACGATTCGCGTTATCGTCAAGTTGAACTTCAGAGAGACGTGCAGGCCAGCATAAAAAATGACCAATTGTTGACTCTGCCCAGCCTCTAAATTTTGTAAACAACTTAATGCTGTATGTCTAAACTTGCCCCTGTCTGGGGCCGGGGCACACATGGATATAATAAAAGAGGGACACTTAGCGTACTTGCCTTCGCATCAGGTGTTCAATTCATCATCAGATTGCCCGATTTTATAAAAAATACCTCTACGCCCAAGGCGTCAAATACAAGTTTGAAACACATTTTACAAGTCAAACACATTTTACAGTGTTGACGAGTTTCTGGCATGTAACTGGGAAACCGTCCAATTCGATGACTGATTTCGTCACTGGAAGTGGTTTGAAATTGACGATGGGCAAAATAGACTTGAGTTTATGAACTTGTAAATTAGAATGTTGTAAAATTGTAGTGTGAATGTTCCAAATCTTGACGTTTGCCATACAATGTTGTAATTGTAACGAGCAAATAAACTATTTGATCTGACTTGGTGTACATATTCAACGTGACGTGCGAATCACTCAGGCATATTTGGTTGATTAGCCAGCTGAGACAATCGGTATCGAGACTGTCTTTGAATTAATAGCTTATCTAGAGAATGAGAAGATGTAAAATCTCATAACGCATTGAATATTTAGCTTCCTTAGATTATCAGCATAGATACGGGTGTCTATTTATATATAAATATATATATATATATATATATATATATATATATATATATATATATATAATGTCCTTGTTATTCTTTCTGTAAGGTCGCGGTGTAGCCTATCACATCATCCTGTGTGTTGAGGTGGATTACGTACAATCTATGGAGGTCGATGTCGTGAGGATGTATGACAGAGAGATATTGTGGAGTATCCTGGGTAATAGCATAAAAGAAAAATGGATGCGTTTTTGCTTACAAGTTAATGTGATGTATCCGCTTAATTATTTGTTAATGGTTTATTCGCGTTTATATTTTACTTGGGTTGACTGCAACTTCTCTGTTGTACTCTCCCGACGCACATGATCTTTGTAAGATAGTTATGAAACCAGTTTGAATGTTTTGCACATTTTAATAATATATATTATTAAAATGTATATATATATATATATACATAATATATAATATATACATCTTTTATGCTATTACCCATGATACTCCACAATATCTCTCTGTCATGCATCCTCACGACATCGACCTCCATAGATTGTACGTAATCCACCTCAACACACAGGATGATGTGATAGGCTACACCCCGACCTTACTGAAAGAATAACAAGGACATTTACCATAACTATGAGTCACAATAACACACTACAGGTACATATCGAGAACTGATGAGGGAGTATGATGACATCTGTACATCATGTGAGACAGGGGAACATCTGTGTTGTGTAATATCGTTTGATATTCTCCTGACTTGATGGTTTAGTTTAGGTATTTTCATGGTTTTCAAGTAGAATTTTCTATTGGATAATTTGAATTTGGTGCTTTAACCACCATATGGGTGGTTTGATACTTTTTACATGTATAACAAAGCTTTATGATTTGGTACCTGAAGATAAGGGCACATACCAGTTCTTAAAACGTGTGTTTATGTTATAACACAAAACAGTGGTAGATAAGCTCATAATCTTATCATTAAAATCAGCAACCAATAATAATCTTTAAACAACGAACATATATTATTCTAAAGATGAAAACCAGCACAAGAACTCACTCGAAGAAAAGTATTAATTGCAAGACTTGGAGTCACCGCCAGAAAAAAGGACAAGTTTTTTAGAGAGATCAAATTACCTATCATGTCTTTCGTCAAATATGAGATATTTTTCAGTCTACCCTTCATATAAGAAAAGTTATGGTAAATAAAACCTATTATTATTTATAACAATTAAAAAGGTTTATTCTTTTCCTCATTATAATATTACAAACCTTTTAAAATTCCACATTAGTTACGTAGTACAATCTTTGTGATATTTCTCTGTAGGGTCGAAACGAAAAACAAACTGTTTGTTTAATTTGTAACGTATGTTTATTTTTTTAAAGAACGTAGCAACAAGTCTTCTGTTCTGAAAGGTAAATTATTTTAATTTTGAAAATTATCTAATCTCGTTTTATAATAAGCGCGCATAAAACGGTAGAATGGGTTGAATAGTTGAAAATATAGCGTCACGAATAGTTTTCTGATACGGAATCAAATCCTATAGAAATACCTAAGTAGAAAAATTATTAACATTTTAGGACATATCCAAATTGAATGGGCTGCAGACTAATAAACCTGATTAAAATTCCAAACACATTGCTTTCTAAGTGAAAACAGAACAAGAGGCTGGTAGAGTACTAGATAAAACAAATTATGAATTACAGAGTTGTTACAGAAGTGCAATTAGAAACAATACTATCTTCAAAAACAAAAAGCAAAACTAGTTTATGTTAGCGCAAGCAGACAATAAATCTATTTTCATCATCTGTCGATTGGCAATATTCGCAACAACCTATCATCCACCAGATACCTGGTATACACATACGATAGTCCAAGCAGACAATAAATGTTACAAAATGTCCCTCCACTTAACAGTAATTCATGCCATAAAGCCTACTTTTAAAGTTTTGTCACAACTTGATTTGCTTCGAAAGTGCCTAAATGAGATAGCCCAAAATGGTAACGAATCTGATACAGTTTTAGGACATGAATTCAAAAATCTATTTTATACGAAGATATCCCTTGGAACTAGAAGCTAAAAATGTTCTTTAACAGTTTATGATATAAGCAAACTGCATTCATGTTTTAAAGATTTTGTGACTTTGGTGCACACACAGATGCGGATGACGGCAATAAACTAGGTTGTGTAACAAGTGCGATATGAAACAGTATATCCCACCTCAATGTGTATTGAATTTGGTAGAATACAGTTAGCTAAAGATAAATACAGTTAGACTTTCGATTATTAATTTATAAAGCTTAAAAGTTCGTTGTTATCTATTAGAGATAAAGACGAGTCATATTTTGGAGGAAACAGTTCTGTCTGTCAATATGCAGACACTTTATTTTAAAATCCTTAAATATGGTGGAAACTTGAAATATTTATCAGCTTAAATTAAAAAAACAACTCAAATTTCAGTTGTTAAAGACAAATAATTAAGAAAGGATCGGCATAATTCGAATAGTTTCAAAACCAGAGAGTTCATAAATAAATCCAGAAAATGAATGAAAGAGAATGTAGACAAGGGTACTTAAGCTTTAATCACAGTAAATAGTCTTATATTTTCCTCTGTGAAGTAGGAAGTGGAATTGCAAAAATTAAACTAAATGGTATTATTACTCAAGAAATTAAGAGAGAAAAATAAATCCTAGTTGTATAAATTTATAAAATCCAAAGAACGGTAAACGGTAAGTAAGAAGGAAGCAGAAGGGTTGCTTATGAAGGAGGGTTTAAAGGGCAGGACACTAACTGCGGTCTGACAATAGCGTCTCGGAGCCAAATGTAATGGGATGCGTCACAAACCTGCTTGTATTGGCGGTGGGCTCAGGTTGTCCTATGGCCACAGCGCATGCGCATCAATTACAGTGTCCTGCGCATCGCATCCCTGGCACGCGACGTTACAGGCAACACGCAGCCACAAATTGTAAGCGTCCCTACCCGCACGCACCCCTTCCTCCTGAGAACATTATTACTGCGTTACGAGTCGAGCACACGCTCTCCCTTTGCCGTCCCCGATTCCCTCCAGTTGGGGTTAAATAGTAGGTATTTCACATATGTATTATGATGTTGTATTCTCGTGTTCACGGAACGTGATCGTTCAAGAGTCAGAGTGTTCAGTGAGTAACGGCCTTCATATCGGTTACCTAGCGGAATAATGACTAGGGTTCTCCATTACTACATTTGAACTTAAATTATCCAGCTAACGTGGGAAAATAATATAGTTGTAATAAGCAATGTTGTGAATACGTCAGTCCCCTTTTTCACATTCCTAATTCTGTTTTCCCTTCCTGTTCCTATTTATGTTCTTGCATATAAGCTTCAAACCTCTAAACACAAATAGTTAGTAAGTAATGCTATTCATATCGGTTGCTTAAGAGGAATAATGACTAGGATTCTCCATTACCACATTTTAACTTAAATGATCCAGCTAACGTGGGGAAATAATATAGTTGTAATAAGCAATGTTGTGAATACGTCAGTCCTCTTTTTCACATTCCTAATTCTGTTTTCCCTTCCTGTTCCTATTTATGTTCTTGCATATAAGCTTCAAGCCTCTAAACATAAATAGTTAGTAAGTAATGCTATTCATATCGGTTGCTTAAGAGGAATAATGACTAGGATTCTCCATTACCACATTTTAACTTAAATGATCCAGCTAACGTGGGGAAATAATATAGTTGTAATAAGCAATGTTGTGAATACGTCAGTCCTCTTTTTCACATTCCTAATTCTGTTTTCCCTTCCTGTTCCTATTTATGTTCTTGCATATAAGCTTCAAGCCTCTAAACACAAATAGTTAGTAAGTAATGCTATTCATATCGGTTGCTTAAGAGGAATAATGACTAGGATTCTCCATTACCACATTTTAACTTAAATGATCCAGCTAACGTGGGGAAATAATATAGTTGTAATAAGCAATGTTGTGAATACGTCAGTCCTCTTTTTCACATTCCTAATTCTGTTTTCCCTTCCTGTTCCTATTTATGTTCTTGCATATAAGCTTCAAGCCTCTAAACACAAATAGTTAGTAAGTAATGCTATTCATATCGGTTGCTTAAGAGGAATAATGACTAGGATTCTCCATTACCACATTTTAACTTAAATGATCCAGCTAACGTGGGGAAATAATATAGTTGTAATAAGCAATGTTGTGAATACGTCAGTCCTCTTTTTCACATTCCTAATTCTGTTTTCCCTTCCTGTTCCTATTTATGTTCTTGCATATAAGCTTCAAGCCTCTAAACACAAATAGTTAGTAAGTAATGCTATTCATATCGGTTGCTTAAGAGGAATAATGACTAGGATTCTCCATTACCACATTTTAACTTAAATGATCCAGCTAACGTGGGGAAATAATTTAGTTGTAAGAAGCAATATTGTGAATACGTCAGTTCCACATGGTTTATGTGGAAAGTTGCATGTTTTATCTTATCGTAACAGACACGTACCAGAGCATCGCTGTATACCTTATTGGCTCTTCCTTAAACCAAGGGAATTTTTTATTTTACAAATATTTAATTTTCACTTATAATATACATTTTTCCAAAACAATATAGTGCAAATGTTTTACAGTTATTCTTAAATTTCTGACGATATTTGTTTTTCTTTTTGAAATATCCATAAATCATGTTTTTATTTCCTGATTACTTTCACTTTTAGTTTTTTAATCGGTATTGTGTTATAATTATAACTTACATGTGTCGGCTAAACTGTGTAAAAACCGTCCCTAGTAACGTCGCAGCTTATCACCCAAAGGACCCAGGTTCGAAGTTTAGTTCGGACACATACAGCAAAAATTGTAGTGTGTTTACAAGAAGTATTGTGTGACGGAAGTGTAATGTAATTATTATACAGAGTGAGTTTTATGTCCTGGCACACCTGGATATAATTTAAACGGCACGAGATATCTATGTGAAACCTTGACCCTACCTATAATAACATATTTTGTTAATTTTTCAAGTTGTTGAAAATGTTTCCCCCCTTTGGGGGCAACTAAACATTTTCAAATACAAACCCCTCTCATGTGACCCCTCATTTTAAAGGGAATAAAAAGATAAATCCAATAATTTAAACTAGAGGTCTCTACGTTTATGTTAACAGATTTTATGACAAATTTACAATAATAAAATTAGTAACTGTCTTGTCCTGTTTATCGTAACATGAGTCAACACTAACGCAAATTCTAAAAACAGTAACCTGTTTTAATGTAGCACGTGTTCAAACTGTTCACCTTCGGCTGTTTGACAGTGTGCTAGACGTGTGTAAAAAATTGAGACATGATAGGGGTTTGTATTTGAAAATTTTTAGTTGCCCCCCTTTACTCAATTGTAAATTTGTCATAAAATCTGTTAAAATACTTTAGAAAAGGGGGGCAAAATTTTCAACAACTTGAAAAATTAAAAAAAATATGTTATAATAGGTAGGGCCAAGGTTTCACATAGATATCTCGGGCCGTTTAAGTTATATCCAGGTGTGCCAGGACATAAAACTCACTGTGTATAATACTTATCATTAATAATCAATCGAACTAACGTGTTACAGTAGACGGTCTTTCTTAGTAGTAAAATAAAGTTCTGATTACAGGAAATTGCTGTAACGTATTTCCTTTAAAGAATTCTTTAAGTCAAAACAATGTTTTAGATTTAGAGCATTATCGATACTACTGTATACTCGAAGAGAAATACAAACATAATAAGACCACCATAACACAAAATAATGATCGGCATAAAAAGTTGTAAATAGTTACCAATAAAAATTTCCTTTTTACTGTCTCACATTTTAATTAAAATCAGAAAATAATTAAGGTTATTCACTGAAATTCTTTCTTCTGGAAATCATTGGTATTAAGAAAGATACTCGACTGTTTTTAACTTTAAATCCTGTCAAGCTATTGGCATTGATTTAAGTACTAGATCCACTGTTGTTTATAGGAAAATCTGATACATTTCCCGTTCAGACCAACTTCATAGTCGATTCTGTCAATTTCTACAAATCAATTTCATAACGAATTGCTCTAACTTTTACAAACCACTTTCATAACTAATTCATTCGACTTCTACAAATCAACTTCGTAACTAATTTGTTCAACTTAAACAAATCAAAACCCAATTCGTTCGACTTCTACACATGAACTTCCACACCAATTGCTTTAACTTCTACAGACCAACTTCTCCGACGTATACAAATCAATTTCAAAACAAATTCCTTTGACTTCTATAAATCAACTTCATGATCAACTTGTTCGTTTTCTACAAATTTAACTTCGTAACCAAATAAGTTTGACTTTTACAAATCTGTTATTGAGCTGGTGGAAAGACGCACTTCAGGATTGTACTATATTTATTGATTTATAGACAATAATCATTGTTCATTCAATTATTTTCCTTGTTATGGTGAGCCTATAGCTTTGGATTTTCCCCTAACCTCTTTCGCTGCATCAAATCATATTTCTATGTTTCGGTAAAATGCTTTCTAAGAGTTTCATTGTTGATTACGCTGTGTCTGTAACCTCCAATTAATTATTTTTGTCTAGAAATAAAAGCATCTACTTATAACTGCAAAGAATAGCTTTGTTATTTCAATAGTAGACCATTCTGCCATATTAGGTCATACCATGTTCTTGTTAAAGCCTTTTATAATTAGTTTGTGTACTTCAGGCTACTACATGTGATGTCGTAGCGAACAGATATAGTTCCACAATGATTTTGGAAGATGGAAGTAGAACATGAGTTGTGGTTATGTGCAGTCGTTGAATTTGCGATTCAAAATGTGTTGAATACACGTAAGTTTGGATAGAAGAGATTATAAAATCACTGATGAAGCGAAATTAGGACGACCTTAAAAGAACTGATACGCTTAATTGGCTATTTGAATTGAAACTCCTGCTACGACTTTATTATTTCTAGGACTTATAATCTTGTAATGATACAACATAATTGAAAATGTATGAGTATTTAAATGTACGATCCTACTTTGTTAGGAACATTGTTCACACAGTAATGCCATATAGGATTTCAAACGCTGCTTGTAATATCCCGTTAAATGGACTTTTACAATTTTTCCTTTTCAGTGCACAGTAAAACCGACCAACCTGAAAACTTCCGAAGCAGGAACCTCCTGGTAACGTGACGTAGCAGACATAAGGCGGACTCTGGGACGGAACTGATTCGTAGATGACTAGAGCACCGTTCCTGAGGTCAGCTCCACGAGTCTGCTTCATCTGCCAGAACTCTTGCAGGGCCTCCACAACGTTTACTGCAACATAAAGATAAATCTAAGTAAATTATCTAAGTTAATTATCGAGGGTTAAGACTGGCTCTGACTCAAAAGTGTAATAGCGAAGCCAGTAACATCGTCTTCTCGTCGCGCACCATCGTTTGGTGAGGAAGCTAGCCGCTCACTACGCGGCGCTCTTCGCGGGTTTGATCTGTTTAGGGCAATCACGATGACGAGATCCTCATGGGTCACCTACATGGGGTGATCGCACGGTGCGGAGAGAAAGAGTGGGAACATGTGGACTTCAGTACGTGGAGTGAGGTATCCATTATAGCTGTCGGGATTGTACTGGTATAGATATTTTGTTCACACGTTTAGGAGTCGGGGACAATTAAATCGACGCATATATTATTTTCGTCTACTTATGTTACATTGGTCTTCCTTTAAATCTAATTAAACTTGTTTTAGTTTTGGAATTTAACTAAGTTGTCAAATAATTTAGGGAATTCCTATTGTAAAGGACCATTGATAACGATAAAACTTGAGAAAAGTTCATTTGTTCTGGCTACTGCCTTTCAAATAAGTATACTTTTATATTTGTTCTCCTGTAAAATTAGTGAATACGAATAAGAAACAGTGAATGATATATTAATTTTTTAACAGTGTGTTTTACAGCTGAGCTCGAAACACCCCTATCGATCTGGCATGAAGGTTGTTTTTAGAATAAGTAGTTGTAGAGAAAGGGTGAGGTTTCCGAAATGAGTAGATTTAACACCAATGCAGTTAAGTTCCTGGGTTGGTGGTTGCATCTGACCACCTCTTTAACAGGGTTTCTGCATCGACAGTTCGCAGACCGCAGCAGGGCCGGCTGCAACGGCCACAGTTTGTCTCGATCGGCAGCTGCGGCATAAATCACCAAGGACCGCGCATTATGACCAGAAGAGTGGATTTCCAAGCCGGTTGAGATGTCGACGGTTCGCAGACCGCAGCAGGGCTGGCTGCAACGGCCATAGTTTGTCTGGATCGGCAGCTGCGGCATAAATCACCAAGGACCGCAATATGACCAGAAGAGTGGATTTCCAAGCCGGTTGAGATGTCGACGGTTCGCAGACCGCAGCAGGGCTGGCTGCAACGGCCACAGTTTGTCTCGATCGGCAGCTGCGGCATAAATCACCAAGGACCGCAATATGACCAGAAGAGTGGATTTCCAAGCCGGTTGAGATGTCGACGGTTCGCAGACCGCAGCAGGGCTGGCTGCAACGGCCACAGTTTGTCTCGATCGGCAGCTGCGGCATAAATCACCAAGGACCGCATTATGACCAGAAGAGTGGATTTCCTGGCCGGTTGAGATGTCGACGGTTCGCAGACCGCAGCAGGGCCGGCTGCTTTGCATGCAACTCTTGCAGCGCATTCATCACGCCAGTGGCGACCGGATCGGCGCAATCATGAAGGTGGACCACTCACTACACGGCGGAATTTATACAGCTGATAACTGGAGTACTGGACTAGATCTGACTTGTTTCTGGCAGAGAACTGAGAGAACCGTTTGGCAACAACAGCTGGAGCTGCAGTTTACATGTCTCTGCCGTGCAAGAAGTTGCACTCCTCTACCTGCAGTGTTAGGTGGCCGATTTTTTAAGTAAAATTGTACTGATTAATTGTGCATTACTAAAAATAATTCAACGTTGAAAGGGCCAGGTCAGTTATTTGTGAAATTATTACATTTGCAGATTTGTATCAAATAACCTTGTATTCTTGTAGAATATAGGCGAACTAACCACGATCCACCAGTTCCCACACTATTTAAAGGGAAGAAAGTCTGCCCACTCTGTTGGGGCAATGTCATTCGGTGATCTCTTTACTTACTGCTCAGTCGTCGTGGGTTTTATAATTTAAAACTCACGGTTTCCCGACGCTTACTGTCACAGGTGTTGAGGCAACTTAGTTGAATAACCTTGCGTAAATGCAAATATATTATTAGTGTCAAAAGAGAAATATGATACAATGACCATTCCAGTTGAAAACAGAGCATAATCTACAGCCAAAGAGGCCAGAGGGAGGTATTTACGTTTAATCCAGAAAATGTTTTTGGGTTCTACATTACTTATTTCAACGTAAGACTATCAAAAGTAGGATCTAATAAGAACATAACAGATACTGATTTGTTTAAATGAGTCTAAATATTTGTGGAATTCTGAAACCTCTGTTTGGTTCATTCTATAAGATCACTCAATCTTGTAATAAGCAAACAGAAATTTTAAGGTGCCTTTTGCAGGTATACAGAGGCCATGTGAATGCTTGGGTAGAAGGCTTTCCCAAGCACGTCATAGGGTATTTAAGAGGGTGTCCGAAAATTCTCTGAGAACAAGGATGACAGTGCACAAGTATGCATATAAACATACAAGAACAGAGCAACCTATAGTGGCACATGGATTGATGCATAATTAAAATTTTTAAGAAGCATATTCAGTGAAACCGATAAGAAAAATTTCACACAATTTAAGTACGAACAACCTAAGAACCATGGAACAAGCCCACCAGCGCGTCACAAAATCAAAATTTCCAAGTGTTTTATCTGTATTATTTGTAATTTATAGAATAAAGAGATTTTGAACTTGAACACACACACTCGCGCGCGCGCGCGCGCGCGCTCACATATATACACAATAAATAACTTATTTACAGCAGATTTACTATGTTAAGACATTGCCTACATTGAGTTTCTTAGGAAGTAAACAACAATAGAAAAGTGAATAAAAGGCAGCTGCAGAATTTCTTATAAATTTTTGTATGCCGTAAACATGTAGACTATTCAATGAAACTGCTGCCGTGCATTACCAGACCTTACATCTACATTATTTCTAAATCGAGTTTTACGTTACAGGTGTCAAAGTATAATATATTTTTTTTACATATTATGTAATTAGATAAATACAATTTTAACATTCTTTAATTGTTTTTATAATATTGAGTTTTCTCAGCTTTAAACTTAAAAAATTTCAACCGTCGGCCATCTTGATACGTGATATGGTAGTATTATATAAATGTTTCTCTTGATTTGAGGGTGCAAAGAAAATAATTGTACCAAATTTAAATTTTACATCTTTACTGGTTTCTGAAGTAAAAATTAAAAACTAAAACTACATGTGTGTGTGTGTGTGTTTGTGTGTACATATGGTGCAAAGGAATTATACATTTAGAACGCAGCCAAGACAGTGCCAACAAAAAACATCACACGGAATCTCATGCTAATTTGGACCTTTTAAATTGTGACAAGCAACTGACGAGTTACTCACTGTCACTCGAGGAGGTTCTTACCAAATAATTTTTCAACATAAAACCCAGATCTTGAAGTTCCGGCAGTGGACCCGGACGGTGTGGGTGCGAGAGTAGCGGGACGGCGAGTGTAGTGTGGGCGGCAGTGACTCACTAGTCCCGGGTACCTGGTCAGTGGCCGAACCCGTTGGCAAAATTAATTGTCCTATTTGAAGGTCCATTTTGATGTTTATGCATGTGTGTATAGTCTGCAGGCCGGTGGTCAAGTGTAAGGTAAGTAGATATTCAGGTGCAGCAGCAGAAGCAAACTTATTAACCTCAGTTGCAGCACGTTAGATGGCTGAGGTAATTTTGAAACAACTAGTACACTGTTAAAAATGTTTGTTCTAGAAGAACACATTAGACGTATTCGAGTGCAAGATGTGTTGTATTTACACCCATCTTGAGAATGTATATTATCGATTGGACTATTGAAATAATTTCTTGCAATGTTGTGTTTATGGATCACCTGTGTTTAATTCCATTCACCATACATATGGGGCGGCATTCGGAACAAAACTCCATAAAACCTTAAAAAACCCAAAAAATTTAGATGTAACCAATGTGTTTTTATCGGGTTAGTAGAATTATACCGAAATCATTTAATAATATTTAGTATTATAATACGAAATCCGTATTCAAATCCATGTTCTCATTTATACACCCTGCCTAAATACAGGTATATGTAATTTAGGTTTAAAAAAAGTTGTAAACTATATATACAGGGTGTAACAAAAGTCACTCTACACTAGGATATTGTTCTATGAACTAAGAGTAGCTAAGAACTAAATGTAACCAATGGTCTATCTCTTTTCGTCTGTCTGTACATTTTATTTTTTATTTCAGAAACCAGTAAAAATATAAAACTTAAATTTAGTACAATTATTTTTCTTTCACTCTCAAATCAAGAGAAACATTGATATAATACTACCATATCACGTTTCAAGATGGCGAACGGTTAAAATTTGTAAAGTTGAATACCGTACTGTACAAAATGATAATATTATGAAAAGTTTTAAAGAATGATAAAATTTGCTGTATTTAATTACAGATATTTTGACAACTAAAACGTAAAACTCGAGCAAGGAATAATGTAAAAGCTGGTGTAATGCACGGTAACAGTTGCATTGTTTACATATGTTTGCGGTAACAAGAAATTTACAAGAAAACTTGGTGCAGTTTATTCGCTTTTTTATTGTTGTTTACTCCCTAAAACCTCAATGTAGAACATGTCTTAACACAGTAAATGTGCTGTAAATATGTTATTTATTGTTTAATTTAAATAATTTTGTTATCATTAGATTTGTGTAACTAAGTTTGTTACCATAAGCATTTGACCTAAAGTTGGTATGATTTAATTGATTAAGTTTTAAGATATTAATTTATTATAAACACACACACACACACACACACACACACGCGCGCGCGCGCGCGCACACACACACACACACACACACACACACACACACACACACACACATATGCTGATACCTGAGAAACGAAGCACCCGACCCACATTCGTATGGTGAAATGTGTTTGTATTGGCCTGAACAATAATATGATATACTTTTATCCAGAGAGTTACGGGACACCCTATATAGGTGGTCACTGACTAGTCTCAAGAGTCGGGCTTTATATACCACTTAGTCGAATAGTGCAGGTTTAATTCCTGTCTGTGACCATTCCACTTTTTAAAAGTTCAGTCAACCTTTTGCTGTACCGACTCTCATCTTTATTCTGTTTGATAAGAACCTCGCAAAGGCCAGTGGCCCTTGAGCACTGGCAGAATAAGGCTAAAAGTAATATTGGTCTTTCTTTGACATCTCGCTGCATGTGCAGCCCTGGTTTATCTGGTCTAGTTCATATAACATGCATGTTATAGGAACCGGGACGAATACATTCCTTCGACAGACACGCCCATACTCCGCCAATGTGTTTTTATCGGGTTAGTAGAATTATACCGAAATCATTTAATAATATTTAGTATTATAATACGAAATCCGTATTCAAATCCATGTTCTCATTTATACACCCTGCCTAAATACAGGTATATGTAATTTAGGTTTAAAAAAAGTTGTAAACTATATATACAGGGTGTAACAAAAGTCACTCTACACTAGGATATTGTTCTATGAACTAAGAGTAGCTAAGAACTAAATGTAACCAATGGTCTATCTCTTTTCGTCTGTCTGTACATTTTATTTTTTATTTCAGAAACCAGTAAAAATATAAAACTTAAATTTAGTACAATTATTTTTCTTTCACTCTCAAATCAAGAGAAACATTGATATAATACTACCATATCACGTTTCAAGATGGCGAACGGTTAAAATTTGTAAAGTTGAATACCGTACTGTACAAAATGATAATATTATGAAAAGTTTTAAAGAATGATAAAATTTGCTGTATTTAATTACAGATATTTTGACAACTAAAACGTAAAACTCGAGCAAGGAATAATGTAAAAGCTGGTGTAATGCACGGTAACAGTTGCATTGTTTACATATGTTTGCGGTAACAAGAAATTTACAAGAAAACTTGGTGCAGTTTATTCGCTTTTTTATTGTTGTTTACTCCCTAAAACCTCAATGTAGAACATGTCTTAACACAGTAAATGTGCTGTAAATATGTTATTTATTGTTTAATTTAAATAATTTTGTTATCATTAGATTTGTGTAACTAAGTTTGTTACCATAAGCATTTGACCTAAAGTTGGTATGATTTAATTGATTAAGTTTTAAGATATTAATTTATTATAAACACACACACACACACACACACACACACACACGCGCGCGCGCGCGCGCGCACACACACACACACACACACACACACACACACACACACACACACATATGCTGATACCTGAGAAACGAAGCACCCGACCCACATTCGTATGGTGAAATGTGTTTGTATTGGCCTGAACAATAATATGATATACTTTTATCCAGAGAGTTACGGGACACCCTATATAGGTGGTCACTGACTAGTCTCAAGAGTCGGGCTTTATATACCACTTAGTCGAATAGTGCAGGTTTAATTCCTGTCTGTGACCATTCCACTTTTTAAAAGTTCAGTCAACCTTTTGCTGTACCGACTCTCATCTTTATTCTGTTTGATAAGAACCTCGCAAAGGCCAGTGGCCCTTGAGCACTGGCAGAATAAGGCTAAAAGTAATATTGGTCTTTCTTTGACATCTCGCTGCATGTGCAGCCCTGGTTTATCTGGTCTAGTTCATATAACATGCATGTTATAGGAACCGGGACGAATACATTCCTTCGACAGACACGCCCATACTCCGCGTCAAGTGAAAAAAGATATTACTACCCTTACATGTCACTTTTTAGGCAAACCCGTCCAGTGATAATGGCTGATAGCATAGTCGGCGGATTTCACATGTTCACAGACATTTGCCTTAAAGTCCAATATAAAAAATTACAAACCTATGTCCCTTTTGCCTACATTTCGAAAAAAAAATAAAAGCACTATTTTATCACACTATACTGAAAGCGGGTATTTTCAATAATACTATTTTCAATAGTACGCTATGCCACCTGTCCCGTAACAGGCTTCGCTTAGGTTGAATGAACAATTTCAACTAATTTAAATCTCAAAGTGCCCTGTGGCTAGACATCTCAGGCAGATATCGTACAGAAAGTATACTTTTACATCCTCTCAGCAGGCAAATGAGAAATTGTATCTCCTATCACTCAGTAGATAGGATACAATGACGCTCAAGCCAAATTCCCTGGTTAGACTTACACAATAATAAAACCCATTCTTGTCTATGTAAAAGATGCAAAACTTTAAAGTCTTCAGTTCTCGAGATGTCTCGCCATATGATATTCACGTTGTTTCATTCAGTAGGTTCCATAGCAGTGTTTAAATAAAATTTACACATAGCGTTTTTTTTTTACTATTTTTCTTTTTTACTGTATGATTAACGTGCATGTGTTAATATGTTACATGTTTAAATATCAAATGATCATCCTTAGTTTTTTTACACACTTATTTACCTTGTTTTGTTTTTCTCGTTGTCATCATGGTTGCTTGTACGATCAGTGTAGAATTATTTGCTAAAGCTGAGGCAAACCCCAAGGAGTAGTATGAAACATCATCAAACTTAGAATCGCTTATGTAGAAATGAAGCTTTATACAAATGATCGATTGATCAGTTCGTTTCCTAGATATCATGCGGACAGACAGAAATACAAATTTTCCAACTCCACGAGTGATTGTGACACGTCCATTTTTACCCTTCTCTAACGCTCATGAGCCAATGAGTAGGAGATTGTTTTCTTCTCGTTATAGAAAGGGAAAAAAGATAGAAATTTTACCTCGTACTGCTAGTAGTAGTGTACGTAACGTATGTTGCGCTAGTAGTCTGATATTTATATCGGTAATGTACTCGTGTACCAAATACTTTCGGTACTGGTGATGCAGTGATGGAATACAGTATAATGCTGTACATTAGATTGGATGCTTTGGTAGCTGATTTTAATTTACATCATATTTATAACACTAAGTTACAAATCACAGGATGTAAACTGTATCTCGTAAGCGGTCAATGGATTTGATGAGTTTGTGAGTATTAAGCATTAAGCATTTACAAACATATATAATGATTATGTATGTATCTTCTCGGAATTTTTTGTTTATGCATTTATAAATGTTAATCATACAAAAACAGTGAATGCTATTAAATAAGGTTGGAAGATAGGAGATTTGTATATGAAATTGATGTAAGAGTATTTAATGATTGAAACCAAGGTTAAGCAGAAAATGAAGTGTCAAACTCTAAACAGGTTTAATTAGGTATTCCTCAGGGATCTGCATTCGGTTCGGCTTTATTTAATGTTCTTGTAAACGGTATAATACAAACAGGTCAATTAGAATTTATTTTCTAATATAATATGCATACGATAACGTATTAACGTTCAAGAAAAAGTACGCTGAAACTTTAAATTCGGAAGCTATTAAAGAAATAATATGTAAGGAAGTTTCATTCTTTGAACAGTTGAATTTAAAAACCAGTTTAATAAATCCAATGTGAACAAATAATTTAATCTCAATTCAACAACTAACCGAGAACACCATTCCATTTGTTGGCCAATGCAGTTTTAAATGATTTTACTTCTGATATGTTCTTTGGGAATAAACAAAATACGTACAAGATATAGACATTGACCAAACAAAACTAATAGTTAGGCCTACTATTCACATATTCGCTCTGGTATATCCTGGTTTAGAAGTATAAATTTGTGCTAAACATATTTTTAAATGAAAATATTACGGAATAACATAATATGATATTCCACAAGTACCAGTTAAAATTAATTGTAATATCACATTATTACAGAAGGAAAGTCTTCAGTTGATTACCTTCGCAAACCGGAGCTAATCTAAATAACAACATTCATGTTGATATAAAAATTAATACAAATTTAAATACCTTAACTAATCGGCTGAAACACGCATTTCAGTGTCAGGAGGATTTTACACGGTAGATGAATTTATGTACATTTACTTGCTACTTAAAATATGTAACTATGAGTTATTTTGTTAACTTTTTGACTTTATGCGCGGAATACACAATCACTGATGCGCAAGTTTAGGTAGGTAGGTCACAGCTTCCTCTTCCACTCTCATTGCACAATTCATCCCAAACTGTTGACCAGTACGTACTGTACAAAAAGCAACTGCAGTTAGTTAACTTCCAGAAAAAAAAATTAAAATGCAACCGGGAGATAGGTACCGATAAAAAACCAAGAAGCAAATCTTATATTCCTTAGTATAGCGAAAGCATAGAAAGTAGAAATACGCCAAACATACAGCTCAATTCATTGTTTAAATACCCTGCGGACAGTTTTGCATTGCTAGCGCTCGGCCAAATCCACTGGAAGAATCCGTATAGAACTCGATGATGCTAATACAAAACAATGACTTAAAAGTATAAATTAGTTGTACATCAATAAAGTTATATGTTCAATTTGGAAAATAAACGTAGTGTCCAAAATCATGATCAACAGGTTATCCGTTGAATCCTATTATTCTACACATAATTCATCTTTAACCACCCCATTAATAACGTAGCTAAATCAATACAAAGCAAATTCAGTTAAAACGGCGTTGTTCAACTGAACACGTAAAGCACTCTTTAATTAAATACGGTATATAAATTGTGTTTAAACAAAACTCATACTCAATAAAGTACGGTAAGTCAGCTGTCACATTTCAGGACAGCGACATGCGTTCGGTCACCTGAATGGTCCGACTCCACAGTTTAGAAGAGGAATAAAACTTGAAGCGAAGATGGAGACACATAAACTCGAAGAGAAGTCGGAGTTGGAGCTATTCCAAGTACTAGAACTCTGGGAAAACGACTCCAAGTGAACGACACTTCCAATGACCTTGTAACGAGCGCTAGCCGCCTACGTGCTCTCAACTCTCTAACCCGTGAGTCATGCAACAATGCAAGGCCGCCGCGTCTGCAGCGATTCTACGCGAACTGCAGCGGCAGCGGTCTCTTTCATTATGGAAGTCAACAAAGGAGGAATCTCCGAGGGGTTCCGGTCAAACATGGCTCTTAAACGTTAGCAGTGTAACCATCTGTAGGTCAACAGATATAAATAGACAGAATCATTTTTAGCATTGTCTGTATTTTGCAATAATGATTATAAAGTTTAAAATAAAGAGTGGATCTTGCGTTTTACGAATCTTTTATAATAGTAATATTTTATTCGTTCAAGTTATAATACAATTGAACACGTCAAAGTATAAATATCATTAAAAAAAATAAAAAACAGGTTAAATGTACAAAGTCTTTTTTATAAAAGCCTTTTGTTACAAAAAAGCTGTCTTAAAAGCCTTTTAAGAGTGTAAGTAGCCTACCTGTCTCATTTTTTATGTTTGGTGGCAGCTTGTTATATATTGTAATACATATGTACTGTGGCCCTTTTTGAAAACATGCAGTCGAATGTTGCTGCACTGTCAGCCGCTGCGTGCTCCTCGTTGAAGTCGCGCCGGCAGTTAAAAGAGTGGGATGATTTCTGATAAACATGCAGAACTCTACTCCACCAGACCAGCCAACGTAATTATGTTCAATTCTTCAAAACAATAACCGACAAGATTCTCTTCTGGTCATTTTCAACATTGCTCTTTCGCATCAGTTTTGAATTTTGAAAACTCTGAACCTTTTTTTTACTTGATGTACCCCAAAAAATAACTCCATACTTTAAAATGGACTCCACATAGGAAAAGTATACAACGAGAAGGACTCGGGTGCTGCATACCTGAGCAAGGCGGTCGAGAGCTTAGCAGACTGGGCGGAGCCTTTTGCAGATGACATCCACATGATTCCCAGCTGAGATGGCCATCCAATAGCAGCCCAAGAAATTTGGTAGCAGAAACATTTTGCAATGAGTTGTTGTTGTAGTTTTTAAGTGTATATCGAGATGGTGTCACAGAAAAAATTATTAAATTACTACAAATATAGGTTGTACACATAAAAAGTAACCTCCATTCCAAAGCAAACCCAATAACTTACCCATAAGAACTAAAGCTTGAAACAGACGGTTGCTGACAGAACCCGCCGCTGCGCGTCTCGTTGTCGGGTAATAAGAACGATTTCGGCCGAGAATGTTGCCGGGTCAGAGCACCGAGACTTGAGGACACAATGCACCGCCGAAAAAACCGAATTCGGCGCGTCTGGTAAGGTTTGGACCGGAATGTCTCGGTACGATCGGCAATTCCGTTTCGGCACCGAGCAATTTACAATGTTTTGCGGCAAATGTCGCGCAGGCCCCGCGGCCGCCTCCCCATACGGAAAGAGCACACCGCTTCATTTCTCGGTAGTAATTAGCAAACAATGCCGGGCCGAATCACCTCGCCGGGGATATGGAAGGAGAAAAACTTTGCAGAGTAAAATGCAAGAAAAAAATTGTGCAGAAACAAGCTGTTATTGTGTGGGAAGTTTTGCGGGATGCAGCGGCCGTTGCACCTGCCATCTCTTCACGGCTTCCCGCCCGGAGAATACTGTTCGACCCAGACTACAAGTACACGCGAAACGCCCCTAGTAGCTGTCCTACACCTGCACCACCACACCTTGCGTCGCTGTACAAGGTCAGAATGAAGGTCATCGGACGCCCTTATTTTGTACGGTGATACATCTCTTATTCAGAAGATTTCCCCTCCGCATCTCGCTCAGTGCAACACCTGTCCTGAAGCTCAGGACCTCATACAGATATCATCCGCCATCCTCACATTTATGGAAATATATTTCGTGTAATTATGTTACCTCATATTTTAAGCTGAACGTTTATCTATTACTATTATAATAACCTAATGGTGTCTGTGTGTGTGTTACTCAACCAGGTGTACAGAATATTGGACAGATTGTTGTGAAATATTACACATACTAGTTAACATATACACATAGATCTATTTTGAAAATCCCTCCTAGCTACATCTCCCTTATCACTCCATTACTCATTATAGTTATAGACTTGGCTTTATCAGCATAAGTTATATGTTTGTTGTTATTCGCAAGTCTGGTGCAAAAGCTTTTTAACGTTTAGGTTTGATTTTATTGGGATTTTAATCACCTATAATAAAATGCCATAATTTATTACATCATAAGTAACTAAAAAGATAAGAACTTCCACTTTCTTTAGTTTAAGTTTTCCTTTATACTTAAGATTTCTCAACACTGAGCTAAAAAAAGTGTAATTGTTTACTGAAATTATTCAGTAAAGCATCCTGAAATATTCTAGAAAAAAATTTAAAAAATGTCTGAGGTACCTATAAAATACAGTTTCTCTCTCTGACTTCAGGGCCCCATCTTTAAATTTAAAACTAAAATAGATCAAGAGATTGGAATTTATTTCAGTGGCTATCAATTACCTCAGTATTGTGTGGAATGGCTTTTATAAAGAAAGAATATACTCATGGTGTCCCTGTTTTTCTAAATGAAATTGTGTGCCAGGCCGCAGGGTTTTTATAAAATAACTTTATACATATCATATTACTTTTTCCAGTTGTACTTTTGCCGCTTGTCACTCATATTTCACAAGATTAGTTAATCTGCGGTGAACAATGCATAATCAATTAGGATTTCCATTACTGTGAAAGGCAGTAAAGTGTACGAAAATATATTACATAAATTTTTATATTCTTTTATAAAGTGTTAATTGATTAACTACTATTTTAAAGCTATATTATACAATAGCTTAAATTTTAAGAAAGGTGCATTCCTCAAACTCGAGGGATACAAATAAAGTAATTAACTAACATTTACTACAGGATATAAATCATTCAGAAAAAATAAGAGCAACATTTCTTTCAGTATAGATTGATATTAAATTGAATTTAAATAGTAGTGTTTACTCTATAATCTCATAGAATTACGAGATGATACTGTGAGATAAACGTCGAGAATAGTCATCAAACTGATTTTTTTTTGCAATAAATTTACCCATACCATTGGAGTTAAATATATCAAACGTCGTGCCTTACCTATCTTATGGAGCTTCTGCATTTCTCACATTTATACTATACAAACTGCATTTTAATTTCGTTTCAATTGCAATCATCAATTACATGATCGAAAAACAAGCTTTAACTGATCTTGCAGACTTTCGCTACACAGACTGGCATAAAAATACACTTCCAGCGAAGATTGTTACGTAAGCTTTCATGGTATCATATACTATGAAGCTCTAATATAACACCATGCTGAGAAAACTTATGCTGTAATGTAAATTTACGATACATTATGTCTAATTGTTTTGACGTTTTGATAAGTTTAGGGAACATATAGTAATCGTGTGAACAGAATAATTAAACATTCAGGGCAGGCCTAGTCTTCAGGATGTTTGAGGTAAATAATATTTAGGTGTTTTGGTACTGCTAGCAGCGTGTTTATATAGGTCAATTTGAGGTACACGACATTTAGGTAAACGAGGACAGTAAATTTGTGTGACTCGCGATGAATAACATTAGTTCTAAATTCAATCCTACTGATATACGCCAGAAAGCCAATTTAATGTTTCAACACAATTTTCATTTGTAATTTATAAGTCTACTTCCAACGGGTTAAATTAACAACCACGTCTCTTATCTATACCTCTAGTAGTGTAACTACGCCTAAATAAAACCTGCCTTCCCCTCTTCTTCGTCAGATATAAAGTGAAAACTTTCGATGCACAACGAGTCAGAATTTCGCTACCACAATTTATTTCTGCCTAAATGTCAAGAACTATCTTTAGTTAGGAACTGTAACGAACAGTTACACAGACTTCAAAGCCTGTTTCCGAGTAATGCCAAAAGCACAACGAGCCCAAATTTGCTCACGAAGCAGGCAGATAAAGTTTGGAAAAAAATCCATCTGAAAAATCCAGGAATTTGACACACCTTAAAATATGAATGTGAGGCAGAGAAATTTACAAGGCCAAAGACGAGGAAACGAGAGAGCGCAGCAAGCCGTGACTGGCACGCAAAGGAATTACATGTGTTCTAATTTATGGAATTATTTCAGGAGTTGTAAATTAAAAAGCGTTGCAATATATTTACGGGCAGAACTAACCAGTAGATGGTGTTGCAATGAGAAACGAATCGGTCGTTTGCAAATAAAATTAAAAAAATCACGAACCGTGTTAAAAAGATGAACAACTTGCATACATTTAATTATTTTTGCGTTTTCTCCCACGAACACAAGATGTGGTACATGCAGAAACACCAACATTTTTATTAGAACCTCTTTATAAATATTTCAAAGATAAAAACAAAAAGACGGAATTCTTCTAATATTCTATCCTATTCTAATAAATAGTTGTTTATGTTTTACAACTTTCCAGTAAATTATGAGGAAGCCTCTTCAATACTTGTCTAGCATTTTCCCTGGGAAAATGTTTTAAAATTTATGATCATGGTTTATATTCACCTTTTGTAAGTCACGTGGCAATGTGTTGTACAGTTTTTTGCAGAGGTCTAGGATAGACCTACTCTATTACACTGTAGTGAGGTGCTTCTACACTGCCAGCAGCCTCACAGCTCAAGATATTCTTTAAAAAATTGCAGAGCTGAATACCACCCTAACCCGCAAAAATAATACTATTATTGTTCAGAAATTAACAGAATGTTCAGTCGTTTAGTTTCAGCATAGCTCCAATGCATAATTTTTGGATTGCAGAAATTCCCAAAAACACTACTCCTGCTGTAGTCAAAGTCTGCTGTAGTGTCCTGCTGTACACTACGCGTAATTTAGTACAAAGCGTGAATCTTACTCCTCAATCAGACATGGATATCTTATCACTTTATACTCACATTCACATTGTTTATCAAATGTACTTTTATTTAAGCTGGACCTATTTACGCGTCTCCCGTTTGTAAGTAGGGAACTCTCCCACTGAGTTGAAGGCTACGGAAGATGCTGACGTTTAAAACGGACAATGAGCCTTTGGCGACTGAGCTCTTCTAAGGTAATCAAGGGGGAGGGGAGGCTATTGATAAGAATAAGGATCTGATGGGAAGAGAGAATATAAACTATAGTCCTGTGTTATACAATTTTCAAGATTTTCCACATGAACAATGGAAGGACCGCCAGAACACCTCTGACGTGATAGAAGGCTCAGGCCAAACCACATGGAAAACGTCGACTTAGGTATGTCGGTGAACACTGAACAAGTACGTATAATTTATTATATTTATTCACTGATTTAACTTAATATTTTCATGTTTATGTATTTGGATATCGTCACTACTTTACTAGACCTTCTTTACGGCAGCAAACCCATGTTATCTTAGTGGGAGTATCGGCAGGGTCCTGAGGGATACGGGATGTGAGGGCGCCCGCCGATTCTGGAGTTGTGGAAGTAGGGGGTCCGGTCCGGGCTGAATGGAATGAGTCGGGCCGATAGGATCGGAGTGAAGCAATCCACGGACAGGATGTAGCCGATGAGCGCGATAACAGGGACGGCGAGTGGCGAGCGACGGCGCGGCCCGTGCAGTCAACGAACCTATCCCCATTTACTACTACTCAGCACTAGCGGTTTTATGGGTTATGCAATAAAAATGGCTACGGTCGCATAAAACGCGGTCCCGACGCGCAGGCGCACTGCAGATTGCGGTAGGTCGAAACTGAAACTTGCAACTGCGTATAAAACCCGCGCAACTTTTAAAACCGCCATTTGCGGTCGTAAAGACGAGATCCAGCTCGGTTCGTTTCCACCACGTCCCGGAGTCTTCGCGAGTTCAAACTGTACATAAACTAGTTACAATTGCACATAAAACCCGTAATGTATTCAAAAAAACTATTATGGCGTCGTAAAAGTGTTTTGAGCTGGTAGGAAGCGGATCGCAAAAGAACATGATATGGTGCCCAGGATGAAGATACGACCACAAACAACAATGGGATCAATCTGAGCGAGAAATACAAACATTTACATTTTTTGTAAAAAGGATCTTTCGACAAATCGAAGTATCCTAAATGGGTCTTAAATAAGTTACTCGAGTTTCTGCTGAGTGTTTCATGGTATTCTCCTCGGTATTTTCTATTTGTTCTTTACATGCCAGTGAGGTGGAGCTTTGAGATCGGAGATCATTCTTAAGTAGCATATTAGATAGAATACTTACAAAATTCGAACTAAGCATGTGTGTGAAGGGGGGTTCTGAAATTGGGGACAAATCCGTTCATACTTGCTCATCTAAGAGTTAAAATCAAAACTGCATAGTAGCCTGTGTGGTCGAGTATTTTCTATTCGAACATGTGGTGAACGGGAGTTCTCGTGTCAGGGGCAAATCCGTTAATAATTCTTCATCTAAACATTAAAACCCATCGTCAAAACTACATAGAATTCATTAATTCCTATTATTATCTTCAGATCAAAGGGAAAAGCGATACGGTTGGGGTGTAAATCCGTAGGTCTATCATGTACCGTGAGACTCTGAGCAAAAAGTAAAAGGTCTAAGAATAGCATTTGCTTCAGTAGCATATGGAACTTCATTGGTTTACAATGTGAGGTGAAACTCTGATGTTGAAAAAGTCGCTTGGTGAAAACCTAAGTGATTTAAATGGTTCAAGGCATAGTTGGAGGCTTCTGAGATCTCTTGACGTTTATCAATCATTCGTTCGACCGTGACCCAGTCAGGGTACAATAACCCGAGAGTGCAAAACAGTATAATTTTGACCACTGAGTTTCAGTATTTTATTGACACTAAGCCACTTTTGAATACATAAGTGCAATTGTAATGTGATTTCTTCAAAAAGAAAAACAGCTGTTACTTACTAGGTTTTGGGTGTTAAAATGATTGTTATACCATTATTGGCTGAGCTTTAGCAAAGCTTACGGCTCGAGAGCCTAGTCACTGGAAAAAGTTTATATCTGTCTATTTGTCACAAGTTTAATTTCAGCGCACTCTTAAGTTGTAGCACCTCCCTAGCTCAGCAGAACTATTATTTTAACACTGCTATGAAACCAAATGTAATGAACACAAATCGGAATGTATCCTAGTGCAATATATCCTGAGAAAGATTTCATCCGTAGACTTTAAATTTTACATGAAACTCCATTTCCAAATAGACAAGAATTTCTTCAATGGTGGTGCGTGTCCAACCATGGATTTGGTTGAGCGTGATTTTTGTTTGAAATTCTTTTCTGCATGACTATGATCTGTCGCGGCCATCTCAAGACTGAATTGAGTATGGCCGTAAAATAGTACGTTACATCAAATCAACGCTTGCTTTTATGAATAAGTAAATGGTACCAAAATCCATAGGTCTGATGTCCAATTTTCTAATTTTATAGATGTAATTACAAGTAATGTTAAACTTCACTTTAAAGGCTTCACACTTTGGTGGACAAAAGGTTTCATTTCAAACTGGGGACCAGAAAATTGTTAAATAAAACGCTCTATATATTACACCATACTGGTTGCAGTTGTAAAAATGCTCTATATATTACACCACACTGCTTGCAGTTGTAAAAATGCTCTATATATTACACCATACTGCTTGCAGTTGTAAAAATGCTCTATATATTACACCATACTGATTGCAGTTGTAAAAATGCTCTATATATTTCACCATACTGATTGCAGTTGTAAAAATGCTCTATATATTACACCATACTGGTTGCAGTTGTAAAAATACTCTATATATTACACCATACTGGTTGCTGTTGTAAAAATGCTCTATATATTACACCATACTGGTTGCAGTTGTAACGTTTGCTTTGATGAATAAATGAATGGTGCCAAAATCCATAGATTTGATGTCCAATTTTCTAATTTTATAGATGTAATTACAAGTAATGGTAGAAGTAACTTTTCTTTTTTTTGTAGTTTCACAATAAACTCAGAGTTATAATATGTTCTCGATTTTATTCTCAAAAAGTCCTAGTATACGAAATTCAAAAATGCAAAATTATTATAACTCAACATTTTTATAAGCTCATGCATATGTATATATTATTTGTTCGTCTTTACAAATAAAACAACTTATATATTTTAAATGTTTTGCAGCTCCAATATATTCACGATAGATTAAATTTTACCGCGTTTTAAATTTGATATAATATATGATAATTTTAAGCCAATGCGAATGTTGACTCTAATACAGCGTCAGGAATCTGACACTGTCACGGACTTGACTCCTGGATTCTGGAGTCACGTTCGTCTGAAGAGATCCAAAAGAGTCGGTGACGAAGAAGCTTAAAGTAAGCAGTTTGCATTGTTCCAACATTAGAGACTACAAAATACAGTGTAATCTAGGTGAAGATGTATACTCATAGTCTCATCGCGTGGGCAACCGAGTGAACTTCAGTGTTTAGACACGATCTATGAGCATAGTGGAGCAACCGAGTGAACTTCAGTGTTTAGACACGATCTATGAGCATAGTGGAGCAACCGAGTGAACTTCAGTGTTTAGACACGATCTATGAGCATAGTGGAGCAACCGAGTTTTCTACACATAACGTAGCTGTGGTGGAAATGGTTGATTCAATACGAATCTGGTAATGGTTAATGATAACCAGTGAGGATCTTGTACTTCAAAGAGACAAGGTCAGATCTTGTACGTCAGATCACATGTCGCGTAACAGGCTTCGCTGAGGTTGCATGCAAAATTTTAAGTTTATAGCTCATTTAATTATTGAGACGTACTGTGAATAGACAATCCTCACGCAGACAAAACAAATTGTACCAGCCAACTAAATGATAGGCTCCAATGACGATCAGATAGGTCATATGGATGGGCCGGAAACATTAAAGAATTCTTATCTTTGCAAAAATAAAGTTTCGTGAATAATCTAAAGTTTTCGTATGAAATCTGTCTTGATATCTAACGGATACTACGTCACCTGTTAAAATGTCATATGATTATAATCAGCTCAGTTCTTTTTTTCTGCAATTCATTCTGCCAGATAGTCTGTAGCAGTCGATAGCAGCAAGTCTGAAATTCAGCTCGTTTTCGAGATATCGTACGGACAGAAAGAGAAACAGAAATGCAATTTTCCAGCCCGTCGAGTGATAGGATTCGCTAACGCTCAGCCCATAAAATATATATCGAGTGTCAATATCTCTACAACGCTCCCAAGATCCGTCCATTACAATACTTTATCAGGGATAGCGACTGGTCTAAAACATAAGTAACAACAGTGGCCAAGACATAACAGTGAATAATTAATGATTCTGCCAGATTTGTAATGACAGAGATTGCCGTCAATATGACTGTATGTAGCGCCTGTAAACAGATACATCAAAAACAATATTGCACACTGGTTAAGTAATGGTATTTTTCCTGATCGTTATCTATCAAAAGGCTCTGAGTTCTCTGGTCCAATCTTGTCCAGGGTTACATCAAATATGACAAGAACATCGATCTGCAATCAACTAAAGAACCCAAATTGTACAATTTCTTCAAAAAAGTGTGATAATTATAATTGATGAAAGGAATAGTAGATTTGTACCACTGTTAACAGAAACACGTGTTGATGAAATCCAGGTAAAATATCGTCATAAAATACATGAATTATTTTGCCAAAAACGTGAACTCACGTCAATATGTACGTTTTCTTATGGAGTACAAAGACGCCGAGGTTTATTGATTATTGTTTATATATTACTTACTTATGAGCATTTCAACCGACTTTCTATTCCATTACGAGATAGACAAAGCAACCAGCGATTTGCAAGGCTGCCGAATCGTGCGATGACTCACCCAGCGCTATGTCGGACAGGAGACCGGTACGGTAGCTAGGCTCCTCACAAACGGTCGCTTACAATTCTTCCAAGTGATTCAACTACACATTGTCCCATCAAGACCCATTTACCAGATTGTTACCTTTATTTACCGACTATATGTAGTTCGGTACGACAATGGACCAAGAAGTTCGGGTCAGATAGGGACGGATGACGGTCTGAGGAGTACGGCGCATCTTGATCGTTGACTGTTGGTCACACCAGAGTTTTGTGTTATGTAAGGGAATACAGTCTAATGAAACCGGTATGTCAGAGGACCAAAGAAGTTCGGGTCTGATAGGGACGAATAGACGGTCTGCGGAATACGGTGCATCTTGATTGTTGACTGTTTGCTCACGGCAGAGTTTTGTGTTATGTAAGGGAATACGGTATAATGAAACCGGTATGACAGAGAACCAAGAAGTTCGGGTCTGATAGGGACGAATAGACGGTCTGCGGAATACGGTGCATCTTGATGTTGACTGTTTGCCCATAGCAGAGTTTTGTGTTATGTAAGGGAATACGGTCCAATGAAACCGGTATGTCAGAGGACCAAAGAAGTTCGTGTCTGATAGGGACGGATAGACGGTCTGCGGAATACGGTGCATCTTGATGTTGACTGTTTGCCCATAGCAGAGTTTTGTGTTATGTAAGGGAATACGGTCCAATGAAACCGGTATGTCAGAGAACCAAGAAGTTCGGGTCTGATAGGGACGAATAGACGGTCTGCGGAATACGGTGCATCTTGATGTTGACTGTTTGCTCACAGCAGAGTTTTGTGTTATGTAAGGGAATACGGTTTAATGAAACCGGTATGACAGAGAACCAAGAAGTTCGGGTCTGATAGGGACGGATAGACGGTCTGCGGAATACGGTGCATCTTGATGTTGACTGTTTGCTCACAGCAGAGTTTTGTGTTATGTAAGGGAATACGGTCTAATGAAACCGGTACGACAGAGGAACAAGAAGTTCGGGTCTGATAGGGACGGATAGACGGTCTGCGGAATACGGTGCATCTTGATGTTGACTGTTTGCTCACAGCAGAGTTTTGTGTTATGTAAGGGAATACGGTCTAATGAAACCGGTACGACAGAGGAACAAGAAGTTCGGGTCTGATAGGGACGGATAGACGGTCTGCGGAATACGGTGCATCTTGATGTTGACTATTTGCTCACGGCAGAGTTTTGTGTTATGTAAGGGAATACGGTCTAATGAAACCGGTATGACAGAGAACCAAGAAGTTCGGGTCTGATAGGGACGAATAGACGGTCTGCGGAATACGGTGCATCTTGATGTTGACTATTTGCTCACGGCAGAGTTTTGTGTTATGTAAGGGAATACGGTCTAATGAAACCGGTATGACAGAGAACCAAGAAGTTCGGGTCTGATAGGGACGAATAGACGGTCTGCGGAATACGGTGCATCTTGATGTTGACTGTTTGCTCACAGCAGAGTTTTGTGTTATGTAAGGGAATACGGTCCAATGAAACCGGTATGACAGAGAACCAAGAAGTTCGGGTCTGATAGGGACGAATAGACGGTCTGCGGAATACGGTGCATCTTGATGTTGACTGTTTGCTCACAGCAGAGTTTTGTGTTATGTAAGGGAATACGGTCCAATGAAACCGGTATGACAGAGAACCAAGAAGTTCGGGTGTTGATAGGGACGAATAGACGGTCTGCGGAATACGGTGCATCTTGATGTTGACTGTTTGCTCACAGCAGAGTTTTGTGTTATGTAAGGGAATACGGTCCAATGAAACCGGTATGACAGAGAACCAAGAAGTTCGGGTCTGATAGGGACGAATAGACGGTCTGCGGAATACGGTGCATCTTGATGTTGACTGTTTGCTCACAGCAGAGTTTTGTGTTATGTAAGGGAATACGGTCCAATGAAACCGGTATGACAGAGAACCAAGAAGTTCGCGTCTGATAGGGACGAATAGACGGTCTGCGGAATACGGTGCATCTTGATGTTGACCGTTTGCTCACAGCAGAGTTTTGTGTTATGTAAGGGAATACGGTCCAATGAAACCGGTATGACAGAGGAACAAGGAGTTCGGGTCTGATAGGGACGGATAGACGGTTTGAAGAGTATGGCGCATCTTGATTGCTGACCGTTTGTTAACGCCAGAGTTTTGTGTGACGTACGGGAATATGGTCTTGCGAAACTGGTATGACAGAAGACCCAATAGTATTGATTATATAATAAAAACATAAATGTATGTGTTAACTCTCTGCATTTTGCAATAATTCAAAAGCTGCGGTCGTATGTTTGGCTTTAATAGAACCTCCGTGTTCTGGATCAGTGACGTTCATATAAAAATATCAATTATGCATTATCACACGTTTTATACAAGCTGCTTTGAATGGATTTATCCGCAGCGTATCATAACATATTTATAAATGACTCATTAAGCACTTATGAGGGAATCAAACTAGACACGGAACTCGTGTTTATTTTATCTTATTTGTGTACAAAAGAGTTAGGCTTGAGACTTCTTCTGGTCACACCGTGTTTTAATCTTAGAGTGGCTAAAATTGCTTATGTCTATGTAATTCACCGTAGCGGGAATTGTTGGAATATTAGTGCCATCGAGTTGATAATGGGGCTTTAGTACTGTATCTAAAGTTAAGTCACATCGGTGTTGTTTGGGCATGTGCTAACTATATATTGAAAATATGACATTTCTTATCAATTTACCCGGTAAAAAGACCTAAAAAGTGTGAATAGTTTAACATTGTTATTATTTCATAAAATCTAAGATCTTTTCGCTCATGTCGCCATTTGAAAATTCGCTTGAATAAACACTAAATATCTGAAATTAATACATTAACTTCGAAATCATTTTATGATAGTTTGGAAATTCTGAAGGGTATTTTAAAATTCTATTATATCCTCTAATAATTTAAAGTGATATAGATTTAACAACTCTGTAAGTTAATGCTGTAAAAAATCAATTAATTATATTATATAACAAGGGATGCGGTTTATAATAATGCAGTTTATCATAATACCGTACGTAACATTTCTTGGCCATAGAACGATTACAATAAATTCGTGGCAAATCTATTATTTAAAAAACCAATTTCAAAAATTAACGATTTTGAACCTTCTTTTAGTAAAAGACTCTCGGTGTGAATTTATTGGGGCTGGTAAGATTTTATTTCTGTATAAAACTCTACGCACGATATCTCGAAAACAAACTAACCTATAAATTTTAAATTGTTCATGAAGCTTAATTCTACACGAGGAAGACCGAGTTCGATGATAGTGAAAATCAGACCTTGGGATTTGGTCCGCGTTAGCGAATACATGTACATTGGTAAACCGCGATAGCTACGAGAGAACTGTAGAAGTAAATTTGTAAACAAGCCAGTACACTCATAAAATATTTTAACATGTGAAATATTAACAAACGTAGCCTAAATATCCCAACACATAAGCATAATTTTATTTTCAATTGGTATGTACACTTTTATTATTTAAACACTGACATGAAACCAAATTTCATGAACAAAAATGTCTATGTATCACGTGGCAAAATATATCGAGAGAGAATTCATCTCTAGAAATGATATTTTGGACGAAACTTCATTTATACATAGAAAAGAATATAAATACTATAATGTTGCATGTCCAACCGTGGAATTTCGTTAAGGGCCATTGAAGCTTATCCATCAATACGCTGACACAATTTCCCTATTGTTTGTCGTCTCCGGCAACCAAAGAAATGATCTCTTGAAATTTGGCATTGGACCTCAGCAAAGCATTGGACTAGGCGACACTTGGGGCGACGTACACCTTGCATTACTTCTTATGTGCTATTTCTTTAATGCACCTTCTACAACAAATGATCACTATGAGGAAAACATAATTTTAGTATACATTACACAACAGCGAGTTGAATGAGTTATAGCAATAGTGATAAATTAAGTAATAAGGGTTAACTCCAGCTGTATCGGTAGAGTGGTTAGTATGGGATGTCGATTAGCGCATTAGAGAGTGGGATACTCGTGACGGCAGGTCAGCTCCCGCAGGTCAAAGGTCACTCCTCCCTCGCCTAATTCAGGGCGTTCCATAAGCTCCTCCTGCTACAGATATGTACACCTACCAATTAACTGAGGACCGACGGTTCCTCCTCTCGCCCTCGACTATCAGCAGCTATACCGGTAGCATTGTTGGTGTTTGGTGCCGATTGGTAGATTGGAGAGTAGGATACTCGTGACGGCAGGTCAGCTCCTGCAGGTCAAAGGTCACTCCTCCCTCGCCTAATTCAGGGCGTTCCATAAGCTCCTCCTGCTACAGATATGTACACCTACCAATTAACTGAGGACCGACGGTTCCTCCTCTCGCCCTCGACTATCAGCAGCTATACCGGTAGCATTGTTGGTGTTTGGTGCCGATTGGTAGATTGCAGAGTAGGATACTCGTGACGGCAGGTCAGCTCCTGCAGGTCAAAGGTCACTCCTCCCTCGCCTAATTCAGGGCGTTCCATAAGCTCCTCCTGCTACAGATATGTACACCTACCAATTAACTGAGGACCGACGGTTCCTCCTCTCGCCCTCGACTATCAGCAGCTATACCGGTAGCATTGTTGGTGTTTGGTGCCGATTGGTAGATTGGAGAGTAGGATACTCGTGACGGCAGGTCAGCTCCTGCAGGTCAAAGGTCACTCCTCCCTCGCCTAATTCAGGGAATTCCATAAGCTCCTCCTGCTACAGATATGTACACCTACCAATTAACTGAGGACCGACGGTTCCTCCTCTCGCCCTCGACTATCAGCAGCTATACCGGTAGCATTGTTGGTGTTTGGTGCCGATTGGTAGATTGGAGAGTAGCATACTCGCGACGGCAGGTCAGCTCCTGCAGGTCAAAGGTCACTCCTCCCTCGCCTAATCCAGGGAGTTCCATAAGCTCCTCCTGCTACAGATATGTACACCTACCAATTAACTGAGGACCGACGGTTCCTCCTCTCGCCCTCGACTATCAGCAGCTATACCGGTAGCATTGTTGGTGTTTGGTGCCGATTGGTAGATTGCAGAGTAGGATACTCGTGACGGCAGGTCAGCTCCTGCAGGTCAAAGGTCACTCCTCCCTCGCCTAATTCAGGGCGTTCCATAAGCTCCTCCTGCTACAGATATGTACACCTACCAATTAACTGAGGACCGACGGTTCCTCCTCTCGCCCTCGACTATCAGCAGCTATACCGGTAGCATTGTTGGTGTTTGGTGCCGATTGGTAGATTGGAGAGTAGGATACTCGTGACGGCAGGTCAGCTCCTGCAGGTCAAAGGTCACTCCTCCCTCGCCTAATTCAGGGCGTTCCATAAGCTCCTCCTGCTACAGATATGTACACCTACCAATTAACTGAGGACCGACGGTTCCTCCTCTCGCCCTCGACTATCAACAGCTATACCGGTAGCATTGTTGGTGTTTGGTGCCGATTGGTAGATTGGAGAGTAGGATACTCGTGACGGCAGGTCAGCTCCCGCTGGTCAAAGGTCACTACTTCGCTTAATTCTGGGCGTCCCATAAGCTTCTGCTTCAGATATCTACGCCTACCAATTAACTGAGGCCAATACAGTACCTAATCTCTGTATCAACTATCAGCAGCTATACCGGTAGCATTGTTGGTGTTTGGTGCCGATTGGTAGATTGGAGAGTAGGCTACTTCTTTTAGTGGATCAGCTTCTGCAGATCAAAGGTTCCTGGCCCGATCCAGAGTGTTCTATACACCCTCCTGCTACTGATATATGAGTTTACACCTACTAATTTACACAGCTCGAGTAGCTTCTATAGTTAGTTTATAAAAAACAAACAGCTGCAAATTTGTCATCTTCCTTATACTGTTTACCAAGTACTTTTCTATTACTGTTTAGATTTAATTCATTCGTTTTATACTAATCTGTAGGTAAATTTGTACCGGTTATTTATACTTTATAGTAGCATAACTTACAATCGTTTTTGTTTAATTTCAATTTCTATTTAACGCAAAAATCTTTAGTACAAATCAGTTTATCGTCTGTACTAACAGTACGTTACTAAGTAATTTATCTTTTGAAACATTACACTTCGTTAGCAGAGTTTGATAATTTGAATTTGAATTTGCTAGTGTTAATACATATGTAACAGAAAAGGAACTTCATTTATTACTCTTAATTGCTATTAATGATTGAAGGTATTTCCATAGTAATATTGAAGATGTAAAACGTATTTTTTTAAGGCAGAACTCTAATGAACTCTGATAATGACACATATATTTGAATTTTTATCATTAAAATTTATTACTTATAATATTTTTTATTTGTAACTTCATCTAATCCTTTAACTGTATTGAACAATCATAATCGTGACTGCACACAGCAGCCACAAATTCCGCGCTTTGTGACAACCGAATGCAAGAAGGTTAGGCTTCTCAAAATGGAAGTTTCGAGGGAGATCCTGTCTCAAGGACAGGTTGTCACAATATTTCTGCGATCACTTTCGCAGCAAGCAAACAGCTTAACGCAGGCACTTAATTCATCACCTGAATGCTAATGACCTGAAACGTCTTCAATTTAAGATACTTTATTGGATTTAAGGCGTTCTTCGAAGTATTAGACTGCTCATGCGCGACAGTCCAATGACCTTGGATTAAGCCGCGACCGTATCGCAAACAGCATCATGGCATTTTGTGCGACCATCGTGGGCTCACTAAACTGCATTACGCCAAAAGGCGTCCATCCCTTTACTGAGAATCTAAATATCAACTCTAAACGTAATTGTTAAGAAGTGGATTCGAAGTAAATTAAAAACATAATCCAAAGACCTTTTAGTCCAAAGAGAACAGAGTTTATCCTGTCTGTTAACATACAGTTGGATTCAAAACTATTAGTCAAAATATAGATTGATGTGAATCACCAACTCTGCCACAAATGTTTCGTAAATAGCTGTTCTCCTTCATCAAGATTAATAACACTCAATCGCAACCAATTAGGTTCTCGGCCCATTCGGAGCAGAATTTTGCGGTAATGATCGGATAGGATGTACTAGCTTTAAATTTCCTTGACAGCAAACTGGGGGTGTGGCTGTAAAACCCCTTAGCGTCCAAATTTGCGCTTATAGTGTGCAAAAGGTCTTTGGTACACGTGAAGACGTGAAACACGTGCAGAACAACTTTGCAACGTTTCTTATCCTCATCCAACCACAAAACTGTGGTTAAGATTTCAAAGGAACCTACATCATCAGAATAAGGCAAAGTTAATGTCCCTGCGTACCTTCTTCGACCCTGGCTAGACCTTGGAATTGTCGATGTACCATATACAACTAGCGGGTATCAGGTGAATCATCATCTCACTCAAATGGAGAAGATGCTGGGAACTATAAACAACTTAGTGAACCGTGTAGATTCTTCATATAGAAATATTACACTGACAGCTGATATCTGATTTAATATTATTATTCACTTTTAGTAACATCTTTCGTCGATTTATTTTTATAAGTAAATTGCATTTGGTTTCTTAAAATTTGCCTGTTGGAACCAAAAAACGCTATATTTAGTTCTCAATCGTCCACGACCATGTATCGTTTCCTCTATCTCATCCACTTTTTAAAATACACGAATTCTCATTCAATGTGTTACTGAGTGTGTATTTAGATAAGACAGGCACTTTGGAACCCCGTAGTTAAATATTACCAAACACAACAATATTAAGCACAGAGGATGAATTTATCTTGGGTAGGATATTTAGTTGTAACCTACTAAGTATGCATTTAGTTAAGACAGGCACTTTGGAACCCCCGTAGTTAAATATTACCAAACACAACAATATTAAACGCAGAGGTTGAGTTTATCTTGGGTAGGATATTTAAATCAAAAGTGTCCAGTACAGAGGAGGCATAAATATAGTCGCGATTTTCCAAAGTAAATCAGCCGGCTGGGACCGGTCTCATTTGCATCCATCCTCCCCGGGTTAATTGGCTATTTAGCCGGCCGGCGATCGTTCAGTCCACGGTCCAGCCGCGCCAGTGAGTGTGTGCCTCGCTCCTCTACTGGCAGTGTAGTGCCGGGTATACAGGGTTGTCCGTCAGCACAGTCAGCTACGGGTACAGAATAAAAGAATATCTTTTCTGGGGCTGTCTATCCTGCCGCGCCAGTGAGTGTGTGCCTCGCTCCTCTACTGGCAGTGTAGTGCCGGGTATACAGGGTTGTCCGTCAGCACAGTCAGCCATGGGCACAGAATAAAAGAATATCTTTTCTGGGGCTGTCTATCCTGCCGCGCCAGTGAGTGTGTGCCTCGCTCCTCTACTGGCAGTGTAGTGCCGGGTATACAGGGTTGTCCGTCAGCACAGTCAGCCATGGGTACAGAATAAAAGAATACCTTTACCGAGATTCTCGGTCCTGCCGCGCTAGTGAATGTATGCTTCGCTTCTCTACAGGCAGAGCAGTAAAAGGGTGTGCGGGAATGTCCTTAACTCCTACCTTTATGTAGTTCCTTGTCCTGCCATGCCAGAGACTGTGCTTCTCTACTCGTAGAGTAGTAGCAGGGTGTGGGAGTGTCCGTTAATACAGGTCAGTCCTTGACACAGAAGAGACTACCTCTATGTAGAGCCTGGTCCTTCGGTGCCAGTGACTGTGCTTCTCTACTGGTAGAGTAGTAGCAGGGTGTGGGAATGTCCGTTAATACAGTTCAGTCTTTGACACAGAAGAGACTACCTTTTTGTAGTTCCTGGTCCTGCCATGGAGTTACTGTGCTTTTCTACTGGTAGAGTAGTAGCAGGGTGTGGGAATGTCCGTTAATACAGTTCAGTCCTTGACACAGAAGAGGCTACATTTTTGTAGTTCCTGGTTTTGCCATGCCAGACCTTGTGCTTCTCTACTGGTAGACTAGTAGCAGGGTGTGGGAATGTCCGTTAATACAGTTCAGTCCTTGACACAGAAGAGGCTACATTTTTGTAGTTCATGGTTTTGCCATCCCAGTCCTTGTGCTTCTCTACTGGTAGTGTAATATCAGGGTGTGGTAATGTTCGTTAATACAGTTCAGTCCTTGCCACAGAAGAGCCTACCTTTATGTACCTTTATGAGCCTACCGAATTCCTCTTCCTTCGGTGCCAGTGACTGTGCTTCTCTACTGATAGAGTAGTAGCAGGGTGTGGAAATATTCGTTAATACAGTTCAGTCCTTGACACAGAAGAGACTATCTTTTTGTAGTTCCTGGTTCTGCCGTGCCAGACCTTGTACTTCTCTACTGGTAGAGTAGTAGCAGAGTATGGTAATGTCCGTTAATACAGTTCAGTCCTTGACACAGAAGAGTTTACCTTTTGTAGTTCCTGGTCCTGCCATGCCAGTGACTGTACTTTTCTACTGGTACAGTAGTAGCAGGTTGTGGGAATGTCCGTTAATATAGTTCGGTCTTCGGCAACGAAAAGACCATATTTTCTGTAGTTTCTGTAGTGTATGTGCCTCACTCCTCTACTGGCAGTAGTGGCGGGGTGTGGTGGTATCCGTTAGCACAGTTCAGTCCTCGGCACAGAACAAGGGAATCTCTGTTTAGTACGTCACTCCTATTATACATGTATGCCTCGAATGAGTTGAAGAAGCCTTACGACCATGCAGCATTGAATAATTGCGGCCTGATGGCGAATTTCAGGTCTATGTGCAGCAATGATCGTTATATGAACATCTTGAAAAGGAAGATTAATTGTCATCCAAGTTTCAAAGGGGTTCTAGGCCACTACTTGTCGCTTTGGACTACTCTTTTGTCACCCACTCAGAAAAGGAAAATGCAGTATTCGCAGATGGCAAGGACATACACACTATAAAACTAAATAAGCCTCGGAAATAAGCATTTATTAAGTTCAAAAAATGAGAACATTTATGTACACTAGTTTGGTAAATGTCTAAACTCCATCTTGAGCAAATTCTGCTATTGATGAAGTATTGGCAGAGCAAGGTTAAGCCTATTCAGAATGCCTGTCATATTTTCTCTACGAAGAAGGATGTTAATGGCTGTATATTGTTTTAGTCAACATTTCTTTACTTCGTGTTACTGGTATAAAATAAACAAAACCAAAGACATCAAACGAATTTATGTATGCCTTAATTACAATATCCACTTATTCCTCATGAATCGATTCGTGATTATGTTCTGATGAACATAAAAATTCATTTCCAGATTCCTCGTGCATGTGAGAATTTATGTCTTATACTCGTAATTTAAATCTTATGGCCATTATCGACCTGATCTCCATGTTAATCAACATTGTAACTCAGTCTTATAAGTAATAAGTCAGTTATACCATTAATTCTCTTGGCCTTGAAATCGAAACTAATAGTTACTTACTTGCTACTGTAGACAACGCAACTAAATCATTTGATACACAACTTATCCATATCCAAGGCACCATGTGATAAATGTGACCGTTTACTTTTCAAGCAGGTATTATTAATCTGTATTCAAAGTGCAAAGCAAAAGGGTAATGACAACACACTTACGTGTATAAAGACGGGAAAATGCCATTAAAGATCAACTGGAAATTTCGACGTTTGTGTCACGTTATTCGATGCACATTTCTCACGTTAAGTATGATGAGTGCGATACTGAAACATTCTTTGTTAGTTTTCCGTATTGTACTGTTTTAATCTACTGTACATATTCGAAAAGTGCTATTATATCAATGTTTATTTCATTCTCACCAGTTGTTATTCAATGAACCTTCAAAAATAATGATCTAGAAGAAAGAATTTGATGGTTTCGAATAGCATTCCAGTGTTTGAAGTAAATAAGGGAGCAAAGCGGGTTTGTAGCGAACAAAGAAATGAGTTAAGGATGGAGTGTATGAGTGTGTGCAGACGGTGGTTTAACTCACCACGCATGGGGCACGGGCCGGGCTCCGGTTGGAACCAAGGAAACTGCGGAGTGGAGGTCTGATCGGACACAACCATCATGGCGCTGCAGCAGGCACCTCCCGCAGACGCGACACCACGCTCGCTACTGAACAAGACCGGTCTTACACGCGATAAACGGCGCAAATCGGGAAGAATTAGACAAAGTTTCGGGCTACGCACATAGTATAGGTGCAACGCACGGACTGAGCGCGGGGCCCGGCCGAGAACCTGCTGTAGACGAGAAAAAACAAAATAAAAAGCGACGGCCGGGACGAGCGGAGCGAGAGAGAGCGCGCTAGCTGCGAGCGTCCTACTCGTCAACAGTGATCGGCGCGGGCTGACGGGGCAGAGGCTCACTATCAGATCAGACCACTCACTAGTAGTGCATACCTTTGACCTCGCTCTCCGCACTCACAAATACCTCTAATCGTGGTTTAATTGTGATTTTACTTGGGGCTCTCTTAAACAATCTTCTTACGGAATACCTTCTATAGAACCTTTGTGTTTCAGCGTCCGACACCCTTTCTACGAATGAGCCTTATAGTCCTGTATTACAAATAATGTTGACCATCTCAACTTGTACAGTCGTACTTGGGAATCCTGCGGAAAGGTAGGTGAATCGTGAGTACAACTTGGGACGTATCTATATTAAAAGGTTAACTTTAGAGTAAAATTGTCGACTTTCACCAATTCGCCAATACGACAATTGCCAATAAGATATTTTTGTAACAATCTTGAAGGTGGAGAATGGAGAGCGTAACGAGCCAATTTTATTCCGTAAAGACAAGGCCGTGAGGTGGGGGTATTTCTGACGTCATATTTGGAATATAAATATATCTGTAATAAATACTACATAAATTAATATTCCGTGAAGTCGTCTAACTCTAGATAAAATTGTGTGTTGAATTTAATGCTGCCCACCAGTTGGAATTCTTTGGCGTATCCATGCTGGTGTTTCGGAGGCGGGTCTTCTCTTGGGTGTCTGAGCATGATGCACATTGAAAGCAAGAGTCTACCTTTGGTTGCTCATTCCTGCTAGTATTTTGTTATATTGTTTATTTTTTGTTATATATTGTTTTGTCATTTCATTGTTAAATTTTCATAGTTTATACTGTCAGCACACACTTATAGCATGTACTTATAGCACTTATAGTATTTAGTATTAGCATGTGGTTGTCTTGTTGATTTTTGTCTTGTTGTATATTGACCCATGCAGTAGAGTTAGCACACGCTTAGCATGAAGCATGTAGCTATTATCTTGTTACCTTGTTTTCAATTTGTCTTTGATGCACAAGTTGCATACACTTAGCATGTACATTATTATATAATTATTATCTTGTAGCCATTGTTATCTCTTTTTGTATCTTGTCTTTGATGTTCTATTTTATTATCTTTAAATGTATACCATATTCAATTGTTCTGTAACAATGGCTAGTCCAGTAGTACTAATATTGCATGTAAGTGGCTATGCATGAAAAGTGTACTATCAATATTTCGAATACCATTTTGTAAACATTTTTGTAAAATGGCGATTGCCGTATGTATGAATAAATAAATAAATGTACAATCTGACACTTGTCAGTTAGGGTGAGTTTTAGTGAAGCCTATCATAAATTCGTAAAATATTTCTGTCCGTCTACCCGCACGATACATCGAAAAACAAACTCATCTATATACCTGAAATTGCTCATGAACCTCAACCTCTACATTTCCATGGTGGTACATGTTATATTAATGTTAACGAATATGCACTGGTCTTATGAGTAACTATGATAGTGTGATAAATAAATGTGTAAACAAACTCATCTATATACCTGAAATTGCTCATGAACCTCAACCTCTACATGAGGAACACCGAGTTCCATGGTGGTACATGTTACTCCATGGGATTTGGTTGAATGTTAACTATTTTGCCCGCATGAGTAACGATAGCAACGAAAAAAGTCGAAAACAAACTCATCTATATACCTGAAATTGCTCATGAACCTCAACCTCTACATGAGGAACACCGAGTTCCATGGTGGTACATGTTACTCCATGGGATTTGGTTGAATGTTAACGAATATTTTGCACTGGTCTTATGAGTAACTATGATAGCAACGAGAAAAAAGTGTGATAAATAAATGTGTAAACAAACTCATCTATATACCTGAAATTGCTCATGAACCTCAACCTCTACATGAGGAACACCGAGTTCCATGGTGGTACATGTTACTCCATGGGATTTGGTTGAATGTTAACGAATATTTTGCACTGGTCTTATGAGTAACTATGATAGCAACGAGAAAAAAGTGTGATAAATAAATGTGTAAACAAACTCATCTATATACCTGAAATTGCTCATGAACCTCAACCTCTACATGAGGAACACCGAGTTCCATGGTGGTACATGTTACTCCATGGGATTTGGTTGAATGTTAACGAATATTTTGCACTGGTCTTATGAGTAACTATGACAGCAACGAGAAAAAAGTGTGATAAATAAATGTGTAAACAAACTCATCTATATACCTGAAATTGCTCATGAACCTCAACCTCTACATGAGGAACACCGAGTTCCATGATGGTACATGTTACTCCATGGGATTTGGTTGAATGTTAACGAATATTTTGCACTGGTCTTATGAGTAACTATGACAGCAACGAGAAAAAAGTGTGATAAATAAATGTGTAAACTAACTCAATACATCCGTAAGACATTCAAACATGTGACATATTAACAACATGCAGCCTAACTATCCCCATAGATACATCATTTTATTGGAACTTAGTGGATAAAAGTAATTGATTCGAACACTGACATGAAACATGTATTTTTCCAAAAATGAATCCTATGATGCGTCATTTTCGTGACAAAACTTCTTTTGCACGACTTACAGTCTATCTGTCCACAGGACTTCTCGAGAATGAAATAGGAAATAGATCTGAAATTTTGCATGCAACCTCAGCGAAGCCTGTTACGACATGTGGAGTGGCGTACTCCTGCCTTTTAATTATATAGAAATTTGGATGTTACATTTTCTAAGAATTTTTTTTCAGTCCGTTAACTCAATGACCTCTACTGTCCTCTAACGGACGTTACCCTAAATTTGGAAAATTAGGACCTTGAAGAGGTGTATGGATTTACGTACACGTTTTAAGATTGTCTAGTACAACAGCGCAGGCGCAAAGACTATAATATATATATATATATATATATATATATATATATATATATATATAGGCTACATAAAATAGATAAATAATAGAAGGGGATACACTCCGTACTCTCCGAAGAGTTTAGAGTAAGGGCGCAATTTATTTTGCGATAGGATTAGGATTAACTTACTACAAGGATCTATTATCTTAATGCAAGCTCAGAATTAGGATATTACAATTTTATACTGTAGTAAATAAACAATAACTCATATAAACAAAACAAAACAAAACATACCTTTAATATTTAAAATACTAATTTTAACTAACTATCTGTGTTAATTAAAATTTTTCATTTCTCACGACAGACCTTAACAAAGTTATAATATAATTTTGTTTTAGAGTTGTAAACCCACTTTGTAATACCCTTGAAGTGAGGGGTTGAAACAAGTTTTAATTACCGTACTGTTGGGCTGGGTAAACATAAATCATTAAATATGAATGTAAATATCTTTCCATAATGAATTCCAACATATCATACCACACTACTGACCTACGAGTATTATACATGTATTAGTCAGAGGGAATCGTTCATGGCTGAAAAACCAGATTAGGAAAACATAAAAGCATGAATAAATGTACTTACAAAATATGCACAAATTATTTCGTATATTAGAGAAACTCTCATAATTAAGTTACTACAAAACATAAAAACGCATATTTTATGCGGGAGAAGACCAAACAATTTTTTTAATTATTTGGCACACTCTATTCTGTTAAAGATTAAATTATCAATACAATATGTAAATAAAGATGCATTAAATCAATAAACAATAAATGTAAATAATATGAAATCAGAAACATTTAAATTATAACAATAATATTAAAAACTCCAATTAAATGTTAGGGAAACATGTCCTTATATTAAACTAGTAATAGACTATTAACGGTTCATGTGTGTTTACGTGTGCGTGTGTAGTAAAAAGAGATTAAGGCAAACTGAACAATATCAACACTTAATGAAGCATAATAGCAGTGTATTAATAGTAAGAGAAACTAATGTTGAAATTAAAGAAATAAATTGTACATTTTACACAATGAACAAGGATAACACGTATTTTATACAATGTTATAAGGTTACTTAGAATTTAAAACTAACATGTACTTTAATAAATGTTCATGCTTAATTCATTTATACCAATAACAATATTAAAATTATAGAAAACTAACGCGTGATATAGAATTGGCTTCTTTGTCCAACACCTCCTACGAAGTTGACAGGAGAAAAGCATCCATAGACACCTCGGGTTAAGCAAGCTTGAGGTGATCATCTTACAGCTTATTTATATAGCAATTGTGTTATACTATACATTACGTACTCCATGGTAACAATAAGATGAAAGCTTTGTATAGATTATGTAAGAACAAACTTAAAATTAAACAAAACAATTGTGTATTTTACATAATGTACAAAGCAAAATGTATAAACTGATATGTAATATATCAGTACTACTAAATAAATATTTCGCGAAGTCGTCTGACTCAATATAAAGTGGTATGTAGAATACCTATATGGATTAGGTAAGAACAAAGCAACATCTAACAAAACCATTTAAACGATTTCTATTTCAAGTTCGTATCATGATAATATCGAGGCTCATTGAAAGCAATGGGTTTCCAAGATCACCTGATAAGCCTTCAGCGTCAATGATGAGGTCAGAGAGTAGAGAAAGTAAGACTTTATTCAACGGTCTTTAAATTCTTTGTTTGAAGGTTATTTTTGACGATGGAAGGATTGTGAAGGAAACAGGATTTTTCCGGACATTTAAATAGTATCAATAAAAATGTTGTAAAAATTTCAAACTAATTATTTTAATTTACAATGTTTTTTTAAATGTATTGTATAAATACTATGAATCCCACCCATAAACAGGCATTATTTGTTCATTTCAAATTCATTTCAATTTTATAGCCTATTATAAAACAAACTGCACGTTTCGGGTAAGTGAAAACGTTATAAACATAGGCCGTGATAGGAAATTTGAAGGCGTTTTATCGTTTATCGAACCGGTCAAATTAGAATCGTAATCTATAAAGATCCATAAAATAAATCTCAATTAGTTGATGACAGAAACGATTAATTAAATAAAGGCCATGTTAACCTTATGATCGTCTTGCTTGTTTTCCTTTTCGAATCAGCACCAACATGCTGCAATTGTTACTATCCTACAATCGAGAAGCCTACTTTTGTCAAAGACGTTTGAAACAATTCACGTTTCATAACAGTATTTAAATATATAGTTAAAATTAGACTACACTGTCTGTTATATCTGCACTGCTAGCAGTTACCCGCTGCTGTGCGTGTAATTTAGCAGCAGTAATTAAGTATGACCATTGCTGGTTCGAGTGAATTATATTTCCGACGTCAATATTGCGCTTGCCTTGTTGCCACAATCAAAAATATGCGTCAAAAAGTTTATATTTATGGCCATCATAATTTACTTTTTTTTCTTAGTATGTTTTGTTCCATACTTGATTTTGCCTCGTTTCCCGATAGTATAATATGTATATAAACCACGGATCAAAAAGCCTACTTCTGCTAAAAGCGAAGTAAGATGGGTTTACATCAGTCTTTAAATTTATAGCAAAAGTTAATAACAGTTATCTTTTAAATCTAATACTTAATATTTGTTAAAAAATTGTAAGTTAAAAGTACATTAATAATGCACCAAGCGTTTGTTTCTTTATATACTGAAAAATAGAGTTAATATTTCATAACATTAAGAACTGGAATTACATTTAAGTCAAAAGCTCAGTCCAGCGAACTTTCATCTAGTATAGTTCTTGCCGACTGCTTCAAAGGGAGTCTCGGAGTCAAATTTTGACTATCTTATGTTTAGAAATTTTGTAAGCTAGACGAGGACTTACCTAATCGCTGAAATCTAAAACGAAGTGAAAATAATGATTATTTACTATACAATGTACTCACCATAAGTGTAAACAAATTGAAAATAATATTGTTTACACAGAACAGCTGATTACATTAGACACGCTCTTTTAATTCATATGTTACAACTTTAGAGACCAAGATGGGATTCTTCTCTACTTTAAAGACCAGTGGTGCGTAGCGCGGAGGAATTTTCGAGATAAGAATAGGTCTATAACGCTGGAACCCTATGAATGTTCAGGTAATAGTTTCAGTAAAATCGGTTGAATAGTTTACGTGTAAAAGAAAAAAAAAAAAAAACAAACAAACAAAGGCACTTTCGTATTAGAAATATTATTAGGATTAGGTTTACTGCATGTTAATGTTTAGTCTACGAATAATAATTATATGTTCTAAACAAATGCTATTTTATTTAAAAAAATGTCATTATATTAACAAACAAATTTCCATTTTGGACTATATATTATAAGCCAAATGAAACTAAACCTGTTGCAATCTTAAAATACAATCTCTAGTTTCTTGGAAACTGCGGAGGGAATTACAAGGCGACAGTGAGCATGCATGTTTTTATCATTTCTTTTTTTCCACATACATACAAAGATACATACATAATGTTATTGCTAAGTGACAGATTATATTTGTTTAAACTTAGGCTATCTTTGCATCTCCTTAGTACCTACAAGGGCAGTCAAACAATGTCAATATAAATAGCTTTAAACTGTCTACAAACAACAACTATATGTGTCCTTTATTTCAACACACAGCTTTTGAAGCTCCTAGTCATTCATCAGTTTATGAATGTTAGCTACCACTTGTAAATTTTTCATTGTATATTTTTTGATGTATTGGGTTTTTTCCCGTTGAAATAAATAAATAAACAATATCCCACAGACACTTTGTGGGAGTCCATAACTTAAGTTAATCTTATATGAACACCTTGCCCTGGATGAGTTTTAATTTTCCTCATGTGCTCTAGGGTCTTGAATAAGACTGTATGCAACAGTTAAGAAGAGGTTGTGTTTTCCCTTTACAACCACTTTGATTACAGCTGTTATATAGAAATATACATATTAAGTGAATAGTTTCGTACTTCTAAAGTATACTGTGTTAAACAATCAGTAATGGAGTGGGTAAGCTAGTTAGCTATGATTAAATTATATTAAATACAGGTTTAATAATTATTTTGTTTCATAGTAACTGTATACAATTAATATTAAATAAGGAGTTTACAATTATTGGAAGTTAATATTTTACACAACTCCTATAGATATTTAATTATGGAAGTTTGTCTTGAGATGATAAGTCAAACCCTTTCCTCATATCAGCTGCCGACATCCTCACAAACCCATTTCAAGCTAACCTAACAGAGATACTAAATTCAAACGAGTAAAAACAGACTTGGTTAACTGGACAATAAATCAAATGAACCTTTTCTGGTAGTTGTAAGCAGACCTACCCCCAATTACGCCCTGAAAATGTCCAGACAAATTTGATTAAACACCAACAAAATTAACCTATAAAATATTTAATGGGGCTCGGAAGTTGTTGAAGCCGAACTTGGGCGCTGTTCCCGACCGTAGCGACAATGGGGACGCGGACGTGAACCCATTATCGGTTTCAAGACATTCAAGGGCTCATTTTATAAACACGGTCCCCTTGTAATTAGTAGTCATAAATGATTAAATATTTCCATCTAGTGTTCTTAGTGAAAACCGGATCAACGTCTATTTTATAGATTATTGACTCATCGTAGGCGTGCGGTCCGACATCCTTGAACCTGTCGTTGAACTTTTAAAATCCCCGCGCTGCCGAGTAATACATGTAGCCTCGCCTGCCTCCACCTTCCTCGTCGACCGCCGTCGAGTAATACATGTAGCCTCGCCTGCCTCCACCTTACTTGTCGACCGCCGTCGAGTAATACATGTAGCCTCGCCTGCCCCCACCTTCCTCGTCGACCGCCGTCGAGCTATACATGTAGCCTCGCCAGCCTCCACCTTCCTCGTCGACCGCCGCCAAGTAATACATGTAGCCTCGCCTGTCCCCACCTTTCTCGTCGACCGCCGCACCGTCGAGTAATACATGTAGTCTCGCCAGCCTCCACCTTCCTCGTCGACCGCCGTCGAGCTATACATGTAGCCTCGCCTGCCTCCACCTTCCTCGTCGACCGCCGCCACTCGTACATGTAGCCAACGAACTATACTACTGGCAACGCGCGCTGTCCATAAGCCCTGTACTATGTTTTCCGGGCACACACAGCCCGTGGTGCTGCGGGAGTATCCATAGACTTGCAGGCGCTCGGAGTGGGCAAGAACTCAACCGCACTAATCGACTACACAGGTAACCCGCTTTTACATGTCACAACATGAATCGTTTTCATGTCACAAAAAACCCCCCCCCACGAACTCAAAAAAAAAATCATTGGACATACTTTACTTCAGTCTGTCTCAACGTCTGCTACGAGAAGGTCAATTGTTATTTTTAATCGTTTTAAAAAGTCAATTATTATTTTAATCGTTTTAATAGGTGTTTAAGAGTTACAAATTTGTTTTATATTCGAGATGCTTTTTAAACAATGGTAAAGAGTTGTGCTGCGTACAACTGTACTTCGAGATGGAGTAAAGGCTGCAACACTTCTTTTCACAAGTAAGGACTTAACATTTTTAACCATAGTAATACATTTCAGCAATTATAAATTGTAACATTTGATATGTTGTATTTTATACTTTGTTTCATAAACTTGCAAGATTATTAGGACCTAACAGAAATAGTTCAGTAAGTACGACTGTTGATGGTATATACGAATAAATAATTATGTGTAAGGGACTGATTATCCGCTAGTCAAAAAATATATTTTTATAGTTTTTAAAACTATAATTTGATATTTCTGTAAACAATTTAAAAATTCCAATTACTCAAGAGAGTTGTTCCAAGTTAGCCTATCTATTCTTAAAGTAGATTTCAGCCTTTTTACACTATGCACCAAATTCCAATCCAGTACGAAACTAAAACATTTGTTTATGTACTTCAGAATTATTGTTATGTTTTGATTTTTTCAGTAAATTATACAGACTTTTTATGTTTTAGCTTTCCGTTGGATGATGACAAACTTTTAAAAAAATGGATTATTGCATTGAAAAGAAAGAAATTCAAACCAACAAAACATACTGTTCTGTGTGGTAAACATTTCAAAGAAGACGATTTTTCATTTAGTTTTACCAAAACACAACTAAGAAAAGACTAAAAAAATGAAGCAATTTTCCGACATTTGTTTGACTTTCATCAAATATCCAACCACCGCCAAAAAAAAACAGAGGAGGGTTGTCATCAAAAAGAAGTTACCCGTACCTATTCAGCCACCTAGTGCAGATCTTCGATTTGAAGCCCAACACGTCTATGTCATCGGTAAGTTTAACATAATTATTTGTGTTGTCAGAATCAAAAAGCAAATGTGTAAATATGAAAACATAATTTTTAAAAGAACGTAAAAACTACTTTGCTCCCTGCAACAGTGTTTAAAAAACATAAAATCATTATATTAAATTGTTATTATTCTATTAATACTATTGGTAAGTATTTTTTATTTGATATAAAACTATAAACAAATTTTAAAGCCAGCCTTGTTTGCCGCAAACCTCAGTTATAATGTTCTATTGTTTTTATTGTCTGCAATTTTGCTGCGATAGGGCTATATTCAACGCAGGTTAATCTAACAGCATTTTTGTTGATTATTTTTTGAGGTTCTGCTGCTGCCGTTGGAACACATCACGACCAGTCAGTTTTCCACACACCAAACGAGCAAAAATCAAACAGTTTGGCCTACATCAAACACCGGTAAGCTGTAGTATAGTTCGTTGGTAGACATAGACACGGACATCACGTAAAAGGTTTTTTTTTTTTTAGAGGATGCGGCTAGATAAAAATGTCTCATGAATTGGAGTGGGGTTCTTATACAAATGTTTTTTTTTAATAAGTTTGGGGTTTGTGGGTTAATAATTTTAATAAATTCACGAATGATAATTACAATAATTTTAATTGTTGTAATTAATTCAATGCTAATGATTCTAGGATAAGCGGAAAACTGCATCACCAATCCTCATCTCTATCTCCCAGAAAAGTGCTATTGCGCCGGAAGGTTAAAGCTCTAAAGCAAAAATTAAAAAGAAGGGACTGTAAATTAAGGTCAATGAAAGAATTGATTTCAAATTTGAAAAACAAATTTAAAAGCACCAAAACAGATTCGTTAATCGAAATTGTAGGAAAACAACTTTACAGGGTTGCCTTTCGAGTTATTGTTGAGTAGCCTGAAAAACAAAGGAAAAAGTAAAAACAAACATACTTTCACAGAAAGTGTTAAGGAGTTTGCCTTAACACTATATTTTTATTCACCAAAAGCTTATAGATACTTGCGGGCTTCAAAATTTAATTTTTACCACATCCTGCCACATTAAGAAAATGGATTTCAAAATTTTAATTGTTGTTCCAGGGTTTTTGGGGAGGAGGTATTCATGTATTTAAGACATAATGTTAAGGAACAGGAGAGCACCTAAGAAATGTAAGTTTGGTATTCGAATTCCATGAGCATTAGAAAGCAGATAGTTTATGACGAGCAACTAGGGAAAAATGTAGGATATGTAGATGTTGGAGGATTCAAAATAGACAACAACGAGGAGATTGCTACAGAAGCTTTTAGTATTTCAAATTGTTTCTTTGAGAGGCACTTTAAATGTATCGTAGGGTATTTTTTATGTAAATAAAAACTTCATCAGTTTTTCTGTCGCAGCTAAATTAAAGTGGCTATAGTTAAACTAAGTGAAGTGGGCGTTAATGTACAGAGCGTGACCTTTGACGGAAACCAGCACGAATCTTAGCGCATTGAAAACATTTAGGTTGTAAGTTCCCTGAAGCGCCATTTTTCAAACTCGATACTATGAATTACGATATTTGTGCCATTTTGCTTGGATCCTCCACACATGTTAAAACTAGCAAAGAAAGGCACTAGCGGACATAAAAGGTTATAGACTCCGAGTCAGGGAGAATTTGTTTTAAGTTATATAGAGGATCTTAATAATTTACAGAACTAGCTAGGTCTGAAAATGTGTAACAAATTATCAGACAAACATGTTTTCTACAAAAATAGAAAAATGAATGTAAAGGTAGCTGCACAGACTATTAGTTCCAGCGATAGCAGACGCTTTTACAATATTTGAACATTAAAGAACATCCACAGTTCTCAGAGATTCAGATTGTCTAGCAACTGTAGAATTTTTAAGAATAGTTGACAATCTTTTCGATTTTATGAACAGTAGGGATCCATTTGGAAGAGGCTACAAGGGCCCGATGAAACTAGAAAAACAAAGCAAATGATGATTTAATGCTTTTAAAAAAGCAGACAACTATTTGTCAAAACTTAAAATTGTGGAGGACAATCAATTTTAAAATCATGCAAGGAAGACGTTCGCTTTAGGTTTTCTAAGTAATATTAAGAGTTTTTGTATTTTATAGAGACAGATTGTTAGTTTTAGAGAGGATTTTAAATACTTGTTGTCATACAAATTTAGTCAAAGACCACCTGGAATTATTTTTTCTCCTGTATTAGAAGTAGGGGTGGGAATAATGACAATCCTAATTACAAAAACAGTTTTACTTGGGCAGTAAGGCAACTAATGTTTAGGAAAACAGTGTCAGGGCATCTGAAAATTCCAACTGTCTTGAGTTTGACCCCAACTCACACTTAGGCCTTCTTGAGTTAGGCCATGGTTTATGTGTTGTAGATGACATAGATGACGAGAGTGAAATTGAGAGCGCCATATGTGTAATGGAAAATTATGATGACTCTAGTTTTTAAGGATGAAATCTTGTATTATATCTGTGGAGTCATGTTAGACACGAATGGAGAAAAACAAATCAAATGTAAAGATTGTTGTTATGTAACTCCATGCTAATGATTCTGATCTTAGAACATATACACGCCTTACTGATTTTAAATCTAAGGGCAAATTAATCAGATCAAGTGAGGATGTATTAAAGGTTGTTAAATATGCCTATTTGCTCAAGCTATCTGAGACTAATTTGACTACTGTAAATTTAACAATGAGAGTTTGTAACCATTTAACAGGTAGTGTATTCAAAGGACATTTAAGTAAACGATGAATTTTACTGGAAGCCATGAATTATTGTTAATAAAATCTGTAACTCAATTTGTTTTTGAAAATAATATCTCATCCACATTGCAAAACAAAAAACCTTGCATGTGACGAAGAAATCTAACTTGGGCATAAGACAAAAACTTAATAAAAATGATTTTGTTTTCCAACACTTAGACTAAGTTTATCATGTTTGTGAATTGTTTGTGACATGAATTGAAATATACCACAAGTAATAAGAAAACATGTAGCCTACTATTTTACCTAGGACTATATCTGGTTCCTGTTGTGTTAGTTACTGTCGTTAATAGCCTACGGTAATTTGATAACGATTACAGGTTATTGTTTTATAGTAATTTAACATACACCTCAATGCTTAAGAAAAACGCTGTGTAACAACAGATGTTAGAAAATTATGTTGTAAAATTTAAATCATATTAGAGGCTACAGGGCGATTTAAAATGCCGCGAAAGCAAACTGCATAGGGCCTGCTTGTAGCGCGGAGCGTGTTCTTGCCCCACTCCGAGCGCCTGCAAACGTCAGACGCAACCCCGGATTTCGGCCCGGTTCTGTAAGCCAGCGCGCGTTCCAGTCAGTAGTATAGTTCGTTGCATGTAGCCTCGCCTGTCCCCACGTTTCTCGTCGACCGCCGCCAAGTAATACATGTAGCCTCGCCTGCCTCCACCTTACTTGTCGACCGCCACCGAATTGTACATGTAGCCTCGCCAGCCTCCACCTTCCTCGTCGACCGCCGTCGAGCTATAATACATGTACCCTCGCTTGCCTCCACCTTCCTCGTCGACCGCCGCCAAGTAATACATGTAGCCTCGCCTGCCTCCACCTTACTCGTCGATCCTTCGATCTTATCCATTTCAAAATGAAATTATTCACAATATTTATGAATTTAAGACATTACACAGATATTTTAATGGCAGAGTTATATTTCAAAACGTAGCACTGAAGATTTGGTCATTTTCAGCTTTAATTATTACTTATATGTCGTGTTATTAATAACCACAAACTATGTTCTTGTGAATCGTGAAAGATCTAACTTTCTAGTAGATCAGGTGTTATACGACTTTGATCCATAATACTGAATATGATATCATAAATATAACATTTAAAAGATAAATAATATTCACACGACGCTACTGATGATACACTAGATTGAAACAATTACCAACACTAAATCGATATATTCGTATAACTGTTCTTTCCTACAAACAAGAGATACTCCCGGATAAACCTGATAAGGTTTCCTCCCTTCTTAAATATTTTCCCAAGGATATCTATCTATTATTGAAGACCGATATCTACTGCATCCAAATTTAGCAAAGTTCTCGAAAAAATATGTATCTGTCCGAAAAGATTTTTTTCTATATTTCACTATTTAATTTTTTAGTTAAAGTCCTCAGACCATTAGAAAAGTACGTACTATTTGTTAAGAGTGCTACTAGATTTGTCGAGAGACATTGTCCATATCATATTAAAACTTATGTCAATTTTCGGGTAGTCTAGGACTAGTTTTAAAATTAGAAAGGTGACGTAGTGACATTGAGGCGCTTAGATATTGTTATCGGGCAAGAGAGCAATGGTCGGGCAGTCTAGGACTAGCATTTAAATGAGAAAGGTGGCGTAGGTGACATTGAACACTCAGATATTGTTACCGTGCAAGAGAGCAATGGTCGAGCAGTCTAGGACTAGCATTTAAATGAGAAAGGTGGCGTAGGTGACATTGAGACACTCAGATATTGTTACCGAGCAAGAGAGCAATGGTCGAGCAGTCTAGGACTAGCATTTAAATGAGAAAGGTGGCGTAGGTGACATTGAGACACTCAGATATTGTTACCGAGCAAGAGAGCAATGGTCGAGCAGTCTAGGACTAGCATTTAAATGAGAAAGGTGGCGTAGGTGACATTGAGACACTCAGATATTGTTACCGAGCAAGAGAGCAATGGTCGAGCAGTCTAGGACTAGCATTTAAATGAGAAAGGTGGCGTAGGTGACATTGAGACACTCAGATATTGTTACCGAGCAAGAGAGCAATGGTCGAGCAGTCTAGGACTAGCATTTAAATGAGAAAGGTGGCGTAGGTGACATTGAGACACTCAGATATTGTTACCGAGCAAGAGAGCAATGGTCGAGCAGTCTAGGACTAGCATTTAAATGAGAAAGGTGGCGTAGGTGACATTGAGACACTCAGATATTGTTACCGAGCAAGAGAGCAATGGTCGAGCAGTCTAGGACTAGCATTTAAATGAGAAAGGTGGCGTAGGTGACATTGAGACACTCAGATATTGTTACCGAGCAAGAGAGCAATGGTCGAGCAGTCTAGGACTAGCATTTAAATGAGAAAGGTGGCGTAGGTGACATTGAGACACTCAGATATTGTTACCGAGCAAGAGAGCAATGGTCGAGCAGTCTAGGACTAGCATTTAAATGAGAAAGGTGGCGTAGGTGACATTGAGACACTCAGATATTGTTACCGAGCAAGAGAGCAATGGTCGAGCAGTCTAGGACTAGCATTTAAATGAGAAAGGTGGCGTAGGTGACATTGAGACACTCAGATATTGTTACCGAGCAAGAGAGCAATGGTCGAGCAGTCTAGGACTAGCATTTAAATGAGAAAGGTGGCGTAGGTGACATTGAGACACTCAGATATTGTTACCGAGCAAGAGAGCAATGGTCGAGCAGTCTAGGACTAGCATTTAAATGAGAAAGGTGGCGTAGGTGACATTGAGACACTCAGATATTGTTACCGAGCAAGAGAGCAATGGTCGAGCAGTCTAGGACTAGCATTTAAATGAGAAAGGTGGCGTAGGTGACATTGAGACACTCAGATATTGTTACCGAGCAAGAGAGCAATGGTCGAGCAGTCTAGGACTAGCATTTAAATGAGAAAGGTGGCGTAGGTGACATTGAGGCACTCAGATATTGTTACCGAGCAAGAGAGCAATGGTCGGGCAGTCTAGGACTAGCATTTAAATGAGAAAGGTGGCGTAGGTGACATTGAGGCACTCAGATATTGTTACCGAGCAAGAGAGCAATGGTCGGGCAGTCTAGGACTAGCATTTAAATGAGAAAGGTGGCGTAGGTGACATTGAGACACTCAGATATTGTTACCGAGCAAGAGAGCAATGGTCGGGCAGTCTAGGACTAGCATTTAAATGAGAAAGGTGGCGTAGGTGACATTGAGGCACTCAGATATTGTTACCGAGCAAGAGAGCAATGGTCGGGCAGTCTAGGACTAGCATTTAAATGAGAAAGGTGGCGTAGGTGACATTGAGGCACTCAGATATTGTTACCGAGCAAGAGAGCAATGGTCGGGCAGTCTAGGACTAGCATTTAAATGAGAAAGGTGGCGTAGGTGACATTGAGACACTCAGATATTGTTACCGAGCAAGAGAGCAATGGTCGAGCAGTCTAGGACTAGCATTTAAATGAGAAAGGTGGCGTAGGTGACATTGAGACACTCAGATATTGTTACCGAGCAAGAGAGCAATGGTCGGGCAGTCTAGGACTAGCATTTAAATGAGAAAGGTGGCGTAGGTGACATTGAGACACTCAGATATTGTTACCGAGCAAGAGAGCAATGGTCGGGCAGTCTAGGTCTAATTGTCCATATCGGCATTAATGTCAACGACAACGATAGTGAGGCCTTGACTGCGGTCGTTGGCGTCTGCAGTAACACTAACGAGACAAAGACACACTCACTCTGCCTCACACAAAACTTTCCGGTTATCGTAGCGTAGGTTCATCAGTCATATTTCGTCGTTTCGTTTGAAACAAACATATCTTCAATAACTTTTTAGTTTATTTATTTAAATAAATTGTCAAGAACTCTAGGTATTGTCCACATTTCATGTGTTATTACTTAATCCTACACTACGCTACGAGATTCTATTCTGAAGCATATTAAGACGATTTATTACACTACAATAGTTTCAAAACCGTAGTATTGATAGTTCTTGCATACTATATTACTTCTACACAGCGTATATCCTAACAGGGCATACGTAACTTGATAATGAAATAGAGTTACTAAAATACATCCTACGAAGATTCTATCTGGTAGTTTACTGTGAACTCATTATCAAACTATAAATCTTCTGTAATCATTATAAATCACTTTTACATAGGTTTTGTGTCAATTTAATGCTAAGCTAAATATATTAATTTTTTTCTAATAACAATTAATTTCGTTAACAAGGTAATATTTGGCATACTTTAAAATTAAAACCACGAATAACTACTAAAGTGGTCAAAGATAACATATTTCTTTTTGGGATTTATGGTTTTTACAACGCGAGTTGTAAATAATAGAAATAATAATAAAAGAAATAATAATGTTTCTTTTTCGGCAACTTTAATGTTATTTTCGTCTAATAAAATGTTCTTCTGTGTGGTTTGTTTTAACTTACAACAAATATATAGCTGAGGTCAAATTGCTGGCAAAACGCACATTGTTTTAATATGTCCACATTTACTAAATATGTAAAGTATATATATATATAGTAGACCACGTCCATGATGCCTATGTTAATGTTCTGTATAAGTGTATAAAAGTCAACTAAATCAAACGCTTTAGTAATTTTTTTTATCCTACCAGAACATTATTTGTATCTAGAGAAATAAAATTACATGCGATATAATTATTTATAGAGTTTAATATTAATTTATACTTTTAAAAAGTAATTTTTAATTATAACACATCGATTGACAATGGTTTCAATATTTTAAGTATACTTTTTGAAATTTGTTGTAAATGTAGGTAATAGTGAGACCGGTTTTTAATTGCTGACATCATAAAGAATGGGGTTTGTGTATGGTCTATTCTCTAGGGAATAATCATTACTTTTCACACAGTTTTTAGATTTCAGTAGTTAGGCACCCTTAGAAAATGTCCTAAAATATAAGATGATCAGAATTTGATTTAGAAGGCCCCCTTTAAAGCAGTCGGCAAGAACAATGTTAGATGAAAGTTTGCTGGACCGTGCTTTTGAGCTACTGTACCAATTCCAATTCTAAATATCGAGGCAATATGGTAAGCTAACCTGTCACATAGTAGGTAAGTCAATTTAAACGGTCTTAAGTAGGCACTTTTTAACCGAAGTAGGCATCTAGGTCCTATGTAAGTATAACCAACAAGGCAAACTCTACTATGGTACTGGAAATATCTTAGACCTGAAATATATGACAAGGACTGGAAATATACGCTTTTTGACCAAAGTAAGTTTCCGAGACCTGTGTGATCCGAGATTTGTGTTTTCTTGATCGGGATTACAAGGCAGATTCAGCTGTGACGTAATGTATATAATTAATTAGAACCAGAAATGCTCCTACACGTGCCAAACATGATATAATAATTAAGTTAAACTCTGATACTATTTACCACGAACTTAAATAATATCTACCTGATGTATGCCTACTTACGTTTTAAAATGTTTGTAGGACTCCCATCATATTACGTCATAATTGCATTTTATAAGGACTTCGGTTCTAAAAATTGCGTGCGAAGGCGCGGGTAACAGCTAGTTCTAAAATAATACAAATATTTTCCAGTTTATAAAAAATAAACAAGCAAATATTGTCATTGTTAATGTACTTTTACCTGCACCTTTTTTGTAAATATTTATTATTAGATATAAAAGACAAAGTTACTTTCTAACTTTTATTATAAATTTAGACTGTTATAAAGCCCATCTCAGTTTTATTTTGACAGAAGTAGGCTTCTTTGATCTGTGATTTATATTTTCTTGATCGGGAATCATGGCAAAATCAAGTATGGAACAAAAAATACAAAGAAGTAGTAAATTAAAATGGCTGTAAATATACACTTAGACGTATTTTCTTGATCATGCCAAAAAGGCAAACTCAACATTGGCGTCGGTACTATATTTCACTCGAACCAGAAGTGCTTATACAGGTACAAAACCTACAAAATTTTGACCAAAACAGCGGGTACCTGCTAGCAGATAGAAAAGACAATGCATTCTAACTTTTACTGTACATTTAAAGACTGATATTATATCTATCTTAGTTATCTTAAATTACTTAGATTTCATGACAGAATTGGCTTCTCAGGGCTGTGTATGTATACAATTTACATTTTTTTTTATCAGGAAAAGGGAAAAATGAACTAAGTGACAAATAATATTGACCAGAGTAAATTACAATGGCCCTAAATATACATTTTTAAAGATATGTTATTGGTCGTGGCTAGATGGTAAGCTTAAAATTAGCGACGGAGATATAATTTACTCGAATCAGGCGTTCTCATACAGGTACAACACTTACGAAGAAATTGCGTGCGAAGCCACGGTTAACTGCTAGTGACATAATATTTTAGTTGGTCAGATAACATAAAAGTTGTTTCAAGTTATAAACAAGAGATTCCATAAATAGCTTGTATTAGTAATCATAAACATTTTTTGCGATTGAATACATACAACCGAGAGCTACAACCCCCCGGTTAAATTAATGGTATAATAATTTTTAAGAAAAAATAGTTATTGAATTTGTTTATATTTACATAACTGTTATTAAATATTCTCATTTTTGTGTTGTAAGAAGTGTATTAGTTTTTGCTTCTTATATATTTATATCTTCAAAATTGGATTAAGAGCAAAAATTCTGCTAAAAACTAATTTGAATAATAACATATTCATAAAGAGAGACAGAATAACGACAATAAGGTTTTACTCTACATTACGATTTTTACCTTTACAAAATGTATAGAACCATTACAACTACCAAAGCTGTCGTATGTCAAAGCTTTATGAAATATTAAATGTTTAATAATTATGTAATAATAACTATAGCTGTACTAAGTGCTGCAGTAGAAATATAATCTGTAACGATTCATAAGTGACTCTCTCAATGTTCGTGGTTTATTAAATGCATGCAAACAATTATGTTCCACAATTAATTAGCGTTCTTTTGTTGTAATGTTTATTCCGTCATGTAATGTAGTGCAAGAACAGTACACTTATTGCACGTGTTCATTAACGTAAAACTGAGTAATTACCAAGTGTTCACAAAGCTTATAGAAGCCCTGTTCGGTTGTTGTTTCTGGGGCCCCTCCGCCCAGAACGGCTCGAGCGGCTGTGAGAGAACTGGGCCACGCATATGTTTACCAGACGATAGGGAAATCACGGGAGATGGCTGGCTAATCACAGGTCGTACGTAACGACATTACACGGAGAAAGTAGTTCGGACGACGCGATGGAGGCTTCAGTCGACCCAAAACTATCACTAAATGGAAGAATCGCATCGACACGTACAATGCCGCTTTCAACACATCGTGTAGACTGCGCATTGAACACGATTGTAAAGTTGAGATCTAATCGATTAATTAAAATATTAATCATAAAACTAATACACCTTGAAATGCTATTATAATTAATTTAAAGTTGACAACTGAACACATCGTGTAGACTGCGCATTGAACACGATTGCAAAATTGAGATCTAATCGATTAATAAAATATTAATCATAAAACTAATACACCTTGAAATGCTATTATAATTAATTTAAAGTTGACAACTGAACACATCGTGTAGACTGCGCATTGAACACGATTGTAAAATTTAGAACTATAACACTTTACTTACAAGCCATAAAATTTATGAAAGTATGCAAGTAACTACTGAGTATCATATTAAAACTCAGGTAAACGATACATGATATACACGATGAGATGACAATTCATTCCTGCATGATTCCACACTCTATTGAAATAATAGCATGCACTAAACATCATTCAGTAGCTTAATTATATTTCTTCGTTATGACAGTCTATGGCACGTTGCGATGCTATGCAGACAAGTAAATCTTCTATAATATAAAAATGAAACTGTTCGTGTGTAACAGCATCACTCACAAACGGCTGGACGGATTCGCCTAATTTTTTTTTTTAATTTGTTAGTCTTGATCTGTAGAAGGTTATAGGATACTTTTTATCCCTTTCCCGATTCAGGATTCCGCCCCACTGGTTACAGAAATACCCGTAAGAAATGCATTGCAGCAAACATATGTTATTAAGTGAAAGAGTCTTTTCAAATTTTTAATCAGCTGTTCTTTGTAAACATATATAATGCGACAAAAAAATATATTTATATATAAATTTCTTTACACTTATAGTTTTAAAGCATAGAGTAAGCTTAAGAGAAACGACAAATTTTGTTTAAACTGTTTCTGCAATCATAATATATAAAAATGAATGTTTGTGTGTTTGTCCTTTATAGACTCAGAAACTATTGGACCGATCACTATGAAAATTTGTATTTTTCTATGTAGAAGGTTTATACGCAATGCCCATTGATGTAACTAACCACCAGGCTGTACTGCAAGATATAAAAGTTATCAAAGCGCCTGCACATTATAAACTGCAATTACAACACAGTAGTTACGTATATTAAAATATCCAAACACTATTTGAAGGCAAAGAAATATACGGGCAAAGCTTAAGAGACGCGTGCGAAGCCGCGGGAAACAGCTAGTACTTATTAAAACATTGCAATGTAATGTACAACTTAGAGTAAGTGTCTAGTTTTAGTTTGGAATGAGAGTTTCATGGTCAATCTTCGAGGAAAACAACTAATACGGTGCTTACAGTTAAAGAGTATCCAGAACAATATTAAACACCAAACAGAAGGGGAGGGGATCTAGTCAGCTGATATTTTCCCGTAGTGGACAGAGTAAGGCCCTATTTTGTTCCTTAAAAGTTTCTTGATCCGTTTGCTTGCTGAGAACGATCTTTTAGCAGTAGATGTCAGTAATACTGAATTATGTAAATACTAATAATCGTTCTAGAAAAGTAATTGAAAGAATATTTGATGCAAATCAAATCCAAATCAGATGCAGTTCAATATTAAATTATTATAACATAAATAATTGAACAAAAATATAATTTTGCAGCATTCAACAGTTTATACCAGCAATTGAGTTACCGGTAGTTTATTAACAGTCAACCATTAAATACAAACTGGAATCGATAAAAAAAAACAACCTTTCTACAAATACAAAATAATGTCTACTGTTTCGGTTACTCTTGTAAATTATAATTTTATTTTTTTGTCGTCCTTTTAATTATTACGAAGTAGGCACAGGTAGAAGCGAAGATGTTGAACAATAACATCATTATCTGGGTCACTTAGCGAGATGCATCGGCCTAGCCAGTCCTCTGCAGCCTGTGACCTAATTACACGTTGGTTTTCGTGTCACAGTCCGCCTCTATAGTTGGTTGCTAAGGCCGGCTGCACAAGCGAAGCAGTTGAACATTAGCATCATTATCTGGGTCACTTAGCGAGATGCACCGGCCTGGCCAGTCCTCTATAGCCTGTGACCTAATTACCCGTTGGGTGTCGTGTCACAGTCCGCCTCCATGGTTGGTTGTTAAGGCCGGCTGCACAAGCGAAGAAGTTGAACATTAGCATCATTATCTGGATCACTTAGCGAAATGCACCGGCCTAGCCAGTCCTCTGCAGCCTGTGACCTAATTACACGTTGGTTGTCGTGTCACAGTCCGCCTCTATGGTTGGTTGTTAAGGCCGGCTGCACAAGCGAAGCAGTTAAACATTAGCATCATTATCGGGATCACTTAGCGAGATGCACCGGCCTAGCCAGTCCTCTGCAGCCTGTGACCTAATTACACGTTGGTTGTCGTGTCACAGTCCGCCTCTATGGTTGGTTGTTAAGGCCGGCTGCACAAGCGAAGCAGTTAAACATTAGCATCATTATCGGGATCACTTAGCGAGATGCACCGGCCTAGCCAGTCCTGTGCCTGTGACCTAATTACACGTTGGTCGTAGTGTTACAGTTCGCCTCCATGGTTGGTGACTAAATGCTCTCTCTTAATGTGTTCTGTTCTGAATGGTCTATCTGGCCTCTTCACAGCATCGCTTTGCATTTTCTGATCTGAGAAGGCGGCAAGGAGATTATGCGATCCTTCGGTTAATTGCACGCAGATAGGTCGTTCACCAATCACTACAATATATACGGTTTATGTCTGGATTTATATAATCGTTCTCACCAGTGGTCATCTTAATATTAATAACAACCATTTTATTGGTGTTTCAACATTAAGTGTGAACAATGTCCAATATTGCAAAATAATTTTTAATTTGAAGTTGTTAGCTAATATCCTAATAATTAAAATGTACATAACTGAAAAGAAATCAAAATACATGTAACTTGGGATATACCCAAATTAATTTGGATACAAAATTAAAAATGTATAAAATTATAACCATAAATTTTGAATTTAATTTATGTTAATGAATGAATGAATAATGTGAAAATACGAACAAAACACGCATTTATATCTTTATAATTAATTTTTTTAAATCAACTACATTTATTATTGATATTTTATTACCTAAAGAATATCAAGTTACATCAATAAATGTTACATATCAATTTCGAGTAAATAAAATGTATATGTGTTGTAGATGGATTTACTTTTGTGATGTGTCTGAAGAAGATATCCTTGATATCGAAAGGCCTCACAAAAAAATAAAAGTATTAAATATTGGTTTTATATTTTAATGTAAGTAAGTTAAAACATGTGTATGTGCAATAAAGATCTTTATGTAGTGTTTCAGTTTCAGATCAAAGACTGTCCAATCTCACATTAGTTGCAGATCAAAGACTGTCCAAGCCCACATCAGTTGCAGATCAATGACTGTCCAAACCCACATCAGTTGCAGATCAAAGACTGTCCAAGCCAACATCAGTTGCAGATCAATGTCTGTCGAAGCCCACACCAGTTGCACATCAAAGACTGTCAAACCCACATCAATAGAATTGGCTAGTGGTACGCTAGGCCTGTCTAGTGTTCCAGTAAGACGTCTGCGCCACAGATGTTTGACCGGTCTCGGTTTAATTGCAACCACCCTGCGAGCAACACTGTGACAAAGGTTCTCGGAGTGTTGCCGAACTTTCCATGAACGTTATAATTATGTCACAGCCCGTTTATCTCTCGACCCTGGGTATCGAAGACATTTCACCCCTTGGAGAGGAGACGAGGTGAACAGAAATGTCATTTTTCATATCCATCTGTGCGATTTGTGTATTCGAAATCTGAGATGGTTTAGTATACGCTATATAATATAACGCATAAGCGAACAAGTGTAACACCCAATAGTTTTGTTTACAAGACACTAAATTACGAAAAACAAAGTAAAATGTTATAACGAAATAAAGTTAAACGTTTTAGAGTTCAAAAAACGAAACAAAATGTACGTTTCTAGCTAGTTCAATTTGAATTTTCCAATGCTTTATTGGTATTTGACAATTATTGAGTTTGCTAGGCCGTAATCAGCTTTATAACACAGTACTGTAAATGTGTCTTATGAGGCAACTTTACAGAGTCCACAACAAATTCTTGACATATATACCACAAAATTTTCTTTTCCATCTTATCTTGGGAGCATTAATTTATGACCACAGCCTAAATTTGCACCAAAATCGCCATGATCAGTCTGAGGGGTCTTACCCCTCCTTCCGATCTCACTCACAATTTTTTTTTTAATCCAATCAACCAGTGGGGGTTTGGAGATTTGATTTATACTTCCCAAATGCAGTTTTTGGGAATTTTATATTTTAAAACTAATTTTTCCTGATGGCCTCATACGAGAACACACGTTCTCTGAAGCCCTAAAACGCCTTTATGGTCTAAGAATTTCTTCAAAAGAATAGTAAAATTTTAAAAATTATACTCTACAAGCTATGGGCCTTGGTAGCATTGACCACAATTTTAAAGAAAACCAGCTGTTGTAGCGGCGCTTTATTATATTATATTCCGTACAACTCAACAAAACTAGGGCAAACAGTCTATCGTGTATGAAATTAGAGTTTAACTTTATCAACTACATAAATGAATAATGTTTTAAAAGAATTGGCGGAGTTTCAAAGTTAAATCTTTTGAACACTGTTGTAAAGCCTAATACACACCCGAGAACAATAAATGGTCCAGTATTAGAATAATTTTAGGATCAAATGTAATACATAACGTATCTCTAATGTATTGCAAATATGAATAAGGTATTTACAACAATCTTCCCTCATTTCAAAAAGAGAAAACGTAACACCCGATGGTACAGGTCGATACGTGGTTATGAGTGAAGATTAATTACAGGGATCCTATCTAGGATTTGCTGGATCTTCATTGCACCTCAGAGTGTTTGAAGATGAAAAAAACGTTTAGTGATAAGCCTGAAATTTTTATCCAAGTATAGAAGTTCTTTAAGATATATTAGTCACCACTAATGTGTACTGACACATTTGGAAAATCTAAGTCTGACTTATAAAACAATTGTCATACTCACAACAGCACAACGACTAGTTTACCTGCAACAGAAAATGATATCAGTTATTGAAATGTGAGGGAGAGAGCTAAGCACACCGCTCACTGCCCAGGAATGTTAGGCCTAGTGTTGACAGAGGTGTTACATTAACAAACATCTGCACGGACGGAGGTGGCATTGTCGGTGAGATGCATTAGCCAGGAATGCCCAGATCTCCACCTCCACTGCTCAGGGTGATTGAATTGTCCTCAGGAAATGTAAATGTCTCCTGACAGTAGACCACGGGTCGAAGTGTCACTCGCTAAACGTTTGATACTGAAAAATCTTTTCAATCCTTTCATTTTAATCGTAACAGTGACCACACGTTTAACGCCAATTTAACTACAATCAAATTCAAGTTCACGCCATAATTCAAACTCTCTCCCCCCAAACATGTATTTAGTAAATAACCACCACATTTCTTACTAGTAACTAGTTTTGTACCATATATACATGACTTTACTGATTCATAAAACGTGAGAAATAAAATATATAAAATTTAACAAAGCATTCCATGGAAAAGGAAAAATTATTTAACAACAGCCAGTTTTATCAACGTCCCTCCATTTTGTAATCAATAAAACCATAACTTTAATTTTGACATAAAACACATGACAATGTTATAGCCATTTAGGTTGCAATACAAATTAGCATGCAAACTTACGACGTTTTAATGGTACAACCTGCATTTAGATTACCAAATTAAAAATTAATATGAACGCTAAGTAACACACTAATGAACCAAAAGGTAGTACCGATACTGATTCATAAAACGTGAGAAATAAAATATATAAAATTTAACAAAGCATTCCATGGAAAAGGAAAAATTATTTAACAACAGCCAGTTTTATCAACGTCCCTCCATTTTGTAATCAATAAAACCATAACTTTAATTTTGACATAAAACACATGACAATGTTATAGCCATTTAGGTTGCAATACAAATTAGCATGCAAACTTACGACGTTTTAATGGTACAACCTGCATTTAGATTACCAAATTAAAAATTAATATGAACGCTAAGTAACACACTAATGAACCAAAAGGTAGTACCGATGGCCGAGTGGTCTAAAACGTTCGACTTTGAGTCTGAGTTAGAGTGATAGAATCCTGTCTGTGTCTCTTGCACTTTTTATCAGTACTATAATAGACCTTGTACTGTATCTACTCTCCCCCTTATTCTGTTTGATAAGATCCTCGCACAGGCTAGGGGCCTATGAAGACGGGCAGAAAAAGGCTTAAAAGAGGATCGGCTTCTCCTACAAAAAAAAACAAACAAAAAAGCTGTGTTGAGTAAGGCAAACTGCGTCTATTTTCGTCTACATTATACATTTAAAACATTTTGTACTAAAACATATGTTCTTGCTTTAGCATAAATTTGTAAATGAAGCAAATGACAACAAATAGTTTAAGGATATTGATAACACAATAAAATACATAAAACGGTACACTATAAAGCATGTGTAGGTTTTAAAACGACAAAGTAGAATCACCTATGGTATAACACTGGACATCGTAATACGAAACCAACTTAAATGGAGAAGAGAAAGAGAGAAATTGAGCCGAAAGGAAAGGATTAGTGATAAAGTTAAGAGCAGGACGTACGTCATTAGACTCTCATTCCTCGAAGGAAACAAAATAGAAAAGAGATAGTTTAGTATTGTAAGGAGATTAGTCTAATACTTGTTGGCCTTGTATTATGTGTGTCAGGTCTTGTTTATTATATATTTACTATTGAATATCACACAACATTTGTATTAATTACATGATTGAACGTAGTTAACTAGTTAATTACTAAGAGAGTGATGTAAAATTTTTTTGATTGGGTAACATAATAATTCATGATAAATCAGTGCCAAATTAAGAAGATGTAGGCTGCAAATGGGTTCTTCACGTCATTAAGGAAGAGATCCATAGTTTTCTTGGATTGAAGAACATAATCGTTTATGATAAATCAGAATGGAAATGTTGTGCCAGATTAAGAAAATGTAGGCTGCAAATGGGTTCTTCACGTCATTTAGGAAGAGAGCCATAGTTTCTTGGATTTAAGAACATAATCGTTCATGATAAATCAGAATGGAAATGCTGTGCCAGATTAAGAAAATGTAGGCTGCAAGTGGGTTCTTCACGTCATTTAGGAAGAGATCCATAGTTTTCTTGGATTGAAGAACATAATCGTTTATGATAAATCAGAATGGAAATGTTGTGCCAGATTAAGAAAATGTAGGCTGCAAATGGGTTCTTCACGTCATTTAGGAAGAGATCCATAGTTTTCTTGGATTGACTTGGATTGAAGAACATAATCGTTTATGATAAATCAGAATGGAAATGTTGTGCCAGGTTAAGAAAATGTAGGCTGCAAATGGGTTCTTCACGTCATTTAGGAAGAGAGCCATAGTTTTCTTGGATTTAAGAACATAATCGTTCATGATAAATCAGAATGGAAATGCTGTGCCAGATTAAGAAAATGTAGGCTGCAAGTGGGTTCTTCACGTCATTTAGGAAGAGAGCCATAGTTTTCTTGGATTGAAGAACATAATCAATCGTTCATGATAAATCAGAAAGGAAAAGTAGTAGCTGATTAAGAAAAGGTAGACTGCAAAAAGAGGCCTCACTGATACTATATCACGTCTTACATCGCGTTTTAATTCTATCTTCTTGGGAAAAAAAACAACGTAAACATCTTCTAAGGATTAATCTAAAGTGTTCGATAGTTTAATTATTCAAATATCGGTTAGAAAGAAGGTGCGAAAATTAACAATTACGATACTTTAATAAATTGTTATTATCATATTATTGTTTATCAATAATAGGCCATTCATTACAAGTAAGTTGCCAGATGAAAATTGTGGAAAAATTATTAAAATAATTAGATAATCATATAAACCAATGTAAATGTATTTGTCATAGCCTTAACCACTAAATTCCAGTAGCATACCGGTTTATTTACAAAGACCTGAAACTGAGTTCTTGTAGATTAACCACGCTGGAACAAGTCGAGGATGCGTGTATAAAGATAGAACATTATTAATAGTTAGTTTATGGTGAGATGAATCATTCTAAAACATCAAAGATTTTATGTTTTCCCATAGTTTCCTCGATATCTTCTTAATACAGTTGTCGAAGTTTGATAGTTGCTATGCATACGATTCACGTCGACATTTTCAATAAATCTGTCTGAGACATTATTTTGTTATTACGTACAGCAAGCAGCATTTATTGGTGAAGTAAAAGTCTACAGTTGATCACTGTGTAAACGTTTGCCACAAAATCGAGATCTGATCTGTGATAAAACGTTATTATTGTATCTATTGGTGCAATTGCAACCGACGCAACGGTTGTTGATTTCCTGGGAATCGTTCGACCGAGACCCCTCAAGGCTCCTGTAGTTAGGTTTTACCGGTACACGAAGATCCAATGATTGACGACACGGGCCGGGTTGACCATGGCGTCGTGATAAATTCATTGCTAAACAATAAGCAGGGCTATACGGGGGCTAGTCACGCCGCTCTATAATTCCTAACAATTCGTTTTTGAATGGGGTCACACACTCTTGACCCGCCACGCCCCTCCCCCTCCTTCCTCCCCGGACGCGGAGATCCAGATTACATTCACCCGGCTCGTCAAGCACGTATTATACATCAACATTTTGACTTCATTATAATGGGCTACTTTTTGCTTTCAAGTATCGGCCGAAACCCGTCTGGCCCGATAAACGCGAGGACCTGATCTTCACCAGCGCACTCGGCTTCTGCGCACTGTACTGCTGTCGAGCCCGGCAGCTTGCCTACTACTACTCTGCTTCTGATGCACACTGTGCGGCGGCACTGCCTACTATTACTCTGCTTCTGATACACACTGTGCGGCGGCACTGCCTACTACTACTCTGCTTCTGATGCACACTGTGCGGCGGCACTGCCTACTACTACTCTGCTTCTGATACACACTGTGCAGCGGCACTGATGCATACTGCGTGCATCATGAGACACTGTTGCACCAGTTGGAGAGATGTGGCGTTCGGGGGCTTCCACGGTTATGGCTAGCCTCCTACCTAAAGGAGCGAGATCAGACAGTGGAGATTTCGAACGTCTCATCAAACAAAATTAAAGTGCCTCATGGTGTCCCTCAGGGATCTATTCTTGGGCCTCTTTTATTCCTGATTTATGTCAGTAGACTGAATTCTGTGATCCAGCATGGAAAACTTGTTCAGTATGCTGACGACACGACTCTCTGTTTTAAAAGCAAAACATTGCAAGAACTGGAAGTCACAACGTTCATAGAACTCAATTCCTGCATTCAATACTTTGCTGAAATAAACTTGGAAACAAACCAATCCAAATCGAATGTTGTACATTTCTGCCTTAGGCAGAATGAGTTTTCAGAGCGGCCAGCTGTATTTGTGGATGATGTCCTTTTAGAGGAAACATACTCCACAAAGTTTCTAGGATTGTTCCTTGACAGAGGATTGACCTGGGATGACCACGTCGACAATATGTGTGCTAAAATTTCAGCAGGCATATACGCCTTGCGCCACCTAGCAAAGCTATGTTCCCCTAAAGTTCTAAAAATGGCCTACTATGGCCTAATTCACCCACACTTTGCGTATGGAGTGAGACTTTGGGGAAGCTGTGCCAAAAACAAATTTGAAAGAGTCTTTAGACTCCAAAAAAAGGCTGTCAGAATAATTAGAAAGTTAAATTACAGAGAGTCATGCAGGGAATCTTTTAGGGAGCTTGAATTTCTGACATTGCCCTGCCTCTATATATACGACGTGATCATGTATTGCAAATCAAAATGCAGTATGGTCCGCGGCGAGGACATTCACCAATATGAAACCAGAGGCAGGGACAACTATCGAGCAAACAGCACAGGCTGACGCTTACGCAGCATCTGCCACAACAAGTTGGTGTCAGATTAATCAATAAGCTCCCGGAAAGTATAAAGAACTCCAACAATAAAAACCAATTCAAAACTCGTATAAAACGCCTATTGGTGTCTAGAGCGTTCTACTCTGTCGATGAATTAATGATGAGCCGCTGGGACTTATGAGAGGCATAGGATCTGGAGTCAGTGAGAGTGTGCTTGGGTGAATGTGTGGAAGGGTTGGTTTGGATGCATGTGTAAATGCCTTAACTTTGGCATGTGTGAAACTATTAACAAAATATGATTTGATTTGATTTGATTTGACTACTACTCTGCTTCTGATACACACTGTGCGGCGGCACTGCCGACTACTACTCTGCTTTCTCTGCTCAGCTCTCCAAATACTGCCCAATTCAGGTACTGATGACTGCATATTATGGAATAATTTACCCACATCTCTCGTACGGAGTTATCTTGTGGGGAGGTTGTGCAAAAACACATTTTCAAAGAATTTTCACACTGCAGAAAAAAGCAGTTAGAATAATTGCAAAACTTCAACAGAGAGAGTCGTGCAGACCAGTATTCAAAAATCTCAAACTGTTGACGCTTCCCTGCCTCTATATTCTGGAAACATCTCTTTTTTCCAAATCGAAATGCGAGGTCATAAGAGGTAGTGACGTACACTCTTATGACACTAGAGGCAGGAATAACTACCGTACTGGAAGACACAGGACGGTGGCTTATGAACGATTGCCTTCGCAGGCAGGAGTTCAGTTCGTCAACAAATTACCAAATTCGATCAAAAATGCCACAACGCCTAAGGCATTTAAAACTCGTCTGAAAACTGCTCTGATCTCTAAAGCTTTTTATAGTACAGACGAGTTTATGGCAAACGATTGGGGGACCACCTAATTGGCTAACCATGTGATTAGAGTGGGAAAATTATGAAATGAATGAGAATTTGGGTGAATGAAAAACTGTAAGTCTGAATGAGAGCCACTGTAGTGATGAATGCAAAATTTTAGCTATAAAATGTTATGACGATTGCGATGCGATTTGTATTGTTTTTATGCAATAAAACATTGAATTGAATTGATACACACTGTGCGGCGGCACTGCCTACTACTACTCTGCTTCTGATACACACTGTGCAGCGGCACTGCCTACTACTACTCTGCTTCTGATACACACTGTGCGGCGGCACTGCCTACTACTACTCTGCTTCTGATACACACTGTGCGGCGGCACTGTCGAGCCCGGCAGCTTGCCTACTACTACTCTGCTTCTGATACACACTGTGCGGCGGCACTGTCGAGCCCGGCAGCTTGCCTACTACTACTCTGCTTCTGATACACACTGTGCGGCGGCACTGCCTACTACTACTCTGCTTCTGATGCACACTATGCGGCGGCACTGTCGAGCCCGGCAGCTTGCCTACTACTACATACTCTGATTCTGATACACACTGTGCGGCGGCACTGCCTTCTACTACTCTGCTTCTGAATACACACTGTGCGGCGGCACTGCCTTCTACTACTCTGCTTCTGATACACACTGTGCGGCGGCACTGCCTTCTACTACTCTGCTTCTGATACACACTGTGCGGCGGCACTGTCGAGCCCGGCAGCTTGCCTACTACTACTCTGCTTCTGATGCACACTGTGCGGCGGCACTGTCGAGCCCGGCAGCTTGCCTACTACTACTCTGCTTCTGATACACACTGTGCGGCGGCACTGCCTACTACTACTCTGCTTCTGATGCACACTGTGCGGCGGCACTGTCGAGCCCGGCAGCTTGCCTACTACTACTCTGCTTCTGATGCACACTGTGCGGCGGCACTGTCGAGCCCGGCAGCTTGCCTACTACTACTACTCTGCTTCTGATACACACTGTGCGGCGGCACTGCCTACTACTACTCTGCTTCTGATGCACACTGTGCGGCGACACTGTCGAGCCCGGCAGCTTGCCTACTACTACTCTGCTTCTGATGCACACTGTGCGGCGGCACTGTCGAGCCCGGCAGCTTGCCTACTACTACTCTGCTTCTGATGCACACTGTGCGGCGGCACTGTCGAGCCCGGCAGCTTGCCTACTACTACTCTGCTTCTGATACACACTGTGTGGCGGTACTATCTAGCTCGGCAGTGCTAAATATGGATGTACATTTTCATAAAATAAATTATTATTGAACTCTATGGTCACTTTTTTACTCATAAGTAGCAAGTATATGTTCCCAATTGGGAATAACAAGTTAGATTACTAAAATCTAGACATAATAAGGTTTAAGAATTTGCTAGCGACCACTGCTTTCAGTTTGCGAAGGTCTAGCGCTACAAAGATGGGGTGCGATGCCCTGCCTTAGGCCAAAGGACGGGTTTTTACAGGCCGTTATATTTCACACCTGTATAACGTTGAACGACAACGGTGAAATTCAGGCGGAAATATCTATAGGCTTTCAAAGCCGAAAGCAGTTTAGCATGGGCCGAAAGCTTGGCGTAATTTTATTCTTGTTGTTATTCTTGTGTTGAATGAACTTTAGTGATCATGAAACACGATGTTGCGTCCCTCAGTCTTGTCCACATCATCGGTGAAAGGTTACTTGCGGGGGCACTACTTTGCCACCCATATCTTCAGAACCGTTAAGAGATAACTCATTGTACCTAAAGCTGTTTAATAGCTAAAACTCTTTACCTCCGTAACGGATTTTACTCAAAAAGTCGTAACTTTAGTAGTTTACGAATGAAAAGTAAAATTTCTTTCAATAATACACCTCTCTTTTCCATGGACAATCCGTGGATGAAACCCATTTATTAATAATTTGATCCCTCGTAATTAACATCAAAACTTCCGCTGGGCTACGAGTTTAACATTCTTATATATACTTGATTTGTATTCTAAGCTGAAAAGAATTTGCAATGTAGAAAATATTTACCTATGGCCAACTTATAGGAATTGTTTATATAGGAGTTATTTTAAGCCACCCAAAATGCATAAAACATAGGCTATAAAGATTAAAAGTCACTGTTTTAAATTTGTTACATTCTTTATTGAGAATTCAAAGAGACGAGATTGTTATTTAATGATTTTGAATTGAGGAAGCCCACTCTCATTCCCTACGAAAATATAACCATCAGTGTGTATTAATTGCGAATGTTATATTCTGTGAAAACGTAAAACTTACTTAAGGTGTTCCACAGGGATAAATTATCGGACCTTATTTGTTTTAATGGAAAAGACATTTTTTATACTTCCACATTAAATTTATTTAAAAAGCGCTTTCGCCGGTTAAGGCATCATCAGTTTGATATTGTTTACAGAAAAAACATATGTGTAAAATAGAATAAACATATGATAAAGTAGAATAAAATTTAAAACTAACTGTAAAGACCAAAAACTAATAAATTATAAAATATAATTTTACTCACTTCCACCAAGAATACAAAGCAGAAAATGAAAAACTTATTTGTTTTAATCGAATGTCACTAATTTGAATTCATCCATTCATAATGGAAAGATGATCTAGTTTACAGTTGCCTCTCTGTTTTCAAGGAAAAAGAACGAGAGAAGAGTTTGACACGAAACATGTCTAAATTCATGCATACAAAGATGTTCTAAATCTAAATTTCAGCACACCTATGCAAAATTTAATTTATAAATTGTCACTAACAAAAACATGTTTATATTCGGCCTGTAGTAATGATAGATGATGTAATATTGAAAGAAACAGAATCGAAAAGGTTCCTAGGACTGATCTCCGATCTGGAGTAGATTTATATCTGATCTTCGTAATGAATTTAGGGTCTGGGGTAGCTGTGCTAAATACAAAACCCTGTCGCTACTAGCTTGAGGTATAACTTTACTGCTGTTCAAAATGTTTTATGGCACAGGAAATTCCATCATTATTAGACCAGAAAGACAGAAGTTGGCGTTTGAAAACACGTCGTGGCCAGTTTGTGTCAGAATTATCATCCAACTCCCTGAGAATATTTAAAAAATCTACAAAAATCAGCCAGTTTAAAGTTTGTCTGAAGCGCTTATTGGTGTCTAAAGCATTCTACTCAGTTGATTGGTTTTTGGGAGAGCCGCTGGAATGAGTGAGAACCAGTTTTAGTCCCCGGTGCTTATTATGAATGGCAGATTCACTACAAAACGTAATTCGAGTCGAATGCGAAATTTGCTGTTCTTGTGGTAACTGTAATGATAGTTTTATTAGAACTTATATATTTTCCTTACTATTTTTATTTCCTTGTGTATTTATGTTGTAATATCTTCATTTTTTAACATTGTTATTTAATTTTTTATTCATTGTCACAGTTTTTTTAGTTTTTATTTATAAGAATCAAATTAAAATTTTGCTTTGCAGGTTTATAAATTGTAAAGCTTATCTTATTAATATTTTTTTGTAACAGAATATATTGGCTGACAATTGCAATAATAGACTAATAGTAAAGTGGTTTCATGTAATAAGATCTTGATTCTTGATATAATAATCTCGACTATCAAGTACTTCGATTCGTATAGAACCCATTGACATCAAACTGTTCCTCCATAAAAAAAAAACTATAATCATTTATAAATAAGCAAGGGGAGGAAGGATTCTTGGTATTAACACTAATGAAAATTGCTCTCTATTTAGCAGGAAAACAATATTTATACATGAGGAAAATTTAAATTTCTTTGGACATTAGGAGCTGTCAACATAATTGATTGTATAGTAAAGTTTAGTTTGCAGTAATTTGGTAATATACAATATTTATACTTGAAAAACACAACTTTCTTTGGACATTAGGAGCTGTTAACATAATTTATTGTATGCAAAAATGCTGCCTGCAATAATTTAGTAATTTATACATGGGAAACACTTAACTTTCTTTAGACATTAGGAACTGTTAACATAATTTATTGTATAAAAAATGTTGCTTGCAGTAATTTCGTAATTTATACATGGGGAACACTTAACTTTCTTTGGACATTAGGAGTTGTTAACATAATTTATTCTATGCAAAAATGCTGCCTGCAATAATTTCGTAATTTATACATGGGGAACACTTAACTTTCTTTAGACATTAGGAACTGTTAACATAATTTATTGTATAAAAAAATGTTGCTTGCAGTAATTTAGTAATTTATACATGCGGAACACTTAACTTTCTTTGGATATTAGGAGCTGTTAACATAATTTATTCTATGCAAAAATGCTGCCTGCAGTAATTTTGTAATACTCAGAGCTGCCTACACAAAACACAATGTCAATATAGCATGACGTTTAAATAAATAACACGTAATACTAAAGAATCGTCTGTACTTGCTGGCCAATGCCATATTACACTATAACTATTACTGATGACAAAAACTGTTGCAGACTTAAGGACGTTGTGTAAGTGTGAAATTTGAAACTCAAATGAACCATGAAAAATTAAATGCACGAGGAAATACTTTTCAGTTTGTCACTACAAAAAATTTGCATGAATTTGCATTAGTATTTTTAGATTTTCAGAAAAATCAATAAAATATATTAAATTGTGTGAAATTAACACAGGAATCGCTTAATAAAAAAAATATAGCTTTAAAGGCTTTTAAGTGTTGATGTAATGTACACATTTCTAAATGCACTGTAGTGTTGGATGGTCGTTTTGAATTATTTTCTATTTAAATAATTTAATCGCGCATAAATTGTCGCTAATACTACGCTAACCCGGCCCAACCTCTCCGTGTACCTTGTAGCAATAGTTTTCCAAATTCCCGATTGACTGGATAATAGCAACGATTATGTGTGCAGCGCTCGTTTTCAATACTAAGTGAAAATTAAAGAAAATGAGCATTTAGAGTAGGACGAGTACGCGTACGATGTGCATAAAGAAAATAGTGGTGAAGTGAAACAGGAGTAGCTCAAGGCGGAACTGGGTCTTCATCATCAAATCGTCTATAATAGTGCAATTTACATGCATGCAGTAGCCAACATCGCATTCCAAATTGGTACAAGATTGCTATAGATCTAAAATACATTTAATTATCCGGCTCGGACTCCTCCAATATGGCCATTTATATGCAAATTACCTGAGGTACTTTTGTAACGGACGCGGTTATTGAAGCGGTCCCGGCCATGCAACGCCACTGGACGCCGAAACACTTATTTTATGCAAAATGTTCCTAATTGTCCACCCGGCTCGTCTCCTTCACCACGAAAAAATATTGCATATACACTCTTAACAATATTAAATTTCATGCGTACCTAAAGTAGCTGGACAGGGAGCGCCTGTAGTTAGCCGCCATCTCGCTGCCGAGTCGTGATTACAAACGCCTAATTCAGCATGATCGGCCGTCGTAAAATAATTCAAGAAAATTGCAACGCTTTTCTCGTGCAAGACAAATTATTTCAATCATGACGGACGCGGGGGACTCGGTTCTCGCGGGATCTGTAGTCTCGACAACAGGATGTCACGGTTCCGGAAACAACGCGGATTTATGGCCAACGAATACGAGTTTGTCACTTACTACAAAACCGAAGGAATAATGACCACACGCTTGGTAGAGTTATACAAATTTCCGAATTTATTTTTACCACTAGTTATCACTAAAACAAACAAATGCTAATGGTAACAAAAGTCGTAACCGTTGTATTGAGTGAGTTAACGTGGTTTACTATAGTTGGTGAACTATTTACATATTAATATAAAAATTTAGATACAAAACAGATAGAACTGCATAGAATAGCAAAATATGTTAAAAATCGATCATATACTAATTTGTGTAATTTGAATAATTAAATGGCCAGCGTTACCCATTCCATATTTTAATATTATTATTATAAGATTTCCGCAAATAAAAGTGAGAAAAAAATGTTATGAAGAACATCACTTCACGCTGGACGAATTTATAACCAGGAACTCACAACTGAAGATTTTTCAAAACTAAAAATTGTATAGTCTTCTCAGTAAAATTCTATATTATAAATAATGTACGGGTAAACCTGGAACAACAAAACATGCTATAGAACGTCGACAATACACTGAGTATAACACAGTGAAACATTGAGATATGAGCATGTTTAGGGAGAACAAAAACTGACTAGGCGCATGAGCAGATCGAAACCGGCCTTGCTGATGAGCTACCAAAGTGGTTATTTCACCCAATGTGTGACGAGGTTAAATCACAGGGGATAGTCAAGTCATCAATGAGAGCATCTTCGTCTCCTAGAGAGCGCTAGCGGATGGTTATGATAAAGCAATGTTCGATGACCTCGGCCGGGTCAACAAATAGCTCAATCAATCAGCTGACTGCTTGACGCATGCGCAGTGTAGACGGCCAATAGTGCACAGTGCGCATGGCTTGGGCAGGCGTGTAGTGCGCAAGCGCTGACACTGTGCCATAATTTTCTTGGCGCATGGCCGACTACAACTGTGACAATGAACAATTAATTGTTGAACTAGTCAAAGTAGAAATCAACTTTTATTTTAATTATTATTGGACATTTCATATAATAATATCGACCCGGTCCGGTTCGCACGGGTTCAATACGTTTTTTTATATTTTTTTATAATATTCAATCATAAGAATCACTGATTTGTATCTTCAAGATTCTGATATTGATCAGAATCTTCCAAAAAACCTCAAAATAATAATTTACAAATCTGGCTAATTATAGTCAATCGCCTTACGAATGAAATGCTCGTATTATGAAATTAGATCAGTCTATAATCATTTATCTAACTAATCATTTGACTATTATTACTACTAATGACTAAACATATTTTTATACACAATATTGCAGCAGTTTTTCGTTGGATAATACAAATAGGTTATTCTTGGAAGTTACTCGTGAAAGGGCAACATATAGTTGTTCATGTCAAAAACACTGAATGCTTAAATCTAATCCTGCAACATTGAATGTTTGGACCTGTGACTTATTAATGGTTATTGAAAAAGGCTTTAATATTAGTTAATCTTGGATTTCATTATTATAATTCACAATGATGTGTGGTATGATGCCCGCTCGACCAATCTTAGCACAAGCGCTGTTCTTTGGTCATAAGTCACACAGCCAAAACACGCGGGCTTTTAAACATAATACCTACCTACCAAAATATGAATTGAAATTATTTACTTAGAGAGTAATTTGACCCAATCTTTAGTCTACGTATCTTAATGCATTGACATGGATACTTCATTCATGTAAAAAGCTTCAGAAATTTCTTACTTTCTTTGTACTATACCTATACCTAGGAACCTGCCCTAGTTCATAACGAAGCCGACAGTGAACCCCGAATCAACATCCGTTAAGTAGTTTAGAAAATATCGATGCACAAACAGACCAACGCAAAAAAGCAACTATAACTTATACTATGTATTGATAGAGAACTATAACAAAATTATTAATTAATTAATTGAGAGAAGGAAAGATTGCAGCTTTAGTTTATAATATGTTATACTAGCATAATATAACGTACTATAATTAACTAAAGAGCTTAATACGATAATGAACATTATCATAATTCCTTTTTTTCTCCATTTTTCCATACTACTCATACATAATAATATTTGTCTAACTATTTTAGGCCCAAAATCACAATACTATAAATAAAAATCACGCCATTATGAGTGTGATTCTTATTTTTAAAATGATAACAAAACACAAGAAGATTATTAACGAAATAGCTAGTCCATGTTCCTTGCAAATCACGTAATCAACCCACAACTAATCTAAATTTCGTTCATGCTATGGTACATTTAAAAAAATTTATATTTTAAAAATTGTAATAGCACCTTCATTGATCAAATCTTTCATGCTTTTAACTGAATGTGTTTATGCTTTTTATATAACTGTTTTACCAACCACAGAACAATATAAAAAGTAAGCTAAGTATTAATGTTAAGTAGATATAAACTAGTTTGTTCCGTAGACAAATCAATCTGTGTATGAAGTAATAAGGAATAATAATTGTCAACACAAATCTTCTATGGCATAGTCTAGACGTAGTATAGTGATTATAATAGGATAGTCTTCTAAATGTGGTAAACATTATCTTCTATATGTTATTATGTATGTTAGTACATACATTATTGCTCCTGTAAAGTCGTGACAAAATTGTATTAAAAATAATAAGATTTAATACTCATTTTCTAACGGAATTTGAACCTGAGATGATAAAATATTATCGTGTATGACTAAGCCTGAGACGTCACAATTCGATAGTATTCGAATTGCATGTTAAATGAACGTATGACAAAAATGAAAATACACTACTCTAAAGGACCTTTCAATTACAAAAATGTCAACTCAACTTTAAACTAAACTTTAAACTTCAATTAATTTTGAAAAATATCATATGTATATCTTTGTACTGTAATAAACTACTATTTATATACGTTAATGACAATAATCGGAATGTACGCAGTGCAGCTATCAATGTACAACCTTATGTATTACAGTAACCTCAATAATACATTCTCACTTCCACATTACTAAGCACAAGGCAAGCTACAACACATTAATGGCCCTTTTATTACATTTTATTTGAAACAGTTAAAGCAAATTTACTATGCAAACAGATTTTACTAGTTGTTTTGTAGTGAAATAATATCCACACATATTTTACTCCTGGTTTTAAAGAGAAATATAAACAAAATAGATTTTATTTGTTGTTTTGAAGTGAAATACTATAAAAACAAATGTTACTCGTTTGAACTCATAAAGTAGCACTAGACTCAAGAGTAATCAACTTTCATGGTAATACATTTTTCACTAATCTAATTTTATTTCCTAGCTTAATTTTCAATGATTATTAGATTGCTAAGCAATGTGAATAATTTGTGACTTCAATTATCATAATTCAATATTTATGTTTGTGATTTTATTGTACAGATAATCATGATAGTTGTCAATGTGTTCATAATTATTATCCTTTCTACAAAACACAATTAGTATTGAATGTGAATTAATTAAGGATTAACCGAATAATAGACAATACACAATTACAACGTACGCGCCTATTTTTTTAGAAATTGCAATTTTTGGACATTTTCTGCGGTTCCCACAATATCAGGTTGCCACGTCGATGACCTGAACCACGACTTAAGGTAAGTCGGTTGACCATTTTGGCTAAAATATTCGATATTTTTTATATATTTTTTGTAATCTACAGTTTATTCTGATTAATTTGACACCTCAACATCTTACAAATATTGAGTAGAAAAGAGTTTATCGGTTTACGTTTTTCGAAACCATGAACTTGGATCTTTTGCAGCACATCGCGCTTTCGCCATGAGTCAAACTACCATCTATTCAAGAATCGAATTAGAACAGTAACATAATATACATTTTATATAGTAGTGCAAAGTTTGAAAAGTGACTACAATTTTATTTTGCCTAGTTGGCACCCTGCATGGCTTTTTGCAGATGTAAATAGCTACTGCAAAAGTACAACTAGATTGTCAGCCAACAGGCAAAAAGAAGAAAAAGAAACTAGATTGTTTGTTTAAATCTTTGATTCTGTTATTGTATTGCAATAATAGTGGTTCAGTGAGAGTTTTAGAAGAGCTATTGTGTTAATTGATTTATTATAATCGTATTTTAACAAGCCTAGACCATCACTAAAGGTTTTTAAAAAACGCAAGAACATTGGGAAGCCAAAATGTGTCAGTGATTGCTTACCTAGGCCTACAAACGCAACTCCTCAGCCTCAGATCTTGCCTACTAATATCAAAAGGATAAGTTCTTCAAAGAAGAAAATAGCCAAGCATGAGGAACAGTATAGTATATTTAGCAATAGTAATGAAAAAGATACTTATGACATAGTAAATTTAGATAAGATTGAAGGTATGCTTTCTGATATAGCGGTTTGTAAAGACTGTAGCGGAAGACTGTCAGTGTCAACCAACCGAAGATTAGGCCTAAGTGTTGAGATTGGTTTTAAGTGACTATGGACTAATGACTAATGAGAATGTGACTAATGACTGTGGACTAAATACATCTAAAAGGAATGACAATGAACTGATAAATAATTCTAAGTCAGAGTTGAACATTCGTTTAGTATATGGAAGGCGTAGTAGTATTGGGAAGGGAGAAAGTGCCGCTATGACATTATGTGGAATAATGAATCTACCAAACCCACCGTTGTTTCGTTTCTATAACAAATGCTTAAAATGCTTGCATGATGCTACTGAAGAGATCTGTAAGGCTAGCATGACTGAAGCAGAGGTAGAGGCAGTAGAAGAGAATGAGGATAACAGAGATATTGCGGCAACATTCGACGGAACATGGCAAAAGAGAGGGTTTTCTTCGCAGAACGGTGTTGTGACTGCCACCAGTGTCAGTACTGGAAAGGTATTGGATGTAAAGGTTTTGTCCAAGTTCTGTAAATGTAAAAAAGATTTGAAAACATACATTCAGAAGACTGTACAGCAAATTATCAGGGCACAAGTGGTGCGATGGAGGTCAGTGGTATCATTGAATTTTTCCGAAGATCACAAGAGCTTCATAATATTCGATATGAATATTACCTTGGCGATGGGGACTCTAGTGCCTTTCCAACCGTTTCTGAATTAAAACCCTACGGTCCAGACTTTGAAGTAAAAAAACTCGAATGTGTAGGCCATGTTCAGAAGCGGATGGGGAGTCGACTTAGGAAACTAAAATCTAAAATGAGCAAAATAAAACTTGGCGATGATAAAACAATTGGTGGAAAAGGCCGACTGACAGAAGCTAACATAAATACAATACAGTTATATTATGGACTTGCCATAAGAAGAAATACTGCAAGTCCTGAAGCCAAGAGACAGGCAGTATGGGCTGAATACTATCATCTGATCAGCAGCAACGAAGAACCAGCTCATGCCTTGTGTCCGAAGGGTGACGAAAGTTGGTGCAAGTTTCAAAAAGCAATTGCCGACAAACGGACATATGATCATAATGAGCATTGCAATTTGCCAGTTCCAGTTATGGAGAAAATTAAACCTATTTTTAAAAGTTTGTCCAGTCCTGAACTGCTTCAAAAGTGTTTGCATGGGGAACACAACGAATCTGTAAATAACATGATCTGGTCGCGGATTCCGAAACGTAAATTTGTCCAGCTAGTTTCACTTGAATTTGATGTATATGATGCCATAACTATCTTTAACAAGGGACATATTACCAAATGTTTAGTTTTAAGTAAGCTTGGAATCAATCCTGGGGTGAACTGTGTCCGGTCCATGAAAAGTGTGATGAAACTCGCGTGAACAAAGCAGAACGTGCGCTTGAAGATCTTCACAAAAAGTGCAGGCAGAAGTCATCATTGGCCAAAAGACACCTTGAAGACCTCTACCAACAAGCAGAGGACCCAGATAATCCCTCCTATGGACCAGAATTGCACTTAGTAAGTGTCAGTTCTGTTTTATAACACATTTTCTTTTTTAAACTGCGATTTCTACAAATAACTGTTTTTCGACATAAAAGGTACATTTTTACAATAACCAAAAGAGATATCTTTATAATTTTTTTTTTAATTTGTTCCTTTTATAAAGCTTTATAAACAGACGGAGAGTTATTTTCATATTTATAAGTCAAAAAGTCTTAAAAAATGCAATATTATTTAAAAAATGTCATTTTTCAGGCAAAAATTCAAAAAATCATTAAAAAAAGTTTTAAATATTATTTTAGAAACTCTTCGTTAAGTTAAAGTCATGCATATTAACTTGTAAGGAAAGAAAGATTATTTCAATATCGATTATACTTTTTGAGAAAATGTACCTTGAATTTGATGAAATTTAACACAATTCTATTAAGCTACCACAAGTAAGCTTTACAATAAACAAATATATATATATATATATATATATATATATATATATATATATATACATACATACATACAAGTACACATTTTGAGATCAATTTATAGTTGTCAAAAATGTAAATGTTTGTTTGACAAATGACAGTCTTGGCGTGGTAATTTAAGCCTAGCATTGCAAATATTTTAGAAATAATTCAAATTGTAATACAGAGCACAGTCTGCTGTTTCATCTTTTAAAGTCTGGATGAGGTCACATTTGGAAATAATAATAATACATGGAAAACATTAGATTTGTGTCTAGAAGGTTTTTAGAAAAGAGTCTCATGTTGACCGTACATGGATTAAACGATTTATGGAAATGAACTTCTATTGCGTAATTGTTGATGCTGTAGAAATTGACAAGGGCAGTTTAAAAAAAAACTTGATAATGCTAATTAATTGTCAAATGATTAGACAGGCTGATTATGGAAATAATGATTTTACGGCAGTTAATTACTTCAAGTTAGTTATCTTACAATAGTGGCCAAACGGTTTGTACATAAAGTGTGCGCATATAACTAAAGGTCTTAGAAAGGTGACAAAATATGCCCATTGTATCACAAAAATGCTGCTAGTAGTGTACCCGCAGTCTAGACGAGCAGGCGCGGGCGTGTCGAGGCCGTGCGTGCTGTGGGCCATCTCCTGCCCACGACACGCCGCCAGTTCCCTCATTTGCGCTAAAAAGTTCACAGAATCGTCAACTAACGACGCCTCCATCCAAATGTCACGCGAGCGGCTTCGTGGTAAGCGTTGCTAACCTCGAGACAAGGAGGCCCAAGTCGCTCACATCTGCACAAGGAAACAAGGAGGAATCTTCAAATCTTCATTCATATCTTCTGTAGTCTTATAGTAACCGATAATTCCAGGACGTTTACAGGTGGTTAGCAGAGCAATTGCTGTAAAAGGTGGATATTGACGTGAATACTGATCTTTGGAGTAAAGGAATTTAATTTTCAGTTGCTTACAATTTCCAAGACGGTGTTACAGTTATACACCAAATCCTTGGACAGGAATTTTCTGATCTTCACAAGAATAAAGATATTTTCTAAAATATGCGCTATTTTGAGTTTTAGATACCATTTTTATATTACAAAATTTAAATCAACATCTTTAGGACATACTCAATAAAAAGTAAGTACATGTTAAAAATAACTATCTACTTATATAAACGTGGATACGATATTTTATTTAAGAAAAATAAAACGAGTTACCTGGCAAGATTTCCATAATTGTTATAAAAACTATCGTATAAAATAAATTATTTTTTCTGTTCAGTTGGGTTAAAATATCGCATTTTGTAAGCATTTAAAATTAAAAAAAAAAAAAACAGTAATATTTTGATGAAAATAAAAATACCATTTAGTTGAATATAGAATGAACTTTAAAACTTTAACGCTACGCTTTTATACACTGTTTTAGTTACAGTTAAAATTTTTAGTTTTTATTAGGTTAACTTGAAAGTATTTGGAGTAAGCTAAGTTGGAATTATGTTGAGTAAACTTATATTTTCAGGAAGTTCACTTTTAGTTGCCATATATTTACTATCTGAAATTGAATTTTATAGACTAAAATTAATGTGGCAACTAATGTATAAAGTGTTTAGTATGTATAGACTTATTCGACTTAAGGTCACACTGTAACTATATAACCCTACAGCATAAGACTTACACAAGTCAGCAGTTTGGCTACACCATAAAATCAGCTTAGATTAATTTACTTTAATTATTCATGCTATCTAAAAATCTGATACAATGACTGCAATACAGAATATATACCACTATAGGAAAATGGCGCTACAGCACAGATCAATACAATCTTTAAAAACAAATTGTGAAAGTAAGTTGGGAGAGTAAGTCCTAATGGAAATGAATATCGACTAACACAGACATATTTCCCTTACATTAAAGGAACGACTGATAAAATAAGTAAGGTATTAAAAGAGCAAAATGTCAAAACTATATTCTATCCACCCAAAACTTAAAGAACTGTTAAGGATTCAATTCCACTCTTTACTGCCTGGTGGTTACAAATAATGTCACGTGGTTGGATGAGTCTATGTTGGAGAACGAAACACAAATTAGGCACTCAAGCAAGGTTTTACTCCGTACTTGGCAGAACACGGTTACAACACCAAACATGCATTAGAATTCGACTAACACAGAAATACTAGCGAAAAACCCACAATCTAAGGATAGTGAGAGACACCTGAGAAACAACGAGAGAGGATATGACCTGAACAAAGAAAACACCATTAGATTATTAAAAAGTTGGCAGCCTGAACAACAAAATCAAACTGATTACTGAGATTCATCATTTTAGTCGATGGTTGGTTCAACTCCAGCCATTCATAATACAGCTCTACCCCCCCTTCACACATCCCTTTAAGCGGTTGTGTATTATTGGCTCTGCCACTTTCAGTAGAACATTGTTTAACTGAAGGTTGCTCCTAAAAGCCTGGACGAAGTATCTCAAAATAAAATAAATGTTTAAAAAGATGTATATTGTATATAATGTGAACAGAAAAACTCTGACACTATCTGCGTAAAAACTACGATTCTGGAAATTATCGGTCACACCTCTTAAAGTTCATCAGCGATCGGTTAGAAGGTTAATGCTCCCACCGATACTAAACTACACCGTAGTTCTACGGGTAGAACTAGTAGCACGGAAGGAGGAAATGCTGTCGTAACGGACTACAGAATAACCACTCAGAGGCTTTAAGTACAGTCCGCAATTAATTACTGTTTAGTGTCTATAAACTTCAGGAATAAACAATGTCGCAAGAAACGGCTACGCGAGACAAAAGGTAATTAAGTTTTTACAGCTAAATAGTTGCAGCATGCAGCTGGTCTGCTAACACGAGAAAGGCATGTCTCACGGGGACACAGAAGTCGCAGCGACTACCATTGACGTCTCCTTTAAGCGATATTATTGTATACAAATATAAACACCAACGGTTTTTGGACATCCGTATTACAATATAATATTATTATTGACTAATATTGTTTTGATTCAATGAAAATCTCCTACTTGGATTATTTTTGGTGGAGGACGACATGAGAGAGTATACAATGGTCTAAAATATCAAAGAATAGTTTTGTATCCGATCAGTTTTTTGTTTGACCCACTTAAAACTAACCAACCACAAGGAACAAAAATAATAGTTAAATCACAGTCGGCCAACGATATAAATTGTGTGAAATTTGTCATTTTTAGCCGAATACTCGGTTTATATATGGTATAGCCCATACAGTGATATAACTTTTATACAATATATGTTGGTAACTAACACTTTCAACTCCACCAAACAGCTGAGAATCGATTTCTTTCCCAAAAGAAATTCTCAGTGGAGACTCATTTATATCGGTTTCACGAAAAATCGGTTGTGCTTATGCAGTTCAAATTGGCCTAGGCTCCTGGACTATTTGGAATTCCCAGTCCCTTTCGGTGAGTCCGCCATAGCTTTTAATAAGCACAGATTTAGTGAACGAGAGATAAAATAATGATATGCTACCAACGGTTCACGATGATAACAAAAAGGTGTGTGTGTATTTTCTATTTTTATTATTCCATTCTTATCCGCGACATTATTTTTTTTAAAAGCTTGTTAGCCTTATTCTGTCCCATGACTGGCCTATACAAGGATATTGTGAAACAGAATAAAGGAGAAAGTCTGTACTCACAAAACGGTCCAATAACGATTTGAACATCCCCTGTCTAACTCATATCCTGTTTATCCACCATCCACTGGTTCTACCTCATGTCACATCAAATCATGAGTTTAATTATTTTGGATAGTTAAAATATGAAACTTGTACGTGTTTGTATTACACATTTTCCTGCATTCAGGAACACTACACTGTTTATTCTAATGTAACGTCACTCGCACTCTGACAGATTGCAACAAATTCTAGGAATTCGAAATAAGGCTGAAATGCGTGGGATAGAATTGTTGACTGTACTTTGTTTTTGTCACTATCAATACTCCTAGACAGGTATCTGGAGAACTACCTTTGATTTAATTTTCACTTCATGCCGTACCATTAGAAAATCGGCTCATAACACTACACAGAAAATAAAAACGGTCTTATCTTGTCTGTTAAGTGGCCACATTTTGTGGTACAACACTATTGCAAACTGTCGGAGCGCTACAAATGTCAATCAAAGTCAGTCCGGCCGAATGCTGACGACCGCCCCGACGAACGAGCTGTATCAACTAATAAACGTCTATTTCAACACTTATTTATGTAGAAAAAGGCGGACTGTGGAGTATACGACCAAGTGTCCAATTTTACGGGCCACAAATCAGGCCCACTAGCGGCTATAAACCCGAGCGTGACCGGTGTAATCCACCGGTGTCAGATTTCCGCTCAACTTTGGCGATTCAGATGTTACGCCGTTTAACGCCAACCCCCGCCCGCGCCGCGCCGCGATGACGAGTCAATTCCGCCAAAATCGAGGTGCCAGGTGTGCCCGACACTTTACCGTACATAACGATAAATCAAATTGCCGGCTCGTTCCGTTGCAGGGAATGCTTCAATTAACAATAGAATATTTATGATGTACACGGTCGGTGGACTCACACCGTGAGCCTCCTACATAAAATTTCGCACCTGAAAAGCTCTTCCAATTTGTAATAAAAACGACCAATACGATAAATTAAGGAACACGAGGGTCTGAAAACCCTTGAAATGCTCATGTGCGACCCGCTCTTTTAACCTTTTTATCTGACATTTACGTGGTCTTTCCAGGCTGTAATCTGCAATATAAAAGTATCTCAATGAAGTTTTTCGTAAATCTCAGGTACGGTGCTTCAAATAACACGTTTAAGAATCGTTACCAGCTATGCCGCACTGCCCCGCGCCGATGCTGTCCACACACAGAGCATGTGTTAAGCAGCATTTTTGGTACAAGCACTTCATTGCAAATATCTTAATTAAATACATGTACAGAAAATATTTACCAAACATTATTCATTTCTTTTAGTAGACTTATATTTTGGAGTTTCTGTTTGTAAGTTTGAGTAAAAGAAACACAAGAGGCGTGTGGCTCTCTCACCATGAGTTCAGGAACTAATGATTCGCTGACTTCTTTTTACTGAGTTACCCTGATTAATGTTCCTACGTACGCCTGCAGAATGGCATCTGCAGTAATCAACGTGTTAAGGAATTACATACACACGGTGTTCAATTAATTGAAACCAATGTAGAACAAATACTGACCATAGCACCATGTTACTGTAAAATAAAAAAACAGCTACGTGACAGAATCTATGATGTTACAAACGCGACTCCCAACTAAAGTACTGGACTAATGATTTCACAGGCAAGCAGTACAAAGTAATCCTTTGGTTTTCTGGTTCTAGTTTTATTAAGAGATCCTTTCCTTTGTGAACTTCAATGAAACTTTACAAAGTTTTAGGATCAATAGGTTGTCTGAGAATACTAAATATATCCTGGCGTAAATAGTTTTAATGGTTTGGTTCAAATTTTATGTGTTTAAAAGTAATTTCTGAAAGATTACTGGGTGCTCGATTTTAAACAATCTGCAGACTCATAGCTATATACTGACATGCTACAGACTCACAGGTATCTACTGAAAAGCAGCAGACTCAAAGTTATCTACTGAAAAGCAGCAGACTCAAAGTTATCTACTGAAAGCAGCAGCAGACTCACAGGTATCTACTGAAAAGCAGCAGACTGACGACAACTCACAGGTATCTACTGAAAAGCAGCAAACTCTCAGGTTATCTACTGAAAAGCTGCAGATTCAGAGCTATCTAGTGACAAGCTACAAACTCACAATGATCTAGTCACAGGCTGAATAACTATCTAGTGACAAGCTGCAGACTCATAGTTCTTTACTGAAAAGCTGCAAACTCTCAGGTATCTACTGAAAGCTGCAGATTCAGAGCTATCTAGTGACAAGCTGAAAAGCAGCAATGACTCACAGGTATAACTACTGAAAAGCAGCAGACTCAAAGTTATCTACTGAAAAGCAGCAGACTCACAGGTATCTACTGAAAAGCTGCAAACTCAGAGGTATCTGACGACAAGCTGCAGACTCACAGGTATCTAGTGACAAGCTGCAAACTCAGAGGTATCTGACGACAAGCTGCAGACTCACAGGTATCTAGTGACAAGCTGCAGACTCATAGTTCTTTACTGACAAGCTGCAAACTCTCAGGTATCTACTGAAAAGCTGCAGATTCAGAGCTATCTAGTGACAAGCTACAAACTCACAATGATCTAGTCACAGGCTGAATAACTATCTAGTGACAAGCTGCAGACTCATAGTTCTATACTGACAAGCTGCAAACTCTCGGGTATCTACTGAAAAGCTGCAGATTCAGAGCTATCTAGTGACAAGCTACAAAATCACAATGATCTAGTCACAGACTGAATAAGTATCTAGTGACAAGCTGCAGACTCATAGTTCTATACTGACAAGCTGCAAACTCTCAGGTATCTACTGAAAAGCTGCAGATTCAGAGCTATCTAGTGACAAGCTACAAACTCACAATGATCTAGTCACAGGCTGAATAACTATCTAGTGACAAGCTGCAGACTCATAGTTCTATACTGACAACCTGCAAACTCTCAGGTATCTACTGAAAAGCTGCAGATTCAGAGCTATCTAGTGACAAGCTACAAACTCACAATGATCTAGTCACAGGCTGAATAACTATCTAGTGACAAGCTGCAGACTCATAGTTCTATACTGACAAGCTGCAAACTCTCAGGGTATCTACTGAAAAGCTGCAGATTCAGAGCTATCTAGTGACAAGCTACAAACTCACAATGATCTAGTCACAGGCTGAATAACTATCTAGTGACAAGCTGCAGACTCATAGTTCTATACTGACAAGCTGCAAACTCTCAGGTATCTACTGAAAAGCTGCAGATTCAGAGCTATCTAGTGACAAGCTACAAACTCACAGTGATCTAGTCACAGGCTTAATAAGTATCTAGTGACAAGCTAGTGACTCATAGCTAATTACAAGCAATCCGTTTTCACATATTCCAGATTGTTTATGTTTAGTGTTATTTTCTCTCTGCTAATTTACAGAATCATTATTCTCTATTACAATTTTTTCATAACCTATTTAAATGTACTCTACAGTAAACCTTAAAATCATGGCATAGTCGATAAAACACAAACCTTACGCTCACATAGGGAATATAACTTCCCCGTGGATACTTTATTCATTTTCCTCGGATTAGTCCTTATATTTCAGTCGATTCTTTATAAAATATGTACTTATAGTAAGTTACATTTTATTCCTTCAGAATCGTAAATTTTTTGCAACCAATATTATGATTTGAAAAAATAAACGCAAATTTGATAGAGCATGAAAAGTTATTTATTTTTTTATCAGCAACTTAAAAGAACGTATCGTTATGTGGCCATAAAGAAAGAATGAAAAGGTGCTAGTGTTTTACGAACTAAAATCATAATTTTCAAAACAAGTATCATAAACAATATTATTTTGTATTTACTAAATTTATAAAGAACTTATACTGATAAAAAATAGTCCCCTAGGCCTGTCTAATTTACAGAGTGATTTTGTGTGAATTATTTTTATCCCAGTTTGTACAGATTAATAAAGTAATTGATCCGTTGGTTTTAAATATAGTAATTTTACCGTACACAGATGTTCCAAAACCAGTCTCCTCATTTTATGCATGCAAAAGAGATGTTGTGCCAGCCTACTGTGTTAAACGCTTCAATGACGCTCAGCCGAATACCATAAATGGAAATGCACCATCGTAGAAATCGATTTACTGTATAGAAATGAAGCTTCATCCAAAATCTTCATAGGTCGATTTGTTTTCGAGATTATTGTGCGAATGGACGGACAACAGACCGAACTGAAATGCTTCCAGCCTCTCGAGTGATAGGCTTCGCCAACGCTCAGCCAATTAGATTTTAAAATTCAAGGAGCTCTATAATTTTATAACGTGTCGCTCCATTGTCACAAATTCTTGCAATTGTTACTCCCTCCGGTGACTTTGTTCCAAATTTCCTTCAGTAACGTTTCAGGACTCTCAAAACGATTTCAGTCTCCCAGTAACAGCTTAACCCCAGTCCATTGACAACACAACCGGACTTCACACGGGTTATTCACTGAGTAGAGAAGTGGCAACTAAGGCTTACGCTATGTAAAAAAGCTGATTCGAGTTGCTAACTTATGTATTGTTTCAATCAACTGAAGCTGTTTTCCATTCCCATGCAAATGCAAAACAGTGTATAGACTCCACCCATACTAACAGTAATTGAGACACAATGTGTAAATAATGTAACAGAAATATTCAATACAATTAAAACAATTAGTTAATTTTTTGATACAGTGTAATTTCTTTACCTTTAAATTATTTAATTTGTAAACTGTAATTGCTCTATGAACCTTGTGAACTTGGACAGACCCATCACCGGACACTCAAATAGCCCCAACCAGGGTGACCGGACGGAAATTCCTACAAGGAGGGCTTTTGGGGGTGAAAAAGGAGGACATTAAAGCAAAAAGGAGGACAGTATTAAATATTCTAATAAACTTTGCAAATCATATTTATTGATACAGTACTAAAAACAAACATTATAAATTACTGTAGTACTGTATCCAAGCAAATTATAATGCAAAGAAAAAAAGAATCAATTGGATTTGTTTTGACATATAAATCGAAAAATTAAATATCATTAAAGAATATATTGATGGATACAAGAATTATTAAATATTATTAAAGAATATATTGATGGATACAAGAATTATTAAATATTATTAAAGAATATATTGATGGATACAAGAATTATTAAATATTATTAAAGAATATATTGATGGATACAAGAATTATTAAATATTATTAAAGAATATATTGATGGATACAAGAATTATTCGAAGCCATTATTTTGCATGTTGCATAAGATGAAACTAAATTTTGGTAGAAGTTTTGTCTTTGAATATTCAAATTGATTTAAACCCAAATTTTTTAAATTACCTATTCCAAAAATCAACTTGTAAAATTATTTGAATGAATTAATTGCATTGATTCGTTACATTATTATTAAGTTAAAATAACATACATACAGTATCAGAAATAATCACTATAACAGAAAAATATATCTTATTATAGCAAAATTAACCTATCATTCACAATAAATAACTAAAAATTCAAGGGGTAGTAGCGCCAGTGCAGCTGAGCGGATAGACACAACAGCGAGTCAGTGATACTATAGACAACACTCGAAATACAACTGAACCTACAAGCATTTCACATGCCATGGCATTCATTACATGTGCGCTGTAATAACTTTTCATGGTCTATCTTGGCACTTCGGAAATTGGCAAAAGAATTGGGTAGGGTACGATAAGCGCACCCGGTTTTTATATTGAAATTGGCAAACGATATTAATTAATCATAACCATCGATATAATCAATCGATACTGATTAATTATTTTGAACAATAAACTTAAATAATCTATATCAACAGCTGTAAACAATTTCAAATAATACACATAAGGTAGTATTTCAATTTTACATAAGTAACATTTGATTATTAAAAAGCAGTCAATTTTTGAAAACTACACGATATATTGAAAGATGACAAGACATGTTTTTCGTGGCTTCAACATGTTGGACTCGTACCGAAAAATCCATTATGTGAAAATTGTGGGAAAGAAACAACTGTAACTGTGAGAAGAGGAAATATGGTCGTCTTCGGTTTTCCTAATTTTGGTTACAATTTGTTTGTCCACTGTAAATATTAAATTCATATTTTAATTTAAAATATATGGTTGTTATTGAGGACTATAGATACTTTTATATCGATTGATAGTCTAGGATTTGAGATGCGAATATTAGTTAATGTCGATGGTTACATTCTTCGATATAAAAAACTGGGTCCGCTTATCGTACCCTACCCGAACTTTATAATATGATGCTACTATTTTTGAAAATTTAAGGATTCTCCAAAAAGTCGGACATTCTACAAAATTGTATAAAGCCGAAAGGACAGGAGGACAAACATTAAAGCCCCAAACTATTACAGAGATCGCGCATTTTTTGTGGAAGAAATCACCAACACAAAGCACAAGATTTGTGTTGTACCACGGCACAGAATAGTACGTCTCTTTATCGCCTTTCACGTCATATAGACAGTGGATAAAAAGTACTAAGCAATAGAAAATCCCAACGTTTAATTTTACTACCCATAAGAAGTTGCAGGCTACGCTAGAAGATGCGTTGACCTCTCCTACGCTGTGGAGTGGCGACGTCTAGCGCCCGTCGCCTCACTGCGGTCATTACAGTTCCGGGAAGAGTCAAAGTGGTGAAATGTTTGAAGTACCGGCCGCGAGAGGGGAAGGTGCTGGTAATGAGTACATTAGGGCCAGAGACAGGAGATGACTCGGCACCGCTTAACCTACTTGGCCGGACTTGTCCTTTGTCTTGCTTCACTGTTTCTGTTGACGATGTCAGGAATAGCAACTCCTTCCAATACTTCTAGGACCGCCAATCAATATAATATAATTGTATTCCTTATCATTATTTACATTAAGCTTTCTTTAAATACATTACTGTAATCTCTATTTGACTGTAACCACAAACAGTCAATTGTAGAATCATTTGCAAGTTGATCTTTCGATTAGACATCCGGATGTATACCTCTGAAAATACCGAAGAATTTCTACAACCTCCTGGTAGACAACGGATAATTGTGGCAACCTACTGAGTGATAGGGTTCAATGACTTCAACTGAATTCCATGGTTGAATATGCACAATCATATAACTCATTCTTGTCTATGTAGGAATCGCTGACGCTCAGCCAATTAACGCTGTGTTTTAACATATCATTGTTCTAAATATAAACATATTTTTATACTGACTGGATGGATATTGATATTGGTCATTTGGGTTGAAAACGTGTTACATATTTAAGACTGTTGTGTATATATCTTTTCATTAGACTAGTAGCTAATTAAAAACCCGTCTAGATAATAAAGTGGAATAATCATAAAGTCAACATATTCCTGTGTATATTTGGCTACACTAGGCTATTATGGGTTAATACAATTCCCATAGAATCCAAGAGCTCAAGGTACCAAATTTTAGTGAGGATCTAACTTTTTTAAACCCCCTTTAAATATAAAGAACTCTTAGTGGTTGTGTTTATAAAATTGATGTTTTTATAGTAGTTTCTCAGAAGTAAAACTATACTTAACTTATCACCAAATTGTACTGAGCAAGGAATATCACGGGACGACTTGTTCGTACTCGTTCATCCTTCTCTAAGGGTTACAACAGGACCCAACGTATATCAATGTCCTATCAAGCAAATTACACAGCCGTAGACCATACTGACAAGGTCGAGTCTTTTTATATTTTCACACGAATACTCGAAAACTGCTTGAGGAGACGTTTAAATCAACATGCACTTTACGGGTATGTCATTACTGCAGAGAGACCTTTGGCAATTTACATAATTTTCGCATCTCTGGGTCACGAAACCAGCGAGTTAGTGTAGATGTTTAAATAGGCCGAGTCGTATACTGGATACATATTTAAATATCCTAGCGAGACAAACACGTGATATACGGAAATGTATAGTTGGATAGTCAGACCACTGAATATGGTATTGAATAATGCGAACATCATTATCCCTTCAATAGATTTTCCTTTTACGGGAAGGATAAATCTTACTCGTAATGTACAGACGAAGGAGCTGTTTCCCGAACTATTCTCCGTTCTGTCGTAACGACTGATATATGCTGCTGCTGCTACTCTTACTACTACAACCTATAATTAATAATACTACTACAACAATCACTACTACTACTGCTTTCACTACTACTACTACTACTACTACTACTACTACTACAATAATCACTACTACAACTATTTTTGCTACTACCACAATAATCACTACTACTACTACTACTACTACACTACTAGTTGGATGAGGCGCAGAGATTGCTAAGTCTAGCTATGAGGCGAATACTCTGCTGGATGGGTGAGCATGGACTGTCTTTGACCACCGAGAAGACAGAGATCGTGCTTCTCACCAGGAGGAGGATAGATCCCGTCGTGCAGCTAAACGTAAACACGGAACTCATCGATACCAAACGCTGCGTCAAGTATCTAGGAGTGAGAATGGATTGTGGCCAATCTGAGTAGGCTCATGACCAACGTCGGTGGACCCGCGGAGCGTAAGCGCCGAGTCTTCATGTCCGTGACGAACTCGGTTATCGTCTACGGTTGCGAGATCTGGGCGGATGCCTTGCGGCAGAAGCGCTATAGGAGGAAGGTCGTGGCGGTGCAGAGGAGAGGAGCTCTCCGGATTTCATCTGCCTATCGTACCGTTTCGGAGCCGGCCGTCCTTGTGATTGCGGGGGTAATTCCCATCGATCTTCTTGCTCTTGAGCGGAAGCGTGTCTACGATGGGAATGGCACTGTCAGCCGTACTGCTGCCCGTTCTCACACAGTGGATGAGTGGCAAACTCGATGGGAGACGGAGAGTCGAGGGCGTTGGTCTTTTAGGCTCATAGGTGATCTGAGGGGATGGACCGAAAAAGAGCATGGAGAGGTAGACTTCTACCTTACCCAGCTTCTCACTGGGCACGGTTGTTTCGGCTTCTACCTTAACAGAATGGGGAAGATCCCGAGTCCGGAATGCCAGAACAGGGATTTGGATTCGGACGATGCCCTGCACACCTTCTTCAAATGTAGAAGGTGGGAAACGGAGAGAAGGGAGCTGGAGGCAGCTATCGGGCGTGTTTCGCCGGAGACCCTTATAGAAGAGATGTTGTCCAGTCCCGAATCGTGGAGCGCTGTCGCTGCGTTCTGCAAGAGGGTGCTAAGGCAAAAAAGAAGACAGCAGCTATAAAGCACCAGAATAGCTCTTGTCGGTGGATTTTAGAATGAAGTAATGCCCATTGGGCGAACGATGGCACCCTCTTGAAGTAGTTGCAGAGATGCGTTCCCGAGAGGGTTTCCAATGCCTGGACCGGTAGATTTTAGTGGGTGAGAGTCCCACACACCAGGGCGAACATCTGTCCCTGACGGTGCATAATGCATTTTCCTATCGTAAAAAAAAAACTACTAATACTACAACATTAATCCCTACTGCTACTACTGCTAATGTTTCCGTTGTTGCTACTACTACTACTACTACTACTACTACTACAATTACTACTGCTGTTGCTGTTGCTACTACTAATGCTACTGCTACTAAATTTGCATCGGCTCAAACCGATAGTCTTAGGTTACTTGTCACTCTATGGTCAACGCTCCGCAAAGCGTTCCGTTACCTCTACACTACAGTCTATAACTACTCAATTTTTATACTATGGAATATTCTATATCGAATATGGTGACCATATAGAATGAAATACACAGATCGCGTGGCGTCGCTGTCTGTGTATTTGTACACTTATGACTATCCATTCATGCTCATGCACCAAGTCACAGGATACAATTAGAAACACGTGGACAAAGGGGTGACCGAAACCACCCCCAGTGGGAGAGGCCCCACTAACTTTGGAACAGTTGCAGATAGGAAAAAGTAAACTCGGGGAATGTTAAGAAGCAACGAACGGAACGTGTTTTGGGCATATTTCAAATTTTAAGAAGATAATTTGAGATCTATGAAACTGGCATCTCTAAAATCAAAGTTTTTAATAGTAACACTCTCCTAAAATACTGTAAATAATTGAAAATGAAATAAACCTAAAACAAAAACATTAAATGTTAATGTGGTATTTAACAAATCCAATTTAAACAATCAGTAAAAGAAAACCTAGAAGTTAAAATGGCAAAGTCAAAAAGAGTATAAAGAAAAATTTAGAACAGGTATCTATTTTTAATTCCATCCCCCCTCTCCCACCAAAGAGATACAATAAAACAAATATCTGGATAAAAAATCAACTAACTACAAAAATAGCCAGAACTAAAAACACAATTTGACGAAATATTCCTGAACTACATGAGTGGTAGCACTAGTAATTTTTCCTATACATATAAGACCAGTTAAGACAAACTATAAACAAAACAATCAAAAGTTAGTTATAAAACTAATATAATAACTGATTCCGATAGGCTAATTAGATTTATCTTCATAGCTTTCTAAAGTGGTATAGCAGTATATATATATATATATATATATATATATATATATATATATATATATATATATATATATATACAAATCAAGACGTTTATTGGATTTATGCGTGTCAGATTCTTATGTTACTACCTACAGTATATATTTTTATAAATTAACACCATCATTAATTTACCAAGATTCAGCCATTATCTCAACATTGTAGAAGAGAGTATTGTAATATAGAGAATTCCAACATGTTTACTTAGCATCTCACTAATGATTTTCTTATCATTTGGTTATTAAAATATATAATTAATTTTCATTAAAATACAGGTTGTCCACAAATTACTCTATTAAATTTCACCATTTGATTTGTCAGGTCAAAATAAGTAAGAAATGTTATATAAAGTTCCCTTTGTTTACCGCCTATTGGTATGTTTATAATTTTTAGGAAAAATAATAACTAAGACAAATAAATAAAGGTATAATGTTCAAACTCAGGTTTATAAAGGGCGACCATATACAATTTTCATAATGTAATAACTCAAAAACGGAAGATTTTAAGAAAAATTAAAAACATTAGTACAATAATGGCTACTTTTAAAGGAAGATTTTCATACCATGTTTATTTCGCTACGACAAATACTATCAGGATAATAAAGGTTTTACTGAGAGCCTTCGCTCATAACAAATACACAAATCGAGTTATTAATATTATCCAACTGATTAATGATCAGCTGATTGTTGTAACTAAGCTGAAATTACCTGCTCATTGTTGACAATCTGTATGCTTGTTATACAATTTCTTTGGATGCAGCAGATTTTTAAAACTACTATAAGCTAGTAATAGTTGAACCATTAAATGTAATAATCAACTAAAAATTTAAGTAATTAACGGTTAAGTTAAATGGTTGTTTTAAGTAAATCAACCTATTTAAAGTATAAAAATATAACAACAAAAATTGTGGAATAGTTATTCCATGTTTTATAACTGGTATTTGGTTACAATATATTAACAAATAAAACAACATTTTAAGATTAATTCGGTAATACCATCATTCAAGAAAAGTTAATAAATTTCTTTATGAAAAAGCATAAGAAAGTAAAGTAATACGTCTTATGTTACTGGACGAAGTTAGGGCTAAGAAGCCCTCTCTAATACTTAATCTAGGGACCAACGGCTTAAAGGTGTCTTCCGAACCACTACCAACGGCCGGGCAGACGGTCGGCTTGCTACGACAGGTTCGCTCAGCGGTCACCCACTAATCAGCAGCCACGCTCGGCGTTGGTTGAAAAAAAAGCATGAGTAAATAAATGTAATTGTTGATTTTAGCTCCAATTTAGCTTCCTCTTAGTGCAGCGTCTGGAATTTGACGCTGTCTCAGACTTGACCTCTTGTAATCTGGAGTCATGTTCGTCTGAAGAGATAAAAAAGCTTCTTGCCTAGGTAAGTTATGTGTATGAGTAAGTAATTTCAGATGGTAGTTACAAAAATCACCAGTTAAACGCTATTGTAACTACTGTAGATTAGTTTATTTTAAATGAGGGAAGGTCCTCAATTAAACCTTTAACATTCCGTTATTATATGTCGTAGCGAAATAACCTTGGTATAAAATTGTTTATGTATAAGTAACCAATAATTCTGTTCTTGTAAAAGTTTTATAAAATCTCTCGTTGTTGAGTTGTTACACTTGTGTTGAAAACTGTGTATGGCCGTCACTTTGAAACCTAATATGATATTCTTCTGATTTAAAAAAAAAGAACAGATATTAGTTTAACTAAAAAGTGTGCAATGTTTAAGCTGTACATCTTTATTTAGGTTAAAGATAAACATTTTTCTTGAAAACCACAAACATACAGACAAACGGTAGAGTAAGCAAGCTCTACTCTTCATATGCCAAGTCTTACTTGTTGACCTGAGAATTCAAATGGTGGTTTAATTCAGTAATTTGTGGACACCCCCTTTGTATTTCATAATAATGAATCTATTGTCATTGTTACTTTTTGTTAGAATTATTTTCACAAAACTGTTAAACGAGAGTGCAATATTTTCGGACCAATTACCTAGAGAAATCAATCCAGATGGGTGGTTTAACATATACAACCGTTAAAGACTACTCTCGTAATTTTTGCGGATTTTGCAAACTGCTGGTGTTGCTTTTTAAGTTAAATGTAAACAAGAGTGGTGAGTTCTTTGTCCGAAAATGGTAGGGAAAGACCTAATCTGATGCTTCTCACAGTGTACTTTTAGTACTGTTCGGACGATAAAATTGTTTAACGATGCGGGCAGGTACCTACTTTGCTCTGTGTCGTATAAAAACGTGTTTAAATTATTTCACTTACTCGTGTCATCCAAGGTAACAATCCCTGTTACGGCGAGCGTAATGTATGCGCCATGAGACCGCTTGGGTTTGTTACAACACGTGGCCTGGGGAAAGAACATCATAAGATCCTTCCCTACCAAACATTAACATTCGGAGGCAAAGCATATTGCAGTAAATAACTTTCCGAAATAATTTAAGATGGATTTTACCACAAAGAAAGGATTTTAAAGTGAAAATAGAAAAAATAGGCTACACTTACATTTAATAAACACGGATTACTAGACTGCTTACTTTGATATGTTTCATTACAAAATACAATGTTGTAGTATATGGGAAAGATTAAATCGTAGTAAAATACAGTATATTATCATTTTATATTGTAAAAATTACAAATATATGTTTATAAAATCCATTTTAATAGAACCGACAGAAACGTCGCACCCGCCTTATTGTAATCACAACAATCAATCAACGAACGTTGAACTCGACACCAATCAAACTACAATTGCAGATAATGATAAGTTTTTCCCAATAACGAGTAACACAAATAATAGTAATAAAATGCAGAACATATCCGACATCATTTATAAAAGCGCCATGCATTGTATTTGTATTATGAATTCTATTAAAAAAAAGAACGGATCTGGCATTTTTTGTTATAAAGTAAATTCTTGTTTTACACAAGTTCAACTTCAATTTGATGACACGTAAAATTGTGGCACAACACGAGGCTTTATATCATTGTGAATAAATCAGGATACAACATGGTAAGGACATTAAAGCTTTATTATTAATGATTTTTAAGAACTGCAAAGGTGCTAATCATAGTATGTCGCTGTTAAGTTTAATACTCCCCTTTATGAGGTTAATGTAGGTTTGGTTGAGGCCTTTAATAATTAAATTCTTAAATTTTCGAAAAGGAAATGCTTATGCTTGGAAATTGTCATTTTGGTTAGCAACATGCACCAAATGGACATAATCGCTAGTGTATGCATTTCCAGGCTTAGTAAAACGCACATTTCTGACACTGACACTGGTGTTTCACTAGCATCAGACTCTCCAGTATCAGCAGAATGGAAGCAAACTGGAAAATGGAAAATAATAGAGAGAAATGACTGGCATCTACAAACACTGAGCCAATTTAATTCACTCAGCTCCTATTCGTAGAGTGGGTGGACGAAGTAACCGCCCCCACCACTGCTCTAGCACATTTTGATCCAGAAAACCCATTTCACGGAATTGAAACCACTAACTTAAGCAGAGACCATGAAAAATTCAGACACACAAAAAATAATAAATGTTTGAAAATGCTGTCTTTCTGAAACAACTCGTATTAAAACACAACGTATAACTTAGTCTTATTTTCTAATGAACTGTTCAATGCCATCATCGAAGTGAACTTCATTTGATAAGAACGTCATATCGCGGTTATGGCGGACTGGAAGAAGCAGAATCCACGAGATTCCTTTGAATGTATCTTGGTCGAGGGCTGAAATTAGACGAACACATTTGAAGCTTTGTATCTAAGCTTGCTTCGGGCATTTATGTCATGCGGACCTTGGAATATTTTGTTCTATGGAAGTATTACAAACTGCCAATTTTGGTCTGATACTTCTACATTTGTCTTAGGACGTGAGTTTATGGGGCACCTGTTCCAAATGCTCGTACAAACTTGAAAGAGTTCGTGTCGAAAAAAGCTGTCAGAATTCTTTAAAAAAGGTTTCTCCTAGTGAGAAGTGCAAGAAGTCTTTATTTGTGCAGAGCTTGGATTACTGAATTTACCCTGTCTCTATATTTTCGAGGTTGCCCTGTTCTGTCGACTCAAACGCGAGGTGGTACAGGACAGGGATATCCAGGAATTAAAGGCAAGCACAACACAGAACGACAGTTATTGAACGCGTGCCGCCTCAAGTTGGTGTCAGTCTAATGTGGGTATCAAACAACTTAATTTCCCCAAAACTTCAAACCTCGTCTAAAACACCTCCCTGGTGTCAAAGGAGTTTTACTCAATTAATGATTTCATGATGAGCCACAGGGATGAAGATTCTTGAAAATCATGAGCAAGAATGAGAACCCCCGGTTCTGATATAGAACAAGTATTGTATTTATTTATTAGTTTTGTATGTTTGACGTATGATTAAACATCACTGTATTTCGATTCCCTCTATTTAATCGACACTGAGGCGTTATGAATCATGTTGAATTTAAGAAAACTTGATTTTTCTTGCTACTATTTGTCCTGGCTTGTCACTCAGTGACAGAAAGGGAAACTGACCCACACCGCGCCGTGTACAGACGACCTAGAACCCCACAAAAACGAGGCGCTCCTCGCCGCCGGGACCTCCACAAGGTTTTATACCATACCGTGCTGCCGCGGCTACTTCCTAGAATCAACCTGTCACTATTATTTACACCGACTGGTTATTGAATCGCAAAGTCGGACAAGGGGGGCACGAGTCCGTGCGCGAAATGGCTCGATATCATCGCCCTGTTGCCCTCTCTCACCCATTCCACTCTCAGTCACCGTATCTATTCTTTCCTTGTTCTGTGCAATTGTGAAATGTACGCACTTTTTCAGAATTTTAGTAATCTTTCATCAGTCATTCAAAAATGTAAACACGTTTTAACGTCATCATATTAGAAACAATAAATATTAATAAAAAGTTACTAATTTATGTACGCAAACAATTCACTTGTACAAAGAATATCGCTTTCTGACGTTAACAAATTTATTATTAATCCTCGTAAACCTTGTCGTTGACTTCAGAGCAGCGAACCCGTAGTTGTAAATCACACTATGGATATAATCGATCACCAGGCAAGTTTCGTTTTCAGCCGCGAGACGATGTAAATGGGCTCGGACTCCGCCGGAGCAGTGATGCCTTATTCCAATCGTAAAACAAACTATCGATATATAATTGATTACATTTATATCGGTTACACGTAATCGGAATCATTGCTGGGTAAGATTCTGAGAGCAAGTTTCGTTTTCAGCCGCGAGACGATGTAAATGGGCTCGGACTCCGGAGCAGCGATACCTGTTCCACTCGTAAATCAAACGGAAACGGTTGACCTAGGGATAAAGCCTACAATCAGACGCAACGTTTCAATCACAGCCCCTTGATTACATGGAGCGCGAACGTGCGAACGTACCCGAGCTCCTGGCCCGCCGCCGCGGCCGCTCCACAGCCAGGGCCGCCAACATCACATCTTCACTGATCACCTCTTAAACAATTTAATGGTCTCTTCTACCTCGATTCTCCGTGTTCTACAGATTGACAGACCGATCGTGTTTATGAACTGGTTCTAAAGCACTTCTTTTTTTATTTAAAATCTTTCACTCATATTATCAGTGAATTCGGTCACTAATAGGGAACGAAAAATGTAGGAACACGAACTAGATACTGTGACTTGAACCAAGCATTACCAGTAAGAACCTCTGACTAATCATAAAGTAGTTTACTACCTTACGGTCGAATTACTCGTAGTCATTGGAATAGATTAAACCGATTAAAGGACATGAGACTATTATATATTTACAATTCATAACGAGAATAAACTTGATCTATAAAGCGTGGATAAGTGCTAAAAATACTGCCCTGTAATATTTCACGCAATAATTTATACCAGCCATCAATACACGAATGCCCCAGTGGATGAATTGCAGCTAGACTTACATCTCTTATCGCTGGCAGTTAATCGGGAAGTGCAAGAAGTGCAGCTGTTATTAACGCTTAGAATTTCCCGCTGTTTTCAACATTCCAGTTATAATTACTTGATGTTGAACAAGATCTATCAAAATGTTGAGATTAAACCGATTAAAGGACATGATACCATTATATATTTACAATACATAACGAGAATACTTGATCTATAAAGCGTGGATAAGTGCTAACAAGATCTATCAAAATGTTGAAATCTACAGTCAAAGTGTGGGTCAAAAGAAACAAAAATACAACTTGGAAAGAAGGAAATACGGTACATACTATAACTGTATTATGTCCAGATTGGCAAACAAGAATGTAGATAACGTGCTCATCACTTGCGAACCAGAAAAAGTAAGTTAAGCACTTAAAACCACCTAGCTCAAAGTGACGAAAACAATGATAATTATGAATATGTAATTATACCTAATTAGCTTTATAAAATTACCACTCCTTGTTGTTGAAGAATCCTCTGAAGTATAGGGATAGTTTGAATCACCTCTTCGAATACACATAGACTCATTATTAAACCAAATTATTAACATGACGAATGTTAAAGAGTAAAAGTAATGGGATATTAATGTTTATAACACGATGTGTTTTAATTAGTTACTAAGTGTTAAGTAATAAGCTGAGTCGTATTCCATTCCAACAAAGGACATTTGGAATTTCTAAATAGGAAACATTATAATTACATACTGTACAATGTCATTGATTGGTTTTGAAATACGGTAATTCTAAACCTCATATAATCATCCCTACGACTCTTTTCCTGCACTTGTTTAAGGTTTATAATTGGTTTACTTATTTGGATAGTGGTATGTTGTAATAAAATGCATTACTATTTTCAATTGAATAATGGTTATTTTAGGTGTATCTCTTAGTTATTTGTATATTCAACTGGTACGATTTTCAAAAATACCGCTTAGAGTGTTCAATTTCACCACGTGATCTACAATGGCATGTAAAATTTAGCAGTTTGAGTGTCCATATTCATATAAATCTTCTTCATATTCACCTTACACACTGAAGAAGGGAATTTAATAGAATGGGATTCGAAGCATTACCTTGTACTGATTACTTTACTTCGTAAACATGAGAGTCGGTCAATAAAATCAGTTGACTACGATGTGATTACCCCATTCTAAACAAGCAAACACATTTAACAATGTCGGAATGTTTTACATCATTTTTAAGATTTTTGCTCGAATTGACATCCTGAGATCGTGAAAGCCCAAAAGTCTCACATCTCTCGGGAAGTGTGTCTTTAAATGTTAACTACTGGACTGATCATTCTGAAATTTTACATGGACATTATTAGGGTCTTGGTTAACACATATACCTATTATCATTTCAAAAATCCCTCCGGGCTACGTTAAACTGGTCTTTAAAGTAGCATTACAGCAAACAAATGTTATTAATTGAAAGGGCCTGTAAAATCTAGAAGAAAATAAAAGTTTGTTAAAGTTTACTTTTAACTGTAAGCGTGTACTTTTAACGTGTATTTTACTTTTTAGCGAATATTGACAGTATGAAGTGCTTGCTCATTACTGCAATGCTGATTTCAAAGACAAAGTACTATCATCAACTTATTATTATCAACTTTTACTATACAATTAGACGGTCTTTTTCTATACTTCTTCTTTTACTATACAGATGTAGGCTTCTCAGACCTGTATATATATTTTATATATATATATATATATATATATATATATATATATATATACATTAAAGTGTATAAATGGCAATAGCCTTATTTAATTTCAATAAATAAGGTGTAATGGTAGCACATTCACCCGGCAAGTGAGAGATCCGGGTTCGACTCCCGGCGGAGCAAGTACTTTTTGCGATTCAATGTTTATTGAAATTATATATATATATATATATATATATATATATATATATATATATATATCTTCTTGACCAGGCAAAAAGCAAACTCAATTGTGGCAGTAGAAGTATCTTAGACAAAAATTAAATTACAATTTCCGAAAGTAGACGCTTTATTATCGAATTGTATATGTATATATATATATATATATATATTTGTGTGTGTGTGTGTGTGTGCGTGTGTTTTGTAAAAAAAGTCAAAATAAACTATTACACAAAAATTACGAAGGTTGGAATAAATCTAAATGGCCATAAATATACACTTGTAGAATATTTCCTTGATCGTGACAACAAGACAAACGTAACATTGGCATCGGTAATATAATTCACTCGAATAAATGCTCATATACGTGCAAAGCCTACGAAACTGCGCACGAAGCCGCGGGTAACTACTAGTAGTACATACAGTCTGATTCCTATAACCGTATTCCGGATAACTTGCGTATTTGTAAATCGTTAATAACTATTTTAATATTAAACCTATTTCAAAGTTATTCATAGTGAATGACTGTAACCGGGATGGTAGTGACTGGCAGGACATCGCCCCTGTACTACATGTTTGATCACCTGGGCTCGGTAAACAGTCGGTCACGTCGCTAGATATTGCCGCCGCTCCGGAGCCTTACTACCGGAGACCGACGGTAATGCGAGCTGCATTACAACAGTGGACTACCGGAGACCGACAGTAGTGCGAGCTACATTACAACAGTGGACTACCGGAGACCGACAGCAGTGCGAGCTACATTACAATAGTGGACTACCGGAGACCGATAGCAGTGCGAGCTACATTACAAAAGTGGACTACCGGAGGCCGACAGCAGTGCGAGCTACATTACAATAGTGGACTACCGGAGACCGATAGCAGTGCGAGCTACATTACAATAGTGGACTACCGGAGGCCGACAGCAGTGCGAGCTACATTACAATAGTGGACTACCGGAGACCGATAGCAGTGCGAGCTACATTACAATAGTGGACTACCGGAGGCCGACAGCAGTGCGAGCTACATTACAATAGTGGACTACCGGAGATCGATAGCAGTGCGAGCTACATTACAATAGTGGACTACCGGAGGCCGACAGCAGTGCGAGCTACATTACAATATTGGACTACCGGAGGCCGACAGCAGTGCGAGCTACATTACAACAGTGGACTACCGGAGACCGACAGCAATGCGAGCTACATTACAACAGTGGACTACCGGAGACCGACAGCAATGCGAGCTACATTACAACAGTGGACTACCGGAGACTGACAGCAGTGCGAGCTACATTACAATAGTGGACTACCGGAGACCGACAGCAATGCGAGCTACACTAGAATAGTGGACTACCGGAGACCGACAGCAGTGCGCGCTACACAAGAATAGTGGACTACCGGAGACCGACAGCAATGCGAGCTACATTACAATAGTGGAGTACCGGAGACCGACAGCAGTGCGAGCTACACTAGAATAGTGGACTACCGGAGACCGACAGCAATGCGAGCTACACTAGAATAGTGGACTACCGGAGACCGACAGCAGTGCGCGCTACACTAGAATAGTGGACTACCGGAGACCGACAGCAGTGCGAGCTACACTAGAATAGTGGACTACCGGAGACCGACAGCAGTGCGAGCTACACTAGAATAGTGGACTACCGGAGACTGACAGCAGTGCGAGCTACATTACAATAGTGGACTACCGGAGACCGACAGCAGTGCGAGCTACACTAGAATAGTGGAGTATCGGAGACCGACAGCAGTGCGAGCTACACTAGAATAGTGGACTACCGGAGACCGACAGCAGTGCGAGCTACATTACAATAGTGGACTACCGGAGACCGACAGCAGTGCGCGCTACACTAGAATAGTGGACTACCGGAGACCGACAGCAATGCGAGCTACACTAGAATAGTGGACTACCGGAGACCGACAGCAGTGCGCGCTACACTAGAATAGTGGACTACCGGAGACCGACAGCAGTGCGAGCTACACTAGAATAGTGGACTACCGGAGACCGACAGCAGTGCGAGCTACACTAGAATAGTGGACTACCGGAGACTGACAGCAGTGCGAGCTACACTAGAATAGTGGAGTATCGGAGACCGACAGCAGTGCGCGCTACACTAGAATAGTGGACTACCGGAGACCGACAGCAGTGCGAGCTACACTAGAATAGTGGACTACCGGAGACCGACAGCAGTGCGAGCTACACTAGAATAGTGGACTACCGGAGACTGACAGCAGTGCGAGCTACATTACAATAGTGGACTACCGGAGACCGACAGCAGTGCGAGCTACACTAGAATAGTGGAGTATCGGAGACCGACAGCAGTGCGAGCTACACTAGAATAGTGGACTACCGGAGACCGACAGCAGTGCGAGCTACATTACAATAGTGGACTACCGGAGACCGACAGCAGTGCGCGCTACACTAGAATAGTGGACTACCGGAGACCGACAGCAATGCGAGCTACACTAGAATAGTGGACTACCGGAGACCGACAGCAGTGCGCGCTACACTAGAATAGTGGACTACCGGAGACCGACAGCAGTGCGAGCTACACTAGAATAGTGGACTACCGGAGACCGACAGCAGTGCGAGCTACACTAGAATAGTGGACTACCGGAGACTGACAGCAGTGCGAGCTACACTAGAATAGTGGAGTATCGGAGACCGACAGCAGTGCGAGCTACACTAGAATAGTGGACTACCGGAGACCGACAGCAGTGCGAGCTACACTAGAATAGTGGACTACCGGAGACCGACAGCAGTGCGAGCTACACTAGAATAGTGGACTACCGGAGACTGACAGCAGTGCGAGCTACATTACAATAGTGGACTACCGGAGACCGACAGCAGTGCGAGCTACACTAGAATAGTGGACTATCGGAGATCGATAGCAGTGCGAGCTACATTACAATAGTGGACTACCGGAGACCGACAGCAGTGCGAGCTACACTAGAATAGTGGAGTATCGGAGACCGACAGCAGTGCGAGCTACACTAGAATAGTGGACTACCGGAGACCGACAGCAGTGCGAGCTACATTACAATAGTGGACTACCGGTGACCGACAGCAGTGGCAGCTACATTACAACAGTGGACTATCGGAGAAGCCAATTATTATTTTCCCTTAGTCTTCTTATTTTCAACCACTTCCAATGTAAATATTATATGAACAGAAGCAGTTTTAATACAGCAAATGTAAATTGATTTCGGTTTGTATAAGTATATATTTAGCAGCTCAAACTGTTTAAGTAGAATATGTAGTAATGCCAATTTCGAAAAATGAATTACGAAATAATCTTTATTTCGGTACTTGCCCCACTTAGTTACTGGTTGACTGTGATCATTTGCTTAATCATCAAAACAATACCGAATGGATCACATCGTGCTACAACGTAAGCTTAAAATTAAATGGAGATAATCCCGATTGAAATTTTGTAAATTCTGTTTAAATCGTGTTTATATTAAAAAATTTAATTTAATAATACGTATTCGGTATCCAATGGGAAAATTGTATATACAATTTTAATGTTGTTAACCGATACAAGACGCATACTTTTAGGTTCCCCTTTAATATCAAGGAATCCCAAAGAACACTGGTGGTTATTTTTGTTCTTTCGTTAAAGAACTACATAACATAAAATGTCAAGTAATATTTATTAAAATCCAAGTAAACCGAGAAACAATTATTTTATTATTACAATTATATTGTTATACATATACAATAACTTACTACGTATGCCCTTTACTTCGCCTTTTTACTTCAGCCTTTACAGTAGCTAAAATTAAAAAAGCTGATTGTTGTGGATCATTAGCAGTACTTTTAAATTATGATATTTTTTGTTGCTTAATAATCAATTATTTAAAAATGGATTATCTCCTTTATGTTATCAACCGATTTTCATTAATGTGGTATAGTTTGATTTGCAATTACAATTTCTAGATACAACATAATGACAAACTGTCTTGTTACGTGTATTTTATAAGATGTTTACATTTACGACTTTTAAAATGGTGTCATGTTGGAAATAACGTCCGTAAAAAGTTAATTTATTTTCTCCATTTAGATCATTGGGTCATACAATTTATTAGGCTATACCAACATTCAATTCATAACGACTGTTTGGGTAATTACTGAGTTTGAAATTATTGAATATAATAATTAGATCTTTTTAGCCCGGGAATATATCTGAAAAGGTTGGATGAAATTCTGGGACACTCTGTAGACAAAACAATTCCATGATTACCTTTTACGAACATTGTTGGACAAAGCTTGTCACTTGTGATGATTTATTTCACTTGTTCCGCCTAGTAAGTTATTTTCCTACTAACATCTGCAAGAAGAGAGTTGACTCATGCCGGTCGCAGAGGAAGCACGATTCAAATTGCCTACGATTACTCGATGCATCTAACACAATAATTTTAATACTAATCAAAGGTAATTGATTTATCCTTCTAGATGCGTGCATTCAAATCCACCATCTTCTCGAGACCATTTCAATCCTGTAAAAATGATCCTTCGGTGTGGGAGTCATACTTAGCCTGATGATCTCGCCTACCACGGACAACTAGATTCTGACGTCTTCAGCGTGATCTCGGTTCTTGTCTTCACACCCGTATTATCAAGACATTCACTTGCGTCTCAACATGCATTGTCTTATGGTGACATAATTATTTTACAAAAACTCACTAAATTCAAAGATTACATTATCACTAAACGTGCATATTTGTCTATTCGGCATCATGCAAAAGTTTCAAGGCATTCAACTTACAACACCATCAACAGACTCAAGCTTATTATGAAGTAACTTCCAATTTACCTGAAACAAACAAATTCAATGTAAATAATTTGATCTCACAGATATATTACAAAAGTATAACAACCAAAATACCTTAAGCAGATAATATAGGGAATATGAAAGTGTACTGTACAGTCTAGGACAATCAACTAACGGGGTATATAGTGGTAGGATCATGTATTGGCCAACAGTTATTACCTGGCTCTGTGACCTTGATATGCTGCTTATCTATACAGACCTCGAAACTGGTTTAATATTTCTACAGTCCTAGTACTCAACACCGAAGATCTACTAGCAGACAAATAGATACCGCAGTGTACAGATACATGACGAATATGAAAGTGTACTGTGCAGTCAAGGACAATCAACTAGCAATACACAGTGTGAATAAGGATACATTGGAGGGATGGAACTTGGGACACCTTTCAATGAAATAGAAGTGAACATTTTAGTCACAGTTACAACATTGCCCATTGCCCCAAAATGGAAGTTTGGGGGCGAGCGGCTAAACATTTTCAAAAGAACCATAAAGTGACTCCATCTTGGTGGAACCAAAATTCATTATAGTTGTTAGTTGCTACTTGGCTAGCTGAATAAACCTGATTTTGTAATATTTCCTGGTATACCTCGGCATTAAGGTTATCATCAATAAAGGGGCTCAACAAACTGATCCCCTCAAAATACCAAACAATTTAATATTTGAGGGTGCTGGTTATGTTGCTCTCTTATCCAATGAGATTTAAATCAGCCCAATAACGAGTCTTGTGTCTGTTATCGTTACCGTTTAACATGAAAGTTGCTTTATCTGAGAGAGCAATGTTGTTTAATCTATTAGTACTATGTAAAGTATCACAAAAACACGACTTAACTTTGTTAGTTCCAACCAGAAATTGAACATGATAATGGAATTCCTCAAAACTGATAAGATAAGGGAGGCCTGCCCTGCAGCAGGAAATAACTGTAAAACAGGGTTAAGATTGTAAGGAAAGTGGTTGTCTATTGAAGTTACCTTCTGTATATGGATATTCATGTTTTACCTCAATTAATTTTAAATTAATTTCAATGAGCTCCCATTTTGTACTGAGTCGAGATAGCTCTAGTTTCCACTGTTCTCCTTATTTTATCAAGACCTTTTAAAATGAGGTGCTTCGCGTTATGAAGGATCACTTTGCTGGGCCCTTGTTTTATTGATGGAAACCTTAATGCCGAGGTATACCAGGAAATGTTACAAAATCAGGTTTATCCAGCTATCCAAGTAGCAACCAACAACTGTAATGAAGTTTGCAACAAGATGGAATCACTTAATGGGTCTTTACATATAAAGATTTTCAGCAGCCCCTCTCCCCTCAAAATCCCATTTGGAAATGGGCAAAATTGTAACAGTGATTAAAAAGTTCTCTTCTATTTCCTAGAAAGGTGTACCGAGTTCCATCCCTCCATCAAAGACTAAATAGAGTGTATCCATACTTTTAACTCACACTGTATAGTGGTAGGATCAGGCATTGGGCAACAGTTCATACATGGCACTGTGTCCTTGATAAGCTGCTTATCTGTACAGACCTCGAAACTGTTGTAAGGTTTCTGCAGACCTTGTACTCAAACCGAAGATCTACTAGTAGACAAAGAGAGACTGCAGTGTACAGACAATATGAGGAATGTGAAAGTGTACAGTGCAGTCTAGGACTAGCGAGGGATATACTAGTACAGTAGTAAGATCAGGCATTGGGCAACAGCTAATGCCAACTGGTACTATGACCCTAATAGCTAGCTATCAATACAAACCTTGAAACTATTGTAAAGTTCCCCTAGTCTCTGTACTCGTTACCGTCCATCTACTAGTATACAGAAGAAGGAATAGATAGCAGAAAATAGGAATAAATGTGCAGTGACATGTGGTTTTAAGTACAATTAACTTATTGCGGAATACATTATTAAGTATTGCTCAAGAATTAATACCAGCAATTACCTCATCCTCCTCATCCAGCAAGACTAAGAAACATAAACTTAAAACTTAAGTACCGATAAGTTACCATCTTAAAAACTGTTAATGTCTCTGTATAACAACTTCTTGACCTAATTTTTCCAAACAAGTTTAGTAAACCTGGACTTGGCGTTTTTAAGGCTAATATATATACGACCATTAGTCTTAAGTCTCTGTAAACATCTTTACCTCTCTGAACTATCCTCCCAAGTAAATTTAATCCTCACTATTTTTGGATGCCATATTTATATCGTTAAATTCTCGGTTCAGCTATAACAACATTTTGACACTTCATGAAACTACTTAATCTCTCCGGAACTGACCTTTTTAAGATTGCTTAGCAAATGCAGGGTTTAAGATTCTTAGAGTATAGAACGTTTCATATTTATGAATGTTAAGTTTTTTGTAAACACTTAATTTGCCTAAAAGTAGCCTGCTTAAGCAAGTCTAGCGAACAAAAACTTAACAATTCTTAGGTTGCTATATTTACGATCGTCAAAATCTCCTTGTATAACTTAGTTTCCAATAAGAAGCCTCCTAAAACAGGTCTAGTAAATCCAAACAAGGCTGACAATTCTTAGGCTGCTATATTTACGACAGTACAAGTTCTCCGTGTAACAACTTAATCTCTCATGTATTAGCCTGCTCAAACAAGTCTAGAGAACGTACACTTGACAATTCTTAGGCTGCTATATTTACGACAGTACAAGTTCACCGTGTAACAACTTAATCTCTCGTGTATTAGTCTGCTCAAACAAGTCTAGAGAACGTAAACTTGACAATTCTTAGGCTGCTATATTTACGACAGTACAAGTTCTCCGTGTAACAACTTAATCTCTCGTGTATTAGTCTGCTCAAACAAGTCTAGAGAACATCAACTTGACAATTCTTAGGCTGCTATATTTACGACAGTACAAGTTCTCCGTGTAACAACTTAATCTCTCGTGCATTAGTCTGCTCAAACAAGTCTAGAGAACTTAAACTTGACAATTCTTAGGCTGCTATATTTACGACAGTACAAGTTTTCCGTGTAACAACTTAATCTCTCGTGTATTAGTCTGCTCAAACAAGTCTAGAGAACATACACTTGACAATACTTAGGCTGCTATATTTACGACAGTACAAGTTTTCCGTGTAACAACTTAATCTCTCGTGTATTAGTCTGCTCAAACAAGTCTAGAAAACTTAAACTTGACAATTCTTAGGCTGCTATATTTACGACAGTACAAGTTCTCCGTGTAACAACTTAATCTCTCGTGTATTAGTCTGCTCAAACAAGTCTAGAGAACATAAACTTGACAATTCTTAGGCTGCTATATTTACGACAGTACAAGTTCTCCGTGTAACAACTTAATCTCTCGTGCATTAGTCTGCTCAAAACAAGTCTAGAGAACGTAAACTTGACAATTCTTAGGCTGCTATATTTTACGACAGTACAAGTTTTCCGTGTAACAACTTAATCTCTCGTGTATTAGTCTGCTCAAACAAGTCTAGAGAACGTAAGCTTGACAATTCTTAGGCTGCTATATTTACGACAGTACAAGTTCTCCGTGTAACAACTTAATCTCACGTGTATTAGTCTGCTCAAACAAGTCTAGAGAACGTAAACTTGACAATTCTTAGGCTGCTATATTTACGACAGTACAAGTTCTCCGTGTAACAACTTAATCTCTCGTGTATTAGTCTGCTCAAACAAGTCTAGAGAACATCAACTTGACAATTCTTAGGCTGCTATATTTACGACAGTACAAGTTCTCCGTGTAACAACTTAATCTCTCGTGCATTAGTCTGCTCAAACAAGTCTAGAGAACTTAAACTTGACAATTCTTAGGCTGCTATATTTACGACACAGTACAAGTTTTCCGTGTAACAACTTAATCTCTCGTGTATTAGTCTGCTCAAACAAGTCTAGAGAACATACACTTGACAATACTTAGGCTGCTATATTTACGACAGTACAAGTTTTCCGTGTAACAACTTAATCTCTCGTGTATTAGTCTGCTCAAACAAGTCTAGAAAACGTAAACTTGACAATTCTTAGGCTGCTATATTTACGACAGTACAAGTTCTCCGTGTAACAACTTAATCTCTCGTGTATTAGTCTGCTCAAACAAAGTCTAGAGAACATAAACTTGACAATTCTTAGGCTGCTATATTACCGACAGTACAAGTTCTCCGTGTAACAACTTAATCTCTCGTGCATTAGTCTGCTCAAACAAGTCTAGAGAACATAAACTTGACAATTCTTAGGCTGCTATATTTACGACAGTACAAGTTTTCCGTGTAACAACTTAATCTCTCGTGTATTAGTCTGCTCAAACAAGTCTAGAGAACATAAACTTGACAATTCTTAGGCTGCTATATTTACGACAGTACAAGTTCTCCGTGTAACAACTTAATCTCTCGTGCATTAGTCTGCTCAAACAAGTCTAGAGAACGTAAACTTGACAATTCTTAGGCTGCTATATTTACGACAGTACAAGTTTTCCGTGTAACAACTTAATCTCTCGTGTATTAGTCTGCTCAAACAAGTCAAGAGAACATAAACTTGACAATTCTTAGGCTGCTATATTTACGACAGTACAAGTTTTCCGTGTAACAACTTAATCTCTCGTGTATTAGTCTGCTTCAAACAAGTCTAGAGAACGTAAACTTGACAATTCTTAGGCTGCTATATTTACGACAGTACAAGTTTTCCGTGTAACAACTTAATCTCTCGTGTATTAGTCTGCTCAAACAAGTCTAGAGAACGTAAGCTTGACAATTCTTAGGCTGCTATATTTACGACAGTACAAGTTCTCCGTGTAACAACTTAATCTCACGTGTATTAGTCTGCTCAAACAAGTCTAGAGAACGTAAACTTGACAATTCTTAGGCTGCTATATTTACGACAGTACAAGTTCTCCGTGTAACAACTTAATCTCTCGTGTATTAGTCTGCTCAAACAAGTCTAGAGAACATCAACTTGACAATTCTTAGGCTGCTATATTTACGACAGTACAAGTTCTCCGTGTAACAACTTAATCTCTCGTGCATTAGTCTGCTCAAACAAGTCTAGAGAACTTAAACTTGACAATTCTTAGGCTGCTATATTTACGACAGTACAAGTTTTTCCGTGTAACAACTTAATCTCTCGTGTATTAGTCTGCTCAAACAAGTCTAGAGAACATACACTTGACAATACTTAGGCTGCTATATTTACGACAGTACAAGTTTTCCGTGTAACAACTTAATCTCTCGTGTATTAGTCTGCTCAAACAAGTCTAGAAAACGTAAACTTGACAATTCTTAGGCTGCTATATTTACGACAGTACAAGTTCTCCGTGTAACAACTTAATCTCTCGTGTATTAGTCTGCTCAAACAAGTCTAGAGAACATAAACTTGACAATTCTTAGGCTGCTATATTTACGACAGTACAAGTTCTCCGTGTAACAACTTAATCTCTCGTGCATTAGTCTGCTCAAACAAGTCTAGAGAACATAAACTTGACAATTCTTAGGCTGCTATATTTACGACAGTACAAGTTTTCCGTGTAACAACTTAATCTCTCGTGTATTAGTCTGCTCAAACAAGTCTAGCGAACGTAAACTTGACAATTTCTAGTCTGCTATATTTACTGCTGTTATAGTCTATGTACAACAACTTTATCTCTCCTGAACTTAAAACGTTATCATGTCCTGCAAACGTCAACCTGGAAATGTTTAGCCTACCACATTTATACTTTATTACAACAACGTAAGGAGTCAATTATTTTTTAACTATGATATTTTGGGATAGTTTAAATATTTAAGTGAACTTTTACGTTTCTAAGAGCGGAATGGTGGAGGTAGAAAGTAAGTAGTTACACTAAGACTTTAAAGATATTGAAAACCTTAATGTAACTACTTACTTTCAATTTCATCATTGCGCTATTAGAAACGTAAAAGTTCACTTAAATATTTAAATTATCCCAAAATATCGTAGTTAAAAATTGTTTACTGGCAATATCAGATACACATTCAAAGGCATTCGTATCAGGGTACAAGTTGTGGCTAAACCAGTCAGTTAGCTAGTCAGTCAGCTAGTTCGTAAGCCCCGAGAAGAAAGACACAACACTGTTAAAACAGACGATAATAAAAAGAAATGAAGTGTTTGTCAACTGCTTTTAATCGACAAGTGGCGGCGCGGTTCGGGCGGGACGGCGGGAGAACATAAGCTGGAAAGGCACGGTAATGGGTGCGATAAACAGCGGTAGGATTTCCCACGTCTATCAGGATTAGTCCGAGCGCAGCGATCGACAGGTGGGAACGCGTAATGTTGACAAAGAGACCCAAGGTTAGCGTAATGAACTCTGATTTATTCTATCACAAAACGATGTTCGATATTTACAATCGATTTTGTTTTAAACAACTCACTTGTACTAGTATGAAATTTATTTTATATATGAAACTATTTTCCCATTGCTATGAATATATTAACATGTGCGTTAAAATTCGTGTTCTTAATTTGTATCTAATTACAAACGAAACAATTAACGTTCATGTTAAACTTGGAAAATAAGGGTCTCAACGTACACTGTATTCATTTTCTTACAACAGGAGTTAACTATAGTTTCACGCCTCCATCATCTATATATTATTCGAGTACAGATAGTATCGATGTTTGCAATATCGATGTCAGATGATCGATGTCCTGTTGTAGCCAAAGCACGCTCTGTGTTATGTCTCCTGTTCCCTCGCTAGGATACTGTGGAGGCGGACGCTTAAGGCTACACTGTCTGCGATTGTTCCCTGATAAGCTGGTACTCGAGCAAGGTTACTCTTATCTGAATATTCAGTGGGTAATGCACCACTATTCGAGTACAGATGGTGTCGATGTTGGCAATATCGATGTCAGATGATCGATGTCCTGTTCTAGCCAAAGCACGCTCTGTGTTATGTCTTCTGCTCCCTCGCCAGGCTGCCGTGGCGGCGGACGCTCAAGGCTACACGGTCCGCGATTGTTCCCTGATAAGCTGGTACTCGAGCAAGGTTACTCTTATCTGAATATTCAGTGGGTAATGCACCGAATGCTCGCGGTGCTGTGAAACAGATCTGCACCGGCAACTACTGTTCGATATAGGCTTCAGGAAATATCCAAGTGCCATATCATTTTATTTATTTTGGTAAACTGTTTCAAAAGCCACTTTTTGATCTGGTTGAGCCACTAAGCGGTGTTAGAAACACAGAAATGATTTTAAGTATCCGATTACCAACGAAAATAACTTTGTATAACGCAAACAGAATAAGAGTAAGTTTCTAAAAAAACTGTTTCCCAGACTTTTCTAAAATGTGTTAATTGGTCAGAGATCAAAAATATTACCCCTAGGCTACAAGTGAAGGACATCTGTACCTGGTCATCTACAGCCCCATGCAGCTGTAGATAGTTTAGATTTAGGCTACCCGCCTTAGACATTGTACTTTATATATGAGGGGAGTATCACTAGTTACACTCCAATTGATAGTAGCCACTATCATTAATTCATCTAAATGGTTTTCCTCCAGTATTGTTGTTTAACTATGAATACACAGGTTACTCACCTTCACCGTTCGTTTACTAGAGATGATAAGTTTGAAGAATGAAGTTCACTTTCCAAATTGGGACGTTATATCTATTAAAAGTTTGAACGAGTAGTGGACATTTAAAAAGGAATACACCACACAAACATATACGACAACATTTAAACTTTTCACTACGTTGTTCTCGAAATGGGAGTTAATTACAGGATTGACGACTGTTAAAGCACGTAATACGGTTAGGCTATTAACTCGATAGCTAATTTCGAAAAGCTGGTGCCTGTTTAGAGTTGGTATGAAAAAGGAAGTCTGAAAAATCTTATTTTGATTAGCTGTAGTTATTTATTCGATTGTACGTTTGAATATAAAACGATGGATTAAATATCCATTCCCGTATAGTGATAATACAATACAAAGGGGGGGGGTGTCTCTTGGATCTAGCACGTTTGTTAGGTTTTCGTGGAATTGATTTCTTATCAACTTTAATTTAAATAAGTAAAATAAAAGTCATTCGACGCTGATAATGAAACAGAGCTCCCAAAATGCTTCAGAAGTCTTATAAACATTGAAAATATTTGGTTTAATTTATACACTGGAACTGGGTTGACGAAAATAACACGATTTTAACAACCGAGGCACTAGATTTATCTCGTTAAAGACAATTTTATCTCTTCATTCATGACTTTGGGACAAGTCTAAGTAAACAAAATTTGGCAAAATTATTTATTTCAATATGGACCGGCGCTTTGGAAATGGTTTAAAGGGTCTACAAAGCGTGTAGAGATAAGAATTTTAACGGTGTATTTACTTCAGGCAATGATACTATTTTTATGATATTTGACGTAAAATTAAGGAATTTTAATAAATACGTAACATATTACTCCTTTCGATCAAAATATTCACACATCTTCAGCTTTTATAGGATCAATTTCAAGTGAAACGGTAAAACCCTTTTTCTACTTTCATTGTTTTGAGAAAAGTGAGCATTGACAAAGAGCTTTTCGACTAAAATTCATTTGACCAACTTGATACTCTTTGCATCATCTTGGAAGCGAGGATGTACTGTATCTGCGGTGCGTCACCTTAATGATAAACGGGGATACTGTTGGATAAGTGATAAGCTACGTTGAATAGACACAGAGTCGACATTAGATCTGACAGCTGAAACCGAGTTGCCAAACTGCACTCACCACTACACAGTTAGAAAGCTGCACAACTGACAGCCCTCGCCTAAACAAATTTCCAATGCATGTTTCAATACGAGTAGACACTTGACACCTAGTATTTCTCCATCTCACGTCTCCTTTCTTCACCTCCACTCGAGAGTCCGGCCCGACTCTCGCTTATGTAAGGCTGCAAACATGGTACGGCCCCGATCCAACTGAGTGCAACTTTTCCTCCGATCTTACTTTTTTGGTATGCTTTGCATGATTTTTATTTCTCCTTTTACACAGCGACAAAAAGATAAAAAAAGACTCATATAGGAGATATGGTTGCTATGCATTTTATGACCAAAAAACCTAGTTTTTCGTAAAATCTATACGGGATTTTAGAATTAATCGTCATCGACGCTAATTTCAGCGCGTATCGAAATAAGAACATACCAAAAGGGTAAAAAATATACATCCATAATTTTAGTCTCAAGTCGTATTGTTTGCTTGTCGCACTCATAATGAACCGGCATTAACGATAATAATATTTATATCGCCGTGATGAGGCAAATATTCGACTGACTCTCCAAACTATGAATTGAACCACATTTTTGCATGGTTAATACAACATTAGGACAACCGACGCGACGTCTAAATATTAAATATCTGAATTCCGCTGTCGTAGAGGATATCAAAATTACTGACATGTTAAAGTTGTTTACTTATGATTAAATTCCTAAGTGTACGTAAACGTTTAACCAAACAAACATAATGGATATTCTTGGCTAACCAAAAAACTTCACGGTCATCCACTTGGTGTCGGTCATTAACTGGTGCATTCACCCGATATAATAACAACCGCATTTCTGGCTTGTAAAATAATTGTTATAGCCCAATTATATTTACATTTTATTCAAGAAATTCAAATTATAATAGCTTAAATAATTACAAAATCCACACTTTATGCTTCCTGTATTTTCACGCAAACTCGCGTGAAGAATGTAGTTGCTTCATTTAAGGAGATTCCCATGCAAATGGTTTATGCATGGGAACCGTTTTAATGGCGCTCTTGTCTCCCGCCAACCTTACAGTCGAGCACAGCAGCACTGACCAGATGGCAAACCCCGTCTACCCTACAGACTACCACAGTCCAGATGGCAAACCCCGTCTACCCTACAGGCTAGCACAGTCCAGATGGAAAACCCCGTCTACCCTAAAGGCTAGCACAGTCCATATGGCAAACCCCGTCTACCCTACAGGCTAGCACAGTCCAGATGGCAATCCCCGTCTACCCTACACACCAGCACAGCAGCACAGTCCAGATGACAAACCCTGTCTACCCTACAGGCCATCACAGCGCACAGCAGCGCAGTCTAGATGGCAAACCCCGTCTACCCTACAAGGCTAGCACAGTCCAGATGGCAAACCCCGTCTACCCTACAGGCTAGCACTGTCCAGATGGAAAACCCCGTCTACCCTAAAGGCCATCACTTTCCAGATGGTAAACCACGTCTACCCTACAGGCCAGAACTGTCCAGATGGCAAACCCCGTCTACCCTACAGGCTAGCACTGTCCAGGTGGCAAACCCCGTCTACCCTACAGTCGAGAATAGTACATAGCAGCTCAGTCCAGATGGCAAACCCCGTCTACCCTACAGGCTAGCACAGTCCAGATGGCAAACCCCGTGTACCCTACAGGCTACAACAATCCAGATGGCAAACCCCGTCTACCCTACAGGCTACCACAGTCAAGATGGCAAACCCTGTCAACCCTACAGTCAAGTACAGCACACAGCAACGCAGTCCAGATGGCAAACCCCGTCTACCCTACAGACCAACACAGTCCACATGGCAAACCCTGTCAACCCTACAGTCGAGAACAGCAGACTGCAGCGCAGTCCAGATGGCAAACCCCGTCTACCCTACAGGCCAGCACTGTCCAGATGGCAAACTCGTCAACCCTACAATCGAGCACAGCACACAGCAGCACAGTCCAGATGCCAAACCCGTCAAACGTACATAAAGCACAGCGCACAGCAGCACAGTCCAACTGGCAAACAAAATAATTATTCTACAAGGATACACGTTTAATACCCACTCGTAAATCTTGTATAATACTGAGTCAACCTGAAAGTAATACTCCGGTTTATTACCCAGTTACGCTATATATGTCACAACCATGACGACAACCAAGTGTTACAACTTCCGGATAAGTTCCCGTCTCTTAGTAAACCGCTTTCTAAATATTACGTATTATAGTTCATGTAAAAATGTACAGAAAATCAATTGACACTCTTAACTCTTCAAAAGATTGTGAAATTGAATACACCGACGCAACGAATTATAGAAGACCTGACAGAACTTTGATGGTCGACCAAGCAATCCAACAGTGTAACTTCATCCTGAATGTTACTATGTCACATGATAAAATATCATATACTATTATTCTCAGTTTGTTTACAACTTTCTTCATTTTTGGATTTTCTCGGTGCCATCATAGTTTTACTTATGATGTTAAAATGATAGGTCTTGGTTTACCTTTCATTCTGACTATTAGATCACAAAATTAAACAGAGTGTATCCATACTTTTAACTCGCACTGTGCGGACAGACAACCACATACATGGAGACGGATAGACAAACAGAAAAAATGAAATTTGTCCAGTCCCTCATATGATAGACTACGCTTACGCTCAAATGGATTTCTGAATTGCGACATAACAAAAATAGGTGAAAGTTTAAATGAAATCAAGTTTGTTGTATTTGGTATATTTAGGAAAAGGTAGGAAGGACTAAAACACGGTTGAAAATTATATATATATATATAATGTTATTAACTGCACTTATAGGGTTATATATATATATATATATATATATATATATATATATATATATAATGTTATTAACTCCACTTATAGGGTTATATATATATATATATATATATATATATATATATATTAATGTAATGAAAGTAACCAAAACCCTTTTAAACAACTTTTTATTACATACACGTGTTTCGGTTTTTAACCCGAGTGGCGGTACTTTTTTCTCCAAGTGGCGGGACATATTTACTGATTTTGTATGTTCGCAAAAGAAAAGTGATATAAAATACTGTAAATTATATAAGTATGACATATCATATATCAAGTTAAACAACATAACACACAAAATAGAATGGTCATAATATGAAACACCTATCTTGGACAGGTGTAAAAAACCAATGGGTTGAATTCCAAAAATAAAAATAATTTTGTTTTGTTTTATGTTAGGCTGATTAAATGTTACTAAATTTAATTTTTTAACACAAATCCAAAATAGCCATTTTGTTTAAAATGTAATTCTAAACAAAAATATATATGTATTATTCCTAAAAAAACACACTAATTGCTGATCGAACCTTTTATGTACTCGATTTTTACTGCATTTTAGTCAGTATCAGGGCCAACCTCATTCTTCCTCTTTCTTCCTGGTTTGAGAGGCCTCCAGTAAAGTTCCAAGTAAGGGAACACTCCCTATGAACCCCAAAATTACAAGCTGGGCACCAGAAGTGAGTTTTGCCCCTTTTTTGGTGTGTCCACACACTGCAAAAAGTCTTTCACTACGGCTTGGTAAATGAGCAATCCGGTGAGGAAGATCTCCACTTCGTCCAGGAAGTGGTACAGTAAGTGGATGAACTGTTTGTAAGGGTACCACTAGTGCCAGTATATCTAAATACTATATCAAATTAAAGTTTGGAATCTGGTCTTTCTAACCATACCTAATATATAACGTTTAACGATCACCAGTGTACATTAACCTCTAAATAAATAATAAACAATTAGATATACACATGTGGACCTTTTAAACACATGTTAAATTTAAATGACAGTTGTAATTTTCTTATTAGTAATCTGTATTTAATATTTTAATTTTTTTCAAAAATTGGATTTGTCTTATTTTTCAGATTACTATTTAAAATTTTATGAGGATTTTTATTATAATTTAGATAAATATGTAATTCTTCTTTTGTGTTTAATTTCTCTCCTTTCCTTTCGATATCTAAAATTTCCATGTTCTTTTCAATATTTGTGTAGTTATGGTCAGTCTCCAATAAGTGTTCAGCAAAATTTGATTTTATTGTAGACATGTTATTTGTTTTCAAAGCTTGTATGTGTTCTTTAAACCTTTTATTAAAATTTCTTCCAGTTTGCCCAATATAATAGCTTTCACAGTCATTACAGTTAATTTTGTATACTCCAGATTGTTTGTATAATTCCTGTTTGTCATCATTTTGGTTCACTTTGTTTTCAATAAATTTAAATGTATTCTTTCTTGTTTAGTGACTGATGGAGAATTTTGAATTTTGAAAGGTTTTTCGTACAGCTTTGTTTAATTTAGTATTGAATAATACACATATATATTTCTGAATTTCTGTAGTATTATGATTATGTCGTATTTTGTTGGTTTTATTATTTTTTCTTGTTTTCGTCTTAATCATTTTTTGTCTACAATTTGTGGTTGATATCCATTTTTGACAGCTAGGTATTTTATTATTTTTATTTCTTTATTTTTATTCTCATCACTCATTGGTATATTTAACATTCAGTTTACCATTGAGTGAAATGCTGCTAATTTGTATTTCCAAGGATGGTTAGAGGATGATGGTATTAGAACATCTGTTTGAGTTGTTTTTCTATAAATTTCAAATGAGTGATTTCCATTAAGATTAGAAATACTTATATCAAGAAAGTTAATTTTGACTTTTTGGATTTCTTTAGAAAACTTAATTGTTGGTGATATAGAATTGAGAAATGTTAAAAAGTGTCCTGCCTGGTTCTCATCTCCATTGAAAAGACATAATATATCATCCACATATCTAAACCAATAAATTATTTTGTCTTAAATATATATATATATATATATATATATATATATATATATATATATATATATATATAGGCTTAACTTGAACAATTTTGTGTACCAGTAATCACTATCAGCCAAAAGGCAAAGCTCATTCTGAGATTTGTTGGTACAATTTTACTCTAAAACATAAAAAAAGAAGTAAAACTAACAATTTAATTTCTAAGCTTGGCAACATCACCTGCGGTTAAAGTGATTAAGAAGTTTTTACAAACAGTGATAGACAGGTATATTGAAACTAGTGTGTAGATACGAGTACTTCATCGTCATTAGAACTATTGTACCGCATCACCCTGCTGGTGAGAATTTAAAGATACTCATGACATTTATACAATTGGTTTCCTAGTTTTTTTCTCTCAGTTTATATGTGTTTTAGTAGTGCAAGAAAGTTGAAAGGATAACAGAAATTCGGACATTTATGTTACAAAAATAGAACACTAAGTATAGTGGGTTGCGATATATCCACTACTTCAGGTGCCTTAAGGTTTCTTTGACACCTTAGGAAGAAGATCCCAATGCTTAAAACACAGTGTTCCGTTATTGTAACATGCAACTATGGCATATTATATGTCCGAAATCATCATATCCTTTCAAATTATACATGATCAATAATAAACAGTAAACTGAGAAGTAAAATTACATATACGTCGGAATGAGAGAAAATATAAATGTTACTGATTATGTGACAGCACTTTTAAAACAAAACGAACAAATTCGTACCAACACATTTGGTAAGCATTTATAATGTTATATCTATGGACGATATTCCAGCAAAACTAGATACTTTACGTGCCTTTGATAAGAAAGTCAAATCTACGTAAAGTTGAAATGTAACAGAATTCATGTTTAGTACAAGGTCCGAACAAACCGATCACCTGCAGTACAAAGAGAGGGCAAGGACTGCTATAATAACATGGAAACGGTATCGACTAGACGATATTGCCGTAAACTGATTAGACTCGCCCCACAATTGGGGGTTCTGGCGCGGCGCGGCGGCTGTGAGCTGACCGAGCTCGCCTTCACACAACTCCTCTATCTCACCGTTCCGTGTAAACAGTAAGTTCACTCTCAAAATCTACCAGGAGCTGTTATGGAAAGAGCGCCACAACGTTATTGATCTGGCGACGTGCTCTGGTGGAATGGCAACTTGGAGGTGTTCGTTTTGTTTATGACGATTATTCCTGCCTAGGATATATTAGAATTACGTCACTTGCCGGCTTTGGTTTCGAGGATTGTTTGATGCTAGGATGTAATGAAATGCCCCAAATCTTGTGGCGAAATCTTACGTATTTTCGTAACACCAGACAGATTTGGTTTTCAGGATTGTTTGAGCCTTAGCTGTAAAGTTATCCATTTTAGTAAGACATCATACAGTTTTGGTTTTGAGGATAGGGTGTAATTGTATGTATTTTCACAAGACATCATACTGATTTGGTTTTGAGGATTATTTCAGGCTAGGGTGTAATGTGTGCATTTTCACAAGACATCATACAAATTTGGTTTTGAGGATTGTTTGAGGCTTAGCTGTATAGTTATCCATTTTAGTAAGACATCATACAGTTTTGGTTTTGAGGATAGGGTGTAATTGTATGTATTTTCACAAGACATCATACTGATTTGGTTTTGAGGATTGTTTCAGGCTAGGGTGTAATGTGTGCATTTTCACAAGACATCATACAAATTTGGTTTTGAGGATTATTTCAGGCTAGGGTGTAATGTGTGCATTTTCACAAGACATCATACTGATTTGGTTTTGAGGATTATTTCAGGCTAGGGTGTAATGTGTGCATTTTCACAAGACATCATACTGATTTGGTTTTGAGGATTATTTCAGGCTAGGGTGTAATGTGTGCATTTTCACAAGACATCATACAAATTTGGTTTTGAGGATTGTTTGAGGCTTAGCTGTATAGTTATCCATTTTAGTAAGACATCATACAGTTTTGGTTTTGAGGATAGGGTGTAATTGTATGTATTTTCACAAGACATCATACTGATTTTGGTTTTGAGGATTGTTTCAGGCTAGACAGTATAGTTATCCATTTAGTAAGACATCATACAGTTTTGGTTTTGAGGATAGGGTGTAATTGTATGTATTTTCACAAGACATCATACTGATTTCGTTTTGAGGATTGTTTCAGGCTAGGGTGTAATGTATGCATTTTCACAAGACATCATACAAATTTGGTTTTGAGGATTGTTTGAGGCTTAGCTGTATAGTTATCCATTTTAGTAAGACATCGTACAGTTTTGGTTTTGAGGATAGGGTGTAATTGTATGTATTTTCACAAGACATCATACTGATTTCGTTTTGAGGATTGTTTCAGGCTAGGGTGTAATGTATGCATTTTCACAAGACATCATACAAATTTGGTTTTGAGGATTGTTTGAGGCTTAGCTGTATAGTTATCCATTTTAGTAAGACATCGTACAGTTTTGGTTTTGAGGATAGGGTGTAATTGTATGTATTTTCACAAGACATCAGACTGATTTGATTTTGGGGATTGTTTCAGGCTAGGGTGTAATGCATGTATTTTCACAAGACATCATACAAATTTGGTTTTGAGGATTGTTTGATGCTAGGATGTAATGAAATGACCCATGACCCAAGTGGGGAAATGTTATGTATTTTCGTAACACCAGCCAGATTTATAATAATTTTCACTACGTCTATAACATTTCTATAACAATCATACTCACAGTACATACAGTATAATAACAGTAAATTATTTGACCCGTAGAACATTTTAAATTTGAACAATTTAACTATTGGAGGTAAAAAAATGTATGTCTCTACTAGTAACATACAATTCACTTGGTGTGTACCAAATGTACGGCCTGATTTCTACAGACCTGACCCCTGCACACACTAAGTACCATTTCTTCCTTTTCTATTTTCTAGTTTTAATAATATTAATTTGTAGTGAGATTGGTTAGTAACGATGACAGATACATACGTATTCGTTCTTCAGTGAGCCAGTACAACAGGTCAAATTAATTATTAAAAGTCGCAGCACAACTAATAGTTATTATGTGTTTGCTTCGTTACCTTCTAGATTAATATAAAATTATAAAATTGAACTATATAACTATGCCTACTATATGCAACGTAATATGACCGCTAGTACTAATATTTAATCACAGAATACAGTGAAGGTTGTTTATTAATATAAAATTATAAAATTGAACTATATAACTATGCCTACTATAGGCAACGTAATATGACCGCTAGTACTAATATTTAATCACAGAATACAGTGAAGGTTGTTTATTAATATAAAATTATAAAATTGAACTATATAACTATGCCTACTATAGGCAACGTAATATGACCGCTAGTACTAATATTTAATCACAGAATACAGTGAAGGTTGTTTATTAATATAAAATTATAAAATTGAACTATATAACTATGCCTACTATAGGCAACGTAATATGACCGCTAGTACTAATATTTAATCACAGAATACAGTGAAGGTTGTTTATTAATATAAAATTATAAAATTGAACTATATAACTATGCCTACTATAGGCAACGTAATATGACCGCTAGTACTAATATTTAATCACAGAATACAGTGAAGGTTGTTTATTAATATAAAATTATAAAATTGAACTATATAACTATGCCTACTATAGGCAACGTAATATGACCGCTAGTACTAATATTTAATCACAGAATACAGTGAAGGTTGTTTATTAATATAAAATTATAAAATTGAACTATATAACTATGCCTACTATAGGCAACGTAATATGACCGCTAGTACTAATATTTAATCACAGAATACAGTGAAGGTTGTTTATTAATATAAAATTATAAAATTGAACTATATAACTATGCCTACTATAGGCAACGTAATATGACCGCTAGTACTAATATTTAATCACAGAATACAGTGAAGGTTGTTTATTAATATAAAATTATAAAATTGAACTATATAACTATGCCTACTATAGGCAACGTAATATGACCGCTAGTACTAATATTTAATCACAGAATACAGTGAAGGTTGTTTATTAATATAAAATTATAAAATTGAACTATATAACTATGCCTACTATAGGCAACGTAATATGACCGCTAGTACTAATATTTAATCACAGAATACAGTGAAGGTTGTTTATTAATATAAAATTATAAAATTGAACTATATAACTATGCCTACTATAGGCAACGTAATATGACCGCTAGTACTAATATTTAATCACAGAATACAGTGAAGGTTGTTTATTAATAATAACAATTATAAAATTGAACTATATAACTATGCCTACTATAGGCAACGTAATATGACCGCTAGTACTAATATTTAATCACAGAATACAGTGAAGGTTGTTTATTAATAATAACAATTATAATATTATTAATATTTTATTGTTATTTTTAATTTTTCTTCAATAAGGATTGACAATCTAGTTTATATAATGTACTGAATCGTGTTGTTTTACTAATAGTTTAAATAGGCAATTTGACAAATCAAAAAGGCAACACAAAATATTCTAAACAAATACGACGGCTTTGTGTCTACAGTTCTTCAAAGATTCCTTTATACCACGTTACATTTGGACAGAAAAGTAATTAACTAATAGTTCCAATTAGAATGAACATAGCCGTGTTCTGTATGTTCCTTTTTGTTAAGAAAAGAACAAAACCTGTTTGGTTTTTACACACCATAGTATATAGTGGCACTCAGGGGGTTTGTTATCAGATCCACAAACCGAAGACTAAAGGATAAGACGTTTGTAACATAATTTGTATGAAAAATGACTGAAGGGATTGACATGTTCTTATAACAAAATATAAGTTTCTTAGATTACACATACACTATACTACCCGCGGCTTCACCCGCAATTCTTCTGCATTGCATCGCATCTAACGTTTCGTGTATTTGATTGAATAGTTTCAATGATTTCAATAACACGAACTACTTTAGACCAAAGTGAACGAACCCCATAGTCGAAGTTCTTTGCTTTGTTAATGAAACCATTTATAATATAACACGATGGAGTATATAGTATATACAATAAACGCAATGTCCTTCAAAGATTGTATGTAATTAAACAATTTTTTGTCTGGTGTATTGCTTTGTGATTCCACTTGCCGTTACCTCTGGCTTTGCATTCAATTTTGTAGGCTTGCACCTGTATGAGTACTTCTGGTCCCAGTGAATTATATTACCGGCGCCAATGTTGTGTTTTCCTTGTTGCCGCGTTGTAATTTTCTCCGGTCTTAGTATCTATTTTTAAATAGTTTATGATAGCTTTTTGTAAAATTGATGTATGAATGAGACTGAAATAAGGCAAAAACTGTATGTGTCAATGGGTATTGTGCTATAAATGGCAAAATTATTTAAATTTAAATTCCTAGACGTTTGCTATATATGTTAACATGTTTTCGCAATAAACAATTTGACTTTGATGATAACAAATCTATGTAAACCTTGTAGAACGTTTTCTTACCATTATCATGGAAAGAGAAATTAAGGCGCTTCCACAAACTCAATTTGCTGTATTTTAACACACGTTACATTATATATATATATATATATATATATATATATATATATATATATATATATATATATATATATCAGAACAATCATAAAAAGTAAATCGTCATTATCCTCGATTATAAATTTAAAATCTATAAGATCCTGTAACATTATAAAAACTATAGGAGTTGTAGAAGTTATTATATTTAGTTATTGTATTGTCAATTGAACATTTCTCAAAAGTATAAAAAATAATACACAAGTCCTGGGAATCAAACCCGTAATCTCTTCCTTAGCGAGCCGCTGCCTTTCCTCTACGCTACGGTAAAGGTCACTTGTTACATTGCTGTACTGTTTGATATTGACTTCAAACTACTCACAGAAAAATTCTATCTATCTTAGACATCCTAATCAACTCAAATCTTATAGTTGACAATTTTTGTTGAAGTGATAGATACTTTAATTCTTGAAAAATAGTAGAATTGATCTTCGATAGTCCCCATATCATATAATTGTGATGAGAATTTGGTTTCGTTTCCTCACTTGGGTCTCCAACCTTTAAATAGTTTTCGCTTTATCCTTTTCATATTTAGAATATATTTTAAGATATGGGGTTATATTTTGGACTTTTTTAAACTTTTCAAGCAAACCAAACTTTTTAAGGGGTTCTCAATATTAAAAATGGCACATCAGAGCAATGTTTAAAATGCGCCGAAGAAAATCCTGGTGCGTCCTGAGTACTAAATGTTGTTTAGAAACAACCCCAATTTTTTTCACAGTCAGCAAAGTTGCCACTTACTCAAGAGGGTTGGGCAGCGGCTGGCGGAATTCTACAACATTCCACTTTTTAAGGGGTTCTCAATATTAAAAATGGCACATCAGAGCAATGTTTAAAATGCGCCGAAGAAACTCCTGGTGGGTCCTGAGTACTAAATGTTCTTTAGAAACAACCCCAATTTTTTCACAGTCAGCAAAGTTGCCACTTACTCAAGAGGGTTGGGCAGCGGCTGGCGGAATTCTACAACATTCCAAAGGGTTCACAATATCGAAGTACTTCGGTATATAACTATTTAGTGGGCTAACAAAAGACATAATAAATTAAATGGTGGAATCTGCGTTCAAGAGAAAATTTAAGACAGTATTAATTTCTTTTTACAATAGAAACATGGTACAAATTAAATAATACAACATTATCATGTCCCATTAACGTATTCAACTTCCAGTTAAATTAAACGCGTAAAATGATTATTGACTATTTCCCAAAATTTACATACGTAGGTCTACAAACAATAACTTTTGCAAGGTGATTCCAGGCGGAAACCTCATAACTCATCTTAATAAAAATAATAAAACCACCATTTAGATTTACGTGTCCGGCCGACTTAACGGAACATTCTTGGTTTTGCCCTTTACATCATGTCAGAAGTTCCAGCTCGGAATACCAACGCTCCGACTGCAACACCTCTCTAATGGGACCAAGCTGCAATGCTGTTGAACCGACTGAAGCGTCCAGTGTCGCCATAAAAAAGAAGTCTTAAAAGCAGAGGTGTGGATAAGGTGAGTGGGGAGGGGGGGATCTAGCGAGTCAATGGAAGATGCGTTGAACCCCACTCACTAATTAAGGATGCAAGCCAGTGCGGGTAGCGGACTAGCGGGTGCTGCCCAAGAATGCGGCACCCATGTTGATTTTTGCTTCTTGTGGTCGCCATGCTGTCGCCCCAGGCAGCGAGCGCGGCGGCCGCCACTCACTCGCCGGACCTGGCTCGGCAGCCTGCCTCGGCCTCGCTTCACTACAATAGCGCCGTCCCCCTTTCGTTCTTCGATCCCTCTGTTCTCAAATTTTCCTTCGTACTTATTGGTCTCCCACCGGTTTTCTGGACTTGCCCTTTTCCTAGGCCTCGCTTCACTACAATATCGCCGTCCCCCTTTCGTTCTTCGATCCCTCTATTCTCAAATTTTCCTTCGTACTTATTGGCCTCCCACCGGTTTTCTGGACTTGCCCTTTTCCTAGGCCTCGCTTCACTACCATAGCGCCGTCCCCCTTTCGTTCTTCGATCCCTCTATTCTCAAATTTCCTTCGTACTTATTGGTCAACCACCGGTTTTCTGGACTCCCTTGCCCTTTTCCTCGGCCTTCTTACAGCTTCCTGACAATGTTTTCTTCTTCCCAACGTTCCTCGTCTGTACCACAGTACTGTCGTTGTGCCATTAGACTATTCTTCAGTGGTCCCATCCTTCAGCATCCATGTTCCTCAGTCCCCCAATGATCTCCATAATTTTTAATCATCGATTTCCACCTGGTACTCCAATTGTTCTCGATCACCACCTGCGTTGCTACTGAACTGTTCTCAGACTCCCACTTTCGGTTCTTCTGTTGCTTCTCGATTTCCAATCCTTCACTAGTCTTTTACAGATCTCCCTCCGTGTTTACAGGGTGATAAGTCTCTTATTCACAGCTTGTAGTATAGCTAAACACTCCTATATCACCTTACTCATTAAAAGAAAGGACAGTTGAGTAATTGTGCAAAAAGAGGTTTTCTACTGGAGGTCTCGGCTTGGCCGACGTTACTCCTGATAGAATCCTCGGCTCTGCCAGCATTACAACTAGGTGGAAAGTGCCGTCAGCATCCTAGACATGGTTTATGGTACCAAATAAAACTTATATAGTAATGGGTTCAACGACCGATTTATGGCATCTCTGTAATTATGGTTCTAAAAGCCATAAAATTAAGAGGAAATGACGGCACTTTGGTGGGGCATCCACAATTCCCCTGGCTAGCTGATCTTCACTTAGCTTCTGTTCGGTGGGAACCGGAAGCACAAATACATACACGCGTGTTATGTAGGCCATATCCAGTGTACAGAGCGACGTGCACTCAATCAATAGTGGACAAGAACCTTTGTAGTTACTACACATTTGCTATAAGATTTAACATAACTTATGTCACTTATGAATCTGTATATAAAGTTTTACTAATCATTAAGCGAGCGGCGCACGATGGACCTAAATTTGAATGCATGTATATGATATCAGTTCACCAAAATCCTGACGTAACCAAACCCAATCTCCCAAATTACTTTACTTGATACATCGCATTAAAAAGCCACAGCTATTTTATTGCAAAGTGTCAGATCATTATATGCAGTTTTGCAAAGGTAAACTACTCTTATGTTTTATGTGATAGGTTAATAATTCATATTTTTATTTTCTTCCTACAAAATTCAACAAAATGGAGCTATTAATAAAATTTCATTAAAAATTACTTCACTTGTCTTTAAAAAAATGTCCCATGAAGAATACATGACTTACTTTAAATTCAGGCATACTCGTATTTAACATTTACAATATATTTTTGGATACACAACCTAATTTAATGGATCTTCAAGTTTAGTCACAAGCAAGCCCATACAATTTCAATTTCACAAAAAAACTACTTAAGATCACAAAATAACTCAAATATATTTAAATTATACCAAACCCTTGGCTAAAGCTATTTAATTACGCAATTGAAATTTTATTCACAATTTCATTACCATCGAAATTATCGCCATGAACATTCCTCGTTGTGTTTTTACTCAAGATTGATCTTGAACAATCTATCTATAAAAAATAAAGCACTGACAACAAACCAGCCAAAAATAAACAAACTCATGACAAGATTAAATCTTATAACAGTTGACTTGGTTATGAATGACCGATGTGAACGTAGTTTTTGGCACTAATTTAATCTACGAAGATTAGATTCTAAATACCATCTTTTGGTCTTTATCATTTTTTACTGCACTACTTAATGATTAATCTAAGGGAAAACAGGTTCAGCATATTTTTACTGTTTCTCTATTGTTAAAAATATAAGTATACATTATTCATATGTAGCGGTGTATTATAATATAGTAAATACAGCGCTGCTGCTTACACCCAACGTTAATTGTGCTTGTGGGAGAGCTTTACACGACACACTTCATTGTAAAAAAAAAATAAAATATGTAAAAAATAAACCTACTAAATCATGATAAAACCCCAAAAGCGGTGATTCGGTAATTTCAAAGTATTTTTGGACGAGGTGCGTCAACAAATACACGATTCGATTCGATAACTTTATTATTTCAAGACAATAAGAGTTATGATACTGAATACCTCAGTACGATTAATAATATCGCTGCAGTGAATAAGTTTCAAAAACCCGAAGCAACACATTCGAATCTCAGGAATGCGCTCCAAAACTGAAATTCAGTTAAATACAATAACGGACTAATGCGAGATGTCGACCAGCCTCGAGTTACACGATAATGAGTTAGTACAGTATCATATCTAAACGAGTGGAAAAATGCTCAGAAGTAACGTGATGAGCGGTGGGAGGGGGGGGAGAAGTCAGTCAAGTCGGGAACTTGGGACACGTAACGCTGCCTGGCCGGTCGTGCCATTAGCATTCTTGGACGCCAAACGTATATTGGGAATCCGCAAAAACAAATTTAAATAATAATTTAGTGATTGTGATTTGGCTCGGTCGCGGCCAGCCGGGGCAGGGACGATGTTATGGCCGATAATCCCTAACAGTGGGCACGGCGGGGGCCTGACATCTCTATCCGACAACACAATACCGCGTCCTTATTGAATTTAACTTTTAGATGCGACCGTGTGAAAGTGCTGAAAGGCCAGCTCTCCACGGCGGGTACGGCGCGCCGCGGCCTCACGAACAACAGGGTTTGGTGCAAAGTTAGAAAGCGCTTTTTGCACCAAGTACACTAATTCAGAACAGAGGCCTACTCTGAATAAATGGCGTTGTAAACAATTAGGTACTCAAAAACTAATAAATGGTTAATAATTTAAAAAGGTGAAGTAATACAAATTCACCATACAAAACTACTGAAAATAAAGATATGTCATAAAATACGAACAGAAATTAATTCAACATATAAATGAAAGCACTGAGATGAAATTAAGTACAATAAGATTATATATTTGACGCATATTTGAAGTATTTTCTTCTAGCCAAAATACATGCCAAATTTGTGAATTATCCTGCGAGAATAATTCAGAAGTTATATTTAAAGTTTTCATATAAGGGTTTGCAGTTCATTTAACTTTCATACTGACAATCGGCCTCCAACAAAGTTTGACGATTTTAGAATGGTCCTACTTTTATAAAAACTAATTGCTACCACGATTCAAGCACGTTGTAAAGCTAAAAGTACCTACACGATCTTTACATCACTGTCACGACAACAAAAATGCATATCGTTGTTTTCACAATGTAGTTACTAAAAACTCCTCTTTTCTCACAGACAATAGGCCAGGTCTAGTTTGGAAAAATTTGACAAACTAATATCCAATTATGTTTGTTAAGGTATTTCAAGGTTTCCTCTACGTAGCTATTGCTGGATAAATTACGATAAAATTATAAAATGAAAATAAATATTTTGTTGATATTGGGGTTTATTTAATTACTATACTGAGTAATATAAAAGTAAAAATATGAAAGCCATCCAAAAAATTTATGTATAATACAAAATGTATGTAACAATATTATGAACACATAAACGATAAACAATATTCTAATACATATCTTTCTACAGGGTTCAGACATAACGTTCGATGTTACATATTCATACGACATGTGATAGCTTGGAATTATTTTAAAATCAAACACATGCTTTAATGAAAAGTAAAAGAAGAATTCGATAGCCAAGAAGGAATCTCAATAAAAACCATGTCGAAACAGACGCGTCAAAACACCGGGACGCGCTTGTAGAGGAATGTCTAAAATATGTAAATAACTGAGAGAGGTCATTCCTTCTGACCAAGTCTGTTTCTTGTCTTTCGTCCGGGGAGCGCATCATATTTCAAGATAAGACGGACAGATACGGCAACAAAAAATAAAAGCATCCGTCACGGAATCGTGGCCTGTATTGGGCGTACACGGAGTAGGTAAGTAAGTAGTGGCGATGTGGCTAAGTGAGGAGCGATGTCTAGCGAGAGAGCTAATCCGACAGAGGAGACGCGGTGTCAGCCCGCCAGTGACGAGTATGCACGCGACACAGAAACTCTCCTGCCTACTAGTAGTCTGCCGTGTGTTACAAGTAAGTAGTGGCGATGTGGCTAAGTGAGGAGCGATGTCTAGCGAGAGAGCTAATCCGACAGAGGAGACGCGGTGTCAGCCCGCCAGTGACGAGTATGCACGCGACACAGAAACTCTCCTGCCTACTAGTAGTCTGCTGTGTGTTACAAGTAAGTAGTGGCGATGTGGCTAAGTGAGGAGCGATGTCTAGCGAGAGAGCTAATCCGACAGAGGAGACGCGGTGTCAGCCCGCCAGTGATGAGTATGCACGCGACACAGAAACTCTCCTGCCTACTAGTAGTCTGCCGTGTGTTACAAGTAAGTAGTGGCGATGTGGCTAAGTGAGGAGCGATGTCTAGTGAGAGAGCTAATCCGACAGAGGAGACGCGGTGTCAGCCCGCCAGTGACGAGTATGCACGCGACACAGAAACTCTCCTGCCTACTAGTAGTCTGCTGTGTGTTACAAGTAAGTAGTGGCGATGTGGCTAAGTGAGGAGCGATGTCTAGTGAGAGAGCTAATCCGACAGAGGAGACGCGGTGTCAGCCCGCCAGTGACGAGTATGCACGCGACACAGAAACTCTCCTGCCTACTAGTAGTCTGCTGTGTGTTACAAGTAAGTAGTGGCGATGTGGCTAAGTGAGGAGCGATGTCTAGTGAGAGAGCTAATCCGACAGAGGAGACGCGGGTGTCAGCCCGCCAGTGACGAGTATACACGCGACACAGAAACTCTCCTGCCTACTAGTAGTCTGCTGTGTGTTACAAGTAAGTAGTGGCGATGTGGCTAAGTGAGGAGCGATGTCTAGTGAGAGAGCTAATCCGACAGAAGAGACGCGGTGTCAGCCCGCCAGTGACGAGTATACACGCGACACAGAAACTCTCCTGCCTACTAGTAGTCTGCTGTGTGTTACTAGTAAGTAGTGGCGATGTGGCTAAGTGAGGAGCGATGTCTAGCGAGAGAGCTAATCCGACACAGGAGTCGCGGTGTCAGCCCGCCAGTGACGAGTATGCACGCGACACAGAAACTCTCCTGCCTACTAGTAGTCTGCTGTGTGTTACTAGTAAGTAGTGGCGATGTGGCTAAGTGAGGAGCGATGTCTAGCGAGAGAGCTAATCCGACACAGGAGTCGCGGTGTCAGCCCGCCAGTGACGAGTATACACGCGACACAGAAACTCTCCAGCCTACTAGTAGTCTGCCGTGTGTTACAAGTAAGTACTGGCGATGTGGCTAAGTGAGGAGCGATGTCTAGCGAGAGAGCTAATCCGACAGAGGAGACGCGGAGTCAGCCCGCCAGTGACGAGTATACACGCGACACAGAAACTCTCCAGCCTACTAGTAGTCTGCCGTGTGTTACAAGTAAGTAGTGGCGATGTGGCTAAGTGAGGAGCGATGTCTAGCGAGAGAGCTAATCCGACAGAGGAGACGCGGTGTCAGCCCGCCAGTGACGAGTATGCACGCGACACAGAAACTCTCCTGCCTACTAGTAGTCTGCTGTGTGTTACTAGTAAGTAGTGGCGATGTGGCTAAGTGAGGAGCGATGTCTAGCGAGAGAGCTAATCCGACAGAGGAGACGCGGTGTCAGCCCGCCAGTGACGAGTATGCACGCGACACAGAAACTCTCCTGCCTACTAGTAGTCTGCTGTGTGTTACAAGTAAGTAGTGGCGATGTGGCTAAGTGAGGAGCGATGTCTAGCGAGAGAGCTAATCCGACAGAGGAGACGCGGTGTCAGCCCGCCAGTGACGAGTATGCACGCGACACAGAAACTCTCCTGCCTACTAGTAGTCTGCTGTGTGTTACAAGTAAGTAGTGGCGATGTGGCTAAGTGAGGAGCGATGTCTAGCGAGAGAGCTAATCCGACAGAGGAGACGCGGTGTCAGCCCGCCAGTGACGAGTATGCACGCGACACAGAAACTCTCCTGCCTACTAGTAGTCTGCTGTGTGTTACAAGTAAGTAGTGGCGATGTGGCTAAGTGAGGAGCGATGTCTAGCGAGAGAGCTAATCCGACAGAGGAGACGCGGTGTCAGCCCGCCAGTGACGAGTATGCACGCGACACAGAAAACTCTCCTGCCTACTAGTAGTCTGCTGTGTGTTACAAGTAAGTAGTGGCGATGTGGCTAAGTGAGGAGCGATGTCTAGCGAGAGAGCTAATCCGACAGAGGAGACGCGGTGTCAGCCCGCCAGTGACGAGTATGCACGCGACACAGAAACTCTCCTGCCTACTAGTAGTCTGCTGTGTGTTACAAGTAAGTAGTGGCGATGTGGCTAAGTGAGGAGCGATGTCTAGCGAGAGAGCTAATCCGACAGAGGAGACGCGGTGTCAGCCCGCCAGTGACGAGTATGCACGCGACACAGAAACTCTCCTGCCTACTAGTAGTCTGCTGTGTGTTACAAGTAAGTAGTGGCGATGTGGCTAAGTGAGGAGCGATGTCTAGCGAGAGAGCTAATCCGACAGAGGAGACGCGGTGTCAGCCCGCCAGTGACGAGTATGCACGCGACACAGAAACTCTCCTGCCTACTAGTAGTCTGCTGTGTGTTACAAGTAAGTAGTGGCGATGTGGCTAAGTGAGGAGCGATGTCTAGCGAGAGAGCTAATCCGACAGAGGAGACGCGGTGTCAGCCCGCCAGTGACGAGTATGCACGCGACACAGAAACTCTCCTGCCTACTAGTAGTCTGCTGTGTGTTACAAGTAAGTAGTGGCGATGTGGCTAAGTGAGGAGCGATGTCTAGCGAGAGAGCTAATCCGACAGAGGAGACGCGGTGTCAGCCCGCCAGTGACGAGTATGCACGCGACACAGAAACTCTCCTGCCTACTAGTAGTCTGCTGTGTGTTACAAGTAAGTAGTGGCGATGTGGCTAAGTGAGGAGCGATGTCTAGTGAGAGAGCTAATCCGACAGAGGAGACGCGGTGTCAGCCCGCCAGTGACGAGTATGCACGCGACACAGAAACTCTCCTGCCTACTAGTAGTCTGCTGTGTGTTACAAGTAAGTAGTGGCGATGTGGCTAAGTGAGGAGCGATGTCTAGCGAGAGAGCTAATCCGACAGAGGAGACGCGGTGTCAGCCCGCCAGTGACGAGTATGCACGCGACACAGAAACTCTCCTGCCTACTAGTAGTCTGCTGTGTGTTACAAGTAAGTAGTGGCGATGTGGCTAAGTGAGGAGCGATGTCTAGTGAGAGAGCTAATCCGACAGAGGAGACGCGGTGTCAGCCCGCCAGTTACGAGTATGCACGCGACACAGAAACTCTCCTGCCTACTAGTAGTCTGCCGTGTGTTACTAGTAATTATCGCCTTAGAAGATACTGGATTACTAGACGAATCGTGTTGGTGTAGTAGGTATAAACAACATCAACTCAGTAGTCGAATCCGGACATGATCCAAGTGTGTAGTTCGTAGAGATGACGAGGTGTTAGTCCGGCAGTAAAGAGTACGCGCGCGACACAAAATCCCCTGCCTACTAGTAGTCTAGTAGTGTAACAAGCAATTATCGTCACGCAATATACTGGATAACGAGGAGAAACGAGTCGGAGATGTCAATTTAGACAAAAGAAACTCCGTATAATGCGTTGTTATATCACTTGGTAATCTAAAGCAAGAGAACAAGTTTTCTGTAATTTGCATGGATAAATAGCAATAATTCTTTACACGTGTGTACTACAAACTGAACATTAAGCTTCCGTTGGCATAGTCCAGAGACCATCTCGCCTGAGTGAAGGCTCCCCGCCGCGTCGTGCTGGAGTGTGGCAGGCATAGAAGCCGAGGATTTAGCGGTTCATGAATGGACAACCTGACAGTGCCACTGACCTCTACTCCACATAATAAAAGATATTTTATGCAGGTCGCCCAGTAACTGGATCCCGCTGCGGAAAGCACTATAAAAATCAACCCCTGCGCTCCTTTCTTTACGACTTCGGTTCCTTCGACCGCGCCGCTTTATGAACCTGATTCAGAGAAACATCGTCATCTGTTTACTCAATATGGACGGCTCCATGCCCCGTTAGATTGAAATGTGGCATGCGTATTTTGAAAAGGTTTAGTAGTATCTGTTTTGTGCTTAATAATTCCATTTTATAACAACCAATCGTTACAAAAGATTGTACTTTATTTTGTTCTTTTCCGATTCATAGTGTATGCCTTTGCTGTTAAACGCAATCAACTGCCAAAAGAATTATAAAATAATGATTATAGTCGAGACAAATCAATGCAAGCCGGTGTTGCCGGCTGTAACGAAATAATAACTAGCGAATAGATAATCGAATAAATTTAACAATCGAGCAATCGTTATTCTCATCTATCATATTGAATCCCTTATCCTCACGATTGAAATTAACTCGTGCGTACAATACGACACAGAACGTGTGCAAAAAATTATGATTAAATAACAACATGCAGAATAATCGAATGCCGAAGGAAAATACAGATGTAAACAACCGGAACTAAGCGAGACGTCGCGTCGTCTCGCCGCGTAATACTGAATATTAGCTGATATCACAATGTGACAACGCCGCATGGTGAGGGGGGAAGTGGGGTGCGGTATATGCCCATACGGCCAGGCTTACAATGGTGTGTACTATAATACCACATTATCCGTATTGAATACTAAAACAAAACGGGAGATTCCCAGTTCTTCTATCTGCCCAGTTCTGCGCAGATGAATGGTGTAACTGTGAACACTGCACCGACCGGATTCACTGGCGGAGGGATGCGACATGAAGCCACAACCACATCGTAACAGACGGATCTGATGACGTGGCTCGGTTACATTACGGCCGCAAGTAACCCGGACACCACAAGACATGGCCGCTTCATGCGATACACCAACCGACACTGCGAATCGGAATTGCACTGAGACCGGGTTTGCTGTTGGATATCACGATAGCCTCAACACACAATCAGTTACCTATTCCTTCAGACGTATCATTGGGATAATACTTATGGGAAATATTTAACAGCCTAGTCATTTTTCGTTACTGTGAAACAATCCAAACTCGGTTTTTAAAACTTCACGAGTTACAATATATGTCCTCTCAGGCTACTCAAGTGTTAATCAGTTAAAGCGAAATTAAGGCACCATGGACAGTAAACAGCAGTTGAGCACGAAGCATAAACATTCCAGTACGGAGACTTAATAGCAGGTAGCATCTACATCCCAGAGTACAGTCTCTACAGACTGTACTCTAAGTAGCATCCACCATCTACTGTACAGACTGAATAGCATGTAGGAATTACATCCCAGAGCAAAGTCTGTAGAGTAGGCAGTATCCACCATCCAAAGCACAGACACCATGATATCATTATCCAAATCCTAGTGCTAAAACTGAATAATAGGCAGTGTCCATAGCCCAGTGCAAGTAAGTCCATTGCACAGATAGAACAAAAGGCAGTAACCATTTTTCTGTACAAATTAAATTGCAAACAGCATCTAGAATCTGGTTCATACATGGAACATCTGGTGGAATCTAGATACCGGTACTCAAATTGAATGGCAGATATCATCCTGAACCTGGTTCATGTACGGAGCAGTAGGCAGCATTCAGAATCTGGTTCATGTACGGAGCAGCAGGCAGCATCCAGATACCAGTACTCAGACTGAATTTCAAACAGTATCCAGAGCCTGGTTCACACACTGAACAGCAGGCAGCATCCAGAGCACGGCTAGAGACAATCACCATAAAGCCTCCGATAAGGGCGCGAGAGGATCGAATCTGCACCCACATAAATACACTCGGCTAATTACAATTCTTTGTTCACTCCGCTCGTTCAAAGTTCGCGGCCGATTCGCCAACTTCCGCCTGCTGAATGGGCCTGACTGGACCGCAGAGCGACGCGCCGCGCCGTTAGGCCCCGCTCTCCGCTCTGCTCGAGTTAATGAGTCGGGCGGATTTATCGGATGCGGCCCTCGCGTCCATCACGGGCCACGCCGCCGATCCACCGATATTATAGGCCGGTCATCAGATAAACTATTCTCGTTTTAAACGCCATTTATAAATTTCGACATTAACACTACACGTTTTTCTGTACCGTAATGAGCCTGAGTGAGTTGTACTGCGGATTCAACTACATCAAGGTTAAGTGTTGTTTCTTCGGAAAGTGTTTCCAGAGTACGATGTTATTTATAATAAAATTCGGTAAACAACATGTGAGTAATGAGCTTTTTTGTTTAATGTTACGATCTTTTCAAATGTATTTTACGAAACTGAAACATGTAAATGCAGAAAAATTGCAAGTTGGTTATTTTGTGGGAGAATAAAATGTTTTATTAAACAATGGAAAAGGTGTTGCGTTACAATTGTTACAATTCTATACTAGGGTGTAGCTGGTACTTGTTCATAAACATCACTTGTACGACATTCAGTAAAGGTCTTGATTGTGAGGAATGCACTTATACGAATATAGTGCCAGTAAATGATGACTCCGGCGGTACTACTCGTGTATATCATCACTACTATTTCTACGAAACCCCCCTAAAAAGCAAACACGACCGAGAGCAATTTGGTACAGTAATTGTAAACTGTTGTACAACGTCGACTGACGCACGCGAGAGTTTCTCATCAGTGTTCTTAAAAGTGAAGCATGTAAAAAGCAAGTAGGACTGGGACCTGCTATTAGAGGGACTGGTGTACTGTCGGTGGTGAGGGCCAATCACGGGTGATGTGGACCGCTCATCACAGCCAGTACTTTTATTGCGGTTCGCGGAAAAATGAAAACATGTCGGCTCGGAGTATCGGAAACGAGCACTGTTATGTTTGTAGATTACAGCGCTGGCAAGCGGCTGTACACAACAATAAAATGGAGAAGCCAGCCCTAATTATTGGAGTGCAAATGGCAACGGACATTAGGCACCTGCATTGTCGAAGGCCAACGCTCCGACTGCTTGGGCAGGCACAGCATTGTTAGTTGTTACTCCTAGCCTAGTGCTATATTCCACCGAATCCTCAGTCGCGGTATTTGTCACGAGCCTGCGCTGTAGTGTTGGGTCAGGTACCGTAGCTGAGCGCACGGCTCTCGGTCGACCAGGACGAAGATCAGGAATCTTCCTGAAAATATCTGAGTGACACACTTGTCTAGGACTACATGCCATCCACCGACAGCACGTCTCAAAAATGTCAGCAGGACGGTTAGTAGCAGTCTGGCCGCCGAGCACACACCTACAGTGGATGTTTGTACTCTAGCACCTCCTCCTTGACCAGTTTGTTGCCACTGCAAACCTCCCGCTACACTCCAGTAATTCTCTCTTGACCCGTTTATTGTCACTGTCAAATTTCGCGTTTCACTTTAGCAACTCCTACTTGACCAGTTTGTTGCCACTGCAAGCCTCCCGCTACACTCCAGTAATTCTTTATTGACCCGTTCATTGTCACTGTCAAATCTCGCGCTTCACTCTAGCAACTCCTACTTGACCAGTTTGTTGCCACTGCAAGCCTCCCGCTACACTCCAGTAATTCTTTCATGACCCGTTCATTGTCACTGTCAAATCTCACGCTCCATTCTAGCAACTCCTACTTGACCAGTTTGTTGCCACTGCAAGCCTCCCGCTACACTCCAGTAATTCTTTATTGTCCCGTTCATTGTCATTGTCAAATCTCGCGCTTCACTCTAGCAACTCCTACTTGACCAGTTTGTTGCCACTGCAAACCTCCCGCTACACTCCAGTAATTCTTTCTTGACCCGTTTATTGTCACTGTCAAATCTCACGCTCCATTCTAGCAACTCCTACTTGACCAGTTTGTTGCCACTGCAAACCTCCCGCTACACTCCAGTAATTCTTTCTTGACCCGTTTATTGTCACTGTCAAATCTCACGCTCCATTCTAGCAACTCCTACTTGACCAGTTTGTTGCCACTGCAAGCCTCCCGCTACACTCCAGTAATTCTCTCTTGACCCGTTTATTGTCACTGTCAAATCTCGCGCTTCACTCTAGCAACTCCTACTTGACCAGTTTGTTGCCACTGCAAGCCTCCCGCTACACTCCAGTAATTCTTTATTGACCCGTTCATTGTCATTGTCAAATCTCGCGCTTCACTCTAGCAACTCATCCTTGACCAGTTTGTTGCCACTGCAAGCCTCCCGCTACACTCCAGTAATTCTTTCATGACCCGTTCATTGTCACTGTCAAATCTCACGCTCCATTCTAGCAACTCCTACTTGACCAGTTTGTTGCCACTGCAAGCCTCCCGCTACACTCCAGTAATTCTTTCATGACCCGTTCATTGTCACTGTCAAATCTCACGCTCCATTCTAGCAACTCCTACTTGAACAGTTTGTTGCCACTGCAAGCCCCCCGCTACAGTCCAGTAATTCCATACCTCGATATGTTCTGTTAGAGATATGCCGCTCCAGACATCCTTTAAGCAACTCCTCGACCCATGTCTTGCTGGTACAATCCTCGCACTTCACTTTTACAACCTTTACATGGTGCGAGTGATTTCACTGTAAACCTCGCTCTTCACACTCGCAATTCCTTGACCTGTTTGTTGTCAAGTACAATCCTTGCGCTTCACTTTTCCATGACGCGGTTGTGACTGCAAAACACTCACTTTACTCAACACCTCCTCTTTGACCCATCTGTTCTTTTCAAGCATATGCTATACATCATTTACTCTTATTGACCCATTTATTGCTATAAATCTCGCACTTCACTCCAAAAACGCCTTATTGACCCATTCGTGCCAAACCTTGCGTAGCAACATATACCAGCGGGAAAAAATATTAAATGCATGTGAATATGAATATTTGCGTTCTTTTTGTTTACGTGTAATTTAAAGCGTTAAAGTGCACGAATCGCTCTACACTCTTGTAACTGCTGTTTAACTTGCCGGTGTAATAACATATCCTCCAGAGCTGTAGGAACTGTGCAAAGTTGGGGAATCTGAAAACCTCTCCCACGTTTTGGAATTAGGTGATACAAACAAATTGGTAAAGTGGGTTATAGCGCTCTTCCTCTAACCCATCTCTATTTATATAAATAAACAAATACTTTAATTACTGGAAATGTAACAAACGTTACTTGTAACTGCAACCGTCGTAGTGTAACATAATATTTCATCTCAGAGCACTTTCAGGCCTCTTTCTATATACTTGTAGTTTCTCTTAATCTGGCTCTTACAACTATTGTTACAGTTGATTTCTGCAACAAACGCCTAGTAAAGTAGCCTATTTTTAGTTTAACAATTAAGTTTTAATTTCTATCACAGCCTTTTAAGATAATTTTTATTACTGCATTAATGCGTTTTATTAATGCATTTCAAGTTTTTATCATAAACAATTGTTTAACCATAACAAAGAAAAACTACTGAATACAAAGGGTTACCGCGCTGCCAACTTGTAAGAATTAATTATAATAGTCTAAATGCAAACACAATTTTTTTATATTGATGGAATATTCACGATTTCTTGCCAAAGCAGTGATTAAAAACAAGGAGAACCTTAAATTAATTGTAAAACAACATATTAAATTCTAATCCGACGGAACCTATTATATATTACTGTGCACACTTAACAAATTGCAACAATGTCATAATCAAAGAATGGAAAATTAGAAAAACGTTAGAAACTCGATATTCTAGCACGGTATAATTAATTCTTACTATTATGCACTTTATTAATATTTTTTTACTAACGATTAAAGGTAAGTGCTGTATTTTAATTAAATTTAATTATGATCTTGTTTTAAATGCTGTCATCCCCTCTCGCCACTTTCAAATAGTCCACTACAAACATTCAGATTCTTATCTTAAGGATGGTCCCAATTACTTAATTTATCGTGGAATAATAAAAACCCGTTTACTTTTCCTGTTGATAAGTAGGCCTCTTGAATTTCTCTAAATTTTTAAAAAGAGATTAAGCAACCCAAAAAATTGCACCAATTTAAAGTGAACGTCCTACTCACAGACTGGCAGACTAATGACAAAGCTAAGCGAACATGACCGATTCTCTGGTCTTTAGCTTTTAGAATGTCCAGCCCACTCCTTATGGTCAACACGAATGTATTTCTGGTTTTCTCAACGACGCCAACGAGGTGGGGAACAGTACTGGCATCTTCAGCCATCGGCCCATCGTCGCGTCGATGGGAGCCTATAGGGAGTGTCTCAGACGCTACCTGAAGTCTTAACTTTCTTTTTCTCTCTTTCCATCGTTGTTTAGTTGCTAAATTGTATTCTCTTTTGTTGGAGTGAGAGACGTATTCAACACAGTCTTTTTACCTGTCGTTTTTGTTAAGTTTATTGTTGTTGTTGTTACCTGAGTTATGTTTATTATTTCCCGTTTTTTTATTAATTTTTGTTCTTAGAATACTTATGCTGTTCTTTAACTAATTTATTACACTCATTTTAACCCACTACTCCTTCAATAATTTAGACTAAAATATAGCGGCTCCAACCCCTACGTGTTTGTTATTTTAAACTTTTTTATGGATACTTTGATGGAGATTTGTTTAGTTTATTGTTGTTAAGATTGTACCTGTTTTTTTGTGTTCATTAGTTTAAAAGTTTAATTACTGTAAAATAATGTATCAAGTCTGTTTAATGGGAATCCGTTTAAATAAAAAATGTCAAAAATTGAAAGGGGGGGGTTTGTAATTGCGGAAAATGTACGCTTTAAATAATATTTGTAAAATAAGAAATTCTTATTAAACAAGGTAGTGATAAGAAAATCTTGATAAACACTTTGCAAATAGATACATGTTAGCAAATTTAATGTCACGTACACATTATTACTGTTATTATTAGTTTTAGGCTCAGCTCTTAAAAAAGCAGAGGATTGTCATATAACGCTTTCTATATCTTCCACATCAGTTTATTACTTAATTATAGGCCACGATGCCTTTGAAGTGAACAGAGTAACTTTTCCCACAATATTTTTACTAACCCAGTCACAGAGATATACAACAGTTTTTCAGCACTGTTGGAATAATCAACAGTTTAAAACGACTGCTAGAATGCTAAGTTATAGACTATTCATTTGTATAGCTTTGAGAGTAATTTTATTGGATACGGAATATCAGTACTTAAATAACTATATCGATTCTTTAGGGTCTACTAAAATATATTCATTTATATGTTTTTGTTGTATTCTGACTAAATCTAATTTAATTTTACATTTAAAACAAGCGTAAAGAGGTTTGAGTGTTAAACTTTCGTCCAATCTGAATTTTAAGTGTACAATCAATCTAATCTACATTGTACTGTATTATACAACAATAAATTGTAAAAATTAATTTAAAGTAGTGAACCATTTGAAAGACCTTAAACTGATGACGTTTAAACATTTAAATGACTAAGGTTTTCACTGCCATTTCGGTAGTATTACAATACAATCTTTAATAAGTTACACCATCAGACCGTACGTTAAGAGGGAGTTAATAAAAAGGCTCTTCGGCACGAATTTCTTTTTCTAGTGGAATCTCAAGACCAATACGGTAAATGGAGTATGCAATCGGTAAATGTAGTATGCAATCGGTAAATGGAGTATGCAATCGGTAAACGGAGTATGCAATCGGTAAATGGAGTATGCAATCGTCCAAGAGAACACAATACAACGTTTAACACCCATGAGTACTTGAAACGTTAAAAATATGAAATGTGTATTGTTAATAAACGTCCAATAACCAGAATTGTTGGACTCGTGGGAAAAATTTCATTTCTGCCTGCCTGTCCGCAAGATTTCTCGAAAATGAACTGACCTATAACTTGACCTTTTGCACGAAGTTTAATTTCTAGATGAGAACACTGAGTTCGATAATTTGGCTAGCCATTAGCGAATATTTTTACACTGGTCTTATAGTTAACCAAGATAGCAAAGATAGCAATGAGAAAATAAAAGATAGAAAGAAACAAACTCAGTACACTCATCAGAGATTTAAACATGTGACATATGAATGCATGTAACGTAACTAACCCAACACATACATAATTTTATAGTGACTCTAACTATTTATACACTTGTACATAAAAATCAATTTAATGAACAAAATTTTGAATGCATCACGTAGCAAATATGCAAAGAAATGTTTCATAGACAACCTTTTAATTTGACATTTATATAAGAATAAGCTACAATGCGTCGTTTGAGTGCCTACTTCTTTTTTTATGATTGGCAATCAGTGGTGTAAGGTCCTACCTCGTTACGTAAGGAGGAAATAGTAAACCTTTTATCTAATACTCTATACCTACTGTTTGTATCTAATGTGGAACGCAATAAAAAATACGAACATGGTAGGCTAAATGGTAACCTCAAATAACAAAAATTTAGGATGAAAAATATTACTCAGGACAGGTCTAGACTTGAAAGTTCGTCCACAACAGCGGCTGCAGACTGAAACTCTATAAGCTTAGATCTTACCCATACTGCAAATTCTTCAGTGGCACGAACTATGAATCATCCCTTACGATTCGTGTTATCAAAGTCTAACTTAGGTTATAGTGCGTTTTGTGAAGCGTTACGAATGACACATTAGAATTAGTAAACGCTGACTATACGTCACGGGGATCTGACTTTTCCTAGAGTGTGATCCAAATATAATTCATGAAGTCAACAAAAGATTTCGTTCTTTTATAAGGTGACATTGATCTCTGCTGTATGTATGAGTCTGTATGTATTCTCGTTAGTGACATTACCTGAGTTTGTTGTTAACATTTTACAACTAATATAAATTCACGTTTCCCTGTATTCAATCTTCAAAAATGAGATTACATTTTCGTGTAGTTTAAAAATTAGTGTAAACGTTCCCCTAAAATCATACATACTTTATGAAATAACCACAGTTGTTTTGTTTGATGAAGTTTTTTTTAGTTATTAACGTCAGTACAGCACTCATCATCATTAATTAATCCGAAGAGGAATTTAACTCCTATCCCATGTGTGGGTCCTACCTAACATATATGGATATATTCTTTCACGACCTACCGTTAAAGTCTCTATAAACGGAAATCGAAAATATCGTTTCACATTAATAATTGGCTAGGCAATTTACGAATACACATTTTTAACCTGTCTAGTGTATCGGCTAAACACCTTCGCTATTTTTAACAATAATTTTAATTGAAATTTTAAGTGACCAAGTTTCAATTCTATGCTCTTTACGACCGTTAAAGTCTCCGAAGATTCCATTTCCATTCACATGATTTATTTGAATTTCCTAAAATCGGTAAGTGAATCATGTCTTTAAGAATAGTTCTGTTATCAAAACTGGCTATACTGTCTAAAACATTACTATTAAAATTTCTATTTTATGATAGGCCACTGCTGTAAGTTTAAACTGTTTTTTCTATTTATTTATGAGTTTGGGTTATATTAAATCGAATTCATAAAGAATGTGTAATTCAGTGACATTTTATCACCTGGGTAGACAGCTATTAGCGATCTTTTACATCACTTTACCTTTCACATTATACATGTTATCCTCCACATTATACATTTTATCTTCTACATTATACACTTTATCTTCCACATTATACGTTTAATCTTGCTCATATTTTAATGCACTATAAATATTTCAATTCCTCCAATAAGGTAGTTATTGATGTTTTATTTCTGGTTCTGTTCTCATTTATGTTATAATTAAATCCTATTTCTAACCATTTACAGTATTTTGTTAAGCCATCAGTAATTTTGGTCATGGAATAAATATTATACACAATTTTATGTAGGCTAATCAATGTTCCCACTAAACTAACAGTGCTTCCTTTAATTATTGACAAAGTGGATAAGAAATTTTAAAATGTTAAAAAAAATTAAAATTGTTAAAAATTAATAAATTTTTTAATAGTAGGCAAATACCAAATTTTAAAAGTTTTTTTATTAAGTAACAGTGTTTTCTAAAATGAAGCAGGATTTCGTGGAAAAAATATACACTATTTAATAACTAGGTATGGAACTTTGTAAATGAATGCAAATCCATAACTAGGATTTATTTTAATGCATTTTTTTATAATATCATACGAATAATCTATTTTTTACAGATTTTATTGACTTCAAAGATAGCTTTCCGTGGTTTATAAAAAAACATCTACCACCGATTCATTTAACTAACCTGATATAATCATCTACCTGTTAAGAAACATTAGGATAAAATAGGAAAACTATTAGTCTTTTAGAGTACAATATGTGTATAAGTTTGATTCTTTATTTAATAAATTGTGTCATTTTGTAATTATTTGTGGAAGTAAACAATTCATCAAAAGTATTTCTGTGTCAATTCTATTATTTAATTGTAGGCCTACTTATTTATTATTAATAAATGGATTGTCTAGTGTACAGATCCATTGGATTTATTTTTCTCACACATTGTAAATGATTAGCTTTAATTTTGGGAGGAATAATATTTTGAAATGTAAAACTAAACATAATAACGTATGTATTAAACATAATAATGGAACAAAACTCAAATTAATTGGAATTTATTATATTTTGCGGAAACTTTATCATAAAAGGGAATTTATAATGAATTGTAGGTATGTAGTGATTTCTTTTACAGAATATATGATACACGCTATAGTTTTATTTCAACATTTAAAAATTCATTTATTTTTTCCAAAATGATTACTAAAAAAATGATTAGGCTAAAAAATAAGGCTCATTTTCATTTTAAATTAGAGAATGATTAAATAAATCTATGTTGGGTAGTCTAATTTTAACAATATTACAAAAACTTGGAAGTCTCTAAGTCTTTTAGAGACAATGATATTTTTTAACTCTTCTTCATAAAACTCGTTATTAAGTTATCCAGTACTATCGGACATGGAATGTATATTACAAGATTAATGTTCTATTATTTCTTTTTTATTCTTTATACAAAGAAGCAATGGTCTGCCAAGAACCATTTTTCCCAATTGATTTAGTAAGATGGTCATATTTTCACATCATTACAAATGATTCATATGATTGATCTGCTACTCGATAGTTTAATCGCAACAAAATATTTATACTTTATATGTTTTGCTGTAACTGTGTACATACAATTAAAAAAATAATTTCTTACATTCCAAAAGAAAACAGCTAGTGTTTTTCACATGTCCTTGTCTTTTCAATAAACTATGACATGAGTTATAAATTTAAAAAGAAAAATATGGTTTGTGAACCACAATATTGTTAGTGTTTGTTGTATATAATATCCATAATAGAAAACATGTGATCAATAACTGCAGAAACTATGGAACAAATTCTAAATCCAAACCACAATAAGAAGATGAATTTTTAGCATTCTAATTAAATAACTATCAGTATTTTGTTTGGGAGCATGGGAACCTTAAAATTTAACAAAACATGGCTTAATTTTGAACTACATGTTTAATAAACCCATATTGGGTCACAAATTTAAGGACACACATTTGGTAATTAATTAATGATTACAAATTAGAGCTCAGATACAAGTGTAACTAACATTTTAACTAGACAGAGAAATAATGAATTTTGTTCAATTAAAAAAAATTAACACACAATTTAGGGTAAAACAGTTTAAGACTTGGTAAGTTTTAAACTAATTATTCCTAGGAGGAATAATATTTTTATCGTAACTAGAGAAAATTACTCATTACGTAAATTATTTTTAAATACATTTTGAGAAATTCTATAACCATAAATTACTTATTTAAAGCGACTTACCTCGTCCATATCCTTGGGTATGTTTGGCAAAGCTATTGACGACGGCATCCACTGCTTCCTTCAGGATCTGTTTGGCACGGGCATCAGGAAGCGTTGAAGTCGCCGAAGAGTGGCGTAAAGCAGGGAGAGGCGCCGGAGGCGCTTTAGTTTTGGCGTTCATGTGAACTCTGCGGGTCAACCGAATCAGATGTTTGATAATAAACACGCGGATTTTATTCACACTCTGAGCTCTGGAATGAGCCCAGCACGAGCTACGAGTGGCATAGGGGCGGCACTAATCTTCACTGATGAGTTTTTCCACGGTACAGAGTGACACTCTTAACACAACGATGGGTTTCTTCAGAAAGACAGATAAACAAAGCGAGGTGCGAGGTGTTCGACGAACGTCACCTGGTCATTACTCATTAGCTTGTGCTGCTCTTCTGCTGCCCGTAACTTTTCTGGAATGAATTCAGGTATTTACCCAGCAGCGACACCTATTATGAAATCAAGTTCAACTACGTTCAGGAGGAGAGTGGGAGTCCGTACTGTGCTGCTACCTGTTGGCGGCGACACAAACTACTACGACGAGCCATTGATTTCTTGATATTTTTCCTTTTTGACGCTAGAGTGATCAGCTGGTACGAACTCTGTAGTTTTCTAACGATGAAGTAGGCCTTGGATTAAAGTCCAAACAGCACAACCGTAGACAGACAGACAGGCTGACTGACACTCGTTGAAATCATAGTTGCTCAGCTGTTCTGTTCGTAGTTCACGCTTCGAGTGTGTTTTGCGTGGGCCATAGTTTGACATAATGTTCGTGTCTGTGTTTAACATTACGTTTTAGTGTGTTTACAAAACCAATAATATTTTTAGTAAATAATTTGCATTCATGTCTTAAATGTTACTGGTTAGAACATGTACCTAAACCAAGCCATAATGGGTTCGTTTTAGTTTACCAAACGTACATTCAACAATTTTTCAAACAACCAAGAGTGCTCAGAAAATGTAATTTTCTTTGGCTTTTAAAATTGTTTATTATATTTTGGTGTAAAACCACCTTGCAACATGGCTGATGATGAATCGAGTGTACGAGTTGCAGTTAGGTAAGTGTTTACAATTCAATATTTTTAATTAAGTTACTGTTACAATGTCTATCTTGTACCACAAACACTGAAGCTGATTGCAGACGCGATCATATAATTTTGAAAACCGGCTTTGCCTTGCTTGTTGTTTGTAATCAAAGATAACACTCGTGCAAACATGTTTGTTTCAAGTTTGAAATAGATTTTTTGTGTTATTGGGTAGCCTAACTTGTTATTTGTTCTATTTCAACAAATTGCAAGAAAAATCATGCCATGGATTCTGTTTCTCAATTTCTGAATCTTGGTTTATTTATGCAACTCACTAGCAAAATATAAACAGTGGTCTATTCTATTTATATATATCAAAATAGCCTATATTTACTTCCTTATTCCATGGGCAGTTTCATTTTTTATAATACTTAATGGGTTAATAATCATAAGTATACTGAATAATACAAGTAGATTACAGTCTAAGTACAAGACAACTTGAATTTCCACTATATAACAATCAACCAGGCTGTTTAATAATGAATAACTAACTATTATATGTTCGGTATGTAGTAGGCTCTGATATGTGGAGCTGAATGTACCATACACAAAGTAACAGTTTGAATGAGCTACCTATATCAGATAAATATTGCAAACATTCTGGATATTATGTTGTAGCTTAATCTAATTTGTGACGTAGTATAAACATATTATTTCTCTCCAGTCCTGTCTGTTGAAAAGCTAACTTTGTCTTTAAATTTGATTTAAGTGTAAATTGATGCTAACATTGACATAGGCTAATAATAATACGATTGTTAGCCATTTCTGACCTTTAATTGTTGATTTCTTAGCCTACCCCTCTATTCCCCATAATCCTGTTACTGTATAAGGTAGTTGTTTTCTATATGAAAATACTACAATGCGTATAAGTATTTAAATACAAAAGGCAATAAACAGATACATACATATATGGTCTAAATATTATTCATAAGTCAGGTAAAATAGATGTCTAAAATATCCTGTGTATTCATAAATTTGTAAGAATCTTCAACAAAAATTAATTTAAGTTATTAAAAATGTGTGTATACGTATATTTTAAATTACTTGGAGTTTCTAAAAATGTTTTGAATTATATAGGATATTTTTAGAGATCTCTGATTTCTTCTGCTATAAAATAGATTAGGGGTAACTTTGTAATCAGGAGGTTGTTTGTAGTGGACTTAGTTCTCAAGAAATCAATTCTAAGAATCTCAACTCCACAAAAATGTCATCCGACACTGAGTAAGAAATGTCTTAAATTATCATAATATGATTATTGTCAAACTATTATATTGTTATTTTCGAATTTGCTGAGGCATACAGCACAGTTTAGCCTATTGACCCATTAAAACCCCAGAACTGTAGAACAGTTGGATATATTCTCGTTATTCTCTTTGGCCTAATTATTGAGAGTAAAGGACAAATTTATTTCAGTTTAGTCTAATTACTGAGCCAATAAGTTATTTAAAATCAGTTAGTCATAAATATACTTTACATCCATATAAGAAGTAGCATCTCCCAAGTTGTTTATTTAAACTTGTCTGTACATTTGTAATATAATTAAAATCTTTAGATATTTAATTCTCATTGTCAAGTACTATGTTCAATAACAATATTTTAAATTTAAATTGTATCAGTTTCTCTGTAATTTAATCCCAAAAACCAAAAAATGGTATTGTACTGTGTTGTCTTGTAATAATTTACTTACCAGTTTCTATTTGTTTTGGAAGTTTTTTTTTAATACAGTAATACATACTACAAGTTGCTATGACGAACTATCTTGTAATATAAAAGAACTTCATAATACCCTAAAAATGTTGACAAGTAGATACAATGACTTACTTTTTATAATTGTATAGCATGCTTTCAACACTTAAATTGTAATTTATTACCAATACTTATACATTTTCTTGTCACTAAATTTTATATAAATAATTTTCAAACAATTGTTCTTTAAAAATAATATAGAAATCAATGAATTTGTGATGATGACAATCTTAAAGTTACATGCTATTTTGTATGCATTGAATAATTTATAATATTAATAATTTAATTGTGTGATTCAACTATTAACTTCACCATTTTGATGAATTTTTTTAAACAATAGTGAGTGTTATATTCCCACAATTTTACATGTGTCATATGTATCGGATTTATAACTAGAAATCTTACTCTAAGCAGGTTTTTTTTTTTTTTTTACTTAAACTATTAGTGCCCAAATCTGAGCTGGATTAAATTAGATAAAACACTTTTTGTCATCACACAAGGAGTGTTGGGTTAGGCAGGTTATCAGGATAATTACAGCCATATAACTACTTTATCTCTCACATGGCTTATCTGGTATATCCAACACCAAACACCAAACTGTACTGTATGTATTGTGTCCAGCATCCAGCTTCATAATGAACAGTTCCCAATATTGTGTACTGATGACTAGTGAGATATTGTTCTTAAGCAGTGAATAATGTATAGTAACTTATTGATTAAAATCTCTAAACACTGTGTTTACTTACTGTGAACATTATTGATCCAGTAATACCTACTGTAATTGTATAGCCTGCAGAGATCATTTAGTGATTGATAAATAAAAATTAAATGATAAAGTAAATCCCAATAAATTTATAATTACACCAATTTAAATGTACAATAATTATTACCTAGGAAGAAAGAGTGGAGTGGTAACTCAAGAGGTATGCTTTGCTTCATTAGGTCTGCCAAGGACAAAGCGCTTCTCAACTACTCATTGTATACACAATTTATTAAACGCTTAATGAAGTTCATTTTTACCTACCACTATTATAGTCGCTGCTCTACTATGTTTTACCTCTTTTAAGTAAATTTCCTTCCTTGTCACACATTGCAACTGAATGTAATTTTAAACTATAAATTATAGTTTACTTGTATAACACAGTTTTGTATTTTTACTTGTGCAATCATTTTGGCACCCACCCCCTCCCTATTTTTACTAAAAGAATTTAATTAGATTTTTATGATTTAATGATTAGCCCAAAACCTTTGTTATGCTTAATATCTTATCTTCCTTAGTAATACAATTTAGACTGGAATGATTTATTGAGCAAAACCAGATAAAAGGTGTTGATTTATTGATAATATATAGTTTTTGTAAAGTTGCCATATAGTGTTCTCCCTGAACTATTTCATATTTGTTTGCCATGTAAATATGTGGCAAAGAAATTCCACCTTGTTCTCGTTTGAAACTCTCTAAATCTATACGTGTTGTTATGGCACACTTCATCCTTTTTCAAGCTCACATAACAAGGTACCTATCTGAAAAGTGAAACAGTTTGTTTAAGCTAGGAATAGCTTTCTAGAATTCATACATGAAGTGTTACAAACGAGCTTAATACAAAATACTAGGATTGTACATAATTTGTAACAATCATTCCACCAAATAGTAATATTGAGTTAGTGAGTAATTTTCATTCAGTAGAAAAAAAAACAAAAGAAGTGTTAAAAGAGCATTAACATTTTCAAGTTGAAGATGTTTTCCATTGTCTTTACAATAAAGTAAACAACAAAAAAGGATGAAGAGTTCTTTGAATATTATCAATAACCTCATCCTGCAATACAGATGATTAGTTTAGAGAAAAGTCACATGTTATTTTTGCTTCATTCAATGACTATACTTTTGGCTTAATATCTCTACAGATTCCTTCTCTGCTTTTTGAGTAAAGAGATGAAATTTTACCTTCGGCCAGTCCCAGAACAGTTCTTTACTGAAGTGATCTTTGACTACAGTTTCCAGTGTGCATATGTCTGTAGACTCTCATTTCTTATGTTTCTTATACTGTCAATCACCTCTTTTCAGACTTCTAAGTTAATGCATTTTTAAAAATATATGTGCCATTACACCTCTTACATTTATGTCAAAGGTAGAAATCAGTTGATGTTCAAGGGTTGTACATAATTCTATAGTGGCAGTTTGTATACATTTTTAACAATCCTTCAACCTCTTCTAGTGGAATTTAACTATTAATTATGAATGCTTCTATAGTTAATTACACAAAATGATTAATCATACAAACACACACTGTGTGCCACTTTCCTTGTTTTCAAGTTGTGTTGTACTTGTATTGTTTACAAAACTTTGAAAAGCCAATATGATAGGTGTATATTGTTTCTTGAAATTAGTTTATCAATGCCTTTTGTAATTAATTTTTGAACCATTTGTTCAACAAATGTTTTTATTTCTATTACATTTGGTCCATGAAATGTTGTTTAAAAAACTCTCAAATGTTTATAGTGTCTCTAAACAAGATCATACAAGAATAACAATACTGTAAAATACCACTATATCTTATCTAAATAATACTGTATATACAGTCATATTATTATAACAGGATGATCAGTCATGTAAACTAAATAAAATTGATATAATATAATTATACAAAGTTTTACAAATTTATTGTTAATATACTAGTTGTTGGTAACCACAGCTTTATGTACATGTTCGTATTATATGATATAGATTTTAAAGGCAAAGTTTACTTAGATCTTAGGAAGCGTATCTGAGATCAGCAATGGCTGATGGAAGAACCAACTACTCGTACAAACAACGTGATGTGGGTAGAGTAAATATTTACCAAATTATTGACTCAGTTGCATTTCATATTGCTAATCTAGACCACGTGATACTGCTAGATTGAGGCTTCCAACAGGGATGTTGACTATTAGTATTGAAAAGAGTTTATAAAACCAATGACCTTGAAAGAGACATTTTTTTTCTTATGGGAAAACTTGGAAATCACTTGAGATATGAAATCCTATCACTCTGATGTAACTTAATAAAGCCTAACTCTTGTGTTTTCAGACATTTTCTACAAAGCACTCCTTGCCCAAGTCTCATTGTCAATTCCCTCGATTCTGTTAAATTTTATAACAATTTAGAAATCTCCAATATACAATCTTATTTTTGTGACCATTTTGGCTTCTTAAATTATCAACTCCTTGCTTTCCAAAAAAATTTTATAATTTTGGATCAAGGCTACAATAAAGTAAAAATAACCTCTTTTTCAGATAACCCAGTGCTTCTGGAATCTTTTGCAGAGACAAATTTAAACATTGTTTAAAGTATTGTATCCCAGAATTGTTTACATTACTGTAATGAAATAGTTAAACATACCTTGTGTGTTCATAAAATTGTTTTTATGAAATTTTGTGTTAGTTGCAATAAAAACAAACAAAAACATTTATCAACTTGAAGTAGGCTACATTAAATGTAATCTGAATGTACAATTTCAAATAGACTTAACTTCTTTGATAACATTTACAGTACCTTCTGTTAGTTTTATTTTCAATATTAAAAAAATTGATTAGCAAATTTGGAACAAATCCAATAATACACCACAAAGTATTGACATTTCAATCTCGAGAAGTAGATATTATATTATATATTAGGATTACATTCAATTATACTACAGCTATATTTACTGTGGTCAAACATGAACATCAAATTTAGCTTTATTAGAACTAAGAATATATAACTGTTTAAATAAACAAATAGGATCAATGTTACAAACAATAAAGTTTGCATCACCTGTACCGCATAGTTTTAACCAAACTGTTGGGAATATAGGAGTGTTTTAATTTAAAATATATTAGAATATTATAATTTTAGGATATATATTTCATTTGTGAATATTTTTTAATTTTTGAGGAATGCTTACAATGTGTTTTAGACGAAAATTTGATATCAATTAAAATAAATCCAATATTAGAAATTTATTGGTTATATAAAAAGAAAAGCTCAGTTTGGTAAACAATTATTTTGGTATGGTAGTCAAGGTTTGTAATACAATTGTCTTTCAATGGTATTCTTGTCTTCACTTGTAACTAATGAAAATTAATATATTAATCTTGTATTATCCACTCCTCATCATGAAAATCTAGTTTTTCCATCCATAATAAGGTAATTCGTGTTGACCCTATACTCAAGGTCATTGATCGCATTCACTTTCATGGGATGCAATGACACTGTGAACTTAAGGTGCGATATATAAGAATTTCAAGGCCATCAGATCGCCGTATGTGCTGTTGTTGCCAAGAATTGGCTGTGGCGAGATTTGCACAATCAAAGATAAGGAGAAGGTCGGTCACCAGGTAGGTGCCAGCGGTCAACAGGTCAGGGCCTCGGTGGGTGGCTTCAGGTCCAAACCCAGGTGTTAAATACCACTCAGTCTGGCCATTGTCGTAGCTTAAGCTGCAAGGCCATATTGCTGCCTTTCATAAAAAAGGTCTAACAGTTCGTATGTTTGTATGGTTATTTTGGTTGCACTTTTGTCAGGCTAATGTCTTGAGTTTTTGCTGGTTTTGTGTTCTGTGTTGTAGTTTCTTTTTGGATTTAAATGTAATGCGACAATTTGCCTCAAATCGTTAGAGTTTTCTCAAAATAGGTTTTAATTTACTGTGGAATGTATTTAAATTGTTTTTTTGTTTATGTTTTGCTTTGTAGGGCGCGGCCAAAACGTTTCAGAACAGCTACAAATTAAAGAATAAGGGAGGAGTAGGGAGAGAGCTCTACGGAGTTTTTTTTTGAGTTGTCTTTTGACACAATTAATAATTTTTGTTGTGATTTCATAATCAGAAGTTTATAGCCTGGTCATTGACAATTCTTTTAGATAAAGTTCTTTTTCGGAATTACATTACTGTAGTGTACTTTCACTATGCTCCATAGCATCCTTTTCAAAAAAATTGCACACTTCCATGTTAATTCAATATCAGTTTCAACTCGTCTGTAAGTGAAACTGAGGTTACGTTACAGAGTCTGAACTTAACTTTCAATGTAGGGAAACCGACACCGGTATCTCTCCAACACAGTCACCGTGAGAGCCGCTCCTGGTGTCCTTCCCCGGCTGACATCGATACCTGTTGTTGCGCGAACACGAGTCACCACGAGACCATCAGAAGTGTACAGAAGTGTAGTAGGAATTAGCAAAATAATTATAAATGAGAAATACAACGAAACCTGTCAAGATTTTCAATGCGTTGAAAATATCCCTGGGGATAGAATCAGGAGGAACTCGCTCTTGGGATGATTTAAAAAGCAATTCAAGCAATTAAAAGCAAAGGTTGAATCAGGCAGCAGCAATTTTATAGTTCAAAACAAATACATCCAAGTTAAATATGTCTCTATCTAATTATGTATACACTTAAAAGTATGGATACTCTCTGTTTACCTTTCGATGGATAAAGATCGAGGGATGGAACTCGGGACACCTTTCTAAGGAAATAGAAGTGAACTTTTTAGTCACTAATACAACTTTGCCCATTTACCCAAGATGGGATTTTGGGAGGGGGCGGCCCAAAATGTTTAAATATAAAGACCCATTAAGTGTCTCATTTGAAAGGTCCTGATAAAAGAAGAAAAACAGTGGAAACTAAAGTTTTCCATCTCAACCCAGTACAAAATGGCAGCTCATTGAAATTAATTAAGTTAAAAAGCATGGATGGATCCTGCTAATCTTCAATGGACAAATATAGAAAAATGAAACTCGGAAAACCCATCTAGGATTATTCAATAGCGAATTAAGATAAACCAACAAAGACATCTGATGAGAAAACTGTCAGGTTGTAGCCTCAGGGCATCTGAAGACTACGGACCGGCAGTTGCTCAGATCTCGGCGTGTTGCGCGCGGTGTCACCGACCCAGTTTAGTGAAGCCCGGCTTTGCCTTATCGGAGATAAGGCTGCTGTCGCTACTGGTTGTAGCCTCAGGGCATCTGAAGACTACGGACCGGCAGTTGCTCAGATCTCGGCGTGTTGCGCGCGGTGTCACCGACCCAGTTTAGTGAAGCCCGGCTTTGCCTTATCGGAGATAAGGCTGCTGTCGCTACTGGTTGTAGCCTCAGGGCATCTGAAGACTACGGACCGGCAGTTGCTCAGATCTCGGCGTGTTGCGCGCGGTGTCACCGACCCAGTTTAGTGAAGCCCGGCTTTGCCTTATCGGAGATAAGGCTGCTGTCGCTACTGGCTGAGCTTCTTTGACGATGCGATGAGTTTGTTGGGTCGCTAGCACAATTAATTACTGGGTTGATGTTTCGGAATGAGATATTGGCATTAGTAGAGTCTTAGTACACCTAGTCACCAATAGTTACTAAACATATAAAACGTATTTACTGTCCAAATTCCAGCTGCGCTTCATCGCCTAGTTTTGTCGAAATCCAGTGTTAATGGTACATAATTAGGAAACCTGTTTCGTCATCCTACATGATGTGCATTGACAAACTCAACTCAGGTTTAAACAATAATAAAATTAAGACATGTATATCACATCTTACCTAACTAACATTTTTTTTTATTTTCGGGTCCCAGTCCCGGTGGAAGAAGTACGTTTTGTGATTCAATCTGTAATGAAATTAAGTTAGGCTATTGGCGTTTGTTCAATTTTAATTAATGTCCTTTATATACTATACTTAATATACTTTGTCGTATATAAAATACAGAGGCCTATTGGATTATTAGGGTTACTTACATGTAAGAGCATATCTTCTATGGAATGCTTTCTGTATCAATGCAATGTTTACAATTACTATCAGGTGATAGTCTATTAAAGAGAGTTACGCATATGTATATATATATATATATATATATATATATATATATATATATATATATATATATAACTGTTCTGAGTTCAGCTTAGCCTAAAATAAATGAGGTGTGGTGTATGTTGAGATCGTGTGTTATCGTTAATTATGGAGTAGAGCTTCTAAAATTATAGTGATTAAAGTGATATGTTAATAATGAGGTCTATTACAAACTAGATATATGAGATAGCTATTGTTACTAACAGCAGCTTTAACAGTGACATGATCATTCTTGAGTTTGGTGTGTTGCTGTACTCAATCGTACTTTTATAGAAATATGTTCTGCAGTTCGAAAGCTGCCATTTGAATTTTTAGGATTACTTAGAACAGATCTTTTTTTAATTATTCATACAAATTCTGCTAGATTCATCAATATTTCTTAATCAACGAATTAATCAATAGATTACTTGAACGATATAAAATAGCTCCCTAAAGAGAGAAAATCCTTGTTTGAGTTGCCTCGTTTGACACCTAAAAGCATCGGTCCATCCTCCATATTGGCTGCCCCAACACAGTTTTGTAATGCGTGTAAGCTTATCAGAGATTACTTCTTTTGTTGCTTGAATGAAAGAAATTAGTGGAGTAAGATATTTGCAAGTAATTTCAAAACATACAGAATACCCAAATTCATAATCCGAGATTCCTAGAAAACTTTTAAGTTTATAACAAAAATTATAGTTTTTCCCGAAAAAGTCGAAAAATCAGTGAGTAGAACGTGTTGGCTTCCTCAGTGAGCCTTTTGTATCTCTCGGTGCCATCAGTGAGTCAGTAAGTACTCTGGCAGGAAGTTGCTTGTACTTGAATCCTGTTCCGTTGGTGTCACTCACTGTGCCAGTGTATCAGTAAAATCGCATTCGAGAAATTGCGATCAAATGTAATAGAAGCTTGTTCCTTTGGTAAAAATGTCACTGTAACAGTGCATCAATAGTAAAGTATCAGTCGAGAAATTGCGACCAAGTGTACCAGAAGCCTGTTTGTCGGAACCGAAGTTATCGGAGTTAGATGTGCACAGTAATTGTAGGCAAATTGAATCGCGTTTTCGTTACGATCGGCACGGGCCGCGCCCCACACTTCCCGTTCCCGTCGGAATTGAATGAATCGTTCATCTCATCACCCTTCCTCCCCCCCCCCCACAATCGTTCTCCGCAACTGTTGGGTACTAGTTCAGACCGTTGTGCAGTGATAAATATCCCCTTATAGTTTGGCATTGTGTTTCTGTCCTATATCGTTGAGTACAATAATAGAGGGAACTTCAACGCAAATCTCACAACTGCGGGGACAAACTAGAATCATCGCGAGAGACGACGTGCTAAATGTGTATATTTACCAGTAGAGTTTGGTATATTCCGACTAAATATAATCCAATGGCTAGTAACTAGTGCCAGAGACTAATTCCAATGTTTTCCCTTATTATTAATGACTTTGTCAAGTATGATATTTTCATTCCGGTATCGAGTGCTATTGTTCCCTGGCGCTAGTTTCATAGTATGTTAATGAAAGTTTTGCAATACGGTTCGTTTTTCGGTTTATAGATATGCATCCTCGGGTGCATTGTATCGACAAAACAAGTCGGTGTACTGTCACGTAATGTCGACATTGTTAGGGCACGAAGTGATCAAACAAAGCCAAAGTTTCATATCGACACTGTACCTCTTGAATGCAAAGGAGCATAATACAAGGAGGATAGAGAGTGGACGTTATAGTCGATAAACAAATAGCAAATTCCATCGACATTGTTAATAGCCTACATGTGAATCTTTGGAAACCCAGTACATTTATGAAGGGATTTATTCCAACATGTCCTCTTAATTATTTATACATGTGTGTGGGAGGGATTGCAAGGTAAATACCACTTTCTCTGTCGTGATTCAGTGACAGAGAAAGTCGAAAGATAAGACAGATTACTAGGATATGAATGGGTGTGGCGATATGAATGGGTGTGGCGATATGAACTCATATAGCTCGTATAAAGTTTAGTCTTATTCTGTATTCCGCGCCGGATGGACTTTATTCTGTAGGAGGCATCTCATAATGTTATTTATGTTTATATTTAATTATTTTGTGTGTGGGAGGGATTGCAAGGTAAATACCACTTTCTCTGTCGTGATTCAGTGACAGAGAAAGTCGAAAGATAAGACAGATTACTAGGATATGAATGGGTGTGGCGATATGAATGGGTGTGGCGATATGAACTCATATAGCTCGTATAAAGTTTAGTCTTATTCTGTATTCCGCGCCGGATGGACTTTATTCTGTAGGAGGCATCTCATAATGTTATTTATGTTTATATTTAATTATTTTGTGTGTGGGAGGGATTGCAAGGTAAATACCACTTTCTCTGTCGTGATTCAGTGACAGACAAAGTCGAAAGATAAGACAGATTACTAGGATATGAATGGGTGTGGCGATATGAACTCATCGAGCTCGTATAAAGTTTAGTCTTATTCTGTATTCCGCGCCGGATGGACTTTATTCTGTAGGAGGCATCTCATAATGTTATTTATGTTTATATTTAATTATTTTGTGTGTGGGAGGGATTGCAAGGTAAATACCACTTTCTCTGTCGTGATTCAGTGACAGACAAAGTCGAAAGATAAGACAGATTACTAGGATATGAATGGGTGTGGCGATATGAACTCATCGAGCTCGTATAAAGTTTAGTCTTATTCTGTATTCCGCGCCGGATGGACTTTATTCTGTAGGAGGCATCTCATAATGTTATTTATGTTTATATTTAATTATTTTGTGTGTGGGAGGGATTGCAAGGTAAATACCACTTTCTCTGTCGTGATTCAGTGACAGACAAAGTCGAAAGATAAGACAGATTACTAGGATATGAATGGGTGTGGCGATATGAACTCATCGACCTCGTATAAAGTTTAGTCTTATTCTGTATTCCGCGCCGGATGGACTTTGTTCTGTAGGAGGCATCTCATAATGTTATATATGTTTATATTTAATTATTTTGTGTGTGGGAGGGATTGCAAGGTAAATACCACTTTCTCTGTCGTGATTCAGTGACAGACAAAGTCGAAAGATAAGACAGATTACTAGGATATGAATGGGTGTGGCGATATGAACTCATCGAGCTCGTATAAAGTTTAGTCTTATTCTGTATTCCGCGCCGGATGGACTTTGTTCTGTAGGAGGCATCTCATAATGTTATTTATGTATCTGTATATTTTGTTTATTTAAATAGTTATGAAGATGTTCACAGTTTTCCGTTATATAAAATGTTTGTTAACACATCGAGTGGGTTTTAATAGTGATGTAAAGATGGGTATTATGATAAGATTCAGTATAATATTTGGTGTCTTTTATTAAAATAGAGCAATTGTGGCTGAACTTCGCAAAAAATACATTTTCAAACCGGTCATGCCCTGTAATAATTTCTATTTTTTCTGCTTGTGTTGCCTTGATCAGTTACGTCAGAGAATCTTAATATAGGGTTGGTAAGGGAAATGAAGCATCATCCTTTGTTTAAAAGTTGCATGCCAAACCAGAAATGATTCGACATTTTAAAGATATTTATCAATCTAAACTAAACAAGAGTTTCCTTGACAATAGCCATAAACTTACTACTTACTATTGTGTGAAAGTAATAACGGAGTTTTTCTAGTATTAAAACAAACAGCGCCACAACTAGACCATGTGAAACTCTTCCGTGGAACAAAAAGAAAGCTGTCACTATGCGCCGGAAGGGTAGTAAATAATTATATTTTTGTGAAGTTCGCCGCAAGAGAGCAGCAGCAGACTGTTAGCAGCAGGACCGAGTGAGCCATTTCACTGTCAAGTGTTGAACGCTGTGTCATCAGATTATTCAGGCTATTACTGAGGTCTTGACTATCGACTCACGTGATCGATAAGCCACCTGTCTTGTGTTCACCCTTTATTGTGTGATACTGCAATAAAGACGTAAAGTCGTCTGGACATGAAGAGTCCATTCATTCTAAGAGGAATTTTCATGTGGGAAGGTCCTTATGACATAAATTAAATTTATAAGTAACCCTGACGCTGTAATTATCTTAAAATCGATAAAGACTACTTGTAAGGGGGGTAGGTAATTGACCAATAAGAATTACACTGTGATTTTAGAGCAAAATAAGTGCATTGAGGTTGTTGTACTTTCATTTCTCTACAACACCCAGACCAGACCATTACATTAGGTGCGTCCGCAATGATGTTCCGACATTTCATCAATGTCTTAATGAAAATCAAAGTCTCATGATGTTTTGTACTTTAGAGCTTCTGTAACACTTACAGAGTTATCTACGATATTAGTCTATAAGATTGTTTTTGGCTAAAATAAAAGAAAGCATATTACACGATCAGTAGTGCATCCTTTTTATGTGTTGTACCGTGAATGTGTAACCCAATTTCCGTAGTATTTGGTTTCTTAAGGGGTTATGAATATTCAATACGTAGACGTGCAACGTAAACAAATTAAGCTGCCTTTTAAAATTGTCTCTGAAGCCACCTTTCGTGATAAAATAAAATACGCGTAATTAATATAGCAGTATAACACCATACAGTATTTGTTCACAACACACTGAAATATTATTTCTTAACAAACACATCTAATTTATTCTTTTGTTTTATCCTGTTGTTTTATCCTTATTTATGTGTTGTTTCTATAAGTGTTTGAGAAAAGTCCTTGCGTTTTCGCATTTCTATACATTCGTATTGAATAATAAATCTGAGAGGGGCGGTATCTTGAGGCCAAGTAAAAAACGATTCTTACGTGGCACCTTTAATGTGAATGGAATTTACGAATAAATTTTCATATTTTTATATGTGGTGACCCCCGGTGGGTGGTTGGACTAATGAGTTGTTTGTGAAATGAAAAGATTTTGAAGTGCCGTAATCCTATTCTCAAGTGTCATCGTAAAATTTGCAACTAATGAAGTAACCGCCGAGTACATTTAAGCGTTAACGTTATGCGACATTGTTGTTGGATACTGCAATCAAGCGGTTTTATGATCGTAGTTGGGTTTGACCGCCCGCCGCGCATTGTGCTGTAGGCAGGTCCTTCCCCTGTGTAGTGGCCGCCATGAAATGCTCTGTCTCGTTGCACTCACATCATGTGTTGTCTCAGCGCATATCTCTAGGCATGCTTTTGTGTATGTGCTTCAAAGGTAAGGATATAAACAGGAAGCGATAAGTCCTCAGTGATATCTGTTTAATTCTTTCAACTGCCACACTTGAGAGAGGTGCCAATTTTATTCCAGACAGGAAGTTAAATAGGTTAATCGACGACCACAATCTTGAAGTCCCCCAATATTAGGCCCAAAAACCCATCAAGAACTTCACGCTCTGAGACGAACATACTCGCTTCCCACTCCAAGTCATCGCGCACGGCAATACCGCCCTTACTACTGGATCTGCTATTTGACCACCTTCGCCGCACGCAAACCTTAAGTCAGGAACTCAATTATCGATGGTACACAAGTGGTCGCGTCATTATCTGTCTATATCCCGATATAGCTTCCTTCAGTGTCGACCAACTTCTACTGTGCCACCGTCCTGTGCCAAAGTTTGGTCATTACTTTGTGTCACGTGAGCAGCGATCTCGTACACATGGTGACGGGCTCGAAACTACGGGGCCAGGTATCACCTTTTTCTTTTAGGACGAGAAGCTTAGAAAATTGCACCTAGCCCTATAAGGACCTTTGCGCTGCTTCCGGAGTGACAGGATATTTTGGATGGGTAAGGTTGGGATTAGGGGCCGCCTCATGTGGAGATTCATGAGAAGTCACCTTACTCTTGTTGTCCTTACTCTTGTTGGGGTATTGTTGGTTTATTTGTGAACGACCTGAACATGACCTCTATTCTAAACGCGTATTGACATGTGGACTCTCCCTGCGCTTAGCCCCAAAGTCTTCCGTAGATAAGTACTTAAATATGGATACTTAAATTCTACATCGTAATTTTTAGGTGTTCCGAGTCTAATCGATCCACTTGTTATCACTGTAACAAGCGTTTAGAAGCTTTGAAGTTCGACAATTCAATTCGGGTATGCGTCGTAATAATAATATTGGAAAAGACTGCAATCAGTTACTCCAGTTGGCACAAATATCCAAGGTAGTGTCTTCCATTACATGTCGTATCGGAGTTGAGCTTCGATAGGAGTTTACGAGTAAACCTAATGCATCACTGAAGCACTTCACCTTCAGTAATCACATCGTTCATATCAACTTCACAGAGTTGGCGATACATCTTAATTGGTTTATTGTGCTTCGCCAACAAAAACTGTATTACGGACCGCACTTAAAAACTTCGGGGATTTTAAATGCGTCACACATTTTAAACTGCTAATTTAAAACAAGGAGCGACAATAACCTCTCACTAGCACGACTGGATAGCCACTGAACTGGGAAACGCCCTGACTTCAAAATGGCCGCGTTAGTTCCACCCCTAGCGGCTACAGAGCGGCGAAACTCAATCTACATTCTGGATAGCCCTCGTATACTATACAATACAGTATGTGTCACCATGGTGCTCTTATACGTATGTAAAAGTGTTACGGTAGAATAACATTGTTTGTATCTGAAGCTTCAATATTTGAATTATTCAAACTTGCAACTGATATATCCATTCATACAATAAAACATTTCTGTCCTTTTTATGTGCAGAAATTTGTAGACTATTAATGAAACAAGAAATCCGTAAGTTGTATTAGTACAGTTGTAAAGATTGGTGGATCTGGTGAGGGTGTAATAAAATCTTATTACTTATCGATATTGCGCCATCCCAGCCCTAAAGGATCTTGTGTTAAGGACAGTTTTTTGAGGAAGTAGTTATATATTACATATTGACCGCAAGTAACTTGAAACATTGTAAAAAAGGAGAAATGCTGTAAAAGAAAGAAATAAGTAGAAAGCTTGTGGTTAGAACTTGAAAACACTATTTTTCCTCAACACATAAACCATTAAAATCTCATATTCTAGTATTAGGCCATCCATCATCTGAATCGAGAGACTTTTATTGCTAGCATAGTTTTCCCCAAAAGTTTTCTATTAATTTGAATTATTTTCAATCCTATTGTATTATTATTCTCACGACGTGCCACGTTTGTCTCTGAAACAGCATTGGAATCACCTATCAATGACTTGACCTCACTGTTGCTGTGTTTACTTTAGACGGTGGGAAGGTGAATTGTAACTATGGTATATGGCGTGTTTACACTTCTTTGCAGGAGTCTGCAGCGGTTGTTTACAATGTTTCAGCGACGCTAACAAAGCCTTTTAGTGCTCGTTGTGTTTAAGTAGCAGGTGGTAGGAAGCACATTTTCCAGCGTTCTTGTATTCTTTTAATTCTCTTCCTCGTCTAGACTGGTACATTACATGAACTTCGATCAGAATGAAGGTCATGGGTCATGCCATTGGACTGATATTTAAAATACTCCATATATATGTGTGTGTGTGTGTGTGTGTGTGTGTGTGTGTGTGTGTGTGTGTGTGTGTGTGTGTGTGTGTGTGTGCGTGTGTGTGTGCGCGTGCGTGTGCGTGCGTGCGTGCGTGCGTGCGCGTGTGCGCGTGAGCGCGTGTGCGTGTGTGTGTGTGTGAATTGTGGGTAAAGAATTAATACTAATGCGTTATAATAAGGATGGCCCCCAAATGATGAATCCATAGCACCCCCCCCCCTTCTACATGGAATGAAAGGCAGTGTATTATCTCTACGAAGTTGTGTATGTAGTGTAAAGTGGAATAACGGTTTAAACGTTACTTTCGAACCAAACAAGAACCAACAATGGATGGCTAGGAACATTGAGCTTGTTATCTGTCCTAGGACTATGTCACTTGTTGCTTCTACTGGTAACTAACTGTCTAACCATCTAGTCAGAGGGGTTCATTATGATATAGCTCCAAGTATTATGATATAGTTATTCCAAATGTACGTTAAAAATCGTAACGATTAGGTCTTTTAGTAAGTTTCTCACCGTTGTATCACCTGATATCACCGCTGCGTGTATCAGACCTCGGAGACCCCGACTCCCGATTGGCCCCTGTCACTCGCCGGTCGCTTGGGCAATCGCCGATCAGTCGCCTTGACTCTCGGCAATTAGGTGACGTCAGACCGCTTAAAATGCTACCGTCGGGCGTCATTTGTCTTTCAAATTAGGCTCTAAGGCGGAGGGTATGGCTCCGTTGTTTACCGATACAGCCGCTGACTACAGTGTACTCTCAGTTAACTTATACTAAAATTAATCGATGTAAACTTTGTGTTGCCGTTGTGTCATCGAATTTATTAAAAAGAAGGAGATGTTTGGTTAGATGGGTGTCGAATCTCTGTATTGTAGAAGTAGGAGGAGACACGCTGTAAGGAAGGAGGACTCGCTACGACCGAGAGTGTTCCCGTCGCAGTCACCGTGACTTATCGAGGATTGGTCTCGCCCTCGGCCGGCCGGCTCTGCTACCATTACCGATTATTCCCACGTAGCACACTGTGTCCAATGCCTGTTCTTCTCGCCGGCTAAAATTAATATGTTCCGATCTAATGCAGACGAAGAAATGAAAACTCTGAAATCTTTACCACATTTACTCGTAGACTTGACAATTTTGGCAAATTGCTTTAAGGAAAGTAAGGAAACGCAAAAACCTTCACACTACGTATTCAGCAATCTCGTGATTCATAATTGAATTCATAATTGTTACTAATGTAACAATTCAGGATTTTTATACAGGTTGTTCTATTTCTTTTGTTACTCTTTCGCTAAGGGACTTAGAAAACTCCCAACTGATTCGAAATATTCGGCTCAATGCTATCTTGGCAAAGGAGAAATCGGCGAGTAAATTTAAACAAAAATTGTATACACTATACATTAATACATGTAAAGTATTCAGTTAGGTGCATATGAATTAATTGAACCGATACAAAAAATATGTGTCAAGTTTTAAGTTCCGTATAAATTATATCTCACATTGTTACCGATCTGTAGTATGTCTACACTTCGAAGGCGGTTCATTACGAGTATCGTCCTAATTACTAATCTCCCAAAGTTAGGTCAATTTTATCAGCTGACATCTCGTCACAATATCGAGTAGAGAAATCACGTGAAGTGCATTTTTTAAGATGATTATACGTTAAACCGAGGTTTTTGTAGGTTTTATTCTTAGCATGTGGCTTCTCGAAGATGTGCGGTATTTAGAACGTCGCCGTAATGTACGACCGAGAGGTAGCTGGTTGTCAATGCTGGGGCTAATACTTTGCAGACACCTCTTTGTATGGTCCAAACTTGTTTAGTTTTCCGTCTCTCTGTCTTGACAAATTCTTAAATGGTTTAGTTTGTTGCAATTTAGCATAAGTATATCTTACTAAAAAACCAATATGTACAAACTTTACATACACATTTCCAATGGCACGGCGGTTATTGTAACATCTTTGAATTGTTAAATATATGCCCACATTCCAAAACATTGTATCATGTGGCTGACTATCGCGTTAGATATAGCTGCATGAAAATCACGAGATTAACTACAGTCTCGTGAAAATAGTTACTTATACGAACTTGTATAAGTAACTGCTGACCGGATGGGTTTCAACTAAAACCACTGTAAGGTTAGTGTTTTTGGCCTTAAAAACTACATATGTCAATCATTCACTGTTAAATATTTTACGGGGTTTAAAAAGCTTTAGCTGCATTTGAAATTTGTATCGGTCCTCCGATCACTGTTTGAATATCAGAAATGATCGGTTGATCCCTACATCAACAGTTCTCAGCGATCAGCGCAGATCTCTAACGCGAGGTTGTAGTGTTCCAATTGCTCTCTTTACCAACACCTCGTTGTTGCTGCAGCTGCTGACCCAGCAGTAACTCAGGGCAGAGTTAGCCTTGAGTAGATAGCCGGCTAGTAAAGGGAAACAGTACTTAGCACCGGTACTGGAGTAGATAGCTGTGACCGGTGGTCGAGGTGCGGCATGGCATGACAACGCCGCGCCGCCGCTGTCAGAAGCTCTGAACAGATGGTGTTATGTCGAGCCAGGTGTCCTGATTTCTACCGCCATTCTACTACTGGTGCTGTTGACTTGAAAGTAACTATTAGATATTGGGGGAATAGGAATTTTAAAAAATGTGTAAACTCGCAACTAAACAACCTAAATCACGATAGGTTTCAATGTTTTTAGGTTTCGCTATTAATGATCAATGAAAGCTTGCACAATCGAAACAAAATCGTATAGAATTATCGATAACTTTATATCGATGTTAAATCTCTTACTGTCCGTACCAAAGAAATGCTGTGAAATATAATTTAAGTATAAGTAATAGTACCAGTTATTTATTTCAAACCAATATGTACATTTTTCCGAGGTGTCTCTCGTCCTTTGAAACAACACTTATTAAAAAAGGTTACTTCTTACTATGACTTCTACTGTTTTTTCCGAGGTTCATTGGCATATTGGTGATTTGAGCTCATACCATTATTTTATCGACACAGATGAACCAATAAAACGGAGTATTGAAAGACCCGACAGGATACTTACAAATATACGTGCATTGATACACACATTCTTAATCCAACTATATCCTTACAGAGTACCCAACATGGCATTGGATATAAATGAATTCATTGCAAATAACAATCATTAATGTACGAGAACGTTAGAATTTTTCTGACTAACTTTGCTGCCTTTAGACATTTTGATCCCTAAATATATAACGTTCTTCTTTGGACTAAGAGGAACCTAAATTTATACATTTCAAGCCTCTTATAGTCTCTCTATCAAGAGGTATCGCACAGACGGACAGGCGGACAGACAACGACACGATCTTAAGAGGGACCTGACAAGCCCTCAAAAATGATCTTTCAAAACATTATTTAAAAAAATATTTTCTTTGTTCGGTCTTAATAAGATTTAATTGAGTGTGCCAAAATCTGTAGCCGCATATTTCAGGCATTTCTCACCAAGTGCAATGACATCTCCCATTTACTTATCAGTCTTGCAAGAACATCTTTTAACAGTTTTATAACAATACATATTTTTGGGAGTTAGTTACGACCAATGACCATAAAAATTAACACTATAACATCCGAACATGCAACGAGTGTTATTTTAGAACGGAGTGAGAGTAAGTAATCGGTCACAGAGTCATAGTTCACATGTAATTTTTGCGTCCGCATGCGGTGCAAAAACTGACCATTCGATATGGAAAAGGACCTAAATGTAGGTCCAAAGTGTTTAAGATGCCATTTCTGATTACAGGGTTTCATGCTCTAAACAGAAACAAATCAGGTTTTTATTGTCTTCTGATACATGTGACCGTGCTGAAATCTTAGAAATTACCACAGTAATGTAATTTGAAAGAGCAGAAACACAAAGCTCATGCCTCACATCTATCTCAACGAGCTGTAAAATACTTACAGACCACCCTAAAAAGAAATGTCTCTGCACAGCCTTGATTGTATCTCTCTGAGTTTGGCGGCTATTTTGTGTAATAGTGGCACACTCAAGGTGGTTCGGTCCGTTGAAATGCGGGCGATATACGTAACGTAAGTTTCTCCAAACCCAGCCTTGATAGTGATTCAAAGATCAATTTGGAATGTATAGAACACCAAATTCGTATTCTTTTTGTGGATCCTACTTTCCTACAACACCAATCCCGTAAGATAAAAGGAAATATTAGCGACATTTGGTGGCATATGGTTAGTTTTAGTGAATATCACACCTAATGGATTTACAAACTCCGATGTTCAGTATATAAAAGTCTTAATATTATCAGCATAAAACGTGATTATGGGTTCCAAATTGGAGTCTTGAGGAACATTAGACACAAATATTTCAGAATTATTCCAAGGCGTACTCTAAATGTTCTTTCTAACCTTACAAACATGGCTAGGAAACGATCCAAAAACTGAAAATTTCCTTACTACGTATGGCGTTATGCCTCGTTTAAGCACATGCCTGAGTAAAGCTTTACTTATAATAATAATAATATTAAATAATTTATTTCCCCAAAATAACAAGCTGAATATTACAAACAAACATTATTGCCAGTGCTTAATAATAAATAATACTATGATATAATTTATTTATAATAACACAAAATAACAAATACAAAAAAATGTATTCTACTTATTTTATTTCCAATCGTTACTTGTACCTTAGATTAGTAAAATATAAAAAGTAGGTTAAATCCTTTTAGGTTTTTCTTTCTTTATGTAATACTAATAATTAGGCCAATACATTTTACACAATATGGGAAATGCAGGTACCCCATAAGGCTGTGCCTGTCTTGGGGATACTGTATACAAAAAGAGTAAAAAATCAAAATAGCGGAAACGAGCAAGAATTAAATAATAAAAATGAGTTATTGTAGATTATGTATTAAATAAAAAGGATTAATGCACGATTTACAACTAAAATATTAGGATTTAAACATGTGACATTAAATATTACAAATAATTACGTTATAATCCTCTAACGTGTCTAGTTAAATATTATAACATAGCAGGCTAGACTAACTATACACTAATTTATCATCTTGACCGATCAACCATACTCTAATTTTTTGTAGAAAATATATTTGATATTCCTATTATTGTTGTACATTATAGTTAGGTAGCTCGAGTAGTAGCAGCAGTGAGGACGGTGGCTGCCCCGCTCCATGGCCAGGGTCACACATTACCCGGTGATGGATGCACGTTGTTCAGGATAAATAGCGCTAGCCACAATAATAATTGACTCGCTCGTGTTCTACTTTGATTTATAGCACTAATTGCTCGCTTGTAGGTATGTAAGCGGCGCGGCGCGGCGGCCGGGACAGGTGCATCTGCTGCAGCGCACCCTGCACTCGGCGAGTCGAGTCGCTAATTCCCAATTAGGATGTAAAAGGGTGGCGATCTTGTCCGTGATTGATCGCGACTTCCATCCCCGTCTTCACGGGTGCGGGATAACAGCGTCACTACTGAAATGAGTGAAGTCTAGGAATTCTAGTTGGCAGTGTAAATTATCTCTAATTGGTCACACTATCGGGCATTCGTTTTTCTTGTACTCGCAGAAGAATGACAGTTGCAATGGAAAAGTGCTATTGGTTCTTTTTCAGTAACGGCGGAAAAGAAAGTGTTACAGAAAAACGGCGCAGGTCAGTCATTTATTCGAGATTTGTTACATATATGGATACAATTTTTTGGTGTATGAATAGGATTTTTGGAAACAAGTGTGTATGTCCTTTGTTCCCGGATTATAAATAAACTTAAAAAGAGTTCATATTAACGTAATCCTCCACTAAAACACGGAGGGAAATTTGACAGAAAACATTTTGGAGGAAAGAAAGAGAATGAAGTTGTGGCATCTATTGACTTAAACATTACGTTTCTTATTTACAGATGCATTTTTTTCAAAACTGCGTGGTATTTGTGGGTAAGGTCAAAAAAAGTAATACTATATTAATAACAATTTGACTCTACCGTGACCGCTAGAACTATAACTGCCTACAAGCTCCTTAAACTATGCTACATCTCTAGCTACAGAATACGCTGTAAAAGCCTTCCGTCGTTTAGGGAGAGCCAAAAAAACGTGCTATTTTAATTCTTAACGTATATAAATAACTACATATTTTGTATGAGACGCCAACCGCTTGGGACGGGTCTTATTACTAACACTTTGCTAACGATACGATCTGAGCCCAGTCGGTCCCGTAATTAAGTTTTGGAGCTAATCCGGTCGGCAGAGTCCCGAGCCGGTGAGAAAAAGTGGTACCCGAACTTGTTCTATTAGAGATACAGTGAGTATGTCCATGTTGTTTGTTTTGGTGACGTAAGAAGTGGTCGGCGTTAACCTTGGACCGGGTTGACGGCACGATTATAATAAGCCGAGGATTACACGCCGCCAGATACACAACTTTGGTGGCGAGGTCGCTGGCTGGCTTAGTGGATTTTTTAATTAAAGGAGTTTTGTAAAATTCCCAGGAATCTTGCTGGAACGGTCGGAAACCAGAGATGTCGACGATAACGTGTATTTTGCAAATATAAAGGTCAGTTATAATGAAGGCCACCTTATATATTGTGTCGTAAAAATAATATAAAATCTGGAAATTCCTGTTGTAAATCCTTATTTTTGAATATTTGCGAAATTCCGTAACTTATTCGTACACACCCAACTCATTTTGATATCGTGCTTTTTGATCTGTTTGTGGATAATTTGGAGATGTGAGATCAGGTCCGTGTATAGTGGTAGGAAATAAGGCGCGACGAGAGGCCGGGTCTCACACTTTCGCGGCACGGTCCACAGCAGCCCCCCAATTATCCTCGCCAGATGAACGGGTTGATGAGTGGGAAAGGCGGCCAAATGTGTCGCTACAGCGCCCGTGTAGCAGTGTCGTGTGCTGTATAATTGTTGGCCGAGGCTCGCCGCCGTTAAACGGTCGTTTATTATGTCACTGTTAACAGCCAACAGGGATCTCATTACAGGGTCACGTGTCTTGCGGCGTGGTCTGAGGATGCGGGACATGATACATTCGTGGGACGTGACGGAACTTTTAACCTACAGACTACTCTTGTCTGACTAGTCAACAAGTCTGTGCTTACTTAGTAGAACATCAGATCCAAGTACATTCTTTCCTATCAACTGTACTTGGTCTGTGGTCCGCATTTGGTGGTGGCAGCAACCTTCTGATAACTGACTTTCCAAGGCTTTGTGTTACATCATCAGATCCAAGTACATCCGTCGATATCAACTGTACTTTGTCTGCGATCTCGTGTCTATTTATCTGATCGCTAAAATCCGTTCATTTCATCATGTATTTATTTTACTTGCTCAGGTTTTGGAGGATACTGAACATTTTTAAGGGCAACACTCACAGAAAAGACGGGGCTATATTTTGTGAGCGAGATATGGGTTGTGCACAGACATAGCTCCTTTTGCAAAGTCTGTACGCATGCTCTGCAGTTGCATGGAATATTAAAGCGTCTGGAAAATTTCCGTTCATTGATGTCTCAAAATTGGACAGTTGCAAGAGGAAAATTATTTAAATTTGTTTAAATTACTAAATGTGATAAATGGGGAAACAGTAAAGCCTACAGTGGTGAACCTTGTATTGTGATTTGTTAAAATCACTTTAATCAACATCGTCAGCTGTCTTCAACTATAATAGAAACATGCTCCGAAATGTTCTCGGATATTTGTAGTCAGGACAGTCTCTGTCCGCGTTATTGTCGCTCCTTGCGGTCAGGTACATGATACGGTGCGGCGTGAAACCGCACATTGACGCTTGGCGCGGCCGACAAGCCTCTGCGCAGATTACCAGCGTCTCCGTGTACACGGTTTGTAATCTGCCCCTTAATGCACTTTCCAGTTCATTATTTATCTGCCGCTTGAACGGTGTAATTGTTTTGATTTTTTTACTCAAATGGAGAACCTCAGTAGTGTCACTGATATGCCGCAGTAGGCTTAGTCTGTGTTTGTCCTGCGGGACCTAACTCTAGACGCAGGTGTGTCCGAGATGGAAAATTGTTGACTTGGAAACAATTGGGTAAGGAATACGAAACTTTGCACTATAAAGGCTGGCCAGGAAACTCAATTAAATCACTGACATGTAATCATTTGCCAAAAAAATTAAAATTATGATGGAATCGAATTTGGAACTAATAGTTTTGCAGTTTCTTTACATGCGGGATTCTGGTCTACTTCATATCCTCGTTATTTTGTCCGCTCTTTAATGTGTATGGTCCGTGTATTTATTTTATAGCATAACTATACGCATTATAAATATTTCAATTTACGAACATTGTACTGTAATTACAGTGATAATTTACGAAACAGCAAAACAATACTTTTTCATTTGTGAAAATTATTACAATTGAATACGATACATTTATTACCTTATTCTTTTCTGTAGATGAGTAAAGATTGTTCTGCACTATAGTTCCTAAAATGAGGAATGAACACATAAAAATAAGCCGATATAACGGGCCGTAACAAAAGGAAATGAAAATCGCTTCAATTATTGTATTCGGTTTCTTTAAAAATGGGCTTATCTACGATTTTCTTGTCATCACGATGGTAGTCATAGACCAATGTACACGTTTTTATTTTACCTTTAATTTTGATTAAACATTCTTCTCTAGACAAAGAGGAATCTCTCTGGGACCTTTCTATTTAGTCATCGAAGTCAATAATTAATTAACAATATCCGGTCTGCGAGTTCCTACAAATATTTCCCCTCCATCCCTAAAGTACTAACTAACGCATGTGTTGAAGACAACAAGATGGATACCAGTGCTACAGAGTACGAGTCCTGTACGGTTTGCAGGATATTCCCAGGCTAAGCCGGCTCGCGAGTAAGATGTTAGTGATCGCACATGAGTTATTGGGGCCGTCACAGCGGTAAAGTCGCTCGCTGTATTCACCAGTGCTGCAGAGTACGAGTCCTGTACGGTTTGCAGGATATTCCCAGGCTAAGCCGGCTCGCGAGTAAGATGTTAGTGATCGTACATGAGTTATTGGGGCCGTCATAGCGGTAAAGTCGCTCGCTGTATTCACCAGTGCTGCAGAGTACGAGTCCTGTACGGTGTTTGCAGGATATTCCCAGGCTAAGCCGGCTCGCGAGTAAGATGTTAGTGATCGCACATGAGTTATTGGGGCCGTCACAGCGGTAAAGTCGCTCGCTGTATTCACCAGTGCTGCAGAGTACGAGTCCTGTACGGTTTGCAGGATATTCCCAGGCTAAGCCGGCTCGCGAGTAAGATGTTAGTGATCGTACATGAGTTATTGGGGCCGTCATAGCGGTAAAGTCGCTCGCTGTATTCACCAGTGCTGCAGAGTACGAGTCCTGTACGGTTTGCAGGATATTCCCAGGCTAAGCCGGCTCGCGAGTAAGATGTTAGTGATCGCACATGAGTTATTGGGGCCGTCACAGCGATAAAGTCGCTCGCTGTATTCACCAGTGCTGCAGAGTACGAGTCCTGTACGGTTTGCAGGATATTCCCAGGCTAAGCCGGCTCGCGAGTAAGATGTTAGTGATCGTACATGAGTTATTGGGGCCGTCACAGCGGTAAAGTCGCTCGCTGTATTCACCAGTGCTGCAGAGTACGAGTCCTGTACTGTTTGCAGGATATTCCCAGGCTAAGCCGGCTCGCGAGTAAGATGTTAGTGATCGCACATGAGTTATTGGGGCCGTCACAGCGATAAAGTCGCTCGCTGTATTCACCAGTGCTGCAGAGTACGAGTCCTGTACTGTCTGCAGGATATTCCCAGGCTAAGCCGGCTCGCGAGGAAGATGTTAGTGATCGTACATGAGGTATTGGGGCCGTCACAGCGATAAAGTCGCTCGCTGTATTCACCAGTGCTGCAGAGTACGAGTCCTGTACTGTTTGCAGGATATTCCCAGGCTAAGCCGGCTCGCGAGTAAGATGTTAGTGATGATCGCACATGAGTTATTGGGGCCGTCACAGCGATAAAGTCGCTCGCTGTATTCAAAGATACTCGTACTTTATAGCGTGTGTCCCATATCGATCGACCCCAGCCAGCTAGCTGCTAGCATAGCGTTACCTGTTGCTGCTGCGGCCAGCTGCAGCAGTTATTACAGCAGATCACAATCTACAACGCTTACTGAAATTCTTGTAGGGAAAGTTAGGCGTTGGTTGGATGTAATTCCCACCGTAAAAGAGATTTTCAATTAAATCTGGACTGCACATGAAGAGAGGATGCAATCGGTTATTGATAGAATTTATTGATTTTTTATTTTTTATACAATTTGTTGATGATAAAAATGTATTTAGTATTTCACAAAAAATTATAGACTTTTGAAGTAGTGATTGAGGTTATCTTGATATCAGGCCCACGGAATACGGTTTAAGGATAAGCAATTTTCAAAGTTTGTGTGTTTGAAAAATAACTGCAGGCAATTACACGACCAAAAACTAAACAATTAAATTCCCTTAGTAATATATCATTAAAACACTTACTTTTCTGAAAAATGTACGCTTTTGCCTGGCACATATTTGTGCGATTTGATTATTCACGACAGACGAGCGGCACAATTAATTATGTGGCGGTTTCGTCATTAAAATCGATCATTGACACATTAGTGTGCCGCTGACTTCCCTCAATTTGTTAAGACATTATTTAGGTGTGGTGTATGGTGTAGGTTTGAAACGTTGTGTACGGCCTATTGGGAGTACAGATGGCCGAGCGGTCTAAGATGAGTTAGAGATAGCGCAGGTTCGAATCCTGTATGTGACACTTGTACTGTATCGTCTCTCCCCCTTATCCTGTTTGATAAGATCCTCGCACAGGCCAGTAGCCCATGAGGACGGGCAGAATAAGGCTTCAAAGGTAAGGGGATCGGCTTCTCCTTTATAGACAAAATAAAAACAGATATGTGGCATCTCCTATGTGCAACTTGGGTTTTGACTGTGTCGTGTTAAAATTTGTAATTTGGTTGTTAACGTTGATCTTTAGAATTTATTACAGCTGAACTAATGTCGATTGATATTCCAGAAGTGATTTCAACCTAACTGAATGAGAAGTGATTTTCTTAATAATTAATTATCACCTAAATTTTTATAGTTTTCAGCTGATTTGTAAAAAGCATTTATATTGATCAGACAGGTTTACCAACCATCCGACCAATAGAATAGAATTTCTTTCAAACGACGTAACAAAAACGGGGATTTATTATTTACTTGATGAAAACCACGAGGAAAGTATAATATTATGTGATAGGTTTGAAACTGGTAAAAAATCTACTTTCTTTTAATTCAGAAAAAAATATGTCGTTGTGCAAAACAAATTGACTCAAACCGTACACCCCATGCTTGCTGGTCTTTGAAAATCTTTCATTATAGTATTTAAAAACTGAAAAATTTAATGTAAAAACGTTGTAAGGCACTAATTAGAGAACTGTGATAGTTTGAAGATTTTTTGGCCAAAACGGTTTTTTGAGCGCAGCGAGTGAACGACATATCATTATCATTAATTAACTTAACCACATTGATTTGTTGGTCTTGTTATTACGCACACATTTCTCCATTTAACTCTTGTGGTTTCCAAGATCCCTTTAGTGTGCATACAATTTTGAACATTTTATATGGTATTTATCAGCTGGTGTATATACACGAAAACAGTTGTGTATTGCTGAAGGCCAAATGTTACATATATAAAAATCAAAGAAGATACGATACTCTCACGCCTAATAAATTGGTTAATATTAGCTTAACATTACTTATATAAAATAAAACCTCTTCAAGCAATTTAAGTTATTAAGTAACTAAGTTTGGCTTGTGGGGGTAGTCATATTCTGTGTCGCTGGTACCTTGGTACTCGGTATTTTTGCAATATTTGAGTAAATTTAAACAAACCGTGTGACATATAAATGCTTCAACTGGGAGCGGGCATGTTAAATTATTAACAGAGTGTTTCGTCAGCCATAATTCATGTACTGTAAAGATTCTTTATCGATTTCCCTGAATCTTGATTAATTATTACTTGGAACACCTGTAATTCTTCGTAGAGGGACCAAAAGGTTTTAGAATTTTCCTGTCTTTAGAAACATTTTAAAAGAAATTTAATTCTAAATGTTTTTAAAAGTAAACACAACGTTAAACAGATCCTACCGCCAAACCTGTATCATATACGAGTCGATCAGACTCGATTAAACAATCAATTCATTTGAAAAAGTGAGTAAGGATTTTATGAAATCGATATGACTCATACCATGTCCATCTCAGTAATTGTGTCCAAGAAATATCATTGGCCTTCGCTTGCGCGACTAGAGGACCTCAGTATATTACATCATCAGGGTTGAAACTGCTTGGTAATTTTATGAGTTTGAATAATATCTAGTACCTTGGGTTCCGGAACTAAGAATATATCTGTTGTGACAAACAATATTACTATCCGAATTTTAAAGATAGTTTCAGTTTGAATTATTTGCGTAAATAAACGAATAAGCAGTAATTTTATGGTGCACAGCTATTGCTTGTACCATTTGTGCGTTATCCATGATTTCTTTCTACAATAAACCGGAGCTTAGCGTTTTTTAAATTGTCCGAGGTATTTCAAACAGAACGTTCATCACGCTTTTAAAATTGGTTCGAAACATTTGTGTGTCGTGTGTTGAGTAATTTTTGACCAAACTAATAAAGTATAGCAGGGTTTCAAGATATTTGCCATCGTAATATGTTACAAAAGGTATAACACAACGTTTCGAGGATTGGAATCCATCCTCTTCGTTAGGTGGGGGAGGTATTAATATATACAAAAATGAGGAACAAACAGAAAGAAGGGAAAGAAAAGTGTTCAATCATACCTAAAAGCTGCTTGGAATCCAGTCCAGGGTATGTTATCCTTGTTATCTAAAGTACTTTTATCCTTTCATATTTTCCATCGTCAATAACAAACTTTAAACAAAAAGTAATAAAGTAAATAACATAAAATGTAAATAAGAGGCCAACTTTGAATTATTTGTTATTTTATATCAGTAGTTATTGTTTTACTCTTGTTTTCCACGTACATTCTTGATACTTAAGTGAACGATTTTATGGGGGATGAGAGAGAAGGGATCGCCTAAAATTAAAAACCATGTTCTCTTTGAGTTACTTTGAAGAAAATATGTTCGATGGAAAGGTTTATTCCGTAGGTTTTGTATTTTATATGTTTTAGGTTGTATAAGAATAGGTTACCCAAAGTTGGCTATTGCAAGTAAACTCTGTGGAATGGAAGTTAGGTTAAACACCAACTTTGCCTACTTAACTGACACAGTTTAGTTAAAATTTGCTATGGTGGGTTAAACGTTAAGAACTATCTCGGCTGAAAATGCTTGCGATATTTTGGAATTCGGAGACTTTCTTAACCAAGTTTTTGTGTATTTATATGAAAGGTTAGACAGCTGTCGTCATTTTAAAAAGCCTCAAAACTTCTACATTTATTCTAAAACGGTAGTCCGTTCGAATTAAGATAAGACGGCGTTAAAAAACCTTTGATAAAATAAGAAATGTTACATCACGCCTGTAACTGTGTAGGCCATTGCTATGGCAGGATGTGCCGTCCCTAGTGCACCGTTTTTGGCTGTGGTCGCCGAGCCGAGACAGCTGTATGGAAATGTTGTGGGTCTCCTCGGTCGTCGGCATTGTTGTTGTACGTGTCCGGGCTCTTAATGTCCTTAGTCATAATCACGCCTTCAGGCACCACTTCATTTATAAATTGTATAGTTTTTATTGGGCTCTGTAGAAGCCATATGGCTATCACAATACATTAACTTTGCTGTGAAGACAGTAAGTACTTAGGGAGCAGAAATCTGGTATTTTAGATGTGGTCGTCGAGCCGAGACAGCTGTATGGAAATGTTGTGGGTCTCCTCGGTCGTCGGCATTGTTGTTGTACGTGTCCGGGCTCTTAATGTCCTTAGTCATAATCACGCCTTCAGACACCACTTCATTTACAAATTGTATAGTTTTTATTGGGCTCTGTAGAAGCCATATGGCAATCACAATACATTAACTTTGCTGTGAAGGCAAATGCCACTAAGGGAGCATTATGATTATTACTTTCTCCGATGATTTTAACGTAAATACAGTATAGGCTCGTTAATGTGGACAGTGCTTTAAATAAATAAGTGTAGCGATGATTTAAACTCACCATTGTTACAAATAACTGTCACCATTTTCTGTAGTAAACTTAGCCTTTCTACGTTTTACTCGGACTTATTATCCGTGACCGTCCTCAGGTTATGGCAAAATCATTGTTGGCGTCATTGATCCTTGACAGCTGTGAGCTTTGAATTGTTAACTCATACTCGTACTTTTTACGAACAAAAATTATCTGTAAATGGCAAAAACTAATTTGTAGTAAACATCTGGTATCCGATGTTCCTGAGCCCACTCCACCAAGGTGAACCACTCTGATTGATAGTTGGTAGGGTACGTCAGGTCGTAAACAAGATATAAGAGAAACTCTAGGTAGCAATAAAACTATATAACGCCATCCATTACAAGAGTGGAGAAGAGACGAAGTGACCGCAGAAGGAATGATGGAGAAAGCCGCAGTTGATGTGGAGGTAATGGTGCCCATGTGTATCACAATCAAGAGTTAGAGAACAGACTGCACTTGTCAGACTCTGCTGGTGAGTTGGTTACATCTGTGTGATGTTACATTACTGTAATATACTCTGTGCTCACTACGTGGGTCTCTGTGTCATGATAATGGTGCCCATGTGTATCACAATCAAGAGTTAGAGAACAGACTGCACTTGTCAGACTCTGCTGCTGAGTTGGTTACATCTGTGTGATGTTACATTACTGTAATATACTCTGTGCACACTACGTGGGTCTCTGTGTCATGATAATGGTGCCCATGTGTATCACAATCAAGAGTTAGAGAACAGACTGCACTTGTCAGACTCTGCTGGTGAGTTGGTTACATCTGTGTGATGTTACATTACTGTAATATACTCTGTGCTCACTACGTGGGTCTCTGTGTCATGATAATGGTGCCCATGTGTATCACAATGAAGAGTTAGAGAACAGACTGCACTTGTCAGACTCTGCTGCTGAGTTGGTTACATCTGTGTGATGTTACATTACTGTAATATACTCTGTGCTCACTACGTGGGTCTCTGTGTCATGATAATGGTGCCCATGTGTATCACAATGAAGAGTTAGAGAACAGACTGCACTTGTCAGACTCTGCTGCTGAGTTGGTTACATCTGTGTGATGTTACATTACTGTAATATATTCTGTGCTCACTACGTGGGTCTCTGTGTCATGATAATGGTGCCCATGTGTATCACAATGAAGAGTTAGAGAACAGACTGCACTTGTCAGACTCTGCTGCTGAGTTGGTTACATCTGTGTGATGTTACATTACTGTAATATATTCTGTGCTCACTACCTATGTCTCTGTGCCAAGATTGGAAAAAATTCTAGGTGGGAGATTAATAAAACTTGACCTGTAAATTCTTTTTCAAAGTTTTCGAATTCTGTCGAAGTTTTCTGGGGTTTATTGATCTCTAAGTCACAACGAACTTAAAATACATTCTAAAAGTCCATTGATGTCCGTAGACTCTACAACGAACGCATTAGAGCAGTTTTGTCCGATAACTAAACCAAGGACAGTCTGGGGCCAGTAATCCAGATTGGGAAGTTTATTCCCTGAACGTTCTAACGAAAGCTAAGAACGAAAAATACAGCAATTCCTTTGAAATTAGTGTATTATACATGCGAATACTATTATAAAGAATGTTTACAATAATACCAAAAGTAACACTTTTAGTGGCATTTTTAATAGTATCTTTACCAGGTTAAAGTTTAATTAACGGTAAACATTGTAATATCCGCGTTGTGCTGCATATTTTATTAATTCAAAATGAATACGTATAAGGTTTATACAATTTTTCGATAGTGTGCAGAGAAATCTGAAACCTTTCTGACAGACATTAATAATTTGTGACTAACTAGAAACTAAGAAAACAAAGTTGGAGTTCCCTCTAACACAATGTTACTAGACATCTTGTGTCATGAATTTAGTCAATCGGCAAGCATATAATTAAACGTTACTCTAGATATGTTGTATACACTCGTCACGCTGGAGATTGATTGTTAATCAATTTTTTGTCGAGTGTAACGTTGCTAGTTTGTTATCCGCAAGAATTGAATGTATCTCGTTCGCCCAAATTTGACGGAGTCCAGTGACTATTGCTTACCGCTTCGTCAAGACCAGTTGTTGAGTGGCCGAGCGACCGGGCAATAGGCGAAGGCTGTGGACCTCGGCTGCCCTCCGCTAATTTGTCATGTTGCCCAACGCCCGGTGGTAGGTGTCAGGCCTGCACATGTGCGTGTACTACCGTGCCGTGCCGATCCTGCTTGACCCGTTCATTTGATCTTCGTGCTTTACCCAGTGCCGAGAAAAGAATTAACTTCCCAATCCATATGTAAATTCGCGTAGAGTCATGTCAAATTCGAATTAAACACCATGCTTATTGTCAAAATAGTATTTCTGTTGTGGATTTTTCAAGTATGACATGGAAACGTTTGGTTTTGTAAATATTGGAAATTGGGTTTCCTGGAGCTTTTTCTACAATATCCACATTTAACCTCGCTAGTCCGGCAGACATATCTGAGAGACATTGTAAACGAACACAGACAACCATGGAATTGAAGAATTTAAAGTATCTTATGGTAAGCAAAAGTGCCCCATTTCCTTCCCCAGAGTGCAAGCTAAAGAGTAACATCGTTTTAATTTATATTTATATCAGTTTTTTATATCTCTAGCTTTACACATAACGCACCTATGGTGGGAGTAGTTGATCAATGTGAATCTTGAGTTAAGCTCGAGATCATTTTGCTCTTAGTTATACCTTCACCTGGATTACTATATATATATTTTTTAGTGTGGCGTGCCTGATAAGCTCGAGTTCACTTTACTTCACCTGGATTAACTATATATATTTTATAGTGTAGGCGTGTCTGATGTCGAAACGATGTAAAGAGTTCATTCTGAACTTCTTAGTTGCCGACTATTTTTGTATCTCTTCAGCCGAACATGATTTCAGATTCCAGTAGTCAGTGTGTGACAGCGTCAGATTCCAGTAGTCAGTGTGTGACAGCGTCAGATTCCAGTAGTCAGTGTGTGACAGCGTCAGATTCCAGTAGTCAGTGTGTGACAGCGTCAGATTCCAGTAGTCAGTGTGTGACAGCGTCAGATTCCAGTAGTCAGTGTGTGACAGCGTCAGATTCCAGTAGTCAGTGTGTGACAGCGTCAGATTCCAGTAGTCATTGTGTGACGGCGTCAGATTCCAGTAGTCAGTGTGTGACAGCGTCAGATTCCAGTAGTCAGTGTGTGACGGCGTCAGATTCCAGTAGTCAGTGTGTGTGACAGCGTCAGATTCCAGTAGTCAGTGTGTGACAGCGTCAGATTCCAGTAGTCAGTGTGTGACAGCGTCAGATTCCAGATGCTACACGTAAGAGGAAGGTGAACTGGAACTAAACTCAACATTTATAGCTTCGGCGTTGTCTCTTCTTATTCATTTCAATTGAGATATCATACAATGGATTTTGCCATGTAACGGTTTTTATTCGTCCTCTTCCTCTTATATCATTGAGGTTAAGGTTTAAGGTGAAAAGAGGTTAATAGTTTGAAACCCATTAAATATAACTTCTAATGATATTATTTAACTTCTGAACTCTTTAATTCTTGTCTTATGATTTGGTGGGGGATTGTTGACGCTCCTGGTATGAAACGTGTAGTTTTGTGAACAGTCTTTTTAGTTTTAAATTAATATAGATATAAAGCTCAAAATAAGTCAGTACTTTTAATTTCTAAAGGTAAAATTTAGAATTTTAATTAATTGAAAGACAATATACAACTATTAATGGGAATTTGTGTAATTAAAGCGAGCTATTTATGGTGCACAGTTATAAAACTATTATAGTACTTAAAATTTACAAATGTGTAACAATATAGTGTAGAAGAAACTCCATTGGTAGACTAGTGAACTCTTATTTGAATCGTTAAGCGGAGGTTCAGTAGGGTCCCGGCTGTAAAACGACGCTCGACGCATGTCAACTAATTTGAAAACATTGACGACTAGTGTTCCTGCAGCGCCATAAATAAGGCGGTGGTCTAATTTGGACAACATCTACTAACATCAAAGGCGTTTTAAATACACCGGTGTAAATCAACCTGACGAATGAATCTTAAGTTTACGCTTTCTAAATCGATTCAGGAACATATTTATTACCATTTTTCAGTCTCGCGTTAGCATATGTTTCTGTCGTCTGGATCGCAATAATTTAGATGTAACCTCTTCATTTAGTCCTTTGTGTACGGTGCAGAATTACACTTTTTTATGAAAAATTTAAGCATTTTGTTTAAAACCCATTGATGACGGTAGAACATTTAGGAGTTCGTAAACTGTCGCAGACCTTTGCGGTTTTTATGTTTAAGCAAACAGAAACCAGTGTATCGAAAATCTATTTCGGTTTTTGTGGCGCAAAATCGATAATCGATATAGAACGTAACTGTACAAAGTGAACATATCAGGAACAACACTCAATTGCATGTCAGTTCCGTCAGCCACGAAGAGGAATGAATCTTTATGCTAGATATGTCCGAATCGCACCCTTTAACCCAATTTCTTTGCTACAACATTTTATATATCCGATATCATTATATCAGAAAGTACATTTCGAAATGTTCAATAAAAGAATCTTCAACGATGTCAAATTGTTAGCAATGATGTAGTATGCTTTTATTTGTAACATTAGCTAAATATAAAGAATAAGCTTTACTAATGTATAATGGGAATTGTACATACAAAACTTTGAGATACAAGTTGGTAATATTATCTAAATCTGTTCGTTACCACTAAGAAATTGCGTTCAACGTTCAGTTTATTGTGTTAATCTTATAAAATGTTTAATCGATATAGTTTACTACTCTTCGACTGATTTATTACAACACGTATTCACTAAAATGCTTGTTATCATTGTTTTTTGAGTTTCAAATCTTGGCATTTAAGAAACGTTTTTAATTTATTTCTTTTTATCCGTACACTGCAACTAGTAATTTTCTCTTATAATAAACGCGGTATTATAAAGGATATAGTTTTTTTTGTGTGTTAGTTCCAGACTTTGTTCTAATAGTGAAACTGACTACTTTTTATTTTGTGTTGAAATGCTTTGAAGTCCTAGTCTCAGTAAAACATGATTGTTTCTCTAAATGCACTAGGCTACTTAAAAAGATCTGTTGTCAATATTATAGGATTCCTTTACCGGAGATCATAAAAATAAGATTATCAAGTCAGCTGAATAACCTTCATTCCTCGACCAGCTAAGAGAAAGCGTGCTGAATAAATGAAGCTAACATCTGTTGAGCGTTGCATTCAAGGTGGATTCTAAAATAATAATCGCGCTGCCCGTCTTTTCCTCTCTTCTAATAATGACGTCTTCATGTCACATTCCGCTATCGGTGCTTCCATTCTGCAACAACAATATGGGGTTTCCTGGAGCTTTTAACACATAACGTACCTATGCTTATAAGTCAGTACTGACTTATAAGCATAGAATTCGCTGATGAGAATGATCATCAGCGTACCGCTCGTCTTGATCAGAGCTCGGTGACTCAGTTTCCGCGTTATCGCTATTTATTAGTTGCGTGACAGCTGCAAGACTATCAACGCCAACGACAACTTGTAAGATTGCTGGCCCGGCGATAGGAGCCAATGTTTCCGTGTGACCTTATCACATAACTCCGCGGTCGGTGCAATTCTCGACCAAACAAGCGACCGTTCAGTGATATTCGGCGTTTTGAGATAAGCCAGTACACTTATCTGTTTGTTGCTCTGATTTAGGGGAGTGTTCCCAACCGATATTCCGTTATCTCTTGTGTGATAATGAAACGTCACCGTATCGTAATTCTTTAAATTGTTGAGACCAAATGAAAATTCCACTCAGATACGTACGGCCTATATCTATTGTCAACACTCGAAATGAATATTTGCCTGTTACGCCAGATTCGAGAATGTTCGCTGTTATACACTATACTGTTTTAGGAGAACCTTGGTCCCTCTTGACACATACAAACGTAGCTGGCCTTCGCAACCAGACTATCTGCATGCCCTGGAGACCTGGCGCACAACCACTACTTTAATATTTTCTAATTTATTTATATTATCGTATATAATGTATTATCTCCATGAATGAATAGGTCTAAATACGGCATAAGTATGACATTTTAAAGTAGAAAACTATATGAACACATCAATCTACATTTAAAAGATAGCTTTACTGTCACATTAGGACCTCGTATTTGGACACATTTATTACATTTTGTTGTGATCAGAGACATCCAGACTATATCGTGAAAATATCGTGTAATCGAGGTTAAGAGGCATAGGCTACTCATTGTTGCATTACGTGCACAATGGAGTGCATTACGATGTTTTAGATATACGGTAGAGCAGACGCGTTTTCTTACACATAACGTCATCATTAAGAGCTGGCGTTTATTCAGTTTTTGTATTGTTGGCTATTCGCTGAGAACCTCAATGTGGCCATGTCCTGTCACAGTAAATTTACTTTAAATCAGCTATTTATTATTCGATTTAAATAATGTTGGTGTCATTACATTTGTGATAATATCCTATAAAAAAATGTTATTCGTGTAATTCTTGAGAAAAATTGCTGTTTTTGAAATAGTCAAAGTTTTATTGGCCGTCATTTTAAAAATATTAAAGATAATTTCATGATTATTCTTTACTGGCCTTTGGTATCATAAACATATGAACCAAATTTGGCATAATTAAACGTTTTTTAAGATATTAATTTTTTTAAGCCACTTATAGACAGACAGATAGGAAACTAAGCCTCAGAGACCCATTTTCAGATGGCAAAATGGTTTGTCTTTACCTGAGCAATACCTTTATCCACAGAGTTAAGTTTCCAATGATGTTGGCGTTCGTACTTTTAGAGATAATATGAAAAGAAACATAAAAGTTAAGAAAAAGTAAATTATATTCAAGAAAGGTGTACTTACGTCACATATGACATAAAATCGTACTATTTATTCATTCATTAATATTATATCTCATTCCATTTTCTTTCAATAGAATTTTTTTTGGACGCTAGAAAGAAGTGAATGCACATATTAAAAATTCCATTCAAGATTGGAAATATTTTTCTTTTTAGATGATTGGTTGCGCGAGGGACATATTCTATCATCCGAGTGTTCTCACAGGATGAAGACAATGCATCACATACCCTTACCTTCTCGCGACATGAGATCAGACCCAATCGCCTCTGACCGCAAGCCCGTGGGAGAACGCTCTCTAATAGAATGGCACGGAGAGCTGGGTGTGTAATGGGTGCTATACAGCCAGTCCTGGAGATCGTGACATATTCAGTATTGACATCATTAACTGCTTTACTCTCTCTCAGTCGTGAGCAGTCCCTAACAAACTTGATATTTGTCATTTTGTTCTGGCAAGTAAAACGTTGACAATCGTGATCAATTTGGTGTTTGATTAAGTGTTTGGGCCTTCGTTGTTGGCTATCAAGCCCCTCGGTGTCTCTGTCTTATTAATGTTTCTGGACCGAGAATGGACAGTATAGGTCCTGCATGACATAACACGGACTCCACTTCAGATAAACCCGACTCAAGAGAGAAACGTCCATGCCCTCTACATAGCCATAGGCATCCTAAGTCTGTAAGGTGATAAAATGCTCAGACTTTAATCGATGTCCCCTCCCCGCTGGTGCTTTTGCAGGCCTAATTAAGAAGTGCAAGTACAAATGATTTCATTTTTTAAATAAGCCTACTGACTGATGTGTTCAACAATACCTTACCACTTAATATAGTGTATTTTGAAGTGGAAAGGCATGACCGATGAGTTATCATTACAGCGAATCGACCTTTTCATGTGACCGCACTGTAAGTACTGTCCCTGTATCGTGTGCTGAGTAAACGGCCGGAAGCTGTGTTTGAGAACTCGCAATTCATAAGAAGGAAATGATGAGACCTCTAAATATGTGCGAACATGAATGAATTCATGTAGTTCAGTTGGCAACTCCGGTTGGTTTAATCAGGCAAGACGTACTGAAAGTACTGTCCCTGTACCGTGTGCTGAGTAAACGGCCGGAAGCTGTGTTTGAGAACTCGCAATTCATAAGAAGGAAATGATGATACCTCTAAATATGTGCGAACATGAATGAATTCATGTAGTTCAGTTGGCAACTCCGGTTGGTTTAATCAGGCAAGACGTACTGTAAGTACTGTCCCTGTACCGTGTGCTGAGTAAACGGCCGGAAGCTGTGTTTGAGAACTCGCAATTCATAAGAAGGAAATGATGAGACCTCTAAATATGTGCGAACATGAATGAATACATGTAGTTCAGTTGGCAACTCTGGTTGGTTTAATCAGGCAAGACGTACTGTAAGTACTGTCCCTGTACCTTGTGCTGAGTAAACGGCCGGAAGCTGTGTTTGAGAACTCGCAATTCATAAGAAGGAAATGATGATACCTCTAAATATGTGCGAACATGAATGAATTCATGTAGTTCAGTTGGCAACTCCGGTTGGTTTAATCAGGCAAGACGTACTGTAAGTACTGTCCCTGTACCTTGTGCTGAGTAAACGGCCGGAAGCTGTGTTTGAGAACTCGCAATTCATAAGAAGGAAATGATGATACCTCTAAATATGTGCGAACATGAATGAATACATGTAGTTCAGTTGGCAACTCTGGTTGGTTTAATCAGGCAAGACGTACTGTAAGTACTGTCCCTGTACCTTGTGCTGAGTAAACGGCCGGAAGCTGTGTTTGAGAACTCGCAATTCATAAGAAGGAAATGATGATACCTCTAAATATGTGCGAACATGAATGAATTCATGTAGTTCAGTTGGCAACTCTGCTTCCATTACTATGGCGGAATAGTGAGCAACCTACTTCCGAGTGGGCGTACTCTACTGGTGCCTTCTGCTGAGATCTGGAAACAGTACACACGAAATATGTCTAGTTTTGATTACTTACTTTAGAGAGTGAAGCTAACGTAGTTTGCTTCAGTTGTGAGGACAATCACATTCAAAGGCCTAGACTTCAACCATTTTTTTAAAAACTTCACGATTATAACTAAGGGCGCAAAATTTTCAATATAGGTATGCTTTAATGTTCCATGAGAGACAGAATTAAGTGATTAAAGAGTAAATGTTCATACAACTATATACTAATTCAAGTATCATCAATTACTGAGTCGTAAATAATTTTGTATGTAATGATATGATCGTAAACTTTATAATAGCTTTACCATTAAAAGAGTCGTACAGCTTAGTAGAGCTAACGAAGCGAGTCTATCATTTATACTAGTAACTATAATGAACGTGGTGAACGATTGGCGAAAGTAATGATTTCATGAATTACAGTGTTGGAGTTTTATTGTATATTTTATAGCGGTTTTTATGTCTTAGGATCCTAGGTTCACTCAGTCCGCGGAGTAGAGCTGCACAACCGAACTCTGACAATTGATATGTAATTGAAGTGATTGTGTGCACAACTGGCATTGTGAGATACATCGTGGTGAATAATTGGTGAAAGCAATGATTTCATGATTTACAGTTGATTAGTGTTGGAGTTTTATTGTATATATTTTATAGCGGTTATTATGTTTTAGGATCCTAGGTTCGCACAGTCCGCGGAGTAGAGCTGCACAACCGAACTCTGACAATTGATATGTAATTGAAGTGATTGTGTGCACAACTGGCATTGTGAGATACATCGTGGTGAATAATTGGTGAAAGCAATGATTTCATGATTTACAGTTGATTAGTGTTGGAGTTTTATTGTATATTTTATAGCGGTTATTATGTTTTAGGATCCTAGGTTCACTCAGTCCGCGGAGTAGAGCTGCACAACCGAACTCTGACAATTGATATGTAATTGAAGTGATTGTATGCACAACTGGCATTGTGAGATCCATCACGACCAGACCGCAGCACTGTGACGCAGTAGGACGCTGCCACGCCAACGCTTCCTTTATGCAACCTGCTGGCTTCAGCCTTCGGGTCAGGAATGTTCCTTGTGCCATCGTCACACGCCTGCGGCCGCCTTTTACGGCAATCCGTGCTGTGACGAAATATCTCTGTGTCTTACCTTCCTTATGGAACTAGTTCGTTACAATAATTATTATTATAAATATATGGTGGATTGTTTGAGACGATAATTGAATAGCAGAAATTTCTCATCGTTATATTATACATCAAAAACAAGACCTATCTCAAGCCGGCACATGCTCTCTTCTTCAGATATGCATAAAAGCTTTAAACAACGAAATGTTAAGCTTGCACTGAAGTAAGCAAACAATTTCAACGCAATGTTACGAACTAACGAGAGTCAAAGTTAAGAACAGAATAGTTGAACGTCAGTTACATGAAATTATACGTGAACCTAATATGAGTTCCTTAATATAACTACTAAAAAGGGAGTAAATTCCAGTTTCTGAAAGTTTCAAGTTTATGGGTTCTGCTGTATTACATAATTATGGTAAACGTCTTAATCCTTTTATCATTACAAAATACAGTTCCAGTTTAGAAGGGAACGTAGGTGTGTGTTTATATCTCACTAAAAAGAAATGAAAGAAGGAAAGTTTTCTTTCCAAAAATATATTTAATAAACACTATATCTACTGTTGAGAAGCAAATAACATACAATTTTGTGTCTTTACTTTTAACAGTTCGAGATTATACGCCTTTCAAGCAAGGAAAAACGAGGTCGGAGAAACGGATTATTCCACTCCCGGAATAACATGAGATGGTTGAGATAAGTAAACGAAGTGAAAACCTACATACCTTACAAGATTGTCGAGGCGGGGATGAAGAACGACGACAACTAACTTTCCCTGTACCATTACATATTTATCTGATCTGAGGTTGCAAACCATATTACTCAAACATGCCATAAATCTGTCCTTATTGTCAGTGAGCATTGTAATCAGTGCTCTAACATTAATAATGTTCTTTGATTCCAGGTAAGATGAAATGCCAGTCGGTGTCCACTAGAGATAAGTTCCTGATTTGATGTAAGTCCGTGTTTTACTATTTATTTACTGTCGTAGTTTATACGGCTGTGTGACATTCTTGCCAAGTGTATGAGATTGCTCACCTGAGTTTTTTTACAATGAAAGCAACATCAACAGGAATGAAGAATATTGGAAATGTACTGTAGATAGAAAAGGAATGAAATGACGACAGGTCACACGTAAGTTACTACAGCCCCTGCAGTTCATTGAGGATGGGCATCTACTAAAAATCCATGTGGTTACCTAGACAAACTCTACTCCTCACTGTTTATGTATTGCAAGTCACAATAAGCAACCGAGATGTGAGGGAAAACGCAATAAGTGGACAAATTCATCAATTGCATAAACTTACCAAGTGGACACACTTGCCAAGTGAACACGAAGTGGAAACTCTTGAAGTGAACAAATTCATGATAGGTGAACAAACTTCCCAAGTGAGCAAACTCACTAAGTGGACAAACTCGCCAAGTGGAAACTCCTCACCTGAACATATTCATCATAAGTGAACTCCGCGGGTCCGAGACGATCAAATTCGGACTGTATTCTGACATGACGTGGACATGATTTAATTGGGCTCTACACTACTTCTGAGTTATAGCCAGTCGTGATGATAGCCTAATGTCGATAGCGGCATGAAAACCCGTCAACATAGGAACCTCACATACCACTTGAATGTCATTGACACAATGGTAAACTTTATCGGAGTTACGGCGTTCCTCAGTGTTGGTCAATTGTGTCTGTGCGACACAGTCCATCAGCATGCGGACCACCTTCGGCTTTATGACAGTTTTTTCAGTTTATTGCTACCAAATGGCATCCACGCGGCACCTCCATTATCAGTGATAGGACCGCCACCACCCTGTGTGATTTTATACCGTAATTCTACATTAATAAGTCAATCTGTTGTGATCACTGCTCAGTTACAAATAGCTCATTACAATGATTCGTCATTATTGCTCACGACCTCACTTACCATTGTTCCATCGTGCTTCTACTTACCACAAGTACTTGAGATTATACTTACTATGGACGTAAAGGAGTTAGATTTCGAATGTCTTAAAAAATGAGACATTAAAATTGATTAAGTGTAAAGCAGAAGAACAGTATCGCTTTGTGCATCCTTCAAAGCATCTTTAATTTTTTATTCTAATTTGTTTTGCCTTTGTACTGGCAGATTGTTTAAGAAACATTACTTTAAGTTCTGTATTTTGTTGTGTAGTCACAGCAAATATGACAAAACGTTAGTTTCGCTGTCAAAGCGGAAACGTCGTGACTTGCACGTGAGCAGGAACGGTTTTCACGGTTAACCTCAAAGAACAGGTAAGTCTGTATCGCGGTCAAGGGCCGGAGCGGACACATTGCGGTTTCTGCTGCAATCTGGTGCTTATGGGAAGTGGATCACGATCCTCATATCTGCATCTACGTCTGTGGCTTTCTAATACTCGTCTGTTGTTGCAACTCATAATTTGTTACGCATTGTAACGTTGAAGAATATTTCTTAAAGCTAGCAAACGAGAACTTATGAATTCGAATTAGTTTAATGTGAAGGTAGCTTAATGCTGTTAAACGCGTAGAATCACCGTAGCATATCTCTCGAACGAGAAATTCACAATTTTGGTTTAAACACCTTGTAACTGAAAATCGTCCTGTACAGGAAGCTGATATATTTCAACAAGTGTACTGTAGTATATTTTAAAAGTGGTTTAACCGTACTACTTAGATGATCTAACTCATAACTATAAAACCAAATAACATTTTTTATTAGTTCTTTTTTATTGTTTTAAGAAAATTCTTTCCGATAATGGGGCACAGGGTAAATAAAATATCCTTTTACTATGACTTGAGTTTTAAGAATGACTTTTTGTAGGTAGGCGGGTGTAGTTTGAACTGTTTCCTCCATCATAAAGATTTTCCCTACTTTTTGTTGATAAACCTCGTAGGTTAAAATTGGTACAGTGTATGAATTGTGTATAATAATTCGAATTAATAGCTTTCAGATGAGGCGTATGCATTATTTCACTTATTTTATGATGTTTTTTGTCGTGAAGGTACATTCTGGAAGGAATGAAAATTCTGTTGATTTATTGGTAAACTAACATATGTAGCAAAGATGTCAATCTTCAGTTAGAGTCGGTTCATCTTTTACGCAGCAAACCATTGTATAAGTAAAGGAAATTGTGAATGAACTTATGCAGGTGTACTAACTTCTGTGCCATACAATTTCCTAACTAAGATATACTCTTTTAAGATAGAACCCACTAATTTTTAATAAAAAAATACAGTTTGAACAAATTGCACACAATTAGGTATTTTGTAATTAAATTTACAACGCTTTGACGTAACATGTTACGAGACAGCAAATCGTGTCGTGTTTCTTCCCAACCTGATCAGGACACTATATCTTCCATGTATGAGTGTGGGTCATTGTCAAGAATAGCCTCACAATAATGACACATCTAGTCTGTATATTAATGAGTTTACACAGTCACTAATTCAGTGGGTGTCCAAATGTAATAACTTCCATTGACGGACCTGGTACACGTGTTTGTGGTGAAGCGCAGCGCAGGCAGGCGTGACCACTGCCAGAGTTAGCACACATTAGTCAGTCAGTGACACGCACACCGGACATAATGTTGACGGAGTGATTGGACCGTTTGTCGAGGGCGGGTACACCTGTCAGTCACTCGCCACCGGATTCCGCGGTACGGGAGAAACTAATTAGCCGGTGTGTCTGGAAACTTCCCGGCCGTCGGGATCATCGTGGATGAGATAGTTCGACGGTCAGCGTTCGTGGTCCGGGTGCGAGAGGTCACGAGATTTTACAATCATGTACATAGAAAATGAGTAATTGTGTTTGTATGGTTAATGCCTCCTTTATCTGTGTATGATTCTTCTGGGAAATATGAGTATCAGTGGGGGCGAGTCAGTTTCAAGCAGGGAGTCACCCAACTCTCTTATCTGCTGTCCCTTATACATTGAGACAGGTGTTTTTGTGGGTAATGCCTCCTCTATCTGTGTATGATCCTTCTGGAAATGGTATCCGTGGGGGCGAGTCAGTTTCAAGCAGGGAGTCACCCAACTCTGAGTCTTATCTGCTGTCCCTTATACATTGAGACAGGTGTGTTTGTGGGTAATGCCTCCTTATCTGTGTATGATCCTTCTGGAAATGGTATCCGTGGGGGCGAGTCAGTTTCAAGCAGGGAGTCACCCAACTCTGAGTCTTATCTGCTGTCCCTTATACATTGAGACAGGTGTGTTTGTGGGTAATGCCTCCTCTATCTGTGTATGATCCTTCTGGGAAGTATGAGTATCAGTGGGGGCGAGTCAGTTTCAAGCAGGGAGTCACCCAACTCTGAGTCTTATCTGCTGTCCCTTATACATTGAGACAGGTGTGTTTGTGGGTAATGCCTCCTCTATCTGTGTATGATCCTTCTGGAAATGGTATCCGTGGGGGCGAGTCAGTTTCAAGCAGGGAGTCTCCCAACTCTGAGTCTGATCTATTGTCCTCTATGCATCACTAGTCGTATGTGAAAAAATTCCTTCTCCGAGGGAGTGCGCTTCTGCCTCACCTACAGGACATCAATCCCGCACCAGAGTTTCAAGTAGCGTGTCTGGGCCGGCTAGCGAGGAAAGAATAATTTAATATAATAAATAGAATAATCTTATTCTGTCCACGTTGGCGCCGGCGTATCAGTCATTAATTGAATCGCGGTATCAGGAATACGTTCTATGGGCTATGGTATGATTCTATTAATATTGAATTTTTGGGTGCAAGTTTTTCCTTAGTTCAATGCTACTCATTTTTTTATAGTGAGTTCATTCACCCTATGCAGGATTCTTATAGTAGGACTTATCTTTTTCTGTGGCCAAATTATGACGCATACTTGTATCTTAGAGTATATGAGATATGACAATGAAATAAAGTGATTGGTTTCAAAAATGTGTTTTATTCCAAACCTTTTACAAAATACGGTTTATCCCCTTCAATAGACTCGTCTGTCTATGCACCCATGCTGAATGCAAATTATGCATGCTTTGTGAAGAAACTACGATGTGCTGTATTACGCATCTTATCTTGTCTCTCGCACTTTTTCCATTACCTTGAACAGTACCTTAATGAGTTATTAAGTTAATCTTGATTTTTTAATAAATATTTGACTTTGTAAAAACGAACTTGAAGCTATAATAATGAGCGTAACCATTTAGAATTGCTCTGTCGAATTTGTCGTCCTCTGTAATGTTAGTAGTCTCTTCTAATTCCCTGCTTCCAACGCATGCGTTGGGCGCTTGGTTGTGAGTGGTATTGGAACATCCACGTTTCGATACTCATGAGCTCTTCTGTTTAATGAAAATCTACGAAAAATAACTTCATGATACCAGAGCAGATGTCGTTCATGTTTTTTGTTTGCTCACGCGAAAGGATTTTTGTAATACTTTGGTGCAAACGTCTTTCATTTTCAAATCATGCCAAATTTATCTTACTTTTTTCTATCATAATCAGAGTACTTTTCGAAGTTATATTTTGAAATTAAATATAATTTAACAACACTTTTATGGTCTTAGAAATACTACGAGACAGATTTAGAGAGCTCAAAAACACAACAATCAATATTTCAAAATTTATTGTATATAGCTTTTCCCGTGTTTAAGTTGCTATTAAATACTACAGTGGCCGAAATGCGTATATGTATAATTACAAGACATCCCGTCTTACTTACGTTTTTACTATCCAGGGTTTCGGAATATATTTGGGAGTTGTCATTTAACGGCACATTATTAATAAAAAAATCGAAATTGTACACAGTAATGATTGTGGTGTGTAAAACCCATTTTATACTACAAATGACTTTATCTCATAAAAATTCCCTGTACAATTGTTATTTATAATTGGATTTTATACGAGAAGCCAATTATTGTATAAAGATTTGAAACCCAGTTGAATAGGAGAAGAATAATTGCTTTTTATCTGCGCTGCCGTTTCAAGAAATTGAAAGATAACGGTGATAAGATACAATGCGGTTCATTGCACCATTCGGTTCCTGATGCAACTCTGGCTAAATGACTCATAGATTTTATTGCGCCACATGTTGACTTATTAAAAACAATCATTATATTTCTTGAAATCTAGTACTTCCGTGGTACTACTTCTATGTATAGTGTACCCTTCAAATATTTTACACATAGGGTGTTGTACTTTCATATCAATAAAGATTGATATGAAATGTACTGGCTCCGCCAGGGCTGAATTAACAATCTAATGTTGCTTACTGCGAGGTTAGTTCTGTTTCATGTAGTGTTTTCTTTGTACATTTTAAAATCTGAAAACTATAAACGTGAACGTACAGATTCTCCAATACAAAGTATAGAAAATTGAGATGGAAAGTCCAGAATAAATCTCAATCTTGTATGACTGAAACTGTAAACTGATAACCACGACTGATTGATCTCGACCTTTGCTCAAACCGCGCAACATGTGGCCCTGTGCTGGCGATAACGTCTATTGACAGTGCCGATAGCTTGACGTGTAAGTTATTACACCCACCGCTGACGTGTGTCAATCAACAGTGATAACACGACCGGCCTGCTTGCTCCTTGTGTGACGTATTCATATCGCTAACGATCGGTACCTCGCTATCCTCGCACAGTGTATATTGAGATATGTTATCTTAACCTAATAACGCCATGTTTCTAACGCCTTATTGCTAAGGAGCCTACTCTTGTAGTTTCTTCTTATGGATAAAAAATTATTGGTAACCGAGGTTGAAGGTTAACCACAATTTATCTAGCAGAGGTATTCGTGTTACAAACGATCGGTAACCCTTTAGCTACTCTCGCTTTCCCACGTTATCCTTCCACAGTTTATATTAAGATACGTTAACTTATCATAATAACTATGTTTTAACAGCTTATTACTAAGAAACCTACTGTTACTGATATAAAAGTATTAATGCCGAGTTTGAAAGTTAACCACGAACTGAGGTGCATAGGTACGATAACGAGCATTAAATTGAGTGTATTTATTTTTGGTTTAGATAATAAAGCAAATCATTTACAAACAATAACATCCATTTTTTATATCTAAAAATTAAACAAAAATATGCCTGTTTTGACGCTTTTTAACCAAACTTCAACATTAAAAATTCTAAAAATCGTAATTCGATTAAGATAACATTTTAATATAATATAGGTAAAAGTGTACTGTTAATGAGTATAACATTTTAGAATGATATGAAAGGAGCATTAAAAATAATTATTTTGGAAGCTTAGTTCTGTAAACTACTATTTAAAACGTTAAATTTGTAACATATATTTAATTGAAGCAGGCTTTTTTATTTACCGCAGACGGCATCTGCCAGTTTGAACTCACAAACCGCCAGACTGCAAAGATGGAAAACCGCCCTGGCCAATCTGGCGGTTTGTGTGTTTTAATGAGACAAATTCTGAAAAGTACACATAAATATTTAAAACTGTCCTTGAGGTAGCTTCCCAAAAGTTTGTACAAAGGTAATACTTCACGTGTTGCTAGAATCCACATAGTTTTGTTTTAAATTTGTTCAGTATAACGGTCAAGATAATCAGTTGTTTAAACATTAAAACATCTTTTTCGTGAACAAAATTATGACAAAATAATCACAAAATTATGTTGATATTGACGCTGTATAGAGTTATAACACGACTTCATACATTCCGTAACAATCTGTCAAAATTTTGTACCACAGGGAGTAAATTTATACTAGTATCTGAGATACACATAGTTATTACTGACTTAAAGTCTAATGCAAATATAATTGGTCTTTGTTTTGTTTTTGCTACCAAAATAAATTTTCTTGATTTAAATAAAAAGGATTTTAAGTATAATATATTTAGTCGGATCATATCTCCTGACGTTGGGCTGATGATTATGACACGTCAGTGATGCACTTTAGAATTGTGTCTCGTTCTGTTTTACAAAAGTACAAATTTTTGAATCCATCACAAGCAAAAAAAAGTCAAGAATTACTTAATTGTTTAGTAATTATTTAAAAAGACGAGTACAATTTTAAGCTGTGTACTGATTTCATATACTATCTAGGAGTGTTATTATGTAATATAGTATCTCAAAATATATAATTAAATACCTTAATATTGACCTTTTGTAAAATTATGTGAATAATAAGATGCAGTTTATTTTTTTGTACAGCTTACTAGTGATATATTACGTTAATGTTGGCTCTTTGAAATTGTTTCTGATATATTCTCCTCTTTTGTATAATTTTGAAAATGTTATGTTTTGAAAATGAAATGTACAGTTTTCATGAACGTTTATTTTTGTTGTTTGCAACTCCACTGTATACTAACAATTTCTATAATAAATATTTGATTTGTGTACAAATAACTGTTCATAATACGAAAGGTTGTAGGTCTTTTTCGTTTAAGGGCCAGCACCTTACAAACATACTATACCTGACTGACAGTGCATTTAATCGTTTTTTTTTTTTTTTTGGTGTTATTCATTCGTAGGGCAGTAGTCCAGGTACTAGGCCTACTTCTAGCATAAACTCGTCTTATCTCAACAGTGATAAACGCGCGCCGCTTATCTTTTGCCTGTAATGAAACCATTTTCTCATGAGTGAGTTATACTTAGTTTTTCTTGTTCGATAAAGCGTGGTGAGTTGATATGGGCTTGGACTTTGCAAGCTCGAGTTAATTTTTTTTCTGAAAGAGCAAGCATCGCGTGATCTGAGTTTTGAATAGGCAAGCTAGGGTCTTTTGTGCTGGCCCTTAAACGAAAAAGACCCAAGGTTGTTTTTGTTTTTAAAAGATTTTAAAATTATTATGTGTCCTTTCACGTGATTGACACGTTTTAAGTTGATGTACAGTTTGTATGGGCACAGCCGCCTTCCTCTACCATGGCTACTTGGGCGTTTACAGCGCTATTCTATGTTTCCAATGTGATATTAACTGTTTAATGCTACCGCTATTAATTAATTGGACTATCAAGTTTCTAATAACCTAATAATCACTTTATCATTATTTTCCCATCTGATTTTAATCGGAATAGCTAAAATAGTGACGATTACACTAAATAGTTTTTTTTATAATTACAGTATATGTATTATGGTTGAGTGTAGTTTTTGGTCTAACAATCGTTAAACCTAGTTCAAATTCTATTAGTACAGTTATCAATAAATCCATACTGTTAATTAAGTGCCGTGGCACGACATTAGTACTGGAAGTATACAGATCGATCCGTCACTTCGTTATTACTAGTGTTATTACAGTTGTTACGTTAACGACAGGTTCCGCGTCTTGAGTGTTAACTGCACAATATTACATGGTTCGTACGGAGCGGATTTGTGACATTGGATTTTTGCTTTAATTTATATCACATTTTAAGTGTGACACTTGAAATGAGTATGAAATTGGAAACTTTCTCCATTGTTATCATTCAAGACACATGTCACTCAAGTTACAGATAATGGTTCTCTAGATAATGTTTGGTTGGGATAGAAGTTACAATATAAGTAGGATACGTAAGTATGAAGAAAAACATAACTTTGAAACTGTGATACACATATTTAACAATGTTATATTTCAGACTTTATTATGATACTGTTGCATGGCGGTCACACAGCGTTTTCTTTTGACTGACACCATTCAATACACTTAGGTGAAATACAGTTTAAACTTTAGATTACACTATCGCTCAAAATTTCATATTTTATACTGAATGTATACTTTGTAATTTAAAAAAATAAATATACTATTCGTAATGTCAAATGAAAGCAAATAAGCTGTGAGTTTGGCCATATGAATGAAACCCCGTATTTACCCATTGTAGTTACACAATTTACCACTATACATTTGTCAAGGCGGTGAATGTAACACTGGAGTAACCCCCCGCCGTAACAACATTAAGTTGCTAATTATTGAGTACTCCGATCAACAGAACCAAGCAATTTCTGTAGGCTATGCGTAATCTTGTGTTGTAGACAATACATGCACTGCTTTAAATTTAGCAGTGCCACTAACTTATATAAAGAGCCTTGATATTGAAAAGGTATATAAAACTTAACATAGTGGTTTTGTTGGTTGATCCAGGGTCGAGGGCCGATGTAAAGCAGATGTAACCAGAGGGGGTGGAGCCTTAGGATGACAATGGGGAGTCAGTTGACCAGACTTTCTGGACGGCCCTTACCCAAATTTGGCGTGGATATATAATATGGCTTATTTTTAACCCAGGATCAGTGTGCAACCTGGCGGCCCAGGATTCAAACAAACACATTTTCCATTTAGACTATTATGCGATTTCTTAGAGAATGTACCTACTTATTTAATTCTACTTCCAAACTCGTCAACGATAACGAATTAAGATTAACCTTGTTAGGCTAAGTTTAAGTTTTGTAAGGTTTAATCTTTCTGATATTGCTCTCCAAAAACAATATCCATTCGAATACTCTTGTCAGCAGTACAGACAAGATTGTATAGATAGAGTGGTATTTTATAATCTAGTTTTCTACGCCACATAAACGTAGTTTTAAAATTGTAATTAATATTTTCATCAGGTTGTATTCCAATATGTTTCTATTTGTTTTCGTTGTTTTAATAAAAGATGTAGGATATAATTCCTTCTCCTATTGCTTTGGATTTTCAATGCCTACTGGAGGGACGAAACGAACAACACCAAAACCATTTAAATTAGGCTGGCCGTTGTTTCATCGTTGTCGCCTGACCGGAAATTAATTGTTACACAGCCTAGCGGTTTGATTCCTACTGCGTGTTTAAATAAACCTTCATATCGTTAGTTTGGTCATACATTAGACACTTCCTTTTTCAAGTACAGGTTTTGGACTAAAGTTTAGTATTACGTACACTTTTACTTAGTTAGTTCAAAAACAGTTAGGTCAAGTAACATTTTCAGGAAATGTTCATAAAATCAAGCACATACTACCTGGATATACAAATTCCACAGGTCCAAATTCAAGTTCAATTTGCCAACACTCCCAGCTTGAGCCAAGATTTACCACCTGGTTCAATATTCACATACAACTGCTAAATGTTTGTTATGTTTTGTTTTGCTTCATTGTATTCCATACTGTTAAACAAATATAGTTTTTAAATAAATTATTAGTTTAAATATAACAAATTATTTAACGTGAATCGGAAAATATTTTTCGTGGCTTTAATTTAATAAGTTTGGTATGTATACATAGAATTCGTGAACATTGCTTTGAAATTACACTAAACTAATTGAATCAATCGTGAAGTATCCATCAAACATGAGTGTGTACGAAGTTGGCATTTTAGGTTCTACTACAGCCCGTAATATTTATTTATGAAACATTTTTGGAGTATCAGAAAAAAGAAATTTAAAGCAATGAAAATACTTATATCTACGAAGTGAACTCTCTTTTCAATAAAATACATATCAAACGAGCGTGGAGTGAATCAAACGTCGTAAATTTCCGTCGTAAAACTAACGAACAATATTTCCTAAGGCGGTTCTTTTAGGCATGTGGCGTATTAATCCGTTTTTGAGGGGAAACTATCGAAACCTTTTCTGTAAATTTCCTCCCCGGAGATGGAACGTGACTTCTCGGTTTAAAAGCCCAGCCTTACACACTACGATGGTATTGCTGCAGTACTAATTTGTTAGCAACATATTGTATTTTTGTGTAAAACAGTTAACTTGATGTTAGATCAACGATGAACTTAAATAATACCTATTAAATGATTAATAACAATTATAGTTTTAAGTCGTAAAGAAGAAGGTAAAATGAAAGTAAATTGAAAATTTAATTATATATAAGGGAAATTTTACTTGGATGATTAAGTGTACAAATCCCAACATACTTGCGTTATTACTTAGTAACAAAATTTGCATAATTTGTGATACATTTGGTTTTGAAATGCATTGTTACGATTGATATAATTAATAACAGATTTCTTTTGGAAACACATATTTTCCTATTAATGTTAGGAATTGACCATAACATCTGTGTTATACTTACATTCGAAGTCTGGCAAAGATAATGAGAAGGAAACATATGTTGTAAGTAGAAAGTAGTTTATGATCATTAAGTGGGTGCTATGTGGTTTAGTAGTACAATGTTTAACCCAAACAATGGGAGAACCTGAATGGAATTTCTTTCGTATGCTAATTCACTTTGAACTGTACCCGAATTAATAGTAATTTTATGCCGTCATGAAAATGTCCAAGGTGTTATTTAGATGCACCTTTATCTTCACCTAAGCGTTCTCGTCGTCTCTCGATTTATCAGCATGTTAGGATTTTGTAGGCGCGAGATAGGTAAAGATGCCTTAGTAAAGAAAATGTCTTGTTTCATAATGCACTGAAAGGCGGGATTTATGGAGTGTTTCAATCATATTAATATCATCTGGCTTAGGGCCCTTCCAAGGTGACGGGTGGGAAATGTAGGTCGCAAACAAACACCTACTCAGCTGCGGCCGTCGTCGATCCTCTTGTATAATTCATAAGATGACGAGATCGCGCTGTGGTGAAGTCTCGGGTGATTCCCGGGGCTACTCGACATCGTGTTCAACGATTTTCATGCGCGTTATTGGTAACTACGAGTAATTGCAGTTTTGACCTGAGTGGTTGAACTGTGAAGATTGGACTGAAGAAGCGCGTTGTCTAGACTACGTAGTGCCAGGGAAAGCCGGTATCAGCAAAGTGTTAAAAGCCACTGACTTCGTTGTTCAACGATTTTCATGCGCGTTATTGGCAACTAATTGCAGTTTTGCCCTGATTGGTTGGACTGAAGAAGCGCGTTGTCTAGACTACGTAGTGCCAGCCGTATCAGCAAAGTGTTGAAAAGCCACTGACTTCGTGTTCAACGATTTTCATGCGCGTTATTGGCAACTAATTGCAGTTTTGCCCTGATTGGTTGGACTGAAGAAGCGCGTTGTCTAGACTACGTAGTGCCAGGGAAAGCCGGTATCAGCAAAGTGTTAAAAGCCACTGACTTCGTGTTCAACGATTTTCATGCGCGTTATTGGCAACTAATTGCAGTTTTGCCCTGATTGGTTGGACTGAAGAAGCGCGTTTGTCTAGACTACGTAGTGCCAGGGAAAGCCGGTATCAGCAAAGTGTTAAAAGCCACTGACTTCGTGTTCAACGATTTTCATGCGCGTTATTGGCAACTAATTGCAGTTTTGCCCTGATTGGTTGGACTGAAGAAGCGCGTTGTCTAGACTACGTAGTGCCAGGGAAAGCCGGTATCAGCAAAGTGTTGAAAAGCCACTGACTTCGTGTTCAACGATTTTCATGCGCGTTATTGGCAACTAATTGCAGTTTTGCCCTGATTGGTTTGGACTGAAGAAGCGCGTTGTCTAGGACTACGTAGTGCCAGGGAAAGCCGGTATCAGCAAAGTGTTAAAAGCCACTGACTTCGTGTTCAACGATTTTCATGCGCGTTATTGGCAACTAATTGCAGTTTTGCCCTGATTGGTTGGACTGAAGAAGCGCGTTGTCTAGACTACGTACGTAGTGCCAGGGAAAGCCGGTATCAGCAAAGTGTTGAAAGCCACTGACTTCGTGTTCAACGATTTTCATGCGCGTTATTGGCAACTAATTGCAGTTTTGCCCTGATTGGTTGGACTGAAGAAGCGCGTTGTCTAGACTACGTAGTGCCAGGGAAAGCCGGTATCAGCAAAGTGTTAAAAGCCACTGACTTCGTGTTCAACGATTTTCATGCGCGTTATTGGCAACTAATTGCAGTTTTGCCCTGATTGGTTGGACTGAAGAAGCGCGTTGTCTAGACTACGTAGTGCCAGGGAAAGCCGGTATCAGCAAAGTGTTGAAAAGCCACTGACTTCGTGTTCAACGATTTTCATGCGCGTTATTGGCAACTAATTGCAGTTTTGCCCTGATTGGTTGGACTGAAGAAGCGCGTTGTCTAGACTACGTAGTGCCAGGGAAAGCCGGTATCAGCAAAGTGTTAAAAGCCACTGACTTCGTGTTCAACGATTTTCATGCGCGTTATTGGCAACTAATTGCAGTTTTGCCCTGATTGGTTGGACTGAAGAAGCGCGTTGTCTAGACTACGTAGTGCCAGGGAAAGCCGGTATCAGCAAAGTGTTGAAAGCCACTGACTTCGTGTTCAACGATTTTCATGCGCGTTATTGGCAACTAATTGCAGTTTTGCCCTGATTGGTTGGACTGAAGAAGCGCGTTGTCTAGACTACGTAGTGCCAGGGAAAGCCGGTATCAGCAAAGTGTTAAAAAGCCACTGACTTCGTGTTCAACGATTTTCATGCGCGTTATTGGCAACTAATTGCAGTTTTGCCCTGATTGGTTGGACTGAAGAAGCGCGTTGTCTAGACTACGTAGTGCCAGGGAAAGCCGGTATCAGCAAAGTGTTGAAAAGCCACTGACTTCGTGTTCAACGATTTTCATGCGCGTTATTGGCAACTAATTGCAGTTTTGCCCTGATTGGTTGGACTGAAGAAGCGCGTTGTCTAGACTACGTAGTGCCAGGGAAAGCCGGTATCAGCAAAGTGTTGAAAGCCACTGACTTCGTGTTTAACGATTTTCATGCGCGTTATTGGCAACTAATTGCAGTTTTGCCCTGATTGGTTGGACTGAAGAAGCGCGTTGTCTAGACTACGTAGAGCCAGGGAAAGCCGGTACCAGCAAAGTGTTGAAAGCCACTGACTTCGTGTTTAACGATTTTCATGCGCGTTATTGGCAACTAATTGCAGTTTTGCCCTGATTGGTTGGACTGAAGAAGCGCGTTGTCTAGACTACGTAGTGTCAGGGAAAGCCGGTACCTACCAGCAAAGTGTTGAAAGCCACTGACATCGTGTTCAACTTTCATGCGCGTTATTGGCACCTGAATGCAGTTTTGACCTGAGTGGTTGGACTGAAGAAGCGCGTTGTCTAGACTACGTAGAGTCTGGGAAAGCCGGTACCTACCAGCAAAGTGTTCAAAGCCACTGACATCGTGTTCAACGATTTTTATGCGCGTTATTGGCAACCTGAATTGCAGTTTTGACCCTGAGTGGTTGGACTGAAGAAGCGCGTTGTCTAGACTACGTAGTGCCAGGGAAAGCCGGGACCAGTAAGGTAGGCAGCCACCGACATCCCACGGGCGACCCACTCGGCCCGGTCTTGTCTCTTCCCACATCTGGAGCAGCAAACGCGCATATGCCAACTAAACTAGCGTCAACTGCTCACAGTCACTGCAGTTCGGCACTTGAGGTCGGCCAGAAAAATACAGTTTCTAAAGCATCTCGTGTGGTTTCTTAATCGAATTCCTGTATTCTCGTTTTTGTTGGAATGCCTATTCGCCACTTCTACGGCGCGGCGTTTAGTTTCAATAAGGAAACTGGACTTACAAGGGCTGAGTTGTAAGCCGCAAGGTCGCCGGAGACAAGGAACGCGGTAATCGAAAACAGTGACGCCGCGAATCGAACACGGATGTCAGCTGATCTGAGAGACAGTATGGTTTGTTGCCAAGACTGCCTGGCCACTCTGTCAGTTGGTTTCTAACCTTAAATGTACAACGGTTCACAAGAACCAGATACAAATCTGGTTTGAAAAAGCAACTGAAGCGGGCAGTGAAAACGTTTTATTTTGTGAACAAATAGATCTTATAATAGGATTAAATGTATAGCAAGGTAGGAATACGCCACACCACGTGTCACGTGATACATGTCGCTGTGCCGTCCTTGAGGTCTGCAACATTTCAAGTATAGCCTAGTTTATTCTGGAGAATTCTTGCGGAAATGTATAGACCATTGTAATCTATGGTATAGACAGACAATCATACAGCAATGAAAATTTTGCCAGCCTTCTAAGTAATAGGTTTTAATGCATTCAGGCAAATTCCATTGTCTGACATAGAACTCAATAGGCTTGATAGAACTCATTCTTGTTTATGTAGAAATGAAGTTTCATGCAACAATTAAAGTCTACAGATGAAACTTGCTCGAGATATATTGCCACATGATACATTGACATTTTTGTGTATTAAGTTGGTTTTCAAAATAGGCTCTGGACAAAAAGTAATTTTATCCAGCCCCTCGAGTTCTTCGCTCCGCTCCGCCAATTTATAAATATTTAACTTTGTCACATATATTACTATATATGTCACGCTGATAGCGTCGTTAAGTCTATTACTTTTTAAGAGTGTGATTAAATCTGTTGTGATTTAACGAAAGTTGGAGTTTTAAACATCCATAATAGTACATCAGATCTGCAACAGATTAAAAATGAGAACTTCTGTTTTGTTGAAATGGTTAGTTTGATGGAATATTAACCCGTGAGAGATCTTCTTGTTAGATGGCACCTAACAAATATAGTTTTGGTCTGATGAAAAATGTTTTATTAAGTGGTAAACCCTTCCGATACTGCACAAGTGCCTCACTGACTATATGACACATTCTTTTCCGTCAAACACGGTAGGACTCATCCATATCCGTGTCTGTGGGGTTGGCGGGAATCTCACCCTGTGCGCTTTGTTAGTTGCCATCTGGACACGGGACTGACCGCGTTAGTGCAATTTTAGACGGCATCTACGCATGCGACCGATCCCGTTAGCGTTTTGTATTAGTGCAAGCGTGTTAGTGTCAATACAATGTTTAGTTCAATATCGTTATTTTAGTGTGTGTTTTTGTAACAAACATTATCTTTGAATATTTATTTTATTTAGTTTATTATTATTACAATTGAAATGGCCAATAATTCGCATAGCGTTATTTTAGTAGAATTGAAGAGGTCGAAAAAGATTGTACTAAAATAGCATTTAGAAGCATAAAAACAAAGGTAACATACACAAACACAATGTTAGATTGTAGCTATACAGGGGCCTGCTATGTATGTGGATAGGGCGGGACCTCACACGGGTTAAGAGAGTATAAAAGTAAGAGTACTAGCGTAGTGGTGATTCACATCAATAATTTGTTGGTAGTTGTACAATACGCCAAGTCCGTGTGACCGTTTCCTACTGTTGCAATGTCGTCTCTTGTCTGGAGAGCAGGAACTTGGCCGGCTACAAGGTCTCTCCTTACCTGGGTTCAGCTCAGCCGACCTATGTCGTGGTGCCAGGAGGTGCGTGTTCGTGTCTGCTGTGATAACAGCGCAGGGTTCACGCCAGATGTTCTCCTCACACGTGACCACGTTCAGCTGTTAGATGGAGATCTTGAAATTTAAAACTCTCAATTAGGGAAGTGATAATTTGATCAAGTCCAGCTGAATAAATCAGTAAGCAATTGTATGGATGTACCAAATATGTGTTTTGTTTCTTAAGAACTTAAGGTTCACCAAGACCATTATGTAAAAAGGATACAACAAGAGAGATAACATTCCAAAAGAAGTTATAAACTTCTTGAAGACAAATAAACCTTCATCCACCGAGAGAAAATTCAATGATGGTAATGAATCTTCGTAAAAATTCTATGCAAGGTTACGATATGTTAGTTCGATTCTCAAAACAACAATAGTTGATAGTAGTTTCTGAACGGTTTTGAACGATCACTGTGTGCTGTCGCACGAATCCCGGAGGAGCAAATGTATTCGTACGCCAGCAACAAAGACAAGTTTATTACAGAATTACAGATGGCGAATAATATCATTATGTATTTGTTAAGCTTTGTTTCGTTCTAAGTGTGCAAATTTCACGATGTACACTAAGTAGAAGAAACAACCTATGAAGACTGGTGCAGCCTTTCTTCCAATCAATGCAAAGTAATTCAGCATTGTGATTTCTCTCTGCCGCCGAGTTACGTGGACTGCTGCAGAAATGCCAGAGATTCACAGGAAACGACGAGGGAAAGTTCTAGTGCAGCAACAATAGGCGCTTGTTACGTAACGGGATGTCACGGGTGGGATCTCGCCGCTTCTCCCAGCCCCAGACTCTTGGGGACAGTCCATCAGCCGTGCACCTAGACCCTGGACTGCACCATACTCGGCATCCACGATCATTGTGCTCATACTCATTTACTCACAATCGTCTTTGGTGTAATATTCGTTACAACATTAGGCCTGATCTTGCCGCTTCTCCCAGTCCCAGACTCTCAGGGACAGTCCATCAGCGTCTGTCTAGCAGCGTGCACCCAGACCCTGGATCGCACCATACTCGGCATCCACGATCATTGTGCTCATACTCATTATTTACTCGCAATCGTCCTTGGTGTGACATCCTTCCACATTAGGTCTGATCTTGCCGCTTCTCCTACCCCCAGACTCTCAGGTCTAGATCAGTCCATCAAGTCTGCCTAGCAGCGTGCACCCAGACCCTGGGACCGCACCATACTGGCATCCACGCTCGATCATTGTGCTATTTACGCATTATTTATTTACTCGCAATCGTCCTTGGTGTGATATCCGTTAGGTAGTGTCTGATCTTGCCTTTCTTCCCAGTCCAGACTCTCAGGGACAGCTCCATCAGCGTCTGTCTAGCAGCGTGCACCAGACCCGATCGCACCATTACTCGGCATCCACGCCGGCATCATATTGATCAAGATTTACTCATTATTTACTCGCAATCGTCCTTGGTGTGATATCTTTCACATTTAGGTCTGATCTTGCCGCTTCTCCCACCCCCAGACTCTCAGGGACAGTCCATCAGCGTCTGTCCCCTAGCAGCGTGCACCCAGACCCTGGATCGCACCATACTCGGCATCCAACGAATCATTGTGCTCACACTCATTATTTACTCGCAATCGTCCTTGGTGTTGGATATCCTTCACATTAGGTTCTGATCTTGCCGCTTCTCTCCCACCCCCAGTAACTCTCAGGGACAGTCCATTCAGCGTCTGTCTAGCAGCGTGCACCCAGACCCTGGATCGCACCAAATCTCGGCATCCACGATCATTGTGCTCATACTCATTATTTACTCGCAATCGTCCGTTGGTGTGATATCCGTCACATTAGGTCTGATCTTGCCGCTTCTCCCGTCCACCCCCAGACTCTCAGGGACAGTCCATCAGCATCTGTCTAGCAGCGTGCACCCAGACCCTGGATCGCACCAAACTCGGCATCCACGATCATTGTGCTCATACTCAATTACTCGCAATCGTCCTTGGTGTGATATCCTTCACATTAGGTCTGTGCGTGGATCTTGCCGCTTCTCCCACCCCCAGGACTCTCAGGGACAGTCCATCAGCGTCTGTCTAGCAGCGTGCACCCGAGGGACCCTGGATCGCACCAAACTCGGCATCCACGATCATTGTGCTCATACTCATTATTTACTCGCAATCGTCCTTGGTGTGATATCCTTCACATTAGGTGCTGATCTTGCCGCTTCTCCCACCCCCAGACTCTCAGGACAGTCCATCAGCGTCTGTCTAGCAGCGTGCACCCAGACCCTGGATCGCACCAAACTCGGCATCCACGATCATTGTGCTCATACTCATTATTACTCGCAATCGTCCTTGGTGTGATATCCGTCACATTAGGTCTGATCTTGCCGCTTCTCCCACCCCCAGACTCTCAGGGACAGTCCATCAGCGTCTGTCTAGCAGCGTGCACCCAGACCCTGGACCGCACCATACTCGGCATCCACGATCATTGTGCTCATACTCAATTACTCGCAATCGTCCTTGGTGTGATATCCTTCACATTAGGTCTGATCTTGCCGCTTCTCCCACCCCCAGACTCTCAGGGGACAGTCCATCAGCGTCTGTCTAGCAGCGTGCACCCAGACCCTGGATCGCACCAAACTCGGCATCCACGATCATTGTGATCATACTCATTATTTACTCGCAATCGTCCTTGGTGTGATATCCGTCACAAAATTAGCCCTACTTCTAGGAATAGTTATGACCAATGTTGTGAATGGAAAAAGTGCCTTAATTTCCTCATACTGTAAGTTAGTACACATATTGTCTGCCAGAAGTAAAGACAATGGACAATTTAAAATTGTGTGGATCTCATTGGCACGTTTATTCGTCCTCACATGTAAAATTGCAGGGTTGAGTATGTCAATTACGTTGAGTAAATGTCGGTTATGGAGACATCATTCGTAAGTCTTCGTGGCACCTTGTGTGTTATAGTAGATTTGTAACAAGATATACGTAAGTAGAATGCGAAGGTATCATAAGTGGCGCTACCTTACAGGTCTCCGAAACCTTATGCACCGTACGAAGGGGTAACCAGTAAGTCTCGAATTTCACCCCCTTTCAACGTCCCCTCCAGTTAAATGAACTGCAGCTCATGGATTCCTGAGAGCATGTTTAGTGCGGACAACGATTTCATTCATTGCCGGTGTCCGCCGAGTGTTCCAGAGACCCCGGATCCCAGGCTCCAAGGCCAGGCGGTTATTATTTAATAAACAGTCGTGTGCGATAATTTGGCGGAGCGTGGCGTCACAGCTCATGTCCGAGATGGTATCAGCGACAAGAGGATGTGTATTACAGGGTGACATCATGGTCGCCGAGGACCTGGCTATGGTGTAATGTGGCCGCTTTGCATACTGGGAGAGGATCTGTCCGACCTCCCGCATGCCGCCTCTCACTCTCAACCTGAACAGAGATTCTGAACTTATTTCAAACAGTTATTTGATTATTAGATATAACATTGAAATATAAATTGTGAATGAATATGTTTTAAATTCTGGTTGATAACCACCAAATAATAGTTCTTCCGGGTCCCAATAGGTAGATTTCATGACGACTTAAATATTATTAATTTATTCTGATCAAATTTAAATGTACTCAATATCACGAATAAAGTTCGAGGTACAAAAAAAAATTGAAAGGTATCCAATCCTCTAAACGTTGTGTTATACCTTTGGTAACAACACATAACGATGGCAAATGTCCGAAATCCTGTTATCCTTTCAAACCTTCCATTGTCAATAAGAAACTTAAACAATTAACAAAAACATTGTTTGCAACAAAGGGTTTAGGAAGTGCTATAAGCATTCCCGAACACTTTTTATTTTCTTTCTAGGTTCATAAATAACGGCGTTGTATGTTTTTCAAGTTTGAACGGTCTCCATATTAAACGAAATACTGTACCAAGCTAGCCAACAATCTTTGCCGCCATATTTATAAGATCAATTAAAATGTTTTTGCGAATTTATGTTTTCCACAAGCCGCGTAGGTACGATATTTATAAACTTTTCAATATGGGATATTTATGGCTCTGAGAGTCAGTCAGTAAAGTTAATCAGATATGTTCCTTAAGTTCTACTGTCCTACTAAGAATTATAATTCTTTTATATACACAATGATTAGAAGTTCTGCATAAATACATATTTAATACCATAGATAAAACTATACTCTATACTATATATTAGAGTATGTTGTAATGTGTATTTTATACAAATTGAGGTTAAATTTGAAGGATTAGATAGCAGAAATTGATCACCTTAATAATTATATTTCTCTCAATCTCCATCACCCAAGGGTTGAAATGTTCTCATATGCGAATTATTCAGTTCAAGAAACGATGAAACTATTTTGTTGGATTGTGATTCAAACCTTTGATTTCAATAAATATTTGTCATTTGTGCTGATATTATTACTGTTAATTATCATTACAGGTAATGTCGAATACAATGCGGTTGTAAATACTGCTTTAGTGTTTCTGTTTTCTCTCCGAGTGTGTATAATAGAGATTCTGTCAATGTTTTACAGTACACTCGCGTCATAAATACTTCTAACGAGTTGTTGCAGGAAGAAACAAACGGGAACATGCGAGGTCAACAGAGTATTTGTGGTAAAAACAAAACCACTCCGTCTGAAATTACAGACAGGATTGTACCGTAGCTAGAGAAACGTGTAGTTTTAATGTGACAACAGTACGCACGTGTAATAATATTACGCTTTGTTTAATGTAATCGTTATTCTTTGTTGTCTTCAAATCATTGGCTCTAAACTTCTGCAATCAACAACTACCACTAATGTATGTTGATGTTACAGGCGTCTGTTTATTGGAAGCACAAAAAATTATGTAAGGTTGAAATAAAATCCAAATCGAAGTGAATATTTTTATTTTTGCAATATGGCCGCTGACAGAAATTATTTTGCTTAGGAGGGGTAGCATTGGGGCTAGAGTTCGTTTTAATATCGTTTCAGGAAGCAAGAGAGAAAGAACATTTAGACAAATATAATTGCTTTCATATATTACTTGTATGAATAACGTTTTTAGAACGCCTAAAGTAAACCAATCGTTGTTTAGACATTCTTTTAAATATTTTGGGCCGAAATAGTCAACTGCCTTTTGTGTAGTGAAAGACTGTAGCACCGTAAAATTGTTTAGTATTAAGTTGAAAAAAGTAGTGATATCAGTTTCTTAAACAATACACTTATACAGTTATTTATTTTCCTCAGATTATTTATTGTTTTCTCGTCGTTATATTTATTTCGTTAAACTGTAGTAGATAGTGTGTGTATTTATTTATTACCTCATTGTTATATTATTTATTTGTATATGTGCGTTATAATTATTTTTTATTTTTGTTACCGTTAAATGTTCGTTTCCTTAATAAAGTGACAAGAGAAATATTTAATATCTAAAAGGATGAATCGCAAATACATTACTCAAATAAGGCAATTGTATAGATAAGATTAAGCAAAGTGATTAGCAGGCGGCACGGAGTGAGCAGTCAGTTATAGAGAAGAGTTTGGACTCTAGCTTATAAACATTTTTTCTATTATTGCGCTACCACACTACTGGATGAAGTGGCAGTGTATATTTCTAGAATGTAGATTGTTGTAAAACCGTATTTTTGTGGAGGAATAAACTCATTATTTCATTTCATTATAAATTTGTACATAGAGCATAATGCTTTGTTTCCACGCGAGATACGACAAGTGTCAGTATTTGAGCGTGGTTACATGCTGCATCATGAGAACAGAGGCTCATTCATTGTCTCATCACGTTTGTCTTTAATCTATCAGGGAGGGAGGGCGGAGATTTTCTGAATTAAAACTTCGCGCTGCCGTCGTTGTTGGGCAGCAGTGTACACAGCGTTGTGCGTATCTAAATTCCTTGATAAGAATGGGCGAATTATCTTATATACACATCTATATTTGTAATTAGTAATTACTTGTAGTTTTCTTAATTTTGAGCATCGCGTATAGATCATACTGTAATCAGATATCTATAAAGTGTTAAAAGATGTAATTTCGAAGACCAATAATGTGCAATGTTTCTCAGCTAATTCGAATATGTTTACACGTTAAAAAGCTTTAGTGTAGGGAATTAAAGACGTTTTCCACGTCATCGTGCAAAGTAAGTCATTCGTTAATTGGGCATTATATCCATTACAGTAAGCAGCAAAGTACTTCAGTATATCACCGTCACTAAAACACAATTTTCCCAATGCACTATATAACTTGATTTATTAGATATCGTGTTAAAACACGTCATTCGCTCCAGTAATGTTCATATTCCTTTAATGTTTAAAAAATAACATTATTATCTTCAACCGTATTTCTGTGGGCCTTATTTTGAGAAGTACTAATATCAGTACGTAAAACGTATACAATTTACTCATGGAATCATCAAAAAATATTAGTATTCATCGACTTAGGCTCGTTATTACGTAGTTTTATAATCTATTATAAATTACATATAACATGTCTATGAACTCATTGTCCTTAGATAACAACATAACTACAATGTTCGGTGGAAATGTGTACTCTCTTTGTAAACTCAAAATGTTTTTACATTGAAGAGGAGAAATTTGGTTAATGTGAAGAAATCAGTCTACTGTTAGCATTTCACTGCAACGCAGTAAATCTATCTATCATTACTATAACTTTAAAATGTAGTATCAGTGACGTAGGAAACAGAAGAGTAACAAAACACACTCTGAAGAAAAGAGTTACGGAAGATACGTGGTATGAAATCCCCATCATCTGAATGCAGTTTAACGAAATGCAGTACACGATTTGTTAAGAACACAACACAAACTACGAGTATGTATGTACAGTGTACAGCGCTGGTACAGTGCACGGCCTCCGGTCTAGGCGAGAAGCATACTGATTGCCTGTACCAATGCGAGGCATTTAGAGCCCACTTACGTAATAGATACTCGCACCGGATGTATTTCATCGTAGTACGTATCTGATGTTACGATGATATCGGCGCGCGGCGTGGAGTTCTCGTCGGTAAGTGAGCGAGTTGATGCCTGCCAGCCGTTAGTTTGATGGGAACCGATCCTGTACTTGGCGAGATATGATCCTGTTAGATTGTCAGCACGCAAGTACATTAAGTACGTTGCCGCGGGCGGTCTCTGCACATTACGTCTCTCGCTCTCTTGGGAGCGTTCCAACTGGATTTCTCACGATAAGAAAACAACAAAGCGAGTGATAAATCCTAATGATTAATTTCGACATTGTTAACTCAAAACTGTACTGTTAATTCCTTAATTGAACGGGTAATTCTGTATTATGACCGTACGTTATATTTTCTACAAACTAAACAGACCTGAAAGCTGCGGGAGTTGTGCAAAGTGTGATAATCTGTCCACCCATCCCACAGTTCACGTGAATATTGTGGATACCGGCGTCTTTCCTATCATCTCTTTCCTCTTCTGTTTTTATCCCTTACCCGCTTGATTCCATGTATTTTCCAGGTAATGTCAAAAATAGAGGTACTAAGTTGTACCCTTGATTGTTTACTAATCTGTCGAAGGTCGTACTAACTTTTAGCGACTCAGTTATCAAAAGTAAGTTGTATTTAACTTTTGATGCAATTCTACTACGTTACTATACTATACAACGTAGATTGTAATTCAATGTAAATTTACGAGCATAACCTAGTCACTATAAGTTAGTACAACATTCGACGCGTTGTTCCATAATTAAGAGTACAACGTACTTGAAATCAACCTTTAATAGAAATATCATTCCTGTGTTGGCTTAGCGGCGGAAAGATATTCAATCCATTTCCATTTTTAGATGTGGACTAGTGTTTTATTTCAAAGCTTATTAATATAACTTATTCACTGTACCAGTACCTAAGTTTAATATAAATCAGTGTCATTTCCTGAGTAAAATTAATCCAATGTAAAATTCCATGTATTGGTATAAGTAATAAAATCGTAAATAAATCATATAAATACGTTTATAATATCCATCAGAATTGTTTAGTATATTTACACATAGGGTAATACTTATACAGCAGTATGTGATGTACCGCAATATTAATATTGTTTACTCAAAATATATTTTAAGAAATGCTTCCTTTGCTAATGACATAATTCCTTTTGCCATTCATAAAGATTTTAACTGATACACAGTGCCATACTGTTGATTTTAATTGATGATTGAACAATTTGATTAGAACAACAGAAATAAATTATTGTTATTAAATTAATAAAAGTTAAAACATTTAGTACCAAATACTAATACATTTATTATTATTTAATTTTAGTCACTCTAAATAAAATTTAATAGAGTACTGAATTATTTGCAGTGTAATGCTACGTTTCACCATTGAATTGATTTTTACACTTAAATTGTCTACTATATCTAAATATGAAACTATATAATACAGGGTGGTTATAAATTATTGTACACATTTTAAGATTGAATAAATAAATAACCAATCAACTTAACAACATGGAAATTGTTTTATTAAATAGCAAATTTAAAACAGTTTTATTACCAATGAAGGACAAAAAGATTACTGTTACTCATACTTTTACAAGGAAACTAAACTAATTCCACGTGCTCACCGAGGTTTGCACGCAAAGTTTGTAGTCTAAATTCAACCTCACACCATGTGTTTCTGAGCATTGCTGGAGTTATGCTTCCAATAACCTCTCGAACTCTATTCTTGAGTTCCTCAATATCTTGAACTTATTTGGCGAAGACTCTGTCCTTGACATAGCCCCACAAAAAAAAGTCTAAGGGTGTAATGTCTGGGGAACGTGGAGGCCAAGGAATTGGACCATCCCGTCCAATCCAACGACCAGGAAACGTGTCATTTAGGTAGTCACGTACTATCTTACCCCAGTGTGGAGGGGCACCATCTTGCTGCCAGTAAACATTTGGTTGTCTATGCTCAATTTGCGGTATTGCAAAAAGTTCAAGCATGTCGAGGTATACCTCTTTAGTGACTGTCGGTTCTGCGAAGAAAAAGGGTCCTATCACTTAATCTATAGCCAATGCACACCAAACGTTTATTTTAGGGCTGTCTCTTTCTTGTTCTCGAACATTATGAGGATTTTCAGTACCCCAAATCCTATAATTGTGTCTATTCACCTTACCAGAAACATGAAAGGTTGCTTCATCAGAAAAAATTACTCTTTTCAAGAAATTGCTTTCTCCAATGTTTATTGTTTGTTCTTCGAGGTCAAGTAATCTAACACCAAAATCGTAGCGTCGAGGTTTATCGTTAGGTTTTAGTTCATGTAATAACTGAATTTTGTATGGATGGGGCTTAAGGTGTTTGTGCATTTTTAAGACTGTTGATCGAGGTAATCCTAATTCCAAACTTGCACGCCGAGTAGACTTACCAGGGCTCCTTGTAAACAATTCTCTTACTTGATCAACAATAGCTTCAGAAACTGGAGGTCTACCAGCACCTTTTCTATGTTGGACACTTCCCGTCTGTTCAAACTGCCTATACCAGCGTTTTATAGAATTGTTACTCGGAGGATTGCGGCCATACTCTGAACGAAACCTTCTTTGAACAGTTATTACAGATCTGCTTTCACGAAACCAAAGAACACACCTAGCTTTTTCTTGCACACTAGCCATTTTGATACTGAGGTTAGTTTAGTGTTTGTTTAGTCAACTGTAATTAACAGCTGGTGTGGAAAGATCCATTGTTGACCAGCTGACTATGTCACAACACAAGTCATTAAGAAGAATCATACCTTACACCCACAGTTTAAGTGACATTTTTACTTTCTTTTTATAACTACTTTTTATAATTATTGTAATGTGTACAATTATTAATTTTCAGTCAGTATATAAAATTCTTTTAAATTTACAATTTAATAAAACAATTCCCATGTTTTTAAGTTGATTGGTTATTTATTTATTCAATCTTAAAATGTGTACAATAATTTATAACCACCCTGTATATCTAATTTATCAATTATTAATTTATTATTATATTGAGGTTAAAAATAGTAAGCATAAGCCGGAACCTACGAGTCCATACAATTTCCTGCGTCTTTGTTTTAATTTTTTTGTTCCTTCCCAACTCTGATCTTCTGTTTATGTTCGTACGGATCCGAAGTATCGTAGTCCACAGCTGAATCCGCAGCGGTTTGCAAGTAACGAAGCTGTTCGGACAACTCCACAAGACCGTGTGACTACACAACACCCGCGGCGTTGAGTCATTCTGATATCTTATCTGTAAGATTGTGTAGAGTGATAAAGTTTAAATATGACCGTTTTGCCTGATAACACTTATACTTAGATAGGAGTAGTCAACAATATTGGTATCAGCGCTCTATTGTGTTATTATTCGAACTCTGTGTTTGTAACGCGTTTTCAGTATAGGTACGGTACTACTATTAACGTTACGGTATGCTACCTGTAACAACACCAGTGTTTAATGAGTATTGTTTACAGAGTTTAGAGAAATACAATTCCTCTATGTACGTTTTAACGTGTTTCTATAACTTCCCTATTTCTAGTAGTAATCCCTTGTGTACTATTGGCGATATAATGAATTCAAAGTGTATTTAACAAATCGGCTCATTTACTTACTGTTTTACCTAATTCCAGTTGAGGTTTCTTATATAACATTCGTAGATTAGGAACTATTTTATCTTAAAGATTGCTGGCCATGTAGATGTTGTAGATTGCTAAACAGAATGTTTATTTTTTACCCAAGATCTAACCACTTTATCTTGCTTAGTGTCATCAAAATTGACGATAAAAATAAAGGAACTACTGTGCGTAGATAATTAAACTGCTGATTGATAACTTGATATCTTTTTAAAGTGTATATTATTAACGATGGATCAATTGAAAATATAACACGTTTCGATATTTGATATTTTAAAGTGAAAAATTGAAACACCGCGTTTCAAGAAGTGGAATCCTCATCTTCAGGTGAAAACTATTTTAAGGCATATGTTTAGGTATACACGAAAATAAAAATAAATTAGTCTACCATGTAGCGATGACATTGCCCATGTCATCTTTCACGACATCTTTAAGCAACTTGGGTGAGAACTCCTATATGTAACTGAAGTTCTAGGGTGTGCTTTGATGACTAGAACAACGCCAAACATTTCACTGCACTGAACTACACATCTGCATCCATAAGCAACCATTAGTGAGAGGCTTATATTCGTATCGATTATACGGAATACCGCGCTAGCTTCTCTCGCCTTTGTCTCCTCGGTACGTGCTGTAGACTCGTACATACACTAGGGGCTGCAGTAGATGAGTGGCACACTATTGACCTGGTTGCATTGCTAATATGCGTATCGATTATACGGGATACCGCGCTAGCTTCTCTCGTCTTTGTCTCCTCGGTACGTGCTGTAGACTCGTACATCAACTAGGGGCTGCAGTAGATGAGTGGTACACTATTGATCTGGTTACATTGCTGATATTCGCATCGAATATACGGGATACCGCGCTAGCTTCTCTCGTCTTTGTCTCCTCGGTACGTGCTGTAGACTCGTACATCCACTAGGGGCTGCAGTAGATGAGTGGTACACTATTGATCTGGTTACATTGCTGATATTCGCATCGAATATACGGGATACCGTGCTAGCTTCTCTCGTCTTTGTCTCCTCGGTACGTGCTGTAGACTCGTACATACACTAGGGGCTGCAGTAGATGAGTGGTACACTATTGACCTGGTTACATTGCTAATATGCGTATCGATTATACGGGATACCGTGCTAGCTTCTCTCGTCTTTATCTCCTCGATACGTGCTGTAGACTCGTACATCCACTAGGGGCTGCAGTAGATGAGTGGTACACTATTGACCTGGTTGCATTGCTAATATTCGTATCGATTATACGGGATACCGCGCTAGCTTCTCTCGCCTTTGTCTCCTCGGTACGTGCTGTAGACTCGTACATCCACTAGGGGCTGCAGCAGATAAGTGACACACTATTGACCTGGTTGCATTGCTAATATGCGTATCTATACGGGATACCGCGCTAGCTTCTCTCGCCTTTGTCTCCTCGGTACGTGCTGTAGACTCGTACATCCACTAGGGGCTGCAGTAGATGAGTGATACACTATTGACCTGGTTACATTGCTAATATTCGTTTCGAATATACGGGATACCATGCTAGCTTCTCTCGTCTTTGTCTCCTCGGTACGTGCTGTAGACTCGTACATACACTAGGGGCTGCAGTAGATGAGTGGTACACTATTGACCTGGTTGCATTGCTAATATTCGTATCGATTATACGGGATACCGCGCTAGCTTCTCTCGCCTTTGTCTCCTCGGTACGTGCTGTAGACTCGTACATACACTAGGGGCTACAGTAGATGAGTGGTACACTATTGACCTGGTTGCATTGCTGATATGCGTATCGATTATACGGGATACCGTGCTAGCTTCTCTCGTCTTTGTCTCCTCGGTACGTGCTGTAGACTCCTACGTACACTAGGGGCTGCAGTAGATAAGTGGTACACTATTGACCTGGTTGCATTGCTGATATGCGTATCGATTATACGGGATACCGTGCTAGCTTCTCTCGCCTTTGTCTCCTCGGTACGTGCTGTAGACTCCTACGTACACTAGGGGCTGCAGTAGATGAGTGGCACACTATTGACCTGGTTGCATTGCTAATATGCGTATCGACCCACTGAGAATATATATAATGGTGAGATTATACGGGATACCGCGCTAGCTTCTCTCGCCTTCGTCTCCTCGGTACGTGCTGTAGACTCGTACATCTACTAGGGGCTGCAGCAGATAAGTGACACACTATTGACCTGGTTGCATTGCTAATATGCGTATCGACCCACTGAGAATATATAATGGTGAGATTATACGGGATACCATGTTAGCTTCTCTCGCCTTTGTCTCCTCGGTACGTGCTGTAGACTCGTACATCCACTAGGGGCTGCAGCAGATAAGTGACACACTATTGACCTGGTTGCATTGCTAATATGCGTATCTATACGGGATACCGCGCTAGCTTCTCTCGTCTTTGTCTCCTCGGTACGTGCTGTAGACTCGTACATCCACTAGGGGCTGCAGCAGATGAGTGGTACACTATTGACCTGGTTGCATTGCTAATATACGTATCGATTATATGGGATACCGCGCTAGCTTCTCTCGCCTTCGTCTCCTCGGTAGTGCTGTAGACTCGTACATACACTAGGGGCTACAGTAGATGAGTGGTACACTATTGACCTGGTTGCATTGCTGATATGCGTATCGATTATACGGGATACCGTGCTAGCTTCTCTCGTCTTTGTCTCCTCGGTACGTGCTGTAGACTCCTACGTACACTAGGGGCTGCAGTAGATAAGTGGTACACTATTGACCTGGTTGCATTGCTGATATGCGTATTGATTATACGGGATACCGTGCTAGCTTCTCTCGCCTTTGTCTCCTTGGTACGTGCTGTAGACTCCTACGTACACTAGGGGCTGCAGTAGATGAGTGGCACACTATTGACATGGTTGCATTGCTAATATGCGTATCGACCCACTGAGAATATATAATGGTGAGATTATACGGGATACCGCGCTAGCTTCTCTCGCCTTTGTCTCCTCGGTACGTGCTGTAGACTCGTACATCCACTAGGGGCTGCAGCAGATAAGTGACACACTATTGACCTGGTTGCATTGCTAATATGCGTATCTATACGGGATACCGCGCTAGCTTCTCTCGCCTTTGTCTCCTCGGTACGTGCTGTAGACTCGTACATCCACTAGGGGCTGCAGCAGATAAGTGACACACTATTGACCTGGTTGCATTGCTAATATGCGTATCTATACGGGATACCGCGCTAGCTTCTTTCGTCTTTGTCTCCTCGGTACGTGCTGTAGACTCGTACATCCACTAGGGGCTGCAGTAGATGAGTGGCACACTATTGACCTGGTTGCATTGCTAATATGTGTATCGACCCACTCAGAATATATAATGGTGAGATTATACGGGATACCATGTTAGCTTCTCTCGCCTTTGTCTCCTCGGTACGTGCTGTAGACTCGTACATCCACTAGGGGCTGCAGCAGATAAGTGACACACTATTGACCTGGTTGCATTGCCAATATGCGTATCTATACGGGATACCGCGCTAGCTTCTCTCGTCTTTGTCTCCTCGGTACGTGCTGTAGACTCGTACATCCACTAGGGGCTGCAGTAGATGAGTGGCACACTATTGACCTGGTTGCATTGCCAATATGCGTATCTATACGGGATACCGCGCTAGCTTCTCTCGTCTTTGTCTCCTCGGTACGTGCTGTAGACACGTACATCCACTAGGGGCTGCAGTAGATGAGTGACACACTATTGACCTGGTTGCATTACTCATATTCGTTTCGAATATACGGGATACCGTGCTAGCTTCTCTCGTCTTTGTCTCCTCGGTACGTGCTGTAGACTCGTACATACACTAGGGGCTGCAGTAGATGAGTGGTACACTATTGACCTGGTTGCATTGCCAATATGCGTATCTATACGGGATACCGCGCTAGCTTCTCTCGTCTTTGTCTCCTCGGTACGTGCTGTAGACTCGTACATCCACTAGGGGCTGCAGTAGATGAGTGGCACACTATTGACCTGGTTGCATTGCTAATATGCGTATCGACCCACTGAGAATATATAATGGTGAGATTATACGGGATACCGGGCTAGCTTCTCTCGCCTTAGTCTCCTCCCCGCTTCCAAACTCGTCTAATTACAAGTACTGGGGGTCTCTTCGTGTCTCTAGCGATCGTACCGAGCTACTGGAGATCATCCCAAAAGCACACAATATCGCTTTGAAAAAGGGAGAACAGGACATTTCATTCGGAATGTTTACTGAACTTTATTTTATTTGTATCTTTTATGTATTTAAACCGGTTTATTTTGTATTGTTTTTTTTTATTCTAGTATACTGTTTTCGAATGACCTCCCAAAACATTATAAGGTTGTGGCCTTTTACAAAGTCAACATTTGAGCATTTTGTATAATTTTAATTAGTTACGTCAACGGTGTTGGAATCATTATTACAGCAGAGTACAAACATACTGTATGGCGCGATTACGTGAATCTTCTGAATCTGAAAGTATAAATCATTGAAACCCTCGCAAACTATTTATTTTTCTCTGTATCGCTTAGAGACAGTCCTTGACCTATTTATAATGGGGATGGACAATGAGCAAAGGGCACTTCAGTGATATTTTTATCGGTCGTTGATAAAAAACAAAGTCAAATTGCTTTCGGAGTGTTGCACAACTAAAGTCTGTCTCTTGAGCTCTGGTTCTAGCTCACATTTCCTAGAAGCTGTTCTATGCTGTTAAGCCGTGGAGACGAAGTTAAATAATTTAAAATAATCCCAATTTGTATATAAATTATTATTATTATTATCGTTCTTCTTGTACTAACTTTTAGTTATGCCGTAGGCGCACATTTATTTTATATGATCTCAGAACCACGCACATAATTCATTCCATGTGATTGTTTACTCACATTCTATTGTGTGATTTCAATACGATAAATACTACCGATATTCGTAACTCACGACAATTTCCAGACATGAAAGCATTATGGATTCTAAAACGTTGCTGTATAAAGACGTGTAGTTCAAGACTTGTAATTTGAAGCTGTCCACGTTACTCTACCCCTACATACTGGATACTGTACAATTTGTTTGTGGCTATCCACGTTACTCTACCCTACACACTGGATACTGTACTATTTGTTTGTGGCTATCCATATTACTCTACCCTACACACTGGATACTGTACTATTTGTTTGTGGCTATCCACGTTACTCTACCCCTACATACTGGATACTGTACAATTTGTTTGTGGCTATCCACGTTACTCTACCCTACACACTGGATACTGTACTATTTGTTTGTGGCTATCCATATTACTCTACCCTACACACTGGATACTGTACTATTTGTTTGAGGCTATCCACGTTACTCTACCCTACACACTGGATACTGTACTATTTGTTTGTGGCTATCCACGTCACTCTACCCTACACACTGGATACTGTAATATTTGTTTGTGGCTATCCACGTCACTCTATCCTACACACTGGATACTGTAATATTTGTTTGTGGCTATCCACGTCACTCTATCCTACACACTGGATACTGTAATATTTGTTTGTGGCTATCCTCGTCACTCTACCCTACACACTGGATACTGTACTATTTGTTTGTGGCTATCCACGTTACTCTACCCTACACACTGGATACTGTACTATTTGTTTGTGGCTATCCACGTTACTCTACCCACACACACTGGATACTGTAACATTTGTTTGTGGCTATCCACGTTACTCTACCCTACACACTGGATACTGTACTATTTGTTTGTGGCTATCCACGTTACTCTACCCTACACACTGGATACTGTACTATTTGTTTGTGGCTATCCACGTTACTCTACCCACACACACTGGATACTGTAACATTTGTTTGTGGCTATCCACGTTACTCCACCCCCACACACTGGATACTGTACTATTTGTTTGTGGCTATCCACGTTACTCTACCCCCACACACTGGATACTGTACTATTTGTTTGAGGCTATCCACGTTACTCTACCCCCACACACTGGATACTGTACTATTTGTTTGTGGCTATCCACGTTACTCTACCCTACACACTGGATACTGTACTATTTGTTTTGAGGCTTTCCACGCTACTCTACCCCCACAAACTGGATACTGTACTATTTGTTTGAGGCTATCCACGTTACTCTACCCCCACACACTGGATACTGTACTATTTGTTTGAGGCTATCCACGTTACTCTACCCCCACACACTGGATACTGTACTATTTGTTTGAGGCTATCCACGTTACTCTACCCCCACACACTGGATGCTGTACTATTTGTTTGAGGCTATCCACGTTACTCTACCCCTACATACTGAATACTGTACTATTTGTTTGTGTATGGAAGCGCAATTTAACTCGAGACATCCACAAGTACGAAACCAGAGTAAGCGACACTACAAGAATGGAAGTCTCAAATCCCATTGGCTTCCATCCATTGGTCGTCCGCAGCGTCTGTGTCAAAGGCTTGTTACACAGCGGGGGATTCCCTCAACAGAACTGGGGGATTGAACGTTTCACTCGGAATTGCTTTGTTTTAAATACAATTGTGTATATAAAAAATGCCTTAACTTTATCCATTTGGATTAGTGCTACCTCATATACAGGGTGTCCGGTATCTCTGTGGACGTAAGTAAGCTTATACCACGTCGAACAATAAATAACTGATTTAGAGCAGATTTACTATGACAAGACATGGCTCACATTGAGGTTCTCAGGGAATAGCCAATAATACATAAACTTAAAAACGGTAGCTCTAAATAAGTTATTTATTGTTCGATTTTAATAATTTTGATGTCATTAAATCTGTGATAAAATCCTCTTGAAGCTGTTATTCTTGTAATTCTTAACACAAATTGCGGGTTTTTCAGAGATTAAATGTTTTAATGGCCGTCATTTTAAAAACACTAATGATAATTTAATAGTTTTTTCAGTAACTGGCCGTGGTATCATACAAATTAAAGGCAAATTTGGTATAATGTAATGTATTAGTTTTTAAGATATGATTTAACAGACAGACAGACGGGTAAAAAACTAAGCATTGGAGACCCACGTTCATATAGTGAAATATATTTGTTTTGACCTGAGCAAAAACGTAGTAGCCTATACCATTGTCCAGAGAGTTACGGGACACTCTGTATAAATAACAAGATAAGATCGGTAAAAAATAATGTTTCAAATAAAATACATTTAATTATGCTTTGTGTGCACCATTATTGATAAGAATGTATAAGAGCTCTATTAGTTTCAGTTATATCCCATTCCGAGCTTTGAGAACGGTACTGTACTGCTGGGATAACTCGACGATAGCGTGTCCGCAAAACAACCGATAATATAACTCTTTATGTAGTTACTGCTAAGTAAAACTAATGGTCGTTCTCTCGACAAGTACTATGTTTTGCACGCACCGAAGGGGGGAATAAACTACAATACAGCATTTTTGAAGCGTTTTAGATTTTTGTCGGATGTTTACTCTATCAATTTGACTAATGGGCTTTAAATGTTCCTAAATATGATCTTGGAATAGTGTAGGATTAATAAGTCAAGTGAAATTTAGTGTTGAAATTGTACCAAAAGGATCTAAACGTTGTGACGATTTCAGGTAGACAAAAAGTGGTCTGGTGTCTAGTGTCCTTTGTTGTGAGCGACGCGACGTACAGCTTGTTGTGGCCATATGGTTTGTGGGCTATTTGTGACCCGTCGGGAGGGACCAGAACGGTCTAGGAAGTGTCAATAAGAGGGTTTCCTGTTCCTGTCCCGACTGTTGTCTACACCATGCGGTATTGTTGACATACGTCGTGGTGCACTTGCAATGTTCAGGTTTACACTACCGTTTACATCACAAAATATGCTAAACGGTCCAACCGAAGTCTCTGTATTGTTGACACGCGTCGCGGTGCACCTGCAGTGTTCAGGTTTACACTACCGTTTACATCACAAAATATGCTAAACGGTCCAACCGAAATCTCTGTCCCGACTGTTGTCTACGACACGCTGTATTGTTGACACGCGTCGCGGTGCACCTGCAGTGTTCAGGTTCACACTACTGTTTACATCAGAAAATATGCTAAACGGTCCAACCGAAATCTCTTTCCCGACTGTTGTCTACGACACGCTGTATTGTTGACACGCGTCGCGATGCACCTGCAGTGTTCAGGTTCACACTACTGTTTACATCAGAAAATATGCTAAACGGTCCAACCGAAATCTCTTTCCCGACTATTGTCTACGACACACTGTATTGTTGACATGTGTCGTGGTGCACCTGCAGTGTTCAGGTTTACACTACTGTTTACATCAGAAAATATGCTAAACGGTACAACCGAAATCTCTGTCCCGACTGTTGTCTACGACACGCTGTATTGTTGACATGCGTCGTGGTGCACCTGCAGTGTTCAGGTTCACACTACTGTTTACATCAGAAAATATGTTCAACAGTACAACCGAAATCCCTGTTGTTGTCTACACCACGCGGTATGGTTGAAACGCGTCGTGGTGCACCTGCAGTGTTCAGGTTTACACTACTGTTTACATCAGAAAATATGCTAAACGGTCCAACCGAAATCCCTGTTGTTGTCTACACTACGCGGTATGGTTGAAACGCGTCGTGGTGCACCTGCAGTGTTCAGGTTCACACTACAGTATACATCAGAAAATATGCTAAACGGTACAACCGAAATCTCTGTCCCGACTGTATGTCTACGACACGCTGTATTGTTGACATGCGTCGTGGTGCACCTGCAGTGTTCAGGTTCACACTACTGTTTACATCAGAAAATATGCTAAACGGTCCAACCGAAATCTCTGTCCCGACTGTTGTCTACGACACGCTGTATTGTTGACATGCGTCGTGGTGCACCTGCAGTGTTCAGGTTCACACTACTGTTTACATCAGAAAATATGCTAAACGGTCCAACCGAAATCTCTTTCCCGACTGTTGTCTACACCACGCGGTATGGTTGACACGCGTCGTGGTGCACCTGCAGTGTTCAGGTTCACACTACTGTTTACATCAGAAAATATGCTAAACGGTCCAACCGAAATCTCTTTCCCGACTATTGTCTACGACACGCGGTATTGTTGACACGCGTCGTGGTGCACCTGCAGTGTTCAGGTTCACACTACTGTTTACATAAAAAAATATGCTAAACGGTCCAACCGAAATCTCTTTCCCGACTGATGTCTACGACACGCTGGTATGGTTGACACGCGTCGTGGTGCACCTGCAGTGTTCAGGTTCACACTACTGTTTACATCAGAAAATATGCTAAACGGTCCAACCGAAATCTCTTTCCCGACTATTGTCTACACCACGCGGTATGGTTGACACGCGTCGTGGTGCACCTGCAGTGTTCAGGTTCACACTACTGTTTACATCAGAAAATATGCTAAACGGTACAACCGAAATCTCTTTCCCGACTATTGTCTACACCACGCGGTATTGTTGACATGTGTCGTGGTGCACCTGCATTGTTCAGGTTCACACTACTGTTTACATCAGAAAATATGCTAAACGGTACAACCGAAATCTCTTTCCCGACTATTGTCTACACCACGCGGTATGGTTGACACGCGTCGCGGTGCACCTGCAGTGTTTAGGTTCACACTACTGTTTACATCAGAAAATATGCTAAACGTCGTGGTGCACCTGCAGTGTTCAGGTTTACACTACTGTTTACATCAGAAAATATGCTAAACGGTCCAACCGAAATCCCTGTTGTTGTCTACACTACGCGGTATGGTTGAAACGCGTCGTGGTGCACCTGCAGTGTTCAGGTTCACACTACTGTTTACATCAGAAAATATGCTAAACGGTCCAACCGGAATCTCTTTCCCGACTGTTGTCTACACCACGCGGTATGGTTGACACGCGTCGCGGTGCACCTGCAGTGTTCAGGTTCACACTACTGTTTACATCAGAAAATATGCTAAACGGTCCCACCGAAATCTCTGTCCCGGTCAGACCCTGGTTGTTTCATAACTGCGCGTATTCTGCATCCAAAGCGACGGTTTATGTAAAACCGCTCCTACGTGAGGCGACTAGACGCGGTTCCCATTCAACAATTCCGCGCTCCCAATCGTTAGTTGTTGTGTGGACAGAGCCGCGGTGATTGGTGGCTTTTAAATGTGCTACTGTCTCGGTGAAACGTTACAGGGTGGTTTACGATTTCCCCGCCCTTCACGTTTGGAGGCCAATACTGTTGTAGTAAACTTGTAATTACGCTTCTCCTCTGAATTCATTCAGTTGTTGCGTTTTTATGATAGTACTTATGATGATCTTATGATACTATTGTTTTAATTATCATGTAGGACACGACTTGGATTGTCAACAAGTCATCTTTCCCCAGTCATAAAACTTCGCTGAAATTCATCTGATAACTTACTTCAACTCTAAGGAACTCCAAATGAGGATAAATCCTATCGTAAATTGTCAAATATCATTGTTGCTCAATTTAGATTGTTCCAATGATCGTTGTAGCAATGTTAATGTTATCGTGGGTTGCGATACTATAAAATGATAACGCACTAGTTCACACTACACTATACTATAATAACCACACTACACTTTTTTATAATAAGAGCGGCCGGCCTTATCACTGCATATAGAAGTTATCCCGTATCAGCCCAGTGATACCATATGGACACATGGATACATTGAGTGTTTGTACAGAATGTTCATTTCTATGTTTTTAATCTGGGCTGATAGGGATAGGAGTTTTAAAACTCTACGCAGTCGGCGGTACAACCGCTCTTAACGTTCAGTAGTATACGTTTAGATTTTGGCATACTATCGTAGAGTAAATTTTGATAATTGCAGCCACTCTTGACACAACCCAGCGGACTAAATCCAGGTACCAATAATAACCCATTGTGATCATCAAACAAAACTAGTGTGTCAATAAGTTCAGGATTTACCACGTGTCCTGATATACAATTAACGTGAAAGGTTTGAACTCAATTATAAATGCCCCTATAAGCCTCCTCTCACTTATTAAATTAGGTGTTTTAAAATCAGAATTTTATTAAAACTTATGTTGTATGGAAAACAGTTAAATTATTCGTGCAGTAAAGTTTGAAATTTAAAATATGCAATTTATGATTTCTGTTTATGCCAACTCATAATTCGAAACACATTAAAGTTTTACGACTGTATAGGTTTTTAGTCTCTTTGATCCCATAGGCACGATTTGCTTCGTGACGCAAAGTTTGCAGATACCTTTATAACTCTTGTGACATCTCCCTCCGAAGTTGGCTGTTGTCCAAGAAGTTCTCCTGAACAGTGAATGTGAAACAGGTTTTACGTGCCCAAGTTGCGTCATTGGAAACATTTCTATAGTTTTGTTTTTAGTTTTGTAATGTATCAAATTTTTGTCACTGGTTTCTCAAGAGAAATGTTCTGCACGGTCATTTTTGAAGGCAGATACTGTAGGGTTAACAGTTTTAATGGATTTGAAATAACCGCGCGTGACTTACTATATAAATGAATTACAATTAATTACAATATCTTCGCCACAGTCACGGATACAATAAATTTTAAAGTTTTTTTTTTTGTAATATAAAGTTTTATCGAAAAATGCAACTTCAGGGAGTATTTTCCTTTGCATATATAAATGAAGTAACTTTTTAAAGCCATTTGGACACGAGAACACAAATACTTTGCAAAAAATTACATTTGGATCACTTTATCAAGAAAATGATATGTTATTTTTGTACTATGAGTCTTGCTTATGTGCATTTTTGTTAAATTTGTGACCATATGTACCAAAGTACAACACGCTCTGGTGAGGTCTTGGACCGAGATGGTCAATGATAACAAAAGGAGAAGACCGATGCTAATCTCATGCAAGAAACATCACGAAGTGTATGAAAGTTAAATCAGTTTAAATACACTTCAGGTTAAATTAGGGTCTTTTTCGAAACTCTATGTACCACGCGGAGGAATGAACGGTAAAGATATAATAATGAGATTTTTCCTTTTCTGTTCCTTTCACGATGTAAGAAAGGGTTGCTGGCCTACCTGCCCAGTAGTGAGTGACTGCGGTAGAATCTAGAAGGGACGGGAACGTGTGGGACGGGAGGGCGGCGGCAGTGCGGCAAATCGGCCCGATTATCACGTAAATATGCGGCCCACACCGTACACACACGCGCCCACTACCGTACTCTCACTACTACTAGGAGTTCAGCCTGCAGAGGCAGGGGTACTCTACAGATCTTTACCAGGTAGACACAGCACGCAGCACCGCGTCGTCTAGACACTCACTGCACCTGAATGTTAAGTGAGTTCGGGAACAATTTAGGAATCAATAACAGATCGTATGTTCTAATTGATATGATCTAAGCTAATCGCAGCACGGACAGTAAGGCTATGGATTCTAGAGATCTTTACCAGGTAGACAGCGAGACACAGCACGCAGCGCCGCGTCGTCTAGACACTCACTGTTACTAAATGTTAATTGACCTCGGGACCACTTTAGGAATCAATAACAGATCGTATGTTCTAATTGATATGATCTAAGCTAATCGCAGCACGGACAGTAAGGCATTGGATTCTAGAGATCTTTACCAGGTAGACACAGCACGCAGCGCCGCGTCGTCTTGACACTCACTGTTACTGAATGTTAATTGACCTCCGGACCACTTGAGGAATCAATAACAAATCGTATGTTCTAATTGATATGATCTAAGCTAATCGCAGCACGGACAGTAAGGCTATGGATTCTAGAGATCTTTACCAGGTAGACAGCGAGACACAGCACGCAGCGCCGCGTCGTCTAGACACTCACTGTTACTGAATGTTAATTGACCTCGGGACCACTTTAGGAATCAATAACAGATCGTATGTTCTAATTGATATGATCTAAGCTAATCGCAGCACGGACAGTAAGGCATTGGATTCTAGAGATCTTTACCAGGTAGACACAGCACGCAGCGCCGCGTCGTCTTGACACTCACTGTTACTGAATGTTAATTGACCTCCGGGACCACTTGAGGAATCAATAACAGATCGTATGTTCTAATTGATATGATCTAAGCTAATCGCAGCACGGACAGTAAGGCTATGGATTCTAGAGATCTTTACCAGGTAGACAGCGAGACACAGCACGCAGCGCCGCGTCGTCTAGACACTCACTGTTACTGAATGTTAATTGACCTCGGGACCACTTTAGGAATCAATAACAGATCGTATGTTCTAATTGATATGATCTAAGCTAATCGCAGCACGGACAGTAAGGCATTGGATTCTAGAGATCTTTACCAGGTAGACACAGCACGCAGCGCCGCGTCGTCTTGACACTCACTGTTACTGAATGTTAATTGACCTCCGGACCACTTGAGGAATCAATAACAGATCGTATGTTCTAATTGATATGATCTAAGCTAATCGCAGCACGGACAGTAAGGCATTGGATTCTAGAGATCTTTACCAGGTAGACACAGCACGCAGCGCCGCGTCGTCTTGACACTCACTGTTACTGAATGTTAATTGACCTCCGGACCACTTGAGGAATCAATAACAGATCGTATGTTCTAATTGATATGATCTAAGCTAATCGCAGCACGGACAGTAAGGCATTGGATTCTAGAGATCTTTACCAGGTAGACACAGCACGCAGCGCCGTGTCGTCTAGACACTCACTGTTACTGAATGTTAATTAACCTCGGGACCACTTTAGGAATCAATAACAGATCGTATGTTCTAATTGATATGATCTAAGCTAATCACAGCACGAACAGTAAAGCATTGGATTTTAGGGACTTTTTGCAGTTCGACAGCAATAAGCGTACAGTAAAGAAAAATATTTTAAAGGATATAAATAATTATTACAAGAGCATTGCTTTTTTCAGGAGACAACACAAAAATACTCATCTTTTATAAATAAGCAATATTAATTAGAAATGGAACGTATGTGAGAAGCCCGAAATCAGATTGAATCCAAAAAATCCACCTTAATCGGTAGTCTATTGAATTGTCGACATATGCTTCTTACTGCCAGTCGAACAAGACCACTCATCGAGTACAGTATGTTTGGTTATAGTAACTGATTACACTATTATTGAGGCAAGCAGTAATTATGCCAGTGTATTGTTTGGGGTGACGCAATGTACTTTTTCTGCTGTTGATGTATGAGTACAGCGTGTGCGAGATTTGCTGACGACGTGCGGCGTTATAATTCAGTGTACGTCATCCCTCCACCAACCCACACTCCCCACCCACTTGTCTCTGTTGACACCGTAGCCATCAGTAGGGGGACTAGGGGTTCAATCTCTCCCCATGCAATCCACGGTAATGATGTTTCGTAAGGTTTTATAACTACCGCCCTGTAATCTGTTTCTGGCTACGGCCATGGTGACAATCACAACGGTCAGCCTGGTACATGATATCACTAACACCGCCGGGACTGTAATGTAAAGTAATATGATTAAGAATGCGGCGATACACATTTCGAGATCTACAGGAGCATATGCTTTGGCGAACGATGAGTACTACGGTGACCTGAGATACAGCGGGTATCTGCTACAATCTACAGAGTTCTGTGAAAATTTTAATCCCGTAAAAATATGAATTACGACACTTTTTAATTTTTGCATGATTCAAACTAGACCAGTATGTAAAGAATCTAAAGATTTGAATAGTAAGTGAGATCCGGTGAAAAGTTTTTCAATATCGTAACAAGGTCACTACTTTTACTTTCCGACAAAGATGGTGGAGAGATGATGACATATAGGGTAGTGGGCAGGGTTGCCAGACGCAAATTCTTAAAAGGAGGACTTTTGGGGTTGAAAAGGAGGGCATTAAAACATAAAGGACAGTAATAAATATACGATTTTCCTCTTAAAAAATTATAACTGATTTGAACCACAATTTTTAGAGCGATATTAAAAATAAATTTGGTAAAATAATTGGAATTAACATTACATTATAAGTAAGCTGTACTATATATATATATATATACGTGAAATTTGTATAAGTGGCAATAGCCTTATTTAATATCGATAAACATTGAATCGCAAAAAGTACTTGCTATGCCGGGACTCGAACCCGGATCTCTCACTTGCCGGGTGAATATGCTACCATTACACCACAGAGCCCTCACTTTTTACGATTATACTTTTCAATTATTTAGTATTTGACCGTATCTGTCACACACACACACACACACATATATATATATATATATATATATATATATATATATATATATATATATATATATATCAGAAATTATCACTATAACAGAAAAATATATAACGTATTATAACAAAAGTAACCTATTATTCATAATACATAGATATAAAATCAAGGGATAAATGCACCAGTGTAGCTGAGCGGATTTACAACAGTGAGTCAGTGCTTTATACAAAACTAAACACACAATCCAACAGCAGTTCACATGCCATTGCATTACGTTTGCGCTGCAGTAACTTTTCATGATCTATCTTCGGAAATCGGAAGAACTTTTTAATGTGATGCTACTATTTTAGAACATGTAAGTGTTTGCCAAAAAGCCGGACGTTTTACATAAATCGCAAAAGCGGGGAGAACAGGAGGACTTGTCCTCCTAAAGTCGGATGTCTGGTCACCCTGATAGTGCGCGAAGGAGGGAATGAGAGGTAGTATGAAGAAGAATTACAGTAAAATGTCACTAATGGTAAAATATCGGAATCTCGGTAAACCTTTTTCATAAATGTCTCTCTAAAGCGAAAGTTAATTTAGTAAGGAAATGATTTATGGCCGTATGACGTTAGGGTTCCGAACCACTTTGGTATTATTTCATGTTTATCTAGCTAAATAACGCTAGTATAGGGTAGTCAACTCGAAGTTCTTACCTCGGAGAATAAATACCTTACGGCACAAGCCCGGCCACGGCCAGTGCACGTTATCACTGGTTTCCTTTCTGTTACTAATAACATATCGCAAATCCAGGCTGAGGCACATAATCTTCAAGGCTTTCTCCAAAATGAGAGAATAGAGTTTCCGAGGCGCGTACAATCCAGTCATGACTGGTGATTAGATACGACTGACTAGCCGACCTCCGACTCAACATGAGGTTATCACGCTCCTAGCTCCCGCTCGCTTTCACTGGAGGCCTAGCGTCCGCCGGAGCGTTAACACTTTCTTGTAAAGCTGTTCCACCGGGGTGTTATTTGCCAATTAGAAACTGAAGACGATTAATTGCACTATTAAACATTTAAATGACGAAAGATTTCCCACATTTTTCTAATAATTACGATACTGTTAACTAACGGTTATTAGTAGACTACGTGTATGAGACGAGCATGAACTTGATGAAATGCAAGTTATATTGTTAATTGATAACAGGCACAAGCAGGAGCCGGGAACCGGACAAGGACAGTGTTTCCGGATTACATAATAGGCAATAAAAGTATTCTATATGGCATTGCCCTCTGACCCGTCTTTCATTTTATGGTGTTTCGAAATGTCAACTGAAATGTAAAAATTAAGGAGCATTTTTTACCGTTATAAGGTTTTAAGTACCTATAATATTTGTTCGTCTATATAAAAACTATACAGGGTGTATATTATGTCTGGAAACACCCAAATATATCCTTTAATAATTTAAATATAAATTTGAAACCTCTTACAATCGTGATAGAGATTGGGCATCTACTTTTTTGGAACAATGTTTTTGTTATGTCACACCAACGGGGGACGTCCTGCCGAGGGTATCGTGAATATTCTTAATGGAAGCCTATACCTTGTGATACATAATTTTAAAGGTAATAGCTTACTGAATTGAATGCCACAAACCGCATCTCAAGGGAATTATTCTATCAGAAAATAGAGCATTTTTAGTATTGAAAATTTACTGATGTTCAACAATGTAATTTTAACATGGTTCTTGCCACAAAATGTGTTACACTAATTTTTAGCATTTTTTTTTAAATGTTCAATTAAATAAAACAAAAAATTTCATTTTAAGCTGGTTCTATTAGCACAAATTTGCCAGTTTTTATTACAGTACAATTATGGAAATACTTATGTTATTGATTTCTTATTACAAATAAAAAAATAATGTATGCTGTTAGAAAAGTCTTACAACAAACGTTTTACCTGCATTTGGTGTCAAAGCAATTGTTCGAACTGTGTTCCTTCTACGGTTTGACAATGAGCCAATCTTGTGTAAAATGATTCGACAGAGTTGCCTAACATTTCTTCAGTTATCAAAGCAATCTCCTCTATAATCCTGTTTCTTAGGTCTTCCAAATTATGAGGCTTTCTTCTATAAAACATTGGATTTTAAATGACCCCATAGGAAATAATCGATTGGTGACAAATCCGGAGATCTTGGAGGCCATTCGATTTCTCCTCTTCGGCCAATCCATTTATGAGGAAACCTTAAATCCAAATACTCTCCTTACCTGTCTCCCATTAATGGGGTGGAGCACCATCCTGCTGAAAACCATACATTATCAAAGTAATTCTCCTGATGCAATTTGAATAGCTGGGATTATTTCATTTTGGAGCATATTGTAGTAAAGTTCGGCATTTAAATTTCCATTGATGAAAAAGGGTCCAACAATTTTGTTACCTAAAATTCCACACCATACGTTCAGTTTTTGTGTGGTTGCTGTGAATGGGACTCAGTAATCCAATGTGGGTTTTCACTAGCCCAGTAACGGCAATTGTGCCTGTTAACATTGCCATTTAGGAAAAAAGTTGCCTCATCAGAAAATAGTATGTTGGTCAGAAAATCTCTATTGTCATCACATTTGCGCATCACAAGTTCACAAAAACTCAACTCTTCTGTCGTAATCATCCTCACTTAACTGTTGGACTAAATGAACTTTAAATGGTTTGTATTTATTAATTTTCAAAATCTTACTCACAGACATAGGGTGCATATCATGTTGCTGTGCAGCTTTTCTGAGCGATGTATGTGGGTCCTTCAATAAATGTTTGCAAAACATCTAGTGCATGTTCTTCATCTGTTGCAGATTGTATCCTACCCGACTTTGGCCGATTACGTACACTCCCTGTCATTTCAAAACGCTCAATAGTTTTTGATATTGTTGAAACACACTTATGGGATTCCTTTCTGGGAAAGTGTCATTAAACAAATTACAAACTTCCCGATAAGATCTTTGACGATCGCCATATCCTCACATCATCAACAGAGTAATTCGTTCTCTTTCAGACAATTCCATTAAAATGCCAAATAAAAACTGAACTACTGTAATTAGATAACTTGTTGACAGCAATGCTTCAGAGACACTGATTAACTCGACAGGAATGATATGACCTTTGTCCATTTGTAATTCCCAAGCTTAGACCTGTCTAGTGAAAGCTCCATGCTCAACAAACTGAAACCTGTAGACCAGATGATTAATAACACAATAATGTTTCTCATAGGCTAGTGACCTTTGTCTCTTAAACCTTCCTGCTGACTGGAAAACACCAAGTACAGATTCATAAGTAATCAGAGAAAGTGACTCATAAGTTTTATTCATTGTAATAAAAACTGGTAAATTTGTACTAATGAAACCAGCTTAAAAATAAATTGTTTATTTTATTTTAATTGAACATTTAAAAAATGCTAAAAAATTAGTGTAACACATTTTGTGGCAAGAACCATGTTAAAATTACATTGTTGAACATCAGTAAATTTTCAATACTAAAAAATGCTCTATTTTCTGATAGAATAAATTCCTTTGAGATGCGGTTTGTGGCATTCAATTCAGTAAGCTATTACCTTTAAAATTATGTATCACAAGGTATAGGCTTCCATTAAGAATATTCACGATACCCTCAGCAGGACGTCCCCCCGTTGGTGTGTTATAACAAAAACATTGTTCCAAAAAGTAGATGCCCAATCTCTATCATGATTGTAAGAGGTTTCAAATTTATATTTAAATTATTAAAGGATATATTTCGGTGTTTCCAGACATAATATACACCCTGTATATTCAAGAAAAAATGAAAAAGCAAATGAATATTCTTGAATGTATGTAATTAAAAATGTAGTACGTACTTTATTGATTCGTGTATCACTTAAACGTTTTAGCTCTATTAAGTCACGAAAAAAATGGGATTTGTGTAATATGTCCCTCGTGATTCGGCAAGTCATGTGGTTGCCATACCTGGCCTTGAAAGTTGGTTTCAATATACTGCTGTCACCACCACAAACGAATTTGTAAGTATGCCCTGATCGGGGTTCGAATCAACAGCACTGTAGCCCCATTGTATCTAAGGTATAAGTGGAGAATGGAAATGTCCAGTGTAGAAGCACATATTATTTAGTAAGTTTAAAAATGTTTGTTCTTTCCCCACATATTGCGTCACCAACTATCTCATTAGAAATTATGATTAGTTTTTTGTCCACCTCTAAATGATTCTTAGCAAACTAATTCGTTATACCCCACGTTATATTCTCCCCTACAATATCTTATTTCAAGTCCTGATGTTTTCAGTACGTTAAAATATCAGTTATTTTTTCCTCCGAGTGATTGTGAGTGTTATGCTGTGATGGAGGAGGATTTTCATTAAGTATGTAATAAATAAAGTTCATTGTAACAGCAGTTGTTGGTATTTAAATAAAGAAAACATAACATTTGTAGAATACGTATTGGCGTTAATCTGTGCGCACTTCCTCCTTGACCTTGCCTACTGTTCCTGTATCGCCTTACTGTGGATCTAGTGCGCTACTGGATGTCTATACTCGGCAGCCTGTTGAAGCCTGAAGGCTGCCATTGTATTCTAATGGTTGCACAATGTTCGCATACTCTCGTCTCCACTGTTTACCTTTGCGCTATCTGTCTGTGACGAGTTGTGCAAGAGTCAAGTACTCACGCCTCTGTTTCTGTTACAGGTAAGGCGCTGATAACGACATGTCGGATGAGTAACACTGATTCAACTTAGCTTTTAAGATTACAGAATGGTTATTCATGGTTATTTAGCACCTTCACCGAGTGATATTCGGTACTGTTAACGCACTAGGGCGTCTGTCCCAGTCAACGTAACTCAAGACAGTTGCTGTGATTGGCACTTTCAATTATGTTGGCACTTAAGTGAAACCAGTACCAATTTGGTTGACAGAATTCTACAATTTGGCACATTAAATTTGTGGAAAACCTCTAAAATTGTACAGAGCTGTTTGTAATTAACTGTGTTATGATAAAATACTCTCACATTTAAAATTTTGGATGTATAAGATTACTTTGAATTTGAATCTATTACAATATGGATTTATTTTAGTAGATTTTCAAATTGCCTCCTAATTGGGGCAGTGGAGACAGTTCTTAAACATTTATTTGGATTTTATACAGCTCAAATTAAATGTATTGATGAAACCCAAACAAAATATCGAGAAAATTACAGCATTTTGATACTAAGATGAGCAGTTGGGGTGGGAGGGAGATCTTCTCAACAGAACATAACTGATTTCAAATATCAAGAACGCCCAATCTAAAATGGTGTCGGTTTATTCTCCGAATCTTACGGGTTTTGTTTCATATGAAAATGTTTGACACTTGTATACCGAGAGATCTTCCTAGTATGATTAGTTTTATCTTAAAAGATAGTTATTTGGGCTCAATAAATAGTTCAGTTTTAAATTATCTCCTCCATCACAGTATTAGAACAGATGCCTTTCTTTATATTTAGTAGTTGGAAATTGTGTATTCCTTTGGCATCGTGTATTGCATTGCGCTGTGGTGCCAATTGATGGGTGTTGTGGCTTGTTAGGTACTACGTAACCAATGTTCGTGTGTTTGATGTGAAGCCTCAACCAGGCACCGTTTACCACATTATTTCACGCTAGGATCAGGCACAAAGCTAGATTAGAACTGGGATAAGACAATAACAGCTCAACTACGAGGATCGTTGTCAGTTACCTTTAAATGTAACGGGCTCAAATAGATAGTAACGCTTTAATCCTGATAGCCTTTATTTGTACAGAATATTTTACCGTAGTTCATGCTTTAATTTGGGTCTTCTATGAGGCGCCACTCGTGTGTAATATCTTACGCACCTGATAATTTACAAAGAAAATATTTAAAGAAGCGTGTATAAGAAAGAGAGAATGGACAACTAAGTAGGTCTAGGTAGTGTTGTGTATGAACATGTAGGTGTGATAGTCGCATACTTAACTAATTACAGAAGAGCGGAGGCGGCACCAGTGGCGTGACCCTTCAATAATGCGTGACACTTACTCTTCCTTAGCACATTCTGCTCACCCTTCAACATCACAACAGTATATAGTGTTCTGATAGTTTACAAGTTCGCGTCCTGTAGACGGACCCTTCCGGTCCGTGCCTTGACACATTCTGCTCACTCTTCAACATCACAACAGTATATAGTGTTCTGATAGTTTACAAGCTCGCTTCCTGTAGACGGACCCTTCCGGTCCGTGCCTTGGCACATTCTGCTCACTCTTCAACATCACAACAGTATATAGTGTTCTGATAGTTTACAAGCTCGCTTCCTGTAGACGGACCCCCTTCCGGTCCGTGCCTTGGCACATTCTGCTCACCCTTCAACATCACAACGGTATATAGTGCTCTGATAGTTTACAAGCTCGCTTCCTGTAGACGGACCCTTCCGGTCCGTGCCTTGGCACATTCTGCTCACCCTTCAACATCACAACGGTATATAGTGCTTCTGATAGTTTACAAGTTCGCGTCCTGTAGACGGACCCTTCTGGTCCGTGCCTTGGCACATTCTGCTCACCCGTCAACATCACATCAGTATGTAGTGTTCTGATAGTTTACAAGCTCGCTTGCTATAGACAGATCCTACTGGGCCGTTTAACAATGCCACGGAGGAATGAATGGCCAAACACGTCCCACTAAACATGTGTACAACACTATTAGTTATTTAATTGATTATAACATTATTATAAATGTAATTATCTACCGTTGAAAAAATGAAATTTTTATAGAGTTGGCATTAATAACACACTACATTATTACCAGTCTTATAACCCTAACCTACTACAATCCCAACTGGCCTATTCTTTCATGATGTCGAAATTAAAAGACAAAATCAAGGATATCGAAGCCTTATTGAATAATATATTTGTAATGTAAAAAATATTAATATGTTTATACGAATTACTTTCTTTTCAGGGGTGGCTTCCTCTAAATATTTAATTTTTAGAGAATACACAACTATGATATTTTTCTAAACAAAGTTGCCTAGTGGACAATGGTTCTGTTGAATCAATTTTAAGAGTTCTTTTTGTTTTCTCCCATGGTAGGTAGGCGAAAAAAGATTCAAAATTAATTCATAAAAAAATCAAAGTTTTATTAATGATTCAAATAAATTAAATTAATAAAAAATGTTCTTTAATCTAAATATTAGAGAGATTTCGAAATTAAAGGTATATGAGACAATTCAACAACAATAATTTAGACGGTTCAACAACCATATTTTCGTTATGAGCCTCGTGTTAATAGAATATTTTTTTAGTCAGAGTGTTATTTAAAAAACGTATTTTTAAGTAATTCTTTAAACTTACATTTAAGGTAGAATTGTTCAAATTAATGATTCAAATCACGACTGACTAGATCGCACGAGTTGTCTGAGCCAGATAACTATTGAGCCGTTGAGAATCCTCGACTATTTGGTGGATTATGTACAATAAATATATACAAATGAAAGTTAAAACCGTGTGTTAATGTTAATTAGTTAAAATAATCGCAACATTAACTATGTTAAATACTGTATTAGCACATAAGAGCGTCGGACTCGCTACAAGTAATCAAGATTATTCCATATACACCCGTAGTGAAGGTGTCAGCTTGTAACACAAGATATATATTGACATGGACTGAGGGTGGCCCAAATGCGTGTTATATATACTACTGACTACTGTCCTTGCTTCTTTGTTAACTTTGAAAGAATACGTATCAATCGAAATCACTTTCAGTCAGAAGGAGTATCCTGTTATTTCTTGAAGGCACGTTGTAGTATCCGTCTCCACGTACTGTACAGTGCTGTTGCCTGACCAATCAGTATGCGACTCTAGGCGACTCGATGGTCGGGAAGTTGATGTCATCAATAAAAATTACCGCTCATCATTGCCCGCTCTTACTGTCTGCTGCCCGCACACATGCATGTCGTCTGCTCTTATTCCTGCTCAGTGTTGATGTCCAAACAATCATTACGCGACTGTGTCGAATCTATGATCTAGAAAATTATGTCATCAATAAAAATTACCGCTCATCATTGCCCGCTCTTGCTGTCTGCTGCCCGCACACATGCATGTTGTCTGCTCTTCTTCCTGCTCAGTGTTGATGTCAAAACAATCATTACGCGACTGTGTCGAATCGATGATCTAGAAAATGATGTCATCAATAAAAATTACCGCTCATCATTGCCCGCTCTTGCTGTCTGCTGCCCGCACACATGCATGTTGTCTACACTTCTTCCTGCTCAGTGTCGATGCCCGAACAATCATTACGCAACTGTCTCGAATCGATGATCTAGAAAATGTCATCAATAGAAATTACAACCCATCCTTGGCCGCTCTTACTGTCTGCTGCCCGCACACATGCATGTTGTCTACACTTCTTCCTGCTCAGTGTTGATGTCCATACAATCATTACGCAAATGTCTCGAATCGATGATCTAGAAAATGACATCAATAGAAATTACAACCCATCCTTGCCCGCTCTTACTGTCTGCTGCCCGCACACATGCATGTCGTCTGCTCTTATTCCTGCTCAGTGTTGATGTCCAAACAATCATTACGCGACTGTGTCGAATCGATGATCTAGAAAATGATGTCATCAATAAAAATTACCGCTCATCATTGCCCGGTCTTGCTGTCTGCTGCCCGCACACATGCATGTTGTCTACACTTCTTCCTGCTCAGTGTCGATGCCCGAACAATCATTACGCAACTGTCTCGAATCGATGATCTAGAAAATGTCATCAATAGAAATTACAACCCATCCTTGGCCGCTCTTACTGTCTGCTGCCCGCACACATGCATGTTGTCTACACTTCTTCCTGCTCAGTGTTGATGTCCATACAATCATTACGCAAATGTCTCGAATCGATGATCTAGAAAATGACATCAATAGAAATTACAACCCATCCTTGCCCGCTCTTACTGTCTGCTGCCCGCACACATGCATGTTGTCTACACTTCTTCCTGCTCAGTGTTGATGTCCATACAATCATTACGCAACTGTCTCGAATCGATGATCTAGAAAATGACATCAATAGAAATTACAACCCATCCTTGCCCGCTCTTACTGTCTGCTGCCCGCACACATACATGTTGTCTGCTCTTCCTCTGTACCGCGTTGAAATACAATTTTTCCACAATCGAGTCTTTAATAAATGTCTCAAGTATAAACTTCAGTAATTACAGGTGACCTATAACCTAAAGATGTTCAAATTTTGTAAATACATTTTGTAAATTTTGTAATTTTATTGAAGTATAATTCTATTGTGATAAAAACTTTCATGTCGTAAAATTTAAAGTTCGTAATATCTTAGTCAGCTCATTTCCGAAAGTTTCCAAGGAATCGAGTTTTAATGCATCGCACGGTTCCTAGCATCTGTTTGCTACCAATAATGATTGTTGTAGTTCTCATTCATTTGCTATTTGTCAAAGTTTTATTAGTAATACTAGCTGTTTCCGGCGGCTTCGTACTCTTTTCGTAAACTTTGCCCGTGTACGAACACTTCTGGTTCAAGTGAATTATATTTCCAACACCGATGTAGAGTTTGCTTTGTTGCCACGATAAAAATAATCTGTCAAAAGTGTATGTTTATAGCCACTGTACATTTACTTTATTGTAAAGTGGTCTAACACTCAAGCTTTATGTTCAACCAGAAATGTATTATAAAGACAAATATACATCATTAATAACCTTCAAATAGTGTTTGGCTAATTTAATATACGTAATTGTTTCGTAATTGCAGTTTGTAATGTGCAGGCGCTTTAAACAACTTTTATTATTTCCAGCGCCGCCTAGTAGCGAGTTACATCAATGGGCATATTGTATAAACCTTCTCCGTAGAAAAATGCATATACGTACATATTTTCATAATAATCGGAAAAACATTCGTTTATTTACATTATACATACATACCTACACGCACGCACACTTATATATACCTGTATTTATAATAAACATTGAATCACAAAAAGTACTTGCTCCGCCTGGACTGGAACCCGGATCTCTCACTGGCCGGGTGAATGTACTACCATTACACCACAGAGCCCTTACTATTTACGATTCAATTATTTTGTATTTCGCCGTTTCTTTCACATATGTGTTTAAATAACCAAACTAACATATTATGATCGGAAGACCAAATACCTGTCAAATGACTTTTATTTACATTCCCCCGGATCTCTCACTTGCCGGGTGAATGTGCTACCCGGGTTCGAGTCCCGGCGGAGCAAATACTTTTTGTGATTCAATGTTTATTTAAATTAAATTAGGCTATTGCCTCTTGTACAAATTTAATGATATAGATTAAAATATTGTAAAAAAATAATTCTACTGTTAAAGGTTTTTTCATAATATTTTTTTCTTCAGTATGTACCTGATTTTGATACCTGTTGCTACTAAGACAAACTGTTCTTTACCAAACGTATCTTACGTATTAATATAGATTGTGTAAGTGTACAAGGCGATCGCAGGGAAGGTTCATGTGTCCGGACCGTAAGTCCGACCCCTAGCAACTAGGCCAGCGGAACACATGTTAATGTAATACATGCAAGGGTGTTGCCGCGGTCTTCTCTGTTGAACTTTGTAATGCCACATTCCGAGCATAATAGAGAGATAGAGTACGGTAAGGCACGATACCACCAGTAGAGTACTCACGTAACTTCTCGGAACGTTGTTTGACCGTACTACTCTAACGTGTATGTGTGTCAGAGTATTGTGTCTGATGGTAAGGCACGATACCACCAGTAGAGTACTCACGTAACTTCTCGGAACGTTGTTTGACCGTACTATTCTAACGTGTATGTGTGTCAGAGTATTGTGTCTGATGTTAAGGCACGATACCACCAGTAGAGTACTCACGTAACTTCTCGGAACGTTGTTTGACCGTACTATTCTAACGTGTATGTGTGTCAGAGTATTGTGTCTGATGGTAAGGCACGATACCACCAGTAGAGTACTCACGTAACTTCTCGGAACGTTGTTTGACCGTACTATTCTAACGTGTATGTGTGTCAGAGTATTGTGTCTGATGTTAAGGCACGATACCACCAGTAGAGTACTCACGTAACTTCTCGGAACGTTGTTTGACCGTACTATTCTAACGTGTATGTGTGTCAGAGTATTGTGTCTGATGGTAAGGCACGATACCACCAGTAGAGTACTCTCGTAACTTCTCGGAACGTTGTTTGACCGTACTATTCTAACGTGTATGTGTGTCAGAGTATTGTGTCTGATGGTAAGGCACGACACCACCAGTAGAGTACTCACGTAACTTCTCGGAACGTTGTTTGACCGTACTGCTCTAATGTGTATGTGTGTCAGAGTATTGTGTCTGATGTTAAGGCACGATACCACCAGTAGAGTACTCACGTAACTTCTCGGAACGTTGTTTGACCGTACTATTCCAACGTGTATGTGTGTCAGAGTATTGTGTCTGATGTTAAGGCACGATACCACCAGTAGAGTACTCTCGTAACTTCTCGGAACGTTGTTTGACCGTACTATTCTAACGTGTATGTGTGTCAGAGTATTGTGTCTGATGTTAAGGCACGATACCACCAGTAGAGTACTCACGTAACTTCTCGGAACGTTGTTTGACCGTACTATTCCAACGTGTATGTGTGTCAGAGTATTGTGTCTGATGTTAAGGCACGATACCACCAGTAGAGTACTCTCGTAACTTCTCGGAACGTTGTTTGACCGTACTACTCTAACGTGTATGTGTGTCAGAGTATTGTGTCTGATGTTAAGGCACGATACCACCAGTAGAGTACTTTCGTAACTTCTCGGAACGTTGTTTGACCGTACTACTCTAACGTGTATGTGTGTCACAGTATTGTGTCTGATGGTAAGGCACGATACCACCAGTAGAGTACTTTCGTAACTTCTCGGAACGTTGTTTGACCGTACTACTCTAACGTGTATGTGTGTCAGAGTATTGTGTCTGATGTTAAGGCACGACACCACCAGTAGAGTACTTTCGTAACTTCTCGGAACGTTGTTTGACCGTACTACTCTAACGTGTATGTGTGTCACAGTATTGTGTCTGATGGTAAGGCACGATACCACCAGTAGAGTACTTTCGTAACTTCTCGTAACGTTGTTTGACCGTACTGCTCTAATGTGTATGTGTGTCAGAGTATTGTGTCTGATTAATTAATATCTAATAGTTTATCAATAGTTAATCAAGTAGTAAATCATGGAATGACACGCGTAGATAGCAAGTGTCCGGTCTGTCTGTCAGGAAACACTAGCGTTATGAAGAGAAATGTCCAGTAATCAGTGGTAATTGCTAGACTGACAACAAGGAAGTGTCCGTACTCTCAACACGAATATACGTATTGTGGACGTCTCAAACTATGTATGTAAGCAAACACAATAGCAAACATATCGTTTATAATGGGATCTACTAGACACAACAACCGGGAACTTTTAAATTCAATCGTATCTTATTTGATATGGATATGTTTGGACGAGTTCGTTACTAGCTTAATTCAATAAAAATATGTTTAAAGGGTGTGTCACAAACTACTGTGGATAATAATACTAATTATTGCAAACAAAAATATCCTATACACATAGGTTAAGAAATGTTTCATTTAGCTGGTAGTCATCGTTTTGTTTTGTTTTTATAACAAAATATCCCTAGAACTAATAAAGCTACAGTTACCAACCTTTGCACATGGTTATGAAAAGTAAGAAGAAAATTAAAACAATAATCGTGGAATTCGCTTGAATATTAACAAAACGGTGCCTGTTAACAAAATTTAAAGTCAAATATAAAAAAAACCTCTTAGTACAGTTATAAAAATTTACAAGATACCAAATAAATATGTTGCAGTTTTTATAGCAATTAAAACGACGAAAGATTATAATTTTTATGGTGGAAATTGTGTCTGGCATAAAAAGAAAGCCATTCAGCTTAATTCATATAGTTTCTTTCCTATAAATTATTTAACTACAGTTCACCATGTACTCTAGTGTTGACAACAACTTGCAGCATGTGTGATGGAGTGTTTGTAAACACTTCCCACACTCCGTTTTTGAGATCCGGTATGTATCATATATATATCCTGGCGTAGAAACAATAATTATACTTGTCTTGTACAAGTTAGCCACCCAATTATATATATATATATATATATATATATATATATATATATATATATATATATATATATATATATATATATATATATATATATATATATATATATATATATATATATACTAGCTGTTTCCCGCGGCTTCGCACGCTTTTCGTAAGTTTTGCCCGCGTATGAGCATTTCTGGTTGAAGTAAATTATATTTCCAACCCCGATGTAGATTTTACCTTGATGTCACGATCAAGAAAATATGTCAAAAATGTATTGTACATGCATAATGTATTTTATTACAAAGTGGTCTACCACTCAACCTTTAAGTTCAACCAAAAATTTAGTTTAGACAATTATACATCATAACTTAGCGCCTTCAAATAGTGTTTCACTGTTTAATATACGTATCTATCTCGTAATTGCAGGTTATAATGTGCAGGCGCTTTGAAAACTTTTCTTCATTTTATTCGTTTATATTCACGACATAAGCGAATAATTCAGATAATAACTATCCTATCTTCTAAGTTAGACTAAATTACGGATACATGTGAAATTTGATTGAAATTGGTTCAGTCGTTTTGGAGTTTATTGGCAACATACATCGTGACTCAAGATTTTTATATATATAAGATATATACAAAATTTGCGCTTATCAATCATGGCATTCATTAATTAGATCTGGTCTGGAGTGTAATGGACAACAGGTGATTAGCAGAAATCACAGAGTAACGATAGTATATATTAGTAATAAACTCAGTATAATGGCAAGAATTTTCGTTTAAGTTAACCACGTTGAGTTCCTGATCTGACTTAGTTATTGAAAACATAGATTTTTTCTTTTATTTATGCATTCGGAATTTCGAGTCCGTTAACAATGCATTATTTGTCCAATCAGCATTATCCGTTTCTTGGATTGCGCGCGCAGTTATAGTCAATAGTAAATACCCCGGTGATTTATTTCAAGGTTGTATTATCATTAGAAACTGCCACACAAACAGGCAATGCTGACAAAAGTGTGTACATACAAGCATGCATGTACCAGATGCTCGTTGTGTATTTTGACACAGTTAGTAACCGAGAGCGTGTGAAGGCGACGCGACACGGCCGCCATGCTACAGTAGATGACATTTAACGAACGGTCCACAAATACTGGGGTAAAGGTAAAGGTCAGGCCTCGTTATGATGTTATTGCTTCCATTTCCCGGCGCCACGTCGATCGGTGTGGCCTTCTCTTTTTGCGAGCCTTTCACAGAATAGTTGTATATTTTTACCAGACCGAAGGCTATCACACTAGTTAACTCTCACTATCAACTGGCCTCCATATGGAAAAATAGCTTGTGTTCTGAGATTATGTCTGTAAATAGTGTTTTACGGTCGGAATATTTGAACTTGGTGTTTTGAACGTGAGATGGCAAGTTGTCAATGGTCATCTGTCATATCCGTCGCTGGTTGCCCATATCATACGCGGACGGTTCAATTTTAACAATCTTAAAATGTAGGGAAATATTAATATTTTGAGAGAACTAAGAAAGAATCAAGGTAACTCTGTTTATCTAAGGAAAGAATCAAGGTAACTCTGTTTATCTGAGTAAAGAATCAAGGTAACTCTGTTTATCTGAGGAAAGAATCAAGGTAACTCTGTTTATCTGAGGAAAGAATCAAGGTAACTCTGTTTATCTGAGGAAAGAATCATGGCAACTCTGTTTATCTGAGGAAAGAATCAAGGTAACTCTGTTTATCTAAGGAAAGAATCAAGGTAACTCTGTTTATCTGAGGAAAGAATCAAGGTAACTCTGTTTATCTAAGGAAAGAATCAAGGTAACTCTGTTTATCTGAGGAAAGAATCAAGGTAACTCTGTTTATCTGAGGAAAGAATCATGGCAACTCTGTTTATCTGAGTAAGAGGTTGACGTGAAGTTATAAAACTCAATGATTATTTCCTAAGAGTTTTTGGAAAGGATTGAATTTTTCTATCAGCCGACTGCACCAAAGCTTTTGTTGGTGATGTGGGCCCCAGGTTCCGTCCAACCGAACACAGACTCGAAGTTACGGCAATTCTACTAAAGAGCCGCCCGGGCGGTACGCAGATCTACCTCTACTCTTGGCAGTCTCAACAGCACTTTCAACATACTAAACTGACTGTACAGGAAATATTGTGTAAAATTTATTGGCAATGGTTGTTTGGCAAAGTACGGTATAAATATTCATACGGCACTACTGTCTTCAAAAGTCAATTGTTCCGGCCATAATAGCCGAGCCAATAGCCTGGATTGCCTATTGTTTGTGGTGCACAGCGGCGGGGAGTCGCCGGGCCTCGTCGAGCGATACCATAACTCGAGCCACTTCTCCATATAGTAATCCAAATGGAGAAATTGAGTTTGTAAATGAACCCAATATACCTAGGAGATCTTGTGTTAGAATTTTGTTGCCCGACTGAAAAGGATTAAAAGTTGAGTGATTTTATCTCGATAATCCAAAATTCCTCTTGTCTCCTACATCTTATCACGGAGCTTTTTATTAAATCTTAGGAATGGTGAAGTCCAATATAGCGACACCAGCCATGTCTTCTTCAGTGTTCAAGAACATGACATAACATCTCTTAGTTTCATACAAAATATCAAATAACTGGCATTTCCCAAGGTTTAGTTAATTCCTTTTGAGGTTTTCAAAGACTATTCCAGTTTTCAAAAAGTATAGTAAATTGTCTGTTCTTAATAAGAATAAACGCAGACTTATATAATAATTTTAAATAACAATAAAATCTTTGAACGTTTGGTCCATAAGAGGGTGGTAGATTTCCTATCCAGTCGTTATTTCTTATCTGAAACACTGTTTGGGTTCATACAGAATTAATAGACTTCTAACGCCATGTTAAGATAATTATTTATTCTTAGCAGCCACCAACATGCACCTATTATTTCATGCAATCATGTATGTGTTTGATAACGTAAATCATAGAACTTTTGTGTGTTTGATGTTTTCTGGTGATAAGGGCATAGAGGTTCAGGGCATAACGTTTTCAGTGTTTGCGAGTAGTAGCCTACAAGTGCAGTAGCAAAGTTCGCTTCTAGTTACCACAGGCGTACGTACCTTTACGATGGATTCTTGGCCACTTTTTCATTCTTGGCCATTGTATATGTCATTGATTTTAATCTAAATTTACAAGGACGTATAATACTATTTGCGGATGGCACTGTAAAGGCTGTTCTAGTAACTTATCAACAGACAATGTGATAAATTTTAAATCACGTTTTTCTAAGAATGGCAACTATTTTAATACTGAGAAAACTATTGCCGATTTTTGTCCATAGGTTCCTCAAACTGAAATTGTTGATGTCATTGATGATGTTGCTGTTGAATAAACCTGAATTTGATTTCTGGCTCTCAATATAGATTCTTTCTTTATTTGCCTTATTGGCTACACGAGTAAATTTCAAGCGTGCATTGACTTTTAGGATTTAAAATACTAGATAGCCTACGTGCAACAGTTAGGAACTGTATCTATATTAAGAAACATTTTTAGTAATAGCATTTTCTTTTACTTTCTTAATGAGTTGTGTAGCACCATTTAATAGTTATAGATGCAATTAGATACCTTGTGACTAGTTACGACTGGCTAGAATTTTAATATTAGTTGCTTTGATATTAGATTTTACAAAATAAAGTCTAACGTCTGTTACATAACATTAACGAGTGATTTTTGAATGGTTTTCTGTTAATATTCAAGTATGTTAATTCGTATATCGCTAAATAACAACTATATAATATATAACTAGAGAATAGATATAACGCATAACTATCTATTTAGTCGGATTTAATGTTCAAAGAGTTGACTGACAATATAAGTTTAGCTGTAATATACGACGTTAATTGAAAGGTACTTAAAATGTGACTGTCAACCGATCAGGGAAATGCAAAAAATAATTGTTCTTAGGCTAAGCGTCCGGTGTCATGACTATTAATATATCAGTTTTCCGGTTCTGGTGTGAACCTAAGGTACTTTTAGTTTCATGTTGGCCTTAAACCAATATATGTTAAACCGGAACTGCCAATAAGACACATCTGCTTGCAAGGGGACAGAGCTGTATCGTGATTGGTCTTTTTATCACAGGCTACAGCTTTTTGACAGTTTGGCGCTATCTTCTGTGTTAAAATTAGTTTATTCCTAGCTTATTCGCAGGTTTCTCGTATTGGTCTTGGATTACATTATGGATTTTGTGAAAGTACTTTTATTTCTCAAAGTTCTACTGTATTACGTGGTTGGCTTTGTTGCGAAATTGATTAAAACGTAAATAAAAATACATTAGTACTTGGCTTTAGTTTATGTAAAATATTGCGGTATTTTAAAAGTACTAGAAATTAAACCATGACCTTGTGTTAGGAAATTTTAAGACCTTCCAGAGGAACCACAAACTAAATAGTAGTTTAGCGCCACAGTCATCCAAGATTTGTTCGTTTCGGTTGATCATAACACTCAATACCAATGCAGGGTTATCATCGTAATAGGCTTATTAATAAAATATACTCCAAAATAGCAAATTTGAGTACGACGGTTTGGACTTTTCTCTTACTCTATTGTTTAAATTGGCGCTACCAAGTTAAAAAGTTACCGTCGTATAACTTCAATGTAAGTGGTCCAATTTGTGGGGCGATTAAACAAAAACTTAAAAATGGTTTCTACATGATGTTCCACGTACAATCCGACAAATGCTTGACTGTTGAAAAGCTATAACTGATTACTTATTTTAAACCTTTTTTACAAGATGTAACAACAAACGTTCATCCAATCGTAGCTGAATAGTAATTTGAAATTTCTATATACTTTGCTGGATTTTTAAAAAATTATTCTATGTACATTCTCAGGGCCTCATTGGTCTAGGGCATCTCGCCCACTGCTGACCTCAGGGTCTTCCTTAGTTTACAAGGATACTGTCATGTCTAATGGAGATCGTGCCGTCGAAGAACCATATGCGTAAGTAAAAGTAGGAAAGTGCAGCGACGCCTCAGTTATCAGGGTCCCTGCGTCTGTAGTGTACAGGGGGTGTCGGTGCCTGTGGGCTGTTGGTGGGCAGTCTGCTCGGGCAGAGGCAGGAGCAGGCCCACGCTGTCAACTGCCTCCGCGCGACATCGTTCTTGATTGTAACCCGCCATTGGTATGGCATTTTTAAATGCTCAAGAATAGGAGTTGCGGCAGATTGTGACGTAGTAGTACTGTAATAAAACTGCAGGCCGTGTGTCAGCTGTTTTAAGAGTTTACAGACCTTTCCTGTATGAAATCGCGTTGAATGGAGACTTACCGGATTTCCCTCCTGGACCATCGAAATAATGTTTAAATGTATGCAGAGAAATTGTCTTTAAGGAGAATGACTGAAGTTAAAAAATAATACCACAAAAACTGCAGTTCTGAGTCTCTTTGACACAAGAATGGCCAATATTTGTGGTGTATACTTAGTTATTCTTGTGGTGCAGGAAGGAAGCGCATAACAGTCAGAGGGAGAAGGAGAATTAGCCGCTGCAGACAGATCTGGTAGAGTGAGGCAGGTGCTGGAGCGACAGATGGTAGCGGTCGAAGGCGACCTCCACGGTCGGCGGAGTTATGTTCTTATAAGGCAGTTGATAACGATAGCAATTTGGGCGAACAATGTCAGTCGGTCGGGACGTGTATGCCGCGGGCTATACGGCACCGCCACAACCCGCCACAGAGCACATCTTAGGGCCACTACTGGTAATCCTTGTTGCTCGCGATCCTTTCGTGCCGTCCTAAGGCTAGTGCTCTCCTCTCGAGTACCCTGACCTCGGCGTAATGTTTCTGGCCTCAGAACCCAGATCTCTCACTTACAGTAGGTATACAGTAGAGAGAGAGAGAAGCACTGAAGGATCAAATCTTTAACATTCACTGAAACGTAACTAACTTGTGATAATTCAATATTAAAATTGTGTACATTATTTAAATTAAAACGAATGATCTGTTTCAAGCTCTTAATTAAATTTACTGCGACAGATGAGACGTAACTGTAGCACGCACCAGCCAGAGGATGGCTGGGGCGCCGCTAAGTGTTGTGTGATTGGCCATTTCCTGCCAAACAGAGCCTACGGCTGCGGTTAAGTGAGGTTTATACTTCAAACTGGTAAACGACAGTTATCGTTGTACTATTACTGTATTGATACTCTGACCAGTGGACGTTTCAAAGCTACGCGAGGGCATTCAAGTGACATAATAAGACGATTTATGACAGAGAAATATTCCCGAAAAGAAGGTAGATGCCAAAGCCGAATTACCTGAATTCTCAATACACCAGTTTCCACTGTAATAGTGGATACGTAAATTTGGTGGCGTAGAGAAATTTGTCAAGAAAAAAAAAATAATTTCGTATGCTGTATGTCTTGGAAGGTTTTGGGAGGACAGATCGAAATAACCCTAAGAAGAAAAATATGGAGGAGTGCAAACTTATGAAGTGTTTATTCAACATTTTGAAGAGGAATGATCTCGATGTCTACCTCTCCCGTCTTTTTAGCTACGCCCCTGGGAGTGGTGTTTGGCTTCAGCTTTCCGACTGTTGTTTGTCTTCTGTGAAGAGTGGACGTGTTTTGTTTGTGGTTGTCATTACTCAGTAGTGTATGTCTGCTCACTCAGCTTTTTACCACTTGTAAGATCCTGTAATAATAACACGGAACTTTGGAATCCCTTCGCATGTCATCGGTTTGTACAATCGGCATATTGCCGAATAGTTGCTGGTAATTACTGCAGAAGTACAGTCTTCGGGATCGACTTGCACCCGGTGGTTTTGTACTCAATAATGATTTGCATAGTGCTTTCGTGCTATGCTGAGCTTAAATTTTAGATCTTTAAGGTGATAGCTGTAGTGTGGCCATACGTTGAATGGGCTGATGTTGCTACTGGAACATCAACATTACAAACCTGATGTTATTTAGAGCGGGTATTGTGAGTTACTCGTACAAACGACCCCGAGACACATTGAACTGTAATATTGAATCTAACTGGAATCTGCAATCTCGATTTACTGTGCAATTTTGGAGTGGACAGGAACGCTGCCGGGAATATTTACGGTTTACGATGAAGATTCCATAGCGAGTATCAGATTGTTTACCATCGTTTTGATAAATATCCGTATCCACAGAATGGGCCGTTTTTGCTACCGTAGACCTGAAAGTTCAGGACTTTCAACAATCAAGTAAGCGTCCCAAGCATCCATTAGATCGGAAAAGATCGTGGAGAGCATTACGTCGTCGCTGCACAAGGCCTCTTATAAGGGAACTTCTCCCGGTGCGAGAATATCCATAGAATAATTGTCTCCAAACTATACTGAGGTTAATGTTAAAACTGTTACACTTGATGTTGAAGCTTTAATTATCTAACAGATGCTATAGTTGTTAAATGAGTGTCAGCCATCGAGACAAAATACTGAAAGTGGTCTGAAAGTTGCCACTTTTAATCTCTGTACCTCCTTTACTTGAGCTCGTTAGCAAGCGTACGTTGTACTATCATATACATATTTGAAGGTTAGAGTGTCCTCTGATAGGGGAACTTCTGGGGAGAGAACTTCTCCCGGTGCGAGAATATCCATAGAATAATTGTCTCCAAACTATACTGACGTTAATGTTAAAACCGTTACACTTGATGTTGAAGCTTTAGTTGTTGGTGCTATAGTTCTTAAATGAGTATCAGCTAACAGGAAAAAAATACTGAAAGTGGTCTGAAAGTTGCCACTTTCAATTTCTGTACCTCCTTGACTTGCGCTCGTTAGCAAGCGTACCTTGTACTATCGTATACCAGTTTCAAGGTTGGTGTCCAGGTAAAAAACATGACCTGTAAAAATTATTTTTGTACATTCTTAATGCTTTGCTACCTTCCAATTTTGGACCCTACCAGAACTAGCGTGACTGAAGTCGCTTTCGTTCTTAAGGGGAACACTACGTTTCGAGATCTGCAATCTGATCTCTTCTTCAGGTAAATAACTAACCTAACATATAATTACAAAATAGGTTAAAATAAACAAATCATACCAGAGCGTTGTGACACGCGTTAGTCAGGAATCACAACCACCATGTTGTGTTTCAACTTCACTAAGTCTAAAACATGCACATAATAAAAAACAAAACAAATTAATTAGTGTCAAAATAGCAAATGTCCGAAAAAATTCCGTTTCCTTCACAATTCTTCCATCGTAAAAAACGAGCTTCAAACAAAGAATACTATATCGTCTTTAAGAAAAACTAGTTTTTGTACCTATAAAACAAAATTTGGATCTCGCCTCCCGGACTAAGAATAGATCTCACGTCAAAACGTGTAAGTTTTAAGATATTAGGTGATAAATTTAAAACATTATAATTAAATTCGAAATTTGAAATTATTACTTCACCAATGCCTAACAACTGTAAGGTTTTTCTCAGAAGATAATTCAAATATTTCAGTTATTTCAATATCAAAATATTTTCGCAAAGTTGAGTTTCTTTTTTCCAAAGTTCAGAAGGCTATAGGAATAGGTATTATTCACAAAGGCCTCCACAGATCATAACGATAATGAAAAGAGGAAAAGACAGAAGTTTAAGCTGGTCAACCAGCAAAGTTTTCATTGAAATCTGTAAAAAGATGTCTTAAAAAACTAATAGCTAAATTGTTGTGTACTAAATAGGCAAGGGTTATTCCAAAATTACACCTACTTACAAGGATTGGTCCATTGTGTTTTAGCTAATGTTTACAAATACACTTTGGAATTGACTTTTTATATTCAATGTATATAATTACAACTGATAAAGGTTGGGCCGTAAATATCATTGTATTATACTTTGTTCTGTTTTTTATTATTATGTATTAAGTAAATAATGCATCCGTGTTGTTATTTAAAAAAATTAAAGAAGTATATTTAAATTTAGGTACGGGTAATTGTTTATATTTTGTTAACTAATATAATTCTTTTGTGCAGTTTAAACCCCGGCCTTGACCGATGTTGCAATGTACTAGTAACTCGCAAGGCTAGAATGGTACTAACTTCTCCTACGAGTTAACATTACCTCGCCAAACAAGGTTGTTTATGTATTGGCCAACACTTCACCTCCGCTTTATATTCATTGTTAGCTCTTACTCATTGTCATTCATTTGTCGTTTACTTACGTGCGAAATTTAGTTGTTATTTTTGTTGCTTTAGCTTCAACAGGATTTTTGTAAAACGCTACAGAATGACATCATCATTTCGGTTTGAAAATTTAAGTGACGTTTACTACAACATTAAGGATATGAAGAAATCCTCATATCCTCAGAGATAATGTTATTCAAGAGTAAAAGATAAATACATGGGGGCAGTCAGTACGGTCGTGGTAAGATAAGGGTTTCTCATCTCAACTCAGTTGGAAAAAGTTCAATAAAATAGCTCAATAAAAAGTATAAATTGTTTAAAACGTTGCAAATAGAAGACAGTGAATGGATGTAGGTTGTCATTTTGTCCGACTAACGAATGTGAAATTATTAGAGATAAAAAAATCACTATCGTGTCTCATTTAGATTGCTTAGCTCAGATTGGTGAATTTGTACAATTTCCTCTATCTTATCTTATCATCGTATCTTTTGATTATTTCTCAGAATCGCTAAAATTGGTGATCGAAATACCAGTGTCCACAATTGTGTGTGCATTGTTGCAAGCATAATTAACTATCAACCTATCTATCTCTATGCCATCTCCTGAAATGTCTTATTGAATAACAATTCAAGTAGATAATTGGTTTCTGAAGAAAAAAAAACTTCTGACAGTAATGTTACTTTCAGTCCTTCTTTTAATACAGTATACTAAAAGATTTAGATCCGTATGAGTGTGTTTGGAATATATCTCTATTCTAATTGTTTCAACAATGTAGCAGCAGAGCCGTAAGCCTCTAGAACTTATCCGGCAATATCGAAGTTTCATAGTTAGTTGGATGGCGTATCTGAATTGAGCAAAGGCTTTATGTGAACCCAGCATGGTAAACCATTGTATGTTTTACCTCAGTGGGGCCAGTTCCGGACTCAGATCCTGTTCTTATTTTACTCTATACTGATGACAGCGCTTGCCCAATTTTGTACAGTGTCAATCTGTGATCAATCTTCAAATATTAGTCATACTTTGGGAAGTAGTCCACATAGTTACTGGTACGTTGTACTAAATATCTGGGCTCGAAATTTTTCAGGGCATGATCTTTTGAGTCATCGATTTCATAAGTGATTGCCTTGACTTCTCCAATCAATTACAAAATTTCCACCAAGCAGTGAAGTTCTACGAATTGTATTGTGTGTACCCCCATAAGTCCTACAGAGCAACATTTTAGGGTGCAAAATCAGCAAGGCCCAATCAAATGTATAGATGTACTGGAAAACATTAAGACTATGTTTATTAGTTGAAAATCGATGCCAGTTCTTTTCTTTGGAAACAAACTAATAATTTTGTTGTATGCACATTTGTGGAGTATCTTTCCATTCTTGTATGAAACACGTATTTCAGTCAATTAACATTAGCAGGTGTGAGCATTGATAGCAGACTCCTTTACCTCTTCTCTGTGCAACACTGTTTTAGTCATACACTTTTTTCTCACGAATAATTTTCAATGCATTCATTATTGGGTGAAATCAACTCAAAAGTATATTATAGTGCAAATAGTTATTTTACTAAGAAGAATATATTTTAAGCGACCTACATTATATATTTAATATTTCAATATATTTCTTTGTTTGAAGTTAATTTTCGACGATGGAAGGATTGTGAAGGAATCACGATTTTTCCGGACATTTGCCATCGTTCAGTGAAACAAAAAATCAGTAACACTTCGTTTCAAGATCTGACATCGAATACCATCTTGTTTCTGCCGTGGCTTCTGGTCAGTCGTAGGTTTTTTTTAGGTAGTTTTTTATTAAGTGCATGTTTTAGAGTTGTGGCACACAACATGGTGGTTGTGATTCCTGACTTAGGTGTGTCACAACGCTGTGGTATGATTTGTTTATTTTAACCTAGTTTGTAATTATGTATTAGGTTAGTCATTTACCTGAAGAAGAGATCAGATTGCAGATCTCAAAACATAGTGTTATTGATTTTTTTGTTTCACTGAAGGATGGCAGATGTCCGGAAAAGTCCTGTTTCCTTCAATATATTTATTATTAGTCTTTATTATTTAAAGTTGTGCCAGAAATGAAAATACTATGTAAGAAACGTGGAAAGTAATGTAAATTAGTTGTTTGAATAAACAACTGTGTAGTTTTATAAATTAAATGCCATTTGTGGGTGCTACACCGATCAATGAAACCGGATAAAAGCAATTTAACATAGCACAAGTTAATAGTGTAGTATTTGAACATAATACAGTGTATTCATTTCTCCATAGTTTATATTATTTTATGGGTTTATGTGCTGATCCACACACTTTTGTCTGACAGGATCCGGCCCCAGACTCCCCGGGAGGTGATAGACATGTGTCGAGTGTGTACGGCGGTTACACCAGGCGAGCCTCAGGTCACACTCGGCAGCGACAAGTCCTTCACCTACGACTATGTGTTTGACATGGGACAGAACCAGGAGGCCATCTACGAGACCACGGCCAAGTCACTGGTGGAGGGCTCCCTCGAGGGTTACAATGCAACAATCCTCGCCTATGGACAGGTACGGAACTTGTATCTCAGAGATCTTAATGGGTATTTTGTTTTATTCATTTATACTGTGGTGTTAACTGTAGAAGCTAACTGTGGTGTAAAACACATTACACATGTTGTATACATATTTAAAGAACATTCTTTTCACACATTCCTTAAAATTAAGTTTGGACTGAAACCGGATGTAACTTTATTTCTTGTACCCTTATAATACAAATGTTTGCTCAGAATATATTTTTCTTTTTTACCTTTTACCTGCATTCTGCATAAAATACTATATACATTTACTTCAGTTTTGTAAAATTTTTGAATTGTTATTTTAATTGTATTATTATTTTTTTCAATAAAATATTAAACTTTTCTAAACATTATAATTTTCTATTTAGTAAATGTTGCTATAATGCATATCGATAACATGTGTAATTTTTTATATCATATTACATAATTATAATTATAGTTCAAATTGTAGTTTACCATAAAATTAAAAATATATTTAAATGTTTTATTTTGCAAAAATGGCAAAATAGTGAAGGTAATATAGCACACAAGCATATATATTGTAGTTATGTCTTGTTATTTTTATACATGATATAATTCTTGAAGAATTAGTAACACAAATATTTATTCAAAACATTGCCAGTTTTGGAAGTAAAACAGTATATTACTTGTATACGAAGAGTGTAGTTGTTTGAATCTTCAATTACATAATAACATTTAAGTAAATAAATAGCTGTGCTATATACGAAGAAGAACTGAACAATGGAAACAGCAAAAAAGTTACTTGTACTCCTGAATGGGTGATGTAACTGGGCCTCCCATATCCACTGAAGAGAGAGCAGAAGGCTTGGGCAGATCATCAGCTAACATGTATGCTGGTTTCACTCTGTAAAAGCTCATACAGAGCTTATGTCTGTTCATTATGGCAGTGAAGGTTTTTCATATCTTTGAAGTACATATGGTGGCTGCAGATATTTTCTTATGTTATCAATCATCCCATAGAAAAACATGTGAGCATGAATTTAGGTCTTGGAACACAAAAATAGTTGGTTGGCAGTGACGAGATAAAAGTATTGAGCAAAGTTTGACCATGTATTTGGAAAATTTTTATTCCTTTCTTAAAAACATTTTTTAAATCTACATTTATTAGTGTTTGTATTAGTTCTGTAATTTAAATTTCTGAACAAAAAACTGTGTTTAACAATAAGTTAATGTTCTATTTTTGGCAAATTTTTTCTAAAGGCTTGCAAAGTGCTAAAAACAACATAGGCAACTAACATGCCACCAGATCTAAGGACAAGAAGGGTTTCTGCAAACTCAGTGTCACTATTATAGCTAGCTGTTTGAGACTTCAATTATATCATATGATTTAATTAAATATGAAGCTATGCTATATACTAAGAACTCTATGTTTTAATAACAAAACCAAAGTCAACTTTCAATAATGCAAACAGAGCAAAACAATTCAAGTACAGTGGCATATGTGGTTATCATAATTACGTAAAACACATGATTAATGTCATCACATCATAAACAATTGTGTATACTAACGCTTAAATAACCAGTTTTTTTTAGTAAAATATTTTTTTGAATGTAAATTATATGACTATATGGAATACGTTTAATGAATAAATCTCATTATTTACTTAATAATGTACTTAAAATATTTGTAGATTGATTAAGAAAACAATTTTCTATGTAAACAACAACTACTACATATTGTGTTATAACAAAATCACTTATTGTCAGTATACATGAAACTGTGATGTGCACTTGTCAACTGTATGTTGAAAACATATAAATTTTAAAGATTTATATGTTACACATGCTAGGCTATATTTTACAAATATAAGTTGCAATGCAATGTGAATGTAATGAAGACAATATATTTAATTTAAAATAGTAACTTAATGTATAAGCTAGTAAATTGTGTTCAATATAAAGAGCATAATATATTGAAATTATATATATATATATATATATATATATATATATATATATATATATATAGTACTGTAAATGATTAGATTTTACAGTTTGTATACTATATAGATTTAGTATATAAGAATTCATAAATTGTAAATATTTTAAAACTATTCTTTAAACAATACACTTGGCTTTCAGACTGGTTCGGGTAAAACATACACAATGGGAACCGGTTTTGAAGTGGACATAGAACAGGAGAATGTAGGCATCATCCCCCGAGCCATCAACCACCTGTTTGACGGTATACAGAGGCAGATAGCCCAAGCGAAGGAGTTGGGAGAGACCCCACCTGACTTTTCCGTCCAGGCGCAGTTTCTGGAGCTTTACAACGAGGAAGTCATAGATCTCATGGATCAGACGCAGGATTACTCTTTAACTAAGGTATGTTGAATATTTTATGATAATTTGTTACTGGTCACGATTTTCTTGTGAGATCGTTAAAAGACTTAGCACTTCCTTTTCAGTTTTGATTTTATTGAAATAGTCATACTATTTTTTCTTCTTCATCATCTTGTTTATTTCACAATGTTTTAAACCAGTACTGGGGGTCAGGGGCTGTTAATTTTTGGCATCAAACATTGATTGTCGATTAGAGGTATTGTTCAATTAAATTTACCCTTAACCAACAGATTATTTATCAATACTGTCGATCATGTATTATATTGACTCCCTGTTTTTTCAAGAAGGTACGAAGCTGTGAAGATTCCTTATATACTTAAACCTAAAAGATCTTCTTCACGGCTCTCAGAGTGTGAGGATATACAGGATGGTCGGTGGAGTGGATGGTCTCCACCTTTTCTCAAGATAATGTAGAACAGTCAGGCTGGAAGGAAAGGATATTTCTGACACTTGTCATCCTCAGCCATACTGCCTTGGAACGTTTGAAGGCTAGTTCTGTTTAGATTTTCCCTTTAGTCCAAATAGATAGGAGAAAAGTGTCTCCTTCAGGTCTATGCTCGCCAAAAAATACTGACGGAACTTTGCCCACTCCAATTTGCCGAGTTATCCCACTATCTCAACATTTCCAGTTGGTGACATGTCTGTTTTGTTGTACCAAAATAGATTCTACTGGACATCTATAAACCATTCAGAATTAAACTCCGAGAACCCCCCAATAAATCTTTTTAAGTTCTGGCACAGATCATACTTGAATAAAGATGGAATCTGGCTAAAAAGAGTAGTACTCCCCCTTTAAAACATTCACATTTTATAATTTGTAATGGTTGTACTGTTGTCATTAACTTCAAGGGACACATAGTAATATCTTGGTTCTTATTGAATACCATAAACTAAAGATGGAGACAATATCAGAGATTTAATTCCAATGTACTACTGGAACCAAAATGCATTAATATGGAACAAGTTTGAAATATAATACTTCAACAAGAAATAAGCAGAGTTGTTTAAAGTAACTTCTAAATTTATTGATTGTACTTCAGGTTGTTTTTAATTTATGATAGCGTCTTGGCATGTTTGTTTAAATGTTTTGATTTCCTTCATTATAGATATTACGTTCCTAATCTACATTCCCTTTTATTGTTATACTATTTAGGAACAAATACAATTTTAGCATTATTAAAAAAATTTTAAATCTAATAAAGACATAAAAGCTCCATTAAATTGTGAAGATCAGCCTTAGGCTCAAAATTAATTCATATTAAATAATAGTCAGCTTTTGACCATATTTTCAAATCTCTGTTAGTTTAATCCATTTTGAATTGTATCGATTTTCTGGTTTTTTATTCTTAGGAGCTTTAAAAACAAAGGCGTCTTAGAATGTTTATACAGATACATATATTCATAAATTATTAATAAAGTTGCATTATGTAGTCATACAAGGTTGTACAGTATTCTTACATTTGATAAGTAATAAGGTTTTGTACAAGTTAAAGTGCATATAAAACAGTTTATATCAAATAAATTACACACACAAAAATTATTAGTGATGGTTAAATTACATTATTCTGGTATTTTCATAGATTGTCACTTTGAATGTCAGGTAACATTAGTGTGCTGTAACCATCCATTCCATTGGAAAGTCATGGTTTGTAGTTTAATACTTGAATTATTAAGAAACATATACTGTATGTAATGTGCAACATAGTATGTTACTATTTTAACATAGTCCTCCTTCCATCTTTCTCTTTTCTATTTTTTTAATTCTTCAAAGTACAGGTCTTCTTATATGCAGGTAACTAGCCTCTCTTGAGGCTTGGTATACATGATTGCTAGTGGACATTAAGTTGTTATTGTGCTTAGTTTTGTTCACTAGAAAGGCTAGCTAACAGCTGTAAAACTGTGTTTCAGTGCAAGAGTGGGATCAAAATCACGGAGGAGCCAGGTAGCCACTCTATCTGTGTGATGGGTGTGGAAAAACGAGATTGTCACTCAGCGGCGGAGGCCCTACAGTTCCTGCGCCAGGGAGCTCTGTCTCGCACCACAGGCAGCACGCAGATGAACGCTCAGTCTTCCCGCAGTCACGCGATCTTCACGCTGCACATCAAGCAGCAGAGGGTCACTAGGCTGGAGGTAGGCTCTTGACTGACATTGGTATTGTACAGAGCACTTATATTCCCGCAATCACGTGATCTTCACACTGCACATCAAGCAACAGAGGGTCACTAGGGTGGAGGTAGGCTCTTGACTGACACTGTTATTGTACAGAGCACTTATATTAATGCAGTCACGCGATCTTCACGCTACACATCAAGCAGCAGAGGGTCACTAGGCTGGAGGTAGGCTCTTGACTGACACTGGTATTGTACAGAGCACTTATATTCCCGCAATCACGCGATCGTCACGCTACACATCAAGCAGCAGAGGGTCACTAGGGTGGAGGTAGGCTCTTGACTGACACTGTTATTGTACAGAGCACTTATATTAATGCAGTCACGCGATCTTCACGCTACACATCAAGCAGCACAGGGTCACTAGACTGGGGGTAGGCTCTTCATGGATACATAGCACTTGTATAGATTTATTAATGTTTTACAGTTGTGAGATATTTCAGATTTTAGCCCATCTGAAAATGTAGAGATGCCAATCCGTATGTACCGCAAACGTTTGTGTGTGAATTGTATTTATTTAGCCTCATAACAGCTGAATGTAATACGTTTTATAGGTAAAAGTTATTTTTGAATATAAAAAAATACTTAGATGCTACTATGATTTCATCAATACCTGAATTGAATTAAATTGAATTGAATCATAATTTATTTTCAATTTCGGTACATGAAGTACTGTACAAACTAAAACTCAAACTCCTTAAAACATAAACAAAGAGTAACAATGTAAAAATTAATCAGTAATTATAAGTTATTTAATAACATACAATTAAGGAATCTATTTATATGTATAACTAATTGTAAATTCGTTAGTACTAGCAGTTAATTTCTTTTAAGGAGTTGAACTCATTAATAAAAAATATTAGTGACCTATGAAATAAGCCTACATGGGCCTGTAGAAAGCCTGTGCGTAGGCTCGAGTTGCTGCCATGAAACCGTGGACGGATTGTAATTTGCTGTCTTTATTCAATATAACGAACTACGTGGTGCGCTTGTCGCGCGCCCCCCCCCCCCCACACACACACACACTTCATGAAATATTGTACTAATGTAAATCTTAGCGTATAATTAAAAGTATTAAAATTTAGGATGGCGTATTCCCAGAATCAAGAAGAAATGACAGAGTATTAACTTATATACAGTAGTTGGTTGAGAGGATTAAAGTGAAGCAGTAAAGTTAAATAGATAATTTATACTACGAGCTACCATGAATCCATTCATAATTGTCGGTAGTGGAGTAACAGGTTAGATAAGGAGGGGGCGGGGGGCAATGTTAGAAGTAGTCCCGTCTGTATTCAGCCGTAATAATTGATTCAGCCTCGTCAATACTGATAAGAGACAACCATTCATTTGAACGTTTTTACACATAAATACCGATGGTGAATCGAAAATGTGGTGATCAGGAAAATATCGACAAAGATTTCTAAATAGAAGATGGGATATGTAGAAAGAGTTAGTTGATAATATGGATTTACTAATTTGCATTGGAACAACACCGATATTCCGTGCATATCGAGTATTATGAGAGTGTGAAGTTGTTGAGAAGATTGTTGTAAAGTTGTTATAAATATGGATGAGGGTTGATATTGTCTGAGAGTGTATGAGATTTTGTTACCATTTTTAAATTATTATACTTCAGTAGCAAGTATTCCTTTTGAAAACAATGTAAATTAGCATTCTCTTATTCTTTGTAGTGTGCATGGAAATGTACAAGATATGTGCATGACCCCACGGTGGTTTCAGCGGTTACACCAGTTTTGTGATATAACTTTAATAGTATGAAAGTATTATTGAAGTTATAAAATTGAAGAATTCAACAATTATAATTTTAAAAGTATTTAATTTTATAACACAAATACTAATTTGTTACTATTAGAGTTAAAACAAATAGGCAGAAACCCAATGTTATGTGTAAAGAAATTAGTAATTATAAAACTTAATTTTTTATGTTATATGTAAATTTATTACATATAATATATAAAATGCGTACTATATAGTACAATAAATAAATATTGTAATTACTCTAAACATAATGTGAGTTTCTACAATGGCATTCATTTTTGTTAGGGATGAGGTACTGTATTAACATAGACAAGGACAAAATAATGAAACAGAAACAATCAGTCCATCTAAGCAGCAGGCTACACTTAAATTCCAAAATCAAAAAGATCTTAAATAAACTTAATTCACAGTACTATACTAAGCCTATATTACTGAAACAGTAAAATTTAATTTTTTTCCATCCTTTCCGAGGCTGTTCTTATTCTTGAAAGCAAGTTTTATGCACTACCGGCTTGCTAGACCTGACATAGCTTCACCAGAGCCCCGTTAGCCGTCTCTTTGAGCCGTTGCCCGTCCCTCACGACGAGGGAGGAGACTACAGAGACTACAGGAGAGAGAAGGGGACTACAGAAAATGCAGGTGGAGGAAGAGGAGACCTGGAATGACAGACAAAAGTGGAGGAGGCTGTGTACGACGACCCGTGATAACGGAAACGTCAGATGATGATGATGATGATGAGTAAAATTTAATGCATTAGTTTAGGATCACAAGCTATCAAACAAGAACAGTTATAGAGAAGCAACATGTACAGAAACTCGTTTACTCTACATAATAGCTAAGTCAGATAGGCTGCACTCAGTTGTAAAATTCAAAGCTTGTAAACCGCAAGTACAATAAAACTTTCAATTGACAAGATCTGAACTGTGTAAGCCTACTCATATAACTACTACTGTAACAACATCCCTTAAATGTTCAAGAATTGTTTATTTCATCACCGTTCCTGCTCAAGCAATAATCTCCTACAATAAATTATTGAACTATTAGTTTTATAATTTTAATCTAAAGCAAAGGCAATCAGTAATGTTTTAGACATGAAATAAGTCTAATCTTTCATTAGCATATGTGTATATTTACAAGTTCATTATACTGTATGCATAAAAACCTAAGTAGTACCCCTGCGTCAGATGACTGCTGAATCATTTTTTATCGTCACATGACAGACTTTTGTTGTTTTTGGGGTTAAATTGGATTTGTAACCTCTAATAAAGATTTAAAAAGAGTGGGAAAATACAAATATTTGTCCTGCTAATCGAATATGACTTGACATGACCATAGAAAGTTTACCGTTGGTCAGAATTGACTGACACAAGTATAGAAATAATGATAAATTCACCTTGCATTTAAACTGCTAAGTGAAATTTAAAGGAAATGTTCCGTAAACGTACTATTGGAGATAAGTTATATTTAAAGTCTATTAACTATGAAAAGTTTGGCGCATTAACACAAATCTCTCTTTAAAAATGGAATACTTTATTCGATATATGCTAGCAATTAAAAGTACTCTGTAAATATTTAACCAATGAAAGGATCTTACTTGATACTTACTTACTTACTTACTTGATACTTTTGTTTCCGCAGGAAGTTGGCCCATCTTAGGGCTTCTGCAGGTCCAAAACTGCCCTGCATAGGAGGGACAGTGTTTATGGTAGGGTGGGGTGTTCCAGCCCTTTACAATGATCAAAAAATTGTTCCATGCTATAGAAGGATTGATCTATTAGGAAATTTTTTAGCTCACTCTTGAATTTTTTGTTACAATTGATTGTTCTTATTATTAGTGGTAAAACTTGATAAATTTTTAGTCCAGAGAAATTTGGTTTTTTTTCAAAAAGAGTAAGCCTATGTTGCATTGAGAAATTGTTCTTAAATCTAGTATTGTTCTTAAATCTTGGCAGATGGTAGTGTGTGGTGTACCCTAGATGATGATATACATATTGTTTTTAATTATTATTACATTAAGTAGTAAATTATAACATTTTGATAAGTTATTTGTAGCATAGATTGATTGATGTGTGCAAGTGTTTAAATAGTTGGACAAACATTGAGTTATAACCTCATTGTGACTCATGAGTCACAGTGTACTTTGGTCTTGGGTCCAAAGGTCATGTATTAGGATTTCTCCTTAAGTGTTCAGAATTGGCCTCACTTACCCCTCTCAGTCTGTGGTGTGAACTGCTTGTGTGTACTTCTGTTGTCAGCACTATAAGGTCAAAGCTATGGAGAAGAATAGCAACTTAGAAATTGTTCTGCAATCTGAGGTAGGTCTATAAATCTAAGTGTATTGGTTTATCCACTTCAGTTTATCAGTTTCTATTTATCCATTTCTGTGGAAGATCTGTAAGGTGTTGTCAGCACTATAAGGTCAAAGCTATAGAGAAGAATAGCAACTTAGAAATTGTTCTACAATCTGAGGTAGGTCTTTAAATCTAAGTGTATTGGTTTATCCACTTCAGTTTATCAGTTTCTGTATATCCATTTCTGTGGAAGATCTGTAAGGGTATACCTAGTTTTTTATAACAGTGCAACATTTGAAGGTAGAAGAATACAGATGAAAGAACATTCCTGGGAGTGATATAATGAAACCAAATTATTTAATATTCTGAATAACATAACTTTTAATCAAAGCATCACAGCTGTTCTCAGTGGGAACCCTTTGTTAAAACTAATCTCTCATTGTTGTATGTGTTTTTTGTTAATCAAAGCCAAGTACTTCTTTTAATGGGTTATCTTTTGTCTTCTCTGTGCTTATAACTTATTTAAAGTATTAGTTAAATATTGTCTGTTTTAATTATTCAATTTAATCTTAACCTATGTAAAACTTTGAATTATGTTAGTATAAAAGTTTAAATATACGTAGGAGGATAAAGCAGTCCATCAAAACTAGTGCTTTACCCACTTCAATTTATAAAAAATGATTAAACACTTATTTCCAATATCAATAGACAATAGACAATAGACAATATTCTTTATTTGCAGTTTCTTTAAGAAATACAATGGCGTCAACATGTGATAATCTTGCTTTACAATTTTATGTATCTATTTGTTTATTAATTTTTTGTAATGTTTTGTCATCTTATAAAAGGTCAAAAAACTCCTTGGTCGAGTATAAGGGTCGCTCCACTAGCCAGTTCTGAAGTTCATTTTTTAACTGGTTTCCTCTCTTGTCCTTAAGGTTTTGTGGCAATGAGTTGATGATTTTGCGGCCAATGTATAAAGGTTTTTTGCTAAATGTTGTTGTGTGGTGAATAGGAAGACTGTAGTCGGCTGCTCTCCTAGTGTTGTAAGAATGTATGTCTTCATTTCTTGGAAGGTCCAGCTGATTGGTGTAGATGACAACTGCAAGTATGTAGAGTGATGTCACGGTTAAGATCTTAAGTGACTTGAACGCTTCTCTGCAGCTATCTGTAGGGCCTAGGCCTGCAAGTGTTCTAATAGCTTTTTTTTTGGAGGATCAGGATTTTGTTAAGGTTGGCCTCGGATGTTGAGCCCCAAGAAATTAATCCATATCTAATGTGAGATTCCACCATCGCGTAGTAGGCTGTTTTGGCTAATTCCGGGCCTCCCATCCACATCATTCTTTTGACTACAAATATCCCAGATGAGAGTTTCTTGGTCAGTGCATTAATATGATCTCCCCAGGAAAGGTCAGCACCAATTGTGAGCCCCAGTAGTTTTGTCTTTTGTTCTGTTGAAATATTGGGAATATCTGGTATTTGTTCATGTCTTCTGCTAAAATTGATATGTGTGGTTTTGGATGGATTGATAGCTAAGTCGTTTTGAAGACAGTATTGGAGTGCTTTGTCTGTAGATGATAAAATGCTAGTTACTAATTCATGTGATGTGTCATTTGCAAATAGAAGAGTTGTATCGTCTGCGTACATTATAGTCTCTACATTGTCATCATTGATAAAAACAGAAAAGTCGTTGGTGAAAAGAATAAATAAAAAGGGGCCCAGTACTGAGCCTTGAGGCACTCCTCTTCTCACTGGCAGTGGCTTTGATCTGTATACACATTTTTTTCCATTCAGATTTTGTTGAATTTCAGTAATTTGTGTGCGATCTTTCAGGTAGCTAGCCACCCAATCTTTTGCTAGGCCGTCAATACCTAAAGCCAAGAGTTTTCTCAGGATGAGGTCATGACCCAGGCAATCGAAGGCTTTGCTGTAGTCAAGTAGAATAGCTGAGACATGTTTGCCATCTTCCAGGTTGTCTGTGATTTTTTCAAGTAAATTGGTAACAGCTGTGGTGGTGGATCTACCTTTGAGAAATCCATGTTGATTTTTTGTAACAAGTTCATTTCTTTCCATGTAGTCTAGCATTCTTGACAGAGCAATCTTTTCTATTATTTTTGAGAGTGTTGATATTAGCGAGATAGGGCGGTAATTCTCTGGTTTGATGAGGGATCCTTTCTTGTGTTTTGGATATATTTTAGCAGTTTTTAAAGCAGAGGGGAATTGTCCTGAACTAAATGATTTGTTTATTATGCTGACTAATGGAGGTGCTAGTTGTTTGGCACAGTGTTTTACGACCTTTGATGGAACCTCGTCTACTCCACAAGATAACTTAGATTTTAGTGAGGATATTGTTGCAATGACTTCCTTTGTGTTAGTAGGTTTTAAAAATAGTAATCGGGTATCACTTTGTGGGAGGGTAATTTGGTGAGTTATTATTGTGTTTTTAAATTGTTCCCGATTGTTTTCCAATGTGGAAGCTGCTATTTTCGAAAAATATTTATTAAAGTGTTCAGCCACAAGAACAGGGTTATCCTCTATTTTGTCATCCATCTCCAGCTGCATATTTGCTTCACCTTTTTGTTTATTTTGTTTCTCCGAGTTGATTGTGTCCCAGATGGCTTTACTCTTGTTGTCAGCCTGATTAATATATTCTGCTGTTATGCTTCGTTTGAGATTTCGGAGTTTAAGGTCGTAGGTTTTCTTTTTTTCTGTCATTGCTATTTTGTCATCATTATTTCCAGTTAGTTCATATCTGTGTAAGGCAGTTAGAAAGTCTTCTTTTAGAATTTTTACTTCTTCATCGTATTGTACATTAAGCTTCCTACTTGGTTTTGCTTGTACTTTCTTCTTAGGACATACATGGTCTAGTGTTTGTCTTACTGTTGTTAAAAACAAGTTATAGCTCTCTTCAACATCTGGTGCAGCATGCACGCTCTCCCAATTTTCCAGAAAGAATTCGTCTTTAAGTATGTCAAGATTTTTCCTTGAAAATATTCTCCTCACAGTAGCTTCTTTCTTAGAGGACAAATTTGTTTGCATGTTGACGGTGCAAATCTGGCCAGTGTGATCTGATATCCCAGTCTGTACTACTGTGAAGTTCACCATATCTTCTGATATGTTTGTGCAAATACAATCAATAGATGTTCTGGAGTGATAAGTAGTCCTTGTCTCTGGGAGAGATAGCCGCTTGATACCAAAAATTGATAGTTCATCCTCAAAGAAAGTGTTGTCTGTATTTACGGTTAATCTGTCTATATTGACATCTCCCATTAAGATTTGGAGTTTAGCTTCAGCTTTATATGTAGTAAGTACGTCAGCTAATATGTCAACAGCTAATTTGACTTGTCCTCCTGGAGGACGATAAACACCAAGTACATAGAGTGTTTTATTCTGGATATTAATTTTTGTTAATGCAGTTTCACATACCAGTTCCACGTTCCTATTAGATATGTCTATTGCTTCTGTTTTTAGGTTACGTTTTTCCTGTACATAGATTGCAACTCCTCCCATTTTATGATTTTTCCTACTGTAAGATGTTACTAATTCATATCCACTAATCTTGGTAAGTAATAGCTTTTCTGTGCTCAATCCATGTTCAGAAAGTATCAGTATTGTTGGTTTTAAATCATTCATTAGATGGTTTATTCTCTCTACTTTTTTTGATAGTCCTTGGACATTTTGATGAAATATAGTTATGGGAGCTATTTCATCTTGTGTAGGATAGAATTCCAAAATATTTTGATTTTGTGTTTTTTTGTAGCCTGTTTGTGCCTTGTCTTTCTTGGACGTCGAAATTCTAAAAAAGGAGCTTTTTTCAGTATGGTAATATTGATCTGAAGAGGTGTTGTTCGTGAGTTTTGTCTCATGTCCATTTTCCTGGGTTTCTTGGTGGTCTTCACCTACTGTAATGGGTGGCAGCAAGGTGTGGTGTGTCATGGTTGAGTTCTCTTGAGTAATCGGCAAGGGTGTGTTATTACCCTTCTCCGTATTTTCCAGAGTAGAGGCACTGTGAGTCTGAAGTGTAAGAGATTGACTTAGTGGGATGTGTTCATCTGCTTGCGTGTGTGGTACTATGTGTGATTCAGCCCTAAGATGTTTTGCTAGATCATTGTCCGAATAACTGTTCATTTGCTTCACCCATTTGCTTAGTGTGTCATTTGCCACTGGTGAGAAATATTTGAAGGTTTTTTTGTGTCTTGTAATTGCCACAATGCAGTGTGATTTAGAGTTGTAGAGCTCCTCTTCTGGGATCTTTGATGTTCGTACAACCGCAATGTGGTCAGTTTGTTTTCCTTGATATTCGTGGATAGATGACACATCATACCCTAATTTTTGTAGCTCCAGTTTTTCAGATAGTTTAAACACTAGTACTTTGTGTTCATGTTTGTCAATGTTGAGTTTTTTTATGTCGTCCAGTTGAAAAGTTTGAGTTTCTTTCTTTATGGAGCTGCATGTTGTCATTCCTTGTGGGTAGAAATGAGACATTAGAGCTGCCACACTGTTTGTGCACCTGTATGAATGGTGTAGGATTTTATCAACAGTTGTCAGCTTCATGATGTCGTAGTAGGTTAAATCATGTGTTGTTCTATTTATATAAGGTATCTGGTTAATGTCACCAATGAGAAGGGCTTCCTGAGCATTTGCTAATGCGCATGCATAGAGTATTTCACCAGCGCGCATCATCAGGGCTTCGTCAAAAATCACTCTTTTGTAGGTGCCTCCCGATTCCATATATTTTGTCTTGTTTATTAGGAATGAGCATATCATTTCCGATATGCACAAATTCATATTATAAATCGCTTGATTTATGAAGCCAAGCACTTTATTATTGCCATAAACTTTTGAATATTTGTAAAAACTTGCAGTATACAGGTTGTAACCTTTCAGCATGTCAGTTGTTGTTTGAACAGTTATGTGTTGACAATTAATTAGAAATTTAACTGAAACGAGTATACAACATCTTGGTTGTTCCTTCTGTAATTATAAAGTGATATAACAAACAATGCTTGTCTGTTATTTCCAGAAAGATGAGGAGATCAAAGACACTGGTGCTAGTCAAGAGTTCGTAACGTTCAGTGCCAAATTCCATTTTGTAGACCTGGCAGGGTCCGAGAGACTGAAGCGAACGGGAGCTACTGGTGACCGAGCCAAGGAGGGAATATCCATCAACTGTGGACTGTTAGCTCTCGGGAATGTTATCTCTGCTCTGGGCGACAAGTCCAAACGTGCCCTTCACGTCCCCTACAGAGACTCCAAGTTGACCAGGCTGCTGCAGGACTCTTTGGGAGGTAATTTTGATTGAGGCATTTACTATTGACCAATTTTTCCTATTAGTTGCTGAATAGAAAAGTTTATTTTCTTAGGTTAAAACACTAAAAAGTATATCTCAGACCTAAAATAATTATTTAAAATTATTGTGAACATAACTAAAACTGGACTTATAAACAGGTTTTTAGCACATAGCATCATATGTTGACTCTAGACACTGAAAATAAGGTAACACTTCAACCATTTGTTAGTCATTAGTTACATGTAGAAATCTATAATTTTATCATAAACTAGGAGTTATCCGCGGCTTTGAATGCGATATCCTATTGAATAACAGGTATTTTCTAAGCATACCTTTTTCAACTGGCAAAATAAACACTATTAAAAATAAGTGATAATCAATGGAAGATATTCAAATCTCCTGATCTATTTCAAAATAATTCGGATTTAAGTTTAAAGAGCAATGTTTTGAAGTCCTGATGTCGGAGATTAACATAGTTTTAATGAGTACCAATGAAATATACAAATTTCTCTACAACATTCTGTAATATTTGTATAAATAGCTCCAACAATTTCAGCAACACTTGGAACTATCTTATGCCCAGTGAAAAAATACTAAGTCCATAGTAAACTTATTGACGCACACATGATTTTGTATATACTATTTCAATTTTCATTGTTAAGAATTTTAAAATTTATAAAAAATTACAGTGGCTCTTACTTCAAGTTTAGCAAATGATGGTTATTTGTGCTTTTAATCAATTATATTTAACACGTCATAATAGTGTGCTTTGTTGCCATGATCTAAAAATATTTACATACTCATTCTGTGGGGCCTACTCTAGTTAAAAGCTGTCTACTTCTTGTAAAATGTATTTCCAAGGTGCTGTAGTAGCGTTTGTATCATCATGAAAATATATAAAAATGTTGGTCTGAAAAGTTACTTTGGTCAAAAAAGTCTACTTCCAGTCATTTTAATTGACTTTCAGTCTAAAGTAATTCCAGTGCTGTGCTCGTAGAATTTGCATTACTGCAATGATCAAGGAAATATATAAATATCTGCTGAAAAGGGTTCTCTAACGTTTAGTATACATATGGAATTATGTAAGGAAGTAGAAAATTAAAAAGCATTTGCAGTAGATTCATAATACAGAATTAATTGTTATTACAATACTATGCCATTTAGAAAATGTATCGTAAAAGATTAAATAGAACTTGGGATTTTTTTAACAATAAAAATATTCAGTGATAGACATTTTTATATTTTTTGCTTATTTTTATGATAATGAGATACCAAATGCTAAATGCCACAACACAAAGATGTTCTTTAACATTTGTTTACTGAATTTTGAAACTCCAAGAAAATATAGTATAAAATTGTTAATGTTCGCTCTAAGTATTGACCATTGTATATCAATGTTGGGTAGAGAATGCAACTAGTTTTCATTTAAAACCTCTCATTTTTTCATTTAAAGAATACTAATAATACCTCCTTATCTAGCCTTATTCTACCTACTCTTGAAAAACTTAACATGTTAAAACCTTTCATGACTACCCCAAACATTTTCTTATTTTTTACAATGGAATTTCATACATAAAAGTTTTCAGTTGGTACATTTTTATAATAAGTGATTATTTATTTAGTATTTCTAACACAGTGACAAAATGAATGAATTTTTTTAACTTTGGAGGAGTTGTGGAGGAATTAGCCACAAGAAGTGAGTGTATTTCCAGACAAATTTGTATGTGATAAAAGTCTTAAATTAACTTCTAGAATATGCCCTGAAATTCATTGAAATCTGTTTTAGAACATCCTCTATGTCATTTTATGATTAGTTAAGACGGTTACTTACAATCACAACAGTTACTCAGATCATACCCATCATAAGTATTCTGTTTTCATTCTAAATACTTATCACTGTGCAAATCAAATCTTCAATCACAATAAATCCTGAAATTGTACAGAACTTTGAGAGTCAAGTGAAGTTTAATAGTCTTGTTTCTCTATATTCATAATCTTTATAAAATAACCAACTCCTTCGTGTAGCACTATTCTCTTATATTTGTGTTCATATACATATGTACTATATATTTAATATTTAACTTTTACCGATCAATACACTCTAATAACAATAATAAAAAATTGTATTATCTGGAAGGCTGAAAATCCGTGGAAAACATGTAGTTCCTGCTGAGCTCAGTAAACTTTTCGCTAGGATTTGGTCAAATTTTGTATTAATAACTTATTAATAAATTAGCAATAGTGTATTCAAATTTGTTGTTGAGAAATTTGTTCAAGGTGGATTGCAGGTTCAGAGAAACTGGTTTGTCTAACAGTCAGATGGAGTAGTTGTGTGTGTGTTACAGGTAACAGCCGAACTGTGATGATTGCCTGCGTATCACCCAGTGACCAGTAGTTGTGTGTGTAACAGAGTGTGTGTTACAGGTAACAGCCGAACTGTGATGATTGCCTGCGTATCACCCAGTGACCAGTAGTTGTGTGTGTTACAGGTAACAGCCGAACTGTGATGATTGCCTGCGTATCACCCAGTGACCAGTAGTTGTGTGTGTAACAGAGTGTGTGTTACAGGTAACAGCCGAACTGTGATGATTGCCTGCGTATCACCCAGTGACCAGTAGTTGTGTGTGTAACAGAGTGTGTGTTACAGGTAACAGCCGAACTGTGATGATTGCCTACGTATCACCCAGTGACCAGTAGTTATGTGTGTAACAGAGTGTGTGTTACAGGTAACAGCCGAACTGTGATGATTGCCTACGTATCACCCAGTGACCAGTAGTTGTGTGTGTAACAGAGTGTGTGTTACAGGTAACAGCCGAACTGTGATGATTGCCTGCGTATCACCCAGTGACCAGTAGTTGTGTGTGTAACAGAGTGTGTGTTACAGGTAACAGCCGAACTGTGATGATTGCCTGCGTATCACCCAGTGACCAGTAGTTGTGTGTGTAACAGAGTGTGTGTTACAGGTAACAGCCGAACTGTGATGATTGCCTGCGTATCACCCAGTGACCAGTAGTTGTGTGTGTAACAGAGTGTGTGTTACAGGTAACAGCTGAACTGTGATGATTGCCTGCGTATCACCCAGTGACCAGTAGTTGTGTGTGTAACAGAGTGTGTGTTACAGGTAACAGCCGAACTGTGATGATTGCCTGCGTATCACCCAGTGACCAGTAGTTGTGTGTGTAACAGAGTGTGTGTTACAGGTAACAGCCGAACTGTGATGATTGCCTACGTATCACCCAGTGACCAGTAGTTATGTGTGTAACAGAGTGTGTGTTACAGGTAACAGCCGAACTGTGATGATTGCCTGCGTATCACCCAGTGACCGAGACTTTATGGAAACCTTGAATACCCTGAAGTATGCAAACCGCGCCCGCAACATACAGAACAAGGTGACCATCAACCAGGACAAGTCCTCACGCACTATCTCACTCCTGCGACAAGAGATACAGCAGCTGCAACTTGAGCTAATGGAGTACAAGCAGGTATTCACACCAAAGTGGTCTTTTCAATCTTTCATTTTTATATGGGTGTTCTATTTATTTATTTAGTATAAAACTAAATACAATTTTTAATTATTTATTCTTTTTTTCCTTTTAAATTGTATCAAAGAATAATAAATAATATCATTTTTCTTTTATTGATACTAAAGATGTGATAGGGTTTCGTGCTGATGTCATTTATTCTTTATCGAATTGTATGTACAGTGTATCAAGTTACATATTTATTAGTGCTGCGGTTGCACTTGTATAATGTTAGTTTGAGCTGCTAATGCTTTTTCAAGAATCAAGATAACCAAAATAAATGATAACTAGAACAATTTTGAAAGTTTGTAAGAAATGCGAATCATGTTGAGATTATTTTTAGACTTCTTAATTTTTTTCACCACTTAAAATTTATGTTGTGTATAATTTTTACATTTGGGCTTTTACCAGCTAGCATTTTACCCCACTGTTAAGAAATCACAAGTCATTTTGTGTAATTTGCTGATTTATCTCATGCATCCAATAATAAAAAGTAAATTTTGTAATTGTTGTTGTAAATTATATTATTCATATATGTTGAATACTAGAATGAGAGAATAAAATTTACATATTGGCAATGAATACAGTAAACATTTTTTAGAAGCAGTTTCGCATTATTCATATTTTTTTCTTGGCTGATTTACGCAACTGACTGTCTTATAACTGAAAAATATTGCAAACACTGGGGTAATTAGGAAACAGATAAGTGTATGAAGTTAGTGCTGAAGGAAAAACCTGAATTTATGAGTGTTTTGCATATTTAAAAGAAAAGAAAATATGTATTGATAATAAATCATGTTCTAGACATCTGTAAACTTTTAAAATTTATAAAAATAAAAGAATTATATAATTTAGTTTTAAAATATACTACAGACTTTTTTTTAACACAGTTAATTAACATAGCTAAGATTTATTTAGCTAATTTTGTCAACATTTTTGGAGGTTAAAAAGATCAATTTGAAATTTTCATCATAAAATATACCTGTAACCTGTAATTTTGTATATTTAAGTAGTCAAAAATAAAACAAACTTTTTTTGTGTGGATAATTTAATTCTATACAAATCATTATATAGATACGCTACTTCTTCAAAAAATTACATTACCGGAAATGTATTGCACAACGATATATCGTTGTTAAAGTATTTTCGGCAGGAACACAAACAACGATATATTGTGAAACAGTTTTCGGTATAAATCATGTGTGAAACAGCCAAAGGGTTAATTAGTGTGCTGGCATGTACAAGAATCGTAGTTTTGTAAATTGAAAACCAATGGCATTGTTACAAGAGAAATTCATGTGATAAATACATATTGTAGAAAAGTACGTTGGTGTACATAAAAACTTAATCATATAAATGGCACAAATATATACCTCTCAAAATATACATAATCGAATAAAAGCTGTAAGTTTTGTTCTTTGTTTAAAGTTTGTTATTACAACTCCAAACACAGAACCCTCACATAAAATCATAACCCTAAAATAAAAATAAATTATGCCTTACCCTAAAACAACGAAGGTTTATTTGTTTTTGTATGCTTATGTGTTCTGCTGTTGGCAGATGGTTGATGATTTTAAAAAAATTAATAGAGTTTTGGACATTTACTAGACTTGAGACTTTTATTGTTAAAATTTTGTGTGCATAGTGTGCCTTCAAACATAGTGTTTTATTTTCTTTAGGTAACTGAAGAATATTATTAAAAAGGAGATACTACATTGCAGTGAATACATTATAGTGATAAGAATGGTATATTGTAAAAGACAAGTCAGAGGTGTGAGAGTTCAGAGTCATAGAGAAAGTTTGTCTTATAAATTATACTTATAGAAGTTTACAAAGTAAGTTCTATTTAAAATTTGTTTCCTAAAACAATTTAAAGAATTTATGATTATTCATAATGTCTTTTGAAACTAATAATTTATTTTAAAAGTATTTGAAAAAAAAAACTATAAACAATACTGTAAACCAAATGAGTCAGTGACTTCTGACAGCTTGGGCAAGTGAATACATTCACAGTGTGTAATTATTGCCACAGTTTGACTCTGCCTGGCCGCATCTCAATGACTCATAACTGTACTCCAAGAATGACAATCAGATCCCTTCCCAACATTCTTCATTCGTAGAGTTGATACTGATTCAGTTGCTCGTGTTCAGTTGTGTGTTGTTGAACCGAATCGTCTTTGATAATGATGAAATGCAATGTTCATGTAAGAAGATGTGGATTTGTTATTATTGTACAGGAGTTTTGTATGAGTTTTAAATCAGTTATTCTTCTAAATTATCGATTTTCAGTAAACTTTCAAATTTCCTTATCGCTTTTTTGCAGTGGATGAACCATGTAGCTAGAAATTTAGGAAAAAAACATATTTAAACATGTATGATGTGTACAGGGCAAGCGTGTGATGGGTGAGGATGGAGAAGAGACCGTCAACGATATGTTCCATGAGAACAACATGCTGCAGAGTGAGCTGGGTAACTTGCGGACCAGGGTGAAGGCTATGCAGGACACCATCGACAATCTGAGTGCCAAGAACATTCAGCTCCTGGCCGAGAAAGCAACGGGAGTTTGGCTCAACTCAGGTAAATCAACATTAGTATCCAGAAGGTGCCTGCACACACATATGAATCTCAACCATTATTGTGTATAATTGATTTCGATGACGAACTCAATGCATGATAGTTTTTACCTGCCTCGTTATTACAGCTGATTCGGATAAGGCCATCTGGCCAAACAACCCATTGCGGGCAGTGAAAAATCTGAGTGCTTGACGCACTGTGGCAGGAGTTATTTGCAGTGGCAGATGGTACGGCAGCAGCAGACATTCCTCGGCATGTACACAGTTGACATGCAACAGTTCTTTATTGCAGTAATAGCTATTCCAAAACATGTTCATGTATATTGTTTATACATATCTTAGATAAATAAATATGAACTGATAAATAGGAATATTAACTATTAGTTGTAAACTATTAAATTAATATAAGTCATCATTTAGAGTTTTTCTACCAGCCAGCACTGGAAACAGCGGCTAAACCATCCCGTTGTTGCCTCAGATATTCATTAGATGAATATTGTGATTGCAGAGGCGGGTGCAGAAGGAGACATGACGGAGATGATTCAGAACTACCTGAAGGAGATAGAGGAGCTGCGAGCCAAGCTGGTGGAGTCAGAGTCGGTATGTCAACAGCTGAGGCGGGGGCTGGCCCGGGGGGTGTTGGGGCCTCCCACCAGCCCTCCTGCTAGTGACAACGGCAGTGTGAGTAGTCTGTTAGCACTGGCCAAGCGAGATCTACATGGCAAGATGGAGGCTTTGGCCCGTGGCAAGGAGGCCCTCACTGCAGATAACAGGCGCAACGGGCACGACTCGGACCACTCGGAGAGCGATGAAGCAGGTTAGTGTCTAATGATCTTATTATTGTAGCTACAGAGACAAAGTATAAAGGCTTCTTACCTCCACTCTTGTGAACATAAGCGACTCTTCTAGAAACTGAAACAAATAAATATTTTTTAAATTTTATTTACACAACTGTCTCGAGTTTTATTGCAAATCCCAGATATTGGTACTAGAATCTAAATACAAGACACATATCTTGTTCAAAATAATTTTTCTCTAAAGCACCCAATTGAATTTAAAATTGTTCAGATACTCTGAATTTGCAGAACTCCTTGTTTTGTCTTTTATCCATTAACACGTTCACGGCAACAGCTTATTTCCGGACTATTTTAATTCCCATTGATTTTTTCAATATTAATGGCAAAAAACTGTAATCGTCTAAAAAGTATATGGTTTCACAATTTTTACATAAAAAATTTATTTCAATATGATTTTTCAATGTTTCTCTGTGTACCCCAAGGGGTATCTAAAAAATTAATTTACCTTACAAATTTAGCAATTGTGCACCCGATGGAGTTGCCCCTTTGGTCCAAGTATTTTTTTAAGCACAGGATCAAATTTAATAAACCACCAAGGCAGGGAAATAATAAAAATGCAATAGAGAACTGCAAAGCAACGTGTAACCCATCGGGTACATGACAGCAATTGTGAAAGATCACGTGTATCTGATGGGGTACACGTTGTCGTTAACGTGTTAACAGATAGCAAGATGTTTGTAACAATTTCCATATGATATTATTTCAAATCTTTCTTATTAGGCATGGAAATTTAGTTGGAAAACATAAAAAAAAACTAAATTGGTTACAGAGAGTGAGTCGGAGACTGAGTCAGAGGAGAAGGACAGTGAGTATAGCCAGGAGCTAGCAGAACTGACATCGGAGATTAACCTCAAGCAGAAGCTGATAGAAGAGTTGGAGCTGTCTCAGCAGAGATTGCGCAGCCTCAAACACCACTATGAGGATAAACTACAACAGCTGCAAGCCAAAATAAAGGCCACCCAAGAGGAGAGAGATAAAGTGCTGGCTTCCTTCAGTGAGTACTATCTGTGAATTAACACTTACTTTTCATAAATGATGGAACACATTAATTTTAAGAATTATTTTGCTACTACGCATTGAGTGCAGTAATAAAGTGAATTCAATCAGATTAATCATCCTGAACCTCCATTATTAAAATTTATCACTCGATATCAGTGTTCAGCGTAATGAATTGAACAAAACTTAGGTTCTTACTGTATGTCAAAATTCAGTGTTACTAGGTTTTAGACGTCTTTGTGTCAGCAGAAAACTACACATCAGGAGGTAAAAAAGGATAAAACTGCTTTAGTCATTAAAACTTACATGATTATAATTATAAATTGAGTCTTGACTTGTACAATTTTAAGATGATTTCAATGAAATCATGCCTATTTGTTGCCCACTCATTCTTCAAGTCTCTCAGTAAAGCTGTGTAATATTTTCAACACATCTGATTTGGTGTTGAAGCAACCACTTTGCTGATAGCCTCTTTTACGTCTTCTAGTGTAATTTGAATTCCCTTTTGATTTAAGTTTAAAAATAAAAAAATCACAGATACTGAGATTAGGTAAACATGTGGACTAAGCAATGTTACCATTGCAAGATTTTGCTTGGTCACTAAAGTAATATATTACGAGGTTTCCTGTATGAGCAGTTGCTCCATCTTAGAATCAAATATTTTTCATTGTTGGTAGTTTCCTTTACGTTGAGACCCAACATTCTCTGGTAATATTCTTGATTTCCTGTTAAAGTTTGCCCATTCTACTACCATAAATATGTCACGATGATTCATCTTGGTTCTATCACTCGCACAAAGTTTTCTGGCGTTGTGATTGACCTCGAACGGCTTGTAGGTTGAGTACATTGATCTAAAGTTATTCACACATTGCGTAATTGTGTTATGAGATGGAATACATCCTCTATGGCCTACATGGAAATGACTATGAAACTGACATTGTATAATCACATAAGAATTGCTATTTTTGAAATATGTCTCAACAACAAACACACTACTTATACTGGACCATTGCTCCATGGCTAATAGAATGGTATCGAGTAGGCTTATGAGAGCACAATATCTCTCCCCACACAACTGCTCGACTGTTCACGGACAAAACTCACCTGATGTTCTACTGCTCCTAGTATAATATGCAAAAGCCTACCTGCAGTGATTTATTTGAATCGTGAGAGATACCATTTCCTAGTATCCGGTTTAAGTAATAATTTTCACTTTTCTGGTCTAGTTTTATGGTATTCACACTTCTACTATAAGTTACAGTATTCTCACTTATGATTACAGGGTTACAAGATATTCTTACTTTTCTTATATAGTGATGTTCTCCAATTTGTTGTGTACAGCAATATTATAACTATATTTTTTTAACATAAAAAATATGTTAAATATGTTATTTTTTTAACATAAAAAAATATGTTTTGTTTGACACTGGGGACTTTATGATTAGTTGAGTTAAGTAGTACACAGCAGCTTAATAACAATAATTTGAAGTGAGGTTTTATTGCACATATTTTAAACATAAATGTAAGAGTGACAGTAAAAAGTTTCAGTTATTGTTGTTTATTATTAGGTGCCCAAAATAATCAGCCAACAGAAAAAGTCAAGAAAGTCCGGGATGAATTTGAACGTAAACTGAATGACATGCAAAAGGAAGTGAAGAAATTGCAAACTGCCAAGAAGGAGCATGCAAAAATGCTAAGAAACCAAAGTCAATATGAAAGTCAAATCAAAACACTTAGAAATGAAGTAGTGGATATGAAGAAAAATAAGGTAAGCTATCTGTTTGATAGTAAAACCACTATTAAAAATATTTTGTGAGTGGTTAAGTGAAATGTCTATAATTAAAAGTTAACCAACAACCCCATTTTGTTGTGTTGGTAAGGATAAATACTAGACAGCAACCTTAAAACACAAATCATCAAAACATTGCATTTATTGTTGTGAGAAAGAGAAATGCAGTTTAGGTTTGACACTGTAAAGTAAATGAGAACAATAAAATAACGTAATAATCAAAATTTAGAGGATTGGTCCATATAAACCTACTCTATGATTGCACGAATAGAAACAATTTTTATTTTCTATAACTGTCTGATTTAAAATATTTATTTCTTTTTTCATTAGCAATTTTAAAGTAAAAAGTATTGGGTTATTAGGTATTGTGGACTACAGTATTGTACGGTATTTTTAATTATCACTCAATGGATGTTCCTCTACACCGAAATCTATAAAGGTTTTAAATCAATTGATTTGTGATATTACATTGCCAGTTGTCAATAATGAACTATTCCTTTAGTGCCTGGTCCTTAGTTCCCGGTGTGCTTTGTTTGTAACAAGTTCCCCTTTTCACCCAAATCTGAGCTGTATGCGATGATGGTACATAAAATTAGTTTAAAGATCATCCATTAATTAATTATGGATTAAATTGTTTGTACATATTGCCTAGGTTATATTTGTTTAGTTTCTTATACGGTTTATAGAACATACTTATAAACAATGTAATAATATTATACATTTTCAGGTTAAGTTAATAAATAAAATGAGAGAAGAAACAGCAAGGCACAAGGAAATGGAAAACAGAAAAAATCGGGAAATTACTCAGCTTAAGAAGGAATCAAGAAAGCATGAAGTTGCTATAAGGTAATGTCTCTACATAATTGTCGTCAATATTAAGGCACTTGTCATATCTAAAAACAACATTTTTTATACTTTTGTCGTAGAAGATTGGATTGCCACTTGATTTAATAACGACCGAACACGATCATTTTGATGCTATTGTCGTCGGTGCGGTGCTAACCTTAAAAATTCTTCTTCTGATGAAAAAACAAATAGGTGCTAAATTGAGGCTTTAGGGAGATTATCACATTGTTCCTAGCAAAATGCCGTTATGAGATCTTGAGTTTGTTTTGTCTCATTTTGACGGACATTGCCATACAAAAAAGTGTGTTTCTCAATCAAAATGTCATAGAGAACACTTCTTGAAACTTGAGGAAACACTTCTGATAAGGAAGAAATTGTGAAATGTCTGTTCATTTTTGCTTTGTCATTAACTTTTTACACGTATTCATATGTGAACATTGAGGTTGTACATTGCATTTCTCATCATCAACCTTTTTTTGGCTATCTTAAAGTTCTAAAGTTCTTACCCATTTGAATGCCATTCCATCACTCATAATGTTTGTCCATATACTTCACAATTCTGTTGGTGATTTTCGATTGCTTTCACGCTTTTAGCACCAAGAAAACAAATAACAGCACGTACATCCCAGTCGGCAGGATTCTTAATTGGTGGGGGCATTTGAAATATGCATTAACACATGTATAAATGATTGATTTTGCTGTAATTGTGTCTTTGGCTTGCTAACAGATGAAGGTAGACAGTGCGCAAGCATGGGGCACTGATTATTTTTATTTTTACTATTCATAAATGACATCCATCGAAGCGTGAAAGGTTCCAAGTTGTTTTTGTTTGCTGATGATACCTCTTTGGTCATCTCTGGTTGCAATCGAGCCGAGCTTGAAATCCAAACCTTTGTTCAGGCCAGTAATTTGCTGCAGTGGTTGGGTGAAAACTCTCTGTTTGTAAATACATCTAAAACCAATTTTCTTGATTTTGGAATTAGAAAGTCTGCTAAAACGTTGATTGAATCTCAAAACATTATGATTGGAGAGTCAGAAATGTGTCCTTCTTTGAATGTTAATTATCTTGGAATTGTTTTGGATGATCAGCTAAACTTTTTTAGTCACATTGATAAAGTCACGAAAAAACTAAGCAGCTGCATATTTTTTTTGATGTATAGACTATCCTGTTTTGCTAGTGAGGAAATTCTTTTGCTTACTTACTATGGCTGTTTTTATCCTTACCTTTGCTATGGAGTCTCTATATGGGGATACGAGAGTAAGAAAACTCAATATGTTTTTCGTCTCCAGAAAAGAGCTATACGGATTATTTTCAAGTTGAGTCGTTCCCAGTCTTGTAGAGGTTACTTTCGCAGTAATAATATCCTTACGTTCCCATCCATTTATATCCTTCAGTGTCTTTCTTTTTACAAAAAGTATCCCCACCTTTTTTCAGTCAACGTTAATCCAGCCCATAATTACTCCTTAAGAAAAAGAAACAACCTAATCCTACCCTGCCATAAAACATCTTTTTTTTGAAAAACAAAGTCTTTACTCCTGCATCCGCCTTTTTAACTCTTTGCCATCCTGCTTGAAAATTGTTGTGGACGATAGGGAATTTCAAAATCGTCTGAAAAAATTTCTTATTTCGAGAGAATATTACAGTGTCCGGGAATACGTTGAGGATAATAAATTGTAGATCACTCCTGTTATATTGATTTGGTCTTGTTGTGTTTGATCTGTCAGTAGTCTATACTTTAAGTTAGGATATTATAAGTTTCTTGACGAATGCCTATGCATGTTATGTTTTTGGCAATAAATGAATTGATTGATTGATTGATTGATTGATTGATTGTAACACTGCAGCTTTTTCTGATTTTGCTGTAATTGCGTCTTTGGTTTGCTAACACATGAAGGTAGACAGTGTGCAAGCATGGGGCACTTATTGTAACACTGCAGCGTTGTATTTGAAAACGGTACTTTCTTAAAAATCATGCCTTGTATTTAATCTTTCCAAGACACTGATTAACTCAGAATAGTCTTGTATTTCTTGATGTTTCATCCCCTTCAGCAGTCATGACTTAGTCGTAGTGGCAATGTAGTGCTGCCCATTATTTTTCACTTCCTCATGTAATGGTTTTGTGCAAAGATCACTGGAAGCAGAAAAACGGGCCAAAGATATTGTGCTAAAACGACGGCAGGAGGAGGTGGTGGCACTTCGGAAGATGGCACGGGGTGGCATGAGTCGCAAGGCAGCTGGTCGTTTGCCACCTAAGGTGAACTCCTCATCTCCTCGGCTAGCCAAGCAGAAGTGGGCAGCTCTACAGAAGAATATTAACGCAGAGACGTTCTACAAACAGCAGACATCTAACATGGAGCTTGAGCTGGAAAGGTGAGCACTATACTTGTTCCATAGGAAACTTGTGCTGTGTATAGATCAAATGTAACAAATAAAGGAGTTGTAAGTGAAGAAATGTTTTTATCATTTAAAAGTGGACTAAAATGTCCCTGATGAAGGCAGATGTAGCAGACCATCTCTACTCAGTGAAGGGCATGTTGAAAATGTTAATTGAAAAGTTTGTGAAGTATAGAAAAGAACATTTAAAAAATCTGAAATTTCTTAATATTTTGCCATAAATTCTTAAAACTATTTTGTATAAAGTAGTGGAATAAATAAGGCAAATAAAAATGAGAACTCACAAATTATACACATAGTACTTATTAACTAATGATTTATTATAATTTCTTTTGTAACCTTGAAGACTTAAATTGTTTGGTATTTTGAAAATGACTCATCTAGGATGGCTCAGTAGACTGATAGCAGAAGGGTAACCAGTTCAGTCCTGCTACTTGGGTATTTTCCTTCATCTAATAGACAAATATTTAGATCCCATTCAATGAGCAAGACAACAGTTAAAATTATTATCAATGCAGTTGTTATTGTTATTTTTAGCTGTTTAAATCTTGTGGTTCGGAAGCAGAGAAACTATCTTTAACCCATTGCGGATCACTGACCAGCTCGTCACGCAGCGGCCGGGCCTAACGGCACGATGACGAGCTCAGGTCGCAAAAGCGGACTGCTTTTAAGTTTCCCTCCAAATAGTTCTATTAATGTCTGACAGATCGGGCGATCGTCTTCCCTTGTCAACTGTGTTTAACAACGGTCTACGTTTAGAGTTTTCAAAAGTTTTATAAATATCCTACAGATCGCAGTTGTATGTCGAAGTTGAAAAATCATTCATATGAGTTTACTCTCTGCTTTTTAGTGCTTCTGATTGGGTGTTTTCCTCAGTTGTTATTATAATACTTTTGATGTTAGTGACACAGAACTAAACAACGCAGAAGTATATGTTGGCGGGTATAGTCTAGACAATGGCCCGGATGTTGTAATCGCTTCGCCCGAGCCGCTTTATTTAGACTGTGATTCAGACATCATCCCTGCCACCCCGGAACCTTGCTCGCGTGTTATCGTTCCTACATCACGGATACCCCAGCAGGCCCATGTTCCATCTGATCGAATACCTTCACAGCTGAATTTTCTAGTATACAATAGAGAGCGATACGATGTGGCACACCATTGCTGTTCGTTCGGCCGCTGACCGTAAATTAATTCGTGCGCGCCAAAACAATACGATCCGCAATGGGTTAACATACTGTACTCTATTCATGTATACATTGATGTTTTATCCTTTATACTCTTATACTTATATAAAAATCTAATTGTGTTATTCAATCGTGTAAAAACTACTGAACTGAGTATACTGAAATTTTACATGGACATATTTAGGGTAACTAGTTACATAGATCTATTCATAGTTTGAAAATCACTCTGTACTACAACTCATTAGTTTTGAAAATTCCTTTTTTGCTTAATAAACGGTAGTAAATGTGTTTTTAATCATATATCAGTCAGAAATAATATTTATACACATTTAAACAGGTGATAGTCAATGTTTGTTGTTATTCATTTGTCAAAGTCAGTTACGCTTTGCAAATGTCAGTAATTTTATGTCCAGAAGCTTTTATTTGTATGGGTTTGTTTTGATTGAGATTTGAATCAACTGCAGTAACATGCCATAATTTATTACATTATAAGTATGTTAACCGAAAAAGCTAACAACTTCAACTTAAATCTCTCTTTAGAATTAGGATTTCTTCACACTGGCCTAAAATATTTCATTTTTTACTGAAATCTTTGAAGCTATTCAATAAAATATCAATTGGAGAGAAATTCTAGAAATTTCAGTTGTACTTATACCAAGTTACTCTTTGACTTTAAGGCTCCATCTTTAAACTTAAATATTAAATGGATCAACAAATTGGAATATTTTAAAGTGACTATCACTTATCTCAGGGTGATTTGAAACACCATTTAAAAAGAATATGGTCATGGTGTCCCTGTCTTTCAAAATGAAATTGTGTGCAAATTACGGTTAACTGCTAGTGTACAGATATAGGCCTAATTATGGTATTATTTTTATATCAGGATAAACCAATTTATATTTTGAGTATTAAATCTGAATACATGTTTATTTTCACTTATAAATTTTAAAACATTGCTTTCTTTAGAGTTTAATATTGTTGGTACTTTTGTAGATAACTTAATACAGCTCTGAACCTGACTAAATCTAATTGAATTTATGAATCAAATAAATGTATTCTATGAAAACTTCACTAAAAAATATATTACTAATTGTGACTTTGGTCATTTTATATTAAGTTAATCATCAAACAGATATAATGGACTAATGGTTTTTGGGTGTTAACAAGTCTAAAAAAATACAATAAGTAAATAGTTTTATGGAAATAGTTTAAATATTTTTATTCATTTAGCATATACATAGCATTTTACATTATTTTGCATCCATTAACAAAATATTTTCACAGGCTCATCGAAGACCGCAGAAGACTTAATGAAGTTATCAATATGAAGGAGAGAAAGCTGAGAGACTTAAAAAGCAAACAGCCTGAAGAAATAGTTCTAATCCGTGACTTAGAGGAGGAGACCGAATCTTTAAAGGCCCACCTGAAGTACATTGAAGATAGTATTACAGAATCACAACAAAATATTTTGCAACTTGAAGAGTCTAAAGTGAGTGTTTATTTGCGTTATTTACATACACAATCATAGCAGTACATAGTATACTTTACAGACAATACGTAAAACATAAAACCCTTTGATACTTTTTTGTGGAAGTGGAAAAGAGAAAAATCTGTTTGACAAAGTGTTGCCAAACAAGTATTATTTCTTCAAGGCTTTTGACTGTGTTTATTATCCCCTTTTCCTCTTCAAACTTAGGAAGGATGGTTTCTCTAATGGTAGTGTCAAGTGGGTCGAGTCTTATATTTTGGACCGGTGCTAGTGTGTCAGGTCAGGTGACAAGCAGTCAAGATGGAGACTAGCCACTCGTGGAGTTCCACAGGGTTCAGTCTTTGGGCAACTTCTATTTTCACTGTACATAGATGACATTACTACTAAAATTACTCAATCCAATTTTCACTTATATGCAGATTACAAACATACCACCACTTTTCCATAGCAGAAATTCAAACTTGTGTGACTCTCATGAGTTTTGATATTGACACTATTACTCACTGAACTTGGAAAAATGGACTAAAACATAGACAAAACTCAGTGTATCTTAAAATTGTCTCGAAATAAATCACCCAAAACTTGTTCGTAAAATTGACTTTACTACGGTTCCTAAATTGAAACAAAATGATCAGGAGCTACAATAGTCTTGGAAAGTAAAACAATGTAGGGGTATATTATTGACAAATACTTGAGATGGACTGTACAGACTTCTTTATGTGCAATAGGGTCTTTGCGTATGTTCACAGCCTCAAGCAGGTGGCTATACATCTACCACTGGATGTTAAAATAATGCTGATAAAGACTCTTGTACTGCCTTCTTCAAATACTGTGACATTGTCATTAATGACATGGCTGTGGAGCTTTCTAATAAACTCCAGCATGCTCAGAACTTTTGCATTAGATTCATTTTCAATCTCACACGTGATTATCACGCAACACCTTACTTCAAACAATTATCTATCTTAAAATTACAAGATCTTTGAGACTATCACTCACAATCTGTTGCATGCTCTTTTAAATACAAGTTGCCCCAGTTATAAAAAATTTGAATTTATGTCTGAATTAAGTAAACTAAGTACAAGAAGGGGTACGTCCATATTATTTATTCCAATTCATTGAATACCTAATTTTAGTAAGTCGTTTACAGTTTCTACCTGTCACTTGTGGAATGCTTTACCTGTAAATATCATCGATAAGTTCCCTCGCTTCGGGGCGGAGGTCAGGGCCTTGATGATGGGGGCCCAGGGGGTAAAGCAGTTGGCAGCTTTGGGATGTTGTACTTGGGCCAATGGAATGCAAGTTGAATGAGTGTGACGAGTATGACTTTAATAGTAGTATAAATATGTATTAAGTTACATTAATTATTCATGTTTGTTTTTTAAGCTAAGGTTCATTTCATATATAATTTAAATATGTTAGTTTAATTTTTTTTATAAGGTTTAGTGTTAGAGAGGACTTTATAGTCCTAACTTCACAGAGTAATTAGAAGTAAAAGATTAAAGTAAATAGAAGTAGCATTAAAAGAATTGTAACATTTTACAAAATAATATACATTTATCATATCCTTAACAAAGTGATATGATAAATAGTTTTGTATTAGCATTACTCATAGTGATTTATTTGTAGTTTTTTATAGTACAAGTGTTCAAATAAAATTTGGCTATTATTACCAATGGCTTGTGTACTCCAGGATATAGCGGACTGTGCAGAACTTGTGTCCGGCATGAGAGACCTGGGAGAGGCATCCTACATCATAGAGAAGCTGTACAACATGACGGTGTACCAGAGTTATATGACAGCACAGAAGGAGGCAGCCCTCCACGAACTGCAAGCCAGGAAAGACCAGGTACACAGACAGTTCTGATCACCAGAAGTGACTTACTTTCTCTATGTACAAGCACATTTCTTGTTGAAGATGAGATTAGCTACCAGAGAGCATTGATTTTAAATTTATTAGTAGAAACAAATCATTTTATGAAAAAATGCCAGTGAACAAGTTTTTTAAAAGACACTCTTTATAAAATGTAGTAAAATCATGCAAAAATTATGATGCTGGACCCAAAGTGTAATAAATGCTTATTTTATGATTTTTTTCCGATTAGACGACAATTTAAACAGCTTTATAATTAATAAATTTAACGGGGGAGTTTTCTATGGTTCTATAATTTATTTCAACTGTTGAACTCTTAATTTTAACCTTAAATACACATAAAATAAAACTGCCTTTTTCTCATTTCAGTTATAAGAAAGGATTGTGCAGTTCTAACTTCATCTAGTAAAATATATCAAATTACTATACTAGACTCATTTAAAACTGAATCATACTTTCAATAGATCAGATGTATAGCTGATGATGTGTTACAGCTGATGGTGGTCTGCTCTTTGTGAAATGAAAATGCAAGTGCACATAAATATAATACTACAGCATGGAAAAATAACACATCATTCAAACCTGCCTAAAGATAAATAACATTGTAAACAATGAACTAGTTTTAGTTATTGAAGACTCTTGGAGCAATTGGAAAATTCTTTAAATATTACTAAATGTTAATGAAAAACGTAAATGCTTGGGAAACACTACACATAAACAGAAATAGAGAAAAACTCATGAACCATTGTTCATGAACATTGTTGAAGAGGGCCCTATTGAAAATTCCAGTCTTCTTTCTTCTCAATCTGTTCAAAAATTAAACTCTAGTTATATCTAATTTTTCATATTGGCTGCAATATTTCCAACATTTTTGTATTTGCATATTTACACCATATGTTAATATTAATTGTAACAAACATTATGTAAATATTTATTTGTGGAGTCGCCTGATGATGAAACCTTAGGTTTTGAAAGGCCTTGTCCAAGAAATAAACAATTTGGAAAAAGTATTGTTTTCATTAACATTTAGGAATATTTAAATAGTTTTAGTTAGTTAAAAAGATTTTCAATAATAATTTTATTTATTATGTCCTAAAATTAAAGCCATTATTGGAAGTGTGTGTTATTGATAACTATAACTGGTTTAACATTTTTTTTTTCTAAACAATAAAATATTCGTTATCTGATTTATTGGAAGGATAACCATAACCCAAGGTTGGTAGAGGGACAGGTTACGTGGTGCTTGTTGCCGCTCACTGTGACGTCACCCAGTGACCAGCCGCGATGTTCTGCCACTCCGCTTTGTACCATTACTACTGTACAACCAGTCTTGTACAACTCTCTTGTGACCTATTTAACTGTCTTTAGTGTACTTTTTGAATATTATTTTAATTGTTATACTTTGTATTAGTTCTAATAATATACTTAATAAAAGACATAAACATGTGTAAATAAAACAAAGCGTTCACTTTTTCAAAATAAACGTGTATTTGAAGAACAATAATGATTTATGTACATATTTTTTTGCTTTTTTATTCGCTTTCGTTTTTCTAAATCAACGTCTCCTTGTCTTTTCTTGAATTTTGTGGCACAAAGATTAAGGTTTAAGTCCCGCAATAGTTTCAGTACATGACGGTTATCGGCAAAGAAAAACACTTTTTTGTTTTTGTCTGCAGGATTTTCAAACCATGGCTTTTCAATGAACATCCAGTTTGTTCCATAAACTATAGTTTCCCCCACCCATATCTGATACACATGCTACTGCATCATAACCAGAGGTGCGAGCTTTATGTATGGCCTTAAATACAATTTCTTTTGAAATGGTTGTATCAAAATCGATGAAAATTGGCTGTTTCCAATTAGAGAACAGTCGTCTTAATACAATAACCTACATTTTATTGTGAGCTCCTATAACTTGGTCATTTGTCTGGTCAAATTCGTATGTTTCCTTCACTTTCATCTCATTATACATCAAAACTGCAACCTTTTAATATGTTTCCTTAGTTTCACCAGCAACTTCCATTAAACTGAAAATTTCGTCAAAAAACGCTTTGCGTATATTTATATTAGTGATCCATCCGTTCAAAGTTGACAAACTGGGCAAGGGAAAATTACATTTTCTTCGAAGATATATATATCTCTTCGTTAGTCCATTTAACTCTGTTTTATTGCCTAGTAATAAATCTAACTGATATTTTGTAAATATAGTATTCAGCTTATCTCTTATTTTTGATTCTATCGACTGTCGTGAATTTTTCTTCTTCGATATATTATTAGTGAATTAGTAAGCCTACGAATTTTAAAAGATTTTCACCTTAAAATATACTGTTTCTTTTAAAGATTTTCTTTTAGAATTTTATTTTCTTCCAATAATGCAATATATTTTTCATTTCTACTGGATTCTGTTTCCAAATTTGGCAAAATAGTACTAGTAGTTAACTCGCTACTTTCCGCTCCTAGTTCGTCTGAAGAAAATATTTCAGATTTTTCAGGACTTGCCAATGAATTTACAAGTTGTTCCTTATTTCTATTTGTGTACCTCTTTTTTCTGTGTAACATTATCTCATTCTCAGTTTTAACATTTTCACAAACTGGAGTATTTGTCAATTTTTGAGAAGGAACAGCTGATTGTTTGAGCTTCTTTTTTCTCGGTAAATTCAACAGCTCTGATTTAAGATCCCTTTCATAGTCTTCTAGCAAACATGGTCTGAACATACGGAACAAGAGTCTGGGTTCCATTTTCCTGCCCGCTTACACAAATACACCCATCTACTCCTTATTTCAGAGTCTTTGGGAAAATTAAAATATACCACGCCTGTTTCCTTTGTTTTAGCGTGGCTCTTGTTGCAGACAGCAACAGTGCACCTTTTCCCAGGCATTTTTTAACCTACAAACTGACTTTCAGTTTCAATATTTCTTTAAATTACTACTTGTAACGTACCATGATGATATTAGTCGAACTGCAATAGTCACATCAAGTACAAAAATGTTACCTCCAAAAAATACTATAAACAAATATCACCAACATACAACAAATATGGAGAACACAACACCTCAATGCTAGACAGAAGCGAATGCACTGTTAGGAGGCGGGAGTGGACCGTGGCGGCAAATCGCAGGTCACCGGTTGACGTCACGCCGGCGGCTCGGGGTATACTGCTGGGCGATATAGGGGACGAGTCAACCTGTCCCTCTACCAACCTTGACCATAACCTGCCACTTTTAAGCGATTCTAATAACAGGCAATAGATAAATTGCATTACAAAATTAAAATAACAGCACAACCCTCATTAATACAAGTCAAATGTTTGAAATTCAGTTATTTATAAGTTTTAATATCTGTAAAAGAAAAATACTTTGCAGTTACTACCAGCCAGTAAAGTTTGGGTGTGCAATATGCAAATGCTTTACATTTTGATCAGATTGTACACTTTGAATAAATTTATACTGGTCATAAATACTGACAGCCAGAATTTCCTCTATCAACAGCTCTTTATGCAGGGTGGCCACCCGACTGGGAAAACCAGGAATAAGCCGGGAATTTTAACAGACTAGGAATAAGTCAGGAATCTTCTGTAGAACCAGGAAAATCTCCCAAACAATTTTATGTTTCTAAGAAATTATCAAATCAAGAAATAATAGAATAAATAATCAAATAATTGAGTCCTCCTTGAATCAGAACCTGATAAATCTGAAAACATCATATTTTACACGACTTCATTAACATAAACTCTAATTTCGATGAATTACAAGATCTTGTTAGAGAGACTGTACAAGAGGCCTCATTGTGGTTTAGGTCCAATGGATTAGTGCTCAATGAAGCCAAGACTCAGAATATTATATTCAGCTTAAAACAAACACCATCAGATGATACAATAAATGCTTTTTTTGACTACTGTAAAATTTTTAGGTATCTATATCGATAGTACTTTGACTTGGAATTCCCATATTGAGTACATATCCAAAAGGTTGTCTAGGGTAATTTTTCTACTCAGGCGATTATTGTCGTGTGTGCCTGAAAAACTATGTAAAATCAGCTTATTATGCATTTTTTCAATCAGTTTTAAGATACGGTTTAATAATCTGGGGAAACAGCAGTAAGATTGAAGACATTCTAATTCTGCAAAAGAAAGCTGTGCGAGTGATAGCGAGGGCCCATTCTCTGAACCACTGCAAGCCTCTGTTCATTGAACTTAAATTACAAACTGTGATAAATCTCTACATCTTTGATTTAGTTACCTATTTACTCAAAAATTTTCAAACTCTCACTCTAAGAAGTGATATACACAGCTACTATACTAGAAATAGAACTAATATTGCCATAGATCATGTTAGATTAGCCAAATCTCAAAACAGCCACATTATAATTTCTCAAAAAATCTTCAACAAAGTAAAACATTTGGCAGATAAGTATCCCACAAAAATATTTCAAAACAAACTGTACCATTGGCTTTTGAACAATCCTTTCTATACCCTATCAGAGTTTTTTAACTACAAGGATATTAAATTTTAGTTTGTTAATAATGTATACAGGATCCACTGTACAGCTCGCTAAATCTGTTATACTACAATTGAAAACATATATTTGTAAACAACAATGAGATTTCAGTAAATTGTTCAATTTTAATCTAGAAACTGTCCTTTTTTTTATTCAGTACTGTAAATTTCATCTGTAGAATCTTATATTGTAACCTGTTATCCTAAGATTTCAAATTGTTGTGCTAGTATTGTAGTAATTCACGTGCAATCAGTTAAAATATTTTTTAATTTAATATCTGTTAAACTTTTATAAATTCTTTTGTTGTTCAATTATTTTAAAATCTCCTTTTGTTAAACTATTGTCTTTCATTATGATATTGATATTCAAAGAATAATTTATTTTAAACTATAATGATATTTTAAAAACTGAATAGTTTGGTTTTATTGCTTGTTTCTGACCATGTCATCTAGACAATATTACTGACTTTGTCAATGCATGTCATATGTAAAAAGGCAAATAAAGATTGATTGATTGATTGATTGATCTGTGAAACTGTGAATGAAGATCAACATATGTTCATGAGCCTCATCTGCCACCAGTTGCCTCCACTAATGTAGTGGAGTTTGCCTGGGTTAGTTCTACCTGTGTGTTGCGACAAGCTTCCAAACACATAACTATCCATTGGACAATTAATAACTTCCGATTAATTTAATATCAGTAAAGATCAATTAAAAATTAATACGTGCTCCCACACGACTTAATCCCGGATTTCTCATATAACAACCTTTTTGTAGAAATAATGTTCAGTAATTTATAATAACGGGCAAGAGTAGTCAAGAATACAGATAATAAATTCCAGAATATTTTTATATTTATTTTTACTGTGCAGAGTGATATATTCTAGTTTATTTTATGCATTTCACACTGATATCTAACACTTCATTTTTGCTAATCATGGTTTTACCGAAGTTTCCATTTGTGTTCCAGTTGGAGAAGGAGAGTGAGACGCAGAGACAGTTGTTGGAGCACATCGTGGGGAATCCAACAAAGGACGCTCCACAGGGCAGCTCCAACAGTTCTAATACTTCGTCTAGATCCCCATCACCAACTGACAAGTGAGTGTGTAACAAGCACATCATGAATATCTTTGTAAACAACAGCATCACCTGCAACAAATATTTGCGGTAGGCTTGTAGTACATTCCCTGCGGCAGGCAGTAATGCTTGTCTGGTGCTTGGTCTCCTTGTGCAGGAATCAAGAATGAAGAATATTTATTGAAAATAACATTTTGTTACAATAGGTTTCTTCAAAATATATTACAATCACATGAAAAATTACATTATATTTTTAAAATGGAGTGATGTGTGTCTAGTGCAGAGGATGAATATCAATAATTTGCAAAGACTCCATTTTGGCTTTAATTTGAAAGCCACCTATCAAGAGTTATTCACAATTTAACATTGTCAACAAACTCACTCATGGGTTTTTTTTAACACGATTTTTGTTTCTGGTTTCTGTGGGTTTTATTTCTAAATATTACTGTTTTAAGTTTTATAACATATGATATTATTAAATCTTATGTATTTAAGACTATATTAAACACCTTTTGCTCACTTGCTGTAAGAAATTTAGTCTGGGCTTAAATACTGACTGTCAGAATGTTGTATGTTAATAGCTCCCTGGGTTAGAGCCATAAATATGAAAGTTTATTTAAAAACCCCATTTAATTATAAACAGTTACAAACTAATTAAAGTACTTCAACTAGTGTAATCGCACTTCCACTATGTATTTTTTTATATTATTAGAATACGGAAAAGAAAAGAAAAATATAATCTTAAACCTAATTCATTGTAAAGAACCTCAAAGGGCATTGGAACACTATAATATACAAGTGAAGATCAACTCCTGTAATTTTACTTTTGTAAAATTTTACAAACTTTTGCACCTAAACATTTGGTGTGGAACTACATTTTTGCCATGTATAAAAAAGTCTTGTTTTTAATGTTACTTGAATATATTATTTCCTAATCAATATATTTATTTAAGCTAGACTATTTTTTGATCCAGAGTGCAGTGTTAACAATGTGTTTTTTAACTATCATGCATTTCCTGGATTTTCGCATTTGTGAAGTTAAGGTTTGTGTTAAACTTATTAGTGAGTGTTTCACACTGTCTTCATGTGTCACTTGTGTAAAGTGTATGTGTATTCAGATTAGTCACTGCTTTTGTGGTCACAAATTAAACTGAAGCAAGTTATGTGGTGTCCTTGGAGTTATAAAAAGAAATATCTGTGGGATATGAAAATGGATACATGATTTATGTCTCCAAAATTTTGTAGCTGCAGTAATATATTGCAACTGGTTTTTTGTGTTACGAGTAACATTCTAAATTCACAACATTATACATCTTAAAGATCTGGTAGTGAATATATTAATTTACTTTGCAAACCACTTTCAATTAATAGGTACTTTTAATTGTGAAATGCTTATTATGTTTCTGAAATATAAGTTTAAGTTGACAGCTCAGAAAGAAAATGTCTTAAATCTATAAAAAATTAACAGCTGGTTAAAACAGGTATTATGCCCTTTGAGTTTTTAAAAACATCAACTAATTAACCAATATTACAATGATTGGAATAGAACAAATACACATATTTTAAAATGGATAATTGAAAAATCGTAAGACAGTGTGAAAATGATTTAGCATTTCTTATAAATGTACACAGGCTAAAATCTGGAAAACAGCTTTTAACAAAACTGTCAAATTTTATTAATCTTTTTCTAGGATTTCTACCAAATTAATACTGTGGTGTGAACAGCAGATAATGTTTTTTGATAGATACAGATATATATATATATATCTATTAAAAATATCTATTATATATTTTGTATATATATATATATATCTATTAAAAATATCTATTATATATTTTGTATATATATACATACACACACACACCCATTCATCTGATCTTCATGAAATTTTGCTTGAACTACTGTGGTGGTTTGTGGTATAGTACAACTATCTATGTTGTCTCTTAGAAAGAATTGAAAGTTGCCTCATTCAGATCTTGAATTGGTTATTTTGAAAATTATTATTGCCCACCTATGATATGTGACCAGATTTTGACATACACAATGTAGAGATGAAATGAAATGAAATATGTTTATTGTCATTAATCAACAGTAGTTGCAATAGACATAGTCAAACTTACACAGCCTTAGTGTAATCTTAGATATTAAAGGTTACATGTCAAATTATATGGGTCAAATATAATAGATCTGTAGTCAACAAAAGTGAATAAGATATGGTAAATCTACATTTAAAATGTATAACAATAAGTGTAATAAGTTAAAAACATATAAATGAATAAAACCTATAAATAAATTAAAAACACAAATAAATACAAAGATTCAAGTAAAAAACACATATTTACATAATATCTTGGACTACAATTTTATAGAATAGAAATTCCCATTTTCAAATTCAGCTACACTATAAAATGCTTGACTAATCAGCCAATTTTTCGGGTCAAATAGAATACATCTATAGTCAACAAAAGTGAATAAGATAAGGTAAATCTGCATTTAAAATGTATGTAGAGACTGACATGATCAGGAGTCCTTATTTGATTGCCTATCAGTTACCGTTATGGTTCTCTATACAGTGCCAAACATGGTCAAAAATTCACTTTTCCATTTCTGACCAAGTTTTAAAAATGTAAAAAGGAAACAAATAGAAAGGATTCTTTAGGTTTGGTAATTAAATGAGTGTAAGTTTAAGAGCAGGCTGGTACACATTAGGGCTCTCACATAAATGCCTGAAATCGACTGTTACAAATTGGACCAGTACCTGGGATAGTTCCAGACAGGGATAAAAGTTCCAAGTGGCAAACTCTTGAGACAAAGGTAGACAATTGCCAAGAGTCATATAAACCCTGAATCCTGAAAATGGATAGTATACTTCTATATTTGGCTTGCTATTCTAAATGACTGTCAACATATACATTAGCCTTCATTAGTGGTTCCAGTAATAGCCAGGAACCATTATGAACAGGTGGTGGGTCGTTGCAACTGGAATATCCTCATTGTGACGCTCTGTAACTGAAACAGTTATGGAGCCGTGATAACGTATGCTAGCTGTTGCAGCAACAAAGTAGCAGGTTATTGGAGCATTCTTGACAATGTGACCATAGCAACGGTTCAGAGCTTCACGAATGGAAAGTGAGATAACGTGACACAATATGTTGCAACAAGTTCAGAGAGAATATATGTATTATTCCCACGTTTTTATCCTCCCTTAATTTTAATAATGCTGGAGATTTTATTTTGATTTAGCACATTTTAAAATTTGTAACATTGTTATTTTAGGTTTTATATATATATATATATATATATATATATATATATATATATATATATATATATATATATATGTATGTAGTTTGAATTGCTAGTGTACAAATTATTTAAATACTTTTCCTGTATTATGTCATAATCAACATTATTAAATTTGGTTTCAATTTAACTAATATTTTTTTATGTACCATATTTTATTCAGTTTGTAATATTGAACCCAAATAAAACAAAACATTAAATTAAAAAAGTTTTATTTTCATGTATTTGGAAACATTGTTTTATATAGTGGTTTCAACCAATGATTATTAAATCTTTTAATTTAGCTATATTGCAATCAAATATATCTGATATACGCAACACGACAAGACATAACAAAGTGAATAATGAATATGGCACAACCATTAGCCGGGGCAACTCCACGCATGTTACGAACGAGTTGCAACAGTTCTGTGTCTGGACTGGTTTGGCACATCTCTACCACTGTGTGGACAATAACCAGATTGCACTTCTAGTTTGTAGCTCACCTATAGCCTTTGTTCCGTAATTACCATATAGTGTTTCAGAGCTCTTACTTACTTACTATATTAGTAATTAAGCTTAGGTAGTGATAGCGTCTGTATTGTTTCAGTATAAACGGCAACACGTGCCCAAGTATTGTCAGGACTGAGAAATACCGGCGCCGTACAGCGCTGCCTGAAGAACTCCTCTACGTGAAGGAAGAGAGACGTCCTTTGTCCCCCTCTCTCTCCCCTGAGCACATGCCCCCTCCCACCCGGGCGCTCACTCGAGTGCCAAGTGCCCCCACATCACTTAAGTAAGCAATCAGCTTAAAACATGATCAGATATGATATAGGTTCTTGAAGGCACAGTTAAATCATTCTGAACAAGTAAAGCAGTAAACGATTAGTAGCAGTTTATCAACCCATTAAAGACTTAATAGAATCATCTACTTATATGGGCTGTTGTAGATTAACTCATTCAGGTCATAGAGTTAGATGTTTGCTAATGTTACATACAGTGGATCTTAACTATGTGTAATGTAATCTTAGCATGATTACCTTCACTTCCAGTCCATTGTGAAACAAAAGTCGTGGTATAAACAGCAGCAGCCTGACCAATCAGACTTCTGCAGTAGCTATACTAAGGCTTTTACTATACTACTTTTAAAATATTTTGATGTTTTATGTTGTTACCTCACTTTTTTTATCATTAAGAGTGATAAAATTATTGTATTTAAATGTTCTGAAATTAAAATAATGAAATTATGATAACATTTTTGTTCACTGCAAATCACTGTTTTCTGCTACTTTTTTGGCACACGGGTCGGCCAGCAGACAAGCGGTATAGGTAGAGGGGCATGTTTGGATGTGTCAGAATGAGCTGATAACACACGCACTGTCACTGCAAGTCTTGAGTAGGTTGGGGATTGGCATAAAGATTTCCTTTAATACGACGTCATGGCTAACAATATCTGCAAGGTGCTTTCGGTTAAGGGGACCACCTGAGAACAAAGAGTAATCTTGTAATTTGCGTAATCCCTCATAATATCACTACTGGTTGAATCAGTGGAAAAACTTTATAATGGGTTTCACAGTATTACCCCGTCTCCTTATGTGATATGTCTCGTGACAGTTAACATTTCAACCAGACTTCTCAACTTGATTGAATTAATGTAGGTTTGAATTATTCTATATTAATGTGTAGTGAAATGACATGACATTAATCAGCTAATTTTGATCCTGGATAATTCACTCAATTCTTCAAATTGTGTGATACTGAACATTACTTTTTTGTATTTTACTGTGTGTAGTATTAAATAAAAATATTCCTAAAGATGATAAAGGTCAAAATAAATCTTCAGAATAAAATAATTGATTTCTACAAAAACAGTAAGGACAAAAATGATGTTTGCCAAAACCACAAACAATAGCAAAGTTATTGAAATAACCAGTTTGTATACTCTTAAACTATAAAACAATTATAGTTAATTCATTCCATTTGTATATATTTTCTCTAACGAAAATTATAGCTTTTTGTTTTAAAAATTAAACTTTTAGGTCTTGTCATTAAGAAATAGTGATAAAATCTTGTGTATTAGGAGAGAAAGCTTACCTGTTTTCAGAAAAATGGAAACCAGACCTTGTGTCCTGTAATAGGCTTCACTGTTTGAGGGCATCTGTATGTGCACTAGATCTATGAAAAGTAAAATAGAAAAATATTAAATATGTGTAGCATGTTTTAGAACATTTATGGCAAAGTTATTGGCTACTATCACATCATAATATCATAATTAATTAACTAGATTTATTCCATTTAGTCAATAACATTTATAAGTTTAATACATTATTACATTTTTGAAAATTTTACTCTGTTTAGATTAATAATCTGTTTAAAGTCCTGTTTATTCTTAATTAGTTTGATAATACATGCTTACTTATAAAACTGAATGTATTTCTTTAATGAACTCTGTTTCAATTATAACGCCATGTCACTTTTCTGTGTAGGACTGATCACAGGTAAGCTGTGTTCCAATAAGTATTGCTAGTCGTTTGGTAGTGCTTTATTTAATAGCAATTTATTAGGTAGTTTGTGGACCTTTTCCTTTGTAGAGTTTTAACTTTTATTTTGTAAAAAAAATTGTATGGAAGATTCAACTGAACAGTTATTGACCCTTTTATTAATACTTATTTCATTTATTGGAGTTCACATGACTCTTTTTTATCAGACTGCATTTTCTTTTATAAACATTTTATAAGCATAAACATATTCGGCTTCAGGAAATATTGATAAATTTAAGATATTTTGAACATTATGTTTGATCTGCAGTCTGCTCTAACAATTTCTTGGTCAAATGCTCCATTGCTCCTTAATGTGATGAGGTGTTTCATGTATTGAGTGAGAGTGAAATTTCTCAAAATTACTAAATAAAGCATAGAAATAACTACTGTTATAGTACAAGAAGATTAAAAAAACTCAGTCCTGAATTAAAACTCATTCTAACTGGCCCAAATAGTGCATAGAAATTTAATATATGAAGTAAAATATATGGAGGGGGCTGCGATGTCGTTTGAATCGAAAGGTGGGTAGCTGGCTGCTCGCATAGGCTGAGAGGCTGCAGAGGTGCTTTTGCTATCGCTATATACCAGTAGGTGTCTTTAAAAAAAAAATGGTTTCTTTGTAAATATCCTCATTAGATTATCATTACGAATTAAGTAGTTTTGTCTCTCGTCTCATTCTCTTATCTGCTTCAAAATAAATATCTGGAACATTATTGATATGTGAAGTTGCTGGTTTACCAACTTCTTATTGTTTCTTTGTTTTTCAACTTCATAATCTTTAGTAATGTATGTAACTGTGTTTACTGAGATAACGTAGTTTGGATCAATTATGTTTTTTTACATCGGAGTGTACACAATTGACTATTGCTTTGGACTCTTCCCCAAGCACAGACTTTATAATCTGTGCAGGAAGGATATTCATATAATTTGTAAAATTTATGTCCAATGTGCTTATTTTAAAATGAATAAAAATATTTTGAATTTGAGATTTGAATTAGATGTTAGCTCCACTGCCTCAACCTACTTTATCAATGCTGCCTATTTTGTACTACCAACTATTGGTAGATTCAAGAACTACTTACTGTAATCACAGACAATGGATACGTTTCTATACAGACAGTTTAGCGACCGTGCGCAAAATTTAGTTAGTGGATGACAGCATCAGAGAGCACTAGTGTAGCGCTAGGTCACTCACTCCCATGTTGCCAATTAGCAAACAGCAGTAAACACACGCGCTGGCACTGGCGCGGCGCGGCAGATAATACACTTCCTCGCGTCACCTCACCGCTTGCTCTTGCTCAGTGGCTCGCTCAGTAGTCTTGCTGCCTCGTACAGTACACTCACTCCTGTCTTTTTTGCCTGGGTTTTTTCATTACCTCAAAATATAATTCTGCGTTCTGTCGTCAGGAAAATCTCGTTCAATTCCCATCTTACCTCTAATGCAAATTAAGTTAAACAACACATAAAGGTATTAAAAGTAATTCTTTAAAAATGTTGTTCCCGTTACTAAACACAGAAATAACATATTTCTTTTATTTTGTAACTAATAAAAATTATATATATGAATCGTTGAATTGAACTATGCATTGAATCTATGTTTTGTCTATAGACTATACAGTACCTACGTCTTAATCCCCAAACTGTACGCAATGTAACTTGTATTTTTTGAATAATTGAGAAATCTTATACAACGTTAAGCTTGTTAATTAGGTTATATTCCGCCAATAATATAGGATATTAACAACAAACAACAACAACAAAAACACCAATCAAATAAAGCTTCATTGTAATAAAAAGCCTTATACGTGCATCTTATGAAATCCTAACCATGATACTACATGAATCAATCAGCCTAACTTTTTTGCTCAGTTAGTAAAAATCATAGAAATATTAAATGTAACTAGAATTGCCTTAAAATCGAAGGTCTGTATTTAAAAAATCAGGGTTATCAGATGACGTTAAGTTCTAATCATGACAATAAATTCAACTAGAGCAAAAAGAAAATACAAATATTTGTGGAAATTAAAATAAAAAGTTTTATTTAGAACAAAATCTTCTAAAATAATTTTCAGCTGAACAATAATAAGTAACAGTACATTAAAATTTATATTGATGAAAATATTATTCTAAGAATTAAACAAAATGATAAGTATCAGCACTGAAATACGAAAACAATTAAAAAAGCAGATTTATCACTTTATGTGGCACACAAAATGATACTAGATAAAAATACTAGATTAAATTAAATATTCTTCAGTAAAGCCCCTGCATGCGACTTACATTCACATGAGATCTGATGAATCACTGCACTCTAATATTAAGTGAAAATGATTCAAGCAAAAATCCCTTAGTTTATACTTAAGTACAAATGTTTACTTTGAGAAAATACAAAGTTTATATTTCTAAATACACGCAGACCAAGTTCGTAATTATATTTATAAAATACATATAACCAATAAATTGTAGTGTAGAGCAATCTGACATACAATACACAATGGAATAAACCTGAGTTACAAAAGCTTGATACAAGTTATTACTAACACTGTATTTACATCGATACAAAATTTCATTTCTATAAACAATTTTTTTGAAACAAAAAATAATATTTACAAACATGTAAAAAAAAAACAGAACGTATTCTTAATTGCCCATTAAGCTGTAAACCGAGCAAGAACAGGTTTTAGTCGGGATATCACAGTGCACAATTATTCTTGTTAAATTAATAACATATATTAATTAATTATTTACGTAACACTAAATTGCACTTTTTTAAGCAAGGAAGTGGACAAGAAAAGGCATTAGGTGTTCATAGTGTGTACTTAAAACACTGAAACCCTTTATTTATCTACCAGTATTTAATCACATTTCACCCATACATAATTTTTACTCGTGTCCGAGGATTTTAATTTTTCCTTCAGTAGTTTTTTTCATTTGACGTGAAATCCATTTACACTGTTTATGCAGCAAAACTTTCGAACAAATGTTTAAGCACAAATGTTTGAGTTTTCTTTACACTGTACGCATGAAATGGCATCGCATGAGATGACTTTGTCAGTTGCTTTTCATGAGTCTTTTCACAACATTTGCTTTATGAGCCACTTTCTTAAATAACTTTTTGTAGGTTTTGATGGCAATCTCAACAACATTTACATTAAGTTGACTGAGGGAGCTAAAAGTCCACTGGAGTCAGTCAGTCACTTTCACGTTTGAAAAAGTTCTGTTCAGAATTAGAAGTTCTTTGTGACTTGACAGCTTAGATTGTTTGTCGCAACATTTTGTTAAAACACTGTTCACATTTAAACTTTCTATGATATGTGTGGGCCATAATAACCTGCAAAAGTATACTGTAGAACATTTCTTCTAAGGTAACAATACTGAACAATCGTCCGAATTGGAGGATCATTTGACTTTCGGAAATCATTTGCTGATGCTTCGTCTTCTTCAGACGAATTTGATGAATCTGAAAGCGGTGTTGCTTCCTTACTCTGGGACTGTGACGTTCTTCCCACCTGTTGCACTAGGTCTAGAAGTGCATCATAGTCAGGATTATATGATGTGGTTTTGGGTGGTTCTAGGAATTGCTGAATAGTGAGTATACGCATTGTACCTCTAAGTACTGCGGGACACTTGGGATTTCGATTCCAACCCACCCTTTGTCTGATTGAAGAAAATAAATTTTCAAGTGGGTCTTGGTTTAGTCCTTGATGTAAGTATGTATTTACAGGCCCTTCTGATGATAAAAAAGTTCAGTGTATGCGCGGATTGTTAGTATGTATGAAGCCATCGAAAAACAGGGTGGTCTTGAAACTTTGGGACTTAATTTCTTAAGGTTGGTAAACAGGTCCAAGGCGTTGGCAAAAAGGGCATTTCTATATGGCTGTTACTTGAGCTTAATGCACAAGAGTCTGGATTTTTAGAATGGTGTGTTCTGCTGTTCATTTGCATCAAATAAAGAATTTATTTGATTCAGTAGAAAAGAGGACGTTATCCAAAGCCGTATCGCTTTTTTTTAGGCATGGCACAATTTCGGTAACAGTTTTTAATGCCGCTGCTGTCGTGTGGCCTGAATATCTGAGTTGCAAGAGAAAACAAGAGAGTTTTTGAAAGGGGTTTGGCCAGATATGTGCTGGTGTTAGTTGAGGAAGCTGCTCTCTGAGGTACTTTCACTTTTATGCTATCAATAATCAAATAATTGTCTTATATCGGAAAATGAAATGGTGTGCCGACATCATAGGACAAAGTCGTGGGTGTCAACAAGATTGTTCCTGAGGGACTTTCAAAATGATGAGGTGGATCAAAAAGTGCAACAACTTTTTGTCCACGACTTGTATAAAAATATGGTTTGGTCCAAACAAATACACCTAAAGTCTTGTAGGCTTTGACATTTGTTGTTGACTGGACACATACCATAGCTTTAACATTGAGGCCTGCATTCTGTTATGTTATTGATGCATTCTTCGATTATAAGCCTTGTTCTGACTACCCATCAGGCCTTTATCGGAAACAAAGTAACCAAAATTGGGAGTTTCCATTGATTAAAAACAATCCCCAACCATTAAAAACAGTTGCTCTCCTTTGCAATCCTTTTTTGAGTGTCGACCACAGACTACCTATGTCTTCATAGCCTTCAATTTAGGTCGTATTGTGTGAATATTCTAAAACATTTCTTTATAGACATTTCGTTTTCGAACATCAAAAAACACATGCTTTTTTCCAAAGTATTCACTTACTGTTTGATTTTAATTTAATTTGTTCCATTAGTGCTCTATTAAATCCTGTCCATGAAGCATTTTTTTGTCGATATCCATATCCTTATTGTTGATTCTGCTGGCCAAAAATCAAACACTTTCGTAAATAGGTTATACGTAGAGATGGAGATCTCAGGAAACAAAGCGGGTAGCAAATTTTTTTTCGTCGGAACTCTCCAATGCATGTTCTTTTTATGACTTTGCATTCTAAACAATATTTCGGCTTCTTTGGATTTGAATTTCAAACCTCCAAGCCTGCTGAACTTTAATAATAGGCATTTTAATCTTGAAATCTTGGCTCTTTAGATGCCAAGGTTTTTAGTTTGTGAGTTTATTTTAGACAGAAAGTTGTTTTTAGTTGGTGACCATGAAATAAGGCTCTCTTAATCTTAGAAAGACATTGTCTTGCAGGTGATGCACTTTCTATCCATGCCATGAACAGACGGCGAAACAGTTTCAAAACACTGAAGCTGGCTGAAGAGGGTGCTCACGGTCGAGAGATGGATGTTCTGTTAGAGGGGACCTTCCAGAGATATCTTCTAGGTGACTCTGCAGTACGTTTCACACGAGGAGAAGGAGAAGTTTGATGTGAAGGACTCTGGAATTGGCTCTTTTTTTCCTCTGAAGAATACTGTATAGGTACAGCAATATGGACGAGTCGAGACCACTAGGTAGAATGTCACCTTGTCGGAAATGGCCTCTCACATTAGCAGCTTATTCTTCTCATCGATAACGGCGACAGTCCAATAAGATCTGGGATTTCCTAGAATAAATTAATTTTTAATATAAATCTGTATAATTGATGTTAGGTCAAGGAATTCCAGATGTTCATTTCATCTGTGAATAAAAGCCGGCGCTTAATGGAAAAATTAAACTTCTGAACATCACACGTGTTCACACAAATATAGTGTAAGCATATATTATAAATGACTAATATCCTGTTATAATAACAATTTAATTTCTTACACTGTTTTCTGAATCCATATATCACTATTTTTCTCGTGGAAACCTAAACATCTTTAACCCTTTCACTTTAAACCTACTGTTAGAACAGTTTTTGTACTGAAACACCTAAGTTTTTTTTTTTTTTTTATTTAGTTTTTTTTTTACCCGACATTTTCAACTAACAAATATAAAACTAACTGAACATCACACACGTGTGTTCACACAAATATAGTGTAAGCATATATTTATAAATGACTAATATCCTGTTATAACAATTTAATTCTTACCTGTTTTGATTCTTGAATCCATATATCACTATTTTCTCGTGGAAACCTAAACATCTTTAACCCTTTCACTTTAATCCTACTGTTAGAACAGTTTTTGTACGGACAGAACACCTAGTAGTACCCGACATTTTCAACTAACAAATATAACTAACTGAATACATCAACACGTGTTCACACAAATATAGTGTAAGCATATATTCATAAATGACTAATATTCCTGTTTTATAACAATTTAATTCTTACCTGTTTTCTGAATCCATATAATCACTATTTTCTCGTGGAAACCTAAACAATCTTTAACCCTTTCACTTTAAACCAACTGTTAGAAACAGTTTTTGTACGAACACCTAGTACCCGACATTTTCAACTAACAAATATAACTAACTGAACATCACACGTGTTCACACAAATATAGTGTAAGCATATATTATAAATGACTAATATCCTGTTTATAACAATTTAATTCTTACACTCGTTTTCTGAATCCATATTATCAACTATTTTCTCGTGGAAACCTAAACATCTTTAACCCTTTCACTTTAAACCTACTGTTAGAACAGTTTTTGTACGAACACCTAGTACCGACATTTTCAACTAACAAATATAACTAACTGAACATCACACGTGTTCACACAAATATAGTGGTAAGCATATATTATAAATAACTAATATCCTGTTATAACAACTTTAATTCTTACCTGTTTTCTGATCCATATTTCCACCTATTTTCTCGTGGAAACCTTAAAACATCTTTAACCCTTTCACTTTTAAACTACTGTTAGAACAGTTTTTGTAACGAACACCTTAGTACCCGACAATTTTTTCAACTTAACAAATACAACGCAGTAGGCTGAACTTGAGTCAGTGGGAGGGTATCAGTACAGAGCGGGTGAGAGGTGGGGCGACGTGAAGAGTGAGCCGCGCCAGCAGTAGAACGTGATCAGTAGGATGTGTGTCCTGGTTCACAGCGGGTGAGTGGAGGGGATGCGAAGCCCGCGCCGCGCCGCTTGAATTAGCACAGTGGGACAAGTAGACAACTCGTGGCGGTATACACCTAGCGCTCCACACGGCGCTCGCTGAAATACTAAAGTCCAAATGTCTGTATAGAAACGTATCTATTGTCTGTGCTGTAATGTTTCTTTGGTTAGTGCTGCTATCTAGTGGAAATATTTCAAATGTTTTGTGTATTTCTCTGATAACAGTAATCTTAATCCTTTTATTCTACAAATATTTTTGTTATGAGCTGCCTCCTCACTGTATTTATTTTAATTATTTGTAACTGCGCTTATATTTATTAGTTGCATCACCTGTATTCATACTGTTTTTATAGTTTTACTAAAATATTCTGTTTGTTCTGGTTGAAAAGATGGCATGTTCTAGTTATAGATGGCCTTGTAGTGACATAAATCAGACATTACTCAGGATTTAATGTGTTATGAAGAGTTTTTTTGAGAAATAACAATCTTTAAAATAATATATAATATGTCATTTACAAGCCAAGTTAAGTTTGAATGTATTTGGAAGAAGTATAAGAACGCCATTTAGTGTTCTCCTGTGACAGATAAGATAAATTAATTCAGCCCAGTAGCATCAGGAGTGCTTCAGAGGAATTATGTCAGGAAAGTGTTCAGAGACACAATTCAATTGAAATACCTAAATATCCTTGCAGACATAGCTCTAATGGTAACATCTACTAAGCGGGATATTCTCACAGTGTGCATCTACTTCAACTAGCTTTATGCTGTTTTGAAAAGAACTGTTAATCAAAATAACAGAAATTGAGATATATGAATATGAAGAAATTCAATACTGACATGCCATATCAGGTTATAGAGACATGTGTGGACTTCCAAAATTAAACACTGCACTGCACTTCTTAGCTAGTGATTATTTGCATTTGATTTTTACAACATTTTACCAAAAAGATATGTCCCTTAGAAATTAAACTTACATATCTGGTTTGCACCTTATACATTTTACAGTACCTACCTTCCTGTTTTATTCATCAGTCTTTACTCTGAAAGTGTCAGGTTTTGAACTGAGTTTTCATATGTAATCAATCTCAACTACAGTTAAGTATAAATAAATGTATATGATAAATAAGTATAATCAATCAATATGAGAATTTGTATATATACTCTTTCCACTCACTCTGACTCTTGAATATCCACAGGACGCTGAGTATAAAGCCTGAACCTCCCATTCCTTCACCAGTCCTGGGCCGTAAGACGTTAGCAAGGCAAGATTCCACATCTCCTCGACCTGTCAGAAGGGGAACGTTTGTTCTGTCCTCTGGCACGTTCCTAGGACGTTCCACATCCACGTCTATGTGAGTGTCAAGCATGTGGTTCAGTGGCATTTTATACGTGTATTTATCACTGTGCACTCTAGATTTGTTTTTATTTCGCTAGCACTGTTGTAAGACCAGTTTGCATCAGGCGTATGGCCAGAATATTGCTGTCATAAGTTAAGAATATTTTATTGGCCAGTTAAGATTTATTAATGATATGCATTTTTGTAACTTTGGTGCTAATGTTATGCCGTAGAGTAAATTACGCTGTATTTTGTTGTATCTTTATTAGTTATTATAGTATTTTTTTTATTTCACAGATAATAAGGAACATTTTTAAGTAACTAAGTAGACATATACATGGTTTTAATAAGTATGTAAGAAGATTAAGTGGACCAAAGAGTTAAATGTTTATGTGTGGACAGTTCTTTTGTAAACTTACTTGTTCTAGGTTTTATGAAGTGGTGTAACAGTGTTTAATATTTACTAATCAATTCATATTTATTTTTTAACTGTGCACTGTGGTACTCTAAACAATGTATTTTTAATGAATTTGTTTTTAACTGTATAAGGTTATTTTTATTGTTTTGTCTTGATTAACATATACATCTTTTTTAAATCAGTCTGTAAAAAATGTTTAATGTTATTATGGACTTTAATATTTGATCAAGGAATTTGTAAAATTCAAAGTACTACAGTTCTATATAACCTTTGTAATACAAGCTGCAAATACACTTAGTTGAAATCATAAATTTGGGTCACTATACTACTACTAATCTTTGTTATTTATTCATGTACATAAAATCTTTCAGACAGTGTATATTACTTAGCTCTTTTGGTTTAAAGTCAATTAGAGGATTTTTACTGTATATTTTTATTTGTATAGCATGTAAATTAATTAACGTGTTTTAAGTCAGAATGTTATGAAGGTTGTGAAGTTACGCTTTAATTAATTACTATTTAGTACTAATAAAATGTATGGGATATCGAAGACATTGTAATTTTAATGATTGTTGTAATGTAATGACAAGATTCAGCCTTACTTAGTACCTTATGAAGAGTTGTATGTACCTCAGATAGTGCCAGGAATGGTGTTAACACTTCAGTAACCAAATATTAATATAGATAAAGACTTTTCCAATGTACTTAACATTTTAAACAACTGCAGTGCAATATTTTTAAGTTTTAATTAATTATGAATTGTAATTTTTAATAAATTGAGGATATTTTAAAATGTGTTTTCTTTATATCAAATTTTGTTACCCATTATTAAGAGGTAATGGGCATTTTGAATTTATAAACTAACAGTAATTTGTGTTATGCATGTTCTAGACACTGACACTTAAAGTAATAAATTATACTGTTGGAAGTATTACTAGTAACATGTAAACTAACGACTATAACTTTCTGGTAAATGGTTCAAGTTATTAAACTGTTGTGTTGTAATTAGAGTCTTAAAACACATTACAGTATATAGAAACCTGTTTATTATTTTTAATTAACTAGTTCTAAATTGTTGAATTAGGTCATGATTTATGGGGCCAGTTGAAAATTCTATGAAAACACAAAAGCCTCATTAGATAATAGAGAGCAAACCATCAAATTAAATGGAGTAATAGATTATTTGTATTACTTTATTAGGAATCAAATTTATTGTTTCATGAGCTGAAAGATTAGATGACTGTTTGCTCACACTGTAATTTGGATTTAAGTTAGCCAAAAAACTATTAATCACGTACTTCTAAGAGGAAAATTGTCGTCTTCTTGTTTTGTTTATTACGTGTCATATTAATGAGCTGGTAGATTAGATGACCATTTTTTCTCGTTGTAATTTGGATTTAAGTTAGCCAAAAAACTATTAATCACATACATCTAAGTGAAAATTGTCGTCTTCTTGTTTTGTGTATTACGTGTCATATTAATGAGCTGGTAGATTAGATGACCATTTTTTTCTCGTTGTAATTTGGATTTAAGTTAGCCAAAAAACTATTAATCACGTACTTCTAAGTGAAAATTGTCGTCTTCTTGTTTTGTTTTGCATATTACATGTTATATTAATGAGCTGAAAGATTCGATTACCATTCACATTGTAATTAGAATTTGAGTGAGCCAAAAACTATTAAACTCATACTTCTAAGTGGGAAATTTTCCTCTTCTTGTTTTGAATATTATGTGTTGTATTAAAAGTAAGGGTATTAAGTGGACATGCAGTTACCTGCCTACCACACATTTGAGGCTCTGCTTTTAACACAGAGAAAAAATTTAAAACTGTGTTATAAATCTTTTTGTAAGAAAGTATTATTTTGCTAAGAAATATTATATGTCATGTATATTATTACATGTAATTGTAATATTGTAAAATTAAATGCGGTAAGTTTCTTAGGAGTAAAAATCAATATTCATTCAAGGACAACCCAGAATGTTTTTGTGCCTTCTTTGCTTTAGAGAGCATTTGTGATTGTTATAATCTTTTGTTTTGTATCAGTGTTTTAGTGTTAACTCTCAAGCTGGTGTGAACCATCATTAATTGTCAAGAGGAACATTTGTAACAGTAACACTGGAAATCTGGTGTGTGAAGCAGATGTTTAGAAATCCAAATATGTTTACACACACATATATATATATATATTTTTTTTTTTTTTTTTTTTTTGCAAAAATGATATAGTATAGCTTACACATCCATAAAACTAAAGAAGTCAGTTTTTATTTGATTCTCTTATTTAAAAAAAAAAAAAAGTTTATGAACAATGTCTTTGCTGTTTGCGCTAGTTCAACTAGCTTACTCGAACATAACCAAATAAAAATTCACTCTTTTAAATAAAAAAAAACTTATAATCTACAATGCAACTGTATTTTTGCCAGCACATTTTTCTTCTTTTATCTCGTTTTTAAGATGTATAAACGATTTACAAAAGTATTTTCAACCTTTTAAAAATCTTGTAATTATAACAAAAACTATGAAAACCATGCAGACCCAAATTTTATATTATTTTCTTGGAATATCATTCTTATGATGATTGAATTTTATGCACCATCTAAAAATGAACATCTAAAAAAATAGCTAAAACATGTATTTTTAGTAAAGAGCAAATGGACCACCAGTTCGAGAGTTAATTAGATATTTATGTTTTGTTTACGTATTTTATGTCCTGTTGTTTGTCTTTGTCTTCATTTAATTTCACTACACAATAAATGTAAATATTTACAATTTTTAATATCGATTTAAAGTTCACCCTTTCAGCAAACAAAATCTTGGTAATCAGTTGTAATTTGTAAATACAGTACAACCATGTTGAACAGATTAATTGGGTCCAAAAGTGATCTGGATGAATGAAAATCCAAATAAACCAGGAATATGTTTAAAAAATTGTAGATTACAAATAATAAGGAGTGTATTCGTTAGAAATGTTACAACAAAAGAAGGTATTATTTATTATTACAGAGATTAATCATACAAACAATCAACAAAAAGAAATGTTTACTGTTTCGTAAAGTTAGTTAGCCAGTTCTTTGGTACATTGCTTCCGGAAGTACGAACACACAAACATTTCCAGCCATAATTTCCTCTGACAGTGTCAGCGTGTTGCTCAAAATAAACCGTTAGCATGAGTCATGACATATTCCAGTTCTTCAATATGATAGTCGTTTTCACTGTCCCCTGTTACTAAGCTGATGATACAGTTTGTATGTTTCACAGTGAGAAACCAATCAATTACTGTTTCACAATTGACAGTTGTCAACCTCTCGCAGGCTTACTATAATATTGTTAATTTTTTATTATATCACATGCCAGTACTGTTGCCAGTCTGAAGCCAATCAATTACTGCCTCAAAATTTACAGTTGTCAGCCTCTCGCAGGCTTGCTATAAAATTGTTAATTATTTATTACATCACATGCCAGTACTGTTGCCGGTCTGAAGCCAATCAATTACTGCCTCAAAATTTACAGTCGTCAACCTCTCGCATGCTTGCTATAAAATTGTTGATTTTTTATTATATCACATGCCAGTACTGTTGCCAGTTTTGTTAATCTAAAAAACACACTATGCTGGAAATTCATTAATTTTTTTAAATTGGACTCTCTCCACTCTGTAAAACCGATCTGAATAACCCAGAGATCCAGATAAATGTGGTTGTACTGTACCAAAAATAATTTATTTCTTGATGTTTATTACTAAATTCAGTTAACCCATTGCGGATCACTGATGAGCTGGGCTCGTCACGCAGCGGCCGGGCCTAACGTGACGGTGACGAGCTCAGGTCGCAAAAGCGGTCTGCTTTTAAATTTCCCTCCAAATAGTTCTGTTAATGTCTGATAGATCGGGCGATCGTCTTCACTTGTCTACTAAGAGTGTTTAACAACGGTCTATGTTTAGAGTTTTCACAAGTTTTATAAATATCCTACAGATCGCAATTGTATGTCGACATTGAAAAATCATTCATATGAGTTTACTCTCTGCTTTTTAGCGCTTCTGATTGGGTGTTTTCCTCAGTTCTTATTACAATACTTTTGAGGTTAGTGACACAACTAAACGACGCAGACGTACATGTTGGTGGGTTTTAGTCTAGACAATGGCCCGGATGTTGCAATCGATTCGCCCGAGCCGCTTTATTTAGACTATGATTCAGACATCATCCCTGCCACGCTGTAACCTTGCTCGCGTGTTATCGTTCCTACATCACGGATACCCCAGCAAGCCCATGTTCCGTCTGAAAGAATACCTTCGCAGCTGAATTTTCTAGTATACAATAGCGAGCGATACAATGTGGCGCACCATTGCTGTTCGTGCGGCCGCTGACCGTGAATTAATTCACGCCCGCTGGTGCCAGCGCGCCAAAACAATACGATCCGCAATGGGTTAAATTATTCTAACAGGATAAATTTCAATATAAATTTATTTAAGTAAAATCTGTTTTCTAGTTAAGTATTACATTATATTTTAAAATATTTGCATCCATCTATATTCTGTCTTCATTTAAATTTAATACAGTTATCCTAAACCAACACTTGGTTGTTAGTGTTTAACTAATGTCACGTGTTATAGCATACTTGTTGGTCAACAGTTTTCAGTAGATCTTTTTAGTCTTCTGTTAGTTTTCCCTTAATTTTTCCTAACAGTTGGATATCATGTTAATTAGTAATTAATCACACAAAGTCTCTTTTAATAAGTTCTAATCCATCACCACTGTTCTGTTATTTTCTCTCTTGTTATAAGTATGTCTATGTCGCATTTCTAAAAGCAACAATAATAAACTTAACACAGTAACAAGAATGATCAGGTCAGTCAAATTGAGTGTAAAAATATGATGACAGGAAACAATTCACATTTCAAGAAGTTTTTGTGTTTCTGTATGTGTACTTATAAACCCCAGACAAACTGCTACTGTGTATCAAAATCACAATAGAGACATGCTGCGTCTAATCTTTAGTATATAGTACTGCTTTGTACAATGCACAAACAACATTTATTCTGTAAGGAAAATTTCAAATTATTAAAAGTGCTATTTTTTACACTATTATGAAATTTATTAATAAAACAAACTGACCCTTACAATTACTACTGAAATGCTGTATTATATTTTATTACTATCTGTGACACAGGGAATATAATTAATAAACCAGAAGTGCTTCTACACATGTAAAATCAAATAATCTAACTCGATGTTCCTTGTACAGAAATGAAGCTTCATCAAAAATATCAAATTTATAAGTCTGTTTGTCCTTGAGATATTGTGCAGAAAGATAGAAAGACAGATAAATAAAATTTAACACTCAGCCAATTAAAGTCACCAGGGACAGATCACAATCTACATACTCCTAGTATATTTGTAAGGATGCGGTAGCAAGAATAATGATATTTTTGTTTTCTTCTTGAGGTAATATTCCAGAAAAAATATTGAATGCAATGATATATAATGTATTTTATACATACTGTTTGATAAAAAATAAAGAGGCGATGTTCATTGTACCGAGAGCACTTCACCACTGAAAGAAATTTGACTACCAGTTTGATGGTTAAAGTTTATTATTGATGGACATTGCCATCATCGTATGTTACAGATTATAAGGTAAAGTAAAATTTTATTTATTTATTTTTTAACTTTTCATATAATTTTGGCAGTGAAAATATCAAAATTATAACTACTAATTTAGCTTTTTGATTTACAATTTCTTGAGTTTTATCTGTTTTTAACATTAAATTATAGTCTCTTAAATTGTTCGAAACTATTTTTGATCAAAGACAGATACTGGGAAATAAAACATTAAAACACATGAGTATAGTATGTTTAAAATTTGTTTCGGTCTGTAGTCCTTCTAAATAACAGAAACTGTGAGTTTTGTTGTGTAGTAAAGAACACTGAGTGTTCAGACAATTTGACTGGCCTGCAAGCTGTGGTGTTGTGTGTGCCGCTTTTAATGCAACTAATGTAATGGGGTAGGGAGCAAGGGTTGGACGTGAGTCCTCCGCAGTCGCCTCCTGCCTACCGCAGGATGACCAGTCGGGAGGAGAATGTGTTTTCTCGCCTCACGTCCGGCACCACCCAGGCATCCGAGCAGCAAATGGGCAATGGCGTCATCTCCACGTATCAGGGAAAGGTAGGTACTGCCATCAGTCGGTAGTTTCCTCTAGTCAGTAACTCTTACTGTGCGAATATTCCTACGAGAAATCTGATTCCATTAACAATTGTTACTAGCAATCGTAGTGCATTGCTGCTATATATAGTGGACAGGAAGGTGAGGCCAAGGCCGTGAGAGGCCACATCTAACAGTATTCGATCTAATCAGTGTACTCTTCTTGTACAGACGGAAAAGAAAGTAATTTCTCTTATTCACTTTTTAAAAACTTAAAATAAATTGAAAAGCTCTAAGATGTGCATTAAAACGCACATAAAGAGTGTTAAGTTTGGTCTGGTAGTATTGTTTTAGTTTCTATCCTTTTCCCAAAATGAAGGAGAGAAGGCAGATTATAATCTCAAATCTGTTAAATAGAAGGACACAAAAACACCATTTACAGAATATTTATCTTACTTGCATAAGAAAACATAATGTAAAGTTTGTAATTTCATCAAATAGAATTTAAGTGTATATAACTTCTGAAAAATTATTTGTATTGTTTACTATAATTTACTGGAACAAGGTAAAGACATTTAACTTTTGATTAAGTTCATAAAGCTTGTTCAAATATTGGATAACAAGGTGGCATTATTGTTTCAAAATATTGAATTGATCTTCCTTTTTGTGAATTGGGACAAAATAATATATATATATATATATATATATATATCCAAAAACAAACACTAATGTGTTTAATAAAAACATCCCCAACATCTATCTATTCATTTTCACCACTCAGACAATTAAAGTAAAGAAGCACTGTGTTTGACTAATAAAATTCCAATTTTAAACTATTTTGTATATAGAAATTTTTTTGTAAATTGTAGATTTTGTTCGTGTATTCTTTCTAGAATGGGTTATAAACAGTAGCTGTTAAATTTGAAAAGATTTATCTTCATCTTTCTTGAAAATTGGGATCAACTCTAGTAAGAAAATCAATCTTCTTCTTTATGGATAAAGTTTTTAAATGTTTAAGAACAAACTATGTTGTAAACCAAAACATTTGATTTTTATTTTATTGTTAAAAATTTAGAAGGTGTTATTTTATCTCCATCCAATTATATACCTAAAATATCTATAAACTTGATTTGATGGATCTGCACTGTTGAAATTTAACTAATTCCTATTACAAAAGTAAATTTAAACCTTATTGTTGTTAAACCAATATTATTACTGTATATCTTATTGTTCAGATTACCTTCTGACATTCAGAGGGCTCAAATCAGATTTTACAATGTGGTTCATGTCCTAGTTGTTATACAGCAAAACACTCCGATTGAGTTGATACACTTCGATTTGTTAACCCTTTTATAAATTCCCAATTCTGAGAGGTACTGATTATTTTAGAAATGCCTAAATCTATTTCAATCTCATGTAGCATATGGGAACATCTAATCTTATGGGAACACCCACAACAGTTTCATAAATCCTGCTGATTCAAAAGAATGTTAGAACAATTTTTCATGCTGAAGCACAGAAATCCTGAAGACCAATTTTTATATAGACTAGGATTCAGTAATTAATCTACATATTTCATATACAAAAACTAATACACACTCATTTTTTTACCAGGCAGGATATATATATATATATATATTCACACAAAAACAGATGTAAAACCAAGCTAGAAATTCCACAACACCAAGTAGCTACACTAACTAGGGGCTTCTTTTAAAATAAATATCTCAAAATCTTTAATAAACTTCCTAATACTGCATACACCACGCCTTAGAATAATCTTTGTTTTAAACAAAAATTCATGATTGGTTAATTAATCAACCTTAATGCTCATTAAATGAGTGTCTAAAAGACAATACCTGTATTGTTTATTTATTTTAATTAAGTATTGTATTCTTGTTCACTGTTTTATGTTTAGTTTAGTTAAAGTTAGTTAGTTAGTAATCTAATATTTAACTGTCGCATTACTCAATAGTAGGGTATATTTGCAGTTTTTAATTTACTGACAATGCCTATTTCTTGTAAAAGATCAATGAAAATAAACTTATTGATTCTTATTTTCAACACTTATTAAAGTTTAATCCTTGAAAATAATGTCAGTTTAAAAATACTCAAAATACTTCAAATTTGATGTAGTTTCAGAATATATACACACTTATAGTCTTGAGAGACTTTTAATAAAACATAAGGAAGAAAAAAGTCACCTTCTAAGCCATAATTTACATATTTGCAAGGGTTTACATGATTAATTGTAAAAATTAATTTTTAATACAATATACCATCCAAGTATTGTACATAATTTTTGCAGTAAAGTACAAGGAACATGTAAGAATAAAATGTAGCAAAAACTCAAAGTGTGTCATTTCTCCAAAATGTTTAAAAAGCAAAATTTGAGAAAATATTCTCAAACTTATAAAGTTTTTATCCATGAATACGATTTCAGTTTCCAAACAATCATAATATGTAAAATGTTATGTAGGTTTTGAATATACGTACTTACAGTCTAGGAGTCACAAATTACTTTCATTAAGGGTCCTTTTTAAAAAATAACATGGTTATTGTGGTTCGGAAAGAAAATACTCCCTATGGGCTTAACAATTGAAATAATAAACTGTATTTTTTAAATATGTGTAGATACAATATCAATGAGTAAATAAACAAAAGGATGTACCATGGGGTTTTTACAATATTCATGTGAATAATTACATTTTTCCTTTAACATCTGAAGTTTAGTCTAAAGTTTGTGCAGGCAACTGTCTTTAAATCTTAGTGATGTTCGTTTGCAAGTCTGCTTCAGAATTTATTTTTAATGAAGTTCATCTTAAATTAAAAATGCTGCTTTACAAAAATTTGTTGACCTAAACAATGTGAGAATTTTCAAGGCTGTTTTTATCCTGGATATTTATTAGTGCAAACAAATTTTATCCAAAACTCTTGACAAGAAAATTCTTTTTTCTGGTGTTATAGAACTGGATTTTCTTGGAAATTGATCATTTCCATCTAAAGAGCAGCCTTATTACTCCTGAAAATATTTTTGCAGCTTTATTGCTCCATTCATCAGCAGGATCCAGAGAGTAAATGTTACTGAGGATGTCGACAACATTCTCGATCTGTGGATCTGTTTTCAAATTCCAATTTAAGATCCTTAACGAACGTGTTGTATTGGCCAATATCAAGCTTGTTGTCACTGCTGATCTTTATTTAAATGATGGAAGTGCAAGTGTTCATTTTGAAGATCTATGTTGAAAAGATCTAGTTTGCACAAAAAGCTTTTTACTTTTGACAGGAGCTCCCATACAAGCTTTTCTTTGCCTTGAAGTTTAAGGTTGATATCATTGATGTGTTTAAAAATATCAGATAAGAAAGAAATGGAAGTTAAATTTTCTTAATCGCTAAGAAAACTTAAGTAGGTGTTAGTAGATGTCTGATCAATGTTGAAAAGAAAGGTCTTCAGTCAGTAATGTCACATAATTCATCCTTATCCAAGGTATAATAGTTGGAATTATATTTAACTGCTCTTTCACATCAAAATGATTTTCTTCTCTCAAAACGTTTATGTTTCTTGAGTAAGTACTTGCAGATAACGGAATCCGTTGAATAGTTTCAACAAAATCCTTTCTGTTATCAAACAAAACATTGCCTGCCTTGAACATGCATTCCTTAACTATGTCAGCGTCGGTGAATGGTTCCATATGCTTAACAAGAGTCCAAGAATAACATAAAGAAGCCTCATCACATTTCACCTGCTCAGTCATTGAATAGACTCATGATTTTAGTCCAAGGTTGACATATATAGGTGGACAATAAACTCGCAATTTTAGATTTACGCAGGTTACTACTAAGTTTTACCGAGCTTTTAACTAACACAAATGTTTGTTGACAAAATCAAGTACATCGGTACTGCTCCAACATGATTTGAAAGCATGAAACAGTAAAAATTGGTCCATTCTGGAAAAACTGTCTATTTTCAACTTCCATCTTTCTTTCTTTTATTTTCGTTGTAAAAAATAACAGGTACCTTAACTCGTAGCGTAGCCAGACAAAAGTATTTAGCGCAGGTGGTGTTGGCATCCGTCTTTCAATATAAAAACAAAACACTGACTAATTGAATGCGTGGGCGGGTGTCGTCATTGCATACTCCCTCCTCCACCCAATAACACACCATGCCTCATCACTCACTTCGAATACTGACAGTCTTGCGCTGTGCACCAATCTGTTGGCAAATCAACGACGGTAGAAAAGACAAAGCACGGAAAAAAATCAAATAACGTACTTAACGGGGGGAGAGGGGAGATAGAAGAAAAAACTTTCTTTTTTCCAAAACATACATTGAGCTACATTAAATGTAAACATCAATTGTACATAAATAGCGTCAATATCTATAAAAATCTTAAACTAAAACTAAAATTAATATTTACAAATAGTTTTTTAAGCAGTTTTCTGCTAATTGTTTGAGAATAATTCTCAAATTGAGTGTAGAGCTTTATTTGTGAAATATTTCTTAACTTCGCTATCAAACATTTTGCTATTGCAATCTTTTATTTCTTTGGGCAAACAGTTAAAATATTTTTTCCCATACATTCTGTTTTCATTTCATAGAATGTCAAGTTATGTTTGTCAGTGCTGATTTTATTACATGTATTGTAGTCATGCGTTACTGTTAAACATTTTATAGAACTACTTTTAATATCTTTAATGACATTTTGGAATTTTGAGCTCACTAAACAAGTGTTTTACTTAATCTCCTCTGTTAAGGTTTAATATTATTCTAACTGCTAAAACATTCTACATTACTCACAGTTGATTGTCAGTTGATAAAAATTAATTGGGTTCTACCATTTGTGTTGAAAGTTGAATTTGCTCCGTAAAATACACCCTGAATATTATTTGCTTAAATTCATTAAAAAAAGCAAAAAGTTAATTACAGTAAGGACGTGATTACCCAGAATTTGATTATTCAAAGTACATTATAAGGATAAAATCATTTCATAATCTAGTCACGAGTAGAATAAATTAATTTCAAAACAGCAAATTACTAAACTAAATCTTTTATGAATTGTTTTATACATAACTAAAGCATGATAAATCGTACTGATTTTAAAATGCTTTCGTGAGTGTTACAGCAGTGAACGAATCATAAGTGACTGCTGCTAGAAGGCAAACTGTACACTTGGCCTTAACAATGTTTCTGTGCAAATAAAGGAACATTGGTAACATTTTAATAAATAATAAATGTATATTTTATTTGGTAACTCTCTTGCTTAACAAAGTAAGAGTTACTCGTAAATACCCAGACAAAAAGTAGTACCCAAGTTTGAAGATAGTATTTGAGCAGGCATTGGCCACTGTAAATTAACAAAACCTTTTCAGTTAATTCATGTGTTAAAAATTAAATTAAATAGTGACTTACAAAATTACTTAACCGAGATAATGACATTAGGAGCTCCATAACGTAACCAATACCAAATTTTTCAAACCACAGGGTTGAGATAAAAAATTAAGATGGTAATTTAAAACGACTTTTTCTTACAATTCTAAAATTACATACTCAAAAACAGTGCACTTGTACCTACCATGTATTAAAATTTGGTCTTAATCAAAATTACAAGTTTCTGAGTTATGAAAGTTACAGTTTGGTTGAAAAATGCCAAAAACCGGTACCTTTTTTGTTATTACCAACATAAAAATGGCAAGTTACTGTTTATAAGTTATTTGCTTTATATTTTTAAACATAGAAATAACAAGCGAAATTATAATGTAGCTTCAGTTATTGTAGTTATACTAGTTAGTTTGTGGTTAACATTCAAACTCGGGTGTTTAAAATTTTTGATTTGAGAGTGGTGTTGTATAGTTATGCTTAGGAGACAAAGTAAAAATGTTGTTTACCTTATGGTAAAAGTTGTGTGTAAGAGGCATATCCAGAAAGTAAGTGTACTGAGGCTGTCATGGCCGGAGGGATTATTATTAACGTGTTGGATGCACTGCCATGTAGCATGATTCCCTCCCTCCCTCCCTCCACAATGAGACTGTTTCAAGGTCAACATGTTGAGAACTATCAATTTAACAATAAGTTTCATAAAATATGTCAATCCAATTTCCCGCTAAGTGCAAAATCACTGCGTTATTTGTTACCTTGTTTGGGATGGAAAAACTGCGTTTGAGGTTTATAATGAGGTAAAATCTGCATATAGTGATAAAGCTATGAATCGTACAAGTGTACTCAAGTGGTGTTATGAATTAAAAAAATGATTGTTCATTTGTGCATGATGATCAGAAGAGCGGAAGAGCTTCAATTGTGGAAAAAATTTAAAATGCACTCTGTAACAATGGCAGATTGACTGTGAATGAACTCTCTGCAATATTTCCAAACTTTCCAGATCTCTGCTACAAGAAACCATCACAGAAGAAACCCTTGGACATCGGAAACTGTCCACAAGGTGAATCCCAAAACAGTTGACACACTAACACATGTTAAATCGAATGAAAGCAGGACAAGAGTTTTGAGATGGTACAAACTCCATGGAGATAAAATTCTCCATCGTGATCGTTTAGAATTATACAGTTTTTACCTCATCATAAACCTGAACAGAGATGACACCGCATATTTCACAATTGGCGGGAGAAGATTAGACCTCATGAAATGACATGCAGCATTATCAAACTCAATGTTGTTTATAGAAATGAAGAGTCGTGCAAAATTTCAAGTCTGTAGATAAATATTTTTTGAGGTATCGACAGACAGACAGGAATTAAATGTTTACAATCCTGCGAGCAATAGGTTTCGCTAATGTTCAACCAATAATATTTAGAGATAGCCCACTACATGTAACTGCCAGAATTAAACTATAGGGAGAGTTTTATTTTGCTTGTAGTACAGTATATAAAGATTTGTAATATTGATGACGAACTGAAAATTGATAAATTTTCCATGATGGATAAACGATTAAAGTTAATATTGTAGCAGTAATAAGTCAATTTCAAGCCAAATAAAAAGGCAAGACTCACTTGTTACATAAAACAGTATTCTTAGTTCTTGAGGATAAAAGGATTATCATACCTAATACTTTCTGATAGTCAGGCTGCACTGAAGGCAATGGATACCTGTTCGATTGATTCGAAAGCGGTCTGGGAATGCAGGAATGCTCTAGCAGAGCTGGCAACAAATAACAGAGTAACACTCGGTTGGGTACCGGGTCATTAAGGTATTCATGGGAATGAAAAAGCGTACATCCTCGCAAAAAAGGGAGCAGAATCCACATTGGTGGGGCCTGAGTCAGGTTGTGGGATAGCCTTCTCCAACATCAAAGCTCTGGTCAAAGATTGGGAAAAGAGGACAAGACACAAGAATTGGAGTAGAGCCTCAGGTTTAAGACTATCCAAATTGTTTATCTCTCCTTATGCTAAAGGGTGGACAGCTCTCCTAATACCAGAATAAGGAGGATATAAGACTGATATTAGGAATGTTGACAGGACATGGCCCTCTGAGGAAGCACCTTATGAAGGTAGGCCTTAGTCAGAGCAGCGAATGTAGACTCTGTGGAGAAGTGGAGGAGTCAGCAGAGCACATTTTGTTGGATTGTCCTGCCATCGTAGAGACTCGGAAAAGATACTTGGGAAAATATCACCTCAGCCCCAAGGACATTAGAGAACAGGAGCCCTTAAATCTGATTGGTTTTTGCAAAAGCCTCGGTCTTTGAGGGCCCAAATTAAAGTAAGGGAGGCGCAAAGGTCCTTTTTAGGATTAAGTGCGGGGACAAACTGTCCTCTTCCCTCAGGAAGGAAAAAAAAAACCAATAATATTTAGAGATGGCCCACTGCATGTAACTGCCACAATTAAACTATAGGGAGAATTTTATTTTGCTTGTAGTATATAAAGATTTGTAATATTGATGACGAACTGAAAATTGATAAATTTCCCATGATGGATAAACGATTAAAGTTAACATTGTAGCAGTAATAAGTAAATTTCAAACCAAATAAAAAGGCAAGGCTCACTTGTTACATAAAACAGATAAAACAGTATTCTTAGTTCTTAAGTTTACATGGCGTGTATCATGACTAACAGCTGTCTTTCGTGCTACACAGTGTTGAAACATCACTTACATATTTACATTCTTGAAATATTTCTGTTTCAACATTTGATTCTTATTTCAACAACTTGTTTCGGTTTAACATCTGTTTACTGAAGACAGCTTTCCACAACAAGGCTGAACTCAAGAATGTAATTTTGTATAAGCGATTTTTCTATGTGTGAACCGAAAAACACATCATATTTGTCATAAAATCGTATTGACACCAATCATAAAATAGTAGGCTTTTTTGTAACACTATGTTTCACTATTGATTTTTTAATCATTGAACGGGTAAATTTCCAGAAAAATTTTGTTTTTCCTGGTATAAAATCTGTGAGATATGAACAAAGAGGCATCGTGGTGAAGTATGAACCTGTAGTAGAAATAAGAATGAACATAGTTATTGTGGTACAAACAATTTGAAACTTGACAAAGTTGGAAAGTTTTGCTTCTCCTAGTAGAGCTCTGGACTCAGAACCCGGTAGGATTATAATTTCAACTGCAGCTTCTACGACATATCGAACTAAGTATGCTTTTTGCCCAAGAAAAATTATCATTAAGCCTTATCTCATATGATTCCACATGCAACTATAATGACATTATTAGTGTCTGAGTTTAAAACTGTTAGATTTTGTTATCTCAAGGTGTTAAGGAGTTATAGAATCTGCAGGCCAAACCAGTGATGATCCTAATGCTTGGGATCCACGGAAAACTTGATATCAAGTGAGCTTAGATATTTGTAGAGGCATCGACTGTATGAAGAATATCTGGAATCAAAGGAACTGAAAACTAAAATAATCTTGAGTTAGAGACTTGGTGATAAAAGATCTGAATAGATTAGAATCAGGCACCAGAAGATTTAAAGACCTCAAACTCTTGTGAAAAAGAGATTTATTCATATAATGCCGGAAGAGGAGTTCTGAAATACTAATAAAGCTAAGGTATCCAGACATCTAAATAAACCACAGATTTTAGCATGTAAAGAACAGGGAGGTTTAGAGAACTTTTAAGACTGGCATTCATGGTATAGTACTGCACAGTAGTAACTGGTCATCAAGTAAGGAGTCATATTCGACCAACTCCGGGTGATATTGATTATATTTGAGTCACATCTGATAGACTGACCATGGACGTCGGCTTTCAACCTGTGTAACCAGTTGCACTTTAGTATTTTCCTATCAATTCAATTGAGTCTAGTAGTAATAGGTCAATTGAATTTAATGTGCTCAGCACAGGTTTGTGATGGAATTACTACTCTAAACGACTGACAACTCGCCACTGCCTTCTGAGATAGCCTAGCAGTGTCTAGAGAATTATGAGGTAATGACAGTGGCAGAATGAGACTTTGATGAACCGGGATGATGCACCCTGAACCTTGACCGTGTTCCACCCAATTTTTGTTGTGATGCACAGACTAAACACTTAATAGACTGTTTAAAAAAATAGTTCTTATACTCATATATAACGAGGACTACCTGAAGATAATATGTTTTACTTATACGTAAAACATGTTTTATTGTAATTCTTTATTTATTTATTGTCTAGGTTATTTCTCTGATATATATATATATATATATATATATATATATATATATATATATATATATATCCAATAATTCATAATTCAGCATGGCTCAAGTCCTGACCATGCCGTATTAACGGAAGTTTACTGTATTCTCATATTAGTTAAATGTTGTAACATAAATCGTTTTCAAGAAACCTATTAAGAGTAGTATTCTTTGGTGAATTTTGGGATTTCATTTGAGTCATTGTTTTTGAGAATGAAATAACCATAAAATACAAACGGAGCAATATTTCAGTGTTTGGCATGTGTGAAAATTACTAAATTACAAATATGGTTCGCTGGCAGGTGGTTGTAGAGTTGCATTCCCACGTAGGATGGTTATCACACAAACAGCCTCAGGCGATGTGCTGGAAGGTTTAAGGTACTCAATTTCTTGTGTTTACCTGTTCCTCTGTAATTTCTAGCCATCAGCGTACATTATCACATCATGAATATGAAGTGAGACGACATTGAGGATATGAAAGACTAAATGCCGTTAAGTCCAGCATATAGTTTTCTTGTAGAATAATTATTATGGGTGTCTTGTATAGAGAAATAGAGAAAGGTGTGCAGAAACATGTGCAACCTAGAAAACAGAAGGATAATAATGAGACCTGGAAATAAAATTTGTATAACCCTGAGATCTGAAACAATAAGAGAACTATGAGGATCCCAGGAAACCTGAAAAGTCCTGATTCTAGAAACTAAATCTTTGTAAACACAGAAACCCAAGTGTATATCATAGAGAGTGTCTCTCTCTGAGATGCTAATAACCAGAACCCCAGGTGGGTCTGAGGAACTGTCAAAATCCACTAGTGAATTGACTGTTCACCAGCTTCACTCCACATCAGATACATTGCCTTTGGCTGCTAGAGGGTTAGTATAATGGAATCTAAGGAGCACTTTATCATCAAGTTATAAGTCAAGATTCCAAATAACTCATTGGTAGTAAACTGCAAGAGGTCTTTATACATGGTCAGTGGTGGATTTCACGTAATTGGGACCTAGGCTCGAAAACATTGGTGCCCCTCCCCTGAAAGCTTTGTTTGTAAATTTTGTGAAAATTGTTACACCTAAGGTTGCAAAAAGGAATAAATATGAAATTCTTATAGACATATTTTTATTGAATTTGAAGCACTTTAAAAGAAAATTTATTATTTTGTAAATAAAGAAACTATGAGAATATTAATGTACTCTTACAATTTGACACCATTGATTTTGTGTTTGTATCCTACAGATGGCTCTTAGAGCACCCCTGGTCTGCACTCATGTGGCTGAAGGACACTCAAGGGCAGTTCTGGCAGTAGCTGCCACAGATGATCTCCTTTTCACTGCCTCCAGAGGTAAACTGATGTACTATTGTTTCTTTCGATTTCACAATATGGTAAAACACTTAGATAGTAAAGATTGAAACTACAGGTCCTTTGATTTCTGGTAATTGGGTTATGAATTAGGGAAATTATTTTGCCTGAATAAATTATTCAATCTTATATTGGAGGTACACAATATTCTTTCATGGTTTAAATGCTAAATATGAGGGCTATTCAGAAAGTAAGGAACGTTTCCACCTGACGCAGACAGGTGGGTGCCAATCTCAGCTCGGCACCTCAGTCAGCGTCCAGCCGTGACAACAAACATCTCCGCGCTACCATATTCAGATTTGAAATGTGTGCTGCAATCGAAAATCCCGCCAGTTGTAAAGTGAGGTATGTGATTCGTTTTTAGTTGCCTACAAACTTACAACCAATAAAAATTCATCAGGAACTGTGTGAAGTGTACGGGAACAACGTAATGACTGAAATTTCTCTCAGTAAGTGGTGCATTCAGTTTAAAAGTAGCAGAACAAACGTTCTATGATCAAGAGAAGAGTGGACGTCCGAGCATTGTGACTAACTATCTGGTCGCCAAAGTTGACAAAATAATCATGAAAATCTCCGTTTCACAATAACTGAGCTTTCTCTATGTTTTCCAGAAATTTCACGGACTTTATTGTTTTAATAGTTGTCCAAAAAAAGCACCAAGGAAAATTGTCATCCACAATTAATTGTGCTTATGCATGATAATTCCCAACCTAACACGGCAAACCATACACAAGAACTTCTGAACTTATTTAACTGGGAAGTTTTTCCTCATCCCCTCTACAGTCCTGATCTTGCTCCAAGTGATTTTCACTTGTTCCCGATGAGGAACACTGAAAACGACACTGACAACGATGGGAAGCTCCAGGTACGCATCACTGAATGTCTGAGATCACTGGCGGCAGAATACTATGACACAAGAAATTCAAAGCTTATCCACCGCTATGATATAAGTGCCTGAATTTGTATGATGATTATGTAGAAAAATGGTATTTTAGTCCCTCTTTTACTTGTATATAATAAAAATGTTTTCTTGTACTGGTTTTAAAAAAATTCCAAAAACATTCCTCACTTTCTGAATAGCCCTGTACACCAAATAAAAGAAAATGAAGCAATATAATTTTATTCATGTCATCTTTACACATCGATTGTATCATTTCACATTCCTCATCTGGTAAGTTGAAAAGTTTTACCAAAATGTTAGTAAAAAGAAACAATAATTACTATTAAAAACCAGAACCACGCATAATGTTAAAGTTGCAATTTATTGTCACAAATCTATATCATTTTTTAAATTTCTTGATTTTTATATGGTGATTTTAGATATATTAAAAGTATTAGATATTGATACACAATTAATATCAATCAAAAGATCTTCAAGGAAAGGACTTTTCCCCATGGCCTTCCAAATTTTCCAGTGGTTATCTTATGTGAGTATTTTTTTCAGTTTCAAACAGCTGATTACTAAAGCACATGTGGTGCTCAGGCAGTTATTCTCAATCCCTTAATTAACTTAATATCAGTTGATTGGTTCTAACTGTATTTTATAAACATACTTGATTAACTTTAAAGTAGTACAACCATTAATGTTAATTTGAGTTTGATCATACTTATACTTACTTTATAAGTAAGTATCGGTTGTATGGTGTAAGCCATCAACTGTCAATTTATTCAGCCACAAACATCAGCAGTCTTACCGTCTTCTCTGCATCAGCAGATCGGAAATCCAGATAGATTTTGAGCAGTTCTCTCCTAGTATGTAAAAAAATTATGTAAGATCTAATTTCTTTTAAAAGTATACTGTTCATAAAAGTAAATATTGCAATATATTTATAATATTTCTTTTCTTACTCTACTATTTTCACTCTCTCTGTATTTTCTATTTGTGCTTCTTAAACTGTTATAAAGTCATTATTACCGATTGTTTCAGACCGCACAGTAAAAGTTTGGGACCTGACCGAGGGCAAGGAGAGTCAAACGCTGAGTGGACACCCTAACAATGTGGTGGCTGTGAAGTACGACTTGGAGAGTAGACTGCTGTACAGTGTGTCATCAGCATACGTCAGGGTGTGGGATCTCAGGACATCCAAGTGTTTACGGACATTATGGTAATTATTGTCTGGTATTTAACTATTGTAACAGATTTTCAAGAAGTTAGTCTGCCCCGGAGGCACTTAAGTTTTTATTGAGTCTCCATGAAAGTTAGCACATTGATTTACATAATGCATGTTATACAGCTATGACTAATAAAATCTTAGGAAAGATACCTTCATTATTCAATTTAGGAAAATATAAAATTAATTAAGGGGATCAATTTAAATAACTTAGTGCAAATAAAAAAATTATAAAAAATATTATTCTATTAATGTTTTGAATAGTATTTTTCCAAGATTAATACAAATTTTGCCAGTTATAAATCTAAAATAGTTGTTTATAATGAAATGTTTCATAATGAATTTTAATTTAATATTGTTCGTAGAATATATTTAAAGTATTAATTTCAGATTTTATGTATTTTATTTGGAATCAATCATCTGTAAGGCTTATTAAACTGCTACATTATTGTACTTGTTAGTTATAAGTTTTTTTCTCAAAATAATATTTATAAACGTTATTTCATATTAATTATATGAAATACAAATCAAAAATTTATAATATTATTAGATTATTATTTAACTTGTTAAAATTCATTTAATATAAAAACATATATTATAACAATATATGTTATATGTGATAAATATTTGGTGTTACAACTGTAAACAAGCCATATAGTTTAAAATACAGTGGAACCTCGATAAGTCGAATTGATCGGGACCGCGGCCGATCCGGGTTAACGAAAATCCGGGTAAAAAAAAATTAATAAAATACGGCATACTTACAGATAAACTCCATTATAATTGTAAAAACATCAAACATATGGACATTTAATTATTATTAATCCTTACAGTACATTTATAACTGTTCATTTCCTGGTAAAACACTCAGTCAGCTTTGGTTATGCCAATGTCGTCTGCCGCTTGCGTTCTGTGCGATCCCGCAGTCTCTTCAACATGAGCAATTCAGCCGGCGATGTTTCTGCCTGCCGCTCGAAATAAACCATTATTTCGTTTAGTTTGGTCACTGCATCTCCATGACTCATCACTGGATCTTCAATGTCCCCTGTCTGCCTCCTCAGCGTCTGATTCATAACCATCAGGTAAAAACAACGCGATCACTTCCTCGTCAGTAAGTGGCTCATAGCTTCCGTTATTGTCTGCCCCTAACCATAGAGTAATGTGGCCAATGGCGCAGTGTAGCGGGTACGGCGGTTATCGCAAGATAACCAGATCAAGCAACGTCGAGCGTGGCCGCTGCTTCTTGGAAAGGTGACCGCTGAGCGATCCTGTCCTTGCAAGCGGCCCCGCCTGCCCGGCCATTGGTGGTGGTTCGGAAGTCACCTTTAAGCCGTTGGTCCCCAGGTTAAGTGTTAGAGAGGGCTTCTTAGCTCTAACTTCGCCTGGTAAACTAAGACATTCTTTACTTTTTACTTTTAATGTCGTTTTCATCGACTTCAAAGAGGATTTGGGGAAATACGCGTCTGTTATTGTTTCCGAGAATCCGGGACAATGACCGCCACTCGGCTGCCATGTGCCATGAGTCACACACTCACTGTCGTACAGTCCCATCAAATACTGATGCAACATCGATTCACGGATATTATACCACTCAAAAATATTACGTTTTTTATTATTGAAATGTTTGTCCTGATTTTTCATTTTTTAATTGAAAATCGGTCCGGGTTAGCCGGACTTCCGGATTAACGGGGGCCGACTTATCGGGGTTGTACTGTAGTGAAGAAATATACACAGAGATTTTAAACATAAGCATATTTTAGATAAAGGAACTTAATTTAAACTATTTCACTCAGTTATATTATAATGTGAATGCTCACTGAAACTAATATTAATAACTAATACTCACATTTTAGGTTTATTATAGTTAGAATGTTGTAATATCATTGTAGAGCAAATGATATTTAAGAAAGATGGGGAATTAGAAATAAACCCAATGTCCATAGTCCAGCCATTAGAGTACATAAGAGATTTCAAAAATTTCAATTTTTCACATATTGAATAATTTATACTGTGTCACAAATTCACTGTCATTTGAATCTATATACTTACACCTTACATCTTTATCTTTAAACATAGGAATTTGATGGAACAGTATTCAAACAATAATTAATAAATGTTTTAATTAAATTTTTCTGTAAATGTTATTTTTTTACTTTAGTATAAAATTGGTTTTGTGTCCACTGAACTTTATCAGTTACAATGCTAAAGATAATAAGGATGTTAATGGTATGCTTTTTATGTTGTATCTCTGATGAAAGATAACTACCAAAATTGTGCAACTTTAGTTTGTAAGCAAGACAAGAAAATGTTAAATTGAGAGTATGTTATGTGTGTGTGTGGACAGTTCATCAGGGTCCAGCACCAACGGTGTGGTGAGCGGCCAGCAGATACCAACCGGAGAGGCTCAGATGAATGACATCGCCCTTAACCACAGTGGCAACATCCTGTACACTGCGGCTTCGGACAGGGTCAGGGTGTGGGATGTCCGCAAGTGAGTCTTAGCATCTACTCTCACACATCTGGGCATTTTGTGTTTTTGCGTTACGACACCTACGAGTGTGAATAAATTACACACTAAAACATCGTGTTTTGTTGTGTTTGTGTACACTAACAACATTGTTACAAAACATTTTTCAGTGTAAATGTAAAATACAACTAAAATTTACTCTATTAAAAAAAAGGAATGTCTCACTTGTAACCTACATTTTGTACTTCAATATTTTAAAATGGATTGTAAACAAAAGATATTTTAAAATTTACTTTTTCTTGTTTATAATCACTTCTGGTCATCTGTATAAACATTATTAGTAAGTAACAAGAAAAAACGTTTGAACACTGTTGTAGTTTTCTTTTTCAAGGCTACATTTCTAATATTATTAATAACTTTTATACAGTATTTAAATTACATTTCATAATTATTTTTCACATTTTTTATTTCATTCACTTTTAAATTAATTAATTTATTTAGGAAATAATTCAGAGGATTTTTGGTGGCATTAAGAATCCCAAAATCCTTATTGTAGCTTGGTGCCTCGAAGTGTTCATAGTGTACATACAAAAAAAAAATATTTTTGGTTGTCATTGCCAGATTTTATATTTAGTTGGGGTTATTTTATGTGAATTTTGTTATTTTGTTTTAGTTCAAGAGAATGTTTGCTCATAATTATTATGTATTTTTGTGGCAAACGTAGTACGTATTCTACTATTTTGAGACTTCTGAAAACAAAATTACTCTATTGGAAAGTAACATATTTATGTTAGGCCAGATCTGATGTGATTGCAATCACAAAGCCTCTACCAACCAGAGAGACTGAAATGAAATACTAAAACGACAATGGGTTAGTGAAAAAAAGTTTTAAGAATTTAAAAGGGGACGTAAAAAATGAATATAGTGACAATGCTTGGTTGTGCAGGTTTGCAGTGACGGGCAAGCTGAGTGGAGGCCACCAAGCAGCTGTCATGTGTCTGGCCGTGGGGAGACTTAGTGCTCACGAGGACATTGTTGTCACAGGATCCAAGGATCACTATATTAAGGTACAAAAGAGCAAAATATTGAGTTTCTCCACATTTATTAATAATTTTTGTTGAGAATTTAAACATATCAGTGTAAAAAAACTTTCATTGTACAAAGTGTCTTTGATGTTCCATACATATGGTTCTGTGGATTTTTAATCACAGCACTTGACATTTTTTAAACTACTGAATGTTAGATGAAATTCTGTTTAGTGAAAATACAAGAACAGTAATATTTATTGATAAGTGTAAACAGAAAAATAATCTCTTTTGGACTAGTTGATTCTTAGATCAAAACGAAAATTGTTCTTTCTTTACAAAATTACCAAGTATTAGTTCAGTGTTGATTGATCACACTGTGTGTGTTTGTCAGGTGTTTGAGGTGGCAGGGGAGGAGGGTGGGTCATTCTCTCCCAGAGTCAACCTTGAGCCTCCACACTACGATGGCATCCAATCATTGGCCATCAGAGGACATGAACTGTTCTCTGGCTCTCGGGACTCCATCATCAAGAAGTGGGACTTGGACAAGCAAGAACTCATCACTGTGAGTACTGGTTGTCAGTCAGTCATAAGAATGTTCAAAGTGCAATAGGACACTTATATAAAAATCTTTACAACTTCAAAGAAATATAAAACCTTTATTTTCCAATGTAAAGTTAAAAGTTAAAGACAAAGTATATGCAATTTTTTTAAGTTTTGTGACAAGGAGTTTACTTGATTTCAGTATGTTCCACATGATTTGCATACAAATAATAAAAGTCTTATATTCCAGTTCAACCTAGACATGAAGTAATATTTGATCATCGAATACAGCAAACTCTCTCCTGATTCTTTCTCTCTCAGTTTTTCTTTGGTGTTTTTTTCCTATTTGCAGGGGGTTGGAAAATTCTCATGGACACCCAGACGCCCGTACTTCTGGATGTGCCCGACTCTTCGACTAAAAAAAAACCACACTTTTCTTTCTTCTTCTAAGCTGAAACCACTTTAAGTATTACTTCAGCCTAGAAGTATCTAGCCTCTGTAGGCTTACTTAGACGGGCATCTTGTCACAGCTTTCATAGGCCTCCCCTCAGTCTCTCATCCTTTATCTTTTTCTGGAGAATGTCATGTACAAATCTCCTGGTTGCATTCCGTGTGTCTTCATTTTTCAACATATGGAGCACAGCTAGTTTGTGACGATTGGGATGGATTTTTTGGAAGCAACGTGTCACCGTGCAGGACTAGGCTTGTACCCGCCTGCACGATGAAGACCGTGGAGCGACCATAATCCTAATTACAATATATTCTCCTGCCAGCTTTGATAAGAATTTTAAGTTATAATTAAAGCACAAAACAGTAAAAGTAAATCGTAAAACAATTTAATAACCGCCAAAGATAATTTACACTTACCGACACCAACTTAACACATACCGACACCAATACCACGCCGACCTACAATCACGACCAAACCCGCCCCGACATACAAACAATTTACAATTTGTTACCACCCTATAATTTTCCGGCACCTACCCCCCCCCCTGATTATTAAATCAATCCATAGTGTAATACAATTCTAAAAATAAATAATAAAAATAAGACTTGCGACATGGTAATATTTCGTCACCGCCACTCGCCGATCAGACGTCCTCACTGCTCCCTGACTCAATCTAGACTCCCCGTTATCAGACCACCGGTCCTCCATCCATCCGCACGCGGCTTATCAGTCAGACCGGTTCTAGTCGTTGATTCGGCGGTCCTGATAAATGTGGTGGCAGTCACCACAATCTCCCCCCCTCAAGGAAAAAAAAAGGGAGAGGAAGTGGGAAAGGAAGAAACATAATAGCTAATAAAAATTTCAATTTGGAATATCCAAAAATTTTGGGTGCTCTCCACCTATCGAAGAGCGGGTGACGACAGGAGGACCAATTACATATTGATAATAATGATGGAACAAAATCCAACTGTTGGTCTACTCTTGTACTAGTCAACCCTTCAAGTAATGACCGAATAGGCGATCGCACCTACCGTTAATATTTTGTAAATATTCTAAAACAACGGGAAAATGTCCACACACCCACCCCCCGAACAGGAAAGAGTTCGATACAATCAGAAAGTTGGTATGTGATGTGTAGTGTATGTGAGGGATTAGGATTGAATTCTGGTCATCCTGAAAATAAAAATTGCATGTGGATTCCGTGCGGAGAGAGTGGTTTACACGCCTGGTTTTGGCGACCTTATAGGTTGTCTTTGTTCTGCTTGCAGTCGATGTGCGTATACAGTCCTGTGGGTTTTAGAGCGATACTTCTAGTGAAGATAGTGTCTTCTTCAGAGACGAGAGTTTTTTTTGAGGTAATGTGTTTTGGTGCTTACACTGTGGGTACGTCTCTTCTTTAGATGTAGCCGTTCTTGATCCGATGACTTCATTTGCAATTGCAGTGACAACACTGTTTCTTCTTCACATGGTATGTATAGCTTTCAGTTATCCAATGGCCATTGTCAGGGTGGAGAATTTGGTAAGGATTCATTTATGTGGAAAGTGCTCGGAATACACATGCGCGTATTTACAAATATTCACATATTCTTAAATTAGGAATTAATTGGAATATGATAGGATTTTGACGTGTCGTGTGGCGAAGTATTGTAGTATTTTTAGTAATGAGGTAGTATATTTTAAATTAGTGTGTGACATTGCCCATGTTCCCGCAAAGCTAAGGTGCGTAATATACGGCGAAAAATTTTGGGGATGGTCCGTCCCGGCTGGATCATAACTTGCTTATGCGATATCCAAAAATAGCTCCGTTATATAAAAAAAAATAGATCCACTTTACGATTAAAGGTCGGATACAACGAATATATAAATAAGCACACAAATAACAAAGGTATCCCTAACAAGGAAAACATACATTAAGGTATAATAGTGAAATGCCAAGGAAAGGTATTTTTAAATATTCCCATTTACAATCAACAACCTAACTCATATATTTCGCTTGCACAAAATTCACGTAGAATGTAGACGGTGTATATATATCTAGCAATAAATAACATTTAATTATTTAGAAAAACATAGATATTGCAACTTAATGTTCGTTCTTGATCACATTAAATTTGCAAAATTCACACACAACACACATACGAGCACATACGATGCTACGAAGTAATAACGATCATTGTATTTCATACGATTAATGCATTTATCATGTTTATATTCGTAACTCGTCTGAATAGTTTAAGACAGGATAAAACCTATCCATTCAACATAACTAAATCAAATCCTAAACACAACATATATTACAACATAAATTACACAAAGTAGCACAAAAGTATTTTTAGTTTTTGTACAATATGACTCCTACAGATTTCCCTACATTTTGGTAAGACGTTAGTTGTTAGTAAAAGTAAAGGATAGAATAGAGATGTGTAGATTTTCTTCTTGTCTGATTGTGTATATCTATGGAGAAGAAAAAAAATTAATTTGACCATGTGATCAACATGTTCAAAAGAATCTATGCATTTCCTGGTTGATAAGCAATCCGGTAAAAGGATGCGCACTAAAAATATAATAAAAAAATGCATCTTTACCATAGATTATTTTACCCAAAAGCTACGTAAAATTGCAATATAGAAAGAATTTATGAAAAAAATTACAATATACAAAGGACCCACCAACCGAGGAAACTCAGACTTCATCTCCATAGTGTGTTCAAAGTGTATATTTAGATACTCCACCAACGATCAACCACAGACCACTGTAGGGAAGCCCTCATAGAAAACTCCCTCAGACTCAGCAGCCGTGCAAGCAGCCGCTAACAGAGGACCCAAAAACAAGTGTAATAATGTGTAAGAAGAATGTTAGAGTGTGAAAGAAGAGGAAAAGAAACATTGAACTAATATCACCTAGGGAGAATTGTGTAGGAATATGGTCGCTTACCACGGACTTAATATTTAGGCATGAAAAACTTCTTTAATTGAGATATATGACCTTTCTTATAAACTTCCCATTTGTAGGATTGACGAGTCTAGCTGTGACAGGTGATGTAAAGCATTCCACCACACAAGGTTTTGGACCACAGGGGGAGCAGTTTACTGTTGATGTTCTCAGCAGCTTTACTAATTGGATTATTTCGAAACATAACCCAGTCACCCTGTGAGATGTGGGTAGTTGTCCTACCAGCGTTGTATAAGCGTTTCCCTAATTGACCTAGCTTTTTTTAAGTTTGAGAGTGCATTGTCCCAACGCTGTTGCATTGTTTGTAGCGGTTCTTTGCGCCAGTAATGAATCGAGATTCCATGCCAATTCGAGTGGATGCTGTATTTCCCGGCCTAGAAATACGCTAGCTGGAGTTGCTTTAGTGCTTTTCATGTGATGCTGAGTTAAAAGCTACCTGCAGCCAGTGAATGTTCTCATCCCAAGTCTTGTGGTTATGTCCGTGAAAAATTCGTAGTGCCACCTTAAGATTTTTATTAACCCGCTCAGCATGACTAGGATTCGGGTAGTAAGCAGAAGTGTAAATATGTTGGATACCGTAAGTCATACACATGTCTGCCATATGTCTAGATTTAAACTGGGATACGTTATCTGAAACTAAAAATTTTGGGAACCCAAAAAAGAAAAAAACGTTTTTAGACAAAATATCCACTGTAGTTTTTTGCTGTAGCATTTCTAGCTGGTAACAGAATAACAAACTTGGAGAACGCATCAACTACCGTCAACAGATATTGGTTGCCTATTGTTTGATCTAGGAAGTTTAACCAATGTGATCTATGAATATCTTTTTCAAAAGGTCTTGTAACTACTTCCGATGCAAGTTTACCCACTCTAGAGTTTTGAGCCTGCTTGAACGTTGACAAATTTGACATGATCTTACTCGGTCTGCTATTATTGTATCAAGTTTTTGGGCCCAAAATATTTTTAAGAATACGTTTTTGTGTCTTTTTTAATGCCCAAGTGAGCTGCAGTTGGGGACTCATGATAATATTTAATAACCATATCGATGAGTTTGTAAGGTAATACCACTCTAGGTGTATGTCTGTCCGATATTTTGTACATCAACACTCCCTGACTAAGTTGATAGTTAGTGGGCCTATTACTCGACTTTATAATCTTTAAGAGATCAGGGTCTTCACGTTGATGAGGTACCAATATCTTTAAACATTTCTGGGAATCCTGCCAAGAGTGCCACTTGTGGTAAGGTGGATGGCTTTTCCGATGAATTATTTGCGTGCACTTCAGTTGGTTCACTGTTTTCGAACAGGCGCGATAAACAATCAGCAACTCACATTATCCGATCCTTTGATATGTTGTACTTGAAATTTAAACGAATTTATAAATGTAATCCAGCGAGAAATTTTTCCAACTTGACGTGGGTGTTTAAAAGCCAGGATAATGCCGAGCAATCCGTCTGCAAAAGGAATTCCCTATGTTCAAGATACTGTTGAATTTGGAAAAGGCAAAGACAACAGCCAGGCATTCAAGTTGAAGAGTGTCATAATTTTGCTCATGCTTGTTTAGTGGTTCGCGAAGCAAATGCCACTGGCATCAAGTTGCCATTATATTCTTGGCTGAGTGAAGCACCTAAGGCGGAGGTTGATGCATCGGTTTGTAAAACAAAAGAATCGATTAAAAATCCGGCATTTTCAAAACTGCATTTGATGTCAAGGCTGTTTTTAAAGTTTCGAATGCGGATTGTTGTTCAAGCCCCCAGGTAAATTTTTTTACGCCTTTCTTCTTTAGACTATTAAGTGGTTGCGCTATTTTTGCAAAATGATTTAATGAATTTAGAATAAAAGGCTGTCCATACCCAAGAATCTATTTAGCTGTTTCAAGTTTTTAGGAGCGGGGAACTCAACTATTGGCTTGCACCTATCCGTGTGAATCGTCACGGTATGATTGGCAAATGTGTGACCTAAAAATTGGATGTGATTTGCTGCCAGGGTCATTTTATCTGGATTGATGGTTAATCCTGCCTGCTTTAGCCGATTTATGACTTCTCGGAGATGGCACAAGTGCTGATCAAAAGTAACCGTTTGTGTATATGCACAAATCATCGAAAAAATTGAACACATATTTGTATTTTATATCTCCAAAAATTTGATCAATTAAACGTGTTAGGACTTGAGAGCCGGTTGCAAGACCGAAAGGCAGAAAATTGTACTCAAATTGCCCGAAAGGTAGAACAAAAAGCTGTATATTTCTTTGAGTTCTCTTGTAAAGGGACCTGTAAATATGCCTGATTTAAATCCACCAAACTAAAGAAAGTAGCTTGCCCTAAGTGCTGGAAAGCAGATTCTATAGTTGGCATGGGAGTTGCCCTCAAGATCTATTAATGAGTTAAGCTGTCTATAGTTAATTACCATGCGCGTTTTTTCCGCCTTTCTTTGGTACTAAAAATGCTGGCGACGCATAGGGAGACATTGATGGTCTAATCACTCCGTTGGCCAATAAATGATCCACATGTTCCTTGATTGCCTCCATTTTAGGTGGAGCAAACTGATAGGGCCTATTTCTAACGATTGTATCAGAATTTAATTTGATTTGATATTCGACCCAAAATTTGTACGGCCTAATTTAGTAGTAATGTGTTTCTGGAAATTCATTTACTAGTCTTAACAGTTGGTCCGCTTGATCAGATGAGAGGTTTTCCCCTAACTTAATTGGACATATTGTTTGTACTTGGTAATTCAGCTGATTGAGCGAGATACATGACCGAAGGAGTGTGCCATATGGAAAAGTTAATGTTTTATTTGCCATATTAATGATCACCCTAGTTTTAGTTAGAAAGTCACAGCCCAGAATAATTGGCATTGGTAATTCTGAGGCGACAAGAAAAGGAAAATCCCAAGACAAGTTTGAAATTTTGAAGTGTAATATAACCTTTAAATTAAATATTATATTTTGTCCCGAGGCTGAAATGGCTGACTCATGTATGGTTTGAAACAGATTTTATCACCCTTGGTATATTCTTTAAATTCTGAAAACAGGCATTCGATATAATGGAGAATGAAGAACCCGAATCTACCAAAGAATTAATGATTAACTTGCGAAAAGTCAAAGGAACTGTACAAAACTGAACTCCCGGGAAAGAAGGAGCTTGAGCCGACTTGGTGAAAGGTGTCTTCACTGCTGGCTTGATTTTATCAAAACGGGCGGTTAAAGTTAGAAGAGGGGATTCTCCGCCCATTAGAACCCTCTTTTGTAGTTTAAAAACCCACGTTGAGATTGATTTCTGGAGAATTGATTATATAGTTGATTCCTATTGTTTTGGATTCATATTTTGAAAAAGGAGGTCTATGTTGAGTAAATTGTCCCGATTGACTGCGGCGGTTATGAAAAAACTATTTTGCTGATCTTGTATGGATATCGATTATAAGTTACATTGCCTCTCCCTATTTGTCTATAAAGATTGGTTTAGTTGACGTCCACCATGGACCTGTGGTCCAGTTTGTTGATAATACTCCCGGTGAATTTAAAATCTTGTGTGAGCCGTTTTCCGTATTTTGAATTACTTGTAATCGGGGGGCTAAGCTCAACAATTCAGAAATGGTGGCTGGAGAGCCGGAAAACCCGCTAATTCGAGCTCTGGTTTGAGGGTTAATTCCTGTAATGACAATTTCAAGCATCTCCTGGGGTGGAAATAGCCGGTATAAAGCAATTCTGCTAACGGTCTGATATCATTGATAAAACTAACCAGTGTTTCATTTGGTTTCTGGATTCTATATATAAGTTTTCGACCGTGGCCTGTTGACGAGCTCTAGTAGGCAGAAAAGTATCGAGTACGGTGGTAATTAGACTTTCCGGATTCTGTTTTGATGAAATAGCTTGTAGCCAGATATTTCTTAATTGACCTGTAGTTTTAGGTAAAATTGCTAATATGACGCTGTCTGGATTAGCTAAATTTAGCATCAAAATTTCCCTAAATTTTATAACAAAATCGAGTAGTTTTCTAATAACTATTCCATCAAGCGATGGTAAATCTGTAATTAAATCAGTTAACACAGAGGGCAACATTGCGCGTGATGTCGAGGGTGACGGTGAAGTCCCCTGCATCTGTGACAAGGCTGACGCAATTTGGTTTCCCACAGCGGTTGCCGTTGTGTGGACTATTTGCATCCAATCGGTTACGGGACTCTGAATGTCTGTGGGTTGTATGGCTAGTAGACGACTCTGTTGGATTAAGAACAGTTGCTTGACAGTTGGCTCCACTGATACGCTCTTTTAGTAGAACACGATTGTTCTCTAATTTAGATGCTGGAGTTATTCCCCAACATAAGCACTGTTCTTTGGCCTGAGATGCATTTAGTAGATTTACCCAAGCCAGTCCTTTAGGGCGTTTTTTTCCCATTCATACGGTGGATCAGTGACACTAACGTCTTCTTTGAGGATATCTTCGCACTCTAACATCTTATTTATGCTTGACTCAATATAAATAAATTATATCAATTAACTAAATTATATCTTATTTTTTTTTTTTATTTTTATTTTTGAAAGCAAGTTTTATCCACTACCGGCTTGCTAGACCTGACGTAGCTTCACCAGAGCCCCGTTAGCCGTCTCTTTGAGCCGTTGCCCGTCCCTCACGACGAGGACGAGGGGTTGGACTTAGAGGGACAGCCTCATAATAAATACATAAAAAATAAGAACAGCCTCGGAAAGGATGGAAATTTACGGCAACGACCCGGCAATTGTTTTAAGGTTAAGATTTGGTACAATAAATGTTGTGACGCTTAGGAACAAGTTAGAAGAGGTAGTAGAGATGATGAAGAGAAGAAGAATAAACATAATGGGAATCAGTGAAACAAAGTGGAAAGGTAGTGGAAGTAGAGAAGTGGGACAGGGATACAGGATTTGGTGGTCTGGAGGAGAAATTGGAAGAAGAAATGGAGTAAGCTATAGTCATGGACAAAAAGATGACAAGCAGAGTGATGAAAGTGGATGTGGTAAGTGAAAGAATTATTAAGGTTACGGTCCAGAATGGAGGGGGAGATAATGGACATAATACAGGTATACGCACCACAAACAGGATGCACGGACGATGAGAAAGAGAGAGTTTGAAGAGGATCTGGAAAGACAAGTAAAAGAAGAGAGAAACAATAATAATTGGGGATTTTAACGCACAAGTGGGTAAGTTTAGACAAGGATATGAAGAGGTAATGGGATGTTATGGAGTAGGAACAAGGAATTTAGAAGGAGAAAATTTACTGGATTTTTGTTTAAGGAATGATATAGTGATAGGGAACACCTGGAACAAGAAAAGGGATAGCCACAAATACACAAGATACAATTGGAATGGTGAACAGCCAAGTTTAATAGATTATATATTAGTGAGGAAATGCCTGCAGCCATACATGGCAGATGTAAAAGTTATACCCAGTGAAAGTATGGAGAGGAGATCACAGGCTGGTGGTAGCTGATTTTCAAAGAATGAGGTTTGGAAAGGATACATGCAAAAGACTAACAAGAATCAAGACATGGAAGTTAAAAGATACGAAAGTTAGAGAGGAGTTTGTAAAATAACATTAGAGGAACGATACCCAAGGGGTGAGGTCAAAACAGAGAGGAGGAATGGACAAATTTCAAGAATGCTATAGTCAAAGCTGCAGAAGAAACATGTGGACGAACTTCAGGTAAAAGAAGGGATAAAGAGACCCCTTGGTGGAATGAAAGAATTGCTGAAGCAGTTAAAAACAAAAATAGAGCTTTGGCGAGAATGGTTTAAGGATAGGTCAAATGAAAAGAGGGATAAATGGAAGAGACTTGCAAGGGCATCAGCAAAGATGATGAAGGAGGCAAAGGAGAGGACAATGGAAGGATTTTGAAGAAAAACTGAAATCAAACTTCAAAGGAAATAAGAAGATTTTTTATGGGGTGATAAGGAACAAGACGAAACCTAAAGAAATGTTGACTAAGGTGGTGGATGTTTCAGGGGAAATCAAATGGGAGGAGAAAGAGGTTTTGAAGACGTGGAAAGAGTATTTTAAGGAACTACTGGAAGGAACAGAAAATGAAGAGGAAAGAAGAGATATGACAGAGGAGACAGAAGATGAAGAGGATTTTAGTATGTATGTGCGAATTGGAAAAAGCGGTTAAAGAGATGAAAGAGGGGAAATCTGCGGGAATAGACGACTGACGGCTGAGATGATAAAGGCGGCGGGCCCATTGGGAATTCAATGGTTGTACAGAGTGATGAAGTGATTTGGAAGGAAAAAGAAGATACCAGAAGACTGGAAAATGGGAATAATAGTGCCGATTTTTAAGAAAGGCAATAAGCAAAAATGCGAGAATTACAGGGGAATAACTTTTGTTGTGCCATACACAAAAAATTTATGAAAAAATACTGTTGCAGAAAATTAGACCAGTACTGGAAGAAACAGGAAGAGAGGAGCAATGTGGTTTTAGGAAAGGTAGGTCAACGGTGGATGCTATTTTTGTGATGAGACAAGTGTTAGAAAAGAGGTGGGAATACGGAAAAGATACAATGGTAGCGTTTATAGACCTACAGAAGGCATATGATAAGGTACTGAGAGAAAGGATATGGGAGAGTATGAGAAAGAGAGGATTGCGTGAGGGAATAGTAGAAAGAATAAAGAACCTGTACGGCATATGTAAAAAACAGGGTAAGAATTGAAGAAAAATATACAGATACTTTTTAAAACAGAGAGAGGAGTAAGGCAGGGAAGCATATTGTCACCTTTCCTTTTCAATAATATAATGGATGAAATTATTCTAGAAGTACAAGGAAACAGAGGAGCAGAAGAACTTAAGACAATAGCATATGCGGATGACATAATGATATGGGAAAATAGGGAAGAAGAGTTAGAACGAGAGTTAAACAAATGGGCAAAAGTGGCGAAGAAATATGGGTTTAGAGATGAACATACAAAAATGTAAAGTAATGAAAGTAGAGAGAAGGGATGGAAATAACAAAGACGTGTTAGTTGAAGGAAAAAGACTTGAAAAGGTGAAGGAATTCTGTTATTTAGGAAGTATCATAACAGATAGGGGCACAATAAGAGAAGAGATAGGAAACAGAATATGGAAGAGTGGAAAGTTTTTCAATATGGTAAAGAAGATTGTGTGGAGTTGGAACATTGGGAAAGAATCAAAAGTATTGATGTATAAATCTTATTTCCAACCAATTTTATTATATGGAGCAGAGACGTGGACGTGGACTAAAAATGATTTAAGCAGATTGCAAGCTGCAGAAATGAGATTTTTAAGAGGGATAGAGAAGACCTACAAGAAGAGATAGAATAAGGAACGAAATAACTAGAGAAAGATTGAAGGTAGTTTCACTGCAAGAGACAATGGAAGGAAGAAGAATACAGTGGATGGGGCATGTGAAGAGGATGGGAGATAATAGAATGCCTAGAATAGCACTGGAGAAGGAGGAAGGAGGAAGAAGACCAAGAGGAAGACCGAGAGGAAGATGGGAGGACCAAGTGTGGAAAGACATAGAGAGAAGGGGACTACAGAAAATACAGGTGGATGAAGAGGAGACCTGGAACGATAGACTAAAGTGGAGGAGGCTGTGTACGACGACACCGTGAGAACGGAAACGTCTGACGATGATGATGATGATGATGACTAAATTATATCAATACCAATATCACAATACTATTTATTATGTAAAGTTGGAGGGGTATTCAGTGCCATTGTAACCATAAGGGGTTTTACCAATCAATATTGTTGTATGTTTCACTTTTACTATATATTTCAATTTGTTATTAATTAATTACTGCAATAATTGAATGCTTCATTGATAGTTCAATTTTATTATAGTGGCCAATTATTTTAAGCGTAATATTCAATTGGATAGATAAAAATTATTATATTTAGTAATATTATTACTTAAGGCTTATATATGCATCATATTTTACCTTATAGACACCCTTTTATTACTTACTGCATTAAAGTATTTTTTTTTTTTTTACAAAAAAAAAAAAATAAACAGTCTGTATATTAAACCTATGAAACCTTTAATTCAGTTTTTAAAATAACAAGTCTATATTCTATTTTGGCTGGTTTTAATAACTGGTTTCAAGAGTTTTTTTTGTTTAATATATCTTTCAATAACATTGTCAAAAGTAGAAACCCTTCATTGTTTAAAATGTACGCTGTCTAGTCTGTCCGAATGTGGGTAAAATTTATGGAATAACTTTCGATTATAAATGACAGTAGGAGTAGGAACAATAATGTTGTTTAACCCGACTTCAATGAAGATAAAAACTGGTTGAAGGCATTTAAATTATTAACTGTGTGATTGCACCGTTGAATACGAGGATAAACCGGAGTAAGCTGAGAGATTAGAATGTGTAAATTTGGACATAGACGTCGAATGCATTTCAATAGAGCTACAAATTGTTGCTTTAAAAATGTCAACAGGCGTGGCGTTCAGAATATCATTTTGTGCCGATCAGCAGGAATAGAGGGTAATCAGAATTTAAAAAAGGTCGCTGTGATTGATTTTATCTTTTAAATCACATTACTTTTAAGTCCGGAAAAAACTAAAATTTGTCTCAACCTTTAATTGTGAACTTTTGAACTTACTTAAATAGAAAAAATAACGTCGGGCTAGTGAGTCACCCATTAATTGAAGTACGTGAGAATTAATCATTTAATTTATGTAAGAGCGAGGCGTAGGGCTTTCTAAAAATAGGAGGCAAGAAATATATTAAATTGCATGAGTTATACCGAGTCTAAAATATATTAAATTTTAGCTAAAGACAAATCTCTATAACGGGTGCGAATAAGCCATTGTTTAAATCAAACCATTCATTACCAACAGTATGCATATATATAAGAGATATTTCAAACACGCAAATAAACAGGAAAATCTATAATGTTTTAATTTATCATTAATTGTTGTATCATAACTTGACTCGACTTATTCTATAAGTTAATATTACTTTTTTTAAACCCAGTGAAAAAAAATATCCAAAGTTTCAATATCTACAGATTACAATAAATAAGAACAATAATTATTTAAGTATGTACTAATTAACATGTTACAATTTAAATGCAATAATTCAATTGATTTCAATACTTTAAATAACTCTCAAACATAACTTCCACTTTCTCAAGTGTTTCCTGTCCGAGATTTTCTCACGATAATATGAAAGACCAAAGTTTGAAATGAGTGTACTAAATAAATTAAGTAAACTCAAAGCATGTTGTAAAATCCCAGCAGAAGGCAAACAATAGGCCTACTTCCGGTACTGATAATAAAGCGATAAGATTATATTTATTTCCAGCAACTATACTACCGCACCATCAGTTAACTTACCTTTTTAAATCTTGGTTAAGAGGATATAACTAATGTAAGCTTTATTGCTATTATAGAGAGAAGTAATATATATCTTGTACTTACTAATATTGTAGCATGTTGTAACTCTGAAAATAACATACTGAATTGCAGACATTTATGAAACATTGGGATAACAGACAAAAATATATGGTATTTACCAGTATAATATAACTTTACCTCTACTTTAACTGACTACACCCCATCCTGGAAACCAAAATATAATATGAACTGATTTTGCTAGTGGTTTTAAAATTATATCGAATGAATAAAAGTTATAATTTTGATCAATATTAAATCTAAAATAAAGTTTTATTGGCCTAATAGATACGATTAAATATACTTCAATGAGAGCTATAATTTTGAATGTTTTCAATCAACAGAATAGTATGAAAATACAATATTGTAGCTTGATATTGCCGTTAAAACATACCTCCCAATTTATATGTGAAATTACTCCTGTAAATGGTATTAACTGTTATAATCATTAAAGATCGATTTTTTAAACACGGAAACTCTAAAATAATCTAGTAATGGTTTGGAATTAAAGAGACCTTTAATTGACTGCTAATGTAATAAACGTATCATCAATGTATAAATTAATAAATAGTAATAAATGTATCACTAATTAATTAGTAAAACTAGAAAACCAGCCATCTAGTATCCAATATCTATCATAATAAGATGATGATTACTGTTGTAATAAGATTAAATTATATAAAATTTAGTGTTTTCCAAAGCTTGCTTGAATAAAACACACACCGTGTAGTGGATATGGGAAAGAAATAAATTTGTGAAAGTGAGCATTTACTGGTTTGAAAGTATCCTGACATTTACTTATTTTTTTTACATTTTATGTAATTTTATGCATTTTTTTTTGGTATTTTTTATAGGTTTATTTTGGATACTTGAAATAAATTTAGCTCAATCCAGTTGTATTCGTTTATATAGATCTATGCAAACTTTCACAACAATCGCAACTCTGTATTCTTATAGACTAGCAGTACTGTCCTGTATATGTACTTATCCAAGCATAGCTGTTGGAATTGAAATTTTGATTTAATTTGAAAATATGCCATTTGAACAATTGTTTTACATTAATTACATATCTGAACTATTAGAAGTATTACCAAATATAAACGAAATTAAGTGTTTGATATTTAATATTTCATATGTTTGCAAAATAAAAGTTTATTAGTACAAATGTAAAACAAAATAAATTTTGAAATGTAATTACTTTGTTATGATGCCAATTCCCCATTTTTTATTAGTTATATACTCGTATATATGTCTATTAAAATATGGCCGAAAACTTTCCAAAAATAAATCATTCATAATTAATATGTTTGTAATGCAAAATGAAAGGTTTTTAAATATTAATTTCAACAAAATAATTTTGAAATGTAAGCCAATTCTCCATTGTCGGCGTGGTGTCGGCAGTGTTGGAAACTAATTATATCGATTATTGTATTATAATCAAAGTAATGAAATACATAAAGATCGTAAGTATGGCTAAATAATTTAATTGCTGGCAGGAGATAATTGTTAAACACTAACAACACGGCAATTTAAAAGGCAAACTAATTAATGCTTCGCGATAATAATAATCTGTTGATAATAAAAATATTCTTTAAAATAAATAGATTGATATTACCTTGTTTAGTAATAAGTGTAGAACATATTCAATTTCATATTCATATTCACTTTTCAAGAAAAGTTATATAATGTCGAATGATTTGTTTTAGGTTCTATTAAAAAAAAATTATTTAAGATTTGGAAATGAAGTATTAAAGAATTTTAGTTAACCAAGGATGAAAACAGATGTAAAATAATTTGATTCAATAAAATTTATAGTTTTCGCTCTGCTACCAATTGTGACGATTGGGGATGGATTTTTTGGAAGCAACGTGTCACCGTGCAGGACTAGGCTTGTACCCGCCTGCACGATGAAGACCGTGGAGCGACCATAATCCTAATTACAATATATTCTCCTGCCAGCTTTGATAAGAATTTTAAGTTTATAATTAAAGCACAAAACAGTAAAAGTAAATCGTAAAACAAATTTAATAACCGCCAAAGATAATTTACACTTACCGACACCAACTTACACATACCGACACCAATACCACGCCGACCTACAATCACGACCAAAACCCGCCCGACATACAAACAATTTACAATTTGTTACCACCCTATAATTTTCCGGCACCTACTACCCCCCCCCCTGATTATTAAATCAATCCATAGTGTAATACAATTCTAAAAATAAATAATAAAAATAAGACTTGCGACAGGTAATATTTCCGTCACCGCCACTCGCCGATCAGACGTCCTCACTGCTCCCTGACTCAATCTAGACTCCCCGTTATCAGACCACCGGTCCTCCATCCGCACGCGGCTTATCAGTCAGACCGGTTCTAGTCGTTGATTCGGCGGTCTGATAAATGTGGTGGGCAGTCACCACAAGTTGATGATTTGAAGTCAAGTTCTTCAAGAGCTCCCTTTCTTCCTCCCATTGTTGGCATAGAAAGAAGGTGTGGTATGCTGAGTCCACCTCTCCACAGTACCAGCAACCATCGTCATCTGTCAGGTGAAATCTCTTCAGATAGCTGCCAAAGCTACCATGGTGAGATAAAAACTGAGTCATGTAGAAGTCGATTTCTCCATGCTCTCTCTCTGTCCAACTTCTTATGTCCTTAATGAGAGTTTGTGTCCATTACCTTATTGGCATGCACCCAATCCTTGACAAACCTCAAAGAAAAAATCAAATATAATATCTCTAGGAGTCCAAAATATTGGTCTACAACAACCACTTCCAATGGGGTTTTTAAAGATGATTATCATCATGGATTGAGTTAAGTTTAGTAACAACAAATTCCTTATGAAGAATCCAGTCATAGAATTGATTAAACGTATTGAGCTAATTTTGAATGTGGTGGCTTTAGTAAACTTTGATATCCAATGGAACATGAATGGGAGAACATTAAAATTGTAACGTTTTTATAAACATCCTGTATAGAAACACACTAGTAGAACAAGTTTAAAAAAATGATCTCAAGAGATAATATTCAGGTTGAAAGGATATAGAGATAGATAATATACAGGTTGTTTATAAAAAAATATTACAATTTTAACGTTCTCCCATTCATCTTCCATTGGATTTCAAAGTTTACTAAAGCCACCACATTAAAAAGTAGCTCAATAAGTTTAATCAATTTTATAACTTATATAAAATTAACCAATCCTAGATTTTAAACTTTTGCATTTTACAAATTAACTCCAAAATGCAAAAGTTTCAAATCTGGGATTGGTTTAATTCTAGAAAAGTTTACCCTACAACAAAATATTTGACCTCTATTGAATGTTCAATCTCATAAATATAATCTAGTTCATTCTTGGGTTGAAAAGTAACTTTTATTCTATTTAACGCATTAAATAATTTATAGTGATAAATACATTTTGATGATGTAATACATTATTCTGGCAAGTGTAAGATTTGAACCAATTTGCTATCAGCATAAGCTTAAATTGGAAGTTCTATAAGTGCTCCAGGATATGGATCTTAAAAACCTCATATGTCCACATTTCTAGATCTTGATTTGAGAGTTTAGACTAATTATATTCTCAGTTCTGAAGTTCAACGTATCATGTGTTCTTATGTAGAATCTTGGAGCATTAGAAAAAAGGTTTATTGTACTATCACTAGTACAAACGAATACAACATTTTCCAATATAATTTTTATTTTGTGCAAGGCCTTTCTGAATCAAAGATTCCATCATCAGGCACTTCACTTGTGATCCTCTGCTTGTGTACAGAGTGTCAGTAATGCACACAAGGACTGGGTGTGTGGTCTGGCTTACATTCCTGGCCAGCCATTTATACAACTTGCACATTGAAATGAACTAGTTACCTAACAGTTCCTTCTTGAAACTGATCCTCTGCTTGTGTACAGAGTGTCAGTAATGCACACAAGGACTGGGTGTGTGGTCTGGCTTACATTCCTGGCCAGCCATTTATACAACTTGCACATTGAAATGAACTAGTTACCTAACAGTTCCTTCTTGAAACTGATCCTCTGCTTGTGTACAGAGTGTCAGTAATGCACACAAGGACTGGGTGTGTGGTCTGGCTTACATTCCTGGCCAGCCATTTATACAACTTGCACATTGAAATGAACTAGTTACCTAAAAGTTCCTTCTTGAAACTGATCCTCTGCTTGTGTACAGAGTGTCAGTAATGCACACAAGGACTGGGTGTGTGGCCTGGCGTACATTCCTGGCCAGCCATTGCTGCTCTCAGTGTGTCGTGGTGGAGTGCTCAAACTGTGGTCCTCGGAGAGTTGTCAGCTGCTGGGAGAGATGAAGGCACACGATTCTCCCGTCAATGCCATCACTACTAACAGTTCCCATGTCTTCACTGCAGCCAAGTAAGTTCAACATGACATCATTTTTCAGTGAAACAAAAAAATATAATTATGAAAGAATAATTCACAACCTTATCAACTTATTTTCTAAAATATTTCTGTTCACTGAGTACGAATTCAGTAAGTTATAGTAATTAATCCTATTAATTAAATTGTTTTTAAATCAACATGTATATAGATTTCTTCTACCCAAAACTGAAAATGAATTATCTAGCTTTTAAACGTATTATGATAAATTGTTGTGTTCGTTTACCAACCTCTGTCCTCAGTGACCAATGCTATTTATTAATTTATGTAAATAAAACTTCATCTGTATTGCAATCAAAAGGGATCTTTAATTCAACCTTAGAATTACAAGGCTGCTCTGCCTGCTGATTAATTTTTAACTTGAATTATCTTGTACCAATGTGATTCCTGCTCCTGCCATTGACAGAGTGTAGGGAAAGGGAGGCTGCTGCCAGTCGCTCACTGGCCCTTGTTTTACAGTTGTGGCGAGGTGAGGATCTGGCGAGCTCCTCAGGTTGCCAACAACAACGCCATGACAATGTCTACGGGACGCATGTTTGAACTCTCCGTCTAACACCTAGGCTGTTTTAGTTTTGTATTTTGACTAGGTTAGCTTAGATTTGCTGAGGAGAATGGAACAGAGTCGATTTGTCTCTCTAATATTAATTAATATGATGCATAATAGGAGCATTCATTCTGAATGTTCTGTTCAGTTTGCCAATTAGTTACACAACTATTACTCGTGGCCGAGTATGAAATGAAGACTAGTGGGTTCGTGTATCTACTATCTCTCTAATATTAATTAATATGATGCATAATAGGAGCATTCATTCTGAATGTTCTGTTCAGTTTGCCAATTAGTTACACAACTATTACTCGTGGCCGAGTATGAAATGAAGACTAGTGGGTTCGTGTATCTACTATCTCTCTAATATTAATTAATATGATGCATAATAGGAGCATTCATTCTGAATGTTCGGTTCAGTTTGCCAATTAGTTACACAACTATTACTCGTGGCCGAGTATGAAATGAAGACTAGTGGGTTCGTGTATCTACTATCTCTCTAATATTAATTAATATGATGCATAATAGGAGCATTCATTCTGAATGTTCTGTTCAGTTTGCCAATTAGTTACACAACTATTACTCGTGGCCGAGTATGAAATGAAGACTAGTGGGTTCGTGTATCTACTATATACTTTGTTACATGTAGCATATTACTGGAATCAAAGTCATGTATGTGCTCTATATGACTAATCTCTTTGTTTTCGTGAGTATTGTAAAACGATAATATACAGTTAACATACTTATAGTATAATATAATAATAAATGCCACTGATGCAGAAACAACACCCTTATAATTTTAAACTTTGATTGCTTTTATCGTTTACTAAGGATATAAAGATATGATGCAAATGTTTATGGCTGGATGATAATAGTTGAGCTGTCCTCCTCCAATATGAGTTCAGGCCACCAACATTGTTATCAGTTAGAAAATAACTTGCAATAGTTACATACAGTCCAGTAACTGAGTAGACAGAATGTTTGCAGTTTCAGGTCTAATATTTTAAATTTTAACGTGCTTTATGTGTTTTGATTGTTTTTATTTTGTTACGTAAAGCTACCAGAGCCGTTTGACCTACATTTTTTGGAGCATCTGAAGCTTCTATTTTAATCATTTTTTTTTTTTTTTTTAATTTTTGTATCTGCCGCTACTATTTTAAATTCATGATTTATCATGCATATAAAAGCAAGCAATAAACCATTGAGACCATGTTAAGAAGTTGAGGTGTTGAAATCAACAAGGAATTGCACATTGTGCGCTAAACAATACTTTCTGGCATTCAGTTGTATTATAAGACAGCAAGTTTGGAGCTAAATATGCATTTCGTCTCTGTAGGCATTGTTGAAGCACAGGGAATTAGTACATTGACTCATTTTATATCTGCAGCCTGCAAACCAAAATTAACTGTAGTTTGTTGTTTTTGTGGTTGAGTGATGATTCTCTCCTCAAAAACATAACAAACAGTTTAATTGTAGACAGGATAATATATCCAGTATGTTCGTTACCTTTACTTTTTATTTGAGACAGATACAAAATAAACGTAATAATAATTATCTGTTACTCATATATGTGTAAATGATATATTATTAATACACTGTACATTAATATTAAAATGTAGTGTAGTGTGCAAAAAAAGGAAATGAATTTACGTTTTTTTCTCTGTCCACTATATATTGCAATTTAATAAATCAGTGTAATGATTAATTAGTTGTTTTTTGTTTTAACAATTACAGATTTAACCAGATATCTTAATTCTCAAACATGGTATTTTAATGTGCACAGTAATCCCTAAAATGGAACAGTTAGTGGAGAATGGTTATCTAAATCATGAGTGATACATTTGTCCATTTGTGGTTTCTAAATTGTCAGTGATCAAAGATAGTTGGCTGGGCTGAGTCTCACCATGAGGATTCCATTGGTTGTCTTTGACCTCTTTGACATATTTTCACAACTTATCTTGATATTGGAATCGTACACTTTATCAATTCTGATGATGAATGTCAACACCCAACACATGTTTCTACCAAATTGAAACTGATATTTGGTTGTTTACGAGGAATGCCTTCATGTGTCACTCACACAAGCTTGAGGCATGGAGACAAACTACAGGAATATATGAAACGACTTTTAATAAAAAAAATTTCTCATATTACAATAACAGCATATATTATTATATATGTCAATAATTCAATTAGAATTTATTTCTAAGGTTTTCATTGACAGGTAAGTTTTAGTTTATTAGTCATAATATTGTAAATTTCTCATACAAGTGACTTTCAATAAAATCTTAAGTTACCAATTCATATATCTTCTATAAACTCTAACTTGAATCTAATTAAAAAATTCTATACAATCTATGATTGTTGGATACTCATTATCATGGTGCTGTGAATGTGTATTTTGTCTCTCATATACAAAAAATAATGTTCTCATCCCTGAAGGTACTTTTAAGTGTCTTTATAAAAAATGAATAATACCAGTCCCAGATTGCGCCCACTTTAAAAATGTTGTTCTTCTGCTGTTTAGCAAAATATTTTTTTACCATTAATTAAAAAAAAACCCACTAATCTTCAAAGGAATACAGTTTTTTTTTAGTTAAAACGTAGATGTCTGGTTCTAAAGAGATTTCAACCTGGTTGACTTTTTTCTATTCTTCTCTCCAAGTTTAAACTAATTTTTTTGTATTAGAAAGGTTGTAAATTGTGAATTGACTGATCTCTTATTGCTAGTATTACTTGTTTGACTGTCTTTGTTACCTGTTAAGTTTTCTTTTGGTTTAATGTATAATCTTGTATTTTGTCTGTGTTGTTTTGTTTTTAATTGTATGTATTAACTTATTTAAATATACTTTTATAACAACATTTATTATATTATCTGTGCATACAGCAGCTTAATATTTATACATAATTTTTAAGTAGAACTATTTTTTATTTACTGTGGAGTCCTGCTAGTTTAAGTAGTTGGAACCAAAGTTTATTTAGATTGTAATATTTTCTGACTAAATAAGTATTTAATAATATGTTACAGAAATAAATATTTGTAAATAAAGTCAGATTTATAGAAAATATGGGTCTCTGGTAAATGGAAGATTTAAAACTTTTTACTAGCTGAGAGATGTGCAACTAGTTTGTTACATATTAATAGTATTGGTACAAAGCTCTATGGAAATATGCACATGTTTACAATGTATTTTGTAACTGGTAATGAGTAATGGGGAAGATTATTTGAAAGTTATTGTTGTTATAACAGATGTTCAGTTTCAACTATCTTTTTTGTTTATCTCTGTGCTACAATACAGGTAGGAATCCCATTTCATTGCAGCAGTTCATGCTTCGTAACCCAGGTTAAATGTTGGTGAAAAAACTTTATTTCAGCATACTTTTGTGTTTTAGTACTAACCCTCACTGAAACTTAAATTATTTAAACACTTGTATAAAACCTAACTTAATGAATAAAAATTTGTATTATGTAGCAAGATATTTCGTATTATTGTAACATATAATATATGTAGCAAGATATTTCGAGAAAGATTTCATCTGTAGACTTTAAATTTAGTATGCAACTTTATTTCTACATGAACAAGAGTGAGTTCTATGATGGTGCATGTCCAACATGGAATTTGGCTGCGCATCATTGAAGCCTATCATTCAGTAGGCTTGTACAACTTTTTTTGTCTGCCGGGGAGATGTAAACATTTCATTTCTGTATGATATTCTGCTTATCTGTCCAAAATTTTGCATGCAACTTCAGCAAAGCCTGTTACGCAACATTTGGTGTGCACACTCCTATCTTATTATATGTAAAGTTAATAATAGTAAAAATTAAAATACATAACAGTAAAACAATGCGACCTTACAATTATTAAGATAACAGAAAATTTAATAACGTAGTGAAGCAGTATAAATCTTATACTGTTAATATACCTTAACAGGAATGATACTAATATTTACGTAGAATTGCATTAATCAACGACATATAATCATAAAATAGTAAGAAGAAAAATATTTATATAAGATATATGTCAACATATTGTGCTTAAAAGGCCATAAAATGGCATCTATAAATTACACAGAGAGGAAAAATAAAATAAGTCTCTAGAAAAATAAACATAAAATAATTCTACAATACCTATCACCTCAATTACAAAATTAATAAAATAATTTGTATTACCAATAATTAAATCTCTCAAATACAAGTGCAATTTTCTTCAGAGGCCAATCGGAAAATTCTGCATTCACACATTTTTTTAAAACAGCATTAAATTAAGAAATAAATAAATTTATTTTACACAGTAATTTGTATAAAGCCATTGATACATAATAATCAGGAATATTATTATTTTTTTTTTCGTGAAGAATATATCACTAATATAGAAAGGAAGTCACATAATTCTTTCTCTTCAAAAAGTGTTGTTCAGTGCATGATTAGTATATATCATAGTTGCTTGCACAGTATGTTTTTGTCACTATGTAAGTAAGTCCTTTCTAGTTTGAAGGTTCTTCTGGTGGTCATAACTAAACCATTAAATATTGAAATTTAGCAATTAAAACATATAAAATATAACTTGAACTCTTTACTGTCTGCTTAACATTAAACTATTATTAGGTTTGTAATAGGATTTTGTCAATTAGATATGTTTTCATGAAAAACTATCAATTTTGCACTTTTTACAAATAGTATTAATTTAATAGTTTTGTTGGTTAAAAGTAGGCAAGCACAGCTTGTGGAATGAAGCTTATACACTCACTGTATGTGTGCAGCCTTAAAATGGAATAGCAGCAGAACTTTACTTTAGTTTATTGTGATGCCTATCTTGTTTGTGTTACCAGTTGTGCTTTGTTTTGTCACTGAATTGATGTCAATAAAACACAATATGATTCAAAAATAAATACCCATATTATTTTGCTATTTTGTTCATGCTGAAATAACTGAGTTTCAGAACTAATACACTCATTGTTATTACTTTTTAAAAACCAACACAACTGAGTCCCTCCGGGTAGATATGAAAAATTACTTAACTCGTAAACTGGCAGTCAACATTATTTACATTATTAAACTGACAATGGGCAAGTCAGCACTACCACCACTACGTATATGTCATTTCAAACAGAAAGAATTGCTGATTTCATTGGTGAAATTTGTTTTACTGTTTTGGCAACAATGATATCTCAGTGACATCATAAAACTTACCTTCTGTTCAGAAGAATCATCTTCATCTAGCCATTTTGAATCCAGTGACTGTCTGTTTTGATTTAGTCACAAAAGGTGTTACAATACACTTTACCAGGTATGTCCCACAACTTTTAAAAAATTAAAAAGTTTGGTTATTAATTTTGTTATATTTAGTAGAGTATAATTCTCTAAATTTTTGATATATTTTGGAAACATTTTGTGAAAAAACTATATTTTGAGTACATTTTTGAAAATAATCATTGTACCTGTAGTAACAAATTTAGCCTGTTGTGTACTATTTGTAATTTTTACGATATATTTAATTTTTCTTCAAGAGAACCTGGATACCATTATATATTTTCTGAAACTAGATAAAATTACGAATAAATTAGATATCTTGGATTCTAATATTTGTTGTATTATCACACTTTACAAGGTGCAGTTCCACCACTTTTCAAAAATAAAAAAAATGGAAAAAATTATAGTTGAACATTTTTGTTTAATTATGTATGTATAATTTTTGATATTGCAATTATCTCCACATTTCCCTGAAAAAAATAGTGTATTGCACATGTCTAATACAAATTCATCGAGTACAACATTTTTAAAGTTCAAGTACAAATACTCAAAAATTTCCTGCTATCCTGAAGAAAAATTACCACCAGTTCTTTGGTTATCAGTCGGATATCCATGATATTCTTGTTATACATTAACTAACCAACCACTTCTGTGTTTGGACTTTCATTTTCAATTTTCTTATCTTTATATAATTGTATTTGTGTGTGTGTGTGTGTGTGCGCGCATGCGTGCGTGCGTGTGTGTGTGTGTGTGTGTGTAATTTGAGTATGCATGTGTGTATGTTGTCTTAAGAGTAGTTTTTTAACAGTTTAACTTCGAATAAGATCATTCTATTAGCTTACAACTTCTATTAAGGCATAAAATGACCAAAGGATTGTATGCAAAGGCAGTGAATCTCTTTGTTGATAGTACATCACGCGGCAGACCTTACAAGTCAAGCTTATCGAACAGAATTGAATAATCAATGCAGGGTAATGAGGTCACAGAATTGAAAGCTATGCAACCTCTGGTCTGACTGAGTGGTAATAAAATTTATGAAACTGTAATCAGCTGCTTTGTAAGAGCTGTAACAGAAATAAAATGCCTTTTGAAGCTATGTATCCAACAACTCAAACTAGCATTAAATATTTCCAAAACTTTAGAAAATACCCAGCAGCAGTGCAATCTGTCTATAATTGGTCAACTGTGTATTGTCAAAGTTTTAAAAATGGATTTATCATTGCATACTTAAGCTTATTTTAAAAATGTTCTATTTTCAAAAGACTAAGATAAGCAAGAGTTGGGTTTTGAGTTGATTAAGTTTTTGCTTTAAGAACTGTAGTTTATGTTAACTAATTTGTTTCATTTATTTCTGTATTGTAGTTGTTAATTTTACCAAATATTTAGATTAGCAGGACTCTACTATAAATCGACAGGTTCTAACAGCCTTCAAGAAACTAATAAATACTAATAATTTGCAACTTAAATGCCTTTAGTAGACTGAAACGCATTGTAGTGCAAGTCACAGAGTCCTATTGTAATTATTAGTGACTGCAGCAATTGTAAGTCTTTATATAAGTAGTGACATAAAGTCAAAATAATATCTTCAATTTTATTGAACAGTAAACCTTTTTGTTGTATTTTTAAAATAAATAGAGTGGAAATAAGTTCTTTAGGTAGCTTGTTATTGTTTCTTTTTAACTAAACAATAGTACAAAAAATATACTTTAAAATTAAAATATTGTATTTTTTGTGTAAAAGTACTAATGATGATTTATAATAAAGAATAGTCATCATGAATAGATTTTATTTTTCAGTAGGCAATACTTTCCATCCCAGAATAACTTTTTTATGTTCTGTTAACATATAGTTATTTAAACCTAATTTAAATGACTGCTATGTAAGTATTATTTTAACAAAATACCTGATTGCATTGTAACCTTGTTCATTTGTTTAAAATAGTTACATTGAATTTTTCTAATTTATTCAGATTTTATAATTTTGCTACGTAAATACAAATAGCAGAACCGTGACTGGTATTCATGTTCCTCATTTGCGTTTTATTTTGTAAATTGTGTCAAATGTATACTACATTCATTTAAATTTATCACTTTATGGCCAACAGCTACATACGGTAGAATGCTTTTAAAGTAGGTTAATAAATTTTGTATAGTATTTGTTATATTTTTACAACTAAGTGTTATAAATAAAACCTGTTGTAAGTTCGTAACATAACTAATTAGTTGTAAATCCTTATTAGATACTCGGTACGAGCTGTCGCTAGCAACATTGGTGATCGATGTATGAACTTAAGCCAAATAAATAAATCAAAATAATATTATTTCAACATCTAATTGTTGTAGTAGTCAAATAAAAATAATTAGTTTTTAATGTGGGATAGCAAAATTACTTTTTTATTCTATTAATTATATAATACTTTTGATGTACAGAAATAATACATGTGTTTCATTCTTTTGAAAACTTAATTTTGCAATTTGAATTTAAATCAAGTTGCACATTTTTCTAAATATTATTACTGCATATTTTGTTTTATTTGATCAAATCCATAATTTAATCAGTCTCTTATTTAATTAATCAAATATTTTTCTAAGACATTGTTCTTTCAAAAAACTAACTGTGATTTGATTTTTGTGACTGATAGATAACTTTTAAGAAACCTGTAGAAATATTTAAAGATTTTCAGTGGTATCTTCCTTGGCCCCAAAAATATAATCCAGAATGTGTCACACCCAAATTATCTATTAAAATACAAAAGAGGCTATAAAAGAAAAATCTGGGAAAATGTTCCATTGTTAATAGAACACAATCCATGAATTGAAGTAATGCTTTATAAAATACTATATTAAGACAATAAACGAAAGAAGAAATTAAGTCTTTATATATTCCTGTTTCTCCCTCCTTAGAGGTTAAGGGATATAAAGGACTTGTAGTCCAAACAGCAGTCCTCTTTGATATCCAAGTAAATTTATTTCATCAACTCTCGACTACGTAACTAATATAGAATACATTTCTTTGCATTGTGAACTTTTGTTGTGTATAACCTCTCCAAGTTTTTAAACTCAGCTAACTTCTTTCCACTCTAAACCATTTCTCTATATACTCCTCTGACACTCAGAAAATCTGGCCTTTGTGGATTCTTTAGTTTGTTGTCCTAATATAGAGGGTGCTTACTCAATTCTATTGTATTTTTTTATGATTCCTGGAAGACTATGAACATCAGTCTGCAAATGTTTTCTTTCGGAATTGTAGATTCTGAAAATTACTGTAATTTAAATGTTTTCACGAAAGTAGCCAATTATGTTAAAAAATATAATTAACCATTCAAATACCAAATGTAATTCAGAAATTCTACATGTATGTGAAATTCCTTTGAGGGTGGTATCCTAAGTTGCTAATAACTTAAAATGTGTTAAAAGCAAAAACCTACTTTAAATAACAAAATCCAGCTTGCATTGAAATCCTTTTCTTGGCAGAGGGGTGCTAAAGTACAAGTCACAGTATGTGGCCTGACAGTGTCTGTATTAAGGAGGAACTTGTGGACCTGTGTTTATAGAGAGAAATATATTAATTTATTTTTTCCTAAAAAAATAAGCTCTTAAAAGGTTTCCAATTGGTTTGGAGACATTTACTGATTTGAACTAAATATTAATTCTTTAGACAAATACAGTATGTTTTATCGGGGGATATCACATATCAGATCTATAGAATATAATTACATAGCACTACTAAACTTTGTTAACAGTATAAATCTGACTTGAAAAAACTCCTAAAAAAATTTGATAGCTAGGAAACCATTTGGAAAAATGTTTTAAGTAGTAGAAATGCCGTCCATTAATTTTACCATGTTTAAGGTGATATATTCTTTACTTGAAGCACTTCAAAAACCATATTATTTGTACTTTTGAACATTGCAAAAAGAATATACACATATTGAAGCTCTGCTTTTTGATTTCACATGAGGAGAGTGAACATTTTCCTGATCAATAATTGCAGATACAACAGCTAAAAGCTAGATTTTATTTTGAGTTTTTATAAAATTTTGTAGGATTTTTATATTTATTCCCTTTGATACTATAACAACTCTGTTTGTTAACTTGTTTTCTTTAAGTATGGTAAATTAGTTCTTCAAAAGAATGTTTAAAAGTAGATTATATAAGGTTTGTATTTTGAAATTTACCTATTTTTATCTGTTACTTTTATGTATTGCCTTTAAAATATTATACAAATAAATAGTTATAACAAGAATTTTTGTTTTTCATTTCATTACAAAACATTCTTTCAATGCTCAGTGGAACTGTATAAAGGTGAATAAATGTATTGCTTTTGATTAGTGGCTTGGCTTTCTTTTAATTTCATAAGCTATCATATATGTTGCCATATCCATAATTGAGAATCACACATATAATTTGCTATACTGAGGAAATTTTAACATTATCCTAAAAAGGTATGATTGTACAAAATGTGTATAGAATACAACAGTGTCTGTAACAATGGCTCTACTAATTGTTGCCTCTGTAAATAAGTTTAGTTTAAAATAATAGCTTATTAAGATTTTCAGGAATTAAATGTCATGTAGCATAATTATACAAAAAATAATAAATTTAATGAAAATTTATGAATGCCAAGGTTCGTTCAATTTGGCAAAGATAAAAAAATTAACCTTCATTCACTATACGTAGTAATACTGCAACTAGTAAAATTCAGTAACAAAATACTAACATGTTAAATAAAAACATATGTATCTATCACTCACATAACAAATATAACATATTCAACATGACTGCAATGTGGGGACAACAAACCACGAAGTGCACTATTGAAGAAGATATGCACTCCTGGCTCATATCATTAGGAAACTGATGTCATCAGTCACAGAGAGATATTTGGGGTGACTTGTCTTTATAGTCTTAACCTAGTCATGTCTTCCTGGAAAAGGTCGGTTAATCCGATGGACTGTTAAGAGGGAGCCTATTGTACACAGCTGTTCCTGAATATGTCATAAATAAATGGAGGAATCCAATGTGACATCCATCACAGTCGATGTGCACATTTTTCTCAAGAATACATTTAGTATATAACAAGTGTAATTTTTATAATTTATTTTTAAAGCTGTAAACTACTGGAGCATATTTACTTAGTATTGAGTAATGGTTTTCGTTAATAGTCAACCACATTCAATTCTTTAATTTGCAATAGATGTATCAAACAATATATGAATCTCAACGAATAAAATCTGGCCACATAAAATGCCTGCTTGCGTTAGTAAATAAGAGAAGTAAACGAGTTAGTAAAAATTTGCTTGCCACTTGCATTGAAGACTGTTTCTGTGTTGTATACTGCTCAACCACCATTACAATTTCTGAACTTATATTTTGGCTAGGTGGTGTTTGTTTAAAGTAAAAATGGGTGTGACACACTTAGCGAATCTTGATTTTGGTGTGTTCAGCATTAGGGTTGATTTGTTATTCTAAATGCATATTACTCTTAGATCATTAAAAGTTTGTTCCGTCTGAAGAAGAACTGAGATCAGGTTCTGGCGAACAATGTTTTAACACAATTAATTAAAAATAACGGATATCCTTAACAGTCTCTGTTATTGTGTTTACTTGATGTGAAAGAAAATATGTAAACATTTTATTTCATCAAGGTCTTTTTGTTTCTTAAGAGGAAAAGCAATCTATGTACAAAAAAAGAGTATCTGTTTGGATACTTGTTGAATGCAACTAATTACATCTGTGTTGAAAACCTTTTTAGAAAACCCTAATTAATTGTAATATTTTTTGAATTTGTTCATAAAACTCGAGTTCTCCAAATTTTAATTTTTGACAGTTATTTTCTTATAAATGATTTTAAAACTAGTAGCAACTGGATCTATGTTTACATATAGGGTTAACTACAGATTCCTGTAATCAAATAAAGAGCCATTAGCATACAAAATAGCTAGTTAGACCTTACAAGTATCTGCAGCATTTTTTGCAAGCTGAACCTTAAAAAAAGTTTCCAGAATTTGTACCCTGTAGTTGTATTACATCGTCATTCATTAATAAAAAGGTTTTGAGGAATTTTTGTTGATTCACACTAGTTATTATTTGTACTGTATCTTGTAACTGGGTAATAAAGTTGGTGTGAATAGTTGTGATACAAGCATTAAACAGGATAATCATTATTTTAGTACATTGCAACAAGAATTGACAAGCTGATCAACATGTTGTTAAGTGTACATCATAACTACACCTAGGAAAAAGTTAGCAGAGTCTGCTTCAATTTGCACAGTACCAGTTTTGAAGTAATAACATCCAAATCCCACAAATACTCTGTTTTTGATATGCGTGTTTCCTGCACACAAGAAGCTCTTTTGTCAGATATACATTTGCCAGCTCAAGAGTTTTGATGTTGTATAGACTATCGAAATTTAATGATATAGTTGGTATAGTCTCAATTGGTCACTACATATCATTACTCACATGTTATGTAATTAATGATACGCCAAACTACTGTAATACTGGATGAAAAAAAACTAGTTTCTTATAACATAAACCAAAATTTTAACTGTAACTAAATACAGGTTATAAAAAAGCACTTGGTCAACAATAAAAGCCTTTATTATAACAAAAATAAATGTGTTTTATCTTCTTGCAGTGACAACACGGTGCGGCTGTGGAGACTCAACAATCGCCTAGACATGTTGGTTAACGTGACGTGACATGTGTTCTTGCTGCTAGAAGTGCTCCTCAATACAATCCTGCGCTTCCTCGCCAGACTGTTCACCATCTTCCGAGCGTTCCTGCACTCCTGATAGAGTTGTACAATTATTAGTTTTTATTTTATTGTTTTAACTATGTCACTTGTATTTTAATAGTGTTGCTTTAATTACATTAGTTATGAAACCAACAGAGATTTTAACATTTTTATTTTAAGTTAAACTTGGATCAAAAATAAAATAAATGGAAGTACACATCATGAAGGCGCTAATATTTGAATCACTTAATTATACTGGCTCTATAGCCTACCACATCTATTTTGGCTGGGACACATAAAAGTCCATGATAAGGGCCTATTTAAAATGCTCAATTTAGCTAATTTACATTCACATATTGTGAAATAAATCAAAATTAGACATATTATATTCCTAATGAAAAGCTTTATAATAACTGTAACTAAATATTGCTTTACACTTCGTTTTGTAAACTCTATTTTTAGGGGAAAATATATTTGAGTACATGAAATAAAGTAGTAAAAACCTAAAATGGCTTAATATAATATATAACAAATATGTATAACTAATTCTACAGCTAGTGTAGAAAACATGCCACTGAACAACATGCATAATTTGTCTTGAAAGTTCAGCCTATTTTTTAACGAAACTTAAGTTAATTTAACGTTAGTGCCTTTAATTAGTGTCATACTACCCTATTACGAGTAAATGATGATTAAAAATATATATAATAGTGAGGCTAAATTTAATCAAAATTAATGATTTATTCAAAAGATAAAAGACTGTTTGCTTAATAAAAAGCCTTTTCATTTTATTGACATAGATAATTAAGAAAGTATATTCAGTTTATAGTTAAAAGTGATGCTAATATTTTTAACTCTGTTCCTCATTAGGTGCTGGACAGCTAATCTTCCTCTAATGATATCTTTCTAAGCAAAGATTCATTTTATCATCCAGCGATTTTACATATCATTGTCAGTATTGAATCAATTAATCTTACACTTAATCTTACAATTTTGTTATATAAATATATCTTAGATTTTTAAGCTCTAGACAATAATTTTAAAATAAAGTATCATTAGTTATTATATAAGCAGTGATTTGTAATTTCTCTGTATAAAATGCTGTTATGGCCTTTTTGCATTTATAATATTTATATTTTATTTATTACTTTATTTCTCTTATTTATTTGTCATCCATCACCTTTACTAATTTACCGTTTAAAGTGTATGTTTTAAGATTTAGTTTTATTTAAATGTGATAACAGTTTCCAAAGTATTTTAATATTAATTTGTATGACTTTTTCAATTTTATCTACAACATAGTATATTAAATCGATAAGATTGAAGTTCCACAAAGTTTTAATAGAGTAGTAGCGTTGTTCTTATAAGCTCAAAAATTATCCAACTATTATTTTTGAAAAGCTGTGATTAAGAATAAAAATATTTATAACTTTATATTTGACCATAACTTGCTTCTCCAAACATTCTTGTATAATGCAGTAAAGTATATAAAAGTTGCCTAATTTTTTGACTATGCACTTGACATTAATAACACAACAAATTATTATAAATGATATCAACAACAGTAGTTGATACGTTATAAATGAAAGAAGAAAGAAATTATAAACTTTTTGAACAAACCCTTGTGAAATATTTAAAATTTTGCATCAGACCATTAATATAAATTTTGTAATGTTGCTTTATCCACCTGCTTTTTACATTCTTATAATTCGGTTCATAATGATTTAGTTTACATTTTATAACTTTTATGCAAATTCCTCCTTTTTTTCGTAAAGATTTATTACTAAACTATGGCTTATATACAAATTTATAATAAAAAAAGTAACTTAAGTTTACAAGTCTGAATCTGTAAAAAGCATTAACATAGCTTTTATTTTGAAAGTAAGCTGTAATTTTAAATGGCTAAAGATCTGGTATTATCACCAATAGATCTTACGTTGGCAACTAACAGTTTTAGAAACAATATAAATAGCAAATATAAGTACATAGTAAAATTGTTATAACCAATAAAGATAGTGAGTACCTAACGCTATAGAATTAACAACATGTTTATATTGGTGCCTTTATCTTTGTATGTGAATAATAAATATTAAATGCACCTTTTTATAAACAAGCACTGTGTAAGACATACAAGATAGATGTATTTATATTATAGCAAATCAATGTTTTATTTTATTTTACACATGAAACGGGTTTTTCTAGAAGATATTAGATTCTGTGAATCTCTTATGTAAAAATATACATTAGTAATAAAGTATTTGTTTACAGTTTTGTTAAAAATATTATAATTTGCTGTCCTCCAGTTTTTTCCCACACCCTTCCTCAAGATTTCTTCAGTATCATACACAACTTGACTTCAAATAAAGATAAAATATCACTATATTTTAATATTTATAAATAAAAATCTTTTATTTTTTCAGTGTAAATCAAATAAAAAAAGTTTGTTTGGAGAAACTAAATTAGAAATTCCTTTTAAAAGATGTAAAAGAAATTGCAATACAATGGTCAGCATATCTTTGTCATGGAAAAGTTGATAATTTAGGCTCAGTTGGAAATTCATGTCCCTAAGAGAATCCATAATCATCAGTAGACAAAATTGTTAGATATGAAAAATAAATAAGTATCCTTGTTTACCAGTACAGAGGCAAAGAGAATCTTGGAATTTTATAATAGAATGTTAGTCCTTTGTAATAAAAAGACCTATCAAATCCTGTGGGTTGTATATGGAGGTTGTCTCTCATTGTAGTGTTGTAGTCATGATCTCTAGTAATATTTAGTAAGTGGGTTTTTGATGACCATATACTAAACACTTCAAAGTGATGCAACAGTTTGTAAAAGAACGGTGTATATACAGACTTATAGGTGATCTAAAATTTTACCCCCTATAATGTTTAGGAAGTTTATATTTCATCGTTGCAATACTTCAAATGTAAAAATTAAGTAAAATTTAGATATCTTGTTTCTGGTGACCCACAACAATTTTATCCCCACCCAATCACCAATTTTATGTTAGCCATTTTGCATAATATATTTCTAACATGTTTACACTGTAAAAAAGACCTCCAAGCAAAAAAAAAATCAAACGAAGACCAATATGCCATATTTTATGTCAGAAAAGAAGAAATATGCCTAACATTATACTGTCGTCAACACTTTAATCTTTAAAACAAAACAAGTAGAATTTGGCCTATTTTCCAGTGTTTAAATATATTTCTAGTTAAAATTTACATCAATATACACACCTAAGATTACTATATTAGAAAGAACTACCAGTTCATCAATACAATCCATCCTCTGAAGAAAAGATTTATTGTGGTGTGTTTTAAAATGAACAACTTCAGATTTTTTTTGTTAAAAAATAAATCACTTTAATTAAACTAATCATTCAATTCAGATAATTGGTGGAATTAAACGATGCAAATTTACAGTGTTTAAGCATCTTAATTGCAATTGTGTCATCAGCGTGGGATATTAAACCTTCTGTGATTACATAAAGGCCATTTACATAGACCTAATACGGTTCACACGATCAAAAGCCCTGGGTAAATCACAAAACACACCAGCAGAGGTTAGTGATGCATCCAGTCAAACTGGTACACATAGTTAACTCATTGAGGTAGTAGTTATATGAGCCTCTGCAGGGCTGGTAGCAGCAATTAAATTAGGTGAAAATGTAAGTGTTTAGTTATACCGTCATAGCTTTTTTTTGTTTATGATAGAGCAATGAAATTTGAAACATTGTTTAAAATAATTGTTCCTCTACATTTTTATATAAAATTTAAAGAACCAAAATGCTTTATTTAAAATCTTTTAAATAAAAGATTTTAAATAAAGCATTTTGGTTAAAAAAAAAACCAAAAATGTTTTTATGTACCTACATAAAAACATTTTTTGTAAAAAATAAATTGAAATGAAAAAACACACTTTTTTAAAGTGAAACATTTTAAACTGTGCATTTAGTACCTATGTTTCTTTTTAATAGTCTATGTTTTTTACACAAGAAAATATAATGAACCATATATCTCAAAATTCGAATTGAAGACAAACAAACAAAATTAAATAATCACCACTGTTATTTTAATCATTCCACACAAAAGTCAGTAGCTATGGTATCTATGATGTTCTATGGTAAGATTCATAGTTCACAATACTAGATGCAGACACGTCTTTTTATATTAAAAATATTAGACAACCTCCATAATCAGGGTCTGATTCATCTATAATTAAATTAGTGCAATGGTTTCTAGATCGGGGTATAATGCAATCTTCAAAGGATTTATCATTATCACTGTCACTTGAATTATGCTCACAATCACTGTACAACACTTTATCAACTTCAAAATCACTGAAGTTTTCACGCTCCATCATTACACATAAAGTAAACAAACAGTCAGAGAACAAATTATACAAGATGATGAACCATCAGTTGATCAGCAGCGAAGCAGACACAACATATTTTAAAAGTCAGTATGAAAGCGAAATTATTTGTTTGTGTCATCTAAACACTTAGTAAGAATCATACCAACGATATCTAGCTGAAATACGATGAACTACGTTAACAGTGTAATGTCAAATGCCGACCACGTAACCAGTGCCTGACAACGTTCAGTCCCGGCTGAGTGCCATGTAACCAACATGTGTGTCTACCTCAATGGGTTAATGTCCTATCTCTCTAACATAAAGCTATTTAGCATAATTAATTTTAGCTTGTCATTAACCTACATGTGGACGAACTTCAGGTAAAAGAAGGGATAAAGAGACCCCTTGGTGGAATGAAAGAATTGCTGAAGCAGTTAAAAACAAAAATAGAGCTTGGCGAGAATGGTTTAAGGATAGGTCAAATGAAAAGAGGGATAAATGGAAGAGACTTGCAAGGGCATCAGCAAAGATGATGAAGGAGGCAAAGGAGAGGACATGGAAGGATTTTGAAGAAAAACTGAAATCAAACTTCAAAGGAAATAAGAAGATTTTTTATGGGGTGATAAGGAACAAGACGAAACCTAAAGAAATGTTGACTAAGGTGGTGGATGTTTCAGGGGAAATCAAATGGGAGGAGAAAGAGGTTTTGAAGACGTGGAAAGAGTATTTTAAGGAACTACTGGAAGGAACAGAAAATGAAGAGGAAAGAAGAGATATGACAGAGGAGACAGAAGATGAAGAGGATTTTAGTATGTGCGAATTGGAAAAAGCGGTTAAAGAGATGAAAGAGGGGAAATCTGCGGGAATAGACGAGCTGACGGCTGAGATGATAAAGGCGGCGGGCCCATTGGGAATTCAATGGTTGTACAGAGTGATGAGAGTGATTTGGAAGGAAAAGAAGATACCAGAAGACTGGAAAATGGGAATAATAGTGCCGATTTTTAAGAAAGGCAATAAGCAAAAATGCGAGAATTACAGGGGAATAACTTTGTTGTGCCATACACAAAAAATTTATGAAAAAATACTGTTGCAGAAAATTAGACCAGTACTGGAAGAAACAGGAAGAGAGGAGCAATGTGGTTTTAGGAAAGGTAGGTCAACGGTGGATGCTATTTTTGTGATGAGACAAGTGTTAGAAAAGAGGTGGGAATACGGAAAAGATACAATGGTAGCGTTTATAGACCTACAGAAGGCATATGATAAGGTACTGAGAGAAAGGATATGGGAGAGTATGAGAAAGAGAGGATTGCGTGAGGGAATAGTAGAAAGAATAAAGAACCTGTACGGCATATGTAAAAACAGGGTAAGAATTGAAGAAAAATATACAGATACTTTTAAAACAGAGAGAGGAGTAAGGCAGGGAAGCATATTGTCACCTTTCCTTTTCAATATTATAATGGATGAAATTATTCTAGAAGTACAAGGAAACAGAGGAGCAGAAGAACTTAAGACAATAGCATATGCGGATGACATAATGATATGGGAAAATAGGGAAGAAGAGTTAGAACGAGAGTTAAACAAATGGGCAAAAGTGGCGAAGAAATATGGTTTAGAGATGAACATACAAAAATGTAAAGTAATGAAAGTAGAGAGAAGGGATGGAAATAACAAAGACGTGTTAGTTGAAGGAAAAAGACTTGAAAAGGTGAAGGAATTCTGTTATTTAGGAAGTATCATAACAGATAGGGGCACAATAAGAGAAGAGATAGGAAACAGAATATGGAAGAGTGGAAAGTTTTTCAATATGGTAAAGAAGATTGTGTGGAGTAGGAACATTGGGAAAGAATCAAAAGTATTGATGTATAAATCTTATTTTCAACCAATTTTATTATATGGAGCAGAGACGTGGCCGTGGACTAAAAATGATTTAAGCAGATTGCAAGCTGCAGAAATGAGATTTTTAAGAGGGATAGAGAAGACTACAAGAAGAGATAGAATAAGGAACGAAATAACTAGAGAAAGATTGAAGGTAGTTTCACTGCAAGAGACAATGGAAGGAAGAAGAATACAGTGGATGGGGCATGTGAAGAGGATGGGAGATAATAGAATGCCTAGAATAGCACTGGAGAAGGAGGAAGGAGGAAGAAGACCAAGAGGAAGACCGAGAGGAAGATGGGAGGACCAAGTGTGGAAAGACATAGAGAGAAGGGGACTACAGAAAATACAGGTGGATGAAGAGGAGACCTGGAACGATAGACTAAAGTGGAGGAGGCTGTGTACGACGACCCGTGAGAACGGAAACGTCTGACGATGATGATGATGATGATGATGATGATTAACCTACAATCGATTGATGTGCAGGTAGTCTGTATTGTTTCGCAGAGGGGGGGGGGGGGAGCCAAACGCAACTTTTCAGATCCCTTTACAATCAAACCAGATCATGAGTGAGCAGGAAGTGCATATCTCTGTGGAGTAGATGTGAGCCCAACCGAAATTGTTTGGAGATTACGGGCACATTTCTGGTCCAATGCCCTGAAAAGAAGCTATGTGTTTGCTTGGTATAAAGAACTTTATGAAAAAGGTTGACGACGAGAGCCATGACAGTTCCCCAAGGACGAGTGTAACTGAGATCAACATTGAAGCAATAAAAAATCTCATTGAGGAAAATCGGTGCATAACTCTTTCAAATCACAATATATTGTAGAGTACTGGATGCCAAAAACCTATCATTTTAAAGGAAAAGCAAGCAGCAGTTGGCCAGAAGTGACATTCTTCTACACGTGAACACCAGGACACATGTGGCTAACACCACAAAGCAAAAATTGGTTTAATTAGGTCGACATCCACCCTATAGCCCAGATTTGTCACCTTGTGAATTTCATCTTTTGGATCCTTCAAAGAAGCACTCAATAATTTTTGCTCCATTGGCTAATAGAACATCCAAGAGTTTCAATTATTACATTCGGTCTGTATTTTGATTTGAGAAGCCCATCTCAAAAAGGTAACAAATAGCAAAGGATATCAACACCAGAAATGCTTCCCTGGCAATTTTCGGGATCACTTTTTTCGACGTTACACCAAAATTTTAGAAAACAATTTGTTTTTAATCCAATCTTTAAAGAAGTATCTGTTTGGAATTTAACCAGTTGTTCACTCTCTTTAACGTGTAGATGCATTTCTTTGTTAAATGGATTTCATACCCACATTATAGAGTTGAAATCATAGACAGGGACATATTCGTCAAAATACACTCAGTTTGGAAAGATCTTTCTTCAATAAACTGTGTCAAAGTGGAACATGTAGTGTATTCACCATTAGCAATGATAGCCTTCTGCAAATTGAGTTTCTTTTTTAAAACCTTTCACTTTGTCTGACAGGTTTAAGATATTTGTGTTGTTTTCTTGCAACTACTTACTTAGCATGTTCAACTTTTGAAACATGAAAAACTATCTTTGACAGACAGTTCTTATAAATAAATTTATCAACGTGGTTTTTATCCTTCTGGTAAGTATATGTTTTCTGTCTCAACTCAAATATTCTTGGAAGAAGGTTACCAAGACACAACCAACAAGAACTAATGTAGGATATAACATGAACGGTCAGATCCCATGTCCTTGTACAGTTGTTCAAAAAAAGTCTTACTTTTTAGGAGTGAAGAATCTAGTTTTAAAAGTCATTACAAAACCTTCATTACTTTAATTATTAAAGTAATTTACAAGTCGTGGTTGACATAATTTTTGTATACATATGCATGATGTAAATAAAGATATTTTGACTTTGAGACTAAAGGTCTGCCAGATATGTCTATTTATTTCTTTTTAAAATAATATGAAAAAGAAATAAAGAAGAGATAAATTGAATTATTCCTTGAAGTATGCTATTCACTGCAACTATGAAGATCTAGACCAGAATTGTTTTATTACATTATTTCAGGCTAAGCAAATTATTTCTAAGCATGTGAATATCCCATGTCCAAACCAGAAGTCGAAACCAGGTCCCTAAGACATTTACCACTCAGCTACTAAGGATCTCAGGGGGAGGGAGAACTGCAAGGGGTGTATTTCAGTCACACATAAACTTGTAGCCAACTCCCCATGCCAGGGTTGATATATCAAGTCTTGGACTGATTTGATCACAAATTTTAGAGGTTCACTCAATACACCCTGTTTTGGAGGTGATTTCATTTGTGCTTGTTAAACTTCTTTCATCCGTAATTTTGTCTACAACTTTGTTCAGTTCCATATCCAAATAGTGATAACCGATCTGGCCAAAAATGTTTATCTGCTCTTCACATCTACTATTGGAGCAAATATGTATGGCCCTATTGACACGAATCTCCATTAACTTGGGTCCTTAATGATGGATTGATTTTTTTCTCAGAATGTTCCATATTAACTTCAATTTTATCTAGTTTATGAAACTTTTGGTTTGGCAGAAGCTTTTTAATTAAATTTAATTTGATAGTTTTTTTAATGGAAGGGATAAGTGAGGTTTGAGAAAACAAAAAACACATGGAAACTTAGGTGGGAGTTGGTAGACAAATTTGACTTTCCTTAGTAAATTTTGTTTGTGGCAGTTAATTTAAAATAGGTGTATAAGTTATTGGAAAATAAACCAGTGGTTTGTATTTAGAAATCATGTATGATTATTACTTTCATATACCAATTATAGTTTATCTTTATTTATTCATTTTATTATATTTTTACTGTGTAGTGTATTATCCGGTAGAGTTAAACCAATTTAATTTCAAATTGCAATTTAAACCACGAACTAATAAATGCTTTAGCTTTTCATAATAATATTAATTTTAATGTAAAATTATAGTATGATTAATCACTGAATTGTATAAGTAGGTTTTGATGATATAATAAGAAAGTTAGCTTTTGTAGCCCTTACATCTTTAGATATATTTTTATCTCTTGAGGTACTGTTGTAACTATTTATATTTTCTGTATTTGTGTAGTATTTTAAAATAAGTATAATGTTATTTGACAAATTTGATGAGATGATTGATATAAAATTAGTAAAGATTCTTGTTTTCTAGATAAATTTAAGAATCATCAAGAATCAAGAATTTATTAAGTCATTTAACTTTTACAAGTAATAGACCAAGTCAAGTTTAAAATCTAGCCTATCTCTACATTACATTTAACAAAATACATTTAACAATAACATTTCATCAAAAGTGCTGACATTTCCTTAAAACCTAAAACTTGAATCATAGTCTAAAGCTTAAAAAGGCAAGGTTAAGGTCAGTCAAGGGCAACTCAAGATATTCTTTAAGACTATAAAAAGGCTTATTGACCAAAAATCTATACAAAACCATTTTGAATTTATTTAAGTTTAACTGATGTACCCAATGAGGCAGCATATTGAACATTTTTATGCTGATACAATCAAACCAGTTTTGTGACACACTTAATCTAGAAAAAGGCTGTTCCAGTTTCCAGTTATTTCTCGTGCTGTGCTGATGGTTGTCACTCCTAACTATTACTTCACATTGGTCTACCCTTTCCTTAATTTTACAAAGACATACATAGATATATACATTAAAGACAGTTAAAATTCCCTCTGATACAAAAAGTGGTCTGCAGTGTGCATTGAAGGAAGCCCTAGTCATAACTCTAATGGCCTTTTTATGTAAAAGAAGAACCTGTTTTACATTACAGCTACTACCCCAAAGATGGATACCATACAATAATATGCTGTGAAAGAAAGCAAAGTAGGCATTCCTCAAGATAGCCAACGGTAATACGTTCCGTAAATGCCTCAAGAGACAAACCACTCTACTTAACCTACCACATACACTTTGAATATGCAAACTCCAACTTAGGGTCAAGTATTATACCTAAAAGTTTGGCATCGTTACAGTGTGCAATATTTACTGGGACTTTGGTCATGGTAAAAAGCAGACTTTGGGTTTTAGTTTGGTTTAGAGATAGACCATTTGCTTCAAACCCACTTAGACTCTCTGCTTGGGCATCAGCCATAACTATACTAAGATTACACAACTCACTATTAGGCTTACTATTAAACAATGTTGTGTCATCAGCAAAAATTATTGAATTACAACTAATACTAGAAGGTAAGTCATTTATTAAAACTAAAAACAAAAACGGGCCGAGGACCGATCCCTGTGGTACTCCATTTGTAACAGTCGCAATATCAGAAAGCGTGTTATTTACACACACTCTTTGTGTACGGTTTGCCAAATAAGTTTGAAAAAATTTTAGCTCCACACCTTTGAAACCATAGAATTGTAGTTTAGAAAGAAGGATCTAATGTGGTACACAGTCGAAGGCCTTAGTGAGGTCGCACAAGACTGCAAGAGTGCTTGAATGTACTTCAAAACCTTTAAGTACAGATCTAATAAGGCCCTCGACTGCATCCACAGTTGATTTACCTTGCCTAAAACCAAATTGGAATTTAGAAAATAATGAATTGCTTTCAAAAAATTCATTTACCTGGTGTTTTACAGTTTTTTCCATGATTTTTGAAAATATGGGTACGACAGAGATGGGCCGATAGCTACTAGCAGACGTCTTGTCACCCTTCTTGTAAATGGTAACCACTTTTGATTCCTTGAGGGAATTCACCAGATTGTAGACACTGATTTATAAATCTTGTTAGTGGGCAAACTACTGAGGGTAGAACCCTTTGAACTAATATGGCATTGATATCAAACACATCATTACTTTTACTACTTTTCATAACACTTTACATATTTAGACACTTGATCACAAGACACTGGCTTCCACCGGAACTCGACGTCTACAGCTTGGTTTTTGGAGAGGTGATCCATGGCAGTAGAAAGGGATTGACCAACTGCTTCTCGAACTTCTGCCACTGAAGAGATGAAATAGGAGTTGAAGTCATCAGCAGAGATGTTGTAGTCATCTTTAGGTACTGGTGTCTTCTTCTGAGCATTGATGATCTCCCACGCCTTCTTAACTTTATTAGGTGCTGAGTTAATGAGGACTCAATTTGACTCAATTTCTGCAAGGTGAAGTGATTTTTTATATTTTGCTCTAGCCACAGTATACTTTTTTCTCATTTCTGCCACAAACAGATTATAGCGCAAGGCCCACTGTAGTTTATGGTATAGACTTTCAACTTCTCTCTTCATTGTGAGGTGCTCATTTGTATACCATTTCCTTTTTTTATTTTTAAGAATTGAATCAGAGTTCCTCTTGCTAATGGTTTTCACAGGAATATAACTATCCATGCCTGTAGTAAAGAGCTTGGTAAAAAGATCAAATGAGTCAGTTTGGCCATTTGAGAAAATTGAATCCCAATTTACACTTTCCAGATAGCCAATAAAATTTTCAATGTTACGATTACTAAAACAGCGAACTTGCACCTTCTCGGGAGTTGTATTATCCCCATGTTCATGGAAGTTTGAAATTTTAGCTGCCAAAGCGTAGTGGTCAGATATCGGCTCCTTTATAATTATAAATAGAGTTTCTTGGGAGATTTGTAACAATGTTGTCCAGGCACGGCGTTCCTCTTGTAGGTCACATAGTAGCAATCCACAGTTCATAGGACATATTTGAGTGCCAATGTAGCATTTTCACTTTCCATGAGAACATTAATGTTTATATCGCCACATATCAGGATAGGCCACTTCAGTTTTGACAGATGCAGAATGAGCTGTTCCAGTGAATTTAGGAATATCTCCAGATCACTATTTGGTGCTCTGTAAATGAATACCAGACTCACCCTAGAGTTGGAAAAGTGCAGATTTATAGCTACAATTTCACAGTGTTTTTCTACACAAAACTGCTCCACATTTACAGTTTGGAAGTTTACACCTTCTTTGACGTAAATTGCAACCCCGCCTCTAGTTTGCACGGTTCTGCAGTAGGTTGCTGCCTGAATATAGCCTCTTATGCGTGCGTAGCCTATAGTGTCTGGTGTATACAAATGTTCACAGATACAGATAGCAGAATAATTTTCATTGTCTAGAATAGAGCCTAATTCATCTAACTTGTCCGCTAATGATTGTGTATTTATGACAAAAATATCATATACTTTTGTTGGGTTAGGATCACAAATTTGATCTACAGTATTGGGCATGGTCCTCTTTGAAGGGTTTTCACTGGCACTTAGTTCTAGTTTGGAATAGTACATTGAGATGTTTGTTTTTCTACCACCTCCGATTGGACTTGTTGGAGGGTTTTCTAAGACCCGTTCCCACTGCTTGAACTTTCCAAGTTTAAAGCGTCAGTAGGCTTTTTAGTTAAATTTAAAAACTTAGCCACATAAATTTTAACCGGCCAAAAATCCGATGAATAAATTTCAGATAGGTCGCTAGCCGGAAATCCTACTTTAAAAGATGAGTAAAGAAAGCTCAAGCTAAAAACTGAAAAGAGTTTGTGCTATAGATATTAAGCCTTTGGAGACCAGTCTATATTACAAGAAATAAACTAGAAATAACGGGTTATTTCATGGGATTTGCATAATTTAGGAGAAGTGGCTATATTTTAGGAACTAAAATCATATCCTTTATCTGTTTTTTATTTATTTGCATATATATATATTGTATATTATAAAATGAGATACAAGAATATCTAATTTATTTGCAAAATACATATTAGTATGATTTTTTTAATACTCATAATAAGTATTGTACATTTTCAAACCACTCCTGAAAAAATTACTTTCAAACCATTCCTGGTCAATGATAAAAAAAGTTGAAGCATAAAGCCATATGTATTCTAACTGTGAATATGTGTGTATACAACTACAAAAAGAATAACTCATAAAAATTCTCAGTTAGGAACATTATATATATTTATATACATTTTGTACAAAATACTAAATGCCGCGTTTTCCAACAATGGATGGATAAAATTGGACTCTTGTGAACTAAACCAAACTTTTTCCACATAGGCCTACTCTTAGTTCAGTACACTGACAAAAAATTTATTTACAAAATAAAAAAATGAATTTGCATTAAACTTAGCACACATTATATGGATAAAATATTCCATGCAATCCTCATTCACACTTCTTGCAAGTTATTGCGCCACTTCGTAGACTTTATGCTGCCCACAGCACAACATCCTTCCTTATTTCCTGGCAATTTGAAAATCCTCTCCTCTTCTACAATTGTATTTTCTCCTTGCCCTATGTGACCTAAATTTGTTTTTCTTGCCATCTAAAGTAGGCTTCTTCAATGACAGATATCATATACTAATTTTTGTTGATATAATGATGGGTGCATATCTGAAAGTCTCTTTACCATTAGCTCCAACAAACCCATGCTAAAAATAGATTTAAATAGGCTATAGGCTTAGAATCTGGTAGAGGACAGTGCTTGGGTCCAGGTAGTTCAAAGTACATAAATCTATGTTCACTATCCTGGGGCAAAAACATGTAGGACATATCATCCATCCCCTTCTTCAATTTCATTCCAGTCATCATCCTCTCAACAGGAATGTCTGGACCCCAATCATTACCAAATGTTACACCCCTAGCTTTCACTCTACCTCCCTTGCTAGGCCTATTCTAACACTAATTTAGTCGGTCTCAACGTCACTCTCATCACCATAACTGATTGGAATTAAACGAATAGGCTTATCAGAATGATGTTGATGATGGTGGTTGGTTTGATTCATTAAGTTCCCATAATGCATCTTCATCAGAATCGTCAATGAATGAGCCATCCACTGAGGAAATAACTTCATCCTCACTTTCATTCAACTCACTTCCAGACTTCTATATCAAGTTCACTACAATGTAAATCATTGTAAAACCAAACACTTATTGTTCTTCACGTAAATAAAACGAAACACAGAAATAAGAAACACAGCATAAATAATACTTTTTACAATGTAAACACATCTTAGCAACTTTCTGTTTGTTTACTCCCGAGAAGCAGCAACTGGTGCATAGTCTGACCATAGAGGAAGCAGACGGGCAACATTGCGTATATACAGACAGAATAAACTAACGAAAAGTCAAATACTATTTACAAAACCATTATATTTAATTATATTGGTTATCTCTTTAGACGTTTTTCGTCAAAATGTGTCATTGAATAAATGAAAAACATTTATTAAGAAACTCTGATATATGGGAAGTTTGCTGTACTCGCTACTATTCTGATATATCAGAAGATGGTCTCTTCTGATACAGGATAAAAGGGGAATTTTAGTTTAGAGCTTTTTTTTCATTGTAATAGCCAAAAGCACATTATTATGAACATTTGAATTGGGCTAAAAAATGAAATTATTGTATTGTATATGAGTATTGACAAGAATTAATGAATAGCTTTATATGTATTAATATTGCACACAATTAATGGAATAATTTAGTTTTATTAATAATAGACCAATAACTGGTGAAATTCGACTTTAAGAGCAGTAGATTCATCTTATTTTTTACTTATTTATTTTTAAACAGTTTGCTACTTGAGGAATCATTTTCTTTTATTAGTTTCAATGTATTCTATACCAACCAGAACAGATGATTTGAAAACCATTGATGTGTATTTTAAACTTAAAAACAAGTTTTCAACTTTACTTATTGAAAATAAACCACTTTTACACTAATTCATTTGAACATCCAGAACAAACATAAAAATCAAATGACCAATTTACTTACAAATTGTTCATAACTGGAAACATGGTTCGATAATTTCAAATAATTTATAGTGAGGTCCACTTCTCTTTGCTATTTCGAATGCAGTTTCATTACTTTGGTTCTTGATGTCTGGTTTTATCTCGTGGTGCATCAAAAGCAACTCCAAGACCTCTTTAGCATAACTGTTTGAAGCAGCTAGGTGTAATGGTGTTATATCTGCAACAGTCCAAACAAAAGGTTAATACAAAATATCTGTGATCACATTTTGCGAAACGAGTAGAGAAAATACAAAGCTGTTGAGAAAAGCTCTCGCAAAATTAAGGCAAAGAACTAACCGCGGAAAATGTATATCTCATTTTGAAAATCAGTTTACAGTGATAAAAATATTGTTTTTCAATGATACTATAAGATTATACATTTTGTCATTACCTATAATTTCATGTATATAATATATTAGACATGTGCGGCGCCACTGGTCGACAAACTGTCTGGTTGGAAGACGCTTGCCTACTTTCGGATCAAAAAGTATAAGTTAGGTACCAGAGTTTGAATGTTAACCACAAACTAACTAATAGAGCTAAAATTATGGGAGTTATAATAAACTTAAGCTTGTTTTGTGTCTGTAAGAATAAAAAAAGTACCGGTTTTGGCATTTTACTACTAAACTGCAATTTTTTAAAGTTAAATTATTAATTTATTACGGCTCCTTCTTGCACTTAAGGGCACCAGTTAACCCCGCATGATCGTCGCAACATTGCCCTTGATAGTTTTGACGGTTCGTGTGTTCCAATGAGCATGCACCAGCCACGGCAAATTAACAAAATCTGTTTAACTAAGTTTAAGTGGTGTTAAAAACTATAGTTTTAAATTGTGTTTACAAAAATAAATTGCCTTTAAAACAAAAATAATGACTGATTTATGTCTAGACGCAAAAATAACTCCAGTAATTTTTGTTAGATTGTGGTTAATGTTCTGTCTATACTTTTTGATGCGAGAATATTATCCAACGATGGCCATGTTTGTTGGTATGACAGGCGGTGCTGATGCGCTGTGGCTGACACACACCAACAAAAACGAACGCTGTACACTGCTAAACGTCTTGTTGTGGCAACTGTAACTAGTACTTGAGATATTTTGAGGTTATGTTGTAGTCTGATTTTATTTTCAAATGACAGATATTCGTAAAAGGTTAAGTGTAACCAATTTAAACAATTTGTTAATGATCTCTATTGAAGGTACTAATAAAAAAACCAATCCATTTCAATGAGGTTTAAACATTGGTGTTTAAAAAACAAAGAAGGCTACAGATTGAATAATGTTGGAAGAGCCTAATCTTTGAATTATTGAGGTTCTAAGTATTTTAACAGAGGTCTTAAGTATTTTAAATGTAAATATTGGTTCTGGACGCTAAAGTATTATAGATCTTCAGACGGTTTTTCAAGTATTATTATAATCTCCCGCGGAATACCAATGCTATCAATAAGTGCTACAAGACAAAAATGTTTGCTAAAATTTCTGAAGAGCTTGTAGCATTTTTGCTAAGAAAATTTTCATCTCAGCTTAAACTCTGATACAAACTTTAATCGTACACAAAACATTGAACTGAATAGTTAATTTAAAAGTAATGATAAAACATTCTGGATTCAAGGCAGAATAGTTTTCTCCATTGTAATATTTACTTTTAATAAGGGTTGGAACGTTATGTATGAATTTTTTTTTATCAGGGATTGAAAGTATTTACTTAACAAACATTTTATTATTAGCAGGCTTAAATAAAATACCCTATTATTTTTGTTACTGCCCTCTTTAAACGGCTCTTCTGTTCATAGTAAATAAATAAAACTCTACCATATGTTATTTAGAGATTGATGAACAATACCTCCCACACTGAGCGCATTGATGTCCGCACCATAGGCGAGAAGTTTGGCAACACACTTGACGTTATTCCACTTGCAAGCTGAATGTAAAGGTTGCCAACCGTCCTCAGTCTTGGCAGCTATATTTGCTCCATTTTGGATCAATATCTATCAAACATCAAACATAAAATTATTGTATTTTGCAATACTTTCTCAACGTAAATGATCAGAAAACTTGTTAAGATAAAGAGAGCAAAGCCAGTTTATCTTTTGTTTGTTTTTACTCCCTGTTTATGGTAATTTATGGAAGTGTAAAGGCTGTTTGTGTTTAAACCAATTTATTAGGCTGGGTAAGTGCTTATAATTAACATGATATTTTTATGTACAAAAATAAATGTAATATTTCATTCTGTATGTGTCTAATACGTCATTCTGTCTTAAAACACTGTCAACGTTGGACACTTTTTTATGCTCTTCCTATCAAATGTTCCTTTTGTCTGAGCTCTGACTATTCAAGGCATAGTCTTTTAGATAACTCAAATGATATAATTAACGAATTTAATAAGGATTTTATTCCATTACATTGAAACACATAACAATATATGTATAACCAGATTCCTTAAATATGTATTGTTCTCAACAGTTTTAATTTCCAAAATAATACTTGTGTTTTCACAAATTCTAACAATATAAAATATTATCAGGCAAGGTAACAAAAATGTTAAAGTTCTTTTAAGTTCATAATTTAAAAATAAGATTTTTTGTTTTACATATAGTTTGTTTAATCTGTTCTTACTCTTGTACTTGTTGATTTCCTGTTGTTATTATATCTTACTTTCCAGTACCTATTTATAATAGTTCTTTTCTTTGTCAAATTTCGACCTTACTTAAAAACCTTCATTGAAGACCATTTTAATGTTGGATGTACTCACATTTTCTATTCCCTTATTTGTATTAGACTCTCCCCGTCTAATGCCACAGCACGTCTGACTGCTCTTTTCATGATAAAATGGGAAAAATCTATATACACAATTATATTGTGCTGTGCATTATAATCTTTGGTCTTAACTCTGAAGGTCATATCATCGCACTGTGCGATGTACTTGAACCACAATGATAGCAGATGATTTTAATTTTGAGTGAGAAATACAGAGAGTAAAACACAATAAAGACAGAGGGTTATAACTTACATACCTGGTCGGTATGTGTCATACTCTACTACTTACAACCTGCAAGGTAGAAATTCGTTATTATACGATATATTCCCAACTCTCGTACCTCAACTGCATCCACATGGTTATTGTAACTAGCTCGGTGAAGGGGAGTGTAACCATCTTTGTCCCTAACATGGACAATTGAAGGATTTTCGTTAATTAATTTGAGAATATTTTCCGTTTTACCATTTTCTGCAGCCCACAATATCTCTGTGTTTGGAGAACCTAAAAAATAAGCATAATTCATTTTAAAATTCAACACAGGCTATACAGTTTGAACTCCATTATAGATAAGGCTGTGGTTGTCTAAATGCATTGATTAATCCAAAGCCCACATTTTAAGTGCTCCGAAGTAGATGTCAAACTATGGGTGGATATATGACAATGATGTGTACGAAGAGTGAAATACTTGATGCCATCTTATTTTACTATTCATTCCTACAGTACATTCAATGTATACAAAAAGTGTTTTACGACTAGATGCAGTTTTTATAACTATAATAATGTAAATTACATTAATTTTCAGATAACATATAAGTTGGCCTGATAATAAATCAATATCCACTTATACTGTAATAAAACTAAACGTTAATTATTAACAAACATTAAGAACAATAAATTAACAGAGACAACCAAGACAAACTATATTCAAGAATTAACAGATACATTTATTATAAGATACAAAATCCAAAAGTATTATTGAGGCATGATCATATTCATAGTACGAAAATACAGGTGCTCAAAGTATTGTCACTATATTTTTCATGCTATGATTCTTGCTTCAATAATAACAGTTTTGAATTTTGTAAAAAAATGTAGAAGCCTGAATGTCATTTTAGTACATTGACAGCCACACGGTATTTAAAGCCCTGTTCTCCTATGAGTTCAGGTCAAGGACTGTGTGGGATAGTTACATAGTAAACTCTTAAGTAACAGGCAGTCTTAAAAATCTCCTATGTGTTGGGTCTACTCTACAGGGTGCCCCAAAATTACAGGATCAAACTTCACCAAATTGTTCAGGAGGTCAAACTGAACGAAAAATGTTATATAATGTATAGTCCTATCTTGCTTCATTTATCTTAGATAGGACGTTTTGTTTTTTACATACAATTAATTTTATTTTCAATATGGGTTTACCGATTTTGTTGAAACTTGGCATAAATATTATAAACATGAACATAGGTTGTAAAAAAATATTTTAAAAAAATCTTTTGTGTATTTTCAAAATGGCAGCCATTTAAAATATTAAAACTTAAATAACTTGAAAACCAACCATTTTATCAAAAAATGTTTAGAATACTAAGTTTTTGCGAATTGTGTAACAAATCCAACGTTACCATTTCTATGAAAATCGGTTCATAAATGGGCTGGTTTTCGAAGTTTATGTCCGTCTGGACATCATTCTTTCTAGCAACATACTCATTTTTTGTATGTGCCTGAATTCAAATCGAAAGCAAACATTACAGTTGAACAGCTGTTTTTATCAAACAACTGTTTTTATTAAACAGTTGTTTTTAAACACAATTAGTTTTCTATTGTTGTTATAACGTAGGTATGGTCAGTGTGGTCACACAATTAACTGTAGTTGTGTATTTACTAAAGTTATTAAGTTTTTTCATGTTTAAGATGGAAAACTTTTCCAATGCAGAATATACAGATATTAATTTCAACAAAATCAGTAAACCCGTATTGAAAATAAAATTAATTGTATGTAAAAAACAAAATGACCTATCTAAGGTAAACGAAGCAAGATACGACTATACATTATATAACATTTTTCGTTCAGTTTGACCTCCTGAACAATTTGGTGAAGTTTGGTCCTGTAATTTTGGTACACTCTGTAGAATTAGACATAAAGAAACCACTGGTGAATTAGCAGACATAGCATTGACAACGAAGTTCAGTGAAACATAGCTGTTCTGTGGGATAACCAGGAAATACATAAGTAATACACATTCACTCCAGGAACTCAGAATAAGTAAGCTTGTTTTACACTCACTTTTCAGAGAAGTTACCTTTGAAGAGAGGTGTTCTGTATAAGATAACAGAGCTTTGTTACAGAACACTGTCATTTTAGAAAGTACCTTCACAAGTTGAGAGTTTTCGATAAAGACTGTGCTGACTGTTTGGACAGAATGAGCAACACTGCCGAGCACATGATTTTAGAGTGCAGTGAGCTTGTGGAAGAGGATACAAGTCTACTGGTTAAGAGCCATAGGATATCCGATAGGGAGTTCAATGGCACGTTACAGCACTTTGTCAAGCTTCTTGAACAAGCTGAGTGTACTCAGAACACTCTTTTTTTACTCGATGGAGTGCAAAAAGCCCTTGAAGGCTGACATGCATAAGAAGTTCAGTTCACTCCGTTTGAATAGAACAGTCTTGTTTCTAAGATTAATCTTTAGCCCGGTTTTACTGAATGTTTAATAACAAGCAAAAAGTGCCAACGGACATCTGATAAAAAAAGAATTTTAATTCTTCAAATGCATATTTCTGCTTTTGTTTTTTTTATTTGTTTGTTCATAAAGAAACAGGCTATTGTTTATCTGTCTTGACACATAACAGAATGTAGTTCCATTATTTAATTAGCAACAAAAATACAATCAAGTTGGTTATGTGCTCACCAAGTCAGCTATTTTGAGACTCATTTATAATGAGTTTGTGTATATTTGGGTGGTTTGTTTTAACAATTTATTAAATTACTCTCTTCTACTTCATCTTATTATTATAGATTGTTCTTAAGTAAAAACACAATAAGGATAATATCCATAACAGTGAAGTTGTTAATGAAGTTAGCATTGTTGACAATAATTGTGAAGGTGACCGTAGCTTTTCCCTGTTGTTTGATATAATATAACTACATTTAGGTGTTCCCATGAGTTTCCGGTTTGATCTTAACTACTCTTTTGTTTGGAGAGTTGAAAAAAATATTTGATTAAATTTGAATCTATATTAAAGGGTTATTTTTACAAAAGGTTATTGTAAATAAAATAAAGAAACACATATGACTCCCATATCTACTTAAAGTAAATTAAATTGTACTCTTGTTTATCTACCTATTTTTTACCCATAGAGATTTTAAAATCTCAAAATGTATCATAACCAATTTTGTGCAGTACTTAATTTTTAATGGGCTAATTTTTAGGGTTTATTTTTAGTGAATTTTGTTCCCTTTTTATTGGGAATTAAATTAAAAAGTATGAATTCATGACACCATATAAAAAAAAAAAACAACAGGAACTTTATTAAAGCCTTGGGAAAATCGGAAAACATAGTCTGGCACTTATCAATATATTAAGTAATAAATAGCTGGCTCTTTTGAGTAGATCACATAAAAATAATGGCTGACACTCGAATTATTAAAAATATGATTAATTAACATTGAAAAGACAAAGGAAACTAAGGGACTTATAATCAGACCCTAATGTGAGAGATTGTCTCAAGTCTCACTGGGTACTGTCTGAATGATATGTTGTAGTCAATATACTTAATTATACATAATATGGCCAAGCATTTTTGGATAAAAGCATTGTTTACTTAGTTTTTTCAGAGAATTGAATGCAGTGGAATGTGGAAAATAATCAAACCTCAAGGTGCCAATAAAATCAATTGTACCATCCACAAATTCACCAGTGGCTTAAAAGAGCTCAAATAGACAAGCTATTTAGATAAAATAATTTTAATGTTATGATAGCTACACAGCAAAATCCTTAACATTAAAAACAAAGTTAAATACTCATTACAAGCAGTCATACGCATTAACCTTGACAGAATTGATGTGGCAGTTTTGGTTGTAAAAACACATTTCATTGTACTTAAAAAAGTAAATATATGGTTGATACCATTGTGAGAAAGTGTTATATGTTGGCTTGTATTTCTATTATTAATTTTTACTTATAATTCTGTTTGCTCTTCAATATGTCTGACCAGTTTATTCTTTACAATTTGTGGTTTTGTGAATAGACATTATAATGAACACTAATTATACAAAAGAGAACACAGTCGAATGAGGTATTTATTGGACACTGTTGGTCATTTGTGTAACAATTACTCATTATACAGTGATGTTAATGTGTGATAGATTTTTTTATTGGAGACACATGATGACAAAACTAAACAGAATGGACGCCTGTAAACTTCAAAGCATTTTCAATAAACTTCAAAGTTGACCATTAAACAAATTAAAACATTTGCCTCTAAATTATTAAATTGAATTTTATTTATGAATATAACATTAAGTTTTTCTTGTAAGGTATATATTTTTGGAAATGTTATTTTATTATTTATATTAAGATATTTATGAATTTCTGTGAAGCATACTCTGGTAATTTGCTCACAGGGTGTATACTTGCATAGGTGCAGAAGAGGTTGGAAGTGGGAGCTGCTCATGAAATGTACAGCCCTGGTACTGCATAAAATATTAGTTTTTACTATGTTTTGCGGAAAAAAAAGAAATTTATAAGTAATACAGATTACTTACTAATAAATTATACTTAACATAAATTAATAATAAAAAGAATGTTATTTGTGTTCAGGAAGGTTTACCTGTATTTTATCATTTTAATAACCATTCATAAAAATGCGAGCAAAGTTCAATGAAATTTATTCATGTACAAAAAGGAAATCATATAATGATGTGTTTAAATGCTGTGCAGTCTACTTTTTGGAATTCTAAATCAGATATGACGCAAGATTGGTATAAGAATTTTAAATTATCCAAACCAAATTCACATTAATTATCCTATTTTAACACTACACACATAAATTTACAAATTTCAGGGGATCACAAAAAAAGCTTAAATTGTCCCAATTTCAATGTACTTGAAATTTATGTAACAATTTTTTACTTAGCATCCAATAATTGGGAACAATAAATTTTAGACACTCTGCACTCATACCATGAGGGTTCAATTCCTCGTCAACCCCTTCAGTATCATCATCCCAACCGCTAACATAGCTAGATCTCACATCATCTTTAGTGATTACTGGTAAATCTCTTAATTCATCTTCACTAGAATCATTTTCATTATTTTCCATCGCTGTCACCTGAAACAATAATGGTTTAATTTAAAGTTATTTGAGTTAAAAGTTTTGAATAAGTTTTGCTCACCTTTAAAATTAATTAAGTTATGGTCGTTTTTTTCTTTACATTGCTTATTATGTTTGTACAAAGTTAGTTAAATTCATAGTCTATTTGTTATTTTCAAATTTATTTTTATCAATATTGACAGGACTTCCAAGATTCATGTTATTAACATAACATATCCATCCATCTACATAAAACAATATGAGGCCATTGTCTACTGCGACCTGGGAAACAAAATTTGACAGAGCAAATAAAGTATTGTAAATTAACCAGACCATAACTTCCTATTATCTTGCAAGAAAACTAATTCTTCTTTTATTATTCTAAAACTTTGTTATTTGTAATTTTCATCCTTTTAAACACCTATATTGTTTTAACCCTTTGCATGCCACTAATAAATCTATTAACTTTCCTATAACGCCAAGACAAGTAAACAAGTTTTTTTCTTTAAGTTCAAAGCTAATTTTTATAACTAAATTATAAAAGGTAAAAGCAAAAAAAAAAAATGAAACAGGAAAGTTTAATTAAAATTAGCGTACTTATAGTAAAAATAAAAAGAACTATTTAACATTTTTTTAAAGAAATTCAAATTTCATTGTAAAATGTAATTAAACTGAAAAGTTTTATAATCTACTAATTATTAAATAGTATATTTTCTAATCACAACACTACCACACGATGAAGAATAATAATGAGATACATAGTAGATTTGCACTCGTGACAAACCGAGAAAGCAGTAATACATGCCACGGGTATGTTTGGTTATGGCTCTGTAGGAGACGCAGAACTGACGAGCGGGTGTTTGGAGTTAGACAAAGGGCGCTCCCCTTCTGCTGCAGAGTAAAGTCGTTTATAAATACTTTTTTGGAAACCGCAATAAACGCATCGGTCATTTTGAAGACCTTTTGTGAACTAAAAAAACTCTCAAAGAGACGTAATCTACAATAACGGATAAAACTGTATTTGGCGTTTCGGTCAAAGTCTACCATTTTAATATATTCGTCTACGGCTTGGGAAGGGTTAAACCATGTTAAGGAGGATTAATATGAAACTTTATTTTGTCAGCCCGGCATTAATTTCATATTTATTAGTGACAGTTGTGGATAGAGTACGATAAACGGACCTGGTTTTTTGAATATTGATATTGACAAACGATATTACTACATTGTAACCATCGATGTAACCGATGCTGCTTAAAAATAACTAACTCATATCATTTGTAAACACTTTTTAAGATAATAAAAAGAACATTTTACTTTTTAATAAGTGATTGTCAAATTCAAAATTACAGAATTAGAAAACTACTTGAAAGTAGCTAACTATGAAATTGCTTTAAAATATGGTAAAAATGTTTTCATTGGCTCCACGACATTGGTGTGGTGCTGAAAAACCCATTACGTGGACAAAAGTCATAGACATGTAGAAGGCACGTTTTGGGTTGAGTAAATGTGGTTTTGTGCATTTTACCAACAAACGTAGTGACTTTTTAGACCCAGCAATTGGTGGTCATACCAATAATTAGACAGTCAAAAGCTCGTGGAGGGCTGTAAAACGAAGTTTAAAAAGTTGCGTACCAACCGACCTGTTTTTGGGTTGGGCTGAGAGAGAGAGATGCTTTCAAACACTTTTTGAAAGTAAGAAAAAAACTTAAAAAATGTTCCTATTTTCTGTTCGGTAATTCTAAGCAATATATGGGTCAACCTCGATTTTTCTCATATTACAATATAATGTTCCAATAGTCAATTAGAAAAGGAAATGACTAGAATTTCACTGCTGGACTATGACTATAACTGCTGGAAAGCAGTTATGGGGAGCAGGCAACTTCCAGACGGTCATATATTGCTTAGAATTACCTATTAGTGATCAGGGGCACTGACGTGATCTGGGCTTCAAATTTGGAACTAATCGAGTTAATTTTTTTTTCTAAAAGAGCAAGCAGCGCGAAGCGGGCAGGCATCGTGCGTGATCTGGGTATATACTGAATTAATTTCAGTCCGCGCGGTTTTATCTCGGCGTTATCAGTCACTGGCGGCCTTTCCAGAAAGAAATTCTAGTCATTTCCTTTTCTAATTGACTATTGGAACATTATATTGTAATATGAGAAAAATCGAGGTTGACCCATATATTGCTTAGAATTACCTTCTGTTCTAAACGTTTGTTATGTTGTGTTAACATTTTGTTATTTATTACGAGGGATTCCTGTCATAATTGTTTATTTTATCATTACGGTTCCTTTACTACTTATGATATTGTCATTGTGTAAATTAAACTATTTATTTCAATTTTAAACATAAATATATTATGACTGTAAAAACCGATGGTAGTCTCATATTCAACATAACCTATGAATATTATTTATCAATGATTATACTAATCAATACAAAAAAAAGAAACAGATCCGCTTATCCTACTCTGCCCACAGTAGACAAAATAACTAACTATAAGCAATTATTAGAAAAACATTATTTACAGAACAATATTATTTTCATCAGTGAACATAACCTATATCATGTGTCTTTAAGAGCTCTATCACGTTTAGCTAAAAATGCAGGAGACAACATGTAGGGATTTTATATAATTACAATAGTGCTCTCATGCAACCAATCTTGCTTTTTTTATTAGGTATTATTGGAATAAATAAAACTCTACTAACTGGATAACAAAGTGTTTACCTAACTCGCTTATCGATTAAATGAGCAATATTTAAAGTGTAAGTTTTCTACTATAGTTCTTAGACCTTTGTGTGGTTTAATTTGTTTTAGTTAAAAATATAAATTATAAATTGTCATTTTGTAACAAGTGCTATTAAGAAATGTTTATAACCAAACCAAACCAAACATCTAACTGCCACGGCACTCGATGCCGATATTCCGATTCGACAATCATGAATCGACGTGTATTATGAGAATAAAAATAGTTAAGCAAGTGAACGGGAATGAAGCGTATTAGAGACATTTCAGGCGCAAAATGACATCACTTATCTATTAATAAAAAAAATTGTATTTATTTCAACATATTACCATTTTCTAACAAGAATAACACAATATAAGTAACTATTATATAGGTAACTTAAATATTAAAAATAAAAGTAAAATTAAAACATGTCCAAGATGGATTCGTAAAAAATATACACGATACAGTGACAGATTTTCAAAATATATAGTAATAATAAGTAGTAACAGTGATGATAAATATGTAAAAAAATGCATATGTAACATTGACAATATCATAACACAATAACATTAAACTGCATAAGCTGACGGGATCATTATCGTCAGTCTGCGACGTGAGTAACTATTTATCTTCTCCCGATTCAGGGTATATATGGGTTAATGGATATATAAAGAAACATCAATAAATATTATATATTTGCGAAGGCCTGCTAATTATATGATAAAAAACAAATGTCCTTAATGTTTTATTAAACAAGTAACATATTTGGACACTTAATTTTCAACATCATGTACTCTTGACATTACATTGTTCTGACTGAGGACAGTAGAGTAATGGGTTCTCACGAACAAATTCTGTAACATTTTCCTCGTTGAGACTTAGAAGCCCATTCTGCGAAGTAGTTCTGGAGAGTCGACATGAGCATTATGCAGCTTAAAGTACTGTTAGTACTATCCGTCTTTCCAATGAGCCCTATAACTTCGGACAATTGAGCAATAGACACCCCTCGGAACTGTACACACTGACACACTCCAATTATTACTGTTACCCATAGGCGTATCTAGGGTTTTAGAGTTTTGGGGGGTTGTAACCCCTCCCCTTGATACAAATATTCAAGGTATACTTTACCTGACCTTAAACTAAAAGTATACTCGTAGTCAAGCAATGTATCATAGTTCAGTTTTGTTTTATTTCATAAGCAAAGAGCAAGCCATTGGAAGTCAAACCGTCTACAATATCAGCCATGAAAAAGTTAAACAATTAACGTCCGTGAGGGGAACAGTTATTGGGCTCGAAGAGGTCAAAAGAAACTCATTAGACACCACTAAATCGTATCAACCTTCACACTCCTATTTATGAGGTATAGGAATGCCATTTTAAAATCGATCTAGTTTTCTTTCCATTTCGTCCATCGTAAAAATCAGGGATACTAGGTTTCAATATCATAGAAGTAGCTTTTGGTATCAAGAGAACGTGTCGTGAACTGAAGAAAAATCTTACAATAAGCTTGCATTTCGCTCTGGAAGTTTCCTCCCAACATTGTTGAAACACATGTAAGCTATGTTCTTGGATGTGTGTCAGTTGGGATAGAATGCTTCTCTTTCTTGAAATAAGTTTGGTAGCACTCAGCCGAGTTTAGATTACAGAGCTCTCTCAATCGGGCGAAGCGAAAATAGTCGTGTCTTTTAAAAGAATGTGCTTATAACGCTTATGGAAGATCTTAGTTTTAACTAAGAAGGTATCTTCGTACATTAGCTAAGAAAAAAATAGAGTTCAAAAATATTCCACTACGGCAAATGAACTATAGTTTAGCTTTAGGTTCAAATTTATGTGTTACATACGCACGCATATTATTCCATTAACATCCCATTTTTTATTTAGTACGTGTTCTGTTTGTCATTGACGAGAAACCCATCAGGTTATAAGTAGATACTTAAGACAGGATGGTGAGAATCAACATTAACAGGTAGATTAGAAGCTTCAGTTACTTTTACTGAACTATCCAAAGAGAAAACCAAGTCCAAGATAACCATTTAGAACTTGATTTACCTGCTTGAGAAGGGACATATCAGCTAGACCAAGAACTATGCTGTTTGATTGTGAACAATACTAATTTGAAAGTAATGCAAAATTTGTCCTTAATATGTTTTCATTTTGGTAATAATATGTGAGCATGTTACGTGTTCCGTTGGAATAACGTAGGTTTGTTTTAACTTGTACTATTTTAGGGATTCCATTGACAAACTTTAAGGGAAGGTCTTTCTCCAGTTAATTTATTGTTTTCGAGTGTCTTTTTAGTGTCTTGATATACAACTTTCGTAATTGTCAGATTATTTGTTAAATATAAAGCCTTCAGTGCCCCATCATTCTTCTCAGACATTTGAAGCAAAGATCTTTAAGATATTAACGGCTTCAGCCTCGCTTTGCAGAATGATCTTCAGTGGACAAACATTTCCCCGTCTGGAATTACTTTTAAGGAAACCTGGAAAATGTACTGAACTATTTATTATCCAAATCATTTTTGTTTATAATATAAATTATTATCTGCTTGTCTTCAAGTTTTGACCCCTTTATCCCAGAGTTTCTGATGACGTGTTATTTAATTATTTAACAATCTTCGAATACAAATTGTCGTCTGCTAACTATTTTATGTTTTACAATACACGTTTATATTGGGAATACAAATACTAAGAGATTCCTTATTTAATTAATTTGCAGTAAAATAAGGTGGTCATTTTACACCACCTTATTAGTTTTTAACAAGTTAATGTTATTAATAGTAATTAGCTACATATCACTGAATATGCCACTATAATATTAGGAGCCGAATCAAGCAATAAAAGATTAATAGAAAAAATATTAGTTGTGATACTTACTCACAATATAATATTTAAACCACTTTAAGTTTCATTTATGCTACTTTTACTTGATTTTTAGGGTAATTAAAAAACTTTTCGCCTTGTCCCTATTTTTATTGGCACAACTTGTGTTATGAAACAGTGTTAAGTTAAGACGTGTAAGAGCTTGTCCGAAGTGGAGAATGAAGGTGATTGATTTAAGGACAATAAGCCTCTTTCGTTGAAGAGAAAATAAAAGGTACTATTTATCACTGGGTTTGTTAGGGAAGGGGGTGACTGAGAGTGACAAGTAAAGAAAACTTACTTACGACAAAGAGGAAAGCGAATTAGTGAAAGTGTGAAAGGTCAATGAAAAATATAATTCTCCTTGGCTGATTAGCGATAAAGTTTACTCATACATCAATAGAAATTAATTATAAATATATTATAAATCATTGAAAATGGCGTGCATCAATGTATTAAAATGTATATTGATACAGTAATGTTATGCCTATATATCTAAGAACTGTTCAGCTCCAACCAGTGGCGTAACTAGACAGAGTCGCGCCCCCCCGCAGCGTACTGAAATGCGCCCCTCCTGTCGGCTCCTAACACCCCCCCCCCTTCCTCCTCCTACTGACCTACAACGCATCGTTATAATTATAGCCTACTTCCCTTCCTGGTCTAACCTTTATTCTCATGATGTTCACTCTACTTACGGTAAATTGTAATAGAAAACAAACCTTTACTTTTTAAGAGTGGCTTTAAATTTGTGTAAATAGTTGATAGTCCCGTGCTGTGCAATGTTTAATTTTTATACATTTTTGTAAAAAGATCAAAAAGGAAAAAGAAAACTTTAAAATGAATTATTCATCATAATTATTTAATTAATGAAACTATCTCAAACATTAAAATAAAAATAGAAAAAATTGTAGACATGTTAATTATTTCCATTTATTTAAACCCTCTCCTCTTCTTTAAAAAACTGAAATATTTTTCAGCTAACATCTTCAAGTTGATCCTACGAGCCCGTTCATGTTCTATGCTCAAGACTCCCAAAGCGCTCAGCCTGGTATTGGTCATAGGTGTTTCTCAAATAATTCTTTATGAGCTTGAGTTTAGAAAATGACCTGAAAATTTATATAAGATTAAAAAAACTATGTTGTTAACATATATGCCATTTTCAGGTTATAATACAAGTATATAATTAAAGGGTATAATAACTCTTCTTAACACAAAAATTAATTTTAGTTAGTACGGGTTTTTATGATATTTTGGTGATTACGAACCTTTCCGCTGACGCTAGACGTAACTGGGAGAGTCAAGAACATCACATCATCGCTGTGCAGACATCAGGAAGGCTGCTTGACAAAGTCACGTTTCTATCGATTAAATATGAGGCTAAATCCTTAACTTTTTTCAATCCTCTTGTTTTTATTTCATCCGAAACAATGTTTCTGAAACACACATATTTGTGTCTCCAACCCGTGTGAAAACATCTTCCTCATACTTCTCACAAAACTTCCTGGCTGAAAAAAATTAGTTCATCATCACTTTTCTCTGTGAGGTACTTTGGAGTTAAAAAGATGAACTGATCGTTAATCCTGACCATGCTCTCAAAACGTCTGGAGCTTTTGAGCAATAACTATATCCCAAGCTCCTGTGTAAAATACTTTTAACTTTGAATTCTTGCAATGGATTAGAAAATTCAACATCGTTGGTCAGTTCGTCAAAAAAGTTTTTTTACTTTTTTTACATCGTTTAGTCGGCAGAGAAGACTCAATATTCCATCCCCTGGCTAGCGTTTCAGCTTCTTTAACAACACTTCAAACTCATTTTCTTGCTCTCTTTAAGTTCCGTCATACTCTTTCCAAGAAGGGCTGTAGCTTCGTCAATTGATACATCCTCTTTTTGTAGTGTTATTAGATGTAATATTAATTCTCTCTAAAACCTTACTTTGGAAAGTAAGCATCAATACAAATTGAAAACACGTCATTTGTTTTTTTGAGTCCATTGCCTCTAAAACCTCTTTATTCTTTTTAGAAGTCAGAATAATATTCGTCAAACAGCTTAAGACAGAAACAAAGTTACACTTTATGGCCAGTAAACAATCGTACCTAGATGACCAACGGGTCGGACACAATCTTTTGAGTGTCTTGCTAAGTATAGACCCCCTTTGCTCCATAGATTTCTCTCTCAAAAGCTTGCCACTTGGCAGGCTTTCGCCGAAAAACACGTAAATTTGATTGACCAAATCGTAAAAATAAAATCATTTCTGGTTATGTCAGTAACTGAGTCATTGAGTACCAAATTTAAATTATGCGAGGCACAATGCACGTACTCTGCATTTGGCGACTTTTGCTTTATTCTAGATTGGATTTCCAGAATAGTTTTTCCACTCATTACGGCTGCCCCGTCATAACCCTGGCCTCTACACTTTTCAATTTAATGTTGTTTTCTTCTTCCAAAAAATTACAAACCTCGTTAGTAATTTTTTTTTCCGAATTTTGGCCTGTAAGAGCTATGAACCCTAAGAATGATTCTTTAATTTCAAGTTTTTTCGTAGTTTTGGACTGCCACATGTCGTATTACTATCGATAGTTGATCAGTTTTTGAGACGTCTTGAGTGGTGTCTAATACCAGAGAGAAGAAAGGAGCTGCTTGGATTTCACTTACAACTTCATCCAGAACATGCTGTGACGCAAACATGATCATTTTCATTTTGGATTTTTGGGAGACAAATACTTAACTTTGCTTTGATCGTTTTCTAAGTGACTTTTTAGAAGAGGATCGTATCGTGACAACAAATCTATAATATTCAAAAAGTTTCCAGAAGTATGTCCACTGTTTCAATATTTTCATTCCGATGCCCTCTGAACGCTAAGTTACAAGTAGCCATAGTTATTACTACATCTAAAAGTCTTTTGAGAATCTCACAATACTCAGGTTCATACTTTTGAATAAGTGATTTTTGCATCTTGGCTATTTTTTACGGTACTATATGCTAAACATGAATTTAAGTGTATACGAGATGTTTCATGTTCTTTAATTTTTTTGCTTAAACCTTGCCAATCATTTATTAGACCTTTACACCAAGCATCTTTAAATTTAGGGTCAGTTCTGTCAGCGAACAACCAACAAGGTTCACAGTATACGCCATTTAATAAAGGTGAATAACAAAGCCAAAACCGTTCTAGTTTTTGGCCCGTTTTGGCAATTTTGTAATAAAAATCAACTGCTAAAAGATCTATTGTTTTGTCGAGTCTTTAGGAAAAGGCCTGTGGGCCTACATGGTTCAGAATTCAAAATGAAAGTTTTATCTTCTTCTTTTAAGAGGGATACTCCGTCATTAGTGTAGAGCCCAATGTCAGTTTTAAAAACACCACGTTGTTGACTGATTTCATTAGTATCAATATGCAAAACACAGTTTTTATCAATGTCTACGGTACAGCTACAGCTATCATTAATTTAATCTTAACGGTCCTAGACTCACGTCTGGTTCGTTATTTGTGAATTCAGGTGGGGTCTGAGTAGATGTTCCATTTTCTGTCTCGATGGTAGGTAGGTCAGAACTTATTTCACTACACTCACAAATTAAAACCGGAAGTTATTTGTTTCCTTACACTGTCATTGTTTTTACTAAGAGATATGTCAGATTTAAAAAATAGATCAATTTTTTGGTGTTTTTTTGCTTTTTTCCTTGTCTTCCTCCTCCATCTTCCGCTTTCGGTATTCTGCACCACTAGGTTTTTTAGAACATTTTTGTTTAATTATTGATTTAGTTTTCTAGTACATCGTCCCATAATATAAGTTTCCTGTAAGAGGTGTAGTTTGCAAACACTTTTCAACCCGCCACCACAGTTGTAGGCTACTGAATAAATCACAACTTTCGAAAATGCAGTAAACGTAACGAGTAATGAATATATGACTGAGTGACAAGGAACCACAGTATACTGTGAAGGAACTACCTAACAATAATTGGTACTTGGTAGTGTGGAGGGAGGGAGGGGAGTATTCAAGTCGCAACATGAAACAAGGCAGTACACGCACGCACACCCCCACGCTCACACACACGGTCCTAAAGCGCCTTAAAATACACTTCCGTGGCGGTTTCAGCAAATAGTTTGCCTGCTTTAGTTTTGAAGGCGTTTAACTAAAACAAGAAATGATAATAGGCCTACGATATTCCTCGCTAGCTCATTTATACAAAAAAAATTATAAGGAATTACAATGAAAATAGTGAATATTCAACCCAACCTTAAGAAATTTTGGTAAAATCGGTATAAATTTTTTTTTATTTTTTTTTCATTCCTTCGTGTGGCGCCCCTTGACACGCCGCGCCCCCCCCGCATTGCGGGGTTGCGGGGGTATGTATTACGCCACTGGCTCCAACCATGTCTTAGATTGTGGAAAGTCCAAGCTTGCCTTGCTGAAATGCAAACCATATACTACAGTACTAGCAATTCTTTGCCCATAATAGTTTTATTAAGAATAAGTTGTATAGTATTTATTTACTGGTAATTATTATCCTTCAAATAATAGGTGACTTGTAATAGTTAAACGATATTGAGAGGCTGAATGATGGTGGGTATCTAAATTAGTATTGCGTATTAATCACAATGTTACGCCTACGTATCTCAGACAATTAATTATCCTAGTCTTCCTCATGTGTTGCCTAAATGCAAACTATGTAAAAATACTTCAAATCTCCGAATTCTTTATTTATGAAAAATATTATAATTAACGAATATTAATATTAGTTAGAAAAGTCTTGTAGTCTAACAGTGAACGTGCCTCTTAAAGGGAGATAAAATTTACTGTTAACAGTCTATATTACTGTGATAGATAATTATTGTTGCTATATAAGATGAGTATCGTAATATCTTTGACTGCCCTCAAGTAGCATTAACTAGTTGACACTAATGAGTTGTATCTTATAATTTGTAATACCAATATAGATATATGCTTATTTTAAAACCTAAAATAGTTAGCAGACGACAATTTGAATCGGAAGATTAGTAAATAAAGTAAATAATAAATACATAATAGACAAAAATGACTTCATAGTATTCCTGGATTTGCTCCTGAAATATCTCCTAAGCGTCCATCCACCTGGGATTAAATTCAGTCATATGCTAATTGCAAATGGCAATGTTTACCTTTTTACAACCATCCATAGTAACAGTGTCATAACCTTTGACTTGTGAATTGAATTATAATGTTAACATTTAATTGGTTTGTAAAATTAAATTAACAATTTTTAAAAATAAATTGCGGGTTTGTTTAAATTTTTACTGTAAAATGTACCGATTTTTGAACTTTTTTATTTTAAAGGTAAGTGCAATTAAAATTGAGGTTAGAGAAATAACAAATTTCAAGTCTGCAGGTAGATTATTTTATTAACTAGATTTTTATTAAATTAACCCATGACTATCATGCCTACATAAAATTAATTAGTACAATAATCTATGGAATGATTAATTTATTTCAATAATTTATTAATGATTATTAATTTATTAATGTCTTCAATTAGCAGTGTAAAACTGCCCATAGATTCCATTCCTGGAATGAAATAATTCTATTACATAAATCCTCAGAGTCGTAACCTGGCTCGTGAACTACTCTTATCTAGTTTTTAACTACCTCTAATTTAGTTCTTGAACCAGTCCTTTGAACAAAACTACATTCATTTTACAATTTGAAGGCAAATGGAACATATGCAAAACAATATCTATAGAGCCTATGACTGCAGTAAAATAAGCGGCCACCAACACAATCGGATTATGACTTGAATGATTCGAATCATCGATAATCATGACCATCCAAAAGACTGAAAGCAAAATGTTGGAACAAATAACATAATAAGATATTTCAAAGAACAATATGGTTTTGTTAGTTTTCAATTTTAAAAATTAATGTATAAATATTAATATAATTTACAAATTATAATTGATGTAATTTGCAACAAAATATAACATTTACTTACTTTATGTATTTTCAAGGATAAAAGTGTCTGCTTGTGAAACAAAGAAGACACATACGTCACTGTCCTTGCCACCTATTATAACACATATGATTATAATTTTGAATTTATTTCCAAACACAATTTTACTTTGAACTAATTTTGAGTGATAATTTTGAACAGAATTAAGTTTTAGGCTATTAAAATCGTATTATAGTGAAGCTATATTTTTATATGTAAAGTAATATGTATTTGTTTCAGATTACGTAAAATAACTAAACTTTATTTAAACGACGTTTGAGCAGCGTAGTACTTACGATTACTTTAGCTAATCATATGGTATTTCTGCAGGTACTGATGCCGTCAAAAGTACATTCATTAATAAAAAAGTAATTGTTTGATTTCAACTAAAATAGTACCCGATTTTACGATTTTTCATTATATTCATAATGAAAAATTTAGAATGCTCAAAACAAGTCTTTTAAGATGTATTTTAGATACGTCGTGTTTGTTCTGACTTTTCTTGCAGCAAAACATTATTTGATTTCCACCTTTAATTGTAGTTTTCATCTCGTCAATAAAAAGCAGGACAATTCAGATTTAAAGGAGCAAGGTCATTATCTTGTAACCATTTAGAACGTTGCTGTGTTTATAAAAACATTTTGAGCCAATATCTGCATATTCATCGCCATTGTTCTTGTCGCCTTCTCCTACATAAATAAAATAACAGCAGCTGATAATGACGTCACTAGCAACAGCAGGTAATTGCATCACTAGTCCAAATAAAGAAAGCTGGCAATAATTATTTATGAATATCTATAGGTCAAATGTCGTATTGGATAGTATCGATATTTAAAATCGGTAATCATAATCCGATTGTGTTGGTGGCCGCTTATTATACTGTAGCCGAATCTATTTAACTGGAATTTCAATAGATTTTACATAAATAGTTTACTGTATATTTTTATAGTTACCATTCGCAGCAGCTATTTTTTAGATTATATTTATATTCCATTCAAAGCAGATGTTTCTGGGACTATATTTATTTTAAGGCCAACATAAGAAAAACCTATAGGTGGTCCTATACCTCAACAACATACAAGTCGATTTCGATAAAACTCATTCTTAGACTGCGCCTATTTTCAGAGCTACATTTATTTTAACAGCTTTTTACTGAAACACCTATGGTTGGTTCCGTATTTCAAAAACGTATGAGTGGGGTGGGGAATGAGGGTGGTAATATAGTTTAGTAGACAATGTTTATAATATGTATACAAAGTTTTATCAAAATTGGCGTAAGTTTTTGAGTTACGGGACTGTCTATAGGGTTAATCTGAACTTACCAGTAAAATCAGTATAGTCCTGAAAATAGCCGCTGCAAATGGTGATTATTATAATAAAGGTAGATTTTGTTCACTTAAAACCTGTATTTGTAGTATTTATCTTAACCTTATTAAATATACATTATGTAAGGGATAAATTACATTAAAATACAAAACCAATATTTAATACATATTATTGTGAGGCCTTTCGATATCCAAGATACCTTCATCAGACACATCACAAAACAAAATTTTTATTTTGTGATGTGTCTGATGAAGGTATCTTGGATATCGAAAGGCCTCACAATAATATGTATTAAATATTGGTTTTGTATTTTAATGTAATTTAACAGTGACCAATATAAGCTCCATCTACAGCATGTAAGGGATAAGTTCAGGAACTAGGTTAGGATTCATTTATGAACGAGGTCCACTTGTTCTTTCTATGGGTGGAATCTATGGCTAGTTTCACGTCTGTGAGGCAATTTATATCACTGAAGGAGTATTGTCACACAGTTTTTTATAGATTAAGCAATAAATTGGTAGTCTTTTGTCAGTAAATGTGAAGTTAACGGCCTTAGTGGCAAAATCCAAGTTTTGCGTTATTAACCTATTGCCATCATTCTGTGGAACAAAACAATTTAAAGTTTCAAGGAGTGGAAATGACAAACAACGGAGTTGTAGAACATTAAAAGTTGAACTACTTTCTCATGCAGGGTAATATTTCCTTGTTCTACATCTCTGTTGAGCGTTTCGTGGTCTTTTTGTGACCTTGAGTCAACCTCATAATACGTCAGTTGTTGTACCATCTTTGAATACGTAAAATAACAATGATACTGAAATCAGGGAGATTTGGACTGATGCTTTTGGTAATTTAGACATTCTGTGTATTATAGTTCATATCGGGCTAATACAATTGCCTCTAGCGGAGAAGCACCAACCAAACTAATATAACCAAAACTTACTAATTTTGTATGTACATTCTATCTACTTACAAATCACTTGGTAACTTCCAATAACATGAGAATATCTTTTCCTGATTTAGAAACAACACTTGATTACATGATGAACTCATACTCTTACTCGAAAAAAACAGGGTGACCAATTAAAAAGGGAATAAATTGTTTCATAATTTTAACTGCTTATGTAATCCACTCTCAAACACTTAAATAAATGTTAAAACTAATTGATGGTTTTAAAGTTAATGTGCACTGGTACTTAAGTAAAGGGTGCCATAGTTATCCACAAGGTAGTGCAGGCTACTATAAGGGATGGTTTTAAGATGGTACTTAGCTGTTCTGACCACAGAACACTCAGCTAAGCTATCGGACGCAGATAACGCCAAAAATCATTGGTAACAAGAAGCACAGTTCAGAAATATAACCCCAAAATGATATTTCTATTTCAATTATTCAATAATAAAAAAGCATAGTTTTTTGTGATTTCCACCCCCTAAAACTATATGTAGTTTTGTTCAGCAGGATAAGCAGATTAAGCTTTGAAATTATGATTGGCTACTCTGCTTGTTAACTTCAATGATACCCCTTTGCCTACCAAAATGTAATCACAACACTTCACAGGTGGCAGAATTTTCACTTGCAGTACACACTTTAATTAGTCATAGTGAGGAAAGTAAGTACAGACTGCCTGCTTGATGTGTACTGAGCACAGTAAGATGACTGTTCTAACACTGTTTACTGTCGAACTATAGGCTCTTTTCTGCTATGAGTGAAAGCAGATCCTTAGAAATATTACAAACATTTGTCAAAGAGCCTAAATCACCCATAAAGAAATGTTGCTTCACATCACAATTAGTTCCATATTCATTTATGAAAGTTACTTTGGTTCAGAAGCTTTCAGAAAACAAGTTTTAACTGAAGACTTAACGATTAAGTGTGACCAACAATCAAACTTTTTATGTTTTATGACAAAGTTATCTTTACTCCAAATAGAGAAGTATAGGAATAACTGTCATTGGTGTAGTGATGAATTATCTGTTTGAATGAGGGAGAGCCATATACAGAGACCTGGAAAAGTGAATATGTGGACTAGGAATGTTGGCACTCACACACTCACATTGTTGACCTTTTCATAATCAATGGATCGTTGAACGGTAATTTCTACTCATAAATTCCATTTTACTACCTTTGCTAAGGCAACATTTTAATTGACTATGGTTTCAACAAGATGGAGGACCACCTTATTTGCTGTACAGACAAGAGCACTAATTGACCTAGTTTCATCACTGTTATATACGACGTAAGGAGATCACCTAATGTAGATTATGTAGGTAAACCCTCTAGATTTAAACTTTATGAAACTAAGCTTGTCAACATTAGATAGCTAACCCAGTGCATCATGGAAGAAGGTAAACAATTACATCCTGGTGCATTACAAAATGTTGTTTTTTACAGGGTTTTACCACAGGATAATAGAAGGATAGCACTTATTGTAATTGTACTTACTTTTACTATAAGTACTGACTTATTGTTTTATCTTAATTTAATTGTTATTGTAAGTTGTTGTTGAATTCTAATTGATGTTTACTACAGTATTTTTTCCTAGTAATTTTCTTCTATACATTACCATTTCTGATTGTATCAACCTTTTGAGACGTGGTTTGTGGCATTTAATTCAACTAAATGAGACCTTTAAGTAAGGTATGACTCGAGTCATGCTTACATCATGCCTGCCATCATGCTTGTGATAGTTATTGCATAAAAAAAGTAGTTAAGATAGCTGTTATAACACTTTAAAGTTTATAGATTATATCTGCTTTGGTTTATAAAATATTATGTTTCCAAATTTTTCAAACACACTGTATAGTTACAATACAGTACTTTGTACATTATTTTGTTTTATTCATTAAACAATTGCAATCCAATGATACCAACTCCAGGTAATGTTACACATTCTTAGGTATAATATGCATTTAACCTGTCACATGTATCAAAAAAACAAAATAATTTTTAAAGACTAACAATATCCAATGTAAAATGATTCACATCCTAAATTGATATTCTTATATCTGTTTTGGCCTTGGTTTACTTTTGAGTCCTAGTTTAAGGAGTTTTATCTTCATTTCCTATCTTTCCGTATGTTAACATGTGTTCCTTCTTCTCAAAAACAGGTAAAGATAACCTACTCACATTTTTGTGATTATTTGAATAAGGTTTGTTGGAATAAAGGACTCTTGTTAAAAAGACTTCAAAATCTCTTATCTAGAAACGGGTTTACTTTTACTGACAAATATTTAGGTACATAAGTGCTGGAAACAAAAGTGGTTGCATCTCTACCTATTCTACTACAGAAGTGAGAAACATGCTTGATAAAAAGATTGTACTTCATAATTTCACTTCCAGAAACTATAGGATCATATATCAGTCTAAAATAAGATGCTTTAACAGTTACACATCAAATTTGCAGATTTTTATTATATACTTTTGAAAAAACAACACAAACAATTTTTTAACACTTTTACTGTATCACCGGTCTGTGAGACCGTAGGGGAATTTCATGTTTCTGAAATTGGCACTACTGGTGTTCGGTTGCCCCCTCCACGCTCAGTAGCTGTCAACCGGTCTCTCCTGAGCCGTTTTTGATTGGTTTTAGTTTGTCTAGGGCGTTTGACCTTGAATCAGTCCAGTTATTTTGTGAGCGCTACGGTCTACTGTACCGGACGATACGGTTACTGTAACTATTCTACCGGTCTGTCATACCGGGTGATACGGATAAAGTGTGAATAGTTATTACGTGGTTGTATATATTAGTTTTTATGTTTTATTATAACTTGTTATAATCATGAATGACTCGGAAGATTTAACGAGCGACTTTTACAACTCCTACATAATGTTGAAGGGGATGATAGTGACGATGAACCTGTTGACGATTCGGATGAAGATCCAAACTATGTAGTGTCTGATAACGAACTAAATCAAAGTGAAAGTGATGATAGTTTTGCTGTTGATGAACCCCAATTGGAAGATGAAGGTGACATCCACTATAATGTCGAAAATTATTTGGTTCAGGAATCTGAAGATGACTTGTTTTGGGGGAAAGATGGTAGCATATGGTGCAGAAAGGAGCCACCCAAGCAGCGCAGAACACCTCAACATAACATTTTGAGGGGACCATTACCCGGGCCTACTGCAAGAGCAAGAGCATTAGGTAACAATCCACTCATTACAAGATTTGAATTCATAAAACGTCTGACCATAAAACTTATAAAGCCTTACATGACAAGACGCCTAGAAATTCAAAATTTGCCAAGAGACATTAGACGCGTCATCAAGGAGTACGTTGGAGAAACAGAAGTTGCATATCCTAATGAATGTGTTCCAAGTGCCCAGCTGCTAAGGAAAGAAAAACCAATTACAAATGTATCAAATGCGGACAACCCATCTTTTTGGAGTGCAGCAGAAAGTTGTGCATTTGATGTGTTCAGAATATCTAAAATCTGTGAATACTTTTTTTGTATGTACTTATGCCTTTTTTAAGTTTTAATTGCTTTGGTAAAAATGTATGTGTATTTCTGATACTTGTAAATTCAGCTTTATATTATACCAGTATTCTAGAATATCATTTTCCATCCTAAATTCCCCAAATTATTAAATTTTATAATTTTTTGCAATTATAAAAATTTAAAAAATATTAATTGTAGTTTTGTTATCAACAGGGAATAATTGTAAATATATTTTGTGTTTAAATCTGAACTAAAAAAACAAGAATAGCCCAAAAACAGCAAAAAACCTCCCTCAGGTCTGTGAGACCGGATGATACTGTAAGTGATTGTAATTTCATGATACAATAAAAGTGTTAACGTATATAAAACATTTATATTCAAGCTTATATTGTATATTCTACCTTTTTAGTAAAATTGTATCAAAATCTGCCGACTATGCACGTAACCGATCATGGAAGTTTTCATGGCAACAAGATGTGACCACACTCCATTGATTGTCTTATTTGTTAGACATTGATACAAAAGATCCATGTTTCGTAACTAGTGACTATGTTGTTATAAAACATTCATCTTCTTCATTGGTTAAGAAACTTTACAGTTGGTCACATTCCCTTTGTTTTGAGTTCATGAGTAATGTACTTCATAGTCGGTGGGAAATTTTATTGCAGCAGTCATGTTTAACATCAGTCTAGAGCGTTTAGAATGGCACAGGAACATTCAATCAATATGACATTGTCAGATATATACTGAACGTAGCTACATAACCCCACTCACATCACACCGCTACTCCCACGAATTTGGCAATCAGGTGCTTTGGCATCTTATTTTCTGAACAATCTTCATATAATAAAAAAAAAAACAGAACATTTTATTTTGTACTATATTTTACGCACTGATCCCCTTTAAAATTAAAAATAATCTTTTATGTTCAATTATGATGTAGAGATGTTGGATGCATTTTGTTTAAAAAATGTCCTATTTTATTTACAACGGAAACTTTAAATTTTATTTTTGCAGAACTTGTCACGGCAGCCTCTCAAGAGACCAGCACAAATTACTCAGATCTCAAAGTGGTTATCAGATCATACTGGAAAATCAAGCCAAACATTTCCAGTTGAAAGTAAACTCCAAGACATCCTCAGAAAGAATTTTCCATTAGCAGAATACATTGAAGTGCGGGATGTTTCAGGTAAGTTTCAATCAAACATTAATCGTTTACTAACTTTTTTCAGATTCATTCTTAAGAGTTTCAAATTATTTTGTCAATGTGCTCATTGCTCTTGACTCTTTCCGTTTAAGTATCTGGAAGATCCACCACACAACAAATACGCATGAGCTCCAACATTAGACTGCCCTTGAGCTTAATACTACAATGAACAGTGGTTATTGACATAGTTTCTTTCTTGGTCACTAGGCAGTTTTGATCTTCGACATATCCTACTATCTCTTAATTGTTTCATTGCAATTACTCAGTTTCATTGCTAAGTAAATCTTATAAATAGGGCTCTATCCCAAGGGCTTCCAAAATGTTTAATATTAACCCTATGATTATTTTTGTTTAGTTTAAAACAGCTGATTACTTAATTTTTTTTACTGACATTTCTCAACCATCCAAGATAACCAGCCAAACTTTAAATACAAAATGTTAAGTTTGTAAGAGAGATATTGATAGGTGTAATGAAAGTCATACTATTTGAATTTATAGGTTTTACAAGTTTGGAATATTCTAAATTTGAACTAAAAAAAATTGGAAATGTGCTGAAAACTAATAACTGTTACATATTCTTAAAGAAATATTCCTTGGTGTCCTTGGATAAAAATTTGGATTTGCTCAATTTTAATGCAGTAACAATAAAGGAAAGCTGTGAAACATTACAAATTTAACATTTTGGAACACTCTGTATACAAGAAATTAAAATTTTGTTTCAAAATGATCAGTGAATAGAGAGAGACCTTTTAGAGAGAGTACTGGATCAATCTTTTTGAGTGCGGTTTGCGTCATTAAACTCTGCTAGATAAGCCCTTTAAAATTATGTGCATATTAACCTATGTTCCTATTTAAGATTTCCTTCTGACTTCTTGCGGGACGTCCCCATGATATTACAGAAACTGATAGTTCCTTCAAAAAGTAGATTTTTAGGTGTAGTGTTGATGTACCAAATCTTGTTGATTTATCTGTTATCGTTCAGAAAATATTATACCTGTGCAGGACTTTATGTACACCCTGTATATATATATACAGGCAAATATCTTACCAGTTTGAATGAATTATTATGTGAATCAAAAATAAAATGAGTAATTTATTGTTTTTGTACATCGACTCTTGAGGTGACCTGTAGGGAGGTATAGGGGAGGAAAATTAAGTAAGTGTGGATGGGGGAGAGGTTAAGAGGGGGTGGGGCTCTGTGGAAAATAGTAAAATCTTAATGGGAGCCTTATGTCTTAAAAGTTTGAGGAACACTGCCTTAGACTATTGAAGATTTAATAAATTTAGTCCATGTTTGAAATCCCTACATATAAGTTTCAATTTGGATTGAAAAAAAAAAAAAAATGTTTAATAAAATAAGATAGATTATGAAGCTCAGGTGCTTTAGACCATAAAGAGATTTCTTTACTTCATACTCTTGCATCATGGTCATCATATTACATCAATTGAGTGTCAGAGAAAATTATTTATGAATTGCAACTTGATCTAAAGGAATTGGCGAGTTTCACTGACAATTTAAACCTTAGAGTGAGAAACATATAACCAGTGGCTAAGCAAACAATTAGGGTGTTGTGCTTATCATACTAAACTATTCTTTGCAGTTTGCTCTATATATATATATATATATATATATATATATATATATATATATATATATATAAAGTATTAACCATCAACACTGTCCAGTGACTGCTGTACTGCTCTAATTGAAATGTATTTTGTAACAGGAGGATGTGGAGCAATGTTTGAAATATCTGTGATAACTAAAGAGTTCAAAGGTCTGACAATGGTAAAACAACACAGATTGATAAATGAGGTGAGAATTTTAATTTATTTACAGTATAAACACTAAACATGTAATTCAGAAATCTAAAATTGCCTTAATTAACAGGTAATTTTTGAGATTGCAGAGAGAATCAGATTTATTAAAGTATAATATCGACAACTGCCTGTCGCCCAGGTGACAAAGATCCAGTAGACTGTACAAAACCAGTAACTTTACAATTTGTAAAATTATATTAAGTGGATCCCCACTGTAAGTTTGTCTGTTATGTCCTGTCCATCAGTGGAAACTTTATAAGCAACCATAACTTTCCTGAATTTTTCATCCCTCAGACTTTGAAGGTGTACAAAAATAAATGCATATGTGGACCTTTTAGTGGCAGAGCACAAAATAAAAGCTTTTCTCAAAAATACCATAACTTAAATCTTTCCCAAGGTATCGCTGAAAAATTTCAACATTTTGTAACAATATCTATAAAATCCAAACATTTTCAGATAGGCTTAGAAAGTGAAACAGAATAGGAAAATAACTTGTGACTGGTTATTTAAAACACATTCACAAGACCTACAGAAACACTGCATAAAACAAATATGAGCCCAGATGACTCTTTATTTAGATATTCATGTTTCATCAGCTCTGTTCAACTGAGTTGACTTTGAGTTGGAATGCCTATGTTAGTGATGTTGGGCTGAGTTCACCTATGGACTTCAAAAGGTTAATAACAAGTAACATAAAAACAATCCCAAAATATGCTAAATTATGTATTACTTTAAAAATTGTCATCTCTGAAATCTAGGGTCAGTTGAATTTTAATTTGAGTACTATGTGCGTGTGCTCACTTACATTAGGAGGAGGGGGAAAATATTCTACTGCCAAAGATGATTTGTACCCATGTGATTGTGAACAATCTGTGTGTGTATTTTATGAGTTAATTAAATTCTGTATATTTTGTTGCAGGCTTTGAAAGAAGAAATAAAAGACATGCATGGACTTCGAATATACACATCATTACCTTCAAAATCTAGTTGATGCTCCTAGGGGTGCTGCTTTGAACGTTCATAAACTACTTAAGTAGATGGATTTGTTTGAATTTTCATTACAAATATGCCAAAATTCAAACAATAGTGTAAATATATTACTTGTTATTTTTTGTGTTTTATATTTTTCCCTATCCTGATCTTTGATATCTTAATGCATATCCTGCTGGTACTTATATATAACACCTTGGTGTGGTGTATAAACAGTCTTAAGGCATCATGAACTATTAAAAGACACATCTGAGTTAATTGTTTTCTAATTTTATTAATCTTTAGACTTTTTAATAATATTTAGTCTTTTTATTCTTGTAGAGAAACCCAAAAATTAAATATTAGTCTTTGCAAATGATATACTACTTGCTGGAATGCGAAGATTTTAAGCAATAGTTTTGTAAATGTTGAGAACGGCAAGAGTAAGAATTAATAATATCTCATCAAAAACACTTTAGCTAATAGTTTAATGGTACTAATTAAATATGAATTTAACTGCATCTATGATCTTGCAATATTTAATTTATTAGATATTCATTACTATATCTTTTCAATGAATTTCAGTGAAACGTCGTAAACTTATTATTTATTATATGCATTATAGATACATATTACTTTATCATTAAATTTCTTGAGGTAATCTTCTGAAACAGTATTAAAGTCATCTAATTAATTACGAGTTATGCCTCGTAGTAATGCCTAGAAAAAAATGATTAACATGTTGATATGTGCCATTTTACAGACTAATTTTGTGATTCACACATTGAACATTTCCTAAATTATATTATCCACATTTTGTTATTGTAAAAGAATCACTGGCTTGAATTACAGTTAGAAGTTAGTGGAGCCATGCTCCAAAAAAATAATTAGATACATTTTAGAACCTAAGATACTTTACTTCCTCCTGAGTTTCTGAAAAACTGTTGATCAAAATTGTGTATTTAATTATAATGTAAACACTAAAATGTAATCTTGAAATGGTAAAAACTACGAGGATTACCCAGAAATGTAACCAAAATTTATGCACAGCATGAGAAGTAGTGAGGGTTGTGCCACCATCTTACCATCAATGGGTAGCCTACAGTGATTCAGTATCTTCTAACTGTGCAAGGCAGAGCTTCATATGGCCACACGTTTTCCATTTTGAAACATTGTTGTAATGGAAAATCCTTTGAAATGCATAGTGTTATGAGATTTATTTGAGTGAAAATTATTCAGCAGCAGAAAAACTAGGCTACACCAAGGTTTGTGTTTGTTGAGTACCAAACTTGACCACAAAACAAAAAGAAGCACGAGTTCTGCCCTAGACTTTCTTTTTCAGTATGACTTTGAAGGACAATGTTTGAGAAAGATCGTTATTGGCAAAAGCAGTCAATGCTCTGCGTACGAAGACACGCAGTAAATATATGTCCACCTACTGTCCAAAACTGACCTTGCTGAATCGAGGAATAATATCTATGTAAGGTTTTGAACTGTGTATATTTTTACTGTAGTTATGTTTCATTTTTCTCATTTGTTATTCCTATATTAATCCACAATTTGATGAAATTTTGTAAGAAATACAGGAAGAAACCAAACAAGTGTTAGAGTGTACAGGCCCAAGGGGTGGCATATTATACTCTCTAGGTGACGGATACATTTACACATGTAAAAGAACATGGTTATGATGTATGGACAAAAATTATAAAATCATCGCCTTTTGTTATGCAGTTTAACGAATCTTTAACTATTGTGCATCACATTAATCACAGTGCACTTATAACCCCGTTTATCTGGAAGTGTCCAACTTACGGACGAATTCTGACAAGATTATAAAACAGACTGAAATCTCAATTAACTCAATTTTAAAACTGATTTGTAAACTAGATAGTCAACAGATGTATATGAGCAGAAATATTATTTCATTAACATTAACAAAATTACTGTACATAACATCTAATTTTGTATACAGTAAAATTTTATGAATTTTAAATGTTTTATTTTTCGCGTGGCACAAAGTTCTCGAATCTCGGTTTACACAAACTTAACAACTGCAACAAATAGCAATCTTTACTGGTACATCTAAACATCTACGTTTACCACCGTAATCAATAGCATATCTACAAACTTCGTATAAATTTACAAGCTATGGGTTTAAGTAAGTCTGAGGATCTCCATTTAAATAAAACAAGATTAAATGGGGAAATTGAGCGATCAATAGTAAAGAGCTACAATAACTAATGTTTACAAGTTCTACGAGTATTATTTAATTTTTGGTCTAGGTAATCGGCATGTATTAGAGTGTATTTTCTGATGTTTCAATAAAAAGAAACCTATATCCTGCAATAGGTAAGGATATTATGACCATAGTTCAAAAATGTAGTGTTAAAATCTGCTGTTTAGAGCAGCTAAAATTAAAACAGCTAATTGTTGAGGCCCACATTCAGTGCTGTCACATAATGAAAGCAGAAATTGTTTAGTAATCGGTTTTTACAAACCAATGATCTCCCTTATTTCACAATCGATTTTCTTAAACTCTGTATTGTTGGATCTTTAATTAAATTGTATAAATAGTTTGTAAATAGCTCAAATTTTAACAAAATGTCTTGTACATGGCTAAATTTGTTGACACCATCGATCCAGCTACCTGGTCAAGGATGCAGATAACAAGTATCAAGTAAGTATAACAATTAGGAGAACTTCTACTTTTAATCGATTTTCATCTTGAAGTATACTCACTAAAATAGTTCTAAAGGGAGTGTAATACAGGGTGCGGCAGCATAACTTCCTTTTTTAAAATGCGCGCCATTCAGTTAGTTGATGTCATAGCGGAGCGCTAGTGGTCTCATTCAAGAGGAGGTACTGTAAAGTTTTGTCCCGACACGGTTCAGTCGCCATCATGCGTTGGAATAATGAGGAGCGTGCCTTTGCCGTTGAGGCCTACTTTTCAAGCGGATGTTCGGTTATTGCAACACAGCGTGCATTTCGGAATCGCTTTAATTTAGCCCCGTTGGCTCCCGTCCCAGACCGCAAATCAATTGTTACATGGGTGACTTACATTCAGACAAACTGCAAGTGCGACAAAACGAAGAACTGGAGTCCCTCGGCCCGTTTTTTTTTTTTTTTTTTTTTTTTTTTTTTTTCTCTTAGGACAAGAAGCTTATAAATTGCACTTAGTCCTGTAAGGACCTTTGCGCTGCTTCCGGAGTGATAGGATATTCAGGATGGGTAAGGTTAGGGGGTAGGAGCCGCCTCCTATCGAGATCCATGAGGAAGAATTAGGGCACTACATCTCAAAGTCATCCCGGAAGAAGGGAGGCCAGCTGTGACCCAGCCTCTCCAGTCAAAGTAGGCAGGGGGTGGCACACCCTTGTTGAGGTTAACAAGAGCCTCTGAGGTAAGGGAACAAACCCCACCAACTCCAACAGTCATCCTCCACAGTAGGCTAGACCTATTGAATTGCCCATGAATCCCAGAATCTCAACATTTGCGGTTAGTGATGTGCCGCTACTGGACATCCATAAGGTTGCCCAGATTGAAGTGGCACATCGGGTTTTGCTGTGCCCAGTGGTGGGTTCAACTGGTAGGTATAAACCAGCCAGAAGTGATCCCTGCTGGGTTCCCTCGGCCCGTTAGATCACCTAAGAACATTGAAGCAGTGAGAGCGTCAATGTTGCGATCACCACGGCGTTCTGTGCGCAAACACGCATCTGCCCTTGGACTACCCGATTGTTCTGTGAGAAGAATTCTTCGTGATGATCTTCATTTTCATCCCTATAAGATGGCGATAGTGCAGGAACTTTCAGAACGTGACTTCAATTCTCGGATGAACGCGTGTGAGCTTCTTCTTGATGTCGTTCCCGAGGGTGCTATTTTTATTTTTAGCGATGAAGCCCATTTTAATTTGTGTTAGTTTGGTAAAAAAAAAAAAAACAAAACATTATTGGTCCCTGGGTTTTTGAGGAAAATGAGGTTACAGTGACAGTGACTTCGGACCGCTATGTAAACATGCTACAGAATTTTTTTTTCCCACGGCTAGAAGATTTGGATTTGGGGGACACTTGGTTCCAACAAGACGGTGCAACAGCACACACTTCGAGAGCATCGATGGCTGTTTTGAGGGAAAACTTTCCAGAGTGCCTTATCTCAATTAGAGGCGATTTGGAATGCCCGGCACGCTCTCCCGATCTGTCACCTTGTGATTTTTTTTCTATGGGGTTTTTTGAAATGCCGTGTTTATGTGAACCGTCCAAGAACCCTACAAGATTTGAAGACCAACATCCGAGAAGAAATTGCCAACATAACACCTGCTACGCTAACAACAGTCATGACAAGCACCAGAAATCGGCTTACGCAATGTATGGAGAATGGGGGACGTCACCTAACAGATTTGATCTTCAAAATAGTGTAAATAAAAACTTTAGCCATGTACCTACATTATAAAAAATAAATAAATATTTTCTGATGCATACAATAGTTTTTATTGAGTTTTGAAAAAAGGAAGTTATGCTGCCGAACCCTATACAACAAAATAATTAAAGCTGGAAGACAAGTATAAGCAGCAAGAACTCTTGGCTAAGTTTAGTGAAGGAGCTGAGCATGGCACAGATATATAAAATTATTATCTCTCAATATTCTATCTACTTGTAGCTCTCCTTATTACCTTCCAGTCATATTAGCCTATCATATGATGCCCTCTATATAATTTTGTTGTAACATCCTTCTCCACCTTTTTCAAGGTTTCCTGGCAAAGACCTTCCTCAGGTTTGACAGAAACAAGAAAAAATCTGTAAAAATCTCCAAAACTTCAGGATAGTTATTATTCAGTTTTTCATGTTAGATTATCTCTGTAATTTCTTCATTGCGACTGTGAGTCTAGAGTACAGTTAAACATCAAGGAGAAATATTTTGCTTTTAACATTCCACCTTATATCTTCTCTTATTATGTTGGCGAATATATAAAGAAATACATCCTGGTTTTCTGATGAAAAATAGCTTAGCTGCCCCAGACTTATGTCATTCAATGTGTTTACAAAGAAATTTTCAATTTGTTTTTACATATTTCATTTGTTTACGTGTTGGATTGTCTATGAGTAGGTATTCTTTTTATATACAGGGTGTCAATTAAGTCTGGAACCTCTTTTTTAATTTTTGAACCACAATAGAAAGAAATACCAAAGTTCACACGTGCTTACTGGTGATAGTAACTCACACATCTCTGCCCAATTACCGACCAGATATAATCCCTTTGGGTGACGGTCCACAAGGAGTCAGACAAAATTCTTGAATAGTAGCATAGGTCGTTAGGTTAGGTTAAGTACCTGTGATCAAAGTAAGTGTTCAAAATGTTCCCCTCCCATCGTCTGGCAATGTCCTAGGCGGTTGTAAAAGCTATCCACTGCATTTTGAAGGTAGTCACGAGGAATATCTTGAGCTTCTTGGACTATGAGATTTCTTAGGTGCGCCAAATCTCGAGGCTTAGTACGATAAACTTTATCTTTGAGGTATCCCCAAAGAAAAAAAAATCCAGCGGAGATAAATCAGGGGAACGAGCAGGCCACTCTACTGCACCACGTCTTCCAATCCATCTGTGAAGGAATATTGTATCCAAGTATTCTCTAACAAGGAGAGCAAAGTGTGGTGGGGCGCCATCTTGTTGGAAATAAATTCTTTGAAATTGTCGACCAAGAGCAGCTTGTAGTGCAGGAATTATCTCATTTTGGAGCATTGCTAGATACGAGTCACCATTTAAATTACCATTGATAAATAATGGGCCCATAATTTGATTTCCTATAATACCTGCCCAAACGTTAAGTTTCTGTGGATGCTGTGTATGACTCAATCTGCCACTTTCACATTCTAACAGTAGTTGTGTTATTGGTAATAATTATTGATTGATTCCTGGCTTCGATTACTACATTGTCAGATGATGGGAGGGGAACATTTTGAACACTTACTTTGATCACAGGTACTTAAAAATTGGCGTTTACTTGTAATACTTAATAATTTACATTGTTCAATTGTTTTAAAATTCAAATAGCTATAACTACTGAATGAATCGACCTTTTGAAGTCCGGTTTGCGGCATTGTACTCTGCTAAGTAAGACCTTTAATTTGATACCAAACTTGACCTATGCTGCTATTTAAGAATTTTGTCTGACTCCTTGTGGACCGTCCCCCAAAGGGATTATCCGGTCGGTAATTAGGGAGATGTGTTCGTTACTATCACCAGTAAGCACGTGTGAACTTTGGTATTTCTTTCTATTGTGGTTCAAAAATTAAAAAAAGAGGTTCCAGACTTAATTGACACCCTGTATAATAACACAAGGCAAATAAACTTTTACTCTAAAAAATATAACAGATAGAATACCATAATTCAATACACAAATAACTTGTATAAGAGCTAGACAGTTATTGTACAATAGTTTAACAGTTTATTGACACAACAATATGTACTATTATTCTCACTGTCAATGTACTATGCTATGTACTTATGTAAGCATTAAGCTGTTTAAAATCAGTTATAGTGAATGAACATTAGAGATAGTCTGTGGATATGTTAACATTCCTCCTGTATTGGTTGGTTGATACTGTCCAATCTCCCATTTAGAGTTAAAAACCTCAGTATGGAATTGATGGTGTTCATGCACCCATTATTACAGTTACATCTGGTGTCATTGTCCAGATGTAGTTACTGACAAGTGATTTTATCCCATCTGGAAATTACCCGACTCGTCTACTCATGATCTATGGTAGTAATGTAGATTCCAAAAAAGAGCCCTCCTACTCTCTCGTACTAGACCATTTTTGTTATAAGCATCATAGCAAAGGTATTCAAAGATTGTAGTTTTCTTTGTAAGCAAGATTGTCAAATTATTTATCCAAAACCTACATGGCTTTAAGAAAGGTTGTTAAGACTACTACAAAATTGTCATCATTGTAGCAGTGCTTGAACCTATGGTTGTAAGGACATTTTTGATACCAACTGCCTTAACTTCCAAAACTTATTCGACAAGCTTCCTCCTACATCTTCTAGAGAAAGCTTCCAATTTTTTTCTGACAATTGCTTGAACAAAAAATGCTGCCTTTTAGAAGGTGCAGAGTTTAAATTTATGAAATCTAATATGAAAGTTCCATTGCTGATTCAGAAGTGCTGCAATGCTACAATTTGGGCAATCTGTGTCTTTTGTTTATCATTTGAATAGCATTCGTCTTGAACTGTGACGTCCAATATATATATCGAAGATTTCTCTACTGATTACTGGAGTAGCAGTCCATTTAGTCCCACAATCAGTGTGTGATTCTGCTGGTGGTTGGGTTGTAATCAACCAAAAGCTTTGCAAATTGGTAAACTGTGATTGTTACTATTACTTGTAGTTACTTTTACTAATTATTTATTCCTTTTTATTATTGTGTTCTACAGAAATATGAGGAATTGCATTGTACAGATCTATATGTTCTCATAGTTTCCAAAATGAAATCAGAAAATTGGGTTTGAGATATGGTTTGTCCAATTTTTGTAACAAAGATTCTAGTCTAATGTTTTATAGATATTTGTCCCAAAGCTATCTTGAGATTCTGTTATTGTCTCAGATATGCTCTGATGTTACACAGATGTAGCAGTCGAGACTGCAAGGTATCCCTTACCTTACTGGAGTTGATGTGTTGAGAGTCTTCAATTGTTTTTCTGTGAAATTCTACATGATTACGAACTATCAGGAGAAAATAGTTCTCAAAATTGAATATAGTGTGCTAGGAAAGGCCCGAAATGGTTTAATATATTTTTAATCAAATTCAGAAATTTATTGTCACGTAACGTTACATAATTGTAGTAGATAACATCTACAATGAGCAGGTAACTCGTCAATATAGTTTAAAATATTATACTAATCCTAAAAAAAAGTTATAAACATAATTCACAATTCATTGATAAACCATTTAACCATTTTTGTAAAGCACTTGTTATATGAATTTTACCCAATACATCTAATTTTTTACATGATTTTCAGGTTTTTATCTCTTTAGGGGCACAACCTGCATGAAGTCAGAAGAAAATCTTTAAATAGGTTGAGATGAACATCAAATGAAGTCTTTTTTTACCCTGCCCAAAATGGTGGCATTTTAAAGTTCCTTAACATATCCAGAGATTTACCAAGATACTTCATTGATGCGATAAATTAATTCTTATGTGATGGCAACAATGTGATTTTCGAGATAGTCTATTATTGTTGAAAATTCATTAGCCTTTACATGCTCGTTAGTAAGTGAAAGTTATTGATGTCATTCCAATATAAAAGTGATTTATTGTTTATCTTGTTTAATGTGTTGTAGAATATTTATTTTTCTTTAGATGTTGGACAGTTGATCTTTGTGAAACAAGTACAGTGCAAATTAGTTTTTAGCACTGTTTAAGAGGGTATTTTGTTATTGTGATGTCCCTGAATGAAACAGAAACAATAAACCTGCTTATGATGAGGGGATATGGTAACCGTTTATGAACATTTGATCAAGTTGTGCATTTATTTAATGAATTTCCCGGACAGACCAGCAATATAAAAGTCTACAGTAGGTACAACAGTCCAACGGTTCAAAGAAACTGTCTGTGTAAAAGGCCATGGAAGAAATGGTAGAGCTAAATCTGCTACAAATAAATATAAATCAATAGATGTATTACAAAGTTTCGTTGAAGAGCCACACACATAAACAAGAGTTACAGCAATTTTTCACAGTATAAGCCAAAAAATTTTAAAACAAAACCACTATCATCCTTATAAGGTGAAATTGCTTCAGGGAGCTTTCAGAAGACAATTTTGATAGAAGAGTCAAATTCAACGAAACAATGATGGGTAGGTGTGTATAGGAACTAAATTTCTTATCTAAAGTTGATTTTTAGTCAAAGCTATCTTTACACTTCACAGAGAAGTAAGTAGGCATAGCTGCCGTTATTGGAGTGATAATAATCCTCATAGGATGAAAAACAGCCATACACAGAAACCCCAAAAAGTGAACATATGGGCTGTTTATTTTTGACGATGGAAGGATTGTGAAGGAAACAGGATTTTTCCGGACATTTGCCATTGCTTTAGTGAAACAAAAAATCAGTAACACTATGTTTCGAGATCTGCAATCTGATCTCTTCTTCAGGTAAATAACTAACCTAATACATAATTACAAACTAGGTTAAAATAAACAAATCATATCAAAGCGTTGTGGCACGCCTGAGTCAGGAATCACAACCACCTTGTTGTGTGTCAACTTCATTAACTCTAAAACATGCACTTCATAAAAAAACTATACACAAAACTAATCATTAAAACTGAACTACAGAGTACAGGTCACAATACGTCTGCATTCATCTACCAACCACCTACGACTGACTGTAGAGGGCTGTGATAGTTGGAAATCGCATTGTAGAACCCTTTGTAGTCAATGGCAGTTGAAGTGGGGTTTCATATGAATTGACGTTGAGAGATATAGTTATACCGGCTTTACTTACTGTGTTGGGTCAAAGTTAACAGGATGGAACACCACCTCATTATGCACTCACTACTAAGTTACAGATCTCTACCACAGATTGAGATATTGCCAACAGACACTTAGAGCATTTTAAACATTTACTGTAACTGTAAGTACTTTATATTTTTATATTTCACTTCAGTGAATTACTGTTATCTTTAAGAAATATTATAGTGAGTGTTATACTAATTTGTATAATTTAAGAGAAACTTTTTTAAAACACTGTCATTTTGGATAGGGTAAAGCTTTTGAGGTCCAGTTTGGTATTGTGTTCTACTAAAAATTACTTTTAATTTTATGTACATCTTGATCTATGCTCTAATTTAGGATTTTATTCAGACTCCTTGTGGGCCGCTACCCTAAAGAGATAAAAAAGCCTGATCACATGAAAAATTAGATTTTTTTGGGTAATATTGATATACTAAGTCTTATTGCTTTTCAAGAAATGGTTAAAAATTATTAAACCGTTCGGGAACTTTTCAAGCACGCTATACAGTTAACTTTAATATAAAAGACCCATTCAATAGTCCCCATTTTTTACTGTGTCCAAATAATTAAATGTACTGGAATTTTAAACACTTTTATTAAAGTTTTTTTTAATGATGACTGTTTTTTTAATGTCAAAATGACATGAGAGCTATTAAGTGTGCGGAGTGTTTTGACTCATGAAGTTTTGTAATTTCTTATAAGAGCTCTATGAATTCCTTAAACATGATTTAGGGATTTATGTGATAATTTGCTATTGTTGGTAGACCTGATGATACCACGAAATTGGTGAGACTGTAATTTCTTATAAAAACTAGAGTTTTCCTCATAATGATTCAAGGATGGATATAATGAGTAGCTATTGTTGGTAGAGATAGTGAGTGTTACCTCATGATACCATACAATTGTTAGACTGTAATTTCTTAAAACAACTAGTGTATTCTTAATAATGCTGGCCACGATGACTTAGGAATGCTGGTAAATGGTAAATGTGTATTTTCACTGCTTCTGTGAAGCTGGTGTAGTTGTAATTACTGTGGTAACCTATACAGTGACTTCCGAACAACAACACCTGTAGTTGGACAGTCTATCTACTTGCATAAACTACTCACACTGTGGTCAGCTACTTTTTGATGCATGAATAAGTTATTTTAAAATGTTATTATTGAGATTGAGATAATGATAAAATACACTTGTCATTGTGAGAAAATATATTATAAGTTATGTGTGGCTATGAGTTTAAATGCTAGGGTAATTCTTTTACTATCTAGAAACTACCACTTGTTAGAAAATAAAGTATCAACAGATCATTGACCGGAAAACAAAAATGTTTGTATGAAGAAAATAAGTAATAACTCCCTACAAAAATATCTTCGTAATATTTTGTATTAAACATTAATACTCTAAACATAAACCATATAGTTAAATAAACTAGTGTTAATATCTCACATACACGACAACAATGACATTTATTTAAAAAAATAATTTGATAACAATAAAAATTTAAAACTGTTACATAAAATCAATTAACTGACACCCACAAAAATAGTTATAAATCATTAATTTTAAAACTGTGGAACTAAAACCACAACTTAAACTGCCACAAATCATAAAATATTATTCATTAAACAAAATCATAATAAATAGACAATAAAAAATACTAAACATTTTCATTGCAAAATTTATATATTGTCGAATTTTAGCTACACAAGGAGTGGGTTCAACTAAAAATAAATGAAAACCATTTAAAAATAAAACACTATAACAATATATTTTACAAGTAAACTTATAATGCTAATTTTTACAACAAAATAAAGAAAAATTGGTAAATGGTAGTAATACACTATTCAAATGGAGTGGCCTTAACTTATAGAATTATATACAATATGAAATTTTATTTTTAAACTTTAATCCTTACATTTTTTTAAAATATAGGCCTGATTGCAAAATGAAATAAACGTAAATTAGGCTTTAAATGAAAGTCCACAAGCTGCTTAAGGTGACTTGCTCAAACTGTTCATAAATGCCATTCCATGAGTTCTGAAATGTTTTTCTAATGAAGATCCAGAATCAAAAATTTCATTGCAAACTCGACACTGATTATCATCTACATCCTCTTCCAAAGACACAACCTTCTGTGGTAGACTTGAGCTGTTCTTACGGGTGTAACTGTCAACGTCTTTTATACCATGATGCATTTGTAGGTGCCTTTCCAAAGAAGGCAAAACCACAAAACAAAGACCACATTCAAAACACTGAAACGTATTGGGGTCTGTTCTATGTGTAGTAATATGTTTAAGGAATGTTTCTCTAGTGTCAGCAACAAACTCACATTTTGAACAGACCAACTCATTTGGCGACTTTGAAGTAATTACCTGACCTTGTATATGAGTCTGACCAGCTGCGCCAAACTTTTCTTTGTTGGTTTTCTTCCTGCTTTTCTTCCTAACTGGTGCGGTATCTGAGAACAATTCCATAGAACTTTCACTCTCAGGTGAATAATCTTTTGATATGTTATCAACACTTGTTCTTGCCTTTTTGTGGGACATTTTCACTTCATCACAGCTGGCAGATCTTTTGATTGTTTTCTGTGCACTTCTTTTTCTTTTTATTGGATTGAAAATATGATTTTTTTGTGAATTACTGACATATGTTTTGGTTACATTTCTGTTATTTAATTGTAAATGATTACTGTTTACAGCAGAGTCAATGTCAAGGGGTTTAACACATTGTTTGCAGCAAAGTGATTGATCATTGAGATCAATATTAGGAAGCAAGACAACAGAATTCTTCTTACAAACAATGCACAGCTCCTCTCTCTTCTCCTTAACCGTGAATTCTTGAGAACATTCCCAATCTTCTAGGCTTAGAGGATCTTTCTCAGCTGCTGACCCATTAAAATTTATTTCAGGATATTTTCTGATTATTTCAGGTTCATCTTCAAGTTCTGAATTTGAATCTGACACATTTTTGGTTGGCATAGATTTAACTGACCGTGGTTTCTTTCCTTCCTTTTGCTCTTTATCCTTCTTCTCCTTGAGCTGATGAATAATGAAAGCCATTTTATTTGCAAATACAACAGAACACAAAGGACACTTATAGCCATAAATCAAAACATTATTGTTCTTAGTATGTTCTTGCACGTGTTCGACAAACTTATCCATAGGAACAAGCTTTTTTGGGCACATCGAACACTGCCTGTAATCCATTCGAAGGTCCATTTCATCTGGATGACTGGTTTGTATGTGTTTATCCAAAGATGGACTGTTGAAAAAGGCTACGGGGCATAATTTGCATTTAAAAATACAACGAGAATGGATGGATGAGATGTGATGACCTAAGACACCGACTGAAGGAAAGTGTGCTTTGCAAGAAACACACAAGTAGCGTACACATTTTGCCAGGTGACCACAAGAAAATTTCAAGTGTGCATGTACTTCTTCCCAAGAATCAAAATCTTTCCCACAGTCTGGGCATTTGTACGGTTCCATTTTCATGTGAATGCGCAGATGTATCTTCAGGGCACATTTTGTTGCCAAAATCAGATGGCAAACTTTGCAAGCCAAATCAGGGTTTAGTGGGCGATTGTTACCATTCAAATGTTTGCTAATGTTCAGACATGCTACACCACATTCGGAGCAATTACGTTTAACTTTTTGAGAGCCAGGCAAAATCTTTTTATCTTTAGTCTTGTTTATTGAGCTTTTCTCATTTCCGATTTTTTCAATAATACTATTTTCAGTATTGCTCATATCATTTTCAATAGTTACGCTTTCAATGTCAATATCTTCTTCTTCTTCTTCATTATTGTTTATCACACTGTTATTTTTGTTATCATTTAAACTAATTTCAAGCTTTCTAAATTCTGGTTCTCCCACATTTGGTGAAATGGAATTTATGTGCTTGTTGCTGTACTGCTTGGGATGTGCTGTTTTTGGCAATTTATTACAGAGTAAAATCACACTTTTAGGCCCTGATTTATTCAAAAAAGGAGATTGGTCCATAGTGGGTCTCTTGAGATTTTGCATGACTGATAGTTTTGGTGTTTTGGGAACTAATGTTGTGAACATAGGTTTTGTTGCTTGTGATATAGGGGCAAGAGCACTGATGGGTCTGTTAAGTATTATTGAAGATGGAGTCTGTATACAGACACTTTTCGACTGTCCAGCCAAAGCAGTTACTTTTTTACTGGTAGAACTCAGATTACTGACAGTAGACACCATTTGGTTTTCATTCAGAAAATTATCAACACCAAGGGTGTTTGATACAATTTCCTGTAGTTGCCCATTTTTACTGTTTCTTTGAAGAATATATGAGTTATTTGGTTGGTCATTTGTAAATTCTTCAAATGAAGTAGAAGCTAACCCACTATCGACCATCTCTTTTGCAATAGGGTTGAATGTAATGCAGGTGGTGTCAATATGTTTTAATGAAGTATTATGGCGTCGTAAATGTTTCAATAAGACACATCTGTTGTAAAATTCAAGCTCAGTTTTGCAGATGCGACACCAGTAGCGAATACTGACACTGCGTCGAGCCAGATGATGAGTTAAACTCGATTGCAATGAAAATCTACAACAAATTAAAAATATTAGACAAAATAGGTCACTAGTTGTGAGATACAGCTTAAAATATGTAAACCTATTGTAATTTATATTTTCAAATGTAAAAACTAATTTCAAACTCATTATTGATGAGAAAAGCAAGCTGGGGGCTGTCCTTCATCATTATACATGGTCAGTTTTTATCACTCTCCAATTCATTGCTGGTAATCAAAAATATCTTTTGATGTGAAAATAAACTTTGGCTGCCAACTTGAAAAACAATAATTTTTTAAACAACTTCAAACTGGCATCCGCTGTATATGCAGCATCAGAAGTGAGCCTATGTAGGCAATGCTGTATATGTAATGCAAAGCAGACGTTTGAGAAGTTTACTATTTTATCATACTTTGGATATTCAATCCATTCCATCGAAGAACAAATGTCCTAATAATCAAAGTTTCTCTTGATTCTCCAAAACCTTTTGATACTCAGATTAAGCGTAAGAATATTGCGGTGCCACACACAAATTAAAGGACTACTCCTGACACTCTATTTAATACTGTCCATTACTATTGGACTTTCATTACTTTAGTCATTTATCAAAATATAAAAATGTCAGTTATTGGCTAATTTATAATGATCAGTTGATAATAATCAAACTTAAAGTAAAGTAAAGATGCCTTATTTTACAACGCGAAGTTAGGGCTAAGAAGCCCTTTCTAACACTTAATCTGGGGACCAACGGCTTAAGGGTGACTTCCGAACCATCACCAACGGCCGGGCAGGTGGGTTGCTTGCAAGGACAGGGTCGCTCAGCGGTCACCCATCCAAGCAGCAGCCACGCTCAACATTGCTTGATCTGGTTATCTTGCGATAACTGTTGCACCCGCTACACAGCGCCATTGGCAACTTAGGTTGAACATATGATGTTAAGTATACTTTTACCACACAACAGAACCACACACATTTTTTAAGAAGTCTGTTAGTGATCATGTTTAGATTCTATCACAAATATTTTAAGAAAATTGTCTGTACTTAAATTAACCCAGCAACTGGATCTCGAATATAATTTTCTACCTTTCAAAAACATTCAGAAGAAACTAATTTAGTATAAGGAAAACATTGAAAGAAACCAAACAAACATTGATTATGCAAACTTAATACAAACTTAAAACACACAATTTTTGGCAACTATTCTTTCTCTGGCTCTTTTTATGTTGTAAAAGTTAATCATGAATAGACTTATTTAGAGAACAAATTGAAGTTTTATCTAATAAAATCTGTGTTCAGACCAAACACCTTTAAGAACAATTAGAGAAATATTTACTAGTTCTCAAGTTGCGCAACAAAACAGTATGTAAATGTATATCTAGCCTGATAGACACATCCAGTGCTATCATTATTGAATTATAATTAATTGATTCACAGGATTAAATTACTGATTGAATTTAAACCTCGGTATGTTGTCAGTGGATTAACTGGAGCATACTAATCCCTTTAAACCTGGAAGTGCCTAACAAAAATTCTAATGTGTGCATTGATTTTTGTAGGTTTTACAGGACTCCTTTGTGGATTTTACAAAAAATCTTGATTTATTATATTTTTAAGTAAAAATAAATATATTGTTTACAGCACATATTGTATTTAGTTTTTGACATGTGAAAAAAATATTACAAAAAAGTATCTGCATAATGATAAAATATACGATATTTCAAAAGTCTGAAATAGCCAAATTGTAGGAAATTTAGTTGTGAACACAAAAATATATATTGTTATGGGGTTCAGAAATAGAAATAGAAATGGAAACCATTTGTATGTATAAAGACAAAAAGTCAGAGGCAAACTTTTGCCCACTTTCACTTAATAAGCAACACAACGAAATAACCATGCAAAATTGATTCGTGCAAATTAATGTGTATTTCTATCTTTTTTTGAAGTTAGCTGATGTAAAACAGTGTGTAAGTTTTTACTAAAAAAAAAAGATATAACACTTCAACTTCAGACTCAACAAAGTCAGCTATGTCAGATTCCATTAGAATGTCATGAATATCACTTGATCTACAAGGATCATTCTGGGGTATTATACAGGGTGTCCTGTAACTCTCTGGACAAAATTATATATATATATATATATATATATATATATTATTGCTCAGGTCATGACAAACGTATTTCACCATATGAACATGGGTCTCCGATGCTCAGTTTCCCCTACATTGAGAGTTGCCGTTTATTCAGTTTTTGTATTGTTGGCTATTCACTGAGGACCTCAATATGGGCCATGTCTTGTCACAGTAAATTTGCTCTAATTCAGTTATTTATTATCCGATTTAAATAAATTTGGTGTCATTCGATTTGAGATAATATCCTCTAAAAACTGTTATTCATGTAATTCTTGAGAAAAAATGCTGGTTTTTAAGATATTCAAAGTTTAAAAGTTTTAATGGCCGCCATTTTGAAAATATCAAAGATAATTTCATGAAAATTGTTTCAGTAATTGGCTTTGTTATAAACATTTGAATCAAATTTGGTACTATTAAACTTATTAGTTTTTAAGATATTAATTTTTAAATAAAAAAACATATACAGACAGACAGATGGGAAACTGTCTGAGCAATAATGTGGTATAGCTTTGTCCAGAGAGTTACTGTACACCCTATATAATCAACTGTATATGATAAAACTTTGCTCATTTCGAATAGAAAGCTTCTGAACAAAGAACAAAATTAAAACAACAATCTCCTTTAACAACAAAATTACATCTAGGAAAACCACACAGATTGCCGACTAGAAACAGGATAAAACAAAATCAAAGACCATTACTATTAAAAACAACTCATAGACTTTTAGTTGATGTATAATTTAAAGGTATTTGATTGGTAATAATGCTTTTAGTGGTAAAATACGAATCGATCCTATCGGGGTTGATCGCACTTTAGAGGTTTAAAGATTGACAGCAGATGGGTCGATCAATGCTTCTAGGGTTAATACTTATTTAGTACACAAAGGGTTATCACCTGGGGTATTAGTGAAGTACTGTCCTCATTTATTTGTAAAAATATTTTAACCACTTACTTGTCGCAACATTCCAGGCAGTTGTAAGTGACTCCTGTCGATGTATCTAGGGGAACATATGGCTTCTTTAATTTCTTGAACAATAACCCTTTGACTATAGAGTCCAAGCATTGTACTTGAGTGTACTGATGGATAGCCCTTGATGGATTACTCTGTAAAATTGGAGGCTTCTCAAGTTTAGGTGCGATGGATAGAACCCTGGTGGGTTTAGACAGAACTGGTTTGTTTTGCACATTCAGTTTGGTCACATTAGTCAAAGCTGCTAATGATGCAAGCTGTACAGGTCCATTTTTTACTTGAGAAGTCAACATAAATCTCACATTTTTGTTTTTGGGCTGATTGCTGTTAATGACGACTGGAAGTGCTGTCTGATTCCTGACATAAACACAATTCATCTTCTGACCTTTACTGTTGACAAATGTATGATGTGGTACAGCGATTTTGCTTATTTGTATTGTTGTCGGAACTTGATCTTTATCTCTGATAGAAATCTCAGAAACTGTGTTGTTTGCAGTGACACTTGTTTTGTTATTTGTTTCACTGTTGATTTTTTGGACCGGAGGTACACATTCTTTATTAATAATTTGACTGTTTTCATTGTGGTTAGAAAAGTTGTTGAACGCATCTGTTGAGATCTGTGCAATGCTTTTCACTGCTATTTTTGGTGAACAGACTTGTGTAGGTTTTTCAATATTAGAATCCGATTCTTTCTGTTTGTTTAAAGTAAATCCTACTTCAGCCATCAAATTATTCTTGATCACAGACTTTAGCTCATCATCTGTAAGTTCAACTTCTGACATATCATCATCTGAAAACTTATCATTCTCACTGTCACATAGATCAATCGACTCTATGAGATTTGTATTGCTGTCAGCTGGTTTGTCAGATAAAATCTTCTTTAATATTGGCAAAGTCTTGTCAATCACTTTATCATTGTTTTGAACTGTAGTTACTGTGGCATCAGACGTAGAGTTTAAGTTTTTATCGGCACAATCCACTACACTGTTTGCTGACGTACTCATTTTCTTCACATTTTTATCTACAGCCACATCTGAGGTTGTGTTAGTTGTAACAGATTCAACATCCACTCTTTTGCTCTTGTCCAAACCGGTTTCAATAACCAAAACACTCATTTCTGAGTCATTGTAATCTGATGTTCCAGGATTCATCACAACTCTACTGGATGAAATATTTTGATGGACCTTAGTTTTACTTGTATTGCTGGTATTTTCTACCACAGGATCATCATGAATGTCCATAGCTTCTTCTTGAGAACTAAGATCTTCTTCACTTTCAATGCCATCCTGAAAAAATGAAGTATTATTAACTTTTGTTTTAACTGTATATATGAATTTGTTATTAATTCACTAAATAGATAGACATAAAATAAATATGTTACAAAGGATGTTTGCTAAAACATAGTACTCTTTAATCCTTTAAGGAATAAACACTAATTTATTGCTACTATAACATTGTTTAATTTATAGTGCTTTTAACCCTTAGAACACCGTAGATGAATATATTCTATAATAATAAATATGTCTGCTAGTTTCACTGGTTCTTAACTCTTCAACACATTATTTCATTTTTACCAAACAACTAAAAATGGTCCATTAAATGTACCATTCATCGCATTTTTGGCATAGTATACTTATACTAGCAATGTTTCTATTAAGACTACTTTTTAGTCCGACAAAAATTAATGATATGAAATGAATATTGGAAATGCTTTTTTTAAACCTGGAAAACAGCACCCCTTAGTATTGGTTGTTAACACTGAATTGAAGATGCAACTTTACTATTTCATCTGTGTATAATTAATATAATTGTGTCAGATATTGAAGTATCAAGTCAAGATACTATAAAATACCATTTAGATAATAACTGAATCAAGTGATCATGGAGCAAAGCAAAATTTAAACAAATGACAATTTGTAGTGCAATGTGGAAACATTGTTGTAACTTAAGGTCTTGTTCATTTTTGTTCTAAATGGTGCGTATTAAACATGTGCATCGAATACTCATGCATTATATGTGTGCAACTGAATGTGATCTTATTGATTTATGTTTTTATTTGATATTTTGTGTTATTAGGTCACAAAAATCGTCACAAGATAACACTAAAAAAATACCAATAAGTTATTTTAAATAAATTCAATTTTAAATCATACTGCATGAATTGAAATTAATACTGTAATACTTAAAATTATTACACAATATGGCCAATCTGTATTGTAAGGTAATCATAGGACAAATTAGAAGTAATAACCAAGTTAGCTACCTGTAAGTAATATATGTTTCAAATTCTTTTATCTAAAATCTTTAATCATTTACAAGTACAAAAATTGTGATATTTATTGATAGTTTAGTATAAAGCAGCTTTAATCAACACTCAGTTACATGTCATGAAGTAATTACTATAGTCGGTTAAAAGCAAATAAATTGCGATTTCGTTGGGCAACCGAAATCATGTAACCGTGACCAAACTAATGCTGTGTTGACCGAAATGATGCTTCGGTAATTGAACTGATCAGAATCACCCAGTTTTTCAACATTTAAGAATATAATTAAAGATTTTCAGGCAATATAAAAATTAATCAAATTTATAATATGAAATTTACTGCATAAAATTTTCATACATAAATCTAATACAATCTAATTTTTAATATTTGTAATATAGGAATTTAATTATCAGCTGCATTAGTTTTGGTGTGATTTGAAATATTAATGTTTGAAAAGGATAAAAATATCAAGTGGATTTATTTTTAACAAAACATATTTTAAAATAATAAACTAAAATCGAACTGTTAACATAGATAAGTCTGGCAGACCAGCATCAGTCAATAAGATAATAATTATATTTTACTGGTGAAATTCAGCTATTATTATTATCACATTAGCTTATCATGATCCAGCCTACTTGCGAATTTAATAGATTTTAACCCTTAAAAAGTGTGGCATATGTCCGTACCATCAGAACTGCGCTAAATGCGGCATATGGGAATATCCGTTTTGCCTTATTTTAGTTTATTGTGTATATTATGTCATGAAAATGCTGCGAATGTATAGGAAGGCGTACATGGTTTTTGACCAGAATTGTGTGTCCAATTTGTAAATAGGATTGCATGTCACGTGACAGAACAATAAAAGACCAGTGCTATTAACAACATTTTGTCTTATGATACAAGGTGTGGCATGTGGATATAACAGTACGGCGTAACCATGTGCACGTTTGTTTATTTGTTACTTCTTCTTTCAAGAAATAGAAAATAAATTTAACTTTGCCAAACCATACATTTTTATATCTCTAAATGCATGCTAACTGAATCGAGGCCAAATTTTTTTCAGTGCTTAAAAGGTTAAGTCCTAGCATTTAATTCTGTACTAAAGACAAAATATATAATTGGAGAGGTTAAAAAACTTAACTACATTATTATGTATTTGATGTATTTATGATGTAGTATGTATTAGATTTATGAAAATATGCAATACTAGGCTATATGAAAATATACATCAACACTATGTTTTTAATTAAGTGTATTTGGCCAATGCCAGGGTCTAGAGGTGATTCTGTACTGTTAATAGATCCAATTCGGTTTGTTCTCTTACACCAAGAAAATGAAAAAAAAAAAAAAAACTAGATGCTGCAAACATTGATTGAGACCTGATTCCAAGCCAGGAAAAGAGAAGTTCTCATTTCAAGAAGAGTGAAGTTCATGCTCCATGTCTTATCATCATGGCCACTGCACCACTTATTTTAATTTGGAAAAATAAATCTATCTGGCATCACCAAATTTTCTGATCACTAGGACACCTTGAACAATCAATTTCATGGAACTGCTTTGCAGATCAAATAATGCTGCACTGTATGCAAATAATCCTGCAATGTGTGTGCCGTGTGGCTTTGGACCTCTTATAACTTGCTGTGGAATCAAATTTTGTTATATTTTCTTACCTTGTGATATTAGGAAGCTAGTTAAAAAAAAACTGTAAACCAAATTGAAATTTTTCCAATAATACCTCGGAAAAACAATTGTAGAATTTTGAAATTAAGAATAATGTAACCACTTTTAAAATATTTCCTCAAATCATTCACGGAAATGTGTTTTTATTAGTAATTAGCATAAATCACTACTGGAAGCATCAGGAAATTTATAAATTATATTGATATTTAACCATTTTATAAAATAAATACTGCCAAGAAACTGAATGACCAGGATTCTGTCAATTTGGTCCTGTAAGCAATATTAGGTCCCGTTACAGAATTTAGTGAAACCGCTATGTTTTCCTGATACTGCATAAATAATAATGATCACTATTACATGTTATACTTCCCATTTTAGTTTAGTGATAAAACAATAATAATGGAAATTTTACTTGAACGTTGACAACCGAATAGACAAAGAATTATAGTACTGTAAGTTTGTTAGATTTATTGTAAAAATTTCTGTTAATCTTCATTTATCCTTCACAACAGTAGGTAATCATGACTACTTTAAACATTATAAGTTAAATTGGACACTGATGATGGCTTAATTCAGAAACACGTGATTACAACATAAAATGTTTCCTATTTTTGATATTAATTACTGAAGTAGTTTCCTGTAAAATCTGCTGATTTGTTGGCTGGGCTTTTAGTGCAGTTATTAAACTCTCACTCTTATGCAAGTGAGCACCTAAGGTCAGTGTAATTTTACCAATAAAAACGCTTTTACATGCATTTAAGCGATACAATTTTTATGAAATAAAAATCTTAGGTTAATTAAAACCTTAATTTAATTCCAATATTTTAAATATAACAATGGCTGAACTGAGTTATAACATAATATTTAATATGACTTTTAATAAGGTTAATATCTTATTTAATTTAAAACTCAGGGTGGAAATGAAAAATAAGAATACACTATTATTATATTTTATTTTCTAACTTTGGGGACTTAAATTCTCTGTCAAAGTGATTAAGAATGACATACCTGGTATGCGAATTGTTCAGTCATTGCAGCATCAAACATGTCCTCTGTGAGTACGTAGGAATTCTCTTCCACTGGAACACTGGCCATTGTTTCGCACATTACTGCTGCTCGACTTAAGATTCTACAATCAAAGTGAAATAATGAAAGGAAATACCTTTTCTTATTTAATTTTTAAAATAACAATAAAATAATCTCAATGACTTTTAAGTGCTCTGAAATATAAATACAGTAAAGTGGTGAGAGTGAAAATCATTACATTACCAAGTATTTTCTTAAGACATTGATAGACTTGGTAAGAAAGATTCAAGTGCAATATTTTCTAAAATGAACAGCCGAAGCTTTATAGGGAATGCTAGTCAGCTGAGCCTCCGCTTTTAACGTGGGGCTAACGGTTAAACTTTGTTATAAGTAGAAACTCATCTCAGATTCATAAATGTTTCACTTCGGAAACTTAGATTTTAGTCTTAAACTTCAAAAGTTTTAAACTTTACCCCCATGATAACTGCGGAGCCTCAGATGAGTGGCTGGCTGTTGATTATCATGCACTCTTAAGAGAACTTTTAAAACAATTACAATAAGGTTAAACTTGGATTGATCTAAAAAGCCTTTATACAGTATTCTCGCTCAAAAATAATAATAAGTAAGAGTTAATGTATATTTTTCACTGAACACCATCTGCAAAAACTCTGTGTAGAGACCAAATTTAATTTTAATGTTTTACATTACATATTTAATTTACAGAAATATTTAACTTTTTGAAAATTATTTATTTGAAACAATTTAAGTATAAACTATATTAAAATGAACAAATAATATTTAAAAAATGCAATGGTCTTAAATTTTCTGTAAATTAAACATGTATACATACTGTAGAGCCATAAACTGAGAGCAGAAATCAAAATTCTCAGGATTAAAATTTCTATATTAGTAACTAACTTTTTTAACCCTTTTAGTGCCAAATGTACCGTTTACTGGAAATTCGAAAACTACGTCTAAAATGCCAACGTCCGGTTAAATGGACACCACGAGAAAGATCATTAAAAATTAAACATTTTATTTATCAACACAGACAAACTCTCTCAAGACTAGAGTTTACTATTTCTCTTGTGGATGAGCTTTCAAGACAGTGACTTTTAGAGAACAAGAATCTAGACCAAATGTTGCTGACCTAACAAATGTAACACCGAGGCATTCCACCAGAGATCCCGGAGGGGATAAGAATCCTGACATTTTGAAAATATTCCTAATGATAGGGAGAACTGCTGTACTTGTAGTGTAGAAAGGCTGGGGGGAACAGAAGAAAATCAACATATACATGCATAAAATGCAAAAAGAGTTTGTATCCCAAGTGTTTTCCTTTTCACCACTGCTAAGTTTTTGGATTTTTTATAAACATTTCCCCACTATAAAAAGCTAGATAACTCTCAGAATGTATAATTGACAGTTTAGTTTTACTTGTGTGTTTGTTAATTTATCTATACTTTCCTTTAACTTTATATTTTGTGTAAAATCATAAACTGTTTTTAAAACTTCAAAAATTGTGCCAGTTGTTAGCTTTATTAAAAATGCCATGGTACACACTATAACTGAACTCGATGTAATACGACATGTGACTGGACTGTGCGGGGGATCTGCCCCTGGACGTGACGGTATCTCGGCCACTACGTTAAGAGATAACATTCATGTATTTTCGAAACCTCTTCTGCAATTAATTAATTTAAGTCCTTCTTCTGGGATTTTTCAAGTTATTTTTAAAATTGCAAAAGTAATTCCTTTGCATAAAGGTGAGAGCTTTTTAGATAAAAATAATTTCCGTCCAATTAGCCTTTTGAGTGTATTCTCTAAGATTCTTGAACGAGTGGTTAAAGAACAACTTGTAAATTATCTTTATAATAATCAAATCCTGTGTGACTGCCAGTATGGTTTCAGAGAGGACAGGAATATTTCTGATGCTCTGTTCGATGTCAATAGGCAAATTAATGACGCAACATCCAACAACTTACGTGTTATTCTAATATTTCTTGATCTAAGAAAAGCGTTTGATAGCATCGATAGAAATAAGTTGATTCTAAAATTAGAGTATATTGGAGTAAATGGTAATGCGCTTTCTTGGTTCACAAGCTACCTCACGGATAGGCTACAGACCGTGTCTATCTGTGGGACTGAGAGTGATGCGCTTCCTGTGGACTACGGAGTGGTCCAGGGGAGTACGTTGGGCCCAATTCTGTTTTTGATTTACATAAACAATATTTCTAAATTAAATCTGAACGGCAAACCTGTTTTATTTGCCGATGATAGCCTTATTTTAATTAAGGGCAACGATTGGGTTGATGCTCGTTCAAAAGCACTATATGACCTTATGGTCCTAAAGAATTGGTTTGATCAAAATGTTCTTTCACTAAACACCTCGAAAACTAAATTTATGCCCATTTCTCTCAGGGAGTCTACAGACTATTCCCTGGACGGACTGGTTGTTCACAGTTGTGGCAGTTATAATAATGTATTTTGCTCTTGTGAAAGTATTGAAAATGTCTCGTCTTATAAATATCTGGGCGTTATCTTTGATAAAACGTTTGAAATGGTCTTGTCATATTGAATATGTGAAGAGAAGAACAAGGAAATACATATTTGCATTCAAACAATTAAGGGAAATATTAAATGAAAAGGAAATTAAACTTGCCTATTTCGCCTACGCCCAGTCATTGTTTTCATTCGGAATAATAGCCTGGGGCGGAGCGTACAAAACACTTCTGCAGCCACTGCAGGTGGTTCAGAACGCAATTTTAAAGGCCGGGTATAAAAAAAGTAGGAGATATCATGCTGATACCTTATACAAAGAAACCGCTATTCTGTCAATCCGTAAAATTTCCATAAAAACAATCCTCATCCATATTTATAACAACTTTACAACAATCTTCTCAACAACTTCACACTCTCATAATACTCGATATGCACGGAATATTGGTGTCGTCCCAATGCAAATTAGTAAATCCATATCATCAACTAACTCTTTCTATATATCCCATCTTCTATTTAGAAATCTTTGTCGATATTTTCCTGATCACCACATTTTTGATTCACCATCGGTATTTATGTGTAAAAAACGTTCAAATGAATGGTTGTCTCTTATCAGTATTGACGAGGCTGAATCAATTATTACGGCTGAATACAGACGGGACTACTTCTAACATTGCCCCCCCCCTCCTTATCTAACCCTCCTTATCTAACCTGTTACTCCACTACCGACAATTATGAATGGATTCATGGTAGCTCGTAGTATAATTTATATATTTAACTTTACTGCTTCACTTTAATCCTCTCAACCAACTACTGTATATAAGTGAATACTCTGTCGTTCTTCTTGATTCTGGGAATACACCATCCTAAATTTTAATACTTTTAATTATCCGCTAAGATTGACATTAGTACAATATTCCATGAAGTGTGTGTGTGTGTGTGTGTGTGTGGGCGCGCGTGACGAGCGCACCACGTAGTTCAAATGATTTATATTGAATAAAGACAGCAAATTACAATCCGTCCACGGTTTCATGGCAGCAACTCGAGCCTACGCACAGGCTTTCTACAGGCCCATGTAGGCTTATTTCCTAGGTCACTAATATTTTTTATTAATGAGTTCAACTTCTTAAAATAAATTAACTGTTACTACTAACGAATGTACAACTAGTTATATAAATAGATTCCTTAATTGTATATTATTAAATAACTTATAATTACTGCTTAATTTTTACATTGTTACTCTTTGTTTATGTTTTAAGGAGTTTAAGTTTTAGTTTGTACACTATTTCATGTACCGAAATTGGAAATAAATTATGATTCAATTCAATTATGATTCAATTCAATTCAATTTTATTTTTGAAAATTTTACCATTAAATTTTAACAGTGTGTTCATAATTTAGTAAACTTTACAGTGAATTTAATGAATAGACCCAGCTATTTTTTTGATCACCAAAAGGAGGTCTAACTAAAAAGAAAAAAAATCTTTAGGTAAAAAAAACATTAAATTTGCGTAACAAATAACAGATACAAAAAGGGATAGAAACCCTGTAGCACTAGCAGGTACACACTTGTAATAAATACTTGGCACTGGTAGAGCACAACTTGATAAATACCTATGGCACTAAAAGGGTCAATGATAAAATTTTTGGGTAAAACTCCAGTGGTTTTAATTTCTAGTTACCAAGTGTGACAAATAACACAAGCAATGGCTTGGTTGAGTTTAATTTGAATTTACAGAGATACTGAGAAGTACAAGAACGAGATAATTAAGTTTCAAATGATGCTTTTATAAAAATGAATCTTTGAACTTTCATATAAGATTTATGATTGGCCTATTACGTTTTATGCTCCCTTCTCAAGAACATGGTCCGCCATGAATTATTATAACATTTCAAATATGATTCCGGTAATTTGCATATATCACATAATGGAACAAGAACAATGATATGAGAGAATTTAACATGTTCTGTGTTCTTAAAATATCATTACAAAATGCAGCAGAAAGGAGTTGGGACGTTCCAGATCATCATCAGTATGTTGTTACAATTATTTGATATATTTTTGTGTTTGTTAATTAAGGTATCCAAGTAATAATGTGATGTAATAAACAATGTATATAAACAGTATCAGGATAAATTTACAAAAAAAGTTGTACATAATTTAAAAACATTAAACGTCTCAGTAAAACTCTATTCAAATGGATACAATGTATGTGGATTCCCATCATAGTTTGAAGAAGTAAATGTATTGCATGTTATATTTTCAGTAAAATAAATATTTTTTGTAATATACTGATTTAAAAAAATGAAAAATTTGGTAAATAAACTTAAGTTTTTGAAGAAAATATGATTAAAATAAAATACAACTTAAATGTAGAACATTTGCCATGATTATTTGTAGCAGTATTTTATTACACATAATGATGGCATGTGTACCTCAAACATTGTCAATAGTGAACATATTGATTGACACTTCTAGTTCATTGATTATAAAATAGTCAAAAATCAATTTTTGCAAAATGAAGGCAAGTGTACCTCAAACATTATCAATAGTGAACAGAGTGATTGACATTTCTAGTTTATTGATTCTGAGTATAGTCAAGAATCAATTTTTTATTACTTCTGACTAGCTAACACAAAGATGCCAACAATCTGGATAAAGACTCAACCACGTGTTCTCTATGAGAAACTCGAAATGCTAATACCGTGTAAAAGTGCACACGCTATATTGTTAAAAAGGAGAAAATATAATTGTTTACAACACAAGCGCATTGGCAAGTCAATCAATTATTTCTGAAACACAACTGTCACTACTAAGAATTTGAATTATGCTATACCTTTGTTAAAAGTTCTTTCCTCAAACTTCACAGCAGATTTAAAGCACTGCTCTGAATTTCATATTGTGCATCTTATGAACTGAAAAAGAACACAAAATATGAATTATACTTACAAAACTGACATATTCTATAACCTCTAAAGATGAACTAACATTTTAAAAACAATATCCAAATACATTAATAGTATCAGAGCTTGTTTCCTAATTTAAGAGTATTCTGTTGAAAAGTAATGTAGATACCAGTAGATTATTCATTTCATTCCAGACCAATTTTAACTTTCCTCTTATAAAGTCTTTAAAGAACTTTATGCAAAAAGACTTTAAAAGTACTGTAGACTAAGCACTATTAAATTACTATAACATATCTTACAACCGTTTATTTTTAGACTAACGGTGCCGTCAACAAACAATAGTCTAACTGACTTTCAGTTTTCATATTAGCACAGTGAAAAACACTTACAAGTAAATAGGACTACAGATAAACATAGTTCTTGAGATAAAACTATAAATCTATACAAACAACCAGTTTTAAGATCTATCTGATTCGAATTCAAGCAAATACAAAGATAAATTAAAAACTTCAGAATATCATGTCACATACACAAGATTTACCATTCATAAACCTTAAATCTACCCTAACTTTACTGGAACAGCTGATCTAGCAATTGTTGATTTGAAGGAACTTCTACCAAACACATTACTCTGACCATATTATTATTAATTCTCTGACCATATTCCAAACTCATTATATAAAAAGTAATTCCCAATAAATTTCAGGAGAATTTCTCAGTATTTCAAAATTAGAATATAAATCAATACATGCATAGGAAAGTGTGAATTTGTTTTATTGTACAGCTTGAATATTTGACAAGATTTTATGTAGATAAAATTGTAATACAAGTACAATGAATGTATGAGAATCTAATGAAATAAAACAAAAGAGTACTTAGTGGATTCAAAGATTACTTTTTGTAAATAATTTTATAGCCTGGAACATGAAAAATGTCTAATGGCTATAATGGACTAACTTCTACGTTCAAGTAAATAGGCACCAAAAAACTTTTATTACCAAATTACCTAAGACCTAAATGAAGTATACTATAGGTAAATAAATTGTACCAGAAAAGGAAATCTTATTTGTTATATGAAAATAATTCCCAAAAAGCCTGAAGAAGGATTTATTTCATGAATGGTTGGGTCATTTTGAAATTATCAGAACTGAAACATGTTTAAAGTCAATTTTTAAAGGTTTAATTAAATTTGTAAAAAAGTTAATTGATATGATGTTTCCTATCCCTGGAGCCAACAAATAAACCGACATCACGGTTTTCAATCCCAGTCTAGTTGGTAAATATCTGAATCTGCATAAAGTTGATTACTTATAAGACCTGACTAAACCTGGTGTAATAATAACCAATATCAGGTTTTTCAACCCCCAATATAAATGGTAAGATCTGAATCTGTTATAAATATTGTTTAAATATGATTGGTCTCCTAACCCTAGAGGCCAAAATAATATCCGACATCAGGTTTTTCTATATCCCCACCAGTTCTAGATGGGTAATATCTGTATCTGCATATGTTGGTTATATAATAACTCTAAACCTAGGAGTAACAAATAACTGAGATATCAGGCTTTTTAAACCCCATTCTAGATGGTAAGAATCTGAATTCTGTATAAAAAATTGTCTATAAAGATGTCTCTAACCCTAGAGCCAAAAAATAAACCGATCTCAGGCTTTTTAAACCCCCAATTCTAGAATGGTAAGATTCTGAATCTGTATAAAGGTTGTTATATCAATTGTATACAAATTTAAATACAGGCTTTTTTAAACATATTTTTTATGTTTCTATTACATTCTTAAAAACTATGGTAAAAAAGTATCAGTGTTAATGTTATAAATGGATGTTAACTTTATGTTGATAATAAACTCTACTGATCATTTTTAATGTTTGGCATGAATATTCTCTTTATGCGTTTGTGTAATCTGTCAAGTTTTATATATTTCTATTTCTGCCATTACGATCAACCAGTTTGGACACTGTGATTAATCATTTTACTCCAATTTAACCTCAGCTGTGATAAATTTCACACCAATCAGGAGTATTTCTTATTTATTCGTTTGTGTTGGTGGTTATTTGATAAAATCTTCACAGACTGATTATCACAATAATGATGGTTTTAGTAAAACAGCACACACCGCAAATTCTTTGACCATCATTTATGCAATCGTTCAATGAATTTGAGATAATGTGGCTGGCCTGAATTGAACAGATGCAAACCAATCTTTTATTAAAAACATCAAAATACTTTTTTAAATAATTGTTTATTTTATTTAGTTTATTTTGTTTTAATGAATTTTATTTGTGATATTATTATTAGGTCTAAAAAATCAAATTTATTTGTCGCAAGTGTGGTATAAATCAATTGGATCTTAGAGATTTCACTTTATTAAGTTCAGGATCTGTGTCTGTGTTATATAGTTTTACATTTAGTAAGATAATTAACTATTAACCTGTTTTAATTTTACACAAAATTTAAAAGAGCAAGCTAGTTAGCTGCCGGTCTACACATCTGAGGCTCCACTTTTAACATGAGGCTACTGTTTTAAATTGCATTAACAAATTGGAATTTTGTCACTGGTAATGTACAATTTTTTGCTAAAGAAAACTTAGATTCTGGACTACTCAATGCTAATACACTGTTAAAAAACTACTGTAATTTATTGTCTGATTAATACTAATTTGTTTTATAATTTATACTCAATTATTGATTTTTTTTTTATGGAAAAAATCAATACTGAATATATAGATACTATAGCATTTAGAGTCCACTCATTGACTGCCAACTTTGCTAAAAAACATTTTCGTAAACTCACAATTTTGAAGTAACACTAATTCTTTCCGTTTAGTCCTTATTCTTGTCCTTAGGATTTACACATTGTTTGGTCTCAATCAAAAGAGGTGTTAAGGTTCAGTCTGTTTACCCTCGCGACCAATAAGTGAAGGACTTGTACAGTATATGAGCTTGATACTCAGCCAAACAAACCTATTCCTGATGGTCATCAGGAAGCTTGGGTATTGAAGACTAAAATACACTAGAGAGAAGCATGGATTACTGTATCGATTTTAGAGGTAATAGGTGGTTCACGATTGGCAAAAAAATGCTAAATCAGTGTGTAAAAAAGAAGTGATTACAATATATAAACATTTTCTATGACATGGTATCTAGAAATTCTTCATATTACAATCCCTGCATTTTATTTGTTCCACCAAATCAAATTTCAATTATTAAGGAGGGAAAAATCACTGGATAAATTGGTTTCAATATTCAATTGATATAGAACTGCTCTTACTTAAGGTCAGTATTAATAATGATTAAGGGCAAGGGATAATTGGTCACAACATATTTTTTCATAAAAAACCTACTCATTTTTGTTTCATCCTGATATTTCAAATAAACTTTAAAAACTGTAAAACTCTAAAAAAAAAGGAAAGAATGATGTATGGGTTATGGTAGATTTACCGTTAAGGAACCATTTCATATTTATTGAAAGTAAAAATTTCTCCAGAAAAATAAAATTTATGGAAGTAGTTTTCATAAAGGCATATTTACAAACAAATTCTTTCCAATTCATACTAAATCATTTGGCGAGAGTAATCTTATGTTTTTAAATGAAATGTAGATTTTGCTGCTGTTTAACACTTTCAACTCATGGTGAGGTCAAAAATTCGCATTAGTACCAACAGTTGGCTAGCAGCCACATTTAGTTTTCATTTCGCGTTTTCTATAAGAACCAATTTGCTTTTTCTTGTAATTAATGAGAGGATTAAACAGCAGCTGAAAAATTTGAAAGTCATATTATATTTAGGTAATTACACGACGGCCCCTACATTTGGGGCTGCAGTTACAGAGGCCACATTGAAACGTATTATTAAGGTAACTTGCAACCAAATGACATTTTAAAAACCAAATATACATTATTTTTACAGTATATTGTTTATTATTAATCGATAGTAATTCTAAATCAAGACACAAGCCAGTCCCATGCACATTCAGATAAATGTTTCTGGAGACCGCTTTTTGAGGGAAGGGCCTTTTTGGAAAGGGCCTAGAATTCAAAATTAGATTCTTCAACCAGTACTGTATAAATCTTTCAATATTCAACACAGCCAATGACATTTCCTCTTAAAATGATTTTGCTATCAATCCATTGGTACAAAACCAACGATCTAACAAATATTTTATCATTTCTGTTTGTCTCAATTCAATCCCTGAACATATTAGGAAAATAACCATTATAAACCAATTTTTTGCCATTTAAGAAATGCATTTTAACCCATTAGCATGAAATGACGAATGTTAATCACTGGAAATAGGGGTAGTCTCTCTGTGGTACTTTTGACTATATATTATGTTGTCTGATACATTGCCGCACGGGACAGGCTGTGACCTCTTCATAATCTTATCTACCATATATTTAATGTTTCCGGTTGGCATAGCTGCATTAAATATTACTTTGCCTTTTATTGACGATTGTGAGGATACTTACAGCTGTAATTGGTTGTTGTACAAATGGCATGTTTCCCTAGCAATGAAAGGTAAATATTCAACTAGGTCATGGAACGGAAAATTCTAATATTATTCTCCTGAAATTTTTGATATACTACACTTATATTTATGGCATATATAATATGTATGTGTGTATGTAATATGTGAGTATGTATTTATGTATGTAAATAATAGTGTACATATTGTTGTTTTTATAATGAATTTTAAACATTTAAAGTGTAATTTGTTGAAGTTTCAAAAGTTTATTTCAAACAGAACACAAGCTATTGCAATTTTCTTTTAACCAGCCAAACCAAAAAGAAATAGAAATGCCTAGGAGCTCAAATGCCACTAAAATTAGTATGCCAAAAGTCAAAGTAGGCCTACAAAATCAAAAGCTTACAATAAAAAATAATGATGTGTTCGGTTTACCAACTAAGTAAATTTTAATCAGAGTTAATTAACAATCCCCTCAAAATGAATGCTTCAAAATTATTAAGCTGAAAAAATAATCTGGAATTTAAAGGTTTTAGTTTAAAAGTTTTAATTTTAATCCAAACGAATAATTGTTACAATTTAATAAAAGTTGTATTCTAGAAAATTCGATATCCAGTATAAGGGAAATAATGAGAGAATTTCAGTTATTATTATTCTTTATGAAATATATCATCTTTATTATTATTATTGTAGTTAAAAAGTATTGAAAAAGTACAAATAATAAACCATTTACTATCATCATTAATGTTTACAAAGTTGTGTTAAGATAGATTAGGCAAATTTTGAAAAAATTAACCAAATAGTTCAATGTATTCAATTATTCAATCAGTTTTAAAATATTATCAGTTGCAATTCACAAATGCTCAACTCTAATAGCTTCCTCCCCTGCGGTCTGAAAGTGGACTAGGCCATGCATGACCTCTTTGTGTAAATGCACACTTCATTACTTTCCACAGTTGTATTATTTTGCTTTTTAATCTAACACTACACAATCTTGTTTCATTTGTTTAACTTAAAAATTTTGTGTTATAACTTTACTTATATTAAACAACTGGACCCTCTTCATACAGTAGCATAATTAGATAATAATTTTCTAACTCTAAACTGAACTAGCAAACACAACACTTTCATTATTACTGATAAATGCTATTATATCCCACCTAATGAAATATTAAAATTAAAGATAACAACAATCTATTATTATAAACACACTAAAAGCGTTTTAGATTCATTTAGATGTTACAAATAATAAATTTAAATGTGGATTAATTTCTACAGATTTTTTTACTTAGGCATTTTAACAGAATCAAAATAAGTTCTTTCACCAAATACATAACATCCACTGTGCTCTTAATTTATTATTATTACAGTGGATTTATTAAATCTTAATTTTATAATTTCTGCTGAGAAAATTATTACAATTAATTGTTTTAACAGAAAATAAAATAAGGCTTACTTACGAAAACACAAGCTCTATATATATATATATATATATATATATATATATATATATATATATATATATATATATATATATAAATGACATATATATGAAATAATATTTCATTTGTTTCTTAAATAATAAGATATATTACTAACTTTACTTACCTAGAAAAATGTACATGGCACAGTCTATTTATTGCTTCTAAATAACTTTGGGTAAAATAATAAAAGGTTTTAATTACTTTTCAAACCAAATATAGTTTCTTCTTATATCTGTATTATTTTGTCCAGGTAATCCTAATTTTCAAAGTCACGAATCACAGCCATCCGAATCAATATATATAATGATTCTAGGCTAACCTGCAAAAATAGAACATACAATTAACAAGAGTTAAAAAACCCGTTTAAATAGGTTATTATAACATAGTAAATGCATTGTATTATTATTACCTTATTGTTATTATAACCATTGACTGATGTTGAATTGTTTAATGATCGTTAAAAACAATGTCATTTAGTTTCCTTCTTCAAATGTTATGTTGTCTTTGATTGAACTGTTATTTTTATGAAATCAGTTTAACTTATACTGAAAATTGATTCCACTAAATATAAAGTTACAATAATGTACAAGGTAATACAAAATACATATGTTCTAACAATTTTAGACATCAAATGTATATCATCTGTTTCGAGACCAATAAAATATATGACATATTTCTATCGAGACACCTCAAGTCTTTGGTTTGTCAGCTGTTTAAAATAGTGTTTACAAAACTGCTGTATATAAACAACCCGGTATATTCTTTAAAAATAAAAAGAATTGGTCAATTGTAAGAAAATTATACACTCAATTTTTTGTAATTTTATGTGCATTCTATTTGGAAGAAATAATCCACCATGCCACAAACTATTACCTGGGTAATATAACATACAGTGAATGTGTAAAGTATGAGTTAATCTATAATCTACCTGTACAAAAAGAGGCTAATAGTAACTTTGAGGTGGCTAACTAAATCTTGCCAACCTAGCTAAGGAATGTTTCCTCCAAAGGAATTCAATCCTTAACAATAAAAACATTAATCTTGTATTTGTCCTACAGATCCCAGTTTGTTAAAATAGGTGAACAGAGGTCCAATCTTAAGCACGGGGTCCCCAAGGGTTCTGTCCTGGGCTCCTTCTTGTTCACGGTCTTTATCAATAACCTTCCAAATTTTGTGCCAAACAAGTGTGTTTTGTATGCAGATGACACCACACTAAAGTGTTGTAGTAGATCTCCTGAAACTAATACTAATGACAAGTTGTATATGAGGGAAAGATCTGACCTCTAGTTCTCTGACAACAGCTTACATGTTAATGAAGCTAAAACTGAACTAATTGTTTTTGGCCTATGTTCCAACTCTATATTCAATTCGGTCAAGTAGCTTGGAATCTATCTGGACTCTAAACTCACCTGGAGAAGCCATACTAATGGTCTTTGTAGTAGATTAAGTAGTTATTTTTCTGTGAAACAAACTTAAATCTTGTACTAGCACTAGCTTAGCTATGAAGGCCTATTTTGCTCTTTCACTTGCACCTATTATATGGTACTCTTTTATGGAGCAATTCTAGTGGTGCTAAAGAAGTTGTCTTATTTAAAAAATAGCTATACGCACTTTCTTTATTATAAAAATCAGAGCCTCTTGTAAGCCATTTTTTGTTGAATATAGTATATTTAGTCTACCATTTATTTTTATCTTGTAATGCTTATTATTAAAGAAAACCTAGATTTATTCAGTGTAGGAGGCATTACTCACCATCACAGAACTAGATACTGTAACCAAATTGATCTAAGATATGTTAGGCTAACTATCTAACAATCTTTAAGTGTTAGAAATACTAGTATGAAAAACTTTAAAAATGTATGCTAAACTGACTAAAAGAAAAACAATTTTATCCAGTTGAACAAATGCTGTCTACCGATTTCATATTAGAATAGTGACATGTAATTTTCAGCATAAGTATGCACTAGACAGCAACGACTTTGTTAATATACCGTAATGTAGGATGACAATAAAAATATTCTCGATTCTTAAAAAAAAAACATACCAACCCATCTTACGTAAACTCATGAAGATGAAATTTGGATTACCAGATAGGAAAATTCCATATTTGACCAGGCATCAGGAAGATTTCATTGCACATTTTTTTAAATTTTCTACAGCTGAAACTTTGTGCTAAGATATTTGCAAAACTACCCTTTGTCTGGTGCTAAAGCACAAATGTGACAAAGATAATGTACTAGAATACTGAGTGACATCTCATGTAAGCCATCACATTCAGTAGCGGTTTGTCATAAGGTGATAATCAAACAGTATCTATAATGCAAACACACGATCGTAGTCATGATCTGCATCCAATGGGTGGTTTTTAATTAAAAAAGATTTCAAATCGATCAATCATAAGAAATGTGGCTAATGTATATATTTGTGATTTTGCAAATCAGAACGCATTTAGCTAACCTAGATTTAATCTAAGCTGCTCACTCCAATTCAGACACACTCATGCAACTTCACTGCTAGAAGAAAGTCAAATGAGAGTTCGTCAAAACATGGTTTGGTTTTTGTGGATTGAATTTAATAATTTTGTGAAATAATTCCAGCAGACAATTCATTTTTATAAAGACTTCAGGCTCTGACCTGTTGCTGTTCTACTTGGCAATAATAGTTGTGTTGTGGGTAAACATACATAGGTTGCCTTCTGGGATTGCCTTAGTGTTCTGACTGCCTTGTTCATATCCCTGTTAAATAAAATATCAATATAATGATTTTAAGAAATGATTAGCGTGTATAATGTATATGGATATCCTGAGTAGTCTTGTTACTATCTAAGGTGATAAACAGTCCTAGTGAATAGGGAAACAAGGGGACATATTTTTAATGTGAATAATTCCTTTTTATTTCATTGTATTCACCATTTGACAATGCCAATTGATAAATGATTCTCATTCTGGCTGAGCTTAAATCTCTTTGTCAACCTATATAACCTATATTAATTGAATTTGAATAAATGGCAATAGTCTGATTTAGTTTTAATAAAGCCTGAATCACAAAAGTACTTACTCCGCCAGGACTCGAACCCAGTTCTCTCACTTGTCGGACAAGGATATATATATATAATATATACATTACTCTGTCAGTGGATATACTTAAAAGCCAAAAAAAAGGCTCGCCACTACAAATTTTACAAATAACATAAAAACAGCAAACAAAATATGTGTTTTGTTTGCTGTTTTGTTTTGCTCCCTGAAAATCCATCAATATGTGAAGAATAATAGACCTAACGCACATTTTTAAGCATAAAATTCAAAACATAATAAGAATTGCAACCTGGTACACCAACCAAGAAGGAATAATTCATATTGATATAAGGAATAAATTAACATTTTTAGCCTCACATTACCTCAGCTTTCATTAGAGCCTCTTCAAGTTCTAATTTCTACTTGGGACCAATGCTATAACATCACTCTATACTTTGTAAAAAACTAACAAATAAAAAACAAATCATTATATGGTTAATAAGCAGACAAACTAGTGAAGTTTGATAAGCTGTCACTCCAGACAAGAAATATAAGAGCTTTTATCATCCTAAGTAAAGATTATTATGACAGATAACTGCATTATTCCTCAAAACTTATACTATGTGCGCTACCTGTTTTGTAACAATTTGTTTGACTATACAAATAACATACTGACCATCAGTTATCAAAAGAAAAAATTAAATACACTAGAATTTTGATTAACCAAAACCCAAAAAACTTTTTATGTTAGCTTAACATACTGGCCATGGCTTTGGTGAGCTACTGTCATATGCCAACTATTTGAAGACAAGTCTGCAGATGGTACAGTTTCTCTACACACAATTACAGACATAATTAACCTATTTCTGAATCGATTTTTTTAATTTCTAAGTTAACTGAATCGATTAAAAATATCTTTTTATGTTTAACTTACATAAAAACAAGCGTACGATAGAATGCAGGGTAATACACACGTTTACTGTAAAAAAAGATGAGTATATATTATTCCACATTAACAACTGACTAATTTGGTAAATGAGACTCTAGTTTACAGCCTAAGACAGAACTGCAAACTTTTAGGCATTTACCATTTTAACATTTCTAACTTGGTTTGAAATAAAAAAATATGGTCTCGGATGGTTTACAGTATTCACAATCGTAAATTATTATTCACTGGTTTTGCAGATAACTCAACAAAGTTGTCTAATTATTTTGAGTATTCTGAATAGCCTTAGCTTAAAGTAACTTCCAGCTGAGATATTATCTACTAATTATTGAAGAGTATTACACAGGACTTCTTGTACACTCACAAACAACTAGTCATTCAACATAGGATTACATGTATTGATGAACTAATTTTTATTTTCAATGTGTAATATCCTGCGAGTGCTGGTTTTTTAAAGTTTATATAATATAAGCCAGGGGTTTTCAAACTTTCAAGCTTTGTACCTTCCTTAGTATATAGAAATTTGGCCACGCTTCCCCCCTAGGTTAGTGTAGCTTTTATATTTGCAAGTTTTAAAATTAATTATTTTATCTTTGTTTTACTTTCAATATTAGCTCAAACACTTTTTTAAATAGTCCTTGCCTACACTTTAAGTTAAGTTTTAAAAATAAAACAATGAAACACAGAACAAAAATTAATTTTTTAATAACAACTACAAAAGGGAGTTAATAACGATATTGTATCACTTTGTGAAAAGATTAGCACTGTTTGTCTAAAATATCAGGTTTTAACAACGACAAAGCACATTGCAGATCACTTTCAACGTCCAGTTTGCTCGATATTTGCACTGAAACGAACTCAACCAAAAATATACAAAACCAATGTTTTAAAATTTTTTCTTTGATAGAGAACCACATATTATATTGTTTGTCTGTTCCTGAATGAGGTCAGGAAGTATACCCATATATATTTTAAATGGATCTCTTGTCAACTTAAATTGCCAGCTCTCTGTCCTAACGTCTGGAAAATACTATCCAATTCATTTTTAAATTATACGAAATACTGTGATACTAGGCTATCTTTAAATTCATTAACAAATTGTAGAAGTAGATGTATCTTCAACAGTTTCCTCGTTTTTTATTTTGAAAAGTTCCAGTACAATAATTTCAAATGTCTAGGCCACATGACGTCATTTCTCAAATTAGCATTACAAAGAACGAGCACTGAGGTAAATAATATAGTTTTTATTAATAAAAATTAATTTATATTTAATATAATCTCACGACACAGTCTTTTCTTTTGCAGTCATCTGGCCATTTTTAAGCCTACTACAACACACGTTTTCTGTCCCACTTTTCATGTTTACTAGTCCAACTGCGGTATACTACACTAATAAACCATGCCAGCATCAAGAATCACTTGACAAACAAATCCGTGTTCTCCACCATTTTCCTATTATTCTAATACACTGACTTCCCCTTGAAAATCTTCTACGTCTCCCCAGGGGGCACAGCCCCTAAGTTGAGAACCGCTAATATAAAGAGTGATTGTTAAATTTGAGCTTTTAAGAAATTATATTGAAAATTTGACATTAGATCTAAAATTTTTATGTGCTGCACATGATTTTAAAAAAAATCTAGTCAGTTTTGGGTGTACATTACAATAAGATATAAAGTGGTAATAAACAGATCTCATGATTATTAGTAAAATCACCTATTTTACATCTGGTGCCTAATACAATTTGGCTTGAACTCATGTGGACAGACACAAATGTTTAACACAGGGCCCGCAATACTGAACGGCTTCTGGGCAGTGAGCCAAGAAAGTTATTTTGAGGTACTGAAAAATTAAAATTGCTAGTCTGGAAGTTATATTCATTAACTTACCATTAAGACTAAAAAATACTTAATTGACATTATCTAAAGTAAAATTCCATTAATCCGCCATCCTATAGTTCGGCATGCATAGTAATCCGGCACACCTTTTGGTGAAAAAGTAACATTTTCCTGAACAACGCAAAACATCAGTAATTTAATACGCTATGATGTTTTTTCCATTTGTGGTTGACACAGCGTTTAGGTGGGCATGGAGAAGAAGCTAGTTGTCATTTTGGCCGACTTCAGGTGATATCAGTTAGACTCGGGTCACGTTACTGACCATGGCTGTCGACTGTCAGCCTGTACAACCAGTTGCACTTACGTATCAATTCAATTGAGTCTAGTAATGGTAGGTTAATTTTACAATTAATGTGCTCAGCACAGGTTTGTGATGAAAGGACGACTCTTAAGGACTGACGACTTGCCCCTTCCTTCTGAGATAGTCAAGCGGTGTCTAGAGAGGCTGGCAGTGGCAGTACGGTATGGTGCTGTGATGAACCAGGATAACTGTATTCCGCCCAATTATTGAGATGCATAATGCAGAGTAAATAGACTGTTTAAAAAAAAGTTCTTATTGATCCTCAGATAACAATGACTTGAAGGTTGTATTTGAATACTATAAACGTGTTTTACTGTGATTGTTTATTTATTTATTTACATTTTTTCTTTGATATATATCCAATAATCCAGCGCTTGATAATTCGGCATGCCTCAAGACCTGACCGTGCCCGATTAACAAAAGTTTACTGTAGAATAATTCCAGTATATCAACAATCGCACTTTGAGCATGCTGCAAGTGAGAGAATACATGCTTGATTTAGAATGACTCATGGCGTTGAGTGGATCATGTGTCCACACTGACATCAAGGCACATGATGCTGGTGCCACCTGCGGATAACGTGCACTGTTGGACATCACAGCATAGCAGCACTACTAGCCTATTGTCTGTATGTCTAATAATATTAAATAGTTATAAGAAAGTCTATACCAAAAACTACTATAAGAAATTGTCTGTGTCAGCCAAAGAATCATTTTCCTAAAGATTCATGTCTAAAACAGATAATTTTCTATAACATTATTACTAAAAAAAATACAAAAACTGGTTTGGAAATAAAGCGTGAGTGGCTATGGTATTCTTTAAAATAAGATGCAGTCTACTGTGATGCCTGTTGGCTTTTTGCTGAGAAAAAGTACAAAGTACATCCTTAGTATGGATTGAGGTAGCATTCAAAATTGGTAGGCTTTCTAAGAATTTGACAAAACAATATGAGCTAAGCTACACTCATTTTAATGCATGCATAAAGATTAATATATTGGTAAAAATAACTAATTCATACTATAGCAACCGAGCCTAAAGATAGAAACAAACAAATAAAGTATGGTTCTGAATAGTATTGTTAACATAACTTTAACATTGGAAGTGGCAAACTTAGCCTTTAGAGGTCACACAGATCAGATATGCAAATACGGTTTAGTTTTACAAGAACTGGTCTGTGATAAGTATATAAATCCCTCAATCCAAAACAAACTGTAATTAAAGCTTTTTAGATTTCAGACAACTAAATGAACAAACTGAATAAGGTTTAGCAGAAGCAGTTTTAAAAAGCCCAGGTGAGAAAGGTCTATTAAACTATAGACCTATAACCTATAAAAATGTTGTTGACAGGGTTACAACCTAGTGGCAAATACGTCTGGTGTTTATAAGAATGTACAAACCAGAATTCAGAAAATGGAACCGAACACTGAATATATTCATTGCTCTGCTAACAATTTAAACTTAAGTTTAAGCGATGCTGTATCAAGTATTCAAGAAAACACTGTACTTTTTCTATGCGATTGAAAAGTGAATTTATTTTTTTAACCAGGGCATTATAAGGTGGGAGCTTCTTACCTTAACTTGTTCCACTTTTTACGCACATTTTCACCCTATGCGCTTGCCATCTAGATATAGTGCTTTGAAGGCTTTGTGGTACACTGTTACAATAAGGGCGCTGATAAAAGTAATTTTTATCTCTTCTAAAAAGGATGAGCAGACACAAGGTAGTTCATTGAAAAACGTTTGACAGAATTTGAATTTATTTTTCAAGTAGGTTAACTGATATTAAAATAAGTTAAAATTGTTTCCAAATAGCTGTTAAACAGTGAAACTTGATCAAGGGCTTGTATTTTTTTAATTTAATGCAAAAGCAGAGCTGACTAAGTTAAGAAATAACTAAGAAACTGATCTTGTTGTTGCTACAGGAATCGTTCAAGAATGGGGAATTACTACTGATTTTAAAATTAAAAGAAATCATACGTTTTTCAAGATTTAACTGAAGACAAAAGACTTGCTGACCATGAAATGTATTTAAATACCGTTGTGTTTTATGGCACATTGCATATTGTAATAAATCAACTAATTAGTCGGCTTGAGGACCTGATAAACATAACCAATGGTTTTTAAGTGTTGCCTCATGAGTTTATGTATGACTTCGGCATCACATGATACAACACTTTTTGAGAAAGTAAAAAAGCTCTGTCAACAATACATTAAAGATTTATCTTCAGAGTTTGTCACAATTATTTCTTTTTTCTGACCCATAATTACTTTTCAATCTTATGATGTAAGAAGGAGCTTCTCGTTTGTTTATTTACCTATCTTGCCTTGGAGTTATTCTTTAAAAGTAAGCAGTTTATATTCCTTACCCTGTTGACAAATGCTTACAGCCTATCTCAAAAATTGTGACGGCTACGCCCTAATGAGTATTTTGATAATAGACCTATATGTTGCCGGTAGACGCCGCCTCATTGACATTGTCAATCGTCACAATGTTTATTGGTTAGTGAAAATTAATGTTATCAGACACGCTAACCTCTTCATCTATCAAACTAGAATTCGAGGTTTCTGTTTCTCGTGTCAGGAGTTTGCTTTTTATGAGATAGCATGTGTGTCTGGATAAAACGGAACCGGTCAGTCAGTGCATGGTGACCGAGGCCTTCATATCCTGTCTGCATAAGTAGCCTACAAGAAGTATGTAGAACATTTTGTCTTGTTGTTTAATAATTGTTTTAATGAATAATTAATTTGTATTTAGTAGGGGCGGTTAAGGGTCAGAGCTGATTTTAACAGTTGGTGATCGTTTTCCCAATGTAATTGTACAGAATGAATTATTTGATTTATTTCTACACGTCTTGGCAGGTAATGACGGAGACACTACCATATTACTTAATATTAATTTAACATATAGCGAAGATAATTGAGTTTAGATTAGTGTTAAATAATAAATTATTAATTGCAACAGTGTATCATATCATAGAAATAATAATCAAAGCTGGCTACGATAGTAGGGTGTTGACTGGGCATTACTTGGCTGAAACCACGGCAATTAGGGCATCAGCTTAGTACAATCCATAACGATACCCATATGTATCTCAATACATTAGGAAAGACATAGTCTTATGTCAACTAATCTATGACAAATGCCATACTTCCTTATATGAGACCAAATGTAACAAATATTATAAGCCAGTAAACCTTGTTTGTCTATTCTCTGCTCTACTTGTCAACAGGTTAAAGTTACCTATGTGATTAAAGATTTCTCTAATCTTACATGTATTCAGTGACGAAATGCTGTTTTGACTTTATAGGTTGATAACGAAATAAGCTTTTTAAGACATATTGCGTAAATACTAAATATAGGAAAGCCATTAAACATTTAACTTCAAAATTTAATTTCCATATATACTTTAATGGCTGAAAACACAAAATAAAAATATCATTAAAACTATCAACAGGGCTTAACTTATAGGTTAAGCAACATATATGATACCTATTTGCTAACCATCAATTATGTACATGGTCCTACTTATTCTCAGATATATTTTCTTGTTATAAACTTAACAGCTGGAACTTTTGTATGAGATATAATTGCATCTAATATACGGAATATGTGAAATTATACTGTTTGTAATCTTGTGAGTCGGAACTAGCTGACGAGTAGAACAAAAATTAACACCCCAACAATATTGATAAATGCCTAACCTATGTAAGATTACTATTAATAAAACTTATCTATATGATCTCTCCATCAAAGGAAAGACAGATTGCAATAGGTATCGTTACGTAAACCAACCAAGTGTGCTAAATAATTCAAAATCAAAGTATTAACTTACTGCGCACAAGTACATTTTTGATTTTATACCAAAAATTGCTCTACATTTCTACACGAGTTGCATTGAATCAATATAGATAGGATATATCTTTTTTGAGGTTACTCTGAGGATAATTCCTAGGTGTCATTGTTTCATTTAGTTTGGTAAATCATATCTAACATTAAACTACAATAATTTAATGGAACATTTTATCGAAGACTTTATTTTTATACAAGATACAACTCTGGACATAAATACTTACCACCAGTTGTCACTTGAACAATTCTAATTTAGAAAAAATAAACATTTAGTTCACTGTAGGCATATATTCTGTTAAGTATTAGTATAATATTGCATTGCCTTGTTAGATAGGTTGCAAGATTAGGTGAAAATGTTTTGATAGATTACTCTCTATTACAAAAATATTTTCATTTAACTTAAAAGTTTAAATAATACACAAGAACAATATTACAATCTATGTCACTAAAATCTAAAAATACCAAGATACACATAAAACCAATTTTTTACCATTAATTCACTTACCCTATCTTAAACCGTGGCATTCTATCTACTTTGTTAGTTCTTGGATACCACAGCGCCCTCTGCTTATAACCTTCCGCGTTGAAGAATGAAGAACTATACATATACTATACATTCAGATTCCAAAATTAAGCAAAATGTTAATACATATAAGATATGATCTTAGTCAAACATAATCAGTGCAGTTTTTACAATTCATCTTCCTGAAGACCCCTCCTCATGTGCAGATTGTACTTACGCCTCTGTGTTAGGTGTTAAACCATCAATATCATCATGGCAGTGAACAACATGTTGTTCTAAAAAACTCAAATCCAAACAATCTGTCTTCTTACCTGAGAGTAAAAATATTAATCAAATCACGAGTAATTATAAATTTATTGGATTTTAAAATACTTCAACTAACATTTTCAGCACTAAAATTAACTTCTTCTTTCCATTGCCACATGCTACTAGGAGATTCCCTGGAAAATCGTGTTGGTAACACTGCGATCCGTTCTCAGCTGTTGTCATGGTAGTCAGTTGGCGACAAGCGAAATACAATGTTTCTCTTGCCTGCCGGTAGAGTGTGACCTTGAAAATGCCAAAACAGAGTACTGCCATAGTACTTGGTCAACATTTCTACTTTTGTATGTGAAGGATTTAAATGATTCAACTCTGTATTAAACTCATTGCTTGCAGTCATCATAGTTAGTTTATCACTCATCTGATATAAGACTATATGTAAATGTTCTTCCTAAAAGCGTGCAAAGTTATGCAATTGAAAATGAGTTTCTAGATTTAAAACTTGTGTTGATAATATATAATGAACATGTTAGTCATGATCAAGATATAGAAACTATTATTGAACGAACTTAATGGAACGAGCCATTTACCAGTATATGCGATGTTACTAAGGTAGATTGTTACTGGAAGAGGGATGGTATAGTAAGGATTAAAATACGGTGCCATTTTATTACGTTTGCCGAGTTTTAAAAAGAACAAATGGTGTTTACACTGTCAGCAAAACCTGTAACCTAATTAAACTTCATTGTAACATCTTGAAAGAAATATGCTAGAATGCAGCATTCGTGAAAGTTGATAACTAATTATGTAGACTATTTGTAGAATATTGTATATATTTTGAAACTGCAATAATCAGCTTGAAAGTAACTTGAATATGAGGGGTCCAGAACCAAAAGTATCCTTTGTCCACTTTTTTTACGAAATTGGGAATTTTATTCTCTGTTTCCTAGCATACTTCTTTGTTGAACACAACATGTTTTTAGTTCTCAAATGTCTGTTTCATGAGTTAAAATTTAATTTAAAAGGTATCTTCAGTTCCAAAGTGTCTATACATATCAGATTCAATATTGCATGATATTTAATTTTCAGAACCAAAATGTCCTTCATTCTAACTTGCTTGCAAAGGCTCTTGTCCACTCCAATTCCAATGTCATTAGTCAAAAACTTATTTAATCCATTCAGAAACAAAAAGTTTTTTATCCATACAAAAATGGCCTTTTCAATTTCCAAAACGTCTCTTATTCCAGTTACAAACCCTGCTTTCTGTAATTGATTTTTTCTATTTAAAAATATATATTATTCATTATTATGAAGTTTTTGGGTGTTTTAGGTACTGTTATCTTCAATACATGTACCGTTAAAGTTTTAAGTAAATTGAATTACAATTTTCTTTAAATAAAATTCTCAATTTCCTAATGTTAAAAGCTCATAAATGACACGTTGGTTCTGAGCACCTCATTATATACAAGTTATTAATAAGTTTGTATAAAATGTAATTTAAATCTGTTTTTGGGGATATTTTGATACTTTGAGTTTTTTTTACCAATAATAACATTTTATGTTATTGCTGTATCATTGGTGCTTATCCACAGATTGATCCACTTTGAGGAATAATGCTTATTATAAATTCAATTAAGTTTTAATTTAAAACCAAAATAAAAAGCCTCCCTTATTCTAAATACATGAATGACATTTATATTCTCAATAAATCACATCAATTATTGGGAATTAGGTAATTATTATAGGCCATTTAATATTTAAAATTTACTACAGCATAGTTTGTTACATAAAAAGTTGCACTGAATTGGTAATAATTGTCTTACAAGTTAGGCAAGTTATTACATTTTATAACAGTCCACAGAACAGACAATTTCACAAAATCGTTTATTGTATCTACACATCAATGTGAAGTTCCATGACAATATTTACATGAATGCTAGGTTTAGGCTGGAATTGAAAAATATTTTGTGATTGAAGATGTTGTTGTTCAAAAAGAAGTTTTATAGATGGAGAAAAATAATGTTAAGTTCTTCTAAATAAAATGTGTAATGTTCCATAAACATCATAATGAAACAAGTCACACAGTTTAGTACTTTTCATCATATCATTAGCGAATGTATTAGTTGTGTATTGAGTATTTGTACTCTCTATTAGTCACTTAGTAGTAAAAATTATATTCTATGAAAGTGTGGATCATGTATACAAATATTTAATTTGCCATGCCAGAAAAGTAATTAGTGGGAGCATTCAATATATAATCATGCTCTATGTAAATTTGATTGTATTAACTAGCGTTAGTATTAACACAACACTCTACCTTCAAATTGCATTATATTTTAAACATTTATTAAGTTTTAGTCAGTTTAATATTTGGTGCACTTAGTTAAAGTTATAAGAAAGTTGTGATAATACACTATTTCTGAAGGCAGTGCCAAATTCTAACTAGACTCAAAGTAGCAAGTGAATATGCCTATCATTATTCAATGTAAGCAAGAGCATTTATATGATAGTTATGATGTGCGTCACCATTTCATTTTGTTGCTTATTGAACATTACACATTATATTTAAAAGGACTAAAATGCTGGAGCAATGTTTATATAGTATATAACTTTGAGATTAATTTTCTGTTATATAGATTTCTTAAAATTTATCACCTATTTCAAAAATTGTAGAATAATTTTTATTAGTTTTTACTTTTTATTGGCTAATGTTTTGTATCTTGGCTAAATGATCTGTAAATAGGAGTTCATAAGATGTTTAGTAATGACAATAATTTATTTTATTGGAGAAGATGTCAGTTTTACATATTTAATTATTAAGTCAAAACAACGAATCTTGACCTATTCTACACTAATTTTCCTTACTATGGCAAACACACTCTCTACTGTACATATCATCTAAAATCTCTGACATGAAGTGAAATACTTCTCGTAGGAGTCAGTTGTCATGGTCATTTAGAGATGAAATCACATCTCTGGAATCTGTCCTGTCCCGCTGCTCTGTGTAATATATTCTATGAATTCCCAAAAACTGTAATGCCATCCCAAAAATTAAGAAAAGTAAAATTATTCCTAGCATGATGTTACATTATGGCCTATGAAAGAATACCCCTCAGCATCTTCATGGGTTCTGCACAATGAGTTATAAGGACTCTTAAATGAAGCACAGGAGCCTTTCAGATAACAGTTACAGGACGGCTGAACGGCTAAGCATTTCCTAGTAATATTGGTGGCTATCTAGAGGAGTGTCATCTAAAATATTGATTTAAACAGAGAAGTTTCCCACAAAACTTTGAGGTAAGCTATAATTATTTGAACAATTTCAATCTCCCTCTCAATCATGTTTCATTGATCCAAGGTGGATTCCACATTGTCTCCAATAGGAGTATTACTGTTAACACTAGCATGAACAACGAAATGTCCACTCGTATGATGTGAAACATCTGAAACTCTGATAAAAAAATTTAAAAAAATACCAATAGTATTGCTGAATTAAGCCATGCCATTTAGAAAATCTCAATCTCTGTACTCTACCCTGTATTGATGCTGAAGGATATAGTTTAATTGTCTCCCACAGATTCATCTCTCATAACACTAGCATTAACAGTATCTGCGAGGTAAGTGATGGTCATTGGAAGAAAAAAAACATATTGGCAACTAATTTTGTCTTGCCGCGCCATGTTATATCTCAAAAGACTCCTAGAGGATTGTCATTTTGAACTCAGATGTACACTGGAAAGGTCCCCACAGAACCTATGAGCTAACTTATGGATATTTGAAAAATTTCAATCTCTGTGCTTCTTTTCTGTCCCATTAATCCAGGAGTATTTAATATTTCCTCCAGTAGGGGCATCATCATTGAGCCAAATGTGAAGAATAATGTTTCCTACAGTTTCTGACGTTAATTTCTAGTATTTTTTTACTTTTTATGCTTTTTCAATTTACTTTGTCTAGCTTTTCCAAATGGATTTATATATATATATATATATATATATATATATATATATATATATATATATATATATATATATATAACTTAAAAAATAATTTGCCAGTAACATAGGTAGCACTCTTTAAAAAATCAGCCAAAATCGGTTTGTTTGTTAAATTAAAATTGGTAGACAAACATAATTTAAAAGAGTCATAAAAACATGTTCAATTATATAACCTCATCCTTTTTTGAAGTAAGTTAAAAATTCAATTCAAACAGCCAAATCACAGTAGGTAATATGTAAAACAATTCATGTTGACGGTAATTCCAGGGTAATCTGGAGGTTAACCAATGAAGGGAGACCGTCATAAGAATAAACTTGATAACAATATATTCCTGGCGGTTGGTAGTAAGTAAAAAGGTAATCTGGTACAGGTATAAGAGTCTTTTATTAACATTTTCAGTAATGTAGCTAGACAATAAACCCTGGAAAGGGTAGATTTGGACCTATGTAAGTCTTTCAAGTGTGTCGATGCCGCCACCCTCATAGAAAAACTCTCAGCAATTAATAATATTAGAGACAGTACTACATGTGCTACAGATAAGATTCCAAAATACCTAAAATTCAAAATTGAACCCACAATTTCAAACAGCATTCAACAGGGATCCGTCCTGAAACACCTATCCTGATTTATATTAAAGAGGGGTATTCTACTGCCAAGCCCTGAAGTCTCAAGGTGAAACCCGGAACTGTACTTTGAAGCCTGCTAGTCTACAATTTCAGCAGTCCCACAAAATGCCACAGACCAATGTAAATTTACCACATCCCTCCAGAATGCCAAAGATGCTGCAATAGTCCCTTACAATAAACATGTATAATCAAAAAGATGTACAGTAGTTTTCTGCTGCTCATTACATAAGCTACAAAGCAGATCAACCCTAAAAATTTCAACTCTATAAAGATGTTTCCTCAGATGCCCATGCCCAGTGACTAGACTAACAACCTGAGAATACAGCAATCTGCTTATGGAGAGAAGATCAGAAGATCAGTTGCTACCCTGTGGGAAGATGACTGTAGAACAAGATTATACATCTGCAATATCCATCTTCTATCATATTCAGTATAAACCTACCTCGAGATACTAAAACTGTAAAACTAGAGAATTTACACCTTGGGATTCCACAGACTTGGTCGAGGTTCTATCATGTTAACTGCTGAACATAGGTTTGCCTAGGTATCAGCCCATTCATTCCTCAAGATCCCCTCATGACCAGGAACCCAACAAACATTGACAATGTTGATTCAGCTGAGGGAAGAAACAACCTGAGGACCAGATAAGTTGAAGTAAAATACACAATAGTCCAATGCCTAGCTATCAGTGAAAATACTAATCGTCTTGTTCATATACCACAGACAACAAGTACGTACAAGTAAAAAAAGGCTGTGACTTCTGCCTGACATACTGTGGGATGAGGAACTTTATGGATCATCAGTTCTCTGCATGGTTTCATCCTTGTAATTCTAGCATATATCCTTTTTCTGTTTTAGAGCCATCATTTAATCAGTCAAGCTCTACTGGTGGAAGAGTTTTCCTTCCCTCAAACCAAATCTCCCTAGAAGGGTTTATTCTATGAAGATTTCTTAGACGTATGATCAAAGATCATGTGCTACACATAATTTACCTGAATAATTTCACTTTCACCATGTTGTATTTGGTCTGATGAAATATGACCAGTTATTCTAGCTCAATTGATCTGTCTTGCAGTCCTTCAAAACTTCATCATGGACAGAGAGACCAAAGTCCTTGAAGGTAAGGACTTCTCCTAGCAGCAGCGTAGATCACAATTTCCAAGGGAACACGATTAAGAAAACTGTCCAAGGCAGCACCTGAGGCATTTGGGAAGGCTCCAGTATTAGCCAGATAGGCCATCTTCTGGATACTCGCTAGTCTAGCCACCGTTCTCTTGGCCTCTATTTTTGGCCATCCAAATGTAAATGCAGTTCAATCCCTGTGGGCAACGTGTTTCTATTCCCTGACAACAATACATTAATAGTGAGTTAAAGCGACAGTGGTGAACTTGCAATTGATCTTCATAAAGTAAACAATATGGCTAAGTATGTCTTTACTAACCTCAGGGTAAATGCTTATAAGAATGGGTATTAGAGATGAAAATATAGTTGTGATAAAAACATCTAACTTCCTCAGAGTGAGGTTGGATGATAACCTCAGATGGGATAACCTGGTGAAGAAATAAGGGATACTTAGCTAAAAACCTTGTCTTGTTGTGACAGATCTGCCTTCTATGAAATGTTCATCTCTCAAATATTAAAAATTATGGGCACTTTGAACAACGCATTAACTATGGAAGAAGGAATATGGACTAAATTGTCAAAGAAAACAGTTAGGAGACTTAGCACCAGGTAGGGTACGATAAGCGGACCCAGTTTTTTATATCGATATTGGGAAACGATATTACTTATAACTTTCAGTATAACCAACCCATATTGATTTTTGAACAGTAACTAACTTGTATAAACTATAAACACATTTTCATACAGTAAACATATTTTATTTTTTGGTAATAACAGATAGTCGAAAGCCCGTGGTGAACTGTGAAACGAAAGTGTGGCATATCAGCCGACCTGCTTACAGATCATCTCTGTGAGTATTGTACAGAAGAGAAGTACAGTTTTCCAGAGAAGAGGTTTCAAGAACTTCTCGAAAGCGGTTAATCATTGCTACCCAGGAGAAAACATATAAATAATTACGCATATTTCGTATTTTCTGTTAAAAATGTTTGCTATGTTGTTATAATTTCATTATTATTTATGAGTTTTTCCTATTTCCAGTTCTAATCGTTCGTTTGATTTTTAGAGCTCATTTATTATTTATAAGATTATCACCATGAGCATTATATTAATTATTTTAATTTAAAATATGATAGTTATTATGACTATAGATATGTTGATATGATTTATAAATGTGTATTCGACAAATGAATATTATGTATCGATGATTGTACTAATCGATTTAAAAACAGAGTCCACTTATCGTACTCTATTCTTAGCAACTATACCATAGGTCAGCTGCATGAAAGCCTTTGGCCAACTTGCACTCTTAACAGTTTCCAGCTTGAACCTAGATACATCATGTACCTCTAGACTCAAAACATCCAACCCCTAGACAAAACACACAATGGGTTCGCTCAAAATAAAGTTGAGTAAGTTACAGATGCAATAATTTTTTAAGAATCATTCATTAAAAATTAATCAACACACATATTTTAACTTTTAACATTTAAAAAATCACTGAGTAAAATCAAACTTATTTATTTTCAGATTCAAAAATAAACTACACATTTTTCTGGTAAAGTTATGTTTTTATAGTTCTTAGGAGTTTCTTCACATGAAATCCAATGTAAGTTTAGGTAAATAAATAGTTTAACACATTATGCTAACATAATCAAATTTGTTGACTGCCTTGACACAATTCTTTATTCTTTATCGATAACTAGATTTATCACCTCATGAAATGAATTTTTTCCAGTCCTTATCTTAAAATCATTTCAAGAATGTTAATCACATGATGTAATGACAGTTTATGAACATATTGCTTCCTCTGGAGCAGTGGAGGAAGCAGTAGGCCTACAAGGTGCGGACATGGCTACCGGGTCGTGGTAGGTGATTCTGAGTCAAGAGCAGTTGATGGAAGGGCTATCTCAACTATTGGACACTAAGTTGTCAAAATTAGCTACTAAGGATGATCTTTTAAGCTTTATCGAATAAGGTCAATGCTCTGGAAGAGGAGAACAAAGCCCTTCACAGAGAATTGATAATGTTAAAAATCCAAGAGTAAGGTTATGTCGGACAAGCTGGTAGACTTAGAGGGAAGGTCCAGGCGAAATAATTTAATTTTTAAAGGGCTAAAATTTGATCAGAATGTCTGATTGTAAACAGGTTGTCAGGAAGTTTTGTGCGGACACGCTGGGGAGAGTGGTGACGGGTTGTGGGTGAACAGAGCCCATCAGCTAGGCCGATGGCTTTTATTGCTCATATACCGGACGACGGGGATCTCGAGTACATAATGTCGCAGGTGAGAACACTAAAGGGCACAGGATTAGTCGTCCACCGAGATTTTCCTCGAGAAAAAACGGGCCAAGTTGGTTGTTGCTGTGTGCGGGCGGAGGTCGAGATAGTCGGTGGGCGGCGCAGAATGCCTCTCGCCTTTGACCACCTAACCATCGAGAGTGTGCGGTTCACCTGGGAAGAGGGACGATTGATGGCGGGACGTGATGACGGGAGCCAGAGACTCAACGAACTGCTGGGTCCATGACTTCTCCGACTTCTTGAGAAAACTGCAAGAGGAGCAAACTTCGAGCTAGAACTCGCGCACCCAGGAGGTAAAGGGGAGAACAGAGAGCCAGGGGCGACAACATCAGCCGACATCGGAGGGTGACATCAGTGCGAACAACGCAGGCTGCGGGCAGTGAGGAGGACACGCCAATTCCATACCCCGGACGAGGCAGCAGGTCAACGTTAGTGCAGATGAATTCGGTGGAACAACAGAAGAATGTTAAAATTTTAGTTTTTAATGTATGTGGTCTAAAGAATAAGGCGAGTGATGTTGGATTTAAAGAAATGATTAGAAATTACGATATATTTATATTTTTTGGAAACTTTCATAACAGAACACGACAAAGATTTTATCTCAAGCCATTTTAAAAATTATAGAATTCACTGTTGATTATGCAACTAGAGTAGCTAATGTTGGTCGTTATAGTGGTGGATTAATATTTTTGTTCAATTTAGATTCAAAATTTAATTCAAAAAATACAGTATATTCAAATAGAACACCTTAACGTTGTACAAATCAATACTGGAAGAAAATTATATCGATTCTTTCCACTTTATTTAAACTTTAATGGTTGGGAAACTATTTTTCGTAATGTAGAGTCCTTCTTTAAAGCAAATTTTTATTAGCAATTTAGTTATTATGGGAGATTTTGAACGCTCGAATTGGAACTGAACAAGATTTTAATATTTATGAAACGTTCAGATTGACTAACTACAGTTTAAATGAAAGTGGAAATTCAAAAGATCGGTTAGTAAATGTCAGAGGTAAAAAATGTTTAGAACTATTTGATAATTTGGGTTTAGTTATTTTGAATGGGCGATCTGCGGGTGATACTTATGGGGAATTTACTTTTGTGGGGACCAATGGGGAATTCAGTTATAGACCTCGTGGCGGCTTCAATTAATTGTCTTGATATGATTAAAGATTTCAGAATTGTACCGTTCCCTAGTTCTGACCACTTGCCAATAGAGGTAACCCTCAGTGTGGACGCTCCTGTTGCTGTGGGAGGGGCGCGAGTGGGGGGCAAAATCCTACCGTTATTGCCGAAACTCAAATGGACACAAGGTGACGAGATTCATTATCGCGACAAAGTTGGTCGGGAAATTGCTCAGGTGCAGCTTGTCAATGACAATCAACTTAACATAAACAGTATAATAAAATGTATTATTAAATCTGCTCACTTAAAAAAAAACCCCGAACACATGTACTTTTTTCAGTGCTAAGCAGCCTTGGTTTGACCATGAATGTTTCACTGCTAGAAAGAAAGTATTCCGTTTACTTAATTTATTTTTAGAAAGTCAAATTCTATATAAGTTAAACAAAAATATTTAGAAGAAAATAAATATTACAAATTAACGTGTAAAAATAAACATAAATTATATCTTGATAATATTATATATAATTTGTATAATGCATCTGATTCCAAAACATGTTGGAATGCAATCAATAGTTTTAAAAATCGAGAACCGAAAGGATAATTGGAAATTTGTCCCCTAACGAGTGGCTCGGACACTTCAGAAGACTCCTTAATCCGCCTCTGTTAGCTTGCAAGCGTCAGCTATGCTAGCCCATATATTGCCGACGAGTTTCTCGATTGTAATTTTCTTCATTGCATGAGCTGGAAATAGTTCTGAAAAAGGCTAAAAATAATAAGGCGCCTGGATTAGACAGAGTGCCATATGAGTTTTTTAGAACTCTCATATCAGTCTGAAAAACAAACTTTTGGAAATTTATAATAATATTTTTAATACGGGTGTAGTACCCGATAGTTTTAAGAAGTCTATTGTTTTTTTCCTTTGTACAAAAAGGGCGATGTAAATGACAGTAAACAACTACAGGGGATTGTCTTTTATTGATTGTATTTGTAAACTATTTACCAGTATGTTGAATAATAGGCTATACAATTGGGTGAATGAAAAGAAAATGCTAACTGAATATCAGGCGGGGTTCAGAAAAGGATACTCTACAATTGATAATGTATTTAACCTTTCGAAACATTATTAAACTCCAGCTATCAAACAAAAAAGGAAAATTATACTGCTTCTTTATTGACTTTTCTTCGGCTTTTGACGTCATCGACAGGAAAGCGTTGCAATTTAAACTATCGAATATGGGTATTTCAACAAAAAATGTTAAATGTTCTAACTAATTATTATGATGGTACAAGTGCGAATGTATGGTGCAAAGGAGATATAACTGAGAGTTTTGATACCAAAATAGGCTTAAAGGCAAGGCTGTATTCTCAGTCCCTTAATGTTTTCGCTATTTGTGAATGATTTTGCCGAAGCGGTGGAGGGGGGATGTAGTTTTGGGAGTACACGGGTAAATACACTCATGTACGCTGATGACATTGTTCTCATGTCGCCTTCTGCTGCAGGTCTACAGCATATAATTAATAGACTAGAACATTATTGCGAAGCTTGGAATTTGAAAAATAAATTTAGCTAAATCTAACATATTGGTTTTTAGAAATGGCGGAAAACTAAAATCTAACGACAATTGGGACTTTAAAAGAAGAACGAATTAAAGTTGTCGATAAGTACAAGTACTTGGGTATGTTTTTTACAAGCTCCTTATCTTGGGGACTGCATTTTTCAAGAAAAATTGACCATGGCTAAATTTGCAATCAATTCAATTTGGCGAAATTTGATTCTTTCTAATAAAGCTTCTCTGAGTGCAAAGATTATCTGCTTCAATTTCTATTATTAGATCCATTATTTGCTACAGTGCTCAGGTATGGGGCTTCACAGAATATGAAGCAATAGAATCAGTTCAGAGAACATTTATTAAAAAAAATGTTACGTCTACCTTATAATACGCCTAACTATGTTTTATATTTAGAAACAAATTTTGAAAAGATTGTTACATACACTAAAAAAAATTAGCTCTGGTTATATTTGTTAAAAATTTTAAATTTAGAAACACCACCGTTTGCCCTACATTTTAGCCCAGCAAATAATTTTGAAAAACATCTATTGGTGTAAACAATGGAAATTGTTGGGTAAAGAGTGTGGAGTGGAGGTGGATTTCTCGACCGATTAACTTGGGCAATCTACGCAACCAGCTGATAGAAGGTATGGTATCTGGAATGAGCGCTCGGTGGCGGGGCAGAGTGCGAAGGCGAAGGCAGCCGCACCGCGGTCAAACCGCTCACAGTATTTAACCTTGGACCTGACCCTCGGTGACAGAAGTGTTTTTACTGATCGTTATGATATCCCTACAATATCGTGGGCTATCAAAAGCCAGGGCAGAACTGGTTGACTTAAATTACAAACCATGGTTACCAAGAATTTAATTATAACTGCTATTTGTGCAATTTAAATGAAGCTGAATCTGTCTTTCATTTCGTATCAGTGTGTCCAATTTTGAGGGAAATAAGAAAATACTATTTTGGTAAATCAACACTAAACAAAAATGAATATATACATTATTTAAACGGTAGGAATTGGCGGGTTTTGGGGGGTTTCATGAGCACCGCGTGGAGGTATAGATGGCAAATTAATCCAGGAATTCAATTTTTAGGGTCGAATTTAAGGTAGGAAAAAGGGGAAAATATTTTAATTACAACATTTGTATATTTCAGTCATCGCCTTGTTTTTTCTTCCATTTATAATGTAATTTTGTTTTAATTTTTCTGTTTTTAAGGTGTTATATGTGTATAAAATGTGTATGTGTGTGTGTGCGTGTGTGCTGTTCTATTGAAAAAAGTTGTAATTAGTTTAAAATTGAGAAATTAAATAATTTTAAGTTAACCTTACTCAGTTTTTGGAAAAGTGTCCCAGTGTGTTGATTTATAATTTTAAATTATTATTGCCATTTAACTTGACTTTTGTTTTTCTTAGATTAGTACAGTTATCATTCCTGCTAACCACTACAGACGGCATTCAAGCCATTGTAGATGTAGTGTTTTTTTTTTTTATTGTATGTATTGTATTATATATTTTGGTCAAAAATAAAAACACTTTTTCATTCATTCATTTCATTTATGAACATATTATGTCCTATGTAAACGTATCCATTACTGCAATTAATGTGGCCCATGAAAAAGCTTACAATGAGGCATAATTCTGATTTACTGTACGAAAATTGTGTTTTGGCTCTTACACCACGTTGTATTTGGTGTGATGAAGCGTGACCAGTTATTTTGGCTCAATTGATCTGTCTTACTGCCCTTCAAAAGTTCATCATGGATTGAAGATGAGATGTAAAATGAAGTCACAGTCTTTAATCAACAATAGGTTCTAAAATGGTAACTTTCTCCAACATGTTCTTCTCCTTGTTTATTTTTCAATGGTGAGCTAGTCATCGCCTTTCTGGAGACTTTAAACCTCAAAAGGCTGGAGGTGCTGTCCAGTTATTTTTGCTCTCCAGCTTTTCTCTGGAATAATACTCATTATCAAACGTCAAGTTCATGTAAAGGAGCATGCTTTCTCATAATCTTTCCCTATAGGATTGTTTATTCCATTAAGTCTTTTGATGAACTGAAGTAAATACATTCCAATTAGTTTTTCAAATGAAATATTTCAAGGTAAACTCCAAAACATCTGTATCCAGAAATAAATTGTGTTAAGTAAAATGTACATCACCATGACATATTATTTCACTCCTATGTCCAGGAATATTAGAACTAGTACATCTAGCTAAATTCTCTTGACTGGTCCTAAATACCAGTTAGTATTGCAAGATTTTGAATGTTTGCTACGTATCATGGATTCATCATGGGTAGGATTGTTAATGGAAACCTGAGAGGGTGTGGGGGTCCTTTCCTGGTAATTTATGAAATATATGTTTTTTAAAAACAAAATTTTTTGCATTTCCTATGGCAAAACTCTTAGACTAATATTGTAACATAGGTAGCTCTTTTAAAATGATCCAATTTCAATATTTTATTTACTTATTGGTAATAACGAGTAATTATATAGATATTGAAATTAATTATTTTGAAACAAAAAGCGTATATAAAATATCAAATTATAAATGTGTGATATAAAATTATATTTGCAAATATGATATATTATCCATATTAGTGTGGTTACACGAACTGACACAAGATACTAATTAAATAAATTTGATGCCAGGTATCCAGGTATTTAACTACTTTATGTTATGTTATTAATTCATATCATATTTTTTGCACATAACTAACTGCTTTTTGGAAACTGAGCATCCCGTATTTGCCAATTTACTTAGTTACTAAATACCTGGGACACATTTTGCTACATGATACTTTTTTAAAGAAGAGCTTGAATGTTAGAAAGTTGATGCTCAAATCATAATGAATTTATTTTACATAGAAATGGTGGGAAGGGTTGATTGAATTTGAATATTGAGTTCAACTCCATTTCATCTTCGGCGTCATGCAGCGTCTGTAATCTGATGCTGTCATGGATTTGACTCCTGAATATGGAGCACACAATCGTCTGAAGAATTGAAAAAAGTTGGTGACGGAGAAGCTCAGAATGAAATCTATATTGCTTTAACATCAGACACACCTAGACTACAAAATCAAATGTAATTTAGTTAAAGAGGTGTTCTCATTGTTTCATCAGATGTACAATTGAGTGCGCTATGATGTTTTAGACATGATTCTAATGCACAGTGGAGCAACCAAGTTTTAGGTACAAAATGTAGCTATGTGTTGAAATGTGTGGAAAGTGTTGATTAAATTCGAATTTTGGTTTCTGCATTATTTCACCTTCCACTTGTGCTTCAGATACAGTCACAAACTTTTTATTGCCAACCTTTTAGATCTCTTCAGATTTCAGTAGTCAATTCTCTATGACAGCATCAGACATGGAACAAATGGAGCTGAACTAAACATTCAAATTGAATTAAACTTTCCCACTATAGTTACGTTATATGTATAAAACACTGATGTCAAAACCATGCAGACCTTAGAAGTCTACCTGGCTATTTTCTTTGCTGAGCCATCATAGCACTAACCCCTGAAGAAGTTACAAATCATGGCGAACAAGAATCACTTTTCGAATATAAAACATTAAATGTTTTGGGATAAAAATTTCATGTGTCTCATCAACCACAATAGCAAAGCAATCATCATTTTGAATTCTATAATTATGAAGGTCAACATCAAAGGCGGATTGGCCTAGTGTATCAATTCCTTTGTTTTGAATTTCATGTAATATGCATTTATATCCTAAAGCCCCAACCGTTCATTCAGTTTTTAACAAATTATCTTTTCACAAATTTACACTTGTCAAAATAGTGATTAAATATCCTCATGACCATACCAAAGCCTTGACATCAAATAAATTTTGCTGTTGTATAAATCCTCATCAATGTTTTGTGTGCAGTTTTCATTTTCAAGGAATCATTTAACAATACTGCCATAATTTGTTTACACACGTCTTCTAATGCACTTTCCTAGCATGATTGCTTTTGTCAGCACAAAACTTTTCTTGCATATTTTCAGTTGTAGCTTGCAACGGAAATAAAATTGAATTTTTTCTGTCATTAAACCGTACGTTCAGCTTTCTCATAAATATTTCAAATACTTTGTAAACGGAAGAGCTTAATCCTTCCTACTGGCCAATAACTTATTTTGAGATCCTCTAGATTCACTTTGTAATGACAAGCAACTCATATTAACCTGTATTATCTCTGCTTCTATGTCATATTTAACCATCATACGTGACCTTAATCTTGGCAAATATGATATCTATGTGTACCCAATGAACCAAACTATTCAAAATAGTTGCAAGAATGATAAAATACTTCCTATCAAGGACATAGCCAACAACCCCTCAAAGTTCCAATTTTTTCAATTACTTTTTTAGTAAACAATTATTATTATTTAAATAAATTAGTATTACTGATATTATGTACTGCTGAAAGATCGTGCTGGACAAAGGAATGGGCCAAGAACTTTTTAAGGAACAAAATTCCCTCAGGGGCGGTCTTACTTTCAAGGCCGTACGGGTAATGGCGACCCCGAGGTACCCTAGCTAATGCTCCAGATCCCTTCTCTTCTTGTTCTGGAGGCCTATGGCTGGCACACTTTTCTATGTGTCAGCCTATCTCTCTCTTCTTCACTCTCTTCTATCTGAGGTAAAGTTCCTCAACTCTTCGATCTAGTTTCCCTTTCATTTCTCCCACTAGGGGCCAAGCCACGGTGGAACAGCGTAGGCCAGGGCCTGAATGGCTGGTGGCAAACCAGTCTTTACTATGCGGACTCTGGACACCGGCGACCCTCCAGTTTAAAAGCAGCTTACCCAGGCATGCGGGGCTCTGTCTGGGTGGACCTTCCATTCCCTAGCTTCTCGTGGGAACAACATGGAAAAAAACAAACACAAAAATCAAAACAAACCAACCCTTGAAACAGTTCCTGAAGCTGTTTCAAACCTACCTCTTCCTGCTGAGGTAGCTCCTGAAGCTACCTCGCACATACCACCACCTGGCAACACAACTCAAGAGGTTGTTATGCCAACATCCCTACCTTCTCCTCAACAAAGTGCCTTAGGAACACAGGAGGTTCCATTGCACACTGAAGCTCCCATACATGGCAAGGCTTTATCTGAGGAAGGCAGCACAAGCGCTGAGGAAGCAAAATCCCTTCAAGATATAGAAGATCAGCTCCTCAACAGCCCAAGCACTCCCAAGTCTACAGGTACGCTGGATGATGCCACAGAGCAACTCGGCAACCTTAGAATGAAGAGGCCCAATCTCACCACTGCTCAAAGAAGAGAAGCACTAAAGGCTAAACTTCTCGAAAAGGGTGAAGCTTTTTGACCCTTCCAAGTGGAGGAGGGGGAAAAAGAAGAGGAAAAAGAATCAAGAACGGCAGGAGGTCTCAACTCCGGGCCCAACTGCGGGTGCCAAGGCGGGGTGGGTGGGGTCGGCCAAGCGCCCCAGAGGCACTTTGGTCACCCCGCCCTCCGCGGAGGGACCCGGCAAAGAAGGCTAGGAGGGAAACCCAAAAAGCCCGAAAGCCCACGATCCCGAGGCCTCTGGTAGCACACCCAAGGCTACCTACAGAGAGGTCGCAGCAATCAAAATGGCCATAGCCCTCGAAGGCTACCCGGAAGCGAAGCTAAGCGCAGAGCAAGGAGAAGCCATCGAGGACGCAATTATGGAAGAAATCCAACCCCTGGAGGATGGTTCCGTTCCATCGTTTGCGGCACCTACCTAGAGAAAGGTGTTTTAATTGCTTCCTGCATCAACGAACACACCAAACGTTGGCTGGAAGAAGTTATTCAAAGGATAAAACCTCTGGGAGATGACATCTCTCTGAGAGTGGGGACTTGCGTAAGGACATCTTGAGGTCCACTAGGGTGTTTTTCAGAGCTCACCGAAGCTTCTGAAGAAGACACCTGAAAAGGTACTTGAGATGTTTAATAAGCAGAACCCCAACCTGAATGTAAACGAGTGGAAAATCCTTCCATCCAAGCCAGACCCGAAAGGTTACGGATTCGTCTGCCTTCCTGGACGAGGTCTGCTACAAGGCTGTGAAGGCTTCCAACTGTAGAGCCAACTTAGGACTCTGGCAGGTCTCAATTGTCTCCTCGACAGTCAAGGACAATGCCACGAGTTCTACAAATCAACCTCCAGCACAGTAGAGCTGCCTCGGCAGCCTTCTGCCAGTTCTTCCTCCAAGAGGGATTTGATCTGGCATTGATACAAGAACCATGGCTTCACCAAGGGAGAGTGGCGGGCCTAAATGAAACCAAAGGTAAGTTAATTACTGCACCTCTCTAAGGAATGTCAGAACCTGCATCCTGTTGAGGAGAGGCTTGGATTTTCTAAACCCTCAACGAATTCTGCTCCAGAGATCTTACTGTGGGCACACTGACCTGGAAGAATGGAGGCACAGTGCAGAGCACAATTGTAGGCTCCGTATATACCTGCCATATGATGCCAGGGAAACTCCCTCCATCAAGAGACCTAGAGCTCCTGGTGGAAGAGAAGCACAAGCCAGACGTCAACAACTTCTTCTAGGTTGTGACGCCAACGCCCATCACTCTGCTGGATGGGGCAGCACAAACACTAACCCCAGAGGTGAGGCACTTTTACAATTTCTTCTAAGTAGGGACCTATTTATATGTAATAAAGGTAAACCGCCCTACGTTCGCAACACGAATTAGACAAGAAGTTATTGACATAACAATCTGCACACAAGGTATACTTGGAATGGTTGATAAGTGGCACGTAAGCGAAGAGGCCTCATTATCGGATCACAGGTATATCCGCTTTAACCTGCAAGATGAGGCTGCAGAGGTCCTCTATCGCAATCCCAGGAGGACTGACTGGTTGGGATATAAGTCTGACCTTCAGTCACAGTTGGGATCGGTAGGCGGAAGGGTGCGATGCTTCACAGACATAGATCAGATAGCTTCTGGACCTGCAGAATCTATAATCAATAGCTTCCACACGACAATTGCCCATTGCGACGGGGGAAGAGTCGAACCAATACTAAGTGGTGGACTGCGGACCTCGCTCGCAAAAGGGCTAATGTCAGGAAGCTGTACAATCAATGCAAAAGGAGCCGTATCTGGGAGTCCTATCATAGAGCTCTTACAGAATACAGCCTAGCGATTAAAAAAGCAAAACAAAGTTCCTGGAGGCAGTTTACACAGAAGGTAAATGAGTTAAGCGCGGCAGCTAGACTGCAACGCTTACTAGCCTCAAGTCCAACGGTCACTTGGGATCTTTAAGGTCCCAGGGAGGTCAACACACTTCCGGGTCTAGTGATAGCCTCAAACTTCTCCTTGAGACTCACTTCCCTGACTGTATCTTTGAGAATGACGACACTGGAACGTCTGGTAACGCGAGGCAGGCTCACGGCCAAGAGCTTGTCGTGGTAGCTGGGCCATTGCCAGAAGGATTGTCACTCTCTCTAAAGCCAAATGGGCAATTTCTAAATTTGCCTCTTTCAAATCTGCAGGAGGGGATGGAATCTTTCCGGCCCTGCTTCAACAAGGGCCGGAGAATCTCCTTACCCTTCTATGTGAACTATTCAGGGCGAGCCTAGCCTATGGGTACATACCACAAGTCTGGCGTCTCAACAGGGTGGTCTTCATCCCTAAAAAGGGAGAGCGGACTACTCTGTCCCTAAAATCTTTTCGTCCCATCAGTTTATCTTCGTTTCTACTGAAAACATTAGAAAGACTGGTGGAGAGGCACCTGAGAAAGGGAGTTCTCTCAGACACTCCCCCTTCATCGCAACCAACATGCATACCAGCAAGGCAAATCCTGTGAATCAGCACTGCACCAAACTAGTCAGTAGGATTGAGGATAGCCTGTCCGCCAAGGAATTGGCATTGTGCACCTTCATAGACATTGAAGGAGCTTTCGACAATGCCAAATTCACTGCAATGGTAAGTGGAGCACAGCGACGTGGCCTCGAGCCAGCTCTGTGCCGGTGGCCTTAGGGCCATGCTGTGCTCCAGACGGATCAGGGCCGATCTTAATGAAGTATCGCTTGTGATCGCACCCACAAGGGGATGTCCTCAAGGAGGCATCCTGTCACCTCTACTGTGGAACCTAGTAGTAGATGGTCTACTTGAGGGACCTTACTAACAACGGAATCTATGTCCAAGGATATGCAGACGACATAGTCCTTATGGTACAGGGAAAATATACAAATGTTGTTGTTGATATCATGAAATACCAACCTTCAACATGTACACCAACTGGTGTCAGGGAGAGGGACTGAAAGTAAATCCCTCTAAGACAGTAGTTGTACCATTCACTAGAAAAAAAGAACCTAGAGTCTCTTTCTAGGCTGAAACTCGCATCCACTCAGCTGGAGTGGTCAAAGACAGTCAAATATTTAGGACTGACTCTAGATCATAAGCTTACGTGGAATGATCATCTTAATAATATCCTGCACAAAGCAAAGTGGGCGCTCATGACGTCCAGGAGACTTGCAGGATTCTCATGGGGCGTAAAACCCCACATAGCACTATGGCTTTACAAAGCAGTTGTAAGGCCTCAAATCACTTATGGTTCATTAGTCTGGTGGACAAAGGTGAATCAGGTAACTGCCAAAGCCAAGCTTGAAAGCTTACAAATGGCTTGGCACAATCTTTGTAACCGGAGCATTCAGGAGCAGTCCCTCAGCGACCCTCGAGGTGGCTTTAGGACTTCTACCTCTTGATGTCCATATAAAAAGCTGAAGCGCGTAAGTCAGCTTATCGGCTGATGGTTGCTGGCTTGTGGAGGAATGGCGCGTCTAACGCGAGCCATGGCGCCATCACTGAAGCTGTAAACCCAAGCGCTATTCTCGAAATGGTCTCCGACACAATGAGAACGGAGTTCGTATTCAATAAGCCATTCTCTGTTGACTTCTACTCCAGAGATGAGTGGAAATCGCAAGATAACATCCCAACAATAAGAAAGAGCTTTGTCTGGTACACGGATGGCTCGCTTATTAAGGGTAGGAACTGGATATGGAGTGTTTTAGTCAATCCCCTAGAACTGCCCTTAGCGGCAGTTTGGGTCGGAACTGCTCCATATTTCAAGCCGAAATCTATGGTATCCTAGCCTGTGCCAACCTAGGGCCTCACCAGAAGGTACCAGGGAATGAACATCTGTATAATGTCAGACAGTCAGCAGCTCTTAAAGCTCTTGACTCCAACAGCATTTCATCCAGGCTTGTGTGGGAGTGCTTTAACACTCTCTGCAAGCTTGGATCACGCAACTGTGTGCGTTCTTGGTTGGGTACCGGGCCACACAGGCATAGGTGGCAACGAATGCGCACGACAGGCTTGCCAAAAGCGGAGCAAGCATGCCATACACCGGTCCAGAACCGAGTTGTGGTATAAGCAAGTCAGCCGCTTACCAAAGTATAAAACAAATGGTCCAGGAAGACACACCGCGTGCAAGGTGGCAGAGTCACCAAGGACAAGCACTCGGCAAAAGACTGCTTGCCGATTCTAGCTCCGGATTCACCAGATGGCTGATGGGGCTGGGCAGGGATCGGGTTAAGCAAGTGATTGCCTTGATCACTGGACACGGCCACTTCAGGAAACACCTAAACACTCTAGTTTACGAAATGAGGCCTCGGAGTGTAGACTCTGCAATAAGTCTGAAGAGACTGCAAAACACATAATACTGGACTGTGAGAGACTGGGAGCAAGGAGAAGGGCTCTTTTCGGTGACAAACAACCAGGCGACGAACCAGATGCTAGTATCGGGGAAAAGCTTCTTAGCCTAATTAAGGGCACGAAGATAGGCTTACCCCTCTAACATCAAAGGGGCACACAATAAGCTCAGGTTGACGTGTGAGGATCTATGAATCCACCCCAATATCCCAAAGGAAAAAAAAAAAAAAAAAAAAAAAAAAGGAACAAAATGGGTCCACTACGGAAAAATATCAGTTGTCTGGATCCCTCCGCCAAAACGTTTCCTGGCTATGTTCTTGCTTCCTTTGATTCAAGTATCATTATGAAGGAAATTTGCATTGTATTATGTCAATGAAAAACTTAAATTTTATAATATTTTAAAACTTCATTGAATTTGCAAAAATAATTGCAGGGACATGCACATAATAAAAGTTTTATATTTTTGGGCCTTAACCATTTTTTTGTTGTTATGAATTCATTCAATTTGCATTTATCTAATAGAATATAAATTTGGGAAAATTTGTTGTAATTGTGTGTAAAGCAGTATTTTATATTAAGTTAACAAAAAAACCATTGCGATTTTAGTAAATTTGCTACTGTTGTGTATATGCTAGTATGCTATGTACATGTTATATATTTTAACACAGTATTTCATATTTTATTATTGGATGATAAATTCATTATCTTTTGGCTATTTTGGTTAAAACATTTTTTTGTGCACAAGCAGTAGTAGTGGTTTTGCACTGAAATTCCTCAGCAATCACTAGTTTTTGCAAGGTTTTTGTTGTACGACTGCTGATATTTTTTTCCAGTTGAGTATTCAAATTCTATAGACTTTGACCAACAAATATATATAATAAGTGTACTTTTGCACAATGCATGTATGTGCAATATGCATAATGCATATTTTATAACAGTTTAGAAAACCCCTCGCAAATCGGTGAAAGTGGGCTTGCAGGTACAGAAGTTACCATATAAGCAGCTTGTTGGCACCCTTCATTTCTAGTTAAAAAGTTTTTTTATGTCCGGCTGTTTTCTGCCAAATAATGGTAACAGCGCAGATCAAGAAAGGGAGAATGTCATATTAGGATACATATTTATACAATTGTATAGTTGTTTTATAATATTTTTTTATAACAGAGGGCAGGTTTCCTGGCCTGGTAATTGCCTCTCAGCCATTCGGCTTATTGTGCACCCACTTCCAAGTTAAAGCTATGTCAAATCCCAGGTCTTTACAAAACCATGAGATCTTCTGAACAATGCTTCCCTGTTCCAATCCTTTATCAGTATGACTAAGAAAACCAACGAATCTTAAACATTTGCTCTGTAATGCCTGCCATTCAAATATGGCATGCTCAGGTGTTTCATCAGCCTTGCCACATTTTCTGCACGGGGTTTCCTGAATCAGTATACCTATTCTGTTCAGGTGGCTTTGGGATATCCAATGACCTGTAATAAAACCAGTCATCTTACGGATCTCCGTTCTACTCATTCTAAGGGCGTCTGCTGCAATGTTCGTTGATGGTTCATTGAGCAACTGCTTTGCTTGTATGTTCCTCTCAGTTCTCCTTCAATGTTGTCAGTGTTGTAAAACACCTGCTTTACAGCCAATCTCTGTGCTAAGTTATAGGCTCCTAGTTCGCACAACTATCTGCCACTTCATTACCTGTGATTCCTTTATGCCCAGGTACCTACGTTAGAATAACTTTATTGGTTTTCACCATTCATTTCATGACCTTATGACATTCCCATACTCTCTTTGAGATACAGTCTTGGTTGGCCAAGGCTTGCAGAGCAGCTCTGCTGTCCGAGTTAATGTAGATGGTTTTGCCTGTGTAACCTCTTCCCACATTAATTCTCACACATTCTGCAAGGGCTGTGACTTCGGCCTGAAAGAAAGTTGCTGGTTTGCCTAGATTAAAGCAAAAGCTAGCTCTAGGTCTGGCTCCCCAAACACCTGTCCCAGTACCCTTCAGTCTTCGACCTGTCCGTGTACCAGATTAGAGCCTTGTTCATGTAGGCAAGCTCCCCGTTTAACCATTCCTCTCTTACAACAATGTTGACTTCAAATGGTTTTTTCCCAGTTCGGAACCTTTGACATTCTGTCAGAAATTATCTGTAGAATGTCCAGTTTGAGAATGTCAGAGATCTTGGAGTGCTTGTTAGCAAGGTGTTGATGCCAGTTTCCATTGCACTGCATTCTGTAGACAGTCATACTAGCTTTTCCAATGACAAATATGTCAAGAGGTGGGAGGTTTGTCATTACTTTCCTGGCACCCATTGTCCCCAAGCATGATAACTGTTGTACCTTAGACAGGTTTTTTGTAGCCGTCACCTATTGAACCTTTGGCCACCATACCAATGAGCCATACACCATCGTCGGTCTTATGACTCTGGTGTATAACCAATATAACATTATTGGGGCCCCCATGTGCATGACTCTGGTTTATAACCAATATAACATTTTGGGTATAAGCCCCCATGTGCATCCTACCACATGTTGCCCTATCATCATTGTAGTCTAAGATCAGCTGATTATGTATTCCAGATGACTGTTTCAGGTGAGTTTATCTCCTATATACTTGAACTCCCTGCTTACTTGTATCTGGCCCCCACATGTGACTGCCTGTGTAATTTCCAGCTCCCTCCTATTTGTAAATGGTATCATGACGGTAATTGAAGAATTCACTGCTAATCCTTCTTCATCACACGATCGCTCCACAATGAACAGTGCTCTCTGCATCATTTCCAAGCATGTCACCATATGCTTACCTCTAATGAGTATGACAACAATGTCTGCATAGCCTTGAACATTCATGTCCTGTTCATTCAGAGTCCATGGTACGCTATCTACAACTATATTCCACAGGCTTGGTGAGCGCAAACCACCTTGTGGACATCCTCACAGCGTTTTGACATATCTTGTAACTCTACACAGAAATGCCTGTGCTCTTCTGTTATTGAGCATGTTCTTTACCCATCTCACAACAGTTTCCTCAGAGCCCCTGGATGTAAGCTTAGACACTATTGAATGAGTACTTGTGTTATCGAAAGCTCCTTCTATATCCAGGAATACTGCTAAAGCTAATTAGTTTTGTCTAGTAGCTTTCTCAATCTTGCCACACAGCTGTACCACACACTTTATTGTAAGTGTGGTAACAGAAGTTTGCTATCTGTTACCTCCTAATTAGTTAATGAGCTAGAGGACATGTGCTGGTGTTTATGGTAGGTGACCTGGGTCAAGGTTGCTGTGATAGCAAATACTGAGTCACCCACACACAGCTGTACAACACACTTTATTGTAAGTGTGGTAACAGAAGTTTGCTATCTGTTGACCTAGTTAGTTAATGAGCTAGAGGAAATTTGTTGATGTTTGTGGTAGGTGACCTGGGTCAAGGTTGCTGTGCCAGCAAATACTGGGTCACCCACACCTAGCTATGCCACAGACTCTGTTGGAAGTGTGTGGACAGAAGTTTACTATCTGTTGACAATCTCTCATGGGGCTGGAAAAAATGTAATTCTGCTTGTCCGTCTGTCTACCTGTCTGAATGATATCTTGATTACCAACATACCTGTAGACTTAAAAGGTTGCATGAAGTTTCATATTTAACAGCACTGAGACCGATGATGGTGCTTTTCTGGGGGATATGGCTGAGCATTAGCAAATATATTTACACTGGTCGTATAAGTATCCGTGATGGCAATGAGAAAATAACATATTCAATAAATAAATGTATAACATACTGAGTACAATCATGTGAGGTTATAACATGTAATATTTCATTCATACTGATAAAGAAAAAAGTAATTGTGTGTTGTGTGTTATCAATTGGTAAAAAGATTTGCACTCTTGCACTGTGGTAATGTCACTAAGTCACTGAAACTTTTATTGTTTGAACACTGCTATATATTTTTCCAAAGCGATAAGTCCTAAAATTGCCACCCTCTTTTCCACCAATCAGTTCTATCAATATAAATCTTACATTTTCACTGTTTCTAAATTAGTTTTTTAAACAATCTATAAATAATAATTATTATTATATTCACAGTATTTTGTACTAATGTTAGAACTGAAGTTTATAACTTTTATTATTACAAAGATGAGGACCATCAAAACCAATTTTATATATGTTGCTTTTTTTATTTGCACTTAAAGTATATTTAAAGATTACAAAATGTTAATGTAGCCATAATTATGTACTGTCATTAACATCACTTACTACTTACCATTTTAAATTTTTTCACAATGGCATAGCCAACAGAACTAATATTTCACATTCTTTCATGTTAAGACAATGCACCAGCTGTTTTTATAAACGAAACAAAGTCACGACTTTATATAAAAGCACACTATCCTCGCATGAAAATGTTATAATAAGTTACCATAATATGTTAAAAAAAGAATGAATATTGTTTTTGAACTGAAATAAAATTTAACTCAATATTTTTGGTTGTAAATCTATTTATTATGTCAATTACATTTTTATGGTCTCTGATGTTTAATTGTTATGGCTTTTTATTATTTTTTAACTTTTCTAGATTTTTGGCTAAAAATATATTGATTTCATGAAATAATATTTTTATGCTCTTTGATGATCAATTGATACGTTACTTAAATTTGTTAATCTGTTTCATTGTACTTCTTAAATAATTTCAGCTTGCTCTCCACCGAAATGTTAGAGAGTGGAAGAGTAAGGAGTATTTGGAACTATCTCGTGATGTTTGGGTAACCTTCGTCTAAGTGTTGCTCCTAAATAATCATTTTAAAAGTTGATTGATGTGTAAAATTTCTGAAATTGTTAACCATATAAAGGCCATGCCATTTAAAACCTTATATTTCTTTGCCCAGTTCCTCTTTGTTTAAATCTTACTGTCAGCCAATGTCTTTGCTCTGATTTTTAAGCGCTTTAAATCGATTTTATTTATTTGAGAGCAGTGGCATAGCCAAATAAAACGCAGAGCGTGTGCACGGGCAGAACAAGAAGGTGAATGGAGCTTCTTAGGCTGGCCTATACTGGAGGAACAAAGCGTTGGAAGCAAGTGTCACGAGACATTTTGTAGAAAACATTTTGACAGTTTGCTCCTTTGTTGTTTGATAGCTTATGACAAAGACACATTTTGAATCGAGAGGTCAATAAATTACTAGTTGCCTGTAAAAAACTAGAAGAAATCAGAAAGTCTTTATTTGCCAATCAATCACACATTACAATATGAATGAAGAACCACATGGGACGAATCCTGTGCGTGGCTCTGAGTTCCATTAAAATACTGTGCGCTTACTACATAATATATAAAAAGACAGAAAGAAAGAAACACATTACACTAAAGAACAAAATAAGTTTAGAAATATATGTACAGTATACATTAATAAAAAAATAAGTGCATACTAAGACTGCTACAGAATAAATTGTAACTACACTTAATACATCAACCACCATATTTGACTAGAACTACAGAAATACTTTTCTTCCTCATGTAGGTTCAAAGATGTTTTTGACCATTTACTTTAGCAAAAATATTTACAAAAAAAGTAATCATTAAAAACAATTAATAAATTAAAACATAAAAACAAAGTATGAACTAATAATAAAACCCCGGATTTAAATTAATTTGAAATGGGATAAAAAGTTCAATTTAAAATAAATTCAATTAAAAATTGTGGGCTTTGCATATATTTTAATACTTTAATATTTCAATACTCGCATGGACGAGAGAAGACCAGCTCAGACACAGTGCTTGTGTAGATGGTGTCAGTCAACAATTTGACATATCCATGCATACTCAGGGCAGATTAGCAGCTCCGCGTAATCAGCTCCCACCTCCACCAGCCAGGCGGTGATCATTTTTTTGTATGAACTAAGTGAAACCTGCAGATCCCTTACATGGGCAGGTATTGTTCTGTAGAGAAAATAAGCGTCATAGAAAGAATTTGTGCAATTAGCAGCAGTTACTACTCTGGTGACCTGCATACCAACATGTTGTGCATGTCTGGTGAAATGTTGGTGTGTAATCTCAGTTATCACTGAGTCACGATGCGTAAAGGTGTAGACCAAAACCGATTTAATGAATTTAATGTTGCAGAGTGCTTAGAGTAGTTTGTTCAAATGTTGGATATTTTTTATGCTTTTTGTACTAGTGATGTCGTACAGCACATCACTACCTTTGCCTCTACCATTACCAAAAGTTTGTCCACAGATACCAATTCGTCCTAAATTTGTGTTAAAATTAATCTTTTAGTAGTTTATAAAATAATTATATATCTATATTTTTTTATCCTCATGTAAAGTGATTCCCAGGGAGACTGACGAATATATATGCATAAACGATTTTGACAAAATGACAACTTTTTATAGTTTTACCGCCCCTATAATTTTGCTCTCAGAGGGAAACGACCCCCTGCCCCCCTCTAGGTGCGGCTCTGGCTATGAAATCTAACTTAATGAAGATATCTTGAGAATTATTTAATCTGTAACTTTTAATTTTGCATGACATTTTATTTCTAAATAGCCAAGAATGATGTCTATAATGGTACATGTCTAACTATGGAATTTGGCTGACGATTATTGAAGCTTATTACTCAGGATGCTGACACAATTGATCTTTAGTCTGCCAGTGGATGTAAACATTTATTTTGTGTTTGATTGCCTGTGTGTCTGTCTGCAGGACATCTATAGAATGAAATAAGCTGAAATTTGAAATTTTACTAGCAAACTCAGCAAAGCCTGCTACACGACATGGGGTGTAGCATCCTCCTACCTTGTTAGTTAATCAGCTAGAGAAAAAGTATTGGTGTGAGTTGGCTCTTACATCCTTTTTACTTTTGCTAGTTGTAAAAAACTTAAAAATTAAAATTGATTAAATAATTGAGTTGTGGAAGTGTTTTGAGTTACCTTTAATGTAAAGTAGTTGTTAATATATTTAATCTTTGATTGTGATAAAAGTGAACAGAGTTATATATCAAGCTACTGTAAGATTTTGTTTACTGAAACTGTTGTTAATAGTAAATCGGATCAGATTTCTGCATTTTGCTATAGTAGTTATAGAATGTTTTTAAGTCCAAGTTGTTAAAATACAGTGTGAGGCAGTGTGAGAAAGTTGTTATACGTGGCTAATATAAGCAATATGAAGGAGACAGTAGTTTTCCGGACATTTGCTATCGTTCAGTGAAACAAAAATCAGTAACACTACGTTTCAAGATCTGCAATCTGATCTCTTCTTCAGGTAAAGAACTAACCTAATACATAATTACAAACTAGGTTAAAATAAACAAATCTTACCAAAGCGTTATGGCACGCCAAAGTCAGGAATCACAACCACCATGTTGTTTGTCAACTTCACTAACTCTATAAACATAATAAAAAACTACACAACACTCATCATTAAAACTGAACTACGGAATACATGTCACAATACGTCTTTATTCGTCTACTAACCACCTACGACTGATTCATACCACTAATATAAGCAATTATTCTAATATCTGTGTTTACCACATCATGTTACTACTTAGTAATTTGAGTAAATACCACTAAAATATTCTTATAAGATAAGCCCAATTTTTAAGAGGGAGGTTGGGTTATTGGATAGATGTAGAAAAAATGTGATTTGATAATTTTTAAGGTATATATAAAAGCATAATATCTATACTTTAACTAGAGCAAGCCTACAAAAACCTCACAGATAGCCAAGGAATGGAGGAAATCACAAATAAGCGATAAAATGAGTACTTGTAAATCCAAAGATAGAGTGAATACAAAATACAAGTGGATCTAGAATAAATTGACCTTTTTTTCTGAGTGCAACCCAGAGAGATTCTAAATATTTAACCCTCTCCACTACCATATCTCCACACCAAATATTAACACTAATACCTTCACTGCGGCTCTATACTGAGTAATAACAGCAACTCACACTGAGAATGTGCGCTGTAAGGCATCAGCCGTAGTCAACGTCCCAACCTATACTACCAAATATATTAACAGTAAGAGTTATTAATGAATTTTAGCATTGAATGGAAAATGCACAGTTTGTTTCCATTAAAGTAGGTTATTATAGTATTTTATGAGATTATGACAGGATAATACAATATACTCTTGCTCATGAATTATGAAGTCATTTGCATACATTCAAGAATATGAGTGTTGAGTTTAGCTCCAGTTCACCTTTCTCTTAGAGCAGCGTCTGAAATCTGACAATTTTACAAACTTGACTCCTGTATTCTGGAATCATGTTTATCTGAAGAGATAAGAAGAAGTTAGCAATGAAGAAGCTCAAATGAAGTTTTTACATTGTTTTGACATCAGAAACACCTAGATTACAAAATATTGTAGATGAAGAGACATTTTCATTGTTTCAACAAGTGTACAATTACTCTACAGAGGAACATGACTAAAGATTACAGGAGTCAAGTTTGTGACAGTAACAAATTTCAGACACTGCACTAAGAGGAAGATGAACTGGATATAAATCAAACATTCACATTGAATTAACCCTTCCCACCATGGCTACATTCCAGAAGTTTAGATTAGAGTTAGTTTTCTAGCAAATAATATATAAACCATCAAATAATTTTTCCACAGTAAGCCGCAGTTTGAGATTACTGGTAATATGTTCCTTGGATTAGATGGATGCACTTTTCTAAAGCTTTTGGAACTATACTATTAAATCTGGAACAAATGACAGGCCCATATCTACATCTGGAACAAATGACCACGCTGGATGATGCTCAATAATATCCCAGATCCAACCTCAAAAATGGAGACTGCCCTGTAAATTGGAATGGATAGTCAGGTTAATCTAGAGACCGAATCCATCCCCTCAGGCATGATTCATTTTATTGCATTGGATATAAACAATTAAGTGTTAGAGTTATGAAGGTCCAACCAACTCAGATTCAATAATGATATTTGTTGAGCTGTGTGTCAAGTTTAGAAAAAGTCTGTTGGGTTTTTGGTGTGCCACATGAGCTTAAATTTGATTGTTTAATTCTTACCATTTATATTAGTTCCATCTTGAGTGATAAAATATGCTTAACTCAACCAGAATCAACTCACACTTGTATGTTGTCTCAAGGTGAACCAGTAAAATTATTCAACTTATTACATCACTTCTTGGAACTAATGATTTGATTCTAATTATTAATATCTCCATTGCCACTGCCACAATATTCTAACAAACAATTTAATTCACTATTACGCTAGCTTACATTTATTCTTCTGATTATACTATTACAAGATTTCAAATTTTGCAATTTAAAGGACTGCCAGTTAGACTTTAAAAGACCATAATTCATATATAAATAAATTTATCTTTAAATAGATTTTACATTTGTTGTCCTGAGAATGTGACAGTTGAAAATAATGACCCCTTCTCTTTTGAAAACTTTGACTGAAATCCAAGATGACAGATTTTAAGATGGCCGCCACTATTTTTATACCTCCAAAACGTTGCACTCCCCCTACAGACACCACAATACCTTGTGCTGTTTGACTTTTATAGGAGTACTAGCGGCTTCGCACACAATTTTCTGTTCAAAAACTGGACAATATATCTATGTATTCTTTTTCTATGACATAATAAACAGTCTAGAGATAATCGGTAGTCACTCAAAGCTATTCCAATCTCCTGATCCAATTTAAGTTTAAAGAACAGAGGTTTGGGATCCTGAAGTCGTAAAGTGAAACAGTTTTTATAAGATTAGTATTTCCCTCCCTCATTCCATGATAATTTATTGAAGTTCTTCGATGGCTTCAGTAACAATAAGTTAGTATTTTTATCCCAATGACGAAAGTGTATCGTACAACTAAAAAGTTGCTGCGGTCAATATGGGTCTGATCTGGTCGTTTAAATTCACCCCCCGTGTTTTGGCATAATAAGTCGCCCGCCATTATCTTTTTATTTTCATTAGCAATGTAAACAGATGTTTCAGAAAGTTTGTCAAATTATAGCTGTCAACAGCTGTTTAGTGCCAGTTTAATTTGAATTATGAAACGTTATTACGTTTCGTTCTTATCATAACATTCGAATGTAAACAAACTAATTTTTCAATTTGAATTCGACTTTATTTGGTGAAATGAATGTGTTATGGTTGGTAAAAAGCACTCTAAATTTTAATTCAGACCAAAAGCTATACCTGTTCCAAATTTCAGCACAATTCATATAGCAGTTTCGGTGTGATTCGAAGACAAACCTCAGAACATCCAAATATCCAAACATTCAAACTCGCATTTATAATATTAGTGGGATATCCAGCCTTACCCTGTCGGTTAGACTTTAATAAATCATAACTCCTACAAAAGCAAAAATTATCTTAAAAAAGATTTCACATTTGTGTTTCTGAGAATGAGAATTTATTATTATTTCTTACATGACCCTCTTCTCATTTGCAAAATTCTTCCCAAATCCATGATGTTTTAAAATGGCTAATGTAGCCATAGCTAATAAAAGCTGTGCATACACGTGCAGACTATCAGATGCAATTATGATTTCTTACAACATTCATGTTTTATAGGGGTATATGGATTTAAAGTTGAATAAAAAAATATTACAACTTTTCAAAAATGTTTTATCAACTTCTGGATGCTTATTGTATTCTAAAAATTTTCATAGCCAGTAATGACAATTATGGTAACAAGTAAAATATATTCTCTTTCTATATAACTAACCTACAATTAAATTTTTACACATAAAATCTTTTTATATTATTGATCTAAACAGTGTTTTTTACAAACCACAATGTCAGCACCACATAGTTATCACATAAGTATCCTGCTGTTATCACAGAAGTTTCCTGCCATTATCACAGAAGTTTCCTGCCATTATCACAGAAGTTTCCTGCCGTTTTCACAGAGGTTACCTACCACAGAGAGCGTCAGAGAAAGAATTAACACAGCATCCATGATATGAAATTTTTAGAAATGTCAAACAGTTGATAAAATGCTTCTTAAATTTCACAGTCAGCTCAATACATTGTCATTTCGCTGTCAGAGATTGTTTTCAAAGAGATAAAAACTCACAGCAAATTAGTACATTTATTTTAATCAACAGCATTTTAACAATTAAATTTGTGTTAATTCAACCCAAAAAAAATTACACCAACCAATACTGATAAATTTTTATTTTGTGAGGCTATTTTCTTCAGACACATCACAAAATAAAAAGTTGTCAGTATTGGTTGGTGTGTTTTTAAATGTAGTGATTGAATTAATAATAGCAAATACAAGCTCTGTCTTCAACAAATTTGTATCATATGATTGATTAACAATTTTGTAAAAGTAATACTTAGATTTTAAGGAGCTATAAAAAAATTGTTTTAATTTTACACTACAAAATTAGTCAACAAAATCATTATACTTTGTTCATAATCTTATCTTCATATTTTACAACATTTTAACCCTCCGAGCGTCGGCCGACTTGTTTTAAGTCGACGGCACCTTTCTCTAAACGTCGCCGTCTTAAAATAAGACGGCGGGCACTTGCCAATCAAATTAATTCAACCCGCACTATTATTGGCGTAATATTTATAATATAATATTAATATATATATAATATTATAATAATATAACAACAGAGTGTTTATTTTAGAAGAGGGGCCCGAAAAAACAACAAAACCCGAAAACCAGTATACCTTTTGTCAACAGCTTGTCATGCCCAAGACCTACGGGTTCAAAAGTCACCATGAGGCTGTAAAGCCATAAAAAACATACAACAGTATAATTTATACATGGGTGGAGTGGACATGAAAGATAAATCCATCTATCACATATCATGCTCGCGGACCACCACTCGCTATTGGAAAAAAATCTTTTATAATCTCCTTGACATGGCAATTTTTGACACCTTCATCTTGTATTAAAAAAACACAGACAAGCCTATGCCCAGAAGAAAATTTGTGATGGTTCTAATTGATGAACTCACAAGAACAGCACCAGAAGAAGTAGCCCCTTGGCCTGCTCCAACATCAGTAGAATATTTTATTGTTGTGTTACTTAGCAATACCAAATAGGCAAAAATTCAAATTTGTGCATATCCATGTAAGTTTGTATAACACTATGAATATATTCACAGAACCCTATAACCCTGTATATTTATGTGTTCATGACTAAATTTCCTATAATTTGCCTATTATGAAATTGTTCTAGAAGGAATATAATAATAACATGTGGATACTTTTATATTAAACAAATATTTTCTAAAATATTTTTCCCTTTTACAGGCTGTTGCAAAAAGAATTTTTTTTTAAATTTTAATTTTTATATAATTATATTCTGTGATTCTTTTTCCAAGAAACATAATGTATAATACTCTATATTTAAACTATTCTTAAGATTTTTTATGAATTATGTAAAAAAAGACTGCAAAACCTATAAAAACAGGTGGACGTTTAGGGAAATGTGATGGATGCTCGGAGGGTTAATGTAAATTATCTTTTTATTAATAAATGTAATATTTTTAACATTTAAAAAAATTTGGTAAAACTAAATTTGAAATAAAAATTGGAGAACTTGAAAGTGAAAAAGAACCTTTGATCAACAGAAATATGTCTTTAACTGGTACATTAAACCAAGTTGAACATCAGCTCATATAGGAGAAACAGTTCTAATCAGAACTTATTAAAACCTTTGAGGAATAAGGCAGGGAAAAGGAACGTACTATCTCAAGTTATGATAAAGAGATTAAAAAGCTAAAAGAAATATTAAACGAAATGAAAATTAATTGTGACAATGAAGTTGATCAGAAGCAATGTTTAAAAAGTACAGGAACACAGACAGACATATCAGAGTAATGTAATATGATGTCCATAGCACCTATTCTCCTTGAGTTGACAAAACTGAACAGTCGTCATGACAATATGGAACCTTTAATAAATAAATTTCAAGAACAACTGGATAATAAAATAATTAAGCCAGCCTCGACTCCAATTACACCTGCAGCTAAAAAATACCATGTGAAAAATACTGTGGATCACTTAAAGGCTCAAAATCTCAGCAAAACAAATGAAAAATATCAATTTAGTATATCTATGCAAATGGAGAAATCCCAAGTAGCATTTACATCTAACGAACTTGTAGAGGCAACTGTGTAGAATACCACTGATGTTTTAAATAAATTACGGAGTCCTCATTGTGTAAAACTCCTGAAATCTGGAGGGATGCCATTGACAACACAACCAAAAGTACAGTTGAGTGGGGAAGACAGCCAAACCCTGTCAGAAAAACTGACCTCAAAATTGACGACTCAACCAATGATGATACCAATTCAAAAGGTTTGACAGCAGGAATCAGCCAAACCTGTATACAAAAACTGCCCATATCTTTTATGGAGGAAACAGTAGTGACAAAGAACATAAAAATCAAAAGCCCTCCCCTCAATGCTAAAGTCAAGAGAACTGATGAAAATTACCATGACTTTTATAACAATAACATAACCTTCTACATGGAACATATGAAAGAACACTACAGCTACTCACTCACCCACTAACACCAGTACGACTGCCACAGCTTCTGCTCCACCAACCCTCCCTGCTTCACTGCTCACCTCTGATGATACAACACAAGACCAGAGTGGGAAGCTAACTAGTCCAGTAAAGAAGAAAGAGGGAAACAATGCACATTTTAAATTAGACCAACCTCCACAAGAACAAATAAACCACATTTTTTTTAGAATCACGTCCAGAGGAACAGGAAACCCCATGATAACTAACAAAATGCTTCCAAACAAACTCACCACCCTTCATAAAAACATGCAAGAAATTAGTAATAAAAGAAACAGACTGAACCACTTTTTAAAGGAAACTGACCCAGACATTATCATCCTCAGTGAACATGGGCTGAAAAAGGAGCAAATAGAAAACACTAGGCTACCAAACTATTGCTTTAAAACGCACTTTAGCCGAAAAACATAAAAAGAAGGTGTTGTCACTTGTGTCAAAACCGAATTTGGAATATTTGGACAGGAAGTAGATGTAGGAAATAATAAAGAACTTATGTGTGAGATGGCAACGATTAAAATAGTGTCAGGGAAAACACAAATATATATTCTTGGTGTATACAGAACCCCAGCTGGACAGCGTGAGGAAGCACTAGGTCTTCTTTTAGCAACAATTGAGGACGCCAGAGCAGAGAATCATACAATTCTTGTAATGGGAGATATAAATGTTGATATTTTAAAAATAGGACAAGGATAACCAAATGCTAAATGACAGATTAAGCAGTCACAACATCAAAAGATTACCACCCTCCAACACGGGTCACTCCCACATCTGCTTTATGCAGACTTCATCTGCACAAACCTAGATGAGGAACTTCAACTGTAATTTCTGACCACAATGCCCAACTATGTGAAATTAAGTATAAATTAAAATTATCTCTTCAGACAAGTGCAATACGCAGAATACTAAACCAGAAAAACCTTAATATACTCAAGACCCAGTTGGAACAAGAAGAATGGGAAAACGTTTATCATGCTGACTCAGTAGAAACTGCCTACAATTTCCTATCAACTATTGTTATGACTATGAATGCAGTATGATGCCCCCAGAAGACTGTAACACCAAGGAAGAGGAAGACGCCAATATATGCTGATGAGGAGGAAAAACATTTAAAAAGGACCTATCTACAATGTCTAGAAAGGTATGAGCTTTCAGGAAAACAAACAGATAAAATTAAAATGAACAAAGCAAAGAAAGACTATATCAGGCTCAAAACAAACAGGTGCTAAGCATCTGCAAATACATAGAACTTCTATAGTTCAATTAGAAGAGTGGTTTAAAGTTAATGGAATTATTCTGAATACTACAAAAAAAAATATCATTCTCTTCAAAAACAGACAGCAAAGAGAAGAAATGTTTACAGTCACAATAGATAAAGAACAAATAAATAGCTGCAAAAATGTAAAACTGTTGGGAGTTTGTTTTGATGAGCATATGACATGGACAGGACAAATACAAAACGTATGTAAAAAACTCAATTATATTTGTTTCAATATGAGCTGTGTTACACACATCACAAGTTTAAAAACAAAGATGACCCTATACTATGGCTATTTTTACTCAATTATGAAGTTTGGAATTACATTGTGGGGCTCAGTAGAAATAGCAGAAAAAGTGTTAAAAATCCAAAAAAAGATTATAAGAATAATGACATTCTCATCCAGAAGAAGTTCATGTAAAGAAAAATTTAAGAAACTGAAGATTCTTACTGTCCCTTGTGTGTACATGTATGAAGTACTGAGTCAAGTTCATCAAAATTTGAACTGGTTTTCTACAGAAAAAACTATTCATCAACACAATACTAGAAATACCAATTTGTTAATATATCCTGTACACACCACAGCCATATTTGAAAAAAGTTTTTATTATATGGGTATTAAACTTTACAACAAATTGCCCAACAATATCAAACAAATGCCACAGGTTGAATTCTTAGGTAGAATAAAAAGTATGTTTGTCGAAAAGGCCTACTACAAGATTTCCGAATTCCTAAATGACAAAAACATAATAATCTAGTTATGAAGATTAAGTGTTTTCTCCTAAGAAACTTAATTTAATATAATAAAAAACTCAATAATTAGTCTCCATTTTGTTATCTAAATATGTTATATTGTTACCAATTTTATTGTTTGATTTGTTAATGGTTTTATTAATTTTATTGTTTTATTTGTTAATTGTTTCACTAATTTTATTGTTTTATTTGTTAATTAGTTTAATGAATGATTATTATTACATTACGGTGTACTACAATTTTAATGTCAAAGTCAAGTCAAAGTCAAAAATATCTTTATTAACATAATCTTCAAGATTAGTAACAGAGTCATTAACATTAGAATAGTGTTAGTTATCATTTTTCCAATTAAAAAATTCAGTCAAGGAGTAGAATGGTCGGTCCTGCAGCCAGTTCTTGAGTTGTCGTCCAAATTGTGAATGTTCAGTTCTCTTGAGTTCGTCCGAGAGTATATTCCATATCTTGGCACCGATATAGCTTGGTTTCTTTTCAGTGGAGGAAAGTCTGTGAGCAGGAAGATGGTAGTCGTGTGAAAATCTGGTATTGTAGTAGTGAGTTTGTGCTCCAGTCTTTACTGTTTCTATTGCCCTGATATGAGTGTAGAGTACTACTTCCAGAACATATAAATCTATCACTGTCAGGATCCGGAGGTCTTTAAAGGCTTGCCTGCAAGATTCTCTGGGCTGTAGGTTTTTTAGGAGTCTAATGGCTCTTTTTTGTAATACAAGAACACGCTGCAAGTTGCCTGCAGCTGTGCCGCCCCAAACTGCAATCCCATATTTTAAGTGAGACTCAAAAATGGCGTAATATGCTGTTTTTGAGGTTGTCAAGTCACTTATACTTTTCATCCGTCGTATCACGAACAGTCCGGTGCTAAGTTTACTGCATAAGTGGTCGATGTGTGATGTCCAAGAGAGTTTGTTGTCAAAAGTAATTCCAAGATACTTTGCGGATGAGGTTTCGTCTAGGCCCGGAAGTGTTTCAATGCTTTTGCCATGTCTTCCCAATATCAGATGTTTTGTTTTATTTTCATTAACAACAAGTTCATGTTTGTGGCAGTATTGTATTGCCATATTTAGTGCTACAAAACTATCCACTTCTAGTTGTTCTGGTTTTTGACCACCCAAAAGAAGGACAGTGTCGTCGGCATACATAAGAGTTTTACTGTAACCTTGCATGAACTCGGGGAAGTCATTTGTAAATAATATAAAAAGAACAGGTCCCAGCACTGATCCTTGAGGCACTCCTCGCGTGATTGATTTTGGATCAGAATTCACCGTGTTGGTTCTTCCATGTCCTGTGTGATTGATTTCTACTATTTGACTCCTTCCAGTCAGGTAGCTGGTGAACCATGCCTTTGCAGTTCCTCGTATTCCAAGGCTTGTTAGTTTGTTCAGAAGGTGCTTGTGATCCAGACAATCAAACGCCTTGCTGTAATCAAGAAAGATGGCTGCTGCGTTGCTTCCGCTCTCTCGTTGGTCCAACAAAAACTCAGCGAGGCTTATAAGGGCGGTTGTTGTGGACCTTCCTGCTATAAAGCCATGCTGATGTGGTGTTAGCAGATGGTTAGAGGAAAGGTGTTCGAGAAGTCGGGCAAGTACTAGTTTTTCAATTATTTTGGATATAGTTGGAATTAGTGAAATGGGTCGGTAGTTTGCTGCATCAGTTGTTGGGCCCTGTTTGAATTTTGGATAAACCTTTGCTATCTTCAATGCTGCAGGGAATATTCCTGAACTAAGTGATTTGTTTGTAATGTCAATCAATGGGTCTCTTATTTCATCTTCACACAGCTTTATTAATTTGGATGAGATGTCATCATATCCTTTTGAGGTTTTTGTTTGTATTGACCTGATGGTTTTGGTCATTTCTTGCCTGGATGTCGGTGTTAGAACCAAATTTGGACAGTTTCTGTTGGATTCAGGCAGTGCTGGCGTAGGGTTTACAGTTCCGATTTCCCTTATTGTTTTTTCTGCAATGGAGGTAAAGAATTCATTCAAGTAGTCTGATATTTCTTTAGGGTTTATAAGCTCCTGGTCTTGAATTATGAGTTTATTTAATTGAATGGTTTCTTCTTTCTTCTTCCTCTCATCGTTGATAACGTTCCAGATTGCTTTGGATTTATTGTTTGCTTCTTGGATTTTATTTACATTAGCTTGTTTTCTTAATTGCCGGAGCTGCAGGTCGTAATCTTTTTTCAAAGATAGTGCCCTTATTTTGTGCTCTTCTTGACCGGTTGTTTGGTAGGTATTTTGGGCTTTAAGAAACTCTTGTTTTATTTGAGTTACTACAGGGTTGCATAAGACTGTGTAGTTCTTTTTCTTTCTTCGTGTAGAAGTAATGTGAGGGCAACAGTGGTTGAGGGCTCGTTGTAAGGTATTGTTGAACTTGATATAGGCTTCATTAGCATTTTCAGTGTTGTAAACTTCTTCCCAGTTTTCCTGCTTGAGTAGGTCTTTTAGTTTATGTAGGTTTCTGTCATTCATGTTTCTTCTTTTAGAGGTTGACTGAAGAGTAGTGGGTCCTGTGTCTCTTTGGATTCTGTACATCTGTCCTGTATGGTCAGATATTCCTGCATCTATAATTTCCACTTTGATCTCTTCTTCTTCCATGTTTGTACACACGCTGTCAATTGATGACATTGATGTTGGTGTTATTCGAGTTGGCGGCAGGTCTACTCTATACATGCTGTGGCAATTTAATGTATCTCGTAGTCTATAGTAGTCATTCCCCTTGTCAAGACAATCAATGTTGATATCACCCACGAGAATTGTAGGATGTTTTTCTGCACATATGTTGTCAAGTGAATCATAGATTGCTTCCAGTCCTTCTTCAAGGTTGCCATCTGTTCTGTAGACTCCCATAACAAATAGAGATGTTTTACCGGTTTTAACTTTTACTGTCGCCAGCTCACATGTCATTTCGATACTAACATCCTCACTGTCAATTGTTTCTATCTTCCCATCCATTGAATCATGAGCGTAAATGGCCACTCCACCTTTGCGATGTGACTTTCGGCAGTATGCTGCTTTTAGACTATATCCAATGAGTCTAGTGTTGGCAAGGGTTTCTTCTTTTTGTCCATGCTCTGTGATAATTACTAGGTTGGGTTTTAAGGTATCAAGAAGAGCATTGAGTCTATCAATTTTGTTGGCTATGGTGTCTGCGTTTTGGTGAAAGATGGTTAAAGGCATTCTATTTAATGGGTTTCTGATGAGTTCAACGTTTCCTTCGTTTTCATTTTGGTTTTGATCGTCTTGGCGCTGTCTAAAAAATTAGTTTGCTGTAGTTGATTTGATGGCTCTGAGGTGGATTCATTGGCTGGTAAAAGCTCTCTGTTTTCCCTGAAGTTATAATGTTGCTTCATGTGTTCTCTATAAAAGTTGATATTGTTTAGAAAGAAGTCATCATAACTTTCATCCCTCTCCTTTATTTTAGCATTTAGTGGTGGAGATTTTTTACTTTTCACTATCTGTGGTATAGAACTGGGGATGGTTCTCTTATATTGCCTTATTTTTGGTGGTGGTGAGTTACTTGATCGAGGTAGTTCTTGAGAACGGGGTTGCCCGTTATGTATATCCCAGTTGATGTTTTCACTTTTTTCCTCAAAATGGTTATTTGGCTTATAATGTTATCTGACTTAGGAATGTTTTACAAAATAAACGTTTGACATAGGTTTTAATACTGTTAATTAGTTTATAGTTAATTTATTCATAGCTGAAAATGTTAATACTGTTATTTATATTAGAGCTTATTTATTTGTTAGCAAATCTTTTTAGCTGGAATCTTGCTCTTGTTAAATCTATTACAACTAACGCTGGGAGACCGAAAAAAGGGAATTTTCTGACTATGTCATTTGTTTACCAGCATAGCTGGATCTTGTAAGATGTAATATGACAATAAACATTCATTCATTCATTCATAGCTAATGCTGAAAATAAATCAAAAGTCTTGTGGCAAGTAATAAATAGTGAGAGGATAGATAAATGCTTAGAATCATTCCAACCAACACTAAACATAGAAGGGAAAACTATACCAACCCGTGTACAGTATCAATCACTTCAATCAATTTTTTATAAATATAGAAAATATACCCTTAGCACTCAGCCAAATACATACTGCACTCTTTGAGAAGAAACCTTGCGCAGGCAGGAAACATTTTAACCTTCTTCCTGAAGAACTCAAAGCACTGCAAGGAAAAGGACTGAAGTCAGCCTTGACACAATCTCAGCTTACAGAACGGCCATTTTAATCGCTCAATGAGTTCTTAAACTGGAGGAGTGAAGAAGAAAATTGACATTAATAATTACTTGACTGTGAAACCTACCAGTTAGAAGATTTAATCTTATATAAGAACTACTTATTTACCAGATGTATCTGTTAACTTTTAAACAAATTGAAAATCTTAATGTATTGTGACACTATTCTGATCTCTAAGATTACGAATAAAGAATTTTGTCTATTGACTATTGTATACATATTAGAACTGTCACTACAGATGATTTTTTTACATTTACTCAAAATTGTATCTACAAATCCTAATCCTTATCCTAATAATATTATAAATTCAGAAGTACCTTTGTTTTTTGTTTTGTTTTCATGCGTAAACTACTCAACCGATTGTAATGAAATTTTACGTAGACAATCTTACGGTTCCTGCAAGAGACGTAAGTAGACCCTAAAGTAGATCGAGATATGTATACGGGGTGTCACACGAGTAACCCGAAAAAAATTCTCAGGTGGTTTCCTCTCATCAAAATAATGAAAAAGTTGATATAAACATATGTCTGGAAATGCTTTGCTAGCAAACTACGGCTAGCGAAAGATTTCAACAGGTTTTCTGAAAAAGGATAGAAATAAAGCAAAACTGGTGTTTTTATAATGTAAAGTTAGGTGTTAAATCTATCGGATTTTATGTAAATTGTACTGAAACATTTAAATTAAATACGTACCAGACTTATAAGACCACCCATATCTGCGATATCAGACAAAATATACAAAATTTGGTCTCAAAAAACATGCTGAAGTAAGCTACATTAACTTAATTAAATTAGTAATAAATAGCCAAAATTTATAACAAAAAATTGGAGTGAATTTAACTCTGAAAAGATTGATGTTAAATAGGCCAGTAATAAACAAATAGAAAGTTAAAAAAATTAATGTTTAATTAAATCAACACGTATGAAAAATAAGACAGAAAATGCAATATCTGTTTAATGAACGTTCTTCGTGAAAGTAAAACATTTTAATTGCTGAATCTTTTATTCCTATTTTCATAACTTATACAAATAGTGTTCAAAACAATTTCCTTGATAATTTGTGCATAATATATAAAATTTGTTTTAAATAATCTCAGAGGTTATAATCCAAGAAATTTAAATCAGAGGATCTAGGAGGCAAATTAATTGATCTTGATCAATTAAATGAATCTTGATCCACCTCGATTAATTTATCAAAACTTATCTGCAAGTGCTCACTAACATTTTGTAAATAATGTGCCGTCATGTTTGAATATCGCTTTTGTCTTCTTTCAAGTGGTACATCTTCAAGTAGAACTGGCAGTTGATTCTCTAAAAAGTCTTTGTACACAAGGCCAGTAAGGGGTTTTCATAAACAAATGGACCAATACTGGTGCCCAATTATACTACACCATGCATTATCGAAAATCAAATTTGAAAGTTCAAATCTACAACTGCTTTTGGATTTTCAGTTGAGCATCAGTCTACAGGCTGTATTACAGGACATTCTCTCAAACAATTAGGTGTTCATCTATTCGGAAATTGTCTCTCATATTCACGTTTAGTTTGCCCGACTATTTCCATTGGAAAAGCTATAACGAAAACAATATTTATGTAGTCTTGATTTGAAAATGTAAATTGCATTATATCAGTAAAAAAGTACAAATAATACAATAATACATATACACTGCACAAACGAAAGATGATATACTAGTTACTGCAACAGCTAAATTGTTGGACAGCTGTATAATAATAACTTGGATTCAGGTATCGTCGCAACAGTGTTGCCAACTCTCGATTTTCAGTAAACTAAAAGCATTTCCTAACTAAACTCTGTATTTTAAAAACCTTGTTTCTCATCCTACAATATTTTATGCTGTAATTTATTTTTATAATTTACTTTACTAAAAAATCCTAAAATGTTTTGTTTTGACAAAGAATGTTCATTTAATAAACAGATATTATTTTTCATATGTTTTGATTTCATTAAACATTAATTTTTTAAACTTTGTGTTTGTTTAGTATTGGCCTATTTAACGTCATTCTCTTCAGAATTACATTCTCTACAATATTTGGTTAAACATTTGGGGTTTTTTTTTACCTATTTAACGTAGTTAATGTATTTTAAATCTAAACAAACCTTGTTTTTCGAGAGACCAGATTTAGCATATTTTGTCTGATATCTCAGATATGGGTGGTCTTACAGGCCTGGGACGCATGTAATTAAAATTATTCAGTTTATTTGACATGAAATCCGGTAAATTTAAAACCTAACTACGTTACAAACACATTAGTTTTGCTTAATTTCTGTCTCTTTCCAGAAAATCGGTCGAAATCTTTCGCTAGCCGTAGTTTGCTAAAAAAGCGATTTTGGACTTGTCATTTGAACGCAGTCGTTCATGAACAAGCGTTTCATATAGAAATGTTCATGTTTATATGAAATTTTTTCATTATTGTGAAACAACCTGAGAAGTTTGTTGGGTTACTCGTGGGACACCTTATTTTTTTGGTCGCCACAATGAAATGAACTCAAATTTTACACCATAAATGCATTAGACCGTTAATTTAAACGGCCTGAAGTAGACGCTTTTTGGTTTTTTTGCTGAAGTAGGCTTCTCAGCTCTACGTGTTTACAGATATACTATTTATCAGGACAAATGGGGAATTCTAATATGGCACTGGAAATATCTTAGTCTGGAAGTCAACGTTTTTTGAGTAGGTTTTCTTAGATCTGCACACGCTCGTACACCCATATATATATGAAGAGATTTTCAATTGCTAAACAATATATTTTTTAATTTTTTGATCTATTATTTTTAATACAGATTTTATTTACAAAAAACTGTCATAAGTGACTAATAAAACAATTCATTGTCCATCTTGTAATAAAGAAACATAAAAAAAAATATCATCAACACAACAACTCTAAGAAAAATCTTGAAAAATTATAGAATGAATTTAGTTATTTTAAACTATGGGCAAATGAAAATCAAATTTTTATTTACGGAAAGTTAATTCTTGAAAAGTAGAAATAATTGTAGAAATCTTTTAAACAAAATAAAAGTAATTTGAATATGTTCAATATTGAAAATTATCAAGATATTGAAAATAAAATTTCTCTTTAAAACGTTATTGTATTATTATTAGAAAAATTTATTTTACACATAAGAAAGATCAAGAAAAATGCAAATCCTCTTGGCTTCAGAAATATGAAATATACTCAGCTCGTAGCAAACAATATTAAAAGTACTAAAATAACCCGAAAAGAATTAACTGGGGAACTACACATAAAAGATATTTTCTTTATGTGGTTTTTATGAATTTGGACAGTATTTTGTAAATGATACCCACATGCAAAACCAATCCCCTAAAATCAATAATTAAAAAAATTAAAAGCATATTTCTTGTGGTTTAACATTATATCTAGTATCAAATGCTATGAATCAAGTGTACAAATCTATATATTATAGAGCTAAAAATTAAAAAGATTTACTAAATGTTCCAACAAAATTATTCAAAGAGTTCAAATTGTCAAAACACAGAGCAAAAAATATAATTCTAAAAGCAAAACACACAACAATAATCTATATACAGTGGCGTCGGGCCGGGGGGGCACGTGCCCCCCCAACATTATGCAAAAAAAGAAAAAAATAATATAAATTATCTTTAAATTACGTATATGTATACACTAAAAGTTACGAATGAATAACTAATATAGATCCCCCGTTAGTCTATTTTTCTGTATGCATCTAATTTGATTCTGTGTGTGTGTAAAGTATGCGCGTGTTACAACTAAATTTACAAGTGCCGGTGAGCCGACTCTGGCCGGTTGCGCCCGAGCTGGAGCAGCCGATCGAATGCACCCGAGCCCAGCCGACGCCGGCCGAGGGCCTCCGAGCATTGACGACGCCTGGCGGAGGGATATCATACCAGCTCAGTGCGCGTGTGTTGTGTTGTGTAGGTGGTCGCCACGTTTTATTCGTTCAATAAGCTTATTGTTACTAGCTGAGCTGCTATTGTTTGTGTAATTTTTGCGGATGTTCGTTTGTTATCATGTCTAAGAAACAGTCCTCTGTACTAACATTCTTTAAAAAACTTGGAAATTCAAGTGAAAGTGTAAATGAAGATTTACATTTAGCGGGAAGTAGCACTGGAGGTAGCGTTGGTGATGAATCGCCATCTTGTTTACGCCCAGATCGTGATGCTACATTCCAGGGCGAAAGTAGAGATCCTTCATTGGGAGTACAAAGTGCAGATATTGCAAAAGGAGCATTTCAGCCTGTTGATTGTTTTAAGGTAAGCAAGATTCAATCCAAATCGAGGCAGTTCAAAGAATCCTGGTACAGTGAATTTAATTGGGTCGAATATAGCCCCATTAAAGACGCTGCATTTTGTTACCCATGCCGACTATTTTGTCAACATAAGTCTGGTCGCGGGGAGGAGTCATTCACTAAACTGGGCATGAACAATTGGAAGAAAGCTTTGGAAAAATTCAGGAAACATGAGAATAGTGAAATGCATCAAAAATCTAAACAGTTTCTCAATGAGTATAGAAAAGCAGGAAGCACGGTAGCAGATTCGTTGTCCTCGGCACATACTAAAATGGTTGAGATGAATAGGAGGTATTTAAAATTCATAATTGAAAACATCCTATTCCTTGGAAAACAGAATCTTGCCTTAAGAGGACATGATGAGAGTACTGCTTCATTTAACAGGGGGAACTTTATAGAACTGCTACAACTGAGATCTACTCAAATGGAGGAAGGAATCCAAACATTAATGAAATCCCCAGTCCATTCATACAAAAGTGCCCAGGTACAAAATGAGATAATAGATTGCATAAAAAGTGAAATGCTTCAACAAATTGTCCAAGAGGTGAGTGAGGCTTTGGCCTACTCAATTATTTGTGATGAAACTACGGATATTTCAACCCGTGAACAGCTTAGCATTTGCATTCGATACATTACTAAAATAGATGGACACATTAAAATCAATGAAAGGTTTTTGGGCTTCGTTGATGTGTCAGACACTACTGGTGAAAATTTACATCACACTATTAAACAGTATCTGCAGCAGTTGGGTATAAGCTTAAATAAAATGCACGGCCAGGCATATGATGGAGCTAGTAACATGAGCGGCAAATTCAAAGGTGTTGTCTCAAGGTTCCAAGAAGAAGAGCCTAAAGCTTTGTACACACACTGCCATGCCCACTTGCTTGATCTGGCTGTTCAGAGATTTTGTGAAGAAATAAGACAGCTTCGGAATTGCTTATCCATAGTAAATCACCTGTATAACTTAATTAATGCATCAGCTAACAGGTTTTCAATATTTGAATCAATATGTAAGCAAAGCGGAGAAACAAAAATGAAAAGACTGGTGAGCTTGTCTCGAACTAGATGGACAGTTCGACACAAAGCAATCCATGTAATTCTAGAGCAGCTCCCTGAAGTGTACGAAACTTTGGAAGTTATTGCAAACGATGTATCAAATCGTAAAATTGCAGCCGAAGCTGATGGTCTAGCCAAACAAATCAGCACATTTGAATTTGTATTCAGTTTAAAACTATTGCACAGCGTTTTGAGTCAGACTGATATACTCTCCAAAGAACTGCAGAGTGAATCTCTTGACATTTCTAAGGTTTTTGCAAAAGTTGAATCAGTCATTGACTGTTTAAAACTGGACAGAAATGATGATGGCTTTATTCAGATGTGGAATGAGTCAGAAGAACAGTGTAACAAATATGGTATGAAAGGTTTGTCAGTTGAAAGGCCTTCACTACCACGCAAACGGAAGATTCCGAAAAAACTTGAAGCTAGTAGTAGCTCTTCAGATGCTGCATTTCATCAATCACCTGAACCTGAACCTGAACAGATGTTCAAGACTGGCATTTACTTTGCTGCTTTAGACACAGTAATTGTAAACCTGCAATCTCGTTTTTCCAAGAACGATTATGATAAAATCAACTGCATTGCCCAGTTACTATTTAATTGGACCGAAATTGACAACAACGCTGTTATGGCAATCCAAAAGTTTTATAACTTGTCTTTAAGTTTCTCTGTACATCTTAAGTTTTTTCACTGTTATGCAAAGAACAATTTTGTCAAAACAGACAAAGCAACCACAAGAATAACGTTCCAAGAGTTGGCTGATTTTTTTATTGAGAATGATCTTCAAGCCAGTGCACCAGATGTTTGGCAGCTACTAGAAATATCACTTTCGTGGCCTATCACAACAGCAAGCGCAGAAAGATCGTTTTCTACACTACGAAGGCTAAAGACATTTCTTCGAAAGCACCATGACAGTAGACCGCTTAAGTAGGCTTGCCCTGATGTCTATTGAGCAAGAATTGACGTCTGAATACATGAAAGATAAAAAACTAGATCTGTTAGTTGACAGATTTTCAAATCTAGCCGATAGGAGGCTAATGCTTCATTAGAAGTAACGAAAATTGGTTCGTTGAAAACCATTACTGTAGTTCTGTTCACCTTAAAACTTTGTCTTGTACACAAATTTGTTTTTGTGTTATAAATGTCCTTGCAGTTATGTCTAGAATAGAATAAACTTGTATAATTTGAAATTGAGTCTTTTTACAATCCATCAATATAGTAAAAATTGATTAAAACCAATGTTTAACAAAAATACACATATACTTTACTTTAGTTCTTAAGTGGTAGTTTTCAAATAAGTTTCCACGGGACCCCCCCCCCCCGGAGACCCCGTGCCCCCCCAAATTATTAGGTCACGCTACGCCTATGTCTATATATATATATATATATATATATATATATAGATATATATATAAAGAAAGTAGTGTTAGTTACACTATTTATAAGTCAAGAACGGCTGAACCGATTTGGCTGAAAATTGGTAGGGAGGTAGCTAAGAACTTGGAGAAGGACATAGGATACTTTTTATCCCGTTCCCGATTCAGGATTCCGCCCCACTTGTCTCTAAAAGTTACAGAAATACCCATAAGAAATGCATTGCAGCAAACATATGTTATTAAGTGAAAGAGCCTTTTCAAATTTAATCAGCTGTTCTTTGTAAACATATACTGTTGGCGAGAGAAAAGAAGAGACCTGGCCCGTACCGTCGCACAGATGTGTACTAGTGTGTTGCCGCGCAGTAATTTCAGGCGCTTCGCCCCACAGCCAATCCTGCGAATTGTTTATCCTAGCAATGGAACAGTGAAACAATAATGGAATTACGAAACAAGGCGCGGTAACATACTAGTAGTAACGCCTGCAAATTTCAGATAGGCCAGAATCCAGGTCTCTTCTTTTCTCTCGCCATCAGTATAATGCGACAAAAGAAATATATGTTTATATAATTTAATTACTATTTTAAATTTCTTTACACTTATAGTTTGAAAGCATAGAGTAAGCTTAAGAGAAACAGCAAATTATGTTTCAACTGTTTCTGCAATCACTGTTAAACATAGACTTTACTATCCAGATAATACAATTCAAATTTGACGTAAAAATTCACCTTTAACTGCAATATTTATCTAATATAAACCATGCTCATGCTTGATCAGAAGAGCAATGCAGATATCAAAATTACTATCTTACGTTGGCTACAAATATAAAGAATGTTATAAAACCAACCTTAGTTGTTTTTCTTGACAGAAGTATGGTTCTCAAAACTCCTGTGTGTACATATTCTCTCGATCGAGACAACAAAGCAAGCTCAATCATGGCATCGGAGATATAACTAATTTGATCCAGAAGTGATACACGCGCAAAGCTTAAAATAAAAACCATACGCAATTTCGCTTAACATCTGAAGCTCATAATCATTAGACTGTAATAATATGTACCTAAAATATGCCTATTTTCATTTCAAAATTACATTGAGCGCCATCATTTATTACATTGTATGTGCGCTAATGAATTCCGACTTTTTGACTCCTGTCCACAATGGTCTAATATAGTTCAATTGTATACAAAAATCATAGAATATTGGAGAAAAATTCCAGTTATTTGACAGGTGCATATTGAGACTGTTTTTAAATTTTAATCTTAAATAGATCATGAGCTTGGAGTATCTTTTAGTGACTATCATTTATTTCAGAAGGGTAATAACGACGTTCAAAAGAAATATGCCTCCTATGTCCCAATTTTTCTGTAGGAAATCGTGTGCGAAGCCGTGGGTATTTGGTTGTAATTGGCATTTTATTGAAAATGAAGAGTTTTCGTTATAAAATAGTACGAATTTATTGACGAACTAGCTGTTACCCGCAGCCAATAGCACATAATTGCTTTTACTAAGTAATATAAGGACTTCGGTTCTTAAGATTTGCGTGCGAAGCCGTGGGTAACAGCTAGTATTAACTAAAGGAGAAGAAAATTTCACAAATACCAAGATATAAATTTATTTATTTTTTAAATAAATAAATTTAGTGTTAGATATAAGGGTATTAAAAGAAGTGTTGTAAAGAAAATAATAAATATAAACAGTTTCAAGAAATGTTTATTGAAAGATTAAGAAGAATTCAAAGAAGCAACATACATTAGAAGTTATAATCATCAAATGTATACAGTCACTATTAATAAATTAGCATTAAGCTCAAAAGGTCATATTTTAAAATATAAATGGAAGATGATTTAATACACTGTCATAAATATAAAAATTAAATTAAAAATATAGATCCTCAAACTGTTTAAACTCAAAACGGCTTATACAGAATTGCAACAAAATATTCAAAGAGTAGAGCAAGTAAAAGTTCATTTATAAGAAATCTTAGTGAAAAACCAGTATTTGTTAATATGTTTGGTCAAGTGCAATTGAATAAAAATTATTCAAACGTGTTTGAGGATAGGGCTATAATAAAAGATGCAATAAAAGCCAACCATACAGTTTTGAATCTCTTACATACAGATAGAGGTTTAGAGTTAAAAATAAACAATTTAATGAAGTTTTGTAAAAATATAACTTTAAGCTTTATTACAATGAAAATTTAAAAAAATTAGTTATTGTAAAAAGATATAACAGAACACAAAATGAGAGAATGAAGATTCCTTTTAAAATACCTAAATAAAGATGTAAATGGATCACAGGTGTAAGGAAATTCAGAATATTTCAGAATTCACTAACTGGCATTATAGTACAAATAAAAGCAAACATATTGTAAAAAAATGTATGAGAAAGATTTTTGATAATTAGTTAATCGTGAATGTAGAAGAGGCATTCAACGGTTTTTATACTTATGAAAACATTTACAAACAAATGATCATAATAAAAGAGTTAGTTTTAAAACCTAATCTTATCAACAATATTATTATATTTGTCAATTTATTCTAAATTCACTTTTGATACTTGATATATCATAAATATATTGATATTCTTTTGTATTTGTTTTAAAATTATTTCCATTGTATACAATATTTAAAGATTCTTTTATTTGCTTATAAAGATTTATACTATTTGGAAAAACTGATCTCGATAAAATTTAAAATTTTAGATAATCTGTTTTAAGTTCTCTTGACCTTTTCGGTCTTTCTTCTTATTGTGCTCTGAGTACATAATAAGGATATTCCCACATAAAAAAAATTAAAACAAATTTGTGATTCTTTATAAACAACACCTACTTTCATTAAATCAATGTTTCCACTCTGTTTACATATTTTTATTAGTTTGTAGCCTTACTATAATTTTCTAGTGTTTTATTTTATTTTTAAGATATTTAATCTTGTTTTGTTCAGAACCTGGAATAATTAAGACAATATTTTGAATTGTTTTAATATTTTGCATATAATTTAATTAATTTGAGTTTTCACTAATTTTAGATCAAAACAACATTTAGAAAGAGTAAAAATTTCAGATTCTTTGTATAAATGAGTATGTTGAGAATGATTTGCAAAATATGTACTACAAGGTTAAAATGTAATTATATGACATCAAAAGGTCCAAATTTTGGATTTCTTAAAATGTATTTGGTTCAGTTTTAAGATTTCATTTCAAATTCTAATAAATCATTCAAATTAATGAAAAGTAAATTGTAGCTGGCGATTTTATTTGAATCTTTTACCGTATTCAAAGTCATTTTCATTCCATTTTAAAGTCGTATCTGGATGTTAATATTTTCAAATAATCCTTAATAGCATCCGAATTTTATCAGGTGTAATATCCTTTATCAGTGTAATAAGATATATAATTTTGTTTTTTAACATTATGCAATCTAGTAATGGTATTTTCAACAATATTCATTATGTAATCATCAGAATAAAATCCGCTTAGTCTGATAAAACTATTTGAATTTTATTCTAAATCAATTGGATTTTCTAATTTTTAAACTAATCTAGAGTTTTCAGAAGTTGTTGTGTTCAAACATGTTATGAGTTAAAAAAGAGTTATTTTGAAAAGTTTAATTTTCTTATATCGAGAAAAAAGACTTAGTTACATAAATTGGGACAGGCATCTAAACAGTAATGTACAGATTAATGTTAGAGTTGGTCTTCAAACAGACAGAGAGAATAATCAAGAAAAATCCTTTGAAGTTTGATAGTTTAAATGTAAATAATATTAGAGTAAAATCAAATGGTTCATATTAACCAAATGAATTTCAAAATTTAAATATTTCTGATAGTAATTTTAGAGTTATGAATCTCTAAATTTCTAAATTTTTAGAAATTTAGTTTTAAAAAATCTAGAAATGTATCACAAACAAAAAGAATTTATAGAAAATATACCAATTTATGTTATAGATACAACTAAGAGTTTGACAAATATTTCTGGTTCAAGACTGATATAATTATTAATTCGATATAGATTTTCAAAATGCAGTTAAAAATGCAATGCAATTGGTTATGTCGTAGTTGTTCTAAGAATTTTCAGCATATGACATAATTAAAAATAATATAAAAAAATGTAATAAAGTTTTCGAAAAATCGTTAAATTTTTTTACTTATTAGGTAAATATTTTTTATATTTTGTACAAATTTAAAATACAATGAGAGAAGTATTTAACTTTAATTCCAAAAGAATATTTAAAGAAATGGGTATAATATTACGAAAAATCTATTTAAAAGTCACTAAGGGTTAGACCAGAAATGATTATTTTAAAAAGTTCTTTTGTTTTTTTTTTTCTGATCCTGTTTAAGCTAATTTCATTGAAAAATACCAAGTGGTTTATGAGATATAAGTTTTAAGATAAGGGATAATTGGAGTGTTTTGAAAATTTTGTTGTTTTCATGAAATTTTAAATACAAAATCAATTGTTTATGAAGTTTTGGGGTTTCTGATAAAATTTGGTGATTTTTCAATGAATATCAGGAAATACGGAACGATTTTACTCTAATGGATAAGTTAAGTATTTGCGATATATGTACCAAATTCAGTCAAGTAGTCTATATATATATAAATGCAAATGTTTGTTTGTATGTTCCGTTATAACTCTGGAACCAATGCACGAAACATCGTGAAATTTTGTACAGTGATTCTACACGTTCCTGGAAGCAACATAGGCATACTTTTAGAGAGGTATAAAAAGTTTATTTAATTAATTTTTTAATTATAAATTGTTGTTGATGTTGGAGTGTTTTATATTGGATCCGACAAACTGCGCTACGACACTTAATACAAAGCGAACTGATACTTAACAGCTGTTAATACTTTCAACTGAAGTTCATCAAAGAGGCAGAAACATTATTTGTTTACATTTTAAATTTAGAAAATTGTTATTGTAAAGTGCTTGATCAGTAGTGTAATGCAGGTTGCATAGAAGACGTCATTGCCTAATTTTAAATTCAGATTGCACCAATGACCAGTAAACTATCTAATGCAATGAAAATACTATTAAACGCTATTATGAAAACAACTTTATTGTACAAATCCGTGAATGTTTGCGCATAAGGTAATCGAATTTGGTTAGATCGAAGGTAAATGAAAAAAGCCGAAAGAAGACGCTTTATGATCGAAATTGGTTTTCGTTGATACATTTTCTTAAAGGCACACTCCTCAATAAATACTGGAAATATCTTAGACAGAAAATTAATTTTAACAGACCGAATTTGACTCTTTATAACCTAATTAGTTTATCGAGATTCATCCATATAAATTAATTGTTCTGAATAACTTATCAACACCTAGCAAAAACCACGAAAGATAGAGGCAGGAAATATGGTACCCTACATACCTGCATAATGCGCCCAAGAGGCTCACGAAGGAATGACTATCAATTATCTCAGCAGTGTTTAGAATGTGATAGAGAAAGAATACGTGAATATAGTGAACTGTTTTTTACGGGAAATTGCGTGCGAAGCCGCGGGCAACTGCTAGTCTTTAAATAAAACTCTATTAATAAATGTATGTAAAGTTGTAATAGCGTGCACTGATTCATATGTTACTGATTTTTTCTACACTCTTAGAAGTGTGGATAGATCAGTAATAGAATGTCCGCCTTTAAAACCCAATGTTCTGGCCTTGAGCATTCTACACATAACGCAGCTATGGTGGAAAGGATTGATTCAATGCGAATGCTGAGTTTAGTGCCAGTTCACCTTCCTCTTTCCTCAAAATCTGATACTGTTGTACATTTGACTCCTGAAATCTGAAGTCATGTTTGTCTGAAGGGATCCAAAAACACAAAGAATGAAGAAGCTCAAAATGAAACACTCCACATTATTTCGACATTAGAGACACTCAGACTACAAAAAGTAGTGTAATCTAGGTGAAGAGTTATTCTCATTGTCTCATCAGGTGCACAATTGAGTGCACTACTCAATGAACTGGAGTTAAAATCAACTTTCACCTGGAGCATGCTTTGTTATTGAGGACACACTTGTCACTGAGTGGTTGTCACTGACAAGTCTTTACAAGGGTGGCGGTAGTGTAAATGACTATAGAATAAGCCAAGTAATGACAACTGTGGTTGCTGCCAAACCTTTTCCCTATTCCTATATTCAACAATCCTTGTCATTTAATCAATAATTCGCATTGTCAATCATCTCGTTAAACCAACATTACACTTCAAACACCAGACAATATTTCTGTAACAATGTCTCTCCAACAATTCCTTCAAATAAACAAAAGAATCGTATAATGCTCTTAAACAGGACTTCGTAGCTCAGCTTTGGTTGGCTCCGGAAAATATATTCGGCTGGGCACTGTCATGTCCCGTCACACCACTTCACCCCCTCCCCCTAAGTATCCCTTTGACAACATCTTATTATTTTGTTAATGATAGTAAGATTAAATATATGTTGCTAAAAATAAATACGGAAAATGTATAATAATCAGTCTACTAGTTGTCCAAAAGAAATTATTTTGAGACATTAATGATAGTGAGAAAATCTTTAAAATATATTCTTTTTTAATTTAATTTTTATTTTCAATTGAAGATAATTTGTCTTTTGTATTGACACTGCAGTTATTATTGGAACAGACCGGATGCAAGTTTTGAGGTATTTGTTGTTTGTTCGCAGGAACAAAAACGTAACCAGAAAAATTTTGGTGGAGGTCCAGACAACTAATATTTTCCCGTAGTGGACAGAGAGTAAGGCCCCATTTTGTTCCTTAAAAAGTTCTTGATCCGTTTCTTTGTTGAGAACGATCTTTCAGCAGTAAATGCCAGTTATACTGAATTATTTAAATAATAATAATTGTTTGCTAAAAAAAGTGATTGAAACAGTTGAAAATTTGAGGGGGGGGTGTCCAGACCCCTTGGACCCACTCACTCACTACGTCCTTGCGCAGGAACTATTATTTACTTTTCCGCTTGAATGCATGATATAAAGAAACACGATTGAGATTGTTAAATCAAAAGTAAAACTATCCACTTGGTTGAAATATACTCCGCCATCCTCCTAGGTAAAATATGATCTTATTTTTATTACTTTGAATACCTTATCTTGATTTGCTTGTGGTGATTTATTTAGAAACATATTGAAACAGTCAACTAATAAGTAATAAGTTTTGTAATCATAAACATAATGTCCTAAATAGCACAATACAATGAAACGTGAGGTTGTTTTTGACGCTAGAAGGATTATGAAGGAAACAGGATTTTTCCGGACATTTGCAGTTCAGTGATACAAAAAAAAAGTGTATTAAGTTAGTTATTTACCTGAAGAAGAGATCAGATTGCAGATCTCGAAATGTAGTGTTACTGATTTTTTTTTGTATCTCTGAACAATAGCAAATGTTTGGAAAAATCCTGGTTTTTATTTGATTGATTGATTGATAATCTCCCACTGGTAGCGCAATTGCGCCATGGTCGTCATGTCATGTAGTGTCTATTCTTCAGTAAAATATTCCTCTACTGAGTAATAGGGTCTTTGGGTTAAGTATTCCTTCAAGGCTGTCTTGAATTTTGAAATATCTTCAATTACTTTAATTTCAGCTGGGATTCTATTATATATTTTCCCAAACATGAATCTTGGGCCACTTCTTGCTAGGCTGGATGTTACTTGGCTGACATAAACGTTTTTCTTTTGTCTTGTAGCATATTGATGTTCTTGGTCATTTTTTATAAATATTTCAGGCTTCCTCCTTACCATTATTGCGGATTCAAGAATATAGATGGCTGGCAATGTTAGCACCTTTAACTGTACAAAGAGTGCCCTACAGTGAGCTAAATAGGGTACTTTGCAGATAGTTCTTATGATGCGTTTCTGGATCAAAAAAATTCGTTGCGCCATTGAACTGTTTCCCCAGAAGATAATTCCATAGCTGATGATACTGTGAAAGCATCCAAAGCACACCTTCAAAAGCACATCCTCGTCCATAATTCACTGGAGCCTTCGCACCATGTAACATACTGCAGTAAGCCTTGCTGATATGGATCCTATGTGTTGTTGCCACCTTAGGTCACTGCTTATGGTTTAAGCCAAGTTTCCTTCACAATGAAATCATTCCCATTCATCTTAGTTTTAAGAATATAAGCATGAAAATTTTGATTAAATGTATATTGGTAGATCTATGCAATTCTACAAATAAATAAAGTATAAATGGTTAAAGGTGTAATTACTAACTCGTATCACTAACTGTAAATGCTTTAACATTAAAAGATCTGTAATTTAAGGAATGTTTATAGAGTTAAATGTCAAACATGTACAGAACTATATTTTGTATAATATAGCACGTGTCTCTCTAGCTCTCTGCATAATAACATCAGTGATGTCATCATGAACATAGCAGTGCCGGAACATCATGAACATAGCAATGCCGGAACACCATGAACATAGCAGTGCCAGAACATCATGAACATAGCAGTGCCGGAACACTCACAATTGCAATTTTGTTACAGAATACACCCACCCTCTCAGCTAAAGAAGAATTGAGGCAGGTTCTATTTGGCACAAATTTAATTCACACGTTCAAAATTTTCACTATTCTCTAATAAGTTGCATAGGCATAACTGTGTCAAAGTATTTTCCTAATTTCAACTAGGCCACTAGTTGGGTACCGAAGAGAGCAGCTCTGGTCACAGTGATGGGAAATGTGGTGGAGAGTGTATCAAGACATGGTAATGAGCAGTTATAATATTTCTGTATTGAATTTTATCATAGTTTTTCCACTCTATCTTATATTCTCTAATCTATGTCAAAAATGTGTGAAATGAAAATAAAACAATATAGTTTTTTTTTTAATCTCATTTAAGCCTCAGCGTCTTAGCTATATCAGCTTTTATGTTCACTGGTTTTTATTGTCAAAGTACATGATTAGACCTCCTCGGGATTTGAACCCGTGATCTCTTGGTTAGAGAACCGAGACTATAACCATTAGTCTACAGAGGAGGACAAACCTAATTATATAATTATTCCTATAACCAGATCTATCATGTTTCCACTTAGTATAAATTTTACTTTATAATCATAAAATATAAACAAATTAATTACAAAAATATATGAAAACATAAGAAATACAGAAAGTAAATACATGTTAAATATTTAAAAGATCAACCAGCCCAATTTCAAAGAATTTAGTATTAATATATATGACCGATTTTAGAAGGTAGTTGTTTCTTTTGGTGAAGATTGCTTGAGGCTTTTGTGGTATGAAGCAGATGAAGTGATCTTGAATTAGTCTTTTTGTCTATATTATCAGCAAAAAAATGGTAAGGGTGTGATATTTAATAGTTTCTGAGAATAATTTTGATAGAAAGTATAATATTCATTCATAAAAAATTGGGTGTTGTGTTCTTGTGAATTTTCAGAGTATAAAGGCTGTTTCACACCGCGGTCACACTATGTCACGTTACGTAACGTGACAGATTTTTCAAAAGATCTGTTTCCATAGTTTTAAATAGTGTAATTCACACCGACCTCGCAGAACCTCACAGACGAATCTGCAGAATCGCTCCGAGAGCGATCTTTTCAAAACATCTGTCGACATCTGTGGCCTCGCACATGCGCAGACCTGTCGTGCAGTTTCGTGCTGTAACTCTTTACAAGAAGCTGGATTGCTATTTTTGTTATTTATTATGGAACAGTTAATTGAAGCCGTCAGAACGCGTCCACTGCTGTGGAATACAGATTTGGAGGAGTATAGAGACAGCAATTTAAAGGACACAGCATGGGGTGAAATAGCAGAGGAACTGGAACAAAATAGTAAATAGTTCTTAATTGTACTTGTTTAAGCTTAAAAACTTTCAAAATAACCCTTCATAATTGAGTATAGTTTAATAATATTGGCAACATAAATGTGTGGTGTCAATATCTATTTCACTGGCTTTAATATTAGCATAAATTTGTGTTATTTATACTCTTTAATGAACAGCGCAAATTAAATTTAGTACAAAATCTCGCAAGGGTAAAAAAACACGACTTAAAAAAAGAAAAACACATGAATGTTAAATACAAATTGGCATTATGTTTATACGAAAGTTATTCAACAGAAAATTACATTTTGATAATACTAATATACAGACAGTAGTTTAATCATTCTTACTACATGCCACAAACTGTTAGCAAACATATTTTTCAAATATTAATCATACACAAGAGCAGAATACATACAAATTGTTAGAACAATTAATTGTTGTTTTGGTTATCATTACATGTGGTTCCACTGCCATGGCACACTTCCTTCTTTGGTCATGAAGTATGTAACAAAGTGATTTCTTATCTCCGTAGCTTCTTTAGATGCCTGAGCACCATAACGAGGAATAGGTTTCCATGCTTTGTCATAAGCTTCTAAAATTTCCTCAGGCGTCAGTACTGGAGAAAATGATCCCTTTGAGCATAGATAATTGTGGAGGACGGCTGTTGCTTTGACTATCTTGTTTACTAAGTTTACAGCTTACAATTTTAAGGATCTGAAGTAGATACGCTATCTTTGTGCAAGAATGCCAAAAGCATTTTAAACTACTCTTCTACATCTACAAAGTCTATAGTTGAAAATTCTTCTTTTGTCGTTAAGATTAGTATACTTACCATCTTAACGCATGGTAATATTGGCGCTATTTCTCTGCTGGAAATACATCTCCTGTAGTTGGTATCTTTTTTCCCTAATATCGTTACATATCAATGTTAAGATCTCTTCATACTCAGGTTTAGATAGTCGAAAGTATGTTGTGAATCTGTCATCATCTAGCTCCAAATCCTTCATCAGATGATGATACTCGCCGCACTGTCTTTGGTTGATTGGGTGCACCCAGTGCGTTCGGTTTGTAACCGAATACAACAGCATGAGTTCCTCTTCACTACTCGAACTACTATCGCCGTCATCCAACCAAGGCACATTTTTAGTAAACGAGCTATCGCACTATGAACCACTTGCCATGTTACCTGCTTCAACTAAACCGACTGACAGAGCAGAAACTATGTCCCAGTATCTGACAGACGTCGGTGGCGGTGTGAACTGTACGTCTGTCACGCGACATCTGTCATTTTAAGTAACGTGACATAGTGTGACCGAGGTGTGAAATGGCCTTAAAACAGTCAATAAACAGACTTTTTTACCTCTATATTAGACAGAAGCAATATTATCATTAACAACATTACACATTGTTAGGCACATGAACAAATTATTACATTTATTATTTGTAAAACTATTTGTATTAGTATAACATTTTACTATTTAAAATTAGTAGAATAAAATATAACAGAATTGAGGTTATAATAAAAGCCATACTCTACTTAAAAAGCAGTCAATGTTTTGAATAATTACAATAACCATAACAACTCAAAAGCTACGAATGAAGGTTACATTGAGTGGACCTCATTCTAAAGGTCATTGAAAAATAAAAATTTTAACATTTAAATCATGTGTCTATCATTAACCATTTTTGATTGACAGATCTAGAATTGTTATTAGTTCTAAACATTAAAATACATCCAGTAGCATTGCTGGAAATTACAACCCCTGCACTCATTTTCTTGTTAGAAGCGATGATCATTTAAAATTTTAATATCAAATTTTAAATGATAATTTGATATTAATAAATATCAAATACAGCAATATAATAAGAATATCCAGACTCACCTGATTGGGCGTTGATGGTGTGGGTTGATTTTAAAAATTAGACGGATGATTTTTATACAATCATTTATTGGGCATTACAAAGAAATTACAAACAGGTATATTGTCAGTATTATATAAAACACTATGACTAAATGGTTTATAATATTCACTATTAATAATTTACAGGATAATCATAATTTTTTCATTCCTTTTTTAATCTCATTGTAAAGATTTATTAAAATGATGCCTTTTTGAACAAAACTTACCCATGTTTTTACTACATTTAAAGCAAGAATGCTGTTTACATGATTGGGTAATATTACTATACAAGTTTTGGAACCATGTAAAGTGGAGTGTTTCAAACAATGGACTTATTGTTATCCTATGTATTCAGCTCTAGTGAATCAAACTTGTGTTTTACCACATAGGAATAATGTTAAAGGTAAAACACTTCTAATCTCTTATTTTTGGTCATAGAGTTATGAGCAATGTCTCATTTTCAAGTTATGATAAATACGCATAAAAAATGTTTTCTTGTAAAGTGTACACGTTTGTGCATTGAGTATTTAAATGATATGAAGTTATAATTCTCAGAAAATGTGTAAATAAAGAATTAATAATGTACAAAAATGTTATTTTTCTGAATCACCACTAGAAATATCAAATAACGTAAAAAGTGTTTCAATGAGAGTTAAATACATTTTTAAAATCAGATATCTCCCATAACTCTAAGAGTACAAATAAGAGGAAAGACATTGTTCTTATCGGACTAAAATCAAGAAGGCTGTCAGTAAAGCCACTATTTATGAAGGTACTGTACCAAATACGCTCTTTACAAACTACAACTGTCTGACATTTCCATTAAAGAAATAAAACAGCGGCCTTAAGAAATACAATTCAGTAATTAAATTTATTAGGTTTTGAAAATACATTTTTATTGCCAGAAATATACTTTAACACTTCTGCTGATTACATGTGAATCAAAAAGATAAAGGAGTTTTTGCTCTTGGAAATTGTACTATATGGCACCTAATAAGTGTTGTTAGTTATTGTTTGCGCTTATATGTTGTAAAAAAAGAATATGAAATACGTAAAAAATTTAAAAAGTTACTGTTGTATGTGTTGTCTTTCATCAGCTAAAATGCTAAATAATCAATGTGTTCTTATGTTCAGTGGTATAGCTGTTTTAGTTTGGATCAAACAGCTGTTAGATTTAAACAGGTAGCCTATTCAACACAAGTTATAATATTGCAATACAGTAACTAATATTTTGTATCCAGAAATATTACGAGATTTACAATTTCTACACAACATTCCTGGTACAGTACCACCATCTTTGTGAGATACTATATAGGGTGGCGCAAAAGTCACTGGACAGTTGGTTAAAACAAGACTAGATTTATTTGAAATTATTTTTTATTACAAACAATACTTACAATTATTTTTTATATTCAAATTGTTTTCCGTCTTCATTAATACATCTTTGAAGTCTTTCTGGAATACTGTTACATAATCTACGGCATAGTGTGGGATCATTGTCCAAATCATAAAATGTAATCTTTCAGTTCGTCAATAGTATGAGGCTTTCGAGAATAAACAGAGTCCTTGACTACTCCCCATAGGAAAAAATCCATTGGTGTGATATCTGGTGAACATGGGGGCATGTCAATATCTGCCCTTCGACCAATAACTTTACTTTGGAAACGTTTGTTTAAATAATCGCAAACGGCAGTGGCGTAATGTGGTGGAGCACCATCGTGTTGAAAGTAAAGTTCTTGAAAGCTTTCTGCAAACGTCATGAGTCCTGGTACCGCGTAATTCTGAAGCATATCCAAATATTTATCTCCTGTCACTGTTCCTTCAAAAAAATATGGTCCAAGTACGCCAAATGATGATATTGCCCCCCAAACACTCACACCAGGTTGATTCAGCTGTTGCTCTAACAAAAGACTTTGATTGTCAGTATACCAATAAGTACAGTTATGTCTGTTAACTCGTCCGCTTAACTTAAAATTGGCCTCATCAGACCAAATAATTTTATTAAAAAGGTTTGGTGTTTGTGTTGGTTAAGCATCAATCCACAAAACTGAAGTTGTCGATCTGGATCATCTTCAAGTAACCCATGTAATAAACGTGGAATGTAAGATTTATAATTCTGTTTGTGTAACATTCTTTGCACTGACCTTCGTGATAAATCCAGCTCAGATGCTAATCGTCTGGTCAATTTTCGAGGACTTTTGGTTACAGCTAAACATACCCGCAATAAATTGTCATCAGTTGAGACTGTTGTTGGGCGGCCAGACCTTGGTGCATCCATAACAGATTCATGTTGTTCAAATCTATCTGGTATGTCATACACTGTTTGTCTAGATGGTGGTTTTGATCTAAACTATTGTACTACATCTTGCTGTTATTTTTTTCTTCTTTTAACCAACTGTCCAGTGACTTTTGCACCACCCTTTATATTATTATAGTATAGTATTATAATTATTTACTATTATGAATAAACTCATAATTATTATATGTAGTTTAATTATATATTAATATGAATACATATACTATTGATATTAATAAGTACATTATAATATTCAATATGAAATGAAGTTAATTGATATTTTCAGTACGTATATAGTTTTGACAATTAATATTCTATAGTTTGTATGTTAACAGGTATAATTTTTAAATTGTATCAACAATTTTATATGTTACAAATAGCATTTATGTTGCTTTATAAGCTTCATTTCAACAAACTCTAAAAGTAAGAAATTTTAATTTATTACATAAAGATATATTTTTATTCTAAAAGTTGTAGAAAACAACAGTTCTATGGTTGATGAAATATTGTATTATTTGAAGAACATGCACAACTGTAATTGTTCCACAGGAATCTAACTGTGATCCAATCTCTTTTCAATTAATAATGTCATATGTATATTAAACCACTTTTTTAGACTCATAATAATAAAATTTCTCCTTGTCTGTTGTTTCCGTCAAGAACGTAGCCAGGAAAAATTTTTGAGGGGGTCAAGACAACTGATATTTTCCCAAAGTGGACAGAAAGAAAGGTCCCATTTTGTTCCTTAAAAGTTCTTGACTCGTATCTGTGTTGAGAACAATCTTTCAGCAGTATATTTCAGTAATAGGATACTTAATTATTTAAATAATAATAACCGTTTACTAAAAAAGTAATTGAAATAATAAAAAATTTGGAGGGGGTTCTGGATCCCTAGAACCACTTCACTGGCTACATCCTTGGTTTCTGGTTGTTTTTATAAACTACTTAGCATAACCAAAAGACGAATGATTTTGAATTAAAATGTGATAAAACAGCAAGGTCATGACGAACAGCCAACCTAAACATAAACACAAGGTGTTAAAAATGATGATTAAAACAAAATACTAATTAGTTCTAAGCTAAACTATAATTTAGTTCATTTACCTTTCTCTCAGTTAAACTATTTATTATTAATGAATTTCCATAAGTCAGTCCATTCTACACAACATATATATAAAATACTGTATCCAAATTTAATGATTTTTGATACAATCCGTAAACAGTTTATACAGCTATAAGATATATAAATTCACATGTACAAAAATATTTAAATGTTTCAGGAATATGCTCATAAATCTTCCGTATAATTCTTGTAATACAAAGAAAGTTTACGGTAGTCAACTGACAGGACTTAACTGAACTTTTTTTAATTATTCGAAAGATTAATACTATACAATCTTATATAACACGTTTCTTCAGTCGTTATAACATTTGATTAATGATACTCCTATATATTTTTACTAGATCATTATGAGGAATAAAACATCTATTTACATATTAAGGTGAATGAGTTATTATATATTAATTTTTTCATGAGTTTGGTTTATATGGTTAATAATTGAAATGTTGATCTTAGGCTTGTTATTATAGTCATACAACTCCATAGGTGTATCTAGGATGATCAAATGGGGTTACTAGTCCACAGCATTGAATATTCACATAGAAAGTTTAACAGGAACAGTAAGTCCAATTTTTTTCTATAACTTTTAAGAAATAAAATATTTCTAAATAGTTAAAGGTCTATTCACACACATCAGTTGAGTCACAGTTCAGTCTCAGTTCAGTCACAGTTCCGTCCGGAATTCGTCAGTCAACTGTCCGTCAGTTGGCTTCAGTCACTCGTCAGTCACTTTATACAGTGATCTTATAGTCTAGCTTATTTTATCATGAGTGAATTAAATTGGAGAATTAATATATAATTACCTCAATGCCTGATTTTACTATAGTAGAGTTAGCTGCAATAGCGATAGCCTTAGATGACGAAGAGATTGAAAATAAGAGAAAAAAGCGAAGGATATGGGTTCACGATTTATGGAAGAAGAGGGAAAGTCAGGGAGAGTTCATCACGTTATTTAAGGGACTAATGGACGATGAAACTAAGTTCTTTAAATATTCTTAAAAATTTCATTCTTCACAGACGAGTCCATGTACTTAGGGTTAGACATATCATACAAAACTATATTTTTGCAAACAGATTCTATCAATTTTTCATCGTTCATCTTGATGATCGTAACAAACAGTCTTTAAAATATAAACTCAACACAGAAATACAACTTTTAAATAAAAACGCAATCCTTTAAAATAGCAAACACATCCGTCATGCGTCCGAACAATCAAAAAATATCGGTGGGAAGAAATCTGAAAATGACTGACAGACGCCGGCAGAGCGACTGACGGACCTGCGCCGGAACTGAGCCGGGTAAGTGTAGATATCAGTGGCGTAGCGAAGGGGGGGGTCCAGGGGGTCCGGACCCCCCCCGAAATTTTAAGACATATTAAAAAATAAAGCATGGAACAGCAGAAAAAAGGACAGTTATCATTACTCTTGTCTACAAACATTAAATTGATTGATTTAATTGATTGAAGTGACCGTTGTTAAAAATATAATTGTCCTTTCGTTTAAACCATAAAGTATTAAACAATACTTTGGGCTCGGCCTTTCGGATAGTGTAGTGTAATCACGGTATTTCTATAGGGCGCGGTCACGTGATGTCGTAAAGCAACCTGAACCGTAACACGGCGAACAGTTTAAATTAGCGACCACTTCGTTCAAATTCGTCTTGGGGACGTAAAATGACTGCTTAGAATTAAGTTACGACGTTGATTTTAGTTGTCATTAAACTATAAACGTGTATATAATTATCGAAAAAATCACTTTCGGTAGCTTGGATTGCTAACTTTGCCCTGTCTCTACATCCTCGATGTCGCCCTGTACTGCCGATTTAAGTGCGAGTTGGTCCGAGGCATGGACGTCCATCAATACGGGACAAGACGCAGGGACAACCTTCGGTTACATCCGCACCGAACAGCCGCATTCAAACGTTTGCCATCCGAGGTTGGTGTTAAGCTGATCAACAAGCTCCCTGATGAAATCAAAAATTTGAATGAACCAACTAAATTTAAAGCTCGATTGAGACACTTTTTGGTGTCGAGGGTGTTTTACTCAGTGGAAGAGTTTATGATGAGCCGCTGGGATGAAATTTAAAGTAATTGGATCATCCTCTATTTCTGGTGGTAGAATTTAGAAGATTTTAAAACGTATGGCTTAGGTATGAGTCTTAGGAATGAGTGTGGACTGTGTATGAACGGGTATGAATGGGGGCAATTTAAAATAGATATACTGTATATATTTCTAAATAATTTAATTTGACAATTGTATGCAATTTTTATAATTGTTTGCACAATAAAAAGTATTATTATATTATTATTACTTCCGGTCGGAAAATGCTGAGGAAAAGCTCTACTGATTCAGATTTTGACGATTTTGGATTTCACTGGTTGAGTCATTGAGATAAAAGTGGTACTTAGAATTACGTTAGAACATTGATTTTAGGTATCAATTGAACGCCGACTAATACCTATATAATTATAGAAGAAAAATTGAAAAAATCACTTCCGGTCAGATAATACACAGGAAAAACTCTACTGATAAGAAGTTCCGACTACTTTGGATTTCACTGACTGAGGTATTATTTCATTTTCCTTAGTATATTCCGATCGGAAGTGATTATTTTTTTTCTCGATAGTTATATATTTATTAGTCGGCGTTGAATTAATCTCTAAAATCAATGTCCTAACATAATTATAAGTACTACTTTTACCTCAACCACTCAACCAGTGAAATCCAAAATCGTCAAAACGAATCAGTAGAGAGCTTTTCTTCGGTATTTACCGACCGGAAGTGATTTTTTCTCGATAATTATATAGGTAGTCAAGTACAATTTAATGATAACAAAAAATCGTCGTCCTAACTCAATCAAAAATACCACGTTTACCTCAATAACCGAAGTCCGAAGTAGTTAAGTTCTATTCATTAGAGTTTTCAGGTGTATTTTATTTCCGACCGAAAGTGATTTTTTTATTTTTTTCCGATAATTATATACTCGTCTACAGTGTAATAATACAAAAAATCTTCATTATAACTCATTCATAAATACCTCAATTAGTGAAATCCAAAGTAGCCGAACTTCTAATCAGTAGTGTTTTCCGGTGCATTTTCCGACCGTTAGTTCGATCTGTACGCTCGAAAATTGCCCTCCTTTTCTAAAGGGTTTTCGGCCGTCAGTGGCCCAATGTCCCCGAATGGGTATTTAATTTTCTCCACAGAATATAGTTGTATCAATTATACGCTTGAGTGAAGCTCTGTTTTGTTCTTTTTCTTTCTTATCCAGTGAATCCAACATCACTTTGGTGCCGTCTACTCGGCCAGAATCGAACTTCGTAAAGTTTCTGTAGCTATACAAGAAAATTTGTGGTACTAGAGTTGCTGTGAGAGTTTAATTTGCCTATTACATCTTTGCACTTTCTATAAGGCGTAGTTACTAAAGCTGCATATTATTGGTATTTACCTTTTACCAGTGAGTTCGTTGGCAAATAACACACAAATATCCCCCGGATCCCCCGGTTTCGGACCCCCCCCGAACGAAATTTCTGGCTACGCTACTGGCGCAACAGGAAATCCATTATAGAATAATTTTTTTGACTGTGACGTGACTGATGTGACTGACCTGTGACGCGCCGGAACTGATGTGTGTGAATTGACCTTAAATCAGCAATCTAGAGGTTTTGTACTTTTATTTTATTTTTGTTACTACTACCACTATTGGTATTTATTAATAACACAAATCACTAATACACGAATAGTGCCAACACCAAAAGTGATCAGAAGTACTTTAAGACTACTAAAAATGAGTTATTAAAGGAGGTAACCGGTAGGCGTTCATGGCCATTACTCGCTGTCTCTCTCACCTAAAGTGCGGCAAATGTGGAAGCACCAGTGTCTATTATATCTGACAACACCTATGGGTCACAGACTAAAAATTACTAAGCATGAGTCTTGTGGTTTACTATATATCAGCTGTAATAGCTAAAATATCTATACAAATAAAAACAAAAGGGAATTATGATACATTGTTCGATTGCAAGTGTACTTTTAGTTTTATACAAGAAAAATAAACATTGAATATTTGTATCAATGGGAGGGGGGGTTATAATCCCCAAACCCCCTCCTATATACACTTGTATACAACTCTGCCTAGGGATTTTCCAATATTAATACTTAATCTTAATCCTAAAAATGCATTAAGAAAACAAACAATTTACAATTTATGGATTTGCACTTACTTCTGGAGTAATAGGATATTCATGATGGGTAAGATTAGAGGAAGGGACCATCTCCTGTAAAGATTTTATCAGGAGGCATTGCAGGCCAGGCACTGTATCTCAGTCATTTATATCAGATAATTGAAATAAGCAAAATACACTTGTATTAGAACCTGATGGTCAACTACATGAGCCAAAGTTATAATTGAATAGATGAATTTGCTTAATTTAGTGAGTAGAGAAGCAATGTGCTGATGCGATGATATGACAAAGTATCATTGATAACTACTCCAAGTAAATTAGAATAATTTACAGAAATAAAATGAGATGAAATTAATTATGTGTCTATCTTGGGAGTCTTGCAGTGGTTTAAATCAAAATTTATGAACTGAGTATTAGAAGGGTTGAGTTCTAAGCTGTTTGCATCAAATTAAGAGTTTAGTTCTTGAGTACTTTGGAATAATGTTTGCAAAAGAGCTACTTTGATTTTTGTAGCCACTATGGAAGTATCACCAGGGTACATAAGGATTTTGACTTTGGATGTGAGTTCTGAAAGAGCATTACTATAAAAAAAGTATAAAAAGTAAATCAAGAAGAGAAGAGGTCCCAGAATAGATCCCTGCAGAACTCTGGAGTTGACCATTCCATAATTACTCAACACATATTGCCCATGACAACTCTCTGGTAACAGTTCTTCAAAAAGGACTCCAGCCATTTCAGGGCAACTCTGTCAATACCATAAAACCTAAGTTTTTCTAATACTAAATCATAATTTACGCAGTAAAAGGCCCTAGATAAGTCACAGAAGCACCAACAACTAACTGCGAGCCATCCACACTGCAGAAACTTCATCCAAACATTCAAAACTTGCATCAGCTGTGCTTTTCCCTTGTCGGAAGGCAAATAGAAAAGGGCATAAAATGGAGTTTTCTTCAAGATATCTATAGATTCTTCTGAACATCCTTCCCAAAACATATAAAAAATGGCCCTCAGATTATCAACTGAACACACACACACATATATATATATATATATATATATATATATATATATATATACACATATGTTTATTTTTTGGTAATACCTTCACAATTGAAAACTGCAGGAGATCAGAAAATATTCCACTTTGGAAAGAGGTGTTAATGAGGTGTATCAGAGGCCTGTCAATCAGATGTGAGTATTTTTCAGGAGAAAAGGGCACACCTCGTCCCAGCCTGCTGACCTTTTTGGCTGGAGATATAATTTTTTCAGATACCTCCTTTTCAGATGTAAGATCAAAATTGCTCAATTTTTTACTAGTTTTATAGGCCTGAGGCATGAAACTGCCTTATAAGTATTTAGAGCCACCTTAAGTCTATGACGTACACAGAATATGTATTTAAAATGGATGATATTTCACTCTTATCACTAGCAATATAATCATCTTGTCTAATTTGTTTACATGTTTTTCTCTGCTAGTTTCCCTAATTACCACCCTCCACACTGCCTTAACTTTATTCTGAGATTTTTGCTACCCTTTTGAATAGATTAAAATGTCTTCATTTACCATTATTCTCCAGTTTACCAGACTATTCAATCATTATTTTTCAAGTTTTTCCATATTCACTATTTAAACTTCTTAAAGGTTTTTACTAAGAAAAGGTTGTTGATCAATAACATAAAATTTGACATTGCTTATAGAGAGTTTATGAAAATAATTTTTTACAATTTGTCGAAAGCTATCTTTTTGCTTGACTATTTTTATAGGAGAAATTATATCTTTCTTAGCAACATAGTTTTAGAAACAATATCTGTGTTTATCTGCGGCAAATCATTCAACAGACAACATTTTATGTTTAGTAGGATTAGGGCCGGATTTAGCATGAAGTTTGGAGGTCGCAACTGAGGGATCTGAAATTTATCAAATACTCCTACGGAATTGTCTGGGGCCCTCCCCAGAAATACTTGAAAATACACATCTTAAAACACATTTTTACCCTTTTTAGAGTATAAGCATATACTTTTATCAAAACGAATACTAAAAAATATATACCTGGAAAATTTTTAGAGAGGGGCCATGACTCCTGGACCCTCGCCCTAAATCTGGCAAAGAGTAGGATCTCCTAAGGTTTTTATACTTTCTCTAGAGACTTTTACAGGAGAATTTCTTATAGACCTATATATTAGTTTTACATGTGAAAGGTCAGAAGACAGAGATCTTATTGCATGTTTAATAGAAATGTCAGTAATAGAACTTAGACTAATAATCCTCTTTTTCATGGTTTTTCGTTGTTGATTTTTATTAAAAGTTAAACAAAGTTATTTGTGGTTAGAGAGGCTGGTTCTATCAGCTGCCATAACTAATTCAAAACTAGATTTGTAATTTTGTACTAGATTTGTATTTTTAACTAGCTACTTTTGAAACTGTTGTTATGCAAAATAGACAAGTTTAGCATATTTCTCTAGGCAGACTGGAAAAACTTAACATAAAAACACTGGATTCAAGAATTTCTTTATATCTCCTTGAATTTAAGTATTCCTGTCCTACATGGTCCATAAGCATGTGAAAAATCTCTAAAAATTGAATAAGTGGGAATTGATACAGTATGAAGTACAGTGCAGAAGTAAACAGCACTGAGAACATTTTACAACAATCTTTTAGCAAATATATGGGCGATTTCAGTGACTACAAAACACCTGTTAAAATTGCTTGTGTTAAGGCCATTCACTAAAATATTCTAGCTGAGTTTCACCTATCAAATGAACTCTTCATTAAAAAATGTACTATATATGAATTAATTATTTTATAATTAAAAATGAATCACTACATCTGTAGTTAATATTTAAGTGCTAATTTCAAAAACGGCGGGACCATTTTGGCTGTTTTTTTTAAAATAATCATTGAGGTTCGAGGAAGGTTTATATGAAGAGAAAGATCGGAAAAGTTTCCTGGAACACTTAAAATTCGGATAATAATAATAATAAATTGAATGATTTGCCGCAGATAAACACAGATATTGTTTCTAAAACTATGTTGCTAAGAAAGATATAATTTCTCCTATAAAAATAGTCAAACAAAAAGATAGCTTTCGACAAATTGTAAAAAATTATTTCAAAAACTCTCTAAGAAATGTCATGTTTCGCAATACAAATTTAACTGACATTAAACAGCTTTTACTGACACTTTTAATCTTTCTTTCATGTCTCACCTGAAGTCAAAGAAGCTGAAACATTTGTTTACATTTTAGTTTTATAAAATATTAAGTTAATAGAGCTTGATCAGTGGTGGAATGCAGATAACAAAGACAAAGTTACCCTTTTGATCCAGATGAATTAAAAACATTTAATGCATTTGAAATACATTGTTTAAAGTTTGTTTTTAGAAATTTTATTAAAACGCTGTTGTAATAATGCATTATAATGAAGAATGCTTTGAATGTTTCAAATAATGTACTCAAAACTGACATTGTTACATGGCATTTTTACAGTGGTTTAAGGAAAAACAGGAATGAACACCAACATGCCTCAATGAGCCATTCATTCCCAGACTACAATCCGAAAACAACACGACTTCTTTTACGCAAAACCTATTATGTACGATTATTTTGAAATGTTGGGTAGTGAGGATTTTCCCCTTATATTGGGAGAAGATAATTTGACAGTAGTAAGTCTCAGTCCTAAGTACATATGTATCATTTCTTTATCGAGACAATAAGGCGAACTCAACTATGGCATTGGAAATATCTTACATTGCAAGAGCTGGAATTAAACCCATTTTAACCGAAGTAAATAAATAAATCTTTATTTGTCATTCAAATTCTTACAATCATTGACAATGTCATATTGCAGCCCAGGACATGGTCAAAATAAAACAATTTTATCAAAATAATACTTAAACTAACATTAAAAAAAGAAAAAAAAAAACAGTGCTTTAGTAACATAAATTAGTTAGTGAAGGTTAATTTAAAATAAACTAGGCCTAGATATATAAATTAAACAGTAAATAAACAGTTGTCAAAATTTACATATAAAAATTATTATATATCTAAAATGTAATGTTTTTTAATTCTAAAAACCCGTCTAAACTATAGAAAGGGTGTTAGCCAACTATAAAAAAGCTTAGTGAAGGTTTTATGTGGATACTTATTTACCAGAGGTTCTAAAAAATTATAGATTTTCAGCGATGTCACCATGTGACTATTTAAGGTTTTACTGGGGCGGTGATAAACAATTACAGCATTGTTTTTAGTTCTTGTATTGTATGAATGAATTTCGTTGTTAAATTTTAAAAATTTTGGATTTTTTAGAATATAGTTAATTGAATCAAATATATATATAGATTGATAACAGTTTGAATCTCTAACAGAATAAAAAGTGGTTTACAATGTTCCAGCGGTTGAGAATTAGTCATTACTCTAATAGCTTTTTTTTGAAGAATTAAGATGTCTTCAGTTCCTGAGCAGTTGCCCCAAAATATTAAACCATTTCGAAAAACTGCTTGGAAATACGCAAAATAGGCAGTCCTTACATAGTTTTTAGGAACAGCACTCTTAAGGCAACCTAACAGGTAAATAACTCTAGAAAGCCTCTTGCTTATATATTTTGTATGTTGGTTCCAGTTTAGTTGGTTCTCTATATACATTCCTAAAAATTTTACATTGGAGCTAAAACTGTTATCAAGAGGGGCCAAATAAGGTTTCAAGCTAAAAATTATATTTTGTGTCTTTTCTTCATTTAAAAGAAATCCATTAGATCGAAACCACTGGGAAGCACCTATTAAGGTTTCATCTGAAAATTTTGAGAGTTCTCCAATGTTACTTGCAATGTTAATAAAAGTTGTATCATCAGCGTAAAGTATTGTTTTAGCTGTCACTGAAAAAGGTAGATCATTTATACTGATTAAAAATAGAAGTGGTCCTAGGACAGAGCCCTGTGGGACACCATATTTTACTGTAATGTCCTTGGACCTTACCCCATTGATGGTAACTATCTGTTGTCGATCATGTAAATAAGACTTGAAAAATTTGAATGTAGGATCTGAAAACCTATAATAATTTAGCTTTGTGATAAGATCACAGTGGTTAACACAATCAAAGGCTTTGCTCAGGTCACAGAAGGTGACCTGAGCAAAAGCCTTATTTTCAAATACCTGATTAATTTGTCTAATCAAATCATCTATAGCATCAACAGTAGATTTAGTCTTTCTAAAACCAAATTGAGATGCATTTAAAAGATAATTGCTCTCCAAAAAATCAACAATCTGTTCGTAGACCAGCGTTTCAATCAGTTTTGATAGGACTGGAACAACAGAAATGGGACGATAGCTCCCAGGCTCATCCTTCGGACCCTTTTATATATTGGGCAAATTCTGGAAACTTTAAGTAGTCTAGGAAACACCCCCTCTTTTAGTAATTGGTGGATACAGGTTGCAAGAGGATTTACCAAACTTAAAGCTATTTTTTGTAATAAGTTATTTGACATATCGTAAAAATCAAGGCTGTCAGAATTTTACATTTTTTTAATGGCTTTCAAAACGTTCTCTGGAGTTGTATTTTTCCAAGAAAAATACTGGTTGGACACAATAGCTGGCAGCAACTCATGACTTTGAACATTATTTACAGATGCTTTTATGTTTCGTTTAACTTCATTTACATAATTTACAAAATAATTGTTGAAAGTATCAGGATCAATGTTGGTTTTGAAATTATTAACTTGAACATTATTATTTTTTATAATACGCCAAGCCGATTTGTATTTATTACTACTTTGCTCTATATAATTTACATTAATTGCTAGTTTTGCTTCTTTTATGGACTTTTTATACTGATATTTTAATTCATTACACCTATCTCTTAAGGAAACATTTTGATTATGATTGCCCTTTATCAAGTCACTAAGAAACAATAGTTTTTCTTTCATTTTCCTTAAATTGTCAGTACACCACATTTTATTTATTTTTTTGGATAATTGTTCGGTTTTAATTTTTTTAATACTTTGAAAAATTTATATTGTAAATGATAACAGTAAACAGAGACTCAAACATGTATTCACCCTTGAATTTAGTTAGATATATTAAAATTTTCCAGTCATAAGTAGCTAGCTCTGAAGACAGATTTTCAAAATCACATTGAGGGATAAACAATTTAATGGGATAGTCAGTTCTAGAATTATTGTAATCGTTTTCAGTAAATGTTCTATTTTTCATCATAATGTTGACAGTTTCTGAAACCTACATATCCAAATATTTTGACCAGTAGTAGAGAACAATGACTGGAAATAAACGGTTTTTTATTGAAGTGAATTTCCAAGACCTATGTATATATTTTTTTGATTGGAGCAACAGTAAAACTCAGTTATGACATTGAAATATAATTCATTTGAAACAGAAATGTTCCTATACATGCAAAACCAGATATAAGAGTCAGACCGTTAACCTCTGATCATATTAACCATAAACGCTGAAATAAAATATACGGTACCTGATATAATTATGCTTACTTACGTTTTAAAAAATACCATAGAGCCCCATTATATTATATCATAAGTGCCTTAACTACGTAGGGCTTTTAATAAAATGCAAAGCTGCAGGTAACGGCTAGTTGTAAATAAATCTTTTACCAAAACTGTGTATGTTGTAAACCTTATTTAATTCAGTAATTTTTATGTTTTGAATAGATAATCATTCAAAAATTTCTACATGTTATTCTAATATATATATATATATATATATATATATATATACACAACTGATAACATATATATATATATATATATATATATATATATATATATATATATATATATATACAAGCTATGACCCTATCATTTTGAATAATAGCTCCCAAAATAAAAAAAAGAAATTTATACAATGTAAAATTTTAAAAAGTAGTGAAGTTACTTAAGAAGTAGTTTTAAGTTTTGTTATATAAGTTGTAATAAATGTGTTTAAATCTATTAAAGCTAACTGTATTAAAAATTAAATATTTTGGAACATGTGCCAGTGAAATAAGTTCAAGAAAACAAAAACATCATGAAATAAACCAAAATTAGGCTTAAATTTTGTTTAAATTTTCTTTAAGAGGATCCTTGGCCTCTAGTTTACTAAGGAAATATTCTGTTGCACATAAACTTCCAGTTTGGGTGGCATCCTTAAATCCTGTACCTTAAATCGTGAATGACCAAGTGTAGATATATCATTATATCTACAATAAAAATTAAAGTTTTAGTGTCATTAATTATTAATTTTAAGGAAGATTAACAAATTATTGTTTCTATTTGACTTTATGTTTAATTTTAGATTGCTTTGTGTGGTACCTATATACTTTTAAGTGTTTTCAATGATAATTTATTTATCCAAAACATCTACTCTTTTGAATCGATTAAAATGTCTGCATTTCAATAATTACCAACCAGGAAATCAAACATTAATACACCTTCAGTTAAGAACTACCGCAGTAAAAGTAGGAAATACTTTCATGCACTTACCACTGTTCTCCAGTTTAGCAGACTATTCAATCATTATTCTTCAATTTTTTTCTTTTACAGGTTTAGTCTTTGAAACACCTCTTTTGCTCTTCGGTCTCCTCCTCCTGCTGCATTTTGGTAAGCTAAGATGATATCAATCAAATGGTTCATGCCATAGCTCCAGAAAATTAGTTGTCTATTTCCATCCACACGCACATTGTGGTTTTTTAATATTTCACGAACCAAATAAGCTGTGTTAATAGAGTTAGGTGTGTCACATTTCCAAAGACGCCCCTCCCTTTCCCAATTTGTAATGTCTGACAAATCGTACTCCTTTTGTATATCTTTTAGTGTAGATTCAAGATATGTTCTTAGAACTCTCACCAATTTGTATTTATTTTTCGTTATACATACAAGAGCCACAACGTGAGTTGGAGGTGTTATTGGAGAAGTGTTTATGATGCTACTTTCCAATCTTATACTCTGTTCTTCAACTTCGCCCCGTTTGTCAGCTAGCTCTTGTTGTAATTGTGTATTTTCTTCTATTAAAGGACGATGATCTTGTTGTAATTGTGTATGTTCTTCTCTTAAAGAACGACAATCTTGTTGTAATTGTGTATGTTCTTCTTTTAAAGAATGATGATCTTGTTGTAATTGTGTATTTTCTTCTTTTAAAGAACGATGATCTTTTTGTAAATGTGCATTTTCTTCTCTTAAAGAACGATGATCTTGTTGTAATTGTGTATGTTCTTCACTTAAAGAACCATGATCTTTCAGTAATTGTGATTGTGCTATGTCTTCTGTTAACAAGCGAACTTTTTTTTGTAATTGTTTATGGTCTTCTCTTAAAGAACCATGATCTTGTTGTAATTGTGTATGTTCTTCTCTTAAAGAACGATGATCTTGTTGTAATTGTGTATGTTCTTCTCTTAAAGACCGATGATCTTGTTGTAATTGTGTAGTTAGATCAGTTAGATCCATTGTTTCTCCTTTAGTCGATGGTGAATTTTCCATTTTCTATAGATATTAATACTATTATTAACTTCTGAATCAGGTTTTGAAAGCACAGTGGATAATACAATCACTTAATTATTAATTATATACAAAGGTTGATTAGATAGATTAGCCCTGAAAATTTTGAGTAAATCTGTTCAAAAGATAATGAATATATTTCACCAACCTCACTTTTATATCTACACTCCAGATATGTTACCAATGATGAACACAGTCCAACTTTAAGCGAGGAAATTGAGAAATGCGTGTTTACTGGTTATCAGACAGAAATACAATGAGTTGGCAATCTCTTCTAGCAGCAGTGTTGCCATATTGCGCCTGCAGAATTATCCCCATAAAAATACTAAATTTACCTCTTCTTTGCATGGCCAATTTACTTCATGCTAGTTAAAAAACACATTTTATTTATTAATTTAAACCTTAGACTTAAAGCTGATGAATATATGATTCATCATTTAAAGTGTAGTAATTAAGTTTTAAAGCAAAAATATCGATCTAAAGGGTTTATTTAAATGAAATAAAATGTCACTACAATTAAATAGTTTTAATTTTAGCACAAATTCGTTTAACTTTATATTGAAAAATAAACGTGTTTCTGAGGTTGTCTTGGTACTTGCAAAAAGTAAAATTTCTAGTCTCTTCTTTCGACCATTTTACTCTGTTTAGCTATCAACACAAAAAAATGTATTTCCTTATGAGAGTAATTTGTCTTTTTGTAAGAAATATGTTAATTCCAAACTTGGTGTAAGCTTACTGAGTGATAAAAATTATTAAATATTGTTCAGAACTCTTGTCCTCTCACGCGAAACCGGCTGATATGCTACAGAATATGAAAGTACCCGTATGGTCGTTATCAGTAACTACAGAATGATTAATCTCAGACTCTTGAATGCATGCCACAAATCGTGATAATAATAGTTGCGACAGAATCACCATTTTTAATACGGAGTGGCTATATGCCCGGTCACCGGTCTTGGTTTCAAAGAACGGGAAAGACTATGACGTCACAGACTGTGACGCCAAAGGTTTTGAAGTAGCTCTAGCACTGTGCATTGTTATTAAAATGGCGGGTTGTAGAAAGTTTAGTTCTTTTGACCAGTTGAAAACTTTTATCAATAATAAAGAAAATACGGACCATATTCAATTAAGAATAAGTGATTCGAAATATGCTATACACTTCAAACTGTACCAATATCCCTTCTATAAGAACTTATAGTCCTGCTAAAGGCCGATAGTACATAAGTGATTAATAATAAAACTATTAATCGGTAAATGGAAGAATTTATTTTCAAATATCTCTAGACGAGAGACTAATTTCCCTCTTACCACTTACATACAATATACAATGAAATCATAACCATTTGTGTGTTATTAGTAGCCTAAATAAAACACATGTTTCAGTTATTTGATGCAATTAAATGACATACATATATTTTAAAATGACAAAAATTATTTATAATTAATTATGATTTCTCTTAATGACTATTAATTGAAAAATTCCAGTAAAATTGATAGAAACAAAACTATACCTTAATAAAGTACGAAGTGTAGATTCTGGTACATGGTTAATTTTTAGTTGTATATTTCTTCTTTTTAATTTATTTAAGCGTACACTTTTATTAGATTACCGTTCAATACATTACCAATGCATAATAATGCAATTAATAAAATAGTCTAAAAATTGTGTTTTTTTATATTTCTAAGGCAGTGGTGTAAAGGTGACAGTTATGGCTGCCCTTTCGTTACGTCACGGTTGACGTCACCACTCATCGCCCGTCTGTCTAATCTACAGACGGTAGCCGGCCATATAGCCACAGCGTTTTTAATAATCATACAAGAGTTGGTACACCTGACGTGAACTTTTAAGGCAGGAATGTATTCGGTCTTCATTAAAATCTATTGTTTTACATTTTATGGCCCTATACTTACATAGAAGTTTAGTAGAGACATATTCTCATCCTTATTGACTAAGACCATCATTCATATCAGTCGTAAGTAAATATTTGTGGTGGTTGTTGGACATAACCTCTGTGTACTACGAGCTCCTCACGTGTGAGTTTAATGGGGCGATCAAGCCAGGCGGAGAGAAAGAGTAGGGGCAGAGCCGAGCACTACCGATAAATCCCGAAAATTCCTGACAAACCCTGTACATGCGGCTGATAGCGACCTCAGTTCGGAACGGTTCTGATTTCTATTATCTTACGAATTAATGAGTCGTTTTATATCCGAACATATCTGCAAAATATAGAAATTATATCGAATTAATTATATTAATATTGAACTTTCTTTATAACTCCAAAGACACTTTACAAAATGTGAGATGGTGCACAACGAATAAAATGTCATAATCTTTTTGTGCTATTGGAATATATTCAAATTAATAGGGCAAAAGCAACATATTATAATGTGGAGTCCTTAATTGGTAGTAAATAAATTAATAATTACGCTACAAAATCTGTAATAAGAGTTATGTAATAGCTGTAATAAACTAAGGGTATTAAAAAAGAAACTTGCGAGTAAATATTCAACCAAAAACATAATTATAGAAATATGAAAGATTCTTTAACTAGGTAACTTACTATGCTAAGTAGGGCTCTTTTTAATCCTCCTGGATGTTTAATCCCCCCTCGAATGTTTTATAGCTACGCCACTGAATGTAACGAGGTTACTTTGTTACATTAGACTTCCTTACGCCTTTTTTGGTCTTTCGATACTCCGTTGTATTGGTTTATTTGTATGTAGACAAGAGTAATTGCGAGCCATTAATTAAGTTGTAAAATCAAGGTTCAATGAAATAAATTTAATTGCGCTGCATCCTGCAGCATCCAGCTTTGAAAATGTAATATATGTAATGTTGTACCAAATTACTGAAATGTGTTTAATTCAGAGTAGAAGCTAAAAACACAGTGGTACATTTTAAGAGTGTTGTCACATTGATTGCCTGCAATTTAATTGTGCTGCATCCTGCAACATCCAGCTTTGAAAATGTAATTTAAATTTATGTATGCTGTACTAAACTACGGAAAGGGGTTTGAAAATACAGTGATACATTTTAATAGGTTTGCCAGGTACTGAACTAAATTAAATTCAGAGGAGTACAGAGCGAGAACGCGCGGACTGCTCATTCCACTATTCTAATACACGGGCTATCTGTAGTTGGCAGGAGGGGCCCCTCCATCCCCACTCTTTCTCTCCGCCTGGCTTGATCGCCCCATTAAAACTCATACGTGAGGAGCTCGTCTGTGTACTCGCTACAAACTTCAGAAGAGGTAACAACCGGTTTTTCGTTTTAGTGATGGGAGAATCGAATAGTATTCGAATATAGCCAGAGTATTCACATATTCGAATACATCAAAATGAATGCGAATACTTTTGAAATGAATACAATTTCTCTGGAAGAATTAAATTCAAACCTGGAGTATTCGTTTATTCTGACAAATAGTATTCAAATAAAATATCCAAGAGCTGTATTCGTATTCATATGAGGTTTAAAATGAATATGGAGACTTTGAAAAGAATAATTTAAGGGAGATTCATAATTTAAAAAAATAATTACAAATTTTAATACTTGAAAAAAATGTATAATTGTATAATTATTAAATTTAAAAATACATATTATTTAAGAGTTACAGTTGTAAGCAATAAAGACAAATATGAATACTTATTTCATATTGTTGTGTAAAAACAAAATATTATTGAGGTTTTCTGGTTCAGTCTATTTCTACGGTAGGCCTATAATTAGTGACAAGACCTGCTGTGGAAAATAGTCTTTCAGACGGAACTGAAGTAGCAGGTAAACTAAGATATTTCTTCTGAAGTTCGTATATCATGGGTATGACTTGTTTATACGAGGCACCAAAAGCCAAAGGCACAAAAAGCAAAAGTATTCGAATACAGGGGTGAATTCGTGACAAACAGTAAAATAACCCAGGAACAATAGATTGCGGGAAAGAAGTAAGATCTGTCTGTTAGAAACGCTCAGCTGAGCAAAAGTATTCAAATACAAGTATGTATTCGAATACAGGGGTGAATTCGATTCACTGTATTCGATTCTCCCATCACTACTCGTTTCGACCTTGGAGGAAGGTAGAGCCAAGTAGGACATCTCCACTAGTACATCTAAAACTGGTCTCGTAGCTCAGGCGGCTAACAAGCGACGCTGTTATCTGCGATTGACGGCGGCATCAGTTCGAACACCACTCACCGAACAAACTTTTTGCTTCTTCTAAACTGCAATAAAATTAGATATTGTTTATATACTAATTATTTTAATCTCATTATTATTAATTTTAAAACATTCATTTACTTGTTGTTTATATATTGTATTTATACTGTTAATATTGTATTTTTGTGTGTGTATTAAATATATTTTATTGTAAAAATTAGCCTACTATTATTTGTTGATTTATCAGGTCTGAATTAATGTAAGAATTATGTATTTACTTTGTTAAGGTAAAATAATATAATTTATCTGTATCTAGTTACTGTCTTAATTAATTGTAATATTAATTATGTAACTTGTTCAAATTATTCTCTCTGAGATAAGTATCATGTACTAGTAGTCAAGTAGTATGTATCTTTGACTACTAGTAATTATCCGTTACTAGTGTTTATTTGTTGTTGATTTATATGTTTCTATTTTAGCTTATTATTATTTATTATCTATCTATTAGCGTATGCCCGGTTCTGTCATTTGCCATAATGGTTTTGACTAGAACACAGATACAAAATAAGATTGGTAGTGATCTAGACAAATTGGAACTTGCCACAGTAAACAATTCTGTTAAACCTTTGCTTGTAGATTTTGTGTACGCTTTTAAAGAGATTATTGGCAAATATGATCATGCTGTGTTATTCGATCTGCTACTACCACTAACTAGCGAATGTTTGGGAAAGTGAAGTGAAGCTTTAGACCATATCACTGCTTTAGAACTTAGTTTAAAAGAAAGTGAATCTGAAAAGAAACACTTAGAAATAAAGATATCAAAAGAAAACTGTAGCTATGAACTAATGGTAGAATCAGTTCTGAAAGAGGAAGAACGTAACAATGCCTTGCAAGAGGAAATAAGAATTCTAAAAATGAGAGAATCATTTCAAAACCTACCCAAAGATCAAATTGTTGTAATTCCAAATCCAAATTCGGGAAAAAAATCATATGGACTGGAAAGAGGTAAAAACCAACCATAAAAATATTGTTGTAAAAAACCAAATACAGTTTCAGCTCAAAACAGAAAATCAATTTGAAATCTTCAACAAAATTTCTAGTGAACCCCTCTCACCTTCAAAATCTTTAAATACCCATAATAAAGACCAGAATATAAACAACAAAAAGACCCAACGGCCTGTAACAGTATATCCTGGGAATGATTCACAGAATATAAAATCAAGATACCCTAAATTAATTTCAACTCGAGTTACTAGAGAAATTCAAACAATAAAGAAGAGGAAAGTTTTAGTGATTTCAGATAGCCATGGACACATGATGAGTGAACTATTGTCTCGCAGGTTGGGTCACGAATATACAGTGAGTGCTGTGGTGAGACCGGGGGCCCCACTAAACTATGTAGTCCACGATCTCCCTGGCATGGTTAAAGAATTCACTACCGACGACACTGTAGTGATTATGAGGGGGGGGGGGGGTGCAAACGACATAGGAAAAGACTCGGACCTTTCCCTTTGTGATACAATGCGTCGAGCGGTCTCTAGTGCTGTCAAAACAACTGTTATACTGTACTATACCCTACCGGTACGATAAGGCAAAAATCAATACTCAGATATCGGTTGCAAACCAAGAATTTAAAAACAATTTGGATATACCAAATCTTGTTATTCATAATATTAACAGTGGTCTCGTTAAAAAACATTACACTCGGCATGGTTTACATATGAATAAGACTGGAAAGAAGGTTATGTCTAGAATTCTTGCTAAATGTATTGAGCAGTGTTATGGTAGTGTAGCTAATGTTACTAATCCATGTTCTCCAGTGACAGGCAGGTTGTTTGCAGAACCACTTTTACATCAGTCTCTAAATGATATTCAGACATCCACCCTTAGACATACAACTCACACACATGTAACATCAACACCTACAAACCTATTTCACCCACGACCACTTCAATCAATGACGAAACCCTTCATAACGCAACACATTACACTGACAACACTTTTTTAGGGCAGACCAGAAACAACCTGTCACTAATGGAGGAGATGGAAGTTTGTGTAGCTCTGGATGGCGGCGATCTGGGCAACATCTCGAGAAACTAACCATAGTTAGCTATAACATTAGGAGTGTTAAAAATAAAATTCCTGAACTTGTCATATATCTCGATTCTCTTCCTCGATCTCCAGATGTGCTGTCTACAGGAGACTTGGACTGATGCTGACACGGAGGCTCTGCTGCATACCGTGCCTGGCTACAGACTTGTCTCTTGCTATTCACGCTCAAAACAAAAGGCAGGAGGGACCGCGATACTAGCCAAATCAAATCTAAAAACTAACTCGGTGAAGAATATGAATCGAATTAAATGTATCGATGGCACATTTGAGTACAGTGTTGCTGAGGTTTTTAAAGGTTGTAATTAGTTTCTAATAATGTCTTTGTAGATAAATCCTGAGAGCAAAGCTCTAGATTTCTTATCTAGTCTCAAGGAAGCGCTCACCCTAATCTCTAAAAAACATAAACACATAGTTATAGCTGCAGATTTTAATATAGACATTATGTTACAATCAAAACAATGCGAAATATTTAAAAACGTTATAACTTCTTTTGGTCTGAAAATAAACTTCGTAAATGCAACGAGAATAACAAAGGTGTCATCAAAATGTATAGATAATATTCTCACAAGTTTTAGTCCCGATGTATGCAAATTGATGGAGCCTTCATTGTCTGACCACCAAATGCTGTTACTAGAATATCCCTTAATAAAAAAGAATCAAACCCAAATTAAAAAAATAAATTACTTAAAAGACAATTCAATAATTACAATATTAGTAATTTTTAAATAACCTTGAATTACAACAGAATGTTTTCGATTATTATATGACTGAATTTGATTATTTTTATTCAACATTTCTAAAACTTTTTGAACAATGTTTCCCACTAAAACTCTCAACTGTAAAAGACAAGAGGAATACAGCAGGTTGGATGACCGGGGGAACTAAAACATCATGCAAGAGAAAACGAGAATTATGTGAAGCTCAGAAATCACTGAACAGTCCAGAGCTCACTAAATACTATAAGAAGTATTGCAATATCTTAAGAAAAGTAATTCTTGCTTCAAAAAAAATGGCAAATGACAGATTCATATTGGATGCGAGGAACAGGCCACAACCGATGTGGGATGTGGTTAATGGAGAAACTGGTCAGTTAAAATTTAAAGCGGATGAGGATCTTGAAATAATAGTTAGTAAATCTCCCATAGTCAATAATTTCCAAATAGCCACTTTATTTAATGGCTTTTACTAACGTAATTAAATTAATTATACCAAACGAAAAATTATTGATTAATTTTCTGAACAAAGATAACAAAATTTATCCAACTTTGTTTTTGAACCCCACTAACGCTGAAGAAGTGTATGTTATTGTTAAAAATGGAGGCGACTGGAGTGCGGGGCTTGGCCTTGAGCTGGTTTTGCAGCTTCCTCACCGGGCGAGAGCAGCGAATGCGTGTTGGTCAAACTGTCAGCACACCACTGCTTGTCAAAACAGGAGTGCCGCAAGGTAGCGTCATCTCTCCCACTTTATTAGTGATTTTTATTAACCTGAAATGTATTATTAAAGAAGCATTTTAATGGTAAAATCACCGCATTTGCTAAGGTACCTCCGAGTGACACTCGTGTTTTAATTCTCCCGAAATAAATTAAATTAAAGTGTTAGTTGCGCGGTCTATAATGAGATATTATCGGATAATTAAGTAACTATATCAGGTACTTTTATTTAGTTCTTGTATTGGTTATAATACATGCCAATTTAGTAGAACACTGTTCTTCATTGTTGAACGTAACTAGTGGAGGTTAGAAGTGAAATTATCGTGCTTAATGAATTCCACCAGTAGCGTAGCCAGACATTTCGTTCGGGGAGGGTCCGAAACCGGGGATCCGGGGGACGTTTTGTGTGTTATTTGCCAATGAATTCACTGGTAAAAGGTAAATACCAAAAACATGGAGCTTTAGTAACTACGCCTTATAGAAAGTGGAAATATGTAATAGGCAAATTAAACTCTCACAGCAACTCTAGTACCACAAATTTTCTTGTATAGCTACAGAAACTTTACGAAGTTCGATTCTGGCCGGGTAGAAGGCACCAAAGTGATGTTGGATTCACTGGATAAGAAAGAAAAAAAACACAACAGAGCTTCACTCAAGCGTATAATTGACTCAACTATATTCTGTGGAGAAAATGAAATACTCCTTCGGGGACATTGGGCCACTGACGGCCGAAAACCCTTTAGAAAAGAAGGGCGATTTTCGAGCGTTGCTCGGGTACAGATCAAACTAACGGTCGGAAAATGCACCGGAAAAACTCTACTGATTAGAAGTTTGGCCACTTTGGATTTCACTGATTGGGGTATTTATGAATGACTTATAATGACGATTTTTTGTATCATTACACTGTAGACGAGTATATAATTATCGGAAAAATCACTTTCGGTCGGAAATAAAATAGGCTACACCTGAAAACTCTAATGATTAGAACTTCAACTACTTCGGTATTCGGTTATTGAGGTAAACGTGGCATTTTTTATTGAGTTAGGACGACGATTTTTTGTTATCATTAAACTGTACTCGACTACCTATATAATTATCGAGAAAAAAAAACACTTCCGGTCGGTAAATACCGAAGAAAAGCTCTTTACTGATTCGTTTTGACGATTTTGGATTTCACTGGTTGAATGGTTGAGGTAAAAGTAGTACTTATAATTATGTTAGGACATTGAATTTAGATATTAATTCAACGCCGACTAATAAATATATGATTATCGAAAAAAAAACAAAAATAATCACTTCCGATCGGAATATACTACGGAAAATGAAATAATACCTCTGTCAGTGAAATCCAAAGTAGTCGGAACTTCTTATCAGTAGAGTTTTTCCGGTGTATTATCTGACCGGAAGCGATTTTTAAATTTTTCTTTGATAATTATATAGATATTAGTCGGCGTTCAATTGATACCCAAAATCAATGTTCTAACATAATTCTAAGTACCACTTTTATCTCAACGACTCAACTAGTGAAATCCAAAATCTTCAAAATCTGAATCATTAGAGCTTTTCCTCGGTATATTCGGACCGGAGGTAATAATAATATTATAATAATAGGCCTAATACTTTTTATTGTGTCAACAATAATAAAAATTGCATACAATCGTCAAATTAAATTATTTAAAAATATGTATATCTATTTTAAATTGCCCCCATTCATACCCGTTCATACACAGTCCACACTCATTCCTAAGACTGATACATACTTATAGCCATACTTTTTAAAATCTTCTAAATTTTACCACCAGAAATAGAGGATGATTGAATTACTTTAAATTTCATCCCAGCGGCTCATCATAAACTCTTCCACTGAATAAAACACCCTCGACACCAAAAAGTGTCTCAATCGAGCTTTAAATTTTGTGGGTTCATTCAAATTTTTTATTTCATCAGGGAGCTTGTTGATCAGCTTAACACCAACCTCGGATGGCAAACGTTTGAATGCGGCTGTACTGTGCGGATGTAACCGAAGGTTGTCCCTGCCTCTTGTCCCGTACTGATAGACGTCCCTGCCCCGGACGAACTCGCACTTAAATCGGCAGTACAGGGCGACATCGAGGATGTAGAGACAGGGAAAAGTTAGCAATCCAAGCTCCCTAAAGGCATCTCTGCATGAATTTCGGGATTTCAATTTTGAAATGATGCGGACAGCTTTCTTTTGACTTCTAAATACTCGCTCAAATTTGTATTTAGAACAGCTGACCCATAGCCTCAACTCGATGGGGGTGTACAAGGCCGAAGTAGGCCATTTTTAGTACATCCCGGGAGCAAAATTTTGAAAGGTTCCGTAGAGCATAAATGCCTGAAGAAACCTTGCGCAGGTACTTTCAATGTGATTGTCTCAAGTCAGACTTCGATTAAGGTACATTCTGAGGAACTTGGTGGAATCAGTTTCCTCTATGAGGACATCGTCCGCCATCACAGCAGCGCGATCCTCAATCTCTCTTTGCCGCAAACAGAAATTTAATGCATTTGATTTGAAGTTGTTGGTCCTCAGATTTAATTTAGGAAAAAACTGAATACATGAATTCAGTTCTAAAAAGGAAATGATTTCTAATTCATGTTTTGTTGGAGCTTTAATGCAGAGCGTTTGTATCGTCAACATATTGGACCATTTTCCCTCTCAGGAGCGATGAGTTCCGCCTGCTGATGTACACAAGGAACAAGACTGGTCCAAGTAAAGATCTCTGTGGGACTCCATAGGAAATAAGTCGCTAATTTAAAGTGATTTAATTGTTTTTTTTTCTCGATAATTATATATGTATTAGTCGGCGTTGAATTAATACCTAAAATCACCGTCCTAACATAATCCTAAGTACCACTTTTACCTCAACCACTCAACCAATGAAATCCAAAATCGTCAAAACTTGAATCTGTAGAGAGCTTTTCTTCGGTATTTACCGACCCGAAGTGATTTTTTTTCTCGATAATTATATAGGTACGGTGTACAGTTTAATGATAACAAAAATCGTCGTCCTAACTCAATCGAAAACCCCACGTTTACCTCAATCATTGAAGTCCAAATTAGTTGAAGTTCTAATCATTAGGGTTTTCAGATGTATTTTCCGACCGGAAGTGATTTTTTCTCTCGATAATTATATAGGTACGGTGTACAGTTTAATGATAACAAGAATCGTCGTCCTAACTCAATCGAAAACCCCACGTTTACCTCAATCATTGAAGTCCAAATTAGTTGAAGTTCTAATCAGTAGAGTTTTCAGATGTATTTTCCGACCGGAAGTGATTTTTTCTCTCGATAATTATATAGGTACGGTGTACAGTTTAATGATAACAAAAATCGTCGTCCTAACTCAATCGAAAACCCCACGTTTACCTCAATCATTGAAGTCCAAATTAGTTGAAGTTCTAATCAGTAGAGTTTTCAAGTGTATTTTCCGACCGAAAGTGATTTTTTTCGATAATTATGTACACGTTTACAGTTTAATAACACCTAAAATCAACGTCGTAACTTAATTATAAGCAGTCACTTTACGTCCCCACGACGAATTTGAACGAAGTGGTCGCTTTAAACTGTTCGTCGTGTTACGGTTCAGGTGACTTTGCGACGTCACGTGATCGCGCCCTATAGAAATACCGTGATTACACTACACTATCCGAAAGGCCGAGCCCAAAAGTATCGTTTGATACTTTATGATTTAAACGAAAGGACAATTATATTTTTAACAACGGTCACTTCAATCAGTGAAATCAATCAATTTAATGTTTGTAGACAAGAGTAATGATAGCTGTCTTTTTTTCTCCTGCTCCATGTTTTATTTTTTAATATGTCTTAAAATTTCGGGGGGGTGTCCGGACCCCCTGGACCCCTACCTTCGCTACGCCACTGAATTCCACGAAGATGGATCAACCGGTATAAATATGAACTGATCAAACCAGTACGCATCTGTCTCGCGCATTGCAGTGCAGCCGCCGCCTGGGTTACTACTGTCCCGCGGGAATCCCTGTTCCGCTCACTGGTAACGGCTGAGTTGTTAGATACGAGTGTCTTCGCTGCCACTGGATTTTTCTGGCTACGCCGCAGCGCCTACATTTTCTTAATACCACATCAGCATTGCTGGTATTCTCTATCTTCCAGGCACTTGCTACCGAGGTGGGCCGGAATTAAATTAACATAATATTAATATCATGACATCTGTTCAAATAGAGAAAACTAAAAATGGCAAAGCATGCATTATTATTGACCGATACAAATATCGCTATGACAGGGCGCTGGTCAGTGGTGAGGTTAGTTGGAGGTGTCTTGGAAAGGACTGCTCGGTGTCAGTTCGCACTACTTCTGATTATACATAGATAGTAAGCCGTAAAAACTCGCACACCGGTAAACGCCCCGTTACAATGCGATCTTTGACCCCTGTCTTGTCATCGCCTGAGCCCTCATCTGTCAACAGTAGTTCAGTATCTACTCTGTTGATCTCTCAAATCTTGCCGAAAACTGTAGACAGACAATGCCAAACAGAAGATTTATGCTTGCTTGAAGTCTAAAGATGAACTGATTGCTCGTATTAATGAATTAGTAATCCAAAGAAACAGTTTGATTGAAAAAGTCCAAGCAATAACAATCGAACAAGAACAAAGCATCGCTGTTCGAAGCAGCAATTGTACCTGTTTATTTGAATCAAATAAGTTATCAACTGAAAATGATAAATTAAAAAATTAAATTGAAAGTCTTAAATCCGACCTATCTATCCTCTCATTAAAAAATAAAACCATCCAAGAAACATTAGTTTCTTCGAATCACAATATCAACTGTTTAAATGTTAGAATTGAAACCCTAATCAAGAATAATGATGTATCTGATACAATAATGCACAAAACGCCGTTCCTCGATTCTGTTGTTCTGGTAGCGCCAATGCCTCCCGTACCCACATTTAACAAATACCTCCTTCTCGCTAATATATCTGAGCATCTTGAAATTATGTCTCCCAACAATAGTAGATCACAATGAAAATTTGGATAAACGTTATTCGTTGCGGACCATTAAAAGACGGCGAAATATAAAGCAGAAGAGAAATTTGAATATATCTGTATTATTGTACAGTGATAGCCACCGGAGTGAATACACTTGATAAAAGGTTCAATTCTAAAACAACTTTACTAAAACCTAGTTCAGTTCTACCAGATGCCCCCATTGAATAAATTGTCAAATCGGTCAGTGCAGACAAGGAATACATAAAGGAAAACGAATTTGTGATTTGCATTGCTGGGACTAACAACATGGACCGGCCCGACATAAACATTCGACGAGTCGTTGAGGCATACGAAACTGTGGTGGAATCCTCACCCACAGTAAATTTCCTCGTCTCTACAGTCCCACAAGATTTGACCTTAGTCCTTATTGTAGAGAAAATATCAATATAAGAACAGTCAACAAACATTTTAAAGTACTAGCAATTAATTTCCCAAACATGAAGCTATTGAACTTGGGTTCCAAACACCGTCACTTATTCCGAGGCTTGCATTTCAATCACGCGGGTAAAAAGTACATAGCCAATGATATATTTCATATTATTGAAAAATGGGCAGTACAGAAAAGAAATAAGCCAACAACACCATCCAGGGCTCCTGATACAGTTTTACTGTCAGTGTCTGGTCCTTTTGGCCTCCAGACTGGCGATTTGTCACTCTCAAGTTATACCGATTTCCCGCCTCTGCCTGGTCGTAATGACGCTGCATCGCTTCATCGACATCAACCTGTTGTTCCATCGTCTCCTCTATCTTTAGTCTGTTCAACTCCTTCGCTCACGCCTAAATCTCTTCTGACTACAGGGGAACCTTTTTTGTCCCATTCGATTCCAGCCAGTGGAGAAACTTAAATAAGTCTCTATGCGACAAAAACAGCACTAATAATTTAAATCCACTTCCCATAAATACTTTTACTCCTCATACAGGATACAGTGCAGGGTATCCTAAGGACCCTTTGCACCCTTTGCCTCTCAACTTTTCGGACATGAGTACTTCTGATCCTAATGACCAGCATTCTACTCTAAGGATCTTATACGGTAACGTGCAATGTCTCACGAATAAAGTGTTACTCATTGAAATGCTTTGCTCTTATGATAGCTTCTCAGTTATTTTCTTCGTGGAACATTGGCTAAACTTAAATAATTTATGAGTTATACAATTTTCGTGGTTTCACCCTAGCGTCAATTTTTTGTCAGAGCACGCAACACATGGTGGTGCTGCTATTTACGTTAAAAGACTCTGTTAGTTTTCGTGTAATTAATGTGAAGCAATTCTGTATTGAGAAGAATTTTGAAGTTTGTGCGATTAAACTATTGAGCCATAAAATGATAATTGTATCTATCTACAAGCCAAGTGGTAGTAATGACAAAATATTCCTTGAACAGCTTGACCTGCTTCTAGATTTCTTTGTTCATTTTGGTTGTGACCTGGTATTGACCGGCGATTTCAACATTGAAGTTCATAGTTCTGGGAACATTGCTTCTAGTTGGCACAATGTACTACGGTCTGCAGGGTTATACTGCACTAATTTTAAACCTACCAGAGGCAAAGCTTGCATCGACAACATTGCTACCAACCTGGATCCTTCTTCTTACAAAGTAGAAGTGGTCCATATCAGATCACAGTTTTCTGAGTATGGAGATAGCTGAGCCATACACAAAATTGATCACGGTGTCTGTTGGGAATCTGAACTCAACAAATGAAAATATTTCCATTGAATATAGACTGACTTCCCAAATTCTGTTGGGCGATTTTTCACGCACCTTAAGCTTAATAGATTGGGACTCTGCTCTTAGCGGTTTGGAATATGAGGCTATGTATGATAAATTCCACGATATCTTTATCTGTTGGATGAATGTCCATCTACCAGTCAAGCGGAAAACTTTTAAGCCCAAACCAAAGCGCAACTCATGGTATTCTCCTCATCTACAACTCATGAACGACCGTGCCATGGCACTGCTTTGTCGTTCGCGTCAGTCTGGACAAAATGCTGACATAGAAGCATATAAAGCAGCCAAGAGGACCTACAGACAAGCTTTACAAGTTGCAACAAGGGAGTCAAATGAAGAATTCATTAATACAGTGGATAACAAGTGTAAGGCTGCTTGTGAATCGTGAAACCGGCAGAGATAGACCGCATCATATGCAACCCGATGCTGAGGAATAGAATAGAAACATTTTTATTTCTAAAAACATATACACAAACAAAGATATAGATTTATTTACATTTTATAAATAGTAAATTACCCTTTTACTATACTTACTAAGTGGCGATAAAATAAAACAATTTAATTTTAAGTACAGCTGTTGGATAAATATTATTTATATAATTTAAGTAAACTATACATTACATATTGACATATGTTCTACAATGGAAATTAGCCTACGTGGGCAAGCAGCCTGTGCGTAGGCTAGAGTCGTACTAAAAAGTTTATGTTATCTAGATGTCGAAAAAAGTGTTAAAAGTGTTACTGTTACGTGTCGTTGTGCCATAAAATGTAGAAATGTAGTTGTGTGATGAAGGAGATAAGAGATAATACTGTTGTATTAGACAAAACCCATCGGTTGTCTACTAGAGGGAAGTTTTCCCGCTAAGTTGAAAATGTCTAAGGTAGTACCTATTTTTAAGAAAGGTAACTACGGTGAAACAAACAGCTACAGAGCGATCTCTCTGGTCCCCTGTTTTTCCAAAGTGTTTGAAACCGTCCTAAAAAGTCAAATTAACCTCTTTTTTTCGAAATTAACAATCTTTTCAGTAAGAGTCAGTTCGGATTTAGGTATGGAATGTCCACGATCGACGTCCTACATACTTTCCAAGTTTGAGCTAGGTTTACCTACAGGAGCCACATTATGTGATATTTCTAGGGTGTTAGACTGCGTCGACCGGGGAATTTTGTTGAAAAAGTTAGAGTATTATGGAATAAGGAGGAGACCTCCTCCACCAGCAGCAGTACATCGTCATCTACTTCAATTACTAAGAAGTTTCTTATATCGACAATGGACTCGTTCAAGAGGGAAGTGTTTACTGAAATAAAGAACTATACGTCGCAGATAGAGGAATTCAGGAAAGCTGGACAATTCTTGTCTGACAAAGTTGATAAATCAAATACTTTAATTGCAAGTATTAGGAAAGAATACTCCGAATTAAAAAAGGAGAATGAAATTATTAAATCTGAGAACAGAAAGCTTAATGAAAAGGTATACATACTAGAAGACAAAGTCAAAGCTATGGAACAATATTCAAGACGGATGAATTTAGAAATTAGCGGAATACCGGAGACTAAAGGGGAAAATACGTTAAACTTGTTGAAGGACGTTGGATCAGCAGTTGGAATAGAATTACATGAATCTCAAGTGTCGGCGGTCCATCGCACACCGACTTTTAAAAAAAGACCGTCCTCCATCAATTGTTGTACAATTCTTTACTAAAATACAGAGGGATGCTTGGATACAATGCTTTAGGCAGAAAAGAACTCTAACGGCAAGCGAGGTGCACCCATCATTCTCCAAGAACCGAGTTTTCATCGGTGAACATATGTCGCAGGACAACAAGATCTTCCTGGCTCAGTTGAAGAAGTGCAGAGACGCAGGCTTTAAGTAGCCTACGTCTGGTTCCGCGAAGGAAGGTTCTTCGTAAGAAAAATGACGGGGAAAAGTGCTACAAAATAAGCAACCTACAAGATCTAGACAAACTGTAAAGTAAGTTGAAAAGTGTAAGCGCTGCGCAGCGGGGAAGCATCGCGTGATCTGAGTTTTGAATAGGAGTTTTGAATCTGGTATTGATACAATTTTACTGTCTCAGAAAAAAGCCATGAGAGTTATAGCGGATGCTAATTTCAAAGATCATTGTAAGCCGATTTTTAAAAAAGAAGCCATTTTTATACTTATCAATCTTTACATTTTTTACTGCTTGATCCATGTCAGAAATAATTTTCAAAACCTGACACTGAATAAGCACATTTATATTCACAATACCCGAGGCGCTAACCTGATCAGCAAACCTTTCACAATACTTTCTAAAATTCAAACTTCATATGTGGCCGTTGGAATAGATCTATTCTATAAACTACCTTTGAATGCTCAGAGTGTTACATTAAGTAAATTTAAAGCTGTTATTTATAAGTGGCTGGTAGAAAGGCCAATTTATGACTTATCATAGTTTTATTCATCTGACATCAGTGGGATAGTTTTTTAGCGTATTGTTCTGCTAAATAGTACACTTTTGTCTCACTAAAATTATTGTATTATTATAATACACTTTTACATGAAACGATTGCGTCTTCTATCAATGAGTGTTTAATTTAAATTGTTTTGATAATATTTTACTGTTAGTATAAGTATTCTGACGTGACCTATTGCATGTAATGTCTAATGATGAATAAAAATCTTATCTTATGACATAGCTTTTTTCTACTGTCAAACAAATACACACTTGTTATGGAACCAAATTAATAAAGATCTTTCAATTTTGATGTGCTGGTGTAAATAAAATAAAATTTTAGTGAACGTTGGAAAAACAAAGTATGTAAATTTTGATTTTGAAGATTTTAACTTTTATTCTGATTTCAAATTTCATGAATTTAGCTGTACGGATAACAAAGGGAACGTATGTAACTATAAATATATTAAAAAACGAAGACAATTTTAAATATCTTGGTATAATTTTTGATTCGAAATTAACATGGGAAAAACATATATCAGTCTTGCAAAATAAACTTAAATCCACTACAAGAACATTTTATTTTTTTGCGGAATTTCTGTAATGAGAGATTGTTACGAATTCTGTATTTTGCTCTGGTTTAGTCAAGGCTTTAATACGGAGTTGTTTACCGGGGAGGGACGTATAAATATTTAATAGAGAGTCATACAAAATCATTTTATGAGAATAATTACGCGCAAACATTCAATTAAAAACTGTACCATTGCAACATCCATTTATTTTTAAAACCCTTAGGCGGTTTTACACTAGAGGTGATAATTTAGGAACAACAGCCTAAATTATTCTACCAGAAGCATAGACCGGCGAATGTTTAAAAAACCTAAAGTTAACACTAAAGCATTCTTTTATTTACAATGGTCCAACTAATTTTAATAAATTGCTTTATAACGTTAAAATATCTATGAGTGTTAGAGAATTTTGTAGTTAATTAAGAGCGCTGTTGTTATTACATTAGAATTGTAACTCATTTTACAATTAATAATTCCTCCTATAGTATTATTATTTAGTTATTATATAAATCATGTATATAAGTAAGTTAGGATTAAATTAACATGAAGAATATGTAAATAGCAAAGAATTGTGTATATATATATATATATATATATATATATATATATATATATATATATATATATATATATACAAGTAAACTAATACCTATACATTTAGCATAAATTCTAGTTTCTGGTTGAGATATGTGTTTTAGTTAGTAAGATAAAGATTGTAACAAGGAAATATTTTTGTTTTGTTGGTGACTCAGGCATTGTTATCTATTATTAATCTGTAGTGCAGGCGCCAAGGGGAGCAACCCGGCTGATAAAATCATGAATCCATAGACTGGACTCTGATAAGAAACCTGTTTTATTTTGTTGTCCACCGACTACACTACTAGCAAAAGTCAGTCAATTCCAAGTACAATTTTGTTTTGATGTAGATTTGATCTTGGAATAAATTCATTTATTCATTTTAAGGCAAACTCAACAGTGTCGGAAATATACTTCACTCGAACCCAAAATTCTCAAACACGTGCAAAGCCTACGATATTGCGGCAAAGCCGCGGATAACTGCTAGTTATCTATTAAAAGAAACAAATGAAAAAATAAATAGAAACAATAACAACAAATAACATACAATAAGGAAAACGCAGCAATCAGCATTTATCAAATAGTAGAACATCAAACGAAATTTCCTTAGATTTCTGCAGGCAACAATGGAACAGTACAGTAGTGTAAATTGCGTACTACCATCCGCAGGCGCGGTGTCGCTGCGATATAGTGCACTACAATGAGGGAAATATATTCCTGGTCGCAGCGAGCGTGCACGAATGTTAAACAACTTTCATTGTCACCTACAATCATAACACGAACAGGCTCAGGTTCTTTAATGTGTTTTGAAAAGCTGCCAACGGCGAGGAACAGATTGAATTACAGATGGTTCCGAAGACTCGTGCTAGCAGCAGCAGGTACTCAAAGAATAAATTGCAGTTTTTGCCAATCACACTTAACACAAAAACTCAATTAAATTGATCCAGAAATTCGTCAGTTACCTATCAATCTTCGAATACGATCGAGGTTAGACGAACCATCTGAATTCTGGGTATGACCTATTACAACGATCTTAAACAGTCTAGTGGCACAGATCCAAACTCTGCTGTGAATTGCACTGAAATTTTGTTTATTGGAAACTAAAAAAATACTTTCTACTTTTATGTCAGTTCCTTATATTTTGTAAAGTGCAGTGACCCGCGAGGGAGACCCGCATAACGTTCTCAGTTTAATTTCAACTTAAATGAAACATTAATACATAACAAAATGAAACTGATCCATATAGTACTATGATCCATGGTTCAAATAAAATACAGTATACCTAGAATATTAGTTTAAATTCGTTACAACAACAAACCCTCCCCTAGATACGTTCATAGGTGATTTGTTGTTAACTTTTAAACTTCATGCGGATATTTAGTAAAAAATGTAGTTTTTCTGTTGTTATGTAACTATAAAAAAATTGAGATTTATCAGAAGGTTCCTTTTTTACAATATGCCTACGCTTAGTTTAACGCAAGTTGAAATATACCTTGGATATTTGTATCCAATGGGGTTACAACTCCTAAAAGCCCACCTGGATACGCCTATTCCCCCGGCAGACATAACAGAAACTATGTCAGCCTTCAATTACGCCCCGTCAAATTCTATGATTGGAGATGACCCATAATAGAAATATTTTTGTCTTTGTAGAAATGACGTTTCATACTAAATTTAAAGTCTACAGATGGAATCGTTCTCGAAATATCTTGCCACATATATTATATGTTACAATAATACGAAATATCTCGCTACATATATTATATGTTACAATAGTACGAAATATCTTGCCACATATATTATATGTTACAATAATACGAAATATCTCGCTACATATATTATATGTTACAATAATACAACATATCTCGCTACATATATTATATGTTACAATAATACGAAATATCTCGCTACATATATTATATGTTACAATAATACAACATATCTTGCCACATATATTATACGTTACAATAATACGAAATATCTTGCCACATATATTATATGTTACAATAATACGAAATATCTTGCCACATATATTATATGTTACATTAATACGAAATACCTTGCTACATATATTATATGTTACAATAATACGAAATATCTTGCCACATATATTATATGTTACAATAATACGAAATATCTTGCCACGTATATTATATGTTACAATAATACGAAATATCTTGATACATTCAGATTTTTGTTCATTAAGATAGATTTCATAGCAGTGTTCAAATAATAACACAATTTCCGGTAAACAATAGAGGGCACTACAACGAGAGAGTACTCTGAATCCGAATGTAGTCAAGGACTTTGAATATTGGCTTTCCATTTTTTGTCTCTTTATTATCTGAAAAAAATCTCACGCGTTATATTCTCATATGTTGGTACTCCGTTAATTTAAACTTGCATTTAATTTGCTATTTTATCGTTGCCAGCATGGTTATCTATAGGAAAAAAGTAAAAATACTTGCTAAGGCTCACCAAATCCCACAGAGTGATGGTGCATCATTGAACTCAGCGTCACTCATATGCAAAATATGACTGATATTTTGATTCCATGCAAAATTTTAAGTCTGTGAATCAGTTCCTTTCCGAGATGTCGTGCGGACAGACAGACAGACAGAAATGAAAATTGTCCAACCCTACGAGTGATAGACTTCGCTGCTGTTCACCTAATGAACCAAATTGCGAATGTGTACATATAGGGCAGTCTATTCAAAACTGGTTTCCTTTGAGATTGTGGGACAGCATATTTATAGCAGTTGAAGTTACTCAAAAATGCCCTGTAATTATCATCCACTGATACATTAATTTCCAATGATTGTATTGTATTGTTGATGCTACAGAGAATTGATTACAGAGAATTTGGGGCTTTTTTAATGGAAAAGGGGGCGACACAACACCGATGTTTTAGAACAACTGATAGCATCATTATGAGGTAATTGTATAAATACTGCATTTGTAGTGAGATAAGCCAAGATTAAAATTTGAAATCATCACTTCTATATAATTCATACTAGTTAAACTATTATTAATACAGGTTTCTGTAGTTTTACAAATTCTTGTTGGTTACCTCACATTTATAGCAAAGTTAAAGTTTGATAGTGAATCACAAAAGCTGTGTACATTTAATATAAAGGTCTTTTCTCATACTTTAGAATGCCGTATGGAATTTCATCAGTCCCAGGCATATATCAAAGAATCGTTGAACAGTCCTTGAACAATTTAGAAGGCACGTATGTGTTCATGGTCGATGTCCTTACCACCGCACCAGATAACGAAACTCATATTCGTAGGTTACAAGAAGTTTGTAAAACGCCTTAGTGAAAAAGGATTTTCAGTCAAAAAAGATAAATGTACGTTCTTTGCAGACAAGATCGAGTATCTTAGTTTTGATAAATAGGGACTGCATACCTCTAAATCTAAAATTAAAGCAATCAATGAAGCTCCTGTACCTAAATCTGCCACACAAGTGACAGATTTTATTGGCTTAGTAAATTATTATGGAAAGTTTATCAACAACATGTCAACAATCTTAAGTCCGTTGTATAACTTGTTGAAAAAAGACGTGCCATTTAACTTCGATGAAAAGTGCCTTAAATCCTTTAACCATGAGAAAGATATTTTAACTAAAGCGCCAGTACTCATTATGATCCTAGTTTGCCTGTAAAACTAGCGGTAGACGCAAGCTCGACAGGGTTGGGCTGCGTACTTAGTATCGTAACTTCGGAAGGCGTTGAGAAGCCTATTGCATATCACTTTCATACACTATCCCTAGCAGCATGTCAATATTCACAAATAGATAAGGAAGCGTTAGCAGTAGTATCTAGTGTTAAGAAATTCAATCAATATCTGTATGGTAGAAAGTTCACATTATATATATACACACCACAAGCCTTTGTTAAGCATATTTGGTCCGAAAAGGGTTTACTTGTTTTGGCGGCAGACGCCTTGGTAGCCTTTGAGTACTAAACACATAAATTGGAAACTACACCTATTTTATTCACGTCAAAAAAACAAGTTGATGATTTTTTGGCCCCTTTCAAAATGGCGGAGAATAACATAAATACAAAGAATAATATCTCCATGTACAGAACTTTGAAATAAAACACAAATAAAAGTGCCATTATAGGACATAGTTCATTGTCTGCAACTGTTAAACATGTTAAATAAGTCAAATGTGTTTCAGTGGAACACAAGATCACTTAAACATAAATGGTCAGAACTTATGCACACAATTACAAAGAACAACATCCATGTGTGTATGATTCAGGAGATTGTAGGACTGTAGGTCCACGTCTAGTTTGACGAGGGTGGCTGACGTCACTTTTCTGCAGGTAGGACAGTTAGTCCGCAGGTGTCGGCGTGGACTAACTGTCCTACTTTTCAAAACTGACCTGGCCGTGTATTAGTTTTTTCTACCTGCACTTATTCTTTATTATGGTCAGTGATGCTTCCACTGCATTCGCACAGCGTACTGCAAAAGCAATAAATATTAAACAACAGTTTACTCAAGCTATCACATATGAAGTGGATTACTTATAGGGATTATATCTTAACGAATTCCATATAGCATTATATTACTTTCTGATTAATTTGGCATTGTCCTAATGAATCATAAACATCTACAGTAAGTTTGTATTAGTTATTCCTTATATTGGACCATCGTTTGTATAATACTGTATATACCAGTAGACACGTTACTCGTAGTACACGTTAATTGCAATGGATGGTCTATTGTTTTTGTTAACATTGTTAATAGTTAAAATAACCATTTAGTTCATATCTAATATATCATTTTTAAAGTTGTACCAAATTTAAGTTAAATAGATACGAAGAAAAAAAATATGTTATTACCTTAAAATAGTGGCTCTTGGGCATATAATCCAAACAGTAAACAAAACATCTGCCTACACAGACATACTAACTTACATAATAGTGACCTTATGCCGCTAACGATACGTTGTAAATATCACTCAAACAGGAATTCGATGATGAACGGCTAAAAAAAAAATTTGTCTCGTTTCATTCAAACTTCTAATTGCTATTTATCGCTATATCTCGCTGCGAAAAAAATTAAACGTTATTTCAAATAGTGATCCCGGAACGACAGGAAATAACATGTTTAATTACTAGCAGTTATAAGGACCTCGAACGCTCCAAATTCTTAAATTTATTCTTAAACCCTATTAGTTTTATTCCCCTTTAAAATAAACCGTTAAACCGTTAAAAGTTTTAAAAATTTGGTGTTTAGTTAATAAAAAAGCCCTAGTTAATATTGCTTTGTTTTTTCGAACAAGGTACATACAAACTTCTGAGAAACCTACTTCTGTCAAAAGTCAAATAAACTATGCGTTTTATAACTATATGAAAGTTATATAGTACATTCCTTTGATGTCTGCATACAGTACTCATCATGCATACTCAATATTTACTAAAGTGTACAGTTAAAAGTAGACTTTTAATAAAACTTTTAGTTTATTTATCTAAATATTTGTCTTACTTGTGCTCAACAGTGGTCGCAAAAAAGTTTGAAATAAGAAGTGTTGTTATTATCAAGCTTACTCTATGCTTATCATGACTAAATGTAAGGTAATTTATGATTGTGCTACTATAAAAACAATGTTTACACAGAAAAATTGACTAAAGTTAAGAGGCTCTTATACTATTATATAAATGTCTTGTTCTCTTTACCTGATTTTTCTGTGCATTCTTACGATATTTTGATTGTTGTTCTTCTAGTCGGAGCGAAAACGTATCCAATAAAGCAAAGACCACTATAAATCGTTACAGACATTCTTAAGTTAGAAATTGCGTAACTAACCTGACTTTATTTTATGTATATAATTTTGTTTCATCCTTTTTGTAGCTGTCTTATGTAGTGTACTGAAAACTATTTAGCAGATATAGAGTTTAGATCTCGAAACTTCCATTCAAGTGCTGCAGTGTGAGTACGACGATCCCTTGTCAACCCCTCGTCAAAAGAAACCCGTGAGTCGGACAGTGGGTCCCAGGCCGGGACCGTGGACCCACTGTCCACCCCTCAAGAAGTAGGTAAGAAATGCTTCCGGCAATTTTTATGACGTAGACCTACAGTCCGTTTACCGATTCAGGAAACTTGGCTAACAGATCAAGATTACATTAAAGATAAAATGTACAATATTGAAAGGGTAAATATATTTGATTTATATGGTGGTGTTGCAATTATTTTACACAAGTCTGTTACATAATATATAAAAAAATATCTAGCTACAACAACAATGTAATATAGTTAATCTGTATTGAAATAACTAATTTTAAGAAACCTATTTACATTTAAAATGTATATTGTAAACATTCAAATAAAATTGAAAGAAGTATTTGGCAACAATACTTATTCAATCAAGATCAAGGTTTTACATTATTATGTGAGGATACGAATGCTCATCATCCATACTGGGGAGCAATTACTCCTAACACAAGAGGAAATGATATTTTTCATGAATATAACAATTCATTATTTATTTTGCTTAATGATCACAGTCACACTACAATTCCCTCCTTAAATCATCAAGCTTCTACCCTTGATTTATCTTTTGCGTCACCAAATATGCATGCTTTACTAGATAAATGGGAAGGATGTAAGGATTCTATGAGTAGTGATCACTTACCTATAAGTATACAATTTAATATGACAAGGCTTCCATTTAAGTATAATCCAGATTTAAGTAATATTAATAAAAAAAAAATTAATTTAAAAAAAGCAAACTGGCCACTTTTCACAGAGACTATTGAAACAAAAACTAGGCAGCTACAACCAGTCTCTCCTGAACATAAAATGAGAGAACTCTATAATATTATTACATAGTTTAGTGAAGTATCTATTCCCAAAGTTAAAACTCCCATAAATAATTCAAGGCAAGCTTTTTCACCAAAACCATAGTGGACAGACAATTGTTCCCGGGCTATTGCCCAAAGACGGCTAGCATTCACTACATTCAAGAAACAAATGACTGCAGTTAACTACAGTGCATATCAAATAGCTCAATTAAAGGCTAGAGAAGAAATCCAGTTGGCCAAAAAATTAAATTGTGAAAAATCATGCGAAGATATTGGGGGAAAAGATCAAGTACATTGAAGAATAGTGAAGAAGTTAAAAATCAACAATAGTATTAATCATAATGCGCTGTTATAAGTAACAACGAGGAATTGTGTGAGGGTTTCATGAAACACATAATTGCAGACTATGTACCCCATGTTATTGAAATGCAATGCATCGAAATGGAACTATATATATCAACAAATGACTCTTTAGAAACATACTTTACGTTAAAAGAGTTACAACTAAGAGTACTAATTAAGAGTAAAAAATGAACACATCACCAGGCCGAGATGGGATTTGTTATAAAATAATTAAATGTTTGCCAATAAATGCCGTTAACATGCTCCTAGAAGTTTTTAATGATGTCTGGAATGCACATACTGACATTCCTACAAATTGGGAACACATCAAGGTCATTGCCCTACTTAAACCTTCTAAAGATAAAAATCTGGAGGAATCATACAGACCAATTTCATTGATTTCTTGCTTTGCTAACATTTTTATCACAATGATCAAAACCATAGAAAAACTTGATCTAATTCCTAGCACTCAATTTGGATTCAGAAAAATGAAAGGTTGCATTGATTATCTTATTACTTTCATAAAAGACACTTCAATAGACCTGTCGTACAAAGAAACTACTGTAGGTGGGTGGTCGGCGAATGCAGACAAATTGTGATCTATATTCTGTAGTTCAGTTTTCATAATTAGTGTTGTGTTTAGTTTTTTATTAAGTGCATGTTTTAGAGTAAGTCATGTTGACACGCAACATGGTGGTTGTGATTCCTGACTTACGCGTGTCACAACGCTCTGGTATGATTTGTTTATTTTAACCTAGTTTGTAATTAATTGTTAGGTTAGTTATTTACCTGAAGAACAGATCAGATTGCAGATCTCGAAACGTAGTGTTACTGATTTTTTGTATCACTGAACAATGGCAAATGTCCGGAAAAATCCCGTTTCTTCAAGAATTTCAACATGTACTCCATTGGGAAAATACTCAGAGGAACATCAGTGTTCTCAGTAATGTGTTTAACTTTGATCCTCGTGACATCCTACAAAGTAAATTGAGTTATCATAAAGTTACAGGTAATGTACTGATCCTTGTCCAATGATATCCCACAGCCCTTACGCGATGTACTGTAAATAAGTCAGCCATTAATATTTAGAAATTTTGTCACTATTCTTAATTGAATTATAATCTGTGGTTGAATACTACAGAATTTTTATTGGAAACCTTTTTTATTCCTCGTGAATCACAAGTTGTCATACTCTATAAATACGTATTATATCGCTGTTATGTTACCGTTGAAAGAAAATAAATAAACACTTTTATTGCAATTGCCTTTTAACACATACAAAATAATACGTCTACAAATAATACAATTTTGAAAATAAACCAACTTGAAAAAAGTGTATAAAAATCTAGGAACAAAAGGTGAAAAAAACTTTAACTCCAGAAACTCAAAGTTATTCAAATCCGATACAACACAATTCTTGAATGCGGTGCATAATTTTAAGACACGTGTATTAGACAATTAATTCCAAAATTTTATTACAAACAAGTACCCCCCCCTATGGAAGTCCTTCTAAATATTTATTTAATAATAATCAAACGATACATTTAGGTTTTAAACTTTCCACCATAGTAATATCGAAGTCGATAGTTGGGTATACATAAATACACTGCATTTGTGTTATGTTCACGGAATTTACAATACAAATAATTATACCATGTTTTATGTGTATAAAATGTGTGAAAGTATGTAGGATTTTGGATATTTGTCATCGTAGGCGTACCCAAAGGGGGTTCTAGAATCATTCTACATTGGTCCAAATATTCAAGGTATATTTTAACTTGCATTAAACTGAGAGTATAGTCTACTTATAGTCAAACCATGTATCATAGTTCAGTTTTGGTATTATTTGTTTTCATATTTTAACAATAACAGCTAAGATATAGTAAAACACAAGAATCTTGCTCGGTAATTTTCAGAATGACAAGTCCGTCTGAAACTGGTAGGGGCTGCAAATATAATACAGCCACTGTCTCTTCCACACTTCCCGCGCTTCTAACGACAGCGAGTAAATCATGAACGCCTAACGCTCAAATCTCTAAACGGCTAATCTGTAATAATCTTAACCATAGCTATCGCTTTCGTTGTTTATTACTTCTCAGGCGCTATACGTTTATTAGTGATGTGTTAATTATGAATATATATATATATATATATATATATATATATATATATATATATATATATATATATATATATATATATATAGTGATAACAGTAACAAAATAAAATAAAAGTACAAAATATTTAGTTTGCTGATTTTACCATTTTAAAATATAGTAATCTTACGACTGACCAGAGGCCAATAGCAAAAGGCGATCGTCACGGCAGAAAAAAGATGGCGGCAAATAAGAAAGGGAAAGGATTGGGCCTTTTTTATAAAAAAACGATGGCACTGAACGATGGTAAATTACCGGCAAATCCTGTTTCATTCACAATTCTTCCATCGTCAAAAATAAACATCAAACAAAGATTTTAAATTCTTTACTGAATTTAAATTAATCTGGATTAAAATGTACATAAATGTTTTTCATTCTTTATGATAAATTTTAGCTGAAAAGTTTCATAACCTGTGCAGTGCCAGATAAATTTGGATTATAAAACGCAAATGTAATCATTATTTTTCTAATTCTAAATTACTTGGGAAAAAGTTCAGATTTTTCTTTTCATATTCACCTTCCGCGGAAGGCTATAAAAGAATTGTTGGTTCAGGCGTTCTTGAGATTAGCTTATGTTTATTTATAAGATATGAGACTATTTAATCTTTTTTAATGGTTTGAATGTATATGGTTAACGAATTGAGAGATCTGGCTTTAGAGAATTGGTAATGAAATGCCTTATCATAAAAAAAACTGGTCCTTATTATTGCAATTTTCTCAAGGATACATGACTGAGATTAACGCCTAAAATTATTCCTCATGGATGTGGACAGAAGGCGGCCCCTATCCCGACCACCCATCCAGAATATCCTGTTACTCCAGAGGCAGCGCGACGTTCCTTTCAAAACTAATTGCAAATTCTATGCTTCTTATCGTAAGAGAAAGAATAAATGCTAATGATATAACATTTAAAATATTAATCCTATAAAATTGGTGCTGAACAACTAGTAAGGCTAATACAACTTGAAATGAATCAATGCACTAACTTTATGTTTCAATTTTAATACACATGTGTTCTGTTGCGAAGTGTTTGGATATAAAATTCAAATGTTGCTTGTGGATTAGTCACATTTTTCCAGTTTAAGTAAAGGGTCATTATTGTGTGTGAATTTTGATAAAAATTTACAAAAGGTTTGGCGAAGGAGAATGTTTAAATGTCGCCAGTTAAAATGTAAGTGGTTTAGGAAAACTGCGTTACTTCATGTAAATTTTTCAAAAAAGCAGTAGTAATGTGCTCTTCCTCGCTATTAATTTTTTGGAGCGTACTTAATCCGTGGAAACAAAGTCGACGAGAAACACATGTCCAGGCTCAGTTCCAAGAAGAAGGGATGTGTTTATTTACGGCCATCAGCTGACCGCCACTGTGACAGACGAGTGACGACGAATAAGAGGCTCATTGATTTGTATCGCAACTTCCTGACCTAAGACCCCTCGGGCCCAGACCCCTCAGTAGTCAGTATCGCCAGTCACACTCGGTCGGCCAGCCATGGACACTCGACGGTTCTACATCTCGGCACTCTTCTTGTGCCTTACCACCCAACTCTCCTTATCAGGTAAGCCAAAAGTGCTGGATTACAATCTATTGTGTTAAATTACTACTTTTATATCACCACAAAAGCTTTTTGTAATTACACCGTGATGGATTTTGAAAGGAGACGTTTTCAGGCCAACTCGATTTGTAATAAGCTAGTAGTCGGGTATTTATTTATTGCTAATTACAAATAAAAGAAACAATGTTTTTAAATAAGGAAACCATGGAAGTAACCATTCAGCAGACTTTGGACCGCTTGTCGTTATGTACCGTAGATGTAATTGATAGCCATCTTTGTACCGTACCACAATGATGTTTGTAAAATACAAAAACAGTGTTGATTTAGCTATTCTAAAATCTTAACCGTTACGCCATCCAATTTGGAAGAAAATAGATTGTTAAAGATATCTAGTAAAGCAGCGCTAAAAGAATAAACTATGTAAGCAATTTTATCCAACTTTTCGACGAAAAGTGACCTACATTAGTAATCAGGTCAAGATTAACTATTTTATGATAACACTAGACTTTCAAAGTCCATTATTTAGATGTTAACGGGTTGTCTACAAATACACTATCAACATTTTATGATCTTGACTCATACTATATTCATCCAGTAATAAACACTATTATATCTATTATATTCACGTCATATTATAAGTTGTTCACTGAATATGGGAAAAGGTGCATATCAAAGAAACAAGCAAGAATTGAATATAAGTGTAATATAAAATAAGTGAACATAAGCAAAAAATGAAAAACCTTCAGTTAATACATTGAACTCAGTGGACGCACTTGACTGCTACTCTGGCTGTAATATTAGATTCATGAATTGTGCCTTATTGAAGAAGTTAAAGTACTCAATTAAAGATAGTAACTAGCTCTTTTAATAGAGTAGCACATTAGCACATTTGTAAATATTTATTGTTGAAATAAATGATTAGAAACAACTGATTTATATACAGTATATTAAGTAAGGGTAACAAGATATAATCAGTATATTACGGGTAACGTTATAAAAACTCAGTTTATTACAGGTTAGGATTTCATGAGGGACAAGGTTAAACGCATTACCGAGAATACTTACGTTTTATAACAGTGTTTAAATAGATGTTTAAAATCAATTAATTAGATGTTTAAATTCTTCACTGGCGAAATTTAGATTAAATGAAACAAATGTTTTTCGCCCTTTATGATAAGTGATAAAAGTTTAGTGCCAGTTAAAATTGATTTTGAAACGTAAATATTATCATGATTTTTTTTTATAATTCTAAATTACTCACTTTTAATGTACTGGAGAAGTTAAAAAACTATCAGTGAAAATATTGACACAGTAACACTATTAATAATGGAACATTGATTGAAATACAACATACCCAAGCAAGATGTTGTCATATTGAAGTTAAATTTAAAATTAAATTGTTAAAGAAATCATCACATTATGTAATGGTTACCTCAAGAAGACTAAAATCATTTCGAAAACAAATTAAAAGAAACAATTCAAATGTAATTGCATGTCTTTATTGCAACAGTTTTCCAAAGAAATTAGGACATATCTATAAACTAATAATAAATCTATATATATAAAAATGAAACTGTTCGTGTGTAACAGCATCACTCACAAACGGCTGGACGGATTCGCCTAATTTTTTTTTTAATTTGTTCGTCTTGATCTGTAGAAGGTTATAGGATACTTTTTATCCCTTTCCCGATTCAGGATTCCGCCCCACTGGTTACAGAAATACCCGTAAGAAATGCATTGCAGCAAACATATGTTATTAAGTGAAAGAGTCTTTTCAAATTTTTAATCAGCTGTTCTTTGTAAACATATATAATGCGACAAAAAAATTGTTGTTATTTTTGACAGTAACTAAGTAAACATAAATATTTTTGACGTTTCTATGTAAACAAACATTTTTTGACATTTACAACGTGTCACAAATGTCAAATTTTTGATAAACGTGATTTGATATCTTTTTTTACAATTTCCAAGAACAGTGTTATTTTCCATCAGTAAAAGGTTTAAAAAAATAGGCAAGTATTTTTGTTTTCTCATGTAAATATTCTTTGAAGAATGTTTTTCTCAACATTTTTTTTTTTACAGAATTCCTTTGAGCAGTTTTTTGACGAATTTTATTGGAAAATAACATAATGCCGCCAAGAAAAAAAAGTGCTTTAATCCGTCACAGCGCACGTGCGATAGCAACAAAACGAATTCGTAATAATCAAAGCAACGACCAGCGCGCAAAGGTAAACGAATTGAATCGAATACGAACATCAGCATCAAGAATGATGCTGTCGCAAGAAGAAAGAGAAACATCAAATTTGAATGATAGATTGAGAATGCAAAGTAATCGAGCGGTTTGCAAACAGATCAGGCGATGCACGACTTCAACATGACATGTATAAACAAGCTTTTAATTACGATCCTTCAGCAGACTACAATCAACACCCAAAAATGAATATCGGTCACATGAATGTAACTTGCCCACATTGCCATGCACGGAAATTTCCAAACGAGGGCACTAGGAATGTGTTGCAGCAACGGGAAGGTGTATCTGCTACCACTTCAAGAACCTCCTGAGCCACTTTTTGTCTTTAACATCCGGAACAACTCCCGACTCTAAACGTTTTCTACAGGATATACGAAAGTACAACTCTTGCTTTCAGATGACATCTTTTGGGGCAACCAAAGTAGTGACACATGCGGGATACATGCCTACGTTTAAAATTCAAGGACAGGTTTATCATCAAGCCGGGTCATTATTACCTGAACCCAATCAAGATCCACGATTTTTACAAATATATTTTTACCGGAAATAACGACATTCAAATTGATCAACGGTGTGGAAATATTCCAGGAGTCGACCGCAAAATCGTACATTTCATTACAACAGATGCTACAAGAAAAAAACAATTTGGTTAGAATGTTCAAAAAATGCTTTACAAACGAATGCCAAGCGATGAATATAAAATTGTTATCAGAGCAGACAAAACACCAACAGGAGAGCACGAAAGACGTTTTAATGCCCCAACATCTGATGAAGTTGCAGTTATAATTGTCGGCAATGAATTTGATAAACGGGATATTGTTCTACAAAAACGGAGTAATTTGTTGCAGCGCATTTCAGAAACTCACCGTTCTTATGATGCTCTACAATACCCGTTACTTTTTTGGGAAGGCGAAGATGGATACAATTTCAACATTTATCAGATTGATGCAGTGACACATGCCGCTACAAATAAAAAGGTTTCAGCAATGAATTACTACGCTTATCGTATAATGGTGAGAGAGGGGCATAATCATCTGTTACGTTGCGGACGACTGTTTCAACAATTCTTGGTGGACATGTATGCAAAAATGGGGGGGGGGGTGGGGGGGGGGGGGGGTGGGGGGGGGGGGGGGTGGGGGGGGGGGGGGGTGGGGGGGGGGGGGGGTGGGGGGGGGGGGGGGTGGGGGGGGTTATAAAATGATTTGTTAATTTTGTAACAATGATTTATCCTAAGCTGCGAATCTAGTCGGATTGAATGTATTTGGATATCTCTTTCCTTCTTTCTTATTATTTTCTTTCATTTTGTAGTTCTCTCGTTAATAAATATAATATTATAAAGTATTTAATTCTTTATAAAATTCTCCAGTTTTCATCAGAATTTTTGTAGAGTTAGTTTTATATAGTTTATATTGATTTGTAATGGATTTATTTTTCATAATTTAACTAAACACTTAGTTACCTGGAAGAATGAATTCCCAGAATTCGAAATGTATACATTTGTACGAAAATAAATAAAGTGTTAAAAAGTGTTAAAAAAGGTTTAATTATTATCATAAGGATATTATATCACAAGAACACTTTTTCGAGGCTACATCTGATAATAATAAACCTAGATATAAGATTTTCAGCAGCCCTAAAAGTCTACACTAGGAAATTAAACCCAGTATGCTTATGTAATCTGTTGCTAATTTGCACATTGCGATAGTTTAGTTAAGCGTAGGACGTTTGTATTTTATTTAATTTTACTGAAAGGTATCTCCTTGTGCTAGCTCAAAATTACTTACATATAAACAATTTGGACTTATACAGGGTGTAAATGAAAGTCACTGCACAGGTATAAATAGTTTTTCTAGAATGATAACAGAATAAATCAAACAAGATTCTGGTAACATCAATAACTATAACACCTAAAAATCTACTTTTCTGAACGAACTATATAGTTTCTTCTGTAATATCATGGGGACGGTCACACGCATGGCATAAGTCGGAAGGAAATACTTTAAATAAGGAACGAGACATTTAGGTCAATACGGACATCATTTTAAAGGAATTATCTAGGTCAGAGTTTAATGCCGCAAACTCAACAACTCAAAAAAGATTGATCCAGATAACGAAATGGCGGCTGGTTCAAAGGTTTTACTAGGTGTAACATTTTATTAGTAGCCATATACCCCAGTAAAGCATAAACTGCAACCAATACGAATACTGCAGTTCTAAACTACTACATTATGCTTGTCAGTTGTACAGAAAGTGAATTATGACGTTAGTTATCCTCAGAGGGTTACAAACATTTGGTTCCTAATATATTGGATTAACGGGAAAAACTCTAGGATAACAGTAACAATTAGAAAATCTCTTTATCTTTGGGTCGCAGTTAGGATCTTTCCTATTAGCACACGTCTATTCATAGGATAAGGCGTACTTCTAGTGTTGTCTTGTTTTCAGTAGTGCTGTCCATCCTTTTCTATACAGTGCGCTTTTAGCGTACAAACGAGTTTGTCGGTTATTGCTTGTAGTTTCTTCAACTACAAAACAGCATACGTTGCCTTGAACGAAAACGTGACACATATAACACTTCTTATGATGGTGGTTGGGGAAATAACAGCACCGATCACAACGAGGAAGCATGGCTATATTTAATTTAAATGACATAACTTTACACGGACTAGACAAAAGCTCACATTTCTAGAAACAACTGTAGGGGAAGAAACTGTATCAAACGCCTTTATGATAAAACATGAAGTGGTTTCCGGATCGTCATAGGTATTCAGGGAATGGCCCGCTACACAGCGGACACACCGAAAGACAACTCTTTAGATTGTATTGAGCAGTCATTTATTGAGACATCCGCAAGAGTCCCTACGCTCGAGCAGCACAAACTCATTGACATCCTTTGGTTACGTTCCTGTTAAAATAACTTCTAAAAGGTTCTAATTTTAATGCCTTATAAAGGTTCCATTTTGAGTGTGCACGAACATCCAACAGAACTAGTGCGACTATTCGAATCGAGGTATAGATATTTTAGTGAAAACTATGAATGAAGCCAAAATAAGATCGCAAACGAAACTCGGAAATTGATGTATAACAAATATTGTGTCTTGTCGCGAATGAGTGTTCATTTAATTGCTGAATGGTAAGGCGTAAAACAGGCAACAATTGCCGTTCACTGGAAGTAGTAGGGCGAAATTCCTCACTGGACTAACGGGAGGCACATATACGCTGTAGTATCCACTAAAGGTGAATGTCTGGCACCATGGTTGTGATAGGTAACCAGTTGATGGGTCCTTTCTTTATTGAAGGAAATTTAAATTGCAATATCATACACAACCCGTTTGCTGGAAAAATGAAATTACACCAGCACTTCTTTGAAACAAGTTTTTTTAGAACCATTTTCCAGAATAATCTCTGGTTTCAACAGGACGGAGCAACCCCCCACCACGTAACGGGCCATCGACGTAAGGAGCCTATTTAAACACTGTTTTTTGGGCAAAATAAGATGTGGTGGATCGGAAGGCGGGGAACATGTAGACAATGGCCAGCACGTTCCACCAGGTATGTCTTCCATTAGGGGACTAATTTTCGTTTCGGGTTTCCTTAAGGATTAAACGTCCTACACCCAAACTAAGCCTCAAAATTTAAATGAATCTGAGACAAAGAATACTGTCAAGAATGTCAGACGATTTCCTCAATTTAGATCTGACAAAATTCTGTTTATATAGTTTTTTTACTGTGCGTTCTTTCCAACTGACAATATAACCGGAGGTGAAACAATTCGCGAAACATTTACACTGAAAAACATTTTGGTAAGTATAAACATCTTTTTTTAAAATAAAACATGTTGAGCACAGCCGCCATTTCGTACTGGATCAATTCTTTTTGAGTGCGGTTGTTGCAGGCCATTAGACAACTCCTGCTAGATAAGCCCTTTAAAATAATGTCCATATTGGACCTATTGCGGGCCATGGACAATAGCATCCACCCAATAATACTGAAACAAAGAAAACTAGAATTAGCCTACTCATGAATTAGACTGGCTAATAGGGACTAGTCCTTAACTGGCGAACCACAAATGATCAAGGAGATTTCTAATTGTTTACTGTTATCCAGGTTTTCCCCCCGTTATCAATATATTAGGACCAAATTTGTAACCCTTGAGGATAACTAACGTCATAATTCACTTTCTGTACAACTGACAAGCATAATGTAGTAGTTAGCTGCAGTATTTGTTTGGTTGCAGTTTTGCTTTACTAGGATTATGGCTACTAATAAAATGTAACCTAGTAAAACACTTTGAACAGCCGCCATTTTGTACTGGATTCAATCTTTTTGAGTGCGGTTTTGCGGCATTAAACTCTGCTAAATAAGCCCTTTAAAATGATGTCCATATTGACCTATGCTCCTATTTAAGATTTCCTTCTGACTCCTTGCGGGACGTCCCCATGATAGTACAGAAAACTGATAGTTCGTTCAAAAAGTAGATTTTTAGGTGTAGTGTTGATGTACCAAATCTTGTTGATTTATCTGTTATCGTTCAGAAAATATTATACCCTTTTATGTACACCCTGTATAATCTACCAATGAGTGATAGACTGATTCAAATATTTTTAGAGCTTCACTGCTAAATAGATTTTTAAAAACTTATTATTCTATCAACCAAATTATGTATATAATAGTGTGTTTTACAATGTATAATTGTAACGTTTAATTAATACTGTTCGTTAAGATTTCTCAAAGTATTAGTATTATGTTTCCGATCAAGTTAGCTAATGAGAAAAGTTTTAATACTCTGCGGCCCGGCTACAGAATTGTTTGAGCCTACGTAAGCACAAGATTGAGGGTTCAACTTAGCCTGTTATAATGGGCCTAGTTACTAAAGTTAGGCAATTGCCTGTTCGGACTGAAACACTGAGCCGCATTTCCTTTAAGGAACCTTGTAACTAATATGAACGGTTTTTTCATGGTCTAAGGTCAAATCGTGTTATAAACTGCACATGTCTAGTTACTATATAAGACCCTATCCTCGTTATAGTTTATATTTTTTAAATAAGAATGTTTCTACGCATACAAATGTGTGCTATTTCATCAGTATTTATTGTTTTAGATTTTGTAACACTACTGTGTGTAGACTAAATTATGAACTAAATATCTCAGTAGTATCTCTCTGAAAAGAAAGTAAGCACATAATTGTTAACAATACAGCATTCTAGTTCAAGCCGAACAATTTAAACATTTGAAAAGTAAAAATTATAGTATTATGCAGAAGTAAGATCTGAGAATAAAAAAGAGACACAAGAAATACGCGCCGAAGTGGATAGCGGTTGTGATAATAATTACTGATAAAAAAACCCAATTATTGCAAGGTAATTGTATGTTTAGGATTCGTGTGTAGGTACCCACATTCAGAGTAAAGTTCTGAAATAGCTCAGAAGTTTTTTTTAGACATTCTAGTACGCATCAAGGGTATTTAAGGAGGAAAGAAATTACAGAAATAGTATCATAATGCTGTAATCTAGTTTTTTAAAATCCAGAAATCAGGAAATATTTGAGGAAATGAAGTTTATTAAGGTATTTTCATATGCTGAATACCTATGTTGTTCAATATCTACGTACGTTGCAGTTTTTGGCTCGTTAGGTTTTCTGGAACTGATGAACCTAATTAAATTTTACAAAGAATCAGGTGAAATCCATATCTAATTATCTACAATACAATAGGCAAAACTGTTCAAAAAATGGTATGTAAATTGTTGAATTAAAAACAATTTTGTGAGCTAACAACTGAGTTTCAGACCATATGTGTATTGTTCTGTTCGTAGGAATTGGAGTTTCAGTCTGTGGAAGTATTGTTTTTGTCTGTAGTAATTATTGAATTATATTGGAGTATTAATACCACACTTATTTACATGTGAAGAATACACCGACATACGGTGTTTATTTATGGTACATGTGAAGGCAGTGCTACGGCCTCTGTTGGAGAATACAGACAACGTTACCCTTTCAAATGCTGAAACAATTAGTGCTTTCTTACGTTACGGGAAATACAGGATCACTTCCTAAAGCAAAGTTCCAAATATGACCGTTTCTTGCATGCCAACATGATGTAATTTTTAGAGGAAACATTATTGCTGCTGTTGAATATAGTGTGCAATTTATACAGATTTTTTTTACAATAAAATTTTGATAAAAGTGTCCATCACAAGTTTTGATATGTTTGTTGATAAAATAACAAACTTATTGTTGCCTAAAGATGAAAGAAAGCATTTTCTTAAAGATTAGCTTAGAAAAAATGGCCATCCTTTATAGTGATGACATGCTTCTCCCAGAACTTTACAGATTAGTATCATTACATAGTACTAGATTATATCGCAATCTATTATATGAGACTGTATAGAGAGACAGCCATACTATTTAAAAGACTACCCTCTATCATCTCGATCTTAATCCTATCGAGCTGATATTGGCTATCATTAAAGATCATATCGGCCCTAAAAAGATAAACTTACAGTTTTTTTTCCCAAGTCGAGAAAATTGTAGAATAGAAAATAATGAGCATGAGGGATTCTGGATTAGGTAAAACAAATGTGCACATGTTAAAGGGGGCAGATTATTGGTTATCTTATCAAAGAAGGCAACATGGGACGATCTTGTTTAACACTCGTTTATCATATTCCTGGGCAGTGGGTTGGACTCAGCAGATAGCGACTCTGACGGTGAGTACAGGAGCAAGATAGAGGAACTTCAATATAGAATCTAAATTGGAGTATAATGAGTAAGTGTTTGGTTTTTCATTAATTCACATATAATAATGCTTTCATTTGAATGATATCCTAGGGACCTGGTTGTTTCTAGTATAATGGATAAAAGATGGAAAATAGAACTGGTTATGTTATGTAAAATATTTTTACTTTCAACTATGTATTTTAAATTTGATATTATTCTTCTAGTCAATGATAAAACTAAACGTTTGTCACAACTACAAAAGCAAAGTTAGCGTGCAGTCAAAAACAAAATTTCATTTAGAAAATAATTTCCATTATGTACATAATTTATAAAAGACCTATGGATTAAGTTATAATTGTTTGAACTAATGATTCCCCCGGCCTCGTGGGTCCAGTACGAAAAGAACGAAACGCACACTAGGAAAAACATCTAGTAAAGAATTTATAAATATTTATAGCTTTTAAATTAAGAAAAAATGTATTAAAATGTTTTGAATTACTATTTATTTATTACTTAGAACTTTTTAGTAGTTTTCAAAATCATCCATAAGCAACTACTTAGTATTACAAAATATTTTATTATATGTTGGAATCATCTATGATTCACTCTAGTGATGAGTTCAAAACAAATATTTATTTAATATCTGACAAAGGGGGATTTAGGGTTTAAAAATATCTCAAGATTAAGCATGAAAGTGCCGTAAACCCTTCAACATTTTATGATACGTTATCGTTAAGCGGTCACTAAGAAAAGTGTTGTAATTGCCTATTTAAGAGGTCTTTAACTGATTTCTTGTAGTAAAAATAATTCCAAAACCTTGTAAAATACTCAAAAGAACTTCATTTTCTCACTAAAAAGTTACGTTGCGCTTTGAGTTTAGTGTATCCCCCATTTAATATTGGAAGTAAAACTACTTTTACTAATGTAATTAATTTACTAAAATAAATGTTTTTACTGAAAAATCTGGAATAAAATAAGAAATTGACTAAATAATTGAATAAATGCGATAACTAACTTGATTACTAAAAATACGTCCATGAGATGAGAAATTCGCGTGCAGTTTCCAGGTACCGGGGCAATTATTTAAAACACAATTACTCTATGGAATCAAACAGTAACAGAGAGTTAGAGTTATGGGCAGCAAAGTGATTTACTTTTAATTAAACCGTATGTAAATTAAAAGTGATCTCTCTGGTATATGTCTCCACTAGAAGCAATAAATCTAATTAAAACTGTGAGTGGAAACATTCGCGGTGATTGAATTTTACTAAACTCTGGCATAGTGGTGATCTTCAAATGATTGATGTAATTAGTTACTTATTTTTATTTATATTTTAAGTAGAAGGTCTATTGTTTACTGTTTATAGCAGTAAATGAGAAAACCTAATTATGTAATGTTAATTGTATAGAAAGAAACAATACCACACTGAGTGGTACATTGCCGAGTCTTGTGTTGCTTTCAGCGACAATCCGCAGACAATAGCCAACTAGTGTCCTACGTCATAACTGTCTAAATGCTTTAAAAGAAGAATAGTATATTTTGTCCTTATTATTGTATAATTATAATCATGTTATATAAATAATATAATTGTAAAAGCTTAATAAGGTCATTGGACCTAAGGTAGGCTACGTGGAAACTCAAAGAGTTTCTATGATGTTTGCCTACATATTAAAACTTGTTTATTTTTGTTTAGGGAAGAGTTAAAGTTAAAGTGATTGTAAAAGAAGTAACTCGTGGATGATTAATCGTACAAAGTAATCCACCCTTGCTGGATCGTTATTGGTTACAAGTGTACATGAATTCAGTTGTTATTATTACGGTCATTTTAAGCAATTTAGCTGAATTCTCTCGCTGTAATATTAGTGGAAAACAAAAGATTATACAGTTCCAAATCTCTTACGCTATGATGGTTGAGGAAGCAATTAAATTGATTACAAATACAGTTGTTCTAGTTTCCAGGATATTCTTATGGGAATGTACATTTAAAAAACAAGACCTCACTACTTGATTTCATATGATATAGGTATCTTCAAGAAATAGGTTTTTAATGACACTCACGTTGAAAGGTATGACTAAAACGAGACAGAATGGGGTAAGAGGAAGGGTATCTATCCCTAAGACCAACTGCCAACATCTAGCCATCCAGGATTGGCTAGGTAATCACGCGAAGTGTAATAGATCAGGGTATTTGATACGAAAGGATTAAAAAGAGATCAGACACTGTGGTTTTTCCTAGTGACTATCACTAACCCTCAATTATTAATTTATTAAGAGAGGACTTTAGACGGTTCACTGGTGGGGATGTTACAAGTTACAAACTTGGTGCAAATTGGGAATGGAAATACTGTCTTCTCTCAGTGACTCCTTCATACTGTAAAAAGCTTAGAACATACGTAGTAAGGTTTTTTGATGAAAATTATGTCTGAGAGATCGGAGTCATTGTTAAAAATGTCCGCTCGTCACATTTTTTAAGATCTCAATATCCTATCAGTGGCATAAAGGGAATATTGAATTTCTAGATTCAATCGTATTGATTATTATAAATCTACTGTATTTACCATATACTCTTACATACAGTTTAATATTCATGCAGGTCTCATTTATTAACCACATATTGACTTTACGTTTTCCTTTTCAGATACGGAATTACCGTATGCGTAGTACCTCTAATAGTTGTAATAAATGTAAACAGATAAAATTCAGTTCTTATTAGCATAATTTCCTTTTAATCAGTTTAGAAACTAAGAGAAATATTGCATTTCAGTTGTCTTTGATCTCTCATTCTACATAAAAGATTTATTTTAAGCGGAACAATAGAACTCGTTGGAAAAACTGTTTCCAGCTAAGGGAGCATGAAAGCCCTATTATACCTTTGTCTGTAATATTTACATCAGATTAACAAGACCTGTTCTGTTGTGTGCTCTTTAATTAAGTACCTCCCAACATTATAGCATAAGGTTTCATATTGCAGTAACCTTATATTATCCTTATTACTGTATTTTACTATTTACTAGCTATCTTAAGCAACACATTACAATAAATTTGTGAATCTTTGTTACAATTTACTAATGAAAATCAAATACATTTGGCAGAAGAAATTAAAAATCGACTTCCAGAACACCCAAAGTGTCCAAAATAAACTGAAAAGGTCGATTTAAATTAAATTCTTTAAATTTAAATTAGAATATATGTAATAAACGAATAAAGTTTGACATTACAGTTATATGATAAATATAAAATCACAACGGTTACAATGTTTAAAGTTTTTTATTGCCAGGAAACAAAGTTGGTACATCATGATATAAATTAAAAAATATTGTACAACTGTAACTTCATAGCGACAACTGGTGCTCCTCTATTGGGCCTAAAAGTGGGATTTTCGTAGGGGAAAAATGATAGTGATCTAATAACTTAATCATCAAAACTCTCATTTAATTGAATGCAATTAGGCCTATTTTTTCCATTATAGTAATAAAGTAAACTTATTAACTCAAAATCTCCTTTAAGGGGGCAATGTACAAAAAATTATGGAATTTTTAGACAAACGAGTTATTATATTTTAATGTTCCCAAATAATTTGGAAACAATTATCAAGCATTACTTTGCATTTTAAATGACAAAAGTGTGTTTTATGAAATAAAATAAATATTTAATATTATCCTCCAGGTGCCTAGTGGAGGATAATATTAAATATTTAACGCTTTATACTCATAATATATTAAATAACTATTCATTACCAAGGGGCTTTATTGCTGCATTTCAGTTTTATTTGATTAAAGATGTAGTCAAATAATTGGCCAGCAGTTGTCCACTGATCAGCTGTTAGTTTTTACGCTTATAAGTCGTAACCTTTACTTTGTGACTGATTCCGTCAGAGGTGAAGAATAATATTCTAGCTACTCCATAACACTGTGTGTTTAATGATAAGTCTCTCAGGCTCACAAACTGTCTTAAAGAACAGAAAAGCTGGTGTTACTACAATTTTCACTATAGCAAAAACCAAATGCCTGGCTTGTGAAAATGGTTTTAAAAAGGGTGGACAGTAAGCGAAAACCCAATCGCAAATAAAAACCTACATGCTACTGTTTAGAAAAAAATTGACCAAAGTAAAAACACGTCGATAAGGTTGGTCGAGTTCGCTGCTGCTGAGGATACTCTAAAATACAATTTTGGCATCAATCACTTGTAATGAATGATAGCTTCAAACGTATCTCCAGGTAGGTCATCAGGTAAAATGAGAAGCAGGGATAAAAACAATAGAGGAATTTTTCAGTCAAAAGAAAATACTGAGCTTGAAAAACAAGTAACTTACAGCAAATCAAAATAAAAAAAAAAGAAGGAAACACATTTTAAATGTTACCTATGGGGCTGCCTCTTTTAACTTTTAAAAGGCATAATAAAAAATTAAAAAACACCCATTTAATCGTAAATAAACAGCTTACAATTTTTTAACTTTTTGACCTAGAGAGCTCAAAATTTGCTAATTTTGATCTAGAAAATTTGTATACATTTCCAGCATGGAAGTTTGAACTTTTAAACTCCTAAAATGAGTTTTCTTTGTTTATTAAAAAAACAATAATTTTGCAAAAAATTAAAATAGAATGTTTCTTAAGTATTTTTTTTAAATTACGTAAAAAGCGATTCTACACTTTGTTAGGCTATTTATTAGATTTAATACGTTGTTTAAGGAAGTGGAGTAGTTTGCAATACAAAATGATTTATGCTGTACAAAACAAGAATGTTCCTTTTTTAATACCATATTTTATCGTTAGTCTTGTACTAGGGTACACTTAAGTTGACAAAGAATTTTTAGGAACGGCTATAAAAACATGTTTTGGGTACATTGCCACCTTCACTAAATTTTGGAGAAGGCATATATCGTATCGAAAAATAAACATGAACATGTTTTGTGTAAACTTTAGACTCTGAATATCCTACTTAAAATTAAGCAAATTACAGATTGAACTGCAAATAAAAAAGAATACGTTCGATTAGTTATGATAAGATTGAAATGTTTGTAATTGAATTTAAATTACATTAAGTGTTCTTGTATATGGATTTTATCCTCTGACAACCAGATAATTTGTGTGTTATATCCTAATTTAATGCATAACCAAAACATTAATTGGCACGGTCACCTCTTCCATATTTCCTAAAGATTCCACACAACTAAGGTAATAGCCATAAAAGCTTATAACTTATAATAATATTCACTAGAAAATTAATTTGAAATCCTTAGACAAGAATAAAAAAACAAGGAATTTAATGGCATTATGATAAGAATATGAGATATATATATATTACTTCGCATTGTGCAAAAACAGTGATTCAGGGAGGAAATAAGGTGGTAACCATGTTCTTTTAAAAAAATTTCTAAATTTCTCAAACTCATTACAAGATTTTGCTCCTATTTTTAAACACAAGTAAAACAAAATTCACTCACTCTGTACACTGATTTAGCCTTACTTAACAAAGTTAATCATTATAATTCCCCCCGACTGTAGATAATGAGCTGAATTAGATTTCGCTGGCGTCAACACTAGAATTACTTAATTAAGCTGGCTTTTACAGAAGACGCACTCTATTACGATTTGAAACGGAAAAGAAATGCGTAACCTAATTTTCTACGTCATCAAAGGACAAAGAAGAAGCGTTTCCTTCCTCACAAAACAAATATTTCTCTAAAATAAAAAAGGAGGCTGCCCGTTCACATTGATCTGTATATTAAGTACTCTTGTGACAAAACAGACAAATCGTTTGGTCAGTGAATTAGTGGAAGAAAACCACTTTATTTTGTCCAGCGCTTCTAAATTTACTCTGATTGTTCAGAGTAGTGTTATTAAACAAGATAAAAATGCTTTACAGTAATGTAGCAAAAATAATATTTTAAAAACTGAAATTAATTAAGAGATAAATTACAAAAGTTTTGAAACATTTGAACAATAAATATATACAATATAAGCAACATAAATTGCAGCAATGCACTAAATAAAAAAATAAAAAATACATGACAAAGATAAAATCTTTGCAGATCAGAAATAAACTGCTATAAAATTTACATGGTGAAGTACAAAATATTTATCATTGTCTACTATATTTAGTTTTAAAGCCGCACCTGAATTGATTTATTTGTTTTGGATTTGCCGAAGTTCGGTGGGATTCAAAGGAAGAACATTTCCCTCTATTTAACTCAATCCGACTCACTACTAAACCAAGCTAGACTGATTATTACTTAATTAGGGCATTATTTTAAACTTGAAAATAACTAGAATTAATTAAGTTTTTTCTAAAGTTTCAAAAATAATTTTACAAAGCATATTATGCCGAAAGAGTTATATTTTAATTGAATTTCAGATAAATAATATTTATTATATAATGTTCAAATTAATATAACCTATTATTTATTTTCTATTTAACTTAATATTTATGTCATAATCTCTATTATTCATTACAAATTTAAAATGTAATATTTTAGCAGCATAATACAGAATAAATATTACTAATGGATTTGCTTTAGTTGTAAGATTGATATTTTTACTTGGAGTGGAAAAGTAAACAACGATTTATTAAGTTATTTTCCATCAATTAATTATTGTGTCACGTTTATTAAGGACAATGGAACAATTAAAATTTCAATAGATCATGGGAAACGGCAATTTATAAAAAATCGTACTCGATGGAACGGAAGCTGAGGATAGCTTTAGTTGGAGATAGTGAAATAAAATAATCACTTATTTGAGAAACCACATATATCAATTTTTTTGAAATATTCTTTTTTGTCCAGTTTAGTGTTTTTTTTTCATGTAGACTCATCGCTTAGTAGAGAAACAACATTAATCCGATGCACAGATGCTGAAGTATTGGAATCAGTAATAATCGTTTATTTGAGAAACCACACATGTACTGGCCATGTGTTGATTCTCAAATAAACTGCTGAAGGAGCTATCGTCTGACTGTGTTCTTCCCAGTAATTGCTGTTATTGGAGGATGGTTTTGAGGTTATGTTTCAATGATTGTATTGTACTGTATTCGTTTTGTTGTTATTATTTTGGTTTTTTTTTTTCCTAAATATTCATAGTCAATATTATATTCCATTGCGATGTCTTTATCAGATGAAGATCAACAAACTGTTCCTGCAAAAAAAGAAGAAATGATTTGAAACAAATTATTTATAAAAGAAAAACCATAAGGGTAACTGGGGTGAAAGGTAACCAATACGTCAATTGAATTGGAAATATTGTTGTGCCCTAAAGACAGAGAGAAAATCCTAAATGTAGTTTAAGGTTTTTTTTATTGGAGTTGGTGAAAGTGACAGAAAAAAATCAATGATCGACTTAACACTTTCAATACCAAAAATGAGCAAGACGCTTATTTATAGAGTCTTATATCAGTTCATGATGTTAAAGGAAGTAGGCTGGTAAGCAATACGATCAAAAACCAAAAAGCCATACATATTGTTACAGAATATATTGTAGTTCAGGGTCTCATGCAGTGTACAAAAAAGCATTCGGTGCTATCTATATATGTGTAGGTGATAACCGTATAGACGGCTTTGCACCTTGTTGTAAATGGGAAAACCACCCATTGACTAAATGGGTAAAATAGGCCAGGAAAGCTCGGAGAGGTTGTGAAAAACTTTTGTGACCATTTTGAGGCATTTCCGACAAGAGGTACATTATACCAACCGTGAGTGCAAGTACATTAGTGAGAGGCTCAATGTAAAGTTAATGCACAAACTATTGTTTGAACGTTATCCTGATTCTGGTGTCAAATATAACTTTTACTACCAGATATTCAAAGAGAGATGCAGTCTAGATTTTGGTAGATCCCCAAAAAAGTAAATTTGTGTTAACTTTTTTAAGTGTAAACCCAAAAGTGGAAGGCTTATATAAATTGGTAGTAGGTTGGTCCTAATAGTACACATTAGGAGAAATAAGAAGTTTTTTTAGTAAAGTTATGGATGTAGCAGTTGCTGTTAAACAATGTGAAGACTCTGCAGTTATTTGCAAAGATTATATGCAAAACCTTGACCTAGCCAATATTCAAATACAAAATATATTCTACCTTAAATCCCTCAACCTTCGCTCGCTTAGTGATACTTCTTTTCATTCCTATGAGGGACATATTCGAGTCAATCACTCAACCAGGTGTTCGTATTAGATGATATCAAGGAATGCAAGGAGGAATTCGTTTTACTCTTCCTGCTCCTATTTTTGACACCAGTAACGATTGGCTGTTTCGTTCATCCACCATTTCCCCCCCCCATATATACCATTGGGTTTGTGTTAAAGAGGTTTCATCCAATAAAACGTTGGTCTAATGATGTCCCTGGATGTTTCAGCGCTCTAATCCACCATTTAGTTTTTATGCAGCGCGTTAATACATCACCAAACTAATGACGACAAGAATCTTAATTAAATATCTTAATTATTATTTAACTTTCTTCTATTTTTTTTTTTTGGTATTTCTAACAAACAGTTTTTAGCATCTGCCACCGATCTACATTATGAGTAATGTTGACTACAGGTATGAACTTGTCATATGGTCATAAGTCCTTGGGACGAATCTGGTTCCGCAAGGGATGGAAAGTCGTTTCTTTAGAGCTTTCTACATACAATAACGGACCACTTATTAAAATTGACCCAGTGAAACTCAACACTTAGTTAATTGAAAAAATACGACACCCAATTATAAGTAAAGGGTGTTTAATGTTTTAGAAAGAAACTGGAACAATAATTATAGTAGACCTAGACTCTGTGCTTCGTTTTATTTTTTGGTTGTACTGTAAAAAAAGCAGACAACCATAGTTTTTATGAGTTTGACTGATACTGAATTTGAAGTGAGTGAAAGATAAATCATTGCAATACCACACCCAACTGCACTAGTGGTGTTCAATAAATAAGAGATATTGGTGTTTTCATCAGCAATATCGTGAAATACTAGGGATGTATTGCTGTTCCAACCATTTATTCGTTGTACTATCTCAAAGTGTTGTGTGCATCCGACTTTATTTAAACCTCAAAGAATATATCATCTATATCGTCTAGGTTTTAAAATTGATTTAACCTTACAAAATATTATTTTAAAATGATAGTTTGGTATTACATAACTATATAATTCATATATCAGACTGCTAATTTTAGAACACGTGTATGGTTAAAACAACTTATGAGTATACAGCTGACTTTGACTAATACTGTTGTATTTGGTATAAACTTAAGCCTAGAAAAATTTTAAGTGATACTGTTCTAATTAGTTGAATGGATTTTGATTCTTTTGGAAATTTGATTATTAGGAATTTGCTTTATTAAAATGAAGGCGTTGATTGATGTTCCGGTTCCCAAGGGTAACGAAACTGTAACTCTTTTGGTGCATATTGTGGACTTGGTGAAGATTTTAAGTATTCTACAGTCAACAGAGCCAATTTTTTTAACAGTAAACAAGAACGTCCTAAGTTTCATGTGGTATATGAAAGCATCGGCGACCTTTGTGGAACTGACATCGAGATATATGGAATTCCATAATATGGAATTAGCATAAGATATTAATTTAATTGTCTAGGCTGTAATTATTTGGTTTACATTTCTATCCTCTGTATAAATAATCAATGAGCTGGTTTGAGTTTGAACTATGGCTCAGAAATCAGGCGATGACCCTCATTGGCCAAACCAATTTAAATTAACAACAGGTGAGGATACAGTAATTAACTCACGTGACACATAGTGATCGGCATAGTTGTCCCATGTAAATTGGTCACAGCCTTCCAAATTGGACGCAAATCTCCGTCTCGTAACAGTTGTTCATGGTGTGACCTAGGGCGAGGGTTTCTGTCTCTCTTCCGTATTCTAGTAGTGGTCTGTCGTTTAATGTGTAGATTTTTCTTTCGTTCTTTTTCGTTATCTCGATTCGTGGTGTAAATTCGTTTGGCACAGGACTTATGAGTTCTTTTGTACCACGTGTCTCCCCCCCCCGGATACTAGTGTCTGTTGTGAAGTGCTGGCTGTGTTATCAACTGCCCATCCACCCATAGGCACCGTGTCAACTCATGAGAACCCTCCTGACAATGTGACGTCATCCGAGCTGTTCAGCGTGTTTCAGGGTAGAAAACCACGTCAGTGATTGGTATCAATCCTGAAATTTCTCTTTATCACTAGCCCTTCTGTCTCTTATACATTTTTAATCTAGTAACTACTACATAATTTGTTAGCCTGTAAGGATCAATAAAACAAAAAACGAACTTTTAGCAAATTTTGATATTTTAAAAACAAGTGACGTATCACTTAAATATGTGAGGAAAACTAATTAACGCAGCTGTGTAATATGGTCCAGTAGTCAACTGTTTGTTTTAGGCTCTCCCATGAGGATCCAGCTGTTGTAGTTTAACAGATAATCTAAAACAAACAACTTGGGTTCTATGCCCATAGAGTTACAGTACTCCATGTTACAGTTTGTGAATAATTTAATTATACTGCACTTGATACTTTGGAAAGTGACATTGAATATTTATATGTTACAATTACAGACAATTGTATATTTAGTTGTAACTTTCTAACTATAACTGTATAGAAATATTGTAATTAAGTGTTGTTGCGATGTTTGTATACTTTTCAGATAAATGTAAGTAAGAAACTGAAAAACTTTTCATTTTTGTTTTGCTCTGGAGGAATAAACAATCGATTCTGCAATACAACAGTACCCACAATGAACTCTTTTAGTAACAGTAGAGAACGAATGTAGTTCTTAAAGTAGCATCTAATAAAATACAAAAACCCGTGTATAAACACTATTTCCATGTGTATATAAAACAATTTTTTATCACTACGATTTTATCCATATTGAGCCGATGGTCGAGCGGTCAGATGTTGGACTTTGAGTCTGAGTTAGATATAGCGCGCAGGTTAGAATCCTGTCTGTGACCGAAGCACTTTTTATCAGTACCAACGACCTTATACTGTATCGATTCTTTCCTTTATTCTGTTTGATAAGATCCTCGCACAGACCAGTGGCTCATGAGGACGGGCAGAGCAAGTCTTGGCTTCAATAATATTCACAATCATGTAAGAAGTTTTTAATATTCTTGAAAACAATATTTATTGACCACCAAACCAAAAATAAAAAATTCTCAGAGAAAAGGATTATTTATGGCTGGTTTATACCTTCTAGTTGAATCTAATCTGGGTACAGCAAAAACCAACGGGTTACTTATAAATGTCACCCGGAAATGTTGATGTATTGAGGTGGAAAAGGGAATAGATAAGTATAAAGATAATAGCCTGGCCATGAAAGAGTACTGTTCCTTGCCCACATGAACAGAAGATGGTGGGACAGAGGCGGCCTTCCTTCTTCCAAAGTGACATGACCGAGATATTCATCCTCATCATAATCCCACGTCACTCATACTGAATAGTTTTCCAAAGGTTCTGTTAGGACTAAGGGCAATAAGAGGGTTTACTGCTTTTGTTCCAGATGAAAAAAATACGATTAAAAACTCGTTTTATTGATAAAATTCATTCGAATGTCCGCATGCGAATTGATCTTGAAAGTAAAAATAAGACTGAGATCAGAGAGTCCAGACATTTGGCCATGTCTAAACATTTGCAGATTTTAAATCTATACAGGAGAAATAGATGTTAGTTAGAAGAAAAAAAATTTGTGCAATATAATGGCATTATACGAGTATCTTTGTCATAGCGAATCTATATTATATAAATTGAACCGTAAGCATATAGACTTTTATCTATACGTATCAATCGGGAAATCCTCCTCAAAATTTTTACTTTATATCGTGATGGGTAATGGACATGTATAATGTTTACACATAACACATACACGTATATATAGTCTCAACCTTTACTACTGCTTTAATACTGACCAGATAGAGCAAAAATACAGTTGTGGGCACACCCCCCTCCCCCTTGCCACCGGTCACTTATTGGTAGAATGTCGCGTGATACTTAGCGTTGTCTCTGCCTCTGAGACTACTCGGTATTTCATTCTCGTTCTATGATTAAAAATATTGGACATGTATCCCCTTTCACCTTGTAGATTACCATATGATAGATTCCATCCTGTACGAAGTAAAGCCCTCCTGAGATATTATAGTGTCTGAAACCTTTCAAATGACAAGACTTTGCCAGCTTCTGCACTATGGAATTTCTGGGCTCTGGGAACCCAGCATCTGTAAACTCCGATCTCCCTAATTTTGTTTTCTTCTAGTCTCTAGAAGAACCCAGCTCCTAAATGCATTGCGTTTTTGACAAGTTCTGGCTGAATCCTTCACCAATCATAAATACTTGGTCTTGTAATGTCTCTGAGATCCGCATGAACCAATTAAGGTCGTCTTAATTGTTGTGGTACTGCAGTTCTCTAAAATAATTTAAAGATTATTCTAGGCAAACATTTGTTCCATAAAATAGTCATACTAACTTTCATAAAAATAAACAATTCGCAAGTAAAAGACGCCAATGTTGGATATATAAAAACTTTATGAAAGGATAATTTATGCATCTAAAATAATATCAAAATATTAATAATAATACAAGATGAGTTCTGCGTAAACGAGCTAACGACACGATTTTTCTTAAACTTAATAAAAAAAGTGCCCCACCAATAAAAATTTAATCGTAGAGTCCTGTCTAACTTTAATGCTAATTTTGATTGATATTAATAAATCTACTAGTTGCGTGGAAAATGGTGTGACCATAGATTTCTAAAGGCAGTAAAACACTGTAAATATTTATTTAGGACACAGATTTTACTTGAATATAAAAGTATTATTGATAGTTCTGTGAAAAGTTCTGCCTTGGTGCATCACCCCTTTGGATGCGATTGACATCCACCAAGATTTAATATAATCTTTGTTCCTATTTTAGATGTTGAAAAATTCATTAGGTTTGTGGAATTTCTTTTGGATGCAATCCTTACTACCACGTACCTCACCCCGGATGGCGGTGACTTTTGTGAGGTGATAGCGGAATCGTCAACCACCCATCCTCCTATGGACATCGAGTCAAACCTATGCGGACCCGTCGGAGGATACGTTGTCGTTGGCATCGTTTCATATAAATCTTTTTTTATATCACAGCATTCACTTTTTCCTAGCAATCTGTTTTTTCTTAAAATTCTCAAATACCACAGAATTGAAATTTGATCGTTGACATTAATTAACATGCATGTATTAAAACAAGTACTTTATATAATTAAAGTGAGTAATTTCAATAAGTATATTAAGATATATTGAGGCTTCAATCGTTTTGACGCGATTGACTTTCACAAGACCTTGAACGGGAACCTCACTATCATGATTTTACTCGAAATGTTTTACCTCCTTTAAGGATTAAAACATATTTGTGATAATATGGAGATTTTACGAAGAAACAATGTGATAAGATCGTAGAGATTTATTTACATGAATATGTTAAAATAAATATAAATCTACAAAACTGTTAAATATTTAACAAAACATCAAATACCATGCAGTTAACAAAATAATTGTTATAGCCCTTGTATAAGCGTACAGCAATCCACATTATTACTTAAACATATCACTTTAAACATTAATTTTTACTTACACTGTTCATTTAAATATAGTTAAAAAAGTATAAATACTAATTCTGCCCCTTCTACTAACTTGCAAAACTTAAAATCTGTAGCACCAAATTAATGGTATAATCTAGTTCCAGAGATAGCTTTATAATTTCATTCATAGTCTTGTATTAATATTTATATAAGCAGTAGTTAAAAAACTAAAAGCTACCAAACGGAAGCATGTTTTATAAATATTAAAAGTTTTAGAGTACTTTACTCATTTATTTTATTACAATTATAACTTTACAAGTAATAGCCCACATGTGATTTGTTAAGTATTAAATTATTCATATTTCTCAAGCGGTAAATGGGATGTAATTTTTCCAAGGAAAGAAACATTTAAATTATTTTAGTAAATTGTAAATATTAATGTGGTTTACAGCGTATGAACCAATCATTGTGTATGAAACCCGTATGTATGTATTCTGCTCCTTAACCTTTTTTCTCCAGTTTCGTCAATAAACCAAGAATGTAACGCATAGTTTCATCAGGTGTAGTTGATTGTTTTAGTACTATATTAGTTCTGGCAACAGTAAACCAAACAAAGTGACCGAGTTTAGCTCCAAATATTGGAGAAGATTTGACATGAGTAATGTAGCCCTCAAGTCTTTTGCTACGAAGGTCTGGCTCACATAACAGTTCCCCGCAGATGGTCTACACCCTGCACATCTGTGGTGAGGCGCTCATCACATCTGCTCACCACAATTTTGTCATCAGTGTTTTACATTTGCATATACAACCACGAACAATTTTCTCACTTGTTTAATTTCCGACCTTGGAAATAGTTTCTTTACTTTAGGTTAAATAAAATTAACGGATTCATTACTTATAAAAATGTTATTTCAATAATATCGGTTAGAAATGCATTCTTCTCTACCAGTACCTAAGATGCTACTTTTATTACCTTAAAAGACAATGGAAAATGTAAATAATAAACTTTGTAATTTTAATAATTTGAGGCATTGAACTAGCTAAATTTTTATAAAAATTGTATGCTTTGCATATGAATTGAGCAGTATTGCTTGGAATAATAATTCTCAAACATTTGTATGGCATCTATCTGGAAAACACACAGACAAAAGATAAAAATGGTAGGGATAAAAAAATTAAAATACAACCCTTATTATAAAGCTCTTTCTTGTTTATTTTTTCAATACGGTCAACTGAGGTGTATCGATTCAATTTAGTTCATTTGAAAGGTCATCACCATTTGAATCCTGAAATATCAAAGTCTAAGATAAATTCGTTTTAAACTATAGTCTTAATGCTGTCATTCTCACTTACTTTCAACATTGCCTTACATTTAATAATTATTATGTCTTTTAGTCAAATAATAAAACTTTTACAAGGATGACGGAATATTTCTAAAACAAATATAGCATAATTTTTAAATAAATTATTATATCTATTTGCGTATAAGTTTAATTTAAGGATTAATATTAATTAACTATAAATCAATATTGGGCACAAGTCGTTACATCACCCTCTCCTTTGGGAAAGATGTGTTATAAGATTAAGGTAATGGCACATCTTGAATCCATTACGTTTGAATGTTAATAACCTATATTTTTAACTCTACAAATCTCATTATTTTCGGAAGTGTTCCTCAAATTATTATTGCATGATTTTAATCTAAGTAGGTTACGTAAACATGATGATATTTAGATTTAAAACTAATACTAGTTACATGAATTATTCTTCAAAGACACATGGCGTTCCAGTCTTTAGATTAGTGACTTTAGAATTTTCACATTTGTATTCACTTAAAATTAATTTTAATAGAATTTTTAATTTGTATTCATGAGGGAGATACTTCTGAAAAAAAAAAAAAAACTCTCTCTCGGGATCTCTGCTAATGGAGTCCCTTCCTCCTCCACTCTGCCTGTTAGCCGGATCTGGTTTGGGCAGCTTGAGCTGTTTGCTTGTTTTTGCTACTGGTTGGTTGCGCAAAGGAGTTTTACTCTCCTGTGACATAAAAAACTACAAGCAGTATACACAATTCAAGCTTGAAAATACATACATGATCATAGAATGATTATTCTTACTTCATTAACAATGACAGGTTTGTTTACATCATTATTCAGCAACAATGAACTGGCTGGTCATCAACTAAACTCATTTTTATGTCTTTAAACAGTTTCAAAGGTTATGGTAATTATGGTAACGGTGAGTGATATTTCTCTTATAAACATTATTTCATCTTATCCTAGACAATATTTTACTACTTTTACCAAAAATAGTACACCTAGATATTTAATTTACGATTCCTGAGGTGTTAACAACAATTTAGAATATTTTTTCGATATGTGTTTTAAATAATGAGGTACCATCATCATCATCTTTGAAGCAATTGGACTTTGTAAGGTTCTGCAACACTATACATCCAGTCATTACCATTTTGTAACCAGAACGGCGAGTTTAAATGTTCAGTTAGAGCTCTGTTACATTTTTGAGTTACTCCCATAAACAGTAGATAGAAACAACCATCGACTGTATGGTGTAAAACAGTTACTGAATTTGAAAAAATTTAACATTTAAACATAATTGAACATATTTATCTGAAGTGACAGGTACATATTATTGCTTATCTTTAGATATCAAAAAGTAGTCGTGTTCAAATTTCCAAACTGACCATTGTCTTAACCTAGGTTGATAAAGAGGTATTAATTAAATTTTGTAAGTTCCAAATTGTCTCAGTTGAGCTTAATGGTACTGTAAACAATAATCTTATCCTAGCAGAATTGGCCAGGGCTTACGCTGTACAAAGATCGTAATTTCAAAAATATGTCTTCTTCATTTAAAGGAAAAATCAGTTTCAAAAGAGACAGCATATCTTTTCAACGTTATGCATGCAAAATCTTTGTGAAATCATGTGGATGTACCAAAACTTCTGCTTAGTTTCTACTACACTTAACTTAGATTCATCAACAGTCTGACCTAAATGTCTTAACAATGTTTTAGTTTCCATATGTTTCGCTAAGGACTGAATCATTATATTTTGTTCATTGAAACTTTTTAAAGCCGTTATTTTCAAGCCTTAAGAAAAATAACAATTATGTACTCACAAAAGGTGGTTGAAATTGCGCAAAATTTCTTATGTAAAATCATGGACATTGTTTCATCTTTGGCATAGAAAAATCAAATTAAAATCTCTGTACATATGCTATTTTAGATAGTTTTAGAGGTTGGTAATGTATATTAAACCTATCGAATGCTGTGCAGATCCTATTTTCATAAGAAAGGCCAGTTTTGAAACCGATTAGATATTACAGGAATCGAATTCACAAAACCCGCATTATATTGTTTATATAATAGAAATTTACAGCTTACTGTACTTTTATGTCTAGGAAACCGTTTATGGTAGAAAATATAAAATAATTTCTTGGAAATCCCGGTATGAGGATGATTGCAATAGGCATGTTTATATGACATCTACCTACTAAATGTATATATTGTAGTGCGTAACACTGAGTACTTATTATGCTTCTAGTGCGATTTGAAGAAATAATGTTTGGACTGGTTACTGCCACTCTAGACATTTAAAAAATTCTAGGAAGTACGTAAGGCGTTGCTAAAAAAGAGCACACGCAATCACTCCGTTAACCTAATTGTTATTTGATGGGGATCGGATTTTTAGATGTTCTCAAGTTAAACATGGCTCCGAAAAATAAGTTGATGAATTAACTATAGACCGTACTAACTATATAGTCCAGCGATTTGTCTACTGAAAATCCCGTGTCTGATTCATTGCCGTATTTTAATATTTTCCTAGCATTTTAATTTATTACAAAAGTATTATTTTTTGAGATAATGGATATCACGATCTTATCAGTTTTTTAAAACAAACTTCGTAATAGTTTTTCGTGTTCTTCCTAGACAAAGTTTCGCAATAGATAATTTATTAAAAGTTCCCCCAAACACTTTCCAACAGAAGCTACTAATAATTTGTTGCATATAGACATTCGTTATATTTAATAACGTTCTAAAGTAATAATGCTGCTTCAATATTACAATTAAAAACGACAGCCGCACATATAATATATCCAAGTGCTCAGGAATTAATATTTTTATTTTTTAGAAACTATTTTTAGAGCCCGAAGTCAAATGCATCTGTAGGCCATTTCTTGGGAAATTCGGAAGTTGATGCCTGGGAGCTCTTATTCGAAGCGTTTTCTCATAGATCGGAGAATTCTGTAGCCAAAATCAAGGAGAAAGCCGGAAGTTTTTGGATTCTAGAAAGTTCTATATGACCTTATCTCCAAGAAACCTAGGAAACCAAATTAAGCAACATCGTGCATGGCTGTTGTTTGGATGGGTGTCCGCTGAGCCTGTCCTAGAAAGCGGTTCGCCTCCCCGGCAATTGGTGGTTGTTCGGAAGTCATCTTTAAGCCGTTGGTATCCTGGTTAAATGCTAAAGAGGGTGTATTAGTCCTAAATCCGCCTGGTAAAGTAAGACCTTTACTTCACTTTAGTTTAACCCCACAAACGATAGCTCCTAGAAGCTGATAGACTTCCAGAAACGGAGGGCACACCGATTTTGGCAACTCTTAGAAGTAACCAGGCGTGTTACAACGCTCTGGTATGATTTGTTTATTTTAACCTAGTTTGTAATTATGTGTTAGGTTAGTTATTTATCTGAAGAAGAGGTCAGATTGCAGATCTCGAAACGTAGTGTTATTGATTTTTGTATCGCTGAACGATGGTAAAAGTCCGGAAAATCCTATTTTCTTCAGGTATCTCGTGTTAGCTCACGGCAACTTAAATAAAAATTTGGACGTTAACAAATAATAGATAGACCAATTCAGATAATCAAATATAGGTTTATTATTTGATATTATTTGATTATTTGATAGGCAATTGTATGCCTAGTATTAGTTTGTAAGCTACCCACATTCATGTAAAGTTTGAAAATTCCAAGCCTTAAGTTTAGCCTTTCTTGTACGTATCAAGGACATTTAAGGAGGAAAGATTAACAACAGTATTAGCAATATGTTATAATCTAGCTATTTTAGGCCAGAAATATGGAATTTTTAAGATGAGGTTTATTATGGAATTTTCACCTTGCTCACGTGCAGTAATAAGTGCACATTAGCACAGATTGAGATGTCTGGTAGTCGGGGTTGTGTAGGAGACGCCAACAAGAATTAACTGTGAACTTCATCAACGCAATTAGACAAAAATACCTATATTGTTCGCTATCCTCGTTACAGTTACAGGGAAACGAATGGGGATACCAACAGTCAAACATCCAATAAAGCATTAAAAACTTTTATAGATTTTAATTTAAGGAAAACAAAATAATTTTAATTTGTAATGCTTAAAATTAATATTTATTTAGTAGTTAGGACTTTGCAGTAATATTCTATAAATGTAACTTAGAATGTAACTTAGAATTACACAGTACCTTATTTTTATTTTCGTCATAGAGTGATAACTTCAAACTCATCTTTATTGTATTTAGTATTTGCCAAAGGTATTTTTTGGGTTTCAAAAAGAAACCACAGTGATCTCAAGATTATGCACCGAAATGCAGTAAATACTTCAACATTTTATGTGTCCTAATCGCGTTCACTTAGAAAAACACTTGTGATATTCTACTTAAAAAGTATTTTACTGATGTGAAACAACACAGATACTTACTATAAATATATGTCACACCTTCAGGTTAGATCTTCTGATGTAAAAAATTAAAAGAGATGAAATTAAGGCTATATGGCCCTTCTTAAAATTTACCTCACTAAAAAAAAACACCACAATATGTAGCATTGAATATGTAACAAAATATTGTATTAATCATATTTGATATGAAAAAATTATAAAAATGAATTTATTAAATTACTATTTATTATTAAAAATAAAAAATGAGATCTGAAATTCATGCATGTATCTAGGTACAAGCCAATTATATATCACACAACTACTCTTTAGCATCAAACTCTTTAGCAGCAAACAGAGATTAAATTAAATTAAAACAGTAAATTAAAAGTTATTTCTCTGGTATTTGTCCTCCATTAGAAGCAATTAAACTAATTAAATTCTGAGTGGAAAACAAGCACAGTAATCAAGATTTACTGAAACAATGACAACAAGTTTTTTTAATGAAACGAATTTTACAGACAAACATGACTCCAAATCCCAGGAAATATGTGACAACATCATATTTGAGGCGCCGCACTTAGTTTTAGCAGCTAAAATGGGGCTAAATTAAAAAATCAGATTAATTTGTATCATTGTAACATTTTAATAGCATTGCAACTCTAGGTAGGTTGTGTCGAAACTCGAAGAGTTGCCACGATGTTTTTCTAGTTTTATAAACAGTTTATTATTTCTTTAGGGAAGAGGTTAGAGTGTTTATGGAGGAAGTAACACATGTACGAACAACTGAACAAAGTGATTAAGCATAGCCGGTTCTTTATTGGTTATAAGCCCATTCTAATCACCTTGACTTAATTTAGACCTATTGTAACATAAGTTTATGTTGCCTGAAGATTTCGATTTGTTTTTCTATTCTTAAGGACACATTTTACTGCTCTAGTTTAACTTGAATAACATACTGATTCTGATGCATTTGTGGTTAGGAATTTATATTGTGTTTTACACAGACTTAATAAAAAGCTTTCCTCGTGTATTAAGGGACAAGACAGGACCTTCTTAAAACTGTGTCATTGTCCGCCCGTCTGTCCGTCTCATGACCGCTTGAGGTAACCTAACCTTAAACAGATTTATAATTAAAATTAGGTACATGTGTTTTTTATTGGTCCTAGGGAGACTGCTATTGATTTTGGAGTTATAATGACAAATAGGAGTCTATCAACCCGTCTGTGCATCTGTGTGATAATACGAGTATATTTTCTCGCACTTTGGAGCAACAAAATAACATTTTTTTTAAATGCTTTCTTATAATCATTATCACACAGATGCACAGACGGTGGGACAGCCTCTTTCTTTGGAATTAAAGTAATCTTCCTAGGACCAATAAAACATGTGTACCTAATTATAAGTATAGACTCCAGTTGGAGTAGACTCCAAGAACCTGGAGTCATGCTCATCTTTAGAAATCAATTGAAATATGAAAGATATCATATAAAATATTCGTACTATAAGAGAAGCATGAAACATATTATATTAAAAGTTTCTTGATGACGATCATGTTTGGTACACTTGGTGTTACTCAGTGAGACTGAATGTGAAATGATATATTTTGTGATTGATCTTAGTTACTTTGTATAAGTTTTGCTATTTCGTGATTAAGTATTATATATTCCATTTAGTTTGGCTGGAGTTTTGTAAAAATGATACCGATTTTATATTTCAAACAGTACATTTAATTATTAACCAGATAGTTAATTTATGTTTGTCTCTATAAGCAAGGAATTACCGCATGCATACAACTTTACTAGTAGTTGCAGTCAACTGAATAGATTAAATATTATTTTAATGGATGTAAAAAATCAATTTTAAATACTTATTAGAATAGTTTAGTTATACTCAATATAGAAAACACGAGAAATATTCCATTTCAGATGTCCTTGATCTCTTATTCAACATAAAACATTTATTTTCTGCGGAACAATACAGCTTGTTGTAAAACACAGTTTCCAGCAAAAAGAACATGAAAGTCCTCCCTATTGTACCTTTGTCTTTAATATTTACACGAGATTAACAAGATTTGTTCTGTTGTGTGCTCTTTAATTAAGTACCCCGTAACTCTGCAGAAACCTTTCATATTGCGGTAATCTTACATAATACGTATTACTGTATTTTACTTTGTAACCTAGCTTTTTTAAACGTTTTGTTGAATATTATCCAACAGTACCAATGTAAACTATAAGACATTATATGAATTGTAATGTTAAAATTTATATTAGAATGAACCAATGAATTGCAAATAAAAAAGAAAACTTTCTCTTACATATGGTCAAGTTGAAAAATTAATAAAATTATGTTAGACTGCATTTAGGTTTCTTTAGACTTTGAATTTACTAATTTGGCAACAAGTTTAATTTGTTTTATACATCCTGCTCTAAGCTTAGCCCATAAATTAATGAGCACGATAAACTTTTTTATATTTTTCAAATATTCCACACAATTAAGATAAGAACCAAAAATGTTTTATAATTTCAAAAAAATATGGAATAGAAAATTTATTTTGCAGCTTTAGGCAAGTATAAAAACAGACACAGATTTAATGCCATCATAAATAGGTATTAGCTATTAAAAACTAAGAAAAAAAAGCAGTGCCTCATGGAGGAAATAAAATGCTAGCAACAGAGTTCTTTTTTGCTCACCGATATCAACATTTTGCTCCTTTTTTAAAACAAGGAGTAAAACAAACCACTCTAACTGCACGCTGATGTAGTTTTAATTAACCAAGTTTTATAATTCCCCGGCTGAAAATTATAAACGTATTTCGACTCTAGATAATGAACCGAATGAAATTTCGCTGACGTCAACACTAAAATTAGTTCATTAAGCTGCCTTTTACAGAAGACGGATGTTGTCACGATTTGAAGCGAAACGAGAACTGCGTAATCTAATTTTCTGCGTCATCATATTACGAAGAAGTAACGTTTTATTATTACAAATAAATATTTCTCTAAAAGCTAAATAGAGTCTGTCTCTTTCCATTAATCTTCGAATTGTGTAGTCTTGTGGTAAAACAAACAACTTATTTAGTTTAGTCGATTGATGAATCGATGAAAGCCTCTTTATTTTAACCAGAGTTTGCTAAATTTTTCAGTAGGCTACAAATTTAGTACAAAAAATATTAATTTTATAACTGAAAATTCATTGAAAGAGATGAATAAAGAGGGTCAAAAAACTTGTAAGGATAAATATATAAAATATATGCAACATAAATTGAGGAAATTCAGTGCACACAATAACAATATCGTAAAAAACATGCAAAACTTAACAAAACTGATTGAATTACTTGTCATAATTGGTAAATTGGTGAACAGCGATATCTTTAATAAAAATTATGGTTGCCTGTAAAGTCGGTTTTACGGGCGAAGATTAGCAACAATAATATTTTATAACTGAAATTAATTAAGAGATTAATTACAAAGTTTTGAAATATTTTAACAATAAATATATACAATATTAGCACCATAAATTGAGGCAATGCACTAAGTAAAAAAAATAAGAAAAAAAAAACATGACAAAGATGCAATCTTTGCAGATCAGAAATAAATTGCTATAAAATTTAACACGGTGAAGTACAAAATATTTATAATTGTCTACTATATTTAGTTTTAAAGCCGCACCTGGATTGATTTATTTGTTTTGGATTTGCCGAAGTTCGGTGCGATTGAAAGGAAGAACACTTCCCTCTACTTAACTCAATCCGACTTACTACTAAACCAAGCTAGACTGATTATTACTTAATTGGGGCATTATTTGAAACTTGAAAATAACTAGAATTAATTAAGTTTTTTCTAAAGTTTCAAAATAATTTTACAAAGCATATTATGCCAAAAGAGTTATATTTTAATTGAATTTCCGATAAATAATATTTATTACATAATGTTCAAATTAATATAACCTATTATTTATTTTATATTCAACTTAATCTTTATGTCATAATCTCTATTATTCATTACAAATTTAAAATGTAATATTTTACCAGCATAATACAGAATAAATATTACTAATGGATTTGCTTTAGTTGTAAGATTGATATTTTTACTTAGAGTGGAAAAGGAAACAACGATTTATTTAGTTATTTTCCATCAATTAATTATTGTGTCACGTTTATTAAGGACAATGGAACAATAAAATTGCAATAGATCATGGCCAACGGCAATTTATAAAATCGTACTCGATGGAACGGAAGCTGAGGATAGCTTTAGTTGGAGATAGTGAAATAAATTAATCACTTATTTGAGAAAACACTATTTTTTTTTGAAATATTCTTTTTTGTGCAGTTTAGCGTTTTATTCATGTAGACTCATCGCTTAGTAGAGAAACAACATTAATCCGATGCACAGATGCTGAAGTATTGGAATCAGTAATAATCGTTTATTGAGAAACCACACATGTACTGGCCATGTGTTGTTTCTCAAATAAACTGCTGAAGGAGCTATCGTCTGACTGTGTTCTTCCCAGTAATTGCTGTTATTGGAGGATGGTTATGAGGTTATGTTTCAATGATTGTATTGTGCTGCATTCGTTTTGTTGTTATTATTTTGGTTTTTTCCTAAATATTCATCATCAATATTATATTCCATTGCGATGTCTTTATCAGATGAAGATCAACAAACTGTTCCTGCAAAAAAGGAAGAAAGGATTGAAACAAATTATTTATAAAAGAAAAACCATAAGGGTAGCTAGGGTGAAAGATAACCAATACGTCAATTGAATGGGGCAATATTGTTGTGCCCTAAAGACAGAGAGAAGATTCGAAATTTAGTTTAAGGTTTTTTATTAGAGTTGGTGAAATTGACAGAAAAAAATCAACGATCGACTTCACAATTTCAATACCAAAGATAAGCAAGACGCTTATTTACAGAGTCTTATATCAGTTCATGATGTTAAAGGAAGCAGGCTGGTAAGCAACACGATACAAAACCAAAGAGCCATACATATTGTTGCAGAATATATTGTATTTCAGTTTTTGCAGTGTACAAAGCATTCGGTGCTATATATGGTGTAGGTGATAACCGTATTAGACGGCTTTGAACTTGTTGTCAATGGGAAAATCACCCATTAACCAAAAGGGTAAAATAAGCAGGCAAGCCTGGAGAGGTTGTGAAAAACATTTTTGACCATTTTGAGCAATTTCCGACTAAAGAGGTACATTATACCAAACGTGAGTGCAAGTACATTAGTGAGAGACTCAATATAAAGTTAATGCACAAAATATCGTTTGAACGTTATCCTGATTCTGTTGTCAAATATAACTTTTACCACCAGATATTCAAAGAGAGATGCAGTCTAGCTTTTGGTAGATCTCAGGTTGACATTTGTGTTACCTGTGAAGAGTTAAGTGTAAACCCAAAAGTGGAAGGCTTACTTAAATTGGTAGTGGTTGCTGAAAAATAAATACACATTAGGGGAAGTAAGAAGTTTTTTTAATAAAGTTATGGATGTAGCAGTTGCTGTTCAACAATTTGAAGACTGCAGTTGTTTGCAAAGATTATATGCAAAAACCTTGACCTAGCCAATATTCAAATACAAAATATACTCTACCTTAAATCCCTCAATCGTCACTCGCTTAGTGATACTTCTTTTCATTCCTATGAGGCACATATTCGAGCGAATCACTCCACCAGGTGTTCGTGTTAGATGATATCAAGGAATGCAAGGAGGAATTCGTTTTACTCTTTCTGCCCCTATTTTTGACACCACTAACGATTGGCTGTTTCGTCCATCCACCATTTCCCCCCCCCCCATATATACCATTGGGTTTGTGTTAAAGAGGTTTTCATCCAATAAAACGTTGGTCTAATGATGTTCCTGGATGTTTTAGCGCTCTAATCCACGATTTAGTTTTTATGCAGTGCGTTAATACATCACCAAACTAATGACGACAAGAATCTTAATTAAATATCTTAATTATTATTTAACTTTCTTCTATTTTTTTGGTTTTTGGTATTTCTAACAAACAGTTTTTAGCATCTGCCACCGGTCTACATTATAAGCAATGTTGAATGCAGTTATGAACTTGTCATATGGTCATAAGTCCTTGTGACGAATCTGGTTCCGCAAGAGATGGAAAGTCGTTTCCTTAGAGCTTTCTACATACAATAACGGATCACTTATCGACCCAGTGAAACTCAACGCTTAGTAACTTAAAAAATACGACACCCAATTATAAGTAAAGGGTGTTTAAATGTTTTGGAAAGAAACTGGAACAATAATTATAGTAGACCTAGACTCTGTGCTTCGTTTTATTTTGGTTGTACTGTACAACAAGCAGACAACCATAGTTTTTATGAGTTTGACTGATACTGAATTTGAAGTGAGTGAAAGATAAATCATTGCAATACCACACCCAACTGCACTAGTGGTGTTCAATAAATAAGAGATATTGGTGTTTTCATCAGCAATATCGTGAAATACTAGGGATGTATTGCTGTTCCAACCATTATTCGTTGTACTATCTCAAAATGTTGTGTGCATCCGACTTTATTTAAACCTCAAAGAATATATCATCTATATCGTCCAGGTTTTAAAATTGATTTAAACCTTACAAAATATTATTTTAAAATGATAGTTTGGTATTACATCTATATAATTCATATATCAGACTGCTAATTTTAGAACACATGTAAGTAATGGTAAAACAACTTATGGGTATAACAGCTGACTTTGACTAATACTGTTGTATTTGGTTTAAAATTAAGCCTAGAAAAATTTTAAGTGATACTGTTCTAATTAGTTGAATGGATTTTGATTCTCTTGGAATTTGATTATTAGGAATTTGCTTTATTAAAATGAAGGCATTGATTGATGTTCCGGTTGCCAAGGATAACGAAACTGTAACTCTTTCGGTGCATATTGTGGACTTACTTGGTGAAGATTTTAAGTATTCTACAGTCAACAGAGCCAATTTTGTAACAGTAAACAAGAACGTCCTAAGTTTCATGTGGTATATGAAAGCATCGGCGACCTTTGTGGAACTGAAATCGAGATTGAATATGGAATTCCATTATATGGAATTAGCATAAGATATTAATTTTAATTGTCTAGGCTATAATTATTTGGTTTACATTTCTATCCTCTATATAAATAATCAATAAGCTGGTTTGAGTTTAACTATGGCTCAGAAATCAGGCGATGACCCTCATTGGCTAAACCAATTTAAATTAACAACAGGTAAGGATACAGTAATTAACTCACGTGACACATAGTGATCGGCATAGTGTCCCATGTACATTGGTCATAGCCTTCCAAATTGGACGCAAATCTCCGTCTCGTAGCAGTTGTTCATGATGTGACCTAGGGCGAGGGTTTCTGTCTCTCTTCCGTATTCTAGTAGTGGTCTGTCGTTTAATGTGTAGATTTTTCTTTCATTCTTTTGCGTTATCTCGATTCGTGGTGTAAATTCGTTTGGCACAGGACTTATGCGTTCCTTTGTACCACGTGTCTCCCCCCCCGGATACTAGTGTCTGTTGTGAAGTGCTGGCTGTGTTACCAACTGCCCATCCACCCATAGGCACCGTGTCAACTCATGAGAACCCTCCTGACAATGTGACGTCATCCGAGCTGTTCAGCGTGTTTCAGGGTAGAAAACCACGTCAGTGATTGGTATCAATCCTGAAATTTCTCTTTATCACTAGCCCATCTGTCTCTTATACATTTTTAATCTAGTAACTACTACATAATTTGTTAGCTCTCCGCGCCCGGATGTATTGTATGTAATTCAGTGTACCAGAATACATTATCAGCATAGCCCAGATGAGGCATCATCATTCTGTTCAATGAAAGTACAGTAGACGTCTTTGAAGTTTTGCTGTAAGGATCGCTCATTGTGTCAATGTTTCCAGTTCATTGCAATTAATTTATCTGATCAAGCAAAACAAAAGATGTAAATCTTTCGTGTTCCCAATTATGCGTTGTTCTAATTACATTTTCGAATACCATTATTTTTAATTAATGACACATAATTAAATAAACACAATTAGTATAATCCTGACAAAACCTGCATTATTTTTGATGAAATACTACTATTATATTTTTGTGTATTGTCTTCTACGTTGTCACATTATTGCGCTTTAAAGAAAAGGTTTAAGACAACATAGAGAAGTTTAGATATAGCCTACTGTATTAAATGGAACACATAAACGAGTAAGGACTTATTTTAGGTTTCTCGTCATGCCCGGAGTCTGGGCACATAAATAATGCATAAGAATAAACTAACTGTTCTCTCGCTAGTTTAGAATCGTGATATATGGCTTTGAATAAACCATAAATCGAAGATACTATCTTATAAGATATTTACTTATTAGCTTATTGAAATATGTTTGTATTGGTTTAAGAGGTGTAGTTATATACTGTATTTCATTGTGAAATGAGGCTTACGAACCACTTTTATTTTGTTTTTTGTCCCTGGTGCATTACAAAATAATGCCATAATAAAAATGAATTCTTTAATTAAGGAAAATAATTAATGAAATCTACTAGCTACTTTTAACTAATGGAAAATTCCCCAATATAAGTCAAATTAAAACATTATATTATTTAAAATTTTAACTATTGAATATTGGTGGTTTCGGAAAATGCAGCATTTTCAATGAACCTGCAATTGTGATTACAATATAGTGTAAACATAGAACTATGTAATGGTTAAAATAGATAACGTCATTTTATTTAATGGTTGCTAATATGACACCATTTCTTTTCTATATTTCGTTATTAGTAGGTAAAAAAACATATTACCTAGTAACAGCTTTAGAAAGTCGTTTTTATAGAGCTGAAAGTTATCCGGAGGATGTTGTCGACGAGCGGCAGGAAGACGGGCGCATACAATAAAGTACAAGCGGCGAGACGTGTACAGTACGGTCAGCTTCATGTCGGTTTGCTGGTGACGACCGGCGACTCCTACCTTGTGGTGGAGGGGTGGTAGAGGGGTGAAGTGAAGATCCCTTCATTCTGATCCTGACCATTACGCTGAGTGGTAGGTAGAGCTCGCTTGTATAGTAACTATAGGCTTGTAGTAGTAGCTATAGGCTTGTAACCTGAACTTGTGAGGAGCTTCACACCACTTGGACCGTAGTAGAGGGGCGTCAGAGTAGAAGAATAATTCTATTTTGGGAGTAAATTGTATTATTAAATAGGCGAATTCGTGGATTTTTTACGACGAGGAGCTCAATATATGTCTTTTTGGCCTTGTCGTGATCAGTTTCGACAGGTTTACGAAGGTTAGCTGGACGTGTGGCTATGGCTGTAAGTTTTAAGTTACTTGAAAAACGGTGCAATACACTGAGATTTATAAAACAGAGAAATAATCTGATAGTTTAGTACTAGAAGCGGTATAATCCAGTTGGAAATAGAGAAATACTTTGAAACTCATAGGTTCATTACTTGGTTATAAGTCCCAATTTAGTAGCAGGCGTTCACCGAAAATAAGAGTAAGGCCATAAATACTGTATTTCTTGGAAACGGTAGTGTACACTGAGTTTTGGGTCGGTAGCACCCTAAAGGTGTAAAACCGGTTTCCGGTCGTTTGTTTTATACACTCGGATAGTGTACACGAACAGGGCTAGATTGGGCAGGTAGGGAACACAATTAGTTATCAAGCATTAGGGAATATAGAATACCCTATATAACCTATAGAATATGAGCCCTCTTCTATAAATAGTTATTAGTGAAATCAAAAGGAGAATTTTTAACGGTTAGTAGTGATATTTTATTTAGTACCACATTCTGGCTACCACACCGTCAGGGTTTGACAGGTTGTAAATTTATTAACAGCCCGCAACACCCCTCTCTCTTAAAACTAGTATCGATGTTAATAACGTATATGATTTATTGTTCTAAGCTGAGGTTAAAACATTCTTGTTGCTGAAAATCCTTAAGTGAAAGGAAAAACTCTTGTATGTATTTTCGTATGTACCTATGGTTTCATGGAAACTATAACAACTAGATGTTGAAATTCATTTTTATTTTGTCTTTTTCTGTTCAAAGACAATGTTTTTGAACAGTTAGGGAGCCTTTCTCATGCAGTCACTGAAACACCTAAGCTAAGAGTTTACCTATTTGTCAATTCAATATTAATTCAAAGCGCTGAAAGAGAGAAATTGTGCATAAAAAACGTACCCACATTTAAGGTAAAAAATTAATATCAGTAAAAAAAGAGGCCATTCTCTCTTATGGTCTTGGCATCATTTTGAGTGGGTTTGGATCAAATGGGGGGGGGGGTGGGGGGGGGGGGGGGTGGGGGGGGGGGGGGGTGGGGGGGGGGGGGGGTGGGGGGGGGGGGGGGTGGGGGGGGGGGGGGGTGGGGGGGAATTAGATTACGCAGTTCTCGTTTCGCTTCAAATCGTGACAACATCCGTCTTCCTGTAAAAGGCAGCTTAATGAACTAATTTTTAGTGTTGAGGACAGCGAAAATTTCATTCAGTTCATTATCTAGAGTCGAAATACGTTTATAATTTTCAGCTCGGGAATTATATAAAACTCGGTTAATTAAAACTACATCAGCGTGCAGTTAGAGTGGTTTGTTTTACTCCTTGTTTTTAAAAAAGGAGCAAAATTTTGATATCGGTGAGCAAAAAAGAACTCTGTTGCTAGCATTTTATTTCCTCCATGAGGCACTGCTTTTTTTCTTAGTTTTTTAATAGCTAATACCTATTTGATATTCTTATCATGATGGCATTAAATTCTGTGTCTGTTTTTATACTTGCCTAAAGCTGCAAAATAAATTTTCTAGTCCATATTTTTTGAAATTATAAACATCTTTTGGTTCTCATCTTAATTGTGTGGAAATATTTGAAAAATATAAAAAAGTTTATCGTGCTCATTAATTTATGGGCTAAGCTTAGAGCAGGATGTATAAAACAAATTAACTTGTTGCCAAATTAGTAAATTCAAATTCTAAAGAAACCTAAATGCAGTCTAACATAATTTATTAATTTTTCAACTTGACCATATATAAGAGAAAGTTTTCTTTTTTTATTTGCAATTCATTTGGTTCATTCTAATATAAATTTTAACATTACAATTCATATAATGTCTTATAGTTTACATTGGTACTGTTGGATAATGTTCAACAACACGTTTAAAAAAGCTAGGTTACAAAGTAAAAGATCATGTTTTAATACGTATTATGTAAGATTACCGCAATATGAAAGGTTTCTGCAGAGTTACAGGGTAAGCCTACTTAATTAAAGAGCACACAACAGAACAAATCTTGTTAATCTCGTGTAAATATTAAAGACAAAGGTACAATAGGGAGGACTTTCATGTTCTTTTTGCTGGAAACTGTTTTTTACAACAAGCTGTATTGTTCCGCAGAAAATAAATGTTTTATGTTGAATAAGAGATCAAGGACATCTGAAATGGAATATTTCTCGTGTTTTCTAAATTGAGTATAACTAAAACTATTCTAATAAGTATTTAAAATTGATTTTTTACATCCATTAAAATAATAATTAATCTATTCAGTTGACTGCAACTACTAGTAAAGTTGTATGCATGCGGTAATTCCTTGCTTATAGAGACAAACATAAATTAACTATCTGGTTAATATCTGTATGTAATGTTAAATTAAATAATTAAATGTAGTGTTTGAAATATAAAATCGGTATCATTTTTACAAAACTCCAGCCAAACTAAACTAAATGGAATATATAATACCTAATCATGAAATAGCAAAAAAACTTATACAAAGTAACTAAGATCAATCACAAAATATATCATTTCACATTCAGTCTCACTGACTGACACCAAGTGTATCAAACATGATCGTCATCAAGAAACCTTCAATATAATATGTTTCAGGCTTCTCTTATAGTACGATTATTTCATATGATATCTTTCGTATTTCAATTGATTTCTAAAGATGAGCATGACTCCAGGTTCTTGGAGTCTACTCCAACTGGAGTCTATACTTATAATTAGGTACACATGTTTTATTGGTCCTAGGAAGATTGCTTTAATTCCAAAGAAAGAGGCTGTCCCACCGTCTGTGCATCTGTGTGATAATGATTATAAGAAAGCATTTAAAAAAATGTTATTTTGTTGCTCCAAAGTGCGAGAAAATATACTCGTATTATCACACAGATGCATAGACGGGTTGACAGACTCCTATTTGTCATTATAACTCCAAAATCAATAGCAGTCTCCCTAGGACCAATAAAAACACATGTACCTAATTTTAATTATAAATCTGTTTAAGGTTAGGTTACCTCAAGCGGTCATGAGACGGACAGACGGGCGGACAATGACACAGTTTTAAGAAGGTCCTGTCTTGTCCTTAATAAACGAGGAAAGCTTTTTATTAAGTCTGTGTAAACACAATATAAATTCGTAACCACAAATGCATCAGAATCAGTATGTTATTCAAGTTAAACTAGAGCAGTAAAATGTGTCCTTAAGAAAAGAAAAACAAATCGAAATCTTCAGGCAACATAGACTTATGTTACAATAGGTCTAAATTCAGTCAAGGTGATAAGAATGGGCTTATAACCAATAAAGAACCGGCTATGCTTAATCACTTTGTTCAGTTGTTCGTACATGTGTTACTTCCTCCATAAACACTCTAACTCTTCCCTAAAGAAATAATAAACTGTTTATAAAACTAGAAAAACATCGTGGCAACTCTTCGAGTTTCGACACAACCTACCTAGAGATTGATGCTATTAAAATGTTACAATGATACAAATTAATCTGATTTTTTAATTTAGTCACCAGTTTAGCTGCTAAACTAAGTGCGGCGCCTCAAATATGATGTTGTCACATATTTCCTGGGATTTGGAGTCATGTTTGTCTGTAAAATTCGTTTCATTAAAAAAACTTGTTGTCATTGTTTCAGTAAATCTCGATTACTGTGCTGGTTTTCACTCAGAATTTAATTAGTTTCATTGCTTCTAATGGAGACAAATACCAGAGAGATAACTTTTAATTTACGTTCAGTTTAATTAAAAGTGTATCAATTTTCTATTCACTAGTCTGTCTCTGTTGTATGGTTTGATGCTAAAGAGTAGTTGTGTGATATATAATTGGCTTGTACCTAGATCCATGCATGAATTTCTGATCTCATTTTTTATTTTTTATTATAAATAGTAATTTAATAGATTCATTTTTATAATTTTTCATATCAAATATGATTAATACAATATTTTGTTACATATTCAATGCTACATATTGTGGTGTTTTTTTAGTGAGGTAAATTTTAAGAAGGGCCATATAGCCCTTCATGAAAAGTAATTTCATCTCTTTTAATTTTTACATCAGAAGATCTAACCTCAAAGTGCGACATATATTTATAGTAAGTATCTGTGTTGTTTCACATCAGTAAAATACTTTGTAAATAGAATATCACAAGTGTTTTCTAAGTGAACGCGATTAGGACACATAAAATGTTGAAGTATTTACTGCATTTCGGTGCATAATATTGAGATCACTGTGGTTTCTTTTGAAACCCAAAAAATACCTTTGGCAAATACTAAATACAATAAAGATGAGTTTGAAGTTATCACTCTATGACGAAAATAAAAATAAGATACTGTGTAATTCTAAGTTACATTCTAAGTTACATTTATAGAATATTACTACAAAGTCCTAACTACTAAATAAATATTAATTTTAAGCATTACAAATTAAAATTATTTTGTTTCCTTAATTTAAAATTTATAAAAGTTTTTAATGCTTTATTGGATGTTTGACTGTTGGTATCCCCATTCGTTTCCCAATAAAAACTATGAAACAAGAAAAACCAAACACACCTAAACTGTAACGAGGATAGCGAACAATATAGGTATTTCGTCTAATTGCGTTGATGAAGTTCACAGTTAATTCTTGTTGGCGTCTCCTACCCAACCCCGACTACCAGACATCTCAATCTGTGCTCATGTGCACTTATTACTGCACGTGAGCAAGGTGAAAATTCCATAATAAACCTCATCTTAAAAATTCCATATTTCTGGCCTAAAATAGCTAGATTATAACATATTGCTAATACTGTTGTTAATCTTTTCTCCTTAAATGTCCTTGATACGTACAAGAAAGGCTAAACTTAAGGCTTGGAATTTTCAAACTTTACATGAATGTGGGTAGCTTACAAACTAATACTAGGCATACAATTACCTACCTATATTTGATTGGAGTGGTTAATGTCACGGCCGCTTTCATACCCGCACGTATTTCTGATGACTATTTATTAAGTCTTTGGTCCTTATTCCATATAAAACTGGATGTTTTTTACAAAAAAAAATTGATAAACTATTCGGCTTGACCTAGAATGCTGTACAGCTAACAATTCTGTGATTAATTTTCTTAGCAAAGAGATAATATTGAGAAATTTAATACATAATTTCTTGTAAATACAGTAGTGTTACAAATGTAAAAATCATCAGATATTTTTATAACTAGGAACAATCTAATTTCTAATTTGAAACCGTAAAGAGAATGGAGTCTAATGTGGTAATTACCCATGTGCAGTTATAACAGGGCTGGTCCTTCTTATTAGTTAACAACCGTTATATTAGTTACCAGGTCATTAAAGAAAATGCTTCTCAGTGTTTAGTCCAAACAGGCAATTAATTAACTATTATAACTAAATTAATCCTCAATCTTGTGCTTATTTTAGGCTCAAACAATCCTAAAGCCGGGCCTTCGGACCCTAAACGTTGTTCTCATTAGCTAACTTTATCTAAAACATCATAATACTAATATTTTTAATAATCACAACGAACAGTATCAATTAAACAATTAAATTATACATTGTAAAACACACACACACACACACACACACACACACACACACATATATATATATATATATATATATATATTTATATTTAATTTGGTTGACAGAAGAATACATTTAAATAATCTATTCAGCAGTGAAGCTTTTAAAATATCTGAATTGGTCTATCTATTATTTGCAGACGTCCAAATTTTTATTTAAGTTGCCGTGGGCTAACACGAGATACCTGAAGAAAACAGGATTTTCCGGACTTTTACCATCGTTCAGTGATACAAAAATCATAACGCTACGTTTCGAGATCTGCAATCTGATTTCTTCTTCAGATAAATAACTAACCTAACACGTAATTACAAACTAGGTTAAAATAAACAAATCATACCAGAGCGTTGTAACACGCCTGGTTACTTCTAAGAGTTGCTAAAATCGGTATGCCCTCCGTTTCTGGAAGTCTATCAGGTTCTAGGAGCTATCTTTTGTGGGGTTAAAGTAAAGTGAAGTAAAGGTCTTACTTTACCAGGCGGATTTAGGACTGATACACCCTCTTTAGCATTTAACAAGGAAACCAACGGCTTAAAGATGACTTCCGAACCACCACCAATGGCCGGGGAGGCGAGGTGCTTTCTAGGACAGGCTCTGCGGACATTCATCCAAGCAGCAGCCATGCACGATGTTGCTTAATTTGGGTTCCTAGGTTTCTTGGAGATAAGTCCATGTAGAACTTTCTAGAATCCAAAAACTTCCGGCTTCTCCTTGATTTTGGCTACAGAATTCCCCGACCTATGGGAAATTGTCTAAACGCTTCGAATGATAGCTCCCTGGCATCAACTTCCGGATTTCCCAAGAAATGGCCTACGGATGTATTTGACTTCGGACTCTAAAAATAATTTCTAAAAAATAAAAATATTAATTCCTGAGCACTTGGAAGATAGATATATTACATGTGCGGCTGTCGTTTTTAATTTTAATATTGAAGCAGCATTATTACTTTAGAACGTTATTATATATAACGAATGTCTACATGCAACAATAATTAGTAGCTTCTATTGGAAAGTATTCGGGAGAATTATTAATAAATTGTCTATTGCGAAACTTGTCTAGGAAAACACGAACAACTATTACGAAGTTTGTTTTAAAAACTGATAAGATCGTGATATCCATTATCTCAAAAAAATAATACTTTTGTAATAAATGAAAATGTTAGGAAAACATTAAAATACGGCAATGAATCAGACACAGGATTTTCAGTAGAGAAATCGTTCGATTATATAGTTAGTTTTAACTATATGGTCTATAGTTAATTCATCAACTTGTTTTTCGGAGCCATGTTTCACTTGAGAACAGCTAAAAATCCGATCCCCATCAAATAACAATTAGGTTAATGGAGTGATTGCGTGTGCTCTTTTTTTAGCAATGCCTTACGCATTTACTAGAATTTTTGAAATGTCTAGAGTGGCAGTAAGCAGCCAAACATTATATCTTCACATTGCACTTGAAGCAGAATAAGTACTCAGCATTACGCTCTACAATAGACACATTTAATTGGTAGATGTCATATAAAAATACCTATTGCAATCATCCTCATACTGGGATTTCCAAGAAAATGTTTTATATTTTCTACCATAACGGTTTCCTGGACATAAAAGTACCGTCAACTGGTAATTTATATTATATAAACATTATAATGCGGGTTTTGTGAGATCGATTCCTGTAATATCTAATTGGTTCAAACTGGCCTTACTTATGAAAATAGGATGTGCATAGCATTCGATAGGTTTATTCGACAGTAATAACCTATAAAACTATTCAAAATAGTAGCATATGTACAGAAATTTTATTTCGGTTTTTCTACACCATAGATTAAATAATGTCACGTTTTTACATAATAAACTTTGCGCAATTTCAAACACCTTTTATGTATTATAATTTTTGTATTTATGTAATTTTTTTATGTATGTAATAACATAATTGTTATTTTTTTAGACTTGAAAATAGCATCTTTTAAAAGTTTCAATGAACAAAATATAATGATTCATCAGTCCTTAGCGAAACATATGGCAACTACGACATTGTTAGGACATTTAGGTCAAACTGTTGATGAAGCTAAGTTAAGTTTAGTAGAATTTAGGCAAACCTTAGAATTTATAAAACTCTAATAAAATAAGCAGTAAGTTACTTAATCCACATGACACTAGCCAATTTAATTATCTTTTATCATTTTTGCTTTTAGATAGATGACATACAAATTTTAGAGAATTAAAATTCCAATCAATATTGCCTGAATTCATCTAAAAAGTATACAATTCATAAAAATGTATCTAGCCCAATACCTCAAATTATAATAATTACAAAGCGTAGAATTTAAATTTTCCATTTTCTTTTAAGATGATAAAAGTAGCCTAAAATATTTTCGATAAAAAGACCTTGCATCTTAAGTAGTGGTAATGGTATAATTAATGAATCCGTTCATTTTATTTTACTCGAATTAGAAAACAATTTCCAAGATCGGAAATTGAAGAAGTGTCAAATGTTACGTGGTTGTATATGCAAGTGTAACAACTAATGTCAAATTTGTTGTGAACATTGAGTGTTTGTGATGGGCGTCTCACCACAGATGTTCTAACCACACCCTTGCAGATGTGCAGGGTGTGGTTAGAACATCTGTGGTGTCCTGTTATGTGAGCCAGACCTTCGTAGCAAAATACTTGAGGGCTACATTATTCATTAGCTCCATGATTTGGAGCTAAACTTGGTTACTTTGTTTGGTCTTAGTATAGTGCGATAACAATCAACAGATGAAACTCTTTGTTACATTTTTTTATTTATTGACGAAACTGTGAAAACATTTATGGCACAGAATATGTACATGCGGAGTCATACACATTTGTTTCTTTAAATAAATATTGACAGCATTTTACTCCCTTTAGAAATCCATGGTCACACCATATTCCGCGCTACTAGTGGATTCATTAATATCATTCAAAATTAGCATTAATGTTAGACGGGACTGTACGATTAATTTTTATTGGTGGGACTTTTTTATTAGGTTTTAAAGGAAAAATCGTCTCCTTGCTCGTTTACGCAAAACTCATCTTGTAGTATTATTAATACTTGGATATTAGTTTAGATACATAAATCATCTATTAGTAAAGTTTTTATCTTTGCAACATTGGCGTCTTTTAATTGCGCATTGTTTATTTTTATGAAAGTTATTATGACTGTTATATGGAATAAATGTTTGCCTAGAATAATCATTAAATGGTTTAGAGAACCACAGTATCACATCGATCAGAACGACCTTAATTAATTCATGCTGATCTCAGAGGCATTAGGAGACTAAATATTTATGATTGATGAAGGATTCAACCAGAAGTGGTCAAGTAACGCAATGCATTTCGGAGCTGGGTTCTTCCAGAGACTAGAAGAAAACAAAATTAGGGAGATCGCAGTTTACAGATGCTGGGTTCCCAGAGCCCAGAAATTCCATAGTGCAGAAGCTGGCGAAGTCTTGTCATTTGAAAGGTTTCAGACACTATAATATCTCAGAGGGCTTTACTTCGTACAGGATGGACTCTATCATATGGTAATCTACAAGGTGAAAGGGGATACATGTCCAATATTTTTAATCATATAACGAGAATGAAAAACCGAGTAGTCTCAGAGACAGAGACATCGCTAAGTATCACGCGACATTCTACCAATAAGTGATCGGTGGCAAGGGGGGGGGTGCCAACAACTGTCTTTTTGCTCTATCTGGTCAGTATTAAAGCAGTAGTAAAGGTTGAGACTATATATACGTGTATGTGTATTAGTGTAAATATTATACATGCCCATTACTCACCACGATATAAAGTAAAAATTTGAAGATTTCCCGATTGATACGTACTGTATAGATTCTGCGTGATACGTGCTGATACGTCTAATATTTGCTTACGGTTCAGTTTATATAATATAGATTCGTTATGACATAGATACTCGTATAATGCCATTGTATTGCACAAATTTTCTTCTTGTAACTAACATCTATTGCTCCTGTATAGATGTAAAACCTGTGCATGTTTAGACATGGCCATTATTCTGGATGTCTGATCTCAGTCTTATTTTTACTTTCAAGATAAATTCGCATGCGGACATTCGAATGGATTTTATCAATAAAACGGGTTTTTAATCGTATTATTTCGTTTGGAACAAAAGCTGTAAAACCTCTTATTGCCCTTAGTCCTAACAGAACCTTTGGAAGACTATTTAGTATGAGTGACGTGGGATTATGATAAGGATGAATATCTCAGTCATGTCACTTTGGAAGAAGGAAGGCCGCCTCTGTCCCAGCCTCTTCTGTCCACGTGGGCAAGGAACAGTACTCTCTCATGGTCAGGCTATTATCTTTATACTTATCTATTCACTTTTCCACCTCAATACATCAACATTTCCGGTTAGTGATGAGCTTTGGACATCCATTGGGTGACCATACATAAGTACCCCATTGGTTTTTGCCCAGATTAGATTCAGCTAGAAGGTATAAACCAGCCATAAATAATCCTTTTCTCTGAGAATTTTGTATTTTTGGTTTGGTGGTCAATAAACTATTGTCTTCAAGAATATTAAAAACTTCTTACATGGGAATATTATTGAAGCCGATCCACTTTTCAAGACTTGCTCTGCCCATCATCATGAGCCACTGGTCTGTGCGAGGATCTTATCAAACAGAATAAAGGAAATAATCGATACAGTATAAGGTCGATGGTACTGATAAAAAGTGCTTCGGTCACAGACAGGATTCTAACCTGCGCTATATCTAACTCAGACTCAAAGTCCAACGTCTTAGACCGCTCGACCATCGGCTCATATGGATAAAATCGTAGTGATAAAAAATTGTGTTATACACATGGAAATACTGTTTATACACGGATTTTTGTATTTTATTAGATGCTACTTTAAGAACTTCATTCGTTCTCTACTGTTACTAAAAGAGTTCATTGTGGGTACTGTTGTATTGCAGAATCGATTGTTTATTCCTCCAGAGCAAAACAAAAATGAAAAGTTTTTCAGTTTCTTACTTACATTTATCTGAAAAGTATACAAACATCGAAACAACACTTAATTACAATATTTCTATACAGTTATAGTTAGAAAGTTACAACTAAATATACAATTGTCTGTAATTGTAACATATAAATATTCAATGTCACTTTCCAAAGTATCAAGTGCAGTATAATTAAATTATTCACAAACTGTAACATGGAGTACTGTAACTCTATCGGCAGAGAACTCAAGTTGTTTGTTTTAGATTATCTGTTAAACTACAACAGCTGGATCCTCATGGGAGAGCCTAAACAAACAGTTGACTACTGACCATGCTACACAGCTGCGTTAATTAGTTTTCCTCACATATTTAAGTGATACGTCATTTGTTTTTAAAATATCAAAATTTGCTAAAAATTCGTTTTTTGTTTTATTGACAAAGATTGTCCGTTAATAAATGTGTTAATTCTTAGAATCTTTTAGAATTAAATTTTTAAATTGCGTTTTTTTGTGTACTGGATTAAGATAGATACCTTTGGTTTGTGGCATTTTTCTTAATTTAAAAGGGCATTTATAAAAGTAGTGAGGATAAAAATTGTAGTGAATTTTATCAATTTGATCTTAAATCCTAATCCCCAATTTAGAGTAGAGAGGTTTGAAGTTCTCACTCACATACCCCAAATACCATAATTTTTAGTCTTATATTGGTCCCTTATCGATATTGGTTAATATAGTATACGTATTTCACTTCAAAAGTTAATAGTGGGAGGCGTGACCTTTTCCGGCTCCTAGTACAATAATTTACTAACTATTACCGTGTTTATAACGTTATATTAATTTTACAACTTTGTTGTTATATAATCTAACTTTAACAGAACATCGTGAATTATTAAAAAGAAGAAACAACTTTTTGTTACAAATATTATCTCCTCAACATATCATGTTTATAAAATTACAGTGAGGTGGTGTTGTAGAGCAAACCTTTAGAAGTTACCTCTTTCATACATTATTAAACATCCAAGTCTGCACGTAGCTCTTTTAGCTTTTGCGGCACCACAGTGCTTCCTGTAGTAACTTGTGGTTTCAGCAGCATTATCTCCAAGTTTTCATCATCTTGATGTTCTCTAAATTTCTCAACGACAATAATATTTAATCTTAATACACCACTAAGATTTTTATTAGAACGTTTAAATACAATCAGTTAAATTGTGAATTTTACCCTAGTTTAAACTATGTTGTTGTAAATAAAACCAAAATTGTAATGTGACTAAAATTCAAGAAGGATTCCTACGACAAGCTAATTATAGCGATTATCATTCTATTATACAAACATTAACTGCAGCGATCATCAATAACATAAAGTTGGCCAGACAACTCAAAAGTTTAAATTATAGTTTAAAAAGTCATAACCGAAATACCACAGTATTATAAAATTAAATACTACTGAATATATCTTAAAAATACGTGACAATGTTTATCCTTTCATCGCAAAAACACTAAACTGTGTATTTGCGAATTCCATATAAACTAAGTTTAAGCACTGGAACAAAATATAAGCTTACTTATGATTCAAATTGCTATACGATTCCTTACTAGTTAAATGTCCTACATAAAAGTACATTGATATATAAAATTTCAAGAATGCCAAAAGCTTTGAAAATGAAATCACTTATTATTTCATCTCTATCAAAAATTGTGTTTGTTTTCATAGTTAATTTATTCTTACAAGATAGTTTAATGTTTTAAATACCCTACTAGATACTGCTATAAGCAGACTTAATAAGATAATGTGAACATTGATTGATCAGTAGTTTCTCATAAATAATATTGAAAAAGTTGTGATTGGAAAAAGTTTAATACGAATGGCCCTCGTTACAAACTCAAAACATATCTTGCATTGCAGGACTTTTTATAAGAATGTGAGTGGTTTTTCATCAAATAAAATTGGTTCTCTGTCAAAATATATGGCTGTACAGATACAGCCTTCAGAAAGAAAACAAACAGAGCCATGAACCTTGCACAACTAGATATAATTCCATTTAGACTTCTGAAATGCTTAGGTCAATGTTGATCCTTTTAATATATATTTATTTGTCCCTTCTGTCAGGTAAACTAGATAGATCCAAGATTGTGGTATAACTAAAAATTGCACTTCGTGTATTGCTTGCTGATTCTACTTGTCAGAGTAGAATCAGAAAGATACCCGCGGTAAGATTGAATGATACCCGCGGCATCACACGCATTTTCTTACCTTTGCATATGTATGAACTGTAGCACCTTTGTAGGATGGAAGTAATTATAGTCCATGTTTTGCCAAATTTTACATTCAATCTGCGCATAAACTACGTTAGTTAATAACATTGCAAAGTTGTTGGTTATGTTGGAGAGGAAATAGACTTCGACACTACGTGACAAGTCTCTGTGATTGGATTTTGTGACGTTTGAAGTTGTCGCCGAGGGGTCGAATCAGATTACAGAACCCGTGAGAGCTACTGCGCACAGGAGTCAATCTTGTAGACTAAAAATATTTATCAGGAAACATTATTAGACTATGGTACTGTTCATTAAAACCTCTTCTTTTCTTTGTTACCTACAAACAACATACTTTCAGTAGCGTAAGGGTGGCCATGTCAACTTTCAGGTTAATTTTGTGTGTGCCTTAGTACAGTGTCGTCCAGTGTATCAGTTATGATTTTAACAAAGATTGTGTTAGTTAATGTTAGAAATATAACTCTCACTCTTACCTTTGAAAATGTGTTGGCGAATGATAGTCATACAACGTTTACTAATATTAATTACTGATCTATATGTTATCTGTTCGACAAGATTGGGGGCAAATACGTAATTGATTAGATTGAAGGTAAACGACAGGGAAAAGATGCCAAGACCATTATGCTCTGCCAAAGATACAATGGCCTGTGTGTTTAGTGGTTGTATTAAGTACTTTTATTGAGTAACTTTGGATAAGTGTTTGATGCATTATTTCATTTCTGCATTTCTGAATGAAGAAATTGGTAAACTCAGCCTAGGTGTTCAAGTTACTGTTTACTGAGCTTCCTTAAAGGTCGAGATTGTTCAAAACATTATATTTTAACAAATAAAATAAAAATTAATTTAACATCCAGATGTAATATCTGTCTATAAACCATAAGCACGATTACACTGAATTTTTCCTTTCACTTAAAGCTTGCTATAACAACAATTCTTTAACCTCAACTAAGAATAAAAACTCAAATATGTTATTAACAAACGATATTACTACTATTTGTTCACTAATATTTGAATAACAATTTATAATGCTAAATACCATGTATTTCACTTAATATAAAATGTGTGTGACATGACAGGATGAGTTATTAATGACTCAGGGATGCCTCTATCTTCAGACTTCCTATTGGCATATCATGTTAAATATTACATTCAGAAGTGACTTCAAAGATTGGGATATTTACCATAGGCAATAAACTAAGGAATTCAGTAGATACCTTTTTTAAGATATCAGCTATGACGCATTATACTGTGGGAAAACAAGTGTGTTGCCACGGGTAATGGAGCTTGATAGCCAATATAAAGTAGGCCTAAAAGAGATTTGAATGCTGATATAAAGAATCACTCTTCTAAGTTAAAAGCTTAAAAAGTCAAGGTAACTTCGATTTTATATCTAGCTAAATCAAAGTGTATCGCATAAGCGTTGTGATATGCCAATGACATACAAAAAAAACTGATAATAAAAATTATTCCGAAATAAATTTACAGGCTTTCACTCAATCACTTCAATCCTCGTAGCCGTCCCACTTAAAAACTATCCTGCTATAACAAGGAGAACTTTCATGAGGCCGCGAATAAGTTTAAATAATACATTATTTTTATAAACTCCTATTAATAAATTATCCAATCTATAAACATGACTAGTAGATGTAGAGTCGTTATAAAATCCGGACTAAGTGCCAAAAAATTCAAATTGGTTTTTATTGTCAAAATGTGAGCTATGTGCCTATCACTACCTAGTAAAAACCGGGCTATGTTCTGTTGACATTGGAAGTAGTTCAAATAATCGTTACAAGAATGCGTGCCGGTCTAAGTCCACCTGCTCGCTTACAAAATCCGGGCTATGTGCCACAGCTGTTTTTACGTTCCTGCACGTGGTTTATTCTCAGTTTGAGGTTATCCTTACGTTTAGTTGAGGTTATTGTCTCGCATGTAAGTAGTGCATTGTGTTCTGTGGTTGTTGTTCTATATTCTTCTACAACTGCTACAATGGATGTAGGAAGGAAACGACGTAAAAGAGGTGAAGGAACAGTTACTAGCTCCAAGAAAAAGCTTAGAGCTGAAGGAAAATCCTACAAGAATAACAGGGGCGTGATTGTGCCTGACAAGCAACCACCAACTAATGAGGTATGTAGGCTCTAGCCTAATACTTTAATTTAGACATAGTTCATTATAATTTAAAGGGTATCTTACAATCTAATATTTTGGCCTGTTCATTCGCGGTTACTTGATGAAGTGTATGTTGTTTTTATTGCAAAAACAGTTTATTAGGAACATGAACCGTTTCTAATGGCCTGTTTTATTTTTAGGTTACATGCCGGTGTAGATACCAGTGCAGAAGCCTTACGTTTGATCAAAAACTGAATATTTTCAATCAGTTTTATGAGCTTGGAGATAATATCAAGCAAAATTCGTACTTAATGGGAAACTTAAGTGATTGTGGAGTTAAACGTCGACGTCACGGATCTTACGACGACCCAGCCCAGAGTCGAAGGCAGGCCACTGTGTTTTTCACGATTCCAGATGGCAATGGAAATCACATACAAGTGTGCAAACAAACATTCAAAGAAATCCATGCGATCACTAGACGTAGAGTTGAGACCTTAGTAAAAGCGAAAAAAGCCGGAGATGTGACCTATGTAGAACGCAGAGGTAATAAAACTAAGGAGAGAAAATACAATTCTGACGATGTTAAGCGCATTGTTGCCCACATTGACAGTTTCCCCAAAGAGGAAAATCATTACACTCGGGCCAAGAGTACACTTTTGTACCTTAGCCAAGATTTAAATTATCAAAGAATGTATGAAGCCTTCATAGAAAGTCATCCTGACAATAAAGTTGATATCAACTTTTACAAAAAGACATTGAAAGACAAGTTTCCAAAACTCAAATTTCACCGTCCTAGGAAAGACACGTGTAAAACATGCGATTTGCTCAAAAGCAAAATGATGAATGATTCAACGAACAAAATTTAGTATAAGAACTCATTGGAGCTACACCATAGAAAAGCGGAAAAAGCTAGGGAACAGATGAAAACTGACTACGAGGAGTCAACACTTGTGACAAGTGACACTTGTACTATATCCGTAGACTTACAACAAGTTTTCTCTTTGCCAGCTATGACTCACTGCCAAGTTTATTATCTTAGACAACTGTCATGTTTCAACCTGGGTTTGCACATGGCCGATAATAACCAAGGTTTCATGTTTGTATGGCATGAAGGTATGAGTGGAAGGAGTGGGAATGAAATAGCCAGTTGTATACTAAGAGGTATCAAAAGTAAAATAACTCAAAAAAGAAAATTGACAGTACGGACGGACAACTGCGGCCCACCAAACAGTTTTATAAGAATAAGAACAAAATGTTTGTTCAGAATAAGAACAAAATGATTTTGTTCTTGTGGATCTTTTTAGTTTGCAATGATTACTTTGATGAAATCAACCACAAGTATGTAGTTCCAGGTCATTCTCACTTGAGCTGTGATCGTGATTTTACTCTAATTGAAAAAAGAAAGAGTGTAGAGAAATGTGAAGTACCCTTAGACATCGTGAGAGTACTTCATACATCTTGCAGACAACGGCCATCTTTGACAACTTTGATGCAAGAAGATGACTTTTTTGACTTTTCAAAAGCTTCAAAAGAGTATTTAAATACAAGTTCTCTAGAAATCTCCAAGGTTTCTCAAGGAAAAGTAATGAAGAACACACCTACAACTATCTTTACCAAGAAAACCTTTAGTGAGGTTGAAACATGGAAACAGACGAACATCTTTAAGAAATGAGTGAAGAAGGAAGACATTCAAGGGTTGGAACTACCAAGATTGGAGATGGAGGGAAGAATCAAGCCTGAAAAGAAAGAAGACCTACGGAAGTTTTTGCCATATCTGAAAGAAGAAAACAAGTTGTTTTATCAAGAGCTGTTAGCTGAGTAGTGACAAGATAATGCCTTGGTTTACACAATATTTTTATTGTAAAAAACGATTGGAAATTGTAATAAAAACTTATTCATATTATTTAAGTGTTTTCTTTATTTTAAAACAAAATACTCCTGTTTTTGTAAAGCAACAACATGCACTAAACTATATAAAGAAACGTACGTTCGCCTGTTTTTGTATAATTATTATACCTTGGCACTTGGCCCGGTTTTCATAGTTGTATGCATGGCACATAGCCCGGTACTCAACTTTTTAAATAACAATTTTTTTTCTCATAGATAAAATTTGAAAAAGAGGTTCAAAATTGGTCAACTGTTTTAAAGTGATGCTTTATACTGTGCAAAATTTTTCAAAAAATTTTAATTTGCAACTTTTTTGGTTTTTAGAAGGTTTTATTCATTTTACTCGGAACTTTCATTTTGGTACTTAGCCCGGATTTTATAACGAGTTTACAGATCTCGTCAATTATTCTCCTTAACTGAAGAATTCCTTTTTATTTTGATACTTTTGTGTAATTAATTAGGGACTAAAGACAAAATAAAAACTGTTCATAAGCCTCATTTCATATTAAATATATACAAACACAGCTTACTTATATATAATGTGATATTTCAATTAGCTAATAAATAAAAATCTTATAACATAGTAGATTCGATTTATGGTTGATTCAAAGCCGTATATCACGATTCTAAACTAGCGAGAGAACAGTCAGTTTATTCTCATGCATTATTTATGTGCCCAGACTCCGGACATGACGAGAAACATAATATAAGACCAAACTCGTGTATGTGTTCCATTAATACAGTATACCTAAATCTCTATGTAATCTTACACCGTTTTTGTTACAATAGAATAATGTAATGACGAATGCATTTTTTTGTCACAATTAAAATAAATAGGTGAATTTAATTATGAAAATCGATAATTTGATGTTTAAAAACAGTGGTAATAAAAATGTAAGTAATGAAAACAATAGGGAATGTAAAACCTCATGGGAGGGTAATATGGTTGACTTGTAATATTAAAAACGCAGAGTTAGATACACGAAACATTTATATCCTTTGTTGTGTTTGGGCTTTTTCCATTAGGCAATACAAACTTTAATAAACTTTCAACAAACTTACAATTTTGCATGAGCAAAATATTTTTGGACACTTTTGATAGACTTTTTGTATAGGTCAACCATTGCACTATTTAAATGAGAAACTTTTAGTTAACCTTACTTCGAGTTACCATTCTCGAACAATGGTGTCTAAACATTTGTAAGAGTTAATCACGGTTATTTACATTCCCACTTCTAAAAGAGAACAACTTATTTGTTACAGTCCTTCTAGATTGTTTTTTATAGAAACTTCAGCCTATTAATTGCCTGATGTGTAACTTGGACATAACTAGAATTAATTACGTTTTTTACAAAACAGTTGTAAGCTACACAGCATATTATGCGAAAATAGTTATATTGTTCAAAGCAATTTAAAATTTTAATTAAATTATACGTCTTATATATTGTAAAATCTAATAACACTGTCAGTTATTTTTAAGGTGATGCAATCGATTTTGGATTGAGTAATGTTTTTCAATTTTATTGTCACAATATTTTCAAGGTACCCTTCTTAAATGCAGAGAAATAACAATACAATTTTTTTGATAACTTCACGAGGAATTATAGACATTTGAAGTGGTCATTTTGGGCTATTTTTTAATCAGGCACAAATGGAAAAACTGCTGATGATAAAGGTTTCAAATGTTTACAGTATGTGATATATGACTTGAGATATTGACATAATTTTTATTTTGAAAAATACGAGAAAATTTCTCCACATTGAATACAGTTTTACGAAAAAATATTTAAAATATATTGTTTTGGATTAAAAATGTGTTACTCCCTTTAGGAGAATTACATCTAAAATTTGGTGATATTTAATTTTTTAAATCGTATTCATATAGAATCTGTGTTGATTTTTAAAGACTCCTAGCGCCTTCGTATTTTCGGTCTGCTTACTGACACGCTGTTCGTGGAAACACGAACAGGTACGCACTCCTCGAATAAATCCTGAAATCCTATTTTCAATTATGCATTACAAATTTAAATATAATATTTTAGTGAATTTCATTTAAACCTCAAAAGCTAGCAACAATCCTCTTTCATAATTCAGATATGACAACATAAACATTACTAATGGATTTCCTTAGTGATAACACTGATATTTTTCTTTGAATAGGAAAGTAAACAACGATTTATTTAATCTACTGTAATTCTTCTTTAACAGTTGGTTATTGTATGTCTTTTAACAAAGACAAACACACAGTCCACTTGTAATGAATAACGTACAACGACAATTTATAAATGCGTACTCGATGCCACAGAAACTGTCGATAGCTTTAGTTCGAGATAGTTAGTGAAATAAATATCAGTAGATGTCAGTGCCACGGCAATCTATCTCTACCCTGCCACCGCCACTGCGCCGCGCCGCTGCCAGGGTGCGGAGATTCCTCATCGTCAACACATCGTTTGTTTGGGTTTATGGACTTTTACTTAGAAACCTTCGACCATCAGTCATGACTATTAAAAGCATTCTCTTCAAAAACACCTTGGAATACATTTTGTAAGCACTTTGGTGGTTCGTTTTGAAAATATAATTCTTTAATTTAACTTACAATTGCATATGTTCACACACTTTATTACATTCCAAAAATAATTAAATAAGAGTCCTCTTATAGATAAATGTGCTAAACTCCATCCATCTTCTTTGTTACGTTCAAGCTATGAGCAAGGTAGTATTGGCTATAGTATCACGTAATCGGCCTATTTTTCTTTTTTTTTAATATAAAGCTTGTAAAAAAACTCTCGTTCAACAGCAGCTGAGGAGAAGCAACGGAAAAGATCTTCTTTCTATACTTGTTTGATGGCTTTCAGAGCCTTTCCGTTACACAACCGTCCCCTCAGCGTGATCCCCAGCAACACGATCTGAGTGAAGTGCGATTATGAATTCTCTCTCTTCTACTGCTAGTTTGTTACTAATAGCTTAAGCTATTAATATTTTAGGCGAAAATATTGCCTTTTGCGGTATCTATGTCCCTTAACTTCTTAATAATTTACTATATACTAAAGAAAGATAAAATGCACAACAAATATACAATATATAATGCAATAAAATATTATTTACAAGGTTCGTAAAAATCACTAATACATACAACAAATTAAGTTTAAAATCCAACATTACATATGTAAAACGATATGACAGATGATGTAATAAAATTACCAAATGCATCATGTCAACCATGTTATTACCTTTATGCATGACATAGGAATAATACAAAGTCTCCGTAATTCTGCTTTGTCGATTATCTACATCCTCCGATAAAAGGGCCATGTCTCACCATACCTCAATGTAGCATGGTTGTTGCCAATGTGAACCGCATACAAGATACAAACTTGTTTCCTCATAAATCGCATCTTGACATAAGGAGAGCCGAAATATTTACTGGTTGGAAATGAATAGACGAGGCTTTAATGTCATCGGTTAAAAAAATCAACAACAACCCTCCCAATAATATTAAGTCTAATAATACCATTTTTATCACAGAATTGTTGTTGGTGGATTGAATTCTACCAATTCTGGCTAGCAAAGCCTTTATTTTTGTTACTTTTTGCATGTTTCACAATTTTATTGTATGTAATACATTGCCTTAATTTATGTTCCTCATATTTAATATATTTATTCTCAACATTTTTTATACTTTCGGTATTTAACACGTAATTAATATTGTTGTATTATTTATATACAAATTTTGTGTCTTGTTGATAAAAATTATTCTGGAAGAAAGAATAAATTGACAAACGTGAAATAAAATATAGGTTTTTTCATCCATTCGTCCGTTGATTAAACAAAATGAGTTGTTTGTTTTGTCACAAGAGTAGATTAATCTGGACTGGCAGCCTCTTTTTTGCTTTTGGCAAAATATTTGTTTGTTATCAAGGAAACGTTTCTTCTTTGTGCTTTGGTGACGTAGATAATTAGTTTACTCAGTTCTTTTCCGTTTCACTTCGTGACAGCATCCGTCTTCTGTAAAAGGCAGCAGCTTAATGAACGTCAGTGAGATTTCATTCATTTTATTTTATAGAGTCAGAATACGTTTATAATTTTCAGCTTAAGGAAATTATAATTATAGAATTTGGTTACCTAAGGTTAAATCAGCGTTTATTTTGAGTGAATCTTGTTTTACTCCATGTTTTAAAATAATATCAAAACCTTGAAATCGGTTTGTGAAATTTAGAGATTTTTGTTAACAGAACTGTATGTTTAACATCTTCTTTCATCCCGGAACCACTGTTTTTTTTTTTTTTTTTTTTTTTTTGCACGATACTAAGTAATACATATCTAATATTCTCATCATAAAGCCATTAAATTATGTATTTGTAATACTTTCTTAAGGGTTGAAAACACATTTTCTAGTGATTATTATTATAAATTATAAACCAATTTTGGTTCTCAGCTTCGTTGTGTGAAATATTTGAAAAATATTGAAGATGTAATCGTGCAGATTAATTCATTGGCCAAGTTTAGAATTACGATGTATCACACAAATTATCTGGTTGCCAACTTACAAAAATTATAACTTGGAATTGAACATAATTTACAAATATTTCAATCCGATAGTAAATAAGACATTTGCAAATTTATTTGCAATTTGGTTGGCAATTGGCTTAATTTTAAATTGGATATTAAGAGTCCTAAGTTCATACAAATGAGCACAATTCATGTTTATAGTTTTATACAATGTATATATTTTCTCAATTTTAGTTAAAGGATGTTTTGACGTAAATTGCTTGGTTCCTTTTAACAATGGAAAAATTTAATTTTATTGAATTGAATAAAGGTTCAATTAATTTAATAGGTTATAACAACTTCTTAATTGAAATCCTCATTTTTGGATCAACATACGGGCACCAATCGTCTATATGTAGTTATACAATTGTACCGTTATTATAGCACATATATTAAATTTATATGGAGCTAATACTTCGTAAATCAAAACAACTTTTCGGAAATACTTGATTTATTCCGAGATTAAAGTTCACTCAAAATTTGACAAAGTTTACAAATTTTAGATTCGATTTTCTTCAAAACTTCACACAATCGAACAAATCTAATTAAGAGTCTGATCAAAAAAGAATTAAAATTAAAATTAAACTAAAAATGTATTCTTCTCCAAAAATGGTTTAAATTAACAAAATAAAATAAAAAGTTCTCTTCTCAAAATATTCAAAAACATCAATATAACACAAAACTTTATATTAACTTTACGACCAAAATTTAATTCACAATACTTCAAAATTTGAATTAATTCTCAGACTCTGAAAGATGGGAAACTTTAGAAATTTTAATTACAACAGTATAAAAATAAAAGATATTAACTAAACGCTGGTACGGGGACTTACTACTTTGAAGATTACGGAGGCTGATAGGGATTTAATACGCACTGAAGAAAATTTAAATACTTGAATTAAATTTACACGCGATAAAAAGAATTACTCTAGATCCCAAAACTATAGGATTAGAGGAAGGACCACCGATGCTCTACTCGACGTCTGCTCCTTCTCGTTCTGGCTTCAAGACTGAACTGATCCCCCTCTCTCTCCAGCGAGCCGAGTCGGAACGTATCGCCGTAGTCATCTCGATCAGCTGATGTACCGGTTTAACTAAACAAACAATGTCCACGCACCGCGTCTAGTTAACAAAAAGAGCCTACTTCCTACCGCGATTCAGCATAAATAATTACAACTACGGTACACAATAATATTGTTAGTTTATATCATCATCGAGCAACAATGTTTCATCGCAATATAATTATAAGCTGTTGTGATTTTATACTCTCAGTAAAAACATAAAATTTAATTCGTTTTAAGAGATTACAGTTCCAATCATCACTGTTTTAGTCTATTTTTGACAGTGTTGGTTAATCTGGAAATAAATATTTCATTTCTACTGACAAACTATTTTTAATTTCCTTAGTAAATTGTAACTGAATTTCCCGAATTAAGCATAATGTTTTTTTTAAGATAGCTAGATTACAAATTACAATACAGTAATAAGAATAATATAAGGTTTTTTCGCAGTATGAAAGATTTCTGCAGAGTTACAGTCATCTTTGTACTTAATTAAAGAGCACACAACAGAGCAAATCTTGTTAATCTGATGTAAATATTACAGACAAAGGTACAATAGGGAGGTTTTTATGTGATCTTTGCTGGAAAACTGTTTTTCCAACAAGCTGTATTCTTCTACAGAAAATAAATATTTTATCTATAATAAGAGATCTAGGACACCTGAAACGGAATATTTCTTTTGTTGTCTAAATAAAGTATAACGAAACTATTGTAATAAGTATTTAAATTGTATTGTTTTACATCCATTAAAATAATATTAAATTTCTTAAGTTGACTGCAACTACAGGTAAAGTTGTATGCATGCGGTAATTCCGTAACTGTACAATCAAACATGTATTAACTATCTGGTTAATAATTGTATGTAGTGTTGAATTAAATAATTAAACGTTGTGTTTGAAATATAAAATCGTTTTTACAAAACTCCAGCTAAACTAAATAAATGGAATACCGAACACCCAATCATGCTGTAAGAAAATGCCCTCAAAGTAAGTAAGATCAATCATGACATATATCACTTTACATTCAATCTCAATGCATGATCAAACATGATCGTCATCAAGAAACTTTTAATTTATTATGTTACATGTTTCTCTTTCGTTTCCACACACCGCTCATGTTTTCTACTCGCCAGTGCAATATTACAGCGAGAGAATTCAGACTGATTGCTGAACACGACCATAATAATAACAATTGTATTCAAGTATAGTTTTCTCGCACTTTGGCACAACAAAATAATATTAAATAAAATTACTGTCTAATAAGTGATATCGCACAGATGCAGATTCGTAGGCAGGCGCACAGTCTCCTCTTTGGCATTATAACCCCAAAATTAATGGCGGCCGCCCCAGGACCAAGAGAAACATGTGTACCTAACTTTAAGTTTAAAATAGCTTAGAGTTAGGTTATCTCAAGTTGTCAAGAGATATCGCACAGACAGGTAGACGGGCGGACAACGACACGATTTTAAGAAGGTCCTGTCTAGTACTTAATAAAAAAAGGAAAACTGTTTATTGAGTCTGTGTAAACACGATATATATTCCTGAAGTTAAATACTTCAGAATCAGTATATAATTCTATTCACATTATAGAAATACAATAAGTCCCTAAAACAAGGAAAACAAACAAAACCTTTAGGCTGTATAGGCTTAAGTAGAAAAGGTCCAGATTAATTCAAGGCGATAAGAATGTGTTTAAAATCAATAAAAATCCGGCAAGGCTTGATCACTTTTTTCAGTCATTCTTTCATGAGTCACTTGTTCCATAAACACTATAACTGTCTTACCTAGACAAATAATAAATAATTTTTAAACTAGGCAAACATCATGGTAACTCTTTCAGTTTCGAGATAACCTCCCTAGAGATTGACCATATTAATCTCTAACAAAGATGCAATTTAATGTGAATGCTGTGTTTATCCCCAGATCACCTTCCTCTTAGAGCATCGTCTGGAGTCTGACGCTGTCACAGAATTGATTCCTGGAATCTGGAGTGATCTTGTTCGTCTGAAGAGATCCAAAACAAATTAAGCGACGAAGAAGCTCCGAACGAACTCTCGACATCGTTTCGACATCAGAGACACCTAGACTACAAAATATAAAAATGAATGTCATCCGGTGAAAAGGTATTCTCATTGTCTCATCAGATACACGATTGGTGATAAGAGACAAGCTGAAAGCAACACCAGGATCTATTATTCAGTGTATTATTGGTTTGTTTCTGTACAGTTAACATTACATAATTAATATTTCTCATTTATTGTTATAAGCAGTAAACAATGAAGCTACAATCTGAATTATAAATAAAACTAAGTAACCAATTTCATTAAAGTTCAATTATTCACAGATCACCACAAGCCAGAATTCGGTAAAATTCAACCACTGCGATTGTTTCCACTCAGAGTTTAATTAGCTTTATTGCTTCTATTAGAGACATATACCAGAGAGGTCACTTTTAATTTAGGTACATTTTAATTTAAAGTAAATCAATTTGCTATTCACAACTCTGTTCCTATTTTAATGTTTGAATCTAAAGAGTAGTTGTGTGGTAAATAATTTGGTTTATACCTAGAACTACGTGTGGATTTCTCTTCTTATATTTTTTATTTTTACTAGCAAATAGTATGGATAGTTTTTTATAGTTAATGTCATATAAGATTAATATAATATGTTTTACAAGTTCAATATTGTAGTGTTTAGTTTAAAGGGAGGTTAATTGTAAGAGAGGGCAATATGGCCCTAATTTAATGAATCAATTAATGAAGTGTAGTCATATCTTAGACAGGACATCTGAGTAAGTAAACTTGTCCGGAGTAATGGAGCTCCTGTTCTAGATGGTTTATTATTCTAGTCTTGGCTCAAGTAGTGAAAGTTTAACGTAGTAAATGAATACTTGGCTTAAGAAATAGTTTTTAAAATAGTTAGGTACTTTTAAAATTGTTCACATCCAATAGAGGATGGTCTACAAGGAGTTCATTTTACGTAATCATAGGTTAAGATGTACATCAAGTAAAGTCCAAAGCCCAATCTAAAAACAAGAACTTTATATTATAATAGCGATAGTTTTTCCCCCTTTTTCATTCATATTTGGTAAACAAACGATTTATATGATTTATCGAACTATATTTATGTGACATTTTTGTTTAAAATGATGAGCACTGTTAGCTGCAGAATTTTGTGGCACCCTTTTGTGAACGCCTTCTATATACGCAAGATATATACAAGGTGTTCACAAAAGGGTTTTATTTCAAGGAACAATCTTGTCTAAAGTTATAAATTCTACCGAGGATGAAGTCTAATGTAGTAACTAGCCATGTGCAGTTATAACATTATTGGATTGGTCCTTAGATGATGAAACCGTAATATTAGTTATCAGGTCATTAAAGGAAATGCGGCTCAGTGTTTCAGTCCTAACAGGCAATCGCCTAACCGTATTAACTAACTATTATAACTAACTAAGTGAACCCTCAATCTTGTGCTTACTTAGGCTCAAACACTCCTAAAGACGGGCTTAAGGCCGGAGAGTATTAAAACTTTTCTCATTAGCTAGCTTGATCAGAAGTATCATAATAATAAAATATTTAGAATTCTAAGGAACAATAATAATACAACTTTACGTTGGTTGGCAGGAATGCATTATTCTATTCAGCAGTGCTTTTTTTCGTTACGACATTTTGGAAAAATGAAGAGGATATTTTCCAATATTATGAACGTAGTGTTCAATTATTGTAAAAACTAACGATAGCAAAAATCTGGATCCTACTATTCTTTCAAATCTGTCGACAAAAAAACTTAAAAAAAAGAATTTTGAAGCTCTAAAAGATTCTGAATCTCGCTTTGGTAAACGTCCAAGTTTTTATCTATCCATATTTAAGTTAGTGTGAGCTAACAAGTGATTCCTTTTAGTAAGAGCCGAGAGCAACGCTCAGTATTAACTATCAGTTATTAACTACCAGTATTAACTAACAGTATCCAGTTAATAATCCAGTTCCATAACGGAGTGGTTCGATATCCTTGTTAAATATTGGACTGTAAAAAAATGTAGATCTTTACACGAATTGTATACATTTCATGGATTGTATTGCTATAATACATGATTACTATTTATTTATTTGCTTTCTTTAGGCATGAACAGATATGCCAAATAATATTTTATCATAAATCTGGCACGTGGCAACGAGAATGGAGATCACAATCTGCTACAGGTTTTATAAGGAACGAATACTTTGACAAAGTTTGAAGTTTCCATAATCTTACGAGTTGCAACTCGCTGGTTAAATAAGGATAAAGTGGGTTAAAGTTAAAAGTCATTTCCATTGATAAAAAATATTTTCCCAGCGTTTTAATTCTGTGTTGAGTTCCATGACAGCAAATCCTATCTTAGAATGTTGGACAGCTAAAGGTGAAATTCTCTTGTCGCGGCATGTTTTTATCAACCAGGCTTTATGTAATAAACTTTAGGGTATAAGGTTAGGAATGATAGATTAAGAGTTTAGATATTCAATAAAGTTTTATTTTCGAATTCAAACTCTAGTGTATAAAAAGCTAATTGTAAACAGTTAAATTAAGAGTAACTAAATACGCGTACTTACATATAAAAAATATGTAAATATAAAGACTGTGTGTATGAGTTTTTGAAAAGTTTTGAATTATTTAAGCAAACTTAAATACTGTTAATAGTTTTTGGTTACTCAATAACCAGTGAATTTGGATGAAATTTTAGTATATGCAATAAGCTGTAATTTTCCATCGATTGGCAACTTTTATGAGGTCTTCTTACGTAGATTTGTTGTTTATACTTATATACTTTTAACGGTACATTCACCAAAACAAATCTTAACTATGACAACTTTGTATGTTCTCCCATAGAAATACGCTGATAGCGATGTGCAAGTTTAAACAGAAACTAGTCACTGATTGTCGTATTTTTTCCTATCCAGTCAATTCAAACCATTATCTTAACCATAACAATCTATTAATTAAAACTTAATTGACTTTTAAAAATGGGAAACACAATGCTCTTCATTGGAATTTAAAGTATGAATAGTTTTCAGCACTACATTATATTTTTTATAATACATATTTAAGAATAATATTGTGAAATATAACAATGTATCAATAGAACTAAGCAAATCAATTTTTTTTAACTATTCTTTTGGCCATAGTAATATATTTCAGATAAATTTATAACCTAGACACTAATGAAATGATTCGGCAGAAAAATCACCCACTAATTTAATATACACATTCATTTTAGTTCACCCATCATGGAGTAGGAACAATCCAGGCGATGTAAATGCTCTACCACTTTTGTGGTCCATTTATTTCACCTCCTGAAATTTATGTTGATGATAGAAGAAGAATTCTGGTCATAACTCTCCTGAAGTCCCCAAAATGATGGGTTTTAACTTACAAAAAATATCTTTTAAGATCAACATTAAGATCTCACTTCAGTATATAAAGTGAAAAAGTAATTCACTTTAATATTATATATATAAATATGTGATATGTTTGATATATATATAGTAAAAATAGTAGGAGCAGTCCTTGCATTTCGGATAAAACCCTGTAAGCTGTTTGTTGCTCAGAGTAGATCAGCTTAACTCATATTTCCAGGCAGCTGGCTCACTATTAAGATGAAACAAAGCGTCACTAATGTCAAAAACATCTGCCTCGGGTTGTTCATTGTTTAAAATGTCTGCTTCTATAGCGCTTATATTTTAATAGGTTTATTTTCTTTCTCCTGTAGAAAATTAGTTAAACTATTTTTGTGTTTGTTATTTCTGTCTCAAACTTTCGTTTTGGTTACTATGTGGGTTTTGCAGCTCTATGTTTCTTATATGATATTTAATTTTGTGATCAGTTTTTACTTTTTATGTATATTAGTACCTACATTATTTATGAGTTAGTTAAATTCTTATACATAAAGTTCAACCTGATTCTAGAACTACAACAGAGACACACAAACTAGAATCACGATAACACATTCAAATAATAAACACTGAAAATTAATTATGTCTAGTTGACTAATTGAACTTGATATGAAAACAAAACTACCTGCCTCTTTTCTCCTGACAGTCTCTGGTTGCTGAGTGTACAATAAATACTTTGGGACAAATCAACATCAAGAAGCTCACGGCCTACTCAAATTGTTAGAAGGATTGTTAAGCTGTCGCTCTGATTTGGCAATAGAAGCCTCCAGTATACTCCATTTATTGGCTAGATTAACCCTATCTCCAAAAATAACGTAATAAATAACTGGCCAGGAATGTCTCCACCTATAGAAGTGTCTTTTTTCAATCTCAAATATGGCCACTTCTAAGAGTGTGTCCCTCCGTTTCTGGAAGTCTATCAGCTTCTAAAAGTTATCGATTGTGGGGTTAAATTGAAGTAAATTTCATATTTACCCGGCTAGGATAGGGCTAATAGCCTTCTCTGACATTTAACTTGGGGACCAACAGCTTAAAGGTACTTCCAAACCACAACTAACGGCCGGGGAAGCGAGCCCGCTTGCAAAGACAAGATCGCTCAGCGGTTACCAGTCCAAACAGCAGCCACGCTCGACGTTGCTTGACTTGGGTCCTAAGCTTCTTGGAAATAAGGACATACAGAAACTTCTGGCATCCGAGAACTTCCGTCCTCTCGTTTATTTTGGCCATAGAATGCCCTAACAACTTGGAACTTCTTCTCTACAGCAGTAAAATAAGAATTCTCCGACCTAAAACTCCAGTTTACAGCGAAATATCGGCCTATGGATATCTGGCCTATCTGAGCTCCAGGATTCTTGAAACTCTCAACATAGAAAACGCTAATAGGTTTTAAAATTTCCAAAAATGAAATGCTCAAAAGTTTATTATTGGTCAAATATTTGATATAGTGCAGTTGGAATATTAGTATTAGCTTTGGAAGCATTATTACTTTAGAACGTTAATATATAGAACGGACTTTCTGTATACAACGATAAGGATCCTCTATTGAAAACTTTTTAGCACAAAGATTTTTTGAAGTATTATTAATAAATTGCTACTTCAAAAATCTTATGTGAGGAGCGTATAGCATGAGTTAATTTGTTTTAATAGCTGGTAAAATAGTGATATCCATTATCTAAAAAGAAAAATGCTTTTGTAAATGTATGAAAACGTTTGTAAAATATTAAAAATACAGCAATGAAACAGACGCAGGAAATTATTTTCCAGGTTAGAAGTGTACGAAGTAATATTACAGGTTAGAGTAAATTGTAAGATTATATTGTTAAGTATATAATCTACAGTTAACTCGTGAACTTTATTTTTAGTATATGTGGTGAGAATGGATAAATGAGTTTAATAAGCTATCATATGTCAAGGAGGGTAGTTTCTTAGTAACGGTTTGGAGATGGAACAGATTGTTTATCAGAATCCATTTTTCACTCGGAAACATCCAATATCCGATCCGCATCCAATGACAGATTGCATGCGTTATTTCTCTGAGCAACGGCTTTTGCATTTTGTAGTGTTTTTGAGATATCTAGAGAGGAAATAGTCAGCCAAATTTTCTTTCTTCAAATTGCACTCGAGGAAGAATAAGTACTCAGTGTGACGCACTAAAATTACGAGTGTCACTCTTATTGGGCAGATGTCATATAAATGTACATATTGTAATCACCCTCATACTAGGATTTTTGGGATAGTATTTTATACATTCTCCTACTACGATCTTGTAAAAACTCAATATGATAAATACATTATAATGCGGGTTTTGTCAAATATATTCTTGTAATGGCTAATTAATTCAATTCTTGTAAAAGGATAGGATTTGCACAGTATTGAATAGGTTTATTCGACAGTATCAACCAATAAAACTATTTGAATGGTAGTCGTCGGCATATTTCCAGATTTTATTTTGTCTGCTCTACACCAGATAAAACAATGTCACGTATTAACTCAAGAATCTTTGAACAATTTCAAACACGTTTTTTGTGCACATAATAGTCATTCCTCTTAAGTCTGAAAACAATTGGTTATTTAAAGTTTTGGAAAAGAAAGATTTTATCCATGTTAATACATTTTCTTTTTTAATTGGTTAAATGGACAAGGGTTTGAAGTTCTCAAATCATTTGCGAGAAATGTTCTCTTAAAATTATTTATATCCTGTAACTTTTTACCATAGTAGGACGTACCAGCATAAATTTTGAAAAATATCCAATAACATAAGGAAGATATAAAAAAACACAACTTCCATAGTTCATCACTCACTCAAAATAAATTAATTATGGAAGTAATTCTTACACACAAATGTAGTAAGTTAGTTAGTTAGTAGTAAGTTGGAACTTAGTTATTTGTAACCCAGTATCAACAAATGTACATTTTCAAGACGGTGCAACGCAGTGGCTTGTCGAGTTTTGTATACACTCAAACATGTTATACAACATGGAGTTGTCATGCAATGAACAATTTTTAAATATTCATAACAATTTTCGAATAACTTTAGCTTGGTTTTCTATATTTCAAGAAATTCAAAGAGATTTCACATGGCGACTGTTAAAAATGTTCTATATTGAATCGATACAGCTCAGCTATCCATATCGTAAAGCAAACAGGAAATGGCTTAAGAATAATGATTGTATTACCACTCTTTATCCCCACCATTTTATCTAGTGTGGTTTATATAGATGCCGTACAAAGGTTTGAGAATTATCATGCTAAACAATACCGCTGAATTCGTGTACCAAGGGTGCAATTGTCATAACATGTAGCTAGTAATACCTCAAATTATTAAAATTATAAAAATTATTATATAAAGTACATTTACTTTACGTTTAAAATCATCAAAAACAGCCTCTTTAAAACTAAAAATATTTCCGTTAACAAGGCCCTGCATCCTAGTAGTAGTACTAACGATAATTAACAATCCATCTCAAAAAGTTATTATTGAAAACAATATTGTTATAAGTAATAAAATATTAACCTTTCGTTTTACTGCACCCTAAGTAAACATTTTCTTAAGATTTGAAATTAAACGAGTGACAAATCTTGCGTGGTTTATATGCAAATGATGCAAGCACTGATGTCACATCTGTGGTTAGGATATGTGATGAGCGCCTCACCACAGATGTGCACGGTGTGGTTAGACCATATGGGGTGCACTGTTATGTGAGCCAGACTGGCATAGCAAAACCTGAGGGCTACATTAATCACGTCAAATATTCTGCATGGTCTGGAGCTAAACTCAGCCTCTTTGTTTGGTCTATTGTTTCCAAAATCATTATATTGCCAAAACAATTAACTAAAAACTGATGAATTTTTATGTTACATTCCTGGTTTATTGACGACATTGGAAGAAAATTAAAGAAACATAACACGTACATACTAGGTGACACACATTGGCTGCTCCAAATGCTGAAAACCACGTCAACTTTTACAGTTTACTAAATTAATTAAATGCTAAAATCTTTCCTTCGGAAGCAAAATGGTGTCCCATTTACAGCGTCAAGAGATATGAATACTTTAATACTTACAAAATCTCATGAGGGGCACTACTGGCATAGTTGTAATTATTTCTAAATAATTTAGTAAAGCACTCTGAACCTTTTAATATTTATTTAAAACATAAACATCATAAGGGTTAAATATAGATAAGGGTTTCTATATTTTTACATATACGAGGGCCACAATAACTTGTTTGCTTAAATGCTATGGTGTTTTATGTTACGTTTAAATATTTAACAGTTTGGTAGACTATTTCTTAGAGATTCTAAGGGGGTAAATTGAAGTTAGCAATAGATATATCCATGTAAATAAATTTTCATGTTCTAAATATTATTAAAACCATGTTTTTTAAAACTTCAGGATTATATTAATTTTTGTTTGTTGGATGTTCTACAACTAAACTGCAAGTTTGAAGTTCTTTGTAGAAATCAATTACATTGAAGGGGTGAAGCGCCAAGCAGATGTTATTCACAAAACGTTCATAAACATATTATACACGTATAAATATATATATTTATATAATATATATATATATATATTATATATACAGTAATATATTAATGGTGATTCGGCAAAGAGGCTTTTTGCGTTGTGGTACATTTTTTTTCCATTAGGGATAATTTAAGGAAAGCTGATGTGAAGTAAAGAACTGATGTTCTTTATTTATAGGGTAGGTTAGGACTATGTATGATACATGAAGATATCACTTAGAATTTGTCAGGTACTTTTAACTATTAAAACATTTATTCCAGGAGTATTTTATGTGGATTTTATGTTTATTTCATATCCCCAAACTTGACATTCCTTTTACATTTTAAGTAATTAATATTATTAAAATGTTTAGTTCAAAAATGCTTAGTTTTATTAGTACGAGTGTAAATAATTGTTAATTAGGTGATTCATATTGAAAATACATTATTTTTGGATTAATATTGTGATGAGATTGCATTTTACAAGAATTATAAATGCATACGAAGACCACTATCTCTCTTTTTAGTATATGAATTATTCATATGACAGTATGAGTAGGCTAATGGGTAAGTATAAACTACAGTGAAAGTCTAAACTTCCCGAGCAAAACTGTCGCAGGTGCTAATGGGGTTCTAAGGGCCCAGACGATCTAAAGAGAGTTTGTACTCTAAAGGGGTAAATGAAGCAACGAATAGATATTCCTATACATACAATATGATATTGGACATTTTCCCATCGTTTTGTTACAAAATGCATAACACAACGTTTCGAATATTAAAAACTATAATCTTCTTCAGGGTTCATGAAATAAAAAAAAAGATGGAAAATAAAAGGGGTTATAGGCCTACATACCCGAAAACTGCTTGAAGTCCAGGAGAAAATGAACCCTAGGGCTTTCATTGCTTAGGATACAAGTCACGAGCACGAGAATTCAAGAGTACTATCCACACGTCTCACCAACACAGGCAAAAGTGGGATACTAACAAGAAAATAAATATATCCACATCCTTGCGGCCTCACCTCATGTCATCTGAAATAGTAAGACAGGAAGGCGATGTTCTGCCTGGGAGAACTAGTAAAGCCGGACGCCTTCGACCCTAAGTTTTTTGGTCTAGACGTTAGTGTCATGATACCTGTACACATTTTGTTGGTTACTAAAATCCTTTTTGTTTTCCTAGTTAGTTCTTTTATAATATTGGCCTAACCTCAACGTAGGGTTGAGTACGATATTGGTCGGCAAATTGTATGTATGAAGCTTCAATAAATTTGCGTTTTAAAGAAATTGTCCTAGCGGTTGTAATATGTTGGCTTTATTTCATTTCATATGATAATTTGCAGACCAGCAATGTTGAGCAATTTTAGACTTTTCCACTACACCTCTTTTTTTCGTATTTTCTTTAATTCTCACATTTAGTGGTCTTTTTTTGTCGTCAATGTTTTCCTATTATAATAACTTATTAAAGTAAAGATGTCTTATTTTTGCCAATTTAAGGCTCAAGAAGCCCTCCCTAACACAACCTGGGGACCAACGGCTTACAGGTGACTTCGGAACCGCCACCAATGGCCGGGCAAGCGGGTTGCTTGCAAGGAGAGGATCGCTTAGTCAACCCACCCAAGCAGCAGCCATCTTGCTGCCGTTGTACGTGCTCCACTGCGCCATTGGCAAACTCCGTTTTTATAGTCCTGTTTGCCATATTTTCGTGTAATATTCTGGTTTTTTTCTTTAACAAGAATTCCTATTCGATTGTTGGTGATAAAAAATGGTAACTCTTAAGTCAAAGTTAACTTAAAACCATTCATTCCTTAGAAAGGGGGTTTCAGAGGCAAGGAAGACTAAAGGCGTTGTCCCAAAATAATATACCAGAAGATGGTGAATTCTGATAAAGAACTCTTCTCTTTACATTGTGTATAAATACACAAGGAACACGTCAATATATTTTTTCAGACTCTAACTTTAAGAAAATAATTTTTATACGAAAAAGAGTACCTTAAAAAGGAACTGATAATGCATATAATATTGAGGGAAAATAAATTGCTCTAATTGGCAATTTTTATATTCAATACTACGTAATTGTACACAAGGTCAGTTATAACAAAACATCTACAGTAAAGATAAAATTAACTATTAATAAACTAAATAATTTTATACGTATGATTGATTAGGCAGGAATATACGAATATAAATTGTAAAAGGCTCCTATTATTTAAACACTATTGATTTATCTCACTGAAGTTTCATTCTGTTAGTATCCTGATTAGTCTGTAAATGAGTCTAGTCTAGTCCATGCATATTTTATGCAATAAGTTTGGAGAAGGTGATAGAAAAACGAAAAAGCATGTAGAGAAGATTCAGACATTTTTTTATTCCTTCTTTCCACAGTAAACTTTGGGGTACTTAAAGCGTTAAACAAATAGTTTGATTTTCAAATAAGCAAATTAATATTTTATAATTGTATATCTCTGTAAGTATTTCCTTGACCCACTGAGAAGCGCCACATGATTTCGATATGTATTACAGAATAGGGGTGATTTATATTATTCCGACTGTTATATCAAAGACATTAGCTAACGTTATGGCACCAATATTACAGGAGTGAGTGCGTTTCATGCGGACCACACGTTCAAATTACACTAATAGCGTTCTCCATTACAGCCGAGCCACAGGTGGCTTTTACAGGTTCTGCTCCTGCTGCTAAACTCGTTACCTGCGTTTCATGTCATAAAAATATACAAAGAAAATACAAATTAAGCCGTTATCGTACATAAACCATACACTACTTAGATAATAAAATTATATCGAGTATTATTGTCATATAACGCTGTAAATTAATAATATGGAGATGTACGTTTTCTTTCTGTTCAACTGTATCAATAGTATAAATTAGTTCTCGACAGATGCAAAATTGATTACATTGTAATAATACTTTAGGGTGCGTATTTTACTTTTACATAAATTTATAAATTACAGGAAGCTTGCTAGACAGTTTAAGCTTTTAAATTAAGTGATTATATTCTATCGTCTAGTTAATAACAGATGTATATTTAACAATTCAAAAAAATAATAAAATTAGTTTAATTTTAAAGAATATTAATAAAAAATGTCATGCATTTATTTTTTTGTGTTCTGAAAACTCCTTAACCCGCCCTACATTTCTGCTGTATAAGGAAAATAATATATGTCTATAATTTTGAATTTTAGAACATATGAAAAGTGTTCAATATGTTTTTAACGATATAAATACAGTACTTCTCATGCCATTTTATCTGGTTGCCTTACCTTATAATGCGATATGTTGGATGATGGGTGGTTCCCTGTTTTCTCAGTATTATAAGCTGGTGCTGTTATCTCATTATTTATGTTAGTTGTCTGTACACATTCCTTAATCTCTTTAATAAAATCCTTAAATAAAACTTTCCTATTATAAGTTAGATTGAAAAAACACATCTTACAATTTTTATTTAAAGAAATTCAATCATCCATATGAATGCAAGCAGAATATAGTTAAAAACGCATTTTTAAAGAAGATGGTTATACAATTTTAATAAGGCACTATAGTACCTGCAAAAAGACCTAAATTTCTTCGAGAGTATACCTCGTTATTTTAATACACTGGACTCCTGCTAATACAAGGCCCAAGGGAAGACCTCGGATGAGATGGAGAGACGATGTGGTTGCTGACCTAAGAAAGATTGGAGCAAGAAATTGGAGAGAGGTCGTCGAGGACAGACCCCAATGGAGACTACTGATTCACCAGGCCAAGACCCATGGAGGGTTGTAGCGCCGAGGGAGTAAGTAAGTAATTAGAATTGAACGTGAATGCTGAAATAATTCTTTTTACCAGTACATTTTCATACTCATAACATTAATTTAATAAAATATGTGCATACACGCTCTTTTTATGCTTTCGATGTTACTTCAGAAATAGTTAATCATAACAGTGAATAAAAATATAGTTGTAATTATTTAAGTAGACAAAGCAGGTAAGACAGTAAGCTACACCCTACCACTAGATTTTATGTTACTCTGTGTATTACATAATAAATACAACAAGATACTGACAAGCTCAAATACTTTTAGCGTACAATCTCTACATTGCTTGTTCATTAACATATCCAAACAATAGTGTTAGCTACACTTTTATAAAAACATGCTACGTATTTTCAAAGTAATTTCTAGATCAAGTCGTGTATACGTAACTCCCTCGTCACTGACCTGACCTGTATGACAACTTAAGCGAATAGTTGTGTGTGACCTGTCCCGTATGTAACATGACAACAATCGTGTGGTTTTAGGTATATCATTTCTAGATCAAGTCGTGTGTACGTAACTCCTTCGTCACTGACCTGACCTGTATGACAACTGAAGCGAATAGTTGTGTGTGACCTGTCCTGTCTGTAACATGACAACTGACGTGAGTAGGTGTGTACGTAACTTCCAGGTCACTAACCTGTTCTGTATGTAACCTGACAACAAGGCCTTACGTATACACGACTTGATCTAGAAATAACATACCTACAACCACACGATTCAGTTGACATGTTACAGCCAAGTCAGTGATAAAAGTTGCCTGTATTTACAGATAATTTTATATAATATTTTTGTTAACAAAATTATTTTGAAACTAAAATAGTCTTGATTATTTTTTCGTATTTTTTAATAAAAATAAGACGAGAAGTAAAGAAAAATAATATATTATGCTCATACTTTATTTTGTTGATTTATCTTCTTTAGAATTTATAGTTTTATTGAATCTAATACAAATTATTTTAATGCTCCTCCTTTCAAAATTCCATTTCAGAAACAGTAGAATAAATAAATAAAGTCTGGATTAGTCCTAAATAAAGTATACGTCTCCTGATTACTAATAATTAAGGAAAGAAAACAGCTTGGAGTTTCGAAATATAAAGCGTGTAACCAAACTACGTTTTTAGAATATTGATTTCAAAATCACTAAAATGAAAAAGAGTTCTTTTTAACTACTTTTGTACCCAGTGCAACCAAATAAGCACTTTCAGAACAGAATGAGCTGAAGAAATTAAATTTTTATAAAGTTATAATCCCGCCCACCCCAAGAACAATTGTGTAAATTATGAATTTCTTCTTGAATTTCAAACATTAAAAGTAAAATTTCTTTTGAAATATACGATCACTAAATTAGACACAAGAAAAACAGATATCACTTGTGTAAACAATACAGCTAGTATGTAAATGATAACTATTGTAGATTAGGGTACATACATATACAGAGTCTCCGGAAATATAATGCCGGGATTTTGTACGGCCGTTACTTAATAACTCTTCAATATAACTAACGAATTTAAACGTCAAACTGAGGAGAAAAGTACAAATTTTGTTTCGTACCTTAATACGATCTGATGTTAACTCTATTTGTTGCTATGCGAGCAATACGTGGTATTCGATTTCTAGGTTGCTGTGACCCCATATCCGACAAGTATGACGATTAACAACACCACCGATTACAAAACCCTTTAAAAAAATTGGGGTTGCCATCAATCTCATTGAGCATAAACCCGCAAAGTATGACCTTTTTTGGCGATCATCGAGTTTAATCTGACACCTTCACTGAATTTTGTAGGCATGAAGTTATATGAATAACATCGTGACCTCTCGATTTGGATATGTTTAACTGAAGACCTCGTTGGACAATCGATTTTTTTCGGACTTTTGGAGCAGGATTATCAGATTTCTTCAATTTTGTCATCACTTTTTTTTGGACGGGCAGTTGAAAGTCCTTTCAAACCCTATGTCACGAACTGCGTTAAACCAGCGACGAATTGCTTAATCATCTGGCGAATTTTGACCTCGATACTTACTACTCGATATGTTACTACTCGAAATCGACGCTGCACACTAATAATCGATTTTAATTCTGTGTACCACAGAACACACTGTGCATTCTATTGCGCTGTAAACATCGTACTCGCCAGGCGTGTCAGTCACAATCGCGGACTGCCACCGCGCAGCTGTTCTGCGCATGCCAAGATCAACGTTTTCTCCAATGCTGCATAGAAAACTACTTAGTTTCAACTTTAATTTGACGTTAGGTTATCTTGAATAGTTTTTAAGTAACATCCGTTCAAAATACCGATATTGTTTTTTGAAGACCCTGTATTATATAAAAGGTATACTAAATATATAGTATCCTCCTAAAGAGCCATACATAACAATTCTTTGAAAGTCGTGACTGTTTTCTTGCAATATCTTTTAGATCTTATTATTAAATTTTTCTTTTATTCATTTTTTCCGCGCTTTTCCCTTAACTTACTGCTTTTTACTTTGAATGTTATGTCTGGTTAAATTTTAGGTAATATTTTTTTTCTTTCTTATACATCAAACATTTTAGTGCAACAAATGAACTTTTTCCCCGTGCACAGGCTGATGCCTATGTGGGGTTTTAATTCCTAGAATAGCCACAAACATATATTATATAAACATATATATAATTTGTTCATGTCTTAAGATTGCTATGATCGAAATAAACTAAAACAAATAAATTAGTGAAATACGTTTATAAAATCTTGTCTACGTTCATTCATCTACGTACATATCATTAATAAAACTACAGAGAAAACTTTTAAAGTTAGTCCACCGTGTTCATAGTGGATTTTATGAACACCACTAACTACTTCGCGGTGTACTGTAGGTTTTGGAATGCATTGCCGAGAGATGCCAAGCAAGGGTTATAGAATTATTTTAGTAAGAAAGTCAGAACCTTCCTTCTAATGCAGTGATATTACTGAATTTGAGAATTTCTGTCATTATGGAACAATTTTACGCTAATACATCAATTTGTACACATGTATTACTTTTGATACGTTTACTACTTGAATATTTCATTGACTGTGTAACTACATGCAAATTGAGAAATTTTAACTAAACAAATTCTTACAGCTACGTAGTATTTTATACCAAAACCCAAACATTTGAGTTATGTAACTGAATACAGTTATTAAACAACAATAATAAAAATTACTGCAGTTTATTGTTGTGGGAGCATGTTATGTACGTTGTCAATAAACTCTAGCAATATTCATAGCAAACAGAGTACTGTATTAGTGAATAATAACTATTCGACCGTATTGTCAATTTGGCTAAGCCAATGCAATACTGTTCAAACAGTGTTCACTGGCCATCGATAAACTGAGCCTGTATGTTAATTATCTTCTGTGCCTTTCAATTACATTATGGCTGTTAAATAGCAGGAAACTTATTCGCCACTGCACTAATGTTCTATTTCTTTCGTGCTTGAATTTGTTAATTAATACTCGTATATACGAACCAGACTAAAACCATCGGATAAAAATATATATATATATATATATATATATATATATATCTTATTACTAGCAGTTACCCGCGGCTGACCCGTAATTTTAAAAATTGAATTACATAGCCTTCTTCGTAAAATCACATTATGTAATCTGATGGGGAGCCATATGATAATTTTTATCGGATATCGGCATATTTAAGGTGCACACTATTGCAGTGTTCAAGGCTACTAATTTCAAAAGTTAAAAAAAAATGCGCTTGGCTCTCATTTGCGATTTTTCTTGTGTATGAGCAATTCTGGTTTTAATAAATTATATTTCATTCGTTATAGTAGCGTTTGCATTTTTGCCTCGATCAAAAAAAGATGGACAGGCTCAGTGTCTGAGAATGCTACCAAAAAGTGTATACAGTTCTTCCGGTTCATGAAATCTACTTCCGGCATTTCTGGAGCCATATTAGTGTGTACACTGCAATACTTTTCAAAAATTTCCATTAAAATACCTGTATGTTTGTACATAAAAGAACAATAATAATTCTGTACATACTTTATTACAAAAGTATTACCTGCCTATTTACAAATTTAACAACATCTGCTATAAAAAAATCGGATAAGAAACAACAGAATTATGATGCTAGATATAAAACAATTTACAGGTTTTATAGTATTACAATATACAGTATTACTCTTTAGCAAGTGATTTTAGGCAATAACAACTGTTAACACTTAGTGCTCACTTACTTACCTTACCTACAAAAACTGTTCAAAGATGCGGCCTCTGTTAAAAATCCAGGCATCTAGTGGAAATTCTGGTCATATAGTTAACCTTCACTAAACTCTCTACTTACTAATTTGTCTATTCGATGTTTTTCTCGTTTCAGTTATAATTGTCTATAGTAATCAAAACCAATTTAACCAGGTTTACCTTCTTGACAGACAGAAATCGGGATTCCCAATGGACCAGTGTTTATCATTTTAAATATCAATATAGATATGGATGTTCATACCAAACTTTAATCTACTGGCCCAGGGGTTCTCAGCATTGGGGTCGCGCGACCTCCAGGAGGCTCGCGAAAGTCCACGTCGGGGTTCACTTAGGATCGCAGAAGAAAAAAAGCTACGTTTTTATTCAATAAAGCTTACCGGTTTATTTATCCTTGAGTCTATGATTTTTGGTTGACGACGTAACATGTTCGATGGTTTCATTGATTCAGTGCACAGTACTTCACGATACACGAGACACTGCGCTTATTTCTTTGGTCTGCATCGTTACTTACGGGATCACTTTTTTGGAAAAAAATTACTCATTACGATACTTAACAAACTAAAAACAGCAAAATAAACACGTGAAGAGTAAGGCACTTACTTGTTAGTCCAAGCAGACAGAAGAACGAGCATGATAGTTTATAAAATCCCTAAATTAGTTCATATATCTCCCACGCGTAGCAGCACAGGCTGATCGCGCTCTTCTGCAGGCTTTATAAAGCGATAAAAAATATTACATTTTGATTCTTTTCCACGTTACGTACTATCGGTTTAACTGTTGTACTGTTATTAATGCAATAAATTTGCATTTTATTACGCATTTAATGGGAAAATAAAACCACAGCCTTTTACAGGATATGAGTCATATTTATTTATTGATATTGAATGCCTTGTCCCTCCCTCCCTCCCCCCCAACTGTAACTTATGGTCGGTGTTTGTCAAAATTTCAGACACAAAAAGGGGGTCGTAGGTGAAAAAGGTTGAGATCCTCTGCTCTGGGCTAACCCGTCCGAAAGTTATCATGCATACTGATGGACAAGCGCATTTACACGGATTACAGAAGACGGACATTGTAATTTTTGTTATACGCTCAACCAATCATGGACATGCGGTATTAACCTTATTAACCACATGTCCGTGTAACCCGGATGGGTTCAAGATAATTGGTATAAAACTCTAATGAGCTTTTTAATTGGTTAAATAATTGATTTCTCGCCTACTACGGAAATAATTAGAGAACACCGTGTTTACTAATGCAGATATAACACTAAGATAATGTTTCAACAATTTTAGAATATTGTATCAAGCCAAAACTTCACCACTCGTGTAAACAAAGTATTGTATAACAAGTGTTTGTAACTCGACTAGGGATATACAGAGCCTCCAACTTTGCTCTCGGAAGCTAGCAAAGTCTCGTCTGTTCTCATATTACTTTTTCTTGTTCATATTGTAACGAGTTTCCTGTTACTCGTACGTGAACTTCCTACAGTACAACTAAATCTGACAACATAATAACAAGTCGGTAAGTTTTCATAACTCAGTGTTAATAAGAGAGGAATAAAATAAATCAAAGACAGTCGAAACAAGATCTGAATATGTGAGTAAATTTTAAGAACATTTTCTCTTAAACTATAAATTTATTTTTATATAAGAAGATAGCTATACATTCTTCTAATTATGTTTCAATGACTAAGCGTTAGCGAAATCTGTTACTCGCGGAGCTGGAAAAATCAATGCAATTCTGCCTGTTTACCCGACTGTCCGGACGATATCGAAAACAAACTGACCAATGAATTTTAAAGGAATGTAGCATTTATTTCGAAGATGGTGAATATCACTCTAAGGGATATGGCTGAGCGTTAGTGAATATTTTTACATTCGTCTTTTGGGTAACCATGATTGCAGCAAGAAAAGGCAGAATAAATAAATTTGGAACCAAACAGAATCCAATTATTTAAGATTTCAACATGTGACTTCTAGTTATTGAATAAAACAAAACAGAGTATAAAGTCATTGTTAAAAGAATGTTTACTATGATGGTGCATTTCCAACCATGGAATTAGGCTGAGCGACATTAAATGCTATGACTCAGTGGGCTGACACCATTTATCTTTTTTCCTTTCGGAGGAGGTATAAAAATGTCTTCATGATTTTTCGTCTTTCTATCTGTCCATAACACATCTCGATAAGACATAGAGTTGAAATTGAATCCAAACTCATCAAAGCCAGTTACGCAACACGTGGGGTGGCGTACTCCTAAATTGTATTTATACATCACGTGAAATACAAGATTTCAAAAGTAACATAATGTTCAACAAGTTTTCCAAATATTCCATATTTGCTATACAAAAAAGTAATATTAATTCAATATCGATACGATCCAAGATTGTTGCCCTACTATCTTGTCTTTGCATCTGAATTGCATTATGTATTTTTTTTAACAAAGGAGTAATATTGTACGACTTTTTAAAACATTGGTTTGAAAATGTTTACATAGGTCGTGGGTTTCAGCCTCACAGGAGATGTCATTTATTTCATACATCAGTAACGATATGTGCAAACATTATGTGCCAACGTCTTACTTTAAAAGAAAGAAGGGTAACGATCGTATAGGACACGTCCACAGTAGATTTGCATTCGGTTGGCATCAGGTCGAATTTTTCTTGCTTGCCTTATTTTTAAATAGATCTCTCAACTTTTGACTAACTGTTATCAAGCCCAATTGCGATGAGATAGGGGAAGATGTGATTGCAAAACATCCTTGGAGATCATCGGATCCTGAAGGTAGGATATATCAGGCTGCACTAAGGGCGATGAATACACCACAAATCCTCTGTCATTACAGTTACAATAAAGAATTCATTTTCCAGCCACAACCAGTCTCACAACTCAATTGTGTATATTATATTCTTATCGCTGTGTATTCTTATCAGACAAAATTTTATTTGAAGGTTTTGCAAGACAATACCGATACGTCAGCCAACACAATATTGAGCACTTAGGTAAAAACCCATTCGTTTCCCCTGTACGTTTCCATTCGTAGGTAAGCCCTATACGTTTCCCCACCTCTATTAAATAATTATTTGAGGAATTACTATCTAGCTAAGACCAGAAATCCAGCTCAGGCCAGTTCAAAACCCATGGCAACAAGCAAAGAAAGGATTCTTGTACATAGCACTCCAAACAAATAGTGGTGCTGGAATTCACAAGTACGAGTTCACGGCTGTTGCGCCAAGGGAGAGCTCTTTAAAGTCGTCAGACATACTTAAGAGATTTCTTCCTGTCACTAAGCTGCTGCCTTAAGAAATAAAACACATTTGCTAGAAGCAATTTTTATCAGTACTGTACTAAAAAATATGTAATGGATTCTGTATACATAACAATTCAACTTGTCGTTTTAGCCCATCTGTACAGTCTTGATTGACCCAATCCTCGTTTATTAAAATTCAATTTAAATTTTTGATTATTTACTGTTTTATTATTTGTAGGAAAACTTATCTTTCTTCAAAGAATACTAATTTAATTTAAATATTCATAATTCTCATAAACAACATGTACGTAAATACCTGACATTTATTTAGGTTTTTGAATTTATTAGTTTTTATTAGAATAAAGGAAGTGAAATTAGGCAGTCCAATCCTCTTTCATCTATTAAATATCCTGCGATATTTAGCAAACGCAAGTGCACAATAATTCGATTGCAATAAAGCTTTCCTCTCAGATAAAACGGTAATTTATAACTGTACCCAATCACACGGAAACTAGCGATAGCTTTAGTTGGAGATAGATACTCGTAGTTAAATAAATATCAGTAGATGTCAGTGCCACGGCAATCTATCTCTACCCTGCCACCGCCACTGCGCCGCGCCGCTGCCAGGGTGCGGAGATTCCTCATCGTCAACACATCGTTTGTTTGGGTTTATGGACTTTTACTTAGAAACCTTCGACCATCAGTCATGAGTGTTGAAAGCATCCCGTAGAAAGCACTATAATTAATCCTAGTAATGGACTGAAGTTAAATAATTATAAATTTATAACTACATAAATCGTTTATTCGAAACAGGATTAATAAGTAATTATACTTTCAAACATTAATAAACAGACCAGAAATACGTCAGAAACTGACTTTTAGATTTCAATAAAAGTAATAATCTCAAATCACTTCAAATTAACATTAAGTTCTGCAATATAATAATTGTGTCATACAATATTAAGGTATGGTACAACATTTGCGCTATATTTCAAATCTGAATTGATAATTACGATGGGAATGCAGGTTTTTATCTGCCTCCCCTTCCCTCTACATTTTCTCATTTCACGATACTGTGCCACATGGAGACGAGCCTGCTGGACACCAAAACCCTTATCAGACCCTGCTTATTTGTCATTTTGATAACACTTTTCGAGTGAGTATATAGACTTTTATGCTGTACTTTGTATGTTTGTCAGCTATTTTAATTTTTTTTTGTTTTGTTTGTTCTCTTAGGGCAAGAAGCTTGGAAATTGCGCTGCTCCGGAGTTACAGGATATTCTACGGTTGGGGGGGGGGTTGGGACCGCCTCTTGTCGAGATTAAAAAGAATTTAGGGCACTAATCTCAAGTCATTATCCCTAAGAAGAAGAGGAAGCTAGCTCTGAATTATCCTCTTCAATCAAAGCAGTCAGGGAGTGTCACATCCTTACGTCTAGGCTAGCAAGAACCTTTGACTCTTAGGGAACGAACTCCACCAACTCCAAGTCATCGAACCAGACCTATCGACAGACCCATCGAAAATACCCAGACAGACATAGGCAGTAGACTAGACCTATCGAATTACCCTTGCATCCCAAAATCTCGGCATTTGTTGTTAGTGATGTGCCGCTCTTGGACATCCATAAGATTGCCCAGATTTAAGTGACACATCGGTTTTTGCTGTGCCTAGTGTGGGTTGAACTGGAAGGTATAAACCAGTCAGAAGTGAACCCAGCTGGAGGTGGGTTTCATACATATTGCTTAAGGGTGAAACCAAATGTGAACGATATTGGTTTACTCTTAATAGCATATATATGCTATATATATATATATATATATATATATATATATATATATATATATATATATACCTATATATATATATATATACCTTCAATATATAACATTGAATAGCAAAAAGTATTTGCTCCGCCGGGACTTTTCGTAAATATATATATATATATATATATATATATATATATATATATATATATATATATATATATATATACGATAGGAAAACAGTATCCTACTGAATTTACCACAAGTGGGATTTTCCATTCATGTTGATGGTTGTCAAGCACTTCAACAGAAATTGTAATGCAATAGTTGCGTGATTTTTTCAGTTAACTATTAAGACAGATTCCTGAATTAAAAATAATAATGATTTCCTAAATAAAGGATGGTGGATATTTATTTGTAGTAATTATCTTCATTCAGTTAACTTGGTATAAACATGAAACTATTTTTTGCCAATATCTTTGACAGTGTCAGCACCTTACTATTCATAAATAATGTTTGCTTAATTATTGAAAATACAACTCATTACATTTAATATTGTCACTGTTGATATTGTTTACAGTAAAATACATGAACGCATACAGTAACATGATTTCCTATTAAATAACAAGTATGACATAGGTATATCTTTTATAATGGCATAATTAAAACTTCTGGAAATGATTTATTGTCACTCGAAGATATTATCTATAATAATTTTGAATCGGAAAGAAACATGTTTATGGTAGTGTTCAGTGGTAAGAGACTCAAAGAGGAAACAACATTTCTACTGGCTCCTATTTCAGGGTTAACGTGTTAACAAGGACTTAGGCCATAGTACTGTTGTCCTTGTTTCCACGAACAAATATTAAACAATAGGTGCAAATTATAACTTTTCAATTCTAAGTGTATGAATCCCCTTTATATTAGGTATAAATTATTTGTCACTCAGTTTCAATCATGTTTTATAGTCACTAATTTATTCAAGAGCCAATTCCACAAAATAAAGGATGGTCATAACTTATTTTGTTCAGGTTAAACTGAAAATGAAATAAACAATACCTTTTATTATACTGACTTACACCCAAGTTGGCGACAAGCGGAATATAGATGACCACGATACCTCGCCAAACTGCACTAGTAGTATTCAATAAATAAACAAATATTGGTGTTTTACATCTGCAATGACGTAAAATATTACGTGTACATCGCTATCCCAGACATTATTTACAGTACTATTTCACAGTTGTTGTGCGATGAATTTATTATAACTCAACGGACATTTTTGTTTTATCGCTTTAAATCTTATTTAATATTCCAAAGTTTTATGTTTAAACTTAATATTTCTAGATCATGATCGAAGTAAAATATTGTTTATATTTAAATACTTAAATACGAATACGTCGTAAAAATTATCAATTTGTAAAACCATGAAATTGCTTTATGGGCTTACTTTGAACCATACCCTTTGCTTTTTTTTGTAAAGAAAATAAAAATTATATCTTATATAATTTATAGAACACCTCATTTTGTTCTACAAATCGTATAGGTACACTTTTTATTTTATTTTATAATAACGTACACCTAAGCCCCTAGGAATAGAATCCTTTAATCATTTTTAGTTCATTTCAATCTAATGTTATAAATTTTAAATTATATAAACATTAAACTGTACCATATCACATTTATGTTTAATTTTTTTAGTTCTGGTATACATTTTTTATCCTTTTCAATCTTGGTTCATTTGTGTAATTTAATGAGATATGATTTATAAACTCTTAAATTATATTATACTACAATTTTTGCCTAGATCATAGTTATATTTACTACATACTAAGTAGGTTTGGTAAGCCTATTTCAAAAATCCCTCTAAAGTTGCAAAGAATTCCATTTTGGTCTCTAAAGTTTCATTTCAGCAATCAAATGTTATTAATTACATTCTGTTGAATGTAATCAACTGCTCTGTATAACAGTTGTTTTATAACAACACAACCACATAATATTTCAAATATTTTAAATTAATTTAACCACTATTTTCAATTTATTTACATTTATCGTCTTGAGGAGCAACAACGCTTATTTATTACAACCTTTTCTTACAGCCGCTGTTGGGTACAGAGTAAGAAAATCATCAAGACAAGAAAAGGGGACACTTTCTTATCTCGTTTTTAGTGAGTTTTAATAAAAAAGATAATTTTAACTGTACACTATAGCAAATATTATGTAAGCAAATGCTTTGTCGGTACTGAAATGGAGATATCAAAGTTATTATTTAACTTGTTTTATAAATTTAAAGACTGTTTAAATATATATTATCTGTGTATCTGTATATATTGGAAAAACGAGCCAAAATAAAGTTGGCATAAAAAGACCGAAGTAATTATCATGGCCCTATTTTAAATATTTTTCTTTGTCTTGGTAAGAAGGAAACTCTCACATAGGCGTCGGTATTTCACTCGAACCAGAAGTCTCATACACGTGCAAAGCCTATGAAGTTGCGTGCGAAGCCGACGCTGGTGATTAAGTTATAAGTTATGAATAAAGGTCCAAAAGGACTGATAGAGGTATATCATGAAATGTATTGTAATTTATAGTATGGCTCGCACTTTACGAAGACGGATTACAAAATTAAGAGGAAAAGCACAGTTAAATATTTTTGGCTTTAAAAGTCTTGAAAAAATGAATATTTAACGGAAGAGAATTGTGACTACATTAACAGAAATGGCCGACAATGAAATGGTTTCTATGGATAATGCAGAGAATCCCTCTAGCTGTGACCAAATTGACCGGGAAAGAGCACGTTAAAACACAACCAATGCGAGAGTGTCCTCTAATCAAAAGCTTGTGCCTTCTAATCTCTCCGAAATGCTCTGACCTTTGAGGAGCTGATTTATACCATTAAGCCAAATTAATATTCTTACTGCTAAAGAGCTAGTCATAAATTACAAGGAAAGTACCTCAGAGCACATAATGTTTAATTCGACGTTTCTTTGTACACTTTATTATTTCTCCAAGGAGAAAGTATTCGTCCAAAAAAAAGGACAATTCTATAATTTGTTATACAAACAAAAGTTTTGCACGTAAAGTCAATCAAAAATTAACAAAACATTGATTATTTGGACTCAATAATCTTACTTCCCATCAAAATACATACCATCAGTGTCTTGGAAAAAACTAAAATGTCATAAAAGACAATAATGTTGCCTTAGAAAAATGTTTTAAAATAAAACAAATCTGATTGCCTGAAGGGGTTGAGTTATCACAAAATAATGACTTTTTACTTGCATTGTGCTCTCATTTCAACAAAAAACCACATTTGAATCTGATTCATCCAGGTTATCACTTGTACTGAGTATTATCCCTTTGAAACTTTAGTTCAAACATGCCTCTTGTCTAGCTAAAACATGTTTTCGTCTCCATTGTTGGACATGACTACACACAAGCAACATTACAAATAACTGATTTAGAGCACATTTACTGTGACAAAACATGGCCCACATTGAGGTTCTCAGCAATTAGCCAACAGTACAAAAACTGAATAAATGGCATCTCTCAATGTAGGCCATGTCTTGTCACAGTAGATCTGCTCTAAATCAGTTATTTTATTATTATATTTAAATAAATTTTGGGTTTCATTATATTTGTAATTAAAGCCTATCAAAACTGTTATTCTTGTAATTCTTGAGGAAAATTGTGGTTTTTTAAGATATTCAAAGTTTAAAAGTTTTAATGGCCGCCATTTTAAAATACTACGGATAATTTCTTAAAATATTTTACTATCATACACATTTGAGCCAAATTTTGGTATAATTTATTTTATTAGGTTTTAAAGATACTATTTTTTTATAATAAACACATACAGACAGATAGATGGGAGACCCATGTTCATATTGTGAAATATGTTTGTCTTGACCTGAGCAATACCGTGGTATATCTTTGTCCAGAGTTACGGGACACTCTGTATATGTAATATCATATCATGTATATTTTTCCTGCTACTATAAAGACGTGTATCAATTAGCCACTTTAATATCGCACTAGACTGTTATTTTGTATATTATTGTCTATCACTTTTATATATGAGCAAGAATAAAATAAAAGTAAATTAATTCATTTAAGGATAGGTGGTTTGGTTTTGGAGTGTTTCTTAGTGATTAAAGTAGAATCCTTGAATTAATGTGATTTTTCTAATAGCTTTCCACAAATTAAATAACTACGTTAATTCAAGCCCTCTGTTTACAAGCACTTGTAAGTTCCTCTCTCTGACCACTTTTTCCGCTGTTGAATTGAATTTCTCTCTATATTATGAACACTTGCGTTGTTTTATGCGAGATTTTATTCTGGATATTTCACATAGCACGTCAGTTATTTGTACGAAGGACGGGTCTCAAGTACTCACAGTCCATACGCTGAGAACTAATTTGCGCTCTATAAAAAACCACAATCAAGGTGTAACCTGCAGGTGTTTACGTGTGTGTACCAGACTAGGGTTATTATGGCAGCTGATTGCAGTAGATTGAGGATCATTGTTAAGATTTTAACGCTCAAGGTGTTCAGCACACGCTAAGTATTACGAAATATAGTAATATGTTCCATTTTAGTCAGATAATTAACGCTTTGTTGCTCATTATTCTACATCCTGATGAAAGGAACCCACTTTTTTTTTTTGTTTATTTTTAGTTCCAGTAATACCTTTGATATTTAATTAGCCAAGATCAACACGCTTTTCTTTGTTCCTTAGTTTGTTTTCCATCAGCAGCAAAGGATTTTCAAACAAGGAATATGAGAGGGAAATGTTTTAACTCGGCGTTGTCTTATGTCTCTAAGAACTTCAGTGGGGTTTCTTTGTACAATTATTTTGGTACACACAGCTTTTGTTTTATAAAAGATAATAAGTGGTGAAAAGTGTATGTTTTACTTTTTGGAGGTATACGCACATTGGCCATTTATTTTACTTGTAGATCCCTGTTTGTATCAACCACAGAACTGTGATAATAGACGGTAAGATAACTATCAGCTGCCCAGTTAAAACTTGATCCTGCAGGAAAAGCCGGATAACCAAGCTAGAGGAGTGGTGGTCTACTTTGACTCTGATTTCAGTTACTCTTATCAACTGATTCTTCTATCCTCTCTGTTGAAGGTATAAATGTTAGTTTAGATATTATATTTAATGGCTTTTAATTAAATCATGTCTATTATTGGAATATATCGTCAGTGTAAAAAAATCCATATAAATTTTATTTTTAATTATTTACAAATTATCTGAAAATTTATATAAATGCTCCTACTCGAATCTCAAATTCTTCTGTATCATGTACTGGTCACATTTTATTAAGTAGCTCCAGAAATTTAAATTTTCAATATTGTATTGATGTATGGATATTGTATGGCCTAATCATCGCTGAATCTGACGTACTTCGGTAGCGAAAATAAACTTAAATTTGTAAAATTAACAGATGGCAAGTCATTGTAAAGACAACTTAGACGTGCTGACTGAAATCCTATATTTGATATTAGATATGTAAACTTGTATTTGGCCAAATTTGTTTATAAAATCTTTAATTAATGTTACATGTCTTCCAGTAAACTTAAACAATTGAATAGTAAAAGTAGACAGCGGAATGAATGGGTAACTAATTCCTTAATAATTTTCATTAATCAAAAAATTAGCTCTATAAATTGTTTTCTATGGACAGCAACAATGGAGGTGTGTGTGTGTGTGTGTGTGTGTGTGTGTGTGTGTGTGTGTGTGTGTGTGTGTGTGTGTGTGTGTGTGTGTGTGTGTGTGTGTGTGTGTGTGTGTGTGTGTGTGTGTGTGTGTGTGTGTGTGATTGTATACATTTTAGTTATACTCATTGTTTGAGATGAGGACAGAGGACATATACACCGGCTGCTAATATAAATAACTAGCGACCCGCCCGCTACTTCGTTAGCGTCTTTTATGATTTCTTACGATTTTATTTTGTTTACAACTTCTTATATCAGAAAGATAGATGCATGTCACCGCTGACTTCATTGTACACGCGCCGTGCCGCGCCTCCGGCCAGCCGGTACCCCGCCGCAAAATGTCCTTACATTTTAACTTAGAACATTATTTTGATCTATCTCGTAGAGTTTAGCTAGCGTTTGCAATATAAGCGCAAAAATGTGTTTATTTACGACTTAAAATTATCTGTGGTTCTCTAATGTATGAAGCATGTTATTTTACTTAGTGGACCCGGCAAACGTTGTTTTGCCACATAAATTCTTTTTAAAAAAATATTTCAGTAAAATAAAATGAGTACATTATTATAAGTATGTGAGGATGTAGTGTATGAATAGTAGAAGCATGGAGCGCTGTAAACGATGACGGAAAATAAATATAACAAAACACGAAAAATTATTATGTTTTTTTATTCATCAAAACTTATTCTGTATAGTTATTGATATAGCTAAAAGTATACGATGATACTATCTATTATAAATAGTGGTCGCCCGCAGCTCCGCCCGCGTGGTTGTCGGATACAGCTGCAATAAGCCTACCCAGGAAAGACACGGTCAGCAAAATGATTCCCAGGTCAATTCACAGACACCGACACTAACATCGACACTAACGCAGTCATTATCCGCAGCCTGCACAGATTGTCATTCTGTGGATGTTAAAGTTGTTAATGATGAAAATATTTAAATGTAATTAATACTAAGATTTCACTTCTGCCGGCAGTCCTGGAGTGCAACCCGTTGTTTTAGGATAGATAACTAAAGCGATTATTGTACAGCTTCTCTATAAACAGTATTTGACGTTAAATTATTTTCAGGTAACAAAATATACTGATGGTCGGGAGCGCCGACCCGTGATAGGGCAACGTACAGTTGCCCATGCGTAAAACATTCTTTTCGTAAATCAATTCAAACTAATTTGAATGTTTGGCCCTGGGATTTTTTTTTATCGTTAGTGCTAAAGAAAGTTTTACTGGAAATTGGAGCCTTTTGAAGGGTATAAGCAAATCAGTAGGGATCATGGGTATTTCTTGGTATATGAGCTAATTCACCAGCTGCAGGGCCGGTGATAATCTTCGCTACTATTAAATTATCTTTTAGCTCCTTTATAAGAAGTCTAGTGCCATTACACATGTTGGGGGGGCTTAAATTTCTGAGAAGCATTATCGGCGTGCCAACTTTTAATGACAGTTTATGAGGTGGTAGGCCAGGGGGTTCAGAGAATTTAAAATTCCTGGGGGTAGTGCACTGCGTCCTCGAGGTTAGTGACGGTGTCTATGGATTTATAGCACTTAACTTCACCCGGTACTTTCTGCATAATTAAATTGTTTATTTCGTTGACTGTTTCATTTCTGGGAGAAACTATTGCTCTACGACACAGCCAAGGAAAATCATTTTGATGTAAGTTTTCGATGTCAGGATATACAACATCTATCAGACTATCTAAATTTATGGCCTAGAGACTCATCCAAAGTAACCGCATAATCGGTGCCCAAATTTAAAGATGGAAAAATTCCTTCTCCAAGTTTCAGCAGCTGTTGTGGAAAATTGCTATGCGTATATCCATGTAGATGAGCTCTCATATTGGTGCGCAAATTCAAATGTTGAACAGATGTCCAAAGGTAAGACGATTTTAAACATGCCTTCATAATATCTGCTCGCGTACCTCTGTTGACGACTGGAAGCGTTTGTCGGAAATCTCCAGCAAATACAAAAGTGATACCACCCATAACATTAGCAGAGCTTCGGAGGTCTTTTAAAGTACGGTCCACGGCCTCCACATGAGCTCTATGACTCATGGTGCATTCATCCCATATTACCAACGACGCGTCTTGCAGCAACTTCCCAAGAGGCCCATTTTTCGAATAGAGCACGTAGACCGTTGATCTAAAGGTACGGATAGCGGGAGTTAAAACGTAGAGTGAGCAGTTTTTCCTTCGTTCAAGAGAATTGCAGCAATTCCTGACGAAGCAACTGCAATCGCTATCTTCCCTGATTCCCGTATCTTAGCAAGTATCAAATTTGCGAGAAAAGTTTTTCCGCTGCCTCCTGGTGCGTCCAAAGAAAAAATAACACCATGTTATTGTTCACGCTGTCCACAATAGTCTCATAAGCATGTCTTTGATCTGGTACTAAATTTGGCACATTGTCATTAACAAACGCTGTTAGATCATTTCTATTATACTGTTGTACCATTGTGTCAATAGTATTATTCTGTCTACAAACGGGAGAAGGTAATCCAAAATCACTTAAATTTTTGTCGTTTAATTCTAGAAGTTTGTTTTCTATTTCAATTAATACTTCATTATAAATGATTTCAGTGTGATTTTAAAGTGTTTGTTGTTGTCTGATATTGTCTAATATCTTCACAGAACTGATCTTTGAAAGTTATCACATAACTTCAATGGTTCCGATGGTTGACAAAATAAAAAGTATGATTACGAACAACTCCCTTAGTTTTTTTGGAGAATGTGATAACGAAGCTTCGCTTAAAGTATTACCCCAATGGTCATCGTTTTCAAGTAAACCTCGGTCACGGCAAGCTGCTTGATACGTCTCTTTGACAATACCGTTTACAGTTTTAAGGTATGCGAATGAGGTCGGACCGCGTACGTGGTGCTGTAGAATCCTAAGATAAAACACTCTGATTGGGATGGATGGATCCTGTAGACTCTACCTAAAGCGACATCTTTTTTTTATCCCCGGATGTCCAACTACATCTTCACCATGCCTCCTTCTATTGATGTATTTCCTTAGTGAATTTGCCCATGTATAGTATTGCGGGACTTCATGATACAGAAGAGTTTTCGCGAATTCATCTTCAATACAGAGAGCAAAAAATGCCAGTAATGTGGTATTGTGTGGGTTTTGGACAACTTGATGAGCTGTCCCTGGTGTAAAATACACCCTTTGACCGTCCTCTAGATGAACGGCCAAATGCAGTACAGAAATCGTAATATTTTAATTTCGCCATAACTTCAAAACCAAACGTCCCATTTTAATCATTCAAAGACCAAATATTATCTACATAAACTGTAATTAGTGATGAAATAATTTATTTTGATAAGGATTAATAGCATGAGTACAATAAAACGCGTTTAAATGTAGTCCAAAAAAATTCAAGATTTTTAAATAAAAAAATTGTTGTCGTGTGCCTTACTCGACATAGATATATATAGTGTGTCACGGATTTTTTTGTAGATATTTATAAGATCTACAATAATTAATTAGAACATTTTATGGTTCTATCTATTATAGTTTAGGCAGCGTACGCAAAATAAGTAACTTTTCTGGTTGATTTTTTACACCTTGTGTCCGAAAAAACCCAAATATCTTATGGAACCCTATTTTTTCCAAAATAAAATATAGCCTATGTTACTCGTTGATAATGTAGCTTTCGAATGGTGAAAGAATTTTTTAAATCGGTTGAAATAAAATGGTTATTTCTGATATTCACAGCATTGCCAGGACACTGTTGTATTATCTTGAAATAGTCTCCATAAATACTTTTCACTTAAGGTTTATAATAACAACATTAAATATAAAAGGTTTTCCTGTGAGGCATAGGCCAAATGCAACTAATTTTTAAATGCTGAGAAAAGCTTGAAATTTTAAAATTAGTTTACAAGGATTGCACACTAACTTATTAATTTTGGCTTAAAACTATTCTACGAAGATCGTTTTCAGTTAAAGGAGAAATTATTATTAAATGGAAGGTAGAACTGGAACAGCAGGAACACTAGTAACTCATGTCCATTAAGATATGGATGATTTATTGAACACCTGAACAAACATGTATCCAAACTAAACTTGGATTGTTGGACTTCAAGTCAATGAACTGATAATAGGTGGATGTGACAAGGTGTGTTTACCTGAATGATATCCTGCCGTCTTTGAACGTTGACTTTTACGGTATTTCATAAATTTATCATTACATGCAAATTTAAATCAAATAAACAAATTAATATTAATACTAAATATGAAATGAATTAATTAATATCAAAGCTTTCTATTACATTTGAGTATGACTTTTTTAGTTATAACTATGTGTAGTTAAATCCAATTGATTAATCACACCTTGTTATTATTCATAAACACAAAATATTACTCTGCAGTAGTAATACATACTGCATTAAGATTTAAGGTCAATGATCTTGTTTTCAGTGGGGTGAGGGGATACCCGTACTAGTCGGGTAGAGTAATGAAGGTAGACAAACAACCTACAAATGTGTAGTTAAATATGAAATAATACTTTTTGCCACTAATAAAGTGGCTACGATTTAAAAAAAATTACATGTCATTACTTTTAAAAATCAAAATACCCTTTGGAATCAGTCGTTTTAAAACAAGGACATAGTTAGTGAAGGGGTTCCAGGGGGTTCGGATCCCCTTAAAATTGTTAATTGTTTCAATTACTTTTTTAGCAAATGATTAATATTATTTAAATAATTCAGTATTACTGACATGTACAGCTGGAAAATTGTTCTCAATACAGATACGGGTCAAGAACTTTGTAAGGAACAAAATGAGGCCTTACTTTCTGTCCACTTGGGGAAGATATTTATTGTCTTGACCTCCCCATCCAAAAAAATTCCTGGTTACGTTATTGCTTTAAAGCACAAAGATGTGTACTCTATAAAGACTGATTTAAAAAAGTAAGTGAAAATGTCACATCATTAGAAAAAACTAATAAGTCCTAGATTCCAAAGCACACCTACTTCCACCAGGTTGAAGAAAACACCAAAACCTAACATGTCTCTCTCCAACCAGATAAACAAATCAACAACTCATGAACCTAGCGTAAACAAAAAATGTCTCAGTGGGCACTCCTGTAGATTTGAATTTCCTCCATCAGCAGAATGCATTAACAAATAGGTGCATATCATTGGAAAGGACCTCAATAGGAAAAAGAATTAAATCTGACCTTCAAAAACACCAGTAAAATCTATTCTGGGTCAACATGAAGATTTGCATACCCAGATTCTCAAATATGAGTTGAATCGCTGCAAAGAAGAAAATAAAATCTTTTAATTAAATATTACACTCCTCCAGACTGACAACCAAAAACTATAAAAACACCTAGAAGAAATAAAATCTAATGGAAATAATTGTCTAACCTTTTACCAACCCTAGCACTTCCTAGTTATTTATACATTAATGTAAAAATTTAAACTTTTTCATTTGCTAGTAATGATACCTTTCAGATATCACAACAGTAGGCTGTACATTAATCGACAAGTTTAATTCAGTTTAAATTTAATCGTTAGTTTTTTTCTACCTACCAAAGTTTATAACTGTCATAATTAAAATATAAATTAGGTATTTTAAAGAAAATGCTCAAGTTTCTTAACGCAGGATTTTTATTTGTCAATATTAAATTACAAAATGCCTTTGTACTCACTTTACCTTTATGGTTTTTAATTATATTATTTTGATTTCATATTTGAATGTAAAAACAGTATTTTATTACCATTTTTTGGGAGAAGTTTACTCCTATCATTTGCTAATTATTCGGCAATTGAAAAAGTCATTTGGAAGAGACTGACCTTGCTATAAAACATATGTACTTTTTGCAAGTAATAAATATATTAAATACATTTTTTAAATTTCTCAAAGTAAGGGAAAGGGTTTTTGATTTATCAGCTTTAACCTAAAACCTTTAACCTTTAACCTTAGCTTCAACCTTTCCTTTAGGCAATTCTAAATAAGTTGAACTATAAGAACAATTACAACTGATGACTAGAATGACTAGAAGATGACTCATTCATAGAAGTCCACTCTGTTGACATTGGCAACAGTAGACTTCTTTTCATGTTAAGACAATAAAAAAAACCAGTTGATTAGTTTTCACGACTAGTCTAGTCAGTGTTTGAATGTAGTCGACTAGTCACTAGTCTGATAGTAGCCTTGCAATCACACTATGGTGGAAATCTGACTATCTATAACAAGGTTAAGATCCTTCAAGTTGTGCTTGACTGTGACCTTACATTTTCTGACCATGTCACTAACGCCACACAGCATGCACTTTGGCAACCTCTACAGGTTTAAAGCACTCCTGCCACAGTAACTGCCAAACTTCAGCTTGTGCAATTACTTGTCCTCTCGACATTCTGTTACTGCTTTCCAGCCTATGGAAACAGCATCTCAACAGGAGACATTAATATAATACGGGTGACATGAAGAGCTCACATTGATTGCTTAAATAAAAGACTGTCACGAGTTATTTATCTCTTGAGTAGACTGAACGATATAATACCAGTAAACTACATTAGAGCTGCATATTTTGTCTTCTTCCAATCTGTTTTTAGATATGGACTAGTACTGTATGGTAACTGCTCTAGGATTGAAGAAATATTACTACTGCAGAAGAAGGCTATTAGAGCTCTTAGAGAGCCTAGAGAGCGTTGTAAACCACACTTCATGAACTTATGATTCCAAACTGTTATTTATATATATATATATATATATATATATATATATATATATATATATATATATATATATATATATAATATATAAGCAAGTACTTTTTGTCATTCAATGCTTATTGAAATTAAATTAGGCTATTGCCACTTATACAAATTAAATGAAAATAAAAGTCATTTGACAGGTATTTGGTGTTAGTTTGGTTATTTAAACACACATGTGAAAGAATCGGCCAAATACAAAATAATTGAATCGTAAAAAGTAAGGGCTCTGTGGTGTAATGGTAGCACATTCACCCGGCAAGTGAGAGATCCGGGTTCGAGTCCCGGCGGAGCAAGTACTTTTTGTGATTCAATGCTTATTGAAATTTTATATATATATATATATATATATATATATATATATATATATACAGGGTGTATATTATGTCTGGAAACACCCAAATATGTCCTTTAATAATTTAAATATAAATTTGAAACCTCTTACAATCGTGATAGAGATTGGGCATCTACTTTTTGGAACAATGTTTTTGTTATGTCACACCAACGGGGGTACGTCCTGCCGAGGGTATCATGAATATTCTTAATGGAAGCCTATACCTTGTGATACATAATTTTTAAAAGGTAATAGCTTACTGAATTGAATGCCACAAACCGCATCTCAAGGGAATTATTCTATCAGAAAATAGAGCATTTTTAGTATTGAAAATTTACTGATGTTCAACAATGTAATTTTAACATGGTTCTTGCCACAAAATGTGTTACACTAATTTTTTAGCATTTTTTTTAAATGTTCAATTAAATAAAACAAAAATTTCATTTTTAAGCTGGTTCTATTAGCACAAATTTGCCAGTTTTTATTACAGTACAATTATGGAAATACTTATGTTATTGATTTCTTATTACAAATAAAAAATAATGTATGCTGTTAGAAAAGTCTTACAACAAACGTTTTTACCTGCATTTGGTGTCAAAGCAATTGTTCGAACTGTGTTCCTTCTACGGTTTGACAATGAGCCAATCTTGTGTAAAATGATTCGACAGAGTTGCCTAAACATTTCTTCAGTTATCAAAGCAATCTCCTCTATAATCATGTTTCTTAGGTCTTCCAAATTATGAGGCTTTCTTCTATAAACATTGGATTTTAAATGACCCCATAGGAAATAATCGATTGGTGACAAATCCGGAGATCTTGGAGGCCATTCGATTTCTCCTCTTCGGCCAATCCATTTATGAGGAAACCTTAAATCCAAATACTCTCTTACCTGTCTCCCATAATGGGGTGGAGCACCATCCTTGCTGAAACCATACATTATCAAAGTATTCTCCTGATGCAATTTTGAATAGCTGGGATTATTTCATTTTGGAGCATATTGTAGTAAAGTTCGGCATTTAAATTTCCATTGATGAAAAAGGGTCCAACAATTTTGTTACCTAAAATTCCACACCATACGGTTCAGTTTTTGTGGTTGCTGTGAATGGGACTCAGTAATCCAATGTGGGTTTTCACTAGCCCAGTAACGGCAATTGTGCCTGTTAACATTGCCATTTAGGAAAAAAGTTGCCTCATCAGAAAATAGTATGTTGGTCAGAAAATCTCTATTGTCATCACATTTGCGCATCACAAGTTCACAAAACTCAACTCTTCTGTCGTAATCATCCTCACTTAACTGTTGGACTAAATGAAACTTTTAAATGGTTTGTATTTATTAATTTTCAAAATCTTACTCACAGACATAGGGTGCATATCATGTTGCTGTGCAGCTTTTTTTCTGAGCGATGTATGTGGGTCTTCAATAAATGTTTGCAAAAACATCTAGTGCATGTTTCTTCATCTTTTGCAGATTGTATCCTACCCGACTTTGGCCCGATTACGTACACTCCCTGTCATTTCAAAACGCTCAATAGTTTTTGATATTGTTGAAACACTTATGGGATTCCTTTCTGGGAAAGTGTCATTAAACAAATTACAAACTTCCCGATAAGATCTTTGACGATCGCCATATCCTCGCATCATCAACAGAGTAATTCGTTCTCTTTCAGACAATTCCATTAAAAATGCCAAATAAAAACTGAACTACTGTAATTAGATAACTTGTTGACAGCAATGCTTCAGAGACACTGATTAACTAGACAGGAATGATATGACCTTTGTCCATTTGTAATTCCCAAGCTTAGACCTGTCTAGTGAAAGCTCCATGCTCAACAAACTGAAACCTGTAGACCAGATGATTAATAACACAATAATGTTTCTCATAGGCTAGTGACCTTTGTCTCTTTAAACCTTCCTGCTGACTGGAACACACCAAGTACAGATTCATAAGTAATCAGAGAAAGTGACTCATAAGTTTTATTCATTGTAATAAAAACTGGTAAATTTGTACTAATGAAACCAGCCTTAAAAATAAATTGTTTATTTTATTTTAATTGAACATTTAAAAAATGCTAAAAAATTAGTGTAACACATTTTGTGGCAAGAACCATGTTAAAATTACATTGTTGAACATCAGTAAATTTTCAATACTAAAAATGCTCTATTTTCTGATAGAATAATTCCCTTGAGATGCGGTTTGTGGCATTCAATTCAGTAAAGCTATTACCTTTAAAATTATGTATCACAAGGTATAGGCTTCCATTAAGAATATTCACGATACCCTCGGCAGGACGTCCCCTGTTGGTGTGACATAACAAAACATTGTTCCAAAAAGTAGATGCCCAATCTCTATCACGATTGTAAGAGGTTTCAAATTTATATTTAAATTACTAAAGGATATATTTGGGTGTTTCCAGACATAATATACACCCTGTATATATATATATATATATATATATATATATATATATATATATATATATATATACATATACGATTAGTTATCTATATACTTAAAAATCCAAATTTACTTAAATTTAAACATAAAATTCAAAACCATAACATGCGTAATAAAAATTATGCTGAAATTGGACAATGTTGATTAAGCAAAACCCTTAACAGTCATGTTGTGGTATCGTTGAAGGTTTATAATTATGTTGAAAGACAAATTAGCTCATATCCCTTTGACAGATTTAAAAATAATTTCTATTCCTGTCGGTTGGAGAATCCATTTTATAGCTTAGATGAATTTTTCAAAATTAAAAATATGGATTTTTAATGATTATTGCTTTTTGTATTCTGTTACAATCACTGTTGTGCTGTATAAACTTAATTATTGTAAGTTTTAAGATTTTGGCGTGGCTGTAATAATGAGCTGTATCTTTGACTTTGTCAATGATGTTGTACATTTTTGTAGCAAATAAAAATGATGAAATGAAATGAAAATGAAATGATATAATCTGATAGGCTAGAAACTTGAAAACGTCTTATAACCTTTCATTATCAAAATAAAGCCAAAAAATGGAAAATAATAAATTCAGAACAGTTCTTCTTACACTTTTTTTATTTCATATAAGAACATAAATGCTGTACAACTAATATAATGTTACAGTTCTTAAAGATAACAACAACAACTAAAAACAATATATTAATTTTTCTACTTAAGTAAGCTAGCCTAAAGCTCAATTTTGTTCAAAGAGACAGTATAACAATATGATTTTCACAAAATACAATATTTTAATTGAACACGTACATTACATAGTATATTACTTGATATAGCAATTTATGTATAAACATTAAATTTAAATTGTCATGGTAGGCTTCTTTGTTATGAACTAAAGCTATTTTATAAACTATTTGTATAAAATAAATCTTTGTGGCTCAAAACAAATACAATATAAATGTGTAGAGAAAAACAAGAATTTGTCAATTAAAAAGAAAAAGTACTATATTTAAGAAATTTGTTATAAAACTCTTATGTAAGGGCAAATTTAACAATCATGTAAGCAACATGTATGGTTGAAAAACTAAAGTAAATAACTGGCCATATACTAATTTGATCTAGTCATGAATAATTATGTAGGGGATAAAACGTAATATTCAGTTAAAAAATTTTACAAGTTGAAGCTATGACTATTGTATTTTAAAACTCTAAATTGTATTTAAAATATTGATTAAAGTACAAAGTAATGTTGTGTTCATTAGCAGTATTATCTCAATGGAAATGTTGTTACTACAAATAACATTTAAAGTATTACAATGTGGTTAAATACACTATAAATACAATTTTCTTATAGTAACAACATGTTGACAGATTTTGCAATACAAACATGGTATAACAAGTTGCAAAACTAATTAAGTGTTTCATTGATTTTTTAAAGTTATTTTAATACTTTCTCCTGAGTGCATAATACATTTGAAAACATTTGATAATGGTCTATATATAACTTTAATTAATTCTACAGAAATTGTTGTTTTGATAATCTTCAATAAAATATATTGAGTTCACTCATGAATTTATTTAGTGAATATGGTAAGTAATCTATAACTAAAACCAATAAACTACATGGTTTGATGGGATTCTGATTTAAATTCATTGCATGGCTATTTGATATTTTCTTAAAATTTAATTGTTTGGCCAAAAATTTATTTTTTTATCTTTACTCGCCCATTTATTAAAAACGAGATCTGAACACAGAATTTTAAATACTAAAGCTGAGTATTAGGTGGACAGTACTGATAAAAATCCTCAAACTCAGCAGGATCCTAGCCAAAGCTACTTTTAACCCAGAATTTAGTCTAACTATACTGTGAAGCCACTAGTTTTACCAGTATTCCCAAAATTATTGTTATCCTTTTTATTCTTTTTTTTTCTTATTCAGACTGTCATCATGGGCAAGCAATATTTCGCCATGAGAAAGAAAGGTTAGAGTTAAAGTTAATGAAGCAAGCGTATTTTAATGTGGCTTGGAGGCCGGTGAAGGAAGGCTGGAGAAATCATTGTATTTCTACTGTTGCTTTGAGGCTGGAGAAGGAAGGCTGGTTAAATCAGTGTATTTCTACTGTTGCTTTGAGGCTGGAGAAATAATTGTATTTCTACTGTTGCCTTGAGTCTGGAGAAGGAAGGCTGACTAAGGGGAGTCAGATTCCCTATCTTCTGTAATGTTAACTTTATGCTGTTTATCTCTATAACTTGTCAAGCTAGGACTCTGAATTTTTTCTGTCCATTCTATGAACTTTTATTTAGACACACACACACACAAGATAAATAAAATTAAACAGACATTTTTATAAACAAAAAAATATATATTACGTAAATAAATTGCCCAAAAAATATTTTAAATATTTTTTCCCAACACAGAATTAGAGTTTATAAACATTATTAAATGCACAAACTGCAGTATAAACACCATTATTCAGTGTAGGTAATGTCACAAAGGCCCTTTTTGGGACCACAGACCACATGATGTAATGATGTATAACATTATTCATCAACTATTTGGATTCTGTGTTTTGTCCTTTTAGACACTTTTCCAAAAGCTACTTTGTCAAGTCCTGAAATATAGGCTTAATTTTAGACATAATCTCTTTTAAAATTTTGAAATGATTTTTATAGTCATGCTATGTTTTGTCTAATAAAGATTGGTTATATTTACTCCAGGTGCCATAACCAAAAATACACTATGAAATAGTTTATAAAAAATGTATATATTTGAAATTGAGATCAAACACAAAGTAATATACCATTGAAAAGAGGCGATTTCAATGCATAATAAACAACAAAAAAGTAAAAATTATATTTTTTGAAAGAATATCGAGTTAGACTCCCCTTAAATCAGTGTATTTCAAATGTTGCCATGAGGTTAGTGAGTCAGAAAGGCTGATGGAATCTGTGTATTTGTTGTAAGTGAAAGTAGGATATAAAGAGAGAGGGAGGTGTGGGTTACTGGCAAAACATGATTAATTACATTTCAAAGAGAAATAAGCAACAACTTATTATGAATGTTTTCATATTATACATAGCATATATTAACATAAAGAGCATAAAAACTAATGAGCTTTAAAATTGCTTCACAATTTTACTTAGAACAGAAAATTACAGCACATTAACAGATTTTAAAAAATCTAAGTAGTTATTTTCAATTTATGAAAAATTAGTTTTCATTTGTAACTGTATTTGAAAAAATATTTGTTTATTATTATCCAATCCACATTCTAAAGATGATCTAAATAAATCTACTAATGATAAAATACTAATAAACTCTACTCAATTTAAACACAACTGATAGGTGAAAATTCAAGCAAAACTATGAAATAAAGAGTATACAAATCTGGATATTTAATGTAAAAGCGAACTTTTATACATTAAGCTACAATAGAGATAAGTTATTATTCAATGAGGATAATATACAATTATTAAAAATAATAATTGGATTGCATTATTGGTGATTCACTTATAAAATCTATTGTCTATATTGAATCGCTAATCAGGTACACAATAAACTACGATGAGGGAATTACTCATAAATCATACAATATAAAGGTGAGGACTGTTTAGTTTACTTAGGATTGTTAAGTATTAAACTCTAATCATGGAGCAAATAATATTTATTGTACCAATTATAAAATCCACTTTTTTTAGTTATATTTAGTTAATGTAGTAAAAATCGGAATGTACGCATTTAGAAGATCCATAGGTAGGTTACGTACAGTATTTTATACTGTAATTCCAATAATGCACTAAACTTGTCAAAAGTCTTTCAAGTAAAAGATATACTGTATCAACACTCATGAATAAATATTAAGTAAGAATCACAAATTACAATTTTAATGAATTTAAATTTTAAAAAACATGTGTCTTTAAATTATAGTACTTTTTAACTAAAGCTAGTAACACGTCTTATGGTTAAGTATTCTGTTTGTGATCAGTGGAACAATTATTTTGAAAAAAGACAACTATTAAAAGAACTGTTATTAAAGAAATGTTAAAATTTTTTTATTAACTTTTGGGAACATAAAATACATTGAATTATATAATTGAGTATTCTGATTGTTCTTTATCAGACCTAGGAGAGTTTTATGTACTACAATAAATATCCATGTATACAAACTCTATGAGCTATGAACTATCATTTGCATTATAATAAATAACTATAATCAATTTGTTGATCAAAATAATATAAATTTTTTAATAATCATTCTCGTTAATAATTACTCAAAATTATTCCATGATGATAAGGAATAAAGGATAATCATTTTATCTCAAATAAATCATATTATAGTATTATGTAAAAGTTATTATTCAAACATTTAATGTTTTGTGGATCACCCATTATCTTGACAAAACTATCGATGGCAGATAATAATTTAGGTAAATAATAATTCTTTGGTTCAACAAATTGAGTTTTAAAATGTAGTTAAAGCTCAGAAAACCAATTTTAATAATTGTATTTGTTTTTCTATAGAAAATTTAAAAGAAATAAATATAATGGTTAACACACAATAAAATGGCTAAAGTTGTACTACAATTAATACAAACTATAGCTATCTATAAAAAAAGGTATATAAAAGATTAAATGGAAGTCTAAAATCACTGGTATCAAAATAAAAAAAGCACAAAACCTAACAAATATCAACATACACCGGTTATGCGGAGATTCGATGTAAATTTGTACTTTATAGTCTGTATATCATATTACTAAGTATTAGTACTGTTTTATTCAAGTCGAATGAACAGTAGAACCATGTTGTACACAGTTCACATTAAGTAGTAAATTGAATTTAAATTCAAAACTAGTATCTTTCTGGTTAACAAAGTTATGTACAAAAATAAATTAAAATTTTTACAAAATAAAAACTAACAAAATAAAAAAACAACAAAATAAAAGCAGCTTGAAAATTACTGCAGAGCGTGTAAAGTGCAATGATAGACATAATAAAAAGGTGTGAAAATATAAGCTTTGGTTATCAGTAAGCTTAGTGTGATGTGGTTATTAAGGTATTAATCCTAAATTGATGTATAAACATATGATATAACCTACAAAAATGTTCTTTACTTATTTAACAAAGAACATTTTTGAGAATTACCATTGTAATTTTATGATAAAAGTGATGTCACTAGAACTAATATTAAGCACTATGTATCTCGTACAAAAAATATGGCCTTGATACTATTCTAGTGTTCACAGGGGCAGGTATTTAATATATTCAGTCTATCGGCAGGCTAAAGTGTTAGGGAACGAGGTTTGAATTTGGTCTGGCCGAGGATCTGGTGAGCTTGCTCAGTCAGTTCTAGCTGGTCTCGGGTCTTCCCATATGCCACCATCTCCCACTTTACAACCAGCTGTAAAACATTACACAACACAGTTAGCAATGACCACATGTACAGCTCAGAACTTTATAAAGTCATAACAGAAAATTATACAAGTCATAACAAAATAAAAATTGATTCTAGTCAGATTGTGAACATTTCTGCTACGCTAATGCTCAGCGAGGATTGTAGAGCATTACATTTAATTTTTACTCGACTGGAATTATTGTGAACACCAAATTAATTATGATGTAATAACATGTAATGAATTTCTGCTTATAAATATATTTGATCATTTCCTAAATTTTACTTCCAATCCAATGAAAACATGTTAGTATATAGCAAAACTTCTATCAAACAATTAACTATAAACAACTGTTCCTGGATAATTAATTTTACAAAAACATTAACAATTCGTGCTCAGCTTTGATTAGATTTCAATTATCAATCAACACCTTTTAACATAATAGATTATTTTTAATAAGGGTCACTTTTTTATAACAGCTTTAACTAAAAAATGTAACTCTTCCCCGACCTTGCTCCTTAATATCATGCTGGTGTTTAGTTTCAGAAACATCGATAAAAACTTGCATAATGATCACATCTTTACCATCAGGATTTTTTCATAAACATAATAACTATCAATATTTATAGAATCATCGACAATAACTATTAAAGTAGTTTTGGTCAGATAAGTTTTTGAACTCAACTGCTATATTGTATAAAATATAAAATTGTATTGCAAAACATCAGTTTTAAGCATCACACATCAGAATTTATGGTCTTTGTAATATTGATAACAATTTTAATACAACTTTTTACATTCAAGTTTACTGTAACTTGCAATCTAGTCACAGTTACTGGTTTTGCATTTATCATTCTTTTAATATAACAATGTTCTACTTTAATCAAAATACTAGAATCAACATCAAGATAAAACTTTTTGGAATCTACAAACATATCCTACCTAAAGTTTATCAAAAACTATGTTATACCTGTCACCTAGGATATGTTTATGACATACATTACAATTCAATTGCAGTAAGTGGATTTTTCATAAAATTGAACAAAATTGTAGACAATGTTAATGAATGTTACTATATTTTGCAGAATGTAAAAGTAATTTATACTTATCTAAAGAGTTTTACCCACATTTTAAAGTCAGACTAATCTAGCTTATTCCTGTGTAATATAATGTATCTTAATAAAATATCATTGCTTGACTAAAATCTCATTTATGTTGTAAATAATCTTTTATAACAGGCCAGTACAACAAACAATTCATACATAACTATGTCTTGCGCATTTTTCCCTCAGTATTAATTATTACAAATACATGATACAATCAAGTTTTGCCTGTATTTTAATTATTGTTATACTACTAATATTTCTAACATATGAGTAATAGATTTTAGCACTAATACAACAAAAATGACTATAAAATAATGTATTGCCTTGGTTCATCCACTCAGTGAAGCCCACCTCTCAACAAAACAAAGTATCTGAGAAGTATCAGATTACAAATTTTATTCTTCAAAATAATTAAATTTACAGTGTAGCCCACCTCTCAACAAAACAAAGTATCTGAGAAGTATCAGATTACAAATTTTATTCTTCAAAATAATTAAATTTACAGTGTAGCCCACCTCTCAACACAACAAATCATCTGAGAAGTATCACATTACAAATTTTATTATTAAAAAAAATCAATTTCAATCAAAGTACAAACATATAAAGGCAATTATGATATAGAACTTAATACAAATTCAAGAAAGAATGAGTTTCTCGTTTTTTAACTGTTTTTAATCATGGAGTATGTTTACAATATCAAAACTGTACATAAACAATGTTTAATATTGTTGACATTTCCAGCAACATAAATTAAGGTAATTACAAAGAATATGGAAAAAAGAGAGAAAATACAAATATTTTGACTCCACACATCCCTCTCATCTTTGTCACAGAGTATTAATCAACCAAGACATGAGACTAAGTGAGACTACCCTCAGTGATGACTTAAGAGTCCACAAGAAATTATTGTAAACAATAAAAGCTAGGATGAACTTAGGCTGTGCTGTACAAATAGCTTGATTTTTCAACTACATATATTCTTGTCTGATGATCTACAGAACCATCGTGATTATGACACCATTCTCTGGAAGATAGCGAAGCGTTAAGGTTGTGACTTTCTAATCGACAATTCATGGGTTTCAATCCTGGGGAGGTTAATCAAAATTTGTAAATGCGTTTGGACTGATTCCTCTCAAAAAAGTTTAGTAACCAGTGGCCTTACAAAGAAACCAGAAACGCATCTTTGAGCAGAAGCAGCCATTATCAAACCCAAACAGGATTACAACGCCCAATGGTCTCAATTTTGTTCAACAATACTTTATCAAGCACAAAACTGTCTTCTTTAAACACTGAAAAGGAGAAAGGAGAGCAACATTTTTACTAGTTGGGATTCTAAAGCAGTCTTCGTTACCCAATCAAGGCTCAAATACAATAAACCTGGCATTGTATATGAATGTAATGACCCTTCTCTTAAGTTAATCACGGGAGATTCACAAACTTGTTCTTCATACATTGACTGGCAAGGACCAAAGACAAATTTAGCCAGATTAAAGACTACGATGTAGCCACCTGCTCCATAACATCCACAATCATCTCAAACCCTCACTCTGACTTCACTAACAAGATCAAAAAGAGTTGACTCAGTGGTTCTCTACGTCAAAGTTCACATCTTGGAGTGTGAACCTCAAAATAACATTCACACAAACAAAAAACAAAATTGGCAACCAATGGTTGACTGAAATACTAGCTGTGCAATAAATCTCTAATCCAACCAATCTCCAAATCCCCAATCCAGCAAGAACAAGGATTGATTAAGACTTTTAACACTAGAGGTGACTAAACTTGAAGAATTTGTTTACATTAGAATTGCATAAAGAATATTTTTATCCTTTCTTCTTCCTCTTTGCTATTATGCTATGCTTGGTAAAATACAGACTACAGACTACCGAGTCAATCTGTCCACACTCTGATTTGTTGTTGTTTTTAAGGCAATTACCTTTAAAATGTACCTATGGAACACAACTAAGCAACTACGACAATTAATAACTATCCCAAGTTTGACACTTGCTAGTTCAAAATGCTTAGGTAGTCACCACCCCCAGTTGTCTAGCAATGTATATTTTCATATTGATCGAGAAGCCAATTGTTTGGGCTCAGAAAGCTCTTATTCTGGATGGTAGAGAACAGCTACTTATTGAGTACCAAACAAATTGAGTGGAGTGTAGGAATACAAATCATAAGCTCCCAATTACAGAACTTAGTTCCATTAAAATCCTAAATAACGATTAAGTGCAGATTGTTAAATTACAAAAAAAATTTCTCCAAAAACACCATAGGAGAAGGGTGCATCTCAATGTCCAGTCCCAGGTCAGTGCTATTCACCATAGATAATTGTATGTGATACAAATTTGCCATAGAATTTAAGTATATGTCTGTAGTCCAGTAGTAAAAAAACACTTTTTCAGTGACAAGGTTGCTTTCGTTTAATGTTGCTGGAAATGTACAAAAACAGCACTCACACTCAGTTACTTTTTACACGATTAACTGTTCACTCGCAGTTTCAAATTAAATTAAATAATTTTTAAATTTGCAGTGATATTATTCAATGATAAATAGAAACCAAACATTCCTGTTAACTATAGATAATTTTTTACATTTTTCAAAAAATCCTCATTTACACCTAAACAACAGTTACGAGTGACACTAAGATGGAAGCGGTACCTTGGAGAGGTGGTGCTGGGTGGCAGACTCCTCGAAGTGGATACGTTTGCAGGCCGAATGTTTGGCAGGAACTGGCGAGCTCTGACAAAAGACATCGGCTACAGTCCCCGTAACTACAAAACCTCCCCACTACTCTAGCTCACATTACACTAGCTCTACTCTAGCTCTAGCGCATTCACCTATATGTTACACTTACCTGCACTCTACCGAAGTTATAGCTCAATGTGCTTCAACGGTTGAATAAGTATGTGGTACGAAATGTCTCACTGACTCTAAGAACATGTTTGTATTTCTATATATTTCTACCCTAACCAAATAATTTTTATGTATTGTCCTGTCCACTTCAATATAAATTAGAAAAGTTTACAGACGTAAAAAAAATTGTGAGCATTTTAGCACATAATAAAGATAATAAATGGACTAATATGTGGTAATGACAATGTTAAATCATGATACAAAAAACTAGGAATTTGGCAAAAACTGAGCTTGCATACCCAACTTGAAACTTCTGTGTGGTATTACAATAGATGACTGTTGCATAACTTGTTATGTTGGTTTTTTAGGTAATGACTGCATTATATAAATTATTCAAGTGATGATAATCCTACATAGATTTCAGCCACAGAATTAAAGCAGGTATAGTGGAATCCTAGCATTATGTGGTTTACTATTGACAATAATAATAAGGAACATCATTGAATTTGTTTACCACTCGTCTACACATACTATTCCAGGTCTTGTCTTGTTTGTGATTCTACATACTCAATATACTACATATCAAGATACTGTGGTTTCCAACATTTAAAAGTCTGCAGTGCCATTGCTTTTGTGAATAAACATTTTGATTTTGATAAATCCCATTCATATTTAGAGTTGCAACATGCTACCTCTCAACTTAAAAGTTTAATAAGAATCAATAATGTTCGTGAAATAAAAAAAAATATATTAGTGCAATCAGTATTTTAAAATTTTAAACTTTCACTTGTAACATTTGTAACCAATAAAGAAAAATTATAACATATTAAATTTATAAAATAGTTTACAAAAACTGCTTATTTTTTACTTTGTAAAACATATGTAGGGGTGCTAAAATGAAAATCTTAAAAGTTTTACAGGTGGGAACAATATTGAGCCTTCTAAATTAAAATAAAATATTATAATAGAGGTTAAATATGTTTAGTTTAATAAGGGCGTTGAAATGATTTGTCAAACCTTTTATAGCATTATCAAACTTTTTTATAATATTCCATAATTAATTTATAATAACTAAACTTTCAACTTTTAATTTAAGTAATATAGTAAAAATGTGTTAAATGACTAAATTATATTAGCATACTGAATTTTAATTATAAGCTAGTGCTGTGAATGTAAGCTGCAATATACAATCTCCAAGAAGGCAGCAAATAATATAAGTAACTAAGGACAAAGTTTATTTAGTCTCTCTTTCACAGCTGAATTTTAAGAAGTCAGTTACATTGTAATCGGTGGTTTAGCATGACTGTAAGTATCCGCCAAAGCAGGTTGAGTGGTAGAAATGAAAATTCCCTGATTTGTTAAATAAAATTTCTATGTGATTAATTGGTCTAAAATATGAAACAAAAGGACAAAAGTACTATAACTGACATTTAAGATAACGAAATCGTTGATACACAATGACGGCCTTGCATATTAGAATTGTTCAGTGGTTATAAAACTATAAATTCCAGGTAAACTTAAACAAGAATTAAATTGTGCATAATTTAAATTATTAGTAATCTAATGAATTCACTGCTGGTATCCATGAAACATGTTTAAATTATGTTATTTTAATACAATTTTTTAACTTTTCACAATTAGTTTCTTGAAATATGTCTGTCTTACTGCGGCGAGCCAATTTAGCGAAGAGAAGTTAAACTGAAACTCAATCCATGGACTTTGTGATTAAAAAGAATTTATGCACTCTCAACAGGCTATACCAAAAATGATCCTGCTCGGTGGATGTCTCCAGAAAACTGATCAAAAAACTACATTTTAACAAGTACTCAACCTTTTGACGTGGCTGTTGAGAGTTACGAGTTTGTGGTATGTACAGAAGAACTTTTTTAAAACTAGTATAAAACATTGAAGCTTAGTAATATCTCAATATCTTAGATAATTTTGGTCAGATTTTATATTTTTCACTCAAATATTTATATTTAAACACAATTAATCTATAATAATTTTCTCATTGATTATTTTTGTAAGCTTAAATTAAATTTATTAATTACTTCCAGACAACAAAGAAACATTGTCCATTCAGCAGTCGATTTCACTATCACAAGCTAACATTTTCACAACTCATTACAACTTGGAGATAACCTATTACAACATTAAACACTTCTATGAAGAAAAATCAATTCTGCTAATGTAAATAATCCATATAAATGTTCTAGTACACATAAATTACCACTTTGTTTATTCGCGCCTCCATAACTGCGGTCAGGTGACAGAAGCCTGTTAAATACTGAAGATATTCAGCAAAACAAAAAGAAATAAACAAAAAAATATGAATATGAGTTCCTTATTTTGTGTACAACGTTCTCTTAGATAGTTTGCACAATAGAACCGCGTGAAAAACTCACAGTAAAATAAATTACTCCAGGCTACAAAATATATGGTATTCAAAAATAATTTCTATTGACTAGAAAACCAAAGCTTTAAAACCATATACATAATACAGAAATGTTTTCACTGCTTCAATGTGTAAACATGTTATAATGACCACCCAATCAAAATGGAAAACATGGATATTGGAATTGATGTTTGGGTCAAATCGGACTTTGTTTACAAATAGCTTATTTTTAACTAAATTATTTATTGTAAGATTTCATAAAACTAATATTTAATAAAAGACGATCATGTAGGCATGTTAATCTTATAATTAAATATGCGATAAATGCTCACAAATTCTGTTACTAATGCGCTGTTCTAGCATTGTCATAACAGTACAATTTATTGATTTAATTTTCTTTATTTTCATCCATTTTATGGAGTTTCTGTTCATATACCTATGTACCTATTTTTTACAGGTAGAAAAATTCTGATTAAAATCCGATTTTGAGTTTTAAGCATGGTACAGATACTTTGCTACACGGGAGACTAAGTTGATGCAACAACAAAATTAAACTATGGAACATGTGTTCTTCAGAAATCTACAAATCTAACAAAACTAAAACAACTCATAGGCACGCAAAAATTTCAAACCCAAATAATAACTGATATAGTAAACTAAAATTAACATGCAGCTAAAATAACTACGTTAAATCACTTTGGATATTTGTAACATTATATTGTTCTTGAGTAATGTTTTTAATTCCAGACTTTTAAAGTATTATCCTGGTGCATTTTTACTAATGCTAAGCGAAATACAAAAATGTAATTGAAAAGGTTTAATAAAATAAACAAATCTTAAATGTTTGTAATGAAATCGCAGTTGTGTCCACCGATGCTCTTCTGTTTTGTGTGAATCGGGACATCGTAACTGTACTATGCAAACAGTGTTATGTTTTGTCATGTGTTTATTATTCAAGTCCATTAGAGTTATGAACACAAGCTCAATTTGCTTATTCTGTGCACGCTGATAACTGAATGTTGTCTTACCTAAAACAAACCGTTATTGCTTTTAATGTTGACTGAAACTCCCTTTATTTACAATGGCATTTACTATTATTGAAACCTGAGATAAAATAATATATTGATTTACCACAGTATTAATTTGATTATTATTTTGTTACCTAATAAAGCATATTTCAATAATTGTTTAATATAACCAAACATAGTGTTTGATTTTCATTGTTTAGTTATTATATTCACAAGTCTACTACATTTAATCATAAAATGGTTTCATCCAGAAACACTTAAAAATTATATTTTAATTTCTAATTTTTAAAAGATTGGTATAGAATATTTTTGTGGCCTGAATACATTATACTTTATAGAAATACTTTCATGTACTTTCCATTGTTCCTTATAAATTGCAGTTACTTGTCCCTTCCAAAGTAACAATTATAGTGGCGGCCATCTTGATTTCAGCCCATAAAAATAATGCTATCCCCATGGATTTTTTCGACCTCATTTTTAGTCATAGAATTATGGTAGATTCCTCATTTAAAAAGTATAATTTTTTCTATAATTTTATTGGATATTCAGAAAATAATCACAATTTGATGTACTTCTCCGTTATATATTAAACCTTTATACACTGCATTCCCGGATTCGCGGCAACACCCAAGTGCCAGGCTTAGTTACATATTAACCCTTTTACTGCCGACGTCCGACATATCGGACGTCGGAATTTTTGCCGAAAACGCCAACGTCCGATATGTCGGACGTCTGTTTTTTTTATTGTTACTGGCTACTGTTATGTTCAAATGCCGAAATATTCGGTATTTTGGTTGTTTAGGAGGAAAGGATAATGAAAGAAGCCATTTGAAGAACTTTGGATTTCTATTTTTGTCGTCTTTGACTAGAATTGACGAACTACCTAGACAGCTGTCAAAACCAGATGATCGGGTTAGATTACTGAAATCTTCGTTCATTGTTGTTGTTTACAATGTTATCGAAAGTTTTTTGAAGTGTTACTTTTGTTGATCAAGGATAAAATGAGTAAAAGAGTTACATCTAACTCTCCTGTGAGTGAGGGAACAATAATTAACAGTCTAATCGATGGTGGTGTACAAGTGCAAGACGAACTGAGTGACAATTTCCTTCAGAATTTGTCAGATTTAGATGCCGAGAACGATTCTGATATTAGTGTTAGGGCTATTAATGACAATCAAAGTGATGTGGATGACACTGATGACGATCCTGACTTTATCTTACCATCAGATAATGAGGAGTTATTAGATAGTGAGGGGGATGTGGCACAGATAAGTTTACCTTCAACTTCCACTGGTAGGCCTAGAGGAGGCCTACCAGTTTTGGGAAAATCCTCATAGTGCAGCTATGTTTCAAGGTAGCACCTTCAAATTTGGTATATGTTCTAAGCAATTGCTCTAGTTTATAATGATATCATGCTCAAAATTTTAGTATAATTTTAAAAATAAATTATCAGATGCCAAACACAATTTTTATTTTTTTATTTATTTTTTATTTACATAATTTTTAAAATTAAATAATGAGTTTGTTTCAAATTAAAATTTCTTTTTATTACTTGAAAAGCAGCATTTAAATACGAGTAAATAAAGTAAAAATTAATGCAAATCTAATGAAAAATAAAAAAGATACAGCATTTTTTGTAAATGAATGCACAACAGCGATTTTCCCCCTTGGCAGTTTTGACTGGTACGATAAAAAAATGGCCGGCAGTAAAAGGGTTAAGACTCTCCAGCATCGCCAAGTATAACATAACCATAACACGATAAACACTTTATTTAAAATTTAATAATAGAGTAAACAGTTAACAATGTTTACAAACAAATGTTTTCAAATAATGTAAATTGATTAAATTATTACAACACACTAACACTATCACAGAACTATCTAAGAATAAACATCGGAAAACTACACTTGCATGGGATATCTCAAGCAGGGTGGATGTTCGCAAAACTAAAGTTGTACGATATATCTCGGCCGTGGCAGTTAAAGAATTAAAAAATTAACTTAATAAAAAACCGTTTGGATGCGTATTAATAAGATCTTCAATATGATATTTCACCCATAATGCCACAATCAAATATAAAGACATAAAGTGCATGAGGTTTAACGTTGTTCTTATGGGGAAAAACCCAAGATTGTTTCACAATAGCCCGCTCTGAATTCTTTCCAGGATGTACCACGACTGTGAGATTGTGCTAAATGTCTGAGTACTTTTTGAGCCTTTCATCCAGGAAAATTGTAAAAGAATCGTGTACAATTACTTTTTTTGTATAACTTGTGCAACATATCTTTTGTGTTGACTCATTAAATAAATGAAACAAAACTGTCCAAATATTGATTTTCTTCATATTTTGTAAGTATACTACTACTAGCATAAATACTTTAAAGTTTATGCATACCTTTTTAAAAAAAATTGTAAACATCAAATAAAGTGTTATTATTAGTTTAGCTTTATAAACTCCAATACAATAAAATGAAAAATAACCTTACTTTTCAGGACAATATAACTATAAAAAAATCCACATCAGGCAAGAGTTGGTGTTGCTACATGATTAATTTATAGTCCTTGTCACAGTGCATTTCATTTGCATTTTGTACTAGTTTTTGATGAAGGTAATTGGGTAAAACAAGAACACAGTTGTCAATGCTAGTATGATCTCAGACCATCCAAATATCATTGTTTGAACCTGATATTCTGGATTAATATCCATGTATGTTTATTGGTATTTATTGTGAAGCTGGGAACCAATTTTTGTTGTCAGCAGAACTGGTAGAGAGTATTATTTTATTGCAAATGTAAGTATTTGAATTAAGTATCCAGAGCTAAGGTTTTCAATATATAAATAATACAGTGTCATTACAAATCAAATTACTCCAGTGTTAAGAATCAAAACTAGTCCATACCTAAATTCTACAATCAACAGGTTTGTAATCAACTGAATTCTTAACATTGAAATATAACCAAATTTAATTGAGTGATAATTTAATTTGTATAAATAATTTATTTACTGTTCTCTATTCTTTCACAAGATGTGGTTAAAATTTCATTGATTATCTAAATTTATTAACCAACATTCATTGGAGAAGATTGAGCTAGATGATGAGAAAAACTGTAGTTTTTGTATCCATCCATCTTTTGGCCCAAAAGTATTGAAAATTGTACTTTTTTCAAGTTTTATTCAATAAAAAAATTAAAAACACTTCCACCAAACTAAAAACTAAAATCACACAGCTAAAAGCACCACTAACTGGTGTGGAAAGTGCAGTCAAACACTAAGCGGTGAAAACTACTGTACTTGTGCCAAGCTAAAATTGTAACAAAGGTTTCACACGCCGGGCTCCTCGAATAGCAACTTACCCATTATAAATCTGAAATTGATAAAATCAACTATCAAACCAATGTCCTAGTACACATCAAGTAAAAACATAAAGCACAAACTAACAAGACAAAGGGTTAAAATTAATAAAATTTAATTGCAAAATGTACAAACTATCTGTACAATGCCTAAAACTTGGCAAACCCTACAACATTTAAATTTAGTTTAGAATAGTTTTAGATATTATACTTAAATAACAAAACTAAATGAGGGAATTCATATTGTGGAATATAAAATATGGTAATGGCTAAATCCTGCTGAATGATAAGAAACAATAATATTTCAAAGATAACGTTTACAATACATTCAATGTGTTTCATACAGTAACTTAAAATGGAGCTGAACATTTGCAGTAGTTTAAATGTTGTTTTTTTTTTTTCTTAAAAAAAGCATAAACTTGAAATGCAGTTTTCAAGTTTTCAAATATGTCCATAATTTTTATCATCTTACAGTACATGAGCAGCAATTTTTTAAATATATTGTTATATGAAAAATTAAATCATCATGATATGAAAAATATAGTTACAATGTATGAGAAATTGAAAGCTGATATTTTTTAAATGTTAAAGTAAGGAATTTTTTAAATGACTTCTATACAAGATGTGTGGAAGATTAGGCTTTTTAAGTCAAGTTGAGTTTTGATTTATGAAACAGCATGAAACATAGCATAATGCAGTACTTTACAGGTAATGAAGTTTCAATCTCTGTTTATGTACATTTGATTTCTTTTATGTGATATGAGACTCTATTTCTCTCATACATACGAGGGGGTATCCAAAAGTTCCCGGAATAGCTCTGCTGTGGGCGGAATTTGTGAAGTACGAACTTCTGCTGCTAGGTATAGGTAGCGGAATTTATTGCAATATTAGTGCCGCCTGGCTTGTTCTGTTCTTCTATAGTGACAGTTTTTGTTGTTGTTTTGTGGTATTTTCCTTTTTTATGATGACACATTTGAGTGAACAGCATGCAGCTGAAAATCTTGCTTCCTGCTGTTGAAACTGTTTTAAAACTGAACAAAACCAGGATCAGTTTCAAGCTGTTCTTTTAAATCACAACATCATTCAACTCGATGTTCTTTTTGATTATCAGTCAGAACATGAGGCACCAACTTGGTCTCTTCTCATTCCCAAATCTTAGATCTAAGTTATTGAACCGAGCTCCATGATAACCCACTAATCTCCGAAATTTGACCAATAGTCTGTTGATGATCTGAAAGCACAATTTCTTAAATTGTATGGACATTTTGATCTGTTTTGGCAGTCTGTTTGGATTGACGTCCGAAATGAAGCTTGTCATCAATAAAAATGTCACTATTTTTAAACCGAGAAAACCTCTTTTACACTTGGATTTTCCAAACAAAATTTCACAGCTGCACCCTGTTCACTCAAACTTGCCATCATAAAAAAGGCAAATAGCACAAAACAACAACAACAAAAACTGTCACTACAGAAGAACAAAAAAGCCCAGTCAATGATCCAGACAGTACTGAAATGGCAATGAGTTGCGCTACTGATTTCTAGCGGCAGAAATTAGTACAGCACAAGCCCCGCGACAGCAGAGCTATTCCGGACACTTTTGTGTACCTCCTCGTACAATGTTGCATAGTGATTGCTTAAAAACCTGGTAAAATATATTTAATTTATAAAACATTATCGGTGATAAAAAGAAATCTTTATTTAAGAAACAATTTAACTTGAGTAAATTCATGACTGCATTTATATTAAGACTATTCAAACCTAATCTTACAAAGTTTAAGGAATGTTCTTTAAAATTATTTCTTAAAAACGTTTCAAAAATGTTGGATATTTTACATTATCTTTTCCTCAAGTGCAATAAAAGATTTAATAGTATGAACATTATCATTTAGTAGGATTTCCTATACAATTCAATTTTGTTCCCAGAGTAAATGCACAAAAAAGCCCTATGTACTCTCAATATTCATCAGTGATACAAATTCTTCCAAAGTACCTTCCTCAGATAACAAAAATCAATATTCAATTAGAACCCCGAATTGCTCTCTAATTTTGGCTATATTTTGAGTTGAGGACTGACTGTTGATTTAGATTTTTTAAAGTATTCAACGCTACTGATAACTTGACTTTAAAATACCTACACTTTATTTATCTTCTATTAATGTTGTTAGTTTTCAAATTTTTTCTAGAAAGAATGTAACAAATTTAATTTATTACATTTTTTATCAGTATAATAATGGACTAATAACTAAATGAAACTTAAAAAATGTAATACATAAAAATGTTTGCACAAATATTTACACTATCACTAAGGATATTTACCTTTGGAGGTGAAAGCCTAAGGTGAGGGGTGGAGTGTAGGAACGAATCGTCAGTTTCACTCAACATGTCCCTAACTATTGAAGGCGGAGAGAAAAGTACAGAAGATTCACTTCCGGACAGGCACTTGCTCTGAAATGACAAAACAATACAAATTACAGCTTTTACCACAATATGGCACGTATACTAAACCACTTGGTGTAATTGTTTTAACTGTCATCATCTTCTTAACTGGCCAATCTCTAATCCATAGCAATTCTAAAAATAAGCCAAATATTCATTATTGTCAGAATTTTACGGTTAAAAATTTCATATCTTTATAATTTTAGTGGTTAAAGATAATTTTGAGTTTAAATTCTAATAAAAGTCCTATATTATTCAGTCCGCCATCACATATCAGTGAAGAGCTTATTTGTTTGAACATTATAATAAGATTGCAACAAATGAATTTGTTGATCATTAGTACTCACTAATGTTCAATAAATTGTTAGCTTTATGTTTGCATTTTACAACCAAATGGAAGTTATTTTTTGAATATCCTTTTATGAACAGATAAAGTTGCAATTACTCTTTTGGTTCTTAAAGTCACTAAAAAGTCACGGGTAGAGAAATTAGATGGAACGACCTAAACTTTTAGCTTGTTCCCTGGCTGAATGTTTATTCTTTGGTGTTGATTGGCTATTGTTCATAGTTGTGTATTCACCATAAAAATGTGATGTATTACAGTCCTGTAATTCTAAATTAAATTATGCTAAACAATTATAATAATTTTATACTATTGTACTACAAATAAAATAATTTTAAAATGAGTTCAAATTGGATTATATGGTTTGTAAAGAGAACATTGAACTTTTGATCTTACGTTTAATCAAAACTAAAATGGACCTACAACTAAACGAAAAATTACTATGAAAAGTTTAGTGAGCTTTTTTTTAGTGATTTTTATGACTTAATTAAAACGCATCAGAGCTCCTTCTATTGTAATAAAATTACAATAATTATATCCAAGACCTCCGAATCATCAAACATTTACATAATACCAAGTTTGACTGAAATGCTAAGACGTATATCTCACCGGTGTCTCGGCGAAGGACAGGTCTGTGACGCCAGGTACACTGATCATGCCCGGAGTAGACCATGACGGTGCCAGAGCCTTCCTCACCCTCTTGTGGGGCAAAGTGTTTTCCTTGCCGTAGTGTGAGGCCTGCGCTGGCTTCCTCTTGGCTGTCAGGTACCCGCTGTCTTGTTCACTCTGTCGTACAGAGTACAAGTACAGTTATTTACTGAGGTTAGTTCTTTCAGTGTTAAATACGCCACTACTCACTCCTATAACAATTTCAAAAGTAGTAAAAATAGGTTTGAGTTAGCTGTATGCCAGAAAGGCTAAAACAATTTGATAGAATATCCAGCACGACAAACATAAACTGAACACCTGCTAAGTTTGTTACACATTAAATAAACACAATAAACCTCAGTACTTGTCTTTAATTATTGTTTTTCCAAATGTAATGGGAGATTAGACAGTTAAGTATGTGAAGGTACCAGGATTTCTTATGACATTTGCCATCATTCAGTGACACAAGAAATCAAGTTCTGCAATCCAAATTTTCCATAATTGGATAACTAGCCATTTTCTGATCCTTACATAGCCAAATGAAGTCTTCCGGTTCACATAGCATCAAAACATTGTTTACACAATTGCCTTCTGTAAAGCACAAGAAAGACTTTCCAGACAATCACTTATTATTGGCAGTTTTGGTTTAACATCTGTTAACTGAAGATGCCTTCTTACAGTGAAGCCAAAATATTAAAAAAAAATAATTTGTATAATCAATGTTTAGGCATGGTGAGTACCGGAAGGCGTTGATATTAGTTATGACACAGGCCGTGTACATCTAAGATCTAAGATTACTGTCTGTATATTATGAGGCATGTTTTTAAGTAAGTACCATTTTGATACATACAAAAAAATAAGAAAACTATTTGTAAAAGTTTTATTTTTATATGAAAGCTCACAGTTTCTTTTCTACAGTTACTTTTCTACATAACTGACATCAATATTATTATCATATCTAAAAACAACCTTTTGTATACTATCATCATAATGATATATATCATGTATGTAATATCATGACGCCTGATTTAATAGCAACAGCAATAATTTTGACATTACTGTTGTTGTTGCAGTGCTGACCTTCAAGATGCTTCTTCTGATGAAAAAACAAATTATATGTTAGTCATTGGGGCTGTTTGGGAGACTATAAAATTGTTCCTAGCAAAATGCTGTGACAAAGAAAACAAATAACAGCACGTACTTCAATAGGATTCTCAATTGATGGGTGCATTTGAAATATGATTGTAAAAATAATCAATTTTTGCTGTAATTTCATCTGTGTCTTGCTAAAAGATAAAAGTAGACAGCGTGTACGTGGGGGAACACCGAATGAATGCAGTGCTGGACCAATGGAATTTATAAACCATACTTACTTTTAAATTTCAAAACATCTTCTGTTTTACTTGCTTTTTACTGTATATTGGCTGTGTTTTAAAATACTTTTGGAGTTAAGATATGTAATAAAAAATTTAATCTACTGTTAGAAGTAGAAGAGTGTTTTCTTAGAAAATAAACTCACGGTATTTGCAATAGACGTGTCCATTTCATAATGCGAATCTGACTCGTCTTGTTCCTTTTTGATGATTTCTTGTATATCCTCTACTAGCCTTGTCGGTGTTTGAGGCTGAAACAATTAAACATTTTATTAAATAATGTATAATGTATTAAATACTGTGTCTTTTATACAGTTTTAGTAAGTAAAAGACTTTAACAAAGTAAAAATTAAGTGACAAACTACTATCTTCTATTAACTTATTTTGTAAAGCATTTATATTTTAAATAATAGAAAAAGACAGCTGGGCAAAGGCACAGAAAATATGGTAATGAAATAATTTGAAAAATATACTGAAAAAAATGAAATCAAAGTTGACATTTATACATTCTCTAGTTAAACACTAAATTTGATCCTTTGTATGAATTCCAATAACTGTTTCTTCTATAAAACTGTATAAATTGCATAATTCTGTAGGTATTAAGTTTTAAAAGTTGAAGTGTACTACAATGAAATATGACAAAATTTATATTAGTTATCAAAACTAACACAAGGCTTGTGAAATATACAAGGATAGTCCAGAGAGTAATCTGTATAACCATCCAAAAACAAAAGGTATCAACACAAAAATTTATTTTAAAATGTTAAACTATGTGATCTACTTTTTATTGTAGTTGCCTCAAGTTGTCAAAACACTTATTGTAATGAGAAAACAGTTCCTTTCATAACTTGCCAACATCCGATATATCAAACATCTACAAAAATAATCTTTTGAATGTGCATATAATAAATAAATACATTACATATTTAAAAATGTAATCGTCATATTATGTCCAATTGCTATTAAACTACATCAAACTACGCAAAACAATTAATTATGGATTTGAACAAAAACAATTAATACATAATTTATATGAAATTATAAAATCAGTTATAAACGTTTTTGGTTTTATATAAAAAGCAACAAAATTATTCATAAATGCAATTGCATCATCAGTAAAAAGTTATTAAATATTATACAAACACTTTTAGAAACTAGAGTGCATTTTGTCCCAAAAGGGCTTTGAAAGTGTTCAAATATTATGCCACAGTGAAATGTCCATTTTTACCAGGATTAAAAACTGTTTTAGAAGAGGATTTTGTGACCATTTTACTTACTTTGTAAAATGCAAAAACAGTTTTACACATAGTAAGTTTATCAAAACTCTACATGTGAAAAGGTGGTTGTACCGTGTAGGAATGTCGTCGACTTCGCTTCTCTATTTCTGCCAGTGCGTTCTTGAACGGGGTCGGAGTTCTGGGGGTGTTGGCAGGGGGTCGGCGGGAGCGTGGGGGTGTGGTCTGGGGAGCCGTGTCCTCAGTCTGGGGCCTCAACTGTAGAGGGTTGGGGGTTACCAGCAGTCCTGGACTCCCAGATTTCATATCGTGACTTTGCTTGAGTGGCGTGGATGCAAGTGTCGCATCAAACGACAGGTTTGGACTGTTCAGAAACTGCAAGCGAACAATTTGGTTTCATGTTTTACCTGTCATAGTGACTAATGAACACTTTAAAATGACTATCATTTAAGTAACATGAAGTGTTCATGCATTCAGGAAAACACCTTAATTATTAGAACAGTATTCACATGTGATTCCATTAGTAATAATATACACAAAATAAAAACCCATCTTTTAAATTACAAAAATAAGAAAAAAAAAAAAATAACTACATGTAGGAACATAAAGCTTCCATATTTGTCAAACTCATCATGAAGCATTATTGTACCTCAATGTGTGCTTGAGACATTAGTTAAAGCCTTGTAAAAGAAAACGAAACTCTAAATAAAAAACAAACCTGTAAAGTTGTTTCAACTACTAATGTACATAGGATTGCAAACACTATAATCTTAGTAAAAAGATTAACACATCATAATCATAGATATTAATATTATTTGTTAATACTAAAATAAGGCATAATTTCAACATTTCAGCGTACTACTGTTATTTCAAAACCACTCTTTAACTGATTTTACCTTATATAGTATACGTGATCTAATGGAATAAAACATTCAATGTGAGTGTTGAGCTTTGCTCCAGTTCACATTCCTTTAGTGCAGCATCTTTACATGGCTCTAGGAATCTGCTGTCATGTTCGTCTGAAGAAGCTCAAAACGAAGTCTTTACATGGTATTGACATCAGATAACTAGAATATAAAATATAGTGCAATCTAAGTGAAAAAATATTCTAATTCTCTCATAACTGTAGTAGGTGTATATTTTGAAATCTAGATGTCTCTAATGTCGAAGCAATGTAAAGAGTTCGTTTTGACCCCCTTTGTCGCCGACTTTCCTTTTTCTTTTCAGACAAACATGACTCCACATTCCAGAAATCAAATCTGATGTCAAATTTCAGTCACTGCACCAAAGGAAGGTGAACTGGAGCTAAACTCAACACTCATATTGTATCAACCCTTCCCACCATATCTGCGTTATATGTAGAAAACATTCAACATGAAATTAACTGAATGCTGCTAACTGTATATAAACAAGCAATACAGCAAAGAAATTTGACCACCCTTATAACAGGAACTAAACCAGTCTTTATCTCCTGCACTAACCTGTGATGGACTGAAGGGAAGTTGTTTGATGGGAGTACTCTTCTCTGGTGTTCGAAGACTTCCTCGCATGAACGAGTTGTCTGTGTCTTCACTCTGAAAAACCACCTAAGTATAAACCAGAAGCGTAACCTAAATACTAAGGCACACTTTAACTTTTAATAAATGCAAAATTTTGTACAGCGTAAATACTGAAGAGATACTGAACATATGACATATAATACTCTAATCTAGTCATATTTAACCACAGTATAGTATACTTTATTTTTTAAGTTCAAATACATAAGTTTCATACCATATAGTTCAGTGTTGATTTTAAAGTTTGAAAATGTTGATAACGATTTACAAAACATATTTAATATTAGAGGTATGGTTACAGACTGCACTCCTTTGTCACTTAAAATACACACTTGGGTATCATTAACTGGACATATGAAATTTACACTCACTTAAATGGGATTTATTTATGAATCCCATTTTTTTTCACAAGCAAGAAAGTGAGACTCTTCTTTGGTTTTTTTAAGGAACACTTTCTGCGCCAATAGCACTTTTATATTTTTTAACAAGATAGGGGTACACTACACCACGTGTCGTGTAACACCCTTCGCTAAAATGGCATGTAACACTTCTGTAAAATTGCATGTATATATTTCTACACGGATTATTCAATGATTGTTCAGAAGTCCCGAACATAAAGAAATGTTAACAGTATAACAAATGTTTCTTTAGCCAAATAGAATAAGAAACGATCACTTACAGAGAAGGTGTCAAGAGGTATGTATTCCGGGGAGAGGTCTGTACACTCAGAAATACTTCGTCGTCTGGTGCGATGGCCCCTCCTCAGGATGGAAGGGGGAGACACAGTTTTAACACTGTTTAAAGGAACTACATCCGCCTCAAGGGATGATATTTGGAAGTCATTTGAGTAACCTGAAAGCATATTTTTCTTAGATAAAACATAGAAACAATGAACTACAGTACATCATTTTAATGCACAGAGTATTAAAATATAACGAAAACCCAAGAAATATTCAATACTCAAAATTCCAAGTAATGTGTTTTGATCCCAATATGTACTATAACTTCTTTTTATTATCAAAATAATTAACAGACTTCCTAATCAAAAAGCTGGAAATTTAGAAATGTGCAGATCTTCCAGCCAAGTACTTATTTCACTATCATCTGTCAGGTGCTACTGCTGTCCTCAATGTTTGGCTTGGAGAGCCATTAAGTTTATTTTTCTCAATTAACAATCAGTGACAAAGGTTTAAGTTAACAAATACAGCTGAGTTGGCTGCTCTATACTAAATTTAACTCATAATTTCACTGTGAAATTGAGCTAGTTTTTTTTTATCTAAGGTGCTAAGTCTTATTTATATACAAGGGCTATCCAGAAAGTAGATTATATTTTGATATAAACAAAGAACAAAATACAAGAAAAAAACTGTATTGTACGAGGCACGTCCAGAAAGTAAGTGTATTGGTACTCTCTTAGCTGTAGGGAATACTTACAATACCTCGGATTGGTCTCGTTTTGAAGGGGAGGATTCAGGCTACGCGGCAGTGATGCCAACATGTTGAAAAAGTATTCCGTACAGCTGTGAGAGTACCAGTACACTTACTTTCTGGACGTGCCTCGTATACATTGTAAAGTGACACCAAAATACTATTTTTCAACATAGTCACAATACAAATTTAAGCACTTTTCATAGCGGTGAACTAGTTTTGAAATCCCAGCGTTATAAAATTCTACCGTGTGAGACTTAAACCAGGTAGTCACACCCTCTCGCATTTCCACGTCATCATCAAAGCGCTGCGTCGCAAGCCAAGATTTTATTGCTTGTCTCGTCTCGTCCATGTGTCCTAAAATGTCAATGGTGCAGCCATATGCTTTTTATGGGTTTCTGTTAAGATTTGCACAGAATGTATGATATCCTAACTTCTGCATAACAATTTTGGGTAACTCCTTAAAATTTGAGGAAAACTTAAGAGTTCTGATATTATGAATCGGCGGTCTTCTTTAATCTTCTCATCGTTATCATACTTATTAGTTCGGCCATTTTTAAACCTACTGCACCACTGACGCACTCCACCTTCAGTAACCACATCGTTCCCATAAACTTCATAGAGTTGGCAATAAATCTCAATTGGTTTATTGTGCTTAGTCAACAAAAACCATATTACCCACCGCACTTCATAACTCGCAGGATTTTCAATTGCGTTACACATTTTAAACTGCTATTGTAAAACAACAAAGAGCAACAGTAACCTCTCACTAGCACAGCTGGATATCCCCTAAACTGAGAAATGCCCTGACATCAAAATGGTTGTGATAGTCCTGCCCCTAGCGACTACAGAGTGAAACGTAATCTACTTTCTGGATAGCTCTCATATTTTGCAAGAAAATTACTTTATGCCAGTAAATTTTAAAATAAAATTTGTACATTTACTTTTATAAGTCAATTCCACATACTTTGGAATGTAGTTATGCTGGTTATTTTTATTTGACATAAATTATACTTTAATATTACAACCAAAGAGCTTTTTTCAAAAATTCAAAACAGATTTATAAAGTAATATTTTGGCAATAATATTCTAAATTATTGAAAGTTTTACATGCATACATTTGGGTTATTATTGATAATTTCCATTCAACACTTTGTAAATTACCTATAATAGAAGGAGAGTTGGGATGACTTAACCGAAGGGGAGATGTAAAGCTATTGTAATCAACCACATTTAGATCCCCAAAGCCTTCATCAGGAGACGTCAGTTTCAGCGGACTAGCGTTGTGATGGCCCATTCCAGTGACTCTGAAAATATTAAAAATAGGTTTGATTATTATATGTAAACTTTGACCTAACTTAACCTAGTGTTTATGTACATCAATGTTAATGAGTGTAATGCATAATGAATGTAGAAGAGATGTCTTTGTTATAGCCAAATAACATTGTTTCATACCTCTCTGTCAGAACACATTGACATTGCAACATTTTCATTCTAATGCATTTTTTAAATTCTGCTTAACAATTAATTTGCTGCTTGGACTTGGATTTGTTGCTATTGGCATGTAGATGATATCAACCATGTTTTGTTGGTTTGCCAATATATAAAGTGGTCATTTACGTTTTTGCATATATGGAATCAAGCCTACATGGAGTGATGAAAGCACTGAAAATATGTATTTACACAACAACATAGTTTTCAGTGGGCAAAGATGTCCGAGTCTCCAATTAATAGAGTGAGAAGTACTGTGAGTGAACAGAAAAAATTACTTAAGTTAAGATGGTGAGGTTATAATTAATTAAAACACTAAAAAGTTTTAGTAAATAAAATATACGTTATTCTTAAAACACTAAATATAGACCTAGACGGATATCCAGTTGCAGCTGGACTAGAACTTCAATAAATATATAACGTAAGTAATCACTGAGCATTTGTCTCAGTTTTTGCCTGGTCTTATACTTATTTCAAATTAAACAAGATTCAAATTGTTAACCAAAGAAAATAGATAAAAAATAGGTTAAACGAAAGTCCAGTGTCAATGGTACAAAAGATGTTCTTAGAGTTTTATCCATATTCAAAATTCATAGCATAGATGTATTAGGATGCATCTGCAATTATGCATCCAATGTCAATATGAATTATACGTCACACAAAAATTCCTGTGCACCTTTACAAGTCTCCGTGTCAACTACAAAGTTGTTGTGGATTTTACGTGATACAAACGATGAATTCCAAAAACTATGCCACAAGTCCCAATCTTGCTAAAATTATGATGTACATTTATAGTGCTTAATAATAAAGGAACATTCTTTAACAACGTGCACTAAATTTAGAAATACTAAAATTCATAATCCATCATGTTCAAACCATCATTATAGAGATTACATGCACAATTGGATTTCCACCTACTAGCCAAGATATACACCTGCAGTCTCACAGACCTGTAAGTGTTGAAAGTGCGCTGACTAGGAGAGTCCAAAGGCACAGTAGCAGGTCTAGGAGGTGTATCCAGAGTCAACTCAAACTCTGGTACCCTTTGATGTAGTTGCAGCCTGGGAGGAGACAGCTCAGTCATTGGCTGCAAATAAATATTAATCATGATCTATACGGCTTATGTAAGACTGGTCATAATTACAGCAATCATGTAAACTTCACTATTGCATGTGATAACACATCAATGCTTCATAAGCTACATCCGGGTAGACTTTAATAAGCAGCCTACACTCGTTACTCTATTGCTATTATCTAATGGTACGATTATTTTTATCCGAAGGATAATTCAATATTATAATTTATTTAACTTAGCATACTATTTCAACTTATTAGCTATAGTAATTTTAATGTAAACAATAAACAAGAAGTAACTAATATTTTGAGACTTTGAAAATGGCGATGAATATGAGGAAAATATGTAAGATATTTCTCACAAGTGACGAGATTTGTTTAAGTAGCTTCAACACGTGGGTTTGACTCCTGGTCATCCTTGGGAAGAATTCATTCCCCCATTTCACAAAAGTGGTTACCTATTGATATCAAGCTGGGCAAGTTGAAAATACTGTAAGTTTTCTTTGATATCTAAGTCTAGACCATAGTTCGTTTTGTAATGTTATTGTATAAAATTTATGTATTTAAAAATTGTAATGTACGAGACTCTTCTTGTTACAGTAATTTATTATAACTCTTATTGCGCACGATTTTTACATATCTCGAAGTTGGATAACATACCAAATTGTTCGATAATAGCAATTGAATAACGAGTGTAGACCGCTTATTAAAGTCTCCCCCTACCTCCATCTTCCCACAAATTCTGGTGTTTCAAAGGCAGTCTTTGCTATTAAAATTTTAATTTAAAATGGTAATTGAGACCAGTACTCCTCTTTTGTTGAAATAGTTCATTAAATAGCTCATCTGCACCATAAAGTCAAAGATATGTAGGATTACCTTTAGAAATGAAATTAGCCTCGCTTTAAATCTGAATCTCATGCAGGGAATAGGCCCCTCACAAACTTGAACCTTTAAGGCTATTTGACCGGACACTGTACACTTGTAGTACCTGAGAAGCCGATATGAAGTGTTCCTGAGACTGCTGAGGGAACCATTCCTGTTTGACAGGCTGGATATGTCTGATCGCGTTGTACGCCTCATAGTTAGACTCTGCCCGCTCCAATGCCTGTGTCAACAGGTGTGTTTTACTCCCCCTCGCCTTGCTCACTTTATTCTTCTCCTCTCTGGCTGTTTTGTCCTCAGGGTCGTACTTGCGCCGCATTGTCGAGTTCCAGTGATTCTTGATTGCATTGTCCGTCCTATACAAACATTAGCTTCAGTAATACAACTGGTTGAGGGAGAAGGATTTTAAATCACGAACATTTGGAAAAAGTTTGGAATTCAAATTAGGTTTGTACTTTATTATTCTCTTTGGTACAGTGTTCACAAATAACTAACTGTAGTAGATAGTAAGTGAAACCAGTCCATTCTAACTTGCAACAACATGTATTGACAAGTTTTTTTCCTGATTGTCTGGGTATACTCTTCACCACACCTCTGTGGAGCTACTAATCGTTGTTTTCAATATGTTGAAAGTATTATATTAGTTCTATTTATGTAAATACATATAGACATCACAAAATAAAATTATTTCAAGTGTGACCATGGACAAGCTACAAACCATGGCCAATTATCAAGATAATTTTTGATATATTAGACCTAAAATACATCTTATAATAGTACAATAGAAACCATTATAGTTTAAACACATTGCTTTTTAATTTATTGATAAATCGTAAATGTATATTGTCAACACAACATACATTAAGTAATAGTTTATTACTATTGCCAATTTCATTATTGTTATGCTCTTTTATGCATTATTTGGTTAACATTACAAATTTGAGTAGTGAAAAAACCCATCCTAAGCTTGGTACATGGTATAATAGTAAAATTGTGAATTTTTGCCAATCAATATTCAGGCCGAACTAGATACTTGTGGGTGGCCTTCAAGGCCATCTTGTCTGTCAAACTATCGATAAAATAAGAAAAGGACACATATCTTATATAACTAAACAAATTCATTTACAAAAATAAAACCAAGATTTTATAATTATGTCTTTGACATACAGAATTTAATCCCCTTATTGCTATGGAGAAAAGTAGCATAATATTTTAAGTGGCTTTTTTTAAGTACACTAGTACTTTTTAACACTATTAAAATGTTTAACTGGTCTTTAGAACCACTTAATATCCCCTTTTTACAAGGAAAAACGTAAAAGATGTATCACACAATATGAACTGATGTTAACTTAATAACATTGAAAGATACATTTCATTATAAAAGATGTGTTTACAAAAAGCAAATAAGCAATTGCTTCACTTCAGCAGTATCTGTACCACGATAACACGTAGTTACCTGCCAGGCAGCAGTTTGGCTATCTTGGCCCACTGATTTCCCCAGCGCTTGTGTGCATCATAGATGACCCTGTCCTCGTCCTCGGTCCAGGCAGTCTTCTTGATGTTGGGGTTGAGATGGTTGTGCCAGCGCTCTCGACATTGCTTGCCTATCCTACCCTTGAGGTGCCGGGCGATCAACGTCCACTTCTTAGGGCCGTACTTCTCCACCAGCTCCATCACGGTCTCATCCTCCTGTCACACAGATCATAGTTCCATTATTGAAGCTTGCAGAGAACTCCAGAAAATTGTCAGAGGCAGTAAAGTCCTCTTAGTCTTGGGTTTATACGGGTTAATACAAAAAAATTATGTATTACTTTGGTATTACTTTATTCTTTTAGTCTTAAAGAAATAAATTTGACAAAATTGGTGAGATAAAATAAACTAATTGTTTAACTGGAGATAGAGTAGTGAGAAAGAGAACTTGTATATCAATTACAAAAGTAACAAGGTAAGCCTGTGTGCATCCACCATAATCTATTCACTTTATTGTTTCATGTACTTCATTACCACTGAACTTATTGACTGAAGTGGATTAGATAAGAGTAGTTAAGACGCATTTATTACATCACTTATCATCACCACTTCATAACAAATAAGATATTAATATGTTTGAATATTTACAAGCTACATTTTACATGTCCTAGCAATTCGTTTCTCTTCTCGTCGGCATTCATGAAATTTGTGTTAAAATTTGTAGAGGACTACCATTGAAACTATTAAGTTACGATTTAAAAAATTAAAAACAGCCAGACATGCTATGCTAAATGAACCAAAAATAACCATTTGCTCCTTAAGAAAACATAGACTGTCCACACAATACAAAAAAACGACATGATAATATTTGTTTTTGTTCAATATATGTTTCTTTATGATTAGGTACCTTTTTTCATTTATTTTTAACCGAAAACATCAAAAATACAAAAAGTAAATATAGTCGGTATAATGAATACGTACCATGAATTACATAAAAACATGTAACCTAATTTGTTTGAATAGTATGTTAGGTATTTTTACACACTTATGCAATCAATATTTGCTTGTAGGCTATAAAATTTGTGGTCTTCACCAAACAAGTTAAAAATGTAAACCAACGATTTGATGTAAGTAAATTTGTATACTGCTTTAGAGAACAAGAGCTATTTTATTGCAGATAGTATGATACTATACCATATCATTGTATAGTGCTTTAGGGAACAAGAGCTAATGTATAGCAGATAGTACGATACTATACCATATCATTGTATAGTACTTTAGAGAAGAAGAGCTATTTTATTGCAGATAGTATGATACTATACCATATCATTGTATAGTGCTTTAGGGAACAAGAGCTAATGTATAGCAGATAGTACGATACTATACCATATCATTGTATAGTATTTTAGAGAAGAAGAGGTATTATATTGTGTATGGTATGATACTATACCATATCATTATATAGTGCTTTGGGGAACAAGAGCTGTTTTATTGCAGATAGTATGATACTATACCATATCACAAGATTTGAATGCATCATTAATTATTTAGTATGTAATACTGAAGAACATGTTAGTGTTCCTGTAAAGAGTGGTGGGAAGGCAAGGTGGATGGGTTATATAAAGCTGTATATAGAATCGATAATTACGTGTAAGGTAGAAAGAGACGGAGATAGAGACAGATGCTCTGAGAGCCAGCTGCTACCTCACTTCCCCACCCTCTCTCTCACGCACAAGCATAGCTCTGTATTGTGTGTTATGGCAGCGTGAGTCATCATGGCATATGGCTATCAAAAGTACGATCGATTTAATTTCCCACCCATTCTCTCGATAAAACTCATCAAGCAGCCTTCATTCTGTTTCTGAATCTATAGCAGAACCGTAAAATTAGTAAAATTTAATTCCATAACTGAAATATCACTACACAATTTGAAAAGCAACTACTACAGTCTACAGCAAGTCTGTGTAAAGTATATGTAATAATAATGTAAGAATTATAAAATAAACAAATAATTTCAGGTCCTAATTTAGAGCCGTAAGTATTTAATTTTTTTTGCTAAAAGCATATTCTGTAAACAGAATAATACTAATCTAAAGGAGAACTTAAAACCAATGTCCTTCGTTTCCATCTTTAGTACATAACTGAAAAAAAACATAACCAAGGTTGACTTTCAAATCAATTTCCTATAATTCCATATTGTAAAATGAAGGCCCTACACGTTTTGGGTACAAATCACCACACGTGATCAACACAAGGAAATCGCCGCAGGGGCGTATTCAGAAGTACATTCTGAGGGAAAAACATTTTACTCTATAACTAGTATTAATACATATCAGGGTTCGTTTTATTCTAATTAAAGCAAATTATACATTTTTTTTAACTGAAAATACACAAACATTCAGGAATAAAATGTTAATAGGCCTAACAAATTTAGTTGAATTTCAATGTTTTCATTTTTTATTTAATATTTACTACTACTATAAACAAGCATTAAAAAGGATATACGCAATGTTGCCACCAAAGTCATTTACTCTCTTAATAACAACAATCTTTATTTTCACCTCCGAAAACTCTTTTTTGACACATATCTCGAGTTACGTTAAGCATTATTGACTAAATTAAGTAATTAATAGTAGTACTAGCTAATGTGAAGTTTAAAATATCGGGTTAAAATGATAAAAAAGTAGTAAGAAACAATTTAAATACAACTTTAACGTGTTCTGTAAAGAGAGTTGCACTCGTCGTGTAAAATCAACCTTACAACACCTTACTGAAATTCAGCTACTTTAAAGACGCTATAAAAGAAAAATGGTAAGAATGTTTTATGGAGTTTAACCATATTGAAGGAGGATTGAGCAGATGGCGGCCGCCCGAACTCAGCTGGAGGATGTGATTTGTAAATAATTTTCTGTGAATGGATCCAGGAAGGAACCTTTGTAAATTCCCCTTTGTATAATCGCCAGGTACGCCACTGAGGCTGGAGGACAGCGGAAAGGGAACGCAAATTGGAAGGCCCGGGCTAGTGGAACTTGACTTTGAGAAGGTCAAGGATTACATCATCGCCACTCTGCCCACTCTCCCAACTCAACCGTCGCCAGATTCAAACTGCCGGGAACTTTCACTCCTTGTAGCGCAATCACCAAAATTCATATTAAACATTGCAAACTACAAATTAAACCTCAAAATTTACTCTACAAACAAAAACGAATTTTAAGTCAAGTTTCCATATTGTAAATGCTTCCTTACTTCTGATCAAGTTTGCATGGAATTATACTAACATCAAGTCAGCATTCGTGAAAAATGCGCACGACTGAACAGGTCAGCATCTCATCTGCGATCCTCATTACGGTACTCGATTCAAATATCATTGATTAATAAATTACGGTTAAAACCAAGACCTGAAAAAATAACTGTTATAGGACTGATACAAAATCCATTAAAAAAATTAATATATTGTTCTAACAGAGCTACACAGTGCATTTACATTAATTTTACATTAGTATCGACCACTCTTATTCACCAACGGATAGAACTGAACCGTTCTTAAGGTTACCGTTTCTTGATAGTTACTTCTATACCAATGATAGACAGACCACTGTAAGATAAAATTGCTTGTAAATATTCGGTGTTTTGTCTCTGATAAGGATCCACATCAACCAGAGTATCGGTATTGCCTAACGCTCCTTCTTGCCAATCGTATCGGGAGAGAGAATCGCCTGTCATTTGTGACGGTGGCCCTGAACAGAACACGGCGAGGGGTGACAAAATACTAATATTGCTGCATCGACAAGAGGCCTTGGAGGACAAAGATGCGTGCGATCCGCGACTCTCTGGAGTGGTTCCGTAACACCGGAGCTACTTGCGCAACAGTAGAGCAGGGGTAGTCGCCCCTCGGCCACCAGCCCTCGTCCTACCCCAGCCAGGTGCACGCGGTGATCTGACGAAACTCATCGTGCCGCGGCTACGTCCAATCCTCTTGCGACATGCAAGGGCAGCGGGAATTGCGTGATGTTTGAGATCATTAGATACCGCTGTTGGTCAGTTTCTGCCGGATAATTATATTTCATAGTTCCGTATTACGAATGTTGACAGCTCCACTTCATCTTTCTCTCAGATAAGCATCTGAAATTTCACACTGCAACATTCAATAATTTTACAAATCCAACATTCAGGCCTAGAAGTGAAGGCGAATATATGCATCACTTTGACTTTTTGTTGGAAACGTCAGGGCATTTCCAGATTCCCACGTCTGAGCAAATTTACACTAATCTTTTACTTGAATGGCTGTAACAGCAGATCAATAACAAGATCAGCTTATTTAAAAAAAGCCAACTTGGAGAACAGATCTGATTACATTCTTTATGGGTAATATAGGAGAACTCGTGCTAAATCATACATCAATCAGTACGGCATCTTTCACATGAAAGACAGTCAGTTACTCGACAGTTTTCTACTTTGATATTGGCACTCCAAGAAAATTGAGTTTTAAGAGTCAACTGTTAAAGAATGTTTTTGACACCGATCTGCCGAAGTAGCAAATTAGCCAATTTGGATGTGTGACAGATCAGTCCTGATAAGAAGTACTTCGGTCCGGGTAAGACCAGCGCCATCTTATACTCCGACTCAAAGTCTTGAAGTCCGAGTGAGGCTACCGGACTTCCCTTAAATTCCACACCTACTAGTATTCAAAAGATCCCTTATAATGATTTACATTGCATGTAGGTAGGGAACAGGGGGGCCATTTATTAAACGGATATATGTAACTACTGTCTTCAAAATATTGGATTTCTACTACGCAGTTACACATTCTTGTCACTGCTGACTTTCTCCCCCACTTCCTCTATTTCCATACAGGACAGGTGGTACATCCAGCAGCATTAAGTTGTGGTGTGTCCCGGTGTGGAGGAAGACAGGTGTCCGACCATCACCTGCTGCCAAGGCCAACTCTATCCCACACCGCCCCTGCCCCTATGTGCTACCACAATTATAACTCTTCTTTTCTGCAGGTATTTCGTGTACCGATGTCCCTTGGAAGGTTTCATGTCACCATAATCATTAATGTCTAATTAGGCAAATAAGTCGATATAATGTGCTACTAAGGGGCCGAAGATGTTTTGTAGCCTCACTTAAATTTGCACTTAAATGTGCATTATCATCATCATATCGGGAAGGACATTCGTTGATCGATACAATCTAAAACCATGAAATGAATTCAAATTGATGAATCAAAGATATTACAAGACATTAAATTAGTTCAACAAATAGTCTTCAAAATAATGAATAACTTCACATTTCACGTTTCTATAAGATGTTTGACAATGACCTGGGATTGATTTCGAACAGAAACGTAACACCTTGATAAATACAACTCTTAGCTTATTACTATTTTTGTAGTAATGCTGGAATATATGAGACTAGATAGGCAGAGGATTTTTTACTGTAAGTACATATTCTGATTCTGATGCATCGCAGATAAAATGTAATGGTAACTTGTCCAAACCGGTTCAGTTGTCTCTATCACTTTGTCGTACACCTTGAAGATTAATCTGAGGATAAGAGCATACTCATAAGCTGTGAGGATACAAAACGGCAAAACTGGACGATACTGGTTGTCCCGGAGCAGTGCGCCTCTACGCCCGATTAGGTTTTCTTGAGCTTAAAAAAACTACTACAATCTCAATCGGAATAGACTTGTTTAGGAAACCCTGCACTATAACTAATAACTACGAGTGTCAATGGTTTATTACTATTTTTGTAATAGTGCTGGAATATATCAGACTTGATAGGACAGACAGTTGATCTTATGTTCATGTATTTTTAACGGGAGGTCGCCGAAATAAATCCAGTTATCTCCTGACACAGTTCAATTTTGACTTATCGGCAAGAAATATAAAATTTGTTCCGTGACGGCCGTCCTTGCTTCTTCTAATTGTATTTGTTTATTAATCATAGTTAATCTCCGTTGCATATACATATATCCTAATTAGCTTATTATCTCAGTGTAAGCTCATGTAGACGTCATTTTATTGTTACATAGGAGAATTGGTGGAGTCTTAAATTTTATGGGTAACTTCTATAATATTTATGATAGGGTCTAGGGGTGGTAATTGCTACTTTTCAAGGTGTGGAAAGCGACAGATCTTCCATGATCCAAAGGATGTAATCCCCAAGTTTATGGTAGGGTCGCCTTCGGGGTGTTAAAGGCTAGACCTCAAGCCTCAGTGGGAAGGGCAATACTTTCACCTCAGGAAAAGAGCCCAGAGATAATTCTCGAGTTAGTCCAGTTCTTAACTCGCAAGCTCTCTACATTTCGTATAGTCTAAGACAGAGGGCATCAGCTCTCTGTATATCATATCACTTTAGTATTACTCCAACATATAATATACAATCCACTCAATATAAATACAGTTTTTTACCAATAGTACAGTGCAAACTAAAATAAATTTGTTTTTACTAAAGAGTTACTTAAGTGTTGTTATTTATAGACAATTAATATTCCGCCACGTTCCTTACCTCCTTCGTCCAAGGGCCCTTGACGAGATCAGGATTGACGACTTTGTGCCACCGCTGCTGGCACTGCACGTCCGAACGCTCAGGAAAGTGTTTGGCGATCATCTCCCAGCACTCATTGTACTCTTCCACCTTATCCTTCAGAAGGTTATCCTGGAACATTCGACACTTGATGTTTTACATGCTTTTAACGCGGAAAGTAGAGTGTCAAGGTTAGAGGTCACTCCATACGTGATTCAAATAAGTAAAATTACTTAACATTTCTTAAAAAATTCTACATTATAAACAATACAAAATATCGAGAAATCTATTTAATCACACGTAGAAGACGCGATTGAATAACCATTCCTTTCTAAATCGCGAGGATGGGACACCACGCCCAAACAACGGCAACATCTAAGAAAGAACGTGTCATCTATTTATGGAGATTATCTGACACTTGCATAGAAATCCAGTTTTAACGTGGATTATAGAAACCACATCATGCTATTCTCCAACCATAACCACGAATCCACAAAGGAAGGAGCTAAGAGACTCCTAAAAAGTTTGACTCTGATACATTACTGATTGGTACACAGGACTTGATGAGAACTCCAGTATAGCACCGATAGACTCACTACGTCAGGCTTGAGTACTGCAACCAGATTTTTTACTAACGTTAAGAAGATGCCGAAAGTTTTTATTCACACTTCATCATTTGGACACTACAAAAGTACGATTTCCCAACTAACTCGGTATTCCTTGATCCGTGAGAAGTAATGACCAATGAGTGATCTCGAGAAGCCGGTGAACCGTGTGACTCTCGATGGGACGAATTCGCGGCACTTTTATCCACAGGGGCGAACTTCCTGCATGTATGCAAACAAGTCCGAGCTACCATTGTCTCGCTCCCCACTAAATGGTCCTAATTGTCCGCTAATTCCTTCCGCCATACCAATTATACGGGGAAATTAATCCATTATTTATACGGGGACCAGATCCGGTCAGTGTTAATTGCTTCACAACTATTATCACCATTGTCTTCTACTCTCAATATATTTAATAGCTATCTTAACACATGATTGCATATAAGGGGGCTCAAGCACCCCCCCCCCTCGAAATTTAGTAAAACACGTTAAAATTGCACTCAGAAGTTTGTTTTGACTTAGAACACATTTATGAGGTCTTAAAACCCAATGATTTCCCGAGGGAAGATTCCCAAGCCCCTGCTTTGGAGAATATTTTATATCTCCTAAACCACCCAGTGTCAAGCCCCTTCGAAATAATTTTCTATATACGCCACTGAAACACTAAGTGATGCGCTTAGGGAGCTATTAATTTATACATATACATTTCATGATAATATATTATGTATATATATATATATATATATATATATATTTCTTTGTGTTGTAACTTAGTAACCCTAACTGGACATAAAAATATTCACTTGAATAAGTGCTATAAACAATACTACCTATCACGTAATTTGGGACTAAATATCACGGGCATAATATTTTTTATCGGCCGTCTATGCATCATTGATTCAGTAAATCAATGTAATTAATTACATATTATTGCATATCTGTAATATACATTGTGAATTTACGTCATGCATTTCGCATACATGAAAAGAGAGAACCATACTTCTCGAACCGGTTGTTGTGGTCTAGGAAAACGACAGTCACCGATGACTAAAACGTCCCTAGAACCTGGACAAACCTCTGGTTCTGTAACTCGGATAGCAGAGAGCTTACACATACATTCTGAGCAGCAGGACCTGTCACTGGGTCAACGAAGAGGACTGATAAATAATCTAGTTGGCAACGTCATTATTTGAAACCTGAGCAGTCCAACAGAAACCTTGAAGATGAATTTTGTCTACCCTTTTTTATAGCAGTTTTGCGATCGGTAAAATAATATCGAGGAATTACTTGCTCCGCCTGTACGTGATTCGATGCGGCGACGGCTGCGGTTGGCAAAGAATTGGTTTTTACGCATCAGTCGTCTCCATTAAGGCTACCACTAGTTCAGGGTTCATCCTTAACAGGCTGCAAACCTTGCCTGCAAATCGTCTCCGACAGTATCGCATTCTGGATGTGTTGCGAAATGCTAGAGCTCGGAAGTCCTTACGCGTAGACGGAGAACATATATTTAGTACCCTAAGGAGAAGTGGTGGGCCAGAGAGAACTCAGGAAGTGCCCGAATATTACTGTATTTTACTGCACGGGTGGACTCTGCTTTCCAATGGAATCAGACGTCAAAATCAAAGCCTGCCGCTCAAATTAGGCCAGACCAAACCGCATGTAAACAGGATTCAATGTGTTATTGGCACTCAGGTTTGCGTGCTATGGAAATATAAAAACATCGTAATATCCAATCAACGTGGTTCTGTCTAAGGCAATAAAAGAACTCGTCCGTGCAGGACCACTTGCTCCGCGATCTTTGTCTGGTCAGACCTCACGTTTAAATTACTTATTGAAACAATGACTGGGGTTCAAGCCATGTGAACTTCAGAAGCTGAAACAATGTAACCAAGAGATGTGATAGGGTTGGACGAGGACTCAGCCCCCTCCCCCAAAACCACAAAAAGGTGGTTGAAATAGCGGATATCACCACCATCCTACCGCGATTTCCTATTTACTTTTCTCACAGTTCTTTGTTTCCGTTTATATTGTTAGCAATGAAAAAAACATGTGAAGTAAAATATGATGAATACTTTGAAATTTAATATATGACTGATTTTGTAATCATTCATAAGGGTCAAACTCAATATATCCAATGTACAAACAAGTACTTACGTTATTTTATATGAGTTCGACTGCGTAAAAAAAACAATGGTTGAGATTGTTGGTACCAGTAGCGTCCATCCTACCGCTATTTCTTATTTACTTTCCTCACATTTTCCCTTTGTTTTCATTTATACTGCTAGCAATGAAAAAGACAGGTGACGTAAAATATGGTAAATTGTTTATAATTTAATATATAATTGATAGTGTAAATCATTCATAAGGGTCAAACTCAAGAAATCCAATATTTGTACATGCGTTATTGTATTACGTGTCTTGATTAGCTTTTATTATTGTTTTCGATACCAATAAACAATCGCACTTTCTAGCGGTTCTGGAGTATTCTGAAAGCTGTAGCCGATTACCGATTTCCCAGTGACGAGTCGCCGAACTCGCTCCCAGAATAAATACGTTTATGATAGCCAAGTTTTATTCCGGTAGTAGGGTCAGAGTGCTTATAGGTATTTCTTTTTCTGTAAATAAGTCTTGAGTCACTGAGGTGACCAGCTGGAGTTAGCAATGCGAGTAGATAAATGTTTGAAATGTATTACTTATTTTGAATATTCTCAAGTAATACGCATCACACATTTTCCAGGGATTTCCAGAAAATTTGGAACCCGAATTCTGTATATGGTGTACCCGAGATGGCTTTCAACTTCTGTAAGTATCGGATATGTTCCAGTAGAACGCAATCTTGCAAAAGACACATCATTGCAATTATTGTAACTGATTAAACTACTATGAGTGCATTTTACAAGCAGTAAATTTGTGTCGTGTAAAATTTAACTAAGTTTTGTTGTATTTAAACAACTTAAATAATGTTTGCATCAGTTTTATGGCGGATTCTGCACCACTAATTACCAAGGACGTAGCTAGCGAGGGAGTCCGAGGGGCCCAAGGGGTCCGGAACCCCCTCCAAATATTCATTACTTTTTTATTAAACAATTATTATTATTTAAATAATTCACTGTTACTGATATTTACTGCTAATAGATTGTCCTCAACGAAGAAATGGGTCAAGAACTATTTAAGAAACAAAATGGAGCCTTACTTTCTGTTTACTACGGAATAATATCAATTGTCTGGACCCCCCCCCTCCCAAAAACAAACTTTTTTCCTGGCAACATTCTTGCTAACTACCAACACGATATCCCCAAGTATTTCAAATATCGAGACGTATATCTCGTCACTAAGTAATATCGATTGTTTCTAAACATGTGCAATTGTATCAATGAAGATTCAATTACAAAAAATGAAGAAGAATGCAGTTCCTAGACAAATTCTATTCCATAACCGCGTACATGTGATCCAGGCACATATAAAGTTGTACATGTTCATCCAAGTTATATATTTTACTACGAGGTTTCAGTATATCATAGCCTCAAACTAAAAATGTCCCAAAATACGACTTCAAAGTATACGGAATACCCTATCTTAAATGTTTTGACCTTCACTGATCACAAATGAAAAGTGTAAGTTTATACGATAAACAAGAGGAACCCCAAAGCTTCGATTTTGGGATCGAGCTTTGCCCACAGAGGAACATGTTGCTATCAGTATGAAGCCACTGCCACGGTGACGGTGACGGTGTCTAGTGTAGAAGCTATCAAGTGGCCATTGCCCGCCGGAAGTACGCATCGCCTCCCATTGCGAGGCACGCCAACCTCTCTTACCCATCGCTACCACGGCTCAGCGCGCCAACACACACTGGCCTGCCACTATCTGTACACTGCTATTTATAGCCTCTTACCTCCCAGCCACTCGAAAAATGGCGATGGTGCCACTAGTTTACTACTATTGATGCTACAAATCCGTGAATGGTTAACATCGTTAATAATGTCTCCGAATAAATGAAAATACGCGATATTAGGTGTAACTTACAAGTTAAGTAACGTCAACTTTGACCAAGTATTTGTCACAATTAAATGATAAGTGTAACCCGATCGTGTGTTAGTACTTAAGAACATTTCAGAACTTCTCACGTTGAAGTTAGCTAGAGAAAAACATCAACTGATGTATCCACTACAACTTAGCTCTAGCCAAAATTGTTCTCGTACTGAATTTGAGGACAACCACAGAATGAATATTTTAACTCAACAAGTATTTATATGCAATTACCGAGAGCTCAAGTAGCTTTTTTCAAATTAGAGATTGGAGAATTTACATTACAAGTTATGTGTAATATGTTCTTGTTCGCAACGGAGGGAAAACTGCGGATCGTACACGTGTACGGAATGGAATTTGTATACAATATAGTACAATATATTTTTATCTACTTTAGATTACACTAATTTCCAATAACCTGCAATACAAGAAACCCCACCAGTTTTCCTTAAATAAATAATAATAACGTTTAAATAAACATTTAAAACAACAATAACATTTTAATTAACATTTAAAACAATAATAACATTTAAATAAACATTTAAAACAATAATAACATTTAAATAAACGTTTACAACAATAATAGCATTTAAATAAACGTTTACAACAATAATAACATTTAAAACAATAATAACATTTAAGTAAACATTTAAAACATGAGAATAGGGCTTGCTAAGAGATTAAGAGTTGCAAACTATAATTAAAGCTTTATTGTACAGGCCTAAGTTGTAAGGCAGTTCACTCTGGTGCAAAGAGCACACACGTATGCGGATATGTCAGTGTGTAGTTGTACGTTATATGCACATTCTGAACTATCATTAGAGGTGTAATGACTGTTGAGACTGCTATGTGAACAGTACAACACGTTGTGTTGGGGACGTACAAATGTGTAAAACCTTCAGTCTGTCTCAGCCCAACCCGACGGGCACAGTTCACAATAGGCTGATCAGTACAGGCTCCTTACATTCTCAAAGGTATCGTTTGACGTCTGATCTCGCTGTTGACGTTTACACGGGAACAATGGCCGGTAATTCGAACGCGCCAGGAGAGGGTCAAGAACGCTCCCAGAGGCTCCGGAACTCCGGCCTCAGGGACCGCGCCGCGAGCCGGAAGCTAGTTCCGAGATGTTTTCTCTTTCACGGGCTCCCGAGGTCGGGCAAGGGAGGTGGGGAGCTCTGCATCCCTAAATACAATCGGAATTAATAATTAATGTAGGGTTCAAGAAATAGGGGAGGGCAGGGGACAATGGGGAGGGGCTGGCAGTCGAGTCTTGCGACACAATACCGAGAAGGGAGCCTTACGTACGGCCTTCGCGAGACAATGGAAGTGGAAAGTGAACCATCACTTACACTTGAAAGTGAGTTTTGTACATGAGAAGGGATGGAACTTCAGAGTAACTAATCGAATAAAGAATTGAATGTGTAGCCTTGTGTATATCTGTAACAATATTTTTGTAGACTTCGTTGGATGTATTTTTTTCAAATATATGAAACTACATTAGCTAAAAAGTTTCTTCAGTAATAATTGACTTTAACCCTGTAAAATCGGTTCGGTACAGCGAGAAAGTTGTAATTTGGAAAATTCTTTACATTTTTAAGTTGAGCTTCATTTTACAAATTATTTTTAAGGCCAAACACTTTAGCAACTAAACCAGGGCCGTCCGAAGAGGGGGGCGAACGGGGCGGTCCGCCCCGGGCGCTGCAGCCAAGGGCCGCGCCGCGGCTAGGAGGTGCCTTACTCATAGTCAATATTAAATTTGTAAAACAAAATTTCAAACGATATTCTACTATATACATACAAACCCCCCAAAAACTACGCAACATGTCGACCAACAGATTTAAACATTATTTTTTAATTTCATTTTAAAGTAAACAAGCATAATTTTTTGAAGAAGTTTCATTTTTATTAAAGATTATTTTATTAAAATGTCTAAAAAAACTATCAGTGCTCAGAGACGAAAATTAACAAAAGACAGTGAATTAGCTCACAGTGCTCTTTTTAAGTAAAAGTACCCAAGTTGACAAAATTCTTCACAATAGCTGAGGGCACTACCCAACAACCTACTTCATCTTTACTTGCTTCTTCAAATACCCAGGACTTCGACCATGAATGTGAACAAGACCTAATTTTAACTGAGGTAGAGGAGACTGCTGAAATACTGAAGGAGGAAACCAGTGACAAGCTTAAGAAGGGAACTGTTGAAATGTTAAAACTACCAAAAATAAAAATTTTTCAAATGACACGTCAACTTGGTCTGAAAATTTAACTGTCAGAAAGAGAGATGAAATCATAACAAGGGGTGCTCCGTCATTTAAAAAAATAAATGATGACTATCCACTAAACATGAAAAGCGTCATTTTTCAAATGATTTTTCAATATCGCCACGCAGAAAATGGCGAGAAAGTGAAAAGGCGGTGGTTAGTTTATAAGAATAAAAGAGCAAGAGCTCTTCTGATGCAGTGTTCTGCTTTCCATGTCGTTTATTTGACAATAATCCACACTCAAGTTTTGTGGCAAAAAGCAAGGATTCAATAATTGGAAAAAATTTCATGAGCGAGCTTTCATCTCACGAAACGTCATCTGAGCATTTTAAGTTTACCCAGCAATGGATTGTAGCTGAACGTAGAATCAACCAAAATGCAGCAATTGATACTGAGCTCATTGGCCAAATACAAAAAGAAGCCGAGAGATGGCAAAACATACTAAGAAGAATTATTGCTATTATTATTTACTTAGCAGAACACAACTTGGCTTTTCGTGGAAACTCAACAAAACTTTTTACAAAAAATAACGGAAACTTCCTTGGCCTTATCCAGTTTACTAGGAGAGTTTGGGTTATGATTGAACATTTAAGATGCATTGAAGAGAGTGAATATCGAGTTCAAATGTTAAGTGTCAATATTTAAAATGAGTTGATGAACTGTCTGGCAAAGGATGTGAAAAACAATATAATCGAGAAAATAAAGCTGTCACGGTACTTCTCAGTTATGTTGGGATTGTACGCCAGACGTAAGTCATAAGGGAACAAACATCTCTCACACATTCGCTAATGTTCACGAAGAAGAGGAGATCGATGGTGAAAATTGTTATTGAAGAAAGTTTTTATAGGCTACACGATTACTGAGGAGTCAACAGGGGAAGCATTGACTCAATTGTTAACAGAAGAGGTAGAGTTATGTGGTTTGGACATGAGTAACTGCCGCGGGCAAACATGGCAGGAGCTAAAAAAAGGGGTCCAATCACGAATATCCTCAGAATATCCTTTAGCTGTATTTACACCCTGCGGATGCCACAGCCTCAACTTGGTTGTTGCAGATGGAGCCAGATCATCCGTCAAGTCTACTCTACTTTTTGGAATCCTTCAAAGGATTTACACTATTTTCGCATCATCTCCAAAACGTTGGTGCGTTGTCAGTGACCATGTTAAAGGTTAACTTTGAAAAAGGTTTGTGAAACAAGATGGAGGCTCGAATAAGTTCTGTATCTGCCGTTCGATACCAGTACAAAGACGTCCTTGACGCTCTTGTAGAACTGAGTGAAACTGTCAATGACGCTACAATCTCATCTGAAGCTAAGTCCCTCCAAATTCACATGGAAGACTTTTCATTTCTGGTTTGCCTTATTGTTTGGCACGATGTTTTGTTTGAGGTAAACTTGATAAGTAAAACCTTACAAGGTAAAAGCACTGATATTGCTTTAACATCAAATCTGCTGCTGCAAAAAACTTTACAGTTCATAGATGATTTTCGTAAAGACGGTTTAAATGACTCAGTTTCAAAAGCCAAAGAGATTTGTAGTGAAATTGACGTGGAACCATTGTTTAAAGAAAAAACGCCAAAGAACAAAAAATAAGCTTTTTTGATTATGAAAGTAAAAGTGACTACAAAGCAACCCCAGAAGAAGAATTTTAAAAGAAACGTTTTCTACCCACTATTGGACATTATGCAGTCTTCCCTAAAAAGAAAGGTTGATTCAGTTTTCAAACCACAACTTGAAATGGGGGTTCTTATACGACCTTAAACAACTCCCTCACGCAGAAGATTTGAAGGAATGTTGTGAAAATTTACAGAAACCCCTAATCGTTTGGGCAAACCTCTGACATAAGCGGAAAAGAACTTTATCAGGAACTCCTTCATGTCAAAACTATTGTGAATGAAGTAAGCCTAGCTAAGGCAACCCCATTACAAGTTTTAAAAAGTGAATTAAGAAGACAGACAGAAAAGGACCTATACACAAACTTATGGATGCACTTCGAATCCTTCTAACTATTCCCATATCTGTTGCCCAGTTGTGAAAGAAGCTTTAGTAAGCATTAATAAAAACCTACTTGCGTTCTTCAATGTCTCAGGAGAGACTGTCATCCCTTGCCATGCTGTCTATTGAAAATGAAGAATGTAAAAGGCTGAAGTTAGAAGACGTTATCAAGAAGTTTGCTAGTGCAAAGGCCAGGAAGATTTCTTTAAAAAAAATAAAACTATCTCTGTCAAAGGTAAATAATAGTCAATGACATTAAGATTGAAATAGTTATGCATTGCGTTTATATCTGTTACTACTATTAATAGCCCTAAAGTTCCACAAAAGTAATTGTATGCCAAAGAGCCAAAGTAAATAATTTCTTTATATCAATGTATACAGGTCTATTCAATAATTCTATTATCTATTCTAAAAAAATGTACACATATAATATATTTGGTATTTTGTTACACACAGAAAACTGGAGTATTTATTTACATATAACAATTTCCAAAAATTCCTTATCACTTGGTATGGCTGTACTGACGAAATGTAATTTTTTATGTGGGGGCCCCCAAGGCATGATTTGCCCCGGGCGCATTAAATACTGGGGACGGCCCTGAACTAAACTATAGTATTATCATGCAGGAGTATAAACGAGCACAAACAAGTGCCACACTCACCTCTTCCTTGGTCCAGCGGCCCTTATGGACCACCTGCCTGGAGCGAGCCTTGGCAGCGTCGTCTGCGGCCCCGGACTCGTCAGAGAGATCATCGCTCTCACTGCTCTCGTAGCCTGACCGGGACCTGCGGACACACGTAGTGTGCATTAGCAATGGAACTATTTAAAACTGGAGAGATGAGGATTATTCAAACAATCTGTGCAAGTCTCCTTTACAATGGTACGCCGTACAAAACTCATAAAATTGTGTTGTCCTCTTGATTACTGATATTAAAGCCAAAATCCATATACAAAAAATGGCCTTGCCTTGCCGTATACAAAACTTGCATTGAATACCAGCTAACTTTGGAAAAACAATCTTTTGCTCATCCGACTTAAGTTTACAATCTTTAAACTAGAATTTTACACACAAAATTTACGTCACTTTATTTTGAGTTTTTTTTTTCAACAGCAAAATTTAAATTTATCTTACAGTTTTTATTTCACAAAATATCCTATTTTCCCAATATTTAGTTGTCAGCGTGTTTTGAAGCTGAAAAACATTGTTGTTTTAGTATTTACAAGTATATAATCGTTATGTTAATTTGCATTTTATTAACATAGCTTGAACCTTGTTTATAAGCAGTTAAATTCTTGAATAAATTGAGATAAAGAAACTTTTCTAACAGCACATTTATTATTTCGTGATTTTATTATATAAAATACATTTCAAATGAAATGCTTAGTGATGAATCCCAACACACAATAACAGTGATCCCGACTAGTTTTGAATGAAATTAATTCACGGAAAGTTTACAATGTAATTGCCTGATATTGATTACCACTGTTGAATTGGTCTCGGTTTATCTTATCGAAGTTTTTAACATCGCGGACCTCTGACTCCCGAAACCATATCGAGGCCCCGTTGTGTGTAGCGCCCACCACGTTATCTGTCACGCGATGTACACCACCTACCCACATACGGAGATCTGCTGAATTCAACAATTTGCTGAAGATTTTAATTGTGGTAATTAATCATGCCTTGTTTCATAGTCGCCCTAGGCGAAACCATTCCCACGAGGGGGTAGATCCGGTCCTTAGGTGTCATGACCTCGCAGGTCGCGATGGCGCAGAGTGCAACTGTGGGGGGGGGTGTATGTGAGTGGGGAGGGGAGTGAACATGTTTCGTGCGGAGTTTCAACATGACAATTTATCCATTCTTGTTTAATTTCAGACACAATCAGTTTTTGTACCATATTCGTTTTCGTGACGAATAGTTTTTACATTTATTTTAATTATCTGTTCTTTTGTTTAAGAAAAACTTTGTACATCTTTTTAAAGTCCATATCTTTGTTTTCAAATTAATCCATTACATACCTACCGTTCTAATGTTTTCTCAAGTAAAAAAAAAAAATAAATAAAAAAAACAGAAAGTCACTAAATTTTCAACAATAACACTGAAGATTGTTACAATTTTGTCATATTTATTTCAATTATTGTAGTTAATTAATTTTATGACTGAATTTTTCGCGTGAAAAACCAATTAATTTTTATCAAGATAAATCAAATTGATAAATAATCTTAAACATCAACCTTATAAGTCTTTAAATTTACTGATGGTGGATCTCGCCCCAAAGTTTAATTTAAGAGCACTCTCGAGACCTACGATTAACGTCCACAACAGATAGAACGGGTACAAGTGACCGCCCACTCCAACTGAATTGTAATAATTGCAAGATATATAGAAATGTTCATTGCACGTATTTAAGTTTATTTTGTATTTTTTTTATTTTATCCCTTTGCTTAAGAATGTAGGGGACACTAACTATTCAACTCTTTGGTTGTGATGGCTACCAAGCGGAGAGGATTAAGAAATAAAAATCGAAGGCCATTAAAAAAGTTTTGTCTCCACAGTTTAAAATTTGCAATTTTGTACTTTTGTTACAGTAATACTATACCTCATAAAATCACAAAAGTTGACATTTAAATAAAGTACTCCAAATTAAATGATGTACCATTTAACCAGAAACGTCATAAGATGTTAAGAATTCCCAAAATTGAACTGCTTAATAAAAAAAATCAAATAATTTTAATCATTCCATTTGTAAGGATAAGATAAAATAATTTATACAGCTTTCAATTATGTTGTTATTACTCTCATTGGTCTACAGTTTGGGATTATTATTAAAAATGTTTAATTGATCCCTCTTTCTCCGCCTTTTTAAGAAAGAATCAAAATATACAAATACAGTACATAAAAAACACATATACAGTTATCTGTAAAGACATCGCAAAGGCCTTCGTTATACTTTTATAAATCTTAGAATAAGACAGTTAAGTTACTTTAACGTATGTAAATTTCTTATGAACAACTTGAAATTTTAATAAATCGTCACTTTACATAGGTAGAAAGTTTTTGTGGATGGTAATGGATTTTAATTTTTATGCGTTTATTTTATCAGTATGTTATGCGGCTATGAGAGAGGGCTTGTGTTTGAATATGCTAAATTCTATGGGATCTATCAATTATTTGAAAGTTACAAAATCCAAAATATTAAAAACTAAAGTTGTTCCAAACAATTGCAAGAGAATTTAATATTTAATTTTAATCAATAAACATATTAAGGAGGTGCATACATCCTTATAAGGTTCCACATAAACAAGTCACATGGACTCATGCGCTATATACATAAATGCCTTAATAGTAAAATTGCTATAGAGATACAGTATTATCATACAACAAAACTCACATCAAAACCAAATCACGTGACTACTCTCGCGAAGGACTATTGTCACAGAAGAAGAGATCGCGAACACTACACCGCCTGCGTCACGAAGGCTAGACCGACTCGCGGCGTGAGACCTTGGCAAATAATTCGCCACAACCCGCCGTCCTCTATCTGTTGTGTTGGCCTGCTCGCTTCTATAATTGGGTTGGAATTCACACACTGTACTTACATTCCTCGTCAAAACAAATGGTGCTTTATTCTGTCCGGTCTCTCTGATTTGATAAGAACTAATTTGGCCTATTGACTTGTATCGTGTACTGCAGTTGAACCAGCTGATAAACAAACCATTGGGATCAATCCCGTTAGATTACTGCCAGCCAGCATCGTTGTTCTTTATTTGGGGCCATTCCAGCGATCTGATGAGTTTCTAGTTTACTATTTAGCCAATATATTGCGCCAAGGTTAGCTCAAGCGGAAGCCTCTGAATCAGATACAGGAGTGCAGTGGTGTTAATAAAATATTATAAAGAATTGAAGGAAATTACCCAACCATTGTGCCAAGCCAAACCCTAAAGACAGTTCTGGTACTGAGCCGTTCTCCATAATTTGTCAAAATTAGAAGACAGTTTTCAGCTCACCATAACACATACGTTTTCCTTAAAAAAGTTTCTCCTTTTAAACTTTCGTGAAAACAATAAACACTAGTTTTCTATTTTCGGTTCAATTATCAAATATTAATGCATTTGGTTTTTAAGGTATGTGGGAGGGGGGAGGAAGAGATGGAAGGAGTAAGGGCCCCACACATAGTCGGCAACACGAAATTCGATGCAAGTTCACGGAATATTTTTAAAGGTGTTTCATAAAGTTGTACGGTATGTCAAAAATTCGCGTGAATTTTTTTTAATATCTCACCATTAAGATGGTGGGTGCTGTCAATTTTCGGATGGAATTATTGTATTCAACGTTTGAAAACAATCTTGTCCACAATCCTTTTAGAAACCATTTCTAAAGGCAGTAAAATAATTGTTTTACGTGATAACTCTACGAGGACCGGTAGCCATTTAAAATAAAATTTAGGCACATCTCATAATCAAGCCCTCAGAAAATGGTATAATATTAAAGCTGTGAAATGTATATACTATGTCAACAAAAGAGGAGAGCGTAATATTTTTTATTAATTTCCTTAAATAAAAGGATTATTAAAAACACATGCTTTTGTTCTTACATTATCTTTTACAAAAAGTGTGATTTCCTTCATTCATAAATGAGTAAAGGGACATATCACTCCCAAAAGCTATAACTTGTGTACACACTGTAGTACATATAACATTTTTATCTATAGTTGTTATGATCTGGGTATGAGTACCAAATTGTCAAAATTTCCTACTTTCAAAGCCTAAAACTCATTTTGGACTAATTAGTACTAATTGGACAAAAGTAAACTTTAGGGGATATTAATTTTAATTATTAAATAATTTTTCCTGAACATATTAATGAAAATGTATTGAAGTATTTGCGGGTTCAATCAGCTTACGCGTAATGTGTAGAGCGAGAACAATGAACTAGTGAGCGCTGTTGGTGGTCTGCCAAGGCTTGGTTCTGCTGTGACCCCCTCGGGGTCTGACATAATGTTCAATCCTTGATTACTGTACATATCAATGAAAACTTATTGAAGTATTTGCGGGTTCAAGCAGCACAAACGTAATGTGTAAAGCGAGAACAATGAACTAGTGAGCACTGTTGGTGGTTTGCCAAGGCTCGGTTCTGCTGTGACCTCCTCAGGGTCTGACATAATGTTCAATCCTTGATTGTACATATCAATGAAAACTTATTGAACTATTTGCGGGTTCAAGCAGCACACACGTAATGTGTAGAGCGAGAACAATGAACTAGTGAGCACTGTTGGTGGTCTGCCAAGGCTCGGTTCTGCTATGATCCGCTCAGGGTCTGCCAAGAAACCGTCTTGTCCTAGTCCAAACCTCACGGCGACAACTGCTAGCTTTCATTGATCTAGAAAGAAGTGAGCATTGCTTTGACTAAAGAAAGCGCAAACTCGACTGTGGCAAACTCGACTATGTTCCATGCAAACTCTACAGACGCACTGTGAATAGACGACATAAATTAGATATCGTAACCAACGATAAAAGTTTCTAGTTTCCTCAACTTGTAAGGTGGAGCACGAACCAATGAAATGTCACTATCGGTGCAGAGTTCACTGACAGCGGCCATTGTTTACAAGGAGGGTCGTTCGCTAATTGTGCGTCTCTGGGACCGGGACCGGGAGCTCAGACCCCCGTGGGAAGACTCTCCCCTTGCTTCACCTGAGTCCTTAATTACACAGTCCTCACCCCGGCCCGGCCAGGAAGTGGGACCACACTACACCCGCGGCAGGACCTCGGGATAATACATTCACGAAGGACATCATCAGAGGGAGCATCGCTGATTTAATAAGTTCAGGAAAGGACTGCACCCTAAACATGTCCTAATGTCTCCCACGTCAACAGGAACACAAGTACGTACCGTGTTGATGAACCAGTCAAGGTATTTCCTACTCGTTGACATTTTCAGACAGCCAACTTCCTCAAACCCTGGGGATATTATATGGTTCCTGAAAAATTCATTGTCAAAGGGTTCAAATTTATATTTCACAGGATATGCTCCATGTGAGATATTAAAGTAGTTAAATACATCAAATAAACGTGTACAACAAACTTTATACACATAAAAATGTACTCTAAAAAAACATTGAGACTTGAAAAACAAATTTTGAATATTAGTAAATTTATCAACAAAATACAGTTTTTTACTCTTGGAAAAAACAAATTCAGAATATAGATTTTTGTGTTCTTTTCTGCTTCTTCTTGAAGTCTTAAATTTAGTGCGTATAAATTTTCTACATAATTTCATTAAACACTTCAACATTTTTATATTAATAATAAAAATTTAACGATAAGATAAATTAAGATAATAACATTTTTACTATGCAAAAAACAAGCTGTTCTAATATAGGAATCACACTATAGTATTGATAAGGCGACTTGTTACGATTTTCTGGATAAACAGAAACATTACATTTTCTGGTGGTAGTAAGAGTAGTGAAATTTTTTAGCTAGGATGTGGAACATGTTTACTAGTGTACAATAAGAATGACTATTAATTAATGTTATAATTATATTTGTTTAATGGTCATTGTTTTGACACTGTTAAAGCTTAAGATAAAATTACGTATTTGCACATAGACTCTTATATATGTGTTGCTCGATTAGTGTATATGTGGATGTACATATGTTTAATATCTCTAAATTCTTTTACTTGTTGTCTATGTCACGTTTCGATTTAAACATAACCAATAAAGACACATTTTTACATATCATTACTGATAATTCAAATAAAGTACTTCCTCTATCCGTAAACAAAATAGGATCACCTCTTGAGCGAAGTGGGGAGTCTCAAGACGGATCCTAGATTTGTATTCGAGAAACCACGAGGAGACAATCAGACATCACTGCAATATTAGATAAAATTGTAAAAATATACAGTTAATTTACGTAAATTTGTATGAAATAAACATATAAGGGAACGCACCCCCACGTTAATACCAATCAGCAAGTTTTAAGCGAATGCATTGTTATTCACATACTGTTTTTGTTTCCAACCCCCTCTGACTAAATTGATCTTTTGAGACTACCCCAATCCCAATTATTCACTGCATTGTCATTGTGGAAAAAACTACATAAAGTTAAAAAAAAGTACGCGGGAAAGGCAGGTCGTGCAGGGGAGGGGACGGTCACGGTAGAGGGCACCCCCGTCCCATCGCCCACCCTCTACTCCCCCTATATCCGCATCTCCGCGATCATATGTAAATACCGGCAGCCACGGGGTCGAGACTAGCCAGTCTATGTACTTCCTGATGGTATCTGCCGGACCATATTGCTCTCCTGACAGATCGGCCGGCCGTGGGAACCATCTGGGTTAACTCCAGCAGACGGCATAATGAATACCCTATCTGAACGTTCTTACTTGTTTATCACTACTATTCAGCAACTAACGAGATACCACTGGATTGTAGCTGTGTTGTCACAGATTATGCTGCACTTCTGTTTGTGTTACCGCTTAAAATTACACTTAATCTGCAATGGTTACCTATGCATATCAGTATTAATTAGCTAGTATCACAACCGCCAATTCCTGCTATTACAGTTGATAAAGCAGGGAGAGAGAAGGGCGACTCACGTGATACAGGAGCCCAGAAGGGCCGACGCAACCAATTTATGTCCTTCCAACTTTCTGGGAATCCTGGTCAGAAAACGTGTAGGAATGCACAAGCACGTCGCAACTTTGCAATAGAACTACATTTACATTCTTGTGTGTAGGAATTCACAGTGTGGCTCGCTGTTTTCTGTTTTATGAATTATCTGAGCCGATAGATATTTGTTTACGGAGCAAGGAATGGGTCAACAGAATTGTATAACAAAATTACGTTTACTTTTGTCACTGAACTGTATATGAATACTTGAGTGCTCTACGGATAAGAGCAGCGCTTTTAAATTTTAGTCTTGCCTTGGAATACTTATTACTTACAGCGTGTAGAGTGAATTGTGATTAGAACAGTGATGAGTATACTTTTTATCACGTCCTAGATACAAAATGTAAGTAAAATGCCTAAATTTCCTCTAAAATCTCTCGGCATAAGAATAATAAATACATAGCCTTTCAGGGAGTCCACTCTTAGACTTCACACAATGAAGCTGGATGGAACTAACGGTTACAACACAGCTATGGTAATAACTTTTTCTGTAGTCGGTAACCATTTTTTAATCGCTTCTGTATAAAGGCATTGCTATGTAAAAACGAGGCTAACTAACCAATTCCAAATCTCAATCATTATGGCACTTATCTTAGGTCTACCTTACTTCCACGCTCAACTCGCGGTAACTTTTTCAAGACTGGGTTAATCATTTTACAGAAGCACGAAAACGCCAAAAAAGGGTCCATTAAGTAATTTTTGAAAAAGTGTAAATGGAAGGAAATGGTCATTCGTGACACTGTGTAGGGGACGGTGTAGCTGTCATGCCAAGATGAAGAGCAGTCGGAAGGAAGGCGGCAATCTGGTGATGGGGGAGCACGCGCTGAGGAGACACCCTTGGCTGGGCACCGAGCGGCGGAACCGAGGAAACGCGTGCCAGCTGACATCATAGCAGCCAAGACGGCGGTTATCTTAGCTCGATAATATTATATTGGCTAATTGGCTTTCAGAACACAATTATGTCGAGCAACATATCTAAGTATTGCAGAAAAGTAGCAGAAGTATTTCTGAAAAACCATCATAGTGTTGATATTGAATTGAAGATACCTACCAGGAAAAAAAACATAATATATTTTTAAAGATGTTTTCGCCATGTTGAATTTATTTTAATATTTATATCAACATTCTAAATGCAACTATCCCAAACGTGGTGTTAATATTGATACTGTAAACGTCGTCGCTGAGAATCTCAATCCAAAATTACAAGGTTTTACTTTCCTTCTTATTATTGTTATAGCCGACATTCAGTAGACTCTTCTGAATATATATATATATGAATTTGTATAAATGGCAATAGCCGATTTTAATTTATTTCAATAAACATTGAATCGCAAAAAGTACTTGCTCCGCCGGGACTCGAACCCGGATCTCTCACTTGCCGGGTGAATGTGCTACCATTACACCACAGAGCCCTCACTTTTTACGATTCAATTATTTTATATTTGGCCGTTTCTTTCACATATGTGTTTAAATAACCAAACTAACATATGATAGGAAGACCAATGAATATATATATATATATATATATATATATATATATATATATATATATATATATTCATATAACTTTTAGTAAATTCTTGTATAAATAAAATTGTTTTTCAAATATTAGCACTTATATTCCGGTACCTACAAAAACGTCTTCAGGTGCATAAATTGTATAAAATATAAAAGAACATAATGCAAACAAAAGTAAATAAACAGTGAATAGATAATAATAAATAAAGATGACATGGACTAAATAAAGTCTTCCATATGTGGATTTCAAATTTAGATGGTTTTGGCTAAGTTATCAGATGTTGAGTCCATGTGGAATTTTGATCTTTAAAACCAATTGGTGTGCTTGTTCTAATGTTCTGGGGTAAATTGGGTTTGAATTTTGATGCACTTGCCGACATTTTGAGGTTTGACATAATATGTATTTTCAAAAGTACATGTAAAATACTAGTAAAAATAAAATTGTGTGTTTCGTAAAGTCCTTGCATATATAAAAATATATATATACGATACCAAGTGACATGTTTTGAGATATCGTAATTTAGGAATAGCCTGCTACCGACAGTACTTTTCGTAATGGGGATTAGATCTGAAATGGAAAGGAGAACGTGTATTATAATCAATGCATCTGTGTACTGTACAGTCCGGTCGGATTAAAATTGTCACCGAACCATTAGAAATGAACCCCTTCCTTCCCGTTCCCGGCCAGCTAGAGCAATGGCCCGGAGACAATGCGACAATGGGTGGCTGTGGAGGTGTGGCGGACTCAGCTGGCTGTATGCGGGTGTCAGCTGGCCCACAGCTGTCTGCACGCCGACAATGGCTTGTTTATACACCAGATAACTTATCTATCCGGGCACGCGACTACGCTAATCTTGGGCCGACTCTTCTACTTCCCCGCTACACATCTAGGGAATTATCCCAATATGATATTCATACTTATTAAAACTACTTTCAGTGAAGAACAGTTACGAACTTTCATACCCACCCGAAAACTCCCATTGTGACACCGACTTGTACATAATTTTTTTGTACATAAATTTTGCAAAATATACATATGAAAAAGTCTGATGAATGTAAATATTTAAGTAATTACATACTAATTAATTTTGCCAGGCTTAAGGTCTCACATGATAAAAAATATGTGAAACCAAAATAATTGAATCCACCCCGCGAGTCTATATATGTACGTATATTGCCCATTTAAAGTTGCAATTTTTCATAATCATTGTACGTACAAAGAATTGAAAAAATTACAGTTTTATTTATTTTTTCTGCATATATATATATATATATATATATATATATATATATATATATATATATATCTAATTGACAAAAAAAGGAGTTATCATTTGTGGTTTCTATTTCATATATTTCGAAACCATTTTAAAATAGTTTAACACGTTCGCTAGACTTTTTAAATCATACAAATCAAATTTTTTAAATAATATCAACAATTATTTAAACAAATATTGAATTCATTGGTTTAATAACGTCTTGATTATTAGTAAGAAATAAATCACTGAATTTGATTTAGTACTTTTGGTGAAAGGAGTAAACTATTAACAGTCGGTAAAATTGTATATTAAAAAAGGATCCGTAAAACATATTTGGCAATACGCTTCCATGCAAACTTTTTAATTCTTGTTACAATCACAGAATTTATTTCACCTATGTCGTATTATTTAACCTTAAAAAGATCAAATAATAAAAGAAAGTTAAAATACTATTTTATGTTTTAACGTACCAAATAATAAACCCAAGTTCAAATTTTAACTTTATTGGCACATTTTAATTGTTTACACACCAAAACAATTATTTTTTATTACTTAAGTGACTAGGTCGAGGTACTGGAGTCGCGCGACATGTTAGAGCGAGACAGAGATAGAGGCAGGACAGCTGCGACCCGACAGCTGATCTCCACCCCCCCCCCCCCCACTTACATTCTACCACTCCTCGCGATCACGGGATAAACGCGAGAAATTAAAACACTTCCTGCATCCGGCCTCTGAATGCTGTCTGTGTCGGGATCGCAAAACTGGGACACGCGGGTCGCCGCCGTTGTCTGCAGAGAAACCTTTGTAGGTCAAGTTTACCGCTTCCATGGAATGTCGTCCTGCGTTAAACAACCATGTGGTTAAAGTAATTATCTTATACATATAAACATGTAGGCGCAAATCCAAACATCCTTAAAATTTACTTAAAGGTATGACATCGGGTGTTTTTTAAGTAACAGTCCTGATAACTTCCTAGAAGACAGTGAAAATACAATGAAAAATATATCACTTCACTTAGACGTTTTAAGTTAACAATTGGAGAATTCTTTTATATATATATATATATATATATATATATATATATAATCGGTTTCACAGCGTATGTGGTCGCCTTCCGATTCCCAACTTCCACTCTTTCCTATCATTCCAATCACCAGGTCATAAGTTCCGTTCCGACATTGCCTTCGATATCCCCTGCTTCCACGTTTCTCTAGGGCGCCCCCTCTTTCGTCGTTATGTTTAATTCTTTTATCTAGTCTCAAATAAGAACGGCTGAAGATTTAAAAATCTAGAATTTGGACTTTCGGAAATGTATTGTAAAATAGTTTGTCCCTCTCTCCAACTGTATCTCGTGCACAATAAGACATTTCAAGCATTTTTAACAGTTAAAGTAGAGAAGAGACTTAAGGCTCTACTGGGACAAATCTCGCAAGATTAAGCCGTACGTTTGGAAATAATTAATCGCGGTTAATCCCCTAAGAACCCGCAAATTTGACAAGACATCTCAGCTAACGTGATAAGAATAGAAGATGAATTAATAGAAAATCATATTATAGAACATGATATTATTATAAATTATATGATATTAGTAGTAAATGAATTTTAATTAATAATGGAGCAAACAAGAAATGTAAAAAGCTATACTCAATTAAGGAAAAAATGTTTTTATGTTTAGAGTAACATATTATACTTTTTAAAATTATCGTCATCAACGTAGATACAAATGCTACCATCTTGTATAACCATAAGAGTTAATATGGCTTTCACAACAATACTGTTATCACTAATCTAGAAAGGGCTTGCAAGCACAAAACCAATACAACATTGGCGTACTTGGGCCTCACCATACCACATGCGTACACATTTCTGACAAAATTTCTTAATAAGACACATACATTCTTCCCTAAAGTATCGCGACCTTCACCCGTTATCGCACAGAGCTGAAAATTGAGCGAAACGCGTCATCTGGATAGAACCCGCTTACTTTTGCATGGGAATCAAGGTCACTACGGCTGAAGAGAATTCATTGGAGCTTTTAACGAGACATTCCTTTAAAACAACAAGGAAACGTCTGTTGTCATTCGGGAATGAATGAAAGGTACGCAGCGCACAAAACAAGATTCCTTTTTCTTAGAAACGGGACTAAGAGCGGTAACCGAACACCGCGGTAACAGGAAAGCGGTCCCAGACCCTTTACAAGCCTTTCGAAAAAACTAACTGGCCGAGAAAACCGCTGATTTACTACCTTCTCGGAATCGCAAGTCACACCTTGTATACATGAAATGTGAGTGAATGAAAACGTCCGTAGCCCAACTGAACAACCAGTAGGCTAAATATAGGCTGTTATGTTGTTCTGTATGTCATTTGAATAGAGCTGCTCACTCATGTGTTACGTTTCACTACAGTAAAATAAGACTGTTATAGTAAAAAGAATAACCTCACTGTAATAAGTTAAAACCAAAGTTATCTTTACAGTTACCGCCATAAAAAAAGAGAAATGACCGACATTCGTAATGTTATAAATACCAATCAAACTCTATGCAAATTGTTGGGCGCATTATTTCCAATAATAGTTATCTTGCATTGTAAATTTGACACATAAATACATATTCATGCATCTTATGCCACAAAAATGTATGTATAGGGGCTAAAACATCAGATATGAGGGGAAGATCTGATTTATGTCCAAGTACAAATGTAATAAACAGTCCAGTTAGTTAGGGGTTCCTTCGGCAGCAATTAATTAATAGTTTACTCACAATTTTAGTTTATATATTTATAATTTATGGTAAAAACAGATGTAAATTGAATGTGAACATTTTGATTTCGGAATCAATTATTGACTACTTGAGGAAAGCCGGTTTACATTTAATTGTCTTCAATTAAAATTACACATTGAAATACTTTATATTTCATTTTACTATCAAAGATAAACCACATGTTTATAAAATTACGTCTCTTTGGGTGAGAGTCAAACATGTCATTCGCGCTTAAACTTATGGTGTTTGAGACAATGTCCAGAAGTCGTCCGTCACCAACAGCCATTGGTTCCCGCAACAGTTTTCACCCACACAAGTTTAGTAAGAAAAGCTAGCAATTTATTTTTATAAGGAATCCGAACCAGGTAGAGATCGATTATAGAGGTTAGCCGCGACTTGCGGTCTTCCCCACAAATGGAATCCGAAACATTTCGACCTGGAGAGAAGTCGCAAAACTAAATTAGTTAAAAATAAAATGAAATTTGTAACTTACGCGTCATTGTTGTAGTAATCGAGGAAATGATGCGCTTGGTGTGTGTAATGTGTGTAGGGACGAGCGGCCATATTCCCACGATCTAAGGTATACCACTGTCACCGGCACCGGCACTACACTGGCGACCACTAGCGAGCCTAGGGGCGCAGAGGGGTGCCAGGTGCTCCCCCTCCCCCTCTACACTGGGTACACTCGGGTCCTCGGGCTACAGACCTCGTGACCACGTCCAGTTACTGTACCGGCACACGATCGTAACGAGAGGCTTTATTGTATGTCTAATTAATTACAATGCAGAATTAACCTGTATTCATGTAATTTACGTGGGCTTTACACTTATACACTTGTAGACCTACATCAAACTATATTTTCATATGTAACATCTCCCTCTTTCTCTCTAGCTCCGTAAAAGTAACGTTTGCACAGGTAATAAGTATTCCAATAATAACGTAATATTATTTTTCTCTTAATTTTAATCAATCAGAATTTTAGGATCTTGTTCTTTCTTAGCCTCATGCCCGTAAAAATGCAGACCAGTATTAGGAATAATATATGAGCGACTTTATTAATACGAGTTCAGTATAAATTTCTGCTCTGTGTTTTCGAAATTTCGCATATAATTATTATTACATTCCCAGCATTGTACACGGAAACGAAGTTGGGCAAGAAATAAACAGAAAAAGGGAGAAAAATAAGAAAGAAAAGGAATGAATGATACAAATGCTATTATACACATTACTGAGAGACCCCTACAAGACCTATGTTAAAGTAAACCATATGAGTTTATTATGGTCTCGTGTTTTTAGGACACTAGAATGAATATTACCTGGAAGGATTAACTGTTTATGAGAAAATAAAAAGAAACACGTAACTATATCTTTTGGAAGATGAGTGATGCTATATAATAGAACACTGTGTATTTTTACCATAGTGATATTGATTAAATAAATCCTTACTCAACGCAGGTCCCAAATGAGTTAGCATGAGGGAGGGATCTGAAGAAGTTATAATGAAAGGGAAGTTATTTTCGTAAATTGCACTTCGCAACCAGTATATAGCTTCTTTTATACTACTTTTAATCTTTGTTCCAGCTTTCAATTGAAAAATCATCAAAGGGCTAAGTTGCACTCTCAATAATATCGGCTTAATGGAAAGTGATCATTTGCCAGTAAATCAGTAAATGATGATGCAGGCTCAAGTGGTGCCAATAGATGATCAAACTCAGCTGTGTCAACAATTGATAGGCAACTATTCAACTGTAGCATATGTGCCAATCTTCAAACAACTCTCAGCCTATATTGGCTATATCGGCTATCATAGTTTGGTCAGCGTAAGAATTAGGCAGGGTTACATCGAAAACCCACTTGTGGTCACATTTTACTCATGAATTCTCCTTGAACACGTTTCTTTGTGACCTCTTTCGTGTTGTCCTTCATTCTGCAAAACTGGTTGTAGCTAAGATGGAAAGCATAATCAACACATTTAATCCTAGCATAAAATAGTGAAATCCCCTACGAGCATCATCTTTTATGATTTCAACCTGTAGCTTTGATAAAACGATCATGTGTTAATGCTGTGCTTCACCACATTCTATATAATTAATTTGCGAACGATGTGTTAGTTACTACTAGTGCTGTTTTACCGTCTAACACGGAAATTTGCTTATTAGAAATACTAATTATAAGTCCCTTGGAAGTCACTAAAATCTACAAAACTTCACTAGTTTTGCCTTAAAAATGTACTTCCAGGCAGTTCCTTTATTTTGTTCTCCACTCAATTTCTCAAACACCGTAAGCTCAGGTGTATCTTTGTACATTTTAGTGACTTCTAACGGACTTATAATTAGTTTTTCTGATCAGTATTTTACCGTGATAGACTGTAAAGCAGCACTAGTGATAATATACCAATGTATAACTATGCAGTGAGGTTAAACTCAATATGTAACAGACAAATCAGTTAACATGTTTAAATTTTCGAAATTCGAAAACAAACTTTCTATCATCTATTATAAAGAATATTTGTAAATTTGAACAATTGAATCAAATAAAAAGGAGGAATAGAGATTGATCTTGTTTCTAATTATTTGTGTCCTTAAAACGTTATTGTCTTCGTACATAGTCTATTTAAACTATCAACATTGATAAATAATACAGCTGTTCAGAAACAGTACCTACATAAATTCCATTCGAAAGACCATCACATAAATACAACTACATTATAACACTCACACACTAGTAATTATAATTATAAGGTGGATTGATCATACAGTGCTTCTGCCACGCAGTGTTCAATGGGAACTTCGTTCATACCCATAAGTAATAGTTCATACAGTCGTATTATAGTGAATTTATATTATAACAGTCTCAGTTGTGTTGGTTTTTATAAGCGCTGAACGAGTTTATATCGCTTATAACGTAACTTGTTCTATGTGAGATCGTAATAAGTTCAATATCGGCTGTGGACCGTACATATCTACTTCACGCCAACACGCCGCGCCGCGCGCCGTCCAGAACAAGCGGCTTTCACTGCTCTTGGCCATAGTACAGATCCCTGCAGTGGTCTCGATCTAGCTGCGTGAACATCAAACACCCTGCGAAATTTTCCATCTATGTTCAAATACCTACAAGACTGTTCTACATGTCCATAGCTCCACGACCACTAGAACCAACAGTGAATCGCCACATGAATAGAGCTTCACCGCCCAAAAACCCAAATCCATACCACCAAATAAACATGTACTTTTTCCCATATTTACAGATATCAATGAAGTAATAGAGCCGTATTTTTCATTATATTTTTTCACGACGCTCGGCATAGAACTTGTTCCACGTGTAGGTTATATTAGTCAAAACCATATCGTTCGCAAAATGTTCAATAAATTTGCCTACTGATATTCATTTCGGATCTGATGTTTGCACAAACCAGAAAAACAAATGACAATCAATATCAACCTGATGACATTGTTGATGATCTGTTAGAGTCACATGTTTCACGATGTAAGTATGCGACCTGAGATAATAACACTCAGGGCCAGATTTAAGTATAGACGACATAGGCGGGCGCCTAGGGGCTCGCACCACAATCACAATTACAAAATGATGTCACTGTTCATGTTTTATTATCGTAGATAGTACGTTGTACATTGCGAATGTACATGACTAGTGTATGGTGACATTGAGAGCAGGGCAGCGCGTTGGCGTGCGTTTGAAGTATCTCTCACCGGTGCAAGGAGCGGGCAGCGGATCCCGCACCTGCGTGAATACGATGAAGGGTTCGGAAGTGGTCACACCAACTACTTCTCTTCTACAATACGTGAGGAAGTCGTAAACACAATAGATAAACGTGTTTGATGAGATCATATCTCCAATCAAGAAGTGTAAATATTTCTCAATGTCTTCAACATCCAACAGATTCAACATCCGGTGAAGGTCATGTTCACCAACTCAGCTTGGTCTTTAGGTACTTCGAAGATTTCATACCTGTTGAAAGATTTTTGATATTCATGTCTAATCAAGGACACAAAGCAAAAGACATGAACTGTGTATCCTTTTTGAAAGAAAATTATCTGGACATCAAATACTGTCGTGGTCAGTCTTACGACAATGCGCGGAAAATACAACAAGTTGTTTTAGAAGAAAGCAGTTTAGCAGCATTCATACCTTGTGCTGGACATTTATTGAGTTTGGTACTCACTACCTCACAAAGTTGCAGACAATTGTTGTCTTGATGTTGTAAGGTTTTTAGAATTTTTGGAAGTGATTTTTGTAAATTTCACTGCCTCAACCAACAGATACCAGACTCTAACCGAGTGCTTGAAACGAGGAGGAACTGAAAAAAGTTCTCGTACAAAAGAGAACGATGAAAACACAATGGTCATCTAGAGCTGATGCTACCAAAGCTCTTTTGCGAGAATATCGAGAAATAAAGCACGCACTGGTGTAAATTTCAAAGATATGGATGATTCTGGAATAACAAGAGTGGTTGCTCATGGTTTAGTTCAAAATATGAACAAGCTGGAGACAGAGCTATATGCCGTTTTTTGGGACGATATTTTGGGTCAAGTAAACCCTTAGAATCGACGTGAACACAGCCACATCATTGTTGAAATCTTTAAAAGCTTGATTCAAGGTAAACGGGAATGTTTTGAGGATTATGGTCATAAAGCTATGAAATTAACTTACAGTCTAGAATGTGAAGTTGAGGTTTAACTAAAACAAATGTACGTTTAGCTTCCATTGACTGTGTACAAGGTCTGGAAGTTGTCCTAACCCCATCTACCAAAGCTTCATTACAATCATAGATGAACTTGAAGGTTCATTGACAGGCAACCTCAATGAACAACGAATGACAAGGTTCTTTTATTGTAACCTCAGGTACATTAGGCTTCAAGCGTACGAGCTTAACGATACGAGGTTTGGGTTCATCAACAAAATTGGACATGCTCTGTAATGATGAGGTATTAGCAGCAAGGTAAACGTTAGTAGACAGTTACAACGAATATCTAGACGAAGAATTGGGCAACGAAGTTTTACAATTCAAGAACTTAAGATCACTCTCTACGCTGAAGCTAATCAATAATAAACTCCGGACCTCTATGCCAGAAGACAGGCTACACGTTTTAGTCTTGCTTAGTGTAGAACACAATAGTCTGAGACGAGTCAATCATAAGGACTTCATAAACGCTTAAACGGAAACCAATCACAAAGAGTGACTGAAGTAAACATGATTAGCAGTAGATTTAATTTATGGCTAAGGATTTATTTATAAGTACTTAATACTGACGTTTACTTTCTTGTTGACTCACCAATGGACGTTAAAGTGTTAAAATTTATGTTTACTTTTTTGGCTTATCTTTACCTAAAATAACCTGGGTTATAAATTAACGATATTACAGTTGTCTAATGCCTTAAGTTTTCCCATCCATATGTTATAACTGACGAAGCATTAATATTTTCAAGCCAAATAATGCAGAATATTTAGCGCCAAATTCCCTTTAAAAAAATCACCATTTTGAATCTAATTTTTAAATTTAAAAATATTAATAATATTCCATTCCCTCCAAACCACCAGCCCAGGACCTGCACCATAGGGGGAGCCTAGAGGCCTGTATTTTCTAAATCCAGCTCTAATATCTCAAAAAAATTCTGTTCTTGAATTTGTAAAATTATTGTTGCCTTATTTGCTCAAAGTACTGAACTTTCATGTCACGAAAGATGAATTTAAAATTGTGCTAGATGCGAATTTTGATAAAATAGTAGTACTTGATGGTTTCATAAAGCTACCTAAAACACCCTATAGTAGCCCAGCACTTGTACGGAACTGGAAGTAAGGATATACACGTAGTACAACCATGGATACGTTACAACCCGATGAAGGTTTTGAGCGTCTGCCAAGTTGACGGTAAGCTGATTGATAGGCACCGTGAATAAATCAGACGACCAGTAAATCGAAGCACTATCTAGTGTGGTACATCTACTACTCTGTGCCTGAGCTCACCTGATTCCGCATGGAATATTTGGCAGAAATTAATAAATCACCTAGTATTGTGTAGTGTGAAAGGTTACGTGAAAAATAGAACACACTTTGACAGCATAATAAACTTCCTGCAAGTCTATTTGCCCCTTCTAAAACACAAATTAAGTGTAAAGTTGATTAATCATACGTTGTATTTCCATCTTCTACGAGAATTTTCATATTTAAGAATTTGCATCTACCTAATTGTAAATTCATGATTTAACAATATAGAGAAATTTATTTGCTTTTTTAAGGAACGGGGTTTTGATAGCAGCAACCTTACAATAGCAAAAACATTATTAAGATAGGATTGTATATCAAAACTTTACTATCTCTTTATGTAATAGGTTTCTTAGCATTTGTTCACTTTTTCCAGTACCTATTCAAAGTATTACAATCCTTTACAAGATAATGCAATAGAAATAAACCATCACTTTAAACTGTGATGAAAGGAAGTAGGTTTTCACATCATGCATATCAAGCATACCTTGGATAACACATACTATAGTTTTTTTGGCATTTGGCCTAATAACTGCGATCTTATGCATAGCTCAAAGGCTATTAGAATTCTGTTGTATAACGCTTTTCGAATCATGATGCACCGGAATCCTTGAATGCCAACCTCAAATACCTCTCTTAGTCCGGTAAAATAAGGATGCAACCTCGGAATGAAAGATAATAAGTTAAAAATTTGCATACGTCTTTATTTTGATGGTATAAAACTTACCTCAAAAGTCTCATATAATCACGTGTACGCGACTTAATATTAGAATTCATTTGAAATATTTCTTTTAATATTGTATGTTTGGTAAAAATAAAATAAGTATTATTTAGAGAATATATAATTTATAATTAATATATATAAATATGGTATATTAAATAATAAATAATAATAAAAATGTAATAATAATAATAACAATAATAATAGTATTAAGTAATAATAATAATAGTAAGTGAATAATTAACAATATAACTCATTTATTTATTGTATTCTACTGGCTGACCTCGCATTATCGTATATACAGGTAAGCGGTCCCCTACTCTTTGCGGCGCTGTATCTCAAAAAGGGTTGAACGTACATAAAATTACTTCAGACAAAAGTTGAAGAGAAGCGTAAGGGAAACGAGATATTTGCAAAAAAACTGATTTTCGCGACCTTTGACCTTAAATATCTTAGTCGCGTACACGTGATTATATGAGACTTTTGAGGTAAGTTTTATACCATCAAAATAAAGACGTATGCAAATGTTTAGCTTATTATCTTTCATTCCGAGTTGCATCCTTATTTTGCCTTATTTTACTGAGTTATCTGTCCTTACATTCGCCATGACGATTATACGTTGAAAATTGAGTTTAGCTCCAGTTCACCTTCCTTTTATTGCAGCGTCTGGTATATGACACTGTCTCAGGCTTCACCTATTTACAAGGTGTCTCTGATGTAGAAACGATGTAAATGTTTCGTTTTGAGCTTCTTCTTCTTCGTCGACTTTCTTTGTATCTCTTAAGACGAACATGACTCCAGATTCCAGGAGTCAAGTTTGAGACAGTATCAGATACCAGACGCTGCAATAAAAGGAAGGTGAACTGGAGCTACACACAAAATTCAATTGAATCAACTCTTCTTACCTACGTTATGTGATATATACGTATTGGGTAGTTACAGAATACTGTATTGTATTCACTTCTCAGCTATTGAAGTGTACTACACTTTTTTTCATTTTCACTATCCGACAACTCCATGACCTGACCTACAGCAGCATTCTACACTACTTCATCACTTCCTGCATCTTTTAATAAAACGCGATGTATAGAAGTAATACCGGTCACGGATAGTAGAACTACCGCGACAGAAGGTAGGGCACACACTCCACACCTGGTGTACTGGGGCACGTGCTCCTTCTATCCCATATAACAATGAGTCTGGGTCTAGCCCAACATCTTAGCTGATATCGATCCGTACCATTCCCCTCACTTGGTTACTTTGCTACACGACCGTTGCCGTAGCCGGAATATCGAATTACAGTGAACTTGTTGCTTGCTAACTTAATGACAAGCTAAAAAGAAATCGAGTAGCTTATATTAGAAATTGAAGTAGCAACATTGTTCTTATTAAGACGAACTAGCCACCCGGACCAGCTTCGCAGGGGTCCAGTACATTTTTTTAAATATTTGCATATTTAATCATAAACGACCATTATATTTATTATCAATATTTTGATATTGATCAGAATCTTCCCAACAACCTCAATATAATATAACGTACTAATCTGGCTAATAATAACCGATTGGCTTAAGATTTAAATGATATTACGAAATGAGATCAATCTATAACCATTTGTCCAACATTAGATTTCTACTACTAACAACAAAGTATCTTTATACACAATATGTAAAAGAAGTTGCTTCGTTGGACAACCCAAATAGATTATTCTTGTAAGCTACTCGTGACAGGTCAAAATATAGATAGTCATGCAAAAAAAACGCTGAACGCTTTACTCTAATCCTGCAACATTTAATGTTTGGCTCTGTGACATTAATGGTCATTTAAAAAGAAAATTTCACAAGAAATTGCAGCTGCTAAAATTGGAAATGAAGTCTGTAGGGATTAAAGGAATCCGTGGAATAAAAACAACTTCTCTAGTTCCACGTCCAGTCAGTATTGTGTATCCTATTATGTAGGGTTTTAAAGAATGTACCAGTAATCATGCACCATTGGATAATTTAGGGGAATTAAGATTACATATTAAAACGAAAGGACATCCTACTTTCAACGCTAATTTATGCGGACGTATTCCAGAGGGCTGCAAGGAATTCAGAAATTCTGTAGGAAAATGAAGTGCCTCATCAAGATCTAGCACACTGTCTACAGAGTAGTATGTTTACACTTGTGAATTAATGTTTTGAAAGGTTCAAAGTATAGCTAAACATTAGTTATTCTTGGATTTCATTATTATACTTCGCAATGAAGTGTAGTATGAGGCCCGACCAATAAGAGCACAGCGCCGTTCTTTGGTCGTAAGTCCCGCAACCAAAACACGTGCGTTGTTAACGTAATACCGATCTACCAAATTATTAATCGGAATTATTTGCTTAAAGATTAATTTGCCCTAATCTTTGCGTATCATAATACATTTATGTGGATTCTTCGTTGGTCTAAATAGCTTCGGAAATGCTAATAAAAATGTAAACTTTAAAAGAGAAAAATAGTTATTGTGGGTTATTCTTTGGAGAAAGATATATTCCACTGCGGACGTTTTTGTATGCCTTTTTTTAAATATACATTTTCGTAGTGCATTATTTTCTTATAAGTCGTGAGATTTAATCAATATTAACAATAACAGAACTAAAAAATGTGAATTTTCGCATTATAAACACTTTGTTTTATTTTCTGTGATTAAAATATTGGTGTATCATACCTAGGAACCTGCGCTAGTTCATAAGAAAGCTGACAGTGCAAACTGTATCGAAATACATTGAGTTTGTGTATCGAAAAAGAATTTCGATACACAAACAGACCAACACAAAAAGCTACTTTAATATTGACGATTCATGTTTTATGTAAGTAATTTCGCCTTCACAGCAATTTTTCGAACTCATTAATGATAAAGACACCGCAAGAGAGTATATAATAGAACAAAATGTTTGGCCAAGGGGCGTTTATTCTAGGAGTTTTAATTTAACACTGGGGATCTCAATGGCAACTCTGCAGGGATGCCTATCACACCCTACCTTTTCATTCTCCTTCCCCCTCCAAAACTATTCCTAATTTCATCAATGTCCCCCTTGGCTAAATGCTAGATCCACCACAGCCATGCTGCATTGCTGTCGCAACCCTAGGTATACAAATAGAAGAGATCTAATACAGTAATAATATTTCATATTATCAATATTGCTATTAATTGACAAAATTGGTGTGTTCAAATAAACTGTAGTGGTCGATTGCGCAATTCTGCGTGATTGTGATAAAAAGCACCATAAACCATAAGAATGTGCATGGGGGTCTTGGTGATTCAGAATATGATAAACTGATCAAGAATGTTTGGTTTCAGATGCAAATTACCATTCTAATATTCTTACGCTAAATTAGATCGTAACACGTCATAGATCAAAACAGTTAGGCTAAAATAAGGGCGTCCATGATTCTAAGAGATCCGTAACTACCAGAAATCGTTTATTTTTTTCTCTTATTTTACAGAAGTTCAATGGTTTGAGTGTTTCCAAGAACTGATAAATACACTTTCAATGTCAAAGCTACTGGTTTCGCATAGTTTCAAAGTGTTTAACTTCTCAACAAAGTCCTTAAAGTTTTCAACACATGAGTCAGTTTGTCCTAGAATGTGTGTCAGGATGCCTAAGAGAATTTTAGTTTATTTCCTACATTGTGAATTCCAGTATCTAATCATGCCAAAGAGGAATATCAGATTTGTGTATTTTTGGGAGGCCTTACCTATATTGGACTTTTAAAATTGAGGAGACACTATTTTTCAATGTAATTTTTAAAAAATCCAAATTTATTTAACACGATATAAAGTTGAATATGTATAGTGGTATATCAACATCAAATTTTGAGAAGAAATTATTTTTAACTGATTATTAAGCAAGAGAATTGTGTATTCTAAGAAGTGTTTAACGTTCGTACTGCAGCGACAAATGATTGAGACTTTTTTAAATCAAATTTTGTAGTATTTTGTGCAGTTGTTAAAGCTATAGTATCTATATCAAAATACTCAGCATATCTGTTAGAGTGCAATGACAATTGTTCATATAGCAAATTAAGCTGTATTTCAATGTGAATAATCGCATTAATAAAAAAAAACTCGTTCAAAAGTCTTTTGCGAATGAAGTAACGCTTAAACAAGATTCATAACGAGTTTTTGTTTCCTTAGGGCCGTAATAGTGGGAATCGGCATTTAAATGTCTGCCACATACCAACATTGTGAGCAATCAACATTAAATTTCCGGTCAAACGCCTTATTGACGTGATCCACCACTTAATGCACCGTTTGGACTGTTAGTTTCTGCCTCTTACGTAGTTTTTTCCATAGTAAGTGAAGCGAGTCGACGACGTAAACTGCCTTTTTCAAAGTCGTTTTGTCGTCAACGCAGCTGTTTCAGTTCCGCTTAGGTACTGTGAATACAACAGTTAATTTTCATTTGTTACACGTTCACGACGACGTGTATCCCGTCGGGTACACGCGATCTTTCACAACTGCCACCTTGAACCCGATCGGGTACACACCGGGTTACGTAAAGCGCGTCGTGCGCCCGATGAGGTATAGGTACACTGCCACGCATTTCCTTGTTGCGTTTTTATTGTTTACTTGTATCGGTGGTGTATTGAAATGTGATCCCACGCTTAAATAAATACCTTAGACTATCGTGTACCTCGTCGGGCGCACGATTGCTTAATTTTAAGATACCCCTTGGGATACAAGGAGGAATATTAAAAAACATATAGAGATAATTTTTTGTAAAAAATTTCGAAGCCTACATACAACCCTTGTTCAAAAAGTATCGCGAATTTAGTGCATTTTCCAAAATTATTTATTTATTCGTGAATATCTATTTTGTCCCATTCAAAGTAATCCCCCTGGGATATTATACACTTGTGCCAACGTTTTTTCCAAACTTAGAAGCAATTTAAAAAATATTTTTTTGTATCTTGTTCAGCTGCCGTCTCTATCTCGTCAATCGTGGCGTAGCGTCGTCCTTTCATGGGCCTCTTCAGTTTCGGGAACAAGAAAAAGTCACAGGGGGCCAGATCTGGGGAATACGGTGGCTGCGGTATCATTAGTGTGTTGTTTTTGGCCAAGAAGTCGCCTACAAGCAGCGATGTGTGAGCAGGGGCGTTATCGTGGTGCAAAAGCCAATTTTTGTTTTTCCACAAATTCGGGCGTTTCTGGCGGATTGCTTCGCGCAAATTGCGCATAACTTGCAGGTAATATTCCTCATTCACCGTTCTACCTTGTGGCAAGAACTCATGATGCACAACACCCCTGCAATCGAAGAAAAATGTAAGCAAAACTTTCACATTCGACCGAACTTGACGTGCTTTTTTCGGTCTTGGTTCGTGCGGCAGCTTCCATTGAGATGATTGAGCTTTGGTTTCCACATCATAACCATAAACCCACGATTCGTCACCAGTTATGACCCTCTGGAGTAAATTCGGGTCGTCGCGGACAGATTCCAACATCTCATTAGCAATGTTCATGCGATGCTGTTTTTTTATTGAAATTGAGCAATTTTGGTACGAATTTTGCGGCGACCCGTCTCTTGCCCAAATTATCGATTAAAATCGAATGGCACGAGCCAATCGATATTCTTAGGTCCTCGGCAATTTCTCTAACGGTAATTCGACGATTGGCCAATACCATTTTCTTCACTTCATCAATTGTTTCGTCTGTTGTTGAAGTGCTCGGGCGTCCGGCACGCTCTTCGTCGTTCACATCTTCTCGGCCTTCTGAAAACATTTTGTACCACCGATAAACGTTGCTTTTGTCCAAAGTAGCTTCTCCGTATGCCACAGTCAACATTCGGAATGCATCCGCGCACTTAATTTCGTTTTTCACACAAAATTTGATACAGGTTTTGTTCCATTCTTTTGAATAGGTAAAAATTGAAGTCGAACCAAAACACGTGCAAGCAAAGCAGCTGTCATCAATTAACTGAACATTCAAAATGGACGAAATTGTCAACATAAGTGAGAGACATATGTACCAACATAACGCCACAAAAAAATCGAAATTCGAATATACGTAACCCGCGAAAATTCAAAATTCGCGATACTTTTTGAACACAACGTATATTTCTCGTTATACTCAGACGTTTAACATACGTTTAAGATAACGGTTTTTTGCTATTAATATTGAAAAATTCGACGCCAAATTGAAAAGGTCCGGAAATAACCAGTCGTTATGAATGTGATGTGAAAATTTATAATTTCTATTACTGTTCTCAGAGACAGCTATGTGAATTGTAATAAAACGACTACAGCAGTCGTGCACCGAGCTCGTGTGAAAGTAGGGTGTGGATTGAATTGTGGTAACACTGTGGCCTGCTTATCATTCCTCTGTTTTTCTATTTCCATAATTCCCTGGTTGTTTCCATTTATTTTGCTTCCAATGTCAAAGATAAACAAAACAACAAAGTTGCAAATATCTCCGTAATTGCCGCGAAGACTTGAAATGCCTCGTTACTTTCTATCAGGTTTTCTGATCCCCAGTTGTGTAGGTCTATTTACGGTTAGAATCAATCTCCAAATGATCAGGTATAAATCAAATTTTATAATGCATTGTATAGGAGATTGACAGTGATTTATCTCAGTTTTGCTTAATCTTCAGAGAAAAATATTAAGGTTCAATGGTTACATCATGGATGAATTATTAAATAAAGGAAAGGGCAAACCACGAAAAACACCTTTTGGTGTAGCCAACATTTAACAATAAATTATAATACTCCACTTCAAGTTATCACTTCCGAATTAATGTTTCACAGTAATTTAATCTGTGAACAAAAATAATAATAAACAATAGTTAGAGTAGTGCCTTAGTCTAGTCCACTGTTTCAAAAAAGTATATTATTAAGCATCCAACAGGTCTTTCTTAAAATCGTGACGCTAACTTTGGGTTAAAGTAGCAAGAACAACTTATTAATTTGAACTTATTTATTTGTAGCGACTGGATTGTTAAACCATACCTAATTTTATTCAAAAGGTTAGATAGAGCCAACGGACGTGAGGAGTGTGAAGGTCTGGTGCTACAACGTCGGTCCTATGAGACGTCCTATGCGCGGCGTATTAATCGCGCTAACACAGTAACTATTATATTTATATTATTATGTATGGTATACTAATTTAATATTTAAATCGTGTTAAATAAACTCGGATTTGTTTAAGCATTAACTAGACTAACTCCTGACAATTCCAAATCCCCATACCGCTATGACCTTCCAAAAATGCACAGATCTGGCTTCCTCTTCCGTCTACGATTATGATTAGATCCCTGAATTCACGACGTAGCATACAGGTACCTTTGGCATTGAAAGCCTATTCACTAATATACTAGTTCTGGAAACAGTCAAACCATTGAACTTCTGTAAAAGAAAGAACAAGCTATAAACGATTTCGGTAATGATGTAACTCATAGAATTATGTATCCACTCAATTTTTTGATGTAGGAGAGATTTAGCGTGAAAATGAGAGAATGACAATGAGGTTTCTTCTATTATCCCATATTTTACTCATCTTTACCAATATCTCCATGCTAGAATTTGAGTAAACAGACCAGGGTGAAACTGTCATTGGATTTCAACAAAGAGTTCTGTCTAATTTCCCCCACCACACTTCAAAGCCACTCCCACCACTCACCAAAGCGGCGATAGGACAGTAAAAATGGCGGATGACTTTCGAAAGGTTTGATTCAACTAATTGTTGTGATACTTCGTCATTCGTCTTCCACGTCAATTTATTGAAGAATATACAAAACATTTAATTCTACTTATGTATCTATAATTAATCATTTCAGACTTTAAAAGTTAACCTACAAACATGGAAGTCTTAATATATACGCTAAATAATACAATCTACGAGTTAGCACATTACATAACTTAATGCTTATATTAATAGTTACAACTGATAAGCGGCTGGAACAAAAATAAACTATAAGTCACCAAATCATGGTTGGATATTTTCGATGACAGGTTTGAAAATCATGAAAAAACTATTAAAGATATATATCTATATATTTACAAGTATAAAAAACTTCCAAAAAGGATCATGCACCTTATGAAAGTAAACAATATACAAGGCATAATAACATATAATACTTCCAGTTCTATGCACTGAGATCTTTCTTAGGATACAACAAATGAGTACATTATAATAATATTTTTGTAGAAGGTAAAAACTTGATTTCTCAAAAATACAAAATGGCTCCTACAAGGTAAACTATGAGTAGACTGTTTTATTTAACCTATAGATTAGATTTTATTCATTTATTTCTTCCATGTTACATTGATGAAACACAACAGGTTCCTAACAAAGAACAAAAAGTAGGGTAACAACAACAACATCCAATACATAAAATATATAAACAACTTAATAATTTAACCAAACAATAACAAAATGTAGAGGCAATGTGTAGTGATTTCCAAGTGAAGGTGCAGATTAGCATGCCCAGATTGTTGGTGTGTATGTGTGTGTGGGAATGTGCATGTTATGATTAATCTTGAGTACACAGGAAAGATGAATCAGGTGGCAGGCAGAATACACCGTTACCTCTTAAAGGAGTGGAGGGAAGGACTGAAGAAGTCAATGCAGCTGCATACAAGGTTTCCAGAGCACTGCAGACAAGGGAAGATGCTGGAGAAACCATAGGGGGTGTAGAAGAGTTTCCTACCTAACAGTTCAGAAGTTCTGGTGCTCCAACAAACCCTCAGATCTACTTTGGCAAGCAACCCAGGCCACTCAATGAATCCATTGATGATCTTGAAAAAGAATATCCATATCTCCTTTGTGGATAATCTCAAGACACCCTACACCTCACCTACAGGGGCTGAAGAATAAGTGAAACCCAGCCGAATCCCAATCAATCTGATTAATCTGCGTTGGACTCTTTCCAGGACATCACAGTGGTTTCTCTGGTTCGGAACAGAGTCGACACAACAGATGCATTCTCCAGATGAGATCTCACAACTGAGATGTAAAGAGTCTTAAGTGAGTCAATGGAAAGCCCGAGACAAGAAGATCTCGTAACGAATCCAAAAATTGCCAAAAATTTCTGTGCTGGCCTTGATCGACACAGGAAGAATGTGATCTTTTGTGTCACAAAAGAAATCAGGCAGAAATATGACAAGCACATTTTTTATTTTACACACTCTATTTAATATATTGGTTCCAATTGTATACTGATTTAGCCCTGACATGTGAGAATGATGGTAAGATATCACAACACAGTTGTCAAAATTCAAGCTCATGTGATTGAAGGTGCAGCAATTAGTAACGCTGTATAAACTTCTCCACAGACTCAAATAATCATCTCTTGAAGAAATAGTAGTAAATATCTAGGCATCATCGGCAAAAAGCAGGACCCTGGATGACACATACTGCCCAATATCATTAATAAAAAGATTGAACATTACAGGCCCCAAAAGGAAACCCTGTGAAACTCCAGAAGTGCAGGAAACTCCCCCCACCAAACCTGACCACCAGGTACCGGCCAGAGATGTAGCTCTTGATCCACTGCAGAAGAACACTGCAAACTCCATAAGAATGAAGCTTGGCAGCCAGATGGGCATGACTTATAGGTCAAATGCCTTGGCAAAGTCTAGATAAATATCACCAACCTGTAGATGATTGGAAAATAATGTTGTGATGTAGTTGTGAAAAACTAACATAACCGGCATAAAACCATTTTGCTTCTCCATGAAATCATTTTTGAAGGCAAAGTTCAGTAAGTCCAAAACCACATCAAAGATTTTTGCCAGGACGGATTGGATCACCACTAGTCTGTTCTTGCAAACATTATTCTTGCCTCCAGACCTATATTGTATTGGAATTATAAATCCAGTCTTAAAATTACTAAAATTCTGGGGAAATTCCTTTCTCCATAAGAAGATTGAAAAAGATGGTTAAATATGGCACGATAACACTTGAACAATAGTTTAGCATCCGTGGAGGTATTGAATCTGGACCAGGGCCTTTGTTTGGATCAAGATCAGCAAGTTTCTTTTCATCTCAGCTCAATTAACAATGCAAGTTGACATATTCAGGTTCATCACGGACATAAGAGCCAGGGTTACTGTTCAACAGTCTATAAACAGACACAAAGAACGATGCAACCAATTCACACATGGTAGAAGGATCCTGAGTGACGACATCATCCAAGAACATTTTTTCTGGAGCAACTGGACTACTCTTTGATTCTTAACACGGCTCCTAAAGCCTTGACATTATCTGGGACAGTAAAGTTTTGTAAGTAAGATCTGTAACAATCATCAGCCAGTGCCATACATCTACATCTCAAATTTGAGAAATTCAAGTAGTCAACATCCTTTTGTGAAGATGTTGAAGATGTGAGATTACGCTTCAATGTCCGTAATCTGACCTTACTCTTCTATCACTTCAGTCAGGTGAGTGGTGGGGAGTGGCTATGAAGTGTGGTGGGTGAAATGAGGGGATATAGGAATGGGACATAGCTCCTAGGTACAAAAGTTATTACTTAAACTCAATTCATACTGAGTATCTTGTAAAAATGTATGAATGGTGAATGACATTTTCTTTGTCTTCTCTTATGGAAACACTAAACTAAACGATTTTTTAATCCCATTCTAATAGCATTTTTCCCTCCACAAGGAAATATACCCTACTCTGTGCACTTATCAAACCATAAAGGTAGAATTCCAAAACATATTCCTAATTTTGTGGGGTAAGGGATAGGGACGTTCTTAAGAGGACAGAATTAAAAGATTCATAGGTCAATATTTTAATTTTTAATCGAACCATGAAAATATATGAGAGAAAGAGTTGTGTACTAGTCTTTGCATTGTGCATAGGGTATGGTTTTTCTTGAAATCGATCATCAGCCACACTAGTTTTGATGGAGGTCCAAATGGAAAAGTATCAAAAGATTAAAAATATGGAATTTTTTATCAAAATATATTATTAATTTTTTATGAGATCATATTTTTTAGCTTGATAAACTTGTGATAAACGAACTGTTAAGACATGTAAATACATGTTAAATCAGTATTAGCTGTCCATGAAATTGACAACTGTCAGTCAGAAAGTCAGTCAGTTATTTATGATTGACAACTTTCAGTCAATCTATTATTTATGTATAGCAATCATTTTTAGTATATCTGGTTAAAGAATTTACCTGTGATACCCTCCTGCTGTACCTTCCACCAAAATTAGCATGGCAGACGCGTTTCATCCTTAGAACAATTCCTCAATAAATTTCAAAGAAAATCAGGTTGTGTGCTTATACAGGGTGGTTATAAATTATTGTACACATTTTAAGATTGAATAAATAAATAACCAATCAACTTAAAAACATGGAAATTGTTTTATTAAATAGCAAATTTAAAACAGTTTTATTACCAATGAAGGACAAAAAGATTACTGTTACTCATACTTTTACAAGGAAACTAAACTAATTCCACGTGCTCTCCGAGGTTTGCACGCAAAGTTTGTAGTCTAAATTCAACCTCACACCATGTGTGCTGGGAGTTATGCTTCCAATAACCTCTCGAACTCTATTCTCGAGTTCCTCAATATCTTGAACTTTTTTGGTGAAGACTCTGTCCTTGACATAGCCCCACAAAAAAAAGTCTAAGGGTGTAATGTCTGGGGAACGTGGAGGCCAAGGAATTGGACCATCCCGTCCAATCCAACGACCAGGAAACGTGTCATTTAGGTAGTCACGTACTATCTTACCCCAGTGTGGAGGGGCACCATCTTGCTGCCAGTAAACATTTGGTTGTCTATGCTCAATTTGCGGTATTGCAAAAAGTTCAAGCATGTCGAGGTATACCTCTTTAGTGACTGTCGGTTCTGCGAAGAAAAAGGGTCCTATCACTTCATCTATAGCCAATGCACACCAAACGTTTATTTTAGGGCTGTCTCTTTCTTGTTCTCGAACATTATGAGGATTTTCAGTACCCCAAATCCTACAATTGTGTCTATTGACCTTACCAGAAACATGAAAGGTTGCTTCATCAGAAAAAATTACTTTTTTCAAGAAATTGCTTTCTCCAATGTTTATTGTTTGTTCTTCGAGGTCAAGTAATCTAACAGCAAAATCGTAGCGTCGAGGTTTATCGTTAGGTTTTAGTTCATGTAATAACTGAATTTTGTATGGATTAAGGTGTTTGTGCAAAATTTTTAAGACTGTTGATCTAGGTAATCCTAATTCCAAACTTGCACGCCGAGTAGACTTACCAGGGCTCCTCATAAACAATTCTCTTACTTGATCAACAATAGCTTCAGAAACTGGAGGTCTACCAGCACCTTTTCTATGTTGGACACTTCCCGTCTGTTCAAACTGCCTATACCAGCGTTTTATAGAATTGTTACTCGGAGGATTGCGGCCATACTCTAAACGAAACCTTCTTTGAACAGTTATTACAGATCTGCTTTCATGAAACCAAAGAACACACCTTGCTTTTTCTTGCACACTAGCCATTTTGATACTGAGGTTAGTTTAGTGTTTGTTTAGTCAACTGTAATTAACAGCTGGTGTGGAAAGATCCATTGTTGACCAGCTGACTATGTCACAACACAAGTCATTAAGAAGAATCATAACTTACACCCACCGTTTAAGTGACATTTTTACTTTCTTTTTATAACTACTTTTTATAATTATTGTAATGTGTACAATTATTAATTTTCAGTCAGTATATAAAACTGTTTTAAATTTACAATTTAATAAAACAATTCCCATGTTTTTAAGTTGATTGGTTATTTATTTATTCAATCTTAAAATGTGTACAATAATTTATAACACCCTGTACAGTACAAATTGGCTGTTGCCTCCTAAACTGTACTCTTTATATCACAGAACAAAATAGTGCTAGATTTTGACATATACCCTGTGCTGTTGTCTAGTTTGATTTTATCAATTTCGTCACTCTATGATGTGTGCTTTTCATTCTGCATTGTCATATCTAAATTACTCAGTTTTTAACATATGACCAGATTTAAAGATATGTTCACAGACAAAATCCCACGTTGTGAACATGATCAAAGACTGATTGAGGACCGGAGAAAATCGAAGGAAGACAATAAATGTCCCCTGCCGACATGCTTAGTTAGAGCAATATGATTTGTCCTTGGATTGTGCCAAGGCTGAAGCACAATACCTATTTGCACTATATGATATAAAACACATCATATAACAGCTGAGAAGCCCTAATAAACATATCAATATTTTACACATACATTTTTTACATTTTGTAAATAAATGTCATTCAAAACACTTTCACTTTTATACAATACTAGCAGTTACCCCTGGCTTCACATGCAATTTCCTACTGATAACAGGGAAATCATGGATATTTTTCTTCTGAATAATGTTCTTAACTCTCCTCAGATAAGTGTTAGTCACTAAAAAAAATCCTAACCTCCTAATCCATTTCAGATTTAAATTTAAATAGCAGTTTTTGGGAATCTGAACTCAAATAGTGAAACAGTTTTATAAGTAATTTGATACAACTCAAATTTTTTCTCTAATATTGTATGATTATTATTGAATAACTCCACCAATGTCAGTAACAAATGGACTATTTGAGCTCAGTGTGGAGGAATCCTAAAGTCAAAGTCCTTAGCTTTTCAGTTAGCACACTTATGATGCACTGAATGGTAGGACCCTAGATGTAATTTTAAAACAAAAAGAGGTATATTTTTTGTACAAATTATTATAATATTCATGAATAAGAACTTCAGATGAAAAGTGGGTGCGTATGTTTTTTAGGCTTTGCACTTCTTGTTGGATTAAAAACTATACATGGTGTCCGAAGCAGAGATTTGGAATGGCCGTTACTTAAAAACTATTCAAGATACTATATCTAGTAAACTAGTAATATCTAGTAAACTAGTATTAAATCAGTAAACTACCCATTCCCTATTATAACCTACTATAACTACCTATTCGTAAATTTGTTGCCATGGAAAAGAATATTTGCTTTTTATTTAAAATTACAGCTTATAGTCTATAACACATCACTTGTCATCACAACATACTTTAGGGCACTTCAGTAGAGTGTTGATAATTCAGGTTGTCTAAATCAACTCATAAAGACCGGGAGATATGTTCAACATTAATAAGGAATGAAAGTAAAAAAAATGAAAAGATTACTGTAGTCTGATTATAACATGTTTTATTACAAAAATATAATAAACATATGACCTTGACGTTTCCGCCATCATTGCTCCTCCTGTAATTACCCAACATACAATTCACACATAATTCATATCTCATAAGTACACGAACTCTAGAATTATTTCCTAGAAAAAAATAAGTATGGGATTATGATGCTATGATATCGGTCACAGCAAAGGCGCACTAGATGGAATAGGTGGCGTACTTAGAAGAGTTGCTGATTACCTGTAGAGTGATTGCATTTGAGGACAAGATATCCCTAAATTACTACTATAAACATTTAAGTCTAAGGATGTTTTATAAACTCAATACAATTATATACACTCAAAAAACTGTTAGCATAAGACAATTCAAACAAGTCATTGATACTTGATTAAAGATTAAAGCTTTTCACAACATTGACGAGTTCTTTGAAACTGTAATGAACAATCTTCTTTTAGTCTTAATTTTTTTAAATCTTAAATAACCCTATTTTAATACGTATTAAATGTTTACTGCACTCATGTTCGAATTATAAAAATATTAATGATTCTATTGACCATTACAACTTTGTTCAACGACAATAAAACTTCTTTTTATCAATATTATTTAATCAAAACTCATCTTTATAATTAACAAGTACTAGAAGGATTACCTGATTAAAGCAATTTTTTCACTGGAATCATACCCGGATTATTGATGATCCAAATCTATTTACGTTTGGATTAATAAAGCTCTACTATTATCTTATATCAAAACAGGTATATCACTACACGCATTATATATTTGCTTCAAAACGTCTATGCACAAAATCCAATGCTGTAGAAGAAATGTGAGTTAGTTACAATACAGACAAATTAAGTGATTATAACCAAGTTTTCAGTAACTACAAGGGCAGTTCGATAATTCAGTGACTTTTTAAATTTACCACGCAGTAACTTTAAACGCAACAGTGCTGTCGTCAACTGTAATCTATCAGTGGTAACTTCCTAATTTTGAGCAAACTGCATCGTGCAGTTGGTGTTTAATAGCCATTTAAAGCAGATAACCTCATGAATTTTCACAAAAATGGAAAAAAAGCAAATTTTGTGTACTGATTACATCACTTTTTACGTAAAAAATCCATCATTGAGACTATGGAAAGATTTGATAAATACTACAAGGACTCGGCACATTCAAATTTAATGGTTAAAAAGTAGTTTACAGAGTTCCGTTGTGGTTAATGCAGAATGTGTTAATGTGGTCCAGCACTTAATGCAGAATGTTCAGGTCACCAAAAAGAAGTGATCACATAGGAAAACATCGATAAAATGCATGGAATCACATTGGATGATCGGAGAATGAAAATGCGTGAGTTGGCTCATGCTTTAGGTATTTCAACTGAATGGGTAAACCACATTTTACACAAATATTTGGACATGAAAAACTCTCTGAGAGATGGGTGCTGCGATTACTCACACCTGAACATAATTGCAACCGTGTGACCACTTTAAAAGGCATTTAGGGATGTTCATCCGTAATCTGAACACGTTTTGGCACTGTTTTATAACTGTGGACAAAACATGGATCCATCACAACACACCAGAGACCAATGAACAATCAAAACAGTGGGTTGCTCAGGTGGATCAGAGAAGGTCAAGTTGAGTCAATATGGTCATGGCCACAATTTTTCGGATGCACGAGGTGTCATTTACATGGATTACCTTGAGATAGGTGGAAACGATCAATGTTGATTGAAAGCAAAAACAGCCGCTTTTGGCGAAGAAGAAAGTGCTGTTCTATCACGACAATGCACATATGCACATATGAATTAGACTACAATTTGCTACGCCATCTAGCATCTTTTCCATATTTAGTTCCCTGTGAATATTTATTGTTTCCAAAAATAAAGAGATTGTTGGGCAGTAAGAGATTTGGGTTGAATGAAGAAGTCATTACTAAAACAAATGTCTATTTAGAGAGCCATGAGAAAACTTAATATTTGGAGGGAATAAAAAATTAGAAAAACTCTGGACTGTATTTAGCTAAAAGGTTCATTATATTGAAAAATAAAATTTTTATTTGCCAGCTTATTCAAAAAGTCAAACTTATAAAACCACCCTTCATATCATAAAAGCCATAATTAGCACAAATGAACTAATTTTCATCATATTTCCAATAATAAAATGGACTGCAGTATAATAAGCAGCCATGACCATAATCGAATTAGCGATATTTCTGACTATGTAAACTAGATAACAATACAAATTCAAAATGTTGAACCGAATTATGTCATAGCTGTTGTAGGTATTTCTAATTATAATATAGTTCAGTTGTGTTTTTTTATATCTAGGAAAGTAAATATTTAATGATTAAACCTTACAGCGCAGCATATGGATATGTCTGAACCATCGCAATTGTGGTAGATATACAAGGAATATCCCTTAAGTCTTATTTTAGTTTATTGTGTACATTATAATTCACAAAAATGCTACAAATGTGTAGGAATGCGTAAATGTAAATTGATCAACGTCATTAAGCAAATTGGATTGTTTGTGGCATGAAAAATCAAACAAAACCAATGGTATCCACGATTTAAATAAGACTTCAAACTATTTTAAACCTATGTGAAGGAATTCCAAAGTCGGAGTTATAGCTTTCTTGGTGACAGCACTTACGATTTAATATGATAGGGTCCTATGATGTTGAAATGGAATTAGTTATATATCAAGTCATGCATCAATAACCATTCTTTCGGTTTTCATGATTGAGAGGATTGGCAAATGGCAAAAAATTCTTATTTTAGCTTTGCGCTTTTAAGAGAATTTCTGGTTTGAATTCATTATACAGCACTTCAGACACCATGAAGTGGAGTTTGCTATTTTGACCTGAGAAAGAATATTTATAGACCTATACGTAATTTTGTAGTGAGGTTTGATTCAAAACAGAACAATTATAAATGGAAAAAAAACTGAAAATAGTGGTTAAATTAATTTAATATATGGATGTGCTATTATAAAATAATATTTACACAGAGCATTTGATTACATTTAATAGGCACTTTCAATTAATATTTAGCAACTTTAATGATCAAGATGGGATATTTTTCTATTTTTGAGACCAGTGGATTTTTGAAATAAGAATAGGCCTGTATTCATACCAGGGAACACTAAGAATGTCCATATAAAATTCCAGTACAATCAGTTGAATAGTTTATGTGCACAACAAATCAAACAGACAAAGCCAATTTCACACTTATAATATCTTTAGGATTATTATTTTAGATATGTTGATATCGATTGATACTTCTATTATTCAAAATATTAAGTATTGATGATAATACTAAGCAATATAAAAACCAGGTTCTCTGCCCGTAATCCGCTATCATACTCTGTATGACAAGTTACTTAAATAAAAATACCTAAACACTTATAGAAACCTACTAAAGTAATAACTTATGTGGCTGTAAAAACCTGTACAATATTGTTATAAATGTAACTGTTTCTGTGGGAATAAAATAAACAAGCAGTACTTTCATGATACAAAATACTATTTATTTGCACACATATTATTTAGGTATTTATAGTTTTAAAAAATAGAGAGTTTTGCTTCTACGTAGTTTTAGCTTTATTAGACCGAAACTGAGTTTTTAGAAGATCCTGAAAGATGAACTGTCAATAGGCCCTATTGATCACATAACCTCAAAATTACTGGTACATAACAACAGCCAGTATGTATTACATATCTGTAGTGGCACATGTGCCAGAAAAAAATACAGAGATACTACATTTGGGTAATGGCACATAAATATATGATTGTAATTAAACTCATTTCAATATTCTATTTCAATTCTATTTATTTTCTTTAAATTACACTATATTTTATTAAAACAAGATTGTATGCGCTATATAGTAAAAAATATCTCAATTAACTGAGAGCAAAGCAGAATAGGCTACTAACATCTAACTTAAAGCTTTATTTCAAGTTTTGGAAAAACATTGAACAGTTCTAAAAAAATAATCTAAGTTGTTTATTTTTAAGACCATTTAAGGTCAAGAAAATATGGTTGCCAACAACTAAGACATTATTGGTATCAAATGTGCCATTGTTTACAAAAGGATGCAGATCAATTGAATTTTTTATTTTTAATATAACTTAACACCCACATTTCAATGCCAATGTTTCTGAAGAGATTAATACTAATACATTAAATAAAGCTGGAAAAATTAATTATAAATAACTGTAACAAGAATGTTTTTGTATTCAATTGTTTATGTATTTATAATTGATAATTTGATTAGGCCTAGCTGATTCACAGTATCACAGTGTCTGCTTATTATACTGTAGCCCTGAAATATTTGTTTATAACTACCTTGAAATATATGACTCAAGAGTGTATGTCTATACTTTGATATGTTTACAGTAGTATTACAAAATGTAATGTTGATTTGTAAATTGGTTTTATCAGGAGCATCTTTACTAGGCATACTCTTTCAGCCATCTACTACCACTGTCTAAATGGTCTGGTAGTAACTATTGTTTTTCAACCTTATACTAATTTATTAGGCATAACAGATAATTTTAATATAAATAAATTCATAGGTAACAACTGGTAAATGAATTAAACATCAATGAATGTAGACCAGTAGATGAACTAAATTCAAATGTTATTCTAGTTCCGTCAATCTATTAATTGTATTAGAGTAAAAACACATACACTGACTTACCTGAAATTCTTTTTTGGTTTGGTTGACATAATGGACGACCGGGGTCCTTTGTATATTGGACTGAAAGCCATCCATAGGTTAACACTTTCGTGCAAATAAAAACTATTTAATAATCATTATAATTACGTAAATGTTAGGGTTAGGCTATTAGATTGGTTTATAACCAAACACTAACAAACCGACCAACCAAACACTACAACTCTGTCAAACTACTAAGCACAATACAAGAACATAAACTCAACCAAGGAATCAAGAACACTTCTTTTTTGTTATCCCTATTTTTTAGTTTTTGTTATTTGTTTCGCCTTTGGCGGCCGTTGGCGGCGGCGTCGGATACTACCATATGTTTTTTACGATGTAATGACCATAGAGAAAGAAGAACAAGAACTTATAAGCAAGGCTTCAAATGATAGACGTTCAAAATCACAGACATGTCACAAAGTATACAACTCTTTTCATATTGTTATTAACGTTTTTATATCACATTATCCAATTAATTATGACATAAAAAAACTCGTTAAATCAAGTTATTTGTAACTTTTATTGAAGATGATGATTTTGAAACTGCAAATTCAGCTAAACAATTGTTTGGGGGATGTTAGTAAAAACTGGTAATAAAGCTATCGGAGGGCAGTTTTGTCATGCACGGTACCGTCTGCTTCTACGTCCAATAGGTGAACCAACCCTCAGATAGAAACAAAGGCCTAGATCGTCTTGACTACTTCGTCAACAAAGATATTTTGTTTCCCATAAATATCATTCAATTCAGTCTGTTATTGATCTATAGTTTGACCTTTACCGGTTATTTTGACAGTTAGCTCCTCAATAATTTTAGAGGAAATTAGTCCACACATTGTAGTTAATTAGAATACATTAAGTCTGGTTGGACATTTGTCGCCCTGTCAGCATTGATGGTAAGGGCCGCTGTCTAAGAAGTAAATTCGCCAGGTGTCATTAATATTTTAGGAAGAATTATCTAAGAGTGGGAATACATAGGAATTGTTGGCAAACGGATTTCATAATGCATTACATGAATAACCCCTAACTATGAGTAAGGCATCCATGGTGCGCGCGCTTAACCTCCGAATTACCACTCCTTACTCAGGATATAAATTACATTGTTAGGTACTTTGCCCTTATTGGGTAGTAACTATACTATTGCCCGCTCTTTTTCCCAATCAATCTACCTAATAATCCTACTCTCTAAAGACTTCTTAGCTAAAAGAATCAACATCCACTGATTTAACTTGAAAAACAGTCTACTCTTCACACCAGCCACTTTCTAGCAAATGAATTCATTCCCATATTGAGCTCTTATTATCAAGACGCATTATCCTATATGAGGGGAACAGTGGGTGCAGCTCCCTTCGTACTCTTTTTAATCAAACTGAGCTTGCCACGTATGTACAAATGTTCTTCTTTGCTAACAGCCGTATCAAAGATGACACAGTACCATAGGGCTACGACCAGGAGCATATTCTTTAACTCTAATAATAAGTGCAAAAGTAGGTAGAGTTTGATGTCTCTCCGACCCTTCTCTCTCGGTGCTGGAAGCACAATCTTCCAGTTCAACAAAGTATACTGGAATACAGGCAAACACTAGCCTTGACCTCTCTTCAGGGTTGGTGTCGTCCAAAATTATAGAAGCGTATCATCTTCGACTACAACAACTTCGGCATGCAATCTGCCTCTTCTACAGCATGGAAAATTAGATGCCAGACTATACTTACTAATATTCGTGATAAAAGATGTTTCCAGTTCGAGCCACTCGCAGTTTTTCGTATAAAAAAGCTATAATATATTTTGGAATGGAACTATCGAGAGATCACAAACAAAGACAACAAGAATGGTTTAGAAGGTCAGTAACGGGACTATCTGCATAATATCTACTATAGGAAAGGCCTCCATCATCACACTTATTGCACTTCCAACCTTTTATAGCCGTAGCAATAGGCCAGTATCTAACAATAATAATAATATAACTTGTATCACGCTAATAAGCATTTAATCTCTATATTAAACATAATGGTACTTTAGTGTTCTGCAAACCACTGTTATGAGAAAACAAGGTTATTACGTTTTCTTCGTTTTTTACACATTTTAAAATCAGTTCTATTCGTCCAAGAAAACCAACGTATTTTTCATAAACAGAGAAATTAGTATTCTTACAATCTCCTTATCAACAAAAACATTGATCCTCGATCTTAACCACAATACAAACTTCGTTGAGAGACAGGTAATTGCAGTAAATCACGGTTGTTTAATTCCCTGACAGTAACTTAAGACAGATACGAAGACAGTACGCAAAATTTTCAAAAATACCTAAAAATGTAGTTGTTCCAAAAGTTCCACAGTACAGGGCCACAATGAAACATAGAAGACTATACTTTTGTAAAATTTACAAATTTGATCGCTTAATAATAACAAAATTATTTTATTTTAATAGTAAAAGCGTACTATAACTTAGTAATACAGGTACCGTAATTTTAGTTTTTGTAACTGCATATTACTGTAAGTATACAATTGTGACCCAATTAAGCAATGTATCTGTTCAAATAAAGATTTTCTTATTTATGGTCAATAAACTAGCTTAAGGGAAAATATTGAAACTAGACACATTACCTACAAAAGCTAAGAACCATCGATGTTACCCTAACTTACCTACGCCAAGGAAGCGTCTGGATAAACCATGCTATGTCCTACTAGAAACGTTACATAACATACAGTATATATAGTACAGGGGATAGTTACACCAGACTAGCCAGAGGAGAGCGCGATCACAACTGCAACATTGTCACTACCGAGCTGTATTCGCAACGGAAAACTGTGCACATTATTTAGGATTGGTAAACACTATTACGCCAACTACACCTTCTTCACAATAATTTGAAAAGAACAAAGAAGAGTGCTAGTATATACACCTACTAACTCTCATGGGACCCAAATGTTTAACACCGGGTCCTTGATCATCAGACTGGGATCAGTACATCTATATACGCGTAGAAATTACTGAAATTTAAAAGAGAAGAAGATAGTAATCGATCGGTAACGGCTAATCAGATGGAACACATCGGAATATGAGTCTTTGTAGTCATCCTCATGCGGAATACGATCCAGCGGGAAAACGATGCATGGGCCATTGGGTTCTTAGTGGGTGAAACTTTTACTTACCATTTACTAAAAGCATAAATTGGCCAGTATCCTTATTCTACCTTATCCCTTTATTCTTTTCAATACAAACCCAACTTATAGCCAATGGTAATTTTTGCAACAGAGAAATACATATACAGTGAAAAATGAAATGAAATTAATAATGACGAAATTAATTATTAACATTTAGTACAAGCTAAGCTATAAAAAGTGTATGTGAACTAGAAATAATCTAGACGTAACTTATTAAGTACGAATAGTAATAAATTATAATAAAGACAATAAGAAAAATAAAACAAGCAAACTACTTGAATCAGTATTGTGGGATTAACTCGGCACCTAGAACTAACGATTCTAGGCAATAATTTTAACTTAAGGAGTAAACTAAATTAGGAGCTAAGTCGTCAATCTTAGCCGTCATAACACAAACCGCCATAAACCGAAAATGGACACATAATAACGATAAGGTACAAAACTAAAATTATAACGAAAAAAGTACTTACACATACATCGCATAAATTCATTAGCCAGTATAAACCACTAAATATTGTAAGCTGGCGGACATTTGTGTCTATAAAACATTTATACCATGACTTCCACATAAGAAATTTAAACATTAATGTACTTTAAAAACTGTGAGATATTTTAACCACCCTTGTTTATTACACATTTTTATATTTTCTTAGATCACTTAATACAAAGTTAGCACTTACACGTTTTTTATATCGCTTAAGGTTTCAAGGTAAAGACGGTACAAGGTTTTGCGTAGTAGACACCAACATAGTTTACTACAGTGTTGACATTGTGTTTTATAGTAACTTAAACGAACTGTATTTTCAGACACAACACATTGTAGATTTGTCGGTCCACACGGATTACTTTGGCTGCAGAATACTCGTACTGTATGAGCCTGTCACTCACTGGTGCTACCACAACACAATCCATGTGTGAAATATCTATGTCTCTAACCACCGTGGCCAGCCTGTTATACCGAAAATATTTGTTTCGGTCAACGTTTGCTACACCTGAGTGTACCACTGAAAATGAATATTTGTACTAATTGTCATGTTACCGTACTTTGCTGATAGGATATGCAAACACACTTAATTTAGCGACTGTCTTATTGTTCATCTAATTATTTAAAAATGTTAACTTATAATTTAGTTAAATTATAGCATTAAAGTCTAGCATTCGCAGTACCCAGTATTAGGACCGAAAAAGAGACAAGTTAATGTTAAAACACTGTAATATAAATATATTTTTATTGCTATCCCAATGGTGGTCACTTCAACACTTTCTTTGTTTAAAGTTTGTCATTTACGATGGAAGTTTGGAAAGGATAGCAAGATTTCGGACATTTGCAAACGTTATTGATTATAAAAGGTATAACACAACGTTTCGAATATTGGAGGCTGTCCTGTTTATTAGATGGGGGAGGCATTTATACAAACAGAAAGAAGTAAAGAATGTAAAGAAAAGGGTTCAAACATACCCCAAAAGGACCACAATCACACATCTCACTGGATTGAGATCCTCGTACTTGTGATTTGTGCTCGGGACTTCCATCCTGTGAATTGACAACGCCTGGACTGGACTCCAAGCAGTTTTTGGGTATGTTTGAACCCTTTTCTTATAAACCTTGTGTTATATCTTTAATAACCTATAACGATGGCAAATGTTCGAAATCCTGTTATCCTTTCAACACTTTCATTGCCCAGTAAATTTGTACGTGCATTGCTTATAAAACAAACATTCCATTGTTTTATTTATTCAGATTCTAGATAAATTAATAAGTTACGCTAACAATGCATTGATTTTTAAAGAAAGTTTTATTTCGAACTTCCACTTACTGTAACTGATTTCCAAAAATGTATAGATTAGTGAAAAAATAGTAACTCTCCAACAGGAGTGTTTATGTCGTAATTACCAATCTTCTGAAAATATGTCTGGTTGACATCTTTGGGAAGCTGAGAATGCACTTACATTTTTATACTACGCATACGGTGTATAAAATATTTAAGAGCACCAGGGACGTAGCCGGCGAGGCAGACCAAGGGGTCCGAACCCCCTCCCCCACAAAGTTTCAATTTTTTCAATTACATTTTTAGTAAACGATTATTATTTAAAGCATTCAGTATTACTGTCATGTATTACCGAAAGATCGTTCTCAGCAAAGAAACGGGCCAAGAACCTTTTAAGGAACAAAATGGGGCCTTACTCTCTGTCCACTACGGGAAAATATCGGTTGTCTGGATCCCCCGAAATTTTTCCAACCAGCGTTCTTGGAGAGCACACACATAAATTGAAGACTTAAATCCAATTGAAGTATAAATCCTGTTAGAATTAAAAACTAGAGATACATACGCTTTACCCAATACACATAGCTAATAACTATGTCAATAGAGCAGCATTATTAAAATTAGAAATACTTAAAATGTTTATATTTATGAGTCTGTCCGGCTTCAAATTATAGTAAAAATAACTTACAAACAGCTCATAAAATAATGCACATAAATGAAAATTATAAATAACTAACCTGTACAAAACCAATGTTAATATTACGAAAATTCATTATTTTTAATTATTGCAAGTTCTTAATTTTGAGTTTTATTTTTCCATTTTGTGGACGTTGTAAGATATAATACTATCTGTAATAATTATATTTTATAGTAATACAAAAATATATTATTGCTGCGAAGTTACATAGTAAGATAATAATATCCATAATCATATCTAGAGAATAATCGGAAATGTGATGCTCCTAGGATTGGTGATGGCTAGGAGCACCCTGTTCTTGGTAGGAGTCTGCAAGCCTTAGCGTTAGTATTTAGTATACTATATAACTTTTTTCTGTTTTCAGAATTCACAGCTGTTCCTTAAAAAAAATTGAAGTGTTTGAAACAACATAAACTGCCCTTTGGTTCAAGGTCTTTCGCTACTAAGGTCGTTACAATATTTTGGTAAGAACTGTATAATCTGTATTTGAAGCAGCAACAGAATTCCTGCTCTCACAAAACCGAGGGTACCGATGAATCTGTAATTATCAAGTGTAAAATTTAAAGTATGTCTCTATTAGGATCAATTTTTAAGGTTTGTTCTTTAACACTCTTTAATCTGCAAAAGACAATTTTTAAAAACCCATATTTTCTTGTACCTAAATTTCTTGAATTTAATTTGATATCGACCTATACTTAAATGTGCGTATTTATTGTTTAAAAGGATTACATAAATAAATTAAAATGTCACATCATGTGGGGCACTTGCAGTTTTTAACATTTAAATAAGTTTTTTACAAATCATTTTTAATTTACAATTGTTTTAAAACTTTTATTTAATACTAATAAACCCATTTAATTAATTTAACAATAACCTAAATCTTGCCATAGGGCCATCGCGTGTGTATTTTATATCCTCTATAGACCCGTATTTGACTAACGCTGTTGAAGTGGGAGAGGAAAAATAGTTCTATATGACTATTGGTGTTACACTGTTTTATATTAGGCTATGTACGTAAGTTTAAATAAACAAACGTAAGGTTAATGTGGTAACAGTTGGAGGTAGGTAACGAGGTCTGGCCTGTTGCTTAATTATGCTACCATCTGACATGAATATACTATTATATAACTAAGTTTAAATAAACAAACATAAGGTTAATGTGGCAGCACTTGGAGGTAGCTAACGAGGTCTGGCCTGTTGCTCAATTATGCTACCATCTGACATGAAAACTATTATATAACTAAGTTTAAATAAACAAACATAAGGTTAATGTGGCAACAGTTGGAGGTAGCTAACGAGGTCTGGCCTGGTGCTCAATTGTGCTACCATCTGACATGAAAACTATTATATAAGTAAGTTTAAATAAACAAACATAAGGTTAATGTGGCAACACTTGGAGGTAGCTAACGAGGTCTGGCCTGGTGCTCAATTGTGCTACCATCTGACATGAAAACTTGCCGAGAATACAGTTGCCAGTAGTACGGTGCTGGTCGCACGAGTGCGTGAATTTCAGCCGAGTGTGAAATATCCTTTGTGCTCACCCACCGCAAACTATGCACTTCATGCTGAACGTTGCGTTGGCAAAAATAAACGTTGTGGATTGTGGTTTTAATGCTTCACCATTTGTTCATATTTAACTGCAAACCATTTAGATGATTATCTGTCGCAAGGTTTGTGTTTATAGTAATCAGTTTATCCGGTTAACGGTGTACTAGTATTATCAAAACAGCTAAAAATGGAAATTTCTATTTAAACTTCAATAATTGTTCTACAGTGCGGCAAATAAACTGTTTCTAATGAAATAGCTTTATAATATTTGTTTCTCGTCTATTTCAACAATATTTATAAGCTAATAGCATTTACCTGCGGCTTCGTACCCAATTTCGTTTAAAAAACAGAGACACCATGGGCATAATTATGGCCACTATAATTTACTCCGGTCTTAGTATTTTTGTGTTGCATAGTTGTTGACATGCCTTATTTCCCCGATTATGACAAATATACATATACACCGATATGAGAAACCTAATTTATATCTCCTTTCTACCATTTTCAGTGTAGGCTACTTCCAGTCTAAGACATTTCTGGTGCTATAGTTGAGTTCGCTTTGTTTGCCTCGCCAAGAAGATATATAAATAAACACAGAAGCCTACTTTTGGCAAAAGACAACTAAGATGGGTTTTATGATAGTCTTTAAATTTATAGTAAAATGTAAATAGTAACCTTGTCTTTGATGTCTGCATTATTGCATTGACCAAGCATTGTATCCTTAATGTTTGTTAAAATGTATAGTTAAAAGTATATGTTTACTTAAACGTCTAATTTTCTTATCTGGATATTTTATTATTCTGAGCTCAAAAGTGGTTGCTCAAAATATTGAAACAAGAATGGTTCTTACTATCAAGCATTTTCTATGCTTTCTAGACTACGTAAACAAATTTATAATAATAACTATATTAATAATTTAAAACATTGATGTGCTGTCATAAAACAATTTTTTCACCGAAAAGTTGATTAGGTACATTTAACAGGCTTAAATTATTTAACTTGCATACATTTAACCACATACTATGGATTTCTGTTCTATATAGAAATATCTGTAGTCTGTGGTGTAATTTTCAATTAGTAACATTAATTATTAGTAATGATTACTAATAATTATTAGTAATTGAATTATTATTAATTCAATTAGTAATGATTAATTCGTCACTTTAGAGACCTGTGGAAGGTAGCCCGGAGGGAATTTTGAAATAGGAATAGTTTGTGTTAACCAGGGACTCCAAGAACGTAAAGTTTCAAAATAATCGGTCCATTAGGTTTTACGTGATTGAGTAATACACACTCGTATACACAGGCAGACACCATTGGATTTTTATATAATAGTATAGATTGTATATTAGAAAAGTACTATATAAATTATTTGTATACCCAAAACATATAAATTAGTAGACTATACATTGGTTTGTTTAATTTGATTATTTTTTAATTTTGATTTGTAACTTTACTTAGATAAAAAGGATCAAACCTTTTCAATTGAAGGGGTTGTTCTAACTTAAGCGTAAAAATATATCTTGGCTTCAAAAATTAAAGCAAAGACAAAGTTTGATGAATGTGACAGTACAGTAAGGGAAACGCGCAAAGGGTGTATTGGTTATAAAATACTGCACTAGCTGTTAATCGTAGCCATACTCGTAATTCCCAGTATTTCAGAAGTATCACGCTACTTTAAAATTACACCACGCATTGCTGAGACCAGTGGGAAATGTCCCTATATTCGGATACGCAGCCGGAATCATTGATATCAGTATAACTGATATTAACTGATATGTCGGACACAGTCAGGGAGCAAAGCTATTTTCGACTATTAACTAGCATACATTTATTGTCTATGAAACATCTCGTGGCAATTGCTTGAGATTTACATATCAGGTACTACAAATAAGTAGGCTACAGTGGAGTTCAATTCTTAAGGTGGAGAGAAGAACATTTTCGTAGTGTTCATTTATGATGTAATATGATTGTTTATGCAAACATACATTTTTAAACAGTGATGGTCGGGTAATTTCTCAGATGTTTAATAGTTTCCTTTTAAAAATCCAATATCAGTGGGTGAAGATGTTAATTTGGAGAACTGACACATTTTTTAAAGCAATGAATATGAATCTGTGAGAAGTTTTGTAACAGGTGTCTCAATAGTTTGAATTTTAGTTATATTTAAATTTAAGTCACAACGAAGCAAAACCCTAAAATCGAATAAAACTATTGGATTTGAATGTTAATTATGAGGAAATATTATTTTCTCTAAGTTTTACAATTTTACATTGCAAAAACGTAAGGAACCGATTCACTTTTTTAAACCCTGAAGCGAGTAGCAGTTTCTTAGGGAGTAGCATTAGTTAATTTAAACTAAAATTTACATCTTTTGATTGAGTAGTAGGCTATATGAGATTTCAACAGTTAGATACACTGAACAAAATGAAATCATTTTTCAGCTGCAATCTCGTTATTCTAAGAAGCAAAGTTGATTTAATTTTTTAAAACGATTTTCATTGTATTTTCAAAATTTATATCATGAAGCGGTAAAAACTAGCTTAGTACACCAAACGCGTGATCGCAAATAAAATAATTTTTGGCCCAAGCAGACTATAAAGCCGTATCTTTCTTACACGTTAAATGTCTTAGGAATAGATAATATGATACAGTAGATAGACTACGTAGTACGTACAATCTATCAAGTATCCAAACAGACATGTTTATACTAAATCTGAGTATTGTTGTAGTTTAAAATTACAAAAATGCTATTAGAGCCGTCTTATTTTTTTATGTTGTGCAACAATCTTTCGAGTAAATACCGAAAATAGAATAAAATTTTGATATTGATTATAAGTACATGGTCGTCTTTATTGTCATCGCCTCATTCTCAGGTTTGGTTTATAACTCCTCAACTTCTAAGATTTTAGCTCTCAATAACGGATTATAAAGAACTAGACTAATACTTAAATTACGTTTACACCATTGTCTTATACTAATAAATGACATCCGAAGGAGGTGATTTTAGAGGAATTGCAACATTCCTAAGCAGTTTTCATAGTTTAATCAATTGGATTGGAGAGAAGAACATTTTCATAGTGAACATTTACGATGTACCCTAATATAGTAGATGTAATATTTCCCACTAGACTGCATTGCCGCAATCCCGTTATTCTAATAAACAAAGTTTATTTAACGGTTAAAGCGATTTTCAACATTTACATCATAAAGCAGTAAAAAGTAGCGGTAAAAAGTAGCACACTTGCGTGATCGCAAAAGAATAATTTTTGGCCCACGTGTAAATGAAAAATAAACTTTCCTAAAGTGTAATCTAAAAGAAAAATATTTGGAACAAAATATTATCATAGTAATTACAGTATATTATAGTAATAACTTTACTAATCATCTAATTTATATTTCAGTTTACAATCAGCTAATATATATTTCACATAATTCACCATCATTCTCAAAGACAACACAAACCAGAATGAGATTAGTAACTGAACCAACAGAATTCGTTAGTGTAGCGTTACATCCCGCCAATGTTAGTTCTAACTCTAGCCGTCGGATGGCGCGGTGATCAGTGTTCCAGTGAGGCTCCTGTATTGTAGTAATGGGAGAATCGAATACGGTGTATTCAAAAGCACCCTTGTATTCGAGTATGTATTAGAATACTTTATCTGCGTTGGTATTTCTAACAAACAAGTCTAGACTTGTCTTACTTCCTTCTCGTAATCCATTGTTTCTTGGTTATTTGGGATTGCCCTGGCAAAAAGGCGGGAAAATCCTTTGCTTTTTTGTGTCTCCTACAAACATGCCATACCGTACCCAAGAATTTTGACCTTCAGAAAATATGTATTTGTTAACTTGCTACTTCAGTCCCAACTGAAAAATTCTTTTCTACTGCAGGTTTTGTCACAAATGATCGTAGAAATAGACTGAAGGCAAAAGCCCCAATCATATTTTTTTGTACTCAACAATATGAAATACACATTCATTTTTGTCTTTATTGTTTACAAATTTATTTATTAATTGCATATTTGTACAATTATACATATTAACAAGCTTGAAAATTTTCAATTTATTATTCCAAAATATACATAATTATATTCATTTAAAACCCTCCAATGAATACTTGTATAATATATGAATACGAATACAGCTCTTGAATATTTTATTTGAATACCCACTATTAGCCCAAACGAATGAATACTGCAGGTTTGAATCGATTCTTCCAGAGAAATTGTATTCATTTCAAAAGCAATCGAATTCATTTTGAGGTATTCGAATATGTGAATAGTATTTGATTCTCTCATCACTACCGTATTGGCATGAATTGTTACACAGGCAATGTGACTAGTACCACAATTGAATTCGAATTTAAACATTTATTGTTCATAGACAAATCAATGAATATACAGGTAACAACACTTAATTGAAGTCGGTACAGCTTTTGGAATGCACCTAAAAATATACTATCACAGACTAAAGATATTTCCATAGATACATAGAAATAGTTTTAGTCTGTGATACTACATAACCTTAAAATAATTTTATTTAAAGGTTTTTTTGTTTTACGTAGTCAAGACATTCATAATGCGTTAACATACAGCCAGTTTTGTCTGGCATTTGGCAATTGGATTAAAGATCCGACCCCTTTCGCACATAAAGATGTTACATTATTCTTGGTATCTATTCACTGTTTCAGTTGTTGACATCTTCTGTAGACGCAGTGTTCGAAAATCTTCACATGACGGTATGGTCTAATTGTAGAGTCAAGTAACTAAAACTAAGTAAGGTTTTGGTGTTTGCATTGTAAATTTTAATTTAGCCTTAGTGGACAAGGCAGAAAGGGTGCATCTAATATTGAACATGTAGTCGTGTATACTTTTGAAAGCAGTTAATTTTTAACAAGTTAGTGTGGAATTTGACTTTAACACATTTCATAAATTTCATAGAAATATATTGAAGGGGGTTTGAAACAATAATGTTAAAAGAATACACAATTTCTGATCATAGCTAAAGACCCGAAATTTAGGAAATTATTGCCATTATTTTCCTATCTTCACCTTTAGCGGTTCTGGATAGCCAAGTTAATAAAGAACTGGGTAAAACTATAATTCAATTACTTTACAAGTATCAATTCGTCGAAAATTAAGAACCGTAACTAAAGTGCATGTGATTGATAGTTCAGATAGTAGCCTTTCTAGTGGCAACATATTCCACGGTTATTTAATTTCCGTTGGTCAAGTTCCTTCCTTCGGTTGGATCTAAAACTTGTGCTGGAGAACAACGAACAGTAAAAGATGAGGACTACCACCAAGCTTTCTGGACAGATTCAAGATGGATTCTGGACGGATCTGTTTCCTCTGGTTTTCTCTTCTTCATTACATATTACATTATTGTAGTCTACTGCCTTATCTAGTGTTCCAATACAAACCTGACGATTAAGTGAAACCGATTGAAAGACTTCATGGACACCATCTCCCATTGGTTCTATAGAGTGCTGGCTAATAATGATAGCACCGCACATGGCAGGGAGCCCGTGCGACAATCGGTGCCGTGGTGGAGCTCTCAACACGGTTATCGCATTACCACGATTGGCCTCCTTGGGTCCCGACAGGACCCCTATTCTGTCTCATCAGTTGATCACCACTCATATTCCCTGTGGTCCATTCAGACTTACATGGGCGGCTCAACCCTTCCTCTCCGTCTTTGATAATTGTTTACCTATTACAAGAGCACTTAGATTATTAGAAGCTACATTCTAAACCAAAACTTATTTTGGTATTGGCATATTGGGTACAATATTATTTTGGAACTTAGAACATCTTAACAATATTAAGTTTAAAAATTAAAATTAAAATGCTACGACTGCATGTGATAGTCTATACATTGGGTTGTGGACTAACAAAATTGGTGATTTGCAGAATATATCTTAAATACATTATCTATTAGTGTGCAAATCAGGCCTTTCAAACAAACTTTATGCAACCTTGGCAGAAATTTAGCTGTCATCGCCTTTCTTTCATGGTGCATTGGCTTTTTAAAAGATAAATAATAATTTATAACTGTGTTGTGTGTGTAGGGTGCTTGATTCATACGTAATAGATTTCCGCAAATATGATCTACATTTGTCATTGTTAGTTCATTGGTCGATAACCAAGTTGGTTTCTGTAAGCACACAACTTTTTGTAAAATGGTTTACAGACAATTTGTCTGAGAAAAAGATTTCAACTCCACTAATTTTCCCCAACAGCCGAAGTGAAAGAATATGGTTGTACATGACTACATCTTTGAAATTACATGCCAACAAATGTGAAAATCTGTAAAAGAGAACTAGGTTATAATAACTGATTTTACCAAATTTATTCATGTACGCCTAGGTGGAAAAACACTCCAATTCTCTTCTTTCTCCTGCACAAATTTCATTAGCTCATATGTCGACGACAACTAAGAAAACGACGTATTTTGCACGATGTTTAGAGGAAATATTTCAGCCGACAACTCGAAAACAGTTCATTTGTAATTGAAGTTGGTGGCATAATTTGCAAACGGAACAAACTTATAGATTGCTCATAGGCAGCAGATAATCGTTTGAAGTTAAAACCTCCTTCGTTAATTCCAAGTTTTATTTCTGCACCGCCTCAGGGCATAATTAGAAGGAACTTCTGAAGCAAGACTGAAGCTTAAACAAGAATAATTGACGCAGGAAAGGGTAAACTTTGGCGATAGGAAGGGGTGAAGGAGGGGTGTAATGGGGTTCGGGTCACGTACAACCCTTGCTCAATCAAATCATCGCACAGGGAATAAACAAGTTGCAGCCAAACTGTGTAATCTCCCCTTACAGAGCGATCTTGGCGCCAAGTGCTGTTATCTGTTGACAAAGCTACGAACTACCAACGACAGTTCACTGCTTCAATGTAGCAATGTATTGAAGAAGTACACAAGTTTAAACTATTAAACACTAAAGCCCGTTTAAGACACAAAGATGAACTTATATTAATAATAATCACGAGTTAACTAAATACTATTTTTCAATAAATTACTCAAAAAGATTCCTTCAAGAACCAGGCACGGAATGCACGAGACGCCCGAAAGAAGCAAAAAAATTTTATTATATGTTCTTCAAGCATGTTGGACAAAATTAGAAAAATAAAATTGTAAGTATATATTGTTAAAGGTATGATAATTACGGTTTGCGTATCCAATATTCAACAAACCCACAGATAAATGGGTTTATATAATATTTAAATAAGATAAAGTAAAGTAAAGATGTCTTATTGTACCAGGCGAAATTAGGACTAATAAGACCTCTCTAACACTTAATCCTCCTCTTTTAACTCTCCAACGGTTTAAAGTGACTTCCGAACCACCACCAATGACCGTGACAATAAGAAAAGCCTACAATTTAAAATTTGTTGTTTTTGAAAATTTTGATCCAGTGATTGGTGTATGCCACGATTAGTGCATTGTCCGAAAACGATGCTTAAGTATGATTTAGTACTATAAAATTACCCTACATCTTTATTTGGTACTTACGTAATCAGACTTTTACCACTCCATTTTCGTGTTTATATTTTTTTAACATCGATAAATCACATGTTAGGTAGCTATTTTGACACAATGTATGTTATAATACAAAAAATACGCCTTCTAATATACTGAAATGATGTCATATAACAAAAATTACAAATCCACATAATAATTATGGTCATACAACAAACTGTTCTACGCCAGAATTCGATACTAAGCATTTGCTCATTGTTGCTACAAATCTATCCCGGAAACATATTCTTACTCAAGAAAAAAAATCTTGTAGATCATCTAAAAACCATATTATTCAAATAAGAAATAAATTATAGTAATTGTATCCGTCACATATGTTTTATATAAAAGAAATTGTAAGGTTATTAATTATGTTTTTTACTATCACTTATACGTTATACGTTTAATGTTTCAGTAGGCCTACTTATAAATAATATCAATTGTTTTAAGCTTTTTCAATACCCCTTCATTAGACAGGCAATTCATAAACACCCTATCCAAGAATAGCGGGTACGATTGTTCATGAACAAAAAGAAGAAAAACGTTCCAATAACAACAATGAATAGAGCAACAATTAACAATAGAGGCTGTGCAGAGGACATTCCTCCGTGGATGTTCTAGACCTTTCCTGGGCTGGTTAGATTAGATACACAAGAAAAGGCTACGAAGTTTTTAAGTTACTTATTGTTCAGCTCATCTATTGTTGTGAATTTGTTTTATTAATGAGGCCTTCATGACAACAAATCCAAGAGTCCAAGAAATTTACAAAATATTCATTTTCTACAGGTAGGGTACCGTATATATAATTATTATTGATGTTTTATTAAAAGTGATAACAAGTTTTAAAACACTACTTAAAGAGTCTATTATCTTTCATAAGCCATTTCGTCATTAATTCAATACTTTCGATTTGCTATGAATAATTGAGAATGGGCATGTAAATTTACAAAACAGATTTAATAACATCTGCTTGAGTACTGTTTGTTTGTTGTTTTTTCTCGTCACAATGAAAGTGAAATAAGGATCCACCCTCCACTTGGCGCTTTATAATCGTCTACCGTTCCCCCATTTCTAACAATTTGCAGGACAGAAGAGCCCATCTCAACAGTATGACGGGCCATTTCACGCCCATAATTGTAACTGTAATTAGTGTTGTTTAACTGCGCGGACTGTTGGCCGACTGATCGATGCCGGGGTTGTGCGGGGGTGCGGGGGGGCAGGGGAGGGTAGGTTGTCAGGTGCAGACGCCGGGATGACCCGCGCCACAGCCGTCACTGGCCGCAGGGGGTGCTGTCACTATCATCTTCCGCAACATTCACTAATCATTATTGTTTTCCACCATCGGGACTTGACATCTGCAAATATTGGAGCGAATGTACCTGACTCCGACTCTCAGGTAGTTAGGTTATGACAGGCGTCATGTCCGCCTCGCGGAGCACCCTCTCCAGACCCGCGTTTAACGGTTAGCCTTACAGCATCGTCTCTCACAGAATGCACACTACAGTGTTTTAAATATCGGAACAATTGCAGTAAAGGTCAACATTTCAGTTAAAGTTTAAATTGGTAACTATTTTAAATTCCCTACATGGGCTTCTAGCACAGGTAGAATGGCGTTTTTCATTCTGTTCCTTCCAAAACATTACTTAGACACCATGGGGCGGGAAAATAAAACTTGAAACTTACTTAACAGGTTTGTTATTTAAACACGAATTGATATGGATATGGTGCGCGCAAGGAACTCTCACAGCAAAATAATACCACCCACAATAATAGCATATAACTCAAGTGGAAGAGAGATAAAGTGAGTTTGAGTGGAAGAGAGGGCTAAAATAGCCCTCTATTCCACTCAAAATAAAATCATTTATCATTTCATAACTAAAGATAACAATAAAAATATCAGGAAATTCTACTTGCATGGAAAAATATAGATTTTTCAACCTGGTTTTCACTCTGAAGTCTTTCCTAATAAAACGACAATGTTAATAAATAACATATTATTATCTAAAAATAACAACAAGTTATTTTCTTTTCAAATTCTCTATATTATGTACCCCACAGTAAAACTATACTGGACACATACAAATAAAAATGACAACTCCAGGTAACAATTATTGAGGTGATGGAGACAGCAACAAGTAATCAAGTGATACAACGGTGTATCGGTGGATCCTACAGACCGTAACGAAAGTCAAAAGTAAAAAATGGAACCCTTTTTTCAGTCGATCTTGCTTTGAAGGCGACATTTCAGGTTATGTTAAAATGTTCCATCCTTTTATGACACCAACCAATTCAACAAAATGACGTCATCACACGAGTTGGTAATTTACGGTAAAAGCCGTATGATTCACCTTTAAAATGCATTCAGTTTGTTTACAAAAAACTTTACAGTTTGTGTTTTTTCTGCGTTTACTTGTTGCCATCGTGATTACTAGCCCTTTGACCTTTTTAGTGAAAAGTTTGATTTACTTTGGCCTTTTTACTTCAAAAAAAGTGAGTTCCTACTTGGATCAAGAGGAACCTACGTACAGTAAAAATCTCTAAGGACCTCTTTATTATCTTAGTTATCACACAGACGAACATAGAACGACACGATTTTAAGAAGAGCCTCTAGGATCCTTTACAATCCTTTAATAAAAATAATACCAACCTACCAACCCCATGCAAACAATAAGAAATATTAGTTAATGCAATATAATAAATGGCAACCACGTAAACCAGATCCTTACGTAAAAAGTAAGAAACCTTAACCCTCTTGTAGATTCAGGAGCAGTTTTCTTATCAAAGAACAGCTGATATATTTACGGCTGGGAATGCGGAAGTCGACCATCTGAAGGATATAAGGACAATACCCTTTCCAGACACAACCCGAGGGAAGAAAGGACGTATGTCATTGTCCTTATAAAGACAGGAGGCTAGAGTTGTAGAAGCTGCTTAATCCGTTCTATAAAAAAATCTAAATATTGAATCTCAATGGTATTCATAACACCTTCCACAGACTGGAGTCAAACTAGATAAATAAACTATATTTGTAAAATAAACTTATCTTATACATCTATGCAAACAAGATTGTATAAAGAGAAATTGAACTAATCTTTGAAAACGTTTTCAAAAATTATAATTTCAAATATTTAACAAAAAGTAAATATATTAATTAGTACAATGTTGCCTGTTATAACTTTGGGAAAGGTGTCTAACTATATTGCGGTCAGTTTCGACGATTACTCCCAATACTAAAGCCGATAGGAATTGGCCAATGTTCATTCAGTTTAGGAAGAATTTTCAATACCAAATAGTTGAAATTTCCTTAGCAATTTGCGATAGTAAATTTGTATAGTCTTCAAGAAAAGATTTGTTTTACATTTTCATTAGCATATAAATGGGGCAGGAGAAAATAAGAAGGGATAATTGAAGAGGTTACGAATAGTAGGGTGAAGTCTGGCACCTACAAACCCTTTTAGTTCACTACACTTCCACAGTGGAATAGATAGATTGACTATCTGACCGCGCAGAGCTCCCTAAGTTCTAGTAGTCATCCTGCTTTTCCTAGACACGATAACTCGATTTGGGAAGCAGAGCTGTCTCAATTATATTAATTCTGAAGTATCAAGACATTTATATCCTCCATAAATCATACAAAGGATGGAATTTATGGTTTGAAACCAAAAATAGTAAAGTGTCAAATATACTTACTTCGAATATTAAAATGCTAAGTGGTTCTACACTGTACAAAATAATGTAGGCTAAAGACTACCACATGTAATTTTGAGACAGTTTTTCCACATTCCAAATACAAAAAAGAAATTCAGATGAGGACAACTTATAGGCTAGACTTCCAACATCCAAACCAATACTTGAATATGAAACGATAAAAGGAAATACGACTTTGTCTCTTGACAATGAGCAATAACCATCTTTAAACGAATTTAGCTCAAAATATAACTAGGCAATTAATATCATTAGTAATTATTGTTAGATTTAAACGGAGCACACTCGAATTGTCTTTTTCAATTTGATGTTCACCAGAGGCAAAGATAAATGAATGTGTGAGAAGCATAACTACGTAGAATCTCCAAAAAAAGAGGAGACATAAAGTCAACATGATCTCCTGGTCAGGAAGAACGCCACTGAAGCGGTCCTCTACCAGTAGTGGCGCAAGTGGTGAAGATTTTAGTACGTAATCTTAGAAGGCGAAGGGAGGGAGTGTGTTGCCGTTCAAACAGAACTTAAATAAAATTCAGAGCCTTTGAGGTGCAAATCCATTCCTTTTTCTGAAAAAAAATCCATAGATATGAGAGAGGATTCAGGTAAGACGATTTTGACTCTGACAAAACACTGCCTTCTCTTGCAGCGTCCAAGTTGAAGCACTTACATACCAATCATATTACTTTGGCATGTTGGAATATCTTTGTATTGGAAGTTGATTGTAAGGATTATAAAGAAAGGTTCTAACAAGTAATACGAGGCCTTTTCATAACTAATACAGGTCCTCATTTATTGCCAAAGATCAATTAATAGTCATTACCAATCAAGAAGTTGTGCAGTTTTAATTTTTTCGAAACTGAAATTCAGTTTCCATTCTGAATTTCATCTACTGATCAATCCGAAGTCATCAGACCACCAAAACGTCATGTTATCAATGATATCATCCAGAGGTTGCATACGTCAGGTATGGGTTCCTATATAATGTGACCTCAGACATTCTTCGTAATTCAGGAACACGACAATAATCTTGGTGTAAAATTCATTATAAGTTTGGTATATGTTATCAAATCTCGTAATCTTAATTTAAATTATGTGCCCTCAGACAATCTTTGGAATTCAGGTACACGCCAGCAATCTTGGAGGAAAATTCATTATAAGTTTGGTATATGTTATCAAATCTCGTAATCTTAATTTAAATTATGTGCCCTCAGACAATCTTCGTAATTCAGGAACACGACAACAGCTTGGTGTAAAATTCATTATAAGTTTTATATATGTTATCAAATCTCGTAATCTTAATTTAAATTATGTGCCCTCAGACAATCTTCGTAATTCAGGAACACGACAACAGCTTGGTGTAAAATCCATTATAAGTTTTATATATGTTATCAAATCTCGTAATCTTAATTTAAATAATGTGACCTCAGACATTCTTCGTAATTCAGGAACACGACAACAGTCTTGGTGTAAAATTCATTATAAGTTTGGTATATGTTATCAAATCTCATAATCTTAATTTAAATTATGTGCCCTCAGACAATCTTTGGAATTCAGGTACACGCCAGCAATCTTGGAGGAAACTCATTGTAAGTTCGGTATGTGTCATAAAATCATATAATCTTAATATAAATAATATGCCCTCAGACTATCTTTGGAATTCAGGATCACGAAAACAATCTCGGAGGAAACTCATTATAAGTTTGGTATTGGTTATCAAATCGTTAATTTTAATAATGCCCTGAGATAACCTTTAGCATTCAGGATCACGACAACAATCTTAGTGTAAATTTAATTGTAAGTGTAGAATGTGTTATTAAATCCCATAATATTAATTTAAATAATGTGCCCTCAGACACTCTTTGGAATTCAGGAACACGACAATAATCTTGGTGTAAAATTCATTATAAGTGTAGTATGTGTTATCAAATCGTATAATAGTAATTTAAATAATGTGGTCTGAGATTGTCTTTGGAATTCAGAATCACGAAAACAATCTTAGTGGAAACTCCTATAAGTTTGGTATGTGTTATCAAATCTCATAATCTGTAATTAAATAATGTGCCCTCAGACAATCTTTAGAAGTCAGGATCACGACAACAATCTTGGAGGAACCTCATTATAAGTTTGGTATGTGTTATCAGATCTCATCTTAATTATTGTCCTGAAACTCTCCAAAGATTGCAACATTTCACCATTGACGTCCATCTATTTTTACCGTGAGGAGGTCCACCCAGAGAACAGTCAGTGTGACAGGTCGACCCGCCCCGCACAGCTGAGAGTGACTGCGATGACAACACTGTGAAGCATTACACTCACGTAGCTCCGGGACGGGGGAGTTTTATTCCGCTCACAAATTGAGTAGCAGCCAACTCGATTAGCGAGCCACCTCGCCGAACGACCCTCTCGCGTTGATGCGATCAAGGCATTAAGTGGCAAGTGAATTAAATGACTACTAACACAAGTGCCGAATGCGCTGCTCTGGGGATTAGCGCCGTACCGGTCACGCACGGCCCTCTATGGTGGCTGGCTACAGTCAGGGATAATTTGAGTGGTTTTGATTGTGGCTCAAGATCTACAATTTTATAGTTGTGTTATTGACGCATGCGCATTCAATTTAAATATCAATCCTTTGTTCTCCGTTTTGCTCTTGATAATCAACAAGATGTACACATTTAATAGTTTTGTAAAAGACGCATGCGCATTCAATAAAATATCAACCCTTTATCTCCGTCCTTGATAGTCAAATTTCATCACGTCGTCAGAAGCTACCAACTGCCATTTTATGTATACTAGACTACTGTTATGGATTTTATGAAAAGTTTTTTATAGTATTTAGTATAACAATATACAACTTAAAAGTATATAACTTGTAATATTTTTTTAATCACGTACTCGTAACTTATTAATCGTACTTATTTCTTCAGGACAAATGTCTAGTTAAAAATTAATTACAGACCAAACAAACCGTTTAATACCAATGTTTTATAGTGCAAATATTACCAGATGAATATCATGTTACGTTATTTGTAATCGTTTACATAAAGCACTTTTTCTTCTTCTTCTTCTTCTAGTTCAAAATTAATTACAAAGGCATACATCAAATGTGGTTTTCGCTGGCTATCATTTTCCATCAAGAGTCATAAAACGGATGGCGTTTAACTAAATTTATCCTCAATTTTAATTGCATAAACATCGCTTCTGATATCAAATCCTATCCAGCATAACGAGTAAAATGAATGTCTACAATTCACATATGATTAGCCATGCTATAAGTTTGCGATTGTTTATAGAATGGCATGTTCTATCATAAATTTTCCTAAAATTATGATCCTTTCCACATTGTCACTAACGAGGATTAAGCGGATACTATATTCTATTGTGCCTCAACGTTCACACCTTAGTTACGCTGGCCTTGTAAGTAAATTGTTGGAACTTTGTCTAAATAACTGGTAATAGCAAAATTTCATAGTATAATAACACTAATAAATTAAATCTCGTTTATAACAATAAAATATTGCTTTTTTATCGTAATTTCAACTCTTTCAACTAACTCTATTCTGCTTCACTTGCGGTGAACGTTAAGGTGTTTGTAACAAGGGCGACTTAGGCGAGTCTTTTTTGTACCACTGAGCAATGGTAAATGTCCGGAAAATCCCATTTCCTGCATGCCTATTTTATTTAGTAAGGACCCAACAGATCCTTCTTAAAATCGTGTCTTTGTTTGAACATGTCTTTCTGCGCAATAGTTTTAGATAAATTGGTCTTAGAAACTTGAACCTTGGTACTTATGTTCCCGTATCTCCAAGGAAGTAATTTTTGTAGTCAAAATTTCAGAGAGCAGTCCATACCCAGATATCGGCTGGAAGGTACAGGAAAATGCGGATAGGTCTCTAACGAAGAACAGAGAGAATAGGGTTTGTTTTTTTGCTTCGGCTAACCGACTTGATTGCATGACAAATAGTAAACAACGAGGTCAAATAATCTTTTCTTGTACAAGACTTTCTCACATTTTACATTCGATAGAAGTAGATTCAACTCGGTTGTTGAGATCGTGTCGCATACCCCTCAAGTATGATTTAGTAGAAAATCAAAAGTCAAACTAGGTGCATTTTGTCAGTCACTTCTTTTCGTAAAACTTGAAACCCGCCGTTGAATGAATAATATATATTAAGCTCTAGATAAACGTGACATCCATTTTATACGGTCAGCTAGAGACTGAGAATTATTGCTTGAATGTTTAATGTATCAAAAGTGGTCCGGAACAAACAAGTAAATGAAGAGTTTTGAATACCGAAATCGAAAAATCAATTTACTTATTGTAGGATCATACCACAAAATCATTACGGTGTTGACATTGGTAAAGCTGTAAATGACTTGCTATTCAGAGGACAGTCATTTACCACATAAAAATTACTTAATGCAATTGTTACCCATGACAGTTGTAAAGCTAATGAATCAAAACCGTTCAATATTCTGATTGCTTTTGTGTCCCCAACTTGCTTTGCGTGTTGATTAAAATCCCGTCCATCACTGACGGCTTCAATTTACATATATACAGTTATTAGCAAACAGAAACAATTCATCAGTTCGGGTGTGCAGTATTGGTGTGTATCGCTCACGGCTACCAATTACACAGAAAGCTGCACCCAACAATGTTTCTGCACTCAGCGGAATGGTTACACTCTTTGTTCCTTCCGGTGATTTTGTATTTCCATCAGCGAAATGTATGCCAGCACACTAAATGCACTAAACCGGAACACTCTGTTTTGGATCTGTTCATACATCCGACATAATTTCAGTTATGCATTCCAATGTGAACCAAGAGACTAATTTACACCGTCCGGAACTCTAATAATCAGATAACTTGTCAAGTGGATTGTAATGTATGATTGGATTACAAACAAACATGTTTACTAATGTTTGTATGATAAACAACAAATCGGGCCTAGGAAACCTCTAAACCATAGGAATTTTAGTCACGAAATTGACAGATTCTAAGAAGTTTTTGAACCTTGGGAATCTGCTTCAATTGATTCTGTGTTATGTACTGGAAAATAGTCTTTACATTGTTCAAGTGAGGTTATTTTTGTGGCCAAAACTTGATGAAGACATAGGTGACATAATCTTGACAATTACACGATGAGATCTTGTAAATTATTGCAAAGTCGTCACAGTCCTCCAAGGGCATCAGTCCTACCTTTGGCAAAAGACAAAACAATCCTATTCGGTTTAGCAAGCCCTTTCCAAATGTTATTGTTTCTGATTGTCGTCTACTTGTATAGTAGGTGGTTAGGGGTAGTTTTGGTACCTTCTACAGACTTTCTAGGTCAGTAATTAAAGTCCTTCGAACTTTGTTAGCAACATATGGTAGTGCACATGACGTAGAGCAATGGTGGGAAGGGTTGATTCAATACTAACATTAAGTTCAGCTTATTTCACCTTCTTAGCGTCTGAAGTCTAACGCTGTGACAGATTTGACTCCTGGAATCTGAAATCAACATCCATCTGAAGAAATCCAAAACAGTCGGCGACGTAGAAGCTCAAAACAAACTCTCCACATCGTTTCGAAATCAAGACACTTAGACTACACAAAAATGTAATCTAGATGAAGTGGTATCTCATCAGGTTCACAATTGTACAGGAACAATCTGATAATGGGTCGGGATGTATTTCACAAGAATTCAGATCATGTACTCCCAACAATAGCATTCGTCATATCTTACTTACTCCAAATCATCAACTATTCGCACAATGGTCAGGTGGAAAGAATCGTTCAAACTGCAAAATAACTTTTGCGGCACATAATAAATTGCGACTGGCAAAAGAAATTAGCTCAGTTTTATTTCGTTCTATGTGAAACCACCAAAACTCGATTAATATGTCTTAAAGGGAGCTAGTTTACGACGAGCGAATTTGATTTTTTAAAGATTTCACTCTGATTACTACCTTTATAATAAAGAAGAAAATAACATTCCTAAGGCGTTTCACAATTAATATATATATAATTAATATAATATATAATATGGCACCCCGCCACGAAGATTTGAACAGAATTACTGTGTTTTGCACAGAACTATAACCAACGTGAGCCAAGATGGGTTTCTGCTAGAATCACTTGTGTGACTGGACCATGAAGCAACCGTCTTATAACCAAAGATGGAACTGAAATACAACGGCAGATTGACCAACTCAGACTTTGTCTAAAGACTGACTGATGAGACAGGCCGACTCAAACATAGACACCAGAATCAGTTAATCAGAATATTAAGACTTAGATTATAGCAACCACTGATAGAGAAATAAATGCGTCCTTTCCCAACGCTATTAACGGTGTTACAACGTGAAAATTATTTTCCAAGCTAGGCTGAAGTTGCTCCAGATATTCTAGCATCAAATTGTTTTCTGCGCCGGAGTGGACAGGACATTTCATGTTAGAGCATGATGACTCTTGTGGATCGTAAAACGTAATTTTAACAAGAGCCAATGTCCTGTTTTCCTGTTTGAACACGTCGTCCTTTGGCATATGTGAAGGACCACTGTACAGAGGATGGAGTGTTTTGTACTAACAAATAGGTTAGCTGTTTTAATTGTATTTTTACAGATCACATGATATTATGTGTGGTCTGAGTATAATGGTGACTGTTATAGTTGGTTTAAACGAATAAACCATATTCCTTAATGATTTAATATTTAATAGTCTTTATCCCCAGTTCGTGATCCTACGAAATTGTTGAATCTTAGATATTGGCTTTATACCTACTAAACACAACCCCCCCCCCCCCAAATCTGGTAAGCTCCAGACCTTGAGATTCTGCGAGTCTTCAAGTCGTGGAATTTCCCAAGAATTTAAATTCTTCCTGCCAATGAAGTTTTAATTTCTATTTTGAATTCACTAACTTTGGAAATCACCAAGCCGTAATAAATCCCCGAAGCTTGGTGGGCCCAAAAATAGGAGCGCTTAAGAGCTCCATGTCTTAAGAGATCAAAACATAATCAACAAGCGTTAAGGCCCTAATACTTAAATATTACCAAGCCCTAGGCAGTTCCTGAGCATTGGCAATTCCTAAGCCTAATGCCCGGATTAAATGTCTGAAGCTAAGTAATCATAAAGCTCCAAGAATTTGGCATCTCCAAAATCTTTGAGATGCGACTCCAACTTAGTAGACCAAGGCTTGGGTTTCTCTAACTTGGGGGGGGGGGAGTTTGGGATTCGTCAGAGCATACACAAGAATTTGCTAGCTATGAGAGACCCGAGCATTGAAGGTTGTTAATTTTCAAGCATTAAGAGTGCCTTAATCTAGAAAAAAGTTTAATACTCCAGAATAAGAAATTTAAGAAAATGTATTATCACCAAGAATCCTTCTAAAAACCAATATCGGTGTAGAAATATTTGCACTTTGTAACCGTTATACGATGAGGTAGGGAGGTCAGCCCGCTAAACACCATCTCACAACGTTGAGCCGGGCTTGGCTCGATCACTCGACCTCGTACACGAAGCTGGCTAACGACCACCGATCAATACTGGTAGGGTAGCATGTGTACTGTATAACCGCTATACGATGAGGTAGGGAGGTCAGCCCGCTAAACACCATCTCACAACGTTGAGCCGGGCTTGGCTCGAACACTCGACCTTGTACACGAAGCTGGCTAACGACCACCGATCAATACTGGTAGGGTAGCATGTGTACTGTATAACCGCTATACGATGAGGTAGGGAGGTCAGCCCGCTAAACACCATCTCACAACGTTGAGCCGGGCTTGGCTCGAACACTCGACCTTGTACACGAAGCTGGCTAACGACCACCGATCAATACTGGTAGGGTAGCATGTGTACTGTATAACCGCTATACGATGAGGTAGGGAGGTCAGCCCGCTAAACACCATCTCACAACGTTGAGCCGGGCTTGGCTTAATGTGCGGAAAATTAGTGCGGCCTTAAGCCGTCCTGATCCGACCATCTGATACCCCGGCGTCCCGTCAGACGGCGCTGTTGCCGGTTTGACTCTTGTCGTATCTATCGGTGAACAACGTATCTAGAATTTATTATCTTTTAAAATTGTGAAGCAATCTTTAAATAACTGCACAGTAGTTTTATCAATTTCTTAAGATAAAATTATACTAAAAGCATGCTATCTACAAATAAAATACAAAAAAAAACTACTCTTACATGTGACAATGAGCACTACGTTCGAATTTCCTAAATGTAAAACATCAATGATAATTTAAAACTCGAAGTCCACAATTTTATAGTATTACGTTTCATTCATCCTCAAATCATTTAAAATTAAAAATTTAAACTCTATTTAAATGTTTGTACTTTGTATTAGTTTTATATATTTTTTGTATTCTTTCCTTATATATTCTTTTATTCAATTATTGTAATAGTGATTATGTCTAAGAAATTCAAATATTCTACACTTATACATTATTTATGTATTTTTTTTATTATTGCGTGATAAATTCTTGTGTAACCTTTCCTTAATGGAGTTATCATACCAATACGTAGAAACATATTTTTTCTGAGTGCAGGGTAAAATGCATGTGAACATTTCTTCTATTTTCAATTCTATATTTTATTTCTTGGTTAAAATAATACTTAGTTAATATAAGGCTGCATTATTATTTCTTAGTAAGCTTAAGTAGTATTTTACAGAATTTTTTATAAAAATGAAAAGCTTTATACTTACGATGTTTTAAAGGCTTGTTTTCTGTTCGACTGTTCAAATTCAAAAATTGTTTTATGTGTTTCTAATTTTTAAGAATTAAAGACATGTTTTTTACTTCCACATGGTATTACAAAAGTGGTTTCATTATCAGTTATTGAATATATTAATTGAAAACATGTGTATACAGAAAAAAACATGACAAAGCAGCTAAAACAAATTTTAAAACTAATGGTAAAGACCAAAAACTAATAAATTACAATCGTATTATGTGGAAAAATATAGTACACAATTTTCATAGCTTTTGACTGGATTTCTTCTTTTACAAATGGTTGGAAAATGTTATTAAAATGTATAGATGCTTTCTAATATAAGATATAGTACAGTTAGGCCTATCTGGTAATAATAATAGATATTGACAGGTAAATACAACCTAGTTTTATTAAAGTAATGAAAAGCAGTTAAATGTTAGTAAATAAAACCGTAAAGAATTCTAAAATATATTACTTCAGGAAATCAAACTAAATCAAAACACTAAATTAAATACGAACTTTTTATTAAATGATATAAAAAATAGCTTACTTTCCATGGGACAACAAGGGCTTTCTTCAGAAATTAGTACAAAAATAAATTCAGCGCATGTATAGAGTTAGCGCTAGAAAATGGAACTCGAATATTGTGAAGAAACCAATAAGTGTAAATTTGCCAAGCACTTCAAACAATCATTAATAAAAATTATAACCACAAACATTCAAGTACGTACTATTTTTAAGTACTGACTCAGTTCTAGTTCACTAAAACTGTTAGAAAATCGCTCACCGTAAAATAATTATTAAGTGTAAACCATTTGTGCCGACAAATTTTAATTAGGGTTTTTTATGGTCAAACAATCGATATAAAAGTGCGCCCCTGGGCAGTTCACTTGGGTCTCCGACAAGCAGGCCTATTCTTAATCGGTTGGTGAGGCGCGCCAGGACTGATGAAGGCGCTAGCTCTGCAACTATCATTATTGAAGCTTCTTAGACCACAAATCGGTGCTGTATGTTTTAAGTAGCTAACTCTTTGAGAATAAATCAAATAATTCCCTACTTGTCGACACGTGAGTAAGATTTGTACTATCCCTCTAAAATAAGATCCTCAAAGTTGGAGCGAAATTCAAACTAATAGTGAAAAGTTGAGAGTCTTGTGTTAAACATATGTTTGGTAATAATGATCATTTAACCTTATGACACCACCATCCTTTAAAATATAAAATAATTTACTTATATATAAATAATGACAGCATTTTTGCTACTTCAGAATTAGACATTTCTGAAAAATGAATCTTGCACAGGAAAATATACTTGTTTTGATTTTTAAGAAAGCTCCATTTCATCTTATATTAAATGAACATTTTTATAAAACCAATTTATTTTAATAATTCTTCTTTATTTTTAATAATCACAATATAAATAATTTTTTTAGCAAAAATATTACTATTCCAATACATAGATCATACGAAGGTAGATTATCATTACATAATTTTTGGGATATCAGGTCAATTGTTCTATCGCTTTTATTTTCCGGGAGAACCCCTGTAGAAGGTTGGAATGAATTTAAAAACTAAGATCAGTGCAGTTTTAGATTAATTTTGGTATAAACTGGATTTGTTGTCATATTACTAATGTAAAGCACCTGACTATAGGTTTCTACATACTAGTGCGGTGAAGGAAACTGGCCCACACTGCCTGTACCTGAAAAGTGACAATCGGCGCATTTTGTGTTTAATAATGTAAGGGAAGAAGCTCCTCAAAAATCTCTAAATATTGCTCGAGTGTCTTTAGGTTGAACAGTAAAAATTAGAAAGTTCAAAGACAATGTGATTTATTATTTTTAATTAGTACTCGTAAACCAGACTTTAGATGTGTTCTTTTTTTATCACAGTGAGGGACCGATCCCATTTTAATCCTTAATCTGCCCTTCATCAAAGGCTACTGAATCTCATCACATAGAAGAGTAGAGTTCATAGTACTGACAAAAATGCCAAGGGCACAGCCACGAGATGATTGCATATATTTCTAATTTCGCATGTCTGCTTTGTCTGAGTCTCAGATATTGCGTACTCTTATTTTGATATTTGTTGCTATTTGTTGCTAGGGTTACAACGTAACCAGCAGCAGTTATTTGATGTAACTCCAGTCTCTAACCGTAGTACGTTTTATTAGTAGTACTTTTATCAGCACATAAACCTTTTATTGTGCCGACTATACTCCTTATTCTGTTTGATAAGATCCTAAACTAATACTCCATTTTGCCATTCACCTTGTTTGATGAGAACATCTTTCAAGTATGACGACAGGGACAAACCACTGGTTTGTATAATTCCTTCGAATATTTATAGGTAAAATTCTCGTAATTATACACTAAATTATAATTAACGAGATCTCATAACGAATTATTGTGTGATATAAAACAAATAAAGCCAAGGTTAGCTGCTTTTAAAAATTTAAGACAAATAAACATCGACGCAAATAATAAGATGGCTCATCACGTGTAAAATAATATTGCTATCTTGAACACTCGCAATGACTTAAATACTATTTCAGTCATAAATTAATTGTTAAATATTAGCCTACTTATTAGTTGTTTTAAATATTAATCACAGTTCGCGATTTGTATTTACCGTATTGTAAATGTTGTTGACCACGTGTTAAATACTACTCAAAACTTGTTAATATTATTCGCCCTTAAACCATATATCACTCAGTGTTTGTTAAATGTAGTACATAAACTACCCAGATCATAAACAGCTTATATCACCCCAATTACTAGACAACTTGCAGAAACATATTGGTATCACCTTATGTAAACGCGGTTGTCACTCTATTTTTAACATAACATATAAGATCGCTGAAAAATTGGTGAGCAATATTTAACACAAAGTGAGTTACTGTGTTTGCCTTGGATATGGGAGAAAGTGAATTTTTCTGGGAACCAAAACAACTTTTTGGGGGGGTTTTCTTGGGGGACAGTAAGAAACATCCAGAATCATCCATGATCATATATTTTTTTTAATCATTAGATCTGGCATCCTTTATGCCAAGGTGAAATAGGGTCCAGATGTTAGAGCTAGTAACGCCATTACCATACAAGAGTGTTTTAATGGTCCCATTGGCGCTCGGACGGTTTGCTCCCTCTTTTACTGGGCCGAGGAGTAAACGTAATACGCTTTCTTCTTTACACACTTCTTCTGAAGAGTCTCCGAGACTATCAGTGTATCTTATTGATTCAATGTAATAATTTTTTTAATGGTACAAAATTGTAATTGTTCTATAAAACAAAAGGGTAGGCCGTTGTTATAATTCCGCTTTATTTATCTCATTTTGCCTTAACGTTTATCAAATGCTCAAATGTGTGAGCTAAATCCGTCACTAAAAATATTAGCATAGTTATAGAACTATTTTAAGTAGATATTAATTTTAGGCCTATGGTTGCTCCACTTTACTACATTGGTAGTAAGCTAGGTACGATTTCTCAAACAACCAGGTAGGCTATCATAATAACAATATGTCTGATAGGCAGTGCTTCTACATCACAGGTTATTCTAAGCTAATGATTGACAACACAAACTAAAGTATTTGAACTGAACTAACAGTATGAAATTTTTACGTGACAGAAAATCTTGGTAAAGAATCAAACAGAATAGAGGTTATTAATATACCAATCAATCAGAGTCACTGTAGGATTTTAAGAAGTTAATTTTATTTGATTTATTTATTAACGGTCAACAATTTTCAATAAGTAAAAATAAGGTTCAATACAACTAAGTTGCTGTACAGTCCACAAGAGTTGTTCACAACCCCAAATAAAGGTAATGTACTAGTTGATTATTCTTACAAATACATAAAACATAATCACAAGTAGGAAAATAAATAGTGATAAATATAAAGTAATACTAAATTCAACAAACGAAAAAAATGTTACAAAGGTTACAAACAGAAGAGTAATCATTGAGTGCATAACTTCCATATTAATGGTCATTGTAATAAATTTACGTTCTTTGTATTGTTGCTCCATATTTGACTCCATATTCAACTGAAAATTACCGTACATCTCGATGCTGCCGGTTTTCAGAAAAATCTTTGAGAAGCTTTTTCTCTCCCGTTGTGTGAATTTTCTGGACAAGCCTCATCTACTGTCTGTAAACCAATTCGGATTCCGAAGTGGTACATCGACAGTAGACGCAGTCGTGCTATAACATTGTTTTTTATGTTTTACGCGATAAATAATTTATTATTATTACTATTATTGATTTTGTATTGTTTCCCGATTAAGAAAATATATATCACAGATCAGAGAAGCCTTTAAATTTATAGTAAAAGTTAGATAATAATTTTGTCTTTAATGCATAGCCTACTACTTAATATTTGCTAGAAATGTGCATTTAAAAGTTCATGAACAATGACATTATTTATAAACTATGTATGTTTTTTTATACAATGAGAAATATGATTTATATTTTCAGAACATTCAGAGCTAGAATTGGTACATTAGTTCAAAAGCACAGTCTAGAGAACTTTCATCAAGCATAGCATTCTTACCGACTGCTTTAATGGGAGTCTTCGGAGTCAAATTCAGACCAGTTTTTGTTGTTGGACATTTTCTAAGGTATATGAGTACTTATCTAACCGCTGAAATCTAAAAACTGCTTGAAAACTAATTGTTACTCCTTACAGAATTTACATACTATAAATGTAAACAAACTAAATATAGTGGATTAATTAAACATATAGTTGTGCTGCCATAAAACAATGTGTACAGTTGATTACAGTTGACAGGATATTTCAATTAATATTTTACAACTTTAGAGACCAAGATAGGATGTTTCGCTACTTTGAAGCACTGGTCTGGGACGTAGCCCAGAGGGATTTTCGAAATAGGAATATGCCTATATTCATACCAAGGACCGTAAGAATGTGACGTGCGTCTTAATTTTTAGGAACTTTAAACGAGTAAGTGTATTGTATAATCTTATTGTTTACAACATACACAGCTTAGCATGACATTTGTATACCTGTAATATATTATTGAAATAAAATTGAAATAATGTAATTTTCAGTGGCCCAACCGTGTTTTCTTGTATTGTTTTATTAATTACCTGAACTCATGTAGTCATGATTTATGCACGTCTTGCTTTTTAGGAACTTTGAAGCATACACAGCTTAGCATGTCGCTTTGTAGGTGTAACAATACTTTGTTGTGTGGAACAATCTGTTACGGGAAGAATGATCGTACGTCTAGTTTATTACCATAAATAAAACTTATTTCTTTTATCGCTTGTGTTTTTAATTATTTCAACATGTTTTATTTGCCTAAAGCGTGTGCTACTAGCCTATCAAGATTATAGTCTAAAAGATCAGCTACAGATATGTAATGTTATAAAAATCACTTGCTGGGGCAATATTAAGATTTTCAAATCTGAGTGACCACCCTATCATAATGTTACGTTTGGTATGGTTTTAGCAGATCAATTTAGCAAAAATTATGAACCCACTGTATCCTTATCTAGGGACAAAATGGATGTTCCAAATTTACAGATCTAGGTTATTAAATTTCGCCTTGCAGGAGAGGTTGAGTAATTTGTGGGTTATTTCTGTCACTAACCAACAACATGGTTGGAAAAAATCTCAGCATAAAACGAACGAACTGATTAAATTTCGCCTTTGAAAGGAACAAAACGCGCAAATATTGAAAAAGTACATTTGGCTTTATATTCCACGGGGCACATTAATCCAGATCCGACTCGCGAGTAAATAAGGAGGTTGCGGTTGAATATAAATCCGGACGGAGGAAAGCACTTCAAACAAAAATAACGCAATCAGATTTTATATCTCGTATTTGAAAACAGCGAAATACTGTTGTACCTCGGGAGCGAGCGGGCCCAATACCCTTTGATGGGACGAATTTGAATAATGACGACGGTCCCGGCATAATGCAGGGAGAGAGCGCGGGGAGTGGGTAGCGGGTGCGGGGGAGGGGGAGGACTGTTAAACAAGAAATATAAAAAGTGAACACGGAATAGGAACGGGCGAGTTTTGTACAAAGCGGTCCGAGCACCTCAAGTCAGATTAGGTGAGGGAGGACTTTATAGACTGGTTTATAGCCGCACGTTGCCGTGGCAACAGAGGGAGGGTCAGACCACCCTGTCAAAACTCCCCTGGTCGTCCCGCACTCCCGCTCTCCCGCTACCCGCTACCCGCCACCGACATACAACATTTAACAAGTTGCCAAATGTGGAGGGCGCTGCGGACAATTCCACGTTCCCAACTTTGTCTGCAACTGTAACCAAAACATTATTCTGGTCGGAAATACTCCGCTTGCGCCAAAATCTATGGGGTTTGAGCTTTTAACCAGTTCGATGATGATTATATTGACACTGTTATCCAGCAGATGGGTATCTAACTTTACAGAGGTTACTTTATGGTGTTAAGAATCAAACCTCATTACTGTCTGTATAGAACCCCGTGCGTGGCATGAGAACTGCTGGAGATACCCTGACACTTGTTTGTTTATGAAAGGCCGAAGTACGCAATTCAGAAAATGACTTCAATATGGATGTAACCAAGACCGAACCGCCAAAATAAAAATTTTACCTTCACCTTCATATTAAAGGGTTTACCATGGCTCTGCCTCGTTATCCTTAGGCCTACCCATCATTAAAAATCCGACAGGACTTTCTTAAACAGCGCGGCAATGTCATTCCGCCCGTACTATAATTCTCGATTTTACCTAGACTTGAAACTTGGTACATAGGATCCTCTTGGTCCAGGAAATAACTATATTGATTTCGGAGTCAAAAGGTCAGTAGGACAGTAAAAGTAAAGGTAAAGGTAAGAATGTCTTATTTCACCAGGCGAAGTTAAGACACAACCTGAGAGACGATGGCCACGCAGGCGGACTGCTTGCAAGCACAGGATTGTTTAGCAGACACCCATCCAAGCAGCGTGCAGTCATGCTTGACTCGGTTATCTTAAGGTTATCTCAAACCGTACACGATAGGCTACACTGCGCCATTGGCGATTTCTACACCCACAGTCTACCCGTCTGTGACAGATCTCTTTAAAAAGGTCCCAGAGATTTTAAACTCGGTACATATGTTCCTCTTGCCCTAAGGAAGAACTCTAGTGATTTTGGGGTCAATAGGTCACAGAGTAGTCTGCTCGTCTCTGATAGTTTGTGCGATAACTCTTTCGTTTTGTTCTGTCTACTCCTTCGCTACTCCGTTATATGTCATTTATAATGTTGGGTTGAGTCTTCGTTTGGGAGGTTTCGAAGCAGTGTTTGTGAAAAATAGTTTTGTGTTTTCCTTACTTGTGTAACTTGTGAATCTTGAAGGATACATGATTTTTCCGGACATTTGCCATCATTCAGTGATAACATTCAATGATTTCTGATTTCTGAACTATCGTAGGCAAGGGAAATAATGACTTTTTCAGTTGTTTAGGCCTACTCATTTTTAAACTTAGATCCGGAATTTTCAGCCTTTAGTTCGGTTATAACACTATCTAATTCTACTAGCTTCTTTTATTTATAAACAACTTATTCCTATATGAGCACAAGGAAGTAGTTGGGAAATGTAGAAAAGAGATTGAATCGAATGGAACAGTTCCAGAACCAAGGAGTTAAAATACTGCTAAAGCATAGATATTTATAAATAACTTCGCAATTCTGTTGTAGTCATTAATGCGATCCTCCCCTCTAAATAGCTCATAATACAAGTTTTGGGACTTTCAGAACTGAACGGCATTGTGAAGAGTCATCTTCGGCCGCAGATATAAAACCAAAACTGAGCCCAATTATTAAAAATATTAAATTCAATGCATATAAACTAAAAAGCATTGTTCTCTTAGAACAAAAACACAAGTGCGCTTACGAAATGTATTGAGATTTGTGATTATTTAACACTAATCATAAGCGTTTACAGGACTTCAGTAATGGTGGTGCAATTCAGATGAATTGTGTCTTAATGATTGATACATTCAGTCTACTTAACCATTTATAATACTAGTAGGCCTACTTACCTATTTGTATAATACATGTAAACAACTTTGGTTTTTAGAATTTTTATTTACATATAAGTACACAGAACAATATTAATAGAAACACAGTGTAAGTTTTATCGATGTGTACTGTAAACATATCAAGATTAAAAAGGTTAGAGTTTATTGTTTTTTAGTTGAAGAAGTCAAAGTCAAGATCAAAGTAATACACACATCTCTTAAACGCCATGTATTAGCCTACATGTTGATGATTCGCGTCACTTTATAGTCATCCGACGCGACGGTAGAATATAGCACTGTTCTTGAAGATGTCAATTATATCACTTATGTTCTTATGTTAGCAGCCGGTTCTTGTTCCACAAACAGAATCATCATGTTTTCTGAATGATCTTGACGCATTGTAGATCTGACCTTGGATTTCATGACGCTGAGTTTTAAGAAAACTTTCTGAACTTAAATATGTGAATTGGCTATTAAATAGTGCTCCCATGGAAATCTTGCAGATCCTTGGTTTCTATGTCAAACCCTCATTCTGCACAAACAAATATCCACCAGTGGCACCTTCACAGGACACTCCTATGACAGTAATACTCTTAAGGCAACTTTTTGTGATTTGGCATACGTGCATTTCTCTAGTTGTGAATTTCACAGACAAATTTTTGAAAGCCCCAAAAATTGTATTACGAGCTACTGAAGGGGGGTAAGTGCATTAACTAACTACGACCGACTTGCGTAGTTATTTAAAAAATCTATGTTTTAGCAGTGTTTTGACTCCTTGATTGTGGAACTGTTCTATTCGATTCAATCTCTTCTCCTCATTTCCCAACAATTTCCTTATGCTCACATAGAAATAATTTCTTTATAAATAAAATAAGCTAGTACAATTAGATAATGTTATAACCGAACCAAATGCTGAGAATTCCGGATCTAATTTTAAAAATGAGTAAACAACTGAAAAAGTAATAATTTTTCTTGCCTAAGATAGTTCAAGTTTTAATGAAAATCTTTGGAGGTATCCAATCAGAAATCAGAATGCTGTACGGAAACTCGAACAGGAATATCTCCCGACTGCGATCGTGTATTTCATGAGTGCTATGCCACTTAGAAAATATACCCTCTGATGAGCAAGAATTGCGAGTATAGCCGCGGGTAACTAGTAGTACTTTATATATGCACAACATTGCATGTTATCTGGTGGGAAACACATTGTACATTTATTGTCCAGTTAGTCTGTAAACTACTAATGGATTTTAACTTCAAAACTCATTAAATTTCAAAGTGCAGTTACACACCTGGTACAGAGAAGAGGACCTTTGGTAGGAACTATAGCCTAGTGTTCTTCGGCTGACTTTGGGACTGACAAACGCATCCACCTGTACTACAGTGACTGTGACTCACCTGGTACAGCAAGAGGACCTTGGTAGGAACTATAGTGTTCTTCGGCTGACTTTGTGACTGACAAAACCCATCCACCTGTTACTCACCTGGTACAGATAAGAGGACCTTGGTAGGAACTATAGTGTTCTTCGGCTGACTTTGGGACTGACAAACCCATCCACCTGTTACTCACCTGGTACAGACAAGACACCTTGGTAGGAACTATAGTGTTCTTCGGCTGACTTTGGGACTGACAAAACCATCCACCTGTTACTCACCTGGTACAGACAAGAGGACCTTGGTAGGAACTATAGTGTTCTTCGGCTGACTTTGTGACTGACAAATCCATCCACCTGTTACTCACCTGGTACAGACAAGAGGACCTTGGTAGGAACTATAGTGTTCTTCGGCTGACTTTGGGACTGACAAACCCATCCACCTGTTACTCACCTGGTACAGACAAGAGGACCTTGGTAGGAACTATAGTGTTCTTCGGCTGACTTTGGGACTGACAAACCCATCCACCTGTTACTCACCTGGTACAGACAAGAGGACCTTGGTAGGAACTATAGTGTTCTTCGGCTGACTTTGGGACTGACAAACCCATCCACCTGTTACTCACCTGGTACAGACAAGAGGACCTTGGTAGGAAACTATAGTGTTCTTCGGCTGACTTTGGGACTGACAAACCCATCCACCTGTTACTCACCTGGTACAGACAAGAGCACCTTGGTAGGAACTATAGTGTTCTTCGGCTGACTTTAGGGACTGACAAACCCATCCACCTGTTACTCACCTGGTACAGACAAGAGGACCTTGGTAGGAACTATAGTGTTCTTCGGCTGACTTTGGGACTGACAAACCCATCCATCTGTTACTCACCTGGTACAGACAAGACGACCTTGGTAGGAACTATAGTATTCTTCGGCTTACTTTGGGACTGACAAATCCATCCACCTCTTACTCACCTGGTACAGACAAGATGACCTCGGTAGGAACTATAGTGTTCTTAGGCTGACTTTGGGACAGACAAACCCATCCATCTGTTACTCACCTGGTACAGACAATAGGACCTTGGTAGGAACTATAGTGTTCTTCGGCTGACTTTGGGACTGACAAACCCATCCACCTGTTACTCACCTGGTACAGACAAGAGGACCTTGGTAGGAACTATAGTGTTCTTCGGGGGTAAATAACGTAATATTCGTAAAACATTTGTATCTGAATGTCCAACAGTAAGTTATACAAATTCCAGGATATACGGAAGATAATAGGATTTGAGTCAATCTTACTTGGCAAGAAGATCTATGAGTCTTTAATGTTCCTAATAAACGACCACGAAACAACCAATTTTCCAGTAGGTAGTGCTACCTGGTGCCCTACTCACATTAGCATTAAAACTATTGTGTTGCGTTCCTGAGTATAAAAAATGGAATGGAGGTAAAATAATACATAAAAGTTATGTTTCTTGAGAAAGAAATCGTTCGTCATCCACACTAGTTTTAATGGAGTTTAAACAAGAGGCTATCGGAAGGGTTATACAAAATTAAACTATAACTGATACAACGATTTACTGAGATTAAATATTTCCTACTTTGATACAGTAAAACCTACCGTTAGAAACATAAATAATAGTTATATCAGTATTAGACAACCAGAGAAAGGACCACTTGAAGGGGTAAGTATGGTGGTAAGTCGCAGGTAATTTATTTGTGTGTCTGACGCTTGGTTTTTATAAATAAGAGCTATTTGAGCTGAAAAATATCATTTTATATTGTTAACGCCTTTTTAATACCCTCCCATTTTGACCTCAACCATAACTAACATGGTTGACGATAAAGTTCGTTGTAAAGGGAAATTTCTTTGTCGATTTTAATTCGCACAATGCTAATTGGTTCTCGGCTTCTGAACTGCTAAGATGAGCAACAGTCATAAACAAGTTTCAACCAGCTTGACCCTACATCCAAATGCCATCTTCTGGGATATTCTTCTTGGGAGATGGTATAATGAACTGGACCGAATGTGCCAAATAACTAGACGTCAAGGGAATGAATATAGGGGCAAATGGAGGAAATCGTCGACTGGCTCCAGAAGGTTCAAAGAGTCAGTACGGTATAAGGAGAAAGGTAACTACAACACCAACATAATTCAATAACGTTACCAATCAATCCAATACTATACCTCCAAGAACAGGTAGCCTTCAGTTCACTCCTATAGTACCACAGATAGGCTACCTAAAATTACATTTTATTGCCTAAATATGCTACTTCTGCTCAACATTAAGTTATATATTTCTAAGTATATGCAATGATTTGAAACGTACAACATTTATTTTTTTATGAGTTCGTGTTTGTAGTCGTTCATTGGCGCTCCACATTTTGCCCTAGCTCTGCTTTTTTACATAAGTTTATTTACACTTGAAGAAGGGAGTGGATTTCACCTTTCGAAACTAGGTATTCCTTTTTCATATTGTATAACGACAGAAAATGGTGGATATGCTATTTTTTACCCCTTTTTAAAAAGTTTTGTGATGAGTTATGTATTCCGTATTCAATAAATGTTTAAGAGTCGCAAGTGTTAGAGGTAACTTACTCAGTTCTCAAACTCACATTTGGGCTATTAAATTGAATACGTGGATAGCGTCAGCAAGTTTTATCATAGAATTAGAATACACGTAGGTCTACTATCACATTGATGGAAAAGTTACAATCTTTTTTGTTCTAGAAAGTTAGTTTACTGTAAAATGTAACTTTATTATATGGAATAAATTATTTATTTATGTATGTATTTATGAATTAATAACATTAGGCCTAAAATTGAGGGTTTTATTTTAAATACATTTCTTTATTTGAAGTAATATTTTCAAATTCTTTCAGTCATAAAATATCGTTCGTTTTGAAAGAGGAAACAATACATGTTATCATACAATGTTTCTGTTTGTAAGTAAAAGTACTAGCATTTGTATTTTTCAGTTTTAGAAGGCGCACAAAATTGTATTTACAGTTAGCTTAAATTGTTTACAGAGCTCAGTTTTACTCCCGTTCATAAAGAAGCTCGCAGTAAAAACGGAAATACAAGAAATAAAACAAAGCTCCCTTAACACTGGAATTAAACCGCCCCCCGAGTGTCACATGTTTGCAGCGCGGGGGCGGCGCGGTGGGGCGACGGCGAGTACTGCCACTTTGCACAGATCGAAATTTCATTTCCTTTGATGGGGTTTTATTTATCCCGGGATTTCTTGTCGAGAGTGGTGGTGCGGGGGTGGGGGAGGGGAGCGAGAATTAAGCCGGCGTCCATAGAGAGCTATAAAACAAGGAGTGCCGGAGCCAATGGGATCACACGTCACCGAGCCGACCAATGGGATTAGCCCGGGAGTCGACCAATCGCGGCGCAGCTCAGACGTCGCACGTCATGGTGGGGAATCTAATGCAATTTACACTGAGTTTTAATTGAATATTGAATAACAACTGATGGGCCGAAGGGGTAGTAGTGAGAGGGGGTGAGGAGGGGAGGAGTAGGATCGATCTGTGAATAGGTTTAACCCCGGAGTCGCGCCGACTGTCGCTCCATCGACGTCACCGGTCTGCAAATCTGCTTGTCACCTCTCTACAACCGCCATCTGCTCATCTGCTGCTGGCCCGGTCTCGTTATCGGTTTAGTCGCTAGTTTTATCAGTAACCACGGTATTAACTGAACCGGTCGCAAATCGTAGGATTGCCGTATCAAACGTACACATTGTACACTCACTGGTTACAGTGTAACACTTATACTTTGTTTACATAGACTCCGCTAATTCCCACATTTATTTTAAGAGTTTTTTAACCTGTTACGATTTGATTGGACAAAACCTGGAATCACTCTAATAAATATCGGAATCTGAACTTAATACGCGAGCATATTTTTTTAATGTACATTTTGAAATAACGCAGTCCATTAAAATAATGCTTGGAAGTTTGTAGCCTATTGCTAGGAATCTTCCCCTGAAACTACATTATATCTATAAAGCTCCCTTAAAATTTAGAAACCTTAAAGGAATCAACGTTCTCTATGCTTTTAATTTGACATAGATTACGTTTAGTTCTTATTGATTTTGATTCATTAGCGACACTACAAAGTCTGCAGACAATAATTGGTGGTTCCAAGATTAAATTATATCAGCCTTCTCAATTACATTACAAGGATAATATTAATACTTTGTAGAAAGTTAAAAGTCGGTTGTAGTCCTGACCTGGAATTTCATAAAGTTAAAGTCATAATCCTTTATTACCATGAAATATAAATATTGCATTGGCTAGGGTTAAAATAACCATTTTTCTAGTAAAAAAAAAAAATACCTTAAGCTTCATTTTAAAACTACCGGTATCTAGATCTAACTCTGTTCTTAAAAAGTCTTAGGGCGTTGAATAATAGTATGGCATTATAATGTGTGTGTGTGTGTGTGTGTGTGTGTGTGTGTGTGTGTGTGTGTGTGTGTGTGTGTGTGTGTGTGTTTATTAATATTTAATATAATGTTGTGTTAAAAGAGCTATTTAATTTGTTTTGTTTCTAAGCCTCTATTTAGATTGTGGGATTATAGAGAAAAATTCGACGATTCTGTTACACAAATTAATTAAAATGTATAAAATATATATAAATGCAATGGAAAATAGTTTCTTAAAAATAGGTATGCAGTACTCTTTGGCGAATTCCAGCAATAATCCTCAATGCCTTCTTTCGTAATATAAAAATATTTAAATTGGATTTGAACTAAATCATCCTACACTTAGATAACTTTATAGAATTTTATAGAATCATCATATAAAACCCACCTTAAACCTCAATCACTTGTATACATTTACTTTAGGTGTAGTATCATAAATAAATAATTTTAACGATTTATGTAATATGCACCTAAATAAACCCTGTTGAATTTTTCTCTTAATGAGTACCTAGGTATAGTCTACTTTTTAAATATATAAACTATTACAAATTTAAGTTTTTTCACTTGCCAACATTAAAATTATATAATTAAACAAATATTGAGGTTTAACAATAATATATTCTTAAAACTAAACTCATTATAGCTTTTACAATTACATGTTTATAGGTACATAAATAGTTGTGATAACATCACGTGGATTTAAAGCATCGTATACTGTACTGCACCGAGCAAGTTAAACTATTAGCTAGAATAATTTAGGTTGTCGTGTGTTAAAACATATAATCACTGTTTTACCGAGATATTGACAATAAAGAGAAAATATCAGAGTTTGTAATTATTTATCCAACACTGTAGCAGTTATGGACCGATTTCAAAAATATCTTTTAAAATAATAGCCTTCATATGAACACATTTTAATAATAATAATTCAGTTTATTACACATTAATTATAGCTATATATTTGTGTCATTATTTATTTATCATAGGATACATCTATTTAAAATTCACGTTAAACCACAAAACATTTTTATCACAATACCCAGAGTTTCAAACCGAGAAGGTGAGATTTTTGCTATGGTAAAATGAATTAAAAGATTGTTTTTTTATTTTACTGTAAAATGTATAATAATTGTAAACCTACACTCAAATTCACATTTAGGCCTATGCTTACAATCAGACTCTACTATTTACTTTTAAACGTGATTGCAAGTTTGGTCTCGTTTAAATTCAATATTTTTGAAAGTTTAATAGGATTTCGGTAATTAATACTACAATTTGACTACTAAAATCTACCCTGTTTCTTCAAGTTTCAAAATCCCTAATGCAGACAAATTTTTAAACTAATGAATTTTTTTCAAGAATCATATTTTCTTAATTTCAAATAGTTTAATTTCCCCCAAACTGATGTAAAGTTGTCAAAAAATTGAGCATTATCATGCCTAAAAATTGACGATCATGGTCACGATTTCGTAATATTATATATTTATTGGCTGTAAGAGTGGACTACATTCCATAGCCTAGATTACTATTCTGGACGACAGGGCCTGGTGACTTTTCAGTCGATCTTTTTAGACCTAAAAACAATACGGTCAACTAACTTAATAAATATTTTATATGCGGTTCAGCGTTAAATAGTTACAATGTTTTGGTGTTAATTTAATTTATCGTCCCGCATCAATAGCTGTCTCAGAAAAGCATGTCTGCAGAATTGTAGAATCTGAAAGGACACGAAGCTGGTATCTGAAATGCCTTTAAGTCACACACTGATCGTTAATTTTGAAAACCCGAAAACTTAAATCATGGACAAGAAAATAAATACGTGCATTAACAGAAGAATATTGCAAAATTATTTAGTATATTCTAAAATTAATTTTGTTAATATTATTAAAATTGTATATAAAGCTGAAAATATAACAGACCAGTTTCAGGCAGAAAATGTGTTTGAACAAACATTTTGTAGCTTAAAAATAATTTATCTATCAAGCGCATCTTTTCTTCACTTCTGTAGAGTTTTAATGGAGTGAAACATGCCACAATGTTGCAAGAAAACTCATTTCTAAATATAAAAGATTGATTTCTATGCTGGTGTTTGTATCTTAATGGATTTTAGCTGAGCTTCAATGGAGGTGGTAATAAAATTGCTCTGTCCGTCTCTCTGGGGACTCCGGAACTTCCCAGACGGGTAAACACCAAACTCTGGAAACCCTATTAGACCACAAAAAATATTACATGAGGTTTCGTACGATTAAAAAAGCTAAAACCGCAGTGGGATACCGAATCAAAGTTTTTATACATTTGTTACCTTTCGCAGTACTTCTGTATACCCGACAAAATTCTCAGAAGATAAAAATGCCTTGTGAAATATAAACATATTGTTGCCCACAGTTTTAATGTACTGAAATAACAACTTCATCTTATCAATGCTGCGCCACCAATAACATTAGTGTCCACAAATCCAATACAATATTTTGTTTTTTTACTACTCATAAAAACGTTAGCACTGTTTAAATTAGCATGTTCAAATGAGGTTATGGGGAATGAATGTTATGAGGTTGAGTGGTAGAGAGGGCTTAACAGCCCTAAATCCACCTCTTGAATAAAGGCATTTTTTATTGAATTTCATTCATTTTCATTTCAAATTTGGTGAATTATATATGGTATGTAAATTAAATCGGGAACTTCTCATGTGACAATTGTGCGATTTGCAGAACACCAGAACGAGCAGACTGCTTCACGGGGCTACCCACAAAATATCGTGATAACAGTGAAACGCCCCCTAACAAGATGTAATCATTTTGAACAAATTTATGAATTTTGGAAACCTGAAGGTTATGTAGGATTTAGCGTCTAGAGATGATTTAGTCCAAGCACTTTTAGGCGTTTTGGCCATTCAACAAAAGTAAGGTCAGTAACTTAAGATTTCTTACTAACATACGCATTCAAAGCCGAATCTCTGCTCCGTTTGGCTAAAGGAAAATTGTCTCTTGTACCTTTATGTAGGTAAACCTTTTCATTTGACTTACAGCTACCATTCCGACAAGGGCCAAGTACTCACGGCGAGGGCAAATTCCAAAGGGATACAGAACTTTGTGTTCTTTTAGGGAATTGATAAAACTCTTTCATTAGGATGTGATCACCCACTCTTCTATGAAACAAATATAATGAACCTCTATCGGCCTATATTACCTTAGCTTTTGTGTACGGTGTCCGTCCGAAATGGTCCAGTTTAAGAACCGATCTATACTTATACATGTATACAAATTGCAAAACAATACTCTTAAGAGACGGCTGTAAAGAAAAGTCTTAGTATTAGTATAAGAAAAATGTCAAACCTCATGCACTTTTACGCCCTTTTTTATCGTATCATTATGTAAAATGTCTCATTTTAAATATTTAATTAATACGAAAACAAATGATTTTTTGGTTTTTTATATATTGTATATTTTTAAATATTTAAACGACGAAATATAAAAAATTAGAGTTTTTTTTAATAACCTATAAATATATCGAAGAAACTAAAGTTTTGGATGTGTACTAATTATATTAAAAAAATGATACATCTCTCACTGTTTTACGACAAAACTTGAGGTCGCCAATGTGCATGAGGTTTAATATTGTTTTTGGGGCCTACATCAAGATGGCCGCCAACACAGAAGGCTATCTTTTAAGATTAGCGTTTTACAAAACTTGCTGGAAGCTTCAATGTCGTTTAAGCCTCCGTTTTCTTTCACTGGATGATTAAAGTTTAGCCATAAGACACAAGATCTACATCATTGGTAAATAATAAAAATTGTATTCAAGAAGCATACTCTTAGATCTATCGGGTAGTGCTTTAATTCATTATACTTGCAGACAAATTCTGATTCAAGTTATATATGGGTTATTTGTTTACATAAAAACACGGTAAAAATTACACAACAAGATTTTAACAAACAACTACCTTAATTCATACAGAGTTCAGGTGGAGACTAGATACTGACCACTGGTCAATTTGCGAGACGTAGAGATTTCTGAAAAACTAATAAAAATATCGAAAAATAAAAAAAATTTGGATGCATATTAATTATACTTTTAAATGAGACTTTCATAACTCTACGACAAAAAATAAGCTCCTCAAAATGAATGGATCATTCTTCTTACGGAGTTAAACTCGACATAGCTGCATAATAGACAACGTTTTTAAATTGAGATTAACGCCATTTTGTTAGTATACTTATCATCTAAATTGTCACTGGGTGAATCATTTGATAATGGATGCGGTAAAGGCATAAGAATGGGAGAAATAGATTTTACTTAATTTATTTATAATTATATTTATATTTTACTTTATTTAATAGACAAAATACCAAACCTGAGTTATAGCATAAAATAAACATTAATTAATTTTGCATTTTGCATATAGATTGTAATATAGGATAATTAATTTTATAAGTGCGTACCACAATATTTCATTATGAAGCATTGTCACGTTTTTCGTAAAAGATGTATAGTTCTCAAATATAAAACTATGTAATATTAGCTGTATGTACGGCTTATTCAAAAATAAAGATGGCTTAGTTTTATTATTTTACTCTATATGAAGAAATTAAAACGATTGAGTAAATGTCACAAGTAGTTTCTTTTAACTAAACTTACATCGTAATAGGCTGTTTTGCACAAATATCTTGGGCTACATATTTGTAATTAACAACGTTTTATATTATTTTATATATCTATCTCTAAAAACATAACATATAAAAAGATTTTAATTGAAAAGACATTTTTCATACTTCCACAATAAATTTATTTTAAAAGCGCTTTCGCCGGTTAAGGCATCATCAGTTTGATATTGTTTACAGAAAAACATATGTGTAAAATAGAAAAAAAACATATGATAAAATAGAATAAAATTTAAAACTAATTGTAAAGACCAAAAGCTAAAAAATTATAAAAGAATTATGTAGAAAAATATGGTTTGCAATTCATAATTTTGGAATGGATTTCTTTTTTCACTAATGGTATAAAAATATCACTGAAATTTACTAGACGTATATCGGCCAAACATCAAGACCTGTGGAAGTTAGGGTAAAAGAACATATTTATAATTATAAAAAAGAAAACATTGAAAAATCTAAATTAGTTGAACATGCAGTAAAGGAAAATCATCATATAAATTTTGAATCATCTTGTGTAGTGTTTAAAGAATCTTCCTGGACTAAAAGAAATAAAATTGAAAGTGCATGTATGACAGTTTTAAAAGATAATTGTATTTCCCAACCTTCAGTAAATTTCAGTGATATTTTTATACCATTAGTGAAAAAAGAAATCCATTCCAAAATTATGAATTGCAAACCATATTTTTCTACATAATTCTTTTATAATTTTTTAGCTTTTGGTCTTTACAATTAGTTTTAAATTTTATTCTATTTTATCATATGTTTTTTTCTATTTTACACATATGTTTTTCTGTAAACAATATCAAACTGATGATGCCTTAACCGGCGAAAGCGCTTTTAAAATAAATTTATTGTGGAAGTATGAAAAATGTCTTTTCAATTAAAACCAACTCACTTCCACCAAGAATACAAAGCAGAAAATATAAAAAGACGTTTTTCTTTAGCAACATTTAGAATCGTCTTGTTCAGTAATAATTACCATTACCGAACTAGTGCTGTAAAGAAACTAGTGCACATTACCTAACTCTCCAATCGGTTCTCAGTAATCGTTATAAATGCTCATTATAAGGAACTTTGTAACGAGATCATTGTATTATTATTCATAGTTATTAGTATTATGAGAACAATTTAACTAGTAATCGATAAAAATAATAACAAGTTAGGCTTAAGCACATTAAGTATTTTTGTAACTTAACTTTTAAAATAAAAGTGTATTTACTTTCGAACACACTGAATTTAAGTTCCTTTAATTTGAAGTTCCCTAAACGATGACACATCGTGTAAAATATCTATACAACGTTTGAGTGATTTTTGAAACTACGATTCGCCTCGTTCTCAACTTTCTGCAAAATGGTTTTATAGGGAATATTATAGACTTGTTTGGTGAATATCTATCATCCCTTTGATTTCCATCTTATTACAATAACAAGACACTTTTTGCAACCTTCCAGTATTTATCCTGAATTTGTTCATTCTATACGAAGCTTAACCTTGCCAAATATTAGCAGGCCAGAATTTTGCTTTGATTACTTTAGGAGGATCTACGACAGGTACGTTATTACGAACCTTATTTATGTCAATTCGTAAAAGGTCAAAGAACATGAACTGTGGTTTGCTGCACCAGCGCGTTGTTTCTCTAGCTTTCCTCTACACGGATAACGTCTAACATCAAAAGCTAAATGACACAACTAAATCTGTTAAGTACCGAACGATAACGCACCAAATCCGTGGCTCCAAAACACCGAGGTGAAATTACAAAACCGCCAGCGGCGTGCGAAAAGAATATTTAATTATTTACTCGACAGCGGCGCAGATTAGGGAAATAGCGCAAATTAAATACTCTGCAAGCAGCCACATAATCAAATTTTCCGCCGGCATTTGTTCAGACCATTAATTTAGGCGAGGACCGAGCTGCAAAGCTGAAAACTGTAAAAAGCGCCGGTGTTGTGGTGGGGGTGGATGGTAGGGGCGGGGCCAGCGTCGCGGCGCTGTGCGTTGCCACCCTCGCTCCTCATCCTTGATCTGGATTACTCGGTGACAGAGTCCTGTGAGGGAGCATGGAGGTCCTGCCGCCAGGATCACTGGCTCCTGCTGACACAAGGGGTGAGTACCTTACATCCTTCCTCTTATCCTGTAACTTGCACTTTATAGAACAAACATAATAATCTACTAATTTACTTTTACACAGATAACTTGTTGTAAATACAGATTTAATGCATGTAAAATATTTGTCGTACTTTATAACTTTTTATATACTTAATTATTGTTATACCAAAAGGTCTACTTTATTTAGTGCGCATAACGCGTATGCTCTGAATACCAACACGTTATTTAGTACTAGCTTTTATTAACCTGGAATTCTAATTTATAATATAGTTAACCGTTTTATTTGTTGTCATAACGAGTATATAGACATTTTATTACCAATGTCAGTGCTTTATTATAAATCACACCAATTCATCTATGTAAAGGAAGACAATCTGAAAACAAATATATAATAAATAATCAACAGTTTATTTGTAATAATCACGCAGGATATGGTTAGTTACAACGTGCCTACTTCAGTGTTTCAAAAATCAAGTCTATATATACAAATATGTATCTAGAGTTAAATAACATTTTGAATTATTTAGAAATGTTTTTACAATTAACAACGGGGCGACTTGAATCGACGAACCCGATAACACCCTCCGATAGATATCTAACTGCCGTGACCAACAACCTACATGTTTAGCATAACATTAGAAATGCTTCAGTATTATATGTTTAAAAACATACCTTCCCTGGGAATAAGACATAATAAACAATTAAGGAATCTTAAAAAGAAGCTCAATAAGAAACCCGTAAATTCTACTATATATGAGTAGGTATGATGATAGTTTTTAATCTGATTTTCTAACAAACGCAGAATTTAAAAAGGAAATTTCTCGCTAATTGTACCATATACTCAACTTTATTTTAAATAGAAATATACAGAAAAAGCATGCAAAATATCCACTCAGAAACAACAAAACACACACATTACTCTGGAAATTCTTTTCAAAACATGACAAGAGTTGAGGATCGGTGTAAATGTTTATCCCAAGATTTGACTTTTGTGTGCGGCTACGACTTCATTAGCTCTTGTCCTGTACAAATTTGAAAATCGCGTATTTTACTGTTTCTATTTCTATTTTGTATCAAACCTATAGGCTAGCCTGTAATTGGTTATCGATTACGTTTTCTTTAAACGTTTGTACAATGACGCAGTGTGGCGGGTAAGGCTGTTATCGCAAGATAACCGCAACAAACAACGTCCAGCGTGGCTGCTGCTTGGACGGTGACCGCTAAGCGATCCTGTCCTTGCGAGCAGTCCGCCTGCCCGGCCATCGGTGGTGGTTTGGAAGTCACCTTTAATCCGTTGATCCCCAAGTTAAGTGTAAGAGAGGGTTTCTTAGTCCTAACTTTACCTGGTGAAAAAGACATTCTTTCCAAATTACCTTTATGACAAAAAAGATAAAACTCTATTTCCACTTAAAGTCCAAGCAATTCTACCTTAGAAGCTTTAGTCGTTTGATGAAATTTAAGTCTTTTATAGGGAACACATATTTTCACCATTCAAGTATTTTATGAAGATTTAACATAATTAAAAAACCAATCGTTAAAAATTAAAATGTGAAATGGCTTTTACAAAACAAATTCAACTTCAATTTCTATACAACTTACCCAATCAATATAAATAGACCTAAGTATTTTCTAAGAGAGCGCCCCATTGTAAAACCAAGTGCTCCGCAGTTAATTTATGATGTGGTATTATTATGCTAACTATTGTCGTGGAAATTAGAGGATACCTCTTACTTTCTTGACACAAAACGATAATGGCCAATCCTAAATAGCCGTATAATAGCTTGGTACATTTAAATGACACTAGGGGACACCCCTGTGAACACCGGCCGGGGCGGAGGGGGGAGTTCTGAATAGTTTTTCGCCTTAGTTTACAAAATTTTATCCATAATTAAATGCTCATATTTTTATTTCGTATTACTCTATTACAAACATTTGAGATTAAAGTGCGGGTATTGATTTTATTCCTACTTTCGTATTTAAATTACATGACTCTACAGTTGTTGACAATGTTAGAATAAACACAACAATCAAATCTCATTTGAACAATTGTTAAAGAAATATTGAGACATATGGACGTTACAACGATCAAACAATATGCGTTAATGCGAATGTTAAGTTTCCTTCCGCTTACTGCACCGTCTGAAATCTGACACTGTATGCATGAAGGTAGATTATGGGATTTAAAGTTAAATGAATAAAATGTTTCCCTCTTATTCGTTGTTATTCCCTAACAAACTATTAGGGCCTACTTTACGATGTTTATATAATTCGTAGTGTATAGTAAAATCCGAATCAAATTAAAAAGAGAGAAAACACACCAAAGTAATTGTGAGTAAATTAAAATAACGTCAAAACGTTGAAAATGTTATTTCTTTTATTTATTTATTTAATTTTAATATACTTTTGTTGTCATGTATGATGCACAAGACACAATGTGTTGTTGATAGATTAGGTTTAGCGCTGTACACCAGACTACTCGCATAGGGGCGATTTCTGAAAGGCGCTTGTGTGTGAATAAAATTGAGGGTGCAGTAAATGATTATCAAACACAACTTGCAATGGATAGCAATGCCTCGCACGATACAATTTGTCGTTGCGTCACGTATCTCCCGAGTTTCATCGAAATTCATTCTATTCCGTACCTCATATTGTTCTCTTGTCCACGCACAATTTCATATATGTCCTTCATGAGTCCAAAGGCATCTATCTAGTGTACAAGTTTTTGAATTCACAAGTATATTTCCCGAATAAAAATCAAATTTTGACTATTTACTACAAACCGACTTGTGTAACACAATTTTAATTTCTTTTGCCTCCATGGGCCCATAGGCGTTTTTGTATTCTATAAGACATTTATGGATTATATAGAATCTAATTAAGACTAGACGAATAAAAATCATAACTTTAACAAATATTGGTACGGTAGGGCATTTATTGGCTTTTAAAGGATATTTATGGAAAATTTATGACATTATTTCGCTTATCCAAATAAAAACTTAATTTCTAGTAAAAATTCCCTCCTTTCGACTTCCAAAAATACGGTGTTCCACAATGTTGAAGTTTTAGACTTAAATATGTGTCTTTACACATTTTTTCCATGGAACAATAATTATTGTTTATTATTTATACGGTTTTTATAATATAAAACTTTATTGTTTCTGTTCCCACAATTTTTTAAAATTCCCCTGCTTGGACATTTAGAAGCTCTATTAAATTTGAATGATTTTTGTCTGCTTAATGTATGATCAATATGTTTGTATTTTAGTACATTTTGAATTTTTTAAATAGGATTTTAGGCGATACTTTATGTTATAAAGAGAACACTAGCGGATTATAATTTTCATGTTACGATTTTGCCTCGACTATAAAAGGCAACTGCTTAGTTGGACATGATCACTAGATTGGTTAATATACTGGGTGACTTAAATAGGCTACTCACGCAATTTGGTGTTAGTTCACTGCCATTATTGTGAGTGATCTCAAGGTCAGTACACAGATAGACGACGCCATTATATCACTATTTACTACTTATATAGAATAAAATGTAAAACTGTAACGGTCGTACTCAAACTTTATGTGATTTTGACCATAAGAGTCCTATCCGTACGTACAATTTATAATTTCTCGCCAAGTAAAGCCTATCCATAGCAGTCCGTCACTGTCTGAAAATAGAAGTAGAAAATTACACTTGCACCTCAATTATTGGTACAAGTTTATGTGTTTTAGACTAATAATATTGATGTTCATTAATTATCGGTTAGAAAGTTCCTCTATTCCAATCTAAAGAAAATATGTGAGCCTATAAAAGGAAGAAAACTGTTGACGCAACTACAATTTAGTTTAAAAGGTTATTAAACCCATTCGTTCATTATTTCTCCGATCAAATTCCTAATTTATTTATTCATAATTTTATTGATATGAGTTGGAACGTTGCCAGAACAATATGTTCTATAATAGAATTGTTTTTAAAGTATTGTTTATGCTAATCCATGATAATTTAAATTATGTTTCAAGCGTATATTATTTTGTTATTTGCTACAAGATTGACCAATATTATCTAGTAATGAAGGTTGCACTTCATTCATAAATTGTATTTGTTATATTCAGCATCCATTCATTAATTATGCAACATAAAATACGTATGTCGGTTTCTACAGTTTGTAATCATAATTTTAAGTTTGTTCTCACACATCTTTGATTTTAAAAGTCACTTTATTTATTATTATACTAACGAAATAAAAACATTACATTATAAACGTTGCATTTAGAGTTCCGTTGCTTTATTTATTATACATTCAGTTTGTGTTATATTTATTAAAGTATTAATACTCTAACAATTCTAAGACCTTATTTTTTATTTAAAAAGTAAAAAATATCATTCTTAAATTTATAAAAACAAATTTAGATTGCAAATTTGTTGTCTATATTTATTTATTTTATCACTACGTTAGTAAATAAATATCACAATAAAAATTCAAGCCATTTGGATCAAAAATTTATTTGCAAATGCTTGAACAAAGAATTAAAATTATTAAGATTTATTTTATATTTGTTTATATTATGGGTTGTAAGAAATATTTATGTTTAATAAACTATTCGAAGAGAACATAGATATATGTTTGCACTAAAAGATTATGAACACAAATAATATAATTTAAGTTATGTACCTACATAAACATATATAGGCCTAATAGTATTCTGTCAACCAAGTGCTCAGAACTAAATGTGATTGTTACAAATTATTGAATGAAATATTTATCTCGTTAAAAATTATCGACATAAAGCAATACATTTTTATAACAGGAGTAGCCTATTTTATTATTTCACGCATCTCAAAGAGGTTTACTACAAAAATTTAAATTTTTATAAAACTTCGATTAAAGTGCTTAAATTTGACTAAGTTATCATTGTAATCAGTAAAATGTTAAATAGCACTAGAAGGCACAGTTCCGCCTACAATACACGGGACCGGGCACTATCTTGGACTACGTGTCTTCGCCTCCTTTGGCTTGTAACACATCAAGATAGAGCATTGGTGAGGATTATGGGATTATGCATTACTCAACAAATTTACAAAAAATTACCATAAACGTCACAGTCCACTCTTAATTAACGTGTTTTAATAGAAAACACAAATTCAGAAAAGTATTAATAAAAATGCACATAGTTGTATATTTGAAGAATTTTGTAAAATAAAAGGATTTTTTCAAAATCCTAAAAAGCATACTTAAACTATATTACAGATTATTTCACTCAAGGTAAAATTGAAGTTTAAAAGTTTAAAATGGCGGGCGAAATTTTCTAGAATGTATGTTAATGCACCATATTTGCACATAGGCTATATTAAGATATTTTTTAAATTTAGATTGGCTGAACTTTTTACATTACTTGAGGGTCTGGAAAATTTTCATTTCAGTGAACGAGCTAACCTAGAGACTTAAAATTTTGGCATGTAGATCCATTTTTATATAAGCAACGTCGAGTTAAATGATGAAGCATGAAGCTCTAGGGAATTTGGCTGAGCGCTAGCAAACATTTTAAAGTTGTTCTTTAGGTGACCATGATGATGGCAACTACAAAACTACAGAATAAATAAACTTATTTAAAGCTGGGTAGCCTATAATCATATAACATTTTAACATAGTAAAACATATAGCCTAATGATATGAGTAATTAACGTCAATAAGCCATTGAACCACGGCGAAGTCCGTTACGTTATTTTAGATAAAGTTTAAATACCTAAATGTTCCTTAAATATAAATGAAGCTTCATACAAATTTCAACTCTATGGGTCCGTTCATTTCCTAGATATCGTGTGGCAGATAGAGAGGCAACAGAAATACAACTTTTTATACAAAAGTGAAAGTTTTCGCTAAAGGTCTGCCAATAAAACTTTAAGACAGTAAAGTTTCAGTAAATTTAGTCGAAATCGTACAAAATCAAAATATACGTTATTTAAAATGAATACACTATCTTTAACACGTATACGAGTATCTGTATTACTTCAGTACAGCATTTATTGTAAGTTAAAACACTGTGACTGAACAGATTAACCTGGTGCGTGTTTACGCACCTCTTTCATGAATATAAAACTATCTCTTTCATTATAATATTCAGATAGTTCTTAAAAATTTCAACAATTTACATTTTTGACGTGACAACGTCTTAAATTAGGTTGCGGCTCGGAGTCACTCATGAAAAAGTGTAACGCCCGGTAACGTTACGATGCCCGTCCAGTGAGTCCGCCGCACGGGATTCGCACGGGATAAAGCAGATAACTGTGGGTCCGCCGCACGGGATAAAGCAGATAACTATGTTTATTCGTGAAAATGTGGAGTGCTTAGATTCGTCATTTACAACAACTACAACAATAAAGGTAAATAATTGTACACTGATATTTCATTATCGTAAACTATGATTGATTGATTAATTGTTAGATTGACAAAAGTTGAGAAACTGAGTTTATAGGTTATGTCATACTATTGACAAATGTTGATAGTGTTAAGTAAATTATTAGTTTAAATCACTCTGCAATCAATCGTAATTCAGTCGATTGAGAAGAAACAGCGCGTATTGCTAGTCAAACATTAAAAATAACAAATTATAACCTCTAACCTGTCATAACAGTGCGACCAAACAAACGAACTAAACCGACCAATCACCACGCGCGAAGTTAGAATTTAACTGTGTTTAGCAAGAATTTCAAATTCCAATTTTAGTAAATGTTTTATTCAACTTTACCATTTACAATAACAAATTTTAATTAATTTCAAATTATGTACAATGTTTTAGTAAACAAAATATATTTCTATAGTTAAAATTTGTGCAATTCTTATTTTCATTCAATTCCTTGTTCCTATTGTGCAATTTAATAATATTCACATCAATAAATATTCTACCGAGAAAAAGACGTTGTCACGTAAAATCTTCGCCCGTTAAAACCGACTTTACAGGCAACCATAATTTTTTTGAATAGTTTATATCTATAAAATAATATCAGTCTAGGAGTCGAGTACCAATTTGAACTATAAATACACAACCTGGTTTTGTAATTCATAGAACAATTTCCCCTAAGAAGCAACTGATCTCCCTCCGAGCTAGTTTTGAGAATGAGATGATATCAAAAGGGTTAATGTCAATGACCTGAGGATTTCTTTATCAAATACTATTTTATTGACACATAAACGTGAATAATAATTGTTAAATCAGCGCCACTTAGACCCTTAAAGTAACTTTCAGTATCGTTGTCTAGTTGTTTGACGATGACAACCATTTTGTTTCTTATGTGTGTGATGGTTATATTTACGAAATAATATTTCAAGTGCAGTACATGTGTGACAAATCTTTACAATATTTTGCTTTATGTTTATGACGGTTGCTTTTGTGTTTCAAGATATATAATTTCAAAAATATACTTTGAGAAACCATTGTCATTTTATTTTTTTAGTCCTTTGGATGCGCTTCTATTTCAACCTCCACCAATATTCACGTGGCTGACGATATATTTCTTTCTCCGGAACAAATTCACTGTCGGTTTTGAGGAGAACCACATTGTGTGCGTATGCAGTGCAAATTGGCTGTGAGTTGCTGGACTATTAGTCTATTAGTTGAGCAATATTATTCCAACCCGGAATAAGTTGATAACAGTGTTATTAACTGTAACGTGCTTGGCAATGTTTGTGTATACTCAGTTTCAGAACAATTATTGTAATTATAATATGTATAAAGTTAATTAAGACTTAACGTAAGGCAATCATCACTGATCAGCACAGGGCTTACAAGAGCAGGCTCAGCATTGGCTAACACGGCCTTTGATCTGACATCTAAGGTTGTCTGCTGTCATCATGATACAGAGCCCCTATGACAGCATTTTGGATTAAACCATCGACTACTATTCTATGACCGATTATGTCGCTTCACCGATGGGGAAGAGTTAAGTACCTCAAAAACCTTACGGATTTCCTAGTGAAGTGTGGAAAATAAAATGGAGTCAAGTAGTGAAAAGTATGGCCATATTCAGCAATTTAAAATGAGTATTGATTGATGAGTTTGGTTTATTGAGAAACGAGTTATGGAATGGGGATGTTTGCAGAATGGCGAAATTATATCTGCAGGATGACGTTAATCAAAAAGTATCGACGAGGATGGGATTCGAACCCACGCGTGCAGAGCACATTGGATTAGCAGTCCAACGCCTTAACCACTCGGCCACCTCGTCTCTTGATAACAAAAGTGTCTTCTCACTTCTTGGAACTGATAAGAACTTTTCCCTATGTAGGAACACGGGTTCAATTTGGTACATTTGGTAATTGTAAAATTTTTTAAAGTTATTTTTTCACAATATGAGCTTGTCGATCTCTCTGCTACAGCTATTTCATTTTGTTTGGTTAAAATTTCATAATTTACAGAACACTGTTACGTTACTAACTATGTAATTGCAGGTAAACCTGTTGTATTGAATCGTTATGAGACAGTATATGTTTAAAGTTGGTTATTGGCGATGGAAGGTTTAAGAGAATTCGTTATATGTTACAAAATAACACAACACATGACTATGGCAAATCTACGAAATCCAACTATCCTTACTGTACAGTACTTACAGTACACTGACACTGACACTTACTGTGCCAATAGCACAGTGTAGCGGGTACAACGGTTATCGCAAGATAATCGGATCAAGCAATGTCGAGCGTGGCTGCTTATTCTTTGTCATAAAAATAAAATCTTTGGTTGGTATAAAAATATATATAATTAAAAATCTCAGCAGCAGTATCCATCCCTTTGAGTGCCGCAGTACCAGTATATCAGACGCGGTAAGAACCTCGTAAATTGTCGGCGTCGATAGGCTCCACGATCCGTGTTTACACGACATTTATTTTATTTTATTTTATTTCCTTTCAACGGTCAACGACCACTTTATAACAGTACACATAGTGCAAGGTAGCTAATTACCATTATAGTGCCCAAACATAACAGGGACAAGCCAAACATGCGATTGGACTCTATACTCCTAGACATGATTGACAGTGTACATAATAAGTATATATTATAATAAATATAACAGTAATGATAATAATTGTTGAGCAGATAAGCAACCTAGAAATAAATAACAGTGCAAAAACAAACCATCCATAAAAAGTAACAATGTAGAAAACTATAAATGGATAACAAGAACAAAAAAAAGAAATATATAAATGAACAACAATGTTAATAAAATAGTTTTAAATAAGTGACAATGCAAAAAAAACTAACAATGAATAACATGTAACAAGATCCATAAACACCAACAAAGTAAAAAAAAAAAACAAAAAAAAAAAACAAATAAAACATTTCACAATACAAACTACCATCCTTAACAGTAACGAGTGAAAAACACATACAAAACAAATGCCAAATATAATAATGAATAAATAAATAACAAATGCACAAAGCATATAAATAAATAAATACGAACAGCTACAATTATGGCAAAAGTGACAACTACATAGCGCTATGAATAAATTAATTAGTTCTTAAAAAAAAGAAAAACATATTTATGCCATGCCCACATCACTCAACAAGTCCCCTATCTATTCTACTGTATACTGGAAAGCAGCTAGCACACGTCCTCTAATAATTGCTGCCCTATCATTGAAGACGTCGAACCTGTCGCAGAAACCATTTCCGAGCCTGACCATTCTGGCGAGTGGACCGTGGAAGACGTAGGAACACAGTATTTAATATAGTACACAGTTGAATATTCGACTAACCATATAGCTGCATTCGATATGTTTCGATGTATCGATTAGTGCCCGTCTTTGTTTTCTTCCTCGTAGGTCTTTGGAATGATAATTAAGACTATTACTTAATTGTCTTAATTGTTATAGTACGTCAGCCGATGAATTACGCGTTTGGCTACAAGCACTGTTTACTTAGTTCCGTAATATTGTGTTTTAATACATAAAAATACAACAAATGACAAATCAGTGTAAAATTATAATTATTAGTATAATGATATCAATATTGATATATTGATGAAAAATAGAGAACATAGATTATGCATGAATTTTATGTTCATTTGATATGACTGAAACAAAACTAAAAAAATAATTGTGAGTAATTCAGAATAAATTTAAAAGTTTATACAAAAGTATCCAAACATTTGTATTTTATTTTCACTTTAGAAAAAAATTACTGTATTCTTCATTTTATTGTAAACACATGAAAAATATGAAAATCTGTAAAAAGGTTGTTTTCCGAAAAATTTGCTACTATACAAAAATAAAGCCGGCTATTTAAGGGGGTAACATAGCAACATATCTACGGCACTCAAAGGCTAGAATAGAGTAAAAAACATATCAGTTGAGATGAGAAGATAGTTGTAGTATAAATCAAAATATCCGCTAGATTGAAAGTTGTAGTAATCAAAGCCATAAGAATTCCTCAGCCATCTGATCCCACGAATGCAGATCTAAAAGGAACTACCGTATTATACCTGACCAGTTCAACACCACCAGAGTAGAAGTTGAATTACCAGGATGAGATCTAGGACATTTTGATCCCGTTTGAATGTGAATACATCCCTAAATCTCAAATGAAATCCTGTTCCACCCCTGGAATATAAATATAACCCCAAACGTTACTGTAATTTTGAGATTTTGAGTCGCTTGTTATGTTGAATTTATTTCAAAAGTAACTCCAAACAGACTGTAGTTTGTGCAGATTTCTCAAAAATATCTTCTATTTATTCATTTACACACATAACGCTGAACATTACATGTGTTTATAAACACGATTTTATAAAAGAAAGTATTGGCTGAACTCTGGTTTCTTTAATTGGGTTTATACTTAGCCTAACATTCAGCAAACAACAGATAAAAATATATTCTGTATTTTATATAAATACATTTTCATTTTGTAGTGTAGATTTTTTGAGCATTAAAGAACTTTGATTTGATTTCGAATCGATTATTTAAAATAAGTAGTGCATTTTATTTAGAAACAGTTTAGCTTGATATTATAGTTTCAATTTAATATGTATTGTACTTTATTTTGGAACTGTACTTCAAGAGTATGTGTAAAAGAATATGTACCTCAGTGTGGAAACCCCCACACCATAACCATCATCTGAAGTCCGTCATTATTCTTATAAATGCATTCAAATTCACTGAATTAGATCTGGTAGGCCTACTCTGTGATCGAACATTTGAAAATTTGGTTAACGGCCATCAGGATAAGTTTTTCGTTCCTAATCACTCCGGAAGTCGGTGAATCTTAATGTAAGAAATCCCCATTACTACAATTCCTCATGTACCACTGTACTGAGTCTAAACCTGATGTCCTTCAACAAGAATATAGCCTACCTCATGTAGCTGTGAAGTAACTCATACCAAAAAGTAAACTAGAGGTATTTTTTGGAGAAGTTTTATACTTTTCCTTTGTATTTTGAGTATTTGTAGCCAATTATATAATAAAAATTTCTAAAACTAATAGACAATTCAGATTCAGTTAAAATAAATATCCAACTAAGTTAAAGTTGCAGAGAGATGCATACTTCGTGATCCGGATAAATAGTGCAATGACCCGTTTTTGGTCATTAACTTTTCACAACCTTTTTTACAGAGAGCCTGTTTGGATTGCAGAAATAGGAACTCACTCTTTCCAATTCCTATAATAGAACTCTGGGATGATGGGATGTATCCTTGTTGGGTGTCCACTCTGCAGTGAAACGATATGGAATTCATACGACAGCCATTTTAAAGTCTAGAAACGTCCGTGCGTGGTGCGCTAAAGAATTGATACGGAGGATGTTTCCAAATATCGCAAACGAACTCCAATTAATTCGTACTATTGAGACATCATCTGACCAGGAAAATTCTTTACAAATTTTAAGACCCCCTTCTTTAAATAAAAGCTATATTCCTGATCGTACAATGTGTAAAAAGGGGTCTAATCATGAACCCTGCGGAACTTCGTTATTTACAATACAAACTGAGATAAATTTGACTTTTCTTGATTAACTTGAAACTTAAATACGTTATTAAACTAATACCACTATTTGGAAACCACGTTAATGAATATTTCCAATATAAAAAATAATGTCCTTCAACAAAAGCAGCTTTACTTAAATCTGTGAGTATAAAACGGGCCAAAGTGTGCTCGCTCATTCGACCGTTTAGATGGACCCACTGTGTCTAAAACACGTAAGTAATAACAACATGAATTATGAGAAGCTTACGACAAAATCGTAACTAGATATTAGGTAAAATGTTTTTAATTTTAATAAAATTATTCATGCCTGATGCACATCAATATATTAACAAAAACTGATGTAATAGATGCCATACCCTATACTTAGATTTGAGAAAATAAAACTTTCTAATTTTAAGGGTGAAAATAATATAGTGATTTTTAGATCATTATGAAAGATAATATGATATATACGATAATGTCTTTCCCTTTCTTCATATCCAGTCAAGTTTAAAATTTTTAAGTTATACTACTTAAAAATGGCACTACAATGAAGCATATCTAAATTGAAAGCTTTATTTTTCAATTAAGACCAAAATCATGCGATTTCTTAATAATAGCTCTGTACGTACATAAGTTGAAAAAAGTTGAGGAATTAGATAAGATTAAATCAGTGTTTGGTTTCTACATAAAGAAATCATTAACATAGTGCTAGTTTATGAATGAAAAACCGGACTTGAGCCAGTATACTTCAATATTGTGGAATATTCATGTTGAAAACAGAGTCCCAATATTCGTGCCAACAATAGCTGATAAATCCAGTAGAAAAATTAAAGTACTTGGAATAATTACTAAACAACTAGCTTACCCACTAGGCGTACATCATATTCGTCCAAGAAAATAGGACCGTTTTCGTGCTCAGAAAAATTATTACAAATTGATTGTTAACGCCGGCCTCCTTAGAAAAAGTAAAAGGAGATTTCTTGAACAGGAGGTTTCTAAAAGATTTTGCCTGAAGGATATAAAAAAGCAGTAATAGGCAATCTGAGGCTAAAATACCAATAGCCTACTTGGAGGATTATTTGAGGAGCAAAAGTTCTTATAGTTGTTGCGGATTGGTGTCCATATACAGCTAGTCGTTGAGGTACCATCATCTTTAAGGCAGAAGCGTTGGGGGGCCTCTATAATCACTGGATCTCTTGTGGCTAAGGTGAAATTTATTCCAGTTTGTAGTAATGGGTACCCCTGATTCACCAGAGCACTTCCGGAAATCTGTTAAGAAATTATGCCTAACCGATAACTTGATTTCCTTGCAGAACGTAAAAATGTAATAATAATAATGCCTTTATCACGAGTAAACAGTGTACAACTAGTTTGTTAAGTCAAAAGGTTTTACGTTTTATTTAGCAGAGGTTACGTAAGGCGTTGTTCTTGAAGTTGACGCCTTCACAAAAAGAATGCTAATGCTGGAAAGGGTGGTTAAACGCTAATTACAAGTCTACGAACTAGCAGTAGTGGCTACCGATTGGGTTCTTCGTTGGCTGAGAACATTCATTGAGAACGTAAAATCCTACAATGTTCAAAGCAAACATTTGACCGGCGTTGTCACTATGGAAAGGAATATGAAACACTAGACAATAGTGTATAACAACCGACAATATCGGTTACAACGTAAAGTAAATATTAATAAACCGGTATTCACATCTGCGACGCTTAACCGAACGTTAAAACGGATGGTAAAAACGAGCTGCGGCAATGGGCGGCCATAAAACGGCCGGTAAAGCTGCTCCAGTTGGAACACCGATGCAGCGATGTGCACTGGAACACACACAGTGTGCGGGTATGTGCGGCAATAACAACGTGAAACACTTTGATCGCAACCCGCGATGATAATGCAATCAAAGGGCCACCAGTGCTCCGGCACGGTCCAGGATTAATGCGAGATGAATTGGCTAAGTGAACCCTCCCTCGGCCGGGTAATAGATATGCTAATACGTGCTCTTATTGTAGACACATGTGGCCCCCAATAACATTGTCATTTTATGTTCTCCCTTCCCGCACTGCACCGCGCCCCACCGCCTCGCCTCGCCTCGCCACAGGGTTCGCGTTCTTTTTGGCTAAGCTGTGAGTCGGTAGCTGAGAAAAGTTAATCTTGCGTTGGTTGCTACGGCTGAATAAATATTTTTCAAAAATACTATTAAAAGTGACAGTACTCCGCTTTAACGTGGAGCAATCGGTTGTAGGTTGTTTTTAAATTCCGGAGTCAGTCATATACAATAATTTCCCCAAAGATAGAAGACATTTTTTACCGTTCCAAGAGGATTTCAAGTAGTAATTTTTGGAAATTTGGTAATAAAATGCAAGAAACCCAACTGTAGACGAGGATAAGAATTTTGTACAGTACGCAAATAGATTAAGAGTTGTGACTTAAATGTGTTTTAATATTTTCCAAATACATTAACTTAAAACGATCGAACAACCATAATGAATTCCTAAGATATGGTGAAATCACAGCAACCGTAACCGAAATAGGTCTTTCATTTTTACGTACCGAATATATAATGACAAAATCAATTGACTTTAAACATTCACAATTCTTTGAATATAAAACCGGATACAGTATATTCGTTGGCAATAAATTGTGCAAATTGTAAACATGGAATAAATATATTTATTTGTCTATTTGTATAGTTTACACATTCAGAAGTTGTACAAAATTCACAAGCCTACAGACACAAAGCAGAAAGAAATGTTTTGGTTTCTTAAAATAAATGCAATTTTTTGAAATACAAATTATATGTGAGTATTTCTCTGCACCCGGACTGCACCCAAAACTTTTTCAAAAGGTGCAGTCCGTGTTTACAAGATAGTAGTGCTGCAGACTAAATGTCGTTTAACTAGCTTCGCTAAGAATTATTAGGATTAAAGAAGTATTCCATGATATATGTATCATAAACGAACTCGATCTTGATTAAATCTAAACAAAATCTATAGCTCAATTCGTACTCGAAATAACTTTGGAACAGACGGATTGTGAGTCTCCTTTGCAATTGGCATCGCTCACGCTCAGTCAACTAAGTGTTATACAAAACTTGAATAGTAAATAAGACAAGTCATCTGTCCTGTAGCTTGGATTGTGCTGGATACAACCCCACGGAGCTGTCCCTAGGGATGATGTTTATCCCATTTGTCCCATGGGACCCTACTGTACTGTATATGCCGAGTGTGAGTTATACTCGTAGGCTACAAGTCGAATCTTCTTATTGCCTTTATACCTTATATAAAACAAAATGTGTTCTGTTCTTATATTCATTATTTACATAACTATACTTGAGGCTCTCAGAAACACGTTTTCTTCCAATAATTTCCAAGTATATCGTTATTTACACAATAATCTAATGGGTTTGTGTGCGTGTTACTCAATCACGTAAAAACTACTGGAGCTTGTTTGTTACGTTTTCTGATTTCTTCTTTTTTTTTGGGGGGGGGGGAGATTTTAATCAAATACAGTATCACTTATTAGATCACAAGTGTGTTAAGTGAAAAGCTAAGAACTTTGACTTTAGTCTCCCTTAAGACTTAGGATTCCTCCACTAATATATATATATATATATATATATATATATATATATATATATATATATATATATATATCAATTGTTACTGAAATCGTTTGAGCTATTCAAAAATATAACATGAAATATTGGAGAGAAATCAAGAAATTTCAGAGGTGCTTGTAAAAAACCGTTTCACTTCTCGATTTCAGGGCCCCATCTTTAAATCTCCAACGGATCGATAGTTTGAATATGTTTCAGTGACTAACTTATCTCAGGTTTGTTTGGAATGCCATTTAAAAATAAAATGCTCATGGTATCCTTGTTTTTCAAAATAAAACTGCGTGCCAAGCCGCGGATAACTGCGAGTAGCACTATACAATACGAAGATATTTACAAAAATGTGTACACTATAAATACATGTTGCCAATTAGTGCAATAGTTTTGTAGAAGAAAGTGTTTACTGAAACAAAATAAATAATTTATATTATACACAACTATACGAGTACCATAACAATACAGTACCATTCAATAGTCATTGTACAGTCAGGTATACACTAACCGATACGCCTGACACGGCAAGGCGTCTGTCAAGGGATAATAAGGGAAATGTTCATATATCGTACATTGTTTGTATCCATAAACGTACTATGCTAAAATATTTTAAACTACGTTTATATCTCATACTTCTAACATCAGTTCCTTTAATTTAATTGTGAGGTAACCTATTTTACACGTAATTACTTACCTTTATAATGGAGGACACTTTTTTTAATCTAGTAGTTTTAAAAATTTTGGTTTATAAAATGGTAAAATGTAATAACACAAACTCCTCATAGAACAAAATTAAACTGGTATTTTGAATAATCTGGAGGCCTTCTAAACTATAGTTTCTTAAACTTCTCTTTCGAGCAAGTATATACATTCTGCATATCTACAATCGAGTCCATACATTCTCACACTTTTATTTAAAAAATATTCAAATTTATCAAATATTTATAATGAAAACTACTCACGGTTATGTGAATTTTGATCTTTTTAAACATTTAATTTAAAAAATGCAATGTATTATATACATGAAATGTGAATTAATAGCATTGTTTATTTTGTTCTTTGGGCTCTGTGTTCAACAAGAGCAGGCCTTATCTACTGCCTACGAGAAGGCTGTATTTTATTAACAGATTTCATAAAGATAACAGCTATTTAACATTTATTTGCGCGTTAGACGGTCAGTTTTAAGAGTGTCAATATAATAAACATATGATATAAAAAAATAATTGTTATATAATAAATTGAACTCTTTTGCCACTATCCTATTTCAGCCACTAAAATCAACACGGCTAATCAATTTCATTCTTAGAAATCGATATTTTTCTATCGATTTCAAGAATATATAGGTTGTGTACTTTTACAATACAAATCTTCTCTCGTCTTATGGACCATAAGGAGGTAATACAGCAACTCCTGTGATAACAATGGAAATCGGGGTACAAATACAAATGTGCACCGACCACGTCTTCTATAACAGAATTAGAGCGGTTTTAGATTTTGTGTATATACGTTTGTGTGGGAATTATCTGGTTTATTATTTCATTGACTGGCGAAATTCAACGTAGGGAAGCAGGTTAATACATTTTTTATACTAACACAAATTTTAATTTTATGGAAGTTTTTCAGCAAAATTGATCTAGCATCATTGTAAAATAAAAAAATAGTTTTTGAGGTATTACGCATCATTATAGCTGAGGTATTTCTCGCAAAAATGAAAATGAAAGTACATTAAACGTGTCAAAAGAATTGAAAATGTCGTCAATTATACTAAAATAATGGTTCTAAAACATTAAATTTACTCCTTTTAAAGCACTCTAATTGATTTTTACAAATTTCATTATTATCATGTACTCACAACAATTAATTAATTTTTGACTGGTGCTTCACTCACAGATTACGTCAGTGACACAATTAATTGTAACCGAAATTCCTCTAGTTTATTTTTATATATAATTACAGGATCCTCATAAGCTACAGAAAGAATTGTTATTAAATTTGGACTAATAAAATGTAATGCCATAATAATCAGTTTGAATCAGGTATGTAATCCTCCCTTTCAGAGTTACAGTTTAAAATAAACAACTACTAAAACCTCCGAAAATATGTAAATAAATCCCATAGAATTGTTTCATTAAAAATTAAAACTTACGCTACTACACTAAAAGTCTTTAAGAGATGCACACTAATAAAACTAAAAAGTAAAACTAAGGGATGTTGTACATTAACTGTTAAAACTCTAGGAACTAATCAACGTAATGTCATCGAATTTTGCAGGTTAGATATGTTTTGCATTATATCTGTTTACTAGAAAATGTTTCGACCACCAACTTCAGCCTTCTGACCAATGGGTTCATGATCGTGTCCGCAAATCCTTTAAGACATTCATCTTCAATAATAAACTTTATTGTCCTACAACCGGTTCTTAGATGAGTTTATTTCTTTTTAAGTTTCAACCCTTTAACTTGTTTTTTGTTATCAATCTAAGGGGAATTATAGCATTTAATGTAAAAATGTTAGATAATCGCCCATGGTAAAGCGGCTAGACATAAATCAAGTTAATTTTGACAGTATATATATATGAATGATAATTTCAGATAATGATATATTTTAATGATTTACGACGTAAAAAATATTTTATTTCTTTTCTCATTAAAAGCATCTTCAAAATTATTAAAATATTAATAAGACACTGGGAATACAAATTCCAAAAACATAAGACAATAGTATACTCAATACACCATCTTAAAAAAATATAGTCTAAAAAACTAGTAGACTAGCAAAATGAAACTTTCTTATCTTCCTCCTTTTTTGAGGATAATTCTACAAAAAAATAATAATTCTACAAAACTCTCCTTTCCAACATCAAAAATATACGAAACGCATCAGTATAAAACATTCAAGTTTTTAAGTTGTTCATGAAAACTTTTTTATAGGTACTTTATTGTTTAAAATTTCAAAGAAGTTCGTACTTACAAAGAAAGCATTTGGATGCGTATTAATTATATATTTAGAATAAAACTCTGTTATCAAAAAGGGCGTATAAGTACATACGGTTCAACATGGTACTTGAGATTCAAAAGTTTTACCAGACCCTTTCTCGAAATCCATGTTGGTATGGCAAACATATATTTGCACTTGTAGGGGTTGTTTTATTAAACGATCGACCGATACAACAAACACGTTGTCTTCTAAACGCTGCGTTCACAGATCCGTTTCATAGGGGATAATTAATTTCCGATTGGTCAATGTTGGCACTTGGGCCCGGCTGGGATTTAATCCCCTAATACACCCCTTCCCCCTCCCGCTACAGGTCTTAGCAAAAATAAATCAATCACTGGAGAGGGCTTAGGGGTGACTTTTGTGTGAGGGCTTATCCGCCCCCGTCTCTCAGCCGGGCGGCGCCCGTCACTGGCGTGGTTAGCACGAGCACGGCACGGCTTCGGCAGGGTTTGCGGGTGGTTGAGCTTCGTTTGGGCAATTTGGGCTGTTTTATATTTGGTTCTGTATCGTTAAAAGTAGTATTAAACGACTAATTAATATCATTCATAGAGAAACACGCTCACTGTAAAAATTATATTGACTATCTTTAATATAAGTAAATTACAAGTAATATTACTTATTTTTTCACTGCATTAAAAAACTGAATAGGGAAGTTCATACGGTTTTAACTGTGTTGCTTAAGATACAGCAAAATCCACGTTTTAAATAACAGAAAGGTCTTATCGCTTTTCTTTTCTTCAATAAAATATTAGCTGCATATTGTGCTCTTTTTGTTCTTGAGTAATAATTTCTTACTAATATTATTTTTTTGCAGGGTTGATTGTTTTTTAAGATTAGTCACAATCTTAAAGAACACCTTCGTGATTTTTTATGATACCCTATTAGAATGAAACTATAATTATAATGTCAGTAAGTTTTTTTTTTTTTTTTTTTTTTTTTTTTGCTAAGGACATAAGCAAGACAAACCGATCTGGCTTACATAATCGTAGGCCTGGTACTTCAAATCTTCAAAGTACAAAGCGTGCAAACGTAATGAACCTCAGTAAAACTTGCATAACGCCTGGGGAATATTTGCTTTCATGCATTACATAACAATGAAAAGTAAATATGACTAAACTCAACTTCCTGATACGACGGCTTGATAGAGATAACATTGCAGAGGTTGTGTTAATATTATGATTCTGAATTAATATCACACGGCATATTTTGTGTTTGAGCAGCAAAGCCTGCCTGCACTTTTTGTAATGTACTATGTGATTTGATGAACATAAAATCCTTTTGTTTCCTATATTACTTTATTTGTTTCACAATTTTTAACAATAATACAGTGTAAGTATTGGAATAAACATTTCTGAAAGGAATCTTAGTTTCTGGATCTTATAAATATAATCAAAGTCTATGTTGTGTCAAAACATTGTTTAAACAGTAGCAGTTTTGGAATGTGTTTGTCTCACTGTTTTGTTTAAACATCACCTGATGACTCCCCACCACAAGGAATATTTAAAATGTTTAAAAGATGTTGCAGATTCACTTTACTGTGATAGTGTTATCTCAATAGGAACAGGAAAACATGGTAACACTGATCAGAATAAATATTTAAAGAAAAAAAGATAGAATTTTGTTTTAAAATTAAACTTCTTGAAAACTATGACGATTAAATACAACACAGGTTGTGTCGGCTATGTTTTAACGAGGTTATGGATCGGAAACTTAGATGTGTGCTGTTTATCGTTCCTCTTTAAAATACAGAGAACACTTAGTCGACTTTATGAAAAAAAACCTTTGCAGATATCAGTTTCACGACTTTGGTACATACTTTGTCTATTTGGCACATTACCATAACACTGAAATAAAACTTGTGTTGCAAAATAAATTCAGATTAAAACTCCATAATTCGAAAACTTAATTTAAATGAGCTATAACCTTTTTACGAATATACTGTACTTATTAAATAAAAATTATTAAATTCAGAATAGTTTTTGATTGTAACATTTTATCGTTAAAGTAAAAGCAGTAAACAATGTGCAACAACTAGGATTACAACTGTAATTTGAAGAACTCTGCTGTATGATGAATCAATAATACACCTGTCCATTCCTTACAATACGGAGTAATTTTAAAATAAATTGGAAAAGCCTTTTATTTCCCGTGATATATTTTATCATTTGTAATATTTTAAAATTTAAGCATAACGTTTCTTAACCTCAAGGAAAGTAATTAATTATTTTTGTTAAACAATCTTTTTTATAATCCAAAATATAATTCCACCTTAACTAAATAATATGTTTGGTAATGCGCTATACATCAATAAAAAGTAATTAGTTATGTTAAATTGATTTGCTTATTTAATATTTTTATTTACTAATATTTTATCATTTTGATTAAAAAACATATTTTTTTAATAGTGGTTGAATATTATATTCGTTTGCTCTTATTGATCCTTCATATAATATCTACAGAATGACAGTATACAAAAAGAATCGACGAGGATGGGATTCGAACCCACGCGTGCAGAGCACATTGGATTAGCAGTCCAACGCCTTAACCACTCGGCCACCTCGTCTCTTGATAACAGAAGTGTCTTCTCACTTGTTGAAATTGATAAGAACCTTCCCTTTGTAGGAACAGGTCCAATTTGGCATGAAATACAGACATCGTGCATCGTCTACGACCATCTTCTTCAACTCAGTCAATACTAGTAGTACACTTTCTTCCTTCTGGTATCTGAAAACTTTTCATGTTCATGCTTCATGAATTTCGACTATAACGTAGTATTACACAATCATTTAACAATGATTTATCTTCTTGTTGTGTACATAAAACGGATTTTTTTTAAGTTAGGTACATAATGTTTACAATATTAACTACTATAACTCAAACAAAAATACTAAGAGCAATATAATTTTCAGTTTGTTCATCAAGTATAATTCGAATTATTTAATTCTAATCTTTTAGCGATAAGCTTAGAGAGATACATTTATTAATTGTTTTGAAACTAGTACTCTTAATAAAATAAAATCTCTTTATTTTGAATGTTACATATGTGTCTGTGTGACACATCCTACTCCTCCATAATTTGAAATTAAACAATTAATTAATTTGTAATTTGAATATATTTACATCGATCTATCTTTTGCAGTTATTTTTGGTCGTTTAATATTCCTTTCATGATATATAAGATTGTAGTAGGTAACAATATTAATCGTATATCACTCATGTAAGTTATGAGTTGATATACATAATACATATACTGTAGATGTGTTCTTTAGTATTTGAACGTATATATTTGAATTTATTTTACTGATTTTTTTACTACATTGTAAAAACTACACAAGCGTATTATTACCTAAGTATTGAACTAACACACTTTTAAAGTAGGGTTCCAGCATAAAGTACAATAAATATTATTCAGTTGTAACTACAATTATACATTTATATAATTTCCAGCTAAACTGTTTCTGAATTACACACTACTTATTTTAATTAAACGATTGAAAATCAAGTCATAGATCTTTATTTCTCAAGCAGTCTCCAGTATGCGTTGAAGCAATGTTTTTTGTGTAAAAGGGACAGTATATTTTTATCTCATGTTTGCTGAGTATCAGGCTAAGCGTAAACCCAAATGAAAAACAGAGTACAATAACATATAATTGTATAAAATCGTGTTTTAGCACATTTTATGTACATCTTGTATAAATAAATAGATTGGAGATATTTTCAGAAATATTCATTATAGCCTTTTGGGAGTTCCACATTTTTAAATAAACTTAACTTGGAAAACGACTCAAGAGCTTAATTTACAATTTAAACTATTTAAATTTATATTACGTAATTAACACTATTATTTTCAATTCATAAACAACACGTTACGACAAATACATTTAGGAAATTGACACTAGGATTTAGATTGTATATCGATTTGATGCCAGAACTGGCATAGAGAACATTTTGAAAATATTCACAACTATTATATAAAAAATTGGTCCTCATCTTATTTCCAAGTAAGCTAACTGTTTTTTAGTAAACCAACAAGCTATAACTACAAACAATGTTTTCAACATACGTCATTCATAGAACAATATAATTATGTGAATTACTGCAACGGACTATTTGGGGGTCAGTTTAAGAACTTATAAATACGTATTCTTACCTGAAATTTTCCTCAAAAGATGTCTTGTGCCAAGGTTCTAATACCTGAAGTCCAAACCTCTTGCTAGAGACTATTTTTTGCAATTAACTATTTCTTTTAGGACATCCTAATTTTTTTCGGCAGTTACTCAAGATTCCGTATATGATGGATAACATTAATGATTTGGGTTATAATTATATTCCAGGGTTTTAATAGGGTTTCATTTGAGATTTATGGGGTTTTCACACTGAATCGGGATCAAAACTTGCTAAATCTCATTTTTATGTAATTTTCTCAATTTGACTTCTACACTGGTGGTGTTGCACTGGTCAGGTGTAACAAGGGTAGACCTCCTTTTGAGATCTGCATCCTAGAATCAGTTGGCTGAAGGATTCTTGGGTTTTGATTACTACCCTTTCAAACTGGGGGTTATTTAAATTTCTGAGTATTATCATTAAATAGTCTAAATACGGAACATTGAGCCAATAGACGCCGGCATTTTACAAGGGTTTTACCACGTCTGATATGCCTATGCCACGGCACTCAAAGGGATTAATATTGCTGCTGAGACTTTACATTCAGAGATGATTATACCAGCTAAAGATAATATGGCCACGAAAAAGAATGTTTCAATTCTATAAATTATATTCAGCTAGTAAGACCATGTTTCCTTACGTAGAATAGGTTTGGCCATTAAAACGCGAGCGGTCAGGAGATGAGGATAAATACAAAACGTTATATATATTTAAAAGAATTTATCCTCTAGTAATTGATAGGGTCAGTTGTTGCCGTCAATATTGATGAGCACACTGTGATGATTTTATATTTGAAAAGACTTAGTTTCAGTAAATCAATATTGTATTGAAGGCTCATCGTGCGAGGAACGTAAGAATTTGTCAAACCTAGACGTGCCATCGAGAACCTACTAACTCGCATAGCTTGCGGAGTTGAGGAAATTCCTTCCTGGGGCTGATCTTCAAACACACATCTACGGTATGTTAAGCCCATGCTTCGTTTCATTGTTCAATGTTGACATAAATATTATTGACAGGGCAGTTCCCTTTCATGTTAACAACTGTACGTTAAACTAACTACAAAGTGACTACTTAAAACTTTGTTAAAAAATTGTGTTTTTTAAATTTTAAAAATATATTTAAATTCAAACCATACATCACAAATGTAAAAATATTATAAATTAAACTATAAGTTTCAGTGTAATTTAATAAAATAAATCTGTTATTGCCTAAACATCTTACAATGCATGGAAAAAGTCATCATATATCTCTGAATAACATTATGGCATACAAAGTGTAAAATTATCATTCACACATACAATTAACACACTCATACGTCCATCCATTTGCCAATCCTCCCACCTCCAGCAACGGTGTCAGTCTTACTGGGCGGTCTCCCAGTCGTATGCCAGAAACTGGTTAGTATTATACAATTGTTGCGATACAAAAAACATACTTGTGAGGGCATTTGTTCATAAACTACCGTTCTGTGTTTCCCAGTTCGGTAGTGATCTCTTCCTGTACTCTCGAAACTTTTTGAAAGGTTCTTTACAAGAAAGACTCTCTGAGTTTCAACTGTGCGATTATGTCAATCACTTGTTTTTAAGTTTAAATGCTCTCATGAATTGATTTTTTGTACGAGCTCTCCACAACACTTTCCCGTAGGTGTGTTGGGGATAAATCAAGCCGTAACGCTCCGTTAACAGAACCTTAATAGGGCAAGGACCATTTGGAGTAAATATGATTAACGTGGTCATTCCAGTTCAGTACTCGATCAAGGTGTATTCCCAGGAATTTCGAACAGTATACTTCTTTCAGTATGGCATCTTCTACCATGACAGTTTGACCACCATTCCTGTCTAATGATCTCAAAGCAAACTTTTTAAAGAATGGGAAGAAGCATTTATTTAAGATTGAGGCTGTTTTTAGATGTAGTTGTTGGTCTCAATAATAGTTTGCTATTCCTGACCTGATTTTGATTTGCTAGTGAAACAGAGTCGTCTCATCAGCTTTCTGCATAAGTTGTCCATGTAGAAGTGATGACCCTATGTCATTGACATACATAAGGAAAAGAACTGAACTTAGGATAGCACCCTGTGGGACTCCATTAGCTCGGCTGAATTGGTTCAGAGCATTAGTATAAAATTTGAATAACTTGTGTTCTGTGGTTTACCTGAGTTACTGGAGAGGCACGCCTCGGATGCTATTGGTAATTCCATTTATCAAGCCGGATTGTGTGGTCACCACTGTCAAATACTTTTAATGGTTCGAGAAACTCACTTAACAATACATGTACAGTCAAAAATGTTATATTTCTCATAACTGGATATTTCCCAGATCATAAAGCTTTCAGTACAATAGGTTTCGACTACCAAATTACAGAAATAATAGCGTAAAAGTGCTCTCGTACATTACAACATATTAACCAAACAGAAAAAATATCTACGGAAGTGAGAATGATAAAAAAGTGTTGAAATAGTGAAAAATGCATTAGTTTAAACTTTGTACAAGAATATTCGTTACAGAATAAGACGCATACACAACATCAGACGTTCGAAGTCAATATCTCTGTTATGAGCTAGCATTGACTGAGTTGTAGGAAAAAGAATTGTAAACATTGCCAAATGTCTGCACTTTGTGCCAAATTCAACCTGTTTTCCTACAAAGGGACAGTTCTTATCAGTTCCAAGAAGTGAGAAGAAACTTATGTTATCAAGAGACGAGGTGGCCGAGTGGTTAAGGCGTTGGACTGCTAATCCAATGTGCTCTGCACGCGTGGGTTCGAATCCCATCCTCGTCGGTACTTTTTGATTAATGTCGTCCTGTAGATATAATTTGAAGAACTTATAAGATCAAAAGAAAGTAAAATTCTACCAACATCATATAAAAATATCTTTTGGGATGAAATCGAAAAAAAATATTTTTCTTAACTAAAAGAACTATATTTTAATCATCATCATCATCATCATCATCATCATCATTAGTACTAAATACTCTAAATATGTTTAGTCAAGACGGAGGTTAATTTTGGAATATGGAAGAGATTATATGTTACTTTTTTCCCCTACTCGAAGTAATTGGTGTTTGAACAGTGTCATTTTCATAAATAAAAGTATTATAGAAAAATACAGGCTTTTTCATGTCATTTTAATTATCAAAGTTTTATTCTAGATGAAATAGGTACAACAATAATTGATAGATACACTATCAACTAGAACTAGATAATTTTGTTTGCATAGTCTGCAAATTTTGTATTTTCAAACTAATTGTATTCTTAATTGTTAAACAAATACTGTTACAATCAATTTATCTTAGAAAATTGCATTATTTTTCTTAATGATAGGGTATGTACTTTAAGGTGCTGTTTCTTTCTTCGTACTATCAACATAATACATCGGATGTTACAAGTTTACTTGAAGTTATAAATTGTTTGAAAATACGATATTCACACGTAAAATAACGAATTTCTTCGTAATAGCATATTTTATTAAATCAATCCTGTGTTCAGTTATCTTTTTGTAAGGAAATGTATTACAATACAAAGGGGTATCACTGTATCGTGTATTAGCATAATGTCGGAGAACATCGAGTATTGAGATACATTTTCTAACGTGTATTAAGAAAATTAAAACGGGGCTTTTGGGAAACCCCGTTAATTAATTAGAAAAGTTTGAAGCTATTGCTTGTATAATTAAAGTTGTAAGTTTCCCGCGTTGATTTCTGGGATTCATCTCACAAACGGACTCCTTAACGTCAGTTACAAAATGTGGCGTGCACCTAATGTCTAGAATTGAAAGCCTCGTCGTCTCAGGTGAAAGGAACATCGTGAAGAGAGGAGCTACTGACTGAACTGAACTGAAGAGGTTCGAGACGAGAACTTCATGATTATGCATATTGCTATCATAGCACGGCCAACACGAGGACCAAGCACTGTGATAAGAGTAATAAATTAGTGATCATAGTTCACTTGCATTCAGTTGCTAGTGATGATATGAATACACATTGTTTACTCTACAATTACAGAAATTGTGAGATAACTGGTTGCATTATTAAGTAATACTCATGATAGCACGTGTGTTGTGGACTGCAGCACAAATATAACTAAACAACATTTGTATACTTTTCAATTAATAATAGAAGCTATCCCTCGTTAAGTATCTTTGAAAAAATCTTGTTACGTATTTATTCTGAGAAGAACCCCCTTATAGCCTGAAAAAATAATAAAACCTACTAACAATGGTATCATTCTACTTAAAATTTTACCATAAAATCGTGTTGGACATGTAATTAATGTTTAACTGTAGGAATTACATTAAATAAAACGTAAACGGTTCATTTATTAGGAAGTAAAACATTTTTATAAGTTATTTCCACTGAACCTTAAAACTGAACAAAACTCAGATTGGTTCAGAGAGCTTGCACATTGTGCATGATACGGACGATATACTTGGGCAGTCAAATTGTATACATTTAATATTCAATTACAATCCTCTCTTTGTTATTTAAAATTCACGAGTGTCATAAACATCAATGGATATAAAATTTATCATGAATTGTCATTACAGCTAGAACCTGATTCAGAAATATTGTCTAAGACGATAGACTTTCACCTGTAAAGCAAATACTTCATCATTCATGTGCTTGATTTAATTTTGATGAAGCCGTAAAATGATAGAAGACACAGTTTTGGTCAGTGCAATTTCTGGAAAATCAAATCATTTTGCATATTTATTTTTGCAGGAGTGTTTTCTCCCCCCTCTTAAACAAAAATTATCAATACACCACTGCGTTTTATCTAAATAAAAAAAATAAATGAACTGGTATATATATATACCACATTTTTTCTTGGTGGATAGTTCTCAAATCATTATTTTGATTATAAGTGACTATGGATACTGGTATGCGTTAAAAATGATATCAATGTCGATAGATAAATATTTGAAATGAACAGACGAGGATCTCTTGAGTTAACTTTTTTACTTAAGGATGGTAATCCCATACTTTTGTAGTGTGACAAAGATGAAATCTTCTGTGCCTATTCCTTAACATTTTAAGTTAGGAATATTTATCAGATAAGACTGGTTAGATATCTGTTGGTACTGATGAACATAATGAAGTTTTTACTCTGATCTAAGGCTTCAATCAGTATTATTCATGCTCAAAATTTAAAACTATTACTGATATTTTCTTGTCAGTCATTCGTTGAAGTAAGCCGTAGCCCCTAAGTAAAGGGAATTTGAATGCAACATGGAGACGTGTGAGCCCATAATTTCATTTTGGTGTGGACCACATTTTATTATTTATTTCACCATTTTGATTTAAAACATTTTTTACCCAAAGGGGTGGGACAACGTATGTAGCCTTGATTATTATGTGTCTCACCACGCCAATGAAACCAACTGTAAAAAAACTCTATTCACGAGTTAGCAATGACAAAATAACCTTAAATAAACGCCACATCAGACTTACTATTTTCAGGCTACAAAAGCCAGGGTAGGAATAAGAACGTAACAGTATGTGTTTTCTAAGAGCCATACGTTTTCTAAGAGCTAGTGTAGGCTATATTTCAGCTAATATAACATTGTGAACCCTGCCTCAGGCTGTTAGGAAAACAACATTGTGTCATTGAGTAAGCTTTTGTAAACTGGCTATAGTTAGTATATCAGTGTGAATCCTGTTACAGACATTCTCAGTCAGAAGGATAATACCGTACTAGCTTGAGATTTAAAACTAGCTTAACAGTGAAGAACTCATCTGTGTTTTCGTTTTAAAAAGCGAGGACGAGAATTTGAAACGGTTTCTTTTCGAGTTTACCTTTGCGATAGCATACCATAACAATGCGAATTTTGTCTAAGCCAAGGATGTAACAAGTGAGGGGGTCCAGACCCCAACTTTCAAATTTTTTTCTATTACCTTTTTAGTAAACGATTATTATTATTTTAATAATTCAGTACTACTGAAATGTACTGCTGAAATATCGTTCTCAGCATAGAAACAGGTCAAGAACATTTTAAGGAACAAATTGGGGCCTTACTTTCTGTTCATTACTCGAAAATATCAGTTGTCTTGAACCTCCCCCCCCCCATTTATTTTTAGCTACGTTCTTGTCTCAAGTATTGGGTTCTTCCACAGAGGGTGGAAAACAACTCGGTGCTTGCTACCTCCAAGTAAAACCCTTGGACTTAGCCTCTAGGACATCTCCCATCTCCTTCTATCTTTTGTAGTCTTATTCTCATTTACTCCACTCTGAAAATATATCTGCTGTTGGTATCTGCTACTGTTGATATGAAATCAACCTTGTATATTGGTCTTACCACTCATGCCCAACCCAGTAATCCTACTACACATAGATCCTTCTTCGAGAGTCCCTGCCTAATTAATACATCATCCACGCTGCAAATGACTGAGGCACGCTCCATATAGAATGTCTCTTTCAAAAGAATCAAAATCATGACATTTGGAAAGATCTTACATCTCAAATATGTTTCGCAATAAATTGTTTCTCAAGTTCCAGAAGGAGTACAAAGTTCGGCCGACAACAGCTACTCTCCTACCTGCAGCCCACACCCCCTGGCTCTGTGTCTAGGTCCCGTGTGTCCCACCCAGACCGTGGTCCGAGCCACCCGTTCTCCGCCCTACCTGACCCACGCCACCCTCCATCCACCCGCCAAGATCAAGAGCCTCGGCCTCACCTGCGTCGTGTGTGGAGACACCAGCAGCGGCAAGCACTACGGCATCCTCGCCTGCAACGGCTGCAGTGGCTTCTTCAAGCGGTCCGTCCGCAGGAAACTCATCTACAGGTGGGTCTTATACCAAGAAAGTTGTGCTTGAATGAAAGTTGTGCTTGTTCTAGGATGATCCTTTCCTAACAAGGATGAAACCTGAACTAGAATTTTCAATTGGTTGTGTTCAATCAGTCCAATTGTTGAGTTTTAGGCCTGGTTTAAATACAGATACCAAAATATTCCTCCGTATATTAAGAGAACATATTATGATTTCCACAATAATACATTTTCAGTAATTAACTTTTTAGTTCTTTTGGAAAATATCAATCTAGGGTTAAAATTTGTTATTATTTCAAAATTATCAAAGGGAATGCTTTTTTCTACTCAACCACCGAGTTTTTATAAATCAGCTAAACGGACTCTTGTTAGTTTTATTGGATATTTAATAGTTTATAATTTTCCCACGAAGCTACAGTGTATTTTTGGGAAGTAGAGTGCATCCCATCCTTTTTAAATATAATAACAGTTCTCTAAGTGTCTTTACTGGTGGTCTCTATATGAGGATATACCTGATTTTGAGGACATTGACACAAAGTCGGAGAGCACTTGACAATCAAAAAGTCTCACTTTAACGTGTCAATTTTTTAATTTTTTTAAGGTGAGGACATGTGTCTCTGTTTTCCACACTTCACGATAAGATTAAAACACGAATCAACAAACTAAGTTTAGAGCTGTTTAACTAATTACTTATCCCATTATCTTGCTTGAAATTACGAAACTTGAAATTTATTTATTTTATAATAGACTTATAGACGTTGCACAATCTGCAGTTTTTCGATCTTTTTCTCTGAGTACTTAATATCATTTAGACTACTATAATAATTTAAACACTTTATTGTTTTAGCGTTTAAAATAAAATTGTTAACCAACACACAAATCTTTACAACATGCAATCTTCTATAATTGTTAACTGATCCTCGGGTATTATTTTAAACGAGACAAACGAACAAAGAATCTATAAAATCACGAGGAGAAACAATAAGTGAAGTGCTGTAGCGATGCGGGAGAGGGCGACTTCACCTGATCTCCCAGAGATGGGAAGTACAGTGGCGGGAGGATTGGGATGGGATTGTATCGCGCCGTGCGGTCCCCGGAGGGCCCTCTCTCATAAACTTATTGGCCCGACTCATTCCGCTAGTTTTTGATTGGGAGCCGAGGAGGCTTTGCGGGAATTGAACCATCAAATCCTTCCTCAGATTGATTCTGTTCTTTCTCTCTCCGGCGCTGTTTTCTCCCTCTCTTCCACTCTTTATGTCGCCTCCCGCCCGCTCTCCGAGGTGTTTCTTAATTCCGTCAGACCAAAGTTTCTCTCAGATGGCATTACGTCAAGGGATTTGTTTGTTCCCGGCGGAGTGATTGAATACTGAGATGGATAATATCAAAGTTTTCTGGGTCGAACATTATTACCAAGAAATGTTTCAAGTCCTCCGTATAAAAGAATAGAACACTACAAGCAAACGCAATTCAATCTGTATTATTCTTTTTGAAAATATTTTATTAAAAACAATTTATCTGTAAATCTATATATAATTAGTTAGCTATCACTCACTCTACAGACAGCTATTACAGCTTTCAAACTGAGTATAGACTGATGAAACTGTACTAAAAAATTACGTAACACTATAAATATGGCCCATGAACAATAACTTTAATTAATACAATATGCTTACTAAAGCCTCTGGTTGAAGTTTATTTTTGACGATGGAAGGATAGTGAAGAAAACAGGATTTGATTTTCCGGACATTTTCCATCGTTAGTGAAACAAAAGATCAGTAACACTACGTTTCGAGATCTGCAATCTGATCTCTTCTTCAAGTAAATAACTAACCTAACACATAATTGCAAACTAGGTTAAAATAACCAAATCAAACCTGAGCGTTATGGCAAGCATAAGACGGTGAGGAATCACAACTACCATGTCGTGTGTCAACTTCACTAACTCTAAAACATTCACTTAATAAAAAACTAAACACAGCACTAATTATTAAAACTGAACTACAGAATACAGGTCACAATACGTCTGTATTCGTCGACCAACCACCTACGATTGACCAGAGGCCAATCGCAAATGGTGATCGTCATGGAAAAAACAAGATGGTGGCAATAAAAAGGTAGGGGGCAGGAATACCCCTGAAGAAAGAAGACCGGAAGAAGAGATCAGATTGCAGATCTCGAAACGTAGTGTTACAGGTATTTTTTGTTTCACTAAACAATGGCAAATATCCGGAAAAATCCTGTTTCCTTCTCACTAAAGCATTATTAACAAATGTTTTCCTTTCCAAATTTCAACATTTTGACATGTGATATTATGTTGAAAGGAATGTTAAGTTAAGAAATTGTATAGATATGTTAATTTATTCGTATACTAAAGTAGTTATCCATCTTTACCACCAGTACATACCCATTGATATTGTTGATTAGGTGAGGAAGACGCAAAAGCAGTAGGATTAAAATAATAAAATACATTGTCTTTTTAACTTTAAGCTTCTTTGGGACATATTTCGTAATCATTATACTGTATGATATCCTAAGTGTAAAATGACTATCTCTACTTGTTGTAGGTGCCAGGCTGGCACGGGTCGCTGTGTGGTAGACAAGGCACACCGAAATCAGTGCCAGGCCTGCCGGCTCAAGAAGTGCCTGGGCATGGGCATGAACAAAGACGGTCAGTATCTTGCTATTCATGCTTTGCTAGCTTATAATGAAGTAACATGCTGACGTAGACCAATCGTTTATTGATATTAGGATAATGATCTCTAAATTTCATTGAACAAAATTTGTTATATTCCAATTGATTACTGACCAGAATCCATTGATTAAACGTGTATGCCTACAAAAGTGTGAACTGTAATCAGAATGGTAATATTTCTTCCACAACTTATGTGGTCTGTGTAAGAAATATCTATCAACGCTAACTGCTGTACAGACAGAGAAGGTTGCATTCGTCAAAATAAATCCTGCACTAGACAGTTAGTTGTAAACAAAATCATACAGGAACGGTTACCTCTGCACACATTAGCTTAGTATTCGATTAAGCTAAATTCTTTCACTATGGGCGTACCAATATTTCCTAATAGTAGTAGAGGTAATTGGCAAAATTCCATTTCTCTGCATCTAATTCTTCTCGTATGGTGGCCAGTGTGTTCGTTTCCCCCAGGACAACGCTACTGAGAACCAATCGTTCTACAAGTTATGGCATTGGTACAAATTGTATTTTACGTTGATACTCTCAAACCATAACCACTCGTAACCACATCAGAACAATTACGAATAACTAGTAACTTAAAACTTTTTGGAATGTGGTATTTTGTATTTTCCCTATAACCACCACTGACTGTAGGTTTTCCTCGAAAGTTTTGATATTCTCAGCCCGACCCAATTCGGATTCAGAGAAAAAAGGAGTACAGTAGACGCTGTAACTAACCTCATAGAACATATTGTCGATGGACTGGAGAGGCGTGAACACGTGCTCAGCGTATTTCTCGACCTCTCCAAAGCATTTGACTGTGTGCATCATGAAATACTTTTGCACAAGTTGGAAAGGAGTGGTGTACGAGGTCTGCCTCTAAAATGGCTTGGATCATATCTTAGTGACCGAGAGCAGTGTGTGCAGATCTCGGGTGCCTTATCCTCAAAAGCAAAGATCACCCATGGAGTCCCGCAGGGATCTATCCTTGGGCCAGTTCTTTTTCTGCTTTACGTAAACGATCTGAACCCATCGATCCAGAATGGAAAGGTGGTTCAGTATGCTGACGACACGACTCTCTGTGTTAAAGCCAAAACACTTCAAAACTTGGAAATAATTACTTTTTCTGAGTTGAATTCCTGCATTCAATTTTTTTCTAAAATAAACCTGAAAACAAATGAATCAAAATCAAATTTCATAAAATTTCCGCTAATCAAACGAGAATCTGAAACAAGACCTTCAGTATTTGTGGATGATCTCCCGCTCGATGAAACGGAATCAACAAAATTCCTAGGAATGTTCCTAGATCGAGGACTAACCTGGGACGTTCACGTGGATCATGTCTGTGCCAAGGTTGCACCGGGCATCTTTGCCCTTCGCAATTTGGCAAAGCACTGCCCTATTACGGTATTAAAAACGGCCTATTATGGTTTAATTTATTCCCACTTGGGATATGGAATCAGACTTTGGGGCAGTTGTGCACAGCACAAGTTGGAGCGAGTCTTCAGGCTCCAAAAAAAGGCCGTAAGAGTAATTTTGAATTTAAACAATAGAGAGTCGTGTAGAAGCGCGTTTAGGGAGCTGGGATTTCTGACTTTGCCCTGTCTCTACATTCTCGAGGTGATTCTCTACTCCGTGTCAAGGTGTGCTTTGGTTAGGGGACGGGATGTTCACCAACACGGGACGAGAGGCAGGGACAACTTGCGCGTCCAACAGCACAGGACAAATGCGTTCAGAAATTTACCATCCCAGGTTGGTGTCAGATTGATCAATAGTCTCCCTGAACACATCAAACAACAAAATGGAAAACATTTCAAAACTCAGTTGAAAACTCTTTTAATTTCGAGGGCATTATACTCAGTTGGTGAGTTTATGATGGGTCGCTGGGATGATTAAAACCTAAAATTCTCAAAGACCATCAAAACAAATAAATTTGCCGGGCCTGTAAATCGTGTGAAAGAGGCGTGAGTGATACAATGTATGTCTGAATGGTGTATTGTCAGTGTGAATGATTAGGTTAGGTAGGACGATTGTGATACAATGTGTGCATTGTCTGTTCACAATAAAGTTTATTATTTATTATTATTATTATTATTTCTTCTTAAAAGATAAGTTATATCCCAATTACATATTTTGCTGGAGACTACAAACGTACAGTAGGAATTGGGAGTAGAGACCTGGAGATTCTTTCTTGAGAATTGTCCTACCTCGGGGAAACTTCGGTAAAGTTTCTCAAATCACTATTAGAGGCCAAACGGGATGCAGTGAATCAAGATGGGTTTCAGAGACTTCAATTGCTCCTGAATGTTTCTATCAACAATTCATCGTCCAGGATAGGTTAGCGATGATGACTGTAATGTGTCCGGCCTTACGCACCAAAATGGGAAGTGTAAACTTTGTTTATACTAACCCCAGGGATGAAATCTTTGACCATATAAGAATTCTTGATAACACATTTGAAGTGTAGGCTACAATACCTAATCTAACAACCTTAACCAATACAGTAAAGACTGTATAATTTATGACACCGCCCAATAGCGTAGTCCATGAGGTCATAATATTCGCAGATAATATTGGGAAATTTACTCCCCTCTACCGCAATTAAACAATTACAACCAGCTAAGTTATACTTGATAATTCACTATCATTGGTGTTTTCTGGAAATATTCTGCCATAATGAACTGCCCGGAACACCCTTTTTTGAAAATCCTACCCACGCTTCTTTATCACAAAATAAACCACTATGCGGAGCGCGGTAATTGTCATAAAATGTATTCAAAGTGTGTTTTTTGTGCGTTTAGATATAAAATTTGACGTTGAGACAGCCAATGTATTATAAATAATATAAAAATTACATATTTTATTGATTAGAATTAGCTGTAAAACTACTGAAGAAGTTAATTTTCGCTGATTTTAATAAACAAATTTTAGTTGTGTATTAATTAATGCAAGCAGTAAAAGCGCTAGTTAATAAACATTTTTGTTGGTATTATTGATTTTGGTGTATTTTTTCATCAAATTCATTGGGTTCAGGTCAGATTTAATTAATCAAAATATTAACTGCTGAATTTTATAGCCGCTTAGTGAGCTCGACATACAGCAGTTTCCATGTCAGGGTATTTATCAAAGTTCGACTGTATTCGCACTATCAAAAATAGTATAATAAATCTATTTCTAATTGGTATAGATTTTTTTATTACAACAAACTTTAGAATTAAGGATTGCAGATTCAGATACAACAATATTCCAATTGTTACAACCTGATTTTGCTATTTTTGCTTCTCAAGTTAATTCAATCAAGCATATATTTTTATTGGTTAATCTAAATTTGATTTTGTTACAACCTATCTTGTAGAATGTAACTTAAATTTCATATTAATACTGATTTAGAATGTGGTAGATGTAAAGATGGCCATACATTTTTATTTATCAGTATCATATTATACTTACAATACTTGACGAAAATATCACAAACCATGCTATATGTATCGTTGCAACAATTTTATTGGATGATTCAAACTTTCCAATCTGTTTTCGACATCTCATTTCTTAAAAAACAACTGTTATTTTTATCTTTCTTACTTTTGGCTCTGTGGTAATATTTATTATAGCAAAACCTCTACATAACTAGAAATTGAGACCTAGTTAGCTTTAAGCTGTGTTAAGTGCATGTTCATTGTATTATATGTTGTATTTATTTAATTTCTACTGTTATTTATTAAATGTTATATATTATATTTTAATTTATTAGCACTATTTATTTATGTTCGCTCTTATCAATCTTATAATTTCGTTAGCTAGTTGATTGCTTGTTCCTGTTGCACAGAGAGTTTTTATAAATATTTTTTCCTTTACGTAATTATTTATTATTCTACTTTTGCTGATATCTACCTATTTTTTAGTTGTTTTTTATTGTTTTTTATATAAAGTACAATTTATTTGAATCATTTTTCTGAGTTGTTTCCATACTTGAGTAATTATTGTTGTTTGTTAATCTTTATTTTTATTTTTTGTTATGTTTTGGATATTTATAACTTGTTATATCTTTGGATACTTATTATTTATTATCAAATTTTTGTATAAGCCTACCTATTTTGTTACTTTATGTAGATTTTTCATCTGATTGTATTATTTTTTTCCCCCCGCTGTATTCTACCATCTATGCTTGTCTTTGTAAATTGGCTGCTGCCGTTGGAAATAAATAAATAACTGACCGAGCTTTCCTTTTTGTTCATGTTATTGGCCGAGCGTAAGTTTAGTCACCGCTACTCTGAATGTAAAAGATGGCGTCCCTTTATTTGTTTATATTATAGATTTTCTTCTTCCTGTGTCCGATTACGGTTGTCCACGATTAACTAATTTGATCTTCGAATCAGGACAACAAAAATCAATTTTGATGAGCGCAACTATAAGAAAAGAGCACTTTTTGGGCAAAAGTGTACTTTAATAAGAATTTTTAAATGTCGAAATTTTCACAAACAACTGTCAGCTAGATACTTAATTTTAATTAGATTAAACTAGATTAATAATTTAATTTTATACTTAAAAAAGGGAAAGGGAGGAATTAGTGATGATTGAGAACAGATTCACAAACATCAAACAAAAGATACTTGAGAACAAATACTATCTTAAAGCGTAAAAAACAGGTTATCGTTGGGGTGTGGCAATAAAAATTAACTAAAAAATCTTTCATGAATTATCTTAAGGGAGTTGAGGCTTTTCAAAATATTTTTATAGTTAAATTTAACAAAATTTTCTCCAAACATTTACAAAAGTACTCTCCAAACAAATTATGACAGTACGAATACAAAATTAAAATGTAAAGGAATTCTCTCTTTTTTGTGGAATTATGAAAACTATATATAACAACGTTATGTTCGTATTGAAAATACAGTATTAATTATAAGTAAAACATCCTTCCTTTTTATGAATTTTGTGCGCTATTTTTATATATGTGTACACGATTATTTCAATGATAAATTTTAAACGCTAATATTGCATTGATAGATCCATTTAGCTTTTAAGTAAGACAGTTTTATAATTTGATTACATTTCTGATCTTATGGCCAATACGTGTAAAGTTACGTATGCATGGACCGATTTCGGACGTGACGTAAATAACTCTGTAAGAAAGCACGTTTATTTCCATTCTATAAAGCAGTGTCTAACGTTAAAGCACGACCTACATCCAGGACGGATAACGAACACAAAAGCCGTAACAAGTCTGGGTCTGAGTCGAGAGAAGGAAGGAGCTTTTTACATGAACAAGTCAAAGACGGAGTGTGACAGGGAATTCTATTTAGCAAATTACGGAGAGAGGGCAAAATGGAATCGGTTTCAGTAAAGATGGCGCCAGGGGTTGGTGGCGGGGGGGGGGTGTCAGGCGACGGCTAATTTACGACACTTGTGTGCACTCGGCAAATTGTTTCCTCAACCGATAATCCACGCGACACTAGCGCTCTGGCGGCGTTTACAAGAGACAGGGACAGCTTGCAGTGTTCAGATAATGTAGTATGTATCTCTGCTTGCTCTGCTGTTGTATAATCAATGCACCCAGGTCTGAGCGGTACAGTAGGAATGTTGTACTTCATACTACTGCATCGTTATTTAAATTAGTAAAACAGTAACTTTCATTTTGAGTATAATACAATTTTATGTTTCGCCACGAAGAAAAAATAAAATGTCATATCTAATGTTATGATTAAGTATTTGAAAGGCCCGCTTCCCAATCGCATGTATTGCGCCTAATAGTATATTAAACACACTCTCTTATTAAGACTCATTCCAGCATATTCGCATCTTGAGATCGACTCAAAGCCGATACAGAGGAGGGTGGAATTTTTTGGTAATGCTGCCCTCCCATCATCAAGCTTGTAGTTGACAGAATGTTCCTCTGATAAATTTTTCACATTCTACAATTCTCTCACTTATCCGACCTTCACTTATCCAACAGTCCGTATTATCCGACCATCATTTATCCGACATCCGAATCATTTCAATTTCAATTTCAATCTTTTTATTGTCGTAGACATGTATTACATGTATGACAAAAGTCAGTAGTACATTATTAATAAATAACATATAAAAATACAATATTTGGTATGAAAGTCAAGCTGAGTAGGAACTAATTTTACATTAAATAATAAAAGAAATACAAATGATTATTAAAATAGAGTTTTAGGCTAGGAACTCCCCAACCGAATAAAAACAACCCTCTAATAGGTATTCTTTTAGTTGTTTTTTAAAAATTGTTTTTTTCAGTTATATTTTTTAAATGACTAGGGAGCTTCCAAAAAAACCTAGCCCCTGAATTTTTGAGGCAGTCCACCCGCCAGAGCCGAGCGATGTTGGGTTTGTCGCAGGTCTACTCGGGCTCGCGTGTTGTGGTCATGTATAGCAGCTCCATCTACTACATTTGCACAATGAAACCTGGCATAGATAATGGTCTCGTAAATATACAAAGATGGAAAGGTCAAAATGCTGTGCTCTTTAAATGCATTTCTGCATGAACTTCTGCGAGATATGCCAGCCACAACACGCACAATTCGTTTCTGTAATACGAAAACCCTTTTTAGTAAGTACTGAGGTGCCGAGCCCCAAACAAGAAGTCCATACCGCAACCGTGACTCTACCAAACCAAAGTATATATTATTTTTAAATAACTGAACATGGCGATATTTTGCAAACTGGGAGATCAGGAAGGACGATGAAGACAAAGAGGCACACACAAAGTTTATGTGGGATCGCCAAGTCAAGTCATTCGTCCACCTGAAGTCCCAAATATTTTACTGATAATTGGTGTTCTATTTTTTCCTTCGTTTATTTCAACACATGGAGGCTGAAGATGAGTATTTTTTTTTAATTCTGTAAATTGTGGTTTTTTTGAAATTAAGATGTAAATTCAGATTATTTAAAAATTGATAGGCCTGTGATAAGACTACGTTTACTGTTAATTTCGAGTTCTTCTGTACTGTAATTAGAAAATATGAAGGCAATATCATCAGCGTACATAACGGTATTTTCGTGGTTTATAGTGAGCACTAAATTATTTATGTAAAGGTTAAACAAAATTGGTCCAAGTACTGATCCTTGGGGGACTCCAAATTTTAATCTCAATCAGTTCCGAGCAGTGGTTATTGAGTTTGACAAATTGTTTTCGATCCCTAAGATACGACTCTAGCCACCTCAGTATCTCATTTGTAAAACCTAGGCGTTGCAAACCCTCCATCAGTCTGTCATGACTGACACAGGTCGAACGCCTTAGTCAGATCCATCATTACACCAAGTGTCCGCTGTCTTCTTTCCAGTCCCGTGACCACATGGGATATAAAAGTCGCCAATGCCTCACCAGTAGAGCGGCCCTTGACAAAACCGAACTGCTTGTCTGTTAGAATATTATTTGTGAGCAAGTACGGTGATAATCTATTTAAAAAAATAAGTTCAAATACTTTACTTAGACTTGAAATTTGTGTAATTGGTCGGTAACAGTCAAGAGACGTACTGTCCCCCTCCTTTGAATACAGGTATCACTAAACTAGTTTTTAGTAAAGATGGAAAAGTAGCTTGCTGGAAAGAAGAGCTTATTATAACAGACAGGGGGTTTTACATATTGCATATGAACAAGCCTTCAATAATCTATTGGATATGTCATCAGCTCCACTTGAATTCTTATTTTTTAACATTTTGATGGCATTTACAACCTCAGCAGGGCTCACAGGATGTAAGAAGAAGGGATATTCCAATCTCGCCAAGAAATGATCATTATTAAGTTGTGGTTTCAGTTGATTTTTCATTTAAATTAGCTCCAATTGATACAAAAATGGTTATTCAATATATTACATACTTCCTGTTTATATCTGATTCTATTCTGTCGTTGATACGTACAGAAATGTTATTATTAGCATTGCTACTATTGTACTTTTCCTTTATTAGCTTCCATGCAATCCTTGCTTTTTATTAGTTGATTGCGATAGTATGTTTTTTAAATAGTTAGCTTTCATCCGACCTCATCACCTATTATCCGACATAACCCCGACGTAACCGAACATTAACAGGAAATGCATTGCATGGGTCCAGTTTTTGTTGCTATTGATCACCTCAACCATGTAATTTTCAACTATACTTATATTTGTATTTTTCACCGGTACCTTGTACTCAAGTGATTACGTCAGTCAAAAACCTAAATTAAGTTCTTGATACAATATTAGTCGTATATAATAGAAAGTTGTACTAAATTGCGTAACTTGTAATTTGCTAATTATAACTCTGTTGACGTTTACTCGGATTTCTCTATGGATTATCCTTTGCTTGCTTGACGTCACGGTTTCTCTATTATATTCAGAGTAAAGCGACTTACTGTTCTCGTTAGTTGATTATGTAGGAAAATTAAGCAAAATATAATGGAATATTATTGTTGCACATTTAGAAACTTACACATTAATCAAAATACAATTGCCATAGTATTTTTGTTGAGATATTATAACACTCCGAAGCCCTCCAGGCAGTGCACAGTTGACTGTACCATGTATCTCGTCACACAGAGAGATGGCGTAAAGACGACATCGTGCCGCCCCCGGGGTGCAGATAACGACCACAGTAACGACGCTGCCGCCCCCACCGCGACGCCTACCACATTGTTACCGCAACACGCGTCGCGGCGCACAAAGCGATTTCGTCACGCGATTTTAATTTTAGTCGCGGCTCCAATTTGTTTAAAACGCGCGCCTAATTCGGCGAGAGCGCCGCGGGGTGTCGCGCGGCGAGCTGGCCTTTTGTCGCTGATGATTCGTTTGAGTTTAATTGCTAACCCTATTCCGAATATTGTCTGTTACAACGGTTAACTAACGCACGGCGGCGGCGCGGCGTTATCTGCTTTAACTAAGCGCACATATGCCTATATGTCTGTTCCATAATGCTGCGAGTTTGAATAATAGAACAGACAAACTGAGAACAGAACCAAACAGCGGCTTTTGCTTGCAACATATTTTATATTAAGGCCATTTAAAGGCCCACACGTATTCGGTGCTTTTGTTTTCTCTGTATATAGGTGGGAGCTACATTTCAAATTTCTCTCAGTTATAGTGAAATTTTACTTAATATGTTTATTAAATCAACGTTGCGTACCCGTGAAGCACAAAATATTGTCTTGGTTAATATTTTATAGTCCTATTGAATTTAAAAGTGCAATTTCTTTAAGTCACGATTCATTATCTGTCTCGTTATATTCATCCGGTTGTCTTTCCGTCTGGTCAACATTTCCAAAAACTTCTTTAAATTTCGAACATAATTCCACGTGTAGTGATCAAAAGTTACGTATGTTGATTTCCTGCCCTAAAATGAGTCGCTAACTGATAAAAGCCCATAATACTTTTGCAGCCTTGAATCTGCTTAGTCTACACTGATTCGAAATCATTCAGTGATCTGCCTATCAAGTTATGTACAATAAATACGTTACTTAACGGTGATTAAGCAGATCACTTAAGCGATTCCGAGGCATAGTGGGTGCAGTTGCAAGGTTGTTATCTTCATCGCGATAAGACTTTGGACTCGGTTAGTTTCACTGATAACGACTTAGGCCTAATACTGATTCTTGTAATCAATAATAATTTAGAATTATGTATGAAACTGTTATATGGAACTAAATAAATGTATGCGAATAGTGGTTTTCATCACTAGAAGCAAAATAGGTTGTTTTCTGTGTGTAGTCGGGTATAGGAACGAGGTGTGGCTGAGGTCGGAAATATGATTAAGCGTTGCCAAATAACGTTTTTATCACACAGAAAACACACACGTTTTATTTAATTATTATATATTAGACTCAGCAGAATAACACTATAAAGTTTACATATCGTATACAGCTGTGCTTAATTCACTATTCTTAATAACAACAGTAAATTTGAGGTTAGAATACTGAAAAAACTTAAACTGCGCGCCAACTGAATTTTTCAGATCTCTGGTATAAAGTAACGGAAAACAATCACTTTTATGGACCACCTTATGCATAAAAACAGCTGTCATTTGTGCAGTATGAGGAACAAATAAATGTTTAGCCATATAAAGGTCTTTGACCACAAGTATGTGTAAAGAAAACAAAAATATCAACCGATCGAGGAATACTGGATTCCATTATAAGGTTGAACGGAAGTTTTGGAATATTGTCGCTTAGTCATGTCCTTGCAGCAAAATCTGTCTAGGGTAAAAACACACAGTACGCATGCTAACAATTGCCCTAAAAGGTGCCCTTCATTTTCCAAATTAAAAGCCACACCGCCCACCTCTCAGCGGGCTACTTGTTAGTTACACGTGCCCCCCCCCATGCACCCCTCATCTGCATCACATTATGAGTAAAGTATTTAAATGAAGGGTCGGTGACGATGGCATTACCATAGTCCCTTTTGTTAGCCGGTCCTTTGTATGCCTTCAAATCACATTAGGCTTCCGCCAGGTATCTCATATTTCCCGCAAGAAAAGTACTTTTCTCTGCGTTATTAACTAAGAGTCAGTTCCTCCGATACCGACTCTATCTCACTAAATACGACAAATTGTACTGCCACTCGGGAAAACTGGAGTGTTATTTAAATGACCGCCAGATGAGACGAGGGTTGGGGTGACCCCTAAATCAATTATTTTAAAAGAGCATTATACACTAGTTGAGCCTAGGGCTTAACTTAGGGGTGGGACGGCCGGCTCCGTGATATGGCATAACATGTGGCAACTTTAAACGCTTTCAAACAAATTTGATTGCTGGATAGATTTCAGAAGATTAAATCGTAAAATATCCCCAAGTTGAGTAATAAATTATGACACTTACTATTAGCAAACAATACATATGGATTTTCAACATCGGTGTTGAAATTATTTTCTTTTATTTTTAAGTTTCTAAAGGATATTATGAATAGACATAGTATTAAAAATGACTACTTCCTATTATCGTGTACAATGATGTTATTAATTTGTATTCATGCGCAATCCAATGTATTTGCAATACTTAAATTAATTAATTCTCAATTAACACATCATTCATAGTTATGTACAGATTATTGTTCAGAAAAACATCACGCAAATATTCACTCTTTATTTTTATTTATTAAGACTATACAATATTTAATCTATTCACTAAATTGAAAACGAACGAAGAACAGGAAAATTTGATGCCTAATTTTATATGTAATTTTGTACGAAAAGCAGCTTCGTTAAAACACTCCTTTAACTCTATTCTTATTAATTAAATGACAAGTATTAAACACTGTCGCTGGTTTTAACCAGATTTTATATCTGCGACACGGAATATTTATTTAAAAAAACACACTTAAAATGTTTTGATAGACAAATAATATTTCTCTAAACCGTTCAAATAAAAACTAAAAATAAGCTCTAACAAACTATTAGAACATCTTGTGACCCGACTGCACTGGCAGCCAGTTTTGTTTTAAGCTAATGTTAAAGTTGAAATATTTTTACGCCCCTATTTTTACTCGTAGGGTTGTTGAAAATCTCATTTTAAGAACACTCAAAAGAATCCAAGGTTCATCGTGGAATTTTATAGTCTATTGTTGTTGGTTATTTTCAAGAAAACCTCATACCTTTTTCCGTTCATCTTTAAAATAAAGAGAAATATACACTTGACAAGAAAAACTTCAAAGCTTTTCGATTAGTATTTAATAATATCTTAAAATGAGTGACATTTTATAATATTTCGACTCTCAAAACTAAAAGGATATTGACCGGAATACCCCATATCTTTATTCACCAGTTTTCGTGAACTTTGATGCGAAAAGTTTGGAAAGTCCTCTATTTTGATATAAGTGGAAATATTGTTTATTTTAAGCAGGAAGTTTGGAAACATCAACATTATAACTTAAACTTTTGTAGAGTTATGAATATTTTAGCGAAATCACACACACGACAAATAAATACAGGTTCAAAATGTGTTTTTGGGGACGTTTTTGTTAGATTTATTGTACAAGTGTAATGTTATTTCCTAAAGTTCAATAACTTAAGTATCCAATAAAGAGCTTAACACGTTGACTGTAGCAGACGCCATAGTACGTTTGCTGTATTATTAGGGACTGACTCAGGGGCGTATAAAGAAATTATTTTGGGGGGGGGGAGGAGCAGACACACTGGTGGTTTAGGAGGTATAAAACAGGAGCTCAGGAATTTTTCCTCGCGTAGTTTTAAAGCTTTAAGACCTCATAAACGTATTATATTTTTCAAATCTTGTATTTGGAACAAACTATTGGGCGTAACTTTAGTCTTTCAAAATTTCGGAAGGGAGGTGGAACCCTCTTAGCCCCCTTTATACACGCTAAGTGTTGATATCACGTATAATAGCAAGACAGTTATTATTAGTACAGTATTTTAACCGTAGCCAATACCAGTATGAAATTTAACAGAGGCTAGATATCCTATAAAGAGAGTGACTAATACATTATTTTGCAACAAGAATACAAAACGGTCAATCATTACTCGCACTTTAAAACCCTACATGTTCGTTATCGCCACTTTTGGTGTCGGGTAAAGTGAATCTGCAAGTATTACTTTAATTCTCTTTGCGGAGTGGACCTAATGAATCCGATAATTCACTTTTCTCGTGCACAAAGACTCTGAGGGTCGAGGCTCAAGGAGGGTCACCACTGGGATGTTTCAATTTGATTGTCGGCTGATGAAGACGACACAATGTGTGCATCGGAGTGGCGTTAACAGATTAACCCCTGTGGCGGGGCCGGGGGTGCTGTACTGTACCAGAGTACCAGAGTATCGAGTACCAAGTAGGTGAGACATTTACCAAGAAAGTGGGTTGTACTTATAATCAACATTTCACTTGAGTTTGCTAATATCTCAATTTAAAAGGAGTAGTCTTCTTATGGCTTGTGGTAATACAATGAGGACACATTATATAGAGATATAAAGAAATCACCCGACTTGAGCGGAGATAGCTGATAACGACCATGATCCTTGATATACAAGAACGGATCATTGAGTACATACACGATGACTGACCGCGCCTCAAATAATCTGTTAACCCTATTCGACTCGTAAAGGCGAACGTTTAACTCCTAGAGTATTTGTTTATTTTGTATATAATTTTTTTGTGTGTTTGTGAAGGTTTTTTTATGCGTTTGACAATACGTCGTAATCTTGCAAAAATGCATCACCTAAGGATATATCTACGTTATTGGATTCCTACCTGTTGTAAGTAGGCAACTACTTGAAATATAAAATCTGATTATTGAATGTGTAACGTAATATTTTGTGATACCACAATTTTCCACCAATATGCCTAGTTTCCAACGTAGTCTATGTTTTGCTAAATAACATCATCGTATATTATAGCCTAATACTGTTTCAGGTGACGTCTATGTGTATATATTACAGATCACTCTCAGATATAAAAGTCGTACTAAGCTAACGTTCAATCATCATGTTATTATCATTTTAAATCGTAATCACAATTTTTAATTACATCTGGTAAATGATCCTTCAAAACAGTGACCTATATCACATTTTTGTGGAGAAACTCTAATCTATCGTCGAAACTTGCGGTAGAGCGTTGCTGAGTAGTACTCTCGTAAATAACCTGTTGAACCAAACATCGCTCAATAAACATCAGTTTTCGGTTAAAAACCCCTAATTTATTGTTGAAACTTATGGTAGAACGTTGCTGAGTAGTACTCTCGTAAATAACCTGTTGAACCAAACATCGCTCAATAAACATCAGTTTTCGGTTGAAAACCCCTAATTTATTGTTGAAACTTATGGTAGAACGTTGCTGAGTAGTAGTCTCGTAAATAACCTGTTGAACCAAACATCGCTCAATAAACATCAGTTTTCGGTTGAAAACCCCTAATTTATTGTTGAAACTTATGGTAGAACGTTGCTGAGTAGTACTCTCGTAAATAACCTGTTGAACCAAACATCGCTCAATAAACATCAGTTTTCGGTTGAAAACCCCTAATTTATTGTTGAAACTTATGGTAGAACGTTTCTGTGTAGTACTCTTGTACATAACCCGTTGAACCAAACATCGCTCAACAAACATCAGTTTTCGGTTGAAAACCCCTAATTTATTGTTGAAACTTATGGTAGAACGTTGCTGTGTAGTACTCTTGTACATAACCCGTTGAACCAAACATCGCTCAACAAACATCAGTTTTCGGTTGAGAAACTATCGTCAAAACTTACGGTAGAACGTTTCTGAGTAGTACTCTCGTAAATAACTCGTTGAACCAAACATCGTTTCCTCTCGGCAATTCTTTACTTATTTAAGAGGATGCCTCCTAAAGTCCTGAAAGAACGTCTTTTGTGATTTGTTACACAAATTAAGCAAACGCTAATTACTTTAGCTTTTTCCTGCTTTCTTTGTTGATGAAATTTATCTCTACATATGCAGATCCACTGACGTACTAGTAAGCCTGTTAATCCTCAGGTCCTTATCTTACTTTGGCATACATCCACACCAGCTATAGTAGTCCAAATCACATTCATAGGAGTCGTAGTATTCTATCCGTACATTGGAGATTAGTATGATTTTAATCTAATTCAACGTTGCAGTATATACATGTATTTTTGTTCTGATAAGATTTTGTATTACAAAGGGCTTTAAAATTGAGGCCGGTCGAAACAAAAATAAATGTATAACATTGTAGCAATTGTAGAAGAATACTTGAATGTTAAATACAAGTTACAAGTAAATTATGATTAATTAATAATTATGATGAATTACAATACCGCTACAATACTACTACAAAATCACTACAATGACTGGAGCTACATTAAATGTCAATTGTTTATTTCTGCGTTTAAACATTTAAAGGAAATAATTGGCTGAGCATTAGCGAAGCTTGTCAATCGTGAGGATGGAAAAATTTCATTTATGTCTCTCTGTATGTCCGCACGAAAGCAAACTGACCTTTAAACTTGCAATTTTGAAAAAAACTTCATTTATGTATAGACAACACTGAGTTTGATGATGTTGCATGTCATTCCATAAGATTTGGCTGAGCGTTAGCAAAATTTGGTCTTATGGGTAACCATCACTACCGATAAAAACGCAGGAATTCTAAACAAACTGAGTGCAATCGTATGAGATTTAAAAGTGTGACATTTTTGTTCATACAGTAAAAAGAAAAATAGAATAACATGTCAATGTTAAAAGTCTGGCAAAATTTAATTTCAGCGCACTCTTGCGTTGTAGTGCCCTCCCCACCTCATCGCAACTTGTATTATTTAAACATTGGTATGAACCTAACTCAATAATCAAAATGTGAATATAGACCTGTTTTGTGGAAATATGCCGAGAAAGATCATCAGTAGACTTAATTTCGCACGAACTTCATTTCTACATAGATAAGAATGATTTCCATGATAGTTCATGTCCAACTATGGGTTTTGGCTGAGCGTCATTCATTGCATTGAAGCCTGTCTTTAGACTGACAGAATTTCTCTTTCGTCTGCCAGGTGGTGGTTGGGAGGTAAAAATTTCTTATCTGTATGATTACTGTCCTGTCAGTTCTTTGAGAATTAAATGAGCTTAAGACTTGACATTTTGCATGCAGCCTGTTACGCGACACGTGAGGTGACGTACACCTTATTTGTAAAAAGACTGGTTTTTGGCGTTTTTTAACAAAGTAAAAATTTGAAAATTCATAATTCGGAAACTTGTGGTCCGATTAAGAATAAAGGTTTATACAAGATTGATTTTGAGTTCGTAATTTTAGTATTATATGAAAACGTGTTTTAATAATTTACCATCTTCGCTTAATTCTTGACCTGGTAGAATTTGATACCTTTCGGCATTGATCATGTTACGGTGCTCTTAACGTCATTATTAATGTCATTTTTAGTAGGTCATTAACCACTATTTAAAATATTTAATTTTTAACACAGATTAAATTGAGTAAGTTTTTTTTTACTTACCGACTGAGGTTAGCATATATGTCCGGTAAGTCACTATCATGTTTAGAGTATCTGTGTTTCAAGCTCTTCCATGTTGTTCAATTTATATTATAACTAGCTGTTTCCAGCGGCTTGGCACGCTTTTCGTAATTTGCCCGCGTATGAGCACTTCTGGTTGAATTTAATTACATTATATTTCCAACGCAGATGTAAATGTAGATTTTACCTTGCTGTCACGATCAAGAAATCTGTCAAAAATGTATTGTACATGCACATGTACTTTATTACAAAGTGGTCTATCACTCAAGCTTTAAGTTCAACCAAAAATTTAGTTTAAAGACAAATATACATAATACCTTAGCGCCTTCAAATAGTGTTTCACTGTTTAATATACGTATCTATCTCGTAATTGCAGTTTATAATGTGCAGGCGCTTCGAAAACTTTTCTTTTAAAGCGCCGCCTGGTGGCGAGTTACATCAATGGGCATAGCATATAAACCTTCTCCGTGGAAAAATACATATACATACAAATTTTCATAATGATCGGTCACATAGTTTACGATTCTTTAAAGGACTTACGGAAAAATATTAATTTATATATAATATATAGATGGAATTAGGTTATTGACCTATATGAAACATAAGAGCTCATCAGCCATCGATCTGGTTTGTGTAAAAATAAACATTATAATAAGAACAAATTTAAAACAATAAATTGAATTCAAAAATAGTAAATTAAAATTACGTTTGGGACTAATTTTCTTGAAATTACCAATGTTTTCTGTAACCGGCTTAATTATTCAAAGTTATTTTTTCAAATACATTCCAAATCAAAATAAATTATTGTGATATTAATTGCCAGACGACAACTACGGAGGTTTTGACAAGTAATAAAACAACACTCACTGTTGCGCATTACTGGATGGGTCAGTGTTTAGACCGAGACCGCCACAACAATCACCCCTGGTGACCGACGGTAATGGGGGTGCGCGCGTGTGGACCAAGTCGCGTGCGTGTGCGTCGACCACAGCCACACACAGCCGCCACCGCAAACGTCCGCCATGTTGGCCGCGCACGATTACCTGGTGACGGGCATAATGAGAGAACAAGCGGCGGCGACCGCGATGTCACGAGCAGATCATGGGACTGATGAGGTGTGTATAGTAGTTACTGTTCCGACCGCAGTCAGCATTACTTTTATGGCGCCACCAGTCAACCTCGAGTTGCTGTAAGAGACAATCATAGATTGATACTTTCCATTCTATCTATCTCATGTGTGATAGATAGATAGATATCTTTAGATAGACAGAAATCTTTAGATAGATAGATAAATATCTTTAGATATATAGATATCTTTATTGATCTTTACACATTTACATAAAATGGTTTCGTAATAATTGAATGCAATTTCAATTTGAAATTTAAAACTGATCAAGAATTACATTTAAATATATACAGATAATGGTCAATCTATCGTGCAGTAAACACATGGTTAAATCACGGGCACAATACAGCTGAATCAAAGTATAGCTACATTTTTGTTCATTTCAAAAGGGTTTCATTTAACAGTATTAACAACATTTACAAGAGATTAATACAAAACAAAAACATCAAACAATATAAAACCTTCTATCATGAAATATTTTCAAATTTAACAATAATTAAATAATAGTATAAACTTCAAACAAACTAAATGTAAACTTAACAAAAAAAAACTCAATAATCGTGAAAGAAAATGGAACATCAAATAGGCAAAAACCCGATGAAGGATGCACACCAGATTAAACTACCATACTAAAAGAAAACTCAAAGATGGATTGAATCGCTACATAAATAATATATTAAAAGAAATCCATGCAAAATCAATAGTTAATCAGTTAAAAAGGGGCTAAAAAACAAGTTAAAATATAAGTTACAAAGTAAGGTAGGCAATGTAACAATGTAAAAAACAAACATGAAACCTAGTGCAATATATTATTTTTAACTTGACATGCGAACGTATCATGGAAATATTATATTTTTAGAATGGTAACATAGTTAAAATATTATAAAAAATAAACTATAGTATAGGTAAAAACTAAAATACACATGCAACTTAAAACTCCTAAAACTTTAACATGCTAGTGTCAGAACTGTAAAATTAATCGAGTTTGTGAAAGGGTCTTTCAATGAGTCAGTCATGCATGACTTTCCTAAATCGCTTTACACTGACATTCTGAGCACTTAAACGTAGTTAAAAAGTGATATACCAACAAACTCATAGGAAGACAAAATATTACTCAATCTTGTGTTTGGCCTATTAATTAAATCTCTATTTCTAGTTAAGCATTCTCTATTCCTGTGTTAAGTACTGGGAAGTTTGGAGACGACATTATCAGATTAATTTGCATTTCTATCTGTCAGTGGGTAACAAAACTATTCATGAAGAGCACGAATTTAAACTTAAAAAGTCGCAGCTTTTTACAGTTTTTAAAAATCAATACATAGCTTAGACAATCTGAAAATCTGCAGTTGAATTTAATTTGCTGTCATTTTAACGTAGCACTCAAACATATAGCCTGTTAAGTTTTTCTTAATTTACCTTTACTAGAGCTAATAAACTACTCTAAAGGGTAATACCATTATTTAAGTACATTTGAAATAGTTTATTTGTTTTATAAACCAAACAAATCTTGTTATAATTTAAAACATTTTTATGTGAACAAATGTGTTAATAAAGATTAAACACTGATTCGCATGACATGATATGTAATTAAGTCACTGTTTAGAATATATTTTCTGGAGTAGTTTTCATGCAAATTTATCAAACGTAATTTCAAGTTTTGCGTAAGGCCATTTTTGGTATAAGCTGCGAAAGTAGGATGGATACAAACGATTAAAAGTGAGTTAACTACTGATCTATCTACTATCTAACTGTTTCATGCCTGAGGAATATGTAATTAGCAACAGTAATTTTGTGTACAGTTGTTAATTAAAGAATATAATATAGATCTTAAACAACTGTTTTGGCGCCTTAAATTAAGAAGTGATACACCACACTCCACACACCTGTACTCGGATTGCCTACTATGCGCCACGTCGCGCTCTCGTGCTAATTATCCTGCAGATAATCCCAAATATAAGCAAATCAGTGTATACAGACCTGTTTGTTATTTTCTTTGCAAAAGAATACTAAAAATTACTAATTTCTTGGAAGTACGTATTAAACCAATGGTTGTTCGTAAGCAAATCAGTGTATACAGACTTGTTTGTTATTTTCTTTGTAAAAGAATACTATAAATTACTAATTCCTTGGGAGTACGTAGTTAAACCAATGGTTGTTCGTAAGCAAATCAGTGTATACAGACTTGTTTGTTATTTTCTTTGTAAAAGAATACTATAAATTACTAATTCCTTGGAAGTACGTAGTTAAACCAATGGTTGTTCGTAAGCAAATCAGTGTATACAGACTTGTTTGTTATTTTCTTTGTAAAAGAATACTATAAATTACTAATTCCTTGGAAGTACGTAGTTAAACCAATGGTTGTTCGTAAGCAAATCAGTGTATACAGACTTGTTTGTTATTTTCTTTGTAAAAGAATACTATAAATTACTAATTCCTTGGAAGTACGTAGTTAAACCAATGGTTGTTCGTAAGCAAATCAGTGTATACAGACTTGTTTGTTATTTTCTTTGTAAAAGAATACTATAAATTACTAATTCCTTGGAAGTACGTAGTTAAACCAATGGTTGTTCGTAAGCAAATCAGTGTATACAGACTTGTTTGTTATTTTCTTTGTAAAAGAATACTATAAATTACTAATTCCTTGGAAGTACGTAGTTAAACCAATGGTTGTTCGTAAGCAAATCAGTGTATACAGACTTGTTTGTTATTTTCTTTGTAAAAGAATACTATAAATTACTAATTCCTTGGAAGTACGTAGTTAAACCAATGGTTGTTCGTAAGCAAATCAGTGTATACAGACTTGTTTGTTATTTTCTTTGTAAAAGAATACTATAAATTACTAATTCCTTGGAAGTACGTAGTTAAACCAATGGTTGTTCGTAAGCAAATCAGTGTATACAGACTTGTTTGTTATTTTCTTTGTAAAAGAATACTATAAATTACTAATTTCTTGGAAGTACGTAGTTAAACCAATGGTTGTTCGTAAGCAAATCAGTGTATACAGACTTGTTTGTTATTTTCTTTGTAAAAGAATACTAAAAATTACTAATTTCTTGGAAGTACGTAGTTAAACCAATGGTTGTTCGTAAGCAAATCAGTGTATACAGACTTGTTTGTTATTTTCTTTGTAAAAGAATACTATAAATGACTAATTTCTTGGAAGTACGTAGTTAAACCAATGGTTGTTCGTAAGCAAATCAGTGTATACAGACTTGTTTGTTATTTTCTTTGTAAAAGAATACTAAAAATTACTAATTTCTTGGAAGTACGTAGTTAAACCAATGGTTGTTCGTAATCATGCAAAATTAAATGCAGATTTCATCAATTATTACTCAAAAATATTATTTTATTACATTTGATCAAACAATGTGTTTATAGTTTTCCAGCGGCTCTATTCTTCTCTCATACACCCCCTCAAAACCCAATCTGTTGGGTATTTCGTGTACGGCTGATATTTTACTCAGTGGGTACTGAATGATTTTTGTTTTACATACCTGACATTTGATGGATATTGTGGAGTATCTTTGAGATAATGATTCCTGATTTGGGTTTCTATTTTTTGAAGCTTGTCTGTTACTAATATTAGATTATACCGATGTCTATAGTAATAAATATTTTTATGACTTATTTTGCTGTATTAATTATTACACAGCTAGATTCAGCACGACTATTTCGATGGAAAAATCATCGAATCCAGTCTTCTCTGTTTTAAGTACATTCTTAGGTATTGTTCTTTGTGGATTACATTTAACATTTTCTGGATCCCTTTTATACCGTTCGTCCTTCTCTTTGCCCACACACCCTTCACTCAGAGGGGGTTTCTTCTTAGTTATTCTGATTGATTTCCTTCTTGAACCTTGACTGTATATTCCCTTGACATTCTGACTTTAAATCGTCAATTTCACAGTATAGACTAATCAGAATAGTAGTAGTTGTTTTCCTCAGCTTGTTTGCTTTTAACTGGATTGCATCCGTTTTATTCATATTTTCATCTCTTTGGATTTGGAACAGACCTTTGGAAGTTTCCTCTTCAGCGCATTCTTTTCGCAGATCGTGTCGAGGACTATTTTATATTAATTCATCCATTTCCAAAGCCTTTTTCATCACCTTTTAGGTCTACAACATGCTTTCATTCTGTTCCAGTATCTGTATTCATCAGTGTCCTGTGATTTGTCATACATCATGTCACTTCACATCATGAAAAACATCATGTCACTTCTTGTCATATTCAGGATTCCTGGTTGAATCGAAGTAACGAGGATCATGATAACGAGATAATAGATGTAAAGTAGAGGTGATGAACGGAGACATCAAAGAAGTGTTAATCTTGTTGACACTGTGTGTGAAACGGTTGGCCGCATACCTGATGAAGGATAAAGAGAGTGCTAAGGCTATACGTACAGGACGCCACAGTTTTCCTCCACTCCACTCCTCACCCAGCCCCAGACTGACTGACTGACCACATACCTGATGAAGGATAAAGAGGGTACTAAGGCTATACGTACAGGACGCCACAGTTGTCCTCCACCCCACTCCTCACCCAGCCCCAGACTGACTGACCACATACCTGATGAAGGATAAAGAGGGTGCTAAGGCTATACGTATAGGACTCCACAGTTGCCCTCACCCCACTCCTCACCCAACCCCAGACTGATTGACCACATACCTGATGAAGGATAAAGAGGGTGCTAAGGCTATACGTACAGGACGCCACAGTTGTCCTCCACCCCTCTCCTCACCCAGCCCCAGACTGACTGACCACATACCTGATGAAGGATAAAGAGGGTGCTAAGGCTATACGTACAGGACTCCACAGTTGCCCTCCACCCCACTCCTCACCCAGCCCCAGACTGACTGACGGCTCTCCTGTTGTAGCGGTGCAGAATGAGAGGCAGCCTCGCAACACCGCTACTATCCGCCCAGAGACGCTGGTGGACATGGACCACGAGCGAGCCCTGAGGGAGGCTGCTGTCGCCGTGGGCGTGTTCGGGTGAGTGATGTCACGATTGTCTGTGTGTAGGTGTGTCGGACCCGCTACCCTCCCAGGCCGCTCCCCAGCTCCCGCTGGCGTCCCGGGGATATCGGCTCCCCGTCACCGCCTTCGCCCGCGCCCTCTTGGGGTGAGTACAGACTGCTTATAGTGCCTGGAGCCAGTGACACATTCTCTGTCATTACACTACTTCCACATTATGCTATGTGTCACACAGCCTAGGAAGCCAACCCCTATATACCCAGAATATGGACAGATAAACGTACGGTTGTACTAGTAGAGGGTCGATACTGACCCCAGGGGCTTATACAAGTTAATAACAAAGGGGTTAAAGACGTCCATTTAATTGTTTAATGCGTCCAAATACTAAAATTATCAACTTGAACTTTTTGAAACGTTTAGAAAAAATACACTGCTCATTTTCTTTTCTATTTCTCATAAAGATCTCCATTTTGTAATATCCAAGTTTTGCCCAATAAAAAATACAATTTTATTATTTTTAGCAAACATTTAGAAAACGGGTCAATTTTTTTATGAGAAAAAGATATCACCATTTTTTAGGCGGATTTATTGAAGTACTCGATTCTATTTATGTACAACTAGCTGATTCCCGCGGCTTCGCACGCTCTACGTAAGCTTTGCCCGTATATGTGCACTTCTGGTACGAGTCAATTAGATTTCCAACGCCGATGTAGAGTTTGCCTTGTTGCCACGACCAAGAAAGTGTCTGTATATTTATAGCTATTGTACACGTACCTAACACTCAAGCTTTAAGTTCAACCAGAAATTTATCTTAGAGAAATTCCCCATCAAAGCTTAGCGCCTTCAAATAGTGTTTGGTTATTTAATATACATAACTGTCAGGTAATTGCAGTTAATAATGTGCAGGCGCTTTAAAGACTATTAGGCCTATCTTTTGCAGCGTCACTTGGTGGCGAGTTACATCAATGGACATAGCATATAAACCTTCTCCGTGGAAAAATACATATACATACAAATTTTCATAATGACCGTTGAAATAGTTCACGATTGCATAAAGGACAAACACACAAACATACCTAACTTAAAATTATCGTATGGCCTTTGTAGTTGCCTGGCTCCGAATCGGACTAGGGATAGTTCGGCTCTGGCGTAACCGTTTACATACAGCATGTATTAACAGTTTTCTTCAAATTAGGAATAAATAAATAATAAACTTCTTCCTTGTCGTCAAATTCAGCGTAATATCCTTTATGTACAGTATTCGATCGGTTTGTAAAGTAATCGATGAATTCCGACTAGTAACAATGTTTTTTTATAAAAAACTATCGTTGTTTGGAATATTTTCTTCCGTTTGAGGTAATTATAATGTATTCCTCTTGAAACAGACATTTTATTGAGGCACTACTTGTCTTTCTGCGATACCTCAGTTCTCGGTAAAATTTGTGATGTATCTTTGATGTTTGGCAAACAATATTCTAAACCCAATGCTTTGTTACATTTTGGTATTTAAATGTCAAAGCATAACCAGCTGTTGTAACGGATGGGAATTAACTGAAATATATTTAAATTAATATGGCCCTTTTATGTCATTCCACAAAACCTAAGAGGGCAATAAAGTATATTGCATGCAATATTTAATGAAAGCTAAACTTGCATAGTTTCATTTCTTTATATCACTATAATATGTTTAATTACATGGGGCTCTGTGAAAATTTCAATGTAATAAACAATTCGTAGCCTTAACACAATTCCGTTAGATGCTATCTTAATTATGCATGCTTAGTGCTTTTATTCCTCAATCTTTGTGCTAGAGGTAATTCCTCGTATTCTTTTTGTAGTTAATATTGAATCACACCAGAATCTAAGGTAGGTAAACCACCGTTTGGTAGTCGCATGTTTACTCAAACACTCAGCCATCGGAATATGTTAGACAGCAGCACTCTATTAATATTTTGATAGATAAAATTTTCATTACACTTATTGGTATAAATATTTCATATCTTATACGTAATGTAGAATAATATAAAGGGTAAATTTGAAAAATACAAAATATATGTGAAAAACTACCACATGTAGTTTTTGAAATGATTATTAAATTTAACCAATGTAGATTTGTGGATATTTAGAAGTAATAATATATCATTTAATGTAGTATAAACCCGACTTTTTGAAAAATTCTATCAAATACGTTATCACTTTTGGAAGGTTCTGAAACCGAGACAAATGTATATAAACCCCCCCCCCCCACTATATTAATAATTGGCTGTGTTTTGTTTATATGAAATGTATTTATTAATGTTGTACCCAACACAAAATGGTAAACCATTCTTTACCAATAAAAGAGACTTCAAAATGGGTTTTAATATTAATTTTATACTTTTATGCACGTTAATTTGGTTATTCAAGTTTTATTTTTCGGTTTGTTAAATAAAAACTTTATTCTATTAAGTTTTTAAAGTTTTATCAAATATTTTTTTCAAAAAAAGTAATTACAGTAGTCTCAAGGAAAGTAAAAATAAGCTTAAGACAGTACAATGTCTCCTTGTCTCGGCATGTGACAAAGTTAGTCGGCTCACGGAGCTCCGGCAGCCTGATCAAGAAGCATTACCTCGACAACGCCACTATAGTGTCAGTATAAGTTATGGCAGGAGGGCTAGAAGGAGAGCGTCGCGACGCCACCCCACCAGTGCGCAGACGCCACCACCATCGGCCGCGTCGCATGGTAATACACTATTGACTGTGTCAAACGCTCTCGCTAAGCCCCACCCAGCCAAACAATTTGATTCCTCCCGACCCCACCCAGTCATCTCTCAAGACCCAGCCTGCACAGAGCGTGTTTTGATTCCCGTGTTTTGCAAACCTCTTCCCCCGGGACTCCCGGGCTCTTACTTTGTTTGGGCTTTCTTGGAAAAATAATACACTCGGATTCGTTTACTTTGGGAATGGGATTTCAACCGTTACAGATGCAGAGTAGAGGTGGTAATTTAGATTTATTTCCTGGACAATGCTTCCTTTCACCGATTTGACTCCTTTTGTCTTAAATTTCCAACCGTAGAATTTTGTTGAAATTTTAAGTACGAGTTTAAAACCATATTCAGAGTGACTGAACAGTAAATTACACTCCCCATTGAGTAATAACCCCCTCTCGCTCTTATTTTTCTTTTATATTGGCTGAGCGCCAGCGAAGGCTATCACTCGTGATGATGGACGTTTCATTCCTGACTATCCGTCTGCCTATCCATACGATCACTCGATAACGGACTAACTTATAGACTTGAAATTTTGCTTGAACCTTCATTTATTTATATGCAACATCGAAATAACGTAAATAACCTAATGAAATAATACACTTGAAATATTGCTTGCAACATCAGCGAAGCTTAGTACGCAACATTCTTACCTTGTAATTAGGAGGCCTCTTTCTACGCTAATGGCATTAATTATAGTTTAAGGGCAGTCTGACCGAAGAAATTTTTTGTGTGTGATTTTTAGTTTATAACACTTTATTTTTCTTTGGAATCTCCTCTTTCTAATGATATATAACACATATGGTACAGAAAATTCTAAATAAGTGAAAAAGATTATTTAAAATAACCTTGCACACCAAAAAGTCGATCCAGCCCCGCTACTATAGTCAGACTCATAAAAGCAACCCGTGAAAATGATACCTATGACCACACCAAGCACTTCCATTTGCCTGAGGTGATACTTCAAGAGATCAAACCTATATTCAGGGATCTTGCCAAGCCAGAACTGTTGCAAAAATGTCTCAGAGGTAAATCCCAAAACTCCAATGAATCTTTGAACAATGTTATCTGGAGTAAAATACGTAAAAGAACATTTGTAAATCTTGAAACCCTGAAATTTGGTGTATTTGAAGCTGTTTTGACATTCAACAGTGGACACTTAGCTAAAGTAAAATTAATGGAACACTTAGGCCTACAAATTGGAAGGAATTTACTTCAAACTGCAAGACGTTTCGATTTCGACCGTGTTTCCAAAGCTGAAAAAGCTGTTTCCGATATGGAAAAAAAATTAGACAGTCATGAAATGTTGCCAAAAGGAAGTTAGAGTACTTGTATGAGGCAGAAGATGATCCAGGCAATCCTAGTTACTGTGCTGGACATTATTAAAAGTAAGAAAATTTATTTATTACATATTTTTTTTTGTTTTTTGCTGTTTACCGAAACTTAAATTTTTTAAAACTGTAACTGTATAAAACCTACACCGATTGAGATATCTTAATGAAATTTTTAACACACATTCCTTGGCTAAAATACTAGTGCCCTAGGAGATGGTTTTGAGATATAATTATCCTAATTTGATTTTAAAATATTTATATATTAAAATTTTAAATTTTTAAACACAAAGATTTTAAAAATTCATAATTTATTTATTAAAAGAAAAAAACTAAAAACCTCTCCTAGGGCACTATAAAAATACATGATCTTCAAAATAAAACCAAAAGCAGTAAGCTATCTTAAATAGTTTTCAAGTTATGCAACATATAGTTAACATTGCGTTCTTATGGGAGTCGGACTCCCCTTAAAGTAATAGGCTAAAAGTTTTGATATGATAACGGTCAAAGTATTGTTTTATTATTTAAATTAGAACCAAGTGTACAGAAACTTGAATATTAAAGCAAGCATTTTACATCAATGGGCCATATTTAAAGTCATTGAGGGAAATTATTCTTGAGTGATTAGTTCTTAAAACCCATTTATACCTTTTTGGACCATGAAAAAGGGAGAGTAGAGAACATAACAACACAACCTGAAATGCAACTGTTAGTCATTCGATACATTACTTCAAATAGCCTATTTTGATTTAACAAAAAATAATGTGAGACATAAATATTGGGCAACTACAGAAATAAATGTCAGAACAATGGGAAAAAATATCAGACCTTTAAATTTTTGGACGTTGCGTATAATATGTGTCAAACAGTTTAATAAAACTATTTGTTGGAAAATGAAATATAACATTTCAACGGATATGTTAGGGACTAATACATTTTTGTCATAAATATAGTATTTCTCAGTAAGATTGTGGGAAATTAGTAAAGAATTAAAACCATGTAGACATTTAAGTAGGCTAATGATAACCTAAACTGATTTAAGCTATATTTGTCCCAATTTAAATTTCGGAGTGTTTTCGATACTTTTTAATAATATTTTTATTAAGATCATTGAAACCAAATCTTATCAATATGAAATGGTCATCAATGTATATGGGTTTCCAAAGTTTATTTTCTGTGTATTATTTACTACAGTATTAACATTTAAAAAATAAGTTACTACAAAATTATTTTTCGAATTATAAACTGTACTACCTACACTTGCCGTTTTCCTTGTCACATATTTTGTTAACTATATGATATTGCCTCTCTGTCTCTGTTTCCATCGTAGACTGAATTAAAGTGCTTGAAATGATAAACAAAGTTGGTGTTAAGGTGAATTTAACTTCTCAGTTAATGATACCAGTAAATCATATTTTCTATTATTAAATTTGTGCAAAAAACCTTTCAGTGCTTTGTTAATAATAGCGCACTGTGAACGTTTACCAGAAGTCAATACTGAGGGCACAGTTTTTATAATATACTAATAATAATAGTTAGTATAATACTCATAGTTAGTATTAAATAAATGTTTACTCTTCTTTTTATATATTTTTCATTGTACATATAATAAATTTTACGTGGAAACAAGATGCTATTTTTTATGAAAAAGTCCATGTCGCAAAAACAAGATTCATATTTATATATTTTACCGTAAAGTTTCTAGCATAATGTAGTTTTTGCATTACAAAGGACTATATAGGACCTTATTGAAATCGTGTCGTTCTTCCTGCCATCACTTGTGTGCGATAACTCGTGCATTGCTTCTAATGGTCCAAGGAAGTACCTTATTGATTTAGAGGTCAAAAGGTCAAGGGCAGTCTGTCTGTCTTCCCGTCTGGCGCTACCTCTTTCGTTACGTTCTGTCAGGTCCTTCTATACTCTGTAGTATCGATTTATTTTTCTACAGTTTAAACTTTTTCAATTTTTTCATAAGATCGTCACAAACACGAATAAAGGCCTTGCAATGTAAAGATAATACTTAAATCACAAACAGTTAATGTTTAAATGTAAAATTGTTATTTATTAAACGTGTACATTGAGATTTAACTCATTTTCTATAAAACAATTATCAATAATGCAGGGGTGTATTATCAATAAAATAACAGTGAAGTTTCAGGGTGTAAAAAATAACAATTATATTTATATGCCTATCTCCGCTTTGAGTTGACGATTACGTATGTTTAATTTCCCAGCACAAATCTTTAAATGAAATTTGTATGGTCTGAAAATTGCATTGAAGTCCACAACCAGGGATGTGTAAGGCCTCCAAATAATACATCAAATCGTTCTTATACTTTACTAGTAAAAGCCTTATAGATCTGCAGACTATTATAAAACATTATTTTTTTAATTAAATAGGAATAAAAATATTGTAATGTAACATAACCACAAAGAATTGTTAAGATCTTTGAATCAACTGTAGTGCATTGCCAATTAGTGGAATTGAAGAACGTTAAGCGGAGATAAAACCATTAAAGATTATTGTTGGTATAGCCTATAAAGTATTTACGAACTGACTTCATTCTAATACAAGTCCGAATAGTTGCCATTCTATTCATTCAGTGTGTTTTATCAATTCACCTCACTCTTAGAAAATATGAATCTTCATTTTTGTATTACAGTTTCTTCTAAATTAAAATAACTATGAATCGTAACGAATGGTGAGTATGATAAGGAGGAGAAAGTTGTATTATACATTAAGTACTAACGTAGCATATTATTTCATCTGTAAACAATAAAGCTCCCAAAAGTAATCCTTGAGGTATTCCATATCGATCCCACCTTCGCTGCTTTCTCGCATCAGCCTTCGTGCTTAGTGAGGAGATTTAACCACAGACGGAACCAGGTGACTGGATGTAGGAGTGGAAGAGCGACTCCTGATGAATGTAGGGTCGAGGCTCGTGGCGAACAGGCGGAGGTCTCAGGTGCGCAATCTGTAGCCGAGCCACGTCCCCCGCTGACTCCATCACCCCCCACCCCCACAACCCCCAACACTCACATTTGCAATTCTGATGGCGCATCTTCACTTTATTCTCTCTATATAGACGCTCAAACATGTTTTGGCTTTCTGTATCAACCTGTTTACCTCTATACAGCTTACTTTCTCTTGGTTAAAACGTGCCCGTCGTTATACAAACTTTGTATTGTACAACCGACGACCTTGAACATTGTGACTTTAGAAATGCGTGTTTGTTTTTATTTTTAATTATTCACTACTTAAGAGTGAATACTGTTAAAAATGTTTAAACAAAGTCAGTTAATACAATATTGATTGTTACATAATATTAGAAATATTAATAATATTTTGTCAGTATTGAAACACTGAAAAGAACAATGAAAGAATAATCTCAAATAAAAATTCTATAACTTGGCTTACACTATATACGATTTTAAAATAAAAAAAATACTATTGACACCAGATTAGGATGAGATCTTGGTCACTATAGAAATTAGAATCATGAGCAACCATACAATAAAAAATGTTATTCGTGCATAAAAATTGTTTAAACTTTTCAAAACAAACATTAAGGAATCCAATTAATAGTCTATCAGTTGTCTCGAATTTGAAGATAATGTTGGATTTTCACCACATACAGTAAAAGCATGCATGTATATGTGTATTTATTGTATTGGTTAGGTTATATCATAACAGATGTTTATGTACAGCCTTTACATGACACACATTCAACTTATCATCCTTCTAGTTGACGGTAAAAGTCAATTTAAACTCAGTACGTAGTTTTTTTTTTTTTTTTTTTTTTTTTTTTTTTTTTTTTTTTTTGTTTTTTTAATTCGAAAAATCGCTCAGGATCAGCAATAGAACACTACAAGACCCCAAAAGGCACCATTCCATGTAGAATTCAGATAAGTGTTTTGATGAACGTACAATATTTAATCCATTCCACACCATTCCCACTCAAATAGATCGTTTCTTTCATAATTCACCCGAGATTTTATGTTTATATGTAGAACGGCCCAATTAAAAAAAAGTTTGTACGCAGTAAATCACTATTGTTTAATAGATTTAGAACCAGAATGGTGTGAATATAACGAGTATGATTTTTGCTTTGTATTATAAGTAGAGTTTAAAACGAAAATTAAGTTTGGGGAGATTGAGAAATTGAAAACTCGCTACTTTAATAATTGGTGAATATAGTAAATCTCCTATACACTTGTAGCATTGGGTCTTTCGCTACTGAGGTACCGGTACTCCACTCCATCCCAAGCATCCAGCCAGAGCAATATACTCGGTGAAGACTCTGAAGTTGAAAACACATTACTAAAATAGGTAGATGTTGCAAGTCCCCTATACCTTTGTGGCATTAGGTCTCTCGCCAATAAGATATCATCAGTCATCGCCTAGTTACTCATCTGAAAGAGCTCGCCCGAAGCAGTTAGTGTTGAGAGTCTGGAGTTTAAAATTCATTACTTAAATTGGTGGATATGGAAGACCTTTATTTATGACATTGGGTGTTTTTCCAATGGTACATCATCGTATATCGGCAATCCCACTCCACCACCAAACAACAAGCCATTCCTAGACAATTTAAAAACTGTGATGGCGATATGCGTTCTTAAATTTTTGCAATATTTAAGGCCTTGTGTATTTGAAGGATGCTGTCTCACAGAGGAAATACGCTCAAACATACTACTTTACCTTTTGCACTTTAATCCAACAGGTAACAAGACCCTGACGGAACTGTGAATGTGTAAAGTTATTCCTTGAATTTGATAAAACGTTTCAGACCCGCGTTGTATGACATTGGTTTCCCGCTAGTAAGATACCGGTCACTCAGATATGGATTAGTCTACCTGGATTTATTTACTTCACTCTAAACCGATAGTACAGAAATTCTGATGGTGTCTTTCATTCCACGAAATTGCTGAATGTTGCAGGCCTCCTGTGTCTGTGGCTCTGGGTCTCTCTCCAATGAGGTACCACTCAGCCATCGGCTACCCAACACCTCCATCTCCACCCCAGACCAACAGCAAGCAAGAGCCTGACGATGGGGAAAATTCAGAAGGTAAAGCACACTTATTTCTATAAAATTTACACTTTTCTTCTTTCTGATTTTTACGTGACTCGTTAGCGCATCAGAATCTGCCAGTTCATTTTTACCAAGGCCTATTGTGCCACTATAACTCCCCTTACTAATCCATCATCCTCTGATGTTTCAGACGACAGTATAGATGTAACCAACGAAGAGCCACCATCCTGCACCTCTGCGCCCCCTCAGCCCCCACCACCCCCTGAGAACACCTCACTGTACCCCCCAACTCATGAGACTGTTTACGAGACCTCTGCCAGGCTGCTATTCATGGCTGTCAAGTGGGCGAAGAACCTACCATCCTTCGCTTCACTACCATTCCGTGATCAGGTAACTCAGTAACTTACATTTCAGGTTATGTCACAGTTTAAAATACTTGTTTGTGAACATATCGTTGTAATACGATATCTCATGTTTAATAATATAAGTAAAATTCACTTAACTTAAAATCAAAATAGAAAAATAAGGTTATAAAAGTGTTTTGAGTAAGTTTACTGTGTAATTATTCTTACGGGACTACAATAAAGATGGTCAGATGAAAACAATCTAATTCTACTCGACCAGTCTGCTGACAAAAAACCTCTTTTCACTGGTATTTCGACTTTGTCTAAACTGTTGTTTACTTCTAGTTTCAAACCTAACAAACTAACATTCCTCGTCCTAAAGTTCAATTCGCATATCCAAGGGCTAACAGTTATTCTGTATCATTTCATAAAATTGAAAAATATCGATGTATGACCACATAGTTCAGCAACGGAGGCACACGCGCTATCTTATCTACAACCTTAATGGTAATCAAAACATCCTTGTTTTCTCGTAATTCATGCCAACCCGAAGAACCTTGTAATCAGAATATAAGGAGAACCCCCTAACAAAACTGTGAATAAACTGAAATTAGGATTTAACTTCTAAATGTTATCTACGAATAAACGATCAGGGAGGATGATAATATCGTATCGTCGAAGTACGGTTTACCATGAAACTTTAAACCGAACTATAAACGCATTTATAAAAACATACATCAATAGAATGAGTTTTACGACTGAGTTATGTTCACATTAAATTTATTCTGCTCAGTGAATGGCAGCGAGGGATTTTAAATGATCAGGTATTGCCAGCTCACCGTTAGCGGACAAAGGCCACCGAGTTCAGTGGAGCAGAGAGCGAGTGCAGGCTTTGATCAGTGAGTTTTACAAGATGTGGAGCGCGGGGCGGGTACAGCGTGTTCGGTCTCGCGTGATGTCAGACGTGTTGTTCGGTGTTTGAGGGTGTCTGGCCGCCGCACGTCACTGCACATCGTTCACTCGAGATCACACACCTCCTCACAACTGGATCGCGTCCATCTTCTGCCTCTGACTGCCAACCCTTTCATGTTCACTCTTTCTACGAATGATCACAACAAAACCACCCACTCTGAATCCACCTGTGGCAGATTTCCCAAGCGAAACGAACGTGTTTCTGCGAGTCTTTATCAGTGCCACATATTTACTATCCACATTCAACATTGCAAGATCGTAGTCAGCAAGTCAGCTGTTGGGTGGGGGTCACGACAACTGATATTTTCCTGTAGTGGACAGACCACAAGTGCGGTCAACTGCTTATCCCCATATTTTTCCTTAAAAAGTTCTTGACCCGTTTCAATGTTAAAAACGATCTTTCAGTTGCGAATGTCAATAATACTGAATTATTCAAATAGAAAAAAAAAACCATTTGGTAAAACATTAATTTAAAAAATTGAAAATTAAGGGGGGGACCGGATCCCTTTGACCCTTTATCTGGAACGTCCATTCAATATTGTAATAAATTTGACAACTATTAATTGTTTTCTTCCTGTACTAACTAAGTAAAGACTTAACATGGGTATTACTCTATAGGCCTAAACCGACTTTTTGTTTAACCAAATTTCCTTGGTCCCATTGAATTCGTTTTGAACAAGACTCTGACTGATGTACTTTTAAAGCTCAACGATTTTAATCGCTTGTTATCGAAAGAATGAAAATACACCTAGTATTAATGAAAACATAGACTACTTTTAACATACCTCTGCTAGCAATGCCATGTCCCATTAATAAGAGTTAAAAAAAAGAAGTGAAATGTCATGTCATACTTAATATCCTATTCCAATATGTGAGACAGCTTTCACTAGACAACTTTAAAAGTACATAAAGACCTTAATCAGTGCAAACAGTAGAGTAAATGAATTAAACATCGTCAACACAGGGTTTAAAGCCCTATTTTTTAACTATAAGTGATTGAAACTTCATGTACTCATTATGATTATTGTACTCTCAGAGACTAACAGGCTTTCAATTTACCTCTTATGACCAGTGAGCCAAAACATTGTTTTAAATTTTTGCACCTGCAATTTACAGTTCAATTTACCTCCTAAACTACATTTTTAATGAATCAAAAATACATAATTGTAACGGTATGTGTGTACTTCAACATACATTTTTATTTGTCTCTATTTAGGATGATATACAAATTGCTTAGATTTAAGATTCTCCACAGAGCGCTCTAATCAGAGGAGATGACCAGAGATTTTTATGTTTGTAAATATTGTACCACATCGCCGTGTTGGTTCTCCCATGCCTCAATACCACAATGTTAGTGCCAGACAGATACCATAATAATATTGTAGACTGTGTTTTAATTTTTGCAATACTATGCGGGTGCAATCATAAAGTCATCTATTACAACTATTACATGTATTTATGTTCATTTTATACCTGATTGCATTAATCCCAAACACCTAATAATTTTAACAAAATCAATTTGCAATACCCGCTGAGGTTTTTTTTTATTAATCCCTCATGCTTGTTATGAAACATTTGAAGCTTTTACTCATAAAATATATTTATACCTCATTCATAATCTCATTAAAGAAGTTCTGAAATGAATTTTATTCACTTTTATTCCATGAGGTAAAACACAATAAAAAATAAACCATTTTTAACTGATCCTAGGTGACCATATCTTACAAAATGAATTAATAGATAAATTTACAAGTCAATTATTTATTGACAAACATTATTTGATTATGCCATCACCATGGCTCATACAACACAAGAAAATGATGCTCGCTACTAATATTATAAAAAAGTATATAAGCAACAGACAAAAACTTGTGTGACCTAGTGACGTAACTAGGACTTGGCTTTGAGGGAAGGGGGGGGGGGAATCCGATTGAAGAACTTATCACAAGGGTGGGACAGTATTGAATAAATCTGCATAAATTAAATAAACATGATTAAAATTTCAAAATGTATAAGTAAGATAATTCTAAGATCTTTGAGGAGTGCTATCCTCTATTTCCCCTCTCTTAGTTACATCACTGGTGGGACTGCTTCTTTGGTTATAGCATTTGGGACTCAGCATGCCCTCTCTAAAATATTATGTTAACTGGATGTACTGATGATTATCTTGCTGTTTCTCTGACAGAACATGTACGTAATGGACTTTTGTTAACTTAAAATTAATAAGAATAACTTTTCCCTCAGGTAATCCTACTGGAAGAGTGTTGGTCAGAACTGTTCCTCTTGAACGCTGTCCAGTGGTGCCTGCCGCTAGAGACCAGCCCTCTCTTCAACGTGTCGGAACACCTGGCCACAGTTCCCAACGGCAAAGCCAGCCAGATCGCTGCTGAGGTGCGGATTCTTAACGACATCTTGCAGAGATATCGCCTCGTAGGAGTCGACCCAGCAGAGTTTGCTTGTCTTAAGGCTATTGTACTATTCAGAGCAGGTAACTTTGCATAATAAAATCATTTTGTGAAATGTTTGTAAATTCAAATAACTGATTAATTTGAGTATTAGGGTTCCCCATAGCGTTGCTTTGATTTATTTGGACACTAAGTCTACGGAAATTGTTTAGACATAATAATTTATTTTAAATTCCCTTGTTGAAACCCATACGTTATTGGTTGCAGAGACGAGAGGTCTGAAGGATCCCCTGCAAGTGGAGAATCTACAAGACCAGGCCCAGGTGATGTTAGGTCAGCACACTCGCAGTCAGCACCCGGCACACTCAGCAAGATTTGGACGATTGTTGCTGATGCTGCCTCTGTTACGCCTAGTGCCGACACAACGTATAGAACACATCTTCTTCCAGCGGACCATCGGCAACACTCCTATGGAGAAAGTGCTGTGTGACATGTACAAAAACTAGTTCCTCTCTTTGTCTCAACATTTCATCATACATTCACGACTGTACATCTTATTAAAAAATCATCAGTTTCATAAAACTAGCAGAAAAATTTAAACTTTTCATAGACTATTTTTAAAATGTGTACTGTAAGTTTCAATAACTTGTAGGAATTTCATATCTGAATTGTTATTTTGGTTCTAAACATTATTACAAATCTTTATAATTTGAACCATCCTAGTTTGAAATTTGGATTCCAAAAGTGGAATTAATAGGTACAACAGTGTAACAGACATGATACATTACTTACGATAGAGTTAAGTAAAACACTTCAAAAGTATTCAGGTAAAATGAGAGCAAACTTTTCACATTCAACCTGAAAACATTAAGCATATAAACAAAAAGGAGAATAGCAACATGTATAGATTAAAATGAAATCAATAAATAACATTTATTTTTTTAAATATAATAATCACTAATCAAAATTTTTATTTCAAAAAAAGCGTTTGCATTCAAAGTGCTTAACATCAATATAGTTAAGTAAGTGCAATAACTAAATTATACCTGTAATAATAACAATAGAATATTACATTATAACTCATTTGTAGATTGAACTTGTGAGTTTAGCTCCAGTTCACCTTCTTTTCAGTGCAGCGTCTGGTATCTGATACTGCCTCAGATGTGACTCCTGGAATCTGGAGTTATGGTCGTCTGAAGAGATCCAAAGAAAGTCGACGACAAAGAAGCTCAAAATGAAACATTTACATGTTTCGACATCAGAGACACCTATAAATAGGTGAAGTGGTAGTTTCATCAAGTACACAATTGAATAAACCCTTCCTACCATAGCTACTTTATGTGTAGACAACTCGGTTGCTCATTTGTTGATTGAGGAATAGTTGATTCAATGTGAATGTTTTGGATCTCTTGAGACGAACATGCTTACCTCCAGTTCCTAGAGTCAAGTCTGTGACAGCACCAGATGACTAAGAGGAAGGTGAACTGGAGTTAAATTCAACTCATTGTAGCAGGAAATAAGAACATACAATAAAAATAAAATAACAAATTAATACCATTTTTTAAAACATGGGAACTATGAATTGGAATAATAAAAATAAAGAATAACTACTACTTAGTATCTATGACAACAATTTTTTTTTAGATTGTATTGACACATTTTTTAACGTTTAACTAAAAATCTTTTTATTACATATCTTATATAACTCTTGGGAAACCAGCAGTTACTAATACCACAAAAAGAAATTTTGCTTTCCAAATATCAATATAGAGTTTGACTTTTACAAGTTGAGCGTTAACAAACTATTAAGCTGGTTCCATTCTTAATCTGTGCTCTGCATATCAATGTGTATAAAGGCCAAAACTAGACTTGGAGTAAAATATATACTTATGACATGAAATCTGATGCTGTAAACATTCTCTACAACTATTCATTTTAATTCACAAAATAAAATTTCACACTTATATTCTATAAATACTGTTAATTTTCCATCAAACTGTTCTCATTCTGATGTAAATTAATACTCAATACATTTAAAGAAAAAATGAAAACTACATGTAAAAATTTTATATTCGCTTATTATGTAGGCTTTGTACAAACTAGCTGGTAGGCTATCTTTTACCATGACTTTTGCAGACAATGTATATAATGTATTCTTCATGTATTTAGACTAATTTAGGCTGTGTACATGTTAGTTGGTCTTTAGATCAATGGTCAATAAATAATTTCATTGTTTTGTGTTTAATTTATTTCTGTTTGTGTATTATCCTATGAGAATAAAATGAAGGGCTACATTGACTACCTTCTTCTCCATGTTTGACCAACGAAGCTGGATGTCAACAATGAATAAAACGAGTATTAACAAACAAATAATTTTAGATAGCAGCAGGTTGGTGTTTGTGTCCCAGTCAATGTCAAAATATTCTTCTATGGAGTTCTATGGTGGGTTAAGGTGTGATTCCACTGATGCAACATGTACCATGCATACCATGCAACCAGTGCCGCATTTCCCTATAGGCCCACTAGGCCCAGGCCTAGGGCGCAAAATTTTAGGGGGCGCATAAATTTTAAAGTACACAAAAGAAAAAAGTTGCGGCGGCGGGTGGTGTTGGCGCTCGGCGGGGCGGGTGGCCAAGGTCAACTAGGTCCGGGGTGCGACGTTGACTCATTCATTGGTTCATTGCTTTTATTTATTCAAAACACTCCTATATATATACTATTGTAATTATCGTTCATCAAAATTACGTAATTAAGAAATTTACTGGATTTCTACGTCAGTGTAATCAGAGTCCTCTGGGGGGGGGGCGCTCTTTGGTCTGTAGGCCTAGGAGCGCCAAATTTGTAAATGCGGCCCTGCATGCAACAAGCAACATTTGCTGCTTGACGTACATTCTACAATGACCCCAATTGTCACCTAGGATTTTCTAAGCAAATTGTAGCATGCGATTTGTTTCCTGTTTATGTAACAAGCCTGTCGATACTTCCACGAAGGCAACCGGTTGTTGAGTTTTGGTCAGTTTAACACATTGACTGCAGTAAACAGTCGCTGATACCATCCCGGCTGTCCTAAAGTCGGTACACTACAGGTGTCACAATAGAGGTGTTCAACAGTTCATTTCATCGTCGTTCAAAGCTGATATTTGGTGATAAGTAGTGTAAACCAAAGGAAGAGAAGACAAGCAAGATGGTTGAGAAGGAAGTTATTTACAAATTCAGGAATACCTCAGAACAAATTTTTCAGTCAATTAGTTGCCGAAGATGGATTTACTCAAATTTTTTACTAGAATGAGTAAAACAGATTTTTATTAACATATTTACTGTCTGCAGTTACACCAATAATAAGAAAATAGACAGGCTTGTCCTTTTCCATTCACGAGGAAAAGCCGTTTGCAAGTTCTTAATATTATCTTTGATATTTTGAACACTGCATTGAAAATGATAGCTATTTCCCTCAAAATTTATCTAACTTCCCTTTAGTTTCTTTATAAGATCCAAACAATTATTCCATAGCTCAGGTGAACTATTTACATTTCAATCAGTGTATAACTTTTTTAAGTGTCACTCTATTTTAGTTACATACAATGGAAAAAAATGATGACCAAAATAATCAAAAATTAGTTTTACTTTTGAAGTACTTAAGTCAGCCAGAACAAGGATAGATCTGTACAATGGTAGATCGCTGTCAACAAAAGGCAACATGTTTGAACATGAAGATTTGAATCAAGTGACATGTAGCTTTTCGTTTTTTCTTTTTGTTACTTGCTTCATGTTGCCTTCTGTTGCTTCAGTTGAAATGGTCTTGGATAGTTTTTCATGAACCCATACTACGTGTTGCCTCAGTGGAATCGCAGCTTTGTACTTCAGCTGACCTTACACCTAAACACACAGGATCTAACACCTTCAATTCACTTGATAGGGCATAATATAGTCTAGCAGCTAAAACAGAGAAACGATCTTTCTTTGAGCTTAACCGATTGTACTGTATATTGAGTTTCAGACTCCTGTGGATATAATGGGAGTTTATGTCATTTCTCATGGAAAACAAGTAAAGGTTCTCTTTAACATAAACCAAGCTGATAAGAATGTACTGCCTATAGATTGTCAGGATCCCCAGTCCCACATATATCCTACAATGGTCCCATGGTCCTGCTGATTTAATAATGCCCAGGGCTTTCTTTCTGGAGAATCAGGATATTGTCACTTCCTGCCAAAGCTGCAGGCCGTATATGGCTCTGGAGAAGTGCAGGGTAAACTATAATTAAATACTGTCTAGACAAGCCTTGGCAGAAGGAATACATCAAGGGCTAATCTTAAGCAGATGATGCTGATATAGCTATTCCAGGTAAGTTTCCTGTCCCCAAAATTCATCCAGGACTACAGTTTCCTCAAAGTTCGGGGTAGAGATGATTTACCAAGGTTTCTTTTCATTAATGCTCAGTTTATTCAATAGGAACCAGCCCTTTACTCTTTCAAAGGAGGCCAATGCACATGTCCTTGCACACATTGATATGTCTCCCCTATTATATATGGTTGTATCGGTATATTATAATATATCGCTCCTGAACCAGTTTTGGAGACAGACAAAATTCTATCCAAAAACACTAAAAAGTTATACAGAATATTTCAAATGGATACAGACAGTTTTACAAACAGGTTTTCAGGTATATCAAAAAGTCAATATAAATAAGCTGTTCTTCATTTTTCTTAAAATAAAAAATACAAATATTTTTATTTTTTAAAAGGCCTTAAATAATCACTGGAAATTATGATTGAATGTTTCAATAATATTTTTATTTCTAGTCTACAAAATTAATCTTAACACTCTCTTTACCTTTAACTACCATTTTCCCAAACAACAATCAAATGTAAATGATCTTTTTTATTCATTTATTCAATCTTTTATAATCTGAAACATTTAAAACGCTATTACGTAAATTCACTTTTATATTTTCTTATTCTACAGAAGTTTTCAAACTAAATTGAGTTTTTAATTTCTCAAATACAAAATCCTATAATATATACAGCCGCAAGTGTAACTGACTGACTGACTCACTCACTGACTGACAGATATATACAAATTCTAACATAGTTCTAGAAGTGCTGGAAACTTGAAATTTGGCATGCAGGTACCTTTCACAATATGACCCGGAGGAAAAGTCTGAAAACCGACTTTTTTAGTTTTAAACCCCTCAAAAAAAATTCGAGAAAATTCGCGCATTTTTCACCCCTGCAGGCATTTTTTGTAAGCCCAATAGCGGGCGAACCGTTCGAGCTAGCTCGGATCTGACGAAAAATTCATAGATAGCTTTCCACGTGTAACCACCAGGAAAATCCCGAAAAGTGAGAATTTTTCATTTTCAACCCTCAAAAAAATTCCCAAAAAAATCGCGCATTCTTCACCCCTGCAGGCATTTTTGTAAGCCCGATAGCGGCGCGAACCGTTTGGAGCTAGCTCGGATCTGACGGAAAATTCATGGTCAGGAATGAAGTGAACTACAAAAAAGGTCTAATGACTTTTTGCTCTATCTTCCATGGTTAAGCGACAAAACGCTCGAACATTTGAAATTCCAGAGATTTTTTCGATAAAAATAATGTTTCAAGCCCGATAGCGGCCGAACCGTTGGTCGTAGCTCAAATCTGATTGATCCATCAAATTAGCAAATTGCGCGATCTACAGAAAAGGTCCAGTAATCTTTTGCCCTATCTCGATTGGGTTTCGGCCGAAAAAACGTGATTATGTACAATTTTTGTTGTAACTTTTACGCGAAACTTTTGTTTTTGGGGGTCGATAGCGGCGAAACCATTGGTCCGGAGGTCAAAATAAGACTAACGTTTTATTTAGGAAATAAGATGACCTACAAAAAAAGGTCCCAGTGACTTTTTTACTTTATTTCCCTTAGTTTGACCGCAAAACGCGATTAAGTGAAAATATTGGACATTTCGCCTAAAAATTTACATTCCGGGCTTGATAGCGGCTAAACGGTTGGTCGTAACTCAAAACAAATTTTAAACGGATTTAGGAAATCACGTGATCTACAGAAAAGGTTCAGTGACTTCGGGAGTTGGCTGAGCGTTAGCTAAGCGTCAATAGTAGATAGGGACAGAGGAATATTTATTATGTTCACAGACACAATACCCTCTAAAAAAGGCCCAAGTGTGTCCATTAACCCCCGGTTAATATTAACCCCCCCCCCCCCGGGGATTTCCTGGTATGACCTGATAACCTCCTGTACATTCAACCCCCTGATGTGTTAACCCCCCTGGTAACATTAAACCCCCCCCAGGGAATCTTCCTGCCATGACCTCATGTCCGAATTTTACCAGTCACCAAATCTCTTAACCCCCCCCCCCTGGAAGATCCCTGGTATGACCAGATAACCCCCTGGAGGACTTATCCCCCGGTAACGTTAACCCCCCCCTGGGAATTTGTTCATACCAGAACCATACAATATCCTGACGAAATTAAACCCCCTCTTGTCTTAACCTCCTTAACATTAATCACCCACCCAGGGAATTTCTCGCCTTGACTAGATAGTCCTCCTGGTGATATTAAACCCCCTGTTCGACTTAAAATACTGCCTTGAGGTCGGTTTTTATTATGTTTATACTAAACAATTCAAGATAGCTGACCCGTGCAGACTTTTCTCCCGAGCTCATTTCTGGCTAAACCATAGGTCGTAGATCAGATCTGAGGGCACAATCGAAAGACAAAATTAAATTTCCAACAAGAAAGTCCAGTCACTTTTTGTCGTATCTCTAACGGTTTAACCGCAAAATGCCCTCAAAGTCAAAAGTTTTTACGAATCCGGAAAAAAATCTATGAAAAAGGTCAATTTTTAAATCCCTTGTCATTTACTTAATGTCCGGACTTAACCAGTCACCGAATTCCGCTTATCCCCGAATTTGCAAGCGTTTACTTTGGGGGCCTGGGGGCGTAGCCCCAGCGAGCCGAAGGCGAGTATATTTATATTACTTATTTTCTCTTAATTTAATCAATTTCTTATATTCTTTAAATTTTAATTCTCAGACTCTGTTTACTTCTTCTAAATCAATTTAATAAGACAATTATTTAGCCTACATTAAAATATATGATGTTTTGAAACCATTAACAAACCGTTCAATATCAATTATAAATACTGGTTATAATTAGTGTAAATTGTGTTTGAAATGAATGTTAATTACTTTAAAGCAATGTAAAACCTGTTCAAAATCTATAAAAATCTGTGCAGAATCACAATAAAATCTGTTGGTAATCAATATAAAATCTGATGAATTTTGAGTTTATCTCTAGTTCATCTTCCTTTTATCACAACGTCTGGTATCTGACACTGTCTCAGACTTGACTCTTGGAATCTGGAGTCATATTCATCCGAAGAGATCCAAAAATAGTCAACGACGAAGAAGCTCAAAACGAAACATTTAATTGTTTCGACATCAGAGATATCTATAAATAAGTGAAGTAATAGTCACATTGTCTCGTCAGGTGCATAATTAAGTAAAGTACGATTTGATAGACTTGATCTCTAACCACGGTGGAGCAACTGAGTTTTCTATACATAATGTAGCTATGGTAGGAGGGGTTGATTCAATTGAGTTTTGAGATTAGCTCCAGTTTTTTAGCTTCTTCGTCGTTGACTTTCTTTGGATCTCTACAGAAGAATATTACTCCAGATTCCAAGAGTCAAGTCTACGACAGCGTCAGATACCAGATGCTGCAATAAAAGCAATGTGAACTGGTTCTACTCAATAATGTGCCGGTGCACCATCATTTTAGAACATCATTTGATGTCTTCTTTCTAGTGGTACATCTTTAAGAAGAACTGGTAGTTGATTCTCTAAAAAGTGTTTGTGCACAAGATCAGTAAGCTGGTTTTCAAAAACAAATGGGCCAATTAACTGGTCTCCAATTATACCACACCATACATTTATCAAAAATCAAATCTGAAAGTTTGACTCTACAACTGCTTTTAGATTTTCAGTTGACCACCACCGATGACTATTTATCAAATTTAAAATTCTATATTTTCTAAACATCGATTCGTCCTTGAATAAAAGACAACTTAACTTACATTGTTTCAATTTCAAAACACCAATCGACAAAATTGTAATCTTAATGCACTGTCACCTGGATGAAGATTTTGAACTCATTGTAAGTGTTATGCATAAAAGTTGTTTTCTTTCAATGTTCTCCAGACCGTTCATGTTTAATCTGTTTGAAAGTCAACAAGTGTTAAATTGAGGACTGCATTGTATCACGACAATGATAATATCATGTTCCAACACAGGCTTGATTACATGATGTTCTGTTGAACAATTAATAGTCGGAAAAGATCGATTTGATCGTAAATTATTGAAAACCAATGTAAATGTTATGTGAGTAGGTGTTCTTCTGTTCGGAAATAGTCTTTCATATTCACGTTTAGCTGCATGACTATTTCCATTGGTAAACCATAGACAAAAACAATACATGCGCACTCTTGATTTGAAAATGTGAATGGAATATTGTTGTTGAAAAACACAAATAAAGTACAAATAATACAATAATACACATGCACTGTACAAACCAAAGATGATAGACGAGTTACTGTAACATCTGAATTGTTGGACAGCTGTACAATAATAACTTGTATTCAGGTATTGTTGCAGCAGTGTTGCCAACTCTCGATTTTCAATAAAATAAAATGATTTCAATAGACACTGTATTTTTTAAATCTTGTTTCTCAACTTACAATATTTTATATACAGTAAATGTTTTGTTTTTATGAAGAACATAATTTTAATACCTATATATTGCCTTTTGTCTTATTTTTCATATGTATTGATTTAATTAAACATTAATTTTTAAAACTTTTGTCATTGTTTAGTGTTTGTTTATTATTAGCCTATTTTACATTATTCTCTTCACAATTAAATTCTCTAAAAGTTTGTTTAAAAAGTTTGTGTGTTTATTACCCATTTAATGAAGTTAATGTACTTCAAATTTAAACAAAGCATGTTTTTCGAGACTTAATTTTGCATTTTTGTCTCGGGAATGGATGGTCTTACAGGTCTGGGACGTATTTTATCCAATATTTCAGTTCATTTAATATAAAATCCAATAAATTTAGCAACTGTTTTTATGCCATAAAAAGATTAGTTTCACTTTATTTCCGTTCTTTCCTAGAAAATTTAGTGAAATCCTTCGCTAGCTGTAACTTGCTAACAAAGCGTTTCTGGAAATATGTTTGTATTCACTTTTTTATTATTTTGATGAGAGAAAACCACCTGAGGAAGTTAATCGGGTTACTCGTGGGACACCCTGAATTTTTCAATTGTTTTGATTTTTATAAGAATGTTAAGTTCAGCTCCAGTTCACCTTCCACTTATTGCAGCGTTTGAAGTCTAATGATGTGACGGATTTGACTCCTGGAATCTGGAATCAACATCTGTCTGAAGAGATCCAAAACAGTCGGCGATGAAGAAGCTCAAAATGAACTCTATATCGTTTTGTCATCAGAGGCACCTTGACTACAAACAAATGTAATCAAGATGAAGTGATGTTCTCATTGTCTCAATTGTGTACCTGATGAGACACGTTATAAGCCATATCTTTAAAAACCCTTTTTGATATTACAGACTACAGCACATTGTTTAATTATTCATTTGGGGTTTGTGTTTAGACTTCAAACTGTAAAAGCTCAGGATCAAACTTCCAAATATTCCTAAATATTAGCTTGATAGCAAGCATAACAGCTTTTGGAAAATTAAAGCGTTTGTCATGATCATACTTAGTATTATCAAGTAAACTCTGGTTGAACTTACACCACCTTGCGTCTTTTATGGGCAAAGCTCATGTTGGGGTTATTTGTTGGTCAAAAAGACGAGGAAATATTCAGCCCAAACCGCTTATTTTATATCCCTGTCACTTGATGTGTTCCAGTGTATAGCCAGTCCATAATTAATTTTGCAGTTGATGAACAGCAGCAGTAGTGAGTAGAGCTAGTGAACACAGATTTGCAATCTTCAAGGAGAGTTTTAACGATATATATTTTATTTTGAGTATACACGTTCCCATTCTCTTTTGTACGTGGCATATGCATTCAAGTTTGTTTACTTTAATTTCTTCTCCATAAACTTGAGCTTCATTGAATGATGCATAGACCATTGAGTCTCCATCTTCCAAGTAGTTGAGGTAGCAAAAATTATATTCCAGCTCTGACCTCGGAAAAACCTTTAAGGCGTCAGCAACCTCCATTCTTCTGCTGTTATCCTGATAGTTCGCTTTACAGCTGGCTACATGAACATTTTGACATTTATTTCGCCATTTACAATACTTTAAAAGGATAGATACATCTAGTACTTTCCCTATATCTACTGATGTTAGAGAAAGAATACTAATTTGAGACACATGGCCTCTCTTTTGCTATGAGCCATCTAGTACGACTCATAAGTTATGTCAGTCCCCATCATTACTGGTGACTTCTTATTTCTTCATACTTTTTTACACATATTTTCTGTTACTGTGCTTAACACTTGTTCATTATAATAAACTGGAGGAGGAGGAGGAGGAAGATTTAGAGCGCTACACCAAATCTGGGCAGCTGTGTGGTCTTTGCCAACGCTACGCATACTGTGCACAAGACATAGGTTCAAGTCGTAAAAAGTTACAGATTTCCAAATAGTACTTTCAGTAATTTTATTACAATTGTCGATAGATTTTTTTGTCTGTACTGGTTGGACAAAACACAGAGGCATTTACTGTACGTCCTTCTACAGACCACCTTGCAAAAATCAATTTGTGCTTGCAACGACTGCATTCAGAGATTTCATTTATGGCTTCCACAACCAAATTAAAATCAAATAAGTCATGTGCTAAAATCTCATTCTTTTTATTAACTATAGTATTAAAAATTACCTTGATCTTTTATTTTTCTAACAGAAGAACTAGGGCTAGTATGCTTTTACAGAAGTGTCAGTACTGGTGTTAGGCCTAGGAAAAGTTTCAGTATTGTGGTTAAGCTTAGTTTCAGAATTGAGGTTAAGTTCATAAAACTTTGTTAGGGCTAGAAATTGGTTTACCAACATGCTTTCTCTTAGAATATCACTTCGAACGACTCCCGATTTTCTGCTTATTCCTCTTGTTAACTCGAAATAACTATTCATGTAAACACAGCCCAAACTCGAACATCATTTCTGTTCTGTCATGGCTTGCTTTCTTTCACAAAATAAACTTTCATTTTATAAACAAAACAAATTGAGAAACACTCTCACTGTCATCTAATCACACAAACAAACATCAGATAACAAATTATATACGTCCTGACAAAGAAAAAAAACACACAGCAAAGACAGTTAGCCAACATAACATAACATATGTAATAAGGAAACAAACATAGTAGTACGAATGACAATGATTACAGCAGTAGGCCACCAGAGGTGATGCATATATACCACCATAAATTTGGTGCAATGCTTTCAAAACATTTTTTTAAATAACTTCTAATAAAGATAGAAAGAAAATAAGTACATCTTTGAAAAGATGAGATTATATAGATCACAAATAAAAACAATCATAAAACATGAAAAAAATGTTTGGCATGGACATCTCCCTCACCCTTATATAACTTGTAGAGTTCATTAACTATACTGGGTGAGTTTTTTAAAGTGATCCAATACCTAACTTTTTAATTACACGACTTAGCACCACACTTTAAATTTGGAACTTGCTCAATTTTAAGTTTCACTCAGGGATACACTTTCAAATTTTTTGAAGATGGGAAGAACTTTAAAATCTTTTATGGAAACCCTGTGTTTTATGTTATGCATCAGCTTCCAGTCCACGTAGCTCCTGAACCATTAGATATATTGAAAAACTCTCAAAAGCAAAAATGTCTTATTTTGTAGAGTAGAATATAAAAACAACATAAAATACAGGGTGTTCCATAAAAGATTCTGTAAAAAATCTCAAATTCTGAGGGTGTAAACATAAGAAAGGGAGGTGCAAAGGTCCCTTTAGAACTACGAGCAGAGGCAACAGTCTCTTTCCCTCAAGTACACTTTTATTTATTTCTAATAATAATAACCTTGAAGCTTGAGGCATTTTTCATACCTGTAGACAAGCTTGCCTACACCCTCTTCATAAAATGTTGCCGCCAGTTGAGTTGTGACTTTGTCTTGAAGCCTCTCAGTAGTTGGAAAGTGCTAACCTCCAAGCGATTTCTTACTTTCAGGAAACAGATGGAAGTCACTCGGTGCTAGGTCTGGACTCTATTCTGGATGGTCAAAAACATTCCACTAAAATTGTTGGGTTACACCTTCAAAAAATTTGAAAGTGTATTCCTGAGTGAAACTTAAAATTGGGCAAATTCCAAATTTAAAGTGTGGTGCTAAGTTGTGAAATTAAAAAGTTGGGTATTGGATCACTTTAAAAAACTCACCCGGTATAATGGAGTAAAATTCCATTCAATATTCTTGAAGAAAGATAATAATTGTAATATATAGTTATAAATAATTACTTTATACACAATTTTGTTCACTGTTAAAAACTTTTGGTTGAATAAATTTACTAATGACTGCAAGTCTTCATTATTGAAAAAAAAACAACAATTTTCACAGTCAATTGGTGGTGTTTTCAACAGACTAAAACATTGCATTGAGCGGTAAGCATTTTAGTATATTAAAATATCTATGAAGGATACAGTTAGTTTATCAACTTCCTCTGACCTTCTGAAATGTTCTGACTTCATTTGTGGAAAATTCTACTCTCTGATATTGTGAAAAACAATTAAGAACAGATTATTACATTGAATTTTGGATATCTCTGAAAGACTGTTTATTACAACAAAATTAATCATTGTTTTTTGTTACTGTATTTAAAATATAAAATTTTTTGTATCCATTTTTAATTTTCTGTATAACAACTATGGTGTTTTATGAAAGTAATTTGTTTGTCTCCAAAACTGATCCAGGATTTTAATATTGATCCAGGTGTCATATTATAATCTACCTGTACGATTAGCAAAGAGTAACAAATTATCTAGAAGCCCCAGGTAATTTATCATTAGTAGAAAGAGATCTGGGCCCAAAACCGAGCCCTGCGAATTACTATGTTTAACAGGTAGGGATGTTGAGTCTGCTTCACCAACTAACATGCCTTGCTTTCTGTTGTACAATAAGAACGGAAAGTCACTAGAACTTTGTTTTTTATTCAATTTTCTTTAATACTCAAAAGGCTTATTTAAGTCAGTAGTATTAAGGAATTAAGGTTAACTTTATCAACTTTAAGTAAGGACCAGTTTGGTTTACTTTCTCTCTGAGGTCTAAAAGACTGCCAAACCTATGAATTCCAAAATCCACTGGTTAGAGATCCAAGTCTATCCAAAATCCAAAGTCTACTGTTGCTTATCTCATTTTAAAAGAAAGTTTTTTTACAAATGGATGTAACTTACAGATGACATCAGATTTATTGCCTGATGTTTACAAGTAGATGTACAGAAAATAACTGTTTGTATTGAACAAAAACAGTGGGTTGTACGTTGAAGACTTCTGGCTTAGTTCACAGACAGCAGAGTTTTACATCTGAGACTTAGGAGCTGAGTTTAGCTTTAGTTGCATACAATAAAAACTTCTTTGTACTGGCATATCTTTCTTAAATGGAACTTTTCCAAACAGACCTCAATACCATCAGACACTGGGAGTTCTTTTAACCCTTTTAACCCCAGCCATTTTTCCATGGACTTGCCAGAAAGCCCATGGCGATAAGGGACCGTAGTGCAGAATTGAGGGAAAATTCATCTAGTTTTCTTATTTTTGAAGATAATTTTTAGGTTTTTGTTTTAAATTGTTCACAAATAAGTGTACTATTAGATGTAATAGTTAAAAAGTACTTTTCCAGAATGATTTGTTTTTTTTAGCGTATTTATATATAAACTTTTTTTAATTTTTTATATTTTTTATAGTTTGGACATACATAAACGGTAGAAAAAAAATTGTAGCCCCTGAAAAATGAAGCAATTTTGTTGTACACATATTTCTTACTACACACACAAAATTTTAAGAACTTTCCTTGATAAATGCAGGAGATATATCCAATTAATTGTATTGCTGCATAAGCACTTCTTCATATATTTCCACATACACGTCAGTAGAAGTATACAGATATGTTTACTTGTTTTTGCACTTTTGAAATAATAACAATTGTAAAATAACACAAACTAATTGTAATGGTTTGTAAGACTAAATCTTGTTTAATTTTTCAAAAAAGTAAAAGAAATAATATTTACAATATATACATTTTATGGTACTTTGGGAATGGGGTCAGATTCCGTTATATGCCCCCAACGCTTAAACCTTTTTCAATGAACTTAGAACCTTATAAAACGATGTAGTTGAGTAACAGAATTAACATTCCATTAATCAACAAGCATTTCCAGGTATTGTGATCGGTATTTTTGTCGCTGTTATCTTATCTTTCTCGAGAATCCCGATTACTACGGCAGGCCGCGCGGCGGGACTCTGCAATCACTTATCTACTAGACCGCTCGACTTTGACCTCTGTCTGAGGATGGGGAGGGGTTTGCGATAAGACAATTCCTGTTTTATATTGACGAAATATTGTTCTACGCTAATCTAGTAATCAGTAGAAGCAAAATGTCAAATAACGATTCATGTATGGGTGTGGTCGGTATAATCCCAAAGTACCAGTGTTTATCAAGGTGTTTTCACTCACTGGTAACTTTTCTCTACGACGTTTACTCATGTTTTTTTACTAATAATACAATAAATCACACGAAAAACAACCGCTTTCAATTACGCAAACTAATTGAGGTTATAAGTCAGCATACAACAACAATGCAACTGAAGTCGTCTGACAACTGACATCGACAAATAAACTACGCTCAATGACGACGAAATACGATGCTAATTGGAAGGTTTATTGTTTTTGCATGTAGCCCGTTTCTTCACCGACTACTATACCGAAACTGATGGCATTTGGACATATTATTAGCCAGCTACATTAAATTCTCGAGACGTCCGGTATATCGGACGTTGGGCATTTTAGCTAGACCACCTCTGTCCGATATACCGGACGCCGGGGCTAAAAGGGTTAATAGTAAAGATACTATTCTGTAGGAGAGATTCCAGAAGCCTTCTGTCCTTCACACTGCTAACATCAAAGCTGTCTTGCACATTGTGCATTCAAAGTATCAATGTGCTTGAAATAGGTTCAATCAAACATACTACCACAACTATTTTTGAAGTGTGCACTTTAAATGGTACTTCTGGCTGTTTACCTAATAAACTTACAAATTGTTTGTGTGGCTTTACACATATCATGGCAGATATTATAGTGCTTTTTTTGGCTGGCTTGCTTTTTATATAAAATGACTTGTGTAAAGTGTATCCTCGACAGAAGGACTCCATTTCTACAATAATAATAAATTCACTAACAAGAGCGAAGTTTACATTTGTCAACAAATTTTGTTTTACGTTTGTAATAGGGGCTAGTTTATCCATCATCTTCCTTTCTTCCCTCATTCTCACATCATCAAATCGCATACCTCTTAACAAACATTTTAATTACCTTATTGACATAGCCAAACTGAAAAATAACACCAGCTTTAAACCGGCTCCATCTCTACATGTTTGTTATTTAAAATTTTTATTGTTGTTATGGTTTACTTTGTTGCAAAATTAATTTAATTTATTGTTGTAAATTTTTACCCGTTTTGTTTATTATGTTTATTAATTGCACAAATTTGTATCAAGTCTGTGTAATGGGAAACCGTTGAAATAAATAAACACCGAAACAATCTGATCTCTAAAGATCTTCCAGATTGAGGTGAAACAAACACTGTATATATCTGCCAAATACAAAATATCTATGGCACATTTAATGTCTTGAGGAGTTGTTTAGGTCAATTCCTTGAATAATTAAATTTATTTTGGTTGATCCAAATATTTGTGCAATTAATAAATTATATGATTATTTCTTCAGAGAAAAATAGCTCTGTAAAAATTTACAAATTTTACATTTTTAAGATTATCAAAGAAGTACTCTTTCTAAAGAATAATTTGGCTTTATCTTGGATGGTCCAATGGAGAATGGAGAAATAAGGAGGCCTACTCTACTGAAGGAGTCCAGAAAACAGATAGATCATGCCTTAAATCTATGGCAAGATTTGGAATATACGGACTAGGAGTAAACTTAGCAGTGCCCCTGGGGAAACAGGTCATGGTCTTCCAAGTGAAAGTCATGGCAATAGAATCATGGGCCAGAAGACTCATACAAATGAGGTCAAAAGGGGCAGAATATTTAATCTTCTGATAGCCAAGTTGCACTAAAGGCACTTAAAGCTTGTTTGTTTGACTCTAAAGCCGTATGGGAATGTAAAAATGTACGAGTGGAACTGATAAAGAAGACCAGAGTTACACTCAGTTGGGTGGTGGGCCATGAGGGCATTCATGGAAACAAATAAGCAAATACCCTTGACAAAATCGGCACAGAAATGGAAGGGCCTGATTCAGGCTGTGGAGTAGCTTTCTCCATCTGCAAAGCTCTCATAAAAGGTTGGAAAAAAGAGGATTAGATCTTTAAACTAGTTGGGCCTCTGGACTAAGACAATCTAAAATGTTTACCTCTCCTTATGCTTAAGGGTGGGCAGCTCTCCTAGAACAAAGTGAAGAGGATATAAGATTGATATTAGGGATGTTGACAGGACATTGTCCCCTTAGGAAACATCTGATAAAGGTGGGTCTTAGTCAGACTGATGAATGCCAACTCTGCGGAGAAGCAGAAGAATCAGCAGAACACACATGGTTGTCCTGCCATATCTAAAAGTAGGAAAAACTTCCTAGGGGTGTATCTTCTCAGCCCCAAGGATATCAGATAACAAGAGCCCTATGATTGGCTTCTGTAAAAATCTCAGATTCTGAGGGTGTAAACATAAGAAAGGGAGGTGCAAAGGTCCCTTTAGAACTACGAGCAGTGGCAACAGTCTCTTTCCCTCAAGTACACTTTTCTTTATTTCTAATAATAATAACCTTGAAGCTTGAGGCATTTTTCATACCTGAAGACAAGCTTGCCAACACCCTCTTCATAAAATGTTGCCGCCAGTTGAGTTGTGACTTTGTCTTGAAGCCTCTCAGTAGTTGGAAAGTGCTAGCCTCCAAGCGATTTCTTACTTTCAGGAAACAGATGGAAGTCACTCGGTGCTAGGTCTGGACTCTATGCTGGGTGGTCAAAAACATTCCACTGAAATTGTTGGGTTACACCGGCACTGTGAGGGCGGGCATGTAATGCAGCAGAACAATTTCAGATGTCAGCATGCCTCTTCTTTTGATCTGGATAGATTGTCAAAAACGTTTTAAGGTTTGGCAATAAAGAACTGCATTAATATTGTGGTCTCCGCTGCATGAACTCGACAACAAAAAATAATTTTTAGTCCCAAAAACTGTACCCATAACCTTTCTGTTGTTGAAAAATTGTTTGAATTTGTTGGTTTGTTCGGTTTTTTTTTGTGTGCATCCACTATTGAGGTTGCTGTTTTGTTTCAAGTGTATCATGAAGAACCTATGTCTCATCTCTGGTCACAATTGATTTAAAAAAATCTTCTCCTTCAGCGTGATAACGTTCAGGAGTGCGTGAATTTCTGCTTGCAGGAAATGAATAACAATTCTCAATTCACATTTGGCAGTCACGTTTATATGTTGTAGTAGGGAAGATGCGAGATCGATTACTGTGCACACCGCTGAACTCCCGCTATCATGGCATGAGATCTGAAGTTGAAAAAAAATTGGCCCTCGTATATAAAATACATTGAAAAACATCATCAATTATGGATGTTATGTTGTTTGTGGTAAACATCAACCTAACTACCAGGCGGCTCGTTGACATTGTGTCACACAATGGCAGCACTTTGAGGTTTAAGTTCTAACTTCTCCTCTACAATAAATGCATTTTTAATTTCAACTTCTCAGTGTCTTCTAAAGTCTTTGCTCTGACTGAGGGTAACACATTAAAATCATTTCAAAACAAATTTTTAATAAAACTGTATTCCCCATAGTCTGATAAAAGCTTTTCTTGTAGTCATTTTGTTTTTTTTTTTAAAGGAGAGGCCGATCCCCTTTTAATCATTATTCTGTCCGTCCTCATGGGCCACTGGCCTGTGCGAGGATCTTATCAAACAGAATAAAGGGGAGAGTCGATACAGTTCGAGGTTGATTATACTGATAAAAAGTGCAAGGTCACAGACAGGATTTGAACCTGCGCTATCTCTAACTCAGACTCAAAGTCCAACGACTTAGACCACTCGGCCATTGGCACTCCCAAATTGGCATTATTTCCATTTTTATAAACTTTAGAATTAAATCAAAGGAGACAGCTAACTTTCTATTGTATTATATATTTATCACTTATAGAATCTGTTGACATCTTGTATAACCAGGTACTTTCCAGAATGTCAAAGGGTATAATAAATAAAAAACCAAATACTTTTGAGTATATAATATTTTATTGATACATGATGAATGCAAGGACTTTCGAAACATGTTAGGGGGTTTCTAACCCAAGTGTAATAAATACTTTGAGTCAAACAATTTCCCATATAAACACGCATCCTCCGTACACTCTAACACAATTACGCTTTATAGACAAAAGAATGCTGCAATAAACGATACAAATATTTTTATAAAAAATATCATTCTATACCGGGAGGTAACAGAATTTAAACTATATATGAACCTATAGAACTAATTTGTTAATATAATATTACGGCAGTTTCCATTCCCTTGTATAATAAGTTAACAAAAGAAGCAATATATTTAAACTTGTAGAGTGGCTTTTTACAACATAAAAAGATCTCAAGTCAAATTTTAAAACCAAGTATATTTCCTAATTTACTTTCTGTTACTACTTAAATTTTTTAGTGGTTCAAACCATTGGAGAAATTATGACCTTAAAGATATTACTTAAAAGAACTAGCAGAGAAAACTAAATGTGAGAATATGTCATAGTATAGAAATAAACAAGATTACATACGTAATATTTTCCCTTAGTTACATGTTTATTACGATTCAAACTGTATAAAAGTTTAATACCTTTCGCTGCTATTGCCGAATACATGGTACAAGCAGATATATTTTTATATTCAAAAGCTTATTTTACATTATTTTTTCACAAATAAAACAAGAAATAATGAGGAAACTGAGTTTACCGAAGGTAACATGATCTTCCCGAATACGAATCAATAAAAAGTGAGCAGCATCCAGAGGAGCAAAAAACTAAGCGTAGCCAGTGACATGGCCGTACACAGTAAATACAACATTCTATATACAAAGACAACAGGAACTATAGAACACTGCAGCCTGAGCCAACACTTCACTACTGGAACTTCACAATCCTCATCGAAATATGTACACCAATATACAGCTTGCGCTAGCTCATCGGGTGAGGACTACTGATATTCATGTGCCTAACTGGTCCCCTGGCCCTTGATCAATTATATTTTAAATGTTTCACCCTTCATACAAGTATCACCATAGTTGTTACTTACTACTAATTGAATTTAAATTTACCCAAAAACACACACTGGATCTATATTATTAAAGAATTTGAGCCAGGTGCAAGAATCATGAAATTCATATTTAATAACTTTTTGAGACTTTAGCTAACTCAGTATATTTTTATACAAAATACCCAAAAGATTAGTATTTTTAAAGTGCAATGGATTTATAATGTAAATTCGATTATAAAATTACAAGTTACACTTTATGTTTTGAAGTGAAAAATTACAGAGAATCTAATCGTTTCTTCATAATATTATTTAAAATGTAAACTACTTCTTTTAAGTGTAAGACTTCACACAGGTAAAATAAACCATTAGTGTTTGTAAAAAAATAACAAAAACATACTGTGTGTACATAATGATAAATGATACCTGAAATTTAAAAAAATTGCCCACTTAAAAAACGTGCAATGATGACCAAGACTTCTTGTTTTTTTCTTTAAATCAGACACTTTTGAATCCTATTGAGAAACATAACAGTAGAAGCAATATCATTCAGAAATTAATAATTGATTTAGTAATAAAAAAATTTAAAAAGCTTGTCCTTGACAAACACAAGGTCAACAGCAGAATGTTACATTCAAGCACCTTTCTAGCAGAAACATGACCCGTTTAACAGTAGAGTAGAAAGAGTTAAAAGAGCTTGTTCCAGCAGAAAATTAATGGTAAGAAAACATTCACTTTAGATAAACTTTTAACATAAAAATCATTAATTCAAGCTCACCAATGAGCAATTGTAGAAACAAAATGCTTAAAAAAATGTTTAAGACTTTGGGGACTGGCAAATCAATAACAGTAATCCACTCCTCTCGCTTAGCCTTGATGACAGTTGAACCCCTAAACTACTCTTAATCTATACAACACTGCAGCTTAGACATAAGTTAGCTTTGGACATTATAGAGATCTCACTTAATATAAAACAGTTGTAGCTGATAAAAAATGCCAATAACACATAAATACAATTCATCATGTGCATCGTGTTAAATGCAGTACAATATTTACAGTAGATAACAACAACAATAAATAATCATCCCTTTCATTAGTCTCATGGAATAAATATACAATTAGGAGCTAGCTTACTCACCAGGAAAATAACAATGACGGGAGGTACAATTGAAGATACATCTTTACAAGGTCCATCCCAAAAAAAATATAACAATAAACATTAAACATATCATGATAAAACGGTCTACAGTGGCTCTTTTACCTGAAAGTAAAGTTAAACAGTGTACAGCTACTATTAACTAGCTTTGTGCACTGCAACTGATTATATTGGAATGCACTAAAAGTACGTCACTAAACGTTTAAACAATATTAAAACAGCTTTGGTGCACATTCCCTACGTCTCCTTTCTCCTAATTTACCACGAATATCCAACAAAAACAAGCAAAAATGATAACCGACTATATCGCCATTCAGACAACCAGCTGTGTCTTTAGCACTCGGAAAACCTATTCAAAGTTTGAGCCATTTATTCAAGACCAGAAGACTACAGTATTCAAAATCGCAACATTGTACAAGCGTGTACAAAAATGATTTTTAACGCTTCACTAATACATCAAGCCCTTAAGTGATTACTGACGTTGACGTGTACAAACTGTCAGAAAATATACAAAAGACGGTTCGACTGTCAAGTAGAAGTTAGTTAAAAAAATAGCTATCTCTAGAAGTGATATCAACAACACATGGAGAGAGTAACAACAACATGTTAGGTTAGGCCAGGTAAGCTCTTACAAACACGCAGCAACGCTCACTTCCTTGGCAACATCGGAAGAGGTCTCGTTTCATGTAAAAAATATGTACTACACTTTACCTTATATTTCTACTCTAAGACAACCCCCAATGCTTTGACACATACATCAGTCATTTTGGATATTATGATTATGGATCAAGAAATTCAAGTAACTTACATTACATTCGGCTTTTATAGTATTAACCGTTCACACTTGAAAACACAGTTTGAATTTTAACACTTTCCCACATAAAAAACTTCCTTTTAATATAACGTTCAGAAAAGTACAAGCTAAAAAATCTAATTCTTTTCACATAGTGTGCCGATTCTTTTTACCTTCTTACATGGCGTATTCCAAAACGTTTAGCATAGAAAAATTCCAACTGTGCTTAAAATTGTGCTTTTTTAAAGTACAGCTGCATTGAACTGCAATCAATGCTAGATAACAGATGCCAGTTGAAACGAAAACAAATGTAATAGCTGCTTCTGATAGTTGCCAGTTAATGCTGTATAATGCTCACTGTAATGGTACAATCCCTTCCATAAACAACAAAACACATATTTAAACATTATTACAAATACCCATAAAAAACCTAATCTTCAAAAAGGAATATGTATTAAAGAAATAAAACTATGATAATTTGATTTTACTTAGAAGTGGTATAATACTATAATAAATGAATAGGTTCAGATTGTTTTGAGGTGGAACAAAGAAGAATTTCAGCTACATTAAGAAGTCTTGTATAATAATTATACATGAGGTAATATACTATTTAAGATATTTGCATTCATTTCCTAGCCAACAATATGTTATCATTTTTGTTCCAATAGAAAGTTATTATAAAGATGAGCTTTTTAATTCCAGTTATGTCACCTTATTTTTAAAACACTAGATATAGTAAATTCTACTCAAGTTCAGGTTATAAATATAAACTATTATTACATTCTGTTTTAACTAATCCACACTAAGTTTTCTAGTTTAATTGAAAAAATCAGAATTGTTGTGGATTGAACCTTATGGATTTATATTTTATATATAAGATGATATACCAGTAGAATTCTATGTGTATTGCACGGGTTATGTGTTCATTTATTGATATTGTTCTTTCCGCTATTGTCAAACGTGAATAAAAATGTAAATAACATCTGTTCATTTGCCCAATTTTAATTTACTCCCAAATTATGCCTCATCAGGCATATGAAATTAAAGAAATATTCATCTTACACCTAAATCTAAGTAAACCAATCTTTTCTTGTATTTTTATACATTTTAATATTTTTTTTAATCAAATTTTTGAATGTAGCTACTCTATTCTACACTTACACAAAATTCTGTTGTTTTATTTCAGATTGCACTGGAGTGAACTAGATCTAAATAGATACTAATAATTAACTCAAAACAATGTTACGTCACTATTTACGTATCAATGCTTTAACAATGTATGCAATTATATAAACATGTTGTACAGCATGAATAATTGCACTCATTATTACATTACAGATCTGATTTAGCATAAAAAGCTAATTTATGTTTGTATTTTAATTTCGCACCGACCTAAAGAATCACTTCATGCATGAAGTTAAACACTGCTATGTAAAAAAAAATGCCTCTGTTTACTTCAAATAAAGCAGATGGATAGCATTGCACTCTGATATAAACTGCCCTTTTCAAATCAATCCTTGTTCTAAGCTTGTCCTAAGCAATAAGTTAGTTAGTTACTTTGAGCAGAGAACAGAATGATATTGGTGACCACCCTGTAGAAAATTTTAATTCTAACAGCTGGCTAGTAAATAAATACAAATACTTGTAGAAACTTGTGATATTTGTAACATTAAATTAGTAACAAAAAGAAACAAACCTCCTTTTTTTAAAGAATTGAATAATAATATCTGAGTAATTTAGAGAAATTTTACATCAATATTGAATTAGAATACAAATTTTAAAGGAATTAATTGGATACAGTTAACATACAAAAATTAATTGGTAATTGTTCCAGACATACTTCACCCAAACTTGTGTAAAACTGGCCTCAATGAATAGAAAACAAAGTATGTTACATATTTTGCACCAAACAGAGATTGGATAAACACAACAAAGATTTGCAGAGAGAAAAAGTCCCTCAGTGCACGGTTGTGGGTTACAGAACAATTAGATTGTACACTGTAAGAGAACACTTCAACATCAATGACATTTAGGATGTTATCATGTCCACTTACTATTTTTTAGCAGAATGCACATTATAAATATGGACAGATGTACTACAGAGATTTGTATAATGATTTCAACAAGATCAAGGAGCTGCTTGAAATCAAATGCAGCAGAAATTTGTTTCCATCATACAAATCTTGATGGTTTTCTGCCCTCTCTTTTGTTGTTCCTTAATAATGATTGCAATTTAAACTCAACATTGTTTACATTTTAAAGTGAATATCTATATAGTGTAGACTTAAAGAAGTTCCTTTCCAAAACGATACTCTGATTTTCCTAATGATTGTCAAATGAGGTTATTTTTGAAAAAATCTCATATATTTCATTAATATTTTTTCTATTTCATTTAGATTTTTTTAAAGGAAGCATATTGTTAATTATTGCTGGTAAAAAAATCAATATCCTCATTATCACACCATCAAGACTTGGTTCAGAGATTTTGGCTTGAGGTTTAGTATATTCTGTGGAAACACAACATAGGGAAAGTTGTAAACAAGACACTGTGACATAGAACACATCAATAGACAGATACCATCACAGTTAATGTATCCTAGGAGCCGAGCGATCATTGACGGCTCGTGTTTTCTTGAGGGAAGTCCCACGCTTTATCTGGTCCATGAGAGAGTCATGGCAGATTGTGGGATCGGGGACAGTGCGCACGGCGATCCATTGGCGCACACGGTTTGCGCGGTTGGCTGCACTGATATATCCCGTCTCTTGTGAGTGGCGACGTGAGTGACGTGGAGAGAGTGTGGGGGCCAGCTTGGCACTCAAAGTCGCAATAAGTCCAGTCTCCACGCGCCGATCACAGCTCTGTGAGCGCACGCTGTGAGTACGCCTCACCGACACCGGGCTGGCCGGCTGATGTTTCAATTCCGTCAGTGTTCGGACAGTTTCGGCCACACTGATTCCACTTCCAGACTCCTTTACGATCACCTTCCTCTCCGCATATATCGGCTCTGTCGTCTTCCCCAACTGTGCCACTTTCCGCTGCAGTTCTGCTGCAATGCCCAAAGCTGCCGTTCGCTGATATTCAGATACATTCCCGATGGCATTTCTCTTTTGTATCTCTGCTGCTATGTTGCGCTGTATGTCGGCCACATTGTTGGTGTTAACGTTGCGTGTGGCTCCCCCCTCCAACAAGAATGGTGGAGGAGGTGGGAGATGCTCTAAGCTCCCCCCTCCATTGTTATTCCCTGGTAACACCGAAGAAACGCCACGAGATATAGAAGATGTCCTTCGTATCGGTGGTGGAGGTTTCTGCTGCTGCATAGATCCTCGGCGGAGCAGTGTGTTACGCATAGTGCCACTTGGGTAGCCTGATGGAAAAACCAAGTTATGTCATTAGCTGATCAAGAAAGTACTGTAAAATTAAAATACATTACAACTTCAGTATTCAATCTATTTTTAAAGGCATTAATAGTTACTGAAATAAATGTAATATTTGTACTTTCTTACTTTCAAACAAATCAATATGTCTAAACAATTTTGTTGAAGTATTTACCGCCAACTGCCAATATTACATGGTCACATTTAAATTACATAAAAAAAATATAATTGTACACTCGGCTATTGTAGTGTTATTCTAATTTTTTAAACCATTGAATGTTACAAAAAAACTTGTATAATGAAAAAAATCAAATTTGTAAAATATGATGATTTTTAAACCAGACAAACTATTAACATTCATTTCCATTCTACATGCTTTCTAAGGATTACATAGCTTAACAAAAAACGCTATGGTCTAAAAAATTATATTTAAAACTGATTAAATAATACCAGCAGACTAAGAAAAATCACAAGCTGTTCATAAAAGGTATTTACCAAATAAAATACAAAACGGATAGAGGTTACCAAAATTAAATATAAGAAAGTAGGGTGGTGTATACCTGCAGTGGAGAAAGGGCGTCTGCGGAGATCAGGGTTAGTCCGGGGGAGCGTGCAATACTTGTTAGCGGCCAAATCACTACTCAGGTCTACCAACACACACATGCAAACGTCACACTCAGGCGGGAGTAAGTGGGGCTTATGATAATGTGAGCCATCTATACTAGAGCTATTTGCTGATGACAGTAAAACACAGTCAATTAATAACATTACAATGAAGAGTATGTTCTTAAATTAGAGGTGAAAAGATGAATACAGTTAAGAATAGAGGACTAAAGTATACAGTTAATTAGTTCATTTCCATTACATATATATAGATAAAGTTTATTTTTTTAACACACATATCTTGTTAACCAAACAATAACAGAAAGTACATGGAAGTCTGCCTCATCTTTTCCTTTTAAAGCATCGGCCAGAAAGGCAAAAGATTAAAATAATGCGTTGTAATGAATTAGTTGTCATCTGGATTAAGAGATTGATTCATGACATACGACGGTATTAGAAAAATAAGGTTCCTATGATTTTTTTAAATAGACAGCTATATATTTCTACTTAGTGTTATACATCAATTTAAAACTTAAAAGTTAAGCTATTTTTCCACATAATCACCGTTTCTGTCCAAACACTTTTGTAGACGATGCTCCAAATTTTCTTTCCCCATGTTGTAGAATTCTCCGCCAATCCTTTGAGGAATCGAGTAACCTCTTCCTTGACTTCATCATCGGTACTGAAGCGTTGGCCACCCAAGTGTTCCTTTAATTTTGAGAATAAGTGATAATCACTTGGGGCTAGGTCTGGGCTGTAGGGGGGATGGGGCACAATAGTCCAGCCAAAATTTGTCAGCAGTTCTTGAGTTTGACATGAGACATGAGGGGTTGTGATGGAGAAGCCTCACACCACTGGACAATCTTCCTCTTCGGCGGTTCTGTATCGCGCGTCTCAGTTTTCTTAATGTGTCGCAATATCTGTCAGACTTTACTGTTGTTCCTGTGAATGGTGATTCTCCCGATCTTCAAGCAATATTGTCTCAACTTTTTCAACAACTCCATCTGAAACTGAAGGCCGTCCACTTCGGTTTTAATCGTGAATTTCCATGCGACCTTCACTGAATTCTCTACACCATTTCCGAACGTGTGAACAGATATGCAGTTTTCCCCATAAACCTCGATCAACGGACGATGAATTTCAATAGGTGAAATCGGTTTTGCATTTAAAAAACGTATCACAGCACGAATTTCGCATCTGGCGGTAACGATAGGGAGCTCCATCTTCGAAGGCAGCTATGCCGGCACTGTTGGACTTAGCGAGGCGCGAGTGGTATGGATAGAGAGAGAGACAGCTGATGAGTAAGACAGTGTTGCCAGATTTCTCCCAACATATCGCATTCTGTCTCGGCGGCATAGGGAACCTTATTTTTCTAATACCCCTCGTATAAAGCTAACAGATGATAGGGAATTTGATGAAAAATAAACCTAATGTTCAATAGGGGAGTAAACCAATCTCAAAATATTAAAAAGGGTTTCAAAAACCACCTACTGAGTAGTAACTTAGAAAACTCAAATCAGCCCCAACGACTTTATTCGTATAAAGTATTTTAATTGACATTCTCATCAAAATTAGTATGTAAGAAAAATTGTCATTGCAGAAAAATCTCAGAAACACAGTGTCTATGAAAGAAAAGGATCTCATATGAATCAAGGAGTGGATGACGTTGTAGATTCGTAGAGCATAAGACTTAAAGAATAAAATCCACTACCACTTTAAGTGCTGAGTTTCAATGGTGCTGTTATAGACTACTGCCTGGCTTATTTGCTGTTTACAGAGCTGCCCAAGAGTCTGTGCAAATGTAGTGTGTTTCTCACCCACTATGATCAATTTTAGCGAAGTTCATTTACCAAACTGCTGCCAGAATCTCCTGGTGCGTCACGTCAGGTCGTGGTTGATAAATTGAATCCACATCCCGATTGCCATCATTGTCACAAAAGTTACACTGCAAAGTGCCTACCCAACAACAATGCATCTGGACAAATCTAATAATCGATAAAACGTCACAACTAATTCCTTCAATACCGACTGAACCACAATCTAAATACATAAAACAAACTTATAGTAGTAACTTCAAAAATGCAATTGAAAAAACTAGAAAACAATAAAGCTTTGTTTCTATTGTCCAGATAAAATAAATTTCACCATGTACTTTCTGATAGTTCCTTAGTTGACCGTCAGAGTGTAATAGCAATTAAACAGCACTACAGTGGATTTGTAGTAGTTCAAATAAACACTACTAGAGGCCAATGTTTATCATCTTACAGCTGCAGGTGTGTAGTGAAATAGCTGAACGTCATAGGACGGGCATGGCAGTTGAACGCTAAGTGAATCATCCATGTTAACAGTAAGGGGTTTTAAACATATTTTCTACCACACTTATTCTAGTCTTAACACAAAAAGTCAAAGTCAAAAATTCTTTATTTACAATTTCGTTAAGAAATGTAATGGTATCAAAATTGCATATTAGGTATTTTTCTTGGTCTTGCTTTACATTGATTACGAGTTTTTCGTTGCATAAAACTTCTTTTATGTAAAACCAAATGATTTCTTTAACTTAATTGCATACTAAAATTATACACAATGTATCGGCAAAAAAAAAGCTAGGGCTTATTTTTACCAGTGAAATTCTTTTTTAATAAGTACAAACTAGCATTTTAAGCCTGCCCATTAAAAATTTACTTTCTCATAAACCAGTTGACCGTAAACATTAACATTTTGTAAGTTCACCTACGCTTTTCAACAATATTGTTGTAAGAAACACAACAAACATGTATTAAGTCACAAAAACTTTGTACATTGCACAAAGTCCCACTTCTAACAAAAAGTAAGATGTACCTGTCAAAGGGTTAATACAAATTTAATATTTAAATCGCCACACAAAAAAGGTGTTAAAGGGTTTATAGATTTTTTAGTGTTTAGAGAAAAATATGCAATACAAGATTATAAGACAATGATAATTGATAAAACAATCATAGTGGAACTAAAATCAACGGAACAATATGAAAGATGGAACTAGATGATAGAACAAACACACAACATGCAGATAAAATTGTGAAGAATATTACCTTCTGTGTGTGCTGTGTTATCATCCACAGTTCCAGGCATGGTCTGGCTGCCATAGCCACTGCTGGACTCCAGTGAGCTCTCACTGGTGCTGCCATCCTTCTCCTGGCCTTCAGTCTGCAACAGTACATGCTCTCACTGTAGTGTGATTGTATGGTACAGTAGTTTGGAATGAAGCATTTATTAAGGATGAGTATGTCCATCAAGTGAAGAATCTATCTTTGTAATGCATAACGATGCTCTTAGTTAAACGCTTATTACTGGATATGGATGTATAATAAGGAAAAGAGAATTATTATTGGTACTGTTGCGTGTTGCAGCAAAGAAACTGAAACGTAACAAAATCACAATTGCCACCTTCTTTTGGAGAATAAGGTAACTAGAAAAGTGTTAAGATGTTTGAGATGCATAGAGTTGTTAAAAATTCGACTCCCATGATTAAAGATGTTAAAGAATAACTATGTTTATTCAAAAAGAGTCACATAAACTAGGTTAAACGCACACCAGGTTTTGGGTCAGCGTGGGAGGAGTGAATGTTTCCGTCGACAGCATTACATTATTCAAGAAGTAATGTTTTATGATGTGAAAATTTTATTATGTGCAAGAGATGAGTAATTTAATACTAAGTAGAGATGAGTAATTTAATACTAAGTAAAAAGTAATTACATTTCATAAATTTATTTCACACAGTAAATGAGAAAGAAAATTTGTTCACAGAAAGTCATAACTGAAAGGTACTTCTCACTTTGACTGTTGTCACATACGGTTTAAATGTTATTATTCATAATTATATAACTATTAATGATATGTAATTTAAAAAATTGAACTAACTGAAATAAAAAAATATATTCACAATATTTTTTATTTTGATATAACTTTTTATCTTAACCACAAAATTTTCTCTTTTACCCAAAAACTGATTATTAGTTAAGTAACTCTACAAAACATCTTGACACTCACCAGAACACAGACGTAAACAAAGAAATATGAAATAACAGCAGGTAAGTGAAACAGTTGACAAAATATGCATGAAAAATACACCAACAGCACAATGATTACTAATGTAAAACAAATACTTAAAATGTTCATTTGAGTTACTTTTTAGCATATACTAAACAATTCTATTTTGATTTATATCAATCAATATCAATTAATACTACTGAAACACATTTTAGGACAGCATAATATGAAATGTTACGCATGTTCAGTCCTGATATCAGGCACTGCCACTGAGATCTAATGTTGGGTCTTCACCATTTTAATTGTTAAATTTTAATTTTTCCTTATTTAATTCATATTACTTGTTTTTCCCATTACACTTTGTCGTTAAACTTTAAAAAGATTTAAGCAAAATAAACACTTTGAAAACACTAAAATTTAAATGATTTCTGGATTTAATTTAATAGAAACCTTTTCAGGATGAGGTTCCGTTGATGTTGTCAGTTCTGGTGGTGGAGGGGGAAATGCCATTTCTTGAGCTTTGGAAGCTGCCATGCTTGCCAACTCGTGCATGTTCACATACATTGGCTGCATTGAATCTGAAACAAATTGCCAATTTAGATGACTAACAACCACGATTAAAGTTATTCACTTGATATAAAAGTAATTTCATATTGATTAATCAATATTGCATACTAATGTTATAAGGATGGCATTCACTACTAACTAGTGAAATACTTGAACAATTATTACAAAAATAAGTATTGGTCTTCATAATTATAGGCAATGTTGAAAGAATGTAGAAATACTAAAATATATTTTTAAATAAATTGAAAGCTTAGGTTCATATTGATACTACTGACATATAGTAGGAACGTAAATAAACAAAAACATAATTTATAATTTTAAAATGTAATGAATATTAAATCTATTTTGGCACACACACACGCACACGCACACGCACACACACACACACACACTGATATATCCCACTAGAAAATCGCAAGGTATGCAGCGGCATCAAATATCAACACTGGCTGATTTAAGTAAGCTGGCCGGCCAGAACATTGAAAATTTTATCTTTCGGCAGTTTTTCAAAACAGATAGACTATTACGTGATTGGCATATCGTGGATTAGCAGTTGAAGAGGATCAACAATATGTTAATAGACATTAACATAATTTGTGTTAATATAAGGAGTGTAAGGAAACATTTTGATGAACTGGTGATTTATTTAAATTCAACTAACATCAGATATGCACTAATAATTTTAACAGAGGTGTGGATCAAGTCTGGAGAGGAGAACCGGTATCAACTTCCAGGTTTTGACATGCTTTTGCAGCCCAGGCCTGATAACGCTGCAGGTGGAGTTGCTATCTACGTGGACTCTGCCCTGTCCTATTCCTTACAACCTTCTGCTTCTCAACACAGCTGAAATAATAAATGTAAAACATTGATCTTAGTTTTGGAAATATCAATACTAAGCTAGCTGTCTATGGTATCTACCGCCAGTGTAAATTTCATTATGATAAATTTAAACATGAATTTAGAAGTATACTTGAGGTCACTAGAGATCCTATGATTATTATTGGAGATTTTAATGTATGTACTTTACGGAATAATGGTTCAGGGAAAGACTATTTGAATTTAATAAGTTCCTATGGATTTGAAAACCTGGTTAAAGTTCCTACTAGAATTGTAAATACGTCTGTCTCTTCACTGGATCATGTTTTAATAAGAAATTCGAGAGGTTTATGTATAAAATGCAATGTAAATGACATAGGAATCACTGATCATTGTGCATTACATGTTAGTGTATCTGGCGCAAAGTGTAAAGGTTATTGTTCTGGGTATGTTAGGGTACTAGACTATAATATATTTCAAAGGCAATTATTGTTAGCTGATTGGAGTAATGTATATAATTACTATAGATGTAAATGAATGTGTGAAAATATTTTATGAAATATATAATTTATTGCCATAATAATGCCAGTAGCCTAAAAGTGGTAAACAGTAAAAATAGGAAAAGATGTGAATGGGTAAATGATAACTTACTACGTTTTGATAAACAGGAAAAATAAATTGTATAAAATGCATGCGAAAGATAGAAGTAATTTATTTTAAATTCGGAATATAAAAAATTATCAAAGGTTGTAACAAAGCAGATTAGGGAAACGAAGAGGAAGTATTATTCATCTTTGATAGGGGACTGCCATGGGGATACAAAAAAATATTGGAGTGTGATAAAAAAAGATTTTAAGGTCCAGGAAAGCAACACTAGATACGATAAGAATAAATGGCACACTGCTTCACGTATCTGAAGATAATGCGTTTTATTGTTGCCAATACTTTTAATGAGTATTTTGTAAATGACGTCCAAGAGTTAAAGAGTAATGACTTCGGCAGTGATGTTTTCTTTGAACATTATACAGATTATGAAATATATTTAAATAAATTTAGTATAAGTTACGATGAAGTACTTGAGGCTTTAAAAAATATGAAAAGTAAACATAGTAGTGGGTTAGATGGGATTAATAGTATTACAATAAAGAAAAATGTAACAATATTTTTTACCGCTCCTATATGATATTTTTAAAAAAGTCATTACAACAGGGGGTATTTCCCGGACAGATTAAAAATTGCCACAGTTGTGCCTGTTTTTCAAGTCTGGATGCAGGGGGGACGTATCCTCATACAGACCTATATCTCTGATTAGCACCATTGCTAAATTATTTGAATCGTTAATAAAGAAGAAATTACTTTTATACTTAACCGAGAGAGGTTTAATTTCTAGGAATCAATACCAGCTAGAGGGACAGATATGGCCATAGAGAGACATGTAAGTTCTATAGCTAGCTGCTCGGTAGATAAAAAATATGTATACAATTGCTTTGTACCTTGATTTTCGTAAAGCGTTTGACGTGTTGGATATAAATATATTAAATAAATAAATTCAGACGGTGTGGAATCGGTGGTGCTGCTCTTTTATGGTTAAAACCTTTTTCCAAACAAAGAAAACAAACAGTTAAAATAAATGGGAGTATTGAGTAATGTTTTAGAATTAAAATTATGGAACGGCTCAAGGAGGGGTGCTTGGACCATTGGTATTTTTGTTGTATATAAATGATCTCTTAGAGCTAAAAACTATTTTCTAACGTGTTTTGCATATGCAGACGATACAGCGTTGGTCTGCTCAGCATACAATAAAGATATATTAAAAATAAGATTAGACAAAGATTTAAAAAAAATTTCAGATTGGTTAATAGAAAATAAAATGCTTATTAATGCTTCAAAATCGAAATGCATCTCATTTTTTGATCAAAACAAAGAAAAAACTGAAATTCAAAAATTATTTTAATTTTCGCTGTCATAGACACACTTGTATTTATAGATGTGACTGTGCTACTATTGAGTTTGTTGACTATGTTAAGTATCTTGGACTCCACATAGATCAATATTTGAAATGGAACCATCATATAAATATTTTAGGGGAAAAAAATTAAATAAAATAAAATTACTCTCTATACATATGAGAAATTATCTAAGTTTGGAGCAACTCAAAAACCTATATAGCTCGTGGTTAGAGAGTACCCTTTAGATATGGTATAATACATTATGGTGGGCCTTTCATACATTGCTAAAACCTGTTTATCATATCTCTCATAGAAATGCTGTTAGAATATTATATGGGCTAAGACGAATGGATAGAGTAAGCCACTTGTTTTTTTGAACAAAATATATTCACTTTTAATCAGATTTATGTGTACAGTATAATAATGTATGTACACAAATACTTACATCAATTTAAAATTAAAGAAAATGTTAGGACTACACGGTCTGCACTAAATATAATATTGGAAGTACCTGATATAAGGAAAGAAAGGAACAGGCATCAATTCTACTACTTGGGACCAAAGATATTTAATGGTTTTGTGGAGTTTTGTGGCAATGCGATTTATTTTGAAACAAAGCCGAAGGTAAAAATGAAAGCGCGTCAATATATCGTGGAATACTCATAATATTTTGCATGAATATTTCTTAATAAACAAAACTTACAGTTTTTACTTCTTTTGTATATATTTATATTTCTGGTCTGCTTTTGTTACGTGGAGATGTATATATATTGTTGTTGTTTGTTCAAAGTATATTTTCGTTAAATAGATCTTAAGTTTGTTATATGTTATTGTTATTTATTTAAAGTTTATTGTTGTTGATTGGAAATAATGTTTTATATTATTGTTATGAATTCCTAGATGTTTATAAGATGTTAATTATTGTTACAAAAATAGTTAAAAAATTGGTTTTGTTTATTTATAAATCTATCAATGATTTAATACAGTCTAGGTGGATGGTCTTTGTTAAAAATATAAAACTAATATAAATGATGTGTGGTGAGTAAAATTGAAGTAAAGTAATAGAAAGTGGAAGTTTATAGGAGAATTAAATTAGGGAACACTATTGTAGATCTTGGCATGTATTTGGGTTATTGATAATTTCAGTGTTCATTATGTCAGATTAGTGCGGTTGATAATATTAAGATTAATGTTTGTTAATGCTGTAATGTAATGAATTCCAAAAGACTGGCTCATACACAGTTTGCAATATTGAACAATAATAATGAATTTGTCATCCCGCACGCGCTTGAGCGCATGGGATAATGTAATGCCCATATGTAAAACAAAATTTTTGTGAATAAAGCATTTTTTGAACTTTGAACTTTGAACTTTGAACACACACACACACTGATATAAATAAATTTTATGTTTATACATCAAATAAAAACAATTTAAGGCAATTTTAAACAGCTTTTTATATAATGAATTGGTTTTTTAACAGTCTGTTTTTTATATAACTTTAATAAACAAGGATAGAAAATTTAAAATGTTATCATGGGTAGTTTTTATCATAGAGGTAGCATTTAAATCTTTCTCCCCAACTTAACCTCTAATAATTGTATTTAAATTACTTCTTCATAATTTTAAGTAATTTTGTCTAACAGAGAACATACAGATTAAAACTATGTATAGCACATAATATATATATATATATATATATATATATATATATATAGTTTATATATAGTTTGTATATATATATATATATATAGTTTATATATAGTTTGTATATATATATATAGTTTATAAATATACATATAAACTATTGAATTTTAAAAATGTATGTTTTAACACATTCACTGCGGGTGAGGAGCATGCTCGTCATGTGAAAATGGTGCGCCGGGCAGTGGACGACCGAGCTTGGCATACGGCAGCTGCTTTCATATTGCCTCAGTGTGAGCTGAGCACTTGCCTGGGAAGGCTGTAACACTCATAGCGAGGTGTGCCTGTTTCAGTGAGTCAGTTGGTGCGATTCATCGCCGGTTCGCCATTTTCGTTGTGTATGCTTTGCGATATTGTGTGAGTGGATTATAGTGTCTGTTGACTGTGTAAGTGTATGTACTCATAATGGAGGAAGACAATAATGTTATTGACGATAATTTTTCATCTGATGAAGACAATGAGTCGAGTTCAAACAGTTCTAGGGATGGTGAAGGCGGCGTCCCCCACCCCCAGTGGCCCACCCCACCCCAATACGTATAACTGATGTACTATCTACGTGTCATTTATCTACTATATACGTGTAATTCGCGAGTGTTTGTGCCGAAACCTAGTGCGCTGCGAGCACATACAACACGGGGACCGGCACCCGGTGCGGATGACGAGCAGACTCGGCACAGACATGACGTCACCCGTTCCGGCCAACGAAGCTTCCGGGATACCTTGGACAACCCTTTCGGCTATCCTGACTCCGTTTTGGGTAAGTAAAAAACAAAAAAATCCCGCATTTTCTGTCGCTGGTAATTTTGTCATCCGTAGTGAATGTGTTAACTGCTTGTCACTGTAGGGAGTGCCGATAATATATGCTAGCACATATTCAAGGTAGAGAAGCCTCTGGATTTGTTTTACATAAATTTAATTTTATACTTAAAATCAGTGCTTGATTTCTTAATCTAGAGGTGGTGGAACTGTAACCTTGATCTACGGATATAGTATACCTCTCAAAAGAAATGGGATATGCGAAAAATTTGGAACTAATGAAATTTCAAAATTGCCTATTTTTTCAGAGAGAGGTACCAGAACACAACTCTGGTGTGTTCTACCTCAAATTGAAAACTGCTTAAAATAACAATATATAAACATTCAAGTAAGTATTACATTGTATTTTAACAATCTCAGTAACAAAACCAAATTTTTTATTTGTTGAGCTGTTTCAGTTAACACAGACAAACAAACCATAGGGATCTACTGAACTGACCTATTTACTTTGTATATACTCACTAGTATCCGGGTTCTGTTCAGCAGGTTCAGAGTACAAGGCCAGTCCAGACTTGGCGGGGACGGAGGGGCGTTCCAGAGACGAGCAGCGCTGGGGAATAGGCGGGCGAGGGGTTTGAGTGGGGAGTTGGCTGGGGAGTGGGGCTGCTGGGTTGCGACTGGCACCCCTCTGGTGCATGGAAGGTATAGACTGTCAGAGCAGGCCGCTGGTGTCCCCTCTCGTACGCTGCCAACCAAGACATACATCAGACACCCTTTCCTCTACATCACATGACTAATTACTTAAGTAAGACGATTCTTGTAAGACCCCTTCAATGCCACCTGTACAGTGGAGTCCCGCTAATCTGAACACGTTTACACCGAACATCCGGTTAATCCGAACACGCTTAGGAAGAAATTCCTATATTTATTTATAACGATAATGCACAGTTATAGCAAATAATTACCTAAAATATGGAAATGGGTGCATCATACAATAAAAATCTTTTATTAAATACGTGTACAGATTTTATTAGGATGAATTGCATATGGTACAGTACATTACATACATACTGAAGTTTAAATGAAGTGCCAAATTGAAACTTATAGGTTAAGTATGTGTTAAATTAAGAAGTGAAATTAAACAATAACTGGACGTACCGTACTGGTATTATTTGAGTACAATATTAATTGTTAAAAGACATGAATTCAGGAATTGTCTTTTATCGCACTGAAGATAGTCTGTTGGATGACACATAGTTTCGCCAACGTGTCATCAACATGATATCCGCAAGTGTAGCAGTAGCGTGTTGCTCTAGGTATCGGTCAAATGCTGCTGCACCGTCTGTGTGTGGCACCAACCCTTCTTTATCACACAGGTTCTTGCCGTTACTTCCTTCCTCCTCACACTCTATCAATTCTTGAGTGACTGCGCGAAGAGCGTCTAGCTTGTCTTTAAGAGTAACGTTGGTATGCTTTCGTTATTCACCATAACTGAGACAACAAACGACACACTGCCGACTACAGTGCAATGTTCAGTTGTTCTATGAGTCAGTGTGTATATTTTTGGCACACTGAGGGAGGGAAAGTACTGCTTCGTAGCGCTTATACGTGTCCAATGTGCACTACAAAAGTGAATTACAGCGTACTGTAACTTACTTATTGTGCTTAGTATTCACAGTCCAACACATTTTCCGCATGAAATACAGTACAACAATCAGAAAACGTGTTTCAATAAACAATATTAATAACTTTGTAACAAAATAGACCCATTCTCATGCTTAAAATCGTGTTTTCCTGTCATTTCGGCTAATCCGAACTGGGTTCGGTCCCAATTAGTTCGGATTAGTGGATCCACTGTATAATTAAAAAAATAATAATAAACCAATTTTTTATACCCAGTACAGAAAATGTTTAGTTTTATATTCTATACAAGGTATATTACAGTAGATTGTGATAGGTCAAGGAAAAATCTCTTATTTTACCTATCAAACTCACTTATCCAATAGGATCAGTCAGTCTATGTTATAGGATAGAAAACAATTGAAGAATCAAACAAAAGAGTGAGTGAACCTGTAAAATACTACTTTTTATAATCTATAATAAGTAGTTCAAATTAATTACTCAGCACATAATATATGGCCTAATAAAATAAAAATAAAATATTCGTATTGTCAGAAAAGCAGTAGTTGTATCTACGAGAAATTGGAGAGTTACAAAAGATAGAGAATTACAGTTCTTTGAAATTCTCAATCCCCTACTTTGTAGCATAAACTGACATAATAAACTGAAGAGATCACTAAATAGTCCTCAATGTTTTCTTTGTATTTGTGTACTTGATCTTTCAGGCATCCATGGTATATCATTACTGAGATTAAATTAATGATTTATACGATTTATTCATGTGCATTACGAAACATTCAACAGCTAAACAAAATAAAACCAGCAGAAATTCTAATAAATGATCTGTGAAATGATGAGCCACTACTATGCTAACAGCCGCTATTATGGTGAACTCACCTCCGATCTGTGCTTCTTCCAATTGACAAGTGTTCATATAAATCAGAATCAAAATAACCTTGATTAGTTTCCAATGATAAATTACCACTGCCAAGATCTGTCACAATACCAAGATTTGTTTACCAATCAGGCTTCATTGCATCATTAGGCTTATGGCTCAACTTTAAAACCATACAAAACTATTTCTAACATTTAATTTATTTCAACAAAATAAAATTATTTTATATAGTATAAGCATGAAAATTTGTTCAGATTTCCAACAGTGAAATAGCATTATTTTATAAATTTTTTTAAACTTTATCACATGACAAGATAGTTACTCATGAGAGGACACAAATAGTAAATGTTTCTTCAATTTTAACTAAACTTAACTTTACTATATATTTTATCAGCAAGAGAACTTTATATTTACTAAAGGACCCATGTAATTAATTTGGTTGATTTTACTTTTTTAGTACATTCGAATCCCCAGTCATCAGCTGATTACCATTTATAAAATGATTTCTGTTTGACTACCATTTTCAGTACGGGTAGAGACGACTAATAAATATAAGCTAAGTTATGAAGGAATCCCTGTCATGAACTGTAAGAATGTTGTTGACAACAAGTAATAATATCCCAAGTCAAAATTGAACCATTTATTTCGCTCTATTGCACTAATTATAAGTACATTTCTTGATGACCTTTTTTTATATGGAGGAAGAAAATGGAGATGAATAGACATTTAAATTTACAAAAGAACAATTCTCGGAACTGTGAGGGCCAATTGTGTTCCCAGCATCATATCACTAGGATAAAATGAGTGTGTTCCCTGTACATAAATTAAAACTAGTAATTCATCCATTATATATATATAAGGAATTTTTACAGCCATTTGAATACTTTATACTTTACAGGTCTTTGAAGGACTATTTATAAACTATGACCAAGAACTTTTGATCCAATTGAGTTTCAATTAAACTTTGATTTAAACTAAATTAAATAGTATTTTTTCAACATTTATCACATATGATTACTTATTTAATACAAATAATGAGGTACATTAAAAATTATTTCAATATAAAATTATACTGTCATCTTTTAGAAGATTAAGGTCGGTTAGGCAATGAACAAAATTGATTATTTATACATTTTCCAATTCTGCATAGACAGACCTTTCTGTAGACAAATAACATTGATCACTTTGTCACAGCTTGCATACACAAATTATAATCTGTTGTGAAAATGCAAAATAAATATTTGAATTTATTGAAATAAACCTATAAACGATAAAAACAAGCCCTGAAGAAGCTTGGCGAAATATTACGATTATTTGAATATTCAAAATGTATTTGTTATTTTTCTTAATACCCTTATAAAAATTTGGTTTTTTTTATTTTCAGGATGTACAGGTATCTAATTAGATACTACACTTCATTTGTGCTTAGTTTTAAGCTTTTTCCCTCTAGCAAAGTTTGGATTCAGTGTTAGCACTTCTTAGATGGCGCATTTGATTCCTAACTGAACCTGTGATAGCCGTGGATGGAGTACCTGTGGAGATGGTGTGGGGCCTCTCATTCATGATAGCTGTAGCTGCACGCTCGAACTGTAGGGTCTCCTGGAGGTTGGGCCAGGTGGCTGTGGGGTTGGGCAGAGCTCCATTGTTGGTCCCCACGGGGGTGCTAGCATTGCTGCCTCCACTGTGTTCACACATGTTTGACACCTGCGCAACACACACAAGTATTTCCTTTACTGATAATCATTTATTAGTGTAAAAAAATATTAAAAAACGGAAAAACAACAGTAAATTCAATCAAAAGGCAACAACAAGATAGATAATTATATTTTATAAATCCTCAATTTTTCATAAATATGTGTATATTTTTAACACGCTCACTGAGGTATGGTTAACTTTTGACTCATAATACACTTTTAGCTGAGAAGCCTACCGGTTCTCTCCAAATTGACACTATTTTTTTTTAATAAATTTTTACAGTATTTTACAGATTTAATTGGGACTGAAGTGGTGATAAGTATATTTAATAATCAATTATAACAATAAAGTGTATTATTGCATATGGTTGTATCCCTTGATCGCACTAATTTCAGCTATTAATAATGTCTGCTATGTTTATACATTAGACTCTAAGCTACAGGTTAGATCTTTACATTTGTCAGGTTTTGGAGTTTTGAACAACTGTGTCTATTACTTTAACAGTCTAAATCTCACAGCAAATCCATGAAAGTCCAATGTTTTGAATTTTTCTTTACGTGCTGTGAAAAACCACTGTGGGCCTGCTGTATTTTTAGCTGACTCCACACTAGAAGAAGTCTGCTCTTCAAAATTCCTTGGATTACACCTTGATCAAGGGTTGACTTGGAATGATCACATAGATCACGCTTGTGCCAAAATTTTCTCAAGAATCTTTCTTCTGAGGTTTTTAGAAAATTACTGCCTGAGTCAGGTACTGATAACGGCATATTACAGTTTGATTTATCCTCATCTGCCCTACAGTTTGGTACTTTGGGGAGCTTGCACAAACAATTAGTTTCAGAGAGCTTTCAAACTCCATTAAAATCTATTTGAATATTAAAAAAATCAATTTTGGAGAGTTTGCAGGTTAGCTTTAAAGGAATTGCAGCTGTTGCATCTGCTTTGTCTATATATTGTGGAAACAACTTTGATTTATGTGTACAAATGCGCCTTAATCAAAGGCCAAGACATACACATGCATGATACATGAGGCAGAGAGAAATACCGTACAGAACAGTAATTCTCTAAGGTACACTACTTGCCCTAGCAAGCAGGTGTTAATTTTCTCAACAGACTATAACTAACTCAATCAAAAATGCCCCAATGCCCAAGGCGTTAAAAACTTGCCTTAAAACACATTTTGGTGTAACAGGCATTTTATAATACAGGCGAGTTTTTGGAATTCGACTGGGAGACCTCCCAACTGAAATGTCCAACTCCACTGTTTATAAAGTGGGTTACATTGGCAATAAATAAAAGAAGAGTGTTTGTATGAATGAGAATGATGTGGACTGAATGTGTAAAATTTTAGAATAAAATAATTTGACGTTTGCTATGCAGTTGTAAAATATTGTCTTCACAATAAAAATTATTTGATTTGATTAGAACGCTCAACACTGGTTAGGACAGACGTAAGCAGCATAGTGATACCACAAGGTGCCGCTCATACGCCACCAATTCCTGACATTAGATTTGTCTCCTGCCCCTCAGCCCTCAGCTCATCCTGTCATTGTTGTGCATCATGTCAGATCCAAACATCCCTTTCTCAGGTTTACTTGTTGTCGCAAACCCAAAAAACTTACATGTTATCTGGTGTACTCAAAAACCGGATTGCATCTCTTATTAAACCGTTAAACAGATGACAATATTCATAAAAGTGAACTCTAAGCCTGTTTATAGAGTGAACACTGTACATCTATCTAACAAACATCTTTTCAAAATACAATTTTCATTCAAGAATAAGAATTGGACTTCATTCGGAGATCCATTTCGGTGACTGAATAAAACTTAAACAACTTGTATTGCCACTACTAACGCTTTGCTGCTTACAGCTACCACTCGTATAGTGGCAGAGGCCCGAAATCATCAGTTGGTCGACTTTATTTGTCCAATTGATTCATACGTCTTTAGGGTCCTGCCGCAACACAGGGATAGAACTAACTAAGACTACTAAACTAGTGGGGACAACAGGCGACAGATGGGGCTCGCGAACTTATGTTGATCATCATTCACAATTTGATAGACCACGTTGCGTACAATACAATGTTTTGAGATTAATTGGTCCTGATTAAGGAGTTAATCAATTGTTTCTAGACTTTATAAGTTCTTCCAAACGGAAAAATTGTTTTTGAGGTTTCCCCGGTTCTACAGGAGATTCCCGGCTTATGCACGGTCGGGTGGCCGCTCTGGTTCAGTATCAGCAGCACAGAGTACTGTGCCACTTAATACAACAAAATTTAGTCTTTTGCATCCTTTATCTGTACTTTCATGTACCACGCTTCATTCAGTATGAGAAGCAAACAGTGTTCTGCCATTTGATAACACCAAAATTAGTCTGATTTATCCCTTATACTTACACATACCACAGTACATTCTCTATAAGCAGCACACAATACTGTGGCATTTAATATGATCATAATAAGTCTAGTAGCAGACATAAATGAGGGTATCTGGTGAATGGAAACCTAAAATGTTACAAAATGATGAAATTTTGGTTTTTAATTATGGGTAAATGGATGTTTTCCAATGTCATTATGTAATGTCTTAAGGGGACTCGGATGGGCAGCAAAATTTTTTTTACCGAAAATTGTTTTTTTGTGATTTTGTATTCCCTATTTCATTCTTTTTTCAGAAAATACTTCACTTAAGATTTTCTGATGGTTAGTTCTTTTTTATAGCTGTTTTTCTAAAGAATTGCAAATAGATTTTGACGTGCAAGTACCAGAGTGCGATGGCCAATAAGGAGGCCTATGATCATAAAGATCATTTGCACCTGCCTAAAGTGGTAATGGACAAAATAAAACCAATATTTAGGGACTTGGCTTCACCAGACCCTCTAAGGAAATATTTACACGGAGGTAAACAAAACCCAAATGAATCCGTCAACAACATAATTTGGTCTCGACTTCCTAAAAATACATTTATGCTAAGGTCAACCCTTGAAGTAGGTGTATATGAGACTGTTGCTTGCTTCAATCAAGGAAATATTGTGAGATGTTTAGCTTTAACAATTAGGCTACAAGCCTGGCAACAATTTGGTCAGACAAATGGAACAGAAAGATAAGATCCGAATCCGACAAGCAGAAAATGCCATCGAGGAATTAGAAAAGAAGTGCCGGCAGAGGACAAAATTAACCAAATTAAGACTGGAAGAGTTGCTTGAGGAAGAAGAGGATCCAGATAACCCAGCATATGCCCCTGGACACTATTAACTGTAGCTTATTTTTGTATTTTTATAGAGTTGGTTACAATGAACTTCAAATGCGTTTTCTGTAAAACTATGTTTTTTTGTTCGATAGGTACACTTTTCTCAAGGACTATTATAGGTAGCCTGTTGATTCTTTTTTTAATTTGTTCCCTAAGTAATAATCTACATTTTGAATACATATTATTGCCTTATGTTCAGTACTTAATTTTATACATCAGAGTAAATTGTAATTTTTTATGATATTTTTTGCATAAAAAGAAAAAAAATTCCACACGTTTATCTGAAAAGATTTTTTATAACCCTGTATTCCAAATGTTAATAAAAGTACAAGGAACAGAATAAAAAAAAATTAACTGGCTACCATTTATAGTTTTTAAGATAATGGTACCTAAAATTCATCAAATTAACATTGCGGGGATAGGCCCATCCGACTCCCCTTAAACCTATTACTGTGTATTATTTTGTATTACTCTATGATGATCTTTCTCTTCATTAGATATACAGCAGACTCTCTCTAGTTCAACCAACTCAGGACCAGATACTCGGCCGGTTTATCCGGCAGCCGAACCAACCGTGGCCAAACCAGAGGGAATCTACTGTATATTGATTGCATATGCAATGAATGATCTAATATTGTTCATAAATTATTAGCTGTTTATACATCAGCTTAGGTAACATTACCCTCAATATTATTTGTTGGGTTTTTATTGTTCAAACATAGTATGTTTGAACATAGTATTAGTCAAGTCCCGTGAATTAAACTCTGCAGCCTCCAAAACAGTACAATATTAAGAACTATACCCTGAACTCTAATATTCATAGCCTTTCTCTGAGGTCAATGTTTATTATTTTAAGAAATGCCAATCACTTAAAATTCTCTGTTAGTCCACATTCTGTTTCAGAATAGTCGTTTAGCCTTCCTCTACAACCTTACTTGACTAAATTTACTGAGCTTGGCCTCAAATGGAATGAAATGAAATGAAAATGATGGCTTGGCTCTATTTGGGAATTTTTAATTTAATTGTAACGTCTCCTCAACTATTCCAAAGAGTAAATGAAAGATTTAGACTAAATGTCCACCACATCCCTAAATTAATATCCCTATAACTAAGTCCCAAATTTTAATTAATATTGGCAACACAAAATAGGCCATGTAGACATGAATCAGATACATATATTAGATGTTCTTAGCCAGGAAAGTAGTAAAGTTTAGTCTCTATTACAGGCCATATAGATTGAGAAAATTTATACCTCAATATTAGTATTAAGAGTACGGACAATAAGGATTGTTCATTTGATATGGAAAAAAGAACCACCTTAACTTTAAAGTTATTAAGAATGGTTTTATTAGTCAATTGTCTATTTCAACTATATTAGCTGTATTACTACCACAACTTTGATTGCCTTTAGATAACCTATTGCCAACATTATTTCATGACTATATGACCATAATACATACATTACAGTGGTTATTATTTGGTTGTAGTTAGTTAATGGTTCATTACTGAACCGTCTGATTAAGAGGGCTTCAACTGTAAAATTGAGTTGAATATAATTCACAGAATACCCAAATCAACATTTGTTTGTTCACTTTGTTTTTGAAGAAATTGTTTCAAGATTGTGCCGTACCTGAGGTCTGGGGTAGAGGACATCCTGGGAAGTGAAGCCCGAGTCCTGGGAAGATACCGAGCTGAGCCTCAATGTGCCAGGTGGGGTGGGACGCTAGACACACACACTACATGCAGCCTCCATGTGTGGCTTGCTATAACCTCCTCAGTCTACACTACTTCTGGCTTACGAGTATATAATGAATGGATGATACAAGCAACTAAATAAATTAAAAAATTGCTAGGCAAACTAAGTATAATTAAATTTTGCAGTCAGCAAATATTTTTAATAGGCAAAATAAAATAATTTGTAATATATTACTTTATTTAATCCAAATAAATATTATATACTGCTAATTTTTATTTGGTTCAATGTATTTCCATATAAAATATGTTTAATTTACATTAAATGTGATAAAATTATCTCTTTCCATTTCAACAATCTGGGACACCGATTTCTTTGTTGTCATTTAGGCTATTTCTTTATTTTTAGAAATGAAATAAACTTTTTTATGAAAAATACTTTATGATGGTGATTTCAAACACATTTTTTACAAAACTGTTCATTAGAAATAAAATTATTCTAAAACTAAGTTTTTACACATCTTAACAATAATGTATTCAAGAAATATTGACTACCACATATTTTAGTTTTTTTCATAGAAAACCCATTAATGTTTGTAACTGATGTTTAAAAAGACTACAACAGTTATTTTTAAACTGTAAACAATATAAAGTCAAAAAATATAAATTTGTAAATAAAGTCATCAGTATGTTTATGATTTTGTGACAATTTGTTAATTACTTTTCCTTTCATTTCTCAAGAATAATACAAATACAAGCTAAACAGAGATTTTTCAATAATAGGACAGATAAATAATGACTAAATTAAAAGAGAATTGTATCCCACCTTCAATCCAATCCAGTTTTATGTGTTCTTATGACATGTTTCAAAGGTTAACCTTCATCGTCGGACCTTAGTAACTGGTGGTAGTGCATGGCTTTGTCATAAAATTAAATTTACTCAACACACATACAAATAAATAAATGTAACTCCCACGTTGTCACAAAATATGATTACATTAAGCGACATTACATGCAAGCTGCAGGTAACATAGTGCACGATAGTGTTATGTGACAATGTGTGAATGGTATTGATTTATTTAGATGTGTGTTGCATTGTATAATTTTAATTTTATGACAAAGCCATGCATCACCACCAGCTATTAAGGTACGACGATGAAGGTTAACCTTTGAAACATGTCATAAGAAAACATGAAATTGCATTGATGGTAGGATACAAACCTATTTTATTTTAGTTATTATAATCAATCCTGTTTTAACTACAATGAACTATAAAAAAAAATAAATAATGTGTTTAGTTCACTATTATATAAAAACTGCATAGTTAGCCGAACATCAACGTGAGTGGATAGCTATAGTAACAGATATTTCCTAGGCAACCAGAAAATATGTTTAAATTTTAAAGATTTATTTAGCAATAAATCATATCACATTGTTCTGATACAATCTAGAGGTATACTTATCTAAGTAAGACAAAAACTGGTGGCCAATTAAGGAACTATGTACTATGTCTGGATACAAACGCAGTATATTAAAATAGCAAGTACAGAATGACTCAAGTTTATGTGTCTTTTCATTGCATATTGGGGCTTCCCTCACTGTTAAAATGGAAAGAGTTAAAAGACATTTAATTTACTCGTCAACATGAATAATATACTTCATCTTTAAACTGCATAATTATTTATGTTAAAATGTACACAAAGAATTCTTAGGCAGTTCTTTCTTTTAATCTGAAAGGTTATTGCAGGCCAACTTGGAGGTTGAGACACAACTACAAAACAAACATAAAGAGCCAAAATAAATAAAACTTGGACAATGACAGCAATTGAGTTCCGCACTTATGGTTTGAATGCTAAACTCCCAATTGATACACTGTAGAGTTTATATACTGTACTGTAATGAATCATATGCACAAATAAAACCATAAATGCAGAACTAAAGCAAAATAAAATATAATGGCTAATTATAACTAAAACACATTCACTAGAAACTGAAAATTTGAAAGTGCGATACATTATGATTTTAAAAGAAAACTCCATAGGATTTTCATGAGTTTTATTTCTACTTCATTAACATTCTTAAAGCAATAAAATGTCAATCTAATTTCCGAAAATGAAAATTCTAATAAATTTAATATAGTAATCAGATCTCTCTAAACAGTGTTTTGATTTATATAAAACAAGGATTGATTGAGTGAAGGTGATAAAAAAATGCTCCATGTTAATTTTCAAACAAATGGCATTTAAGAAAAAGGAAATTTGGAAAATTTGTTACATCCATGGGGTCTACTCAAAAATGTAAAGTGGTGTTTTTTGAAGGAAGGCTCTCGCCTATTCAACATTTTAAAGTTGCGACTCTTCCTTTGTCAAATTTGGAAGGAGGTAAAAACCCTACTTTAGTGCAAACAAAAACTTACATTGGTAATAGTTTTTCAGATGCTGGCAAATATTTTAAATCCTATTTAAAAATTCAAATAAGGAAAACTAAAAGTTAATCATGTATTTTTGGTTATAAACAGAGTGAATTAAAAAATAACTAGATTGGTTGTGATTTAAGATTATTTAGCATTGCAAATACTTTTGAAATAAATACCTCCATTAGGAATTTTTACTCTCAGAATAAACACCAAAACTTGATTGTTGGGTGTCAACATGTTTAATGAGGGGATTTTAAAGTGCTTGCAGTGTTAAGCATTTGAAGTTTGTCCTTTTTTAAGTTAAATATAAAGCAAATTGTTCAATGTGTCTAAATTGAACATATTATCTTCAATATCTATAAAATAAATGACAGCAAAAAACTCACAGTTGTACCAAAGTGTTTGCACTTTAATTTTTGTTTCATTGACAACACAGGGGGGAGGGAGTCTACATGAATATCATGATTTAGAGTCCAGTCCATATATTGTTTTATGTAGTTAAAATTGAATGATGAATGACATAAAAATATATCCCACAGGTACAGAATTAGAAATTTTCTTTAAGTTACTGTTTAAAAACTAACTGGAAGGCCAGATTTTGTTATTATCCAATTTATTTTTTATGAGTTAGCTTTCAATAAACTAATATGAACATCACATGAATAGAAATTGTAATATTGAAATAACCACTACTTCTTTACACCATATAAAATAATTGGATATAAGCTATACCCATAGAATTCCAGAACAAACTCCCTCAAAAGAACAACGCTTGCCATTTAATTTTCTATTTTTATTTATATAGGAATCCTAAAATATTTATATTTACAAGATGCATTGAAAATGGAAGCTGTACTTAAGTAGACTAGCTGAGAATATATTTTTTTAGGTTTTGCAGTTAAGGGGAATCAATTGTACATTCTTACAGGAATTGTTTAACAAAAATAAGCTCAATGAATAAAATAAAAATATTCAGTGAATAGTTTATGATATTATTAAAGCACATCAACGAATATAGACAGAAAGTTAGGTGAATAGTACCAAGAAAAAAAAACAAAGATATAGTGATAGAAGACATCTAAAAAGAGAGTATAGAGAATGCTGGACTTTTACAACCATTGAATGAACAACATCAACTAATCTATGTACAAACCAATGATGAGATTACATTATTCTACATCTCACTACAATAATGTTTAACTAACAGTTTTACTATCTTAAGTTGAACTTCTTCAATCTACATGCCTTTATAGTTATAGGGTTTCAATTTTTGTGTGGGTGTGTAGATTACATAATGAAAAAAACACATTACATTGTCTTGAGGTTCATAATGCACCTCAAGAAAGTATTATTGAGAACATAATCCAATATTTTCGTTTAAATACATGTAATTTAAATACTTCATTCTGGTACATCATAATAATGATCTTGATTATGTACAACATTCAGACAGGGTGTTTCCATAATAATGTTAAATGTACATAACAGTATTCTAAATTATTCATCTAGAATTTTTAAGTCTTGATAATCAAAACTGATTTTGACACAATATTTGTCATGAAAAGTCATTACAACACAACTCGTTAAACATGTGTTTGTATTTTTATCTTCTTGAAACCCACCAAAGGAGAAAGCTCCTGACATAAGATATTCAAGTTACAGGAGAATCTTACTGCTCTTAAATCTTGAAATGAAGTCTTATTTATAGGCAATGATTAACTATCCATCCTACTAATTTTGTAATGCATATGACTTGCTTCAAACCTTAGGGCAGGGGTCACCAAGTACTTTCATTAGGGATCATTTAAAAAAAATAACATAACCGTCACGGTCCGGAAGAAGAATACCCCCTATGGACTTAAAAACTGAAATTATAAACTGTACTATTTAAATATATATAGATACAACATCAAAATGCTACTTTACAAACATATGTCAACAAATGATCTGTGTTGGTCTCATAATTTCATTTTATATTCGAGCTTTAAACTAACTCAACTGTTTCTTGACAAATCATCAAGCATTCCACCTTTCTTTTTTTAATTCCATTGTAAAAAAAACAGCTAACTTAACTCGCGACATAGCTAGGCAAATTTATTTAGTGCACGTAGTATTGGCATACGTCAGTCAACATAAAAACAAAACACTGACTGATAGAAGGCACGGACGGGCAGCGTCCGTACATACTCCCCAACACACCGCGCTGCACCAATTACCCGAATTGACGACTGACGATCTTGCGCTCTGCACAGATTCGGTGGTAAATCGACGATGGTAGGAAGGAAAGTACAGGAAAATCAAATAACGTACTTAAGTTACATATGTATTATATTTTGAATTGGTAAAAAAGGGTCCCCACAAAATAGGTCACCCATTTGGTGACCCCTGGATTAGGGTGTATTAATTAAAATTAAAATGAACCAACATCAATCTTGAGAATAATTATAGTTAAAACGTAGAAAATAAAATCAAAACTAAAAATTTTGCTTGCTCACCCATTACCAAATTTCTATATTTACTAAAATAACACAATATTTTGCCTCAAACTGCTCAGGACAGAAACACAGTCTTCTCGTTCTCTCGATTTAGTAACACCGTTAAGATATTGTAACTTTGGTACAATGTTGTGTGTTGGCTAACCTGTGAGAGGGAACGGTGCCAGTAGTGGTGGTTCGGAGAGTGGTGACTCTTACTGCTGCCGCTCGATGAGCTGTTGAGTGAACTGATACTGCACATGGACGACTTGCGTGAACCGAGTGAACTGGGACTGCTGGGTGGCGTCGTGAATGTCCAGTTGTTGTCTGTGCTTTTCAAATCCGCTATCACCTGTTGGGTACAAAGTTGTCAGTAAATATTACACCAAAAACCCGATAATATCTTTCCTTAACCATACTATTATTAACTCATTTACAATTTAGATTTAGATTTAAGAAAGTTCTTCCTTTTAAACAGTTTATTTAAACCAACCCTCTTCAAGTAGTTATTACTACATCAAACTCCAATTGTGCCCCCACCTAGTCTTCATCGAGTCTCACGTGTGGATCTCAAGTTGAATAAATCGGTTTGTGCTTCCGCAGCAGGATGGAAAGACTAGCAGTTTGTGAAATCAAATGAAATGGTGCTTCAAGACATCTCTACAATAGTCTCAATCAAGTCTCAAAAAATCTACAACAGTGGCTATTGACAAACTAGTCAAAGGTGTACAGTCTGTATGAAGAAACCTGTCTCCTGACCCTATGTCTAACTGGGACTGGCCCAGGCCATTTACTGGCACTCTGTGACGCCCACAGCGGTTTTCCTAATTAGTCACCTTTTAGATTCCCCACTAGCTTAAGTATTTTTTTACCCCAATCATAATTTAATCATGGTGATTTGAGAATTACATAAAAAAATAACATCAACGATACTAAACAAGGGCAAATTTGATAAAAAAAAACAACAATATTGTGGTAATAAGAAATATAAAGGTAGTCTGTTTAGGGCTTCTAACAATAAAGCCGGTGTTCTGTAACAATATGAGAATGAAAATACATTACATATTACAAAAATAATATTTCAAGATAGTTTATTAGTCACATGGTTTTCATGTAACGAATATCACAAGGAAAACTTGTTAAAAATAAAAAGCCTTGGATGTCTGAGGACCTTAAGTCAGATAAAAAATAAATAATAGAACTCAGTAAAGTAGCTAGAGATGCACAAAACAGTTCAATGTTTCTGAAAGTTAGAGAAATGAATAAATCACATAGAAAAAAAGTGTACGAGGATAAAAAGAAACATTTCTCCAAAACTCTTATCTTCTAATATCAATAAAGCTACATGGAAAATAATACGTGAGATTGGGAAGACCACTTTAAAAGAGAATAGTATAGTTATTAAGCTGCACAATAAACTTGCTCATGATCCTGTTACTACATGTGAAAGTGTCAATAATCATTGTATAAATTTTGTTGAGGGCAATATTGGACCTTATGCAGATGACAGTAGGACAAATGGTAATAATTATGTAAATTTTAACTTATTCACCACGAGTTGTAAAATCTTTAGATGTAACGCAATTGATGAGGAGACTTTAAAAATAATTAGTAGTCTAAAAAAACAAAGTAAGTTTAGGTCTTGATAAATGACTGGTAAATTCAATAAACAAATTCCAATTTCAGTTAGTAAAACCTACAACTCATCTAATCAACTCATCCTTCATAACAGGGGTGTTCCCAAGCATGCTTAAAATCTCTAAAGTCTTGCAGTTCTTTAAAAAGGGTGGCTGTAAATACTATAACATGATTCCAAGAAATGAGCAATTAACAGGTTATGAGCGTATAGGGATGAGGATAGTTTTCAGTTCAAAGTGAGTGTTAGACACAGTAACATCACGTTAAATGTTAGTAGTTAGCTTTCCAACAAGATAAATATGTTCAGTGAATGTTGTTTATGATTGTTTATGATTTCATTTCTATTGACTCATATAATGTGACAAATATAAATAAGTGTTTTTTTTTTATTTACATTTCCAAAAATGCCAACATCAAATAGGCATAGGTAAAACCGGGAATCCTCCGCAACAGTTGCAATAGTTTCAGTTACAGCTAGACAACGGTTGTTAAGAACTGTTGTGCTGCAACTGCTCCACAAAACGACAACTGTGGGGAAAAAGCAGTTCTCTGTAGCAGTAAACTTAAATAGTTTCTTAACATCGCACAACTTGTTCAGTTGGAGAAATAGTCTACAAATAGTTGTGTTTTGAAAATGCTGCACAAAATATTTAAGTGGAACTGAAAATATTGTGTAGTACTCAACAGTTCTGAAAGATGGTTACAGTGGTATGGGTACATTATTTGCTAATATCATTATAACAAAGTAAGCCTAAAAAGTATTAAAAAGTAGGTAAATCAAATATATGTATTTAGTGATATTTTAACCTATTATCATAAAAGAATCTGTTTTAGGCTGATTTGTTTTTTATAATTAATGTTAATAATATTTTTTAATTACTTCATGTTATACATAAAGCTACTTAATGTAACAAAGAATATTTGTATAAAAAGAACTAAAATAATTTGTAATGAGTTGTAAGTATTTTGGATGTTAGGTAACACACTCGCAAATAAATATTTACTAATAATCAACATAGGCTAACAAAGTGAATCAGTCTTGAATAAACACAGCAATTTGTTTTACTGTAGGCAACAATTATTGACAAAGGTATTGAGTCTACTTTCAGTTTCAAGAGATGCGCAAAGTGCAACGCAACGATGGCGGTTGTATACATCAACAGTACCAATAGTGACAATAGAAGACCGTTATTAGATGTTAAAAAGGTGTATAGAAACAAGCTTTAAGAGTAATTAATTACAGGCACCAGTCACGTAATTTATTGTCAACCTTTACTATTAGAACTTAAAACCAACTATTATAAATTTATTTGTATCTGTTTGACCTGACTGTGTATGCACTAAATTATTTTCATATTTAAACTTCAACCACAATATCCATACTTATAATAGATGTAACGACTACTTATTTATATACTTAGAATTCTGAATTTTATTATAATGAATAAGTTTAGTGTTTTTATTTAATATAAGGAAAAAAAAAAAAAAACAGTAGCAGTCGTGGGACTGCCGATAGAAGTGAAAACGGAACTATTAAGTTGAGAGTAATTAACAATACGTTATAGTAGCAGTACATCTGTAATTGTAAATGTGACGCGATTTTTAATTTTCCAATTTTAAAATCCACGAAAAAAATATTATCAAATAACTAGAAATCTATTTTACCACGCTAGTAAGATAAATCTTATACCGTAATAATAATACTCATTTCATGATGAAGAGGTTAAATATTAAAAACATAATTAAAATGAATAATGCTAAATTTTAAATACAAATATTCGTACAAATATTAAAAATGTTTAAAAATATATTCGTTGTTTTCATTATTCATTTATCTGTATAAAAATATGTTGTAATTGCTCAATATTAATAGTTAGTTAAACATAGAATACAAGTGAGTAAACACCGAGTGAACAACAGTGAGTTGAACACCGTTGTAAATAATACAGTTATTGCTACGGATAAAGTATATAATTGCAATAACAATTAAACCCACAATATTTTTAAAACTAATAAATTAGTTAAATTAAACTTGGTTCTTTCGTAAAAGTATTTTTATTGCACAATAAACTAATTTATTGAGTTAATACGGTATCAGTGAGCCAATGCGCCAACTACAGTTCCGGCAGAAACGTTCACTCATCACTTCATACGCTACTACAGGCTAAACTAAACTTCCAATAAAAAAATGATAAATTACAAAAAAAATATTCATCTATTTTCACACAACTTTCTCGCTGACAAATTTTGTCTGACCAAAAAATAAAAAAAATCCTCGCTTACTACTTTTTTCTTGTCATTGTAAACGCTATGTAAAATGTAAACAATAATCAAAATTATTTCGAAATTTTTTTAATATTTAAAAATGTAACCAATAGATTGCCAATATTAAGAGCTTTAATTTGACGCATCTTACAGAATTGTACGACATTGGCTTCACTTTTAAATCGCGAGAGGAAGCCGTACAGGTCACTGATTTTCGCAGTCTGTTTTCATACTCCGCCGGGACAGTTTTAACACAGACAGCGAGACTGACTTTTTCATGCAGGTTAGTAGTCCGCGGCCAAGTCTACGGTTAAAAAACACAGCGAGACTGACTTTTTCATGCAGGTTAGTATCATTAGCATGTCGGTGACGCGAACAGAGGATTTTACCCTCAACCAAAACGCTCAACGCGCCTAAAGAAGTTTTCACTTCAAAAATTATCAATCTAACTTTGTCAATGCTTCTAAAGTTTTATGACAGTAAATTTTAATTTTAATATAAATAATGTTTGATTTTATGCATGTTATGAACCCTACTCTAAATTAACACTGAATAATGCCCCTAGTTTATTTAACCTTACTAAACTCTGGTGCTGTTTATGCAGCAAATAATACAGATTTGTGAATGACATGTGGCATTGTGTGGCATTTGTGTGGCATTTGTGGCAAGGATGATAAAATGGACAGCTGATAGATACCTGCAACTAATCATGTTGTCATCCTTAAAAGTCACAACAGGATGTGAGTATTAAGTAGGATTAAAATCAGTTATGTCAAATAATCATAATAACTTCTTATTAGGGTAGTATAAGACTAAACATGTTCTCAAGATCAGATTCTAGTAGTGCAAATGTATGAGTAAGCAGCAAATTTGTGTGACCACACCACAATCAAGCGTTAATGGCTGCCACATAGTGCTGGGCCTCGATCACACAGTTACCTGTTCACTGGCGGGAGGGAGGGTGTAAGGGTCTGCTGTGTGTTTCTCCAACTGGTCCACCACCTCCTGCAGGTGGGATAGTTCTGACAACATCGCAACTTCCTCATCCTGTCAACACAACGTCAGTCACTTAATAAGCGGGCAGCCACATCTTGCGATCAATGATGTTCTCAGGTTACAATACAAACCTTAACATAGTAATTCCATTATGTTAATTATCTGAATCTACAATACTCATTTGACTATGCATGATTTGATAGGTTTGGGGTAGCAGACACTTGTTACAAACAACTAACATATGTTTTCATAGATGATATCTAGTCTCTTCTTTCGATCTCAAATCCTAAAGCAAAATATTAGTACAGACATTATAAGACATCAATAAATATGGGTCTTCTCAAGTCCCTCTGACTAGGACATATTCAGCATCATTGTTCTTATTTGTTCAACTTTTATGCTTACTTAAGATACAAAAAACCTGTTCCTGAATTGTCAATCCCTAAATTTCTGCATTACTTTTCTCCATACTTCCTTTATGAATACATTTTACTTAAAAACACCAGAAAATTAAAATCAATAATTCTTCTGCCCTGTTAATTCTAAGCTTTTTTTATTTAGTATAAACCAATTTGATTATATTGATATTATTATTTTACTTAATAGAGTACAATGGCTGAAGAAAGATCACAGATTGCAAAAGTTTGGTTTTATTATTGATTTATTGTCATATGGCACAAATTTTGGGCAGTAGAGAAATAATAACCATGTTTTTAACTAAATATCCATGACATATTGGGATTATGGATATAATTCCAATTCCACCAAACATAAATTTTTGTTTATTGTTTACCATTAATAAATAAAGAAATGTTACTCACAACAACTGGCTTGAGGAAAGCAACAAAGACGCAGAATCGACTGCGCTCCTCAATGAGAGCAGCACGCACTGCTCGCTTCTCTGTCTCTTCCAGAATGTACCGGCGCTCTGTCACATCCTGCAGGCAACTCTCCACCTTGCGCTGGAGCTCCCCGCCCTTCCCACCTTTGCGTGCTTTTTTCTGCAGTCGCAGCGTGTCTGTTGAGCGCTTCTTTAATTCTGTGCGTGCCCGCTTGTAATCTAAACATATCAGATCAGTACAATTATTTCTAAATATGCCATCAAAGGAAAAATTTCAACTATTAGGTCTTAAAACATACTTAAGGTTCTATTCAGAGTTATCTTTGGATGATTATAAGCTAGTGAAATGGTCACTACAGAGCATTTGACAAGCAAGATGATTAATTTCAGTTTACTTAAAGATGATACTAGAATAACAATAACAACAAAGCACAAATAAATGAGGAAAAATATGTTTCAAAGAAGAAGCTAATTTTGGTTAAACAACATATATTTATAGATTCATGCCAGCTGTGGTGAAAATGAAACATTACCAAAAGTTCTATTCCTTTTTATCAAAACTTCCTTTCTATCATTCCTTTCTTATTCCTTTTTATCATTAACTTTTCTTAATTAATGTTCATAGTAGTTGTAAGGAAAATGGGTTTTGCCCAGATGCCCTCCCTTTTGGCTCCAAAACACTGGATATTTTGCTGCCATTGTTAAAATTCAGGCTATACCAACTATTCATGCCTATTATGTTTCAAATCTATGCATCTACGCTATGGACAAGTTAGATGTGTGGAAAACGTCTATGGATCTAGGCTTCACATTCTAGGTTGAAAAGGTGCTAAAATCAACCATCATTGCATCTAGATTGATTATGTAGAAATTGAATTTAATATACAGGCTCTGTCGCCTTCTGTTCTATTACTCCCAGAAACAAACTTGAACTTTAGATGTACTGTAATTTCTGTATGGATCCACCAATAATTACAGGCATAATCACGATGTATTTACACTAACAGTTTACTAAGCAGAGCACTACCTAAATGTATTATAACCTATATATTTGAATTTTTAATATTCAAATATTTTAAAATGCCACCATTTTATTTGGTGTTGTCAAAATTTCATATTTTGTATAATTTTGCTTGTCTTATCAACACCTGTAAAATTATATACAGGGTGTTCTGAAAAAAGGTGCCCATAAGTCAGGGCGTGATTCCTCACATCAAAATAAGAAAAAAAGGTCTAATTAATATAGGTCCGAAAATGCTTAGTTACCAAGTTATACAGGGTGAAAGATTTCGTCTGAATTTCAGTTCCCCTGCTGCAACGAAGCCCTACGGGTATTTGTTGGCTGTTAATTAAGATGTACAATTTAGCGTACTTTATGTAAAATGAACTGAAAAATTGAATAAAACCGTTTCCAGACCTGTAGCTACAGTAATTTTTAAGATATGTGACGAAATACGCGAAACTTGGTCCCGAAAAACAAGTTACATTTAGGTTTGAAGCAGATTTACTATGTTAAATGTACAATAAACACAAAATATTTTTTCACGGTACTTGTAGAAAATTTAATTTCGAAGAGAAAGATGTAAAATAAGTCTATAATATAGACAAACGCAAACTTTAAAAAATAATCCTTAATTACATACAAAACGCATGAAAAATAGACAAAATCTGTTAAGCAAAATAAAAATGTTCCTGATAGAGTCGTCTAGCCTGACGACTGTTGCAATGTGCAAGACCGTACATTAAATGCATGTCTGCCATTTCACCATTAGTGTACATAATATTCATATTACCTGCCATGATGAATAAGATATTATTAGCTATCAAAAATTAACTTCAACGGCACTCGCACTAACTTGTATTAAAGTACAGATCAACACACGCACTTAATGAGCAATGGAAAAATAGCTGCTTATAATGTTTATTTAAATTATTATAAACAATGTTACATTGTTAAAACATATGTTTTAAATAGAAATTATTTTGTTTCTCAAATCAAATATTTTAATAAAACAGCTGTTTTAATTTCAATATTACATTTGTAGAGAGCTTAACAGATTTTGTCTATTTTTCATGCGTTTTGTATGTAATTAAGGATTATTTTTTAAAGTTTGCGTTTGTCTATTATAGACTTATTTTACATCTTTCTCTTCGAAATTAAATTTTCTACAAGTACCGTGAAAAAATATTTTGTGTTTATTGTACATTTAACATAGTAAATCTGCTTCAAACCTAAATGTAACTTGTTTTTCGGGACCAAGTTTCGCGTATTTCGTCACATATCTTAAAAATTACTGTAGCTACAGGTCTGGAAACGGTTTTATTCAATTTTTCAGTTCATTTTACATAAAGTACGCTAAATTGTACATCTTAATTAACAGCCAACAAATACCCGTAGGGCTTCGTTGCAGCAGGGGAACTGAAATTCAGACGAAATCTTTCACCCTGTATAACTTGGTAACTAAGCATTTTCGGACCTATGTTAATTAGACCTTTTTTTTCTTATTTTGATGTGAGGAATCACGCCCTGACTTATGGGCACCTTTTTTCAGAACACCCTGTATAATTTGATCTGTGCTTACACATAAAAATTTCACCTTCAATAGCCGAGCCCCCTGAGGAGGTGATGAGTAAGTGATTATATAAAAAATCAATTTCTTAGACTTTATATTGATATACAGAGATTCAATTGTATACATCGAATCATAAAAGTATAAGTAAAAATAAATAATAATTACCATTCTTAGTAATCAGTGTTAATAAAAATTACAAATTTTCAACTAACAGAAGTTTTTCTGTAATAACTTCTTGGCGCTATAATGAAGATGGTCGCCAGTACAGTCAGTTATTAATGTACTGAAATTCACAGCCCAAACAGCCAATTATTGTACTGAAATTCACAGCCCATACACAAGAATTTATTCGCAACCAATCCATCAAGTTTGATCAAACAAATTTTAAGAAAAGAATTTATCAAGGCTGGAAGTTGTGTGAATCAATAGCAAAGAAGTTTTGTAAGGGTTTGGCAAACTTGAAGGAGACACAGAAAATGCATTTTGGCTCTATCTCAGTGCAAGGGTTCCCCTGATCCGTGTGAGTGAGTGAGTGGGGGGCGAGTGTGACCCACTTGAGCAAAGTGACCCTCGGGATCTGTTGTCTGGTGGGCCGACTCATATATCATCACATCTCGCCTCCTTTATATACGGGTTGTGTTGTAAAAAATGTACAACGAAAATTATGTATTAAGGCTGAATTATAGGATTATTTAACTCTTCCCAGGAAAGAAAGAAATCTTCATCTCCAAGAGATCTGTTACAATGAACGTAACTCATTATGAACCAAGTTAAAGTACTCCTTAATGCTCGTCTTGTTAGGAAACATTCTTTTTATTATGGCATCTCAAATACTCATTCTTTGTTTGACCATCTCAATTTTCCCATTTCAATGCCTTCCTTGTTGTATTCAATTGTTTTCTCAAATTAAGTGATTATTTCATTTTTCAGAAATATTAAATCTAACTTTCAAAAACACATTTTAGTAAAAATAATGTATTCCTAACTATTATTGTTTTTATATCAAGCTTTTTATTTTTATAAAATCAACAATAATTAGTGCAATACTACTATGTTGAGAATGTGAAATATAAAAAGAGACATTTTTATTGTAAAATATTTCTCTAAATATAAAGGAAAAATAGGTTTAAAAATTGAAAAGACTATTGATTGTAAAACTTTTACTATGATACATTTAAAAAACAAAGACACGGCCTAAATAAGCTTCAGCCACCCTTATGAAGAATACTATTTAGATAAAAATAATAACATTCAGTCTCAGTTTCTTTGTATAATTGGCGGATAACTAAATATTACTTATTTTCTAATAGTAGCTTTTTGCTACAAGCTATACAATTATTTAAGAAAAAAGTTAATTTAATATTTTTTACTCTTTTTATATTGTCCCACTATCACAACCACCCAAACTAGTGTGGCTGATCAGCAATGAGTTTCCAAGAGAAAATTTCCCTATTTATTTCCTATAAAAGAGGGTTGTGTGCTTACACAATAAAGTTGGTTCTCAGTTCCTGAAGATCTATTTGATCTCAAAATATGATTTTCTAGTTTTAAATCCACAATAATTTATTACTGTTTATTACCATATAACCATTGCTTACAGCTACTAACGTAGGTGTTTAGTGATTAAAAAGAAGACAAATTATTTTATTAACTTTTAGTTGATTACAATAAGTGCAAAGAATGTGGTAGTACATAACCAATGATTATGGAACAAAAATGTAAAAGAATTCTTTTATACTTAAAGCAATTGAATAACATACATAACAAATCTGAAAGTAATATTAGCTGAGATTCTTTCATAGCTAGGTATTAAAATTCATGTAAAAACTCAAAGAAATTCTACATCCTTATTTGTAGCTTATTAAACTGAAAGAATGCAGTAGAAAAAGTTCTGAAATAAACATGAAAACTCATAGAGAAAATGCATTGACATTCAAAATATTCCAATTGACCTTGGAAAAAACTTTTAAAACACACATAGAACATTTAAAAATTGTTGACCTTTCAATACAAAGTTTCAATTTTTCTGATTTTATAGTAATTAATACACACAAAATTACAAATGAAAATTAAATTTAATTTACCAAATTAAGAATTTCACATATCAGTTTCTATTTCCATGACTCATACACAACATAAAAAAGTGCTTAAAGTAAGGGATGCGCTCATGGTGAGAGAATGCAGGACAAGGGTGAATAATATTCCATGGCAATGAGAGAAGGGAACACTCTTCACCCTTTTGATTAAAATTCTTCTGCTGACAGCCATGAAGTAAAGACATAAGCCTTGAGGAGAAGGGCAGTCCCTAGGGTGGCGGGTTGAGTGGGGAAGGGGGAGACTAACTTATCTGGCCACAAGGGCCTTGTTGGTCACAGATTGGAGTTTTATACTCAGTGCCCATCACGTAAACAACTTCATCATGTTTCATGTTGTTATCAACTTTGTATGTTTACACTTGTCAGTCAACAGTGTTCACATGTAAGGCACAATAAATACTGGACTTTGTCACTTCAGGCTTCTACGATGTTTACTACATTGTGATGTTGTGTGGGTGTTGTTTAACACCCATTCAACTGTCAACTTACCAAAACCAAAAAATACTTCAATCACTGATGTATCTGGAATTGCACTTTGTCTGGGCATTTGGCTCATCATAATTATCACCTGCACAATGTTCTTTATCAAGTGTAAAATATCCTTGACATATTTAAATGCTACAAGCACAAATGTAGTTTATGCAAATGTAGAACTTTTATAACACTGTTTTACTTTATATGAGCCCATAACATGATGAAAATGTAATACAACTGTAAAAGTTTGCAGGTCACGAAATGTTCCACAAATTAAGGTTGGTACACGGTGAAATTTTAATTCATGTATATTGTACATTTAGAACACATTAAAGGACAATGTCAGGTTAGGTTTCAATCTTTCAGAAATTATGTCTGTAAACGTATTTACTTGTGCTGTAGTGTATGGTACATTTATTTAAATGTTTACAGCCGCCATCTTGAAATATTTTATTGCTTGAATCTTAACAAGTTGTCCAGGCATGTGCAAATATTATTACCACACCAAATGCTCACAAGCCTGCATTTAACTCCATAATCCCATTTCAAAAAATACGATTGTGGAATTTGTGGTTCATGGTTTGTGAAAACACAAAAATCTGGATATTTCATGAAATGGGCAGTTGTATTTCTGCTAAATGTAACTATAAGTGTTCCTTGTATGTTTCCTTGAGTCATTTTTTATCTCATTGAGACAAGTTGATAAAAGCCCTTTCAAGGCCCAATACAAAACCAATTAACTCTAATGGTGCCGTAATCTTTGAAGTTTTTAGAGTTCCTTGTTGAAAATATCTGGAAACATAAACCTCTTGTCCACTATATTTCAAAAAAATTTTAAATAAGATAAGTATTCGCTAGCATTCTTTATGAGGTTTAATATTTAATACCAGAAGAAGGGAGCAGGTGAAAACAGTTCCATGTTGTTTCAGTTAATCTAACACTATATGATTACAAATGTCTGAAATCTTGTTACCATTTCTAATCATATTCCTACTGGAAAATCTGTAAGATCCTTCCTGCAAATATTAACTTAAGCATTGAAAGAATAGGAAAGATGTTAGCCCAATGACCCAAGAATTTAGTTTCTTTGATGACAGGAAAGCATTACTTGTTGTCCTAATAAAAACATATTCTAAGATATCAACTTTTTTGTACATGTCAATTGTACTGTTATAAGTATGAATGGTATTCGAATGCTAGAGGTTATATTGAATCACTATAGGAACACCAAATTTTGGTGGGGGAGACATGCGGGCTATTGTTTCAATCAAAATGCAAATAAGAGTTAGAAAGCAGTGAAATGAAAGATAGGTTTAGAGGGTGAGAATTGCTAGGGGCCACTGCTATTGTGAAGGGCTTACAGTGAATTGAACTGCAGGTATTCAGGTCCAAATTAAGTTCCCAACTGTATAATAAAGTTCATAAACAGAAATCACACCCTTCGCTGCACACACATTAATTTTATTAATTAATGTAACGTAATACTTGTTCAGAAACTTTTTCAGTTTCTAGTAATGTTCTCTAGTTTCAGTTAACCCTGACAAAATATATTGAATACAGATTTTAGTTAAAATTAAAATATGTTTATGATTTTAAGAAGACACATGGATGATTTGACATGTAAAAAATATGTCTGAACATGATTTTTTAAACAACTTTTCCAAATTATATTTAAATTTTGTCATACAGTTTGTCAGCAATTCTATTGCATACAGGTTGCCACAAAAATTTACATGTGCAGTTGTTGTAATTCTTACTAACATTGATTGAATGTGTAACAGAAATAACAGCTCAAAAGTTTCTTCAGTATAATGTTTCTCGTCTACCACTTAGGGTTGACTAAATATGGAGAATTTCCACAACACATATTCCAACTTTATTATACTATGTGAGTAAATTGCTATTAATTCAACACATCTGTGATGTTACCGGAACAACAAAAGTCACAATATTAAATTTCAAATGTCAAAAAAATAAAGTAGAGGTACCATCAATAACAACTATAAAATAGAGGTAAGCTCTACACATAATATACAACATGGTGGGAAGGGTTGATTCAATGTCAATGTAGAGTTTAGTTTAGTGTCTGTAATCTGATGCTGTTACAGACTTAATCCCTGGAATCTAGAATCAAGTTCGTCTGAAGAGATTTTAAAAATGTAAGTGAAAATGAAGCTTGAAACGGACTCTTCCAACCGTTTCGACACCAAGGCCCTTAGACAATAAAATATAGTGTAATCTAGGTGAAGAGGTTTTCTCAATGTTTTATCAGATACACAATTAAGTGCACTTTGATGTTTTAGATACAATCTCCAAGTTTTAGACACAGTTTATGTGTCACTTAGTAATACGTGTTGCTAATCTATGTGTAAAGGTCTCTCAGAGATATTTATACATAAATCAGGAATATAAGGAAGTACACTTTATACAATCGTAGAGAAGACGTTTATACAATATTTAGCTAAACAGTATGAAATTACTAGAAAATCGAAGTAGTATGTTTTATATGACTCACAGGAGGAGTTCTAAAGATACCTGCTCTACAACTCAGAACTATAGGATATATATTGTATATGTATATAAGGAATAGAGGAGGCACATTGTATATAATTTATGAGTAGATGTTTTATGACTAAAGAGTGAAGAAGGTACAAGGTATACAACTCTGGATATAAATGATAGGATTCAAGTACTGTTTGAAGCACGAGGTTCAAACCTTACCAGCCTATCCTTAATATTTAATGACAACTTTCCATTATATTACCCAAACTCCTATATTTGCTGGATAAGACGTTTCCTGGAAATCCTTTAAGGAAAAAAGTAAGACTACTTTGAAAGGAAACAAGTTTTCCTAACAAGAAATAATATATAATTTTCAATATTTACTGATAAAACAATAATTACTACATTATGATTTTTAAAAGTATATTTTTACAAAGAAAATATATTTCCGTCAATTATTGTAACCAAGTTCTATAATGAAAAAAGTGAAATTACTCAGAGATTAAAAAGCAAAATCTATAAAATATTATAACTAACTATTCTTTACTCAAAATCATATTTAAACATTGTTTTAAACTAGTCCTCACTGTAGTTGTTCTAGATAACCCCAAAATAGAGGACAATAACTCATCAAACAATGGGACAGAGGCACGCTTCATCGACTCAGATCAATGTCAAGGAACAACAGAGTTTCCGTTGTGTAGGCCGCACCTCACTGATTTGTTGTCTATAGAACTGGGATTTTTAAAGTCAGTCGAGATGATTGAAAAAAAGAATTATTGCTTATTAAAGTTTTTTAAAGAACAACATCAAATTTGAGAAACATAAAGTAGAAGAAACGGCAAACAATCTCAAATATATAAATCTACACTAAATTATAATCTTGTTGAAGATTCCGTTACAACCTAGACTATTAAAACCCTCTATACTATTTTAAGAACTACATACAATTAAACCTTCTCTGATATGTTGAAATCAAAGAATTGTCACTGAATATTGTACACAGTGAAATACGATGATCAGACTTTAGTTGGGACATCGCGCAAAACTAGCAAATTCTATTTACTAGTGTTGATAATTGACCTCAGTGAAATCCAGTCTATAGATGGAGTTGTTGAATTCTGGCTTTTATGCAAACTTTAATGAATAATGTACTTTCATAATCCAAGGCATTTTCAAGAGGCTCATATCCAAGGTGCTTAACTTACATTAAAGGCAAACCGAACCCAGATATGTCACTCAAGTTAATAACAAAGAGCAAATTGTTGTTAATGTCAACAACATTAATTAATATCTAAGAAGAATATTAACCCTTTAAAGAAACATTTAACACATTTTCAGTGATCTTATTAGGGCTAAGTTTGATAAATGAACCTTGATGAAATTGTTTTCTGGGTCAGCTTTGGGCATGACAGTTGAATAAGTGACAAACAATGTCCCCTTGGCCACAGGTGTATGACACTATCTCCCCTTACTCTTGGGGCAATTTCTCTCTTGAGATCTATCCCAGGTCTTCATGGCAGTCTTTAGACAAACTCTCATCAAAAGCTTTAATCCAGCCTTATATTTGTTATGAGATGGAATGGATCTCAGTTTGCATAAATCATTGTAGTATGATTAATTTATATTTTTGTAGATTTTAAATAATGTTGAAATCCAACTCAATCTCATCTAAATTTAGAATAAGTTTAAATGATTAAAACTTGATGATCACCCAAAGAAACCATCAAAAGAGAAGGAACACGTGGACGAGTGTTGTAAAACATTTAGGGAATTAAATAATGCACTCCTGACAATAAGTAATACTGGCAAAGCTGCTATGGTAACATAAAAAAAATACATGATTTTCACTACTACTGTAATGCTTGTTATTTTTTAGGACACTGATATTACCTTTGGCATGGTCTTTATCTAAATTGATCACAGCTTTCTTCCAGTCTTCTATTTTCTCTTGGAGAGGCACCACCAGGCAGTCCATTATTGCACTGTAACAAGAAAATAGCCATTTATAAATATCCATACAAACCTATTATATATATATAAACACAATGGATTTTACCAATCAGGATTGTTAAAGTTGGGACCAATGAAAAATACAATAAAAGATAGGGGATGTGAAAAGGTGAATATGTAAGAGTTAATCAAGGTGCTGACAGACATTGGGCTGGCAGGAGGGAGTGGAATAGGAGGGAAGGGTGATAACAAAATCAGCTGGGTCGATAGACAATCAAGGGCAATGCCAGTGAATACCCCCCTCCTCCCTTACATTCATTACGTGTGTGATGGTCCTTCCTTCCAGCACAGTTTATTGCAGACATCGGTGTTAATTCGGTTTAATACAAAACGAGGTTTTATTATCGTGTCCTCACTAAAAAAGTAACGATCTATAAACGAAATTGGACAAAGGGAAAATGGATTAATAGAAAAGAACACACATACTTGCTCTAATTTCAAACCATACACCATTGACAAAGCAAAGTGGCAGTAAAGGAAGAGCCCATTGTAAGTTTATGTTTCATGTACGTATATTCATTCACTAGGTCGATCTTCACAGCGAACCCGAGTTATCTCAACATCTTAACTGTATTAACAATAACTGTTCGTCGCGGCGTGGACCGGCAAGCTTACATGATACTTATGACCGTGCAAGTCTAAGAATTAGGCTCCTTTCACTAATAGTTTGAGGCTTTATACTGTAAACAAAATACAGATTTCAAATTACTTAAAGAACTTATTTTCCACACATATAAAACTTACCAAGTACTGTAGTAAGTATTATACACATTGAAAGCCAGTAAAACGAGTGGTAGAAACAGTGCATCGATGTTATTTCGTTATTAAGTTGTGGAAATAGTTGAATGTATATCATAATAATAATAAGTTTAAAACTTTGTAATGTAATAAATTATAATACTTACTAATATTAACTTACTATGCATACATAATTAATAATAAACACAAATAGATAATTGACCATATTACGATTGGCAAGTACATACAGGACTAGATAATTAATAACATTTTCTGAAAAAAAATTGTGTAAAGTAAATTAATGTTATGTGATCTTGTTTTTTTACGAATTTGGTTGATATAATTCAAATTTCAATCATAAAAAACCAATGGTACCACTAACAAGTCTTTCTGCCATTATTCACTTTAATAGTACCTATCATTTTTTGAGGTAATTATTATAATACCATTATGATTTAAAAGGATTAAACGTACAATTATTTTCTGAACGTTCTTGCTTCGTACAGTTCAGCACGGCAAATGTCCCTAGCAAACATCGTTTTAACTCTCTCCTGTATTTCTAGAAACGTTGGATTTCTTCGGTCACTCTCAACTTAAAACCCCACAAAAGAGCTCTGAAATCGTGGCTTGCCTCGCTTTAGAAAATCTCAATATAAACATAAAAGCCAACTGGCCTGAAGCATAGCCTCGCCTTCACCGTACTGTTCCACAAGTAACCCTCTTTATACAAATTATATTCACGTCCAGCCACATATTTCAGTTCAAATAAAAATACTTATGAATATTCCTAAAGCCGAGTTTGACTTTATACAAAATTAATAAACCTTGTTTACAGTTAAAAACGAGCATGAGTGCAGAGAGTGATGTGTTTAATCATTTCTACATAAAATTTTCATTTATTATATCAATTAAAAATTTACGTCCACTCGACTGAGAAACATTCCAAGTTCCATATTTTCTATCTGAAATAATTCAAATTAGAAGTGGGAGGGAGGGAGGTGTTACAGTAATTTTGAATCCGACAAATCAACCGACCGGTTACTAACAAAAATGGTCTAGAATGTTGTTTAGCGCAGATCATTAAAGTTAGAATAGGTGGTCTTACAAGAGTGCAACGATAGTTGTAGAAGATTGTATTACAAAATGCGGGATAAATAAAAGAAAACTCGTGAAGATATTGTAAGGTAAACTGTTAAGATATCCTCTGGCACAATCACTGCCATTGATCGTGAGATGCATGCAGGGTCTTGGAGGTGGTGGGGGGAGGGGGTGAAGGGGTTTCAGCTACTTTATTGTTGTCACTTACCAGCTTTTCTGTCATTATATCACTTCACGGACAACAGGGAGGTGCTTTTCCTGCCGTATTTCTGTCTCCACTGCCATCCCCCCCCCCACCTCATAACCCGTCCACCAGTATGAACTTTAAGATTGGCTAAGTACTATTGTAGCACAGGATAACATTATTCATCTAGAAGATACTTATAACACAACACTAGTACTGTCAAGTAAAACATTGCCAGTTAATTACATTTTCCCAGATGATTACTCAAGACATTGCAATTAAACTGTTCGTGTACACTGATTTTAACTAATTTCACACAGTATACAGTACGGAAAATAATCTGTCGACTGGTAATTATATTATTCAATTTAAGAGTTTTTCAGGGGACTTCATGGATAATGTATTCTGTCAAAAGGTGAAGAAACAATTTTTAAATACCAAAAATTAGGAAAAAATAAATATAGCTCCTATACTTAACTGAACTACTAACTTTTGGTACAAATGTTTACGTAGCTATCGGTCGGGAAGATGGTTTCAATCTTCTACGTAACAATTTTAAGAACCATTCCTTAAAGTACCGAAAGTAAAAACAAGCTAACTTTAAACTTAGAAACTATGATAAAATTTCTATTTATTTTCAAAATATATTTCACGAATCAATAATACCATAAGACGTATAAAACGTTAAACAACACCCTCAATTTGGAGCATACCACAGGAAAAGATTAAAAAGTAAAAATTTGAGTAAATTACAAGCCATCGAGATCTCGGCGCGAGAGACGTGCAAGCAGGCACTGCAAACCCTCGACTCCCGTAATATTAATTTCTTCTTTTAGAGTACTCCAAAAGTATGACATTTTTTGTTTTCAGTAAGATAATTAGTTTTTAGCTAACTACTTGTAAATGTGCATAGTCATCAATTATGTGTGTATAGAACGCAAAATTTCTGTCTAAACCAGGTTCTTCCAGTCCCGGGCCAAAAATCAGTGTGTTGTTAGGGATGTACAGTGCGTAAAGTACGCGTGTCTGTCGCATCTTATACACTTATCAATGGGCGAACCCATCCACTATCTGTACTATCAACTGAATCTCCTGAAGGAATCTTTTTCCCTGTCAAGAAAGGGCACAACATTAGCGATCATATCTTAGCTTTTATACTCTTCTTCAAGCTTCAGCTAAGTAGGAGGGTTATTTTGTGAGTAATGTGTGCAAAACAAGGTGCAGATGCACTATGTAAACTACGGTGATTTATACCGTTCAACTTTGTATTAAATTAATCATATTATAATAAATACTGCGTGCATCTAATGTAAATGTCCTTAGAATTACGGTTTAGAAGAATTTTAATCTTGTACTAAAAAAGTTAAATTTTAACAAGTTGCCTAAAGGAGTTCTAGTAGAATATCTTAACAGTTTATTACAGAAGTAAAAAGAAACTGATTGCTACATAACTAGCGTTATTGTTATATTTACTTTACCGAAATTTTAAAAATAAAATCAGAACATAGTGACGACACAAACTCTCCAATGTGTGTTTTGTTTATTTGTGTGTGCCCCTGTGGGCGGCTAACAGGATAACGTGTGATACAACTGGAAACCGCAGTGAACATAACGTAAATTAATACACATAAGCAACCAATGTGCTGCTCAAATGACAGGTGTGCACTGTGTAACACCGGGTATTAACACAATCTGTTAATGCGCGGCATTAACGTGTAATTAGTCTCCAATTAACACGTGCAATCCGGTGCAGATATTGGCAACCGTGTATCGTGTTATTGGACCCCCGTCCCACCCCCTGTCTGCCACATTCCGCTACACCACGTCATTCGTGCCGCCTCGCCTGTTCCAGCCACTTCAATGTCGCCAGTGAAATACCTTGTAGAATCTCTACCTTGGAGAATTTATAATAATATAACAGTTTTAACAACTAACACGGTATATTATAACGTTAAAGCATATGATAAACAGAAAATTACGGTTTTATTTAAAGATGAGATAGGATTTAAAGTTACCTCCACAGTTCCACGTCAAGTTTTCTTCCCCTTTCAGACCTCCGCCTTCTTCTCTAGTTATACGTATATTTATTACGGTTGAGATTTCTCTTTCTTAATATAGAGGGTTTTTGCTAGTTTTCAGGCGATGTTTGGAATTTGTTTGTTTGTATTTTTTTTTTTTATTAAAACACATACACTTTATTTGGTTACGAATGCTTAGTTTACTTTCTGTCAATTTCAAGTAACAACAAATCTGCTTTCTCCGTTGGTTTAATTTTGTTTGAATGTTTTTCAATCGGAGTTCTTCAAAAAAAAGTCTATGAAAACAGTAAATAAAGTCTTTTTAATCAATCCGCGAGGTATTTTAATTGTAAATAGAATAATAATTATAGCTATTTTGAAATCAGGTTCAAGCAAAAACTTTTGAAGATATGGAGGAATAATTTAATAAGGTGTGAGGGAACTGGAGGAAATGTGACGTTTTATATGTAAAAAACTTATCTACGTTAATAAACTTTTCGTTAAAAAAACATGTATTTTTTTAATAATCTAAGAACTATTATTTAAACAAATTAGTTTAGTTTCAAAATTAAACTAAACTACGTCATGATTCAAGAACATGCTATAAAAACTCATGCCCTTATCTACATTTCCCTGGAATTTTCCATTTAGTCTGGTTACAAAATTTCCCAAAACTACTACTCTACATAGTTTTGCAATTCTTTGCGGAGTGATTATAAAACTTTAAAGGAACGTATATTAATGAAGCCTTGCTGTAGACTATGTTTTTCTTATACGATTCTGCTTATTAATATTAAAAATAAAACTAAAATATTTATCCACTTATAAATCAAAACAATTTATAATATTATTTGAATTTTTTTTACCGTAATTATATTAAAATTTGAAAATATTATTCTAATTTGTACGCCCAGTAATCAACTGACCCGCGTCAAATCGCATCAAATTGAACCATGAAGCTTCCTATCAATCATGTTCACGCGTCTGTCTAATTTTATCCAAGGGCACACAATGTTCTTGTTACATCTCGATGTAATAATACCAATTCTTAAGCCTTCAGATTTAATAGACCAATTTGTGTGTTCGTATCTTTTACCCAATAAAATGATGACGATTTATGCAATTCATCAGTATTATTTTGCAAATAATATTCAGAGCTCGACAAATTATTGTTAAAAATTTATTAATCACCACGAAAACTCAATCACTTGATATGGAGCGTTAGAAAGTACGCTCATTAAAATAATTTATATTCCACTTAATTAATAGAGTATGTATCTGAGCCCACACACATGTACAGAACAAGTAACAATCGACGTCTATGAATATTCAAGCAGCGCGGTGCCCTCTGGATCTAAAATTAGAACCAGTAGATAAACCACCTTCCACCACTCAGACCGGTTTTACAGAGCGGCGGCGCGGTGTGGCACGCCAGACCCTAGAGCAACAAGACGGATCAACACTGTCAGCCGTCCCTTTGGCGCAGAGGATAGCGCGTTGGACTTCTAATCCAAAGGTCGTGGGTTCGATCCCCACAAGGGATGCATTATTTTTGCACTCCGCTGCGTCTATGTTTTAACTTTCCTATTTTCTCTTCAAATATTTTTAGATCATATAATTGGTTTGTAATAATTTATCTTTTCGCGTGTAATTTGATTATTTGGTATTCTAATAAATTATTTATTTTTAACGAATTTGCGTAGTGCACCGCCAATTACTGAAATTAAACTCATTTTGATGTATGTCTTTAAGCCACTTAAAAAGCTGCTATTTTAATTTTTGACATTTTGTAATGTAGTTTGAATTCTTTACAAGTTTTGAAAACCAATTTGCTTCTCTATACCACGAATGTTACCAAGTGTATATTATTAAAATTAACTGCTAAATCAGTACCTATCTAAAATATAAAGTAATTTTCTTGTACTTTTAGAGCACTAAAACTTTCGATATATTTTATTCTTAATAAATGAGAAATGTGTTCCTTTTTGTATCTAGGCTATTATTATAACGATTAAAATATTAATATTCAACACTTACCGTATATATATTAGACATAGACATAATTGCATAATTCAATATTGTTTTAAATGTAAACATATGGTTAGAACAGGTATGAATAGAGAAAACAGTGCAATGGAAAACAACGTAATTAATTGTAAATCAAGTTGCAATTTATGTGGTACAAACAACCTGTCGTATGACTTTTGTCCACTTAATTTTTATCACTATATTTAAAAAAGACTTCATTTGTTGAAAAGTAAATGCTTGTGATACAATATTTTTGTTTATACATTAGAAAACAATAACTCCAGAAATGTATTTATGTAGGTATGGCTCAGTATGTTTTACAAGTAAAATATTTCTTTTTGAAGTCTGACATCGCCATAGTTCAAACAAAAATCTTTGGCGCCAGAATAGCATTGATATAAGAGTCTCGCTACTCCAAAGTGGTATTGACGAGCCTATATTTACCTGAATACTATAAACAATTTACCAATTCCTCACTCTTTTCCAGAATATTGAAGGTTAGATATCAGACTAAGGCCATTTCTAGAGAGATAAGGAAAGATTGTCCAGCTGAGACTAGAAGGGCACAGGGTATCAAGCACGTAGCAATGATAAGGCATTACGCTGGCACAAAGAACCAGTTGGCTGTGACCTTCGCGGACAATGCGTCGTCACTGCCTTCTTGTCCGGCGTGGTGTACTATGTTGTGATACCACAGCTGCCTATATCACGTCCATGCTTTAAATCTGATATATTTACAGTAAAATCGATGACGTATTGCTTTGTGAAAATTTTAGCATTTTAGCAAGTACTTTTGGGTTTTGGTTTCCTATGTAGATTTCCACCTACCAGCCATGGCGGCAATTTCAGCAATTTTGTGAAAATTTACCTATTATTTACCACAGCCAGACCTATTATTTGTTCTCCAGACTTACTACAAAATGGGAACAATTATGACTAGACATCAATGTGTTCCACTTTTTACGTAAAAGTTTACGAAAGCTATCAAATTACTTACTATTATTCTGGCAATAAATAGATCCATACATTTTAATTACAGATATTGGAGACTCAGTAACGTTCATAATGTATTGGATTACAATAAAACTACCTTTTCTGAACTCATATTTAACGAGTCACAATCCAATATATGTTTCGTATGGGGACGATCCTTGCAATTCATGTTTACCTGGCCCTCGCTAGTCATATCTCTAAAAGTTTCATTAATCGCTAAAGTCGATGTATTGAATTAAAGAGTCCTCAGTATAATCCAAAGCTAGGCGTTGAATAATAAGCTACTAAAAATAAGCTAACTATTCAGTTGTTCATATATCATTATTGAGGGTATTGAGTTAGCTCCATTTCACCTTTCGTTTAGTGAAGAGCCTGAGATCTGACACTGTCACAAATTTAACTCCTGGAATCTGGAGTCCAGGTTCGTCTGAAGGGACCCAGCAAGACCGATACAGTTGACCATCTTACCAATAGTCTACTATGTACATGCCATACATATTTCATTATTCAAACGTACCCTCGGCACAACACGACGATTTATTAAATGTTTTCATGTTGCATCGTTTCGAAAGTAGATGTCCAATATTCAATCAGTCCTGAAATATAAATAAGGAATAATGTACTTTTAAGATTTGCTTTAGCTACAGGTATAAAGTTTATTTTTCGTTCCCGCCTGCTTTTGAAGGCAACATTGCAATTCTTACATGCAAAATATGGACCGCTTTTCTTTTACATATAGTTTTTTACAATATTTTGATGGTATGTAGGCTTACTGTGATTTTAAAATGAGATGCCAAGAAAACATTTTACTAGCAAAAATAGAGGGAACAAATAGTTTATTTAGCGATGTATGCATGAGACGGAAGTTAAGATGGCTGCCAATATAACGTGCAACTACGGAATAAAAGTGGCTGAGAATTTAGGGAAGAGCCGGGAAAACAACCGAACTCTGGGAGAGGTCCCGGAAACAAACAATAAAGCACCCAAGCCACAAAGCGCCCCGAACCGCATTTCCTCAACATTACTGGAACCCGCGGATAGCGGAACTGGGCAATCAATAGACTATATAGGACTAGACAGTAGACGGTGGACTGCAAGTGGGGCGGTACAGGGCCAGATAGTACAGACACTCGATCACACATGCCCCGGGTCGCCCCAGCTTACACAATGGTTGCTAACTAGCGCACTGCAGTACCTACTAGTACACCCGCTCCAGGACTACTTACGAGCGCGTACTCGAGCCCTAAGCGTTTTCTCTTAAGAAAATCCAATTGATCGTTTTTTATACGTAACTATTAGCGTCTGTGCTATTAGTTTCATTTTTGTAGAAAAAATACATCCTTGTTTAAGACAGAAAAGGAGAAAATATGCATTTTTATTTTTTATTTTGAATAAATGTTGTTCAATGAATGCTTTATATTCATAATGTATACTTTTGGGCCAGAGCTGTAATTATTATTGTTCACACTGTATAAACAAAAACAACCTACATCTATCTATTTTGTCCATATGTTTTGTCATAAACAATAAAGAAATCAGTGAAATTGTGACCTTTTCTATTTACAGAATAACAGGATTTCGGACATTTCTATTGGTCCGGCTATTATCTATGAACAGCTGAAGCAATAAATACACTTATTCAATAACATGTACATCTATAGTTTCCAGCTCAAATAATGTGTGTACACCCGTTTAGTTATACCTTGCAATTGAATTTTTTAATTAGTATAATCATTTTCCGAGTTCCCTTTATAACATTATTGGTCTTTTTTGTGCATCTTTTATGAAACACGTAACTATTTGCGGATTAGTAAAGAGAATTTTGTGAAATTCGCCCATAGTTAGGTATTCAAGAGGATTACTAGCAATACGTTTGTGTAAGGTAAGTGCAATAGAGGTCAATAATGATGGACCTTTTATGATAGGCCTTTAAAAGAAACGCTCTAGAGAAGGAAAATAAAGGGGAAATTTCACTTATACCACTTAAAAAGTCCTATTGCCACAAAATACAGAAACAAAAAAGTTACTCTTCACCACAATAATAAAGGAATTCATTGATAACATTTTGAGTCAACTGCTTCCACATGATGGGTTAATCACTTTAGCTAGCATCGACCATCGGATATTATCTCAATGTACCGGTACCGTAACCGTGGAAAAGAAATGTTAATAATAAAGAAACCATTGTACGCGTGTAGGGACTGAGTAAACAAAGCCAGCTGTAGCTGTTAGTGAGGTGAGGGGGGAGAGAGTGGGGGATATTATCTCAATGTACCGGTACCGTAACCGTGGAAAAGAAACGTTAATAATAAAGAAACTATTGTTGTACACGTGTAGGCGGAGCGGACTGAGTAACCAAAGCCAGCTGTAGGTTTTAGCGTAATGAGGGGGAGGGTGGGGGATATTATCTCAATGTACCGGTACCGTAACCGTGGAAAAGAAACGTTAATAATAAAGAAACTATTGTTGTACTCGTGTAGGCGAAGCGGACTCAGTAAACAAAGCCAGCTGTAGCTGTTAGTTTGGTGGGGAGGAGAGAGTGGGGGATATTATCTCAATGTACCGGTACCGTAACCGTGGAAAAGAAATGTTAATAATAAAGAAACCATTGTACGCGTGTAGGCGGAGCGGACTGAGTAACCAAAGCCAGCTGTAGCTGTTAGTGAGGTGAGGGGGAGAGGGTGGGGGATATTATCTCAATGTACCGGTACCGTAACCGTGGAAAAGAAATGTTAATAATAAAGAAATCATTGTACCCGTGTAGGCGGAGCGGACTGAGTAAACAAAGCCAGCTGTAGGTTTTAGTGAGGTGAGGGGGGGATATTATCTCAATGTACCGGTACCGTAACCGTGGAAAAGAAACGTTATTAATAAAGAACATCATTGTTGTACGCGTGTAGGCGGAGCGGACTGGGTAAACAAAGCCAGCTGTAGCTGTTAGTGATGTGAGGGGGGGGGGGGGATATTATCTCAATGTACCGGTACCGTAACCGTGGAAAAGAAGGGTTAATAATAAAGAAACCATTGTACGCGTGTAGGCGAAGCGGACTGAGTAAACAAAGCCAGCTGTAGCTGTTAGTGAGGTGAGGGGGAGAGGTAGGGGGATATTATCTCAATGTACCGGTACCGTAACCGTGGAAAAGAAATGTTAATAATAAAGAAATCATTGTACCCGTGTAGGCGGAGCGGACTGAGTAAACAAAGCCAGCTGTAGGTTTTAGTGAGGTGAGGGGGGGGGATATTATCTCAATGTACCGGTACCGTAACCGTGGAAAAGAAACGTTATTAATAAAGAACATCATTGTTGTACGCGTGTAGGCGGAGCGGACTGGGTAAACAAAGCCAGCTGTAGCTGTTAGTGAGGTGAGGGGGGAGAAAGTGGGGGATATTATCTCAATGTACCGGTACCGTAACCGTGGAAAAGAAGCGTTAATAATAAAGAAACCATTGTTGTACTCGTGTAGGCGAAGCGGACTCAGTAAACAAAGCCAGCTGTAGCTGTTAGTGAGGTGAGAGGGGGAGAGAGTGGGGGATATTATCTCAATGTACCGGTACCGTAACCGTGGAAAAGAAGGGTTAATAATAAAGAAACCATTGTACGCGTGTAGGCGAAGCGGACTGAGTAAACAAAGCCAGCTGTAGCTGTTAGTGAGGTGAGGGGGGAGAGGTAGGGGGATATTATCTCAACGTACCGGTACCGTAACCGTGGAAAAGAAATGTTAATAATAAAGAAACCATTGTACGCGTGTAGGCGGAGCGGACTGAGTAAACAAAGCCAGCTGTAGGTTTTAGCGAGGTGAGGGGGAGGGTGGGGGATATTATTTCAATGTACCGGTACCGTAACCGTGGAAAAGAAACGTTAGTAATAAAGAACACCATTGTTGTACGCGTGTAGGCGGAGCGGACTGGGTAAACAAAGCCAGTTGTAGCTGTTAGTGAGGTGAGGGGGAGAGGTTGGGGGATATTATCTCAAAGTACCGGTACCGTAACCGTGGAAAAGAAGCGTTAATAATAAAGAAACCATTGTACGCGTGTATGCGGAGCGGAGTGAGTAAACAAAGCCAGCTGTAGGTTTTAGCGAGGTGAGAGGGAGGGTTGGGGGATATTATCTCAATGTACGGGTACCGTAACCGTGGAAAAGAAACGTTAATAATAAAGAACACTATTTTTGTACGCGTGTAGGCGGAGCGGACTGGGTAAACAAAGCCAGTTGTAGCTGTTAGCGTGGTGAGGGGGAGGGTGGGAATATAATCTCAATGCTGTACGGCCACGCGGGTTATTATAGCACCCTTCAGACTTGCCCCGTGCCGGCCCGGCTAACTCTTGTCACGTGACTCTCACAGCTTCCAAACCCTTTCACTAGACCCTGCCTTAAATTGTGCGTTCACGAGAACAGTGGTATTAAAAAAACTACTAACAGTTTCTTGTCATTCATTTCCCGTTCGTGATTTCTACAACTTTCTTGTGGACTCACTTTCAGAGAAATAAACATACGTCTGTAACACCCTAATATTCTTGACACCAGACTTGATCTGCCTGCAGGAGACGTGGACTGACGGTTTAAGTGAATCCTTGCTAAACACGATCCCTAATTACGAACTTAAATCTAGTTTCTCTAGAACCAGTAGCTTTGGCGGTACTGCTATTATTGTCAAGAGGGATGTGAAGAAATGTGAAGGAATGTGTTGCTTGACTGTTTAGTAGAAGAAGTATTGGAGTTCTCTGCTCTAGAAGTGCGAAAGGGGAGTATTCGTTTATAATCTTATCTATTTACAGAAATCCAAAGTCGATAATCATAGATCTTTTAAAACAATATGCTAAACTACATTCTCAAAAATGTTTAGTTTAAATCGCTTGTTGTTGCCGAAGACTAATTTGAAGTTCCTTTCAAAATGTCGTGAAATGGTAGAGTTTAGTAACTTATTTAACTCGTATGGTCTCAAAAGTAACTTGTTATAGATAATAAGGAAGGAGTCCGCATCTTGTATTGATAATATTCTAACATTTTTAACTCCTATTTATGTGCCTTTTTTGTGGAACCTGGACTCTCCGATCATTTTACGCTTGTAATTAGATATCGATCCTCTAACACAAAAAAATAACCCCGGATATTCAGTAAATAAACGAAGTTTTTCCTCAAAAAAGCATAACACCACAACCAGGAATAAAAAATATGTATATTTCTGAGATGAGTAAAGTAGAAGATAAATTCCATCTGTTCTTACAGATAACTTTCAGTCTTTCTTTCGAAAAAAGCTTTTCCTCTGGTACCTACCAAACAAAATTTTTTTTAAACTAGCTCTCCCTCTTGGATGACTCTGGCATAAACAGGATGACTCATTCTTTTAACAGGAGGAGATTCCTGTTTGAGGCTCAGCGTACCCCCAAATGTTCTCACCTTATAGCACACTATAAGATATACTCTAAGGTATTGTAAACAGTAATTAAATGTGCTAAACGCGCGGCGAATGACGGGTTTATCTCGGGTGCGGTGAACAATACGAAGGCCATGTGGGAGGTCATCATGCGTAGGGAAACTAGTAAAATTTAAAAAAACCTAACTGTGAACACATAAAATTAGTCGTAAACGGAAAGATAAATTACTGAACAGTTAAATACTTTTTCACAAGTATAGTTGAATATGCTATTCCAAATCATGCAGACGCAATTGATTTTTTAAATCGAGCAGGTACTGCCAAACACAACTCGATGTTTTCATAACCTACTGGTTAGGATGAAGTGGCAAAGGTAATTTTATCACTGAAAAACTCCACAGGATGGGGTGTTTTGTAACAGCCGTTTTAAAAGCTACTGCAAATCTTATTTCCAGACTTCTGGCAGATATCATAAATGATTCTTTCGAAAATGGCACTTTTCCACAAAATTTGAAGTACACTAAATAAAGTAAACCCGTTGTAAAAACAAGACGGATATGTTGAACTACCGTCCAATACCTCTTTTCTCTGTATGGTCCAAAGTTTTTGGACAAAATGTTTGGTCCTTTTCGTTACTTTCTTAAATAAAATTAAAATTCTCACAGACTTTCAATTCGGATTTGGTCATAAATATTTAACAATACAGGCATTGTTTTTATCGATTAAAGCAGTTTTACAGTCAATCGAAAGAAAGGAACACGTAGCATCTGTTATGTGCGACCTTTCTAAAGCATTCGATTGCGTCAATCATACTATTCTCTTGAAGAAATTTCAACATTATGGTATGCGCGTTAAAGCTAAAGATCGGCTAAATTCTTATCTTTTGGGAGAAAATAGCTGTATCTTATGTAAATAGTGCTGGAATTATTTTCCAATCTTCCTGAGAAGTTAACGATCGTAAGGTGCCCCAAGGATTAATATTAGCACCATTCTATTCCTGGTATACGTAAAGGACCTTCCACGGGCCTACGTGGGTTTAGCGGTGCTCCTCTTTGCCGATGACACTATACTTACTGTTTCAAATAATTATATCCATGAGCTAATTGCAGACAACTTTGGAGGAAGCAGAGTTGGTTTTTATCTAACATAGCTCTGAGCAGAGAAAAAACCCATAACTTTTTGCACGAAAACAAACCAAATTTATGCTCCTGCAAATATAAATGTTCCTGTATCTGGTCGGCGACGTTCTTGAGGGTCGTTTGCGATTAGGGTCATTTCTCAAGCTTTAAATCTTGAGACTTTATGGACTGTCTACTACGTTTATGTCTACTCACACCTGAGATATGGATTTGTGTTCTGAGGAAACTCCGTAGACAGTAATACGATTTTCATAAATAAAAAATAATTATTCAGACAATATTTCAGCTGAAATACAGGCAGCGCTGCAAACCTTTTTTTTTATTCAATTTAGAATTATGACTTTGGCTTCCATATATATTTACGAAATTCCCTGCCTGTACATAAAATATCCAATAAAATTCAACAAACACAAATTAATATTGGTAACATAGCTGAAAAAAGAGACTTTCAGTATCCAGTCCACCGATTATTCTGATATGAAGTTGGAATTTACTACTCAGCTCTGAAATTGTATAACAAGCTTCCCCCACATTTCAATTCCACAACAGATTCAAAGTTCCCCTAAAACACCATCTATTTGAAGAACACCACCTTCATGGTTGAAGAATTCTTAAAGGAGTAAAAAGAAAGTAATTTAAAGTTTTGTTCACTCACAACCACAAATATTTTAAGTTAGTATATTTTTTAGAATTTGTAAATGACTTAATAAATTGATGTAATGTTGCATCAAATTATTTGACGTTTCACATGTTTCTTGAGCATAGCTCAATTTGTAGATAAAAATGAATAAACCTTCTTTGAATTTGAATTATACTCGACTCATACCTTTGTGCAATCATGTCCAACGTGTTAGTAAAAAATGTGTAACGAGGTTCACAAGAGAAGCATAAAATTTGGAGCATAACACTTATTTAAAAGTATATACTTTTACCATCTCAATATTTCAATACAAATAAAAACAATCTTGATACTGTACAGTTTAATATTGAGTGATCTGATGACTTTTTATACTTTCAAATCGAATGATTTATTTTCTAACTAAACTGACCTTGAAAAAGTCTTCATCCTTGCCTCCACGGCCTTGTGTCTTAGGCAAATCCTGGTCAGGGCTGTGCCTATTTCCTTTGTGGCGCCTGTAACAAAAGGATGCACACATTACTACACAGAGGTACTGCGGCAATTGCATGTTTACAAAATTAAGGAGCCCAATTCAATTGTTACTTAATTATATGCTTAAATTATCACATACACTATTTTTGAGATAAACTATGGACAATATATATTTTTGGTATAAATGTTCAATTGATTAGAATGTTTTATTTTCATTTTGGGCATCGGAAAATTATAAAAACAGTTTGTTGTTTGTATATATAAGCTGCATCAGAGAGCAGAAGAGCTAAGATATACAAAGACTAATCTCTCGCCGGTCCGCGGGGAACAAACTACAATAGCCTCCCAACGGGGTGTAGTAGGGTAGGCACTGGTTGTATTGGCCGATTGACATTTACTCCAGCTGATTGTACAGCGGGGTGTTGGCTATTAATGTTGGCTGAGCGTTAGCGATGTCTGTCACTTGAGGGGCTGGGAAATTGTAATTCTGTCTGTTTCTTTCTGCACAGTATATCGAAAATGTGACATATAGACTTTAAATTTTCCATGAAACTTAACTAAACAATTTCTACACCCAATATCGAGTTCGATGATGGTGCATGCCGTTCTGTGTGATGTGACTGAGCGTTAGTAAACATTTTTCATAGGACTTAAGGGTAACCATGATGACAACGAGAAAATCGCAGAATAAACATATTTGTGCAGCAAACTTAAGATAATCACGTGATATAAAGACGTGACAAAGTTACACGACACGTGGTGTGGCGTATCGTACTTTGTTTTCGTAGTTTGTTTAGTAATTTTACTAGAAAACATATAAAGGCTTGAGAAAAATACAAAGGTATTGGTAATTATAAGTATGATATAAAGAAAGGACTGTATTCTCACAGTGTACCGTATATTACAAGAATCTGTTGTAGACAAACACCAGCAACACGTTACTGTTGGATATTTCTTTACCCATTTCCAAAATTTCCGACGTAAATTGGAATAACGTTAGTAGAATGCAATAGTAATTAGTAAGTGAAAGAATTACATTAAATTTAACCACCACAAAGAGTCTGCCGTTGCTGTTTTAAGTCCCGTCAAAACCCTCGAGGGCAGCCCGACAGTTGTTCCCCAACACGGAACCTACGACTTATACCTCTTATACTTAAATCCGAGTGTTCATATCACTGCCCTGACGACCACAGACAAAAGAGTACATTCAGTAACTGTAAGTTAACAAAACGCAGTAAATGCAGTTATTAAAGTTTTAAAAAATAACGTAATTAAAAAGGCACAAACTAAAAGAAACCATTTACTTGAGCAGTTACAACATATTTATTTAATTTTATACAAAATGCAAAGTAAACCTTCTAAATAATGTTGCAGTATATACACATACACAGTATGAGTTTAAAGTATGGATACACTCTGTTTAGTTTTTGATTGATAAAGATGGAACTCGGGACACCTTTCTAGGAAATAGAAGTGAACTTTGTAGTCACTGTTACAACTTTGCCCATTTTCCCAAAATGGGATTTGGAGAGGGCTCAACATTTTAAAATGTTGAAATACATAATGTGAAAGTTCTTGATAAAAGAAGAAGAACAGTGGAAACTAGAGCTTTCTATCTCAACCTAGTAAAAATGGCAGCTCATTGGATTTTTTTTTTTTTTTTTTTTTTTTTTTTTTTTTTTTTTTTTTTTAAAGAAATTCTTGTGCATAAAGTTTTTCCGTGTAGAAGGGTAAGTAACAGCTAAAGCAGTACTACACCTTCTCACTGATCAGTTTGATCATTACCCGTAGTATATTAGACTGGTTGTATCGGCAGTGAATCAAAGCGTTACTGTTACAGCACACATGATGACGCAGCGTCCTTATCATATCTCGGCTCCATATTGAGTCAGATTATGTTGGCGTTATGTCTATTACAATGGTTATGAAACTGATTTGTTCCCGAGGAGGGCTGAATTCTGTGACCTAGTCTTAAATAAAAGAACACAGTTATTCATTTTTACTGAGTTAAAAAGATTTAAAATCCTCGGAGTTTGTATAGAATCTAATTCGTCAAGTGATTTATTACATGAGTAATCCTGTAATCCTGCAACTTGGATAATGCTTTTGAGAATGGTTTGAGATTAACGTTTAATGGAATGGGATCCATGTGTCCTTTGACTATTTAACTCCAGAAGCTTTCACAAAATTATTTTACAGGTATTAATGTAGAAACCGTTACATGGTGTCAACATCACATGCGGGTTCGGGGTGAAATGATGGAAATTGACAGTGGAAATTGCTCCAATTTCCAGGAGAAGCCTGCAAAAATGGTCAGGATCGGAGTTCCTGCGACTCACGCTCCAAACTATAACACAATGTTTTTTTTTTTACTCTGCTCGTTATAATGATTTATAGTAATGACACTTCATCCAATTTCTAGTTCTTCACGAAATAAGAGATTACGGAAAGTGAATGTCATGGATAACTTTTCCTACAGGTCACTTTTTAGACTGATACAACCGCCAAGCACGATCGGTCTACAACAAGATAATACCAGTCTATTAGACGAATTTCAATCGCTTTAACTCAATCGACAATGCTGATAAAACTATTATTTAGGCGCCTGACGGTTTACTATAAATGCAAGGTAATGCAAAAAAATTACATACAAAAGACTATTGAAAAAAAACTATAATTTCATATATTAACCCTTCCGATACCCTCGCATTTCGACATCCACCAAAAACAGTGCGGCTGGCGATCAATTCTAAGGAGAAATTCCTAAACACATTCACTGCTGACGACGTCTTAAGGCGTCAAAGACCTATTATGGCACGCGCTTATTTCCTGCTGCCTGTCAGTCAGTGGTTACCAGTGATACTATAAAATTGCATTTGGAGGTTATATTACATGGTGTTATCGATAGTTTTTTATTACATCGTTATATTATGTCCTGTATCAAAAATACATCAAACGCCCATAGGCGTCATAAGCACACACTACAAGAATGTTGTGTTATGTGCTGACGACGCCCATGGGCGTCATTATTATTTTTTTATCAATTTTGACTAACAATTATTATCAATATGCATTTTTAATACTAATAAACAATTAAAAGTACTAAATTTAATTTTGTTTATAAATATATATTTTCAGCACACGGAGTAGGTGTAGATGATATGGTCAGCAGTGAATGTGTTAACTAATTAAAAAAAAACTAGGCGCTTTATCATATAATGGGAGTTTGGCCACGCTCCTCCCTCTCACCACTAGCACCACAGTACTGGTAACAAGTTTACACCTCATCCATCAACAACTTCCATACCCTCATTAAATACGCATATCATATTAGATCGGCATTTGTCGTGTAATAATAAACTAACTATTATGACAACAAAGCATTTATAAGAAATTAATCTAAAACTAACTCCCCCTACCTCAACAACATTATCCCATGAATGGCGACAGGTGTCGGGAACAATTTTTAGCTCATTCATAAATCCTTAATAACCACTGGTGTTACTATACTGTAATCAATGTATTACGAGCAGTCAAATGAATCAATGCCGCGCCCTCAAACATCAGAGGTGGTCTTCTTTGTAGTAGGCTTGAGTTACTCACCTTTATTTTTTATGCCTTATAAAAATATTCAGTTTTATATAATTCATAATTTTAGTAAATAAATCTGACAATTTTTTTTAGAATTTCTGGAAAACAAAAGAATGCATAAAGTTTTTTCATGTGTTTATTTACGATTGACATATAAGACTACCGTCAAGGCATTACATAACCAAGAATAAAATTTATAGCAATAAATCGTTATCGTTTACGCTTAAATATGTATTTAGCCTAATTCTTCTATTTTCTAAATCCTATATTGTAAATTTACAATGCGCAAAATACATTTGTTCATTCACAACATGAAGTATTTCATCACAGTTATTCAATTTGTCTCATTGAATCAATCAATACTAAAATCACACTGGTATATTTAAAAAACTCCAAACATTTAAATATAGATATGTGCCTGGTGTTGTTACACTATCAATCGATAATGAGTGAATAAAGGGCCCTATTAGGAGGAATCTAGCGGCAATACGCTACCAATTAACGCGCATTGAATGGGGAGAGAGAACTCGTCGACAGCGAATTCCACCAAAGTTGACCGACGGAGCTGTTCCGTCAGCAGTTCCCTCCTGAATTCCGGCCCAATGCCGAGGGACCGTGTGAGAGAGGGAGGAGGAGTAATGAAACAAGTTAATGCGATTACAACAAATAGAACTCGGGTCAGAAACAAGAGCCGGGATGGAAACAGGAAACGCGGCGGGAAGGTTCTGTTGACTTCCGTTTGTCGGCGAGGCGAGGAGGAACAAGGAAAACAGGACAATCGGCTTTTTAGAGGATTTAAAAAGTCTGAATAGGAGGGAAAACTTGAAAAAGGCATTTGAGAAAACATCCGGTGCCGACTTTTCACAAAGAACAGAGATGACGTTTATACGAGTAGTTTATGCCCCGCCTTTAACGGTTAAGAAAATACCGGCCGTTATATTCTTCCGTGAAAAACAGGTCGCTAATATGATGGTTTCATATTTCATATACCTAGGGCACAAAACACGCGTTAATCAATAATATATACAGGCACACGTTTTCACCTTCGAAGAAGAAAAAAAAAAACTTAAAAATTAATTAATATTAAAAAGTAAAGTATAACTTCCATGACATGCATAAAAAATTATAGCATTCAACGTACATACCGAAATTTATCAGCTTAAAATTGCGACTATCTTCAGTATTTTTCAAATGACGGTGAACACCGAGCAATCTCGTTAAAATATTTGTACCTTAGTATTTTTATTTAAGTTTTTCCTTTAAATTAAGGGAAATCCCTGACAAAAAAGCAATCTAAGGTAAGGTAGAGTGCTACAGTACAGTGTTTGTGAAAATAGTATTTTGGTATCCGTGGCTATTTAGTGGTATCATCAGTGGTTAGCAAAGACAATACAGACCTAGACGCTTCACTCAGGTTAGTACTAGGACAAGGAAACAGAATTCGCTAGTGTTGCGTCATATGTAGTTAATGGTCTGGCCGCAGAATCGCGCTTTGAACTATGTTTCGCTGATTTATGTTTACTGTGTGATCACGTGATCAACCCCTACGTTCGAGTGAGTCTTTTAGCACCGAGCTTACACTCTTTTTTGTTTACATTTTCTACAAACTTTATTTTTATTAAGGCCAAACAAGACATAATACAACATCCTTAGCGTGTCAATTCCGATTGTGTGGGCACTGGACAATCAGGTCGTTTTTCAAAAGTTCGAATTGTGTTCATAAACCTACAAAAGATTTTTAAAATGTATCTTTACGGGCAATGAAAATCATCTTAAAATAATATGAAGCACCGAAAAAGAATGATGGCCACATTTACCTCCCACAAAATAAATACGTTATTAGTCCGCATGTTCTGAGACCACATAAACGTGACGCACAAGTCCATAAGTTAACAAATCGCGATCACGAGAAGTCGTAGTGTAATTCGCAACCGCCCCCTGTCCGCCCAGTCACCTGAACGATGTACACGGCTCCGGCTGCAATCTCTAATGAACGAAATGAAACGGTTGAACGACATGGGCGGTCCATTTCCGAGCAATCTGTCCATTTCCTAAATCCATTAGCCTTCGACCATTAATAAAACCGCCGCCGCACCGATTCTGATAGAACGGTACTGCCCTGGGCTTACTCCCTCTGTCCACCACCCCGGCTGCCATGATAGCCAAACTTCATCTGGTAGAGATAACCGAACATGACAATTCTTTGTTATACATAGACCTACTTCCTGTGCTGTAATACTGCTATACTTCAATGTGCCATTGTTGGTGTAATACCATGACCTCTCGGTAAAAGTGCCTTTTCAAATGGTTCCGCTAAACTTTTGTAATAAATTGCAATAAAATATGGGTCAAGAGTTCGTTTCAGAGGTAACACATTTACTTATAAATAGTAAAATGTATCTATGGATCACACGTTGAGCAAGAACATAAACAGGAAGACATTTTCTTGGGGGGGGGAGTCAAGACAACCGATATTTTCCCAAAGTGGACAGAAATTAACGCCCCATTTTGTTCCTTAAAAAGTTTCTTGACCCGTATCTATCATGAGAAAGATCTTTCAGCAGTACATGTCAGTAATAGTGAATTACATAAATAACTATAATCGTTTACTAAAGAAGTAATTGAAACAATTGAAAATTTGGGGGGACCGGACTCCTTAGACCCCCTCGCTGACTACGTCCTTGGCCTACATATTGACACATGCGAGACCCTACGCCTGACACGAACTTTATAGTGCGTGAAGCGAGATACCATTTTCGTTGTAAAAGAAAAATATAATTCTGGTAAAACCAATAGAGAAATATTTCTGGAGAGAAATTGAATGTCGGTTGAACTAGCTGTGGTTGACGTAGAAAGGATAGCAAAATGATTACAAAACCAATTAAATGTTTCCACGTGTCATTTTTCAGCTCGGTCCATATAAAAAAAAACAACCGTTATACACATAAATAAAATATGCATCTGATCAAACAATACACTGCCACTTCACATATTTATAGGTGTCTCTGATGTTGAAACGATGTAAAGGTTCGTTTTGAGCTTCTTGGTCGCCGACTTACTTTAGATCTCTTCAGGCGAACATGACTCCAGATTCTAGGAGTCAAGTCTGAGATAAGCGCTAACTCTATCGATTTCGTGAACACAGAAGTACCCACGTATTAGTCCCCCGTTGCTTACTTCCACGACAACAAGAAAAGAATTTATTTTGACCCGTAACTAAATTGTATTTACCCAAGTTCAGAAACCCTTGCACGCGCACCGCAAATGCCTGTACGACGCCCAATATAGAAAATACCGAAGAACTGTAACATAATTCAACAAACGAGTCGTTAAGTTCGCGACTGTAACAAATAGAGTTGAACAAGTTGACAGAAAACGGCGCGGCTGCTAGACCAGGCGTGATCTCACAAAACCAGCTGGCACTGGCAGGCCGTTGTATTGTTTGTTGTTGTTAGTAGGACAACTATAAACACTTGTCTACTGTAGTGGAGGGGGGGGGAGGGGAGGGAGAGGATAAAGGTCATTTCGGCACAAGTGGCTTTCCCTGTCCACTGCATGCGATGTGAAATTTATTTGTCTCTTCCTGCTCAAACCTATATTCCAACACCAGAAACTTCTGCACTCTGCAGAGATCTCCTACTACTATAGTACGATATGAGTGAGTGACCAGGGCCGAGTGTAAGGCAAGGGTTATAAATGGAGGACAAACTGTAAGTTGAGAAATAATCAAGGCCCAGTCCGGAGTAACAAAGAACGGTTCCGGGCTAGTGACTCGAAACTGAAGGGGATTGTTGTGGTGGGTGGGAAGTTGGCAGCAGCCCTACACATGTTACGTAAACGTCTTTCATATCTTTCAGAAGAAATCATAAACAAACCAATTAAAAATGACAGTAAAAACTACAGTGACGGTACTGGAGATCATTAACTCAAAGGTACTGTAACCTCTATGACGTAATCACATCTTTACACGATCTTCAACGCACGGTTTCCGCTTGGTTAATAGTTCTGTACTTAGATTGGATCATTCAGCAAGTCATTTTAATGGATAGTACTGTCTGTGTCTATGATTGATCAGTGACCACAGTGAATGTGAAATAGTGGTCTTCTTCACTCTATAAGCAATTTTGGTTAGAAACCAACTGCGTCAAATTTAACTATGATGACATCTTACAAGACAGATTTATTGCGGTATAGTAAAAAATATCTGATCTGTAAAAGTAGTCCCAGGAGTTATCTGAAATAAAGATACGGAAAACATCGATAACGAGTGTTATCTCCTCATAAAACATTTTGAAGGTGCAAGACGAGTTCTAAGTCTACAGATGAAATATTTCTCGTGATACCTAGGAATATGATACATTCACATTTTTGTTAGTTAAATTGGGTTTTAATATCAGTGTTCAAATAATACAAGTCTACACTAACGCAACATAAAGTTATGTTGGATGTGTTGAAATAATTAGGCTACTTATATTAATAAGTCATATGTAAATCTCTTATTATGAGTATACTGAGTTTGTTTACAATTTATGTATTTATGTATTCCACTACTGTTTAATTGCCATCATGGTTACCCTTGTCCAATGTAAAAATGATCACTAACGCTCAGCCAAAACCCACGGAGTGATATGCGCCACAATCGAACTCAGTGTTCTTCAAATGGAAATGAAGCTTCATGCAAAATTTCAAGTCTGCAGGTCAGTTCGTTTTCGAGATACTGAGCGGACAGACAGACGGAATTGAAATTATCCCAGCCCCTCAAGTGAGAGACATCGCTAACGCTCGGCCAACAGTAATAGCCAATACCCCGCTGTACAATCAGCTGGAGTAAATGTCAATCGGCCAATACAACCAGTGCCTACCCTACTACAACCCGTTGCGAGGCTATTGTAGTTTGTTCCCCACGGACCGGCGGCGAGAGATTAGTCTTTGTATCTCTTAGTTCTACTGTTCTCTGACGTATATAAAACACCAAACTTCCGTTCAATAGGACGAAACTATATTGCATTGTTTAATATATTTTTAGCAATAAATAAGTGTTAAATGTGTTCACATACGGACAGACAGACAGATCGCACAAAATACATTTTTCAACCACACGAATGATAAGGCTTTGGCAACGCTCAGCAAATAATAGAGACAGAGAAGAATAAAGGATTTGTGGTCCTAATTTTGTTTTCAAAATTACAATTTTTATTTCGTTTTCATAACCATACAATAAAAAATCACATTTTGATTAGCATACGAAAGGAAATATTAATTAAATTAGAAATAACTTCACGGGGGCACATTAATGCTTTATAACAAACACAACTTAGTGTTCTTTTAAATTTCGATTATCAGGCTTCAGATAGATAGATAGCGATAGATAGCGTTATAAACGTAAACAAATATAAATTATACATCTCTTGACAAATCATATTTTGTTAGATTGCCGTACTTAAAATATACAGTCAGACATGCACGACTGTCAGCGCCAACCAACCAGATAAAGAAACTAAAACGTTGATCACGTGGTGAAACCATTATTTACATGACTGACCGAGGGTTTTAAGTGTGTCAAACTAAAGAATATGATTTTTGAAAAGTCATTTAGTATTTTCAACCCAACCACATTCTTTTTTTTAAATAACTTCAGTTTCTTTATCGACTGCATGATAAGAGAAGCTACTTTAGTCTTATACAACACAAGTTGGCTTGTAAAACTCGTACAGTAAGAATTGACACCCGCCTACGGGACTACAATGCCGTGTGACCTTCTCGGACAGAGTTTCCTCTATAAAACGTTTTTTCAGACCATGAAGGACCGCGATGTCATCGCTCTCTGACGTCAAGAGGAAGGAAGCGGACTTTTTATGAATCAAATCTAACCGCACCGCCGCGCTGCGCCGGTGACATTTTGTTCTTTCACATGCACATCATGTCACGTCCGCCACGGTGTTGACACCAGATTGTGTACTGTCCACTCGCACTGTTATTCCCTTGCTTTGTGCACCCGTCCGGCTCGCACAGCCGTCATAAATGACCCCACATTCTAGGAAGAATTTCGTTTGACGAAAGAAAAACACGTCCGAGTCAAACCTAGAGGTAGAAACGTGACGTGGCATATACACACATATTATAAGGGAGAGGCATGAAGTCTGCATGTGAAATAGCCACGCCCTACAAGGAAAATTCAGTTCTACAATGATTAAAAATCAATATATTAGCACATGTTACAGAATCTTTTGTTGGCTTGAAGTTTGTTTTTGAGGAAGGATTGTGATTTTTTGTATCACTGAACGATGGCAAATGTCCGGAAAAATCTTGTTTCCTCCACAGAATCTGTTGGATTACTGTAACCTTCCAACATGAAATAGTAAAAATGTTAGTATCATTAACAAGTGTTCTATTAGAAACTACTATACATAGAGGTTGTAAGCCACAGTGTCACGAATTCCAATTCCTTAAATTACATCAAGCATCAATCTTGAAGATCACTCGGAGATAAGGTTCACCCAAAATCAATTATAATTAAAAGTTATGTTACATATAAAATATTATCAATCACACATGTGGGCAGAGTAGGAAAATACAAATGACACGAATTCCTAAGCCAACATCATCTAATAACCTTGAATATAATTCAATTATAGAGAAATTTAATAGAATTGAATCTCATCTATGGATCTAAACTCTTTCAAATAAAATCTCGTAACTCACAATTCCAATGTAACTAACATATACAATTTGAACATTAACGACAGTGACAGAGGTAAAACGCGTCATCCATCGTCTTTAGAAAACATTTCTCCAGCACTTCCAATCCATTATCCTCAAAGGTGGTAGGGGATAGCGTGGGTGAGGGGAGGGGAGAGTTGCGTGAATGTGAAGTCCATAAATAAAAGGAGCCCGTGACAATGGAAGCAATTGGTCGGTAAATGCAGGACGAGGAAAAGTCATACGTCATAATGTGTCCACCACATACTGCTCGATAGGCAGTAGCAGATCGATATGGGGATCTCAAAACTCCGAAACCTATTTTGTGCATAATTAACACATTCACAAACGTGTACTTACAAAATGGGGTATTAAACAGTAATTTCTGAAATATAAAAGCACAAAATGAAAGAGAACCCTTAAATCAATACAGATTGTAAGTACATGGCAGCAGGAAGCGTCTCAGGATCAAAAGGACTCGGGTGAAATAGCATAATTTTCTCAATTTTTTACAAGAACATTTCACACCAACTGGTGCGATACACGTGAGCAGACCCACCTCTGTCTGATATGAAGAGCACGTTGACACCGTCTTATATTGTGACAAGGTCGATGCCACCAAAGCCCTGACAAGCCGAGTGACAAGCGACAAGCATGACAAGGCTATGACGTAAGTACATGGCAGCAGCGAGGGGTCGCAGATCAGGGTCTATGAGTCGGCCGGTCCTAAGTACATGGCAGCAGCGAGGGTCGCAGGATCAAAAGGCCTCGGGTGAAATAGCATAATTTTCTCAATTTAATACTTTACAAGAACATTTCACACGAACTGGTGCGATACACGTGAGCAGACCCACCTCTGTCTGATATGAAGAGCACGTTGACACCGTCTTATATTGTGACAAGGTCGATGCCACCAAAGCCCTGACAAGCCGAGTGACAAGCGACAAGCATGACAAGGCTATGAGTCGGGCCGGTCGTAAGTACATGGCAGCAGCGAGGGGTCGCAGGATCAAACGGCCTCGGGTGAAATAGCATAATTTTCTCAATTTAATACTTTACAAGAACATTTCACACGAACTGGTGCGATACACGTGAGCAGACCCACCTCTGTCTGATATGAAGAGCACGTTGACACCGTCTTATATTGTGACAAGGTCGATGCCACCAAAGCCCTGACAAGCCGAGTGACAAGCGACAAGCATGACAAGGCTGTGAGTCGGCCGGTCGTAAGTACATGGCAGCAGCGAGGGGTCGCAGGATCAAACGGGTCTCGAGTGAAATAACCCCACCAAAAGGGCTTTACTGGGGATGGCAAGAGATCAAGCGAACTTGGTTGAACGTTCTCTTGAATGTGTCCAATTCCAGGGATTTTACTTCTCTTGAGTAAAGACTCCGTCTTTTAGGAAATACACTACAGGAAATACACTCATATTGTCACAAATAATAGGCTAAAATTAATTACACTTTTTATTAACCGTGTAACTAGAAAAGAAGATGCAGTTACAATATAAAAAAAGTGGCGACACAATCCAGATCACCTATATTTTGTTAAAACAAGAACTTTTAGTGGAAAACAAAACTACTGAGAGTATATATTTCTTTACGCTAATTATAAAAACACCAACCCTGTCTATCTTTCCGCTCTAAATATTGGGAGACACGTGTATAACGACCGGTCATAGGTCAACCAATAGCAGACCACGCTTATCTCATACCAACTTCATCATATTACTATATGTTATATGGTACGCACAGCTTAATGTCTGTTACAATCCGTCCTCTTTGGGGTTACAATGTTATATCCTCAAAAGTTTTTTATAAGCGAATTCGGTGATTAATTGTAAACAACGAATACAACTACAGTAGGTAGGAGTTTTCTGGAAAAAGTTAAATTGCATGGTTTCTAATTCTACATAGTACTTTTTACTCTTATGGAATGTACCAGAAAACGTGCCCCATACTGTTTACAAAAATGAAAATATATTATTTATTTTTTACTTTTTCTATATTTATTCAGTCATTTATTTTAAATATTGAACCATATCCAATATAAAAGAACCATAATTTTCATCTAAATTGTAATTCTGAATATTAACAACAGCAAACAGCATAATCAGCTGTTGAACGATTCTTACATTTACAGTTGCGCACAATAGTGTAATCTTTAAGAAATAAATTTATAATAAAGAAATAAATACATAAGTGCTCGTAAGTACAAAGTATGCAGCTTTTTTATTCGCGCTATACCGTTCTCTAATATTTAAATCCATTAAATTAAACTTAACAACATTACAGAATCGAGGAAGCCCGAACAACAATTAATAATTACACTATCGTACTCTTTACCTATTATTACACACACTTCATATCGAATTCAGTAGACACACATTTCAACACTAAAATATAAATTAACGATAAGAAATATTATGTTTTGTAGAATACTCTATAATAGAGATTTTTTGTAGAACATTCTCACTGGATACTTCCTATTTAGTTCGCTCCCGAAGGAATATTCAAGCTTTTTTGTAGGTTAAAATGATAACAAATCGTGTTATCTAGAACATTGTTTAAAAATAATTTTTAAAATGAAGTCTTTTAAATTCTGAACCTTAAACCTTTCATTCTCAATAGGTTTTGGATAAGTTTGTGTCTTGCCGAAATCTGATAAAGAAAGGAGGATTCAGAAATTTGTATTCAGATATATGACAACTTTCCTAAATTTTCCTGTTGAACAATTTTCAAGTCATTATACAACATCATTCAATGAGCGATTTCAACCTTATAGTTCTCCCTGAAAATGAGTCTTACAAATAAGATATCGCGAACTCCACGATATAGGCCTTTTATTGATCTCGATGAAATTAAAAACAAACCCTTGTAAAGGTGGAGTACAATCATATTATTTTTAAACGCTGAGCACAAAATTAAATCAAATACATCAGCTTCTAAAGTGCGAGACCAATTATTTGTTTGTTAATTTTTTAACAAACTTGTTTAAAACGGGGCTGTGCCCAAATAGCTATCTCCAAGAGATTGGCCCACTACACTAGGCGATGAGCACCCACTCAGTGCCATGACAGATCATCACACCGCGCTCTTAATACGACCGAAGGTGCGAACACACTTTCACTGACATGGGTTTATGGACAAGATATGTAATGTAGGTTATCCACAGACATAAATGAAAATAGTGCTGGTTGTCTCCGAAAGTTCGTAACTCTTTCATTTTCAGAAGCACAATTGTCGTTGGTTAAGTTATGCCGGGATAAAAGTCACAAAGAAAAGAAACAAGGTAAAGAATGTAAAAAAGTAATGGGAAGTTGTCCCTCTGTCACAAAACAATCTCTCAAAACAAATATACCGTTCATTATATTACCTTGAAGGGGAAGAAACCATCTATGACTTCCACCGCTGTTTCATACTGAAGGCCAATGAAAAGAATCCGCAAAACGACTAACTAGTAGGCGAACAATAGGCCCCGAGGGGGGAGGGGAGGGATGGCCGCAGCTGGCCGGCGAAGAGCGCCCAAATCCCGATGGTTTACTAACACACGGACAGAAAACATTCCGTACATTCACCCGCAAATAAACACTCACCGAATATATTCTTGTAGAGTAAATACACCGTTTCCTCACTTCCGGCACGAGCACGGGCGGAAGAAGTCGAGGATGCTCAGGTCGAAACCGCCCACTCACTGACTGCACTGTTCACACAGTACATGTTTGTATAGTCCACATGTGCAATCGAATTTTTAGCTGGGTCAATACTTTAATTTCAAAGTAAAAACCCTTTCAGACAATAAATTTCCTGAAGATAAAATAAATAGGATATTTATTAGCCAAAAAGGTGATCATTCTAAAAAAAATTAAATAAAACTTCATAGGTATAATGTTTTGAACATTCTGTGCAAAGTCTTTAAAACAATGATGACTTTTTTACTTCGTCAAATTCATTCTAACATGTACGTGAAAGACTTCTCCTTGCTGTAAACCTTTTTCTTCAGAATTTGTATTTTTATTTTTAAATGTTATATTTACAGCAAGTAAAATATTAGTGTAAAACACTACACAACTTAACGAGGCAGAGTTGAACCGTTTGTTTTCGGAGGCTTGTTACCGTTTACAAAGGCTAATGGATATTTTTAAGGGTCTACGTTGACATTGGTGCTTCAGTATTGTAGCGTATAACTCGTACAAACTGTACATCATCCACATGCAACAAAATATAGCGAGTCCTTTACCTTGTTAAACTTGATAACTTCGAGAGTAGGAACTGGTTGAAAATACTAATTGCTATTTCATATGATTAGCAAAAAGAAATTATCAGAACTAATATTTCACCGTCTGACGGCTGTTTATATCTTGTGTACCCTTTAGTCTAGACCTAATAACATGAACAAGCAATGACATGTCCTTTTGTTTGTGGGTTTAACCCGCTCGTAGTAATTTTTTTAGATAATTTCAAACTTTTAATTTTTTAGGACGGTCACGCAATTTAACACTTTTATTTGCGGACAAAACTTTCCTTCTAAGTTTATTATCAAGTATAGCGTTTAATACGCTGAACTTAGATAATTTAAATCACTGTTCAATATTATTATCAAATGCATTTAAAGGAAGGTTGGGGGTTCTCCATTGGGCAAAACCAGCAAATCCCGTATTTCAAACCAAAAATGCTGCACGTGTTTCAATTCAATGTAAATCTAAAATGTACTTACACATAGTTTAATAATCAACATTTTTTTAAATGGTTCTCGACCCTAACATGAATACAAGCCAACAAAACCAAAATATTACGCTATATTGTGATACAACAATATTACTTCGGTAGGGGTGCATAAACAATGATTCTAGGGACGTTAGTGTTGGTTATCGATTGGACCGTTTTGATAGTGTATCGTCATTAAACTTCTACGTGCATAGTTTACCCGGACCAGTGCCATTCACTTCGCCACCAAAAACCCCGGGAAAATATTAGTTTAGTAAATACTCATGTCACAACGAGCTAAGGTATTCCCATGCCTCCCAAAAACCCACTTCAGAAGCTCCGCAAGACTATTTCATAAACTCATTGGATTATCGAATCAAGTACATAGCTCTTCTTAATTTCGAAATGATCCCTCACTCAAACAATTTCAAGGGCCTATTACATCAGAGGACGGGTTGCCAAAGCTTCCGATTTTTAATGAAACCGTTTCCGCTGGAGTCGACGCACGATAACGCGAGGTCGAGGCTGCTATCGGAGCGAGGCAAGGCGATAAGCGGAAGCAACGATGAACTAGATTCAGATTACCTCACGAAACCACCTGCATGACGTAACTACAACGCGCGCCAGGCCTGACGCTCCGTGGTGTAATGACATATACGACGTGTGTTCTACCTTCAATACTCCAGCCGCGGGCGCTACAACCTACAACGCTGAACTTTCCACCGCAAATGCCATCCAAGAGGAACGCGAGAGGTCACTCACTGTTTCACGAATCACGTATTGAAAAGTGCACGAGTCATCTGATCGACCGCAGCATTTCGTCACTGTGATAACTAGTCACATTGAGGAGCGCTCTTCGGTTAGTCTCAACGTTGTGACTAATGTTAGTCGGACAAAGGGAAGGAAGAAGTTGTCACTCACTGTTTCACGAATCACGTATTGAAAAGTGCACGAGTCATCTGATCGACCGCAGCATTTCGTCACTGTGATAACTAGTCACATTGAGGAGCGCTCTTCGGTTAGTCTCAACGTTGTGACTAATGTTAGTCGGACAAAGGGAAGGAAGAAGTTGTCACTCACTGTTTCACGAATCACGTATTGAAAAGTGCACGAGTCATCTGATCGACCGCAGCATTTCGTCACTGTGATAACTAGTCACATTGAGGAGCGCTCTTCGGTTAGTCTCAACGTTGTGACTAATGTTAGTCGGACAAATGAAAGGAAGAAGTTGTTGGAAACTAATGTAAAACTTAAATTTCAATTACATGTTTATGAATATAACCACTAACACAGTTTTATCGATCAATATGTATAAGATTCCTATTATAACGCAAACAAATCTTGGCAATGTTTATAAGTTTTCGAGTTCTGCTCAACGTTCAGTAGGTAAAGTGTATTTCCTTTATACGTTACGTTTTAACCGTGGTAGATCATGTCTTAAGTCCAATACGGTTAGTGAGTGGACATACTTGGTTAAAAAAAGCTAGTTCTCTGCTACTTTAAAGATTCTAGTATTGTACTATGTGAGTTCTATATACTTATACTCTGTTAGTAGCCTACTAGATCTCAGAGCATCCGCAAATTTAACTTCAAATTTTAGAAAGAACGTTTTAGAAATATGGACATAAACCTTTATGTTACTGTATGCGACTGTCGTTCGTGCAAATACTTTGAAGAAATTACAAGAGAAATTGATGGTAAGTTCCATCTCGCTTAAATTCCAGACTAAGTTATTATTTCCATCTTTTCCCAATCATCACCACCATCTTCAAAATATACTTGTAATATCAAACAAGAAGTAGTGATTTTCTCAACCGAAATAATGAAATTACTTAAAATTCACATAGCCCACACGATTCTTTTATAATAAATACATTCCTTTCATAAAAGTTTCCACTTCATTTTTAAACCAGTGATTACTAAATACACAGTTCCGTACAATGGAAAGAATCCAGGGCCAAGTAAACGTTCTAGGAACTCGACTCAACGTGATAATGAGAAGATCAAAGGGAATGTAGGAATGCGGGGGAAATAAACCGGCGCAACGCCGAGGAAATTCTCCGACTTCGTCGATGAAGCATCTTCCGCGAACCTTGGATTCATGCCGCTATTATTCGTGATGAGTACGAAGTTCCCTTCATTAAGAAGGAATACTCTATGAACATCTATGTACTAATGAGTGAACAAAAACAAACCACTAGTTTTCGTTAGGTTTCGAAACCAAATTCTATGTTTCAATATTACCATAATTGTCCAATCAAGATATAATCCACGTTTCTTTAGCATTTTGCTAGATATTATGAGATTGTTAGAATTTGCTCAAACCCTGGTTTACTCACCTTGTCACTCAACCAGAGCCATATCATGTTACCATAAATTTTGTTTTGAATGTGACAAATATTACGAAAACTACTTACTACAATGGGATCTGTTGCAATAGTTATAAATCAATGATGGTAAAAAATACTTTTTCATTAATAAAACGATTAACAACCAAGATATTCCGACTGAAAATCTTTATGCACAATATAAACCATGGTGCTGGAAATACTGTACATGTATCCGTAGTCTGATTTTACAAAACATACAAATGATAATCTTCAAATGACCACCATGTTTTACAGCCATTCTAGATTTCACAACAGCGTACCCATCGCAGTTTCTTCATGTCTCTGGCCGATACTGAACTTCTTTTTCGAGCACAGCCATCGGTACTCAGCCGAAGGCAATTGTAAAACGTTCAAAGGACTCAGCGTTACTCCTGTTCCTGGCCATCTCCAATTCGCTCGACTACTTCTGTGGCACAACAAACGCGCGGCGGTGCGCAGCGTCACGCCCGGGACATTGCCTTCCCATTCATTGTCCTGGCTTGCCCCAGTCATCGACACCGTTACCGTGGACAATGCTCTTCCTGTGGAGGGCATACAACATGGAGGGATACTCGCGACTATATTCTGATGGATGTTCTTGTACATCATACTATACCTTGATTGTCCAAAATAGCAGACTGACAATCACATCAAAATGCCACTATGATATTAACATTTATCAACATCATTCAAGGCATTAATAGATAATTCGGTTATCAAAAAGTAAATATTATAAACGGATCCCTTACCACCGTGTATAACATACCCGAGAGAAATGATTGGATACTGGTTTACCACCATTGATATTCAATTGGTTAAAATTTACAATTTTCTAAACTGGAATAAATGATCATAACTGCTTTGGACCCAATCCTAAGTTATTTTATTACAAAATTAAGGATATGTATTTTTAAGCGACATCCACTATGGGATTTCACCATTGTTTCTACACGATAAGTTACATAACCTCAAACAATACAAAATAAAATATTAGAACAAAACTGTTGATAACATGTATGTTTATAGGCAAGTGTTGATAAACCAAGTGCAGTATCAACTGCAGTTATCTGTTACTGTGGTGAAAGATATGGATATCAACTGTTTTCTACTGGAATAGAGGTTTCCCTAACAAGATAAGGAAACCTACAAGAACCTTTTCGTGTAATTCAATATTCATCACAATCGTATAATTTCTTAAGTTATAGACTTGAAATTTTGGAAAGATCTTGGTATATTGGATATTTTGTTTAGAATCTGAAAATGTTATTAAAGCTAAAAATATTTCATAGCTAAAGGATCCTTTTAGTTTTTACAATTGCACTTTAACGAAATTCACCGAATAGCAAAATCAAGTCATGAACATGATTATTCTAAAGAAAGAAACACTTTAGGCTTCTCACTTGTCAGAATAACGTCAAATGAATAATACAGTTGCATTAATAATAATATTAATTTCTTTATCACGATCAGACAATTGACATTGTATTGCAAGCGTCGTAATAGTAAAAATGCTTGCTGTGGCGATTTGAATGTAAAATTGTATTTTCCTGTATGTTAAATTAGTTGAATAACTATGTTATTATTAGTATACTATGTATTGGCGATCAAAGCTATATGTAATCTTTAAAAATGAAGAATTTAAATAAGACCAAACGTATTTTCTCTACTATACCATAGCAGTGAATTTGCGATCAATACAATTTGATCAAAGTGGCATGATGCATTACAAATCAACTTTCTAAATTATTGCTCATCCCTATACTGTTATACGCTGCTGTACAAATTCTTCCAGGAATTTAAGAAAATTTTAATGTTATATGCAGAGAACAGTATCTTTATTATATAACTGGGTTCCATAAACAAACTGGCGCTACAAAAATATTTAATACGAATTGTGGCTAATTTGTATTTATAATTAGAAGAAAACTCTAACCACGCAATATGGCTGTATTTAAACAATATCACCTCGTATATTAAACCACTCAAAGTGTGAATGGATTTTAGTTAAACATCAGGAAAACGTGTTTCCTTGTTAGTTTTGCTCCTACATACCGTCGCCACTGAGGCTGACGCCCGGACTTGATATATTGTCGGAACAGTGTGATAAATTATGCGGCGAGCGGAGGGAAAGACAGGGTCGAGGGAAAGGGAATTAATTACACTTAATGAAATTGTGAAGGTGCGGACCGAGCGAGAACTGACACGCACTGACTGACTGGGGGAGGCTCTCCTCTCCGCGGCCTCACGTTCTGGGACCGTGGGTAGTTGTGCGTTACCGTATAATGGACGTGATTTTGGGAAAGTCACAGAAATTAGGGTAATTCTATTCACTGACTGGAACTCGTTGCTCGGTCATACGATCCATATAATTAGTGCCAGATATTACCTTTAACCCTCTGAACCCCACACAGATGGATGGAACTGTACGTACATTTTGGAGGCTTTCACTGTTAGATCGTTGAGTTTTATGACGTTCAGGTAAAAAGATCTGATCGTGTGAAATATGAATCCGTCAAGTAACCAAACAAGTACAAAGACTTAAAAGATTGTTGCAGGTATCTCGATATCAATCCACATAGGTTGTAAGATATTACTGAATAAATTTCAAAAATTATAAGTTGCGAAAATAATGTGGGATATGAAATTAAAAAAATAAAAATACGCGTAAACATATCCAACTTCCATTCTCTTGATACGTTTGTTTACTAAAAAACTTCGTAACTGAAAACAATTTTATAGTTTTTTATTGATGAATAAATAAACTTCTAAAACTTCGTAACTGAAAACAATTTTATAGTTTTTTATTGATGAATAAATAAACTTCTAAAATCCGAAATTTGTCAAAAAATAAAAACAACCCTCGCTTTTAAAACAGCGGCCATTTAAACGTGGGTTCACATTTTTTCAAGCTCGTAGTTGTCAAGAGACTTAAATGTGCCTAAAAGAAGTAGAATATTGTTGTAGTGAGAACATTACTTTTGGTTTTACAAATATAAATATTGTTGTAAAAACAAAACTATTGTAATTTAAACTATGTGAAATTCAATTTTACACTGAAGACCATAATAAGCTTATATGTAGACCCTACACTTAAAGAGACAGAACATATGTTTAAATAAAAATAAATAATAATAATTAAACTATTCTTTTACGTTATGTTTACAGGATGGTAGAAATGTATTTAAGGAACATATAGGCTAAAAACCGAGAATTTCAAAATTTTAAATAAAAATCCTTTATATAACTGTAATTCTAAAACGCTATTCTCGCCACCGTGTGAGTGTGTCGCCAAGCCTCTTACCGAGTAAAACTCGTAGGCAGCTCTCTTCATAGAATATTCAATCTCGAACTTTGGTTGTTTCTGTGGGGTGTGTCGCTTGTTTCTTTCAAAGTTCCCACATAAACGCGAGCAGCATTTACTTGCAAATGTTGCCCGGTGTGCATTCCCTTTTTGTTAGTTCACCGATGCTATTTCAAATGCTTACAATTTCCATCGATTCTTACATAAATCAGAATATTAATCACCATGTTTTTACGCACCTATATCATCTTAAGATGTTTACTTTTTGTTGGTTAATAATTGTATGTGAGAAGCTTCAGGACTAAGGTGCGTAGAATGTACCTGCACTTCACACCTTTGGCCAATTTCATGGAAAAATTCATGACATTGAAATACCAGGTTTAGCAGTTGCAATGTTTTAGTAGGCTAATATAAAAAAAATCTACTTTACGATATGTTTCACGTTTTAGCACCACCACATCATCGTTTTCTGACGAGACGATTCCTATTCGACCACACGATATAGTATTTTCAGATAGAACATATTATCGCGATTTTCTTCATCATATTAATACGATGTCATAAAACTCTATCTAAATATTCCTCCATACAATCAGTTCTTTTGGATTTTCCAGCACTGAGGTTTGAGTGAAATTGCTTAAATACAGTTTGTGCCCGTACAATTCAAGAACACAACATCAAAGCTCTTAACCTCAGACCTAGAATGACACATTTACAATCCTGTTGACGCGTTGTAAATTATGTGTTTAAATTTCGCCATTGTTCTAGATAGAATGATGACACTGTTTTTACAACAAATAATCACGATTGGTACAACACTAGACGTTCCAGGAACAGGATCTCTTCAGATAAGAACCCTTAGCTAGAAGTTATCTTCATTTAGGGTTTGCATCAGTAGAAGACAGAACAGAACAATTTTCTAACACAACAATGGCCATGTAACATTGTAACACATCGTTTAGTTACTTTTTCAGACTTGTCTACATTTTTCATGATGACAGGAAAAGATCCACCCAGAGCTTCTTGCATCAAGTGTACACAAGAAAATGTGATCAAATTCATTTAAGTTTCTCATGTCCAGCATGTACAATAAACCGTACTAAAAATCATGTAACTTCTTTTTTCAAATTCGCTGAGGCCAAAATCACACAGAGTTTCGTCCAACCACCTGCCAAAGGAAGCAGGAGGAATCGCCAAGCCAAAGGAAGCACTCGCATCCTGCGCTAAATATTCCGCCAGAAACGGATAGCCCACACTACTACGCCGTGTTGGCAGCGAGCCCAGCTTTTTACTACCATTAGCTCGACTAATGGGCCCACTGACCGTACAAATTAGCATAAGAAGGCGATGAAACGTCTAACCGCGGCGAGGAGCCCCGTTCGCAGCGATGTCGGTGATTTCATTCATCCCGTGCACGGCTAAAAATAACTCCTGTCTACCATCTTAAGCTAAATATAAGACAGATCCATTATCCTGCGCTATCCCTCACTCGTACTTCAGTTTCATTTTTATCATGTCATATTTCGCGTAAACCGTTATTGCCTGCCTGGATACATTTCTAATGCATACACAGGTAGCAAATGTTTATACTAAATAAGATTGAGAATAATTTTCGTGTAATAATACTTTTCTAGTTCTTGAGTGTTTCTCTTATCAAATAAATACGTAAAATCTTGTATTTTAATGGCCCAATTTCGAGTACTCGAAACAATTCACACGTATTCCACTTAAAATAACAGTCAACCAAAATTTGAAACGTATATATTGGTTTGAGTCAATTTAATTTTACTTTTTAACAAACGAAGAAGAAACAAACTTAATGTTAATAGTCTACTCGAGAAGTGTCGTCATTAACCGAATGTTAATAGTCTACTCGAGAAGTATCATCATTAACAGAATGTTAATACTCTAGGCTACTCGAGAACCGTTGTCATTGACATAATGTTAATAGTCTACTCGAGAAGTATCATCATTAACAGAATGTTAATACTCTACTCGAGAACTGTTGTCATTGACATAATGTTAATAGTCTACTCGAGAAGTATCATCATTAACAGAATGTTAATACTCTACTCGAGAACCGTTGTCATTGACATAATGTTAATAGTCTACTCGAGAAGTATCATCATTAACAGAATGTTAATACTCTACTCGAGAACTGTTGTCATTGACATAATGTTAATACTCTACTCGAGAACTGTTATCATTGACATAATGTTAATAGTCTACTCGAGAAGAAGTGTCGTCATTAACTGAATGTTAATAGTCTTCTCGAAGGTAAGAAAATGTTACAAATCATAAATGTTTTTATATTTTGGGCAACCCCAAATTTTTAATTGATAAAATGAAGTTATTTTTATAACCAAGTATACGCAGGTGATAAAATTTGTTGTAATGACGTAGTTACATTTAAAAATTATTTTTGATACCTCGATAGCAGATACAACAGAAATCAAACTAACAGAATTCGTGAATGGAAGTTTCAACTAATGAAATATGAAGATAACACCTCAAAGACGTTTATGAAAAAAATATTAGCGCATTGTTGGAAATTAGTCAAGAGTAACACGAGCCAGCTTGTAGTAACGAGCTAAACGCTCGAAACAATTCAACTTTCTCCCCAACTCCTTGTTTAACCCTTCCAAACTTCCAGCGAACAATAGTCTGGTACCCTCTTGAGATCCAGTGTTGGTACTTGACCCCCCCCCCTCCCACCAGCCGAGACTTAACCTCACTTTTTCGGATCACTTTTAACACTTACGGCCACATCGTTCGCCATTTGTTGTAGCGGATTTCTTGTTGGAAATACAAACAATGCGTTTAAACAAAATGTTCGTCGGTAGTGCTGGAGTCAAAATCTCGGACAGACGATTAGAAAATGTCAATAACTTCAGACGTTTATGTGGCGATTATTTTGGTTAGACAGACACTACCAGGCTAGGTTCGTAAAAAATGCTCTGAAAAAAGGGTAAAATCAGTATATTCCTACTACTTTCTCACACTGTGGACGGTCATTGTGCTACAAGGATTTGAGAATACTAAATCCTACCATATTAAAAAGAATATTATTGGCTGAGCGTTAGCAAAGGCTGTCACTCGAGGGACTCCACAATTCCATTTCTCCTTGTCTGTCCGTAAATATCTCGAGAACTTATCACCTGAAGACGGATGAAGCATCATTTCTACGCAGTGAAAAACGAGTTCAATGATGGTGCATGTTACTTCAAGGGATTTGGCAAATATATTGATATTTATTATATAGGTAACCGTAATGGAATCCCAAAATAAATCAATTTGCAGACAAACTGAGTACAGTTATACGACATTTTAATGTGTTAGATGGTGAAATGTACAACTGTATATAATTTGTATGCAACCTCAGTACTGCCTTTAGCACGACATGTGATGGTACGTACTCATATAATGTGGTGATGTGAAGTCGTTCAACTGAAATCTGAAAATCCAGGCTTTCCAAGCTTATAACGTAGCAATTAACATAAAGATAATCTTCAAGTGCCCATCATCAAGCCTACTCCACGGCTAGGAACTATGCAGAACTGGTTTACAAGCGACAAACACAACTCATATTTCTCTCAAGTAACTTGTCTAGAACAACTATAAAGTATAGAAGTGTTAGCACTAGAAGAGTTTTAGAAATGCTTTAATTATTGAGAGCAATTAGCAACTAAGACAAGGAAGACAAGCCTTGGGCCTGAGAGGCTTAGCATGGGATCCGGTGGGTGCGGATCTGCGATAATTTCGTGCACAATACACAATCCCGTTCCTAACTGACAATGAACGGATGGATGAATTTTTATGCTTTCAAGACAAAATTACGATAACCCAACTTCTAAGTGTGGGGAATCCCCCACGGCGCATCATTGGAGAGACCACTCAACCATGTGAGTAAACGCGCATTACATGTAATGACCAAAGCTGTCCACAAATGTTTTCTATTGGTTAGTTACTTCTAAATGGGAGTATAGTCATAGGTACAAAAGCTCTTGAAAGGGCATCGAGAAAAGCAATCTCCAATGCACGTGCCTAACAAAATGGATGCAACGTTGTAGTAAACAACTTTAAGAGTCGCAAATTACACAATTTTCTGCAGGAGAGTTAAAAGCACTTGTGTAAGCTTAGGCCTCTTAGACAGGACAGATGTAAGAAAGAATTGAACACATTTTTTTGGTTACAAACAGGAGGAAACCTGCAAACACATGTTTTAACCCTCGAGTAAGCAAGGCATGCGCCAAGAATGCCAGGATCTTGGAAGCTGAAGGTCATGTCGTTTGTCGCAGAATCGACTGGGGAATTGCAGAGCACGGTTTGGCCTGGGGCCAGATTATCCCAGCTACAACTATTAACTGCTAGTGGTGTGGTCTTTAATAGAACATTAACTTATTTCGTGTCTCATAGTGCGAACATGTGTCACTGACACGTTATTTTTAAAGTTTTCCAGCCAATCACTTTAGTAATTACAATAATTTCTTCTTGCAATATATACTCGAGCGCCTTACGCTATTATTGTTATTGCAATACTGCTGTCCTCTACTTTCCGTTAAAGTTGAAGCTATGACTTCGAAACAAGGCCTAATCTATAACTTAATATTTGGCTAGCGAAATGATACTTCCAAACACAACAGGGAACGTCAAAGTTGAAATATATAAAACGGTTAAACTTTGTGTTACCTAGCCACGATAAGAAATTGATTTGATCATTTGGAAGACTTAAATTTTACTCCTATATACCAGGAAGATAAGAACTTTTAGTTGAACACTAATGTTTAAGGATTAGTTAAACTACAGAAATCCTTTATAGTATTTAAATGATTGTGGTTGTAAAAAGTAGGATACTTTGAGTACGAATGAAATCAACAACAAAGTATGTTAAAGACAGCCACATATACGAATTCAAAAGTTTCAGTTACGCGCCGTCAAAAATACGGCGCGTACGGCAGTTACGCTGCCTATTTGATAGTTCTCAGAACGGTGTACCAGTAATGATGCTAATTGCATTGATCGGTCTATAGCTGAACCTACAAACCGAATAAAAACAGAACTAACACACAACATTGCTAATTGAACTAATTAGTATGGAACCTGAGCCGGTTCAATACCTATATCTCCCCGGCTCATGTGTGTTTTATATAGTGTATGTGTGTGTGGTTTATTGGCTGCAGAGGCCACTGACCTTTTGAAGGCGTTTGGCTTTTCCGGGAGAGTGGTCAAGACTCCGAGCCGTGGTGTACAAGTTAGGAGTAGCTCCAGATTTAAAAATTTTTGGTTTTATTTAAGTGTTTTGTTGGATTTTCTGAGCTGTTTTCCTTCTAACATGTGCGGCTAAGTTTACGGCCCCTCACTGATGAGGTCCAAGGGATGAGCTGTTTATCTCCTGTCATCTCTCCATCATGCGTGGTCGCAGAGAACCTTCACTTTGCGCTCTGCTGAGGGACGGCCACCATGATGGACATTTCTGCTAGTCAAAATCTGTGATACCCTGCATTCTTTATTTATTTGTTATTGTTATTGTTGCCATTTATATAGTTTATATTTTGTTATTTAATTTTAAGTTAGTTTTAGATATTATTTAGTTATTTCTTGGATTTCATTAGGAGCCCGCCCTTAGCCGAAGGATACCGGGTGGAATTGGCATTTTCTTGTTTCAAATTATGGCGTGTCTAATTTTTTGTATGCAGGTGCACCTGACAAGAATTGTTCGAGTATATACTACTGCAGGCACTTTTTATTTTTTTATTTATAATATATATATATATATATATATATATATATACTTAATTATATTGACTGGATAGGCCTGTGTTTTCGTAGTAAATGAACCTGAGTATACTGACCATGGTGTTTTTTTTTTTTTTTTTACCTAGTTTAATTTTGATCCGGCATCCCGTTCGCCACCATGGGCGCGCGTTTCCCTGTTGGTTTGCTGTGGGTGTGCGAGCGGCGATGTAAGGTTTCAAACCAAACCTCGAAGATGATTATAAACTAAATTCTTACATACGAAATTTCCAATTGGACTAACTGCTATGGACCAAAACTCTAAGATAATTAGAAACTTAATGCCTATGTACGACATTTCCAATTGATCTGATTTCTATGGAAAATGATCAATCATTTCCCATATCATCATTCATTTTTCATGATCATCATTTCATTTTTTTCTGATTTTCTAGGTCATTTTCTGACCTAGAAAATGATTAGAAACTAAATTTTTGCGTCCAACATTTCCAAATGGACTGATCGCTATGAAACATAACCTTGAAGTTGATTAGAAACTAAATTCATACATAAGACATTGCCAATTGGACTGATCGCTATGAAACATAACCTTGAAGTTGATTAGAAACTAAATTCATGCATAAGACATTGCCAATTGGACTGATCGCTATGAAACATAACCTTGAAGTTGATTAGAAACTAAATTCATGCATAAGACATTGCCAATTGCACTGATCGCTATGAAACATAACCTTGAAGTTGATTAGAAACTAAATTCATACATAAGACATTGCCAATTGGACTGATCGCTATGAAACATAACCTTGAAGTTGATTAGAAACTAAACTCATACATAAGACATTGCCAATTGGACTGATCGCTATGAAACATAACCTTGAAGTTGATTAGAAACTAAACTCATACATAAGACATTGCCAATTGGATTGAGGGTTGAGAAACTGAGATTCAAATTGATTAGGTTCAAGCAACTTTTCATTTTCAACGTAACAATTAGATAGGATAGATTTTAAAGTAATATAATCTTCTTATTTATGCGTAAAGCGTCTTTGAATCCACCTCCTTTAATCCCGACGTATAAATATTTTCTTCGACTTTTCTTGGTTTTAAGCAAATCAAACATGCGGTTTAGCGACCAACTTAAGATGGAGCTTCACTTGGGTTCAGCTAAATTATTATATTTTTTATAATTAATTAGTTTATAAGATATTTAGTAAAAAAATTGCTTAAAACAATAATTACACGGATATGTACGATAAGTTTGCTCAACAAATGTTTGTTTTAGTTAAAGCAATTTATTTAGAATTATTATTGTTTTATTCATTATGACGAAACAATTACGCAAAACTAAACGGTGTTCGTGAAGATACTAGGAATATGAATCGCTATTTACATTGTAAAACACGCTCGCCGAAGTTGGAACAAGTCCAGACATAACAGTTGGTGCAGACGGTCACTGCCTTCTAAATCTACATGTTATCGCCAGGCCTACTGTATCAGGATCTGGTGCGCCATAAATTTGTAATCCAGCCATGATTTGTGTAAGTGTCGATTAAATCATCCCGCCAACTAACCGCCTGATCCAACTAAGAAGATCATTGTGTAATATATGCAATGTCTTGTATATACTACCGATAAATACATTTTAAAATCAAAAAGAGTACATTCAAATTGTAATTTGTTTATTCGGACAAACTTTGCTGAAAAAGTACTTTGGTTTTTCATGGTTCATAGATCTCTACTCCTCACACTGACACCCGTTTAAATATGTACGCGAAATTAAGTTTGTAACTTTTAGCATTTTACTCACCTCGATCTCTGCTGTACACTTTTTTAAACGATCGTGAAAAATAGCACCTATTTCTAACCCGTTGTATCATAGCATCTAACAAGTTGACTCGTTTTAACAGCATTCCTGATCTGCCATCCCTTGGTTTTCAAGTAAGCACTTTAAACACGAAGGACTTTTAAACTTACACAAGTACATAAAGGAACGCTTCTTCGAAATATATCTTGAACACTTCTATAGATTTGTTCAACCTATGGCCCAACATTATTTATATTAACTAACAAATATTTCATAAAAGAATTATGGCAAAAACATTTCAGACTTTAAAACACTTTAAATGTGTAATCACACATTAAAGAGATTCAACATTTCACCAAACACTAAATAGAAACACCTACGCTGGAAATATTTCGTTCAGAACTGTAAGTACCTTTCTTTATCTTCCACAAACTTTATTATCGAATTCCCGACTTTTTGACATTTTTCAAACCGAGTTATAACATATGAAAGTCTTAACACATTCTCGTAAAAATGTATTTGTTGTGACTAATAAATTTATAATTATTTCTTGAAGTACCGTATAACTTATTATATATTTATTTTTCAAATCATTATTAAGGATTTTTAAACCTTTAACAATATATTGCGATCGACTCTGTGTACAGCATTAATTATGTGTCTTTGTTTAAAGTTTGTTATTGATGATGGAATGTTTAAAAGCATGACAGGATTTCGGACATTTGCCATCGTTATATGTTACAAAATGTATAACACAACGTTTCGAATTTGGAATCTATCCACTTCATCAGGTGGGGATGGGGTATTAATACATACAAATATAAAAAACAGAGAGAAGAGAAAGAAAAGGGTTTAAACATATCCAAAGGCTACTTGAGTGATGATACAGGGGGTTAATATCCCACTTTCGCCTGTGATGGTGTGACGTGTGATTGTGATTTTCGTACTCGTCATTTGTGCTTGGGACTTGCATTATGTGCAGTGACAACGCTTGGACTTGACATTTTAAATTCCCCCCTCCCACCTGACGAAGATTCTACTCCTCGAAACGTTGTGTTATACATTTTGTAATATATAACGACGGCAAAGTTCGTATTTTCTGTCATTAATTATGAAATATGTAAGCATGCAATTGTATTATATCAAGAAACTTAAATACGAAATATACGTGTTTAAGTCTTACCGTTTTTAAAATAATTTCTTTTCATTTCAAGCTCCTCTCTTTGCTCAAAAGCCTGTTTGGAAAAACATTGTTGAGAAACATTTATGTATTCTTCGTATAATGTATGCTCAATGAAATTGTTCTGAAGACACTACTTACAGGCAAATTTACAAAACTGGCAACCATATCGTTTTTAATTCTGTCAGATAACGCTAAGCAATACACCGTTTCTTCCCTCGGCTCTATAATCTTATGAAATATTTTATTCTAAAGCTAAGGTTATACGCCAATAATCTTTAAGATTTATTCTGATACTACTGCCAGTCAGTCATCAAAAAAATGTCATTTTGATTATATAAGATAATATTGCTACATTAAATATTCATAAGCTATGCCTGATTCAGGAACACTTCTAATATACTTGTAGTGTTAAAGATTTACTGTAAAATGAAGTATCTTGCAAAACTTTGCAACCACAAGATAACAGGAAAAATCGATGTTTTCTATTGCAACGCTATTACTTCTAAAACGGTTTTAGAATTAATTACACAATCCCACAACTATACGTAATAAGGTAGGTTTACTGTACGTAAAAGGAAGAAAGAAAGTAATACAGCCAAGAAGATAACAGCACCATTTTGTCTGCTCTGTACATTATTTTTCAGCTCAGAATGAATGGTCCGCTAAATATCACTTTTCACCTGTGGACTTGGCAAGCTCCCCAGCGCTCATACGCAGCTCTGCTCCGCTCGTTGCCAAATGTTTTCCGTACTTTTTAATTAGTCCGGCTTCTCAAGGAACACAACCAAATGTAAACACAGTACAATAACTCTGTCTCAATTGCTCGCAATTATTTAGTATTATTCTCCAAGTCATGTTATATTAATGATTCTAAATATATAAAATTACTAATATTGCATTTCCAGTAAAATATGGAAAAAACGTTGCAGCCGTTACAAATCAAAGGATTACGCTGGGAGCAATTATTATCCTCCACAGCTCCGCCGATTAATAACGATTATAGCCATTACGTGCACGTAATTACGAGTAATCAATAGCCTCTCATGTTAATTCAAGTGAATATCCATTGTTGAAATAAAAGATTATATCTTCTTTTATTGATTTATGTATTTATGGTAATGATATGCGAGAATATATCTGAATTACGAACGTATCATTAATGTTTGTAATACTCTGCCTCCTATTGTTATAACATTAGCTAAGTTGTGTTAATATTTCTTTTAATTGGAGCTGAACATTATTAGCTAGTCTCCGAGTAAATTAAGAAGGCGCAATAACTCATTAATCGTCCATTCAATCACATTACTAGTTCTAATGTGTCTAAAGTTTCAAGTAGGTTTTACAAGTGTGTATCTAGCATTTGAATTAAATTTTACAGTATTCCACGTAAAGAGCGAGATGCCGCACGCTTTATCACATGAGTCTTGGTGAAAAGCAGGGCGATCCGTTATCGTCAACTATCGTTTTGCCTTGTCAGTGATAGCCCTTCAAAATTTAGGTTTTGAACTGTCGACGCAACTTTTTTGCTTCTGCTAAAGATCCGTTTTAGTTTGCAGAATCGGAGTCTAAAGAGAAGTGTGGAGCAGGTAGCAACAGTACCGTAATACTCCTGCAATAAATTCAGAGCCAGATTATTGTCTCATTTTGGCCAACAAATATCAGGATATACGGGTTTCGATTACCCTACACTCACCTTAGGAGGAGAGGCATTTTACTGTACTGAGCAATGGCATGGATTTCAAGGTAAAGTAGAGACCGAAGAAGGTGGGTGGAGACACTCACTTAAACCTTGACCAGATAACAAGAATGAGTAACGCTTGAAAATGTACATTACTTTCCTTAACCCCACCCCAGTTGTGCTTGGAAAAGTAGCGTTGTTAAACCGCTGACTGCTGATGCCCGCCCAAATATACGCGTGGTAGCTTCTTTTCACATTACTGTGCGCGTAGATGTGAAGGATTCGTAATTGCGGCTTTTTCCACCATCGGTTTGGTACTAGGCAGAGCGCAAAGGTTCTATAAGTCACCATGTCACGACGTTATAGCAGTTCCGTATAGTCTGAGAAACGAATCACTTGGAATTTAAAAACCCGAATAAATATCTACTAAGTACCTTCGAAGTTAATAATGTGTTAGAGCACTAAATTACTGACGGAATTGAACATTGAAAAAGTCCAAACGTTACCCCCTCCCCTTCCGCAGACTGGATGGATTGACACATACCTTGGAAATCCATAATAGGATCATGTTCAGTCTGTCAGCAACAGCATCCCTCCAACAATATGTACTACAATGGGAAGACGATGTTTATAAGTTCAATGTCCGACACTCATGTGAAGTCAATGATTGCCACACCGTGCATATTGGTCGCATTGAGTTTATTCATTACCGTGGCTTCGACGTCATCCAATCCTCGCCAGACTGTGACATTGTAACACGGAATCTCAGATAGGAATTGTTGTTCCTCCATTGACTATAGTTTCAGGATGGCCAACCGGTTCTTGAGGTTGGCTCTGTCCTAAATTTACATCATTAGCAACAATAATGTTTTTCATCGTGCACGTTCAGTTAGCACAGAATCTGTACTATGTAATAAGATTAGGTATTCGCCTAGGTTGGCTAGTGGAACTGGGCTGACACCAGAGAGATGCGGGAGAGGAGTTCGAAGAGGTCAAATTAGGGGCACCAGCAATCTTCCACATGACATCGTTTCCTATCTTATTTTCATCCCTATATTCATTTTTACATATTTGTTTCCACCAAAGGTAAAAATGCATAATTTTGTGAAAACGTCAACTTTTAAAATGTGAAGTAAGTTACTTTTGAAGTTGCAGAACGTCGTATATTTACAATATGGCAGCAATACTTTTTTACGCATGTCGTAATAATCGTGATATAATTTTTGTATCATAGGCTTCGTATCCACTTGTAATAAATAAAACAGGTTTAACTCAAACATTATTTATCACAAAAGTAAACGATCCAGTAAAATAATCGCTAATCAATTTTTAAAGAGAATATGTCTTGCAACGTCAGCCATTAGTGAACTAACCGGCAGTATAATTACCGGTGAAGTCTTGAAGAGAATGTGTCTTTAACTCCACAATCGTTTATCACGAGTGAAGAACTATTAAAACACTACTGCCAACATTACCATCACATTCCCTCCCCGACCCTCCACGGCGCCCTACCTACCGCTACAGAACAATGGACTGATCACTCCTCACTGTTGGTACTTAAGGGCTCACCAGGGTTCTCCTGCCTGAGACACGTGACTTCCCTCTCGATCCTTTCTGTCTTAAAGTAGGGTTATCACATGTTGCTACTTACTAGCTACAACTTATGTAGCTGTTTGACTACTTGACATTATTAACATTCACTCGCAATTGATTTTAATATTATACTCTATTTGAGAATAAATTGAAACCATTGTCCATCTCTATGAAATTACAAATAAAGAAATTACAATGATGAGCTTATCTGCAATTATGTTTTCGGAATTCCTTCTGAGTTTCAACTAAGATTCCTTTTCAAGAATTAATTGTTAAGCACGCCCTCGAGAAATTTTTTCTACCCTCTTATCATGAGAGCTGACATGGGGAAAAGACAATCCCTTTGGATTGTAACCTTTAACGTTTTTAATCTTGTAACGTTTTGTTACAATCTAATCAACACTTTTTTCGTGAGAAGTGTAAAAAATCATTCGCATAAATGTGAGCACAATACCTCTGAGCCTAAGACCTAGCTTACAGGCCAACATAGAGGCATGTACGCATGATTTTACTAAACTCGTGGATTACGTCTATATAGGTTCAAAGTCAACAGTAAAACAAATTTAATCATCATAAAATTAAATACTTTAAAGTGTACAACTAATACAAAAAACTGGAAAAGGTAAGTCAACTCGAAGTACTGGTTGTATTTATATTTCTAACGAGCAGCTAACTCCGGCTTAATTAAAAGTGGCTACAGTCCAAGTAAGAATACCTTTTATGTCCCGCCTAAGAGAACTTTCCGTGAAACATTTTCCCCGGCTCCCGTTTGATTAACTCACCGATTTAGAGTGAACAGCCACAGCCGTAACCTACGTTACTGCTGCTCTTAATTATACCATTACGTGCGGTTAACACTTACTTACACTTAAAGTGTAATATTTGCCCGGCCCGCGGCCCTCTAAACTGTTATTTGTAGCACAGAGATATGAAGAGCGTGTATTAACTTGGCAGATCTCCATTGTACGCTTTCAAGCCGCCGTTCATTGTGTTGCCGTCGCCAAGCGTGTTTTATTACTTTCCTGCATTGTGAGGTCTACGCTGCAGGACACGATTATTTCACCTCTCGTACTTGGCAGATCTCCATTGTACGCTTTCAAGCCGCCGTTCATTGTGTTGCCGTCGCCAAGCGTGTTTTATTACTTTCCTGCATTGTGAGGTCTACGCTGCAGGACACGATTATTTCACCTCTCGTACTTGGCAGATCTCCATTGTACGCTTTCAAGCCGCCGTTTCATTGTGTTGCCGTCGCCAAGCGTGTTTTATTACTTTCCTGCATTGTGAGGTCTACGCTGCAGGACACGATTATTTTACCTCTCGTACTTGGCAGATTTCCATTGTACGCTTTCAACCCGCCGTTCATTTTGTTGCCGTCGCCAAGCGTGTTTTATTACTTTCCTGCATTGTGAGGTCTACGCTGCAGGACACGATTATTTCACCTCTCGTACTTGGCAGACCTCCATTGTACGCTTTCAAGCCGCCGTTCATTTTGTTGCCGTCGCCAAGCTGTTTTATTACTTTCCTGCATTGTGAGGTCTACGCTGCAGGACACGATTATTTCACCTCTCGTACTTGGCAGACCTCCATTGTACGCTTTCAAGCCGCCGTTCATTTTGTTGCCGTCGCCAAGCTGTTTTATTACTTTCCTGCATTGTGAGGTCTACGCTGCAGGACACGATTATTTCACCTCTAATACTTGGCCGAAGAGATGCTGTCGCTACTATCTATTGCAACTGTCAAGATTTCATTAATACCGTTGCATTTGAGGAAATCGATTCTTTTCTCTTCTCGTGACGCACGAGGCGGGGAAAGAATACACGTTTTGTTACAGCCTTATCAATAGCTACACATTTTCCATAAAAAGCGATTTTTGAAAAGAGTTCAAAGGAATCAAAACTATTATTGGATAAGTCGTTAAGAATTTAAACCAAAAAATCGCATTTGATAAAGTCGATAGAAACACATATTCAGCTGTTATATAAAATAAATCCAACTCACATTAACCATTTATTTATGATTCATTCGTTTGCTCCAAGAAAATGTATTTGTTTCGCCCCTTAAGCAAAATCAATACTGAAATCTCAATACGGGGAAGTGACGCAGAAGAATTCCTGGCAGTTATTAAATGGCAGAAATAAAACAGATTGAACCAGCTCGACGTGAAAGCTAATACAAAACCTAAAACCATTATTTCTCGGAAATATCTCTTTTAGTAAATAGATCTGTCTTTGATCGGTATCTAATGATTAGAACTATACCGCTTTCTTAATGAATCTACTAGTATCATTTGGCTTTATTTATTAGTCAGAACAACATTCCATTCCCAGTCCATTCCAGCGGTCGTACAGAAAGAATAATTTCATTAATCAAACCAATTTATTGGAAGTTTAAGAATTAAGGTTACACATTACATTATTTACGATTAAGTATTTACAGTCATTGTTGCCTCATTATTATCAGATATTTTGCAGTAAAAAGTGTTTAGTAAAACATCTTATAACTAAACTTTTTATTTCATTATATTCTTTTTCTGCGCGACACTAGACATCAGACGACCTTTCTCAAATACGTTGGAAAATGCTTCTTGACAAAAGTCATATCCTATACCAAATTAGTTAATTCCTAGCCAACCCCTAACATTTACCTATGTGTACAGCGGTTATGAATGAAAGTAAAAGTAAAACGTTGGCACAATGTAACTAAATATAACAGTGGAACCTAGGAGGGTAGTTCAAGGTGACCCCAGAACTCGCCATTGATAGTAAATTGTGATTGTAACTTGTCGTTGAACAACTCTGGCTACGTTACAGGTCACAGACCCGAGAGCAAAGGTCAGACCGTTCTGTGACATGCGACATTGAACTTTGACACTGCAAAATAGCTGTTTGTTACACGTGATCAGCAATATACTACACAAGCGTGTCCAACATTATAAACAACATTATATAAATTAGTCTGATTAGGCACTTCTTGAACACAATTAAAACACTGCGTTTCTTTGTAACAATACTCAATGTTTTGAGTTTTTTAACACTGTCTGCAAATTTTCAGAAGAACAACACTCTCGAGATCATATCCTCTTACGTGAATACTTTTCTATGTATAAGTTTTCCTTAAAAGTCACTTTTAACGTAAAACTAAATTTTTATTCAAGACAAGCAATCTAATATATATAAAAAATAATTGAAAAACCAATCTTGCCGTTCTTTAATATTAAATTTAGAGTACTCACATACTTGAAGTAATCTTAGTTGGTAAATTACCTGAAACAGAAACAATGAAATTAATTAAAATATAACTCATCAAACAATTATGTAGATTAAAAATGTAGGTCTAAGCAAAAAAGACAGGGAAAACGTAATTAAAAAATGAACAAGATTATAGGATAAAAAACGATTGAACCTATAATTCCAATTTACCCTTAGGAAATGTGTTCTAATTGTATAAGTGGCGACTGGACAGAATTGATTCAATTGACGGAGGGATATTGTGCGGGTCACGGTGTTATTAGACACTAGAGACAATTAGGCAGCGCAGAAGGCTCTCAAGCACCGCGACTTTTCCAACTCCACTCGTGTTGATGGCTCCATAAAAAGTATCCATTTTCCTTGCTTGCGCAAAGCGGCCGGGGCTCAGCTGACAAGTGCAAATTCTGCACCACGTTGTGCCCACTTGGCACTACAAAGCCAACTCTGCGGGACACGGTGTTATTAGACACTAGAGACAATTAGGCAGCGCAGAAGGCTCTCAAGCACCGCGACTTTTCCAACTCCACTCGTGTTGATGGCTCCATAAAAAGTATCAATTTTCCTTGCTTGCGCAAAGCGGCCGGGGCTCAGCTGACAAGTGCAAATTCTGCACCACGTTGTGCCCACTTAGCACTACAAAGCCAACTAGATTAGCATGAGAATGCGCTAACTATCGGGAGTTGGTTGTCGTGTCGCAATCGCCATCAAAACAAAGGCTCGTCAGCCCGTAGCACAGAGAACGTCTTTTTGGATCTTTCAGTCTGTCTGCATCGGTTACATAATTTAATACTAAAAGTATAGGATCCACGAGCCAATTTCTAACTTTATAAACACAACCTGAGTATTGAAACTTTTAATTTATATTACTGTGCTTGACACACTTAAAACCGACCATCATAATACATAAATAATCGTTATACCACTTTGAGACAACTAGCTGAAGAGAATGAAAGTGGCTGAGTATTGAAACTTTTAATTTATATTACTGTGCTTGACACACTTAAAACCGACCATCATAATACATAAATAATCGTTATACCACTTTGAGACAACTAGCTGAAGAGAATGAAAGTGGCTGAGTATTGAAACTTTTAATTTATATTACTGTGCTTGACACACTTAAAACCGACCATCATAATACATAAATAATCGTTATACCACTTTGAGACAACTAGCTGAAGAGAATGAAAGTGGCTGAGTATTGAAACTTTTAATTTATATTACTGTGCTTGACACACTTAAAACCGACCATCATAATACATAAATAATCGTTATACCACTTTGAGACAACTAGCTGAAGAGAATGAAAGTGGCTGAGTATTGAAACTTTTAATTTATATTACTGTGCTTGACACACTTAAAACCGACCATCATAATACATAAATAATCGTTATACCACTTTGAGACAACTAGCTGAAGAGAATGAAAGTGGCCACTTTCAAGATGTGTATATTGTTAGCTGATGCTGATTTAAAACTTATTTCCGTCAGCCACAAAGAAAAACTTCAAACCAACACCACAAAAGATTAGGCAGTTTTACAGAAAACTGCCTAATTAATCACTTCAGTCGCGATAATATTCAAATAAACCTTGTTTCCTATCGAGACTCGTAGTTAATAAAATTACAGAAAGTGTTTAGAACTGTACAAACTCTTAAACGTCAAAAGTTCTCAACAATAACATGGAACTCTACTTCTTTACTACCAAATCTGTAAACGTTTAATTAATTTAAACAGTTTCTTGAATCGCTAAAACTTTTATAATTGAATGAAAGGAATCGAGTAAAACGTGACAAAGAACATCTAAAATTACTTTGGCAACATAATGACAGCTTGAACAACGCTTCTTATTGAACAGCAAAGGTATACGATGTTACGATTGTTTAAATTAAAATTTTTGGAATGAAGCTATTAGTTTGGCAGCCTTCCTCAAAATAACATAATTAATTATAAACACTAATTCCAAAAAGCATAATTTTCGTTTGAAACGTGTTTTGCAAATTTCTTCAACAATCTGTTTTTGCACTTCTTAATTAGCGATTATTACTAAAGTGAAATGTTGACGTTAATTTCTGTAAAAGATCCCTCGGTGAAGTAGACGGGAGAAACGGGAGAGTTTAAGCCTTGGCTGCTTTTTCACAGAATTGAACTAAATTGAAATCTTAATGCTACCCGCGTTCTGTAACACAATTAACTACTAAATAAAACTTTAAATTGCGTTTGCTAAGTAAAACTACGTTAACATTCAACAACACTGCTAAGTATTTTATCCGCTGCTAGACTATCTTGTTTGAGTTACATTTAACTTATTACTTGTAAGTACATACTTGCGTAGTATAAGAAGGCAAGAAATTATTAGACAACTATAATTGTTGCTGGTAGTAAATAAAAATAATAAAACTATGCTCTTCAGAAGGTACATTAAATGCTGTTCTATTGAGTGTACCGGATTTTCTTAGTTTTGCTGTTTAATATTTTTAAATCCTTTGACAATTAAGTGGAACGAATACCTCAGTATTTTAAAGGATAGTAGTGGAGCGTTGAGCACTAATCTGCCATACGTGTTTACAATGGTAAGCAGGGAGTTATATTCTTTGTTCTTTTCCATTTCAGCGGAGAGGAGCGAGCCCTTAGGGCACAAGCAAGAACGTTCTGATATGAAATTCGATCAGGGAGTCAGCGGTGACCTGACGCACAGAACAAAGGACAATTACCCCCGGTGTAATATGACTGTGACCGTGGCGGACCAGGTTAACCCTTGCTTCCGCTACGCGCCGGTCCAGGCTGCGCCATTCTCCTCGCGCTTTGAACACGGACTTCTGTGACTCAAAGTTGCCACCGAACTCGTGGTGACTCCACAAACACCATTTGCCACAGTGACTACGGTATATCGGACGCTGGTTAGGTTGTGGAACAGTGGGTTCAGTTGTTCAACACCGATGAGTACGGCTGTTCCTGGCTCAAAAGTACAGTATTGAGGCCAGTTATACCAATGGGATCTTGACTGGTTTTTATCTGTATTAGACTTTAAAATTAAGTAGATCCATTCTCACTTGGCTTCCTCCACCATTCTTCTTGGGCAGTTTTAGATACCGTGTAAGGTTTGTTCTATTGCCTTGGTTGGGTAGAAAAACAGCGAATTCGGAAACATTAACGGACGATGCCTCACTGTAAACAAATCTTGACAGTTAGATTTGAGAAGCATTACGCAATTGTAAGCTCTTAAAACTTAGAGTCAGTGGAGAGCATCATAGCTTGCATAAAGAATGCCTGGATTGCTGATGAAGAACTCTTTTCGCAAGCATGGCTGATGTATGGGCACAGACCGTTGGGCATCCACAATACACAAATCCCATACTTCCTATCTACCTCAAGTGGAAACGAAGCCGATTGCTGACCAACTGAGAATTGCATTTCCTACCCGGTGGTTGGTGCTTGCTTATGACATTAGCGATAATATATCAATCGGAGGACTGAAGATTTAGAGACCATAGAGATGGCGAAGTTCGTCTTCTCACAATGTACGATCACTGACGTGTAGTCTAATTGCCTGAACAGAATGCAGAGAATTTCGCGAGTTTGGTCTCGAGATCGGGTGTTTATGAGAACTCTGGTTTTTAGGCACGCTCTTATGAATTTCAGTACGTAAAATTAAATAACTACCTCAACTGTAAGGGATGTGCAAAGTTTGCCCTCTCCCCTTTCATCTGTTGGAGTCAGTTAAATAAAGTAGAAGTCATAAATTGCTACTATATTAGTACATAGCTTTTATTTATATTTTCCTTTCGTTTCCGTATGTGTTGTTGCAATAAAAATAAACCGAACCGATGTCGTTCTGTGAGCAAGTACAGTGTAACAAGTTAAGATTACGTCACACTACGCGTCACGTAACAGGCTTCGCTGAGGTTGCATGCACAATTTCAAATTTACATAGCTCATTTCATTACCTAGATGTCCTGCGGACAAAAGATAAATTGTGTGTGCCTAAGCCGCTCAGCCAAATTCCATGGTTAGAGATGCGGCATCACAGAACTCACGTAGTGATGGTCTTTCGTGCAAATTCGAAATGTACAGGTAAATTCTTGCTCGAGATATCTTGCCACATGATAAATTCAAATTTCGTTCAGTAAGTTAGGTTTTGTAGCAGTGTTCAAATAAAAGTTCCGGTAAGCTAGCGAACGTCTATTATATTTTCTTTTGACTATATAAATATTAACCTTATGGCTGTGCACAATTTGTTAACAAATTTATTAATTCAGATATTTTCTAGTTTTCATCATGGCTACCCATTAGATCAATGTAATATATTGTTCACCCACGCTGAGCCAAATTCCGCGAACTAACGTGCACGGTAATCTAACTCAGTGTTCTTCATGTATAAATGAAGCTTCATGCAGAATAGCAAATATAGTCAGTTCGTTTTATAGATATCGTGCGGACTGACAAACAGACGGATGGAGAGCAGACAGACGAGACAGAAATGAAACGTTTCTAGCTCCACGAGTGATAGGCTTTGCTAAAGCTCAGCTTTCTAACTTCTCTATAACGTAAAAAATCTCACTCGTAAAATTTATAAATTTATTTTTAGGAGGCAAATACGTAACAAAACCTGTTTTCAATTTATTTAAACGCAAGTTAGTAACTATGAGGAGGTTAATATCAATTACACAGAATCGGCACCTTAAAAGAATAATAATTATTATTTAAATTCGTGGAATCCAATTAATACAAAAAATACATTTGGATGTACGGTAAGCAAAACTAGACTAGGACGCACTCAAAGGAACGTAACAATTTATCATAACGCAGATATGGTAGGAAGGGTTGATTCAATGCGAACGTCGAGTTTCACCCAGTTCACCTTCCTCTTACGTGCAGCACTTGAAATCTGGTGCTTTCGTATACTTGACTCCTGAAGTCTGGAGTCATTTTCGTCTGAGAGTGTGCACCTGATGAGACAATGAGAATTACTTTTCACCTAGATTGCACTACATTATGTAGATTACTTTGCACGTTATGTAGATGCTGCACGTAAGAGAAAGGTAAACTGGAAACAAACTCAACACTCGCAAATTGATCACGTCTTTTAAAAATTAATTCCCAGTATAAATCGGATTGAAAAGCATAAACGCCAATACAACAGACGGTCATTACTTGGACCGATTGAAGTTTCCCAACAAATGCGGTAATTAGTTTAGTAATTAATGGTGCCAATTTCAGCATCGGCGGACGATAATCGTCACAGCCGAGGGTTACAGTGACACTGGGCCTAATTACACACATGCATCAGACAGTGTACAAGCCTTTATTGACTCATCCCACTCACTTCCACCCACCCACTACTGACGCCCGTCGACTGCTTGCAAGCTAACCTACTAATACTCACAAGTAGCCTACATGTTTACAACGCCCAAAACATTATCTTTGAGTATTGTAGCATGTGCGAGTTTTAATATATACTTACTTAATGGGTTTTTAATTGCACCCAGAAAATAAAATTTCATTCTTCTGATTTTTATCTATAGAGAAAATACCTTTAGTTAAGCCATAATAACAATGTTAAACTTCTACAACTTTTTCCAAACGTTTTTTTCATTTTTTAAGTGTATAATTTTTTAATATTTAAACAATGGATTATAAAGAAAATTGAGAATTTTTTATAGATACAGTAACTAATTAAACAACAAATTTGTGGCAATGTGCAATTATTGTATCTTTAAATGAGACATGTGTCATAATTCTAGGATTAAAAATAAGGGCGCATAAGTATTTTAAGTGTTGTTGTTATAGGTCTGGAATAAAATGGCCGCTAGCACAGCCACTATATTCTTAAAGCACCATTTCCAAAGTCACAAATTATAATACTGGCTTGACTAGAATGTGTTTGGACGCCATATGTAGCTGTCTTGTAATACTTGTGTTGTAACTCTGTACCATAAATATTTTAAATAATGCACCTTTATAATATAATTAACCTAATAATGCTATAAATAAAAATCTATATAATTTACGTTGGTTAACTTTTTGTTTCCTAAGTTTTCCATCACACCCAACAAGTAGTTCTTTTTAACAAATCTCTAATATGTCTATATATTTTTTAAAGCTACTTGCAATTTGCATATTTGTAAATTGTGCCAATTACCAATTAGCCTTCAAAAAAATAATGAATTTTTAGTTAAGAATTATAAATTAAAATGTCTATGTGTGTACGTCCTCGTATGTTATATGAAAGATGTTATAAGAGACGCGTGCTTGTCAAGCTTAATTCTAACTTTACAAATAAACTGTTCGGTTGTACAAATACGACTGAGAAAACCTCTGGCTCTTAACCAATAGTTTAGACAGCTGGATAACGAGCCAATTCAGATCTCAGATCGATGCGACTCAGTCTGGTTTGTGTAGGCAATGTGTAGTGTAATGATGTTTTGACAGCAGAGAACACTGTCTGTACTGTTTACTCGTTTCCTTCTCCAGTTTCCCAGCCAACACCTTGGCTAAACCCTTCCTCTTCTTTAACATTGGGGAAATGGACTTCTGGGGGGAACTGAGTTCTTACTGGGTTACCTCCGACAAAGCGACTGATTAGTGGTTACTCAGTGCGAAAAAGACCTGAACTCAAATTGCATGCCACAAAGCAAACTGTTGGAATAAAAGAATTAGTGAAGACTTTAAGAACAGGATTCATGACTTGAATATACGGAGACGTTCTCAAATCAAGTCGTTACACTTATGGCAAAGATAACACTTCCGACACTAAGCAACTTCATGTGGTAATAGTGCAACGATTTCGCCTCACAAGCAATGCGGAGTACATATCGGTCAGCCAGTAACTTTCCGTCTACAGGCAGCATTCCCGTCCAATAGCTCAGAGAGAAAACAATCTATCAATCTGTACTGTCCACCAGAACTTTCCCAGACTACGAGACCCTTACACATTGCACCGCAGAAGAATAGCGTGTGGCAAAGGAGAAAGTAGACCGTTCCCTCTTCTATAAATTCCGGGAGAATGAACTAAAAATTGCAAATAACATATTGCATACAAACCCAACAAACAAATAAATTAAAATACTGTTCACATTTTAACTATAACGTTTGCAATCGAACACGCCCCAATCTAAGTATTATCAGTGTGTTTTATATCGATTAGGTGAGGCTCTTATGCACGTCTGAATTTGTTCATTGTTCCCCATTTAATCAGCAACTTAGATACAAAAAATGTCATATTTCAGAATTTTGACCGAATAGTTTGCCCGATCTGAATATCAATAGCCTTTAAAGAATGTTGCATGGACAAAAACAAAAACGATAACGATTTGTCAGACATCGTTGATTTTATTTATGTTAATAACGGTTTTAGTTTGATTTTATCTGCTACAGTTATTTTCCATTTTCGTATACTTAGTAAACACAGGTGAAATTGACAAAACTACAACAAAATACTATTTCATGTCTTGTATTATCAGTTGGATGAACTATCATAGATGAATATTATGACACCAGTGTCCTCATATTATTTCCTATGTCCTCTTACTAGCCTATTGCCCCTTATGCATTTTGTTAATCCATTTACACACGCACGCACGCGCGCGCGCGCGCGCACACACACACACACACACACACACACACACACACACACACACACACACACACACACACACACACACACACACACACACACCTATATATCTTTTGTAGTTTATTTTCTGGAAATTTCTTTAAAAAGAAAATTACATGTTATTAATTCCCCAATATTTAAAAGAAAACACATTTGTTTGGACGACCATCTATTTTCAGCCATACATAACATATATCATAGTAAACTTTTTTTACATTTTGGCCTTCCTTATTATTTTTGTTGTGAATCCAATTAACAAGATTTAAAATATCAATAAATACAATTTTTTAACGAGCAAAAACAGTCCCACAATCATCTTGCACAATTTTCAAGAAACCCTCCAGTTTATTTTCAACTATGGTTTAAAAGTCCTGTCATGATCAATATTCCATCAAACATTGATAACAACCACAGTTAATACTGTTTCCACGTATCACGAAATCCGCGAGGTTGCCTCATATGACGGCCTGGACATATAATGTGAGGAAATTGAAGGCCGTACATAGTTTGTTCTGTCACCTTTATTGTGAAAAGTATATTTTACCAAAAAGGTGGATTTAAAAACCACACATACCAAAGTAAAGTACTAAGAAAGAGAGTGTGGTCCACCCGGTTTGTGGGTTGTTTTACTAGTCTATTTGGCTTTCGATATTTCCCACTCATGGCCACTTGACAGTCCCACGGTCGGAAGATCGACCGATCGACTGTTGCGTAACGCTGAAGACACAAAGAGCCGGCCAGGGCCAGTCGTGACTATGGGTGGGTACGCTGCTGCGCTGGTGACACAATGTCACAGACATGAAAGTGACATTTGTCTTGTGACAGTGACACGTTACACGTGTACAGTAGACGGTACAGGCATTCACGTACATACACTCCGTCCTTCCTCCTTCTTTATTGTCTCGTCTGTAGTGAAATAATATTTGTGGGCCAGTCAAGGATGATCACATAGCGTATGATATTTCTATTGCGAAAGAATCCAATCAAGCTAAAAATATAATCTATAATATTTTGCTACCAAAATAGTATCCTTGTGAACACGATTCACGAACACCAATGGACTGGGGAAACCCACTCTTTCTAATAGCCATTTAATTGCTGATTAATCACTTTTGAAAATATTTTAATCTCTTTTAATCAGACTGATTTTGCGGATTCCTTTTTTATTCTTAAGACTTTGGGGCTGTGACTTGGCTATGACTGTCTAAGATAAAATGTATTGACAAATAGACCTCGTCGATTATGCTGATTAACACTAGGTGTTTATGTATATTATGAAAAGGATCAAATTTATATTTACAGATTTGCGGTTATAGAGGTACCTAGTTAAATGTGTGGATAACGGGAGGTTAAACTAGGACTGGAAGTAGTGTTTTTTTAAATCTTCCATTGGCCTGAATTCTAAATAAAAAATTTTCCAATACGCAGTTTTTCTTGTCAAGTTAACTTGATAACAACTCCCTTAAATATTAATAGACCTATTAAAATCAATATATTTATATCTTATTATTTAATACTGCAGTAAACATGTCAAGCTTTCTCAATAACATAACTTACTAATACAAATGGGAATAAATTAAACCATTAATGGCAGTCCACTTACTCCACAAACGGCAAAACACCGAATTCCTATAGTGTCATTAAAAATTGACTATTGATTTTATGTAAATTTTCTCTAGAAGATATTATAGGGAGCAAACAAAGATCTGAAGCTTTACTTGTAGGTATAATTTATCTTCCAGAGGAACTTCGCATGTATTATATTTACAAACCAATAATTATAACTGAATAAATTACAATTTTTACCACAAAACACCTTTATTTGTTAACATATTAATCCAGAAAAGACACACTGTCTTTATTGGCGTTTTTTTTTTTTTTTTAAAGGCCTTTGTCCCATCATCGATGACTACGACATCCATTGCATTTTTTATTTTTCATTTTGAAATTGAAAAACTACAGAATTTGAAAGACAGCCCCAAGCACATCACATATTCTAGAACTGTCTTCTAGAATCTAGTCTAGTCTAGTTGTGAAAATAACTACAGGGTGTATTGTAAATTAACAGAAGTTTATACTTTGCGTTGGTTCTAGTATCGTTGTATTATAAATACTCGCAAAACACCTAACCGCTGAGCATGAGAACATCTCTTTGTCTTGTAAAATTAATGCAATAATAATTACTGATGTTTGCATTATGAAACTGAATCAGTCATTAGGAGACTTGACGGTGGACTAACGTGATACCACGTAACATATGATGTTTAATGTAACAGTTTCAGACCTTCATGCGCCGCCTTGTGAATGTTGTGTGTGTTTCAGCCAACACAGGTGTAAACAAAACAAATCCTAACTGTGTCGGCTGACCGAGAAGGATATCAAACCCACAAGAACGGAACGAGCCAACCTGCTACTATCCGGTAACGTGGGAAGGCTCTGAGCGTGACCGTGACGTGACATAACCTCAAACCTGGGCCAGCAGCGCGGCAAACCGCGTCGCGCGACGGCGGGAAGCTCGCGTCAACGCACGGAGCGGTAAAAATACACCTGAGACGACCCACACTCTACCCGATCAGCTGTTTGTAATGAGCAGCTGGCGACCGACCGCTCCGCGCTCACGGCAAACACGTCTAATGAACAGCTGATCAACCTCGTGAGGTTTCTTTATCAGGTCCAAGCACCGTTGTACAAATGTAATATCCTACATAGCTTAGCTTAGAGGGCCCGTCTTTCCTAGAGGTCCAGGTTCCAAGAGCCAATTTGCTTTCTATAAGCATACAAACTGGTTTTTCTTGAATATCATCGTCAGACCCACGACGTGACAGGTTTGTCTAGGTGGAGGGCAAAATCGGAGGGTACCTAAAGGGTTAAAAGTATGAAACGATGATTTTTATATATGATACTTTTCTTAGTTTGACATTCTTAAAACCAACCGCCAGACACATAACTGAAAGTCAAGTTAGAGTCAGCGAACATTATACATTCTATACTCAAAGTGGCGAGTTTTAATTTATTTTTATGTAGTTGTCTTACGGTCGGTTTTAAGTGTATCGGGCTTGAAAACGTATAATCTGAGAAACATAATAGGAAAAATTCCTCTTATCGATTCCACAAAACCCCGCATTGTGTGCTTTTCCACAAGTTGTCTTACGGTCGGTTTTAAGTGTATCGGGCTTGAAAACGTATAATCTGAGAAACATAATAGGAAAAATTCCTCTTATCGATTCCACAAAACCCCGCATTGTGTGCTTTTCCACAAGTTGTCTTACGGTCGGTTTTAAGTGTATCGGGCTTGAAAACGTATAATCTGAGAAACATAATAGGAAAAATTCCTCTTATCGATTCCACAAAACCCCGCATTGTGTGCTTTTACACTGAAAATTATCTCTCAGTTCCTAGATTATTAGTTACTAACGAAACCAATACTGAAGATGTTCAAAGGTTTTACATGAGACGACATTTGAAATTCGTATGGGCGGACCCGTCTGTGTTTTAGAATGTTATGATCTTAATTCAAACGTACCTTAGAAAGAGCAGGTTCAATGTAGACCGAGTATTGTCTACATATAGCATAAGATCAGGAATAATACGTTAGATATGTTCTAAACTGTAAATTTTGATATTTTATCCGATTATGTGATTCTAGTTGTTCATTGTGATACGAAACGAATCCAAATCTTAAGAATGCAACAATACTCGGTTTACATTACAAGATTAAATCTGTGCAATCCTGATCAAACTGAAAAAATAATAACATTTTATCGACTATAATCAATTCTAGTCCTACAGAGAGGAAACTTGAAACTGGCTTTATGTATAGAGAAATATAATTACAGAACACAATTTTTTATTTCACTACATTTACTTCACAGTGAGCAGCTCTGTGAAGCGAGTCATGCAAGCCGCAATTGCACAGAAAACGCACCGCACAAAGGTTCCGACTAAAACTACCACTTTTCCAATTAAATCTTCCATAGGCCAGGTCAATAAACAAATTAAAATGCACTAAGTAAACAAGTCTCGGCCGGGGTGAGATATTTGGCGCCACTTCTGTTAGGGTGCTGGCGGGGTGTCCGGGGTGGTGGTGGGAGGGTATAGTCCAGTACCAATTTCAGGGCATTACCCTGCTTACTGCGGCGACTGAGATTTACTGCTTAGGGAAATACTTTTTAACGTTTCTGAATGTTGGTAATCTTCGCCTTAAACTGTTTCTGGCGCAAACTATGTCACTTATTACTTTGTCAAACACAGTGCAGCAGAATATACGTACCATAATACATGCTTTTTCTATGTTCAATTTTGATGTACGCTATATTAATTTTCGTTACTATAACAGAATATAAATAATTAAAAATAAAAACGTCGATGAATCGTTTAATTTACACATGAACAAGTCTTTTCTTTTTCTCTGAAAACAGTCCGAATTAACAATGCCCTATGTACTGCCTAGTTACTACCACTGGATACAGCTGCTAGTAACACAATCCAATGAGCAGTTTATAGTGTTTTTGTCCAGATCGAATAATCCTCAAAATATTTCATTTGTTAATTAACCCCACCCTGTGATATAGGCAAGGCACCTATAGATTTTGATTTCAAAGCATTTAGAGGTTTCTATGATAATACCTGCAAACTGATACGGTTCCCTCTGAGTGATCACGCTCCCTATAACTCAAAAAGGGCGCCTTTTCTAGTGTTTACAACATGACCGGGAACCAGAGTGATATTACGCCTATACTCGTCAGATTTTCGAAACTGTATTCTAAGAGTAGCTGGGCTGCAACACTTTTCCATAAGTACCAGCCTTTAGAAAAAAAAAACACTTAAGATTATTACATAATTCAGTTAATTCAGTTACTTTCTTGGTATTTAAATTTATCAACAATTCGTCAATCGTCAACACATTCAAATTCTAATTTTCTTTATTGCAGTAAACAATTTAAACAATTTTACTGCATGCATCGGTAACATAATTTATAATAATACAATTATACATATTTGCATTAAGTTTCAAACATTCATCTCGACTTATGTTACATTGATTAATATCTTTCTTACAATCCCCAAAACTAAAATTTGATTCATTTCGTCAACAGAGTTGACAAAATAGTTTTACTGTTCGCAGCGTATATACAAAGAAAACTGTGTATAACAATTTTTATTTCAAATAAAGAGCTCGATACATTTCCTTTTCAATCAAGTCAGCTCCCCCTGCCTCCGCGCTGGCACATTTACCGAAGGAGTCAACATCAAAGGCAGATTATTATTTCGATATTGAAGGCTGAGCAAACTCAGTACTGCTCTGGGAAATAACCGATACCACCGCCAATACTTCTTAGTGTCAAAGGTCGCCTGAAAACCCTTTCGGGACGGCTTCGTCCTGATCTGGCTTAAGGTTAACAACATTTCTAGAAATGGTGGATCGTTTTAAGTTTTGTTTCATTACAGCTATACTGTAGGACCATCACATCATTGCTATTGAAGAGTATAAAATTCTAGATTCTCAACAAAAGTGTCAGTATTGCCAAAGGATTTGGCAAGGATTTGCCAAATGTTACTTATGGAGGAATCCATAATGTATGTTGAATCAAAACGTAGAACTTTGAATCTCAGTTTCGTAATCTCAGTTCATCTCGATTACCAGAGGAGGGCCGCACCTCATATAAGGTGTTAGTGCGATTGTTATATAACCACAAAAGGTTGGCTTGGGCATCGTTACGCGTCCCATTTCCCAGAGAGAGAGAGAGAGTGTGTGTGTGTAAAAACATGAGAGACAGATTTCAATAGCCCTAAATTATCCTTTAAACACTATTTCCAAGTTGTTACACAACAGTGATTCGCTATTATGGCAAGCTACTATAACACGATTTCCTTCCCAAATTCAACCATATGGTGTGACCTGTACACGTAAACAACCTGTGTCACCTGGAGGGTTTATGCAAACTTTGAAGAGATGCAATGGGCCTCAAATGATCTTGTAAATCCGACTTAAAATCGTTAGACTGCAAGGCTTTCAGTGCTACAATCAAAACCCAGAGGGGAAAGGCACGACTGTTACTTTATATGGAACAAAAATATCCTGGACGCACGAGACTGTACAAGGCCAAGTTGAAGGTCGATCTCTGAGTCCGCTTAGCCGCGCCGGCACAGCCGGTAGGCCGCGGTTCCGTCCCACTTGGCAGGATCGCCAACTAAAGAACGGCTCATGAATTTTATTTAGGCCAGTGGCCACCTAACGGCGGGTGGCCTTCAGCGCTACTGGCGTGCCAGCCTGGGGAATGAGCGCTGACGCCGTGTTATTCAAATCGCCCAGTGGAGTCCTCATACGCCGCTCCTGAATCGTCTGTTTCCAAATGTCAACAGGGTGCTTAAATTTATTAAAAGGTTAAAAAAGCCAAATTAATAAAAAAAAATCATACACCAAGAAGTTTTGTATGATAAAATAGACTCTCGATAGTTCGACACTTCAGTCCCAACACGTTCAGTAGTCCGACGTCGAATGAATCATCGGTTAGTACGTAAACGTTGAGTCATGTCGTGATTTGTATATCAGACGTAAAAAATGTTTTCTGTTTTCGTAAGATATAACGCTTAAATTGATTATTTGGTAACACTGATAGCCGAAGAGATCATAGTAGTACACCATAAATAGAATGCTCTGGGATTAACAGTTAAATTTAGTGACATATACAGCAAATAATTGGTAGTCCAACATTTTCGACTATCCAAACCCCCTTGGCCTCGTCCCAAACCCAAACCTTCAGACTGTCCAAAGAATATTGTAGTCAGGACATGACAATTAATTTCATATTACAACAAACCATAATTTTGGGCTTTTAAAAAAATTTAAAGGATTGTTGCAAAAACCTGCTTAACCACTATCCGTACTCTACTTTATTTACTATACAGTCGTATGGATGAATAAATTAAACACACTTTTCTGTTTAGAGACCCCGGAAGACTGGAAGTTTCAATGAAGATCTAAGTTCCAATTCTGACCACTACAACACCGCCTCCTACCACAGGAGGATGTAACAATTGGCCCAGCTGACATTACCAGTGTACAATATGAAAGCAATTAATGCAATTTCAACCAGCCTGAATATCCCATGTCATACTAGTGGGATGTTGCCTTTGTAAACAATCGGTGATTTGCGGGGAAACACCATTCCAGATATTGACTAACGTTTCAATTATTGCTGCACAGTAAACAAACTCGTGGCGCTCGTTGCCATGGCAACTGTGAGATGTGGGTCAGAGCTAGTCGGAGCGTGCTAGCCGTGGCAACCCATTAGTATAACAGGGCTTCTCTCATCCCCACTCGCTGGCTTTTGTTGTTTCTCTATGTCCCATTACTGGTGATCGTTTCGTTTCCGACTTCAGTTAAGTCGCTTAGTCTCCGCAGTAGATACGGTTCTTCGGTTGCTTGTTAGTGGTGTTGTTTTGTCGCACAATATACGTCGATAACATATTAATTTTTATATGATGATAAGATGGAGTAGAGTTGAAAAAATCTAACGTTGGATCAAACCGGAAAGACGATAGAAATTTCTTTCAGTTATAACAAACAATCTAGGTTTTGATGACTGACTTTTTTATCCTTGAAATCACGCATTTATATAATGGGCTGACCTTTCTTTGTGTTAACATGTTATTAGTAAATTGAAGCTTAATTACTTATTATAAGTGTACCAAGTAATAAACGCAAGGTTCCTTCCATATAACGCAAGGCTCCGATTCACTCACTTATTTGTCTAATAACTTATATAGATTTTGCGACTCGCTTGCTTAAAATACAGTTTGGTGCTATACGTTTGGACAGGAAGACTTTGCATGAAAGCTTCCGAACGTTTTCCGAACGTTTTGAAACGAAAATGACAGAACTTCACCTTTCAAATCTCTTAAAAAGCTGGTCTCCAAATACAAGCTAATAACAGAACTAATTTTTTAGTTTTTACATATTTTTCAGCGTCTGTGCATAGAAGTCTGAAAATCCACCCACACATTTATTTTTCTAAAGAGAGTGACTATTAGAAATGATTATTTGAATAAAATCTCAGACCTTTTCAAATCAAATTCAAAGATATTTCCCATCACGGGATTCTTAACGTGACGTTGCTCTGCAAATTGGGCTGTAAAAGTCGGAACACAAATTGGACGGATTGGTAATGCCGCAGGGCTTACCTAAGTGTGTTATTGAATAAAATATTGAGTTTGGAAGTGTCTCCTTAGATACACCCTCTTCCAACTCCTCCTTCCACCCTCTCAACCCTCAGCGTTTTCATTTTAAATTCCTGTATAGAAAAATAACAGCTAGATTTACTTACACATTCCATTTAATGACTGACCATCGGAAAAAATATGTTCAGAAACAAAAGTCTTGTTCGCAAAATTTATTTTTACTTCACTCCGAATATGTTTGTCTGAATAGTACAATATTAAGGAGTTAAATAAAACACATTATTTCTAAGTATAAAAATTGTGAAAAGTTACATATTTTGTACACAATATATCAATAGAAACTGAAATATTATACAACAAACATTTGTATTGAACATAAGAGTATTGTTACTAAAATAAAAAAAATTAAATTCTGAACTATTTACGATATTTATTGTATTTTATATATTAAAACTACTTACTTATTTAAAAAGAAATAAAGTTTACCTCAATCAGGGATTATAGGAGTGATACATATTTTTGTATTACACTATGAGGATGTGCACTACAAGACTTTAAAGGTTTTAATTAGTTTTAGTCAAATATTAACATGTTTTGTAAAACCATTCGATGAAAACAAGAAAATACCCTTTAATTGATGACTTTGTATATACAAAATGAAATGTTACGTTTTAAATATAGATCCCACTGGAATGGTCATACCTTTTGTTGGTAAATGAATTCCATACCACATGAATCCTTGATGAGAGGGATAAGAGAACAATGGAGAAAAGAAAAACATTGTTCTCCGTCAGCTTGTTCATGTATACAAACATTTATTTGTATTTAAACCTCTTATTTCCCGCTTAGTCTCGTTCAAACATAATCACTAACCTAACCGATGACTCTTTCAAGTATGGATTATGTCCAAATTGACTGAAATTGAAGTTATTCTAATATAAAGACAATCCGCCCTGGATACGAATTACTACCCAATTTCAATCCTACCTGTTTCGAATCAAATCTTTGAAAGGGTAAGCCCTTCTCTTCACAATCTTGACTCAGCAACTCGACAATTTCAAACTGAGGTATGGTGTCCCACATGAATCAATACTCAGCCCCTTGGTCTATCTGATTTATGCCAATGACGCTGGCTCATCGATTCTGTACGGACTAGTGCAATATGTCGGTGACATGACTCTCATAATCATATCTGACTCAAGAGAATCGTTGCAAATCTAAACATTGTGGGGATTTGAACTGCAGTACACTACATTTTAATTAATTAAATTTGCAAACAAACGCAAACAAGACAAAAGATCGAGCAACCCATACAACAGTATGACCATCTTCGAGGAGGCCGAACTAACTTAAGTACCTGGGGATATACCTAGATCAAGGTTTGGCCTGATATTAACACGTCAATTCAACTTCCGCCAAGGTATCATCAATCTCTGAGGAGACTCTCCGAATTTTGTCCAAGGCAGGTACTGCAGCTCATGGCATACTATAGCCTCATCTTTCTTTTATGAGATTTCAGTGTGTAGAAGATGCTCAAACTCTGAATGTTTTAGACTGCAAAAAACTGTCCTAATAATCTTAAAATTGTTTTCTAGAGAGGCGTGCACCCCAAGTTTTATTCAGTTAGAGCTATTGACCCTTTCTTGTCTTTACATAGTTCAACTACACTCTGTATATTCACATGTACCGGTACCCAGGGGAAATTATATGCAGCATTCTTACCAATCAAAATGCAGAGATAACTACAGAATTGGACAACATGTAACCGTAATATACCGGTATATATCCGTCCCTTCATGAATCTTTTACCGCACAATCCAAACTCAACCTTAATTTAACCTACGACGCTATTTCTTCTCCAAATCAACAACTACCACCACTGAAGGTGAATAAGAATATACCCCTCCCTTCATGAATCTTTTACCGCAAAATCCAAACTCAACCCTAATCTAACCTACGACTTCTCTAAATCTTCTCCAGTTCGGCGATGAACTAATATTTAACCGCCATCTGTTATCGCCCGGTCAAGGAAGGGCAGAACCCTAACAAGCTGACGTGTGTCGACATCCTCTCCTGGCCGCCATCGCCCCGGGGCCCCGCCACCGTTACTTCACCCATCACCTCCAGATCTGACAGTTACGTGTTGACTCGTGTCATTTCCCGCGCACAACCGCCAATTTGTCCCTCCCAGATCATTAGGTCGCAGCCTTCACCCGTCCCGTCATCGCGTTTCTCCCGGTAGTCGCTGTGCCTGTAATCTGGTCTGCCTTCACTCGGAAATAATCTCCCACCAATTTCACCAGTTAGTAAATCAGTACTGAATTGATGTCGTCTCTTTGACCCAAAACGCGTTTGTAATTGAACTTAAAGAGTAACTACATGAGTTGTTCTTCTTGTTCAAATTTCTTATTATTTTCATTGTAATATAGGTTATATTTTCACAAAACCCTCAGTCATTTTTTACTCCAAAACCCTTCACAGTATTCTAATTATTTCTTACAGGAACACAGTCCGATCAGGGAAGTATTCGTAGACTGTTATAGTTAACTGTTTACTAATACCGGACATTAAATGAAATATTAAAAATACTTTTATAACGTCTACATCATTTTTAACTTCATATACGACGATACACCTACACGCAAATTAAAAACGTACACATACTATTTAATATGAATTAATAAAATTATTGATAACTATTATCAGACGAGCTTTTTAAATAAAAACAATTAGTGGTAATCAAATTGGCGTAAAATGTGGTTAAGCAAGAATTATAGTTTACTTTAAGAAGTTAACAGAACAGAACGCTATTTCGGACATTATATACAGTATGTAATAACGTTCGTCACAGCGTTTTTAGGATACAATACAATAAAAAACTTGTACGTCAAAAATTCAATCATATAGCAGAGAGTCAAGTCAGGTAACCAGAAACCATACTACTACAAAATGTACCTGGACGTCACTTCAGAAGGTTTGAGAGGAAAACAAAAGATAACTAAAATAATAAACAGCAATTACACGTATGACTGTTCTATCGTCTGTCCGCTTGAATATTAACGGATAACTCAGGCCTACTAGGTGCGGAGTACACAAGACAAAGGGTACATAAAGCCCATCGGCGTTTCCCTTACAAACGACAACATTAACTTAGGAAAGGAAGCGACCATTGCCCCCCCCCCCCCCCCGGTTCCCAAATGGGTAGCTTGCTGACCAAATCCCCCACCAACACACGCACTGTACGTGACTGTGTACACATTACCGCAGCCCAGGCCGTGCAGTGCACTGCCAGCTTGCCACCCCACCTAGGGGCTCCTCCCCTTTATGTCATTAAGTGTTACATTAATGTTACACCACATTAATGCGGGGTGCTATGACAACCAAAGGTTACAGACAAAACCGAAGCTGGAATTTATTATGGACATATAACACAGTGTCTTATTAATTAATTGTGTCTCGCTTGATAAAGAAACCGCTCCATTACGATTGAGCCAATTTCCTACAACATCTACGAATTAATTATTATAACCTTGATCGATTCAATCAAACAGTTTGAGGCCGTGACTATTTTACTTTAGCCATTTCTTATAACGCCCACCAGTACCGTATGCAGGATTTAAGTTTGGGGGTTTCAAAAATATTATCTCACTATGGTTGGGGGGGGAGATCGATTTTTTAAAATTATGTACTGCACATGATGTTTGAGACATGTGAAAAAAACGTTGAGAAATGGGCAAAAGGGTTTTACTACGCGCAGATTTAACTCAACTAATTCGTTTCGTTATCATTTATGTCCTCGTTTTTCATTTGAAAGAAGAGCATAAGGCTAGTTTAGTATTTATTATTTTGCTACGAATTATATGAAATTAACTGACCTGTAAAGAAAATTCAAGGTGTACCAACCAGCAGACAATTTATAAATAATGACAGGTTCAGACCATCGTCTAACTTTATATTAACAAATGTCTATAAAATTCGTTATTGTTTCAAATTAAAATAAAGAGTTCTAGGCAAATAATTTACTGTTTAACTTAGCACAAATTGCGACTACCCGGATATGGTTTCCAATCACAATGTACAACGCGCGTATACACTCGACGAAAACCCGCTGTAGTTTCGTTACGGCTGGTTGGATGTAATTAATGTAAATGTATGACTTCAAAATATATATATATATATATATATATATATATATATATATATTTATTTCAATAAACATTGAATCGCAAAAAGTACTTGCTCCGCCGGGACTCGAACCTGGATCTCTCACTTGCCGGGTGAATGATCTATCATTACACCAATATATATATATATATATATATATATATATATATATATATACTTAAAAAAATAATTCTGGAGACCCACTTCTAACCCCCTCCCACTCTCTGAGTATTCCTAGGCTACCACCTGCGTTTCTTCCCACAGTAAAACAACTCGACACTGTTTTTCAGCCTGCGAAACCCAAGAGGCAATCTTATTGGACCATGTGTCCACCTGCTACCGCTAATTAGTTTTAGAACCATTACTTATCTGGGATGATTCAATAAGAATTATTTCAAGCTGTCAGTTCCAAAAACTTGCAAGTGTGAAACTTAGAGGAAAGGAGATTAACAAAATTATAATTGTAATACAGCCTACACAACGTGTATCAGATTCGCTTTGTTTCTGATACAATAAACAATGATCGCACATTGGATATGTATTAGTGATATAACGTTATTACCTCTCACACGTGCGAACATAGAGACAACAATTGGGTCGCAGACCACAAAACAATCTCCCCCCCCCCCGTCACTGTTGCATGGTTTGGTACGTGTAAGCCGGAACCCAATAATTGATCACGGTGCAACAAAGAGATGTAGATACATGTATGTCAGCTCCAACCATAATACCCAGTTTTAGATCTGTAGTTGTCTACATACAATAATAGTTCAACGCTATATTTAAAATCGGAAATTCTAGTACACTTCTCAATCATATTATACATTTGTACTTAAATGCAGTTTTTGCTAAATCGGTTGAACAAATATTTTAAAACATTGCCGAGATTCCAGCCCATGTGTAAACAAGCCAGTGGCAACAGAGCGCCTAATACTTTATTTATTCTCACGAATGTGTTTTAAATGTACTGGTAATGTAATCGAATCAATACAAATTCTCGCAGAATTAATATCGTGACAACGGCTCAGGTTATTTCACAACAGTTTAGTCCACATTACACAACTGTCGCATTAAAACTAGTTATCCTATTCAGGGACGAATTATGTAGTTCAGTTTGGAATGCGTACAAACTCAAAATTGTCTCCGGATGGCTGGCACGTTTACAGCAAGTGCACGCGCATGCTTCATGTCTCAGACAAAACTCGTCGTTTACAGCTAGCAACATATTCCAAATGACAAGGTTTCTTTTTTTTCTTAATGATACTTAATACGAACAAATTATTGCAATTTTAAATCATACAAAACGTTACAATAAATAATAATATGTTAACATGATAATATTTTACCAATTATACGGCAGAATTAGCATTTGTTTCTCCCATTTACGCGTAAATGTTAAATTTGGTGGAACATTCTCTGAAAGTGTAATTTAAAAAACTAAACCTGTCTTTGAGCCACCCTAGCTATAAATATTGATTTTTTGACATTAATTTTGAATATCAACGGTACAAAACAGCCTTTTTGGACAAAGGTCGCTAAAAGCATAAATACACAAATTTAATAATACGATACGTACTCTTAGCTCCCTAAATCCAAAAAATGCGCGAGACGTTGTCATGTTAGACGTTGCGAAAATCGTTCCATCATCATACAATAAAATAAAAAAACATACATATTTGTTTTGAATACATATTATTTTGTTTTAAAATATGTATTCAAAACAAAATTAATATTATGAAGATCGCTAAGTAAACCCCCTCATTTACACCACGTAAGCCGCTCCACAATCGCAGAGATGACTGTCGGCATGTCCAATTATCACTTATTACTTCCGTTATTTAAGTTAACAACATCCGTATAGAACCGGGCAATCAAAAATCACTTTATTCTGAAGAGGTCATTCTATATAGCATATACGGTATTTTATTGAGTCAGCCATCATGATGTGTTGCTCGTTGGACTGTAATAAAAATGTTTTGCCTTATCAAATACTGAAACACGACTGAGTTATCGTGTATAATGTATGTAGGTTAACACCGCAACAGAACTAGTTGTGATGTAGAAAACGGAGGAAGACGGTAATGTCGGATGTCGTTTCTCCCATCCCATTATGAGGACGACCGGTGGGAAAGTTGCTGAAGTACTGCAAAATACACGGTGACTGGTGGCCCATAACAAAAACACTCGTATATACCTTTCGAACAGATAATGATTATCCCCAGCCAATTAGCCCCGTCAATAATTAATTATAGTTTCACCGTTACTGTAGATATTTTTATCCGATCTGAAGGCATTTAGTTACATTACTTTCATCTAAAAAAGTAGATTTAAGGTGAAATGCTGTTTTTCTAGCTCAATCAATGCTTTCTTTATAAAAAAAAATTATTTAACCAACATAAATAATTAAATCTGTCATAGAATTCACACTCGCATCACACTGTGCAAGCAGTGTAAATTAATTTGTATGTGTATTTTGACGGATTCAAACAGTTGGTATTATTATAGACTGATGATTAATTTGACTAATATACTAATCATTTAAAATATATTTGATTGGGAAAATTTTTTGACGCAGAGTGGTCCCCTGAGGAATGACGAAAGCATTGTTCAGCTATCGACTGATGTGCTCTCTTCCTGTTTAACAAACATCGCCGACAGATACTGCCCTCCCCCCCTCCCACATACAACATGTAAACAATAGCCCCGCACCTGACAGGAGGCCGCGCACACGCGCACACACGGGCATACGCGCGTTTGAATCGTATCACCGGTGACAATGGAAGCCGCTTATAAACATCGCGCTGCGACAAGCATTTATGTTCTCAGAAGACGGCACAAACGGGGGAGAGGATCACATAGAAACGTGTCGCTTCTGTGAGTTTATCCGCGCCCTGAAAAGTTTGTTACAGCTAGGAGAAGCTGGCTTATCACTGGCCATTTGTCATACGCACAAAAACTAGATAAAACGTTACAAAATAAATACCCTTGTAGTCTGAAAGACACATCACTCAGACATAGCAGAATTATACTAATTTTCATCATTATTTTTGTTTCATCACTGGTACTTTGAATGTCCTTAGTTGAGATTTTGAAGACCGCGATTCGATTCCATAAGGATCTACGTTATTTTAGCACGTTTATTAATTAACATTTCTCGACTATTCCTGTAGTTTCGTGATGAACGGCCATCAAGACAGCAGTCTCAGATAAGTCATTTAAATATTTTATCACAGAGGAATAAGTAAAATTAAAATACTATTTTGGGCATTGAACATATTTGGGCAATTTACATTCAATCAACATGAGTGTTAATGCTTTTACAAATTCCTTGGATATATAGTAATTCTTAAATAAGACCATTTCTTCACAGTGACATATGCGCTGATCATATCATCAAGACTGACACTGGAACGGTTGTGAGTTTAGGTAGTGAGTTGTGTCGCCCGAACTATTACGCAGTCGGTCCACGGCTCAGATATGAGGCGGTGACGTGACGTCACGCAGTGTTCGCGTCACATTATTGGACACGTCCCCACTCACACTCACACATCGCCGCCGCCGATGACAACTCAATGCCTTGATAAAACAGGCCGACAAAAAGCACGTCTGCACTCTGAAGTCCTGTCGCATCTTGATGCTGCTAACATCCCGCTGCCTCATCCGCCACCCGGTCACTGTATATAAAACAAGGAGAAACAGGCTTCGAGATTGTTAATCTCAGAACTTCTGTTACAAATTTCCACCCTCGAAAAAAACGAAATTAGGCATGCGATTGTATCTTACTCTCAACTAAATAAATACACTTTTGTTTGGTGGAATACATAAATATATTCCACTATCACCCAAACTTGTGATGAGACTTCTGCGCTCAAGATGAAAGAGCATTTTATTAGGCTGTAAATAATTGTTATACTTTTTTTTATTCATACATTAAAGCAAAATCCATAACAATAATATAACCCAAATTACATAACTGTAAGTTAGAGATTAAAGTATATTGGTGTTTGATAGATTACTTGATGTATGCACATTAGTTCCTCATTGTCTGTGTGAGTTTTTGAGAGAACAGACCCGACATTACGATGTGTCAGGTATTGCATGTGGTACTAGCCAGTGATTGGTAGATAACGCTACCACGCCAAGTCATGCATGGAATTGAAATCCACCTCTGTCTTCTTTTAATGACTTCGATTAAATTTAAATGTTGGGTATTTTCTTTATGGTCAAAAGTTTACTTATTTAAACATTTTTCAGCAGATTTCAATAGCAGCGACAGATTTTAGTGCAGGAAGTGACAATCTTTCCATTGATATATACACGTATATATTCTACAGATAATTAAAGGCATTGCAAAGTATACTCGCAGAAGATATTTTATACATTGTCAGAAAAACAATAATTTAGATTTAAACATAATTATATGTTCAAAGTTAGTAAACTCGTGATGAGTTTTTCTTTTTAACGAGAAAAGGTCTTCGTTAAGGAGCGTCACGAACCTCTCACTAACACGCCTGGATAGCCACTGAACGGAGATTAAAGACGCTCTGATATCAAAATGGCCACGATAGTCCCGCCCCTAGCGGCTTCAGAGCAAACAAACGTGACGTGACGCGAAACGAAAGTTTTCCCCCGTGCAAAACATACATCCATAATCCGTCAAAAGAAGTAGTCACTTCAATAAACAATATTGTAACACCTTTATAGACATATGAGGTAGTCTGAGCTGTATTAAGCTTTAATAAAAGCTATGGACATATGAGTTTCCTTATAATCTCTTTTGCTTACTCTTTGTATTGCAGATAGCGATTGCTCCGAAATTTACTATTTTCCTTCATATTGCCCTTATTTTCCAATGCCGATATTCCTCAGTACAAAATAAAATCAACCCGGTGAAACTAACTTAGAAACATCTGAGCCGACAGGATGCGAGTAAAATTCGAAAAGGTTTAATGCAATCCTAAAGATTTACTACAGCGATGAATTCGCCGGTTCTGAACGATTTTTTACGAGACCTGTTGGTGGAAAATGTAGCGCAATTTCCGGACATTGGGGGATCTCCCCTCTCACTCGAAGGCGGAAACTGTCGTAATTTTAACTCATAAGGGTACACGATTTTTCATATTAACGAGTAGTCATTAATATAACAACCAAAGAGAAGTAAACAGAGAACATTAGTCCAATCATTAGGCAAATCATTGCTTAGGTTTCAACAATAGCAAAGCGATAAATGCAGACTGCAATAAAATACAATACTGTTAACTCAACAAAAAGTGATGCAAGACTCTCACGCCAAAATGAGATTCACTAACTGATAAAATACTTTAAACACTTAGCATTGCTTGCCACCAAATTATGAAAAAATATTCACCTTCTTTACAAAAATGAAACAGGATAGTTATTGGCGTTTACTACACAATCCATAAAAGAAACTGCAATCAGTCCAAAACTTCAGCGTAAAAAGTGAATTAAAAAATCAACATAAAAAGTGAATTTAAAGTAAAAGTTATATTAAAAAAGAATAAAAACGATAAAAAAACCATTAAACTAGAAAATATTTTATAAAACACCAACACGTTAATAATATTACTCATTTGTCCAAAAATATTGGACGAGACTAATAATATAACGAATAATCCTGATTTCTTATTTCTTAAGTGAAGTTTTTAATACTGAAATGTAAACTTTTTATTGCCACGATAGTTTTTACATATACCAATTCTATTGTTTGAGCAAAGTTTCAAGAGAACGTTTACTATTTTGCGTGCGGAATGGATACACAACTACCAAAAACATTTTATACATCATATAACACACTGTTACACTAAAACTAACCATCTCATTTAAAAACAAAGTTATTCGGCTACATTACCTTAAGTTAAAATAAGAACATTAAACATTGTAACCAAATTGAACTTGAAGTTGTAGCGTTATTTAGTTGTATTTTATATAATACATATTTTCGCAACACGTTACTGGTTAATATAAGTTACATCCGATGTTCTTGGAACTAAATTCTTGGCGGATTAATAACCCAATTGGCACGCGTATTAATCTTTTCTCTCGTGAACTCTGTAGCTTCCGTTCCTGCTGCCAAGCAACATCTCACGAGCATGGCTGTAAGTAAACTTTATATCTTCGTATTATAAAATAGCCCTTTCATGCGAAACATCTAATTTTTAATGTAATATAAAGTAAAGTTGTGAATAGTAAAGTAACTTACCACGTTTGCTGTTTTATTTGGCAGATTAATATGGATAATAGTGTGGTGAAGTCCTTCCGTCAAGACCACGTTGTCATGAATCCCAAGTTGTCTCGATAAATGGCTAATACTGATTTGTGATTTTGTTTTTGAGTTCAACCGAGTCTCTGATTTTAACTTCGAGTCTCTGATTACAATTTCGAGTGTTTTAGACTTCTAGTTTACTAATCTTAACTTTTATCCCACTACAGCTGCAATGTCGAGACAAAAGATGCTGACGCCCGAGCTCATGAGTCGACATAACGTGAAGGGAAGTCAATTTTTAAGTTTTATAATTATTAAATTCGTATGCAAAATTCACATAGAACATTGGAACCATTAGGCTCACCCTCATGATATCATTTAGATCATTATTACTCTATTTGGCAGCAACGTGGCAATACATTATTTTATTTTTAACATCTAGAAGTGGTGCTTTTATATTTACTTGCCACAATTAAACATATAAGTAAACTTTGAAAATTGACTATTCATTACTAAGGCCTCAGCAGTACCCAACCCCATGTGTTGCGTCCATTCGGTACAAAGTTTGCACCAAAGATGGTCATTCGGCGGGAGCTGGGAGTTCTATAACAATCACTAAATAATGATTATTATTATAATTTTATAAATTACTACATAACACCAAAAGTTAATTTTCACAGTTTCTTGATTTTAACTAAACCTCTCTATTTTTGCATGTATAAGTCAGCACTCACTAAAAAATTCAGTAACCATTAAACAATTTAAAATATTTCGAGTTAATCAACTAACTTCATAAATTCGAAATTTTTGGAACGGTCGAAAATCCTAAAGACCATATCAGGATAAAATGTAGACATTTAACAAAAAAAAAGAATCTATCTAACCAGACGCTACTTGCACCCAAGGACAGAGCTGCAAGTATTGCAAAGACGTATCTGTTTATACTGAAAGCTCGATTGAACGCCACAAAAGAAAGCAGCAGAACCAGAGATGCAATTTCCCACCGCACGCTTCGACGGCACAGATGGAATTACCCGTTCCCGGTAGTTTTTTGTGATGGGATTTAGCCTTTCAGCAGCGCGGCTTTATTGTCCCAGAAACTAGGTTAGGGGTTTACAGTGAACTGAGCGATATTTAATTCTCAATTTCAATCCTCGCGACGCGACGACGTCCCACCGTAAAACAAGGCAATGTAAAGGGTTAACACGTAAAAAGGTCTTAATGAGTGTATACGACGACATTTATTAAACTTTAGAGTACAGCATTCATTAGGAGTGAACATTACATTACGACGCGGCTATGGAATGAGACTCTGCAGTCGTGTAACTGTCTGTACAATGTCGACTGCGGTTTTAATCTAACATGTCTGAACTTATTTGAAGTTAACATCTATCTAACACGACGGTGTAACATGATACCAGAAATATTGGACATTTTCCTATATTAGGTGTAACATTGACGACGGATAATATGAAACTATACTTGACGTATTACTCACGTAATATATATTTCACGCTGTTATATGACGTTTCGAGACTTACATTCAACAATAATCTGATTATTATGTATAATTTAACCTTCAGTGTTACCAGAAAAAGTGAACATTTACTGAACGTATTTTAAATCTACGTTATCGACATCTTTATACTGAGATCTTTAAGCTTCGTCCAATGAGAATAAGGACAATTAAATATATTTTTAATTGAGTAGAACTTTCTAGAAATTTAAGGCAGTTACTTTTATATTACATTAAATCTGAATTGTCTCCGTACAATTGTCCATACATTGTCTATGAAAATAAAGGAGGATTTGAATGTATCAGTGTAGCTCTTACCCCGTTTCTGCGTTGTAGAACTATGCTAACTTGTTTTTCACAAGTTCTATAAGCAAAACAAACACTTGCAGAACCTTCAGGACTGTTTTAATGTCCTTTATGATCAAAATTAATGAAAGGTTACATTGCAATTGTGTCTTTTTACGTCTATACAGATTGGGAGTGGCAATGGCCAAGCGTCTTTGGGTCTGCGTTAGAGATATCGCAAGTTTAAATCTTGTTTGTGATTTTAGCATTATCAGTACTATAAACCCTTTAGTGTATCGACTCTCTCCCTTATTCTGCTTTATAAGATCCTCACATTGACTAGTGGCCTATGAGGACGGGCAGAATAAGATTCAAAAGAAGATTAGTCTCTCCAAAGAAGAACACGAAAAAAGAAAGGGTGGACCAAACACAGAGCAATAACTTGATCTCGTTTCAGAGAATGTAATATGGCTTCCAGTAGCTTTATTCAGCTTTAAAGGGTCGTTGGAAAAGAAATTATGCAAAAAACAAGTTAGGTATTTTTTAATCAATGAAAAACATACACAGATTATGTAAAAAAATGTCAGAAAACACTTTATTACAATATTATGATCCGGATTCTTTTTTCGGTCAGCCACAAATTTACACAATCATAGAATTATGGACAAGTTAATATTTTAAAAGAAGTCTGTCGTAAATCGGTTATAAAGCCATGAAATTATGATTCACATTTTAGATTTTACACTACTAATATATACTCTTTGAGTCTTTCAGGGATGCACATTATTATATAAACTATTCGTATGTATTCACCTTTATTAGATCCACCACAAAATTAATACACTAAAAATGCAAAATAAATTCGATGATACTTGTATGTTGTCACATTTTCAGAGCACATTTCATTTTTATTTATTGTAATAATCGTCTCTATTAAAATTCATTATTATTAAAACCGAATCGCCTTTGAAAATGTTCTATTCAAATGTTCTACTTGATGTTATTTTTTAAATTTAACGTAAAATGCTAAATGAATCAAGAACTAAAATGAAACGTATATTTTTAAAAACTTGTGTACACGTGACGATTATATCGACGTTGGACACGGGATTTTAATCAACTTTATCAAGAAATGAACCGTGAAGGTAATTGTAGAGGATTAATTTAGCAATTTCCTTTACCAATTATTCCACGGATGAATGGATGACCCGTGAGAAGATCGTGAACCAATTCCCATACCTTCATAATCAGTTCACATCATCCAGGAAAGATGGTTATGTCAATAGGAGCATCCAATCCGTGACTCCTGTTTTGTTATTATATGATTGTACAATATCTTCATTTGTAGAGCTATATCTGTGGATCAAATTTGTTTTTGATTTTAAGCCAATTTGAGATGCTGATTGGAAGGCCTTTTTCCCATAAGAACAATGTTAAACCTCATTCAGTTTACGCCCGTATTGTAGGTCGTAGTCGTAGTGTTACGGGGAGATTTCCCATTTTAATGATTAGATTTTAAGATACTTACGCATCTAAACTCACTTTAGTTTTAGTTGTTGTAAAGTATATACTTTTTGAATAGTTAAACGATGAAATACAACATAGTTTGAGATTTTTGTAAATAACGCATACTACCGAGAAAAAAAACTAAAAGCGTATGGATGTGTATAGATTAAATCTTTAAAACGAGACATGAGTTAACATTGTTCTTATGGGAAAACATTAAATGTATTGCAGAGTGCTCTTAAGTATTTGATCATGCAAGGGGATTTATAAAATCAAGCATAGATCATGTAACTACCAACATAACCAATATTTCCGACCAATAACAACAACAAATTAATTAATTTTTTCAAACTATTGAAAAATTATAAAAAAATTATCTATATCCTGGGCATCTCCAGAAATCAATACAAACTAAATATGCTTGTGTAGTAGTACTCACGATACATAGGTTTTACAAGAACCGACTCGAAGACTTTACTAATTGTATAAACCTTTGAATAAACATATCCAATTTGCACTACATCGATAGCCTTGTTATTTTCCAAATTATACTTTAATTGGGTTCAACAAGAGGCTGTTAAATGGAAATCAACTCGCCTGAGGTGAATTAAGAGAATTATATCAGAATTGGCATCTCCCGTAAATGATGACACTCATCACAATTTATAATAGAATATTTTAATGTTTTTGGTTTTAAACGAATGTAAATAATAAAGAAAAAGGGGTGGAAATGTGATTGAAGTTCTCATTGAGGTTTCCTAAATAGGAAAACGAAGTAGACACCAAGATAGTAGTGAATTTGTAAGCTTTACCTAATACAAATAGGCTATCGGTAGACAGTTCCCACGAGATGTATGTATGTAAGTACACAATTTGAAAGCAATACATTTATCACAGGCCATAGTACTTCATATCGTATATCCCCAAAGTGCTTGCCTGCAAGCATTAACTAGAATTGGATAACACAAACTATTGTTCGAATAAGTATGTTGTGTACTTCTTGTAAAGCACTATCTTTACCTATATAAATCGTGGTCAAAATTTCCCATCCACGGGAGAACCACAACTCTAGACCCTGTGCGAGGCTAGGCCGACCTGGATCCCATCAGTCGCTCTATAAACACAGTAGGAAGCGGTAAATCAGCCGACACTAGAGGCTATCAATAGTCCAGCTGATCGATCACACCTACTCATACACACTGGAACTGGAACTGGAGTGACGAACCCGCTAATATTAGCGATGACTCAGTGTTCTCGAGTGTTCAGAAAATCTTGCCGTTCATCGTCACTATATCTTCTAAACTGAGCCAAGAAGCGATACAGATTTAGTCTCATTTAAATCTAGACGCTGATCCAGATAAACTTTATTACGTCTAATAGCAATTATATTTAATTAAAAGTCCAACGACTGATGTGAAACGTAATAATCACCTTTACAGAACCCATGTCACAGTATTGTAGATCTTATCATCTGGTCTATTTTAGGAATACTGCTCATAGTTCCAAGACCTTTTCACCTACCAACGAACGGCAAAATAGATTTTTCTTTTTTGTTAACCGATGGGTTAGTAAGCATATATTAATTGAAAATCGATTGCAATGCCAGCCACAAACAAAAATCTACAGACGTGTTTATTACGATACCGGACCTTCTACAAGTTTCACTCACTCACAGCGGTCTGTTTTATTCCAAGCAAAGATATCGTCAAAGAAACAGACGAATGATTTAATCACAAAACTTTTGCTTCAAAAGAATATTTATTTCTACGTCTCTCCAGGAGAAGCTTTAACGTATCGAGAAGGGATGTCAACCCGAACAGCAAAATCTGCTCTGGAGAAAGAACGCTTCATCTATCTTTACCAAAGCAAACGATGAAATATGGACACCCTTCTTTGTCGAAGGCCGTTCCTATATTGCGTGAGAGTCAAAAGAGGACTTCCTCCACAAAACGTTATTCTCCTGCAGAATACAATATTACCTGCAAACGAGATAGCGTCTGCTATGGAAATTTATATGATGTACTACTTTATATAACATACGTATATGTATGGCATGTTGTGAAAAACAGCGAATTAATAAAATTGCCGTACATGTTGAATTATGAAGATTCAAACTCAGAATAACACACTTTCCCACATACTTATTTCTTTGATCGTATAGACGTTCTTATATTGAATGAACTCGACGTCCGGTACCCACGCGTTTGTGCCAGAGAAACAGTTGTGGCGCAACAATACATCACTATGACTTAACGTCTCGCTTCCATAACCATCAGGCGTCTGAATCGTATAGGCATCTTCCGTACCACAGATGATTCTCACTATATTCCTTCACCCCAATAGAAAATATTTTTACAGTCGTTTAGTAGAACATTCGTGTTTCACAAATAGTAACCTCAAAGGAACATATTGCAATTTAAGAGAAGAGAAACTAGTTTGTGAGGTGGGCAAGTGGTCTTGAACTGGATAATTTACTACGAATTCGTTACGATCTCACAGTGACTAATAGTTTGAATAATTAATACAACATAGACCACGGAATTTATAATTTCAGCAAAATTTTATACCAAAATTAATGACGATGTGGACCCAACCTATAACAAAGGCTGACACCGCCCTCTAACACTAGGACACAACTTGATCTCTGACACATACATAGCCTAGCAAAAATTACACCCCAAGGCATTCCCCTAGATAAGTGAGACGATACTTCGCTAGTTACTTCGTTATCGACCACAGCAAACTATATGTAGATAATATAGCCAACATTAGAGGCTCTAGTATATTCCTATAGCTAACCGTTCGGAACATATTTCTCCGGGCATCTCTTCGACCACGGTGAACTACATGTGGATGTGGACAATCTACCCAACGTTAAAACCTGACATTCCTGTAGCCAACCTAAATATTTCCTGGTCGGCCACCGAGATCTACACTAAGATAATCTGGCCAACGTTAAACCCTGACATTTCTACACCCAACCACAAAGACCATATTTTGCTAGGTACCTTCTGGTCGACCAACGAGAACTACAGTAAGAAAGTTTTGCCAAATTTAACTCCAATGTTAAATGCTGACATAGTTTTGGCACCACAGAGATAAAATTCTGCTAGGTATATCCTGGTCGGTCACCGAGAACATGCTACGTAACATATTTGTCCACATACAAAGATCAAACGCTACAGGACTGAGTTAAACAATTTATTTAACTTCATCTGAGTGGTTCGCTATGTTGAACGAAGATCGCACAGTTGTCGACCAAGAGACTAAGGAAGGAAGAGTACGGAACTCCCACCACCATGAACTCCACCTCGATCCCGTTACAATCTCCCAAATAACATCGCCTCCGAGTAACCTAATTACATCATTACGCCATGAGCCCCTGACCTGCTGTAATGTTTACTGAGATGGTAAAACAATAACATTTATATCACAGTTGTACTCAAATCGAGTTTCCAATCAATTATCATCAGCAATTATCATCTCCACCACCACATATCAGCAGTTTGTGTGCTATTTTCTAACAAATAGTCGATGTTCCTGCATAGGAATGTTGAACTAATCGAATTTCCAATCAGAAATTATCATCTCCACCACCACATATCAGCAGTTTGTGTGCTATTTTTTAACAAATAGTCGATATTCCTGCATAGGAATGTTGAACTGATCGAGTTTCCAATCAGAAATTATCATCTCCACCACCATATATCAGCAGTTTGTGTGCTATTTTTTAACAAAGAGTCGATGTTCCTGCATAGGAATGTTGAACTGATCGAATTTCCAATCAGAAATTATCATCTCCACCACCACATATCAGCAGTTTGTGTGCTATTTTTTAACAAACAGTCGATGTTCCTGCATAGGAATGTTGAACTGATCGAATTTCCAATCAGAAATTATCATCTCCACCACCACATATCAGCAGTTTGTGTGCTATTTATAACAAATAGTCGATGTTCCTGCATAGGAATGTTGGACTGATCGAGTTTTCAATCAGTAATTATCATCTCCACCACAAACACATCAGCAGTTTGTGTGCTATTTTTAAGCAGTGTGAAAGAAGACAATGATTTTACACAACTTATTGTGATAAACAAATTAATTAATATTAACTCTAGTGAAAAAACTGCCGGGTTAAAAGGCAATCAGCTGTGCAAAGTTATCAAGAAGTTATTTGCTAAGCATGTCTGATGCGCTGGCATACACTTATTGCACAATGCATGTGTTACAACTCGGAGTGACCTCTGCGAAGTTATCTGGGCGGAGCACAAATTAATAAATCTAGTTATGAATGACTTCTTGGAAGCCGTTCTATCGTCAGTCGCAGCTACTCAATTGAGGAACAAGGTTTTCACAGTTCCAGCACATCCGAGGAAGAGCACAATCTCCTCTTTCATACATCAAAGCTATGTGAAACCTAATAACTATAAATGGCAAAATCTGTACGCTTCTTAAAACTTGCCATTGGTGTGAATCTTTCCTGTTTTGGTCACATTTTGGGGAAACTGTAATTATTAGGCCCACATGATTAAACACCTTTAATAAAAACGCATCCTTTTAATATCAACAATAGGGCAATATGCCACACTAAAAAATAACTACACTATGTTACCTTCTCCTTCGTGTGCTATCGGCACTAACAATCAAAATACGCCAGGGTAATTAAAAAAGTACTTTTTTAATTTTAATAAAACAAGGACGCCGAAAACTAAAACGCGGTTGGGTGGATTTTAATGAAACCTTTCAAATGAGATGTCTTCCATATTTTATGGCCAAAAATAAAGGGCGTGAAAGTGTTTTAAATTTAACTTTGTGCTTTTACTACATCCGACTCTTAAATTGGGTCTCCTCTACCGTTCCTCTTGTCCTCTTCTACAAAAAGGAACAGGCCTTTTTTTACGCGTATAGTGCTATCAAACGATAAAACGAAAAAATATTTTATCGGTGAACAGACTATCCTATTTTTATTTCATAATATATTTTACGATTGATTAATTACACTAAATCTATTATTTTGGTGGGTACGAAACATTCAATCAGTAATAAGAAATTGGTATACTTTAAAATAGCTTAGTAAAGAGAATCTTGAAATATTTAAGTTCAACCGGTAAACACTATTTTTATGGATAGTAATTTATATATAGACTACATGCGGTCGTTGATTACGTAGTAAATAAATAATGTTACAAGTTATTTGATAAATAACAAAGTTGTTCTAGGCCAAGAGATGGTTACAAGCGAATAACGGCAAGCAGCAGTTCTCCAGGTCGACTGCAGGTGACAAATTACATTAGTTAGCAGCAAAAAGCCGAGATCTTCAAGCAGCGGTATGTCTCCCCCTCACCCCCCCCCCCCCCGGCCACAAGAGGGATAAACTAAGGTTATCGCCTGTCGCGTCTCACAGCTTCCTGACCTATATTACATTTTCTACCACTTTAACGCCTTAATTGCTGAACCTCTTGCACGTAAAACTGTTTAGAAAAGGCGTTACAATCATTAGTGGAGAGAAATTAGCCCTTTACTCGTGCACGATAGAGTATCCTGAAAGTAGTTATTAGGCAAAAACTTGCTTTATAATAAAATACAGTATATTATAAAATTATTTACGATTTGAAATTAACCGTACAAGAGATTTAATATGACACATATATTTTTCATAGTTAAATATTACAGTTGTAAACGTTAACTTAATGAGAATGATTTTATGATAGTTTATTGGCGAGAGAGAATTAATCTTGTGCACATAATTTACTATTAACGCATATACATTATGTGTTCTTAACCTACAAAAGCACGGACAAAATTATATCAAAAAGGCGACAGCAAATAATGGTAAACGCCTAACTTTCTGGAGGAGCTTTCTTGTATAGTGATGAAATCATTTTTATGCGATAAACATTATACAGATCAGGAGGAATATTCCAATCTCTGGCCTGTATTTAATATTTAATACAATTGTATACGGGAATACGTGTTAACCCTTGTGGTGTTTCAAATTGATTTAAGATGCAATGTCTTACTTGTCACCCAAACTACACTAAACATCATTATAATCATATGTGCAGGTCACATAAAGTATTAAGTACACAATACACACCCACGAAATATAATCTTAATAATGTTACATAGAGGTGCAATAAGGTTTACTGATATTACTGCATTTGTCTTAAATAAACCTGGTGGCTTTCTGTGTGTTCCACATTAGGGTTTTAGATCACAAAGTGGCAAATCCTCTAGGTGCCCTGTATTGATGAGGCCATAGAAGTTGTAATCCGATATTTTGCTTGTGGGTTATCTCCAAAGCCGTTATAGTCTGTTTTAGTTTTGAAGTGGTGGCAAGAAAAAATACACTAAATTTAAAATGTAAAAAATTCTCGTCTGCCAGTGAATAATTGAAAAATTGATTATATTTCAATCTCTAAAGTGAGAATTCCCTTTAGATTTAGAAGAAAAGAGTTGGATCTAATTACTTATTATAACAATCTGCAACTGAAGTTAATTTGCGAAGTTTGTGGCTGGAGGTAGTTGACGTCAAACTGCAGTTAGGAATAGACAAACCCGTTAAGTGGGAGGAAGGGGAAGATGTAACAAAAGAATAACTTTTCCAGATAGCCATCCTGGTATTAACTAACTTAAATTAGTTCGTTTTTGTTACTCAACTCTTTTATATGGAACATTCTTGGTGTTTTACATCGTTTCAATGTGAATGTTTTATAGTTACATTTCTGCTAAGAATAGGTGATAATCGCTCCAAGTTTTCTCAGAAACTTTGAGTGTTAAATATATTCTAATTCATGTTGATTAGATTTGAAAGTAAAATTTTTAATAACAACACAAAGATAAATTATTGCGAATTATGCATATGGAAGGAATGCCACGTAATAAAGAAGACTCACTACTATAATATAATGCTAATAGGTAAATCGTTGGGTTATAGATAGGATGCTTGAAATACACTGTTATCGTAGCTATGATTTATTTTCATAACATAGACAAGTCAACATTAAAAATCGTAATAAATAATTTCTAATGTGTGGTATTTCGTATGTAATCACACGAATTTGTAGTTATATGCCCAACTCACCGTGTTGAGAGCGTTTTACGATTAGAATATGAACACACAAAAACGTCGTATAAATAATAATACATGTAAGGTATTTCAGTTTATCGAAAATCCACCTCTATTTTTGTATTAATCTCAACTTTTTTTAATTTATTTTACTGTAGACAATGGAGAAACTATCTTGTAAAACTAGCAGTAAAAATCACATTCGCTATAGAATAAAAGAATAGCGTTATGATAATGGTATCATGGTATGAAGATTCTCACTCAAATTAGAAGGACTCAACGACACTTAAGAGGGAATTATCAATCTTCAACAGACGCTAGACCCATTTAACGATTGGCTGAGTCTCTAGAACTAATTAGGTCAGTCACAAACAGTTGCTGGTGGCTCTAATCTCTCAATCTCCAGACTTATCAGTGTCGCTCGTCTGTACAACTACAACTTTGTTAGTAACAATTCCAGAGACAAGCTACTCATGATGTGTTAACTTTGTAATGATCACTACAGACTCTTCATTAATACCAAGATGTTTATTCCTGTAAGATTGCGAAGGAAGATAAACCGAAATCTCATATGTAATTATGAAGTAGTTCGATTATTCTATAAAACAATTCACTTACACTTTATAAGAGTTGACGTTAATAGGCCTACAACAATATTAAAATCGTCATCATTTGAATCGTAATACAAGATAAAGTTCTGTTTGAATTTAACTATTTTTATACGGGAATTACACGAAATACTTTCCAAATAAGGTCCGTAATCGTAAAAACGTTACTGTGTGATAAATTTGTGAGGGCAAAAAGTCACAATTTATTTTGGAAAAGCGAAAGCATACCAAATAGTTTTAAATTCAAAGCTAATAAGTTCTATTTGACTCTTAAGTTACCAATTTGGTGAAAAGCCTTTACTAAAACAAACAGTAAACCGGATTGTTAATTTGCTAGTACTGACACTAACAATGGCATATTGCGCCATTACACACCAGACAAAGTAAGCGCTACCATTACAGCCAGGAACGGTAGGTAGAGTTGATGCCGGGTAAGTACTCTATTATGTCACTGGAGTCGAGACTAAATACAGTCTTTTGAGCTCCGTCTTATAGTTACCTGCAAATATCCGCCGCAGTCAGTCAACTTCATTCATAATACTACGGAATATCGAATATGGAAAGGTAATTACTTCTACTCGGGTACTGAACAGTAATGAATGAGCGAGTCTGTTCACAAAGAAATATTTACTAAAAGTAAGAGACTACTGTGTATTTGGTGGTAAACTTCTTCACCAACTTTACTTGGTTGATTTAAAATCAGCTTTTATTCTCTAGGGTGTAAACCTTCGGAAAAAAGGCGCTGCCCTTTCAAAACAAATGGCTTTCATAATTAACGACGACCAGACACGCGCGAATTAGTCATTCTGAGGTCGGAAACGAATTACAGCCATGCCTCAACAGAGTGAAGCCCGCATGCCAAGTCGGCTACTATTATAACTTGTGTAATAAGCACAACAGAGCAGGTACACGGGGAGGAGAGGGTCGGGACAATCGATTGTGAAGAGTGAGGGAGCATCACGCGATCGCCGCGCCGTGGTACTCTCTCGTCTACCTTTCGTTACGGGGTTCCCAGGGTAACTTGCAGGGTTCAGCTACCAGAAGTGGGAACCAATTGGGTTACTTGAGGCGATGTATATCTGACCAAGAAAAGTATCACTGTTCAAGGTTGCACGGTCTAAGGCATCGGGGCTTAGAGTCTGGATCAGAGACACTGTGAGGACAAATCCTCCCTTTGCTGGAACTCTTTCTACTAGTACTATCCACCTAGTGTAATGTGGATTCCATTCTCCACCTCATTCTGTTTGATATCAAAAAGCAGACCTTTGGCATGTGGAGGTGGACAGTTAAAGCTAGATAAAAAAAGAGAACGGTCTAGGAATGATAAATCGATCTGGCCTTGTTTTACAGCCTTAGCAACATAGTTTCTTATACGAAAATATGATATAAGGAGGGGAATAAAATAGTGGACTCTGTACTAGCAACACAACACCCTTTCAATTCGGCATACTTATGTTAGTTTAAAATGGGACGATCTGCCCTAGTCTGCACAGCTCTTGCATTTCTATTTTCATCTTGTACTTTCTATGTCATACGACTTGTTCCAGAAACCCTAGTGAGACATACCAAGCAGACCAGATGCTACTAGATGCATGTGAGTCGAGCTGCTGGGGTGCAGAAGGGCGAGGGGTTCCCAGAATATAAAATCTCAAAGCATACGAGCGGTCATTGTCTTCGATACTAAATAGAAGCAAATGTGTGGTAGCTTCATAATAGCTTCAAAGGTGGCACGACAAATCAGGCGTACGGGAATGTCAATCACAAATATTAACGCACATTAACGTAGACTAAGAGGGAGGGACATTGGCTAATTGAGTGCATGGCTTTATAAAATTTCAGTAAATTCGAGTAAAACGACGCATACAAGTCCGAAGATAATAAAACCCAATACACATACGTTGAAGATGTCAAATCTCCAACCAGCAGGACAGTTGGAAGCTCATTGTGTCACTCAGTTGGGCAATATTAGTTAAACATTCCGCCTTCACTTTGAGTCCACTTAAACCGTTGTACTTTAATAAAACTGTTCCAAACAAAATGTATCTTGCGTGTTCCTAAATTGTGCAGTGTGATTGCTTGGAAAACAAAAACATTGCTGTCATGATTGAAACCATAATGTTGATATCTAAATTGTAAAATTTTATTATATTTTCTGTTTATACAACAGTTAAGATGACACCTTAACCACAATGTTTGGACTATAAATAACGGAGTGATTTGGATTACTTTGTAACTGTGTTCTTATGGGGGTATATTCTAAATGGCCGTCTGAGCACACTAGATTCTAAGCCCAATGAGAACATGCACAACCAAACAACATCAATTACGGTTTTTCTCACTATATGACTATTTCTAATGGACACTCCCTTATGACCTTGATGTCATTACATAACTCTTTGTATATACCACAAAGATCTCGATTTATCCCGCATTATAATTACGGTCTGTAATCTGTGACATTGAAGCTAATTAATTTAAAATACTATTCCTGTACTTTTCACAAGTAATCTGATTTCCTAGGAAGTCTCGCATCACCGAGACCCAGCCGTCACGAGTCACCGCTGCCCACCAGCCCTGCCGTGACGACTACCCGCCGCTCCCATCCCGGGAAAGTGTGCGGGTCACGGTTCAAACCGATTGTTTGGTTTGTTAGACGTTTCGTTTCCGCTACGTCTGGTCCGTTTCATTGATTGAGTTAGAGCCTGTTACGGTCTTATACAATATTAACTCGTTTATTTCAATTAAGCGAACAACAAATTGTTCTATTGGAACACCGTAAAGATACTCAAAAACAATGATTAGGGGCAATTATAATTTTAGTAAAAGTTATAGCTCGATTCCTAACAGGACTTTTACTTCACCGTAAACCCTGAAATTCACGCTCTTCAAAATTAGTAAGAAGAATCAGTTGTAGATGAATTGTCTGAAAGATCAACTTTTTTCTTGCGATGAGAATCAAGAGAGCTAGGCTGTTATGGAGAAAAATCAGAAGTAAAAGCACTTTAGAATAAAAATGTCTGAAATTATTAACTTACCCATTAAAATAGTTTATGGTTATATAATTTAGGCAAGCACATACTATAGTACTAAAAGAGTAATAATAAAGGTAAACAAAGGTGTAGAGTGTATATACACAAACAAAGGGTAACTTCGCCCCGGCACATAAAGCAGACGCGACACCATAAACTGTAGAGACTAATATTCCCTTTTTTATAACCCGCACCACTTTTAAGATGCAAATTCGCGACGTTTCCACGTTGGATCTAACAATACTTACGTCATCGACGACTGGGAGAAAATATTCGCGTTGTTTTCGGCAGACCGACTCACTTCCGTATCGAACATCGAAGACGCGATTCGACTCACTCTCCTCGACTCCGACCCGTGACCGATCGGTACCGCCGATTCTCGCCGCTGGCTCACGGTCCACGCAATGTGAAATGCGTCAGCGGTGCGTGTTACAGTTGCGGGAAACTGGAAAACAACTCATTGTTCACAGTTAGTGACGGAAATTTATAGAAAGTTTCGCTCTATCTGTGCTTTCTCCGATGACGAATAGACATAATAATATAGCATAATTGTGTTACAATATTAGATTTTCCCTCGTCTGAAATCAGAACATATGATTGATTCTACGACCATCCTTTACGATTTCCGGTTCAAGGGATGGTCTGCTCACGCAATTAAAATGGATATTTCGGCATCACTGTGGAAAATTATCTTCAGGCAACACGTATCACAACAAAAGCAGTAATGCACATCCGCAGGTGAATGTAGGGGTGGGGTTCCTGTTGACTAGCCGAGGCTTAGCAATCCAGCAGTTGATGTGGCTTTTAGGTTATTGTAAGCTCTTTTTTGACCAAAGAGAAATATACTAGATCAATCTGAAATTTAGATGATATAATGATTGGGTCACAAACAGATATTGGTAAGCTCAATGAACAGCCAACTACCCTCTTAAGTTCTTTCTGCTGAATGAAAAGAGGGATTTTAAAAAGGAACACTGGGGTCTTTGAATACAGTTTGTCCAAAGCGTTAGCCGGGCAGAGTTGCTTTAGAGTTCCAGAGTTTGCTGTGTTCGGCCCTGGCAACATGTTTGACTGCATCTCTTACAGCCGAGTGACTTAGCCGCAGGCTGGTGGGTTCATTTAGATTTTTATCAGCCGTCTTTTCAGCTGAATCGACTGCCACATAGTTAAAAAAAAAATGCGAAACCTATTTGAGATTGGTCCTTAACCACGACTTAGACATAATTCACTACAAACGTTACACGTTATTTTTGTTTTTAGAATAATATTACTTTACTTACTTTATTTCAAAAAATATATATTTATAAATTTAAAGAATTCAACAGTATGGTGATTAAGATTTACCCAAAATACGCGTTTAATTTACAAAATTTATTGATAACAAATTAGTTTGAACTATTTATTTCCTTCAAATGAACGAATCCCAATTCTCTCTCTTGAATATAAGCGTATTCTCATGCATAATTCAAAAGCTTCACTGATGAATACCAATGCACTCACTCACTCTGCACTTTAAACACACTTAACAAAGCACGGTACGGTCCCACAATAGCCCAGCACACGGTGCATCAGTTTACTAGACCTGTACCGTGTCGGTTAATCAAATCGAGTCAATTACGCGTGTTAACAGTTCGCAACGTCGAATTAATATTCCGTAATTTGCCAGCTCAGTGTCTGTGTGTGCGGCTGCACAAAAATACTGCACACGAGTCAGTCCTGTTTACATCAATGTCATCACTGTTGTCTATGCTTAGTGAAACAGAGATAATAACACGTTTGGGTTTTGCCAACTAAATTTCAACGGACAGATTAAGTGAATTCTTGTTTACTACATTAAATCTGTGAATATGTTGATTTAAATCCCAAACAAATTGTAGATTCTTAGTAAAATTGGAAGAGCTTTTGTTTCAGAAATTTTCCACGAAACAAAATTGCAGAATCTCGCTATGGCAATCTATTAGTGAAAATCAGAAAACTTTTGTCAAATTTTGAAAATAAATTGTAGACAATATCGATAAAAACAGATCACGTTTACAAATTCATGTTCTGTTTCGTCTTAAGCTAATAACAGACTAAACCAAAATTCAACACAAATTGTTAGACCGACATAATGCTTTAGGATTCTAATTTGATACAAGTTAATATATGAAAGGATAACAGAATTTCGGGCATTTGTCATCGTTATAGGTTATAAAAGGTATCCCAGTATTCCACTGTAGCCTGTGCTAGTGAGATGTGATTGTTATCCTCGAACTTGTGATTTGTGCTCGGGACTTGCATCCTATGCAGTGACAAAGCCTGAACAAGCAGCTTTTGAGTATGTCTGAACCCATTTCTTTCCCTTCTTTACTTCTTCTGTTCGTTATTTTTGTATGTATTAATACCTCCCCCACCTGACGAAGAGGATGGATTCCAATCCTCGAAACGTTGTGTTATACCTTTTATAACCTGTACCTATGGCAAATGTCCGAAATCATGTTATCCTTCCAAACTTTCCATCGTCAATAACAAACTTTAAACAAAGAATTAATCATATGCCTTGACAATTTTGTACTTTAAACTATAATTTATTTTTCATTAAATTGTAATTACTGCAGTGTTTAGTATCATGTAATTGTCAGTCAATTAATGGGTATGCTTACGAAGTAACAGCGTGCACTGTGCGTACAATATGGCAAATATTCCTCCTGTAGCCTTATATAAGAAATAGCCCAACATTCCCCGATTCTACTCTCAAATGTATACTGTTTCCACTATATTATATACTGAAATAACGTTCGTGCTTTAGTCGGTGACATGTTCAAACTAGATATAACATAGAAACAGTACAGCGAGGACCGACACTGGCCCCACTTTGGTCCTTGGAGCCGGACCGATAGGGTTGGCGCTAAGAGAGTGAGTTACTGCACGGGTAGGGTACAGGCGTGGTGACACCTGCCGGTGTTATCATCGTCTGTACACATATCGCCTCTGTTATCAGGCAAGACAAGATCTCTACAAATAACATTTACCTCATCCTACCCCGCGGCTTACACTTTATCGGCATGCCGCATGGCATCTCCTTCGCAGTGAAATGTTGGTGGCTCAGTCCTGTTACACAGACAGCTAGGAGACCTAACCTCAAGCTTTCAGACCCAACATTGTATAGGACCCCGTCTCCCTTACCTGCATTGATACCCCGCGGCTTACACTTTATCGGCATGCCGCATGGCATCTCCTTCGCAGTGAAATGTTGGTGGCTCAGTCCTGTTACACAGACAGCTAGGAGACCCAACCTCAAGCTTTCAGACCCAACATTGTATAGGACCCCGTCTCCCTTACCTGCATTGATACCCCGCGGCTTACACTTTATCGGCATGCCGCATGGCATCTCCTTCGCAGTGAAATGTTGGTGGCTCAGTCCTGTTACACAGACAGCTAGGAGACCCAACCTCAAGCTTTCAGACCCAACATTGTATAGGACCCCGTCTCCCTTACCTGCATTGATACCCCGCGGCTTACACTTTATCGGCATGCCGCATGGCATCTCCTTCGCAGTGAAATGTTGGTGGCTCAGTCCTGTTACACAGACAGCTAGGAGACCCAACCTCAAGCTTTCAGACCCAACATTGTATAGACTCCGTCTCCCTTACCTGCATTGATCGTAGTCTCTACAAACACTCAGGCGAAATGGCGTATTTGAGACTGCTACCTAGATGGATGTAGATATATATATATATCCCCACTTACATGCTCACTTATCTCGTATACTTATTGATTGTCATATGAGGCAGTAATACACAACACCTTGCATTTCAGGCTTAAAATTGAAATCTCAATGCGTCAACAACAGTTTTGATGTTTCTGATAAACAATAGAGCACGACTACATCAACTTTTACTTATGAAACTATTTGGGGACATCATGTCTCTAATTGGCCAACTGAATCCTCGCAACAGGCCAACAGTTCCAGACTTGTTAAAAAACTAGTACAATTCAAACTGGAAAACTATTAATATCGAATACAGAAAAAACTTACCTTACACACGAGTTCAGAGTAGTATGCTTTTTTATTTTTTTTAAATCTGGCTCGGATTTTTATATACTCCCCTCCTACCAATGAAAATTATCGGGGTATAATTTAATCTAAAACTAAGGATGCCCTATTATATATATATATGTATACATTTGAAAATTAGTTTCATCTTTGCATATTATACAAGTAATACATACATAATAAAATTTTTATCAATTCCTACTTTGTTAAAGTAGAGTTGCTTGTAAGCATGCTGTTATCGTTTAATATGTTATGGTATGATAAGCATTGAATCGCAATTCACGTTCTTTTAGTTATTCATTTTGTAAGCGCTTCTCTCTTGGAGCTTTTATCTCTCGTTCTCTAAACGTCGCTTGTCTTTTATTTAGTTTCTTTTCGTTTTTCATTCTCGTCGGTTTGAATAGCCGAGGTCGTTACCGTTAATGCAAGTTTATACTTGAGCGCATTTTATCCCACGCATTGTGGCGAGGGAAATTGGAAACCATAAGTAGTTACATTAAATTAACAGTTCATAATTTGACTACACGCAATATTACAAGAAAGAGAACAATATACACGAACACATAATTTAGCCGTTACATATACATATTTTTAATAACAAGTAACGGAATTTGAGTTTATAAACAAACTTTCTACTCGATCGAGTAATGAAAAGTGGTTCAACTTGAGTTATGTTTTTTTTCAGGGTGGTATACACATAGAGACTTTGCAAACGAATAGTGCTAATTAAAAAAAAACAATATTACTGTAAATAGATTTTAAAAAGTCAACAAATTTTACAAATCTACAGTAATAAATAAGGCTCGTTACGAGGTAACGTCAAAAGTTACACGACAAACCTTTTTTTAATTGCAGTGACACGAATAGATAAAACAAGGTAAGCTGTAAAGATTTCCGGCACTTTGATAAAGCAGGGTTAAACGTTTTCTTGTCTCTAAACCAGCTATTCTGTTCTAAGTAGCGTTTTTTACTTTGTGAACATCGCTTTGCGGTGCATAAACCATCTTCCAAATGAGGTGTTCCTTTCAGACGAGTTGTGGTGGGTAGCAGATATCCGCTCCGATATAACAAGGTAAGTTGTAAGGATTCCCAGCACCTTGATAAAGCAGGGTTAAAACGTTTCCTGGTCTCTAAACCAGCCATTCAGTTCTAAGTAGCGCTTTTTACTTTGTAAACATCGCTTTGCGGCGTATAAACCATCTTCCAAATGAGGTGTTCCTTTCAGACGAGTTCTGGTGGGTAGCAGATATCCGCTCCGATATAACAAGGTAAGTTGTAAGGATTCCCAGCACCTTGATAAAGCAGGGTTAAAACGTTTCCTGGTCTCTAAACCAGCCATTCAGTTCTAAGTAGCGCTTTTTACTTTGTAAACATCGCTTTGCTGCGTATAAACCATCTTCCAAATGAGGTGATCCTTTCAGACGAGTTGTGGTGGGTAGCAGATATCCGCTCCGATATAACAAGGTAAGTTGTAAGGATTCCCAGCACCTTGATAAAGCAGGGTTAAAACGTTTCCTGGTCTCTAAACCAGCCATTCAGTTCTAAGTAGCGCTTTTTACTTTGTAAACATCGCTTTGCGGCGCATAAACCATCTTCCAAATGAGGTGTTCCTTTCAGACGAGTTGTGGTGGGTAGTAGACATCCGCTTCCTTCACAAATCGGGTCACAGCGTCGCGAGGGAGTTTGCTGTTACATTATATTTAGCACTATTCCAAATCTATCTTAAGCTTTACAATTAGAATACACTGTACTAAAAAATTGTAAAAATATATCAAATCTGGCAGCATGGAATTATAGTTTGTGTAATAAAACTATCTATACGTTAACAATAAATTCCATTTACATTCATATTTACTATACCATTTGTGGTATGGCGGTAGGCTACACACACCTTGTACAACATTAATATTAAGTATGAGTACGTAAGTATTGGCAACTGGCAGTTTTTCTTCAACTGATTTACAGTTTACAGAAAAGGCACTTATTAAAAATTTAAAACGTATGTGACTTTGCATGAATACAAAAATAAATTTATATTAACAGTCCGAGGACAATATTCAGAGTGCTGTAAATTGAATTGTAGCCAAAATTACTTCTCACGTTATCAAAACATTTCAGTGCCATTACTTAATTTTTTACAAACACGGAAAATAAAATTACTTATTCATATAGTCAAGTAGTCAGGAGTTCAATTCTTGAGGAGCCCAATACTATTTTGCATTCTGGTTTTGAAGAGATTTCCATTAAAACAAGTTTTAATATTCATGTTAGTTCTTAAATAAAATTTTCTAAAGTTTGCACCTAGAAAGTATCAAATATCTTTATTTATTTTAAGATTGCACCAAAGATTTGATCACAATCTATATTTTTGAATTTGTATTTTAGTTTTATTAATGTGACAGAATATATTTGTTCTATTTGCAGTTTCCGTGATGCAATTCGAAAAGTCGAACTAGCAAACTAATTGTAACTATAATTCACTACAGAAGTAAATCAAAGTGCACCCGTCTTGGTTGGTGAAACTTCGCTAATGAAATCGAGTACTAGGTACTAGGCAATTACGGGTGCAGATAGTTAACTGCCGATGACATCAGTCTAGAAACAAGTTCCCAACTACAGTAATCAACATTGATGTAGGAGGGAGAGATACTTACTCGGTAACTAATACACAAGTTGTTGGAATTGATGAGCGGGCGTTTAACGTATAAAAATATAAGTATTGTTTTGTTATTTAAAAAAATTAACTACTATAAGTTACTACGAAATGTGTAGGTCTAGTAATTTAAATGCACTGGATTATAAAGCGGTTTCACATCCCCAACTCAATTTTTTAAGTTTTATGACTTAATTTTCGGGCTATTGCACAGAAAACTGACTGACCAATCTCCACTACTACTAGTTTCTTTACTGCTTCTATTCGGGATCCACGAGTACTACTAACCCAGGAGAAAACTCAAGCCTTACCTCTGGTGTTTGTCGCCGCATCTGCTATCTTTTGGAACGCGTCCAGATATGCAGATATCGCCGCGATCGTCGCCCTGCAACAAAACAAAGCCTGTAGACACGAATATACAGTATACATGTTATACAATAACCTACAGACACGAACATGCTGTATACATATTACACAATAACCTACAGACACGAACATGCTGTATACATATTACACAATGACCTCGAGACACGATTATACATGTTACACACTAAAACACATACAAGAAAATACAGTGTACATGATACACAATAACCTACAGACACGACTATACAGTATACATGTTATAAAATAAACTAAATAAGATTAATTTTAATGTAAGCAAGGTATAAACAAGAATGATATATTAATACAATTTAAATAGCAAAAACAAGGATCAGTGTAATTCATCTGAGCTTAAACGAACCGTCATTAATCAGCTAGAGTTCCCCACCCACTCCCATGTGTGAAATACATTCATTTTATTTCCTAGAGTTTTATAGAAGTACATTTTGCATTAAAATGACTTTAAGAGACTAAGTTAGAACCATACAGTCTTCTGCATCACTTAACCTCAAGAGGACTTTTCTATGATTTTAAGTACTATTTGTCATAAATAAAAGACATGTAAACAACTAGTGCGACAATTTCATAAAATAATTAAATGTATTTTTATATTAAAGCCAAACACGAAATGTGTCTCATGAAATGTGTCTCACCAAATGTAACTCATTGTTGTAAACATTTAAATTTTAATTTAGTGTTTATACTATGGCGAGTCATTATCTAATTGTATTTTTCAATAGTCAGTAGTCTTGGTTGCCTACGTATAAATATAACATACGCGTATACTGAAATGAACACCTTGAATCAATCGAACCAAATAAAATCATGTACTGATCATAAACAATTAGACAACTGAATACATCAGCGGTTCTCAAACTGTGCTACTCGTACTCGTAGATGTACGTAAGAGGGGTTTTGGGGGTACACAAAAAAATATTAGTAATGATGGAAATCGACGTTCTATTATTATTATTATATTGCGTCAAAATGAAATATCGATCTATCAGCATCTTGCCTGCTTCACCCGTGAAGAAACGAAAATATGTTGATGAATATTTGACGTATGGAGTTTCATTCACGGTTGATGACTGCCTAAAACACTAATGTGTTCTGTGTGAAGCATTTTTATCACGGTAGTATGAAATCGTCTCTACTAATCCGCCACTTAACATACAAAACATCCAATCTTTAAACAAAAAGACATCACTGTATTCCAAAAATTAACGAAAGGCCATAATGTGACTTCATTTTTTATAGTTATCTCGTAGCTAAAGGTGTAAAAGCAATGCAGTTGCATAACATTGAATTTTTGTTGTACTGAAGATGCCGTCAGATGTATTTTGGGTGTAAATATTGTCCACTAAAATGATACAATTTCATGGTGAATTTGGGTTATGTCTGATTATTTTAAATCTTCAGCTGTTCCTCATTTTCTATTTAAGTACATGACAGCACTGATGTTTGCAATTTTTATCAAATTTTCTATTCATTTCAAGATACTTAAATATCAATTGGTATGCTATCCTCTTACTGAAATAGGTGCAGGTGAGGACACATTTAATGCTGTTGAAGGTTATTTCCACAAAAATTAAATTTATTGGGAACATTATTGCGTTTACGTTGGTGTTGGATCTCCTCTTATTTTTTGGAGGCATTGAGTTACACACAGATCAAATCTACCTTCAAAATACCTTTCTGGGACATCGGAAGAAATATTGAATCAGTATGTAAAAATAGTTTAAGAGCAGCGCAAAAAAATCAAAAATATTTCATTTGTTGTGTGAAGATATGGACAGCCTACATATAGCATTGATCTTTCATACAGAGGTAAAGCGGTTATTTTGAGAAAAGCACTCAAAAGATTATTTGAACAGATAAATGGAGGTTAACTTTTGTTTGAAAACAAATGTTTTGAATAGTTAGGTTGCAAGTTTCTTAACTGGCTTCAGCATTTGGTATACTTGTGTAATATGTGTTCCATTACTACAATGTACGAACTTGTACAATACCAAAATAAAGAATCACTGATAGTAATTTCAAGAGATTCTTCTTCTATCTACTAAAAATTCAAAATTCACTGTATTCTGTGCTGGAGTAGAAACGAAAATTGAATGTATCACAAAAAATGCGCTGAGGTATCGAGTCATCTACGTTTTAATTACTTTCTGAAAGACGTGTCAGTTTCCAATATTTTACATCAAGTGTCTAGACATTGTAAATTTTGGGACCCACGTATAATTTTGACTTTTTAAAAGTTTTGCTCTGGTTTTTATAATGTTATAATTATAAGTACATCCTTATGTCGTGTTCCATACAAGTGGGTATGATAAGGGAAAGTCAGAATAAAAATCGTGAAACTACAAATATGAATATCGATGGTGTAAATTCAAAATATTTTGAATACAAATATTTGATTTTTTTCTAACTGAATTCGAATTCAAACACTGATTAAACCTGACTCAAAGAATGTTTCGTGATTAAGAGAATAAAAATGTGTGTTGTCTTGCGATAACTTAGAGGTCGGGTATTCACTGGTATTCGACGCCCTGTTCCTTCCTGGTAAGTAACGGACCACTGCACACGATAAGATAGAGAGGTGAGCAAATAACGCAGCTATTTCTGTGAGTCCGTTGACCTTCAAACTCCAGCAGGCCGCTTCTAAGGGCGGTTATGCGATTCTAAATTAGCCATCTGAGTAAAAAGGATATTCATAACACAGTAACTATTATGTGCGATTGACAGTTCCGATTATATTGTGTAGTATACACCGGACTCAGTGGAAAGAATTCCCTATGATTACACCGACTTTCTCGGGCCGGCGAACAATGGCTATGTTTTGTCAATAAACAATTTGCTCGACACCGAGCAATCAACACTGTATCCTGTTCCTTTCTATCTGTATCCTTTGCTTAAAAATAATCCTACCAAATTGTTCCATGTGTTTAGAAATATATCGAACATAAATGAGCACCTAGGATAGCAAGGACAAAAAGATTAATTTTTTTGTGTGCCAGAAATATTTACGTGTGAAATAATTCATAAAATATTTTTTTTAGTTGAATATTTGTAACTTGTATGTTCGCTTATATTTTTTTAAATTTATTTTGTATGCCATTGTATTCTCTCACTCCGACATTAAGACGTCGAATTCTGTTGATATTTTAAACTCTTCAATGATTCTTTATAGGGTAAAAATCGCCCGTGAAGATTATAAACTGGTTCCGATGGCTGTATACCAGTGCCGATGTAATGTACCAGTGCATTGCACAATGTACAACCGCCAGATGTGGGATGAGCGATAAAGGGGGCGTGAAAGATCACATGCGCACCACGTGAATAGATACTCGTATACAGTATCGCGGTGTGGCGTTGTGTTACGTGGAGACAGTAGCAGTGGGTAAGGCTTCTATCGCTTACTTACTGAGCGGCCGTACAAACAGGCACCTTGTCAGTTTTTAAAGAAGCTAATAAAAGTTTTAAAACATGTTTATCCACGTGTGTAAATTAGATTTTAAACACCGAGGTGCGTATTTTTATATCCAGCCATTAAATTTGGTCGATTTAATTGCTTGTTGCTTTCTTATCTTAATTAAATACTGTATAAAGCTCCTTTAATGTTTGGCAAGTAAAGTAGCGAGAGAACTTGCGTAAGATCTCTCGCAAGAACTCGCCAGAGCTGCACCGCTGGTTGTTGCGGAATCCTAAGCAAAATTCTAATCACACACGACAGTGATATCTTGGCAATATTTAAAATTGATCTTTTAACCAACACTGCTCTCCAATTCTTTTGGAAACTGATCTCCACACCGCCTGTTCTCGTTTGGACTAGTAATTTTACTGTCGAGCATGAAACTTCTTACCAGTAAAAGTAGATGTTACAATGGCATTGATGCATTAAATAAATAAAATAATAAGTTTTATTTTACTACGTTGTCGGGTACAAAATATCAAGCACAAAATATAATCAAAAATCTGGTGCAAGAATACCAGTATCGCGGTATTAGAAAGTTTAGCCTGCTAAACTGAAAATATAATTAACTTCCTTTAGTAGAAACTATTGAGAACATTGTATTATTCTCGAGTGAATACAATATATTACTACCCATTAAATATTTTTTTTAACATTTCCAGATAAAAATACGACGTATCTTCTTTTTGGGATGTTAAAGTCTTTCAAACAATGATTCCTCTACTTTTTATGGATTAATTTGCCATTTTTAAAGGTCTTAAAAACAAACTAAATTATACTGATAAGATGAAAAAGAATTCACATTACTTACAATACGTTCTTCAGCACTTACAACCAAACATCCTCTTTGGTAAACAAAACGTATAACATTCCTTAAACAAATTTAAATTAAAAAAAAGACAAACGCCCATTATTACGGATGAAGATCATATCAATTGATATTACGTGACTAGTGATCGATATTTCGATGAATTTAGTTGTGACTCCGATCATAAAACAGTTTTGACGATAACAATAAATTCTCCGCCTGCGTCAACTGGAATGTGATACACGTGTTGATAGATAATGAACACATGCAACTTTAGCTTAAAATAATCAAGTAAAATATTCACTTTTTAAAGATAAAGCCACGGAATGTGTTACGTCAAACAATAAACTTCAAATTCATAGTAATTTAGACGTAAACTTAAAATTGCAATACATTACATCTTGGTCCATTGTTATCTTAACAATTTCAAGCATAAAAACCACAAGTTGTGAATGTACTTGACATCTTAACCTCATTTCAGACAAACACTAAATAAGATAAGTGAATATAAGAAAATGAAAATGAAACAATGAAATCAAAACTTTTGAAAGGAAAATAAGTTATAGAATGTTAAAGAAAGAATTATTACAAGATAAGTGATTGGTTTTAATTGCTGTTTTACTACGTTTTTATTACAATTGTATGAATAAAATTTGGATCCACATTCGTTTTATCTTTTGAATGTGTTTAAATGATCATAGCAAAAACATAATCCCAAAATTTGCGTGCTGTCGATTTTCAAATGACAGGATCGCCCTAAAGTTAATGTAATTAATTAAGTTTTGATCTCAAATTATTTTCAGGAGAAATTTGTACCCCACTATGATTGTCAATGTTGATATAAAATAATGTTCGAATCTGAACAAACGTAAGAATTATTACGGTACGGATTCCCCGATTCACATACCGTAACCGTGTCCCAACTTAGCCATTCCTATCAGGTGCACATCACATAACTTGGCCGAAGAGTACCGAGGAGCGTGCTTTACCATATCGGCCAGATCCGCGCCAAACCTGGGAGCTGACATCGTCTCATTATGTAAATCGCAGTGTCTGTGTACCCATGTAGGACGTGGCGTTGCCCCCGGGCGCTATTCGCTGACGATCGAAGGTTTAGCAACGGCTAACCGATCACTTTCTCCGTGCCGGGCTGTATGTCGATAATTAAATATTGCGAGGGAGCTAGCTCGCTTCGCTCAGCACGGGAAGTGGGACAGGGACCCATGCAGCCCGTGGGATGGTACACACATTGTGGCTGTACGGTAGTGAGCATAACCTAACTATGTGCATTGCTTTAAGCACAACTTCTAAATTGTATAAATTTTCGCATTTAACTTATTTATCTTGTTTAGTTTACTTATGTTTAACGCTAAAAGAATCGCAATTTTTAAATTGGAGCCTTTAAAATAGTTATATCTGATTATATAAAAGCATATTAAGAACACCAAATCTTGCAAAAAGGATTAAAATGTAAATAATAATAATTCATTTAAAATAGTGAAGCAACACCGGATAAGCCTTTCAGGACAGCTGTAATTACTGTATATAGGGTCGCTGAAAAGTCGGTCTAATACCTGCTATACTCGTAAACGTAGATACATAAAACTTTGTACTGTCACATAGGGCATAAAATTGAACTGTTGATGCAATCAGTAACTCTTCATCAATAAGGGGATGGGATCGGTGGAAACCCTTAATATGTAAGCGTAGGTCGGTGTGCCTGCCACTGTAAAGGTCTTAATTAGTAGAACAACATACCGCAAAAGGTAATCCTAAACAAAATGGCGGCGCTCGAAAGTTTCAATAGTGATCTTATGGTTTAATTTTATTGTAACCATTTTAGATGTAGCTATAAAACTTCACACATGATAACCGTAAGTACACAAACACCTACTTTAAGATGTATTCAGTGTCCAGCTATTCTTTCATAGAAACGGTCCATGAGGAATCAGTTGAAAATTATGTAGTGTAAGCATAGCTTGACAAGCACATCATTTTAAAGGGCCAGGCTAAGTAAATAAGTTTGCCGCAAAACTCACTTCAAAAGCTTTATCCCTTACAAAATGGAAGCGGTCCAAAGGTTTTAAAAGTAAACTGTAAATTCAGCAGGAAATTCAGGAAGTTGCTTTAATTAGTTTAATTTAACATTCACATTTTGTGTTGGTATCGTTACTAATCACTAAAAATTATTTTATGATTAATATAAAATAGTTTTAAACCATAGAATGCTTGTTATGTGTACATTACATTATTATGGTTCTTTTCAATCATCCTCATACAAGTATGGTGAATATGAGGTTTAAATATGATACTGTTCTATTTTGTTTTTCTACGTTTTCTCAACCAAGAAGAAACATAATGGAACTCATTACATGTTTCTAAAAATACAAAGCCTTTAACATCTGTGCTTGATGTGAATTTTAAATAGAATAAGAAAGTACTGAAATGTACAATCTTTATTGTCCATGGACTAACCATCGTACATAGTAAACCTGTTATAGACATAACAATATAAAATATTCACAAAAAGACTAATGCCAACGTAATTTGTATTGCATTGCTACGTTATACATAAATAACAATACTGTGATTTATTGAAGTACTCATTTACGTTGTAAAAAGTCTCCTATAAAAGAAACGGTATATGATGATTCTTAAATGAGAGATTTTGTACAACTAGTCAAATGATTTATTATCTTTAATCCCAAATAATGTATAAAAAAACATAATTCTTAAACGAGTAATAGTCATAAATAAATAATACAGCCAGTTTATTGCAAGTGCTGTAGTGGTGAGTTAGGTTCAAAAAAGGCCAGGATTCGTGAAAATAAAAACTGAAGCTGTTTATATAAACAGAGAAGGAAATTGCGATATATTCTCCACTGGCAAGATCTGAATCCTACAGCTCTCCCTATAATAGCCGAGACTGCATACGGTTCTTATGTTCTTGAGTTTTTTTGCCAAAGAAAGAACAATGTTAAACCTGATATACTTTTACGCCCTTGTTTTTGATAGCAGCATGGTGGGAGTTGTATAATTTTTAATATTTAACTAATCCGCATCCAAGAATTTTTACATTTCTTTTATTATTTTTAAGTGTACACTTTGTTAATATTTAAACGAGTACAAAGAAGTTAGATTTATTTTTTTTTTAATAATCTTTGAAATACCAACAAAACCAAAAAGCATTTGGATGAGTATTGATTATGTCTTTAAAATATAATTTAAAAAAAATCCTTATAAAATAAGACGTCTCCCATAATTGTACGAATAAAACTAAGCTCGTACAAGTGAATAAGTCGGTTCTTATGGTGCTGCAATCGTGATGGTCGCCATTGCCCGACAGTGAATATTCCATCAATAAGTGATGTGGTTCCCATAACAAAGGTCCGTAAGAACAGGGACAGATTCGACCTAACCACAATAGACCGCCTTCAGTGTGGCTTTATGAAGAAATACTGATTGGATGTTGGCTAACAACATCGACTTGGTCCAGACGTATGTGGCTTGAAAGGCCGCGTTTTAACATGATCACAAGGTATAACAGAAGGTTTCGCCAATACAGGATCGGTAGTGTGGCAAGTCTTGTGGCGAGAGCACTTATTTTTACTTTTTGCAGGTCCAATGACAGGCTAGTGAAAACTACTTACACTGAGGTTTACGTGCAAGGCGGAATTCAAGCGAGTTGTTTTTTGTGTGGTATTGTATTCCTTAAAATTATCCATGAATTATTAATTCCTACTATTAATTATTAATCGTTTATTGCTAGATATGGGACTAGACTAGATTAGATTCAAAACTAAATAAAGGACTCACAGTTCCAAAAGAGTCAACTTAAGCTTATTGCGAATCCGCTAGTACCTTTGTAATACAGCAAAGGTCCGCTAGTAAGGCCTGCCTAACCCTGTACCTTCAACAAGATCCAAGAGCTTCAGCCCAATGATGGCGTCGAGATCATCAGTTGTGTGTGTGTGTGGTTCCAGACAGAGTTCTCTTCTGACTAACCTCAAGTCTTTCACAACCCAAAGTAACGTGTTTAGCAGTCTCCTCCAGATGATTACATAGTCCACACCTAGGATCTTCAGTAGTGAGTAGTTGCCTGAATTGACCGTGTCCAGTAACAAGAGAAAGACCTTTGTTCAGCTTCAACAGCCAGTTCGTGAAGGATCTGTATGGAACTATGTGGTAACCAGTGATGACAAACCGAGATTGAATTATCCACGAAAATATGACACGGTATGAAAATGCCCAAGCACACTACAAATGTTATTCTTACGGTAGACCGTAAGTGGGTTTTGATTTATATCTAATACGGGAGATTTACACATCATGTGGGAACTGGTTTAATAGATGAGCGGTGTGTGGGAGGGAGGGGAGAGGGGTCCGGTTGCCACAGTTGGTCGGTCGGTCACGGTCACCGCCCACAGTCGCCCGCTACTCGCTAGTCGCTTCGTCAACAAGCGGGATGCGGGACCATATGGCCCGCTTGCGCTTACACCTGTTAGTGTTTGTTTACACTTTACTTCCAGCCACCGTTTCGTGCGTTCTCAAAAACGATTTTACTAGGAGATACGTTGTATGAAACTCCCACTGGTTTTCTCGTAAAAAATTATGTTTTTGTAACTCGTGATCTAACACACTTCGTTAAACATACTCGTAATAATAAATCAAAGGAATAAAATGTATTTCACTAATGCACTGTGTTACATTTCTGTCAAAAGAGAAAGACAGATATTAAACATCATGATGGAATTTTCAACACTCGACATTACACGACATCACTGTAACATCCACATAAATATTTTTTTATGGAGGATACTCATTAAACTACGTTAGAATTAGGACTAAAAAGAACCCGTTGTAATGATAAACCAATCAGCTTACCTAAGGCAGGTGTGCAGTTTGGTGGCTTTGACCACCAAGTCCTCCCACAGCGGCGTCCCATTCTGCAACAGACATAAGCCAGTGATCAGATTGCAAGAGTATTTGGCGGAGGTTTGCTCTAAATACATGTCAACATTTTACTTCATCAAACTGGAGAATATTTACTACAGAAACTCAGCAGCGTCATTCAATATGTGTTTCTATAATCAACATTCCCTTATCCGATTCTCCTTCATCCAGATAATCCACTTACATCCGTTTAACCCGGACTACAGCTACTTAGTTCTTAGTCAAGTTCTTAACATGATTTACCTAAAACAACTTGTTCGCTCTTCAAAATTGTTACAGGAACAACGCAAAAAGAGAGGATTCAACCAAATAATCAGAGTGCTTAATATTCATTAATACCAAACTTTTCTAAGTTTCAATCATAGAAAACTGCAGTATTGTCGTTTGAATCCATTACTGAAAAAATTCTGTATACTTAAAAACGTTGTCATGCACAACACAGAATCAACTAATACGCAATCTAAAATAATATCATTTGCTCATTTCTATCGTCTGTGAAACTATATTTTATGTGTAACATACATAATTTTGTATAGAAGTACACATATCTCCAATTGTGTAAGTTTAGTATTTCATGTATTCATTTATTACATACTGTTTCTGTACAAATACATTGCATATGTGTCACGTTCCGTGTGGCAGTTGCTTCATTACATTGGATTCGGATTAATAAAATGTAACTCAATAAATTTTAATTTCATGAATTTGAATCTGATTCGCGATTTGACTCCATATATGTATATATGCAAGCAACCTAAAAGTACAGCGTACAGAAACCCCCAACAAACGTGAGAGATATCAAAACGAGATATTTCAACAGTACTTGTTTAATTAAATATTTAATTAAACGGTAATGAAAAGACTACAGCACCGAACCTACCACCAGAGAAAGAAAAATGAGCAAAGAGAAGATGATTTGTTAGGAAACGTGACAACTAATGGATAGACTTTAGTGAAATGGCCAGGGGCGCGAATGCTACTGCGAGCGCCTTTTAATTTAATTTAAGTGTTGACAGACACGTGAACAAAGCTGCTGAAAACTTTGCGTGAGAAGGGGTGAGTGGGGGGGAGGGGGTTGTAGGCAACAAACTTTACGTTGAATTCGTAGAGTTCGTCGACATCTCTTGTTATATACTCTTATAAAACACTCTTTATAAAGTTTGCGTATTAGCATTGAAATTCAAATAACATTTAATGTGTTGGTACAAAATAACTCATTTTGGTATAAAATATGGTACATCATAACTATGCTATGGTATAAACAGGCACGGATATTGAAATTTAAATAATAATTTATTGTGTTGTACTGTTTTGTTATAGCAATAAATACCCATACTTTTCAGTTAATTTTGTAAAGTAAAAACTATTTAACCATAGACATTTTTAATGTATCGTACCGTAATTTTGTATCCTACGAACTCTTAAAGTATACGCTAGGGTATAAATTTTATTGCCAGCTAGCTGAAGTCTACTATGAAACGGAAACTTACATACAAAAAAGAGAAATTTTACTTTTTTCATAACCATCGCGTACACACAGGCTGGTTCGACTAGCTTCTTTGCTCGGTTTCAAAACGATAAAGATAAAGCAAACAGTATCTAGTGGTTGGCGACTGGCAAGAACTTTGAGGTTCGTCTGAAATTGTTGATGCGGAGAAGAAACTTTGAGAACGTGTTGGAGATTGTGGTGGAGAAGGGGTGAAGATACCCTCCCCTGGGGATCTGAGGTCAAACCGCACTGACCCGCGACCGACCTGACTTATGATACATCTCCTCTCCGGTGAATTCCGCACAATACTTGCATATCTTGACAGATGTTGGCAGTTTCAAATTATGTGCTTATAAAAAGAATTTGCTGTTGGAAGAAGAAATTGAGAGGCCAGGAAAAAGCGTGATATTTCTAATGACTTAAATCCCATAACGTATTTAGAAAATGTATCTAAACAAACGTCAATAGTCTATTATAATGGTTACCAAAGTTGTTTCCGAATTCTTTAGACTTCCTCGAGTGCAAAAGATTTCCAGAAAAAAAGTGGTAGTCTTATTCAGAACAGAATATGCCCTAGTCCCATGCATCTCAGGCTATAATTTTAACATGTGTATCAGTAAAAGTAGGTAAACGCGCCAAAAACACGGCGAACAAGCTTTTTACATAACAGAAAGTGAGTTATCTATATATTAAAAAATTAATGTTTGTCTGTGTGTCCTTCATAGATTCAGAAACTGACTGATCATTACGAAAATTTGTATGTATATGTATTTTTCCACGTAGAGGGTTTATATGCTATGCCCATTGATGTAACTCGCCACCAGGCGGCGCTCCAAAACATAAAAGTTATCAAAGCGCCTGCACAGTATAAACTGCAATTACAAGATAGTTACGTATATTACATAGCCAAACACCATTTGCAGGCGCTAAGTTATAATGTACATTTGTGTCTAAAATAAATTATTTCTGGATGAACTTAAAACTTGAGTGTTAGACCACTTTATAATAAAGTACACGTACGCGTACAATGGCAATAAACATACACTTTTGACAGACTTTCTTGATCGAAGCAACAAGGTAAACTCGACATCCGCGATGGAAATATAATTCACTTGAACCAGAAGTGTTCATACACGAGCAAAGCTAACAAAAAGCGTAATTTCAACACACTTTTAAGGTTTAACCAAACCTTAATTTATTTAAATCGATCTTTGCAATGACTCATGATAGGATGGTACTTTTATACGTGTGCTAGTATCGTGGTAGTTGAACATCTGCTTAAAGCGCATCTTAAGCTACTCTCAAACATTAATCTTATTAAATAAATTACACTTTTTAAATGTTCCATTATTAATCAATATGAACCAATCTAACAAAAAAATTGTAGTGGACATAAGACATAGTTGTTTAAAGTCAAAATTTATTTTCGGGTCATTTTCGGCTTCCAGAGGACACCGGTGACAGAGAAAGTGGTCCGAGCCGATGTCTGTACGGTACGGTACCACACGGGTCCGTGGGCGGGACAATCCGTGTGCTCTGCGCTTTTCCACTTTCGCTGCCCCACTTGAGCTACCGATGATAACGCGTCTCGGGAGCTTTCTATCTTTCATGCACCTGGTCCGTCTCGCCCGCCCTCCTTCTGGTAATGATGTACTCCTACGAGATTTGCATCTCGTCAGATGATAGATAGGTGTGTGAAAAGCTTCATGGATGAAGGGACACGTGAGTTGTCTGCTTAGAGCGAGTATAGAGAGCAGCAATGTTCACGATTATCCTATGAAAGTGTGTGCGGAACACCCGTAGTACTATGTCATGCAAACCAGCTGCAATCCATCTATCCGGGAAGTGAAGTGAAGATGAATGTACAGCGGTCACCACGTTGACCACATGACTGAGTGACGCTCATTTCGATTTGTACATCATCATTTACATGGACCCCGGAATGATTTATTACATTTATTCTCATAAACTACAAATTTATTTTAATTCCCGTATTAGTAAACAATATTATTTTATATCCGATAATAACTTTTAAGCGAAATACAAGACGCACAAGAGGGGCAAGTCAGTGAAAAAGGCAATATACCGAGTGTCTGCGAAGCAGCTGCTAGAAAAACTGGTACTCTCGAAGACCTACTTGGAGAAAATTACTAATTACACGAGTAAAAACCACGAGCGCCGCCAAAGAAAGACAATAATTACCAATTAGAGGACGCAATGCGGGTGGCAACCGACCAATGAATGAAGAAATTGTGATCTCCTGGAGCAGGTGGGTCATCAGCTGTCGCTCGCCCTCGGGGGCACCGGCTCAGGTGACCTATGACCCAGTAACGTGGTCATCACAGACTTGATTGCTAATATCCACATGTCTGACTACTCATCAGAGCATCGTTGTTTAGTCATTGGTGAATAATTTAATGTCGCTGTATTGGTTTAGTCTCCTCAAGTAACTTATAGAAAAACACGTGCTTAGAACGTTTAATACCGAACGATGGCTCTAAAGTAAATAATGCGAATCAAATTTTCTGCGCACAGATTTATAGTCCCTGTGGGAATTATGTTTCACATACGATATTAAAGGCCACACCACCTGCACGTTTGTCTTGAGCAGAACAAAGGTATTATACTACTGTATATATTCTGTCTATGACATGTAGTAGAAGAGATACAATCAATCTGCATAGCTTAATATGATTTGTGATGTTACATCTACATGATGTTAGATGATGTATAATAATAAATGGTACGCACTATTTGGTAGATTTCAAATTTACACATTGCAGCGTGTAAGTAAACGATCTCTATCTATGTGTCATCCAGATTACGGCCTTATAACTCATAATCGCCTTAGGAGCCTCAGAGTCGGAGCTCCCCAGCAAAATCTGTTCTATACTATCTACTATAGAAGACGCCTTGTGGTTGAATGTATTTGAAACAAAATTGACACGAAAATACTACGTAATAATGTCAACTTAGGATGGTTTTTCAAGCACCACTTGAGACGAGGGTAAGTAGCTCTACCCTCTAACTCTAAGATGGAAGTCCATTGTATGTAATAGTAACTCTGTAAATCTTGTGTTAGGATCAAGGACGGTATCGAGATTTGAATGGCGGATATTTTCCTGTTCTCGGCCGTCTTAACAGTCACCATAATGTACCAGTGCCCTGGTAGTGACAACTCCTCTGCCTGTATGTCTCCTCTTTGTCTCGTTCTCACCGATAGTGACAGTGTCAGTGTACTTCACAAACTTCGTGTTCGGGAATCCTTTCAAAACCAGACATTCTGCAGCACACGGTCTAAATATTTTTACCAAGCGTTTTGCCACTTTTCCCAGACGGACTTCGCCATTTCTAGAGACTTTGTGGTCTACCGTTCCGTCTTGATTGTTTCTACTGTTATTAACCTTAAATAGCAGCAGGGAATCTTTGTAAGTATGGGATACATTTGCTTTGTCGAATTCGACTGCAAGTAGGGTTCTGAAACTGTATTCGGCTACAGCTTAAGATATCTGCACACCCAATGTCTTCATTCACAATACTATTTTAATATCATAATTAAGCCTAATACATTTTAGTAATTTGGCAATTTTGACACAGCGAAATTAACATAAGGTAATATCTAACAAAAATACGTGAAAAACCTTAATGGTGTATGTACTGTACTTATGTAATGAAAATAAACTATTATTAATATTATCCTACAGCGGATAAGCACGGATCACGATGTTTCAGTTACAAAGAAGGTGGCGCCTACTAAGTACATAATTAATTCTCAACTACTGCCTGTAAAACAGGAATGGGGTAATTAAACAATTAGTAGGGGTAAACGTAACGACGCGGACGAGTACGTGGAGATAATGTCGGACAGGTGACAGAAACAGCTGTTCCAACTTCAATTACACCCGTCCAGAGTGCCAGATGCGGGAGCACATGACCTTTGTGTGACCTTTATGTCTAGTGACATTATAGCGGAGTGCTGATGACTTCATCTTGACTGGTTAATGGTGGTACGGCATCAAATGTAATTCAAAGTAATCAGGTGTGGAAGAAATATAAGTGTATTTCATACAAAAAACACAGATAACTGAAGACGAGGGCAGAATTGCAGAAACTGTAGGAAACCCAGCACTACTGTTGAAAACACTTTATTGATGTTATAAGAACGAATTATTTTCTAATACATATGGAAACAATGTACACAAAACAAACCCACTAACCAAGACAAAATTGTGTTATTGTCCAAAATTAAAGAGGGGATCATAAGGATTCACTTCTGGCTGGTTTACACCTTATAGTTGAACCTACTACACTGGGTACAACAAAAACCAATGCGTCACTTACAGCTGGACAACCCCATGGATATCCAGGAGCGGCAAATCACTAACAGCAAGTGTCGAGATATTAGTATAAGAGGATTCAGCGATAGGTCTTGTTTACTGCAGAGGATGACTGTTGGAGTGGTGGAGCTCACTTAGGCTAAAGGCCATGGGGGAAAATTGCCCCACTACCCGCTTTGATAGGTAGAGGTAGAGGCTGGAACAGAGTTAGGTTTCCCTTCGTCAAGATTACATCGCTGGTAAATAGAGACCGCTAGCCCTCATCATGGGATCTTGACATGAGGCGGCTCCTCCCACCAACCTTACCCATCCTGAAAATCCTGTCACATCGGAAGCAAATGCAAACTTCTTTTAGGACTACATGAAATGAAGGGTTTCATCAGCTTCTTGTTCTAAGAGAACAAACAACAGAGGACGCGTTCTGAGTGTCATATAATAAAAGATGCTGTCCACCAGAGTCATCTTTAAGAGCTGCAAGATAACTGATCTGATATTTAAACGGGTAAAATGAATAATTAAAAAAGTAGTTTAATTCAGATTTAGCAGTTTTAAGATTTGATATGAGCTAATGAATTGATACAAATTAAAAGAATCAACTGTATGAACTGTATAATCAACTGTAATAAACACCGAGGGAGTATTCTATGTGTGTCAAAAATTTATAATCTCTTCATTGGTGCAGGCTAAATTACGTATGTGGTATATTTTCTAGCAAAAGAATACTATTAGTCTTTATCTTCATACTGATCTCACTTGGCGCAAAGACCATGATTCGAAATCGCATCTTCTAACACAAGCACCATAATTATTTACGTAATTATTACTAATAACCATATAACATACCATAATCTTATTCCTTAATATTTTGTTACAACACACACCAGACGCACCAATTGAGCTGATTTGAGAAAATCTGGCATAAGTTAGACAGTTTGGATCGTCAATATCCAGAGTATCGTTCGTTAATGCTGCACTATTTTCATAACAACGGGAAATCCTCAATTAGAGCAAAGTGCCGCAGCAACCAATTACGCTAACTGAGCTGCTCTACGCTAAGCGGCAACTTACATCGGCCGTAACGATAACGAAGTAATACCATTAGTTAGTGGCAGGTATAGATATATTGCGGATTTATAAGCTCAGATAGTATAGGTAGGTGGTCCGACTTGAGGCAGGTCGTAAACAAACAGCGCAGTCGCACTACATGCTAATGATCAGGTGACTCAGAAGTGGACCGGACCAGACCAGGCAGGCAGAGTGAGGTTATGTTATGTCTGATACGACAGGTCCTGTTATGTGGCGGCAAGACGGGACAGGACGGATCGGACCGCTAGCGGGTCACGTCCAATTGCTGCCCGCCTGTTCCAGCAGTTCCAGGGGCGAATCTACATGGGGTGGGTTGGGGTTCATACTGGCTCGTCCGAAAGCAATTTAGAAATTCAATTTGCACTCGAAATGTAGAAACGGATGTACGTTATTAAAATTTAGATTGTATCCACCTAATTTGTTTAATGCAATCTCTGAATTAATACATTTAGGTAAAAATTAATCACAGTAAATTAACTATAAACGGACTTCTAAACAATTGTATAAACACTTTCAGACAATTTAATTCTTAATCGAATTTTCATACAAGTACTTTGCACAATTAAATATTTTAAAAGTATGTATAATATAACTATAAAATCCCTACAAATATACAATAATGAATTGATACATAAACCTAAGTATATCATTTTTATTGTATTAAATTTTACGGTTTGAAATGTGGTGCTAAAATTCAGCATTTTTATTGCACATTTGAACGTAGTAGTTATAAAAACATGTACTATTGTACTAAAATTACAAAACTTATCGTTTTAAAACTAACGTGTCAATTTGTATCCTAATGTAGTGTGTCTGTCTTTTGTAACTAAACCAGTCGTTTTTTTCGAACGGTAGTACAATGGCTTTAATTCAAAGATTATGTAGGCTACATTATAATGAGTATAAATCTTTGAAGGTCGAGTAATGTGTTCATTTCAAATTGAAGTGGGTTTTATATGAGATAAATAGGCTCAACCTGAAAATGAAACAGCTGATTTTTAATTGCGACTTTTACTGCGTCACTCTCTCTAGAAAACAGAATTATTTCATTTGAAAATTATAAAATCCCGAAAACTGACAGTTCGGATACTTTCAACACCTCACAATCGCGCACCAATAAATTACTGGCAACACGAAGGGAATCTTCACATAAGTTAACACTGAAGATGTTGTTCTCAATGGTCTGGTGGTATATCTTGCTCTCCTGTGGTAAGGTCTTGGGACATATCTTGCTCCCATGTGATAAGGTCTTGGTTCATATCTTGCTCCCCTGTGATAAGGTCTTCGGAAATATCTTGCTCTGCTGTGATAAGGTCTTGGGACATATCTTGCTCCCATGTGATAAGGTCTTCGGAAATATCTTGCTCCTCCTGTGATAAGGTCTTGGGACATATCTTGCTCCCATGTGATAAGGTCTTCGGAAATATCTTGCTCCCCTGTGATAAGGTTCTTGGGGCATATCTTGCTCCTCTGTGATAAGGTCTTGGGGCATATCTTGCTCCTCTGTGATAAGGTCTTGGGACATATCTTGCTCCCATGTGATAAGGTCTTCGGAAATATCTTGCTCCCCTGTGATAAGGTTCTTGGGGCATATCTTGCTCCTCTGTGATAAGGTCTTGGGGCATATCTTGCTCCTCTGTGATAAGGTCTTGGGACATATCTTGCTCCTCTGTGATAAGGTTCTTGGGGCATATCTTGCTCCTCTGTGATAAGGTCTTGGGGCATATCTTGCTCCTCTATGATAAGGTCTTGGGACATATCTTGCTCCTCTGTGATAAGGTCTTGGGGCATATCTTGCTCCTCTGTGATAAGGTCTTGGGGCATATCTTGCTCCTCTGTGATAAGGTCTTGGGGCATATCTTGCTCCTCTATGATAAGGTCTTGGGACATATCTTGCTCCCCGAGATCCGACGTGGGCTGGTCTGTCCGACTTTCAACCCTTTCACAATATGATTCCAATCATACATCACAAATACTCTGACAGAACAAATATTGTTTAATTATTGTTTAATCTTAAGTCCTAATATTCCTGACTGTTCTAAGCTTGTATTATTATTTCAATAGGCAGAGATACTGACAATCATGAAGAGACTGTACCGAAAGTACAGATGCAGTAGGTAGTCAGTCAGTTTCTTCAGTCATTACGACTGAAACCGGCATAGTTTAGCAGCTTCAGGTAACGAAGACTGTACAAGTTGCGTGAGCCCAAGGCATTGAGCACACAAGGCGAACAAGTGGCCAGGACGTGATTGTTTTACAGATGGAGTCAATGGGTCAACTGGTGCGCGTACATATGTTTACTCTATTAGTGGGCAGACGACCGCACTTCAATTATCTGGTAAGTGTTCTGACATCGAGACGTTAGTCTTGAGTCCTAACTGTACCTCAACCTAGTCAGAGACAATCATTTTCTATAGATGACCACGATGGGTTAAAATAATTTACATTCAACTTCCTTAGTGTAATTGGCCAAGTAACATATTTTGTTCTTCCCTTGCTTTATCTTAATGCCAGAGATCTGATTAAATGAAATTTTACGAATAAATTACGATATACTCTTCAGGAATTACTTTGAAATAACCTCGGTTTAAGTAGCTCGTATTGGAATGGACAATTAGCAATCTTGATGTTCACCTAATTTTTAAAACCATAAACACGGCCGTGATTTCGTGTTATTTCGTTATTTGTGCCATGATGGAAGGTTGTAGCGATAACTAATGGACCAAGCCCAAAGCCAGTGAACTAATGGAATCTTATGGCATAGACAGCCGAGGCAATAATTGCGTTTTCTTCGTCCGACATCCTTTACACTACTGCCTACACCTTTCGCGCCAATTCTTTGGCAACAAGTTTTCCACTTGTTGCTCTAAATTTGAGAAGAGGAACAACTTTTGGGTTTCTACTGACATTCTTTTATCACCTTTCAGTTGTCAGTTTTGGTGTAAACACACCTTTGTTTTTAAAATAATACAGCTTTTAGAATTCTGCAATGGAAAGTTTTAAAGTGTTTTGAGGTTTAACATGGTTCTTTCGGGGTAAACATAGGTCATTTCCCTACATACGGCTCTTAGAAGCGTCCACAACAAATTTTTGTACGAATTCTCGAGTTTTATTTGTAAATGCAGAAATGTATTTTCATCAAACTTGCAGATAACATCAACGACATCATTTAAGTTCCCAGCTGGCCAGTAGTAAAGTGTTGTCAAGCAAGAAACAGTAAACGTTTATTAAATCTTTAGGTACATATGAATATGTATCTTACGGACGTATCAACGCTTCAAGGACGGAGCAATAACACAAGGCTAATGTTTAGTCACATTGTTCGGTGGATCTGTCCAAACCCAGCACATGTGCGGGACAGGACAATAAGCTTTAACAAGGTTTAAAGTCAAGTAGAGGTCAACCGGTCATGACCTTGGCAGTAGCTGCGGGCGGCACGCTTCACGGGTGAACTGTTGTGTTTAGTCTACTCCATACACGATGACTTGGGGTATTGTGTCCAAATGCGACGTTGTGTAAAACAACATACTATTTGCGTTTGTAATGGCACTAAACGTCTTTGGTGAAGGGGTTTATTTCGTAAGGTCCTTTATTACTATGCACGTGCATATAGGCTACTAGACGAGTGGAGATCAAAAGATTTTGCAGCTCAGGTAGTAAGAACGATGTTAAACATATGTCACACCTTATGATTTACTGATACCTTCTACCTGTAAAGGCCGTACACCATATTTAATTGGAGGGGGGAGCATTAATACACGTGCGCATCCATGTAACCATTGCTGTATACATGTATTGCATATTGTAAATATTTATATCTGGGATGCAATATTGTTCTTCATTCTAGTGAAATTTTGAGGAAGGCGAACATTCAATTCCCAACCCCTCCCCACCGAGTAATGTTTTCAAACAATATTAACTACGTACAACTCTCCTTGAATAAAAGCTCACGATTTTTAATTCTAGTGAAATTTCAAAATTTTGGGCGGGTGAAAATAAATTTGTATTGTTACTCCATTTATACTAAAATGAAATTGTGCAATTTTTAGAAGCGTAAGAATTGAGATTGCAGTTTCCAGCGAATAGCTACATAATATTAAAATTACCTTTAGGGGTGCGATTCAAAATCAACATTTATAGCTACACGCAAGTAATCATTAAAACAAATTATTATTCATACAGTAATAAATCAACGTAGATTGTATTACGTAGTATACAAGTGTCACAATTTGTAATATATGTTTAGAAGTGTATACTTTTTAATAGATCTTCCCTCACTTGAAATTCGGGGAGCGCAGTGTCAAATGTAGACACCTCAGGAGCTATAAAACGCGTGTAGCGGCGCAGTGTCAATTGTAGAGACCTCAAGAGCTGTAAAGTGCGTGTAGCGGCGCAGTGTCAAATGTAGACCTCAGGAGCTGTAAAGTGCGTGTAGCGGAGCAGTGTCAAATGTAGAGACCTCGGGAGCTGTAAAACGCGTGTAGCGGCGCAGTGTCAAATGTAGAGACCTCAAGAGCTGTAAAGCGCGTATAGCGGCGCAGTGTCAAATGTAGACCTCAGGAGCTGTAAAGTGCGTGTAGCGGCGCAGTGTCAAATGTAGAGACCTCGGGAGCTGTGAAACGCGTATAGCGGCGCAGTGTCAAATGTAGACCTCAGGAGCTGTAAAGTGCGTGTAGCGGCGCAGTGTCAAATGTAGAGACCTCAAGAGCTGTAAAGCGCGTATAGCGGCGCAGTGTCAAATTTAGAGATATCAGGAGCTGTAAAGCGCGTATATGGATAAGGTGTGGTATTTTTGTCAATAATTTAATTTGTGCATTTATTCCATAATTTAATAATAATCATAATAATACCTTTGCAAGACTCGTTGAAACATAATTTCAACTCAAATTGCTATTACTATTATTCTGATAATGTCAATGAAGTAAAATGCTATAATTTAATATGCTCAAAACTAAGATATGTTTGAAGAAATGTAATTTCATCGCACATTTGTAAAGAGAGTTGTCAAGATAAATTTGTCCCGGAAAACGTAGAACAGTTGTGAGAGGAAATTTTTCATGTTTGCTGTGGACTGTTCCATGTGTATTTAAAGCGTTACTATTTGTATATAAAATGACGCACGCGAAGCTCAGAGGAATGAATATTAAATAAACCAGTGAGATATTACTTGTAGTCCAACCAGTCCAATGTCTGTACCAGATAACATGTTGACGTTGAGGAAAGATTAACACCGTTCAGATGACGCAACCGGTAGACACAAGACTGCGAATGAGACCCAAAACAAACACTTGAACAAGCCAATTAACAAGCACAACACACCGGGACAGTGAAGGAAGCCATGGCTGGCGCTATTAATAATGTTTTGACGGCCCAGATGGGCAGTGGAGCAACTATCAAGTTGCCGCAAGCCCCGGCAAACATCTGCGGCAACTTTTTGCTGCCGGAACTACTTGAACAACAGCTTCACAGCGAGCGAGAATGTGAAGCCAATACGTTCCCTTCGCAAGATCAACACTAGTTTAACATAATCGGATTTAATTATTATTATACGCTACATCTTCAAGAAATATTAGGCTCTGGAGTTTTGATAATCTCATTAATTTATAAGTGCCACTGATTTTTATATAAAAATTACAGAAACTGGAATCCAAAGCTTTATTTGCCTTCCAAACGACTACGAAATCTGTGAACTGACAAGTTGTGCATTAGGTTCGAATGTAGCCCAAGCTTGGAAACTACAATAATACTCAACTCTTTCACTGCAAAAAGGGAAAAAACGTCCACCTATCTTCGTTGTCGTAATTAACGATCTGAACTAATACATATAATACTACCCTACTATAATACTCTATGGCAAAAAACGGAAAACTTTCACATACCGTTAACTTATCGTATCAATTAGACTAGTTAAGTTACCACCGAAGGAATAGTGACAAAAACAACAATAAGAAGCAAACCTACCAGCATTGTACTAAGGTCAATACTGAAAAATCTCTTTAAGATTAATATGGTGCAATCAGGTTTCGTGTAGGATAAAGTTTTCGTTGAAAAATTAGCCCTTTAAAATAACTTTCCTGAAGTAATCTAAATACATAATCTAAAAATTACCATCAACCATTTTTACTTCATTAAACAACAATACAAAATTCCCCAAAAATTCCTACATTAGATATCGCTAATTATTCGTGAATGTTTTGCAATTTGTCATTTCTGACCTCAGGAAACTACCTTAAGGGCTGAAACTCGGAGGTAAAAAAAATAATCCACTAATAATTGATTCCACCATCGGTTGGTCACATAAATTAGGTATTATTATTCGATCAAAATGTCAAAGAAGAGAAGGAAAAACTGACTGACATCTTGTGACAGAATCGCAACATCGAAAACCAAAGTACTTCTAATGAGGTAGGTATAAGATTCAGGTACATGATTTTGTTGAGGAAATATCAAATACTATTAAGCCAAGATCTGTGTAGCACGTTAGGATAAATAACATTTTATAATGAAATCAACCGGATTCGTAATCAATCAGTTTGTCTGCTATCGTCGGGAAGTACAGTACTATCACAGGATATGTGGTAGAGTTACTGGATTAAAATATACAAGATAAGAAGAAATCAGTTGTTTTTGGCGAATATAACGACGGAGTATCCGGTTATGTATCCAGACTATGATAATAGATGTCCTTCTAAAGCCCTTAGTTTCAGAAACTGCAGATACTGCGACAACTACTGCGATGATAATGTTATTAGTTGTGACAATTTTAATTAAGTACGAATATTTCACTTGTATTGTTACAAGAATTACTGTGAACATTGGACCTTTTTGTACGAGCGTTGGCGAAGGCTGCAATTTAGGCGAATGGCAAAAATTCTTCTTCGTCTATCATTCTGAATGAACGCAGTATATCTCAAAAACAAATTACCTGTAGACTTGAAAAACGCATGGAATTCTGTGAAGCGTTGTATGCGACACAGGTCTGCCTTACTCCTAACTCGTTATAAAATCAATTGAGTACATTATAACACAACCAATTACAACATACCGTACTTCATTTTTAAAACAATTGCTTCTATCTTCGTACATGTTAATGAGGTGGAAAAATAAACTTAAATCTGAAAATGTCTCTTACTCACTCAGTAGTGTTGTACTATGGAAAAAAAACAGAAATATCTTGGCCTAGGAGTATAATGCCAAACTGCCTTGTGATTTTAACACGTTTTTATGTTCATTATAATTTAACTCGACAAACTTCGACAGGAGGATGTTCGATCATGTACTATTTCCAATTTCCACAACTTGGAATACTTTTATAGCAGTAAAACAAATCCAAAGCCGCCAAGAAAGATATGATCGCAGCGATTCGACGCTGGAGGGCACGGATACCAAGCTAATTTAAAGCGCTGGGCATGTGTGCCTGTCCTGGAGGATGCTGGGGACGGACGGACGTGGAACCTGCCTGCACGGACACTGCCATATACAGGAGGGCAGCTGTCGCCAGTGTTGCCAACCGTCGCGGTCCTCTTCTTCGAGTCGGATTGCTTCCTAAACAACGTCAATGAAACCTTTTCTTCCACACCATACAATCTGCTGACTCCCACTGAATAGGCAATTTTTCACGAGATATAACCCACAATTAATATCTCATCTACATATATTATAGTTTATATTGTCTGGTTGCCAATGGTGCAGTGTAGCGGGTACAACGGTTATGGAAAGATAACCAGACCAAGCAACGTCGAGCGTGGTTGCCGCTAGGATGGGTGACCGATTTTGTCTTTGCCCAGCCGTTGGTGGTGGTTCGGAAGTCAACTTTAAGCCACCGTTAATCCCCATGATAAGCATTAAGGAGGGCTTCTTATACCTAACTTCGCTTAGTACAATACGACATCTTTACTTAACTTTAAAATTGACCTAATTAATCATCTTTTGGAAGATACAAACTCCATAGTTATTTCTCATTCGTATGAAACATCCTTAGAGGCCAATTACCGCCATATACTATTTGTAAGCTCTTAACCGATTTTAGGAAACGCATTTAAACTGATAAACGATAGTTGAACGTACAGTAATTACAGCTGTAATAATGTCGTCTAGCTGCTCAGTGTAGAAGTACATGGTTACGTTACACCGTACATTTGTTTCAAATTTGGCAATGAACGGCGGGATAGGAATTGGTATTAAAAAATAATGGTATAATATTACCAACAAGATGGCGCTGTACAATATTTAATTACACAACTCTATAACTCAGATAATTTGACTTCTGTTTTTGTTAGAGTCAAGGAGCCGAGAGTTAATTTACCCTACCCTATCGTTGAAGATTAAACATGGACTGTGATTGTCTCGTCCTTCCAGTAAAATAATGAATAAAACAAAAAAACTATTGCTTCTCCCAGTAAATTATCATTTTTAGCACAACGCATAACTTATGAGTAAAAAGAGTAACTAATCCGATCGAATAATGTTTATTTCTCAAACTATACCTATAATACTTTAAAAAGGCATATGTGAAAACTATTATAATATTACTGAACGATGTTCATGTTATAAACATGTTTACACACTTCCTCCTCCACAGGAGGATTCAATGTGTTGTTGTTTTGAAGGAAGATGAAGGATGGCTAAAATTAAGTGTTTTGGTCCAAGTAAAAACCATAAAAACTTTATTCGTTCAAATTAAAAATTTATTAATAATCGGTTTTAATATTGGTAAGTTGATAATTAAAGAAGTAATTAAATTTAAAAAAAAACTTAGTTGTAAAAAAAATTATGGTTGCCTGTAAAGTCGGTTTTACGGGCGAATATTTTACGTGACAACGTCTTTTTCTCGGTAGAATATTTATTGATATGAATATTATTAAATTGCACAATAGGAACAAGGAATTGAATGAAAATAAGAATTGCACAAATTTTAACTATAGAAATATATTTTGTTTACTAAAACATTGTACATAATTTGAAATTAATTAAAATTTGTTATTGTAAATGGTAAAGTTGAATAAAACATTTACTAAAATTGGAATTTGCAATTCTTGCTAAACACAGTTAAATTCTAACTCCGCGCGTGGTGATTGGTCGGTTTAGTTCGTTTGTTTGGTCGCACTGTTATGACAGGTTAGAGGTTATAATTTGTTATTTTAAATGTTTGACTAGCAATACGCGCTGTTTCTTCTCAATCGACTGAATTACGATTGATTGCAGAGTGATTTAAACTAATAATTTACTTAACACTATCAACATTTGTCAATAGTATGACATAACCTATAAACTCAGTTTCTCAACTTTTGTGTCAATCTAACAATTAATCAATCAATCATAGTTTACGATAATGAAATATCAGTGTACAATTATTTACCTTTATTGTTGTAGTTGTTGTAAATGACGAATCTAAGCACTCCACATTTTCACGAATAAACATAGTTATCTGCTTTATCCCGTGCGGCGGACCCACAGTTATCTGCTTTATCCCATGCGGATCCCGTGCGGCGGACCCACTGGACGGGCATCGTAACGTTACCGGGCGTTACACTTTTTCATGAGTGACTCCGAGCCGCAACCTAATTTAAGACGTTGTCACGTCAAAAATATCAATTTTTTTTAGGTTTACAAAATTAATAGAAAAAGATAAAATCCACAAAAAGGCATTATTCTTTGTTTCAAGTTTGTTATTGACGATGAATAATTTGAACGGGTAGTAGGATTTTGGAAATTTGCCATCATTTTTAAGTGGCAGTATATTGTCACTTTCTTAATATCTTAGGGGTTTTTACGCCTGAAGAAGAGGGCAGATTTCAGTCCTAGAAACGTAGTGTTGTACTTTTATGTAACACACAACAATGGCAAATGTTCGAAATCCTACAATCCTTTTAAGAAATTATTAACAAACATACTAAATTCATGTTTTTTAACACTTAAAACATAGCTATGGAAAATGTATCTTATGTATCAATCGTATTGCCTAAACTGACTGGTAGTATTTTCAAGTCTTAAAAACGTTACAAGCTTAATAAACAAAATTCAGACGGTTTTAAATTTGTATTCTAAATTCTTACTTTTAAACGACAGATTATAGCAACCAAAAGAACTTAAAAACGATGTCAGAGTTATCTGTTTACTGTGATCGCTACCAGGTGTCAGCTCCGGCACCCGATAGTTTGCCCAGAAAGAGGTTGCTTTATGAACTTGAAAAGCAGCTTTAAATGCGGAAACCGAACTCATGTATACAACTTTTAGTGTAAAGACCAACATCATTTGTAAATTGTCATAATAAGTTATGCCTAATATTTACAGTGAAGTTCACTTTCAACCACTTTAACGCATTTACATAGATTTGTAAATAAACTGCCTTCTTCAAATAATACTAGGGAGCCTTAATCAATAATCTTATACGATACAATTATTTAAACATCGCAAAGAACTGATTTTTTTAATGTACACCTTTCTGAGAAAATGACCAGGATGATATAACCCTGAAAGCCGTTCAGTAACATTTCAACTAATGGCAGTCCTTGCCGAGTCTAAAAGCACTATAACACGTGAGTGCTGAGCTGAAAACAACTCGAAAGTTTATTCTGTTCCGACTGCGCGACGCCTCCACAAGTCGCTTCCTGGCGGCAAAACGTAGCGCAACATTTGCACCAATTACAGTTTCAGCGTGGGCATTGTCGCTATTATTGGTGCAGTTGGTGTGGCGGCGTCACGTCCCATTCAACCGAGAAACTTCACGAGCAACGTCCGCCGACATGGAACGGCTCTAAGAATCCATATGGCTTTTCTACTTAAAATTGCAAGTACTGCAAAAGTGATACGAATAATAGAAGAACAGTAGGAGAAATGCTGTTAGTCAACAACTACCGACACCTTTAAATTCAACCCAATTGGGAAATACTCCCAGAAGGGTTGTTAGGACAGGGTAAAATTCCCGCAGCTTTATTGGTCATAAAAAATCCATACCAGTACTTCCAGAACTCTAACGATCACCCTAAGCTTGCATATGTTAGAGCCAAACTGATCAACATAAGTCCCCGCCAAGTAACGTGTACGGCACAAAGACGATGTTAATGACGACCTTATTGTACTTCGACAACAGCCTGACCTGAAATTTTGGTTATTTGACCAAAACTAGAATTATGAATAAACTACGAAAAAATTTAATATCCTCCGAAACTAAAACACAGATTTCAAAAAAGTTTGTAGATATGCCTGTACGTGGTAGCGTGCCAGCCAGTCTACAGACTATAACACCATCCCCGCAATAGTTAGCTAGAGCAGCTAGACTGTAACAAAAGAAGAGGTAAGGAAGACAGAACCAAGACCCCAGTCAGCTGACAGCAAGGCCACACATCGCCAAATCGCCGCATCCCGTCTGGTACTACGTGGTAGCGTGCCAGCCAGTCTACAGACTATAGTCCCATCCCCGCAATAGTTAGCTAGAGCAGCTAGACTGTAACAAAAGAAGAGGTAAGGAAGACAGAGCCAAGACCCCAGTCAGCTGACAGCAAGGCCACACATCGCCAAATCGCCGCGTCCCGTCTGGTACTACGTGATAGCGTGCCAGCCAGTCTACAGACTATAGTCCCATCCCCGCAATAGTTAGCTAGAGCTAGACTGTAACAAAAGAAGAGGTAAGGAAGACAGAGCCAAGACCCCAGTCAGCTGACAGCAAGGCCACACATCGCCAAATCGCCGCGTCCCGTCTGGTACTACGTGATAGCGTGCCAGCCAGTCTACAGACTACAGTCCCATCCCCGCAATAGTTAGCTAGAGCTAGACTGTAACAAAAGAAGAGGTAAGGAAGACAGAGCCAAGACCCCAGTCAGCTGACAGCAAGGCCACACATCGCCAAATCGCCGCGTCCCGTCTGGTACTACGTGGTAGCGTGCCAGCCAGTCTACAGACTATAGTCCCATCCCCGCAATAGTTAGCTAGAGCTAGACTGTAACAAAAGAAGAGGTAAGGAAGACAGAGCCAAGACCCCAGTCAGCTGACAGCAAGGCCACACATCGCCAAATCGCCGCGTCCCGTCTGGTACTACGTGGTAGCGTGCCAGCCAGTCTACAGACTATAGTCCCATCCCCGCAATAGTTAGCTAGAGCTAGACTGTAACAAAAGAAGAGGTAAGGAAGACAGAGCCAAGACCCCAGTCAGCTGACAGCAAGGCCACACATCGCCAAATCGCCGCGTCCCGTCTGGTACTACGTGGTAGCGTGCCAGCCAGTCTACAGACTATAGTCCCATCCCCGCAATAGTTAGCTAGAGCTAGACTGTAACAAAAGAAGAGGTAAGGAAGACAGAGCCAAGACCCCAGTCAGCTGACAGCAAGGCCACACATCGCCAAATCGCCGCGTCCCGTCTGGTACTACGTGGTAGCGTGCCAGCCAGTCTACAGACTATAGTCCCATCCCCGCAATAGTTAGCTAGAGCTAGACTGTAACAAAAGAAGAGGTAAGGAAGACAGAGCCAAGACCCCAGTCAGCTGACAGCAAGGCCACACATCGCCAAATCGCCGCGTCCCGTCTGGTACTACGTGGTAGCGTGCCAGCCAGTCTACAGACTATAGTCCCATCCCCGCAATAGTTAGCTAGAGCTAGACTGTAACAAAAGAAGAGGTAAGGAAGACAGAGCCAAGACCCCAGTCAGCTGACAGCAAGGCCACACATCGCCAAATCGCCGCGTCCCGTCTGGTACTACGTGGTAGCGTGCCAGCCAGTCTACGGTACCCTACATATAGGTCAATCACTCCTAAGTTATTGGGTTTCGCTTCCGTATACATCTCATTGTGCTTTCAACAAAGTATAAAGGACACATGTATATTACTGGCTTTAATATAAAATAAAAAAATATGTAATTGTATTTTTAACGCTCTAAATTGTTATTTCAATTTATCATTTTATATTTTCTCGTTTGTACAAGTTTCAATGCCCGTTTCACTTCGTGTTACATTCACAAAAATCGATTGGCTTTTTTCTAATCCAAAAAGAACCATTTCTGCGCAATTACTAAACGTATTTGTAAAGCAAACTAATCCTTGCTGTCGTTAAAAACATACGCCGACTTTTCGATATACCTGCGGGAGAATTTTCGATCGTGCTCAGTCACTCAGTGAACGTAATAATTACTATTTTAGACGTCTGACAGATTTAACTCAGATCTCACTACAAAATAAATGAGTCCAAAATAGTTACACAACATATGTCCTGACGACGAAAGAGTTCATTCTTCGACAGAATACAGTTAATTATATAATATTAAACTAGGCATGACGTAAAAAACCTGTGTCCCAAACATTTACGAAACAGTTCAATGCCAATTTGTATGGGATGTATCCAGAATCTCATTGGTTGTGAATAGATCTTCATAGAGGATATTAGCCCATTGTTCTGAAAGGTTGTACTTAAAAAAAAGGTTGTGTTCATCGACACTTCTTTGTATCAGTAAACCGATTTATGATTCACAGCCTGGAAAGTCCATGAATATGAAAAAAGTTACAATCAGTTTTAAAACAGAATTTTGATTCACAGTCCTGTTTGGAAAAGACTTCGTTACATTCTGTGGTGTTCTTCGACACTTTTTTGTATCAGTAAACCGATTTATGATTCACAGCCTGGAAAGTCCATGGATATGAAAAAAGTTCTTCGACATATCTTTTGTTTCAATAAACCGAATTTTGATTCACAGTCCTGTTTGGAAAAGACTTCGTTACATTCTGTCGTGTTCTTCGACATTCTTTTGTATCAATAAACCGAGTTTTGATTCACAGTCCGGAAAGTCCACTATTCTGAAAAAGTCAGATTGGTTTTGACTTCGTTACATTCTATAGTGTTCTTCGACATTCTTTTGTATCAATAAACCGAGTTTTGATTCACAGTCCGGAAAGTCCACTATTCTGAAAAAGTCAGATTGGTTTTGACTCGTTAAGTTCTATAGTGTTCTTCGACATTCTTTTGTATCAATAAACCGAGTTTTGATTCACAGTCCGGAAAGTCCACTATTCTGAAAAAGTCAGATTGGTTTTGACTCGTTAAGTTCTATAGTGTTCTTCGACATTCTTTTGTATCAATAAACCGAGTTTTGATTCACAGTCCGGAAAGTCCACTATTCTGAAAAAGTCAGATTGGTTTTGACTCGTTAAGTTCTATAGTGTTCTTCGACATTCTTTTGTATCAATAAACCGAGTTTTGATTCACAGTCCGGAAAGTCCACTATTCTGAAAAAGTCAGATTGGTTTTGACTCGTTAAGTTCTATAGTGTTCTTCGACACACCTTTGTATCGATTAATTAGTTTTGGTTAAAAACAAGCTATTACTGGAATCCTAACTATGTTAATAATTCATATTACACGTCTTTTAGCTTATTATTCTCTAAACTACATTGATTGATTTCCCCATATACCACCATTTCAGCAGACGAAGGAAAGCAAGTGGTCATCATGTACAACTTTTTTTCGTCCATGTATTAGTATTTATAAAGCCGTAATTGCAATTCCGAACCCTGCTTCACGTTTCGCAATAAGGCTTTACTCGCCAGCAGGCCTACCAGTCAATGAACAGGGCCTAGTCAACCCTACACACAGTACCAATGGCGATAACAGAGTTGAGCACCTGGTGATAAGGCGCACGCTCCAGTTGTCAGCCGATTGTGCCACTTCCGCCCGGAAACCGACTTAAACAATGGGCGACTTCCGCAATCACACGTTCGTCGCGTCGCGTCCAGCGGCCGACAAAGGGAGTTCGCGACGTGAACTGGTACCAAGTCCGACTAGAACTGCTCATTTCACGTCTTTAAACTAGGGCCACAATCCATTTCTACAAAGCAAATACCCAACGATAGCCTGGAGTTTTAAACAGTTAAAGTGACTTTACTCTGGACACTTACAATGACACTACCTGAAGAAGAGATCAGATGGCAGATCTCGAAACTAGTGTTACTGATTTTTCACTGAACGACGGCAAATGTCCGGAAAAATCCTGTTTCCTTCATCGTCAAAAATAAACTTCAAACAAAGAATGACACTACATCTCATCATTATGCTAATGCATTGATTAAAATACGATTAATAATACTAATGGTATGTAATTTATATTCAATATTGAACTCCTTATAGGAAAATCTGTATCTAAATTTTAAACAATTATTATTAACAGACAATCATATTTTTAACACGTCAATAGCAATACAACACTAAAATCTAAGTTTCTATAGTGAAAATCTATACATTTGAGACGAACTCAGGTTCATAAAGCAGTTTTAAGATTTAGTTAACACCATGTTAAAAGCAGAGCCTCAGATGAAAAAGATCAGAGCTCTCTATTTGATGAGTTGGCTTCCCCAGGATATCATCCAAAATTTAGTCATATCAAACTAAACCTGTGCACTTTGAAAGTTCGAACTCGGCATGACTGAGGCTTAAGAAAAGTTGAAATGGTAAAACTTTCTATCACATGCTTTACACAAAATGTCAAATTTATTCTAATGCAGCGAAGATACACTGGAAATTGAGAAATGTAAACATAAAAATAGCAAACAAGTCGAAATAAGACATTACTATGTATATTAATATTCCAAAAGGTGTATTGGGGTTTGTACAGTTGCCAAATGTTTCCACACTGACCCAGTAAACTGGCCCCACCTGTTATGACACATGCTGTACTGCCATGTCATCAGTATCCCTGTTCCCTTAACTTTTCATTAAAAGGGAAATATACTAACTAATTTAGGAGTTATTAAATAAGTATGAATGATGCCATTAATAGAGTTTATCTAGTCTTAACCAGTTGAAAGAAAGTCCGGTAAAAAACAAGTCCATGCCCTATTTGTCTGATTATAAAAAAAATTATGCTACAGAACTATAGGGTCAGTCCCTGCTATAGAATATAAATTATATGCATTACCTCAGTAAACCAAGCAAATTGTGGTTGGAATTTTACACCAGTAACCTTTGGTATAGAAATTACATTTTTCTCGAATTTCAATCATATACAGTATAGGCTACATATATAGCCTAGTATTTTATCAGAAAAAATAATTTTATGAAATTCTTATATAGTTTCATATATGCATCTAATAAGTAATATACATGATTTTGTACAATAGTTCTCATGCTGTAACTAAAGCTCAATCAGCTTACATTCTGTATTTACAGTTTCACAATACAATACAGATTCAAATCGCCCAATTAAACATCCATGTAGGGTGTCAATACGAAACCACCATCAACATCACTAACATCACCGTTTTGACAAGGTAATCTGTCTACATTTGGAAGAGTATTAGATGTAGAACCTTGAAACAAAGCAGTCTGCACTTTATGTGTGCACCGTATAAGGAAAGGAGGTTAGCTGTCTACCTTGCCCTCCATGTAGAAGACAACACAATAGATGTCTGTCTCATCGGGGCATTTAAGTCATTATTATTGTTCTATTCTTTTTTGAGTGTTGTTTTGTTCTAGATCAATTTGAAACTTAGTGCTACCATAGTATTTTCGTCTGAAGAAGCTAATTTAGGAAAAATCCATAGGTGCTATTCTAGGTAGAGCCTTAAAATAACTTATGCGAACCCTTAATTTAGTGTTTAGCCTTTTAAAGCCTTAAAAAAATTTAACATTTTGAGTTTTTTGTAAAAACTGGTGTCATAATAAATACACACTAAAAACATTTCCATTAAGAATTGAAAAAACACACAATATTTTTTACAATAATTATGTATTTTATAGTTTCTAGAGAAATGTTTGATGAATTCAGTTATATATTAATTAAAAAAATGTTCTGTGATTGACTTCAAAATATACTGATTTTTACAGTAGTTTTAAATGATAGAAGAGCATCAAATGCAAAAAAAAAAAAAAAAAAAAAAAAAAAAAAAAAAACACAATATTTGGTAAAACAATAACATTTTGGTGTTTATTGTTGTTTCTGTTAAGTAACTTGCATATAATCCAATTAAAACTTTAATCTTTACCTTGTTGACTAAGTCAACATGAATTAAATTATTTACATCTTGGACTCTCAGTAATGTTCTCTACTACAATACTTCGCTACAATTCTACTACGATTAGTTATGTTCGCTAGGAACTATCAATATATACATATCAGCATTGACAATCTAAAGTTGTTATTATACACATATAACCATTCTATAAATGGATACCGATTGTATTCTGTCATTAAAACTGAAAAGAAATATCTACTAATAAATAAACAATGAATAGATTATATTTCACAATAACAAACACTCAGCAAAACTTGTTTATATAAAACACCACATCATCAGCTCATTTAAGTGGCAACAGATACAATCTATTGATTGGTGAAGTGCAGCTTACACTTTAGGACTCGATGTTTCAAACTATGAAAAGTAATGAACCATGCAATACAGGAAAGAGGAGATTCTACACTTGTATTTTCATCCCTAACACATTCCTCCTTGTTTTTGTTGTTAAAAAAAACTATAAACTGCAAATAAAATATACCTGAATCTGTAAAAAACCAAATTACTGCTGCCTCAGAGTATCAACACATACAAATTGAAGAAACTTTGGATGATAGGCTACAGAATCGTGTTACTGTACTTGAACTTGTAATTATAAGTAACTGCTTCTATGGATAGTCAACTGAAGGTTTTGTAGAATAGTAGATTTAGAGCTGGGAATTAAATAAAATTTGCTTTACATAATTGGAATGTTTTTATGGTATTGGCCAAGTTAAAATCTTTTGTTATTATCAATGTATAAAAAACGTCTGAGACATTTTTTTAACCAGATTTGACTTGAAACCTGTAGTGCCTATCTGTGAAGAGTAATCTGCATTGTTTAATTGTTATCGGATAGCCTATTAAAATTACAGCTTAGGTGGCTTTATTCATCCTCCTTTATCATCTAATTTAGCTCATTCTGGACCCAGAGTTGACTTAGCAATTTTTTCCTTACATTTAGCTGGTTTGTTTATTAATTTTAGAGGCTGTAAATTTGATTTAAACTGTAATAATTAACATAACAACAATTGGTATAAATTTTGACCAACCTCCATTATTTGTTTGATCAGTTTTAATTACTGAAATTTTATTACTACGATAATTACCTTTATTAGCACGAGCAATTACCATATTATTAACTGATCGTAATTAAGGGACTCCATTAATGATATAGCCAACTGCTTCAAGAATATATTATTTATTAGTTATTGCTATGTTAGCTGATAGTTGTTAATATTATTATTATTTTTTATTACAAATTACAATTATACATTATATTTTATTAGGCTACATGGCAAAAACTTAAATTGCAAAAAACAAATGAGGTTATTAACTGTAACAAAACTGCAGTTCCTTATTGGGCCATCAAAACAATGAAACGAAATATAGAACACAAACTGTTAATATAGGCTACAGGTTCCACCAAAATAATTAAATACAATCTAAACATATTTTTTTACTCAAACAATTAAGTATTAAAAAATATTACATCTCATTTTAAATGATAAAAGTTGCGTTAAAAGATTGAAAAAAATAGTTGTATATACAATAGATTACTATAATTTTACGGAGTACTTATTCTTCACTGCTGAAAAAAACAAAATATGGATCCTCGCAAGAAACATTACTTTTTCCTTCAGATATGTACCTATATTCTGACAAAGTAAATGTTACAATGGGCCTATCCATATTCAAGTAAATTAATAGTCTTTTGTTTTCTTATATCTAAATACAAGCAAGCACCTTGCTTTCATTTTTGACTCTCACATTCATGTTTCCTTACCGTACATCCCATTTTAGATATTACTTTAGAAACAAAAATTTGACTTACAATAGTATTGTTCCAAACATGTTCACAAATAAATCACATTACGATTTTCAATAGTCATTTTCAATAATTATTAAAAGAATAAAATTAATGTAAATTTACTTCCAAATGATAGATTACGATGTTCTAATACTCTGATACATTGTGTATTCCAGTAATTTAGGACATTCTCAATGTTTTAATTAATTTGTGTGACAGATTTTCAGTAGTCACAACAAACATTGGACGAAGTTGAAATCTCTTTAGATGTTATTTCAGGTGTACTGGAATCAACTGGATTACCTTGTCTCTATATTCTCATGCACATGTAACTTATTAGCTTTACACATTGTTCTGTATTGTTCCTCACATTTGCATGAACCTTATACTTACCAAACGACCATCTCTCCTATTGATATGATAGAATTTGGCATGTACAAATAATGTAGGTCTACATATAAATAACATAAAAGTTGAATAACAACTGAAATCTACCAACTTTTAAATTAGAAACATAATCTGTATTAGTTAACTTTAATTCTGAAAAAAGTAATTATTTACCATTTAAAATTATAACAAAAGAGCCTCAAATCAGTAATAATACACAATAAATGAACTTACCTTCATGTCTTGTATGATTTGTTGAAACAGTCCTCCAAGAGCACTGCATTCTCTCTCAGCATTGCCCTCCATTATTGATTTTTGAACATAGGCCTACAGATAAAGTTAACCTGATCCTTTTATTATAATATACCAACAAAAAGTTACTAAGAGTACACAATATTAATCCTGTCACATTACTAATGAAAAATCAATAATGAACTTGAACTCGATATCTAATTGAACACAGTTAAGACTAGCAAGAGCACGAGTTTTTAGTAAAATTATTTCTAATTAGCGTATCACTTAGGAATCCTATGGATAAAATGAAAATAATAAAGCTATGACGGTTTAGTGAACACCAAATTTCCACCAGTTTTCTGATCAGTACCAAATGACCGTGAAAAGAACATGGACTATAAACAAAGTTTATTAGGTTTTGATACAGAAACAAGATTCATAAACACTCAGACAATTTCACAAAACCAAATTATTTACCACAGAATAAAACCATTAATTATATTCTACTTCACTTCACTGTAAACAAAATACCACATTGCTACCGATTTTAACAAAACCACAGACCACACTACTCCAACAACAACACTCTTCCTTCACTCACACAATCATTACGTTCCCCTTCCAACTAAGCTAGAATTGGCTTGATGCCATTGGTTGATCAGTTTGGCTCGGTGGACTGCGATTGTACTGCATGCTGCTGCTCTCTATGAGAAAATGTACATACTACTACTTATCAAACCTAAGAGGAAACAACAGTTTCAGTTAATTTACAAAGAAAGCTATCTCGTTATAGAATTTATGAATACTATATAATGGACCACTCTCGGTCTCAAAAGAAGACAGTCTTCTACCGTTATTTACAAGATTTATGAGCAATGCCACCTAAGTTACTTTAAAACAAAATGTATACAGATACTCATTATTCATTTATAAAATTAGCATTGAATCACATCTACTACATTACTTCAAACAATGGCAAAATTTAGTTAAAAACGTGCAAAATAAAAAAATTTACAGGTGAAAAACCGTCTAACTATAGAAGCTTATTAATTTTAAAAAATTATAATTTTTTTATCCAAAACCTTTTAACAGTACCTTCTAACTAATCATTAATAGTTACGACGCTATGTCATACAACCTGTTGATACAACACTATATCGCAGTTCCTTACTACATCAGAAGATACTGTTTGTGTGTACTATTTAAATCTTTGTAAATGCAAACGACCGTCAAGATAAGGGGATGGCAATGGGTTCTCCACTGTCTCCTATTTTCGCCAATATCTTTATGGAGGAATTCGAGCGAAAAGCTTTGGCTTCAGCTCAGTTCAAACCGAAGATTTGGTGGAGGTATGTGGATGATACCTTTGTTATTTTTTCTCATGGAGACATTGAATTAAATAATTTTTTGAATCACATTAATATTATTTCTCCTTCCATCCGCCTCACTATGGAAGTGGAAGTCCAAAACAAGCTTCCCTTTTTGGATGTGTGTGTATTAAGAGATAGGGATGTCCTTAAGACAACTGTTTTTAGAAAGATTACACACACAGGAAAATATTTAAATTATCAATCCAACCATAAAAAATCTGTCAAAGAAGGAGTAGCCTACTCGTTGTTTGATAGAGCAAAGAGCTTGTGCTCAGATAAAGATGGACTAAAAGAAGAATTTAAGAAAATTGAATCGGATCTCAGAAGCAATGGATACCCTCAATTAGTAATTAATAAGTGCAAACGAACCAGAAGAATCATTCCTGAGTCAGAAAAACAGAATTTTGATAAATTTGCGTTTATGTCAATCCCTTATGTGCCGGGATTATCGGAGATAATTAGAAGAGTAGGTAGAAAGTACAACATTAGAACCGCGTTTAAAACACACAACACTCTTAGACAAAGTCTCGTAAAAACAAAACCAAAAAATGGCACACAGGATTCCAAAAACTGTGTTTACAGTATAAAATGTAGCTGCAATAGGGAATACATAGGCGAGACAAAAAGACCACTAAACGTAAGGATAAAAGAACACAAAGAAAACACGAGAAAGGGTTTCACAGAAAAGTCAAAAATTGCACACCATTGTTGGTCCGAAGACCATCATATGAATTGGGATGAAGCCCACATAATACATCGGGAACTACATTTCTTCAAAAGGAAATTAATTGAGGCAACATACATTAAATTGGCAGACCAACCAATCAGTCAACCATCAGTCGAGATTAGGCCGCTTTGGTTGCCAATTCTAAAAAATGAACTAAAGAGAAAACCAAAAGTATCAAACGGATCGGATATTTGTAATAAACCAATGCGGAGTCACAATATGGTTTTAAGAAGTTCATCTCGCATGAACCAATAATAACGAAAGGGCCCATTCCTGTCCCCCTTCCCTTGTATTTCCGCCATCTTGTTTTAGCCAGCCGTCACGATTACCATTGGCTAGTCCCTCTGGTCAGTCGTAGGTGGTTAGTAGACGAGTGAAGACGTATTGTGACCTGTATTCCGTAGTTTAGTTTTAATGATTAGTGTTTGGTATAGTTTTGTATTAAGTGCATGTCTTTAGAGTTAGTGAAGTTGACAAGCAACATGTAGGTTGTGATTCCTGACTTAGGCGTGCCACAACGCTTTAGTAAGATTTGTTTAATTTAACCTAGTTTGTAATTATGTATTAGGTTAGTTCTTTACCTGAAGAAGAGATCAGATTGCAGATCTCGAAACGTAGTGTTACTGATTTATTGTTTTACTGAACGATGGCAAATGTCCGGAAAAATCCTGTTTCATTCACAATCCTTCCATCGTCAAAAATAACCTTCAAACAAAGGACTTGTGTAGTAGAAAATAAGCTGAAAGCGCCAATCGAGGATGGAGGTGTGGGGCCTGATTACCGAGCTACTCTAGAAATGATTAAAATTTGTCACAACACACCGTAATCACCAGTAGCTAGATATCACCAGTTTTAGAGTTGTTGAAACCCTCCCCCGTGTAATATTTACATTTATATATACTTTAAAACAAAATTAGTTTTATAACACGTTTTTTTCGAGACAGGATTGTAAATAAATATAAATCCTGACTCTTTTAACAACAAATTGCTTCATGGAGCTTGTCATTATTATGGTTTGCATCAAATCTAATAATCAAGTCTAGAATTTATCAATACGGCTAGAGTTACTGGAGTATTCGCAAACTTGAATTAGGCATGTATTACAAGTATACAGTACCTGAATCTGTTTCTTGTAGATAAAAGTAATATGGTCCTTGAATTTTAGTTGATTGTGAAAATTCATAACAAGAAATTATGAGACATTGCATAATAATCTTACTTAAACCAAAACCAATATAGGTTCTTCCAATAGTACATTATTGTTGACATGGATTCCGTTCAACAAAAGTAGTTTTGTTTGAAAATATTGAATGAAATTATTATTGTTCTTCTAGAAGCAACAATCTCGAGGCTCGGAATTGTTTTGTTCTATTATTATTTTCTAACTTTCTTGCTGTTGCTATCATTATGTAGAATAATTTATTGATGGTATATGGTAATTTATAGTTACTTACATATTATATGGGAATGTAAACATATTGTCAACGCATGGAGATTCTTATTGTTTTGTTATTTATGGGTTAGGAATGTACGATCGTGTGACAATATTTATATAATTCAATGTAGAGTTGTGTATTCCTTAATGTTAAATAATTACAATTGGTTTGCATGGCACTTGGTTTGTGAAGTAGTTGTATTTTTTGGCTTTGAGCTCATCCTGGCAAAAAATCAACCCCGCCTATAACATTTCCCCACTAAATATCCACAATTTCTATCAACATCCACCTGACAGGCTGGCTATCATCCTTTGTATTATTATTATTTGTATGTGGTCTGTGACTATGTGGAGTGTGGTCTGTGGAGGAGGGGGGTGCCGATTGCCGTGTTGATTGTGGTTGCTTCATCTTTGTTTGTGTTTATGTCAAGATATTGTGTGGACGAGTAAGTGAATCCCGTGTTATGAAGAAGTGATGGATTTTGTTTGACATTAAAGTGATACATATTGCCTTTGAATAAAGAACGAAGACTGTTGCCATAATGTCATACTGTTGGAGCGGTTTGTGTAGTAGGCTAATGTAGTGAGTAAATCCAATCTAAGAATTCTGAGTTAGTTGTGTATAATTTAATTATATTATTCAGGTAAATTTAGGAGATATGTCGTTCCTTAGAGGTTCAACTAATTATGTATGGTGTACAACCAGTGTGCTAGGAAAAGGGGCCACTGGGGCTGTGTTTCAAGGTGTAAATAAGTTCAATGGAGAACCAGTAGCAGTAAAAACTTTCAACCAGCTTAGTCATATGAGACCAAAAGATGTGCAAGTTAGAGAGTTTGAAGTTCTTAAAAAAGTGAAACATGAAAATGTAGTCAAACTTTTGGCTATTGAGGAAGAACACCAAGAAGGAAATGAGGGCCGAGGAAAAGTTATTGTAATGGAACTTTGTACTGGAGGAAGCTTATTTAATATTCTGGATGATCCTGAAAACACCTATGGATTGCCTGAGGAAGAGTTTCTATTAGTATTGGATCATCTCTCAGCTGGGTTAAAGCATTTGAGGGACAATAATTTGGTCCATAGAGATTTAAAGCCAGGAAACATCATGAAATTCATATCTGATGATGGCAGAACTATTTATAAACTTACTGATTTTGGAGCTGCTAGAGAATTAGAAGAAGATCAACAGTTTGTGTCTCTATATGGAACAGAAGAGTACTTACATCCTGATATGTATGAAAAAGCTGTTCTTCGCAAACCTGCTGGAAAGACATTTAATGCCACTGTAGACTTGTGGTCATTTGGAGTTACATTGTATCACGTTGCTACTGGAAATCTGCCTTTCAGGCCTTATGGAGGTCGCAGAAATAAAGAGACTATGCACTTTATTACTACAAAAAAAGCTTCGGGTGTGATTGCTGGAACCCAAACATCAGAAAATGGCCCAATTGATTGGTGTAGAGATCTCCCAATCAATTGCCAATTGACTGCAGGGTTAAAGAAACATGTCACTCGTCTACTAGCTGGACTTTTAGAAGTAGATTCCCAAAGAATCTGGAGCTTTGATAGGTTTTTTACTGAGGTGACTAATATTTTAAATCGCAAACTCATGCATGTTTACAATGTAAATAAAATTCAGAGCATAAGGATCTACTTACATCCTGAAGATACATATGATGAGTTTCAACTTCAAATCCTGGAACAAACTGATGTTCCTGTTGAAAACCAAATACTCCTTCTGAAAGATAGCCATTTTTATGGTATCATTAAAAAGTCTACTCCTGGAAGAATGTACCCTCAAACTGAAGAAACTAAACCAATCTTCTTGCTCAGTAATGATTTAAACAGTAATGTTGCATTTATTCCTGAAAGAGAAATTCCCAAGTTCCCTGAGTTTCCCAGTCATGTGTCTGTAGAAAATGATGCAAGTTTAGCGAAAACCGCTTGTAGTGTTGGTCATGTTTGCAAACGAAGAATAGAGAAGTATTCTAAATGCAGTCAGCTAACTCATGATTGTGTACAAATGTTCAATGTTGTTGTGAGTAATGAATTAACAAGTGTATTAAACAAAAACAATTCTCTTAGGACATCTGTGAATGAAAGTACTGAAACAATAGTTGAGTGTGTAGTTAGAGGACAGAGGTCCGTTCAGAATTTGACTGGGTCAAAGAGTTCCTCACATGTGGATTGGAAAGTAAGTAAACATTTAGCCTACAGTATATATTTAAATACTAACTAATTAAGTTAATTGCTGGAAGGTTGTAGGTAACAAAATATTACCAGTAATGCATTTTTACAGTGGAACCACAATAAGTTAAAAGCATGTGCCTGATTAGATCAGTATGATAGGAGACTTTAAATGATATCTTCCACATAGGTCTGGACACCGTTGAAATACAGTATGATGCAACTTTGTGTAGGATCCACAATGGTACTACATATTTATTTTAGTATTTACATTGAAGTGATGGAGTAGTGGGGTAGGGCTGGTGCAATAAGTGGACCCGGTTTTTTATAATGAAGAATGTTATCATCGATACCTAATATTCGCATCTCAAATCCTAGACTATCAATCGATATAAAAAAATCTATAGTCCTCAATAACAATCATTTTTATGTTTTAAATTTAAATATGAATTTAATATTTACAGTACTCAAACAAACTATTATAACCAAAATTATGAAAACTGAAGACGACCATATTTGCTCCTCTCGCAGTTAAGTTACAGTTGTTTCTTTCCCACAAATTTCACATAATGGGTTTTTCAGTATGAGTCCAAAATGTTGAAGCCACTAAAACATGTCTTATCATCTTTCAAAGCAATGCTGTGTAGTTATTTTAAAAATTGGCTGCCATTTTTAATAATAACATGTTACGTATGTAAAATTTAAATATTACCCTACGTGTTTTAATTGAAAGTGTTTACAGCTGTTGATATAGATTTTTTAAGTTATTGTTCAAAATAATTAATTAGTATCGATTGATTATACATGAATGGTTATGATTTTGTAATATCATTTGCCAATTTCGATATAAAAACCGGGTCCGCTTATTGTACCCTACCTGAGTAGTGTATAATTTTTAAAATTAATTTGTAAACAGATATAAAGCATATAAGGTACTTTGGGATTATACCGACCACACTAGTATGAAGAACACAAAAATAGAAATTTATAGAAACAAACATGATAGAACGAAAAAACAACTCTTCAATTACAAAATTACAAACTTACAAGCATTTCCAGGTATTGTGATCGCTGTTATCTTATCTTTCTCGAGAATCCTGATTACGGCAGGCCGCGCGGCATCACGTGATTTGCACGGTACATAATTGCCTTTCCATTACAATTCAATTTATATTTCTGATTAGCCCCTCTAGAATTTGATATTTTACTGATAGGTACTATCTCGAGGGATGTTTTTCTTTCGTCGACATCAGCGCGGGGCAGCACCGAAGGTGCTGTCAATGCCCGCGCTGATGGCCGGAGGCACTCGCATTTTGGGTGGCGGAATGTGATCAAGAATAAAAACAAGTTTTTAGTGTTTTTTTAATAAAGAGTTTAGTTTGGTAAATGATTGTTTTTGTTGAATTTTTGTGTTTGGAGAAATGTAGAGGTAAAACACGGAAGTACAACAAAGCGATGCACCAGCTGAACGGGCGGCGAGACTGCAATCACGTTATCTACTAGACGCTCGACTTTGACCTCTGTCTGAGGATGGGGAGGGGTTTGCGATAAGACAATTCCTGTTTTATATTGACGAAATATTGTTCTACGCTAATCTAGTAATCAGTAGAAACGAAATGTGAAATAACGATTCATGTCTGGGTGTGGTCGGTATAATCCCAAAGTACCGCATATAATTTCTCTCCAAGCTATTTACTTCTTGCAATTGGTAAATATTTACTTTAACCACTTCAACAGGAAACTGCTTAAAAATTAACTTTTAAAAAATAGCAGAAAACAGTCAAGTTTTTGGAATCTCAAACACTTTTCAATTATAATTCGAAAAAGGAACTTAACCGTGCTGACAATCATATCGTATGTCATCAGTACAGACTGTGGAGCACCAGGTGCTGGTCCGCACTAAAGATAAAATGGGTAGGGTACGATAAGCGGACCCGGTTTTTTTTTTATATCGAAGAATGTAATTATCGATACCTAATATTCGCATCTCAAATCCTAGACTATCAATCGATATAAAAGTATCTATAGTCCTCTATAACAATCATTTTTATGTTTTAAATTTAAATATTATGAATTTAATATTTACAGTGATTAAACAAACTATTACAAACAAAATTATGAAAACTGAAGACGACCATATTTGCTCCTCTCGCAGTTAAGTTACAGTTGTTTCTTTCCCACAAATTTCACATAGCCTAATGGGTTTTTCAGTATGAGTCCAAAATGTTGAAACCACTAAAACATGTCTTATCATCTTTCAAAGCAATGTCATGTAGTTTTCTAAAATTAACTGCCATTTTTAATAATAAATGTTACTTATATGTCAAATTGAAATATTACCGTACATGTATTATTTGAAAGTGTTTATAGCTGTTGAAATAGGTTTTTTTAAGTTACCGGTAATTGTTCAAAATAATTAATCAGTATTGATTGATTATATCGATGGTTGTGATTCAGAAATATTGTTTGCCAATTTCGATATGAAAAACCGGATCCGCTTATCATACCCTACCCGATAAAACATCCCTTCAGATAGTACCGATCAGTAAAATATAACATTTCAAAAGGCTGATCTCTAATGCTTTATAAAAGAAAAATATTATAAACTCACGTGATAATGATTATGTAAAAAAACATCACTCACTAGCCACTAATTAGCACCACAGAAAAGAACAGTATCTGCCTTTTGAAAGTAACTATACAATAAAATATAACCAATCAGGAAATGTAAAAAAAATCAATGCCGAAATGAGGTACACTTTAATAAAGCAACCTACATTTGTTATTCGGTTGTGTTTATGAAATGGTGTGATTGTTTTTATTCAAAATAATAATTCAATATTACAATTTAACTTCAACGTATGATTTTAATTTATCAGTTACAGTAATTTTTAATGGAAACATACAACAAGCATGTTTAAGAAATTATAGCAAGAAGTAACTAATTTTTTAAGAATTTGAAAATGGCGATTAATATGAGGAAATTATGTGAAATATTTTCTATAAGTGACGAAAGCGGTCCCTCACTGCTATCCAAGCAAGCTATAAATATTATAGGCTAATTTTTTTCCAATATGTAGGCCTATGACAGCTAATTTTGTTATTCTGTAATGTTATTTATATTAATGTTATGAAAAGTTTCAATGCATTATTCTTGTTGTTATTATGTTATAATTCCTGTTGTTTACAGTTATTATGTAATAACCAAATTGGGTAATATATCAAATCGTTCGATAATAACAATCGAATAATGAGTGTAGACTGCTTAAAGTCTCCCCCCGAGATCCCCTAAGAAGTTGCGCAATGTCCAAATAACAAAACCGAAATAACAGAAGGAAAATCTGAATAAACTTCTTAACACTTAATTTTAAAATCCGATGTTGGTAGATTTAATAAGCGCTTACGATGTAACATGATGGAGTCATTTAATATTTTTCACTCATTATTTCAATGTTTATGATTAAGTGGACCAGAGGTGAACCCTCAAGCTAGACCTTCGTCTATGATTGATATGTATTGGCCTGTGCATATTACAAACGACCACAATACATCTTTTCCGATTAACTGTAAAGTAAATGTTGTACAAGAAATGAGTAGACTTAGAGTAGACCTGTGATCTTAAAACTTAAATTTTTTTCTAAATCTGAATAATAAATAGTCATTTGTGCTCTTTCTAAATCTGAATAATAAATAGTCATTTGTGCTCAGAGGGAAGAAATAGATTTATTTTGTAACAACTGCAATATTATTAATTTATTCTCATGGGATTTAAGCTTTCATGTATTCAATATTTTGAAAACTGTTTGAAATACATATAAATTTATGACAAAAAGTTTAGAGAATGCTTAGACAAAAATTGTTATAAGCATTCCAGAACAGTTTTTTTTGGTACTTTGATATTATCCGGAGGCCACTATTTTTGGAAGAGGTTTTCTTACTGGAGACTACAAAAATTACATTATTAGACAGAACAGACTTTATTTGGCTTAAAGTGAAAATTAAATAAAGTGAATTATGGCTTATCAGTTCTTGTTTATTTGCCTCCCAAAAGGAAGTGATGTCGGTGAGAAGGAGGCCACTCTGTCCCTACCTGCCAATTCTTATTAAGCGTTATAAGTGGGTTTAGATTAGGTTATCATAAATACATTACTAATAGTACAATTTTGAAGATACCCTTTATGAGTGCTCTCATGATCTGAGTTTGACTTTGGGTACTATCTTGAGGGATTTTTTTTTTTTTTTTTGACAAAAGTGTGGGGTGGTGGCAAAGACACCACTGAAGCCCTCACTGATGACCAGGGGCAGTTCCGTTCGGTATTATCTTTGGTGGTCTCAGACTTTCCTGACTTCTTTTTCTCCTTTTTGGAATCTTTTGTTTTACCCTGTTTTTTTTTTCTGCCTAAGCTGATTTGTAAAAAACTTGTAGCTGATCCAAGGACCCTCTTTCTTAAACTTGTTACCGGAAGCACAGTCGATAGCTAGGGTAACCAGTACAGACTTGTCCTTATCACTCCTGCGCAATATGTTCTACTCCCCCACCATAAGGTCTTTGTTTTGTTCCTGCAGGATCCAATGATCTTTTCATTGGAGTCGTTTGTGCTGTTTGTGGAGTAAACTAATGCAATTCTTTCACGAGGAATCTCCCTCTGACACAATCCTTAAAATTACTCCCTCCCAAGGCATGAGGGTATTCTGTTTACCTCTTGGCCATTCACAATTGAAAATCAAGACCTCTTGTCTCCTGTTCTTCTCATTGAAGCTTGGGGAATTTGGCCCTTCTTCTTCTATGACCCCTTAGATGATAGAGTTTTGAATTAACTCTTTTTGTTCAGGAATAAGTAGGGTTTCTAGAAACCGGAGTGAAATATACCCACCCTTACTTTCTCAGTCACTTTGCTTGTAGGACGGTTTCAAGGGAGGTGACAATAACTCCTTTCATGTCTCTTGCTGTCCTTCCTCATTTCTTGTCTCTTTTCTGAGATGTGCCTCCGGAGTGGAGGCATCTGAGTGAGGTCTTTTGCTTGCTCTTTCTTTATTTTTTGAACCACAAGTGCTGCTCTTCCGGGATTGGTTTTAAGGCCAATTCCCTGGCTTCTTGGGAGTGCCCATGTTTCAGAAGCCATGCCAAACTTTTCCTAGCAGTGCCACAGTATTTAGAAACCTCTGGGGCAAGCTTTACAGCTTGTGCTTCATGGTCTCTTGGTGGTCGTCTTCCAATACAGCATCCTCTTCAGATGTATTGACTCGTGCTGAGTCAGGGGACCCAAGACTTCTTCTGAGAAGCCTTTCTGTCTCCTTGGATTGTTCTGCGTGTTCAGAATAGCAAGGGTCATATTTGCCCTTAACTAATCTCTCTGTTTTTCATGAAATCCATCCAAATTTTCAGACCTACTAGAGTTCTCTGGTTTGGTTTTTGTTTTTTAATGTTACTTATAGTGTTCCCACGAGTAGCGGAGAACTAAAAGTCACCCTATACAGCACTCCACTCCGCTCTACCTGGAGAAGGCTATTTTTAAACTGGAGGTCGCTAGGTATCCAGAGTTCACATATTAGAGATCAAACTCTCCCTTGATCATGCAGCCCTCGGCGTATGCTGTCCCAACTTGGCTTGGAAGCAAAGAACAATAAGTCAAATGTAGAAAATTATTATAATATGTATAATTTAATGTCTTAAGTAATAATTTTCCTCAAAACAAACAAATTCAAACTTAAGAAATATTTTTGTTTAAATATTTATATAAATTAATTAGTACTATATGGCTTAAATGCAAACAGTATATACTAATATACTGTTGTTCCACTTAACAGAGCCGGAACTGGTACGTCTATTAAACTGATCCACGCTTAGCAGAGTCGGAACTTCTAGCCGTGTAACCTGTTCCGATAGAACATAGACTACCAAAGAAGTAACCTGTTCTAATCTTTAATTTCATTGGTGCTGGGAAACTAGACAGACCTTCTTTGTGGTTTAGGTGTCTAATGTAAAATGATGCAAAGAGTTCATTTTGAACATATTTGTCACTGACCTTTTGGATCTCCTCAGAAGGATGTAGACATCAGATTCCAGGAGTCAAATCTATGGCAGTGTCAGATTTCAGATACTGCACAGAGCGGAATGTAAAAATTGAGCTAAACTCAACATTCGTATCAAGATTTTTGTTTTTGCTACAAAAAGGAAGGCCTAGTTAAAAATTGTTTGAAAAAATAGATTATGGTTTCAGAGACACCTAGAGTCACTGAAGAAGAAACTAGTTGACGATTTGACTCTCTCGATCCAACAACTACACACAAAACACGTGTCGGAGCAGGCGCTGAGTGAAGAATGGTCTAATCTGGTGCGGGATAAGGAGTGTTTGACCAAGACAAGAGCTGCAGCACGAAGCCGCACATATATTGAACGACTTCGTGAATCTTGGCAACATCTTCTGCGTGACCGAGCAACTCGTCCACTTACCTTTAATGATGAACAGTTCCATGTTCTTGAGAAAATCAAGGTAGGTCGATGGTAATATTTAAGAGATCATGTTCAAGCTATTTTATTATTTCAATGTTTAATTTATGATGGCCAATGTAATCATTTAGAAAATCATTAGTTAGCACTACTTATGATAATATTTAAAAGAAAACATTTTTGTGATGTTTAAATTCTGCTTATATCAACATTGCACTGATGAGAAAGGAGAATTTATGTTATTCAGCTGTAGTTTTTTTCTCAGATAATTTTATTCTGTTTTCATTGAATGGAATAGTTTTAAAGATACTTTTGTATAGCTTGTGCAGAAAAGTCAAAGCCTACATTTATTCTTTTACCAGTATCACTTAGACAAGATCTAAACACAAACTATTATGCCAATAAACTGAACCGTCATGTGTTACTAAGATTTTTAACGATGTGCGTTTCAACGTTGTTTTTATTGATGGCCCAAAGTTTCAAAAACAAGTGACTTTAAATAAGTCTGTAATTTAGGACCTTCACTTTGATGACAAGATGTTCCAAGCACTTTCGGTGAGTCCAATGACTATTGGTAGAAATTCTGCCACATCATATACAAATTCATCAGGCCTTAAATAAGAGCATTGGTTGACCCATCAAAGGAGGAAGAGGTTGTATTTGCCTCTACTTACTTCTCAAATTGTTTAACAATACAGTCCACCAATATTGGCCTACTGCTAAAGGTAAAGATTGGCACTTGTCTTTGGGTGTTACAGCAATGTCCATCATATCTTCTGGAACAACAACAATTTAATGTAATATTAATTCAAATATAAATTGGCCAAATTAAGAAATATTTCGTTTCATTTAATTTCTAACATGTCTTTTCAAAATGCTGTTTTCAGAATCAGAATAAGTTTTCACTTAAGTATAGTTGTACATATTGTTCAGAGAGACTCCATTTTGATGATTGACTAAACACAAAACACCGCTTGTATTGTGGCAACTACCACTCTGTCACTTTACCACTTACCATGTACAGCTTGTATTGGGGCCTTGGTGGGGATGATCTCTTGACTAAAGTGGAAGAAAGAAGTATAAAGCTACAGTGCTATGCTGACGATCTAGTGTTTATAATCGGGACCAAAATAGTGGTACATTGGAGAATCTCACCCGAAATGTCAAGATTTGGTACAACACAAAAAGTTTTGAATTAACACAGTTAAAACAAGTGTATAATACGAGACACATTAAATCAGTCACAATAAAAATTTCTCAACAATTTTGAGAAATCTACATCTTGTAATGTGTGCATGGACATTTCTATGATATTTGGTTCCATTTTTCAGAAAACTTTACTTTTACAAAAATATTAATTCAATTATAAATTGGCCAAACTTTCAAATTGTTTCTAGTCATGAGTATAAATTATATTTTTGGAAGCTTCTGCAATGCAAGATGTGCATTACACTTCAATACGATATCAGAATTATTTATTTTAGTGTAATCAGACAGCAGATTTTGCCTTCAGTTTTATAAGCAAAACGTTTTATATAATTCAATTTAATTTAATTTTACTAATCATTAAGTTTTAATATGGTATTTGCAAATACTGTATCAAGGAAACAAAGCTTACTATTTATCTGAAGTGGTTAAGTTATCTTATCATTCTGTATTATTTGTGTAATCAACTGACATTTATAATGGCACATGCATTTCTATATTTCTAACTAGCTGTTTTATTAAGATCTAAGCAGTGCCTCAATATTAAGAATACTAGCAGTTACCCGTGGCTTTGTACACAATTTCTTGCTGAACAACTGGGTCATTATAGGCATATCCTAAATGGGATATCAAACACTCCTATGATAAGTGATGGTCACTAGAAGATATTCCAATCTCTTGATCCATTTTCAAATGATTGGTCTTTAAGTTTAAAGAGCAGTATTTGAGGTCCTGAAGTTGAAAAATGAAAAAGTTTTTATGAGTACAAATGAAATTAAATGAATATCTGTGCACAGCCCATGATATTTTATAGAATAACTCCTATGATTTCAGTCACACTTGGAATTGTATTAAACCATTATGGTTAATCCAAGATGCTTCACTTCTGATTGGTTTATACCTTCCAGTTGAACCCACACTGGACACAACAAAAACTGATGTGTCATTTAAATCTGGGCAACCTTATGGATGTCCAGTAGTGGTATATTACTAACCGCAAATGTTGAGATTCTGGGGTCTAAGGATAATCCAATAGGCCTAATCTATTGCAGGAGATAACTGTTGGAGTTGGTGAAGTTCGTTCCCTAAGAGTCAAAGGTTCTTGCTAGTCTAGACATAAGAGCATACCACTCCCTGTCTACTTTGACTGAAGAGGCTGGTTTAAAGCTGGGTATTTCCCTTCTTCCATGACTTGAAATTAGTGCTCTGAATTCTTCCTCATGTATCTCAACAGGAGGTGGCCCCTACTCCCAACCTTATATCCCTCCCATCCAGAATATCCTGTCACTCCAGAAGCAGCGACAGAAAAAAAGGAGAAAATAAAAACATTCTGGTGAAATAATAAAGTTGAAATTTGTAGTCTTTTTAGTGAAACCATTTATAATGTAATATAATGGAGCCTTACAATGATTTTAAAATGGAAATAAGAGTATCAAGCAAGTAGATATTGATCCAGTGTTAATGGTTTAGAGGATTAGAGGATAAGGATAATAAGGCTTTAATTTCTGGTTTTATACATACAGGAGCATTTCTGGTTTGAATGAGTTATATTTCTGTCGCCACAATTAAGCGATTTGCATGCTATTGAAAATGCATACCTTCTTAGTAATCTGCCCAGCTAGCTGTCTTTGCTTGTATCCTCAGTATTGGCTCTTCAATAGTATCTGTAAGCATGATACAATACACTGTATTCCCTGCTTTCCAATCTCTGCCTACTAATCATCGTATTCACTTGATTCAGTCTAAGAGTTTCTTCAGTGTAAAACAGACCTACTGCTCCCTCTTAGCTTTCTGTCATAAAATTGCACTATCTTCACTATTTGTGTCAGGCACTTTGTTTTCTCATATTGAAGTCAAAGAGTGAATGATTCATTGAATCATATTTGTGATCACTTCGTTTTTGTTGCTTCAGCTACTGTAAATATCCCGTCCCACAATACCTATGGAAATTAATTTTCAATATCCAAAATAAACTAAATTCTTTGAATTTGTTACTGCTGCCATCTACAATAAAAGGTAAATAATACTACTGTCATAACTATTTGAAGCAGACTACAGCAGATAGTATTTTGTTCATGCAATTCAAAATTCTTGAATAAACATTTTATAATTATTAGTACTTTGAAATAATAATATTTCTATGTATTATTCTGATTACTAGATGCATATCAAACATCTAAACTCTGTAAATGTGTACTTTCTCCAATTCCTCATGCTTTACCACTAAATTTCTATGCATTTTTCGGCCATTTCTGCTATAGTCTATAGCATTATTATTTGACATTAGTTTTCTCATTTAATCATTTTACTTGTATTCAAACTTTTATAATTGTCCTTTCAGCTAACAGGGCCTTTATGAGTGACTGTAGGTGTTCTCTGTGTCAGATTAAAGGTCTCTTACAATGTCTTGGCCTCGCCGGGCCACTACATTTGGCTCATTGTATTACACAGTTATGCAATTTTACCCTTAGTATAGTATAGCACCTTATTTAGTATAAAAATTAGCAATCAGTGTTTATTTGCTAGTCTCTCACCGTACTCAGCCTGTTGTAATAATATTGACTACTAAACAATTATTTTACAACCTCCTAGTTTTAAGTAATGATGAAACTGCAAACAGCTGGAGGCCATCTGCTTTTAATAATAAACAGCAGATAATAGAACATACTGTTCAACATGTCTGTTTCACATTCTAGAATCACTTGCACCATATATATTGATCTACGAGGGCTATCCAGAAAGTAAATTAGGTTTTGATATAAAAAAAACCCTAAAATAGTACTTTTCAACATAGTCAACATACAAATTGAGGCATTCATCATAGCGGTGAGCTAGTTTTGAAATTCCAGCATTATAAAATTCTACAACCTGAGACTTCAACCTGGTAGCCACACCCTCCCACAGTTCTATGTTATTATCAAAGTGCTGCAATGCAATCGAGGCCTTCATTGTATTTTACCCAAGTATCATCTTATGTAATGATGTGAACGAGCAGCAAGTCACTTTTTTTCATAAGTGTCCAAAAATGTCAATGAAGCATTCATCTTCTACAAATTTATGGTAACCTAACTTCATGATACCTAACTTGATTTCATGTAACAAAACTTCTGCTTAATGATTTCGTGTAACATACTCTTTGAAATTGGAGAAAAACTAAATGAGAGTTCTGCTATTGTGAATCTGTGGTCTTAATTAATCTTCTCGTCAACTAGAGACGATTTCATTGGTCACAATGCTTGGCTGTCCACTTTGTTTGTCATCATCCACATTAGTTCTGCACATTTTAAACCTAATGCACCACTGACGCTGTCCACCTTCAGTAATCACATCATTCCTATAAACTTCACAGTGTTGGTAATAAATCTCAATTGGTTTCGATTCATTTCAATCAGCGAAATTTTATCCCTCACCATCCCAGCCTGGACGTCTGATTCACTTAGGCTTCATGTTATGTGGTGTTGCAGATCACAGAAGTGGGCCGAACTCTGAGAACATTGTTGGAGTCAGAAGTCATACCCTCTATCACACAGCTGGCAGATTGTTTGGCTGACTGGTACAAGATGGCCCAGACTGTCTATGTTAAGGTAAATCTTAACTATAACATCTAATTTTAACGTTTACCTAAGTTTTAACACGTTGACTGTGATGCGCCAGAGATCTTAGACTCCAAAAATGTTACGTTAGAGTTGCATGCTGGTTTACCTGTGTTTTTACCCTTCCACTGTCATTGAATCAATTGCTAAATTGCATTGCTCGTGGAATAATTTGCTGTATTAGCATTGCAGTATGAGTAAAAACTTAGTTTCATGCGATGTCAGTTCTTACCTTTTGGTAAATAATAAAATAATTTGTCTCTAAATAAAAAATTATATATTTGGTATATACCACTAAGTCATCAATTTATTACTTTTTAACATATCGTCACTGTGGGTGGTGTAATGGCAGTTTAGGCTCGCTCAGGAGCTTGGCACAAGATCTTCCATGGAACATTATGATGGCATCTACAATACTATGATAACAACACTATAACAACACTAGGAAATCATATGTCAAGCAGCTATGCCATAAGTTACACATTTATGTCATAAATAGTTTATTTTGTTCATAAATATAATTTACAGGTGTTGAGTGCAAGAAACACTCCTTAAAATTGTCATATCATAAAAATATAATTTAGCTCTTAATTTTCAAGAGGGTTCTTTCTTTCTACGCCAACAGTATTTCTATTGAGCATACTAAAATGTTTTTACGGGAAACTGGTCCAAACCCACTTACAAATATTTATTGACCTCCCCGGGAATCGAACCTGTGACCTTTCGGTTGGAGAGCCGCAGCCTTACCCTTACGCTACGTTGAAGATCCTTTGAACAGTTATCATTGTATTCTCTATTTGTAACGTCAATAATTTAAGATATTTCAATAAAATTATACTACTACCAACTTTTCCAAGCAAATTCTGCAGTAGTCAATGTGTTAAGTCCTGTCTAAAAAGTGAGAAAAGAATCATATTCTCACTTTTACAATTAGGAGTGCTAGTTTACAAGTTTATTAATAATTTTATATTTCAAAAACCACTCAACCGATTTTAATGAAATTTGGTACAGATATAGTAAATACTTAACTCTTCGACTTAACTTATCCATAAGGGTGAAATCATCCCCTATTTCTTAATATTCATAAAAAAATAAAAAATTTAATCAGAAAAATCTGAAACTTCAAAAACAAGCGAGTTCTACTTAAAATTTCATGAAAATAACAAAATTTGATTGAAAGATATCAATGGGAATATACCACTGAAATTTTAACATACTGATAAATTATATGAGAAATCATCGTGGGTGTGTCCTAAATATAAGACTATAAGTAGGTAAAAGAAACATCCTCATTTATAACAGTAAAGTTTGTGTATGTTTAACTTTTCTACTACGTTTGTTAGTTCCTTAAGAGATATCATCCTAGTAATACAAACAGCATTGTTTGAGAGACAACAGATATCTGCCACAGTAAGAATGCTTTAAAACATCTGTGAATGTACAGCTGTGACTCATTGGAGATAAACTGTCTTATCATCAAGTATATTGGAATCATTGTGCTCGGATTTTTCTACTTGCATGTTGGGTCATGGTCAAGTATTTGAACACATTGTAGCTTTATTTAATGTCTATATTTGTTTAATTGGAACTGCCCTTTAAACTTAGGACCCGATAATAAAAATGCAGAATCAATCCAATAGGTAAAGAATTAAGCCAGAAGCACTTTAAAATTTCACTATTTGAACATAACATTGTTTACATCAACATAAGATGTGTTTACAGTTCACTTGTTCTTACTTCCAGTTTTAATTGATTTTCAAAATATTTTCTTAATTTGTAGTGTTGGTGTGGTTTAGTTTTTGAAATTTTGAAAGATATCTATCTGTAAACTTTTCTTTTGTATGAATAAAATTGTACCTGAATTTTCTGTTTGGTGGCAAGTAATTCAGTCTTATCATACTATTTGCTACAGTATCTTCAATACGATGACCTTTGATATCAGTAGTTTATTATTTCTTTGTGATGGACTTTGTTGCTTGACACACCCAGGAATTCCCTCCAAACACAGGCAAAAAATAATCACTATAAAATTCTTGTTTGAAATTTATGTTGAATACATGCTTTTACTTGAATCATCTGGTTGTTGTTGTTGGTCATCGAGATAATATTTTAACTTTGTTTATTTAACCCTAGATCTCTCAAACTACAAGTGACTAGCCTCTTAAAAATGTTTCTCCAATGTCGACTAGTAACTAGTGGTTTTTGCAGTCATCTTTTTAATCAAACTTTTGATATTGAAAATCAGACTTAAGTAGGGCAAATAGTATCAGGTTAATTGGGTTAATTTACATTTTAATTATATGAATTTTCTTTGATAATAGTACGTAAAAAGTGTGCACCGAAATTTGAAATGTTGCAGTTTAAAACTTTGGCTTACCATTTTAGCTCACCCATTTCGACAAAATGCAAAATAATGGGATTTTTCGTTGACTTTTGATGGAGAGAAATTTCGTTTAGGAAATTGATAGGCTACATAACTGCAGTTAGAATTTCTTCTTCAACAAGAGTATCTGTTTAAAAGAATTGTATTATTATTCTCTGGTCTGTTGAAAGACATTCATTGCAAACACTGTTAGTGTCGTTTCTGTAATGTCAAATGACTATTTTTGACTATTCGCTAATATTTTGTTATTTTTTACTTTATTATAGACCTGTGATTGTTTGAATTGAAATAAAGTTTTTCATTGTGAGATTTGCCATCAAGTAGTATTATGAAATAGTGAAAGTTTCAAAATAAAATAACCATATTGGAAATGTCCAAACATGTTTGACTGTAAACATGCGGTTTTTAGTAAAAACACAAAATTTTACCATTTTTATGATAAAGAATAGTTTGTGAAAAGTAGAAAAGTTTTTAAATTCTGTATTAAAAACCTTTTGGGGACATTTTGTATATTTTGAAAAATAAACAAACATATTTCTTATAAGGCTTTATTTTGGGATTTTTTTGGTTAATTTTCTTATTTTTCATTTGTGATGCTGAAAAAATCCTAAAAATTGGACTACAAAAATAGATCCAACTGCATATACATGTTCCTTGTAATGTCCTGAAAAAGAAAGTATAAAGTTTTCTTAAATAATAAACATTCTGCATAAGTTAGGATGATGATGTACAAAACTAGTAAATTACTGCCAGGATCCTGTCAATATCAATTTGTCTTTAGCAAGATCCAGGGTTAAAGACGAAGTTGGAAAAACGGTTTTACTTTTTAAAGAAGTTCAACAGCGTGCCCTTGGTGTGAGCAATCTAAGTTATATAGTGTCTGGTATATTGTTACCGGATTAACGATATGAGAAAAAACATGGCCAGGTCTAATCTTCCTTCAGGGTGGCAACTTCTATAGCATTTTTGTTTACTGTTGTCTAAATTATTAGCAGAATTGTGAGAATAAACAACAAAAGTACAAATCCTAAGTAGCAGTTTTTATGTATAAAGTTATATATTCCACATACAATAATGCAATTAATATAATTCAGTAATTTTGGTGATAAAAACAAAATCTTAAAAGAAAATTAGTAGAAAATTTAATTTCAAGTTTGCATAGAGTTTGTAGCTAAAGTACTTATTTGATTGCAGTGCTATAAAAATTAATTGCAATTAAATGCAATGAAAATAGCAAAATTAGATATAAAATCCAAAGATAGAATACAATAGTGCAAACTTTACTAAAGAAGAATCATAAAAGTTGTAAAAATTTTTATGCAGTGTTTTTATGTACTGAAAAAAGTTTAAGTAAAAAAATGTAATGCTATAGATCCTTTTAAAAACGAACCAAATTAATTTTAGTTTGACTTTTTACTAGATCGACCCTTTTCAACTTTTCAAAGGATTTTGACTATGTTTTTACCCCCTTCTCCTCATCAAACTTAGGAAGGATAGTTTCTCTGATGTTAGTACCAACTGGGTTGAGTCTTATCTTTCGGGACTGTGTCTTTGTGTCTGGGTCGAGATGGAAACAGGACTCGGTCCTTTGATCACTTCTATTCTCATTGTACAATGATAACATTACTACTCAAATTACTCATTCCAATTTTCACTTATATGCAAACTTACAAATATACCGCCACTTTTCCATAACAGTTTGCAACTTGTGTGGCTCTTTTGAATTCCGATATTGATGCTGTTACTCACTGGACTTGGAAACATGGACTTCAATTAAATACAGACAAAACACAGTGCATTATGATAGGTCATTCAAAGCTTGTTCGTATAATTGACTTTACTTCGGCTCCAAATTAAATCTAAATGATCAGGAATAAGAATACTCTAAGAAAGTAAAAAAAATGTAAGACTTTATCACTGACAAACAGTTGAGATGGACTGAACATCTTTGATGTATAATAGAGTCTTTGCAGTGTTCACAGTCTCAAGCGGCCGGCTTCATATCTATCTAATGCTGGATGTTAAAATAACTGATAAAGACTCTTGTACTGCCTCACTTCAACTACTGTGACATAGTCAATAATGACTAATACACTTCAATGTTCATTAGGTTCATTTTCGTTCTCTGACATGATGATCTCATTACGCTCTACTTAAAACAATTACCTATCTTAATATTTAAAGATCTTCAAAACTATTACTCATTCACCATGATGCAAAACTTTTAAATATTACAAATTGCCTCAGTTATTTGTCAAACAATTTTCAAATTATGTCTGAAATAAGTGAATGAAGTACAGAGAGGGGTATGTCCTTATTATCTATTCTAATTTATCGGAAAACTACATTTTGTAAATCGTTTACAGTTTCTGCCAGTCGGTTATGGAATACTCTTCCAATAAACATCAGAGCCATTGATAAGCATGCTCACTTCAGGGCAGAGGTCAGGTCCTTGATGCTGGGATTCGAGGGTAAAGTGGTTAGCGACCTTGGGGTGTGGTACTTGGGAAATTGGAACACAAGTTAATAAAAGCAAGTGTGTGTAGTAATAATAGTGTAAATATGAATATAGTTAAATTAATTATTAATGCTTGTTTTTTAAGCTGAGGTTCATTTTATATATACAGTGTTCAATTATTCTAGTTTTAACCCTTTCCGCTCGGATGGGCAGCAGTGCTGACCAAATATGGCTTCTCGTAGGCTCGTATTATTTTAGCGCGTACTGTCCACTCAGATCGGATGGGCAGCGGTGCTGTCCACTATGGCGCCTGTGTGCACACAGCAGCCATGTCATTGTTGCGTCCCCACCAGCTCGGATTTATTTTCACAGCGTCATTGGTACTGTGCCTTTTAAAAAGTTAAATGGATTTAAAGGTCCAAAGGTAAATAATAATGTAGTCGAAAAGTATTACAATGGAAATGTTATATTTCTATAAACTAACATGAGTTACAATGAGTATTAATAATGTGACAGTAAATAATTATAACATGATAAAAAATATAATTTAGCTGTTTATTATTGTTCCGAATACAAATTTAACTGCAGGCTAGTTGTCATCTTGTTGTTAAAATATCTGAGATGAATGGTACTTTTCAAAACAAACACCAATGTGAAGACCGGGCTCATTTTCACAAGTTTTGCAATAAAACTTCACCCTTTTCCTGGTGCCGCCTTGTGCTCTGCTGCTACACACAATGCAATTCTTCACTTTTCTACCTTCAAGAGGATATGGTAGATGAAGTTTCCCATTTAGTCGGGAAATGTCTTGCAATTGGGATGGTCTTCCTTTTTTATTTTCGTTCCTTACATCGCCAACAAGCTCTAATACCAGTAATTAATAATAATACCAGTATAACCAGGTATTAATACTGATATATTGACACTTTTATTTACAGTTATATTTACACTGATATCTACAAAACTTCATTTACACTAATATTTAATAAAATTGCACAATACTAAGAATAATAAACAATCCGTTCTAATAATGCGTGTAAGTTAACTCACTAGTGACAATGTGGTTAAAAGCATGCTAAAACGAAAGCCTAGAATGCAATATTGACCAGATGATCAATTTCCAAGCTTTGTAATGAAACAGCTGATTGATCTTAATGCGTTGTATTATAAAAAAATACGTCAGAATAAAAAAAAAAGTTTATAACTTGTGGTCAACGCTGCTGTCCATCCGAGCGCTAGTAGGATTATTCAACGGGCAGCACAGCTGACCGATCTCTGAGGACGGCGACTCTAAAAATATATGCGCGCGCTAGAGGAAATGGCGGTGGCCAACACTGCTGCCCATCCGATCTCTGTGTGGACATTCTAACATTACCGCTCCGAGCGGAAAGGGTTAAATAAATGGATTTATGTTTAGTTATCAATGTAAATATGTTAGTTTAATTGTTTATGAGGTTAAGTGGCAGAGAGTATTTTATAGCCCTAACTTCACCTTTAAATGAGATTTTTCATTTCATTTCCACACAATTCTCGATAACTAATTTTGGTGTAGACTTGAAATATTGTATGAAGCTTCATTTACGTATAGGCAACATTGACTTTGATGATGGTACATTTCATTTAAGCAATTTGGCTGAGCAAAGCCGAGGTTTCCACAGGGTATTTCAAGAACAAATTGATCTATAGACTTGGAATTTTGCACATTTTGATAAAACTCGGTGGGCTAGCAACATTCATTTGTCTGTCTGTATATTTGTTGTTTGTTTTTTGCAAGACATCTGGAGAACTAACACATTTTGTAATTTCAAGTCTTTTTGAAATTTTGTTTGAGATTTAATTTTACATAGGCAAGAGTGAATTATATTGTTGCGCATATCCGTCCAAGTAACTGAGCATTAGCAAAGCCTACTCAAGGGAATCTCTCAATAACCAATTGAGCCATATACTTGTAATATTTGATGAAACACCATTTATACATATACACAGTTGAGTTTGATCATGTTCCACATTCCTCTGTAGAAATTGGCTGAGTTTTAGTGAAACTTAAGTCCCCATTGAATTTTTTGAGATTTGATTTAGTTATAGACTTGAAATTTTCTAATGAACATAGGAATGGAATTTGGATGAAAGGGAAAATGTCATTGCAGTCAGAAGTCAGAAATCCTTTATTCAGAAATATTGACATGCAAAAATAACCCAGACACAAAAAAATGGCTTGTGTGGGCATTATAGTTACTCAGTAATTAAACTGTTTTTCATTTTAGTGTGCCTACTTCCAAAGTGCAGTCCTTTAGTCCTTCTATTGTATATTTCAGCTTCCACACTACATATCATTATCCATAGTATTCGTAATACAACAACCAATACATCTAAATACATTTTCACTATCCCACATTACATCTATCACTTATAAATATATAGAGAAACAGTATATAAATAAACATTGTATAAACAGCTATAGTAATAAATAGAATATTACATCTCAATAATAATAACAATAAACAAAACATTACTTTTTGCTTGGAAACAGAAATACTTTTGGCTAAACTTTACTAAACTTGGAATTTAATAATTAAGCAACAAATATACACAATAAATTATATATAACAACCATAAATAAACTATAAAAATATAAAACAAATATAAACTCTGACAAAACATAACAACAATATAAACTATGAAATTAGTGAACAATAAAATGTTTGCAATAGCAAACTCGTTTCATTAACTTTAACAAATAATTCAACAATAACAACAAATAGTACCATTTTGTTTTAACAAGACATTAGAATATTAACAAATAATTTCTACAGCAACAGTTGTACACAAACAAAAATTATTTTACATAAATAAATAAATAGTAACAATAATACATAAATAACACCATATAATTATATTTTTGTTAACTTATTAAAAAAAGTCATAATTTTCATTTTAAATTTAGGTTTCTTTTCAAGTATGATGCTATTACCAAAATGTCTAATTATTTCTTTGTAAAATGTTCGATCCAAATAACATAGTTGCATTCTGCTGCGGTCCTCAAGCAGTATATACACCTACTTGAGGTTTGACTGAGCATTAATGAATTCTATCTATCAGTGAGGAATATATATCAAGAACAAATTAAATTATGGGCTTAAAAATATGGATGACACTTCACTTCCACGTAGGAAAGAGGTAAGATTGACACTCCTTCAGTGGATGTCCCTCAATTGGCCAAGATGATGCCAAGAATAATCCATTGCCTTCAAACGGCGAGAGGTTTGAGGGGACAGTAGTCCATCCTCCTGGCATGATTCTTAGTTCTTTTTGGCAGTAGTTAGGTCAAGGCAGCTTTTCAGACAGTGGGATGAACAATATCTCACCAGGATGTTGTTAAGATAATGCCTATAGCCTACACACACCCAGTACCTTGTTAGTAGTTATTTGGGGGTTTGGGCCAAACAAATGTGTGTAAGTGTTCTTTTGTGTGTGTTTTATTTCTTACAATTTTTCCCCCAAAACAAAAAAATGATATACAAATTACTAAAATCTTGAAATGTAATGACAGTAATCAGATATTCTTGGTAAAAGTTGTTAGAAAATCAATGAAAATTTAAGAAATGCACTTTGTATATTGTTTGATTAGTTTGTAATTTTTATGATATACTCCTTATGTATTTCCCAAAAGCAAAATGATATCTTTCTATGTCGCTTTTTTTGTAATAGAAAATATATTTGGATGAAAACAAAAATTTGTATCCAATTTTTTTTGTATATAAATCTACCTAAAACAGTTCACTGCAAAAAGAGTAGCTATATACTTTTTCTCTATCAGTAATATTTTTTGAGACGGTTTGAAAGTCTTAAGTTTAAAAAAATTTACTCATAGTGAAAGCAAGAATTGCGTTAATTTCCACTGTTAAACTGAATTTGTTTCAAAGTCTTTATTTATTAATAAATTTTAACAATTTATTAATAAATAATTTGTTATTTATTAATAATTTGTTTATTAAGTAATGTTTCGGGGACTTTGAAACATTACTTTTTCTTTATAATTTCTATTTTCATACAAATTATAAAAAATTGTAATTGTATTGTCTATTGGTATGCATTTACCAATTTTTAAACAACAAATGATAGTTCTTAAACTTGTTGAAAAAGTGAAATTTTATAAAAGAAATTGTCTGCTACAGATTGTTTTTTTTACTCCTGCCACTAAAGAGGGCTGTTACAAAATGTTTTTAACCATCGAAATGGCTATAAAGTAAAAGTATACTGTAGATGAGCCGCTTTGAACGTGACCTATTAAGTGCAGGACAGTGTGGGGGGGGGGGGGAGAGACAGGGAGATGTGCAGAGGGAGAAGAAGCGCAGACTCACTTGTAATTGACTGGTCAAATGCAATGCTATTCCCTAACAATCAATTTTGAATGTCTTTCTTTAGTGTTGCTACTTGGTTTCCTGTCCTCTTCAACACAATGGTACTTTTAGTCCATCGCTACAATGCTGTTGGCCGTTAGGTTTGGTACCAACTTTTCACGAACCGATTTTGAAAAGTTATTAAAGTTCATATCATTATGATATTCGGTCGTCGTTTTTAATTTAGGCTTGTAAATTAAAAGACCATCCTTTACAACCTTCTTCTCCTCCACAATGAACAATGTCAATCCTATTCCCCTTTCCTACAGGCACTACTACTCCAACCTTCTGTGGACTGATCCGGCATTTTACAGTTACATGATTAGCATCAATGTAAGTTTCATCAATATTAACAATACATTTTCCTTCTTCTCGGTTCTTGTTAACTTGTCTCAGGTATTTAATACGCCAGGCAACAATTTCAGATCTCTCGATCAGTATTTTGTGGTTGGATTATCGTCTGCAAGATGGTGGCAGGTGAAAAGTGTATTAATATATGGTGGCTCGTGCTCAAAAGTATTGTTAGATAGGCATAATGCGATAATGTGTTATGGAATCTGTAAAAAGTGGTGGCATATTGCTTGTGCAAGTATTTCAAAGCCTCAATACGACCACTTTAAAAACATTTCAAGTATGCCAGGAATAAAATGGTACTGTGTTTCTTGCCTTCCAAATGCTGTTATCAAACAAAGTACCGAGTCTGCGTCGGGAACTGATCTGCATCCGTCGAACGAATCTGACTGCTCCGCGATTCTTAACGTTGTCGTGACAGAATTGGAAGAAATAACCAAAAATAACCTAAGTTTGTCTAAAAGATTAAGTGAACTTGGAAATGAAAATAATGTGTTTAGGACACAGCTAAATGAAATTATGCGACATTTCCATGCCAACTCAAAAATTGAAACATCCACAAACGAATCCAAAGAACCGAATCGTTCTGAGAACGGTTCAGAGAGAGAGAGTTGTTCCAGTACATCGAACAGTCTAATAAATCCAGAAATAGGAATGGAACCTAACCTTAGTGAATGTGTAAATGAAATTACCGATGACAAAATTAAAACCCCATCTTATGTAGATATTGTTAAAACCCGAACTTCTAAAAGGCTTACAAATAGAATATGCCAAGATGTAAATAACAAAAATGTTGAAGCAAGTCTAGGCTCAAATAGTGACTCGGACACTACTCGGACTGAAACCTGCTCTTTGGTTGCAAGTGACGATGTTTCAAGTATTAACATTTTTACCAACAAAATCCAAGATCCTTTATAGTTTCTCTTAAAAATCATTTTAAAATTCCAGTTTCTTCTAATTATTTCTGTATTTTTTGCTAATCTTGGAAAAACTTTTTTACTGCATACATTTTGTGAATTTTTCTGCATATGCAAGTTCTTGTAGAGTTTTCAACTTCTATCATTTTTGCTCTTTCTCAATTTTTCCCTTAGGAGTTGAAAAGGAGAGCTCGCAACAAGTTTTAAGTGCATGTTTTCCTTGTCTTATAATCTGTTTGACGAGCGTTTCAACAACTCCAGTGGCCCTGTTGGTTTCATCAGCCAGGTTATACTTTAACCCTGCATCTGGCAGTTGAAATTCATGTAATAGCAGGCACTATTTTGCTAGTTGTGCACACCTGTATTCAAACCTATGTAGAATATTCATTATTGAAGTAAAGTACACACTATTATATATTGTATTTTTCAGTACAAAACAAGGAACATTTATATGCAGTTGGATTAATTTTTTTATTTAACTTTAGGTTTTTATTTTTCATTATAAGTTAAAAAACGAAAAGTAAAACAAAAATATCCAAAAGTAAAGCCTTATAAAAATAGAAATAATTTCCAGTCCATAAAAAAATTATGTGACATCACGACTATTGCAAATCACCAAAAGAATTCCACTATCTTTTAAAAATAAGCCAATGTAAAAATAATCTTATCATACATATATTGCTAGGTGGTAACAATAATTCAACAATAATTCCAACAATAATTCAAACGTACAATTCAAAAAGTTTAGATTTTAGCCAACTAGTATTATTTACCTGTGATTAAAATGAAAATTGGTACTATAAATTTATTTTTTCCCATATTATGTTTATGTTTTATTATTCGTGTTATTTTATGTATTTTTACATAGTTTAAAGTAACTATTGCTTGTCCAGTGCCAACGTTTTAACATATGATACAAGGCTCTGATATAAAATTCCTTGAAATATTATCTCAACATGAAGGATAGACCAATATGGACATAACCAATGTTAACCAAGGTATTAATTTATCAGCTATCTAAATATGTGATTGGCTTGAGCAAGGAATTTCACTGTCCTTGAAATAACTTTTTTTAAAACTTTTACTTAAAGAAATGAGTGTTTTCTGGACAGGATTTGTTTTTAGAGCCATTCAGGCCTATGTTAAATTAATTATCATTGTCAAATAGTATTAAAAATGTTATTTCTACATATGTCCAGGCTCGTATATTGGACAAGGATGTGGATTTGTTCCAAGGACGACTTGACTCGTTTGTGAAGGAAGTGCTGGAGGTTGACATCAACTTCCACAAGGGTGTGGGACTCCGAGTCAAGGTGCCAGGGGCGGGGCAGGTCCGAGGTCAAGAGCTGAGAGCTTTCCTTGCATCAATTCGGAACATTAAGAATGACCAGCAAGAGATAGCGGGAATCCTGAGTGAGAACCTGGAACTGCTGGCACAGTTCAACCAACTGACAGAGCCCCTACGTGGCTTGGGGCAGGACTACTAGCATTCGCTTCTGTCGCATTGGTACTACTTTGTGTTGCGAGGCAAACGTAACTCTCAGTGATTGTGGTGCAGCGTTATGACAGTAAGCTCACCACTTCAGTAATTTGTCTCCTCAAAAGCCGAAAAATTAAGTAACATCGTTGAGTATATATAAGGAACTAGTTTCCTTTGAAAGATTGAATAGCAAGAATCATTTGAATGACTGAGGACTTTTGATGATAGTTCTACCTTATATAACTTCATATTTTAAACATAACTTCATCATTTTTAGGATTGCAGTTAAAATACTCAACAAAATAAATTCTTGCTACCTTCAGTTTTGGGGTGTGACAATATAAATTACATTAAAATACGTAGTATATAACTCAATCCTTCACTATTACTTTAGTTTCAAGAATTATTCTGTCTTTTTTGGATCCTTTGATGTTGAAGCAACATTATTGGTGTACAAGTACATAAGATGTAGCCTACAAAAATCTGACTTTAAGTACAATAATCTTCAAACTAATAATTGACATTTCAGTTTGTTTCACGAATGTTGCAGACAACCATGGTATTCACATAATATATGCATAACATATTTTAAAAGTGTTAACTTCGATCTAGGTTAACCAGTTTTTTTTAAATGAGTGACTGCATTGATAGTATAATGTATGATAATTAATTGTTTGTAAGATACAATTTGGTGGATACTAATGATTAGGCTCATGTACATCTTGCTATGTTATTATTACTGTTGAAAGTATTTTTGAAACGTGATGTTTCTAAACAATAATAATGCATATAACATAAAACACATACATACACTTTCCTCCTTCCCTACATACAGAATGTGTTGTTTTAGTTCTTTTGGTGGCTTTTATTATACTATGTTTATCATTAACTATATGCAAGTAGTTCCAAATACTACATTTTGTACTCAAAGTTACATACTAAGGAAATCAACATTATTCTACGTTAATGCATTGTAATGATATTGTATTAAAGATATAAGTGCTTTCAGTGACTCATTAGTGGCGTATTAGTTTAGCAGACTAGTTATAATTATGTCTTTCAGTATATCTGTAAATTATGTAATTATTTTAAGGAAGCCCGTCATTAATAAAGTAGATAAATATCGCTACTCATAATGTGTTTTATAATTTAAACAGATCTCACGTCTTAAACAAAAATATGTTCCATATATCTGGATTAGTACAGACGTCCAGTAGAATCATACTCAGTGGATAATTCCCTCAATTGACAATAAAATGAATGTTAAAGGGTTTGGTTTTAACAGTAAAGGAAGATTCAACATAGAAATAACAAAGTTATGTAATAACTATTGAAAGTCATTGTTCGTATATAAATAATTGTATTATAAATAATAAACAACTTTTTTTCATTCCTGGGTATATCCCTTGCCTGTGGATGTCAGGTCTTAGGACTTATTGTTTCTCAATGGGTTTTGATTGTTTGGATGGGTTTATTTATGTGGCTCATGTTCATAATACACAATCCAGATTTTCAGGATGATAGTCATACTCCTGGTGAGGCAGGGTACAGGGACACACTGACCGGGGGGGGGGGGGGGACAAAAGGACCTGTCCCCCACCCCCAAGAGCATTTTAAATCAAAATAATCAATCGCGTAATAGTCTATTTTTACTAAAAATAACATATTTATGCTGGAACTAATAAAACATATTTTACAATATATAAATTCAAATTTTATAATTAATTTAATTTGATTTAATTTAATTAATATAATTACAAAATACAAGACTAACTAATAATATATAACAGCGTATAAATTTCAATTTTGTTCAAAAATATTTTGATCTCACCGCCACGCAGCAACTACAATTATGAGGTTAGTTCTTACTATTTCTTGTGGCTCCTATCTGTATCCGGTACTTCCATTAACCGAGTACAGAATGTATTCGTACCAATTTAGAATTGGCTACACAGTACTCATAAAATGGTACAGGTACATGTTTCAATTACTGTTACTGCTAATGCTAGATAAATAGTTTTTAATACAAAATTGTATAACATTTTATCAGACTTGTAACAAAATAACGTATGTGTGTATGCATAAAATCTATATGTACAATTATGAGTGTGTGGGCATTCTACACAGTGCCACACTTTCCAACTGTTATTATCAAATTTGTCATGCAACATTCTTTCTAAATTACCTTGTATAGTTCTTATTCTTGCGCTTACGCAGCTGGTGTCATGATTGTCATATACGTTTTCCAGTTTACAACGCAACAAAAAATTGGTCAAATTAAAATCTTAAAATATATTGACAACATATTACAAATATATTGTTCATTCTCTGTGGCTTGAATAGAAGGATGATCACATTAACTAATGTCCCACATGGAAGTTTGCTGAGAAAGCAAAAACAAATTTGTGACAAACTTCTAGTATTCTATAGATCAAAATAAAATTATTACTGCTCTTTCAGTGCAGTAGTTTCTTAGTGATTAAAAAATAAATAATCTTTCAAAGTAACACTGACACTATTTAAACAAGTATTACCAGCATGGGGTTTATAATAATGTATAATTAATTATTCACTGTTAAACCTATCCAAGAGTTTAAACTCTTTCTTCAGTACCATGTTTGGTAGAGATAAATTGCTATTTCCTACATTTACTCACCACACTAGGTATAACTTGCATACAATGCATCCTAGAAAGTTTTGAACTTGGCTTCTATTGTGCAATATATATGTAATCCATAACATATAATAGGTATTATATTTTATATAACTTTTTTGTTTTAAAACTCATCAAATATATTTTATATGTTATGAAGACTAGTGGTCTAGAAAGTATTCCTACAAATATGCATTTACTATGATGTTTTCTATTAATTTGTTATGTACAACTAATTAACCATTGTGTTCCTTGCATATACCATGGTTTAGAAGCTTGTTATGTAGATCTAATAACATTTTGTTATGAAAAATTTAAATGTTATTACTGATACAACAGTTTTTTTTTTAGAATAGGTATGAAAAAAATATGAGTAAGTGATTAGTAATTGCAAATTAAACAGTATCATAGCAAACAACTTTTTTGAACCAGTAAAGCTTTGAAAAATTTCATCATTTAACATTGATAACATAGACTTTAAAAATTCCTAAATTTAAAAACGAACACGTTAAAGTATGTTTAAAATCAGGTGCAACTCCACTTTCTGTGGTACCCATTGCTAACATAATGTAATAAACTGTAAATATGTTCTATAAAAACTAATTAGTGTTAGTCAATAAAAAGTTTTGTACATTTTTGTGAATTCATGCTTAATGAGAATGTCCAACAGGAATCCTCATAGTTGCATACTATTTGTATATCTACCTTGAATTTGCAATTAGTTCAATGTATAAATTGTAAAAATGGATATTTTTGTACTTTAAATCATGTGTATCTAACTTAGTGAATTGTTTATATTGTTTGTTAAGAATATATTTTATTACACTGTTAAACATCAGATTGATTGATAATAAAAATGTTTCTATGTAAAACAGTTTCTTCACTACCCATACGATGACCATGTGATTATATCTGGCCTTTATTCAATGCATTGTCCATTTGTTTTTCATTGATAAGGAACTGGATGCTGAGTTAGCTTTGTTTGAGAATGCTACTATATATGTTTTTATGTACTTGAAAGTAGAGGCCTTGATCCAATTAACCATATTTTATATTGTTTTGTATTACATTAAAAGTAGAAGCAGGCAAAATGCTGTACAGAACGGTCAAACTAATTTCAGTTGCTTTGTTTCCATTTTTTTCTGTAGCAGTAAAAATAAGAAATATTCAAATGTCGATTTTATAATGAGTTATAAATCTTGTTTGAAGTTGGTTATTGACAATGGAAAGATTGTGAAGAAAACAGGATTTTCCAGACTTTTCATTTGAATTTTTGTTTTAATTTTGTACATTTTTTTGGTATCATTAAACAGTGGATAATGTCCGGAAAAATTATGTTTCCTTTTGCAATTTAGCACTTGCAAATTGATTTTTTTCACTAAGGAATTTAGCACTTAAAAAATTGATATTTTTTCATATATTATATTATTGGCTGGCTTAAGTAAAAGATTACAATAGTCTGACTTGTATATAGGATATAATTACGAAACTTGGCTAAATTACACTTTAAGTATCTAAATTCATTATAATAGTGAGAAATACGATATGTATGTCCGAGTATTATTTTGAACTGTACATGTACGTATGAAGTCCTAAGTGTTAAACTTAGCAACTTTGGGAGGCAAAGCAGCAATTTATTATTAGGGACCCAGCAGGGCTTTCATGATATCATGTTGGCCTTCTTTCTATGCTAAAACTCTTCATAGAGAAGTCTTAAGACTTCAAACTATGTACATGAGTTCGGTCCAAGAAAGAATGCTATTTTGAGGTTAAAGTGTAGTTCACCTGTGCAATATCTCTCGATAGAAATATCCTTAAGACTTTAACCTAAGTTCTTTTAGGTCGAAGGAAAACCCCTATTGGTTTTGCGGTTAAAAGAGCAGCCTTCTGTGTGATAACTCTTGATAGTAAGGTCCTAGAGGTTTGAAACTTCCATACATAAATATTTACATAGGTACATAAGTTTCTCTCTATAGATTTTAGGATGAAAAATACAAGAGCAGTGCATCTGTCTGTGCACTATCTCTTTTATTACATTTTGTCAGATCCTTCCATACACTGTTGTATCAGTTATTGAAAAAAAAATAACTTACAAGTCAATAGAAACTAGAGGGGAAAGAGCTAGATGTTAATGGATTAGCTCTGGACTTTCCTTTTCATGGAAGAGTCCATCCTGTCTCATTGATATCTGAGAAAATCTCAGTATTTGCTATTTAAACCTATGCTGTTTAAAGGTCACAGTAACCATCCATCTAATCCATCCTGTTTATCTACATTTTAGACCGACTTCTTGAAAACTGAAGTCAAAAGGATTAAGGCAACAATGATCAATAAATGACTACCTATATCCATGCATGAACAGCAAGAGAGCTTTCTCAAGGCCAGTCAGACGTTCATTTCTGACTAGGTGGTGTTACACTCCAAGCGATAGAATGTAATAATCCAAAAATACAATTCCAACAAACATAAATTAGGAACATGTCAAATACTCCGAAGGAAAAAAGTTGTGGTTTAAATTTAAAATTGTACGTAATTAATTTTCCTTGTTTTATTGTATCATTATAAAATGTATCCCCTGACGGTCATCTCAACTGACTGTATACTTGGTTTAAGCCATACCTCGTGAATGCAACATCAAAACTTTGATATTGAGAGATTTCTCTGATCTTATCAACATTCTCCCTCAGTGACCTGAGGATTGATATGAGCAGCTTCAGGAGTCTAGAATAGGATGATAGATTGGAGTAGGAATAGTGGTGGTTTAAGGGTTATATTTGAGGTTAATAACGGTGATTGCTATTTGAAAAATTGATTTGAATAGCTATTCGCTTACTACTATGCTCATGGTGAATATGTTACATACTCATAATACCAAGCTCACAAAAGTTAGAAAAAGAAACATTTTGGAATAGAATTATAATGAGTACATATTTTGTATTGATAAAACTTAACTCCTATTGAATCAATTCTTCAATCCTCTCTGGTAAATATCCTCATATAAGTCTTTGGATCATGAAGATAGGCAATATAAGGCTAATAGACCAACCTTCCTCCAAAGAGCAAATTATAGCAGACATTAACTAGCGGTTTAAACATAATATGAACAGCACAGTTTTTGTGGTGGCATTTTTCAGCTAGAAAAAATTACTGGTCTAAAAATGTACACTGAGAAGAAAGAGTATTGGATGTCTCATTCTATTTCTTCTTACCACATAAGATATTTTACAATTAATTAAAGAAACTTTATACATAAAATAAATTACAAATCTATTTTTTGCCATTTTAAACTTTTCTAGGACTTTACTCAGGAGAAAAACACAGAATCCTCTGTTTTACAGGGCATATTCCACACACCCATGATCATTGGTTTGATCTGAGCCCTAAAGTTATTCACTAAATCAGTCCGCATATATCAACTAAGTTGCTTCTAGTATACTCACATATCAGATATGCTTATCAAGTTTAAATCTTTACTGATCACACTCTGATATCATTAGCCTCTGTTCATTAAATTATCAGATTTAGGTGTTGAATTACTAGTCTTGGTTTATAATGATGCTTATTTTGTCAACAAAGATTAGATTTACTAGTGGTTTTTGGGAGTTATTTCATCTGTAAAAAATAGAAGGATAAGAAAAATACAAGTATCGTATAACTCATACAGTATTTTTAATGAGTAATAAACTATATACAATTGACGGTTTTCAATTAAAAGTATGGAATAGGTGTGGTAGTGCTGTTTAAAAGACTGTAAAAATTTCTTAAATAATAAACCATTTTAACAATGTTGTATTCTTTTATATTAATTTCTTTGGTAAGTAGAATCAAATCACTCAACTTATTAAGGTAATAACTATATACTTTTTTATCAGTCGACTATTGAAACAGAATGTGTAAACAAGGCTTCTGTTTGTTTAAATTAGTAAATCTATTAGTATTGTATATACAGTTTAATATTTTTGAGTTGAATACATTACTGTATGGGCTAATTATACGATCACATTGGATTAGTGTTTATAGGCTGTTTCCAAGGCAGTTTGAATTCATGTAGTTTAATGATTCAAATTATTTTGCATGGTCAGTGACAAGATCAATTTTTTTCATTCTGTGATGATTGACAGAGAAAAAAATAGTTTTGGTTCTGTGGTATTATCCGGAAGCCACTACTTTAGAAGAGTTTTTTTAAGAGCCAGTACAAGGGACCTAAAACTAAATTCATTATTAGAAAGAACAGACTTTATATCACTTACTGTGAAAATTACATGTCGTTATGACGATTGGTTCTTGTTTTCTACCTTCTAAAACGAAGAGGTATCGGCAAGAAGGAGGTCATTCTGTCCCTGTCTACTACTAGTTACTAGCTGTATAAGTAGGTTTAGATTAGGTAATCATAAATACGTAGCTTGAATGTATCATAAATACCACGTGATCTAAGCTTGAATTTGGGTATCTATCAAAATATGGGATGTTTTTCTTATTCTGCCAGAAGTGCGGGGAAGGCGCCATCGAAGCCCACACAGATGGACAAAGGCGTTTCTGATCGGTAACTTCCCGACCTCAGATCACGTTCCAGATTGTCTAACTTTTCCGGCGCTAGATCACGTTGTATGGTTTCAAAGTCAAGAAATCTTTATTCGTTTTAGTTACAATGATGTAACATTTGAATAGTGTCAGTTTAAACTAGCTAAAAACTAAAATAAAATAAGCCTATAATAAAACTAAAATAAGACTACCTGATTTGCAAATCAAAATATTCATCTAATGAATATAAAGCCTTGTCTATCAAGTATGCCTTAAGCTTTCTTTTAAATATTTTATGTTTCAACAGCAACATGAAAATCAAATAAGATGTTTATCTTGCAAACCTACGAAGAACTAAAAAAAATCCTGGAATTGCTTATATTCCATTGCCACATTTATAGAATGTGATGAAAAATGAAATTGACAAGTGATTTCATAAAGGCGACAGAAATATCAAAGATGAGAAGTCCTCGGATTAGGTGCCCTTCCACTCTTTCTGGGGATGATTGAGAATCTACACTGAAGAAGAATGATCTACACTGAAGCTATAGTCTGGAACCGCTTATCACAGGACTTTAGACTAGGTTCTGATGGTAGTTTTTTAACATCCAAAAATGTCATTTCTGAACCGAAATTCGAAGACGGTCTCCAAATCGATAAACTAGGATTTTAAACACTCAACTACAACATATGGCATATTTTCCTCCTCCTGAACCACAAAGATTATAATAGTGTTTATTGTTTATACGAAATTATGTACATGGACTGTTGAATATCTATCCCCTGAATAAAAAGAAATGAAGAGAAAATACCCAGGGAGTGACATAGATGACATGTCTGATAAAGATGACAACGTTTTGAAGAAAATAATGGTAGATAAAGTTTTTGAAGTTAAATTACCATACTTAGAGTTTTGTGTATGCAAATATAGTGTTCAGGTTCATCCAATAAACTGCACTCATTTTTAAATTTCTGTCACACCTTAAAATATAATCTCTTGCCAGCGTCTATAAAACTCTAAAACCTCTTGTAGTCCGGTCAATTTAGACATTGACCCTTGCAAAAATTCCCAGAAAGCTGAAAATTTGCATATATGTTATAGGGACACCATTGGTATGAAATTGTGAAAAAGTCCCCATCGATCCCATGTCTGCAAAATTTTTTATTCAAGGTCAAATTTCACAAAAATAGGTTTTTTTGAACTTTTCAGCGAAACAGTTAGGTTTATGAAAAAATATGTCAAACAAAAATTGTAGATCATCTAATTATCTACAAAAACGCTCCTTATACTTTTTTTCATAACACTAACCATTTTTTGAGAAAAAACAATTACAAATTTTTCATACACTGTATTGTCTATAATATGAACACGTTTCCACGCCACCTATGAGTTAGTGTACCTAGCGCGATTTTTTTAATGTGGTTTCCCCAGTAGGCCTATTTCACAGTCTATTCCAGTAAAATTTAATGAATGGTTGGTTATTCTTCTTTTTAGTCGTTGCACTCTTGTCAGTGTGGTCGTTGTCGATCAGGTACAGCTCGAGTGACAAGTCCCGTTATGTATTTCATTGTAACATATGTTATTTTATTCATCTTCATCGTCATTAGGTATTTCCTCTTCTTCCCCTTCATCTTCTTTTCTCTCTGTATTTTCTTCTTCTTCCTCATCTTCTTGAGTAGACATAAATTGTACTAGGTTTTCCCGACCAAATTGTACACCGACCAATTTCCCTCATTTTAAACCTTCTCAAAAGCTCTGTGAGAAAATAGCTCTTAAAAGGCTAATGACATACTGCAATGAAAACAACCTACTTACAAGTACACAGCACGGCTTTACAAAGGGCAAGTCAACAACAACTGCAATGATAAAACTAATAGAAACTGTGATGGATGACCTTAAAGAAAGAAAACTCTCAACTGCTCTCTTCCTGGACTTCTCTCTAAGGCTTTCGATTGCCTGAGCCACGGTGTCATCATCAGGAAGCTTGAAGCCCTAGGCATATGTGGTACAGCTAAAGAATGGTTTAAAAAGCTACCCTGACTGGACGACAACAACTGGTAGAACTACAACACACAACCAAAAATATTACGACAAATATCCAATCCAGCATGCTGCGGTAACCGAGGAGTACCACAGGGCTCCGTTTTTGGGACCGGTTGCTCTTCACATCTTATTCACCAATGATATGCCCCAACATCTACAGGACTACTGCAGTACCATAATGTATGCAGATGACACCACCCTGCTGTTAAGTGATAAAACACCTGAGAAACCTAGCTATCAACTCATACATATCCCTAAAATTCAGCCTACCAGTACTGCCATAACAATGATTTGGTTGTCAACCCCACCAAAACCAGCCAAATGGGATTTGGATATCTAATCAAGAGGTACCACAGATTCCAAGGTGTCACTATGGAAAAACAAAGTAAAATTCCTGGGCCTAACCCTTGACAGCATGTTAAACTGGACCACACACATAGACAACCTTTGTAGAAAACTGAACTCCAGTGTTTATGCAATCAAACAAATCAAAGCCATAAGTGACCTAACTACAGCAAGAACAGCATATTTTGCACTCTTTGAGACCCATCTAAGGTATGGCCTTGCTGTTTGGGGAGCAGCCTCTGCAACAAACATCCAAAGAATTTTGCTAATACAAAATGAGGGCCATCAGAATCCTGGCTGGACTACAGAGACTGGACACTTGCAGAGGTGCTTTCAAGTCACTTGGAATCCTAACTATCATCAACCTATACATACAAGAAACAGTCATGCATGCTGATGGACAAAACATGACAAGGGGCTCTGATATACACACGCACAACACCCGCAACGCACAACTCTACAGTCTTCCAGCACACCGCCTAGCTCAATATGAGAAAAAACCAACGTATACGGAATTAAATTCCTCAATCGACTGCCCAGAAACCTAAGATCAAGAAATGGGATTAAATTGAAGATAGGACTCCACAGCTGGCTGGCCGAACGGCCTTTCTACAACCATAAATGAGTTCCTTCAACATGGATAGACTGTCCAAAAAACATCTCAATAAGTTTTAACAAGTTATGTACAACATCATTGTAAAACTGACACCATTTCTGTTCTTGATGAACATGTAATAAAGAATATTTTGATTTGATTTGATTTGACTAACAGCAATACATCAGTTGTTTCGTCATTCATGTAAAATCCTTCTTCTGGCTGGAGATTCAACATTTGAACACGATTGGCCTTGACAAGTAGTGCACGCTAGTGAACAAAATAAGATTACTTTTTTTGCGGCCGCATCTTAAGTTACACCTCTTTTTGCAGTTCCAAAAAACAGAATTAAGGAGGTTTTCTGGTTCAGGTGGAAAGAAGCGTGCGGGATATGCTTCCAACCCCATTGTTCTGGGTCTATTTGATTATCAAGCCACACACCTGAACCTAGTAATATACATGATAAAACTGTTGGTGAGCGGAAGCCGCGGTTGGAGGAAGGATGGCTAATTGCACACGTTTTTATTACGTGTTTTGTTTTGCAAAAGATAAGTAACGTAATTTGTCTATGGAAGTAAATTTTGGAGCTCCATATAAAGACAGAAGAAAGCGAGTTTCTGGTGAAGAGTTGATATCTTGGAAAGCTTGTAGGCTACACATGTAATAAAAGTTTCTTTTTCAAACAATTAAAACACTGTTGTTTTACCCCTTCGAAACATTACTGATGTATCACAGCCAGTCATAACATCGCATGTAAAAACTGTATATGATTGAACCGATTGATTATCTTCCCGAATAATTGCTGGTGCAGTTGATAGGACCTTCAATTGCTCTTCTTTGCCTTTATGTTTTTTTCACTCCAAGCTTGATTGATAATATCATGATAATTAACAAAAAAAAATATACAATGTTAATTGTCTTAATTTCTGAGTAATAATGACTCTATTACCATCATTTAACTTCAATCGTAATTTAATTTTTTCTATTATCAGCACTTACGTTTTTACATATATTTTCTAATTCTTCTAACGTAAACTAGCAGTCATCACCTCTTTCAATATATGAAAACATTTCCCCCATGGTGAGATACAATGCTTCATCTTGAGGACGGCCGGACTTAGCCTCCAGTGGTCGGCTTAAAAAATGATACAAAAGCAATCATTATGGTACTTTAGCTTGAGCAGCAAACTAAATCGTGTTCAAAACCCGATGCGAGCAACAATAGTTTTTGCGGTGTCATCAGAACGAGACTGAGCTGCTTTCATAACTGAGTCTTTAAATGAATGAGTTATAACGTTAACAAATTTTACGACGAGATTTCTGTACTTGTTTCTTTTTGTATTCCTCACTCAACTTGTCGGCGCAAAATAAACAACAATTTTAAAAGAAAAAATATGACTCACTTACATGTGCTCTAGTACGAGGAGGACTTTTTGAGAGGCACTAGGCTTATTCCTCTTCATGTTGCTGTTTTGCTGCTGCAATTGTATTCCTTCTGTTGTATTGTTTGTGACACTGCACATGATTTCTCGCTGAATTTACATTCTTCAAGTAATCATTAAATTGATTCCTCCCTTGAATACTAACGTTAAGTAACGTCTTCATACCGCGATCAACAATAACACATTCACTTGAAGATAAAAGTTTAGTGCAAATATAAAACACTATTGCGACATATTTTCGACAAAAAGTGAATACAGCACAAACTTTAGCAGAGAATATTTGAAATAACTACGAATAAATTTGAGAGACTAACGGTGATTTAGGTGCGACCTCAGAAAAAGCAGGTAGACGGAAACGGGCACTCGAACAATGGAATGGCAGGCAGATGTTCAAAGGGCACATGGTCCCTTAAAATTAGGTACTCCGTTTTTTTTTAATATATTCTCAGAATTATCAGTCAATATGAATGTATTAGTCACGCAGGACTTATAGTTTTAACTTATATTACACGCTCAATGGTTATCATAGGCAGCTTGGTCGTGCTTATTATGGACAATACAGTGTATGAAAATTTTGTAATTGTTTTTTCTCAAAAATGGTTAGTGTTATGAAAAAAAGTATAAGGGGCGTTTTTGTAGATAAATGGATGATCTACAATTTTTGTTTGACATATTTTTTCATAACCTAACCGTTTCACTGAAAAGTTCAAAAAACCCATTTTTGTGAAATTTGATTTCGAATAAAGAATTTTGAAGACATGGGATCGATGGGGACTTTTCACAATTTCATAAACAATGGTGTCCCTAACATCTATGCAAATTTTCAGCTTTTCTGGGTATTAATGCAAAGTTATCCCTATTTTTTGGCTAAATTGACCGGACTATTGCGTCTCTGGTGGTCCCAGTCCTGGGTCCGAACCTTTTACCACAGAGACTTTGTTTACACTGGAGGAGTACAAATATTAGTTATTGGTATATTCGATCAGCAACATACAGCAATGATTGTTGAGTTATCGATGACTGTAAAAACAAAATCTTTTTCAGAGTTACTACAACAATCAAGATTTAGAACAGTCGTCTTTAGCCTTACACCATTTGATCTAGCAATTAAGTCAGGTATTTAGCCTTTATACATTAATTCAGGAAACTAGCCAAGCATTCACAGATTTGTGTTATAGTGAAATTAGTTGTAAGACAAGTTCACAAGTTCGTGATTTTTAACGTATGAATGTGTTGAGTTAATGTTATAAACATTTTTTACATATGTTTTTACAATCCTGTTAAAACCGATATGATTCAGAATTCAAATATGAATTTTATATGTATGCATAAAAAAATGTTATATTGGTTTAGAAAACAGCAGAGTGTTCCATCTGTTTTTGTCTTAGGGATCACCGAAAAAACATGTTGATAACAAAACTATAAATCGGTGAGATACGATCAGCAGTTTAGGTTATGTGCATTTGTTTACTGTTGGTTATCAAAGTGTTTGGTTAAGTGGTTGGGTTGAATCTGAATTTATCTGAATGTTATGGATATATAACTAAAATAACAGCGATTCCATCTGGTTTCACAACAGAGTAATGCCAATGTGTTTATAAGGAGTAAAATCTAATTATTTAAATATTATCTATCCTTTCACAAAGTTAGTAAGTCTAATATGTCCCTTTTTGGTATGTTCTTTCAGAATAGTGTTTTTGTTATTTTACAGTGAAATTTATATTCTATATCTTATGTAGGCTATTAGTATATTGTAAGCATTGAACAGCAAAGCAATGAAAACATTAAGTAAGACAGTTTAGGCATACTATCATAATTAGTTACAACTATGAAAAAATATATACAAATGAGGGTTTGTTGTAAATTTACAAACATATTACATACTGTACTTTAGCAGTCACCTGCAGCATTGTACGCAATTTCCTACTGAATAACCAGAATGTCATAGGCATAAGTTTTTCTTTTTAAATCGTAAGCTATACAATTCAATAAAATAACTCAAATTTCGGGTAGGGTACGATAAGCGGACCCGGTTTTTTATATCGAAATTGACAACCGATATTAGATATTACTTAATCATAACCATCGATACTGATTAATTATTTTGAACAATTAACTTAAATAATCTATATCAACAGCTGTAAACACTTTCAAATAATACACATAGCCTAAGGTAATATTTCAATAATTTTATATAGGTAACATTTGATTATTAAAAATGGCAGTCAATTTTAGAAAACGACGTTGCTTTGAAAGATAAGACAATATGTGTTTCGTGGCTTCAACATGTTGGACTCGTACCGAAAAACCCATTACGTGAAATTTGTGGGAAAGAAACAACTGTAACTGTGAGAGGAGCAAATATGGTCGTCTTCAGTTTTCCTAACTTTGGTTATAATAATTTGTTTGATCACTGTAAATATTAAATTCATATTTTAATTTAAAACATATGATTTCTATTGAGGACTATAGATACTTTTATATCGATTTATAGTCTAGGATTTGAGATGCGAATATTAGATATCGATGATTACATTCTTCGATATAAATAACCGGGTCCGCTTATCGTACCCTACCCCAAATTTCTGTGCATTATTCTATGATATTTTAATAAGTAGCTCCAATGATTTTTGTCACACATTTGAACAAATAAATCAGTAAGGAGGAATCCTAAAGTCGAATCTGTAGCTTTCTTGGTCAAAGCATCTCCGATAATCTTTCAGTGGAAGTAGGCTTAAGCCTATTTGGTATATACAGTATATTATTTCAATTTATATAACAATTGTATGTAGTAGGCTAAGTTTTGCGTGACAAGCTCAAATATCCATACTATCACACATATAATTTTTAGTATAATTCCTTAAAAAGACAGATATTATGCCTGTTTTGCAAGCATCTTTAAGTTTCAGTATTAATGGTTTGCTATCTTAAATTTTGTTTATTTTTTTGTTAAAGGCTGTTTCGATCTCATTTCAACAAGATCCTTCACTAGACACAAATGCATGGTTAGAAAAGTATGACAAATATAGGAAGGTAATTGAAGAAAATACTGAGATAACCAATGAAGATAATTTAACTCCAGAAATTCGTCTCCATTTAATCACTCCAAAGAGCAGACTATGGAATGCGAAAACTCAAGATTCGCCATTTAAAGACAGTCCCTTTTTTGCATTTTATTGGGCTGGTGGTCAGGGGTTAACCAGGTAAAATTACTGTTATAAGAATTATTAGTACATTAATATGATACAGTATAATTTTTCCTAGACATTTAGTTATATTAATAAAGGTACTTCTTTCAGTAGATAATTTCAGAGAAATGTAGGCCTTACTGATCAAAGGTGTATGGTATATCTTATTCATGTTCAAAAAACAAACTTATTGAATATGTTGCTTATCACGTTTAAGTGGTGGTAGTTAGGAGGAATTTCAAAATTATGTATAATCTATTCTAATTCTCTAAATGTTAGTATTGTATTATTTAAAGTGCTCTAATGAAAAACGTGTATTGTGGTTTCTTAATGCCTGAAAGACGGTATGCAACCTGCGCAAAGATAGCACTATTAGTGTGTACTGATATCTATGTTTTGAGCAAATACGTGTTGGTTCATAAAGTACTGATGCAAAATCATAGAAGGAATTATTCAAAAGCCAACCCATAGCATTGAGTACAGATTGGATTACTTTCTTCTGGGCTTGAAACATTTTCTATCAGGATGTAATGTAGGTTTAAACTGTTGTAGCTCACATTCAGTGAAGTCAGTTAGCTCAGACTACAGATTGGTAAATAAATAAAAACTAGTTAGTAAATCATTCTGTGTGTTTTTATGAATAGATATATGTGTAATGAATTACAGTAGATAGCCAGAATACATGATCCTACTAGCTCAGAAGATCCAGAAAATTGGGAAAGGCACTCAAGAAATTAACCCACTGATAAGTTGAGGGGATTTCATGCTCTAAAGGTAACATCTCTTTATTTTAAGTGGAATGAGCATTTTAAAGATTGCTGAAAATATGCCTTCAACCTTCTGGGTTGATGGCAACATTGATCCTGTGTGGTCCTTTATGCTTATTGATGACGAAAAAACTGTGTGAATTATCACTGAGTGATCAATCTAATCTAGATTAATCAATTCTGGCACACAGAATCCTAACTGAACATTTGAGTTTAAAAAAATTAAAAAATTTGTCCACAAATTAGTGACGGCGGATCAAAAGTTGCAGTGAGATGAAATTGTTGCTGACTGAAAAAATTTAGATAGTTACAGTGGTGGATTCCTAGATAGGGTGATCACTCAAGCTGAATCCATGGTTTTTCAAGATGGCCTTTAAAAAAGTTTTTCAAAGCAAGGAGAGAGGGGAATATGAGCTCCAAACAAAAAACTAAGAAGAATCAAATGGTTTCTTTTTTTTATGTTCAAAGATTTTTTTATCATTAATTTAATATGGAAGTACAAAAACTATGCTTTTCCTGACATGTTTCTCAACCGCTTAAGAGATTGCATGCATTATTTGTGAGAAAATTTGACTCAAGGTGATGGATGGCTTTACTATGATAGCATGCCTGCATATTCAGTGTTGGTTGTTTACAAGTTATTGGGAACATTCCATTATCATCCTTGATTATCCTTCTTAAGTATTCGCTAGATAATATCCCCAGCAACTTTTTCCTTTTCCTAAAATGCAAAATTGTAATGATGGGACAGCAATGAAAATAAGATAAGAGAATCATGACAAGAAATGAAGTGTAGTTCAAAGAGACAACAATGATGTAACTAAAATTTTGTAAAATAATTGTGGAATTTGTTCATATATTTATTGGCTAGACTTCGAATTGTAGTCAAAATCTTCACTGTGGTTCCATACTGAGCGATCTTGACTGGTTGTAATGAGCCAGATGCACTAATGTGTCTATGTGTGTAATGTGTTATCATTCTTGCACTTAATTAATTTTATTACAGCTTTCCTAATTTAATAATGTGTAGGCTTTTAGCTGTAATTACAGTTATAGTAGAGTGCTGATTATCCAAAACAACTGGTGCAGGGGGTGTTTAGATAATCAAACATTTCTGAAAAAGTCTAGTTTCTGTTGAGGGTAGTTGTCGTGGGTCAGATGTATTATGAAGTTTTAATTAGCAGCCCCTGATGTCGTGTTGAATTAGGTCATGGTGTCGGATATTAATTATTTGTCTCACGTTGTCATATGATGTTGTTCCAGTTTTCAAAGTTAGGTTATGTTGGATGCCCCACATTGTTGCTGGTATGTCAAAAATCCAATGTTGGTTGAAATAAGTTAGAGTTTAGGTTAAGACCAAGTAGTTGTTCAAATTATATGTAAAAAGTCTTTATATATGATGAGTGTGGTTGTAAAATAAGCCAATCAATGTAGGCCAATCTCAGTCAGAATAAAATGACACTTACCACTTTGATTTTTTACAGGTTAGTAAAATTTCTTTGGACTTTATTTGTATAAATTTATTTTACGTATTTGAACGTAAATTCCATGCACCAGCTTGATTCACTTAAACATGTGCTTTGTATGAGCCGAATAACGCACATTGTTTCACAACACAGTAATAAAAATCAAATATATTTGAACGTTAATCTCACTACTCGTATAATTTCTAATTGCTACTTCACAAATTTACTTATAATCTAATTTTATAAAACATATGCTCTCTCGCATGAGGACTACTAACACACGTCCTTTCTCTTTCACGTTTAAGGACAAAAGAAGACTGGGCAATATGCTCCAGCTGTCGGGTCAATACACAGGAAGTTGTGAGCTTTTGAGTCTGTGATCCAAACTACTACATTTTACTTTAATGTTCATTAATATCGCCAATAGATTATAATGTTCAGTGATAATTGCAATTAAGCAACACAAATTTATTCCAATATAAAGTTGACCTGTCTTGCTTTATAAATTATTGTAGTCGTATATGTAATAATCTGGTTTTTGTAATAGACGACTCTTGCTACAAAAACAAAGGATGGGTAGGGTACAAATAAAACACATTATTTGACTACATACTACATAGTCAAGTCAAGTCAAAAATCTTTATTAACAATTTCTTTAATAAATGTAATAGAGTCACAGAATTTACAATCATGTTTACAAATAAAGTTATTATATTTACACTACATACACACTACAATATTTTTAAATCGGTTAACCAACGTTTCGAATGACAGGCTTTCGGATAATTGGTGTTCTAATGTATAGTATTACTATGATTCTCTTCAGAACAGTCTGATTGAATATTTCCATGATAAAGCACAAATAATAAATGCTGTTAAAATCTTTTCTCTTTCACGAAATATTTTAGTCTGTTCGAAAACAGACATATTATTAAAAGTTACCACTAGTTAAAATAATCAAGGCATTATATAGCAACATATGTCTGAACATGATCAGGTCAAGAATTGAGCAAATATTGGTCTTATTGATGTAGGATTTTGATAGCCAGATTTAGGTATTTGGACATAGATGTACAAAATATTCATGGTTGGGCTCTAGTTCCCTAGATTATAGATGGTCGGAATTACATTTGGTTTGTTTGCATCCAACTAAACTGTCTTGCATCAAAACCTTATTTAATTCTCCTTGAAAACTGAAGGCTATCATTAAACGTATAAATAATTTAACAGCATCTATAAAAAAGTAATTATAACTGTTAAGACTTCTGAAATAGTTAGATAAATTAACATAAAATTGTTTCAGATACGTTTTAGACCACCCAGAAATAGTGAGGGGACAGAGAGTGTTGGATCTAGGTAGTGGTTGTGGAGCCACCGCTATAGCTGCTGCGAGGTGTGGTGCCAAGTCGGTCACTGCCAACGACATTGATCCTTGTAAGTTGAGTTTTCTGCATTCATTCATTTGGTATAGTGGAACCTCAAACACCATTTTATCTCATGAGTATTAATACTTCAAATTTGCACGAGTAACTCGTGATGTATCCTTTTGATTTCTAAGACTATTCAGACTGATATAAATAGAAAAAAATGTATGTGTAGAACTACCGCTTGTATAGTGCACACTCCAGCATATTAACATGTACTGTTTGTGACATTCTCGAAATAGCCAGTTAATAAGCCGTTACATCTGTTAAAAAGACAACATATGTGAGTATGGAAAGGTGCTTTGAATGGCTGTAAAGATTTTACATTATTGAAGGACGTTGCCTATCATAAGGTATTGGGTATTGTAGTAGTACTGGATTAGTTCAATCTTATACTTTGTTGTGGTTTAAAAAAAGGTACTATGATACTTTAGACAGCCATTAGCATTGTTTGCTTACTAAATAGACATACTTATTTTAATTGTTTTTATTGGGGTGTAAGAATAGTGAATCGCGTCACTCAAAATGATGTAGTGCAATCACAGATATGTGTACATCTTCTGGAGCTAAGTATAATATGGTTGTATAGCATGGGTTAGTGTAACAGAATTTCTTCCATAGAGGATGGGTATGCGTTTCGCTTTCATCACTATTGGTGGGAGGGGGTGGTGGTTAACGTCAGCCACCTAAACCACTCTGATCTGAACTGTCATAGCATCCAACTCAATAGCCTTTGAAATTGAATGGATGGAATATAACACTGAACTGTTTTCTTTTGTCTAGTTGAGGTGTGCCTAGGTATTCCAGTTTTGGAACCATTGCAATGAGTTTTGTATTGTTCCGAAAGTTTTCTCTGACTGTCTCGGAATTTACTATAATTTTGTTCCAACCGGATTAGGAAGGGTCTCGATGCAGAATATATAATTGTTGGTATGGTTTCTCCGATTCCCATTTAACTGCAGTGGATAACACACTATACCACAAGTCATAGTGAAACTTGTCACTTCAGTTTCAAGTGAAACTGTATAGTTTTTTGAAGGTGTGGGTCTGTTTTTATTGCAGTTGTGAAGAGTTAAAACTAGGCAGTTTCCGTTGTAATAGCCCACTGTTGTTTTTGGTCCACTGTTTAGAAATTATAGGTAGCTAACGAGTACAACACCTCTAAAACATACAAGAGCAGGATATAGTGCATCACTCAAGGATATTCGTTAAGTTACATGGATGTGAATGTGTGGTTCAACTCCCTTTCTGTATGTCTAAGCTGGGGTCCTATGTGATAGTGGTTAAGTTTTCTTCATTCACAATATTTCACTGTGGCAGTTGCTGTAAATAATACTCAACAACTGGATATTCTGCCAAGTGTGTAATTCAGTACCATTACATCACTGCTATCCTGCAGATTTCAGAAGTTGTTTGAGGGACAGGCTTTTCTATGAAACTGGTAGTATCGTCGAATACTGTATTTTTGAATCTGATGGAGAGCATGTAAGTTATTGGTAAAGAACAATCTATGAAATATCTTTCAATAGGTATTAACAATTTGTCAGCTGTTAAACATCATTACATTTTTATCAGTGACAAACTTTTATACAAAAATATAATTTGATTATCTGAATAATATAGATCTACCTGTTTTATAATCATTTATTGAAGTAATTTTGTTGAAGTTCCACTGTACAGCTACTATAAATGTTATTAGTATTAATGTATTCAGTTAAGAATTAGTCAAAAATTATGCCGGAACAGCACAGAGTCTTTGGAGAACGTTAACAGTTTTGACTTGCTCTTTACTTAGTTCTGGTGATTAATTTACTGTATATTGTTCATATTGTGTATTGTTATATTCTCAATAATTTTAACAGTAATATTGACTTTTTCCAAAATATGTGTTTTGCTCATGTGTGCGAATATGAATTATAATCATAATCAGGTGTTATTGCTGAATAACAATAATTTCATTACGAATGTCCAGTCATTTTTCATGAAAACTTTCTATCCATTTATCCATACACATGTAGTAAACATTAATTCATTTACGGATTCACACTTTTCACATCTTGCGTATCATACCTGATAACTGTTGATCTTTAGTAGTCATTCATGGCTCTACATGAACACTATTGCTGTATTGAGCGATAGATGTTTTAAATGGAAAGAATTAATTTTGACTGGTAAAGTTTTTGAGAACCTAGGGAATTTGTTGATTAATTTACTCCAACTTGTGATGTTGAGTACTCGAAAGCTACTGTTCTGTGTGATAACAGTGTTGTGTGTAAGGTAACAGCCAAAAACTTTAGCCTGTGCCATTGGGAATCGGTATAATAATTTTTTAACATATACCTGAGGGGACACAATGTGACAGCTAGTAACCTTACAATCAGTTTCTCCATATTTTATTTCATTGACAGGGAGTGGTGAATGAGAGTAACCCATTAATTCAAGCACAATTTTTCGTCTGGACTGCTTTCTCCATTACTTAAAAACAATGCTTACTAAATCTTCTGAAAACACATGCTGTTATTTGCATTATCAGTCTGAACAACACAGTGTCGTTTCTTCTTCTTCTTTGTTTCTCACAACAATCTCTCTGCATAAGCACAGGCACTGATCCAAGTCTGCCAGTCAGAGACCATGTTGCATACATTGGACTCATTTTCATATTTTTTCTTCCAAAATCTTTAGAGATAGTTTTGGGGTAAGAGAAATTCGATTCTAGACAGTAAATAGCTTACAACCTACTTTCCTTCCCGAAAGATGTTTGTTCTATTAAACTTCTATTGCATTCTAGCCTAAGTAAAGTGTGTCTTTATACGGATAAAGCAAATAATATCAAGTTCTTGCCACAGAATTTTAGTGTTTGCTTTCCACTAGAATTTCTCTGTCTAAGACCTTTTAGGAAAGTAACATGAGATTGCATCTCCATAACTTGCTTATAAGATAGTAACACTGCTTTATACTTTTACTAGACTATCTCCTTTTTCTAATTTGAAACTGATATTGGTTAGTAACTAAAGTGTTGAACACATTTACTTGAATACTTTGCACACGCATGGTAGCTTATGTCTATCCTGATTCATATATTGTAAATAATTTTGTATTGTTTGGAATGAAGTGTTTAAGTTGGAGCATGTCTCTATTCTAAAGTTGTTCCTATATAAATCTCGAAGTGAAAATCAGAAATTAAATATTTTTATGCTTTTTAAACTATTTTTTTATTCTAAAGAATTTCTCATTAAATTAACTGCATACATACTTTTTGTAAAGTAATACCCTTGATTTTGTTGCTATTTACAGATCTTTTATATGGCGTTTCAACTCTTTATTAGGCACAAAATATTTCTCACTGTTGTCCAGTCATTGTTATTATTTTAAAAATAAAAATAATAGTTGGATTTGACTAATTCTTAGTATATATATATATATACTAGGAGGATATGCATGTGAACAAAATTGATCTCTGGTTAACTATGAGGTAAAGCTCAGGCTTTAAAACGATTAACTTAAAAATCATGTACAAAAAATAACTTTTTGTAAACATTAAAAATATTACAAACAATCTATAAGTAACCTTCACTCAGACCATTCAAAATAGAGATGGGTTAGATTTTATTAGCCAACGCCAACCTGCCTAGGTAGGGTTAAGACAATGCCACAGCCAATTAAAAAAAGGCACAATATTTTATATATTATATTGGTTTTATAACTGTTATATTTTACTGGATTCACCGTATTTATAGGGTATGATAGGTTTTTATTATCTTGGTAAATTTTGTATAATGTTCATCACATGTAAGGGCGTTTTCTAGTCTTCCATGTTATTCTTGGGTGCAGCGTATTAACCATATTGAAATCTTAGGTCAATTTAGATCGAAAATTAACTTATTTACTAGAAAAGTAATACAATATTAAAAAAAACGTATTTAAATTATAGAAAGTACTCCTCACAATGAAGTTTGAAGATTATAGATTTTATGTAGTCTAAATAAATTGTACACCATTCTATTGATGGTGGATTTAGCTAAACATCTCTGTAGTTAATAATCAGCTGTATTTTGTGAACTTTCATGAAGTAACATTGTTTTATAGCATCTCATAAGACATACAAAAACTCACATGTAAACTTAAAATGAGTGATTACTCTAATTTTATGATTACAGTGTCTTGCCTTGTAATACAAATGAACGCAAAACTCAATAATGTGACTTTGGTAATAGACAGAAGCAACTTGATTGGCTATCCCGTGTGGTACGATTATGATGTGATTCTCATTGGAGACATGTTCTATAACTATAAGGATGTGCTGTTGATGACCCCATGGCTCGACACATTCCAGAGTAACCAGAACAAATCCGTGTTCCTTGGAGACCCAGGGAGGCCCTACATGGCCGTGTTCAAGAGGCGACACCACCTGTTCAGGGTCGCAGAGTACCACCTGTCCGAGGTGTCTCGGCACATCAACAAAGGATTCAAGATGACCAAAGTGTACAAGTATTTTCACATAAAACCGAGGCGACTGAAACCCAAACAGTTGAGAATATTGCAGAGAACGACGAGGCGGCCAAGGGGAACAAAATGGCCAAGAAGGCCAACACTAAAGAGGCAGAGAGTGAGACGTAAAAAATCCAGACGGAACATGAAACCCATAAGGAAAAAGAAAAAGCGAAGAAATCGAGCAAAGAATAAAAAATCCTGAACAAAATTTGACTTTGATTAACCGTTAAAATACTGAAGTTTGAACAGAGTACGTAAAATACATGTATCTATACTTTACAGTACTTAGGGTTACGTCAATTACAAAGCATTGAATAAAATGGTTATTCAATGTAGTGTTTTAAGGAATGTCTGTCATATTGAATTATTTTATAAGGGTTGTTAAATAGATATCAGTTTGATTAGAAAAAAGTTTAAAATAAGAAATTAGAAAGATAGAAGTTTAACTAATTTTTTATATTGGTTTTTTATTAGTCACTTATCACAACTGTAAAATGAATCTTTGTATACCGATATTCTTCAATTCAGCCCCTAGCTCTAGCTTTGAAGACCATAATACAACATATGTGCACAAAATGTACAATAATCAGACCTCTCAGCAATCGCTTCTCATAAACTTGTTTTGACAGCCGTGAAAACTTTCTCAGATATTCCCTTTCAACTTTTCAACATGTCATGACAAACAAAATATCACAGACAAATTTGTTGTAAACTATTGTATTGTATTGAACAGTTTTATCACACACAAACGGAGTTAGGTTTTAGAGTTTGCAAAAAAATTGTACTGATATCTTGAATTCTTCAGCCACGTAACGTAAATAAATGTTACTTTCTGGATAGTCCTTATATTTTGTCAATCTGTTCTGTAAATCATGGGGCAAATACAAAAATCAAATTATTTGAAGGGGATTACACATACTAGTAGTAGGTATTGGCTGTTGGCGTAATATTAATTCTTGATTGGTTATTTAAATTACCTGCTTCTAAGAGAAAAACTGATGTCCGAGTGAGGCTAGAGTGAAAAAACTGGGTTTATTTTATTTCAAGATTAGAACAGAACGTAAAACAAAAATGCTGATTACTCACTAGTCTGCCTTTACCTTTGTCAATTACTGTGCATGACCAGTTTTGGTCACAGTGTGACCTCACCAGATGTTTTATAACGTTAATCAGTTTCCATGACGCTCTCAAACCAAATTAAGATTAAAAAATTGAGTCTGTATGTATTGGCTGCTTTCCTAGGTATATATCCATGTTCAGAGTGAATTTCAGTTCCAACTCAATTTTCAACACCCTAAAAAGCATGATAAGGGTTGTGTATGTATATATTGTATAGCTTCTCTATGTCAAGTACTATTCTCGTCCATAAACCAAAATAAAATAAAATGTAATATTAAAATTAATTTAGTACACAAAGTACTTGCAAAATCTCTAAAGGTAAAAATTATAATCTTCCTTATAAATCTAAGTCCAACTCCCTCAGCCATTCTTTCAACTTACGCAATCCAGCCAAATCATTTGGATAAAGGGCAGTCATTAACTACATGTGCCACAGTTTGAGTTGTGCTACCACAATTACATGTGGGGGTCTTCTGGCATATCCTATTTTTACTTCTAGAACACTATCTGCCCACTCCTGTACGAAATCAATTCAGTAAAAACCTCTCTTACTGAGGAAGTTTCATCCAATCGACTGTGTTTGTTGTTTTTATAAGACTGGTAACTCAATAACTGGGTAACAACACAGTACAGAATAAAGTTCAGGTTATAATAGGAGTGAGTGGAAAGCGCAAGAGTTTGGACAGCCAGTACGTACTGGTCACCAAACATTGAGTTGCGCTTGCGATTGGTTTGTGTATGCCTACCATGTATCTTGTTTGTTCGTGTTTATGTGTTATTTTTAGTTCTAATTTAATTTGAAGGCGTCATGAAGACTTAATAACCTTGTAAAGCATCTAATTGATAGTAAAATTGCAAAAGAAACCAAAGTTATTGATAGAGCTGAAGAGGGAGTGGTGCAAGAACGTAACCACCGAGGGGGGCAAAGGGGCCCAGACCCACCCCCCAAAGTTTTAATTGTTTTAATTACTTTATTAGTAAGTGATTATTATTATTTAAATAATTCAGTATTACTGACATTACTGACATATGTGCTGCTGAAAGATCGTTCTCAACACAGATACGGGTCAAGAACTTATTAAGGAACAAAATGAGACCTTATTTTCTGTCCACTTTAGAAAAATATCAGTTGTCTTGATTCCTATCAAACTTTTTCCTGGTTACGTTATTGGAGTGGTGAGTAAACCATTTCAATTTTCTCAATAAGCTCTGGGGGCAACTCATTCTATTATAAATAAGAATATACAAACTGGTTCTATTGGAGCATCATATTGTTTCGTCTGTTAAATTGCAGACCATTTTAATCCTTACTACTGTTGAATATTTTGTGACAAGATTAATTTCTGAAGATTTGATTTATATACTCAAAAGAACCTTTTAGTTTTCTTTTCTATAATTTTTGAAAAATATATCTATAAGTTCTTTTTTATTGAAACTGAGTATTAAAAATAAAAACTGGCACTACATAAAAAATCTTACATTTAGATACACAGAATGTAACCTTACAACTAGTAGTCTCATAATATTCTCTGGTCGAACAGATCATCTAACCAATTCACACCTTAATAAAAAATGGAGTATTCATATTTTGGTCTACTGTGGACAGCCATTTCCATTCAATACATGATAAAGCACTAAATTGAACACAGCAAGTGTATTTAATAATAAAGTAATCTTTATCCTTAAAAATAACAACAATGGGATTTAAAAAATCCTTACATATCATTATTACAAAAATGTACTTTAGTCTAATGTATTAACTTTCGAAAAATTCATCTTGCACAACGATGTGGTTTGTTCTTAGCTAGTTACATAATCCCCACTAGTTTTTAAATTACATATTATAAATGATATCAATTTTGAGACATGTACATTGTATTATGTTGGCTATGTATTTTATTTTTAATTTAAACCAGAACACAAAGCAACCTTTTGGATAAATCATTTGATATATTAATAAATATTGGGAATTTTATTTAGTTTAAACAAAGCTTATCAATTGTAATGCAAATTTCACAGACTTAATGGTGTTTTTCAAAAAATCTTTAATTAATTATGTTCTACCATTTAAAAATGACTTTACTCGTAAGATGTTAGGGAGAAACAAAGAGAAAGAATAAACCTTCTTAATATTACTCTTTCTAACACTGTTAAAACAACTTACAGTTTTGAAACGAGTTGATTCATTAGAAAGTGCAATGTTTAGACACATTACATATAAATATAGTCCCAATCATTGATAAAGCTATGGATTTATCACATATAATTTTCTTCTCTTAATTAATAATTGTAAACCAGTGAAATGTTGTGACGTGAGTATTTGTTTCCAGTGACTTGCTATGGCATCGCGATGAATGCAAAGTTAAATGATGTAAATATCAATATAAGATCCGATAACCTTGTGCATCAGAACAGTTCACACAAGCAATGGGACACCATTTTACTGGCAGACATGTTCTATCATCCGGACGATGCCAATGAATACTTGCCTTGGCTCAAACTGGGATGCCGTCTTGGAGTGAATGTGATAATCGGAGACCCGGGAGAAATCTTCCGATCTCGTATTAAACCAAAGGAACTGAAACAGCTGAAGCATTACTTTATGCCAGACGTGATGGCAGAGAAACAGGGACACATCACAACTGAAATTTGGGACTTTTGTCACTGCTTGAAAACTTCCCAGTGAGATGGCCTATGTTTTGTTACTGTATCACTTGTTCTTCAGTAAATTCATTGCAGTAATACAATTGAAGTGATATACTTTCTGAATCTCAGAACACTGCGATAAGATCTGCTGTTGATATTGATTTAAAATGTAAGTCAGTCTATTCGAAATGTTATAAAAATGTCTAAACAAATATCTTGTTTGAATACTTTTAGGTTTGTGCTTTATTGTGAGATCAAGAAGTCCCATAAATACTTTGTTTCACTAGTTTTTGGGGAGTTTTTAGGTTTTACAAAGCCTACATAGTACAGTGCATTCAAAAGATTGTCCTGCAGTAATGCACACTAGTTAATCATGTGAAATACTAAATAAAAATAGCCTAAGTATAAAATTTATGAATGTACAAAATTTATATTTTATAACTTAAAGAAGATTACATTTACACTTTGGGGAATTGAGCGAATGTAATGAAGGCTTGATGTATATAGTGGGCCTACTCAAATGATGGTCAAGTTTGGGTGAGAGATCTATTCCCCTTCACTGGAGTAAACATTGATACCTTTCTGTGTATTTGCCATGAAATGAGCTAAATATATTGTAGTATAAATTCTGTCAAGAAACAAATGTGCAAGTTCATAAAGTCACCAAAAGATAGACCAATATAATAATATATACTTAACACTAAGCGTTGTTGGCAATCTTTTCTCAAATGTAGAAAAAACAGTATTTAAACGTTACACAAACTTTTACTATATTTTGATTGATTTTAAAAACATACAGGGTGTTTGAAAAGTATGGGTACGGCTTAATATTTTAAAAACCATAGGAGATAACATCTATAAACTTTGCACAGTGTCATATGGCTATGTAATCTATTTTCCTTGCTATTACCATGACATGCCAACCATGGGGGGACGGCCCACAGAGGAAAACATGGAAATCTTAAATTGAAGCATGGGTCGAGTGATACCTCCTTTGAAAGAGCTCACTTAGTAGAGTTGAATGCCGCAAACCGCATCTCAAAAGGTTTATCCAATCAGAAATGGCGGCTTGTTTTAGGTACACATTGTGAAGTACATTATGCGCTGCCATTTCTGACTGGATCGTCGTATTCTGATGCGGTAGGCGGCGTTTCACTCTACTAACCAATGTGTTTTCACTGACTTTTTTTAATTAGCAAATTATGTCATAAATTTATAACACAATAAATAAAACACAATAAATACCAATGTTTTTTAGTTTTATTTATTGTGTTATAAATTTATGACATAATTTGCTAATTAAAAAAAGTCAGTGAAAACACATTGGTTAGTAGAGTGAAACGCCGCCTACCGCATCAGAATACGACGATCCAGTCAGAAATGGCAGCGCATAATGTACTTCACAATGTGTACCTAAAACAAGTCGCCATTTCTGATTGGATAAACCTTTTGAGATGCGGTTTGCGGCATTCAACTCTACTAAGTGAGCTCTTTCAAAGGAGGTATCACTCGACCCATGCTTCATTTTAAGATTTCATTGTTTTCCTCTGTGGGCCGTCCCCCCATGGTTGGCATGTCATGGTAATAGCAAGGAAAAATAGTTTACATAGCCATATGACACTGTGCAAAGTTTATAGATGTTATCACCAATGGTTTTAAAAATATTAAGCCCTACCCATACTTTTCAAACACCCTGTATATCATATGTTCATACTTATTATTCATAGTTTTCAAGCACTTAAAGCGTTAACAAGCTTTCCTGTGATTAACCGTATTTTATTGATTGTCTGTGATTGTAAGCTGTGGTAGTGAAAGAGTTGTACACGATGTACTACTTGGTCAGTAGCAAAGACCATATGTTAAGTAATACTCATTTAATACATATATTTTCCATATAAAACAACAATCTACATAAATAGTTAACCTACAGCAATGTGGCTTTATACTTATAGTTATTTTTGACATTTTTTATATACAGTTATAGATAAAATAACTTGCCCAATGAACAGGTTATACAGATTTACGGCATTTTGTTGTCTTGAGTCATAATTTAATTCTACATCTTGCATCATGAACCTCATAATGTAACGTTCATTTAAATAACTATAACATGTTGCAATTCTATGGTTTTTCAAAATCACAGTTTTATAGGCACATGTTCATTGTACATCTACAAACTTTTGTAAATTTACCTGTCTTTATTAATGAATGAACGTATGACTTAATAGCTTTTAGTATGTTTCAATTTAAACAGTTTTTTGTACGTATTTCCAGTGAAATGTTTATATATTGACATGAATGCCCGATTAAACTTCCTATTCGAAGTGAATGTAACTGAAGAAAACATAATTAGAACAAATACGTACAGTGAGTGGGATGTAATCCTAGTTGGTGATATTCTCAGCAGAAAATATCCAGAAGTGAAATATTTGCTCCCTTGGATCCGGTTGGCTCGTCGAGCTGAAAAACAAGTCTACATTGGCCAACCCAAACAGTCCTTACAATCATTAATGCCCAATGTCTTTGAGTACCAACTCTTGGAGTCGTACGATAATTTGCCCATGAGCAATCATGACCCATTTGCTCAGCCATCAACTCAAGTTTGGAGGTTGTTAAGAACATACTAATAAAATCGTACTGTTTTGTTTTGTTATTCATTGCTAAAAACAGCCTCTTTTAGTAATCCACTTTTGAAGAGGATTTTAAAGTGTATAGTATTATAAACATTTGTTGTTAATTCACATGTAAAATTAATCTGTCAATTGTTGTAGTAAACTTGAACTCTTGGATGATGTATCCAATTCTTACAGAACCTTTTTAAATGTAAAGGGTGTTGTTAAGTTTTAATAAAGTCTTTGGTGTCTTAGGTTTGTAAATAGTAGTCAATAATTTTACGTGCCTTAGATCAATGTTTAGCACTAATTGTTGGATCATCAAAAAGGAAATACAACAAATGATATTTGGTGCTTTCTTCTGATGTTGAAAGAGACCGGTTTTATGTGTCAGTGATGTTAAAGATTTTCCCCAAGTTGTTAATAATGACTTCTTGCAACTCGTGAAAACCTTTAGTTATCGGAGTGTTCCATTATTTACCCATTTTATTTAACAACTCTTTGTCAAAAATCCCTTGTGAATAGAGAAAGTTGAATAGACAGACTATAATTTCCTGCATGATAAATTAATTTTCATTTATTCATGATTCTTTAATGTTTTTCCAAAAAAGAGTGTAGGTTTTTTAATAATTTACAAGTTTTTAATAATGTAGTATGCTCGGCTGATGGGAAAACCACTGAATCAGAGACAGAGAGTGCACTCAATATTAATCAGAAATAAATGTGTCATATTCCTACCTGATCTAGAGAAGTTGTTTTTCACAAAGGTATGTGGACCAAAACTGCTCTGTCTAACTGAATGGATATAAAAACAACAAATAAATTCTTTTACTGCAAATCATCTGGAAATTTATAAAGAGCAAAGGAATCCAACCAAAAGATAACACTGACTACTTTATTCATCTTATAATCCTCTCGCGTTTCAGTGCAGTCTAAAAAAACATGTAAAATACTGTATATAAGAAACTAATGTTGGTATGAGTTGACAAAAACTCGTTAACAAAGATTCACTTTTTCCAGTGCGATGTTTACTGACAGAAATGAATGCTCGGTTAAACAAAGTGGCTGTCAACGTAACTGACACCGACCTTATCAGCTCTATGAAGATAGGAACTGCAGAGGACTGGAATGTTGTGCTGGTGGGTGACATGTTCTATGAGAACCCTCTTGCAGACAAATTAGTGAAGTGGTTGCGGAGTGCGAAGCTTGCAGGGAAGTTTATTTACATCGGGGACCCAGGGCGGTATCTCTTCGTCACCACCAAGGACAGGCCTGGAAATTTTTTCGCCCATATAATCAGATACAAGTTGGGAATGAAAATGTTCCAAGACCATGGAGTCGTTGATACAGATGTGTGGAAATTGTTTCATCTCTCCTGATGTATAAAAGTGCTGCAAAAGTACTTAGAATCGTACAACTACAAAATTGATTTTAGTTTAAAAGAGATCAAGTTTTGTGTGTAAATTATTTTGTACTGTTAGAAGTACTTCTGCATCAAACACAGCTTTTACTCACTATACTCTTAAATTATATACTCTTTTTAGTATTTTTAAACTCTTAATACTTTCTAGAGGTTTACAACTTGCTTGTTGTATTAAGAACTGCTACTTTATGGTATGCTTCTTCTGAAGATTTGTTTGTCAGTTCCTTTTGAGTCCAATAGTATAATGAACATGGATGGACAATGAAATCTAGTGCTCTAAAAAACCTAGTTCCTTATTTTAATAAAACGGCTAAATTTGATATGGATCCCCAAAATTTGAATAGCTAATGTTGCAAACAAGTAAATTAGTTTTGAATTTGTTTCTATCATCTATCCTGGAAATTGGTAGCTAAATAAAAATATACGAGTTGAAAAAAGTTTTCATACATATGTGTAAAATTCAAAACAAAAACATGGGATGCATGGTTGGTACATTTATGCATCAATTATCCACTTTTTATGCCCCATGTGTTTGTTTGGAATTGTACAAGTATTTTCTTATGTGGTAAAATTAAGTGTTATAACATTTTAGTAAATTCGGAATAGGATTATGGATCTGTACGATGTAGGGAAAATTATTTTACTCCATTTAAAAAACATGTTTTTAGAAAAGGTTTTTATTAACATCATTACTTAAAGTTGATGTAATTTATAGCATTAAGAAATCATATCGCTAATTTAACACTTGATAAAATAAACTATTGGCTGAAAGTGCTCAGTGTCTGAAAGCAATTTTAAAATTCAGTTTGGTTTGAATTTTAAAAGATTTTTTTACCAGTAAAAATGGAACTTTTATCACTTTTAAGTGTTTATCATTTCTGTTAGAAACACCCCCTCACATTTTTTCAAAACACCAAACAAGTTCTAACAGATACTAAGAATTTCCTGTATTTTTATTGTAAAAATAGTTGCTTTTAAGTCTAATTTGTCAACAAATAGATTTTTTAATTGGTTCATTTTATTTCTTAACTTTTAATACAGATTGTATGCTAAAATGTATATTTTTTTTTAGCAATGTTTAATGATGTTTTATAGTAATTTCTTGTTCTAATGTTAGTTTTATGTACATTATATTTATTGAGAGAAAACATGTATCAAACAATATAAAACACTCTTATGTTTTTCATGTTAATTGGTCGGTTAGTACAAACTAAACATTTTAACTAAGGCTGTGTGTTCGCAGTGACATGTGTTGGTATTGATATGAACGCTAAGCTCAACAATGTCAGTTTGGAAATAAAAAAAGAAGACTTGATTGGCAGACATGGACATTTTGAAAATTGGGATTGCATCTTAATTGGTGACCTATTCTATGAGTTTAGCTTGATGAAAACACTCGTTATTATGTTGAGAAATGCGAGGCGGAGAGGAAAGAGAATATTTTTAGCGGAACCCTGTGGAATATTCAGAGCATACACACTAAAAGACGAGTTGAGGCCAGTTGCTCAATACCATCTACCGAAAGTGTCGTCGGAAATTCTGGGATACGGAATGACAGTAGTGTCTGAGTTCTTTGTTTGATCCATTCCAATTTTACAGGTTAATAGTTACAAAGTCTTTTTATACTTAGCTGAAGTAATTATATTAGAATCATAGCTTATTCCTACTTGAAGTTTATATAAAATTGTATATATTCAAGATTGTTTTATATGTATTACAAAATTAGAGTGTTATATAGATTTTTCTAAACATCAGTACTATCTCAAAATTTAACGGTATATTTCATGTAATTAAAATAACTTCATATGTTGAATTTTCAACCGGTAATTTTGTTTTTTACAACTAGCACAGGGTTGAATGAATATATAATATTCATAATATTATACCCAATAATATAATGAAATCCATTAATATTTAAGGACTAGCCCAGGGAGTGGCAGTGCTTCATCTGAGGTCAGATGTGTCAGAACTGTTATATCATCATTGAAATTACTGGTAACTAAACTACTGCACAATAAAATATCCTGGAAAGCTTGAAATGTGCGTGGTTATTCTCTTGTGCATAATTTTGAAGGATGAAATGACTCATCAGCTTGTTGTACTCGTTAAACCTCAATGAATTAATAAATATGTTGAAGTGGTTTGTTTGTCAATTTCAAGAAGTTTGATTATACTGTACATTGAACATGGTTAAGAGACTAATGCACCTGTTTGTCACTAGTAACTTATTTGTGTGGAAATGTAATCAAAATACTGTTCAGATACACGTTAGAATCGTAACGAGATTCACAGAAGGCATTTGGAATTTTCAGTAGCTTTTTTTCTTTACAAATTCATGGAGGTTTTGTTTGCAATATGGAAAATTTTCTTTGATGGTACTGACATTGTTCCCTGACCCATTTGAAAAACCCAAATTGAAATTTTACAAAGCTTATGTGACAACATTTTACAGTGAAAAACAACCAACTACTCATATTATTTTTACCAAGTGAAACTGAATTGGATGTGAAAGTTCTTCTCTATCATTGTTGTAGTTAATAAGTGTTTTTAATCCACGGATGATACATGTAGTGATGAATTTCTGTAAAAGAATTAAAAATATCTCTCCGAGAGCACAGAATACAGAATGTTAACTGTGCTATATAGAAAAATAAGTTATTAAAAATGAATTCTCTGTACTTTTTTTATAATAAATGCATTAAAAATTTGGATCTTAATGTTTTTAGTACACATTGTACTTTAAATTTATTCTCTAATTTTTTTTCAAAAGATATTTGTATTGAACTCACTTTTTTAATGTTAAACTCAATCAGTTTTAAACTTTGATTTGATTACACAATTAAAAATATTATAATTAAAGATCAAATCCAGGATATTTTATTAATAATTAATTGTCTACATATAATAAACTATTGATGATTGACTATAATCACTGTAATGCTATATTATTTTTAGGGGCATGCATTAGTATTGACATGAATGCCAAATTAAACAATTTGACAGTTAATATCACAAACAAAAATATCGTCCAGGAGACAAACCTCAGCAATTGGGACGTTGTCTTCGTTAGTGGTGTGTGGTACAAGTATGAAGAAGTGTCTCAGCTGATATTTAAGTTAAGGATGGCTTGCGACAACGGGATAGCTGTTTATGTGGGCGACCCGTCTGGGACGATCAAAGCCTTTGCACAGGAGGGGGAAATGAAAACGGTTGCTGAATACGAGTGCAGTGAATACACCTTCAAACTGTTAGGTTATAAGGAAACGGAGGTCCTGAAGTTTCAGCACTACGTCACAAAAGAAGACGAAATAATAGAAAAATACAAATATCTCATCAATGACCTGAATATGAGCCTGTTTGTGTGATGATGTTATTTGTAACGCTATGTGCAACAAAAACTGTGAAAAACCTAACTAACTAAATTTTTTATTGGTTATAAGAATAGTACTTAAAAAAAATTAATGGCTGTTTTGGCTGGTATTTTAGAGTTGTGTACACTTGAAATAATGTTTTCATTAAAACTGCATTCATTTAGTTTCTGTGCAGTGTATTATGTGTTCTACTCTTTACGGTTTTGACATCTTGGATCTAGCTACAGTAAAACACCACTGTCTACTCTAGACCAATGTGTTTTTTGTCCTTCACAAAAAAAGTTTGTAGAATCTTAAAGTGACATCAATTTTGTAGTTGAGATCTTCAAATTACTAATTATGTTTAAGAACGGTAATGTTGAATTTGTAATGGTCTTAATTTCTTTATCCTATTCAAAATGCTACATAGATTTTTGTTTAAATTAGATTATTAATAAAAATAGTATCATATAGTGAATTGAGGCTCTTGTTCCTGTTTTTAGTAATTGATATATAAAAAAGTCAAATTTAATTATTTCGCTTCATTTTAGAATAAAAATGTCATATGATAAGAAGACATGATAAATAAAAATAATATATGAATGATCTAAACTTTTATGTTATTTGTTTTTTATTATAAAAATTATACTTTTAATTTAATTCTTGTACGAACAATGTTTATATTTTGTTCACAGTGACTTGTGTTGGTATTGATATGAACGCTAAACTAAGCAGAGTGAATTTAGAGATTACATGTAGTAATCTTGTCGGCAAAGAAAAGGATTTTCAAAATTGGGATCTTATTTTGGTTGGTGACCTGTTCTATGATTGGAAAGTAGTTGACCCACTTATGCCGATGTTAAGGGAGGCCTGCAAGCAAGGAAAGGTCATATATTTAGGTGATCCCTCTACGATAATGAAAAGTAATCACAAGGACTTGACGACCAAAGCAACATACAATTTGAGCCAATTCACAACAGATTGGTCTGGCCACACGGAAACCCAAGTATTAGTGCTATACTGTTGAATTTATTAAATAAGTTATAAAGTTGTAATAAAAAAATTAATAATCAAAATTTTTTAATAAACATACTCTGAAACCTAATTACGGAATCTTCTTTTTATTACATCACTGAATGTAATCGAACATTTTCATTTGGATTTTTTCATTATAAACCGTTTTAAAGCCTATTCATCCTTGACTGTAAACAGTATATAATTTTGTATATAGTTATACAATAATTATTTATTGGAAGAAAAATCTAAGAAAGCCCCACTCATGTACTGATCAGCACATTATCAGCAGATTTATATGAATTTTATTTGGGTGAAAACAGTTTATCCCATCCTTTAGCTTTCTGGAAGAAGACAAACCATGTGATATGTTTGTTTTTAAATATATGTAAATATTTTTACAAATAATATAAATTGTACTATTTATTGATAATTTATTCCTCCTTGTAGGAATCCTAACATAAAGTCCAATAAATTGTTTAATGATAAGATTTTATTTTATTTTACGGACAACAAATGCCTTTACTGCGGTAAATGCAACAAATAGTCCAGGCTGAGCTTAGGTAATATTATTAATACAAGTATATAATAAATATTTAGATTAGCATAGACAGTTAAGTTGATTACGAGTGATAATGAAGTAAACAGTAACTAGTGTAATAAAGAGATTTCAATATAATGTCAAATAAACAATGAAATAAATTACAAGAGATGTCAGGTTATTACAATGTGGTAAAGTATACAAAGGTTATGCAAATAAAATAGTTTATCAAGCCAAAACATGCTTCTATACAAAGTACATAAGAATACAAAGAGGAGACCTAAGTTCATGCTATACAGTAATTTATATATATAACAATAATTGAGGCGGTAGCTGCTAGAAGGGCCTATCTCGAGATGGGCCCTTTTTGAGGAGATCGCTTATATTTTTTTTCTCCATATGTTTAAGTATAACCTCCATCTCACTCATTCAAATATTCCTCTTTGTTGTCAAGATAAACCTATTTAAACGTCTATGTGTCGAGAGGCCCTTCTAGCATAGACAAATGGTGGCATCAGCTGGCCGTGTGTTTGTGTTTTTCTGCTGTACAATATAACCTCACTTCTTGTTGTTTTGTGTGTTGTGATTTTGTAGCTTACAAGTAGTATTTGAGTGTTTTATTTATATTGGTGTTAGATACTGAAGAAAATGAGTGGTGAACTTCTTTTGAAGTCTAACTCAAAAAGGTGTAAAGAGAAAAGTAGTTAGCACTGAACAGTGGGGGCCGTAATGTTCGGAAACAAAAGCGGCAGTCAGGCCTAGGTTATACTTCCACTTCGGGAAAAGAGATGTTCCGCCTAAAGTTAATAATACAGTTAAATCTTGTTGCAAAAGGGATGAGTGCTACAAAAAGTTCTCATTTGATGAACAACTTAACGTTTTTAACCAATTTTAACGGAAATCCTTTGGGTAAAAGTGGTCAAGATTCATACTTGAGTAGTTGCATGACAATACAGGATAAGAAAACTGAGTGTTTGATTAAATGTGAGAGTAAGAAAATTGATCGATCTGCTGTTTGGAAGTATCACATTAATTTTAATGGAAAACAGTTACAGGTATGTCGAAATCTTATTTTGTCAATATTTCAAGTATCACAAAAAAGGATTAGAATAATCCAGGCTAAGTTGATGGCAGGGGAGTCCTTTGAAGAGAGAAGAGGAAAACATACTAAGAAATGCCTCGGGGAAACTGTGTGGCAACTTGCTACTGAACATTTTAAAGAAAATTCCACATAGGCCTAGTCATTATACTAAGTCAAATAGGCTGTATTTTGAAGACCCAACTATCACAATCATAGGCATTTACAAGTTGTTTTCAGAGTATTACATGGAGAAAACTGGAAATGCTCTGCCAATGAAATATAAAACCTATTTTAAATTTTTTAGAAGGACAAACTTTGCTCTAAAAACGTCCAAAAACGGATGTGTGTGACTATTGCACTCAATGTCAGAAAAAGCTTGAAATCAACCAAAACGATCCATGCCGTAATGACTATAATGTTCATAAAAGAAGAGCTGAAAGGTTTAAACAAATAAAACAAGATTTGATCAAGCAGTGCAAAACAATCTAATGATGTCTTAGTTTTGGAGTTCGACTACTCCCAGAACCTTCCCTTACCCAAGTTAAATATCATTCCCAAATTTTATAAAAGGCTTTTATGGCTGTATTTATTTAATGTTCATGTTCACAATGACGATACATCCTATTTCTATACGTTTATTGAAGGTGAGTCAAAAAAGGGTGCTAACTCTGTTGCGTCATTTGTTTTTGATTGTTTTGAAAAGGTTTTCAACAAACTTCAAAATATAAAAGAAGTTGTGCTGTTGTCGGACGCGTGTGTGGCGGCCAGAATAAAAATGCCACAATGACACAGTTTTGTTCATGGTTGTCAAAGAAATATAATGTAAAGGTTAAACAGATATTTCCAGTTAGGGGACACTCTTTCAATCAATGCGATAGGAACTTTGGATTGGTAAAAAAACAGCTCAAGCAGAATGAAATAATTGAAAATCCCAAAGACTACCTTGAGAGATTAGTTCTTTCTCGCCATAAACCATCTCCGTTCATACTGGTTCACGATGCATCAATAATCGTAAACTGGGACAAAGCTCTTGCTCCCTTTTTTTTTACGTAATCCAAAATCAATTGAAATGAAAAGAATTCCTACAGAAACTACACCTAAGTATAGTATTCAAAAATATTCAGTTATTATGTATGATCCATCTGGAACTATATCATGCTGTAAAACATTTTCTACAGGAGTTTTATGAGCAGTTTCAGCACATGCGCACTTTCTCCGCAGATCTTGATCTTCAACGTGCATCTTCCATACAAATTAATAAAAGTAAAGTAGATGATGTTCTTTTCCCTTATGTCTGCAGTAAGTGAAGAAAACCGATGGTTTTATGTAGATTATTTTGAGAAGAATGCAGAAAAATTTCCTTCCGATTAAGTTAATAGACAAAGTAAAAAACTAAAAGTGAACAGTATTTATTACGCTATTCTCACACACTAATTTTAACATTAAAATGTGTTTAGGTTGTACCATGTTAATAAAGAATTATGTTGATGTAAATTATTGCTTTGTTTTATTTTGTCTGAACTAGAAAGGCCCCTAATATTTAGGTAAGAAAATTAATTTTTTATTTAACTTTTGTACCGTTATGTGACGCTACAAAACAGCATGCCAATGTAGGGTTTTATTACTGCTGGTAGTAGGGTTAATAAAAGTAATTAAACTCAGTTACACTGTGTGGAAATATAAAAGAGAAATCTGTTTGTAAAATAAAAAATATAATAAGTGAATAAAATTATCAAAATAAATGGCTTTCATCCAATTAGTAAACATTTAAATGCAGTTTTCTCAAAACATGGTTTTTTGAGATAGGCCCTTCTAGCAGCTACCGCCTCAATTATATACATGATCACCACTAACAAGATATGAATAATTTATGTACAGTAATGGCAACAGTACAATGTAATAAATATAGTACAAACTAACAGCTACCTGCAGCTTCACACATTTTCATAGGTTTTTCACCTGTATGAGTACTTCTGGTTAGAGTGATTTGTATTTCCGAGGCCAATGTTGAGTTTGTCTTCTTGCCACGACTAAGAAAATGTGTTAAACAATGTATATTTATGACCATTGTAATTTACTCCGGTCTTAGTATTTTTTGTTCTATTGTTGATTTTGCATTTTTCACTATTAATAAATAAATAAATATATAAAAACAGCTCAAAAAAGCCTACTTCTGTCAAAAAAAAAAAAAAAAAAAACTAAGACAGTCTTTAAAAGTACAGTAATATCTGCACTGCTAGCAGTTACCTGCTGCTTTGCACATAATTTGGTAGGTGTTACACGTGTATGATCACTGCTGACTAGAGTGAATTATAATTTCCGACACCAATGTTGAGTTTGCCTAGTAGCCATGATCAAGAAAATACATCAAAGGTATAGATTTATGCCCATTTTAATTTAATTTGTTCTTAGTATCGTTTCATAGTTGATTTTGCCTTGTTTCCTAATCTAGAATATATATATATATATATATATACATATATATCACAGATCAGAAAAGCCTACTTCTGGCAGAATCCCCTGTCATGATGGATTTTATAACAGTCTTTAATTTTATATTAAAAGTTAGATATTAACTTTGTCTTTTATATCTAATTCTTAATATTTGCTAAAAATATACAGTTAGTATACATTAAAATGACACTACCTACGCATTTGTTTCTTTATAGACTGAAAAATATTTAAAACAGTTAGATCTGGAATTGGTACATTAGCTCAAAAGCACAGTCCAGCGAACTTTCACGTAGCATTTCAGTATAATCGGTTGAATAGTTTATGTATGAAAGCAAAAAAATCCAACAAAGGCCCTTTCACATTTATAATATGATTAGGATTACAGTTAAAATTACATATAGTAGGTGATATTATGGATCAACTAGATGAAAAATAACAACAAAGGAAATAAACAAGTGAAATTAGTAAATAAAGAGTTTTAAAATTGATACACCATCCCAATTTAAGAATTATTTTAATAGCTGCTTCAGGAAAGATGAATTGCCACAAAAAAGGTCAAATTCAGCATACAATTTGTTGCCCAGACAATGTACGTAATCCTAGATATTCTGACATGGTACTGTGGAATGAGACCTGCAGAAGATTCTGGGAACGGATCTAGAAGATCTGCAGTCCATCAAACCACTTGTTGAAGAGGAATATAACAACGGCCTGTTGACTTTGAATTTTGAAAGCTGCAGTCCAATCTTCATCTCAATATTCTTCACCAAACATTCTGATAGGAAATTTGAAATAAAGACCTGCTAAGTTTTGCAGTAATCACTTATTCAGTCATCAAACTCTGGTTGTGTAGCTGTTGAACTTTATTTTGAAATTCCAAAGACATGACAGAGGTGACGTTTTAGCTATTATCTGTTACAAAACCTATACAACAACAGCATATTGCTTTTTTTGCATGAAGTGTTAAAATTAAAGTTACAAGTGTGGGTTTGATAGCTCTCTATGTACACTTGAAGCATACCTGGTACTGAAAGGCAACATTACTTTGTCCAGTACCAGGATGCTTCACATGGCTTGAAGTTGTTGCAGAACCGCAGTTTTATCTGATGCAGGTCAGGCTGTGATACAAAAGCAGTTTTTTGGCATTAAAGAGAGACTCTGTAACAGAGGCAACAAACTATTTGTTATCAAATCACATGCGGGCGATGAAGAAGTACTTGCAGTATAGAATGCATGCTGTGAGATGCTACGTGCTACATATTGAGATAAACATTATGGCAAGCTCTGTCTCAATACCTAGATCTAGATTGTTGAGTTCTGTTAGGGGTTCATCAAGGCAGGCCTTTGAATAGGTGAAAAAATTATTATTAGATCAACAAGGCTGTGGTGGAGTCTACTAGGGTGTTTATTTTTAATCTGAATCTCTTAACCACTGATGAGACAATGTCTTAGTATAACTGTAGCACCGTTACATATCTAAAAGAGACCAATTTTTTATGTTATTTACAAGTTATAATAAAGATTTTTACATTTACGCGTTAATGACCAACAATATTTTTGAAATTTCAAATTTAATTTTTTTACCTATTGTATTCAGTTAGCATGTGCACTTATATGTCGACTTTAACTTTTTATATTTATAATAAGTACGTATGTATAGGCAGTAACAAATAATAGATAGGAACAGAGTGACCTAGTTCTCGCCGACATTGCTTCCATTTGGGAGGCAGAGACTCTAATATGACTAATTTATCACCCACAATCTCTAAAACACAAATATTGTGATATTTAACAACACCAGTAAAATAAAAAGAGAATTATTTATGTGAAGCAATTATAGAATATAAAATTTAAAGTTTACACAAATATTTTAATGCATAAGACATTTTTTATTCTTCCACATTTAATTAATTTTAATATACAAAAATATGTTTAGTCAAAAAAATTAAAAAAGAAAATGTTATTGAATATCAATAACATATATTTAACTGTCAAAGACAATTCAAACCCAGACATTTTAGGTTAACCTTTTGGAAACCAACGTCCGAATAAAAGTGTCCACTTGTGTCTTCCTAAACACACATTTTAGAAATAACGTGATTAGATACTAACTGTTTCCCGAGGCTTTTCTTTTCATAAGATTTGCCCGTGTATTACCACCTGTTCAAGTGAATTATATTTCCAACGCTGATGTAGAGTTTGCCGTTTTGCCATGATCAAGAAAATCTGTCAAAAGTGTATGTTTATAGCCATTGTACACGTACATCTACTTTATTATAAAGTGGTTTATTTCTTAAGCTTTAAGTTCAACCAAAAATTTATTATAAAGACAAACATACATGATAACTTAGCGGCTTCAAATAGTGTTTGGCAATTTAATATGTGTAATTGTCTCGCGATTGCAGTTTATAAAGTGTAGACACTGTGAAAACTTTTTTCTTTTGCAACACCATCTGGGGGTGAGGTTACATCAATCGGCATAGCATATAAACCTTCTCTGTGAAAAAAATACATATACATACAAATTTTCATAATGAATGGTCAGATAGTTTATGAGTCTATCAATATCATATATACAAACATCCTCTTTTATATATCTATCTCAATAATTTTTTGATACAGATTTTCCTTACTGAAGGAAAACTATAATATAGATTTATGGTAGTGAGTAAATTGCTCCCATTTTAATACTATGTAAGTATTCACAATCCTATTTCCTATTGTAAAGGTAATTCTTGTTATATTTAATTTTTTACAAAAATAATTAGCCTAAAAATATTTTTTCTCCAAAATAACTTTAAATATTTGTTGTGAAACTATTTTTTAAATAATTAAGTTCTGAGTTATTATTAGCAGTCTGTTATGATATCTATACCAAATAATTTTTTTTTCATACCAATATTTTGGTCTGAAGTGTATTTTTTGTGTAAAGAAATGTTTTGGTTTAGCATTACCACGTCATAAACAAATTTGATCTTTATGAAATGCAATTCATATTAACACTATTCGAAAGCGCATATAATCTGCTACATTCAATTTACATCAAAACTAAGGATAAAACAGAGCAAAGGGTTGCAAAAACGTCAAAACAGGGATGGCGGTTTTAGCTACTACAGTTGGTTCGGGCGCTGGCGGTGACAGGTTGGGCGACAGCCTTAGGCATTGGCGTCAGATGGTGCTGCAAACAGTCTGCGAACATTGTGTAATTTTTGTGTACATTTTGAACCATAATTGGCTTAAGAATTTTGTAGTGTTTTCTTATGTATGTAATGAGATAAAAGTGGTGAACATCTAAATAAAATTTTAAAATCCATGTTGGTCTAATAAGAATATTTTTTAGTAAAAAAGTAAATTTATTAGATCTTTAAAATCTCAAAATCACACAGTAAAAGGATAAAAACAGTTGTGTGTGGGTATTCCCATGTTATTCGTTTTTGTTGCATTCCACCACATACTATCTCTGTCTATTTTAAAAACCAATCTTTTATAGTTTTTATAAGTGATTTTAACAAGAATTTTATCTAGAAATGTGATTTGTGTAATTTTGTTAATACGATACTAATATAAAAGAATTACGTTTAAGTATTATGTCTCTCTATTCTAGAATTGAAACGTAAAACACTAGTTTTCTGCAAAATTCCAATATTGAAAAAAAGACCACTAACACATAAATTAATTTTAAATTTTGAGTTAACTTTAACTAAACTATTTGTTTGATGTGGTCGCTCTCTTGTTTTACACAATATGACTATTCTGCACTGTTCAATACTAGATATACTGTGTTGCTTTGGAGCTAAAGGTTTAAATGTCTCACGAACTATCTTATCAGTATCATTCAACTATCTTATCAGTATCATTCAACTATCTTATCAGTATATAATTCAACTTAATCTCATTTGTAACCACATAAATCTGAAAAGTTACATTCAAATATCTTTGTAACTGACATTTTATACAACCACTTTTTACTAGTTGGCGATTTAGTTTCTGTAAAATCTGTTTACCTTTTCACTTTAAAGATAACCTTGGCTAACAAGTGTGCATAGCCATAAATACAGTAATTTCATAATAAATAATTAAATTACAATGCAACAATGAGTACAGAAACATTACGTACTTATAACCAATCACCTCTCTTATCATAAAAACTCATCAATTTAAATCTCACTTTCATATTAATGAATTATTTTATCCAAATACATTTATTTATTGTATTATTGAAAAATTTTCAATTACTTTGCCAGTTTGCTTTTTACATACTTTGAGACAAAATTAATAGGAATGACTCTCAGATCATTGTATAGCTTTTTATTTAAATAAGTTAGTCTTCTTTAGTGTCAAAATAAAATGATATAGCAAAAAGAATGACCTTTTTTGCTACATCAGAAGTTACTCTGATACTAATAGTTAGGCTTGTTTATAACATTTGAAAAAAAAAAATCAATATTCTGATTAGTTTTATAATCCCCTGGAGAGAAATTGTAATACATGATGTCCCAGCAAGTATGTGTCAGACCTGCCACTCTTTGGTCTAGTAAGGGTTAATACCACACATATACATTATCACATAACTATTCAAATATTGAGAAAAAAATCTATAACTTAAATATTACCCTCATTCCTGTTTCTACGAATATAATTGTGAAAACAAACATCGTTAATACTGTAAAATACCTTGGTATACTCATTAATTCTGTCAAATACAGAGTGACTCGTACTGGCTAATTACTTTTAAAAAGTTAAAATTGTTTATCTTACAACAAACATATCACCTAAGTTTTCCATTTCATGATGTGTAAAAAAAAAATTAAATTCCTGAAATATTTTGGCCTTGCTATGGAGAGCTATCTTCAACCTATAGATGTTAAACTGAAACTGCTAATAGAACACATTTACTTTTTACAGTTGACTTGAAGGGAGTGGAGGCGGAGCTGTAATGTATTTTGCTATAGCTTAATCAATGACTGATATTACAAAACAATTAGCAATATGACTTGTTTATCACAGTTATCTTCTTTGTTGTTACAATGTATATTAATATTAAAAAGACATAATATCATAATAATATTCAAGAGCAGTATACAAAATTTGATTTTAGACTAGAACAGGTAAACAAAATGTTTAATATCTGCACAAATATGAATTAGTGAACAAATTAGCCACATAAAACATCTGGATAGCATGAAATTATAAAAAGTTGGAAGACAATTTTAATTAATGAACTGTAAAGTTAAGTTCAAAGCTTTTACATAGTTCTATAGTTAAAATTTGATAAAAAAATTAATGGTTTAACCTACAAATAGTAGTAGGTAGTAGGTAATGATATATATTCATTTTACAATTTTCTGTTTCTGCAGAGCACAAAATATGTTATGTAACGAGTATCCATTGAGTAATTCTTTGGTTATCTCAGGAAGTCGTACTTTTATCTTCATTTGTAAGTTATTGATCATTGATTTATCTTGAAAATTGTTAGCAGATATTTTGTAGTTGTTGTGTCAAGATAGTTAGTAGCAGACAGCTTAGTAATTTCAAAACTATCAAAATAGTTATCACCACAGCAATAGGAATGTCGTAGGTACTGGGCCTCTTTAACAAATGATGTTTTGTAATACAAGTATGTAGTTTTTGACCTTCATTCTCATGAGCAGTAGTGAGTATTCTGAACTCTCCGAGGTGTAATTTAAGGGTCAAAATGAGACTGTTTTCTGTTAAGATTATGTTTTCTTGAGAATTGCAGTTCCCAAAAGTTGGAAAAAGCGAACATTTTTCCACTGCTTCCAAAATAATTAATTCACTTATTATTACAGAATAAACAAATAAATGTAAAATGCAGTTTTGAGAGGAGGGTTTTGGGATTTCCTGATTTCAAGGGGGGAAATTGTAGGTGCACAATAGAAAAATCAGATTTTTTTAAATTCATAAAGAGTAGTAGATACTTAAAGTAATTAATTTCATGTGAAAGTTTTTTAAAATGTTTGGTATTTAACGTAATTGAGTTTGAAATTTTAGGCTCCCCTGCAACAAAGCAGACTATCTATGGTGGTGGTCGACGGTGTGGCAGGTATGAGGGGTTGTGACTTGGAACTTGCTAGTAGTCCAGTAGTAATTTATGAGTTTATTTTATTATAACTAGAAATCCCTGACATATACAAGATTAGAAAATGTCTAGGTTAGATAAATGTTTTCTGTTCAAATGTACATCTATATATATAAAAGAAAGTCGTGTTAGTTACACTATTTATAAGTCAAGAACGGCTGAACCGATTTGGCTGAAAATTGGTAGGGAGGTAGCTAAGAACTGGGAGAAGAACATAGGATACTTTTTATCCCGTTCCCGATTCAGGATTCCACCCCACTGGTCTCTAAAAGTTCAGAAATACCCGTAAGAAATGCATTGCAGCAAACATATGTTATTAAGTGAAAGAGCCTTTTCAAATTTAATCAGCTGTTCTTTGTAAACATATATAATGAGACCAAAGAAATTTATATGTTTATAATATAATTTAAATACTATTTTAAATTTCTTTACACTTATAGTTTGAAAGCATAGAGTAAGCTTAAGAGAAACAGCAAATTTTGTTTCAACTGTTTCTGCAATCACTGTTAAACATAGACTTTACTATCCAGATAATACAATTCAAATTTGACGTAAAAATTCACCTTTAACTGCAATATTTATCTAATATAAACCATGCTCATGCTTGATCAGAAGAGCAATGCAGATATCAAAATTACTATCTTACGTTGGCTACAAATATAAAGAATGTTATAAAACCAACCTTAGTTGTTTTTTTTTTTTGACAGAAGTATGGTTCTCAAAACTCCGTGTGTACATATTCTCTCGATCGAGACAACAAAGCAAGCTGAATCATGGCATCGGAGATATAACTAATTTAATCCAGAAGTGATACACGCGCAAAGCTTAAAATAAAAACCATACGCAATTTCGCTTAACATCTGAAGCTCATAATTATTAGACTGTAATAATATGTACCTAAGATATGCCTATTTTCGTTTCAAAATTACATTGAGCGCCATAATTTATTACATTGAATTCTGCGCTAATGAATTCCGACTTTTTGACTCCTGTCCACGATGGTCTAATATAGTTCAATTGTATACAAAAATCAATCATATAATATTGAAGAAAAATTCCAGTTATTTCACAGGTGCATATTGAGACTGTTTTAAAATTTAAATCTTAAATAGATCATGAGCTTGGAGTATCTGTCAGTGACTATCATTTATCTCAGAAGGGTAATAACGACGTTTAAAAGAAATATGCTCTCCTACGTCCCAATTTTTCTGTAGAAAATCGTGTGCGAAGCCGTGGGTAACAGCTAGTCATATTCATATTTTAAAGGAGAGACTGCATATTCTTCCTGTTCTTACCAGCCACAAATCTGGGCAAGGATCTTATCAAATAGAATATGGGGTACTGGTGTACCCATACTCATGAAATGGTGCAACAGGTCAAATTACGACATTTGAATATTCGCGGGGAATTGGCAGACTGTGACGTCAATGAATCGGCAGACTGTGACGTCAGTGAATCACATGTTGTCGGAATTGAAATTTATTTAACTAATAACAAAGAAATTTATTGAACTTTATGCGGGAAAAGATTTGATCAATTAAAATGAAGTAAACATAACCAAAATTCGTGTTTTACAAAAACACTAAATAGAATTACGCAGAAAAGCCAATTGTGGTACGAATGACTTGTATATTGATGACGTCATAAAGCACATGTTGCTAAAAATTTAACTAAAAAGCTTTGAAAAAATAATAAAAAGAAATTAGAAAGACTTAAATTGATTAATTATAGTAAACGTGATAAATTTCGACAATTATAAGAAAAGAATCAAATTATATTTATTCGTGAAGACGCTGATTTGAACGAGAGAGGGAATGAGTATTGTTTTGAGTCGGTATCCGTCGTTTTATATGGAGATTCGGTCTTCTCTCACCAGACTTGAAGCAAGGAGGTTGTGTTGATTCTCCTGGGATAGTAGTGATCTGTTGTATAGTGTATTGAAATTTAATCAAGGATGGGATATTGTTTTAGATTTTTAAATTATCAAAGCATTGCAAGGTGAGTGAAATTATAATATGTGTTGAGAGTGTGACATTTAATAAATTAATCTCGTGGTCACTTGGTTTGACTTTCTTTGAATATCCCTTTTATAAAAAGTGTGATGGAGTGATATTAAATTTTGTAATCATTACTTAACATATTTTGGAACCCTGACATACACACAGACTTGTCTCTGGTGATAACACCAGAGACGTTCAAATTTAATAAGTTTTGAGTAGTACCAAGGGAATACAGCTAGCATTGGGCAAGATGGCGACCGATACCATGATGAGCAACATGGTACAACAACGTGCCACTGGTGACAAAAGGCGTACAACTACATGGTGAGTCAACAACTCTAAAGAACCGACTCACAATAAATTGACACAACCACGTCGAGGGGATCCGCAGCAAATTGACGCAGTCAAGGTAAAGGGCTTTCAGCAAATTATCGCAACCAACGTGGGGGTGACACACAGCAAATTGGCGCTATAACCTGGGACACTCATCAAATTGGCACCAGAAAGTAGGGCTCGCATCAATGGTAATGTCAGACACAGGATTTGAACCTGAACTTCTGACCCAGGCTCTGATCTCTTTCATCTATTTAAGCTTAAATAATTAATTGCATTGGAAGTATTAATTTTTTAATGACATAAAAATATGTTTTAAATAGTTTATTAGTTATTTGAATGCTTTCCATAATGGAATGTATTTATAACTTATGAACATAATTCCCACTTATAATAAGTTTAGTTTGCAGTCACACTTCTGAGATTGGCGATAGGAGTATTATTGTGTTGTACATAGCCTTTTTACATTATATTATATCTACACTAACACATACGTGTGGCTTCGTCCGCAGTTGCTATGCAATAAACATTCCACGTATTTAATTGAATAACTCCCATGATTTCAGTAACACGAACTATTTTAGACCAATCAAAAGGAAGTCCAAAGTCGAAGTTCATAGCTTTCTTAGTGAAAGCACTTGTGATGTAATACGATATGGTCCTATGGTATTTTTAAAACGGAATTAGTAATTTATTATGCACCCATTTTTTATTTATCATGATTAAGAGGACCAGAGGTTAAGCAAAATTGTGAGTAATTCTTATTTCAGGTTGTGCACTTCTAGTTCAAATTAATTCTATTTCCAACGCAAAATTAGAGGTTGCTATTTTGCACTCAGAAACAACATATGTGGACCTATATATATTGAGGTAGGATTCAAACCAGTACAGTTTTCTAAATTGTATGGATATAGATATTATTATTATAAATATAAAACTAAAATCAACATCAATAATACCAGCACATTTCAATACTTACAATATGAGAGTTGCCATCCATATGTAAAGATGTTACATGTTACAGTAAAGTACATGGATTCCCAATCCATGTTCACCATATCATGCTATTTCCTCGGTCCAGTCTAGGAATCAGTGTTTATATATCTAATCAGTATCATATACGTCATAAGTGAGAAATGGATGCGATGTTTCCCTTGATGACTTTCTGTTATAAAAATTTAAAACCCTAGTCACGGAGCGAATGGTTAGTTGAATCAATCTAATGCCCAGTCCCTCCATCTTTGTTCTTTCAGTTGCTGTAAATAGGCCATCCTACAATGTCTGAGGAAACAAAATTCAATACCTTAAATGTACACATTTCCAATTTAGTTTTATTAGGTAAAATAAAGAATATATTAATTGGTTTGACTTGTTACCATGATGTGGAAATAAGAAGTGTTGTTACTTTTGTTATGCTGCTGCACTCTATCAAAATGTGAATAAAGTAAAAAAAAGTGATTAAATAAATTTAAAATATGGTTGTGCTGTCATAATACAATGATAACTCAGAATTATTACATTTTACAGGCTCTTTCGATCCTATAATACACAACTTTAGAGACCAAGATGAGATTTTTTTGATGCTTTAGAGACCAGTGAGGCATAGCCTGGAGAGATTTTAGAAATAAGAATAAGCCTATATTCATCCCAGGGATCCTAAGAATGTCCATGTAAAATTTAAGCACAATTGGTTGAATAGTTTATGCGTAAAAGCAAAACAAAAAAACAAAGGGGTATATTCACATTTATAATATTATTAAAACGTTTGTCTTTTGTAAAGAAGTTATTGATGTAAAGAAACCACTATCGCTACTTTTGTTTTACAAAAGGTTATATAAATCTTACTCAAAACACGCAACTTTGAAATAATACAGATTGTATTTTATGTGTTATTGAATTATGTAGATACCATGAACAACATGCAAATAAAGTTTTAATACATATATTAGTGTGCAGTTAAAAGATTCCGCTAAGAGCACATAAACTAGAAATTATTTTGTCTAAAAATGTTAGACCCAAACTTTCTGTTTATCAGGTTCTGTCAAAGAGATTTTGTTTGATTTAAGAGTGTATTAGGAATACTTTTATTTTCACAGAGATTAATATTTTACTCTTTATAGTTTGTTTCAATTGGATTTAGAATTGAATTGTTGAGATATATATACACATATAAATGGGTAGAGTGGTATTGCCACCATATAAACACAATATTTATAATTATAGAATTTCTTTTCATTAACAAAGAAATAGCAGAGATACCAATAATGTACCATGGGTGACCCCAAAAAGTGTTTGGTTTAAAAAATCTATAATTGAAGTGTATTTAATCGTACAATTTATTTTATTATTTAAGTGATCTATTTCTGTAAACTAAATTCTGTTTTGAGCATACAATTTCAACCAATTGAGTGAAAAACTATCAAAAACTTTTGTTTATACTATCACCTCATCTCCTTCTTCATCATAACAGTCATAAATTCAAAGAGTTTTGGAACATTTTAAAGAACAGTACATTTGTTGAACAGTGTTCAATTTCTATCTCATTATTTCTACCTCATTTTCTGTGATGAAGTTGAGCTTTATTTATCTCTTAACAGCATGGAGACTGTTAAGTATATTCTGTTTATTTGTGTATAGGGTTGGAATGTATTACGTTAGGCGGGTAAATTACAACATTCCAAAAGACTCAAAGACTTTTAGAAATTTCCCAAGCAAGGGAACAACAAAAATCCTTATGGGCTAACATGCTTTGGGACTTAGTCCGGTTGAATAAAATAAAACAGAAGGTATAAGAAAATTTTGTATTCACTCTATTTATCTTTTTTTATTCAAAAAATATATTTGTAAGTTTGGAATAATAAAGTACTTTCAAGTGTTCCTTTAAGGAAAATTATTTCTGAAAGAGTGTAATATTGTCAAATGTTAGCTGTGTAAATACTTTTTGAATTACTTGCATTTTGTGAGTTGATACTAAGCTACTACTTTGTTTTCAGCCAATCATAATCCAACATGAGCAAAACAAAGAGGAAGCCTTGGAGGAAAAACCTCTATGAGAATGAAGGTTATCCAGACAACTACACAGACAAATCGTTCTTGGATGAAATGAAAAAAAACATAAACATGCACCAAGTCACTGTGAGAGAAGCGATTCTCGGTGCCGGTTTAGTGACGCAGGAGTTCTGTTTGGTGGTTTTGTTTGTTGTGGCATTCCTGTATTTACACAATGGCTGGTTACCGCTAGAATTGATCCTGGCACAAACCGGACTGGTTTCATTGTTCTGTTACGCCATCTGTATCTACAACCAGTCCGGTAGGCTGAGACACGTTCGGACTGTGCTTGTGTTCTTTATCTTCGGTTATGTTCTCTCTCCTGTGCTCAAAACGCTGACAGAATCAATCAGCACAGATACAATTTATGCAACCACTGTATTCATGATGACGGTGCACTTGATTTTCTTTGACTACGGAGTCAAAGTACTCATAGTATCCAGCTCACTCTCTCTGAACTCGGCCAACTTTGGAGCAATCTGTCTGGCGTCACGGTTGCCGAGTTCATTTCACGTGTTTATTCTGTTGTCCATAACCGTCGAATGTTTTGTCATGTTGCCGCTTGTACTGGCCAAAGTTGAAGGCTCATTTGTGACTTTATTCATTTTAGTGTTTCTCACCCTTTATTCCTTGTGGACAGTGTCGTTAACAATGACCATTTTATTTGTATTGGTTGTGTTGTTTATCAATGTCCTGTGTCCTATATGGTTCATCAGGTGGTACAGGTACAAAGAGAATATTTATGGACCTTGGGACGAAGCTGTGGTATCCTTGCCTGTACCTAACAACTCAAATAATTCAGTTTCGTAACATTTTGTTTAAAATTTAAATTAATAAAGTTGCTTACTTATTAAACTAGTACACTATTGTCAATTACTTAGCAAAGTTTACTTAGCAATAAGTTTTATTGAGATAAAGCCATCTCAGTATTAAGTTTTAAATATTTATTTCGTAAGGAGTGGTAGTGTCTAGTCATTTTAGGTACAAAAATACTGTAAGTAGTCTGTTTTGATGCATTGGTTGTTTGTTAATTCTGAAATATATATATAAATGTTTTATAAGCTGATGTGAAATTATTTATGAATACCTTAATTTGTAGTTTTTAAGTACAATAGACAACTAACTACTAGTTTTGGGTGAGACTACTTTTTTAGTGGGTCTCATCCAAAACAATTAATTGTAGTTACACATTTTTTATTACAATATCCCTCATAGTGACATAAATATTCCAAATATGTTACGGATTAAAGACTGAGCACTAATCCAGTCCTAAGTAGCTAAATGGTGGATTTCCCAAGATATGTACTTATGACTTTTGTAGGGATGTTATAGCTCAGGTATATTGCATTGTTGTTTTTTGGTGTTATCAAATTAACACAGTTGTTTTATCAGTTTCTGTATCAACTGTACAGTGGAGAAATAAAAATAACAATATAAATATACAAGATCTGACTAAAATATAACCAGATTAGGACTATGAAATTCTTTATTTTTACATCTTTACAAAATTTAACAATATTCCATACTACCCTCAATGATTTTTATACTTCTTCTTACAAATTTTCTACTGGTCAAAGTAATGTTTGAAGTCCTCTTCTGAGAGCGTGTTCTTTTTCTTTCACAAACACCAACTGTCTCAAATATTGTTTCTTTCATTGTACACTTTACTTTGGGGGAGACATAACAAGTATAGGGAGCAAGTTCTGATGAATAAGGTGGATTGACCAATGCAGTATAAGCTAGAGTGTTGTCTTGGTGAAGGAACAGTGACTTATTTTTCCACAACTCAGGTAGTCTTCTTACTTATTCACTGAGCATAAATGAGACTTCAAGTTTTTCTATATTTACATACCCAATTCACGTGCAAGATGCTATAAAGTAAAAAAACAATTAATTATTCTTATGACATTCAAATTTTTTTTTATTATTCAAATCAAAAACTTATAAAAGTACAACAAACAAAAATTTGTCACAATATGTCTGCACTCACCGACTAACCATAAAGAACTACAGTGATTGTAATCTTTAGTTCAATTTTAATAATTAGTATTTTTTTATATTAAGGGCTTATTTTAGAGTTAGTGTGCATGGCGTTGACACACATCATATTGTGACATGCGTGTCACAACACTCTGGTATGATTTTTTTAAATTTTAATCAAGATTGTAGTTATGTATTAGATTAGTTATTCACCTTACCAAGGGATCAGATTGCAGATTTCGAAACATAGTGTTACTGATATTTTCTGATCACTAAACAATCAGAAAACAATCAGTTTATCTTTACTGCTCTGGTGAGATCAGTGCTTGAATATGGCAGCGTTGTCTGGTCGCCCTATCAGGTTGGTCATATCCAGCAGCTCCAAAGTGTCCAGGATCGCTTCTTGCGGGTGGTTGGAGTCAAATGTGGATTTGAATGCAGAACTGTGCCATTGGAGGATTTGGGGATTTCCTTGGGTTTGAACTCGCTTGTGAAGCGTAGACAACTTTTAGATGTGGTTTTTCTCCATAAACTAATTAACGGAGACGTGAATTGTCCAGAACTGCTCAGGCGGATCGACTTCCGAGTGCCTCATCAGACCAGGTCCCTTCACACTTTCTGCCGTCGTGTCTACTCAACCAATTATGTACATCACAGCACTATCCCGAGACTTCACAGACTTGGAAACCTCGTCTCCTCCCAGCATGACTTTTTCAGTGATAGTGTTATGCACCTGAAAAAACATTTTCTTTTGTTGTAGACATTGACACCTGGCTCATAGTAATATGTGTATATATTTATTTCTTTCTATTTTTTCCTCTACTCTTTTCTACATGCATACATTTGATTCTTTTTTTTTTCCCTTTTATTGTAATAAATTATTCCTATGTAGTATATGTGTAAGTGCAGATGGATGTATAATTGATTGTATAATTACTGTTACTATTTATTATTGTTGCTATGCTATTATTGTTATTTTCTATATAGTCTATTTTATATGTTATTGTTATGTTGTAGCAATTTATTTTGGCATTGTTAATAATTTATAATGTGGATCATTTTCATTAGCTTATTGTTGGATATAAGAATATCTTATTGTTTTTTCCATGTACTAATGGTGTTACCGTAAATAAATAAATAAAAAGCAAGTGTCCAGAAAAATCCTGTATCCTTCATTTAGAGAGGGTTTGTCAAACCCAAGAGGAATGCTGGATACATTTGAACTTATGACCTGTGTGAAATTCACTAATTTTAACGATTGATGTTCATTATTATTTACACTAGTACATTTTTTGTGATGCAACCAATACCAGTTATCATGGCAAAAAAATAGATGAAGATGTTTTTGTAATGTTTTTCCTACTGTATACATTCCACAAGGATATTGTGCTATATCTTTTCAGTGTTTAGTGAAAAGCCTTACTGTGTTTAATTGTTAACCAATTATAACACGTCTCTATATAGAAAAAAATAATCTATTTACTTTTGGATGTTTTGTAAACTCTGCTGACAGATCAGTCTAATCACTCCCCAATACAATAGAGTGTAATAATGTGATAAAATAATAAAATATTTAAAACAGTATTTTAAAATGTTAAAGTAATTAAAATAATTACATCGTAAATAACATCTTAATGACTTAAAATATTTGATAAAATTCATAATTTTTAAACTTTCCAGTGTTATTCAACCAATATATTTATCATTAGTTTGGAGTATGTTTACTGCAATGAAGCAACAGGGTGTTTGACAGTTGAGAGATAAGGGTGATCTAGTTGTCCACAAGGACACAAGGCAGTGCAAAGGTCAATATTCCTGCCAATAAGGCCCGTAATAACTATTGCTGATAACATCCTTATTATCTCTAAGGGTATAATCATGTTCCAATTGGAATTCAAACAGTTTTTCAATTTTATTACCTTTGTTAAAAATGTCACCTGAAAATAAACCAAAATTACTTTAGTCACAGAATGATGTAAAACACTTTTATAACTTATTGAAAAAGCCACACAAATCAAAACTAAAATGCAGGGAAAAAAACATCTTGTTTAATCAGACACACACACATAAAAGGAGAGAAAAAATTATGTCAAACTCCCCTGCCCATGAGGTGTGAGATGATGAATTTGAGCCCTCCATAATTGAAATCCAGGATACACCACTGATAAGCACCTTTCTTGAATTGTAAATAAACTGTAGGGGCTTCAGGAGTTAAAAGGTTGTTTTTGGATTCGGAACTCGAAAAAATTCTATTGCATATCAGTGTAATCTATAAAGTTTTTAAAAAGAATGTTTTCATTGACATTAAAATGAAACACATGTAATTCATTTCTCTTAAAATCAACATACCAATTGCAAATGAGCTAAAAAGCAATTCAATGAACGGCAATTTAATAAAGTACGGAGTTTCGTTTCAAAACAAAAAACTATGACTTCCTGATGTGTTTGAAAAATGAGGATCTTAGAGCAATACTTCAAATGAAGCAACCTAGAAGTCAGTGGACTTCCTCAGTAGGTAACGTGATGAAGGACATAGGAGTAGTAGAAGGAGTTCAGGTTCCAGTAGAGGGACATTGTCACCACACATCATGTGCTCTTGTGCAAATAGATTGCAAACCCTCACTTATCATGTTGCTAAACAACCAAATCATGAGATATATTGCTCACCAAATAGTGGGAGAAGAGATAAGTGACTACGTCAACAGTAGAAACAACAACCATATATGTGTCCAGACAACAAACACAAAGTTAAAGCAGAGGTGCCAGGATGTCGGCTATAGTTCTGCTTTTAGTCGAGACGGAAAGTTTTTATAATAAAAGCCCCTGGAGACAGCGCTATCAAAAATAACATTCACACTGACGTATGAAAACTCAAGTGGATTTAGAAAGATTTAAAGCTGGAAGTGCCAGAAAACAGTTTTATTTCTTTAACCAGTACAGTTGTAAATGTCACAAGTAGTGCATAGAAAACAAAACTATTGTTAGCAGAAAATATTTTTTTTTAATGGAAATAATGCGCCTATATAAAACACTAATAAATATTTAAATACTGGTGCAGTTTAACTTAAATATCTGTAGATGTAGCTACGTCCTAAGTTCATGGTCAGTTTATTATGTATGCCATGTTGTGAGAAAATGATATGAGCAAGAGGATGCAATACAACCAGTTCCTAAAATTCTGATATGACACAGGTTACATGTGTAAGTTTTACAGTTACAGAAATAAACAATATCCAATTTGAAGTCATATTGCAAAATTGTGCTGGAGTACAGACTTATGTAAAACATAGTACGTAAGTAATATGTGTACGTATGGTTAAAAACCGTATATAACTATTAATGTCCATTCTACTAATTAAAAAAATTTAATTTTCTATAATATTGAAGCAAAAGTATCTATATAAATACACTTTGTGTAATATTGTTAAGCTTCTAATAGGCTGTAAATATGGTAGTAAAAATCGTTACAGTTCTTTTTTCAAAATCTGGATTTTTAAGTAACTACATGATTTTTTGTTAAAATATTCTTAAAAGCTCAATTTCATGAAAAACTTATTTGAATGTTTACCACCTATATATGCATGCCAGATTTGGTCAAAATCGGTCTATTTGTTTGATTACGGGTTAAACACACACATACACTTGTGTATAGGCGTATACTTTTGACAAAATTATTTTCTTGACTTAAGTGGTTTCAAAACGGATATTTTCACTAAAAACAAAATTTAGAGTTTAAACCATCACAATATTTTCTCCTTTAATTACTATGTGTGGGTGAAGTTTGGACATAATATGGAACTTTTATAACCATAACAAAAGAAAAACTATTTATTCTCTGATCAAAGGAGATCAAAACCCAGATGTCTCACTGAGGTTAAGACCAATCATCAATATTCCACAGTGATGTGCTATGTCCTGCCAATCTAGATATTGGCTCTTAGATTGTGCTATGAAAAATGTGACAGTGAATTTCTTTTTTCTGTGAATCTGAAACAGGTGATAACATTCCAATACTAGATTTGTAGTAGAAACAGTTTTAATTATTTTATAAATATACAAAATTAATATCCAAGTCTGTAATGAAATAAATTTATATTTTATTTTATTTTGCATTACAGAGAGACACCACCCATTTTGATTCACATTATAAATTACAGGTTGTTGTATGGAATTGTTTAAAAAGATTAAAGAAAAATGTAGTTTGTTATTGTTAAATAAGACTTTCCAGTAAACTTTAAGGAACATAAGACCAATATTTACATATCAAGTTAAGAATTGTTAAACCAGAAAATTGATAAGATTTTCATGTTAATAATCCTAAGAACTAAAATGTTTAGAATTGTCTCCTTTGTAAATTAGATATTGTTTTAATTTCACTCTTAATTGAATTTAAGTGAACATGTGAAAAAAACAAAGTGAGCTAAATAATATAGCTCTAGTCTATTTTATATAGGAACGATTATGTAATAATTACATAATTACTTAATTATGTCATTATTTTTAAGGAGAGGCTGGTCTTCTCTTTGTCCCTTGGTTACTTTGGGCTACAAATTTTTAAAGCAGAACAAAAATAAAAGTAAATGTAGAATTGTAGGTGCTAGTTGGTCCATTTAGTAGTAAATTAAATTAATTTTTCTATTTCAAGTAATTAGTGACCAGAGAATAACACATTTCCTAGAATTTGGTTTATTTTATTACATTAAACACACATAAACTTGATTTCCAAAAACATACTTATAAAAAGTACCAATGAAATCATATAAAAATATTACATTTCAAAATCTAAATAATTGAACGTAAGAGAATATAGTCTATAACATAATAGGTAATTAAACAAATTTAACTTATAACCTAAAAGCGCATGGGCCCAAATAGTGCAGAAATTAAAAATAGCGGACTCAAAGTACTAGAAATTAAGACAGGTTAGACCTTTGTGTACTGGGCCAAGAATAAAGATGTAATTTCATGCTATAGTTACATTTAGGTAATTATTCAATAATTGTTTGCAGTCATTGCAGAAAGCAATGTGCAATCATGTTAACAACACACCAATAATGGAAGTAGGTGGGACTCTGAACTCTCCATTCCATGTGAGGTATTTTGTACCTCCAACACCCCCCCCCCCCCCCGGTAGTGACCCCTTCCCAAACCTCTTGCTAAATTAACCCTTGATAAGAACCCAGTAGTATTTAGATCTATAAATATTTCTTCAGGATCTAACTTTATCTTAACCAAGTTTCTCGTAAACATTGCAGCTATCTCTGATGGAACCATCTATACGTGTGATAGCAAAGAATGGATAAATTTGTGAAAATGAGAAAAATTGATCCTGTTGGGTTCTTCAAGTCCACAAAGAAAACCATTGAACGAATGACAGAAGTGACAAATAAACATTTCCTGACACCAGAACTATATCTGCGACTGGTCACTCCCAACTGTCCTTTATGGAAAGCCAGCTATGAAGAATGCCCTGTACCTGATCCTTTTTGGGCCTTCTATTGGCCTGGAGGCCAAGCTTTGACAAGGTATTAGTTCTATGACACCTATTTACCTATTTTAACATATGTTTAGTTAAATTTATGATAAAATTTAAATAAATGATTATTGACTACGGAATATATAGTATTTCTGTTGAAGTTACTTATGATATACAGTATATATGATATTATAATGATTAATCAAGTTGTGTTAATTTTTGTGTTTGAAAGACATTTTAGTTATAAAAATATGTTCAATTCATATGCATGAATAGAGAGGGGTTGTAACCCTCGTCAATGCTGGATATATTTTAACATGTGTTAAACACCCATTTGTAGTGAACCATTGCTCTTGTTTGTTTGTATGTTGCAACTTTAACAGCAGACAGAACATTATAAAACTCATACTGAGTTATTTTTCACCGAATGATAATAGCAGTGAGCTGAGCATCTGATTGAAAAGCTAACTTTTGTTATTAACACTAGCCATGGGTTCATCATGAGTGCTGATAGTGGTAGTAGTAACAATAGCAAACAAAAACGTTTTTTACCCAAAAGCGTAGTGTAAAACATAAAAAATAACTTGATGTTCAAAACATTTTTATTGCAACCTTATAAAACTAAAATAATTAATCTTAAACTATTATTTAATTTGTAAACATTTTATAAAGCATAATACAAGAAAAATATGCTCTCAGATGGCCATCAAACTTACGATTTTAGTACTAGATTATAACAATTTTCTGGGGAAGGTTCACTGTATCCTCTGCTTGACTGAAAAATGTGGATTGTGCCCAGGCTTACTGGTAGTGGTAACTCCTTTATTTTATCCTCTTAGTGTGTATGGTTCAATTATTCTACTGTAACAAACTCAAGATCAGAAAATTGTTTGGATCAAAATAGTAGGTACAAGCAAGTTAAATATAAATGAAGTCTTTGGTTCTTGCATAACACATTTGAACTCTAACTAAACGCAGGTTTATTTGTTTTTCTTGAAATCTGTGGTTGGCATTACATTCAGTTTTTTATTTATACGTATGTTCAATGCAGTAGTTCATACCGTACAATACAAACAATGGGGTATTAAATAAGTAAAAAACAGCTTCATGTCTATGTTGAAAAAACATATACAAACAGTTATTATAACATTAATAGTAATGAAAACAATAGCAAATAAATATGGGGTCTAAAAATATTTAAATTGTAACAAATTTATCACTAATAAAATATTATAAAATTTTACTTATAGTTTATTTTAATATAAAATGTACTGTATAATATAAAATTGCAGTTATACAATATATATATTGTACATATATGTATATATAGGTACATATATATACATAGGTTGTTAGTTGTATATTAGATCTCACCTGTCTCCTAACAAGAAAAAGATAATATCTATATTTAGATATCTTGGTATATGTCATTCTTTAATATCCTTATCATCTGTCTTGGCTCCAACAAGAGGGAGATAATATTTAGATTTAAATCTCCTCAACAGTTGAGTTGCTGTGTGTCTATCTCAAACAATGTAATATTTTAAGATAATATTTCATCAAATGCTGAAACTGTTGTCATTCTCAAACAGTCTGGCTGCATACTAATCTAGCAGCAATCAACAGGAACTTGGTAATTATTCCATTACAAAATAGTGTTAAACATATACTGTATGATTGAGTTTACTCTGTGGATATAAGCACAGAAATTATGTGCTTTTTAGTTCAGTTCGAAAGAAATATTAAGTTAAACAAATTTACAACTCAGAGAAAAATACAACAGTGCTATCTACATTGTCACACAGAATTAACTATCACTGCATAATAATATACATGCCACATAATACGTATTCATATGCAAGATTATATGGATGCAAGGTATCTTGTAACATTAAATATGATACACTGCCACTTCTAATGTAGATGGTTATATTAAATATAACATTGTGTGCAGAGAAAGACTGATACATTATTCAGTGCTTGTCATTCAGTGTTTCCTTCAAGGAAATTACAATCTCAAGGAGCCTTAGTAAAATAAACGTTATTTAAAATGTGTAATATTGAGATAAATAACATTGCTTTTTTTATAATACTTGAGCAGTTTGTTTGGAATTTGGCATTGAATTTTGTACAAGCATGTAAAGTTTGGACCCCACAACTGATCTATTTATGAGAATCATGATTAAACCCATTAAAGATTGGTAAATAGATCTTTGAACCATTACATAACACCCAACCATTAGGACTAGGAGTTGAAAAGGTTCAGTAATGTTTATAATGTGCCAATGAATTTGGTTAATTCATAGAGGTTGGTTATGTGGATACTAGTTCTGTTTATAATTATTCTTTTTAATGTTGATTTCTATTCTTCTTCATTATTTATGTTCATTATTCCAATCTTACAATTTCCTATATCTTTGATACTATAAACATGGACTTATATAAGGAGGGCTTATCGGTCTCACGCTTCTCCCTGGAATTTTAAAAGATAAAGATTAAATGATGAAGTATTAAAGTTCCATAATTTCCTGGGAAAAGATTCCCTAGCTCGTATTTTTTGATGGTATTTTATACTTCCTAAACCAACGAGTGTGCCTCCCCCCCCCACCGAAATAATTTTCTATAAACACCTCTAACTATAAAACAACAATCTGTTCCATTTTTCTGATTGGCCATAAGGTACTAATGTGATTGTACTGGTTATTGACAATGATGACCTTTAATTCTTGCCAATAACCTGGAACAATATCCGCTAGGTTGTGTTAACATTGCCTATATATAAACAGGTCAAATCTTTTCCTCCGAGTGGCTTAAATTATGACCACCTAAATATTCTGTCTAATACGAGGTATATCCAGAAAGTAAGAGTACTAAGGTTCACATGACCGAAGGGATTTATTTCAACACGTTGGCTAAACTTCAGTATAGCTCTCCTCCACGAGATCAGTATGTTGAGAACAGTTGATGCAACAATACGTTTCATGTAAAATGTCAATACAATCTCTCGCTAAGTGTGAAATATGTGGCGTCATACAGTACGTTATCTCGTTTGGAATTGGAAAAACTCCGGCTGAGCTTTATAATGAGATCAAAACTGCATAATTCCAAATGATGGAATGGAGAAATTTATCCCCATGGAGTTTGTATCATCTCAAAGACTCTTGCCCGGACTCCACTCCACTTGATTCAACTTGTGTCAGTGTGTCACCTGTTTTGGAACCCACCTCGTGGACAGTTTCTGCTATCAATTTTTGTGATGGTTTTGTGTAGCAGAAATATCACAAAAAATTCATCTACAGTCAATCAGCAATTGTTATGGAGTGCATTTTCAATTTTTTCCAGAATTTCAGTCACAATGGAAGGTCTTTTGCTCCTCTGATTATCATGCACAGAGTTATGACTCGCAACACCACTTCAACATACTCGTATAATTCATAGCTTTATCACCATATTCTGTTTTTACCCCACTATAAACTCAACCAGATTTTTTTCCTTCCAAACGAGATAACGGATGAAGCTGTGTATTTTGCACATGGTGGGAGATTGGATTGACATTTTTCATAAAACGGATTGTTGCATCGACAGTTCTCAATCTACTGACCTCGAACTGGTCTCATTGCAGAGGGGAGAAGCCTACTGCTGTGTAACCAACATGTTGAAAAAAAATTCCTCTAGCATGAGCGCCTCAATACACTTATTTTTTTGATATCTCTCGTATTATTGCATAATAACCTGGTATTTTTCTATTGCAGATATTTAATGGACAATAAAAACATAATTTACAACAAGAAAGTGCTGGACCTCGGTAGCGGCTGTGGTTCTCTTTCCATCGCAGCAGCAAAATTAGGAGTAGCAACAGAGATCACTGCTAACGACATTGATCCTGGTACGCTGCAGAGTTGTTGAACATTAGTTTTTTATTTTGAATGCAACAGGTTCGATAAGAGCCATCTCTCATATAAGTAAGATGGAATAGATAAATGGAACACTGATAGAGTTACACGTAAGTCACAATATAAACACTGATAATTTAGTACTATTTGGCCAGCTCAGTGAAAGTTAACAGAGTGAGTTAATTTAAACCGCTGCCAAATTGTTCTACTGCAACATATAAACTCCCTAGTGTCACCTGTTCTGAGGAAGCCAGTAGGACTGTTAACTATCAAGTGTTTATTGTTGACGTGAATGTAATTTAATTGTTCTTGACTTGAGTGTCTGCTTTCTATGACTACAAAAAGCAGACTTTTAATGTTAGTTGTAAGTGGTACAATGTTTAAAATTATATTTAGACTTTAAAATAATTTTTTTGTGTGACTCTTATTGGTCTGTTAATTTAACTATGCATTTAACATACTTAGCTCTTAATACATTTATATTGCTTCCACTATTTATTTTTAAATTATTATCAATAAATTATATACATTTAATAAAGAGTAAAATCCATAAATTGTTACACCAACTAATGAAATGCTGTTTCATATTTTGTTATCTTTTATAGTTGTCATATTTTAGTTTTTTTATATGGGATTATTGTAAATTTGTAGGCTTATTATAACTTTTTACAGAAATACAAATATTTATAGACTTTTGTTTCAGTTGCTGCTGTGGCGATATCAATGAATGCAAGTTTAAACTTATGCAGTCCACATAGTATAAATATTATAACCGAGAATTTGATAGAATCAGATCCCACTGTGAACAAATTTGACTGCATTCTGGTTGGTGATATGTTTTACAATGAAGATTTTAACACAAAATTAATGAAATGGCTTCTTTACCATGTTGAAAATGAAACACAGATTTTTATAGGAGATCCTGGCAGGTACCCCAAGATATTTGAAGAATGTAAGGGAGCCTTAGAACGTGTCGCAGAATACCCTAACACTGATGAGAATATGAAAATAAATGGTTCCAACACCAATGTCATCAACGTCTGGAAAATGTTCTGCCCTACAGAGCCGAAAACCACTAAAATCATTAACCCTCAGACTATCAGCTGACACTATAGAAATTGAAATACTCAGAAATAACTAATACTCAATAGGATTAACTCTAAAAGTGGCAGTCTGAAGTTCCCTGGATGACCATCTATTTTCGGTTTTGATACATAAATTTATTAAATCCTGTATTAAATAAATATTATGCAACCAGAGTTTTATATATTTTGTGATCATATATTGTTACTATATATCAAATAACATGATATATAATCCACTTAAAAGATTTTCAAACACTGATATCTATAAAAATAATAATATAATTTTCAAAAACATTTATTAGGTATGTTCCAGTTTGGGAAATAACATCTATTTATAAAAATAACTTTTCAATTTTATATAACTGTAAAAACCAAAATTACTAAATTTTATAAACTACTAGCAGTTACCCGCGGCTTCGCATGGTATAAAAACTGGACAATATATCTATGTATTCTTTTTCTATGACATAATAAACAGTCTAGAGATAATCGATAGTCACTCAAAGCTATTCCAATCTCCTGATCCAATTTAGATTTAAGTTTAAAGAACAGAGGTTTGGGATCCTGAAGTCGTAAAGTGAAACAGTTTCTATAAGATTAGTATTTCCCTCCCACATTCCATGATAATTTATTGAAGTTCTTCGATGGCTTCAGTAACAATAAGAGTTAGTCTTTTTATGTCAATGACGAAAGTGTATCGTACAACTAAAAAGTTGCTGCGGTTAATATGGGTCTGTTCTGGTCATTTAAATTCACCCCCGGTGTTTTGGCATAATAAGTCGCCCGCCATTATCTTTTTATTTTCATTAGCAATGTAAACAGATGTTTCAGAAAGTTTGTTGAATTATAGCTGTCAACAGCTGTTTAGTGCCAGTTTAATTTGAATTATGAAACGTTATTATCATAACATTCGAATGTAAACAAACTAATTTTTCAATTTGAATTAGACTTTATTTGGTGAAATGAATGTGTTATGGGTGGTAAAAAGCACTCTAAATGTTAATTCAGACTAAAAGCTATACCTGTTCCAAATTTCAGCACAATCCGTACAGCAGTTTCAGCATGATTCGAGGACAACCTCCAAACATTCATCGCATTTGTAATATTAGTGGGATAAATTGCTGTATAAACAAGGAAATATCATTATACAGCAATCTGGAAATTAACGTTCATGTTATTTAGTCTCTTCAAAACATTTAATAAATTTGGCTGCTGATAACTAAAAAATTAATTTTTAGTAAACAAAAACTTTAAATTTATCAGTGTATTTATAACTATTCAATAATTATTCCAAGATATACATTTTTTAGCAATTTATAATGATGAATGAAGAAATTAAAATTTTGTTGTGAGCAGCATTGTATGAACAAATATAAAAATACTAATGATACAAAAAGTTAACATTAAAAATCCTGAAGTTTTTAAATATAGCATTTGGTATAATGAAAATACTGTGCAAAATTTAACGTATTTTTATTAAAATATTCTAAATGCGTACACTTTAAATATGAAGAATTTGGCATTTTAATTGCATGTTTAATAGTAATTGAATTTAGAATGAAACAAAAATGTATGTGCAATATTTACAGTGCAAAAAGATCTATAGTGATAATAAACATCAACTTGTTAATAACACAGAAAAAGATGCTCGTTACATCAGTTCAAAAAATTATAATGGACGAATAAATTAGTGTTGTATTAGACTACAATTATTTTCAACTAAAAGAAATTGCTCACAAATAGACACAACAGGTATTAAATCAAATTACAGCTTTTGATCTTTCTTCAGGTGTAAATAAAATGTATCAGAACAATTAAACATAAAAATTATTATACCATATTCAAAAGATCAATAAGGCACCCCACTATTTTCTCTTGGTTAACAGCAAAAATGTTTTGAATGCAAAAATGATGACTAAAATTCCATCTGCTGTAAATCATAATTCCTGCAAAATTGACAATTTGATCTACTATAACAGTTAGCATATTTATAATGCTGTTATCTGGTATTTACTACAAGATCTTATTATGTTTGAGTGATTTGTCATAGATCCTCATTTTATTACGGTTTATATTTGAGAAGTAGAAATTACAAATTATCTTCATTTTTTAGGAATTTTTGTACTAAAAGGTGACTGGAAATATTTTATGGATGAAAAGATAGTATCTATTCTTTCCTATGGCATATAGTCTATTTTAGTCACTTTCAGGGTTAATAGACAAAAAACTGGTTTAATTATTTGTCCATATTTTGGTTTAATTATTGGTCCATAGTTTTTCTTACAGTTCACGAACTTCTCTTCTAGGTATTCTTGCAATTGATGATTTACTTTTCCATTTTAATACTTTTCTCTAAACATGCCCAGATTTAAAACTTTGATGCACAACTGTCAAGAATTTGAGTACTACAATTAGATTTTTGTAAATGTATTTCTTCAATAAAAATGTAATGCAATGCAACCCACGATATAATCTTGTGGACCATAGTGTGACTACTTTTGAAAAACATATGTAAAAATGCTTGCTTCGAATGCTTCGTACGCACATTTTTTCATAAAATCTGTTTGGAGGGCAATAAATAAGACAAGATTCAAAATGTAACAAATTTATTTGCACTAGCATATAACACATTTGTAAAACTGGAATATAAGTATATATACAAAGATACCACACAGAGAAAAAATACATAAGTAACTTACTGTTTTCTTAGTTTATCCTGGTATAACTTATCGCTTTCCTAGTTTATCCTATTGTTACAATTCTATCCTTCATCTTCAAAAACTGAGATTACAATACTGTACTCTTCTGCCACTGTACGCTAGCTATTCTAGCAGAAATGTAGACCATCAGGTTGGCTAAAGAGCCAAAGCTGAATCCACTGCTGTGTCGCTTTCACTGGAGGAATACTCCGAGCAGCACACTATACAAGTAGGCCTATTACGTTGGCCATACGTAATGAAGTAATGACTCCCATAAGTCCTCATCTGGAATCAAAACGCACTTGGTCTTAAATTTGCTACAATACATACAGCTACTTGATTACATAAGAATAGTTGGTATATAGGCTAATACAAAACAAAACAATAAACCTCTTGAATGTGCATTCACCAAAGCTATTTTCTTATAGTTAATTTGTTTAATTGTCAATTTATTTGTGCAATGATTTTAATCTTAAAAGGATGAATTTCAGAGATAATGGTGTCTGAACATCTATAAAGTATTTAATAAAATGAAAAGTTTGTCTGAAGCAAAAAATAAACCCCCCACAGAAGTTAATATTTACAACATATTAAAAATTGATTCAAATATAAACAGTCCCTTCATAAAAATTAATTTTACAAAATAAAGGTTTAGGAAACATTTGTGTCAATAAATAACAGGTACAAAGTGAGTGATTTGTTGAATTACAACCTCAAGCTAGGATTTTAATGTGATCAAAATCATGACTAACACAATATTTTAACACGTTAGAAATGTACAAAACATATTCTATGGCTTCAACAAAACGTAGTTCAAAACTAGGCCTACATGAATAAAATTTGACACTTACAACATATTTACAGAAGTGATCATTTAGCTGGAAGCTTAAACACAGGTTGTGTGACGAATCCGGTCTCCACCGAGTGCAGTATCCGGTCAAGCTCTAACTCCAAACACAAGATGTGATTGATGTTCTTGTGGATCAGGATACAGCTGCAGTCTGCGGCTCCTACAATCTCTCTCAGTCTCTCCATGCTGTCTACCTATTGGAGAACAGAACAGGTTATTAGAGCTAAAGTAAATGGAAAATAAACATGAGACATTACATATGAAAACCATTTTCACTCATAAAACATTTTAAATGTTGAAAACGCATGTAGCAGAGTTATTACATTGTAAGAGAATGTTGATGTCACTACAAGTGGTATGGCATATTTTATCTAAACATTCAGCTTCTTCTTATTCCATGGGGTGAAGAAGAAGACACCGTTTACGATTAACTTGGTTCAATTGTTTATCATAAGGTAATTTAAGCTTAAAAGTACAAAATTGCACAACTTCCAATCTTTGAATATGAGTATCCATTTTACAATGATTTTAGACAAGCCTACTGTTTATTTTTCGCACTTTAATTGTAATACGGTTCACTAATACCAAACTCTGTATTACGCTCAAAAATAGTGTAAGTTGGGTCTTTTAAAATTGACAATAAGTTTGGAAAAAGTATAAGGGGTTGTGATATCTTAGTTCAGTCACCATTAATTTGCCTTATAAAACCTCGACTTAGTAGGTAACTTTTAGTAAAAAATGAGCCTTTTCAGACACAGTATCTTGACATTTATCTTTTTGTTTTAATTTACATGCAAAATTGTCTACATAGGATATTTGTCAATGTTTTATGTGATGTGCTCAATATAGCTACTGTACGGCTACAGATTTTGAAACATCTTATGAAAATGGCATGATTATCAAAAAAATCTTACAACTAACAAATTGTATGATTTAAGAGAAAACAATCGTAAGTTGACATAGGCCTACCTTGATGATAGCAATATTGTGCTCATAGCAGAAGGCCTGCAGTAGAACAGACTGGATGTGTTTTGCTGAATCCCTCGTCTGAGGCATCACACAGAATAGTATCTGACTCGGATCCATCTCTAACATCTGGATTGCGGGCCTTAGACCACAAGTGATCCTATTTTCTTCAGCAGCAACTGTGAGTAATGAGGTTACTGCCCGCCCCACTCGCTTCATTTCCCTGCAACAATAGCATTATTTTTAATCCATTATATATGAGAAGTTCATGAGAATAATGATGTTTTAAAATTAATTTTACATTTCATACATAGGCTATTGCTAGTGTTTAGTCTACTTCAAATCTTGAATCTTATTATTTTGTGAAGATAAAAAAGTGTAATCAAATTAAGTTGAAACTTTCTTATTTTTGTGATTTGCCTTTTTATCTAACTTGTGTTCTCAATATAGGCAGCAAGAAACTCATTAGTTTGAATTTGTGATCACAAACAGACTTAGCCCACTCAAAATAATATTTCAACATCTAGCCTATTTTTTACTTAACCGATTAATAAGATTTTAAATTTAACATGGCTTGCCTACATAAACTCATCATTTATCATCTGTGGCTTTGATTTCTATGAAATAGGAAATTTGCTCTCTCTTGATTTATCTGATAGGCTATATAGTTGTTCCTTTAAATAAGTAACAACTTTCAAATTTCTTGATCAATGTTTCTAAGCATATAAGAATGACTTCTTGCAAGACCTTGGTACATATACAAGAAAACTTAATGATACATTACTTTTCAAATGCAATGGTAATTGACATATTTGTTTGCTTGGATTTAATATTAGTTTATCCTACTAAAGATTAATAGGCTTACCATATTTTTATATCTGTACTTTTCGAACATTACTACATACGGTAACTGTATAATTGAATACTTTAAAAGACATGTAGTTTATAAATATTACACAACATATATACTATAAATGCTATTAGGCTAATTAAAAGAGACATACTTTCATTTTTTTGTATTTAATTCATCGTTTATAACAAGAATATTAGTGAAAATAATAGAATATTTAGTTCTTTACTATGTTGACTTCACTTTTTACACAAGACTCCAAAAGTCTTACAAAGCACAACTGCCTCGTTTCGACTTCTGCAGCTTCCATTCCCATTGAAGCACTCTCGAGGAGGTCATGGTGTAATATGATTTGGATGATGACATAGCCAACATTTTAAATGATACTTATCAAGTGTTAAGCTTATCTTTCAGTTGTAATCAGAACATTGATGTTCATGTACACATTAATTGTGTCAACACACATCTTCCTTATCACTATAATGTACAATCTCAGTTGTGATAAAAAAAGCTTAACTGGGAAATTACATTAAATAATTTGGCTTACAAAAAACTAATAGATCTGTCTAATTCTGATGAATTGATAACGCTATGTTACAACTGGTAAAAATATTAATTGTAGTTTGAATGAAACCGAGTTACCAGTTAATGTAATACCAAAATAGCCAATAATGCTATAAAGAAAATAACATTTTACTAACTAGGTCTACTCTACAAAAATTTGGTTTTTGAAAAACTTACTTGTTGTTCAGCATGATGGGTTCGTTGGCCAGAGTTTCAATTCCCATTTTGTGTTCACTTTTCTGTTGAAATTCACTGGTTGAAGCAATCTTGAACGCACTACGAACGTGAAAGTGATAAATTATTACGATATTTTATCACTTTAAAATCTTCACAGCACTGCACCAAAAACCGCAATATTGTGCAATAACAACAAATTGGCCGAACGGAACAGACAGTGAAAAATCACACAGCAGCACAACACAACCTATCACCAACGACTGCTAGAGTAGAATGATCACGGACCAGCGAGTTGCGGTGGTAATGTGAAATGCCCCCTCCACGGCTGGCGCCTCGCCATGCTTGTCGTGGAATGCGCGCCGGCTCCCCCCTCACAGTTTCTCAGAAACCAACTTGGATATTCCTCCTATCCTACATAATCCTTGAAAGCCTGGCATAGACCGTTGAACTCGTGCGCATTCCACCCAAGGTTGATTTTGTAATTCATTGCAACATATACGGTAGTTAAAATGTAGAATACAATTTCAAGACAATTACTAAATTTCCAATGCACTTTAGTAGCTGTAGGGCATTAATTTAACGATTACTTGTTAATTTTCCTGCAATTTGTAGGCACCTAGTACGTGATTGAAGGACGTAGTGTTCAAAATAAGGATTTAAATTTTGTATTGTTGGATATGTTTATTCCTATTTGGGGGTTCAAAAAGAAACACACATTGATAGATGGAGTAACCATTTTCAAGCCACTGCTTATGCAGTGTAACATTTAGCTAATTAAAGCATTTACCACGTCTTGTCAGTGACGATCTGTATTTACTAGCCAATGAGCCGTAGTATGTGATCGCAAAGAAAACTGGTCATTATTCAGCGATGATTGATTACAAAATTGTCAATAAGTCAAACCATTTTAAATTCCAGTTATGTTGCAAAAATGTATTTAATAATTTTCTACGACAATTACTAAATTATAAATTAACGCAAAATGTTATGAACAATCTTTCAATACATATTTTAAAGTAGTTGTTAAAATGAATTAAAACAGTTCAATACCTCTTTATAAAACCTCTTTTTATTAAGGTTCGAAATTAAAATGTTACAATCGTAATTTTTTGAAAAGCCAGTTTTATTTGAACTAATTTTACAAATATGTACTTACTACCAAAATATTCCTAGAGGATAATAGACCATCTAAACTCAAATATCCAGGTAGGCCAATTTTTGGAATCGAATTTATTAATTTGAAAATGGATTTGTATTATTTGAGATACACAAGTATTTATAAATAAAATAAGACTTTATAGCAATAACAGTGCCTGCCACCAGACATTCCTTTTGCAAGTTACAATAAAAGATTTGCGTTAGTAAGCATAATAGGAGTGCCATATCAATATGGTTCAAAACAGTGCGATTGATGAGATTCATTAGAGCATAAACACTTGCTAACCAACTGCTCCGTTAGAGAAAAGCGTTGCTCTCTGGTCAGAGTCATGGTTGTTATATAACTGTGTCGTTTATATTTGACAGTTCTGAGAACACATATGCAGTAATTTGTTTAGTATAACCCGAGGTTACGTTACCAAGGTTGTCGCTGAGGAACAAATGTTGACATGTTTTTGCCATGTAGTCAATACAAAGAACCAGTTAAACATTTAAATTTAGAGTAGTTTTTAAAACTTCTAAGCTGTATTCTCTAATTGAAGATATGTAAGCTAAAACTAAATTCAACAGCTAAATTAACAGTCCAATGCTTAGTTTTAATGTTAAATACCATACCGTACTTATTGTAATGAGTAGAAGATTTTAAATTGCGAATCTTTTACTGCTATTGACGGCTATTAATTTAAATACAAAATGACAAGTTTTGTTCAAAATGTTCACAGTCAAAGTCTCCTAAAGACCTTAAAATATTTCGGCATCGGGATCTAAGATGCAGTGGAATATTTTCAAGTTCGGTTAGTTCAGAGAATATCAACTCAAACTTCTAGTGTGTAAAAAAATGACAATCCATATTTATTCCCACTCTTTATTCTGCCTTCCTTACACATAAATGCACAGTTTTCATAAGCGTTCTCTCTTGCATAGCATTATTCTAACGGGTTTCTGTCGCACTTTCACTATCAACCTTTCTGTCTCCAACATTGCAACAATAAGACGTGTACCCTACATGGGTTGTAAGTTTGGCGCTATTTTATCATTGTAAACTCGCTCAAAAATAAAGTACAACCATGTTAGATTTTACGCTAAAGTAACAATGTCAGTAGAACATTGCTTTAACCACAAGAGCTATATAAACCAACGCCCGAAATCAGTAGTGCACCGAAATCTTCTCTGGGAGGTATCCGGAATACCGGGGAGTCGAGAGCATAGAAACCCTCGATAACAACAAGGGAGTTAGGGGGTCCTCCCCAAAGAAAATGTCGAAATATTAGGTTCTAGAAACGTTATTTTATAGTAATTCTAAACTAATAACTGGAGGGCAAAGATCAAGCCAGAGTATATAGCTTACAGTAAACCAACTGTACCACCAACCATCAGAAAGCTTATACAGGAATAATTAAAATATTCTGAAACACACACAGTTTATATATGACGTATATTTCACTAAAACGAAATGTAATTACAACATTAACAAAATTTTGTACAAAATGGTTCAGTTTAAATCATAAATCAAGACCGAATCTAAATCTTGATGTTTAATCGCGGATCAAAAAGTATAGATATTCGAGTTTGAAAGTTGACTACAAACTACTTGATAGGCTACAATAAAGGGAATTACCGTTTATTAAACTTTAGTTCGTGTATTTCTACGTTTCTACATAGAAAACTGTTCACTAAAACAACGAAAATATACCGGTTTTGGTGCTCTTCAACCAAACTGCTACTTTGAAAATTCATATATCGGATGTTTATGCTTTGTTTTTGTTTTTGTTTTTGAGGATGGTTGATTTGAGAAGTTATCCTTTTAAAACAGTTTATTTCTGCTGTTACAGTAAATGTTAACTTGTAACAACAACAAAACAAAGAAGGCGGCGTTAATTATTGAAGGGATTTATAACGTCTAAACATCTTAATCTGTAAATATTTATGATACATTCTTTAAATTAACGTAAAATAATTACACTGTTGAATGTTTCTGTGATTTAAAAGATGTAACGTAGATGAAACCACATCGCCTAATGTGGTAGCATATAGTGCAATTAATTTCAATTTAGTTATAACTTATAAAAAACGTGCATTCACCGAAAAGTCACATTATGACGACGTGTTGACAAACTTCTGTTTGTTGTTCATTAATATTCAGTAACCTACATAACACTTGAGCATTACAGAGTGATGTGAGATTAGAACAATTAAGAGGTCAAGTAGGTCATGCACGTGTCAATTACTGATAGCTGCAGCAACCTTGACAATAAAATATGCTACTTTATCCTAACCAATATGAAGGTCTTTTTTAGTTTTGATAGAAAATTACGCATTCTAAAACTGACCTCTAATCAAATTCATCTTATTTTCCTTGTCTGGAAAGTACACTTACTGTTAAAGATAACTTTTATTCAATGGAAAGTAAGAAGGAAAAATAGCAGGAAATTACTGGTGATAAGATTTAAATAATATTTCCTGTCATAAATTTCGCTGTTTGCAAGTTCCTAAACTTGCATTTGGGCATTGAAGGAGTAATAGGGAAATAAATAACTGAAGGAAAGTAAAGCAAGTAAGCTATAAGAAGTATTGTGCAGAACTAATTGGTAATTAACAAGATCGATTTATCCTATAGGAAAAATTGTTCTGTCAACGTTGAAGTAAGTTACAACCAACAGGAAAAGGAGGCCTTATATTATTAAATTGTATTTCGTTGTTTTTCAGTTTTGTGTTTTTTACTAGCATACGAGTAGCTTAACAACACAAAAAGAACGTTGGAGAGGTGCGTTGGACCGTTCCATTATTGTGAGGATTACAATAATATGAGTAATAATGGCCTTTACTTTACAATATCAACTTAAATATAACATAAAGTGTAACGATACTTTTCTTGAGATTGTTCTTCTTCGTGCAATTATATTCACTATTCTGTGTAGGAAACTTTTGGCGTTTCACGATTGCCTCTTATTACATTAGGTCATTGGGTATCAATCGATGTCTATTAATAGATCAGCTTGGCGTATCGGCGCAACAGAACAGTTATCATCCTCTGCTCCCCTGATAGGTCAAGCGGTGTTAACAAGGCCAATCAATCTGTTACATACGATACGTGCGACCGAGTTGTTGATGTGATGATCTAGCGGTTCATGTGACCTTGACGTGTAGAGGTCACTGTCTCGCTAGTACTGCCTGCTAGCAAGCACGGGAGATGTGAAACGATAACAGCAGGTGAAGGTCGGTTTGATTCATGGCTTTGTGAAGAACCTCTCCAGAGTTTGTTGACACCGAAAATTATACTGCGTTTTATATCTTGATGCCGCATACCGTGCTTCGTGAACAAAGATAGAAGCTGCAAATTGATAATATGATCTGTGTCAGAGGAATTTAATCTTACTACCTTATAACTTTCAGATTATCATTACCCCCACAATATGCATTGGGCTGCAATAGAAAATGTAACTCGGGTACAACGAATATGACTAAATTAAACACAAACATTAAAGAAAGTAATAGAAAACTTCGATCTGAGTTGTATTCATAGGTCTTTAATTCCATTTAAAAATCAAAATCACGAAGTGACATACCCAATAGACCTTCAAACGAGTTATGAAACACCCAAAACAGTACATATAACCTTGTCATTAATTTAGGTGAGGTGTCGCCCCAGGAGGCACATGAATGAAATATTGTCCCAAAACCAAAATAAAAAAGTAATGCACATAATATTCCGGGATGAGAGAGCCAATTTATTGTTCAAAAACTTAAGAACAAATCTAAATTTGCTTAAAATGTATCATAACTGCTTGTATTGGGAGTTGAAATGAAAGAGCAGTTTAGCACACTTAAAACTAATTTGTAGACGCATAAATTTTAGGACAAAGAGACTAAAAATTAATGGTGATTTAAAGATATTTTCAACATATCTCATTGGCTGAAGCTAATTCACTATTATTTATATTTATGGTAGCTGGTATTACGTGTGTCAATATAAAAACATATATCATCTAATATCAATATATCATTTGGTATTTTAAAATCTTTCACTACTTGTCTATTCCGCAACAAATACTACTGATGAACCATTTCATTCTACGGGGAATTGTTTTGTACCAATTTCACAACAAACTAGATATGTTCTTGGTATTCAACACAAATTGCTCTCCTCTCTTAAATAAATATATAATTACAATAATTAAAAATATACTATACGGACTACCATTTCAGTTCCTAAACAGTATTATTCTATTTCTCCGAAATCACTAATATCACAGATTACAGATATCTATAGTCTGAGTTAATATTGTTACCCAACTAATAATAAAACGACCACATTACGTTTAATCTCGTCTTGTGGCAGGAATAAGCAAACCATTAATGTGTAAAGTGAGGATTTCCGCCAACAATTAACGTCATCTGCAGTGTTTACTATCACTTCGGATGGAGGAAACTGGACAAGGAAGACGGCACAAATAATCTGCCAGCGCTCACCATGTCTTCACAGGAAAACCCGACATACCTTGATACCAGTGCTGCACACACGAGGGAAGGTGAATCCCCGATCTACGGGTACATCACTTGGTTGAGCAAACAAAATTGTCCGTTTTCCCGTTCTTACTCAGCAGCTAAATGAGAGAAAATCTATGTTTATTTTGGTCAAAACGATTATTTACGTTTTACTTTGTAATCTCCGTTTTAGTTACCATGCCCATTTTATCAGCTTCAGTCTTCAAAATATGCTGTCTTCAAGTAACACGCTTCTTGGTTATTGGGAACAACCGGATTTGATTGAGTAAATCCAACCTATTGATACCGAGTACGTTGTATAACGTATGGTACCTCCATTCACCAAATCCGCCTCGGCAAGCCACCGGCTTGTGGTGACCTGCAGTTGGTAATTCCCCGCTGGATCCTGCCCACTTTCTCCGCTGCCACCGGCAAGTCGGCAAGGTCGTCTGTCTCGGCACCGGCAAGATGTCGAGTTAGTGGGGCGAGGACGCCGTCGTACGCGGATCGCGGAATCACGTTATCGCACCCGCTCACCTGCGTCAGTAGCACCTCACAAATACGTCTGATTCTTGATAAGTGCTAGAAAACATGTCGGGAAAATCACACTACCTTGTAAAAGCCCGTACTCTTAATTATAATATAAGAGGTAGTGGATTACACTTTTCTGGGTCCCTAGACACAAAAAAGTTGCCCAAACCCTAATAACATCGAGCTTCTCCATAAATTGTAAAACATACATTACGCATAAGAATGTATAAGTGTGTATAATAATAGTCTACTCAATCCAGTCATGATATGATTTAAAATGGCTAAATGCTTTAATAAATTTTTAATTTTAAAATTAAAGTTTTCTTTATATATTTCTCAGATGTTCATGCCTTATTTCCTTGGGGTTTCTGTTATGTAAATATAATATAGCAAATTGTAAAATTATGTGTAGTTAAATGCAAAATATTTATTGTATATATAATGCAAAATATATATATATATATATATATATATATATATATATATATAATGTTTTTTGGTTGTTTATCAAGTAATTAATGTATGATGATACAATGTATTTGGAATTTAAATTTGTGATACGAATTTTCATCTCCACGTATGCATTTTTAATTAATAGTTGTAGTATGTGTTTATATGTTTTTTTTCTTACATTTTCCTCTCAAATAGCTTCGGCTACAGGGGATAAAAAATAACTGCATTGTAAACAAATGGTTATTTTTGAATAAAAAAAGTTTGAAATCCAAAAAAATTTGAAATCCATTCCTCCAACTTGGAATTATTGGTTACAAACTATGTTTTGTGTTTGTTAACACAGCCATATTTATTTTGGAGCCATAAGACTCAAAACTGTAAGCAAATTAAAAGGGGTCTAGATGTTCTTTAAGAGTTGATTTTGAATAGGCCTACATGTTTAATTAGTTGAAAAATTGCGCATTCAAAATCAAGAAACATTACAAAATCCCTCACTGTTATTACTTGGGTGCAAGCTAAATTAATGGCATTCCCTAATTACCTTGCGTCACCACAACATAACTACAACCTTGACTATTATTCTTATCGTTACCTAATTCTGGTTTCCTTTGTAAACTTTCATTGCACAAATTGGAACAACGCAGGCCTATAACATTATACTGGACTTTCCTTAACTTGTGAATTCCGTTTAATGTATTGTTATCAACTTTAACTATTCTTATTATTTATTGTAATTTAAAAAAGGGAATCCACTATTAAAAATTCTGTTTAACTGGCATTGCCATTTTTTAGGACAATTAATCACTAAGCGAATCAGTGAGTGGTGTTTCATACATGTGAGTTTAGGTCGATAAAATAATAAATGCGCAATTGTAATGACGTATGAAACTAAATATTTAAGGCAAAAGCCTTTAGAACTTGATTTAGAACCTGACACCTACGAAAATGTCGAACTGAATAAAGGCGAGCAAGCCGTCACTTGACGTAGATAGACCATCGAGCGGATCTGTTGAGTACTGACGTCAGAACTATGACGTAACGGCGCGGTGGTTCACCTCACTTCCAGCCTTCCAGCTCCAGCAGAGCGCGAGGCCAGCCGGCTGGAACAGGGTCTGGAATTCCCAGGAAAGTCTACAAAGCTCTTCAGAGCCCCAGACCTCCAGTTCCAGGGACTGCGTTAAAAATTAATCTCTTCCAGGAGATAATGCTTTAACTAAGTCTTTCCATGTTTCCTAAGAAATGGGTTGTTGATTTATTTGCTCTTCTCGGGACCTGCATACAAGATAACAATCAAATCACTGAGATGAGAATTTCCCTGTTACGTTTTTCAATTTTAATATCATCTTAGTTGAAGAGTAAAATATACTGTGTTGATAATAGCCGTATACCACACAACCTATTCTCCTAAAAGTTATTATTTTATAATATATTTAGTTTTGTGTTCAAATATTGAGTAAAAATACCAAAAACATAATTTGACAAATTGTAATGAAATTCAAATACCCAGACTTGTTAGAAACTGTTAAATTAATAGTTAACGATATCAATTTAAGCTGCTTATCTTTTCAGTTCGGAAAGTAAGTATACAATATGTGTAATGTTTTAATGTCATATAGACATAGAATTAGGTATCCCAAGGAAAATATTCCTGTCTCAACACCAAATATATCTCTTGTCCCTGTAGGACTATTCGCTTATAAAAAACAACATTCTATTCAATCAATCGGACTAATATTTCGTATCGTTCCATTATAATTTATTCACTTAAAGATCATTTTGTACACATACAAACTTTGATGAAGCATTCATTAGAAAATGGATCACCGTGACTTTTCAAAACACGGCTGTCCAGACTAGGGGGACCTTGAAGCAAAATTTTGTAAGCCCATGTAAAAATTATGATAACCACTGGACTGCTAATCGAAAAGTCAAATGGCGTAGTGATAAAAAAACTGTTAGGCTTTCTCAACTCATTGCGTTATAAGACTGATCGTAGTAATTAGCGGTTTAATGTTACCGAGGTCACATTTCCATATTACATTTCGCACACTTACCCATGTTTTGCGTTTAAAACCAGCTTGACAGTTTTTTGTCGATGAGCTGTATACTGCAGCCGCAAAGGGTATTTTAAAATGTACAATTTTTAAGCGTCGCGTTACGTAATAATATAGCATAGGCTACAGGTTGATATAAAGTCTCCTACTGCTAATTTAACAGTCGAAGATAGAAAAATATTACTTAGACAATGTTTCTAGATAAATATTGCCTACTTTTTGATACATTAAATATTTTCGAGCATTGTATCTTGAAGCGGAGGCGCCCTCAACTAAAAACGTTCAAATAGTAATCCATAAAGTTTAATTTCATAACAGTGTTAAAAGGTTAAATATGATAAATTAAAAGAAACCTTTTCAACATTACTTTATACTCTGTTATGTATGACATTTTGTCTGGAACGAATATCACTGACTGACTAAGTAAGTACCAAAGTTCCAAAATAATAAAAATTATTTCCGTGAACTTGACGAACACAGATCTTGTCTTCACGAAGATCCACGGTGATTGATTAACAACGAATGTTGACCACGAAATGGCGCTGTCTTAAACTCCTTGACCACGAACCTGCCTAAAACAATCGCAAACTAATCAGCTTTAAGCCGTGACATTAATTAATAAAATAAAAACTGCTTCACCAGAAGGGTTGGACACATACAACTTCGTTACTGACCTTAATCATGAAAAACAAAAACATAAGAACACAATTACTTCTATAATAATTGTACTGTATTATTCGATAAGATTAATATTTAATAAAAATAAAATTTGACATACACATAGCTTACGTTCTCTATAGACATAAAGAGTTTCATGAATATTAATTACCCACAGGCATTTAAATGGAATAGAGACCTTAGAAAACTATAATACTTAGACAGGTAGTGAATTATAATACAACAACGAGAAATAGTTGCGTTTGAAATATAGATTATTTTGAACCATAAATATCAAATTGATTCTTCACACACCAAACCTCAAATAAGAGCAAGTGGCAATTTTGTTTAGCTTTTTAAACTTAACCAATAAATACTGAAAAAGTCCGTACCACAAACAAGTTTACTTTCTACTTAAAATACTTATATGACTCCATCATATTAGATCTTAAGTGCTTACACTAAGATTACCACGATGAACTTAGTATTCCTTTACTCTTGCCGAAAACTTGTCAAGTGTTACTGAGGTTGTTGGAGATATTAATGCAAATAGTAAATGTTGCAGAGAGAATTGTGTATTTTGTTTATAGGCTACTCATAAAACAGTTTTTCTCTCCAATGTCATAGCCCTAATGCACTCTATTTAAACTTAAAAGTCCAGTTATTGTGCAGTGGATCAGGATACCGAAATATCTTCCAGTGACCATCACTCATTTTCAAGTGTTTAGTAAGCTGTTTACAAAGAGAATGGCTATGACGTAGACTACTTATGAGGAAATCACGTGGAAAGCCGCTGGTAACTGCTCGTATCTAAATAAAATAACACTTTTATAACATTACACATAATCCATAACTATTAAAGGCTTTCAAATTTTGTTTTGTCACATTACATTCTTTTTATGTTTAGTTTTACATATCACTGTAGTATCGAAGATGACTTAGAAGATTGTACAGTATAAATGTTTCTCTTTTAAATTCTATTTATGAACGACCGCTCTCCGACATTATTATCCGGTACTTTAGGTTGCGATGCTCAGAAAGGATTTGAAATTTAACTTATGTCAGTGTTTATTATTGTTACCTACTGCTCGAGGGATTGAAAATTTAAATTATGACTGTCTATAGACTTGAAATTTTGAATAAAGCTTTATTTCTATATAGGCAACACTGAGTTCGATGATGGTGCAAATCACAGTCACTCCATGGGATTTGGCTGACCGTTAGCGAACATTTTTACATTGGTCTTATGGGTAACCGGAAACGGATGACAACGAGAAAATTGCAGCATAAACAAATTTGTAAGCTAACTGACCATAATTGATTTGTAAAACCATATAAATTCTTAACATGTGACGTAGTAACTAACACATGTAGCCTAATTAAATATATATTTGAGGTATTACATGCAATCTATTTAAAACTTGCTATGCGACACGTCTAATATCGAAAGCGACGTAGAAGATCGTAGAATACAAACTTGTCTGTTCTAGAAAATGTTGGTGGGTGACCATTCTCCAAGATTTTAGATGGCAGAGTTCCATGAAAGGACTAGCAAACATTATACCTAACAATGGTCCCTCCAGTTCAAAGTCCAGGATTCTGTCCATACACCGTGCGGGTGGAGTAGAAGTTTATCTATTTGTCAAGGGCAAAGGGCATTTATAATTTTTAGAATCTTCATGGACAGGAATAGATATTCACGATAACTAAAAATAACAATAAATACAAACACAATAGCCACTGGCGATAACAAGAAAGGGAAAACAAATTGTTTGTTGGGAAAATTCGTAGAACAATATATATGCGAAAATCGTATTAGTGACTATAATGAAGGAAATGAGAGCACAATGGATTTTGTTACTATTACTACCGGAATTTAGGGTTATTAGATAGTATTGTTATAGTGGCCGTTTAGATGTATATCACCAAGGGTATTTGTCCCAATAAACTGGCTCTTGTGGCTTTTCCAGTTTATTTAATTTCGTTGAACAATTTGAAGGAATTTAATATGACACCGAAATTTAGTGTCAGTAGATGATATTGATGTAATGGCCCTTCAGATGCATCACCAAGATCATTTGCTCCAATAAACTTGCTCTTGTGGTTTTTTTCTAGATGATTTAATTTAGTTTTTCAAATTTTAAGAAATTTAACCTTAGGTGAATTATTGTTTGAATATACACAAAGCCCAGCTTTCATCAAAGCATTAATAAAACTCTGACAGAATTGTGGGACATTTCTAGATTAAACTCGATTAATTCTCACATAAAAATATCAAATTAGATCCGATGAAATCGATTTTCGAATTACTTTAGTATGCCATTGGCCAGAAAATCTCACCTCTAGACTGTAACGTGTCTCCGAATCATTCTAGTATTGGTCTGTTTAATTTTACGATAGACAAAGCCAATCCTCTGTAATCATGGTTTCTGAAATTATTTGCGATAGAAAAGAATTCGAGGAGATAGAAAAAATTGATTTCTGCATGTCTGTCTAGCGAGATGTGGCGTACCTCCTACTTAGTTAACTGCTACTAAATATGAAGAATCAGTATTTGTTCTAATTTTATTATAAAGTCAACAATTTTTCTTTAAACTAAAATGATGCAAAATAGAGTAGTAAGATGTAATGATGCAGATTATGCTTTATATTGCAAATATTCATAGGTTGGTGATTGTTATCAAACATTACATCATTGATGACGATGACACTCCGTTTTTTGAGGTAGATATTTTTAGATTTGCAATACAAAATACAACTTAACTAAGTCCTAATATTGTAATTTAAAAACGTCGGTATTTATCAATAATAAGATTCATAATATCTGCCGTTTTGAAATGGGGAAATATATATATATATATATATATATATATATATATATATATATATATATATATATATATATATATATAAAGATTTTTCATCTCACCACCAAACTGTCACATCATGTGTGCTAGATTTTAATTTTGTTATGTACGTAATGTATAAACACACAATGTGTTTTTATTTAAAACCTTCTTGCCAAATGAATAACACATGAAAAGAATATTCTTAGAATAATAAATAAGAACGTTTTCTTATACAAATAATTTTTTTCTTCTTATTTTTCAATTAATCATATTACAAATTCTTCAATGGGTTTTTTTTAATGAATATTCTGTAGTACTACTATCAGTAGTACATGTTCGGAGAAAGAAACTAAGTGAGAAAGTCTTTCAACAATGTAGTTACGGGTTTGAACGGTAATTTTGATGTAATATTGAATAAGATTACCTAAGGTGCAGTGTCTGATGCAAGAATGCAGACGCTTTTCTGGAGTTCAAATTAAGATTGTTGCGTTTTTTGACGCGATAGCATCCAGGAATTGCAATCTGTTGATTGAAGAGAATTGCATCTTCACTATTTTTGTAACAACCATTCTGGTAAGGTGCTAGTTTAGCAATTTTGTTGATTATTGTGAAAGAGTAATACACATTATATCCGTACATACATTTTAAATATCAGTTTATAATGTAAAATAAAATAATGAGGTGCTGTGTTACTATATGGCAAAATGAATTTAACGTTCTTTTAATGTAAAGAAAATATGATATTTATTATATAACAGAGTATTATATCAATTATATCTAAGGAGTTAAATGGCACTTTTATCCAATTCAAAAAACAAAATAGGATATTAACTTAAGGCCGTTTACAGTGACAACAGTTGATTTTAAGAACAAAGTTAAACATAAATTTTATTTAGTTAAAACATATTTGTCTTCTTCTTGATTATTAAAAAAACTCCAGCCATCTTGTACTTTATTCTTTGAATAATATTCATATACTGTACACTTTACAAGAAACCTAAAAAACGCTTGGATGCGTAATAATTGTATCTTAAAATTATGACTCATCTCACATTATTCGTAGAAAAACAAAAATATAGAACTTAAAAATGGTTAAATGATTAATATAGTTTTTATGAGGAATCTGAAGATTGTTTCGTTTTACTACGACAGATCTTATAATATGAACGTCAAGTAGATAAAAAAAATGGTATGATAAAACTATATATGCACAGAGAATGGTCGAATGAAGATGAAAAGAGAAAAGCAAGAAAGTTTGCACGCGTGGCTGGCACTGCCGCGCGACACCCAGCATTACAACCATGGCTATAGCAACTGTTAGCAGCATGATAACAGCTCGAGTAGCGTCTTATCTGAGTACCGAGAACGGCCAAGGTCATCTGGCTGCAGCTTATATAATTGTTAGGTACTTCCCACATCATTATTGGCTTCAAATTTAAATTATTACATCCATTTGTCAGAAATCTAGAAATTTATCATTTAAGTTAGTTTAAAACGTTGTAAGTTTCCTGTTGGTAATTTGGTAGCAGACAATAACAACAGTGCTTTTCCCAACGTTAAGTTCATCATATTGTTTGATTCTTCCTAATCGGAGAATGAGATTATTGTGTATTACATTTTTTGTCTAGACTACAAATACAGTACAGTCGCAAATAGCTATATTAATCAACAACAACTTTGGGTTCTCACAATTCTTCCATGTTATTTTATCTCATACAATTAACCTTGATGTATCGAATCTTAACGTTTTTAATTAGCGGTATACAACAACATCGAAGTGTTTGGGAGGAAATTTCTATACATCGAATAATATGGGAATAATTTTGATCCCCAACCCGCTGCGCATGTTTATTAACTATATGTACAGTTTTGCTAATAGTCTAAAAATAAAATACACAATTTTGTTAATTTATGGTATAAAACGTGACATCAGTAACAACAGTAACTCATACTGGATTTTGGTTCATTTTAAAATTCACATTGCCCTTAAACTAAAAAATCAACGTATTGAAAACATAGATAATTCTGGTTCCTACAAAATATTCGTCAATTTAAATCAGTAATGAAACTGAACGATGAGAAATTTTAGGCAATTGTACGATTAGCTTAAGAAAAAAGTATATGTTTCATTTAGGCATATAATTCATTCACCACGATCTTTATTAACGACTACCCTCGATAAATAAAACTTCGATATCATTACTCGATACATCGAAATTTACCCATCTCCGTCAGGTCCGATATAATGAGGGTGGCTGAACATTATAATGATGGCCATAAAATATACCCCACGCAATTCCTTAATGATTGTAGGTAAAAATTTCGGCAGATTTTTCTAGGCCAATAGGCCTACGTTGACATAACATTAAACATTTTTTGAAGTCCCCAGCTTTTTTAAATGAAAAAATATAATTATAATAAAATATTGCTGCCAAATACTCAGGTTTTTAATAAATTCAAACGCAAAACACATGATAATTTATTAAAACACGAAAGTTCTGATGAATATAAAAATTGAGACCTTGTGGATTTCCGTTCAATTCTTTCACCAAAGAAATCAATCCATCTTATCTTTCTTTAAGAAAGAAATAAAGGGGAAACAAACAAAAGTTTTGAAAGATTTTAATAAATGGATGTTGTAAAAATAAAAAAGCAATTTTAAGATATTGTCGCTACGAGTACATGTACTTTTCCAACAAAATTCACATGGAATATCATTACTGTGAGGTTTTTAAGAGGTTTTATTGAGGAACCTATTTGAAAGTGGTTGTAAATGCGGTCATGGCACAGTAAACAATGACTGTGCATACGGAATAAACATAAACACAAACATTTAAACTGTCAAAATTATCTCTGTTAGGAATAATTATCTGTTTAGAGTAATACTAGTTGGGTGGGTTATGGTCTGATAACTCATATATAATGACTGTGCAGACATTTGTTATCTTCTTATGCCACGAGCCTTACATGAAATTACATTGCAAGGAGCACCAGCCACGGCATTTGCTTTCGTTTGGCTAATTTTTTAAAACCATTAATTCCAACATATCAGTTAAGTATCATGCAACAAACTATTGTGGGAGTCGTCTTCTATGGTTTTGCCTTTTTGTTGACGAACTAACTACTTTTAACATGCTTTACACACATTACCATCTTTAGACTCTATATACAAATTTATTGTTATACGCAGAAGAATAATTATAGTACGGAATTACCTAGACCTTAATCGAACCAATTCATTAACACTAAAACGAACCTTTTATAGATCAAAGTCAGGACCTTGTTGTAAGCCTAGTTAATGGATATTGCAATTAATACAAATCAACAGTACTGATGAATTTGAAGTTGGCGCCAAGAAGTTTTTGACGGTAATCATGACTGTATTTCCGGAGGGTGAGCCATGAAGGTATTCACAAAACTCGAGTGCAAAGCAAAAACCTCATCATTGACTTTAAACTTGTTTCCGCTTAGCGTAACAAACCGAGGCGAACTGAACTTTATGCCAAAGATCAAATCATTGATAAATACTATCTTAATTTGTTCTCAAGATATCCTGCTGACAGTTACGCTTCGCTAACACCCAGCCAAATCCCAAGAAAGATTGTGTACCGTTATAGATATCTAACTTATCTTTTCTAAACTAAGTTTTAGACAACATTTCAAGTCTATAATTCAATTTGTTCCCGAGATATCTTGCGAAAGACAGACAGATAGAAAGGTGACGAATTTTGACAGCCCTCTGAATGATAGCAAAATATGCATAATTCAAATCTATAGGTCAATTTGTTCTAGAGATATCCTACTAACAGCTAGGATTCACTAACGCTTAGCCAAATCCCGGGGAAGATTATCTACCGTTATAGATATCTAACTTATCTTTTTTAAATTAAGTTTTAGACAACATTTCAAGTCTATTGTTCAATTTGTTCTCGGGATATCTTGCGAAAGACAGACAGATAGAAAGGTGACGAATTTTGACAGCCCTCTGAGTGATAGCAAAGTATGTATAAATCTATACGTCAATTTGTTCTAGAGATATCCTTCTGACAGTTAGGCTTTTTAAAACTAAGTTTTAGACGGAATTTCAAGTCTAAGTTCAATTTGTTCTCGAGATATCTTGAGAAAGACAGACAGAAGATGAGTTTTGCCAGCCCTATGATTAATAGCAAAATGTGCATAATTCAAGTCTATAGGTCAATTTATTCTAGAGATATCCTTCTGACAGTTAGGCTTTTTAAAACTAAGTTTTAGACGGAATTTCAAGTCTAAGTTCAATTTGTTCTTGAGATATCTTTAGAAAGACAGACAGAAGATGAGTTTTGCCAGCCCTATGATTAATAGCAAAAAGTGCATAATTCAAGTCTATAGGTCAATTTATTCTAGAGATATCCTACTGACAGCTAGGATTCACTAACGCTTAGCCAAATCCCGGGGAAGATTATCTACCGTTATAGATATCTAACTTATCTTTTTTAAATTAAGTTTTAGACAACATTTCAAGTCTATTGTTCAATTTGTTCTCGGGATATCTTGCGAAAGACAGACAGATAGAAAGGTGACGAATTTTGACAGCCCTCTGAGTGATAGCAAAATATGCATAAATCTATAGGTCAATTTGTTCTAGAGATATCCTTCTGACAGTTAGGCTTTTTAAAACTAAGTTTTAGACGGAATTTCAAGTCTAAGTTCAATTTGTTCTCGAGATATCTTGAGAAAGACAGACAAAGGAGAATTTGCCAGTAATATGATGGATAACAAAATGTGCATAATTCAAGTCTATAGGTCAATTTCTTCTAGAGATATCCTACGGATAATTAGACTTCACTAATGCTCAGCCAAATCCCATGGCGATACATGCATCATAATGGACCCGATGTTGCTTATAAAGAAATGAAGTTTCATGGAAAATTTCAAGACTATAGTTCAATTCGTTTTCGAGATATCACGTGGACAGACATGGGGGCAGAAGATAAAATTTTCCATCCATTTTAGTGATATGCTTTGCTAACTAATTTCTCCAAACAGAGTAACCGTACTTTACAAAATATTATTAATTTTTCTTAAATTAATAATCTCGGAATGGACGCTTTTGTTTAAATATGTAAAAATTAGATTTCATACAAAACCTAAAGATATATAGTTCATTCATTATCAATATACAAGTATTTTGCTGATAGTTAGGCTTCGATATTGCTTATCCAAATAACGTTATTTTAATTTTAATAACAAAAGAGTCTTCTTTTGATCTTTATCATTATTCCTTCGAGTGATTTGCTTGGATGTAGAGGCACTCTTTGCTATAAATGTGAACTAAATACTTACTCATTAATAAATCTGTGGAATCACTAACTGGAATTGATGTACAAAGAATAATAATTGTGTGAAGAAACGGAATTTTAAAAGTTGCTATCTAATCACGGTATCTTGGATATACGTCAAACAAGGAATAATAATTGTGTGAAGAAACGGAATTTTAAAAGTTGCTATCTAATCACGGTATCTTGGATATACGTCAAACGTTTCCAATCTTGAAATCATCCCGAAAAGTTTTCGTCTGAACTCTGGTCACCTTTAAATAGAAACCGAGTTTAAACATTGTGAAGCCAACTGCAGAAACCGGCAAAACACTGCAAGACCCCAAACCTTTCTGTGTTAACAGGGAGTGTTATAAACTAGCAAACCAAATGTAATAAGATTTGCACACATATTTATGCAACGTTATTTAGCAGTATTCGGGTCACATTGAACATTAAAAAATGTCTAATAACAATCAACTTTAAACAAAACACGTTTCATGTCAGTGCTATCTACAAATCGCCGCACATTTCCCACACAATCCTCATATGGAAGGACGCAAGTTCAATTCACTTTTAAACTCAAAGGTAACGCAGAAATATTCAATATCACATCTAATTAGACCAAAACCCTACAACTGAATTTGTATTAAACATTTTTAGCATGTAACTGTTAGAATTTTACCACAGCACTTGATGAAAATCAATAAATTGTATTTCATATTGATAACTTTGAATGGCACAGTCACAGAAGGAAATTGGTTTTAAAATTTTCCAATTAAAAAGATATTAAAATAATTACACTGTTAAATATTATTGTTTGTGTGTACAGTCACTTCACAAACAGCAAAGTGATAAGTTATTCACAGTGGTCGCTATCTCTGTGATTGTTTATTCTCAGTAAACTCTGTTATCTGTTGTCATGTGGTTCACAGTGCGGGCGTTCGACTGGGAGAATTATCACGCTTTTGATAAATACAGAAAATTTCCTAAAACATTACATAAATTAAAGCAGTGTTTATGGTCCAGTTTCCTAGCAGTTAAGCAAGTCTTATCTTGCTTATTTTACCGTATGTTTGTCTGTTTGTGTTTTAAAAACAATTATGTCTTAAATAAATGAAACGAGTTATTAATTAACGAGTAGTTTAAATTTTGTTTATTATACTTAACAGATGAAATCATTAGCTCATCGTTGTAATTCAACACTTCCTATGACATTTATCGGGATAAGCAGTTCGGCAAAACGATTTATAATGCAACCAAAGTGTTAAAAATTAACAGCGTATTGATCAGCAGTAAAACTACACTGATAAATCGATTAGTGTTTTTTAAGTGTAGAAATTGTTATTGCTCCATTATTAGTTGTCGTAGCAAAGTAAATAATGGTTATCTAAAAGTGACAAATATTTTACTATTCTTTAAAGCTCTCATAAAATCTTCAGTTTTCGAGTTATTAAAATTTGAACATTTTGTTTGGCCACTGTTTTAAAACCAGAGATAATATTTTCCTGAAACTTTTTTCCAAAACAGTTTTTAATCAGATGAAACAATTTGTAATGTTTGAATGTTATAGGTTTATTTAGTTCAAAGATATAATTGTTTCTAACATACAGACAGACAGACAGACGGTAAAATAAGCGATATAAGTCTATATACTAGAATTTCTTTCGTATTTTGATCTGACAAATCATACGGTGAAGTTTCATAAAGTAATTTAATGACTATTCTGTATAACTAGTCAAGTGTTGGTTGCTTAATTAATTGTTGAATGGACTTATCAGTTTGATACAATTGTGACTTTTGATAAATAATCGCAGCAGTTTAAATTTGATTACGCTGAAATCAACAAAGTCTGTGTTGTTATGAGGAGTGAAGTTGTAAACATGTGTTGGCAAGTCATCGCGTCTGTAATGTGGAATGATCACCGTGACTCAGCCGTTACTGTTCGTCCAGTCTCGCTGGCTGTTAGCAGGCCAAAAACCGGTCTGGTCTCGCATCGTCATGAGGTCTTGGCAAAAAAGACGGAACATTTGCATTAGAAATCTTAAAGTTGATTTAGATTGTACGGTACTCTTTGAAAACGCATCTGTCTGCAACACATCGGTGTTATTATTTGTTTACTTCAATAATGACAGTTACAAATAACAGTTTTTGAGTTTTATAACATAAACGTGGAAGAAGAGCTTCGTGATAAGATACTACTTAATTTGTCAACTTAAGATTAAGTTCAAAACTGTTTTAAGTTACTCATAATTACCTTTTTACACAATTTAAATTGAAAATTTCTCTTCAACTATTTCAGACCAACTTAAAAGATTTTTTTTAGCTGAAAAGACTTTAAGTGGAAATACTTAGATGGATTTTGCGAGGCAATCGAACAAATATTTCTTTTACAGCCGTCTGGTCAAACAAACAACGACTCTTGATTTGTGAAGGAAACAGGTTTTTTCCGGACATTTGCCATCGTTCAGTGAAACAAAGTGAACGATGTTTCACTGAACGATGGCAAATGTCCGGAAAAATCCTGTTTCCTTCACAATCCTTCCATCGTCAAAAATAACCTTCAAACAAAGAACTCTTGATTTAATACGATTAATATGATTTTCTTTGAGAAAATTCCATTCAAACATAATGCTGAACTCGAAAAGTAGAACCGAGGGAATTAGAAAACGAATTATTCTTGTAAAACTTCAAAATTTACAGAAGTGATGCAGTTCTTAAATAGTAAATTAAATCGGAATATATTTTACACTAGCACATACCCTCGGATTCAACCGCAATTCTTATGCAACATTCCGTGTATTTGATTGAATAGCTTCCACTATTTGAACAACACTTGGAACTATTGTAGACCAATGTAGAAGAACTCCAAAGTCGAAGTTCTTAACTTTCTTAGTTAAAGCACTTATGATGTAATACGATAAGGTCCTATGATATTTAAAAAAATGGAATTAGTCGTATATTTTGGACTATTCATCAGGTACCTATTTTTCAGTGTTAATTATTAAGACGACAAGATATTAAGACGAATTGTGAGTAATTCTTATTTCAGGTTTTGCATTTATAGTGTATAGTATATTTCCAAAGCAAATTGAAGTTTGCCATTTTTCCCCGAGAAACAATAAATAGAGACCTTAATATAATTTTGTAATTAGGCTTGCTGTAATTCCACTTACTGTAATCACGGACACACTGCGTTCGCAGACATAATTTCCTAAAATTTCCTGAAATTGTAGTCACGGACCGAGTGGCTTGTTGAAACATGCTAATGCCCAGTCCCAGTTTTGTTCCTTTAGCTGCTGTACATATGCCGTCCCACACTGTATAAGAAAACCAAATTCAATACTTTACATGTACAGATTCACAATTTTGTTCACTAGGTACCATCAAGAATAAATGTATTAATGGGATTGCTTTGTTGTCACGATGTTGAAATAAAAAGTGGTGTTACTATCAAACTTTCTTTACGCCTCTCACTCAATAAAAGTAAACAAATTGAAAATAGTGGTATAGTTAATTTAACACATGGCTGTGCTGTCGTATTACAATGTCTACACAAGAATGGTTGGTCACATTTGACAGGCTCTTTCAATCAACATTTCACAACTTTAGAGGCCAAGATGGGATTTTAACTGCTCTAGAGACTTGTGGGGCGTAGCCCGGACTCTGGAGAGATTTCCGAAATAAGAATGGGCCATTCCAGATACACTAAGAACGTCCATGTAAAGTATTAGTATATTCGGGTTAATAGCTTATGCATGACAGCAAAACAAACAGGCAAACACACTTTCGCATTTATAACATTGTTGGAACTCACAAAGAAACATACAATTAAAAGTTAATAGCTCGACTGACAGCTATTATGCCTAATCTTCGCCTATAATCTACTTGAGTCATGAGCCATTCACATATTCCCGGCTATCTCTAACTCGTCTACTGTACAGAGATGACTCACCGAGTCAGGAGTCGCTAGACGCTCGCAGCTTGCACGCTGAGTCATACTCCCTTCAAATCCGCTTGTACACAAGAAGTTGTTGATGCTTCCGAGAATTAACCAGATTTCCCCCTCTTATGCCTATCTACCAACGATATACCGTTAAGTTCGGAAAAGGTCAGTATAACTTAGTCGGTATGCAAACGTAAAATGTTAGTTGTACCAGCTCCAAAAATAAGTTCCAAAATATTATAATTAAGACGACATTTTTAATGATTGTCTTGGTATAAGTACCACGTCACGTCTCATATAAAATATCCGTCTGCAGTCCAAATCAACAGAGAAATCAACGATAATTCTTACCTGGATAGTGTTAATTCCGCCGATATTGTGTAGGTCAGTCAGAGATTGGGCGAACCACTCACTATCTACGTACGCACTCTATCCAATTAATAGCATCGTAGAATCTTATGGCCTTCACTAGATACAATCTCTGTTAATACTTTTGGTTGGCTACATATTTCCATGCATCTTCGAACCACTGATTTTTGTTTATATAGTCACGTTAAGTCACTGACACTAAAATTGTAATTATTGGGTTAAGACCCGACATCCACACCTCATCGATTCCTTCAAGACTTGCAGAAGATTTTTGAATCTTAAATGGGTACCATCGGAAACCCTTTCCTGACGTTTCGGGACCCCAACCAGTTCTAGGGTCAGTGATTAGGCTAAGTAGTTACTGAAAATCTCCATCCCCGTATTGCGATATAGCAGCACCAGATGCAGGGGCTACTGAATGAGCAGCATATTTCAGCAAATACTCTCTTTCATAATATGAAAACATTTTGCACTCGTGCCATTTTAAACCTTTTCCATTGAATTAAACCGCAAATAATTGAAATCTAAAAAGACGTCATTATATTTACGTGGGCTCGCCAGAAATGAGCCTTGTGACGAACGTTTGCATAATGCCAACTGTCCGGATGTGCAAAATTTGTTGTCAACAAGAGAAACGAGGTCAGGCTGTCAGTAGAACAAGCTGCCGTTGTTGATAACGGACTGAGTCAGTCCAATGTTCACTGGTCAAGTGCGTGGCACTTTCACTTAGAGTGTTAAAATGTGTCTGAGTGTCCTCAAAACATGGTCACATAAACCACGATAGCAGAACCTACTGAAGTGTTTGTTGTATGGTGTTTGTTAGGCGGTGTTAGTCTCCGTTTCAACTGCATATAAGTGCAGTTTGTTTCTGCTCTATTACAGCTTATTAAAGAACTGTTTTAGGCTGCAAAGGCTTCAACTTATGCAGAAGCTACACGGGAGAGCAAAATACCGCATGGTCTAAGACGTCAGACTATCGGAGTTAGAAATAGTGCGGGCTCAAACCCTGCCTGTGACTGAACCACTGTTTAAAGTCTGGATACACGGCCGGTGGCGGAACGTCACGTCACTTCACGTCCAAATTCTGATGGAATGTTTTATATTAAACCAGATGGGAGTTGGATACACCACAATGCCCCGTCACGGAGTTAAGAGGATGCTCCCAGGAAGGCCTGGCTACAAGGAGTTGGGAGGATGCTCCCAAGAAGTTCTGGCTACACGGTGTTGGGAGGGTACTTCCAAGAAGGCTTGACTACACGGAGTTGGGAGGATACTCCCAAGATGTTCTGGCTACACGGAGTTGGGAGGGATACTTCCCAAGAAGGCTTGGCTACACACGGAGTTGGGAGGATGCTCCCAAGATGTTCTGGCTACACGGAGTTGGGAGGGATGCTCCCAAGAAGGCTTGGCTACACGGAGTTGGGAGGATACTCCCAAGAAGTTCTGGTTACACTGTGTTTGGAGTATGCTCCCAAGATGTTCTGGCTACACGGAGTTGGGAGGGATGCTCCCAAGAAGGCTTGGCTACACGGAGTTGGGAGGATACTCCCAAGAAGTTCTGGCTACACTGTGTTTGGAGTATGCTCCCAAGATGTTCTGGCTACACGGAGTTGGGAGGGATGCTCCCAAGAAGGCTTGGCTACACGGAGTTGGGAGGATACTCCCAAGAAGTTCTGGCTACACTGTGTTTGGGAGGATACTCCCAAGATGCTTCTGGCTACACGAAGGCGGACCCAAATTTTATTTCAGCAAGTGTTTTTTAATTTTATTTCAATACAAGGATAGTCTAATGCGTTACTTAATTTACTCGTTGACTTAAACAGAAAACAATGATAATAAAAACAATGTTAATTGATATTTACATTAAAGTGTGTAACCAATGTTAATAAATGCACACAGTTTAAAGTTAAATGTGTTTACTGTAATTATTTAATGTCTTCGCAACATGAAAAATAAAAAAATTACATCTAACAAACGAAATAGCTCAACTGTTTATAACAATTAGGTTCTTTTGTTTTGCAAAAGTTATAAAGGCCTATGGTGATAATCGCCTAATTCTTAATTAAATGAAACGCATATTAGTGTATAAAAGATAGTTATTTATAACAATCGGCGTAAATGAATTAACGAAGGAATAATTTATTAAATTAAACATTTTCACTCATAATGAAACTCACAAGTCATAAGTGTCGTATAGGTATTTCCATATCATTGTATTGTCCGCATACCATCTTGGCTTTAAAGGTGCTCAACTAAATTTAGCTAATACATCTATACTGATTCAATTATATTCATATGATGCTAAATAAAACTAAAAATCAATTCGTGGTTGTACCTACTTTATTAACGCTCATTTAATAATAAAGAACTGTACACGTTTTATTGTCGGCCGTGCCCGGTTGTAGTAAAATGACGATAAGAACGAATAAGACCACCTGTAGATTTACGGGTCAGGTTCCGTTATTTCACCCCATGTTTTTAAATCGCTACTATAGCCACGGAATTGATTGTTTTAACTATTTATGATCATAGATGAGTACGGAGGTACTAAACTAGATAGACACTGTTTGTTTTCCTTGACGACGTCTTATCTTATTAGCATCAGGCATGCCCAGACTGTTCTTGTTATCGAAATGAGACGAGTGCCTCCGGCCATCAGCGCGGGGCAGCATCGAATAAAAGAAAAACATCCCTCGAGATAGTACCTATCAGTAAAATATAAAATTCTAGAGGGGCTGATCAGAAATATAAATTGAAATGATTAGTTCACCTCAAACAATCAATTCCATGGCTATAGTAGCGATTTAAAAACATGGGGTGAAATAACGGAACTTGACCGATTTACGTTCTTATTCGTGGTTGTAGAGTTATGAGATCATACGTCGATATGTTTATAGGTAATTGACAAAAATATCAAACTTTGGTGTACTCATTGTTTAAATATATATATATATATATATATATATATATATATATATATATATATATATATAAAACATACATACAACACTAAAAACTTTAGTATGTGCATTAATTACATTTTTAAAATTACACAACAATCATAACGGTAATATAAACATAAGCTCATTAAAGAGCATGAGGTTAACATTGTTTTATGGGGAAAACTCATTTCACTATATCCGGCTCTTAAATCAATGAAATATATACTTACATATTTCATTGAAAGTATAGATTGGTGAAGTTCCGCCACCAAGTAGCCAGCAAACACTCCGTTGCATAAGGGATAACATTCCGCCACTGTGTAGCCAGCAAACACTCCGTTACATAAGATAACATTCCGCCACAGTGTAGCCAGCAAACACTGCGTTACATCACTTAATGTTTCGCCTACGTGTAACCAGAATATACTCCGTTCAATAACGGGACGTTCTGCGTCCGTGAAACCAGTAAACACTCCGTTACATAAGATAACATTCCACCACTGTGTAGCCAGCAAACACTCCGTTACATAAGATAACATTCCGCTACAGTGTAGCCAGCAAACACTCCGTTACATAAGGGAACATTCCGCCACAGTGTAGCCAGCAAACACTCAGTTATATAAGATAACATTCCGCCACAGTGTAGCCAGCAAACACTGCGTTACATAACTTAATGTTTCGCCTACGTGTAACCAGAATATACTCCGTTCAATAACGGGACGTTCTGCGTCCGTGAAACCAGTAAACACTCCGTTACATAAGATAACATTCCGCCACAGTGTAGCCAGCAAACACTCCGTTACATAAGATAACATTCCGCCACAGTGTAGCCAGCAAACACTCCGTTACATAAGATAACATTCCGCCACAGTGTAGCCAGCAAACACTGCGTTACATAACTTAATGTTTCGCCACAGTGTAACCAGCAAACACTCCGTTCAATAACGGGACCTAACATTCCGTCCGTGTCGCCAGTAAACACTCCGTTACATAAGATAACATTCCGCCACTGTGTAGCCAGCAAACACTCAGTTATATAAGATAACATTCCGCCACAGTGTAGCCAGCAAACACTCCGTTACATAAGATAACATTCCGCCACAGTGTAGCCAGCAAACACTGCGTTACATAACTTAATGTTTCGCCTACGTGTAACCAGCAATATACTCCGTTCAATAACGGGACGTTCTGCCACCGTGAAACCAGCAAACACTCCGTTACATAAGATAACATTCCGCCACTGTGTAGCCAGCAAACACTCCGTTATATAAGATAACATTCCGCCACAGTCAGTCGCGTAGTGAGGATTTTGGCGCCATGGAGCGACCCAGTCGCTGGCGCCCCTTCCCCAACTTTTACCTACAATGATCAATCAGTGCCGACAGTTCACCTCACTACCGTAACAAACCTTTCTTGGCCATCATTTCATCAGCAATGTAAGGCGTCTTTGACCAAACATCATTTTTTATAATAACTTATAGTCTACTATTCTTTATAAAGTTTTGTTCCTTGTAAGAGACCTAGTTTACGTGTATAGCAATATGTATTTAAATCTCAATTCAAATTCCATAGGGTTTGGAATGAAAGTACAAATTTCAATATATTTAATAAATATGTATTGAAAACCCTAGTTTAAATTTGAGCACACACTATCTAAAACGTGAACATAGTAGTTAAGTAGTTACAAAACCAACTCGCATATTACTATCTTAACTAATCTTCTTTCGTGACTTCATGCTAGCAAACTGTGTTATTGTGTCGTCCAATTGATGTGCCTGGCTCTGCTGCGCTCTATAGATATGGTTGCCAAGGCACTCAGACGTTCTTGGGACATGGTGCTGCGAAAATAGTTTTTTATCAGTTTAAGTTTTGAAAATGATCTCTCTGCACTTGCATTTGTAAACAGGTAGTGTCAAAAAAAATCAAACAAGCATTCACAACATCTGGAAAGCTGGAAACCAACTTGAGCACGCACTATTAAAGTATCTGCAAGATCCCTTATACTTTTGAGTTTTTCCACGCGACTTAAAAAACAAGTTTTTAGCCTTACAAGCTGTGGACCTAAGTTAAGGAAGACGTCATCTTGGTAGTTTAAATATCAAAAATTTTGCTTGATTCTAAGATTTCTTCATCACTTGCTCCAACTAAAACAGAAGGCTTCAGACATTGGGAAACTACTAGTAATGTGAGTAACAGCCTCAAAACGCTCTGTCAGCTGTGTTGTGATTATGTCAAGGCTACGTTGAACACCTCAACCCGGAAAACGTTTCTCATTGTCTTTAATAGGGTCATCAACTTGCACTTCATCAAAAATTCTTGTCTTCTTTTTTGTTCTTGAGTCAATGAAATGTGGTACAACTTTCCATTGCAAACAAAGCTTAGTTTGCATCTGCTTTAACTGTTTGCCACTCATTCCTAAGTTTGTTAATTTTTGTTTTGAGATTTACGAGCATTTTTGTTGCGTGTTTCCAAGTCTTCTTCGGTACTTTGAAGTTTTTTTAGAAATTATGTCCATAGTTTCAAGCAACACACTTTCAATAACTATCAATATTACTATGATATTGAAAACAACATTTGATAAGTATTCTGATTTCTGGCTTTCCACTTCCAAAAAGCCCCTGAACGCTTCTTCTATGACTAGTTGTACTGGCCTGTCGCCTTCGTCAGTTTTTATCTTTATATAACGAAACACTGTACTCAGCTGGTCGGTTTTCGCTATATCTTGAGTTTGTATCAAAGATAATAGACACATAGGGACTTTTTTTTCATTTTCTTCCTTGATTTCTTTTTTTATCTCTTTGGAAATCAGGTTGATCAGCTAATTTTGAATCTGAGGACTAAGGTAGTTAACACTACGTTTTTGGTAACTTAATTAAATCTGCAAGGGCCTGGTCATATCTTGCTAGCATAATGTATTATCTCAAGGAAATTTCCTTTCGATTTAGTTGCATCTTCATCATCATTACACAATCTGTGCTCTCCCAGTGGTAAGTCGTTTGTAGCTAACGTAATAATGACGTCCACCACTCGCCTTAAAACTTGTCTCCAGTAATCAGTGGCTTTTTTTAATCTCCTCCAGATTCTTCACTATCAACTGTTAGGCCTAACTGCCAGCGATAGTTATTTCACACGCAATTGCATGACTTTGCGAATCTTCTTCATGGTCTTTTATGTTTCGACCTAAATGTGCCCAATCAGACGTACCTTTCGAAAATCCCACATCAGTATAGGCCATATTGAAAAGCCAGCATGGCTAACAATAGCAAACATTGAGGATGTTTGAATAGCATAACCAATTACGTTTTATTCTCAATTGGTTTTCTTTATTCTTTTGAAAATACCATTTCTCGTCAAATCCCCTATTTTTATTTCTCCCTTCTGATTCTTTTTGAAAATGGCCCTTTAGGCTGATGAGGGCCTAATTTTATTATTTGCCGTTTTTGTTTGGCTGTAAGAGTGTTTTCAAAAATTACCCTTATCAGAAGAACTTATAACAGCTGTTACATTTTCATTAAGGTTCAACTCGCAATCGGTACCTTCAGCTTTAACTACTAGGCCTACCTTAGAAAAAGGTTCCTGAAGAAGGACGTGGTCTTCTGCATCTTCAGGTAAAGCCTACAGGTGTTTGCTCCCAAGTCCTCATCGCTTGTAGGTACTTGTGAGCTACAAGTGGGTTCTTGAGAAACTGCAACTACTGAAGTGTCCCTCGAAAAGTAGGTAGATAACTTCTTTACTTTCTTAAGTTTCAAGATTTTCTGCGTGACCTTTCTCTAACCTTCGTTTCCGATACTCAGCACCACTTAGTTTTTTTGACATTATATACCAAAGGTAATAAATCAACACCACACAAATCACATCACAACAAAATAAATAATATAATCAATACTTTGCACTAACGCTAAATCTGCAATCACTACGCAAAGGTAAATTGAAGTAAGTCAATCACTTGGTGGGTCTGTAACGGACGTCTTTTGTCTCAGCCAAGGTCAATGACAGACTGACTGACACAAAGACACTGTGCGGCCGTGATGCGCGTGGAAGGGGCTGCTTCCCGCAATTTTATCGTTCGTTACATAAGATAACATTCCACCACCGTGTAGCCAGCAAACACTGCGTTACATAACTTAACGTTCCGCCTACGTGTAACCAGAAAATACTCCGTTCAATAACGTGACGTTCAGCCACAGTGTAACCGAGCCTTTTATCAGTACCATCGACCTTTTACTTTATCGAGCCTTATTCTATTTGATAAGACTCTTGTACAGGTCAGAGACCCATGAGAACGGGCGGATTAAAGCTTAAAGGGAAATCGGTCTCTCCCTTAAATAACAATATACGCTAGACCGAATGTCGCGTAGCAGGCTCCGCTAAAGATAGAATACGCGATAACAGGGAGGGACATACACCATAATCGAACTCAATCCTGCCTATGGAGAAGTGAAGATTCGTGCAAAATTTGAAGTCTATAATTGAACTCGGTCTCGATATATCCTGCGGTCTAACAGGCAACAGAAGATAATTCATGCCAGCCCTCTGAGTGGCAAGAGTTCGCGCTTCGCTGGCGCACAGCCAACGACACAATGCAAACGCTGTGTAGAAAGAACTGTAGGCTACTTCTATATATCAGGTATTCTAAATTGAAACATGACCTACCATACGTTAAAAGTGATGCAACGTGTCCTCACCGTCTTCAGCAAAACGGTCGATTGTTTCTAATTGTACAATTGAATATATAATTGGGTGGCAGCTGGCGTCACAGAAAATCGCATGAAATTGTCCACTCCAAGAAACTGGGGACATCAAGAGATTTCTAAATCCCCGATCACTTATGTAGCAGCATCATGTCGGTTTCGATGGGTAACTGCAACATTTCGAGAATAATGAATTTCGTCAAGCCAAATGAATCATTTCAAAATACAAACCGTAATTTGATTCACTTTGTATGATGCTTTTCTTTATCGTGTACTGTCTATAAATACCTTTTATGTAAACAATATAAACAGAAAATAATTATTAAAATATTTAATTTTATGGCATCAATCTCATGGTATCGGTGGAGGTGATGTCTTTTATTTCTCTCTTATCCCTCACCAGGATCATCCGGATTGCATACTCATTTTTTTTTTTTTTTTTTAGAAATATTGATGAATGGAAAACAACCTCAAAGGGAGATAAACAATATTAAAATTGAGTGTGTCGGAAAGTGTGTTGAACGCCAACGACAAGCTTCGTGTTCCGACAGTTCCGTTATGTTTGACTCGCACAGTAACATATTATATAACGCTGCAACACGACGACGTAGGTAACTATATACATATATTACGTCATACAAATGGAACTGATATATTAAGTTTAGTAATTTTGGTGTAGAGTAGAAATAGACTGGAGTGAACCCCTAAAATTACGAGAAATAACCAAAATCATCACCACTAAGTTATGCTATTTATACTAGCGACTGAGTTCATAGACGTATTATAATATTCATTATAATCCTGAATTGTTAAAAAATTTCAGTAATTAATATTTCTAAAAGAAATAGATTACTAATTTCGAAATCATTCTCGTAATATATAAAATTAGAAAATAAACAATTTATTTGAAACAAATCATCGACGCTTTTTGAAGCATATTACATTACAGATAAATAAGAGAAACATAATATGAATAGTAAAAATTTGACTTGAGGAAATAAAAATTAAAAATCTGTCGTAAATTGTTAACTCCTAACTTGTATTTTCAAGAGCATGATTTCGTTCTTTTTCATTCATTAGTACATTATCAAACTCGTCAGTTTAAAGTTTATCGTTTGTTTGTTTAGTACACAACTTAACGTTATTTATATTTATTAAATGTTTGTTTGTTATTATCAGTCTAAGAAAATATACAGTTGCAGAACATTAGGAAGATTGATTTAACGGAATTTAATGACTTACCAAAAAAGGTTTCATAAATTTAAATTGGAATGGACGTGGAAGAACCTAACCTAAAATTGCATACTACAGAATGGTTATAATTTTATTTAAGGAAATATGTTGGAATATGAACTGTTACATACCCAGTGTTGTTGAAAATACAAATTATTTTAACAATATGTTTATCAAGATTTTACGTAATTATACGAAACATCGCATATTTCCTTCCACCTCATAACAGTACGAACTAACGACCTCCAGTATTGCATCATGTAAGGGTATCTCCAGTACATTGTTAGTTGATACGCAATTTGCCAACTTGGCAGCAACGTGTCGGTCGATGAACCCCGTTTTGCGCATCTCTCGGTTTGCATACGTTCTTGCATCAGCTGATTGCTTTGTCACAGCGTGGATTTGATAATATAAATTCGTGTAGTTGTTATCTCCCTCCCCACCCGCCTCCCCTGTGCAGACTTGTTTGTTTACATCAGTGTTCGATCGGCGGAAAGCTCAGCACGTGTCTGGCTGGCTGGGTCTAAATATAGCCGAGGAAAGATTGACACTGCGCGCCGATTGCATCATATCGCCCGCAGCCACAGCCAGTTGGCGGGAAATCCTCATGTGACCTACACAACAACAGTTCGGTTACAACTCATCTCTTCCACGTCACGCGACTCTTATTCCGGTGGTGAAGGATTTTTGCGATGGCCATTTTTGTTGTTTGTAAACTTTGATAACTTACAACGTACATTGGTTAAAATAGTTGCTGTTGAACTGATTAATTAATTTCCCTTGGATCTGTATCTTTGCTTTTATAATTAGTACGTTTGACCATTACACATTTTATGAGGGTTAGCATTGTACAATTTTTGTTTTCGCAATATGGGCCAGCCTTGCTTAAGCATGTGCACATTAAATTGAAACTAGTTCGTACCTAAAAATACTTAAAGCTTAATGATCGAAGATGGTGGAGTAAGTAAGCAAAGGAACTCTTTCATCTGCCAGTCCTATTGCTCAGAGAATTACAATTTGTAGGCAGGTGTTCTCTCAGGAGATTCAGAATCTTCGGCTGCTTTCCGCCTAATTCTCCTTTAATGAAAATACCCAAATACAGACCATTCAGTATCTATAATATTTAAGATTGTTCCAGGAGTTCATCTGCGAAAAGCGTAGGTGACATAAATGAAGAGATTTAAGCTCAAGGACTTAAGCCTTTGTGGACTCTGTGAAATAATCACACTTTTGATGCGATGATGGAGGCGAATGCTTCTCAAGAAAGTTTCAGATATCATAATAGACAACCTAGTGATGGTATACGAGTACGCTTGATGGATTCAGTAATGTCTAACGACCTGCTTAAAGCGATAACAAACTTATCGGGGCAAATCCCAGGATCTGGATGAGTGTGTTTGATGGGGTAGATGTCGGAAAGAGGCCACATATATCTTCACCGTCCAATGGCCTCAGAAGTTTTAAATCGTCGCTACATATTACCTACATGTTCTGTCCATAAATATCTTCCAGGTGGAATACCATTGTCAGGCCCGTGCGCATGGGGAGGGTTTTGGGGGTTCAAACCCCCCCCCTTGAAGATGAAGAACTTCAACCCTAGATGAAGAAGCCTGCAAACAACTCTTTTCTAAGTACGCTACGATTTTGAATGCTGATTCTCCTGAAGTATGGATCAGTGAAGTGCGGATTTGGCGAATTCGAATTTTGGACAAAAATATCAAAAATTCTCTCGATGCTCTTGATGTCTGCAATGAGGATGCTTTTCCGAATGTCCATAAAATCTTGAGGGTAATGGCTGTACTACCAGTAACAACTTCGACAAACCAACGCTCTTTCTCAACATTACGCAGGTTGAAAAATTATTTGCGTTCTACCATGAGTGAAAATCGATTGAACGGATTGGCATCACTGAACATTCATCGAGACATTGAAGTAGATGTGAACTCAGTATTAGATGAATTTTTTTCTGTACCTCGACGCATCAACTTATTGAAAGAGTAGATCACATATATTTTTATTTGAAAAAGTTTTTACTTTGTTTAAAGAATGAGTTACAAATGTATTAAAAGTATGTAGTTTTACAATTTTATAATAAACTCATTTTCCATACGTATTAATTTTTTAATCTATTACTTATTTAAGTTTCTTCTTTTTTATTTCATAAAATAAGTATAGAACCCCCCCCCCCCTAAATAAAATTCTGCGCACGGCCCTGACCATTGTACATTTTTCGTTCTTCAAAGATTTTTTGATTATTGGTTCTAGAAGCTATACTTGGGTGGCACTACATGTACCTTTGAAGTACAAGATAAAATATATTTTTAAGACTATAGTAGTTACTTTGTTTATTACACGGGATTCCCTTGACAGTAGTTTTGTGGAAGTGGACTTTTAAGACTGAGTGCGTTATTTCCTTGCTAACCTCTCATATGAGATGTTGAGGCGGTGGGAATACGCACAGGTTCAAAGGTTCTGTATAGAAAAATTAGAATAAAGATGCCAGAAAAATACTCTATGGTTTGAAAAGAGACAAGGCTATGCATGACCCATGAAATGAAATTATAGGTAGCGTAGCATTAGGGTCTATTTGATGGTTAACCATCACACTCTCTCAGCAGGTCTACTCGTTACTCTGGGACGTGGTTTGTACTTTCTCTGGGTAAGAACGTACGTAGCCAGAAAAAAAATTTGGGGGCTCCAGACAACTGATATTTTCCCGTAGTAGACAGAGAGTAAGGCCCCATTTTGCTCCTTAAAACGTTCTTGACCCGTTTCTTTGTTAGAAGTACATTGTTTAAAATAATAATAATCGTTTACTAAAAAAACAAATGAAAATTTAGAAAAATTTGGGAGGGAGGATTCCGGACCCTTGTACCCCTTCGCTGGCTACGTCCTTTTCTCTGGGATCCTGTGAGTTTAGACCCAAACATCACTTCAATCTATCGAAAAACAAAGTTTCAACTGTTCATTTAAACATACTAGTAACAATGTTTGTTAGTTATACATAATTATTGATAAACTAATTTAATAATAAATTGATCTGAACTTTAACAACGTCTTTCGCTCAGGGAGCTGGAAAAATCCTTCCATCTGTCTTTCTCGAAAACAAACTAAGCTGTAGACTTGACATTTTGCACGAACCTTCATTTCAACACAGGCAAGATCGAGTTCGAAGGAGACGCGTGTCCCTACAGTGATATTACTTACTCATCTGGCCATGGTGGTGGTTTGCATGGGTTCAAGAGGGCAGACTCTATATGGCATGATTAACGTACTAAAGCCTGGGTTGTGGAATCTATACTTTTGCACTAAAGTCTAAGATATATTATTTAAACTTCTTATGAGTTTAGAGGACTAGTTTCTTTCTATAAATTTAGTACTAAACTGATCTAATGATCTTTTACATTATTAATTTATTATCTTTATTAATTAATTAATATTAATACAGCCAAATGTCTAAGCTTACAATGATGTCTCTTACTATACTACTTTTCTCAGTAACTAAGTCAAGGCATTTTTCGAACAATCTGATGAATCTATCCCATCAAGAGATTGAGATAGCGCCGCGTGGCCTTGGAACAAGGAAACCCATCACGCGACATGTGTTTAGCCTACTCCTACCTTTTACTCATACATGTATTAGTTGTCATCTTGAGATCTACTGAAGTAATCTGCCCTACAGTACTACTTTACGTGGAGTTCGATACAACTCAATACGTATAATGTGATTTAATATTTTTAATTCTGCACAAATTATGTGTTAGGATTAATCTTTGTATATTGTACTAATATAAAACAAAATCAACCGATCTAGTGTTAGAATTTACATTAGTTTTGAAAATAATTCAAACAACAGTAACTATAATTCATTCATTGTATTGATTGCAGACCAGACCAATCCTGTATTGTTACAGTTGTTTAGGCCTAATATCAATACAGTATAATTAACGTTTGAGCAAGGCTAACTTGGTTTAAACTACTAATATCCTACAAGTACAAATATAAACTGTCCGTTTGTATTTCTTGTTATGCATTTAAAAGAGTGTTTATAATCTATGTTCTCACAATTTTATTTGTAATTTTCCTGTTGGGGTATGTAATTTTTCTTTAGAATAGCCCAATGTGTATATATATTTTAAACATTTACTCTAAGATAGTGAAGAAAAAGAAAAATCCAATTTAAGTTATGCTGTATTACACTTCAATTGGAATATTTCAGGTAATAATAATCACAAATAAAGGAATGCATTTTAATATGTCTGTTAAATTAACTTGGAACATATCTACGAATAAAGAGATAATGTAAATACTTGATGTACTATTTGTGAGAAAATACGTTTTAAATGTTATTTCTTACAACTGTAAGTAACTACGGACATTGAAAAACAGTACTATTATGACAACTCAGATTTGATTTCTTATTGGAAAAGAACTCCTTTCTAGTTGATGATACTAATTTTGCTTGACAAGAAAGAGTGGTAAAAGTATCTTAATAACTGCAGGCGTTTGTAGAAGTAAACATCGATAGTAATAAACTAACGTATAAATTCAACTTTATCTTTGGTTACATTAACCTCTTCAGACCTGATTTTTCAAAATAATTTGACTCAATATTTGATGATAGTACACTATACTGTACACGAAAAAACTTTTCTACAGTTGTAGAAGTATTCATTTGTCAAGAAACCTACAGTTGTACACTATGATACAACTCAGACATCAGTTTTGTCTAGAGATTCTCCCTGGTGGTGAGTTCTGGAACTAGTTCAGCCTGTTTGTTTACAATCCCTCTCAGCTGTTGTTGAATATACCTCAGACAGACTATTTTGTTTGTGTGAATGGAGTTATTTATGATTATTTATTTCGATATACTTTGATATATTTTGAATATTTAAATCATAGGGAAGTTAAAGGGTAGTTAGTTCTTTCTTGCACCTCGATCATAATAGCATCCGTCCCTGTGTGTTATAATCAGCTGGCTCCAGAAAACAGCTGGAATCATTCCAACGCAGAGCTGTTCCTGTACCTCTGATCTGTTCGGAGCGCAAACTCAGCAACTCTTTGACTCGGCTGATCCCTCGGAGTGGGATCACATCAGGGCCTGATCTTCCTGTGAGGGCCCTGCGCACTGCATAACCTGAGATGTCCCAGGGCATTGATGGACGACCCTCCCTAGCCGCTTCACTCACCTAGACTTGCCTACATCTTTTTCATTGTTTATTTACTTGTTATCGACTTGACTCCATTAACTACACTTCAGCACTGTACCACTCTCACCCAACACTAAAGTGTATGTTGTAATACTCTGATGGCCATGCTCTACAGCAGTCATTGGGATATTTGTTTCAGAAGCTGCTCTAAGAAGAACCACCCTGTCTTTCACGGTTCTAATTTGTTTCCACCAATAAATTAACTTTTTAAACACTAATTATTCCAGTGTACAGTATGGTGTACAATTCATTTTACGATTGGTACTACCAGTGTTTATTTTACTAATCTGAAAATCGATGACATCCTTGAGACATCCTTTCACACTTGTGTTGAACTTTCATCCAGTTTCAAGAACTAATATATACATAATCAATTTTATGTATATTTAAATGGAATATCCTTGTATTGAATAATATATTACAAAACATTGTTCGATGTTGGTGTTTGTTGTTCGAACCAACAAGAACTGCTGTATTAAAGCAAATATTATATTTGTTCGATAATAACAACGATAAACCACAAAAAATCTTGTATTCATGAAGTCTTGTTTTCACTCACTTGAACGTAGAATTATGGGAAGTGCGTGTCTCATTTAAAAAATGTGATTAATATTATGCATACAGATGCTTTTTGGTCTTTCTTGTAAAGTGTATTTATTTTGAATAAGATAAAGTACAAGATTTAATCTAAAAAACCAATAAAAATACTTATAGTCATAGAAAGTGTTGAACTCATCAGTGACGGTGCCATGGTGCCATCGTTGACTTGCTCATTATCAATCTATATACTACAGCAGTGGCATTTATAAGTGGAGGGGCAGAAGGTCCAGGTCCCCCTTATGAAAAGAATAATATAAAGCTATGAACAATACACATTTTGTATTGTTTTCCTTCAGACGTGAACCATAGCATTATTATAAATAATTTCCTTATAAATAAAATATTAGTTTCTGTTATAAAGTGAGGCTCCAAGCATGAAAATAAAAATTTATTAATAAGGAAAATTTTACCTTTTTTCCTTGTTAAAAGTTGTAGTGAAATAACCTTGAGTTGTTCCCTCTAAGACCAATATTAAACACTATGCAGTTTTGCAAACCTTATTTTTATCATAGCATTATGGGAGATAAATAATTTTAAATATGTAATTAACACACATCCATACGCTAGTTAATAAAAATAGTTTAAAAAATTGAAATTAGGCTTATGCCAACTCGGAAAGTCAACTGTCTGTCATCCAGGAATGTTTGCTTTTACTCAATATATTTTGAATCAGATAACTATTAGTATAGTTTGGACCTATATATGCATAATGGAACCAACCAACAATTTTTTGGGAAATTGAGATATCACCGCCATCTTGAAGAGCTTGAAAGAATTTATACCCTGATTTTTTTACTTTAACTGGCTTTGAAACTACAAATGCAAAAAAAAAAATCATGAAAAAATATCAAATGCTGTATGTCGGATTCAATATTAATGAATAAGGGAACCAAGTGGCTTGGTTCTTTGTTTTCAAAATTCAGAGACTGGTTTTGTAATATGCATAACAGAACAACCAACTTGATTCTCTTTGTTTGTGTAGTCTTCATCTTGATCAGCTGTTTTTGCATACAGGAACCCAAGTTTGAAGTTAGATAAACCTGCTTGCAATACAATAATAATAGAGTAACATAAAATGATTGTTTTATGTCTGTATTGTGTCTAAGTGTTACAAAATGGATATAAAGAGAAGAACTTTGTTAATTATGGAAATGGCAAAAGTTCAAACCCCTGATTCTTCTGAACCAGATCATGAGCCTACGTTATTGGAAACTGATCAGGTAAGCACATAATTTTTAGGTTAAATAATAGGTTTTTGAGCCTTGACTAATAATTACTTATATTTATAATGAAATATTGTAATAATAATAAATATACATTTAAAAATAAGATGAAATTAATATTTTCCAGTAAAATAAATAATTAATTGGGCCTTTGTTTCAGGAGTCGACAAATATACAACAAGAGCATAGCTATGTCTGCAATGATAGTTCCCTATATCACATAAACCTACACAGAATGAAGGAGAAAACGGTGTAGATCTCAATGAAATGTTGGAAAATAACATGCCTGATTTGGTAAGTTTAGATTTGGTATAAACCTTATCTGAAGGACAGATACAAATTTATTTCGAACATAACCTAGCCTATAACAATAGCTAACAAACTGGCAAAAGTTTAGGGTAGTGGTGTTAATGGCAGAAAGATTTTATCTACACATTACTTGCAGTATTAACGTACCAAAAACTGGCCTAGCCTTTATTTATGAACTTTTGGTATATATGCAGCAGTTGGTACTTGTGGAAAAAATCAATATTTTTTACTAATTTCCATGTAAAATTACTTGCTGAACATGAATATGACGGTCTTTTTTGTCGGAAAAGTCGTTAAATGTTCCAAGGCAGCAGATTACAATCATTGAAATCTGTACTTTAAGTAGCATTTAAAGTGAATTTAACAGCGTTTCCGACAAAAAAAGACCATTATAATCGTGTTCAGCAAGTAATTTTACATGGAAAAATGTTTAAAAATATAATATTTTTCCACAAGTACCAACTGCTGCATAGTTACCAAACTTTTTGTTTGGTATTGGATTTTTAGTTCAATACTAGGCCTAAATTAAATACTAAATAAAAAGGTTTCAAAATATCGCCCTATTTGCTAATTTTTTTCGATTGTCAGCGTGCAAAGCTGTTAGGTTATATTATTATAATTAGGATTGGTAAGCTACTATTCATGTCATGGACTATCTTATTTAGAAATTATGCCAAAAATGACAAAATACTTCTTTTAATCTGAACTACTTCAATTTACAACTTTATGTTCTGTTCTAGGATACAAGCTACTGGATATTTCAAAAATGGAAAATTGTGTACGACTTTCCAAATATTTCATTTGATACCAGCAAATCACAAGAACCTAGTCTAACAGATTCCAATAATTAGATGATGGTGATAGTGTTTCAATTATCTGGTGCTATTGAAATTACAGATAATATTGGAAGAATGATGGTAGAAAATGGAACTAACCATGCACCAGATGATCTTAACTCTTTTCATATTGTTCCTCATCTGGAAATGGAAGAGCATGAGGTAAGAAAAAGGAATACAAATTTTAACATACATAAATTCTTTTCAGGTCCGTAAAAAATCTTCCAGTTATCTGGTAGAGATCTCTTAATGTCTTAAAATTATTGATCGTTTGTAACATATCTTTGCTCCGGCTCTTAGGCTATGGTACTGTCAATGTTGTATTTTATGAATAGATCATAACCAGAAAATCAGTCGGCTGTACTACTAACTCAACTAAAGATTTTTATTTTAAAGATGTTATGTCTAAAATAAATGGTTGAAAATGAATATTTATTAAAGTATAACTTTATACCCAAGTAATATTTTTACTCAAGTTTTACTGAAATGTGTTATAAAGAAAACTCATTCATTCTCCCAGCATGTGATTGAGCATCCAAGTAATTAAATCCATGATCTCTTAAACTTAAGTCCAAGACACTAACCATTAGACTAGCAAACTGCCTATTATGACCCTGAAGCTAATAATCTGTTTTTTTTTTCAGAGTATGCAAGATGATGACCCCACTAATTACTGGAAATCAAAATAATTTAATTAATGTTGGTGAACTAAATACTGAAGAACCGAACATTGAGATCAAGTAGTCGAAGTAATTGCTGAACCCCAGATTGATAACAACAGAGCAGAAGTAGTAGACGAAACGCCTAGCATAACAGATGATAGCTCTTCTAGTGGTTCTGATTTTGAAGAAATTGACAGTTCAGGAAGACCAAAGAAAGGTAGGAAGAGAAAGTAATGCACATCAATCTAGAGATATCAGAAAAAAAAAAAGGAAAAATAGTAATAAAAAATACATTTCTCAAACAGGAAAAGTTGTGTACCCTAAAAACTTCAGGGATTTTCATTTGTGCTTGCAAGTGTAATGAGAAAGTGTCACTTGAAGTAAGAAAAAGCACTTTTAAGAAATTTTATGATTTGGGGGACTATAATGCCCCAAAACATGTTTATTTGTGCATCAGTACAGGAAGAAAAAACAAAAAGACCAACAGTAACAACTATCTAAAAGACAGTTTACAAGGAAATATACAATTAACAATACTGTTATTTGCAGGAATATGTACGTACAAACCTTAAGAGTGTCCACAAAAAGAATTAATACAGCTCTTAAAAAGCTTAAAAACGATAATGTGAAAGATGAAAGGGGGAAATGTGGTGGCAGTAACAAGATTGAAGACAAACGGATTGAAGAAGTCCGAAACCACATTAAAAGAATTCCAGCATACAAGTCCCACTACTGTAGAACGACAACAGAATCATGCTGGTTACCCCCTGATATGACATTGCCACGTATGTACAGTTTGTACAAGGCTGAAGTAAGAGCATCCTGTGTCCCAATCAAAATATAATCAAATATTTTAATGCAGATTTTAACCTAAAACGGAAACCACTTCAGAAAAGACACCTGCAGTACCTGTGACACACTACATGCCCTGAAAATTCAACTACCAGTGATATAGAGAGAGATGAAATTAAAATAAAACATGAGGCTCATCTGAAATTAGTCGAAGAAGTAAGAGCTCAGTTCAAGGACGACTTACTAACGGCAAAAACTGTTGAATCAAAACAAACGCTGTCTTTTGATCTTCAAAAAACCCTACCATTACCTCGTCTGCCGACAAATGTCATTTACTATAAACGAACAAATCATGCTTTATAATCTGGGTATTCCATTCGGGAAAACTGGTAAAAGGTCAATTTTAATGTTTGGCTGGAGAATACTGCTGGCCGAGGTACTCAAGAGGTTGGCTCTTGTTTGAAGAGGCATATTTTGGAAAATTGTCCTGGGATTAAGGAATTGACCTTGTGGTCCGATTCATGTGGGGGGCAGAAACAGGAGCATAAAAATAGTTCTCCTCCTCAACATGTCCCTTAGCTTACACCCGACCTTGGAAAACATTGTCTTAAGGTACATGATTCCCAGGGCATTCTTAACCTTCCCAATGACGCAGAGTTTGGGGATGTCGAGTGCCACTTGAAGACACAACAGAGAATGTACACAGATTCAGATTACATAAGTTGTGATGGAGAATTGTAGGAGAAAGAACAAGTTTATTGTAACAAGAATGGAAAAAGAGGACTTCTTTAGCACATCAGATTTAGAAAAGAAAATAACAAACAGGAAAGAAGATGTAGATGGAATAAAAGTTGGATGCTTAAGTTCAGAGAAATTGAAATCTTTAAAGATAAACCTTTCTCAATATTTGTAAGGACAAGTCCTAGTGGACTGCAACAAGAAATTGATATAAAGAAAAAGAAGAAGGTAGGAGCTAATACGTGCTACTTGCGATTAGCAGAAAATTTACCACCACTCCTATGGCCCAATGGAAAAGGGATTTCATTGCCTAAGTTAAAAGATCTCAAGTCAATCATGAGTTTTAATCCCATCAGATGCGAAGGAATTTTACAAACAATTTTCCTCTGACACCAACGTACAAGATGATATTGATGGTTTCAATGCGAATCTGGATTTTGAACTAGAGGCTGAGGAAAAATATCAATTAAGTGAATATAGCATTATGTTCTAGTTTTTTTAATTTGTTCTACTATAAAAATAAATACTAGTGATGACGTATGAGAGATGAAAAGATCCAACTTTCATCAACGATGTGTAACTGATTGTTATAACGTTTTCCACACACTAAAAAAATAATACAAATAGATATTATGTAATTTTATTAGTAATAGATTTTTTAATAAAGTTATTTTTAAAATGAGGTGTATTTTTAAACCTTTAATTATTTAGATTAAACAAGATTGCAGGATAATAACAGACATTTGTATCAATTGGTTCCCTTGTGTTATAAAGCTCAAAATCATATTATTTGAATTTAAGCATAAGGGAACCAACCAACAATTTCCTTAATATATCAACCAATATTATATTTCTTGCTGTGGTATTTTATTTAACAACTTAATAAAGCCTTTAATATGTTTATTAAACACATCTGGAATATATTTCTTTGTTACTGGGAATGGGGACCCACGCTAAACTTTTAAACCTCTTTTTCTCAGTTAGACATCATTGTGGGTTGGTTCCATTATGCATACATACGTCCAGTTATTCTACTCTGAAATCATATTGTATTCTTTATGGCTAGAAATAAAATTACAAGTACAATGTCAAAGAAAATAAATTTGAAATGATCTAATTGGGAATATTATGTTCTAGTGAAATTAACTATAACTCAGTTTATTAAAAACATAGAATAAGTTAAAATAAAAAAGGAACATAAAATGTAAGAAAATAACAGCCTAATACCACTTTATAATGGGTTCTAAAACTTTAATGCTGTGGTGTATTTTAGAGTAGGCTAATATTTTACCCCAGTATACATGGGAGTTTAGCAGTCAATATGGTCTAATGAGGCGTATGCCGCGAGGTCTTCATGAATCTCGAACAGCCATGAATTGCTGTTATTTTATGCAAATATGCTAAATCTAGTAAAACAATGGTCTCATAGATATGTTGATGGCTCTGTTAGTATTTTATAATTTTGAAGTACAACTTGACCTAGTTAGTAGTATTGCTAAAGAGCGCTCAACTATCTTTTGAAGATTAGAATCTCTAAATGAGTTTGAGAAGCTGACTCCTGTCAAAATATCATACTTTAAATCTGTTTCAATTACAGAGTAATATATTACTTTTAGTATCAATCTACTCTGATAGTTAGCTTTTACTTGCAAGAGGAAAATGCTTGACGAAAACCGATGGCTGAGGGCATTAAGATATGATATTGCCACTTTAATCATTCAACAGTGATCATTTCTGAATATTTGAGCGATCAACTTTTGATCAATGTCATGATCAATTACTACTCGTATATACAGAGACTTTAGATGTTGTGATTAATAAAATTAAAATTAAAAAATAGTGTTTTTTAAAATAATTTTTACGTCCTTTAAATATTGGCAAATAGAAAATTGTTTACTTCCAGATCATTCAAATTTTTGGCTTTAGAATGATAGGGGAAAATCTTTGCATATATCACAGTCTTCATATAAAATCATTTTTCTGATGTCATTAATGGATATATTGGATATCAGGCTCATCACTAAAGCTTAAAGAGCTCCATGAGTGCATACAGTCCAGCCAGACTGATCACGTTATATAACTGGACAACCAATGTGGGGGACATCATATACTGTAGACCAATACACCACACACGTGTTAATGAAAATGCTTTCTGCAAGAGCATCAAGCACGGGTTCATCTCTATTCATGCTGTTAATTACAAGATTGATAAATCTACCAACTGTATGAAATCGACTTGATGATTTATCTCGTAAATCCAAATTGATTACACATTATAAGATTTTTTAGGAATAAAAAATAATTTCAATTATTGAAATACTGTATGGAGGAATACTAAATACAGGCCTTTAAGTAATGTGGTTTGTTTTTCACAACCCAAAAATAGGAGTATATGTTACTTTCAAGGTAAGACAGAAATCTGCCTTGTAAGAATAGTCTGTAATAAGCCTTGTAAAAAAGCATAAGCAATAAAGGAAGGTTCATTTTATCACTTTTTTTGACACTTAGGTAGTCTGTCACTCAAGAAGATAATTTTATATTTTAAAAGGGTTCTCAGAGACTTTGTCAAAGCCTCTAACTGTCAAAGTGACATGGGGAGATTTCTCAAAGTGATTGCTGAGAAGGCCATTTTTGTTGGCATTATCCAACACTCCTTAGAATATTTTATGTATAGTATAAGTTTGGTTAACTGTAAATCTTTGTTTTAGTCAACTGAGTCCCTCTAATTGAATAATAATTATTCAGAACACCACAAACCTTCAATTAATTTCCTAAAACTAACAATAGTTTATTTTTTCAAGAGTAATTTCAGCAATTGTAATATGTCCACAAATTGGTCTGATAATTTTATAAGCATCGTATAATTTCTGTCTAAGAAATTAAACACTTTTCAATATATTTCATATTAGAAATTTTGAGGACAAATTCATATTTCCTGTATTGTTCCTATTGTTGTAGAGTACATTTGAAATTCGTTATTACGATTAGTTTTTTATTTTCTTAATAATTAATTTGTCTTGTTCTTACTACATAGACTCTTTTAATGGCAGATAAAGTTAAACAGGTCTTCAATCAACTCGAGCAAATGAAACGACGAGGATTCTTTCAAATGATCAAAGTACAGTTTGTAAAGAAATAAAATAACATGGATGGGGAACAACACAATAATTAAAACTCTTTAGGAAGGAAATGAATTTGCCAAGTTTTCTTCAAATTTATTTTATATATAACAATCAATTTACAATCTTAACTGTAACCTAATAAAATAAAATACACATCCATAAAATATGATTCTTTTAAAATAACTACAATTAAAATGCTGTAAAAGCAGTTTTTTTTGTTGTTTTCCCTTAAAGTTGTATACAAAATAGATAGAGATTGAGAAAGTCGAAGAAGGAATTATTTTAATTTAAGCAACACATATTGCTGTACTTTCTGTCGAACTTAAGCGCTTTACAAAGTGAGAAAGGCAAGAAGAGGGAATGTGTTAAGTTATGTGAATGTAAGACTCGGAATTTTATATTAATACACATTTTATAACTTTAAGGTTTTTTGCTTCTTGAGAAAGACTACTGAATATCAGTTCTAAAAACATATAACAGATAAAGGTGAATAAAGTCCAAAACTATCTGAATACCATCAACTATAAATTTAAATTAATAAAAATGGTGAAAAGCAAGGCTTTTTTTAGATTAAAGGGAAAATCAACATTTACAAATATAAAAAAAATATGAAAAACAATGTTAACTGTTTTATTCAACTATTGTAAGAATAATTGCTTCATATTATTTTGAATTAAGAAAAAAGATTTATAATTGTTTAAATTTTACTTTCGAATAAACGTTTTCTACATATAACACAATTATGTCTATAACTACTTATGGGAAACAAAATATAATAAAAAAATACTCTTGGTTCATAACTAATATACACACACATTATACACTTAACCTAAATGCGGAATGTTTTCAAGTATATAAAGAAATCTGAACAAAAGGATTTGGATGAGAAAAATGGTTACACACAATACAACTTAAGAAGTAAGAGATTTACCATAGACCTAATAAGTAAACAAAATAAATAAACACTCTTAAAAGAGTTCATGTTATTTAAGACTGCATATTTTGCAGGATTACTGATCTTGTCTTTCTTATACATCACATTAGCTATATAATTAGGATATTTTAAAATCATAAGTAGGATAAATATAAATGGTGGTCTTAATTGGATTACGTGAGGGAGAGCTAGTGAGCCCAAAGATAAGTAGTACCGATCTGACCATGTAGCAAAAAATTAAAAAAATTATTTTTGTAGATTGTTAGGTGGATCATTATTCATTTTCAGGTCGTTTCCTGAATTCAAATGATTTGTTTCTTATTATCATATGTAGAATACATGACGATAATTAGAACTTCACCTGTTTTAATTAATAATGATTTTAAATTAAGGGCTTTTACAAAAAGTCCTGCTTCTCCTCTGTTCTCTATATTCATATTGTTTGCTTCATATAGAAAATTTTAGAAGAAACTAATCTTATTATAACAACTGTAATGAGACTTACAACATTGTTCTATTCGTCTATGAAGAGAAATATTAGACAAATTTATGTCCATAACATAGAGATGTAGTAGGAGGAGGGTTCAAATGTCTCTTATCATTCCTATAGTGGCAAATAAATTTTTATTTCAAAATCAAGCAGGCATGTAGAAGTGAAATCACTGTTAACAGCAATACCAAACATCTGCAAGTTTGACTCAATTCAGAATCATGTGTCTAGGATGGAGTAAAGAAGGTGTTATGTGTACAGCTATCACCTCTGTTGATTTGGATCCATGGCTCAGACCATGGTAGTTCACTTTTTCAATCTGAATATGTCAAGAGCTCTATTCTTGAAGCCAAATTTAAAGAACCATACAAGCCACGTTTTCATTTACAATGTTCAATATCAAGATTTGTTTGTGAAAATGATCACAAATCCAAAGATTGCACGATTTATTTGGGATTTGTTTTAGTTGGTTTTAAGATGAAAAATATGAAGGCAGGAGTGCTTTTTGAAGCAACTCCTAAGTAATTTTAGCCAAGAAGAAATGTGCAAAATTTTACATGACGTCGCCTCTTGAGGTCAGAGGTGTTTTATTAGTGTGATCTTATTAAATTTTAGTGTTAATTTTCATTCTTCATATGTTCATTTCCTCAATACCGTTCCTAGTTCCAATTAGACTCTATTCTAAATAATTTTTATTTCTGCAAATTCTTAGGATATATTAGTTCTAAATGGCTTATACACGTATAAACATGATTAGTGCTCTTGAGTTTGGCACAAAATCAGAAAATAAGATAATAGGAAATAAGAAAATAAAGGAAATAAGAGGGCTCTTGTTGATATAACTAAAAACCACTTAGCCATGCCACTTATGTTCCAGCTGTTCTACTAACAGTTTTTCCGCTTCTTCTGTTCTCTGCCTTCTTCATGAGTAATACCGGCTCCCACTAATATCATTGTTCCACCTCATGTGGATTTCCTAGTAGAACTCTTCTTTCTGGCTTCTAGGAACTTTTAGAGCTGAGTCTCTTCTTTTCACAATTATAATTAATGAAATTTTAATTTTGGAATTGTATTTACATTCTGATAGATTGCAATAAATGGGTTGTGTATAGTTAAATGTTCATTAGTCATGAGATAAACGAATAATAGTAGTTCTTTTTCGTTTACTTTTTCCATAAAAGATTTGAATTTGTGAAAGAGTTATTAAAGATATTTATCAAGTGTTCAGCAGAATAATATTGCAATTTTTCCCGTAATGCATAAGAGAGACAAAATGTAATTGTGTAAATGTAACTATAGTGTTGTTACTCTTAAAATAAATGTAATACTTTGAAATATTATTATATTACACTTCACGAGTTACTAAATCAAGATTTAGAATTAAATCAAATATCATAACAATACTTAATTTTTTTATTAAGGATAAGAAAACAACCATTATGAACTTTTATAGAAAGAGTGACTGGGACATTACAAATGTCATACGTCATATTGAAAACAATTCACTATAGTTGGATTTTGAATCCATAAATACTATAATTTACTAGATTTAACAATATTGCTATTCAATAGAAATGTTGCCTACAATTAACTGACCGTGGCATCATCCTTATTAGGTACACAATTAAAAAATATTTGTAAAAAAGCATTCAAAATTCAAGGTTTATCTTACAAACTAAACATTCCAACAAATCAACGTCTAAAATACTAAGAGAAAGGAATCATATTTTTAATAGTTAGGAGTATGAAGAGCAGGAATAGTTTAGTTTGTACACAAGTCTTCTTTTTACAAAACAATATTCTACTGTTCTATTTAATACTTAAGTATAAATACATTTAACAACTACAACGTTTCATTGGTAGGTAGGATAATCAATGAGGTAATCAATATATAAACTATATGGATGACATACAACAGGAGTGTAAACTTTAAAGCTATCAAATCATTGTAAGCGATCTAACCACGAGTAGGTGTAAGTACCATGTTCATGTTCAGTGTAGAAGCTCAGCAGTACGGTGCAAATATTTACATACAATTACAGCCTACCTATACAGTTCGCTAGCTATATTTACATAACTTACAGCACACTACAATAGTACAACAGTGAGCTGAGGGGATTTTGGTTTCACAGTCTAAAAAGTAAACAACTTGGTACTAATATAAAATAAGCCATTAAAGTTTTTTATAGCGGAAAAAATAGTTGTAGGATTCTCTTCTTCGAAATAAAAATCAAGCTTAACAAATAAAAAATAATTTGTGTATTGAATCAATCATTTATTTTTATTTTTGTTCTCTTAAGTACGGTATAAAACTATAGATTTTACAGAAAGCTACCACTTACGAGCAATTCCATAAATTTTTTTAATACTTTCACCAAACACGGACCCCAGAACCCGAAATCATCTGCTTGGGCTGTTCAACAGCTTATAACAGTTTAAAAGTTAATATATGATTATACAAAATATCGTAAAGTTGAAGTCAGTGGTCAATATAATTCTAAAATGATTCCAACTAAACTTACAATAATTACAATTTCAAGTAACTCATTAAAGATTATCTAATCTTTAATGAGTTAATGGTTGGTTACTTTCAAAATTCTATTAGTGTATGAACTGATGTAGAGGAAATGTACTTTAACAAAGTAAACAATTTTCTAAAATTTACAAAATCATACAATGAACACGTCAACCAATAGTAATAATACTAATAATATAGTAATAATTCCTGCATGAATTCAAATCCTTATAATTTGGAATTTTATAATGGTAGTCAAGCATGAAATCTTTTTTACAAATCTGTCAAAGAAAGGTGCCTTCCTCAAAAAGTAAAGATGTTTTGTTTTTGTTGTATTTATTCTTTTTGTATGCATCCCAATGTGGAGATCACTACGTATTTGGTAATTATAAGTTAACCCCTATTCCTCGTTTCAGGAAAAGTTCATTGACATCAAATTATTCATTAACAATCAGTTGATTTCCTGGTCAGATTTTTAAAAACATCTTATATTCACAGGTGTAGAAGCATTATACAAATGCAGTAGGTCTTTCTTACCATATTAAATAGTGCATAGTTTTTTTACTGATTATATGTACTTTTAAGTAGCATTGTTTTTTCATGCCAGATAAAGAAGAATATTAATACGTGAATTTTAATATTTTAAATACGTGTTTTATCAATATTATTACCTCAAGCACAACTGGCTCTTGAACAATCCGTAGGTCTTTGGAACTGAAGGAGCAAACTGCATTTTTTGTGAGTTAGTAAGCTTATCTTCACAACTATTCATAATATATAGTTCAACAAATTCAAGGTCCTAGCTTTTTTTTTTGGAAACTTAATTTTTATAATTATAATTAATAATTATTAAGAACATCAAGGACTAATTTGACATGAAATCACCGTCCTTTATTTGATTCAACAACAAAGCACAATTTAATAATTTATTATAAATCTTTGTTATTTTGAAGCCATTAACAATTTTGTTTTTAAAATGATCATTATAAAGTTGACTGGATAAAACACTATTTGTTGTTTAAACTGTGTTCTAGATTCAGATTTAATGTTTATGATAATCCTAATAGATCAGGATTTTCTTTGTTTTTATTGTAGTCGATTTTAGAGAAGAGAATGCTACAATTACAACATTTGTTCTATATAGGTTTATAGTAGGCACACAATGTTAACATTACAGAAAACTTTGTAAAAATAAACACCTGAAAATTCACACAGCTTAGAATCTTAAATTTAGCATGGGTTCTAGGTAAGTCTGAATTTTACAGGTAATGTACAATGTGAAGGGTTAGGTATTAGTACCTGCTATTTTGTACCCGTGTTATCATTGTGTCTTAACACTGACATTCCTATTCTTTATTGCTTTCAATTACTTGTAGTTGAGATGACTTATTGCTAAAACGCAATAGTGTACAAAAAAAACAAATTTACTGTAGTAGTGAAAACAAATGATGGTAAATAAAAGGAATGTACATACCAATAAAAAAATTCTGATTTGTTTGCAATTAATAATACTGTGTTCTTTATTAATGTTATCATAATTACATTGAACATGTCTATAGTTTAAATGTAATGCTGTTCAGCTGTATTCAATAAAATTCCAAATTCAATAAGATTACAATTAATTAAATATAATCTTATTAAATAATAGCGCAATTGTCAATCTTGAACAGACAGTATTTCACAAAACTGCAGCTAAACTGTGAATAAACACCAATAAAGTTTTTTTAAGATTTGAATTAAATTAATTCAATTTTATTATAATATGGATGGAAAAAGTGCAAAAATACCATAATATAAATGTAGTCCTTGTTGATATACGCAAAATTTACCAACAATGAACAGACAACCAGGATGAAAAAACTAATCTAAAAATTTAAACAGGAGTTATTCAGTTTAATTTTCTGAAAAAAGTTAACATTCTGTCAGGCTCAATCTAAATTTGTGTCACATCAGTGTATAAATGACAGTTGACTTTAAACTTATGTTTATTAAAAGACTGCCAATGATGTCTGGAGTTAATTTATTAATTGTTTAATTAAGTACATGGTATCTTTTCTTTAATGCAGAAAAAGTTAACATGTGTTTGAGTTGTCTTTATAATATTGTCTTGCAATATGACTGTGTCTTTTCTTCAATAGTTGTTTTATTTTGGTTTATATATTTTATGTGAAGTTTATAATTAAAAAAATTGAAACTTGTTAACAATAAAGATTTTATAATAAATTTGTTGCAAAAGGAGATACGATTTTAAATGGATGCAATATTATTTTGGTAACAGTAGCACCAACACTAACACACTCAGTGCAAGGGTTTCCATATGAATGGCAAAAGTACAATCGGAATAATGTACAGAAATATTAGGCTATGGGAGCAAGAGTTAGTATAGAAATTGAACTTTTCTGAACTATACAGTATTGTTGTAATTTATAATATCAGACCAAAGGTTGAATGTGCAATCTTGTGAAAGTAAATATAAACATGTAGTTTTTTTAGCTTTTTGTGAATAGTTTAACCAATAGCTTAATACAAACTAAAATTGATAAGATTTGTCAATTTAAAAATATAAGTGACAGCATTCTTGTTAAATATTTTGTTGAAACACTGGAATGTTAACTGAATTAAATAACAGAATGTAGTATCATTGTTCATTTGTACATAAATACATTACGAAGTATATGAAAAAGATATTTTTAATAGAAACTTTTTCTCACTAAAATAATACATCAATTTGCTTTGTGCATATACTGTCTATTGTACAAACACTTATTCAAAAAGCATCCTGTATTGTAAAATTTTACAAATTTTATAATTAAATATAAATGACAGAAATTACTTTAGCAATTATTTAATTATAAATAGTGTTTATTATTATTTTGTATCAATCATTGTACGAAAATCTTAACGATGCAATACTAATTTATTTTACACCCCTGGTTATTTATTGAAACTTTGTATTATGAGGAAAACTATTAAAATGTAAAAGCCCAACAAATTGAATGATTTAGTTATTATTGGTTGTGTATGTAATTAACACATATATTTCAATGGGTTTGCATTACAGTCTGTATTCTGTCTGTTTTCTATATGAGCCTTATGCATTTCTTAAAAAAAACAGTGTCATCGTTGGTTTCAACGAACTTTTGCGAAAATAGTTTTTTATACACGAGTATATGCGACAATGTATTACTTATGGCCATGTACTGATAGAATGGAAACACTACACAAAACAATGTCATTGAGGGATACAGAAGAATACAGGAATGTTCCATTACCGTATAGTAACAACATTTGGATTCTAACACAGGTACAAGCGACAATGATTGCGTGAAATCAACTTAACCATAACATTCACTTGGGATCAGCAGGTGTCATGGAACGGTAGCCTAAGCCTATTTAAATACTATGTGTCAGTCTTATTTCGTTCACCCATCTCGTGGAGATCACGCCATCTCCCATTCCATTTACATTGTTTATAGTTTTAACAGCAGAATTAGTTCAGTATATATTTATATATATATATATATTTACGTTAGGGTAATACACTTATACTGTACACTGACCAGATGAACAATACACTAGGTTGTGCAGGACATGTTTGCTTCAACAATTAAACAGGCACTTTTCAAAACGTAGACATCACTTTATGTACATTTGTGTGTTTGATGGTAAAATATGTACACTTTTAAGAGTTTTCAAAATTCACAATTGGTAATTGTTAAAATAATTCTGAAAAACAAGTTTACAAATCCTCAAAGCTTCAGCCTACAACTGAAAATAAATGTGCTTAATATTTCTTTCAACTTAACATTTTTAATTTCATATTTTTTATTTAATAATATATTTTATTTCTAATAAAATAAAATGGTAATACTTTAAAAAAGAATAACTAATTTAATATCATATACTTTTATAACATTTTATGTTATGAATCTTAATTTAGACTTAATATATGTTGCTAATTTCATAAGAGGATTTAGATGATTAAAAAAAGTGATTTGTGTATACGTTTTGTAGTTTAATATCTCTTTAGAAAGTTTTAATTACTATTTTCTTGAATAACTGTACTGTCAACTTTTTGTACTGATTCTCTAAATAGCTGTGTTGTTATGAATCTACTTATATTACTACTACTACAACACAATTTAGCACGTTTATAGTAAAGTTCTGATTTTTAGCTCTCAACCCTCTGAGAAATCTGTACGTGACCTGATGGACAATTAGAATAAAGTTTACTGTACATTGAAATTGTTGCCTGGAGTCCAGGGGTTTATGTGATAACACTTTACTAGCTAAAATAAAGAATGTAAACTCTGTGAAACCCAGGCTTCAGTATGGTGAAGATTATAATCGTGTTTAGTGTCCTATAAAAACGTTGCTTTGGATCCAGAGGGTGAAACTCTATTTTTTATTAATGTATAGGTCAAAATGAAAGAGTGCAATTCAATAATTTACCCTGAACACTGCAAATACGGTACTCCATTTAGTCCTTTACCCATTACAGCCTTCCATTAACAAATGTGTTAATGGAAAGGGTTATATGGTGAAAACTCGTGACTTTTAATATGCAGTGTTCTCATGCCAACGTATGGTCCTGATATTGTTTAATGGCTTCTATTAAAGATGGCACCGAAAGGGCAGAAAAGAATATTAATTTACGTTTTGATTTTACCATTCAGGTGACAACATGTACGTAAAGTGAGGTCAGTTATGAGAAGCACCATTCTCTACTCAAGCTTTAGTCTTAATTTTTGGTGCTTCTGCAAGATTGGCAGCACTGCGTCTGGTACCTCTGCATCCGACACATGTTCATGACTCTGACGTTCTCACAGTATTTGGATTGGTCCTTACACTCTCCCACTGCAACAAAGCATCTGATTGATTATTGAGTGAGGTACAAATTATATTTCAGAAATTAATTCAATTCGTTTACCGTCATTTGTGTACAGTTCTTACTTCAGTTGGACGGATAACAGGATATCAGTTGAATAATATGTATAACTTTGATCCTTCACAATATAAGATATTTGCAGTTACCTGCAGCTTTGCACACAATTTTGTAGGCTTTGCATGTGTTTATGAAAACTTCTTGTTTGTGTGATTATATTTCTGACGCCAATGTTGTGTTTCCCTTGTTTCCATGATCAACTAAATATGTCAAAGAGTGTATATTTATCCGGTCTCAGTATTTTTTTGTGCCATAGTTGATTTTGCCTTGTTTACCCAATCAAGACCAATGCGTGACTACATTACTAATGCACATGTAATAAAGAAATTTTGATTAAATTTGAATTGATAGAGATGTTTCAAAGAGTTGGGATACCTGCATTATTAAGTTACTTTTGGACAAAGTGGATAAAAATAAGTAGTTTGGAGATAAAATTAGTGTTATAGGAATTGATTTTGATTTATTTGGTTGGTTATTTTCTTGTTTATAGCCTACAACTATTAATGATCTTGTAGGATTCTAAACATTCTTAAAATGTGTTCACCATTTTAGTGCTTGTAAACCTTATTCTTTAAATGAAAATCTCAATAAATTGACTCATAATAATTGTATTTGTATATGAATAGTAGTTAGCTCTGAAAAAGAAAATTGAAATATGAATATTATAAACATCTTTGAATTTAATGATGTAGGTGGTTACTGAATATAATTTGGTGGAGCCATATTCAATAACCTCTTGATAGGTAATATTGTTGTCCACATTTTGGACAAAATCTGCAGTAGTTATGAAAATGCACTGTAAGTAGGTAAGAATTATTAAGATTAGCTACGTATTGCTTCCATCAAGGACATTACTACCAAAATAAAGTAATCCTTCCTATTCTGTGACGATCTCTAAATTTATGCATATTAACACTATTACAGTTGGTAATAGAGTTCCCTTTGGAAAGGTTGAAGATAATAGTTGATAGATAATAGTAAAATCGCTAAAACCATAAAGTTTCCAGCTTGTTCTGGAATAAAAATTGAACAGAGACTAAGAGTAAGAGTGAATGTTTAGAGAATAAGCTATCCAAACATACTTTACTTTACCTTGTTTTTTTTGTACATATGTTCACTCAAATTAATAAGTTGTAGGAGGCTGAGTGAAATCAACTCACCATCAAAACACGGAGGCCCCTTGCATACTTTCATGACGGATGGCCTAGGTTGATCCCTGCATGCGTTGCCAGCTGGCTTCTTGGTGCCGTACCACACACACTGCAGTATGCGATACTTGACTCCCTGGGCCTCACAAGGAGCTGCACACTGTCCATAGCAAAAACACATCATCTACTTGGTAACACCTTGGGGTTCAATGAATAGTTTTACCGCAAACAGTTTGTTTATAAGTACTTTATTTAAAGATCCGTTGAAATAAATCAGTTTCTAGAGGTCTGAAATACTTTGAAGTTCAGACTGAAAGAGGTTAACAAATGTTCACAAATCAAAGGAATTTTGGAAGATGGACCCAACTTCTGAATGTAAAAGTTATCTCTAATAACAAGTATCAGTGGCATATCTGAGTTGAGTTTGAGGAGAGTCAAAACCTATTATCTCACATTTCAATGGAGTGTGAATAGTATGACCTTTTGTTTTTCTGAATATTGTGTGCTAAAATATTTATTGGTTTGGAAAATATGGACCAACATTTTGGAAATGAATTATTGGATAATGTTTATTATACAAAATTATTCTTTTACCAATAAAAGATCATGTCATCCACTTAATATCACAATTTAAAAACTCACTATGTAGGAAACAGATAATATAAACTAAAATATGTATATTGACTAATGATATTAAATTCTCTGACTAGGGTTCCAAAGGTAATAAAGATTCCTGATCTTAACACATACAAGTTTGTTTTAACATAGCAGACTATAAATAACACAATATTTATAGTAATATCTAATACTTAATTCTACAAACTTGATGATACTCATATGGACATGTTTAAAATAAAAATAACATTAATACTGCACAAATAAAGTTGTTAGTAAAAGGTACACTTGTAACGTTATTATTTTTATTAGATAGCTTGAGAAGAAGGTTCATCTCACCAAGCTCTCCCTCAAATATACTTCTGAAAGGTATTAATTCTTTTAAGTCTTCACCAGTAAGATATACAAAATCAATACAATTGTATCATAGCTGGAAGATTACATTGTGTCACTAAGTTTGAGAGAGAGATCTTACTTCTAAAACTTGTAAGGCTATTTGCCCGTAGTCGAGGAGCTGGGAGCCAATTGGTATCATCTAAGCACACAACCAGGCTTTTCTTGTATCAAGCTTTTCAAGTTACACCAAAATAAACACGGTTTGCTAATTGAAACAATTTAAGCCTCACCAACTTCCAAAACGAATTATCTTTAAAAGTATCTAAAACTTTACAAAGCATACTGTCATGTAACCTAACACATTAAAGACACTCATTTACTATCTACACAATTGTTATCTATTATCTAACCTTTCTTTGGGCTTTTAGACTTCAAATTTAGATATATTAAAGAGTAATTAATTTGATTTAGAGTAAAGAATGTACTATTTACCTCAGACCATTCTCCTACTTTCCAAGTTCCTTTGCATTTATCGTTGTAACATTCTTTTCTCTGGACTGGCCGCTCTATTTCGATACAGTGTTTAGGGTCCACTTCCGTGTCATTGGCAGACTGACATGTTACATCACGCTTTTGCATTGCTGAAAAAAGTGAGTTTCAATTATTAGGACAAGCAGCCAAATATTAACAAATGTATTATACAACACTACTCGATGGTCTATACTAGTAATGTTTGGCTCTTAATTCAGTGTATTGTTGTTATGGGCTCAAAAACTCATGGGAAGGTAAATAAATCAGTAATCAGAAGTAACCTGTATTTCTTCAGCTCTGATTTGGATACTAATTAAGGAACAGAAAGTTGTACATTTATTGAGATTGTCATTAACATAGTCAAGAAAAGGGATAGGCATAGGAGAAGACAAGAATAAAGGTAAAGACACAGATAACAATAATAATAATTTCTGACTCCTAACTACCTCACATACTTTGTAGAGTTGGATGTGTGAATGGAATGCCAGATTCTGAACTGCCAAAGCTCTGATTACTTTGTTCCACTTAACAAATTGTATATGGCTGTCTTAGGAAACCCAATTAGAGATTTCCCTAAGCACAAGAAACCCAAACTTATTGACTTGATACAACAAGATTACACCCCAAATGGTAGCACGCAATGTTATTTGCATCACCACTGTACTTTCAGGACAGAGCTATATCCTCAAAAATAAATTATCTCATTGTTTGGCCATTTTTGTGGTATGTAAATACTCAATGCAGGAATCTATACTACTTAATATCAATTACATGCAGATGGTGATATTCTGAAGACCGTATCGGCTATATAGCGTTTCTTATCAGAGTCAAACAATAACTCATGTACCGCAATCCAGCAAGCATTGATCCAGCCATTTCTATTATCGCATATTATCACAAATTTAACATTAAAATGGTGATGATTAAAAATAATTTGATGATTTACAGCTTGGTGATGGCATATTTAGTGCCATATTCCTTGATTTTCTAATTCTTTCCGGTTGTTTAACCTTACATTCTGGGGATTTGTCACCTGAAGAAGAGAGCAGATACAAATTCTTGAAATTTTCTGTTTAAATTATTTTGCAAATATTGTTAATATTCTGATTATTGTTTTAAACCATCCATAATCAGAAATTAACTTTATATCAAGATCTCTTTGTATTATTATAACTTAGGAACAGAAAACCAAAGAACACACGTCTTGACAAACCTGTGTCCCAAGTGAAGCAACGAGACTCATGGCACGGGGACCAATCGGAGGTCATCCATCGAGGACAGATCTGATGGCCACACTTCTGGAGGGTGGTGGGAGTCTCTAGTCCTGCATCCACACACAGGTTACTGTCCACATCCTGTGTGGTGTTGTGAAGACGCACCATGCAGTGTGCTTTTCTCATCTGCCGACACATACCCGGCCAATCAAACATAGTACATTTAATGGGTTATTAAAAATAGGTGATACTATAAATAAAGAAAAGGAGAGAGGTGAATAGAATTCTACGGTATTCCTTACTATTCATTTGCTCATAAAAATACATTCTAGACATATGTTTTATTCACATATTTTTTAACTTACTGATGTAATAATAATCTTAAAGTTCATTTAAATTTATTCACTGGTTACTGTTAGAGTGAATTTCCATATCCAGGGTTATCAGCCGTTTGTGTTAACCCACAGACCAAATATGCCCTTCTCTTCTCTGACAGTTCTCAGATTTATGCATTGTTTTGAATCTTAGATAGAAAACAGATCTTGAAATAAAAATGATTCAACAATCGAGTATTGGTAAATTAAAAATGTATGTAAAAATACAAGAAGTTTTGATTTACCTGAAATCCATTTCCACCGCAAGTTTGAGAGCAAGACGACCATTCACTGACCATCCAGTCAAATTTAACATTTTCTGGCCTCCCTAAAAAAAAGGGGGAATGAAAACGATTATTAACATGTCTTTACATTTACAGTCAGAATGTAGACTTAAATTGTGTATGATATTTGAAAAATGTTATAAATAATATTTAGGTGAGTAGCCTGATATTAAATATGGCTCACCTTTTCCTAAGACGACAATGGACGAGTCTTCGGTGGTGGGGTCATCAATGAAGTCCGTGGTGGTCATGAGGGGAGGAAGGGGCGGTGGTGGCGGGGCAGCGTCCTCCATCACCATCCGGTGTCCTCTCGAGTTTCCAAACGTCTGGAATGGCCAGAGAGTCTACTTTTTTCATTAATTTGGAACTTTCAATCAAGGCAATAAGCTATAACAGACTAAATTATTACATAGCATATAATTAAGCATTGCATATAACTAAGCTTTGCATCAAAGGTATCTAATTTTAATAGGTATATAGCTTTCAGCAGTTTACTAAAAAATAAACACACCAATAACATTGTAGTATACTCATTTCTTTTGAGTAAAAGGTTGTTTGAGCATTAAGAAATGCCAGCACGCTTAGTAAAGCTTTAGTTAATTTGCTGGTTTTACATGCGATAATAATATAGCTGAAGCTGCTCTATTGTTCTGAAATGAAAGAAGGAAAGTAAAACAACAAGCTTCTCGATTTGTTTTATATGAGTTTAATTTATAACACTTTTGAATTCATTGATATAAACTACTAAATCAAAAATGAAATTTAAATCTGGTAATCACATCTGGCATAACTCTCATTTTTGGATTGAAGTTATTGTTTCTGTGACTTACATTGGTATACTTTCATTATTTGTTAAAGATTATGTTATAATACAAACATTAACATTTTAAAATACTACATAACCAATTTCACTGCATACTTTAAAAAAGAAAAATTAGGTGCATTATAATCAAATATAATACTTGATTTAACGCAACAGTATTTTAAATTGTCAAGTAATGTTCTTAAAACAATCCATTTCAGAATTCAATATGTTACTGTTATTTTGGTTCTATACAAACACAACAAATAGCCAAAATGTAAATGACTTTGTGAGAGTAAATAAGTAATGTCATTTACACAGCTGCTAAATTTGTATACTCTATTAATAGTTGCATAGTGTAAATAAATTATGTTATATGATGCATTTTGGGTTAACTTTTGAGTCAAAATGTAATTACTTCAAATATTAATCTATCATAAATTTAAACAATTGAAATGAGACATGTTTTACTTTGGTTTATTAATAAAGCTTAAGTATTATGATATTTCTGTGAACTTCAATCTCTGTTAGATCCTTTGCAGTGCTGGAACAATTGAACGTTTTAAATCTCTGTTCCACAGGCACTTGCTTTCATATACACAACCTTAATGAAACTTCTTAAAATTATTTTTTGATTTTGATGAGAAATAACTGAAAGTAATGAGTAATTACATATCTTAAATTATTTTTGCTAATTGAAAATTACTTCTTAAATAATTAGGAGTTTGTAAATTAATTAAAATGTATCTCATAAATACATCAATTCATTCTTACTCAAGTATTCATTGCAAAATTACCTCCTTCCTGAAACAGTTGTGTATTTGAGTGGAATTAAATTTCAAATCAGTTGAGTCAATCACCACTAGATTAGATAAGAAAAATATCAATCTCAGGTGGTCCTTTTAGTAGAACCAAAATAATTCTTATTAATACTGAGATCAATGTTTTCCTAAATTAAAACTGCTAGCCATCTTTAAATTGGTCAGGGGAAATTTACACTGTATTATTAGATGGAAATGGAGTATCTAAAAGAAGATGCATTGAAAATGTATAGGAATAATATTTGTCTTTATTTTGATAACAGTTGTAGAAGTTTAAACAAAATAATACTTGTACAAGAAAACTCACATTTGAATTAGGTGATTTTTGAGACACCAATGATTGTGAGAAAAATAAAAACATCGTAATTTGTGTCCCAGACTGGTTCTAAAATACTTTCTCTTTGGTTTAGCCCCAATGTATGAGTGTGAATTTGCACTAAATTTTAATATTGTTATATATATTTTAGGAACAAGTAGTACCTTCCTAGGTTTCCTGACCTAGGTAAATTGTTTTGCTATCCCATTGTTAATTATGATGTAATCTATAAGAATTATAATGATTTCCTATCTGATTTTGTGCGTCAATATCATACTACAGTGTTTTCAAACTGACTGGTTCTCTACCAATAAAATATTTAAAGAACTTCTTAAGTTAAAAATGTAGGATAGCTATAAAAATCATTTGATCTATTATTTTCTTATATTAGTTACATAAACTTAATATCCTAATTCTATTGATTTGTGCAAGTTATAAAAAATATATATTCTGAAAAAAACACACTAAAACAAGCTGTGCTGGTGAAATAATAAATCATAAATTGCATTCATTGAAAATAAGCGTTTAAATTAAAAATAAACTTTAGAGTGTGGAAAAAGTATTGAATGTATGGTTTTATTTTTTAATAAATACTTTGATGTGAATAAAATTTTACAGACTTTAAGAAGTTAACTCAGAATGTTAATCTATTTTTAGGATTCAAGGATGAATCCATATTTTTTAATGGATAAAGTTTTAATACAATTGTCTTTATACATAGAACAACTTGATAACTTAATTTTCCCTGCATTATTTCATATTACAGTTTTAATTAAAATGTTTTATACAATTTAAATTCCTTAACTCCAATATTTTCCTACAAACTTATTAGTGTCCTTTATTAACACCATACAGAAAATCTGGATTGATAGTTCAATAAAAACATGTGGAAAATATGCAGGTTCAATAGGGTCATCACAGAAAACCCATACTTCGATGCTTAGATATCCCCAAAGAGATAAATTCTTATTTCTGCAGCCTATCCCTCCTTATTATATTAGACTTGGAAACTCTTGGTTTTCAAGCCGAAGATTATCAGTTTGGGAACCCAACACTAACCTGTGTACCCAAATGTCGCTGATGTCAATATGCACTGAGATAAATTCTCATATATGCAACCTATCCTGCCTCATTATACCAGACTCCGTAATTCTTAGTTCCAAAATGAATATATATATATATATATATATATATATATATATATATATATATATATATATATATATATATAATCAGTTGAGAAACACAATACCCTTATCTTGATGACATTAAAATCTGTGCAAATGTCCTTGGGGTCATTGATATCGAGATAAATTCATATCTCTACACCATAACCTGTCTCTCAGTAGGACTCGGAAAATCATGGCTGTCAACAAGAACATTATTCGTAGTGAAACATCTAATAACCCATTAGATAAGATCTGTGCAAAGGTCAATGATGAGCAGAGTGAAATCCTTTCTCTGAAACCTATCCTGTCCTTCTATACATTGTCCAGACATTCATGGTGCTGTACTACAGACATTCTTACACTAATATCAAACCAAAGATCCAAGAGGTCAGTGATGCTAACTGTGAGAAATGTTTTTCTTTGCACCTTATCTTATTCTATTGCAAAAGACTTGGACTCAGGACGGTAGTGTATAAACTACCCTTTGATACTGAGAGGTCCCTCTGAGATCAGCAATGGTTATTGAAAGAAAGTTGTATCTCTGTATTCCACCCTGACTCGTTGAATAGGCATGTAAACTAGTTTTGTGCCGTATTATGGATGTCGTCAAAGATCAAAGACTCTTACTTGGACATCATTCTAAATACCAATTAGTGTGTCTTAAGCTCTTAAGGAACACTGTTTACTCAGCAGCTAAACTCTAATATTTGCTATTCTCATGAGCAAAACTCGGAGAGTAAACAATGTCTAACAGAGCAAATTTAACAAAAATTAATTTCTTAAGAGCAAAAAATTGTAAAGATGTTTATATGTTAATAGTTTTTTAAAATTCTTTTTTTACCACTGGAGAAGAGCACAAAGGTCACAGAGAATAACATATTTCTTAATAAAAAACACAATGGTTTACTTGTGACATTTTTTTAGCATTTTTAAAAGTTTTGTAAGACAACACAGTTGTGTGCAGAATTTCACAGGTTATACTCGTAGTTCAAGTAGTTTATGTAGCTATACAGTTAAAAAAAATGGAAAGGCAGGTACGGGACTGACCGACAGAAGTGACTACTTCTCATAATGGGCTGTGAATATATATCTTGATAAAGTATGTTTGCTAATTAATTATTGAAAGGTTTTTTTTATATTTTAAAATAATATGAAACACTCAATTATTTAGCATAAAGAAGTTTTATATTTTCTATTAATTACAACTTTGTTAGCTAGAAAAGATCTAATTAATGGATTTTTAATCTTTTTTAAATTTTATCAGGACGAAACTAGTAGTGAACTGGAATGTGAATTAATATTAATCATGCTCATATTCAATTTAGAATCTGATGAGCTTTAAATACTGCTATTATTAAATGATGCAGTATGTTAATCACTTTTTGATGGATTCATTAATAAATAGATTCATACATTTATTCAAAACAGTATTTTACCATATATTTTAGTCTCTTTGCAACGATTATTAGGTGTTGTAAGTTTTTTAGTGTGTTAAAGTCATCATAGCTACTAATAGCAGAGTATGAATTGATTTTGTAAATTTTGACAGTTTTAAAGTGGAGCTCAAGTAACCTAACCTGTTCCATAACCTAGGAAAGTCTGTAGAAGCAGGGATGGATCCGGACAATGCAATATTTCTGTCAACATTCATGACAATAATAATAAGAGTGAACTAACTGAACAGTTCGAAAGCAAATCATTGGAGATTAGAGAAGTTGTATGTTGTACGATGTTGTGGTTTATATTTCAATTTTAATATCTCCTAACAGATTTTTCATTAATATGAACTTTTGTTAGTTTGGATCAGATGATTATATAATGGTTTTTGTACATTTAGGTAAAGTTGTCATTCTACTTTGAAACATACATTTATAACCGCCAAAAGAGGTAGCCACTTCAACAAGGAGCGACAGTAACCTCTCGCTGGCACGCCTGGATAGCCATTGTTAGGAGAGAGAAGCGCGCTGACATCAAAATGGCTGTGATAGTCCACTAGCCACTAGCCCCTAGTGGCTACAGAGCAAACAAGTGTGATGCAATGTTTCGTGACACGAAACAAAAGTTTTTCCTCCGTGCAAAACATACATCCATAGCCCGCCAAAAGAAATAGTCACTTCAAAAAGTTCGTGGTATCCCCAGCTTTGTGGATTTTGTGAATTTTATTTTTTCAAAAGATTTTCATAATAATAATTTGTGGGCCAAAGATAATCAATGAAAAACTTTGTGATTGAAAAGATTAATAATTTTAAGATTTCTCTAAAACCAGGAATAAGCTTCGTTCCTTGTTGTTGTTAGTGGAAAATATTTTATTAGTATTTTATAATATCAATGATGTCAATATAAATTGTAGGCACTACAAGTATTACTCTACATGTTCTAGTTATGTTTTGTTTAATAAATAAATCTGATGGGTGGTATCTGTCACACAAAGTCGATCTGAATTGTATGTTTTTCTCTGGAATTTTTTTAACCTCACTCTAGATCTTCTGCTGTGACTCCCTTACTGTAAACCACCATGATTTTATAAATGATTATGTAGTGTTTACTATCCTGCTCAACTAGCCTAAGTACTCCATGTACATCACAGTTAGTGAATTTTAAGAAGTTCATAATGTTTTATCTCAGTTCCCATACTTGTTAGTTAAGGGCAGTTCTGTATTACACATCAGAAGTCTCTCTCCTAAGGAACACTAATGTCATTGAAAACTCCAAGTGAAGATTAAAAGAGGATATACTGGTAAACGTGTCCTTGCTAATAGAAATGTTTAAAATAGCTTAATAAGTTAATTCACTCTATGACCAAGCAAAATAATTGTAAATGAGTAATGGTACTTCTTTAAAAATTGTATCCATAATTTAAATAGTTAACTATCACTGGTTTGGCCTGTCATAAATAATTACTGTAACTGTTTTATCAATGCCAGAGGTATTTATTTTGTTCAATATAGACTTATACATTAGCCAATGAATGCTTAGGGAGTTAAACTGACTCTAGTTTTTTAATATTATTAAACAAATAAAAACTTTTGTTAACTGTAAAAAATATTAAATCATTCAATACTAAAAATATTAAAAAAAAAACATAAAATAATATTATGTGATCAATTAATTCAGTTTTACATAAAAAATAAAACAAGTTTAAATAATTAAGTGAGTTTTTGGACTAAAATAAAAATTGTCACTATCTAAACTGTGAATAGAAAACTAAACCAAAAGAGAAAGTGCTTTGTCATGCTCTGGAACGAAAGGAGAGAAGAACGAAAGACATGCTCATGCACACACAGTGCAGTGGGTCTTGAGATGACAGCATCTCACCTGGAGGTTGGCCAGCAGTTTCTGGAAGTGAGGCATGGGTCTGGACCCTGCAGAAGACAGGGACGGACCAAGGGAGGAGAGAGGGTCCTCAGACGGAAGGATGGGGAGTCCATCCTGCGTAAACACACAGAATGCAGGCCTCCCGTATACAACTCAAATGGACATAGTGCTGTAATTTGATTTTGTATATTTTTAAAACTTTGAAAAGCTTGAAAATTCTTTGGACTCTTGGATCAATTACTAATTGTTATTTTAACACTAAACGACATTGAGAAGGAATTTTTATGAAATGTGTATGTATGTATGAACAGTTTCTCTTTGTGTTGTGTCCTAATTTGCATACATTTATTTGTTCATTTTCCATTTTCAGTTAAAAAAAGTACTTGGAATCCAAATAGATTAATATTTAAATTTATTATTATTATAATTTTAATTTTTATATTACAATATATTTATGTGTATTTTTTACATTTGTCTTGCCAGTTCCAACAGCATTAGTCAACTGCAGTTCTATTATATGAAGAAAATGATGTGAGTGATGGTGTATTTGCAAGAGCGATTATCATTGAGACGGACTAACCAAAGGGTTGTCAGCTGCCCAGGAGGTTGCATTGTATGAATATTTAAAATTTTATATCAATTAAAAAACTACAAGCATTGCAACAGTAGAGAAGCTTTGTTTTATAAGAAAACTATCCCACCTATAAATACCTACTGCCTCATCCCTTGCTGTGAATATGGTTAAAGCTAATGTTTTAATCTCTCACCTGATCAAAGTGGGAGTGTGTGGTGGTCCCAGAGTGGTGCTGAGGCCACAGGTTTGTGTGTATATCTGGCGGGGGATGAGGCGGGGGTGTGGCTCGGGGTGGCTTCTTGGTTGCCAGATGTAGGCTGTCTCCGGGCCTCACCTCATGACTCATGTCATCCCCACCTCCCAGGAAGGGTCTCCCGGGCATTTCACCATTTGGTTGCATTGCTGTCACAGACACCAAAAAGGTATACTGTCAGAAGTTTTGTATAACATACTCAATTCAACATGCACTCAAACTGTTGAAAATAATAACACTGTCTCGAATCATGTGCATTTTTTAATTACAGTAGAAACCCCTCATATCCGGCCACCACGGGACCGAGCCCCTGGCCGGATAACGATTCGGCCGGATAAACCAACCTACAGTACACAGCACTTGACGAAACAAAACAATTGTACTGTACTGTACTAACCGCACTGGAAATAATCAACAAACTGTTTACAGGTTAAACCTATTAGCTCAACTGAGGACAACACAGGAAAATGTAAACAAATAGATACACAAAAATAACGCAAGAGTCGTGTGAGACTAGTGCGTGCAACTGCGCGTCTGCAAGCCGTGGTAAATAAATTTCGATATTGGCTTCCCGGAAGTGGCCGGATAAACCGAGGTGCGGTAAAACCGAGGCCGGATATGAGGGGTTCTACTGTATATCAAATTAACTTTAGTTCCTTGGTTTTAAAGAGAATATAGTGTTGGATATCATGAAAACTTTTAATCAAAACAAAATAAAAGCACTTTAATAAATAATAAGCATTTTGTACAAAGATATTGTGGGTCTTCAAAATCTGTATTCAGAAAATAATTTATAACTGGACCAAACCAAAACAAATTATTTAGCTAATCAAATATATGAAGAAGAAAAACAGGTAATAAATTAAATTATTTATATTCAAGACTATGCTATAATTCTGACTCCCCTTGAAACTGTTTATAGCCTTGAAGAATTTAGGACCATCAACTAATAGAAGTTTCTATGAATATTTTAACTTTAAAACATAAATTATGCATTGACACTATCTTTAAACTTGAAGAATATAAAAATAAAGAATACTGTCTAAGTTAAAACGGTTTAATGTATGAATGGCTTCTGCTCAGGTTAAAACTTGTAAGTAGGTATATGGTAGTCCACATAATTATTGAAACTTCTTAATGAAACATTCCAAGGTCTTGATTTTTAAATAATTAAAATGTTTTTCATCCAATCGACTACCGGCCGGTATAGATAACCTTGTGCGGTTATTGTTACAATTAAATTATGATTGGCCTATCCGTTTTAAATGTGCAATATATTTGTTTGTTGTAATTAATATATCATATTCGCAATTGTGTGAGTGCATTTTTATGGCGTATTCTGTAACGCAAGCCTGAAGATGTTTTAGTGTTGAATCACGTCTACTAATACAGTATGGAATGTATGATGGTGGTTATTAATTAAATTACTATTTATATGTCAGTAAGCATTTCCGGGGCTAAAAGAATTTTTTAATAAAATATAAAAATGGGATATCCTACCACTCTGTAAAATATATTTACCCAAACATAAATATCCTTAATTTCTACAAAATTTATAAATATAAGTATATTAATGAACTTATTGTTTAGATTTGTGAATGATGGTCATATTAAACTGCTCGAAATCGTTGCTGATCTATTTTTGAAAAAAATTGAGTGATTTTTCATACAGGTATGTTAATTTATAGTCTAATGAATTTCACAATTTTGGCACTACTAATCAATGTATAATAAGTAATAAATGTCTTACCAGGATCTAGTTGGTTATGGTGTTGTCTCTCTATCTCCTCAGAACTTGGAAACACTCCCGGCCGTGGCTTCACAGTCAGAGCAACATCAGCTGATGATCTCCCAGCTTAACACAAAATATGATATTGTATTACATACCATTCTAAACAATACCATATCAACTTTTACTTAACCCTTTGACTCAAACCGATGTGTCAATCTAGGCAACCTTATTGATGCCCAGGAGTGGCACATCACTAACCGCAAATGTCGATATATTGAGGTAAAGGAGTTGTGCAGTTCATTGAGGAGGATGACTATTGTAGTCATCTTGTTGTTGATGCTGCTAGCCTGGACATAAATGAATACTGTCCTCTATGCGCTCTGACTGGAGAGGCTGGAACAGAGCTAGCCTCCCTTTCTTCCAAGGTGACATTACTTAGATAAAGAGCTCGCTATCCTCATGGGATCTTAACAGGAGGTGGCTACTATCACCACATCATCTTACCCAGTCTTAAAATTCTACAATTCGGAAACGAACAAAAGAGACCTTTTCGGATAAAGTACAATGAGGGGACAAAAAACTGGTAGAAGCTCCAACTGTTAACAAAGCATACAATTTGTTTAAAAATAAAGCTAAGAAATTTTGCAGATGAAAAAATCTACAGACTTAGAACAGTTTATCTAACAGCACAAGAACAACATGAACTGACAGGCAACCACAATGGCAAAGTGGAAGCAGGCCAAAGAAAAAGGCCTGTGATCAATGGCTAAAAATGCTTAGGCGGTAGGCATCTCACAACCATATAAATGGAGCTGAAAACAAGTCCAAATCTATATAGTAGGTAAAAAAAAAGGAATGCAAGGAATAAAATGACTAAACCAAAAGAACTCACATTTAATATAAATGACAATATAACAAGAAACTCGCAAGAAGTAGCCAATCACCTTCACACATACTTTGTGAATATAGCCAAGATACACTACAGCAAATTCCTATCAGTGAAAGGAAGGAAATCAGCATAACAAATTTTAACCCACAAACAAACCTAACCACTATCCCTGACACTGAAATAAATGAAGCGAAGGCAATCATTTCCAGTTTAAACCCAAAACCTCATCAGGCACTCATACAAAATATTAAAGCTCTGTGCAGATGAACGGGCCACATCTCTCACAGCCATATTCAATAAATCATTTAGAGAAGGAATCGTTTCATCATCAGACATGAAGGTGTCCAAAATCTAACCTAAATTCAAGAAAGGATACACCACTGCAGTTGGCAATTACAGACCTATTTCACTTATCTCAACCATTTCAAAATTGTGTGAAAAATAGTGCTAAAAAGACTTTTAAATCATTGTACCCAAAACAACCTGCTTACAGACAACCAGCATGGCTTTACAAAGGGTAAATCAACCACCACAGTGATGATTGCATTGGTTGAAACTATAACGGACAGTCTGGAAGAAGGCAATCTGACTATAGCCATCTTACTCTACCTAAGCAAGGCATGAGACTGCCTTATCCACGAACGAATAGCTAAGAAACTGGAGTCATTAGGCGTAACTGATACGGTAATGAAATGGTTCAGAAGCTATCTGGAGGGAAGGAAACAACTGGTGGAACTCAAACACACCACTAAAAAAATTATGAAAGAAGTTCAGTCCCATTTTCTCCAAGTACAGCAACGCGTACCAAAAGGATCAGTTCTGGGTCTAGTTCTGTTTACCCTATTTATAAACAACATGCCCCGGTACCTAAGAGACCTGTGTACAACTCTCATACCCTATGCAGAGAGACAACTCTCATGCTGTAAAAAAGGTCAGTGGATAGGTTGGCAGTAACATCCTTCATTGCCCTCAACACAGCTTATAAATATTGTATTGGAAATGACCTTGTCGTAAACATGTCAAAAAATAGCCAGCTGGCATTTTGTAGAAGAGCAGGTGATGTACCAGTGATCCCTGACCTGGAAATGGAAATGCAAGATGCGTTTCTAAGTATAATAATAAATGAAAAAATGAACTGGACTCCACATCTTGACAATCTTAAAAAAAAATCAACACAGGCTTGAATGTCATCAAGCAAATCAAATCACTAAACAGCACTGAAACAGCCAAAACCACATACTTCTCTCCGTTTAAAGCTCACTTAATAGCTCTTCGAGTGTCAAATGGTTATATTACAGCTCTTGAAGATGAGACTAGAGACTCCACATTTTCTTTTAAAGAGCTAACATTTAAAAGATTATATGCATATTGTAAATCGCCTCTAAACTTAGTTTCAAAAATAATTGTATTGTTAGTGCAAATATATAGTAGATACATTTACAATTTAGTAATAAAGTAAACTATTTAAAATATAAATTTTTTATGTAAAAAAATTGTTTAGGCTTACCTATACAAGTGTAGACACCACTGTCAATATACGTAACATCTGCTATTCTTAAAGCACCTTTCTTCGATATTCTATACTTTTTCGAGTTTCCTATAACTTTGTGATCTTTAGCCCATTGAATTCTTGTTCTAGAACAAAAATAGGACTTGATTAATGATTTTATTACTAAATGAGATGAATAATATTAAAAAACAAACCAAAATGTGCATTTTAAATAATATGATAGAACGTCAGCATTGATCAAACCTGTTGAACTTCCGGACAGGGCACTTGATCTTCACTTGAGTCCCATAGAATACTTGGGCTTGGCCCCCAATCTTCAGGTTGACCTTCTTCCTGGAGGCATTATACTGGATGTAGGTGACGTTGGCCACAGCGATAGCTGGATTGAGATCCTCATTGGCACAGTGTTTGGTGTTACACGGTCTGCGGTCCTGCGGCTTGTTGGATGGACACTGACTCTCTGGTCTGCTCACCACATGGTTCTGGGCCATCACTTGCTTACACTCCACCTGCCTGGTTTTTACACCTCCACCACAACTCTTAGAACACTGAAACATTTCAGTGTTTTTAGATTCAACAAAGGTTTAAATGGCAATATGGATGTAATGGCACAGAATATATTAGATATGAAACGTATCTTTAAAGCTACTGAACAAATTTTTTTTGCACTGAGTAATGAAAAAAATGCATAAGTTGCTCAAAAGTACTTGCAAAATCAAAATTGATTACTTCATGCAGTGAATGTCATTACCTTCCAAATGTACCCACTTCATCTTACAACTCCATTAAAATTACCTATAAGTTTTATTTTGCAATGTTATTGCACAATAAATTACCATAATGACCCTTACAAAGAAAAATGAAAATGATTTCTTATTGTAAAAATTTTACAGAGGTAATTGTTGTGGTCCTCAAATTGTAGTTCAAATGTGAGCGTACATAAAGCACTGATGACAGATGATTGCGATGTGTGCAATCATGTCACTCCGAAACGCTCTCCCTATGATCGTAAAGTAACATATTTTGCATACATTTTACATATAATATGTTAATCCATGTCTACGTTTATACTAGATTTGGCTATGATATGGAAGTGATGAGTACACACCTTGGTCCACTCGGTTGTGTGCCACTTAACGGGACAGTCTAGGACGTTGCAGTACTGTCTGTCAGGAGGCGGGGGCTGGGGGCACATGTTGTTGGGAACGATGATGGTGTTGCCCCCGCCACGTGTGACCTCATGTATACAGTTGACATCCCTCGTCTGTATCCCGATACCACAAGCCTTGGAGCATTGGGAGAAGTCTGAATGATTCCACCGTGGCGGACAAGGGTGGTCGTTACATGTCTTGATCAGTATTTCTGGCCTGGTTTCCTGCGGGCACAGGTACGGACTGACCGACTTCTGGTCCTCGTTCTGTATACAAAGTATCACCGACTCCTGGACACCTACAAGGTAAGCAGTTCTCATTGTTAAACAGTCAACTGACAGACTGCTGTAACAGCCCATAACTTTTGTTACAAACAAGTCAGCAGTACAAAAAAAATTAAAAATATGACTAGAAAAAAAAACAACAAAAAGTGTTTGACTTAATTCCTGGGTTAGTAATACTATGAATTCAAGCTCAGTATTTCAAGATAATAAATAGCACTGAATAATAGATTTACGTTTTGGTTATTAAGTCACTGTCAGTTTCTTTTGAACTGTAATAGTTTAACCTCTGATAATAAATAAGTTAATAATAAATGTCATCTCTTCTTTAGGTATAATATTCAATAATACTCTTTAGGTCTATTGGATACCAACAAGCAGAGCTGTTACAGTCTTAAAATACTGTATTGGTCTTACATATTAACAGTAATTAATCCAACAGTAATCTTCTTTAGATAGGCTAAATAAAATAATTCCATTACATGTAAAGAGTTAAAAATATACTCTATAACAAATACAAGTTTGAGGTATCAACGAAAATTTAGTTCCTAAGTCACAAAATAGATTATTTGTATTTTTTCAACATAAAACATGTCTGCCATAAGGTTATATACAATAATAATAAACTTAAAAATTCTGTAAGGTACGGAGTAGATTCTTCACAAACATTTGAGTATGCTTCTTAACTTACATTTACCTATTGGCGGTATATGAAAAAAATTTGAAAAAGCTGGTCATTTATTTTTGATGGCTTGAAAAATTTGCTAGTATTGGTAGAGAGGAGGATTTGCAGGATAGTGTGGATTTATTATTTCTCCAAGCTTCATTGCAATACCTTCCAACTTAAAAATCCTCTTCCTACATTTCACAATATGAAAATATTGCCTCGCCCTCAGATTTAATTCTCTAAATTTATCCAGATTGGCCTAAATATATAAATTGGTATAGATTGCAAAAACATACATTAAATCAATGACATTCAATAGACTCTATGGTTTTTTTTGGTTTTTAACGAAACTTTTTTACCTCGTGATCTTGAAAAATCTAAGAATATAAGACTATTCTTCTACAACTCCAAAGTCATTTCTGCATCTCTGGCATGGCACCACTCTGAAATTAGCCAAACTAGTAAGAGTTAACCTGTTTTATGTTCATATAAAGACGTTACCTCCCAGACATGAGGCGCTGCAGTGGGTAAAGCCTTGCTCCTTCCAAGAGTATGTTTTGCCTGAACTGCCTGGAGCCACTCGTATGTTGGTGTCATACCTCTCTCGTCGGTTACTGCTGTAGATATCCGCCAGGGAGATATCACTGTAGCCATCTCGCACCGTGTCAACTCTGTGAAATGTTTCCAACACTTCAGTAATTGATGTGCTTAAAATGTTCTTATCCATGTCCCAGTATATAAGTCAATCCAGCATCTATCACAGTGCTAAATACCATTATAAATTCTGTGACAGTTTTTTTTCAAAACACAATACTAGGATATCCAGTTGCCAGTATTGTTTTGAACACATCCTCGTTGAATTTAAAATATATGTATGTAAGATATATTTTTATGACACCATTCCTGTATATTTGTACATAATGTTGAATGAAGAGATTTTGAATTGTACTGATCTGAATTGAAAATCTCTTCTCTTCTCCTGTCATACAAGGGAATTTCTTATCATCCGTGTTGTTATAATCATCCTGGTTTTTTAAGGGTTCTTGGGATTGAACTATGTTATTGCTTTAGTATAAGCACTTCCACTGGAAATTTATTACAATTTATCCACTCCCACAGATAAAAACATTAAAAACAATACCATTTCAGTAGTTACAAACAGTGCTTTGTCTATGTGTGTGGACTTGACGCATCTAAACCCATTTGAAACTGGAAACCGAATTAAAATCAGTTGAATTATAGCACAGTAGTACTTTGAACTTAGAAACACTACCTGTTTGAGAAGGAACACGGTTGTTCCGAGCAGCTCTCTGTCTCTGCGGGTTTCGGCCCTTGACACTTTTGGTCTGGTAATGTGGCGTAAGTTCGAGAAAAGTCCAGGTATATCTTGCAGGTGACTTTCCTGATCCTGGTGCCCTCCCCACATGTCACGCTGCATGGACCCCATGCTCCAGCTATGAAACTGGAACAACCCAGGACATATCAAGTGCTGAAAATGTATAGTTGACAGTTATTGGTCCAAATGGCTGCATCGAATAAGGATATAACCAAAAAACCATAAAAAAATAAAATTGCAACCAATACTTATAAGCAATTGATTATAACAACTCCAATGTTATAATTCATAAAATTCCTTATCAATAAATGAAGACAACATTTTATTTATCAAGTTCTCTACTTGAACTCAATAAAATATTAATAATATTATTAGACTAATAATATTATCAAAGCATCACTTTTGGTTAAGTTGATATTTTTTAACAAATTGATACAATAAGATTGATAAGCTGATATCCAAGTTTCTCAGATTTTGAAAAAGCTTCAACGAACATTTTTAAATAGACAGGCTTTAGAACTGATAAAGATGTTCTTCAAGAAGATTGATTTGTAAACAACAAAAGTAAATAATTTTAGTGGATTGTGAGTTGTGAGTTCATAATGAGTTTATGCGGTTACATATTTGATGTGTGCTCGTAAGGTCTGCTCTGTAGTTTGAATTGGTAATCGCAGCACTCTAAATCCAACATTATCACACTATTTTTTGTTTACAAACTAGTTTTGTTTATTCCATGAAGGCAATGTCTTTAAAGCTTATATCTGTCCTTTATACAAGAAAAAAATGACCATTACAGTAATAATGGATTCCTTTACAATTACACTTTACTAAAATCTCAGAATAATATATAAGCCAATGGAAGAAAAGAAAACATATGCCACATTTGTAGAATTCAAGTGGATTTGTTTGTCCTAAGTCTGAAGTAAGAATAATACAAATTAATTTTTTTTAAATCCTTTTGATAATAATTGAAAACACATAAATAATTCAAAGTAATGTTAATCAAAGGATATATGATGAATTACGAAAACTGTTAGAAAATAAAGAATGGTGCTGAACATTTAATAACATCTTACATGATAGCAAATTATTTTGAACATAAAATACTAATTGTATCATAGATGAGAAAGATATATTTGTTTAATTAAATAAAAGTTCAAAAAGTAACTTATATTACCAATAATTTGGATTTTAATTGGTAAATACCTACTCAGTTAAAACATTTTCCTTTAAAAATTATAAAAAAAAACAAAAACTCTTGCTCCATGTAGGAAGACAAATTTAAATCTGAAGAGTACAATAGCTAAGGCATATTTATTGTAAAATGTTACGTTGTAACACATAATATCTTGTATATCTCAAGTTGGATTGTCTTTTAACATTTTTCAACCTTGATAAAAATAGCAAAAATATGTTTATTATCTTACCTAGAAAAAGCAAAAATGAATACAACATTTAAAAAAGTGAGAAGGACCCAAAATAGGAATTTAAAAATATCCCAATGTGAATCTCATGGCATGTCTGAATTGACTGTTGTTCCAAATGGACCAAAACCTCAGCCTGTAGACAAAAGTAACAAAGTTGATAGATATTAAGGTGATACAATCTATTTTGGTTTCTTAAAAAATGTTTTTAATGCTAAATTCATAGCTATTTAAGGTTACCTCCCCGAATACAAAAAAGTAGAAACAAGTTTTCTTACCTCCCCATGTAAAATTACAGGCATTTCAAGGCCCAAATAAAGATAAGAAATGAAGATAAGAACTGTAAAATGTGGATTTTTGAAAGTATATAGATGAATTTGGCTTCAGGAAATGTATTTCTTTTAAAAAATTAAAAAAGATTTCATTAAAAAAATTATATTTAGTTAAAAATACAATTTCTGTTAGTCATAAATTAATTAAAATTATATCAGTCCCTGTAGTTAAAATCCATACAATACATACTACAGTTTTTACATGAAGGAAATAGGATTTTTCCGGACATTTGCCATCGTTCAGTGAAACAATAAATCAGTAACACTACGTTTCGAGATCTGCAATCTGATCTCTTCTTCAGGTAAAGAACTAACCTAATACATAATTATCTCGAAGATCTCGAAACGTAGTGTTACTGATTTATTGTTTCACTGAACGATGGCAAATGTCCGGAAAAATCCTATTTCCTTCACAATCCTTCCATTGTCAAAAATAACCTTCAAACAAAGAGTTTTTACATGTAAAAATACATTATTGCCTATATAATTTTATGTGGAGTGATACAATTTTTTTCAAATTTGTATTTTGTATTCAGGGAGGTTATTTTAAAGGACTATGAATTAACTTAAACATAAAAAATATTTTCCAAATCCAAAATTGATTGTACCATCTAAAGGATGTATGAAGTTCTTTGTTCAGTACCTACTAGTGGTGTACATAATACCCCTGATTGACAGCCTGTTTAAAGGCAACTCCTAAAAAAGACATTTGACATTATTAACTTATGGTTTTTTGGCCACCTTTCCCTGGTTTAAATAAAATATAGCGTTTAGGCATTAATTTGGAGCTGAAAATATTAATCTAAAAATTAATTTTTATAATAAATACGGTAAGCCTAAAATTAGACCTTTAATTATTTTATAAATACACTGTATATAACAACTTTTTTACGTTTTAATTAGTCAACTAATATTTAAAAACTACTTAAATAATATACAAAACCGTCTATACTTCTCTGGTGGGACTTTACAACCACTGAAGAAAATGTTACTATCAGGGTGTTAGTATAATAAATAAAAACAACATATTTAAAGTATAATATTAAATCCTAACACCACTTTATACAATTTAAAAATATAAAATCAGCTTGTATAAAATTTGTTATGCTAAAAAGAAATGTGTAAAATAAAGTTTACACGGTTAACTGAACAAAGAATGTATGTACAAACTTAAACTACCGCAATATAGAGAGTATTTTAATAAACAGAAACAGGGCAGTTAAAGCCATTGGCATCAACTGCTATTAAGGCAATTAAGGGCTTTTATGAATGTGTTATATCTTGTGCACTGATTTAATGTATCATAGTTATATTCAATTTTTTTTGGAAATGCAGAGTCACTACACTGTCTAATAATGATACAATCATAAAATAATTAGAGTTTAATAAAATGAAATAACAGTAATAGTAATTTAAATTTGACTGTTTGTTATTTTGTCATATGAAGTTTTGATCTTATTTATGAATTAAAATTATGATATGTAAAGGAGACAGAATTTTTTCTTAGACGTTGGACTCTTTTCAAATCTCGTATTATGTTCTTTAAACCTGAGTTATAATACTTTAATTACTTGTTACTTTAGAGTGAGAGGATTTAGACCTAAATTAACATTTTCCTAATTATTATTTTGCAGAAATATCAGTTTTAAGTTTCCAGAGACCAAAATATAGTCTTTATAAAAAATAATACCATCACATTACTTTTTATGAAAAAATGTAATTAATAATTGTTTAATGTTAAATAATACTGTTAGAAAAGACATAGCATTTGCATTTAACTTGAAACTGAATAATCCTGTATCACAATATCAATAGAATATTAAATTTGTTTTCTCACTGTCATGCTGATTGTACAAAACTTTAATGGAAAAGAAGTTTAAAATTAAAGTAGAAATCTAGTTTAATAGAATAGTTAATATAATGATATTTAGTAAATTATTATTAACTATTATAGAAAAAGTGTTTATAATGTTTATTTTGGTAACATTATTTATTGATAATTTTTGTAAATTTGTAGCACATTCTTCTAATGATACAGTCGTAAAATATGAATATTTTGTCTAGACTTACTAATTGTACAATGTTCTAAATAAAATTTCAAAATGCTCAGTTTTTGTGTCAGTGTGTGAGTTGTGCAGCATTCTTGTGTGTCGTGTCTTCTATGGTGCTTGTCTCATGCTCTATGTGCCATAGTTGAATATTAATAGTAAAGAACAGTTCTTGTGAGTAAACATTTCACATTTTAAAATTTATTTACATTACAATTCTAGAAAATAAGAAAATATACATAGAAATAAATTAATTTAGTTTTGTATTTAAATATAAAAACATGATAAGAGTGATGAGCGTAGTAAATAACCAAACTTAATTGTGAACTTTACATTTTAGGAATATTATTTAAAGTTTTATATTTTTATTAAATAGCTAATTATTTAATTTAATTAAAACTGTGTCATATTCAAACAATCTGAAAGCAGAAATAATATTTGATAATACATGTCACTCTTATGTATTTAAGTTATATAAAAAGCCTAATTCTTATGGAAAACAATGATTTTCTTATTTTTTTTGTATCTATATTATGATTACACTGATTATAGTAACTAGTTTGTAGTACTACTTTTATACAAGTTTATTTCAAAATTAGTGGATATTAAAATAATTGTCATTTTATATAAGTAAACTACCATATTTGTGTAAACATATATCATGATTTAGTGTTGTTAATTCAATAGTAAAATGTATTACTTATTTTCTTTAAAATAAAAAAATGTATAGTTTAAGAATTATATTCTGAAAATATTACTAAGTAAAATATTTTTACTGATAATCATCTATAGTTACGTATAATTTAGAACTAGTACAAATGAAGTCTGAACATATTTTGTTTGTAAAACTGGTTATTAATTTCAACTGGAATTTTGTGTTTAATTTCATAAATACATTAACATACATAATTTTACTCTCAACTGATTTATAACTGTGTTGTCAAAAATATTTTTCTGCAATATAGTTTGTACGAGTATTAATCTGTAGTTGAAACATTTCCTCATGATATATACAAATATTTTATGTATGGTGTGTGTATTAGTTACAAGTAGTTTTCTTTTCAAGGACAGAACATTATTTGTTATTGCTTGCAAGCTAGAAGAAATTCTTTCATAGTTTTATTTCTGATAGATATTAAAATTTACACTGTCATTCCAAGTAACTTTAGATGATGTAGTGTAAAATAACGTAGCGAATTATGAATAATGCATGAATTATGACTAGACATGATCAACTTTGTGTTGTTACTGTTAGGAAGTTCGTGTGTTGTGTAATGTCAATGTTTGTTGTCAAAACTGATTCAAATGTTACAAAACCGTAGAACTAAAACAAATATTTCTGCAAAACTAACACATAGCACACATCATAGGTATACGTTGAGACTTCATTAGCAGAAAATTTCAAAATTATTTTCAGTTTTTCATTATACAAGTTTATTCAGTACTCAGTTCACATTTAATTTGCAACTACGTTTAGTAATAGTATAATCCCAAGTTTCTAAATCTTTGAAACAACTATTAATTCTACAATAATACTCTGTAAAACATCTACTGTAGCTCCAATTTCAAGAGATTTAAATGTGGGTTTTACTTAATAATATGTTAGTACTGTTGTGGTAATATTAGAGAAATGTATTTTATTTTTTAAGTTTCAAAAGGTTTAAATTAAGATTTAGATACAGAAACAGTTACAAAGTTTAGCATGCTTGGGAACTGGAAGAAAAAGTCCTAAAATTGAAGAAAAGCAGTGAATGCAAGGTGGAATAAAAGTGCAGTGCGGAAAATTTGAGTGGAAGAATAAATTTGTGCTTTCTCTGAACATGTTTTAAAATATGCTGTATTGTCCTTTTACATGTATAGAAAATCTAAAATGCAACTTTGGTTGATGCATTCATAACTGTTGAATAGAGTGACTGAAAAATTGTATTTCCTATAACACACACACACACACACATATATATATATATATATATAATTTGAAAATTTTGCTTTATCTTATATGCAGTGAAAATGGCATCTTTGAATAAATTTTCATATTAAAACCTTGATTTTAATATTCTTGTCTAATTCAAAATATTACACTGAACAAAAATGGATTTTTAACAATTGATTTAGTTTTAATTTCAATTATAAATAACAAATAGATAAAAAATAAAACTTAATGGTTTAAAATATGAAGGTTTTACAATATATCATAATATAAAAAAAATAATAAAAAGAAAATATTTTGTACTGTGATTTTTATTTTAAACTTATGCACAGTTCAAGTTTGTTCACAAAAGCATGAGTAAATTCAGTGCTTCAAATTTAGCTATTTAGCTTGGGGTTTCATGCTTCCATTATCAATGAATTATTACTGCAGTATAATTTATTCTTTTAATTTAATTTTAGTTTGTTCTCTTTTATCATATCAATTTCATTCTGGTTAAATTTGCTTCTGTTAAGTTTGGTAATATAACTTTATTTCATGTAAGTTATTTGGTATTATATTTTGGGCTCTGAATCTCAAAATGATATTTTTTCAAAACTTCAAATGTAAAGTCTCCACAGAGATTAATAAATAATATTAGACATCTTTACATGTTACATATGAAAACTGTTATTTGCTTGTCTTGTTAAAATGTGTAATATAATTTATATACTTTTGTAAGCCTAAGATACTGAAGGCTTTTTGATAACTTTGTTGCAATAATAGGGAGATATATGATATAAAAATAATCAAGGTAATATGCATTAAATATTACATAACATTGTTCATATTTTATTAATAACCTAAAACTTTACAATTATTATTTATATTAGTAATTATACTACTAAAAAATAATAATTATTGGTTATTTTATTAATTCCAACAAAGAGTACAATAAAACAATTTATGAAACATAATTTTATGAGTGCGCTGTACAACATTAAGATGTCACAATGATTTGAAAACTTTCTGAGACATTTCACATACATAAAAAATAATCAGTGGTGTTCGCATGCTTCGAACGTCTGATAAACAGCAATGAAACATACAAAGTACGTTTTGTGCCTACTGTAAATGTAAACAATTATAAAATGTAGCGCTTTTTAAAACTGCAATTCATGCGAATTCAAAACTCGTTCCGTTTGACCTGAGTGTTCGCAGTGAGCGGGTGATGAGATTAAATTACATAATAAAAGAACAATACATGCATATCAGCTGAGCCACTGACAAGAAGAAAGGTCAAATTTTGGTTCGAGCAGCAAGGCGTTGTGGTTTTACCTTACATACAACCAGCCGCACCCAAAGAACATTTTGATTGGGCTGAAAAACCACAACGGAACGTCTTCAGGATTAGCAAGTCGTACTTGCAGCGTGCAAGTAGTGCTAGAAACAGAGATGCGCCCAACAGACACATGGGAGACAGAGAAGGTGGAAGACAGGGGTGAAGAGACAGTCTAAAGATTCTCTGTCGATGGCACTCGTCGGCTAACTCAAGATGGCAGGGTGTCAACTTTTGACTGAGCAACTATCACCTTTTATCGAATGATAGCTAGCTTTTTCAACATTGAGACGATATGAAGGTACAACTTATATCTAACGTAATATAGTTTCAACTTACCAATCTGCAAAAAGTTACCTACCTGCTTCAAATTTTTCGGTGGCAGAATGTAATGTATTGATTCATTAAGTTGATGATTATCTATTGCTGTATTTAAATAGTATCACACAAAAAAGTTAATATTTAAATCCTAAATTAATGTTTTATTTTTAGTTAAAAAAAAAACAAAATAAGGGTTTTTGTTGTTGTACATGTAATGGGAACTGATCATGTATAATCCAAGCTACATTTATCTGTGGTTGGCTCTTCATCTGTTTTGCAGATTCCCAAACTGTTGACACTCATATGAGACCTCAGATCTCGAATAAAAATTAGCTAACTGGCAAACAAAAGGTTACTACCAAATAGCTCAAATTTGAGCTGAGTTTTATTCTAAAATTAAAACTAGTGTCCTAACCTATGCACTTGGTTGAGCTAGTCCCAAGATTAGTTCTAATAAAGGAGAATCTCATTTAACATTAATTGTAAATACGTAAATGAACTAAAATAATATTCAAATTATTGGACATTTTCTATTGAAATATAAACTACATCAAATAACAATGCAATGGTATCGATCTGTATGTTTGTTTGTATATTGCACAATTTCTGTATAACTCAGCTGGAATGATAAATTGGAATAATTTTAGTGTTTTGTTTTATAAAAACAACTGATATCATGTACTGTTAAAACACATTATACTTTTTTATTTATAATAATAGACAAGGAATGGACTGCCAAAAACCTAAACAGGTGCCCAGGGTAGATACATTATCAGATTAGATCAATCATGAGCATGCCCGTACTTAGTAATTGTGCGCCTCTGTGCCATGAGCCATTCACTAACCGCCCCCATTTCTACCCCCTTCCCATCATCCACCAGCCAACTCCGAATATCTCACTCGCACATTAATTTACACCTCATACATAAGGGACCAAACTATAATTTAACATACATTTAACGTATTTAACATAACTTTTACATTTGTGTTTTAATAACATTCCTTCAATAATCCACTGTAAGCTCCAAAGATTGCATCAGGATTTAAAAAATGAGGCTTGTTTATTTGTTAAAGGTCATTAACAACAATAATTACAGTGAAAAGTGAACAAATACTTGTTGGATGCCTTCTTGAATTAAAACATTTTTGCCTTTAGCTTATTTAAGTAAGGCTTCTTCTAGGTCACCTATGGGCCAAATTGTCAATTACTTGATCAAAACTGAATGGTTTGTTATGTCTAATTCAATGCAAAGCACTGCCACACCAACAGATCAAATATATAAATATTTGTGCCAGCCCTAATCCAGACTACCTTATAATGGCATGACTCAAATAACATGGTGTACTACAACTATTTTTATACTTTGTAAATATTTTATTAGAATGTGAAATATAAATAAAAAAATTGTGCTGCCACCCAAATCTTGCCACCCTGTGTGTGAGCACAGAATAGTACGTGCCTAAGTAGGGGCCTGATCATGGTCATAGAGAAAAGATATTTATTTTTCACTTAGCAAATGAGATAATTTAATTTAAGAATCTTTTTCAGAATTAAAATATCGGTTTTAACAATTCATTATATGTTATGAAATTAGTTAATTTGTTGATTTGGTTTTGTGGTACCTATTCAAAATTAAGACCAAACATTAAATTATTTCCATTATTTATTCATTAAAAAATATTGAAAGGAAAAATGTATAAATATTAAAAATAAAACTTATTTGTAGGAAGGAAAAGCAAGTTTATTTTTGTCATATTGAAGATTAGACATCTAGTTTTGAGATGGAGACATTATGTATTACATAAACAGAATATTTGTATAATCTAAAATAGAAAATCTTAAACTTAAGCTTTTATTATTTTTTATCCCGGGGGCTATTTAAATAAGAAAAGTATTATTAATAAAAATATGATTGAACCTGAAGTGCACATATCTTACACAAAACTAGGCTGTTTAACTGTTAACCCCTTGAAGCCAACACCATGGTTCCCCTTTCAGTACCACTTTATCTCATATCTAAGGTTTATTATATAATTACGAATATATGTAATTTATTACCACTCTCAAGTCCATTTCATAAAATTTCACTTAAACAATGGTTGTATAATAAAATCCAGTACTTACAAATGGGAAATGAAATGATGTAAGTGAATCAAGTAATGACTCAACACAAACTTTTGCATAAATTTTCATTTTTGACCTCCATTGCCCTTAAATTTAGACTACTGTGATCCAAGATTACATTTTTATTCAGAAATTGCCTACTCTACAGTACAACAGTATATTTAAATTCAGGAAAAGAAGGTAATTTATTTGACAACTCGCTTACATTGGGAATCTAGACTTTTAAACCTTTTTTTTAGTACATCACATTTTGTATTAGTAATCCCAATTTCAAGTACAAATAGACTGATGCTTAAGTTTTATACAAAAGGCAAGTTTAAACTTTGAATTTTGTAGCTAAAAGAAATAAATCACTAATTTAATATAAAATAATAGTTTTGGCTCTAGGTACCTTATTTGACTCAATAAACATGAACAGATACAATACTATATTTTGCTATTGCAAGAATGTAAATGATTTGAAACGAGAAAACTAAGTAATTATAAATGTACATGTCATCCCTTTTTTGGTAATTATTGCTTATTCAAATTGGTGGATTGTATATTAAAAACAGTTGTTTCTCAACCTTTTTTGTCTGCTCTTCTTAACTAAACTGTCTAATATTTTGTATTGCTATATTTTTAGTTAAATGTATTCTAGAGTATAATTTTTAAGTGCTGTGGTGATTATTTTCACATAATTCAAGTATTTAGTTTACATTAACTAATGAGTTTGTTACAAAACGTAGTATTTTGGAAAGTAGACAAACTCTTGTCATTATTCCCCAATAATGCCAGGATAAAAAAATGGTTTAAATGAAGAATATATATAACATTAGTCTTCAAACTTGAGTGATAATGAATACTATTAATTAATTACTAAATTCCTTAAGTTGAATTTAGAAACCTATTACGGTATAAAAAATTACCTATAGGCCAATGTTAATTACAGTTTCTAATAATGTTAAAACCTTGGATTGTACAAACTTTCATATGCATTCAATAACTGTGGCAGAATAACAACCATTGCTTTAGCACAGCTAAAAAACTTTAACCAGTGTAGTGTATAGATTAATTTTCTAAAATTTAATTAAATTTTTAATTTATTAGATTTGTGAAGACATCATTAATTTTGTGTGTTCTAAATGAGTATTAGATAAAAATTTAAGGAGAAGTGTCCTTTTTAAAACACATGTCTTGTATTAATAAAAATATCCCAATTCTTGTTAATTTTCTCAGCTTAAAATTACAAATCACCTTCTATTACAATTTTTCTTCAAGTCAATAACATCCATGAACAGGACACATTGTAATTTGCAATTTTCATTCAACATGTGTTGAAATGGGCACAGACTCAAAACCAAACTTGCAAAAAAACTTACTTGGGTTCTGATGAAGGTGACATTTGCTCCCCGACAAGTTTCTCCGCTGTTGGTCGGAATGGTGGGTAAGGATGGAGCAGAGGTAGGGCTTCATCTATATCTGGTATTGGCTCAGAGTCATCTGAAAAAGATATGGAAACATAAATGGAAGTATAAAATTTGATTACATTGTATGACACTATTTTGATTGTAGTTTTAACACAAAGAAAAACATATATACAGTGAGAGTAATTATTGTGATGCGAGAACAATATTGATGCACTTGATTTATAATATTAAAAATTACATGTCTAAATCATAACGATCAGTTTGAAACATGCAATGTCGGAGATGAATCTCAATATTCTTCTTCACTGTACGAATAAAAAAAAAAAAATTAAATACGTAACTCCCAAATAGTTTTCTTGCATTTTAAGATGAAGATACAGAGACTAGATCGAGCTCTTTATAGACATAGCTTACAGAAAATTATTTTAGGATCTTAAACCTTACTGTAATAAAGTCCACAGCACTATCCGATGACCAGGCCTAGTACTACAATTAACAAGGTCTAGCGTAACATTAGCAAATCCTGGTGACTGGTCTTAGTCACTTACCTCAAAGATATATCTATATTTTGATTTTCTTGTAATGAATGCTTTCATATTCTGTTGAACCACGATTTAAACATATCACAATGAAACTGATAAAAAAAAAAAATCAAGTAGAACTTGTCTGTGAAACGCAGCTCATAAAAATAAAATTCAAAAATTCGGAACTTTATATCCTGGGAATATACAGACCTCCGGTCTATCATAATCTCGAAGCAGCCCTTGACAACTTGTCCAATATTCTTAATGACCTCCCTACATGGAAAAATCCAATTATCATAACAGGGGATATAAATGTGGACTGCCTAGCTGACGGGGATGACAATAAGCAACTGAATGATGTTCTTACGAGCCACGATATTACCAGAATTCCTCTACCACCAACAAGGATCACTGCTCATTCAGAAACATCAATTGACATCATTGCAACAAATTTGATGCCAAAAGAGATCAGCACTGCAGTACTCCACACAGGCTTATCAGACCACACGGGCCAGCTGCACAAAATAAACCTGGAAACTGACAAAGCTATAATACCAAGTACATCTAGAAGGTACTATAATGCCCAGAACCTAAGAAAACTCAAAAAATATTCTAGCACATGAATCTTGGGTAAATGTCACAAACACCCAAAATGCAGATCAGGCTTATACTGAACTCCATAAGATCATACAAGCTGCACCAGATACAGCATGTCCCACTGTACAGTCAAGGCCAAAAAAGAAAAAAAACCCATACAAATCAAGAGCAAGAGCAGGAGTTTATGAGATTGAAAGGGGCATACATTACAGCTCTTAATAAATCAATTCTGACGGGCACGGAAGAAAACAAAAAACAAACCAATGACAGGAAAAAAGAATATGATCTTCAACTAAAATACTTCAGAAAGGAAGCTACAATAAACCACATTGCAAATGCAGAGAATCAAACAAGAGCTGTCTGGCAAATAATAAAATAACAATCGCTACAGTAATAAATCTAAAAATAACTGTATAAAATCTATTGATATTAAAGGTTCAATAAAAACTGACCCCCAAAAAATAGTGAACACATGAACCCACTTCTTTGCTAATGCTGCAGAACAAGTTCTATCAAATTCCCAACAACTGCCTTTAAAAATATATCCAACACTACATGAAAGGGAATTTCAAGTCTTTTGAGGAGAGCTTTTAAGCCAACAAACACAATAGAGGTGAAATAAAACAATATCATCCCTGAAATCAAAGCCATCTTCTGGAATAGATGAAATGTCATCAGTTGTTCTTAAACACTGCAAAAATAAAGTACTAGCTCCAATAGTAAATGTAATTAACAAGTCCTTCCAGCAAGGCATTTTTTTCCCTCCCTGCTTAAAAAGTCATTGATTTATCCAAAATATAAAAAAGGACCCTCCTACCTAGCTAACAACTACAGACCTATATCACTTATCTGCACACTATCAAAAGTCTTTGAAAAAATAGTACTCTCAAGGCTGCTTACATACCTAGAAAATAATAATCTCCTAACCAGGACCAGCCGTCAACACGGCTTTAGAAAAGGCAAGTCCACCATCACGGCCATTACTGACCTGGTAGAAACTATCATTGATGCAACTGAAGAAGGGGCCACAACAAATGGCATTTTTTTGGACTTTAGTAAAGCCTTTGACAACCTGATTCATAAACATCTCCTGGATAAATTACAAACTTTAGGAATAAGAGGAGTGGCGCATCAGTGGTTTGAAAGCTATATCAGCGGAAGAACCCAAATTACGGAGATAGTCCACAATATCAACAAGACATCTCAGAAAATCAGATCCACAGAAGCACAAACAACAAGACGAGTTCCCGCAGGAATCTGTGCTGGGCCCTGTACTATTTGTCTTATACACTAATGACATTGTCTCAGTACTGCAGGACAATAGTGAAGTATTCCTATACGCTGATAACACTGCCCTCATTATCTCCCAAAAGAACATTAAGGACCTAGAAATTAATGCCTACATCGCAGCCAGCATGGCAAAACAATATAGTCAGAAGAATGACTTAGTACTAAATGAAGACAAAAAACACAGCAGCTTCATTTTGGTCCAAAAAAGAAGAAATGCTCTCGAAACTACCCAATGCCTCATATTCTCAAGAGGCAAAATACCTTGGGATAACCCTAGACAGTGACCTGAATTGGAAACTTCATGTAGACCAGCTGTGTAAAAAAGCTTAGCACTGCATTATATGTAATTAAGCGACTCAAACAAATCAGCAACATAGAAAACCTCAAGAACAGCTTACTTCGCACTGTTTGAGTCGCAAATGCGCTATGGGCTGTCTGTATGGGGGTACTCATCTAAAGAAAACCTCCACAGGGGTACTGCTTCTTCAGAAGAGGGCAATCAGGGTATTGGCCAAACTGGCTTTTCGAGATTCCTGCAGGGGGGTTTTTTTAAAAGACTGAAGCTACAGACAATAGCCAACCTTTACATTAGTGAAGTAATCATCTGTGCAACTAAGAAAGAACCCTGCAATTCTCAGAGACACATCATTATACTACCAGACACAGAGGAAACTATATACTTTCCTGCACATCACTTGACTGGTTTTGAGAAAAAACCTTCCTACATCGGGGCTAAGCTCTACAACATCCTTCCAACAAGACTGAAAGAATAGAGAGGCAAGAGGAACACTTTAAAGAAACTCTTCTTGACTGGCTGCTGGAGAGAGAGTTCTATTCCATTGAAGAATTTCTGGATAGAGCAAGATCACCACAATAATTTATATGAACCCAAGAAAAACTCTGACGCCTTGACTGTACTCTATGTCCATGTCAGTAAAGAGAATTTTTTGTCTTGGCTTTGTCTTGTGATCATTCAAAAATTTCAATTCAAAATTTTGGATGGTTTGAACTTTTCTCCCAGTCCCTTAACATCCCTATACAGGGTGAGTTTTTTAAAGTGATCCAATAGCTAACTTTTTAATTACATGACTTAGCACCACACTTTAAATTTGGAACTTGCTCAATTTTAAGTTTCACTCAGGAATACACTTTCAAATTTTTTGAAGATGGCCGCCATTTTCCAATATGGTGGCCAACTTTAAAATCTTTTATGGAACACCCTGTATTTTATGTTGTTTTTAGATTCTTCAAAAAATTTGAAAGTGTATTCCTGAGTAAAACTTAAAATTGAGCAAGTTCCAAATTTAAAGTGTGGTGCTAAGTCATGTAATTAAAAAGTTAGCTATTGGATCACTTTAAAAAACTCACCCTGTATATGTAATAAAGTTTGCATAATTATTCTAGATCTTGGATATTTTAAAATATTTGAATTATTGGTCTGTTGAGATTTGAATATCTAAATTCCACTGTACTCCCTATTGGAAAATTTTCCAAAAAGCAACGTTTGGACCTGACTTTACTGTTACCTTTTTTTAAAAATGTTCTTCAAATATAGTACTGTGGTACGGTTCAAAGTATGCACTTGAAAGTGTAAATTAATAATAAATTTGTTTCAGCATGTTAAATATTTCGCTGTAATAAAGACTATAAACACTTGTCAGAAGCATAAATGAAGTATTCCATTATCATGGTAACGAATTAATTACAATAAGAAAAGTATTTTGTTGCAGCAACATGAAAATACCTGGACAAGCAATGCCAGTGTTGCAAGGCTGTGTTGTGGCTGGTTGGGTCTCCTCGTTGCAGGTGACGGAGCCAGGTTTCTCGTAGCGTGAGATTCGACAGGTTACGTTACGTGTCTGCACTCCCTCCCCACATGACATGGAACACTGCAAAGTTATAAAGTATGTTAGCAACTAGTCTCTGGATAAGCAATACCAGTGTTGTAAAGCTGAGTTGTGGGTGGTTGAGTCTCCTTGTTGCAGATGACAGAGCCAGGTTTCTCATAACGTGAGATTCAACAGGTTACATTAGGTTTCTGCATTCCTCCCCTCCATGTGTTGTTTAGTCAACTGTTAGTATGTTGCGATCTAAATAGTTGGTATAAAGTTGTACATGTAATCAAGTGAGAAATTACATTGTCGATTGAGTGAAAAATTTATTTTAGGACTGGCAAGTTTATAATTTTCAATTACACAATGCTGATACGATAGGATTTGTTAATCGTAAGCATTTTTTACTATAATCAAGGCTTCTTAGTTCTGTTATTTTCATAATAACTCAACATTACTTATATTATAATCCTGAATATCCTGAAAAGGAACTGATCGAACTGTGACTGCCTTTTGAGTGTTTCTTGGGAAAGTGTACAGCCTGAATAGCAGATAAATATTATAAAGTTATCTGGCTAGCTTTGGGTTTTGATGTAAAGATTATTTAGAATCTATAAAACAACCAGAGAAAATATTACACAAGAATATAGAAGAAATTTAGGTTTTTGATTACATAGAATTGTGTAATACAAATGACAGTTATGGCTTCTATCTTTCTGCTTTCCATCAACTGTCTGTAGTATCCTAATTCAACAAAAAGCGCACCTTTAGAAAAGTCACTATGGTGTTGATGCAACTGTGACTCTGTGCAAATCAGTGTCTCATGGTATTATCACTAACAAGACCAGATAGATTAAAACAACATACCCCAGACCAGTCTCCAGTGACCCAAGTGGGAGGGCAGGGGGTGGAGTTGCAGGGCTCCACAGACCTGGGCCGATATCCTCTGCAGAAGTGGTCAGGAACCTGGGAGCAGAGAAGGAAATACTAATACTAATGTGCTCATTTAATATGTCTGAGGTTGTCATTTATGGTGTTATAGTAAAACAATCACGACTATCTTCATCTTATGGTTGATTTAAACACCAGATACTTGTACATCCCTATTTTTTTGGCTTTAGAGCTATGAAGATTAATTATTCATATATAATTAATCCAAATGCTATCTAGTGCTTCTTGTAAATATATTGTCCTACTTTGTTAAACACATTAAAAGATGAAATACAAAGGTTAGGGCATTTTTTGGGAATGAATAATAACAATATTGATAAACAATAACAAAACGTGTTTAGATGTGTATCATCCATAATTATATGACCACAAGGAGCTAAAGGAGTGCCAGGGTTAACTTTAATCTTATAAAGGTAAAAAAAAAAAAAATAGACAATGAAACAATTTTATAGGTTATAACCAACAGTAGGAGGTATTTTAATGACGTCAAGCTTTGGGATCAAGATATTATATAAGTATAACTGCAGATGAAGCCTTTTCAGCCTAATATTAATAAAATAGTCTAAATCGTCTAAAAATGTCGAGTCTATTTTAAAATGGTATAGTGGCCTACACATAATTAAATACATTCTTTTATTTTACTGTAGACGTTTTTCAATTCAATTAAAAAATCCTTTCTACGACTGGTTTCACTACAAGCAATACAAGTTATTTCAAGTATTAATAAAACACTAGAAAATAAATAATTGCGATGTTACACTGTGCATAGGAGGAGCAAAAATTGTCTACACTACCTTCAGTAAACTAAATAAAAAAATTGCCGAAAATGAATTTGAAACAAGTCAAACCAATAGAAAACTTATAACTGAAACATCACAACAACTATTTGCCGCGTCACAATAAATCACCAACTGTTTGATGGCATTAAACAATCATTCATGTTTGATAATTCAACTAAGTGGACAGCCCATTTGTCACAGGGATGCCTGGCACCAATAATAATCAGAGGCTCTCTGTTGGGGATGTAGGGGGGGGGGGTGGAGTGGGAAGGGGGAGGCTGATGTAGCTAGAGCGTCGCCAAGTCAATTCTCCCGCGAGAACTAATGATGAGACAGGCGCCAATAAAAGTATCAGGCTTCGGCCAAGACCTCATTAACACTTCATTAACAGCTGAGCCAGCGCCCCGACTGATGTCTTTGCGCTTGTTTCACCCCCTGTGTTTCTTGGGCTCTCGCCTCGATCATCTATTGATTTAGCATTGTCATTTAGCCCCGACTTCTCACTTTCAAGACAAGGACCGTTTTCATCTTTACCTTGTCTTTGGATTAAATCATAAATGTGGTGTAAATATTTAAACCATTATTTTTTATCTTTTTAGATTAATACAAATCATTATCTTGTAAATTTAAAAAATGACAATATTCTTCCCGTAATAAATTTCTACAAATAATTTCCGCGTATAAAATAAAAGCACTTCTGGTTTGAATGAATGACAACAATGATTCAATTCAGTTGGTTTTGTCTTGTTTTCACGATCAAGAAAGTATGTAATTCGGTTAAAACGCGTCTAAGAGGTGGAGGTAAATCTCAAATTTTAGCTATGCCGGAATATTTAATAGATTAGAGTTGGTGCTAAACCTCTTTCCTGTACATCAAACCAATCCCTGATTAAAGTCTGGAAAAACACACCCGGACATATATTCACACATACACGTTGAACCGAACTTATCAGGTTGACTACTAGTTGATAGGTTATACAATGCAATCCCGAAGTGGCATATTCGGGGAGTGGAATGGGAGGGGGGTCGGAGAATGATCCCTCCCACCCGTATGGACATCCTCTGACATTAAGCAATTCCTCAGAATTTAGACGTTACATCAAATTATACACTTCAAAATGTTTCTTTTAAGAGTAAGTCAAATACAAAAATATTAATGTAGGACCTGGCTATACATCGTATTTATTACTTGTTATCTACCCTGACTTTTATGTAAACTCCTAAAATCTTACAATTGATTTAGTAAGGCTTGAAGTTTCGACTAAGCTTTAAACTTAGAAGCAATATTACAATAGTCGTAACATATTCAGACCTGTAATAATTTGCAAACAAGGAAGAATTGAAAACTAATTATTCAGTAGAAACCCGCTTCTTTCAATTTGTAAACATTTCAGTATAAACACTATGGAAGTCTTTAAAATTAAAATAGACGTTATTCAAATCAGGAGTTATTCACGGTTTATGATAGCAGTTAACGTTAAAATTTTTGTAAAATTTTAAAATTTCAGTTTTGGAAACAATATTTAAGCCGGAATTCGATGTGTAAGTATTCTTAGAATAACCCTCTTATAAGATTAGGGAAATTAAATTTACTTCCTTGTTCAAGTAACATCTATTTTGTGTCTCACGCTAATCTCTGCTTCCTGGAATCTCAAAACTGTGTCGTGAGTTGACTGCTGTGCTGTGTAACACAGTCTACGGTTAACTGGAGGGATCAAAGAAAATCGAAAAACACTGTACATGTCGAGGAAACTTGTCTCAACGGGAATGCTTATCCTCCTTGAGCGATCTGAACACTATGCGACTCTTATTTGGGCCAAACTCTTACTGCGGATCGAAGTGACAATTGCTCAGATGTAACACACTCTAACCGTAGTTCTAGAGTGATGGTTTACCAGCGCTTAGACCCCGGCCGATCCACCACTCGAAGTGGGGAATCGCTGTCTCAATACGGATCAGGGGATTGGTAGACTGCTGGCCTTCCTTAGATAATGTTAGTCTCAGCTCATCAGGCGTGGAATTAAGCTTGAAGACACAATACAATTGTTACCTTACAAAGTCCGCCGTAAGAAACTCCGCCGTAAGAAACTCCGCAACATAACATGTGATTCTCCACAATATATACGTATAGCTTCATGTACATTATTCAATAATCAGAAAGAAGAGTCCACTTCTCAAAGTTTTACCTTTGCACCTGTAACGTATTCCAAGATTTGAGATTATAGAATAGGATTATAGGAGCGACCCGATCATCTCATATTTGAAGGCACATCGGGTTACATCGCGAATGTATGTATATGTATGTCCTATCTAGAAGCATATTTAATTTCAGTAACAACCAATATAAGATTAAAACAAGCTAAACAAGAAGATGCCAAAGATTGGACATAAAATAGAGGAGTCATATTTGTGCGGTAAGTATCAATTCAGATATAAATGACCCAGAGAGCAAAGTAATCTTATATTGGGGGCGTTCCAATGGTAGAGAATCTCTTCGAATCATTTCAACTGTATAAAACTTTCTAAACTATAAACGTATGAAAGGTATATTGATAAAGCAAACAATACAGATTACCATATTAAAAATAAAGTGTTTAATTTTATTACATTTCTCTGATAACATATCAACAGGTTTTATAATAAAACACTTTTTCTGGACAAACAGTTCATGCACAAGCATTATTAACGTCAAGTTCGACATTACTCCGAGGATTCGCAGTTTGATAACGACCCCTGCACCAGTAGCGTCAAGTTCGACATTACTCCGAGGATTCACGGTTTGATAACGACCCCTGCATCAGCATCAGTAACGTCAAGTTCGACATTACTCCGAGGATTCGCGGTTCGACACACACGAGCCCTGCATCAGTAACGTCAAGTCCAATATTACTCCGCAGATTCGCGGTTTGATAACGAGCCCTGCATCAGTAACGTCAAGTTCGACATTACTCCGAGGATTCGCGGTTTGATAACGAGCCCTGCATCAGTAACGTCAAGTTCGACATTACTCCGAGGATTCACGGTTTGATAACGACCCCTGCATCAGTAACGTCAAGTTCGACATTACTCCGAGGATTCGCGATTCGACACACACGAGCCCTGCATCAGTAACGTCAAGTCCAGTATTACTCCGCCGATTCGCGGTTTGATAACGAGCCCTGCATCAGTAACGTCAAGTTCGATATTACTCCGAAGATTCGCGGTTCGACACACGAGGCCTGCCTGCATCAGTAACGTCAAGTTCGATATTACTCCGAGGATTCGCGGTTCGACACACACGAGCCCTGCATCAGTAACGTCAAGTCCAGTATATTACTCCGCCGATTCGCGGTTTGATACGAGCCCTGCATCAGTAACGTCAAGTTCGACATTACTCCGAGGATTCGCGGTTCGACACACGAGCCCTGCATCAGTAACTTCAAGTCCGATATTACTCCGAAGATTCGCGGTTCGATACATGTGTCCTGCAGCTACACCGATTGGTTTAAAAATACATTTGGACTGGAGAGTTTGTGATAGCCTCGGAGAGATCCCGATGTGATGCAGCAGATTTCAATCGCTTTCTTAAATTTAGTTAAGATTGAATGGTGGGTTACATTGATTTTTTATCACATATTGTTTTCTGTCCATATTTTTCCATATAAACGTAATTATTATATTTTTAGGTAAATGTCATAGTCTGAAGTTAAATGCTATTATTAATTGTTAATTTATTCCTTGCTCTGTATTGACGTACAAAAAAACTTGATGATCAACTGTACAGATTAAATTAAATTCAAATGATCTAAACTGATTAATAGCACGTTTTAAATCCCTAATTATACATATTTTAAGTATGTAATTTCAATTAGTAAAATTAAATCTGTGACCAAACTTCAACATTGTATCACTCACTTTACTCCTTGTGCCATTAGCTTCTTCAGTGCATATAACATTCCGCTGTCTTGTGCCTCCTCCACAACTCACGGAACATCTGCTCCAGTCTTCCGTCAGCCACCTGATAACAGAAAAGTTCCGCTTTAGGATAGAAATCACTGATTCTACTCCTTGTGCCATTAGCTTCTTCAGTGCATATAACATTCCGCTGTCTTGTGCCTCCTCCACAACTCACGGAACATCTGCTCCAGTCTTCCGTCAGCCAACTGATAACAGAAAAGTTCCGCTTTAGGATAGAAATCACTGATTCTACTCTCTTTGTGCCATTAGCTTCTTCAGTGCATATAACATTCCGCTGTCTTGTGCCTCCTCCACAACTCACGGAACATCTGCTCCAGTCTTCCGTCAGCCACCTGATAACAGAAAATTTCAACTTTAGGATAGAAATCAGTCACTTTACTCTTTGTGTCATAGCTTCTTCAGTGCATTTATCATTCCGCTATCTTGTGCCTCCTCCACAACTCACGGAACATCTGCTCCAGTCTTCCGTCAGCCACCTGATAACAGAAAAGTTCAATTTTAGGATAGAAATCAGTCACTTTACTCTTTGTTTCATAGCTTCTTCAGTGCATTTAATATTCCGCTGCCTTGTGCCTTCTCCACAACTTACGGAACATCTGCTCCAGCCATCTGACGACAGAAGAATGTTAATTTTAGTAATTGTAACACACTACGCCCTGATTAAATGTAATAAAATCTGTTCTCAGTGGTTACCGGCTGTGGACGTATCTTGTATTGAGCTACGAGCTCGTAAATACATGATGTTATTGGTTGGTTTTAGTTATTGCAAGCTTTCGTGGCTGTTGATGTTGTGGGCTCATAACTTGCGTTTTTTGGTTTTTTGACTCTGGAATGTTACAACGTTTTTATAATTTTTTCACTCACCTAATTTCTATACATAAAAGTTATTTATCCTCCTGAAGAAGAGAACAATCTCTAAACTTTTTAAACTAAAAAACAACAATGCGTATAGGCGTATCTATAATAATAGCCCTACTACCTATTTCGGTATCCAGGAATTTCTCCAATATCCAATACAATCTATATTCTTGTGTAGAAAATAGATTTTTCTCATTTCCTTCGTCCTCTTAACTGTAAGTCTTCTCAAAAAGAATCTTTACTTTCGAATCATATTTTTCCTAGTGTTTATAATGAGACGCACACACGACATGACGTCTAGAGTAATGAGTGTTAGGGTCCCTTCAGTCGACTAACCCCAACAATGACTCTGAACAATAACAATAACGTTTTGTTTATTTATTTGAAGAACGCCCGTGTTTATTTTTGTTAAGATCCGTTACGAATTAGAATAAGAATAACTTTTAACATACCCGCTGAAGGATACATTTTTGAAAAAGGACATAGATTAGAAATTTACCTAATAGCTATGATATTTGGCAGTGGTAATACAAGAAGTTATAATCGAATGTCTTGAATTGCTGTGTTTCCTTTTAGAAAATTTACTTGTTATAATAAACTATTGTGGTAGTTTTTATTTACTTTTATTAGAACCTTGAATGTCGAATGACACCTAGTAAGTAAATATCAGTTATAACTTTTGTTTCACATTTATTGTTATATATTGTAGTTTATTATTATTAATAATCCTTTAGTAATTTATTGTTACTAAGTAACATATTGGCGTAGTTTATTTTCATTTTTAATATAGCTAGTAAAATAACTTTTAGATGTATTTAATTTAATTATTTAAACTAAAAAATAACTGATTTATAAAAACAAAAACTATTTAAATGGAGTCAGCAAATAAACCGACATCGGCTTCTATATTTATAAAAAAGAATTATAAATTATTTAACAATCAAAATAATCAAAGCATATCGATACTGAGGATTAAAGCACTTCAATGCAATAATTTATTCACAATAGGAATTTGATTAATATTTCATAATATTCACCCAGTAAAAGCATCCTGAAGTTATTGAATTACATATAAGCCCATTAATGATGCCACTAACTTCGATTCAATTTTGGATATGATATGAATACATCAGTTTTATTTCTTGATTTGGTGTACACCATTATTGTTACTTACACCATTCGTTCATTTGCTCTTCACAATGTTAAAAGCTGAGCATGTGTATATAGAGAATAAAAGTTCATACTGCGAACAAGAGCTTTTCTGTAAATCACTTTTTAGATAAAAACATACTAACAGTTCTTGAGAGTATGTTTGCTAATCTGTGTGTAGTACACATTAATTTGAGATATTATCTTATGGCACTTTAAAACTACATAAAAATTAATGGTAATTATATTAAATCTAGAGAATAATGAGGTGGATCAAATTTTAATTGAAAAGTAAAATTAGATTTATATAGTAATAAATGTATAAAGTAATATGTATAAAGTACCTAAAATGTCTAAAGTATTAATTCCTGAAAAACCCACTTAGTTAGTCTAGTACCAGACATTGGTAAACAGATTCATACACTCTATGCTTCATCATAAAAGGTTAAGGGTAAGAAGGGGTTTTAATTTCTACTTTCAACCACAGTTTAAGATGAAGTATTCAAATGGAAAAAAGGAAAAAATGGATTCTTCGTCGTAATGTTTGTTTTCGAATATCCGAATAAAACTACGAGATTCATGAAATTGTCCACCAGAATATAATTTGTATATAGAGAATAATTAGTTTTATAACTTATTTATATGTACGCAAGATTGGTCGTGCATATTTATAATCCTTCAAAAACATTATCATAATTTATTTCAGTAGCCTGCAATTTTTAATTAGCTTTCATTATTTCGTAGAATGTTATGTTTTCCAACCTACCGAAACTATATGTATTAAAAAAAAATCTAAAACGCACATTTGCACGACGAATAAATAAATATACTGTTTTTTATTAACGTTTTTAATGAACTGTAACATATATATGTATTAAAATATGTACATATTATAAATACTATTTCCTCCCATTTTAGTATGTCAACAACAATAAGAACAGTGAGCCTGAGACCTTATGTTGAAGTCATTGGATATTCTATTGATAGTATGTGGGAATACATGGATTTATATGCAAAATTTCAATTATATTGGTTGAGTATTTTCTACGATTAATTAATTTAAGTATGATATAAGTCTAAAATATCATATTTTCACATATTATGGTATTAGTAGAATAAACTGTATATACCTCACATTGTTTGGCAAATTTTAGAAAAATCTTTTTTTAATACTATAAGAAATAAACACTTTGTAGAGACTTAACACTGAAGGATTAACATTTTTTCTGGCATCTGAAAATGAAGGTTTGACATGTTCGAAAATAGTACAGCCTAGGGACTAACCTCTAGTGAACACTTCAATAGAATGTTTTATTTAACTTGGAGAAGGGAAGGAGGTACTTACTTTGGCGGACAACGATGAGAATTGCACTCGACCACCTGAGGCTCAGGCTGCTGCGAGGCGTTACACAGCTGGGCGTCAACGTCGGCCCCGGTCACTCTGTTGCGGCACACCGCCTGCGACATCTTGTACCCTGTCAGGCATAGACATTATCGAATAGTTTAAACTATTATTTATTGATTTTAGAAATTTAATTAAAGTGTTGAGCCTGAAACCATTGTCAGCTTCTATCATTACCAACCTAACCTAACATAACCCAATCCACCATAGAAACCTAACAAACCGAACATAAAAGCCTAACGTAACCTAACCAACTTTATAATCTACTTACATAATCAAATCGTTGAAACTATCATTTATTGATTTAAAAAAATTAATCTAAGTGTTAAGCCTAAAACCATTGTCAGTTTCTATCATTATCAACTACACCTAACCCAATCCACCATAGAAACCTAACCAACCGAACATAAAAGCCTAACCTAAACCTAACCAACTTAGTAATCTACTTACATAATCGAATAGTTGAAACTATCATTTATTGATTTTAAAAATTTAATCTAAGTGTTAAGCCTAAAACCATTGTCAGTTTCTATCATTATCAACTAAACCTAACCCAATCCAACATAGAACCTAACCTACCGAACAAAAAAACGTAACCTAAGCTAACCAACTTAATAATATACTTACTTATCGAGTTATCATCTGAAATGAAAATATTCAATTGTAAATTCCAATAAAGTTTGTATACACGATACAAACCCCATTTATAAACATGCAGATTGTTTACTAATAAATCAATAATGAGTATTTGAATACTTGGTAATGAAGTCCAAAGTAAAGTAATGAATTATATTGTATTTTTTATTTTATAGGCGTAGGCTATAAGAGTGAGATTCAATACAAAAACGAGAACACTTTACATTGCTAAATCAATACAAGTACCGTACATAAATAAAACATTTAATCATAAAAATAAACTGGATAAAATATGGGAGCACAAACATCGTATTTATTTTAGCAAGGGAAATGCTGCTAATGAAAATTATACGCCAAAAAGGCACTTGGATACACATATTTATATAAAACCTTCAAACATTTAGTATTCTTTGTTGATGGATTTAAAATTCTTTTTGTAAATGAGCTGATTGAAATTTTGGGGAAATAATAAGAGTAACAACAAAATTCAGTTGCAAGCATAGTTTTGCAATTTTTAAAAATTCACAGAGTATAGTTTTTACAATCCTATAACAACTTTGGTAAACTCTAAAATCTAATTCGTATTAGTATTAAGGTAAGGGCAGTAGCGTAACTTTTTATATCTGGAATAAGAACTATTTGACCCACCTCCTCCGCAGGACACAGAACACAAGGACACCGGCGCCTCTGCCCAATGGTATAGAGGCTGTGCACAAGACGCTCCGTCTCCTCCACAAACTCCACACTCGTCTACCTTCTTGCCTGAGCCTATCTCCAGATCACACCCCACTCTCTGGAACATCCATCATTCAGGAAAATAAATTAACAATGGTTTCGTATAATCAATTTAATAATTGATACAGGAAACATTTATTTACTAACAGGACGTATCTGAGACCTGATGGGAAGGACGTTACTCTTATAACTTAAACATAAGTCTACAAGCATGCTTAGTCGGAGTCGGAATAACTGTACTATTCAGCGGCTGTTCTGGAGTGCACACTAGTTTTAATAATTTTATTGGAAGATCACTTCACTTTGAAAAGATAAAAATAAAAGAAACTCACAACAAATTGATTTGAGTTTAATTTATACTTTTATGTGACAGTTAATAAAAACAGTTTAAAAATAACTCTTCGTAACCTAAAAGGGCCGAAATAAAACAAGATATAATTTCCGTTCTTTACAAATATTGATAAATTAAACACTAATAACAAAAATAATAATGGGATAGCTTGCAACAATTTCATATTAAGAATTTACAATTTAGTTGAGAACAGAGGGTAAGATCAATTGATTTCTTTAGGAATTGGCTAGCAAATATATTGGGGGAAAGAAAAATGTTATAATAAAATATTTATGTTATTAATTTATCTAAGTACTTTATAATAATGGAATATATATATATATATATATATATATATATATATATATAATTATTTAGTTCTATTGTCTAATATATATTATACCGTAATTAGATAAATTCAGCAAATGAATTACTGCATTACCTGTATTATTCTAAATTCGTTTCGGTGTTTAAAATAACAGAAAATTTAGGATGGTGTTCATTTTATGTTTATAGACTGACAGTTGTATCACATGAACTTTTAAATTCAAAGATTTATACGAGAGGGCGTTCGAATTTGAGTACCAAATTAATTAGCTTTGGACTTTTGGACATTTTTTTATGGGGTTTTCAGAGGAAACGGAGCTTCACCTTCTTTTTCAATTTTAATTATTTTTTTTTAAACTTAACAATTAAAAAAAAAAATAATACCTCAGAATTTATAAGAATTTTCAGCAGAACAAAGGTAAGCAGGATTTCACAACACGTTTTAATAGTGACGAAATATCGTAAAAATTTTTCAAAGAATATTTAGCACAGTTCCCACAGATAATAACCACGACGTCTTTGATGAATGCAAACTTCATACTTGACCGACATCGCATCGGTAGAATGAAGCACTTACAAAAGATAATTATTACTGAGGATCCTCCAGTGTACAGAGACGCAATCAGTTGCTATTGATGTTACAACTCCCTCAGCAGCAAAACAGTCGGTCGGAACCGAACTAACTCCAAACATTACCTTTCCAACTGCCAACCGCAGGGACCAGAGTTTGGTTACTGATTGCTGCTGCCTCCACCGCACACCGCGGGGCGCCAACTGTGGCAATAGTATACTTCTCGGTCTCGTACGTTATAGTTATAACACAACCACAGGGACTAGAGTTTGGTTACTGATTGCTGCTGCCTCCACCGCACACCGCGGGGCGCCAACTGTGGCAATAGTATACTTCTCGGTCTCGTACGTTATAGTTATAGCACAACCGCAGGGACCAGAGTTTGGTTACTGATTGCTGCTGCCTCCACCGCACACCGCGGGGCGCCAACTGTGGCAATAGTATACTTCTCGGTCTCGTACGTTATAGTTATAGCACAACCGCAGGGACCAGAGTTTGGTTACTGATTGCTGCTGCCTCCACCGCACACCGCGGGGCGCCAACTGTGGCAATAGTATACTTCTCGGTCTCGTACGTTATAGTTATAACACAACCGCAGGGACCAGAGTTTGGTTACTGATTGGTTCTGCCTCCACCGCACACCGTGGGGCGCCAACTGTGGCAATAGTATATTTCTCGGTCTTGTACGTTATGGTTATAACACAACCGCAGGGACCAGAGTTTGGTTACTAATAGAACAGACAAAGATAGACCGATAGAAATAAAGTTGGATCGAAAAGAGATTGAATATTTTTTTATTCTTGTAAAGTGCTAAATGTACGTTCACGAAAAATTAAAAATGAAAAAATTAAATGAGTTCATGTAATAATAATAATAATAATAATAATAATAATAATGACTGTCGAGTTAGTGTTGGTGTTTCATGAATGAAAATAATATGATTTGCATTCACAATATTTATTATATGACTTCTGCATTAATTTAGGTAAATTCCTTAAAACTAAACAAAAATGGTGTGTTATGGTAAATTATGTAACAGAGCCGCTAAATGTAAATAATATTCCCTCCTGTTGAACCATTAGCCTATTTGACTTTTATATTTTGTGTGCACCAATGTTTATGATACAAAACTTATTATACATTATTTTGACATAACTGGATGAAAATACAATTTTGTAGAAGAAATTATAGCCTACTGGTTACGAAAGAGGTCAAAGTGAAAGTGATTAAAGAACGAGAGCTAATAACAAGAGTTAGATGGATTAAGTGCTTTACGCTGTCCCGACATTAACTTAATCTCTCCAGCGATCCATTCTTACAAGATCTGTTGAACATTAGCTTCTCTCCACACAAGGTTTTCAAAAGTTTCAGTCAGGGAAATATCGTTAAAAGTAAAAGAGTAATTTATTTGTGCAAAAATTACCTGAGAATTACATAGGTGGGTGAGATTGATAGTTTTAAGAAGGCAACAGCATCATCACGAAATCCTACAAATTGTTTATTTATATTACAATTTTGCCACAGTTTCTGGAAGAACTTATTACAGAAAGCGCACTTTTACCCGTATTCGGACCAACTATCCATCGGCTTATCTGTTACCCTTCTAGGAAGTGTCACTTTATTTTTATCCGTACTCAGAGTAATAACATTGAAAAAGTCACTACAAATCGTTGTTTCTCCCGTCTTACTTATGAGCTATCTCTTGTGCAATAGATTTGTGTGTACCTAGTTATTAAGTATTTACAAGCCTTTTTTGTAAGTGTATTGTATCGTGTACAGTTAATTCACGCAATGGGTGGAGGGTTATTAAATAAGTAACATTAGGCTCATAATGGTACTTTGTAGCGTAGAAATTGTATATAAAGGTGATTTTTATTTTCATATACATTTTCCTTATCCAACCAAGGTTTGGTCCCGTAGGTAGTTGATTAAGAAGTCGTTTAATGAAATGAAATCCGTTAAACTACTCTACAAAGGTTCAAGTGATAATGTAATCTTCGTGATCAGGTTTAGATTTTAACGATTCTTATGTCTAACTGTGTGGGTGATATTGAGTTTCTCTACTCTAACTCAAGGGTCACATACAAAAGGATATATTATACAGGTTGTATTTATAAACTTTTATTAACATTTTGTTACTTTAAATTAGAGTGGCTCTTTTAACCATCATGCATTTTTAACATTTTCAGGAAAACCCCTCGTTACTAAATAATATTCCCAAACCCTGGTGTACGACAATGTTGAGGTATTATCTGACAATTAAACATGATAGATAACTCAACGTAAATCTCAATTCTTTTTCCGTTTTCGCTACCGACAAAAAACGAATTTTCACACGTTAAACATTTCGAGCTATTCAGAAGAAGACTAAATTTGAAGCCCTATGTAGTTAGCGTTATTACTAGGTTAAAGTGGACATTTTTATAAAGGTATACTAATTCTGAAATTGGAAAATCTTACTTGATCCCTTACAAGTACAATTTTGAGTAGTGTAGTTTAATATTGTTTTCTTGTTCGTGTATTTTGAAAGTGAACTGATTGGATATTGGAGCACACATTGCCTTATAAGTTTGAACTCTACATTCTTTTTTCGGGATTTTACTTCTGAGATGTTCTAAGAAAGCCGTAGGAACCTAAGTATGTGAAAGAAAAAGGAAATCAGAGATGGAGTTGAATTTGCATTATTATTAATTAGTGTTGTGTTTAGTTTTGTATTAAGTGTATGTTTTAGAGTTAGTGAAGTTGACACACAACATAGTGGTTGTGATTCCTGACTTAGGCGTGTCACAACGCTCTGGTATGATTTGTTTATTTTAGCCTAGTTTGTAATTAGGTTAGTTATTTACCTGAATAAGAGATCAGATTGCAGTAAACGTAGTGTTACTGATTTTTTGTTTCACAGAACGATGGCAAATGTCCGTAAAACATCCTACTCAACCATTTCTTCCAGTATGGCAATGTGTGGTAACTGGCGATGTAAATAAATACATCTGTATCTTATGATGTCACTATATGTACACCAAAGGACGTTTCAGAATGGTTACTGACCTGACATTTGCCGTCGATGCACATGTCCAGACTGCCAGGGCGGCAGCGGGTGCCGTCTCTGACACTAGCGGCTAGCCGCGCCACGACCCCTGTGTGGGAGCGACATATGAGGGCACACGGCTGGTCGTCGTCATAATGAGGCGTCCAAGTCAGCATCTGCCCCATGTACGGCACCGAGTTGAAAGACGCACATTGTAGTTCTCGAAACTCTACGTTGTCAGGACAAGGCTACGACAAGACAGACTCGTCATATAGAAATGTATTGCTAGAAATGTAAAGCACATTTTATGTCAAACAAAATTCTTGATACGTGTTCAAGTAGACCCCAAAACAGAGCCTTTTATCACAGTAATAGTCTTTTCGATTGTAAGCACTTTTAAGTTAAAACATTGTAGAATCGTAATTATAATGCATCTTAATTTATAGTCATTTATGAAGTGAAATGAAAAAATGAAATAAAACATGCCTTAATTGATTTATTGTGTTAAGTTATTGAAAGTTAATCTCACGTTCTTAAAAGAATACTATTTTAAACAGTCCTTCCTGTGCAGTAGGAAGAAGCAGGTAGATTTTGCGCCAAATGAAATAATTCTAATTTTACTATTTTTAATACAATTAATAATACTATTTTTATGGGACCTACAAGTACTTAATATCTCTAAAACTTGTAGAAATACAAAGAAATTTGAAAGGCTGCTATAATGAAATGAGATATTTATATAATCAATGTGTTTGTCATGTTCAAACTTGGCCCAGAAATTTTATCGCCAGTTCATGGTGATCTTTTGGGATTTTAGTGGGATATAATCGATACTTTGAAAACAGTTCAAAATACAAAAAATATTATACAACTTTTAGCAAATGTTATGAGCATTCGAGAACACTTTTTGGTATTTGTTTGGGTTCATAAATAACGGAGTTGTGATATTTTAAAAGTTTAAACAGTCGTCATGCTGAAGTGAAATTGAGTACCGTACCAAGCTGGTTAACGAACTTATCAGGGAGATGTATAAAACCAATGTTTGCACCAAGTTTCGACATGTTTGGGATTTTTTGTGACGGTTATCGTTTTAAAAAGCCGCTTTATATAGTAATAAAGTCTTGAACGATGGGTTGTTTTAGGGTCTGGGGATCATGTTCAGTTATATAGAAATAAGAACTGCAGAAATTGATCTGCAACAACTTCACAATTTAGGCATACACTAAACCTTTTCATATTTATAAAGTATACAATTCAATTTACACAGAAGCCTGATCAATGCACATACTTAAAAATAAATATCGTACTAACATAATTGTAGTAGAATCAAATAAATGGCCATGTCAAGATCATCATGAATGCAACATCATTGATATTAATTGTCATTTTACGTTGAACAACCTTTAAATATCTAAATTGCTAAATACAAGTAATGAAGAACAATATTATTAAAAATATTTACATATGGGTATATTTTGTGTACTAACAAGTTTAGATCATTTCGCACACGAAGAGAACTTTACAGGCTAACAACGACATAAAAACCGATCTCTCTCAAATAATGTTCTATGGAAAAGCCAACACAACTCAGATTAACTTCTTGTCTTATCTTCCATGGTTACTTAATCTACCATCAAAACTAACAACGTACTCCTTTTGAGGCACTCGTTTAATAGATAGTGCACTTAGTAAAACTATATGGTGATTTAAAATTCAATTAAACCTTCTTTCCTCATTGATAAAAAGAGCACAGTTCAAAATGTTAGTAAACAGTCTATGTTATAGTCTTTAATCCGAACCAAGTGACACAGAACTATGCCAGCTGTTGGAAAATAAAAGAAAACATTTTCTCGAGTCGCCGTAACAATAGTGCGCTATTAGTCTAGTTGTATAAAGGGTTTGTTTACGTGGGGAGAGTTCCCCGGATGACAAATGGACAACAGAGCTACGCTATAACTGACAGGCAATTTGCTGTCATGAAATACAATATCTTGAGGCCATTTCTCTCCTCTGCCATTCAAGATCTACATCTCTCCCACTCGAGATGTAGCCCGGCGTTCGCTGGTGACAAGATGTTGACATCTATTTAACAATTACTCTGTCTGTACGTCAGAAATATAGTTTATGGCAAATCTACGCCACAAAGTGCGCGGGACCTTTCAATTTTGACCCTAAGTTCAAAACAAAGTTATATCTAATTTCTAAATTTCAAAAAAATCATAAGGTTGTGTTTGGTTGAGATAAAAATAATTATTTATTTTAATTTTTAATTTAAAAAATTGTAGAGAAGTGTAAAACGGATTGTTAAGTTAACTTTATGTCAATACTTAAAGGAACGTAAAAAATTACTTTAGAATATTCTAAGCCATACTCCTTTATGTACATATTAAAAAATATCGGAAACATTAAATTTCCATAACATTAATTTTCTAAAATTATTATATGACACCCAAAGATTTATTTGGAATACTTTCAATTTGTTATAAAAACTAACAGAAACTGCACAGAAATTTAATATAGACGAATCATTAAATTTTTTTATAAATCTTTCTCAGGGAGGAAGGGAATGTTGCAATACAGGGAGTGACGTTAATTAAACGATAACTATACATAAAATGTAAAAGTTCTGAAACTGCATGCAAATTTCGGAAAAAAGTTTTGTGAAGCCATAGATGTTGGGCTTCATGTATATACGTATGGTAGTGACATTAAACATTATGACGTGGTTTTAGTTTGTTAAAATATTTGGAAATCAGTATTTGTTATTAATAATCTAATTCTGAAACTAAAGATTCTGAACATAGAGCAGACGAAACCCAAAAGTTAGGAAGGCGTCAGATCTGGAGCTTGGGAGACAATAGAAGACATTAAGAGGAGTATGCCAGTAGTACCCCATGATACTGGGAAACCCCTAAAGAGTGGGAAAAGATCCAGAGGCCAAGAGCTTCATAGTTTCATAAAGGAGACTTTTGGAGAGGGTATCCTAAAGCTAAGAGAGCCAAGTGTAAACATTCGGCTTCTCTAGTTACTATGAATGTTATAACTCTATTAGAGTTTTATAATGTGTAATACAAATTTCTTTCATACCTCGTATTTTTGATTTTTTTTAATTACAATCGTCGTAGTTCAATATCGTCTTACATGTAAAACTTAGCCTCGGCAGCACATGTAACTCAAAAGTAGTACAATCTATAGTTTGATTTTGGTCTATAAATGTCGTTTATTCGTAATCAACTTCGTTTCAAATTTTATAATTTATCATTTAACACATTAATAAGAAAGCAGTATCAAGCATATAGGAATTTTAGCAATAAAACAGACAATTTTAATTTAAATATAGTGTTTTTATTAAACGAAATTTGACGTTTATGAAGCTGAGCTGTTGTTGTACTCAAGGATCTAGGTTAACTAGGCGTCGGCTATATCTGAAGATCTTAATTACGACCGCCCTTTGGCTGTTTGCAAGCAATTATCGGTCTCATTGGCTCAAATAAGGGCCTCAGGCTAACCTCAGACCTCCATTGACCTAGTGTAATTGTAGATCAGTTGCTGGTCTGTCATATATAAATAACTAATGCATGAGGCTCTGAGAAGGTAAAATGTTCTGAATAAGAAAATGAAAATAGAACAGAATAAATTACATTTACAAATATATATATAATAATAAATAATATAATTACAGATATATTTCACTGATGGGTTAAAATAAGAATAGCATTGGTTACATTAGTTAATTTGGAGGTTTAAGTGCTAGTCTATTGGTTTATTTTCCTCATTTTGTAATTTAAAACTGTGTATTCCGTTCATACTTATTAATGTTGTGTAAGTGAAAAATAAATACATTAAAAATAGATTTAAGTGTATTGTATCCTTTTAATTATATAATTTCTTAATTTTAGACATGACAAACGCTTTTCAAGATTTATTAAACGAATAAATTGTTTAAAGTGCCAATGAATTTGGCAACGAGTATTATTAGTCATTAGCAAGATTCAAGAACGTAGCCAGCGAGGGGGTTCAAGGGGTCCGGATATCCCAAATTTTCAATTAGTTTTTTAGTCAACGATTATTATTATTTTAATAATTCTGCATTGATGAAAGACCGTTCTCAACAAAGAAACGGGCCAAGAACTTTTTAAGGAACAAAATGGGGCCTAACTCTCTGTCCACTACGGGAAAATATCAGTTGTCTGGACCCCCTCCCCCTCAAATGTTTTCCTGGCTACGTTCTTGGCAAGATTTTTAGCAAAACTGCTACTGAAATTTTTAAATTGACCAATGTAAAACACATAAAAAATATAATGAAAATAGGTAAATTTTTAGTATGTACAAATATGATACTCTAAAGTGTGTATATAATGCTCACCTGCATGTTGCAAATCTTGTAGCGCACCGTGGACCCCTTACATCTGGAGATGGAGTTGCAGCTCCTGAGTTGAAAGATGGCACCGCCGTCGCAGGTTCTCGAACATTGACTCCACGGTGACCATGCTGACCAAAGTGCAGGGTCATCCTCCTCCTGTAAACAGATAATATACTTAACGTATTCAAGAAGCAATAAATACATAAAAGTTAGCTATTGATGGTTGTAGCTCTTCCAGTGTGTCTGATAAATGGCTGGGTTAGGAGTGCCTAATAGGTTTAGAGAGTACACAACAATCTTTACTAATGGAATTCGACAGTACTTGAAATATCAAGTGGAAGGTTTATTATGTGGGCAGCAATGGGTGACCCGAAGTCATAGATATCTCCCTTGATGTGGTTTGTGTGATAATGGGCAACCCCAAAGACGTGAATAAAGTATGAAATTGAGAATTGGCTTATTATAAGTTTTTTTTCGAAGTTACTATCTTATTTGATAAAACGGAATTGAGTTTTTTGATACCTCTGAATTTGATAAAAGACCGTCAGCTGGGATTCTTAGCTTTAATCCAGCCATCTAAAGTGTTTTTTAAACTTCTTTTGACCTACTATTAGGCTTTTTTCAAACATACTATCTTATTTGATGAAACGGAATTGAGTCGTTCAATTCCTTTGAATTTGATGAAAGATGCTCAATGGAGATCCTCAGCTTTAATCCAGCCATCTGCAATGTTTATAATTTCTTTTGGCCAGCAAGGTTACATTACCGATGAACATTACCAATTCATACCTAGGCGTTAACTTCAAGGTCAAATCAGGAGCAAAGACGGAGGGGCGTTGTTTGAAATTATGCCTTAAACAGATAGTAAGTTTATCTCTAATGCCAGACATTTCTCCTCAGTACCTCTAACTGACTGAAAAGATAGTCCTCTCCTTGGCACAATTTTGAAACAAGAAGGAGTTGATAGCTAGGAAATTATCTAAAAAGTAACTTGTCACATAATCTAGATGTTTCGCAGGCATGTTGTCGCGAATGAGTCACTGTTAGGTTTTATACCTTATGATAAGGACTGGTCTATTTAAAAATCCCTTCATCCTTATCTGGAAGAACGGTTATAGCTTTGATTAGCTATATGATCCTGTCCTTATAGGAAGCCTATACGGTCATGGTGATAATTTCAAAGAAACCTTTTCCAAAATTAAATGATAAGGGAAGTGTACTTTTTATCCTAAACATTTACACTTTAAATTTAATCATTTAATTAATTGTATAACCCTGATTAATCATAGCCAGGGATGAAAAGGTTCATTTAAAGGATTTTTGTTTCTCGAACGTGGGACGAAATCGTTATGTGAAGGCGTCAGACTCATCCTTACATGACACATAAGACCTCTATTCACTTTTTAGAAAAACCAATATGTTAATATTACAAAATACGTTACAATATGAAATTTAATGTCATAGACTTACTGTTGCAGTAGTGTTACAGTTAGTAAAACAAACCTACTAACACAAATTTAAGTAACAAACATAGTTTACAGGTGAACTAACACTGGTTTTTTTATGTAGAGCAGACGAGAACATAAGATACAGTCTTTATCACAGAGTGACTGAAGCTAGCATCTATTTCTCATTATCTTAGTTTTGAAAATAGATAAAGCCAAAATACAGTAGGTGGCAGAGAGCGATTACAAGCATCTGTAGACAACAACAGTACAGACAGGACAATACATATCCACAATGAGAGGGACAACAAATACTCCCTCAGGATACAGTTCTAATCAGAGGTGTTTCCCCTCCTCCCAGCTCCCGGTTTTACGGTTTATGCTTTTGTTAATATTTATTCTTTTCGTTGTTGGCGTTTACAATACCATAATTCCCCACCTCGAAAACATTTCTGAATGAGTTTTTTTAATCCGGGATTTACCCTTTGCTACTGAAAGGAAGGACATATTTAATTCTGAAAAGAATATATACTGCATTGTTATAATGAAAAGATGGTCTAAATAAAAACTTACATGCAAAGTAAACAAATCTTTATTTTATTACGTTTTGAAACCAATGGGCGAAATTGGGTTCGAATCTCAAAATATTCAAACGTCAATTTGCCACTTGGTAAATGGTTTTAAAACTATAGTCAAAATAAACATGCTGGTGAATTATTTTCCGTACTGTTTTAGTTAAAAATGGTGAATTAAAACATCATTTGTTTTTGATTGATTCCGGCATATTCTACCATTTTTAAGTAATTTTTTCTTCACAACTATTGAATGAAAATTATTCTGTTGATTTGATCTAGCACACTTACTTTTTTGCGCAATTCTGGTAAAAAAAATTTACACTCTCCAATTGAGAGAGACGAAGTTCATAAGTCCGACAGGGACGGGAGTGTACTCCAGAGCTTACTTTAATAAATAATGCAGTTCAGGATGGCTACATCACAGCCCTGGGGAACTCCACAGCATAATTAGAGGCTACAAATGTTTTGAATAAAATATTCTTCTCATCTTGTTCTGTCAAAGAGAGGTGACAAGTTTGATAAAGTTTAAAAATTCGTTATACGGTTGCTGCCATAAGAGTGAAACATCTTTTAATACTATATATGAATTTATTACTATGAATGTTTTATCCTCGAATTGCTCAGAGGGAAAATATTTCACTCTCAAAATGACTATTATATAAACCTTTAATATTATTTACGGAAACGAGGCTAAAAATTCACAACAATAGCTAATATGCTTAACTACTTCATAAATCCTTAGTTTGGTATTACTTCTACTACAATAATGTTTACTACACAGTAATTATTACTAACTATATTTAATTATGTCTTTTTCATGTTTACAATACCCACAGAACTGTCATTACAGTAAAATATGGTAACTTAACTTGTCAAACCAAAAGATAAGGTATTCTGTATTTATATTTCTTTCAATTATTTATTTATTATCTTTGGTTACTAAAACAAACAATGCAGAATTAACTTTTTTTAGGTCAATCAGCAAATATTATACGGTTAATGAAATAGATGTTAGAATTAATTAAAAATTAAAATATATAATAGTATAAATACTGTATTAATAATAATATGTAAACATTATACTTATATAATATTATAATATTAATATCCGTTGTATGTTTATGAGTATATTGCCATATAGGTTACACGACTAAGATATCGGCATTTACATGAAAACAAATTAGGAGCTCATTTGTTTAGCATATGTGCATTCTTTCTTCTCTCCATTCTGTAACTTAAATTTTAATGTTACAAAGAGTTCACTTTCAATTATAACTTTTAGGAAATAAACAACATAGAGACAACACGATGTTTAATTACGACAAGTTTTGAGGAAACTCGCGCAGAAATAAATACGTCCTTTCATATTAACGAGTTAAGTCGCAATTTGTTTGTTTTTCATCATATTCTGATCATTACAATACTGTGTAGATTTAAAATAAAGTCCAGGGTTTTGAATAAAAGACGTAAATATTCACTCCTTTTTACTTTAAAGTATGTTTTTTATTTATGGGTATTTTAAGTTGGTTTAAATTTTATCGCTAATTTTGTAAAAAATGTAGACACAGCCTAAATTAGTGAGGTTGGCAACATTCACATTTAAACTGGTCGAGTGTTGGTCGCAACAACGTTGTTTTACAAACTTATTGTTCAATAAAAATACAAGTATAGAAAAAATGAAAGAAAACACACATATTTAAGTTTTATGGCTTAATTAAAATCATATGTTAGTATGATCTCAAATGAAGTATTTGCAAATCACAGAATAAACATAAAGCTGCGTTGTCGTATACAAAATATTCTCGGGGGTGTGAAAAACAGTGGAGCCGGTGCGTGCGATCAACAAAAGATCAGAAGTCGCTGACTTGGCAAAATGTCGCCATTACATACACTTCTGAACGCTGGCTTTCACCGGTACAGAATAAATTTGTGTACAGTATCTTCTTTGTTAATGCTTTTTATAAGGTATATTTGAAACAACAAGTTTAAACTTTAGTTTAGACATAATCTTTATCAAAGTTTTGTTTATTTTATCAGTTTGGATTTTATATAGCCGTGGATTTAAATAACAATATAAATGATATAGTTTTGTTTATAAATATGTATATATATATATATATATATATATATATATATATATATATATATATATATATATATAAACTTATTCTGCTTTGTTTTCGAGACTATGTATGTATGTAAATTGGCTAATAAAAAAAGATCTGATAGTACCAAGTGATAGCCAGAGTACAGAAATAAACAGAGTGAGAACAACCGCTCCTTAATAAAAAAAGATCGCTTAGTACTACGTGAAGATCAGAGTATAGAAATAAACGGGGTAAGGCTAGAGATTAAGAGAGAGAGAGAGAGAGAGAACGGCTCTCCTTCATTAAAGAGATCGCATAGTACCACTTGATAATCAGAGTACAGAAATGAACAGAGTAAGGCTAGAGGGAGAACGACCACTCCTTAATAAAAAGACATCGCATAGTACTACGAGATGATCAGAGTACAGAAATGAACAGAGTAAGGCTAGAGGGAGAATGACCACTCCTTAATAATAATATATCGCATAGTACTAGGAGATGATCAGAGTACAGAAATGAACAGAGTAAGGCTAGAGGAATAAACACTACTCCTTAATAAAAAGATATCGCATAGTACTAAGAGATGATCAGAGTACAGAAATGAACAGAGTAAGGCTAGAAGGAGAACGACCACTCCTTAATAAAAAGATATTGCATAGTAATACGAGATGATCAGAGTATAGAAATGAACAGAGTAAGGCTAGAAGGAGAACGACCACTCCTTAATAAAAAGATATCGCATAGTAATACGAGATGATCAGAGTACAGAAATGAACAGAGTACGGCTAGAGGAATAAACACTACTCCTTAATAAAAAGAGATCGCATAGTTTAAAGTCAAGCTGGTTTCCTTAGGCTAATAAACGTGATGTGCTGAATAGATTGTATGCTATGTTAAGTGTCGATAGATTCTTTTCTAAAGTCCTCTCTTGAAAGCTCTCTTTCTAAAAACAATTTCCAATAATTTGCAGTTTTGTGAAGAATGTTCAGAGACAAGTGACAACCATACAAGTCGGCTCAGTCTGGGGAATGTTGGCAATAAGTAACTGTTGTGTCACAGTCAAACTGCTCGAGCAAGCGTTCCTAATCTAAATGTAAATAGTTTGCGAATTTCCAAGTTTTGTCAAATAAATCACTTACTTTGGCAATAAATAAACGCTCAACAACTTGCGCTAATTTGATTTGTGGAGTTGTACCGGTTCCGTGCAAGCGGGTGTAATCAAAATGAATCTGTTTATGCTTCGATGATAAAGATTGAGCTTATATCATGGAACAACAAATAATTTCGTACGTTAATGAGCGTAATTAATATACTTAGATATATTCATGACTGTGCTTCAATAAAGTCAATTATAGCTTAAATATCAAACCATTATACAAATGTGATTTGAAAGGAATCATTAACCTTGTTTATGATGGTGCTTATTTGAGCGAACTACTTTTGCAAAAAGTTTGCTAATTTGGGTATAGTTAAAAGCCTCTAGAACAATCAGCGCCAAAATTAGATGAAAGTTAAGGCGGTTTTGCCATAATCAGTAATTTATAAGGTGTTATAAGTTATATTGATAGGTGTCAAAGCTCTCCTATTTCATATACTATAATTAGCTTTATTTGACTGAGTTACCTAAAACTAAAATAATTGAAATTGTATAAAGACAGAACAAAATATGTCTTACTATCAATGAATATACTAAATTAAGTAGGTAGAATCAATAAAGTATGTGCATTCGTTGATTGTTTTGTAAAAAAGTACGTTTATATTATACCTATTTTACAGTATCTTTCCGTTTTTAACGTCTTAAATATTACTCAAATCAGTGAACAGTACGCGATGCTAGTGTGTTAAAATTTATAAATCTTGCAAATTGTAAATTATTGATACTCGCCACGAATAAAGCTTTATCACACACACCTTTACTTGATATTAAATAATTAATTGAACATCTCAACAAAACTATCTAAACTTAATCTTAGGGATATTACTTAATGTGATTTTAAAGCTTCATATTTGACATGATTTAAATTAGCAACACCCTAGTGCGATGTTAGCCTAAACTGTAGGCAACCTTATTAGATAAACCTGTTATATTTCTGTCGTTTGAAAAAAAACTATTATTTCAAATAGTATATTAAAAGCGATTCCGAATCCATTTTTGGCTTTGTTTAATATCAGTCTTTAAGGTTGGAGCATATATTTACCTTTGGAAAAAGTAAGTAAGTGAATGAATTAATGATCAAATAACACAAACATTATGGAAAATTAAGTTCATTACAAAGTCTACAGAACTTTGAGTTTATTGTTTCGTGTGTTTACACACAAGAGGTATTTCATTTGGTAAAATTATTTTTGCATCTTTTTAGGACAAACTGCCTTTTATTATTTAATCTTTCATCATTACTAAAACATGTTACAACAATAAGCAATGGTTAAAATTACTTTACTGACAAGAACGTTGTAATCGTAATACTGCACAGCAAATGATTGGTTTAGAATGGGAGTAATATTAATACTAATATCAATAATTGATTACTGGTTTTGAAAATAGATAAAGCCAAAATACAGTAGGAGGCAGAGAGCGATTACAAGCATTTGTAGACAACAACAATACAGACAGGACAATACATATCCACAATGAGAGGGACAACAAATACTCCCTCAGGATACAGTTCTAATCAGAGGTGTTTCCCCTCCTCTCACCTCCTGCTTTTTGACGGTTTATACTTTTGTTGATATTTATTCTTTTTGTTGTCGGAGTTTACAATTCCATAATTTTCACGTCAAAAACAGCGTTCGTTATTCTAATCCCACATTCAACCTTTGTTATCAGAATAAAGTGACATGCTTACTTTTTAAAGAATTTACTATTTCATATTGTTTTGCCCGAAAAACACTGACTTGAAATTTCTAGACAGCTCCAACAATGTTATTTGAGACTCAGTATAACAGTATGTTATTGAACCGGTTGGTAATAAAGAGACGGAATACAACTCTTGTGTAGGATCAATGGAAATGTGATGGTACATGAATGAAATAATGAATATGTAATACATAAATTGTTTTTAACTTTAAAAACGAAAAAGTAATTCTATTGCATAAACTAAAAATGTACTGCGTGCGACTGTATCTTGTGACTCGGACAGTGAGAAACAGTAAGAAAAGAAATGAGGTTCATAAGTCGGACAGAGAGGAGAGTGTGCTCCAGAGGTTACTTGAATAAATAATGCATTTCAAGTTAGCTATATCACAGCCCTGGGGAACTCCACAGCATAATTAGAGGCTGCAGATGTTCTGAATAAAATATTCCGGTTATCTCGCTCCGCCAAAAAGAGATGACAAGTCTGCTAGAGTTCACCATGCGGGCATACTTTGTAATGTGGTCGCTCCCACAAGAATACAGCATTATTTAACATTTCTTGTAGTTATTTAATGTTTTAATTCTATACCTTTTAAAACTGTTGAAAATAGGACATTTATTTTTAAGCAGAATTTTAATTTCGTTATTATTACAGAAAATATTTTCCATTACCCTATGTCACCCTTTTATTATATTTGTTTCTACTGAAAAAGTCTAGAGAGGACTTTATAGTCCTAACTTCGCCTCTAATAAAGACATTTTTCATTTCATTTCATTTCACGATTGGTTAAAAATGTGTAGGCATGATAGAGATTACAGACCGTTCAGCTAACATTTTTTAGTCTAAATTGACAAAGTATATGTTGAGGTGGATTTAAAAGAACAACAATGTGGAATAAGGTATCTTCGTTCAAAGTAACTTAATGTTCATAGTGACCAAAGGGCCAACAAACATTTTGTTATTTCTCTGGGAAGAACGCAAAGGGCCCTCTAGGGTGGCATACAGGTGTTATTCTCCCCCCTTCCGTTGTAGGGCTACTCTTACCATTGTTACTTCTGAAACTAGGCTCTATTCCTAAAAGATTGGTTATGGAGTAAGTTAATAAAAATAAAAAAAGATTATGGACATCGAAATAGGGGAAATCTGTAAAGATATAAAAATAATATGTAAAAATATCAAACGGTGGAATTCATTAATTTTCAAGAGGGCTGACAAGCCAGTGTTTGAACAAAAATCAAAAATATTTGCGAATATGTACTTTTTGGATAAAAATGATTTTTTAATGATATGTTGTAGTAAAATCACAGTTGAGTTCCAAAATATTTTCGATAATTAAATATTATATGTTCATTACAACAAATAAATACTTAAATAAAAAAACTACTTTATTTATTGAAAATTCATTTGTTACAAATAAAAATTACAAGTCAAATTCTGGGAAGAGAAACAAAACGCATGAATAACGTATAGACTTCCGTTAATTAATTCATAAAGACAGTTTATATGCACAATTCATTGCGACAAAACACATTCAGTGTAAATAACAATATTTCCCTATTCACATCCTTAACGGTACGTAGTATCAACGAACAGTTGTCTCTAGTTTAGTTGAACGGCATTATTTGAAATAAACATGGAACAATACACCGTAACTCATATACTGAATTGTATTGTAACAATGTGACTTGTAATTAATAGTAACGTATGAATTTTCAACAAAATGTATATTACGTTCACCATTGGCTGTGTGGATTGTTTATTACATATAATTTGAGGCACTGTTAAAACAATAATATAAACATATCGTGTCCAAATCAGTAATACAGAAAGGACAAAATTATATAAATATATTGCATAACGAAAAATAACTAAAAGTCATCCGATTATACTTTAATAAGCAGCAACTGGCTTATAATTGCAAATTCAAATTTTTACTATTTTACAACACTAAAGCACAACTTGATTTCAAGTGGTTTACAGACAACATACTTATTAATGATTATGTTGTAATTGTAAAGGTCCTTAGTAGTTGTAATGTAAATGTATAATAAATACGAGTACCGGTACTATGTTCGTATTATTACAATCAAAACACAACGTCCTATATGGTATTACATAGCAAGCGTGTGTGATTTTAACATTCTTTATAAGGCACCGTTGTCATTAAATTGTGAGGTAATTGGTCGTTGTTCATGTGTCGGTAAAATAAATAAATTTACGGCCCAGGAGGGTTAACTTGTGGCTGCTTTATACCCTCTAGTTAGTCGAACCTACACTAGGTACAGCGAGACCAATATGTTACGTAAATCTGTGCACAACCCCATGGATGTCCAAGAGCGGCTCCTCACTAACCGCAAATGACGAGATATTGGGGTGCAAGGGGTAAAAGGATTCACCGATAGGTCTAGTTTAGTGCAGGTTTTGACTGTTTGAGTTAAAGGGACTTCATAAGTGTTAAAAGCAGTAGCCTGGACATAAGGACGTTATACTCCTGATTATTTGGACTGAAAAGAATGGTTACCCACCCTGAATACACTATCACTAAGGAAACAACACAAAGGTCCTTTTGGAAGTAGGTATAAGATCTACCTCTAGATCGTCTATAACCCCATGGATGTCCAAGAGCGGCTCCTCACTAACCGCAAATGACGAGATATTGGGGTGCAAGGGGTAAAAGGATTCACTGATAGGTCTAGTTTAGTGCAGGTTTTGACTGTTTGAGTTAAAGGGACTTCATAAGTGTTAAAAGCAGTAGCCTGGACATAAGGACGTTATACTCCTGATTATTTGGACTGAAAAGAATGGTTACCCACCCTGAATACACTATCACTAAGGAAACAACACAAAGGTCCTTTTGGAAGTAGGTATAAGATCTACCTCTAGATCGTCTATAACCCCATGGATGTCCAAGAGCGGCTCCTCACTAACCGCAAATGACGAGATATTGGGGTGCAAGGGGTAAAAGGATTCACCGATAGGTCTAGTTTAGTGCAGGTTTTGACTGTTTGAGTTAAAGGGACTTCATAAGTGTTAAAAGCAGTAGCCTGGACATAAGGACGTTATACTCCTGATTATTTGGACTGAAAAGAATGGTTACCCACCCTGAATACACTATCACTAAGGAAACAACACAAAGGTCCTTTTGGAAGTAGGTATAAGATCTACCTCTAGATCGTCTATAACCCCATGGATGTCCAAGAGCGGCTCCTCACTAACCGCAAATGACGAGATATTGGGGTGCAAGGGGTAAAAGGATTCACCGATAGGTCTAGTTTAGTGCAGATTTTGACTGTTTGAGTTAGAGGGACTTCATAAGTGTTAAAAGCAGTAGCCTGGACATAAGGACGTTATACTCCTGATTATTTGGACTGAAAAGAATGGTTACCCACCCTGAATACACTATCACTAAGGAAACAACACAAAGGTCCTTTTGGAAGTAGGTATAAGATCTACCTCTAGATCGTCTATAACCTAACATATACATATTGCATGAGATTTTTAAGTTTGGTTGTGTAGAGGTTTCACAGCTTTTTGTCCTAAAAAGAAATCCACAACATTTTAAATTTAATTAACAAGGAATTATTGAACAGCTGCAATGCAAGGTCATATTTTATCGCTAGCGTTAACTAGTCCTGTCATTAATTGAGAGAGTGAAGGGAATTTTCCTGATGGACACGGTGGCACAGAATTTATTTTCTACATATTTGTAGAAAAGTAATTTCTTAAAACGTATAATCTATATACGTTTAACTTGTCAAGATGAGAAGAGATCAATAATTTTGTAATGAGAGAGAGCACGTAATCGTTTCCTGCAGTAAAGTTATACCGAGGCACGGTAAAGGAAGAGCTTGTTAATTAAATGGGCTTTCAACTGAGGTATTATCTTGCCAAAGCATTAAGGGCCCCTAGAGAATAAAGCGCTGTAGAGCTAAATGACCTGAAATCTGAATTAATAACCCGCCAGTTGTAAAAATCTCAAAGTAATTCAATTATACATTCTGAACGAACATTTAAGAAAAGTGTTAAATTATTCGACACTAAAAAACATTTATTGAAATTTGTACACTATGTGTGTTTAGTATTATAACAGCTTTATTTTATGTTGAATTGATAAATGTATTCAACAATATAGAACGAACATTTTTGCATTTTTTCAAATATTTTAATGAATGATATTGTAAACCCATTATAAGTGCAATTAAGTAAGTGCAATAGTAAAAAATAACTCCTGTCACTCGAGGAACTAGAAAACTCATTTCAGTATTTCATTATATTTGTCTGTCTGCACGCACGACATTTCGAGAACAAACTAATCTATAAACTTAAAAGCTTCCTTTCTATATGGTGCATATCACTTCATAGAATTTGACTGAATGTTAGTGAATAATTGTACATCGGTCTTATAGTTAACCATGGTGGCACGAGAATATCGCAGAATAAATACATTTGTAATAAACTGAATACAGAAAAATCATATGCATTTTAATATGAGACATAGCGACACACTTAGTTATAGAATTGAAAATTTGAATACAACTGTAGCGAAGCCTGTTACGTGGTGGGGCATACTCTTATCTTATAATATGAGACATAGCGACACACTTAGTTATAGAATTGAAAATTTGAATACAACTGTAGCGAAGCCTGTTACGTGGTGGGGCATACTCTTATCTTATAATATGAGACATAGCGACACACTTAGTTATAGAATTGAAAATTTGAATACAAACTGTAGCGAAGCCTGTTACGTGGTGGGGCGTACTCTTATCTTATAATATGAGACATAGCGACACACACTTAGTTATAGAATTGAAAATTTGAATACAACTGTAGCGAAGCCTGTTACGTGGTGGGGCATACTCTTATCTTATAATATGAGACATAGTAACACACTTAGTTATAGAATTGAAAATTTGAATACAACTGTAGCGAAGCCTGTTACGTGGTGGGGCATACTCTTATCTTATAATATGAGACATAGCGACACACTTAGTTATAGAATTGAAAATTTGAATACAACTGTAGCGAAGCCTGTTACGTGGTGGGGCATACTCTTATCTTATAATATGAGACATAGCGACACACTTAGTTATAGAATTGAAAATTTGAATACAACTGTAGCGAAGCCTGTTACGTGGTGGGGCATACTCTTATCTTATAATATGAGACATAGCGACACACTTAGTTATAGAATTGAAAATTTGAATACAACTGTAGCGAAGCCTGTTACGTGGTGGGGCATACTCTTATCTTATAATATGAGACATAGTAACACACTTAGTTATAGAATTGAAAATTTGAATACAACTGTAGCGAAGCCTGTTACGTGGTGGGGCACTCTTATCTTATACTACAATTATTATCGTGTTAAAACTCTTTTATGTATTTAAATTCGTAAGTGTAATTCAATAATTCACGTAAAGTACAAGATTTTACATTTTTCATTAACGAAATAGTAAACCCATGCAAATGTATCCTATCAGTTCAGTACAAATTATGTTTTTATCAGTGATGCTTTAAACTAACTAAATCTTTTCAGAGAGTCAAAAGAGGAAAGGATCCTGAAAAATTAATGTGGTTATCACTTTGCGAACATTGTATGATATATGGTGGTTAATGATTTTCCAAGTACGTATAGCAGTTTTTCTAAGGAGACTGTTTAGTTTTGCTTTTCTTGGGATCTTCTTAATTCTTGAAACGATGTAGCCAAAATACTGGAGTGTTCACATTAATAATAGGTGGCAGAGAGAGATTAGAAATAACTGAGGACAACAACAACAAAGGCGGGACAATACATGGAGTTCACAATGAGAGGGACAACAAATACTCCCTCGGGACACAGTTCTAATCAGAGATTATTCCCTCCTTCCACGCTGCTGGACAGTTCATGGTTTCTTCACATTTTATTGTTATTGTTATTATTATTTACAGTGCTATATTATACATGTCTGTGTAAGGTATTCTGATCCTACATTTATCTTTTGTTGTCGGATAAAGCAGCATATTTCATCTATTAAAATATTCATATTACTGCTACATTTTCCCAACTAGATAGGATCCGAAACGTCTATAATTTTAAAAGTTTGGGTAAGTGTATGTTGTATAATTTTTACATAGTCTGTAACATTTTTTTGTATAATTGCTCACACGAAAAAAGAGTTAGCTTGGTCAAGGTAGGTGGGAGAGAGATAATAGATTTACAGTTAATTGAATTTTTAAACACATTTTGTTGACACAAGTATATTATGGTATCTAAACTAGCGAAAAGAACAATAAACTATTTATTTGAGATAACAATTGGGTTTCTAAGTAAGATAGTGAATTTTATTTCCAATACAAACCAGAAATTATTCGTTCATGTTAATAGCCTCAACAAAAAGTAATTTAAATTAATGAGATTAACCTATTTATAGGTTCAAAATAAATATGAAATATATAGATGGAATATATATATAATACGAGTAGTATTGGATGTTGAATTTAGACTGTAATAAACTATACGACAACGATTTGATATTCTATTATCCTTTGTTGCTCGTATTGTCAACAAGAATGTCAAAGCCTCTAAGGCATTTAAATTTTCTTTTAGATTTTTGTAATGTGCTTAACAGCAGTATTTAAAATTCACACAGCACAGTATGTAATTAAACCACATTGAACAGCATTGATGGTACACTTTTCGCGATGTTTTGTTTTCAAACTTATTAAGACTAAGATATTGTTGAATTATAATATTTGTTGGGAATATCAGGAAAAGATGATGGAAAAATTGGCAAAAGAGATTTTTATTTTATTCCTAATGATTCGCAATCAGGTTCACTTAACTTGTGCATAGTTCAGCTGTACTAAATTTGAAATTCCATAAATTAGGATGATAAAAACTGTAGCTAACATGTTAGATTTTCTAACATTTATTTGGAAATTTATTTTTATGTTCAAGTACACATTTAAACTAATATCTTAAGATTGTCTAAATATGTGATAGGTACAGTATAGCAATCTCAAGGAAATTTTTATGTTAATTGCACAAAGATCTCTGTTAGCTTTTATACATTTTACATCTATCTCTGAAATAACTTTAAATAAAAACGGTAAGTTACAAAAACCATCATAATTTTATTTATATAGGTAGTAAATGTTTAGAAGAGTAACTGTTAACAATACAGTATTCTCAAGAATGTATTTTTGTCATTAACTTTTACACATTTGGCTAAGCTGGTTTAGTACGTTTTAAGGAATCATTTCAATGTTATGATTTAAATATAGATTTTTAAAAGACTCTATCCAATGAATTGGGCGACAGAAAGAAATGAAGTTCACAAACCAAAGAGGTTACGAATATTCTCTAAAGATTATTCTATATAAATAATGCATATCAGGTTGGTTATATCACAATCCTTGAGAACTTTGCAGAATAATTAGAGGTTGCAGATGTTTTGAATAAAATATTCTTCTTAACTCTCTTTGACAGAAAGAGGTGACAGATTAGGTAAAGCTGTGGAATTTCTTAGCAGTTCAGTACCAGAATGGTCCCACAGGAGTAGCAAAACATTAAAAGTTAACATAAATTATTCTCTACTTAGTTTTGTATATTCAAAATTACTAGTAACTTATATATAAAAATCCCTTTTATTCCACGATGAGAGCTATATTAGAACGTCGTACACGATGGTGTACGTAGGCATATATCACTTTACTATAGGAACAATACACAATAGTTAAGATGGAAAAACAAGTATATCAGTAAATAAGTTTTAAATTTGAAAATAGAAGGACCCTAGAGGAATACCTTGGGTGCAAACTTATTGATCAGAGCGCCACTTCAGAAAATAAATAGAAGAGACAACAGGAAAAGGAAGGATACAAAAAGGCCTACATTTAAAAAATCTATAAAGCAACTGGAGAGCTTAACCTGTCCTTGTAAACCACAGATAAAACAAAGAAAAGTATAAATTTATATCTTTGGTTTTCTATGTTGACAGCCAGCTGTCGTGTATAGAATTTTCGGAGCTTTCGAAGGCAGCTCGATCCTCCTTCAAATTTGGATTTTATTGTCAGTGTCATGCTCACCTTCACTAGGAGTGCCAGGCACCGAGTTAATTTTCTCAGGCTAAAAGTAACACTGATAAATAGACGCGTAATAAAAGAGTTCCTACCACGTATCACAATTGCCATAAATACACAATTGTACTTACACCAGTGGTGGAACGTGTTTATAAGACCTGCAACCAGATGGATTTCCCTAACTGATAAATTGTTATTTCACCAAGCCTTATAACCTTAGACAGGTTAATATGATCCAGGGTAGATCACCTAAATTGATCAATTAATAATTATTCAAGTACAAATACAAATAAGACTATTAAAATCTACTAAATATTTGAAGCTTTTAGCGGATATTGACCAGTAGCTCACTCATCATTTAAAAAATATCTCAAAATCATTTCAAGACACGTACTTGGATGGATGGCCGCTGAGCGATCCTCTCCTTGCAAGCATCCGCCTGCCCGGCGGCGGCGGTTTGGAAGTCACCTCTAAACCGTTGATCCACAGGTTCGCTTGGTGAAATAAGGAATTCTTTGACTTTGACAATCATATTTTAGACTATGTTACAGGCAGAGGTACTTGATTGGCAGTAACTGATAATGGTAGGTTAGGTATCCTGACATATTCTGTAATGAAAATTTTAATTTGTGCCCGCTGTAACCTTTTGAGAACAGTCAACTTGATTAGCTAGTACTATGTGTCAACGGGGCGTAGTAAGAAATATAAATTGTAAGGGTTAAGTTTGTATTGTTTTATATCTCTATGTTTGAAGATAAACTTGAGTAATAAATTGTTTTCGAAATAATTAAGCCTGTAACGTAAAGTCTGCTGCAAGACTTCATATCTTGTTGTCACCATGAGTATGAACGTGATTAGTAAAACAATTTTAGACATTATTAAAAACATTATTTTTTTAGTTTCTTCTTAGAGTGATACGTGGATATAATTATTTATCAGTTTGTGATAAGAGATGGTAGTGTATATATCAGGTTATATATATAAAAGTTATGCTGTTGCGTTAAAGGAAATGCTGCTAATTAAAAGGGCTCTCTATTGAGGTATTATCTTCTCAAAGCATTAGGGCCCTTAATGAATAAACCGCTGGAGGAACTAAATGACCTGGAGTCTCAAATTAATAATAGGGCTGTTATATAAAAAATAAAGTAAATCGTTTGTGTAAGCCGATTACAATGAATTCAAAATGTTGCATGAAATTTACAATACTAGTGTTTAATTTGTTTATAATAAATATTGACGATGGATAATATGTAAGAATAACAGGATTAAGGATATTTTCTATAGTTTTCTACAAAACATGAAGTGAAGCATTGATACATCCCTCATTTATTATAAATATGATACAATTCACTTAGAATATAAACATTTAGACCACTAATGTTTATGTTAAAATGTAAAAATGTAAAATTATAAATTAGTCTGACGTTTGTCCACCTTATCATAACATCACCTTTGTTTAAAATCAAATAATTATTTACACTTAAATGTATTTCCCTCCTCCACAATTATAAAGTTGTTAAAACAAAGTCAATATTTCCTTTCCAATATCATATAACTTCTTTATAACATTCTCGATTAAAAGAAATTATATTAGCTATTACCCGCGGCTTCGCACGCGGTTTTTGAATTGATAGTCGGTAGCTTACTTTTTCAAATCACTTATGATGTAATATGATGGTCCTCTGTGATGTGTCTTAAACGTAAGTAGGCATACGATCCGATTCATATTATTTCAGTGCCCATGGTTAGACGATCATAGGTTGAGGAACTAACTCTTATATCGAGTTTGGCGTGTATACTAGCATTTCTAGTTAATTCACTTTATTTTCAGATGCCACAACTGATTTTCCTCGTTGCCCTCATCAAGAAAATAGATACACAGGTCTCAAAAACTACTTTGGTTAAAAACCCGTATCGTCGTTCCTAAACCACACATTTCGATAAACAAGAATATGATTGGTAACGACATTTATTCACTCTCTCTCTCTATCTCTATTCACTCTCAACTTCGAAACGCAACACAGCATTACAAAAGATTGCAATCTCAAGAACTGCAAACATACGTTCAGCTGTTCAACAATGCACAGCTGTACGACAGTGCTCAGCTGTTTATATGAATTATATCTATTCTGCCAACATACTCTCAGCTGTACAAAGAGCTGTTTGTATTACACATTAAAACACTAAAATTGGTATGTTATCCTAATAATGACGTACCTGCTACGTCACCCGCTTATTTCCATCTCTTGTGATCTACTTCCGATATAATATATTTCCAGTGCCATAGTTGCGTTTGCATTGCTGTTAGTAAAATTTTTAATTAACATAAATGTTATAATTTAAATAGTGGTTAAATTAAATAAATATATTATCGTGATGTCATAATACAATGTTTACACAGAACAGTTGATTACATTTGACGGACTCTTTAAATTCATATTACACAACAGTAGAGATCAGTGGATGTAAGAATAGGCCTATACTCATCCCAGGGACCATAAGAATGTCCTTATCAAGTTTCAGCACAGTCGGTGAAGAAGTTTATGTGTGAAAGTAAAACAAACAAAAAAAGGCACTTTGGTATTTATAATACTATTAGGATGTTTTGTATACTATGCTTTGTAAAAGAGACCTTTTTATACCACAACCAGGAAGTTAGGGTACCGTATATTAGAAAAAAATGTTTATTTAATAGGCCATAAATACAAAATAAGTAATTATGAAAAATCCTCTTACCTTAGAGGGATTCTTGAAAACGAAAGAAGCACTCTGCTAGTTTATTGGTTGAGGTTAAAAACACGTTCACATCTCCTTATTTTGAATAGAATTTGAAAATGTTTTGGTAAAATTGCATATTTTAAATATTTTAGTTAACTGAATAAAATTGTTGGGTACCTTTGTTTTACTCAATGTAGCAAAAGTTATTATCAATGAATTTTATACAAATAATTAAGATGAAAATTTGCCATATAAAATAACGTAACATAAAAAATTTAAAATAATAAATGAGGATTATTCTTAATAATATATTAACAGCTGATGTTAGCCAATCAGAAACGAGGTACCATGACAAGCGCTGCTTTCGGTGTGGTACACAACTAGCGCCCATAACTGAAGAAGAATATGTGAATTAGGTTAGGTTATTACGTTATTCTTATCAAATTAGGCGTATTAACTCCGGTCACCATGGGTGAGTTAATCGGGTCTGTCCTAAAGCCAGTAGTGTTCTTCTTGGTAAACTACCAAGTTTCAAATTTCAAGGAATATGATATCAAGGTTATATAAGTATATATAAGTTATATAAGGTTGGCTACTAAAATCGTAGTAGGCAGCCCATTTTAGCATATAGATTTAGAAATAATTCCCTAATTGTGAAATACTTACTGGAACTCAGTTCAGTTGGTAGAAAAATACTCAGAAATATAGATATGTAGTTCCTGAAAGTTGCCATACGAAGATCAGAGTATAGGAATAAACGGGGTAAGGCTAGAGATAGAGAGAGAACGGCTCTCCTTCATTAAAGAGATCGCATAGTACTACGTGATGATCAGAGTACAGAAATGAACAGAGTAAGGCTAGAGGAATAAACACTACTTAATAAAAAGAGATAGCATGGTTTGAAGTCAAGCTGGCGAGAATGGCTCATGGTTTCCTTAGGCTAATAAACGAGATGTACTGAATAGATTGTATGCTATGTCTTAACATAGCATGTTATGTCCATAGATTCTTTGCTAAAGATCTCTCTTGAAAGCTCTCTTTCTAAAAACAATTTCCAATAATTTGCAGTTTTGTGAAGAATGTTCAGAGACAAGTGACAACCATACAAGTCGGCTCAGTCTGGGGAATGTTGGCAATAAGTAACTGTTGTGTCACAGTCAAACTGCTCGAGCAAGCGTTCCTAATCTAAATGTAAATAGTTTGCGAATTTCCAAGTTTTGTCAAATAAATCACTTACTTTGGCAATAAATAAACGCTCAACAACTTGCGCTAATTTGATTTGTGGAGTTGTACCGGTTCCGTGCAAGCGGGTGTAATCAAAATGAATTTGTTGATGTGAAGATAAACCTTTTGCTCATGTCACGTAGAAATAATTTCGTACGTTAATGAGCGTGGTTACGTACCTGACAGTTTGTTTACTGCACTTCTGCAAAGGAAATTAAAGCTGAAATGTTTAACCATTAATCTAACGTGATTATGATGAAAAATGTTGGTTCAATTCGGATACACGTGTATTTAAAAAATCTATAGTCTTCTTTGAATCCTTGAAGTGAAATTCATGAATAATTAGAAGATAAATATATACATTCAAATTTATGTAAATGGAATTTAATCTTTTCCTATGGAAAGTTTGGAAGACCTCATAATAATTGCACATGTTAATAAAGCGATACAACGGAATATTGAAGGGCCCTACAGAAGGTAACGAAAAAGTTAGCTCCCAGACGGATATAATGGACGGACTGCCCTTTTCATGTTAGCCCTACAATCTTTTTTAAACCTTTTTGGACCAAGAGGAACCCATGTACCAAGTTTGAAACCTCTAGCAACTTCCTGTTAGGAGCTATATCACATCGTACAAACATACTGAAAGCCATATGGACGGATCAGATCCTTTTAATTTTGGACTAAAAAATCGTTAAGAGTTATTTTTTGGATGAAAAATAACATATATATCCAGTTTTACGGCTCTAAGTCCTTTCTAGCAAGAGTTATCGCACAGACGACACAATTTTAATACGGTACTTTTGGTTCCTTGAAAACGTTTGTATCTGCATTTATAAATTATGATAAAAGCTACATTTTATTAGAAATATCTATTCCCGATTATTTCAGGGTTTATATTTGATCCATATAGATAGATAAAAAAATCTACGATAAAATCGATATAGATTATGTATATTATAGTATATGACAGGTACTTCAGGTATGGTATATTTTCATTCACATATATCATATAAAAGGCGCTTAGGACACGAAAGAGTTTGATAAAGTTTCAATAAAAACTGATTACCATAAAACTATAACTCCTAATCAGTGGTGGATTAAAAACTTATTTCGTTTAAGTAGCAAAGCAAGAGTTCAGGAGAGTAGTAATTTAATTAACTAACGGCATTAACTTTTCAGTGCCCTGGACTGCAATCTTTCCAAGATATTATTTTTCTTCTTAAATATTTAATTACAACAACATTTATACGATGTCAGTCAAAACGTTTTATTGTAATTAATTATACTAAATTAGTTCCTGTAAGATATTAATGCAAAAGATAAGAATCAAATGTAAAACTGTATAACGTTTTCATTCGATTCTTTAACATGATATACCAAGGATTATGTAAAGATAATATTGTATTGTTCAAACCATTATTATAATAATAAAAACACAGAGTTAGAGTACACATACAGTATTTAGGCAGTAAATACCATGACACACTTGCTATGTTTGACTGCACATTTTCAACCGACAAGTGATAAACTCAATAAAACTTTGTTTCTTTTAAAATTATTTTTCTTGCAAAAATAAATTACTATTATGAAAATGTTTTAATAATTTTAACATTTCTTTATCTTCTCTCATCTATATTCTCAAATAACTTTTTAAGTTTATCAAATATTTTTATTATTAGATGTTGTAGATAACATATCCATGACTATAAAAGTTTTGTAATCTTTAGTTGATTATTAGTTGATTTGTTTAGTTCTTCTGTAATCAAATCTGAGACAACTAATGTTGTGAAGTTTCCATAATAATTTATACAATTAACGGAAATTTCTAAATCAAAAGTGATAAAATGAACTTTAAAAACTTATTAAGGTATTTTTAAATCAGTTTATAAAGTTTAATCTATCTTTAAGAAAAGGCAATGAAATGTATTATATTAAGACTATTTAACAAAACAAGGGCTGATCAGATTGACTTAAAGATTTAAATGTACGGCTACTAAAGTTTGTTAGGGGCATACAGAAAACAAAAGCTCTAAAAGTGGATATTTGCCACCCGATAGACAAAGGGATAAAAACATTTTATGTTACCTTCAGGAATGCCCTCTTAAGAAGTTTTACATTGGTTCTGGAAAATTCATACATTTAGTTACCAAATATAAAGAAGTAATATGGTCTTAGTAATTCAGCTCAAAGTTCAACCACAAATTTTATGTTACCTTTAGGAATGCACTCTTAAGAGGTTTCATATCGTTTCTGGAAAATTCATACATTTAGTTACCAAATATAAAGAAGTAATATGGTCTTATTAATTCAGCTCAAAGTTAAACCACAAATTTAAATCGGATAAGGAATGGAATCTTTTTGGTTAATCGCATAATATAATAAACACAAAGGAGTTTTTTTATCAACACAACCGATAAAATAATGTTCCATAATGTTTGTTACTTATTTAATTGTTAGTTTAGTATAAAAATTTCCACCCATGGTTTGTATTTTTTAGTTAATCTCAGAAATATCCTTAAAGATATTCATTTCAAAATAAAGTGCGCTCAGAAATACAATTTGTGTCACATTATTTGTATAAAAGACAGCAGCATCACAAACAATTAATTAGTTTTTAAACTATAAAAACCCACCTCACTGTGTTAATTCAACAGGCTGTAGTGAAAGGAACTTGAGTTTTACCTCACAAAACAATGTTCAAATGCAAACATTGATACGGTCCTTTTTTGAGACATAATTATGGGATAAGCATGATATTAAAGAATAGTACTCGTATACGCATCCAATAACTTTTTAATCTTTCTTTGGAAGTGCATGTTATAAAATATTAAGACGATAAATTAAAAAACATGTTTAGGGACTTCTTTAATGTAACCAATAAAATATTGAAAAATCTAAAGTTTTTGAATACTTTTAGAGTTATTTATATTTAAAATGAGTAATCGCTCATAACTCTGACCAAACATAAGGGTATAAAAGTATATGAGGGTTTAATTAATTGTTTTTGTGCGGCAATTTAGTGTAGACACCTTGTTAATCACCTTATATTTAGCCTACTTCTTTACAGAAGTTTGTCAGTACTATCATTCCTAAACATTTCATGAGAACAGTATGAAATGTTGAAACCTTGTAGTATAACACATTGATTCCTATCTTAATTCTGAGTATTTTACGAGGCGTGTTAGAATTAACTGACATTTAAATACATATACATTTTATACCTCCCATAGTTTCCACAGTAATGAGGTTTACCATTTTCTGTACCATTGTTTTGGGAGTGCCGATGGCCAAGCGGTCTAAGACGTTGGACTGTGGTTCTGCATTAGAGATAGTGCATATTCAAATCCTGTAATGTTCTATTGTCATAATGATAAGGTAGTTGTGATTTTCCAACTGTGTGGTGAGGGTATTCTCCAGAGAAAAGACTCTTGGCATAACATCTTTTAAGAGGTAGTGAAAACAGCGAGTACAGTGGAGTCCCGCTAATCCGAACACGTGTAATCCGAACGTCGGTTAATCCGAACAGGTCTAGGAGGAATTATTTATAACGATAATGAACAGTTATAGGAACTAATTACATAAACAATGAAAATGGGTGCATCATTTCGTAAATAAACAAAGAAAACTTTAATTAAATAGACATACAGTATTTTATTAAGACAAATTGTGTACGGTACAGTACATAAATAATGAAGTTAAATACAGTACCAAATTGAAACTTATAGGTTAAGTAGGCTATGAGTTAAATTACTGTATTAAGAAGTGAAATCAAACAAAAATTGGACGTACAGTACTGATATTATTATTGAGTACAATATTAATTGTTAAAAGACATAAATTCAGTTATTGTCTTCTGTCGCATTAAAGAGAGTCTATTGGATGACGCGTAGTTTCGTACAACTATTGAACGCGTGGACCCGTACAATATCCAGTACGCTCACATTGCTTAACAATAGAACTCTCACACTAAATACGGTAAATGTGCTTAGTATTCGCAAACACGTTTATTTGTCAAGAAATACAATGCAACAGTCAGAAAACATGTCTTAATAAACAATATTGATAATTCTATAACAAAATAGACCCATCTCAAGTTTAAAACCGTATTTTTCTGTAATTCTGGCTAATCCGAACAATCACATAATCCGAATAGGGCTCGGTCCCAATTAGGTCGGATTAACGGGACTCTACTGTACTTGCTAAGGCTGGGAATTCTTTTATCAATGCTTAAGTAACATCAGTATGTGTAAATGTCTTAATCATTTTCAATTCAACCGAACTGAAGTAGAGACCTTCTTATGTTGCGCTTAATTAGCTATAATTTTGTAGCTAGAATGCTTTATAAGGGCACTTTACTAAGTGCTTTTAAAACGCATATTGAAAGCTTACAGGTCGGCGAGAAATATATTGGTTGCTGTTTCAAAATTAGTTATAAATCAAACCTAATTATAAGTTGCAAACATTTTTCATCCAGAGTGACTAAAATAAAATCTGTGTATTAAGTAAGATTCAATTAAATTGTATATGAGGCACAAAGATTATAAATTAATAATAACGTTATTCAAAAACACTGTCACTAAAACCTATCGTAGGTCGACACAAAATATACAAATCAACATACAGAATAACTAAGTTATATCAAAGAAGAAAACAAATGAAGCGTTTGGATATGAAATGATTGTAAAATAATTATGAATTTATAGTTAACATGAAAGAACTTAATACCATCAATGACGATGACTGAGTAAACAATGTCAGTGATGTTGAGAAGTATGAGTAAGGTAACATGCATGTGCGGCAAAGACAATAAATGTATGCAGGTTTTTGTTCCTATTATTTGTTAAGCCTTTATTAGACGCATTAAAATGTTTAGTTAGACTCAAATTTATCAGCTAGAACCATTGTCAAAACTGTTGAAATTTGAAGAAAATCTAAGCGTCTGTAATGTCTGGAAATGTTTTGGCATTATGAAAAAAGTTATAAAAGCTTTTTAAAATAGCTGACTGACATACGTTCAGGAGAGGAAACTCATTGCACTACCTATTATCAACCTATATTTTCAGTTTCTTTACTCAACTTACTGCATATTCATAACATAAACTTTATATTATTCAATCATATACCAGAACTCGGAGGCAAATCGATCGAAATCCATTTATAGCATTTGGAATCATTATACGATTATAAACATAAACGTCGGATGTTTATTCAATAGCGTATATTGGAGCTAAATACATACATTCATCCAGTTAGTGAAATCACATCCATTACAGCAATGCTGTGCTCGCTGCTGAATACACGGACAGGCCGCTGCCTACAGCGCTGCATCACATTAGTGCTCTCTATTTGATTAACAATCACCAAAAGTAGACAGTGATAGTTTTAAACCGCTGCTGCGACAAAATAAGTGTTCATAATCTTGTAATGTGACATGTATCGATCATGAAAAATATAAATCCATAAAGGATAAGGGTAGAGCTATAAATTAACACATCATGATAATGCACTGATTTATCAATGAAGTATTATATTACAGGTTAGATAACGACAACACCTATCTTTGACAGAAAGGTCGTAGAGACTTGAAACTTGGGGCATAGGTTCCTTTTGGCCTGTGGTGTGGTCTTCGGTCTCTCTGTCTTATCTGTCTATCTGTGTGATATAAAGTTCTTGATACTCTTAATAGTAAGCTCAAAGAGACTTGAAACTTGGTACGTAGATTTCTCTTGGCTCAGGGAAGAGCTGTATTGGTTTTAGGGTCAAAAGGAAAAGGGCAATCTGTCCGTCTGTGTGTTTGTCATGTCTATATTATGGCCTATATTATGTTGTACAGGTTTGATTTAGTCGATTTCCTAGGAAGTAATCCTATAATCAATATACAAAAACACATTGGAAAAACCTGATCAAATCAAAATTTGGATTTTATGTTTATGGTTCCTTTCAGATAAGCTGTATTAGTAGAATTAATTCAGCAAATACTTTATTTAGGACTAAGAAGAACGCCGACTTATTTACAACTAAGCAGGTGCGATATTGTTGTTGAATACTTAGAGGTGAGTAGATACTAAATTACAAAACTATAAAAAAATCAAAACTAATAGTTCAGTTCGCAGATTCCTCTTGGCTCAAATAACAGCTCTATTGACTTTAGGGTCAAAAAGGAAAAAAAGGAAGTCCGTCTGTCTTAATGTCCGTCAGTGCGTTATCCGCTTCCATTACTGTCACTTATTTCAATATTATATTGTATACTATTATTGTAATTGATTTCCTGGGAATTAATCCCATATTCAATATAAAAAAACAAATTGGAAGAACCATAAACATTAACATGTTGACTTGATTTATCTGGTTTCTTTCAGAAACTTGTATCAGTCATTTGAATTCAGGACATAATTTAGGACTAAGAAGAACGAAGACTTCAAGCAGGTGCGAGGCAAGTAAATAATAAATTAAAAACTATAAAGAAACAATAATAATAATAATCCAGTTATATAGCTCAGATTAATTAACATTCCACCGCAGCGTTATAAAATGTTAAACATTTTCATTCATAGTTTGTCTCGAACTCGTCTCGTAAGTGAAAATGGAAGTGGCAAATTCATGGTCCGCGATTGCGATATTCACAACAAATGTAGTTCCGAAGGAGGGTAGACATACATCAATCACTCCGAGGGTAATTTCCTGCGTGACGTCTGACATTGGATGCCGACCCCGGGCTCAATATTAAATATGGGACTCGATGTTCAATACACGGCTTCCATTCATCGCAGATCGCAGATACGGCAGGAAATCCAGCAGTTTTACTCCTTTCAAAATACAGAGGACAAAGCGTTGAGAAAGAACAAACTTTTCAGTAGTATGGATGGAAAAGAATTAGATTTATATTAAATCACTTTTATCAATTTCTAGAATATTTATTTTTTTACCAAAATTACCAGAATTAAACCACAATTTTTTAATTGATCTACTGCACTCTATTGTAAGTCAGCCAATCAATCATACGGAAAAGAAAGTTTTATAAACACTGGAAAACAATATAAAAAAAAGCCTACTGAATGATAGGCTTCAAAGACGATCTGCCAAGTTCGATTGTTAAACATGCACCTTCATAGAACTCATTTTTGTTTATGTATAATTAAGGTCCATACAAAATGTATCGTATACAGATAAAATCTTTCTTGAGATATCTTTCCCCATGATACATTCACACTGTTTTGCTACACTGGGTTTATATCAGTATTGAAATGATAAAAATTTACACACACTACGTCACCATAAAATGATTTTATTCGTATTGGGATTGTTAGGCAACACTTGTGATACCAGTTAAAATTCCAAATGAGTATAAGTTTGTTTAAAAATTTATTTATTCTGCTATATTTTCGATACCACCATGGTTACCCATAAGACCTATGCAAAAATATTCTCTAACGATTAGCCAAATTCCAAGAAGTGACATACACCATCATCGAAATCATTTCTAACCTACTCGAGTTTCAGGAATATGTAATGTCGGCCTTTGGAAACTCGAGCCAGGTGGACTGCGTTTACTTAGATTTATCAAAGGCCTTCGACAGAGTGAACCATCACCTGCTGATTTCAAAGCTTGAGGGTTTATGGTGTGCGTGGCTCACTCCTGAGGTGGTTGGAGAGTTACCTGAAAGACAGATTTCTTATCGTCAAATTTGATGGTCTTACCTCTAGCCCCTTTGGAGTTTTATCAGGAGTCCCTCAGGGGTCGCATCTGGGCCCCCTTCTCTTCAGCATATTTATGAATGACATTGGCAGTGTTATTACCACGAACTTCCTTATGTATGCTGACGATATGAAGATTTTTTGAGAGAGTCCCCACTAACCTGGGACACGAAGCATTACAAAGTTCTCTGAACAACATTGGAGACTGGTGTCGTGCGAACGGAATGGAGTTGAATGCGACTAAGTGTGTTGTCTTATCCTACAAACGTGGTGCTAATAATTTCACCAATGAATACTATTTAAACAGCACTTTATTGAGGAGAGTGGATAAGGTCAAGGATCTGGGGGTAATTATGTCACCTTCTCTCAGTCCCCAGGAAACACATTCTACAAATCATCGCAAGAGCTAACTCGTTATTGGGGTTCATATTTAGATCCACGAAACATTTCAACTCACCATACACTCTTGTCGTCTTGTATAAGTCTCTGGTTCTCCCTGTTCTGGAGTATGGATCGGTCATTTGGTCACCCTACCAATTCAACCATATCGACCAACTACAGAGTGTCCAGGAGCGCTTCATCAGGATGCTTGGCTCCAGGTTGGGTTTCACTTACCGCACAACTCCTATAAGCGAAGTCGAGAGTCAATTTAACCTCTACCTCTACATAGAAGACGTCAGCTCACGGATCTGGTAACTCTTTTCAAACTGGTGAATGGACTCCTTGACTGCCCAGGTCTCCTCAGTGGCATTGACTTCTCCATCTCAAGAGGAACTCGTTCGATGACCATCTTCCGTAGACGCTACCATCCTACTTACTACGCTTACCACAGCGGTCTATCTAGACTTCTTAGAACTGGAAGTGATGCTGCTCCACATGTTGACTTCTTCAATGAGACTGTCGCATCTTTCAAGAGAAAAGTGGCTTCCCTTGTAAACAACTAACTAGTAGCCTGCCCCTTCGCGCGCGCGCACGCACGCACACACACACACACACACACACACTCAAACACGCACGTCACTGGTATGCATGTAGTGGATTTAGTTTATATTTATTTCAATGTTAAATTATTTAAGATGTTAAGATGTTGTTGATTATTTATTAGGTTTACGCATGTTACTGATTATTTATCTTTTCTTGCATGTCGCTAGTTATTTATTGTTACTTTTGCATGTGTCAAATTTTGTTATCACTTAGTTGTTATTTAATTCTTATCATACACTACACATTTATTACTGTTGCTTCGTTTTTATATTTAACTATTTATTATTGTTTTTATTTTTTTTTACCTTTTTGTTGATTATTTGTTAACTTATATTTATTACTAATTCGCTGTTTTTTTATTACTTATTTTAACACTGTTTGTTATTTAATTATATATGTATACATTATATTAGTGCTATTAATAGTTTATACTCCTTTTAACTTATTACATGTACAAGTAGTTTAATTCCGTTGGAAGAATAAATAAATAAATCAATATTGCTCATATATAAATTTCATGCAGTTTCAAGTCTAGGTCAGTTTGTTTCCTAAATATCATGCGAATAGAAAAACAGACACACAGATATCCAGAAATTAAAAGCCCCTTTCAGCCCCTCGAGTTTTTCTAACGCTCAGTCAATTAGAGGAGCACAATTTTATACTTTATATCTGTCAAGATTTATCTCCATGAAGCCAGTCGACATGCAAGATTCTTTGATTTAACTGTCCTATTGATATTTCAACAACACATTACTATAACAATGAATATACTATAGTTAAAGTCTATACTATAATACACAATTAACTGTAATTTACACAATTTATTATAGTAAATAGTTGTATTTATCCTTTGAACCTTTTTTAAAGAATTTCTCAAACTGATAATTTGGTGAAATTCACGTTGCCTACCACAAGTTATGTGCTTATGAAGACTAGCAAAACAATTAGTCTGGGATTTTATCTTTTTACGTTATTATTTTTGTCTCAAAGTATTCAGACTTTATGATGATTAAGGAGAATTTAAAATATATAAATTAAACCTTACCGAATTTATATAACAAACCACATTAATATTTGTTTGCACATGCTGCTGTTTTACACTAGGAAAAATTGGAAACAATGTGGTTCAGTTCTATTTAAAAACTCTCCAAGATGTTGAGGACTAAAGAGCTATCGAATGCTATCAGTAGAGCGTTGAGTCTTGGAACCAATCAGCTGTCTGAGCGGCTGCCAAACACACAATAGACACTCACCATGTCTCCCAGACTGCTGTCAATAGTGACATGTAGGCCAGTGGGCTTCTCGTATCGTAGTTAATATTGATAGTCCCTTCTACAGGCTACTCTGATATCGTACACTGCCACTATAATTGAGTCATGGAGCCAATCAGCTGTCTGAGCGGCTGCCAAATACACAATAGACACTCACCATGTCTCCCAGACTGCTGTCAATAGTGACATGTAGGCCAGTGGGCTTCTCGTATCGTAGTTAATATTGATAGTCCCTTCTACAGGCTACTCTGATGTCGTACACTGCCACTATAATTGAGTCTTGGAGCCAATCAGCTGTCTGAGCGGCTGCCAAATACACAATAGACACTCACCATGTCTCCCAGACTGCTGTCAATAGTGACATGTAGGCCAGTGGGCTTCTCGTATCGTAGTTAATATTGATAGTCCCTTCTACAGGCTACTCTGATGTCGTACACTGCCACTATAATTGAGTCTTGGAGCCAATCAGCTGTCTGAGCGGCTGCCAAACACACAATAGACACTCACCATGTCTCCCAGACTGCTGTCAATAGTGACATGTAGGCCAGTGGGCTTCTCGTATCGTAGTTAATATTGATAGTCCCTTCTACAGGCTACTCTGATGTCGTACACTGCCACTATAATTGAGTCTTGGAGCCAATCAGCTGTCTGAGCGGCTGCCAAACACACAATAGACACTCACCATGTCTCCCAGACTGCTGTCAATAGTGACATGTAGGCCAGTGGGCTTCTCGTATCGTAGTTAATATTGATAGTCCCTTCTACAGGCTACTCTGATGTCGTACACTGCCACTATAATTGAGTCTTGGAGCCAATCAGCTGTCTGAGCGGCTGCCAAACACACAATAGACACTCACCATGTCTCCCAGACTGCTGTCAATAGTGACATGTAGGCCAGTGGGCTTCTCGTATCGTAGTTAATATTGATAGTCCCTTCTACAGGCTACTCTGATGTCGTACACTGCCACTATAATTGAGTCTTGGAGCCAATCAGCTGTCTGAGCGGCTGCCAAACACACAATAGACACTCACCATGTCTCCCAGACTGCTGTCAATAGTGACATGTAGGCCAGTGGGCTTCTCGTATCGTAGTTAATATTGATAGTCCCTTCTACAGGCTACTCTGATGTCGTACACTGCCACTATAATTGAGTCTTGGAGCCAATCAGCTGTCTGAGCGGCTGCCAAACACACAATAGACACTCACCATGTCTCCCAGACTGCTGTCAATAGTGACATGTAGGCCAGTGGGCTTCTCGTATCGTAGTTAATATTGATAGTCCCTTCTACAGGCTACTCTGATGTCGTACACTGCCACTATAATTGAGTCTTGGAGCCAATCAGCTGTCTGAGCGGCTGCCAAATACACAATAGACACTCACCATGTCTCCCAGACTGCTGTCAATAGTGACATGTAGGCCAGTGGGCTTCTCGTATCGTAGTTAATATTGATAGTCCCTTCTACAGGCTACTCTGATGTCGTACACTGCCACTATAATTGAGTCTTGGAGCCAATCAGCTGTCTGAGCGGCTGCCAAACACACAATAGACACTCACCATGTCTCCCAGACTGCTGTCAATAGTGACATGTAGGCCAGTGGGCTTCTCGTATCGTAGTTAATATTGATAGTCCCTTCTACAGGCTACTCTGATATCGTACACTGCCACTATAATTGAGTCTTGGAGCCAATCAGCTGTCTGAGCGGCTGCCAAAACACACAATAGACACTCACCATGTCTCACAGACTGCTGTCAATAGTGACATGTAGGCCAGTGGGCTTCTCGTATCGTAGTTAATATTGATAGTCCCTTCTACAGGCTACTCTGATGTCGTACACTGCCACTATAATTGAGTTTTGGAGCCAATCAGCTGTCTGAGCGGCTGCCAAATACACAATAGACACTCACCATGTCTCCAGACTGCTGTTAATAGTGACATGTAGGCCAGTGGGCTTCTCGTATCGTAGTTAATATTGATAGTCCCTTCTACAGGCTACTCTGATGTCGTACACTGCCACTATAATTGAGTCTTGGAGCCAATCAGCTGTCTGAGCGGCTGCCAAACACACAATAGACACTCACCATGTCTCCCAGACTGCTGTCAATAGTGACATGTAGGCCAGTGGGCTTCTCGTATCGTAGTTAATATTGATAGTCCTTCTACAGGCTACTCTGATGTCGTACACTGCCACTATAATTGAGTCATGGAGCCAATCAGCTGTCTGAGCGGCTGCCAAACACACAATAGACACTCACCATGTCTCCCAGACTGCTGTCAATAGTGACATGTAGGCCAGTGGGCTTCTCGTATCGTAGTTAATATTGATAGTCCCTTCTACAGGCTACTCTGATATCGTACACTGCCACTATAATTGCGTCTTGATTGTCTCACTTGCGTCGGAGTACTGGTTCACGAGCCGAGAGCCAATTTGCAGTAAATAAAGCACACAAGTAGATTTGGCTTGAACTCGACAGAGAAACTTCTCCCATGAAAGAAATTGATTGTCAGCCACGCTTGTTTTAGTGGAGGTCGAAATACAGGGTATCGAAAGGGTTAAAAGTATGAAACGTTATAACAAACCAGAACTGTAAATAAATATTAAATAATCGTAAACCAATTACATACAGGCTCTTAAAGTGGCGACTATATCAGACAGTCTCTTTATCAGACAGTGGTATAACTATTACTTGTGTGCCTGACAGTCTATTTTAAATGTATAAAGTATAATATTTTTAACCCCTTCAATATTCTCCCATTTCAACCTCCGTCAAAATTAGCGCAGGTAGCAATCGATTTATTTCTTACGAAATATTCTTCTAGCTATATTAAAAGCAGGTTGAGTAAAAAAAGTGAAATTTGGTTCTCGGCTCTTGGTTTATTTTCTGCATTGAGTACTTAAAGTGTATTCAATTTTTGAAACCTTTAATTTATTCTTTTGTGCATGTTTCCTAATTGTTAAGGTTCTTATGAAACATTTAGTCAAGTTTATAGTACCAGTGTGTCCATAGTGTTTCACGTTAAAATTTAACGCTCCTATAAATCTTTTCAATGAAAAGTTATTCAAAAACGTTTTTAATTATGCTCTTATATACCGTTATAAAATGACTCTGTTCTAGTGAAAATCAAGTTGAAGAAATGGAAATAGGTTTTTTAAATGATGGTCTACTGCTTGTGAATAATATTTGTGCAGATAAAAATAATGAAGGAATCACGGTGTTGATTCTATTTCTATATACCTCTACCGCACTTGATAAATTGAAAATGGACTAGTCGGTCAATGGAAATGAGCAAATAAAGATTTATTTATTCTTAACTATATTTAACAATGCGGATGAATAAATTTTTGTTTTATGTCCATTGACAATACAGTTAATAATTTTAAGATAATGTCAATAAAGTACCGGGATTATGTAGGTCTGACAGCATTACAAATGTCATTACAATTTTGGGCTTCTTCAAAGCCTGGTAGCATTATTAAGATCCTGCAGATACTCTTAATATAGTCCCGGAAATCTTCTGAGAATGACAGCAAATGTCTGAGATTTTGAGATATTGTAAATACAGTTTCGGAATTCTATAGTCTGATAGCATAAAGCTGAGACCCTGTAGATATTGTAAATACAGTTTCGAGATTCTCTAGACTGAAAGCACTAGACTGATTCACTAGAGGCTGACTGGTTAGAGAAAATAGATTTGTATAGATGTTATGTTGTTTAAAGTAGTTTGTTGACCGTTGACACTATCTACGTTGTTTACGGTCATACGTGCTCTCTCAAGAAAATATTTGCAGAATGAATTAAGAATTGAGCTACATATGCAACACTTAGTCGTTCTTATGAGGACTTTGAGTAATTTTCTTTGGAAAAATATGTTTTCTCAAATAAAAGGGACGAATAGGAAAACATAAGACAAATTTGTTTTCTTTCTTTAAGGTTTGTTATAGACCATGGATGGTTTGATATGATTCAGGACATTTCCATTTTGATATATTACAAATCTGTATTGACTGCGTTCAATAATAATTTTGCACTCCCTTTTAGGAATACTGTCTATAGGGCTGAAAGAAAATTATTGTAATACAAAATTTACGTAAAATCAAAAGCAAGTTTTCATAAGACATTTCATAAGATCGATATTGTAAAAGAATTAAAATAATGAACGATTTCGGTCTGCGTATTACACTTCGTAAATTTTACAAGTGTTTATTTGGCTTAAATAAGTCTTAAGTTTCATATGAAATTTGATTTCATATGAAGTAATTGACATTTAACAATTGTTAATAACTATATAACAAATTAAGGACAATCTTTCAAGTGATAGATGCAATTTGGGCAATTAATATGGCATTATTTTGACCCATTAAGTTGTAAATGAGAAAATTAGAAAACTTAAGCCACAAGTGTAGTTTACCCAGCCATAAAAAGCCATAGATTAAAAGTTAAAATACAGTCAATACAATATCTATTGGTATATAAAATACAGTATTCAAAAGCCATTGAAAAATATTATTAGTATTTATTTTGAAATTTGTTTACTTACTAATTAAAGGGGGGTGTGATATGTAATTATCACATTATAAAATATTGCTGCTCTAAATGTATTATGCCATTATTTGGTCAAAAAAATGTAACACATTTCATTATTTGGTTTTAGAAAATGTATACGTGAAGTCGAAATTGGCGCTTAAAAATATTTTATATAGTAAAAAAGTTTTAAAATATTATTAATTTGAATACTTGGATCTATGATTTCATAATTTACATTACTCTCCTTTTTATGGCTTTTGTCGAAATATTAAATACAAGAATGTTCTAGTATTAACTTGCTAAAAACAGTAATAATATTTTAACGTAGAACAATTTAGCAAACAAAGAATGAAATCGTATACGTCAAAGGTTCAGCAAAATGTAAGTTACCAAACCAATATCCAGACAGAAGGAGCAATTGTGTTCAGACAGTTCACTTCCATGTTCTGATAGATAAATAGCGTGTGGTTGTCTTGATAATGTCTCCCTTGGTACACTCATTTTAAACAATTGATAAAAAGAAAGTTTAAAAGTTGTACACTGCTCTTATATGTAAACTGTCTAAAACAATAATTATACTTTAATATTCTTATAGTTTTGCTTGCTGTGGCTTCTAATCAGTCGCAAATAGAATTGTGATAAAACTCGTAACTTGTCTGCCACAATTATTTGCGAGATACTCTACGGATTACGAGTGGATTTCTTTTAGGTGCTTCATTATGGGTCTGCCTTTCTTTAAGAGCACGGATTTAAGCACGAAAAAAAGCAAAAAGAGTGCAATAAACAGCTTAGTAAATAGTGACATAAACTGTTAAAGCTTTTTGATGTATTGGAGCGAATTTTACAATTTGAAGTAAGTTGCCATCATATGTGTGAAGTAATTTTATTTGGATTGGTTGGTTTGACAAAACACTTGCAGACTTTAGTTTTGTCAAAACCTGCGCTGTCGATTTAAAAATACTCTGCAATTTAGAAAAGTTGTAGTTCTTTATCTTACAATTTATTCCTATTATTTTTATCACTATAGCGTTTCATATAGAATATAATCTACTAAATTCTTTCTTAACGAGAAAGTTTGCCAACCATCTGTTGTATTAGTGTTAAAAGTCCATTATTTTAATTTATTCAGGAGCTTTATATTTTTTAGTAGCTTGAATAATTATATATAATAACAAAAGCAATATGAAAATTTCACAGAGTACAACTGTGTTCGACTAGTTACACAACTGACTACAGCAATATGAATAGAAGACATCATCTGGATCTTCAATTTAGTTGGAGGCCTGCCTTCCAGCGAGTATTTCTGAATTATTAATATTGATTTCAATTGCTATAACAGTGTGTACAATTTTAAATAATGCATTGGAAAAAGTTCGAAGAAATCAATAGAACTTTGCAGCCTAGCCTGGTAAAAATCTATCTTTGTATATTATGATCTATCAAACATAACATAAAATGTAAGGTTACTTTACCAACTTACTTAACTTTACAAGGTTACTTTAGCCAACTTTACCTATACAGGAGTTTTACTTTAACTCCTTTTGAGCGAAAACTTTGGTGTTCTTCAGGTGATTGGTGCTTGCTTTTACAGCAACTCTTACTTTAATCTGCCGATAATTAAAAAGGAAATTTGAAAACGCTTCATATAAAAATTACTAAAAATGTTTTCCAGTAATAAAGTAGTTTAATTCTAACCTATTCGATTTTAGTGCAGTATGTTTAACGATTTTTAAACGATTCATCATCTAAATTATTTGTTTTTTTTATAAAAACAGTTTTAAAAAGTTTGAATTTGTTAAAATTAATATATAATACACTTAAGTACATAATGCATTCCATCAAACTTTACATGTGAATTACATAAAAATATTTTCATATAAAAAGAAAATGTGAAGAAAGGAACTTAAAGATATTATAAAATATAAATTCGTTAAGTATGGTCCAGTCATATTTGGTAAGTTGTATTTGCTTAGGTTTATACAGTTATTGTTATATTCTTTTGATACAATATTAGTTTATCACATTTCTAACAATAAATAGAAGTATTTACAATGGGAGCATACGACCTATTTAGACTTCGATTTCTGAAGCATTAGTATTAAAGATTTGTGGAAGGTTTATTTGGATTCTATAATATTAATAGTGAAAAATATACCTTAACATTATTATACAAGTAAGAGAAGTTTAATTGAATCTATTCATCTCTTATAATTTTGAACGAGGTTTAATTTTGGAAGAGTGCTTATTACATCTGAAAGTAAGCTTGAGTTTTGCCTGAACGCTCTCTCCCTCTTTCTCTCTAGTTTGCTCATTGTTATTCTATGCGCTTTTAGTTTAAGAGAAAAGACAAAATTATACATTCATTTATTGAACTAATGGCAATGCCTTTTTGTATAAAGAAAACACGTAATAATATAATAAACAGGAACGTAAATAAAGAATACAAAGAGAAAGGTAAACTGAGTAGTCAGTTTTACATAAGGACTTAAAAAATACATTTAAACAAGTAACAGAAAACACAAAAAATGGAATAGAAATTATCGTAACAAATTATCAATTTTGGATGTGATGCTAGTTATGTTAAAAGTTTTTATAGTTAAGAGTTAAATAAGTTACTGAATTATAAGAATTTTATAATTTTTAATTACTAAATGTAATGATGTAAATTTTATTGGTATAATTTATCCAACTAATAATTTTAAACTGTTTTTAATACGTTTAGTAATATACCTCATGAACCAAACTCAATGTTTGTGGTCCTTCACTCACCATCGTAATTTTACTGAAATTGTTACTTTCATTTCAGAGGAATAAAAAATCCTATAAAAAGCTCTATTGTTTGATTTTTCATTCCACACACAGATTACGAGCCATTAATGTATAAATATCCTGTTTACAGTATGTAAGTCAGGTTTTGTTTATTTTGTCTTGTGTTTTTATTTATTTGGGAAACTAAATAAAGCGATTATATTATTGTAGTGTATTTTTTAAAGTGGGAAATTGTATTAAGATTGAACTAGTATATCAAAATATGCAGTTTTAAAATATATAAAATTTGAAGGAAGGCGAATCAAAAACGATAAATTGGTATAGATGTGATCATGACTGATATCGATTGATTATCAATATTGCCCTAAAATGGATTTTTATCTTTATTGAGTATTAATTTTGGTTAAAAACATTGTAACCAATTTTTAAAGACATGAAAGTAAAACTGTGCCCTTTAGCAAAGCTTATACTGTATACATAAGATAAGAAATGTTTGAACTTGCTGCTAATGGTCTTACCCTGGAGGGTTCCCTAGTGATAGGTATCAGCAGATCTTGCACCCTCATCAGGTAGTTTACTCTCCGTGGCGGTTTTAAATGGGGTTTGAATCTTTCGCTGATTACTTAATAGATTTCACTATACTGATTTTCTTTTCTTTACCATACTGGTGGTTCTTGTTTTTAATCGGTATTTCTATTATTTCTGGGAGAAAACCTTTCAGGTGTTAGGTATTGTGAGCGTATTTACTGAAATTATTTTCTGGAGATGGTAATTATTGGAAGATATTTGTATGTTGACAAGATTTGTATGGAAAAGGACAATTTGATACAAACATATTTGTTTTCATATTTATTAACCGGTAAACGTGACATTATACTAAAATTCTAAATAAGGGCAGTGTTAATTCTTGAAAAAAAAAAAATTAAAATCCTCACAATCTTATAAGTTTTACAAACTTTGGGAGAAAGGATTACGAGTAACAGGATTAAAATATTATTACCAGTAACGAAGACATCCTGATCCGAGTAACTGGAGTAATAGTATCGAATATTATTTGGTAAGGAAACCAATGTAATTAGAATTACAGGAGGAGTAAGATACCGATGTTACGACAAAATAAGACAACCTGATCCGAGTAACTGGAGTAATAGTATCGAATATTATTTGGTAAGGAAACCAATGTAATTAGAATTACAGGAGGAGTAAGATACCGATGTTACGACAAAATAAGACAACATGATCCGAGTAACTGGAGTAAATAGTATCGAATATTATTTGGTAAGGAGACCAATGTAATTAGAATTACAGGAGGAGTAAGATACCGATGTTACGACAAAATAAGACAACCTGATCCGAGTAACTGGAGTAATAGTATCGAATATTATTTGGTAAGGAAACCAATGTAATTAGAATTACAGGAGGAGTAAGATACCGATGTTACGACAAAATAAGACAACCTGATCCGAGTAACTGGAGTAATAGTATCGAATATTATTTGGTAAGGAAACCAATGTAATTAGAATTACAGGAGGAGTAAGATACCGGTGTTACGACAAAATAAGACAACCTGATACAAGTAACGGAATTAATAGTAACGTGTTTTATTGGTAAGGAAAAAATGAAATTAAAGTAATAAGTAACATGAGTAATAGTACTGAGTGTCACTGGTAAGCAATTCAATGTGATCCGAGTTATGGATGCATTTGCAATGAATCCAACAATAAAATTAAATATTAAAAATTTGTATAAATAATTATACAATACTAAGATTTACAACCACGCATATAGAGGCTGAGACTTTGTCATAACATGCTCTTAGCAAGCTCCTAAGAGGTAAGATGAACGAGATGATTACAGTGGATTTGGATTTTATGACTAACAGTATATATATAATTTGGATTTTTATGGTTAATTTGATGAACATATGAAGACGTTTATTTTGAGAAGTGTTGGTGGTTAATAGCAAAGAATACTGAATTATATGATTATAATATCTTGTGATTATATGAATTGCCTAAAAAATAAGCACAGTTATGAGTATAATCAAAAACATAAATTAGGAAACCTCAGCCTGCCTCATAACAGTATGGAAATTAAGTAGTCAATACTACAAAATGTTGTTGCAATAGAAGCCAAACATTAGAAAAGTTAAAAAATACAGCTAGAATCTTTTTCATAGGTTATGTAATAAGGAAGGAGATTCGTGAGATAAAAAGATGGCGAGAGACGCTCTGCATGTCGTGTGTGCTCTTCATGTAATTTTCTACTAAGCTTTGTAAGTCTGCTGAGAGGGTATTTGATGTTTTAGAACCCCCTCACGTATCTGGGGTGTCAAGTAACTCTTCAAAAGAATGACATAAGTGTCTCCCTACACGTATCCAGAGTTCACCAGGGAACATGAAATTTACTTTTAAATACCTGTAAACAGAGCATAGCTTGGAGTAAATTTATGTATGCTTTTATGAGAAAACAGTGAATGGTTAGAAATTGAAGAGTGGAGAGTGTCCAACAGGCTACTGGAAAATGTTTACTCAGGTGAGCAATTCACAACTCCGTAACTCGAGTCGTTATTGTAACGGAAGTATGCAATATTTACCACACCTATTTGGATGATCGGTTAGTTCCTTCAATGAATAGTTGGATGATCGATTATAAAGACGGAATCATGTTACTTACGGCTGATAATAAAATTTGCCATTAATATTTCTCTTCAAAGACCACCGGACTAATAAATTCTTGCTGTTTCTTCATCGTAAAGGAAACCATTCTGATGTATTCCAGCAGTACAGTACAGTGTTTCATACATCATTGACCTCATGGATACTTATAAATATAATTATAAACATATAAATATAAATGATCAATAATAAAACTTGTAGTTTTGTGTTTTAGAACAGACTGTAATGGTTCTGACTTTTTAGTTTGGAAGGATTCGAATTTTTAAGTATAAACTGATACAAAAAAAGAGAACTTATAAACCTAAAGTTAATACCTTTTCAAGGACAAAAAATCCCCCTTAAATATAAAAATGTCTAAAAATGTTATAAATACTTAAACCAAAAATGTAAAAAATTTAACGGATCGCCTAGGATTTAATTGATTGCCTAGAGTTACCAATGGTATCTTCACACAACATCACAATTATAGAAAGGGTTGATTTCATATGAATTATATGTTAAGCTACAGTTCACCGTCCTTTTAATGCATCATCTGGAATTTGATGCTGTTACAGGGTTGATTCCTAAAATCTGGAGTCATATTCGCCTGAAGAGATCTAAAGTAAGTCAAGTAACCAAGAAGCTCAAAACGAACTATTTACATCGTTTCGACATCAGAGACACCTAGATTACAAAATATAACATATAGTGTAATTCAGGTGATTTATCATTGTGATTGTCTCGCCTTGTGCACCTGATGAGACAATGCCATTCTTATGGATTAAACTATATTATATATTTTGTAATCTAGATGTCTCTGATGTCGAAACGATGTAGATTATTCGTTTTGAGATTTTTCGTCGACAATAGTTTTTTCGATCTCTTTAGACGAACAAGGCTCCAGATTTCAGGAGTCAAGTCTGTAACGTTAGATTCTGGACGTATTAAGAGGAAGATGAACTGGAGCTAACCTAAAAATTCGTAATGGTGTCTTATTTAAAATATGTCATTATAGGCATCAACTCTAATTTTTGTTTTTCAACGTTACAAATAGTTATAGAATAATTACTTCATAGTTTATTTAAGAAATGCAAATTTAACAAAAACAAAGCTTTTAAATGCTTATATTTTATATGAGACAACTTCCCTAATTCTATAACTAACTATACATACGGACATAAATAGGTTTCTGATTTTACATTATTCCCTTGGGCCTTGGGGTAGAAACTGAAGGACACTTTACTAAAGTTGAATCTTAATAAGATGGACTTTAATGTATTATCAAGGGAATTCACGAAACCACAAAAACTCAAGTTAAGATTTTCATAGGTAGAAATACGAATTATCATCCTGTTACGTGAAGTGTACTAAGACAAAAACCTTATCAAAGGTGTTCAAAACAATAAAACAACGTATCAGTTTACTTGCTTATAACATACTTACATATATTATACAAATGACTAAAAAAGCATAATACAGTTATGGGTTTGAGTGGGAATAATGACAATAGTATATTTAATCCAGCAGAGCGGAGAGAATGGAGGCGGACATGTGCATGTTTGATAACAACGATATTGTCAGTAATGGTTGTTAGTGCAGACAATAAAAGTCCGCGAACTCATTGTGATGGAGCCTACAGCATTACGCGACGACTGCAATGTGAATTGTTGCCGATTGCCGTTCGTTTTAATTGACTGAAATTCATTTACTCGTTTTTAAGGATCGTTACTAATGATTACGTGTTGCTCGGAATCTACACGTAGATACATTTTGTATGTTAAAATAATAGGCCAAACCTATTACCGAAAGAGCATGAATAGTATTAAAATAAGTAACCAATTGACATTATTAAGCATTTATTGTGAACAATTTAAAATTCAAATGTGCACACGTATGAAAAATATTCTGTTACTTAATTTTGTGATAGATATGTATCAGTGTATATTTAAAACAATATTGAAATCTTTCATGGGTCTTGAACACGCAATAGAAATTCAGTATCCATTGCCACGTAAATTATTTTACATCTTATGTCTTTATGCTTTGAAGACACTTTTGATTAAGGAGCATTTTGTATGAGTTTAGCAGCTAAGACTGGTAAAACTGCAAAAAATGAATCAATTTTTTATTTCTAATAAAATACCACTACAACTAAAATTAATTGTTACACGTCAAAGAATGTTTTCATTATCCAGTGTGAGTTAAAGGTATGGATGCACTCTGCTTAGTTTTTAATGGATAAATATGGAGGGATGAAACTCGGGATAGCTTTCTAGGAAATAGAATTGAACTTTTTAGTAACTGTTACAACTTTTCCCATTTCCCCATAGTGGGATTTTTTTTGGGGGGGGGGGGGGGAGGAGGCTCAAAATTTTTAAATTTAAAGACCCATTAAATAAGTGACACTTCATTTGAAAAGTCTTGATATAAGACAAAGAACAGTGAAAAGTAGAGCTTTCTATCTCAACCCAGTACAAAATGGCAGCATAAAATATAAAGTAACCGTAAAGGCTGAATTTATATGCTCCAGGTAGATCGGTTATATGTTAATATTAGTTACTACGCATTAGTAGCTATTATACAGTAATTCCAGATGTATCCGAGCAGTTTGTTTTTACATTTCTTATTGTAAACGTAAACTTATAAGAAAAAATATAGAATGGGATGAAATTGTTTCACTTTCCCTATGCTGTATTTCGTTCCTTACAAAGTCTGTGCGTCGAATAAAAGAAGTAGAAAACCTAATTTTAAGAACAGATAGAAGTATTAGAGGTGTTAGGAATTTGGATGTAAGGTGTTTTGAAACATTACAAGTAACCATGAGGTTAAATAAACAAAAATGATTACCAAACTGAGTCAGTTTCAAGCTTAAAACACACCGCTTCACTGAACAGTTAAAAGAAAATTACGGCTCCATCGTATCACAGACTAGATCGCTTCCAGGATGTTGAAAAGTTAATGCTGTTAGCTAATTAAATTACTTTACTTGTTAGCTCTGTTTGCATTTTAGTAGAATGGAAAAGAAAGTTTTCTTTCGGATTGTAAATGTTTATAAGGTATTAATATTATATTAACAACATTTAATGTGTATAAAATCGCATTGTAGGTCAATGCTCATTTACAAATTTAATACTAACGTATTTGCATGTTTTTAACGATATTTATTATTTCAGACATGTTCTACATATGAATCGGGTTTTTTTAAAAGGACGTAAGTCAGAAAATCAAAACTTTCGGAAAACTAGAAAAAACTGTTTCAAGGCCAATAGTTGAATTAAATCTTTGCTTTAAAATGTTTAACAGATGAAGAATATCAATTAGAGAGAGTATTCAAAGTTTTACTTCTTTATTCCTGTAAATGATTGAGTTATAAGCCTTCGAAAATGTGAAAATATCGCCCTTTAAAAAAAAAATATCATTTTGAGGTAACAAAAAAAGTACTATTTCATGAAAAACTGGAATTTTATTAAACAAATAAGTACAAAGAATTAAAAAATACAAATGTATGTTTAAAAAGAGTTTTGACTAACAAAATTAGTAGGCTTAGGTCAAATTTAATAATATTTACAAGTCATCATTTGATTCTTCCTGCTCAAAATCGCTGCTATTGTCGGCGGATGCATCAACAGTAGGCCAGCTGCAAATATCGTTGAAGAATTATATATGTTCCTCTGGAATGTAATCTTTTAATTTTTTTATGTCTTGTACTTTGGCAGATTTTAATGGGACTTGATCTTGATAAGCCTGATCCGAAGGTGGGCAAAGAACTTCTGCTGTTGTCTTGGACAAAAAAAATGTGTGATGGACAATGCCATTTATTGTAGGGTATGCCTTAACATAACCTTTAATCTTACAGTCATATTGAAACATGAAGAGAGTACTAATCTGAAAGTACATTTTGTCTTTAGTTTGGGTTTTTTTACCTTTTGATTCTTGTGATATACAAGATTTTTTGTAAAATACGTTTAGCCATTTCTTGAAATCTAAGATGATCTCGGGCGACATCATTTCATGGGCAGTAAACTTGTTAAAGCGTGATGAGCTTTGCAGAATTATATCAGTTATTTCATGAACAGTAAAAATGCGGTCAACGTTTTTTAAAGCCTTTGAAATAATTTCAAAATCCCTGTCACATGGAAGGAAACTGTGACCACGCACAGGGAAATACTGAGTAACTCTCTGAAAACGACCTGAGTCTGTCAGGTATAAACAAAACCTTGACATAGCTTGATTTTTGTTTTGGCCTGCACAGTTGTCACTGTACAGGCGAAGCTCAGTGTAATGGCTAGGCACTGATTTTAGGTATTCGTTAAGAAAAGAACATACTTCATTTGGGCCTTTCCGTGCTACTTCCTCATGATAGATGAATAATGCTGTATCATTATTTTTTACATTGTGTATTCCAAAGCAGTTAACTGACAACTGCCTCATGTAGTATAATTCCTGAACTGGCAGTTTAGGAATAGATATTGTTTTCATGTAATCGAACGCCAACGCCAAGACATGTTTTTCATTCTTACCTACTTCCGATTGTTCGTGCTGCAATGAGGTGTAAAACTTGTTGCTTCTGTTTTTATGAACGAGAAGTTCTGCTACTGTTGCCCTTTTCGCAACATTGTTTAAACTAGGGGACTTAATTTTCATATTAAGCTGCTCACACACGTGCTGCACACGTCCACTTGGGGGCGGCCAAATGGATAGTTGAAGTTTTCTTTATAGTATTGCCAAAAGAAAGTTTGGCTCACTTTAGGCCTAACATCAGAGTGTTTTTCTAGGTATAATTTCCACATTTTTTTAATATTTAAATCTGGTGATAAATAATAGCTTTTTTCCCTTATAATGAGTCTCTTTCAATGGGAATGATTTTATATGGTCATCCACTAATCTATGGACTTCAAAAGGCAAAGCATGACTGACTTTCCTGCCTCTTTTATCTTCAGGGGTTTGACCGAGAAGTTTTAGATTTCTGATGCGCCTTACACGTTTCTCGGTGATGGAAAACACACATAAAAATGCTTGAAAACATACCTGTTTCCTCTCGTTACCAACAATAATATGATATGAAAATGAGGCACTTTTCTGTTCTTTATTTTCCACATTTGGTCTAGGGCGCCTTTGCTGAACGTCTACAACATCAATCAGTCCTTGTAGATGCAAATCCTGCTCATTTTTAGATTGAATATTGTAGAATTTTTTGAAAACATCCAGGCAGTTTTCTTCCCCAAGTTTTGCTAAGCACTCCTTTACACATCTAAAACAAAATAACAAACTTATTAGAGCCAAATAAAAAGAACAGGGGTATTTATACAAATATTATTTTATAGGCTAGGCTACCCACACATCTGACGCTATTTGGCCTAGTGGATTCACCAAGAAATTCTTATCGTGAAAGCTCTATTGTTGGTCATACATACTGTAATACTAACATTAAGTAAGTAAGTAAGTTAACATTAGATAATAAACTATTGGATTGTCTTACCTGCAGTGGAATTCGGGTTTCTTTGCTGCAACTTCTTGTCCTTTGTGTTTTATATAAGACTGCCCTTTTGTTCGAGCAGCTTTTACAAGATTTCCTTTATACAGATGTGGATTCTGTCCTTTCCTTTTTCTAGGACTCCCAACAATAATACATTCACTCATAATATTTAGCGATATTAAGTTTAAGAAACTTTGACAACATTCAATTAATGAATATAGAGTTTAAGGTTATAACTGGCAAGAATGAGAATGCTTCTGTCAGAATCATGCAATAACAGGTGACGTTGCAATTATTTTTAAAAGGGCGTGAGTCAATCAACCAAACAGCTGTTTTCATAGAGATAACTGACTTACGCCCTTTTAAAAAAATACTCTTAGTGACTTACGCCCTTTAAAAAAAAATTGAAAGTTCAAATAATTATTTGTACCATAAGGAATAGTGATCAAAATGCCCTTTTAAAGAAAATCGATGTATCTAGCAATATATAGTTGAAAAAAAAAATTAAAAGTGGAAATCGTAAAAAATATGACTTACGCCCTTTAAAAAAAATCGATTCATATATAACAACAGTAAATCATATTAAAATTCATTTAAATCACGTTAATAATGTCACGACACATGTTACTTAATTAAAAAGGTTTAGGATTGTACAACTATGGTTTAACGTAATATTTTAAAATAATTGCTTGCCTTGCGAGACAATTAGTAAGATTTTACTAAATGGTATAGTATACATGTACACATTTCATTAACAATTGTACATACATTAAAGTAATTACTGACTCAGGAATCTCCAACCGTATAAAACCTGTTTATGGTAGAAAACTAACCAAAATTGTCCTAATTGATTGCTTTAATAGTTTCTCTTTCATTTATATGAGATGTTTTTCAATTTCCTGTCCTAATTGTTAACTTAATGGTTATGGTTCTTTTTAAGATTACGTAATTGTATACAGTAAATTAATTTCAATCATATGATTATTTATTTCGTATATTAGATACATTAGTATTGATTGATAGTTCTATTATTCAATACATTGCATACGTTGCATACTGTTAATGATTATATTAACCGATATAAAACCAGGTCCATTTATCAAACTGTAACCAAACGATCTAATGATTACAAATTATTAACAATATCTTGTTTTTATGTGTATCTTCAATATTGAAATTTATTTCACATTTATTCAAACTAGTAGTAAATTAAATAATCTATTATACTATACTTTCATTGGTACTTATATAATTTCATAAACTTGATTTATTATTACTATATAAATAAGTATAAAGAATTTCACATTTCCCTTTGGAACAGAAGGGTATTTTCTGAACAACCATGGATTCTTAGTTATATAAAAGAGAAAATATTGACTTTCACTTTGAAAAGCTTGATGCTTTGTACTTGTATTGTGAACAAAGAGGGAACAACACAAGAGTGAAAAGTCTTTGTCAAAGTTGGTTCAGCATTTACAATAAGTAACGATTCTGCCACATACATACTTGAGAGGAGAACTTGCTAATTTATGTAAATAGTTTGAGAACTCTCGACTCTCGCAAACAAATCACTTGCTTTGTATATCAGCAATAGCCTAGCTTTGAATATTGACTAAAGGAGTTCATGCATAGGAAATTGCCATACCAACCAATTTTCTGTGCATTTGGTACAAGTCATCCCTTAAGAATTTATTTGCATGAGTTCACTAACCGGCTGATTCCAGCTAATAGGGGAAAGTCCCTATTCACAAAACATTTAGTCTCTGGGATTCTTTTAGGTTTTATAATATTTTCGGTTTTGCATCCAATAAAGAAGCACAATATTTAGAGCCTCTCAGTCTCTTTAACTTGAAAAATTATTGGAAATATTAAGTTGATTTAATAATTGGAATAAACAATTGAACAGAGCATCGAAGGATCTGACAGAATATAACAAAAGTATTAACAAACGATCAAACTAAGTAACCCGACCACACGTGTAACATGTCAAATAATAAATGTTAAATGTGTTACACTCGATTTACAAATTTGTTTTTTGTGCGATTCTCGTTGCCAGCGGTTTTACTTTGAATTTTGCCTTTTGCCCTTAAATAAATTAAAGTATTGATTCCTTGGACCATCAAGAGGTACCGGACGATTTAAAACGGGCTTCAACTACTCAAAAACTGCTGTTACAATAGTAAAATTCTATAGATTTTGCAGCCGTCTGTGTTCAATACTCAAACGAAACAGATGTATTATTAATTAGCTTGTGTTTTAGAGTTTGCACTATAAAATTAACTAAGCTGTGAGACTAATATAATTATTAGATATTGGCAAAACCTTCAATATTTTATTTTTATTAATCAGTAACATGTTTTTTGCAAATAAAACCGTAAATTATGAAAGGGTATAACGAAGGTGATATTTTTATATTCAGGGATGTTTATGAACTAAACACATACACCCTATTCTAAATATTTAACAGTTTTATTTGATTTAAAAATAGAATATTTCTCAACTTTCCTTACGTGAATGAATTCTGTTCAGATATAATATTTTAAGGAAAAAAGTATAATTGTGTCCGCGATGAAATGAGACATTCCACACTAAAATACGATTTGTTGCCTTTGTGAAACACAATACATTGAATAAGTACAACGAAATAGTCTTTGAAAGGCAACAAAGAAGGACCGACTTGTTATTCTCCACACACGGGCAGTACATCAGTAAACCATCTATCTCAGGTCGACAGCGCCTCACAGAGAATGTCAGAGTAGCTCATCTAGACCCCACAGTCTGTAGTGAGTGTGGTGTGCATGACCCTGTATCAGGCTTAGAGTTTGTGTCTGTGACGAAATATAATCACTACAGTAATTTTGTGCCTGTGTGAGACAAATAAATCACTACAGTAATATTTGTTGGTTTTGTGAAACCAAAAACATTGAATAAGTACAACGAAATCTTCTTGGAAAGGTAACAAAGTAAGGACTTGTTATTCTCCACACTCAGGGCAGTACATCAGTAAAACCATCTATCTCAGGTCGACAGCGCCTCACAGAGAATGTCAGAGTAGCTCATCTACACCCCACAGTCTGTAGTGAGTGTGGTGTGCATGACCCTGTATCAGGCTTAGAGTTTGTGTCTGTGACGAAATATAATCACTACAGTAATATTTGTTGCCTTTGTGAAACATAAAAATTGAATAAGTACAACAAAATTGTCTTTTAAAGGGACAAAGTAGGACTTGTTATTCTCCACACACGGACAGTACATCAGTAAACCACCTATCTCAGGTCGACAGCGCCTCACAGAGAATGGCAGTGTAGCCCATCTACACCCTACAGTCTGCAGCGAGTCCTGTGTGCATGATCCTGTATCAGAATTTAGAATGACTGATAAGAAACATTTTTGTGCGCTTGTGTTTATTTTCCATAAACAGGATAGTTAATAACTCGCAATAAAACGAGAATAGGTCTTAATAAGATATCCTAGGCTAAATAGGTTCACCAATACCAGCCAAGGACTCCTATTTGGTTTGCATTATTTAATACATTGGTATAACATTTTATTATTTTTTTATTATTAGAACATTGTAGAATAATCTGGAATTAAGAAGGTGATTGTTCTGATAAAAGTGTGTAATTTAAGTCTATATTATGTGTCAGAATATAGAGCTATTGGATGATACCTAAACAAGTAACACAACTTTATAGCTCTAGAAACGAATTTTGCTTTACAGAAAACTTCGGAGTTCAATGATTGATGCTACAGATTGATGATAACAGAACTGCTGAAGTCAATTCATTAAAACAAAACTTTAGGATTGCTTAATATAAGATATTGTAGTAAAAGTGTGTTTGAATCAATATTATGTTCCCATCATATTAAGTTAGTGTCTATGAGGTACTGAATGGAAAAATTTAAAGTATATAAACAAAAATGTTTAGCAAGAAAAATAATACAATTTTAATTGACGTGGACCGATCTCACTAAAATTAATGTTAAGTCATTTGTCTTAGTTCAACCCGGTGTTTAGTACAAATGCTTTGAGCAAGTACAAGTAAATTTAATATAATTTAAATAATAAATTTAATCATGGAGTAATGAGAAATAATAAATGTTTGATGTCAAATTAGAAAGCTATCGTAATAATGTTGCTATGATACTGAAATAATTCCAGAAAGATCATCTATAAAGTTTCTATAATAGTCAATTTAAATTTATATTTTTTCTTTATAACTTGAATAAAGAAATTTAATGAAAATTCGTTTAATTTTGCACGGTTATTTAGAAAGCTATCAAAACATGGCTTATTATTAATAAATTTAAAAGATACTAAAATGTTTGAAAACTATATTCTATCTGCGTTTTTGATCGTTCTATATAACACAGAAAAAGGCTTTATATTTTTAAACAGTTTTACTGGTTTCAAAACTTGCTTAGTTTTAAGCATTATATTTATTTTATTAATTAGATGAAGTGTAATAAATAAGAATATATATGTTACAATTTACCCTGCATTACAAAACCAATCAAAGTAAAGAAAAAAAACTCCATCTAACAATATACTCAAACTATACAGCATATAAAGTTTTATGACAATATTTTGATAGCATAAATAATTTTTAAACTGTCTACAACAATAATTATACTTTAATATTATATTACATTATATTATACAGTTAATATTATATCATATATAGTTAATATTATACAATATAGTTTTAAGAATATATTTATTTTCTTAATTAGATGAAGTGTAATCAATAAGGATTTTGGAATAATAAAAATAAATAACGGTTTTAGAAGAATGTATTTGTTACAATTTACTCCGCATTACAAAATCAATCAAAGTAAATTTAATAAACTCAATCTAATAATATACTCAAACTATACAGCACATAAAGGTTTAAGACAATAATTTGATAGCATAAATAATTTTTAAACTGTCTACAACAATAATTATACTTTAATATTCTTATAGTTTTGCTTGCTGTGGCTTCTAATCAGTCGCAAATAGAATTGTGATAAAACTCGTAACTTGTCTGCCACAATTGTTTGCGAGATACTCTACGGATATCATGTACACCAATGACTCACACAACTCATTGGTGTACTCATTGAGTACGAAAGGCCTCACAAAAATAAAAAAAACTTTATATTATTGGAGAGTTTGTTTAAATTAATATATCATTTCCAATAAGACAAGAGCTTCAAGAATGTACTTTTATTTAATTAATTATGAAACACTAAATTATCTCTACCACAATTAATGTGCTTCAACAAGACCCAAACAGTTTATTTATTTCGAAATAAAACATTTTCAGGAATATAGCTGTAAAATGTGAACCTGAATTATTAATAATTTCTTATTGTATATAACTATTATTGTAAAAAATTACGTATTTAAAACTATAAATTTGAAATTTTTTAATTCAACAGAAGCTTATAAATAAATACATATTACCCATTATTCGGTAGGATGGTCGGTTAGGTCAGCAATATAAAACTTTAAATAACTGCTATTTTATAAGGATAACATTTAAAAATATACAATGCAATGCATAATTGCATAAATATAAATTCCAGACGGTACTAATTTTATATTTTATTTTTTATATTACTTTGAGGAGCGACCTTGTTGAAATTACCGCCAACCTTCCTAGGATAAGGAAATATATGTACGTAGAATATGAACAGTAATATTCGCTTGTAGAACATGGTGCATTGGATGAGAAATGTGTAATCTACCGCACGCAGTTTTTATTGGAGGTCTCACAGTGATAAGTATCAGAACACCTTGCAATTTCATCTGATCTGAGGCTTTTCAGGAAGTAGTTTAGCTGGATTTTGCATCTTCAGGATTAAGCTGGATTTTGTACCCTCAGAAGTCTATTGGATTTGGCTTATTTATAGTTTAACTGTTATTTCTACTCTTAGATCGATTTTCTATCCTAGCATTTAGGTATGTGGTGAAACAGTTTGAGATTTAATTATTGGCTCAAGTAAAGAGGAATAGATATTTCTTTGGAATATTTTTAAAACAACTGAGTATGAAAATTTTATCGTCATAAAGAAAAATAAGCCAACAATTTTAACATATATTTATTTTAAAAAGATGGATCTATCCTGCTCTATTTCATCGTCTGTATAGTATAAGCTGCAAATACAATGTCATGTGACATTCACAGCTGTACAATGTCTGCGAGTAATAGATAAGTTAGTATTCTATTATTTAGTAGCATTCAAAAGTCATTGTTGCACACGTTTTAAAACAAAAATAATATACTAACACATTTTAAAATATAGGATTATTAAAAAATAGTGCTAAAATTAAGTTAACTTATTTTGAGACAAAGTGTCATAAAGTATAAAACTGCATAAAACAATTTATTGTATTACATTTTATTATAATTAAAAGTTGTACCAAATTTCGATAAGCACTATTGGTTACTACTCGAATTCGGATTCCATATAACATTTCCTGTGTTATGGATTATTCGAGCATTTGTAATGCATATGAACAATGTAATGTACATTTAATCTATTCCCATTCTTTTAACCCATTCTTTTACGTTCTTTTCATTATTTTGCAACTCTTCGTCAGGAAATACCACATTTTCCCACCATTCTTTTTAAATAACAGCTTATAGTATCAGTAAATAAGCCAGTATAAACCGTGCTACGTTATAAATGTATGATGCATACACATATGAAGCAACATGTCTCCGTCTATAAATTTATGCACCTCAACCTCTGTTGTATGTTTACCTAAAATTTAAAAACTTAGTTCAATCGGAAGAAATTTCAATATTATTAGAATGTACCATATTGAAATTAAATATTTATAATATTTGTGAATAGCTTAATAATAATAATAATAATAATAATAATAAAAAAGTATATTCAACACGGTTACTTGATGAATTAAAAATAATCTTTTAGAAAATTATAAATAAAAATGATTTTATTAATTTGAGTTTTATTAACATTGTCCCCATTCGAAGTAATTATCGGAATATTATCCTTTACAACTGCATTTACATTCATTTGAATTTCCAATTTGTGTAAAAAGGTTACTGGCTCACAAATTAAATGTTGAGAACCTACTCGAAGTGTATACTGTAATAAGGAATGCATAATTTCACGAGAAAAACTTAATTTACGTAATTTATTTCTAAAGGGGGTATAAAAGGGGGAATAATCAATGGAGTGAAAGCGATTAATTAATACAAAATTAAAATTCCCTGATAAAGCTTTTCTTATATACAGCTCTTAATGAAGTTCTTAAATGCAATCCTTTTGCAATTAGGACGATTATATTTTACCTCTATCAACTTATATTGGTTTAGAATCTAATTTAAATTTGATTTGATATTTGTATTGTCCTTTCGCTAATATTTCTATGTTTGTAATAGTGAACAAGTTTTTCTAAAGATAATCCATAAATTCTGCTTGTTATAAAAAACAAAATGGAAATATTTATAACAAATGAAAACGTAATGTAATGTAAAAAATCAATAATTGAAATTAGGCATTTCACTTTTCTCGATATAAGTACATCGACCAAAATGAACAAATGTAAAAATTTACCACAAAGTTAAAATTGTATAATGCCGTACAAGTTTTAATCTGTAACACTTTCTCAATGTTAATAAAAGAAAGACTTTTACAGCTACTGTAGTCATGTAAAACTATGAAAATAAAATGGAATAATACATAAATCTAAATGTTACAGTTAATTATACTGATTTCTTGCTTCAATATCTTTCTCATGTAACTTCTAGCTTTTGTTTAGTAATATACTATAACAAAACTATTCATTATATTTAAATACATTTTTCATTACCAGTAAACTTATTAATGTAATTTATTTACTTCTTACTCTACTGTTTAATCACTGTGTTAAGTCTAATTTTTTATACTGAAGATTTAAACTGTTCTAAATTAAGGGGCCAATACAGCTAGTCGTAATCATTTTGCAATGCATAACAAAATATTTTACTGTAACCTCAAATAAAGACAAAATTCAATGAAACTTTAAAGTTATGCTGAATACAGGTCCTAGTTATTTTTTAGGAAATCAAAATAATATTTTCCTTTTTTTATATAAAAAGGATTTTAATTTATTAAAACAGTTCTGGTATTCTAAATAATTTTATAAACCCTTGTGCTAAAGTGAAGTATCTAATTATATTCTTGTTTCTGGGTAATCGCAGTACAATATTTATTATTTGTATTATTTTTTTATGATAAATAAATGTTCAAAATAAAAATTAAAAACCATTGTACTTTATTGTAAATTTTTCTTAATTATATAAACATTTTTTTAACTCACTACTATGATTGTAGTTCAAATTGCAGCTATCTGTGTCAGGAGTGAATTCCTAAACATTTGATAGGTGTAGCTCTAATAGTCTTTGAATTATGAAGGGAACCAGAACTATTTAAATAAATTTAACAAATTTTTTTTAAAAATAACTAGGACTAGTATTGAGCATATATTTAAAGTTTCATTGAATTTGATCTTTATTTGAGATCTTTATTTGAAAGAGGAATCTGATTTTTATATTTTGTACATAACTGTTTTTTTTACAAAAAAATTCCTTCAAATCCATCCAAAATTCTTTAATGTATTTTCTTATTGCATATAAATAAAGCGCGGATGACAAATCTGTTAATAGTAAATATCAAATGAAGTGGAAAATACAACTTTATTCTTAATGTTTTGTGGTTTGTAAAGGTTGCTTTTCCGGACACAGAAAAAAGTAAACAGGAGAAAAATGTAATTTTGGCCTTTGGAATATTTTCTGAACTTTCCCCAAATTATTTTTGGGATAATATACTGTATTACCACTGAGTTTCAATTATTAACCACGAATTATAACAATTCTATTACAACAGTTTTCATATACAGTTTGTATATTAAAATAAAAAAAAAAAAATGGTTGGATAATTGGTTGACATTATTGGTGTTAAATTCCGTTTGAATCTTAAAAATTACCACTTAAAATCCCCTTAGAGGCAAATCTAAAAGGTTCTTCAACACTTCTATCAGCTCAACCGAAGACATGTAGAAAAAAAAGTTGGGACACAAGAAGTTTAGGTAAGAACAGACAGGATAATTCATCCTACATTCGGTGCCTTCTCCAAGTATTACAAATATTCTTCGTATCTAAACAGGTTATGCTAGACTAAATGTGAAGTCACTTGTGCAAGGCAATTTAAAAAATCACAAAAAATACTGTTGAGTTTTTATAAAAGGTGCTTAATCAAGTTTCTCATTTAAAATACACAGCTCCATTAAACAGTTAAAATGAAATTACGGCCAAACCGTATCACAGATCGCTGTCAAGAACGTTGAAAAGTTAATGCTGTTGGTAATTAAATTCCTTTTCCTGTTACCTCTTTCTGCAGTTGTAGTGGAATGTGAAAGTTCTCAAACTTCAAGAGTTTCTATATTTTCAGTGTTAATCAATAGGTTATTAAACTTATTTATCGGTTGAAATTGAAATTTTTTACATTTAAAAGTCCAAAACAACAATGGAATTTTACAATTCAATTGGCTGTTTGAGTAATATTTCTTCTAAGGAACTGTAACTATAAAAAGCTAATACATGTACGTATCTCCAGTGATATTGAATAATAAAATAAAAATAAAAATTAAGGGATTTTTAATAACAACAAAAGTAACATACCACACATTATTGAGATAAGACAACTAGTATTAATTACAAATATTTAAATACAAATTTATGTAAGCCATTTTTTGGCATTTTAGTTGAATTTATGAGACTAAAAGTTTAGCTTTCCACCTTGCAAACAAGAATTTCACGGAAGACAGCTTTATAACAATTCAAACGAGGAGACGCGGACGTCATGAATGACGTCATAACGTTATGATGAGAGTATTAAACGAGTATGTTGGTTTTAATACCAATTATAAAGTGAATAATGATACTATCTATATGATAGCACATATTATAAAATAATACTTTCACATATATACTCATATTACATTTGCTAGCATACAAGTTTTATAACCACATTACATACGAAAGTATTTAAATTTCTTGTAGAAATCTTCTCGGATCTACCTAATTTTAGTAAGAATGGCAGTCATTAAATTGAGATAAATTATACATCTGAGATGTTCTACACTAATAAGGATTAATTAACCATTTAAATTGTCGAATTGCTTCCATCTGACCTATTGTTTAACTTGGACTTTAACTTTGTCTGTAACTAAGTTTGAACCATGTGTCTGTATATCATCGAAATGACTGAAAAAGGTGTGGGCAAAAAGCTAATTTTTAAGTTGGACAATTAGGTTTTAAATAAATCTATACAACGAAAGTAAATGAAGACCTTTACCTATATATTAGAAGATTTTTAAAATTATTGTATCTGATTTTAAACATCTTCAACTATTCGTACTTACTCTTATATAAATTATTGGTACAATCAAAAGCTATTACGGACATCCAAAGTGTCATTGTTATTCTTATGAGAATATAATTGTTAAGCTTAAAAGAGTTGATTCCTAAAACACAAGTGTTGTTCAGACTCAACAAAACAACTTAATATCACATTGTTTGTTATACCCTTTGTATATGCATTTGTATAATTTACTGACTATACAGTAGTAAAAACATTAAAGCTTATTTGAGTCTGACACTTTTAAAGTAGATCCCGGTTGTAAGGTACAATTATTTTTAATTGTTCACCCACAAATATCTGCGGTCTTACTTGCGGCGATCGGTAATACAGATAGATTTCAGGAGCAGTTCTCTCGTCAATACTTTTTTGTTTATTTGTTTCTATCAATAAGTATTCATACATACAAAAACTTTCAGTTGTTCATAATTTTCCAAAAACCATTGAATTCTACTTTGGAAAGTTTACTGTTTTGTGTAAACGCGTCGTGAACAAAACGAAAAAAACGCCAATATGAAAAGTCTTTGCCAAAGTTGGAGCAACGTTTACAATAAGTAACGATTCTGCCACAAACACTTGAGAAGGGAAGTTGCTAATTTAAATGTAAATAGTTTGAGAAGGTTTGACTCTCTCAAACAAATCACTAAGGTACTTTGTAATATTAGCAACAGCCTAACTTTAACCTTTGATTAAAGGAGTGATACCTCTTGAAGAGCTACGTTTCGTGCTTCTTAGATATAATGCTTTACATTCTAGTTAGCAGGTGTGTTTAAAATGTATAATAAACTCAAGATTACCGTTAATAGTAAAAAAATATTATTTTATTCCAAAATTAAATTTAAAAGCATTAAAATTAATATACCAAAAACGAAGTACATATTTGTATAATACAGTATTATTTTAAATTATGTATCACAATTATACCCCAAAGGAAAATTTGAAAAATGAATTAATAAATGTTATAGATTATGATAATTAATTAATACATAATTTTTTACTAATTAATATGTATATTTTATATTCGAAATAAATAGTTTGAAAATGCCTTAATATTTATCTTACGGAAGAAAAAAGGCGTTGGAGAATCTTTAAATTTTTGAATTTATTAGCCTGTTTGAAAATGCTTGTTAAAATTAATGGAATATTCTACTCAAATTTCAGCTTTATCTTCTCCCCCTCCCCCTAGGGTGGAGTTAATAGCGTAGGAGGATGAGCATTGAAAGTTTGATTTTTAATACAGCATGTCTAGAAGTCTGCAGCGAATCTGATGTGTGTGTGTGTGTGTGTGTGTGTGTGTTGTGTGTGTGTGTGTGTGTGTGTGTGTGTGTGTGTGTGTGTGTGTGTACGTGCGTGAGTGTGTGTACTTCCACTTTTGTCTTTCGTTTATGATGGATATTTTTGTGTGTATTCTCATGAAGTAAAGCAGTAAAACTATGTATGATTGTAATAATTTGTGTTCATACATATATACCGCATATAATGAATTATAAGTTACTATTGTTGTTATTGCTATGTTATTGTCGTAAATATTGTTACAATTAAACGATCATAATGTATATATGATTATTATTCATTTATAATAATAATAATAATAACTCTATATTATTCGTTTACTTAGCTCAGCTTGACATCTGATTTTAGTAAAGGTGAGAATCCAATATACGTTAAATTAGTCTGTCTCAGTCACAAGGTACATTCCGCAATTTTTTTTAGAAATATATATATATATATATATATATATATATATATATATATATATTAAGCTGGAAACTTAATGTAAATGATGAATTTAATGCTATAATGAGTTAAAGTGAAGATTTCTTGTTTTACTAGACGAAGTTAGGGCTAGGAAGCCCTCTCTAACACTACCTTACCTGGTTACCTGGTTCTGAATATTTAGTTTTTTTTTAAATATAAATTAGGGAATAAGTTATATTTCTTAACCCTTCTGACCATGCAATTTTCTTTGATTTAGTATTAATAATATCTTGGCTTAAAACTAATTAGCTTGGGATCTCAACTTTCGAGAATTATCTTTCATGGTAGCATCTTTTCATCTCTTCTGTATTCAAATTCATCGCTGGTGTAGTATAAATGAGAATATTGTTTGCGAACACCCTATATATTCGGCAAAATGATGGAAGTATTCAATTTTCGGGGTTATAGTTTTAAAATCTATAGATAACATTGCGAAAGTACGGGTAAGTGTTCATGACTAGACTAAGGACTTTGAGAAGTCAGAATTATACATAAAGGGTGTAGAGTCTTATATATAAGAATTCTACATAAAGTAGCAATGTATACAGTAGTTGTAATAAGTACGTACTTAAAACGTAGTAATAAGTATTATTATAAACTCTGAAAAGACCAAAACGTTTTTAACTAAAGCGCAACGCTTATTGTTTTCGTATACTTTTAATATCAGTATGTACTTTGTAAAATTTATTAATTTTATGTTTCAAAAAACGAATCCTAGGTTGAAATAACCCCCCAGAATTATTTTTTATACTTGATAATAATACACAATAAAGATGTATACATTAAAAAAAACCAAAACAACTATATTGGGCACACCATCACTTTTTTATATTTGTAAGAACTGAGAGCTGCTACATGTAACATAAACTTATAAGGTTGCTTAAAGTAACTTTTACCTTTGGAGACTTTAACTCAGCTTGAAAGAAAACTTTCGTGTTCTTTGGATGATCGGTGCTCTTGTAGGAGCTCTTACTTTGCACTGAAGGCAATTAATTAAAAAAATTAAAAAGTTTTGTGATAGAATGGCAGAAGGTTTTCCAATATTTTTTACTCAAAATATATAAAGAAAATAGTCAGATTATACTAACTATAAGAGAATATATATATATATATATATATATATATATATATATATATGTATATAATATCATGTAGTGCTTATACTGTGTTTATTGTTGGGCCAAAATGTAATTTGAAATGAGAGTCTACATGAAATACTACAGGCCGAAAGCACAAACTACTTCATGAAATAGATAGAAGAAATAAAGCATTCTACAGATGAGCTATTTATTGGAAAGGATCGAAATAAATTATCAAAAGCGTTAAAATTATCAAACGATTACTTTTTTAATATGAAATTCTTTGAATCTGCATATTTATACAACATACTCTAAATTCCAACACTTTAGATTTTTACTCTTACATTCAAACTTTGCACATCCAATTTGATAGAAGGAAGACATTGTTTGGATGTAATTGAGTTAAAATCTACAGCTTTTACTTTTAGGAGCTAGTAAGTTTTATTTGCTGTGCCAGAAGTAAGAACAGTTTTATAACTCAGTGAAATTCATAAGTGGGAATGGGCTTCTCATAAAATACTTCCTCCAGTGCTTCTATTACTTTAGAAAAATAAAATGGAAAAGCATTATTTGTTGAGCTGGAGTTAGGGCTTTTAGCCATATCTACTACTCACCCTTAAGATAATACACTACGAAATAAAACATACGAACAGTATTTAGTTATAAAACAGTTATAAAAAATACGGAACAAGTGAGGAAATATTTGTAACTAAGCTATAGATACTGAAAAAACGTCACTACAAAACAAAATACATTAGTACTTAAATATACCCAGTTAAACAATGATAAATTGTTTTAAACAATTATTTATCACACCACATTAAATGTACTACCTCACTCATTCACAAATTAATGATTAGGTATTTTGTAACAAATTAAGCACGTATTTGAGGAATTCGTAAGGCACAATTCAATTAATTATTATTCATTAGTAACCAGATATATAACGTAATTCATCTCCAGTAATATCACATATTAATATGTGTAACCAGTAATATAACAAGACTAAACTTGTTTTAACCTGAGCAAATGTAATATTAAATGAGGGAACATCTGTTCATGTTTTATAGAACAAGATGTTACAGAGAGTAAACAGCGTTACAACAAAACATTGAGATTATTCGCCGCAATTAGCTGCGAACCTAATCTCGAGGAGACGAGTGGATTTCGTTTAAATACTTCATTAGAGGCTCTACATTCCTTTAATTCCTTTAAGAGCTCGGATTTACTTGATATTTTGCTAGCCACTTCAGTGCAATTACCTATGGCATTCAATGCTAATAATACATTATTTCAACAAAAATGTTAAGAAGGTGACTCATAATAAATATAGTATAGTGCCAAATATGAGTAAATCCTTTATAACAATTTTAAATATTGTAGCTAGAAGTTTATATTCTAAAAAAGATTCCTTGAAATTCCCTGGTTTGGTTTTAGTTTAATGCAAAATCAAAATTCAACATAAAAACAAGTTGTGTTTTGACACAACTTACGCAGTTTTAATTTTTTAAATGAATACTTTCTACAAAATTACAATGAACAATTTGTGTGCTCTAAAATTGCCTGATGAAAATTTAACTACTTTTAACAATTATAATTACTTAAAGATCAAAAAGTAAAATGTTAGATAGTTTTGCGTTTTTTATGATTTCAAGCTTTAGGTGTATCTTTTTATTTACTTTCAAACTATTCAAACCAGTGTTATTAGAGAAATGTGATTAATATTAATCATCCATTTATTTTCCATACTTAAGTAACAATAAAAAACAGTTTGTTACTATATTAAAACATTAAAATAACATAAAAATATAGTTTGTTTTATTAATTAAGTTTATACTGAAAAAAATGGTAATATTAAAACATTTTAATATGAAAACAGGCACATGCCCCTTACTATATGTGATTGTAAGGGGCATATAAGATTTACAAATAAAGTAGAGGCAATATGTTTTCACTTTCACTAAAAATTTATAAAAAACGTTTTCGGAAGGTTTATACTAAGAGTTGAAAAAATTATTTTAGTCTTCACATGGATTTTCCAAAATAATTTACCCATACTCAATTTTCAATTTTACCGAAAACTATTCAAACTGTAGACTACTTTTATGAACTTTTACTTATCCTACAGTTTGTATTTTAATATTTTCATCTTAAATATAGTTAGAATACGCGAGGTTGTTATCAACGTGCATTTTCTCCAGAAACTAGGAAATATTTTCGTCGATGAAACACAATTATAAAAAAAGTTTATATTCAACGTATCACATTGATAACTTCTATACTATCTTTTTACAAATGTATTTAAGTACAGGTCTCTACTCTTACTTTTTTTAAATCGCTTGAATTTTTGGACGTGAAAGTAAAATGCTGCCCTGTAGCGTAGCGTACACTGTATACATAAGATAAGAAATGTTTGAACTGTAGCTAACGGTCTTACCCTGGAGGGTTCCCTAGTGATGGGTATCAGCAGATCTTGCACCCTCATCAGGTAGTTTACTTTCCGTAGCGGTTTTACCTGGCGTGTGAATTTATTTTCTGTTAGAAACCCTAACATGGTTTTACTAGTGGAAATATTTTGATATGTTAGTTTACTTCAACAGTTATACTTCAAAATTTTTGGAAATATGTATAAATGTATAAGTAATGTTTGGAATCTTAAACCTGCTTAGTCTATTGGACGTACGAGTTATTTGACCCCAAAAGTCTTTAAGCTTGATATTACTGCACGCAGAACTCGTAAGATTGTAATTAATCAGAAAGCCTTATATAATAAAACCTTTAACTTTTTCCGAAACTATTTACCCTAATAACATTAGAAATATTGATAAGCGCGGTAGTTTTAGAGTTGTCAGGCACTTGATGCTGCGGGCTCGGCGGCAGTGATGGTTGATGGTTCTTGTGGTCGCACTTGGGCTAACTGGATGTAAACTGAGTGAATGAAGAATGTAGGCTGATAGGGATAGGATTATTTTTTATTAGATGTCTATTCGTAGTAAGATATCATGTTTGGGCTTATTGTTATACTTTATTTAATAGACCATTTCTAAATAAATTGTTTTAGGCCCACTATACAATCTATTATCAGATATAATTTTAGTTCTACTTGCCAGATCAGTTTTTTAGTAGAAGTGATTATTTTGTATTTTCATATTGGTATAAAAACTCTTTGCAATTCATAAAATGAATAATTCAAAACCTGTAATTTATAGTATAAAAGATTTACATAATGAAGAAATAACCGAAAAATTCTATGAATTACTGATTCATATGAAATATCATATGAATGATATTTGATAACATAATAATATGAATGATAACATAATAATATCATATGAATCGTTGATAAAGTAAAAAATATAGTTTTAGTAAAAATACTTTATATATATATAAATGGAGAGAAAAAAGAAATGCTAAAGGTGTAAAGAAACAGATTTTGAAGAATTGTATAAAGATAAAAGTAAATAAGATGGTTTTAAAAGTAAATATAGAGATTGTAAAAGCATTATATGATAAAATAAAAAACATTGCTTTATAAAAGAAAAATTTTACAGGTGTAAAGAAACTATAAATATTTATGAATTTAATAGTTTACTATAAAGTAAAGATATTGTAAATGCAATAATATTGTAAAGAATTTATACGAGCAACAATGTTTCATAAAACAGTATATTGTGAAGGTGGAAGAAATATTAAATGGATTCTAAATTTACAAAACTATTTAAGACGAATTTTCATAATAAAAGATCGCATTTAAGGAATTTCTTTCTTGATTTTCTTTATACCTTTATTGAGATTATCATATAAATAAGTTTTCAATTATTACTACGTAGTAACTTATAAAGTCAAGGATTCCTTTATCTGGTTATAAAGATATTTGTATTAGGATCCTCAATGCATTCTCCTACTTCTAAATTTGGATATGTTTTCTGAATTCTCTTAAGGATGTTTAGTTTTTATTAATTGCATTATGAGAACATAATAGTTATACTTAAAAACAGAGTTTTTCTTAATAATTAAAAATATCGTGGCACTGTTTCATCACTATGTTTACAAATAAAATCTTTGTCCATTAACTTAGTTTTAAAATTGTAATATTCTATTTTTTAGTTTCGATTTTTAATTGCTACTTTTAAAAATTTATTTAAATTTTAAAGCTTGTATTCACCAGATTTTTAAATTAAAGGTTTGAGGGTTGAAGAAGTTTTTCTTTTGTTACGAGTACTAATTGAAAATTAGTTTTGTTTCTACTTTGTTTGATCTTAAAATTAAGGAATAAAGACCTGGTTCGTTGATAAATGCAGTGTTTCTTTGAATATTTATTAGGGGACTACCTTTACCCTCCTAAATATTTGCATGATTTTATAATCATTGTTAACGTTTAATCTAATCGTTTGTCTTTTATTTCGATATTATAATACGAAGAACTTTTGCTTTAAACCAAATTTTATTAATCTCATCAACAATCGTTAAAATGTGTTTGTTATGGTACGTAGCTGGTTATTTGTTAGGTATTCAACTGAATCAAATTAGAAAGAACAATAGCTAATAATTTTTAATTTAAATAAATACCAGAGTTATTAATATATCTCTGAACACCTGCATCAAATTTTGTTTTATTATATCTTAAAATTCGAGAATATCGTCCAGATTCGTTTATAAAAATACTATTTTTCTGCATGTCTTCAAGTGTGCATAAAAATATTGATATTTGTCATCTGTATCAACATATTATTAGTAAATGTTCGTTTGTGTTTTAAAACCTTGATTAAATAAAAAAAGTACATTAATTTAAAAGTAAAGATCCTTTATCTATTTACTTTTTGCTGAATATATTTTGTTAGAACAGTACTATTAATTCCTCTAATATTTCTTCTAATTGGAATATAATAGATTTAATTTGGTTTCTCACTAATTTTATAACCAAAAGCAACATTCTGTAAGGAAGTGTATAACATTTTAGACTATTAATATAAATGAAAATGTTCATAACGATTTTTAAAACTAGGTTAAATAAGATTGTTAATTTATCATCATTAAACCAAAATTTTAGTCAGCAAGATTTACTTAGGTAAAGACTACTTTTTGGGTAACCAAAATCACACTTAAATCCATTTTGTGCATCAAAGAGTTTGAGAATGAATCTATTATCAAATTTTATCAAATTTGAAACAACAGAAACTGGGAGTAAACCTTACAATGATGATAAGATGAATCGTATTTTAATCAAAACACATGACAATCGACACAGTGCACAATTCACATTGTGATTCTCACGTAATACTCTGACCTATCACAATGAATTCACGGACTTTTATTGTCTGCACTAACAAAGCATTTCTGACAATATCGTTGTTATCAAACATGCTATGTGCTCTACACGTTTCTGCAATAAATATACTGCACTCAGTATTGCTAATACATTTTCAGGCATAAATATTCTCTACCATGTAAAGGGCATCCAAAGTGAAACAGTATACGATAGTGTTATGTATGGTTTTATAAGACTTACATAAAATACTTATTTAAAAGCGAGGTGACAAGTTGAGAGACAAAGGGTTGCAAATTATCTGTCTGCTTGTAATTTATTTGAAATGCAGAACTGGTGAATCAATAAACAGTGTAATTATTTTCAACTTGTTACTGTAGTTCCAACAGTATTAATTAATGTTTTTGAAGTTATGGATTTTTTCAGGTATTAAAATTCAATCTACCAAGATAAAATAAGAATAGGGCGAAAGAAGTTAAAACTATGTAACTCCTAACTTTGTACTATATTTTTTTTATAAATAAATACACGAATTGACTTAGCTATGTTACAGGTATTTAGTTCTATATACATGTATTTCTCTTCATTTTAACTCATTCTTTTAAAGATTTACTTGACACTAGACACGGGAGGGTGTTACTAAAACATCAAACACCCTCTCTACAGACTACAGAACCTGGTAAAAGATTACACGAATACACATACAGCATTTAGAGCGTATCTTGCCATCTCCTTATCTCGCGAGTCTCCTTCCATCTGTTATATTCTAACACACTAGTTGTTACACGCGGTTTCGTATACAGAAATATTTTAGCTGCCCTTTTTTTGGATGACGAATGAAGAATTTGCCATCTTTTCTAGTAAGGAACCCACCATAATCTAAGTTATTCTTATTATAAACGTACTACAATCGATGTGTGAGTTCTATTACAGGATAGTTCCTTCTTTAGGGTTAAAATGTTATGCAAACATTATTATGATTATGAGTTCTATATTATTGCGTACCACTAGGCTGTTACAACCGAGTGTCTTAGTAGACTGTTGATACAGCTGGGAGTTCTGAATTACATTACATTTGCATGTTAATGTTCATCATGAAGGATCATCACTCGCGTCATCATCATCAGCATTGTGTCTAAATCGACTATCATCGTGCACATAACTTCCACCATTACTCACGATACGAGTTTCTGTACTCAGTGGTGTAATAGTTCATTTCATTACTATTCTCCGTAGTGACTATTAAATTTAAATTTCGTCTTTATTCTTAAATTATTTTTGAATAATTACTGGGTTTTCATTAGGATTCTTTATAGTATATAAATTCATCTTAAATTTAATGTAATACATTTTCAAACACGCCTATTTTATTTATATCTTCTAAAATATGATGTTTTCTTCTTTTTTATGCCCTTTCGATCAGATTTATAATTTATTTATAGTGACTATAAGCTATGATTATAGCTACTAATGGATTTCATTTCTCAAAATTCATCTTGATCTTCCAATAAACATCTCTAATATTGATTAGATATTTATCGTTTTATTTACACAGTTTTCTCAATTCCTTTAATTTAACTTCTTTTAAATTTATTTTTTGTATAATTACTATTTATTTAAAATTTGTTATTGACGATGGAGGTTCGAAAGGATAGTACCATTTCGGACATTTGCCATCGTTACATGTTAAAAATGTATAACACTACGCTCGAGGATTGAAATCTATCCTCTTCTTCAAGTAAGAAGACAATAATTAATTAGTACATATACAGGTACTTAAAAGAATTTAAAACGTGCGGACTGCCATTAAAAAAAAAGAAAATGCTTGCAGTCCAGACAGAAGAAAATGAACACAGGCGTTGACATTGCACAGAATAAAAGTCACGTGCACGAGAAATCAAGAGTACAAACACACACCACAACAGCACAAGCAAAAATGGGACACTAACAAGAAAATCAACGTCAGCATTTTCTGTGGTATCACGGTGTGTCATCTGAAACAGTGACACAATAAGGCGGTGGTCAGGAATTTATTGTCTTTATCATTTGGTTGTCTTTCTAATATTTCGATCAAAATTTTACCATTTTCTATAGAAATACTAGTATGTTTAAAATCATCGCGTTCCACTTTTTTTTAAAAAAAAATTTTATATAGATTAAGCCATAAGTATAAATGTATTTACATCTATACAAATTTAATTTAATATATTTTCATTAATTTTTAATTTTGTTATGACGCCAAAAGAGTCGAAGGAACATTTACATTTATTTATTATGTTATATATCTTTTTAAGGCGTTTAAGACATTATTTCCATTTGAATTTTTAATGGATCAGAAAGTGGACTAGCAGTTAAAATACAGGTATACTATCTATTTATATATCCATTTGTCTTTATTTTACAATGTCTTAAGTTTTTACCGTTTTTAAGAGATTTCGATCTAGAAAGATATACATTTCTAATTATCCAAAAAACAATTTTAATTTACCTTTCTTCATGTACTTACTTATACTGTAAAATAATGTTTGATATAGTACAATTATCCTAATTACATTTGTTTTCAAAAAACATTTTACAAAGGTTCTTAACTAATTGCAGATCAAAAGCTCGCTTTTCAACTAACAAAGACTGCTGAAAAGGGGAATATTGATTATCACTTTGAAAAGCCTACAGCTTTGTACTTGTATTGTGAACAAAGAGGGCGGAGTGCCTCAATGAAAAAAGGCTTTGTCAAAATTGAAGCATGGTTCAAATGAGTAAATAGTATTATGCCACAAAAAGAATCGAGAAGAAAAGTTGCTAATGTAATTTAACATGTATAACTTGTGAATGTTCAACTCTTTTATAAATTCGCTATACTTGTATGTGAATTTGAATTTTATATTAGAGAAATCAATTTTTGATAAGAGATTATATATTTGAGGTTTAACATATCATATCTAAAATTCAAAGCCACTGGTGCATACAAGTGATCTCTACGTGAAATAATCTCCAGGAGGGTTTACTTCTGCCTGGTTTATACCTTCCAGCTAAACCTAAATTTGGTACAGCAAAAACCACGCAAATTTAGTGATATTGAGGTTAAGAGTCAGATAGGTCATTGAGGTTAACTGGTCGACAGGTTAGTGTACTACGGAGACTATTGAGTGAGTGGAGCTCTCTTAGTGTTAGGCTGTAGCTATATAGCTTAAACATGAGATAGTGCTGCCCCCTGCCGTAACAGAGACTGAAAGCTAGTTCCTAACTTTCTTCTAAGGTATAATGACAAAGATGTAGAGCCCGCTATCCCTACTCATCAGGTTTCGACAGGGGAAGGCCCTTATCCCCAACCTTAACCACCTTGAATATACTATCATTCCGGAAGCGAACACAAAGGTACTTTTGCACTAAGGGATTAGATGTTTTTCAGCTTTCTGTCCTAACTAAACAAATAACTGCAGAAATCATATCGCATAATATTATAAAATTAAAAGGTAAAGATATATAACGCAGTCAAGTGTAAACTATAAAAGTGTAAACTATAAACTATATTGATTTGTGTGAGTAACTTTTAGAAAAATTAGCAAGTATTTTTACTTTCTTTCGTCACTGTATACTTCAAACTACAGTATGTTTCCATAGTCCTGGCATGATACAGGTCAGAGAATGCTCTATAAAACAGCAACATTCAATTGTTAATCGCTGTAAGGTGTCCGTATCATTTGTTACAATATTTTTCAGGCTAGCATCACACCTGTAATGTATACTGTATCAGCACACTGAAGTGAAATAGACGCGAATTGAATATTTGTAGACCAACAGTTCTTTACACCACTGAAGTGGTATTTTGGACAAAAATACACTTTGGGTACTGCTTAAATCCTACTTATTAAACTTTAATTAAGATTTTATTAAGCATCAACTCTTTCAAAATGAAAAAATAAACTGAGTAAAAAAACTAAATATTCTCACAATATTTCAAAATACTCACTGCCATATTCAGTAGAGCTACATTAAAATATTGAAATGTTGTAAATTAACGTACAAAAGGTTTTTAAAGCAATTTTGAAAGACACCACAAGATATAGAAAGTTACAATGATTTTAAGCATACTGACGGTGGGTTTAATTTCTCGAAAATCATTATATTTTTAGTGTTGTTAATTTTTTTCATTTGATATATCATTAACCCATGTCATTCCAGCCTACATACGGTAACCTGTGTTTCTGACTGTGTTCTTCTATGGACTCTTGTGAACTTCGGTAGTAGCAATACAATGATCTCCGCCGGAGTTGCGGTGCAGCACGATATATTAATTGCAATTAATTAAAAGAGAAGCCAGTAGGAATGGTTTGGTTGTAGAAAAAGTCGTTAAAGTTGGTCACAGTCATACATTATTACAATATGTATTAAACTATAAAATACGTGTTCAAAATGCTTCAATGAAAACCTAATATTAATTAATTTTCGACATAAACAATAAAATACGACATTTTGATTTCAGTAGTTACAAGATCAAACTAAGAAAGTAAATTGTGTTATTTACAGATGACACCATGAACCTGAAATAGAAAGTCGTGCATAAGTAGAACGAAGTGGTCTTTGTAAGAAACCAAAGTAGGACTTGTTATTCTCTACACACGGACTTCACATCAAACTCAGGTTTACAGTGTCTCTCAAAGAATGTCAGAGTAGCTCATCTACATTTCACAATCTGTAGTAGACCAGTGGAGTATGGTCTTTTCTTATGTCGTCTGAAGATTTACAATTAAAATATTCATATAGAAAACAAATGAGTTCTTCTTAAAATTTTGTTTTTAAATGTATCTTTGATATTAAAAAAAATGTATTAAATGTACGAGTATACCCACGCTTTTGTATATATGTGGAGTAGAACGATTGAATGGTTTGGCATGAATATATCATATGTTTCAATGCTAATATGTGTATGTAAACATTGTAGAGACATTCATATTTAAGTATGAATCAGAACAGTAAATACAAAAATGTCATTGAACAATCATATTATATAGCCTTGTTTGGTACAAAATGATATAGAATTGTTGAAACTACTCGTATAGGAGAGATATATAATTTTATCTGTGTTTATATTTTCCATAAAAAGGATAATTAATAAATTTACAGAGGAAATTACAATTTGATTGAAAAAAACTGGTGTTAAAAAGTATGTGATCATAATCAGTTTTGTTTAGGATTATAATCAATAAATAATACAATCAATTATAATCAAAATGATTACAATCAATTTCTTACGACGTCTGTGAAATCCTTAAAACCAGGATGCTATTTATTTTCTAAAAATTAAATTGTATTCTACATGTATAGTACATTCTATGATACTAATATTTTTTAAATGAAGTTTTTGCCTTAAGATTTAAAATAGCCAGTAGCTGCACGTCCAAGACTCTGAACTTAGGATCTGTTTCAAGAGGTAAATTTGGTCCCAATCCTGCCGGTGTTGGTAGCACTTTTATCATTACTGTGACCTTTTTCTGTGTCGGCTCTTTCCTTATTTTGTTTGATAAGAGGTCAGAGTAAGGATACAGATGGAACCAGTCTCTACTAAAAATATATCGCTTGGTGATCTACAATTAAAATCTTCATATAGAAAAACAATGAGTAGTTCTTCTTAAAATTGTATTTTTAAATGTATCTTTGATATTAAAACAATTTATTAAGTGCATACCCACGCTTTTGTATCTGTGTTTTTGAATATTTTGTTTTAGCCTACATTGTAGTGTTATTACCTGCTTTTGTATTTTTCATGTTTCGATGTGGTATTTAGTATATTGAACTTTGGTAAATATTTTTGACAGTATATGTGTTTTAATATGGAAATCTATACAATTAAAATTCAAAAACGTACTAAAGATTTGGGAAAATGTTTTGTCAGTGTAACATCTACGAGTAGCATGCATATTTTAGATACATAAACTTGTAAGGGTCGTAAGTAAGGGCTTATTGCATCAACAAAAATGGTAATTATGCTAAGAGTGATTCATTAAACATGTTTTATAATGTCAGGACATAATAAGCAACATAATTATTGTGATTTACCATAAATTTCTGTACGATTAGAATTTATTAAATCAACACAGTGGATGGTAGACAAGTCTTTATTTAATCTAAGAAACTTGGAACAATCGCAGGATGAGAAAGTGTAAAATGAAATTGGAATTAGTTCTAGTTAAGATACTTTGTAGAACATTACAACTATAAAACTTTTAAACTTTGAAACAAAACTTTCATTCCCATTTCACTGAAACTTCTGACAGAGGTAACAGGTGAAGTAATCTAATTAGCTAATAGCATTAACTTGTTAGTGCTCTTGACAGTGATCTTTTCTGCAACATGATGTCATTTTCTCTTTTTATATTGTGTAATAAACAGGTGTGATTTGAATGGGAAGTTGATTTGGTAACCAATAAAACAAAGTAATTTATGTACAATAGTTTTCACTTTTCACTAAAATCTTTGCATTCCGCATTGGTACATTAAACACCTTAGTTCCTACACATTGAATTAACGAATACATATGCACAATAGATACTTCTTTATTCATTCTTTTTTGAAATTATATACAATATTACCATTCGCTATTTAAACTGGAAGAATTGCTCAAGAAATATTTGTCTTTCTAGGCCTTGCAGATTACCAGACTGTGTGTAAATTGCAGCACCCACTATTTCAACACGCCGAGTTCAGAATAACAAGCAGGCCTGGGGTATTTGTTACAACGTGCAATGTTGTTAAAGATAACATACAAGCTTCACTTATCCTTTTTAGAATCATTTAGAGATTTGTATTAAAACATGAAGAAATATCCAGCAATTTCTACTACAATGGTGCCATATCACGCAACGTGGAAAAGTAATCGTACAACAAACATAATCAAACAATATTAAAGTTTAAGAACGTATTGTTTAATCATATACCCAGCCCTAACATAGTTTCCTTTTTTTATATTCAATTAAAATATTCTAAATGTTAAAATAGTGTATAACAGACATATTCGAACATTGTTATACGCAGATCTATAAATGAAAAAATGTTGGAGACCACATATAGTTTAAATAATTCAAAATCCACTCCACTTAAAGTTTTGAGGAATTATATTTAGAAAAAATCAGCCTAATGTAACATTAGATATAAAAGGAAGAACTGTATATGTGAGAAACGAAAATAAGTTAGTATGGTAGGACAGTACTGTACGAAGTGGATAAAACAACGAAATTTGATTTGAAGTCCTCAACAGACTTTTCACATAACCGTTTTGGTCTGTTTCCTTAAACATTTTCTTCTTGTTACCCAAATCACACAAAGTTGAATAACATGATACGGCCAGACAAAGGGTTTTATAAACTGCAAATCAGGTTTGTAAAAGTTAAAATATTTATAAATGGGAAAACTTTGAAAGTCAAGTAATTAATAGTGACGAATTTTATTACTTTTCCAATCAGATTTTGCTGTATAGTAATGTATAGTACTGTCTCAACATTCACTCCTTTTAGTAGGGAATTATCATAGAGAAAATATGATTGTGAGGGCTGTAAAAATTAAGAAATATTACGAATTTCCTCTTCAGTAACACATACTGAAATGAACTCCAATTTTACTTCTTGGGTGTATTATGGGGTTCGAAAATTGCAATAAAACAAAAGCAGGATTTAATTTTTAAAAAAATGATTCCAAATTTATTAAAAGTTTTACTTCAAATGTCTACATTTTTGCTAGCAAACATATAATATAAAATAAAAACTTTCGAAGTATTACGTAAAGAAATTAAGATAGTTTTCAAATAATATCTCAAACAATTGTATCTTAAAAAATTAAAACCATTCATAATAAGACGATAATTAATTGTACAATGTATTATAAACTCAAAGCATTAGTGTTTTATAATTAATGCGTAAATAACTGCACAAAACAGCTGTTTTTAAACTCAGTAAGTAAGGCAGTAATTGCATTAGATTTGACTCTGATCATGTTTGGCTTCTAAGCCTATTTGGAAATGTTCTAATTATTACGTCAGCGCTTGTGACTATCAACAATTGTGACTATGTGAACAATTTTAAAACTCAGTAAGTAAAGCAGTAATCGCATTAGATTTGACTCTGATCATGTTTGGCTTCTAAGCCTGTTTGGAAATGTTCTAATTATTACGTCAGTGCTTGTTGTGAGTTCATAAATAGTGAGTTATTTATATTTAATATTGTCACTTGTGTTCTAGTTAATTGTTAAAAATAATAAGAAGAAACATTATGAATAAATATAAAATAATATATTGAATATTGGAATAGAGATTTTAGTGGATAATATAAATTATATAATATAATAGAGTTTATAATATATAATATAACAGTTTTTCATCTGCTCAATTTGAATATAAGAGTATATATGTATTGAAAATGTCTTATTATATACAAAATATAGATATTTTTATAGTAAAATTAAATTTTATTTTCAAGTATGTATATAGATACATATTTTAAAATAGTTAAATAAATACATAATTCCAATACACACATGAGGGAAACAGGAATTTTCCAAGTCCCGGTGGAGCAAGTACATTTGTGTTCCAATCTTTATTGAAATTAAATAAGGCTGTTGCCGTTTATACAAATTTAATACATACATATACAGTATATATATATATATATATATACATGATGTTATACACATATAAATTTATTAAATTTGTGTAATATGAAAAGCAATACATAGTTTAACTATTTAGGTTAAAAAACGTCACATTGGAAAATAATGATGGACACTATTTAGTATGGAAATAGGATTCTAAAATCTTTGTTTGTTAAGTAATATATCCGTAACAGCCTGGTGGTTCTATATGGACACATCAATATGTACAGTGTTCACTCCAAAATGTGGCAATTTCATTGCTTGGAGTAATAAGGGATCATTTAACTATATAAATCAAAACTGTATAACTTTAATTTATATTGACAAATATAACTTAAATTTAATAATTATTAAATTTGATAAACAAACTATTACAAACTAGGAATTTTCATAATGCCTACACAAAGTGTATCCATAAGTGGAAAAGTTTTTCTCTGTGGAAACATAATATTAAGTTTTAAAGCTATGAGCCCGTATGACAGCCAGCCAAAACAGTGAAGCGCAGGATTCATTTGCCAGTACCCGAGTTTGGCAACCAACTGAACCTGGAACATGTTACAGAACACGACCATGCAGGGGAGACAAGCCAATACAGTATATACGGTACGAGTAGTACACTGGCACGAGGAGCTGACCTGGCTCAGCAGTTTCATGTTTTGGACTGTTACAAGATATAACACACAGAGATGTCTCACAGTATAACTGTGGTACCTGAATAACCTACTGTTTGACAGTTAGAGTTCGGTAAACATGCTCATACAATAATGTAAGACTAATTTCAATGACTTGTCCTCATTTGTGTCACCCTATTTCAAACTATATTTCCGAAAATAAGGAATACTAATTGTATTTTGTGATGTAAGTAACATGGAATATACAATTTAAACAATCTGTTATTTCAAATATAAACCCTCGAGCTGGCAGTGATTTTTTCCACAGATGGCAGCCCATTTTTGAGTGTTTTTTACCCCTACTTTAAACATAGTAAAATATTCATTTTTACTATAAACCTATATGTATAATGCATTATTCTTTTCAGGAAAATGTGGAGATACTTATGGTATGAAAACATTATGCATAACCCATAAAAAAATTAATACACTAATTTTTTTAAAGTGGTGGGACTAAACTAATACACTATTTTTTTTAATGGCGGGACTGCCCTGGTAAAGTGTGATAATATTATAAATATTAGAATCCGAGAGCCAATTTACGTTTCATTTTATCTAGTTACAGAGAATATATGATAATATCCAGGTTCTCTTGAAGAACAATTATAGAACCACAAATAGTTCACGAAATGTTAAATTTGTTGCTTGTAAATGCTATGTATAACATAATAAACAAATACCCATTATATATAACTAATTTTGAAAATAGCTAGACGAAGACGACCTATTTAGCAATTATTTCTGTTTGAAATGGTATATAAATAGTGGTAGTGTTGATTTATGTACTACATGTACTGTCAAGACATTATAATGGATTAATGTGTTTAATGCTTCTTTGTAAGTTGTATAATGCATGAAAATAATTATGAAATTAATTAATTGTTATAAAATAGTAAGCATGGAATACACTGTATTGTGTTAGATCGTTTTCATAATAAAAATATAAGTGACCATTTGCCTGGTCAGATACCTGTTTTTAAGAAAATCATTATCAGTTGTGTTTTAAGTGATGTTTACTTAATTAAATGACGTGTATATAATCTAACTTAACAGATTTCCGTATTTTAATTAGAAAATATGTAAAAATTTTGAAGATAATTGAATATAAACTCATACAAGTATACAAACAAATTCCGAGAGCTCCAAAATATTTACCAACTATAAAAGGGGAGTGGGAAGGCCCTATACCCGCCATGTTAAATTTTGTGAACTTTAGGTACACTTTTCTCAGGAACTATAAGAGATATTGAGTTGGAATTTTATATCTGTATACCCCTATGTATTGTAAAGCTACACTACTAGAATTATTTTAATATCTTTTTTAATTGTTTTAAAAAATATTTTTTTTAATATGCTATTTTTTACTAACTTTTTTTACATAAAATTTTTTTTCCCAGCAACTACAAATTTAAATGTTATAATTCTAGTGCTGTTACTTGGTATTATGTAGGTGTACATGCATAAAAAATTTCAACTCTGTATCTTTTATAGTTCCTGAGAAAAATGTACCTTTGTACAAAAAAAATCAAATTTCGGTTAACGAGCGTTAAAGAAAATCTACTCACAGTTCTGCTTAGAAGAGTCCTGCACCATAATCTGGATCATCAGCATCCATTTCCTTGTCTTCTTGCAGCTTCCTCCTTAGCTCTCCTGGCCTGTCTAGCTGCTTTTGACATTTCTTCTGTTGCCTTTTTCTGCTTTCTTCAATCTTATTCTGTCCATGGTGCGAAGTGCGTCGACCGACTTTTTAGACATTTTTAGTCCTAATTTATCAAACACACCCTCAACTTACTGGAATAACCATAATTGAAGGTGTAAAACTGCATCATTGGCACCAAGCTTCAAAGTATCTAACCTAACAAATGTGTTTTTTTGGAATTTTTGACCAAACTATGTTATTAAAACTTTCATTCTGGTTTTGTGTTTGGCCATGAAGGCACTTTTTTAAAAGGTCAGGATTTGACAAGTCAGTAAATATTTTTTTCATGGCAATTAAGATAGCTTCAGGAATGCTGTGATTATGGCTATAAGACTGCTTCAGTTCTTTTTGATTTATTATAGGCACACCAAGAATCAGCTCCCTTTGGGCATAGGCCATGTTGGGGAGTTTTGTCGGTCGACAGCTTATGGAAATAGATGGCCCATATATTCCTTCTCATGTCTTGTACTCCCAGTGTTATCCGACACTGCTCATCTAATGGCTAATCCATAATATGTCTGCAACTTGTCAATATCTAGATCAGTTAGCCTATTTTTTACCTCCAATCTTTTTACCGTCATCCAACATTTTGCCATTATAATCCCTTTTTAGCTGCCGAAGTCTCGTCCCCATTAGTTTTTTGTATGTGGCCGATACACTCAAGCTTTTCTATATTTACACCTTTACCATACGCCTGTTCAGAAACAACTGTCTGATAGCCCTTACTATCACGGTCTCCTAAATACTTACGTATCGCGCAGAGTCGTAAAACAGCTTTACAGCACCACTAACCTCCATTGTACCACTTGAACCTTGGAAATTTTTTGTGCATACATGAGCCTTAGGAACTTGCTTAGTATTTTCAGCCATAGTGCAAGTATGGCAAAAACTTAGACATAACATGCATGTCAAGAACTTTGGTAGTGTCATCTAGTAACAGTCATAATTCCATTTTTAGATGTGTGGCCGCGCTTCTGCCACGACCCCATCCAACGCTACTGCCAAGTCAGAATTACCACCATTTTCTGTGACTGCTTCTTCTCGTGCTAGGGCCATACTATCTTTAGCACATGCTTCTATAGCTGTATTTAGTGTTTGTGCGTATACAGAATACTTTTTGCGGTGGAGATGGTAGATCAAGAAGTGAACAAAGAATATTGCCTGCGCTAAGACCCCGGCCAATAGTTCTCATACCATAAATAAATCGTAGGTTTATGTCATATTTATTGTTTTCACAGAGGTCTGAGTTCCTGAAACGAACTCCAGAGGAACATTTTGAACATGCAATGTCAACATTTACAGACAGTCCATGTCGTTCTTCCTGTGACACAGCCAATTCGACACAGTCATAGCCACCGCAAAGTTTACATCGCACAAAACCTTTTATAACCTCACTTAGTTTGTCTACATTAAAAATACAGTTACCATTACCCTTGGGCTCAAACCTGTCATAAACAGAGAAGTTCAGTTTTTTTGAAGATGAACTTGGTCTTTGTGAAGTACTGAGGCCTTCAGGAGTAGTGATAGAGCTAGGCCTAGGCTCCGAGGCAACACTCGGTGTATGTGATTCCACTAACTCAACTGATTGCAATTTTGTGTACCTATTCCCTTTGAAAGTACTTTTCTTCTTATAAGATACATTTAAACGAGGCATTGTTAAAAACACAACACAACACAATGACTTGAACTCACAAGGAATAGAACTCACAACGAAACAAACTCAGAAACACTAATTTTGTTTATGTTGACTAGAAACAGTTGTAATAGAAACAAACAATTCAGAAAAAACAACAGATGTTAGCAGTAGACAGTACTGGCAAGTACTACTAACATAACAAAATCAAAACACACCAACTGTTTTGTGTAAGTAGTACTATACAAAGTGAGGCCTACTCTGGCGCTACCAATAAGCAAAAAACTTAAAACATACTATGTTGTTATATTTAAAAAAGTATATTTAGAGTTATCGTATTTAATTTCTAAAAGCAGATACTTAAAGAAGAAGTTTCATTCTACAAAACTGCATTAAAAATAGAAAATCTAAAAAAAAAGTTTTTACCCTTCCCACTCCCCCTCTTAAACTATTGAGAATTTTGAAATTTCCTTTTAGAATATGTAATTTTGTTACCTGAATATATTTTTATGGATTTAAAAATTACATACTAGCGTCCATTTTAAGGATCAAAAACTTAGTTTTGGCTAAAATCACATAGCTGTGTGGATATTGTTTTCGTAAGCGACCGATTATTGGTATCTAGTTCCATGCATATAAGACTTAATTTAATTTGGTGAAAAATAGGCACAATGTCATTCTAAGGAATTACATTACTTGTTTATGCACTTATGTGGCTGAAATGCATGCATTTATTTTTTCTTATAAATTTATCAAAATGGAACATTTATTAAGCGTTATTTAGATTTTTAAATTGCTACACAATGTATATATTGTTCGCTCAAATTGCACGACGTTCACTCTGACTTCAACAATGAGAGCCACAATAGAACAGCATTTTATTACAGATGCACAGTTACCATTAGTAGTCAAACCTCACAGCTGAATATACAAAGTCTGACTGACGTTCTGCCTGCAGCATTCAGCGCATTTGAGTTCTCTCAGTTAATTAACTCATGGTTGACACCAATAATATTATGGCACTGAATCTGTTTATTTCGTTAGTATAAAGCCAGTTTAGTATTAACAAAATTATAATTAGCAACAGTAAATAAGTTAGGTAGTAATCAAAGAGCGGATTTCTGTTGAAAATTGCTCACATAATCGGAATTGTACAAGCGGATAAAATAGTGCTCGGAGGCATTTCATTGATGCAATATAAATTACTGTTTACTGATATTTAATTGAATTAATGCAAACTATTTCAGCTCACGTGTCACACGATATTATGGCGCCTTAGGGATATGAACAGACAATTTACATATAATTTAATTCCTCCATTTACACACTGGGGATTCACTTTGGAAACCAATGGACAAGGGGAAAATTTTATGAACGGAATGAAATGATAAGTAGAACCCCAATCCACAAATACAGACTCAAATCCTACAACATTTTAGGTATTTGCGTCACTGCGCCCAGAAAGATTGACGGTAAAAGCACAGAGCTGCACTAAACCACGAACCTCGATCCTCCAGATTCTCAAGACCCTACAAGGGTGGGAAATATGACTCCGCAAAGCTCCCACGACCCTGCGGTTTGCCTTGCTTTGCCTTTGAAACATTAAAGGATAGCTGCCGTGTTGAACAATACTTGTAAATACACACACCTAACCCGCCTTTTCGTCGATCGCCTCCCAGGCAACTCGTTTTCCCATTCCTTCCTTGTATCAGCGCAGGCGATTGCCTTGCTTCCTTCGATCTAACTGAGAGTGGCACCCTTCAGTCTTTACCTATTTTTTACCTTTTTCTTACCAGTCTTTACCTGCGTTTAGCTTCTCAACGTACTCTTTGGACCTTCAAGAACGTCCTTCATCACCAGAAATTTGGCCAAGACAGAATCTTTTCATCCTGAAATCTTCTTGATCTCTCATACAGAATCCATCAGCTATGGTCTCTTTGCATACTTCCATATACTTTTTTTAGATTTGAAAGTCCAAGAAAAGAGCAGATTCCAGGTCTCAAAACGTCGTGCTCACATTAATATAAACCACAAAGGTGATATAATTATGTTTTGTTATAGTTACTAATTATGCAATGGTATTATTACTTTGAAACCTATCTAAACCCGTAACAGACCGTCGTAATAATACGGATACAGCAGTACAGTACTCACAAAGAGTGTGATCATCTCATTTTACTCTCTGAACTTAGGCGGGATAACAAAGAGTATAAATTTCAGCAAAATGTCTTTAACGTATTTAGAACACTATAATTTACATTTTTTGAACTTCAGGTTATTTAGATCAAAATTCAATTTTATCTTTTTTAAAGTTTAAGCTCGAAAATGTTAGGCCTAAAATGTTCATTTATTGAGGGAATTACACAAATTTGAATGGAAAAGTTCCTAATTACTACAATTTCTAAATAGAATTTGCAAATCCCATTTTTTATTCAAATCACACCAGTAAGAACATAACCAAAGTAATTTGGAATATACTTATAAATTACAAACATAATTATATAAAGTATCCACATTTTTAAATAAAAAACCATAAAAATGTGTTTTTAGTAGGATTTTTATTTGATTTATAATCCAAGAGTTGACTACGTTAGCAAGAGCTAACGTTCATCCTCGTATGGAGATTTTCAAAAAACATAAAACACAATAAAATGTGTAAAGGAAAGACAAATAATACAGACGTGAGCCACATACATTGCATATTTCTCAAGTATTTCTTTCGAGTGGGATTGGAAGGGAAATTTGTGTGAGAAGGGTTTGGCAAGAGATAACATCAGAAAGATGATTCGCACAATTTATATTCTGAACGTTGTCCGTTTCAAATTAAAAGGATAATATTTGTCTAGTTGGATCTTTATTGTTTTGGGAGTCATTATTTAGTAGGGTACTTAACATGAAGTACACACTTCACGTAAAATTAAATGCCTTGAAACGACATAAAACAATTTATTTAGCTATGAGATTGAAATAAAATTCAGTAAACGAGTCTAATCTATATTGATTGTATTCACCTATTTTTTAAACTCCAGTGTTATTGAGGAATCAAGCAATAATAATGACAAAAATTGGCTGCATCTATAATATGTTGTCGACCATTCCTTTAACTCTTCAGCACAGAAAACTCTTCCAATTTTTATTTAATTATTTCGTCTTCTAGCTTAATGAGAGTTTAAACATCGCGTACACAAGAGCACTCACTGCGATTTTATTAACATAGAGATATTTTACTTTTATTTCAATGTAAAGACTAAAAATACTAATTAGGATTTTGGGTATGAGTGTTTTACACTTTAGATACTTTAGTAATTAACTAAAATATCGAAAGTTAACAATCCAAATTAATTTGAACTGCTAATATTGGTTCAAAGAATTCAAGAAACAAATTCAATGAAAAAAGTACTCATTTGTTGTCTCGTTTAAACGTAAGTCAAATTTAGATAAGTAAATAACTCAACCGTTCTTATGCTACGGATCACATTTTTATACCAATTAATAATTCCTAATTAATATTTAAAATATTGAAAATATCAATTATGAGGGTAGAAATTCCTTTTACTGCAACTCATATATATATATATATATATATATATATATATATATATATATATATATATATTTGTTGTTGTTGCGATTTCTTATTAAATTTATCCTAGTCGCAATGCATAAATTGTCTTGTAAGATGTAAGATTGATGTTCATTCCAATAAAATAATGTTAAAAATTACGAAACACTATTACGAAAAAATAACCTTAAATTTTGCAGTTTTATGTAGTTGATTTTATTGATGCAGATAATTACTGTTCACAAAACAGATATAACAGAATGACAGTTATTCATATTAAAATGAATATTTATTTTAAGAATGTTATGTTACAAAACCATACAAAAATTGCATTTGAAATGTACAATTAGCCGTAAAACAAAGTAATAATGAAATGAAATAGTCTATGTTGATTTTTAACGATACTGGTTTAATTTACAAAACAGTAATTGGGTTAAGAGTTTATTAAAGAATTATTAAAAAGGCATTAAATTCATGTTGAATATCGCACATTTTATTGAAACGTTAATACCATTGGGGATAAAGAAATGTGAATAGTATAGTATTTTACAATTATGAGATATTTTACAATTATATAGACCGAAAGAAGAACTCTTTCATAAAATTATCTTTCTTTGTTCCAAAATAATCCTAAATTTATCGTGAAATGAAAATTTAGTTTTGTATTCATTATAGATACGTTATGTCTTACATTTCATAGTTTCTTTGGCCACTATTTAAAAAAGAAAATAGAAAATCAAGTTTTGTTTCCACAAAAATGTTTGACCTACGAAGGTCTTTAAAATGATGTAAGCATTGCATATGTTTACATTTAAGAACTCTAAAATTGAATCCCAGACCTATGATTTTTGGAACATCTTCCACATCAAAAATCACGAAAACAATTTCAAACTGTTCTCAAGGATTTATTTTGAGGGAAAACGATTTTTCGATCACTCAAAATTTGTTAGAGATCTCTTTTATGAAATACTCTATATAATTCACACCACATAAAATTCTAATCATGTATACGTAGATTTACGTACAAGTAAATCTAATTTTTATATAAACGTTTACGTAGTGTATGTTACATGACTGACATTCAATATTCATTTATTTCAAAAAGAATCCCAAAGCACAAATAAACTTGACACAGCTTTCAGTTTAGTATCGTTTCAGTAGAACATACCTGAAAGAAAATATGAACTGAAAATAAAAGTATAAAATAATTCTATTACTAACGTTTATTCATGTTAAAACTTACTGCACAAACAATAATTTAACACGTAACTTGTTCAATAAGACCAGTGAACTAGTAACATACAGGATGAACAGCTTGTGGTTTGCTGTCCCAGACTTTACAACTATTTGTACATATGGTTCTGCGGAGTTAGATACTAAACTTCCAGTTGCCAATTGTGCTGTCCATTGGGAATTTTATTACTTAAGTAGCTAGCTGTCTGTTAAATATTAATTTATTAGTTGAAATGATTTCGCGAGACTTTTATTTCATCCATTAGTTATATTAAAAAAAAACAATCAAATTGGACATGCTGATAGAAAAATATGTAAAAAAGTAGAGGACAATATTATTTTTAGCCTTATTTTACCCGTTCTAATAACCGGCGGTATATGCAAAGATCTTACGAAAAAGATAAAGAGGGGAGTCATAAACATGTACTCATAATATAATAATTAAAAATGCAAAATTTGAACTGGCAAGTGCTACTCTAAACACACGAAAACGAAATAACACAACTTTTAGTTTCATACAGAGAATTGTCTGAACCCCTTTAAGGGAAAAGTATAATTTAAAACTTATATTATAAAAGCCCATCGACGACTTTTTTTATATGGTTTACGAAAACGCATAAATAACAAAATTTATATGAGAAATATAAATGGTATTTATAAATAACTACACTAAAAAAAGGCATTACAGTTTTAATTGAAGAAACACAATAATATCGTGTTAAGTATTGCTTTACACGTTTTGATCAAATAGAACACACACACACACACACACACACACACACACACACACACACACACACACACACACACACACACACACACACACACACACACACACACACACACACACACACACACACACACACACACACACACACACACACACACACACACACACACACACACACACACACACACACACACACACACACACACATATATATATATATATATATATATATATAGACTACTCAGATGTTCTATAGTGATACAAAAACAGAGTGATCTATATAGAGGGGGCAAAGATACGAGAAGCCCACTGGCCTACATGTCACTATTGACTGCAGTCTGGGAGACATGGTGAGTGTCTATTGTGTGTTTGGCAGCCGCTCAGACAGCTGATTGTATGCTTCAAACTCCCTCATCTTACATGAAAGATTATTCATTTGAAATATGTCTGGCTTAGGGTGTCCTTTGTCTAAAGCCATTAACGATGGATAATTTAAATGAATACCACAATTACAGACATTTATTGTTGCATAGTATTGTAAAAACTGAAGAAACGAATAAAAATAAAAAGTAAAGATCCAAACTGTGTACTTCAAATAATAGTAATTGGATGAGCTTTAGCAAAACTTAACATTTTTTGAGCTAGAAAATTTAATTTCTGTTTATATGTATGTTTGTCAGGACGATATCTTGAAAACGAACTGACCTATAAACGAACGCTAGCATGAAGCTTATTTAGGAGGAACACTGAGTTCAATGATTATTTTTACATTGATCTTATGAGTAGCCATAACGGAAAGAAAAATATAGTTGAAATAATACTTTTTTAAACTCACTGTAGTACAATACAACAGAAATAAAGTAATGTAACGACATTACTATATTTATCACCACTATCTTTTTTCTTTTTTCCTAAGATCAATCATATGAGGTTTAACAAGTGCCATAGTAACGCATTCAGTTATAGACTCGAAATTTTGTATGTAAACTTATCGAAGACTCACCACGTACTCCTACATATTATTGATATTATTTATTTCCTAGTATACATATGGAATTTTTTAATCTATTTTGTCTTAAATAAATCCCTTAAATATATCAGTATGTAGAAGAATCAGTCTTGCCATAATTAAATATATGAATGTACTGATATATTAAAGATAAGCCAGAAATTTTTCTCCATAAAATTTAGATAAGAATTCAATATTATTACAATTCTGTTACAATTATAAAATTATGTTAAAAATACACGTGTTTACTGTTAAAAAATTATACTTTTATTCAGTATTAAATGATTTAAAAACACTTTTCACAACAACAAGATTAGATTTACATTCGCTAGTAATCTGTTTAGCTATAAAATATGGCACCTTTACCATTATTTTTATACTTCAAATTTGGTTTTGTCATTCAAATAGTTGAAATGTGTTGACCAAGTTTACTTATTCAGTTACAATTGTGGAACCTGATTATCAATAACCATTGAAAAACGTTAACTATTCAATGTCCAAGAATCGGTGAACTGTTTGCTACTGAATAAGAAAATAATGTATCAACTAAATAATTAGAAATCATAATCAATAAGACCACAAACGATTCGTTCATAAATATTAGGGATGAGAAACTTTGAAAGATTAACTTCAACCTAGTACAGTAATGATTAAGACATATTGCCTTCCATTGAAATAGTATTTTACACTTTTAAACGGTAAGCATAACTAAAGGAATTTAACAATTTAACATAAAGAGCGTAGGACGTCTATGGATTCTTTAAAAAATAATTATTGATATAGATCAATCAATCGTTAATGATTTCTAAAATTAAATATCAGTTAAAATAAAGGTATGTAAACAAATGTTCTCATTTGCTCCAATCAAAGGCTTAAGACTGTGCGTTGCAAAGCGAGTGATTTGTTCGGCGGAGTTAAACGTTCTCAAACTATTTAAATTTGGATTAACAACTTCCCTTTTCAAGCCTGTCTGTGGCAGATTCGTTACTTATTGTAAACGTTGCTCCAACTTTGACAAAGACTTTCCATTGTGGCGTTCTTCCCGCTTTGTTTGCAATATAAGAGCAAAACAGCAGGCTGTTCTATAGGAAAATTGATATTTCTTCCTCAGACGTTAGCCACACTATTTTGTATTATTAGTCAAATTAATCCCCTAAATGTCTACCGGTATTTTGAAGGTTCGGTTTTATAATACGAGTAATAATAATTACGTAGACTTATAATGTTGTCATAACTGGTTAGGCTACCAGTTATTTCTCAAGTATGTTGGGAATAAATAGACTTGTTATTACACAATAACTCAACTTTGTAATATTGTCAAGTTTACATAAAAACAGCCATGTTTTTTTTAAATTTTGTTATACTGAAACAATAAAAAAGTATAATGTTAGTGCTGTGAACAAAAAACTCTTAAATTAAGCGCTTTGTGATTTTTAAATCACTTTTATAAAGTTACAAAAAATTATAACTTTAAGAATCAAGTATCAAATACAAAGCTGTTATCTGCGCTGTATGATATATAACGTACATATGTGGTTGGTATGATAAATAACGTCTGTGCATTGGTTTTAATACTTCATTTGATCCGTGAAGTGAATTCTCGTTAAATTATAATAGGGATTTTAAAAAATCAGTTCGGGTACAATTAAAAAATAGTTTTTCAGTGCGCGAGCCTTAATAATTTGTTATGGTTTGATTACAAGTGTGTAACATTTGTTTTTGTTACGTAGACTTTAATTTTGTTTTCCGCACGATAAAACAAATTTAAATAGTCTATTAGTGATTCAATTTCGCCTCGCTCGTAAAACTCGAGTAGGCACCAAAAAAATATTTGCTCCTATTGATGAAAAGTATTTTTGTTCAATGGAAAATTTTATTAACTGTCCTATAACCAAAACCATTACAGCAGCTATTGCAGCAAAAATGATGACATATTAGCTTAGATGTCCATGTTTTAATAAGACAGATCAGTAAGTTGATACGTCGGTTGTAACCCCTTATTGTGTGTAAGCTGTTTTCATAATAAAATATTTAGGTATGATGGTTGGCAACAGTAGAGGCCTACTGATAAGAGCATATCAGTATATCAACTTGTCCTTCTCGTGTATATGAGTAGTCACAATGTTGCTCAATATTTCAGTCAGCCATTAATTTGCGTTTTTATAAAACTCTAACAGAACTTTGTAAAATTTGTTAAAGTAAAACGGTCAAATTCATACGACGAATGATGTATGGGATTGTCTTGGATATGACGATAACCAACAACACGTGAAAGTTCTTTTCTGAAACCTATGCTACGAAGGCTGAGGTACTAATAGTTTTGTTCATTATTACTACATATCGTTCAGACACATGTACAAGTATAAAATTTAAAACATCATGAATCAAATATGACTGTTATTAACGATAAATATAATAGATATCCTCCCTCCTACTTAGAAGACCAATCCTGTTTTATCGATGTGTTCTGGTTGCTTTGACCCGACTTGGCCTCATAATTAAAGGCGTCGAGATAATTAATTTTTGATTTCCAAATTAAAATTTGAAGTTAAGGTGTTCCTAGAGTAACGTTTGGATTTCATGTAGATGACCTACTTCTAGATTTGGGGTCAACAATATATAAATATACAAGATGAAATATATTTATATTTCACGTTTATATAATTTTTACTATTAATATATACAAATAGAATATATGAATTAATTATATATTAGTTATAGTATAGAAATTTAATAAGAATCGGATGTGCTCTGTTAAAAGGTTTGATCAAATTAATACTACATTTGTTTTAAGGTAATATTCATTACTTAAGAGATAAAAAGTAGAAATAAAAAGTTATAAATTTAAAATTTTTCGAAGGCATCGAAAATTGATCATTTCTTAATTGCTTTACCAAGGTTTAAAGGTAAATATAATATCATTACATATATTTAAACCATTAATATAAAGAAATGTAATTTATATATTTTTTAATACGTATTCGCTTTACAAAAGCGATACTCAAAACCGTATTAGAACCTTTAAAATTTAAAGTTTGTTTATATTTTAACATTTTAAATACTCTGGATCTCAAATTTTGGCACACATTATTCCTTAAATTGGATAAAATTATTTTAAATAGATTTATGTATTTGATTTAGGGGGGTTGCAATTTGTTTCTTTCTTATAGCTTAAACCATTCTCCTAATGTATCTCTAGTAGAAGTAACTTAACCGACTCAATCTGGATATATATACGTGTTTGTGCTTGACATAACACCATATGTCTTTTTCGGATATGAAGTTTATGGCATATAACATTGTTTATTATCTTGTGGGAATGAAGAAAACCATGTCATATTATGCATTGTTTTCCTCTCTGAGTACAGTTAATGTAAAAAGTATACAGTTTATATGTAAAACGTATATACACTATACAATTTATGCAAGTCTTATAACATTATAATCTATCAATTTTTTAGGATCGTCACACGACAAATCTATCATACGGGTCAGTCAGAGTTATTTGAATTATTTTAAATAGTCCTTTTCCATTCTAGAAAATCTAAGTGTAAGTTTCTTGACGTAACGTTGAAGAATAACTTAGAATCAGGAGTCCAAGTCTGTCCTATTCCACTAAAACTGCGGAAAGAGGTAACAGATAAAGTAATTTAATTAGCCAACAGCATTAACTTTTCAGCGTTCTTGACAGCGATCTTTTCTGCGATACGGTTGGCCGTCCGTAATTTCCTTTTAACTGTTTAATGAAGCGGTATATTTTAATTGAGAAACTAGTTAAGAAACTTTTACAATGAGGTACTCTATCATTGTTATAAGTATCTAGAAGTATGATACAGTGTTATATTATACGTTTTATTTCCAATATTACTCTATACATTATAGCAGAAACGTTCAAACAAATAAAGTTGAAAATTTATAAGGAATATAAGGACGTCATAAGGAAAATAAAGTAGTAAAAATATACGTGGGAAAAGGCTCTATATTTTAATTCTGCAATGGTAATATTATTACAACGTTTACAATGTTTTTGAAGCGTTTTTGTATTGTTCAACATCTATTTTGTCACTAAGCATTATATCGAGTAAGTATAAATCCATAGATATGTTATTTGAATGATTGATTTGATACATTTTGTGTACGTAATCTTCACATTACTAATGTTACTTTCCTAATACTAAAACTTGAAATATATACCTTAAAATACTAAAACATAATTGCCTGTGTCAGCAAAGCCTATAACTAGTGAGGCCGACAAAATTATTAGACTCTCGAAAACAAATTGAGGTAAACTTGATATGTTGCATGAAACTTCATTTCTACATAGGAAATACCGATTCCGAAGATAGTGCACGTCTCTTCATTGGATTTGGCTGAGCGTTAGCAAAGCCAATTACTAAGGTGAGTAACTCAAGATAGAATTTAACGAAAGGCTTGAAATTCAGTCAAAAGAACGGCGACCTCAGGTTCAATGATTCTACACTTTCTTTCATGGTATTTGGCTTAGCGTCAATGAGTCATACGATAACGAAAAGAATTTGAGTTATAGCCTTGAAATTTAGATGAAACTTCATTTGGTACATCTTCAGTGGATATCCCTCTTTTGGCCAGGACGCCGAAAAGGATACGGACATTGCTTTCAAACGGTGGGGGGGGGGGGTCCACGGGGACGACAAAAACTTTTTCAGTATGATTACAGATAGATTTTAGTAATTTTTGACGGGTGTCAGGTCTGCTTTTAAGCGGAATAAATCATATGTTATTGAATTTATTTTATTGAGATGACGCCCATAGTCTCATACTAGCGTACTCCTATCTTGTTTATTATATTAGTATATAAAACAGACTTTAATAGTACTAAATATATGGTCTACTAAGTGAGTTACGTTAGGGAGAGTTACATCAATGGATTTGTTTGGACATTTTGAACAGTTACATTCGCGAACTGCAGCGAGATTTTTGCCTTTGAATGAAACAACATTACACCAATAGATACCTAGGAAGGGACGCAAGTGTTCCACACAAAGACGATATAAGGCTGACTGGAAAAATCTTCAGTCAAAGACAACAGTTACACTCGCAGCCTGCAGCGAGATTGTTGCCTTTGACTGAAACAACATTACATCAATAGAAACCTAGAAAGGGAGGCGCGTGCTCCACACAAAGACGACAAAAAGTGGACTGCAAAAAATCTTCAGTCAAAGGCAACAGTTACACTCGCAGGCTGCAGCGAGACTGTTGCCTTTGACTGAAACAACAACATTACGGTAATCGATACGGAGAAAGGGAGGCGCGTGCTCCACACAAAGACGACAAAAAGTGGACTGCAAAAATCTTCAGTCAAAGGCAACAGTTACACTCGCAGGCTGCAGCGAGACTGTTGCCTTTGACTGAAACAACAACATTACGGTAATCGATACGGAGAAAGGGAGGCGCGTGCTCCACACAAAGACGACAAAAGTGGACTGCAAAAATCTTCAGTCAAAGGCAACAGTTACACTCGCAGGCTGCAGCGAGACTGTTGCCTTTGACTGAAACAACAACATTACGGTAATCGATACGGAGAAAGGGAGGCGCGTGCTCCACACAAAGACGACAAAAAACTGACTGTACAAAACCTTCAGGCAAAGGCAACGGAAATTGAAACGGCATGACTGCATTAGGTGTATTGCCATTTAGCTAACATGTCTTTCAATAGTAAATTAAAAGTGCCATTCTTGAAATCAAGTCTCCCCCATATACGAATAAATATACAGGGTGAGTTCACCCTGTATAAGAAGAGTAATGAATAATCGGTCTAGGATCGAAGTATGATTTTTCATAACGTATTACTGCGTAAAATAACTGGTAATTTATAATGCGTGAATAATAATTTACTTATCATTGTAAAGTGCCTACATTACGTATATAGGATATGTCATAAGGAGTAACACAGTTGCCCATTTTATACTTCAGAAATGTGTCAGAACGTCATTAATAAAAATGAAAAAGAAGCCGAATTTATGGAATCTTTTACTAATACACAATAAATTAATAGAATTGGCGCAATGTAATCACAAAATCTAAGATGCAGAAACGTAAAATGTGCAAAAATTACCTTAGTTTTAAATAATAAAACTCTTTTTATAGTATATTGAATTACGAATATATTTAATGTCTTTCAAGATTGGCAAAAATATAATATAATGACACTATTATGATATATAACCAATAAATAGATGTGCTTTAGCTTAATACTATAGTTTTCTCTGTTACGAGTTTTATAAGTTGATAAGTCACCATTTCGAAATAGAATATAGCGTAATATTATTACTTGCAAAATTATACATAAGGTTACTTAAAATATGTGTAACAACTTTCCATGTATATCTTAGACATTTTTCAAAATAATAAAATATTTTATAAAAATACATCAGAAATATATCAGACACTAGACAAATAGCATTTTCGGACACTTATTATTTTTATGTGTTATTTTATTAACCTATTTCCGAAATATTGATCACCAGTTGCTAAGAACACTTTGTGTGTACTACACGAGAACACTGACAACAGTGAAGAATAGACTTCAGTAATTAAAATCTCTTTTACGCTGTCGTAGGTCATGTGTGTGGTTAAACTGAAATATAATTTACTTTTTAGTACTCCATGTCACCACTGAGCTTGTTTATTAAGCAACATTGACATCTCTCTGCAAATGAAACATTTCCTAATAACGTATGCTGATGGTTAGTAAATCACGTGGTACACCAGGTTATTGCCCATTCCTAGACAACCGTTTCATTCTGATATAACACTGATAATGTTTTCGCAGAAACTATATTCTTGAAGAAAAGATGGGTTTGGGTGGAAACCTCAAAACAATTTAAGTAAACAGTAAATTAAAAATAAATCATAACGCTTGGCCATTTTAAATAATCCAAACCGATGTTAGGAATTAACTGCCAACAGTTCAAAAAAGTTTTAATATCTGACATAATAGACAGAACATTTAACGATTTTTAGCATGTTATCTACTGATATAGTTACTCAAAACATAAAACTGCACAAAGTGCATTAAGGACTTTAGCAGCTATTTTGCATGACTGTCTAAAATTGTAAACCCTTTATTACGAGATACTCAAATCTAGCGACAGCAGAGATTTGGTGAAGGCCCCTCAATACGACACTTATACATTATAATGTAACTTAAATTGTAGATGTTAGGTTGTGATTAAAACTATAAACCGGAAGATATTGCCTAGTGTTTTATAAATAGTTATTCTTGAAAAAAGTTGTTAAGAATTCAGCAAAAATTTAATTTTGTATGAGAAAATTGCCAATTTTTGTAGGTAAAGGTGACAAAAATTAAGATGCCAAGCCATGGTTGACAATGAAATGCGTACGTAACTTTGTTTTCACTACGAATAAATGCCATAGCTTCTGAGGTAGAAAGCTGAGGAATCTGCAAAACATTATTTTATACAAAAAATTATTTGTTCTCAATGTAAAAAATTGTTTTAATACAAGATTTGTTTTAACATTTAAATAACTTTGACAAGAAAACGGCTCCTTATTAAAGTTATGATAGATATTATAATACAAATTTTCTTAGAATTGTAACAAGAGAACAGTTTTAATATATTGTTTGCCTCTTATCATAAATATAAAAAACTAATACATAAGTCATCTGTTAGAAAATAGATACGCTTCTTAAGTTTATGTATAGGGTATGATAGTCAAAAATAGTAAGTCTTATTATTTTATCAATTAAAAAAAATAATTTGATGAAGAAAATTTACTTTGCCTACTAGCTCTAAAATGATTTCAATTTTATCCAGTACTAGAATCTCTATGGATTTAGTGAAAGTGCTACTTTTAATTTATTAGCTACCTTTTAGTTTTTGAAGGATTGAATATTCTTTGCAATATTACTTAATAATCTAACACGAGATTGTTAAAAATTGTTAGTTACGAGTAGAAAGTATTCTAAGGTTTTACGCTCATTATTCGAGTAGAACACAGTAGTAACTCAAAGAAATGATGTACGAACAAATTTATACATGAAAAATATGCCTACCTCTTTCTTTCTAACAGGTTAAAAAATAAGTTTACGTTTATTACTTATATTTCATATTTTCAAATCAATTGAATGTGTGGTTAGTTTTTATCTTTTGCGTGATTTATTTCCTGCTTAACGATGGATTAAGTATTTTATTTTATAGTGCAATACATTACATAATCCCATATTTCAAACAATGCATACGGAATATTATGGAAAATCCATGTTTGAATATAATTTTCAACTTTAACTGTCAGCATACAATCCAATATTCTTCTATGATGCACAAACAATTAAAAAAGTCTTGAAATTGAAAGAAATTAGAATAATAAAATATATTCAAAATTACAAAAACAAATAAAAACATATAAACTACTTGTACCATTATAAAATAATGTAGAAATGTATTGAAAATTAAAGTTTCAGGAAACAATTCTTCATTGGTGAATATAGGGTCTCAATTTCGGCTTACTTTAAATATCAGCTCATCGGTGCTTTACGTAATGAAACTATTAACTACTAATTTAATGCACCGTAAGGTATGGGTTGTTTAAGTATAGCATTTGGTAATGTGCCATTGATAACAGTCTGTTATCAAGTATTAAAAGGGAAACGTAAATAAAAGGAACGTGCACTCCAGCATCTGTTAACTTTTAAAAACTTGAATTAATATCGTTGCTTAAACTGTAGACCTACGCAAAATTGTTGTGCCATTTAGGAACTGGTAGAGTGCATTATTTTGTCTGTTATAATAAATTTCAGCTGCCAATCTTGCCATATGCGGCCACATTCAACCAATTCTACCACATTCCTACCAAAACCCTAAGTACCTTCCTAAAAGCCCTCAGTGATTAAGCTGAAGTTTCACAAGTACCAAAACTTATAGCACACGAGTTATCATTTCAGGCCACTGCTCGACCAATTCTACTACATTCCTACCAAACCCCTAAGTACCCTCCTAAAAGCCCTCAGTGATAAAGGTGAAGTTTCACTCCTACCAAAACTTATACCACACGAGTTATCATTTCAGGCCACTGCTCGACCAATTCTACCACATTCCTACCAAACCCCTAAGTACCTTCCTAAAAGCCCTCAGTGATAAAGGTGAAGTTTCACTCCTTCCAAAACTTATACCACACGAGTTATCATTTCAGGCCACTGCTCCACCAATTCTACCACATTCCTACCAAACCCCTAAGTACCTTCCTAAAAGCCCTCAATGATAAAGGTGAAGTTTCACAAATACCAAAACTTATAGCACACGAGTTATTATTTCAGGCCACTGCTCGACCAATTCTACTACATTCCTACCAAACCCCTAAGTACCTTCCTAAAAGCCCTCAGTGATAAAGGTGAAGTTTCACAAGTACCAAAGCTTATACCACACGAGTTATCATTTCAGGCCACTGCTCGACCAATTCATACTAAAACCTCAAGGGAGTAGCTTCACTCAAATAGGGGAGCTGAAGTTGCAACTTACAATGTTTCGTCGTGGAAATTGTTATCTCTGGCTATTGGTTTTATATACTCTGGATAAAAGTTTCTGTCAATCATAAATATATAATGTGACCGCCAGAAACTATGTAAAGGGTTGACTAGTAAACCACTATAAATTAAGTTAATCCCTATCAATTATAAAGGAAACAATTAGTGTAGTCGTAGCTTTGCCTGTACAGTGTATGTTTTCGTAATCCATATTTTTATATTCCATTTAATGGTGGAACAAAATGTGTAACACTTTTTGATATCATCCATGATATCAGAAGTATTGACACTATTTAGCATAATTACATTCTAAGGATAATCACAAATGAAAAACATATTGAACGGGTTATTAATTATAGTGTACTACCGACCAGTGTAGACTATAAGATAATGGTATACAACATAACTAATTATTAAATTACTCGAGGTTTATACAGAATGTGTTTACATAATCGGAATACTCCACGAGAGTAATGAATATATCCATTTTCAATCCGCTGTGAAAACATCGATTTCATGAGCAGTCTACTAGCAGTACTGAATACACGGCCCGACTGCAGTACAATATTACGGCTTTCTATTTGATTAACAATCAGCTGAGTTTGTCAATCAATAACATTATGTTACCGGGCGTGTATACTTAACCGGTATAATCTGTGTATAACATTGTCACAAAATGAGATAAATAGATCTAATTATGGGTATGGGTTTATCCTCATTGTGGTTACATTTCTAGATTTCCATATTACAAACATCCACGGCCAAATAAACTTTGTGGACTAATTGTTTCATGAGTTCATAAATCATAATAGTCCATCACCGGAAGTTAACTTTCATTTTATAAGCTAATTTTTCGCGAATTCGCGATTTTCTAGGAACTTCTTCTAGCAACGAAGTTGGTCGTCAGTCACGCTAGTTTTGGTATATGCCAAAGTAGAACGGTATACAATAAGTTTAAAAATGCCAAAGAATCAATTTTCTAAACGCTGTAAATTTAGGTTTACTTACTTATTACGTAACAATCGTAAGATCCGTAAATAATAGTTATAGCCGCGTCAGCCAACTAGATCAAATGCAATGGATGTGCTTTCCCTTTAAGTTAAATATTTTAAGTATATCAAGCTTAAAAATTATACCCAGAAAAAGTGAAAAGGAGTGGAAATGGAACGGTAACAAATCATCACATTTTTGTACTGTTGTCTTTTTTACCGTTCTATTTTGACTCCTTACCAAATATGCCAAATATGAGGTGATAAACGATTAATTAATTCCTGAGAGGAAATGTATTTATTGATTTCAAGGAAGTGTTGTCCTATTACAGTTAAAATTGGCTCTCACTTCCGGACTAAAATGTTTAATCTCTAAAGATTATTAGAGATTCTACTAGGTGTAGGACGTGGATTTCTTATATTCGAAAAGAAAATAGGTTAGGTTGTAATCAGGTTTAAGTTTGTGCTATTAATTTTTGAACTGTTGAAGATGTTGGTTGGTAAGTTTTTTCAGGGTAAGTAATGGTCTATCCATTGATTCGTGTATGAGAAAGGATCCAAGAATTCGGAAGTTATTGAATTTTTTGAGATAGTGGCTTAGTTAAGTGGCTTAGGGATGACCTAAAATAATGAATTGGAAATGTATGTGGCATAAATTCGGTATGTGGTATCAATGACGCTGAAAGGGGGAAGATGATTGGCTAGACGGAGGGCTTTTCGGTCTTCAAGGATGATGGTGATGTAAGGTTGAAGGATATAAGGAGTGAGGGACTGTAAACTCGGTGTGGGTTTAAGGATGGAGGTGCATGTGTATCGTTCTGAAGCCAGAGTTGTATTTTTTATATTAAGATAGTGTGGGAAGAAGAGGGAGAAGGGTATCAAGAATGACCCCGAGGTGTTTGCAGGTGAAGGAGATGGAAATGCGGGAGATATGTTCCTCAGTTATCTCATGACAAGAAGATGTCGCGTTCATTACGTCCTCTTTGTTGTAGTTATATCTCGTATTTTCCTCTGTGTCTGCAGAAACCGAACGTCACATTCATGCATCATTCACGAACAATAGTTTCTCTTTCTTTCTTATGAATATATAATTTTTTTTTCTAAGATTGTAACTATTACTGACTTCTCATGTTTACACTTTATTACTTTCAAATCGACTTTGTTGACAGGTGACTCCCTTTCAGTTTTCTGTTTCTTACACATTTTCTATCAAATAAACATTCGATTCAGTCACTTCGCTCTCTTAGGTCCACTCGTTCAATTAACTACAAAATAGTGGCAATAAGTTCTTCGATAATCAATATAATACGCATCTCTGGAGAAATTCTCGTATGAAAGGTTATTCTTCAACGAGTCTAAAGAACTTTGAAGTTAATAACAATAACTACGTTTTAGGAGGTGACTACTTTTAATTTAATTAAAAACCTAAAATATTATTATCCTTGAAAAGGATAAAATGCATATATGGTTTATTACTTTAATTCATTTACCTTTTAGTAGCCAACCAGTGCATAAGGACCTATGTATGAGAAAGATTGAGAGAAAGTGTTTGTGTGTTTAACGAGTGTGCCTGCAACACTATTAAAGCTTTAAGGACAATGTACTTGTAAATCTCACGTATGTTTGTTAAAATTACTATATTGAGTGAGTTACAGTCAGAGTAAAATATTTAAACTGTTTTTTTCCAAAATTTAATCGTTTAAGTTATTCTTCCCCATCTTTATTATCACAGTAGTGAAGTAATTAACATACAAGTTACGCATAACTTAACGTTTCATTCAGCTGATTGTTTTTATTGTCAATGACTAGAATGAGCTGCATTAGAATTTTGATGTTATTAAATTATAAACGGGACCTTGCTAATTTAATTTGTCGACAAATATTATTATTATTATTGACTATTGGTTAGTAATCTATTTGCTTGTAATAGATATCTTGAACTTTATAATTTAAATTTCGTAAAAAAATCAGTGATAAACAGATAAAAACTATGTACGAGTACTTATATTGTAGTGTAAGTTTATTTTATGTTTGGTAGCGAAATATAAAGGCATCCTTTTATTTTGGAAAGCGAAAATATGTTAGAATTAAGTGTAATATTAAACATAGCATATCAAGTATTTATATATATTTATTTTTCTATTGCGTTTTTTTCTCACAGAGAGATTTAGAGGCCATTACACAACTCGTTAGATAATATTAGTTTTTGCACGACACCTAGCGAGTGCAAAAACTTCAAAGTTTGTTATTAACGACGGATGATTTAAAGGACACGATAAACATCGTTAAATGATGCAATAAAACGGTTAATTTCGAGAGATGGTATCCAGTCTCTTCTTCAGATGTCAAATCTTAAAACAGCAAGTTAAATAGCCAAGATAGTAACCAATTAAAACATACAGAATCTATTGAGGTCCACGATAAAGATTAGGAATATACCCTAATTTGTACATCCTCCTTTTCCAAAGCACCACGTGATCTTGTGTTCAGTCGACTTGAAGGTAGACTGCACAGCTAAGTGGGACTATCATGAAGATATGCCGAGGACTTACTAAGCTATTATCCCGTATTTCCCAAGAACGGATTACAGTTAAAATATTAACAATTAATGCATTAAAACTAAGAGTTATATCTCTAGGTAGCAAAAATAAAAGTCTTATACAGTTCAAGTTATGAAATAGCTTATGGTAGGTCGAAGGTGGAGACAAGAGCCTATCAAGACACTGTCAAGATAACCACACATGTGAAACTGAGTTGTCAGAACACAATGGTGACAGCTAGCTGATATTGATTCAATAAGGCTCGTACCAAGCCATACCCCATACTCTGCTTTCATGCCACCTTGGTGTAAAAGTCCTTGTCGCAAAAAGCACAAAATAAATTTGAAGCCTAAAGAACACTGCGGCTCTAATGTTTTCGATAAGACATATAAAGCAGCTGTTAGCAAGTAATATTTAATTTCATTAAATCATATACATGTATATTCAGTATACAGTTTACTAAAACATACTGTTTGATGCAAAATACCATAATTGGGCTTGATTTGCAACCAATACATTAAAGTTCATAACATTATAATTTATTCTTGGTAGTAAATTAAGAGTGAAATAGTTCCCTGATTGGATCTAACCTGCTAAATTAATTTTTTTGGACTTTGTAAATACTGGAAAATCTTCAATCCAGCATTTAAAGATTTTTAAATCACAAAATAGACCCAAATACTTCGAATGCCCCGCATGGAATTTTTATACTGAAAGTGCAATTCAGATATCTAAGTAATTTCAGTAAAATATAACTAACATTTTTATTTTTATGTCCTATTGCGTATTACATATTGTATATAAAATGATTTAACATTGAACATGATTTAAATGATTTTATACATTTTACTGAATGCGCAATCCGGATATAAAAATTGCATAGGGATTCCTCAAAGCATTCGGAACTTTTTTGTTAGCCCAAATCAAACCTTGTACAGCATTATAATTAAAAATAATCCAAATAAATTAAGTTAAAGTGTGAATTTGTCTCAGTAATGAAATGCCATTTTCAGTTTTTAATTCACAAAATATATTGAAACCGTTAAAAATATTTAAGAGTTTGCACACAAATAATATTTAATAGTTTTAATCATTTATCACGCTTACATAATTAAAAAAAAAATATTGTCTTCAGTTATAGTCGCGACTCATATGATTACGTCATTGATATATTGAAGACATTTAAGGGATCCGTCCTCAGTGGCAATATCCCGAATAACGCCATTGTCTGATAACTTCGTCCTCCATTCTGTTAATGTCCAAACTTGTCCAATTGACCTTTTAATTTTCATTCTCAAAATCAATTTCTTACATTACCATTATTCAATGTTCAACTTCCTTTAATTTTTAACAGTAGGTACGTGTCTTAAATTATATCTTATTCAAAATTGGTACTCATTACAAAAAGATTTTCATAGTACTGTATTTTGGTCTGTTCATAATGAATGATTTACTTTAATTTGTCTCTGTATGTTTGGATCCTAATAGAACCTAACTATAATAATCTAACTATGCTCATATAAAGATAAAAGGTAGAGTGTCCTATTTCCTCAGGCGAAGAACGAGGCACATGAAAACTAAGCAAGAACTGTAGATTAAACTAAAATGAAAGAAATACAAATAGTCTTATTTAAGGTTTGGATTCACGTCCCTTGGAAATAAGCCGCAGTGTATCATGTGGTGTGAAGTTACTGCCCACTGAATCAATGAAACCACCGAAAATGTTACGTCATTTGGAAACCAAACATCACGAATAAACCTGTAAGCTTTAATCTTCCGCGACCCCCCTGAGGTTCGCAACCTCCAAGTTGATAGCCCTAGATTACACTATAAAATAGTCGAAAACTTTATAACGCTTTAAGAATCTTTGAAGGTTAGGTTATAAGTAAAAGATTCTATAGCTGCACTCACATACCTAATGAGTCACACGTGATGTTTCGGGGATGATAATAATCTAAGATGATTTTGCCTTTAAGAATTCAAGAGAAAAATGGGACTGCTATATTTTTCTGAAATGTGCCACTCTTGTTTCATGACCTGTATGGTTAGATGGCATAAATAGTTTGTGAAATCCACGTTCATTTCTTCAAATATATTACTCTTGTATACTTGAATAATACCTAGTGTATTATTATCAAACGTTTGTTATAAAAGTAATTGTTTTACCCATCCACTAGAGTGGTTAAACAAATTGTACATTTCAACAAATATTGTCAGATACTAAGTTCAAATATTTCTAAATTCTAGCTTTACATAACAAAGTGCGCTTGTTAACAGCAGAAAAACATAACGGGCATCTGATAAAAAAGGCGTAGGTTTGTATTGAAGACGAATTATTATTTATCGACTGTAAAAAAAAATTGTAGCCGTTGCTAATTTTTTCATTTACAGGTAAAATTCAATTTGTAGTGAACATTCGATAATATTATTGAACTACCAATCAGTTAAAATGCCTTTGTATGGAATGGACGCGAATTTAACGAGCAAATATTTGGCTTGAAATTTATCTTTGTAGCAATGGATTGGCTTGAGGCAATTAGCGGAAACAAGCAGCTTCCTGATCCGCTCGCCACCCCCCCTTTTCATCAGTTGCCCCTGTATTACCTTAGATCAGCTGCAAGTAGAGTGCTGCAAGTATTTTTGCTGTTAAATATCAATCCATAAATATTGCTTACTGACTGTTATCCGATGTTTCGCATTAATTTTCAAAACCAAATTTCTTATACTATTTATGATACACTTATAATATGGTGGTGTCTCTTCAAATGTAAGTATGCAAAAATCAAGTAAATATTATTATAGTAATCATGGTTAAGAGGATCAGACTTTAACCCATTCTTATGTACATGTAGGTGCTTTACTGGTTTTATTTCATTCTATCGCCATAGCTGAATCTGCCTGGTTGCCTCGACCAAGAAATTACAAATACCTCGGAAGTCTACTTTGATCAAAAAGTGTTTACTCTTAACTCTTGTCTTATACTTCTGGTCTGAGTTATTTCCAATGCTATAGTAGAGTTTACTTTGTTGGTTTGACTATGAAAAAATACATACTTAGGACTGAGAGGTTTACTCCGATTAAAATATATCTATTTCAAGCCGTTTCAATTTACTTGCGGTGCTTATTGCCCAGAACATTACATACTTACCGGTAATCTAGGTAATCCTAGGTAACCTACTTCGGTCAAAAGCGTCTCCGGCTCTTTTAATATGCTTTCGGTCTAAGATATTTTCAGTGCAATAATTGAGTTTGCTTTGTTATCCTGATGGAGAAAATATACGTACATTTGTAGGACTGAGAATCTTATTACGGTCTATAGGGAAATGCTATATAATTCCTATCTATATTCCCTAAGGGGGGAAATCCTTATTAAGTTAATGAAACTTTTCAAAATGTTCGTTTGAAAGGTTTTGCGTTATAGAAGTCTTGTTTTTCGAACTGTAGTCTTTCCATAAACCATTGTTAAAATGCTATATCACAATGTCAAGTAAGCCCACCAGTTTAGAGACGCTTATGTGAAAAGATTCACTGCTTTATTCATTAACATTGGTTTGATAACATTATTTAAATAGTATTTACACTGAATTAGATGTTTTTAATTCGTGACTGACGCAAATTTAAATTAAAAGTTTTATAATAACTCTGTCTTTGTCATCTGCATAACCATACTGACCAAGCATTGTATACTTAATATTTTATCACATTTAACGTAAATACATGTTTCAGCCACTTAAAGGAGTTTAGCATAATTTAAATTTAAAACATGAAACATAAACATTATGTAATATGATGGAGCCCTATAATATTTTTAAACATAAGTAGACATAACCTGTACATGTTATTACAGTATCCATGGTTGAGAGATTCAAAAGTTAAATAACATTTTGATTGGTTCGTTTTTGCATAAGTCTAAAAAAACTAATTTGATCAAAAAGTGTCAACTTCTGCCTATTTAAATTAACTTTCTTTAAGGTATTTCCAGTTCCATACTTGAGTTTGCCTTGTGCTGCGATCAATAAAATATAAACCAACAAAACCCAACTTCTTTCAAAAAGCGCCTGCTTTCAATTCTTTTCAATTTCTTTCTGTCTAAGATATTTGATTTGCGATAATTAAAGTTTGCCTTGTTACCACGATGAAGAAAATATATTGTACAAGCAACTAAACAATTACGAATAGTATCTGGTATATTGCTTTGTGATTCAATTTGGTATGGTCAAGAATCAAGAATCCATCGCGCTCGCATGTTTCGTAACATTATTGTCAAGGAGCGGTTCGTTGAATGGTTTTTGTTACTGGGTTTCAATTTCGTTTATTGAGTAGAATCTAAAAGCTACATAATTCAATTTCCCACTATATTGACTATAAATATAACACAACGACACCTTATTTAATTAATTCAAATAAGTAAAAAGTACTGGAACACTGTTTGGCACGACGAGGTCCTTGACTCGAGCAGTTGTCAAAATTAATACCTGTCTTTACAGTAATTCAATTTTAATGAAATTATTTGTTATAATGTTTGTTAGTTATAATTATAGTAAATTAAAATATGCATATGTTTGATTTTGATATCTAATGATATACATGGCAATTAATATAGTCCAAATCTGTTCACTAGGATTTGTGTGACCTTACATACATATATTAAACATCCCTAACAAACATTCGAACGAACACACACACACACACACACACACACACACACATACAAATATATATATATATATATATATATATATATATATATATTATATATATATATATATATATATGGGTGTATATTATGTCTGGAAACACCCAAATATATCCTTTAATAATTTAAATATAAATTTGAAACCTCTTACAATCGTGATAGATATTGGGCATCTACTTTTTGGAACAATGTTTTGTTATGTCACACCAACGGGGGACGTCCTGCCGAGGGTATCGTGAATATTCTTAATAGAAGCCTATACCTTGTGATACATAATTTTAAAGGTAATAGCTTACTGAATTGAATGCCACAAAACCGCATCTCAAAGGAATTATTCTATCAGAAAATAGAGCATTTTTTAGTATTGAAAATTTTACTGATGTTCAACAATGTAATTTTAACATGGTTTCTTGCCACAAAATGTGTTACACTAATTTTTTAGCATTTTTTAAATGTTCAATTAAAATAAAATAAACAATTTATTTTTAAGCTGGTTTCATTAGTACAAATTTACCAGTTTTTATTACAATGAATAAAACTTATGAGTCACTTTCTCTGATTACTTATGAATCTGTACTTGGTGTTTTCCAGTCAGCAGGAAGGTTTAAAGAGACAAAGGTCACTAGCCTATGAGAAACATTATTGTGTTATTTAATCATCTGGTCTACAGGTTTCAGTTTGTTGAGCATGGAGCATTCACTAGACAGGTCTAAGCTTGGGAATTACAAATGGACAAAGGTCATATCATTCCTGTCGAGTTAATCAGTGTCTCTGAAGCATTGCTGTCAACAAGTTATCTAATTACAGTAGTTCAGTTTTTTATTTTGGCATTTTAATGGAATTGTCTGAAAGAGAACGAATTACTCTGTTGATGATGCGAGGATATGGCGATCGTCAAAAGATCTTATCGGGAAGTTTGTAATTTGTTTAATGACACTTTCCCAGAAAGGAAATCCCATAAGTGTTTCAACAATATCAAAAACTATTGAGCGTTTTGAAATGACAGGGAGTGTACGTAATCGGCCAAAGTCGGGTAGGATACAATCTGCAACAGATGAAGAACATGCACTAGATGTTTTGCAAACATTTATTGAAGACCCACATACATCGCTCAGAAAAAGCTGCACAGCAACATGATATGGACCCTATGTCTGTGAGTAAGATTTTTAAAATTAATAAATACAAACCATTTAAAGTTCATTTAGTCCAACAGTTAAGTGAGGATGATTACGACAGAAGAGTTGAGTTTTGTGAACTTGTGATGCGCAAATGTGATGACAATAGAGATTTTCTGACCAACATACTATTTTCTGATGAGGCAACTTTTTTCCTAAATGGCAATGTTAACAGGCACAATTCCCGTTACTGGGCTAGTGAAAACCCACATTGGATTACTGAGTCCCATTCACAGCAACCACAAAAACTGAACGTATGGTGTGGAATTTTAGGTAACAAAATTGTTTGGACCCTTTTTCATCAATGGAAATTTAAATGCCGAACTTTACTACAATATGCTCCAAAATGAAATAATCCCAGCTATTCAAATTGCATCAGGAGAATACTTTGATAATGTATGGTTTCAGCAGGATGGTGCTCCACCCCCATTATGGGAGACAGGTAAGAGAGTATTTGGATTTAAGGTTTCCTCATAAATGGATTGGCGGAAGAGGAGAAATCGAATGGCCTCCAAGATCTCCGGATTTGTCACCAATCGATTATTTCCTATGGGGTCATTTAAAATCCAATGTTTATAGAAGAAAGAAAGCCTCATAATTTGGAAGACCTAAGAAACAGGATTATAGAGGAGATTTTTTTTTTTTTTTCCTTTGGGATATTGGGGGTGGATTCATAGATCCTCACACGTCAACCTGAGCTTATTGTGTGCCCCTTTGATGTTAGAGGGGTAAGCCTATCTTCGTGCCCTTAATTAGGCTAAGAAGCTTTTCCCCGATACTAGCATCTGGTTCGTCGCCTGGTTGTTTGTCACCGAAAAGAGCCCTTCTCCTTGCTCCCAGTCTCTCACAATCCAGTATTATGTGTTTTGCAGTCTCTTCAGACTTATTGCAGAGTCTACACTCCGAGGCCTCATTTCGTAAACCTAGAGTGTTTAGGTGTTTCCTGAAGTGGCCGTGTCCAGTGATCAAGGCAATCACTTGCTTAACCCGATCCCTACCCAGCCCCATCAGCCATCTGGTGAATCCGGAGAAAGAGAGAGGAGATTGCTTTGATAACTGAAGAAATGTTAGGCAACTCTGTCGAATCATTTTACACAAGATTGGCTCATTGTCAAACCGTAGAAGGAACACAGTTCGAACAATTGCTTTGACACCAAATGCAGGTAAAACGTTTGTTGTAAGACTTTTCTAACAGCATACATTATTTTTTTATTTGTAATAAGAAATCAATAAACATAAGTATTTCCATAATTGTACTGTAATAAAAACTGGCAAATTTGTGCTAATAGAACCAGCTTAAAATGAAATTTTTGTTTTATTTAATTGAACATTTAAAAAAATGCTAAAAAATTAGTGTAACACATTTTGTGGCAAGAACCATGTTAAAATTAACATTGTTGAACATCAGTAAATTTTCAATACTAAAAATGCTCTATTTTCTGATAGAATAATTCCTTTGAGATGCGGTTTGTGGCATTCAATTCAGTAAGCTATTACCTTTAAAATTATGTATCACAAGGTATAGGCTTCCATTAAGAATATTCACGATACCCTCGGCAGGACGTCCCCCGTTGGTGTGACATAACAAAACATTGTTCCAAAAAGTAGATGCCCAATCTCTATCACGATTGTAAGAGGTTTCAAATTTATATTTAAATTAATAAAGGATATATTTGGGTGTTTCCAGACATAATATACACCCTGTATATATATACATATGTCATCTGTACAGAATTAGCTTTTTGAGGGGAAATATTGAATTGAATGGAAATTGCTACTCTTTGTTGTGTTTTACAGCAGCGTGTTGCCTAATACATCAATTATCGGGCGCCTTGACGTAATAACGAAGTCCGAAAGACGTCTAATTATTTTGGACAAAATTGGCTTGAGTCGCATCCGTCACGATGACAGCAACACTCGGTGGGACAAAAGCCGCATTGTGGGCCAGCATCGATCCTAGGCCCCATCCTCACTACCCTCGTCCTGGTGCGGCGCAGAGGATCATCAGGCCGATAAAATACAATACATTTTAATTATGAGTTCCTCATGTTTCCTCTACCAAAGGAGAAACATAATGTTTATCTCTTATAAAATAAAACTGGGCTACAATATTTTAACCTTGGATCTTAATTTGTACTCCACAATAATGTCACCACGACTTTAATAAACGTTAATACATCTACAGAGTGTCCCTGAACGCTCTGGACAGGCTTTGTGGTATTGTTCCTTGGGTTAAGACTAACATATTTCATACAATTACCATAAATCTCCGGTGCTTATGTTTTACATCTGAATGTCTTCTTTTTAATAACAATTCGTAGTTTATAATGGGTTAAAGTTACACATTGTAGCTTTACATAACAGTTTGCTTGATAAGGACATAATTTTGTGTAAGAAAAAACAAAAAAAAAAAACTTATTTATTATAGTTCCAAAATAAGTAAGTAAGGCTGAGTTTTAAACATTTGGATATCTTAAAAACTGGTCAGTGCTTATTAATCTCATTTAAAAATGTCCTTCCAACACACGTTATTTTGAACATTCCAGGGGTGTAATATTATTTCAAACGTCAAAGTGACCATGCAATATTCTTAATTAGTTTCAAATAAGACGAATGACATAGTACACTAAAAAAATATAAACATTAATAAATCAGCAATTACTGGATTTTACACTCTTGTCTTCTCCGCATTCATACTTCTAAGATCTAAGATATACATCTACCCTCCAACTCCTACAACTTCTTGCATTCATACGCCAAACAGAATTAACTTCTCAATTGGCACATATTCCAAACATACAAACCGTGAGAGCTCCTACCAACATGAATCATGTTGATCTAACACGTACTCAAAGTCCCCAATGAACAACACGGAATAAAACAATCATATGACATGAGCCATGACTTCCGTTCCGGAAACTCCGGAAGGAAATAGTTTCTAAAGACTACGTGGAGAGATATTTCAAACCTCGGCAGGAGGAACGACATTATTTATTACACACTATAGAATCAGCAATTTTTCTTCGAATAGTAACTCCCGTGTCCATCCATACTTACTCCACTAGTTGATTGCAGTTATCTGTAATAAATGTGCATCAATGAAATAAATGTGTTCCTCGCGTAAATTGACACATTAAACCCACATACCTAATACCGTAGTTTGTAAAATAAACATTTAAGGCTTTATTTTTAAATAATATTTTCACCAAGCCAAACAAACTCTATCTGCATTTGAATTATCCCCAAAGCTATTTACGTAGGACGGGTTTTGCATACGATATGCTATTGAATATCACGTACATCATAGCCATTCTATTTTAAAGAGGTACTTAAATACTCCTGGAAATGTGCGATGACCACTAAAAAGTACTCCATATCTGGATCCACTTCAATATAATTGGAATTTAAGTTTTAAGAGCAATAGTTTGAGGCCCTTATGTTGGAGAGTGAAAGAGTAGTTTATGAGAATACACAAATTTCTCTGCAAAATTCCATAAATATCTGAATAAATATCTACAACCATTTCAGTAACACTTGAACTATTAGACCATAAATAAATACTAAATTTATAGTAATCTTACGAAGAGAACTTATGATATAATTCGATTGAGTCCTATAATATTTTTAGATTATTGCCTTGATTAAGAAATATATGAATCAACGGTCTAGAGCAGGGGTGCCCAACCGTTTTTAGCCAAGGGCCACATTGTAAACCCTTTATGGCCAGGCGGGCCAACATCCCAGGGGATTTGGAACCCCAAACAAAACGTATTGCCCGGGGTTTGTTCCAGAAATCTTGTGCAAAATATGAGTTTTAAGGTTATTTGGCCCTTGTTTCCTGATTATTGTAATTTCTTATTATTTATTAGTTGTTAGGTAAAGGTTTATAATGTTTTTAGGTCCTTTTAGTAGAAATAAATATAAACCCAGACTTTTGGATGTTTGCTCTAATTCTGAGGGAACAATAAAAAAGTCACCAATAAATTGAATACATTGATTTAAATTAATCCTACTAGGACATACAAATTACGTGGCGAGTGGTGACCTTGAGTTGGGTAGGGGTTACGTCGCCGCACCGCGCGCTGTGCCGTGCTTTACGCGCGCTCTATTCTCCAGCCGGCAGCCACCACCGTAGTCAGTGAAACCTGTCTGCAACTACTTTACTTCTTTTCAACACTCATACTCCACCAAATGAATACGGCTCGTTCTACGTGAAATCGGCTGGACTGCTTGGTTCTCAAAATTTGTATTTATTTAATATTTCAAATGCTTGTAAACAAATTTGGTTGTTTTGGCAACAAGGCGGGCCACATAAAACTGACTCGCGGGCCGGATTCGGCCCGCGGGCCGTAGGTTGGGCAGCCCTGGTCTAGAGTCTCCTTCGTTGAAAAAGCGTCTACTTCTGACCATTATCATATACTTCTCGTATAATATATTTCTGGCATCGTAGAAACACTTGCCTTGTGGCCCCGTTGAAGAAATTATATACGTACGATGGTTTGTGGTCTACTTCGACCAAAAAGTGACTACTTCCTACCATTTTAATATACTTCCGGTATAATGTATCAATGTTACCTCGTCTGTTGAATGCACAATACATATGTGTATCAAATGTATATGAGAAAATGCATATAGAGGTGAAAATCAAAATATAGTTTTTTCTAGAGGTAGCTAACATATTTTATCACCTATAGAGCCACGTGTATTTCAAATTTCATAGTTCTTGACCATCGGGATGTTTAAAAACAAAAATATAGTTCTTTTATGGCCTCAAACCCTATTTCTGGTGCTATGGGTGGTTGATCTTCATAGAAATGTTTCTCTTTTTCTTTCATTTTCTTTTGTGAGGCATGTTTTTGTCAAAATTCATCTTTCTAGGATATCTAGGAGTTGGTAAACAGGAATACAGTTATTTTAGTGATTTCAAACCTATTTCAGAAGCTTTAGGTAGTCGATCTTCTTGAAAAATCTTCATATGTGTTGTTGAAAGTATACGAGACGTGGGTGTCAAATTTCATCTTTCTAGGATATCAAGAATTTGTAAAGTCAAACATAGTACTTCTATGGATTGCAACCCTATTTCAACCCCTATGGACTTTTGACATAAAAAATGCTTTAGTTTTTCTATTTCACTCACAATTCATACTTATGTCAAATTTCAACTTTCTATGATTCTAGGAAGTTTAGTAATAAGTGAGGGCTTTGATAGCTATATGTTTATTCTAACATAACTTTTTAACAAATTTTCTGATTAGTACCTACGGCATTTCGTTAGATTCTTTACAAGACTATACTGGTACTTAAAGCACAACAATGTTCATAACAGGAAATGAACACAATGGATGTATGTCTACCAGTATTTGTCTTAAGGCATATAACTCAAGTCGTTAAAAGTCTTAACAATATTTAAGCATAAATAATATGAATATTATAGGCTGCACATTACGTATAGTTTACTTGTTGATCAAAAGATCGCAAGCTAAGTAACAGATTTTAACACATGGTGAATATAATACATAAACATTTGAGTAAAATATATTTATATTATAACACACATATGAAGGTAATTATTGAAAGCAGTTAGAAAATAACATATAGCGTTCATGTGAAATATAATCTCCGGAAACAGCAGGACAGAAGTGTGTGCAGAGTATACGATCGATTTCTCCAAATGATCAAGTTACTTCAGAGATGCTAGACAAAATTGACCAATTAATCAGTTTTATTTATGTCCAATACAAGAAATATATAAATAAATGAAGTTGTTATTACTGTATTACTATTCTACTATACTAAAACATTACTATTCATTCGTTAACAGTCCATTACAAAAGTGTAATGTTTATGATGGAAGAATTTAAAGTTTTTATTACATGTATTTGAGCCATTAAACTACTATAAGAGTAAACAGTAGACAACCAGAAATATGATAAAGCTGTCAGATTTATCTGCTACAATGTATTACATTTCAAGACTTTTAAGTAAGTGATGGACCAAATGACTGTATACAGACAGACGCAATGAAAGCTCTAACAATAGAGTGCTTTGTGATGTAGACACGAAACCGAATCATTTATGCAGATTTTAAAGAGCCTTTCTCACGTCAAGGTACTGACTAACAGAGATTGCGCTGTTCGTTTCCTCATTCTTGACATCAACGAGTTTGCTACGTTGTTCAAGGATAAAATGTGCAATTTGACAATATTCGCTCCCTTACTTGATACAAATTAGGTGTCATAGTATTACAGAATGGCCGGGTTTTATGTGGATTTGTATCACCACATACGACTTTATATAATTTGTGCTGAATCCTTGAGATAGTAACATACGGACTCCATGGCTTGCTACAACTTTGGAAATGCAGTGAAAACCGATTTTATAGCACTTTTAAATTTATATTGACCCGACCTGTGTAAAAGGTTGTATAGAACGTCCTGTACTACAACTAAAATATTTGTCGTTTAACTAATTTGATTTTATTTAAATGTTTTGATGAGTGGTAACAGTACCGATCTAGTACGTAGGTTAGTTTTCTTTAAATTGCTCTGCAGTTTAGTAATTCATTTTAAAACATTAAATACCTCTCTTTCAGCTACTCTAAGAAATAACTGTAATGGACTCTGTTGGGATTGACGTTGGCAGGGTTCAGGTTAGAGGGATGAGAGGTTTAGTTTAGTTACGAGAAGCGCTTCAGTCCGGAACTACCTCCTTTCTAGTCCGGAATAGATCACTCGCTGTTGGATAGATCCAGATTGTTGCATTTATTTCCATGAGGAACTGAGTCATCATAAATCCGGCCCACTCTCTCCTAGTCCGGAGTTATTCAAACGCTGTCTGGACTCGTGAATTGGTAATATTGTAAACCAGTTAGCCAGTTCCAGATTGTTCCGGAATTAGTTCCATGAGGAACTGAGTCATCATCCGGCCCACTCTCTCCTAGTCCGGAGTTATTGAAACGCTGTTTGGACTCGTGAATTGGTAATATTGTAAACCAGTTAGCCAGTTCCAGATTGTTCCGGAATTAGTTCCATGAGGAACTGAGTTTTCATAAATCCGGCCCACTTTCTTCTAGTTCGGAGTAATTCAAACACTGTCTTGACTCGTGTATTGATAATATTGTAAAACAGTTAGCCAGTTTCGGATTATTCCGGAAATATTTCTATGAGGAACTGATTCATTATAGATAGGTACACTATCAACTAGTCCGAGTTCAAAAGTCATTTAAGCATATTTGACTACTTTTAAATTGTATGTTCGTTTCGAGACTTATATATAGTTTGTTAATGTTGTAAAAGTTCAGGTAGGAGATCACCTAGGGATTTTTTACTAATTGAATACTCACATTTACACTGCATGTAGCCGTCTGGAGGGAACTTGAAAGTCAAAGAAAATTAAAGAATAAAAGTTACAACATTACAAGTTTTACTTTTAAAGATTACTAAGTATGGATCTTAGATAAATTAAAAATTAGTTTAAAATACTGCTGCATTGGAACCCTGAGCTCTGTGAGATGTAAAAATCTTTGTATTTCTTTCTTGAATGAAATGAGGTCTACGCTACATCCTTCTTTTCCTTTTCACTTTGGCATTGTAACGAAAGCTTTGAAGGAGTTTTATATATATGTTTTCAAAGAATAATAATTAATTATTCCTGTGCTTCATACACTGCTATTTTTATATGTCAGACTTTCATTCAGAAACAAGACTAACTAATGAACAAGATAGTACGGTGTGAATTAATTACTTACATATTCCATACAGATGTTAATTATAAAAACACATTTAACCGACTATTCTCTATACTTGATTTATAATTAGCTCGTAATTACTATAGAAACTACAATTAGCTGACACGATTAGTCTGCACGAGTTGGATTGCAACTCTTCAAAGGTACATAAATTCGTGTAATTGTTTATTACTGTTTTTATTATCAGATAACAATGAAAATTAACACATACTCGTATAGGAAAACTTAAAAATGTTTGAGATAATTAATCTGGTCAATATGAATGTACAAGTTAAAAGTTGTGATTTGGTTCATGACTAATAAGAATATAATTTAACGCAAATTCCTTCATTGGAATGAGAACTTAAACCGGCCCGACACATAAAATATTCAGGATACAATACACACAAGCACGCAAGGCCAGAGCTTGTAAATGATCGTGCTAACAATAGGGTTGTTAGATTGGCCCACGCCCCCTAGTTTCTCCTTCCCTCCTTCCCACTACACTGCACACTGCCTCCTCATTCTTTTTACAATTGAGTTAAAAAGTAAGTCACTAAGTCGAACGATTTTCTTATAATAAGGCACTAAATAACTTTATGGTATACCGCTCTTCATGCGAATATCGGTTTGTGACAAAACAATATTCTAGGAATATTAATAACTGTTTAAGGTTAAAACTAGGAAGCTTATTGCTGCTACTGGACGTCTCATGAGGGCAAATATAAGAGTTTTGCTGCGATTTTGACAAATTAAACATTTATATACCGTAGATATTGTGTTACGATAAACAATTGTAATGCTCTATGAGGTGTTATAAAAATAAAATTATATGATAAATTAAGTTTATTTCTCTTTAAAACGCCTACATCAAATTTCAAAACACATAAATTTCACATTCTATTTTGATATGAAAGCATGCGGATGAAAGTTTCAGCAAAGTGTAATCTATGCTTGAAAATATGGGGTTGGAATAAACTTTGCGCTTTGAAAGTATGTTTGTCAATCTCAAACCCATTCATATGAATATTTAGCCACCATACTACGCTGCGTTTGCTCTGCAATATAACTTTAAGATTCCATTGATATTAATTTCTTAAACATTCCTTAGCATTGGAATCTATACTATAAGTTTAATCCCCCCAAAGAGATTTGTTCATTAATTCACATATTAAATCAGTTATGGATGATGTCTATAATAAGTTGTGTTCATAAGGAAAATGGTAATTTCTTGAAACATAATTTAATAATAACAATATTAACATAACAGGATAGGATCGTGTTTAGAGGATTATGTATAGTGGATCGTAGGTAGGGGATCTTGTGTAGATGCTCGTGTGTAGAGGATTATGTGTAGACGATCGTATGGGAGGTCTTGTGTAGGAGGATCATGTGTAGGAGATCGTGTGTAGGAGATCGAGTGTAGGGGTTAGAATGTAGAGGATAAAGTGTAGGGGATCGATCATATTTAGGGGATCTTGTGTATAGGATAGTTTATAGAAGATCATGTGTAGTGGATCGTGGGTAGGGGGCCGTGAATAGAGGATCGTGTGTAGGGGATCGTGTTGAAGACTCGATTCCTAAAGAGCCGGCTCTACTCGCGGCCATCTTGATTTTAATCCCATAAAAACAATGCTAAACCGGAAGCACTTTACGACCTAATTATTATTTGCGTAACAATGGAAGATGTTAAGTTTTAAAAATGTTATTATTATGCAACCAAACACTTTTAACTTTAACTAAATATTTTTATAGGTTACTAAGAAAAATATCTAAGACTATTCCTTAATTTATTGTTTAAGTGTTCAAAAAGCATTTCCCAAATAAAGTGTTTGCTTGGGCTATATTTTTACAATTAGACATCTTTCGTAACGCTAGAATAAAAAATAAGCGCATAAAAGTGCACGGGGGTTAACATTGTTCTTATAAGAAAACAAATTTAAAGTCGTTTCTCTACAATCGGCTCATCTTTTAATGTTCCATGAGGTTATATTACTGCGAATACTCTAACAACTACTATATTCTTTAAACAGGAGATTGACTAGTATCCTTTTTAATAGTGGGGCATAGCATATTTTAGTTTTTTGTATAGATACATTCAAGAATAGTTGATGGATTGTGTAAAGTGGGAAAATTGAAACTATTTCACTGATGGAAATCGGTGTAAAGTTTACTCCGATTGGGTATAAAATAACAGATAGTACTTCAACAAAATTAATCTTCCATTCAAAGGTTGTTACATACTGATTTAGGACATGAGAGTCAAATAGTAACGTTATGAAAGCAATATGTTTTTGTGCTCATTTCGCATTTTTTAGTGATGTTAAAACACTGTACAGGATAAACAGGACATTTGTTATCAGATTGAGTTTCACAACACAGCAAATGTCAGTGAATACCAATCAATACTGAAACTGCATTGGCTGAGCGAATAGCTTCTGCTTGATTAAACACAAAATATCAGCTTCTATAACTGCTGTAAAACAATAAAAAACTGTGGGAATTAATAATAACTCAATAAAGATTTAAAGGAAACAATCCAGTGGCCATTAGAAAGGCGCTGATATATTAAAGGATGAGCAGAATCAGACGTGAGATAGCTACCGAGAGGGGAGGCTCTGTAATGGGGTGGGAACCAATCCCAAAGGTAGGCGGTTACCCGAAATTACTGCCCTAATTTAGCCAAGTCGTACTTTATAAGTTCAGATTAAACATTTTCCTCCGCCGGGATGGCCACATTCCCGTGTTTAGTGGCCGTTAAAAATAATATAAAGAATTTATTACGTTTGTCCACCTTATGGTGATAAAAACGGTAGCTTCCTTTGATAAGGATGTTTTCGTCTTTATTCACATTTTTCATGAGTTATTTTCAGTGATGTAATAAACGAGTGTTATTGGAAACTATTTTCACAATATCGAAGTGAACAAAATTTGCTTTATCAGAAACAATTATCTCTGTTTCAACATTCATTAACAACATAACAACATGAAGTGATCAAGTGAACAGGATTATAAGTCGAATGAAGAACTTAACTGTTTTATTATATGTTTTATTTTGTTAAAAATACTCTAGGAAAATAATTTTGTTCGTTTATATCAATAAGCTATTTTTTTATCTATAATTTGAATATAAATTGTGAAAGCTGCTGTCTCATTGCCGTACTTTATTGACTGATAACGAAATTTATCATTGCAGGGTTGAAAAGGTGTCATTTATGTCAGTATGTCTCTCTGCCTATCTGTATGTCTGTACGAACTATATCTAGAAAAAAACTGATCTGCAGACGTAACATTTTGCTTGAAACTTCATTTCTATGAAATCAATATAGATTTCGATGATAATGCATGTCACTTCATGATATTCGTCTGAGCGTTAGCGAACACTATTACATCGAGCTTTAGAGGTATCTCTCACAAAAATGACAAAAGTACTAATTTGTAGGACTATGTGTGTGTGTGTGTGTGTGTGTGTGTGTGTGTGTGTGTGTGTGTGTGTGTGTGTGTGTGTGTGTGTGTGTGTGTGTGTTTATGTATTATTAAATCTTATTAAAACACACTAACTAATACAAAGCAATCTCATGACGTCATGTGTTACTATGTCAAATATCAAAGTGTAATAAGATTATACTCAGTTTGATTACAAATTCATTCATTTTGCGATTTGTTTATTGCCATTATGGTTTACCATTTGATCAATGTTAAAATTCACTAACACTCAGAAAAATCCCATAGAGTGACATGCACCACTGTCAAAATTGACGTTACCTACGTAAAAATGAAGTTTTGTGCAAAATCTATAGTTTATACGCCAATTGTTTTCTCGAGATATCGTCCTGACAGACATAGTCTACAGAAATGAGATGTTTCCAGCCATCGAATCATAGGTTTCACTGACACTCAGCCAAACATATGATGTATGTTTCTTGGTAATTCTGTTACGCAATAACTACAACATAAGATGCCATTAAAATATTTTGTGCGACCTTAGTTCAAATACTGAAATAATACGTAAGCTAAATATGCATATTTAAGTTTCCAAATTAGTAAAAGTCTCCATTACACTACTTTAGAAGTGGTAAGTAAGAATAACAAATGAACTCCTACTTCAGACCTATTAGTCAATGTTTAACGAATATTAGAAGGTATGAAACCAAATAACTTCTAATACTTTAAGTGTAAATCCAGTATATCTCGTTTGTGCTCTTAGATTTTGTTTTACTCTCCGACGTCAGTACTCGAACACACTGCCCTTTAAACTTCAATATAATTATTGGAAATTGAATCTGTAGTTGGATATATCTCCAGTAACCATCTTACATCAAATCGTTCCATTGATTTTCCCCTTCAAAATGGAGTATTATAAGGCGCACACTGCAGTAAGCTGCATGCGGTAAACAGCTAGACATCATTACTAATGTAGCACATTTATTACAGATCTGTAAATCTTAAATTGCTGAAATGGGAAGTTACAGCTAATATTTGGCTTGCTGACTTGCCTGAGCGTGCGGCCAATCAGAAACAGCTTGTTCCCTTAATTGCCCGCCGCTTCAACCTCAATAAACTTGACGGACAATATTAGTGCGTTGAAATGAAACGCGGCCAAATTTCCATAAATTAAATGTTTATTGATCAGTTCGTTACTGCATGAAGATTCCTTTTCACGTCATTATATTTTTATAATTACGAAGAAAATTATAAAACACAAAATACTGATTGACTCAATGCTAAATATCATTCTTCTTTTGTCCATTTAAGTGTTGATGTTATATTTACCGCAAACATATTTTAAATACTTTATAAAAAATTTAACAACTTCACATACATATTTACTTAGGGAGATGTACATAGCAGATAAAGATAGCTGCAATGCAGAAAAGGAAATAAATATTAACAAATAAGTAAGTTGGAAAAAACTGTTTACGTTTGTTATGTTTTATAAAATGTAATATTTATGCCAAATTAAAAATAAAGAACATCACTGGCCCATTTTCTTTACTCTCAAGCAAAGACTGATAAAGTAGGGAGGATGTTGATAAGACACAATATCAAAACTGTATTCATGCTGGCTAGAACTCTGAAGACTGTTTGAGACCAGGGAGGGAGACGATTCCACTGTGTGAGCCGGTAGTCTACGATAGTTTAAGTAGTTGTTTTATTGTGCATGAGAAGACACAATATTAAAACTATATTCATGCTGGCTAGAACTCTGAAGACTGTTTGAGACCAGGGAGGGAGACGATTCCACTGTGTGAGCCGGTAGTCTACGTAGTTTAAGTAGTTGTGTTATTGTGTGCATGAGAAGACACAATATTAAAACTATATCATGCTGGCTAGAACTCTGAAGACTGTTTGAGACCAGGGAGGGAGACGATTCCACTGTGTGAGCCGGTAGTCTACGTAGTTTAAGTTAGTTGTGTTATTGTGTGCATGAGAAGACACAATATCAAAACTATATTCATGCTGGCTAGAACTCTGAAGACTGTTTGAGACCAGGGAGGGAGACGATTCCACTGTGTGAGCCGGTAGTCTACGTAGTTTAAGTAGTTGTGTTATTGTGTGCATGAGAAGACACAATATTAAAACTGTATTCATGCTGGCTAGAATTCTGAAGACTGTTTGAGACCAGGGAGGGAGCCGATTCCACTGTGTGAGCCGGTAGTCTACGTAGTTTAAGTAGTTGTGTTATTGTGTGCATGAGAAGACACAATATTAAAAACTGTATTCATGCTGGCTAGAACTCTGAAGACTGTTTGAGACCAGGGAGGGAGACGATTCCACTGTGTGAGCCGGTAGTCTACGTAGTTTAAGTAGTTGTGTTATTGTGTGCATGAGAAGACACAATATTAAAACTGTATTCATGCTGGCTAGAACTCTGAAGACTGTTTGAGACCAGGGAGGGAGACGATTCCACTGTGTGAGCCGGTAGTCTACGTAGTTTAAGTAGTTGTGTTATTGTGTGCATGAGAAGACACAATATTAAAACTATATTCATGCTGGCTAGAACTCTGAAGACTGTTTGAGACCAGGGAGGGAGACGATTCCACTGTGTGAGCCGGTAGTCTACGTAGTTTAAGTAGTTGTGTTATTGTGCATGAGAAGACACAATATTAAAACTGTATTCATGCTGGCTAGAATTCTGAAGACTGTTTGAGACCAGGGAGGGAGCCGATTCCAATGTGTACGCTACGTCGGTAGTCTACGATATTAATATAGTTGTGTTTTGTGTACATGAGAAGACACAATACAAAAACTATTGAAGCTGGCTAGAACTCGGAAGACTGTTTGAGACCAGGGAGCGAGACGATTTCACAGCGAACGCTGCGTCGGTAGTCTACGATATTTTATGTAGTTGTGTTTTGTGCACATTGAGGTCAACATAACGTTAAATATCTACACAAGTTGTGAACACGAAAACAAAAACAAATGTACTTTTAAAACGTCCCTACAACTATACAAATATGAATATTTGTTTAAAAATAATCAAGAGAGTAAATGACTTAAATATATATGATAGCGTCAACTTGTCGAAAAGAATGCGGTCTGTGGTAAAAAAAATCATGTTGACCACAGTAGCTCACTTTGATTGTATAGTAAAATATATATCGAATAAAAGAAATAACTTTATTTAACAGGAAATTTGCTAATAATATTTTACTTATGTGACTGTCTTTATAAAACTATTACCACTGAAAAACATCCTTCATCCAGGGCCTATTTAAATGTGACACTTTAAATTATAGCATTAAAAAAAAAATAAAAATTGGGTTCTATTCTTGTGAATGAAGAATATATGGTTACTTGCTTTTTTCATTACCCGAAACATGAAGCGAAACACGGATAACTAGGGGCAACAACAGGAATGAAAAGCAATGAAAATGTGGGAGCCGATACTACAACACTGACTCTTGTTTAATGCACCCGATTTTCATACTTAATATGGACATACTACTTAACTCCAGATCTGCAACTCAGGTGAAAACTTTATTGTACGTCTTCATATATCTTTCTTGAAGATCTCTATTCTAACTATAAGAATCTGAGAGTTAGAACTGAATAAATAACATCTAAAATGTTGGACGACCGAATTATGCGTAAAATGTTCAGAGTATGCACGAAAAAAGACGAACTAATTGGCCTATATCGGAGACAAGACAAACTTAAATTACTATAAATAATGTGACGAGATGTAACTCAGACGTTTCCTAAACATCCTCGTACTATATTGTTACTATAAAACAAAGTAATAGGGCTACATCTTAGGGCAAGCTTTAATGTGTACAAATAAGGTGTCGACATGGAATTCCGATGTTTTGAATACCATTTTCTCAATATTGTTATTATAAGAAAAGTGCAAGGTTAAGTAACTAGACCATATTTGGAGAGTTCAAGAACAAATTTGTTGACAAAATCTATCTATACGAAGGTGAGATGTTTTTTATCGATTCTCATGAGAGTAACACATGTACTACATTCCAAACTTAAACGAAGAAAATAGGTGTTGTAATGGCTGACCCACTTATAAGAGTTAAATAAGTTAAAGATGTACGTAAATTAGGCTATATGTGAGCAGAAACAATCTTTGTTAGAATCGAAACAATTGTAAGCGAGAAAGTTTGTAGAGTTATAAACACGCCAGAAGACACCAGCGTCCGGAAATTACACTCTGCAGAAGAATCTCTATTACTAGTACACGCTAAGTTTCAGTGCAGTCGGAGTTTTCACGCGTTAACTTTACTGTGTTGTGGCTTCTCTAACTCCAACAACACTCGTACATCCTCGGAACACTTGGGCATACTACACGGAATGAAGTTGTATTTTGTAGAGGGATCTTTTTATTGTGGAAACTACCTTAAGCTGTATGAGTTGTACATATGGAGAATAAAATATCTGCATTCAGTACTCCTTATGTAGAAAATGAAATACCTTAAATTAAGTTCAGCTGTGCAAAAACTGCCAATTTTACAAATATAAAACTGATTAAATGGTAGAACATTAGTATGGTACTATTATTTTTATGTATAACAAAATGAACAAAAACGGTTTAATGAATTTTCTAGGGGGATTTAAAGGAAAGCGTAGTGTTAAGTGTGATAGGAGTTTTTATTTTGCAAAAGTTCCTTAAGTCTAGATGGCAAACTACAATATGCATATGGTGAGTGTATAATTGTTGCGTTTGTGTTCTATTTATTGTTTCTAACTTATGAAGGTATTGTAAATGCAGGGGTGTATATTTGTAATTTTACATATAAAAACTTTTGCTGTCAACAATTAATTTGATGTATTAATTGCCACACCAAAATAAAAGTTTGGAAATATCCCATTTCTTCCATTCTTAACTTTACGATTTAAAAATCGACAATTGAAGAAGAGCACGGATACCAATCATGAAAAAGTTATTTGTCTATGGTTGTCGTACAAAAGAAACATTCTGCTCGTTGTGATGCCATAAAGTTACGTTTTGAGATTGAAGAAGAGAACGAAAACCAGCTTTCGAAACGTTGTGTATGTTCATGTAGCACATATCTGCTATCGTTTCAAATCATCCAGCACCAATAATAAACTGAGAACATGTGACTTCAGAAATATTGGTCATGGTTAAAGGCAGCATAAATCTCCAAATTGACCCAAACAAAGATTCTGCCTCCCTTACCTACATTTCAGTGGTATATTGTGACATAGTTTAAGGAACAATGCCTCGTATATTTCAATATAACTGGAGATAACTAACATGTGGTGACATTCAACGCCCAGAGCTGAACCACCAATGGATGTGAGCAAACTTGGGAACAAAGTTTGCACCAGATCAGACAACACTGATGACAGACACACGGGTTGGGTTGGCAATGACAGATTGTCACTACGAGGGTATTGACGCAAACTTGCCTTGTCTTGTTTGGTTCTGATTACAATCTGTCAGTGACTCAGGTTATTAACTCACAGGATGCTATTATCTCTTGATAACTTGCAACGTCGATCAGATTGATGAGTTATTGACTGAAATAATATGTTGCATGTACTGTAAAAATGTTTTTAACAAAATTGTTTAGAGAGTTTTATCGATAGATAGTATGGATATTTTTGGCCAATGAAATGTTCTTGAAAGGCTTGCGTGTTGTTTGGATGAACGAGAATGTAATGGAAGCAGTGGCGTAGCTACCTTGGGTGGCACCCGGTGCGGGTGTTGGTGGTGTCACCCCATCGAAAGTAAAAAACAATAAATGTTATATGATAAAGGCCATGGATCATTTATTATTTAAAATATTGAAGAAATATCAAAACAATAATAAATAAGACAGAAAAGGAATTGGTATACAATTAAAATTTCTTCTTTCTAGCTTTGACAGCTGCAAACTTAGCAATAACTTCATCGAAATTTATATTTTATATTGCCTCGTGTTTGATGGCTACTATACCAAGATTGCCAACAACATACAATGACATTAACATATGAAAGTAGATAAAATCTCCTAACTTATATTATAATAATATTAGATAATATTTACCTTATTAGTTTATATGACGTATTAGCCCAGGTTGAATTTATGGTACCAGTCCATACGTACTCACGCAAAAATGACTGATATGACATTAGCCATTTTTGAATAACCCTATAGGTTTTGTCCATAGAAGTACTCGGAAATTTATTTAATTATAAAATATCTTAACCTGTAAAATATTCTGTATGAATCAATCAATTTTTTTAATCTTTACAAAACAGCATTTAAGTTTCTAAAATATATTTTTTCCTTTTTATTATATATCACTATGACTAATACACGTTTAACAATTCACGCCAACCAAACACAGCACACTTCACGAAACAAATGAGAAATGTTGCAACTGAAACGTCAAAGATCGCGAGTATGGGACGAGGAATACCCCACGACAGCGTCAGGCTCTTATGCGGGATTCCTCGAATTATACATAGAGCTGAGCTAGAGCTAGTGGAGGCATCCCCGTAAAAGAAATGTTTGTGCTAGCGATGTATTTATTTTCTTTTGTTTGTACATTGTTTTTAAAGTTAAGAGACCGGGTGGGTGTCACCCCAAATAGGTCACCCGGTGCGGCCCGCCCCTGCCGCCCCCTTTGCTACTTTACTGAATGGAAGCAATTGATGTCAAACATTTAGATGAAGTGTCATACTAATATAAGATAATCTTCAGAAAATTCCTTCTGACATAGCATACCCTGACGGCTGTATTTCTTACTACGGCTGCATTAGATTATTAGAACTACCATTTTAATGTTACTTGATGTTAATAAAGAATGTTACATTAAAGGTCTGAGACGGTGTTTCAAATGGAAAAGATGACAACACAAGGCTAAAAGAGCGACTATATATAGAAGAGAAACGAAATAAATCAAGTAAATTGCGAATTTCCCCACCGCTGCCACCGCAGTCTTCATTTAAACACCCAACTACTGCATTCATTTAATAGGTAATACTGGTTAATAAATGCAGCACTCCTGAGTTAGTAGAACATTTGAGTAGAATTAAGAACATTAAGTCTGTAGCGTATGTTAATTAATTTTTTTGATCGTTGAACAACATGCTGCAGTAGAAGAAATGTGGGTGATGAGTAGCGTCTTGGCTTAGTTGCAGTCTTTACCAATGATGATCCTCCCAATAATTACACTGTTTGCAGAAATATTATAAGTTTACAAGTTATAAATATAGAAAACCATGTAGGGATGCATAAAAATCACGATTATTTATGCTGAAGTGGCAAGATTAAACAAATTAACTGAAGTGGACAGGATTATGATTTACTTTTTAAGATTCATAGCTTTAGAAGTCCAGAAAAGTGAAACAAATTTTGAAAAAATATGGGTACAGACGATACAGTTCATCTCTGATAGTATTCGTTAGGTAAAGTAGTTAGAAATTTGTCTTCGTTGCACTGGAGGCACCCAGCTCTCGTGGTTAAATTAGGGGCAGAGGGAAAATAGATGATTAAGTTTGTCAAGCTCTTCTTATTGATGAATTTACTTGATTCTGGTTCTGTTTCTTATACAGGCAGATAAAATATTACAAATAAAAAACCATAACGACATACCTGAGTGTCATCTTCCCACTCCAGTTGACGCAAAGCCTTCTCGTCGTCGGGGGAACTCGTATCGTTCTCCGCCGCCCCCGCCGCTCCAACCTGCACACACGTACACATCTTAGTATGTGTCAAAACAGACTTTCGATATTGAGTGATATGGATAAACCATGTTATGTGTTATGGATATCATAAATAAATAAAAATGCCTTTATTTATCCAGCGTATTTCAACTTACAACTTACGCTTTTAGAATCAACTGTTGTCCAGTAAACTACCAATAAATACACTTATAACTTATCCTAAAAGATAAAGAAATTGATATGATATATTAAGGGGAAAATAATTACAAATGAATTATTCTTACTTAAGACGTGTAATTACTTGCGTTTAAAGTTTTCACAAATACACTTTTGACTTGCAAGGGGACGTCATTGAAAAATTTTCCGAAGTATGAAAAACAATTCCTCCTGATCTCACCCTTTACTTTGGAAACGTGTAGATTACGGTTCTGTAGGACGATGCGTTTAGAGACCTCCTCCCGGTATAAGAGCTTCTCGCTTAAGTATTGTAGATCTTTAAGAATAAGAGCTTGTTGAATCATGCAGCATGTCTGCATAGCACTTCCATGGACAGCATTTTGGCAGTATCTCGAAGGGAGGATACATGGTCAAGGAGTTTTAAATTAAAAATGAACCTTATCGCTGAGTTTTGAAGTCTTTGAAGGCTATTTATATCATTCCTAGAGATGCTGTTTTCGTATGTAAGACACCAGTAGCAAAGAACTGACAGAAATAAGGAATGCATAAGAGCTGAAGTCTCAGAGAGAACCCTTGAACCGTCCAGAGCATATTGGAAAACTTGGGTGACATGGTCAGAAAGCGTAAGATCACGGTCAAGCATGACACCGAGTGTTCACCTTATCACAACAGTCAAGCCCTTGCCATCAACTCGACCGCAATCCCATTCTCGTCAAGGTATGAGATAATGTGTGGCAACATAAAAGGACTGTGCATTAGCTAGTGTTGAGTTTCAGACCATTTCAACTGAACGAGTGGACATTTTTTAGGTCAGAATTTAGTTGTCTAATGACTGATCCCAATTTTGGTTCAAACGCCAAATGCAGCCGACAGTCTTTTGCATACATATGTCCAGATTATAAAATTACACAGGTGTAAACTCGGAGGCCAGCTTATGGAAGAATTGAGGTTTCTAGATTTGTTTGTGATCCTCAAACTGTCTAGTGAGTCCATCTGGCGTAGCTCGTTCAAGTAGAACTCTACGAGAAGTATTTTAGAGCTTGCCGAAAAACACAAACGAGTCTCGCATACATAAGAATAAATTTTAAATCTTGGGCTTATGCGGCCGATTGCATTACTACATTTCCTTTCCACAACGCGTTGAAACATTGCTAACTAAAATGTATTCAGATATATAGGCATTTTATTGGAAAGCATTGTTCATTTTGTCAACAAATGGTAAACTAAAAAGAGGAAAATGAGAATTAGAGTTTGGTTAGGTCAATAAATTAATAATACTAAATCAATTACCTTAGTATTTGGGTTGAACTGATGATTTCTGAGTCTTTGATTATAAAGACTATCCATACACCTTTAAAACATAAGGTATCCTAATTTATTCTTTACAACAATAATTTTAAGTCGCCCATGAATTCGACAGTCGAAAATAAATTCAATTCATTCTCATAAGAATAAATAGACAAAGATTTGGTTTATACCAAGGAGCAGTTTCGTACTTAATCAACAGTAAATTTTGCTAAAATTCTTTAGAGAACACAACACAACAGTTTAAATATTTCAAATAAAAAGTTAAAGAACACCGTAAAAACACAATGCCATAAAATGTGCAAATAAATTATTAATACTATTTTCATTTCCATACTAATGTGAAATTAAGATTATGCATTCGCTCTTTGCATAGTATATAGAGGATAATAATACAAAAATAAGAAAAATATAGCCATGAAGATTATCCTCTCACGATATCATTTTACATGCTTAAACCGTAAACAGAAATAAAAAGAGATAGAAACAAAACGTTCTTCCTACTGTTAAACATTCATGCCAAAAAAGAAATCTGCGAAATTCATGAGAAAATTAAGATAATGGAGTGAATGTTGCAGGGCACTGCAGGTTTAACCGTAATAGCGTATTTAACCTACTTGAAAGTTCTTTACAAACCATTGCACAATCATTTCTTGGAACACATTCACGTGAACAGCCTTTACATGTATTATAATACGAACTGTTCTTAGACACTGCAGTGTTCCTTTCGATATTCTTCTCCTGATTTTATTTTTGAAGTGCATACATTTTTAAACATTATTATTTAGTAATATACCGGACATTTAAAATCATCTAAAAATTTTACTAGATTTTTTAATAAAAATATATCTCTTTGTAATCTAGTGCAAAGATTAGTTCTTGTGTAGCAGTCATTTTCATATTTAAGAAGAAAGACACTTTAATAGTTTTACAGTTCCTAAGTTCGAATAAAACAAGAATTTATACTTTTCGGACTATGTGATATTGATATAATATTGTATGTTTCTGGAAAAATCACAGTATCGTTCTAAAAATTAGGTTTTGGTATTTTTGATACTTGTGAACTCAGAACAGAATAGATTTTTTTAACAAGTAACCAATTTCACCCACAGAAACTGCTACGGTTTACACTCAAAACTAACGTAGAATGTAACTTGTTGTAAATGGTTGCTTCTTGCATGTCACACGAAAATCGAAAAATATCAAACGTTACAATCTAAGGCAGGACCGGTACGAATTAACACATCCTCAATTGCCAGCATGTACCAGTTGCACACAGAACGATAAACAAGCCTTAGCGCATGAGCAGACAACTTTATTTCTTTGTTCGTTGGATTATATCATTGTTGATATTGTTTATTTCGGTAATGACCGTTTATTTATAGAGCAATAATACATTTTGTATCACGTCCGTACCAATGCGTGAACACTTATAAACCATAAAAAGTGTTGAAAATGTTGTGTTTTCTGAAGAACTTTAAAATTTTAAGAAATAAATTTATTCAGCTCTTTGATAAATAAGAATATTTATTATTTTTATAGTTGTTTTAGATGAGTTCCAAAATATTTTGTAGTTTTAGGGAAATGCATTTATGATTTTTATAGTTTTCACCATAACGATGATTTTCTTGAAATTCCTCTGATGTTACAGTGCTAATATTTTCCGATACAGAACTTTTGACCCAAGTCATCTATGATTAAATCATAAATTTTAAGAACATTTTTAATACAAACCTAAGCAAAACCGAATTCAATAAGAAATTTTAGGTTTTATTGTGTTGTTAATTACCAGATTTCAACAGTATACAAATAGTCTGTCTTAAAAGAAAACTATGCAGTACACTATCAAAATATACCTTAATCGATTAAAGAATCATTTGCAATGTTAGATCTGTAAAGTATTTTATTTAGCTAACAAGTTGTCATTATTTATAAAACCTTATTTAAGTTTGAGAGTTTGTTTTATAATACCTGTGTTTTTTGATAGAAGTAATGATTTCTGAATCTTCAATTCAAAGACAAGAACATAAAGAAGTAACGAACACAGTTCTTAATGTCTAAAATAGAACGGTATCTCATAAATCTGTTGAAATAACACACTCACAAATTAAGTTTTAGTTTAATGTAAGTTACAGTGTAAGAAATCTCGTGTAAGAGCGCGTAAATTGAAGCTATAAACCCTGGCTTCAACACTTTCAGGAGAAATTACCCGAGTAATCGCTCAGTTGGAAAGGTAACGGATTACTCACGAGGGATTTGTGGTTTCTTCTAGCTATATAAGTGAGACTTACCTTCTGTACTCAACTAAGTCTCTACTTGGAAACTCAAAATTACAAAATGTACTTAGATATACACAAAAATATAATTAGGTTTGCGGTGAATTTAACTAACAAACATTATCATTAATTTAAAATTTAATACACGCATCTAAAAAATCTAATTTCTTATATCAAATGGTGTTCAAATTAATCATTATTTACTTTTACATGACAGGAGTTCGCCACACCACGTGTTGTGTAACTGAGGTTGTATGCAACATTTTAAATATATTTCATTCTCAAGACATCCTGCGGCTATTCGCTATGCAGACAGACATTTTTACATCACACGAGAAACTATGCCAGCCTATTGAGTGACTTCAATAATACTTAACCAAGCACGTGGACGGGCATGCAGCATCATAGTACTCGTGTTTGTCCATGTGTACAGTGTACAGTTTCGTGCAAGATTTAGTCTTCTTTTTTTCTCGTCGTATATTTCTCGTTATATAGGTACTGATAACTACACTACATTGTACCCTGTGTTGTGTGGTAGTACTATGTCATGTACAAGTTTCATATTATTATACTCAGTTTGTTTATAAATGTACTTATTTCGAAATATTGTCAACGCCATCATGGTCATGCATAAGACGAATGTAACAATTTACGTTAATGCTTAGCCGAATGATATGCACCATCATCACTTGATTGCCTTCCACTTCTCTGGTGATCATTAGTAGTGGTGCTGTTTGTGTAAATATTTAATTGGTGGTGCCTTTAAAGGGCCACAGTATCACATGTTGTCAGTGGTCCTGTGATGTCTCACTGTGATCAGTGCCAGTACTACGAATGGTGGTGCACTCGGGGGACCACTTATGGTATTTTGGAGTGGCTATGATTGTTGCGGAGTTGTTATTCGATGTTATGGCAAAGTAATGGTTTGTTATTGTATGTTGCATGGTTTATTTTCTTGTTAATACTTACCGATAATGTGCGTTAGTTGCTATGGTTTTTATTATATTTCTTGTATTATTATGGTTATTGTTATCACATTGTTATTTGTATCGCATTGTTATTGTTTTCGTATTGATATTACTTCTTGAATTGATATAGATTTTTAATAAGTTGGATTTAGTTGGACGTGGATGTGTTTTGTGCACGGTTGCTAGTTGCTATGCATGATTAATACTGTTGATTATTATGGAATGTTCCACTATCTCTTTGTTAATTCTTAATATATATTTATGTTATTGGTTCTTAGTTTTTTATTATACATATATGTCTGTATTTATATATATATATATATATATATATATATATATATATATATTTATATTCTTTTATTATTATTATTGTTATTTATATTACTTAGAGTACTGTCATTGGTTGTATACGCTGTCTCTTTTTTTACTTGGATACCTTTCATGCACGATGGACTCTTATTTGATTAATGTTGTTGCCTGCTGCCATCCGTGTAATATATAGCTATGTGCAAATTTTTTTCTTCAAACATTGAATGATTATTGTTATGTAGTTGCATGTAATGGGTGTCCGTTAAATAAATAAATAAACATAGAAATGAAACTTCAAGCAAAATGTCTAGTGTGGAGCTCAGTTTGTTCTCAAGATACCGAACGGATAGGCAGGCAGATAGACAGACTGACAGGCAGAAATTAAATATTTCCATCTCTTCGTACGACAGGCTCAACCAAACACTAGGTATAATAAACGCATCTGATTTACTTGGTTCCACAAATGTTACTAAATCTTCGAAAATCACGAATATACTCTTATGTACTTACAATTTGAAATTTAAAGCAAGTAGCAAAATTTCTGAACACTATTTCTGACAAAATACTTGGAAAATAACGAATTACTCCATATACTGTATATGGAGATAGCGAAGCCTATCATTCGAGGGGCTGGCAAATCCCACTTATTTTTTATCTGTTATTTAAAAGAAGAGAAATAAAAATCTTTGCTGATCTCAGGCAATCGTGTCTATAAATTAATGTATGCTAAACGTTTGCTGAAGGAAGTGAAGATTGGGATTGTACAGTATATCCATGTAAACTTTAGTAGCGAGGACATGAAGCTCACAGAGCAGCAGGGGCTGCAGGATATTAGGTTGTATGGCCAGATATAAAACTCAGAGCCAGATGAATTGGATGTGTTCACTATTAGGACTACCAGTACTAATTCATCAGCGCTGTCATTCATTTCATATTATTTTTCGAAGTAAAACTCCTTAATCAACAACGGAAAAACCATTTTATGCTGCCAACACGTAACTTACGGATAGTTTAACCACTAAATTACAGTACTTGGACACGTATAAAATAATGTGAACCACGTACAGTATTGTTTACACACGATTACGTCACTCTGTTGGCAATGTTTATTTCCGCCGGATATTCGCCGAAACTATAAAACAAACAGTGCACCCGTTAAAACAAAACCAATATCGAATATCATCGACATATTGTACTGGCCACGAGTTACCCATAAAACTGTCGTAAAATTGTAGGTTTTACTGGTGGTCGACATAGTTAATTGTTACATTAAGGAGCTCGTTTCGTCAGGCTTTACGATATAGTTTTTGTCATCCGACAATAAATACAGGATATATAAACATAAACTGATGTACTTTGGCTGGATTGTTTTCCAGTTGTTACTCTGTACACATTTTATTACGGAAAAATATGTAATCTGTTTTGGTCATCAAGTTATAGTAATGATGAACATCTATAAAACGGTTATTTTTGTCATAATACGACATTTTTACAACACTCGGCTGAGAGTCGTTAAGCACTTTCCAATGAACGCGTTCGAACTGCTCCATAAGTCATTTGAACATGAAAAACGTTTCTACACTCTGATGACTAATTGTATTGTTCTCCAACTGTCCACACACTGGGACAGTTCTTTTTTTAAATGTAGAAGGTAGTTTCGGGTAAGCAAACATAATTGCTTTATTAAACTTAGCAACTGAGCCTTTTTCGAGTAAATAACTTTATTTTCGCTCTTTGATATAAGTTATATTATTGTGATTAAGCTTTCCCAAGTTAAATTTAATTTTGAAATTTATCATATTTTACTAAGCTTGAAAAAATAGTTTATTAAATATAAAGATCTGCTTAGTTTTGACACCAAATCTGATATTTTCCCACGAATGCTATGTTCTCACTCCAATTTAACTAGTATCCGTGATTTTCTAAAGCGGAGTATTTCATAAATTGAAGTTAATTTCTGTTGCTGCGTCGGAAGTTATAAAAACCCAACTGGTTTCACCATCCCGGCCCAAATTAAGCGGTACTAATTATGGATTTTGAGCTGATTAGATAAACAAACATCTCAAAAATACCTAATGGCAGAATCTTCCCTAATGACATTTAAGAGCATAAGGTCAGATTCGTTTTTAAGTGGAATCGCTCAATATTATATTTTATGTATTTAACCTAAATACAGTAAAATTGGTCAAATACATAAATAATAGACAATAGAATATTTAAAAGCCAATTTACTGGGAAAACATCTACTGCAAAGGAAAATAAAGCTCCAGAGAGAACACTCAGCAAAGCACACGTCATACTATACTGGCTGTCGTATTCTGTTAATTCTGTGGTTGACTCGGTGTGTAAATAAATACAAAGTTTACTACCAAAGGTATATCAGCGGTTTTAACGAGGACAAGAGTGTTATATATCGCTAGATGTTTGTGCTTCTATCGCTTTACAGACATAGTGATAACTTAAACAACAAACATTAGACAGCTCATTATCCTGAAAAAAATGTAAATGTATGTTCTTATGGGAACGTTATCATCCATTAAAAGATGTAGAGTTATATTTACTAACATTTGTGTTAGCGATTAAATATTAACATAACAGTATATAGTGAGTACGTCACACCACATAGATTAGACACACTCAGGACATTCTACATAAATGGATACATGCTATACACAGACTTAATTTCAGGTAGTTTTGTATGGCCAAACCAGTATCTAAAAATATTTTTGATTACATCACAAGGATGTTTAGAGATTTAAGTGTGAATTTAGATGCAAGTCAGGCCTAAGTATAAACGGATGAAGAATTAAATGCGATTGGTTTACAGTACTTACTGGAGTTACCGTTTCAGGAAATGAAATATTATTTTATGATTTACAGTTTTAGGTAATTAAACTTTTGCCACCAAATTTAGTCCAAGAAATTGACATGTAGAATATTACAATAATATTCCAATAATAAATAAATAAGAGACATGTCACCTCCATCAGTCACCCTTCATGTACGCAATGTATAAAATTTATAATCCTTACCTTCAGCTGTTTTCTTGAAAGCCTAAAAATATATTTCAAAATACTGCTTGAAATGCTTACAATTGCTCTTGGAATGAAAAAGATTTTAAAGAACCTATCTAAAAATCCCAACAGACACCACTTGCGACTTCATTTTTAAAACTGTGATTAACCAGAAGAGATAATAGATCACTGAACAAGAGCTGCCTTTATTACTTATAGTATGAAATGCTAGTAAAATACAATCAGACTCAAAAAATGTATAGTAATACCGATGTATTAATAGTTAACAGTACCGAAGCTGATACTATATTGAATTGGTAAACCTGGCACAGAACTGTATAATAATAGTAATAATAGTATATTATTATGTAGTTCTATGCCAGGTTTACCAATCCAATAAAGTATCAGCTTCGATAATGTCCACTACTATTAGCGTATAGTAATATTACAGGATTAACACTATTTTGCTGCAATTTATGCTAATTTTTAGTAATATTAATGTTCCAAATTATTAATTTCTTCTTTTTTATTCTTAAATATTGTAGTACAATGAGCATAAGATTGATAATTGTTTTTAGAATGAAAATATTGCATAGCTTAAGTACGTAAGCTCTAATATAGTATATTAAGTAGCGTTTTGGTATTTATTCTTCTACGGCAAGCACCATTATAAGATTTTTGCATCAAAAATTCAAGTGGTACTATACTCGTATGTAAAGGTTTAAAAAAGACAGAATAAATAAATATTAATTATTATAAATATATCATGAATACTGATGAAACATTGGCAGCATGATATATGAAAGCTATAAGATATAGTGATGTATTACATTTAAAAAGGAACATTTCATTAAAAAAACATTTGAAATATCAGCTTTCTTGACCAAGTTTTTAATATTAATGGATAAGTTCAGAGATGCCGTCATTATTTTACAAAATTACTAAGTATTTCGCGCAAAATATATTAGTTCAAATAGATTTTACGTTTAAATGTCTTAATTTGAAAATACACCCATGTAATTCCAAACTAGAAGTAAATGATGGCAACAACAGACAACAGACATTCGAAGCCTAAACGAATTACCTGAATCCATTTAAAAATGTTGTCAATAAGATTAACTTCAAGGTTGTGAAACCCTCAAACGTTGTTAGGTTTGTAGAAGACGAGGGAAACAATGAAAGCTGAAAGGTGAAGAGCAAATTGAAACAAGAGAAGGAAAATAACGATAATCGAAGTGAGAGTAACAGAAGGTGACGTTGAGTAATAGAGAAGAGGTTAATAGTGTTACACTTGATACTTGGCTCTGGGACTGAGCAGCGGAGAAAGGCTGCGCCGCCGGCTTCCTGTGGTTGCCATGGTGAGTGTGAGTACTGAGCAGAGGTTAATAGTGTTACACTTGATAGTTGGCTCTGGGACTGAGCAGCGGAGAGAGGCTGCGCCGCGGGCTTCCTGTGGTTGTCATGGTGTGTGTGAGTACTGAGAATAGGTTAATAGTGTCAGGCTGAAAGTTTTTAATTTTGCTTAAAATTAAGTTATTCTTAATTACAATGATATCCTGTCCATTTCATACAATGTTAACTATGGTCTTTAAAGTTACATGATGGCACATCTCCCCAGAAAGATAAAGACACGTATCAACCAGAACTTTAATCAAAAGTGTCTAATTGATATTATCGTACTCTTCTTTAGTAGCGTCGCGTATGAAGTCCAGTTCTAACGCGACATTATAAAAAGTCGTAGTTGAGTAGACTGAGAGCTAGTTACGATAATTGTGCTTTTATTTACACAATAGCTTATTATTTTTACTATTATCTAAGGATGATAAAAGAGACCTTAGAAATGATGAAGAAAGAAAATAACTTTAACAAAGGAGATAGCGTGAAATTATCTAAACACTGGCAGCCTGTAATAAAGAAGTCACGTTGTTCAAAATCGGTCGCTTAACTTTCAGCCAATCATGATAAGGCTCCACCCTTTTCATCTCATCTGTACAGGCCAATGTTTGTTATTAGCAGTTCTGGTTTGACTGGAGATTGCTCTTCACAGCGAGGCCAAAATATTTGTAGATTTTACTTATGAAAGCAATGTGTTAACGTGGTGTAAACTTTCATGTTGGTTATGACATCGGCCGCATAAGATTATATCAAGATGTAAACATTCTTTACGACCTGGTTACCTCGGGTATTGTCTGTTCGAAACTAAAAATAACAGTTAATTTATAATTTCAGAGGCAACTCGAGATTCTCTGCACGTTTTTAAAAGCCACCAGCCCTTCATTCACAACCCCCTGAGCAACACAAAAACCACTTTCAACAGTTGGGAAAATTCTTTTCCTGACTCTATCGATGTCTTGGCGGTTGTTAATCTTCCTTCAAGTTTGAGGAACTACTTTTACATTTAATATGGTCATTAAAAGACAATAAACTAAAACAACTACAAAAAGACTGTTTCATGTTTAGTTTACAGTTTTAGCTATATTAAATCGATATCTATAGTTTATTGATAGCACGTTTTTCATTCAAATTTCTCACCTAATGATTTAGTAATAGTAGTGATCTTTCTTTGCAACTTTCAATAGTTCTTAGATTGGGAAACGTATTACCTAAAAAGAATTATACATCCGTGATTATATTACTTTGAAAACCATATTCTATTTTTTGTTTTGGTTTCATTTGTATCTGTGTAATTTATACGGTACACCGTTCATTTGTTAAAACTTATCACAATTTCATGTTCGTGGACTAGACAACGTATCTTTTAGTAGTTTTCAATTATTGCGTTCTATCCAGTAAACTACTTAAATAAAATTAGCTATACATTGCTCCTGTATTTTATACAACCAATAACTTATTTGTCATTCAAGTTCAGTAATTTAATATAGCTTGGATATCATTTATATTGTCGTTGTTATTGTCGTGAAAGTTAACAACAAACTGATCTAATCTAATATTTAACATTATTACAAATGATATGTATTAAAACACAGTTGCCTTGCAACATTTTAGTTGTGGTTAGGTTAAGAAATCATTTATAACGCAAAAATTAGAAAATATACCTACTGAATAAGATTTAGTTTACAATATAAGTACTCTAAAATCAGTAGATTTCAGTAGATCAGTTGTTTTGCATGTTTGAAAATATTGATATTATGTTTGGTATCTTAAAAATATCCCAATCATAAAAATGTAAAACTTTTCAATACTATTAATATTTCATTTTATATCTCTGCATACGAAGAAAATGTGTTCACTCTTTACTTTATGTACTTGAATTCTTAGTTTGATTTCTCATTAATTAAAAATAGTAAGTATTCAAATTGCACGCTTCATACTAAACTCTTCCAATAAATATATATTATCTACAAAATATTTGTAAGATTTAAGACGAGTAAGAAATATTCTAAATTACATTTACAATTTAATTGATAATAGTTTTGTTTATATAGTGTTCAGTATCTACTTATTAAGTGAGTTGAGTAATTTTGGTTTCAGGAAAAAACTACCAATATTAACTTTAAATTCAACGCACGATGTTTGTAATTTACCCAGTGCTTGTTTCAATGAAAACCCTTATCACTGACATTAGGCTCTGTGGATGCCAAATGCATAACACACATAACAGATTTTATGTTACAGATGCTCAATGAAGAAACTTCTCATATTAACTTAATCTAGATGCAGAGCAAATGAGATCATTACGATTGTAATATTTGCGTACATCTAATATTTAGGATAAGAATACATACCATTTCATGGCTCCGGTATTTACCACAAGAAAACGAAACGTCACTGGCATAACCACATGAAAAACCCTGCTTCTATAGGGATTCTGGGTTGAAATGGATCATACGATTTTATTTGTAAATTAATTTATTTTAATAAAAATATATGATATAGAATATATAGATTCGAGGTATACATTTCAAAAAAGTACGTACATGAGTCGGTTGTGGGTCTCAATATTTCAGAACTACGAGTGTCTTAAAGACATTCATGATGTTTTGAGTGAATATTGCTGATCGATGAAACACTTTAATTTAAACTGTTACAAACTAATCGTGGGACACATTATGACAGCAGAGCGAAACCATCGGCACCTGATAAACACAGATTGATCACAGGAACACACAAAGTGTGCAGACATCAACTCTGCTATATCTTGTTTATCTTGTGGTTGTCGGGAAAACAAACTTTGCTACCAAGTTGTCTATCTGCTGTTTTATCAGGAAACACGAGTCAAACAGTAAAGTGTTGGTTTAGTAATTATTTACAATTACTTTTCAAAAAAATACAAGTTCACAATTAAACGTCACTTTATAAGACTGTAAACTACAATGTCTAGAAATAATGTAATTGCTTATGAAGGAATCAGGATTTTTCGCAGAGTTCCCACTGTTCGGTGATACAAGAAATCAGTACCACGACGGTTCTAGATCTGAAATCTGGCCTCTTCCACAGGTGGATTAGCTAACCTCAAAAATATCTAAAATCTAAGTAAAATGCGCAAATAACAGCGCGTCGTGATACGCATAAGTATGCAACCACAAAATAAATTGGGGTTTAAGGCCAACCACTCCACCTTTAAAACATGCATGTAATAAACACAAATGTTTTAAGGTATTTTACATTAAAATAAATGCCTTAAAATGTAATGTATTTTCTTTAGAATTATAAAAAAATAATTCGAAATAAAGAGTAATAGATAGATCCCCATTGATCGAGTAACAACTGAAAACTAACCTGTCTCCTTTAAAACCTTCCATCATCGTCAGAAACAAACTTTAAAAACAGACAGTTGATTTAAAAAGGTCAAAAACAGTTGATTAGTACTTACTAGTATTATTAACAACGAGTAAAAACCCTCGATTGTAAAAAATAGTCCAATACTGAAACTGTATTATTCTTAACATCGCTTTAAGCGATGCTGTCAAGTTACAATGACTTGAAATTTGTAAAAATATTGGGAAGCAAATATCTAAAGGATTTGACGCTGATTTTACACTGTCAAAGAATTTCGAACTATCTGTATGACCACCTTATAGTTGCGCTAAATTAGATGCTGTTCATCAGTATTCCTAACCTGCAGCTCTACAATATTGGACACTACACATTAGTAATACGAGTATAATGTAATAAATTTCCATCTACACGAATGAAAGTTATTTTAATGGTGATAAAATAAGATATGGCAGTCTTCATAGGAAAGGTATTATACCTAAAATAAACTGATCTTTTTAATTTATGTGACTTCTACCCTTGGCCGCCTGGCTACATGACAAAATGCAGCCTCTTCAACTGAAGAGGCTGCATTTTGTCTGTTGAAGGGGTTGAAGAACTCTGTTGGTTAAACTGCTATTTCATTTACCCAGGCACATTTACAAGTCACGAGACTGACTTGAATGCCCTTATTGTGATTTCCTCCGCAGCCGAGATTCAAACCCCTATTAACTCATAAACTCTCCTCAGGAGGTTCCTTTCTGGCTGGTTTATACCTTCCAATTGAACCCACACTGGGCAGAGCAAAAACCGTTGTCACCTAAATCTGGGGAACCTTATAGATGTCCACATCACTAACCGCAAATGTCGAGATTCTGGGGTGCAAGGGTATTCGATAGGTCTAGTCTACTGCTGGAGATGGCGATGGAGTTGGTGGAAATCGTTTCCTAAGAGTCAAAGGTTCTTGTTAACCTAGACACAAGGGTGTACTACCCCTGCCTGATTTGAATGGAGAAACTGGTTCAGAGCTGCCTTCCTATTCTTCCGAGGGGGAATCATTAAGCGGAGATTAGTTCTTCCTCGTGGATCTCGAAAGGAGGCGGCCCCTGCCCCTAACCTTACCTTTCCAGAATGTCCTGTCACTCCGGAAGTAGCGCAAATGGCCTAATGGTGCAATTTTCTGATTTTCTTGTCCTAAGAGAACAAAAAAACCCTAAAATCCTTGCTCCGACATGTGCTGTGTTGCGTTAAATGATCGAGCATGACAATACGATATTATTAGTCCTAAAACTACAAATATTAAGGTGTTCTCGACAAATGGCCACTTTACTAGCATGCGAATCACTTAATGTGAGAAATCTATTTACTACCTAAATCTTGATGATACAGGTAATTGGTATTATTTTCTTTTGTGCCAAATTCAACTCATGTGCCCTTTATGAGACCAATACAAACTCTGAATATGTGAGCAGCTGTATCTGACAGAGAGGAACTGGATCGGCAGTAAACACCCAAAACCTATTCTCTTCCAGGCGGCTTTTATTAACTGCCAATCGATCACTGTCACGAATCACCTTTTTATTGTTATTTTGTTCAAACACAGCTATAATATGTAGAGAAGGTGACACTCAATGAATAATTTTGGATTTTATCAGAGTGCTGTAATTTTTAAAATACTTTTCTGTTCCAATAAAATACAGAACCTATTTAGTTATGGTAGGTGGTGCTTTTCCGAAACAAGATTTTCAGAATTAAAATTATATAGCCATAGGAAATAATCGTTGCATTTAAAACAATACATTAAACCTATAACTAGAAATTAAAATAAAACTTTTTGAGAGTATTAAATAATATTCCTGCCGAGCAATGATTAGTATTCTAGAAGTATTCCAACAATTGTTTGGAATTTAATAGAATCTTTTCTCTTCTGTTATCAGTACAATTTATTCAAATATTACCTTTTTTCACGATTTTTACAATGTACGTATTACTGTTATATTGTTCAGTATCACCGACAAGATATGACAGGAATCGCAACGCCTGTAAGATATCGGGTTAGTTGAACACGAGGGAAACAATGAAAGCTGAGAGGTGAAGAGCAAATTGAAACAAGAGAATGGAAACAATGATAAATAACATGAGACTAGTAGAAGGTGATGTGAGTAATAGAGAAGAGGGTGATAGTGTTACACTTGATAGCTGGTTCTGCGGCTGTGGCACGGTGAACCGTCCGTGACTAAAGCATTACACAATTTAGGCTATTTTATAGGTAAATTTCATATAAAAGAACCATAAAGTGTAATAACATGAAATCTTTAAATCACGACAAAAGTTCGGCTTAGAATGCACTCAGAATAAATGATATAACGAATATTGTCGCTATTCTTAGAAAGGCTTGTCAGTTTCAGCCCAGTTTCTAAATAGGTTTCAGGCGATAGTTTATAGATTCAATGACAATATTCTGAAAATGTTTTTGCTGCACTTATAAAACTTTACAATTTGATTTTTTTTAAACAAAAACACATTGGCTTTCCGATGACATCACTTTACCATATTGTCAAATGATTTGCCTAATAAAAACAACAACTGGTAGCTTATATTTCCTCATTATTAATTAATTAGCAATTACCCGCATTACGCATCCTCCTGCAGTACAAAAGGGGCATCGAAGGAGTTCTAAATGCATCTTAAGCATTTTTGAGTAGAATGGAGGTAATTGAAAAATATCAATAATCTGAACAGTTTGAATCATAATATGTCCAAGTTAAACATGTTAATGAGCCTTCAGTTGCAGAAGTGTGTATTTCAGAAAAAAGTGAATGTGTATCGAACGTTTCATGGCACGTCAATCACGTAGTTATTATTGTAGTTACTATTAAGTTTTTAAGTTTAGTGGGTTAGAGTCTCGAAGTTATTAATTTATAGTAGCTAATATCGTTAAAGAGTGAAGTCCTAAAGTCAGAAATTATATCAGTTTCTTATTACGCGTCTATTAGGTACCATAAACGCTTGGTATAAAAGTTTTTATAAAATTTTAAATTAATTTGTTCCAAATTTAAATAGGCTTCAGTACGATTTTTGTAACTAAGACCAGGGGATGGAACAGTTTTCATGATTAAGACATACTTTCTCACGAAGCACCCTTAACACGAAAGTACATAAGAAGTTTCACGGTATATAGTAGGTTAAATTATGAAATTTAAATAGGTCTAGATTTAATATTGAATATTAATTCGGCAAATACATAATTTATGGTGACAAGAAACTAATATTTTTTTAAATATGAGTTTACAGTATACTACACTTTTCTCCCAATCTAATCACTAAAACATTCCGTCCCCCCCCCCCCCAAATAACCCCCAAAGTCAGAGTTAATTATTTTGAAAAATCTAAATTTCAAGAGATCGGTAGAAAAGGTAGTGAAAATACGTTCATAGTTGCAGTTATTATGAATGTTTTAGAAAATCACAGTATTTAACCATTAAATTTTCATTGAAACTCTTGAAACCAGGTGCACTTGACTCATCTAAAATATGCATATACACTATTGCAGTGCTTAAAAGGCTCATATAAAAGTGTGACGCAACTATTCAATTGTTTTGGGTGACAGAACCACACATCCATTTCATCTATCCGAGTGAAATTGCACATTTATCGTGTTATTCGGATTGGTAAAGTCATGTTGGGGAGAACTATCGACCTGTGAACGCTTTTAATCTTTATTATATTTACGACGTGGGTACTGACAGTGTATGGACTGCCGAATAATTAAAGGTAGCACTCTCATTACTGTTAATGCGGTAACCTGTCCGCCTAACATCACTTCAATTAACGTCCTGGTCTGTAAAGCCACGTGGCAGCACCTTGGCCACAACACTTGTGGAAATAAAGGTCGATAACAAGTGAACAGTGGAGTGGGTCATTGGAGTGAACATTAGAAAATTACAGATGTTAGTATACGTGTTGTTCACATGTGCTGAAACTGTCTTAACACTTATCACAACAATGCAATGAAATTTTTACTAAAAGTCAACAGATAGCTTATAGTTGATGACGCCAATTTTTATTTTACAAATAAATATTAGTGGGCCAGTTTAGCTTAACCTTTAGATATTAAATGACAGATAACTCCTATTTAAAATTGTAATAAATTTGAATCTAGACTCTCTGTAAGGAATTTAAAAAAAATAGAGGATTAATAACACTTTAAGTTAGAAGTTATAATTACATATTTCAAGGTATCATTAACTATTTCGGAAAAAGTTTCTGTACGTAATAAAAAAATAATATTTAAATTTAAATAATTAGGTCTGTATGAACCGAAGTGTACCTTATACAATTGATATACATATGTAATTAATTGAAAAATAGTTATTGTGTTACTTTCACATTGGCTATGAAATTTCGAAAATCAATCTAAAAAATACTGAATGATATATTCTGTCCATTACACCAAATGTCTTCCTTTTATGAACTCAATGTTATTGGCCTATCCGAAACTATTTTGAATATAAGTTTGTGTAATTTAATAACAGTCTGTCAAACAAAAAATACATAAATTTTGAGTAAAACAAGTTTTTTGATTCTGACAAAAAGTATTTAGACAAGCCTACTTTTCAAAAAAATATACAACTGGAAATTTTAACAATTAAAAAAATTAGTTTAACTTATTTTCAGTGAGTATTATTAGCACGATACAAGAAATTGGTGTTTTATATACTTTAAACGTTGAAATAATGAAGAAATTCACTTTAAATGAATGCCAATAGTATTAAATATTTCTGTAACAAATTTTAGTACAAAAATAAATACTGATAGTGATATTCATGCACAGGACAAAAACCGTAAACAGCAGTGCAATGTAATGGACTGTCTCAGAGACGGACGAGATTACTCAAATCACACATTACGGTGGCATCCGTGCATACAGCTAAGTTAATGTATTATCCACTTACTAACTGTCCCAGTGGTATCCGGGTTGTAACGTTGGACAAAAACCGTACAATTGATAGTGCAATGTAATTAGTGGAGTGATTAAAAAGTAGTTATTGCTACCACTTCAGTATTTTATAGTTAGAGCTTCACTTAATGTGATTAAAAAGAAGCTAGAAACTACACCCCTGTAGTTGTATCTTAACTTTTCTAGAATAGAAGTTGTAACTTCACTTTTGGTGTGATTAAAGTATAGTTACATCTACCTACCTATAGATATATCTCCATTATTTTGGAGTCTGTAGATAGGCACACTTCACTTTTATGTCTTGCGTGACTTTTAATGGCGATGTTTATGCAAGTACGGGAAAGAAGAGTGTACGAGTGAAAGAAGAGTATTGACTAAGTGCAAGGAGCTGATGCGGTTTGAAAGTGAGAATATAGACTTTTTAGCAGAACAATTTCTACCGCCTAGTGACGAAAACTCGGGGGAAAGCACTCACTCCAAGACAACGATTGGAGATTTTTCTTCGTTATACAGCTGATCCGGGGTTTCAAAGTGGTGTAGCAGAGATATTGGAGTGGACCGTTCGACAGTTTGTAAGAACATTAATTATGTGATGAACTGTATTTTGGAAAACGCAGACAACTGGATACATTTTCCTTCTACAGTACAAGAAATAAATAATGCAAAGTTGATGTGGCAAAGAAATTTTGATTTACCAACTGTTGTAGGTGCATTAGATTGCACGCATATCGAAATAAAAAAACCATTCAATGTTCGGTGATGAGTATATAAACGGAAGGGTTACCCCAGCATCAACGTGCATAGCAACATGTGACAGTCAAGAAAGGTTCACTAGCGTTGCTGCAGAGTGGCCAGGATCAGTGCACGATTCTAGAATATGGAGAAGGAGTCCTGTTCGGGATATTATTTCTCGTTATGACGGTGCTGCGTGTTTACTTGGTGACTCTGGCTATGGTATTTCTCCTTGGTTTAATCACCCCGTTTCCAAACCTCCTCAAAACCGATATTCAGCGTCGATTTAAATCGTGTTCATGCAAAGGAAAGGGTGTGTGATAGAAAGGGTGTTCGGACAGTTAAAGAAGAGATTCCCGATACTTGGCAACTGTGTTAGATTGTCTCTAGACAGAGTACCAAAAGTAATTGTCACCTGTACTGTGCTGCACAATGTAGCTAAACACCTCAGAGATCCTTTAAATTTTGAAGACGACGCGAATGAAGATGGGTGTAACGAGGATGAAGGAGGCGAAGAAGTGTTCGAAAACCAAGCAACAAAACAACGTGGCGAACAGAAGCGGAATGAAAATGCTGGGTTTTATTTAAATGTAAGTAAATTGTACAAAAAAATAAAATTGTTAAAAAGTAAAGAGGACTTTTTTTTGAAAACCTAGATTAAAATACAAACCATACAAATACAAATAAAACCATAGGCCTAGTACAAATGTGCAGGGCCTTTGACATAACCCACAGCTCAATGAACACTGTTGGCAGGCATGCACATAACGTACGTGGTGCATTCATGCCATGTAAGCTATAAATCTTTTTTTTTTCTTTTTTTTTTTTTGTGAGGATAAGGATAGTTTATTATTGGGTAACTGGAGTTGGGTTTAACTAACCGCTAAGTTACATATTAAAACATCAGATTAAATGAATAGTCATCAGTTTGAGTTTCTTTCTCAACTGTTCCTCCTTTCAACTTTTGTAACTCAATTTTTTTCTTTTTCAATTTGAATTTTCTGTAATTCTAACTGTTGCAAGAGAACAAGTCTCTGTAGTTGCGGCGTATTCAAATCTTTTGTTTCACCTGTTTCGTATGCCAATAGTTTTTTGTTTGCGGGCCTTGTATACGAGTTGTCAGCTTGAGTTCTCAACTTTTTCTCAGGTTCAGATTCATGAGGTTGGGTAGTTATTGCGATTGCGGCTGCAGCTAAGTTTTTTCCACTCGTCACTGCTGTCATTTCTTGTCGCTTCTACTGAGGTTGACTGACATGCTCCAGCTGCAAAACTGCCTGGTACTTTTGTAAAAACTGGGTTTTCAGCCTCACCCAATAATGCCAAAAGCATTTTTTCCCACTCACGTAGTTTAATTTTTTTATTTCCTGTAGCTTTCACATCAGATTTCTTTTTTTATTTTTGTTTTCATATTTTGGAGCATTTTGTTCATTTGAGTAGCATTTTACTTCATTTCCTGTAGTTTGGGAATACGTTAGAACACAAGGTTTCCCACGCTTTCTTCTTTTCTAATAAGACTTTGGGAACCCTTTGACTTTTCCAACAACACAGTATTTTCTGATAATATTTTTACAAATAGCTCCCTATCCGCAACCAATTTCTTATCAACGTCTCCTTCATCTTCAGATGATGTCATGATACCTATAAACAGGATAAGCAAGAGAACACGAGTGGTAACAGGAACACGACTCAGAACGGCACGTGAGTTGTCTGTATGGCCTGCGCCGCACTTCACCGCTGCAGACTGGAAGAGTGCGGAGTGGGGGAAACAAGTCTGAACATGAAAAGTAGCTGCATCTACACTAGAGTTGTATCTACCCGTAGTTGTATCTCCAATTTTTATAGAATAGGGTAGTTGCAACTACGGAGTGTTAGCGCGTGTTTTATCACTCCAGTTTGAGATAAAGCTATCACTACACTGTAGTGTCTACTATGAAGTTTGCTACGTTTTAATCACTTCACTCAATGTACTGTCTCAGGGATGATATTACTCAATACCACACATTGCGGTGGCATCCGTGCATACGGTTAAGTTAATGTATAATTCAGTTACTATCTGTCCCAGTGGTATCCGTGTTGTAACATAGGACAACAAGCACGCTATTGACAGTGTTACCATTTACTGTTTCATCACTCATATTTTACTTGTACCTTCATACCAATAACATTCGTTTAGACGTTATCATCTCTAATATTTTACCCTTTTATATTGTTAGTTAAGTAAATGAAGATAGAAGAAATATTTTATTCATTAATATACGCGTTGAGCATAATAGAAACAGAAAATGAAACAGTTATTAATTCAGTATTTTCGTAGCAGAGGTTGAATATAACTCATCTTTCTCTCGCAAATTCAAGCCGATGACAATTAAAAGTCATCTGCAGGGAACATTAATTTGCCTGGTCGCAAAACATGCTTCATTGCTCTAAGTCACTGCAGACGTTTAATGGCGTGAAAATGGAATCATCTCGGACGTTATTGTTTCCACTTTTTTATTACTTGAAAGCAATTTGGTGTAAAAATATTTTATTTGACAAACTTTTATAACTTTAGATTTGAACTTATTCAACGAAGTAGTTTTAACCACAGCAGTTTTCTTTAACTTTTATTGTTTCAGATATTGATGAATTTCTGTTTTGAACGAACTTGTTGTAACATGCAACCTTGTAAGACAACAGAATTACAAAACAAATTGGAAGAGGTAATGAGGGGGTGGAGATGGTGATGTTTGTGAGTGCTGGTGAGAGGGGGGGGTTAAAGGGTCACCAATCAGCAAAACTGCAGAAAGTGACCACTACTGTTTGCAGATTGGATTTGTGGCTTGCATGATTGGCACTATGAATTATTTATAGCCGAAAGTAGGGCAATGTGTTCAGTATTTACCATAACTCTGTAGTGTGACTTGAAATTCTTGACAGTCCATATTTTAACCTTTTTTTTGTTCAGTCACATATCATATAAAGATTACATAATGAAAGATTAATACTGTCAAACGTTACTGGTGATTACGATTTTTGTTTATTTCTTATTTATTCACTTTGCCATCAAAATTATTCATCCTCTACATGTAACTTTAATCGGTTTATGATTATGCGCCAATTCGAAAATAGTAATTGTAATCTATTAAACTGTTAATGCTAGAATACATTACGGCAATAAACGTTACACTTTGAATTGTTACCCATTATTAAATAGTATTGTACCGATTATGATATCTTAAATAGCATAATTTTAGACTTGGATATGTAGATGTCACATTTAACATATTTAGCTGTTTGTAAGGAGTTGTTCTATCTTTGATACAGGATAACATAAAAATAGGTTGATATAATTATTGTAGATTTTGTTTTACACTGATTTACTGTAGCAGAGAAATAAATTAGACGTGAATTATTATCTTAAACGTGATCTTACATAAGAGAAATGCAAAACTGTGCATAATCAGAAATTTCTATAAATAAATCCATGTGGATATTTTAAATGTCTTAACTCATTATCTCATCTTCCAGTGCAAACTTATACACAATACGTATGCGAATGATATTAAAATACAGCCTAATACTTTGAATTTAATTTATTCTAACATGTCAATTTCTAAAGATTTTATTTAATAATGAATATGATTCATATTAACGTATAACGAAAATTATTTTAGAAAGAAAAGAAACAATTTCACTCTATATATATAAAATAATAAATAATGGAATCTAATAAATAATAATTTGCAATAGCAATGTTGTAGAATATAATTCTTATAATTTAACTTGATATAACTTTATTTATATGAAAATAATATGAGGATCAAAATAAATGTAATTGCATTGTAAAATTAGCTCTGTAAAAGTTCCCTAAATATTAATGGAAATTCATTAAGCATATTTAAGAACAATTTGCACTTAGTAACCACTTTTCAGTCTGTCTTATAATAGCTTTGACTAGCTCTATTTTAATTGTAAATACTTTATTGTTTGGAGAAGAGCACGTCTTCATTTTAAAGTACTTATTGGCTGGGCGTTAGCGAAGCCTATTATTCGTGGAAAAACTTAATTCTTGTCTGACTGTCTGTCTATCAGCAAAATATCACGAAAACAAAGTAATCTATTGACTTGTAAGTTTAGTCAAAGTTTCATGTCTTTAAAAGCAAAATTGAGTTTAATGATGATGCATGTCCTCGATGGGACTGGCTGAGCGTTAGCAAATAGTTTACTCTGATATTATAGGTAACCATGATGGCAACAAGGAATAAAAAATACATTTTTTTTTTTCGTTACGTTGTATTTATATATTTAAGGTTTTAAAAGCTTTTTATTTAACTAGTGGAAATTTACCATCAAACATTAACTTTTTTAGACGAGGTCTTAAAATTTATAGTAATTTTAGAGTTCCTAAACCTAATGTAACTTTTTATACAAAAACATTTAACTATACAGGGCTAAGAATTTTAATAGGTTGCGGCAAAATATAAAAAATATTAAAAAATCAAATAAATTCCTTAGAAGTGTTAAAACTTGGCTTTTAAGTATGGACAGAAGCAACGTTGAGTATCTGTTAACTATTATTCAATAAGTAATTTGTTTTCTCTTATAGTGTATGTTACTGTGACACGTAAATATCGTAGTGTACTAAGTGTCTTTAAAATAGTCGTGCTTCAGTAATAAAATAAAACCTTTAATATTTATCATTTTGGTTTGGCGGTCTGTGGCAATGTTTAAACATATATTTTCTTTAAAATAAGTATATTCTGTTTATTTTTAAATTCACGAAGGGTAAGTTTAAGTTTTGTTAATTCTGTTTTGTAAGCTATAAAAAGTGTAAGAATAAATTAATTTATGGGATTAGTAGATATAAATAGTTATAGTGTCTGCAACCGCAAATGAACTCTATCTGAATGAACTTATCTGATGGAATCCCTTTTCAGGCTATGCTTTTGGGACCCTATTTTCCTATTAAAATTATATTTGGTTTTGTCAAATATAATTTGACAGAGTTTTATATTATGTTAGTATGCATTTGTAATACTCATATGATTTTGTCTTGCTACTAATATTTATGGTTTTTAGGAAATAAACCATTTGTTCATTATTCATTTGTAAATAAACTGGGTTTCAACCATATGAGATTTAAAATGCGACGTGTTAACTTATGTAGTTTATTCATATGTTAAAAAGAAAAAGAGTGAATATAATGTTTAAAATTGATGAAAAATTATTACTTCTCGCACCCTTGTGTTGTATTATCCTCTATACCACGCCAGAATTTCAATATTTTTGGACACTTCTATGAAACCTAACTTAATTAACAAACATTTTGAATGTATTATGTGGAAAGATATTAGAAGAAAGATTTAATATGTGGATTTTAAATTTTGCATGAAACTTTATTTCTAGACGGAGAAGAACAAGTTCTGTAACTGTTCAAGTCCGGATGATGAACAGACTGTTAAGGTTGGATAAAATCATTGAATCCTATTATTTATTAATTCAATTTCACTTTTGGCTGACGTGGGGATCTACATTTTTTTCTTTATGATGTCTGTCTGTATATATGATTTCAGGGCATCTCGAAAACGAAATGAGTTATGGACTTTAAGGTTTGTGAGACGCTTCAGCGATGCAACATTTGGTGTAGCGAATGCATAATTTCCCATAGAATAGCTTATTTTATAAATTATGTCAAAGTTTTAAATTTATTATTTGTATGAAAAATACTGGCATCATCCGCTTTCAAAACATTTAAAATAAATAAAATCCTTACTTTATTTCTTGGAAGATATGTGGAATCGGTAAATCTATGTCGCGTGTGACACTCATCTGCGACTATTATTTATCTTGGTATTTGTTACAATATTATATTCTAGCTTCCATGATAAAACAAACTCAGCGAGTATGTTTTTGCATGCTAAGTGACCTATGATTCAAATTAATATCTAAAGGCACATCTTAATGTAGTCATTTTCTAGTCAGTCAGGTGGAAGACATCTATGTCTATGAAGACATTCTGGCGGTCTCTTATTCTGGTCATTTTCAAAGGTAAATCTGGTCTCCCTTAGAATTCAGCCTTCTTCAAAGGTCCGTCAGGTCATCCTTAGCAGATCTATCAAGTCATTGTTAGAGGTTTGAATGGGCACATTCAAAGATCGGTAAGGCTATTTATTATGTACAGGACAATGCTTTACATGTTTGTTACAAATGTTGTAATCTCATCGTTATTGAATTTTAGCTATCATATTTACAATCATTGAATTATACGGAGTTTAAATTACACAAATAAATCGTCATATTAAATGAATGCGTTAGATGACTGAGCATAGTACAACGAATATAATGTTCCTTTCAGCCTTTATATCTAAACAAATAAATTAATACATATTTAAGAAAAAGAGAATGGCTAATTTATGGTTCTAGAATGGTTTAGAAGGGGAAGCAAATAAAAATATAATGATATAACTTAATTCTAAAATATCCCAAATTATCAATTTTTTATTTAAATTCTCTTTAGTGTAGAATATAGAATATATTTTTTAAATAATGTTATATTCCAAAAATTCCAATGTTTCCTCAGCATGTTTGCGGTTAAAGAACAAAAGATAGTATATAAAACGCGAAGATTGACAGAGAAGACAATGTGAAGATGTGAAATAAACTAATACAGACCAAAGTGGATACAGCGCCCGTGTAGGAACGTCTTTATGAGTTATGGGACGATTTTTGTCACTGTCTTTTCTATTTCTTATCTCCATTACATACCGAGTTGTACTTGAGTTGCTAATCGAAATAATATTGTGTAATTATTTGTAACGCCATATTAGATTATTTGAAGAATATTATTTATAAAAATCTCTATTTTGTGGGTGGGGGGGGGGGGGGGTGGGGGGGGGGGGGGGTGGGGGGGGGGGGGGGTGGGGGGGGGGGGGGGTGGGGGGGGGGGGGGGTGGGGGGGGGGGGGGGCACTAACAAGGTCAAATTTAATAAACTTACTGTTGACTTTAAAACTGTTTCAAGGGATATCGAGTCTACAGTTTTGGGATTCAGTAAAAAGAAATTTACATGGAAATTAAACAAATCATTGAAAAAGGGTTTTAATCGCATAACCTGAAACATTAGTAGGGTATTGAATAATATTTAAAAAAATTTTATGATCAAGCTTTTAAATTTAAATTTTAACCTTTCTCTTTTCCCAAAATTTACCCCAAAAAATGCGAAAAGCGATACTTTCTCTTTTAAATATACAAATTGACTTTTTTAATAAATTTTTGGGTGAAAATTTTTAAAAAATTTGAAATGAAATGTAAAACTTCTTTATTATGAGGCGAAGCTAGGATTTAAAATTCTCTCTGCCATTTTTAAAACACAACCATAAAAAAATATAATTTTTTTAAAAAATTGGGTTGTTTAAGCTAAAAAATTTAATAATAAATGAAAAATGGGGGAAAGTGGGTGGTTGATTTACTAATAATCAACCCACGGGCCTTGCAAATATATAAGGTTTGTTTGGTTTCTGCAGTTAAATTCAATATACAGTCCAATCGCACATGTGGGACAAATTTTCCCCCATTCCTAAGAGACATAAAATGTAATTACAACGAATATTGTGAAACGCGACAATAGTTTTCCTCTGACTGATAGGAGACTGAAACCAATAACGGGAAACCCGGTAAGAACCGTCAGTGGTCCGGAACGACGCGCAGGTAAAGGGAACCCAAAGACGCGGAACGGCGGAACAGAGTTCACGTTTTGCCAACGCGGGATACCAATAACGGACACAAGTGAGACATTAAACGCAAAACAGTGGAGCGAGGAAGGAAAAATGCGATATTAAAAACAAGGGGCTCTGCTTCCCAATAGTAGTGACAGACGAGTTATAGATGGTGGCATCCCGCTTCAACTCCCCACCAAATTCGTTTCTTCCACCACGCCAACAGCTTGGAGAAGGGAAGAGCTCCAGTGAGATGAGCTCCTGATTTCGGTGAGGTGGCTGCCGGCTCCCTAAACAGGACTGATTCCCTCGCCTGCCATTATGCAAATACCACTAAATAGTGACCGATTGCACCCCGTCTCTACTTCCCATCATTCATAAATATAAGGATAATCAGTATCCGTGTGGTGGCTTTTTTTGTTTTTTGTGGGGGGCTTCCTTGCATCATATTCAGGGCCTTACTTGTAAACAGTGTCCAAGGCACCAAGACATGGGGCTTCTTATAAATAATTCCGCTATCGGGGGAAAGAAAGAAGCAAGGGAAAGAAGCAATAATATTATGTGATTGCAATAATCGGATTTGCCTGAATGTTTTTTAAATCCTTCAAAAATCAAAGGCACTTTAAAATAGACCCCTTCTCTGATACAGGGAACAAAAATAGGTAACATGGGCTGAACGAAGCGATTGCAATGTTTTTCAGTATTTATAAATGAAATAATGAGTGTGACAGGTAAATGAACAACATGTTTACGTCTTTTAACGCAAAAAGTAGATTCACCTTCAAGATTCAATTCGAAAATGATTCAAATTGTTTGTTTCCAGATTATAGAAGATGAACATTTATAAACTACTTCGCCACACAAATTATAAAGCCTTTGAAAATGATGTACTAAAAAATATGTTTGAATAGACTAGATTACAGTTAACATTTCACCTCTGCTGTTCCGGTAATAAATAATCTGAGCATTCGTTTTACTTTAATTCTATAGATATGAATTTTGCAGCATAAATTATACATTTATTTAGTATCGAAAAATCTCTCATACATAAAGTATTGTGAAAATATAAACATTATAGCATTTAAAAAGAGGCAAAACCTGTTAGTTTTCTTATTTCATAAATCTTAAGGCATTACGGGTACACTAACAAAAAACCTACTAAAATTTCTGTACATTAAAAAGTCTGCTAAAAAAGAAACGTTTACAACATTTTTTATGAGGATCCTCACAGATATGTGAATACAGGTACGTTATTACTAAAAATAATAATGTTACAAAGTAAACTATCCCTCAGCTTCAACTCTTTAAATACTGATGTATTATAAATATTAAATTTGTAAATAGTAAATCTAATAAAATGGCTATTCATTTTTACAGGTACAATTCTGTTTGATTATCTTAAAATGTTTTGTAAAGCTTTGATATAATCAAACAAAGTGCTAAAACACTCGAATGCACTGTTCAAGGTCCACCGACCGAGAAGAAGATTCCAGATCTTTCTCATACCGTGATGGAACCGATTTGCCTGAACAACATCTGCGTGAGGAAACAAACGTTATCGATGGATACCAAGTGGGGGATTCCCGGTAGCGATAAGATTTTAGGCGCCGGCTTCTGTGGCCGCTCAGCATAACCGTGTAAGTAGAGGGGACATTACGCGATTACATCGGGGCTAAATTGAAAACACGATGATTAGATAGTGGGAAACAAGAGCGAGAGCGGTAGCGGTGCTGTGCTGTGGCTCCGGGCGGCGGGACACTGTTATTATATGGGACGGCAGTTGTGTTGCTTTTGGTGCAATAGGTATGTCAGTCCGGGCCCATATTCGGGAGCGAGTTATTAGGCGATCCCGCATACATTAGGGCCCATTAAACACGGGGAAACAAGCGTGGCTGCATGGCATCAGTGGGCCGCACTCCACACACACACACGCGCGCGCGCACACAAAATATGACACGTGATTGACGGATTGCTGGCACCACCATTACTTCTTACTGACGTAAGAGCTTCTCTCTACTGACCCACTTTACTTTTCCTAAAAGAAAGTTCAAGAAAATATAAACAATCTTCTAGAGCGGTTCAATAATTTTTTAACTACCAAAGAACCACGTAACTCAGATGCTAAAGCAACCTAAAATTACTTGAAATTAAAAGATATAAATTTGAGGAAAAACGGTTGAATTACTTACCGAGTGTCTTAAAATACCCTATTGTGGGGAGGGGGGAAAGCAAGCAGAAGAAATGTTCATACATAAAAAACTCCTCAGTTAGTCAAATAAACATCCCTCAAAGTAAGTCTTAAGTCATATCTATTCTTAATAAAGTTAGGGGGAGAAGGGAGGTTGAACTTTTATGACTTATAATATTATTAACATATGCTTCGCTTTCATCTTTCTATCTCTCTCTCTCTACTTTTCCTCCACATCCCTCTTGCACCTTTATTGATCGAGGAAGTTAATGAATATTTTTTAGATTACGCAAACATTGTAACGGTTATATAAGATGGAGAGTAATATGGAGGTCAGGAATATAGAAGTGTTTTAGTGTTTCTAATGCACATAATCTAATTTTCACGTCACTTTAAACAGTTTTACCCAGAGACTTAATCTTTGAGAGGAAATAACATATCTTTCATGAGCTGCACACATGAGTAGCTCATAATTTTAAGTTATGGGGGAGATCGGCACAGTACGAAGTGGGACAGTTAACATAAAAAATGCAGCCAGATTTTCACCTACGTTATGTAAGTCTGAAGAACATTAAAATACGAGGATACAAGGTCTGCAAAGATGTTAATGTTCTTTATGACACTTATGGAAAGCATCAATAGAACTCCTGTGTATCTCCGTAATGTGTCTTGTATTGAATCATAATCATTCTTTACGGTGTCTAGCGTGGACTGTGTTTTGACAAGGATTTCTGGCGTTCTATAAGATAAACCTAGTTTTTTATCCATGTATTTAGAAAATTCTACAGAATAGTAACGAATTATGGGAGTCATCCCTGTAAAGTACCAGACAAAAAAGATAACGCGATCTATTTAAAACCGCATTGGTGCAGCCGACTGGTCAACAGCCGTCACGAAACATTCCGTCATGAATATTTAAAAGATGAGTATTGGAACGGATTCTAATGATGTGGCCTTAATCACATTATCATATGTAAGGCAGCGGCGCGGCGTGGCGGTGGGGGATTACCGCATTTACAATGACAATGCTGATGTGACAGGGACGGGTAATGCGGGGCGTGTCGTGAGGGTGTGAAGCGGGGCTTCTTAGACCCTCGTCAATCGTCTGCTCGCGACTGTGGAGAAAGTTCTGGTCGGCCTTTCCTGTTGGGGAGGCTCATCTCCAGGGCAGATCTGTTGCCGGGATTTGTTATGATCGCACCTGACTCGAAACTGTCAAAGCAGGAGTTGAAACTCAACGAAACATGGATTCACATTGTAACTAATTTAGATTCAGCATCAAGACATGAATCGAAGCAGCCAAATTATGAACATTGTGTTTGGAACTTTGAACTTATTCCCTTAAAAATCCGAGTGTGTACCTGGTTCTGTTGATCGGTGGCCGGTCCTCGCAGTACATACAGATAATATTGTGTCCTTAATTATAAAAGTAAAAAACGTGCAAAAACAATAGCATTACTTTTATCAATTAACACTCATATTAGTTCTTAAACAATTTTAAGTAATCGTAGGGAAAATAGTTTTCATTATTAGTCGAAATGTAATTTGTTATATAATTGTTTTACAAGCATATTTAAATCTATGTCTATTCACAGGGTCCTTTGCTGATTGTACCTCGAGGTGTTAATTTAAGATTATGTAGAATACAAAGATCTAAACTACTATTCAGGTAAACTAAGCGAAGTTTATGTTACCGGAAAGGATTTAATGACCAACTTCTGTTTCTCCCTAGTATTTTTTTAAAAGTCGTCCTTTAAGTATAAAGTACACAGAAGAAGCTTTCAGTACCATAAGGTCACTATCGATCATCCATCCTAAAAGTCTATTAAGTTGCGGAAGAGATTTTAGAATGAGACTCTTATAACTATAAGATTATGTATTTTAAATCCAGCCAGTACAAATCACACATATTTGTAAAACGTGGGTTTTTATGTTCGTTCTTAATACGCCTGTTCCTGTTACCTGAGATGTCTCAAAAGGTTTGTGTCACTGAATCATCGATTTACAATACCAGGCTGAATATATCGAATCAGTTTATACAGTGGATAATCTGTAGAAAGCTAACAGTAGCAAAAAAAATAAAAATAGTTCTTTGTCAGTTCTTATTCTCATGGAACCTAAAATGTACTCAACATCTTAAAAAATGTTCGAAATACAACATTTGTTCTAATCGTCTAGGAAATTGTTTTAAACGTTATATACACTTTTTATTTTTCTCTAGGTTTATAAATAACGGAGTTGTTAATTTTTTTTAAATGTTTGAATGGCTGACATATTGAAAACGAAATGGCAGATGGTCACTAAGCTGTTAATTGTAAAATTAATCGAGATTGTAATGTAATATATAAGTTTTTCTATACCGAGCTTTAATTTAAAATTTAATACTTTTAAAGAGTTTTGGAAATGTTACCAAGCATGAGTGCTTTTGGGTTCTGGAATTCATGTTCAGTGACGTTATGCAACATTTCTCTTCAGTGCTACCATTAGGAAAATTGAAAAGGCTGATTTTGTGATACAGAAATCTACCAAACATCTGTTCGTTTACAAACAGCAAAACAAATCTTGTCATGTTTTGCTGTTTGAGTTCAACAGTTCCAACATATTGAGGTATTACTAAGGTGGCTATTATCATCAGCTTATTTAAAAACTGTAATAACCAAATTTATGATACTTACAACACACATTAAATCTGTATAATTGGTTAGTAAAAATCTAGTTTATTATATTAGCAATAATCGAAAGAAGTTTTGCTTTTCACCACTGTGGAGTGGTTCGGTAAAAAGCTTCAAACTTCATTCAAATAAGTTGTACTCAACCATTTTGGCATCCTTGCCGTTGGATTAGAAGTAAACTCAAGTAGAGCACTTCTTCATATTTACCAATATTACTTAGAGTACTTCTTCTACGCAGTAAATCTACTTGTACAAGAGGTGATTCATGGTCACACATTAGGTTGACAAAAGTCTTCACGGCCGAGAGGACGCCGAAAGGCCAGCCCTATAATTTAAAATGTTGGCTGAGGTTGTATACAGTTTAGTAGCGATATATCCTGTACAACGACCTCATCCGACCGTTCCCTTCTCTAACAAATCACTGACCCTGCTTTTAAATTACCTAGCCAAGAGGAAGATGGGACACTTCGGGGACAAAAGATGCCACAGAAATATTAAGCGGTGTTTTTTTTATTGAAAACGGCCTAGATAGCCTATTTTATAACGTGTTTCATTTTTTTTTAGTTATTACAATTTTCTGCTTTTCAAAGGAGATGTCAAGAAAAACATATCTTTAGATCATTATCTTCTAGGAATGATAGATTTTTATGACTTCACTGTAGTTCTATTTATATATTATTCTCACAGATTTGCAATAATAATAAACACTGACGCTGCTTACAGTTAAAAATATAAATACAAATTTTTAAACCCAGGCTCCTCAAGTTCTGGAAGGAAAACCATTAATATGAGGTGTTTTATATAATAGTTCCGATTCATATTCATTTGAAGAATATCAAACACTTCTTAGGAAAGTTCATAACAAGTAAAGTTTGCATTCATTAACGTAAAAAAAATACAACACGTTAGTTAATAACTATGTTTATAAGCTTAATCGTTTTAGTTTTATAGTGCTGTCATATTTAAATTACTTGGAACAATATTTCCGTAAAGCAGGAAAACTTTTAAACGACATCGAAATTAGTTAGAGAACTAAAATTATAATTAGAAAGAATACTGAAAACAGTTAGTTACTAAAAAACTTAACTTCTCTACTGGTTTTTCTAGGTGTTACTAGTATGGCTATCACTATTTATTGAAAAAAAAACTCGGTTTCAATAAGTGATTGTGAACTTGATTCGAGCTGACATTGAGGATTTGGCGTTTTTTCGTGGAAGTTTAAACAAATCTGAGGAAGAAAGTAACAATATGTTAGAATAAACTTTGGGAGCAAATGTCGAAAACTGGATGTATTCCACAAATTGGGCCGTTTTAAAAAAATAGGACATTTTTCCTCAAATTAGTTGTATTTTTCAAACTGTCCGGGTTACCAAACTGATAATGCAATCCTAACTGGCCTTGTTACCCAAATTGGTTGTTTCCCAAACGACGCAGCAGTTGGCTCACAGGTTTTGGTATGGAAGAATCAAATTAGTATCATAATTGCTATCTCATTCAAAATTTCTGGCAATTTCATTCTAATATTATTTTAAGGCGCTCCGATAGTGGGCTATACAACACAATATCTTAGGATTCTGTGGCGTAAATATCCTTCTTTGAAAACAGCTACAATGCAACTTCTATCCCGACGTAGCGGTGTGGAAAACTATAAACGTCTCAGGATTTAATAAAAGCAATATTGCTAAAAGCCAGAAGACAACAAAGACTAAACAACCAAAACTCTGATACAATCGTTACTATCGGAAAGTTATTTTTCGAGAGACCGGAGAACCAGTGTAAGTGTACCTAAACAAAAATATGTTCACGAGTGGGACGGTAAAAAGAGGGCCACGAAACATAGTTTTAAGTCAAGAAAAACACGTGAGAGAGTTTTTATCGCCGTGAGGATGAGATTTTGGGCGGAGAGCAACAGCCGATTATTTTGTATTTCCGCGCGCCGACAGGGGGGAGTGGATGGAGCGAGGGGGGACGGGTCTAGCATAAGCTCAATCCGCCGCTGTCATCTGAGTGAATTGACAAGATATCCACGTATGTAATCCTTACGTTGGCACCTTCTCCAGTTATGTTCAGGATACGAGCAGAGAGGAATATATAACGATCCGCAAAGCCCATCTTCGCCCGGCAGCCTGAATTTGACCCATCAACTCAATCCGTCCCGGTCCGTGTGTATGACCGCATATTGGCTTTTCCAGATACGTTCGTTCTTTTGCTCTAAGCATTTTACCGCTATCTCTACGCCATTCCAATTATTTAAAAGCTGTATTATGGTACTATAACTCATATAACTGTAAACAGTTTTTTTATGGATTATTTAATTTAAAACAAAATACTCCAATAATGTAGGTTGTTTTAAATTTCTGTGTGAGGCACTTTCGTAGACTACTCAATGGAGCATCAGAACCCATCCAATAGCTCGAAATTAAAAGTGGTAACAATAGTAATATCACACCAATTATACCAATGTTGTACTCAAATAAAAGCATAATGTCCCCATTAAAAAATCCAAGGAGAAAATATCTATGGACAGAACATTAATGTCTATGTATATTCTTAAAAAATAAAGTTGATATTTAGTTAGATCAAATAAAGTAACGGTGAATTTTTGAAAAAGAGCCCACAGTAGGGCCGTTGTTGTTTTACCTAGATTTAATTTGGTGATATCTTTATAAAAAAATTTCGTTTCCTTTTCATAGCATCGATGGAAAGTTTTATTTCTGGACTTTCATTTCAATTAGTTTTCACTTTTTAAAAAGAGTGTCCCAGTTTTGAAGTGCAAGTTTTTATACAGTGGTGTAATAAGCTTTGTTATAAGTCGACACCAAGGCATTACACAAACTCGGTCATTATCAAATAGTGGCAAACACGATGTATATTTGTTGAATATTAACAGTATTACTAAATCCATCATAGTAAATCGAAAACTCAAAACAATTGTTTATACCCTTACTAGTATTTAAATGAAGAATGATTTTCAATAAAGCGATACTAAATTGTAGCGAGCGATATAATTGATAATAAAATAATCACTGATACATTTTCGTATATTAATATTATTATATGTTTTTAATTTAATTAGTGTTAGTCCTTTCACCATTGCGTGGAAATTTGTCAGACGAGAGAGAGGAGAGTGAGAGAGAGAGGAGAGAGTGAGAGAGTAGAGGAGCAGAGAGAGAAGGAGAGATGAGAGAGGGGGGGGGAGACGAAGATGAAGAGAGAGATAGGAGAGAGAGAGAGGAGAAGAGAGAGAGAGAGAGGAGAGAGAGAGAGAGAGAGAGTGAGAGAGAGAGTGAGAGATGTAAAAAAATACGTCACACTTGTTCAAATTATGTAAAATAAAAATTTAGTATGATATCGTTATAGCTTCAGTTTATTTCTAGAATCAGCTGCTTTGTTGAACAATGTTAAAAAAGCCAGTAACCTAGCCTGTTGGAATTTTATGGGCAACAATGTAATTTTACTGGGAAAAAATAGCAAATGCCAAATAAAGTGCCTGAAATGTCCATTTAAAACGGAACTCGTAAATTTACTAACATATTGAGGAACTCAATATTCACGTCATTTTTATTTTACACGTATTATCCAATGCATTTAAAATACCCAAGTCCTTAGGTTTTGTTTTTTGTACAAGTTGTTATTTTTTATTTCAAAATTTATGTAAAATAAAATGTTAGGTTGCATATTTATAGCTTCAGTTATTCCTAAAAGTGTTACTTTGATTTCAAAAAGTTTTAATTTATAATAATCGTGCAAACTGTCTAAACACAAAGTTGTCTTTGGTGGCGCACTTGTTTAGTTTATTCATTAGGGTAATAATGTGTTGAAAGTAGTAAAAACCTTTTCCTGTTTTTTTACCAAAACAATACTGATAAATTGGGAACCAAACCCTTAGTTTTAATGAACTAACTGAGAAAAACACGTAACGCAATTGCGGAGGTGGATTTAGGCAAATAAATATGCAATTAGACTATCGTAATAGAAAAGCTATAATGAAATAAATATTAACTTTTTACTATATATGAATAATACTTATTTTAGAATATAAAAATTTTCATATCGGAATCGTTCAAACTAGGATAACGGCTGAGTCTTTATATTTATAATCCTTCGTTCCAAATGTCATGCCCTCGTTCAAAATATACACAGATTGGGAGATTCCAGCTGCCGAGTTTTGAAATACTAAATATGTGCGATTGGTGGTGAAGCTCTTTTTAAGTGGAATGAATGAAAGTATAAGCAGAATGACAAAACGCCAAGATTACCGCCATCGTACATCCGCATTTATTACTCAGCTGGATACGACTTTAACTGTATTTATAGTAAAGTTTCTGGGTTTATTGCATACTGAGGTCCTGATCAATGACTTCAAAAGTAATTTCTTTCGGATTTCCATTCACTTTTTGAAATGTCCATTCGATCAATTTCATTAAAGCGCAATAGTATGTTTGGCCCTTCCCCTACCTTCAAAAGATTATGTGTGTTTAATATAAATAATTGATGCATAAAAAAGATTATCCGTTAATTAAAAAATTAATTATATAGGCAGGCGCATGCCATTATATGGGTTCCTAGTTTGTTAGGCAACTATGATCCTTATACAGGTAAAATTGGTTGAAAAAACTTGTTACTGGCCATTAATGAAAAGATAATTTTACCCAAGGCTTGTTATGCAATCTAAAGAATAGGAAAATACTTAATTTTATACAAGTTGATTCTCTAAATTGGCTTAATATTAAGGGTAGAAATGTTACAACCTTTACAAATAAGGCTTTAAAAATGGTTTATTCGTAGTTTTTAAAGAACCACTGTGTGTACAAAGTCAATGTTTGAAAACATGCGAGAAAAAGTTCACTTTATATCTATCACATGTTAACTCTCCTTCATATCCTTGATACTTATTGAGTTCTTTTAGGGAGTGATCTTTCAGATCCTATCTAAAAGACCTAGGATAGCAAGATGATCTTCTATAAGAGCGCGAAGAAAAATAAATTACTTTCTCTTATTATGTTTCTTTTAACTCGAACAACATTAAATTTAAAGATATGTAAACATTTGTTTAACGTGGTGTATAAATTTTAACACGAGGAACCATCTGTGAATGTACATCAAGTACATAGTTAAGGTGCCTCGTAATGCATACAGGTCTAGCATAATGAAACCAAAAAACTTAGTCTAAATTGCTCTAGGTCAAACGAGCGCTGTTCAAATGTTAAGAAATGTAGTTACCATAAGGTTTATTGTATATTTGTTAGTCAATTGAAATATTAAAGAAATTAAATTGGGTTTTTCGGGTCAAAAAATGTTCGTGCTGGGATTTAGATAAAATAAAGTTTTAGAATTTCATAGATTATATTTTTGAAAAAGAGCAAAAACTTTTTGGCTGCCGTGACCAGGATTCGAACCATGGGTTATTGCGGCCACAACTGGGGGGGGTGGGGGGGGGGGGGGGTGGGGGGGGGGGGGGGTGGGGGGGGGGGGGGGTGGGGGGGGGGGGGGGTGGGGGGGGGGGGGGGTGGGGGGGGGGGTTGTGACGTATCATGTCCACGTCAGCACATATTAAACTGAGTCACAGCGAGGTCAAAATGTTGTTGTATTAACTATGTTCCGACGAAGTGTGAACCAGAAAACATATGTAATCACGACACTGGCTTCGCAAGCATACACTGAAATATGCTTGCAAGTTAAAACATTAGTAAGTGACTAGGAGTATATCCACAACTACAAATTTAATATGTAGGTACAAAATCAAGATATAACAGGAGTATAATTTCACTCGAATGGTCTTAAAATCTTTTACGCCTAACAACGACGTATGTGTCTTATGCAAAGTGTATACGCCTCGAACCTTAAAAAATCTTGTCCCCATATTGCCGTATTGTATAAAATGAAACTTAAGGTCGATATTCATTTATGTAAAAGTAATTAATACAGCAGTAAATATGTTTATTCAGTGCACTCTAAACACGCACAGAATTTGATTTATGCGTAGTAATAGAAGGCGGTTGTGGAGAAACGGTTTCTATTTTTTTTAGCTCAGCACATGATGGAATGAAAAATAATGAGAATTTCTGGTTATGTCTCATTATAGAAATTTATAAGTTGAAGTGTATAAAACGATTGATATGGCTAGTTTATGAAATGAATCTTTCTATCCCTAGATGTCATAAGAAAAAATCAGTATTGATGAAAAACTTCCATCAATATAACACACTACTTGACAGCACTATTCAACGACAGTTGGTAAGAAAAACGACTGCACTCGTTGGTCATGATGTACACTGTACAGAGTATAGCAATTGTGACTGAAACTTCCACGCCATTATTTACACTGCAGTATTGTGTTGATTGCAAACTGTCGCAGGGCAGCTGGCTCAACTACATTCGCAGAGTCATCGGATAGTCTTAGTGTCATTGTCAAGTGTTATATCTTCTCAGAACGAGTGCATTTTACAATGGTATAGTTCCAACAGCAGTCGAATCTATGCAATTTATTGATATAGCTGTGCAAAGTGTCAACTTAGGGAGATCAAAATAGAACACTTAGTAGATAATTAGATTCAAAGTAAATAGACTTGTAGAAAAAAGTAACCAAAATAGTTTATGTAAGAATAGAAGCGGAAAGACGGTTGTATAAGTTAAGTGGTGGAGAAGTCTGATTTACATTCTTAATGAAAATAAATAATAAAACTTGCAATATATAAAAATGTCAAACTATCATATTGGCCACTAGTATATGTTAGAATTCGAGATCAATTACTTTCATGAACTTTATTTCTCTCTTTCAGTAGTCTTGTGACCCTGTAGTGGTTGTTAACGAATGGAGCAAATATTATAAAAATAGCTCGAGGGTCCGTATTCTGTTTGTAAAAAAAACACAATTTTTTCACGTAGACACAACATTCAGACAAGCAATATACAGGATACATCTAGAAATCTGTGCAAAACGTATAATTCACGTTTTGAATTAGAATTATATATATATATATATATATATATATATATATATATATATATACTAATCACTGTGTTGAATAGAAGAAAACAAAAAACTATTTTTCACTTCTATATTTCGGGGGATTTAATACCCCCGTCTTCAGGAAGTTTTAAATAAAAATGAATATAAAACTATAACATGTAAACAAGAATTATTAAAACATAAATGTTATATTAAAAACATAAAAAATATAGAAGTGAAAAATAGTTTTTGTTTTCTTCTATTCAACACAGTGATTAGTAAGTAAGCCATTTGGCAGATACGAAAATCGACCAACAAAAGCCTGCTGGTAAATCTTATATATATATATATATATATATATATATATATATATATATATATATATATATATATATATAATTTTTAATTTGCTTATATCATTGGAAACTGTGTATATACCCGTATTCATCGTTTGTAAGTTAACAGACTCTGTTGGAAACTGAAATATAATAACAAAGAATACTGACCTTAGTATTTAGAACATGTTATATTTCTATTTTAAAGAGGTATTATAAACTACCTACTGAATTCATTATTAATGTTTCTAAAATTATAGCTCCTAATTATATAGATCAGACACTGGTTAAAGCACATGGATGTGGTGGTGTGTAATCACTTGTGTTAAATTATTTAATTTTTCACCGTTTGCTTAGAGGATAATCCAACGAACAGATCTAACTGTATGGGAATACTGAATAATAATAAAAATGGAGAATTTGTAATTAAATCATTACAATTAGATGTGTTTGAATGAGTAATGAATGATTCAATGGGGTAGGACACGCTCTGTCTGCCCTGCAGTCTGCAGGTTGCAATACAGTAATCCCATATAAACAGTGACCAGCAGGCCGTGAGTGATATATAACGTTCCTCTGCGGTACCTGTTATTATGTTCATTATTACTTCACCACCTCTAGAGAGGAAATGTCATACATCCTTGATATATTTATTATTAGAATATCACAGTAAATTATGTTTCATTTGGTATTTATTTATACTATAAACTTCTAGCATATAACTAGTATATAAAATAATATTGTAAATATTTAAAATATAAACGTTTAACCTGAATATTTTACTCTTTACACCCTGACAGAAACTCAGTGTTTAAGCTTTGTTAACACATAGGAACTTTGGAATGAAGAGGATAGGCACATTACCCTTTACTTTTGAATACTATTTCATGGAATATTTTTAATTGAAAGCTGTCAATCAAGTTGATTGTTCAAATTATGAGGCCACATTATATTTAATGTAAAGTAAGTTTTAAGCACTACAGGTTTATGTCAATCTGGTGATTTATGTTTTAAGTTTTGTGTTGCAAGGATTTAAAAAAAATCGGAAAAAATCTGTAAGATATGTTTATTCGATTCTTGGATTATTCTTATTTGGATTTTTATTAAATTTCTGTAATTACATTATAATAATATATATAATATATATATATATATATATATATATATATATATATATATATATATAATGCATATATTATAATAATGGCTTTTTTAAATAATTAAAGTTACATTAATAATTTTTTCATTGATCTATTTTATTCAGCTAATTGTCCATTATTTTTGAAATATGATTAATTTTCTCTCCACAAACTGATTCGCATGGTGCTTTCATTTCAATTGTGATCTAATTTTATAATCAGAAAGATATAAATATAGACATACTACAGATACTTCACAAAACAATATACTTATCTGACAATACAAAACATATAGTAGAAACATAACTAATGGCAAAAGCTTTATTATTATAGAAATTGAATAATCAATCGGAAAGAGTGTTTATAAACTAAAAGGCTACGAACTCATTTAGTAAATGTATGAAATGTACAATGGACTAAGTTTGATCTTGCGTAAGGAACACAATTACAATTTTCTACAAAGTTTCGCTAGTGCAAGCAGAAATTAGGGCAACAGTACATATACGTAATCGAATTTATCGAAGCAGTAAAAGGCGTGATTGTGAATCCTGGCGGAGGGAGTGAGATGAATATTTAACGGCCGCAGTAAAGGTTCGTTAGGTCTTCCATCCCCTACCTCATAGTAGGTCGAAATAATCCGAGGCGTTTACGGTTTCGATGCAATAAATATGGATTCTATCGATATGTGATAAGTTGTTCATATGTACATAAATACGGAAGTTAGGGTGAAATCTAAAACAAAGATATTCAAAATGTGTCCCCTATGTAGAAATATGCATTTTCATAAATAATAGACATTTACAGTAATAAATATATCAAATTAGGAACATATTTTTAATCTTCGTTTTTTACCTATTGCCCAAAATATTCCAATTTAATATGCAGTCATTCATTAACCCCACCGGAAGCCGGTTACTTTAACTCAAAAAAATTTTCAACTTATATTGTCCCATTTCAAAATTTGCTTTCCAATTATGGCTCATATAACAATAATATTAATAGTTAACGTCTCGAAACCTAAAAAACCCGTTGGTACAAATATTCTGGCAACATATAATGGAGGAAGATGTAGGATTTAAATTTTTAAGTAATGATATAGTAAGGCACTGTAGTAGTAACTAACTGGTACCCACTATTATTTAAATCATTGGTTAACTACGTAATAGTGTTTTAGACCGGTATATGGTTTTGTTGGTAATTTTACCATACGAAGGTAATATAGTAGTCTCATATAAGTCCAGCTGCAATTTTCCCATAAAGCCAAGAATGTAAGCCTTAACTCGTCAAGAAATTCACACTCAGAAACGACTATATGCTACGCCAGATGATTAGCCTTTCCCTTGTAAATCTAAGACAGAGTTTTTGTGATGGTTGGTTATTGGTCACTGCCGATAATAGTCACTATCCTAATAAAATGTCACTGTGTTGATGTCACTGCAGATAAGTTCTGCCCTATATATAATATGAGACTTACAGAGTCCTTTCCTTCATCAAACTATAATATCTCGAACCCCTATTCCTGTGCCCAGATTCAACGAACATCAGTTGAAACAAAACCACTGCATTACAAACCCAATATGACGTTCGTAGCACCTACCACGGGTTCGATGATAACTCTTCACGTGACATTGTCATCTACAAATAGCAAGCAACTGTCTCAAATAACACCTGAAGAAGACTTTAGAATCGTATTACGATAATCGAAACGTAGTGTAATTTACTAGTAAACATACAATGACGGCGAAAGTCCGAGAACATCTTATCCTTTCACTTAAATTTTATCACAGTTCCTTTGTAATTGCTGTTCTCATTGGCTCTTGGTAAAAGGTAAGTTGTCCTACACTCTTACATCAAAATTCAACGTTTTACTACTTGAAAGTGGTTGGAGTTTTACCCATTTAATTATTTATCAAATATTTCTGCATTTTTCAACCTATGTTATACAATACCAATATAACGAATAATAATAATTACAACACCGTTAGAAATCATAATGTTTAATGCAGATAATGGAATAAAATTAAACGGCTCCGAAGTGAGACCAACGATGATTTTAAAAAGCTCATGTGAAGGAGAGGTGCAATGTTTAAGATATGAAGACGCCACAAAGAGAATTGAAACGAGGGAAGGAAATATAAGAGGCGTGTCAGCCATTATACCCTGATACCCCGGGGAGTGTTACGTCATGGCACACACTCCTTTTGATACCGTATCTGCGAGTGTGTCAGTCAGTACCTTGACAGTTCTATCAGAGGCGTTCGTACATGCAATTTAGTTTAATCTCCAATTCAAAATATAATATTGCTGGATTCACTCTGTAACGGAGAATATTGACAGTTCCGTTACATGGTGCACAAATAAGGTAAAATATACCCAAATTGGTTACTTACTTTCTTGTAAACAAATATCATTTTAGGCTGTAAGTGACCCATCATCGAGCATGGCGCCACAGCGCGAAAACGTAGCTGAGATACGATCTGCGATCAAGTGACTATTAATAGATCCAACCACTCGGTTGAGATATCGATTCATCAACACTCGTTCACAAAAGAGAAACAAGGCGGTAATGGGCGATGAAGCAGTTGAATAATTGTAATTGATTATCTGCCACGGACACAATGGAGAAGTCTTTGTTATCGACATGGGGGCGACCGCAAGCCAACCTATCTAATTAGATTTAAATATTTTATGGCAGCGACTCGCGGCCGATCTCTCTCTATTCATCAGTCGTCTCTACACAAACAATCGCACAGTCGCTTTGTCTCCCAGAGACGGTGTGGAGCGTTCCCCTTGCGTCAACATCTCCACGCGCTCTTGTGTTGTAACCTTCAACAATGAATGATTTTAACCTTCAAAGTTAAAGGTTTATTAAGCTAAAAACTATTATACAGACACAAAATAGTTTAAATCGATAAAACATTGCTATACAAATATAATATTTAAAAATCTAATTGTGTAAGTAATGCCAAAAGAGAACCGTTGTATATTTCATTATTATCCTGTATACAAGGATAATCATAAAATATTGTTGGACTGTAATGAACGGTTCTCTTTTGACAATACTTAGACAATTAGATTGTTTAAATATTATATTTGTATAGCAATGTTTTATCGACTTCAACTATACATATATAAGATTATTTATAAATTCAGAAAATGTAAAATATTAATATTATCGCTATAAATGCGATTTAATCCAATTTTAGTCTAGAAAATCCCTAAATCCTCTTAATATAGTTTGCTGGTAAAATTGTCCCCGAAAATAAAAAAATCGCTTTGAATCAGTTAGCCCTTCAATAAACAGGTTATTTTTTTATACATTTCATGATAAATTTAGGGAATTTTATCAATAGATTTGCAAACATAGATTTACGCTTGGTGGAGATAAAGATAGTTTCCCCTTGATTTGAGTGTAGGTGATGAAATGTGAAGAGATGCTAGCTAGGATGTATTGGGCTAGGTTGATTAATGTGGACGCTATACTGTTTAAAAACTATGTGAAGTAAGAATAGTTACTATGATATGGTAAATTTATAATTTTGACTTCAATGAGTTTAAACGGGGCATCTTCTTAATAATGACAATTGTCCTTATATACAGTTTTTGAAATAACATGTGATATTCTTAACAAATTGAACATTTGAGAAAACTGAATTTTTACTCCATATATTCAAAATTAGGGGAACACATTACAATAATCGGCAACACGATTCGCTCTCTGCACAGCAGACCATAAAGTATCTGAACTTCTCGTTTTCTCCGGATTAAGAACCACGCTCTTTATTAAACTGATTCAGAGGTAATAAATCAAAAGTGTACATAATTCTGAAACCACTGAGTAAATATTCAAAGTTTTAAAATACTGCAAGCCGCTAAAAGGAAAACGTACTTCCACAATGTACGGCAATTATATCTAGTTATCTTTATTCAGGACACAGTTAATGGATAGAGGGAACCCGGTCACGTATTCGCCTTTATGACTTTTACGGCACTGTTGCTGCTGCACATTGTGGGGTTTGGCGTTGTTTACTTTTATACCACTACAATGTGACTCTAAACTCTTTTACTTCCGAGAAAAGGTTTTACACCGGGATCAAAAGAAATAAACTCTACGTTTATATAGAATGGACTGATTATTTTAGTTTCTTACAGAAAAAATAAACTGAATTTTAGAGTATATATTTTTATAGTTAGACTAGCGGCTTTACACACGATTTCCTATTGATAACAGATCACATCCATCTTAGTCATATCTTTTTTAAGTAGCATAAAAAAAAACTCTTGAAAATAAGTACGTTAATGGTCACTGAAAGATATTAAAATCTTCTTATCCATTACAGAATAATTGGATTTTAAGTTAGAGTGTAACAGTTTTATGAGTATAATCAGTGAAATACCCAAATGTCTCTCCAACATTTCGTAATACTTTAATAGCTCAAATTTTAATAGCAGCTTCGTTTTTTATATCAGTGTGATGATGTATTGTGATACAGCCCTATGATAGTTTTGAATGTGGATATTTTTATGGAATATATATTCGTGGATAAGAGGTTCAGTAGTTAAGCAAGAAGTTATGAGAAAAGTGTACGTCAAATTTCATCTGTTTAGGAATGTGGGAATTTGAAAAACTTATATGTAAATTTTCAATGGGTTGGAACCCCATTTCGACTCCTAGTAGTGGTTAATTTTCAGGGAAAATGTTTGCTGTCTGTTGACAACACAAGACATGTTTGCGAAAAATCTCATATATTTAGAACGTCGAGGAGTTGAAAACAAAATATAGTATAAGTGAGTGGTTGATCTCTGCTTGTTTTATTTATTTATGTTATGAGCATAAGTGTGCCAAAATTGACTTTTACGAGAAATCGCGAATTTGGAAAATTATTGATGAGAATTATTGGGATACGCGCGCACGCTTGCACTTGCTTCTATATATAAAGCTTATTTTAAGCTGTATAATGTAAAATAAATAATACCTTAAAGGTATAAATGAGTTGTAAATTTTACTAATATGTAAAAAAGTGACGTATTAATTTTTTGGAAGCTGCTCAAATCCACTTTATTAAGCCAAATTCCATTTGTCTAAAGCGAACTGAACACTTACGTAAGGCTACATGTCATTGGTAAGGATACATAGTACGATTTTCAGATGTATTACAATCTACCATTGTAAACATTCTTAACTCAAAATATAAAAAAATTCGGTAAGCGTTAAAAAAATGTATTACAAAATCAAGTTCATATGAAAATATTTTGACAAAATATTTGTAACTCTTTGATGAGTTATTGAAGATCTGCTGTTAGTAAATAACAGTTTATTTTGTTCTACACACAATATAGTGATTAATTATTGACTATTATTGATGTAAAACAAGTTAAGGAAAAATAAAAAAACGTATATATTTTGAGATAAAAATCAAAGCCTAGTTTTTAATGTGCAACATTGTAAAATCAAATATAAAGCATAGCATATTTGATCTGATTTTAATTAATTCTATAATTTATGAAACTTCTGCTATGTGCAGACAATAAAATCAATATTTCCTAGTTTGTTACCGATGAAAAGATTACATCAGTCTTCTTTGTAAGCAGAATTGAAGGTTGGCGCTTGAGTACCAGTTGCCAGAACTCAATCCACTCAACTAATTGGTTTCTTTCAACAGGTAATCTTTTCCTACATCAGGCTGCCTTTTTGGAGTATTATTTACTGTAAATTCCCTCGTAAGATTTTCTTTGAGCGCTGCCGGTGGTTACTCATAATCTAATGGTGTCGTTCGTTGATTAAAACATTATTATAACGAGATGAGGATTAAGAATAAAATTCAGTTTTTACGGAGTAGCTTTAGAAGCGACCATTAATTCAAATCTGGTATGTTCTTAAATTAAAGACTGAGGTTTCAATTGCGTTAATGTTCTGTGGATACTGCAATATTTAATTGAAGTATAATTATATGATGATAATAGGCTTCGATTATTAAAATTGAAACTGAAACTGTTTTCAGATAAGCATGATTCTTTCGTAATGGTAAATTTATCATTAAACTTTAAACTATGTAATATTTTTACAATATTTATAGCATGCAGGTTACAAAACTCTGAGAAAAAAGCAAGACATGATAGGAGCTGATTCCTGAACATACATAGACTGTTACCAAAAACATCATATTTACTTTGGAGAAACTTAAGCATTATAGACAAATTATGATCATTGGAAGATTATCCTACAACCGTAAACATTTCCGAATCGATGATAGGTTATATCCTAAAACATGTTTATCAGAACCTGCGAGGTAATATGTGTTTGAACATTTCATATTATTCTCGTATATTGTAGTATCATATAGTAGAGCAATACCACATCTAAGTTTCTTATTTTAGCTAAAATGAGTTAAAAGATGTTAATGTATTTAATTTATTAGTTATAATATTTTAGTAAATTGTTATCAAGTTTAAACGTCACACAATTTAAAATTCAGAGCGTTCTGATTTTTCTTGGTTACATGGTGAAAATAGCAAGCGTAAAAAAATGTCAAATTTTCGGACCAAGTTAGAATATGTGCAGTTTGTGAAAAGCATACTTTGATGCATAAGTAATGGACTATTTAATTACTCAAATACTTATTAGCTGTTACATGAAAGATCTGTCGCGGTAATCGTTTTAGGAGCATCAATAAATATCAGAGGGATAAAATATCCCAGACATTTTTAAGAATACATTCTCAGCTATCCAAATCGTGAGATCCTAATAAATTAAATCCACTGTTATGGCATATATTTTAGTTCACTTATATATACCAAGAAAACCTTTTTAGAATCGAGTAAGAGGTCATGAAGCTGATGAAAAAAATATTGAAACAAAATAAGTACAACGCATTCTTTGTAATCATTACAAAATTATTTAATTCCAGAAAGAACATTGTTTTAATTGTACATACATTTTCGTATAAAGGAATTATAAAGGAATTTCTTTGACGCCGTACTCTTTCTGCAGACTACTAAACTAAAGTAAACATTTGTATACTACTGTAATGCAGGGTGAATATTATCTTATGCAGAAGTACGATCCCCTTATAATAGTTGAAGACAGAGAGATCCTAGAGCTGCTGCATTCAGGTAGCTCTGCAGCAAACAGAGATCAAGGGGTTCACAGACTGTGGTTACTGCACCGAAAACTATTGGATTTCAGGAACAGGATTGGCAGCCCAAGGCAACTGCACGAAGGTCGGCCCAATCTTGTTTGGTTCTTCATAACCGTTCAATTTTAGTCAATATGTACATCGAGACTAGAGCTACAATAAAATTTTTGACGTGAATCATCCCAGTTTACAGGAAATCACATCTTGATTAATAAAAAACCAGAAAGAAGCTGTTAGATGACTAAGCTAGATTGATAACATCGAATAATAAGTTTAATATAATACATGTATATTGTTAATTAATTAACACTCGTTAGTTTTATTAACTCATAATGTTTTTATTTAGAAAAACACTGAGAATAATTAACATTTACGTAGTTTATTATTAACAGTAGTGTTAAATAAAATCCGAAAAATACATCAGTAAAATTATTATTGGAGAAAGGACTTTATTGCAATAGAGAAATTACAATAATATCACAATATTTTATCGCACAAAGAATAGACATTGTTAAAATTAATTGGTAGGCCATCACTATAAGACAAATATAAATAAATACAAAGAGTGAGATAAAATAAATATGAGTACATAACGTAGAAATACGTATGTGCTTTAGTATAGATTAACTCAAACTTATTTATTTACTAAAAACTATGCCCTTTTGTAACCCTGAAACATTAACAAGAGTATAAGTTATTTAAAATGTTTCTAATAAAATCAAAGAGTTAGATAAAAATAAATATTAGTATATGAACAAGTTATAGAAATACGTAATTGCTTTTTACAAAATTTACTCAAACTGATTACAGTTTTTGGTAAAACTATATCCTTTTGTAACCTGAAAAATTTCCAAGATTTTATAAGCCGATTATAAGCAAATTGAAACACTACTTGTTGTGTGCTATTAAATCAGGAAGTAAAGAAATAGGCAATTGCCGTCCTTTGTTTTAGTTTGTATGTATCTTTTGTAAAAGAATAAATGCTGGGTGAAGCATCCTTTTCAATTTCTTACTTTCCAATTTTTACGGGATAAATCTCTCTTGAGATTCCCGATAGCCTTTGAACTGATTCAATGGAGACATCTTGTAAAGATGGAAGTTATCTCACTTAGATTATTTTTCGATTACGGTGGCTGTGGCGATTTACTGTGTGTTATTTTATCAACGTCAATTCTACCTTTTCGATTAGGAACATGAATTGTGAAATACCTATCTACCCAGCTCCCAATTCCCTACAGTCGGTTGTTCTGCTGAAAAGTGCCAATGGTTGTAAGATAGCCTTTACAAGAGAAGGTTTTGAATTGTTTAAAAAATGTTAACTCTAATTGTTTATAACCTAACGTATGGTGTATTACCAAATAAGAGATCAAGATATGTAAGATCCTCCAAATATGATATTTCATCAACGATAACAATTACAAACACACATATATGGTGGGAAGGGTGAGTCAATTTGAATTTTGAGTTTAGCTGCAGTTCACCTTCATCTTACTGCAAAAGCAAATCTGTGACAGAGTCACCACAGACGTTGCACCAAGAGGAATTTGAACTGGAGATGAACTCAACATTCACTATAACAATTAATTGTGTTTTTGCAGCAAAGGACTTTTCTTGCATCTTTTTCATGTCTTCCTCAAGAAGTAAAAAGATAGTTCAACAGAAAAATTTAAATATTGACATATCAACCAACTGTTCTTACATATAATACAAAAAAGGAAATCGTAGCTAAAAAGTTACACTTTACTTACGTATTTCTATAAAACCGTCTACTATTTTTGTTCATGTCATAGTTCTTATATGGTCACACACCTTTAACTTTATTCTAAGTTACAGCTCAAGCCTGACTGCTTATTTTAAAAATTACGAATTCCACCATTACTTAGCTTGTTGGTGGCACAATAACAGCTAGAGAGCCACTATGCGGTGTTGGGGAAAGCGCTGTCTTGTCGGGAAGTTATTTATGTTGCAGTGGTTTGTCAGGGGTAGCCAGCGGCGCGCTGAGGCGTGTAAGACTTACAATGGCAACGCCTGCGCCCCTCTTCTTTTATTGCACACCCGCATGGGACCGCAAAAAAATTATGGAATTTAGGAAAACATTTCGCAGTCGGATAAATTTGTAAACTGACGAGAAAGTGTAGTATAACAATAAATAGCGAATTTAAGCTATTCAACAACGAGAGTTATAGCACTTACAGAATGATTTGTTTAAAGTTCAATAATTAATATTGATGGCACGAAAGATATAAGATTTCGGAAATTTTCCGCCTTTATATAAAAAATTAGAAAACTTTGTTTCGAAAATTAGAATTCATATTCTTCATTAGATGCCAAAAAATATCTATGTCATAAGGTTAAGCAAGGGTGAATTGAGAAATCCAGTAAATGTATAGCGATGGATTCACCACAATCGAAAATAATCAACGCAAATGAGTTTGCAAAGCTGATTGCACATTGGTAAGTTGCGAAATACGTGTGACCTTATTAGTTACAGAAGAGATAACTCATATAATGCTATAAATTATGGCACGGAAAAAGTGAGCCGAGTTATGGCGCTCGAACTGCCATCTGTGGAGTGACAGGCTCAGGTAGTAAATATTTGAACAGCAACAATCAAAGATACGTGGCGCAGCACTGTGGCGGACCTGTGAACTAACTGAAATAGTTCACCGGACCCCAGCACACGTTGTCCGAATGAATGATTTATCTCCTGTGTCAATAGTTCAATCAAAGGTAATGTTTCTGTTTCCTCTGTGGATGGAATGAAAATAATAACCAAAGAAGCGTCTGAGGAAATGAATTAAATCCTATTTGAAGAAACGGTCCCTTTATATTCGGAGGCTTATACAGGAAACGGGGGAGTGACAAAAATGTAATGTAATGTAAAATGTACCGTATAGTACATTATATTGTGTATTGTTTCAACATATAATGCTCAGCTGTTTCAAATGTTTTATGAATCAACGTTCGTCAATTTTTAATTTAATGAATAAATGAGCGAAAATTCACTGTGTTACTGGAAACATCCGGTGAATGCAAAAAGTAAAGCTATCTAGATACTGAGATTGATTGGTTTATTGCAAAAGTGCTCATGTCAAGTTGAAACAAAAGTCCAGGAATCAATTCGGGGAGACCAGATACGATTGACAGAGCAGACCCATGGGGACAACCCTCATATTTTACTTCAGTTCAGCCACTGTCCCCAATTCACTTAAGGAGATAAAACCAGCCAATCACCAGGCCTCGCAGTTGATGTGTTTATGTCACCAACGAACGTTTTCCAAGAAGTTTTAATTAATAAATTGGACGAAAATATACCGTATATAGTAACTTATTTATGGAAAAGATTGGATAGTGTCTCTGAAAAACTAGGTGATCCATTCTGTCACAAAATTAAAAAAATCATTTGTTACACTCGTATATGGAAAAAAGTTATTAACGTTGTACATTATAGGGCGTAATAGCACAAAAAAGGTAAATCTGTTTTTTATCTACGGTATTCTATTCTTACTTTAAAATAGTTAATTATAATGTACAGTATATATATATATATATATATATATAATATATATATATATATATATATTTATTTATTTATTTATTTATTTATATCGCTGAAAGTGTCTTTAAATGCATTAGAAAATGTCGAGAGAAATAGAAAAGAAATAGAAAGACTGAACCATGTTATTTGAACCCGAATGGCTTGGTTCTAGCACATTTTTGTATTTTATACATACGACTGGAAGAACAGATGACCACTGCTCTCCAACACCGACTGCCTCACTATAACCTTTTTCTATCCCATTATCAGTCTGATCTATCCTAGCACCTCAAACTTAACAGCTGATTGAAACGGTGGACATAGGTATAGTATTGTAATAAAGTAGTATTGTAGGTATGTAATAAATTACATTTAAGTGCTCAGAATGTCAGTGTAAAACGATTTAAGAAAGTCATGCATGACTGGCTTATTGAAAAACCTTTTTACAAACTTGATGAATTTTACAGTTCTGACATTAGCATGTTAATGTTTGAGTAGATATAAGTTACATGTGTATTTTAATTTTTACCTAAACTGTAGCTTATTTTGATTATCCCTTTGCCTATGTTACAATTTTAAAAGTATCATTTTTCCATGTTACGTTCACATGTTAAGTTAAATTAATTTCTTGCACTGGGTTGCACGTTTTGATTGTTTTTTTACATTGCTATTAGTCTACTTAACTTTTTAACTTAATATTATTAAAAGCCATTTTTTAACTTATTAACTATTGCTTTTAGCTATCGCTTTGATTCAACGGTATTATGCCCGTGATTTAACTATGAATTTACTGCACGATTGATTACCATTGTTTATATGTAATGTATATTTATTTGAATGTAATTCTTGATCTGTTTTAACTTGCAAGTTGTAATTGCATCATATTGTGACGAGATCCATTGCATGTAAATGTTTAAAGATCAATAAAGATATCTATCTATCTATCTATTATAATAATTTCGCAAAACTTTACACAACAGGATTTCTTATCGATTAAAGTACCTTGATTGTCCTGTTAAATAAAGAATGAGTTTGAACCTTTTAATAAATATACTTTAAATAGATATTGCTTTTCTAAACATGCCTTAGATAATACTTAAACCCACATTAAAATTTAATACAAGAAAATAATTTAACTCTTTTTTTTAACACTTGTGTGATTTCAGTTAGGTAAACAAGCATAACAAAAATATTAACTTTTATACTAGTAATGATATCAATCAAAACATAATCAATTCTATCATAATTGAAGGGCATTAATCTAAGGGGATGTAAAAATTTATTTAAACCAGAATATTATTAACTTATAGGGCGGGAAGAATTGTCACCATTGGAAATTCAAGGGAAATTCAATAACCCCGAGCCCGCCACTTCACAGCTGCGTGTATGTTTAGGGATGAAGCTAACGAACCCTAACTGCGTCATTTAATATTCACCTGGGTCGACTTGGGCCGAGATTCGCAGACCTTCACCCCTTCCCCTGTACTTAAATTGTGTATTCACTATATTCAATAAACAGTGTTAGTGTTAGATTGAAAGTGTATAAGACATATATTTAAATGTATAAACTTAGTTTTAGCAAGCATCTACATAATAACTAAAGGAATCTTAAATTGGAGGCAAAATTAATTGAATATTAAATTAGAATATTGTACTACTTTTTTTAAAGAAAAATCATTCATGGACCCAATTAAGGTGTATACAAAATAATCACTAAATGTTATGATTTATAATTGCTTGGTGACTGAATTGTTCAAAAATAATTTCAATTAAAACATACTTGCTCGTTTAATATATGTTAAATTTACGTACAATTTATGTATGGATACGTTGAATTCGTTTGGTTTGAATTTTTCAACCCATTTAAAATGTGTCGTAAATCTGTTATCATCTAGAACCTAAAACGTACCAGACATTGTAGCCTGGTGATTTGTCGGATCTTGAAAAAATATCTCATAGCGACAAATAGTTGATTAATATATTTAATATATATATGTTTTCGTTCATACTGCCTCGAAAAGTTGCATTTCCAAAAGCACTCTTGTAATATTTTGTCCTCGCAGTAGTAATCCATCTTTAGTCAACGCGTGTTAAACAGAAACTGCGTATAATATATATCCTTTTTCACAAATGATTTGAAAGGAAAGATCCTTCATCAAGATTGGTTGAAGTTTAACTATTTAACAACCAATATGACCAACAGTGATTCTATAGCATTACAAGGTACTAGTTTTTCGACAATTTTACTCTTTAGAGAAGTTACTTTCTTTCTTGAACAGAAATGTTTTCTCTTATTATTCTTCAAATTCAAACGTACAATTGACTGGTGAAAAATATCGTTCTATTATTCAAGGATAATAAGAGTAACTTTTTTGTTACTGTACTGTACTGTTTTTGTTATGTAATGCTACATATAGTTACATACATGTCGAAGAACAGTTATAATGAAAACCGCCCCGAAACTGCTTTACCGATTCACAAATCTGAAATGTATGTTGGCTTAAGGAATCTCATGTAAACGCTACATACATAAATGTTAAAGCAAAATTTATAATAAAAATCATCCCAAAACTGCTTTACCGATTCACAAACCTGAAATGTGTGTTTGCTTTAAAAATTTCATGTAAATGCTACATATAGTACATATATTTCAGAATGATATTTATAACTAAAATCGTCCCAAAACTGCTGTATCGATCCACAAACCTGAAGTGTGTAATTTATAAGGAGTTTCCCCATATAGAGGCATTACAGATTGTGTTTGGGTTAGTAATTTTTGTGAGGTGGAAAAGTAAAAGTTGTATTGTCAGGTGTAAGAACAATGGATTTTTGCCTAAGTAGGCTCCAGGGGAGTGGTGGCCTCAAGTGGACCCGTAGCGCGCAGCTTCGCTTCTTGCGTTCCTTATTCTCTAAAACACTGACAGTGTATGAATATGTTACTTATATTACAATTTCTTGATGGTTATTAATATAATACGAGCATATAGTTGCCAAAATACCATTTTACCAACACCAAATGTACTAAAATGTTTACAACATTTATATTTTAGAGAGTAACCTAAAATAAAAAATTTAAAAAATGTGCATCTGGAAACATTTTACTGGGCAGAGCTAAGAAAAACTTACTAGGCACTTTTGCAAATGCAACAACTTTCACTACTTTTATTGTGTTTGAAAAATCAACGTTATATCCTATATTTATATAATAATTAAATATATCCTGTTATTGAATGAGGGAAGTGGGTGATGATGATTCACAGGAACAAACTGTATATGGCTGTGTTGTCTTGAGAGCGATGTTTATGTAATGAGTTTCAATAAGCCGATTTGTACTAAAACTAACACAAAACGATACCAAGTAAAGCTATAAATTGTTGTTCATAAATTATGGCCAGTTATTTTCACCACCTAATAATATATAAATGTTACTGTAGTTACCTGCAATAATAGTCTCAAATTCTGAAAAATATTTTTTATACTTACAACTGTTAAGATTTTGTTTAAATAAGGGTGTAGAATTTGAATAGTACTGTATTGTAGTTTTGTTTGTGTGATTTCTATATTTTTATACTTTAACGCTTTAGATCTTATAAGTTTAATCCTGCTAAGTTTAGGTGAGGCTAGAAATTTCACTTTAAAAAATATGACGTGAAAAATGTGAAAAGATAACAGTTATTTTTTTGAGGGACAAGAATTTTGCATTACATCTAACGTTTGTTGAATACAGTAACATTCCTATAAAACAGAGATTTTTGCTGACATTCAGAAATCAAAATACGACTAACCCTATCTCAACATTTCTTTTGTCTTATTGGAATATATGATGTTACACACCGAACGAGTTAGGAAATGTTGATACGACCCGAATGCCAAAGCAAGTCTGCGGCTGTATTTCACGGTGTGGTGGGAATTATTAGATTCTAGTCGCGTGGTTTACACTACAGGCGGAGCTCTGAGCAATCCTATGTTGTTTATGGCTGAAATAATTTTGTTACGTTCCACCGTGAAATATGGACACTTGTGCGCTTTATGTCACACGCAACGCTCGGGTTTCACAGAAAATTGCACGTTTCACGGGTTATCTATATGTAGATTAGCTCGAGCTACTCATCCTTTAATAAAGAACTATTAAAGCAATAAGTACGGCTAATAGCTTAAATTACTCGCTCGCTTCTTGAGAGAAGAATCGTCAAAACCGGCTGGGAGTGAAATTGCATTAGCTGGTACAAAGACTTTTTCATTGTCTGCAAAGAAACAATAGCTCTTGCCACTTACTTATCCAAGAGCCCAGTGGTGAATGGAGGGGAGTGGAGTGAAAGAGTGGAGAGTTGTACACCAGTGGACTGACTTCCCTCCCTTCTGGCGTGTATTTTTGGTTACTGTTATTTTCACTTAGTGCATACGAATATATTATTCGACACAAATTAATAAATTCAAGAAATTTATACCAACTTAAAACAATTTTTAAAGTAGCATATTAGGTACACGATCCAACACAAGGTAAATTCATGTGATTAACATAATCTTTTAACAAATTTGTTGTAGTAATTAAAAAATTTTTGTTGTCTGACATTTCTGAAACGAAATTTTGAATTAAGAGAAAAAAGTCTAAAATAGAAGTGTGTTAAATTCAAAACTAATTATAATAAAACAAATATAAATGCACAATTGATGACTTCAAAAAGAAATATAACTATTCAAATAAAATAAAGTATATAATAAATTTATGAAAGTGACTGTAGCAATGTATTATGTAATCATACAATTTATTTTAAAAAAAAAAACTTGCAATTCAAAGGGTTTGGCATTGATAGACTGTTTCTTATACTCTAACAGCAGTTTATTCAAACTTTATCAATATATGTACATTTAAAGCTTTGATTTGGATGTTAATGAAGTTCATTTTACCGTAAAAAGATAGAAATAAGTGCCGATTAGTAATAACGTGGAAAAAGTACAATGCTTCTTTTATAATCTATTTATAATAGTGACCCTACATAGTAAGTTAGCAATTTCAATTACTATAACAACGTATGGACTTTTCGAAACAAATTAGAGCACCCGACTTGTATGGATTTACACCAAGAAAGTATTAGTTACAGTGAATTAAGAAAAAATCTATAATAATTTTCTTATATGCATAAAATCAAGCATCGTCTTGTTTCAAGATTGTAAGCCAGTGATTTCAATATTAAAACTTACACGTTTTTCATTAATAGCCTTAGCTAGTATTATTTCTTAATATATCATAGCAGTCAATGCCGACATTTACTAATTATCAATTACAATAAGTAATTGTAAATAATGCAGGTGAAGTATAAATAATTTGCTAACATTCATAATTTTTGTGTATTTATCACACCATTACTGATGTATGTACCAATTTATTTTAAATAAGTATTAGGGTTAAGCAATTATTAACTAAATATATATTTCTTCTATTCTATTCAGTGGGCATGCTCACCACAGTGAAAGAAAACATTTGAAAATGCACGAGAGTTTTATTTGGACTTTATTTCCCATATTGCCATGTAGTATGCATTGGTATTAAATATTGAAATATTATCTCATTCGATGCTCACTGTGTAGTTTCTTCTACATTGCAGATCTTTTAAAAACAATCATTCCACTGAAAATTTGACGTCTAAAACCTTTTAATTTTGAACTTCTTTGTGCTTTAATGATGTCGAGCATTACTTGGTGTCGAAGCTATTTAATGAAAATCATCAATCAGTTTCCAAATAGCTAAAAACATTTGTATTCAAATTTGCCAAATATAAATTATATTTACAATTAACTCAATAACATACGAGTTATGTGACATGTACGAGTTATTAGAGTTATCTGTGATCGTAGCTCTGCTGGAATATTGACGTCAAGTTGGGAACTGCATTGTGCTCAATAATACACGGCCAAAGTTTAAATGATACTTACAATTAACTTAATAACGTACGAGTTATGTGACATGTACGAGTTATTAGAGTTATCTGTGATCGTAGCTCTGCTGGAATATTGACGTCAAGTTGGGAACTGCATTGTGCTCAATAATACACGGCCAAAGTTTAAATGATACTTACAATTAACTTAATAACGTACGAGTTATGTGACATGTACGAGTTATTAGAGTTATCTGTGATCGTAGCTCTGCTGGAATATTGACGTCAAGTTGGGAACTGCATTGTGCTCAATAATACACGGCCAAAGTTTAAATGATACTTACAATTAACTTAATAACGTACGAGTTATGTGATGTACGAGTTAGAGTTATCTGATCATATTATTAATGATGATTATCTGTGTGTGATCGTAGCTCTGCTGGAATATTGACGTCAAGTTGGGAACTGCATTGTGCTCAATAATACACGGCCAAAGTTTAAATGATACTTACAATTAACTTAATAACGTACGAGTTATGTGACATGTACGAGTTATTAGAGTTATCTGTGATCGTAGCTCGTTGGAATATTGACGTCAAGTTGGGAACTGCATTGTGCTCAATAATACACGGCCAAAGTTTAAATGATACTTACAATTAACTTAATAACGTACGAGTTATGTGACATGTACGAGTTATTAGAGTTATCTGTGATCGTAGCTCGTTGGAATATTGACGTCAAGTTGGGAACTGCATTGTGCTCAATAATACACGGCCAAAGTTTAAATGATACTTACAATTAACTTAATAACGTACGAGTTATGTGACATGTACGAGTTATTAGAGTTATCTGTGATCGTAGCTCTGCTGGAATATTGACGTCAAGTTGGGAACTGCATTGTGCTCAATAATACACGGCCAAAGTTTAAATGATACTTACAATTAACTTAATAACGTACGAGTTATGTGACATGTACGAGTTATTAGAGTTATCTGTGATCGTAGCTCTGCTGGAATATTGACGTCAAGTTGGGAACTGCATTGTGCTCAATAATACACGGCCAAAGTTTAAATGATACTTACAATTAACTTAATAACGTACGAGTTATGTGACATGTACGAGTTATTAGAGTTATCTGTGATCGTAGCTCTGCTGGAATATTGACGTCAAGTTGGGAACTGCATTGTGCTCAATAATACACGGCCAAAGTTTAAATGATACTTACAATTAACTTAATAACGTACGAGTTATGTGACATGTACGAGTTATTAGAGTTATCTGTGATCGTAGCTCTGCTGGAATATTGACGTCAAGTTGGGAACTGCATTGTGCTCAATAATACACGGCCAAAGTTTAAATGATACTTACAATTAACTTAATAACGTACGAGTTATGTGACATGTACGAGTTATTAGAGTTATCTGTGATCGTAGCTCTGCTGGAATATTGACGTCAAGTTGGGAACTGCATTGTGCTCAATAATACACGGCCAAAGTTTAAATGATACTTACAATTAACTTAATAACGTACGAGTTATGTGACATGTACGAGTTATTAGAGTTATCTGTGATCGTAGCTCTGCTGGAATATTGACGTCAAGTTGGGAACTGCATTGTGCTCAATAATACACGGCCAAAGTTTAAATGATACTTACAATTAACTTAATAACGTACGAGTTATGTGACATGTACGAGTTATTAGAGTTATCTGTGATCGTAGCTCTGCTGGAATATTGACGTCAAGTTGGGAACTGCATTGTGCTCAATAATACACGGCCAAAGTTTAAATGATACTTACAATTAACTTAATAACGTACGAGTTATGTGACATGTACGAGTGCTCAATAATACACGGCCAAAGTTTTAAATGATACTTACAATTAACTTAATAACGTACGAGTTATGTGACATGTACGAGTTATTAGAGTTATCTGTGATCGTAGCTCTGCTGGAATATTGACGTCAAGTTGGGAACTGCATTGTGCTCAATAATACACGGCCAAAGTTTAAATGATACTTACAATTAACTTAATAACGTACGAGTTATGTGACATGTACGAGTTATTAGAGTTATCTGTGATCGTAGCTCTGCTGGAATATTGACGTCAAGTTGGGAACTGCATTGTGCTCAATAATACACGGCCAAAGTTTAAATGATACTTACAATTAACTTAATAACGTACGAGTTATGTGACATGTACGAGTTATTAGAGTTATCTGTGATCGTAGCTCTGCTGGAATATTGACGTCAAGTTGGGAACTGCATTGTGCTCAATAATACACGGCCAAAGTTTAAATGATACTTACAATTAACTTAATAACGTACGAGTTATGTGACATGTACGAGTTATTAGAGTTATCTGTGATCGTAGCTCTGCTGGAATATTGACGTCAAGTTGGGAACTGCATTGTGCTCAATAATACACGGCCAAAGTTTAAATGAACCTTCCTATGTAGACCCACTCCATTGCGGGAGCCGTCTCCGCGTTATTACCTCCCAATTCGTTTTATTACCTAGATTATTATACCCACTGTTATAGACCAAATTCGTCAATAGAATTTTTAATTAAAAATAAAGCAATACTCATATTAATGGATACACGTTAAATTACCTTTACACTTAATATACATACGTTATTAAGTATATCATCCAACGAGTATTTCATTGTCTGCGGATGAGTATTGCTTTAAACATTTAATTTATGTTCTCAAAACATACATTATTGGGCTCTTTTCATACTGTAAACCTTGTTATCTTTCTTCTTCCTGAAGTACCATTCCTACTGGCTATTTACTGCATATATGAATTATTTTTCCAGCACTTCATATTCTTTCTTGCAACTGAGTTCTTGGATATTTGTATAATAGGCATTCACTATAATTGTACTATTTCCAAGTTAGTAAATGCCTACTTAAATACTGAATGACTGTAAATTATAAAATACTTTTTATAGTTTGCTATTTATTTTTACCGGTATTAACTTTTTATAAAATTCTTAATATTGTAATTATGTATATTTAATATGTTGGATTTGTCGTAGACATATACAAATTTATTCTCTTCATATGTCATGCAATTTATCTATCACCGTAAATGGATATATTTTACTTAAGCTAAGTTGTTGTGGCTTTTATATGGAATGTTTTTGCAACTGTTGATTAAGGTTTAATGAATGTTTAGAAGTGGCTAATTTGCATTGTAAAGTTCGCTATTTTATATATGTTGATATATTGCATATTATGGTGCTCTAACCTCATCAAACAGTACTTTGATAATATTTATATTCTTTGGTATATTATGTATACTCTACTTACCTCTATAATACTCAAACTATATGTTATAGCTTTGTCACATATAATATTTTTTAAATCTCTCTTCATCGCTATCCTAAATAGTTATTGAAGTTCTATATTCTCTTAAGGTATTCATCCAAGATAATCTCTTTCTCTACTTCTCTTCCCATTAATTTTGCCCTGAATTCCTAATTTCAAAATGTAATCTTTGTGTACTCTCTTGATGTGACCAAGATATTGAAAATCAATGATTTCCTTAACTGATAATATATATTTACATTTGCTACTAAAAGCTTTGCAACACTGTATTTGTTCTTACTTTACCCACCCACGGTATTATCAATATTCTTATCTAACCACGTTTAAAAAGTGCATTGTTTCGTAATTACCACTTGTTCTAGTGTACGGGTTCAACATGATATAAAATAAACGTAAATACAGTCCAAAAACATTTTGGATTTATCACCCAATACAATTATTACTATAACTTATTTGGACTAATAATAGCATGAAAAATTATGTATCCATATTATATAGTGTACCGGTTAGTCTTTGTTGTTAAGAAATCAAAGGAACTCTATCGCGTTAGGTTTGAGTGTTCTAACAAGTGGAATAATCGGGCTCGAACCTCGAAAGGTCAACTTTTACTTCCTGCGTGTAATTTTTCATTTGATTACACAGCACAGCAGTTATGCAAAGAATCTTTTTCATAAGACTTGCTACACCTAGTTGGATCGTTACTTTTGCGGTTCTTTGTTTAACGGAGACACTCAACATAAACTCTGAATCGTTGAATCAATAACGCCATAAAGACATTGTTATCTGTCTGAGAAACGAGAATAACGACGCGACCGAAGTAGTGACGTGTTTAAGACTTTGTAAAGACTTCGATATGAAATCGTATCGTCGCGTCGTTAGACGTATTGGATATGACACTTTGTATTGTACTTTGACGCGTGCAGAAGGTTGTATGATATTGCTATGATATTTGCAATATTAGTGATCGAGAACATGTATGTGTATTCAAAGCTTTATAATACTTATTTTATTAAGGTGAAGTGTTTTTGATTTCGGTGATTTACTGATTTAAACTGATTGTTTACTTATTTCATTATTGTACTTTATATGGTGTTTAAATCATACATTCTTCGATGAATCATCTTGTGTTTATCAAACAAAATGAAAGAATCTGTTGAAATTACTGAAATTATATCGAAGTACTAGAGTAATTATGTATTTCATCACAAGTATTCCTCGGTTCCATAAACAGAATCTAAAATACAAATAATCAAATATATTTTATTGGATGATAAAATTTAGTATAATTTGTTTTGGTTTATAAATGTAAAGTCCCATTATAAATGTCCATGCTCCACTGCATAAACTTGTGCAAGCGAACACAGAACTAGTGGAAAATTTATAAGAATAATAAATTACATTAATTTAAGATACCTATGTTATTAATTGAGAAAAGTAATAAAATATACATTTTAGTTGCGAGTGATCAGTTATTACATACAAATGTATTTTAAATTTAACGGAATATACCTCAATACTTTAAGCTTATATACATTTTCATGAATGAAAAGGCTGGTTTAATTCCAGTCCAGTAAATAAAGTGATTTAAATTATAAAAAGAAATCCTGAATAGACAAACATATATTAATTTTTCTTTGCTCTTGCTAATTCCATGGAAGTTCAAACAATTAAATGTATTATAGAAGAAAACAAAACTAAATATTAATCAACCTACAGTAGTATATAGCATACATTAAACTTTAGTATTATTCTATCCTAAGTTTCATACAATTTATCATTCATGAAGAAAGTGAACGTATGAAGAAAATGTTCAAGAGTATGTACATAAGGGGTATTCTTCCAACACAACTTTAATATTGTTAGTACCTTAGTATCCACAATTGTGAAGAGCATAGATTCAATTAATTCGCCTTGATTTAGGCACAACACTAAAAGAAATGAATGACAAATGCTGTGGAACCAGTACTACAAGACTTGGTCGCGAGCAAGACACATCTCTCCGCAGTCTGGTGGCAAATTAGATTGCAGTACCGCAGATTTTCGCCGCAAAGCACCACTGATTGTATTTACTTTGCACCTGCTGTCCCCACGTCCGTATATACCAACCCGCTGTTAACCGTAAAGCTATATAATATTGTTTCCAGTACGCAAAGTTAAATAGTTTTAGCAATGGTTTCACGAAATTTCAGTTGGTTTCACGATACAGATGAGAAAACTAGAAAGTTTTACGTTCGTACTTTGCACCTGCTGTCCCAACGTCCGTATATACCAACCCGCTGTTAACCGTAAAGCTATATATAATATTGTTTTCCAGTACGCAAAGTTAAATAGTTTTAGCAATGGTTTCACGAAATTTCAGTTGGTTTCACGATTGACATGAAGAAGCTAGAAAATTGTACGTTCGTACTTTGCACTTGCTGTCCCCACGTCCGTATGTACCAACACGCTGTTAACCGTAAACCTATATAATATTGTCTCACGTATGGAAACTAAACAAAGTTAAATAGTTTTAGCAGTGGTTTCACGAAATTTCAGTTGGTTTCAAGATTGAGATGAAGAAGCTAGAAAATGTTACGTTCGCTCGGAAGGTTAACAAGCCAATAAAGTGACCGACCAAATGACAGCAACCCTTTTCACTGTCAATATAATCTGGGGTCATGTAGTAACACAGATGAATATTATTGGCTCAAAAACGTCTAATTCTTACTTTTTGAACGTTTGAGTGTCAGATTGGCTGATTATACTCTATTTAATTATTAAAACGTGTACTTACAGTATTGATAGAATGTAAAAATTATATGAACCAAATTAACTGTCGTAGTTACATTAAATCTTGAAATCCTCTCTGTGTCTCTCTCTACTAATTATCACTTTCTTCTTAATGCTCCTCAATAAGATAGTATATAATGTTTTATGGATTAGACATCACATCTACGGTTTCATTGGTGGCGGACCGTAAAAAATCCTTAAGGTCTCTATGACAGTACCAGAAATCGCCATAATCAGTATTCTTCCATTTTTCTGTTCTTCACCTGGAGTCTGCAGCTGCAAAAGGCCGTAATGGGACAGATTTAATAGATGGCAAACTATTAGGAAGCATTCCTTTATGTACTCATCATCAAGTCCAGGAACATTCCCATGATATGTGAACACACTTTAAAAGAATCCCTATATCTACACCCAAAGCCTTCCCGCCCGCTTTGCAGTCTTGACAATTAGTAGCTTCCAGGTGAGACGTGATGAAGATTTCCAATTCATCAGTTCCTTATCCACAGCCAACATTCTGAGATTGGTATAATCTGTGTATACTTTGAAAGCTTCTATGAGACTTGCATCTCTGCTATTCTACACTAGGTGAGACGTGACCAATTCATCAGTTCCTTTTCCACAGCCAACATTCTGAGATCTGTGTATACTTTGAAAGCATCTCTATATCTACAACTAATACCTTCCCGCCCGCTTTGCAGTCTTGACAATTAGTAGCTTCCAGGTGAGACGTGATGAAGATTTCCAATTCATCAGTTCCTTATCCACAGCCAACATTCTGAGATTGGTATAATCTGTGTATACTTTGAAAGCATCTCTATATCTACAACTAATACCTTCCCGCCTGCTTTGCTGTCTTGACAATTAGTAGCTTCCAGGTGAGACGTGATGAAGATTTCCAATTCATCAGTTCCTTTTCCACAGCCAACATTCTGAGATTGCTATAATCTGTGTATACTTTGAAAGCATCTCTATATCTACAACTAATACCTTCCCGCCTGCTTTGCTGTCTTGACGGTTCGTAGCTTCGAGATAAAATTTAATGAAGATTACGTTTTTTCACTCCATCAGTTTTGAAGCGTATCTACAGCCAGCCTTCTGACATTGCTATAATCTGTGAGCACACTTTGAAAGAATCTCTATACCTACACACAATGCCTTCCCGATGTAAAGTGTTGACTGTTCGTAGCTACCAGATGAGACGTTATGAAGATTTCCATTCCAACAGTTATGAAGTTTATCTACAGTCAGCTTTCTGATATTCCCATAATCTGTGACCATACTTTGAAAGCATCTATATACCAGGCCTGACGTTTTTGTGAACTAAACACATCAAAATATTCATACTTTACTTAAATATTCATATTTTTATAAAAAATGCATTTTCATAGAAGAAAGAAAAGGTAATACCACAGCTCGGATTTTGACAAGAACGTTTATTTATGATTTTCATTCAACACGCATATAACATTTAAGAAAAAATATGCAAATTTTTTAGGTAATTCAGTTTTAGGTTTTACTGGGCAAGTTTTAATACAAGAGTAAACATTAAAGAAAAACAACTAAAAGTAATCGCTCTACCCTTAGCAAATTTTAGTATTAAAAAGAATACTTTAAAAGTAACTGGCAACAAGTGGCTATAGTTTTATACTGAAAACATATACTTACAAAGAGAATTGATCTAACAATGCTCAAAATAACAGATATATGAAAGTTATTCACAGTTTCTCTGGGTAGTATTTGAAACATATTGCAATTCCATTATAAATGTAACGTTTTCCCATCATTGCCGTCTATTTTGGCCGGTAGCGCAACAATATGACGGCACAAAAGCGATCGGAATTGAAGCAAAACATTGTTTGGTGTCATGGAGTTCGGTATTGGATTTAGTTCGGTGTTTCTATAACGGTTACAGCAGTATTTCACCTGGTTTTTATAGCGAAGTCAGTAAAGTGGTTGAAATATTATTATTGAGTTTGGGACCGCTTCCTACCTGAAAACATGCATGCCTGAAGTTTAAATTAACCCTGTTTCATCGGACGCCCTCTAACTGTAATTCAATTCCGTTCTCAGACCACAGAGCTGGATAATTTGTACAGGGCTAGCTCCTTTAATCAAATTACTAATTATTGGCTTCAAAGGACTTTGAAAGTTATTTTACTCCATGCTTTTAAGAATCTCTTTACATATTGTATACGTGCTGTGAGGTAGTGAGCTTCACAGTATTAGTTTTTATTTTGTATTAAAAAAACTGATGTTAAAATCACTATTTTTTATTTTCTGAGCGTTAGTAAAGCCTATCCTAGTCAGCCCGTCTGTCCGCACGATATCTCAAAAACAAACTGGTCTATAACCCTGAATTTTTGAATGAAGCTTTATTTCTATATAGGTTGGAGTTCGATGATGTGGCATGTCACTTCATGAAAACTCACTGAGCGTTAGAGAAATTTTTAGACAGATATGTAACCATTGCGCCAATGACAAAAATCTGAGAGTAAGGCTATTTGTATTTAATTTTTTAGAAATTATAATTTTATTCACTGTAGTTATAGTAATGTAATAACCTCGAAGTGAAGTTTTAAAGTTTATTCACGAAGAAGAACATTCATTCACTTACCTTCAGGTTCGCATGAGATAAAATCTTGTTAACGTCTTTCAAAGTTCGAATTGGAAAAAACGATAACTAAGTAACTAAATTGTAAAGAATTTTCCTTATATTAAATTGCAGAAATAGGTTTTTCACATCCCTAAGCGCTTTGTTATCAGTTAGTTTTAAATTCAATTTTTGCCATGATTGCGCATGAGTTTAGAACTTAAAAAGTAAGTAAAGCTCCAATCAACCAAGCGAATAAAGTAATTGTATATCCACATTAAATTTAAAAAAAATTGACGTATATTAATTTTTTTGTATAAGGTTCCATTTTGAAGGCTGGAAGACCTAGTAAGATTTGAAATATATAAGTTGAATACGCTAATTGCCATAATAAAATAGCGAAATTTTACGTATTTTACAAATTTAAATTGCGACTAAGTTCAAGTTTTAGTAGAACTTGCTTCAAGTTCATCCTACAGACGTTAACAAAGGTTTTGTTCCGAAGTTGGCAGCCAATACATCGAAGAAGCACTTCAGGAACAGACAGGTCCCATCAATCCATAACTAATTAGCCAGGGAGATTACTTGCCGTTCTGCTTGACTGGCAGTAATTGATAACTTACTTTGTGGCGTTTCGATTGCTGTACAATTATTAATGGTGCCGTAACTAAATAAAAACACAATGGAAACGATTTTAAACGAAGTGTTATATAACGATGAATGTAGGTGAACATTTAACGTGATTATTTTTGTCATCAGTACGAGTTCAAATGGATTGTTTTGTTTACCTCGTTTTATGTATAATTAAACAATTATAAATGAAAACAATAATTTATACTATGGTAATTGGAAACTATTACAGAAAACATTCACATAAATAAAAACAATTCTCGTTCAATTTAATTTAGGTAATAGTCATCATAAAAAATATCTTGCAGACGGAAAGCTGTTATTGTAGGTTAGGAGGTAAATAGTTGGGCATAACAATCAATTTGTTTATTATACAAACTTTCAATTGAAACGCGCAAGGATATCATTGTACAATCGATGACGTTTGCATTTGTATGCTACATATTCTAATTTGAAATTCGCTAATAAACCCACAGATCGAGTTTAAATTGAGGTTATGTATTTGGAAAAATGTAAATAACAATACATTTTCGTGTTTCTCGTCTATTTTTAATAAACGTATATAGCTATTTAAATAATATTAACTTTTAAATATTTGTTGAAAATATAAGAAAATAGATTACGCGCACCTTCCATGTGAGCTACGTTTTCAATCTTCTAACAGTGTTTACTTTGGCAGCAGCACAAACTGAAACCAACACACACAAGTGGAACACACGTTTCTGACACACACACAGGTGTGGAAACAGGGTAGAAAATAAATGACGTTTAATTTCTCCAAACTCTACACATAGGATAAGTAGTCAAATAAACTAACTTTAAACAGTCCACGTAGCCCTGGTGATCATCTATAGCTATGGCAAAGAAGGTAACACATTGGGTATAGGCGTTGCCATGTAAAACCAGGTCAGAGCGATGTCACCAATGAGGAGTGGGGAGAAGATGTGACTCAGCCATTACCAAGCGCGAAGCCTCACTATGTCGCTACCTTCACTACTGTACTTTATTGCAGTACCCGCGTACTATATGCTACAATGGAACGACTTTTGAAAAATTGTAATATCAATTTTACATTTATTTTATGGCACAGTAACGAAAACATAATATTACCATAATATTGTTCTCCTACAACAGGCTTGTTATGGTACCGGTATTTTATCAGAATAATTAATTACAATTGTAATTATAAGTTTAGCATTTGCAGATTTAGCCTCAATTTAATAGTTACATATAGGTAAGAAAATAAATACTGCAGAAGACAACAATAACGTTTAATGGACGCAAAATACTAGGTAAGTCGCCTAGTGGGATGGCCCGGGGCCCACTCCATTAGTAGAAAAAATGTGAAGCATAAAAAGATTTTTCTTACAATTTATCAGCCGACAAAAATCGTCTAACCGAATAAAAATTTCTCACAGACGAACTTTTTGGCGTTAGTAAAAAGTTTCTTACTAGTGTGTATAATTTATTGTAATACAAATTAAAATCTAGTAACTAAGTAAACTAAACTTTCTAAATGTATATCATCATTCTTATGTATTTATGTACACGACTACATTTTAAAATTGTATTGAAACTGTATCTGTGATTGATGTCAGTAAAATACAACAGTGTTAATGAAACATTAAAAATCAGCACTAGCTTTGATAATTGGTTCAGCGTTATCTCTAATACGTGGTTAACTTCTGATAGCTCCTGAGAATGACCAGTAATTTCATTCTTTAGGCTGTGTATAATCTGCTAAATGTCATATAATAACTTCGTATAACTCTAGTGTTGATGACATCGTGATTACACTGAGAAGCCAAAGATTTGAGACCCATAACCTTCATGAACTTTGCACACTAAGACAAAGTTCCCACAAATTGGTCATAAAAAATGATTATCGTTGAACCTTGACTGACATTTGACTGGCCGTGACTATGCACTCACTGTAAGGTGACAAAAGCTGTCATGGTGTCACTGCTGACATGTTTAAAGTGACTTAACTCATTTGTGTTTCTGTATAGCCCCTGCTCCATACACTCAATGACCCACGAGCTTCGCTGATGCAACTGACAACGAGCTAGTCGACCAGATTCAGAGCCTAAAATGTTGGAGTGGTTATATAGTATTCAGTTTAAACTCAGATGCATTGACATCCCCTTATTTTATTACATTTTACAAATTAATTTCATAGTGATGCACTACAGAACACAACGATTTCCGTGTATTTTCGTCGGGAAGATTATAAAATGAAGGAAAAATTGTGCGGACTTTTTAAATAACACTATTTATAGTTTGGAATTCGAATTGACGATTATAAATACTAGGAATTAACTTTCTTTATTTAAATGTTTAATACTTAATGAAACGTGTGCTCAAAAGAAAGTCAAATCGATTTTTTTCTTTAATGGTAAAATCTATAAAAATAATGTACCCGCAAAATAAATCTAAAAAAATAAATACAATAGTTATGAGGGCACGTATCTTATGGCCGTACCAATATCATTTAGTCATATAATCAGAAAGAAGATTGATCACGTTTTTGAAAAACGAGTTATAATATGAGGTCTATGGATTGTGTTTAACTCACCTACATACAGTTTTAAAAATAACTCAAAAAAGTGTATAATATAGGATACATGCTAATTTCAACTTCAAATTCTTCTTTAGTATTTGAGATTAAACAAAAACTTTTCTTTGTAAAATAAAGACATAAAATGAAATATCTTCACAACAAACCGGTTAAATCCGAACTTAATGTCAGATTGTCAATCTTCACAGTCGATTACCTGTAAATTCAATTGACATCGGCGATTAGGTGCAGTGCTGATTATCTTTTCCTTTATTCACTCTCAAAGAGTAATCAATTATTAATCACTCACAGGAAACGAGATTGGGGTGTAATCTCTGATCCTGATTGCCATAGAATAATCAACCCCGGTGAATGGGACCTAATACACCGTATCTCCGCAGATCTAATAGGTTTGTTTACAGGTATAAAGCAGAAAAATACTATGGGCCAAGAAGTTTTCACTGAATTCCAAAGTTATACCAGTTGAAAATTCTTAAAGCATGGCAGTTCTTAAAGGTATATTTCATTTTTAAATGTCATACTTTCGTTATATTTCTTTAAAACGTTTCCTCATGTTTCAATTTATTTAAAGTCTGTAAAATACCATATACTTATTTTTCTGCCATTTATTTTTGAGCATGGTCACGCATTTGTCTAAAACAATATAACTAAAAGCTAAATTTTCCTTGTAGTGAAATAATAACTTCATATGTTTCTGCAAGGAACAGTGTAATTGGAATAAACTAAATAAAAAGCCAGTTTCTCCGCTTAACAAATAAATCTCCACACAACTTCTTTTCAATTTTTCGTAAATAAAAAATATATGGTAATTTGTTATTAATATTTTTAAATGTGGTCTTGCAGTTTGCCTCAAACAATATAACTAAAAGCTAAATCTTCCTTGTGGTAAAATAATAACTTCATAAATTTCTTCAAGGAACAGTGTAATTGGGATAAAGTAAATAAAAAGCCAGTTGCTCCGCTTAACAAATAAATCCCCACACAACTTCTTTTCAATTTTTCGTAAATAAAATGTACGAGTAATTTTTCACTAATAATTTTAAATGTGGACCTGGAGTTAAATGTATTTGTTTAGACTTATTACTTTTAATACAGTAAATTTGTTTATTTGGAATAAGATTTCACATTGTTTTAATGCTGCCAAATAAAAAAAAATCTAATATATAAAAGGAACCATGAATATGTAGATATATGATTTTATGTTTAATTTCATTACGGTGAATCCTGAGAAACGTGCAATGTAAGGAATTTGTAACATGATACTTTAAATTATATTTGTTATACTTCTGTTTCTTGTTATAAACTGTTACAATCATGAACTAAATAATTAATTTCCAGGATTTAATATAAACTATCGCAACCAGTCACAATTTTTAGCGCAACTTCAAGTGTGACTTTAACCAGCCGCATGTAGTCCCAGCCTCCCTATGAAAGTATCGGGAAGTCTGGTGTCCCCCGAGTCGCGCCTGTCACTTCTATCTCGTATTAATTTCAACACTGACTGACACCGCCTGTCTCATTTACTGCTTATCACTTATTCATCATCTGCTCCTGTGTGTACGGGCACCCGCAAGTCGAGTGTCGTCTCGGCTCCTCGCCCACGTCATCTAGTCTCGCCTCACCCTCTCCTACTTTAACGTATCAACACCATACGGCTGTGTTTGTCCGAATACGCGATACTTTCATCCCATCTAGAAACAGTACGATTTAATATGAATAATTACAAATAATTGAGTTACAAATAATAAATAACACTTGCAATAACAGGTACGTCTGGAAACGCAACACACAGAAAAAAGAAAGCTGGAATAAAATAAGAAACTAAATAAAATCATTTTACAATGTTTAGACTTATGTAGAAATAAGGGTGCTGAAAAGATTCCAGGCAACCAATCAAACTACCCTCATGCCAATCAACTCTATTCGTCATGAGGGCTGAGCTGGACTATGTGCTAACCAAATTGGTTTTACGAGTCTAACCAGTTATTTCTGAAGCTATTCAAAACCTGGATTACACGTTTGAACATTAAATAAAACTTGTGCAATAGCCGAAATTGGCACCCATGTAAAAATGAATTTGCTATGAATTGAAATTCTAAGGTGAAAAAACACTATAAGTAGTATTCTTAACCACACAAAAAGTTTTAAGTGTTAACTATACGTTGGTGTAAAAAAACAAAAGGAAATTTATTTTTAATTTGAAAGAAACTGTAAATCTCAAATCATTCAAACTTAATGTAAGTAAAATAAAGTAACGACTTATTTTACCATACGAAGTTTGGGTTAAGAAGCCCTCTCTAACACTTAACCTGGGGACTAACGGCCAAGGTATACTTCCGAACCACCACCAATGGCCGGACAGGCGGGCTGCTTGCAAGGACAGGATCGCTCAGTATTCACCCATCCAATGAACTTGAAATTGTCCAATTATAACAATTGAATATTGAACAACGAATATTTTTTCATTCGCCTTATAGGTACTTATGATGGAAACGAGAAAATAGCAGAATAAAAATATTTTTGAAACATATGACATATTACGAGTAAACTAACTATCCCAACACATAAAACATAGTTTTATAGTTGCTTGGGGTGTATAACTGATATTTTAACATTGATATTAAATCAAATCCAATGATTTGAAATGATTTTGAAAAAAATATGAATTTAAAATGTGGCATAATGTAGCCTATCAGAAAGATTTTATATGTTGACTTTATTTTTGCATGAAATATCATTTCTACAAGAATGAGTTCTACGATATATCATTTTCGAGTTGAGGGGCTACGGAGTTGCCAACCCCTTATTGTCTTGGATCTCCAGCTATCTCCGGGATCGTTATCTTTGTGTTAAAATTGGTTCCTCCACATCTACTAGATTCTCGCCATCTTCAGGAGTGCCTCAGGGCTCGTTGTTGGGCCCCTGCCTCTTCAATGTCTTCGTTAACGATCTCATGGAGGTGATCGATGTCAACGCCCTGCTATTTGCGGATGATCTTAAGCTCTTCATGGAAATTTCCTCCCCACAAGACTCTTTAAAACTACAAAGTAGCTTGATTGCAGTGGAGGAATGGTGTAAAAGCAATAATATGTCTGTGAACCCCGGCAAATGCTCTGTTGTTACCTTTCATAGAACCAAATCACCGATTCTGTACTCTTACTTTATATCCAATTCCGAAATTCCAAGACTTTTGAACGTAACAGATTTGGGCGTGTGTTTTTCTAGCGACATGGGATTTACTGAACATTTGAATATTATTTGTAGTAAGGCTAACAAGATGTTGGGCTTTATATCTCGATTCTCTAGAGGCATCAATAATCCTTCTGCCCTACGTTCTCTCTATTGTTCGTTGGTAAGACAACTCTTGGAGTATGCCAGTCCTGTGTGGTCTCCTTATACAGTTGGTGCCAGGACTAGACTTGAGGCCCTCCAGCGACGCTTCATTCGTCTGGTCGGTGTGAGGATCGGCTACAACTATCCTGATGTTCCCGTGGAAGCATTAACTGCAGAACTTAATATTCCAACTCTGTCTTTGCGCCGTGATGTAGCAGATGTACTCATGTTGTGGAAGTTGGTTGGCGCCCATGTGCAGTGCCCAGATCTTCTCGCTGAAATTGGTATCAGGATCCCTGTAAACACCAGATCTAGTGGGCTTTTCAGCCGCAAGTACCACTCCACGAACTACGACTTCAACAGTCCACTGGCAAGATTTGTTCGCCTGGGGAATCGTGTTGCATCAGAGTGCGATTTTTTCGCTGATGGCCTACATCAAATCAGAAAGCGGGCCACTTATGTTTTGTCTCAACACACTTAAAATCCCCTGTAACTTTAAGACTGTTTCATTTTTTAGCTTTTGCTATTTTGTATTTATTATTATGTTTCTGCTCTACTGTAAGGTACATTTAATTTAATTTCGACTTTTTGCATCATTGGTGTATTTATATTATTTTGGTTGTTGTTATTTACGTGTACTTGTTGTTGTTATACTATTCTATTTTATACATTGTTGTTAATTCTATTGTACGTTGGTCTATTTCATAATATATTGTTGATTTTTATATGATATTAGTGTATAACTAAAACTTTCTTGTTGTGATTGACAGTTATTGGGACTTGGAATCAATCATTGTTATATTGTTATATTGTGTTGTGTTCTGCCATTGCTAGCTCTGTATTATTTTATACTAGTTGTACTCTTTACTGCACTGTATACATTGTACTGCCATCTTATTGCATACTGTATGTAAATTGGCTGCTTGCCGTTAATAATAAATAAATAAAAAATAAATAAATAAACTTATTTTGTTGTATGTCTATTTGTCCCCAGGACATCTTGAGAACGAAATAAGCTGTATATATGAAATTTTGCATGCAACCTCAGTGAAGCCTTTTACACGTCAAGCAGTGTAGTGTATTCCTACCTTGTAACACGTGACCTATCCTTTAGTTCTTGAACTGTCCTGAGCTTGGCATACCTGAAACAAACATTAACAATAAATTAAAATAACGTGTGAAAGAAGAATGAGTTCCAGTTAATATAACTTTTACAAAACCTGAAAGACGTTAAAAATGTAAATCATTGTTTTACTTTATTTAATATGGTGTTAAATAGATAAAAATATTATTAAATTGTGTTGTAGAGTATCCAAAAAATATAAAAAATGCACACTCTTCGAATATATGTGACGTGTTTTTTTTTTTTTTACTACTTTACAAGAAAATTACGAAGGCATAATACAATACCTAGAACCCAATATTTTTCATCGGATGTACACATAAGTTTTCAATAGATTAAGATGCTTTATGTAGCAATTTTTGAATGTTTTTTATGTACTTTTATATTTTTATGTAAAATAAGTGTGCTAAAATAGTAATTTATACTAGTAATCTTTAAAGTAATTTATAACTAATATGGGGTAGAAATGTTAGTTTTCATTTTTAAATGTTTTTAATGTGCTGGTCACATCAGTATTTTACATTTCTGAATACATAGTCAAATTATTTTTAAGAGACGAACTAAGTTTAAACAGGAAGTCAATGGGAATATGGTTATGTAGAAAGTGTGTTGGATTCACTTGATGCTTTCATTTTGAAATTAATTATTGCACACACATTATAAAAAATTACAATTTTTATATGTACTAAGTACTAATGAGTTATACATATTTTATATAATATAAAAGTTCTTATGGAATCGGATTTCCATAATTTCAGAACTTTGTGCATGATGAAGATACGTATTGTTCAAATAATTTAATGATAATTTGTCTCTCATGTCGACATTTAAGACTCTGCAACATAATGTAGCACAATATTAAACCAAAGATGGAACATTTAATGACGTGTAAAAATTCTACCTCCTGCTTTAGTTGCTTATGAGCTTATTAACAAAGTTCCCAACAACAACCATTGAGGCCTTTTATTTCATTCCTCTCTCAAGTACCCACAGTACAACTTTTTGTGCTATCAGACTTTGTTTGCGAAATACACTAATATAATAAGTAAGCAAACATTATAGTAATATCCCGAAGTAAATCAATACTGAAACTTTACCAATCAAATATTGAGGTACGTGGATATGGAAGGGGTACTTCGTTAAAAGGATGATATCGCTGCGAAGGATGAAATTGGTGTCAAATCTTGTCTGGTGGACCTACATCTAAAATAGTACACTGCGACGGGTGTGGACTAAATTTGCTAGTCTTTCATTTTCTTGAGGATTTGGTGACCGAGGCAGAGACATTGTTCTATTCTATAAGATTTTGAAAGCCGCCAATTTGCACAAAACTGCCCTGGATATCTTGAAAGTTAGAATCTAATCTTAAAGGCTTTTAGGTAAAAATAACCTGAATTTTTCCAGTTTTTGCCCAACATAACAATCTAGAACAAATCTTTAAACAAAGTTCGTTACACTTAGACAATCAATGCGTATAACGAGCACTTTTTTATAAACGTGTAGATTGATTCCAATGCAAAAACAAAGTATCGAAATAAAATGTTCCAAAAGAAAGTATTATGTGTAAGGTACATGGTGCGAAGATCTAATATATGCGTCTCTGCGGCCGCCATTTGATACCAGCTCCGACCTTGGAAACCCTAAACAGTCTGGACAACTGGGCCGTGAAGAGGCCTACACGTCTGGAGCTGGGGCTTGGGTTACTGTTCGTGGGGGGCTTCACCGCGTGTCATTGCTTCCAGGACAACATTCCGGGCTCACAGAACTGGGTCATTTTGATAACGCGCTTACATTAGTTATTAATACACTTTTTTTAATTTAAATTAAGTTCATACCTATCTAAGCAATTTAAAGTCATACCTACTTAAATCGCCAAAAAATTAGTCGCTTGTAAATAATTGACCATTAACCACAGGAAAAAGTGTATTTTTTACGTATTGGTACTTTATACTTTCAATAATTTTTGTATTATGTAAAACCCCTTAATGACATGCCGATTAAAATTTGATAGCAATTTTATTTATTTACTTATTTTTATATTATTTTACGGAAAATGCATTTTTACAACAAGAATACATAGTAATGAATACATAAATTCTTTATAAAAGAGAAAGTACAAATATGTCAAGGAAGTCTACCTGTATAATAATTAGTACGAAATCAAGGCACCAAGATATTACATGCACAAAAATTTGCATATATACATAAATGCATCCAATATATATATATATACATATATATACATATATATAATAGGTTTACACCGCTTAACAAAAAACAACTACAATTATAGAAAATCTAAATAAAACAACATTACAAAAATAATATGTTGATATAATCAAAAACGAAACAATTCAACAGAAACTAAAAAGCTCTTTAAATATTTCTGAAAAAATTGCTTTTAGAAAGTGTGAAAATTAATAACTTTTGCAGATTTTTATGACCCTTTTCTGTACAAACAAATTATGTGCAAACCAATATTATACTATTCTAAAAATTAGAATTTTATATATTCATGATAAGTTGCGATAGTTAATACTATTCCATAATTAAATTACAGATGTTTAGTGAACTTAAAAATCTACACAATAATAACACATACTCGTACAGTTCTAAAGAAAAAACAATGTATTTGCGTAAAGGTGCTACTAAGATAATTTAGGTTTTAAATCAATTTTAAAACGACAAACACTTCAATCTTGGTCAATGTTATCGTTCTCCTTTCTTAGATGTTGAGGCGTCCTAAATAAAATGTACTATTACTGTTGCCATACTACAAACACTGAAAATTAAATCAAGTAGGGTGGTATCCATAGGTTAGAGGCAAACCCGCTCCCTTAGGAAGCAAACCTGTTTGGGTTATACCTATCTTACGTAAAAATAATTGTGTTTTCCTTCAGTTTTCCTTCATATTATTGTTTGATAAATCTTGGTTATATTTGCTTCAATATTTTTTTATATTTCTAATCTTCGCGAAAGTAATTGATTTAAATGTTGTGAGTCAATATTACGTTTAATTTGGTATTACACACGACCTTTGGTTATTTATTTTGAATAAAAATCAGTAGCGTTTTTAATAAATTATGTAATTATTTAAAATATACTCTAAGGACACATTTCAAACTATTTTTATTTGTTTGAAATATACAGCTTTTGATAGAAAAACAAGGTGATTATTTGAAACCAAATTTTAGTAGTGGGACCCAAGGTTTCAATAAGCAATTATAACTTATATTTAAATTAATTGCACTCAGACAATCTAGCATATCGATTCTATAAAACCTTAATATATAAAGAGTATTTGTAAATATTGCTGTATACTAACAATTCTATCTGATATTAAATAGTGTCAGTTTTATTGATTGTTCACAGAAAACGGTGTTTATTGTGAGAAAACAAACATGGATCACTAAGAATATATAAGAAAGCTACAGACGCATTTCAACCTAAGTGGCACGGTTTCATAGTACAGAGTTAAATGCATTTAAAGCGTTTGTTTAAGACGGCACAGTCAGGAAACATGGCCGTCTAAGTTTTAATCTAATGAACTTGTGTTAATGAAATACGTGCTCCAAGTCTTGCAGTAATTGGTCGCAACTTTCCGAGCAGAGAATGAGTTTGCCACCGATTTGGAAATTATAATGGCCTAGCCGACCCAGAGGCCATGAATTGTATTACTCCCCAGCTCCGGCCAACTTTAATACTTCTTCCCCACTTTTGAGGGTTATCGTCTGTTTTATAAAGAAGTCTTGGATGACTTGAGTCTTTAAAAGTTGTCGACTGTAAGTGGTCCTGGATCGATTCCGCTACTTGAGATGCATTGGCTCCAGGCTTGCTATTAGGTAGGCCCCCCAGCACTCCTCGCAGTGCCTACGTTTCCTCTACAAGCGATTTACTCGCAAATACGCTGGGGGGTTTACAGACATGACAATGCTCACACAGATAATAATGGTAGAGAGGAGCTCTGGGAATTTATTCAAAGTTCGTCTTTTAATATGATACCTCAATAAACTATCAATATGTTGAAGTAATATTGAAGCAATTTACTTTTTGTTTTAAATAAATATAAAGTTATGTAGATTTGCTATGTATTATGGCAATAGCAATTTATATCACTACTTATAACATTTTATGTACAAACTATCGATTCATTAAAAACATATTTTCACACATTTATTTTGTTATGTAAATGTTTCATAATTCAGCAACTTTAAATGTGTTATTCTGTGATAATGTTTAACTTAATTTCTTGAATTTTTATTTTTCAGATTCTTATAACGCAAAACAGTTAACATTTGTATTATATTTTTTAATCGTTAGGTGTCCATATTTTGAGTGTTTTCAAGACGGGTTAGTAGTGAACGAATTTGAGTTTAATTAGCTTGGATATTACTAGCTTTCTATTGGAATTTTTCATGATTATCGAAAACAAATTAAAATCTGATGAAATAAAAAATATAATACAACATGGATAATACATATGAGGTGGAATAACTGCATCATAAAAGCTGCAAGTACAATTCCTAATTTGTACCCTTTAATTGAGTAATTATAAACATTTGTTAATGTGTCCTTTGGGTTATATTGTATTATTGAAACTTTGTTATTATGTGACCAACGTTAGAATGATATCCTACCAAATTATCCAGAGGCTAAAAATTAACATTGAGAGGAAATACTCTATAATGAAACAAACCATACATTGCAAATTCTGCATTTTTTAGGAGACACCAATCTCACATTTTAAATTTACTTATAGTGAGCTAATACAAGACCACATCAGATAAAATATGTTCACGTGCCGGTGCAATACCAGGTTTAACCTGTATTAGTTACAAAAGAAATCAATCATCTACACGGGCAAATTGTGTTGTGGTCCGGTGGATTAGTTCCGTTAGTTCTGAGGACTAACGCTAGAGCTGCGCCACAACAACCGCGTACAAAAAAAAAAAAAAAAAAAAAAAAAAAAAAAAACTATAACTACCCTCTCTGTTAATAGTTAGATTTTATGCCGAGTGACAGCGCTAGCGTCTTTTTCCATTCCATTTCCACTATACCTCCTCCATTTCATTCCTCTTCCACCATTCTTCCTCCTTTTTATTACTCTTCTACTGTCAACAGCGCTAAACTTGAAAAGTTCACTATAGTTGTAGTGAGTCGAACCGCACAGAGGCACTTTTTCTACCAGATGATAAATTAACGGCAGCCCGTGAACGCCTCTACACTACATAAAGCATCCGAGCTTTTATTTTGCCAAACCTCAATTTATAGCATTGAATGCGTGAAACTTGTGATAGTAGTACAATGAAAGGTAATGTTACAAAATTAACTTCTATAGTAGGAGATAAAATCTGATCCTACTTTATATTAGAGCCCTAAATAAAATGCGCTTCAGTTGATTGGTCTCCTTACCAAGTGGGCCTCATTGACAGACTGCAGTCCGTGCAAAATAAATTCCTTAGGTATTTGCACTGGAGAGAGCCTGATAGGCCTCTGAACTTGCTTCGGCTACATCCACTGGTCGTTAGAAGGGAGGTTGCAGATGTTGTCTTTCTTTATAAGATTCTCAACTTTGTGGTAGTCTTTTGGAGCGAATTGCTTTTCGTCTCCCTTCTGGCACAAGGTCGCGCCGCCTCTTCGAGCTGAGCCACTTAAACCGCAACTATCTCCAGTTCAGCTCTGTCCCAAGAATACTTCGGCTTGGCAACGAGGTGTGCAGTGAAGTAGACTTTTTCTGCAATCGACTGGGAGCTTTGAGACGTGCTGTGTTGACAGTGAGGCTGGAGACATTTGAGTCAGAGTGAGCTTGCCGAGTCCTGCACAGTATTACATTAATAGTTACTCCATTGTTATCTTTGATGATTTAGTCTATTACTGTTATCATTATTGTTATTGTTGTATTATTATTTTTTATTACTTGTTATATCACTGCTTGTTATTGTTATTGCACTATTGTTATTGGTACCACTTTCGTTTATGTTTCACATTGTTTTAGTTTTATCTTTGTTATATCTGTTTATTTCACTATGTCGTAGGCATGGTCAATTGCTGAACTTGATTTTTCATACTGTACTTTTTTTATGAGAATTTATTACTGTTCTAGTCATCTTAAGTATTGTAATTTTGCAAAATGGTTATACCGTGGGAATGTAAATAAATAAATAACTCAAAGTCTAGCATATTCAACCACATTCACCGGTTACTACATGAATTGGATAGGTACACTAAATTATCAGATTGTGCAACACATGGGCTGAGGCTATGTCATTTTTATCATGCTATAATGTGTTATCTATTTGAAATCAAATATACCTTTATATTATATTTCGTAAATTTTTAACGATAAATTTGAGAACTAGTAGTTTTGAAGAAGACATTGATTGATGGCCTATGTTTGAAAAACTTTTGCTTATTTTCACACTTAGAGTAATTTCTCGCCAGATTAGACATAAATTTATAAATATCCAGTGTAAATATTAGCAAATTTTTACAGGTGTTTCAGAGCGAGTACTTTATTCTTACAATAGCCAAACTTTCCCTTACGTTTCCCTATTAAACTAATTTCTGACGTGTTAACATTACAGGTAAAACTAATCTCGATATTGATAACTGCTAGTGACAGTTTCCGAGAAACGTTTGACTTCCCCCTCCCTCCCTCACTCACAACCATTTCACTCGCTACATCCAGCGGTTATTGGCGTGGAGGGAACGGTAAACAATAACAAGGCAAACCCTGTTTGGTAGAGTCGGCCATTATATTTTACCACAAGTGTGCTTTAGGCTCAACCGTGATGTTTTATATTGCCCTTTCATTCACAAAAATTATGAACTGCACGAGCATCACTCTTATAGTGGTGAGTATATTACAGTTCAATAGATAATTTGGATAAAGGTCTAAAAGCGAGAAAATTGTTTTACCGACCTATAACATTAAACCTTATCACATTATTTATTCTTTCAACGGCCACCGCCATTTTAAAATTGTGCAAAAGTAAAATCAATACAAATAGAAAAAAATAACAAGTAATAAAATTGTTAACATCACAACAAAAGTGTACACATTAACACTTGCAATAACAATTGTGAGTAAATAAAAAAAATGAACTGTACTTATAATACCTTATACAAATATTGATTTACTTTGAATAAATTAAAACTAATATTAAAATTATTAATTAAAGGACATTTAAATATCAATACCATATAATGGTCACTTTCAACTCTATACCATAAGTAACAATAATTAACCAGACTAACAAAACCAAATAATTATATCAAAATAATAATTTTAAATTCATTCATGAGTATTATTCAATTTAATAAATGAAAGATCGCGTCTTTTTGTTAGCACTTATTAAACTAAAAATCTTTCTATAAATTTTTATACATTATAAATTTGGCACCCTCCAAGGTATTTTTGGTCAGACCCTATAGAATTTGTTCGTAATGAGCCATATGATGAGGGGTGTCTGCCTATTGCCATTACTGGACAGCAACAGTGAGATATCATAAGTTTTATTAGTAGATAAGGTATGATGGAAAAGTTAACCGGCCCCTTATTGTGAAAAAGTGTCATAGTTTCGTATATAAGACTTTGCAAGGTTTCGTGTGGACTAATAAAGTATATCCTAAAATTCTAAGTAAACAGATCAATTTGATCTCAGAAGAAGTTAAGGGCAAGGTAGCAAGTGGGATGGTAGATTAAATTGGTGCAGGATTTGAATATATATGTCTCTAAAACGTACTTAATTTTTAATTGACTTAATCAGGGTGGAAGCAATCCTATGACAATTTACATATACAAGGTGTCCCATAAATGAACGATAATATACAAAGGGGTGAAAGGGGCCACCCAATGACTAACCCAAATAACAAAACAGTATCCTAGTAAAAGTTACTTAGTATTCAAGATATTGATATTTTACTTGGAAACCACAAACACAGCTATAAAACAGATGGATATTTCATGCATTACTGCTACAAAACTAGGACATTTGTTGTTATGGTTTCTTCGAATTAAAGTCACAATGGCAAGAAATCTAAAACTGAAAAATAGGTGAATTCCATACCGTTGACTCAGTTACTATAATTTGAGAATTACCACATAGGTCCTAATGTTATAGCATTAGTGGTTAAAATAGTAATAGCTGTTTTTCAGGTTTTCAAAATAATGACATTATCTCGAATGCTAAGCGAAATTTACTTGGGTCATGCTTTGTCTTTGGCTATTGTCCCATTTAAATATTATCGTTTTCTTGTGGAACACTCAATATATATATATATATATATATATATATATATATATATATATATATATATATATATATATATATATAGACCTTAATATCCTATAAAATATTGACCACAATTTTGAAGTACTTATGAACACAAATATAAACACATTTACTATCCACAATTTGAATAGTGATTACATAGCCTTTTAATAAAATTTTTGTTATTAAAAAACTCAAATATTATAAATAATTAGATGAAGTGAATACTTATGATTTATTAGCTTAGTATTCCACTTTATTTGGTTTCAAGCCAGCTTTCCTCCTGAAATAATATGTATAGCAGAAATTAGAACACTTGTTTTAGATCAGTTGTGGTTATATAGTTTAGATACAAATAACCAAGAAATGAATCATTCATATCATATCTTAATCTTACTGTCGCTAGTACCTTTCCCTAAAGACCTTGGTTCTGAGAGCTAAAGCCCACAGGCACATTTGATCTATCAACAGCATTACTCTGTAATATTGTAGAAAATAGACAATTTATCTTTTAACTTTCTTCAATTTCGGGTGATTTCACTTTAATTTATTATGTCTAATAAATCAGACCTGTGTCATTTGCTATAAATTTCATAAATCAACCAAACGAGATCCATAAATCCAATAGAAGAAAGAAAAAATATTCATCATTAAATGCTTAATACTGAATACAGAACAAAATATATAAAAAGGTTGGATAAAATAATGTTATATGAAAATATTTTATTTTACTAGAATTTATTGGTAAATAAAGTGAATAGTCTTTCTGAATTTCCAATAACATTTTTGAATTATACATGCTTTTTACATAAACTATCCTTTACGTATTCTCACATTCTCGTATTTTTTTCTGGGAAGAAATTAAATTCGAGCAGCAGCTGACGTTCCAATATAAATGCGCTCAAACTAAGTTAGCCTTGTGAACTACGAAACATTGTTTTAGTAATTCAACTTACTACATAATCTGTAACTACAGCGTTAAAGTATAAAGTAAAATAGAGTGTAATCCAGAGCGATCTTATTGATCCTACGCACTCGTGAGGTAAAGAGCAGATAACAATTCTGGTGAATGTTATCAGAATAGCTCCTAGACAACCAGGGGTGACGGTACAGTAGTAATTCCGATATCAAACGGTGCGGTGCGCTGGTCAGTGTAACTAAGAGCTATACCACCGTGCTGTAAGAGTATCAGTTTCCATTTGTATAATTAACTATCAGTGGAGTGCAGACAGTGCAGTTGCCTGACCACGTGATCAAAGTAATGAACACAGCGTCCAACAAACGGGTTCTGAGTAGGTTCGTAGAGTTGTACACAAAGCTCTACTCTGCCTTTAATAATCAAATGAACTGGCTCATAATCATATCAATAAATTTAGAACCGTGGTTTTTAGCCTTATGGTTGCAGCCAAGTTTTACAGTTAGTTTCTTTAAGTATTCTAAAACAGACTCAGTTTGTTCTAGTACGATGTTTTTAAAATACAGTGATTTTAATATTGTAAATATTACATATTAAATGAGGCAGCTATTTCTAAATCTCTTAAAAAAAGCACGTTACTCCCCGATTAATATTGAAATAAATTGCCGTTTGTGATCATTTTTAATGATCAAATCAAAGGTTACTACAAGAAATGACGTTTATTTTTCACTGATACACGGAATCACCAAGACTACGTTTTGAGAACTTCAATCTGATCTCTTTCTCAGGTGGATAACTACCGTGACACATAACTACAATAGAGGTACATAACAACGCTTTTAATAAAAGTTAACTCCCATTAGTTGCAAGTTTTAAATTTTAAATTAAACTGCAGTTCCGAATAGACCGTATTGAGCTTGGTAGCATTAGGTCGCCACCAGAAGTAAGCAGATAATGCTGAGCCAGTTTAGATCAGATAACACCGATAACTCGCATAGCTGCCAGTATTAGCCTGATTACGATACCGCTTCCGCTGCAGTCTTGTCTCTGACTGCAATTTATTTCTGTGCTCCCATTTCCTTTGGTTCCAGTAATTTAATCTTATAAATAAAAATGAATTGCTAAATGTGGTGCTGAGCGCTTTTCTCGAGAACGACCTTACCGATTCTACAGATTCTTTTTTTTATATTATTGAGTGAAGTCCAAGGAGCCTTTTATATATGAAGAGGAAGATCAGAAAAGTTTCCCGGAAAACTTTAGAAATTGGAAAAATATAAATATTTGTGTGTTATAACCCAAGTTTAACTGAAATGGCTATTTTATTCACAAATAAATGTTGTAAAGTATTAACTATACATGAAGCAGTGCAGATTGCAAGTTACTGTATAACTTTTAATACAAATTTGCAACAGTGGCAAATTAAAAACATCTCAAGCATTAATGCTATTTAGACATTGTATAAAATCTAACTTAATGAAGAAATCTGTGAATATTTGCACTTAATGTATTCGAAACTGGTTTGGCCTCCTTGACATTGTGATGTGGCTTTTTACAGGGACTCAAGGAAAAACAGAGGAATGAACATTAATATACCCAAGCGAGTCATTATTTCCCAGACTATATTCCGAAAACAAAAAACCTAATATAATACATAATTTTGAAATGATTCATGAGTTTAACAATAGTATTTCTTTCTACTACTACTTATTTTCTTGGTCAGGGCAACAAGATTAACTCATATGTGGCCCCATAAAATACATTCGACTAGAAGTGAGTTTAAAAAGCCTAAATAGACAATGTTTCCTCGTCTTAGGTTTCTCAGTCTTACGTATGTATATTATATATTTCTTACATCGGAACAACGAACTAAGCCCAATTATGGCACTGAAGCTATATTAGACCGAAAGTAGAATACAAGGGCCGGAAGTACACGCTTTTTGAATAAAGTACATTTCCAAGATGTAAATAATTAATGAATATATTCTCTTGGTCTGAGCAAAAAGGCAAACTCAGCTGTGGCCTCAAAAATATAACACATTTTAACCAAAAATGCTCCTACAAGCGCAAAACTTGAAAACCTGATATTAGTCCGCTACAATTTCGCTTAATCTCTGGTTCTCCTAACCGGAACTCTGAAATTATATGTACCTCATGTATGACTATTTATGTTTGAAAAATCATCATATTACCTAATAAATCTTAAACTAAGATTTCTACGACCTTGATTTTAAAAGCTGCGCGCGAAGTCATGGCTAATAGCTAGTATTTATTAATTTAACATTTGCGAGCGCTTACGTGATCTAAGCTTGATTTGAGGTATTCTCTCGATGGGTGATTTTCTTTTTTACGCCAGAAGTTCTATGTGATATGATTGATATTTTACGTAGCAAATCATCTAACGTGATCTGAGCAAGGGAAAGTACCGATCGGAAAAGTCCCTGGCCAAAAAGTGTTACACCACATTTCCGGCGAAAAAAGAAAAAAAACCCTCGAGATAATACCTAAATTAATGTTCAGCTCGTAAGTGCTCCGTACAATAACAATAATTAAACTAATAGTCCATTGTCATTTCCCTCCGTAAAAACCATACATCTCTTAAGATTAACACGTACCAATACTCCTCCAGACGCTTAGATAGAGCGTCCTTGAAAAATGTTAATCAGATGCTAAATATTTGTTTGGGGACACTGTTTCTGTCTTATGATCTCTCTGTCCGACGAATATCTCTTCAATGAAAGTAGACTTGAAATATCATATGTATTAAAATTTGTTGGGTAATAGAAATTAATTATGTAAATCATTACTCTAAGAAAAATAGAATTTTTATACAAGGAGTCACGAAAGAGTGCAGTTGGCGGCGACCAATAGAAAGGATAGGCCAGCGCGACGTTGCTACTCAACAGGTCCCCAACAGCCCAAGCACGGCGCGCTGCGGTTACAGCGAGGAACAACTTCGGCAACGTCGCTTACTCCTTATTGGCTGCTCCAAGGTCACGCTCCAAATAGGCTCCTCCCTCAACTGCACTCTCTGGTGATCCCTACTGTAATTATACATCGATAAACGTAATAATGTAGTCGATAACTATAAATGAAGCACTCAAGCCATTCGGCAGGTATATATATAATTGTAATAATGGGACATAGAAAAGAACAAATATAAGAATATAATAATGTCTCAACGTAATGTACACATAAACAAATTTAGTCTATAACTAACACAATGGTCTTATTTACGACATACTCTAATTCTAACATAAATTTATGGCACACGCTGAATTATCTTTGCTCTATTAAGCTCAAGTCAACAACGTGACGTTTATAGAGTGCTTAGTTCTAGGAAAACAGGAGCACCAGTTGTATTGTCAAACAACCGTGTATAGATTATTGATATTGAATAAAACAAATCCAATGTCAATCAACAATCCTCGTTATTGTACAATACAAAAAGTGATCTGAAAAAATTAAAAAAATTACATCTTGTAATATAGGCTATTGTATTAGATGCACACAGCCCAGTTTTCAGGAAATAGGGGTCGTAACGGTAAAAATATCAATACTCTGGTCGGTTTAAGCCTATACTGGGCACATAAACAACCGATGTGTCATTTAAATCTGGGCAACCCGATCAATAGTTTTAGCATACTGAGGGTGACTGCTGGAGTGCGTGGGGCTCCCTTAATGTTAATAGATTTTTTCAAAACTAAACTTGATTGTGTACTTACTGTTACTTCCGGTCTCCCCTTCCTGCTTTGTCTGATAGAGGTTGGATAGAGCGAGAGACTCCCCTCCTTCAAGGTGACATGACTGAGATAGGAGTCGTTATCCCTCCACCTCATAGGATTGTAGCAGGAAGTGGTCCCTTTCCCCCAATATGAATATTCTCTCACTCCGGAAGTAACACAATGCTCCCTTTTGGAGTAAGTGAATTCTGGGGTTTTCTTATTTCTTATCCTTTGTAAAAAAAAAAAAACTTTCAGGCACATTGATAATCACTTAACTTTGGGTTATATTTGTATACTTTCTTATATAAGAGTTCACATTGCACTGCTATATACGTTATATGAAATGGAATACTATGATTGGAAAGCTGCAGATCTGTAAACTATTATTTAATAATGTTATTTATATAATAAATACATGGTCACAGTAATTGAGTAATGCTCATATTATACAACATGGAAGAGTAGGTTATCTCACGAAATGTTACAAAATAACCCGTGCACTGTAGATATATATACACTTCAATGTAAGAATATTATTCATATTACAAGTAAGTGTGACTTGGCCACATGTATGCGTACTACTATACAGAGTTTCCCGTATCTCTCTGGACAAAGGTATACCACGTTATTGCTTAGATGAAGCTAAATATATTTCACCATATGAACATGGGTCTCCGATGCTTAGTTTCCCATCTGTCTATCTGTCTTGAGGTTCTCAGTGAATAGCCAACAATACAAAAACTGAATAAACAGCAGCTCTTAATGTGGGCAATTTCTTATTACAGTAAATCTGCTGCTGATATTTATCAGTTATTTATTATTAGATGCTAATAATTTTGCTGCATCAGATGCATGATATAATCTAATAAAACTGTTATTCTTTTAAATCTTGATGGTGTTTAATATATTGTAAGCTTAAAAGTTTTAATGGCCACAATTTTGGAAATACTAATGAAAATTATTTAATATTATTACCTAACTGGCCTGAATATCATAAAATTTGAGCAATATTTAGTATAATTTAATTAATAGATATTATTTTTTAAATAAAAACACATGCATACAGACGGATTGGAAACTAAGCATCGGAGACCAATGTTCGTATGGTGACATATGTTTGTTTTGAAACATGTTTGTATACCAAAAATAGGGTATACCTATGTCCAGAGGTTACGGGACACCCTGTAACCCGTGAGATACAAGGGTAGGTCATCTCAAGAAATGATTAAATATATTCCATGAAGCACACACACACACACACACACACACACACACACACACACACACACACACACACACACACACACACACACACACACACACACACACACACACACACACACACACACACACACACACACACACACACACACACACACACACACACACACACATATACATATATATATATTATAATTAATTTTATATGGCAAATGAGTGTGTAATAGCGAAAGGTTTCATGAGTGCTTGCAAGGTTATCTCTCAAAATATTGACCTAATATCCTTACACAGGAGATATTTACACTTCGATACAATAGGGACATTTATATGACAAGTGAGTGTGTAATAGCGATAGGTTTCATGAGTGCTTGCAAGGTTATCTCTCAAAATATTGACCTAATATCCTTACACAGGAGATATTTACACTTCGATACAATAGGGACATTTATATGACAAGTGAGTGTGTAATAGCGATAGGTTTCATGAGTGCTTGCAAGGTTATCTCTCAAAATATTGACCTAATATCCTTACACAGGAGATATTTACACTTCGATACAATAGGGACATTTATATGACAAGTGAGTGTGGTAATACTATAGTATGTTTCATGAGTACAGCACACAAGGTTTATCTCTCAAGATATTGACCTAATATCCTTACACAGCAGGAGAATTTACACTTCGGCATACAATTAGGGGACATTTATATCACAAGTGAGTGGTGTATAGCGATAGTTGTTTGACACTATACAGCACACAAGGTAGGGTTATCTCTCAAAATATTGACCTAATATCCTTACACAGGAGATATTTACACTTCGATACAATAGGGACATTTATATGACAAAGTGAGTGTGTGTAATAGCGATAGGTTTCATGAGTGCTTGCAAGGTTATCTCTCAAAATATTGACCTAATATCCTTACACAGGAGATATTTACACTTCGATACAATAGGGACATTTATATGACAAGTGAGTGTGTATAGCGATAGTTGTTTGACACTATACAGCACACAAGGTAGGTTATCTCTCAAAATATTGACCTAATATCCTTACACAGGAGATATTTACACTTCGGTACAATAGGGACATTTATATCACAAGTGAGTGTGGTATAGCGATAGTTGTTTGACACTATACAGCACACAAGGTAGGTTATCTCTCAAAATATTGACCTAATATCCTTACACAGGAGATATTTACACTACGGTACAATACGGACATTTATATCACAAGTGAGTGTGGTATGACTATAGTTGTTTGACACTATACAGCACACAAGGTAGGTTATCTCTCAAAATATTGACCTAATATCCTTACACAGGAGATATTTACACTACGGTACAATACGGACATTTATATCACAAGTGAGTGTGGTATGACGATAGTTGTTTGACACTATACAGCACACAAGGTAGGTTATCTCTCAAAATATTGACCTAATATCCTTACACAGGAGATATTTACACTACGGTACAATACGGACATTTATATCACAAGTGAGTGTGGTATAGCTATAGTTGTTTGACACTATACAGCACACAAGGTAGGTTATCTCTCGAATTGTTGACACGTTATTGTAAACTAGTAAACATCCACTGGTTACAAAGTGCCGGTGACAATACAACTCAATGGCGATAAGAGAGTTATCAGAAGCACTCATCGTTGATAACGTTTATTTATTGATACACTGTGTGGTGATTAATGCTTTACAAATTCTTTTTTATTTATTTTATATAGTATACAATGCTTAGGTACATATCTTTAAAATTGTATAGTAAATTTTTATGTTAAACGATAGCTTACGCTGAAGTCCAAAGATTATAAAACAGATTTTAAAATATAAAAACGTATCTTAAACTTTATTTATTGTATGTGACAGAAATATTACTATCAGAGAGTCTCCGTAATCCGTCAAATATAAATAATTTTAGTAAAACATCTAAAGTAAATAAACATTTTATAGGAATTCTACACACTAATTCTAAAATTTGTAATTTCCTCATGTAATTGTTGATGTAGCTAGGATACTGTCTCGTTGTGGTAGACATATAAAAATTACATTATAGAACACATAGAACGTGGGCGTGTCCATTGTATACCTCTAAATTTAATATAAAATCCACTAACGGTATAGATGTAATTAATAAAAGAAACTGTAAAATATGCGTATAGCAAATTATAGCAAACTTTTATTTCAAATAAAAATTGATCTCAACGAGTAACTATTATTAATTTTATACTGGACATTAAGTAATCGTCATTATACATGCGAAAGTGCCTTTTTTTAATGTTTTGATTTTACGCGTAAACAACTCGACCAATTGTACTGAAACTTTACATGGACATTTTTACGATTTTTGGGATGAATATAGGCCTATTCTTATTTCGGAAATCTCTCCGGGCTACACCCCAATGCAGTGAAAAATCCCAGTTTTGGCTCTAAAGTGGTGTAATATCAATTGAATGAGCCTGTCAAATGTAATAAACTGGTCTGTGTAAACATTGTTTATTATTTTCAAATTGTTTACATTTATAGTGTGTAAATGTTCAAAAGAGTACCCATAATCTTTAGGGCGATTTAGATTTCAGCGACTAGGTAAGTACTAATCTACATTAGAAAATATCCTAAAACATAAGACGGTAAAAATTTGACTCCGAAGACTCCCTTTGAAGCAGTCTACAAACATTATGAGGAATGAAATTTCACTGGACTGTTCTTTTGAACTCATGTACCATCTCTAGCTCTAAATGTTTGAAATATAAAACAACGTTTACTATAAATTTAAACACTGGTATAAAATCTATCTTAGTTATCGAGAGAAGTAAGCTTCTCTGATCTGTTTTATATTTTCTTGATCAGGAAACAAATCAAAATAAACTGTGGAACAAAACAAACTAAGAACGAAGTAAATTACAATTGCCATAATTATAAACATTTGACGTATTGTATTGATCGTGGCACCAAGGCAAACTCAACATAGGCGTCGGAAATATTATTCACTGGAACCAGCAGTGGTCATACACGTCTATTGCCTACTAAATTCCGTGCAAAGGAGCGGGTAACCGCTAGTAGAGCATATATATGTGACAATGTAATCTAACTTTTACTTTACATTTAAAGACTGTTTTGGAACCTAAATTAGTTGTCTTTTGGTAGAAGTAGGCTTCTCAGAACTGTGTGTGTATATATTTTCTTGAGCAGGAAAGTGCAAAATCAGCTATGGAACAAAAAATACTTAGATCGGATTAAATTGCAATGACCATAAATATACAACTTTTAACATATTTTCATGATCGTGGGAAGAAGGCAAACTCAACATTGGCGTCGGAAATATATTTCACTCGAACCAGAAGTGCTCATACAGGTAGAAAAACTACAATATTGCGTGTAAAACCGCGGGTAACTGCTAGTAATATCATAGATTTATAACAAGATTTGAGCGCTTAGTCTGTTATTAGCTATTCCTAACTGAATAATATTGAATATATGCAGATTTGGAATTATGTTACATTAATAACATTCCTTTTTATGCTCGATTGCCTGTATATTTAACATACCAATCAATCAATCAATCAATCAATCAATTCATTTATTGCCAAAAACATAACATGCATAGGCATTCGTCAAGAAAATTATAATATCCTAACTTAAAGTATAGACTACTGACAGATCAAACACAACAAGACCAAATCAATATAACAGGAGTGATCTACAATTTATTATCCTCAACGTATTCCCGGACACTGTAATATTCTCTCGAAATAAGAAATTTTTTCAGACGATTTTGAAATTCCCTATCGTCCACAACAATTTTCAAGCAGGATGGCAAAGAGTTAAAAAGGCGGATGCAGGAGTAAAGACTTTGTTTTTCAAAAAAAGATGTTTTATGGCAGGGTAGGATTAGGTTGTTTCTTTTTCTTAAGGAGTAATTATGGGCTGGATTAACGTTGACTGAAAAAAGGTGGGGATACTTTTTTGTAAAAAGAAAGACACTGAAGGATATAAATGGATGGGAACGTAAGGATATTATTACTGCGAAAGTAACCTCTACAAGACTGGGAACGACTCAACTTGAAAATAATCCGTATAGCTCTTTTCTGGAGACGAAAAACATATTGAGTTTTCTTACTCTCGTATCCCCATATAGAGACTCCATAGCAAAGGTAAGGATAAAAACAGCCATAGTAAGTAAGCAAAAGAATTTCCTCACTAGCAAAACAGGATAGTCTATACATCAAAAATATGCAGCTGCTTAGTTTTTTCGTGACTTTATCAATGTGACTAAAAAAGTTTAGCTGATCATCCAAAACAATTCCAAGATAATTAACATTCAAAGAAGGACACATTTCTGACTCTCCAATCATAATGTTTTGAGATTCAATCAACGTTTTAGCAGACTTTCTAATTCCAAAATCAAGAAAATTGGTTTTAGATGTATTTACAAACAGAGAGTTTTCACTCAACCACTGCAGCAAATTACTGGCCTGAACAAAGGTTTGGATTTCAAGCTCGGCTCGATTGCAACCAGAGATGACCAAAGAGGTATCATCAGCAAACAAAAACAACTTGGAACCTTTCACGCTTCGATGGATGTCATTTATGAATAGTAAAAATAATAAAGGACCAAGTACGGAGCCTTGGGGAACTCCAGTGCGTACTTCTCGCTCCTCAGAAAATTGTTTTCTTAAGCACCCTGTATCATCAATAAAAGGAATTTCAACAATCTGTCTACGGTTCAGGAGATAAGAAGCAATCCAATCAAAAGCTTTCCCTCTAATACCCAAGTTTTCAAGTTTTTCTGAGCAACAACCCGTGATCCACAACGTCGAAAGCCTTCGTAAGATCCAAAAAATACCAATGTTGGATTTAATTATTTGGACAGCGTGATATTATGTAAATGGTGATATTGGAGCCACACTTCATTTAACAAATTATCATATAGTTCATTAGTTAAATTAATACTTTGTATGATTATTGCATGATATATTAATGGCAAATGGTGGTACTATAGCTGCGACCCATTTAGAATGTCATTGACTAATTTCACCAATTTATATTTTACAATTATGTATGTTTTCGATGTTTTTCATGATATTTATTAATTGCAATTTTAGAGTTGCAATGAATTTGAAAAATTTTTCTGATCGTTTTATATTTATGTTATAAAGATCTGCAGATTTAAAATTCGAATTACAATTTTTACTGAGATAGTTGTATATAAGTTTACATCCATTGCAATAGTAATTCTTCAGATGGTTAATTAGGAGATATTATAGGTTTGACTTTACATTTTATAAACATTTCTAGGTGGTATACGATTTATTATAATGTGTTTTGTTATTTCTTGTTAAGAGATTCTTATAAAATATTTTGGACGGGTGTTATAGTAGTATTTATTTTATGTTGTTCCTAAAATTACGCCGAATTCACTTACTTGATTTCTTCCTAGTTTTATGGAGACGCCTTTATGGAATTTTAAGAATCGTTACTTATAATTTTAGACTTCAAGAGATCAAGACTTTTCAGAATATTTTGCTTAATATAACCTGTATTAAAACATGAGTAAAGCAATATGGAATTGAATTTAGTCTACACTGAGTGTTGTTTTATTTTTTTAAATCTAAATATGCTTTAAAAATTAAAAAATCTATAATGTTTATTAGAAAAATAAACAGCAATTTTTGGTTCATGATCAAACATTTTACTATTTTCCTTCTCTTAAGAAAGGTGTAAACTTAACACAATTGTAGCCATCGATCTGGAAACCTTATTTTACTAATCCAGAAACCTTCTGTTACTGATCCGGAAACCTATTACTGATCCAGAAACTTCTTGTAACTTATCCGGAAACCTATCACTGATCCGGAAACCTTCTGTCACTGATCCGGAAACGTATTACTGATCCACAAAGTTCTTGTAACTTATCTGGAAACATTCACTGATCCGGAAACCTTCTGTCACTGATCCGGAAACGTATTACTGATCCACAAAGTTCTTGTAACTTATCTGGAAACATTCCATCACTGATCCAAAAGCAAGTTTAAATGGTTAACTGATTGTCCTATATATAATTGAAGAACCATTATTTTAAATAGTTGTTATTCATGACAAATCTGTGTTGTCCATTGCAACCAATCCATCTAGTTATACAAACCACGGCTGCAGACTATCGTTACAAGTTGAATGATTGACACAATTAGTTGTTGACACACAGTAGAGTGTCCATTGTATACACATGATACACAAGTCATTGTACCATTCTAGAGGTCTGCCGGACAGTAGACATTGTGTGTAGACACAGTAGCGTGTAGTGTCTATTACTGGATTACTGCAGTGTAACGTTCCTTCACGTTGATTAATGACAATGTGATGCCACTGAGTGTTAAATCAAAAGTTTGCTTTATATATTTAATAGTTGATCAATTATAAATAGAGATATCAAAATATAATTAGATTAATAATCATATTAAATAGATTAAGTGAATTAATAGTGAACTAAGTTTGTTTCGAATTAGTGAAATATTTTTTTTTTAATACTTACTATGGCTATTGATAGTAACATTTGTATTGCACAATTTAGGTTATGTATATTTGAAGTACTAAATGTAAATAATGATATGCAAAAATACATATTAATGTCTTAGTAGCACTGTCAATATACTAAAAACAAACACATGGAGATTAGTAACGTGCCTAAAAGTTTAAGCAAAGGCCTGTAAAAGTCGAATTGATATTTAGGATTGTGTGAAATATTAGATTGTAATGTGGAAGTTAAGATGCTGTTTATTATACATTATTTAGTGACATTAATAAGTGTTTTACTAACCTCAACCTTTATCATTACAGCTAAAAATATGAAATACATTTAAGCTACAAGAAAGTAAGTTTCTATATTGTAAACCCTACTGCAACATTACGAATCTGTGGGAATGAAACGCGATAACATCAAAAACTTCTAATCTGCGCAAGGTTCATCTTTTATATTGGGAAAACAATTTTAACAATATTATACACACCGGGAAATATAAAGAGGAGACCTCGTTTTTCTTGGTACGTCCCAAATCCAAATAAATATCACCTGAACGTTAAACTCTCTCATATTTAACGATAGAATAAATGGCGTTACGAAACATTAATATCTACTAGTGATAATCCATCAAAACATTTAATCACACAGCTTTGGAAAAAGATTGATTGATCAATTGGTTTACTTTAGTTTGAACCAAAGAAAAGTATAGCTACACAAATAAATATACTCGTTTATTAAAGAATTCATGAGCATTCAAGTTACTCGTACTTCTTTTCTTCCAATTGTTTAAGTACCTAATCTGATGATTAGTAGTTAAAAATATATTATACTCTGAAAACATATATTATACAATGTTAAAACGAAACAGAAAAGTTCCCATTAAAGATCACTCTATTGTATAGTCCATTAAACAAAACTTCTAAATCGGGTTTAGTTTCTACTCATATATTGATGAGCAGTATTAATTACACCGTTACAAAACAATGTCTATATCAAAGCTACAGGTACAATATCAGATTACATACATTGTGGATAGAAACCACTTAAAAAGCATTGAGATGGATTTAAAAAAAATATGCTATATCTCGTTTATGTTTCTGAATATCCCGTCTGTGGTTTTACCTGATTGTACAGCCCATTAAAAAAACGTATGCAAATGGTTGTTTTTGGAGGAACCAAATTTCAAGGAAAACGGCTGAACATAAATGTAGGTTATTCCGTTATATTTATACATTTTGAGTTTAAATATAATATCATTAGAAATGAAACAAGACTTTAAAAAACTACAAGAGTTTTGTTAAGTATAACATAAGGTAATTTCCAGGAGGGGGTTTTATTATGTATACCTGACTTATACAGGGTATAGCAAATACCGATGTATAAATTACATATGGGGAACTCAATGGATCTCCAGGAACAGTGTATTACTACCCGTTAGTGTCGATATATTTAGGTAAACGGTTTGATTGATAGCCATATATGCAGAGAATAACTGAAAGTAAGCCTAAACATGGAGGTACCGCTCCCTACCCACTTTACCTGGAAGAGGCTGGATCAGAGCAAGTCTCCCCTTCTTCCAATGTGACATGACTGGGATATACAGCCCGCTATCCTTCGTCATGTTAGATGTAAAATGGGATGGCAACAGGAGGCGGCCCCTATCCCAAAACATATTTACCCCGAATATACCATCACTTCGGACTGTCAGCAGTTCATATGTCCTTTTAGCACTAAGTGGAACTATACGATTCCTCGTTTCTTGGTCTAAGTAAAAATATCAAACGAAATAATATATGTTTTATACAAAAGATACTTTCTTTCCGTCATATTTCTTACACTACTCCACAATATTTGTATCCTTACCAGTTTTTGTGAGCCATTTTTCAAGAGTTCACACTACTTTCTTCTTTCAACACCTTCAACTCCTCGTTAAACAATGAAAATGTTGCATATCTTTAAGGAAGGTACTTTAAATGGCTGTAACTATAAAGATAAATTAAATATAGCACAACTGACAACTTGTACTGTATTAAAAAACTATACGTGTGTAGCTTTACTACACCGAAAATAACCACCAACCTTATTGTAGGGTCCAATATATCGCAAATAAATCCAATAATGGAGATTCATAATTGGCACATAACTGTTGCAGTTTTACATTGCCATCGATTCGATTTGTGATATATTCACACATATTACTATGGTCATCTACTGTATAGTTGTCGGTGTGATGGGCTATTCACGCTTCGTACCTCTATATCAGGTGTGAGCGATAAGTACCCGGGCATATTAGTCCCGGTAATCCGTTAGTCCTGGCCTGGCACAGCATTAATATCCCGGCATTAGGTTACACATCCCTTCATTAGTGGGAAACCTGCGGGGAACGTCATTTGGAGCTCATAAATATATGAACTCGTGTTGTTTATATAGCGGTTCACATCGGTTGTATTACTACTTCATTTATCATCTTTTGAATCCAACTTTAAATATACTAACACATATTCACTAAATCAAAACCTTATATGAAACACATTAGATACATTAGACATTATACAGGGTGAATGAAAAGTCAGGACGCCCCTTCCTTTTTTCTTAAAGTTTATATAAAGAGATATACATTGGGTAGTGTTGCAATGTGGTAAGGATATTTCTTTAGATGATATTGAAAATGTATTGTGTCCCCAAAAATGTGAGACTTTGCGCATTCAAAGTAATAGCCAGTGATACTAGAACAATAGTTTTAATAACTTACCATGTTACCATGTCAAATCAAGTGTTCAAACTGAAGCCCTCCTACTATTTGAAAATGAGAAAAGCGTAGGTGAGCTCTCTCGTGTTTAGAAAAGTCTGAAGTGATGTTAAGTAACAGGGCTGAACAATCATGTTTCTTGAATCTACATCGTTTTCTACTGGTGTTTTGTAAATTTTAGTGTAAAGTCTTCATTACAACTTTGACAATCCATTAGTCTGGATGGGAAAGAGAAAGCGATCACCATTATTTAATTTTTTGTATGTTCTTCAAAATGAGAAATCTTTTGAAGGGGTTAATATTTAAAAATTTTTTATTTGCCCCCCAAAATCCCGCATTTTGACACAAAAAATGCTTAAAATCATTAAATGAAACTTCCTTTCCACATAGCACCACTACTCAAAGAACATCTTCTTATATAAACTTTAAAAAGAAATATAAAGGGGGGAGTCCTGACTTTTTATTCACTCTATATATAAGACACAATTTCATAACATAGAGAGTTTTTTACGTAACAGTGGACAGAAAACAAGTCGCATTTTATTAATCGTGGTATCGTAACCGGTTTATTTTTTGCATATAATTATTTCACAGTAGGACGTATGTTATATAATGACATTTAGACAATAATTATGCAGTTGCACTTTGCAGTCCACTAATGAAAAACTAAAAGCGCAAATGTTGTGTTTGATTAGCTGTGTATATTTCATTAATGATGAAGTACATATAAACTAATTTGTAATTACTGTAGTCTAAATATGAACTTGTTTGTATATAAATACAAATTAATACTTGTATATTAAAAGTTTGGTAAATTTTAGGATAATTTATTTAAACCATATTTTGTTTTTGCAGTTGTCAGTAATTGTTGATGGAAGGCTCGATAGAATGTTTATAAAATCAATTTCATATATACAAAGAACATACAATGCCACTAACTATACAATACAACTTAATAATATACAAATAAAATACGTAAAATAAAGGCAAATACTATCTATCAAGAATGTATACGAGGCATATTTCCGTAATGGCTAGACCACCAATTATTTTCTGAACTGCCCGATTTCTTTAACAAATAATATCACACAATATTTTTTCATACAATAATGTTTACATCTTATCTTTTGAAATAAACTACAAAATTCCTTTTTAAATAATCTATAGGAAGCATAAAATCAAGATTTATTTTCATAATTCAAGTATGTACCTAATTTCTCAGATTAAGACTCTGTGTTATAATAGACACAAAATACTAATTTGTATTTTAGTTCTTAATAACCACGGGTGATGAGTGATTGGGTTATTACGGAAATTTAATCATCACGTCGGGTTGTGGTTTTGTGATATTCTGGTAACCATAGTTCATTGTGTTTGAGAGAAAGAGTACTGAAGGACACGAAATGGATATTATGAAATATAAGATTCATTACAAATAATGTTGAAACGAAAAGTAAAATTTTGTTTCTTCGTCTTGTAAATACAATTTACCAATCGAAAAATAATAAGATTTACTTGGTTGTAAGGACTTAAGTTATTAGCAAAATGACACGTTAGGTATAAAAATATAAACCTAACTGAATTAGCTGATTCATGGAAACCAATATGTTAAAAATTAAAAGTTTTCACGCTCATTAAAAATATTTACAACATTAAAAATGTCAATTTATAAATTTACTAACTAAATCTTTGTATAACATGAATAAGCAACATAAATTTGTTAAAACAACATACTTAACACTGACTTGAGACACACTCAAAACACTGACATGGACACTCGAAAGAAATCAAAGACTCATTTATCGTTCTTTATTATAATGGATACTAGGTGTATTATTTTAAGAATTTGGTTTGAAAGTGGACATTACTTATAGGGCTCGTTATAGTTTGTCACGAACTAATTGAAATATTAGAATTAGAAGGAGCTCAAAAGGTCAAAGTCAAAAGTGGAGTTATGTGTGAAAACCTCTTGAATGAAGAAGCTAAAATACCTTTCTACAACTAGAAAGGTAGGTCGTACACCTTAGACCATTCAGAAATGAAAACAAGAACCTGTGAAACCCTTCATTCCATAATCCTAAAAGGATCTTTGGCTTACTGCCAAAATTTCCGATTTGAGCCGTCTCATTTCGAGACCTCACGAGGAAAGATAGGGTGCACTAACAGTCGCATTACCTTGTAAGAAAGGGATGCTAGCTGTTTTTCAGTATCTTTTAGTCAAAGCGGTCAAGGTACAGCCTTTAACGCTTAGTCAGCTCCATCCACTTCAACAGTGATCCTCCGCAGTAGACTAGACCTATCGATCCATCCTTCTATCCCAATATCTCGATATTTGTCCATAGTGTTGCCCACATATTATGAGTGATTCATCAATTTTTGATTTACACTATGTAAGTTCAATTAGAAAGTACGAAACAGCCGGAAGTGAACATTTATTCTTGGCTCTCTTAGATATGAGGTTTGGAACACTCTATTTAGCAAACACTGCTTCTCTTAGGCGGTGTAATAATACTACTGCTCGCAATTGCTCTCAACTTTGGAAAATTCAACTGGAAGAAATGTCAACATGAGTGAAAATAGGCTACACAGTTTTTACAACTGATGTTAACAAAATAAAGTACCAAGAAGAATATATAGTGAGCACAGAGTAACCATGTAATAGTCAACAATAGGTAATTAGACTGATACCTGGACTAATAATAATGGTAATGTTCAGTTGGTACTATAGAATCCTGGGACGACTGTTTTATTGTGGCATGTATTGTTTATTCACTATTGCACAGACGTATTTGCAGTAAAACAGCTGTTTGACTTGTATATATCACTCTGGTGAACTCGTCACACAACATTGCACTCCATTAAAACATTATTGCGTCATTACTCTGAGAGCTTAATCAGGTTATGGTTGCTATTGACGTGTCATTACTAATATAATGTTGACCGCGAGTATTGCGTATATTCAAGTTTGATAGATTAAGCTTTCACCAGGAAAAGAATATAGTAGTATAACCAGTGTTATTCATTTGTATTTATATTTCTGAATACTCTAAGTACTGAGTAAAGTGCTGAGTACTTCAGAAACAATCACTATATATTTCGATATAATGTTATGGTATACTAAACATATGCGTGAAAATTATAGCCATATTCAAAAACAAGGTTAAATATTCATTATTATTTACAAAATAAATCATAATATATTGTAATGAAGTTCCTACATGAATGGGTTCTTATCTAGCAAAACGACATAACAAATGTAATTAGATCTAACTGGATCAGTTTTATGTATGGCGTGCCACAAGGGTCCATTTTTGGTCTTTTACTTGTTTCCCCACCATCTTAAAGATATAAAGACTTAGAGACAAACAAAAAATGTCACTGCCATGCTGATGGTTATGCTAGGTTAAATGTTAAGTAACGTAAAAGAAAAAATGTAATTTACCATTAAACTGAAAAATACAGACTAGAACTTGATTCAAACTAAACTTGAATGGAGCGTTAAAGGCTTTGAATGATGTTGACCTTTACGAGGAATATCGGTAAAAAGGCGCGAAGGTACTACTGATGAAATCGTTTGTATATCCGGTCTTCCATTGCTATTGTTACTCAGTTATTGGTATAACTTTTAATATTAAAATGCAAAAATTACTGTTTCGTATTTATATTTCAATGCTAACATTTTAGAATAGAAAACAAAGCCTTTTTACATTATATTCCAGTTATTTTTATGCTGAATTGACATTTGTTTTATTCGTTTTTACATTTTATAAACGATTTGTAATTAATTAAGAAAATCTAAGGAACCCCTGCATTGGTTAATCGATGATGAGAATACCTTATCATAATGCGACTACTCGATAGTGCTACTAAGTGAAGTGTGCTGCTAACACTGATACGTGTTGATATATATACACTTGAAATCTGTCTTCATCTGTAGTTCTTGCTCCCCTTTTTTCAATATGTAATATCTCTAGTTTAGAGCCAAGGTAAAATAACATTGCTGGTGCAAGTTATAGTTGACCCATCCTATTATTGTGAGTTTTTTTAATGGCAATACGTCACACACACATACAGCGAAAATAAACAGTACAATGCATTATACAATTTAAAATGAGAGCATACCTTCAGCACTTATTTACTATTTGCAGCAATATAAATGTATTGAAGGAGAAGTGTATTATTCCAAATACATGCGTAAAAAATACAGTGTCTATAATGTTAAAAAAATTGAAAGAAGAATAATTTAAAATTGAGTAGCAAATGTCCAATTTCTAATGTTCTCGACTGAAACTGTGCTAATCAATGTGGTGTGTGTCAATAAATAAACATTGCAACGATGAACGCTACTGATATCTCTGCTATCACAAATGAGCTGAGTTATCGCCGACACTTTGTAACCATTGCATGTTTACTAGCTTACAATAGCGTATCAACATTTCATGAGATAATATGCCCTTGTGTGTCGTATAGTAGCAGGTGTGTGTCAGTAAATAAACATTGTATACGATGAACGCTACTGATATCTCTGCTATCACAAATGAGCTGAGTTATCGCCAACACTTTGTAACCAATGCATGTTTACTAGCTTACAATAGCGTATCAACATTTCATGAGATAATATGCCCTTGTGTGTCGTATAGTAGCAGGTGTGTGTCAGTAAATAAACATTGTATACGATGAATGCTACTAATATCTCTGCTATCACAAATGAGCTGAGTTATCGCCAACACTTTGTAACCAATGCATGTTTACTAGCTTACAATAGCGTATCAACATTTCATGAGATAATATGCCCTTGTGTGTCGTATAGTAGCAGGTGTGTGTCAGTAAATAAACATTGTATACGATGAATGCTACTGATATCTCTGCTATCACAAATGAGCTGAGTTATCGCCAACACTTTGTAACCAATGCATGTTTACTAGCTTACAATAGCGTATCAACATTTCATGAGATAATATGCCCTTGTGTGTCGTATAGTAGCAGGTGTGTGTCAGTAAATAAACATTGTATACGATGAATGCTACTAATATCTCTGCTATCACAAATGAGCTGAGTTATCGCCAACACTTTGTAACCAATGCATGTTTACTAGCTTACAATAGCGTATCAACATTTCATGAGATAATATGCCCTTGTGTGTCGTATAGTAGCAGGTGTGTGTCAGTAAATAAACATTGTATACGATGAATGCTACTAATATCTCTGCTATCACAAATGAGCTGAGTTATCGCCAACACTTTGTAACCAATGCATGTTTACTAGCTTACAATAGCGTATCAACATTTCATGAGATAATATGCCCTTGTGTGTCGTATAGTAGCAGGTGTGTGTCAGTAAATAAACATTGTATACGATGAATGCTACTAATATCTCTGCTATCACAAATGAGCTGAGTTATCGCCAACATTTTGTAACCATTGCAAGTTTACTAGCTTACAATAGCGTATCAACATTTCATGAGATAATATGCCCTTGTGTGTCGTATAGTAGCAGGTGTGTGTCAGTAAATACAACTTGTCAACGATGAACGCTACTGATATCTCTGCTATCATAAATGAGCTGAGTTATAGCCGACACTTTGTAACCAATGCATGTTTACTAGCTCATAAAAGCGTATCAACATTTCGTGAGATAATATGCCCTTGCATTTCGTATAGTAGCAAGTTTGTGTCAGTATGACTATCAGTATTGAGATATATGTTATCAGTATTCGTTAATTGTCATAGATTCGTGTCAAATTCTTTAATGGATTAACTATTACAAATAAACTTTAAAAAGTAAAGAATTTTCATTGGTATTCAATTATGAAATCATTGGTATATATAATAATACACATAATAATTATACCAATAAATATCATTGCACTTTTTGGTTTTATTCGACATTGTAGGCCAAAAATTTAGGCAACTGTAAGTTTTGTTGTTTAATTAAGAACATACAAGCTCAAAGGTATTAAATAAACCAATGTATTTCTCAGTCGATTTGCAGATATTCGAATAGGTTCAGTGTCATTAACAAAAAATGCTAATAAATGGTTATAAAATGAAAGTGTTTTATTCATATAGGCGACTTATGAGACTTAATCTAACTTGCAAACACAGCAACATACATACACATATACATTTTAATGGCCTTATAAATTTAAAAATTACTGAACTATTTAAATGAGTTAATACAAATAAAATAATGAAAGATTTTAACACATAAATAAAAAATGACAAATAACTTACAATAATTACTGAAACAATTTATTGTATTTATAATATTTTTATTCAATATCTGATATTCAATATTTAGTAACATTATTTACTGATATCACATTAAGCGAGGAACACACACAGCGTCTAAAGCACAATTAAAGGTGACTGGAGGGGCCACTTTGCGCGTGATAGAGACCATTATAGGAACTTTGTCTTTGTTTTTGATGTGAAAGTGATGACACATACAGTACTGAGTAACACAGTTTACTGGTTTCAGATTGGCTCGGGGACACAACAAATATCCAAAGCACAACTAAAGGTGACTGGAGGGGTCACTTTGCGCGTGATAGAGACCACTATAGGAACTTTGTCTTTGTTTTTGATGTGAAAGTGATGACACATACAGTACTGAGTAACACAGTTTACTGGTTTCAGATTGGCTCGGGGACACATACAATATCCAAAGCACAACTAAAGGTGACTGGAGGGGTCACTTTGCGCGTGATAGAGACCACTATAGGAACTTTGTCTTTGTTTTTGATGTGAAAGTGATGACACATACAGTACTGAGTAACACAGTTTACTGGTTTCAGATCGGCTCAGGGACACATACAATATCCAAAGCACAAATAAAGGTGACTGAAGGGGCCACTTTGCGTGTGATAGAGACTAATATAGGAAACGTGTGTCTTTGTTTATGATGTAAAAGTGATGGCACATACAGTAGTGAGTAATATTGTTTCTTAATATCAAATTGGGTTCAGAACACAACCAAAGAAGATGGCTCTGCGCCGATAGAGACCTTTGTAGGAACCATAATTTTTTTACGGTTTTGAAACTAGAACACATTCAATACCGTGCGGCATATAATACTATATACTCCTAATTCTTGCCTGGACTTTCTGTGTTTCTGAAGCTGCAGAAGATAAGTGTGAATACAATTGATTTGAAAAAAACTATTATACCTGGTTTAGGAGATATTTGAACACGTCTAGGGTATATACCATCTTAGATAAATATATTCTATTCTATTCTAGATGAAGCTTGTGCCATTTTTAGGTGCAACATGGTTGTGTTAGATCAGGATTTATCATTTTCCGCATTTCCTAACTCAGGGATATTTAGGGCTATGAAACTCACATATTCTTGATTATAGATCACGATGACAAATCAATTAATGATCAAATATGTATACACCCAAGAGATAAAAAAAGTAATTTATTAAATAATTTTAAGAGTTGTAGCCATATTATGTGTGATATAATATAATTTCAGTAAGAATTAATAATATAACAATAAACCAAACACAAAACACGAAAGTTACAATACCTCAATATTTCAAAGCAACAGAGTTACAAAGAACAATAAATAGTACAGAGCACCAGGTGGTAAAGACTGATTGATGCAAGTTGCGTTCCGTAGGGTCTGTTCCTACGCAGTTTACTTTCAGGAGCACCGTTCTAAATTACTGATATCATGTTACAACTCAAAATAAAATTCCGTAGTTGGTTATCGTAGTTTGTGCGTAATGCATTAATACAAAACATTAACGAGGAGTAGTATTTATATTTGATCACCAATATTGTACTTCTATCAATAATTTAATTCTAATTTCAACACTTCATTCGAAGTTTCCATTTATTTTCATGACAACGAGTAAAGTGAGAGTGAGGTGAGTAAGAGTTGTGAGTTGTTATGACTCAGAAGGATAATAGTTGTTCCCACACCTCACACGAGACACCTCATGACGCGCGTCAAGTCTGCAGCGGAGTCAAAACTTAACTCGTGACGTCCTGCGAGACTAAGTCCCCTAAATTATGCAGCCTTCTCTTTAGTTAAATATTGATAACACTGCGTCTTCCTCGCGGCTTCTCGAGTGTTTGCGTAATGTTGAATAGCTTCTTGTGGACCATTCGTTCAGTGCATCAACACAACTTTGAATCGTATATCAGCTGTTTATGTATAGTGAATCAATATATCATGCGTATGTAAAGTATATTATACAAATCATGAAGTGTACTTGCATTAGGAAATATCGTTGGTATTTTTCGCACTTTTTCTGTAAAATCTCACAACTCAGATAGTAAAAAGAAAATATATGCATTTTAGACTCACGTATATAAATTTTATTAATGAGCTAAACTACAATAATCTAAAGACATTTATAAAATGAATACAATGCGTAATTGACACATTCATTTTCATACTTAGTTATCATTTAAAATTGAAACCAGAAATTATTTTAGAGATTACTTTTTAACGCCTTTTATCTTACATCCATATGTTGTAAACTTTTCAGCTTTAAACCTAACATATATATTTTTAGTGGGCAAACTTTTGCAAATATTGATTGTCTTACAACAACCAATACCACAACAACAAAAAAACGTATTATTTAACAAGTAACAAGTGTTTGCGTATTATTTGATTTTGTGTGGGGTATAAATTGTTATACTTCCATTTTATTTCTTTTATATGAACTTAAAGTTGTTTAAATATTCTCATCGTCTTGTAAATTCGATGAAATTAATTTCTTTAAAAACAAAATTTTATTGCGGGTTGTAATAAAAAAGCCTATTTAAAATATTAAGAATTATAAATATAAAGTTCTAAGTAAGTTCTATGTCCGAGTGATAATTTTGAGAACAGTATACTTCATCAGTCAACAGACTAAACTACAAATAAGGTACAGAAGCCTTTGAAATAAAGTTTTATTAGGTTCCACCTGAAATAATTGTTCAAATGCATATATTTTGAAGTAAAAGTAATAGATATTTTACCAGTCATTAAACATGTTATATACATTTTAATGATTGGATATTCTCCCTGAAACAGATGTGCTTGAAATGTGACCAAATATATTGCCAAGAAATAAAAATTATTGCTGAAAATAATAATTCTTCACTCATTAGACGTTATTAAACATAATCACTACTTTATCAATTTTAAGCAAATTAAAACGAAACATACATTCGTAACAGTATTTGTCAGTGTATTGAGCACTGTACACTATAATCTGATCGATATTTGAAATATTATACACAGCCCCTTCAAAAGTTGCTGCTTTGACACTAAATGGCATTTAAGAATCCGATTTTGTCCTATATGATACACAAGATCTTTTACCGAATTACCTTCATTTTGCGACTTTTGACTGAGCATGACGTTATCTGATACAGTCCAGATATCGTACGACCAAAGCCTTTATTCCAAACATGGTTTTTGTTATTTACTCAGTATAGAATACACATTAGACAACACATCAACCACTCTTGTAAGTCTCAAGATTGTTAACTGGGAGTTTACCGGCAAACCTATCTCGTCATTTTCAAGACGTTATTATAAAACTCTGTAGTTAAATATATTCATCCAGATACAAGGACATTAACCTATTAAGCACCGGCAGTTCTATCTTGGCAACCTCTTGAGGTACGCTAAATTTCCAACACTTTCTTAACATTTATTTTATAAAATATTCATTTTAAGATAATATTTTATGCATTGTACATCTCGTAGTTATTGAATTTCATTCTTAAATAAAGTAAAAAATAAATATTGTGGGCTATAAAATTCAAAGTATAAAATTGTAACAAAATATAATAAACATTATTAATCGATTTATGATTGTTAGTGAAGAAATTTAAAAGGAATTATGAAAAAAAGATATTTCATAGTTCTGTACATTAATTGTAACAGAAAATATATTTAAACCGTCATACTTTATCGATGGACAAGTTTGTTGTTATTTTAGTTTCTGTGTGAACCACAATTTAAGAGCAAAATATTATAAAATCCAAATATAGGATCGCATAAAAGTATCAATTTATTACCGACGTCAACTGGAATACACTTTTGTGCATCGCTCTCCAATTTCCTGACTGATTTCATATTCATTACTAAAACCAACATTAAAATTAATTACATTTCCGTTACATTATTTTTAGATTGAATATAATTTTTAACAAAAGGTACTGAACAATTATTTGTTTTCACAGAAATACAGTGATTAAGAATAAGTGATCGGCCATTCTGTAAGTTATTGGAAGAGTTGTTTAATATATGACAACTTTAACTTTACTAATATATTTCCATGTGGAAGGGAATATGATAGCGGAAAGAAACATTACTGTCACTAATTAAAAGGTGCAAATGTTTGTGTCAGTGATAATTAAGTATATTTGATAAGGAAAAATAAATTCTGAAACAAAACGTTGCACAAAATAAGCCAAAGGTATGTGGCGTGTCCCTTGGTGGTACAAAGGACGGTCCATTTGGCTGAGTGCTTTTTCTAATTCATCTCATCCGCCACAATATTCCCAAGAAAATATTTGTAGAGGAAATTCACGAGTACAATATATATTGAATACGTGAAGAATTCTTGGGCGTTAATGTATTGAAATTCAATTGTTCAAAGTTATGTTTTAATAAGAACATTAGGTTAATGGTATCACGCCTGGTATTGTGTACTTATAGAATGAAACTAAAATTTAAAACAAATTAAGTGAAGGTTATAAAAACTAATAACTTATACTGTTAGTTTGATCAACTTAAAAATCTGAAGTGTGAAAATATTGAATTTTTGCACAGTATTAACTTATAAAACGTGTTGGATACATACAAAATAAAATAAGTCCTATAAAATAAATAAATAAATAATAATAATATTAAAACACCGGATAAAATAACTTTACGCGGGTAAGGGAGGGATGCACTCCTTGTGCGTCCGATGGTATTTAAACTTTTCTATATATGAATTTAAATATTATAAATTAAACACTTCATACAGTTTTATTTTATCAATAATCTGCAGAGACTCAACTTCATACTTTACAAAAAAAAAAAAAACAATATTTCACATATATTTTGCATACTATTTGACAATAACCATCTTGGCAGGTTGTTTTCCAATTTTCCATATGTTATAAGCAATCAGCTAACATTAAGTTGGTTAGTGGGTTAAGAATAACTTTGCCTGAAGAATACATGTATGTTTTTATTAATCAGCTGTTCCAAACTAAAACAAGAATACTTTCGTAAGAATACGATTGGAAACTAGACAATCCGTCGGCCAGAGCCCTTTAGTCGGTTGTATTTCAAATCCAAAAAGGCACATGTAGAGTGAAATTTAAACCTACCCATTATGACAAAGTACAAATCAAATCTATTTTAGCTTCACGGGAAGAAGTTTCAAGTAGTTTGTAATTACATCAAGCACCTACATCATCAAACCTTTTAGAGTACAGAATACGAATGTTTGGTAGTTCTTTTTAACATGTTGTGAAGGCCTCTGGTAGAATTCCCTCCACAATAGCTTTTAGGTTATGGGAACTTTGGTTTGTGAAAGTCTCACTCTTTTGAAAATCATTGCCTCTCAAGACTTTTAGTAACATTAAACTTGCTAATGTAAGCATTTTACCTTGAAAGTTATAGCTATACCATAATGAAGCTGCTAGATGTTAATCTTTTTTATTTTTTTCTTGGTTATATTGTAACGCACATTTGGTGCTATGTTTGCAGAATTTTTCAGTAGTCAACGTGTCAACTCATTATAACTAATGCTGTTTTTTAGTTAGAATAATGATTAGAAGAGCACTCTCGAGCGTAAAATCAATTTAACAGTTCAAGGAACTTGGTATCACAAACGTTCGTTTTTTATGTATATACGTAAAAATCATTAAAATGAAGTAACGATTGTCTTATAGTATTGCAGTTACATATTTTATATAAAAAATTGTTTTTAATGATTTACAGCCGAATAAATTAATCATTCAGTAATGGTTTTAGGAGCAATCAGGAACTGGACGGAGCAGAGAGTGCAAAGCCCACGGAGCAATATCAGAGAATGTCTCGGTTTTGGCGGGAAAGCCAGCACAGCGCCAGTAATCCCGCCTCGCAGTCAGCTGATGTTATCACAGCTGTTCACATTGTTTGGCGGGAAAACTGTTCCACGTAGTTCTCACATGGCTTCCGCTTCATTGTCGCCAACTTCAGACAAACTTATCAAAGTTGCTCCTTTATTCACTTTATGAGACGCCTTTCCAGATTGGTTTAAAGTACTGTTAGTGCCACAGTAGTTTTTTTAATAAAAACCTTTACTTAGAATATCACATTGGCAATGCAGTGTAGAGATTCGTTCGGTATTTTTCAAAGAAGAAGAAACTTGTATCGTAGAGGTTACACATAACTGTTAATTGGTGGTAAATAGTAGCCAATACACTAATTTACTCTAGTCATGTGTTTAACTGGCCACACATAGTGCCGCAGTCGCAGCCGTGGTGCTGGACACATAATTGATGACTGTCTAATGCTGGGTTATTGATGCGGTTTAGAGCCTCGGATGGGAGGATTACAGTCCACCATAATGTTTACGGCCTACTACTCTACTCTTTTCCCCCCCATAGTTACCCAATTATACTGCACTTGTGGTCCAGTGGTTTGTTTATAGTTTCTCTAAAATTTCCGAAATGTTTTAAAAATGTAAACAACTACAAATACTTATTTTTTCAGTTATAGGTTGAGTAAGCGAAATACTAATATTAGTTCAACAATTTGAGCTATAAATTATACCTGTAGAATAATTGTAGAGTAAACGCACAAGGTTATTAGGTGATGAATGACATCAGCTACTCTTTATAGCCTGTTTAATAAATCAGGGGGCATCTATTCAGATGCTGGGCTACATTCAATTGACGCTTGATGTATTGATGCTTTTAGTGAATTAATACATTTCTGCAGAGGGAAAGTGGTTACTAACAGTCATCATTTTGTTGTATTAAAATATTTTTAACTTTATGGTGCCGTCAAAATATATCTAAAAGTTGTCATATTTAAGTTTGCATTATAAATTGTATTATAATTTAAATATATTAAAAACGGACATTCTACGAGCCATTCTCTACGAGGCTACATATAGTCCAGCAGCCCCAGTGAATCCCAGACTTTTATATGGTGAATTCAAATCAAGTAAATGGATGAAAGTGCATGTTTTAAGGGGAACAGAGTAATGCTGCAATAATACGAGTTACAAAAATTATATAAAAGTTAAATATGCATATTGCGTTTAAAAATTAATGTTTAGCTATATTATAAAATCAATGTTTAGCTATATTATGAAATCAATGTTTAGCTAAATTAGTCGTCCAGATGAAAAGGTGTTCTCGTTGTCTCAATAGGTACACAATTCCCATTGCCGATAATTGCGGAAGGTTGAAAATGTGAGTATGATTTTTTTTACTTTTTTTACATTTTGTATATAAATTTTTATTGAAGGGCGTGACCTTTTTCTATTAATAAAAGGTTTTAATTTCCTTCAGTAATATTTTATTAAGAAACAATTGCAATTTTTTAAACTACACCTACCTGTAACAATATCATTTTAAAGTCATAAATCATTAAACATTAATCTTTCCTTTTAGTAAAAACTTATATAAATTGTGTAAAAACTACGTTTTAAACTTCATCCGGTTTTTCTTAAGCCTGATTATAAAACTACCCAATATTCCTCCTTTGAGTATTTTATATCCTTGTAGAGGTCTCGGAACGGTTTAACAATAATGTTTCTTATTTCAAAGAAATTACTTAACGTAGACGTCCCAAGAACTTAAAATATAACCCGCCTAAACCGATAACTCAGATTACATTACATTAGCTTGCTATTCGGTGATATAGAATGACAGTTACTCATCCAACTGAAATGGTTTCTCTGGTAAAATGAACATTTACATCGTAACGTTTGAATATCGTAATAATATTAAAAACATCTCTAAACATGTACACATATCTAAAAACAATGATACATTTTTATATATTCCTGCCTTTAATGTAGAAGACCTAGTAATCAATTTTATTGATTATTAATATTTTTATGTTATTAACACAACTTTTATAAAATTTTTTTGTTATTTTTGTGGTGTTTACTCTGGTTAACTGTTCTTTATTTTTATGTTTGTTTTGCCATTTAAGTTAAAGGTGATATTTAAATTTATTATTATTGTTCCCAGGTATCAAATACTCTATTGTTACAAAATTGCATTTCTTTCGAATGAAAACTTGTTTTAATATGAACACTGTTTTATTTAACCAATTATTTTACCATTGTTTTAATATGAACACTGTTTTATTTAACAAATTATTTTACCATTTTATGGCGTTAATTATGTTTTAAGTAACAAGTATTAGTTACAGTCCTGTACATAAAAGTTTTTTTAAAAGTAATAACTGCAATTTTGCTAAATATGTCTAGTTTTTAATTATTGTAACATAAAGAAATTAAATTGTGTTTATGTACGATTAATTTATTTTACATAAGATTTTGTAGAAATTTGTGCTGTTTTGAAATAACATGACAATGATACGTTTTTATTAAAACTTTTTAATAAAATGAAAACCATAAGACTGAATAGTTACGAGCTCTTGATATATATTATATACTTTAGTAATTACACGTTCATTTGATCTAGCAAAATGACACTTTAGGTTAACACTTTAGTTTTAACGTCCCATACATGGTAAAAACCACTTACACCCTCTCGTGGAATGGTAGCATCCATAATTGTGGTCCAAAATGATATGTCGTTTGTGTTATAAAATCATGTAATACAAGATTAAATTGGGTATTGAAACTTTTGAGTAAATACATACAAGTTATCAAAAATGTGTTTTGACCATAAAGTATATTGTAATTTTTGTAGGAATAGGTTAGAATGTTATTTCGAACTATGGGTACAAACATTCATGTTGGAATGAGATATATACATTTAAGTTTTACTGTAATATTCGTGTTATCTTGTACAAAACAAACAAATTGTATGTGTTGTTATAGTGATATTGCTAAATTGGGGATAATTGGAGTTCCAAAATGACTCATTTGCGGAAGAACACATAATTCGTATAATATATACATTTAAGTTTTACTGTAATATTTCGTGTTATCTTGTACAAAACAAACAAATTATATGTGTTGTTATAGTGATATTGCTAAATTGGGGATAATTGAGTTCCAAAATGACTCATTTGCGGAAGAACACATAATTCGTATAATATATACATTTAAGTTTTACTGTAATATTCGTGTTATCTTGTACAAAACAAACAAATTGTATGTGTTGTTATAGTGATATTGCTAAATTGGGGACAATGGAGTTCCAAAATGACTCATTTGCGGAAGAACACATAATTCGTATAATACAGTTTTTTTTATTTATTTTGACGATTGCGATGAATATAAAAGGCAGACTTTTTCAGAAACCCTCATTTGCAAGTTGTTATAAATAGTAAAGTATGCATACTATTTTGAACACACCCATTAAGGCAATGACTATTTTAGCGCCATATGCAATATGACAGTGTAATTCATTCTTACTATAATTAGGTGGTTGTCTCGAAATTGTTGTATATTAATTATTATTTAACTTTTCATTTAAATTTTTATACGAATGTCTATTTTAAAGTGTTACTGTAGGACCTGCACACATGTCTATACTCATTCTTCTTTAGGTTATCATCACATATTTAGCCTACATAAGAAATAATATCATATTATATATCTCAGGATTATAAATGTGTTTGCAAAAAATGTCGTAGAGGTGGTATGAATAATACAACTTAGATAATAAATATATACTTGACTATGAGAATGCATAATAGTGCTGCAAATTATTTTGTTTCATTACTATATACCAAGTTGCGAAAATAGCATAAGCATTCGAGAGTGACATAAAATATGTTTTAGAAACATGAAACAACATTACAATAATGACGTGCAGTGACATGATGTAGAACTCTCTTGGGCGCCATACCACGAGAAACCTGTAGCAGTAAAACGCCAGTTTATGTTGTAGCTTAAGTAATATTTTTCTTTAAAAAATATAGTTTTATATGTTTAAATAAATTTTCATACATAATCAGTTAACACAAATTTAACAGATTTTAGGACATTCGATATCCTATTATTCAGTATTCATAGTCGAAACTCTCTGTGTTGTCATACAATAACAAGAAAATTATATTCGTCTCGCCATGTAAAGTATTTTGGAGTTTTTTTGGACGGATCCATACTGACAGCTAATTTGTGAAACCAAACTGATAATTTACGCCTCCATCACGGTCACAATCAGAAACTCATTTAAGTGGTTTCATGATCTGGATCTGTATATCTCTCAGATTAGTTACCATATTTAACCAATTTTGGACCCCTATTTTATATCTTGACATGCGTTGTGATTCTTAATATAATTTACATTATAAAAAGCGTTCGGAAAAAGGTGTTGCAATACTTTATAATGTGATTAAATGCTTTATTTCATTTTGAGCAACATAAAAATATATGCTCTGTTAATATACCACTAATTTGCATTTTCTGTAGAACTGTGGTTTTAAAAAATGAGCAGTTTGCTTAGTACGTATACAAGAATTGAATCTTTCTATATCAACAATTATAACACTACGAATGTCTAGAAAAATAACGAAAATAATTAAAGTTATAAATGTACATAAGAGTACTGTTGAAAGCTAAAGAGAAGGCTTCAAAATTTCATTAAATTTGGCAACTAATCTGTGAGATATACAGACCATGAAACCACGTAATAGAGTCTCTGATGGTAGCCGTGATGGAGGCGTAAATCATCAGTTTGGTTTCACAAATTACCTGTCTGTATTGGTCTGTCCCAAAATACTCCTAAAATACTACACATGGAGATCACGAGTATAATTTCCTTGCTGTTGAATGACTTTAACTAGAGTTTCCAAAAACTTATATGCAGCAGCTTCAAAATATTATATAATTGTAAAACTGGGTTATTGGTAATAATTTAGTCTACTCTTTTTATAGATGACCAACATAAGACGGCAGTCACCCGAAACGATAATTTTTTATAAAATTTAATAATGTAAGGAAACACCTTGAATCCAAATGTAATTACCTTTATATTAGGTAATTGGCAGAATCAGCATTTACAGCTGTGGCATTAAACTTATATCTTTTGTGATCATAAACAATGTAATAGTTATATAATCACTTAAACATAACGATAAGTCACGATCGTCGATCGCCGACATCGACGATACGATTATCCTTCATTAATCTTAACGATATAGTTCATATATACAATAAAGAGAAGGTGTATAGTAACAAAATAATATGTAATATTACAACTAGTCCCATCAACTTATCGAGAAGATAATAGTTCAATTAAGAGTAATTTTACAGCTTCTGCTCATTAAACTTAATATTTTACGAAATATAACAAAGTGTTCTGAGCTCTTCATGGGTGGTCATATTAAAATATCTTATATTATAATATTATTAACTTTCTGGAAAAAATATAGAGATTGTAAAAAAAGAAGGCGAAGAGAAAAGAGGATAAAAAAATCATAGTTTTAAGTGGGCCTTTAAGAAGTAGTTGTCTTTACCGTTACACAAGAAGTTTCAGCCCAATGAAAGAAATTATATTCTTTAAATAAAAGTTAGTTAAAAACTATTATTTAAGTGTTTTTAATCTTGTTTTGATGTGATTTTCTCATATCATAAATAATTTAAAACCTCCATTGTAATTGTATATCATTGTATACTCCATACTGCAAAGAATTTACATTTTAATCCACTTTTGTATTTGGGTTTAGTTAAAATATTGTAAAAACTTTCTATATTAACCCTATATAAATTTTTGAGGGATGATCAAAATAATCTTTTTACAAATTCCTTCATCTTAGTGAATCCCTAACTAAACCCAATATTATGCCACCTTTACAGGAAGACAAATTGTGCATATCTCCCAACTTATTCAATGCTATCTAATAATAAAATCTCACAATAAATGTTATCGCTATTAGACATTTACTTAAATAAGAGAGAAAGTTGGTTCCTTAGATGAACAGGGATTTGTTAACTATACCTTAATCACGCAATTGATATTTTATTGTTGGGCTTGTTTTAAATATTACTGTAATTGATACATAATCTAAAATGCCTTTGCCAATCAATTGTGTTTAAAATATTAAGTTTAATCCAGGTTCAAACGATTTATTAACAATTAGTTGAAGATCCTTGGGATTACAAATGAGTGCCATAATTGTTACTACGTAGCCGTAATGTGTAAAATTTAACGATAGGCTTAATTCCAGCAAGCCGCCGCTACGCAGGGTATTTATTATGCTTGGGTACATTACCGCTGCTAAAAGCACTGATCAGTATTCAGGCTTTGGTTTCCGTAATTAATACACACAACGAGGGAGAAGCGAACATAAATTAAGGAAGTATTATAGGTCTGAGGCGATAATACTGAATGTGTGCATTTTTACGAATACTACGTTTTTCAAGGATATTTACTCAATATAAGATATGGGTGTATCTTAATTTATATATCGGCAAAATACAAAATAATTTATCGTAAAAAGCAAGGGCTCTGCGGTGTAGTAGTAGCACACTCATCCGGTAATTGAGAGATTGGTTTCGAGTCCCGGGGGAGCAACTACTTTTTGTGATGCAATATTAATTGAATATAAAAAATTATATGTAGAAAATCACGTTTCAATTTTATTTTTAGAATTTATCCCAATATTACATTGTAATTTTAAACTTTAAAAAAGTTTAGTATTAAAAAAGTTGTATCGAATAAATGGCTTAGTTAAAATACATTTCATACCTATGTTTTAGTTGTTACATTAATTAAATAGGACAGTTATTTTCAAACTCTCCATTCTTAATTTTACTTGAGTATTCATTTTCCATTAAACACATTTGTTAAACATCTTTTTTGTCTGTTATTCACTATTAAATCGAGATACAGCTTCAGATTTAATTTTAAATCTTTCATTTATTGTGTTAATATTCATTTTCAAAACAAGTTCTGTTTAATTTTATCTAAATATTTATATGATTTGTAAGGTTTTTTAACATTGTCTATTAGATAGCTACGTTGGTTCTTACACGCTTTGTGGTGCCATTTATGACTTTAAAGAAGTTAGAGGAAATATTTCGTAATATTTTATTTTGTATTACAGTTTTGCTTCCAATCATTCAATGCATCGTTCCTTATATAATCAAACGCAGATTTTGAGTATGTAATAGTATTAGTAAGTGCCAATATTCAAAATCATCTCTGATCAATTTGAATTATTTTCATATTATTGTAACGTATTAAGAAATACAAAGTTTTATTGCACGTGATATATTTTTTGTTAAAATGAGTTATTATTTATTTAGTATTTTCAACTAAATTAAATTTGTTCCCATTTATATGTAAATATGCTGTTATGAATACTGTAAAATAAGCTTAAAATTATGAATTAATTAGATTAAAAATTAATTATATGTAATGCTTGTAATTTTTACTCACACACTTTACAACGTTAAATCACAGTTTTCCTTTCAAATGCCCTTGGACATTTTATGAATATTAAATTGTTGAAAGGACAGACAGATGAAATCAGCAGAAAATGCTGGAAATGACGCAGTGCGTTGGGCCGACTTAGCATAAGAGCGGCCTCCCTGACACGCGAGTGTCGAGCCCGGCTCTTGCTCTGTCAAGGTAGCAATCAACTAGAGAACCGCAATTAGGGTTGGTTTACAGTTGTTTTACTAAACACGGTTTATTTCTTAGTGTTGCTTGAAACTGCACAGATTTTACAGTCAGATTGTATTTTACACACGTCACAATACTGTAGGTACACGTAATGATGAAATCATATTAACTTTCGTGCAAATGACGAGTTTCACATATCACTGTAGAAGAAAGTACTGTGCCGGTGCCAAAGTTTGTTCAATGGGAATATATATATATATATATATATATATATATATATATTTGTGATTTCTAGAGCCAGAAAGTGTAGTGTCGTAGTACTTGCATATGTTTGCATGTATGAGTTGGTCATGTCAATATGTATGGTTTATAACGTAAAAATTCATCAAATTTGTCACGTTGGTGTAATTGTAAATGTCAATTAAATTCCTTCGTGCATCTTCATTAAAACTCTCATTACTTATAGACTAAATAATACAAAAAGGACATCAATTTTACACAATTTAAATTATTTAAAAACTTATAGCGCAAGAAGTCTAGGCTGGTGTAGGACGGTGCTCCATTCTGTTGATACCATATTGTGTTTTAACTTTGACCCAACACAGTAGGCTACGTAAAGCCGGTATAATTCGTATCCCTCAACATTAATTCACATGAAACCCCATTCAAATTTTCATTAATTCTTCTATGCGATGGGTTCTAAAATGCGATTTGCCACTATCCCAGCCCGTATTTTCACTTTTTGGAGTGTATGTGTATGGCTAATTTCTCATCCAGTGAGGATTGTTAAAAATGCTGATCAACAGTGTTTATTTTTATGTGACATGTCCATCTGAGGCACATAGATTCTAAATTTCGTTGGAAAATTAAAAAAAAATAAGAACATTAGTTTTTTTCTTAGCTTTGACACAAAACCAAGAATTCGAATGGCTTTGTTAACTGTAGTTTGAATGATTAAAAAATTAAAATGTCCACTTTTAGATGTACATTACAAATTAAAAGATATTTTAGATGTCCTGTTTTTACAACGAACACAATATTTAACACTTAGTTATAAATATAAATATCTAAAAATTGGTTTATCCTGTATTCCGGTGTTAGTTTATACATAAAAGCATCAATACAAAAACATATGAATGTTAAAAAGTATAATACGGTTCTAATTGTTAAATGTTTTAAGGGCTTGAAAATGAAATTAGAACTTTATCAGATTATTTATGAGTATTATGTATTTATTATAAAACATATAAAATCAGTATTAATATTTTTAAAGCCTCTAACAACGTGAAATAAAAGTTTTAATGCATTGCACTACTCTATGCATTATGAAACGTACTGTACCAGAAAGGAGGCCTGAGAGCCTTGGTGCACTCTAAGGCCATAAAGCATGATTGCAGTGGGAAGGTTCATAAATAGAACGTTTTATGACATATCCCTGATGACCCCCAATCATCGCCTATACTTTTCTCCGATACGTTCTCACATAAACCCCGCATAGTGGCGCCAGACGTGAGTGGCTCCTTCCTTTCCCGAATCTTTCCTCAGTAGAACCAATAATACTCCATTGTTTAGTGTTCATCAGTCAATATTCTTGCGCAGGACGAGTATGCAGATGAATCATGACGTATAATGATGGATATTTTCTATGACATTGTAATCGATTCGATTGTCTATGGACATTCAAATTATGTAATGTAAGATTTTAGAAACATTTAGTTAAATAAAAATTAGAAATATTCTTAGTGGTGTAAAATTTTTAAATGTGTCTTCCAATTTTAAATAAGCAAACATTTTATCCCAGCCCCATTTTCACTTTTTGGGGTGTATGTGTATGGCTAATGTCTCATCTAGTGAGGATTGTTATCGCTCTAATAATGACAGTTATGTCTACCTACTTTCCGTGACGTGTACCTACTTCGTCCGAAAATATAACCTTAGATAAGAAATTTAGTTCCTGTCCACACCTACCCATCATTGTTTAACAGAATTCGACTTTTCTATAACGCATTTTCTCCAGAAAGCTCCTGATGTAATTTCAACTTACAAGGATGATAGTGGTTTTGTTTTAAGTTATATATATTTATGGGTAATATTGATATACCAAGTCTCATTGCTTTTGAAAAAAATGGTTTAAAAAATTAATAAACCGTACCGGGACAAGCACTGTACTAGGCAGTGTTTATTTGGAAAGCCCACATAAAACAAAACTATAGTTTAATCAAATTTTGATATTGAGATATTATTCTGTCCATCCTCATAGGTCACTGACCTGTGTGAGAATAGGGGAGAGAGTCGATAAAGCACAAGGTTGATCGAACTGATAAAAAGTGATAAGGTCACAGACATGATTTGAACCTGCACTATCTCTGACTCAGATCTGAGGTCCCACATCTTAGACCACTCGGCCATCGCCACTCCCAAATGTATGTAGACGTAACTAGAGCAGCCCGTATCAAAATAGTCTGATGACATTCGAGGCAGTGTTGCCATACCGCTGCTGACTACCAGCTGTTCCAGGATACGACGTGGTATATTTATTTCTGCCTTATTCATTTACTTATCTATGAAAAATATGAATGAAATAAAACGTACGTATATATTTTTTATTTTTAAACGGAATTTTGGTTATTGATTCACGTAACATGAATAACATTTTTGGGTGTGGGTGTTGAGGGACGGGTTAAAAATAAGCAGCCATCCTCAGACTGTTTTGGTGCTGACTGCTATAGTAATTCCTCATAAAATCACTTGCTTGTAGACTGTTATTAATACCTTTTCAGCTGTCATGTGATAACATCACTGGTTGAATAGTTAATTCAAATGTAAATCTGTCTTAACATTGCATGGTAAACGTAAAACAAAAGTAGAAGCAATGCAAATTATAGCGTTCGGCGCTAATAAATTACATCTTGTGCAATTAGATGTGTTGAAAGTGTATACGATTTACTATTACATTATTCATAAGTGGTAGTTTCGTTCCAAATATTGGAAAAGATTTGCAATATTACTGTTTAATGTGCTTTTCTATACGGCTTTTATGTTTGCGAGTTTTATTATACAGTAATTATTAAGTAATAAAAGGAACGTATTGGGTTATGAAGCTGCTTGTGTAATACATTAAAGGCTAGCTGTGGTGAAACGATCTTGAGATTTTTCCCCATAATAGCAATCCTAAACCTCATGCACTTTTATGTCATTGTTCTTAACCGATGTGAGTTGTCTAACATTAATCATGTAATTAATACGTTTTAAAAGGTACTTTGTTACTTTTGTAAAGGTATATTTTTTAAATATTTAAACCATGAAGTACAACAAATTTACAGGTTTTTTGTGTGAATAACCTTTACTAATATCTAAAAAACCCCTTCTTCAGTGTGAGGCATATCTTATAATTTAACGAATAAAAATTAATTAGTAAAAGTGTTTTAACATTGTTCCTATAGGGCTACAAACAAGGTGGGAGCTAGTTCAGACAGCTCAAAAGCAGGATGTAGGGAGGTTGTCTATGTTCATAAAAAGTTAAATTTTAATAATATTAATGATTATAATGGATAGGATTATAATCGAAATTCTGCATTTAAAACCTCCACTATTGAAGTATGAATATTAATTTTTATATGAACATGTCCTCATCATCATCAACAAAACTAGATATAGGATAATTTACGATACAAAATGTGATGCTTGATTTATCCACAAGTAATTAAAAGGTCATTTAAATATAACCGTATTCTTCGAGAGCGAAGTCCGTGATTGTTACAGACTCTTGTTAGCATTTATAATAAGTTTAGTTTCGAAACATAATCATCACACGACTTACAATAGCAGTCATTAAAGCAGCAACAGCTTCAACTCCGAACAGGAGTTCTCAACAGCTGTTATATTGTTTCCATCACACTTCAACCTGACATCCAGGATTAATGAAGGTCGAAACGTGAATTCCACTCTGCAATGGGAATGTTTCTCTACATATACATGGAATATTTTATTTATTCCAGTTGGCTCTGTGTTTTTATTATATTTTATTTCAGATCTACTGCTAAATATTTAAGAGGACGAAAATAAAAAAATGACTTTATTTATTTTATTCTTGGTTATCAAAAGTACAGTTTGATCATTATTATTAGAGATATATAGGTTATTATTTTCATTAAAGCGTTTGGGATGTGCACCTAGATGGGATGAGCACCTAACATAAAGCAAAGAGAATATAAACATAAACATTTCTTCTATTTATGATAAAAAATTCAAAAGAAATTCAGATAAGATTAAGGGGTAAATTAATATTTGATATGTATGGATATTTGTAATTTTAATAGAACGTTGTAATTAGTTATAGTAATGTGTTGGTCAATCAAGTATAATTGAAAAATTGGTTAAAAACTGTATAGTTAGCAAGCTGATTTAACACAATTATTTTATTGTAGATTTGGGAATATTTTCATCTTATTATATATATATATATATATATATATATATATATATATATATATATATATATATATATATATGGCAAAACGAATAGAATTGTTGCTTCCCTTTGCAACATTATTTCCTCTTTTCCAAAAATGTGTAATAAATTAGAGTTAGTATCAACCATCCTAATTTAGTTTACTACATTATTTAAATATATAATGGTAGAAAACAAGTTTATAAAACAGCTATACCTATTGTCACAATAAGCTAAACAGTCATTATTAATTTTCTGGCAGTAGAATTAATATATAAAGTCATATTAAAACTGCAATTTTTTAATTTGGCTGCTATAGTTATTGCAAAATCCTTGGTTGCTGGCTGCTGATGCTTTTCTCAGCGGAACTGAATGCAGAATGCGCAATCCTATACTCTTAAGGCGGTAGGAGTTATGAACGGAATATGGAGAATTCACCCTCGGAAATATTTAGTAGGTGAGTTGGGAAGCGTTTTCCCCTTGGGTCACAAGATGTCACCTTGTAAGTTTTCTAGATATTGTACATCAAAATGGCTGACTTTGGTATTTCTCAGGCCGCAGTAAACCACGGCTCCACGATTTTCTTTCAAATTATATTTTTAGTTGCGTTAAATTAATATAAATCTGTTTTACCAAATGTATAATCCAAATTCTGTTTATTTTCACATATTTTTATGTTGATAATTTACAATTATGGAACGTACTTAAAAATTACTGTTTTCATAATGACCCTAAAAACTAATTTTCTCACAAGTTTGCAAAACTTATGTAACGTAGTTTGTCTTCAATATTCAATTTTATTGGAACAATAGGCTATAAAATACATAACAAAATATTACAATTAGGACTATTCTGGATCAGACATTAACACAATGTTAAACTAATAAATTGCGTCTTGCCCACTTTTATGATTAGTGAACAATTCAATGGAACAACTTCTTATATCTCGCATACTTTTATGATTAGTGAACAATTCAATGGAACAACTACTTTTTTTTAGTTATATCGATTGAAAAGCTTAGAGTTTAAAAAGTATTCTTTATAAATACGTACATAATGACTACGTGGATTAGTATATTAAAGTATTCAAGTAGTATTGATAAATTAATAAAGGACTTTAAATAATGAATATTGCATACAAATAAGTCCTAATAACTATATAGATACACAAATATTTGTAAAAATATATTGTTTGTTATAATGGATTTGTGCTGTGTTTTATTTCTTTAAAACAATTTTTAAACGTTTTCTTGCTTATCAAAACCACACAAACTGTAAAAATAACATTTTATTTTATTCCAATAATAATATTATTAAGTATAAACAAACGTAAACAAGATATTATTTTAAGAAACAGACTTGTTGTCGTAATGATTACTACTACAGTTCATGTAGTAGTTAGCTACGTTCTGTTTGGAGGTGTAGGAGGACTAAAAAGACTTAACGCGTAGTGCCAATCTCGCACCGGTCCTGTCGGAGTAGGCGGGAGGGCGCCCGGCTTAACATCGGTCAACTCGGTCTGTATTGCCGCCATAACCTGCACTGACTCAGTCGGTAGCAGTAAACCCGCTGCCCGGTGCCCACGCGCCATATTGATTGGGTCGCGGCATGTGATTTTCCCGCCAGGTCAGACGCCAGATGGCTACATAAATCATGAACAGCTTTTAGGTTTGTATCAATTATAGCCTCTTATCGAAAATTTGAATGATTCATTATGCAAAAGCTATAAGTTAATGTGGGTAGGATTTGTAAGTATAAGCAAGGGAATCAGAACGAAGTGGAAATTAACTGTTTATTAGATAGTAAAATAATGTGGTTGCTTCAAACATGCTGTTTGTTTTAGGTACTACAGAAGGTTTTTATAATGTTCAACAATCTCCTTATTTTCTAGTGGTTATTGGTCATTTTGTTTTAAAGAGGACAGGCCGATCCCCTTGTTATACTTATATTGTCCATCCACATGACCCACTGGGCAGTCCGAGGATCTTGTAGAACAGAATAAAGGGTGTGTCGGTTCAGTACAAGGTTCCCAGTAATCAGGTTTCATCGAATTAGGTTCTAAGTACGACGCATTAGACTGTGTGATCATCGACTCTCCAGTTTGTATTTGCTTTTCAATTCGTCCTTGAATATTTCTTAATACCTTAAATTATGAATATTAGACATAAATTTAAAAAGCGCGGTTGAAATAATTCATATTCGTTGTAAGGCGCCGTATTTCTGAGTGTTATTAAACTTCATGAAAACATTTTCCAGTACAATACTTGAAACAGCCTTTACACGTATAGATAATATGGCAAATGAATAAGTAAACCTCAAATGCAAAGGACTGACTCGATACACTTTATAAAATACAGCAGTCTTTAAATTTTAAACGATATAAATGCTAATCTAATTCTAAACACTCAACAAGCACTAGCGTTAGGGAATGTCTAATACCGTCAAAAGCTAAGCTCAACTCAAAAACTTAGCTGTAAAGTTGGCCGATCACCGGCTTATAGGATTCAACTTGCCTTCCACGTTGTCGTCTTCTTCTTACCCAAGATTGATCCCCGTCTCTCAAAACTGTACCTAAAGTTGTCAAACTTCTCAATAAATAAGCCCTCGGCCGACTGCTCGCGCACTCAGATGAAGTGTCGATGCGTCTCTGAACAAACAACTTTCTTTCTAAGAGTTATTCTCTTTCAAAGTGAACTTGGGGGAACTATATTTGTCAGTATCCGTTGTCATTCACTTGAAATTAACACGTGTGCCCGTATACTCGTGTAATTCATAGCTCGGCCATTAGACTCATGTTGGTGTTTGACTCTATGATCAATTATTTCAAGAAGTATCTTTAGACATACAAAGGAAAAACCCTATGTTCGTAAGTTTATCTAATGGTAGTTATAACTAGTGAAACAAACAGTGAAATAAAAAATCTCCAATGGTTGAGCATTAGAAAGTCTATCACTTTAGGAGCAAGAAAAAGTTTATTTCTGTCTGTCTGTTTGTCCGCACGATATCTCGAAAACAAAAAGATCTATATACTTGAAACTTTATGTAACTAATATTTTATATATATCAATTGCATATAAACAACATCAGGTTGCAGACATTGGTCTTAAGGGTAATTTTTTAACAAACTGAACAATCATGACATTATAATGTCTAATATTAGCCGAACGAAATAAGCAATAGACATGTGCAAGTAAGCGAAGCTTGTTAGCGACACATAGTGTGGGCTTCTCCTAGCTTGTCTTATAAAGATGGGCATGAACGTGTGCCTTATGGGGATATCTAACAAAAAATCAAAGGAAACAACATCGCGTGTACTATTTGGGCACATACATATTTCTATTATACATATCAATCTGTATAGCGTAGGTTAGCCCTCCCCTTTTTTATACGTACTCATATATGTCCTTATATTCTAAATTCTCGACCTCTTATTCTAAATAAAAGTCAGAAACTTGACACAAACGCATACTCAAAACGCTGTACGGCCGCAAATGTACGATTCAATAGGCGGTTCTGTCGCACTAAACATAATGAGAGTTGGAAGCCAAAATCAAGTTTAATGATGGTCGCCACAGCCGTGAGCAAGAAACTTTGAAGAGGACATGTTTGAATGCGTGTTGGTGAACTGATCAGAATTATTCCACCGTCACTGCTAGCTCTCATCAACTACAGAGGCCTCTGCCACTTTACTGCCAGCACTTGAACGAACTTTATTTCCGATTGGGATCCCATTCCGGACATGTTATACGTAGAAAAATGAACACAGTTTGTTAAAAGTTCAACAAGTCCGGGAGAGTTTGTCCACGTTAGCGTGATTTTTGTGTGGTGACAGTGGTTAACTGAACAATTAGTTACACAACTCTGAATGTTTTATTTTAGCATACTTTCTGTTGGGTCTGAATTATGCGTAGTAGTTAACCCTTTTGCTTCTATAAAATTTGGGTACTACATATAGTAACCAATGCCAGAATTTTCTACAAAGTCTTGAAGCTGCGAGCCCGTTTATAATGCATTATTTAGAAAATATTCTAAAAATTAGCTTTCAGAGACCAAACTTGTGTTGTTTTTATTCTTATATTACATATAAAGTAGACTTTAAATAACTAACTATACGACTTTTAATATATTTGATAGATTATTTAGTGACCGTCCGAAAATGAAGATCCTGGTAATTTGAATCTAAACTTTGGCGACGCTTATGTCAAATTTTACAGACGAAGGTATTTTAAATACAACTTTCATTGCCCATAAAATGGACATACATGTATATGTATGTATATTATTATATACACCCAGGAGGAATGCAGTTTATTGTTTTATTTTTTTCAAAGCCTACATCCATTTTTATGTGTAGTAAAAGTTGTATTTAAAATACTATCGTCTGTAAAATTTAACGTAAGTGATACATTTATTTATTTATTAATGAAAGTTATACAAGAAAAGGAAATAAAACATTTGTATGCTTTTACATTTTTTAGGAGTTTACAAGTAGATCTTACGGGAGTATAAAGACTTATAAAAAAAGCAAAATATATAAATACGTACAACTTCCATGTATTCATTTACATTACATGTATTCGTAAAACATTAATTATGAAAATTCGTAAAAGTACTATATTTCAATGATTTTAATTCGCTCCTCGTTGATTAAAAAGTGAATGAAAACTCTTTGGTTCAAGGTCTGATAAAGATTTTACTGTGAAATGAATCTTTACTATTACGAGAATAAAAGCACACTTGTCAAGGGGAAATAGTCTGTTTCTACTTTCCCGTGACTAGGTGGGGAGACCACGTTGTGATATGGTAGTGCATTTGTTGGGCAATGTAACATCGAAATTCTACTAGGTAGGTCGACTTAATAGATAGGACCTCAAGATCATTTTAACATCTGGTGTGCAACTATAAAAAGCCGATGCCTCAATATTTACGATGACAAATAAACAAGTAATTAATTCTTTTGATTCGAAGATAAATTAAGAGATATGCATCCGTTTGATATATTGCACTACTCCGTGTGAAAGTGAAATAAAAACTCCAACACAGCTCATTTAACTATGTTTGGGAGCGATAAATTTAAATACTCGCTTGAAGACTGGTTCTTTTAGAAGTGTCCATTAAAAAGAAATTAATATAAGAAGTACTTAAATATACCAAATATAGAACAAACTTTAACATGTGTTATTTCAGATGTTTATCAGTACGGATTTAAACTTTAGCTATTCCAGTCTTGGAATTTCATATTTGACTATTTCAATTAATTATATAATTAACAGAATCTCACGATTTGGCTTCAGGTTTATATCGAAATGCTTAACGCGTAAATAACCATATCATGGTCGTATTACAGTTAATTGTGTATTCTTATGAAATTCTCTTCATAAATTTTTAATATATCTAAATTTTGGTGTAATGATTGTTGTAATGAAAGAATTCGATTTTGACTTGTTTGTGATTGACTAGGATTGTTCAGAATTGACAAATTAATATTATTGAAGCTTATGGTACTTGACGGTTAAGTTATACAAACAGAAATATTCTAAAGTATGTTAAAGTTGTTTAACAGTTTATCAGTGTAATGAATTGTTTACTGACATTAAGATTAGAATTTTTTTTTTAGAAGATTACCTGGAGTTTTTCTCAATTTTGCACTTTGTGCACTTTTGAAGCATTACTTTTGGGAGATTCTAATTTTAGTTAATACGTATTAGAACGTGTTTTAAAATTTGTTCTAAAATTTATACACATTTATTACTCAAACGATGATTATAAATAATTTTGTGTGTAAATAACCTACAAAAATAAAAAAATAAGAGTTTGGATTTGAATTAATTATGTTTTTAAAATGAGACATTACCATAATTATACGATCATATATAGAAATAAGATCATACAAGTACTTGAGGTTAAACTTTGCCAGTACAGCCGGTTCTTATTGGTAACAAATTGTGAATGTTGTGTTTTACGGAACACACTATATTTGTTTGGATTTTTGAAGTTTTATAGCAATTAGTAACATTTTATTTCCTTCCTTACTTCTTAATCAACACGAATATTTTTAGTTTTATAGTAACTTTGCTATGTATATTATATTTTCGTGCAAATGGTATTATTTACATTACATATAACATAACTCTCTGTGTTTTATATAGATACATATAACTTACCAACTTGGCCATAGTGATGAAACGTATTATGCTCACCAAGGGAAAGAAAACATATTTTATGTTAGGAAAGTACGATGTAAAAAAGGAAAATCTTTAAAAATAGGCTTTTAAAAACTTAATCTCACCTAGGTTTTTGTAGGTTCTTATACATTGCTGTGGACCTAGATGAATTAATTACAAGGCTTGATGATATGTTAAGAATAACTACTAGGATTTTCTAACAGCTTATATAGAAGAATAGCGCTTTTTGTGTTATATGTTGTGAAAAATATAAACTACCTCATAACAGTTGAAGTCTAAGTAAATCCAGTCAGGCCAAGAAATTCTGTGTTCCAATATACCTTAAAAATAGGTTAAACCCCATTAGACATGAAAAGTACCAGGTGCTCACTTTTAAAAGGATTTCAATTTATAAGCGTGCCAGTAAATAGTGTAAAGTGGTAAATTGAGATATATTTCTCTCCGAGAGTGTATATCTTTCGGAAACAGATAAAAGCGACGTTAAATTCTTCACATGGGCAATTTACATACTAATGGTTAAGAAATATGCAATAAATAAATGAAATGGGACCGAATAACCGGTCCTTCCTATTTGAATACACTGGGAATATTTGACCTCCCAATCTAATTGCCCCGACCGTAACAAAAGCCCTTAAATAACGACCGCAATCACGAAAGTAGGGTGAGATAGTTAATTTTGTGCATAGTTGCGTCACAAGTATTAGTCCAAGATGGAAACACGTTTCCTTGTCAACCTTGAGATAGCCAGCTGTTCAGTTTGTCGCACTGTTTATATAGAGTAATGTAAATTGTTGGAAAACCATACATTTTATATTTTACAAGGAATTATGTTACTTCTAGCGTAACAGTATTCTACCTCTCAAGTTTGATTGAATTGCCGAATTCAATTTGTTGTTCAACTGTTACAATTTGTTGTATATAGGTTTTTGCCTAATCAAACATACAATGGTATTGCCTAAACGGTTATATTAGTGTTTTTATCACACTGCAAAGGAAACACATATGTTTTATATATTTGTGTTGGTTAACGAATCGATTTTTTTCATTAACTTTACAACAGAGATGTGAAAAATCATCAGGCACATAATTAAAAGTTTTTGTCAGTCCGCTAACCTCAACATTCGTCATTATTTCAGTGCAAACACATAACAGCTGTTTGATCCTTAAACTGGAAAGTATAACTGAATTTTATTTCTTGTACTTTGGTGTTTACTAATCGTAGCAGTCAATGATATTGGTTATAATCGTGTTTTAATTATATTGAAAAATAACAGCTGTTTGTTTTTTTTGTATAAGTTGGTTCACATTTCGAATGTTTTTCATCAACCTACCCAAACTTCGTCAGTGCAAACACATAACAGCTGTTTGATTCTTAAACTGGAAAGCATAATATATAAATTTTATTTATTATACGAGTATGTAGTTTGTGTTTACTAATTGTACCACTCGATGATATTGGTTTTGATAGCATCGTTATCGAAAAATAACAGCTGTTTTTGTTGCATAAGTTGATTCAAGAAACGAATGTTTTTCATTAACTTACAACAGAGACCTGAAAAATCATCAGGCACACAATTCAAAGTTTTTGTCAGTTCGCTAACGTCAAACTTCGTCATTGTTTCAGTCAAAACATGTAACAGCTGTGTGATAAACTTGACAGTATGCCTGAATTTTATTTATTATACGAGTATGTGGTTGGTGTTTACTAATAGTAACATTTAATTACATTGGTTATAATATTGATTTTATTATATTAAAAAAATAACAACTGTTATCGCATGAGTTGGGTTACGAATAGATTTTTTTTATTAACTTAATTATCAACCTAGATCTGAAAATCAGCAGGAATACAACTCAGTTTTTGTCAGTCCAAAGTTCGTTACTATGTTACTATTCAGTAAAACTAACTAACAGCTGTTTTTTGTAAGTAAACGTGACACTGTGTCTATATTGAGATACTATGTAGTAAATGTTTACAAAAATTATGTTATAATTTTGTTTTCCTTTATGATAAAAAGGTTACACGAAGCTAAAGTGACTTTCGCCTGTGTCTAACCTTTGCATCAACCCATTCAAAAAACAAGATTGCACACCGAAAACAACCACTTTTGCTCCTAGTAATAAAGTACTTTTCCTGGTCTGTAAGTGATTGTAAGCAATAATAAGGTACTCCAGGAGAGTTCAGGTGTATCTGGTTTATATCTTCTAGTTAAACCTACACTGGGTATGTGTCGTTACATCTGGGTACCTTATAAGAGACAGAACATCATTAACAGCAAATGTGGAAATATTGAGGCAAATGGTTGATAGATAGGTTTAGTGTACTGCTGAGGTTGCTTGTTTGAATTATTGGAGCTCTTTTAATGTTAAATGCTAACGCTAGCCTAAACACGGGAGATTACTGTCCCCTAACCACTTTGACTGTAAAAGGCTAGTACAAAGCCTTCCTTTCTACCAATGTCACATTACTAAAATATATAACCTACTATTTCTCCTAATAAAATTAGGCTTCCGCAACCCACATCCTTCTAGATAATATATTCTACATCTTACAAAAAGAACTAGCTCATGTTTTGGATTCATTATTAAAACCTGTAGATATTTCAAAACAAAATGAAATTGTTATATTTTTCGCTAGTTAGGTCTAAGCTTGAGTTCTAATTAATTAACATTTGTAATATGAAATCTTTTTTAGGATGTATATTCAAATATTATTGGAAGTATCTAAACAAAAATTCTTAAGGTACTTAGTTTACAGGACCTATTTCTATTCTTATTAGATTTTATACACAGATAAAAACTAATATTTCATGTCAGTGATTCAAAAATGAAACGTTTTATTTATAATTTATAAAAGACTTTACTTATTAAAGGACACTGGTTACTGATAAGACAGATGATTCTGAAACGCTCAAAAACTCAGTTTTAATTTTCCATAATGATACATGACATCTCATTCATTTTCACTATTTTCAATACAGTTCTGAAATAATTGTGCTTTGAATTCACTGATAAATTCTATGATGAAAAACTATAATACTGTTCTTTCACTAATGGATATTGAACTTTTTCTTAATCAGATGGTAAGTTTTAAAAGAAGTTGAGATTCTTTGTCCAGCCAATACCTTTAGAACGTTTGTGCTCTTATTAAACAGTCATACATAATTGTATCATTACTCTTATATCATTCTGAATGTTGCTTTATTATTGTTTTTGTTTGTTGACAGTTCGTAAATGTTTTATCCTGATATAAATACGTAATTATTAATTCATACGATGTATTTTGTTTCCCTGTAATAATTTTAATTTATTTTAATTTGAATACATATAATAATATAGGGCGCAATTCAGTTTGTCTTTTGTAATACTGTTTGGAAAATGTTCTGTTGGGAACAATTGAATTGTTAATAAATAAACCTATACCACCCTAATATACTATCACTTCAGAATTAAGCGCAAAGGTCATTTTGGGGACTAAGGTTTCCTTAGCTTAAAAAAAAAAAAAAAAAAAAAAAAAAAAAAAAAAAAAAAACTATTCACTAACCAATCATCCGTTTACCTTAATACAAAGGAGAAATTTGATTAATTACGACTTTTATACCAAATCTTTCTTTGTAACTTATATTTTGGAGTTCTAATTGTTATCTTATGCAGTTGATTTAGAGTACTGCAAAAATATATCGCATAAACACTATCCTCAGAAATCATATTCATTGTTTGTAACTTATTGGATATAACAATCTAACTAAAAATGTAACTAATCTACATTTAGTATTTTTTAGGTTTCAAAATTTCTTTATGTTGCAAATAAAAACTTTTACAATCCATATATTAACTAGCAAATATTTTTTAAATGCCTTTTAAAGTAAAATACTTTTAAGGCTGAAACGATCTAGACAGGGACGTTATTATAAACTTAAGGTTATCACAAAAAATCTAAGCCATTTCCGTATGTTATTGTAATACCAATCGTTTCTTGCTAAAGTTTTGGTTTTTTTTATAAAGAAACATGTAAAAATTAAAAAAGTGGGTCTGTGCTAGCCAAAGTTACAAACACACATGAACAGACTTTTTAAGAACATACTTTTTTATACTTTTTTTGTTACTAAACAACTAACAGCTATCCGCGGTTTTGCACGCAATATTATTTTGAAAAAGAAGGATTTCATTAGCATATTCCTTTTAAAAGACATTCAAAACATCCTGATATAAGTGGTAGTCACTGAAAGATATTGCAATCTTTTTATTAATTTTAGATTAAGTATAAAAATTAGTCATTGAAGTCGGAAACTGTTTTTTATAAGTACCTGTGAAATTTTTCGAACTTTTCTCCAATTATGTCATGATATTTAATTTAATAGCTACAACGATTTCAGTAACAACTGAACTATTTTAGGCTTTTTTGGAGAAATCAAAAGTCTAATAAGAGACTAAAGTCGAAGTCCTTAGCTTTTCATTTAAAACACTTACGATGTAATAAGTTATGGCATTTCCCTATAATTGATTAGAATCCCAATAAAACAATCCCAGAAAAAGAAAAGCTTCTGTGTGTAACATGACATTTATAAAGTGTAACTGGCTTTGACAGATGAATAACAACAAACATTTACAGTCACCTGTTTAAATCTGTATAAATTATTATATTTATTATTCTTGATGTTGACAGGTGAACAAAAATACACTTAATATCTGCTGATTACGTTCACTCCAAAATTGTAATGGATAATGGAGTTTTAAGAAAATTTTAAAAGGCTAGTGGGGCGTACCCCAAGGAATTTACTAAATATGAATAAACCTATATGTTAACAAGGGATCCTAATACTGTCCGTGTAAAGTTTAAGTACAACAGGGTCAGTATTGTTGACGTGATAAGTGCCACACACACAAACACATGCACACGCAGACAGACACCATATATTACTATAGATATTTTAAGAACTGGTCTATTATGCACGACATCTACTAATATCTATCTATACTTGTAAAACGAAATAACGGATAATCAAGGAATTCGGTCTGCCAGGAGTGGGGTGATCAACATGAATATTCATTACAATAATGAAGCGGTGCTTTGTTCATTGACTTGGTCCCTACGTCTGTACCGTAATCAACTTTAAAGTGTCAAGGAACCTAACGGAAATTATTCAGAGTGGAATTTTTATTATGAATAATTGGTTGCACTCTACTTTAATTTGTTGCAAATCAATTATTATGATTAATGGTGAGTTACCGACACGTCTGTGCACCTTTGCAATCCCCTTTATACATAAATACTACAAATATTGAAACGAACATGGAAATTTTAGATATCGAAAGGAAAGGAGAGAAATTAAACGCAAAATAAGAATTAAATATCTATCTAAATGATAATAAAGATCCTCATAAAATTTTAAATAGTATTCTGAAAAATAAGACAAATCCAATTTTTGAAAAAATAAAAATATTAAATACAGATTACTAATAAGAAAATTAAAACTGTGTCAGTTAAATTTAACATATGTTTAAAAGGTGCAAATGTGTATATCTAATTGTTTATTATTTATTTAGAGGTAAATGTACACTCATGATGGTTAAAAACCGAAACACGTGTATGTAATACAAAGATTTTTAAAAGGGTTTTAGTTACTTTCATTACATTAATATATATAGATAACCCTATAAGTGGAGTTAATATGGTTTTATATATAATATATATATATAAAAATATATATATATATATAAAAAACCATATTATATCATATTATATTAAAACCATATATATATATATATATATAAAAACCATATTAACTCCACTTATAGGGTTATCTATATATATTAATGTAATTAAAGTAACTAAAACCCTTTTAAAAATCTTTGTATTACATACACGTGTTTCGGTTTTTAACCATCATCAGTGTACATTTAGCTCTAAATAAATAAATAAATAATAAACAATTAGATATACACATGTGCACCTTTTAAACATATGTTAAATTAAACTGACACAGTTGTAATTTTCTATGGCTGCTATATATATATATATATATATATATATATATATATATATATATATATATATATATAACCACTGTAAATGTCTTGATAATTCTAAAACACCTTTTTTGTTCTATGATGTATAATAACCGAGATAAAACTATTCCTTTTCCAAACTTTGGGTAGTTTCTGTCTTGAAACCTTATGATATATCTAATTAAGTGCAGTAATACCTGTAATTTTGAACTTATATTTGAAATAATTTAAATTATTTTTTTTACAAGGGCGAATGGCTGCTATCTTTTTCGGTTAAGCCTGATCAAATGCTTACACAAGCTATGTGTAAATGCACATACTTTATACATATACGAGTATTTTCGTATCTAAAAATTTACGAAACATTAAGTATGGCTTACGAAATTTAAAAATTTTTAAATAAATTAACGTTATACTCTTTAAAATAAGGTAAAACAATTATGGTTGATACAGTAGACCAGATGCTTATAACAATCTCTCACTTAGATGATATTTCTGTATCTGCCATTTTAAATTTTCCTACTGAAGTCAAACACCCGAACGTAGGACCGGACGTGAAATTGTTGTTGTGCATATTGCCACATAACATTGTTTTTCTAAGAAGACATTTATCTCCCTCCATTTTAAATTAACGAAACCGTAGAATTATCTAATTACATTATATTTACTCATATGATAAATCGAATAAATTATATCTGATAACCAAATCCGAACCAACTTTATAATAATTAAGGTGAAAAAATGAAAACAATTAACTAAACTAAATTATAGTTTGGTTTAAGTAAAAGAAAAGCGTAGGAGATACGTTGTCAAGCAATCAAGTAAAGCACAAGCCGGGAGCAACATGTTACAGTTGAAAGGTATCAGCTCCCGGTGTGTGCATGCGCAGATATAAAGTGGTCGTGCTCGCGTATGCGGTGACGGATTTCTTTGAGAAAAGTAGGCCTACCGTTGAAATTGTTATAAAAATTGAAGAATACTTCAAATATTGTATTTTTTTATAACAGATGCAAAACAATTGATTCCTTTCAATTGATAAAATCTTTCTTGCTTCCGTCTTGTGCAAGTACACCAAGTAATCGTGCTCACTAATGCGTTAACTGATTTCATTGCAAAAGATACCGTTGGAGTTGTTATAACAGATAGTTGGTATCTTGTGTATTTTTAATAACTATACTGGATGTTTTGTTATTTGGCTTAAAAATGTTTCAACTGGCACCAGTTTGTTAATATTAAAGCAAATCGCACCATTTAAAAAAAATGTTTGCTTATGAATTTCTATATATGTGCGAAAATTGGTATCTGTAATCTTTACTAGTTCTAAAGATATGAATTATAAAAAAAAAAAAAATGGTGGCTATTACATATATAAATGATTTAACATATATGTACAAGTATGCGTGTGTGATCCCTAATACCCAAGAGTGCAATGTTGGACCAGCAGAGTGAGAGGAAGTTGCAAAGAGACAAGATAATAAGTTTTGTAAGTTAAAATGAGAGTAACAGATTACTAATATTATTACTCATACAGTTAAAAATATGGTATAATTTTATTATGAAATTTCCAGCACAGTTAAGGAAAGTATTTGGTTAGATATAACTTCCCAATCTAAGACTTGGACTGCTATTCCAATACACTTATATACAGTTAACGCTTCCATAAAAGATGAACTGTGGCAGTAATTCAAGGATCAGGTGATATAAGGGAAACTGCTACTTTAGTCAGATTGAGGGGGACTGGATGTCGGGTAAATGGGGTTTCAGGTCAAAAGGGAGGGATATGGCAATAAATCGTCACGGGGAGACTTGTGAGGGCAGTTTACCCCTAGCAGAGCGTGGCTCAGAGGGCAGGTAATGTTCCAATTTGCTCTGGAGGGCTAGCCTCTATTTGCGCATTTAACTTAAAACACTGCCTTGTAATTATTTAGTGGGAACAACATAAAAATAATATAGGAACGGAAATAGTTAAAAACTATTTATTCCTCATTTTCAGTTGGAAATGTTGTGATAAAAATATGAAAACGTAGATAATTAGTGACAATGATTCTGGATTATTACACTTTCTTATCTTAGTGCGCGAGCGTATGACTACTACCCTCGTATCAAAAGGCTTAGATGTTCGAGTTTGTAGCAAGTAGAGAAAATAATAATAAATTGTAGTTTTTAAGTCGGTAACAAGAAAAAAGATACCGATAACAAAGTTGATATTAAATTACGATTTTAACTTTCATTCTTGATGAATTATTCATAAAGTCTCGTTATAGTTTTTAAAGCCATTATCTCGGGCATGCAATTTTGTTAGCCACCATTTAAACAATTTTATTTGTTAATTCCAAATTAATTTAGCAGTTTTTGTCATTTATTGCGACCGACGTGCAAACCGTCAGACTGCCCAGGGCGGTAATGAAAATAAATTGGTCTTATCTGATCAAAAGTTTTCAAGCTATGAATGTTTACAGTTGCAGTTTGATTGAAAAGCGCGAAAAACTGTTACTTTTTAAAATTGTTGTGTAAATAAAAACTGCAAATTACCATCTGCAAATAAATTCCTTTATATACCTAAATGCAGAAAAACAATCTAAATACTAATGCAATCTCCGCTGTTATAGCGCTACTGTTTAGTTTGAGGTTAACTATCAAACCGAGCGAGGCATCTAAACTTTTTATCCAAGAGCAGTGTTTAAACTGTAAAATTCAAAAAGGGTTTTATTGCAGACATAATACACATAACAGTTTCAGAAACCCAGCATTATGTGTAACTATTGTATTTTCTCTGGTTTTAGATTGCGCTCAGGCAGTTAACTCTCTTAGTGCCATTCTACTTTACAGCCAGCTGTTACTGCGGGGCTGTTTCCAGGCAGCCACTAATGGAACTCACCCCCCAAAGGTCAACTGATTGACATCTTTATACCTCCAGCTGTGAACTAAACACCGCTTACCGTCAACTTACGTTGGCTTTTCTGTTTACTTGTTCTGGGAAAACAAAGCACCCTCTGGAGAGAGTAGGAACACTGTTTGGCCACACCATTTAAAGCGATGCTTAAGAATTGATCAGAAAGTGTTGCGAAACTCTTGAAAAGTATGTTTATATCTAATAAATAAAATTATCATATTTAATTATACCAATAGGAATGATATATGACGATCTTTATCTCAATTAAAAGTCCTGTTACACTCAGTGTAGTTGGTAAGAGTACGCCACACCACAGGCTTTGAGTCGCGTAACAGGCTTTGCTAAGGTTCCAAGAACAATTTTGTCCATTGCTCATTTCACCAGGCGTTACTATATCACATTGTCATATGATTCTACTAAGGTTGTTTACACATTTATATGTTCTGAAATTTTATCTTTGTCAACATATGGTTAGGTTACTCATAAGACCAATGTAAAAATATTAACTAACGATCGGCCAAATACCACGAAAGAAAATACACCCTCATCGAACTCATGATGACGTTGCTTACATTGAAAAGAAGTTTTATACAAGACTTAGGGTCTATAGGTCGGTTCGTTCTCGAGACATCGTGTGGACGGACAGGCAGGCAGAAATGAAATTTGTGCAGCCCCTCGTGTGATGGGCTTCCTTAGCGCTCAGTAAATAAAACTTCACTCTGCCGTATGTTTTTCTGTGTGCTACAAGATAATTAAACCTCTATTATACTGAAATCCATAAGGTTGTCTCCACGAGTTCGTCTATGAGAAAATATTCGAAATAGGGAAAAGGAGGAATATATGTAGTATACCCACCCACAGACACCATACGGACGGATATTGAACCATATCCTTACTACTATAGTATACATGTTAGCAATGCTACTTCGGAAAAGCTACGCCACTATAGTCACATGTAGTTATACAGTTTGAGATGCAACCTTGACTGTATCAAATTAAAATGGAGTGGTCAAGCTAATAAATCATTCTAATCTGCAATCGACTTTGGAGTAAAACCACAAATTTTTATTTACACAGGAATAAAAATAAAATAAATTTAGAATAATATAGATTATCCCCAAATAATATTTTTAAGGAAACATAATTCAATTAGGTGGGGATAATAATACATTATGAAGTGTAGTAACAGTGTAGGAATAAGTTAACATTTAAAACTAATTCATCAATAAAAATGTTCATAAATTACATTACGTGAAGAGTAAGCGAACTGTATGTAGTAAGAGGAAATATATATAGCGTTACGCAGAGAAGAGATTACTGAGTAAGTCAGCTAAATGTAATTTAACAATCGAAGAGGCCAGTAGTACAGGGATAATCAGATAGAGAGCGGGATCGTGCTGGGCCACAGTCTACCCTTGATAGCTCCTACACTTGGCAATGTCTTGGAGATTATCTTTTAGATTCCTTCAGAACTCAGTTCCTTGTAGATGCTGTTATTTAATATTCCATCGGTTTGAATGTAAAAACAAGATAGATACCTTAATATTATAATTGCAACCTAGCAATATCAGTGTGTTAAAATTTGCTATACGTAGAAAACATTGAGCCACTAAAAGTTTTTAACATTGATTCCTTTTTATAAAGGATTTTAATTGACTTAATTTATTAATGTTGACTTTTATCAATTAATTATTTATGTTAAAGCTCTCTTCCGGTCTGTTTTAACAGCTGTTGCCCGAGAGGGGTCAATCACACTAGGAAAAATACATAAAACGTTGGCTGAGCTCAGAATATAAACAGAGTAGAAGCACAACACAACATGTGTCGTGACAGGCTTTGCTCTGGTTGCATGCAAAATTTCAAGTCTATAGCTGATTTCATTCTTGAAATGTCCTGCGGACATATAAATACTGTACATTCCTCCGGCAGGTAAAGGAGACATTATGTCAGCCTACTGAGTAGCCTAGGCTGCAATGACGCTCAGCCAAATTCTACGGTCATTTTGAAATCTGATAAGATTGTACTCAGTTTGTTTCATAAATGTATTTATTCTACTATTTTCTCGTTGTTATCATGGTTACCATAAGACCACTGTAAAAGTATTCACTAATGCTCAGCCAAAACCAATGGAGTAACATGCACCATTATTGAACTTAGTATTGCCCATATAGATATGAGGCTTTATGCGAACTTAGTATTGCTTATATAGATATGAGGCTTCATGCAAACTTTTAAGTCTATAGGTCAGTTCGACAAACAATAATGCCATTTTTACAGTTTCCAACTGATAAATAGGCTTCGCTTACGCTAAGCCAATAACATTTTATAATTCATAGAGAATAAGGCTTCATTTGCATTATTAGTTTAAACTAGTTAGAAATAGGTATGATAAGAAAATTGAATGAATAATAAACAGGATTATGATATTAATATTTACCTTCTTTGATTTCTCCATGGCATGATGGGTAGATAAACGGACTTTGACCATGCAACTATAATCTTGGCGACAATAGCATTGTATTCCCTTGGCATCCGACATACTATAAGGATGAATCTCATTAAATCCCCTCACCAATTAAAGGCGACTATGTCTTACACCGATAATCCATGGCAGAAGAATAGAGGAAGATCCTACCAGTAAAAAAACGGTGTTTAATCGCCCAGCAAAACCTTTTTATAACTGATAATCTTCGCAAGACGCAAACCAAACACAAAAGGAATTTTTCACCTCAAAGTCAATGGCACATAAATCACGACCGCTTTTACACACCTAATTATGCTTACGCATTAGTGGATACTTATAATCTATACATAACTTCAGTGTCACATCTGAACCATCTTCCCATACATCCGGAGCTACCCTATGTTACATACAGTCACGAAACAACAGCTACCAAATGTCATCTAGGTGCTATCTTTCACTGGATTTTGATTGAGGGGTGAAAAAAGGAACGACCATTTCACCTTTGTAAACTGTAGTTATTATGATATTTAGTATAATAAATTTAGGTAGGCTGAAAACATAACTTTTTAATCCTGCGTTGTGTTTTAAAATATAACTTATTTTTATTTATTTTCTTGTGTATTTGTGTTATTTGTTGAACTGGCTGAAGTTTCTTATCTGGATAATACCCAATAAATTATGAAGTGAAATATTAGGTAATAAGAGTGGTTCTTTAATGTTTTAGCAGTTAAGTAGTGTTCAAACTATGAATAGTTTAATAACCTTCATATATATTTACTTTTAACTGTATTATCAACAATTAACTATATTAATTCGTGTTTGGAATAAATGATTTCAATTCAATTAAGTGAAATTACAAAATCAAATTGTAAAGGGTTACAACTATTTCCATAGTAACAAAGTTCCCTGTTCTGCTTACTTTTACGATATCAAACGTGGAGATCTGCCAGGCATAGCTACGGTCAACACTGTCCGTATTGCCGCCATAACTGCATTGACTCGGTAGCTGTAAGCTGGCTGCCCACGCGCCATATTGATTGGGTCGCGGCATGTGATTTTCCCGCCAGGTCAGACGCCAGATGTTTGGGGACCATCCATCACTGGAGCGGTCCAGTCCAGCGTCTCATCCAGTAAGGAAATGTGGAGTTGAAATGATGTATTAAAATGTTATACTGAGGTATGTAATATGTCATAATTTGCTTACCATCCCACGACCGATGATGCAATTGAGTGAATCATGTATATATATATATATATATATATATATATATATATATATATATATATATATAATATATACACACAACGTGTGTGTGCGTGTGTGTGTGTGTGTGTGTGTGTGTGTGTGTGTGTGTGTGTGTGTGTGTGTGTGTGTGTGTGTGTGTGTGTATTTCACTAAAGCTAAAACACGATCTGTTATCGTTTTAGTTTTAAAATAACAAAAGTATTATTATAGATTGTATGGTGTCTCTCGAATGCCTTCTAATGTTTTATGGAGTATTATGCTTATGTGCTTCCTACGTCGTATTATAACATACTTTTTTAATAAGTTTTGCCGATACAATTTGTATTGTTAAACTACGAAATCTTTTAAGATCAAATTATTATTATTTTGTTTTGATAATAATATTGTATTATTGCTTGTTATTTGCTATTGCTTTTTTCATTTTGTCATTCATTTTTGTTATTGATATTGTTCTCTTATGCTGGTTGGATTGTTGTTGACATTATTAATCGTTGTTATTTTTATGCATGTTCTTTCTATTGCTGTTGGTATTAGGACTCTCTTGTAGTTTTTTTGTGTGTTATCGCTTTATGTATTGTTAACTTTTTATATAGTTTTGTTACTTATTCCTTACGTAGTTAGTTTGTTGTTATATATCTATAAGCCATGTTTATCCTTATTGTGGTGTCATACCCTGATTATTTATAATTGTGTTTATACTGATGTTTAATTTTGTCTATCTTTTAAGTCGGCCATATTATGTACACGTTGTAAATTGGATATTTTACGTTGGAAATAAAGGAATAATAAAGAAATAAATTGTATAACGCATATAAATGCAAAGCACAACAGTTTTAACATAGTTCAGATCCTTTATTTCTGTATAAAATAGCACCTCTTGTCACCTTCAAAGTGGAATGACTCAAAACATTATACGGAACATTATATATGAAAAAAATAACAATTTTCATCCCAAGATTATTATAATTATCGTTTAAAATATTCAAATGTAAGAACAGCGCTAAGATGTTAAATGTGACCCCACGATTTCAAACGTTACGTTACGTGGAAACACAACAATGCAACATTACTAAAGGTTCTCGTCACTCGCGCTCGTTATTCACTGAAAAGAAAATGATCCTGAGAATCCCATATAAATTTGTATTATTATCCGTTCATCAAATAAAATTTCGTAATTTATCAGTCTGATAACTTTTTTATTCTCACAAACACCTTTCTAACTCTACTTCCACCATACGTCATTATCCCTTTGGAATATAGTTCATAAGTTAACAATTCAGTAACTATAGTTTTTAGCAATGCAAGAATTGTATGGAAATGAAACCACGAAAAAATATTTTATTTAAAATCGCGTTTAGTTTATTGTATTGCTTCTTCAGCTGTGAGATAACAATGCTAGGTCGTCGCTACTAAACAAGTCCAATCTTATCAGTAACATAACATTTATTAGGCTTATAACATGACGACAGCTGTCGCAACTGTTAACCTATCATAAAGTAAATTCTTCAAAAATATACTATTGTAAAAGTAAGGTTTAAATTTTGTAAATATAATTTTTAAAGTAATTGAAGCGTATTTTAGAGTATGCAATTTAAGATAATTTAATATTGCTGTAACTTTGGAATTACTCTTGTATTACCATCGACACAAGAACTGTATTTACTTAGGTATTTTACAATCTTATACATCAGAATAAGAATATGTACAAAATTTCTTCTTATATTTACGAGTATATAATATCTGTATTTTAAATAATAGTTCGTATAGTAAGTGTATGTTTTGGTTGGATAACTTGTGCACAGTTTTCCGGGAATGTAAAAGTAGTTACAAAAAAACACAGTGGTAAATACTGCATTGTAGTTGTGAGGCGGTCGCAGAGCGTACGTTCCAGTGGAAACCACCTGTCCAAGTGGACGTTAACATTCCTAGCACTGATTTGTCGGCGAGTGTACGTCCAGTTATTGGACCACGGGGGGTTCAACGCTAACAATTCTATTTCACTTCGGCCCAACTCGTAAATAACAAGCACATGTTTATTAATGGGCTCCATTTACTCCACTTAGAGCCAAACGATGACGCATTAGACGGCGCGGTGCGGCGCGGAGCAGCGGTTGTCGATCGCTCCTGATTGATTACGATATGCACCTGTGGGGAGGCGAATCACCGAACCTTTCAGTCTCTCGTCCTGACCTAGGTGCAGGGGCGGTAATACCACCGGCCAGGTGATTCGCTTAGTCTTGGAAGCGAATCACCGAACCTTTCAGAGTCTCGTCTTGACCTAGGTGCAGGGGTGGTAATACCACCAGCCAGGTGATTCGCTTAGTGCTGGAGGCGAATCGCCGAACCTATCAGTCTCTCGTCCTGTCCTAGGTGCAGGGGTGGTAATATCACCAGCCAGGTGATTCGCTTGGTGCTGGAGGCGAATCGCTAAACCTATCAGTCTCTCGTCCTGTCCTAGGTGCAGGGGTGGTAATATCACCAGCCAGGTGATTCGCTTGGTGCTGGAGGCGAATCGCTAAACCTATCAGTCTCTCGTCCTGTCCTAGGTGCAGGGGTGGTAATATCACCAGCCAGGTGATTCGCTTGGTGCTGGAGGCGAATCGCTAAACCTATCAGTCTCTCGTCCTGTCCTAGGTGCAGGGGTGGTAATATCACCAGCCAGGTGATTCGCTTTGTGCTGGAGGCGAATCACCGAACCTCTCAGTCTCTCGTCCTGACCCAGTTACAGCGGTAATACTACTAGCCAGGTGATTTGCTCAGTGCTGACTGAACAGCTGCCGACACTAGTTAGGCTTCCCGTTAGGCTGCACGGATACCCCGTGTTGACCTCCCCACCTCTCCTCACCACAGATTCCTTTAACTAACCTGAAAGTAAGCTCTCCGCTTTAAACTCAAACCTAAGCAGCTCACGCAAGTTTGTCTCTCTAAAACTTCCTGTGTACTAATACATGTGTGTAAAGTTACTTCTGAGATATGCGGTGATGCTTGAGTAAATATTGGAACTAAGATACACCCTTGAAATTTCCATAAATATATGGATATATTTTAAATTCATTAAAAAATTATTTTAGAGATTCCATAAATATGAAACTCAATTGCCTGTTTTAAAACCCCCATATTAGACACAATCGCAAATTGTTAGTTTCCGAGAAAATTTAGAGTTTATAAATCGTCTCATTGTAGGCAACACGTTGTGTTCCCTTTTGAGATTTTATCCAAAAAACGCAAAGCTACTGAAACAAAACTTTCGTAATAACACAAATTTTAAGACAGTCGTTGTTACGAAGAGCTCTGTTTTGTGTAAAAAATATTATTACAGCAAATGTTCAAAATATCTCCAGTTTGTAGACAAAGATGAGCTCAACGTGAAAATGTTGAAAAAGTTGGAGGTTTCTCCCACTTCTGCTAATTAATAATTTTTTACAGTCTTGTTTGCATGAAGCGGTTCTTTGATTTGTAATTAAGAAGAAACACAAATTTAGTTTCAGGAGCTTTTTGTTTTTCTGGCCGAGTCTCAAAGGCCACATACGTGTTGCCTACAAGGAGGCGTTTCACAAATTCTCAATTTTCTCGGAACAGAACATTTGCGACCCCATTCGTATTGGACGAACAATTTTTCTATTCATGTCCTTTATCAACCCTGAAACTGTGCGCACTTTTACTGGAATCACCCGGCAAAGGTACATTTAAAAAAATACTACACCACATATCGCTTTCAGTAGATCTTTTCTTTACCGTCAATTCCTACTTAAGTATTTCAAGATTTAGAACTGAGTACATGGAATGAAGGCTATAATACTTTTTTATGAATAGTTATTTACATTGTAAATGTTTTTTCATTTACACATCAAGTTACTGGATTTATTATCATATTTTTATTATTATTACATGCCCAAAGTTCCCTGAGTTTTTCATAGTGGGATTTAGATAACTATTATGGTACCGTACTACATTCCTTATCGACATTATCTGATCTCAAACACTAAAAATACTGATTGCCATTGTTGTTAGATAGATAAATTATCCTGATACAATACGTCATATGGACAACACTTTGTACCTTCACAGCGGTAGATATACTCGTATAGCTTCGAGAGAACAGCCATTTGTAGTAATCATTTATCAGCCATGTATGTCATTTATACTACTTGTGAGGTGGAAAAAACTCATTGTATTTTTTTAGAGTAAATATTAAGCTAAATAAATGTTTAATTTTAAATTATGAAATTGTGTACTTGATAGGAAAATATAAAATTACACACAACTATTAAAACAGTTATCCCTATACAATACAAGTAAGCTATATTGTTTGTATAGATATATATTTGAACCTATTATAAAATTATTATAACTCGTAGATATGTCTTAATTTACTCGTACAGCTAAAAGTGCTATAGATTAACTAAAAAAGTACTTCCTTCTTAAAATTATTTTGTGACCAGATGCTTGTAATGTTAGCATATTTCATGTCAATTTTCCGTTTATCTGCAAAGTAAGCAAAATTGTATTTAATAAAAACTTTCGAATTGATCTTAGCCGTAGCGTAGGGTTAAAACTGCGGCTCTATAATCGAGAGGTCACGGGTTCGATTCTTTGGGAGGTCAAAAAATAGTTCCCGATGATTTTTAATTGTCTTACCTTAAAACTCATATAACTCATAAGTTGCTACCGGCGTAGAAAGAAACAATTTAAAAATGACATTTGTTAATTTTTTTTATTTTTACGCACATACTAGTCTGCGCTTCTATTATGAGTTGTATTGATAAATATTGACATGTCAGACCAACCTAAATTTTAGCTTGAGTAGTAAAAAAATTGGAGATAAATGGACATTTACTTCACGATCATAGTGTGGATGTGTTAGATGATACTCGAAATGAAAGATTCAACTATGCAAGTTCTGCTGTATAAGACTGTAGACTGAGAGCGAGCCATTGAAGGAGAAGTTACTATCCCGAGTCTCCCTTGGGTTATCGGCCTCCGCTTCTCCAGACTAACGGCAGGTCCGCCCTTATCCAAGATTTACTGAACTATTCATTTTATTTGAACGCATCTTAGATTCAGACATGCATCTTGAGCCAAACAGCTATTCTCGTTTGTGCTGGTACATTGAGCAATCTGAGTTCTTCCGGTGTGCAGGCGTACCCGACTGAAGTTTATTATTTAAAAGGGACAATTTATAGTTAAAGAATTTATATTTGTAAAAATAGAGTATGTAGTTGAGAGGAAACCCATACTTCGTACTATCCTGTTATACCGTTGCCCTACATTGCAGGAAACTTGCAGGATTGTCCACATAGTATACAAGTGATAATATTTAAACATTTATATTTAAATCATTTTACGTGGTAAATAGTATGAAATAAAAGCTGAATAACAAAAATAGCAACGGTTTTTCCCGGTAACATGTGGATTTCTAACTAATAAACAGACGTTCATCTTCGCTTTCATTATAGTGTGAAATGTAAACGTAAGAAAACAATGTAGTGGTAGGAGAAACTGATAAAGACTAGAAATCCTTTACGCTCCTGTGCACAAATTGACATATTGATATTTGACGTACAGGAAAGATACTTTCTAAATCAGAGTTTTTAGATACCAACAAATAAATAAAGCTTGCTGACTTGAATATTTCCATACCTACGGGTGTAATTTCTGAATGTACCAAAACTATATAAGTCATTCCGTCTAAAACGCATGGGTCCCTTTGTTGAATAGAGCACTGGTCCTTATTAGTCTAGAAAACATTTCATCCCTCATCATATGGTTAACATGGAAAAGTTATCCATCTTTATAAAATTACAGGATCTTATTCATAAGATTTTGTTTTTATAATCAGTAACAAATTGTTTGTTTTAAAATAATTTGGTTATGAAGCAGAAATTGTGAGGAGATTTGTACGAAAATTTGGTTGTACCAAATAAGAAAATTGCGTTTTCGAAACAACACTAATCTTGTGTACCCACTGATTTAGGAAGTGTTTAAAGAATGAGTAACTACCATAAAATTCAAGTGACCTACAATCATCAAGATATGCTTCAAAATCCCCCGAGATAGCCCAGGACAGAGCCAAACACCTGCGTCAGTGCTGCAAGTAAGTTACTACAAGACGTTGGCGGTGCCTTTCTGGCTCGGATACTATCAGAGGGCAATTAACCCTCTCAGCGCCATTCCATCGGCTTTACGGCCGATTGTTAAAGCGGGTTGTTTCCAGGTTACCGCTAATGGAACTCAACCCCAGAGGTCATCTGCCTGACATCTTCATCCCCCCAGCTGAGGCCCGCGCCACCTTCCACGCGGGGTGTCTTTTTGACTAATTGGACTCTTGATGTGTAACTTCCAACATGCAACTTACTACAGGCTCCAGAAAGTATTTTTCACAAATAGTAGGCCAACGAGAAGTTGGAACAAAAGCGAAAGTTGATAAACACACAATAGTCCTATACTTACTTTGAACACGGAATATCAGTTATAAATTTTTGAAGTTCGGACTATCAGTTTGATAAAATCACCAATCACATTGCATTTATATAAGCGGTCAATTTAAACTATCAGTGTTTACGCAAACCGTCGCATAAATACCATAAGTTTTATTTATGACTGTAAGTTCAATGTAAGTTCAAGTCATTTAGAGTAATTTAAACTGTCAGATCAGAGAGAGCATTTGACAAGATATTACGTTTTATACTACTTTCGGGACAATCTTCTTCACTGAGCATTCTTCAAGTTCTGATTGAAAGAAAAAGTATTTCCTTTCAGGAGTTATCTTAAACAGCATTAAGTACTTTGTAGCCAAGGATATACTGTTTTATGGAGACCAATACTTGCCTAAGAGAGAAAAATGAACTATTGTATACGTACATGTTTACAGGGGTTAAGATTCCAGGAGTCAAATATGTAACAGCGTCATATTAAAGGCGCTGAACTAAAAGGAAGGTGAACTGGAACTAAACCCAATATTCCCATTAAAGCAACCCTTCCCACCACAGCTACGTTATGTGTAAAAACTTTGGAAGCTCTACCGTGCCAATACACAGAACATCGCAATACACTCAATTATGGTCGTGTTGAGGCAATGAAAATAACAGTATATTTTGTAGGAGTCTATAATGTCGAAACGATGATAAGAGTTCATTTTCAGCTCTTTGTCGCCGAATTGTTTTGGATCTCTTCAGAAGAACATTGTCCAGATTACAGGATTCAAGTCTTTGTATTACAATGTTAAATTCCAGTCGCTGGACTAATACGAAGGTTAACTGGAGCCAAACTCAACATTCACAAAAAAGGCTTGTTGAAACGAATATTTTAATTCCTTGGGTGCAGTGTACTCTAAATAACTAAAAACGCCCTCCGTTTATTTTCAGAATGCTTCAGGCATTTAGATTGAGCTTCTTAAAATCATTAACAAAGAGAATTTAATTGTTTATGACTATGCTAATTGCATTTTTTTAATTTGTTTTGAATTGTTAATGTGATTATTTATAATTTATGAATTAGTTTTGTTAGTACTAAAATTGATTATTAATCAATTAATCTAATACCTGAGTGGTCAACATTGCAAAAGGTACAAGGTACACACTACTTCGATGATGATCACTTGGCAATGGTAATCACTTTAGAAATGAGTGCTTTAGTCCAACTGATGTTCACCTGTAAGTAAAACCAGATTCCTCATCTACTTTGAATATGGCTGAATCTATTGGCAGGGAACGCATAGAAGACATAGCTTTAATCAAGTACTACTGTTTTAATCCTGTACATTATAGTAATTAAATATATAATTATATATAAAACGTGGTTAAATCAAGTGAATTAAAAATTAAATTAAATAAATAAATTTGGAATACCTGTCGAAAGTTACAGGGGAATGTAAAACACATAATATTTCAATAAACCTGTTGAAAAAAGTAACGATTCCACCAGGACATGGGCCTACACCAGGTACTCATCAGGTTTGCTCGGTCGATAATGCTAACCATTATATTTAAAAGCCTTTACTTATTTTTACTTGTAGTTTATTTCAAACCTATATATGTTTCCACAGCCAAGCAAATGTGTGATCAGTAAACTGAATACTTGTGGAACTACTTTTAAAATGTGTAAAATAGGCAATAAATTAATTCAATTTATATACAGATTAATTAACCAAAAAATCCACTCCGCAAGGATTTGAAGGTTTGTCTCAATTTGCCAGTGAGTAGTTAATTATTCTAAAAAACCTGTATACCATGTCAAAAATTTGTTTGCCTTTTGATTTGTTGCGAAATAATATGGTTAAATAAAGAAACCAGATTGTGATCGAAAGACATACATAATACAAGGTAGGGATGCGCCATACCTCTTGTCGCGGAATAGGGTTTGCTGAGGTAGGATACACAATTTCGAGTCTACAGCTCATTTCAGTAGGATTCATGTCACATAAAAAATGCAATATTGTTTTACTTACTTTATTTACAAATTTATTTATTGTGCTATTTTCTCGTTGCCATCCTGGTTACTAATGAGACCTTTCTAAAAAATATTTGCTATCGCTTAGCCACACCCCATGGAAAGACATGCACCACCATCGAACAAGTTGTTTTAGTCTAAAGGTCAGTTAGTTTTTTAGAAATTATGTGGACGGACAACAGACAGAAAGAAATGAAATTAGTCCAATCCATCAAGTGATTATGTGACTTTAAAAAATTAAATATGATTGTGCTCATTTTTTTCAGAAAATTATTTATCCTTTGATTTTCGCAATGCAATCTAGATTAGCAATAATACCAATGAAAATGTTTCGCTAATGATCAACCAACTCCCGTAGAGTGGTATGCACCATCATTGAACTCAATCTTGATAAAATAGAAATGAAGCTTCATGTTGAAAAATTCTTCTGGTCAATTTGTTCTATAGCTACAGTGGGTACAGACAGACAGTCAATAGCCCCTTGGGATAGTAGGTTTTGCAAAACACTTAGTCAATAAAACACACATAAAAGTAAAGAAGCAATACATAAGCATTTTATTAGTGGCAGCTACCAAAGTAGTAACATTACTTTTTAATCAGGAGGAAAATTGTTTCGCTGGATAAAAAGTGAAAACCTTCACCCGCGGTTTAACCGCTCACTTGGATTAGGATAGCTGTGCAGTTTATTATGAGCAACAAAAGTTTGTCAACGCTTCCACCTCAAGCGGGATCATCTTGTCATCTTTAGCCCTCGTAATCCTGATGTAACTTTTCTTGCTTCTAAACAAGCTACTACACCTTTCATATTTCACCCGTTACTACAAGTTACTACGGTTGTAATATTTTATGCTAAGAATTCAGGTTTTAATACAATAGTTAAACCAGTATTGCAAAAGTTTAGATACAGGGTTTCCAAGAAATGAAACGGACCTTTGTGTACCACGTGTATCCGGAGGACCTTTAATCCATAGAAAACCAAAACCAACAGTGGAACTTTTCGTTTTCAAAAAAATAGTGAAATCATGAACTGATTGTACTAATCTTTACTACCACACAAATTTCGTATATAAGGTAATGAACATTAGTGAGTTCAAAATGTTAATTACAATGCGATAATATAAAGCGTTTAGATTATAATAGAGCACACTTCTTCTTGAGGCAAATTCTTGGAATTCTCAGATTAGATCTTTTGACATTATGTTCTGACACCAAATACTATAATACACAATAATAATACCCTGAGTGATTATTATATTAAAAAATGATAGGTAAAGTTTTATACTACCTACAATTTTATATAAACCACTTTAATTATCTTAATTAAATATAATTTTATAGAAATTTATCTTATAAAAATTTGTCATAATTTTACAGTTACAAGTGCCCTTTGCGTCCCAATCATGGAGGAGGCGAAATATATACTGTATATATAAAATAATTGAAGTTGTATAATAAATTCAAACCATACATTTTGATTTTATGTTTTAATTATCAATCAGTAAAACATAACAAAACACATACAGTTTATAGCTTCTTACAACCCAATTATTAGAGGTTTTTAGCATTATTATTAGCATTAGAGGTTAGAGTTGCAGTGGGGATTGATAGTCATAAGTTTTTCTCATTTAAATAAATAAGTTTATGGCTTATGTTTAAATAAGTTAATTATTTATTTGTGAATTTAAGAATCAAAACGTAAACGTAAGCGTATTATTATTTATTTTGATAAGTAACAAAAAAGATTTATATGGAAAAAATGTCCACAATTCACTTTTAATTGTAAGAAATAAAGGATTAATTTAGTATTAGTGGGTTTTGCTTTCAGTTTCACTTAGCTGGTTTTGGTCGTCCCTGATTGGTCGGAGCAATACAAGATACCGCTCTAAGAGACCACTGAGGTGGCGTGATCTTAGCGTGACTGATAAGCATCTCACTTCTACTCACTTAGCTGTGAGCATGGATCATGCATGAGTTCAACTAGGAGTGGGTCGCTCGTTTTTGGGAGAGCACACGACTACCTTGCCCCTAAATCTTTTTAAATGATTATAGAATGATTATTGCTGTGTTTTTACTCACAAGGTGTGGGTGTCTTACCTCTTGAACCTCGTTTAAATGTAGGTTGGGGATATTCCCGTGCAATATTCCATCATCCTCCACGATACCAGGTAAGTCTGATTATTGAGAATGTATTATATACTCTATCTCGTGTAGTTAATTTCGCCTACAGACAGTTGACCTTGTGACAATCCTTTCGGGAGGAGGAGACATTGCCGTACATGTGCGATGCCTCGTGACAAATGAAGACAACATCGGTGAGTCTGGCAACTATCTCCGCTAATTAATTAATTCATTTAAACCCTTTCTCCGCTTGTATATCCCCTCTACTACCCACATGCGATTATGTATTAAATCTCATAATTAACTGTAGGGTGCGTTTTGAGCCGTATTAATTTAAATATTAAGTTGCTAAAACATTAATTAGACCCGGGTTAGAGTGATTGTTGCTTTGAAAATTTAGTTAAATTAATTTAATCACGCTCTCCATACATTATTCACTCCTGCAAAAGCTAGACATCATGTGTGGTTTTACCTCGAATTATGGGGTAGTAGATGCATTATTAGCAATCAAGGTTAGTCTTTGTAATCACTGATGGTATAGCGATACGGTAATGGTTAGCATTTTCAAGAAGCTTACAAATTATAACAAACTGAAGGACATTCTTGTAAACTAACTTAAATTTTAAAAGAACGTGTTTTAATGCCTAAATCAATTGAGATACGTTCATGTATTTTTGATATTGTTAGCGGCCAACGACTTTCAACAATATCCAATCTTAAAGAAAAACAGTTTCCTAAAATAACGCTGTTCTAAATAACCTTAACATTCGAAAACACTGTTACGATTTAATCCCTAATTATTGAGATATAGTTTTTGGGAAGCCTAGTTAACGAACTAATCTACTTATCTAATACTATCTCTGTACCTAGCTGGATCCAAATCTATTGAATTTTACAGCACCTGATTGCCATGTTCAATAATATTTCCAATAGGTTATTTTATACTTGACATAAGTGTAAGGCCGTTATTTCAACAATTAAAAGATATCAATAATACATAAAAACGAAAATTATTGTAAATGATATTAGCATTAAAAAACCATTTCAATTTTGCCCTCCGACTCGTAATAATTGAGGTATTTGATTCCTTCTCCAATCATTGAATAGCAGCCATTCTGAAACCCTCAGATATTACATTATCGGAATATCGTTAAAATAATTAAATGACACTTGATTAAAAGTGGTATAATTTAAGGTGGAAATCAATTGAATGACATAATTTTGAGCAACCAAGGGACATAACACAAAAATCAGTTGCGGTATTTGGCTGGAACGTAGGGCAAAATGCCATACAAAAATCTAAAGCGAATTAAAACTTTACCTTATTTCACTCGCCAATTAAAGCAATATTATTAGGTTTCTTCTTTAAAAATAAAGCCACAGCAACAACGGTAGTTGAACACGTGAATATCCGTGAGCAAGGCTCCTTCGTTACTTCTGGAAACATAAATCGCTTAGAGGAAGTAACCGGGAACAACGTGACATTCTATATTGCCTCGCTCTTTTCTCGAAGCGCTTTCCTCGTAAATCCAACCCACCAATACTCAATAAACTACCTGTATTGGTTATTGAATTTCTATTGAAATTATTGTTTTGGACGATTGAAAATAACAAAATTCTATTCATTTTCTATTTTGCATGTTTCGTGTTCTTTAAGGCCGCTATCAATAGTTACTGTTTATGGTCGAGCTTTTCGTTTACAGTATTATAATTGTAATTAAAAGTCAGTGGTAGTTACAATTATTTTATTTATTTATTATTATTTTATTTATTTATATTATTAATTATTTTAGTTTAACGGCGTTTATTAAGATTTATTTTAAGGATACGATTATCCAACAAAATTAAAATTTCGAAGGGAACGATTCTCCAGAGAAGATAGTGGTGATACGAATTCCAAAATCATGTACTACAATATGTAAACACAATGTAGGTAACCAAATAATTTCATGATTATCTTAGAACAAACTCTCGGTCTTTTAACTTTCTTTCACTGACAAAAATACTCATTCTCTCTCAACTCATGAGTCAGTCACCGTTCTTAACGCAGTTTTACTTACTTATATTTATACCCACGTGACGAAATATGTGCTTGGTAACATTATACATTAACATTATACTTACTTAGTTGAAACACTTGAGTATATTGAAGTATATTTGAAAGGTTTGCTTCATATTCAGTTGTTATTGGCCGTAGAAAATATATTACCTTTCAGCCTAAAGGGGTTGTATTTGAGTCTCTTCAACAAGATTATTTTAGTGTCAAAGTTAACTTTCAAAGTAATTGTTAGTGTTAGTAAAATACTTGTTCCTACTGATGAAATACGTCACATATTAATACCAGAATTCAATATTCAATTGTTTATTACCGATATCGACTTCTTAACTTTCCATTACATTAAACCTAGTACGGAATTAAAAATAACTGTAATGACGACATAACGATTATCCTGATGCGTTTCAGGATGCACATATTATAACTGGATAACACTTACATTTAATGGTTCTCCAATTAACCAAATTGACGGGCAACGCGTAACTTGAAGCTCTCTCAGTTTACGAATGCTCCACCACTCTGGTTGATGGTGGATACTAAACTTAACAAGTGCCGTAAACAAAGTAGCGTCTCTGTCGCCGCTATCGGGATCATCGTCCCGCCCGGCGTATTGCCGCCATAACCCGGTGTTATGCATGTTGTTTGCTGCTTCAAAACAACCCCGTCTTAACACTTTGTGTTGTTCCCACGAGACTCAGCTGTTTACAACAAGGACACAAAGTTTTTGTTCAAATCACTTTATAATACCTCTCCGTAATACAATCGTTAACAGTTAGTACAAAACCTATGTATTCGTATTCCTGTATTCCTCATATAAATACTTAGCTCCAAACACATAAATCAGAAGATTTCAATCTTATAGTGAGGAGTTTCATAATTAATTCTATTTTACAATGCAGAACGCGCAATTTTTAATACCCTAAAATTGTGAAATTTTTATTATTACCAGAAAACAGGTTATGGGGCATCTTTTTTATAGAGAATGGGTGCATTTTCAATAAATCTATACCAGAACTTATAACAGAGCATAGTGAACATTCGCAGCAGGCAAAGAGCCGTCAGGACCTGGTACCTGGGATTTAATGAGACGTTATGCGTCTTTCAGTAGACTGAAATATCACAGCTTCACTAAATCACTTACCTCTCTGGTTCACTTTGTGCGTACACAGCCTGTACATTTTTCAGCTGTATTAGTAAGTCAACGCTCAACTAACAAACTGACTAGATTGAAGTGAGGTCGGGGGACGTATACAAGCTACATACCAGGTGTCTTTGCCCCCCCCCTCTTAAATAAGATCGGATTTTATGTACGAGTATATAAGTAACCCCTACCAGATAACTACGTCTCCTGTTGAATTTAGGTGGGAATACGTATATACATGGCCCCTACCAGATGGTTACGTCCCCCTCTGAGATGAGGTCGGATGATGTATATGAGTAGCCCTACCAGATGGCTACGTTCCCCTCTGAGATGAGGTCGGATGATGTATATGAGTAGTCCCCTACCAAATGTTCACGTCCCCCTCTGAGATGAGGTCGGATGATGTATATGAGTAGCCCCTACCAGATGGCTACGTTCCCCTCTGAGATGAGGTCGGATGATGTATATGAGTAGCCCCTACCAGATGGCTACGTTCCCCTCTGAGATGAGGTCGGATGATGTATATGAGTAGTCCCCTACCAGATGGCTACGTCCCCCTCTGAAATGAGGTCGGATGATGTATACAAGTAGCCCCTACCAAATGGCTACGTCCCCCTCTGAGATGAGGTCGGATGAGGTATATGAGTAGCCCCTACCAGATGGCTACGTCCCCCTCTGAGATGAGGTCGGATGAGTATATGAGTTTCCCCTACCAGATGGCTACGTCCCCCTCTGAGATGAGGTCGGATGATGTATATGAGTAACCCCTACCAGATGGCTACGTCCCCCTCTGAGATGAGGTCGGATGATGTATACAAGTAGCCCCTACCAGACGGCTACGTCCCCCTCTGAGATGAGGTCGGATGATGTATATGAGAGGCCCTACAAAATGGCTTCAGACCCCATTGGGGTTAGGTCAGATTATGTCGTATACGTATTTGAGGTTAAGTGGTAGATAGGACTTTATAGTCCTAACCTAGCCTCTAAAAGACATTTTCAATTTTATTTCATTTCATATACATGGGGCCCCTACCAGATGGCCTCGTCCTCCACTAAAGTGAGGTCGGATGATGTATACACGTAGCCTTACCAAAGGTGAGATTATGGGATGTATATACATATCACTAGTATACGTTTCCATTGTGTAAATCACCGACTAATGTGAGGGAAAGACAAGGTATTTTCGATTGATTCCTGCAGGCAACATTTACGTATTGCTCTACGTCATTGCTTAATGTGTTGCCCATGAAGGGAAGAGTATTAATAATAATTTATAATACATCAAATTCTATTGGATTACAGAGAAACAATCTCTAAAATATCAAAAACTATTTCTAGCTTCACAAAGCTCTTCATAACGAGTAGCAATATCAACAAGTGCGATTAAAATAGCACGATCTACTAAATATAGCAGCACCTGGGTAACGAAGTTCTCTATCTAGACTTCTTAGTAACTATACTGACATAATTTTAGGTAAGCATGCATTTTTTTAATATTTCCGTAAAACATCAGGTCTTTCTTAATTTTGCCCTTGTTGTATCAGTTTTCTTTTTTAAAGAAACAATATTCGTAAGTTGTACACACAAACTATCATCTCTCGTGTATTCTTGAAGTTTCAACATGTACTTGTAAGTCATATATTATAAAAGAGATTGACCATCAATAAATATTTGGTAAAGGCTACACGCACCATATAAGGCGGATAGATATTCATTTTAGTTAAAAAAAAAAATAACGAAGTAGTGGAGATGGAACAGGAAAGGAAAGGTGGGAAGAATGCTCTTATTTCCATTGCTGAGACAACTGACCTGAATACTATTTAAACTGAAAACTCGGGTAGAACTGTTAGAGCTATTCTAATAGCAGAACCTTAGAATTAAATACTTCTTTTGTATATATTATGCAAAAGATATAATATGACTGTTGGTTGAGCGTTAGAGTAGCCAGTCACTCGACTGGCTAGAAAAATGTCTGTCTGTTTTTCCGCAAAATATCTCGACAACGAACTGACCTGATTGGAACTTTTGCTTGATGTTGCATTTCTATACTGGGTTATCAACTAAAAGTGGCCACTATTGGGATCTCAGAAAGTTTAAATTTTACAGTAAACTTTTGAATTGGATACATTATTTATTTTTTATGAGTATTATAATGACGTAGTTAAAAAGCATAAAATTATAGCACGAGCCTCAATGACTTGCAACGGAGGGCGCACACATGTACTTTTTTTAAATGGAGGTCACTTTGAAAACCTACTTTAGTTAATAATCAAGTCGTCAAAAATAATTACTTTTAAAAGTGATTTAAGTACTTTTTATGTATAAAACTAAGTATTTGTTAAATTGGAGCAGCTTTTTAACATTCCATTGAGAAACCCCCTGCACCCTGAGTTACACATTTTGTTTGCAAAAAGGTAAAACATGACTATTTAATAAGCGTCATATAAAGAGTTTCTTAAAGATTCAGCGCTCGTAGCGGCTAAACGGTTAAGTATGTCACAATAAAACCAAGATTAAAAATCTTTGAATTGCATGTTAAATAACATTCTGTTAAAAATAAGGTTTTTAATAGACATTTCAAAGTTGACTGCCAAATTGGAAATTGGGGTCAGAATTTTAAACTTTTGACATCGTAATGCACATGAAAAAAAATGAATAGCTCCTAATTTAAATTTTACTTTGAAAATAATACTGTTCACAGTTCACAGTTCACAAAAATCTTTATTTACCAGAAAGTTTACAAAAAAAAATACAATTCCATGTGCTACACAAAGCACGTGTGGAAAAGGAAAACAAGTTCCTTTTTAATATATTGGCATTATATATATACATTTTACATACAGTTGGCAAAGTACATTTAAAGCCTATTCAGTCTCTTTTGGCAGAAGGTGAACTTAAATTTAAATAATTTGCATGTTTCAACGTTTTTAGATATTATAAGTATATAAACTATTACACAAATCAAACAAAACCAAATAATAGTAAAAACTTAACAAACATAAGGACTAATTAGGCAGATTATATACATATATTCATATATATATATATATACATACCCATAAATATTATATACATATACACACATATCAGTAGTACATGATTAAATACAAAAATTAATCAACTGTTACAAATATATTAAGTTATTTAACAATAATTCCAACAATAACAGGATTTAATATAAAATATATATACATACACATACATAACAATAACAAATGCAGCAATATAGATCTAACAAACAATTTCAACAATAACAGCTTAACAACAGACATTGATAACAAACTTAAAACATAACAATACTCTCTGAGATACCGTTGGTGACTGACTACCTTTAATTCACCCTGCATCAGCAACACTCCATAAGATTTGGCTGAGCGTTAGCAAATATTTTTACATTGGTCTTAAGGGTAACCATGATGGTAAAGGGAAAATAGGAGAATAAATGAATTTGTAAATAATGTATCATATGTAAGTTTAGCATGTGAAATATTAAAACTTACAGTTTATTAAACTCTAGTTCTAAAAAGGGAGAAAAATAGAGGGAAAAGTCAATGTCAAAGTGTGTAATAAGTAACTTATTCACTGTAGCGCACTCTTGCGTTGTAGTATCCTACACGAGGCACGATATCTCGAGAAAGATTTTATCTGCAGACTTTATAAATTTTGCATGAAACTTTGTTGGTGCTCAACCATGGAATTTGGCTGAACTCAAAGCTCAAAAGGCTGACACAATTTCTCTTTTATCTGCCAGAAAATGTATAAATATCTTTTCTGTATGATTTCCATCTATCTATATGGTTGCCGATATTTGAAAATGAAATGAGCTACATACATGACATAATATGTCAACCTCGGCGAAGCATTATGGGATATGTGGTTCGGAGTAATCCTATATTTTTACACAATTAAAATATAACATGAGCTTTTGTCATTGTTTTAGTTTGAGTTTGGTTTTATATCATTAATAATATATTTATTGAAGTATAAATTTATGTTAGTCGATGATAAGTGTTTTCTCTGAAACTTAACCTTTTAAATCCGAGATAAGGTTTATTGTGTAAATCCATTTATACGTTCTCACGTGGAAATACCGACACATGACGCTCGGGTTAGGTTGGTTACCTACTAAATGTGCCTATTAGGGTGTCTGGGGTTGGGGAGGTATTCAGACGGTAATAGGGTTAGATGCTATCACGACAGCCAGGTACGGTGTAGCGGTGCCCTACGGCGTTTCTGCTACTTGAGTTCAACCCCCCTCCCTTCCTCCCTAACCTCTTTCCTCATTTACATTAAGATTTATTATGACAAACATATTTATAAAAAGCTGTAAACAGTTGGAGAGGTAAGTAATGAAGGTTTTAAATGGAACAGGTAATTATTAGAGTGTACAGAGTACAGTCGGTTGTGAATCACAACGGTTCTGTACTTTTTTGTCTATTACGTTATATGCGCTGCATGAGGCAATCTAGCTTTAACGTTTTAACTTTTAATTGTTGTTTACATTTAATATTGAGCAATGTGCATTTAATATATTTTCAGTGTAAGGTGACTGTAAAATTTGTGGAAGCACGAGTTCATTTTGTAATACCATTTACTTAATTACATTCATTTTAGTTCAATTCCATCAAGAGCCATCTGTACTGTTAGTCATCTTTTTTTACCCATATAACAGCAATATTAAACCTCTAACTCTTTTACGTCATTAATTCTCGTAGTATAATTATGGGACACGTATAATTGTAATTAACATACAATAAATTTATAATTAATAAAGAATACCCTTTTTAAATGTTTTTACACATTTAAGAACTTATCGTTTAACACTAAAAAAGTATAAATCTTACAATAAAACGAGAAAGAAGTTTAGATAATAATCATATCATTAAAATGATGAATTTATAACAATTATACGAAATAATAAGGGCGTAAAATATTTCAGGCTTAACATTGCCATATGTGATAAAACTCAGATTCTTTCACTATAGCCATTATTAAATTGGACTTGCCTTATTAGCTTAAATATAAGTATTAATCTTTGAAATGCATTTATTCAATCCAACTTAATGGTGTTAACAAAAGAAGTAAAATCAAAGTATTTTAGTAATTATAGGTTATGGTCTTTGATATACATCTATATATCAGAAGTAACATCACAGGATTTAAACTTAATTATAAGCCTAAATCCTTACTTACTTTCAATAACAATAATTGTATGATGAAATGTACATATTAACTTATCTCTAATATAAGAAATCTGAACTATTAATAACTGAAATGAGGATAATAATCAGCTTGTTACTTCAAAACACCAAAAAGTTAATAAAAAAAACTATTAATAAAAAGGGTTTTCTAAGACGTATAAGCTTTTCTCTTTTTTTATTATTATTTAATTTTGTACATTGAATACTTTTACACAGAAGCTGCTTTCGGATCTTATGTAATAAACAAAATTATTCATAAACTGATATCATCCACATGATGAATTGAGAATAATCGAGATAAGCCAAGCATTAGTCACGGAGATATTTGTAAGTCAGTAAGATAAGATGAGAGCCTTCCCGGAATTTTAGTGACTCTGCACGCCGCCGTGACTTTCACGTCACTCTTGTATCTGATTCCGAGAACTCTTCCTCGAATGTTTACAAAAGGAACTGCCTCCTCATTGGCCGCAGCGGTTAGCTTGCGGTCTCCAGTGCCTCATTCCCTCATATATGTTTGAATTCAAACTTCTGGAATAAACTTATGTTGTATGTATAGTGTTTGATAATACACATAACGAATGTAGGATAAATTATATACGTTAAACAATATAAATAAATAGTATTAATGTTCCAAATTTTCAATATAATACCCTATATATTTTTACATATATACTAGGCTAATATGCGAAAAATCATCTTTTTAAGTTGTGATAATGTAACATTATATTTGTTAATAATGAACTTGAAAGTAGGGGGTGAATAAGTATAACTGATAGAGGCAAGAATATCTCAGAAACTGAAAGCTTAATGTTTCAGAGTTAATTTAATGAACATTCTTGTGGATTTTAGTAAACAATATGGTCCTAAGACTTTTGAAACGCAATGCAAGTCTACGTAAATCTTGTTTCGTTAGCGTTAGACATCATCGGGAAAATACAATATAACTATAGTTAAGGAAGCAGGAATTTTTCCGGACATTTGCATTCGTTTAGTGATAGAAAAAATCAGTAACACTACGTTTCGAGATCTGCAATCTGATCTCTTCTCCAGACAAATAAATAACATAACACATAATTGCAAAGTAGGTAAAATGAACAAATCATACCAGAGCTTTGTGACACGCGTAAGTCAGGAACCACAACCACCATGTTGTGTGTCAACTTCACTAACTCTAAAACATGTACCTAATACAAAACTAAATAACACAAATTATTAAAACTGAACTACAGAATACAGGTCATAATAGGTTTGCATTCGCCGACCAACCACCTACGACTTATTGTTTACTGAAACATAACCACTGAACGATGGCAAATGTCCAGAAAAATTCTGTTTCCTTCACTATCTCTCCATCGTCAACCACAAACTCCAAATAATTATAGTTGTTTAAAAAAATGCTACATAAATGTTTTTGATCTATAAATATGTTGAGTTGCAAAACATACAAGTGTAACAGAAGTGTACAATTACAAAATACAAACTGAAGACCTACAGTTGAAAAAAGTAGTTCATGATGTGTTATGACAATAATCAGAAAATTCTTTCCGTGTTCCGTTTATGTAAAATTTCCGAACATTTGATAAATTATGAAGCTCATTTTCACTCTAAGGTAGTATATTTAACTGGGCGTGCTAGACATAATTTTAAAATTCTGACCACTTAACTTGTGGTGTTGGACTGCAAAAAATTGAACTTGCGAAACATATTGCTCCAGTGGAGACTATAGAAAGGTAAACAGAACACGTAGGAGATGTTCCAGGAATTACCGAAGGTCCTGAGGAATGCCAGTTGCTACTTGGCTGATGAGCGGGCGGACCGTGTCGCCTATCGTGTTAAGTTATTCAAGGAATCTAATTATCCTGGGTGAAGCTATTACGAGAGCGGACTGAGGCGTGATCCCGCTTGTACTGGCCCAGTGACCACACGCTGGTCCACGATATTTCACCCCACTGCTTACATTACCCACTCATTAACCGCGTGATGGACTCTCTCGCCCGGTGATCCTCCAGAGTTTATGGTGGTCCGTGCGCTCTCATCACACACTCCTTGTACGGCGAGTCCGACTGTCCGACCACATTCTCATCTCTACGATCTGGGTGTGTTCTTCGATTTCTATCGGTCCGATAAATCGGGTAACACGGGTTTTAGGGTTAATTGAGCCCGTGACTGATGCTACTTTCACTCTTGATAGAGGCCCGTTGAGATTCGATACTTTTCAGAATGAGAAGTGCCGTAATCTCACTCTTGCTCGTAGTACTGTTAGTGTTATTGTTCACACGGTATAAAATAAACTTTGATGCAAGAAGATAATTTCAATCCTTGTAGTCTAAGAGACGATAGACAATTTGAACTGTATAATTACACAATTTGTTTTTTCTTGAAATCGATAAATCGATCAGGGTTACTGTAAGAGTAAAAAGGATTAATAATTGTTTCCACAGATTACATTTTTGGTGTTTTTATACTTGAAACTGACAATCAGGTAAATAAATATTATTTATACTATTATAAGATAACTAGATAAAGATACTGAATGTCGCTCTTAAGAGTCCGTATTTGGTTAGCTCATGCTGATTTAACATGCATTTAGTTTGAATATTGAGTTTAGCTTCAGTTCACCTTCCTTTTATTGCAGCATCTGGTATCTGAGGCTGTCTCAGACTTAACTCCTGGAATCTGGATTCATGTTCGTCTGAAGAGATCCAAAGAAAGTCGGCGACGGAGACGCTCAAAACGAACCTTTACATCGTTTTGACATCAGTGACACCTATAAGTGAAGTGGCAGTCTCATTGCCTTAGACGTTTTGTTTGATAGTTTTAACCCGTTTGTTATCTTGCCATTATCACCGCCAAAATAACCAGCGCGTTTGATCATCAATACCTTTCTTTAAAAAATTATTCTATCTATTTAATGAAAAACCTGTTAGTGTTACAATTAATATTGGCTCTTGGCTACTGGACTAACGTGCGTCATGGTTTTATGTGTCTATTTTTGTGCGGACGCATAGTACTGTGTACTGTTATTTACAGTGTGATGCGCACGTATTATATTTATTAAAGTTATTATTACCAACTTAAAATCAAATTAAAAATTAGGAAGTAAGAAACCAATCCTTAAATTATTTATTTTCTTATTATAACGTGCCGGAAACATATATACTTTAAAATATTCCGTCTCTCTTAAATATGTTGTAATAAAATGTTCATTCTATTTAGATTATAATTAGTGATTGTAATTAGAACTAATACGAATGTTATTGACTTGTCACTCGAGTTTAGTATTAGGTCAGGTATGTAAGAAATGTTTATACTTGCCACACATCACACTACACTGATAATTTTAGCCACATCGTACTTGTATTTACTACGTAAACTTACATAGATGACTTTAAATAATTGCTTATATGCAAAATTTCTATTGAAGAATAAACAGTTAAATTTTGTATTTATATAATTATTATAACTGTAAATGATGTACCAGACTGTTGTTCATTATGGGGACCTCGTAGTCTAGCATGCGTTTATCCTTGTTATAATAATGTTGGAAATTTATTAATCACACAAAAGGAATATTACTGAAACGTGGACAAGATGTTAATAGTCTAGTAAATATAACGTCGTAGGTTTTGTTTGATTAAATTTAAATTGTAAATTACTCAAAAAACGGTCCTTAAACATATCAAAGCGTGTCATTCATGGTTTTACCTGTTACTAAAAATGAAATGGCATTCCGGATTCAATATATATATATATTGTTCTTATATACCTACCAATGGCGGGATATTTAAAATAAACACTTTATACACTATATTTATAAGAGTGGAATAAAATCAATATATTTAAAAAGTACAACAGTGCTCTAAAACACTTTTACTTTCAACAAGGTCATGCCACGAGAGAATTTACATTTACCAAGAAATATCAATTTACTTGTAACTTCTTTGCCAGTTAAGTATTTGACAAAGCTACAGAAGAAAAGAATGATCCACACAAAGGCCGCTTGTTGCCAAGGGAAAGGGACTTTGATACGTATTTAAGGAACCATCAAAGAGCCTAATCAGCTTAGACGTCAGGTGCATTACATGTAATAGCGTGTGGCGGGCTTCTTGAGTGTATTAGTGGGGCTATTACGACTATCGTCACCCCTACTCTTGACATGACACTACCCTCTCACCCTACTCCGCTTTCTTCTAGGGTTTCTACAGCATTCCACACCTTGTAAATACAAGGTTCATAACAGATTTAAAAGAGCCGAATAACTATTAAGAGAGTACAACTATAGAGAGGCAATTAGGAGTTGGCTCTATTGCCTAACCGAAACATAATTTCTTAGAGGTTCTGATCCTTTATTAAAATACTCGGATGATTACCTTATTTTTTGGAAACATACGTTGAGTCTATGCTAAATGCAACTAAAAACATCCTACTTCGGTACATCCCAGCCCCATAAGCAGTATTATCAACATTTTCATACCTTCCATATATGTTTTCTAAAATATCCTTAGACGCCTTTATTTTTCTACCACTTCTTCTTAATTTTTCATCGAATTTTCAAATCTCACGACACGTATTTGATCTTGACTTTTCCTAGACACAATTACTCTTAAGAACCATACCAACCTGCCCTAACACACGATATCTGTTATGTGCTCGTTATTGTGCAATCCGTGAGGTGCGTCAATAAAATAATATATAGTGGTTAGAATTTCAGCAATGACGTGTCAAATATAACGCTAAATCATGAAGAAATAATTTAACAAATAGTGGTATAATCGTCATCTGTACAAATACAGTTATATTGTACATTTAGGGTTATTTGTAACTGGGATAACTGTTAAGAATAAATATAATTCTCAAATTATTGTCAGTTAGCTCCAGTAATATTAATTACATATTCGGAAGTGGTTGTGGGGATAGGATAATAATATCTGACTACTCCATTCACACTACACCTACTTTTAATTATGATCATTGAAAAATTTAAATGAGTGTTTGTAATAGATAAAATATAAGAGAAAGGATAAGCATTTTTCTGTTGGTACTTATATTATTGAAATCTTTAATAACTACCTCTGTACTCTGAAGGAACAGATTTCATGTCAGCTGAGTGATTATGCTTGGATCAGAAGAAAATGTAGCATGCTTCTACATTATACTTTTTATACAGAAAGATACCTTCAGCATAGACCTGGTACTTATTGGTAGATGAGTGTCAATGACACGAACCATACTAAGCAACTTTGGCCAATCAATTGTAGATCATAAAAATTGGAATAATTGTTGATTGGGTATGGATTCAGAAATGCAGTGCACATTGTGGAAGCTAGGTAGTCTGGAAGGTATTCATTATGTCGTAATGAGTATGCGATAACTCTTCATAGATCCAAGAGATTTGAAAATGTATGTATTTGTATATGTTGATTAAAGAAAGGACTGCATTGAATTGGGATCAAATGTTAAACAAGAGTACGTCAACCTGTGCAATGTCTTGATAGAAAGGATTCTATATACATGAAAATCCTTGTATAGGTTTCTCTTGGTGCAAGACGTGATTGCATTCATTTGGGACCAGAAGTTCAAATGAAATCCCATATGTCTCTCTGTCTCTATGCGTTAGCTTGCTAAATAGGGTTCTTTTGGTACAAGGATTTATATATTGCGTTAGGACTCAAAAGGTTAGTACAGTTGTAGGTCTGTCTGTCCGTTTGTGCCATAAATCTTTCGCAACGTTCATTCCGGTCCTTCGATGCTCCTTTGTATCAATTTATTGCATGTGGCCTTTACTATCGTTTATCACAACTTTCCCCATGTTAATAGCTGGAATACTTCAGAACTTGTGTTAGTCTATTCTCATTTTACGCTAGACTTCTTATGCGCTAGTTCTAATAATTAACGTTGAATAAAATTAGCTACAGTACTTGGAATTGGGAATTGGTAATCATTAAAGTGTATTTAAGGAGAATTCCGAATGAAAACTGTAATAAATGAGCTAATGACTTACTAAGACGGATTACATACCAAAGAAAATCACCGCCCTTGAAGCTTCAAAAAGCCACAGAATAGCATAAATGCTGAAGTAATCAACAAGCCATTGAATGCAGTCAGGAACACAATCAATAGAGGGAAATGAACACGAGAGGGAAACACTGGAGGCAGGCGTTAAGAAGGGGATTAACGACTCTCAGCCGGGATTAATGGGGAGAGTTCCGGTGTTCTGGGCTACACACGCCCTATATCACGCAATGTAATGGTAGGTACTATGTGTAATGGACAGAATGTGCTGGTGACACAGACATAACAATGTTACGTACTTGCACCACTGCTATGTGAAGTAACAGATTTGATATTAGTATTTATACCAATAATAATATAGAGTGAAACTGCTCGTTGTCCAAAATTTTAAGTAATCTGAAATTATCAATTTATACATTAGACTAGTTAAGAATTAAACCTCGGCATTATTTGATGCTGGAATTTCTAAATAAGTGCCTTATGAAATCAGAATTGTGATGATTGGGTCGGTTACCACATTTTTGTGACAAAGTTGATCATATTTGTAACAAAACAATCTACATATTTGCAAACACAAAAATGATCATATAAATATTACATTTAACGCAAAAATAAAACAGAACCATTTAGATGTTATTTTCTTAGATATGTATTTATCTTAGTTGCATTATTTGTTGATTTAACAAATGAGAAAAATTGATCAGAGTGTAAACAGAATAAAATAAAAAATTTTAACATCCTAGAAATTTGAATAATCTAATTTGAATAGAGAATATTAATCAAAGTGGTTGCCAATAATAACGTCACTACAGCGTGGTCTGTGACATCCCCTCCGGTGTTTCCCCGCACTTCTGAAGAAGAATAAACAATTCCCTTGAAATAGTGCATATCAGGAAAGATTAAAATTTTAGAGTACCTATTCGGGAAAGCTTAAAAGAGTTGAAAAATATCATAACCTTCATTCATGCATAATGATGACCACTAAACAATTCCTTTCAGAACAGCGTCGAATCCTTCACATGATCTACGAAAAAAGGTAACCACGACATTAAACTAAACGGACGAAATCAAAGAGAATAGACATGGTGTACTTCATCAAATAAGAAAAACTAGTGCAAAAAGAACAAAACATGAAGAGTAATGAAAAACTCTTAGATCACCGTCAAGAAAAACTTATAAACCGGTTGTTCCCGCTTAAATGCCATGTTTTATTAGTCAACCTGTTATCCACTCCTCAATTTGTTATGTTTCTTACTAAGAAGCGAGATTACCTCCTAATTTTATAAACCGATGGACTAATTGAGGTATAAACCCAATTTTATATATGCAATTAACTGATGTGCATAAATGATTTGGGGCGTGTAATAATGTGTTGTGGACATTAATTTACTATATGTTGTTTAAATCTTTTTAGGTAACGTGGCTCAAGTAAATAGAAATCCATATTTTATTCCTGCCCTTACATTTAATCTGTACTTCAGTGAAGCTACTGTTCACCTATTTATATTACCGATTCCTTTTCCTTAGTTACTGTATGTATTAAGGAATATGTGTATATACTCAAAGTACACAGACGTAGCTTGTATAATGTATTCAAAATAGTGTCTTGTAATACGTGTGACAACAAAATTAAGTAGAATCCACAAATTTGGTTCTTAATTTAGGAAACTTATAAATAAAGCGAGACCGTGCAACAGCTAATAATTACCACGAGGAAGAAACCATTCCGAGGAAACAAATGGGAGACGTGTAGCAGGTGTTTATGGTCCCAGAGTGGGAGGAGAAGGGGTGTTATCACTTATCAGTTAGTACACGCACGTGCCCAAACATTGACACGGTGTCTGCGGCTACGAGTGGTAACGGCTTCCTTTCTACCAGGACCGACACGAATCACGCCGTGTCGAGAAACAATGGCAGATTCATAAAAGCTATAGAATATCACACGAAGCTGCGACTGTGCATGATTGTAACGGCAGGGAATTCGTGTCTTTATTGCTAATGATAACAGCCACAGTGTGATTTAACTAATTCTCTTAGTCATACATTACATAGTTAGCAATAAAAGGAACAATTAGTAAACTGAGGGAGTCTTAGGATTTGGTCCATTAGTATAAATAACGAGGATGGAAGTCACGTGAATCAGTCTAATTAGCAGCCAATCATATTAAAAGAGACCTCGTTTGGCGGACGTGTCTCCTCGTTAGGTTCTGATGCGACGGGTACACCTCTGAGCAGCGCCGTGAGTCTATGGAATAATTAATACATATACACGCAAACCTAGCTCTGAGGTGTGGGGTACAATCAGAGCCCGAACACAATAGACCTGCATGATGTTTAGTTTTTAAGTGAGGATTCAAATTAACACAGTGATTGATAGAGTTATTATTCCTGTTAGGCAGTTCAGCTGTAAAGATATCGAAATCTTTTATTAATTACGTGAAACATCGATAAAACTGAAGGAAATGAAAGAAAAGTTTTATCAGAAAATCTTGTATCTTGTACACTTCTGCAGCTCAAAGAACAATAATTTTTAACATATCAACGCCATGTTGACTACTAATAAATCAAAGTTTTGTTGGAGTAAACAAATACCATGTCATGCATATTGACCGTAGGTGATCTCTTTGTTATTTCTCTGGGATGTTTATCTCAATTACTACAACTACCAAACATTCTTAGTGTATTAATGTTATGAAATATATTCATTGTAGCTTGATGTATCACATAAACCTTTTGCTAGTCGGTTTTGTTAGTTTTAAATTCAATAATTTTATTTACAAATCAATGTTTTAGAAATAAATAAATTCGAACAATATTGCTACCTGAGAAATTTTAGATTGTTGTGTTATTGAAACAAATCTGAGTAATTGTTATCAAATCATAAACTTAATAATACCCTTGTATTAGCTATTTTTGAAAATATTATATACGCATTTCAACATAATCCATCTCATCAATCTTTATTTAGTTATCTTTGCGACGAAGGATGCGTGAGAACAAGGATGCGCAGATAATAGTGGTTGAATATTGAAGCGGGCAGGGTTATCACCTAGGTATCTATCGAAAAGTGCAAGTGGGCTGAGGTCAAATGAGCGCCATCTTCAGGCAGATTAATTATTAATTACTATTATGAATATATTATATCTTAAGTTATTTCGCACATATCATTTACATTTCTAAAATATCTAAGCGGTTATAATTTATTAACATGTAAAAATTGATTTAATATACTTAATTTTCGTCAGAGCGTACATCGTTAGCGTTGAATAATTCATTTTAAAATACAATTAAAAAAGTCAATAGTTTTAAGAGAATTTTTCAAACAATTAATAGAACTTCTTTTTTTGCTGTTGAAAAAAAGAAGTTCTATTCGGCAAGCTGAAATTATCACTAGTAAATAGCGTTAATTTACTACCAATTATTCTGCTTCTCTGTTTACAAACGATTAACACCATAACTATTAAAACGCATAAATTAATTACAAGCCCAACAGTAATGAGTGTTTTAATTATACATCTACTCGTGTTTCGTTGAATAGTAAACAACCACTTAACACTACATAGTTGCTCTAACAGGTAAATTATTAATTTTACTACCTTAACTGAATAATGCTGGTATAAATTAATAATTTTTATTTCAAATCGCAGTAGGCCTTTTAACAGAGAAAATTGAAATTTCAATTGTGGACAGTTTTATTTTGCCTTATCGATAAAACAAGAAAATTTAACTTCGTTATAAAAAATTACCAAGCGATTTTTTCTCATTGTTATTATTATTAACTACTATTTTATCGACAGTCGAGAAGGTGAATAAATCGTATAACACAGAAAAAGATGGAATTAAGAAAGTAGTTGATTATTAGAACACCAATTACCATTTATGGCAAAAAAAGGTTTGAATGATCAACAAGGAATACGACCCACAAATATGCTTAGTAAGCTACAAAGTAAAATCACGTAATACAAGGTTTGAACGGTGTTGTTTCGCTAATGCCTCCTTTCACGGAAAGGCTATGAAATAACGCGTTAGAGGCCTATAGTAGGGGAAGGTCAGTTATTACCAAAGTGGTGAATATAGAGGCCAGATCGCATGAAGCAGGTGTTCCTTGAATGAACGCGATAAGGGACAGCGGGTGGGTTCGTGCTGCCGGGATTGGGCCCATTGTGGCATCGATCTACAGGGTTATTTCAGCGTTCGTGACATGCCTGATTGTCGTAGATATTGAATGCATGTTTGCTCTTTTTCTACCATGTTTGATTGTCCCGGAGATCTGGCTCTTTTAACATGTTATCGACAATAATATTTATCTACGTTGTAAGATCATAAGGTTCATAAACAGTAAGAGTTTGAGTTTATGTAGATCGGTTCTCGTTTCATTAGGGTTTAAGTCACAATAATGTTGATTAATAACGTGTTTGTTTATTTACTTCGTTCTGTTTAAAATAGGTCAATAGCTATTATTATACATACGTTGGATACAACCGACTGGTACATAATTGGATTCCGATTGTTTTAGTTCTCTGAGATAACAAACTTCACTCCCTACTACGGCGAACCATTGATTCGTAGGAGTATTAAGTTATTAAGATTTTACCGTAAAATACAATGTTCGACCTCTCAATTATTGGTGGTACATATGGAACATACTGTACGTAGGAGGATATTGTTCTTTCTCTTAATATCCACTATTTAGACTGTAAGAATAAAAAAGATCCCAGATTACAATAGCCAATTATATCCTTGTTATGGCCTTAGAATTTTCAGAATTGATACAAGGAGACGGAATTCAGTGCAGAAGTACCTTTTATGTTCGGTAATATTCTTCTGAAAAATTCATTCTGCGACGAAATTACAGAACACAGTTACCCAAATCTGATACAGGAAAATATGACAGGTAGCAGGGTTAAAGATTTGTCATAATAATCTGTACTGACTACAAAAATTCTTCCGACATCTTTATATTTAATGAAATCTATCTGAATGAAACTTTCAACATTTAGACTATTACGACCATTTAGTAGTATTAAGTGAAATTGAAAAATAAAAATATTACATATTTCATCAAAATAAATCTCAATTTTTCAATCATACCATATTGGGGTTCATTAACGTTTTCAAAAGGTACTATATTGTACTTCTTTATACTGTAAGTATTTTAAAAAATAATCGTTAAAATGAATAAAAACCTAATCAATGAGTTAATATTTTGAAGTGTAAAACGTAAAAATGCTCATTAATGGGAAAATGTTTATGAATACTTAAAAAAAAAATGTTATGTAACGGGGACTTCTACATTGTAACTGTTCTCCTATTGATTTTATTAACGAGAAGTGCGACCCAAATAGTAAATCTCGGAAAGAGTTTTTGACCCTATCCAATATTTTGAAAGGAAATTCAGGATTAAATTGGATTTTCACATGCATTTTTTTATAGTGTGTTATGCACTTGTTTACGTTTTCAATCATATGACAATTGTCTCACAGTCATATTTTCTTCTCTGTCAAAAATAAAGTATTCCTCGAATATCATACACGAAATTCCCCGTAAATATGACAATCAGAGAGTGAACCGCAGAAAGTTGATAAAATTCGGAAGGAAGAAATGTTTGTTGACGCCTGTTGCAGCATCATGAGCCCAATTACGAGCTGTAAAGTGGGGCGGCAGTGGGAGTAAGTAATTTAGGAGTATCGATGACAACAAGTGAAGTGGAGTGAAGTGAGTAGCTGGGTGGGAGGGAGAGAGAGATAGCAGTGGAGGCGAACAAACAAGAGGTTTTTCCATTAGCGACCGTGGTTCATAAAACTGGTGATTGATGGATCAGCACTGACGATATTGAGACTTTGTTGATTTTGTCCTTCCAGATACCGCCGTCCCTACGTTGTCGATTTTGACAATGCGTCACAAGTCATCATGATGTTATAATGCTATTGCCGTATTCACAATTTATGAATTATTCTTCTTGGCAGAGCTAAAAATTCTCCAAGTGTTTTATACCTAAATGTATCATTTAACAGACACCTATAACATTAATTTGAACATTAAAAGAGACACAACATGAACTGAATCAATTATAAATGAATCATAGATACCAAAAATTGATTACCATTAAACTGCACGTATCTAATATTAGATGTCAACATTATCTAGTCTAAAGGCTCCACCTCTATAGCCTTGAAACGATTGTGCGCTGACTTTATAATCATCCACGGACACCATCCGTCCTAATGCCATGATACCTTCTACAGATACCTGTGTATCCTTCGTTGTGTTTACAAAGAATATATTTCAAGGAAATTTACCACCGATTATAAAACTAATTGTAAAAGTCACTAATGCTAGTGAGTAAGATTAAAATTGATCAAACTCATACTCGTAGATGCATTTTTGAGTAATTTAAGTGTTCAAGGAATGCTGCAGATCTTTGGGCATGAAAGTACATTCACTTCTACCCGGAACAAACTTATGAATAATTCCTGGAACATTGCACACAAGACATTGCTTGATTGTTGGTTGGGGAAAAGTTCTAGGTCAGCCAGGACTGTTCAACATGAACTTTATGTGAATAGAATGGTGAAAAGTTTTGTTATTTATGCATTCATCCCAGGATTTATGCCGAACCTTTAACACCGTTATTGTTTTGGTTCTCTTAGAACAAGAAGCTTAAAAATTGCCCCTAGCTCTAAAAGGACCTTTGTGCTGAAAGGGTATTCAGGATGGGTACGGTTGGGAGTAGGGGCCGCCTCCTGTCGAGATTCACGAGGAAAGGTTTAGGGCACTAATCTCGTCATGTCCCTTCGGAAGACGAAGTCAGGTCTTCGGAAGTAGCGTTGTGACACCCATATGAGTCACTTACAGTATATACATACTATCTCTAAAAGATGAACATATTAAATTTACACTGATTAAATAAACTAAACTAAACAGTACATGGCACAATAAGTCTACTCGAATAACCAACCACTCACAATTACGGGCAAACTAAATGACGGCAAATCATTTTCTAGAATTTACATTAACAAGTTAATCTAGAATGAAGCAATAATAAAAATGCCCACCTCAGCTCCCTGGGTTTGCCACCGTTTTTTTCTGCTGTCACTATTGCTATTCGCTATTGGTTACTGGCCAGTTGCAGGTGGTTGGTTACTGTGGACAGCCTTATTGTGATCCATTAAATTTTTTTAAATTGGTTCTGGTATTATCTACTGCATGTTTTAGAGATAACGTACATTGAGTCACATGCAAGATTAAGTTAAGTTTCCTTAAATATGCGTGTCACAACACGTTTGATATAATTTATTTATTCTCACTTAAATATTATCTTTCTGAGAATTGTCAACCCAACTCCAACCTTGTAGGTGTACAAACATAGTGCTAAGCACTAGTTGTATCGCTGTATAACATCAAATAATGTACAAACAATGCACAAAACTTCCATCGTTACAAACAAACTTAAACGAAGAAATAAATTTAGGAGTTTTGAATATAAAGTACAAACTTTAAAGTAAAGTCTTATAGTAAAATTGAGGAAAAAAACACTTAAAAATGCCGAAAGAAATAAAGTTTTATATTTGATTAATCACATATGTATTGCATTCATTAGACGTGTATTGCAATTAAGAATGCGAGGGTAGCTTGAGTAATCAAAGACTAATAACATTAGTGGAGCGTCTACGTTCTAGCTCCCTGATGACTCATTCACCTAACGCGTGTTTACTTATTGAAAACTGAACTGGCAGTACACAGGGTGTGTTTATTATCAAACAAAGCGACCCGCCGCGTACACGTTTCAGGAGTATTAAGTGGGATTAGCTGTATTAAAATGATAATTTTATTGAAATCGATAAAATCCCATTCAAAATTATATGTATCTAATATCAGAGTTATTATCCGTCCACCAAGTTTTAGAGTAAATTGGAATGGCTTGGAACCCTCCACCAAGTAATTTCTAATAAATTGTTTACAGTATTCTAGCTTTCATCGAATAACAGTGTCTACCAGAAACACGAGGTTTCAGATTATTTAAAAACTACATGCTCTAAAATTATTTCTTTAAAATTATTTAAATATATAGGCTTAACATATTGCAAAGTGCATAGGCTTAACTATTTTGTAATGTTCAATAAATTTTAGAAGTAATACTCTCCCCATTGTATTTTCAAATATTAAACTCAACGAGGAAAATGCTTGTTTTTGTAACAAGTCTTTTGACACAAAGTTCTTTATCATACATTTTAATGTTGTATAAATTGAATGAAATTTATATTATTGATTAATGTTGTATCACAGGAGATACTACCATATGGCAAGATAAAACTATATTGAAACCGTTATAACCTATTTTATTTATTTCTCGTTTAACACAAATATTATGCACGTACTTATTTTTGGAACAATTAGCATTAATAGATAACGAGAAATATTTTCAATGCATAAGAACAGCAGCTATGGCTGGAATATCTTATTTTAGTGTAATCGGCTAATTATTTTTCACTTTTACATAAAAAATATATAATTGATATTTACCATTTTTAGTAAAAAAACACACACATCTATGAAAGTTTCATTTTAAGATTACCTGTACTGAAATGTTATACCACCTTGTGTCTTACTCTGAATGATTAGCTTCTTTCCTCCTCACCTAAAAAGAAAACAAACAAAATAAAAGTTAGTTTACAAAAGATTATAAGATATCGTTATTGTAAAGTTACACACTACTACATGGATGCTTTTTTGCATTTCATATATTTTTCAACAAATATAAACTTTTTTATATTTTTAAACTCCTTAAAAAATAGCTTCTCCTGCCCTTTTATTTCAGTTTTAGCATAAAGTTCACTGAAATAACATTTACACCATAACTGTTATTCTCAGCTAAAGTTGTTTAAAGTGTTACATATAAATGTATATTCAAAATATACAGCGATCTATCAAAGTATTTGGCTGAACGTAACGAGGTATTGTGCATACAGGCAAACAGAGAAACAAATGGATCGGCCTTTTAAGTTTGAAGCGTAAAATCACTGGAACATGCACAATGAGTATCCCATGTACCAGTTTTCAAGTCTCTATGACCTTTCTATGAAGATTTATCATACAGATTGACAGGCGGATTGCTATTTAATTTTTTTACCTCAAAATAATAAAGGTTTTTCTTTCGTGGAACAAGCCTGTAGAATTGTACAAGGTTATAAATGTATTTAGTTCTAACTATTAATTTATATCCATCTAATAAGTAAAGAAAGTGAGCTTGATTATCAAATCTGACGTCCTATGATAATAGAGGCAAGCTATTTGCAGTTTCTAAACCCTTCGGTTAAATTTAATTAGGCATAATTATCACTATCTACGTTAATGGACATAAATGGAATTTTAAATACATTTATCTTCAACTACTCGAATATACAGTAAATGACTATACAGCTAAATTGCATGTAGTTAAAGGCTAATTTTATTCTGACATACTGGCAAATGGGTACCGAGAGGACAAGCTTTAAGCTGGGAGCGCTGAAGCAGAAGAACGGAGCAGTGAGCAGTGTGAGTATCAGAGCTTACATCAGCGCTGGTAATTAAGAACAACTATCACGGTGTCGTAAAGAAACAGACATTATTAGGTTTGCCATTTTGTGCGCTGTTCATGTCTCTTTTACTCGACTCCTTCGTTTCCTTCGGGAATTAAAGCGATAAAATGTTGAAATTAATTTGGAACGTTGCTAACCATTACATTTAATTTACTTAATAAATTAAAACAATACGTTATATTAAATAAACTGGATGTGATGTTTTTATCCATATACACTGTTAAAGGAATGAAATACCATTTATAGTTTGCAGCATAGTTAATATAAAAAATACAGAAAAATACAGTTTTATAATCTTTTTCAAGTGTACATACAAAATTAATATTCTCTGCCTGTTCGGCTGTATGAAACGGGTTTTGCGCAATATACCTCAGACTTTAAAGAGTAAAAACATGTGTTAATTCCTCAATACAAAATATATTTAATAACGCTTTCGTTACTTTTATTTTCCAAAAGCATTTTTTGAGTCCTTGCATAAGAGACTTTCGTAATCATGAATTAAAACTGTGAGACAATACCATTCAAAAGTCTTTTCAATTAGAATAAAAGTAATATTTTTGAATATTATAATATTACAGGTATTTTGTTAAATTTTCTAAAGAAGAAGAAGTGTTATGTTTTCAAACTATTTTTATGTCGAGGAATTTTTAGTAGATTAAAGATAACCTACATCTCCCTCTATTCCATTTTCTATGTTTTCGGAACTTTTTGTACTAAAATATGCTCTTAGAAACTTAAGGAGTAAAAAGAATACATTTTTCTAAAAACGTCACATTCAAAAACAAAGCTGGACCGTCTCTTCATCTCCAATATGTTTTTAAGGTTTACGTTATACGTAATTGATTAAATAATTATTGATCTATAAAATTGGAGACATGCCTATACTTATAAATAACACAACTCGAAGTTAAATTTATATTTACAAAAACGATCTTGAACCAGATTATTTATAATATTCTCCATTTATTGAATAACGCCAATGTAAGCATATTGGTTCGTTACATTTCAAGTCACCTAAACAATCATCACCAAATCAAATTAGTTTCTTTTCTCAGCAATCAATCTCTTAGAAAAATATTTATCTTTAATGTCTACCAAGATTAACCCTCATTAAAAAAATTAAGTCTAATATTTGTATATGTCATGGTTTCTTTCTATAAAAACATATAAATAACTAACTATGGATGCAAGTTAAGTAAATGAAATATCGATTGTAAGTAAACATGTTAAATCATTTGTATTCCTGATATTTAAAACTTCTAATGCAAGTAATAGGGACGTCGCTGACTGACATCACAGTGTAAAAGCAAAATAGCGCATTGTTAATATTTGATGTATGAATTAGACCTCTAATTACTAATTTTAGATTACAATGAAAACGAAGCAAAATAATGGGATATAGTGAATAGAAAATAGAATTATACTTTTTTCATCTCAGTGGCGTTGTTCTTTACAGCCACGTTTTAAATAGGTTTGAAACAAATTTCTAGGTAACATGATGCAACTTTTGAAATTAATTATCTTTAATATAAATTTGCGTACCATGATACTGTGAATGTGAACCATCCCATCCTTTAACTGGATTCTTAGACTCAAAATCTCGGACTACTAAGAATAACAAATATTTGTTTTGTGAAGAACTGTATCTGTGATATATATATATATATGTATGCGTTTGCATTGCACTCCCTTTTTATTACTCACCATTCATGGATGACGAAGTGGAAGTGATGTTGTGAAAGGTGTTTAATCAAAATATTCAAAATCAATATGTATGGTTGTAAAGATAATAAGCACTTAAATTTGAACTATTACATGTTATATTTTGTGGCACGCGTGGTATCAACCTTGATGGAGTTCAAAATGTATTTTCAAAATTGTATAACTACATTGGTTTGAATTTGTTTTTCGTGAAAACTTTCATTGAATAAAATAATACTTTTTAATAAAATATTTAATAACACCTACTGTTCGTGGAAACGGAGACGAATTTGAAATTATTCAAATAAAGCTTGTGAAATATAATTTTAAAATCAGAGAATGTTTTATAACAATAATGGTTTTTTTTTTCGCTAGTGAGGCTTGATATTTAAGAATTATTTTAACATTTTATTAATAATTCACTAATGTGTTTATTCCTATCAGACACACCATTAAAATTTATAACACATTAGATTCAATTTATTCATATACTTGACGAACAAATATACTATGCTGACATATATATATATATATATATATATATATATATATATATATATATATATATATATATATATATATTACCTTTCTACGGAACTGGTTGGCGCTGATTTCAAAACAATGAAATGATATTTCATGCGGTCATGATATCGTTTACAGACCACCAAAACTCCACGAACACCGGCTTGAAAGTATGGAATTAGGTTAAGGACAAGAATATACTTCAGTCAGGTGCTGAAAGTCTTCCGTGAGTGGTTTTTACATGACAGACAATCTGGATTGAATATCGACCAAGGCGTCTTCAGGGTGCGTGTTTGTCAACAATGATTCGTCTAAAAATACAATGTTACTTACAAACTGTAGGGAAGCTAAAATCCCCAGAATTCACTTCCACGTTTTGATTGATTCTTTGTTTCTATATAGTGGGGGTGCATTACAAAATTCTTTTGTAGTGCTTCTTGGAAAATTTTCTACCATCTTTAATAAAAATACTTTCTCAAAAAAATGCTTAGGTTTTTTTTGCTAAAAAAATGCTAACGATAGCTATTTTTACGCTTACTAAAAAACCTACTTAAATAGTATTTACTGAATTTTGTTTTTGCATTTTCCTTACCAATTGTTTTGGTTAGTTTAATTCAGGAGGTTTTATAAATTAAGGTTAATTAATCAAACTCTTAAGAAAGGTTAACAATACAGATTTAAACTAACTATCCTAACTATCCCTATCCTAACTTGTTATTATACTGTTCAGAATATTACTCATAAATAGCTTACGTAAGTAAAAATATATTGTATGAATATTAGAAGATGCTATATAGCTATAATATTTAGCATATAATATATACTGTTCTTAAGTTATTAATTCACGATTGCTTTTTTAATTTGTTAACTTTACAGAGGTTCAAACTTCAGGTTGAATGGTAAGAGATATTGTTTTGACAGTAATTAACTTGCTTATTGGAAAAACTACTTGCTAAAAACTTTAAATATTAGCGGATGCATTATTGTCATATCCAATTTCAAAAGCATAATTTATGACATTACGTTGTGCATAAAATGACATAATGTAATCATGTTGTCAAGTCGCTGCGGCATTAAAATGGTCTTGCGTGATATTTTGAACGAAATATGATTATAACTGAATAGTGGAGAAACAAAAGTAGTGAACGTTTTAATTCAGACAGGCTGCGATGATTGTCAACAAAGTTACAGTTATGAAGCGTGAGTTTAATTTCTTTAATGGGAAAATGAAGTTAAAACTTTTGGCGTTACTGCTACAGCAGTTGTTTAAAGCGATTCTTAAAACCATCCTCAAATTAATTGATGAAAGCTACACTGTAAATCTCAGAACAGAATATGTAATAAATGAGGAAATGGCTTAGAATAATCTGCTGTTATATGATTATATAAAAGTATATTTATAATAGTAAATATACGTTCTAATTTTATTAGGCTCGTTGATATTATATTTCCAATTCATGAATTAACACCTGTTTCGATTAAACAATATTCACAGGAAACATCTGTACATTGCTAATTGCTTTGTTATGGATTAAACAATATCTGGGGAGCTTGAGGTGTCATTATTGTGATCGAACCAATCAATCAAAGGGATTGTTGCACATAAGTCTGTAGCTTATTTTGTGCTAACGATAATTTTCTGGTTTACTGTTAATTTCATGGTTTTACCACAGCACTGACAACCAAAACATTTTAGTATCAGTTTGACTGTATATTTTGTTTATTTATTTATTTTCTTATATATAATATTTAAAGTTTATTTGTACAATTTATCACAACAATGTGTAAGTTAATGGATGAGCGAAAGATTAAAATATGTAAATATCGTAGGTACTCATCTTGATTGATTTCGTTCTATAATTAGATCAATATAGTACTAGCCCTTCAGTGTTCCTATTATGTTGTTCAGGTAAATATGAGAAATCTTTCAACAAATCAAATATACAGGACAGTTACATAGAAATTACATGGTAGCTTCAAGGTACGGACCAAATATATCATTAGAGACTGAGCGTAATCAAACGGACTGCCTTAGCATGAATAAATAATTGGATATTTTTTATTTTTGCGTGCTGGCTTATAATTGTTTCTCGTATCAACAAAATAAAGTATGTGCTTTTTGAGCTGAAAGCTTTTAAACATCACTCTATATACTACAGAATTGCAAAATACATTTAGGGCAAGTATAATCTAAATCTTAACAAGTAGACAAACATTATTTTTTTAAGTTTTCCAACGTATTTGAAAATAATGATTGAATTTATTAATTACTGTAAACAAGCAAATTAAAATAAATTGCAACTGAAGTTTTAAATGCATTCTTAATAAATTTGAATAAAATAGTGCGTAGCATAGTGTAGTTATGCGTGTATTAGTGATAGTATATTTAAAATATATTGCACAATACTTATAAATGATTCCTTTCATTATGAATCTTTCTGAGTAATAGAAAAAACGGACGACTGTTCGATATAGTGTCGTAATTATACCTCTAAGCTCTTACTATTACAATTTTTAAGTGTAGTATTAATAAGAATAAATACACCCTATCTAAGTTACTTGTTTGCTATCAGTTGTAAAGTTTGAAAGATCGCTTTGCTTTCAATTACTTTGAAAACAGTAAGGAAAATTGCAAACGGTTTGGAATGCTAGGAAACAGCATACCATGTTTTATATATTTATTAGGCCAGTAATAAAGTTTGCAAAGTACCCTAAAACTGCGTTTTACTATAAGAAATCAAGCTTGTGGAAAGCGAAAGATAATAGATAAGATAGTTGCAGTGTTGGATATTTCCTGTCGTAGAAAACATTTTATGTTAGAACTAGAATGGAACATATTTCTACAAAACTGGATATATATTCATGTGACACCAATAACAAATTTACTTCAAAGTTCTGTTTCATTCCCTGAACCCTTCAACCGTGCCAGTTGAGCCGAAGTTAACGAAAACGAGTAGAGCGGCGATGGACTTACGGGGGTGAGGCACTGTCGGTACTCGAACCGGGAACAAGCTGATAATTTCGTGCGTAATACTTATACTATATTACTTATCAGTCAGTTCATAATATTTACCGAAATATAAACAATGAATGGAACGAATGATGCAAGAATTTGTCCAATGAAGTACTACACTAAGTTTTTATATACAGCGGATATAGAGTTGGAGTTCACCTTGTTCCTTTCATTCCATGTTCTACTAAATATTGAATAGTGTATAGTATGATCTAATTCATTCTATTATGAAACTTTTTGAAATCAGAATGAGTAGTTGCAATAGATCTATCCGCTAATTTAGCGGAATTGCTATTCTGGATAGAGATATCTATGTACGAATAGTGATATAATTTCGTAATATATCTCCTACTTATATTTGGTTGCCTTTTCACCTCCCTCGATGTATAAGAAAAACTCTACACCTCGAGGACCAGTGATTATTCAATCGCTTGTGAATAGTTAAGATTCTAATGCTGTCACTCAGAGGTAAATGACAACCCTCAAGAGGCTGCTTGGAGGGAAAACAACTTCCACTTTTCATCAATATTTAAAAGAGTATTGCTCCAGCTAAGATAAAACAAAAATAAATTGTCAAAGCATTCGTTATTTAACAGTGTAAAAATGTTTGTGAAGAAGAAGCGTTTGATTTGCAATTAGAGGAGAAAAATAAATATAGGAGGCTGGTTCCCTTTTGAAGCTCATTCACCTATATTTCATACGCTAAACGTGTGTCTCGTGTTATAATATTGAGAGTTTCATTTCATTTCACTAACAGATATTTTCCTTCTCAATATTTCAGATACTGATTCTGAAAAACGTGTTTAATCACGCATAAAAAATTTGGGTAATATTAAGCACGGGAACTCCAGCAGGGTTCACTTCTGGCTGGTTTATACCTTCCAGTTGAACTTACACTGGGCATAGCAAAAACTGATGTGCAACTTAAATCTGGACATGCTTATGGTTGTCCAGGAGCGGCACATCACTGCCCGCAAATGTTCAAAATCTTGGGCGCAAGGGCAATTAAATAGATCTAGTCTACTGTGGGAGATGACTGTTCTCTAAGAGTCAAAGGTTCTTGCCAGCCTAGACATAAGGGTGTGCCACCCCCTGCCTGTTTTAATTGGAGAGAATGGTTCAGAGCTGGCTTCTCCTTCTTCCGTGAGAATGTGACTTGAGATTAGTGCCCTAAACGTTTCCTCAACAAGTGGCGAACCCTACTCATAACCATACCCATGTAAAATACTCTGTTACTTCAGAAGCAGCGCAAAGGAGTAGCAGCAATTTTCTAAATTTATAATGTTGTTCTAATTTTTTAAGCATCTTGTCCTAAGTGAAAAAACTCGAGTATTAATGTAAAGTTATTATCTATCTATTATTAGAATTACTAAGTGAAACCCTTAATTACAAACTAAATTTAAATCTTATTTTATTAGTAATTGGAATTGCTGCTATCTCCCCAAGTAATAAACAGATACAGAGTTGTAATATCAAACAATACACCCGTATTCTGGCATAAAACATAATTAGGTCAACTTCCAAACTTCAGAGCATACTACATAAAATAAAACAATTGTTATTAATAGAAAATAATAATGAATTAGGTAAGTTAAAACTTACTATATATGTAAAACATCTTTTATTAGTGAAATATTAGAAAAAGTTTAGTATGGGACAAAACTAACGGGTCTATTAAATTATAGCTACCTTTTGTTAAAACTTCAGAAGAAGAAACTGTAATAGTTTTATTATAATAATTTAAACATTATTTTTATAAAAAACATGAGCTATGTATTTATGAATATTCGTAAAAATGAAATCTTTTAACAAAATATATAATTGTTATATCATTCAACATGAATAAATCAATAATGTTTGTTACAGTATGTGTCCACTAGTTGTCTTATATTTGCTTTTTTTCCTAAAACAAAGGTAATTAAATTTACTTAGATTTATTAAAATTAAGTAGTCTAAAAAAAATGTTGAGTTACATTAATCAAGACTTAAATGTTCAATAAAATTCAAAAGTCGCATATATATATAAGCCACTTATACAAATTCATAAATGTATATATATATATATATATATATAATATATATATATATATATATATATATATATATATATATATTATATACATTTATTAAATCTGCATAAGAGACAATAGCCTAATTTAATTTCAATAAACATTGAATCACAAAAAAGTCCCGGCGGAGCAAGTACTCTTTGTGATTCAATGTTTATTGAAATTTTATATATATATATATATATATATATATATATATATATATATATATATATATAATATATAATACATATACAATATTTGAAAATTCCAAAATCATATGAAGGCATAGTGGTATAAAACAACAGAAATCGTAAAATAACTTTCTTTACTTGGTCTTTCGACATCCAGGATACCGTAAATCGGTGTGACTCCAAAAAATTGTTCAAAAGTTTTGGATTTAAACATCTACTCCTGTTACTAGTGAGAGTTATTTGATTCTACATCCTCTCCCATAACATGAACGCTGGTGAGTTAGGAGTCGAATTATTTCCTAAAGCGGACAACTCTGAAGTCAAAATTTATAAGAATCATTAAAATGACTGATACTATTCATCATCACTATGTGTATCACTCTACACATTACATTATGATACTAAAACAACAGAACAGTTGTGATATTAAAATAAAACTATGATGAAGATTGACTCTATACCTGTATATCATAATTTGATCAATTCAGTAAATTCTGCGAGTTGGCCTCGAATGAACATAACCAATAGTACAAAGATCGTTACAGTTTAAAAATATATCAGGCTTCAGAAGTTGAGAATAACTACTCCACCGTTGCAAAATCTAACTCATATGAATTTAATCTTTATCCATCTTCCGTGGAGCTATCCATGCAACTGGATATAGTACGGAATCCATAAAATGTGGCAGGTGGTCCAGCACTACACATGTCTATGTCATTTCCACAAAATGTGCGTAAAAACAACACACCAAATAAGATGAAGGTCAAGCTTGCTGATAGTTTGGATGTTGAAGTAAATTTACAACGCTGAGTCACGCATTACGCTGGTGGCTTAGTCGATAAATTGGGCCAAACTCAACAAGACAATGTTTGATCTCTTCCAACACAATGTATGCAAGAAGTGCTTATTTAAACTAATTTATAAAATAGAATTATTACTATGGCAGATAGAAACTGTTTGATTTTATTAATAACTTCCTGTAAGAAATGAGTATTATTACGAAAGTTATTTTTAAGAAATTAGCAATTAATATCACAGAATGTTCGTTGTATTAGTACCACATCAAATTATACAAACGATCTCCTTATTAGCCTTATTTTGACTGTCCATATAGGTCCGGATATGAAATAAAATAAGAAAGAGAGTATGTAAATTACATGACTGTCAGCACAGAAAAATGGTAGAGCTACAACAGGTTTTTTAATTGCTTATCTCTAACCAAAGTAAGACACCTTAACACACGACATCAGTTCGTTCTATTAGATTAAACAGCTTATACCTTACTGAAAGTCTGTACTGGTAAAGAGGAATATCAACAAGAACTTAATTTCCAGTATATTAAACTCAAACAGAAAGTCAGATACGAGTATATTACACGCCTAAAGATTACACCTTTTAAAGCAAAATTCTGAAATCAAACCGCTTCTAATTTGAATTTAATTAGAACTCCGTATACAATTTTACTATTGCAATTTTTTTATAGTAAGAGACCCCGAATAACGAAATCGTCTGCTTCAAAGCCGAATACGGATCTTCGGCTGGCGGAGGCGTAGGAAGCATCGTATCGGTTAGGCGGGCAAGCTACTTAGGAGAGCAGTAGCGTTTAGCGTTTGTCCATCCCATAGCCGGCAAGCCTACTAGATCAACATCAGCCTACTAAAAATCAAACTTTTAAGTTACAAGAAAGTAATTGTGCAATAGCATACAGTTATAAAAAATTTGATAAAAAACAATGCCCAATGCTATTTTAACTCCTGTTTCATAAAACTTAAAATTTTAGTTAAGCTTAAAAAAATTATTTATAGGTAACTAAAATTTTAATGCGACAGGTTTTTCTCATTAGATTTTGGGATATGATTTTTTTGTAATTACTGTAATTTTATTATTTTTTCTATTAAAAAAGTTGAATACTGCTTCAGCTCCTGTTCGATTTAATATTCCCAATTATCTACGCCTGTTTCTGTTAAAAAATTGAATCACTAAAGTTCGACCACTCACATTTTCAGATTGTTGAATTTATTATCTTTGAACTAAAAGATTTAAATATGAAGGATTTACCTCGATTTCTCCACAGTTGGGCTACGTAATGAGATGGTAAACAGTGCATTAAGGTATCAACCAGGCATTTAGAAGCGACCTCTAAGCCAGTGTTGCTTAAATAAACGAGCATTTCAAGGGTTCTGAATATTCATAACATTCCGTGGCGTATTTTAACACCCGGCTTTACACCCATTTCTTATTCATATTTCGTGTGTGCCACAGCTTAAGAGGGTTTTGAGAATTTTAGAAGGAAATATCGGTAAAAGTAACAAATAATAAAAAGTTTCTTTTTTGATTTATGGTTATTCGATATCAATAAATTATTAAAGGAATATTTCAAAAACTCTCCAGACGACTTTATTTTATTTTGACGTGATGGTTCAAAAACGTAAACCTACATACATCTATGGTTGACTAACAACTTTTATACCATCAGTGTATTTTCCATGAGAAATCTGCCAAATCTATTAAATAACAGACAATAAAGGTGTATAAGACATGATAAGGGTATATAATAATACGACAGAAATTACATTTAAATAGCTCTGAATAAAATGGCACCTTTTAGCTTTTGTCAACTAAGTAATATTTATAATGTAATATAGTTTAAAATCTTAATGTGATAGCTTTCATAAACCAAATTCAAAAATAAATTGTTTACCATGAAAACTAAAGAAGTGTGTCACGTAAAGATAATCTTTGAAAAATAGACATTCACATTTATCGGTGATGAAAGCACTTAAGAAATTATTCTTTAAATTAATAATACTTTTTTTATAAGTAGTACGTTTCAATCCAGTTTAATAAATAAAATCAGCCGAAAAAACTATTTATTTTTAAATGTATAAAACCTTTAATGTATCTCCAATTAGTTTTAGACACTTCATCGTTTAGTCTCAAGAAGAGGTTTTAAAACTATTGTTCTAAGCTACACTCAGTTTCATTTTAGAATTTGACCATTCAAAATTACAATCCTTTTCCGGGATTTTAGTAGAACCCTACATAAAACCAAGCTTTTAATTAGTAATAACATAAATCTTATGTATGGAATTGATTGGCTTGTTTAAAAGTGTGAATCCTGTATTAATGAAATGTAATGGAGTGTATGTTAAAGTAATTTTAATATTCACCATTAGAAATCTTAAAGTAGTGAAGTTGTTTGAATGGGAAATATAATTTTACATATAAACTATACTATATAAACTAGTGTATTAATATTTATACTAGTGTAAACATTATTTATTATAATAGTTTAGTGTATTTCCATGAATATGGAATTATAAATGCTGCCTTCAAATTCTTAAATAATCATAAAAATTTATAGTAATATTTTTGGCAGAGCGTTAGCGAAGCCTATCACTCAAGGGACTAGAAACCTTTATTTCTGTTTACCTCGCTGTCTGTTCGCATTATATCACAAATACAAACTGATTTATAATCTTAACATTTTACATGATTTATATTACGAGTTTGATGATGATGTATGTCACTCCGTAAGTTTTGGTTGAGCGTGACCAAAAATTGTTTTTATCTGTTACGGGTAACCATGCTAGTTACGAGATAATCGCAGAATAAATCGAAATAATTTGAAATTAAAGAAATAATTTTTGAATACAATCATACGAGTATAACATTTAACCTTTAACATTGTGAAACATTAGCTATAAATTTAAAATCTTGGCATGAAAAATGTTACGTGACACGTGGTGTGGCGTACTCCTATCTTGCATTAGATAATAAAGTTAATATTTTAATTTAGTTCGTCCAAATATAGTATGTTAATTCCTGACGCAGCGAGACAGTTTCCTGAAGTATGTTAAATTCATACATACATCTACTCTCCAGATTGCACCATTTATTTTCATCAACACGTGAAAGAGCCCATGAAGTTGATTGAAGAAAGAGCATCTCTCTAATGCACTCTTTACTGTAGAGTCTGGCTCATTGTTGTGTAACGTGTGAGATATGATTTAGGTGAGCGCGCTTATGAATGGCTCTTAACTGGGCGCGTGACACCACAATGAGAGGATAGGATCTGGGTCGATCGTGTTAACCTGCGATCGTCCCATGTGCTACAATTATCTTTAATGAAGATAATAAATCTCATCTAGTTGGAATAGGTACTCTGAACCCCTTTCTCTTACTTTAAACGTAGAATATCATCGTTAGTCCGTGAGCATTTACACTGTATTATCATTTAACAGGTGTTTTTCTTGAAACAATAGCAAATGTTCCATAACAAAGGAATCGGTCGTTGATCGAAGAAAAGCAATAACTGTTTATCATGTCATATTTATATATCAACCATAAGATGATCACTTTCAGTTTCTTCTAGTTGTCTAATGACGTTGTGTGTGTGATGCCCGGTTTTGAAGTTTTACAAGGTTATGTTTTGTGCTTGTAAAATTAAAATTAGGTCTCGGATCCTAAACTACTCAATTATTATGTTTGAACATTATTTTAGAATAAGAAGGAAGTCTTTGAGAATTTAATAGATCTTTAAAATTAATTAACAAATTTATGAAGGCATGATAAAAATTCAAACTAAAACTTTTACGTTAATTTAAATGGTATTAGTGTAATTGTAATAAGAAAAAAAGTATAGCAGAAAGGTCCGAGTTCAAGTTCCATACGAGCAAATACTTTTAGGGCTATGTTTATTGATAATTATTGCGATCTATACAAACTTAACCTGAATTATATTAATAAATTTATTTATGCTATTTATTTGCCAAAAATGCTACTTTTTCAGTTCCAAGAAAATTAGTGGAAAAAAGCATAGCATTGTACACATAAAATCAATTCTTATGCTATTTAGATATATCTGATAAATGTTAAAAGTTGTCTGACAGCAATTAGATTTTCCTATCACATGTGAATTTGGCTATTTTAATAAAAGTGTGAAAAACAGCAAAATACCAAATAATTATTCACATAGTATTTTGTGGTAAAAAATTAGCATTGTTGCTCGACAGATATCACTTCGGATTTGAGTCCCGACAGAAAGAATAATTTTTTGAACCAGTGTTTATTAAAATTATATATTTAATAATTTATTGATTTCATAATAATAAATATATGTTAACAAGATAATCATGATAAATCTATAGCAGCTAGCATGTTTTTATTCCTAGATGTATGTAAAAATATTTCTAACACAACTATTACTAATAATCTAATACAAATTGTTTCGCAAAATGTGATAACATATTATTATGATAATTTCACAGATTTCATCTTATATTCCTATGATTTCTTAATTTTTATATTTTTTCTTTCGTACTAACCATTGTTGAGAGACGACTGCACATAACAAATTCTTCAGTTACCGTACTAGATTTTATCAATGGTTGTATAACTCATACGGGTAGACTGAAAGCATTTTTAGTACCGGAGTTGGTGATGAATAATTCCATAAATCATGCTCCTGTTTACTAATGAAACAATTTATGGCCAACATTAGTTACTGCTCTGTCATACATCCTGTAACTAAGTATATTTTAAAGTGGCACGCGTAAATTATTTTCCTTCACATGTTTTTGCACTTTAAAACTGTCCTTAAACATACAATGATTTTTTGAATTTTTCGCTTATTATTTATTATATTCTTAAACGTAAATATAAAGACCATATATCCTATGTGGGTATTTATGTAATTATACAACCCAAGTGAAGATATATACGAATTTATGGTAAATTAGAAATTTTATTTACATATGGGTTATTTTATTTATCTAAGTTGGGTTATGTTTTTAAGTATATATACAAGCGTCTTAAATGCTTTAAAACTGTTTTCAATTAATAATTTTTTATAATATATTACTACATTTTCATCACATGTCTTTGAGGTACGTTTCTTGAAGAAATAAAATATTATCACTTTTCTAAAATCAGCCTATAACAGAGCTCAGTGACATTCAGAACATGGATCGTAATACCTCATACAACCTTGCTTCTCATTAGTTGTGGAAGTAGTATGTTCCTATTCGACATTTTAAAAGATAAAGTTTTAAAAGTAATCTGGTATTTGAAACCATTCTTCTGATTCATATGGTATTTTGTCATATGGACTGAGGCAAGTCTATAATTTAGTATCACTCACTTGCATGTCTTATTAACCTATCTTTTAAAATCGGTAAGTTCTGAAATGCCCTCTAAGATTGAACAAATACACCTTTCCACAAAAAGGTAGTAAGGATGACTGCAGTTACAGATAAGTCGCTTTATTCTCGACAATTTCAAAGAATTTTCAAAATCTTTTCATGACAAGACTCCTTCCTTCATATATAAAAATAACATCAGATCCATCAGCTAATTTAGTTCGGCTTCACTAAACGAAATTCAACATCTTATGCTACTAGCTATTACTTTTATGTCCCTTCGCAGGAAAACCGGCGGTTGGGTACTTCTTTGTTTTAAAGAAATCCTTTGACTTTAGTGGATCACGACTTATTGCTAATCAAGTTTGACAGACTAGAGGTAAGATATAATCTCCATTTCCGGATTAATAAATACATTAGTGGGAGAGTCCAGTCCGTTAAAATACCTTTTTTTAAAGATAATAATAATTGCGATAGAAGAATCTTCATCTGCTGCCGTACATAAAGGGGTTCTACAAGGATCAGTGCTCGGAATTGTGTTCTTTCTTCTACTCATAAATACAAATACCTTAATTTTCAAGTATCCGTTAAGGGGATCAAGTTGTATTTATTTACTGAGGACACCTCTTTCACTATTATCAGATGTTTGACCAGAACTTGAAGTAAAAATTCACATACAATCAAATACCTTATTTCAATGTTTTTATTAAAATCTTCTTGCTGTAAACAATTGCAAAACAAATTTATTTGCATGTAATAAATAATAAAAATAATATAGAACGTATTCGTCCATTTTCTTGCTTCGTTTGCTATTTCATTATCAACCCGTCTCCTTTCACAGCATTTCGTGGAATTTACACCGCCAAAAAATTTTATATTTATTAATTACACTGAATTGGTATGCATAAAGCTCCGAAGTTTTTGTTTTCAAACAATTTTCTTCAACTGTGGACACCAAAGTTTGTTGGCGGCGTATTATGGACAAATTAAACCCTATTGTAGCTACGATGTAGAAATTTGAGGATACTAAAATAGGAGAAAAAGACCTGATCTTTTTACACCTTCATATAAGGACTGTTCGAGCAATTTTTATCTTTGATGCACGTATACAATAAAAAAATCTAATAATAATAACCTATAACAATTTTGTCGGTTTACGGCCATTTATAAAATAAGGTATTCATTTTTTATCACTAACTAACTGGATTTATACGTAAATCTGTATGTAAAAAACTCATAAATTTACTATGTCAAATCCTATATAATCGTTTATTGATAAAGCAATACTACACTATTATGTGGCTTTTGGAGCTGCGTAAGTAAAGAATTTTTTTACAAATGCTCCTGTTTTTATTTTATACCAGCATTATTTAAGCAATTGCAGCGATGGACTTCAAGTTGGAAGTTATCACTATAAGTTTTGTGGTGTGGCATAACACAGCATTCTAGCATTCGGGACTTGTAAACTTGAGTTGACTGTAGCGGCGATCTCTTTGAAGTGGTCAAGGGTGCGTCGCCAGATGAGGCAGCTAAGTAATTAGGGTTTACATCCAACAAAGGGCAAGATGTACATTGCTTCCACAATATTAACCGTATCTCATGCATTGATAGTATGACTTTATTACCGCAAAAGACACCTAAGAATTAAATAAAAACGTCAATTCTTAAAAATAAAGATTATTAACAAAAGATATTAGAGCCTGAATTTAGATGGGATTGTAACTAAATTGATCCAATTAATTATATAAATACAACTATCGGCACAGTCACAGATAAATCACTGCTAATCTAAGACTAAATATATTTAAAAAACTATTTAAATCCTTATCTCTTTCACTATTACCACTCAAACTCTATTTGAAGGACGTTTGAATCTAACAATAATTACTTGAGGCACTCTGTTAAAACTCTCTGCTACTTTATACAGAAAAGTTAGCAAAGTCGTGTAAAACTTTTAGTAGCATCTCGCAATTAGAGAAATTAAAATCGACTTTCTGTCGACCCTCTTAGTTTATTGACAGCTGACTCATTAAACATTTTCCAGCCTAAGGTGAGTTCTTTAGCTTTCTAAGTCCTTAGTCCCTTTGTTAGTCCCTTTCAGGATCCTGGTATTGCTATTCTATGAGGTTAAACTTTTCCGCGGAAAAAATTATAGATGCCCGTAGTGCCGCCCTAGATAACACATACATTTTATTGCTTAGTTTTACCTAATAAAATAAAAGTTGCATTTTTCCATTAAAAGGACATATACGCTTATTTAAATATAATAATAGTTTTTTTATGAACTTATAAAAGCGAAGAGTTACTACGAGATATTAGAACTTTTGCATAATATTATTTTAGAGTTGTTCCTTCCCCATGTATTGAAACATTAAGGACATTTATGTTATAAAATAAATACAATTTGTGTCTCATTTTTGTATCTCTTGTTTTAAATTTTGTTAAATTAGTTTTGTTTTATAAGTTTTATTAGAGTGCAAGTTAATGCCTTAAGTGAATTTCCTGTACAAGTACATATTTACTTATGTACCATAATTAATAAGTTATACTTCAACACTTAAAAAGCAATTGAATTTTACTTGTATTAATCTTTCAGCTTGCACAATACTTCATATCATTCACTTATTATTGCACTGCGGCCCTTCCTATTATATTTTTGTAAGGAAACCTTTGTTTCTATCAATTTATTTCACTATTGATAAACAAATGATGATGAAATAAACCCGTTAAAAGATAATTAGTTTTAATTGAACATTTGTAAAAACATAAATTTTTAAGAAGATGCAATAAATTTTTGGTAGGAAAGTATGAATTTGTTTAAAATTCAAGTAAACTCTCTGAAGGAAAAAATACAAGAAAAATTTTTACTACTTAAGGAAGGATCACAGGCAATTATAGTAAGAAACGTTGTCATTAGATAAAAATGTAAAAATGTTTATGGTAAAACATAAGCTTCAGGAAGTGATAAATTGTTTATTAAGTTTCTGTAAACATTGAATTTTGTTATAAACAAAACCCTATCAGCATCCCAATTATCTTTAATATACATTAAGCAGAAAAGTTTATATTCTTATCTTTAACAGTTTTACTTTTGACTTAATTATAAAATATCTCAAAAAGTTGCTTTAAATTTCAATTATCCTCCAGATATAGTAAAGCATTGCTTTCTTTCTTCACATTACATATATCAAAGGTCTGTGACTACAATTTTCTTAAAATAAAAAATCCCGAAAATCCGATGTGCTATTTAACAGTTCATGAGAGTTTGTAATTATATCTGAATACAAATACGGTATAATCTTTTCCATATGTGATGCCAAATTCAAACTATAATCACAGATGGGTAAATATTGATAATATAAATGAATCTATTTCTTAAAGTAAAAAAGACTAGTTGATGTACATGAAGATATTTATTGTCGTACAAAAGTGTTGGTCCATTTTCGTTAAATACATATTATAATCCAAGTATGAAACAAAAATGGGGGAAAATGTCGAGAAACAATACAATTCTATCGCATAGTCATACGCCACGTAGGAGTTGAGCTGACAACTAGCAAGACTAGTCCATCGGAATATAAATTGTCCCTCTTCCCAGATGGAACCTTTTTCCAAAAGTAACAAGCGTTACAGTCAAAATATTGAGTGCAAACAGCATTAAACCACACAGAAATATATAATATGAACATTTCATTTTTAAATTGACTGTTGCAATTCGCTTCAGTTTTTTTTTTTTTTTTTTTTTGCAAAAAGGTTTAGTGACAGTTAATTTCCTCCAAGACAAATTCCACAGAAATAATTAGTGATAAACATTTATTTTATTGGCACTCAAAGAGTTCAAAATGTTAATTAAACGCAATATTGTTAAACGTAAGAGGAAAAAATATTAATAAGTAAAAAAAATTATCCCAGCAACACATACAAATTACCTTATTTGTTTTGGTAAAAAAATATTGTATTTGCATTGATACTGATTGGTTATTTCATGGTCATGTTTACCTTTTTATATACGTTGTTTGATGAAATTTACCATTAAATCTATTCAAAACAAAACATTTTGTATATAGAAATGAATTCACTTGCAGCATTTAAAGTGTATTGCTCATTTTATTGTTGATATGTCAATCCTGGCTTTTTTACACTTAGCTCAAGTGGAGGGACATGCTACATCCTGGAACTATACTTTGTCAATATACAAATAAACCATTAGGTTTGGACAAATCGTAACGAAGGTCTAACCGATCAGTTCGACAAGGTATCTCATATGTTAAAAATATGGCAAATGTTAAACACTTCAATTGACTGTATTCGATTTGGTTATTCTACGATTTTCTCGTTTCCATCATGGTTACTGGTTACTGATAAGACCAGTGTAAAAATGTTAATTCAACGCTCAGCCAAATCGTATGGAGAAACATGTATCATTATCGAATTATAATTATCAGTATGTACGAACTATTTTACACAGTTTCTCCTTTATAGATCGTGTATACACCCATAAATAATACATCTACACATCCTTGAGCAATAAGATTTGCTAACGCTCAGCCATTAAATAAATTACATAAAAATATATAATAAAACATTCTACCACTACAAAAGTTCAAAATAAAAACGCTTATTCTTTACTAACAAATGCATAGTTTTTAATTTTTTAACCAAAGCTTGTTCGTTTGTATTTATTTGTTCGTACAAGTGGCAATGAAGTAATAAAGTAGCTAATAAGCATCTGTAAATCCGTAGAGAATAAATAAAACAAGTAATACACATTATTACCCAGTGATGAAGTTGTCAAGTAAACACTATATTAGAGAATCCATCAGATACGTGTATAATGGTCGTTCATGTAGAAGTTATTGTTTCAAAACTGTTTACTTAATTAATTGCTTTTGTTACAGCAAGTTTACATCTGCTCGCTTTAAATATCATATTGGTAATTACTTCAACGTGACATTAGTCAACTGCAGCGTTAAAAGTCACTGGCACAGGAAATTAACATTAAAACATATCGTTACAGTAATATAATAGTTCATGGCTTCTTATTGATAGTTTCGAAATTGCTATTTGGATTAAAATCTTGGTCTTTACAATATGAATACAATATGGAGATCGATATTAACCGATTGATATATTGATTAATGCGACATTGCCTGGAAAGGATCCAAAATAAAATCATTTTTTAACAAAGGAGCATTATTATTTATTTTGTATTGAGAGTTTAAACATATTATAAATAACTTTGTTCAAATACATAGAAAAAATAAATAAGACAGAAACGTTGTGACTTCAAAACTGAATAAAAATATTACAATAAGTAATGAAAGAATTTACTCCATTAATAATGGTACGTGACACAAATTAATGTTTTTCTATCGAAAACATGAGACTTTGGTTAGTTAGTTAGGTTGAACCCTCTAGTAAGCTATATCCTAGTAAGACGAGCCACACCATCTCGCAACCTTCTGTAATAACATTACATACGCCAGTAATAGCTCCGCGGAACTCACATCGGGTTACAGGTTATAGCTTACACTCATGAAGTGCAATACCACCGCCGTCATACATACCCGTTAGCTAAGCTTTCTCACCAACAATGTATGGGCTGTAATAAAAATCTTACATTAGTTGCTATGTACTTAATAAAACAATAATAGGCTGAACTTATTACTTGTGGGGTTGGAAATTTCTGTCCGACTGTCCACACGATATGTGAAAAATGAACTTACCTATAGACTTGAAATTTTGCACGAAGCTTCATTTATATATTCTCAACACTAAGTTAGATGATGGCGCATTAGTGAGCTAGATTTAATTTCTTCATGGGATTTATCTGAGGGTTAGCAAATAGATTTACTTTAAAGCTTGTTATTGACGATGGAAGATTTGGAAAGATAACAGTATTTCGGACATTTGCCATCGTTAGAGGTTATAAATGGTATAACACCTTTTACAACCTATTCTCCAAACACTGCTATAAAGTATAACCCAATGAACGAAATGCGAATGTATCATGAGGCAAGATACTGTTACAGATTAAATTTTGCAAGAACTTAATTTCTATAAAGACATGAATGGTTGGACATGCACCACCAAGAATGAGCTAAATGGTGGTGGCATCTCCAACCATGGAATTTGGCTGAGCGTTACTGAAGCACTTAATAGGTATGTAATAATACCAAGCTAACATTTATTAACATAAAGTTTACTAAATGGTAATGGAATCTGATACTTGATAACGTAAATAAAATTTCAATTCAGTCACAATGTTAAAAACTAAACTGAGGTTTCAGTCAAGGAATTCCTGGTGTGTATGTGCACTAAAGTTGATACGACAAGCGTGTTATGATGTGTGAGCTGTGACAGCCTGTGGGATCACGTGTTGATGACGTCACTAGAGGATCAGGGTACCGTACCGCAACCACACACTCTAAGCCGCATGGCTCCTAACCACTTACTCACTATCTGTTTTACTATCTCATTAACAGTCGTCATGGTGTGAAAAATGAACCGCAGTAAATTGTATAGTAGGTTAGTAGACCATTTTAATATTTGAATCTTTTTATATTACCCTATATCATGCATTAGCTGGCGCTCAGGATAAGCCCCTAACAAGAGGGACTAGGATTCAGAACGTTTTACCGAGAAAATGTGCACCAGTCATTATCGTAGCAACGCACTGCCTCGCTTTAGTTCACGGTCCAGGAGAGATTTCTCCCTGGATGAGTGCGGAGTGCACTGATGAGCTGAAGCCCACGGCACGAGTTCGAATGAGAATATCTTTGTATGGAAGTATTCTAAAAACCTTTCGAGAAATCACATTATACATTCTAAACACTTACTTAAGAGATTATAGTGAACACTTGATTGCATTTTTAACGATGACATTGTAAGAATAACAAAGAATTTTATTATTAACTAAAAAATACTTATTTTTATTGTAGACTGACGTTGTATTCAAAGTCACATCAGATTTTGCGTGAGATGCTACGACGAGGTGGCATGCAAACTTTAAAGTATATAACTCATTTTATTAGGTTACTGTGTAACTAAGTCACATGTTAAAATGTCAAATGATTGTACTCAGTTTGTAGAAAATGTATTTATCCTGCGATTTTCTCAATGCCATAATTGATTTTACCCATAAGTCGTAATCTGTAACGTAAAACAGTTCACAACACTCAGAAAAATTCCATGAAGTGACAGCCACCAACATCAAAATCAACTTTACCATCATAGAAAATAAGCTTAATGCTAAATTTCAAGTCAATTTGCTCTGGAAATTATAGGACGGACAGACAAATCAGGGAGATATTTACAGGCCCTCGAGCAATATTTTCTGCTAACGCTCAGCCAACTGCAACTTGTACACACTCTTTAGTTTTTTAGTTTTTTTTTTTATAAAAATATGAACATGTTGCCAAAATTGTAAAAATAATTTATTACTAACAATGTATACTACAATTAATTTTGAGTAAATATTGATAACTTTTAATGGGTCTTAATCTCCAGAAATATTAATTAAATCAACTTAAATCCTAGTTTATAAGCGATATAAATATTGTTTAAAGCAGTTTACATGACATTTGCTAGTATATAGCAAATAATGCATGTCAGCATTTTATTTTAATTTTTTTTAATGAGAGCTTCCCAGTTCAAGTCAATTTAATTGATATTTCTGGAGATTTAGACTCATTAAAAATTATCCATACTTACTGGAAATTTAATGTACAATATATTGGCAGTAATAAACTTATGGAAAAATGTATGGTAATGTTATAGAAATCTTTAATGTTTTATAAAAGAAAATAATGTGTCCCTGGGTGTTCGAGAAATAAAAACTTTTAATTTACGTATTTTAGTCGCATATATATTGTACTATCACCAACAAAAGAATTTAATACTAGGTTTTTTTTCTCTTAGGACAAGAAGCTTATAAATTGCACTTAGTCCTGTAAGGACCTTTGCGCTGCTTCCGGAGTGACAGGATATTCAGGATGGGTAAGGTTAGGGAGTAGGGGCCGCCTCCTATCGAGATCCATGAGGAAGAATTAGGGCACTACATCTCAAAATCATCCCGGAAGAAGGGAGGCCAGCTGTGAACCAGCCTCTCCAGTCAAAGTAGGCAGGGGGTGGCACACCCTTGTTGAGGTTAGCAAGAGCCTTTGAGGTAAGGGAACAAACCCCACCAACTCCAACAGCCATCTTCCACAGTAGACTAGACCTATCGAATTGCCCATGAACCCCAGAATCTCAACATTTGCGGTTAGTGATGTGCCGCTAATGGACATCCATAAGGTTGCCCAGATTGAAGTGGCACATCGGTTTTTGCTGTGCCCAGTGGCGGGTTCAACTGGTAGGTATAAACCAGCCAGAAGTGTGTTTGTGTTAATACTAGGTTACGGCCTTCCTGTATAGGTTACATCTATGTTATTTTAAGCTTGATAGGGTTATGATAGATGAAAATAATTTATAAACTAAAGGAAAGAGGTAATTGTAAGAAAACACATTTTTTTAAACAATGAGCGCAAACGTCAACATAAAGAGGTTTTTGAAATCCTTCCAAATCAGATATATAAAGAAATAGGGTCTAGTAAGTAACAATTCCGAAGGTTGTATATGCTGAGGATAATGATATCTTATAGTATTTCATTTGTAGACCACGAACTTCTAGTAAATAATACAAACTATCACGGCTATATATTGGTTTTGAAAGTTGTATTCCGCTACAGGCGCTGCAAAAAATTGTAACTGCTAGGGTTAACTATCTGTCTGGTTTCTGCAACTTTAAGACTCTATCCGCTAACTTTATGACACTAATTTTAAATCAAGTTATGGACAGAGTCTCTCTTCTTTCCCTGATTAAATATCCCTTATATGACTTACTATTAATTAATATTACAAAGGATCGTTATTTAGGCATTTTACCACTCATTGGGTGAGCGTTAGCGAAGCCTATCGCTCTGGAATCTGGAAAAAGTCATAAGTTTTATATATATATATATATATATATATATATATATATATACATAAGGAACATAAATTAAATTACATTGCGAATTTGCATGAGCCGGAGTTGGCTGAGCGTCTATTACCACTTACGGGGATATATCGAGAACGAATTAACCTATGGGCTAGAAATTTTATTATACATTTCTACATAGGCAATGTAAAAATCCCTATAGTGGACGTTCCTGATCTGGTCAGGATGCTATGAAGGGTAAGCCTATTTTATTTAAAAATAGCGGGGGTCAGGAAACAGCACTCCGATTACAGGTAACTTCAGTATTTTTGGTAGTAGTGATGTCCAGGCAGATTTTCGGAGGATGAGGTGATCCTTATCTCTTCAGGATGTCATTAAGATAACGTCCGTAGGCTCGAAACTTAGGGAGCATATTACTCGACACATGTACTGCCGTACTTCTACCTCGTATATGGTGTGTAAAATATACAGTAAGTTAGTAAGGACAGGTCTACTTAAAAGTCTCTCAGATAGTTTATGGACATGCAATAAAGGGAAAATATATGAAAATGTTTGAAAAGATAAATAAATTTATTATTTCGTAGATCGTTGACCCAAGGCACATGTTAGAACAGTTCAAATTAATGCATACCACTTAATTGAACATTATATTTTGGATCATGAATATAATGAACGACGCTGAAGTTATTAACACAAAAACGTGTATAGACCTCGGATCATTAAGTCACTTAGAGCTGAAGTCTGCAATGACAGCAGGGCAGCCACAGTGTTGCACGTTACACCACCTGATTACACGCGAGAGGTGTAACCACGAGTTGTAGTAGACACGTGACCGACATTGTAAACACTATCATAACCGGAACCGCGCCACAGCAGTGTAGAACCTGGTTACGGTTACAGTCGACCCTCGTCTTTCGCCCGCGTCGTAAACATCTTGTAGTGTCTCCAGTTCCATCTTACAAGTCACGATGTTTTGCGGTTGCGAAACCAAATATTGCTATGGATGTTTGCAACATGGGTTATTTGAAATAAAAAAGTGTCCAATTTGTTAACATAATAAAGATGTTTTTTATGTGCACATATGTAAATTGTCTTTGCAGGATTAATGTTTACATTGGACGAATTCAGTTTTATATTTATTTAGGTTATTTTTAGAATTATAATTAAAAGTTTTTAATGGGAACAGTCTAAACCAATTTGCAAATTTTAGAGACCTCCCCAGAAATCGAACCAGTGACCTCTCGGTTAGAGAGCAGCAGCCTTACTCCTACTCTACGATGGTCAAAGACATTTGTAGTCTTATCAAGGAAGTATTGTAATAATGAAAGGTGTATTAAAATAAAGTAAAATTTTTGTTTTGATAACATTCTTGGTAACTTTTGAAATACAAATAATATTTGTGTATATGCGTAAAAAACGTTAAATAAAATCGTAATTTTGGACTCGGTCGTATACTAAGATAATACTACAAAGGTTAAATCGCATGACAATTTTCGTACCAAGAAAAAGTATTATTTTTAAACGATGCTTTGTTTGATCCATTTAACTTTTAATGTATCTCTAAATACATTATAAATAATGTTAACGATATCAAGTTCATAATTGGTAATTACATGCAATATACTATAGTTATTTGAATTTTGAGAAAGACAGAGGTTTAGTATGTACATTTTGGGACATTATGGGAGGTCGTATAAAAATATGCTGCAACAACGGTGATTCACATAGAAGTTGTCTACCAAGGAAGAATTTAAATTAAATAATATATGTTTTTATCAATATACTCTTGAATTTGTATGAATCGCTAATATATATTAACAAAAATTTGAACAATAGCATTTATATCGGTGAATAAATCACATTTTATTACAGTTGTTTTTGAACTTAAGTAGAGGATATATTTTTGTACTCACAACACGAGACTAAGATGTCTACAAAAATGTCAACAACGTTGGACCTAATTAAAAATGGGATTGTCAAGAAAAAATTTTAAATTTACTAACACGAACAAAACTCTTTATTCATATAAATGACTACTAATATTATAATACATTAGACAATATCATGTCTATTGAATTATGGTTGGTAAATAAATTACACTTTACTATAGTGGTTTTTTAATTTTTGCAAAAGACTTGAGTTTAACAGTTACAAAATCGCTATTGACTGTAATGGGATGTAATTTAAAATATTTATTAAATACATTTTATGACAATTTTACGAACATTACAGAAAAATTTTAGATTTCTATGTGAACAAAAATTATATTAATAGCGATCAGCTGGACTGTACGTCCGCAATGAGAAGTTGTCTTTCTTCATTAACAGTCAAGAGCATTTTTCCAAAGCTGATTTGTTTCAGATTAATCTTAGACTACGATTCGGGGACCTTCTGAGTGCAGCATGACGATTGTAGTATTTCTCTTCGTTTTATTCAATAAAACTGTAATTGTTTAGTCATACTACTATAAAGTATATTAGGATTGTGTTTTACATATATGTGTATAATTCAATGAATGTTTTGAGTAAGCTATCTCAAATTGAGTAATATACTGAAAACTCCCTGATAAACTTTTCGCCACCCTAATCATAAAATAATAACATATTATGAAGAAAAGGGTACCCTAAACCTGGGTTATAATATGGAAATGTAGAGGTATAAAAGTTGTGTTTTTATAAAAAGTTAAAAATTGGTTCATACAATACAAAAAATCAAATCTTGAAAAATAAATGAGATTTTGGTAATATTTGGAAATGAGACGTTCAAAGTTTATCCATAGAGGGTCATAATAATTTAATTTTAATCCCTTATAATGCCTACAATATTTTGTTAAAACAATTCAAAATATTAATTGATATTTCTGAATGTCTTGCAATGTTGTCAAATATAGTTTATTTTGTTTATATATTCTTTGATTGTCAACACAACTAAAATGATAAGTAGTCATTAAAATAAGATTTAAACAATATTTTACATAACCATTATTCACACAAAGCCTTAAATATTTTGCAATATTTAAATAATTGACGTAACTAGAAAAAGTCGAACAGCAAGCAAAATATAATTTTGCACGTTAAATTTAAAGCATTAAAAATTTTCGAATAAAAACAACTTTTTGTTTTAAAACTGTTGCAGAGTACTATTTTTTAGAAGTTGTTCATAAATAAGCTTGTTAAATCAAATACATAATGTATACTTCTCGATGGAATAATTTACCTTTTAGATTTTAGATAAGTAAATTCAATTATTTCCATTACAACTTCCATTGTCAACTTGTAGACCAAAATACCGTATAATATATAGTCAGAATTCCACATTCCCATCCCTTTTCGTATGAAAATAGAATTTTCGCTATGTAAAATATATTTTATATGATTATGAACAATACTTTCACTACTATATCTTAACTATGCGCATAGTTAATAAATATTATATTCATGGAGCTGAATTCAGTCTTGACATGTTGGTCGTAAAAATATATGACTAATATTATTCCCTTGGTTTTTGTTGACGATAGATGGTTTGAAAGGTTCGTAGTATTACTTTAATAATTATTATTTCAACATTTTTATGTTATTTAAACTGTAGAACTTAGAACAGATACAGGCATTTCCTTCGGTAAGGTTTAGGTAATAGTGGAAGAAAATAAAGTAAACTACGTTCCATTTGATTAAATACAATGAACTGTATAATAATATAGGATATGTAGTAATAATAAAGGGGAGTTGTTACGAAATATTTTAGTAATTATTGTAACAAAACGTAGTAAAAATTTGCATGGATAAAATAAAAATTAACTAACACGTTTTTATAATAAAATGTAACAAGATGTACTTAAAGATCACTTAAATACAAGTATCAGATGCTTATTTGTTATTTTAATTTGTTTGTGAAATGATGCTTTTAATATAAACAAACTTACTTATAACTCTCGATGGTTTTATTTTAAGGAGTATTAGGTATGTGTCAGGACTTGTACAGTTACATTAGACTACACCCGAAGAGAGACTGCTGGGAGCTGAGTGACAGATGGCTGCAGGACGAGTCCAGGCAGCACTGCCCTCGCACAATAAGTATTAGGTATGTGTCAGGACTTGTACAGTTACATTAGACTACACCCGAAGAGAGACTGCTGGGAGCTGAGTGACAGATGGCTGCAGGACGAGTCCAGGCAGCACTGCCCTCGCACAATAAGTATTAGGTATGTGTTAGGACTTGTACAGTTACATTAGACTACACCCGAAGAGAGACTGCTGGGAGCTGAGTGACAGATGGCTACAGGACGAGTCCAGGCAGCACTGCCCTCGCACAATAAGTATTAGGTATGTGTCAGGACTTGTACAGTTACATTAGACTACACCCGAAGAGAGACTGCTGGGAGCTGAGTGACAGATGGCTACAGGACGAGTCCAGGCAGCACTGCCCTCGCACAATAAGTATTAGGTATGTGTCAGGACTTGTACAGTTACATTAGACTACACCCGAAGAGAGACTGCTGGGAGCTGAGTGACAGATGGCTGCAGGACGAGTCCAGGCAGCACTGCCCTCGCACAATAAGTATTAGGTATGTGTCAGGACTTGTACAGTTACATTAGACTACACCCGAAGAGAGACTGCTGGGAGCTGAGTGACAGATGGCTACAGGACGAGTCCAGGCAGCACTGCCCTCGCACAATAAGTATTAGGTATGTGTTAGGACTTGTACAGTTACATTAGACTAGACCCGAAGAGAGACTGCTGGGAGCTGAGTGACAGATGGCTACAGGACGAGTCCAGGCAGCACTGCCCTCGCACAATAAGTATTAGGTATGTGTCAGGACTTGTACAGTTACATTAGACTACACCCGAAGAGAGACTGCTGGGAGCTGAGTGACAGATGGCTACAGGACGAGTCCAGGCAGCACTGCCCTCGCACAATAAATATTAGGTAAGTGTCAGGACTTGTACAGTTACATTAGACTACACCCGAAGAGAGACTGCTGGGAGCTGAGTGACAGATGGCTACAGGACGAGTCCAGGCAGCACTGCCCTCGCACAATAAGTATTAGGTATGTGTCAGGACTTGTACAGTTACATTAGACTACACCCGAAGAGAGACTGCTGGGAGCTGAGTGACAGATGGCTGCAGGACGAATCCAGGCAGCACTGCCCTCGCACAATAAATATTCAGAGATGCACTCTGTCAGTTCGCTACCACATGCATATTCAGAAACTCTAATACCGCAACGTAATGTGAATTGTTATTGCGGTGCTCTAGCTCTAGTCTCCTGGATTTATTTTTACGGAAAAGTACACTTTGGATTTACAGACGTAGACTAATCCTTAAATCCGACTGTTTAGTATTTACAATGTTGAGAAGATTAAGGACCTTCGAGATCTTAGTAAATGCCAGTACATAGAGAATAGTGTTACTAGTTTCTGAAGCTTAACTAGAGACATGTCTTTGGACACTTGACATACTATTTTTGAAGGATACTTTATATTTAGCTAATACAAGTTTGTTGTGCTCATAAATAGCCATAACGCGTATCATTCTTATATTATTATTTTGGTTATCAAGTTTGTCCTGTCAAAAAGTTATAAAATTAAACTCTAAACTCGGAAGCACTCGCTTGATTGCAGGGAATTTCGAAACATACAAACTCAGTCATACCAGATTCCACATATTTATGGATTACGTACTATTTTAAATAGCTTTACTGGATGTAGGTGCTATTATAATTGTGAGACTATTGAATACTACTACTGACCCAGATAAATTAATAACAGTTCCAAAATAAATTCAAGTCATTATGAGATGCTTATAGACTTTAAGCGTAAAAGTTCTTAAGTATTAAATAAAGGTTTCAAAAATAAAGATGTGTGCCAAATTTGAAGACAGGCTTATAATGAAGCTTGTTAAATGTGTGTACGCGATCACAGTAAATATTTTTTGTTATAAAAAAAAAAAACTAGTGTGCATTCTGGATACCGAGATTGGTGTATGTTCTCATGTCCTCAGGGTCACTATACCCAATGATAATTTTCCTGTATAAGCAATCATCGGTAGATCATATTTTGCAGTTACAGTGAACGTTACATAGAGTGGTTTTAGATTATAAAGCCTGAAGCCTGGATAGAGTTTGTGAGCTCTGTTTCTGCAGCGGTAGTTCCACGTGCATTATTACTTTAAAGTAGCAGCTAAGCCGATCGTACAAATGCACTGCATTGTCATACGGTCGTTATATCCACTCTTTCGTCTATTACTACTTTAGTTGGGAACATACTCTGATTACAATCTCTTTATAACCAAAGATGATAAACTGTAGTAACTGTAAATATATGAATTGATAAACAGTTCGATTTTACAGTGAAGTTTTACAAACCAACTGTGATTGGTCAGTAATTTGTATTTAATTTGGAATCTCACAGTTAATACTAGTTTTAGGGTACAAACAAGTCAATATAGCCTAAGAGTATTTAATATTCATACGAATCCCGAATATGTATCACGAATCTATAACCCGTATAGGTGGTTATCGTGGTTACTATTTATCGATTTATTTTTAGTTTCTCTTAGTTCACTGTATTGGCAAGCAATTCATTTTGCATTGCTGTGTCATCTCCGCTTTTATGATTTATTTAACCAAACGGTGCTATAAAACCCCAAAAATGTGATATATTTGTGTTCGTAATACACTAAACTATCCCAAATATGTATGCACATTTCTGATAAACTTCATAACTTGACTAGTTATGCTAACCACAAAGTTGCAGGAAGGGTACACTTCCCATATTTCAAACTATCATACAGAAGGGTTTTTGTGTGTTCGTATGAGAAATGTGCATACATCAATAAAACTTTATATTCGAGCTATTTGCAAAAAATTATTGAATTTGCAAAACAATTTACCAACATGAATATAAATTGTTATTGAACATTCATATTTTTGCAGTTAACCCATTTTTTTATTTCCTTGTTTTGTGATCCTTTAAAAACATGTATTTGTTTCATAGAATATAAATTTAGTATTACCACGATAAACAAATATTGTTGTGTTTGCATGGAAAGCAATATTTTATACTATCCTGTAAAATATAACCATTGCATTATTTGTTATTTTCCAGGTTATTTTATATATTTTAGTGCAATATTTACGTACATCTTATATATTTTTATTTAATGATTCTGCATTTTTCTGTCATCTTTTTCAAAAAAAGTTTGGTACACGTTCAAGTTATTCTATATTAGTGGATTTCTAGTAAAATTGCTCTGGAACTACTACTTTTTGTAATTGTACTTGTACTTTAGTAATTTTTTCTATTAGTGCTAATATTTTTCCATCCAACATTCACATTCTATACGCTTTGCATTAAACATGTAAATTTTATAAAAGTACAGAAAAGCCATTAAAAATGTTCAAAATGGGGTTGCAAGTGCAGAAATTACTATGAGGCTAGTTGGAGTGTGATTTACTTTATTTGAAACCTCACACGCCAATAATAATTGTCAAAGTTCATTACTTAAAACTCAAATAAGGGATGTTTATTCTATATGAAAGAATATTTGTTTTACTATCAGTAACTGCATACAGATGTGTTAAGAGCTCGATGTGAAATTCCAACGTTGTTGTAAGAAACGTTCACTAAAACTGACATGAATGTGGTGTATGGAGCGTTGTGACCAGGCTATGACGTCACTGTACCCTGGGGGCTGAGAACTCATCAGCACGTGTCTGACACTCTCCAGCTGAAGGTGTCTTGGTCAGAGCCTTGACTTTGTGCAACACTTTGTCGCTATGTATTGTGTCGTAAATCCTATATAGAACTTACATATATGAAAATATATGTATAAATAAACTTTAAACATATATACTATGTGTTACTTCCACGATTCATGTAATTTGGTTCTGACTAATTTTAAACAATTAAAATAATTTTTTACAATACTAAATACATGTTTATTTTAGAAAATTTATGCTTAACTTAGTTTATTGCTTCGTTGTTCTGTTTTTATGTGTTACCATTTAATCTCTCCCTTTATATAAAATAATCTCGAGTTTCGTAAGAAATGTCGTTAAGAATTTCTGTTTTTATTGATGTACAGCATGGGGAAATATATATTAAAAAGATGTGTGTGTGTGTGCGCGCGTGCGTGCGCGTGCGTGCGTGCGTGCGTGCGTGCGTGCGTGCGTGCGTGTGTGTGTGTGGTGTGTGTGTGTGTGTGTGTGTGTGTGTGTGTGTGTGTGTGTGTGTGTGTGTGTGTGTGTGTGCGTTATATATAAAATATTTACGGATTTTTGTTAGATGTAATATTTAGACCTTAAAAATACGTACTATAAAACGGATTTAGTATCCTATTTCTAAGGTCCACGTCATTGGATTATATTTTTTCAAATAAAACTTGTATTGAAAAACTGTAATCAAATTCTATTGTCATTTTGCATATAAAGATCAAAATTCAGGTTTCCTTCACTGAATTTAGGGCTTCAACTAAACAGATTATTTTCAGAATGATTAGGAAATGGTCCAAGTATATTTGTATTTGTAAGTAAATGTTGGTACAAGTATATCTCAAAGCATATCTCAGGTATGTTAAACTATTTACAAGTTTCTAAACACATGAGTACTTCTGAAGTGGAAGACAAGTACAAAAATAGCATGCTTTGTTTGCTTTAAGTCCGTTAGTAACACTTTAAACATTTTTAGAGAATATATTTTAAGTTCTTAAATGTATGTTTTAACTGTTTACAACATATAGAGTACAATCCATCAGTCGAACATATTGTGCTTGTTAATGCGGATTGGTTACCAAGAGAAAAATATGTGTAGCTCTCAAATTCTGAAGAACAAATTCACCTATTCTTAATCAATGTTTATGCATGGACCTTTATCTAGTCTTTAATTACCGGATATATCTTTGAGCCAACTATTTCTTTAGGCCATACATATTATACTTTATTAATGACCAAGGTTAAAACAAACTTGTCAATTTGACCTGATGCTTTGAAGACAGAATATCACAGTTCATTTAAAATTCAAGATCCAACCAGAACCTTTATGTAAATATTAGTATAATAATTTTCATATACTATATACAAGTCTATACAGAGGAATGCTCAATGTCCTTCTCTGAAGAAGCCCTCCATCCTCAAACCACTTTCAACCAACATTTTTAAATGACGGGGAAGCACTTTAGATACCTCACTGGTTCATCTTGGTCACGGTGATTCATTATATTGCACGCCTTTTTATAATTCTTATCAATGATCTAGAGATCGTAAACTTAAAAAGGTATGATGTAACAATCATAATCAATATTTTATTTAGATAATAATTTTTAATAATTTGATTCGATCTTCATAGTTTTATATACAACACGTGTTTGTTTTTAATAATTTTTGTTATATAAGTAACAAAAATAATTAATTGAACTTCCAAATGCATGGCTGTTGTAAAACTTTAAGGATCAATTTTCTTGAAGAACGATGGTATGCTGCATAAGTAAAATAAAACAAGTATCGCAGTGCAGTAGAAGCGATGCTCCATATACATTTATGGAGAGGATGACATAGTGTACCACTCAAATATTTATTGTCCGATGGAGTATCACTGGTCGGTACACACATGTCCATCACGGCAGCGTAACAAGGTCTGTTTTTATTAAATCGGAATTGTATTCATGGATGTATAATCCAGTTATCAGAATATATATCCCTGCTTTTGCGTTTTGTAGTTTCATAAATAAGATAAAGCGAATTCTGTACGTACAAATTATATTATTCCAAACCATTATGACAATTATTTTAGGTTTATGATTCTTATATTTCGACAATATATAATTCCACAACACAAATTAATTATTTTATGTGCTCATATTAACATAGAAAGTAATTAAGCATTATTTGAAAATTGTCTCTACCTATTTAACCTCATTAATATAGTTCATCCACCTATTATCATAGGAATTTAAATCGGAAAAATATTAAACAGAAAGGAGTAAAATATTGGTAAAACGCTGTATTTTTCTATAGCTACCGTGTTTTGAGTAACTGAGTGAATTCAAATTTGCAATACCAATAGTTTAGTGTCGTATTGGCCTCAATCTAATCGGTTAAAAAGTACATACAATTTATATCCAGATGTATCTTAAAATATATTGACCACAGGCAAAAGTTTTACTGTATAGTGAAACGTATTATCTACGTCACTAAGATAGGTCTTCTCGGATCCAGAGACTTAAGTGCGGATGTGCACTTGTAGTACAGAAGTACAGAGCCAATTTTCATACTATCTAAGCATATAATCTGGTAATTTTAAGTAACAGAGGTACGTTTCTTAAGATATAAATCGATCGTTAGTAGTACAAGTACAGATAGGGGTTGAAATAGGAGGATATCAAAAGGGTTAAAAATATGCAATTATAATTTTTCTCACACCATATTTTTCTTAGCTAAACACATTCAAAACCAACCGCCAGACATGTAACTATATTTAAAATCAGCGTAAACTACCCATATGCAGGTCTGCCAAATATAAGAATATAATCATCATCTAGTTATATGACGATTATATATCTTAATTATTGTTTGTGTGTCTGATGGTTGGTTTTAAGTGTTTCAATCTATCAAAGATAAAATAATAGAATATATTATCATGTAATATTCTTAACTCTTTAGATATCCTGCAGAGGTCTCACCAAAAATAATAACAGATAATAGTTGTCAGAATTCACCAGTATTATGATACCTGGATGTCAGATTGCACTATAAGTTGTTTCAGTGATACAGTTTTTTACAATTTCCTGTGTTTAAAAACATTAAAATAAATTTGTGTATTGGTAAGCATTTTCTAACTTCAATTATTGGAACTCAATATAGTCGACATAATATTGTTTTCTATAAAAGCGTGAGATTGAAATGCTAATTACTTTTGAAACTCGTCCTATTTAATGCTTCTATACACCTAATAATGTGCTAGTCGCTCATTAGAATCATATTCGATTGCTTATAAGTATATGAGATTAATTCTCGTGCTTAGTAATTAAACTTGGTGTGAGTACGCCACACCAAGAGTCGTGTTACAGACTTCTCTGATATTGAGTGCAACATTTTATTCTCATATAAGTGTTACTATGAGATTTTTTTAACAAGTCGTACGATCATACTTTGTTTACTTATGCACTTATTTATTCTGCGATATTCGCGTTGCTCTCATGGTTACCTATAAGACCAGTATAAAACTATTCACTAATACTCATCAAAACCCCATGAAGTTTGCATGCAACGCAATCAAAATAAATGTTACTTATATATGAAAAGTCAGTTTATTCTTGAAATATAGTGCAAACAGACGGAAAGGCGGACAGAGATGAAATTTGTCCAGCCCCCGAATGATGTGCCTCACTGCACACAGCCCGGGAATTGGTTTTGTTTAAAGTGTGAATTCCTTATTTCCAGTGACCAACAAAGCTTTGTCCAGAAGAGAACCGAACGGACAGTGAGCCATGGGCTTGCATAAACATGAGCCAAGCTGCTGCGATGTCACCCTGCTAGCGGGTTCTGTCACTCATCCTACTGGTGTATCCTGAATTTTGCTATTAGAGAAATGTATTTTACTATATTATATTCCATAATCATAGATAAATACTCTTAAATTTAAAAAATTCAAAAGCCTTATTTGGTTCATCTATCATAGAATAAAAGCAGGTATAGATAGACCTGAAATTTTCACATATGTAGGTTTCAATTGATTATTACTACTATGTAATTAATATGACCCAGATAGAAATTGACACCCAAAAGAGAATTATTTAATAAACCAATACCGAGGAACCGATAAATCATAACGACATTACAGGGTAAGTTAAAATTGTCCATCTTTATATGGCACCAACCAATTCAACAGCAAATGTCTTGCATGTGGTTACTTGCTGAAAACCTTATTGAAGTATACTGTATCCTTTATTTACTTAAGAATTTGTTTATTCTACGCTTTTATTTTTGTGATTAAGGTTATCCATAAGACCATTGTAACATTCTATAATTTTACTTTGTTATGTGTTTCTCTTTTACCCTTTGATCTTAAATCCAGTAGCGTTCTTTATCAGACCAACAAGAACACATGTGCCAAGTCTCAAGAACCCTTCTATCAAGACTTATAGCACAGATGGACAGACAAAGAGACAACGTTAAGATTTAAAGACGGATATTTTGAATTGTTTGAATAACAATAATTTTCTCTGTTCCACACACAGGTTCACTGCCATTGTAACAACTCTTAACTAAACGTAAGCGATCCCTAAGCAACAAGTCAGTGGAAAAAATGAATTGCTTGAATAATGTCAGTGGATTTGTTTCCCTTTTCAGAAATGCAACGGCAGAATAAACACTGAGCTACGTCAAAAATGTTGCACTAACGTCACTCTTCTCTCACGAAAGAAACCAAGACTTTCGCATATATTCACTGAAAACAAGTCCACTTTTTAAGCTTTATAAGCCTTTAAAGTTATTAAATGAAATTCTAAAAATTTGAAAATAAACTACTCAGTGTATAAAATGCATTAGCTATTTAAAATCAGCTACGAAACTAATTACATTCAATAAGTAACGAGACAAATTACTACTGTTCAAAAACGGCTGAATCGATCTGTATAAAACTTTTAGGACATTAAGTTGAAAATGGCACAGTGCAGATGGTACAAAGATTGTCGTAAGATAACCGAATCAAACAACGTCGAGCGTTGCTGCTGCTTGGATGGGTGACCGCTGAGCGATCCTGTCCTTGCAAGCCCGACCGTTGGTGGTGGTTTGGAAGTCATCTTTAAGTCGTTGGTACCCAGATTCAGTGTTAGAGAGAGCTTCTTAGCTCTTACTTCGCTTTGTAAAATAAGACATCTTTGATAAGTTTAAAAGTAATCGTGAATGTTAGAACTGCCCATAAAATTATTCACAACAAGCTGCAGTACAAGAATACCTGTGCGAGATGAGAGTCCAGACAACTCACGGACGCTCACAGAGAATCCCAGCTTCAAATCATTTAAAAGTTTAAAAATCAATATTCGACTAAAGGATCAGGTTTTTTTTTAAAGGAATTATAAAGTGGAAGAAACATCAATTCTCTTCTATGAGGCAGAGTCAAAACGGTAAAGCCTACAAGTTGTAAATTGTAAGCATACAATTTATCCTACTCGAAAAAAGTTCAGACCCATTCTGGGCTTCTGGGATATTCAGCGGACAATGTATTGTGATTTTCTTAAAGGCCAAAGAACAATCAAAAGCCAGTACTACAGTGACAAGCTGGAAGGGCCCCATGACCGAAGGCTTGATTTTACTTCGTGACAACGCTCGTCCACATACAACACAGCTAACAAGGAAAAACTCAAAAAACTCGAGTTAAAGATCATTCCTCATCCCCTTACAAACCTAATCTCGCCCCATCAGACTTCCATCTGTTAGGTCCCCTTAAAAGGGGTCTATGAGGAAAACATTTTCAATCCAAAGAAGAGGTCAATAAAGTTCTGGTGCAAAAGAGACTTCGAGATCAACCCAAAGAAGTTTATGCCAAGGGCATTTTCAAATGTGAAAAAAGGTGGAACAAATGTAAGGGTGTTGCTGGGACTGTGTTGAAAATCAACCCAATTTGCATGATGATTTTTGAGCTGTAGTAATTTTTCTCGCTACTTATTGAATAACCCATGTATTTTAACAAAACGCATGTCCCCTTAACTTCACTATGGATGTGACGTTGTTAGAAAATTTTGAATCCACACAATTAATTATAATTTTTAAGGGGAGGAAAATCATATACATTTTTAAGATAACTGAAAGTAGTGGGACGAATTGGTACAAACAAAAATATGATGTTTAAAACACATATTAAATACGTCATTTGTTACTGGTTTTCATAGGTTTGTCCTATTTAACGTACAACATATATGCACTTTTCTGTTATACTTTCAAACTGGCTGCAAAGAATAATCTACTCTAAACAATGAACCCTACCTTTTCCATCCAAAATGTGAAAATACTTTATTAGAAGATCTAGTTATTTAAAAAAGTGTTTAATCGTAAAAAAATGTAATTTTGCAATATCGATTAGTATAAATAACCCATCATTATACCATAATTTATTAAAGATTGATTATAATTAAGCCTATTTCGAAGAGCTTACATTAATTTGGTATGTAATGTTGTTTACTGATATTTTCCACTCTAAGTTTAAAGCAATAAAACACTGATTTGCGTACGCAGTAAATCAATGTGATATGTACATGAAATATAATGTTACTTAGTGATGTTTTCCATTATAAGTTCCGAGTGATATAGCACTGAACTTCACTTAACTGAACTCAACGGACAAACTTTTAGCAAATCCCTGGAAATTGATCTTGCGCAAAAAAACCTTAATCCTGGCTCCAGTTGATTGGACCTCGCCGCTTGGATTTATAACCCATTTTCGGCTTAAGATAAAAAGGAGGAATATCAGAAGATAACGCAAATTCATGGTAAAACATATCCGACAGTGTCTTTATTTCGTAAACAACACTGTGGTAACAATTTGTTTGTTGACTTTTAAATATCTCGTATTGAGCTATTATTTATAAAAAAATAACAAATTTAAATGTTGCAGGCCCAATCTATTCAATACGTAATATAAATACCACAACTAAAATAACGGGATATAATTATAATGCTAACAAACTTCAGTTAAGATTCTTTAATTAACACTTTGTAAAATTATATTATTTGGTTTATATTATTATGTGTACCATTGCTAATATTAACGCTTTAGATATTTATATGTAGCCTATTCATCTTTGCCTTAGTAGTAGTTCAAGAGCTAAGAGCTAATTTATTTTGCATAAGCACACAACAAAATTGTTCTTGAAATCGATATTGGAATATCAAATAGAAATAACAATTTGAGGCCTTTGTTTGAAGCTTATTTTTGACGATGAAAGGATTGTGAAGGAATCAGCATTTTTCCAGACATTTGCCATAGTTCGGTGAAACAAAGAATCAGTAACACTACGTTTTGAGATCTGCAATCTGATCTCTTCTTCAGGTAAATAACTAACCTAAAACATAATTACAAACTAGGTTAAAATAAACAAATCATACCAGAGCGTGTCACAGCCTAAGTCAGGAATCACAACCACCATGTTCTGTGTCAACTACACTAACTCTAAAACATGCAATTAATAAAAAACTAAACACAACACTAATTACTATAACTGAACTACAGAATACAGGTCACAATACGTCTGCATTCGTCATTCAACCACCTACGACTGACCAGAGGCCAATAGCAAATGCCATTTTTGTTTCAATGAACGATGTCCAGGCAAATGTCCGGAAAAAATCCTGATTCCTTCACAATTTTAGCTCATTTCCCAAATTTTACATGAGTCTCAGTGAAGCCTGTTACATGATACTTGTGGTTGATACCAGATTTGTACTAGATGATAAAATTTCTTTTTCTATTTAGTTCTTATAAATATATAATTTTTCTGACGCTACAGTCATATATACATCTCCTCTCCAGATCGCACCATTTATTTTCATCAACACGTGAAAGAGCCCATGAAGTTGATTGAAGAAAGAGCATCTCTCTAATGCACTCTTTACTGTAGAGTCTGGCTCATTGTTGTGTAACGTGTGAGATATGATTTAGGTGAGCGCGCTTATGAATGGCTCTTAACTGGGCGCGTGACACCACAATGAGAGGATCGGATCTGGGTCGATCGTGTTAACCTGCGCTCGTCCCATGTGCTACAATTACCTTTAATTAGGTAAATAAATCTCATATATTTTATAAGGTTATAGTACATATGTAATAAATAAATACTCAAAGATATGAGAAATAATGAGCAGTTGCTTAAGATGAGATACTCTCAATATTTATAACAGGAGCTTTATAGTTGGTACTTTTAGTCTGGCCTCTTATTTTTTTAAGATACAGAGAGTCCCATCTCCTTGTTTAAGTCTTATTCTGTCCGTCCTCATGGGCCACTGGCCTGTGCGAGGATCTTGTAAAACAGAATAAGGGGAGTGTCGATACAGTATAAGGTCGGTGGTACTGATAAAAAGTGCTTCAGTCACAGACAGGATTTGAACCTGAGCTATCTCTAACTGAGACCTAAAGTCCAACGTCTTAGACCATCGGCACTCTCAACCTAAATTATTTATTTGTCTCATCTACAACGCAGAATATCATTATAGTCCAGAAAGCTAGAACCAATTCTCAATGTATAAAAAGCATGTCTGGTTCTTCTTCAAATAAATACAGGAATTTTATTTATTTATTTTATTTATTTATTTATTTGTTTCCAACGGCAGCAGCCAATTTACAAAGACAAGCATAGATGGTAGTGGAATTTCCCTTAAAACAAAAATTAGTCATCAGCTGTGCCAGTTTAGATGGAGGTTTGAAATGGGGGTGGTATAAAAAGGGTTAAATATGTGGTTTAGATATTTATGTGGTTAGACAAATAATTTCTATTAGACAATATATATTTTTTTAGCTTGAAACATATAAAATCGGCCATCATCAAAAACCTTATATTTTGAAACCTTTCTATACTGTCCCATTTTAACCCCTACCAAACCTAGCATGGCTAACGATAAATGTCTTTGTTAAGAGAAATCCGTCTATCGTCAAGGTGTCGCGTAACATGCTTGTCACTTGTAAAATTTAAAATTTATTTCATTCTCGAGATGCCCTGCGATAAACAATACAGATATACATTCATACAGAAAAGACCTTGACACAAATTTATGCAAAACAAAACTGCATGGTTGGACTGCACGGTCACAGAACACATTTTTCCATATAAAAAAATTAAGTTGTATGCAAATTTTAAAGTCTACAATGAATATCGGGATTTATTGCCAAATGATACATTGAAATAATTGTTCATTAAGTTAGGTTGCATAAGAGAGTATTTAAATAATACAAGTTCATGTGAGCTATAACACAACAGTGCGCTGAAATAAAATCTTTTGGATCGCTGAATCTCTATAAATAAAAATGTCACATGTAAAAATCTGATACGGTTGTCAGTACAAAAATAATTTTCACATTTCCTTCACGGTTATTCACAAGACCAACGTAAACATATTTGCTAACGCTCAGCCAATTGCCATGGAGTGACATGCACCGTAATAGAACTTGTTTATTTTGCATAAACGAGGTAGAATTATGCCCCAACTTATCGCAACAGGTTTTACTGAGGTTGCATGAAAAATTTAAAATATCAGCTCATTTAATTCTCAGGGTGGGAAGATAGACAGTCATTCAAAATAGAAGCTGACATCGATATTGACGCATTACAAAAATAATTCTTGTATAGATGAAATTGTATGTAAATTTCAAGTCTATACATAGTATAAGATCTTTATCAAAATATATTGCCACATGATTAATTCAGATTTTTGTTCATTAACTCGGTTTTCATATAATTGTTTAAACCATAGAAGTCTTCACACCAAGTTACTATAAATTGTATGTGTTGGGATAGTTAGGCTACATGTTTTAATGTGTCACATGTTTAAATCTATTATGGGTTTCTTGAGTTTGTTTACAAATTTATTTCTTCTGCAATGTTCTAGTTGCTAATGATGGTTACATAAAAGACTAAGTTAAAACATTTTCGTTAACGCTCAGCCAAATCCCTCAGGCAACATAGACAACATCTGTGTTCAAATACAAATGAAGGTTAATGCAGAATTTGAAGTGTATAGGTCGTTTTGTTTTTGTCATGATATCGTGTGGTTATTCAAACGAGAAATTAAATGTGTCCAGCCCCACAAATTATAGGCTTCGCTAAAGCTCAGCAATGATGCATTATGCAAAACTTCAAGTTTATAGACAAGTTCTTTATTTATTTATTTCCAACGGTTCCACCATTTATACATGAGTTGACTTAACTAAGGATAAACTAATCAAGATGTCATACAATGACTAATAACTGTGGTAACAACAATCCAATAACATAACAAAACTAGTAATGATAACAGATAACACACGGGAGACATTATGCTATAATTAATAACAATACATAGCAATCATAACAAATAATGGAGGAGCAACTAGCAAAGAAAAACAGAACAATGTAACAATTATGATAATAATAAATTAACAATGAGATAAATATATAAAAACATGCAACGATATAGTATATTAGAATGTAACAATAAGATAAATATGTAACAAGATATCGAAAATATGTATTAAGATATACATATGTAATCAATATGTATCTTAAATATGTATTAAGATATCGTGCGGAAAGACAGAAAGATAGAAATGGAATTTGTCTACCATCTCGAATGATAGGCTTCGCTAAAGCTCAGCCAATTAAAACTAGACTACATCGTGTGCTTCATACAATAGAAATTCGTTTTCGGCTTTAATCCGGTTATTACTTTAGAACCATACTTTATTTATTCATTTTATTTTGAAAAATATGAATAGTTTATTTAAAAACCAAACATAAAAATATTACAATTTTTGAAATAAAAGTAAAGTCACCCCAGTTATTATTATTTTATTTCTCCATCGTTTTGCAATTACGTACAACTTCCTGTGTACTACAAAGCCGAGCTTGCTAATCAGTCCTGAATCCAGATTAGTGTAGTGGTTTGCGATTAGGTCTCTTATTTCCAAGAGCAAAGCAGCTGAAACAGTATCCCTCCGCGCAATACTGGTTAGATCAAGCGCGGTTTAGGTTGGCTGTGGTGAAGCCCTACCCTCTTGGTTTCAAGTTCCCGATTGTTTCAGCGAGGGAAAGAAAGAAGTTGGCTGAAAATGGTTTCCTTCTGGAAACTTATTTGTTATGACTCTGTACAATTTCAGTGTTACTTGGGTTTCGATATAGTTTATGATACACAAGTACAAGTGTGTTTGGGTAAATAAGCTTTTTTAAGAAGTAGCTTAAATTTTGTTTTTCTCAGTGGAAGGGTTGTGAAGAAAATAAGTCTTTCCGGACATTCTCATGGTTCAGTGATAAAAAATACAGTAAAACTACGTCTCGAGATCTGTAACCTGATATCTTCTTCAGGTAGATAAGTAATCTAACACGTAAGTTCAAACTATACAAAATGGCGGTTGATATTGCTTCTAATATTCAGTGTAAACGTCGAAAATTTATATTATTCTAATCAGTTAAATGTCTCTAAAAAAGCTATTTTCAATAAATTTACATTTGTAAATCTAAATCACTACGATTTATTTGACAGTTGATCTGACCGAGATTTTTATCGTTGTTATCTCATAATAGATTCCTTTAATTTGATGTACTACTCGACCTATGCTCTTATTTAAGATTTTCTTCCCTCTCTTTGTGGACCATCCCTAGATGATACAAATAAGATAATTGCTCGAAAGCGTGGATACTGTTGTGTGTATAGTGCTTATATGTAAAGTTGTAATTCTGTAACTGTATATTCTGTATATATTTCAACAAATATAAAACCTAAGTTTGATGTCAGCTATAGTGCCATTATTTCATATCAGTAAATTGCTTCTAATTATGGTTATATTGGTTCTACTGGGGTTTTATTACTGGACGCACATACTATACGAGTACTAGTAGTCTACTTAACGATACAGTCATTTACTTATTTAATTGACTACTTCTTTCGGCGGGCTATGGATGTATGTTTTGCACTGGGGAAAACTTTCGTTTCGCGTCACGCAACGTAACGTCACGCTTGTTCGCTATGTAGCCGCTAGGGGCAGGACTAATTTTATTTCTTATTAAGAAAATACATGATTTTAGTGAAAAAGGTAATGACCAAAAAATGGAAAGGCAGAAATAATTCCCACATTTTCATTGCCATTATATTCTAAAAATAAAATTATGGAATTATAATAACTGAAATAAAAAAATAAAATCTTTATAATATATCTTGTAAACACAGTATATATTGATGTTACATATCTCGTTATACTTCTGCTTTTATCATTTAACATTGTTAAATTTAATTTATTTTTTAAAAGTCAATCAGTGTCTGATGTTTCCTCATCTAATTTGGGTTAAAATCTGTTTTTGTGTCATTTATTTTTAAGTGAATCTAAGATAAGGGCCAATGTAGTGGAGTAAATTTTATAATTATAATCATCAGGAAGATTAATGTTCTTCCAGTATTAAATTACACTACAGCTTTGTTGGCTAAAAAAGATAAAATCAATCTATTTTGAATCTCTTTTTAAATCTCGTCAGGACGATTCTAGTTGTGAAGTGGAAAAGGAATTAATATAAACCGTCCTAAAATTCAACTTAGATATCGTTTTAAATTCTGCTATTAAATGATGCAGTAAGTTAATACATTTTACGCTGGATTCAATAATAAATAAGTTAGTAGTTCGTAGATTTGTTAAAAGCAGTAGTGTTTACCATATACTTTAGTCTATGTTTGATTATATTCACACCCCGTTATAAGAAGTAGTCACTTCTTTTACTCCGGCGACTGCCTGCCAATGTTTTCTATTACGTTTGAAATTAGTAACAGAATAGTAAAACGTGTAATTTAAAAAAATTTAATAGGCTGTAACTCATAAATAACACAACTTTTTAAAATGCGGTTTCGTTTAACATTATTGAACAATCAACGTATATGTTGGAAACATAATAAAAAGTTTTATTTAAGACAAACTATCAATTTGACACAGCTTATTTAAAAATATCTATTGATTAACAGAGATTTATGTTATGTGTACAGGTCTGACCGACAAACGACAACCATATGGGATTTGTCCGCTCCATGAGTGACGGGCAAGTCTTGATCACATGATAAATATCCCAGGATACCATGTCCTGACAGCTCGCCGCTCATGCATATGCAGATGTGTGGCCGCCGCTCCAATTCCTCGCTTCCATTAAAATATCATATTTGGTGAAATTGTTTCACTTCTTTATCCCCAGAAGTGACTCATTGTATGTGCGATTTCAGCTCAGTTCTAGTAAATAAGCCGTGTTTTGAAATTAGTAGTGATGTCAATGAAATATGTTTACATTGTATGTAGCACTCCAACGTATTTACGGGATTCAGGAGTTTTATTAAACTAAAATTCAGGTTAGGATTGATACACCAACTATTGACAAATTCCACTCTAAAGTTCATATTAAAAATATGAAATCTTCAGAATATTGAGAGAAATAGATTTTTTCAACTATGTATAGTTACATTTATAAGATTTTATTTTCAGTCACAATAAATATGCTATAATAAAATACAAGTGGTATTTTATTTTATATTACTTAACACTATTATCATGGTCCTTGATGTCCTATTTATATGACAAAAAGGAACATAATCACCTGTGAAATTCCCTAAATATAAAATTCCCTAAAATAATTTTATAAGTATTAATTGACCAAGATATTTTCATTTCCAAATCTTCATATTGTCCTTTGATGTCTCTAATTAAAAGGTTCTGAACATTTATGCTAAAATGTGTTTAAATTTAAGTACAGAACATTAAATAACAACTTCTTTATGCTTATATTAATATTGCATATGTGTATATTTTATATAGTGCATAATAAATTTAAATAGTATTAACTTACTATCCATTATTGTTGTACTGTTTTGAAAAAGTAAACCTTGTATGTGGTAATGTTCTGAAATTAATTAATTTAGTACCTCGTTGTTTTGAAAATTGAATTAATGTTCATGATTAATTATTAAATTTCAACGTTAAAACTGCAAAGTTTTGATACAGTACACAACAACTAGATTGAGAGAATGTTGGATGCAAAATCTGTTCAAAACCTGAAAGAATAAGATAAGAAGGATGCAACTCAAATTAAAATATGTTTGGTGAGCTATTTAAATAAGTTTTGTTGAAACGAACGAATTCCTCTGAAAATAAAAACAAAGGGACTAGTAAAAGGGCCAATTTGATCAACCTAATTTAGTTTTTTATTTAAATAAGAAACGCAAAACGAAAAGTAAAATTCATTCACTCACATAGACATATAAGCAAATGAGTAGTTTGTAGTCCTCCATTGTCATAAAAATACTTTTTATTAACTTATTGTCAATTTTATGGTTATATTATAGGGTCATTTATACTAAACACTATATGTAAATCGCACGTTGGTACAAACGTTTATCATACTCCAATATCCGAGATTAATGTGAGAAAACGATAGTGCACTCACTGAAATGTGACATTATTATGTTGAAAAGCCTCGCTTAGTATGAGCATGTAGCTGCACAGTCCACACCGAGGTTGACGCCAGCAGCTGAGCTAATTGCTGCAGATCCGAGGTCAAATCATATCATATTACTCCAGCTGCTGCCCCATCCCACCGTACGCTGTCACTCGCCGGGGAAATTCGTTCATTTACACATTTACATAACAACTAGGAGGATTTGTTAAACATTGAGTACGTTTCTAGCATAGGTTAGCTTACATAAATAATATTTCTCTATAATCATCAAATAAGTACAGTATATTTCAAAGTTAGGAACTCAGTCTGTTGTCAATTAAAAACATTTCTAGAGGAAATATTTTTGTAAATACTGTATCTGTGCGTTTACAATTCAAATATTCACAGAATCCAAAACAAAGTTCTTGAAAAACTTTTAGTTTATTACTATTAAGTTATGGATGTTGTGTAATTTGCCTTATGAACACAAGAAACGTGTAATCTATAAAGTAACTGTAGTTATAATTTACTGTGATAACCCTGCTTGTTAATAAGTTATTTTAAAAAACTCCGTCACCAACATCAAAATATTAATACACAACTTTTTATGCAAATAAATCATTATTTATTGTACTGAAACTTATATCTATTTATCATAGACTAATGAATTCCCACAAATTCTGTCTTTGTAGGAAATTTAAAGGGATCATGCGACTATCCAGTGGTCTTAGTTAATAAAAAACGGCGTAGTCAAATCATACAAATTCATATTCTAAAACTTGTTATAAGTGAAATTTAAACTTCTAATTAAAAAATTCCAATTGCCTAAATTTCGATGAATATGTTAATAATGCAATGACGTTCGACAATAGAAAATAACGTTTCTTTGTAAAAACTCCGTACCTTTTTTTGGGCTTGTGATGATTGTAGAGTTTAGTGATGGAAATGAAATTTGATATAGTGAGTTTAAATGATTGAGAATAATGTCAGCTAAGACACAGTAATGACTGAACTTGACAGAACAAATACGAAGAAGCGAGCGAATTCTATCACGTCATCGAGACATGTCAGGATTTTATAAAATTCCTTTCTTAAAGATAGGATTCAGGTTAACATTTATGCGATACTACAATACATTCAAATAATTTTGCAAGTTCTAGATTTTTTAGTTTAAACTACCAAAGTTTTATTTAAAATCTGTCAATAAAATATTAATTTTCCTATATTACATTATTTGTAGTTTCTTAAAATATGTATTTCTTGCTCTTACACTTATATTTACATCTTTCAATGACAGTTGATTCTGTCTAATGACTTATTTTACCCCTATTCAAAACCAGAATATAAAACTGTAGTTAGTTCATTTTAAATGTTAAGTGTTTATTTTAATTCAGAATATTCAACACGGCAAGATAAATTAAATTCCTTATACTAAATTGTAGGAATATATTTACTAAAAAAAGATTAGGAATCAATGAAACCGTTCTATGAAATGGAGCAAATTATGGTGTTTCAAAAGGATCAGTCATGAATGATGTAATCTCTATTATTTATACAAATACAGATCATTACTCATAATTATATACAGGCTATTAAAATGACGTAAATAATCGCCATATGTAGATAATATCGAAATATTTTATTATAGTAATCAATTTCGTAATCAACTTCGAAAGTTGATTACTTATCATGAATGATATCTATTACTGCAAGATTTTCTGTCATGTTAATGATTTGAGTCGTTACCTAGAAAAAACGTTTAACATAAAATGTTCTTGTTCATTAACGGTACGTAAACTTTTAAAATCCACCCTCCTATATTGAAGTATTTACCACAATATGCAAATTTTCTTGTAACTAAACAATTGAACATTGATAAAAAGGTAATAGAGGACTGTTTAGGCTGTATATAGTTTGGAATTTTAATATGAGTACAATCGTCAAATTTAGTCTTGAAAATACAAAACAGAGCGTATTATCTGTTAAGTAATCTACGATTCAAAAGCCTTTGCCTAATACTACAGACTAAATTACATGTTAATAATTATTTGCATTACCGGTGCTTATAAGAGTTAACTTTAAAAAGACATGTCATGCATTATCAACCATAACGGTTCAAGTCAGCTTTGAAAATACTCTTCTTAGTTAGAATGACCGTGGCTGCCGAGAGCGATGGCGTGGACATTGGTGTAAGTGGGCGGAATAATTGATTGAGTGAATAGGTTTGACAATATATTTTATTTTTAATGTAATATATGTTATTGTGCAGAGTAATATTACTTTTAGTTTTTATTTTAATGTTTAAATAATTTTATAATATTATAAACACATGTAAGTTGATAATTTTTTCTACTATAATTCAGTAGTTGGATTGCGTTAAGGTTAAATGTAAGAAAAGGTCATGCGACCCTAATTTTACCTCTATACTTACGTACTAATAAAGTCATGTGACCCTAATTTCTATACTTACGTACTAATAAAGAAATTATGACTATCAAACCAACTCACTGGTACGCCTGGAATCAATCAATGTGAAAAGTTCTCTATGTGATCCCTTACGTATGCACTATCTTAAGATTATAGTGAATACTACACCGCATTAAAAATAAGAATATTATTTAGAGCTCTTTAAACAGTTACTTGAAACGCTGCCAATTAAAAATATGTATTAGGTTTTTGTTTTACCTTTACTAAAATGACTTTGAGTTTGCCTTCATAAGAACAATGTTAAAACTGATATTTATATTTAGTCGTACGATCGTGGAAGATGTATAATTTTAAATTTGTAATTAATACGCCAAAACTATTCTATTTATTTTGTTATGGTTATGGGTTATTCAGAAAAAAAAACCTGAAACTTCTGTTGTACTTCATTGTTTCAACATTCAAAAAGTATACATGTAAAAAAACTGCGATATCTTGATAAAAAATAAGGGTGTAAGACTATACGACATATACATCGGTTTTATGGAGAAACCTCAAGGTCATTTTCTTACCGCCGGCTCCGAACGATTTAGTTAATCTTAGCCGCATTTGTTTAAATTTCCAATGTTTGTGGACGTGTAGTGAGGGAACTCTCCAGCCTCATATATCAGGCGGGGAAGTTCGGTACTTGTTATCGGTACATTCCTGTCGCGCGCCCTGGTGTTTGCCCGGGACGGAAGTGGACCAGAGACCAAACAGTGTTATCGACGACGTCTGACGTCTAGACCTGCCCTACCCTCACCTGCATCGCGCCAGACACGAGCCACCCTGCTTTGGGGTGTTTAGGTGGATTTGCAAAGTTTCAGGACCCTGCATTACATATTTCATTTCAACATTCACCCGTAACCTACTGCTCCAGTGCCGTACCAGTTCGGGTCCAAACAGATGTTGAAATATTGAACTATTTAAAATATCTAACAATAACTAAAATAGTTTTAATTCGGAATCCTATTTTTTAGAGTTCAAGATTATGATATATTATCAGTCGACTGTAACATGGTAACAAGACTACACAGATTATTCGCGCCCATTCTGTACATAATGTGCACCAAAGAAAGAATATGTATCGTTCCTTTCGAAAAATTATTATAAATTATAAATAAATGCACTGGGAGATACTTTTTTCCTAACCGATGTACAATGAGTGTAAGATTAATTAAATCCAGAGAATGGTTAAAATAGATCGGCTAGTTAGAAAATATTATACCACTAACGTTGATTTCGAAATTGGCTGACAAATATTGGGAAAAATAATAAATAGTAATACAAAAACTTTATTCTTATCAGTTCACGCACTAATAATAAACATATCTGCCCTGTGTGATTTTACATTATGGTGTTTATATAAGTAGTGTTAAATCTATAAAGTTAAAATTTTGAGCATGCGCTATATTGATATAAATATAAAAGGAAGAGCTATCACTGGAAAAAGTAACATTTCCTGTAACAAATACTAAAACTGAAGCGTCTTAAAAAACACCAATTTTCAAAAACACTGATTCTGTATAAAAAATTACAAGAGCGATCAATCGCTCAAATATTCAAATATCAATATAAATCAATATTCAAATATCAATATAAATCAATACAATAGTGAATTAATATTTAAATTTTATAGCAAAACGATCGGCAAAAATTAATAATTACATTTTTCTTCAGTCTTTTAGTTAGTTAATATATGTAGTTATCATTAAAAGTGATTAAAGTTGTTTATAACATAATTTTCTGTAAGTGACATAGCTCACGTGGGAATGAAAATGATTAAAATTATCAGTATTAGAAAACCAAATCAGCTAAAAGGTTTTATACTTATTGAAATTAAATGTTACCAATATGTTTGTTGTAACGACACTGGTTAAGTAATACCAGCTGATGAATTACAGGTATATCAATTCTTTAACTCGATTTGAATTCCATCCAAGCCATAATAGGGGTGAGGCCAGCGAAACCAATTACGAATTTAATAGCCACGCTATATAGAATCACCCTTAGATAGCGAAAGTAAACCAGGTTTCCAGGTAAATATTTGTACTAAAAACTGTCGTCAGCGGACCGCTGCACTAGCGCATGCAAATTGACAATGACCAGGTTCGTGGATGAAGTTTTAATGTAGCCTGGTGTTTATAGTATTATGGTCCATATTTGCATTTGAATATTCAGCAGAGCCCGACAAGTTACAAATATGGTGTGCTAATTTAGTCCCGCCGCTCATCGTTTTAGCTCAGCGCAACACCTATATCATTCCGCCCATTCCCGTTCGTATGCGATATTGAAATGAAAAATGTATTTTATAAATTGCAATATATTTATAGGTGACTAGCAGTTACCCATGGCTCAGCGAATATTGTCTTCTGTATAAAAGCGGCGTAATAGTCATACATACCCTTTATTATCCGTAAATATCATACCGAAACACTTTTGGACATTTATCTCTTGATCGATTTAAAAATAACTGGACTTTAAGTTAAAGGGGAGAATGTTGGGACCCTCAGATTGAGAAGCGAAGCAATGATATTGAAATGAAAAATGTATTTTATAAATTGCAATATATTTATAGGTGACTAGCAGTTACCCATGGCTCAGCGAATATTGTCTTCTGTATAAAAGCGGCGTAATAGTCATACATACGTCCTTTATTATCCGTAAATATCATACCGAAACACTTTTGGACATTTATCTCTTGATCGATTTAAAAAATAACTGGACTTTAAGTTAAAGGGAGAATATTGGGAACCCTCACATTGAGAAGCGAAGCAATTTTATAAGTACCAATAATATAAATAAATTCAAAAGTACAATTATATCTCTGCAACATTCCATGACGATTGATTGAATAGCTCCAACGATGTCATTAACTCTTAAATTATTTTAGTGCAACTTGGAGTAATACTAATGTCAAAGCCTATAGCCTTTTTTGTGAAAGGACTTATAATGCAATTTGATGGCCCGATATTACTTTTCAAACAGAAATAGGCATACGTCACATATATTAGGTACATATTATTTCTGTGTTCAAGGTTAAGAGGATCAGAAGATATTCTACTGGTCAATTTATATCATATCTATCTATCCCATATTCACACGTTTAGGAGAACTTCTGTTTCAAACGAACTACATTTTCGTTGCCACGGTTGTCTGCTTTGTTGCCCTAATTTATAACATATACGTAGGACTGAGAAGCCTAACTCAGTCAAAAACTTAGTGTAGTAAAAATTGGTGCCATTTGTAGTAAAAATTGTATAATACTACTCTCATTATATTTTTAATACACTATGCCAGCTGTGGCATTTCATGTAAATACAAAATTCTGGTACACTGCCTGACAAATTCCTTTCTGTGACTCGATCACTTATAAACGCTTGCCTATTCTTACAGTAAATAAATTTTACCGAAATTACTTTTAAGAGTCTATTTATGGCTAGTTTTCGGAATAGAAATATATGTGTGTTTTATTCCTATATCTAAATGCCACTTTGGTCCAAATCTGTCTACAAGAATCTGTATGATTGAGTATCAAACATCCAAACATCTTTACGATCTTTCACATTTATAATATTAATGCAGTAATTTTGCATTGAAATTATTTATTTAAAAACATTCAAAAGAACTTTTATATGTAAAGTTTGCTGTTACTATTGGCCTTCCGAGTTTAACACGATAAAAAGCGGATGTGGTCGAAGGGTCTAGAACGCGTTTTTTAACGTTTTTCTTTTTCAGATGTCCAGTAAACAGTGAATGTGTGTTATAAAAGTCCCAGAAAGGTTTTTCATTTTTTGTAATAAATACAAATAAATCAATACAAATTTTAATATCAATACTGTCCATAAAAATATTCTTTACTAAGTATCAATCACATTATTATCACAGTAAGAGCTCTCGAGGAGTAAGATGACACTTTTATGCTAGTATAGCTCGAGTCGTAATCAAACTAAATTGTAAATTTAAAAAGTTGTCTTCATTAATTGTAACCAAAGCAACAACGAGACCTAAACATTTTACCTACTAAATGACGGCATGTACATTTATAGCCTTTTCAACGGTATTAGCTATTTTCAATTCCTTTGCATAACTTTAAAATACTAACATACCTACAGTGATTCACGCCTGACTTACAACAACTTCGTTCTCATTGGTACCTTATCTTGGGACGTAATTGGAACACATTGTTTAGACAGTGATAAAAACCTTGGGAACCGCCTACATTTCACCTGATAATGAAACTGGCCCTAAATTAGACACGAATCGTTGTATTTGATGCATTTCAGTCTGCATACAATGCATTTAAATGTCAGGGAATACATTATCCAAGGACTAGATGTTACCGTTGTCTTTAATGTAAAATATTATAATTCGACTATAACATTAAATGTCTAAATAAGGTGTATTTGTAGTCCAATATACCACATTTTACGAAGGTAATTGGAACACTCTGTTTAGACAATGAAAAAAACTTTGGAACCTCCTACATTTCATCTGATAATGAAACTGGTCCCAAATTTAACATGAATAATGTATTAATGTATTTCAGTCAGAATACAATGAACTTCCACGTCTTGAAATGTATTAGCCAAGGAGTAGATGTTTCCTTTGTCTTTAATTTAAAATATTATAATTTGACATTTTAATTTAAAATATTAGAATTTGACCATAAAATGAAATGACTAAATAACGTGTATTTGTAGTCCAATAAACATATCAACGTATGTTAGGTGTAGTTTCGGGTATTCCAGAATAATTTGATGTAGTCTACTTTTGGTAAATATGACAGTGAAAGATCTACTCCGGGGATATAATGCTATGAAACATTATGGGAACTCCAATTATTAGGAAGACATATATATGAGAAATGCGAAGTAAAACGCCTTCCTAGACAGAGCCGCCGACTGACCTGGCGATGCCAGAGCCACAAGTGTCCTGACAAGTGCCGAGATGACGGGACGATATGTTTGACCCCAAATCTCCCGTAATTAGCCCCGAGACGGCCACAAGGCGATATTGTGGCCGCCACAAATTGGACCTGACAAACAAAATCCCTTCACCTTGGCGACAAGCTTTTCGCTCCACAATATTTTCTCCTCTTCATCTCGCCTTTATGACGTTTCGTCCGATATTGAATTAAGGAACTTCGTTCGAACAGTTTTATTATAACTCGGTTTCCTGTACAGACCGTCACCGAAACCATTGTTAAATTTTGACTTGAATGTATATTCACACGAGTAAAACTTGTGATGTTTCTTATTACCCTATCAAATTAAAAATGAAACATTTCCAAATGGTGTGTAACCAGAATCTCGGATTAAATGTTGTTTAGTAGGATAATACGACCCTGATACTGAACGTATACGAAGTTTCCTGAACAGCTGGTGTTTCCCGACTTCATGCAAATCCATATTGAGCGATGTTGATGTATGCGCTTGGAACCAGGTGGAGAGGTAGGTCGGAGATGAATGCTAAACTACATAGAGGCGGCACACGTCAAGACAAAAACAACAGGAAGATTTTTCAGTTTAGCCATACATTTTTATATAATTTTTTAGATAAATATAGGGACTAAGTATTCACTGTAATTAAATATAGAAGGATCAAAACTGGCTAAAATAAATTACATTATATTTTTCCATTGTCATTGCAATATAGCCCAATATTGTAGTTTGAGATACATAGAATTTTTTGGTATAGATAAAGGTGGTGCCTTTCTAGCAGAGTAACCGGTTTTTAATATTGTTATATTATATTATATGGTTAATAGGTAATATTAACCATATAAAGTCCATTTTATCTATCATAACCCGATTGATCAGATGTATAACAGAGTCAAAACCTGCAGTTAGTACATGTAAATTAAGGGGTAATAATAATATATATATATATATATATATATATATATATATATATATATATATATATATATATATATATATTAGGTCTTAGCGATAATTTCGACCAGGATGTTTACCTAATGCTTATTTTCGGGTAACGCTGTTATTAAAACTGCGTTATAGATAAAATTACAACATTTAACATAAATTTAATATTTTTTAATTGAGCTTACATAGTACTACTTAACAGTACAAAAGAAAAGTTGTAAACGAATTAAACGAATAAAGTATTAAATACTGCAGTATTGCAAGAGATGTTCCAAAGTAGTTTCACTTGAAATCCATATGTGATGCTAAGCTGAAGAAATACTTCCTGTAAAAAGTATAGAAAGAAGACTGTCTGAGAACCTACTCTTTTATAAACCCATTTAAAATACTACAACGACACTAAAATTTTTCACTTAAAAATCATGATACTCACCGACCTTTCACATGATTTATTCTTAAAAACCATAAATATTTTATAGAATCCTTATAATCCTTACAGTATCCTTACAATAGCGTTTATTAAATATGAAGGAAAGCTTATTGAACACTTCAGCACTATCAACCAGTGATGAAGGGTGTGTATTATAATAATATACTAAGCGTATTACGTATATGTAAAATTTCATGAAGAATTAAAGTTTCGAGGTTACTTTCATGAATGATGATATTCAAATTATTTTTTATTTCATGACAGCTCAGACAAAGTGAAGCAGACAAACACTATTATTAGACATATTATACAAAATGTATAACGTTATGGTATTTAGGACACACCATCGTTATCAATAACATTCTCAAAACGTCATTTCTGTGCTCTTTTTAGCTTAACTTGAAATAAATATTAATGTCTAAAAGTTATGTGTGACTTCTAGATATTTATATTATTATAATATTCTACCTTTATGTATGCATACAGGAAATTTTCCTCGAGAATCAAAACTTAAAGAATACTTTCATAAATGACGAAATGAAATTCTTGTTGTACCACTGAACACACCAAGTGGAACAGGCAAAGGCTGGTTGTACCCCACAGAACCACTATCATGATATTTTTGAACAAAAGAATATCAAGTGATTGGTATAAAGATAGTGTCAATCCGTATGTTATGTATTTGAGAATACTAACATATTATTGTAAAAATGTATCACATTATAATATTTATAACATAACATTTTTATCAAAAACATTCTACAAACCTTATATCTGTGCTCTATTTAGTACAATTTGGAATAAGTAGGAATGTCTAAAAGTCATGTTAATTTAATTCCTAGACATTTAGGCTTCAGAAACTAAGTTTATTGTTATTGATCCCATTCGATTGAAAATAAGTTCTGTAAGAACATGCTTCAACTCTTTTTAGCATAAGAAAATATAGTAGTATCACTTGCATACTGTTTTAATTGATCACGTGACTTCTTGTACACAGTGAACCCAGTAGTATATGGCACATACAATATGTGAATAAATGAGCTCCCACTATCAATATCAAATCGATCTTTATAAGTGTAGATGCTGCAAAGTGTTGTTACTTACTTCGTTTACGTGATTCGTTTGGGTAAATTAAAATGTATGTTTACCATGTTAGTTCACAAAGAGTTGGATACATGAATACATGAAATGAATACATGAATACATATCATGTATTCAGAGTATCGGTATTGAACACACGCCTGAGAGAAGTGATTTGAACTCTAGGCTGAAGCTGAAGCTGGGAGCAATATTTCACATTACAAGGTGTTACAAGTGTTCATGACATTCTCAACTTAGGTCTGCTTAAATCATGAACTAACTTTCCTAATGTACTTTGCAGAAGGAACTGTATATTATGTAAATGTTGCAAATCTAGCTCTTACAACGGCAAGGTGTTTAACTTAGCTCCAATTTCGTGTCGTTATATATTTCTGTTGTAGAATATAGCAGTAGCTGAGTTAAATATAACAAAGCGTTATAAGATGAGTGATTAGTAATTAAATTAAAATTAGTTATTTGGTTGTGTATACAATTGGTATATGGTATTGGCAGAGTAAGTGCTTTCGCAAGACTTACGGTAAAATGTCTACATAACTTCATCGGATATAGCCCCCAAAGCCAAGACATAGTTTGAAATATTAACCAAAATGTACATAATTTACTAAAAAAAATTCAAATATCTTCAGATTTTGTTTAAATGGAATGTAAATATTAATTCGTAAATATCTTTGTACTACGATTTTTTCATTATTTCATTTCATTTTTATATTTTCTCTAAGCCTATTAGTTTTTTTTTAGAATTTACTATGTTTATTCGGTTATTGTATGGTTAAAATGTCTCCAACTGAGTATCTTTAACATTTTTTAGCACAATTTATATGTATTATTTATTTCGGTTTTGAGCAAAAGTTATAACTTTGGATCTTACAGAAACCTAACGAATCGCGTGATTTTAGTTACGTCTATCACAGGGTATAAATGGTGAATGACTACCTATACTACAAATATTTTAATATTGTTGACTTGTAAGATACTGCCAGTTTGAAATCCACAAATGCACTAAACTGTTTTAATAACGGCTGTGGTAGGTGACAAATACGTCGTGTTATCAATTAGATTCTATTTCAGAAATAATATTGCTGATAAATACATTATAGCCAGGGACAGTGTGTCATCTTGAACAAGGACAATCCAAACATGGACGCCTCTGTGATTTTACATACTAAGACTGGCCGAAGGAACACGCTACTGCTGATCTAGATAAGGACTTTGATAATATTAGGCCTGACAGTTGGTGCTGTGAGTTATTATTCCAAATTCTTTCAATGACTCGTCTGGTAATTATTATTTCAATTGCTTTTAATCTGGTGAAATAGGGTTATCATGGAAGCCTATTTCTTTGCAATATCGAGACAGGTGTAATAGATTTACCGGTGAAACTAATGAATTCACCAATGCTGTTAAGAAACAGAAAATATTGTTATCTGCGACGCTGTTACATTATATTAGTGTAATACGGCTGGCTATACAACGGTTTATTTGAAAAGCTGGTATATTTTTTAAACTGTCTGACAATACCATAAGGTATTGCATATAGAATGGAATTGGTACTGATAAATTTAGGGTCTAGGTTAAATTTGTTGTAGGTTTGTTGGTCGCTTCAATTTGTGAGTTTATTTCATTTGCCAAAACTGGAAGAAGACCTGGAATATTTAAGATTGGAAAGAAAAAAAGTGCCTTTAAAAACTGTGGTTATTGATTGCATTTGTGGGTGTTTTTAAAAACATACAAAATGCATCATTCCAGGATCAGCTGCAAAATGTTACTGGTCCTCTATGGAAAACGTAACAAGATTAGTTCACTTCTTATTCAAAAAACTAATAACATTATTTCTATTTATAAAATTTTAACTCCTGTTATGGAACATTAATGTGGACTCGTCTATTCGCTGTAGATGGGATATTAATTTATTAACAAGATAGGGGTACGCAACACTACGTCTTCGCTGAGGTTCATACAAAGTCTGTAGCTCATTTATAAAGCAACGAATGTTACCATATCACATTTTAAAATGTCATATGATTGTACAAAGTTTGTTTGAAATTGCATTTATTCTACGATTTGCTCATTTAGTCATATTAGTCATTTGAATATTTAACCATAAGACCAACGTAAAAAAACTTTCGATGACGTTCATCCACCTCCACTGACTTACATGCATCATCACTGAACCTATTGTTGCTTACATAGAAATTAAGCTTCATGCAAAAGTCCAAAGTTCAGTTCATTTTCGGTATATCGTGCATAGGTGGTCGGATAGACTGACGCTCAAACAGACAAAAATGAAATACCCACTCCCCCCTCGAGCTTTACTAACGCTCAACCAGTTAAATATTATTCTATATTATCTTGGTGTATACCATTTTATGAAGTAAAATGATACACATAAATTGTAACGATTTTCAGTGAAAATTTGTAAATAGATTTCATAAACTACATAAATGACAAATAAAATTTAACCTGAATCTACCAACAACTACTACGAAATTAATATTTAAAGACAATATTCAGCATCGTCATTATACATAAAGGACTTCCTTTTAGAGGAGTAATACCACACGCAACCAATAAAAGCTATTTAGAAATAATTTCTATTATGAGAAAACCAGATTTCCAGAGTGAAAGTTTTAGTGATACACACTAACATATTACAATTAAATCTACAATGTATCACTCAAAGTTGCGATTAGTGCAAATTGCACACAGTATACCCTCACTATCAAAGATCTACAAGGAATTGGGTGCACTGTAACATAATACAATAATGTCGCCCTTGTTACAGTGTCTATCTAGTGTCGTCTATCTTGTATCCTCGTTTTGTCTAGTATTTATTAGATGTGAGTGTAAGATATGTAGCTTATTGCAAAACCACTGATAACGCGATTATTTATCCACGAAAAGTAATTCCGAGTAAATTAATATGGGTTAATTTGGTTTTTATAAGAAAGCCGTAAGATAAATGTTTGGATTGGTTAACCACGTAACAGTAAATAATAATTTTTTTAAGGAGAAGCCGATCTCCCTTTATGCCTTATTCTGCCCGTCCTCATGGGCCACTGGCCTGTGCGAGGATCTTATCAAACAGAATAAGGGGGAGAGTCGATACAGTACAAGGTCGATGGTACTGATAAAAAGTGCAACGGTCACAGACAGGATTTGCACCTGCGCTATCTTTAACTCAGACTCAAAGTCCAACGTCTTAGACCACTCGGCTATCGGCACTCCCAATTAAAATATGGTTGGTTATATATGTATACATCGTAATATCATATTACTGCGGTGTTAGTATCAAGGTTGTAGAATAGAACACAATCAAGATTAAAATCTTTGTAAAATTTAGAATGATTTAATTATAGAGCAATAGTGTTTTATTACATAAAACCACATTGCATAAACGGAACAGCTTATTTACCTGATTATACATTTTTACATTTGTGTGTAATGTGTATTGACAAAATCATCATGATACTACTGGTACCTTCGGCTTTACTTTATGCGGTAAAATTTCTCTCTTAGAACAACAATATTCTTTCCTGATAAAAATAATAACCCTTATCTGGATGTTTCAACAAAACCTAGCAGTCTAGGAACGGAGAGCCTATAAACACAATCGATTTCCACTGGTTTTTCCATGCAATCGATAGAGGAATTTCTTACAGTACAGAAATCGATGGTCAGAAACGCTAGTTTTGCTAGAGGTCGAAATGAAAGGGTGCCAAAAGGGTTAAAAATACAAAACTATGCTTTTTCAAACCTTATATTTTTTATATCAAATATCCAAATAATGTTAGATCAACGATTGTACATTGAATATGGTTAGGTGACGCCATTCAGCATTTATTATAAGATATATATTTGTATAAGAGGGCAATAGTAACCTTAGTTTTTAGCTCACTTCCAAAATCATTGTTTTAAGTATTTCAAGCTAAGAAAAATATTATCTTATAAGAAGAATTTTACTTTATTTTTTTACCCTTTTGATACATTTTCATTTCGATCTTTACTAAAACAACCAAGGCTGACTATTAATTTCTTTCTTGGGAAAATTTCTCTATCAATTTCAACAAGAACCAAGTTGTGTGCTTATACAGTGCGAGTTGCCTCTCGGTTCCTGAATTATAAGGCCAACACTTCTCCATATAAAGAATGGTTGGTAGGTTAAGTGTTAACAATATAAATATGTCTACAAATAACGTAACTATGGTAAGCAGGGTTGATTCAGTATGAATAGAGTTTAGCTCCAGTTCACCTTCCTCTTAGTGCATCGGCTACAACATCGTAGTGCACTCAATTGTGCACTTGACAAGACGGTGAGAATACCTCTTCACCTAGATTAGACTATATCTTGCAGTCTAGGTGTCTCTGATCACTAAACGGTGTAAAGATATCATCTCTTTTTCGTCACCGACATTTTCAGACGAAGATCACTCCAGATTCCAGTATGTATACCACCAAGGAGAAGAAGAACTGGAGCTAAATTAACATGATTAGTTCTATTGCATCATGATTACTCATCGGTTCAGGAAAATAAATAAATGCTAATTCCAATTGATCAATTTGCAAGCAACAGAAATATATTTTCCTGCTTGACCACACCAGATTTGATGTTATCAGATGTAATCATAATATAATCTTTACATCACACGTAATTATAACAATAAAATAATCAGCTGATATACGCGTAACCAATTAAAGACTTAGGCAATCCTTGCGATACTAGTTGTGTAATGAAAGCTTTGACTTGACATATGGCGAGGAAAGTTGATCACGTGGGGTACCAATGGCCTGCTGGTCTAATGGATATGGCGGTTATCACAAGATAACTGAGTCAAGCAATGTCGAGTGAGGCTGTTTCTTGGATGGGTGACCGCTGAGCGATCCTTCATTTCAAAAGTTAGTCCTGTCGTTTCTATTTGACCCATGGAAATGGAAACAAGACCTGTGCCCCTTTCTACTAAGATCCTCTCGTCACCAAAGAACGACATTGTTATATATAAGACTAGTATCGTTTATACTATTTACCACATTACAAAACATATGTTTTACAAATAATAAATGAACTGAATTTTCCAGACATCGCCACTGCACTTAATATTCCTATAATGTTTGTATTACAAACCATCCAACTGTAAAAATGTATAATTTCAACAAACGTATCCTGTATTTCACTGTTGTACACCTTAGTCTTGATCAACATGTTCAAAGTGTCACATTTTAAATGTTTCCTTGACATTGATTAAAATAAAAGTACGTGAATGGTTGTACAAACCAAACTCAGTGTGGAGGTTGGCACAGCTGTTACTGTACAGCTGACTACCGGCGAACCTGACCACACCCTCTCCACCTCCGCTCTACACAGTGTTACCAATCTGTTAATCTGAAATTGTGCACGATTTTTTTATACTTAAATAGGAGTAAAAATATGTAGAAACGTGTACACTTACACCAAAATATGAGTTAAAAATAATATAGTGATTGGAAAGGAACTTCTAATAATCCTCATGTAGATTCATAGTATAGCAAAACTTTAATCAGACACGTCAAAATTCTTAATTCCGCTAATGCAAATTTGTTTAAAAGGTCAGATTACACAAAAAACTATTGATCAAATCCATCAACTTCATGTCTGGATTCTTCTTGAAGTACACACACTTTTAGTTGTTTGTGAGTAGTAATAATTTATTCAGAAATAATGATGATAGAAATTGATGAATGTCTATCGTGCGTCACATTCTCTAATGCACAAAGTGCAACTAATCGATTCAGTCACTGATCAATGTAACCACATGTTTAATGCACCTGCGTTATTACTCAGACGGAAACGAAATGGGCGACCATACCGGACAGCCAGGGGCGATATTCAGGAAAATAACATCTGACGTCAAGGAACTATGATCGGATAGTAAAAAAGGAATTATATCTTAGGAATTAAAAGCAATCATTTCAACCAAGTTTCATTTATTTCAACTCTTAATATTATTATTTTACATTGTTATGAAAAAAACCACCTTGGCGTCATGGAGGTAGTTTCATTTTAAAGGTATGCTGGGGAATTCGATGAGGTAATGATTAAATTGGTAGTTTTCAGTGCATTGTTGGAATAGTTTACAGACCTTGTAGATAGAGTACAGTATATTATTTATTACTGGAAGTCTTAATTTGTAATGAAATGGCATTACCTTTAGCTTGATTTCAAGATAAAATGATAGCTAAGTGAGGCAACGTACATCAAGTTATGTACCGACTGAAATAGGTAGAAATTTAGAGATATGTAATCAGATATTCTTCATTTTCTTAGGTATGATTATGACACAACTTTTGTCAATCTTAAAAAACTATTGAAGAGAGTTTCATGAATACGCGTATAGAAAGGACTAATGATATTAGTAAGTAACTTATCATTGCGTAAAGGCTACAAATACAAAGTTTATAAATTTGTTTCAACTTAACATAAGGTCAACTAAACTGAGCTAGTGTGATATTCATCTAAATACAAGTGATTTTTCTGATACCTACATATATTTACAGTTTTTTTATCGATTTAGATTTATAATACGATAACCATCGGGTAAATATGGAAAAAATTGAAAAATATTACAAATATTAAAAATGGAGAAATGGTACTATTATCTTTTAAGCTATATTACTAGTTAATACAATAGATAACATATTTTTTTAAATAGTGGGGTTTTTCCGATGTTCGTACAAATTTTTAAGGCGTGGTTTGCGCCCCCATGGAAGTTTAAGAACGATTATTATTATTATTTTAATAATTCTCTGAGGTATTATGTTATACTTATTCCCTAATGAATCGAGTATTACTTTTACGGTAAAGTCTGTAAAGTCTGTTGGAGTAGGAGATTTTTACTCATGACTGTGTGTCTTAAGAAATGATTTAAAATTTCACATATGATTCTTTAAAGGTTTTCACATAAAACACTATAAGAAGTCTCAAATCTACAAATATGAAATACCCAAACGGAAATGTTTGAGGTAATAAAATATTACACTCAAACTAAGCATAGTATTACGATTATGCTGCAACCACAGTGAAACCCAAAAAACATCTCCCAGATCTCCAAAGGCAAGCTATTTATAGTAATATCCTATTTTAATAAGAATAAATCTATATGGATCTTGCCGAAGGCCACACGATTTTAATACCGTCGTTGAGCATCGGAGAGTGTCATTATGTAGTGTAGTGAGGAGGGTCGCAAGAATTTGGAACCAGGGATACTTATGATTGATTATATTTCTGTCCTAGAAAGTAAAGTTGCAAATAATAGGTTCCAATATCATATGATGAGTGGAGATGACAATCAGTCGTTTCCCATCACTGACAGAAGAGTTGGTTTATAACGGCTTTATTAGATTATCCAAACAAGTATGATATAGGATAGATCAGGTGAAGATCACCTCTTATCATTATCTTCTATGAAGAAATGCCTTTCGTTGAAAATATGAATTTCCAAATACACTTCAAATGAATAACACCACGCTGGGGTGAGACAAAATTGATTTGTGAGACAATTGTTTCTCAGGGATACTGCTCGACAATGTCTGCCGAGTATCGGTTTCCGATGAAATCTGTGCCTGCAAGCAAAATTGGAGAATACTAGGTGATTTGGATTATTACAGGAATTATTACTTACTTTAAGATGAGGTTCAAGTGAGGGATTTCCATGATGTTCTTTTTATTAACCACTCTATATTCAATAGGGGTTAGCCAGCAACGAACGCTTAGTCAATGTGGGTTAACTAAAGAATGTATAACCAATGAGGATGACTTAATACCAAATGTCTATTGAATGAAGTCAAAAAATGAACTACATTGATAGGTAGTGCAAGCGAAGCTGCGTAGAACAGCTGGTTTTTTTTAAACAACAAAGCTATAAGAGCCTTATGCAAGGGCTAAAAAAAGTCGTCTGCATTGGCGAAATCTTGATTTTTTCCCCACAATAACAATGTTGAATTTCAAATGCCTTTACTACTTTACTTTCATTCGTAGATATATGAAAGGTGTCTCATTTTAAAGATATCATTAATACGCATTCCAAAGTATTTTTTCAAACTTTTATTAGGTAATTTAGAAATAATATTTTTGTATAATGAAACGATAAATGATTAAATATTCTTACACATTACAAGAAAAACTATAAAAAAATGTTCCGTTGCATATTAATCGTATACATATGTTAAATGAGACATCCCCATATCTACTACTGAAGGGCCTAGAAATGCGTTCAGTTTAATATTGTCCCCATAGGATAAAACTAAACGTCGTTTCACTAAATCCGGCACTTACAACGTATTTAAAGTCTATTTGGCTATAGGATGGGTAACAGGAATCGGAGTAACGTCGCATTGACGATCTGTCTGTCTATCCTTACGATGTTTCAAAAATAACTGATCTGTAGAGATTGACATTTTGTATGAAGTTTGTTTCTAAATAGATTATACTGAGTTTGATGATAGTGCATGTCACTCCAAGGATTTTGGGACAACGTTAGCTAGTATATCTACATCGTTCTTATGGGTAACAATGACGGCCACGATAAAATATCAACATAAATAAATTTTTAAATAAACTGAGTATGCTCATATGTTTAAGTTGTGACAATTTATTTCAGGAGTCAGAAAGAAAAATAATAGAGTTCAACCAGTTAAATTAATGAGAAATTCACTGAGAAATCGGTAACGAAATTTGATTTTAGTGCACTCTTAGTAGTCCTAGCACATCGGAACTTTTATTATTTGAACACTGCTATGAAACCTAACTTAATGAACAAAAATACAAATGTATCATGTTGCAAGATATCTTGACGGAGACTTCATATGTAAACTTCATGCATGAAACTTCATTGACAAGAATGAGTACTTTGATAGTGCATGTCAAAACATAGAATTCCCTTTGATTGAGCTGCATTGAAGCCTATGATCACTCAGTAGTCTGACACAAATTTCGTTTATCTGTCAGGACGTATAATTGTTTCCGTATGATTGTCTGTTTATTTGTCTAACTGTCCGCAGGACAAATTGAGCAAAAATTAACTTTTTATAGATCTCAAAATCTTTTCTCAGCGAAGCCTATTTCTAAGATAATATTGGATTTTTTGAGTTAAGGTCAATATTAACAAATATAATTTATTATGCTATCAAAGAGAATAATCTATGTAGTTAAGTCTTGCAAAGCCATTCATTCAGCGGTGAATAAACCTTGCAAAAAATTCTTGATTGTTGTGTCAGTAAGGTGAGATTAATTGTTAAGCAGACCGACCAACACAATACACTAGTATTCCGCAGTTAATTATAATTGCAGCAAATGAAACTCCAACACATGAAGTAGGTGACTAATGCGTTAAGACAATACAATCAGTGGAATTTGTTTATTTAAATTCAAATATCGACAACGTAATGTAATTGTAGAGTTGAACCCGACTGGCGAGCACTCGGTATAATTAACCCGTTTGATGTCTGGACCTAGTACGGTACATCAGTGAATATTGCATGACCTTATTCTAGACTAGCGTCTATATTCTAGAAATTGTGATTGTCAATGGTTTAGTTATACTAAATGTATTGTATTAGCAGATATGTCCTGAGAATAATGTACAATATTGTGTAATACATCAACGAATTGTATTCAATTGGTTTGAACAAAATGAAATGAACATACATTTTAACCTTCATTTATATAAAATAATTGTCAGTAAAAATGACGAATATCAAGGAACATGTTGGTTTTATAACAAATTAACAACTTCATTGGCTGTATATTCGTTTTACTACCAGGAACTTTAAATTTAGGATCATAATTAAATGAATCAATAATTTCTTCTATTCGATTCTTTTTGTCTCTCTTAATGACCAGCTATTTGTTTGCTTAAATACAAATATTATTGATTTAATCATTACAAAGTAGAGAATAATAGTTTCAAAAGTGGAAAAAACCACGAACTGAAGAAAGGGATATATTTAATACATATGCATTTAACATTTACCGTTCTTTAAAATATTGTTAAATATGAAAATGAATTATTATTATATTTCATACAATAACTAGCAGTTGGATTAAGAAATGTCTAAGTAGTGTGCGTTAGCAAATGTATAACCAACTAGCAGTTACCAGCTGTTTCGCATGCAATTTCTTAGATTTTACACCTACCTGTATATGACCACGTATAGTTCGAGTTAACTATATTTCCAATGCCAATTTTGACTTTGCATTTTTCCCACGATAGAGAAAATATGTTAAAAAATGTATATTTATCGTTATTTTAATTTACTCCGGTCTTAGTATTTTTTTGCACCAAAGCTGCTTTGGCTCTCTCACAATGAAGAAAATATATTTAAGTACACAATTCTAAAAAGCAAACTTTTGTCAGAAGACAACTTAAACAGATTTCATAACAGTCCTTAAATGTATAGTAAAACAGACTACGTTGTATTTTATATCTGCACTGCTAGCAGCTACCCCCTCCCTTGCTCGTAATTTAGTAGGCGTTTTATCTCTACGACCATTGCTGGTTCGAGTGAATTATATTTCCGACGCCAATATTTTGAGTTTGCCTTGTTTCTTAGATCAACAAAATATGTCAAAAAGTTTATAATTATAGCCATTGTAATTTACTTTTTTCTTAATATGTTTTACTCCATAGTTTATTTTGTTTTGTTTTCTATCAAGAAAATATATCACAGATCAGAAAAGCCTACTTCTGTCGAAAGATAACTAAGATGGGTTTCGTATCAGTATTTAAATTTATAGTAAAAGTTGTTTTAATATTTTAGAAAACGTAGGGCTGGAATTGGTACATTAGTTCAAAAGAACTCTCCAGCAAAATTTCATCTAACATAGTTTTTTCGACTGCTTCAAAAGGAGTCTCCGGAGACAAATTTTGAACTTCTTATGTTTTAGGACATTAATAAGGTAATTTCCTAAATACAGAAATCTAAATTCCTAATCAGCAAAAAATGTAAACAAATAGCAATGTTTACACAGAACAGTTAATTATATTTAACAGCCTCATTCAATTGATATGGTCACAACTAATGAGACCAAGATGGCATTTTAGCTTTTTAACGACCAGTGGGCCGTAGCCCGGAGGAATATTAAAAATAAGGATAGGCCTATATTCATCCCAGGAACCGTAAGAATGTCCATGTAAAACTTCAGTAGAATTGGTTGGATCGTTTAATCGTGAAAACAGAATAAACAAGCAAAGGCACTTTCACATTTATAATATTATTAGGATATTTACCAAACGTTTCTTATGTTTTATAATGATATAATAACACTTTTAAAATTATTATCCTTCTTTTATGGATATTTATAAGGAAACATCATATTAAACCCAAACACAAGTAGAGTAAAAAAATAATATTCCCTGTCTATAGTTTGAAACATTTATAGAGCGTTTACTTATAAAAATCTTTGCACGAAGAGAACTATCTTTATGTAATGAACTAAAATTAAACTAACTAGTAGATTTTGTTTTATGGTTTGTTTCCTCCAAAAATAACAATAAAACAATAAACCATTAATATATTTTAAGGTAGGAAAAGAACAAAGTAAAGATATAAATACGTATTTATCGAAGTATTAATATATATTTATATAGTTGTCCTATGATTGTAGTTTCTGAATTTTTGACAACAAAAGTATATTCTTAAGTGTATCTCACTAAACACTCTTGGGATAAGTGATAATTTCTGGAATATACTTAAATCTCTTGATCAATTTGGATTTAAGTTGAAATAGCTGTGTTTTTGTTCCCTGAAATCGGAAAGTGAAACAGGTTTTATTAGTACCTGTAAAATAACTACATTTCACGATATTTGATTAAAAATCGTACTTCCAACGAATTCAGTAAAATATAACTATTTTAGACCAGTGTAAAGGTCAAAGTCCTTAGCATTTAGTAAACCTGCTTGTAATGTAATATATGACGGAGTTCTATGTAGTTTCAAAACGGAAGTAGGCATATTTTAGGATCATATTATTTCAGTTTTCCTGGTTAAGAGATTCAAATGTAATTTTGCATGTGAGATGGTCAGCTAGATTACGAACTACTCTAATTTTAGGCTTTGCGCATACATGAGCACTTCTAGGCCGAATATGTTATATTTATGACGCCATGACTGAGTTTGCCTTGTTCTAATTAGGAAAATGCGTAAATACGTAGGTCTGAGAAGCCTTAAATATCCGGTAAAAATAGCTTTGTTGGGCTCTATGATTAGCATTAAATTTATATTAAAAGTATGATAATAATTTTTTTCAATTGCATTACACTAGTTAAAAATATATTTTAGTAAAACCTTTTAGCGTCATACTCTGTGCCATCAACGGTAGCGGAAAGTGTTGAAAAAAGAAGATTTGTTACTATCAAGCTTAGTCTATGCATTCTAAACTAGAAAATTTATGTAAACATATTTAAAATAGTACTTAAATTGTTTAAACATGTGTTTGTGGTTTTATTTTCCAATATTTTAATAGATGATTATATCTAATAGGCTCTTTTAATTCATAACATGTGTTTGCTGCAATTAATTTCTTAAGGGAATTTTCGCAACTTAAGACCCCCAGTGGGGTGGAGCACTAATGTTGCAGTGAAAAATCCTTCCTCAGTGCACTTCTAGGGCGCATAAACACATATACCAAATGTAATGTCTCTATTAAAAAATTAGCCTCTATTAATTATTTCATGGTTTTTGATGAGCGGTGATGAATCAGTCAGTCTGTCAGGACATCTCTTTTTATTATATAGATTTGGTCAGTAAAATTATTGATTTAGTTTGTAATGTTGACAAGGGAAGAAACCTGTTTAGAAGTACCCACATATTTTTGGTCAGTTATAGGCTTCATAGATTACGATGATCAAAGTCTCCATTTAGATGGACATAGTGGCTATATTTGTTTAAGACAATAAACATTACAATACCTAACATAATATTATAATACAATAAACATATAATATCACAGTTTTATTTATCAGAGTTATTTAGTTTATTCAAAAGTACTGAATTGAACAAATGTGTGGATATTTTCAAACATTGCAATTTGTGTTAGGTCATTGTTTTAGATGGTTAGGAGTTTTTTTAACTAAAATCCACTAGAATTATTCATTTTAAATTTAGAGTGTCATTTGTAACAAATTTTAATGTATTGGAATTTGTGTTGTTTGTTAAAATTTATAGTAACCGATCTTATATGTATCGTAAATTCCATTCATACCTATCCATCTTAAAGTTTAAATTTTAGGAAAAAACTGTAGTTTACATTTAGCAAGGATTTATTTGAATGAGCAATATTTGAAATATTGCAATCATTTATAAAAACAAACACCAAAATAACTTTTGGAAATGTTAATTTACGTTTTACATTTTTAAGTCTTTACACTCAAATCTTTTCAAAATTGTCCACCAATTATTTTTGGGGTTGTTTTTAAACAAACATTTTCAGGTCTACAAGATTACAGAAACGTGCACATTCAATTCAATATTAACGTATAAAATAAAATAGTTATTAATTCATCAAGAAAGAGGCAAATTCGTTGGTCACTATATCACAATCACTCTTGTATGTCCATGTCTCTGCACGGAACCGGCCCTGCCGCTAGTCGAGACTCTCCGGCGCGGTGGCGGCAAAGCTTGTCGCTGTGTCGACAAGTACGCAGCAGGTGTTTATGCGATAATACAGGATCGCTGTGTGCCCCCGTCCACGACACACAAAGCTACCATTGTCACCGACACATAAAACAGCCAAGCCCTTTAATCTCGCCTGTGGCTGTCGCTGACCGTCGTGTTGTTTGCGAGCAAGGGTTTTTGCAGCCTCCGTTCTCGACGCAGCGCTGCTTGCTGGCTTACAATGGGTTTATTCTATTATTCCATTTACTTCTATTGTGAAGTTTACTGTCCATAACGCGTTGTCAAAATGTTATTAGATTACAAGTTATACACCTTCATTTGTTTTATGATAACACAAACACAGCGTTCACGTGAAAATGTCTCATGTCTGTCATTTCTAGTATTTATTAAATGATTTATTAGCTAGAGTGTCATGAATTTGGAAACAACTTTACAAATCTGAAGAATTCTCATCACGATCTTACAAGATATTCAGTGAGTGGAAATTGAAAATCATTTTATATTGCGCAAAACATGGTAATTTCTATTAGTATTAACTACTAATACTTTTATAGATATCAAACTACTTGAAGTACATAGGCTGTTGGAATCCAAAATGACAATCATGCAAATTAAAGTTTAGATGTTATTTAACTAAAAGCTTAAAACGAATTAGGAAACACAAATTTTAGCTTAGGAGCAGTAATTATTAAAGGGGTGAACTGATTTAAGGGTGAAATATAGCGGTATAATCAAATAATATCTTAACGATAACGTTTAGCAAATACTTCTTGTTCAGCGCAAGGAACGTTTGGCTTGATATTTCCGGGACATTTCATTCCGATTAAGAAGACATGCAAATGATTTAAAGTTTAGCCGAAATCTATCACTTCTATACTTGAGTTCACTTTAGTTCTACTGATTAAATAGTAAGTTTGATAAACATCTTGGGTGTCCTTGTGTGAATACTTACATTACAATTCCTGTTCTTACAAATAAATGGTGAAATTAAAAACTGAATTAACAAAATTAAGCTAAAATCATTTAAATTTGTAATTGAGTAGTTCTCGTTAAACTAATTTGGAAAATACAACGTGATGGATTAATTATACGAATATCCATCACGTTTGTATAACTCATAACCAGATGCGAATATGCCCGCACTTATAACCGGGCTAGACCCTCGCTCATTATGTGTTTTATTTCCTAACTTTGGCACTGGTAGAACTGTTTCAAACTTTTAGTTTCAAATATTGTTTTAATATGTCAATGAAATTTAACGTATACTGAACCTTATGACATTAATTTGTCTTGGATTTAAACTACACATCAGAAACCTGATGTCGCCTAGTTATCTTTAGCTGCTACAATAAATAGATAATAATCTAAAATATAACTTTTATATGTTTTATAAATGAAATGACATGTTATTATTAAATTGGTTTGGAACACAGCAGCGAAACAACCAACACATTGACATGCTTCAAATAGTGTTATGGTTTTTAACAAATTAGGATTATTTGTTACACGTAGTCTTAAGAACCTACGTCCAATCCATTGTATTATCTCCGTTGTTATATTTTGATGGTAACTAATGTTTTCATTATAACTGTTATATTAGAAAGCATAATTGCGAAACTTATATATGCGTGTTTCACAATAATATATTTGAATTTTTAAATTTAAAGTACTAAAAGATTTTGATATAAGATATTTAAAATTTTAAATAAGATATTTTTAAGGTGGATTTTATTTTTATATAATGCCGAGAAAATTAACTCATTTTTTACTTGCATAGAAGTAGAGAAAAGGTTTTAACAGTAAAGTCTTGAGACATACTTCAATATACAAATATCGAATTGTCTTTGGCGGGCGCGGCATAATCGTCTGCACGCCCAATTTTTAATAACTTTAAAATCAAATTTCAATACTACACACTACACTAATGCTAAAATAACTTTTTATATTTTATTTCCATATTTCTATATCAGTATTTTTTGGACATTTTCCTCTTCTAAATCGGACTGTTCAAGTAAAATCTTCTAATTACATTAATGTATATTATGATAAATACTTTAAAAAAACCCGTCTTCTTTTTCCTTAACCTTATTAAATTACTTACTGACTGTTTAGCCATTTCCGTTCAAGTGGAAGGATCCATAAACGTAAATGCTCTTAAATGTTTGGTAATGAAAAAAGACAATTAAACTGCCACATACCTAAATTATGAACAAAATAATAGTCATGTTACTGTGAAACATTTAACCAATACACTACATAAATTACTTTATGGCTTGACATTTACCAAAGTGTGTAACAAATATATTAGAATCAGTTATTAAAGTGAGACATAAAAATATTTAGACCACGTATGCAACAGATCGAATTTTCACTGAAACACTAGGCAGTTTAGATCAATCCATATTTGTGTTTGAATTCCTTATTATAAAAAAATATTAGGTATTTTTATATCTTAAAATAAATTTCCGCATAATCTCAAATATAAATTCTTTTTTTATTGTTAAAATTAAAACAATATATTAAATATACCTAATGTCTTCAGAGAAAAAAATAACACCGAGCAAATTATAGGTATTTTAATATTATGTTAGTAGTTGTAATTAATGACTAATAATTTTATGACTGGACACTGAACTACAGGTTATTTGACTCGTGGAGATGGGTTGGGTTCTACCTTATTAGTAGTCAGCTGAATCTCACACCGGCATGGGTTGGCAGGACACACAGACACTCGCGCACAGTTCTGTCTCACACGCGTGCACGCCGCACAGTGCGATAGTACCAGACACCCCGTCCCCCCCACCCGGTCAACTGCACCACCCACCGTCACATCGTCCCCCACCATCACCGGCCCTGGTGTTAAATCATTGATAATGTCGATTTATTTGCGTATAATAAGCTTGTCCTCGGTGGCAGCAGTGCGTCAATGGAACGCGTTACGAACGCACCTAATCTAAATACCCATCGCGGGTTATTAATATAGTAATCAGACCTAGGCCCGCAACGACTAATGATATCAATTAACACAGATTGGTACGGTGATCAGTTTTTTATTTTATTTACGGACCGTTACTCTAATGAATTACGCCGGTTCCAAGACGGATGTGTTTCATTAGATTGGGACGAGTAGTTTCGTAATTATTGAAGCATGTAATATACACATGTTCTCATCGCTGTAAGAATTCCACTAAAGTCTTACATTGGGTTCTCTTCGATTTTGGAAAAAATATAACCTAAGCTGATTTGAAAGTTGCTAATTTTTTTTATACAGGGAAATTTGTAGATCGATATTAAGCTTGAGAACAGTAACATCTTGATACATATCAATAAAAAGCAAACCAACTTCGAAACCTATAAAAACCATATACAGTAATAAAGGAAGTAGAGAATAAATAATTATTTAAATCTGAGAAAACTACGCTTATTCAAATAAAATTTATAAAAATTGTGTTTTATTTTATTATGTGTGTGTGTGTGTGTGTGTGTGTGTGTGTGTGTGTGTGTGTGTGTGTGTGTGTGTGTGTGTGTGTGTGTGTGTGTGTGTGTGTGTGTGTGTGTGTGTGTGTGTGTGTGCGCGCGTGTGTGTGTGCGTGTGTGTGTGTGTGTGTGTGTGTGTGTGTGTGTGTGTGTGTGTGTGTGTGTGTGTTATATATAAACTTTTGAATTTAAACTATTTTTAAACTAACTTTAGAAAATCAACTAAAAATTTAATTATATTTTATTATTGAGTGGTAGAGAAGTCTTGACACCCGTAACTCCGCCTCTTTAATAAAAGCATTTTCATCTAATTCCTATTTATTGACTTCTTCATTCTCTTTTTTATAGGTGTTTTGAATGGTTCTGAGACTATTACAGTTTAGTTTTTCATCCTCATTTTTAGTACATATAAATAGATTAAGTTTTATATAGCTCCGAAAGAGTTTTAGAACCTTTACTGTATGATTTTATGTATTTGTTTATGGTATTATAGACAGTATTTACATTTCATTTTTCTGACTCCAAAAGTGTTCGAACAGGTACGAACCTCATTTTCTTATCGATTTAATTTCTTTCCGACGGTATAACTATTATGCACTTGAGAAATAATACATAATACAATAATTCATTTAAAATTTAAATAACAAACAGTTAAGTTATAATATCATTGTTAGTTTTAAAAATTAATGTCAGATGTTTCAGGCTGTAACAAGAAGAAAAACTTTACAAAAGCAATCTAAGTTATACAGCCGCGATTAAAAGGCTATTATACAATAAATAGAATTATAAATAATTATGTAACAACTTTACGGAATAAGTAAGAATTCGTAAAAAACGAAAGATGCCAAACAGTTAAATAGGATTTAAATATAAGTAGCAAACAATAAATAAGCTTCATTTAATAAATAAGAATATAAATAAGTATAACTAGCAATACATAAACTTGAACAAGATCATAAATATAAATAACAAAATATAATAAACGTTTACAACAATTTTAACGAATAGCAGGCACCTTCATAGTGCTGTTCAGAACTATGACAGTATATGCACCAAATTGTGCTTCAACTAATGGAAAGTATAACTAGACAGGTCCAGTTCATCTAGTCTACTTATATATGAGAGTATGAATAATAAATATATGCATCTTTAGGAGCAATGAATAAACAACACCGTGTTTAAATACAGTCTACACTTTTAAAATTGTTCACCTAAGCCCCTAGCAACAACATACGAGAAGGCTGTAATGTTAATTTTATCGACCACAATCTCTGTACTTTGGGAATTATAGAACGGATCCCAAAATGCCTTAAGCAGGGTTTTGAGAGGCTCCATTCAAAATGTTAACTTAAAAAAGTTATATGTATTTAATATTATAAGTTAAGTGGTGGTCGTTTCCTGAAAACTACATCCCAATAATTGATCCCGTTTTTTTTCTCTTTTTCATGTTTAAAATACTTCCTAGACGAACTCTGACATAACCAGGAAAATGTCCAATGATATGTGAAGGGAACAGGATTTTTTCCGGACATTTACCATCGTTCAGTGATAAAAAATCAGTAATACTACGTTTCGAGATCTGCAATCTGATATCTTCTTCAGGTATATAACTAACCTAACACATACCTTGGATATTCCGTTCCATTCCAATGATATATCCGAAGAAAGTTTTTTTATGTACCTAGCTCCATTATTTGCACTATAGCTTGCATTGATATTCTGCGATAGATTCAATCTAAATAACTTTTATTTCAACACTAGCTGTTACCCACGGCTTCGCACGCAAATCTTAAGAACCGAAGTCCTTATATTACTTAGTAAAAGCAATTATGCGCAATTGGCTGCGGGTAACAGCTAGTTCGTCAATAAATTCGTAGTATTTTATAACGAAAACTCTTCATTTTCAATAAAATACCAATTACAACCAAATACCCACGGCTTCGCACACGATTTCCTACAGAAAGATTGGGACATAGGAGGCATATTTCTTTTGAATTTCGTTATTACCCTTCTGAGATAAATGATAGTCACTGAAAGATACTCCAAGCTCATGATCTATTTAAGATTTAAATTTTAAAACAGTCTCAATATGCACCTGTGAAATAACTGGAATTTTTCTCCAATGTTCTATGATTTTTGTATACAATTGAACTATATTAGACCATCGTGGACAGGAGTCAAAAAGTCGGAATTCATTAGCGCACATACAATGTAATAAATGAAGGCGCTCAATGTAATTTTGAAACGAAAATAGGCATATTTTAGGTACATATTATTACAGTCTAATGATTATGAGCTTCAGATGTTAAGCGAAATTGCGTATGGTTTTTATTTTAGGCTTTGCGCGTGTATCACGTCTGGATCAAATTAGTTATATCTCCGATGCCATGATTGAGCTTGCTTTGTTGTCTCGATTGAGAGAATATGTACCCACGGAGTTTTAAGAACCATACTTCTGTCAAAAAAACAACTAAGGTTGGTTTTATAACATTCTTTATATTGTAGCCAACATAAGATAGTAATTTTGATATCTGCATTGCTCTTCTGATCAAGCACGAGCATGGTTTATATTAGATAAATATTGCAGTTAAAGGTGAATTTTTACGTCAGATTTGAATTGTATTATCTGGATAGTAAAGTCTATGTTTAACAGTGATTGCAGAAACAGTTGAAACAAAATTTGCTGTTTCTCTTAAGCTTACTCTATGCTTTCAAACTATAAGTGTAAGGAAATTTAAAATAGTAATTAAATGATATAAACATAATATATTTCTTTTGTCGCATTATATATGTTTACAAAGAACAGCTGATTAAATTTGAAAAGGCTCTTTCACTTAATAACATATGTTTGCTGCAATGCATTTCTTACGGATATTTCTGTAACTTTTAGAAACCAGTGGGGCGGAATCCTGAATCGGGAACGAGATAAAAAGTATCCTATGTCCTTCTCCCAGTTCTTAGCTACCTCCCTACCAATTTTCAGCCAAATCGGATCAGCCGTTCTTGACTTATAAATATTGTAACTAACACGACTTTCTTTTATATATATATATAGATATGTTATTGTTAAACCCAGCTGTACTAAGGAGTTTCAATAATAATCTGAAAAGACACTTGTGGTTAGCAGAGTTGGAATGATGTAACGTAATTTTATTATTAGTCCAATAACCACTTAACCTTCCTGATTAGTAAGAATTAAAGCACTTTAATTGTAGTACTTTAAGTTTTAAGGCATACCCAAATGACAAGAAAACTAATAAAACGTTGTTTTATTTATTTAATTATATAAATCAATAGAGTGAATAAACTATAGGGTACGACCTGTAAAAGAATCGCAATGAAAACCATGCTTATTTTGTAGGAACTAATGGAATATTCACTGTCCAGGTAGAAACTAGTAGAACATATACTGAGTTTGTAGGAACTACTGGAAGAGACACTAGTCTGGTAGTAAGTAGAGGAAGATTTTATGTCTGGCAGGAAGTAATGGAAGTTGTATTGGTCAGGTTGAAGTAATGGAAGATAAGAAGAACAATGAACTTTTAGGAACTAATAATAATCGCATTGGTCTGGTAGAAAGTAACAGAAGATATAACTGTCTTTGAGGAAGTAATAGACGTTTCATTTGTCTGGTTGGAAGTAATGGATGATACATTAGCGTTTTAGGAATTATTGGAAATTACAATGACTTTGGCATAGTGGCCTTGTAAGAACTCTTATAAAAAAATACCGGGTTAAGACGTGTGGTAATGAAATACGTGCCATTTATTCGTATTTTTCATTTCTAATTACCACTATTAGTTACTAGTTCATTTAAATTCTAAATTTACTACTATATACGAGTATGGCAACATATTATTCAAAACACACAAACATAAAACAGAACACATATTAACACTGTTATTTGCCAATTTAAATCAATGTCTGTTCTCATAGTCATTCATTAATATTTAAATTTCCCTGCGTCTTTCAGGCATACGTATTTTGAAATTTGATTGATTTCTAAACAAAATTAATCTTTATTATGACACTTACGAAGGATGTATAATCAAAAGATTAATAGCATATGGACCTCATTAATGAGTGTATTAAGTAATATAAGAATAAACTGTATATTAAATTGGTCAGTGTGATAAATTTGTCAGAGTAATACGTGTGTTTTATTAATAATCTGTTTAAGTGTAACAAAAATACTATCACAATTAACATAGAAACTTTAAAAGCCGTTGGGCACAGCCCTATAGTCTGGTGTATTTGCAATCTTCAAACGGCACATCTAGAGTATAAGTGCTTTCATTTTATGTATGTACTCGTATGGAGAATAATAGTTTAAGATAACCGAGATTGCAGAACTGTATTCAAGAAATGTCTTTAACAATATAGATTTTCAATCAAGAATGCTTGCCTGTCATATCCTCTTTGTAATTGGGATACTCTGTAGAAAATGTAGTCCAGAGATACACGTTTGTTGCAATGCACAGCGGGAAATCATGAAACAAAAGTCCTTTGATAACAGTTAATCTCATATTCCCGCAAACATTACCACAAAAAGAGAACAGTGTTCCCGTTTGCGAAATTTAGTCTGTCTTCCTTAACCATCAACTGCACTGTTTTAGTTTGTTTTTTAGATTTTCTGGCATGGCTTTCGGTTAAAATGTTCCTGTCACTTTTTAGCCCGTTTGAGAATAGACTTATATTCGGCTGAGCGTTAACAAAGTTAATCGTACGAGGGGCAGGAAAGGTTGCATTTCTGACTTTGTGTCTCTCTATCCGTACGACATCTCGAGTACAAACTGACATGTTCTCTTCTATATAACTCTTTTTCTATGTATGTGACATTGAGTTCGATGATTGAACATGTCACTTCATGGGATTTTGTTAGCGTTATTGAACATTTTCACCTTGGTGATTGTGATTCGAGGGGCAGGAAAGGTTGCATTTCTGACTTTGTATCTCTCTATCCGTACGACATCTCGAGTACAAACTGACATGTTCTCTTCTATATAACTCTTTTCTATGTATGTGACATTGAGTTCGATGATTGAACATGTCACTTCATGGGATTTTGTTAGCGTTAGTGAACATTTTTACCTTGGTGATTGTGATTCGAGGGGCAGGAAAGGTTGCATTTCTGACTTTGTATCTCTCTATCCGTACGACATCTCGAGTACAAACTGACATGTTCTCTTCTATATAACTCTTTTCTATGTAAGTGACATTGAGTTCGATGATTGAACATGTCACTTCATGGGATTTTGTTAGCGTTAGTGAACATTTTTACCTTCGTGATTGTGATTCGAGGGGCAGGAAAGGTTGCATTTCTGACTTTGTATCTCTCTATCCGTACGACATCTCGAGTACAAACTGACATGTTCTCTTCTATATAACTCTTTTCTATGTATGTGACATTGAGTTCGATGATTGAACATGTCACTTCATAGGATTTTTGTTAGCGTTAGTGAACATTTTTACCTTGGTGATTGTGATTCGAGGGGCAGGAAAGGTTGCATTTCTGACTTTGTATCTCTCTATCCGTACGACATCTCGAGTACAAACTGACATGATCTCTTCTATATAACTCTTTTCTATGTATGTGACATTGAGTTCGATGATTGAACATGTCACTTCATGGGATTTTTGTTAGCGTTAGTGAACATTTTTACCTTGGTGATTGTGATTCGAGGGGCAGGAAAGGTTGCATTTCTGACTTTGTATCTCTCTATCCGTACGACATCTCGAGTACAAAACTGACATGTTCTCTTCTATATAACTCTTTTCTATGTATGTGACATTGAGTTCGATGATTGAACATGTCACTTCATGGGATTTTGTTAGCGTTAGTGAACATTTTTACCTTGGTGATTGTGATTCCTGACTAATACGTGTCACAACCCTCTTGTATGATTTGCTAATTTAAACATTGATTTCAATTATGTGTTATGTTAGGTTAGTTATTTACCCGAAGAAGAGATCAGATTGCAGATCTCGAAACGTATTGTTACTACTTTTTGTATCGCTAAACGATGGAAAATGTCGGGGAAAATTCAGTTTCTTTCCCCTTTGTCAAAAACAAACTTCAAACAAGGAATTTTTACATGGGTGTTACTAGTAACCTTACTAAGAATATGGAGGAATAGATACAATTATAAAACACTGATTTCAATAAAACGACATTGCAACATGTAACACATTAACAAATCTGGCCTAATGAGCTTTATACTTTAAATTGTGCATGAAACCTCAGCGAAGCCTGTTACGCCACAGATAGTTTTTGCTTATCTACTCGTACCTTGTTTATTTCATGTATTATCCTAAAGAGTAACATGTAATTTGGTTACAATATTAACTGCATGATTTAAATTATTCCGTTTCACCTGTTGTAAATCATTTATAACACGAAATTTCAACACAAAATACTAGAAAAAATCTCGTCAACGTAATGAGGAAACTACTACCGCTTTATTTAACTCCTCTAAAATTATGCTTTTAGAGATACCTTTATGTGTAGCGTACTTTAAAGAGTGTTATTCTTTAAAACTAAAGTGTTTACTCAGCTTGCTTAGTAAGAAAATGTCTTTGAGAAACGAAATTTACTCCAAGGCATTGGCATTAATTGTGAATTCATTCAAAATCTCTTCACTAGTGATGCATTTTATTGTAATCGATAACATTTAAAAGGTTCAGGTAAGTTCAACTTTACGTCATTGCACAAATCTTACCTCATAGGGTATAAACCTATGGATTCCTAGCGATAGTGCTTGGTTTATCAACTACACTAGTTCCTGATGCGATTGGATCGCATCTTGTCTCTTAATATGGGTCCCCTTACAAAGGCCTTTTGTCAACCTCATATCATGGTGCTGGCCAACACTACCTACACTGAATAAAAACGTGGTTCTAATCATATCGCAGCTTTCCATCTTATACATTTTGAAAGTTTCAGTTCGGTTACAAACCTCCAAAACCGGTACCCTTCCTCGTTATCGAAATAAAACCTGGAAGTTATTGTTTTACAATATTGTTTGCTTTATATGACCAAATGAAGAATCAAACATGCTAGATTTTAATGACACTCCTAATATTATATCTCTAGCGGTTAGTTTGTGATTAACATGTACATTCTGGTATCTAATCTTTTTGATCTCAGAGTAGTTACACAACTTTCACCTGAGGATCTGCTAGGACGAACTCTCTGTTCAGTCAACACGTTGACAGGTCGACTAGAACTTCATCGTTGGATATACAATATGTGCTCACAGGTGACTTCCTCGTCCTTGGCAGTTCTGTTGGCAGGCTTTCAACATGGGTATAGGCACATAATGTAGCTAATCACTTATTCAGTTGCTGATTTGTACACACTCCATTTCAAGAATATATATGAATAATTTTGTCATCTCATAGTTTTGAAAAAAAAACCTCTTTACAAACAATATCACGCAACAGAATTCCAGTTACGCAAAAATTTGCTGCTTCGGTTTCAGATTTTCGAAAAACTTTATGAAAAAATGTCATCCATTACTGCTTGTTTTTCGTATCATATAGTGTTAACTATTTTAATTAGGCTAAACGGCTATGTATCACAAAAGGTTTAGCTTCTACCCTCTCACATATTAATAACATTACGTGAAATAGATCAGTTCAAAATTTCTGACTGACATTTTAAGCATACATAATTATGCCTATTATGGTGGTTTTGGGACTATGCTTTCCAATCTCTCAGAAAATGACAGAAAGAATTTAACAATACCGGTATATTAAAATTTAAAGTCGAGTTTGGGAACAAAGCTCGTTAGGAAAAAAAAGGTACTGCAGTAATTTTGAACAGTGTAAATACCAACTAGCTCTAAAAATCTGTACTTATAAGGGTTTTAATTCACTATTATATGTACAATTTTGATCTATTCCACAGATATACAATCATCAATCAAAATCGATCAACCTTTTCTTTTGTATAGCAATAGTTCGGGAGGTCATACTCGCAACATCAATAAATCCTTATTAATGATCAAATAAACTATTTTACAGTTGCACTTGAATATTATATTAACATAATCAGTAGCTATAATATCCTTTTGAACCTTAGATTCACTAATTTTTATTTTAAATATGTTTAACTACCAGTTCCTGTGAATGTTTACTTTACTAAAATCGTCAACTTGTTATCATTTCTGTTATTATAAACTGTACGTATTACAAATACGTTAAATAAAAAATTCATGGACACAAATCGAAGGTGAGCGTGACTGTAGTCAAGAACTGAACCAAACACTAAACCCACTAAAGCGAGCAGCTCACCTTCCCCACGTGTAGTTCTGAGCTGTATGTGGGAAGAGACCGCTTCAAAGCAGACCGCAGAATTCATTGCTAGCAGTCGAGTGGTTACCAGTCAATAACTCGGGGACTCTTTATCATTGAAATTGTGGGACATTTCACAAAGTGGAAGTGATATTCTATTAAATACGCCTCTACAAATATTTATTCTGACTGAAAACACTCGTTAAATAACGATGCAGAGTTTGATGTGGTGTTTGTGAAATGTTCCAAACTAACTAATTGAATAACCTATGCACGGATGAAATCATGTAATGTTAAATAACTTTCTTCATGTACCTTAAAACAGTAAAATAATTAAACTAAATGAATTCTTTAATCATGTTTCTTTCAATCATTTTTTCTGTCCAGTTTTTGTGTACTTATACCACAAATATACTTTAAATATTTACAAAAGTGTTTCTAAATATTATATAGTTTATGGCTAATTTTGTGTATAAAATTCCAATCAATTGTTTCGGTGTTAGGTTCTATTAAAACACACACATAAAACGGTCCTAATAAGTGCAATAAATATGCCTACTTTCGTTTCAAAGTTACATAGAGCTCCATCATGTATTACGTCATAAGTTCATTGACTGCGACAAAAATCTATGAATTTTAAATTTCTCAATATTGGGCTTTAAGGTAGGTTAATTGTTACTGAAAACGTTGGAGCTATTCAACAAAAAATCATAGAATGTTGGAAAGAGGTTCAAAATATTTAAAGAGGGTAAGCTACTTATAAAATGTTTCACTCTTCTACATTAAAAGTCTCAAAAACAAAGTAAATAAATATGAAATGTATTAGGTAGTTATAATATCTTTCGGAGACTGTCACTTATCTCATAGTAGTCATACAAATGAATGATGTCAATGATATTTTCAGTAGGAAATTGCGTGGGAAGCTAGAGAGAGGGAACTACTGGTTATTTTATAAAACAAATTCATAAAATCCATCTTTCTAAGAGTTACTTTTAAAATAATATTTATGGGCTATCTTGTAATATACTCACAGAAAAAGGTGTGAAGATAATTATGTAAAGTTTATGGAGTACGTATATAAAATAGGTAAACGTATATACATTCTCTCAATGGTTACATTTTTTTGATAAAAAACATGTATCTATCTTAATAGTTTAATAAGAAACGTATTTTTTAAATAATTTTTCATACTTCAAAGTTATTACATTATTATCTTCAGTCTTTTTCCTCTGGCGTTATTACAAAATCGAGAAAATTTGTGCGGTACACGCCTACACTCATCTTACATGTCATCTTAAAGTCATCAACTTAATACGTCATTTCTGTTTTCGAAGATAAGTTTTATAACTCTTCTAATCAGTAACACCATTTTGTATCACTAAACGATGGCAAATGTCCGTAAAAGCCGTGTTTCCTTCAAAATCCTTCCATTGTGAAAAGCAAAAATTTTAAATAATAACTCATAAATTACAATTAAATACCCAAAAAACAATGGTGACATTGTTTGAGTCAAAATGTTAAAACTTGATGTGCCAGCTATGTATTATAACCTTACTCGTATAATTACGAGCTTGATATGCCAGCTTATAAAATGAGCTATAAATTATGAACCAGTATCAGACCTTGGCTAGAGCTGAGAGTATGTGGAGTACCAGCACACGTGATCTCTATACAAACGCACACACCATTGTCATATTTTGCCTTTCTCTCGGTTGACGAGGCGGACGGCTGTACCATTGAACAGGTCGTGGGCTATCTGAGAAGGCGGTTGTGTTCAATGTTGAGATCAAATGTGTGTCCAATGTTGAGATCCAATGTGTGTCCAATGTTGAGATCCAATGTGTATCCAATTTTGAATTCAAATGTGTGTTCAATATTGCGATCAAATGTGAATCCAATTTTGAGATTTAATGTATGTTTAATGTTGAGATCCAATGTGTTTCCAATGTTGAGATCCAATGTGTGTCCAATGTTTAGATCCAATATGTGTCCAATGTTGAGATCCAATGTGTATCCAATTTTAAATTCAAATGTGTGACCAATGTTGAGTTCAAATGTGTGTTCAATATTGAGATCAAATGTGAGTCCAATTTTGAGATCTTATGTGTGTTTAATGTTGAGATCCAATGTGTTTCCAATGTTGAGATCCAATGTGTGTCTAATGTTGAGATCAAATGTGTGCCCAATGTTGAGATCTAATACGTATTCAATGTCCAACAGTTGATGTTGAGAACATGGGGCAATTGAAGAGAATACCAAAGCCAACCGTACAAGTGATTGGGGCTGCTGATAAGGGTGATATTCCTAGTTTCTTGTTTCTCAAAATTGAGAAAATTATCAAAAATTACATTTAGGGATTACACCCATCTGTATAGGTGTATGGCGTTTAACAGATCATTGGAGTAAAAAATATAATAAAACCTGCCTCAATAAATATTGCAATATTTTTTACTGAACTGAAAAATGTATGATACATTTTAAAAAGGAAACTGTTTGTAACCAACATCAGTATATTATTATGTTTATATTGGTACAATCAATGAAATATCTTTTTTTATTTAATAAATATTTGTAAAACACTATGGTTCCTAATATGCTTGTTTGCAAAGCAAATTAAAACTTTCCGAAGACGTCAATAACAAGGAACACTTGAACAACAAGAGGACGTTAAATGAATACAGGAGCGCGAGCAGTCAGCAACAGTCACACCTTGTTTATATTGTTCCCTTGTCGCCGATAACTGCTTTTCTACTCACGGATGAAGGATAGATGTAGCATAATAAAACGGCCCAGGCCAGCCACACTGTCTTACTTACTCCTGCCCAGAAAGGTGTGAGGAGATTTCATTATAATTATGTAACACTTCAGAATCTGTATTGGTGGCAACGAATGTGTTTTTAACTTAAAAATGTTTGAGGATTTTTACAGATATCAGTATTATCTTTCATCAATTTATCATCGTAAAAGGTATAATTTTTTGGAAATTGTACCCATTTTGGCCTATGTTTTGAACTTAAAATTATAAAACTCAAATAAAAAAGATAACCATTAGCTTACTCTCGAAACATAACGTGGTTATGGTGGAAAGTGTGTACTAATTGTAAAAGTGTTGTTTAGCTTCATTTCATCTTCCACTTAATGAAGATTATGAAGGTTTGTTCACCGCTGTGTTTTTGGATTCTGCCAAGATCATCGAAGAGCAGTCAGTTGTGCATCTAATGAAACAATTGAAAAATGATACTTTGTAATTCATCATACCTAGTCTGTCGCTGTGTCCTTAGAAAATTATTTTAATTAATAAACTGATACATCGGACTTCCTTTAATTATTTTATACCTAAATTAATATAGACCGAGAGGAGAATCTATGTTCTTACTTTCACGTTATTGTGATCTTTTTATCAAGAGTTATCGCACAGATGGACTAGAAGAAGGAGAGATAACGACGCATTATCAAAACTTTCCTGTCAGATACTTAATAAATAGAAAAAAATACAAATTTTATAAAATCAAACTACCAATATAACAAAGGAAATAGTTGTGCAATGATTTCTAATATTCTCTTATATAAAAATAAAGATCAAAAATACCATCCCAAAGAACTATGGAAGGAATATAAAGATTTCCAATCGGTGTTAAAGGCGAGAGAATGTTTATGTATTCACAATACAATAGGCTATCACATCCCCTGCAGAGCTCTCGGCAAGTCGGCTACCAAGGGAGCGAGAGCCCCTGTGGTGCTCCACACGTCACTGACAAATCTGTTTTCTGCAAACATCGCTATTATGTTGTGTGACTTGTGAACATACCTCTCTTATCTACCTCATGTACATAAATTAACTCATAGTTTATAGTCACAAAACTGATGACCATTGATTACGAAAAGCAGACTATGTTAAACATTGTTTTTTTGAAACCTGTGGTAATTTTCTGTAAAATTACTACAAATCCTCTGAATCCTTTTCATAATATCATACACCTTCACCGATCAAGATCTCCAGATCAAAGGTATTCTTCAAGAGATATAATACAATTCTGTGATGATTGTAATGTATTTGTATACCGTATTACATTATCGGTGTTGGATGGATCATAAGTCACCTTGATGCTGCACTGAATCAACTATCCTTAGTTAATTTAATTTGCTATATTCCTTATTTGTCCCTAAACCAGCCAAAACTGAAAAGTATTTTTTAGGTTTAAAGGTTAAACTACTGCAATTGCACGTTTTTAAAAATTTTACTGTTAAAAACATGAGTTTTCCGACATCGATAAAACATTAACAAATACCTGAAAATTAAGTTAAGTGGCAAAATCCTAAGGAATAAGTAATCACCAAGTTGGCAATGACTACGCTATCAATAGTTTATTGTCGGGTGCAAAATATATTCGGTGCATCTGGCTTCATGTTCAATCGATTAGCTTGTTTCAGGTTAGCTGATCCACAGAAAATTGAGAAAGTATATCCCGTAACTCTGTGTTCTTCGTCAACTATAATATAATGCTAGAGCCAAACCATTAATATTTAGTAGCCTAGTCTTCAATCAACCATCAGTTGATATTACGCCACCTTTTAGTGTATCTACTGAAAATCTAACTGAAAGGAAACAAAGAATACAAAAATAAAGATATTTTATAAATTAATGCGCAGTCCGGAGTCACAGTATTGCTCCAAGAAGTTCACCTAGAATAAACCACTGAAAGGTTCAACGTGTTCTCTGATTTACCGCCATTTTTTTTCTGTCGTAACGATCGCCAGTTATCAGTAACGTGACCACTAGTAGGTTTCCAGTGGTTGGTTATTCCGTGCAGACATGTTGTAATTTTTATTCTTTAGTTTATTTATAGTGATCAGAGTTTTATTACATGTACTAAAGATACTGTCTATTGAGTTACACACAATATTTTTGTGATATCATATGTGATATGTATGCATGTAGAAAGAGCTGTAATTTTAATAATAAAATAAATAAAACAACAATGAACTGGAATAAAACTTTAATTTAATATGTTTACTTTTTGGCTAGTTAGCTACCTGAGAAAGATATCAGATTCCAGATATTGAAACTACTGTAAGTGTAAAATGTTTTTGCATACTGAACGACACAGATGTCAAAAACTCCTTCATAACACACATAAAGCGTGTAAAGGAAATGGCGTGCAATTTAAACGACCAATACACCACCCGAATACTTTGAAGTCAGATATTTCTAAATTAAGAAGCAATGGGTCTGTTGACAGCGTAATACGGACGTTGCCTCGTGCTTCTGATCAATTGGGACACAATTACCGAAGTCTGCCTGTCCTGTAAGGCTTGGGGCGTCATTCTAGCCGCACAGAACGCTAAAATTAAGGGTCGTTGTTACCAATTATACAATACAATTATTTCTGTGTAAGCCCTCATTAAATTGTGGTTAGCTTTGTTACTGGAATAATAAGTACGATTTTTATATTAAGGCTTAACCTATAACAGAGTTAAATAATGAATACGGGGTACTACGTTGGAATTTTTTATTGTACACATTTTAATTTCGAGGCAAAAATGAAGCTAAACATTTAGAAGTAAAAGAATATTAAAAATATAATTCGCTGGTAGTTAGCGAATATTTTTCATTTACGTTGGTATCAGTACGGATAGGTTAATCATGACAACGAAAAAATTTTAAAGTAAATAAATTTTGTAATAAAACTGAGTATTATCACTTGACATTTTAAAAGGTGTCAGAGTAACACAAGTTGCCCAACTTTTAGAATAAAATGACTTTAAGACTTGGAATTTTGTACCACAAAGAAACTTGTTCCATGATGTTCACGTGGTGTGGCTTATTCCAACCTTGTATTACATGTTAACGAACTTATACAGTAACTTGTAAGTCTATTCTACACTCTATTAGTAAATAGTTCCGTAGAACCGACAGTTAATTGATTGTCAATGTTATCAATTATCGTGGTACTTTAATATCTCTTCGGCACGCTTCGAAGAAAAGTAAATTAGATGTTTAGCTGTATTATGACTAATTGAATATGCACTAATATTTTAAACTCTAACCACCCTTGCTAGTATGGTAACTCTTTTTCATTTGACATGTAACAAAAATTAATTATTTTGAAAAATGAATAAGGTCCGAGCTCTGAGTTGTGCTTGATTAAGAGAAACGTATTGAGCTGGAGGTAACATATTTACTACGAGATGTCACAGTAGTAGTGAGTGATAATACTCCCAATATATGACTCTACGGCCTCGATAGCCAAAGTGTTACACTTAAAATGTTGCAGCTAGAATAATACTGGTATATATAACATGTAATACCAGAGATCACTCTAATAGTGAGTGATAAGACGCCCAATATATGACTCTACGGCCTTGATAGCTAAATTGTTGCACTTAAAATATTACAGCTAGAATAATACTGGTATATATAACATTTAATACCAGAGATCACTCTAATAGTGAGTGATAAGACTCCCAATATATGACTCTACGGCCTTCATAGCCAAATTGTTGCACTTAAAATATTACAGCTAGAATAATACTGGTATATATAACATTTAATACCAGAGATCACTCTAATAGTGAGTGATAAGACTCCCAATATATGACTCTACGGCCTCGATAAGCCAAAGTGTTACACTTAAAATGTTGCAGCTAGAATAATACTGGTATATATAACATGTAATACCAGAGATCACTCTAATAGTGAGTGATAAGACGCCCAATATATGACTCTACGGCCTTGATAGCTAAATTGTTGCACTTAAAATATTACAGCTAGAATAATACTGGTATATATAACATTTAATACCAGAGATCACTCTAATAGTGAGTGATAAGACTCCCAATATATGACTCTACGGCCTTCATAGCCAAAATTGTTGCACTTAAAATGTTGCAGCTAGAATAATACTGGTATATATAACATGTAATACCAGAGATCACTCTAATAGTGAGTGATAAGACTCCCAATATATGGCTCTACGGCCTTCATAGCCAAATTGTTACACTTAAAATGTTGCAGCTAGAATAATACTGGTATATATAACATGTAATACCAGAGATCACTCTAATAGTGAGTGATAAGACTCCCAATATATGACTCTACGGCCTTCATAGCCAAATTGTTACACTTAAAATGTTGCAGCTAGAATAATACTAGTATATATAACATGTAATACCAGAAGATCACTCTAATAGTGAGTGATAAGACTCCCAATATATGACTCTACGGCCTTCATAGCCAAATTGTTACACTTAAAATGTTGCAGCTAGAATAATACTAGTATATATAACATGTAATACCAGAGATCACTCTAATAGTGAGTGATAAGACTCCCAATATATGACTCTACGGACTTGATAGCCAAAGTATTAATATAGTACACTATAGGTAGAATATTTATGGTATTTAAAACAAAATATGCGATGAAAATGTTACACACCCTTTCAATATTTGATAACTACCTTTTTGAGATACATTGGGTCCAGGAAATATTATTCCTTCTGGCACAAGGCCATTTATAATTAGGCCATTTACAGTTCTAATGTCATAATCCCCTGAGTCAGAGTACTGACGCATGGGCAGCTTCCATTTTATGACGCTTATTTTATTGGTTGTATTTCTATGAATGTTTCATTACTTCTGCAATTCTCGGCACTTTACTATAAATTAGAATTTATACTGTAATCTACTTAATATTATTAAGGGAACCAGGTAGTGGCAATCTCGCCCATGTCAAATTACCTTTTTTTTTTAGGTACACTTTTCTCAAAAACTAAAAGAGATACTGCAATAAGGTTTCAATGGGGGGGGGGGGTGGGGGGGGGGGGGGGTGGGGGGGGGGGGGGGTGGGGGGGGGGGGGGGTGGGGGGGGGGGGGGGTGGGGGGGGGGGGGGGTGGGGGGAAACCCCGTGTACCGTGTTCAGATACGTGCTATGTCTTGTAATGGGATGGTAATAATAAACTATGCTTATGGCACAACTTGGCGTACTTGTGTCCAGGTGGCTGATACAATAGGGCACTTACCGGGTCTATCGGTCATAGAGCGTGAAGTCGAGTATTCCGGTACTGTATGTTCACGAAACTTCTAAAATGTTTAAAATTCAGAAATATTTACAGTTAATATAATAACATAATAATATACAGTTAATAATATAGTTGGAGGATAGGATCGTCCAATTATATTTTTTAAGAGTTTTTTTTTTTAGTTCCAGTTCAAAACACTTTAAAAGCCATTTTATAAATATCGATAAATGCCTATGTTACAAAGTAGGTTTATTGGCAATTCAGTCATTTGAGTCATTGCAGGTGGCATTCTTACAAGATATTTACTAAAAAAGAATATATTCACACGAGTTGTCGAAAATTAATTATTTATAAATGTAAATTCCAAGTAACTAGAAATGTCACGAATAAATAAACTTGAAATTACAACTGCTTTAATTTTAATAGGATCGTTCTATTTGACATTTTGTAACAGCCGACTTCAATTTACGACCGTCATTATTCACAAACAACTTGCCTTTGTTTACTTTTAAACTTTGCTATACAGCGTGCATCGTTCAAGGTGATAATTGAGATTGCTGCAAAGCCACAGTTGATGTGCATACTAAATTATCTCTACATACAGACACGACTTTGGTAGTTGCCTTAATTAATATCTTCGCTTACAATCAACCAATTATATCAGTTTCAGCTTTATTTTGGTATATCCCTAAAACTTATTTATCTGTTACCATATCTTTACAGAGACGACACAATAATAATTACACAATAATGAATGATATTATAAATAAAAACTTTATTTAGCTCTATATACCATTTGAAACCCATTAGCGACGCTTTAACCTTGCAGTATGGGAAACCGAGCAAAATGCTGAGTACCAAATTGGTAGTAAGTACAATATGAATAAATGTAGTATACAATTGTTGGTCTCATTATTCAGTATAGAAAATAACTCAATGAAGATGTTTCAACACAAGAGATAAAGAAGTATTACATTTAAACAGAAAAGTCCAATTGGAATTTATAACGTTATATATAGCAAGCGGGTTCGCTGATACTACTACGTGTTGACGAACGAAATCCCCATTACCATTCCATCAGTCAGAGAGGACATCTTGACAGATCCTGTCATGTTGTGACCAGTATATATGAATATTATATGATGAGTGAACTAGCGGCTAGCCGCTCCGCACCGCGGCTAACAGCTCGGCCTGCACGGCGCAGGGCGACATTTCGGTCTCGGGATCGGTTAGCGGTGTACAGTAGGGTCGGGGTCGCCGGTCAAGGCCCACGCCCACGCACATGCTCCCGCCCTGCCCTAACTGTAGTGTCGTTGATCTCTGCAGATGCTGCATGCTTGTGGATTAAAATAACTTCTACGTTTACAATTTAGCAATCATTTTTTCAGTATTTATACTTTGTATCGTATCATTTTCAAAAATACTAACACAATTTATTTTTACGTAACTTAGAAGCGTTATGATACTTTCTAGCAAGAGTTTAGCTAATTATCTTACTTTCTGGAGTCCATAGGTAAACAATTTCTTTGTTCAATAATTATCTTTTATTTTGCAGCTAGTATTAGAATATAAAATATGCAAAGAGTAAATAAAATATTCTTTCACCGGAAATATACAGAAATCAATTGGACCTATTAAATACCACATACAGTAAGCTCCAAACGTTCCGGAACGGTTTAGTAATGTTTCAACAATTTATTGTAAAGCAATGAGACTTGGTATATCATTGTTTTCCTAAGAAAATCTAATTTTTTATGCGGCTTTCAGGTTTTTATTTCGTCAGGGGGATGGCCCGCAAAGGGGTCGGAAGAAAATTTGAAATATGAGTGAGCATAGCTCGTAAATAAAATTAAAGGTCTTTTTAGTAGAACACAATGCCGTATATCGGACTTCAAAACAGTTAACCCTATCTAAAAAAGGCGGTGTTATATGGTTTCTCTTAAATTGCGCAAATTAGTATAACACATACTATTATATTTCTTAAAGGTAATATTGTTTTTCTGTAGTGAAATAAAAAAAATCAAGTACTTACAGATTCAGTAATTGTTCAAAATGCTTTCTAAGTGTCTGTTGGCAATATCCCAATCCTGTGGTAGAAACCAGTTGTAACATATCCGAACGTATTTGCCGAGTTTCTTCATTGATGTGTGTTGGCAGCCTCAGTTAATTATCCCATAAAAAGAAATCTAAAGGGTTTAAATCTGCTGATCTAGTTGGGCACAGTCTTGCTCCCCTATGTTCTATCCTACGATTGGGAAAAACTCTCTGTCCAGCAGCTCACGTACTTGTAGTGCATAATGAGGTCGTGCCCCATCCTGTTGATAGCATACTGTGTCATAACTTAGACCCAACACAGTTACGTAAAGGTGGTATAATTGTATCTCTCAACATCAATTCATATGAAATCCCATTAAAATAGCCATCGATTATAAAGGGTCCTACAATGCGATTTCCAACTATCCCAGGCAAGGACGTATTCAGCGAGAGGTCCAAGGGTTCCAGACCACCCCCAAATTTTCAATTTATATTTCTATTATTATTATTATTATTTAAATAATTCAGATAAATACTGCTGTAAGAACATTCTCAACAAAGAACTTTTTAAGGAACAAAACGAGACCTTACTCTCTGTCCACTACGGAAAAATATCAGTTGTCTGCTCCCCCCCACAAAGTTTTTCCTGTCTACGTTCTTGATCTAAGGCAACAAGTTCACTTTTTGGTGTTTCTGTGTATGTCTATTTCTCATCCAGGGAGAATTGTTATCGCTCCAATAATGGCATTTATGGTTACTTACATCTCAGTGAAGTGCAAAGGTAGCTTCGTCAATGAATACAAGTTTATATAAGAAATTGTGTTCTTGTAGGTACCTACCAATCATTGTTTCACAGAATTCAACTCTTCAGAATTCTATCAAAATCGTCTTCTGAAAGCTCCTGAAGCAATTTAATCTTATAAGGATGATAGTGCTCTTAACATTAAAAATTAGCTTATGCCGTAGAAAGTTGCTGCAGTTTCTTGTTGTCGTGTGTGGTTCTTCAACGTTTATAATACGTCTATGGATTTATCTTAGTATGTGGCAGATTTAGATATCACTTCTTTTACAGTATTTTACACTGCCAGTTTCTTTGAAGCGTTGGACTGTTCTACCTACTGTATACATAAATACTTTGATATTGGTCTGTTCTGGAAACTGTAATTAAATAAATGAACATCAAATGTTACCACTATATCTCATCACCATAAGATGCGTTATTTTTTCCATTTCAGTTAGAATACATCACAATAACAAAAACCCTACTAGCCAGTGTCGATAAAACGAGCATTAAAATCCAACTTACACTGTACAACTTCATTTGCTTTGCAAAGGTCATCTGTGCAACATTTCAAGAAAAAAAACACTTGTTTGAAAGTATTCTACAATCACTTTTGATAAGAGAACAATGAATCACTTTAATGTTAGAATTTCAGTAGGAATGTCATCAACAGCTTTCACTTACTAACAAGGATGTAAAAGCTAATTACCTTTCAACAATAATACACTAACTCGGAAATTCCATTATTGCCAACACACAAGAATTAATGTATCAATAAATAAATTATCTAATAACTCCAAATATGTTTCTAAACTTCAAAACGACGCCATTTTAGGTAGGCTAAACCTTTTGAAGTTCGGTTTTTGGCATTGTGTTTCCACTAAAACAGAACTTTTATTTGATGTACATCTCAACCTATGCTGTAATTTAAGATTTTCTTCCGGGACTTTTCAAGCACAGTGTATACCGATGATTTAGACTACACAATGTTGAAGTAAAGTTAACTTTCAGATTTTAAAATGTATAGAGCTTTATAATTCAGTTTTAAATTATGTTATACGTATTTTGAGTTTTGTATTAATATTCTACTATACGTTTATCGATACATGGCTATTCATGATAACTGAAGTACCTTAACCTTATGTTCAACTTTAATTTTGTTCGGTGGGTAGTCATCTGTAGAATCCTCCACAGAACAGGGTCGAAAGACAAACAACAGTCGGCGTGTTTGCTTGCGAAATTAGCTGTTGGATCCAAACAGCATCATCCTTATTCTGAAGTATTTTGAACTCTAAACAAACCCATATGCTTCCCCCTACTTTTCCGCATCAGCAAATCTCAAAAGGCTTGGAATTAATCCTTTTCAATGTAAATCAAAATTACTCTTGTTAGACTGCATAAACGAAATCTAAGTAAACAATCTGATCTCTTTAGCGTTAAATTTAAGTGTTTGGTCTGATATTAACAATGATATTTATGAGTCGATTGTCTACAAAGTAACACAGAACAGTTTTAGACGAAATAATTTTACCGTGAAAAGGACTACTAACTCAATCAGTTCAATTTGAATTCAAATCATTCTTAGGACACAATTGACATTCTTTTCTTTGTCTTCCTAATGAGACTTTCTGGAGTAATTCATTTATTCACAGTCACGTCCTAGCAGTCCACGGTTTCTTAGCCCTCCTCCATCAAACTCAATTTATACACTTTTCGGCTTATCGGTTTAAGGTAATTCTTGTCCTAATATTGTAGTTAGTCTGTGGTTAATTACGGGATTCGACAGACTATCACGTATATTGATTTGCTAAAAACATTAATACGTCAAAGGAAGTTAAATTCACTGCAGATAAAAGCTTTCCTCAGAAGTACGCAAATGGAAGATTAAAATAGTCTTGTAACTTCTTAATCTGAAAAAGATCATGATTGGTTTTTAAAGAACTTTATGAATAAAATTTGAACTGTTAATTTGCTAAATCTATAGCGTAATGATTAGCAGATTTTTGTTTGCAGTAACGGAAATAACAACTTTCTTTGAATAATGTAAAATAATTCATACCAATAATACCTTTTATATTACTAAACTCTTATTTTCTGTTAAGCTGGTTTGTTGCTGCAAGATGCATTACCTAAAGTAAAAAAGAGCCCCATCCAGAAGTGCAGGCACCCAAAGCGGTATTTTTGGATTTTTTAATATAACACCCTAGGGAATATTTTTTTAAATTCAGGACAGTAATTTCATAAAGTAGTAACAAGACTGAAGAACTTCACAAGTCATTTTCAATGAAAATTATATTTCAGAAGTAAAATTTAATTTCCCAAGATCTTAACACAATGATTTATTAAAAAACATGCTATGTATCTTTTTGCTAATTCATATAAGATCTGAAAAAATTCTAATATTTCATTTCAGCCGTTTATCCACCATTGGCTTGTTTACAAAGTTAATGATGTAAATACCTGTACTTCCATGAGTAATTATACATATTTTTTTACTTTTCATAATTTCCAGAAGTTCTTAAGTAGCTAAAATTTATACAAATATCCAATTAAATGTTGATCTAACCACCTTATAATGTTATTATATCTCGAAATTAATTATCTTAAAGGATAGTATTTCCTTACTATCGTTATATGTTACTAAATGTATAATGCAACCTATCAATGTTTGAAATCTATCCTCTTCCTTAGATGAAAAATTAATTACATCATCAAAATTAGAACCAAATTAGGCAATGGAATGTAACTAAGAAAAGGGAATAAAATAAATCCAGATAATATTACAAAATACAGAAAATATTTATTATTTCTTTACTTTTTCAGTGCCACTTTGCCATTGCCGCACGTTTTAATTTTGATCTACTAATAATATTTTTACTTGAAGACGAGGACAGATTTCAATCCTCGCAACGTTTCGTTATACATTTTGTAACAAATATCTATGACAAATGTCCGAAACCCTATTATTCTTTCAAACCTTCCATCATCAATAAGAAAATTTAAACAAAGTATTTCCTTACAGTGGTATTGGTTAAGTTCTAAAAGTTTTTTATGTTTCATTCTGAAAATTTGAAATTAATAAATATCAATTGGAAACGTGTACTAAAACGTTTCCTTTCATAAAAGTCTGAGAGCAATGCACCACATGAAAAGCTACATTGGAAAAATGTAAGAATTGCAATCTAAAGCAATAACATCTTCAAATTATTAACACTAAAAAGGTATTTCTTAGTTCTCGCTCAAAAAACGGATAGACATGGTTTCAACATGTCCTTTGTAAGGGCGTAATATGAGGTACAACATGCCGTAACCCTCCATTAAAATTTACTGACTTATGCCTATTATAAGTTTTTCAAAATATTAACTTTTGGGGTTGGCCAAATTTTAGTCTATATGTTCATCTGACGTAATTTTAAAGTGTGCTTACTGCAGATTAAGCGTTTGATAAGCACTGTTTTATTCTTAAATTTGTAGAAAATATAGAATTATTTTTTTAATCCCAATTTTGTTACTCCTTGTTCCGATATTATGAAACGGTAATATTTTTTTAAAGTGTTACTATTGTGTTATCGGTTACTAGGTTTTAAAAAATATGCAATACATCATAGGTTTACATTGTAACATTATAAAATTCATACTAGGCATCTGTGTTTTTGTAAATATTGTTCATTTAATGAGGTGACGTATTTTAAATAAATTCTATCTATGTGATGTAGAGATGATGGACTCAGTTTCCTTGTTATGGCTCTAACCGTTCTCCTAATGTATGTTCAGGACACCTTATCTGACTCACCCGGTATACGATATACTTTTTAATAAGACATCCAGTAGTATCGTCGGTAAAGGTTTGAACTCAATTAATCATTTTGGGATGTAAAAAGCAGCTTGCGTAGCATGCTCCACTACCTGAGAAATCAGGTTCCACTACTTTGATTTTTTTTAAATCAATTTTAAACATACCATTTTAAAACTTTATAAATAAACAAAAATGGTTAATTTGGTGTTTGAAAAATTTGTCTTGCCACCATTGGGCTTGCTCAACAAATATAATTTAAAATAATACAAAATCAGATACTAACGATGTTTTGAAAATGTAATAAGCCACAATTTTTAGGGACGTATTTTCGAGGTCGGGTTTGCGGCATTGTGTTCTACTAATAAAGAACTTTAATGTGATATGCTGCTCGACCTACGCTCCCATTTAAACTTTTCCTCTCAATCCTCGGGCGTCGTCCCCCTGTGAACGTAGCGGTACACTGAGTAAGTGTTCATGTGCACTAACTACATGTTAAGTTTTGAAGCTGTATTTGTAATAATTGAAATAAAATTAAGCCATCACGGGACTTAAAATGATACCCTGTATACAATTATTGTAAATATTACGTTACTGTATTTGAAACTTGTAATAATTGTAAAATACAAACATTAATTCGGTTGGGTTAAATGTAGTAAGCTTAGTAGCCTCAAGCAGTGAGACATATCGATTGACACCCGGTTGATTGTATATTCGAAGATTTCCAGAGTAAGGTTTATGATTTCCTGAGCTTTCAATAGGACTAGAATTAGAATAATAATAAGAAAAAATATTAGTCAAAAGTACTAAATCCATTATTAGCGCAAAGGTCTTAGCACAAGATCATTTTCTTTATTTGCGTTTATGGCCTTGGAGAAGTGACAGAATGTGTCAAAATTAAGTTGATTACTTATTCTACTTGCACAAAATTTAATATTTTTCTATGAAAACGAAACAAAGTTTCCAAATTCTACTAAGAGCAACCGTAATTAACTTTTAGTTCTTGTTTTGCTCTTGGGATAACCTTACGTAACTTAAAAAAGAAAGAAAGAAAAACTAATAACGTAATCAAAAATAGAACTGTACATTTTTATGAAGTAATGTTAAAGGGCTTCTAGAGGGCTACTTGAATTTATATTTGTCTTTATGACAGTAATTTGGTGTATTTATAAGAACAGTTTAACATAAAGTATGCGATGCGGTGACCCATCTAAAGAGAAATCACGCTATATTTAATTTAGATGCTGTCTGACTCGATTACCTAGCGATACCAGCTGGGTGCATGATACTGTACCATTAGCTGTGATCCCAATGATTGGCCAAAGAGAGCTTGAAGACTGTGTTCTGAAAAAATAAAAATTGTCAAGGCATGGTAAAGGTTCCCTATGAGTCCCTACGCCCCCTCAAGCAGCGAACGTTCAGTACTGATATGGTAAGACGGAGCCGGGTGTGGTACATAGATATCTGCTCTATGAAACTTTGTGGAATAAATATGGTACATTCTACATTTTTTACCCAAATCTAAATGTAAATCCTTGAGTGGCGGTAACACATTAGCAAATTACTAAAGTAAGCAAATAAATAATGAAAGGAACTCGTAAGTGGTTGCTAATAAGCCAGCGACTCAGTATATTCTAATTCGTAAAAAACTGAAAGTCCCAACGTCAACACTATTATGATGATTAGTACAGGCGATTGGGTATGAAACTTGCCCGGCTAGTCGTGTTTTGACACACGTCAAGTGCAGAGTACAGAACAAGCGTCTCCAACCGCCCACCTCCAGCCGGGTCTCCAGACTATCTGCAGATCTCCACTTGACGACCAGTTTACTTAATAACCTATCACCGGAAACTCCGTAAAAAGTAATAACTGCGCCTAACACGTCGAGTGCACTCATTATAATAAACCCACCGTTCGTATAATAATATGCACACTAGCTATCTGACGCGCCATCGAATAATTTGTTCTGCGCTTTGTGATTTGCATACCAATATGGGAGTAATTATTTACCGAACTCACTTTCACTGCATCCCGAGCGTACGCTAGGTATCCACACGTCCTGCGGTAATACCCTGGTCGTTGTGGTGTGTTGAACAGTCAGGATCCAAGAGGATTTATTCCAAAAACCAACCATTATTTGAAAAAATTAATTTTAAAAATGTTTATACATTTCGTTGCAGTTAATAAAATCTCATGTATGCATAAATAATAACAGTCAAGCTGAACTGTATGTATATAATTGGATTAATGGTACTATAATAGTATATTTGGTACAATCTACAAAATATTATTGCCTCCACTATTTTATGAGCTATTTTCAAATTCCTTAAAACCATACAAAGTTCTTCGACATCAATAATCTCTTAACTTCCGCTTACACAGCAATTAAAGTATTGATATTTATAACACAATATGAAAATATGTTAAACATAATTTGATTTATTGAAATAGTAATACATTCAATTCTTATTGTGATATATCTATTTACTATTTGTTGTATAATAACTGAGATTTTAAAGAGTTAAAAAGTAACGATTTTTGAAAATTGTATACAGAGTGTTATAAAATAAAAAGTTGCTCACGTGAAAATACCACCACCCACATCCATGGTAATATCAAGGCTCCCTTTTGTAGAAGAAGAATCTTGGTAATTGCGTTATATCAGTATATAAAACTCATGCAATAATATGAAATATATTCACTGACAGGCATACTATGCATTGATCAAAGTATACGCAACTATTTGCATTCTATCTAATCCTTAAAGGCCAATGTGTCACACCATAAAAACGACCTCATAAGGAACATCAGAGCAAGTCATTAAAGCAGGTGTATCAAAGTAGGTTATAGTAGGACAACATTAAACCTCTCATACCAGGATATGTAAGAAAGACACCGAATGTGGCCATTATGTGATACAAAAGGCGTTACATAAAATTGAAAAAAGTTAATGTAAACTGTAAAAGTATTAGCACGAGAGTGTCATTGGAAGGATATTTTCCGTAAACCTGCCTTAATGTAGTAGAAAGCGAATTCTAGTGGAAAGTAATCCAGTTGTCTGGAAAAAATTATAACGCTATATTAATGGGTAAACAGTTACTGTACTTAGTTTTACCCTTGAATTGGCAGAATAATCAGTGTAATTTTCCTCATCCAGGAATGCTTAATCTCCACCTTTGGAATCCTGAGTGACGGTTAAAGGTGGTCATGATGTCATGATATACTAATGTGATATTAAAAGTAGATACATCAGATGATCCAGGGCAGGATATTAAAATTGATTATTTTTAGTGATTAGCACGTATATAACTTTGTTTAAAACATATACGTACTACTTAATCCTTAGAAACGTGAACGCGTTGACTATTTCGTATTTAATGTGAAACTATTTCATCAGTAACCTATACACTTTTGTATCTCTTTTATTATCGTTTTAAAACCCCCCACTTCATATGTTACCTATCGATCATTCCAATGGGCAGTTACACTTTATCAGAAAACTTTACATAAATCCAACGTTCAGAATAATTCAGATAATTATGAAACAAACATTCTAAGCAAAAGGGACATTTAGTAGCATTAGTGTACTTGTGAATAGGACCAACATTCTCAAATATACTAATTGCACTGTAAACGTCCACTCTTATAAAAAGTATTAGATCCAAGGAATAGACCACAAGAAAATCCAAAAGTCGGAAGCTGCCTCAAACAAAAGACTGATGATTTCTCGACACCTTCTCGAATATTATTGGTGTGACAGAAACAACACTGGTTGGGCATTAGGACATTTTTGTTGTAATACTATCACTAAATTTAAGCTGCAACGAAAATATTCAGCCAACAGAAATTAATTGAAGCAATACTATTATATTTATATATTTATTCATTTGCCCAAAAACATTCCTCAAATTTAAAATCACTTGGAAGCTAAATTACAAATGATATAAAAATTAATAAACAAAGCCATACTTACATTTAAGTTTTATTGGAATTGGATATAACTTCATATTCTAGGATGGATTCCAAATGATCAAGAATGGCATAAGGAATCGTCTCGTGACGGGATAGGGATGTCGAGACATATAATTATTGGGACACTGATTACTATTATAGTAGCACTTAAATATTGTAGCTATAGTTGATTATTACTAATACTGTAACGAAGAAAATTCTCAATTATGTCAGTTACGATTACTCATGACATATGTATCACACATCGAGTTGGAACTGCGGTAACCAAAAATAACAAGCATAATAGTAACGACGATGTCTGCTACTCTAGTGCACAGGTTCTCAATAATTGACATACATGACATCACTATCATGTAGAGAGACGGAAATGTGGTAGCAAAATATAACAAGTACAATAGTAACGACGATGTCTGCTACTCTAGTGCACAGGTTCTCAATAATTGACAATGGCATCACTATCACGTAGTGAGACAGAGCTGTGGTAGCCAAATATAACCAATACAACAGTAACGACGATGTCTGCTACTGCAGCGCACAGGTTCTCAATAATTGACATACACGACATCACTATCATGTAGAGAGACGGCAATGTGGTAGCAAAATATAACAAGTACAATAGTAACGACGATGTCTGCTACTCTAGTGCACAGGTTCTCAATAATTGACAATGGCATCACTATCACGTAGTGAGACAGAGCTGTGGTAGCCAAATATAACCAATACAACAGTAACGACGATGTCTGCTACTGCAGCGCACAGGTTCTCAATAATTGACATACACGACATCACTATCATGTAGAGAGACGGAAATGTGGTAGCAAAATATAACAAGTACAATAGTAACGACGATGTCTGCTACTGCAGCGCACAGGTTCTCAATAATTGGCATACATGACATCACTATCAAATCAAATCAAATCTTTAATTGCTCGTCACAATTACACATTGTATGTCAAATGTCAGAATTAATTTATAAATTTAAAACTCGAACACCTGCCTGCGAAGGCAACTGCTCATAAACCACCGTTCTGTGTCTTCCAGTACGGTAATTATCTCTGCTATCATGTAGAGATACGGAAATGTGGTACCAAAATATAACAAGTGTACAATAGTAACGACAATGTCTGCTACTGCAGCGCACAGGTTCTCAATAATTGACATACATGACATCACTATCATGTAGAGAGACGGAAATGTGGTACAAAATATAACAAGTACAATAGTAACGACGATGTATGCTACTGTAGTGACACAAATGTTCTCGTCACAATTACACATTGAAACGTCAGAATTAATTATAAATTTAAAACTCGAACACCTGCCTGTATAAACCACCGTAGTAGCTATCATGTAGCTGTGGTACCAAATATAACAAGTACAATAGTAACGACAATGTCTGCTACTGCAGCGCACAGGTTCTCAATAATTGGCATACATGACAATGGCATCACTATCACGTAGTGAGACAGAGCTGTGGTAGCAAATTAATATGACACGCATGATATTAACGACGATGTCTGCTACTGCAGCGCACAGGTTCTCAATAATTGGCATACATGACATCACTATAAAATCAAATCAAATTCAAATATTTTAATTGCTCGCACAATTACACATTGTATGGCAAACGTCAGATTTAATTATAAATTTAAAACTCGCATACCACACAACTTACCACCACGTCTAAACTTACATAATTTTCATGCATTCCAGTCTCTTTCATCCATCGCCAATCTCAACCCACTTCCAGCGCTGGAGTCAGTCATCGAATTGGGTTGTCTCCCAGTTAAACGCCAGAAACTCGTCAACGCTGTAGAATGCCTTTGACACCAGGAAGCGCTTAAGACGAGCTTTTCACGCCTTGGGCGTTTGTAATAAAATTTGGCAAACTGTTGATGAAATGAACACCTGCCTGCGAAGGCAAGTGCTCATAAACCACCGTTCTGTGTCTTCCAGTACGGTAATTATCTCTGTCTCTAGTCTCATGTAGAGATACGGAAATGGGACCAAAATATAACAAACAATAGTAACGAGATGTTTCTGCTACTGGGCAAAGTCACAGGTTTCAATAATTGAATGCATACCTGCATCACTATCATGTAGAAATTCAAATGTGGTAGCCAAATGTAACAAATACAGTAGTAACGACGATTTGAACTACTCAGTGCACAGGTTCTCAATAATTGACAATGGCATCACTATCACGTAGTGAGACAGAGCTGTGGTAGCCAAATATAACCAATACAACAGTAAAGGACGAATTCTGCTACTGCAGCGCACAGGTTCTCAATAATTGTGTTGTTGACGGTTGCTCACGACATCACTATCACGGTCGAGCGAGACGGAACTGCGGTAGCCAAATATAACAAGCACCACATAGTAACTACGATGTCTGCTACTGTAGCGCAAAGTTTCTCAATAATTTGCTTACATGACATCACTATCACGTAGCGAGACGGAACTGCGGTAGCCAAAAAGAACAAATACAGTAGTAACGACGATGTCTGCTACTGTAGCGCACAGGTTCTCAATAATTGTGTTGTTGACGGTTGCTCACGACATCACTATCACGTAGCGAGACGGAACTGCGGTAGCCAAATGCGCCTTGTTTATCCGGCACGTCCCCATTATTACCGCAGGATCGGGACAAATCATTGCCTTTCCTGTGAAATACTTTTCTCGATATGGCTGCGTTTCCAGGAAAGTAAAAATGATGGTTGGCGTGGTCGCGGCTGACAGGGTCGGTCCATCAGCTGCTGACTGCTGCACATATAGGAATGCGGCTGCAGCGGCTAGCACGTTGCGGCTAGTCGTCATAATTACCTACGGACGGGGCGGTTAGCCGGTATCTCGCGAGTACTCACTCCACTTAGGTGACCTGATTTCTAGGTTAAGGACATATGTATTTATTTATATATTAGCACCAATAGAGATTCGTAAAAAAAGTGTGTTAGTTTAATAATAGTACAATCACAAAAGTGTACGCCACACCACGTCTCATGTAACAGGCATCCTTGAGATTGCATTTAAAAGTTCATATTACTACATATTGTTACCATCCACATATTAAAATGTCACATGAGTGTAGTTAGATTTTGAAAGTATTTATTTATTATGGGATTGTCTCATTGCTCAGTAAAATAGCATGGAGTGACATGCAACATCATCGAAATCAAAATTGCTTATATAGAAATGCAAGGTTTATGCAAACTTTTAAATCTACAGTATAGTTCTTTCTCGACATATCGAGAATTTAAATTGTCTAGCTCTTTGAGTGACAGCTTTGCTAACGATGAACTAATCAAAATTTATAGTGAAATTTGCTCGTATAGATATTTTAGATCTCAATACACAATGTTTTCTTTAACGAAAATCTAAAATATCGGTTATTGCTTAGAAACCGAAACACACGTAGCATTTTGGTCAAGTAAGTAATAAATAATAAATTATATAAGTAAGCTATAAACATTTATGTGCACAATCATCACATTCTTTAACGGTGACTCTGTGACCCAGGACATAGTAACTGTCACAGAGACAAGTCATGGCTCCTAGATCTATTATAGTAGAATGTAAACTGCAACTATAAACACGTTTTATAAACCATAAACCACGCACAACAAGAGGAAAGAGCAAGGTTTTGATTGACCCGTAGGCAGGCGGAAACTGAGGTTTGGGGCGTGCCTCCCTAGAAACAATGTCATCATGCTGAAGTTGCTGAAATGTTTGAAAATTTCTAAAAGATCCTTTTTCCTATTCAATAATGCATGTGGTAAATTTTATGGCAATAACAATACTAGAGTAGTTTTCACCAAAGTAGTCCGATGACGTATATTTGAGGCGATGTTGCCATACGCTGGTGGTCTCCAATTGTTTCTACCATGAGGTAGTTACAGTCATGTACCGTCTGCTTTATTTAAGATTCGTATGCAAAACAGATGAATGAAATAAGAATTTACGCCCATCTGTTTTATTTACAGTAACAGTAGATGATGTTTGTTTACTACAAGAGATGTTAAGATGAGTCAATAATTTTCTAACACGTAAAACTGGCAAAAATGTTGGACGCGGAGTGTAGAGAAGCGATAGAGATATACAGTAACCATCGAACTATTTTCGTGCGAGCTGCTCTAGTAAAGGTTTTTTTCATTTCTCTTGAAACACAGAAATTTAACCCTACGCCATTTATACTAGGGGGTCTTATAAAACAGAGGGTTTAAAGTGATGTACAGATTTCCAATATTATACTATTAATCTAATAAAATTTTACTTAACTGTAGTAAATAGATATTGAAATTTACTATCTTAATTTAAATACACGTATTAATTTTCAGTTACAACTGGTTTAATTCGTAGAAGCTGTTGAAGGTCTAGAGAAGGAGCCGACTCTCCAACTCCCCGTTCATTAGATCATACTGACTATCATTATCAGCTTAAGAACTATGATTACATCACTTTACTTGTAGTTTATCACTCGACATTAGTTTAATATACGTCTACCTACCGTAAATTTGCTTTTCAGTGGTAGCACAGGTCTGTCTTCCTAATATATCTAAATAATATTTTAATGTTACCATTCGATTTCGTTTATTTTTGATAATTTTTTAATCTTTGTTTTTCATTTTTTTATTTATTATTTTTTTAATTACTCTATATGCTGTTATGTAATGCTTTAAAACCCAAAAGAAATCCCTAACCATCATATTATTTATTTCGTAATGCTGGAAGATTAATTTGTAAAAAAAAGGAATTTTTAGTCTTGATAATTTAGATAATAATAATTATTATTATTGCTAGGAATATTGTTTATTTCTATCTTAGAGCATAATTATTTACAACCTACGCAAGGTACAATTTTATAAATGCACCTTCCAAAACGTATATATATATAAACGTATATGCATTCATTTAATTTATCCCAGAGTAAACACGGGAATTCATAGGTTGCACATAATTATGATCTAAGATAGAAATAAACAATCTTCCTAGTAATAATAAAATACATAAAAGTCTGATAATAAAATTTATCGTTGTGAGTTCTTTTTAATAATATTCATTAATTCCCGAATAAATCATACTATCCAGGTAATTCATATGTTTTGACCCATCTCGGAACATAGCTGTAGTTATATATTAAAGCATATACTTTATATGTTGTGAATGTAACCTTTTCACAATGTTTCTATAAATTTTGGAGGATGTTTATATAAATTAATACTGACTGCATTTTAATTATTATAATAAACGTACATTTGGTTGTCAGTACCTTAAAGAAAAGCGTAGACCAGAATCACTAAATAAATAAATCACGTTTCTTATGTTATTTTTAAATATTATCAATTTATAGGTAGTACGATTAATAAAGTTCGTAATCTTTAATGAGACTATAAGAAACATTTTACACGTCGTTCTCGTCTCAAATACGACTAGATTCTCTGGAAATTTGAACTCAGGAATTCACCCACGTTTTAATGATAAAAATACGAATTTAGGGTATTCAAAATTAGTCCACCACTTTGCAGTATGGCGTCCACTATAAAGGTTTTATAGATTACTCTATATTTTCTTACGAGTTGGTAACTTTCAACATTTTAAAACGTTTTTTTCCTCTTAAATTTTCTTTCTAATTTGGTCATTTAGGAGCTAGCTACAGTCTACTAAAGTTTTCAAAAATAATAGAATAACAAAGTAATAAAATAACAATTGACGTTATTGTTAAATAATTTATTAAATAAGCTATTAGTATCGGATCAAGTTCAAGTAACACCTCAGTGTAATTAATAAATTGCCAAAATGGTTAAATAAATTTAGTGTTAAGAAAATAATGACCATAGCCGACAGCGTCATGTTGTATGGGAATGTATTTATTTTTTACCTTTGCAGGTAAAAACAACAAAAACATTTAATATAAATATCTTATTTTTTATCATATCAATGGACGGTCCACAAGGAGTCAGGAGAAAGTCTTAAATAAGAGCATAGGTAGAGTATCAAATAAAATTAATAGTCTCTATTAGAACTAAGAGACGGAAATCCAACCGCAAGTAGTTCAATGTATGTGGTAATAGTTGCAACGTGAAATTGACAAAATAGCTTTGTTTTCATACGTTTAATTACCTAGACTAGTAAGATCCCGGAAATTTACACTGTATATAAAATACAATATAAATCAGGAAAATAGCGGCCAATTTTGAAAATTATAAATTTATATTTTTTTCAATAATAAGTCGGTCCCATTTAAACTTTCCTATAAATTTATTCGGTACTTTGGGATTATACCGACCACACTAGTATGAAGAACACAAAAATAGAAATTTATAGAAACAAACATGATAGAAACGAAAAAACAACTCTTCAATTACAAAATTACAAACTTACAAAGCATTTCCAGGTATTGTGATCGGTATTGTTGTCGCTGTTATCTTATCTTTCTCGAGAATCCTGATTACGGCAGGCCGCGCGGCATCACGTGATTTGCACGGTACATAATTGCCTTTCCATTACAATTCAATTTATATTTCTGATTAGCCCCTCTAGAATTAGATATTTTACTGATAGGTACTATCTCGAGGGATGTTTTTCTTTCGTCGACATCAGCGCGGGGCAGCAGCACCGAAGGTGCTGTCGAGAGCCCGCGCTGATGGCCCGGAGGCACTCGCATTTTGGGTGGCGGAATGTGATCAAGAATAAAAACAAGTTTTGAGTGTTTTTTTAATAAAGAGTTTAGTTTGTTAAATGTTTGTTTTTGTTAAATTTTTGTGTTTGGAGAAATGTAGAGGTAAAAACACGAAAGTACAACAAAGCGATGCACCAGCTGAAGGGGCGGCGAGGCTCTGCAATCACGTTATCTACTAGACGCTCGACTTTGACCTCTGTCTGAGGATGGGGAGGGGTTTGCGATAAGACAATTCCTGTTTTATACTGACGAAATATTGTTCTACGCTAATCTAGTAATCAGTAGAAACGAAAATGTGAAATAACGATTCATGTCTGGGTGTGGTCGGTATAATCCCAAAGTACCATTTATTCTTTTTGGGATACCAATGGTGGCAAAAACGCGTTTTAATAATACATAGATCACTGAACACATTGCAGACTGAGATCAGTATGAGAACAATATAGCCCTTTTTCGAACATTCATTTCAAATTGTATACGTCTACGATTTAAATACGTGATTGACTATTGCCGCGAACTATTACTATAGATTATTCCTAGAAATGAATTGAGAGTGTTAGAACGTGGCTGTCTCAGTTGTTGGGCTGTTGGAGTGTGCATGTCTCTCGTTGAGAGTGTGAGAATGCGCATGCCAGTCACTTAGCGTGTTAAATGTGCTCGTTTGTTATAGAGAGTTAGAACGTGGCTGTCTAAGTTTGTTGGGCTGTTGGAGTGTGCATGTCTCTCGTTGAGAGTGTGAGAATGCGCATGCCAGTCACTTAGCGTGTTAAATGTGCTCGTTTGTTATAGAGAGTTAGAACGTGGCTGTCTAAGATTGTTGGGCTGTTGGAGTGTGCATGTCTCTCGTTGAGAGTGTGAGAATGCGCATGCCAGTCACTTAGCGTGTTTAAATGTGCTCGTTTGTTATAGAGAGTTAGAACGTGGCTGTCTAATATTGTTGGGCTGTTGGAGTGTGCATGTCTCTCGTTGAGAGTGTGAGAATGCGCATGCCAGTCACTTAGCGTGTTAAATGTGCTCGTTTGTTATAGAGAGTTAGAACGTGGCTGTCTAATATTGTTGGGCTGTTGGAGTGTGCATGTCTCTCGTTGAGAGTGTGAGAATGCGCATGCCAGTCACTTAGCGTGTTAAATGTGCTCGTTTGTTATAGAGAGTTTAGAACGTGGCTGTCTAAGTTTGTTGGGCTGTTGGAGTGTGCATGTCTCTCGTTGAGAGTGTGAGAATGCGCATGCCAGTCACTTAGCGTGTTTAATGTGCTCGTTTGTTATAGAGAGTTAGAACGTGGCTGTCTAATATTGTTGGGCTGTTGGAGTGTGCATGTCTCTCGTTGAGAGTGTGAGAAATGCGCATGCCAGTCACTTAGCGTGTTTAAATGTGCTCGTTTGTTATAGAGAGTTAGAACGTGGCTGTCTAAGATTGTTGGGCTGTTGGAGTGTGCATGTCTCTCGTTGAGAGTGTGAGAATGCGCATGCCAGTCACTTAGCGTGTTAAATGTGCTCGTTTGTTATAGAGAGTTAGAACGTGGCTGTCTAATATTGTTGGGCTGTTGGAGTGTGCATGTCTCTCGTTGAGAGTGTGAGAATGCGCATTCCAGTCACTTAGCGTGTTAAATGTGCTCGTTTGTTATAGAGTGTTAGAACGTGGCTGTCTAAGTATTGTTGGGCTGTTGGAGTGTGCATGTCTCTCGTTGAGAGTGTGAGAATGCGCATGCCAGTCACTTAGCGTGTTAAATGTTGCTCGTTTGTTATAGAGAGTTAGAACGTGGCTCTAATATTGTTTGGGCTGTTGGAGTGTGCATGTCTCTCGTTGAGAGTGTGAGAATGCGCATTCCCAGTCACTTAGCGTGTTAAATGGTGCTCGTTTGTTATAGAGAGTTAGAACGTGGCTGATCTAATATTGTTGAGCTGTTGGAGTGTGCATGTCTCTCGTTGAGAGTGTGAGAATGCGCATGCCAGTCCACTTAGCGGCGTTTGTTAAATGTGCTCGTTTGTTATAGAGAGTTAGAACGTGGCGATCTAAGATTGTTTGGGCAGTTGGAGTGTGCATGTCTCTCGTTGAGAGTGTGAGAATGCGCATGCCAGTCACTTAGCGTATAAATTAAATGTGCTCGTTTGTTACAGAGAGTTAGAACGTGGCTGTCTCATATTGTTGGGCTGTTGGAGTGTGCATGTCTCTCGTTGAGAGTGTGAGAATGCGCATGCCAGTCACTTAGCGTGTTAAATGTGCTCGTTTGTTATAGAGAGTTAGAACGTGGCTGTCTAATGTTGTTGGGCTGTTGGAGTGGGCATGTCTCTCGTTGAGAGTGTGAGAATGCTCATCCCAGGCACTTAGCGTGTTAAATGTGCTCGTTTGTTACAGAGAGTTAGAGTAGTGGTCTAACGAGTTACCCTCATCTACAGTACTGTTATTACATGATGCAAACGTGTAATAAAGTTATTTTTAAATCGATTTATTACATGTGAATCGATGTTATGTGACATGTCAACTTTACTCTAAAATATTAACAGATTGGGTTTCTAATCTCTTACAATATTTAACAATATTTTTTCTTTCAGGGAAGTTCGACTCTTCTTTACTATTCTTTACATTTTCCCAGCAAGATACTTACTTTATAAAGACTGATGCATAGTCTATTTGATCACTTCATTTGGCTACATGTGTTACTATATCGCATGTTAGTATGTATTATTATTGTAGATAGTTTATTCACAAATTAACTTATTCACAGATTTTCTAATTACCCACAAGGTTACCACTACGACTAATGTAAAAATTTACACTAACGCATGGAGTTACATACACCATAATCTAACTAATGATGATTCTTGCAGAGAAATGAAGCTTCATAAAAATCTCAAGAAAACAGGTCAGTTCGTTTTTGAGATATCTTGTAGACCGACAGACATACACGAAATTTTCCATCCCCTCAAATTGTAGACTTCGCTACCGCGAAGCCAACTAGATACTGTTTTGATTCTGCACGGTGTCTACTTTATTAACGTTAATGAGAAAAATATAAAACGAACAACGCGCTTTAATTAGTTAATTTCTAACTATATACACAAGTTGAACTTCTTACGCTATTAAAACAACCTAATTAAATTCGACAGATGCAGTAGAGGCATGTGTTCCCGGTAGCTCCTGTAACTGCTTCAAGGAAAGTCCTCTCCTGCAAAAAAAAAAGAAAAGGAACGCCGAGCGCCGTGGTAATTATTACATATACAAAAAAAACAGGTGGTGTCTGCACAGAGCAGAGCGCGTCTGTGCCAACCTGACGGATGCGTCGTTATAAAATTCTTGTTTTTCTGCTCGCCAGGAGAGGGCAGTGATCTTGATCTACAACAGTCCACTCTCTACACTATTGCTCCGTGGTTGCGATGCGCGTCTCTCTCTCTCCCTCTCCCTCTCTCTCTCTGTCGAGTGTCAACGACTCGGCATTCCTGCCTTATTGGAAATGCCTCCGGGATTCTTGCCTTTAAAATTAACGTCTTCATGAAGGCTAGCAGGAAGAAATTGAGACGACTGTTGTTTTCGTTGCAGAAAGTGTAACTTTGCATATACAACAAAGTGATCCTACCATGATACAACGATAAGTGATGTGTATAAGAGATTCAAATTGTAATTGTATCGTTCACACATACATTGTAACAACTCTTTGAGAGGTGCAAAAATCCATAGCAACTACACAATTTAGTAAATTTATTCTGATAGATCTTTTACGAGATAATGTAAAAAGGTAAGAGCTGAAGGTTTTGGTACTAATATTGCATACGCCGGCCAGTACTAATGCAAAACGAACATTCTCCAATTAGATAAATATATTATTCAAAATATATTATTACTGAAATCTATTGCTACGGGATAGCATTTTTTAAATCACAATCTTAATTAACATGTTCTTTGCTAATAACTAAGAATGTCGTTAGGTGTTAGGCCATATATTTTTTTAAATCTTTATATACTGGCAATAAACTTAAGATAGAAATATGTTCGGCAACAAAAGAGTTTCCATGAAACCTTTTTTTGTGTATCTTCTGAGTAATACAGTGAGCAAAATGGCTTAACATTGTATACCTTGCTAGAGCAGTGATTAGTATATACAACATTTCCTACAGAGGAGCTCAGTAGTGATGTGTATGACTCATTATCAGACATTGAGACGCTTGATATCCAAATTGTTAACATTGTATGCTATACCTAGAGTAGTACTAGTATATACAATTGTATGCTATAACTAGAGTAGTACTGGTAAAACATTGTATGCTATACCTAGATTAGTACTGGTTTAACATTTTATATACTATAACCGAAGACAGTACTGGTATATAACATTGCATACTATACATAGAGTAGTACTAACTAGTATATACAATTGTATACTATACCTAGAGTAGTACTGATATATAACATTATATACTATACCTAGAGTAATACTGGTATAATATAATATTGTATACTATACATAGAGTATTACTGGTATATAAAATTGTATACTGTACCTAGACTAGTAGTGGTGTGTAACATTGTATACTATTCATAGAGTAGTACTGGTATGTAACATTGTATACTATATCTAGTGTAGTACTGGTATATATCATTGTATACTATAGCTAGATTAGTACTTATATACAAAATCGTATACTATAGCTGGACTAGTACTGTTATCTAAAATTTTGTATTAAAGCTAGTTAAGTACTGGTACGTAACATTGTATAGTATAGTTAGATTGGTACTGGTATATAACATGGTATACTATTATAACTAAGGAAGTACTAATGTTCAAGATCGTAATAAACAATTACGTATCTAAGTAATTTATATGTATCTATAAGTGTCAGTAAGTGTGTATGTGTAATTTATGTATAGTAATGCATGTGTATAAGTAATGTAACTTTGTAATTATCAGGGTGTAAATACGCCCATCCTCTTCCAACCTTTGCAATGTAAGTACAGTCTCTCCCTGATCTTTGTGTTGTGTTTATATTTAGCTGATTTATACATAATTATAATGTCAGACTGTCCTCTTTCTTAACCTTTTGAAAAGTCTGCTGTTGTTTCATATTTAAAACACGAAAATTACATTTAACTAAATATTGTATAGTGTAATGGTTCCTCTTATTCTCTTACGCCATATTCATTCCACCACTATTAATGAATTAATGAATAGTATCATATATAATTATCGTAAAAATGTACTTCCATAAATAAATTAAAGTTGCTTCAGCAAAGGCATATATGGTATATGAATTTTAGTGTAACGTATGTGTTAGGCTACAGGACGGCAACCGAGAGTTCATGGGTTAGATTCCCGGGGAGGCCAATAATTTGTGAATTGATTTAGGCCTTTAGCTCTTACCATGTGTGGTGTAAATTAGTGGACCGAACTTATGCCACTGGAACTATATTTGACCAGTCGTTAATAAAAAAGGATCGGATGTGATTGCTTTTGACCAAAAAAGGTTTTATACACCTTTATTGCAAAACAAACATGAACACCCTTAGTTAACAATAATTGTAATTAAACTTATACAAAAATAATAATTTATATACATATATATCTCGTATATTACTTATTATTTTAGTATAAGTTATATAAATATATAGAAAAGTTGAATACTATATATATACAGAAGTAGGTATGTACATATATATAATATATACCTAGTATACCTACTTCTGTTTGAAAAACTATCACAGAAGTATAATATGAATTCATCATATTACACCATATATACTTTCACTAAGAAGGCTGCGCCCGAAGCAGCGGGGTAACAGTTATTAAAATTTAATTTGAAAAATAAAAAGAGATTTAAATGGAACAAATATATCAAAAGTTTGTGAAGTAAATGTATAAAAGAGTGAGTAAAATAATGAGTTCAACAATAGTTGGATATCCCTAGTAACTGGATGAATTAATAATGTGCAATAAAACTCTTTCAATACTAAAGCTTTTTTAAGAAAATGGATTTCTTTGATACTCTTATATGGAAAGAAGTTGCCATTGGTGGTACAGCTGTCACCGTATGGTGTGAGCCTATCGAAAATACAGTTCTTCTGGCGACCCTTCTACTCCTGCCGTTCCTGTCGCAGAACATGTTGCAGTCGGCGATGAAGGACAAGTCAAAGACCCTGCAGCTGACGATTCAGACCCAGATTCTGGACCTGAAGCTGCCGCCGATGCTGCTAATGGCAATGACATCCTGCCAATCCTCGCGCCGTCAACTGGCGATCTGCTTCGGAGGCCAATATCATACCTTTAGTAGGAAGCGGATCAAGCCTGAGACTGGTAACAGCAATGGACAACTTGCCTTTGGCCTCCGAAGCAGAATCGCCAGTTGACGGCGCGAGGATGGGCAGGGTGTCATTGCCATTACCAGCATCGGCGGCAGCTTCAGGTTACTGGCTGCAGCACAGGGAGCACGAGGAAGACGAGGTGGGGGTGGGGGGGGGGGGGGGTGGGGGGGGGGGGGGGTGGGGGGGGGGGGGGGTGGGGGGGGGGGGGGGTGGGGGGGGGGGGGGGTGGGGGGGGGGGGGATCGAGGGGGTGTACAATGGCCGAAGGTAGGCCAATTTTTAGTACATCCCGGGAGCAAAATTTTGTAAAGGTTCCGTAGAGCAATAAATGCCTGAAGAAACCTTGCAGCAGGTACTATCAGATTTGATTGTCTCAAGTCTGAACTTCCGATTTAGGGTACATTTCTGTGGAATCTTGGGTTTGGTGACCATCAGTGTTTCCTCTGGGAAGCGACATCGTCCGCCATTCACAGCAGCTGCGCGATCCTCAAATCTCTCTTTGCCGCAAAACAAGAATATTTATATGCATTTGATTTTGAAGTTGTTGGTCCTCAAGGATTTAATTTAGGAAAAAAATGAATACATGAATTCAGTTCTAGAAAAAAAATAGAAATATGATTCTATAATTCATGTTTGGTTGGAGCTTCTAATTGCAGGAGGTTTTGTATCGTTCAACATATTGGACTCATCTTTCCCTCATCAGGAGCGATGAGTTCCGCCTGTGCTGATGTTACACAAGGAACCAAAACTGGTCGCATAGTAAAAGAATCTGCTGTGGGACTACGCATAGGAAAAATAAGTCGCTTATATTTAACAAGTGATTTTAATTGTTTTTTTTTTGTCTCCGATTAAAATTATATATGTATTTAGTCCGGCGTGTGAAGTTAATACTCTAAAAGTCCCAGTACCTAAAAAACATAATCCTAAGAGTACAACTTTTACCTCAACCCACTCAATCCAATGAAATCCAAAATCGTCAATACACTTGAATCATGTAAGAGGAGCTTTTCTATCGGTCATTTTTTACCTGACCCGAAGTGATTTTTTTTGTTTTGTCGTCGATAATCGTATTTATTATAGGTTACGGGTGTACCGGTTTAATGATAACAAAAATTTCGTTCAGGTCCTCTAACTCAATCGAAAAACCCCACGTTTTACCTCAATACATATGAAGTCCAATAATTAGTTGAAGTTCTAATCATTAGCGGATTTCAGATGTATTTTTCCGACGGAAGTGATTTTTTTTCTCTCGATAATTATATAGGTACGGTGTACAGTTTAATGATAACAAGAATCGGTCGTCCTAACTCAATCGAAAACCCCCACGTTTACCTCAATCATTGAAGTCCAAATTAGTTGAAGTTCTAATCAGTAGAGTTTTCAGATGTATTTTCCGACCGGAAGTGATTTTTTCTCTCGATAAATTATAATAGGTACGGTGTACAGTTTAATGATAACAAAATTCGTCGTCCTAACTCAATCGAAAACCCCACGTTTACCTCAATCATTGAAGTCCAAATTAGTTGAAGTTCTAATCAGTAGAGTTTTCAAGTGTATTTTCCGACCGAAAGTGATTTTTTTCGATAATTATGTACACGTTTACAGTTTAAATAACACCTAAAATCAACGTCGTAACTTAATTATAAGCAGTCACTTTACGTCCCCACGGACGAATTTGAACGAAGTGGTCGCTTTAAAACTGTTCGTCGTGTTACGGTTCAGGTGACTTTTGCGGACGTCACGTGATCGCGCCCTATAGAAATATACCGTGATTACACTACACTATCCGAAAGGCCGAGCCCAAAAGTATCGTTTGATACTTTATGATTTAAACGAAAAGGACAATTATATTTTTAACAACGGTCACTTCAATCAGTGAAATCAATCAATTTAATGTTTGTAGACAAGAGTAATGATAGCTGTCTTTTTTTCTCCTGCTCCATGTTTTATTTTTTAATATGTCTTAAAATTTCGGGGGGGTGTCCGGACCCCCTGGACCCCTACCTTCGCTACGCCACTGAATTCCACGAAGATGGATCAACCGGTATAAATATGAACTGATCAAACCAGTACGCATCTGTCTCGCGCATTGCAGTGCAGCCGCCGCCTGGGTTACTACTGTCCCGCGGGAATCCCTGTTCCGCTCACTGGTAACGGCTGAGTTGTTAGATACGAGTGTCTTCGCTGCCACTGGATTTTTCTGGCTACGCCGCAGCGCCTACATTTTCTTAATACCACATCAGCATTGCTGGTATTCTCTATCTTCCAGGCACTTGCTACCGAGGTGGGCCGGAATTAAATTAACATAATATTAATATCATGACATCTGTTCAAATAGAGAAAACTAAACTAAAAATGGCAAAGCATGCATTATTATTGACCGATACAAATATCGCTATGACAGGGCGCTGGTCAGTGGTGAGGTTAGTTGGAGGTGTCTTGGAAAGGACTGCTCGGTGTCAGTTCGCACTACTTCTGATTATACATAGATAGTAAGCCGTAAAAAACTCGCACACACCGGTAAACGCCCCGTTACAATGCGATCTTTGACCCCTGTCTTGTCATCGCCTGAGCCCTCATCTGTCAACAGTAGTTCAGTATCTACTCTGTTGATCTCTCAAATCTTGCCGAAAACTGTAGACAGGACAATGCCAAACAGAAGATTTATGCTTGCTTGAAGTCTAAAGATGAACTGATTGCTCGTATTAATGAATTAGTAATCCAAAGAAACAGTTTGATTGAAAAAGTCCAAGCAATAACAATCGAACAAGAACAAAGCATCGCTGTTCGAAGCAGCAATTGTACCTGTTTATTTTGAATCAAATAAGTTATCAACTGAAAATGATAAATTAAAAAATTAAATTGAAAGTCTTAAATCCGACCTATCTATCCTCTCATTAAAAAATAAAACCATCCAAGAAACAATAGTTTCTTCGAATCACAATATCAACTGTTTAAATGTTAGAATTGAAAACCCTAATCAAGAATAATGATGTATCTGATACAATAATGCACAAAACGCCGTTCCTCGATTCTGTTGTTCTGGTAGCGCCAATGCCTCCCGTACCCACATTTAACAAATACCTCCTTCTCGCTAATATATCTGAGCATCTTGAAATTATGTCTCCAACAATAGTAGATCACAATGAAAATTTGGATAAACGTTATTCGTTGCGGACCATTAAAAGACGGCGAAATATAAAGCAGAAGAGAATTTTGAATATATCTGTATTATTGTACAGTGATAGCCACCGGAGTGAATACACTTGATAAAAGGTTCAATTCTAAAACAACTTTACTAAAACCTAGTTCAGTTCTACCAGATGCCCCCATTGAATAAATTGTCAAATCGGTCAGTGCAGACAAGGAATACATAAAGGAAAACGAATTTGTGATTTGCATTGCTGGGACTAACAAACATGGACCGGCCCGACATAAACATTCGACGAGTCGTTGAGGCATACGAAACTGTGGTGGAATCCTCACCCACAGTAAATTTCCTCGTCTCTACAGTCCCCACAAGATTTGACCTTAGTCCTTATTGTAGAGAAAATATCAATATAAGAACAGTCAACAAACATTTTAAAGTACTAGCAATTAATTTCCCAAACATGAAGCTATTGAACTTGGGTTCCAAACACCGTCACTTATTCCGAGGCTTGCATTTCAATCACGCGGGTAAAAAGTACATAGCCAATGATATATTTCATATTATTGAAAAATGGGCAGTACAGAAAAGAAATAAGCCAACAACACCATCCAGGGCTCCTGATCCAGTTTTACTGTCAGTGTCTGGTCCTTTTGGCCTCCAGACTGGCGATTTGTCACTCTCAAGTTATACCGATTTCCCGCCTCTGCCTGGTCGTAATGACGCTGCATCGCTTCATCGACATCAACCTGTTGTTCCATCGTCTCCTCTATCTTTAGTCTGTTCAACTCCTTCGCTCACGCCTAAATCTCTTCTGACTACAGGGGAACCTTTTTTGTCCCATTCGATTCCAGCCAGTGGAGAAACTTAAATAAGTCTCTATGCGACAAAAACAAGCACTAATAATTTAAATCCACTTCCCATAAATACTTTTACTCCTCATACAGGATACAGTGCAGGGTATCCTAAGGACCCTTTGCACCCTTTGCCTCTCAACTTTTCGGACATGAGTACTTCTGATCCTAATGACCAGCATTCTACTCTAAGGATCTTATACGGTAACGTGCAATGTCTCACGAATAAAGTGTTACTCATTGAAATGCTTTGCTCTTATGATAGCTTCTCAGTTATTTTCTTCGTGGAACATTGGCTAAACTTAAATAATTTATGAGTTATACAATTTTCGTGGTTTCACCCTAGCGTCAATTTTTTGTCAGAGCACGCAACACATGGTGGTGCTGCTATTTACGTTAAAGACTCTGTTAGTTTTCGTGTAATTAATGTGAAGCAATTCTGTATTGAGAAGAATTTTGAAGTTTGTGCGATTAAACTATTGAGCCATAAAATGATAATTGTATCTATCTACAAGCCAAGTGGTAGTAATGACAAAATATTCCTTGAACAGCTTGACCTGCTTCTAGATTTCTTTGTTCATTTTGGTTGTGACCTGGTATTGACCGGCGATTTCAACATTGAAGTTCATAGTTCTGGGAACATTGCTTCTAGTTGGCACAATGTACTACGGTCTGCAGGGTTATACTGCACTAATTTTAAACCTACCAGAGGCAAAGCTTGCATCGACAACATTGCTACCAACCTGGATCCTTCTTCTTACAAAGTAGAAGTGGTCCATATCAGATCACAGTTTTCTGAGTATGGAGATAGCTGAGCCATACACAAAATTGATCACGGTGTCTGTTGGGAATCTGAACTCAACAAATGAAAATATTTCCATTGAATATAGACTGACTTCCCAAATTCTGTTGGGCGATTTTTCACGCACCTTAAGCTTAATAGATTGGGACTCTGCTCTTAGCGGTTTGGAATATGAGGCTATGTATGATAAATTCCACGATATCTTTATCTGTTGGATGAATGTCCATCTACCAGTCAAGCGGAAAACTTTTAAGCCCAAACCAAAGCGCAACTCATGGTATTCTCCTCATCTACAACTCATGAACGACCGTGCCATGGCACTGCTTTGTCGTTCGCGTCAGTCTGGACAAAATGCTGACATAGAAGCATATAAAGCAGCCAAGAGGACCTACAGACAAGCTTTACAAGTTGCAACAAGGGAGTCAAATGAAGAATTCATTAATACAGTGGATAACAAGTGTAAGGGCTGCTTGTGAATCGTGAAACCGGCAGAGATAGACCGCATCATATGCAACCCGATGCTGAGGAATAGAATAGAAACATTTTTATTTCTAAAAACATATACACAAACAAAGATATAGATTTATTTACATTTTATAAATAGTAAATTACCCTTTTACTATACTTACTAAGTGGCGATAAAATAAAACAATTTAATTTTAAGTACAGCTGTTGGATAAATATTATTTTATATAATTTAAGTAAACTATACATTACATATTGACATATGTTCTACAATGGAAATTAGCCTACGTGGGCAAGCAGCCTGTGCGTAGGCTAGAGTCGTACTAAAAAGTTTATGTTATCTAGATGTCGAAAAAAGTGTTAAAAGTGTTACTGTTACGTGTCGTTGTGCCATAAAATGTAGAAATGTAGTTGTGTGATGAAGGAGATAAGAGATAATACTGTTGTATTAGACAAAACCATCGGTTGTCTACTAGAGGGAAGTTTTCCCGCTAAGTTGAAAATGTCTAAGGTAGTACCTATTTTTAAGAAAGGTAACTACGGTGAAACAAACAGCTACAGAGCGATCTCTCTGGTCCCCTGTTTTTCCAAAGTGTTTGAAACCGTCCTAAAAAGTCAATTAACCTCTTTTTTCGAAATTAACAATCTTTTCAGTAAGAGTCAGTTCGGATTTAGGTATGGAATGTCCACGATCGACGTCCTACATACTTTCCAAGTTTGAGCTAGGTTTACCTACAGGAGCCACATTATGTGATATTTCTAGGGTGTTAGACTGCGTCGACCGGGGAATTTTGTTGAAAAAGTTAGAGTATTATGGAATAAGGAGGAGACCTCCTCCACCAGCAGCAGTACATCGTCATCTACTTCAATTACTAAGAAGTTTCTTATATCGACAATGGACTCGTTCAAGAGGGAAGTGTTTACTGAAATAAAGAACTATACGTCGCAGATAGAGGAATTCAGGAAAGCTGGACAATTCTTGTCTGACAAAGTTGATAAATCAAATACTTTAATTGCAAGTATTAGGAAAGAATACTCCGAATTAAAAAAGGAGAATGAAATTATTAAATCTGAGAACAGAAAGCTTAATGAAAAGGTATACATACTAGAAGACAAAGTCAAAGCTATGGAACAATATTCAAGACGGATGAATTTAGAAATTAGCGGAATACCGGAGACTAAAGGGGAAAATACGTTAAACTTGTTGAAGGACGTTGGATCAGCAGTTGGAATAGAATTACATGAATCTCAAGTGTCGGCGGTCCATCGCACACCGACTTTTAAAAAAGACCGTCCTCCATCAATTGTTGTACAATTCTTTACTAAAATACAGAGGGATGCTTGGATACAATGCTTTAGGCAGAAAAGAACTCTAACGGCAAGCGAGGTGCACCCATCATTCTCCAAGAACCGAGTTTTCATCGGTGAACATATGTCGCAGGACAACAAGATCTTCCTGGCTCAGTTGAAGAAGTGCAGAGACGCAGGCTTTAAGTAGCCTACGTCTGGTTCCGCGAAGGAAGGTTCTTCGTAAGAAAAATGACGGGGAAAAGTGCTACAAAATAAGCAACCTACAAGATCTAGACAAACTGTAAAGTAAGTTGAAAAGTGTAAGCGCTGCGCAGCGGGGAAGCATCGCGTGATCTGAGTTTTGAATAGGAGTTTTGAATCTGGTATTGATACAATTTTACTGTCTCAGAAAAAAGCCATGAGAGTTATAGCGGATGCTAATTTCAAAGATCATTGTAAGCCGATTTTTAAAAAAGAAGCCATTTTTATACTTATCAATCTTTACATTTTTTACTACTGCTTGATCCATGTCAGAAATAATTTTCAAAACCTGACACTGAATAAGCACATTTATATTCACAATACCCGAGGCGCTAACCTGATCAGCAAACCTTTCACAATACTTTCTAAAATTCAAACTTCATATGTGGCCGTTGGAATAGATCTATTCTATAAACTACCTTTGAATGCTCAGAGTGTTACATTAAGTAAATTTAAAGCTGTTATTTATAAGTGGCTGGTAGAAAGGCCAATTTATGACTTATCATAGTTTTATTCATCTGACATCAGTGGGATAGTTTTTTAGCGTATTGTTCTGCTAAATAGTACACTTTTGTCTCACTAAAATTATTGTATTATTATAATACACTTTTACATGAAACGATTGCGTCTTCTATCAATGAGTGTTTAATTTAAATTGTTTTTGATAATATTTTACTGTTAGTATAAGTATTCTGACGTGACCTATTGCATGTAATGTCTAATGATGAATAAAAATCTTATCTTATGACATAGCTTTTTTCTACTGTCAAACAAATACACACTTGTTATGGAACCAAATTAATAAAGATCTTTCAATTTTTGATGTGCTGGTGTAAATAAAATAAAATTTTAGTGAACGTTGGAAAAAACAAAGTATGTAAATTTTGATTTTGAAGATTTTAACTTTTATTCTGATTTCAAATTTCATGAATTTAGCTGTACGGATAACAAAGGGAACGTATGTAACTATAAATATATTAAAAAACGAAGACAATTTTAAATATCTTGGTATAATTTTTGATTCGAAATTAACATGGGAAAAACATATATCAGTCTTGCAAAATAAACTTAAATCCACTACAAGAACATTTTATTTTTTTGCGGAATTTCTGTAATGAGAGATTGTTACGAATTCTGTATTTTGCTCTGGTTTAGTCAAGGCTTTAATACGGAGTTGTTTACCGGGGAGGGACGTATAAATATTTAATAGAGAGTCATACAAAATCATTTTATGAGAATAATTACGCGCAAACATTCAATTAAAAACTGTACCATTGCAACATCCATTTATTTTTAAAACCCTTAGGCGGTTTTACACTAGAGGTGATAATTTAGGAACAACAGCCTAAATTATTCTACCAGAAGCATAGACCGGCGAATGTTTAAAAAACCTAAAGTTAACACTAAAGCATTCTTTTATTTACAATGGTCCAACTAATTTTAATAAATTGCTTTATAACGTTAAAATATCTATGAGTGTTAGAGAATTTTGTAGTTAATTAAGAGCGCTGTTGTTATTACATTAGAATTGTAACTCATTTTACAATTAATAATTCCTCCTATAGTATTATTATTTAGTTATTATATAAATCATGTATATAAGTAAGTTAGGATTAAATTAACATGAAGAATATGTAAATAGCAAAGAATTGTGTATATATATATATATATATATATATATATATATATATATATATATATATATACAAGTAAACTAATACCTATACATTTAGCATAAATTCTAGTTTCTGGTTGAGATATGTGTTTTAGTTAGTAAGATAAAGATTGTAACAAGGAAATATTTTTGTTTTGTTGGTGACTCAGGCATTGTTATCTATTATTAATCTGTAGTGCAGGCGCCAAGGGGAGCAACCCGGGCTGATAAAATCATGAATCCATAGACTGGACTCTGATAAGAAACCTGTTTTATTTTGTTGTCCACCGACTACACTACTAGCAAAAGTCAGTCAATTCCAAGTACAATTTTGTTTTGATGTAGATTTGATCTTGGAATAAATTCATTTATTCATTTTAAGGCAAACTCAACAGTGTCGGAAATATACTTCACTCGAACCCAAAATTCTCAAACACGTGCAAAGCCTACGATATTGCGGCAAAGCCGCGGATAACTGCTAGTTATCTATTAAAAGAAACAAATGAAAAAATAAATAGAAACAATAACAACAAATAACATACAATAAGGAAAACGCAGCAATCAGCATTTATCAAATAGTAGAACATCAAACGAAATTTCCTTAGATTTCTGCAGGCAACAATGGAACAGTACAGTAGTGTAAATTGCGTACTACCATCCGCAGGCGCGGTGTCGCTGCGATATAGTGCACTACAATGAGGGAAATATATTCCTGGTCGCAGCGAGCGTGCACGAATGTTAAACAACTTTCATTGTCACCTACAATCATAACACGAACAGGCTCAGGTTCTTTAATGTGTTTTGAAAAGCTGCCAACGGCGAGGAACAGATTGAATTACAGATGGTTCCGAAGACTCGTGCTAGCAGCAGCAGGTACTCAAAGAATAAATTGCAGTTTTTGCCAATCACACTTAACACAAAAACTCAATTAAATTGATCCAGAAATTCGTCAGTTACCTATCAATCTTCGAATACGATCGAGGTTAGACGAACCATCTGAATTCTGGGTATGACCTATTACAACGATCTTAAACAGTCTAGTGGCACAGATCCAAACTCTGCTGTGAATTGCACTGAAATTTTGTTTATTGGAAACTAAAAAAATACTTTCTACTTTTATGTCAGTTCCTTATATTTTGTAAAGTGCAGTGACCCGCGAGGGAGACCCGCATAACGTTCTCAGTTTAATTTCAACTTAAATGAAACATTAATACATAACAAAATGAAACTGATCCATATAGTACTATGATCCATGGTTCAAATAAAATACAGTATACCTAGAATATTAGTTTAAATTCGTTACAACAACAAACCCTCCCCTAGATACGTTCATAGGTGATTTGTTGTTAACTTTTAAACTTCATGCGGATATTTAGTAAAAAATGTAGTTTTTCTGTTGTTATGTAACTATAAAAAAATTGAGATTTATCAGAAGGTTCCCTTTTTTTTACAATATGCCTACGCTTAGTTTAACGCAAGTTGAAATATACCTTGGATATTTGTATCCAATGGGGGAGAAGCGGGGTTTACAACTCCTAAAAGCCCACCTGGATACGCCTATTCCCCCGGCAGACATAACAGAAACTATGTCAGCCTTCAATTACGCCCCGTCAAATTCTATGATTGGAGATGACCCATAATAGAAATATTTTTGTCTTTGTAGAAATGACGTTTCATACTAAATTTAAAGTCTACAGATGGAATCGTTCTCGAAATATCTTGCCACATATATTATATGTTACAATAATACGAAATATCTCGCTACATATATTATATGTTACAATAATACGAAATATCTCGCTACATATATTATATGTTACAATAATACGAAATATCTCGCTACATTATATTATATGTTACAATAATACAACATATCTCGCTACATATATTATATGTTACAATAATACGAAATATCTCGCTACATATATTATATGTTGTTACAATAATCATATCTTGCCACATATATTATACGTTACAATAATACGAAATATCTTGCCACATATATTATATGTTACAATAATACGAAATATCTTGCCACATATATTATATGTTACAATAATACGAAATATCTTGCTACATATATTATATGTTACAATAATACGAAATATCTTGCCACATATATTATATGTTACAATAATACGAAATATCTTGCCACGTATATTATATGTTACAATAATACGAAATATCTTGATACATTCAGATTTTTGTTCATTAAGATAGATTTCATAGCAGTGTTCAAATAACACAATTTCCGGTAAACAATAGAGGGCACTACAACGAGAGAGTACTCTGAATCCGAATGTAGTCAAGGACTTTGAATATTGGCTTTCCATTTTTTGTCTCTTTATTATCTGAAAAAAATCTCACGCGTTATATTCTCATATGTTGGTACTCCGTTAATTTAAACTTGCATTTAATTTGCTATTTTATCGTTGCCAGCATGGTTATCTATAGGAAAAAAGTAAAAATACTTGCTAAGGCTCACCAAATCCCACAGAGTGATGGTGCATCATTGAACTCAGCGTCACTCATATGCAAAATATGACTGATATTTTGATTCCATGCAAAATTTTAAGTCTGTGAATCAGTTCCTTTCCGAGATGTCGTGCGGACAGACAGACAGACAGAAATGAAAATTGTCCAACCCTACGAGTGATAGACTTCGCTGCTGTTCACCTAATGAACCAAATTGCGAATGTGTACATATAGGGCAGTCTATTCAAAACTGGTTTCCTTTGAGATTGTGGGACAGCATATTTATAGCAGTTGAAGTTACTCAAAAATGCCCTGTAATTATCATCCACTGATACATTAATTTCCAATGATTGTATTGTATTGTTGATGCTACAGAGAATTGATTACAGAGAATTTGGGGCTTTTTTAATGGAAAAGGGGGCGACACAACACCGATGTTTTAGAACAACTGATAGCATCATTATGAGGTAATTGTATAAATACTGCATTTGTAGTGAGATAAGCCAAGATTAAAATTTGAAATCATCACTTCTATATAATTCATACTAGTTAAACTATTATTAATACAGGTTTCTGTAGTTTTACAAATTCTTGTTGGTTACCTCACATTTATAGCAAAGTTAAAGTTTGATAGTGAATCACAAAAGCTGTGTACATTTAATATAAAGGTCTTTTCTCATACTTTAGAATGCCGTATGGAATTTCATCAGTCCCAGGCATATATCAAAGAATCGTTGAACAGTCCTTGAACAATTTAGAAGGCACGTATGTGTTCATGGTCGATGTCCTTACCACCGCACCAGATAACGAAACTCATATTCGTAGGTTACAAGAAGTTTGTAAAAACGCCTTAGTGAAAAAGGATTTTCAGTCAAAAAAGATAAATGTACGTTCTTTGCAGACAAGATCGAGTATCTTAGTTTTGATAAATAGGGACTGCATACCTCTAAATCTAAAATTAAAGCAATCAATGAAGCTCCTGTACCTAAATCTGCCACACAAGTGACAGATTTTATTGGCTTAGTAAATTATTATGGAAAGTTTATCAACAACATGTCAACAATCTTAAGTCCGTTGTATAACTTGTTGAAAAAAGACGTGCCATTTAACTTCGATGAAAAGTGCCTTAAATCCTTTAACCATGAGAAAGATATTTTAACTAAAGCGCCAGTACTCATTATGATCCTAGTTTGCCTGTAAAACTAGCGGTAGACGCAAGCTCGACAGGGTTGGGCTGCGTACTTAGTATCGTAACTTCGGAAGGCGTTGAGAAGCCTATTGCATATCACTTTCATACACTATCCCTAGCAGCATGTCAATATTCACAAATAGATAAGGAAGCGTTAGCAGTAGTATCTAGTGTTAAGAAATTCAATCAATATCTGTATGGTAGAAAGTTCACATTATATATATACACACCACAAGCCTTTGTTAAGCATATTTGGTCCGAAAAGGGTTTACTTGTTTTGGCGGCAGACGCCTTGGTAGCCTTTGAGTACTAAACACATAAATTGGAAACTACACCTATTTTATTCACGTCAAAAAAACAAGTTGATGATTTTTTGGCCCCTTTCAAAATGGCGGAGAATAACATAAATACAAAGAATAATATCTCCATGTACAGAACTTTGAAATAAAACACAAATAAAAGTGCCATTATAGGACATAGTTCATTGTCTGCAACTGTTAAACATGTTAAATAAGTCAAATGTGTTTCAGTGGAACACAAGATCACTTAAACATAAATGGTCAGAACTTATGCACACAATTACAAAGAATAACATCCATGTGTGTATGATTCAGGAGATTGTAGGACTGTAGGTCCACGTCTAGTTTGACGAGGGTGGCTGACGTCACTTTTCTGCAGGGTAGGACAGTTAGTCCGCAGGTGTCGGCGTGGACTAACTGTCCTACTTTTCAAAACTGACCTGGCCGTGTATTAGTTTTTCTACCTGCACTTATTCTTTATTATGGTCAGTGATGCTTCCACTGCATTCGCACAGCGTACTGCAAAAGCAATAAATATTAACAACAGTTTACTCAAGCTATCACATATGAAGTGGATTACTTATAGGGATTATATCTTAACGAATTCCATATAGCATTATATTACTTTCTGATTAATTTGGCATTGTCCTAATGAATCATAAACATCTACAGTAAGTTTGTATTAGTTATTCCTTATATTGGACCATCGTTTGTATAATACTGTATATACCAGTAGACACGTTACTCGTAGTACACGTTAATTGCAATGGATGGTCTATTGTTTTTGTTAACATTGTTAATAGTTAAAATAACCATTTAGTTCATATCTAATATATCATTTTTAAAGTTGTACCAAATTAAGTTAAATAGATACGAAGAAAAAATATGTTATTACCTTAAATAGTGGCTCTTGGCATATAATCCAAACAGTAAACAAAACATCTGCCTACACAGACATACTAACTTACATAATAGTGACCTTATGCCGCTAACGATACGTTGTAAATATCACTCAAACAGGAATTCGATGAACGGCTAAAAAATTTGTCTCGTTTCATTCAAACTTCTAATTGCTATTTATCGCTATATCTCGCTGCGAAAAAAATTAACGTTATTTCAAATAGTGATCCCGGAACGACAGGAAATAACATGTTTAATTACTAGCAGTTATAAGGACCTCGAACGCTCCAAATTCTTAAATTTATTCTTAAACCCTATTAGTTTTATTCCCCTTTAAAATAAACCGTTAACCGTTAAAAGTTTTAAAATTTGGTGTTTAGTTAATAAAAAAGCCCTAGTTAATATTGCTTTGTTTTTTCGAACAAGGTACATACAAACTTCTGAGAAACCTACTTCTGTCAAAAGTCAAATAAACTATGCGTTTTATAACTATATGAAAGTTATATAGTACATTCCTTTGATGTCTGCATACAGTACTCATCATGCATACTCAATATTTACTAAAGTGTACAGTTAAAAGTAGACTTTTAATAAAACTTTTAGTTTATTTATTTATCTAAATATTTGTCTTACTTGTGCTCAACAGTGGTCGCAAAAAAGTTTGAAATAAGAAGTGTTGTTATTATCAAGCTTACTCTATGCTTTCATGACTAAATGTAAGGTAATTTATGATTGTGCTACTATAAAACAATGTTTACACAGAAAAATTGACTAAAGTTAAGAGGCTCTTATACTATTATATAAATGTCTTGTTCTCTTTACCTGATTTTTCTGTGCATTCTTACGATATTTTGATTGTTGTTCTTCTAGTCGGAGCGAAAACGTATCCAATAAAGCAAAGACCACTATAATCGTTACAGACATTCTTAAGTTAGAAATTGCGTAACTAACCTGACTTTATTTTATGTATATAATTTTGTTTCATCCTTTTTGTAGCTGTCTTATGTAGTGTACTGAAAACTATTTAGCAGATATAGAGTTTAGATCTCGAAACTTCCATTCAAGTGCTGCAGTGTGAGTACGACGATCCCTTGTCAACCCCTCGTCAAAAGAAACCCGTGAGTCGGACAGTGGGTCCCAGGCCGGGACCGTGGACCCACTGTCCACCCCTCAAGAAGTAGGTAAGAAATGCTTCCGGCATTTTTATGACGTAGACCCTACAGTCCGTTTACCGATTCAGGAAACTTGGCTAACAGATCAAGATTACATTAAAGATAAAATGTACAATATTGAAAGGGTAAATATATTTGATTTATATGGTGGTGTTGCAATTATTTTACACAAGTCTGTTACATAATATATAAAAAAATATCTAGCTACAACAACAATGTAATATAGTTAATCTGTATTGAAATAACTAATTTTAAGAAACCTATTTACATTTAAAATGTATATTGTAAACATTCAAATAAAATTGAAAGAAGTATTTGGCAACAATACTTATTCAATCAAGATCAAGGTTTTACATTATTATGTGAGGATACGAATGCTCATCATCCATACTGGGGAGCAATTACTCCTAACACAAGAGGAAATGATATTTTTCATGAATATAACAATTCATTATTTATTTTGCTTAATGATCACAGTCACACTACAATTCCCTCCTTAAATCATCAAGCTTCTACCCTTGATTTATCTTTTGCGTCACCCAAATATGCATGCTTTACTAGATAAATGGGAAGGATGTAAGGATTCTATGAGTAGTGATCACTTACCTATAAGTATACAATTTAATATGACAAGGCTTCCATTTAAGTATAATCCAGATTTAAGTAATATTAATAAAAAAAAATTTAATTTAAAAAAAGCAAACTGGCCACTTTTCACAGAGACTATTGAAACAAAAACTAGGCAGCTACAACCAGTCTCTCCTGAACATAAAATGAGAGAACTCTATAATATTATTACATAGTTTAGTGAAGTATCTATTCCCAAAGTTAAAACTCCCATAAATAATTCAAGGCAAGCTTTTTCACCAAAACCATAGTGGACAGACAATTGTTCCCGGGCTATTGCCCAAAGACGGCTAGCATTCACTACATTCAAGAAACAAATGACTGCAGTTAACTACAGTGCATATCAAATAGCTCAATTAAAGGCTAGAGAAGAAATCCAGTTGGCCAAAAAATTAAATTGTGAAAAATCATGCGAAGATATTGGGGGAAAAGATCAAGTACATTGAAGAATAGTGAAGAAGTTAAAAATCAACAATAGTATTAATCATAATGCGCTGTTATAAGTAACAACGAGGAATTGTGTGAGGGTTTCATGAAACACATAATTGCAGACTATGTACCCCATGTTAATGAAATGCAATGCATCGAAATGGAACTATATATATCAACAAATGACTCTTTAGAAACATACTTTACGTTAAAAGAGTTACAACTAAGAGTACTAATTAAGAGTAAAAAATGAACACATCACCAGGCCGAGATGGGATTTGTTATAAAATAATTAAATGTTTGCCAATAAATGCCGTTAACATGCTCCTAGAAGTTTTTAATGATGTCTGGAATGCACATACTGACATTCCTACAAATTGGGAACACATCAAGGTCATTGCCCTACTTAAACCTTCTAAAGATAAAAATCTGGAGGAATCATACAGACCAATTTCATTGATTTCTTGCTTTGCTAACATTTTTTATCACAATGATCAAAACCATAGAAAAACTTGATCTAATTCCTAGCACTCAATTTGGATTCAGAAAAATGAAAGGTTGCATTGATTATCTTATTACTTTCATAAAAGACACTTCAATAGACCTGTCGTACAAAGAAACTACTGTAGGTGGGTGGTCGGCGAATGCAGACAAATTGTGATCTATATTCTGTAGTTCAGTTTTCATAATTAGTGTTGTGTTTAGTTTTTTATTAAGTGCATGTTTTAGAGTAAGTCATTTTAACATGGTGGTTGTGATTCCTGACTTACGCGTGTCACAACGCTCTGGTATGATTTGTTTATTTTAACCTAGTTTGTAATTAATTGTTAGGTTAGTTATTTACCTGAAGAACAGATCAGATTGCAGATCTCGAAACGTAGTGTTACTGATTTTTTGTATCACTGAACAATGGCAAATGTCCGGAAAAATCCCGTTTCTTCAAGAATTTCAACATGTACTCCATTGGGAAAATACTCAGAGGAACATCAGTGTTCTCAGTAATGTGTTTAACTTTGATCCTCGTGACATCCTACAAAGTAAATTGAGTTATCATAAAGTTACAGGTAATGTACTGATCCTTGTCCAATGATATCCCACAGCCCTTACGCGATGTACTGTAAATAAGTCAGCCATTAATATTTAGAAAATTTTGTCACTATTCTTAATTGAATTATAATCTGTGGTTGAATACTACAGAATTTTTATTGGAAACCTTTTTTATTCCTCGTGAATCACAAGTTGTCATACTCTATAAATACGTATTATATCGCTGTTATGTTACCGTTGAAAGAAAATAAATAAACACTTTTATTGCAATTGCCTTTTAACACATACAAAATAATACGTCTACAAATAATACAATTTTGAAAATAAACCAACTTGAAAAAAGTGTATAAAAATCTAGGAACAAAAGGTGAAAAAAACTTTAACTCCAGAAACTCAAAGTTATTCAAATCCGATACAACACAATTCTTGAATGCGGTGCATAATTTTAAGACACGTGTATTAGACAATTAATTCCAAAATTTTATTACAAACAAGTACCCCCCCCCCCTATGGAAGTCCTTCTAAATATTTATTTAATAATAATCAAACGATACATTTAGGTTTTAAACTTTCCACCATAGTAATATCGAAGTCGATAGTTGGATATACATAAATACACTGCATTTGTGTTATGTTCACGGAATTTACAATACAAATAATTATACCATGTTTTATGTGTATAAAATGTGTGAAAGTATGTAGGATTTCGGATATTTGTCATCGTAGGCGTACCCAAAGGGGGTTCTAGAATCCCCCCTACATTGGTCCAAATATTCAAGGTATATTTTAACTTGCATTAAACTGAGAGTATAGTCTACTTATAGTCAAACCATGTATCATAGTTCAGTTTTGGTATTATTTGTTTTCATATTTTAACAATAACAGCTAAGATATAGTAAAACACAAGAATCTTGCTCGGTAATTTTCAGAATGACAAGTCCGTCTGAAACTGGTAGGGGCTGCAAATATAATACAGCCACTGTCTCTTCCACACTTCCCGCGCTTCTAACGAGAGACAGCGAGTAAATCATGAACGCCTAACGCTCAAATCTCTGAACGGCTAATCTGTAATAATCTTAACATAGCTATCGCTTTCGTTGTTTATTACTTCTCAGGCGCTATACGTTTATTAGTGATGTGTTAATTATGAATATATATATATATATATATATATATATATATATATATATATATATATATATATATATATATATATATAGTGATAACAGTAACAAAATAAAATAAAAGTACAAAATATTTAGTTTGCTGATTTTACCATTTTAAAATATAGTAATCTTACGACTGACCAGAGGCCAATAGCAAAAGGCGATCGTCACGGCAGAAAAAAGATGGCGGCAAATAAGAAAGGGAAAGGATTGGGCCTTTTTTTATAAAAAAACGATGGCACTGAACGATGGTAAATTACCGGCAAATCCTGTTTCATTCACAATTCTTCCATCGTCAAAAATAAACATCAAACAAAGATTTTAAATTCTTTACTGAATTTAAATTAATCTGGATTAAAATGTACATAAATGTTTTTCATTCTTTATGATAAATTTTAGCTGAAAGTTTCATAACCTGTGCAGTGCCAGATAAATTTGGATTATAAAACGCAAATGTAATCATTATTTTTCTAATTCTAAATTACTTGGGAAAAAGTTCAGATTTTTCTTTTCATATTCACCTTCCGCGGAAGGCTATAAAAGAATTGTTGGTTCAGGCGTTCTTGAGATTAGCTTATGTTTATTTATAAGATAACTTAATCTTTTTTAATGGTTTGAATGTATATGGTTAACGAATTGAGAGATCTGGCTTTAGAGAATTGGTAATGAAATGCCTTATCATAAAAAAACTGGTCCTTATTATTGCAATTTTCTCAAGGATACATGACTGAGATTAACGCCTAAAATTATTCCTCATGGATGTGGACAGAAGGCGGCCCCTATCCCGACCACCCATCCAGAATATCCTGTTACTCCAGAGGCAGCGCGACGGTCCTTTCAAAACTAATTGCAAATTCTATGCTTCTTATCGTAAGAGAAAGAATAAATGCTAATGATATAACATTTAAAATATTAATCCTATAAAATTGGTGCTGAACAACTAGTAAGGCTAATACAACTTGAAATGAATCAATGCACTAACTTTATGTTTCAATTTTAATACACATGTGTTCTGTTGCGAAGTGTTTGGATATAAAATTCAAATGTTGCTTGTGGATTAGTCACATTTTTCCAGTTTAAGTAAAGGGTCATTATTGTGTGTGAATTTTGATAAAAATTTACAAAAGGTTTGGCGAAGGAGAATGTTTAAATGTCGCCAGTTAAAATGTAAGTGGTTTAGGAAAACTGCGTTACTTCATGTAAATTTTTCAAAAAAGCAGTAGTAATGTGCTCTTCCTCGCTATTAATTTTTTGGGAGCGTACTTAATCCGTGGAAACAAAGTCGACGAGAAACACATGTCCAGGCTCAGTTCCAAGAAGAAGGGATGTGTTTATTTACGGCCATCAGCTGACCGCCACTGTGACAGACGAGTGACGACGAATAAGAGGCTCATTGATTTGTATCGCAACTTCCTGACCTAAGACCCCTCGGGCCCAGACCCCTCAGTAGTCAGTATCGCCAGTCACACTCGGTCGGCCAGCCATGGACACTCGACGGTTCTACATCTCGGCACTCTTCTTGTGCCTTACCACCCAACTCTCCTTATCAGGTAAGCCAAAAGTGCTGGATTACAATCTATTGTGTTAAATTACTACTACTTTTATATCACCACAAAAGCTTTTTGTAATTACACCGTGATGGATTTTGAAAGGAGACGTTTTCAGGCCAACTCGATTTGTAATAAGCTAGTAGTCGGGTATTTATTTATTGCTAATTACAAATAAAAGAAACAATGTTTTTAAATAAGGAAACCATGGAAGTAACCATTCAGCAGACTTTGGACCGCTTGTCGTTATGTACCGTAGATGTAATTGATAGCCATCTTTGTACCGTACCACAATGATGTTTGTAAAATACAAAACAGTGTTGATTTAGCTATTCTAAAATCTTAACCGTTACGCCATCCAATTTGGAAGAAAATAGATTGTTAAAGATATCTAGTAAAAGCAGCGCTAAAAGAATAAACTATGTAAGCGATTTTATCCAACTTTTCGACGAAAAGTGACCTACATTAGTAATCAGGTCAAGATTAACTATTTTATGATAACACTAGACTTTCAAAGTCCATTATTTAGATGTTAACGGGTTGTCTACAAATACACTATCAACATTTTATGATCTTGACTCATACTATATTTCATCCAGTAATAAACACTATTATATCTATTATATTCACGTCATATTATAAGTTGTTCACTGAATATGGGAAAAGGTGCATATCAAAGAAACAAGCAAGAATTGAATATAAGTGTAATATAAAATAAGTGAACATAAGCAAAAAATGAAAAACCTTCAGTTAATACATTGAACTCAGTGGACGCACTTGACTGCTACTCTGGCTGTAATATTAGATTCATGAATTGTGCCTTATTGAAGAAGTTAAAGTACTCAATTAAAGATAGTAACTAGCTCTTTGAATAGTGTAGCACATTAGCACATTTGAAAATATTTATTGTTGAAATAAATGATTAGAAACAACTGATTTATATACAGTATATTAAGTAAGGGTAACAAGATATAATCAGTATATTACGGGTAACGTTATAAAAACTCAGTATATTGGTTAAGGATTTCATGAGGGACAAGGTTAAACGCATTACCGAGAATACTTACGTTTTATAACAGTGTTTAAATAGATGTTTAAAATCAATTAATTAGATGTTTAAATTCTTCACTGGCGAAATTTAGATTAAATGAAACAAATGTTTTTCGCCCTTTATGATGAAAGTGATAAAAGTTTAGTGCCAGTTAAAATTGATTTTGAAACGTAAATATTATCATGATTTTTTTTTTATAATTCTAAATTACTCACTTTTAATGTACTGGAGAAGTTAAAAAAACTATCAGTGAAAATATTGACACAGTAACACTATTAATAATGGAACATTGATTGAAATACAACATACCCAAGCAAGATGTTGTCATATTGAAGTTAAATTTAAAATTAAATTGTTAAAGAAATCATCACATTATGTAATGGTTACCTCAAGAAGACTAAAATCATTTCGAAAACAAATTAAAAGAAACAATTCAAATGTAATTGCATGTCTTTATTGCAACAGTTTTCCAAAGAAATTAGGACATATCTATATAAACTAATAATAAATCTATATATATAAAAATGAAACTGTTCGTGTGTAACAGCATCACTCACAAAACGGCTGGACGGATTCGCCTAATTTTTTTTTTTAATTTGTTCGTCTTGATCTGTAGAAGGTTATAGGATACTTTTTATCCCTTTCCCGATTCAGGATTCCGCCCCACTGGTTACAGAAATACCCGTAAGAAATGCATTGCAGCAAAACATATGTTATTAAGTGAAAAGAGTCTTTTCAAATTTTTTAATCAGCTGTTCTTTGTAAACATATATAATGCGACAAAAAATTGTTGTTATTTTTGACAGTAACTAAGTAAACATAAATATTTTTTGACGTTTCTATGTAAACAAACATTTTTTGACATTTACAACGTGTCACAAATGTCAAATTTTTGATAAACGTGATTTGATATCTTTTTTACAATTTCCAAGAACAGTGTTATTTTCCATCAGTAAAAGGTTTAAAAAAATAGGCAAGTATTTTTGTTTTCTCATGTAAATATTCTTTGAAGAATGTTTTTCTCAACATTTTTTTTTACAGAATTCCTTTGAGCAGTTTTTTTGACGAATTTTATTGGAAAATAACATAATGCCGCCAAGAAAAAAAAAGTGCTTTAATCCGTCACAGCGCACGTGCGATAGCAAACAAAACGAATCGTAATAATCAAAGCAACGACCAGCGCGCAAAGGTAACGAATTGAATCGAATACGAACATCAGCATCAAGAATGATGCTGTCGCAAGAAGAAAGAGAAACATCAAATTTGAATGATAGATTGAGAATGCAAAGTAATCGAGCGGTTGCAAACAGATCAGGCGATGCACGACTTCAACATGACATGTATAAACAAGCTTTTAATTACGATCCTTCAGCAGACTACAATCAACACCCAAAAATGAATATCGGTCACATGAATGTAACTTGCCCACATTGCCATGCACGGAAATTTCCAAACGAGGCACTAGGAATGTGTTGCAGCAACAACGGGAAGGTGTATCTGCTACCACTTCAAGAACCTCCTGAGCCACTTTTGTCTTTAACATCCGGAACAACTCCCGACTCTAAACGTTTTTCTACAGGATATACGAAAGTACAACTCTTGCTTTCAGATGACATCTTTTGGGGCAACCAAAGTAGTGACACATGCGGGATACATGCCTACGTTTAAAAATTCAAGGACAGGTTTAATCATCAAGCCGGGTCATTATTAACTGAACCCAATCAAGATCCACCGATTTTTACAAATATATTTTACCGGAAATAACGACATTCAAATTGATCAACGGTGTGGAAATATTCCAGGAGTCGACCGCAAAATCGTACATTCATTACAACAGATGCTACAGAAAAAAACAATTTGGTTAGAATGTTCAAAAAATGCTTTACAACGAATGCCAAGCGATGAATATAAAATTGTTATCAGAGCAGACAAAACACCAACAGGAGAGCACGAAAGACGTTTTAATGCCCCAACATCTGATGAAGTTGCAGTTTTAATTGTCCGGCAATGAATTTGATAAACGGGATATTGTTCTACAAAAACGTAGTAATTTGTTGCAGCGCATTTCAGAAACTCACCGTTCTTATGATGCTCTACAATACCCGTTACTTTTTTGGGAAGGCGAAGATGGATACAATTTCAACATTTATCAGATTGATGCAGTGACACATGCCGCTACAAATAAAAAGGTTTCAGCAATGAATTACTACGCTTTATCGTATAATGGTGAGAGAGGGGCATAATCATCTGTTACGTTGCGGACGACTGTTTCAAACAATTCTTGGTGGTACATGTATGCAAAAATTGACAGTGAACGTTTATCATTTCTGCGATGATACCGGGAGCTGTGACGACGTACAAGTCCATCGACACCGTCATTGATCCAGAACAAGCTGTACACTACCCTGTGGAGTTTTTTAAACTCACTTGAACCATCAGGAATGCCGTCACATCAATTACTCTTGAAAGTAGGATCACCGATAATGATGTTGAGAAACTTACGACCACCAAAATTGGTGCAACGGCACTCGACTAACCGTCAAAAATTTACATCCAAATATCATTGAAGCAACGATTTTGTCGGGAACATCTGCCGGGGAAGATGTCTTCATCCCTCGCATCCCCTAAATTCCATCCGATATTGCCATTTGAATTTAAGAGACTTCAGTTCCCGTTCGACTTGCGTTCGCAATGACGATTAATAAGGCACAAGGACAATCACTTAACGTCGCAGGAATCCATCTGGAACCCTCATGTTTCTCGCACGGTCAATTATACGTCGCTTGCTCAAGAGTCGGAAACCCGAAGAACCTTTATATTTATGCTCCAAATAATACAACTAATAAACGTTGTTTACCAAAACGCATTAAAAAATAAACAAAACACTTTTATAATAGATTTTATGATATGCTACGATGTATTAGTAGAGCAATAAATTAATTGGAAAAACGTATAATAAAATTAGTATTTCTTTTCGATGCTTGATTGATGTAGCCCTCTCTACTGCCCACGCGAGCGGAGCCGCGGGTTTAGGCTAGTCATAATGCTAAAAGTTTTATGTTCCGATTAATATGTCTGTTTTACGTTGGTTGTAATATTGTAATTGTAAATACTAGTTTGAATGCTTAATATATGATCAAACACTCCAATAAATGAACAATTTTTATTTTGTGAGGCCTTTCTTGCTCAAAGAACACATCGTCAGACCCACATAACTGAAATAAAAGTAAAGTAATAATACAAACAATTTAGATTTAAATAAAAACATAAGTCTTGAAAAATACAAAGAGATAAGATTTTGAAGGCCAGGAAGTATGTTTTTAATTTTTCATTTATTGGAGTGTTTGATCATATATTAAGCATTTAGTTTCCAATAAGAAGAAGCTGGTAAAATGTACTAGTTTGAAGTCGAAAGACTAAAAGATTAATTAAATAAAAGCATGCAATACATTATAAGTTATAAAGGGAATTGCGATATTGCTGTCGGGTAACCGATTGACATGAGAAGTCTTCTCTTATTTGGTGACGAAATCGAAAATTTACCAAATGCGCATTTAGATAAGAGTCAAATAAGTGTGTACACCGGACATGACAAAGCAGTATCTCTACTACAGCATGTGCAAATATACTCAGCTCATTTGTGTTGGGCTGATAAACGAGTAGTTAGTAGTTAGTCACCATGCTTGCGTAAATCCACTTTAAAACTAGTTTTTATCTTATTGAAGGAAACGAAAGCTTTACGTAATCCTGGTACATCATAGAGTAATGTGTTATGATATACATACAGAATATTTTATATGCAAAAAAAGGGTTGTTATATAGGAACTCTCCGGTCACCTTTGAGGGATTTATTCTTCAACTCAAGGCAAACAAAATATATATTATAAATGAGATATATATTTATGTGTGTTTAGTTTCTCATTTTTCAATATTTATTTTTTTATAAAAAAATTTAAATTTACATTTTTATTCCAAAAGTAGTAATGATTAAAAATTGAAATGTTCCACTACTATTGTTTTTTCAGTCTCAGATCATGAGAAAAATTAATATTAAATTACCATACCATGTTTCTAAATCTCGGATGATTGACATGACTAAAAACTAATAAAAATATGACCAAGTTTTTAATATATATATATATAAAAAATACTAGGTGTGAACTATATCGTGAAAATCGGGCATTAAATAATGTATATATTGCTTTGAAACTATGGTAATGTACAACTAATAATGCCGTAAACCTTGAAAATCATGCCAGGAATAGTTAATTGTACCTGAACATACCTGAATTATATCTGACCGAAATTTGTGTTCCATGTGTCCAAATGTTTGCAATAAAATTGTACAACTCATATTATTATTTCAAAACTAACGTAGTCTCATTAATTTTTACGTTATTAGGCTTTAAATAATTCAAACTTCCGCCATTTTGAATCATGATAGGGTAATCTAATATTAATAGTTTTTTTATTTGATATTGCAAGAACAATAATTGTGGTAAACTAACATTTGTTATATTTCCCGATTTTGAAATAAAAAAATAAAGAATACCTGGTAAGAGACAGGTGGTAAACTAAGCATATGTTATTTAGTTTTATCTACACCTTTGTTTGCTTTGACCTGAAGAACAAATCTACAACATATCACAGGAAAGCTCGAACTCTAGAACTAGAGGTGACGGCACTGTAACCTCTTAGGGGCTGTGGATTACAGAAACCTCCCGAGAAAATATGACGTATCAAAATAGCAGTTTTTATTAATTTCTTAGATGCAAGGGAAAGTTACGCGCACAAACCAAGAGTGTTATTTTATCTGAAAGAGAAACCGGAACGCCGCCGCACAGCCACATGAGCTCTACGCCATGTTTATGTTAAAATAGCCAAAATTCAATATACTAGTCAAAAGCAGGAATTTAAAAAAAATGTCCCGTCACAATGGATAATTTTATGAATAACGAAATTTTGTTTTTATAAATCCTGCAGCAATAGCTCCTAGAGAACATTTATGAATGGCTGCTCCACAATCTTCGGTCTCTTCCATTTTACTTTCAATTAATACATGTATCGACCAACTCTATTCGGAACGGATAACTAAAAACCTCTGTTTTTCTGTTAAAGTTTTTTTCACTTCAAAATATTATTGTATGTTTAATAGAGTTGTGTTTTATAAGACATTTTTACTTTGATCACTTTGTGTGTAGTATCACCGATGTGTGAGTTATTCTTAAAGGCGTGTTTCCCAATTACACAAAGTGAGTTAACCAGTTACATGGTTAGTTTTGTGGATAAACAGACAAACAAACGTCATGGGCTGCAGTCACATCTAGTGACCTAGCCGACCCTCTTGCCCGGGAGATAACGGATAACCCGTCTGTCACTGCCCCGTGCATGCTCAGAAGTCAAACATTGTAGCCTGTGTGCTATCGTATATTATCACGACAGATGTATCACGATCTAACGAAAAAGATGTGACTAAATCTCACATTTAGGGATATCGACGCAAATGGAAAAAAAACCGCAACTATTTTGTAACCGGTTATTTGTAGTTTGACCGATAGCGTGTGGGTCGTACTATGGGAGCTGAAGTACTTCACGATGTCGACTGGATTTTTCACGATCTCAGTTTCTCGAATCTCTTATTCTGGAAAATAACTTTCCATGATCCATGACAAATTTTTTTGTAATTCACGCCACGGATGCGTGCTTTCTCGCAGGTGATATGTTGAGTATTGATTGAGGGTGTATAGACATCAGGTTGCATGTGTCACCTTGGCGACCTTACTCCACGATATCAAAACTCTTTGCATCGACCGCAAGAGGTCAAAAGAGTAAGAGTAGAAATTGGATTTCATCAACTCGCCAATACAGCCAAGACCGGAATTCCCGTGTTGGAAACTCTAGATTACGTTGTAAGATTGTCTACGTAGGCTGGATTACGTCATATGACCATTCATACTAACAAAGAAGTAGCAGTTCTTATAAGTTACAAAGCAATAACTACATTACATTAACACGCTGCTCTGACTTTCAAAACATTCATAGATTAGATGCTATACAAATATTACCAAAGCATTTGGGATATTTTTCGGGTAGCATGGTTCAGTTATTTTTATTTTTAGGTTACACATTTTCTTTTAAGATATCTTCTTTGAAAACGGAGAAATACTAAACAAAATTTTAGATCACTTCACTAGGATTTAAAGGTATTGAACATAGTATATTTCGCAACAAATCCCCAACATAAACAGTAATGTTAAATTTGAAAATATAAATTATTACAGTATGAGTGCACGAATTATAACTTCAGAAAGTGTTTAATGATATTAAAATCATAATGGTTAAGTAAAATTAGATTTATTAATGGATTTAGGTTGAGAAATAAACTTTAGTTATAAAAGACACTACTAAATGAAATTATATTATTTTTATAAATAAAAACATGCTGCAGGTAAAATAGTTCATTATTATTTAGAAAAAAATATCATACCCATATCTTCAACCTATTCACCTTTATGTACTGGGAAAGATAAAAAAAATCAGTGAACATATTATTTTATATTTTTTTACGAAAGTGATAACAATTAACTCATTCAATGGCTACCAATTCCTCGTGGAACGTCAACAAGTGTTTTAAACATATTCTTGTCATCTAAAGAAGTTAAGAGGTCCCTTGGCTATATTGTTATTCTCTATGTGAATGATCCATTAGTGGTGTTGGCGCGAAGGGGAGGGGATTTCATCATTGGGCACATTCCACCATTGACCGTGCCTCTTTTGGAATTTTACCGCCGTGGATTTTGCAATGAAAATTTAAACTTATATTGCACGGAAACATAACTATTATAATTTTAACAGTCCCATCTAAAGTGTTTAAGAACTCAGTGCTGCACAAATGCTAGAAAAATGATCGGATGTGCTGGTTTAGCAATACCTTAAGGTAGACACAATGGGGTTTTAAACGATTGCATCGACTTACTCTAAACTTGGCCAACTTGAGGATTAATTACTACCGCAAATGAGGCTGTCAATATCGTTGATAGCTTGTCAATGATCGGATGTGCTGGTTGAACAGAATACCTTAATGTAGACACAATGGGGTTTCATAACGATTGCATCGCCTTACTCTAAACTTGGCCAACTTGAGGATTAGTTACTACCGCAAATGAGGCTGTCAATATCGTTGATAGCTTGTCAATGATCGGATGTGCTGGTTGAACAGAATACCTTAATGTAGACACAATGGGGTTTCATAACAATTGCATCGCCTTACTCTAAACTTGGCCAACTTGAGGATTAATTACTACCGCAAATGAGGCTGTCAATATCGTTGATAGCTTGTCAATGATCGGATGTGCTGGTTTGAACAGAATACCTTAATGTAGACACAATGGGGTTTCAAAACGATTGCATCGACTTACTCTAAACTTGGCCAACTTGAGGATTAATTACTACCGCAAATGAGGCTGTCAATATCGTTGATAGCTTGTCAATGATCGGATGTGCTGGTTGAAACAGAATACCTTAATTTAGACACAATGGGGTTTCATAACAATTGCATCGCCTTACTCTAAAACTTGGCCAACACTTGAGGATTAATTAATTACTACCGCAAATGAGGCTGTCAATAACGTTGAATAGCTTGTCAATGATCGGATGTGCTGGTTGAACAGAATACCTTAATGTTGACACAATGGGGTTTCATAACAATTGCATCGCCTTACTCTAAACTTGGCCAACTTGGGGATTAATTACTACCGCAAATGATGCTGTGTGAATAACGTTAATAGCTTGTCAATGATCGGATGTGCTGGTTGAACAGAATACCTTAATGTAGACACAATGGGGTTTCATAACAATTGCATCGCCTTACTCTAAACTTGGCCAACTTGGGGATTAATTACTACCGCAAATGATGCTGTGAATAACGTTAATAGCTTGTCAATGATCGGATGTGCTGGTTGAACAGAATACCTTAATGTAGACACAATGGGGTTTCATAACAATTGCATCGCCTTACTCTAAACTTGGCCAACTTGAGGATTAATTACTACCGCAAATGAGGCTGTCAATATCGTTGATAGCTTGTCAATGATCGGATGTGCTGGTTGAACAGAATACCTTAATTTAGACACAATGGGGTTTCATAACAATTGCATCGCCTTACTCTAAACTTGGCCAACTTGAGGATTAATTACTACCGCAAATGATGCTGTGAATAACGTTAATAGCTTGTCAATGATCGGATGTGCTGGTTGAACAGAATACCTTAATGTAGACACAATGGGGTTTCATAACAATTGCATCGCCTTACTCTAAACTTGGCCAACTTGGGGATTAATTACTACCGCAAATGATGCTGTGAATAACGTTAATAGCTTATCAATGATCGGATGTGCTGGTTGAACAGAATACCTTAATGTAGACACAATGGGGTTTCATAACAATTGCATCGCCTTACTCTAAACTTGGCCAACTTGAGGATTAATTACTACCGCAAATGAGGCTGTCAATATCGTTGATAGCTTGTCAATGATCGGATGTGCTGGTTGAACAGAATACCTTAATGTAGACACAATGGGGTTTCATAACAATTGCATCGCCTTACTCTAAACTTGGCCAACTTGAGGATTAATTACTACCGCAAATGATGCTGTCAATATCGTTGATAGCTTGTCAATGATCGGATGTGCTGGTTGAACAGAATACCTTAATGTAGACACAATGGGGTTTCATAACAATTGCATCGCCTTACTCTAAACTTGGCCAACTTGGGGATTAATTACTACTGCAAATGATGCTGTCAATATCGTTGATAGCTTGTCAATGATCGGATGTGCTGGTTGAACAGAATACCTTAATGTAGACACAATGGGGTTTCATAACAATTGCATCGCCTTACTCTAAACTTGGCCAACTTAAGGATTAATTACTACCACAAATGATGCTGTCAATAACGTTGATAGCTTGTCAATGATCGGATGTGCTGGTTGAACAGAATACCTTAATGTAGACACAATGGGGTTTCATAACGATTGCATCGCCTTACTCTAAACTTGGCCAACTTGAGGATTAATTACTACCGCAAATGATGCTGTGAATAACGTTGATAGCTTGTCAATGATCGGATGTGCTGGTTGAACAGAATACCTTAATGTAGACACAATGGGGTTTCATAACGATTGCATCGCCTTACTCTAAACTTGGCCAACTTAAGGATTAATTACTACCACAAATGATGCTGTCAATAACGTTGATAGCTTGTCACTTTAAATTATAACATATAGAAAAAATATATTTTTTTAAAGTTTGTATTATAAGCCAGTACGCAGCCTCCTGCTCACGTGAGCCCCCTTCCTTCAGTTATATAATTTTGACTTATAAAACTATAAGTACATCACTGGTTACTTATGGAATATTTAAGTGGACATCCATCGGTATGATGCACTATGAATATACATACATAATTAACTTACTAGCTCTAGAAAAATAATCCATTACTTATAATTCAAGAATAAAAATAAATAACATTCCTAAACAACAAAATCATGGAACACATTTCATATAACATGTCTTAACATACGAATTTCGTACATAACAGACTATGTCTTTGATATAGAAATATGAACAATATCAAATGGAATTGACAGAAACGGGCTATTTTCTCAAAACGCGAGTAGATACATAGTTCCAGTTACCAATAAAATAGATAGATTGACAGCTTTACCAAACTGAACAAACTCATGTTTTATTTCTTCATGTATTCTTTTAAATTCGGGTTAGTAGCAATCTAGGCACAGATAAAAAATTAATAGCACTTTAAGACTTATGTCGTAAAAAGTGTATTATAAAATTTAAATTATATTGCATATTTGTTTCAGCCGTGGTATTCTCTGTAAATGGGCCAGTAGCAGAAGAGCAGCGGGATGATATCAATTTGCTTGAAGTGGAACGGATAGCCACAAGCACAGCACAGCGTCCACAAACTTTTGTGAATAAAGCATCCTGGTCAAAGGAGAGCTCTTCGTCAGAAGAATATGGCTATGGGAAACATTCAAATTAAGTTAGTCTCACTATCGAGTGAAAGTACAGCAGATTCGACCTCAGAAGAAAAATACCATAAGAGATCTATACATAAAAGGTCACTGGATTCCAAGCAAGACCCAGTGAATGCTATCGGTGAAGGTGCAAATCAAACACAGAGCAAAAATGGGCTAGACACAGATAATATTGATGTAACAGGAACAGGTGTAGGTAGCGAAGAATCAAGCTCTCCCACTATCCAGGATGTGTCAGAGAACACAACACCTACACAATCTGCCGAAGTTGTAACAAAACTACAGTCAGAATTAACAACTGAATCTGACTCACCAGTTGTCAGCGAAACGAATGACAACGACTCTGAAACAACCACAGAAAATAAACCTGTTGAAACAGATGCCACAGATGCAGAAATTGAACCGACACCGACTACTCCAACAGATACCGACCCAGTGAGTGAACTCGAGGTTGAACCAACAACAGAAAAGTCAGAAGAGAACAACCCTTCATCTGAAAATGGTGATGAATTAGCTCCGACCAACTCTACAGCTAACACCGAAGTTTCCACCGAGACTGAAGATAATGAAGAGAAATCGCCGATGGATGTGGTCATCGAGAGAGTGAACAAACTCAGTGATCAGATCAGGACTGTTCTAACGAACTACAGGAAAGAGGGGGTCGTGGTTCTCCCTGGACAGAGTTTCTTTCCAGATCCGATGTCGATGCAAGATTTTAAGAAGTCGTTTTCTGTCGGAACTATAGACTTCAAGAACATGGAGGTTTTTGGCTTGTCCAATTTTACAGTGGAGCACATAAACACAGATGTTGACCGAATGCAGGTAATAATGCTTAATTTATACATTTAAACATGTTCTTAATGTTAAAGTAGAATATAACATTTAAATTCTGTATACTTTTGAGAAAAATAACCAATTGTTGGTCACACTTTCGGACTGACAAACCAATGGTTGTGAGTTTTGCCTGACTTAGCCTCTAGGTTGCATTGATACTATTTATACTTTCCTTTGCTTTTTGAAGGAAGTAACAAATTTTATTGTTCAAGGCAATGTACCAATGAAGTAAACTTTTAAGCCGATCAGCTGAATCAATGTAGATATTTGAAGTTTTGTGAGAACAACAGTATAATTATATAACGTAGTAATTTAGCACTATGAATAATAAGGGTTACATAATTAAGATAGGAATTTGCTCTTTACAGATATTCAAAATTAATTACGAGATAGTTAGATAAAATATATGAGGTTGTATCATATCATATATATATATATATATATATATATATATATATATATATATATATATATATATATATAAAGAAGGTGTAGGGTTGTTAGATATTTTTTAAAGTAACTATTAAAAGTAAATTTTTTATATGGTAAACACATTTCAGTTTTGAATTTTTATAACGGCAGAAATTTTTTTTAATAGTATTTACAGTTTATGAAATAGAGACATTAGAAAACCTGTACACCTATGACAGGTTACTTTGTTATCAAACAACACTTATTTAAATATAACGCAAAACAAATTATTCCTTAAAAGCACTGTAAGTCAAATCCGAAATAATTATTTGATCACCGAGTAATAATATTATTGATTTGTTAAAGGTGTATATTCTTCTTCACATGAAACGACTGGAGATTCTGGGAAACTATACCCTGCGGACTTTCTTCAGTCGAGCCGCCGGTCCCTTCAACGTCACTCTTCTAGAAGTGGACTCTGAGGGTGTGGCCGAGGTCCAGACCACCGCAGACGGCCATCTGGAGGCAACGGACTCCGTCATGGACATGTTCACCAAGGACATGAAGGTGGACTTTAAAAACTTGGGCTTCATGGGTTCAATGTTCCAGGGAGCAGTCAGTGCAGTCGGGGACGCTCTGTTCGACAGCATCAAACCGCAGATATTGGAACGAGTCAATCTAGTGATAAGAACCGATGTAAACAAGAAACTGAAGGAGTTATCGGTCAAGTTCATCAATAAAATATCACCCGTCGACTTGGCTTTCTCAGAGGGAAGAAAGTACGTGAAACAAAACGGTTACGATCCGTATAAAATCAGAGATCATTCTTTCATCTTGGGTGGTCTGGTGCACGTCAATATCACTCAGTTCTCCGTCGCAGGCCTCTCTAGATTTTACAGAGTAGGGAACCTATCGCTCTCGATGGACGCTGGGGTCATCGAAGTGGGAATTCACGTGATGACGCACGAATTGAAAGGGCACTGCGAGTGGTCAGGGGAGACCTTCGGGATCGTCAAGTCGGGCAAGACCAACTTCACGGTGGACCATCTGCAGGTGCGAGCCCTGGTGACCCAGTCCCTGGACGTTCGGCAGAAACCACAACTCAGGGACCTGGATCTGGAACTCGGCTGGGTGAAAGTGAAAATGGACAGTCCGATGACTCTGAACCTGATGATAGAAGGCATCATCAACGCGTTCCCCCGCCTGATCAGACACATAATAGTGGACACTCTGGAAGAACCCCTGAGGGAGAAAGTACAGGAAATTCTGAACAAGATCAATGTTGAGTCGGTTGTCGACGACAACCTCCCTAGACTGGACGGGTTTGGACTGTAAGGTCAAGGATGTGAGTATTAGTCAATTGGTCTAGAGTCATTATACTGCATCAAGGCTGGAGAGGAAACTAACAATTAACGCCTGTCATCGCTGTATCGTGAACGTCTAGGAATAGGACCGGCTAAGTTCGTTTCGCCAATATTATAACTAAAACCAGATACTTAAGAAAAAGTGTTTAACTAATATAACACTAGGTTCTGTAGAGTATTATGTTATCATAGATATTTACTGATTAGTGATGCTAATTTTTGAAACATTATAACTTGACTTATTTCTTTAATAGATAGTAACAAATTAGGTTAGATACTAATTAGTTTAGACTTTAAGCTAAACAACTGTAATTACCCTGTAAATATATAGGATGTGACACATAATATGTAAAGAGTATTCTTATAATTAAAAGATCAATTTAATTATGCACTTAATCTCTCTTAATCCCATGTTTAGTTCGTATAAATTTATTTTTCTGAATTATCTGTCTTTTACAACCAATACTTGAAATATTTTTTATGTTATAGCCAAATAAAAAAAGTTAAAAAGTTGCCTAAAAACATTTTAAAATTGAAACCACCTAACTAACATTTTTGTAGTATGGGTTTTTTGTAAATAGATAGCGTTTTAATGCTTTAATACATAATTTTGAATATTTTTTATGGTTTTACAACATTTTGTGTTATAATTATTGTCAATTTTAATCATTTTCGTGTACAGTTTATTTTAGAATATATACAAGCATGAGAGTAAGAGAAGTAACATCCATTTGTAATTTATGGAACCTGTCAGAGCTAATTGATGAGCTAAATAATTCTTTATACATTACCAGGTTACAATCTCTTTGCCAAGTGCAATAATACTTACAAATCCGGTGGTATTTTATGTTTTATTGATAGCTCGATAGACTGTAAACAAATCACAACAGCATGCAATATAACATTACTCGATGTTAGAATAAACAAATCGTATTTTTAACTACTGGGTTTATATAGATTACAAAATGTACATGCAAACTATTTTTTTGCTTGAACTTATACAGCTTGTAACAGAACTCCGTAATATATGTTGGAGATATTAATATTAACTTATTACAAAGCAATACAAATACAATCTTATAATGGTACATTGAATAATAATGGCTTTGTCTCTGTAATAAACAAACCTACTAGAATTACTACGGATTCAAGTAGTCTTATTGATCATTACCTTTGTTAGGAATAGACTTACAAAATAATTTTTGTGTGTGATGTGTTTGATTTAGGTATCATTGATCATTGTATTAGTATTAAAGTTTAATAACCACTCAAATAATATTATAGATAATTGTAATGACCATACACGAATTAAATATACAATTGATTATGAGATAGTGAAGAATAAGTTATAAAACGTTAATTGGGGAGGGGTTTACGCTGAAAATTATGTTAACAGATGTTATGGTAAATTTCATGATTTTTGAACAATGTTATTAGTAGTAAACCAATTTCTTTAGATTGTAAACTGAGGAAGCTAAGTCATTGAGATCTTTCATTACGTCAAATCTTCTGAAGATATATATATTAATATATATAATATTATATAAAAGAAAAAAAACTGTATACAATTTACAAAAGAAGGCCCTATGATATGGAGTTTGGTAATTATTTGTCAAAATTTTCCAAAGCATTAAAAGTAAAAATTGACTTGGTAAAAAATTAATATTATACAAAGCAGCTAAAAACTGTAAAGGTGACATTTTCCAAACAATGAAAAATAATCAATGATCTAACAGGAAACAACAAGGATAAATGCATAGACCGAGGTGAACTTGATAACGGAAGAGTGATAATTGAGGCACGCTCCATCGCTCAGGAATCAACAGGCATCTTATCTCGGTACAGTCTGGTCAGCAAGGAACAGTATCAACCGCAATCCTTACTACCCTTGTCCTCAGTGAGTCTTTCTTTGCAGTCCCTACCACTGTAGACGAGGTAAAAGTTATTGTTTATCATTAAAAAATAAAAAAACCACAGGTTTGGAAAGAATTAACGTCGGCTTATTAAAATATTTAATTGATGACATTGCTACATTTTTAGTTTACATAATCAATAACAGTTTTGTTAAAGGTATTTTTCCAAAAAAATTGTGATTAAATTCAGTGATACTTATTCTAAAAAGCTAATTCATACAAATTAGATAACCTCAGAATAATTAGTTTACTTTCCTTTTTTTTTAATTACTTTGATTTACCAAATTTTTAAAGAAATCTAACTTTTTTAGTGATGAGTAATTTGGTTTTATAATAAGCAGATCGAAAGAAAATGCATTATTAACTGTAACTGAAATAGTTTTGAACGGATTAGATTCAAAACTAAAAAACGACAGGTTTTTTTGTTAACTTTAAGAAAGCTTTAGTCATGGTCAATATGAAATTTTTTTAAATAAATTAGAGAATGCCCGTACCAGAGGTATAGCTTTGAACTTGTTCATTGTTTTATTACTGGAGGACGACAGCAAGTAAAAATCAACAATTTCAGTGATCCACTCTTTGTGCAGACCGGAGTTCCACAGGGCTCAACTACCTCTACTACCTTTTTCTTGATCTTTATAAATGATTTATTAGAACTGCCATTTTAAAGGAAACTTAAATGCCTTTGCAGACGATATTGCACTATTTATTCTGAAAAAGACTACATTATCCTTGCTAATTCAATTAATGACGATATTTTGCTACTTAAAAATGGTGTTAAATAAAATGTAAAAAAATGTTAGTAAAACAAAATTTAATAATTTTTATTTCTTTGCCTTTGAACATCCTTCTCCTATAATGTTTTATTCATCAACCTGCAATACCAACCAATGTATCTGACAAACTTTAGAAAAAGTCAAATCTATTAAATATCTAGGAGTTTTTTTTGATGAGAAACTTACTTTTGAACCTCACGTCTTAGACTTACACTCAAAATTAAGATCACAAATTACAAATTACAAATTTTTAAGAAGTTTTTTTTTTAATATTTCGCTCTTGAGAACCCTTTCTTTTGCTTTAATTAATTCAATATTACAGTATGCCTTGCCCTGCTGGGAGAATACTTACAAAACATTAAAAGTTAAGATAAAAACTACCCAAGAGTTTTTCTTTTAATATAGTTCTTAAAAATTTAAAATATCAAACTATTTTCCTTTTTACCAGCAGTTGCGTATTTTACCGATCCAGCATCTTTTATTTTTACAAAGATTTCCAAATAAGTCACACAACTTGTTAAAGTGGCCAGTTTAATTTCTCAAACACATATATGCAGGTTTTGTCATGTTTTTGTTAAGAGAAATAAAATTCATTTATTCAATTACGGTTAGTTGTACAATTTTAAATTTGCAGTTATGTTTAATTATATTTTGTATTAGAAGAATCCTTAACAATCAAAGAAAAAGATTCTTTAAACAGGGTTATATTTTGTGGTTTTCAATTTAAAACTTGTTTCTTATCCTAAAAATCCCGGCAAATATTCCAATTCAAATTTAGATGAAGTGTAATTTAACCTGTTATGCTGTTTTAGATAAAAATAAAGCAAAAGTATCTTCTTAACCATTTTGTAACTAACACATTAGTCAGTAAATCTTTCTGCAAAAAGATCCTTGAAACCATATAACTGATATGGGTGTAGCGAGAATCTTTGAGCAAAAAATAAAGAAGAGAGAGATCCTCTTCTTGCATCAACTTTTCCTTTATTGCCGCTATTGGCTGTTTCGTTCAATTTCACTGTGAGAAACAAGTGTTCAACTCGTAAAATATTTAACAAACTTCTTCGGAACTTTCAAAGAGTGAACGTCTACTAAATGGCTGGCAATTTCATTTTAATGTTCGCGTAACAAATTTCCCATTCATTCAATTACCTGCTGAATTTAAATTTACCTCTTATATTTACAAAAGATTAATTTGTCAGATGAGCCAGGCCCTAATAAGTAGGATATAACATAAATTATTTACAGTACTTGCTTTTATCTATCTACAGTTTTAAAATATGTACACACAGTTAATAAACGATTCTCTTAATATGTCATATACATAAATAAATGTTGTATTTTGGCAACAATTTTACTTCTCCGATTGTGATAAATGTCCTAACCAAATTTTTATCATATAAAAGTAAAACTACGGACCACAATGCTATGTTATCTTACTAGAAATTAGAATAGTACAGTAATACAACATATTCAGTGCGCATGATACATTTTAATCCTGTTTATGACAATAATACAACATATTGAATAGTAAATTGCCATGTTACAAATATACAGTACTAATTTTGAATCAAACATATACTTTTTCGCTATTGATTTCTACAACATATTCAAGTGCGCATAATAAATGTTAATCCTGTTTTAATGACAATAATACAACATATGAAATAGTAAGATTGCCCAATTGTTACAAGATATAGCAGTACTAATTTTGAATCAAACATAATACTTTTTTCGTCTATTGAATTTCTACAACATATTCCGATGCGCATCAATAAATGTGTAATCCTGTTTATGACAATAATACAACATATTAAATAGTAAATTGCCATTGTTTACAAATATACATTACTAATTTGAATCAACATATACTTTTTCGCTAAATTTCTTACAACAATATTCAGTGCGCATAATAACTGTTAATCCTTTTATGACCATAATCACAGTACTAATTTTGAATCAAACATATACGTTTTCGCTAATGGAGTATTGATTTCTACAACATATTCAGTGCGCAAAATAAATGTTAATCCGTGTATATGACAATAATACAAAATATTGAATAGTAAAATTGCCATTGGTTACAAATATACAGTAACTAATTTTTGAATCAAACATATACTTTTTTCGCTATTGATTCCTACAACATATTCAGTGGCGCATAATAAATGTTAATCCTTTTTTGATGACAATCATAAAACATATTAAATAAGTAAATTGCCATTTGTTACAAATATACAGTACTAAATTTTGAATCAACCATAGTTCTCTTTTCGCTATTGATTACTACAACATATTCATGTGCGCATAAATAAAATGTTAATCCAGTTTAATGACCAATAATACAAACATCTTAAACACTGCAAGTATAAATTGACCCATTGTTACAAATATACAGTTACAAATTTTGAAATCAAACATATACTTTTTTCGCTATTGAAATTTCTACAACATATTCACAGTGCGCATAATAAATGTTCATCCTGTTTATGACAATAATTACAACATATTAAATAGTAAATTGCCAATTGTTTACAAATATATCAGTACTAATTTTTGAATCAAACATATACTTTTTTCGCTATTGATTTCTACAACATATTCAGTGCGCATAATAAATGTCTAATTCCTGTTTATGACAATAATACACACATATTAAATAGTAAAATTTTGGCCATTGTTTAACAAAATATACTGTACTAAATTTTGAATCAAACATATACTTTTTTTCCGCTATAGATTTCAACAACATATTCAGTGGCGCATAATAAATGTTAATCCTGTTTTATGACCAATAATACAACATATTAAATTGTAAATATGCCATTGTTTTATCAAAATATACAGTACTAATTTTGAATCAAACATATACTTTTTCGCTATTTATTTCTACAACACATATTCAGTGCGCATAATAAATGTTCAATCCTGTTTATGACAATAATACAACATATTAAATAGTAAAAATTGCCCATTGTTTAGCAAATTATACAGGTACTAATTTTTGAAATCAAACATATACTTTTTCGCTAATTGATTTCATTACAAGCAAATTCAGTGCGCATAATAAATGTTTAATCCTGTTTATGAAAATAATAATACAAAATAATGAATAGTACATTGGCCCATTGTTTTAACAAATATACATCAGTAACTAATTTTTGAATCCAAACATATACCTTTTTCCGCTATTGATTTCTGACACACATATTCATTGCGCATAATAATATGTTAATCCTGTCTATGGACAAATAATACAACCATATTTAAAATAGTAAAATTTGCCATTGTTACAAATATACAGTACTATTTTGAATCAAACATATACTTTGTTCGATATTGATTTCTACAACATATTCATGTGCGGCATAATAAATTGTTAATCCGTGTTTATTAGACAATAAATACAACATATTATACATAGTAAATTGCCATTGTTACAAATATACAGTCCTAATTTTTCGAATCAAACATATACTTTTTTTTCGCCTATTGGATTCTACAACATATTCAGCGCTGCGACATAATTAAATGTTAATCCCTGTTTATGACAATAATACTAACATAGTTAAATAGTAAATTGCCATTGTTACAAATATACTACAGTACTAATTTTGAATCAAACCTATACTTTTTTTCGCTATTGATTTCTAACAACATATTCAGTGGCGCATAATAAATGATTAATCCCTGTGTTTATGACAATAATAACAACATATTAAAAATAGATAAAATTGCCATTGTTACAAAATATACAGTACTAGATTTTGGAATCAAAACATATACTTTTTTTCGCTATTGATTTCTACAAACATATTCAGATGCGCATAACTAAATGTTTAATTCCTGTTTATGCACAAATAATACAACATAATTAAATAGTCATTGCCATTGTTACAAATATCACAGTACTAATTTTGAAATCAAACATATACTTTTTCGCTATTGATTTCTACAAACAAATTCCAGTGCGCATAATAAATGTCAATCCTGTTTTATGACAATAATACAACATACATATTAAATAGTAAATTGCCATATGTTGACAAGTATACAGTACTAATTTTGAATCAAACATATACTTTTTCGCTATTGATTTCTACAACATATTCAGTGCGCATAATAAATGTTAATCCTGTTTATGACAATAATAATACAAAATATTGAATAGTAAATTGCCATGTTACAAATATACAGTACTAATTTTGAATCAAACATATACTTTTTCGCTATTGATTTCTACAACATATTCAGTGCGCATAATAAATTTTAATCCTGTTTATGACAATAATACAACATATTGAATAGTAAATTGCCACTGTTACAAATATACAGTACTTATTTCGAACCAAACATATACTTTTTCGCTATTGATTTCCAATCAAGAAAGTATTTTCTTTATTTGCTATAGTTGTGTTGCGTTGTACCACGTTCAAATAGAACTTTCTCAGTTATTCCAAAGGTATACTTCCAGTTAATCACGGAGTTATAATGTTTTTATATTAATGAATACTATGGGTAGATTTAGGAATAATGTCTTTTAATAATTGTTCGGGGCAAACTCTGAGAAGAATAACAGTTGGAGAAGAAATCTAAGAGCTTATATTAAAGATGTTTAATATGGCCAGTTTTTCTTTTAAATCGATTAAATGTGGATAAAATTAATCAATAATATTAGTTTAAAATCCTAAAGTTTAAAAAATGCCCTAATATATTAGGGCCCTAATATATTCCCACCGTTTAAATAATTTTATGACATATTTAAAAAGTTCATTGTTGAAGCAGCAAATTAGGCCGACACATTGAGCTATTAAAAATTGTGACTTTGCATACAAAATATAAGTAATAAAAAGGTATTGTAATTGTAATTCGTTCACTTATTCTCGCTGCGAATGATAAGGAGTGCGTATAGTGGACGTCATCGTCTGAACAATTTCCGTAATTTATTGCATTTTAATTTCCATTGCTTTCCTATTTAACCCAATCAAGCCCAAGTACACACTGGAGATGGACCTTAGTGACTAGAACCTTCTGACAGGCCACCGAACCCAACAAACCACGCATCTGAAGCATAAATATACTGAAACTGGTGTGAAATATGAACAATTGTTCAGGTCACATCTTAAAGTGCAAATACCTTGGATGCAATGAAACTAGGGTAGAAAGGGGGTGGGGGTTTCTATGTCCGCCATAACTCTATAGAGGCTATAGATTGCATTAAAGTGTCCAGATCATATCTGGATGGTGAAATTATAGAATATACTATTAGAAACTAGTTCACAGGAGTTCGCAATGTACTATTAGCTAACAAGAACATCCAAGAAGATGTAACGCAGCTATGGTGGGAAGGGTTGATTCAATGCGAATGCTCAGTTTAGCTTCAGTTCACCTTCCTCTTACGTGCAGCATCTGAAATCTGATCCTGTCGCATACGTGAACCCTGAAATATGGAGTCATTATGTGTAGAAGACTCGATTGCTCCACCGTGCTTTGGGATCGTCTCAGTCAACATCGTAGTGCGCTCAATTGTACATCTGATGAGACAATGAGAATACCTTTTCACCTAGATTGCACAGAATTTTGTAGTTTAAGTGTGTCTGATGTCGAAAAGATGCAAAGCGTTCTTCGTCACAGCCTATTTTTGGGCCTCTTCAGACAAACAAACATGCTCCAGAATCCAGGAATAATGTCTGCAACAGCATAAGGTTTCATATGGTGTACGTAAGAAGTATTTGTGGTGGAGCTAAACTCAAAATTCGTATTAGAAGATAGTTAGGACTTTTTCTAGTACTATTGGAATTATATACGCACAAAGAGACTTCTTAATCTTACCTAGTACCAAGGCTGCACCTTGCTCACTTACTAAACCTCATTACATATATACTTCACTGACGTTTCAATTTGAATAGTTGTGTACTTTCGCTTATAATAATTATAGTCCAGGAGGCTACAACCGATAGGTCTTGGATAAAAACGTAACCCATTTTTTCGTAAAACCTATTACCTTTGGTAAGAAATTGATAAACAGCCACGCTAGTTTTGGTAAAGTCGAAACGGGAACATTGTGAAAGAACTACAGATACGAAACGATAAATTTTCTGTCAGTCATATTGTTTTAACATGATACACTTTGTTAGTCATTCAAATGGTAGTTTTATCGGCGCCACTTAACGAGATAAAGAGATTGAAAATGGCGTCGTTTTAACTGTTAACTATTATTTACGTGGTTGTCTCAATAATAACAGATTATTGTTTCTTTTAACTTTGAAGCTAAAACTATCTGTGAACAGATTTATCGTTTGGTATTTCCTCGAATTTCGATCCTATACCAAAACTAGTGCTTTTGACAACTGATTTTCTTCTTCGCAGAAACCCCTGTCGACCTAGTTCCTTATACAATTCAAATTGTGACTCGTTATAAAAGGTTATACTAAAAAACTAGATTTTTCACAGCTCATGTAATTTTTTCACTTGTCGTTTTATAGACATTACACTGATTTGTTGATATCAACAACTTCATTACTTTATAGGGTACAACAGTGCGAGTAAAGTTTATTATTTGTTATAGGAAAAACAATGTTTTATGAGGATAACACAGGTTTAAAGCTCCCACAAAATTGGGAAGTAAAACAATATTGACATTTATTTTAAGAAGCGCATTTAAAAAATGCAACAAATTACTTACAGTTTCAATCAAATAAAGTTAAAAAAATAAAACCATGCAAATTGATCTATTTTCCTTCACCGTTAATTTATTTAATTTACAATGTAAAATGTTAATAAGTGAAGTCGATTAATATTAATCTACTATGGTTCGCAAGTAGGTGAGGAAGAGGACGTGATGCAACTGAAGTTTAGAAGATTAGCGTCACCGTCTTCAGTCTTGAGCTGTTGGTGTTCTGTGAAGTTACCCGTCAGAGGAGCTCAGTCACGTGACTAAGTGTCTCCACTGTATTCCTCAAGTCACTTGCCGAACACTAATTTTAAAATTAACAACATACACACGGCAGGCATTACTTGCCAGTTCAAAAAAACCAGATCAAATAATGAGGTTTTAAATCAATCATCCTACTTCAAAGTTTTCCATAACATTTTGTAATGGAATATATGGAAATGATAGTCATTTCGAAGTTTGCGACCACTAAATGTAAGCTACAGTTCTTCAAGAAAAACACTATATTTATTTAATCTATTTGATCGATTAATGTTAGTACAACGTTACTCTGTATGGATACGGAGTGATTACAACAGCAAAAATAATTACATTTAGTAAGCAATTTCTATCAATACTGTTTTGAAAAAAATGTTAAATTGTTTAAACGAAGCTTTTTCTAAGCCACTCGCATTTTAGTAAAAATATGAATGTAAAAAAACATTAAGAGAAAACGGTTAGCTTTGTTGAAACAGTGTGCTAGAAATATCAATTACACAAATATATGTATTTGTTGTACAAATGTTTATTAGTTACTTAGTTTATTAGTTAGTTATTAGTGTAGTGTAATTTTATAATGAATGCGTCAAGTGTCGGTAATAAAACATTAAATTTGGTATACATTAAAAAAAGAATTTAAAGGGTGGAGTTTCCTTTACTTTAATACTAAAGTAAGTAAAGCGTTAAATGTGTCATGCATTTTCCATACTATTGTTGAGGGTAGAGCTCCCTTTGCTTTTATACCGGATAGCTTAAGAATATGTCTCTACTCTAACCGGAGAACTGAGGCCGATGAACGATTGCAGACCCCTGCGTCTTATAATGAACATTCATCTGCCATGATTTCCTAAAAAACGTGATTTCATATGATGATTCCGTTTCTCAAAATAATGTGTTTGTTATATTTCAACAAGTAAAAAGACAATTACGAGTTACTAAAATGAAATTCGAATGCGGATCTCGAAACAACTATGTTAACTGAGTTTCAGGGTCACAGACTTGACTCCTGGAACCTGGAATTATGTTTGTCTGATTAGATTACAAAAAGCTGGCAACGAAGAAGCTCCAAATGAAGTCATTACATCGTTCCACATATAGAGAGACATCTAGGTTAAAAACTACAGTGATATCTAGGTGAAGAGTCTCATTGTATCATCAAATGCACAATTAAGTACACTACGATGTTTTAGAGACGATCTCTACTCACTGTGGAGAAACTGAGGTTTCTCCACATAACGTACGTAGGCATGGTGGGAAGGATTGAATCAATTTGAGTGTCGAGTTTAGCTCCAGATACTTCTTCAATTAAATTACAGCATATTTTGTAGTCTAGGTGTCTCAGATATTGAGGCAAGGTAAATAGTTCATTTTGATTTTTCGTCGCTGAATTTTTTAATCTTTTCAGATGAACATGACTCCAGATTCCAGTAGTCGTCTGTGACAACGTCAGATTCATGATGACCACATGACGCTGCACTAAGAGGAAGATGAACTGTAACTAACCTCAACATTCACATTAAATCAACCTTTCCCATTATAGCTACATTATAATGAAATTAACAAATACTTTTTAAATTTATATACAACTTTTATGTACAACATCTGCAAACGTGAACTCTTAAGTCTAGCGGCATGCACCTACGTACTCTCACTCCAGATGGCAGGTTCGAGAACTCATTTGGCCTCAATTTATAGCGTTGGATGAGTTATCTCTTGTATAACTAATAAAATCAAAGGTAGTACGCGTTAAATGCAAGTGGACTACATTTAAAATACGTAGGTAATCGGGAAGTGGTAGATCTAGAGTACTACTTGGTTTGGACCTAATCCAGCTAACAGTGAAATACAAGTGCAGTTTATGTTATAAAGTTCAATTAAGTTATGTTAAAATGTTATATATAACACTAGCAGTTACCCGCGGCTTCGTGACAATGTCGAGTTTACCTTGTTGCCACAAAAATTTGCCGAAAAGTGAAAAAATATGACCATTGAAATTTACTCCGTATTAGTATTTTTGTGCTATTGTTGATTTTGCCTTGCTTCCCCAATCAAGAAAGATATTCTGAAGATGCCGTTTATTCCATTTTGTATTGTTAGATATTTGATGGGAAACTATGTCTTGTTGCATTACATCTGCTCTAATTCGGTTGTTTATTATTCGGTTTAAATAAATTTGGTATCGTAAGAACTGTGATAAAATCCAGTAAACATTTTATTATTGAAATATTTTAATATAATTGTTTGTTTTCAAGGCATTCAAAGTTAAAGGGTTTTAATGGCCACATAAGAAAATTAAAGATAATATTCTAATATTTTCTTTAGTAACTGGCCTAGTTATTATAAAGATTTAATCCCAATTTGCTAGGACTTAATTTATTTTTAAATATTTATTTACATATAACACATACAGACAGACTGATGGGAAACTAAGTATGGGAAACCCATGTGCACGGGTCGAAATGTGTTTGTCTTTATCTGAGCATTAATATGCTGTATCTGTGTCTTTAGAGTTACGGGACACTCTGTATAATAGTATATATTGTTTCACAATACTCACAGTGCTGTAGGCTTACGTAGAAAATAGATATACATATTTATTTTGTGTCTAATTCCAGTATATTGCTTTCATTTTTATTAAAAATTCGTCTTTACTCTTCTCTATCTAAATATCTTTACTAGCCTATTACATTTATGTTATGGTAGCCTATATTTTGTTGCCTTTATCACTGAAGGAGGGTAATATATTTTTTATATATTCCACGTTGATGAAAAAATGTTATGAATTATGTTCTGACCCAAATCAGATCATTTAGTTAAGCAGCGAGATCGGTCTCTACTAGCACATGTTTCGGAGATTAAAAAGAAGAGAAAACACGAATCTTGTTCATTGTTAAAATGTACTCATGCGAAAGAAAGCGTGTAGAAAACAAATACTGTGATTTAAAAAAATCAATGTTAAACAAATTTTTTGATTTTTTTAGTGTTATTGCCGTTGAGATTTAAAAAAGTACACGATTGTAGTAACATATACAAGAATTATCTGTTCTTAACTAATACATTACGTATTTCTACTTAAAATTGACCAGGATGTAGAGTTGCAATTTTTTATACACGTTATAAATTCCCATCTGTATACAAAAAGTGAATAAACTATATTAGTAATTTAAAGGAATGCCCTTAAAAATTCTAATCTTTAGTTTTATGATTTATATTGCCTAAAAGTTATTAGAATATGAAATGGTAGATATTTTGCTAAAGCGTTCCTCTCTCTCTCTACTAAAGCAAAAATTAGGATTTCTTAAATTTTATTCACATTGGAATGATAAAATTTAATATTACACATTTACTTAAATCCCTCAAGTAATACCCTAAATTGATAAATCTACGCTTCATTACAATATCGCGCCTAGGGAAAGATACGTTCTCAGAATTGTAAAATCTGGTGGGGTTACGAAGAAAGTTCCTTATTTACGAGGAAGAAGAAACAAAAGAGAATTAAAAACTAATCAGAAATACACTCACCCAATCAATTTGAGTTGTAAAAATTACATGAGTGTAAAAGTATACTTAGTGTTCTGAGGAGAGAAACCACTCCGCTCATTTAAAACCTCAAGCAACTGTTAGGATGTGGACCCATCAAAAGTTTAGCCAATATGTGGCCCTGATGAAGAAGTTGTGCAATCTCTATACTCCCCTCCCAGCACTTCTTTCTTTTAATCCCTAATACCCCCTGAACCATTTGTAAAGAAGAGTACACTACATCAATTTAAACTAGATTTCCCCTTGTATAAAACGGTGCAGTATTAATTTATTATACATCTTTGATTAGAATATAAAATAGTCAGAAATCCATTTTAAATTCGGTAAAACTCTTTTTCTACGTTTCGCTCTGGTGTTGGGTTATTATACTTCGCTCACCGGAAACGTCACGTTTGTAAATTTACCATAGGTTCCATAAACCACGTTTATGGAACCTACCAAATAGCGTAATCTGTAATTCATCTATAGGCCTAATAACTTTACTGAAACTAATAAGTAATAAATTATGTAATATGCTGACATGTTTACATAATCGTACATCTCGATTCTCTCTATAAATTGTTTTTAACTGTAATTTATTTCATATTAATGCAAATATTAATGGCGTTAATAAGGTAGAATGATTGAGATTCACAATTCATAACATAAACAGACCTTCATTATATCCATATATTTACTCATAGATACGTTTATACATTATACTAGCATTATTTAAAGAACTTTGTAAAAGTAAAACATATTGAATAACAATTAAAAAGGTACGGTATGTATTTATAGCATATGGTACTTTGAAATTAGTAGTATCTCTGGCCAACTCAAAAAATGTGACCGAGACAAATGCATTCTTCTTATTAATGTTCACTAGAACGATACTATTTCAAAGCAAAAGGAGAGTGGGTAGTGTATCTAGATTTTAATTGGCTGATACAATTAATTTATAATTGTCATCTGTTATAAACGAATTAGTATAATCCGGCTAGGATTAGTAGCCTATTATCTCACTAACTCACACGTAGAGATGGGGTCATAATTAATTTCTTCTTCTTCTTCAGTTATGGGTGCTAGTTGGGCACGTAACCGGAAGAGACGCTAATCAAAATCTCGTTTTTGATTGGATGAATGTATTTCAATCGTAAGGTCAAGGTGTCAGGTGGGATAGATAAATTAATTAGAACTATGACGTAATATTTGTAGTTCAAATACGTATATTGGCTGTAAACGTGAGTTACTCAAATTTTCTTAATTATTCCCTTAAAATTTAACTTATTTTAAATAACTTATTTATATTAGACGCATTTTCTTATATATCTTCTGTCGCACTACTCTTATCTTCCTGACACTGTTTCTGAAAGCACAATCCGAAAAATTGACTATATGTAGTTAGTGACTGATTAATCTCACAGATAAGTCAAGATTTTTTGTAAGAGCCCTGTTGGACACCACGATCTTCCGGATTTCTCGTAGTGAGACATAGTTAAATGTTTTCTCTACAGCCATCACAGATTAATCTCACAGATGACCATGGTTATGTGAGCTCAAATCACGATTTCCAGTAAGAGACATGTTGGAGACCACGATCTTCCAGATTTCTCGTAGTGAGACATAATTAAGTGTTTTCTCAACAGCAATCACAGATTAATCTCACAGATGACCATGGTTATGTCGAGCTCAAATCACGATTTCCAGTAAGAGACCTGTTGGAGACCACGATCTTCCGGATTTCTCGTAGTGAGACATAGTTAAATGTTTTCTCTACAGCCGTCACAGATTAATCTCACAGATGACCATGGTTATGTCGAGCTCAAATCACGATTTCCAGTAAGAGACATGTTGGAGACCACGATCTTCCAGATTTCTCGTGGTGAGATATAACTAAATGTTTTCTCAACAGCCATCACAGATTAATCTCACAGATGATCATGCTTATGTCGAACTCATGTCAAGATTTCCGGTAAGAGCCTGTTGGAAACCATGACATCCCGTATTTCTCATAGTGAGACGTAGTTATATGGTTTCTCAAGAGCTGTCTCTGATTGATTTCATCGTTGGATTGGGTGTATGTTACTGATCGTGAAAAATTATTTCCGTTGATATCCCAAATGAAAATTTCAAACCTCAAGGGCATTTCAAGGAAAGAGACTAGAAACTGAAAGTTGGTGGATGGAGTATTATTCAAATATGGTTTACTTCCTCACAACATAAACTTATAATTTATCAAATAGCTAAACTATTTACAACATTTATTGTAGTGTAACATATAATGTTATTGTTAGATTAATATGGTATATATTTGAATTTGTAATCTATAATACTCAATGGACTGCCTGCACTAAGTATACACCTCTCTAGATACCTCTCTAGATTGTACTGATATCACGTTGTCGGTATGGCGTACTCACGATACTCACGCCGACACCGGGATTTCCATAATGTGAGTCGGTGTGTGGTGAATGTCGATCTCGTTGCTCGTTTGAGTAGGGCACATACCTCTTAAAACACTATTTAATTGTACTCTCATTTAAAGGCATTCCATAATGTAACTCTGGCACGTGTTTACGTTGATTTCGTTGCTCGTTTGACGCGAGCACATGCCCGTTGTTCTTTTATTCTCTGAAAACTATGAAAATTCAGAAACAAAAAAGGAGCGGGTATTTTCTCGAATCCTCTTAATCTGCGTTGAAGTTTTGGAGTTGGTATTTTGTGGCCATAAACAGATTTGGTTTCCTACTACGTTTTCTTCCGATACCATTGAAACTTATGTGCCTATGAACCGTATGCTGTTGAGTGCCTGTGAAAGTCATCTGAAGAGACATCTCAGAGCGTCGTGATGATCGTGTGCCACTCGACTTTTTTGAGTGCCATCCTTCATTCAACAATTCTCTCTCTATCCACAACAACACTATCAACACTTCCCTTTAATATCCAAATTTGTTCTTAACATGTATTTAAAGTGAAATTAATTTAAATTACTCCAAATTATTCTATTTACATTAAATACTCAGCTCTATAATATCAGTTTGCAATAAATAAACAGTGTATTTTCCATTGGCACTGTCCGTCAGGTTATATAATGAATATACATTTAAAAATGTAATATTTTATAAATCTATGTATTTTCCATATATTGTTGTATTTTTATAGTAAAAAATTAATTAGGTAATTTATTTTCTTACGAAAAATTATAAAAACAGCTGGAAAATTAAATGCATTTGAATTGTTGGTAAAAGTAATACTAACAATATAATAAAAAAAATATTTACCAAATTACCGCTATTGAGATGTAGTATTTCGGGTACGGATTCTACCAAGCTCATCAAGTATGCATTAGTAGAGTCACCGACTCAATAGGATAGTGACAAACTGCCTTTGATGTGTCGTCTGTAACTTCTCCACACAAGCAGCACTCACACCACCAGCAGGATAGATATACAGGTATAGGTAGTCTGTTCGGTGATCAAAGTGGAAGCTTTCGTCTCGACTACTTTGAGATGTGTCTGTAGCTTCTCCATAGAGGCAGTATTCACATTACTTTCAGGCTATATCTACAGGTACAGGTAGTACGTTCAGTGATCAACGTGGAAGACCTATCTCGATTAGATGTGTCGTCTGTAGCTTCTCCATAGAGGCAGTATTCAAATTACTTTCAGGCTATATCTACAGGTACAGGTAGTACGTTCAGTGATCAACGTGGAAGACCTATCTCGATTAGATGTGTCGTCTGTAGCTTCTCCATAGAGGCAGTATTCAAATTACTTTCAGGCTATATCTACAGGTACAGGTAGTACGTTCAGTGATCAACGTGGAAGACCTATCTCGATTAGATATGTCGTCTGTAGATTCTCCATAGAGGCAGTATTCAAATTACTTTCAGGCTATATCTACAGGTACAGGTAGTACGTTCAGTGATCAACGTGGAAGACCTATCTCGATTAGATATGTCGTCTGTAGATTCTCCATAGAGGCAGTATTCAAATTACTTTCAGGCTATATCTACAGGTACAGGTAGTACGTTCAGTGATCAACGTGGAAGACCTATCTCGATTAGATATGTCGTCTGTAGCTTCTCCATAGAGGCAGTATTCAAATTACTTTCAGGCTATATCTACAGGTACAGGTAGTACGTTCAGTGATCAACGTGGAAGACCTATCTCGATTAGATATGTCGTCTGTAGCTTCTCCATAGAGGCAGTATTCAAATTACTTTCAGGCTATATCTACAGGTACAGGTAGTACGTTCAGTGACCAATGTGGAAGACCTATCTCGATTAGATGTGTCGTCTGTCTAGTAGCTCATCTCGATTAGATGTGTCGTCTGTAGCTTCTCCATAGAGGCAGTACTCAAATTACTTCCAGGCTATATCTACAGGTACAGGTAGTACGTTCAGTGATCAACGTGGAAGACCTATCTCGATTAGATATGTCGTCTGTAGCTTCTCCATAGAGGCAGTATTCAAATTACTTTCAGGCTATATCTACAGGTACAGGTAGTACGTTCAGTGACCAATGTGGAAGACCTATCTCGATTAGATGTGTCGTCTGTAGCTTCTCCATAGAGGCAGTACTCACACTACTTCCAGGCTATATCTACAGGTACAGGTAGTACGTTCAGTGACCAATGTGGAAGACCTATCTCGATTAGATGTGTCGTCTGTAGCTTCTCCATAGAGGCAGTACTTCACACTACTTCCAGGCTATATCTACAGGTACAGGTAGTACGTTCAGTGACCAATGTGGAAGACCTATCTCGATTAGATATGTCGTCTGTAGCTTCTCCATAGAGGCAGTATTCAAATTACTTTCAGGCTATATCTACAGGTACAGGTAGTACGTTCAGTGATCAACGTGGAAGACCTATCTCGATTAGATGTGTCGTCTGTAGATTCTCCATAGAGGCAGTATTCAAATTACTTTCAGGCTATATCTACAGGTACAGGTAGTACGTTCAGTGACCAATGTGGAAGACCTATCTCGATTAGATATGTCGTCTGTAGCTTCTCCATAGAGGCAGTATTCAAATTACTTTCAGGCTATATCTACAGGTACAGGTAGTACGTTCAGTGATCAACGTGGAAGACCTATCTCGATTAGATATGTCGTCTGTAGCTTCTCCATAGAGGCAGTATTCAAATTACTTTCAGGCTATATCTACAGGTACAGGTAGTACGTTCAGTGACCAATGTGGAAGACCTATCTCGATTAGATGTGTCGTCTGTAGCTTCTCCATAGAGGCAGTACTCACACTACTTCCAGGCTATATCTACAGGTACAGGTAGTACGTTCAGTGACCAATGTGGAAGACCTATCTCGATTAGATGTGTCGTCTGTAGCTTCTCCATAGAGGCAGTACTCACAATACTTCCAGGCTATATCTACAGGTACAGGTAGTACGTTCAGTGTTCGAGGTGGATGATCTCATCGTGACTATTTTAAAATGAGTTTTAAGGGGCATTTTAATCACTCTGTGCCAAAATGTTAAAATGTCTATGTCATTCTTACTATTTGGAAGAATAAAATTGAGGTTAGTGGTAGCATACATACAACAATGACTAAATAAAAATATCTGAGTTTATGTTATGGTACCTACAGGTATTCAAAAATTTTTACATGACTTATAATAACATTAGAGGTCTCCTTATAGTCAAATTAAAAAAAACGTCAAATAACCGTTTTGTGTTGTTGGTATTTAGCAAATACACTAATATGACTGGTTGGAAATCATCTGATTATGGGAAAATATGTTGATTAATACTAATGGTTTTATTCTTAGAACATATTATAAAACTAATTCATAACAGCATAAACATGTTAGATTTACTCGAACAACGGCATAGAGTATAAATATAAAATCGGTAACTGTAAGTCTTACTATAATAACATATCTTTATCATTATTTATTTAAAGATGACTAACTTTATGATTATTATAAATTTAAATTACTTCCTTTAATACTGATATGAAGTGTAACAAAATGTTCTTTTATTAACGGTTCCAGTATATACACAGTTATTATAGGTATATGTTTTGAGTCAGTTTTGGTTATAAAAATAGTTTCTTCGTCAATAAACAAATTCAGAGACAACACAAAGAATTGTTTGTTTTATACTCCTCTATATCTTGATATTAAACAAGGTTTAATCAATATAAGGAATGAGTAAGATTAACTGAGGGTAATACCATCTTATGAGGATCCTTAGAAAAATAATTTAGCAAGTCATATGTATGCTTTTGGATACAAAGCACCAAGAGATCACGCTCTAGTGGTCCTGTACGTTACCTCCGAAACAAAGATGAAGTATAAGGTGGAGTCCGTTAGCACCGAATCCGCCAAGACCACAAAAACGATACGTAGGGTATAGCTCCGAAAGATTCGACGTTCATAGGCAGAGTGCAAATTATCCGGAACTATCGGACTAAGGCATTAAAAATTCTACGCTCTCGGACGATGCTACTTTTTGGTACTAACGAGTTGGCGGACTGTCTCAATATTCGGTCCTGTGGGACTCATAAATACTTCAACTATGATCAAACCATATGTTCTCGCACTCTATTCTCACAAAAGTGATCTCTTTATTAACATTGCTATGTCCTATTCTAAGTGTGACGTACGTAATTTGTAAAAGCCGTAATGTTTTTTTTGTCAATGCATTAGAGACTGTTTATACTTTAGTGTTTGTATTTACTGGGCAGGTGGTAACGATCCGTTACGATATTGAATTCTCAACGTGAATGACGAATTTATCAATATTGCATTTTATTTGAGCTGTTAATACAATAAAAATATTGATTTTGTGTTATTTTAACTAATCTTACGTCAAAGACCCAAGATCAAAGTGATGAACGTTTTTCGCTAAACTGGAGAGAGCTGTGGTTGTAATGTGCCACTTTACTTGAGTTAGACTGAACAAAGAAAGTTTAATGTGAAAGTTCTTGTAGAACGAGATATTGGCCTCCCCTACACCCAAGAGCAGCTGTATTTGTTAAGCAATGCGATACAAATTTTGAAACAAAAATAAACTGAAGAAAATGTAAAAATGGATTATGGTCGTAAAACAGCTTTTATCCTAAGAGATAAAGTTATTCGATTTCAATACTATAAAATTTCTGAATACTACACCAAAAGTATTGTAAACACATACAAAACGTGTGTAATAAAGGTATCAGCTATGTGCACATTTTCAAATATTGTATTCCTTCCAATTATACAAGGCAATATCCAATGAAACAATAATAAAAACAAGTAATTGACAAATATGACTAATAATAATAATACTGATAACTAGTCATGCTTTTTATTTCCAAAGTGAAGCCGCCGGAAATGCGCCCTTGGCAGTATGTGTTGTTGTCTTAGAGACAAAAAGGCAAAGAGCTAATCATGAGCGTACAAGGATACACATTAGTGTGGGACACATGAGACAAGGAGAGAGAGAGAAAACAATACATCAAACAGCTAACAGACTCTTATAATTTAACAACGACTCTTTCTCTTCTTCTTTGAGTTTAGCGTCTTTGTGTGTTACGCTCTATCTATTTTAGCCTGAATATTGAATCTGTTTCTTAAGTGCGAAATACCTATCTATTTACGCCACTTTGAGTTTCAACCCGATTCATTTAGTGACGTTAGAAGGTCGATGGTTAAAACTATAAACTAGATAAAAAGACCGTTTTCAGTTGTTATCTGATAACGATGTCTAATTATAACCCTTTAAATTCCATATTTGAATTTTAATATAAAGCTTGTAATTAAATCATTTGCTAATTTTAATATTTAAAAAATGATCTAGTAAGATGAACTTCTTGAATTTATAAGCCCTAACAGAGAAAAAGAAATTATAAATTAATATCTAAAACCATGATTATAAATGCGGATATTTTACAACATTTGTAGCAGAGTGAAGAATTTAACTTTAACTAGTAAGAAACCCCAGCTAATCTATTCGGATATTGATATAAGTTACAATATTGCTTGGAATTCAGTTTAGGAACGGAAATTGAAAACCTAAATAAATAAAAAAAAACACTAAATAAAACGCCTTTAAATATTGTAGTTTTTATATTCTTTTACCATTATATTTTTATTTTATTCACTATAGTTTTTAATCACATAGTATAACTAAGTTTGGGGTATACTTTTCGTAAATTTACATTTTAATTTATAATACCTTTTACCTGTACGTTACATTTTAATAAGTTTAAGACATATATTTAAGTTAGTTTATATCTTTATTTAAATTATGAAAGCAAATAAAAATGTAAGTAGATATGTATATAAATTTACATACCATTAATAAATACCATTTTTGCGATTAAATTTTATTATTTTATTTAGATTTGTTTGTCCTATTTAAAGGCGTGTTAAAACAGATAAACAATTGGTGTATGATAAACTCTAATCTAATGAGATATAGATAACAATTAATTAGTCAGAGTATGATTATATATAATATAATAAGCCACAAATAACAATTGGCTGCTTATGTCAATTAGTTCATTATTAAATTTTATCTAATCGAAAATAAAAAACTGAGTTCAGTAGTTTTTAATAAATATGCCAGTGGGTCATGAACATATATGTTATAATAGTTCGACGCATTAGAAGTATCGAATCTAAAAATATAACCTTTGGAATGTTGAAACATTATTGGAACCTAATGTACCTGTATCTTTATTCCGTCTGACTAGGATCTTATTATACTATCTCAATAGAAATTTACTAGACATCGATTGACATTGTTAATACATTAGTTATTATTGCTGCCCTATGGAAAGTATATGTGTAAAAGTAATCATTTGAGACAGAAAGTTCTTGCAAGCTGTAACAGTTTATTTAATGTACTCTGACACCAAGAAGGGTTTAAATACAATAAAAGTGTTGCCTGAATGTATGGAAACTGATCTAGATTATACAGAAATCTATGATGAGTTTATATGAAAACTAACCGTAGATTAAATTTAAAATATTTTCAGAAAATGTTTTGATATTAGATTATTTTAGAATTTGTAACTATAACAATCATTGCATCTAAGATAAAACGGAAAACTATTATTCTTTGGGTGAATATTTGATTATAGTCTTAACAAGTACTAGTAATCCCTATCACACCTAAAGACAAACAATTAAGTATAATTAAAGTAACACTACATTTTACTTCAAGTGTTAAATATATATTATTGTTACTTTAATTGTATATATATATATATATATATATATATATATATATATATATACACATTAAATTGTATAAATGGCAATAGCCTTATTTAATTTCAATAAACATTGAATCGCAAAAAGTACTTGCTCCGCCGGGAGTCGAACCCGGATCTCTCATTGTTTAAATTTTTACATACTTTAGAAATCCCTTCATGGAATTGAGCTTAGCGTTAGGAAAGTCTAACAGCCCGTAGGATTTTTCGACAACGAGTTGAGCTACAAAGTTTGCATATATCTATATAGACTAGATTGAGTTCGGTGATGTCCTTTGTGGTGGAATTTGTCTTAAAGTCAGCGAAGTCTAACTCTCTAAGGTATCTCAATAACGAATTTACTTCAAAATTTACATGAAACTGTATTTTTAAATAGGTAATATGGTGAATGTCAAAATCCATCCATGCGATTTGACACAGAAAATTGTTCTGTCTGTCTGTCCACAGGAGATCTAGAAAAAATGAACTATAAATTTGAAATTTTGCATGAAAATCCAGCGAAGCCTCATATGTGACACAGATCTGAGGTATTCTTACGTTGTTCCAAAAATTTCTAAATTTCCTAATTGAGTTGGATAGATTTTTTACGAGCTCTATCTACATCTACGTAACAACACCGAATATCCGGTTCCACATAAGTCATGTTTCTGTTGTATACCATTGCCGTTTGTCTGACAGGTATTCAGTCTTCTGACGATACGTTAGATGTTCGTTTTGTTATTTAAACACATGTCACAGAAACGGTCAAATACAAAATAATTAAATGGTACAAAGCAAGGCGTCTGTGGTGTAGTGGTAGCACACTCACCCGGCAAATATAAGATCCGGGTTCGAGTCTCGGCGGAGTAAGTAATTTTTGTGATTCACTCATTATTGAAATTATACACCTCAAAATAATTAAGGGGCCACTTATATTGCTTGGTGTTGGATAAATACAAATAACATGACACAGTCATACTTTGCCCACATATAAATGCAGCATTTTGACAAGTTATTTTGTTTCATTTCGGAATAGTAATATTGAAGATAAATACTGCTGACTTGGTTATCAATCCGAAATAAAAATGAAATAGGAAAGATATCAGGTGTAGTCATGTAAGTAGCTAAACTTGTATTGATTTAGATGTTGATCAGTTGATGATTTATGGTTGTTCTGTTTGGTATTCATTGTAATGTCTGGTTTAGCCAGCTTTTGTCCGATGCAGATGTCAGTAGAGCGGTCACTGTAAAATAAGAAGGTGTGTGTCCCAACGGGATGTGGGTAGTCGATTAAATGTGAGTCATTCAGTGATTTCAAGATTGTAGTGACCGGTACTAGTAGCAATACACTCTTCACAGAAGACCTGGGAAAGGTCGCACATAGGTTCCACCACACACATAAAGACAGATGTTTACGAGTTAATGCACTTCGTAATCGGTTTTAAACCTCTAGAGAACTTCAAAATGACCTTAATCAAGCAACTAGAAGGTCTATATCAGACCAAACTGTGAAAAATCGACCTGCGCCATTACGCGCGTCTAAGAGAGTAAGATTGCAGTTCGCAAGAGAGGCGCCCATATGCATTGGCAGTTGAGGCAATGGCGGAAAGTAATATTCACAGACGAGTCAAAATTTACAATTTTTGGTAATGCCGGCTCTGGTGGGTATGCAAACTTTTTGAAACTGTTGCCTAATTTCTAGTGTTCTGTTCGAGTGGGGCTCAATGCTAGTGTGGGACGGAATAGCAATTTATGATCAAGCAGACTTTTTTGTTGGACGTCCGTATTCGTCCTAGAGCAGAACGAGCAGGTCAGGATTTTTTATACTATGCAAGACGGTACCTAATCACATGTAGTAGTTTGACAGACTGCTTGCAGTCCAGGCCTAGATCCAATTGAACACTTCTAGGATCAACTATGGAGAAGCATCTGGGAAAGGCCTAACCAACCCAGGACATTGGATCTGCTGAAATTAGAACCACAGCATAGTCAAACAGTTATCTCAGCCAGAGAAGGTAATCCCAGATAATGATCTTTAACAGTTCATTAACTGTCCAAAGCTAAATTGGAATTCAAAATTAAAATAATATTATGTGCTTACTGGTACTACAAGATTTTAAACACATAACATAGTGTTTAGATTATAAAGCAATAAACTAAGTACAATTTATTAAAAATGTGATCCTTTAATTGTTTTGAGGTTTGTATAATGTTCTTTCAGCGGTTGCATGTAAAGTAAAATATGTTTAATAATAAATCAATAAGCTAAACAAACGTGCATAGCACGTACAAGGCGTTTAAACTTGAATTATTCATTTGGTTGTTTAGTAAAGTTTATTTTAGCTACTTTTAATATATGACGTATTATAATAATTAGTATAATAGGCGCTACTAGTCTAAAGTTGGGCGAAGTTCTCCATTCATGATATATAGAGCAGTTATCCCATTGTAGGAATGGACAGTGTATAAGTGGTTTTACTGCATTGTCATAGAATAACATTGTTTCAACACTTCCGCCCCGACCTCGCACCACAATGCTATTGTCTCCTAGCCTTTGTGTTTCTTTGGTTCAGGGAGGGACTCTAACTCTCTTACATCTGATCGTTTAACAAGTATTATTAATTTATCTGAATATAAATGCTACATGATCAGTTCTTTCAACAAAACTTATGTTAAATGTATATACAATTCCAATAGAAATGTAATATATTTGCTTAGTTAACTTATTAAAAATAAAAACATATTTGTAATTTAATTTAGCTGAAATCTTTTTTTTATACTCATGAAAGACCCGAAGAGGCCTTTTAAACTTTTCTCATACTTCCGCCGATCTGTCTATGCGCTCTTCACAGAAATAAAATACAGGCTTGTAACTTGATATGTAGGTTTATCTTGGTCCGAGGAATAACTACTGATTTTGGGGTCAACAGGTGAAGGACAGTCTGTCCGTCGGTGATAACTCTCCGTGTCGTTCTGTCATGTCCTTCGCTACTTCGCCGTTTCGGTATATTATATACAAATGGCAGATCCCGTAATAGGTCTAAAATCTGATAGAGTTAGGACACGAGATTATTTTTCAGGTCTGATATCATGTATAATATAATATTACAAATATACGCTTAGCGCCCTCTTTGTGATGAAGATTCTGGGACGTCTAGAAGATGTGAGTTTAGTGGGATACTCTGTTCTAGTGTCGTACTACAACTACATTTGGCTTTTGCATACGTAAGTTAAATAATTGGGATGTCATATAATGCAACTGAAACCTTATAAAATAATATACAAACTTTTATTTGTTGAATTTGATTTATGAAATGTAAACCGGCCACGATAGCGGTATATTTTGTAATTGTAATCAGAGTGAAATCAGCCAAGTAGATACAAACAGATGGGTTATATAGTTAGGCTGATTGGCCATCAGTAGTGGGAGATAATGGGCATAAATTAGTATAATAAGGACGTGCATGATCATCACTCGGCACTGTAGACAATTTTACATTTATAGTCTATCATTTAAATGAAATATACAGAGAATTTGGTTTACACATTTGTTATGAGATAAGGTAAGTTTATAAATTCTTAATTATTTTATTTGTAAGTGAAATACGTAAAGGTTTAACATATCATAAACAACATTTAAATTTTTTGGGGAGGAATTCTTAATAACACGTAATGTTTGTAAACAAGAGTTGTTGGAATTGTTTTAGGCCAATGGCTGCCATCGCTATCTTGGTTAAAATCAAGGTTGGGACTCCTCTTATTTCAAACTTACATTCTATTATCTTTCATAGACTTCTGCTGTACGAAAGGAAGGTGAACATGAGCAAAATTCAACAATCGAACCAAGTCAACTCTTAACGCTTTGATAGCAGATTTAAAAACCTCGTAAACTTGTATACTAATGAAATATTTAAACCCATGGAGTGCTTACTTAAGGTTTAAAGCATTCTATACCACAGCAGGAGGACTACGAAAAAAGTTTAACTTGCCAATGTCATAGGTATTTTCGAATGAACGTATACTGTTTATGATCCAATCGTATGTGTGTGAAATAAGAGAAGCTTCAAACCTTGATTTTTACCAAGGTAGCTATGGCAGCCATGGGCCTGAACAGAATCCCAAAATCTCATGTGTAAAGATAATGATGTGTTTTTAGGAATTTATATCAGAAAATTTAAACGAGTAATTAGCCAATAATCCGTTAGATTCCAACGGTTGTAGCAATTAAAGTGTTTTAAACAATATACAGGGTGTAAAAAAGCCCCGCACTGGGTTTGTAACTCTAAAAAGATTACAGGTAAAGCAATAAAACTTTGTACATCATTACTAAACCTATAAATCTAATGTTTGAAGTAAGTACAATTTTTCAATGTTTTGTCATGTCAAGGGGATGGCTCGCAAGGCGTCAGAAAAAAAATCTTAAATGAGAGCACAGTTCTTTATTAGTAGAGTACAATGCAGCAAATCCGACCTCAAAGAGTTCATTCTTTAAAATATTTAATAGCTGGTTTAAAATCTGAAATATTCACAATATAGGTCCTTAGACAGATGGTGTAATATTCTTGTCTTAGCTCAAGTTGTAAAAGTTAAACTTACAACCAAGCAAGTTTTATTGCTTTACCTGTAATCGTTCGGGAATTATCAAGTCCATGCGGGACCTTTTTACACCCTGTATGATGTTTAATAAATAATATTTTTAGAATTTTCACAATTAACACGTTACAATGCAATTAATTAAACTCAAACTCTTATAGATCGAACGTATTAGTGTAGAGTACTCGGTGAAACTACTACTGAAAATTCCGTGGCTGTTAGAGGAGTTAAACTTTAAGATTTCAAGTCCAGCACGCCACAAAACATAAAGTATGACAAAAAATATAAATCAAATAATTTAAGTAGCCTAACTTTAAATTAAATACCTCTTTTATGTATAAATGTAAATCTATTTTGAAATATATTCAATAAGTCAATGTGAATTATTGAAATTATTATCTTTTTCAAATTGAATTCCATATATAGAGTTTCATTTAATATCTTGAATGAACCTGAAACAAGAATACAATCCAAATATGTCAAATTGAATCAATTGTCTTCCAACTGAATCGATTATTGCCTGGAGAATGATACGTTATTGACGCCTACAACTCAGTGCACTACAAAAGTATACAAGATTATTAGCATTGCCTACATTACAGTTGAAGGCGTTAATAGAGCGTAATGTAAGTTTTACAGTTTTTAACATGGGCAAGTTCCCTTGTAACACTAAGTATGATTTTTAACTTGAATTGTAATCAAACATATTGGGCTTAATTTTCCTCTGAAAATTGTATTAGATACTTTATAAAATTACTATGTGGGATTAAAATTACATCGAGATTTTCCATTAAGAATACTATAAAACGTTCTACGGTTCAAGCAGTAAATACATGTAATGTCTATTTAAAAATAAAAATAGCCTTAGCCAATGTTGTTTTAGTGACATTTGCGAAATTGGTAATATCGTGATTTCAGATTAAGGTGAAATTTGGAATCTTGATTGCTGACATTTTGTTACGTTATCACACGTTCTGAAATCAAGCGTCGAGTCCACACACGCTGCGGTAGCGATGTGAAACCTTTGTCATTTACTGTAGCCACCAATCTCACTCTTGTGTTTTACTGTCACAGCTTGTTTAGAAGGAAATCGAACCATTTATTAAAACCAAGCTACATAAGAAGAGACACTTTTACTAGAAGGTATAATACCTGTGTTAAGCTGTACAAGTCTAAACATGTCTCCAATTTAGTTTAATTGCAATACTACTGTTACGGTGGTTATTTGTTATAAGTTTATTGTAATGATAGAATTGAAAAAACTGAAAGTCAATTGAAAAACTATAGAATATTTTACATTTTCCATTGCTAGTGTTGCAAAAATAGAACTTTACTTTGAGGATTGGAATCTACTCCTTTCTTAGATGAAAAAATCCCTTAAGCAAAGTGTACGTGAAAATACAACAAAATGTAAAGTAATAGAAAGGCAATCGCGGGATTGACCAACAGAAGTGACTACTTTTTGTAACGGACTGTGAATATATATCTCGCAAAAGTACGTTTTCTAATTATTAAATGGTTACTTTGTTATGTTTTAAAATAGTATGAGACACTCAATTTTTAAAAATAAAAAAATTGTATAGCTTTAATAAATGTTTTGGTAATATTTTTTACATTTCTCATATTAAAATGATAACTGACTTATAAATGTTAAAGTACTAAATATTCACACATTTCCATTTTTATCAATTATATTTTAGTTTCCACAATTTGGTCAGAATAATTTTCACTACAATCTTTTATTTACGAAATAATTATTTCACTTTTATTATCATTATAATCTAAAAACTGAATTATGGGTTTATACTAACTGAAAAAAACTGTTGAACAAAATCTTACTAAATATCTTGTAAACAAACCATCTTTTTATTAATATTGGTAGTGGAATAATTTCTACATTAGATTGACTTAGCGGTTCGACGGTTACTTTTATGCCTGAAGCCTTAATTAGTTTACGTTTGAAAAATGCTCTGTAAACGCATATGTGGAGTGCTTATGTTGGTGTTTTTAGAACGTCATGTTAATTTCAGATAAAAAATATTGCGCAATTTTAGACTTTTTTAGCAGTTTACATGTTGACAGTTTGGTAAAAAAGCCTAGTTTAGCCTGTCTAGTTTGTCTAGGACACTCAGGGTGCGTTGAGTATGTAAATAGTTAGTGGGACCATGGATAACAATATCACCCATGCAGCTGATGCTATTCCAAATGGAAGACGCAAGTGAGAGTATCTACTCAATGGTGTTTGGAAGTACCTTAATCTACTAAATCCGCTATCCTCGGTTACATTATTCATCTGAGAAAGAGATCGGATTGAGACCTCGAAAAGTAGTGTTCTTGATTTCTTTTGTATTACTTAACAATGGAAATTATTCGGAAAAATATTGTTCCCTACAAAATCCAGCAATCGACAAAAAGAAACTTCAAACAAAGTATTAATTTTCGGTCCGTCCCGGAACTAGTAAACTAATGAAAGATCTTGAGAGATCGCATCTTAAGTTAACTAAATACACTAACAATTAAACCTTTGTGCACAAATAGGTGTGCACCTTATACCTGTAGGGTCAACTCTAAAATCTCCTTTTCATAGTCGGAAAACCAGTAAAATTTGTCTTCTGCATCTAAATCATTACTTAAAGAAAGCGATGAAAATTATCATCGCAAATGAAGCCTCCTATAAAATAGGATTGAATGTAAAAACTGAATAAAAATACATGACCGGTACAGAATTCAATAATATTTAATTTTTGAGCTTTTGTATTGTTGGCTGAGAACCCCAGTTTGGGCCTTGTCTTGTCATAATGTAATGTACTCTAAATCAGTTATTTATTATTCCATTTAAATAATTATTTATTAGTAGATTTGGTAAAGTACACTAAAAATGTAATTATGTGTAATCCATTAGTAAAAATGCTGGTTTTTTATATATTAGAAATTCAAAAGTTTAATGGTTGCCATTTTGAAAGTATTAAAAATATTATAGTATTTTATACTAATTGATCTTATTACCATAAAAATTTGACCCATTTGGTAGGATTTAATCTACAAGTTTTTAAGATTTTAATAAAAATAAATAAAAAAAATAAAATAAAAAACACGTACATACCGACAGATAGGAAAATAAGCACCAGGAGACCTATGATCACATGGAGAACTGTGTTTTTCTTATTCTGAGAAATAGTTGAAGTACCAATATACAGCAGTGTGAGTTACGGGACACCATGTATAGTATGAGCTATTATACTACTCTAAAATTGGGCGAAGTTTCTCCATTGATGATATATAGAGCAATTATCCCATTGTAGGGCTGGACAGTGTATAAGTGGTTTTACTCCATTGTCATGAAATAACATTGTTTCAACACTTCCACCCCGGCCTCGCACCAAAATGGTATTGTCTTCTAGCCTTTGTGTTTCTTTGGTTCAGGGAGGGACTCTTAACTCTGTTACAGCTGATCACTTCACAATTACTACTGTTGTGTCTAAAGCTGAATTTTAAATCACCTGTTCTTATAACAAACCTTATGTCAAAACATTTTGTTTGTGATCGATTATTCATTGTATTATCGTAGATTTTATTCCATACAAAAGAATATCTTTCACCCTAACCTGACAGTGTTTTAGTTAGATAACTTTATTGATTCCGCGTTAAGTGCCTACTCTAAGCTCCTAGTTAGGGAGCGACCGGAAGACTTGAGTGCAGTAAACAGTAGTTACATTGCAAGGAACTTTGTGGTTGTGGCGGAATTACGTTGGGTTTGAATGATACAAAGTTAAAGAATTGGTGTTTTTATTACGTATAGTTAAGTGCCGTTTGAAATGAATTGTTGCGTGAACTGTGTAGTACATAGCAGCTTAAGTGGAGCAAAATTATTTTCAACTGAATCTGTGGATTGGATTTAGTGGGAAAAGATTTAAACAAAAGATGTCAAATTTATGAGAGTGTTCGCTGGTAGTCTGATACCATCAAAATAGCAATTCACTTTTATTATGACAAAAAAATCTAAATTTTCTAACTCACTGTGTATTTTTTGTGGTTTCCTGTAAGTTCAGGTGTACGGTACCTAATCACCGAGTTAACAAATCATATTTAAATTAGGTATATTTGATTTGGACTTTTGGTCTTCAAGAATCAAATGAATAACTTATATAAATACCCAACTTAATACGGGTCAGAAAATCCGTGAATAGCTGTTATAAAATTGCTCTTTGAAGAATATGATACTTCAAATTTTAGATTACAGTTACATTTTCAATACATTACTTGAGAAATTGTTTTTAAAAATTACACTTTTCATGGAAATTAAAGTTGTACAATTATAATAAATTTAGCTGATTTATAAAACATAGTCCTGCTTTGATGTAACTAAAATCTTAGAGAAAATTTAAGTTTTGGAATTGAAAATTTTACTTGTTAACAGGCTAAGAAGATTTAAGAGAGTCACAAAATACAACATAAGGTTGGATGTTTTGCTTATTCTGTGATAACTCCCATCAAGTGTCTCATTATTTGTATCTTATTATTTCTGAAGTATAATATTAACTCTTCCTCTCATTCGTTGTTTATTTTAAAACGTCAAGTGTGGGATAATTTAAAATTAATCATCGTTAGGGATAAATTGTGAACTACTGTTATCTCTCGATACAGGAGTAGGTAATTCAACTGAATGAAATTTGTGAGTACATAATCATGTTTACGGCCATTTATTTACAGACTCGCAGTACTATATAATCATTCTTGTAAACTTAGTTTTGATTAAGTATTACCTAAAAGATAATAGTTTGCGAAGTTTGAAATAGCGGTAAAAATGGAATCTTGATTGTTGACATTTTGTTAACTTATCACACATACTGACATTTCAAGTGTCAAGCCCACACACGCGGCGGCAGCGATGTAGAGAAGTCTTTGTCGTTCTCTGTAGTCACCAATCTGAGTGTTGTGTTTTACAGACGCATCATGTATAAAAATAAAATCACATCTGAAATCTAATAAGATATTTTGTTACGTAACCACATATAACTAATTATAAAAAAATTGTTAACATTTTTTATTAAAATAATATCGAATTCAATCTGATTTAATTTTTGTTAAAAATAAATTATTTTATAAAACGGACAACACACTGTGAATAAAACAAGTCTTTATAAACAAAATATTTAAAATACAAGATGATTTTTATACAGTTAGACATGACTTCTCACGCAATGTCCAGCTAAAAAGCATAGACATAATAGGAATATTCTTTTCAATTGTGAAATGAAGGATTCTTAAGATAAGCAACGGTCACTGGAAGATATTGACATCTACTGAACCTTTTTTAATTCTTCGACTTTTTGGAGAGTCGATTATTGAGAGTTTGGACACTGTTTAGGAGGTCTGAAGCTGGAGTGCGAAATGTCGTCATCAAAGAAATAATTCTAATATCTATGCATCGTTATGTAATGTTTGATTGAATAGTTCGGTTATGTAATGTTTGATTGAATATTTCGGTTATGTTATGTTTGATTGAATAGTTTGGTTATATAATGTTTGATTGAATAGTTCGAAATAATTCAATAGCCAATGGAAAGGAGTTCAAAGGTTGGAGTCCATAGTTGGGGAAACTTATGATGTAAATGTGTGCAGCTCTATAATAATCTTAAAAGGAATTTTAAACATTTTTATAGTACTAATTGTCAATGTTGGAGTAAGAAGTATTATTCAATACCTATTTGCTTAAGTGCTTAAATGTTTGATTTGTTTTATTGTCAATATTTACTGGATGGGCGTATATTCATAAAATATTATATAAATTGAAGCCTCAAATTCTTGTTTTGAAGAAATTAAACATCTTAGTTAGGCTTACGTGGATGATTTCATAGGTAAAATCAAGGTTTATCGGGTTAAAATCGCTAACTGTTAAAAGCCATTTTCAGATAAAAACTGAAAATAATTTCCATTTTGGTTTAACTTAATTTTTAACCTCGAAAAAAGCAAATAATTCAACAATTTAATCTGAAACCATTGTTTCCGACCGGTGATAATCGTAAAACTTTGATATAAATTAAACAATAATAATCTTTACTGGAGTTACTGGACACAATGAAAATAAATATTAATTTGGTATCATTGAACTGATCTTTGACCAAAAAGACAAGATGAAAGTGAAGAACGCTCTTTGATAACTGGGGAAAGCTGTGGTTTTAATGTGCCACTTTACTTGAGTTAGACTGAACAAAGAAAGTTTAATGTGAAAGTTCTTCTAAAACAAGATTCTTGTAATTTTACTTGGCCTCACTACACTCAATATCTGGCAGTGTTAAAACCATAAAATCGATTTCTCTCTACTAAATAATTAGTGTCAGAAAGTTTTGTTAATTTCTCTCCTAATCGTAAAAAGTAGATTAACTTTCATAGTGTAAAATTGTGAATGTGTGTAATATTATATTTTAATAGGTATTTTGTTTTTACTACAAAACCTTGTAAAGACAGCAAATGAAAAAAAATGCAGAGAATAACAACTTTAAGTGAAAAAAATATATTCTGATTTATTTTATATATTTTTAGAATGTTGTTATGTTAAAACAACAGTGTAGAGTCACACTGAAAAAAAATTGTTTATTTGTGATTGCTCTGGAAAAAATGACGAGTCTTAGTATTTTAAAATACATTACAATGATTTTTTAAATATACAAATAAAGAATATCTTTGCAAATCTACATTTAAATAAACATGTCATAATGATGATGCATTATTAATAAGTTTATATTTCCAGCAATAAACCTATAAAACGGAATATCGAACAAAACGACAAAACGTAACGAGTATAACGCACTACGGGCAGATTTCCATCTGACCTTTTGACCCCAAAATTATTAGAGTTCATCCTTAGACAAAACAAACTATTTACAAATTTCCAAGTATTTGTTAATCAAGTTACGGTTAATACCAAAACTAATAGGGTTATTTCTTGGACCCAGATCAACCTTTGTTTTTAATTTTAAGGTGTCTATGACCTTTCTGCCAAGAGTTGTCAAAGAAACGAGTAGATGGACAGTTGGACTTTAGAACATTTAACCCCAAAATAAATAGCGTTCTTTCTTGCAATAAGAGAGACTTTTGTTCAAAATGTAATGATCTGTTATAGAACAGAAGAGCGGAGAGTCAAAATTGGACAGTTCTTTAACTTTTTTTTTTTACGTAGGGGGAATGCATTTGCGCACGGAGTGTGGGACTCCCTTGTGGACTACCCACTAAACCCCCTACGGGTCACGGAGGGCCCCAGGCGGGAACCCTTTCGGATGACATCTTGCCTGGTCCGTTTGTCTTATGTCCCAACCAGGACAAAGGTACTTGTTTCGGAAGCTAGGGGTCAGCCAGGCATCCGTCTTCACGCTTCTGATGAAGGATCGCATGTACATGAGTGGTGACTGCATTCCAGGCGTCCTCACTCTGCAGCATCATCTCCACAATGGTCTCTGCCGAAACATCGCCAACTGTGGTGGCGAGCGTTCGCCTGGCCTCGGTGAAGCGCCCGCAAGCGAAGAAGGTGTGATGAACATCATCATCTTCCTCCGGGCAGTAAGCACACCGAGGCGACCTGACTTTTCCCATCCTGTAGAGTTTCTTTAACCTTTTGGTTCTCACACACGTGCAGACAGTCATACAGGCAGAAGATGAAGGGACTGTTCAATAACTTTTCGACCTCAAAATCAATTCGATTCGTCCTTGGATTGGGGTAGCTATTTGCCTAGTTTTAAGTGTATAGGACCTTTCTATCGAACTAATGCACGGACGGATGGTGACACAATTTCAATAGGTTTGATTTTACAGACACTCTATATTAAAAGGTAGTGATAGTTATAATTTAATTAAATTAGAAATATAAGTCCTACAGCAATAGCAAATTTTAAAGTAAAACTTGCACTAATAAACTGGATAGAACTAAGCAAATCCACAGATTTTAACAAGCATGCAACTGTTTTATTTGTTTACGTAATTATTGAAAAAATCATTTTATAAATTCTGCAAAATTGAAGAACTAAAAGTTGAAAGATATAGAATGTAAAATATTAAATGGTACACTCCCGATCTAAAGAAATAAAAGCATTTGTTGTAACTTTATATGACACGTTTAAGAATAGCAGGAGTACGCCTATTAAGTAATCAATAAAAATGGTAATTTTAAAGGTAAGATTTGTACATATATCAAATCGGTAAAAAGCTATTTAAAATTATATTAAAGTGCACAATAAAACATGATATCAAGATATTGTTATTCATTCCATATTATTAATTAACTATTTTGTTAAAATAGTCACAGAATTGTATTTTAAGAACATAAATAATTAATTGTGCATCTGATAACTATGCTACAGAATTTGTATTTTAATTTTACATCGTAATATATAATATGGCAAGAAATCAAAAGTTTTACTCGTATTAAAACTATATTCATATTAAGCTCTTTTCGTATTCAAAATTATTAATTTAATATTAGAACTACTGGCATTATTGTATAATATGATTTTACTTTAAGGCTCTAAAGCTTACAAAAATGACTCCAATTTTTAAAAAGGGAGATAAAGTAAGTTCATTTAACTAGAAACCAATCTCTCTGCACCAACCTTTAGTGAAATCATAGAATCATGTGTTAAAATTCAATTTAATACATTTTTCTTAAAAAAAAGGCATTTTATGTGAGGAGCTATTTCATTTTATATCAGTTAGAAATACTGTTCAAGCAGTTAAAAATATTTTAAATACAGTGTTGATGAACTTTGTAAACAAATTGACATCATCCGCAATACTGATTGATTTGACAAGGACATTTGACTGTATATGCTATGAATGGATGTTTTACTAGAAATTCAGATAAGTCTGATTTAGAAAATTCTGTACTTGGCGTGCCACAGGGTTCGTTCTTCGATCTTCCTATTTGTAATTTGCAGTAAATAATTTTGCATTTAATGTGCATTGTTCATCAATGTTATATGCATCTGATACGACACTTGTAAATTAAAAAGAAAAGTCTAGATATATTTATATTAGTGAATATCATGCATTAAACAAGCTCTTAGAATGGTTTGAAGACAACTTTTTGTAGTAAACGACATAAAGATGAAACAATATTTTATTTCAATCATGCAATATATAAAAATGTAAAAATGGTACGTTATTGCGGGTTCATCTTGATAGTAGATTAATGTGGGATTTTCATATTGAACAGTTATGCAAAACATTATCTAGAGTTATTTGTCTTTACCCAAACTAAGAAAATATATTACAATACATATGCTTGTTACAGTCTGTTATGCTTTTTTCATTCTGATGTAAGTTATTTAACAACTTTGTGGGACACTGTAGCAGCTCAAAAACTGTTTTTATTTGAAACAAAGGCATTGCAAACTATTAAGAATGTTCATAAAAGGGAAACACCTGTGCGTCTTTTTAGAGAACTTAATTTAATGAGCGTTCCAAGCTCGTATACATGGTTGTATTACAAATGTTAAAGAATCTTTATCTAATTTTACAACCAGACAAGATATGTATAGTTATCAGATCAGAAAATACGATATACTTTACAGTAATCGTGTATACAGATAGACAGAGATCGGATTTTGTCATCAGCAACATCAGAAACTAGCGGGAAAGCCTTCGGGAAAGGCTCAGCCAACAATTCGATAAAAAACGAATCCAACTGTAGAATATGGTTTTAACAGTACGTTTTCTGTGACATTCCAAAGGGAAGCCGCAGGAAATGCGCCCTTGGCAGTGTGTTTTTGTTGTCTTAGAGACAAAAAGGCAAAGAGCTAATCATTAGCGTACAAGGATACACATTAGTGTGGGGCACATGAGACAAGGGGAGAGAGAAACAATGCATCAAACAGCTAACATACTCTTATTATTTAACAACGACTCTTTCTCTTCTTCTTTTAAGTTTAGCGTCTTTGTTTGTTACGTTCAATTTACCCTAAGTATTGAGCCTGTTTCTTAGTTGTTAAGCTATATGTTTCAACCATTACATCTCTTTTAGTTTCAACCCAACTCCTTTAAGATCGATTGCTAAAACTATAAGCAAGATAAAAAACAGTTTTCAGATAACGATGCCAAATCACAATCATTTAAATCCAGTATTTGAATTTTAATATAAATTGTGTAATTTAAATAATTTAATAATTTAAATATTGAAAAAAAAAAACAATCAAGTAAAACGATTTTCAAGAGTTTATAAACACCAACACAGAAAAGAAAAAGAAATGTAAAATTAATAGCTAAAACCTTGATTATAAATATGGAAACATTAAAATAGAGTTTTAGTATGGTGAAGAATGTAAGAATGTAGTAGGAAAATTTCTTTTTTTGAATTTAACGTCTTTGTTTGCTACGCTCTATTTATTTTATCCTGAATATTGAGTCTCTTTCTTAGCTATGGAATACCTATGTGTTTCAAATATTTACGTACCTTTTAGTTTCAACATAATTCCGTTAGCGAGTTGAAGGTTTCAAGTGTAAACAAAAAAGCAAGATAAAAATCATTTCAAAGTATTACCAGATAACGATTTATAGTTACAATGATTTAAGTTTCATATTTTAATTTTAATATCAAATTTATAATTTAAATAGTTGGATAGTTTGAATATTTTAAAATAATGAAATACAACGAACCCTGGCTAACCTATTCTGATATTGGTATAAATGATAATGTTGCTTGGAAATTTGTGCATAAACAGAAACTGAAAACTAAAATAAAAACACTAAAAACAGCATCTTTATATACTGGTTTTATATTTTGTTAACTTTTATTCATTAAAGGTTTTCTCATAACTAATTTGATATTAATTTCTCAAGTTAAATTAAGTCAACTAATATATTTATTATATATAATATATTAGGCATAGTTAACATGAACCAGGAACTTTCTCCAGTTTTACAAATTCAACTATATTCCCAGCTTTGCCAAATTTATAAGACAGGGAAAAGTAAGCAAAACTGATAGTTGAACCCATGATACAAATGCTCAAATATTAAAAAGTGAATTTAAGCAAAGTCAAGTATTAACTGTAATTAGTTAAATTGAATTTTAAATATGGCACGCATGTATAGAATGGTATATTAAGGTAAACATTGTAGTAAGTGAAAGAAACACAATAATAAAATCATCCAGAAATTAAAATACGAAATTGCAAATAAATAGAAGCCATCCATATTTTCGTTCATAATACACTATGGTACCGTGTTCGTAGCTAGTATTACGTTGTTTCAAACAGGTTTCCAATCAGTTGCCTCTTCAGGTGTACAATTGAGTGCACTACGAAGTTTCTGACACGATCCAAAATCACGGTGGAACAACAGAGTTTCATACATATAACGTAGAGGTGGAAAGGATTGAATTCCCACCATTGCTCTATGTTTTGTGTTGATATCTAACGTTATGTAGTGGACATAACGTTCATTGTAGTATAAAGTCTTAATAATTCAACAGTTTTAACGTTTCTATTAGTATTATAACATCTATTACCACGATCTATAAGTCCGCAATAACTGGGTACCAGTTTTTAATAATGATAGCTATCAAGTTGTAAAATAAGAATGGACTATTTTCATAGCTCTACAGTAATTAAATCGAAATGGGTTCGTGTTTTCCTGAAAAATACATAATTGTATGTTGGATGAGTCGAATGGTTTACTTCTCTTTGTACACACCGTGCCAGTGAAACACAACACTCAGGTTGGTGACTACAACAAACGACAAAGACTTCACATCGCTACCGCCACGTGTGTGGACTTGACACTTGAAATGTCAGAACGTGTGATAACGTAACAAAATGTCAGCACTCAAGATTCCATTTTTCACCTCTATTTCAAAACTACGCGTATTATTCTTTTGATACGATGTAATTTAATCATAACTGGCACTTTCGTTGGTTTATATATACAGAGTGTCCCACGTAGAGGTTTAAACGTTTGATTTTATATTACTTGGCCATTTATGCACAGAATACTTTCGGAACTCTACACAATTAATAAAGTTGTGTGAAAATTAAAGCTCCTTAAAAATTGTAGAAACAAAATGGTGACACATTGAAAATTGTACCATTTTGCTTCGTATAAAAATCAATTTCTTGAATTATCTGATTTGATTACTGCTTTGCAGTTTTAAAGAACAGCTATTTAATAACGCTCATTATTGAAAACAGCTATTTGATTAAAAAATATTGCATAAAACATAACCTAACCTCCTCCATTACAGTTTTACTGATATTGAAGTTCGAGAAATGGCTTTTAATGTTGAACAAAAAGTGAAGTGTTGTGCGTGGGCTATTGCTTTTGGCAACATTACAGGAGCAATTAAATAATTTCAGGTTGCCTACCCAGGAGTTGAACCAAATAGCAATCCAGCAATAACTAAGTGGAAAAATCTTTTGTTAGAAACTGGAAGTGTAAAAAAGTACTCTAGAGGATCAAATGAGGAAAGAAAAGTACTAGTATATGCATCAATGCTCCGCTCTCTAGGTAAACCGAAATCACTAAGGAAGGTTGAACTTGAAACTGGTGTTCCAAAGTACAGTACAGATAATAATTAAGACAAACAAAATTACATTTTACAAAAGTCACCTAGACCATGATCTTCTTGAAGATGATCCGGACAGGAGAGTGGAGTTTTGTTCTCGCTGGTATACTCAAATTGGTTTTTCAAACGAATCCTCTTTCTATCGCAATGGTGCTGTAAATAGACATAATTGTAATTATTACAACACCGGTAATCCACACATTCTTGAACAGACTCTACTCAAATCAAAAGGAATTACTGATTGGACATCTGTCAGTTGTAATGAGGTGCTATCTTACAACATTTCAGAGGGTACAATGACTGGGAATAGGTGTGAACAGGTCTTGCCTCATTTTATTGTTCCAGAAATGGGTCAAGCAATCTCCCAACAAGATGATGCTCCTCCTAAATTTGCAAATCCTGTTAAGCCATTACTAAAATAACAACCTTCATGGCCATTGGATTGGTCGTGGATGTGATTTTGTTTTATATCGGCCACCCCGAAACCCAGATTAACTTGTGTGTGATTTTTTCTATGGGGTTACTAAAAAGAAACAAGTTTATATTTGTAGCTTCAATATTGATGAGGAATTAAAACAATAAATTAAAAGGAATATCTCCGGATACCGCAGAATTTATCTGTAACAGCTTAAGATTCTTTTGTTAAGCGCTGTTTTTATCAGTGTGTCGCTTTGGATGGATTATAGTTCAAATACATGTGGACTTTTTTCGAAAGTCTAGGTTTTTTAATAGGCTATGTTGTAGTTTTCTGATTGAAATGCTTTATTTTTCTAGAATGTGACAATAAATAAATTTACAAAAGCAAAAATACTGTTTTTTTACTGCTTTTAAAGTATAGTTTTTCTAAATGCCACCATTTTGTTTCAACAATTGCTAGAGAGCTGAAATGTTCACAGAATATTTTTAATCCCTATTTAATGAATTGTGTAGAGTTTGCACATGTTCGGTGCATAAATGGGCCGGTAATATAAAAACAAACATTTAAACCTCTTCGTGGGACACCCGGTATTTGGCAATAAATATAAGAGAGCATATAAACAATGATGCATAAATTGCCAGAATACGGGGGCTTGTATTTCATTCAATGGATTACCCCTCATTCCTGTGTTAGTTATCCAGACCTTACTAAATACTAATACATATTTTTATTTTCCACTCAAAATACAAGTACCTTGGCCTATTTTCCTCAATTCAGACAACAGTACTTTGTTCAAAAGTGTTTTATTTCACACAAATTAAATTGTGTTTATATATACCTGAAAGAACAATACGTTAACTTTAACATTGATAAGAAACTAATATATACACGAGTTTTAAGAATTTTTCTTATTCCTACAACGGTTTCAGAGTACATAAATGTCAAACTGATTTATTTCTGTTTAACTCTTTACTTTAGTATGTAGTGAGGCAGATACATAACTGTGATTACGCATAGCCAGGATGATAGACACATGCTATGTAAAGGGTTAAGTTGAATGTTGTAATGTTGTTAGTAGTTGTTAAACAAACTAGTAATTTTTATAAACTAAAATTTATACTCCACTGTTTGTTACAATAATTTTGACTAGCGTCTTTAACTTATATGTATACAATATTATTTTGCATACATACTTACTTATTTTAATGAAGTCAATTTGTTGGCGTCAAAATCTTTTATTCTCCGTGTATTCCAAACAATCCTATCCTTTCCTTGAACGTTCATAGGCTAAAATTAAGTCTTTTAATTTCACACTTGAGCTCACATTGTCAGACAATAGAGAACAAGTAGTATTCTAAGCAATATAAGTATTCTATGCATAACTCGTAAATAAAACGCTCAGTAAATTAATTTAACAGATAAGTTTACTTATTTTAAATTTTTGTTACATGTTGTGTAATGTATCGTATACAATTTAATAGAAAATAATGTAATGTTTGAAACCTGGAGCAAAGTAGTAGATTAAGTTGTGATAGTAATAATATACTAAAAACACACTTGGTATTAAAAACATTATTACATTATTTGAAATCTAAAAAAAATCTTAATGTAGTAAAATTTTGGTTTTTAATACTCGTTTTTAAACTGTAAACGGACATAAGTAAACCTCATCTATCAAAGTAAATAAATGAGCGTAAATATACCATTGTCCATTCCTATCTAGTGGTGTTAACGCAACGAATCACATTTATATAACTAAATGATTATTTTTACTATTAAAAGATTCATATTAGAAATGTAGACCGAATTGGGTTTGGTGTAAGTAAACAATAATAAACCTATGAACGCTTTTGTAGATTTTATTTTTACAATGCACATTCCATATTCGAAGAATCCATCATCAGGTACTTATAGGTTGAGGGAAATCAACTTATTTTAATAAAAATATTAAATACATCAATAAGGTAAATACACACGTAATAAGAATTGATTTCACAAAGCAATGATATTTCAACAAAATAAGAAAACAACGGTAACAAATACCGTAATCGTTTTATACTTTTTGTTATAATTCACTTTCTGTGTTGGAATTTATTGACGTTTATTGACCACTAAAAGAGTAAACTGTAAAGTCAATTGATCAAGTACTGTATTTTAAATTAAAATGTAATCTAAAAGTTGGAGCAAAAGTTTGTTGAAGGAGCAATTTTGCCTCAGCGGTTGCTCACAGGTGTTCTGACCCGTATCACTTGGTTAGATCAGTCTTTAATTTTGCCAGACCCCTGTTAACTCTTTCATCTAAAGAACGTTCTGAATCAAATAACACGCAAAGCAATGTTTATAACTTAGTTTTTAACTCGATAATGGATGAAAAAATCTTTTCTAAGTGAGAACACTAATTGAAGAACAGAATTTAAATGTTTTACTTAATGTTTAAAATGTTTTTGAATTTATAGAATACTGAAAAAAAGCACGTTACACCACCCAATTTAATACCACTATATTTTATATAACTGACTTAAACATTTCCTTCAAAATATTTTCCTACCGAATTCGTATCAAAGCCCGTCCAATCTGTATAACCTTTAAACATCTTACAATTTTCACAACCGTCATCTCTGCTCGCTAAATATCAACTGCAGTAGATTATAAAATATATAAAATTATAAGATCGAACATTATTTTCCATTATTGTTGACTTTAGAAGACATTTCTGTTCAAACAAATACATTTGAACAAGGAACAAAAGTGTGGAGTTGTTTAAATGTTTTGGAGAGTGACCAATTTAATTCAATCTTAAAATTAATAATTTTAAATACAAACTTACACGCGCCCTCATATTTTCCTTGTTTGTCCACCTCATAAATCTTGATAGAAAATATAATAAATAAATTTATAATGAATAATTAATAAAATTAATATATATATATATATATATATATATATATAAATACATACATAATATATACATATATATATATATATATATATATATATATATATATATATATATATATATTAATTTTCAATAAACATTGAAAGTTTATTGAATTATTTATGAATTATGCAATAAACATTCTATATATATAGAATAACAAAAAGTAATTGCTCCGCCGGGACTCGAACCCGGATCTCTCAATTGCCGGGTGAATGTGCTACCATTACACCACAGAGCCCTTTTTACGATTCAATTATTTTGTATTATGTATTTGGCCGTATCTGTCACATGTGAGTTTAAATAACCAAACTTTATATATAAAATAACCAAAAGCATTGAAATAATCGGAAGACCAAATAGCTGTCAAACGACTTTTATTTACATTACTTAAATTTGTATAAATGGCAATAGCCGAATTTAAGTTTTTAAATAAGCATTGTATATGTAGTTACAAGTCTTAGTTCGAACAATAGTAATCAATATAGGAACAGATGTAACATAGTTCAAAATCTCTCTATGAACCAAAGAAACACAAAGGCTGGGAGACAATACCATTGTGGTACGAGGTTGGCGCGGAAGTGTGAAACAATGTTATTCTATGACAATGCAGTGAAACCACTTATACACTGTCCAATCCTACAATGGGATAACTGCTATATATATCATGAATGGAGAACTTCGCCCAACTTTAGATTAGTACTTCCTACTATATGTATTAGTTGAAACTTCCAGAACAGATTCGGCTAAAAGAACAAGTTGTCAAATAACCTATTTATTTTTTATTTATAAAATATAAAATGGTACTGGTAGGTATGCTTTATATTGCACTTAGTTATTTTTGCACTTAAGTGCTTTTAAACCTCTTGTCATACTTTAGTTTTTGTTAAGAATAGATTACATTTTTAAAATACCACATTATACAGATCGTCTACTTACAACCAGTTATTATGTGTTTTTAGGTATATAAATTTAATTTGTACTAATGGTAAAAGCGTAATTTAAGTGTCAATAAACACTGAATTCCAAAAAGTACGTGCTCCTTCAGTACTACCAACCGGGTCTCTCATTTGATGGACAAGCATGCTACCAGTACATGACAGAGCCTATCGTTTTGTGATTAAATTCATTACAATCTATCCGCTTCTGCTAAAAATGTGTTTTAAATAACCAAACAAACATGGGCTCGGCACATAATATATCTGTTAAAAGATTCGCTTATTATAATAAATAGTATTTATTGCAATAGGCTAATTAATTTTAATAGAGATTGATTATTAAAAAAAATGTGCAAGTTAATACTTATAACTACATATATATTTATAAATACATACCCAAATTTATGAAGTGGACAGACAAGAAAAAATATGAGCGAAATATATATTTGACTTTATAGTTATTATAATCTACAGCAACTGATATTTAGCGAGCAGAGATGACGGTTATTATCATACTTGTTTTAAATAAAAGGAAATCTGTGAGCATAAAGTTTGTAAGTGTCAATTAGTTGCCTGTTGTGGCTATTCTGAAAATCCAAGATGCCAAAATCTTAGTGTCTTATAAAAAGACACTGAAAAACAAAGCCCAGGGCTACTTGTGTTCACGAGTTTTTCAATTTTGGATATCCATCCATTAGTACTACTGTTACCCCTGATATTTTTGGAAGCAATGCAGTTTTTACATTTTCAGTCTTTTTACCTTTCTAATACGTTTTAACATACTTCCTATGAAAATCAACCTCATAACTATCAGAACACAAACCTCATTCTATTATTTGTTAACTGAATAAATACTGCTTTTGATTGTACTAGTTATACATTAGATAACTCATTATTATTCAGTTCTTTGGATAAATTTAGTTAGTTTGAGGTCCATTATTTGTTAACTGAATAAATACTGCTTTTGATTGTACTAGTTATACATTAGATAACTCATTATTATTCAGTTCTTTGGATAAATTTAGTTAGTTTGAGGTCCATTATTTGTTAACTGAATAAATACTGCTTTTGATTGTACTAGTTATACATTAGATAACTCATTATTATTCAGTTCTTTGGATAAATTTAGTTAGTTTGAGGTCCGTATCTGTGATTGTTGCCGTTGTAGATAGTATTTTCTACCCATCACACTTCGATTAGTGCAGCCCGAGCACTACTTTTAATTTCGTGCCTCGGTTTACAGTATTGGACGAGTTATCTCTTTTGTAACGAATACAATTATGGTACTATAGAAGCCACAGATTAATGAGATAACAATTTTACGTATGTCAAGAATGGTATATGGTGAGCCGAAACTGTTGTAATTTTGATAATTGGTTTTAGAGAATCATTTGGGAATTCTGGTAATAATTATCTTTGGGAAATTGTCGCGATCATGGCCAGAAATAATAGAAAGAAAAGGCATAAGTGAAAAGGAAATAGTCTCTTGTATAATCAATGGTACCATGATTCATACGTATCCAGGGTGTTTGGGGCATCTTTTCCTAACATACAACGCCTTGCAGTAACCATAAATGCATTCTAGTGTTCTTGATTAGTGCTGTCGTCTGGTGAGCTAAATGAGAATTACTCTATTGAAGAAACCATGATTTGAGGGAGCAAGACCAGTTAGTTATAAGTAAAATGTCAGAGTTAAATCAGTACAACTAATTTGTCAAATAGATATGAAGAATTGGTAAGGTCTATACAATTCTACTACAGAATACAGACATGATATGGCCACGACCAAACCTTTTCTTCCTTCTTGATCAAACATTTTTAGGAGGTAAATTTTAAAATCTGTCAGTAAACCAAAAGATATTAACATATGATTAAATCATTATTTTTGTATTGAATTCTTGACACGTGTATTTCAACAACATATTTATATTTTTATGTAAGGTTTAAATGAACATGCCTTTTTATGTTCTATCTCACTTTAAGTATGTAAAATAAATGTTGTAAATAATGTTGCATTCATCGGTAATAGATAATAATTTTCTTGTCGTTTATTTGAAATTAGTCGTAACAGAGAGACAAGTGAGGAAAGACTTGAAGGACAATAAGAGTTTATTTTTCCGTCATCGAATTGAAAAACTGTTTTGACTGAAACATTTGTCATGGATATTAGCTAGCAGTACTATATTTGTAGAGGCTAATATAACTATATTTTAGTATAAAATGTTTCCCTTAAATTCAACGGAAAAAACATAAAATGACGCTGTATTATTTTACTATGTTTTGTTTGTTTATTATTTTGGTACATCTGCCTTATAAAACGATAGGCATAATAATGGTTACTTATCAACATTTTTTAGACATACAGATACGTAAACATAACAGTGTACGTTTCTTGTACGTTGTTTTACTGGTCATGTACGCATCGGCCCCATAATGACTATCTAATGTAACAGTGTAAGTAACAGTAGTTTATGGTCATTGTCTAAGTATCCAATTGTTCCTCCTTCAGCATTTCCAGAGCATTGTCTCCCAATATCCTCTATGAATGAAAGCTCTTAGTTGTAGTTTCAACCTTTGATTTTTCATCATTTAATAAAATATAAAAGTGTATGTTTTGATACTAAATGAAGTTCTACAGTAGAAAATATACTACCTTATACAAATATTACATACTTAAGAGTATACAGATAATGCCAAAGAAAACGATGCTTACGCTTACAAAGCAATAGTGAAATTAGAATAATAATAACTTGAATGTCGCTAAAACAAATTTAAGGAAATGAAATGGGCTATGTACGTTAATTTTATGTACACGTTATTTAAAAGGCATTTTCAAATTGAAATAGTGCACAAATGGCACAACAATAATTATAAAAACCTAAATGCAAATAAAATTTGACAGGCGGCTGCTGAGTTTTATTTTGGAGTATTAAGCCGGTAACATAATAATAGATTATCACATTGGATTAAATTAAATTAGTATTATTTCTTACAATTTATGAGCTGTAATAATTACACTGGGGCTTTAGTGAAGCGTGTAGTAAACATTTTTGCCAAACGTGTTTGCTGAGCGTTAGCGAAGGGGGGCTGGAAACATTTCATTTCGTTCTGTCTGTCCGCACGATATCGCAAAAATTGAGGTCTATTGTAGCCTATCACTGTTTTTACATTGCAACCTTAGCGAAACATGTTACGTGATGCGTAGTGAGAGAGGCGTACTCCTACTATGTAAATAAACAATAATATATTGAACATTTATTCCGTTGCATCTTTATGATAGTATCATGTGTTATTTTGAATTATTTATAAAGTAAAGAACTAACTAACTTATAACAATATAGGTATAGAAAGATCAATGACAGACCTGTACCAATCTGGGTATAAAATGGATCTGTACACATCTGTTGTTATTTGAAATGGACCACAGCAAATGTTTTCCAGCAATACTCATTTCTAACATACAATCAGCATTACCTTTTAATTTTACGTTTTCCGGTAGTTGTACGGCGTTTTTAAAGATTTTAGCTCCAAGACATATTTTGATATAGCTTTAGACAGCCTCAAATATTTGATGGAACAAAAAGTGAAGATGGGCTTTTTCAGTATTTGAACTAAAGACAGAATAATGATTGGCAGAGAGTCAGCAATCTTACCAGGGAGATGGTAAGATTTCACTCCAGTGCAGAGATATTTAGAGCATGACATGAGCTATAGATTTGAAATAATTTTTCCATACATTTCTTTTTTATTTAGAAAAAATTGAGATCGGTGATGGAATATTTCCTTCCAGGGGATTTGCTGGGTGTTAGAAATGAGGGGATATATCTCAAGAATGAATAGGTAGAGCTATAAATATAACATGCTAAAACTTCATTTCTGCAAAGGCATGATCGAGTTTGATGATAGTGCATATTCATTCGTGAGATACACGTAATTAGGTCTATACAGAAGTATGTTTACTCATTCCGACTTCCTTCTACTTTGCAATAATTGAGTTTCCATTTCTTGTGAACCTCTAACGAAACTGTTGGAAAATCGAGAAACATGAGGTGGACGAGGAAAATCCACCTGAGTTTTGCTTGCACTTGAACTTGAACTCAGAAAATTGTAGGTTGGTTTCCTAATGTAAAATATATAAGAAATAATTGTCTTAGCGTACTTCAGGAACGATTAAGAAATTACCAAAATCTTACTCAATTACTAAATTTATGATGCAGGAATTCCTCAATAAGCAAATATTGTACGGTCCAAAAATATCCAAAACCTGATACAATTAATCTTAAATATTTAATATTGTGAACCATAATCAAAACTGGTTGTCATAAATCGAAGGGAGTAACAAACAACTAAACCAGATTGTCAGTCACCAATGCCAACTTCAAGACACTTCAGTTCGACTTCTGATGGTGAAGTTGCCGCTGTTACCGTGTAAATGTGTAATGCAGTTTTGAGGGGGGGGGGGGTGACAGAGACACGGACATCCCCATCCACTTCTACTCTGCTTACTTGGAATTCTAATCTGGAATTTTCATCAGGGTTGACAGTCAAGGCGCTGCGCCTGGACATCTGAGTAAAATGTATGTTACAATGATTAAAAATGTAGTTTCCGTAGAAATCCCAACAATATTCAACACTATATACTACGTGCTCCATCTTCCTTAGGATACATTTCTTAAGTTAACGTAACATTGATGTTTATTAATCTTTATTCCGTGAATATATCCGGCCTTCCAGATTGAAAACAATGGACTAATATCCAGTTACCGTACTAATATTCTACAGGAATCAAAGAAACATGAAGTATGCCATAATGAAATTACATTTTCTAGTAATAATTTTCTCGTTGCACATAAATGTTCTTTCTCCGTTTGGCTCATTAGGTACTGTTGACTAAATTTTAGCACTATAGAAAGACGATACGCTAATCTTTGAGTGATTTGTTCATTATACGATTTGTACATAAAAATATGTGTACTTTTTAGGCAATCCTAAGACCAAATGGCTTTACCGATTAGAACCCAGTAGTCAACCACATGGGTCACCTCAATAAATGTACGTCCAGAATTTTAAAAAGTTTCTGTCACTTTATGTCCATATAGTATTGTTTATGTGGTTTTTAGATTTTTTATTATATATCTATGCTTAACCGAAAAATCCAAGTTTGTTAATTTTTTGTAGGAAATAAATTTTATGACAACAGAATTTCCCTGAAAATATGATATGTTTAACTTTGTCCTGTATATAAGTTTTTATTTTTTGATTATAATTTCGGATGATTTATGAAATGGATTTTGTTCAGCAGAATATAAAAAAATACCAGTAGGACCTACTTTTGTATTCATTTTCAAATAAAACTTGTCATATATTTTAGTTCTCCCATCCAGCATAAAATCGTAGGCATGCCTAAATATTTTAGTTTAGTTTCCACCTGACTGTTAGTCTGAACTGTACACAATTGTGTTCATCATTTGATTTTCAGTATATTTACTGTATCTAAACATCAATATGCAATATATCTTACATTATGATGTGGCAGACACGTATTACACATGTGCGAAGGCATGCTTAAATATTTTAGTTTAGTTTCCACCTGACTGTTAGTCTGAACTGTACACAATCGTGTTCATAATTTGATTTTCAGTATATTTACTGTATCTAAACATCAATATGCAATATATCTTACATTATGATGTGGCAGACACGTATTACACATGTGCGAAGGCATGCTTAAATATTTTAGTTTAGTTTCCACCTGACTGTTAGTCTGAACTGTACACAATCGTGTTCATAATTTGATTTTCAGTATATTTACTGTATCTAAACATCAATATGCAATATATCTTACATTATGATGTGGCAGACACGTATTACACATGTGCGAAGGCATGGGTAAACAGATCAAAGCTCATCTTTGGTAGGAGAGTCACTCTCACTGGCGCAACTAATGCATACCTGATACACTCATGAATATAGTAATTGTATGATCGTACTGAGCTAGAGAGTTTGTAGTTATAATAAAAACGAAAGAGCTTAATAAATGTAAAATTACCACGTTGACGTACACACGTTACGAGAAAGAATATATTGGCTCGTCATAGTGAAAGTAGAATAAGTATTTACTTCTACCATTAGTATCCGTCTGCAACTTGCATGAAATCACACTGGTCATAGAAGAAAGTGATATATTGGTATCTTATGCCGTATAATACTCTACAACTGCTCTGTACTTCATGTTCCATAGCAGTTAAAGAGGGGGTTCAACACTGAAAAAACTGACCAAATGGAACTTCTGAGATTAATTCAATAGAACTTTTGCACTTTCTTTGCCTCTCTAGGATAGATTCCACTATGCCTAAGATTGGAACTTCATTTAAAACCTGAGAATGAACAGCGAAATATTCACGAAGATTGGTAATGTAACTGATAGCCTTCGGTAACAAACATAATATGTAATGTTACTAAAATTACATCTAAGTAACGTACGATACACTGCTAGTTGTATATTAAAGGCCTTCAGAGGAGTGTTATCTGAAAACAGGAGATAAACAGTAAAATCTTCCACAGAACTTCTGAGATAACTTACGGTTGTTTGAACACTTTCAAACCATTCTCTCTTTGGTCTATGCCTGTATATCCTGCAGCAGGAACGTATCCTCAAAGCCATACAAGAAAAGTACAAATTTTACTTTAGCGGTAAATATAAACTACAAAAGTATTTTTCTGAAACCTGTAAGTTATGCTATTTGGAATGAAAATTTGTGTAGTACTAATTTATATTTTACCTTTTGTTTTGTAATACATGAAATAAATTGTTAAGTGACATTGAAATTGGCAAGGTAATGGAATTAAGTCTACTTTAAACCTTAATAATAAAACAAAACTGCAAAGAAATAACGAGCATTATTAGATACTCGAGCTACCATTTTCCATTTATAACATCCTAATTGGCCCTCAAATTGTTACGTCATAACTGAAACACGTTCTACGTGGGAAGATTGTATACTTGAAGCATTCATTAAAGTCAAGAAATAGTTAACTATAACCGATCACAGGTGAGAGACAAGACTGAACAGGTTAAGTGATTGCAACGTAAATGTCATTTGTGAATATCCCTAGTATATTTTAATTCTGATATTGGTTTATTTATCGTTCAACCCAGGGTTAAGTACATACAATATTTTTTTTGACAACTGATATACTGATTATGATTAAGTTTGATCATTTACAGTCAATTAGCTAACAATATAGAGCAAAGCCAATTTCAATAAAGGTACGTAGAGCGATTTATTATGTATACGTAATATTATAAACACATGTATGTTATAGTGTTTTCTTAAAAAAATGCAATTGAAAACTTTCATAAATTTAAAATTTGATATAGGTTTAAAAATCATGGATAATTAAAAATACTGTAGATATGTAATGTTATAAATTTAGACATAAGTTTAAAATTTGATGGATTATACTAGTATGCTCCTAATTCACGAATGCTAGGAAAATGAGTATTTATTTAAACCTCTTTGAGACAAAAACAAGCAAAAGTCGCAGGTAGAGATGTATTCTTGACCTTACTGTGATACTGATAAGTTTCTTTTGTAGTCAGTATACAATCAATAATCCCAATGCGCCCTAGAAGCTAGTGATACAGTTGGCGGGACGATATATTCTTGACCTTAATGTGAGTCTGATGAGTTTCTTTTGTAGTCAGTATACAATCAATAATCCCAATACGCCCTAGAAGCTAGTGATACAGTTGGCGTGACGATGTATTCTTGACCTTAATGTGAGACTGATGAGTTTCTTTTGTAGTCAGTATACAATCAATAATCCCAATACGCCCTAGAAGCTAGGGATACAGTTGGCAGGACGATGTATTCTTGACCTTAATGTGAGACTGATGAGTTTCTTTTGTAGTCAGTATACAATCAATAATCCCAATACGCCCTAGAAGCTAGTGATACAGTTGGCGTGACGATGTATTCTTGACCTTAATGTGAGACTGATGAGTTTCTTTTGTAGTCAGTATACAATCAATAATCCCAATACGCCCTAGAAGCTAGTGATACAGTTGGCGTGACGATGTATTCTTGACCTTAATGTGAGACTGATGAGTTTCTTTTGTAGTCAGTATACAATCAATAATCCCAATACGCCCTAGAAGCTAGTGATACAGTTGGCAGGACGATGTATTCTTGACCTTAATGTGAGACTGATGAGTTTCTTTTGTAGTCAGTATACAATCAATAATCCCAATACGCCCTAGAAGCTGGTGATACAGTTGGCAGGACGATATATTCTTGACCTTAATGTGAGACTGATGAGTTTCTTTTGTAGTCAGTATACAATCAATAATCCCAATACGCCCTAGAAGCTAGTGATACAGTTGGCGTGACGATGTATTCTTGACCTTAATGTGAGACTGATGAGTTTCTTTTGTAGTCAGTATACAATCAATAATCCCAATACGCCCTAGAAGCTAGTGATACAGTTGGCGTGACGACGTATTCTTGACCTTAATGTGAGACTGATGAGTTTCTTTTGTAGTCAGTATACAATCAATAATCCCAATACGCCCTAGAAGCTAGTGATACAGTTGGCAGGACGATGTATTCTTGACCTTAATGTGAGACTGATGAGTTTCTTTTGTAGTCAGTATACAATCAATAATCCCAATACGCCCTAGAAGCTGGGATACAGTTGGCAGGACGATATATTCTTGACCTTAATGTGAGACTGATGAGTTTCTTTTGTAGTCAGTATACAATCAATAATCCCAATACGCCCTAGAAGCTAGTGATACAGTTGGCGTGACGATGTATTCTTGACCTTAATGTGAGACTGATGAGTTTCTTTTGTAGTCAGTATACAATCAATAATCCCAATACGCCCTAGAAGCTAGTGATACAGTTGGCAGGACGATGTATTCTTGACCTTAATGTGAGACTGATGAGTTTCTTTTGTAGTCAGTATACAATCAATAATCCCAATACGCCCTAGAAGCTAGTGATACAGTTGGCGTGACGATGTATTCTTGACCTTAATGTGAGACTGATGAGTTTCTTTTGTAGTCAGTATACAATCAATAATCCCAATACGCCCTAGAAGCTAGTGATACAGTTGGCGTGACGATGTATTCTTGACCTTAATGTGAGACTGATGAGTTTCTTTTGTAGTCAGTATACAATCAATAATCCCAATACGCCCTAGAAGCTAGTGATACAGTTGGCGGGACGATGTATTCTTGACCTTAATGTGAGACTGATGAGTTTCTTTTGTAGTCAGTATACAATCAATAATCCCAATACGCCCTAGAAGCTGTGATACAGTTGGCGTGACGATGTATTCTTGACCTTAATGTGAGACTGATGAGTTTCTTTTGTAGTCAGTATACAATCAATAATCCCAATACGCCCTAGAAGCTAGTGATACAGTTGGCGTGACGATGTATTCTTGACCTTAATGTGAGTCTGATGAGTTTCTTTTGTAGTCAGTATACAATCAATAATCCCAATACGCTTTAGAAGCTGGGATACAGTTGGCAGGACGATATATTCTTGACCTTAATGTGAGACTGATGAGTTTCTTTTGTAGTCAGTATACAATCAATAATCCCAATACGCCCTAGAAGCTAGTGATACAGTTGGCGTGACGATGTATTCTTGACCTTAATGTGAGTCTGATGAGTTTCTTTTGTAGTCAGTATACAATCAATAATCCCAATACGCCCTAGAAGCTGGGATACAGTTGGCAGGTGACGATATATTCTTGACCTTAATGTGAGACTGATGAGTTTCTTTTGTAGTCAGTATACAATCAATAATCCCAATACGCCCTAGAAGCTAGTGATACAGTTGGCGGGACGATGTATTCTTGACCTTAATGTGAGACTGATGAGTTTCTTTTGTAGTCAGTATACAATCAATAATCCCAATACGCCCTAGAAGCTAGTGATACAGTTGGCGTGACGATGTATTCTTGACCTTAATGTGAGACTGATGAGTTTCTTTTGTAGTCAGTATACAATCAATAATCCCAATACGCCCTAGAAGCTAGTGATACAGTTGGCGTGACGATGTATTCTTGACCTTAATGTGAGACTGATGAGTTTCTTTTGTAGTCAGTATACAATCAATAATCCCAATACGCCCTAGAAGCTAGTGATACAGTTGGCGTGACGATGTATTCTTGACCTTAATGTGAGTCTGATGAGTTTCTTTTGTAGTCAGTATACAATCAAATAATCCCAATACGCCCTAGAAGCTGGGATACAGTTGGCGTGACGATGTATTCTTGACCTTAATGTGAGACTGATGAGTTTCTTTTGTAGTCAGTATACAATCAATAATCCCAATACGCCCTAGAAGCTAGTGATACAGTTGGCGTGACGATGTATTCTTGACCTTAATGTGATACTGATGAGTTTCTTTTGTAGTCAGTATACAATCAATAATCCCAATACGCCCTAGAAGCTAGTGATACAGTTGGCGTGACGATGTATTCTTGACCTTAATGTGAGACTGATGAGTTTCTTTTGTAGTCAGTATACAATCAATAATCCCAATACGCCCTAGAAGCTAGTGATACAGTTGGCGGGACGATTGTAGAATGTGAAATATTCGAAAGCGGGCAGACGAGAGAGAAGAGATACCTTCAGATGCTTCTTGGCCTTATATGAGATCTCACCAAGAGTATACCAAAGGATCTTTTAAAAAAAATGTTGGTTCAGAAACCGAACATTTTTCCGCAGATCCGTCGCCTCTTCTCTTGCCAGTAATGATAATCATTCGCTTTCGGCTCTTCAAGGACCTCGTATGTATAATTTGGATGCACCCTTGAACGGTGAACCATTCTTTGTTGGAATGATCTTAGGAAACTCAAAACACTGAAAAGATTGCGAAGACATGAACACAGACAGGGGTAGTTTGGGGAGAAGAAATGGTGGAAGCATTTGAATCTTATGAGATTGTCTTTAAATAGTTAATTTCTTCATCTTTAACTGGGTAAACTGACGCGAGCCTAAGTTTCTGAGCCATTGATGAAGCTAAAATGCTTTCAACCAGGTGCTAAGCAGTTACCAGGCTTCTCTAACTAGTATATTTGCGCTTGGTTATACTAGACCGGTCTGCAAAATTGCAACGGGAAGAATAAAATGCTCCAAGCACAATCTCACAATAACTTGAAGGAGAAAAAGACTGAATTTTCTGTGCTAATTGGTTCCATGAGATGAGGTTGTCACGATGCTAGTGTATTCTTAATGCTGTTATGGAGCTGAATAATGTGTCGTTGTTGAGGAAAGTGTATTTTCAATAACAAATACAGTATGTCAAAACATTTGTAAAGATGGCGTATTCTTAGTACTGCTTCCAGCAAAAGGGGCTTCTTTATAAAAACTTAAGGAATTTTCAAAATATTTTATTACATATACAATATAATTTACTAAACAATTGTTTTCAACCGAATAAATATAATGTTGCATTAAGAAATACAGTAGAGAATTTATAAAAAAAATACTACCAGCGCGTATTGATTCAAATGTACAAATTATATTAAAGAAAGAAATCAATCGTTAACCACGCCAGTTTTTAATGGAGGTTGAAATAGAAATGTGTACCAAAAGGGTTAAAAACACGAAAAGACTGTGTTAGATTGTGTTTTTATTATCTTCACACACTTAAACCCAATTTATGTTAGATGTAGCTAAATAAATATTAAATGAGCTCCAGTAAACATATACAGGCCTTAAGGTAATGACTTTCAGACCCTTTATCAAGGTTATAAAGGTTCATGTAGTTATATTTTTAATAATTATGTTATATAATGATTATGGTTTTATTGATTATTTGACGATGGCATCACTATTATTTATATGCCTGTTTTAATTCTACCGACCTAGGAAAAATATATTCTGAGAAAAATGATATATCATATTTTAACACACACAAAATAATGTCTATAATGTAATGTGATGTGTATAATGTATGTAAATAATGTCTACTTTATAACATGAAATGGTATAATAAAATCATCATAAAATACGCCTGTAATTGCACTAACATGAGTGTTGATTGTCAGATATATATATATATATATATATATATATATATATATATATATTTCGTAAACCGTAAATCGACATTACTGAAATATTTTACGTACACAAATGAAACCTAAATAAAATATTACTAAAAACAAACACTTCAAAAACATGCTCATGTTTATGCAGTGAAGTATATATATATATATATATATATATATATATATATATATATATATATATTTACTATAACATAAATAATACATATAACAGAAACATACGGTATGAAGCGAGTTACTGTTACATGAATTCCAAATGGTAAAGATTCAACAATTATTATTTTTGGAAAGTTATCAGCGAATAAGAGCAACATCTAAAAACATTTGGGGTATTTTTAGATTTATACGGATGAGCGAAAAGAATTATTAATGAAAACTTCGCATGATAAAGCTGAGTTTAAGAACACTAACGTTGTTTTATGAAAACGTTATTGTAAATAATGATACCATATTTCAATAGAATTTCCAGACTGACAAATATGACGAACATCACATAAAACTCCTCGTAGTTCTGTATACATCACGTGTAGAAATTTGTGAGTCCAAACTGAGCCATAAACCTTGTGTTATAGAAGAGACGGGCGCCCAGATCTGTAAACATCCGTCATTTCATGGGACGACTGTTCAACAGAAACTGGGACATATTAGTTGTGCGACTCGACGTCTTAACATCAGACATCCGATTGAAAAATAATCATCTCTAGTAACTAAAATTAAATATATACAAGTATAGCCGTTATTGAAATAAGCAGAATAATATTTTATCATAAGTTTATAAGGGTTTATATAAGTAGTAACCTCAAGTACATTCAGAATTATAGATTCAATTTCACAATTTCCTTCCGCGTTTTAAGATATTTTAACAAACTAGCTTATTGATTTTTCCACTTTCCTCCAATTCATGTATGAATTACAAATATATGGAATAAATTGCATTGTTGTCAGATTTATTAGAAATGTATACACTTCCCACAAGAGCCGTTCATAGACAATGCACGTTGAAGAAACAAACTACCCTAATATATTCTTTTGTTTTATACGGCTTGACTTAAAATGTTTTAATCTAAGACTTTTGGTCAAAACCAGTTTTTAAATTATATTTACCTGATTTTTACAGAATGGCACCAGCTATATGTCTCGACTTTGGGTAAGAAACATTATGAATGAATGAAAATACTCCATTGAGGCGAAAATTTGGACGTTATAAGTGGTCCATTCTTTCATTTAACCTCACAATTAAAAATATAACTAAAATTGTTTTAGAATTATGCTTATCAGACGATGAGTGAAGTAAAAAACCATTACAGATTTAAATATTTTGTATATTAAAAAAAAAATAACAGAGCTTAAAAACCGAGACAGAATTTTTCACGAACAACTTGTCTCATCATACTTTTCTTTGAATTTGGAAGACCTGTATTGTGTGTTTGAATCGAGCATTTGCTTTTAGGCTTGTTATACTATTTTGTTTGCATTTCACCTTAATTTTTTACTTAAACATGGTAAAGAAGTTTTGAAATATTGGCCAATCTATATCTCAATAATTTGTTGCTACTACAAAAATGAACATGTATCCAGTAGTTAGACGAAAAATAGTTATAAGTATATAGGTAACTTGAAAGTTCATAGATAATGTGTTAACACTAATGTAAGGTTATGGCATTATTTAATTAGCTAGATTACTTACAAGCCAATCAAACCACGAGATAACGGGTTTATTCATGTTATAACATTGGGATAGAAACACGCTCCATTTGACTTTTTTGGACTGTGTACTCGTATAATAAACATTTACTTTTTATTATCTCCTGCAAAGTATTGGTCCGCCATGTCTATTGTTCTCAGGAAATTGATGGTCTTCTTCATATAATCTTCTGGACAGTGTTAGTCCGCCATGGCTATTGCTCTCGGGAAATTGATGGCCTTCTTCATATAATCTTCTGGAAAGTGATGGTCCGCAATGTCTATTGCTCTCAGGAAATTGATGGTCTTCTTCATATAATCTTCTGGAAAGTGATGCTCCACCATGTCTTATGCTCTCAGGAAATTGATGGTCCACTTCATATAATCTTTTGGAAAGTGATGGTCCGCCATGTCTATTGCTCTCAGGAAATCGATGGTCTTCTTCATATAATCTTCTGGAAAGTGATGGTCCGCCATGTCTATTGCTCTCAGGAAATTGATGGTCTTCTTCATATAATCTTCTGGAAAGTGATGCTCCACCATGTCTTATGCTCTCAGGAAATTGATGGTCTTCTTCATATAATCTTCTGGAAAGTGATGCTCCGCAATGTCTATTGCTCTCAGGAAATTGATGGTCTTCTTCATATAATCTTCTGGAAAGTGATGCTCCACCATGTCTATTGCTCTCAGGAAATTGATGGTCTTCTTCATATAATCTTCTGGAAAGTGATGGTCCGCCATGTCTATTGCTCTCAGGAAATTGATGGCCTTCTTCATATAATCTTCTGGAAAGTGATGGTCCGCAATGTCTATTGCTCTCAGGAAATTGATGGTCTTCTTCATATAATCTTCTGGAAAGTGATGCTCCACCATGTCTTATGCTCTCAGGAAATTGATGGTCCACTTCATATAATCTTTTGGAAAGTGATGGTCCGCCATGTCTATTGCTCTCAGGAAATCGATGGTCTTCTTCATATAATCTTCTGGAAAGTGATGGTTCACCATAGGACGGTGTAGGGATAATTTTATAAAATTAATCTTAAAAAAAGTTAAGAAATACAATATAGAAATATAATCTTATCTTAAAAAGAGAAATTATTTTCGTAAATTGGTGTGTAAAGGTCTAGAAAAGAAGAGGTTAACCCAATACAACTAAATAATTAGACATAACCCTAAGCCTTTAAAACATATATTAAAAATACCGCATGTAATAATAAAAGTAATTTGTACTGTCTTTAAGCTGGAAACCAAACTCAACTATAAAGAAAAAGTATGTTACCAAAGAAGGAAAAAATTCTAACAAACTAACATATTTAAATTGCTCCATAGAGGTTTTTTAGATGTTCCAGAACACAAAACCGTATAACCACACATAGCAAATGATTGTAAAATTACAAAAGAAGGACCGAGGAAGAATTTCAGTTCTCGAAATGTAGTGTTAAAAATGACAATGACATATCACAATGGAAAATACCAAAAACCGTATTATCCTTTTATAAAAAAGATCTCCGCGTTAATTAAAACATATTTTTTAACTGAAAAAAAAAACTTTAGACCTGTTTTATACCTACGGGCCAAACACAAGGAAAGCTAGTAGACAAATATTTTATGGTCCGAGGACTCTTTCTTCGGCAATAAAACAATGCTTTAAGTCAGGGAAGAATTACTTCCTCTTCGATTGAGCATTATGGGTTTAGCCAGACATCTTAAGATAATTCATGTAACTAGTAAAACTTGGTACTACGATAAATTTATATACGTTAAATCAGGTTGTAACTTGGTTAAATGGGCGAATGTAGAATTTCTGCTAATCTGGCGAATTGATTAAATGACGACGTTTTACTTTGAGGAAACAACTTCCTTCTCAAATCTAGTGAGATAGTCACTCAGCAACGGGTTTACAAACACAAATACGAGTTCGAAGACATTCGAATGTTGGTACCAGGAATTAAGATGCTTAATATTTAAAATTTGGCATGCAAATTTTATTTATAAGTTTAATGTATGTGTGATGATTACTAATAACATTTTATAGCATTACAGTGCATATGTATATGTGTTACTGCAAGTACTAAATGCTACCTATCTGTGTCGGACCGAGTAACCCCTCTGAGCTCGTCTCGCGGTAGAACTCACCGGCTCAACTAATGCATACTAATAAACTCAATATCTTCTTCATCAAGGCTGCAATATCAATTAAATCGGATTTGAATTTATATTGCTTGAGAATATAATGCCTAAAACCCCTATCTGTGCCATACTAATTCAGTATCCAATTATCAATACATAATATAAATTAAAGTTGCTTTTTGTATTGGTCTGTTTGTGAATCGATATTTTCTAAATTACTCAATGGATTTTAATACTGTTTTCACTATCGGCTTCGTTATGAAGTTGGTATGATAAATCAATATGTTAGTCATAGAAAATATAGAAATGTTTGTATATTGTGAAAATTGATATTTTTGCGCACTTTCATTCTTATTACTGACTAAACTTATAACAATATAATGCACTACGGAACTTTAGACAAAGTAAATACTTTGATTCTTTAAAAAAATAATTTATACATGGAAAAAACTCTGCAGACAAAATATTCTGTGCTAGATCTTGATGAGGCAGTTCATTTCCCTGCAGAATTTCTTGCAGCCCTCTGGAGTACCTTCACATAAATTAATGTTGAAAATAGGGTTCCGTTCATTTTATCACGCAACCTTAATCCCCCTAAATTATGCAACGATACACGATTACTGGTAAATCTAAAAACACCTACAGTAGAATACACAATACTGACTAGATGTGGAACTGGAGAAGTTGTTTTGTCTCCTCGGATTCCTTTAACTTCTACAGACTCACCTTTTCAATTTAAGCGACTGCAATTTCCTGTAAAATTGTCTTTTTCAATGACCATTAATAAGTCATAGGGTAAAAAATTCAATGTTGCAGGATTAGATTTAAGTGTTAAGTGTTTCTCACATACTCATGGATAAATATATGTTGCCCTTGCATGGTAAAACTCCAAGAATATTTGTGTTGCCCAACGAAAAGCCTGCAGTAAATATTGTGTATAAAATTATTGAAAATTTATCAAATTGCATAATATCCTTTAATTGGTAAGACGATTGGTTATTATGAACTAGGTTAGTAAAATAGGTTATTTATGAGGAAATTCTAATTAATATCAGAATCTTGAAGATAAACAAAAGATTGCGATTGAATATTGAAATACTAAAAAATAAAAATTTCTTGGACCCGTGCGGAGCTAATTAATAATAACCATTAAGACACGTGATTTTATCAGTTTACCAATCGACACTAGAACCAATGACTAAGGAGCGATCTGAATTCATTGGTAAGAATGATTTGACTTTCTACAATATGTTGTTATTAATAAATAAATATATACGAAATGGTTAACTCTAGAGTACATGTTATAAAATGGAAAACTGGCACAAAATGTCGAGGAAATTAGTTAATTTTAATTAGTTACTTGTTCCTTTCTTAGTAATGATGTAGTTTGGAAGTAATAGTTTCAGAGATGTACTTAATTAAAGATGTAAACAAATTAACATGTGTTCGTGTGAACTGACCGTACATATGAATAAATTTATGTAGACGGTAATCTGTTATTTATGAGTCTTACAAAATACTCGTATATCTTCAAGTAGCGAACTTTAAAGTTTCTAAGTGAGAAAGACGAGTATTAAGAGAATACTAAAGAGAGCTAGAGTAGGCCGGTGAGGGCTTTCCTCTAATAAAACAAATGAATACTCATTATATTGTCTGGTATGAGTAAATAATGACAATATTCACTATTAAAAGTGATATGAATCATGAATTAATGAATCGATTTAACGAACCATTATAAATAATAACCAACGTGACTTATTTAAAGTAGTCAGGAAAACAACCACTTTTACAAGATGTTATAAAGAATACCTACTAACTCAAGTTATTCCAAGTAATAATTTTAATAATAATAATGTGGAAGAAGTAGGGCCACCGAACAAAAAGGCCTTGTGAAGAAGTAGGTTAGATTAGATAGGTTAAATTATGTAATACAGAATTGTCTTGTTATTTTACGCAGAATCATTCGTCATTACACACACACACACACACACACACACACACACACACACACACACACACACACACACACACACACACACACACACACACACACACACACACACACACACACACACACACACACACACACACACACACACACACACACACACACACACACACACACACACACACACACACACACACACACCACACACACACACACACACACACACACACACACACACACACACACACACACACACACACACACACACACACACACACACACACACACACACACACACACACACACACACACACACACACACACAACACACACACACACACACACACACACACACACACACACACACACACACACACACCACACACACACACACACACACACACACACACACACACACACACACACACACACACACACAATGGCGTTACTTACGTTACTTAGGTTTCGTTAGGTATAACATGATTGCTTACCTTTTTCCGCACAATATATCTTCATTACAGAAATAGAGCTATACAGAAACAAGATAAACTGATTAACCCATTAACCTAGTGTGTAATGTTGTAATGTTGGATAAAGTAAAAATTATATACATAATGACTGGATTGTATATATATGTATATACTGTATATACTGAATGACAGGAGTCTTGTAGGAGCTTAATCCAGTAAAAGGAATCCAGCTATTTTATATATTATACCCAGCCATTACGTTTATGTTACAGTCATTTGACTAATTTGTAATTATGTATAATGTTGAGTTATTATGTATAATAACCAAATTACGAGTCAAAATGATATATATATATATATATATTTATTTATTTATAGAGTGTAAAAAGGTCCCACACGGGATTGATAATTCCCGAAAGATTACAAGTAATAAAACGTGGTATAAAATTACTGCTTTGGAGTTAATACGATTTTTGTCATGTCAAGGGAATGCCTCAGAAGGAGCCAGAAGGAAATCATAAGGTAGAGCATAGGTCGATTAGTAAATTAAATTAAAAGTCTCTATAAGTACACTTTGTTCTTTGGAAATAATGTACATCTGTGTATGTTTACGTTAAAATTGTTGCCGAACTCTTTGTAGACCATTCTCCATTGAATGTGAGGAGTCAATAACTACCTTAAAAACTATTTGTTAAGTCCAGTATTCATTTACATCTTTCACAAATTGAGCCAAGACAAGGATATTAACCACCTAGAAAAGGACCAACATTGTAAATGTTTCTACCTTTATACCAGTGTAATTTTTTAAAGAGTAAACCTTTTCAAGTCGGTTTTTTGGCATTGTTCTCTACTATATATATTTACTACAATTCATAATTATAATGCATAAATTAGAATTTAACGGTTTTAGAAACAGTAGGAAGCGTGTTAATCATACTATATATAAATTTTTGTAAAAATCTACTACAGGAAAAATAATTACAATGATTGATTCAAGGTTTAGCGAAATTCGCATTCAACGAAATTCAAGTTAGTTGATATACAGAAAAGACTGCATTATTCGGGTTTCAAAACACATGTTTAAGGTTTACTATTTAAGTAGAAAATCTTCATTGTTGCGTAGTTCCAAAATAGCATTTAAAATGTGCAGGCCTTCAAAATGTTTTCCACGATTTTACAAGTAATGGCATTATATTAAAACAATAAATTCAAAATAAATATAAAATAAAATTAAAAATTGAATCTTTCTTTTTAAACACTGTTATTGGCCTCCTTGTTCATCAGTCCGTGCTAACAAACGTTCTCGTTTGTATTACTCGTGAAATATTTACGAAACTGCTTCAACAAACTTTGAACGGAGAAAAGGTTTTATTTCACACAGTTTACCATCTTGCAATAAAATAAATTAAATAATACCCCTTAAACAATAAAAAACTAATTTTTCACATCATTAATTTCTATGTAAAAGCTGTTAATTTTCAGTCATGATCAGTCATAAAGAAGGTTTGCTGTTACACTTCTCACCATCGGGAAAAAATAACTGTTACGCGAAAACTGGTTGTATAATACAAACGAAAGAATTATTATGATATTATTGGGAAGGATTTACAAAAAGATGTCACTTTGTGACGTCGTAAGAGGACTAAGTCTAATCTCAGAGACTCAAATGCCACTGACGAAGCAACTGCTTTTTGTGGACCAATCTTTGTTAAACAAATTTATATTATACATATATAAATTTAAATTAATATTGTTAATACCGGTTACCACTTGAGCTGAGGGTTAATCGTTAAGATCCGTTTTTACATATTATAATATATATATTCGTATCGGAGTAGACATTTCGATATTTGAGAGTAAAAATATTCAATATATATTCAATATATTCAATAAATATACCCTCTTTTAACACGTCAATAACGTGTGGTTTAGTTTTATAAATAAAATGTAGTTAGTATTTTAAAGTAACGATAGACCACTTGGATAAACATTTAGATTGCAAATATAAATGTTTTGATATATAATTCTTTGCAGCTCAGTATGAATTGATATGTTTTCTAACATGTGCTAGCTTGTAATGCAAAAATTTGTAAAAGTGTTGTTATGAAGATAAATAAATTATAATTTAGTTTAATTTTGCTATGAAAATCACATAATAGATGGCCTTGGCTATTTCACAAGATACTGAAACCTGATGTCGTGTGTGGTCTAAGATGACATTTAGGATGGGAGGTGCGACGTCGGCTGCCTAACAATCACATATGTAATTGACGTAATTTCGCAGAATTAGTCTACTAGTAAATTTTAGTAAAAAAATAGGTATAGATTAAAATATGAAATTGAGTAATTGTTTTACATATTATGTTGTCTAAAAGTTAACAGTACTGTTTTATGATTAAATTCTACCCATTCAAAACAACGTAGTCATATTCATAGTTACAGTTTCTTTATTATCCAGAATGACTCAACTATGTTTCTAGAATGTTCATTAGAATAATAAAAGCTATAAGGAGGAAACAAATGGCAACCCCCTAAATTTCATACTTCCATCGTACTTAAAACATTTAAATACAATTTAACGAACAAGATGTCCCAAAACTGCAGGTTTCGGATCCATTTATGAAAAGAAGCCTGTGAAATATGAACATTTTAGATCACTTTTTTTCATAAAATATTTAAATTTTTATATGGGAGATCAACTGATCACAAAATTGATTTTAACTTAATAACTTGGGATTTTTACAAATTAATCAATTAAATAGTGAAATTAACAAATTCTTACCGTTCCAAGATATCCGTTTTCACTATTTTCTTAAAATAATGAATAGAAACACTGGGTTTTTATGTAAAAGACCAATTTTGTGTATTTTGGTTCGCCATTTTTAAACGGTAAAAACTGTTGAAAAAACAAACTGCATCAAAATATTTCTATCGAATAGACCACTAAAACAATGTGCCTTGTGTTACAGGTTTATATTCGAAAATTTTGAGATTCTTACCCGGAGCATCAAGTTTTGCATACCTTATTCCTTAAATGTTATTAAAATACTTTAAATAGATTGCCTGATGTGACTTAGTGAGTTACATTGTGTTTCTGTGTTGGAATCTTAACGTTGTAATATAAATTATAACGTAATATAAATATATTTAATCAACAAGAAAAACCGTTGGTAGTTTCGTGTCTTAACAACAATTACAATCAACTCGATTTATTGAATAATCAACAAGCTAAGGGCCAATTTGCATTGTATAAGGAGATAATCTAGTTTTCATTCAATAGGTAGTGCAATTTCCTCTATATGTTGCTAGATTTTAAAATCGATCGTTGGCGTAGCTTTGGTGGGGGTCATTTTTATTGATATCGAGAAATACCATGGTGTTTTCTACACATAAAGTAGCTATGGTATGGTGGGAAGGGATGATTCAATGTGAATGTTGATACTATCACCGACTTGACTCCTGAAATCTGGAGAGATTAAAAAGACGGCAACGAAGAAGCTGAAAACGAACTCTTTGCGTCGTTGCGACAACAGAGACACCCAGATAATAAAACAAGTTTTATCTAGATGAAGAGGAGTTCTCATTACATCACGTTTAAGACGCTACACGAAGAGGAAGATGAAACGTATCCATCTTAACATTCGTCCCATAAATTGTGATGAGATTTGTAAAAGTTATTTGAACATATAATTGAACAGCTCATTCTTTGGCGTGTCCCTCAGTCTAAATCTCTAATAATTTATAATTATTATTACACTAGAAGAATAAAATATAAAACCCTTATTTACATAACCTTTTTTTATAATTTATTCATTCTAGGAATATATGTTGATGTTCACCCAATCATAAGAATAGTCAAGTAACTAAAATTACTTTTTTGTCTACTTGGCGACGATACGGCAAAACAATAACTTACCAACTGTATTAGCACACATTACGAGCCAGAGTGTCCCCTACAGTCCAGCCTGGAAGGACGCCGGCCGCACTACAACTTCAGAACAACGACACTAAAACACTGACCTGTCCGTTTCTGGAGCGTCAATATCTGGCTATGATGGATAGTAACGGTTGTAGGCGCCGCACTTTACTACGCTCCCTTACTACGTATACCGTGCAACTGTTCTATTGTCTTATCACATGTTTAGTAAAATAAAGTTAAAATGTGATGCCTAAATATTGTAAATTTCATTAATTGTGTGTGTATGCAGTATTTTTATGTTTTTTCATGTCACTTCTACATCTTTTCAAAAAAGCTATTAATAAAAGCACATACATACTCAGTAAAGGAAAAAGCTGTTTTTACACATTTCCTCGCATTAGGGATTAGTAATCTTAGATATTAGGCTTATGCGGTCGGCTGTATAACTAACATCTATGTTGCCCGACTTACATCGTGCTGGAACATTGCTTACACAATGAACTTCTTAATTTATTTGGACTTCTCTGTGGAGAGCCATATTCAGTCTATAGATGTAAAACCAAAATCTTCATCCGGAATGTAACTGGCAATAGTTCATCCGTCTACGTGTGAGTTGGAAAGGACTAACAGTGATCAATATTGTTTGTTATACAAAGCTGTCGACAATTTCACGCTGTCGTAATTGTTGAAGTAGTTTTCTTTCTTCGATATGACGAGTTTCCATTTTTGTTAGCATATTATTCCAGATGACAGGCATAAAAATGTACTTTTCTCCCATTTAAGCCGGAATGTACATTTTTCTCTCAGTTTCAAAACGTGTATTTACCTTAAAAGCAAAATTAGTTTTCACGGAGAGGGAATAAAAATAAAAGATCGCTTAGTATAATTATAAAAAGTTAAAAATTTATATTTTTTGAGAAAATTTAAATATATACATCCGTCATAACATAAAATCAATACTCAAAAAGCATAATTAATAATTGATTTTAAATTAATTAGTAATTGATTTATTTAGGATATCTATAAGATATCCTAAATATTAGATATCCTAACTATTAGATATTATCTAATTATATTATCATTGTAGTTTTAGTCTGTGTTAGTTGTTAATAATATTCACAGACGTGGGAAATCCAACCTCTGCAGTCTGAGGTCTGCCACCTGAGTTCGGGACGTCTTGCCGAAATGCATCGATAATCTCTGGAAATCTCAGGTTCACGAGGACCCCAGTGGGTGTACCTGAATTTTTGGCCTGTCGAGTTCCACACATAATCACCTCGTGCATTTCTGTCATATCCGTATATCCATACGTTTTCTAATGCGCCTGGAAAAGAAGTGTTATTAGAAGCAAATGCAAAAAAACCAATTAGCATAGTTACACATTTATAAGTTTGTAAAATCATGAAAGAGAACTTTCCAAAAACTATAATTCTCGATACTTCCAAATCCCTATATTTTGAATACAACTTTATTTTGAATGTTTTTGAAAGTGATCGAGGCATATGCGCGTATGAGACAAAGACAGAGATATCTACCGAACTAGTAGACACAGAACTTAAGAACCCTGCCTTCACAGGTGGGAAACTACGGGCAAGGATGGCCTAGGTGTTTGAAAACACTTTAATTTTAAACAGTGGTGAGTTTATGGCAAACAAACGAGGTGTCTAATCTCGTTTAGTATGGCATATTGGCACAATCGAAAGGCTGAAAACCGGTACTGGGAGTGAGAAAGAATTGGCAAGCAATTGTGGTATGAGTAAAAATGTAAGGAAACTAGGATTCTGCAGAAAATAATCGCATTTCTAGGAAATATTCTAGTAATAAATATTATTTGAATTTATGAATGATAATACACAGTATGATAAATAAAAACACTCTAAAGAGTTAATATCAAATTCTTTAGTATTTTTAGTTAGTAACCATACCAATTTAAGATGGGAGCAGTATTTCTCGTAGTAGAAATTAAATTAACTTAATTAAAGTTATTAAAAGTTTTCGAATTACTAACCAATAGTCTAACTAAGGAACAGAGTAAATTTTAAATGGTACCACAAAGTTACCGACCTGATTCGGTATATGCTCTTTCTAGTTCTGCCTGCTCCTCCGCACTCGTAATGGAAGCAAGGCGCATATCCTTGTCGAGGCATCGCTGGATGGCACCATACCAAGTACCCTTTGAACGGTATAGAAATAATAAGAAATTGTACATAATTTAACTCAATTGTGTTACAGTATCATTGGGAAGTAGGAGAATCACAGAAATATCTTTTGTGCCTTTTCTAGTTTACATCCAAAGGTTTAAAGGCAGTAGTTTTAGAAAGAAACATTTTTATAAAACACACTGTTTTCCAAATATGGCTTAACTGTTAAAATCTCTAAAAACTCACCATTTCATTTCCTATGGAGAACTTCTTCTTTAGTTTACCGGTTTCTGCAACACAAGAACGAACACATGTTAGTGATTACTTCGAATTAACCTTATTAATCTTGGATATTATATCAAAGTTTTAATACACATAGCACTTTTTATTTAAAAAGTCCTAAATGATATCCTTAAGATATTTAAGTACATCCAACAGTTTTTACAACCGACAGTCAAATCCTAAAAACTGAGTATCGCGCATGGATAAGCTCACACGAACACTCTTCACAATCCACGCAATATGCACCTCGGTCATATCAACTCACCACTCGGATCGTTGAGGTCACCAACCTTCGCAGAATCTACGTAACCACGGTGGAGAAGCAAAGACAACAGTTATCTGCTGCCATCCTGTGCCCTATTGTTTACAGCTACAACGACAAACTGGTAGTTCTTGACATTAAGATTGTGCTTGCGTCAGTATCGCAAACTCTGACCGCTAGGTAGCATGAGCATGATCGTTTCCCGTTATCTACCATTCCTGAGATAACACAGCCTGCTGCCCACTTCCCTTACACTCCGAGCACCGCGGTCACCAACCTTTGCAGAATCTACGTCACTACTGTGGAGGAGCAGAGACAACAGTTATCTGCTGTCATCCTGTGCCCTATTGTTTACTACAGCGACAACGACAAACTGGTAGTTCTTGACATTAAGATTGTGCTTGCGTCAGTATCGCAAACTCTGACCGCTAGATAGCATGAGCATGATCGTTTCCCGTTATCTACCATTCTTGAGATAACACAGCCTGCTGCCCACTTCCCTTACACTCCGAGCATCGCAAAACAGTTAACTTTGTCGCGCATGCTTTCCATTTCTCTCCCGATGGATCTTAGATTTGGCAATTTCTATAGTAGTAGGACATTATTTCATGTTAGCAATAGTTCTTTTAGAAAATCATAAAACATATTTTCTATAATAAATCTTTCAAGTGTGAGTTTTTGATTTTATGACATTCTGGCGTTTATTTATATACCAATAAATATACAAATATGGCCAAAAACGACTTCTTCAAATATTAGTATTTGAAGTGACCTAAAAGAAGTTTGTACCTACTTTTTACCTTAAGGATTGTGGCTATAACATTAAAATAAATTACTCAACCTAAAATAGATTTCACCACTTTAAAGTCACAATAAGCCTGAGATATGAAGTTAGTTGAGGTATATTGGAGTTATTAACGGGAAATATAACATTTCTCACTTAATTAATATTTTATACTTGAATTAACAACATATTTAAGTTTATTTTTACTGAATTTATAGTTATAACAACAAAATCCTATTTGGCTGACCGCATTTTAAGACAGTAACTCAATAGCCTGACTAAATTTCTCTTTACACTTTACATTTTGCTTGCAGTCTGAGCGAAGCCTGCTACGTGACACCTGGTGTAGTGTTCAAGGTTCTCCTACCTTATATTATATTTTTATTCATGGACTTACCTGGAGCCGTACACTCGTGAAAAGGATTCCCGATAAAACCTGACCTGCAGGCGCAGGCAGCATGGTGGTTCATGACGTTACAGATAGTGTTCGTGCCGCAGACGCCATTACAAGGGTCCACACATGCCTCATCAATACAAGCTTCGCTTGAACTGCAGTCCGAGTCTTTAGAACATGCCTTAATCTCTGGAAATGCCATAAATACATATTAAGCAATGGATACTTATTCAAATATACTCGTGTTTGATTATTAAACAGATGCATATTTACTACAAGTACTATAACATACTATAATTTACTATATGTACTAAAGTACCACTCACTGGTATGTTTTACTTACGTTTAAACACAAACACCCCCCTCACCACTAATAACCCGCTTACAAAAATCATATATTTATCAGGACTCTTGAAATATACAAGTACGTAGTAATATTATTTGTTAATTGTTAATTTGTTAATTAATAAGTTAATTGTGCTAACCTGAGTATTAATATTTAAAAGATATCCAGACACAGTTCTCTTTCAAGTTAAATACCCGATTAAATGTACTTATTTAAGTTTGATATTGAAGTTTTTCTATTAAACCAGGTTTTTAATTAAAAAAAATGCATGTTGAAAATATTGCAAACATTCCCAATATGATTTTAAATTTATAATACAATTTTCTACTGGTTTGCACAAATTCAATATAGTTATGATACTGAGAAACGAAGTTTTAATAAACTCACCCTGGGGAATAAACATAAAAACTATTGTTCCAACCACATAGAGTAATACTTAAGAAACTCAAATTAAAAAAAAATGCGTGCAAGTCCTAAAATGTATGTTCGAAAAATTCTTAAGATGAATGTTTTGAGTTGTGAAACATGTAATAAACAACACTGCAGTATTTGAAATATTATAAGTAAGACCGATCAATTAAAAAATAGTGTCACTAAAAAAATTAACCAATAGTACATGATGTGTTGGATATCCACCATAATACAATTTTTAAGGATATCTATGAATTCAAAGCTGTTAGCATTGTTAAACTGTATAATAACAGCATAATAAACGATTTAAATATGAAGTATTTTTGTATTAGCACATCAGTTCATATGAAAAACTATGTACTGAATACATGCTAAATTATTGTATCTTTCCTGACGTCTAAAGTAATATTATTTTATTGTAATATTTTTATTAAAAAAAACCTATATAATTTTTTATGTATGAAACATTTGACACGCTTTTTATAATTTGTGTTAACAGGTGTTAATAATTTTTCTTCTTTCGTTTGTTTATTTTTATACATGGTTGAAGTTTTATGTCTGTATTGAAAAAGTTGTAAAATACAACGAAGTATTGTACAACTAATTTTAGTTTTAGAGCCAACTATCGGCAAGTCAGTTGTAAGCAAGAACTTCTTTTTTCCCATAACATACTGCATGAACATACTTATATATATGTATATATATATATATATATATATATATATATATAAGCTGTAGGATTATTTTGTAATATATTGTTGAAATATTGAAAGAATAAAATGTCATTAACCATTTACGTCTCGCTTAGTTTAAAACTTTCTCAAACCTTTTATAGGATTTTCAGACATAAAGAATAGATTTTCCTTTTTGCAGTAAAAATTGTACTGATCGATTTACCGGATCGAAAATATATTTAAACGAAAAACTATATGTATTTTTCAATTTTAACATAAAAATATATTACAATACAACATTTTTTCTGTTTTTTGGCTGATTTTTTATTAATGAATTCTTGGCTATATAACCTGAAGAAGGGGATAGAATCCACTACACGAAACGCGATGTATTAGTTTTCGTATTAAATAACGACGGAAAATGTCCAAAATATTTTCAGATAATCATTAAGGAGATTTAAATGAAGATTAAAGTATCATTAAATATTTGCTATATATCCTACGGGTTTCTAGTACTGAAGTCAGAATAGAGTGTACTAATTATCTAGCATCGAACTATAACTGAGGTAAGGTTACCAGAGGCTAGTGTCAGTAGCAGGCCGCACAATGCAATCCGTGTCAAATATGTTACTGCCATCACTAAGTCAGAATAGAGTGTACTAATTATCTAGCATCGAACTATAACTGAGTTAAGGTTACCAGAGGCTAGTGTCAGTACCAGGCCGCACAATGCAATCCGTGTCAAATATGTTACTGCCATCACTAAGTCAGAATAGAGTGTACTAATTATCTAGCATCGAACTATAACTGAGGTAAGGTTACCAGAGGCTAGTGTCAGTACCAGGCCGCACAATGCAATCCGTGTCAAATATGTTACTGCCATCACTAAGTCAGAATAGAGTGTACTAATTATCTAGCATCGAACTATAACTGAGGTAAGGTTACCAGAGGCTAGTGTCAGTACCAGGCCGCACAATGCAATCCGTGTCAAATATGTTACTGCCATCACTAAGTCAGAATAGAGTGTACTAATTATCTAGCATCGAACTATAACTGAGGTAAGGTTACCAGAGGCTAGTGTCAGTACCAGGCCGCACAATGCAATCCGTGTCAAATATGTTACTGCCATCACTAAGTCAGAATAGAGTGTACTAATTATCTAGCATCGAACTATAACTGAGGTAAGGTTACCAGAGGCTAGTGTCAGTACCAGGCCGCACAATGCAATCCGTGTCAAATATGTTACTGCCATCACTAAGTCAGAATAGAGTGTACTAATTATCTAGCATCGAACTATAACTGAGGTAAGGTTACCAGAGGCTAGTGTCAGTACCAAGCCGCACAATGCAATCCGTGTCAAATATGTTACTGCCATCACTAAGTCAGAATAGAGTGTACTAATTATCTAGCATCGAACTATAACTGAGGTAAGGTTACCAGAGGCTAGTGCCAGTACCAGGCCGCACAATGCAATCCGTGTCAAATATGTTACTGCCATCACTAAGTCAGAATAGAGTGTACTAATTATCTAGCATCGAACTATAACTGAGGTAAGGTTACCAGAGGCTAGTGCCAGTACCAGGCCGCACAATGCAATCCGTGTCAAATATGTTACTGCCATCACTAAGTCAGAATAGAGTGTACTAATTATCTAGCATCGAACTATAACTGAGGTAAGGTTACCAGAGGCTAGTGCCAGTACCAGGCCGCACAATGCAATCCGTGTCAAATATGTTACTGCCATCACTAAGTCAGAATAGAGTGTACTAATTATCTAGCATCGAACTATAACTGAGGTAAGGTTACCAGAGGCTAGTGCCAGTACCAGGCCGCACAATGCAATCCGTGTCAAATATGTTACTGCCATCACTAAGTCAGAATAGAGTGTACTAATTATCTAGCATCGAACTATAACTGAGGTAAGGTTACCAGAGGCTAGTGCCAGTACCAGGCCGCACAATGCAATCCGTGTCAAATATGTTACTGCCATCACTAAGTCAGAATAGAGTGTACTAATTATCTAGCATCGAACTATAACTGAGTTTAAGGTTACCAGAGGCTAGTGTCAGTAGCAGGCCGCACAATGCAATCCGTGTCAAATATGTTACTGCCATCACTAAGTCAGAATAGAGTGTACTAATTATCTAGTCATCGAACTATACAACTGAGTTAAGGTTACCAGAGGCTAGTGTCAGTACCAGGCCGCACAATGCAATCCGTGTCTCCAAATATGTTACTGCCATCACTAAGTCAGAATAGAGTGTACTAATTATCTAGCATCGAACTATAACTGAGGTAAGGTTACCAGAGGCTAGTGTCAGTACCAAGCCGCACAATGCAATCCGTGTCAAATATGTTTACTGCCATCACCAAAGTCAGAATAGAGTGTACTAATTATCTAGCATCGAACTATAACTGAGGTAAGGTTACCAGAGGCTAGTGCCAGTAACCAGCCCGCACAATGCAATCCTGTTCAAATATGTTACTGACATCACTAAGTCAGAATAGAGTGTACTAATTATCTAGCATCGAACTATAACTGAGGTAAGGTTACCAGAGGCTAGTGCCGGTACCAGGCCGCACAATGTAATCCGTTGTCAAATATGTTACTGCCATCACTAAGTCAGAATAGAGTGTACTAATTATCTAGCATCGAACTATAACTGAGGTAAGGGTTACCAGAGGCTAGTGCCAGTACCCAGGCACCCGCACAATGCAATCCGTGGTCAAATATGTTACTGCCATCACTAAGTCAGAATAGAGTGTACTAATTATCTAGCATCGAACTATAACTGAGTTAAGGTTACCAGAGGCTAGTGCCAGTAGAACCAGGCCGCACAATGCAATCCGTGTCAAATATGTTACTCCGCCATCACTAAGTCAGAATAGATGTACCTAATTATCTAGCATCGAACTGTAACTGAGGGTAAGGTTACCAGAGGCTAGTGCCAGTACCAGGCCGCACAATGCAATCCGTTGTCAAATATGTTACTGCCATCACTAAGTCAGAATAGAGTGTACTAATTATCTAGCATCGAACTATAACTGAGTTTAAGGTTACCAGAGGCTAGTGTCAGTAGCAGGCCCGCACAATGCAATCCGTGTCAAATATGTTACTGCCATCACTAAGTCAGAATAGAGTGTACTAATTATCTAGCATCGAACTATAACTGAGTTAAGGTTACCAGAGGCTAGTGTCAGTACCAGGCCGCACAATGCAATCCGTGTCAAATATATGTTACTGCCATCACTAAGTCAGAATAGAGTGTACTAATTATCTAGCATCGAACTACGAGGGTTGTTCAATAAAGACTGAGACTGGGCCCGGATTTCCCCATACTGCTCTGATAAGACATGATGCCAGGTTTTTCCAATACCTTTGGATCCTATTGTTTACCAACAGACATTGAATTGCTTAATCTCTATCACAAAGCCATCAGTGCTCATTTGAACATCAGCTTGGTAGGTGCCCGCCTCCAACGTTTTATCATGTCCAGTTTTGCGTGAACAACAACGATATGCGGTTAAGTTATGTGTTAGACTCAACAAAATTGCGACTAACACTTATGAAGACATAAAGCAAGCTTTTGGGGATGAACGCAATGTCTCAGTGCTTCCTGTTTTCGCTGGTATTCAAAGATTTTAAGAAGGGAAGAGAGACCCAGAGTTTGCAGGGAGGAATGGTGCCCCAGTTACTGCTCTCACTGAGGAAATCATCAATACAGCAGCGGCAATGATCAAAACCGACCGACGTCCTGACCGTCAGGCCACAGATTGCTGAACTCCTTGACATATCGGTAGTAGTGCTCACACAATTTTAAAAGACAATCTTAACATGTCTAAGAGTGTGTGCTCGTTGGATTCCTCGTTTACTCACACCTGAAACAAAAACAAAACCGTGTCGATGTTTGCCTTGAGTGGAAAGCGGTTCGTTGAAGAAGATAGGGATTGGTGGAAGAGTGTAATTACTGCTGATGAGTCCTGGGTTTATCAGTATGACCCTGCAATGAAAATCCAAAGCACTGAGTGGCTAGAAAAAAATAAAGGTCGCCCGAAAAGAAAGCTAGGGCAACCAAATCTGCAAACAAAGCAATGGTCATTACTTTTTTTGACTATAAAGGAATGGTGTTACACTCATATCAGTTCCACGTGGACAGACAATCAATGGAGACTATTACAAACAAGTTTTTGGCTACATTAATGAATGATCACATTTCTCGAAAGCGTCCAGAACTTCGAGGAAACTGGAAACTTCATTACGACAATGCGCGGCCTCACATTGCACACGTTGTGTGACAGAATATTTGGCCAAACGAAACATTAAGGTCGTGCCCCACCCACCTTATAGTCCTGACCTTGCGCCCTGTGACTTTTTTTGTTTCCTACTGCAAAAAAGGAATTAAAGGGACCGTCGTTTTGATTCGGAACAGGATGCAGTAAAGGCTTTGGCTTTGGAGGTGATCCTGAAGAACATGTCAAAGGATGGCTTCTCCTAAAGTTTTCCAGGCATGGCAAAGGCGCTGGACAAGTGCATTTCACTTAATGGGGAATACTTTGAAGGTGAAAAATTTTAATGTAGATCAGAATTAAATAATAAATGTTTTATAGACACAGTCCTCAGTCTTTATTGAACAACCCTCGTATAAAACTGAGGTAAGGTTAACCAGAGGCTAGTGCCAGTACCAGGCCGCACAATGCAATCCGTGTCAAATATGTTACTGCCATCACTGCTCGAGAAAAACTGCGAGCAAACTCGACGATCGTCTCAATGAACACTTTTTATCACAAAGTAACCTCGACTTGTGACCCATGAACTATTTTGAGATTTGTTGTCACCACCAAAATGTGTAATTGCTTCACAGTAATATTTCAGCATGTCTTACAATAATTTGCTTTATAGAACTAAAAACTATGATAATATAGTTTCTTCCATTAATGCTCTCTGTGTTTGGATAAAATATTAAGCATTTAACTGAATATAAAGTAGACTACACTTTAATGCTGCAAATTAAAACTATTTCTATTTGCTGCTAATGAGGGCAAAAAAGGCCTGCCTCCAAGTTCAATATCCCTAGTCTGAAGAACGAGAGTACTAAGAAGAGTAAATATAGAGCTTCTAATCTCAAAGTGATAAGCGAACAAACTGCATTGTCTTTTAATCCACTTCCATTGAGTCTTTGCCTTCAAATCTTAAGAATTGTTATGAAAACTAATTTTTAAAATGACGTTTTCCAAAGCATAATTGAATGTCAGCCGCTTGAAATAAAAAAAGTAAAATAATAATCTCATGAAATGGACGGAGCGGATAATTATTATATTCTGAATACCTAGATCATCATATAAAGATTTTAGAAGTAACTGACTGATTCACTATTGATTTTACTTTTGAAAAACATTTATTGTCTGAGTATATTTTGTTTTTTACTTTCCCTTACCTTAGTAAAAAACTTATATATAACTGGACATTTCTTTTCACAATAGCTTATTCGCTGATTTTGTACTAATGCGTTCTTAGTTCTATAACCTGAAGAATGGGGTAGAACCCACTTTGTGAAACGTGATGTTTTAGTTTTCGTAATAGATAAGGACGGGAAATGTCCAAAATAATTACAGATAATCATTAAGGTAGTTTTAAATAAAGAACATTTAATATTCATACAATTTGTTCGCTATTGATATTTTTTATCTTTTAGAAATACGAATACGTAGACCACTATCAAAGCTTTAAGGACTACTAGCAACTTACGTAGGCATTCCAAGCAATTTAGTACATAGCTGGTGAGTTCCAATTGACCATTTACAAGAAAACCGGTATTATCCATTAAATAATATAAATGATAGTTAATGATTAAATCATGTGTTTTAGAGAGTATTTTAAAACTTTTCATCCAAGTTATGATTCTGATTCATAATTAGTTCACTAGATAACTTGCAAACTATTACGAGTACACCCACTAGATTAGAGCTTTATTCATGTTATTGCATTGGGATTTTATCACGCTCCATTTGACTTATCTGGATTCTGTACATACAAATACAATGTATCATAATTGATTATACCTTTTTTATTTATTCAGGAACATACATATTTTGATTATAAATATGTTACTATAGGCCTAAATGTTTTAATATAAAAATACTCTTGTTTTTTAAGTCTTAAAAGATATTATTCAATAGTAAATTACATTTTACTAAACATCTAAAATTTATACAGATACCAACTACATTATACGTAATTTTTCTGGACCAATAATTTTAATTCAAAGTACAATATTGTATAGTTGTATCGAAATATAAATTTTAGTTTGATCATTTTAGGTATACCAAGAGTTCAAAATGTTATTCACACTGAAGGAGTTAGGATTTTTAAGAGACACGACAATTTTAAATAGACAAATACGTGCGTAATAACAGTATAACAAATCTATGTGTTAAAGTTAAGTATTTGTTGCGTCGTTCACTCCCTACGCTCAAAAACTGTTTTTGGTCAACATTTCAAACTGTTACAGCTCTGGTATTAAATTACAAACAGCGTGGAATAATATTTTTTTAATAAGAATATATCAGTTTTAGATTTTTAGTAATGTCACTCGTGGCTCTCTGTAGATAAATTTGAGGGACTTTGGATAAAGGGAAAATTAAAAATAGCAAAGTGTATTTGCGTAAAATAAAAACATTAACATTTTTTGGATTTTTATATATTATTTTGTACTGTTCCTGAATGTTACCTGAAGAGGTTTCACAAACGGAGAAACGTGTGTAAAAAATACGTATTTTATTCGTTTGATTTTCCGATCGACGCATAACGTTTTATAATTGCACGTAGTCTAAAGATATCTCCGATATTGTTCTGACCGACGGTGACACGTACTCGTACTCATTAATGAAGTAATGCTATATTCTGTTATGGCATTCTATCTTTTAGCACGCGTTTTCATTAAAGTTTGTACTGTTTACAAACAAATTGAAATGACTTTGTAGATGGCAAGTTATTGTACTTAGGTATTAAAAGCGTAATGTCCACAAACGTAAATTGTAAGTTTCTCAATAGATAAAATAAAATAATGCCTGCTACTCCCTTCGAAAAAAGTTAAGAACGTTATCTAATAGGGGTTAAATATGACAAATATTAAAATTGATATTATTTAAAAAAAACATTTAGCCATCATATAACAGTTTATAGCAACACGTTTTATATGCAACAAGTTTAGCTGAGATGGCATGCAAAATTTAAACTGCATAGCTATTTTAATTCTTTGGACGTCGTTCAAAAATATAGACGGACCGGAAGTCACGCAGAAAAGAAATTTTTATATCCCCGGCAGAAAAAAGAGAAATTATGTCAGCCTACTTAGTGATAGGCTTCAGTAACACTCTGCCAAATCCATGGTTGGACATTTAACATCACAGAACCCATTCTTGTCTATGTAGAATGGAGTTTCATGAAAAACAAGGTCCGCAGATAAATATGCTTTTGAGATATCCTCTCCTATTTGAAACATCCATATTTTTGTTATTAAATTTGGTTTTGTAGCATGCTCAAGTAATAAAAGTTCCGGTGTGCTAGGGAAAGTGCTATTAGGCAAGAGTGCGCTAAAATCTTGGGTAATACTTGTTGAATTAACAAATTCGGAAACGTTTGCTCACTCAAAAACTCACACATTTTGTATGAGCTTGAACATTTGCTCATACACTTTGAGTTTAAACATTGACTTGTTTGAGGTGATAATTGAAGCTGTTCTGATTTACAAAATAAAGTTTAGGTTGTTTTCATTGTGTTGAAAGTGTAATAGTAATTTTTATAACCGTTTAATGTTTTAGTTGCCATATCTTTAGACTGGAGTCGAGAAACAATGCTGCAAATAATTACAAATCTTAGGGTTCTCTAGGGATGTTACATCCAAAGGGTACAAGGATGCCAATAAAAGGAAGGACACTTACACTGCCATAGGGCAAACATTAAATTAATCTGCTAAAGAGATTAAGACCAAATGGCATACAGTAAAAAGCTTTTTTCTGTTGCTCTTTTCTTCACTGCCACCACTACCATTCCTTTTCCTTTTTTATTTTATGAACAGAAATGTACAAGTGGAGCACTTATTCAATATCCATAATTAATAATGATATGAAAACAACTGAGTAGGCTACAAAAAACTAACTTATTTTATGAATCAACAAGTGTGTAAGTGTAAACTCTCAGGTCAATATGTATTGGGATTTCAGTACTCAAACTTTAAACTTGTATAAAGACAAAAATATCACACAACTTCTCATACATTTGTAACAGTTACCTACTAATTTCTATAAAAGAAAACTCAGAATTGTACATTATTTTAATTTCCTCAATCGAGGTCTTTCGACATCTAAAATACGATGGTCAGGACTGTCGAAAGGTCTCGTGTTAGAAAATTAAAATTATTGGACAGTTGTTAGTTTTATATTATAGAAAATGATAGAACATTCCAATAAGGACACCTGCCCCTTCAATAGAATGTGTATCAATATACTCGTATATGTACCTTAAAATTAGTAAGTTATCAGGAGAAATATTGATATAATATATAAAAAAAGAAAGATATTTTGTTATCGATTCCCCGCTGTCTTACAACGATGAAATTTAGTACACACGTGTTTTATGCCCAAAATAGAAAAATAAAGATTTGCTTCTGAAAATCTTCACATCTTCATTTGCTTCTTTTCTTCTGATTGATAAACCACCCACTACGCTTAAAAGGTTATTCTGTACTCACTACGCTCCACAAATATCTTAGACCGGAAGTAAATCACAATGACCGGACGTAGTTGCTTTTTACAGGTGTAAAAGTTTCATCTAAACTTGTATTTTTTTTAAATCGGGGAACGAATTGAACGGAATCAATGTAAGTAGATTCCTATGACAGTTTTGATCGAAGAATACTTTTCAGACCTATTTATGAATGCATTTTCTTGATCCGGGCAACAATACAAACGCTACTTGGCATCACAAATAGCTTAGACTGGAAGTAGAATAGAGTGGTTGGAAGTAGATGCTTATGACTGAAGTAGACTTTTCAGACCAACATATATATTTCCTTGATTCGATCAACATGAAAACGTTACTAGGGTACCGGAAATAATTCAGACCAGGAAAGATTACACGGACCTTATGTACACACTTTTTTTATTATAGTAGACTTTTCAGATCCAGTATTTATATATTTCTTTGGAGCCAAGGAAAATGTTGTTTCTGAACTTCTTAACAATGAACACTGAAATAATATGTAGCATAATCATGTCTAATTGTGATTAAAAATTATTATAAGATTCTATACTAAATATTATATGCTTCAATTTAGATAACTACGCAGCTACTTTTCTTTCTTCCCCATGGCCTCCAATATTTCAAGTGTTACTGAAGCTGTTAGAGCTATTCATAGAAATATTATGGAATGTTGCAGATAAATTTGTGTATTTAATTCTACTCACAAAAATTGTTACACAATCCAACTTAAGGATCACACAAAATTGCTATTTAAATTTAAATTTGAGTTGTTTTGAAACGATCAGGAGATTGAGATTTCTTCCGGTGACAATCATTTTGAAGAGCGTGTATTGTGCCGTTAAAAGGATGTGCCTTAGATGTATATGTTAATTAATAACGCATCGAGGGTAGCTTCTAGGTGTTAATGTAACAACAGTGTAATATTTCCATACAAGTGTTTATATTAGTGTGTGTTATAAAAGGCACTAAAAGTCATAAAATAGTAAATATCATTGTGCTATCACAGGACCTGAGCTAGTCTGGTCTAAGCACAACGGCGCGGCGGCGGTCGTCTGTAGAATTCACCGGCTCAACTAATGCATACTAATAAACTCAATATCTCCTCCATGAAGGCTGCATTATCAATTAAATAATATTTGAATTTAAATTGCTTAGGGAAATAAAACCTTTGTATTATTAAAATCACGATCTATACCGAACAGTATGTAACGAATCGTCGGCAATCATAATATGAATCTGAAGAGTTTCTAAACCACCATTAACGTTGTTTTGAATGTTAAACATTTTTAATTAATATAAAATATTCGCAACTATAAAAATATTAATAGTTCTTCATCCTAGTTATTCAAAATCCAACTGTTAAGACCGATACAATGTTTATTTGTGATAGGTTAGAATATCTGAGAACTATGATCCCCTCATAATCTGAAAATTATGTTCTATGATAATCTGATTGTTATCAACCGATCATAATTTTATTGATATTATCCATGATAATCAGTTAGCTATGATAAATCATAATCATAATAATATGCCTATGACCCATCATAATAAAACTCTTTTGACCCCTCATAATCAGGTGGTTATGATTAGTTAAAATTCATAATAAACTGATAGCTACGACCCATCATAATCTGATACTTATGACTCAATTATGATGGATATAACTTATCATAATCTGATGTTTTGTTTAAAGTTTTTTATTAGATTTATAATTTGAAAGGATAATAGGATTCCGAAAATGTCCCATCATTATGTTATAAAAATAGAACAGTACGTTTCAAGGATTGCTATCTATCCTATTCATCAGATGAAGAAAACCTTAAGACAGTCCAAGCATGCTGAAAAATTACGCAATCCATCAGATATGTGGCGATGACTGAAAAAGTTGCACGTGGAAAAATTAAGCATACCTCAGAGTCCACCGTGACCGAAGCAAGCATCAACCATGTTTCTGCGCAGAAGAAATGCTCTAAATACCACATTAGTAAAATAAAATATCTGTAATACACCAGCGAGGGTGAAAGGCTGAAAAACATCAATAAATGAGCATGACTATTCATAAATATGATCTTATGCTAAATTGGGAAAGGCAGCTGATAAAGCGGGGAAGGGTGTCCCCTACTGGTAGTTTACTTGGTTTTCTTCGGATGATGCTTATGTGTTGATAATTATTAAAGTATTGATGAGTTGGTCGTTCTTGTAACATGTGGTTAAGGCAAAGCTATATTAATTAATCAGAATCAGTAAAATTGGGTAGTGTTTCTATATGTAAAGAAATAATTAATGGAGGACGCCATTAATAAAGTAGGACATGGGTGGTTGAAACAAATTAAAGATCAATGAGGATAATTAAACTTAAATGCCAATCTCGAGGTGCACTTCTGAAGTCAACCACTGTAAACGTTAGCTAAGTTGACTTCTGTTGTCCATTTACAGTACCTCATCAAACGTACAATAAACTTTGTTCCTTGGCCTTTGATACTCAGCCAAGCCACTCCTGTGTGGTGCAGCTGTGTTGTTGTTAGCTGTACAAACGGAGCTGTTTGTATAATAATTTTATTATAATATACCTATTTTGAATTTACCCTTTAGAATAAAACAAGCTGCCCAAAATCATTTACTCACAATCAATATAATTTTTCAACCCATCACCGCCTATATTCAACCTGAACAAGAAATACATCTATCATTCTTTATAACCATAACAACATCTTCAAAAGTCTGTCGTATGTAGAACATCGAACGAGCAGCGTTTTCCGCGTACTTTTAAATTTCTTCCTCTGAAGCATCTTAAAATGGTGTTTGGAAAATCAACAATATTTAAACAACACTACATATCCTACGTTTGTGTGGGGATTTTGTAATAACGATATTGTAATGAACATGGCTATGTACAAAATTATGTGTGTACATTTTGTGATTCATTGTTTATATGTAAAACGTCTGTCCTTGATGACACTAGTTATCCTTAAGATTACGTATCTTAGTTCAGCTCACCTTACTTCCAGTGATAGTCCGAAGAATGACTCATCGCGCCGGCCTCCTAATTATAGCCAAATTTATTCTGATGCTGGAGTACACCTTTCAAATGATGAATTATGAGAAAAATGAGTACTGAAATTCAAAATTTATTGTTTTGAAATGAATTAATAGGCTCATATAAAGGCTTTAATAATATTCAATTAGGCTCGACTCTTCCACACAAGGTCAATTTGAAATCTATGAAAACAGTTACAGAATTTGACTTATTTACCCTCGGACTTACAGTGTGATAGTGTGTCTCCATTTTTAGGCAATACGTATGCGTATATTTAGATTTTTTTATTATTGTGCTATTATAACAATTAATTATAACAATTAACATTTGAATGAAGTATGATGCATGTATTTTTCACTAATAAAAAAACCTATAAAAACGAAAGTGACTAGTTAAATGGATTTAAGTTTTAGTTTACACTATACCCACATACGTATAAGTATGGCCCGCTCTTAAAAGATCAGGATGTACAATACTAGTCCATAAGTTTCAGGATAAATAGAATACATGCATGTTTACGCAGTAATAAAAGAGTAATTAAAATGCAATATTTAACAAACATCTTTAGTTGTTTTATCGTATGGTAGTTAATTATAACGTAATAATTACAAATAGATTCTTTTTTCGATTCGTAATCCAAACCTCTTTGTTCATACAGTGATATTCGTCACCCTTTTCAATCTGCGAGAAACAAGTGTTCGCCAACTCGTGAAACGTTTAAAAACTTCTTCGACAACCTTGGAAAGGAAAGAAGTTTTACTTTGAACCACTCGCCGTCTTGAAGTTTAATTATTAATTTATATAACGGTTTCAAACACAATTTGTTAACATCAATACAATTTTCTTCGTAACAGGCGTTTATTTTAACTTTCCAAACAGTTATTTTGCAGCATGATAGTAACAAAACTTTCCTGTTTTAAACTTCATATTACTGTAAAAAACTAAATATTAGGTAAAAAAGATACAATACCAACCAATCGCAGAAGTTGCAATGTTTAATGTCAATGTCAACTTCTACAGAATTCGTCACATTTTCGGAATCAGAGCAGGAACCCCCTAATCCCCAGGGAGGTTGAACGCGTCACTGAACTGGACCTATGCATTGCAAATCATATCTTCCCATTTCCTTATCAGTACACAAGAAAACTGATATTCAATCTTCCAAAAACCTGAGTTTGTTTTTACAATAAATAACTATTTTTATCAATATCTATGCTCTCTTAAAAAAGTTTTACCATCTGTATAAAACAGAACTGTTTATTTTTCAATTAAAATATTATTATAATATACGAACATTAAAATCAATAGTAGTTGTAAATTATTAAATTTGCAAGTAAAAAATAAGAATGATTTTAGTAAGAATAAGTTTTACTTACTCTTCAACATTAGTTTTATATCCCAAGTAAAAATATTTATTTATTTTAAATGCGCAGATGTTCTAAAATGTAAATAGCGAATGTCCTTAGTTATTTTATAAGATACCGAACACTAAAATTAATGTCACAATTCAGGATATTACTACACTTTAAAGTTTATGTTTTATTCTAAGGCAAGGCACAGTTTAAAAAAATATAACGTAACGGCTGTCCTTATTCTGTAATATAGTATTGCATGACATATGAATATGATATTAGACGAATTGTTTGGATTTTCAAACCGATTAAAATTATTATGAAAAAACAAATTGTTATTGCACTTTATTTTGGCTATTCAAAACCCTCTAACTGAATTTCTTAGAAACCATCTTTTGTGATAAACAGTAAAGAGCTCAAGATATAAATAATTACGAACTTATAAAATAAAATGTAACCGTTTCATAACATTGGAGCCATATTTGTTACGGTTTAGTGTTTATCATAACTGATTATGAATTCAGATTTAATATCCTATTGTATAGATGAAACAACCTAGTTTACTGTTGCAAATACGAGTAGTTTACATCTTTACATGAATGTCTAATATTAACAAATTCACTGTTTTCTATTAAAGAACAGGTTTAATTATCAGCAGACGCAATCATCAAAGATCTTAGTAATGATAAATGAAAGCAAAGATTATAATTAAATTGTGCAACTGAAATTTCTTTGACTGGATTCTTATAATGAAATAGTAACATTACGTAAAAAAATTTGTATACACAATGAAACTGGCAAAATTAAATTACACAAGCGTTAAACTCTAACCTTTTGTATTCTCCCTGTTTCTTTACACCGCGGTATTCTTGGTAGCTACAGTAACCGATGTCACAAGTCAACTAGACAGTCATGCACATCACTCTTGGATAATCATAACGGCATTGAAAGGAAACTAGTTTCCCCAGTAAACTCGTGTGGATTTTACAAGTACAGTACAAAACCACGTTAGGCGCAGTACTCCTAGACCCTGAGTTTAGTCCCATATAATCAATGTTAAATTCAAAAGATTTTTGCATGATTTTACTCGTTAATTTATTGTCTAGTGAATCCAGTGGTTACATTTCTATAAGAGTGGACAACAAATTGTTAAGTGCAATGTTATAATTAATGATTTTAATTAATTTTTGTATGTGTTTTGAAATTGGAAATACAAATTTCATTTACAATGTTTCATTTATACGAATACGTATGCTTTAAAATAATTTTTGTCCGTCTAATTATTTCAATAGGATGGGTCAAGAGGACTGTTTAAACATTTATTTATTTCTCACTGATGGGAGTGGTGCCTGGTAGCCTAAATTGAAACTACTTGGGAAACACCAGATAATTTATTGACACGAATTTTTAAGTGTCTTAATATTATTTTAAAATAAAATGCATTTCATCCCTGTTTCACAATATATGTTGAAAATAATCATAAAACACGAGTCTTTTCATAGCTGAATTGTTATAGTTGTATTGATTTAATACAATACACAAACCACCACGTGAAAAGCTTAACCTTATTTTACATTATTATCATAGACGGAGAAATGTGATCGAAAATATATCGTACATAGGTGCGTTGAAAAAAAAGGGAACAAGAAGTTCCCCACAAATGTAGGGGCAGACGTGCAAGAGAAGATGAACCTTGTTGTCACCTAACCTCGATTCCACGCTCGAGCGATCTGCGCTACAACAGGTTTAGTAATCAATGGTCTTTGACTGCCATAAATACCCTTTAATAACCTCGCAGTATGTTTACATCACTCACTTAGTTTTTTAATTTAAGTGTGGGTATCAAAAAATAAAATGACTCAAAATAAATGGTCTAGATGAATATTTTATTAAATAGATTGTACTGAATATAATAAATAAATATTTACTTTTGGCTTCAATACGACTGAAATTTACAATTAGACTACATGAAGTTACAATCTGGGCGCTCCTGATCTCTCCGGGATATGGACAAAAGCCAATAGTTTTACTAGGTGAATAAAATGAATAACAGTTTCATGTAATTACGTACATTAAAACAAACGTACATAAAATCTCATATTTTCTAAATCAAGCTGAGGGCGTGGCTTTACTATTATGCATTTTAAGCCGTAGCTGTTGTAAACATGCAGTATACACAGCTGTATTTTAAAACCTTCGTAACAACAGTTTTCAGATGTGCAAAAAAAGTGGGGGCAGCTCTTTTACTCTACGAATCGTTGTCTCAACGACCCTATTTTTTATATTTGCAATATCAGTGTTGGGTCTTTTACACTACTAATCGTTGACTCAACGACCCTTTCTGAAAAAATAACAAATAACAGAGGGTCTTTTACTATACGAAGCGTTGTGACAAACGACCCGATTTACTAAGAAAACTAAAAGTTCAATCCAATGGTTCTTTGTCACAACGACCCATATACCGAATATAAGAATAGAACTACAAGTGGGTTCGTTGACACAACGACCCTTTTTCTATATTTTTTTTATCTAATTCATTAAATTGGGCCGTTTACACTACGGATCTTTGTATCAACGGCCCAAATATAAATTAAAAGTTGAAAAGTAGAAAAAGGTTCGTAGAATCAACAACCTAGTTTCAGAATAAGTTGAAATATATGTATTAAGGGGTCGTTGACTCAAAGACCCTATAATGCATCTAACCTCAAATAAGACATTCTAGGGCGTTTTACTCAACTGATCGTTGTCTCAACGCCCCTAAGTCCCAAACAAGCACTTTCAAACGAAACAGGGTCAAATCAGTCAACTCCTAGCCCGGTAGGCATGAAGGCGCTGCGTCTGTGCCGAGTTTAGTCCTAACATCTGGATATAAGGGTAAATACTTTGTATAAGTATTATATCTAAATATTTTGTTTATTATACGTATATATTATTGAACTAGATTTTTAAGTCTGGTAACAGTTGTATTTATAAAATATAAGAAATATTTTTAAGACATACATTTCTAGTTATGATTTCCCATTTCTTGTTTATGTATTAAAAATATATTTCACTCATGTACATAAACTGAAATAATGTAACTGTCATTCATATTTCTACTTCTGTCGGAAACAGGTTGAGGTTTCTAATTATTATTAAATGGTTAATCAAACAGTACCCAACGTTCAAATTAAAGTTAAAAATGAAAAACATTGCAAAACAAATGAAAACACTAATACTAAATTTTGACAACTACAACTCCAAACATGCACTATGAGGAAATTCGATTGACAGTGCCGAAGCCACTCATCTGAGAAGGACGAAAGATTTAATTTCTGTATGTCTGTATGACCGCACAATATATCGAAAAAACGAATTGACTTATATATGGTTACTGATTTATAGCGATCACTTTTAAATTGCTATTGCGGTTTAACCGGTACAGTGACGGGAAAATCGCAGAAGAAGAAATAAATTTGTAAGCAAACTGTGTACAGTCATATGACATTTTTAGATGTGGCATGGTAACACAAGTACCCTATCCATCCGCAAGATATTTCTAAAAATGTCTTTTTTGTGTGCTTTAAATTTTATATGAATCTTTATTTATACATAGACAAGAAGGAGCTCCATTTTGGCGCATGTATACTCATTTTTTCGGGCTGAGCGTAATATATTAGGTATATTGTAACATAATACGTACTTGAATTCTGTGCGCCTCCACTACCCGTATGTTATTTGTATTATATCTGATTGAGTTCATTTATAAGTCTAGGTGAGTTACTGTAGTCGACACTATATACATCATCTGATATCAAAACTTTCTTACCACTCAGTAGCTAATCCCATCGTGTAACTGTAGAATATTTAGCGTATCAACTATACCATGTAATCGATTTGTTAATTACATGTATAAGTTGTTAAAAGAGGTTTGTTTTGCATTGGATAGTTTTAACAGTTTTAAATTAATCTATGGTCAAATATCAATGGAATGAAACTTAAATATTCTAACTACAACTACAGAAACAACAGTGAGGTAGTCTCAGGTAAAGGCTCGGGTGAGGTGGGTTCCTTCCTCCTCAAAATGGTGTCGTTAGCAGACAATGCAATAGTTTTATTGCAACCGGTCTCGAGTTTACGTATATAAAATATACGTACATGTATATTTTGGAATTTAACATCAGAGACACACTTTCTATAAATAAGTTGCCTGGTAGCAAAATAGTTAAACAAATTATTTAAAAATACTAATATTAAAAGGAAGTAGTTTTGGTGAAAAGGTTGATTGGCTTGCCGCATACATCTCCTTTGATATATATTTTTCATATAAAGCCATTCCTATAATTGACAACAATGACTGTAATTCTAAAAATCTAATATACCAAATAAATTGCCAAGTAATGCTCCATACAATACATTGGCCAAACATCTAACCAATTTATGAATCCGTATGACAGGGCATAGGTTTGATATATTCCATAAAAATAAAGGAAAAACCATTAGCAAGACATGGTCTAGAACATAAACAAGAGTGTTTTTACATTAAAAGGAATACACCAACTACCACCATTTCCCTGATGAAAATTACAACAGATTAAAACTAAAGCACGTAGAGCAAACTCATTAAATCATGTTGAAGACAAAAAAAACCCATTTGGTCTAAATTTAATACAAATTTTTAAAGACATAAATTTAAATTATTGTTAAAGATTAAAAATTTGTCAAAAATTAAAAGTTTTATTCCAATCCTTTCTAAAAATCAACTGTTCGAACAAGATTAAATAAGAAAAATTTTACGTCAGCTGGACTTTATCAAATGTTATGCCACTGTGTTTAAAATTTATCATTTCATGATTCTTGTTTACGTTTTATAGATTTGTATTAACTTAATTTAAAACTTCCTGAAGACAGTATTAAATCCCCTGAAATATAAAAGTGAAAAATGGTTCTTTTATTTTCTTCTATTTAACACAGTGACGATAAATATTATTGAACACTGCATAATTTTTGTTATAGGTGAAAAGGAGATTATATAATTTTAACAGTATTTCTTTAAGTGCAATAGAGTTTTTTAAGTCTCCTAAAAGACAAAAATTATAAGATGCAGCCTATTTTAGCTTTGTGAAATTGCAGCCAGAATAAGAATGTTTTGTAAGTTTTATTGAACATTAAAACAGCTCATTCACAATAGTGTGTTTATCTTTTTTAAACTATTACTAAGGATTTTTATCGTTCATTGAAATAAAAAGAAATATTTTCATATTCATTTACAACTTTATTTCACAATTGACCCTCCGCCAACCCCCCCAAGTACAGACAGTACCTGAGACTACTAAGCTGTTATAGAATTTGTAACTACTGTAAGTTGGATCAATTCATAAATTCAAGAGAATGTCAGATCCTACAATGGCATTCAAGCCAATAAGAAGGAATGGCGGTATTTCTATTTATAAGAATTATTTTCTTCAACTAGTAATTTCAGGTCATGGCTTGCCATCTCGACCGTTGACAGGGAACTGTGTTGGTGCAATCCGTAAAATTTGATTTCTTCCACTGAGATCTTTAATGTCCAGGCTACTCATCTAGATCTTTGATAAGAAATTGTGGTCGACAAGGAATTTTGCAGTGGAAATCCATCAGAGTGGTTCCGCCTCGGAGAATTTTAGGTCCAGGCTTGACATCTAGACCGCCGACAAGGAATTTTGCTGTGGCAGTCCATCAGAGTTGTTCTGCCTCGGAGAATTTCAGGTCCAGGCTTGACCATCTAGACCGCCGACAAGGAATTTTGCTGTGGCAGTCCTTCAGAGTTGTAGTTCCGCCTCGGAGAATTTCAGGTCCAGGCTTGACATCTAGACCGCCGACAAGGAATTTTGCTGTGGCAGTCCATCAGAGTTGTTCCGCCTCGGAGAATTTCAGGTCCAGGGCTTGAAATCTAGACCGCCGACAAGGAATTTTGTCTGTGGCAGTCCATCAGAGTTGTTCCGCCTCGGAGAATTTCAGGTCCAGACTTGACATCTAGGACTGTCGACAAGGAATTTTGCTGTGGCAGTCCATCAAGAGTTGTTCCGCCTCGGAGAATTTCAAGTCCAGACTTGACATCTAGACTGTCGACAAGGAATTTTGCTGTAGCAGTCCATCAGGGTTGTTCCGCCTCGGAGAATTTCAGGTCCAGGCTTGACATCTAGACCGTCGGCAAGGAATTTTGCTGTGGCAGTCCATCAGAGTTGTTCCGCCTCGGAGAATTTCAAGTCCAGACTTGACATCTAGACTGTCGACAAGGAATTTTGCTGTAGCAGTCCATCAGGGTTGTTTCCGCCTCGGAGAATTTCAGGTCCAGGCTTGACATTCTAGACCGTCGGCAAGGAATTTTGCTGTGGCAGTCCATCAGAGTTGTTCCGCCCTCGGAGAATTTCAGGTCCAGGCTTGACATCTAGACCGTCGGCAAGGAATTTGCTGTGGCAGTCCATCAGAGTTGTTCCGCCCCGGAGAATTTCAGGTCCAGGCTTGACATCTAGACCGCCGACAAGGAATTTTGCTGTGGCAGTCCATCAGAGTTGTTCCGCCCCGGAGAATTTCAGGTCCAGGCTTGACATCTAGACCGCCGACAAGGAATTTTGCTGTGGCAGTCCATCAGAGTTGTTCCGCCTCGGAGAATTTCAGGTCCAGACTTGACATCTAGACTGTCGACAAGGAATTTTGCTGTGGCAGTCCATCAGAGTTGTTCCGCCTCGGAGAATTTCAAGTCCAGACTTGACATCTAGACTGTCGACAAGGAATTTTGCTGGTAGCAGTCCATCAGGGTTGTTCCGCCTCGGAGAATTTCAGGTCCAGGCTTGAGATCTAGACCGTCGACAAGGAATTTTGCTGTGACAATCCATCACAATTATTTTCTTCCACTAAAATTTTCATACTTTTGAGTTTAGGTTCTTTTAATGAAATCCAGACAGCTAGCAAAATATTCAACTATTAGTTTTCAGAAAACGTTTATTTAAACTTACGGTTTTCAGGTACTTAGGAAGATATCCTGGTCACCGACAAGGAATTCGGAGAATTTTATCCTTCAAAACTTCTGTTCCCACTGATGACTTGGTCCTTGGAAGGCATTGTGGCAGCCGGTACGGATTTAATCATAGTTTTGTTTCCTACTGAAGATTATGACTATTGAGAATGACATTCTTGTTTAAACAAGATTTAAAATTGTAGGCATGAAATTTTATACTTGATAATACATTGATCCACTGTTTTTATTTAAAATGATGATTATTGAAGTGCAGTTTTGAAAATTTTTACAGTAGCTTGGTCTGACTTTAAATTTTGAATGAAATTACGTTTCACTTTCCATAAACCATAGTTACTGATGTCAACAATAAAAAATTAAGAAGTTGACTATCCTGTTAATTTTAGCACCTTTATACCAATTGCTTGCTAAAATAATCTTTAGTACTATCGCTAGCCAGTACACACTATGGTGTCACCCACAATCAACATTTTAAACGTTCAATAACTGTCCACTTTGAATCCGTGTCCACAGTAATCCGAACGCACGCTAGTCCGAAACGACCTTCAGTCTGTATTTTTAGATTTTTTATGTTACAATTTTAAATCCCAGTGTGAGCCACCGAGCATTATATCATTAGTTGTAGAGTGTTTCTGATAGTTTATTAATATTTTCCTCATATAAAGCAAACAATCGGATCAAAGGCACGCCTTTACAAGTTGCTAACCTTTTACCTTCAATATACTAAATTATTTTGAGTACTCCCCAATGTCACTCGCAATGTCAGTGTATCTCTGAATATCGCCATATTTCAATTCAACTGCCATTCAGAAAGTATTTTTGTAACGAAGTTATATAAAACTCGAAAACTTATGTACATTTAAAAGATTATATATAATTATCTTTGTAAATAATAAGGCAATGCTTTTTATTTTGGGAAGTTCTTATCTCCCTATAAAATTGTATTGTATTTTTATCAAGCCGCATATAAACATTGTCCCGTAACTCTTTTTGCAAAAGTGTTCTACCAACAGCACAGTAAACTTTATTTCAAAATTTAAAAATTTTCAAACCAGATACAAATGTTTGAAAATTTGACCAAACATTTGATACAAAATAATAGAATACAAAATGGTGGTAAGGAAACTTTTAGGTGCATGTAATAATAAACAGTTGCAATTTACCTTATGCTGGAATCTCCGGGAGATATTTAGGATTTTCACGATCACAACCCCAGAATCCATAACCACTACAGACCAAAAATGTATGTAATATATATATATATATATATATACAAAATATATATGTGTGTATATATATTTATTTGTTTATATATATATATGGCTATTTTAACAACTACCAACCATAAATAAAAGAAACAAGGTTTTTGTTATTCCAGGTTTTTATCTACTATTATTAATTTGATCTATATTCTTGATATTTAGAATTGCTATTTATCGTTACAATTTCCATTTTTAATATTTTATTTGCATTCCATTTTTATCACTCTTACTTGGTAATGTCTTATCATTACTGCTTATAAAGTATATCTGTATCCGGTTAAAAGGGGTTTATATTAATATAAATTTTAAATGAATACAAAACAAATTATTACATTTGTAAATTTATAGTGGCAAGAGAATAATGTACGCTACAACAATACGAGCGCAACATTCAGCGCCGTACGACTGCTGCGCAGTAACATCTCGCCACAATGTCCGGCTGCACGCAGTTGACAAAAAGACCCTAGTAGACTAAAAGAACCTCCTGAACAGTTAAAAGTAGGTCGTTGTCTCAACGACCCTCTTACTATATTTTATCCATTGAGTTAAAAATGGGTTGTTGTCGCTACGACCCTTCTTCACATTGCTTATAACATTTCTCCATTTTTGGTCCGTTGACACAAAGAATGGTTGAGTAAAAGACCTGGTTCTTTCAATATAAGCATTTAATATAATTTAGGGTCGTTGAGACAACGACCCATCTTTTGAAATATTAAACTAAACTGGCAAAAAGTGGCGTTGTTGCTACGAACCCAGTTGAGTAATTGACCCTTTTCATTCATTTTACTGGGTCGTTGTCACAACGAACCTATGTAGAAAATCTTAAATATCAAAATGGGGTCGTTGTCTCAACGACCTGTAGACTAAATGACCCTGTCTTATTTGTTATTTTCTCAGAAAGGGTCGTTGAGTCAACGATTAGTAGTGTAAAAGACCCGTCACCAAAAAAGTAATACTTTATTAGGATAATAACTGGTTAAGATCTGTTCTTTGTCCCTCAGACTGTTTAAATGCAAGTAAGAACCTACTTATAGTGCCTATCAAACACTTGGATATTTAATCCTCTTATACATTAATTGAAGATAAGGTTGTAGAGTACTCATCAAAGGTCGATCCGTGACAGGATTTAAGTTTGTGTCAGTCTACTTCTGTTTACAGAAGAGACCAAGGTTAATTGTGTTGGGGTTTATATTTGGACGTGCGTTCCACGTTGTTTTAGTTAACTTTACTTGGTAAATTCCAAGGCATCTTCTTTGGTGCATCTCAAGAGATTAAAATCCATCTATATGACTATTCTGTTACTACTCTCACTGATGCATTAAATGACATTTTGAAGTGTTCCGAAAATAACTTTGCAATGTGGAAGCGAAGAAATAAGTAATTTTTTCAATAATGGTTAATGGAAAGAAGGATAATTTAAATTAACATTTTTTTCTAGGACTTTCCCTATCTACTTGTGTCGGAAAGTAAATTTCATTCAAAAACATCAAACAGAAAAGTATTTAAACATCAATGAACTCAAAATATAACATTGTACTGACAATATTTTCATTCATACAGTTAACTATTATTTTTCCGTAGGAATTGATTATTGAGTACCTAACTTGTTACAATACCACGAAATTGTATACTTAAGATATTACTCAAGTTTCTTAAATACTGCTTACTACAGTTAATTATAATTCATGAATGACAAGCAGAAAACATGTAAGAATAAACATAGTTTGGTATCAATATGCATGTTTGATATGTACATAAAATTTTGATTTCCAAAATGTAACTAAAGAAACAACAGCGGCAATGAAAAACACCTGTGGCTATTAATACCTGTGCTGATATTGCTCTGGTAGCTTGACTTCAGCAAAGTTGAGATTTAACTTTTAAATTAAATTTTAATTTTAAATAAAATTGCCTTTCAAACTTATGCCAGCTTCTTTGATGGCTCAATTAAATCATAAAGTAATCTGAGTATTTATTTTCGACAAAGTAACTTTAGAACATAAACAGTTATATCACGGCCAGAAAACCTAATAAAGAGATTGATAGTAGTAAATATTCTATACGTAGTTATCTGACACTGATTTACGTGTTTTATGGTTGTTTTAAAATGTATTAAGCTTAGGAAAATATGATATAAGAAAACATTACGTTTAAAACCTTAACGCTTTTGATACTCTCCCACATGACCTCCACAAAACTAGGGCACCTGAAGATCGATGTATTTCTTAGTGAAAATGAATATATCGATAAAAGAATATAAACCGCACAACGAATCAGGACTGTGATGTCATTTGGCTGAACAATTTTGTAATATTTTTGTGAATTAATATCTTACTAATGTTTTATTTTTAAATTTAAAATAAATGAGATAGACCTCCAACGGCTCCTGGACTGTAAAGTCATTTGAACGTACAATTCTGAAATATTTTTGCGCATTACTACCTTACTAATGTTTGAAATTTTTTGGGGAAAAAGTGAGAGAAAGGCCAAAGAACACAAATTATAGTAAATACAAAATTACACTAAAATTTAAACATTAAGATTAATACATATATTGCTTATATATATATATATATATATATATATATATATATATATATATATATATATATATTATATTGGTCGCTGTGTTCAATTAGTCTCTAAGGAACAAGTATATATATATATATATATATATATATATATATATATATATATTTGAAAATTAAAGCTGATCTGTATTCCAAGACAAATAGTTTTTCAATATGTACAGAAATGAAATATCGTTTATTAACTACTCAACTCATTTGAGTCTTTTCTTTCCATAATAGTCTCACCACTTTATCTCATTACTATAGATGTTTGTCATAAGATACTGTCTCCACTGGACCTTAGTTTTTCTCATACATATAAAAAAGAAGAGGAACTACGCAACATGTATCTCATTGTAATTCTAATACTAGGAGCTGTTATGAATAAAACGATCATGTGTAGACCTTGTCTCATTTTACAGGAAGTAAGAGTATGCATATAACTGTGGTTGTGTCTACCGTGTAAAGTCTTACACGTCACTCAAAAACATGTAATGTATATTGTGTTATAACACTTAATCTTCGGATATTTGGATGCGGATATTTATAACCAGTACAATGCTTGTAAATCGTGATTTGCACAAATATCACAAACCTCTACGTACATTAAAAAGAAATGAATGACATGGTTTAAGGTTGTCATGTAACAAACTAAAATTCTTATCGTGTTTTACACGATTGAAACTCACATACTGTAAAATGATAAAAAAATAAAACTAACTATCATATTTTATGAAAGCTTAGGTTTTGATGCAGTTTTTTTGACATTTTCTAGTTTAGCATTTTTTATAACATTTGCGAGTCTAGCATTTTTTTTATGACATTTGCTAGTCTAGCATTTTTATCAAGAATTGTAAACTTTTTTATTTTACTTTTCAAAAACTTTTCTTAGTTTAAGTCGATTTAATTAATTAATATTTATGGAGATTCAGACCTATTAAAATCTATCAATACTTACTAAAAATTTAATATACAGTACAATAGTCGTAAAGTTCGAAAAATATTTCAAAATATTCATGTATTTAAAAAAAAAATATTTTTCTGTGGGTATGTGTGAGTAATAATACAATACATAATAAACAATTTTAATTTCAGTATTTGAGTAATAATAAAAAATGTTTACATTAGTTCATATGTATTTATAAATCAACTAGCTTATACAATAATTGACCTTAAATATTTAGTCTTACTTACACACTGAATGTTAATTACTTAATAATATACTATGTTAAATTACAATTTATATATTCTTAAGGTTTAACTATTTAGTCAAAAAAGACCAAAAGTCTCAACAGTAGAAAAAGTAAGAGAAAACAAAGTTTAAAAAAATTAAGTATTTTTCTTTAGCTGTACCTCTTTAATATAAAACTGTTAAAATATAATTTAATACTTAGACGTATTTAACTAAAAATATTCACTAAACGTTCCACGGAGTGCTAATTTCTCAACACAGAACTCACATAGTTTTCAGGCTTTAACTGGAGGAAAAAGCGCAAATAAATTACATAGAGACAACGTACATTGATAACATATAAAAAATTTAGTGTTTTATTAAAAAACAAAACGTTATGTTATTTCAACTGTTAGGTAACAACTTGTTGTTGCTGCGTTTTCCATAATTTAGTCATAAAATCAGAGTAGTAGTTTAGTTATATTTCTTTCGTTTTAAGATTTCTATTTAAAAATCTTCAACTTTCGTGTACTCAAAATGAAAGTTGATCTCCACCTAATCATAGAAACAGTAGACATTAGAAAATCTCTGTATACAATAATTTACGACCTATGCCAGAACACATTCTGAGCTGAAATGCCCCCACAGTCCAGCCTGGAAGGACGCCGGCCGCACTATAACTTCAGAACAACGACATTAAACCACTGACCTGTCCGTTTCTGGAGCGTCAACGTCTCGCCTATGACGGATGGTAACTGTTGTAGGCGCCGACAGAATCGCATTGCATCCATGGCACCGTATATCTGTTCTATTGACTTATCACATGTTTTGCTACAGAAGCAATCTAAGTTTATTCATAATTTTGAAATCATCCTTCCAATTCTATAGAACGTTATTTTATGAGATGTAAACTATAAGAATGCCAGTGTTTTATTTGATCTGGATGAACTATTTAATGATACAAGTAAGAATTTTTGACACGAAAGCCCATTTATTCACTCTGTAGACTAAGCAAGCTAATAATTAGGATATGAAACATGATTTAGACCATTAGGGAGACAAATTGTTGCCCTTCTGCAGGGCACACACTTAAAACTTAAAAGACTTGTTTAAATTCCCTTATTTGTGGTTACGCATCAGATCTTAGGTGTCCGCAACAAGCAGTCTTAACACGCAAGCCCATTTACTCACACTCTGTAGATTAAGCTAGCTAATAATTAGGACATGAAACATAATTTAGACTTTTGGGAAGACAACTTGTTGTCCTTCTGCAGGACAGCCCACCTACTTAAAACTTAAAAGATTTGTTTAAACTCCCTTATTTGTAGTTACTCATCATATATTAGGTATCTGCAATAAGCAATTCTATTTATTAGATCCTGTTCTCTGATAAACGTTTGGTTCAGGATGTGAAAGCTCCCTGAAATTCATCTCCATTATAAATATGTTTCCAATATTCAATGAGGGTACAAGATAGGGCTACCTACTATTGCCGATATCCCCCTTTTCATGATAATAGCGAAACATATTTGTCTGTAAAAAGTATCTTCCCAGTAACACTCTTCCATTATGAGGATCTAGACCGATACGGATGCCGTTATTGTTAATTTACATAAATATCATGATGCTTGAAGGATAAAACGAAAAAAAGGATTATGCGTTGAGAACTATCATTCTTTCATTGATTTGTATTTTCCATTCAGTGTCTGCATGGATTTTATTTGTTTTTTTTTTTAATAAAAACTCCGAAGTAAATTTTTAATAGCCATAATTATAAACTTTATGACACTTTCTTGATCGAGGCAACAAGGTAAACTCATCATTGGCGTCAGAAATATAATTCACTCGAACCAGTAGTGATCATAAACATGCACTGAATTGCTTGCAAAGCAGCGGGTATCTGCTAGCGGTGGAGATACAAGAGACAATGTAGTCTAACCTTTTCTATAAATTTAAAGACTATTACAAAACCTATCTAATTGGATTTTGACTAATTTAGGCTTCTCAAATATATATATATCTTATATATATATATATAAGATATATATATATATATATATATATATATATATATATATATATATATATATATATATATATATATATTCTGGTTCGGGAGAGAGGCAAAATCAGCTTTGGAACAAAAGAATACCGGAGTAAATTAAAATGATATAAACTTCTTAACATATTTTCTAGATCGTAGGTAGAAGTAAAATTTAACTTTGGCATTGGAAATGTAATTAACTCAAACCAGAAGCGCTCATGACGGTGCAAAATTTAGTAAACTGCGTTCGAAGGCGCGGGTAACTGCTAGTTGATCCATACATGTTGAAACAACAAATGTAGGTTACCGAAAAGTTAAATCCTAAATAACTAAATGTATTACCTTGCAGTCTGAATACACAACGTAATAATTTTAGAATAAATAAAAATAACAGTAAATTAACCGATTTGAGAGCTATAAATACTCATGAACGCCCAAACATATTATCAATACTCCATGGGAATATCGATTAGGCTATACTTCTGAGTGTTGGGCAGCCGTCGCGCCGTTTATCATAAAAGGCGTCTCAGACTCACAAGTCTTAAAGAGCTGTAATATCCTATAAGTTTTAGTGCATTGTATTTTGCGAAATAGTTAAAGCCATTTACTATGCACTTTTGAAATGTAAAGAAACTATTTTATTACTCGATTTGGTATAGAAATATTTATAATTACTCACATCTACAAATGTAAGAATATGTCTTAATTAGATAATTATCATTGAATGAGTGTTAGTGATAAAGACAAATATACATAAAAACAGCGCCTTCAAATAGTATTTGGCTATTGAATATATGTAACTGTCTTGTAATTGTAGTTTATAATGTGCAGGCGCTTTGATAGCTTTGATATTTTGCAACGCCGCCTGGTGGTGAGTTACACCAATGGGCTTACCGCAAAACCTTCTACGTGAAAAAATACATATACATACAAATTTTTACAATGATCGCTCCAATTGTTTCTGAGTATAATATAAATAATAATAATATATATTATAATTATGAAACCTTATATATATATATATATATATATATATATATATATATATATATATATATATATGGTTTCATTATTAAGAATTAAAAAAGAAACTTTAAACGAACAGTTTTGCACACTTGTGTGCTACTATGGCGTGATCTTTACTGGTGAGAAAATAAAAGATGTGATTTGCAATGCATAGGTCCTGTTCAGTGATAAAAGTTACCGAGTTCCTTAGAAACTATGGAAAGTCCTGATCTGTTTCTGAAGTATGATAAGGGCTGTAAAACTCCTTCATATCTGCAAAGAAACTTGTTATAAAATATTGTGTTTTCACGTAAAAACTACAGTTGTTTAGAGTGAGTACGAAATTTATATAAGAACTCTTCAATCAGTGAAAATGAATAACTTTGATTAGAAAGCTCACCTATTAAATTGTTTTTAAAACTATCTTACGAATTCTTAATTAAATTGCGAGACGCCGAGCGGTTTCAAAGAAAAAGTTCTCTCCGTTCAAAGGTTGTTGAAGAAGTTTGTTAAATATTTCACGAGTTGGTGAACGCTTGTTTCCTCGTAGATTAATTGAACAGAGCGGCCAATGTTAGTGGAGGTAAGGTTCAATTTTTGAGAATATAATTTATATGGATTTCTTTTTCCCAACCATATTGTTTTAAAATTTATTAGAAGGGATAGAGAATTCAAACTAAATCTGTTTTCTTGATACTGCTAATAATTACAATTTTTGTATTCCATTTATCGATTAAACTTCTAAATAAGTATTTTACAACCCAGTTGCTATAGAACGGGCTGTAAATATAGTTTTCCCGAGTTTATCCACCATTATAATCCTAGGTTGTAAGGTTTTGAGAATTTTGATAAGAATGTAAGCTGAACTACACATACAGGCCTCCTACTACGTTAAAATTTTCTAAAATTATCAATTGTCACTAAAGTTTATAAAAACACAGTTTATTCACAAAGATAGCTTATTAAAATACCAAACCTGCAAACTACGGTGAAAAATAACTTGGTACTATAGTTATTGAGACTATAATTTTTCATATAACACAAGACCCAAATAGTTAGACTAAAGCCCGCACAGTATAATAAGTTAATAATAAAAGTAAATGTTACATTATTAAATGACTTCCTTTTATGCTTTATTTCAAACCGATCTGCAGTAAATGTAATTTAATTCAATAGATAGTTTGAAAAGGTTATGTAAGTAGTATATAGACTATTTTATATAATTATAAGCAAACATGATTGAGAAATGTTGGAGATTTGTAACATATTCTGAATTAATAAAGATCCACAACAATTTAAATTTAATTAAAATGTAATTTAAATTGTCGGATATGAAAAATAAAGTTACTTTAATCTTGGAATTTTTAAAACAACAATACACAGTTATTACAATTCTTCTTGTTTTGAATATTTAATTAATTCATCCAAAAAAACTAGATAAGGAGTCTGGCAATCTTCTAAAATAAAAATGCCCTCTGTTAATAAAAATTCAATTAAAAAACCCTCCACGAAAAACTTTTTGATAACAAAAATTCTTACAAATCTTTATCAGACTGTAGCTACTACTAAACTTCACATTAAAAAGATTGAATATAAAAATTTAGATTGTTTGAAAATTAAATACTTGGGAAAATTTTTTAAAAGTTTGAAATATATCAAAACTATAAAATTTATACAAAAGGTAAAAAGTTAAAATTTAGAAAGGTAAACAAATTTAAAAGTTTAAAGTACAAAAGGTAATACAAGTCTAACAGATTAAAAACTCAAAAAGTTAAAAGATTACTTTGAAAGTATCCTACAATCAAACAGTTACGTTAAACACGAAACGTCATACTTTAACATTTTCTAGACTCTCAAATTACCAGGAAATTATCTTTAATTTATAATGAAAATATTAAAATAAGATTATTTTACTGAACCAAGGGAGGACTAACAACTGATGACGATTATAGAATCTGTCCAGTCTATAGGCGCACTTTTTACTACATGTCCGGCTACTTTGTAGATCTGTCGTACACTCAGGCAGTATGCCAGCTTGTGCCAGAAGCGACGAGAAGATGGAGATAGGGAGTGATAGGTGAGATGGTCAGACCACACTGACGAAATATGAAACAAAGAATCGATCAGGTCCATTCACTGAGTTTGGCCATGGTTCAACTGTCGCTGACAAACACTAGACCCAAGTCGTTGCCTGATTCCAGCAAAGGGGCCTAGTCTTGGGCCACTTTTCGCTTCACTTTTCTACGGTACAAAATGAAATGAAAAGGTTGTAAAATGAATGGATATTACACACAAGTAAATAACTGTATTTGACAATATAATTGATTTTAAAAAGTTAAATTTAATTCTAACATATAAGATATTATCAGTTAACTAAAAAAATGTGTATAATGAATTGTCGAATTTCGGAACTAACAAGTGCTGTCAGGTTTATACGGTATATAGAAGACTAATTTATCTATTTTACTATTTATATAGAAGCTATAATACTAAATGGCAGTCCAGGGCACTTAGATCAATGACACACTATGATAATTCTTTCTAACTGATAATCCTCAAGGTTCCAGGCTCGAATGAACTCTCTGAGAAAACCTGCTAATAGGACCGGAAATGATGATATTAAGCCTGTATACTCGTATGTTATTTCACGATAATATCATGATGGTATTAAAATTCAAATCACCTGATAGTTCTATTGTGTCATTAAATGGAAAAGCTATTAAATTATTGTAATTACTATCACCTTCACTATTATATAAAAATCGAATGGTGTCTGTCTGTAAGTGTTATTCAATCACGTAAAATCTACTGGGCCGGTTGTGTTGAACATTGCATGGAAATGCTTAGGGGCCCTAGCTAACAAATAGGCCTGTTCTTAGTTCTTAAATCCCTCTCACAGTCTTCATAGTTTAGTTCGTTCCACGCTGGCCTAAAATAGTTGGACTGTTTATCGTCAGATACTGCAGAGGAATTCCACTTTTTTACAGTAATTTGCTATTTGCTATGCAAAATAATCCTATTTATTGGGTTTTTGTAGCATGTAGAAAAGAGGAACTGTAAAATCTAAATATTAATAATTTTAAAGACAAAGGTAGTTCCTAGTAGTATTTATTAATGGAAAATTATTATAATGTTTTTTATAACAGTTTTAATCAGTTGAATTTAGTATTACCATAGACAAGATATACCACTGAAACACAGTAGTTGTAGTTATAACCTGTTCGTAATTATATGAAGGGATATAACCAATAATTTTCGATTTCAATCATACAGCAATAAACAGACTTCTTTATACAAAGCAGATTTTCAAACAGGGAAATGAGAGTGATTACGTTAGCCTTGTAGTATAAAAGAAACCTAGCTTAGCCAGCATAGGTTTTGGAGTTTACTAAACAAAGTTAATCGAGACAATGTAAACAGATCGTCCAAGTACAATCCCTACACTCATTAAATATTAACATCGATTCGTCCGGGAAATGCAGCTTACTGATTTAAACTAAAACCCCCAGGAGTCGACCTTTGACCAAAACTTGATACATGATTTAACTTCTGTATGAAGTATTTTAAATATATAGTATACACATACAGTGTGAAGGCACACAACAGAGTATTAAAATTACATTTAATTTACTGAGTTACAAAATTATTTGGTTGGAACAGAATTTCTGTTGTTTCCTTGTTTGTTTTGGTAAAAAGATTTCTGCAACAATTGTGTTGCATTTGAAATGTTTTGTCAGCGTACGAAATAAACCTGCCAATGATTAGTAAGTTCATTCGCACCTTGAATATGTGGCAAATTAATAAGAAACTGAAATGTAGGCAATATCGTCCAAACGTTTTATTATTTTGAGAGTAAATAAATGATGCCTTCCTAATACAGCTGGAATGGTACTATTTTATTTAAAGCTTCTCGAGTTTGCAGTTCTTCTTGGCAATATAAACAAACCGATCTTCGAATGAAATGTTGTAAAATAATAGAATCTAAAGTACAGGCTGAGAGATTTCATGTAGTCCACAGTAGCCTACTGGTCATTGTGGAGTGGAGCACGAGCTCCTCTTGGGCCACCTGGATGGGGTGATCATACACCTCGGAGATAAAGAGCCGAGCGAGCAGTACAAACAAATTTTGAACATGCGGCTGATCAAAGCCGAGCAGTTCCGAGAAACCCCGAACATGCAGCTGATAGCGACCTCAGTTCGGAATGGTTCTGATTTCTATTATCTATTACGAATTAATGAGTCGTTTTATATCGAAACATATCTGAAAAATATAGAAATTATATAGAACGTATACTACATTAATGTTTATCGAATTAATTATATTAATATTGGACTTTCTTTATAATTCCAAAGACACTTGACAAAATTTGAGATGGTGCAAAACGAATAAAGTGTCATAATTTCATCATATTTTGCATATAGGCTTAAAACGAGGTAAATATATTTGAATATATTGCATTCTTTAACTTTTTACTAAATAAACCTCTTATGCTTTGGAAGATAACATTTTCCATTAATTTTCCAATGTAATGATGTTATTGTCAACAATGTCATAGCTTTCTTTATGGCGTTTACGTAGTATTTTTAGTGTTCTGACTACTTTACCTTTTTCCAATTTTATTAAGCTGTCAAAAAGTTTGTCCCTAATCAGGTTTAGTAAAACACATAAGGTTTTATCCAGTCTTTGCACTTCTTTTCCTTTATTGAAACTCTCTATTTGCATATTAGTGTTTATGCCAGCTGAACTGCTCGGATCTGCCCCACTCTTTTTCTCCGCGGTGTATGATCACCCCATTCAGGTGGCCCATGAGGAGCTCGTGTCTGTGAGCTGGCTCCCTGACGCCACCGCTCCCCCTCTTTACTAGCCGTGGTTCCCCTCTCGCGCATCTACGACACCAAATTGAATCTATTGGCCTGTAAGAAGTGATAATTTTAGTGAAAGAGGTATTATCTACCTACTAGTTACAATCTTATCTTAATGAAGTGTCCAAAGGCCAGGTCGCTTCTGTAACGTTCACTGCCACAGCCAATCAGTACTGTACATTCAGTTGGTCTGGCACATTGTTGGAACTTCCGCTTTCTCTTCTCTAATACGTTATATGTCAAAGCATATTAGATGGTTAGTTCATCCCAGTATTACCATATCTTTTTTTCTCAAGCTATACGTAATAAAACATAGCACCGGGAGCGGGGGAAGGGGAATCATTAAAGATTTTAAATATTTCAAATTTGCAGTGATGTATGTCGGTATAATATTCCTTCAGTGAGTCAGATTGAAAGTTTTCTATAATGAAATCTTGACGAAAGATCACAGCCATTACTGTAATAAATTTTAAATACCTATTATTTTTACATGCTGAGTAAAAGCGACATAAGTTAGAATAATTGTATACAGACAACAAACAAACACAATGATCTAAATTTTGTGGTAAATTTCATAATTTTAAAGTTTAATGACCATTATTTTATTCAGAGGCGTTGAATAATAGAAATTCATTGCATAATATAAGTAAAATAAATATGATAATTTATTTAAAAAAAAATGTATATTCAAATGTATATGCAGCAATTGAGTAGTTTTCAGAATACTACACTTAGGTACTGGAAGGTGAATATCGTCATAACCAATAATCAAATAATATGATGACATGGAGTATCGAGTGTCTACTAAATATTCCCTACTGACAAAAATAACGGTTGTACTAATAAAAGAATTAGATTATACTTTCTGAGAAACAATACTTTCATATGAAGACGTGCTAGTTGAGAAAGAACACTCACTTTACAAATTTTGTTGTTGTTGACTGTCCATTCGCTAAAGCTATAACATGAAAAGTATTATAAATAGTTAGTATTAATTAAATTTCCCACAAAAAAATTTTAATAGCATTAAAAATGATCGAACTTGATGTTGTTAATATAAATTTAAAGTCGGTCTATAAAAAGATCGTTCACCTGATATCGTGCAGATAGATAGACAGACGGAAATGATTTTTCATAGCCCTCGAGTAACAAGCTTTGCTAATACTCAGCCAATAAATTTTATAATTATCTTTCATTGTGTTAAATACGAATGGAATTCCCGGACTCTACCAAATATCTGAAGGTGACTCGTAATGGGAAAAGTTTGCAGAATTGGCTCTATTCATGTCAGAAACATTACTAAATAAGTAGTCTTGTGACGATATTTTATCTGACGACCAGGCAGCATTTAAATCAGCAAATGGTGAAATATAAGTCATAACTCTTCATATTACAGCAATATTTTTAGATTATGTATTTCTTATTAACTTTTCTCAAAAGTTTCGTTTTAAATTTTTTTTCAATAATTTAAATTATTGGAACTAAAAATTATTTTTATGCTATAGAATAGTTTTATTAACAAGGCGAGAGTACGCAAAACAGGTGACGCGTAACAGGTTTCGCTAGGTTGCATGTAAAATTCAAATCTATAGCTCATTTTATCCTTTTATATGCCTTGCAGACTGATAGACAGAAATACGATCATACAGAAAAAATATTTCCACTTTCCAGACAGAGAAAACAAAGTTGTGTCAGCCTACCGAGTGATATGCTTTAATGACGGTCAGCCAAATTCCAAGATTGTATATTTACTATTCTTGTCTACGTAGATATAAAGTTTCATGCAAAATGCAGATGAAATCTTTCTCGTCATATCTTCCAAATGGTACAATTCACAATTTTATTCTGTGAGTTATGTTTGATAGAATTATAAATAAGAAATGTTCCGGTAAGCTATTGAGAATACTGCAAATCAAGAATGGGCTTGACCCTTTAAATCAAATATTGTTACAAACCTTAAAATTGACACCAGTCTATTATAGTTTCTTGTTTCTCCATTAGTAAAAGTTTACCTTGTTAAAATGTCATATAATTTTACACAGTTTGTTTACAAATTTATTTCCTCCCGTTAATATCATGGTTACCGATAAGACCAATGTAAAGTAATATCGAACGCGCAAACAAACCCCATGGAATGACATGCAAAATGTCTACTCTACAATTCAGTTCATTTTCAAGATATGCGAAAAGACGGACAGACAGTCAGAAATGAAATTATCAGTGGTAGCTACATTCTAGTGATATCTGATCAGGATTTAGATCTGATGATATTTGAACAGTACTAAAATATCCAAACAAAATAACAAGAACGTCAATGCACTATTGCATTTTATTTATTGTTTTACTTACGTTTTAAGTTGGATTTATATATTTTCATTACAATTAATTGAAAATTTACAGATTATCAATTTATGATTAAATATAAAATACATATCTTAGCCTAACTTCACTTGCATACTTCACTCGTATCTGATTTGTCATAAGTTCGTATTTTAAATTAAAGAATAAATATACGTAATAAAGACAAATTAATGAACTGATGCTATGTAATGTTATAACTGATCATTACTTTGTTAGTGTATTTAAAAGCACTTCCTGAGAAACATATGTAATTTAGTAATCAGTTGTTTTAACCATACTCTAATAAGACGATTAGATCTTTGCAGTATTGGGAAAAGAAGAAGATACCTTTATTTTTACAATCATTTAAAAACATTTCTCAGTTGAACCCTAATTTCTCTATTAATGAAGAACATAAAAACCAATGGGATTTTAAAGAACCTCTTTTTATGATTGGCGGTAATGAAAAACCTAGCACCAGTATAAATATAACAGATTACAATGAGTGTACAATTAATAAGAATCTTCAAAATGAAAAAGTTATTTTGCAGGCAATAAGACAGAAACTTAACACAACATACAAAGACTATCTGTGTGTTTTCACAGATGGTTCAAAAACAAAAGATGGCACGGGGTCTGCCTTTTATATTCCGCTGCTCAATATATCAGGTCAATACTCTTTAAACCCGTATCGTCAAGTTATACAGCCGAACTAATAGAAATTTTAAAATGTATTGAATATATAAATAATTTAGACTTTAATGATTTTGTTATATTAACAGACTCGCAGGCAGCAGTAAGCGCTATAGAAAACAGCTTCGAAGGTTTATCGAAACAAAATCTAATCTTCTCAATAATATTCAAAATATTAGAATCGAAGAAAAATATTGTACTGCAGTGGATTCCAAGTCACATAGGTATTTCAGGTAATGAAAAAGCTGACAAATTAGCAAAAGAGGCAATCAAAGATGGCACTAAAATAGAACAATTACATATATCTATAGACGATTTCAAAGCGTACCAAAAACAATTATAATTCTCAAAAAGTAACGATCTGTTTATGGGAGTAGATAAAGCTCAATGGTATAAAGAGGTTGTTGCAACGATACCAAAATATACATTGTTCAAAAATGTTGAAATGAAAAGATGGGAAATAATCAACATTCTAAGACTAAGATTTGGTCACGCCAATATAAATAAAAACTTATATACTATTGGTCAGTATTTAACTCCACTATGTCTGAGATGTACTTTAGGTCATAGTGAAACTTTAGAACATATCTTTTTTACGTGCCCTGCATATGACCATGCTAGAAGCCAAGGTTTAAAATTAATAAAGAATAAGTATGGGATGAATGTTCAAAACTTAACTAAAATTCTCCAGTCAAACGATTTAGAGATTTTTAAAGAATTACTTCAATTTCTGAACTCAATTAAGAAATTTATTAAAAACAAAGTAACTATCTGCATATTGGTAACTTAAATGTAACCTGGATAAGGTGCTTCAACCTAGGAAGCCTGATGGACCCTTAGCGAGAAGATAACCTAGATCCTTACAAGAATCCTACGTCAAGAAACAAATAGTACATTGAGGCGGCATGGGATTTTCCGAAGCCTACTAGCCTAGAGCTAAAAATTAGAAAAAAAAAGAAAAAAAAAAGATCTTTGAATTCCCGTGGACTGAGTCCTATAGTCGGACTTACACCAAATGTACAAAATTCACACCTAGAGTGTAATAAAGTTTTTTTGATATAATATAGATACTTAACAATATAAAGATAGCAAATAGTTCATGGTAAAATATTATTGTTTGGATAATCTTATTCATTCTCTATTATTGTTGGACTTTGAGAATATCAGATTATAAAGTCTGTCGTAAAAATAACGAAAGGGGACCTTGTAGTCCCTATACTGCACATGTTAAAAATATAATGTTTAGGTACCCTTAGAACAAGAACTACTTGGTGTACACATGTAAAACTTTGTACATTGCTTATTTGTATCTTTCTAAATAATGTTTACTTATCCATAAGTAAATATAACGTTAAAACAAAAAACTTACTTAAAAATAAAAAAAACCACTAAAATTTTCTATTTTTTGCTTATAAATATTTATTTTTAATTTTTTTCTGACAGTGTTAACAATTTAATTATAGTTAACATTGTAGGACACACAGATATACATAACATAAAAAAAATCAGGCTGATAATCAAAGAGGTTAATGAAAAAAGTGTACCTGAGTGTCAGGAAAAGTGATTTTCCGGTAGGTGCCAAAAACTGCAAACTTGTCCTTTTGTCACACTAAAAGAGTCCAGCACCATACACAACAGTTTTTTCTTCTTCCATATCTTCCCTTTTTCTTTTGGCATTTCGTTTTAGTTTTCTTTTATTTTTAAAGCATTCTAAGGCTGCTTTGTTGGCATTTAAAACCCTATTTTGATCAATTTGTTTTAGGCCGACTACACAATTTTCTCCAGCATTACCACATACTTTCTGAATAACTTGCACCTTACCCAGAGCACCACAGTTACATGCAATTATGGCATATAACACTCCAACTTTTAATGTTTTTATTCAAACAAAGTTGTTTTTGGGAATTCTCGTCCAGATGTCGTTATTTAATGACTCATTTGGATTTTGTGTGCGGCCATAAAGACATTTTTGAAGTAAATTTGTATTTGAAAGGTCCTTAAAAATATGTTTTATTTCCAGCATAATAGGCTCAGGCACTGCATTTTTATGGGTATATTCATCACCTGAAAACAGGCACTTTTGGTATTTGCACCATGACGATTCACCCTTTGGGCAAAGTTCGTGCTGGGGAGAGTTGTCAGTCGAAAGCAGATGAAAATATGTCGCCCACACCGCCTTTCTCATTTTATCAACATTTTCAAGGTTGTCTCGGATTGCTTTACCATAATATGTTTGAATACTGTCAATAATTGCATCAGTAAGCCTACCACGTCCTGAAATAGGTTTCCCATCATTTAACTTTTGGCCTCGTAGTTTTCAATCTACGTAAACGACTACCCATCCTTTTTGGACGTGTCCTTATACACTCCAATTTACTGATTTGGATACTATCACCATATGGCTTGGCCTGCTCAACATATGAAAAAGCAGAGCTGTCACCACCACCTAGATATATATAATTTCAATATATATATATATATATATATATATATATATATATATATATATATATATATATATATATATATATATTGTTCTGACACGATGGCTAAGTGAGATTTGAGAGGTAAGGAAAATCTAGGTCGGTATGGCATTCTTTAAATATTTTTTAAAAGTGTAAATACACATTAGATATCAAAGTGTTATATATCAAAATGCTCGGAAATATATGTAGAATCTAAAAAAATATAAAACTAAAATTTAATTTTTTTTAAATTTTTTGACTACAAGGTTCCCTTTACACAGATAAATCACGTGTTTACATATTTGAGTCCAACTCCAACCATAAAAGTTGTGCTATTGAAGAGACGGCAGTGCAGGCCGGCGCCTTGTCTCACACATGTCACTGGACGTTTGGGGGAATGTAAAGCAGGTCAAGCCGGTAGTTAGTTAAGTTCATTGACTAGTAACAGTAATATAAATATTAGTTACTGCATTGATATGCATCTTGTTTATCTAAGATTTTAATTAATGTTAAGAATAAATTATGGGTACACATGTTTTTTATAAATCACGTACTGCAGTTCATAATTGCTCTAAATTGTAGTATGATGAATTAAAAATATAAGCTATTATAATTTTGAACGTTTTAATAATAATAATGATTTAGACGTAAACTCTCAGATGAAGATACTCTATACATTACAATTCAAAAATCATGAACATGAATTCTTTCTAATTTGTGAGATTTGTTTTTCTTATACTTTGGCCTTTACCACAACAGTAATGTCTGTTACTAAGTTGTCTTATCAGTAGTAACTGAATGGTTGATAATTGTGAGTAAACTAAAATTTTAACACATTAACAGTGGTAGAATTCTCATGGCACACAATTAGGTTGATACTAATCGTATTTTTCTGTATAGAGTCGCAGTGAAGTTGTTAAAACACATGAAATAATTGGCAGAGCTTAGCGAAGCCTACTTCTACTCGTGGGGTTAAATAAATTTACTTTGTGTTTGTCTCTGTCAAAATTGTAAATAAACTCAATACACCCATATGAGATTCAAATATGTTACATATTAACACATGTAGATTAACCATCCCACATGCGTCATCATTACAAAGTGACTTGGTGTGTAGGCTTTTCCTACTTTAAAACTGATATGAAACCCAATTTTAGGAAAAATATGTGAATTTATTATCTGGCAAAGATTTATTAAGAAAGACGTAGACTAAATTTTTCATGAAACTTCATTTCTACAAACATGAGTTATATTTCATATAACTTGGTTTCATATATACATTTCATATTTCATATTTCATATATACATTGGAGCAACAATGACGTGCAATTTTTTGAATTTTTCTATTAAACACTTTCTTGTGTTTTCTTTGTGTTCTTTTATCCTTAAATTTAATAGTGTTTTTGTCTCGCCCAAAAACCAGCGAATGTTGAGTTGTATTCTCTATTGCAACTACATTTTATACTTTAAACACAGTTTTTGGAATATTATGTGTCATTTTTTGGTTTTGTTTTTAAGAGACTTCTTCTAAAAGTATTGTGTGTTTTAAACGCGGTTCTAATGTAATTTGTACATACTCTTCTAATTTTCTCCGATAATCCCGGCACATAACGGATTATGTGCAAATTTATGAAACGCAAATTCATCACTATTCTGTTTTTCTGACTCAGGAATGATTCTTCTGGTTCGTTTGCACTTAATTGAGGTTATCAATTGGATCTAAGATCTGATTCAACTTTCTTAAATTCCTCCTTTAATCCATCTTTATCTGAGCAAAAGCTCATTGCTCTATCAAATAACGAGTAGGTCACCCCTTCTTTGACAGATTTTTGATGAGTTTATTGCTAATTTAAATACTTATTAAAATACTTAAAACACATGTATGTGTTTTCTTCCGAAAAAACAGTAGTTTTAAGGACATCCTTATCTCTTAATACACATATATCCAAAAAAGGAAGCTTGTTTTGGACATCCACTTCCATTGTGAGGCGGATGGAAGGAGAAATACTAATCATGTGATTCAAAAACTCATTCAATTCTTTGCCTCCTTGAGGAAAAAGAACAAAGGTATCAACCTTCTCAAAATCTTCGGTTTGAACTGTGCTGAAGCCAAGGCTTTTTGTTGAAATTCTTCCATAAAGATATTGGTAAAAATATGTGACAGTGGAGAACCCATTGCATTCCCTCATCTTGACTGTTAATTTGACCCTCTAACTCAAAATAATTGCATTGACTGCATAGTTCTAATAGTTCCTTAACTACTGGCACGAGAATCATTCGAAGTAAGAATTGTGATGAGTAGAGCCTTCCGTAGGCTAGACTTATATTTTTTGAATATTACCTAATCGGTACGAAGGTTTGAAAGTCCCATCTAATGTCTCAATAGCCTTAGAAACTTTCTTTATGATTAAAGATTTAGGTTAAAGGAATATGATTTTGAAGTCATTCAGTTTTTAAGTGATCGAAATTATGACAGGGTCCTTTCTAAGTCCAGTTCTACAGTACTTCGGGATATCATATATAAGGTAAAGGCACGCCATGCTTTGCTAAGATTCAATGCAAAATTTGAGGTCACACGGATAAACAATCATGCGAGAAAGAAATGTGTAAATACCCTAGAAAACAAAAGAAAAATTGTGTCATTATACTGAGTGATACGCTTAAAAGATGCTAAAGCAATATTCATAGTTGAACGTGTACCATCATAGAAATTATTTTTCTAATGTGCAAATGAGGTTTCATACGAAATTTAAAGTCTAAAGATGAAGTTATTCTTACGGTATCTTGCCTCATAATTCATACATATTTTTGTTCATGACATTCGGTTTCTTATCAGTATCTTGGGTATCCTTGGGTATCCGGGATAGTTAGCTCCATTTATAAATATATCACATGTCAAAACCACTTAAGAGGTTCTGAGTTTGTTAAAAAGATATTTATTCTGTAAATATCTCATTTCCATGGTGGTTACCCGTAGAACCAATTTAAATATATTCACTAACACTCATATCGTCTGGAGTGACATGCACCATCATTGACCTCAGTATTCCACAATTTCGTAAAAATGAAGCGTTATGGCTATAAACTAGTTAGTTTTCTAAAAATGCGAATAGAAAGACAGACAGAAATGAAATTTTACCAGCCTATAGGCTTCGCTAGCGCTCAGCCAATTTTTAAACAGAAAGAACCTCTGATTAGAATCTTAAGTGACGTTGATATTGAATCTTACTACAGATTTAATTAAAATAAATTCAACTAGTGTCACTGCTTAGTTCACCTGGTGGAAGAAGAAGCTGAGAAGGTGACACAGATGGGTTGAGCAGTAAATCTTCAGGTTATACCACAGTGACATCATATTAGCTGATTAATGAAGTCACAGCTTTGTTAATTATACAGCTCACCTGGGTCCGGTCAGCATCAGCTGTTTGTGACATGTTTCCAACATTATTAGCACTGTAAACTATTTATTGAATCTTCCCATTATCAGTTGTTTTTTTACAATGTCTGCTGTTATCATCTTGAATAGTATTGCGTTTGGCCATTAATACTACGTACTTTCTTCATATTTAGTTGTAAAAAAATTACCAACTTCTTAAGAAGTGTAATAATACATTAATCCCAAAAGAACGCTGTGGTAAATTTTAGTAGGAATGAGTTAATATTTAGAATACAAGTTTTGAGTGGTCATCTTTAGCTAACATTTATTAACTAATATCATTCTTCACGTATATTGTCCACACTATCAACACTTACATTGAGTATCCGTACACGGAGCTCACTTAACTGGTCAATTGTGACATCTCAACACAATAAATATAAAGTTAATTGTGAATACATTTTTTATTTTTCTAACCATTTGTACTTGATGAAATGAAAATGAATGAATCAGGAATGAAAAATGCATTTATTAAAGAGGCGGAGTTAGGGTTATTAAGCCCTCTCTACTACTCAACTTCATATTGTGTACAAAAATGTACAATAGTTTAATACAATTGTGGTAAATTATTTACTTATTCTTTCAATAGAAAAATACAAAAAGGCTTAACTTATACAAAATTAAATTATCTTAAAGTAAAATCTGTATATTTAAATGATACTTAAAATACAAAAGAAACACTTTATACATTTTATGATAAATACAAGATAATTCAAAATGAAGAGCAAGAAGCAAGAAACATTCAATCACTCTAACACACCGATTGATCACATGACCGCCACAAGCACCACCCGTCACCCCCATAGGCCCCCGAGCAGAAAGCCCCTAACCCCCGCCCCGAAGCGAGCACGGTCCTCAATACATATGATATCATCGGGAAGAGCGTTCAAAAGGCGACGAGCCTGGGATCGAAACACGAAATACCTGTCGAATGACTTTAGTGTCCAATAATGTTGTTCCAATTCAATTGTTTTGTTTAGTCTGAATAAAGGTTGATTCACAAAAAGTATTTGCTCCACGGGACCTTTCAACTACCGGCAAAGATAAGTAAAATTTTTTATTAGTTGTTATTTAAAGTTAAAATTTTGAGAAATTTGAAAAAGATTGACTTGATTCAAATTTGCAATTAGATTTACTTCTTTTTAAATTGATCATATTTAAATTTATTTACCAAATAAAAAGATCCTATACATCCGCAATATGTCACAAAACGTTTCCACCGCATAAGTCATCAGCATAAGGTTTAAATGAAATTTACCTTATCAGAATCTTATCAAATATATTTAAAAAATAGTTAGCTTCAAAAAAAGATTACAATAAATTTTAAATTTCAATTTTAGTTATACTGAATGCTACTTATCTAATATTACATTGGGTCCAGTTTAAAGTTTACATCTCGTGGGCATAAGGAAAGTCTGCCTCAATAATTTAAAAGGAAGACAATCCTCATGAAAGAAGAAAAAGTAAAGAAACACGATTTTTAATCGGACATATTTAGTTAGTTCGTTTGCGAAATCTCTTTACTAGAAAATATAAATTACTAGTATATCAAATATACAGAAAGAAGTCTATCTCATCTTTTGAATTTTACTACAGAATTTATAATTAATGGAATTATATGAAATTGAAAATAACAAAATTAAGAAATAATGTTCAGGCTAATCAAAAGAGGCTGACATTAATATATGAACCTTATGTATCATCTTAGATATTGACACAATTAATCCAAAATCATATCAATCAAGAGCAGAAATGGTTAAAAGATAATTCAGTATTATTAATGGAATGATTCGTTAGCCACTCATCCACATTCCAGCAAGCCTTGTTTCATTATAATGGCAATGTTAGCCTCCATTCAGTGATTACAGTAAACATTGTTTTCAATACAGGTAAACAACTGCATGGCCACTCTTACGGACATTGTTACTTTCTTACCTCATGATACTTTTTCTCTATTCCAACTCTTTCATTTTGCATTACATTCACCTACGTGTTGTACCATATTTCAAGTGGACTTTTACGTATGCTATTATTAAAATTTTAACAGTTTAAAAATTATTAGGCGTTCAACAGAAATAAAAGATTAATTTCTTGTAATTTATTTATGATTTATTGATATTTGATAGAGGCGATTATCAGTCTTTGGGATAAAAAAGAACGGTTTTATATAGTTTTAAGGATAAACAATACCTTTACAAATACCTATATTTAATGCCAATAGCAGCTTAAATAGGAAAAGTAGTCAATTAAATTTAAAAAGCAGAAAACATTGGCCAACTCTTCCCACTACAACTCACTAAAAAGTAAGAATTTGATATTTGAAAGCTTTTTAAATTAATACGTATTCGTACTGAAAGTGAGTTATTTTAAAAACAGTTAAACTTTAAATATATATTATAAATAAATTTAACTAGTTTCACTGCTTACTTCACCTGTTGGAAGAAGAAGCTGAGAAGGTAACACAGATGGGTTGAGCAGTAAACCTCCAGGTTATGCCACAGTGACGTCATATTAGCTGATTAATGAAGTCACAGCTTTGTTAATTATACAGCTCACCTGGGTCCGGTCAGCATCAGCTGTTTGTGTCATATTTCCAACATTATTAGCACTGTAAACTATTTATTGAATTTTCCCAGTATCGGTTGTTTTTTTACAATGTCTACTGTTATCATCTTGAATAATGGACTAATAGTTGTTGCGTTTGGCCACGCAATTTATTCATATTTAGTTGTAAAAAAATTACTACTAACTTCTTAAAAAGTGTAATAATACTATCCCAAAAGAACGCTGTAGTAAATTTTAGATAAGTTGTGAGTGGTCATCTTTAGCTAACATTTATTAACTAATATCATTCTTAGATAATACGACGTATATTGTCCAATTATCATCACTTACATTGAGTATCCTTACACGGAGCTCACTTAACTGGACAATTGTGACATCTCATCACAATAAATATAAAGATAACTGTTAAGACATTTTTTATTTTTCTAACCATTTTTACTTGATGAAATGAAAATGAATGAATGAGGAATGAAAAATGCCTTTATTAATGAAACGGAGTTAGGGCTATTAAGCCCTCTATACTTCTCAACTTCATATTGTGGACAGAAGATGTACAATAGTTTAATACAATTGTGGTAAATTATTTACTTATTCTTTAAATAGAAAAATAAAAAATGCTTAACTTATACAAAATTAAATTATCTTAAAGTAAAATCTGTATATTTAAATGATACTTAAAATACAAAAGAAACACTTTATACATTTTATGATAAATACAAGATAATTCAAAATGAAGAGCAAGAAGCAAGAAACATTCAATCACTCTAACATACCGATTGATCACATGACCGCCACAAGCACCACCCGTCACCCCCATAGGCCCCCCAGCAGCAAGCCCCTAACCCCCGCCCGGAAGCGAGCAAGGTCCTCAATACATATGATATCATCGGGAAGAGCGTTCAAAAGGCGACGAGCCTGAACAGTAAAGGACATTAAAAAATATTGAAAGATGAATTGGAATTGATAGTATTGTAGCTCCCTTCTTGTAGGTCGTTCACTAATATCAGAGATAAAGTTGAAATGATCGGACAGATTGAAAGGATATTTGGTTTTGATAAATAATTGTAGAATAGAAAGAATGTGGAATTTACGTAGTTGATGAAGTTTCATGAGTGGAAATTGCTGAAGATATTGTGTAACGTGCTCATAATGTCTGAGATTAAAAATAAATCTAATACAGTAGTTGTGGGTAAGCTGGAGTCATGTCACTCATCACGACTACAGTAGTCAAAGTGTGGTAGTATACGAGTCTTAACGAGCATCACTCACGTATCATCAAGCAAGATACAAATACAAATAATGTTTATGTCTATTTCGAAATTGATTTGAAAGATTAAATTATATTTTAAGAATAAATACATACAGTTATACCGGCGTGGGTAGCGAATAATACGTTGACAATGTTGTTTTCGGCTCGGCAACGGCTTCGTTATCTGATGACGAGACCAGCTACGGTAATGGAATATGCAAAACTCGTCACTTTATAGCGATGAATGCTTCCGCCAGATTGACTTGATCTGTTACACTTAATTAAAACAGATCAGCTGTGATAGTCCGCTGTGTAACTGGTCACCGCACGTATACAGGTTGACAGTAAACTAATACATCTGCTCATGTTTAGATGAACTAATTACATGTAACGTGTACCATGTTCCATTGGGTTTATTTATGTGACACAGGCATTTTATATTTTAACTAGAATTGGTAATGGAAAACTATAAAGTTCATGGTTTAATGGATCTATGATTCAAATCGGCTGCTTTTATTTTGTTTGAAACTATTTGAAGGGACAAATATTTAAGCAGAAAACTTGTTAAAACCAACTATACCAGATTGATTTGGGCATAACTAACCACTGCAGGGAATCAACAGTTTTACTCGTATATGCCATTGGCCTTTATCAATGTTCACTTTTTAATCTTTGTATAAATTTTGCATCGAATACGGTTTCTTTGTATAAAAGAAAAATATATTTGTATAATGATACTTAGTAGGAAATTCGTAATATATTTTATATAATTATAACTATATTATATTTTACTGTCTTAAATAAATAACCTATTAAAAAAATTCCAGTATGGAAAGAAAAAAATCTAACACTACAAAGAGAATCCATCCTGAAAGTAATTAGATGTAAATTTGAGGTAATCAGTGTATAATAATGGTTTATCATCACAAACCATCCAAAAATTTATAGCTACTGCATAATTTCTTACCTTATATCATCTACAGCCATTTACCTCCAATTTACCATATTTTTGGCCAGCGATACCAGAAAATATGAAAAAACGAAACTGTAGGCTGAAAAAATCCCCACGTGATACAGGCGATATATTGTAGAAAACAAGGTGAAACATTTGAGGGGAACCATTAAAAGGTGCCAATACATCAAGAATTTTGAATAAGCAATAATACAGTGTTGAGCAAGGGAGCACAGTCAGAAAGAGTAACCATATAAAACTATGGCCGTTGCATTTTTATAATCACTGTAATGGAATGATAATGTGTACCCAGGCTGACAGGGGATGGACACGTGAATGAGGGTGTAACGAACTCTCTTCTCCTCACCATTCCCATACTCTAGCCAGGCTTGATTGTTCATTTGGCCATCTCGGCTCCGGACCGGTCGACTATGGATTTTTAATTAAATGCTTATTTCTGGTGCCTCACTCAGTTAACATGAAACCACAAAACTCTCATACCAATTTATCCAATCGCTGCAGACTCTCATATCCTGATTGAGTGGTGCTTGTTAAATATTCTGTTGATTACTGTCCACACAAACAATATACAGAATGAGAACATTTTTAATTAGGAAATCAGTATATAAAATAACAAGTTTAATAATGTTTATTCAGAGTTATTACATATAAGTTACATTATGTTATTTTTCCAACGAGCATTTGCTAGTTCCAACAAGTTAAACTTGTAAAAGTATTGCCACCTAACCGTATTATTAATTGATTTCAACAATTTTAACATAACTTTTACCTCTTACAGCAATATTGGAATGTATATAAATAACACTCACGCATACCCTGATACATTCCACATGTTTTATTACACCTCCTGATCTTCTAATATTACGTTCAATATTAAAATAAAGTTATATTGGATAAACAGTGCATACAATTCTCGGTTTAATTCCAACACGCTTTTAATACCTATGCAATAGTTTTAATCTTATAGCATTGTATTAACTTTTGCCTTGTATATAAATACATTGGGCGTTTATTTTGTTACTTTGGTCAATACTATCTTGGTTAAAAAATAATTAATATAAGTTATTTTTAAAATAGCCAGGTTTTGCCGAAATGTATCAATAGAGAAAGTAAGATAGTCACCAAGATCCTATCTATCTATTACAATAAAAATACCAGCAGTATTAAAAGTTATTTATGGTTGCAACGTAAGTATTGAAATGAAGATACTGAAAACATATACTTTTAATTGCATAGTTTGAAAATAGTTAGAATTGTTTTATTTTAAGTCCTATTGATCGATTGATAAAGAGGAATATGCCATACAAATTCGTTATTTTTTCGAAATAAAGAATGTTTAACGGGCTATCCTCTATCAAATATCAATAAATCATAAATAAATTACAAGAATTTAATCTTTTATTTCTAGCTGTTGAACGCCTCTTGATATTGTAAACTTTTACTAATAAAATCTTTTACTAATGTAAAATTTTACTAATAGCGTACGTAAAAGTCTTTTTGAAATATGATACAACACGTAGGTTGGATGTAAAGTAAAAACAAAATAAAAGAGTTAGAATAGTGAAAAAGTATCATAAGGCAAAAAAGTAACAAACTCGGTAAGAGTGGCCATGCAGTTGTTTACCTGTATTAAACACGTTTACTGTAATCACTGAATGGAGGCTAACATTGTCATTCCAATGGAACAAGACTTCTTGTCGTGTGGATGAGTGGCTTACAAATCATTCCATTAATAATGCTCTTGTTTGAAATGATTTTAGATTAAAATAGTTAACTGTTTCATTATCTAAGATGATACACAAGGTTCACATATTTATTTCACTCTCGTTTGAATAGCCTAAACGTCATTTCTTAGTTTCGTTATTTCCAATCTCAGTACCCATAAAATTAAAATTCTCTTGTAAAATTCAAAACGATGAGTTATACTTGTTTCGGTATATTTATTTATTGCAAATAGAATGGCAACTGTACAACTATCAAAATATGTTTTTGAGCTTTGTTCAGGAATATTGCAAAGTAATAGTAACTATTTAGTTCATATTGTTATAAGAGACTATATTTTATTTTCTATTAATACAGAGTTCAAGTTCTTTTAAAAGTAGAGTATTAAATAAAAATAATTTCTATAAATGATCTGCAACAAATTTAAAATCATGAAAATAAATGAAATGTTATAAATTGGGTTGAATAATTTACATATATGAAAAATAGCTTTCCCTGCAATACCAATTCCCATAAATGATCTTTATTTAAAAGACTAAAACAATAATAAACTAGTTGTTTCGAAATTAAGTAAAACACTGGATTTAAATGAATCGATTATGTTTTGGCATTGTAGAAAATCTACCCAAATACTTCCATTTAATATATCAGTAGTATTAGTAGTTTTTATTCTAAAGCTTTCAAGGTGTTCCATTGTTAAATATAGACCATTCAAACACATCTTAAACAACATAGTAGCTTCTTTTTACAACAAAAGTAGAAGACAAAATATAAAATAATATTGTCATTCAAACTAAATAAGCATAATAATATTCTTTTGGTTTTTAAGGACATATAAGAATTTAGTAAACTTTACTGTCCTAAATTTATATTTAAGGAATCGTAAAACAGTATTGTAACAATTTAAACCAGAGTATGGTTTATGAAACTACCAACGTTTTAAGATTTGCATTATAAAATAATCAGGTACTTATACTATAGAGAAGGATTGATATAATATTTCTCCTGTATGATACTAACGCTAAAATTCATGTAAACTACTCTAAAGTTATTTGTAACGGGAGTATTGAGTATTTTCAGATAACTCAAAAATGAGACTCTTTTCAAAGGATTTACTTAAAATAAATAAATAAACAGATAGCTTACCAATAGCTTGTCAGTATACATTTGGGATTAATTTGTTTCTCCCCCAGCAAAAATATCCACGGCAGGAATGAACAGGAGCGTTAAGAAGCGGTCAATGGAAGCAATCAACAGAGTGTCTGCTGATGAACAGCTGCCAGGATGGACGTGATTATTCCAAGATGGCGTCCAATCATTTCGACCCTCGCCAATCTCAGACGTAATTCTGTTTTGCATTACTTTTATTACTTAAGATAAATTAACCATACTGATAGGCTATATGGATTAAAACTATTGATAATAAATGTGTATTTCTACATTCCTTGAAAATTTCTATAGTGTCAAAACAGTGGTATAATTTACTTATAATAAGTGTTAGTTAATATGTTAATTTTATACATTTTTAAATAGTATAATGTGTACTTTTTAAGGAGTAGTTTAGTCATTTAGGTCGTAACAAATTAGAAATTTGTTAATGAAGCTAAAAGATTATTTTTATATTAAGAATTTTATTTTAATTTTAAAATTCTTAGCTCAACTTTAATGGTACAAAAACAGGATTGTACTTATGCGAGGGCCAAGTGGATTCCTAGCACTTGGACCGTCAAGTTAATATTTTTTTTGCATTAATACCTTACTCATGTTTTTATTTTTGCTTTAGCAATAAATGGTATCACATTCAAGAGCACATATCATATTGTTTAAAGACTAACCTTTGAAGATTAGAATTAAATAAATAAATGATATAATTAGTTACAAATATTGAAATGTCTAATAGTTTGACATCAGATCATTATGATATAACTGTATTTGCCAATTAAAGTTATATAAACTTTAATTATATATATATATAAACCAAGGCAGTGATTCATATGTTTATGGTTGGTTATATAGTTCTTATGTGACAATAATAAGATAGTCTTAGTTAGGCTAAATCTTAAAATAATTAGCTTCCAAAGGGATATTATTCAAATGCTTAAGGAGTAAATTGAGTGTTTACATTGTGACGTAGCAACAAGAGTGCAATGTTAATGTTACAAGATTACTATTTGTCTCAAGTTTGGCCATTAAAAAAAGATATTCCGTTTGTAAAACAAATATTATACTAATATTATACAATATACAATAATATATACAATACTAATATATATATATATATATATATATATATATATATACTAATATATACAAATATTATAATAAAGTTTTCAGGTTGCATTTTGAAACTTTTCTCTCTTCAGACACTAATATTGTCTGCAAGGAACAAACGTTCAAACACTCGTGAAATCGTCAATCTTTTAGCGAAGATAACCTTTTCTTTCGCAACTTTCCCGATATTCCAAATTAATTCTGAATTAATTACTGTCTGTATAAAATTAGATTACATCAGTAAATTGTTCTATGTTTATTTTCTAAACAGTTTTTGTAACACGACAATCACAACCAATTTTAGGGTTTCTATTACAGTTATTATAAAACTGTTGACAAACAAACATTTCACATGGAGACCCTTTATGGGGAAAGTTGCGATATTGTTGTGATAGTCTTATACAGAATTTGTCACATTTCCAGAGACAGAGTAGGGTTTCTCCCGGTCCCTAGGGAACTCCGATGCTTGCATCACTGAGATGTTATTCAAACTTCTGAAATTCCGGTTTCTGTTCTAAGGGACACACATATTTGTATCAACTTCGTACCAATTATATGTCATAATATCAATTAAATATTTTAAGTTTGAATATGTGTGTATATACATGAATAAGAATTGATTCATAAAATTTATTTGCTAATCCAAGTTTCTTACCCGGATCTCCTAATTACCGTGGGATTGTCATACCAGAGAGTTGTTATTTTTATGATTCAATTATTTTATATTTACAAATAAATAGCATGTGATCGAAACACGAAATACCTGTCAAATGACTTTAGTGTCCAATAATGTTGTTCCAATTCAATTGTCTTCTTTAATCTGAATAAAGGTTGATTTACAAAAAGTATTTGCTCCACGGGACCTTTCAACTACCGGCAAAGATAAGTAAAATGTTTTATTAGTTGTTATTTAAAGTTAAAATTTTGAGAAATTTGAAAAAGATTGACGTGATTCAAAACTGCAATTAGATTTACTTTTTGTTTAAAACTTGATCATATTTAAATTTATTTACCAAATAGAAAGATCCTATACATCCGCAATATGTCACAAAAACGTTTACACCGCATAAGTCATAAGCACAAGGTTTAAATGAAATTTACCTTATCAGAATCTTATCAAATATATTTACAAAATAGTTAGCTTCAAAAAAAGATTACAATAAATTTTAAATTTCAATTTTAGTTATACTGAATGCTACTTATCTAATATTACATTGGGTCCAGTTTAAAGTTTACATCTCGTGGGCATAAGGAAAGTCTGCCTCAATACTTTAAAAAGATGACAATCCTAATGAAAGAAGAAAAAGTAAAGAAACACGATTTTTAATCGGACATATTTAGTTAGTTCGTTTGCGAAATATCTTTACTAGAAAACGGTTATGTTTCTTTGTGTATCATGAAGAACCTACGTTGGAATTCTTAAGCACTTCTGTAAATTAATCATTTAATAAATTACATTTCACATATCATAAGACAAATAGTTCACAAATATCTGTGTACAATACTCTACGACCAATACCAGACCACATTCTGAGCTGAAATGCCCCCACAGTCCAGCCTGGAAGGATACCGGCCGCTCTGTAACTCCAGCAGAAATTCCTGTCAGTTTCTGGAGCATCGCAGTCTGAGCTATGACGGATTGTAACTGTTGTAAATCGCCTATCAAACAAATACTATACTTATATCACTTCTATTTGCTCTGCTTTATAACGTTATAAAGAAACTGAACTCTGTATTAATATAAAATAAAATATAGCATGATTATAACAATGTAAACTAAATATTTACTATTCCTTTGTAACATTTCTGAAAAACAGCTCAAAAACATATCTCGATAGTTGTAAAAAAGCAATGAACAAATATACGAAAAGAAGTCTAACTCATTGTTTTGAATTTTACTACAGAATTTATAATTAATGGAATTATATGACATTGGAAATAACAAAATCAAGAAATAATGTTCAGGCTAATAAAAAGAGGCTGATATTAAATATGTGACCCTTATGTATCATCTTAGATATTGACACAATTAATCCTCAGATCAATCAAGAGCAGAAATGGTTAAAAGATAATTCAGTATTATTAATGGAATGATTCGTTAGCCACACATCCACATTCCAGCAAGCCTTGTTTCATTATAATGGCAATGTTAGCCTCCATTCAGTGATTACAGTAAACATTGTTTTCAATACAAGTAAATAATTGCATGGCCACTCTTACCGACCTTGTTACTTTCTTACCTCATGATACTTTTTCTCTATTCTAATTTTTTAATTTTACATTACATCCACCTACGTGGTGTACCATATTTTAAGTGGACTTTTACGTACGTTACAAGTAAAATTTAAACAGTTTACAATATTATTAGGCGGTCAAAAGCTAGAAATAAAACGTTAATTTCTTGTTATTTATTTATGATTGATTGATGTTTGATAGAAGTGATGATCACTCTTTGGAAGAAAAAGAACGGTTTTATATAGTTTGAAGGATAAAGCCTTTACAAATACCTATATTTAATGCAGAAAATAGCTTAAATAGGAAAACTAGTCAATTCAATTTAACAAGCAGAAGATATTGGCCGCCTCACCCACTAAAATACACTAAAAATTAATGTTTTAATATATTAATTTGATATTTTAAAGCTTTTATTAATAAGTATTCGTACTAAAAGTGAATTATATTCAAAATAGTTAAGCTTTAAAAATATATAATTGAGATATTAATCAAATAAATGACTAAACCTAACTTAAGCGTCACTTGCTTAAACAAAAATGTTTCACTTATTACAAAACATAAAATACTGGGTGCTCAAAAAAATGTATACACACTTTGAACTATCGTAGTTTTCCCGCTCTACAAGACTAATGTTATATTTCTTCGCCAGGTGGCAGCATAATCGTCCCTTTATGTTATATTGTTAGTTGGAATTTGTAATATCAACATGGCGGACGTACGTTTGAGTTTTGAAGAACGTAAGCAGGTTATTAAGTGGTACTGGAAGTTTGAGAATTAAACGAAGTTCAAAGACAGTGGAGAAGGGATTATGATACAGAACCACCTTCAAGATTTACAATTACATGCATACGAGACAAATTTGAAGTTCATGGAACAGTGTGTGATGTGCATAAAGGTCATTCAGGTCGACCTCGAACAGCTACAAGTGATGAGTCTTCAACGGCAGTCTTGGAACTGTTTCAACGCTCTCCTAACAAATCTTTAAGGCAAGGGGCACGTGAAATGTGATGTAAGTGCTAGCAGCGTGCTACGCATTCTGAAGAGAGGCAAGTATCGTGTTTAAATTCCAAGGCTGGTGCAACGACGATCCATAAGTGACGACGATCCAGATTTTGTGAATGGGTTCAGGAGATGGTGATACGTGAACCGGAATTTATGGGTAGCATCATTTGGTCGGATGAAGCCCAATTCAAACTTAATGGAACTGTCAATAGGCACAACTGTGTTTACTGGGCTGAAGACAATCCTCACATTACAATTGAAAAAAGCTGTAAATTTGCCTGGTGTAAATGTGTGGTGCGGTTTGTCTTCAAGGAGACTCATTGGACCTTTTCGATTTGAAGGTACTGTAACTGGTATTAATTACCTAACAATGCTTGCTGATTCCATATTCCTGCCATTCGTGCATTATACGGTAATGATAATTTTTATATTCAACAAGATGGTGCCCCGCCGCACTATCACAGGGACGTACGAGCTTACCTGGATCAAAATTTGCCGGGCCAGTGGATAGGACGCAGGGGGCCAATCGAGTTTCCAGCACGCTCTCCAGACCTTACACCACTGGATTTATCCTTATGGGGCACAGTAAAAGATGAGGTGTACAAACGTAAACCACGTAACCTAGACATTCTTTGGAATGGGATTCAAGCTGTGTGTAGAGAAATCTCATTGGACGCTTTGATACGATGTACAGAATCAGTGGTGACTCGTACTCGGGATTGTGTTGATGCTGCAGGTCACCAATTTGAACAGTATTAACATTTGTTATTTACGTTTCATTTACATTGGACTTTAAGCTTTCTAATTTCCTGAAATTTTACTTTGTAGAACGGTAAATAAATTTTCTATGGAAGTTCAAATTGTGTATACATTTTTTTGAAGCACCCAGTATGTTAAACTCTATTTTATATAGATTTTAAAGCTTCTCAGAAAATGAGTACAAACACCAATGTGTATATACTCCTTGTTTGTTTTAAAGAATTAATACAGTTATTTGTACTACTTTAAACGAAATTCAGATCTAGAGGTCTGAATATTATTTCCTTGTTTACTGATACGGGAATGGGAAGATATGATTTGCAATGCATAGGTTCAGTTCAGTGATACAAGCATTCCAGTTCCCTAAGGACTAGGGAAAGTCCTCTGACTCCGAGAAAATCAAAAATTCGGTACAAGTTCTTCCCTAGAACATTCCAATTCCTCGTTTAGACTACATTGAGTTTTCACCTGTTGTTAAGTTTGACAATAGCAATATGCTTGAAAATGATTAAAAGTTATTGTAATATCATGTTGCAAAAATTATTTGGAAAGTAAAAATGAACAACCGTTACATAGAAAATAGTACCAATAGCAGTAGTTAACAAATTGCTTTTGAAACTGTTCAATTAATTAATAATAAAATCGCAAGTCGGCGAATGGTTCAAAGAAACACCGTTTTCTCTTCCAAGGTTGTTGAAGAAGTTTGTTAAATATTTCACAGGCTGGTGAACGCTTGTATTCGAAGGCTAATTGAACAGAGTGGCCATTAGAAGGTAAACTTCGGTTTCATAATGTAAGCACGAACTTTGTTTATGATTTTAGTTTTTTACAACCATATTGTTTTTACACAGATAAACTTGAGATGAATATAAAAATTTCATATTCACACTTAAGTTGTTCTCTTGATAATACGTCAGAACGTAACTATTCTATTTTGCGAACAACTCAGGTGATAAGACATGACTGTAATTATAGTTTTCTCGTTTTTGTCCCTTTATGCTACCACATCTTGACCTGAAAGATAATCGTAACCAGGGATCTCAAAATGTGACCTGAAATACTTACGCTTGGACCTTACCAAGCGATTGACCTTGACATGCCAGGATTATAAACCAGTAAAACAATAACTATGAGTTATTGAAATATGGCTAAGGAAAATAAACCTGCACTACATTACAGTTCAAACTAATACTAACGTGCACTTAGTAAACGGGTCTAAAATTTTAGTATGAAACCAACTTTACTGTGCAAGCCAAAGAAAACAAACAAGGAAACAGGAAATACATTTTTACATGCATGCTGTAGACAAAAATAAATTGCAAAATTTTTAGTCCGTGTCAGTTTTTTCGAGATATCATACTGGCAGCCATACACAGAAAAAGACAGACAGTGTGTAATTTATTAACTTTGAAGATTATGACCTAAAAATGTTTCAAAAGTTGGTAATTAATATTTAAATTCTTAATCGGATATATATTTATTACACTTAATAATACAAAACAGCTGAAGATCTAAAATTACTTCTTGAACAGCCCAATGGTCCGACAGTAAATAAGCTACGATCTATATTAAAACCTATTCTGAGCTGAAAGTTTGCCTACAGTTCAGCTTGGAAGGATACAGGCCGCACTATAACTTCAAAACAACGGTATTAAACCACTGAGCTGTCCGTTTCTGGATCGTGAACGCCTCTTCTATGACGGATGGCAACGGTTGTAGGCGCCGTACTTTTTGTATGTTTTGGAATAGAAACAACGTACGTCATATCGTTCTCCCAATTATAACATTTTGATGAGGTCTATAATAAAACACTTTAATGTTATTTTATTTAGTATTAATTACAAATTTTGTGATTGACACTCGTAAGATATTTAGCGACGCCAGCTTTATTTATTCACCCTGTAGAACCAAGAATTAGGATAGGATTTTATTTTTTTGATTGTTGAGGTAAAAAAGTAAAATATCGATAAAGTTTAAAACGTTTTCCGTTTAGGGCAAATACACATTGGGCAAGAATACCTAGTGTTTTACACCAAAACGATCATCAGTTTCCTTTATTTGAGACTACTCATCACATATTAGGCATCTGTAAAATGCAATTAGATTGTATAGTTCCTGTTCTCTGATCTCCCTTTGTCTGAGGATAGCACACGCTTGGAGCATCTAGAGTAGATGTTAAACTCTGGCTGTAGAAACAGTAAGCATCTAAAGCCATTAAAAAGGTTTTCTCATGTTCCCAGAATCCAATTAGGGTACAATGTATCGCTAATTTCATCATGTTAGGAAGATGGGTTTGCCGGAGAAAAAATTATCCTTCCAATACCAGCCTTCCATTACGAAGATCTAGATCAATATTACTGTTGTTGATTTAAATTCATATCATGATGGGGCCCAGAAGAAGAAAAATAGAAAAAAATACCTTAACCTACAAGTACCTGTGGATTAATTCGATGTACACTTTCGAAATCAATCAAAAAGTGTCAAAAGGTGTATTATTGTATACTATGATTCAAAAGAATTCAAATGGGATTAAAGTATTCAATAGTTTGTAATCAATCTATTGTAATTTTACTAAAAGACCATAAATTCAGTCAAAATAGAATGAATCAAAATAATTTATAATAAAGGAACGATGGAACTAATCGATTTTCAGTGTTATAAAATGTTATAATTTTATTTAGATGAATCAAATAATGGTCACCGACTGTTCAAACAAATGAAGGTTACTAAGAAGTTCAGCCCTAAATAGATAAAAAAATCTAATTACAGTACCTTAACTTACTCAAGGTACTTTTCTTGTTGAACAAGAATATCAGCAAATGAATAAATGTTGTAATTTCTAAATAGTTCAAGGACGCACAAACATATTTTCAATATTCAATGAGAATATCGATTAGGCTACATTTCTGAGTGTTGGGCAGTCGTCGCAGAGTGCCGTTCATCGTAAAAGGAGTGTCAGACCCACAAGCCTTAAAGAGATGTAATATTTTACAGACATGACATCAAAGTTAGTTCCTTGCACCTAGGTAATGTTATTGCATATGTGATTTGGTATAGAAAACCTTTATAAACTATCGCACCATTTTTAGCCAGAAAATATTTTTAACTAGAAAAAATATTGTTGGCTGAGCATTAATATAGCCAATCACTTGATAGGCTTCAAAATTATATTTATATGAAGCTTAATTTCTATACGAGGAACATTAAATCCCATTATGTTGCATGTCTTTCCGTAGCATTTAGCTGAACGTTAGCAAAGCCTACAACTCATCTGAGTGGCATTTGAGAAATAAATGAACTATAAACTTGAACTTTATACTTCTTTATTATACGTTTCGCTATCACCACAATTTCTCTTATGTATATCTAACTGTCCATCTGTTATTGAATCGATAGTCTCTAGAACAAATTAGTATATGGGTTTCTACATCTAACATAATTTTGACTTAGGAAATGTCGTGTAGCAATGTAACATACTAACAACCTACGACCAGAAACAAAGTTACATGGTGAAATTATTGGGATTATAATATGGTTCTTATAACATAAGGACAGACTTCTAATCGTTTAAAAACTAAAGTCCGCTTCTAATATTTGAAATATACATTATTGAATAACGTTTTTTTTGTTTGCTACATTTTAACCAGATCTGAGCAAATGTACTCTAATGCAGTTAGTAGAATCAATAGGTCATGTGAGTAGTATAAACACAATTTATAGTCATAAGCAAATGGAGTAGAAGTTTGGAAAATAAACTTAAAGTTTGTAAAACGAATGGATATTATACCCAAGTAAATAAATATACGATGTAATATATATTAATTATTTTAATTTGATTTTTAAAGGTTTAATTTAATTATAGCCTATAAACATTATTTGATTAGTTAAAAATGTGTATCGTTAATTTTGGGATTAAGTATTTGGAAACAATGTCATAAAGGTGTATACTTTATATAGACTAATCCAAATTGGCACAATCCAAGGCACTTAGAACGAGCTTGTCATGGTCATCTAATATATGTATATCTTATTGATAATACTAAATTTTATATGCTGGAATTAACTCTCTGGGAAGGTTTACTACATCTAAATTTATTTACCTGTGCTTTAGATGAAAATACAGCTTAAAACTTTACAGTGGAAGAGGCAGTGATATATTGAGCCTTTAAATGTGTTAATTTAACGATATTTCCAGGAAATGACATTTAAGTTAAACCAGCCATCGTTCCATTGTGTTTTTAAATGCATAATTTATTGTGAAACATTTAAAGAATTGTAATGGCTATCACAGAGTATAAAAGAAAATATTAATATTACTGACTTTCGGATCATGTCAAAAATACGAATTGTTTAAGCTAAGTATAGATAATTTCAATGATAAGGGTACTTTCCCATCGTCATCCCAAATCATCCTGTCATCATCCAATCCCTGTCATCAAATCAAGCATACAATTTCCAATCAAAATTTCGTGAGGAAAATGGTTCCCCCAGTAATCACCTTTTTAAATTGCTCTTCTAACGACTCGCTTTAGGAAACCCCTACTCTCCCCACTAATTGTAAAATATACTATTGTTGAGTGTTGACATAGTCCGACCGTCTCCAGAGCGAGGTAGTATTGTATATGTTGCGAAAATTTAATATAAAAGTAAATTGTTTAAGAACTACGGTATTATCCTTTACTAACAGCTAGATATGTCTCTATGCTAAGATATGGTAATGCACACCAATCCACCGTACGAATGAACATGACATGGAACAATGAATATAATTCTTACTAATAATTTATCAAATTCAACTTACTAAAATTATTACTTGTAAATCCTTGATAGATTTCAACCACTAATGCTGCTTAAATAAGAAACAAAGAATTCACCTAGGTTAGTGCGGATTTTAAACCATGTATATTGAGTATAACTGTATTATTATTGTATTGAGTATCGGTTTCCAAAGTTAAACGGTATGAATGGGTATCAGTTTCCAAACCTTGGAGTACCATAAACACCCTCCCCAATGTTGTTAATATATGTTAAATATTTTAACGTAGAATTCAAAATACGCTGAATTTCCGACTTAAATCGTAAGCACACATGGTACTCAAACCACAACCTTAAATGGTTGAACTATAAGATTATACTAAGAGCTCAAGGTTGTAGAACTAACAGCAAAGAACAGTGGCTTGAGTGATCAAAGTTAAAGTTAACTGTATGTTTGATGAGCTACTGTAAATGGACAGCGGTAGTCACGTGTCTTTATAGTGGTTAACTTCAGAAGAACCCCTCTTGAGAGGCATCCAAGTTACAGTCTCTTTGGTAAGTTACAGTTTAATTACCACCCGATTTCCTGCAACTGTCCATTGTTCATTTATTTCCTAGATATTCCATAAATATCTAATTAATCTTCAAACAAAACTACTTTAGTCCTCGTAAGTACACTTTAATTGCACAATACCTGTTGCAGATTTTATAAGATACATCATCAAGAAAACGTCATAAATGACGCCCCATTAACGTATATACATTTTTCCTTTCACCCCCTTCCCCCGTATATTTCAACCACTATACACGATGTGACTGGTCTAGACAGCAAGAATAAAACCTCTAAAGAAGGTAAGAATTTCGCGCCGTAAATATGAAATAGTTTGAACATTTCTAACATTTTAGTTTTTATAAGAGGTTTATAATCTTTATTTAAAATATTCGGTTCAAGGAAAAGCATACACAGTATTAATAGGGAATGTATTTATGGAATAGTTTGATTGAAAAGTTGTTATATTTTATATAGGATTTTCTTGTTTTAAACATTCTATATACAATGTTTTTATAACAGTGTTCATGTTGTATTTTAAAATAAAAAAAGTGATAACTAAAATCTGCCCTATGTATGAAGCAGTGACTATGCCTGATTAGATCATCTTATTATTCTTTGAGGCAACTCAGAAAATCCTGACATCCTTTAAGTTAGCACAGTATTTTGTATAAAAATTGAAAGGCAGTCGTGTGTCTGACCAACCCAAGTGAGTAAGTCTTATAATGGACTGCGATTATATATCTTAAAACAGTAGGCTACGTTTGATAATTATTAAATTGATGTTTTAAAAATTTTAAAACAATATGCAACACTCAATTCTTAAGACAGAAGGTTTTATTTTTCTAATAATTGTATACATATTTTTATATATTTCTTTACACGTCATATGTTACAATGATCACTAACTTTGAAATATTAAAGTAATTAATATTTTCCTTATTATTGTTTATATTAGTTTCTTAATTGTTCTGTATAATTTTCACTAACATGTTGTATTTCAGAAATGATTACTTTCATTTTCATTGCCATTATATTATGAAATTATGGTTTTATGGTAACTGAAGTAATACAAATTATGGATAAAATCTTGCTACATATCTTTTTAACACAGCATATATTGTTGTTACATATGTTCTTATCGTTTGAAATGGTTTAATTTAATTTATCTTTAAAAAAGTCAAATGATGGCTTAACGTTTCTTCAGAAAAACTTGTTTTAAAATCTGCTATTATGTTATTTATTTCTAAATGAATGTAAAGTAAAGCCCAATGTAATTGAGTAAAAGTTATAATTATAATCAATAAAAGGACCAATTGTCATCTAGGTTTAAATTACACTACAGCTTTTTTAGCTATAAAAGATATAATGAATTTATTTTGGATCCTTTTTAAAATATCATCAGGACAAAACTAGTAGTGAAATGGAATATGAAGTAATATGAACTGTGCTGAAATTCATTGTAGAATCCGAGGGATTTAATTACTGCTATTAAATGACGCAGTAGGTTAATAAAATTTACGTTCAATTCATTAAGAAATAATTAAGTAGTTCGTAGAGTTATTCAAACCAATCCATAGCCCGCTCAAAAAAGTAATCACTTCAATAAGGTGTGACTTAATTATATGAATATATAATGAGAGAATATTTTTTGGTATAGAGAGAATTACAAATAAATAGTATTACATTCTTAATATCAACTTATTGTGTACAGTACTACACAATTTGTAATGTTAAGAAATTACTGCTTTCATAACTCCTTTCATAAAATGAAAAATATCTCAATTTAATACACTAGTAAATAGACTAATAAATAGAAATTTAACAATGTAAGGATAAGAAAAACAATTATTTTAACGTCATTTAAGAGTCAGGGGTAGACCCTTGATCACTACTTAATCAATTATTTAAATCCAATATAACGTAGACGAAGTGGTCTTGGGAATATCGAGTTTAGCTCTATTTATCCTTCCGCTTAGTGTAACGATTGAACTCTGACACTGCAACGGACTTTTCCACTGGCATCTGAGTCCACGTACGTCTGAAGCGATACTGAATTATGGCAAAGAATTAACGAGGGATGAAATTGCTGAACGCCATCTTGGAATAATCACGTCCATCCTGGCAGCTGTTCATCAGCAGACACTCTATTGATTGCTTCCATTGACCGCTTCTTAAAACTCCTGTTCATTCCTGCCGCGGCTGTTGTTTCTACTGATGATTGACAAAATTATATTCTTGACCACTTATTTTACTATGAAAAGCAATAATTTCTAAGGTTGAGAGAAATATAAAGAACTAGCAAACAATCACAGACACAGATTATGAATACCTACCACGAGAAGTACTCGATAGTCAAAGGCCACTCTTATATTTTCTTGAAGGTCACTTATTGTGTAATAAACAATAGCAAGGTTATCATCATTTTACCCAGAATTACCATTTTACCCTAGTTTTTCAAAAGCTAAGGAAACGACTTGATTTATAGTGTTTGTAGTTACTGAAACAACGTAAACTTTACGTATGTCGTAGAGTGAATTTTAAATCGAAAGATCAACTATTTTAAACAATTCCATACTCCAATCGCGATTATGTTGTTTTACGTGTTTCTGTGTTTTTAAATCTTAGCAATTCTACATGAAGTTTACTTAGTTCACCTCTACAGTACCTAGGATTGCCATATGTAATGTTTAAAAACTAAAAATATTAATCTAGAAGAAGAAAAAAGCCTTCAGTAATTAAAAAAAAGAAAACTTACATATTAAAGCTAAATAAATGTAAACCGTTCCACTTTCCAGGTCAGGAAGAAACAGAGAAAGCTACACAGACGAGTCGAGCAGTAAATCACCTGGTTATACCACAGTGACGTCATATCAGCTGATTAATGACGTGACAGCTTTGTTAATTATTCCGCTCATCTGGGTCCGATCTTCACCAACTGTTTGAGTGGTGTTTTGAACATTATTAGTGTTTATTGAGACCTGACCAGTGTAGGTGGTGCCAGTAGTTTTCCATTTATTGCCATGTTCGTTGTTACCTCCACGAATAATCGACTCGGATGTCTTATGTTTGATCAACTCAATTTAATATTTTATTTAGTAAAATTTCCTTCTTTTTTGGAAATTAACTAATTAACTACAAAAATTAATCCTAATAATAACGTTGTGTTACGTTTAATGAGAAGGAGGTCAAAATACTACTTAAGTGAATAATTTGATAGATCCTATTAAAGATTATTAATGGTTGTTATAGCAATCCATGAAGGATTTTAGAGATTCTTATGAGTTGTTAACTAATTGGATGTCAACTTTAGGGCTTTGAAGCAAAACACGGATAAAATGAGTAAGTACATAACAAGTATTGATTCTCTTACCAATAAAAATTGAAGAAGAAGGTGCAGTTGTTAGAGTATAAAGTAGAGAATATGGAATAGTATTCTACAAGAAATTGTATAGAAATGCAAGGAGTTCCAACTAGTGATGATAAGGTCTTAGATAGTGTGAAGAGTGTAGGTAAGGCTGTGGGAATGGACTCTATGCCACTTACTTGCGGATACCTGCCACTTACTTGGTAAACGGCCTGCAGAGCCTATTAAACAAAAGAAGAGATAAGAAACTTGCCACGAGACACATTTGGGACTTACAACAGATTCTTCTGTCTTTATAAATTAATTTTTAACACCTTGGAGAACAACAAACAAATCTAAAATTGTATTGATCACATAGCTGTAAATATAAGAAATAAAAAAACAAAATTTTAACTGAGATCGCATTTATTGATAGTCAAATAATGGATTATTGTTTAACAGATTTTTGGTTTTGGAAGCCAGACTCGGGAGTCGCGCCAGCTTATTTTTTGAAGATTAAACAGACTGGGCGTTCTTATCCCATCAACCGTGACCAGCTCAACAATTTACTAAATATAGCGGACTGGAGAGAGTATTCTTAGAACACAATGATTCCCGTGCCTTTGATGTATTATACAATAAGTTTTTTATCTTATTAGACTAAAGTAAATAAAATTATCTTCATAATAAAAACACCAAAATACATTAAAGTCATGGATTAACCAAAACATCTCAAAACGCATTAAGTTTAGATGTGTATTAATGGAAAAGGTTAAAAAGCAACCGACAAAGGCAACACTTAAATCCCAGTTTATGTAAACTAAAAATAAACTACATATCAATATCCGTAATCTGAAGCATAATTATTATGAATCGTTATTTGAAAATCATAAAGCAAATTCAAAAGAAACTTGGAAATTAGTTAAGGAAATAACAAACCAAAATCCAAATCGGGATTTTATAATAACCTTGGAGATTTATGGAAGGCTTTGAGAATGAGCCTTTTCTTGTTGAAAATGAATTACACCATTTGTTTCTGTTAGTTGCTGGAAAACTAAATATAAAGAGAAACAAATCTGCTGTCTTATCTGCATTAAGTAATAGGAAACACTTTATAGTGAGAGACCAGTTGAACAATTTGGCAAGTATTTGGCACCAGAACTGGAAAGTGATCTTAGAGAAGTAGTTAATTCAGTAAAGAATGGGACAGCGCCTAGAATTGACGTTATTAGTTCACATGTTATAAAACGTATTACCAAAAAGAATCTCACGCATTAACATGTAAATAATTTAAGTTTTTAGACTTGGATTTTTCCTAAGAAGTTGAAAGAGGATATCGTCATCCCAATTCATAAAAGCAGTATAAAGCAGCTTGCATGCAATAATTGTAGGCCGATTTCATTGCTTTCTTCCTTTTTAAATATGTTTAAAATAATAATGAAGAAGTTAATTATTTAGAAAAAATCAAATTTCTCAGTAACAATCAATTTGGTTTTAGAAAAGGCAAGAGTATTGAAACTGCACTACTATCATTTATGGATATGTAAAAGTGGATTGAATGAAGACAAGCGAGTGAGTTATTTATTTTTAGATATTAAAAAAGCTTCTGCTAAAGTTGACAATGAAATATTACTTAGTATATTATATAATTGAGGTGTGAGGGGTATTGTGCATAGATGGTTCAGGAGTTACTTGTTGGAACGGATACAGTGTGTAAGAATAAATGGGACAATGGGGATATAGGGGATTCATAAAATATGGCGTACCATAAGGATCTGTCTTAGAGGCATTAAAATTTTTAATTTAATGTCATACAAACTTTTATGGGAAACCCACATCATTCGCGGATGATACTGCACTCTGTTATGTAGAAGAGTAGTAAGTGACATTCAAAAGATAATATGTTACTTAGCTCCACAAAAACATACTTTTTGAAATTTAGCTTAAGAGGAGAAGCTATTTTTTTATAGCAAAATTCTCTTTAAATCTATAGAATGTAAGTAATGGGGGACAATGTACTAATAAATGTTATATGGTGAAACATTTGGGCAATATAAAATACCTAGGGATAGTATTATATAGTGACCTGAAATTTAAAATCATAGAAGTCTAAATTGAAAGTCAATAAGATTCTGAGGATATAATATTTTTTACGAAACATTTTTAGTAATGACTTTTTACCAAGTTTGTATTTTTTAGTGCATAGCAGACTGCCTTATGTAGTTATGTACTGGTGTTGGGGAGGGATAGATTGTTTAAATACAAAATCAATTTATTTAATCCAGAAGCAGATTATAAGAATAATAGGAAAGGAACCCAAAACTAAGAAATATCTTCCATTTTTTTGCAAAATTTTACCTCTACAATACATATTCGTCTATAAGGTTTTAAAAGTATGTTTTATTTGCAGCAGATGTTTTATAACTGATGAAGCCTACAGGTCTCAATTAAGAAATGCTGTGAGTTTTATTGTGCCTAAACTAAGTAATACATATTTTTTTTGTTCCTTGGAAATATTTTTTTGGAACCAAGAATGTTTAATAAATTACCAATTGAAATTCAGAATTCAAAAACTGTTGCTTTCTTTACCAATAAATTAAGACTATTGTTGTACTATTACATATATAGAATAAAGTTTGTTTAATGTAGTTAAATAGAGAGCATATTTTATTATAGTAAATATAGCAATTGTACGATCGTATTTTTGTGTGTGTATGGTCATGTATGTCCATATAAGTATGTATTTGTGTTTCATGTGAGTATGTGGAATACAATGATTGTGCACTCATAAGTGTAGAAGTAATTTATTTTCTTTCTCATTTTAAAAGAGTAGTTGTTTATAAAAAGTTAGGAGCATTAATAAGTACACATCAAGCCACAAATTAAGTTATGTAGGCAGTGAGAGTATCTCCTCCAATCAGGCATTAATTGCCTTGGAGTTGTTTTTCCAAAGTATTTGTATTAAGGAATAATGGTTTATATACTTTTTAAAATGAAATAGAATTAAGTTTTTCTTTTTTTTATATATTACTATTTTTAATCCTGTGATTGTGTCCTATTTAATGTTGTGTGTCTATGCATGTGTTAAGGACCTATAAATTTAGACTTGGTATTTAGTGTAATATAAGTTATTATACGGATTTTTATTACTTATTTATTTTTAAAGTTTAAGGATATACATTTAAATCGTGTTTGCTTTGTTTTGTATATTTATAAAGATTTATTGCGATTTGTTACAAGTCAATTTTCTTGCTTTGTACAGATTAAGTGTTATTTTTTTGGAATAAATGTTATTACTATTATATTTGTACTGAAGTTTTGATTGTGTTTTGAGTACCCACATAGAAATAATTTTCATATTGCAGCAGTTATTTTTTGCTGGTTTCTATGTATTTAAGTTTTATTTTAATAGATAAAGGTTTATATTTAATGTCAACAAAATTTTACGTAAACAGATGTAATATTTCTATAACAACGTGGATTTACGTGCAGTTTAATTAATAAAATGCTAATGTATTAACAATGTTTGTTACAATACATTTTTTAGTTTTCTAATGATTTCGCCAGTTTCGTTCACAAATCTTGCTGTTTAAATCACCCATTTTAAACATTGGTTATTATCTGGAAGACACGTCTAGAATGGTAACTTAATACAACTGAGGGCAACTGTCATTCTTAGATGGAATGACATACTCGATCAATACTTAGATGGACTATTCTCAATGACCAATTATTATTGCTCAGATAATGACTTAAAATTTTATATGCTCTATAGCTGTTTTTATAAAGAGAGATAAAGATAGAAGCCATTGAAATATTATCGTAAATTAAAAAAATTATTTTTATTTGACAGTTATTATTATGCTTTTTGGTTTTAGCCATATTGATAAAAAATAGAGGCCATTCAAATTCCAGGAAAAATATTTATTCAGCTAATTCCTGACAGACCAATCCCTATAATTTTTTTCATCTATTATGTTATTATAAAAATTGTAATCTTTCACGTTTTTAGAAATCTCATATGGTTTCAAGATGGCGGTCATTAATATTCTGGAATAGGAACTGTTATATAATAGTTATTATGCATTCGCGCAAAACAAAAAAGTGTTTAGAATTCTCGAATAATTTACAAGAATGGTTGTTCCAAAGTGTTATTTGATGTCAACGTGTGGCTACGTGTGGATAAAGGCCGTACAAAATTTTAACTTTTACAAACCATGTAGGAATAATTGTGAACACGATACATCCCGTTGTTCTTAATACATTCAGACCACACTTGTTACAAAAGCAGTACTTGCACATAGCTTGGATGAATTTGAAATTTACCTTTACTTAGCTAAACTTAGCTACCTTACTTACCTAAACTTACATAACTATACTTATACTTACCTAATACTTAGATGGACTACGTATTCTCAAATACCAGATAATATTTTTGGATTATAAATTTAATATAGTAGATATCAAGGTAATTGTTTGGATATCTTATCTATTTTTAAACAATTTCCACTTTATTGAGGTGTATTCTAAGGACTTCTCATTCAATTTCAATAATAATAAGTAACGGTAATGAGTAGCTTATAAATAAAATAATATTGAATTCGAGTTAAAAAATGAATTGTTTTTTCTCTATCAAACCATTTTTGTAATAACTAAAACTTGCGTTTTTAAAATATTTTCTACAATACCAGTATGATGTTTACCTTCAGTAAATGCCTATTCTTTCAGTAGTGTAGGCCTAATATCCAAGCTGTACCTGTCAATTACTCACATGTTCTTCAGAATATTAAAATATCCTTAGATTACAAACAAGTTAAGTATGTTTCAGTTTTTTAATTTTTTAAAAGGTAGGAATCTTACTTTTATGAGACAATATATATATATATATATATATATATATATATTTAGTAATATATAGTAATATATAGTAAACATAAGAATTACATTGCTAAAAACAAAGACAGTTCAAAATATAATACAGAGTAATACAAAATTATTCTGCTGAAACGGGTACAAATTGCATCACTCTAAGATTCACGGTTTCTGAGAAAACCTGTATTAGTTAAATATGGAGTAATATATTCCTTTAACCACGCGTTACACACACACACTAGTTTATTTTTAACTCCGATATTGATGTGAAAGAATCAATTTAGTGTTAAGAACGAAAACTTGAAATTTTACCAGTGTGGGCAGCGAATAGTACGTTGACAATCTATTGTATTGCTCGGCAGTAGCTTTATCAGAAGGCGAAAATAGCGCCACGGTAATGAAATATGCATTCATATCTTTATAGCGATGGATGCTTCCACCAGATTGACTTGATCAGTTGCACACAATTAAAACAGATCAGCTGTGACAGTCCGCCGTGTAACTGGTCACTCCACATATACAGGTTGACAGTAAACTACTGTATCTATTCATGTGTAGATGAACCAATTACATCAAATGGGTAACATATCCAGTTATTTTTTTTGTACACGATACAGGCATTTTATATTTGAATTAGTGATGGCGAATTACACAGTTCACTGTTAATGATTCAGATCAGCTTTAAATGCTTTTATTGTAACAAAAATTATTTAAAAGGTCAAGTTTTAAACCCGTAAACGTAGCAAATACGACTAGACCAGATTTGTTTGTGCATAAATAATCACTAAAGTGGATAAATAAACAAGTTCTCTATGTGAACCAGTGGCCTGAAATCAATGTTAAATCTTTGATTTTTTATCGATTTAGCCTCGAACTATTGTTTGTATAAAAGGAAATTGTACTCGTGTTATGATACTCTGTAAAATATTCTATTTTATTATTTGACACGTTGCTTTCTAAATGTAATAACCTATTTATCAAGTATGATCTTCTTCTTTGGTTTTAATTATTTTTTTCGGATGATAATTTTCACTCAGATGAATATTACTCGTCTCTTTTTCATTCAAATGTTATGGGAGGTTAAAGATGCAGTTAAGGAGGGTTCAGGTTAGGGAAAAAAGAAAAATACCATGACTGAAAGAAAAAATTCGAATATTAACAATGGAACACATCTTGTAAGTAGTTTTTTTATAATTTTGAGATACTCTATACATAATAGTAGTGTTGTTTTCTATAGGCATTTGCTGAAAATTTTCTCTGGTCAGCTACGTTCGTAACTTAATTAAGTAAAATAAATAATTTAACTCTATTCTTAGCAAAGAACATGATTAATAATTTATTAACTCTCCTATGTGGAAATTTATTCCACACAATAATGTTATACAGCAGAGTTTCTACAGAATAGTAGTGGGTTCTACTGCAATAGAACAAACAGTAACTGACTAAGTTGTGCCACTATATTTATTTATACGAAAAATGAATATAAATTCATACATCTTTCGTGACTAATAGATGAAAGAATTTGAGAGACTTGAATAAGATAATAAGAAGTTCACGAAAAGGAAACCAAGTAACTGAAAATGAAAGCAACGCAAAAAAGTAAAAAACTTGGAAAAAAATATAGTATAAAAAAAGAAAAAAGAAAAGAAAAAATATTTAATGCAGAATGACCACCGATAGGGGATGAAATAAGTCTACGACCTATAAAGGAACTCTAATTATGATTTTAAACTTCTTGGTGGCCTAGAAAGATAAAATGTGACTCAAACGTGCATTGTCACTTAAATATAAAAAAAGAAAGCATTTTCGTGAAGAATAACCACCCATAGGAGTTGGTATTGGGTTGTAACCCTAGAAGAACTTTAATTTTGTTTTTACATTTAATGATGTCTTACAGAGATAAGATGGCTAGAATTATGAAATAAGGATCTCAAAAGGCTACGTAAATATTTTTCGTGAGTGCCAACCACTAAAGTGTGGCCCCTCAGAACAACTGTATTTTATTTTTCAACTTCTCTCTACCCTAAAAAAGTAGAATTTGGCACACGTGAGTATTATGCCCCCAACCGAATACCGGCACCTGAAATACTTTACACTGAAAATACAATAGACTGGCCAGAAATATTTACTTTTTAGACCAACGTACATAGAAACTATCTTTGTTCGGGACAACAAGATAAACTACTAAGGCACCGGATTACACTGGCCAAAGTAGATTTTTACAAAAGTAAACGTTTCGACCAACGTATTTATATACTTTTTGATCCGGACAACAATGGAAACTACGATCCGAAGTACTGACTATTTGACCGAAGTAGACTTTTCAGACCAACTTTCTTTTTCAAAGCAACAATCTAAACGCTACTATAATACCAAAAATACCTTAGAGAGGAAGTTGATTAATGGAAAAAAGTAGACGTTTATTGACTAAAGGAAGCATATCAGACCTTTATTATTTACGAGATATTATATTTTTGATAATAGAAACAAGGAAAACTCTGTACTATGACGTGTGAAATATAATTGATTCGAACCAGAAATGCTTCTTACGCGCTAAACCGAAAAATGAGAGCTTGTCAAATTTTTAAGCTTTTGACCCTTTTGTAAATAAATGAAATAACTGAATAACTGAAAATTGTCTTCGTCTAAGTCAAAATATCATAGGAGCCTTTCATATTACACATTGAAGTGTTTTCACTAAGAATTCTACGGACTTAGTATTAATCTTCTCTGGCATAAAATATTGCATATAACCTATCACAAAAAAAGTGTTGAAGCTAGTCATTCAAGTATTATGGAATGTTGCAGATAAAGTTATGTATTTCATTGGTACTCATAAAAACTGTTAAACCCCAAATGTTTTATCTTCTGGTGGCAATTACTTATATTTAGGAGTGTTTATTACATCATCTAAAAAGGGACATGCCTCGGACATACCTATTATTCAATAGGAAATGACATTGCAATCCTCCGGGTAACTACTAGTAGACAAGTAAATAAAGATTACGCTTGAAAAGACGAAAATTGAGCAAAACTGACTGTCAGTTGCTAACCGTGATAGAAAATTAGTTCACTTATCGCTTGCTGATCCATAATAACATCTAATTGATTATTAATACTGAGTTGCCTAAGTAGGATTCCCTTCCGGCTGTATTAGACCAGTACAATTTATACCAGGTATATGAAAAACCGATGTATAATTTATCTCTGAGCAACCGATGAATATACGACACATCACTATCGAAATATTTAGAGATATTTTAGTAAGAAGAGTTTGTCTAATTTATTGCGGAGGTTCATTGTTGGAGGTCGGAGTGAATGGGGTCCTTTAATGTTAAATGGTCTTTTAATCCTAAATATTAGAGATGATTATCTTCCCCGGTCTTTCCTGATCACTTTGACTGAAAGAAGCTGTTTATGACCGGAAAAGTATTTAAAGTAAACATAAATTAAGATAAATCCATTTTTCGTTGTTATTAGATATACCAGCAAATGGACCTGGTTGCTGATTATAACAAAAAGTTGTCACAGCTTTTATAAATCTTGTATTGGTCAAGGAGATATGACATATTATGTAGAAAAAATATATAGATTGACAGAGCTCATCTATGTATTTACACTATCAAGATTTAATAAACGAACATTCAATATTTATCACACATTTTGTGTAGGAAAATGTCATTTTTTATATATGTCTGTAATGACAAGCATCATAAATCAACATTGGAATTAACAAAAATATAATTTCCTATTATGACACTACTTACGCATTTTGCTTTGCATATCTCATATAATCGGTACAAGAATAATTAATAGAGTAACAAGCATGTTACTAAATGTTACAGCGTAGCAGGAGCTTCTGCTTTGCATATCCCATTAACTGAGCTCCACACTCGTGACGATCTGATATGACAGATTGAATCGCAGACTCCCCTCTACAGTTGATTCGTTTATTGGTAGAAAGTATAAGATTTTGCAGCTAACACATCACTGCTAAAATATTACTGAATTATATTTTCATATAAAATTCGACGTTCTACTTTATATTTTGAGATAAAAACATCAGAATTAATTTTTATTCTTATTCCACTCAAAGAATTGTAAAATTTATTACGTATTAATTATCCACTGAGGCAATAAACATAATTGCTTAAAAAGGGACAATTTATGTTGTATTAGAATTATAATATATTATTGAATCAGTGAAATTAATTTGATATTAATCATACAACGCAATGGTTGAGATTGCCAATAAAAACAAAATACGGTAGATGTCTGAACTGCGCTGTTCATAGCACACGACTGTTCAAGCGACGTCAGCTAAACTAGTAGGGATGAAAATATCGAATAAAAGTGACCAAAAATTCATTGCAATTGCAAATATTGGCTCAATAATGTATAGTTGTTTTTCCATTACATAAAAATATTAACAAAGTAATTGTAAATTTCAAAAGGGTTGCAGGAAAAAGTTATGACTGAAGTGTCAGCGTATGGAACCTTTTTGAGGTTTTATGTGGTATGCCATGAGAGACAGGGCACGGTACATTAACATAATTGCCAAATTTCATGAAAGGTTAAGTCTTCATGTTCACGTATATGGCCTATGAAAGTAATAAGGAATTTTACTAGAAACATTTATAGGCAGTGAAAGTACCCAATGAAGTGATCGTGGCAGGAACTATAACATCAGGTATTATATTTTGAGTTGGAAACGTCGCAGTGGAGTGTCAGACAGGAAACAGTGTATGCTGTAAAGTTGAGCAATGGCGTGGAAATGTTATGGTTTATGGACATAAACAATTTCTTCTAATAGTTGTATTGGTTTCTGATTTAACTAGTGAATTAGTGGTGTTTCGTCAATCACAAAATACATGCTTAGTAGTTGGTGTCCGTATTTTGCACACGATTTGACAAGTCCTGTAGTAGAGGACAATCTAATTCCTCTTTGCTAAAGCCTTAGCTCTCCTGAAAAGAATATAGGAGTTATACATTTTAAGGCTATAGTTAACTTTATAATTGGTTCTTTTAATTACTGAATAGGGTTCTTAATAATCTGAATACACCTGCCTTAGGGTTTTGTTGTTAATATGATGAAGAAGATAGAAAGTCAAAGTACAATTAACCCGGTCATTTGAGCAAGAGCTCATGCGTTATCTGCCTATATAAGTTACTAAACATATTATGCAGCTTGACGAACAAGGATTGAGTGGTGTATTTATACACCGCAACTTAAACGAAATAATGTAATATTAAGTTCATAGTTTCTCCATTAATAACCATGGTCCCAGGAGAGTCCAAAAGTTCTTGGATGAACTGTCACACATGAATACTTCACAAGGTAAATTCCAGAATAAAGTAATCGCATTAGAGTCTAAGCTTCCATGGCAATTTATGTATTTATATGAAAAGATTGATTTGAAACATTGAAAGTATGTACTAGATGTTTCGTACTGTAATATTACGCTTTAAAAGAAATTTGAAATATTATTAGATTTAATAAATAAAATAAATGCCAGAATATATTTAGATAACATTTAATTTCTGAAAATCAACAAAGACAATCTAAATTGTCTTAAAGAAAAAAAAACTAGAATAATACTAGGTTAACTTAGAAATAAATGTACGATGTATCTATCTATTATAATCTATGTTAAATTGTACAGTCTCTCTCTCACCCTCTCTCTCTCTCTCTCTCTCTCTCTCTCACTCTCTCTCTCTCTCTCCCCCCTTTGTCACTCCCTCTCTCCCTCTCTTTAAAAAAACACTAACACTCTGTCACAATTTTAGTATGATCAATATTTATACATCGTGATCAATACAAGATATCATTAAAATGAACAATACAGTGTTAACAAAATAGGGAATACAGCCATAAAGAGTAACCATATAAAGCTATGGCCGTTGCCTTGTTATAATCACTGTAATGGAAGGATAATGTGTAACCAGACTGACAGGGGATGTACACGTGAATGAGGATGTAACGAACCCTCCTCTACTCACCATTCCCATACTCTAGCCAGGCTTGATTGTTCATTTGGCCATCTCGGCTCCGGACCGATCGAATATGGATTTTTAATTTAAATGTTCATATTTGGTGCCTCACTTAGTTAACATGAAGCTACGAAACACTCATATAAGTTTATCCAATCACTGCAGACTCTCAGATCCTGATTAAGTGGTGTTTGTTAACTGTGATATTGACTACTGTCTACACAAATAATATACAGTATTGAGAGCATTTTTCATTATGAACTTAAATCCAGTTTGATACGTGTCAAACATGTTGAAACGCATGCAATCCTCCTAACTCCTTAGTTGTGGAGCGATATATGTTTCTCATGTATGTTAATATTGGAGATTTCTTCTATTTTAAAACCATATAATATGTAGTGACTATTAAATTGCAAGAGGCAGGTGTTGCATCAGTAAATTTAAGGTGACATATAATTCATTGGCGAGTAGCCGCAGCAGGTGTCAAATCAGGTGATAAATGATGACAGCTGTAGTCAACTAATCGTCAGCCCTGGGTACACTGCATCTAACCTTTGGATGACGGGCTTTGTGAAGTCCCGTACATAGAGTAAACAAATTTTATTTTTCTGTACGTTATTAATTATGTAGTTAAATTATAAATTTAAAATTTTATATTCATACTTTAATTTGTATTATTGCCTATTCCAACAACGTTGAACGTGTGAAAGTATTGACACCCAATCCTATAATTTATTGATTTGAACAATTTAAAAATATTGGCCCTCTCGGCTCCAGACCGGTCGACTATGGATTTTTAATTAAATGCTTATTTCTGGTGCCTCACTCAGTTAACATGAAACCACAAAACTCTCATGTCAATTTATCCAATCGCTGCAGACTCTCATATCCTGATTGAGTGGTGCTTGTTAAATATTCTACACTTATAAATATTCTTGATTACTGTCCACACAAACAATATACAGTATGAGAACATTTTTAATTAGGAAATCAGTATATAAAATAACAAGTTTAATAATGTTTATTCAGAGTTATTACATATACATTATGTTATTTTTCCAACGAGCATTTGCTAGTTCCAACAAGTTAAACTTGAAAAGTATTGCCACCTAACCGTATTATAAATTGATTTAAACAATTTTAACATAACTTTTACCTCTTACGGCAATATTGGAATGTACATAAATAACGCTCACGCATACCCTGATACATTCCACATGTTTTATTACACCTCCTGATCTTCTAATATTACGTTCAATATTAAAATAAAGTTATATTGGATAAACAGTGCATAGAATTCTCGGTTTAATTTCAACACGCTTTTAATACCTATGCAATAGTTTTAATCTTATAGCATTGTATTAACTTTTGCCTTGTATATAAATACAATGGGCGTTTATTTTGTTACTTTGGTCAATACTATCTTGGTTAAAAAATAATTAATATAAGTTATGTTTAAAATAGCCAGGTTTTGCCGAAATGTATCAATAGAGAAAGTAAGATAATCACCAAGATCCGTAAAATATTTGTTAATAAAAATACCAGCAGTATTAAAAGTAATTTTAAGGTTGCAACGTAAGTATTGAAATGAAAATACTGAAAACGTATACTTTTAATTGCATAGTTTGAAAATAGTTTGAATTGTTTTATTTTAAGTCTGATTGATCGATTGATAAATAGGAATATGCCATAAAAATTCGTTATTTTTTCGAAATAAAGAATGTTTAACGGGCTATCCTCTATCCTCTATCAATAAATCATAAATAAATTACAAGAATTTAATATTTTATTTCTAGCTGTTGAACGCCTGTTGGTCTTGTAAACTTTTACTAATAAAATCTTTTCTAATGTAAAATTTTACTAATAGCATACGTAAAAGTCCTTTTGAAATATGTTACAACACGTAGGTTGGATGTAAAGTAAAAACAAAATAAAAAAGTTAGAATAGTGAAAAAGTATCATAAGGCAAAAAAGTAACAAAGTCGGTAAGAGTGGCCTTGCAGTTGTTTACCTGTATTAAACACGTTTACTGTAATCACTGAATGGAGGCTAAAATTGTCATTCCAATGGAATAAGACTTCTTGTCGTGTGGATGAGTGGCTTACAAATCATTCCATTAATAATTTTCTTGATTGAAATGATTTTGGATTAAAATAGTTAATTGTTTCATTATTTAAGATGATACATAAGGTTCACATATTTATTTCAGTCTCGTTTGAATAGCCTAAACGTTATTTCTTAGTTTTGTTATTTCCAATCTCACTGCCCATAAAATTAAAATTCTCTTGTAAAATTAAAAAACGATGAGTTATACTTCTTTCGGTATATTTGTTTATTGCAAATAGAATGGTAACTCTATAAAATATGTTTTTGAGTTTTGTTCAGGAATATTGCAAAGTAATAGTAACTATTTAGTTTATATTGTTATATGAGACTATATTTTATTTTCTATTAATACAGAGTTCAGTTTCTTTTAAAAGTAGAGTATTAAATAAAATAATTTCTATAAATGATCTGCAAAAAAATTTAAAAATCATGTAAAATGAATGAAATGTTATAAATTGGGTTGAATAATTTACATATATGAAAAATAGCTTTCCCTGCAATATCAATTCCCATAAATGTTCTTGATTTAAAACACTAAAACAACGATAAACTAGTTGTTTAGAAATTAAGTGAAACACTGTATTTAAATAAATCGATTATTTTTTGGCATTGTAGAAAATCTACCCAAATAATTGCCTTTAATATATCAGTAGTATTAGTAGTTTTCCTTCTAAAGCTTTCAAGGTGTTCAATTGTTAAATATAGACCATTCAAACACATCTTAAACAACATAGTAGCTTCTTTTTACAACAAAAGTAGAAGACAAAATATAAAATAATATTGTCATTCAAACTAAATAAGCATAATAATATTCTTTTGGTTTTTAAGGACATATAAGAATTTAGTAAACTTTACTGTCCTAAATTCATATTTAATGAATCGTAATATAGCGTTGTAACAATTTAAACCAGAGTATGGTTTATGAAACTACCAACGTTTTAAGATTTGCATTATAAAATAATCAGGTACTTACACTATAGAGAAGGATTGATATAATATTGCTCCTGTATGACACTAACGTTGAGATTCATGTAAACTTCTCTGAAAGTAATTTGTAAACGGGAGTATTAAGTATATTCAGATAACACAAAAATAAGACTATTTTGAAAGGATTTACTTAAAATAAATAAATAAACAGATAACTTACCAATAGCTTGTCAGTATACATCTGGATTAATTTGTTTCTCCCCCAGCAAAAATATCCACGGCAGGAATGAACAGGAGCGTTAAGAAGCGGTCAATGGAAGCAATCAACAGAGTGTCTGCTGATGAACAGCTGCCAGGATGGACGTGATTATTCCAAGATGGCGTCCAATCATTTCAACCCTCGCCAATCTCAGACGTAATTCTGTTTTGCATTACTTTTATTACTTAAGATAAATTAACCATACTGATAGGCTATATGGATTATAACTATTGATAATAAATGTGTATTTCTACATTCCTTGGAAAATTTCTATAGTGTAAAAACAGTGGTATAATTTACGTATAATAAGTGTTAGTTAATAATATGTTAATTTTATACATTTTGAAATTGTATAATGTGTACTTTTTAAGGAGTAGTTTAGTCATTAAGGTCGTAACAAATTAGAAATTGGTTAATGAAGTTAAAATATTATTTTTATATTAAGAATTTAATTTTAATTTTAAAATTCTTAGCACAAATTTAATGGTACAAAAACAGGATTGTACTAATGCGAGGGCCAAGTGGATTCCTAGCACTTGGACCATCAAGTTAATATTTTTTTACTTTAATACCTTACTCATGTTTTTATTTTTGCTTTAGCAGTAAATGGTATCACATTCAAGAGCACATATCATATTGTTTAAAGAACTGTACTAACCTTTGAAGATTAGAATTAAATAAATAAATCTTATAATTAGGTACAAATATCGAAATGTCTAATAGTTTGAAATCAGGTCAATATGATATGACTGTATTTGCCAATTAAAGTTATATAAACTTTAATTTTATACATATAAAACCAAGGCAGTGATTCGTATGTTTATGGTTGGTTATATAGTTCTTATGTTTCAATAATAAGATAGTCTTAGTAAGACTAAATCTTAAAATAATTGGCTTCCAAAGGGATATTATTCAAATGCTTAAGGAGTAAATTGAGTGTTTACATTGTGACGTAGCAACAAGAGACCAGCTTTAATGTTACCTATTTGTCTCAAGTTTGGCCATTAAAAAAAATGATAATACGTTTGTAAAACAAATATTATACTAAATAAAGTTTTCAGGTTGCATTATGAAACTTTTCTCTTTTCAGACACTAATATTGTCTGCAAGGAACAAACGTTCAAAAACCCGTGAAATCGTCAATCTTTTAGCGAAGATAATCTTTTCTTTCGCAACTTTCCCGATATTCCAAATTAATTATGAACTAATTACTGTCTGTATAAAATTAGATTACATCAGTAAATTGTTCTATGTTTATTTTCTAAACAGTTTTTGTAACACGACAATCACAACCAATTTTAGTGTTTCTATTACAGTTATTATACAAACTGTTAACAAACCAACATTTCACATGAAGACCCTTTATAGGGAAAAGTTGCGATATTGTTGTGATAGTCTTATACAGAATTCGTCACATTTCCAGAGACAGAGTAGGGTTTCTCCCGGTCCCTAGGGAACTCCGATGCTTGCATCACTGAGATGTTATTCAAACTTCTGAAATTCCGGTTTATGTTCTAAGGGACACACATATTTGTAACAACTTCGTACCAATTATCTCTCATAATATCAATTAAATATTTTAAGTTTGACTATGTGTGTATATACATGAATAAGAATTGATTCATAAAATTTATTTGCTAATCAAAGTCTCTTACCCGGTTCTCCAAATTACCGTAGGATTATCATACCAGAGAGTTGTTATTTTTATGATTCAATTATTTTATATTTACAAATAAATAGCATGTGATCAAAACACGAAATACCTGTCAAATGACTTTAGTGAGCAATAATGTTTTCCAATTCAAGCCTTGTTTAATTTGAATAAAGATTGATTCACAAAAATATTTGCTCCACGGGATCTTTCAACTGCCGGCAAAGATAAGTAAATTTGTAATTATTTGTTATTTAAAGTTAAAATGTTAGAAATTTGAAAGAGATTGATATAATTCAAAATTGCAATTAGATTTATGTTTGTTTAAAAATTGATCATATTTAAATTTATGTAATAAATAAAAAGATCCTATACATCTGCAATATGTCACAAAACGTTTCCACCGCATAAGTCATCAGCACAAGGTTTAAATGAAATTTACCTTATCAGAATCTTATCAAATATATTTACAAAATAGTTAGCTTCAAAAAAAGATTACAATAAATTTTAAATTTCAATTTTAGTTATACTGAATGATACTTATCTAATATTACATTGGGTCCAGTTTAAAGTTTACATCTCGTGGGCATAAGGAAAGTCTGCCTCAATAATTTAAAAAGATGACAATCCTAATGAAAGAAGAAAAAGTAAAGAAACACGATTTTTAATCGGACATATTTAGTTAGTTCGTTTGCGAAATCTCTTTACTAGAAAACGGTTATGTTTCTTTGTGTTTCATGAAGAACCTACGTTGGAATTCTTAAGCACTTCTGTAAATTAATCATTTAATAAATTACATTTCACATATCATTAATTTAAGAGACTAAAGTTATGTTCCAATTTTGAAATCCTACTTTAATTTTTTACTAGTACCTTTATGTTTTCCCAATACATATTGTATGGACCAAGTTGTAATTGACTAAGGAGCGTCTGTAATAAAACATATTTACTAAACCTACCATGGAGAGCCAGTTGCTCAATACAGAAACCTCATAGTTCTCTGCTTTTTATAACTAGAATAATAATTGCAACTAAATTACATATATATATATATTTTATCAACTGTAGAAAGTATGAAACTTTATTGTTAAAAACTCACCGTTACTGAATGTTTCATAGCATTCCTAAAGTCAGATTACTAGTTTTTGTTATTTTTCTTCCATTTCAAAATTATTACCTTTTAATCTAAATAATTCGATCCAAAGGTTAAACGAAAATATAACTTGACCTCCTCCCAATCATAGAAACAGAAGAAAAATAGTTCACAAATATCTGTGTACAATACTTTACGACCTATACCAGACCACTATCTGAGCTGAAATTCCCCCACAGTCCAGCCTGGAAGGATACCGGCCGCTCTGTAACTCAAGCAGAAATTCCTGTCCGTTTCTGGAGCATCGCAGTCTGAGCTATGCCGGATTGTAACTGTTGTAAAGCGCCTATCAAACAAATACTATACTTATACCACTTCTATTTGCTCTGCGTTATAAATTTATAAAGAAACTGAACTCTGTATTAATAGAAAATAAAATATAGCCTGATTATAACAATGTAAACTAAATATTTACTATTCCTTTGTAACATTTCTGAAAAACAGCTAAAAAACATATCTCGATAATTGTAAAAAAGCAATGAACAAATATGCGAAAAGAAGTCTATAACTCATCGTTTTGAATTTTACTACAGAATTTCTAATTAATGGAATTATATGACATTGAAAATAACAAAATCAAGAAATAATGTTCAGGCTAATCAAAAGAGGCTGATATTAATATGTGACCCTTATGTATCATCTTTGATATTGACACAATTAATCCAAACTCAGATCAATCAAGAGCAGAAATGGTTAAAAGATAATTCAGTATTATTAATGGAATGATTCGTTAGCCACACATCCACATTCCAGCAAGCCTTGTTTCATTATAATGGCAATGTTAGCCTCCATTCAGTGATTACAGTAAACATTGTTTTCAATACAAGTAAATAATTGCATGGCCACTCTTACCGACCTTGTTACTTTCTTACCTCATGATACTTTTTCTCTATTCTAATTTTTTAATTTTACATTACATCCACCTACGTGGTGAACCATATTTTAAGTGGACTTCTACGTACGTTACAAGTAAAATATAAACAGTTTACAAGATTATTAGGCGGTCAAAAGCTAGAAATAAAATGTTACATTCTTGTTATTTATTTATGATTGATTGATGTTTGATAGAGGTGATGATCACTCTTTGGGAAGAAAAAGAACGGTTTTATATAGTTTGAAGGATAAAGCCTTTACAAATACCTATATTTAATGCGAAAAAATAGCTTAAATAGGAAAACTACTCAATTCAATTTAACAAGCAGAAAATATTGGCCGCCTCACCCACTAAAATACACTAAAAATTAATGTTTTAATATATTAATTTGATATTTTAAAGCTTTTATTAATAGGTATTCGTACTAAAAGTGAATTATATTCAAAATAGTTAAGCTTTAAAAATATATAATTGAGATATTAATCAAAATAAATTACTAAACCTAACTTAAACGTCACTTGCTTAAACAACAATGTTTCACTTATTACAAAACATAAAATATGTTAAACTCTATTTTATATGGATTTTAAAGCTTCTCAGAAAATGAGTACAAACACCAATGTGTATATACTCCTTGCTTGTTTTAAAGAATTAATATAATTATTTGTACTACTTTAAACGAAATTCAGATCTAGAGGTCTGAATATTATTTCCTTGTTTACTGATACGGGAATGGGAAGATATGATTTGCAATGCATAGGTTCAGTTCAGTGATACAAGCATTCCAGTTCCCTAAGGACTAGGGAAAGTCCTCTGACTCCGAGAATATGAAAAATTCGGTACAAGTTCTTTCCTAGAACATTACCAATTCCTTGTTTAGACTACATTGTGTTTTCACCTGTTGTTAAGTTTGACAATAGTAATATGATGCTTGAAAAGGCTTAAAAGTTATTGTAATATCATGTTGCAAAAATTATTTGGAAAGTAAAAATGAACAACCGTTACATAGAAAATAGTACCAATAGCAGTAGTTAACAAATTGCTTTTGAAACTGTTCAATTAATTAATAATAAAATCGCAAGTCGGCGAATGGTTCAAAGAAACACCGTTTTCTCTTCCAAGGTTGTTGAAGAAGTTTGTTAAATATTTCACAGGCTGGTGAACGCTTGTATTCGAAGACTAATTGAACAGAGTGGCCATTAGAAAGTAAACTTCGGTTTCATAATGTAAGCACGAACTTTGTTTATGATTTTAGTTTTTTACAACCATATTGTTTTTTACACAGATAAACTTGAGATGAATATAAAAATTTCATATTCACACTTAAGTTGTTCTCTTGATAATACGTCAGAACGTAACTATTCTATTTTGCGAACAACTCAGGTGATAAGACATGACTGTAATTATAGTTTTCTCGTTTTTGTCCCTTTATGCTACCACATCTTGACCTGAAAGATAATCGTAACCAGGGATCGCAAAATGTGACCTGAAATACTTACGCTTGGACCTTACCAAGGCTACGTAGTGTTTTTAATAATTAGATGACATGCCAGGATTATAAACCAGTAAAACAATAACTATGAGTTATTGAAATATGGCTAAGGAAAATAAACCTGCACTACATTACAGTTCAAACTAATACTAACGTGCACTTAGTAAACGGGTCTAAAATTTTAGTATGAAACCAACTTTACTGTGCAAGCCAAAGAAAACAAACAAGGAAACAGGAAATACATTTTTACATGCATGCTGTAGACAAAAATAAATTGTCCAACCTACTGAGTTATAGGCTTCAGAAAAGCTGATCATAGATTAGAGACAAAGCAGTATTATAGATTTTATTCTTGTTTATGTAGAAATGAAGTTTCATGCAAAATTTTTAGTCCGTGTCAGTTTTTTCGAGATATCATACTGGCAGCCATACACAGAAAAAGACAGACAGTGTGTAATTTATTAACTTTGAAGATTATGACCTAAAAATGTTTCAAAAGTTGGTAATTAATATTTACATTCTTAATCGGAACATATATTTATTACACTTAATAATACAAAACAGCTGAAGATCTAAAATTACTTCTTGAACAGCCCAATGGTCCGACAGTAAATAAGCTACGATCTATATTAAAACCTATTCTGAGCTGAAAGTTTGCCTACAGTTCAGCTTGGAAGGATACAGGCCGCACTATAACTTCAAAACAACGGTATTAAACCACTGACCTGTCCGTTTCTGGATCGTGAACGCCTCTTCTATGACGGATGGCAACGGTTGTAGGCGCCGTACTTTTTGTATGTTTTGGAATAGAAACAACGTACGTCATATCGTTCTCCCAATTATAACATTTTGATGAGGTCTATAATAAAACACTTTAATGTTATTTTATTTTAGTATTAATTACAAATTTTGTGATTGACACTCGTAAGATATTTAGCGACGCCAGCTTATTTATTCACCCTGTAGAACCAAGAATTAGGATAGGATTTTATTTTTTTGATTGTTGAGGATGCCCCCATTCTCAAAAGTAAAATATCGATAAATTTTAAAAAGTTTTCCGTTTAGGGAAAATACACATTGGGCAAGTATACCTAGTGTTTTACGCCAAAACGATCATCTGTTTCCTTTATTTGAGACTACTCATCACATATTAGGCATCTGTAAAATGCAATTAGATTGTATAGTTTCTGTTCTCTGATCTCCCTTTGTCTGAGGATAGCACACTCTTGGAGCATCTAGAGTAGATGATAAACTCTTGCTGTAGAAACAGTAAGCATCTCAAGCCATTAAAAAGGTTTTCTCATGTTCCCAGAATCCAATTAGGGTACAATGTATCGCTAATTTCATCATGTTAGGAAGATGGGTTTGCCGGAGAAAAATTATCCTTCCAATACCAGCCTTCCATTACGAAGATCTAGATCAATATTACTGTTGTTGATTTAAATTCATATCATGATGTTCGGGGCCCAGAAGAAGAAAAATAGAAAAGAAATTACCTTAACCTACAAGTACCTGTGGATTAATTCGATGTACACTTTCGAAATCAATCAAAAAGTGTCAAAAGGTGTATTATTGTATACTATGATTCCAAAGAATTCAAATGGGATTAAAGTATTCAATAGTTTGTAATCAATCTATTGTAATTTTACTAAAAGACCATAAATTCAGTCAAAATAGAATGAATCAAAATAATTTATAATAAAGGAACGATGGAACTAATCGATTTTCAGTGTTATAAAATGTTATAATTTTATTTAGATGAATCAAATAATGGTCACCGACTGTTCAAACAAATGAAGGTTACTAAGAAGTTCAGCCTTAAATAGATAAAAAAATCTAATTACAGTACCTTAACTTACTCAAGGTACTTTTCTTGTTGAACAAGAATATCAGCAAATGAATAAATGTTGTAATTTCTAAATAGTTCAAGGACGCACAAACATATTTTCAATATTCAATGAGAATATCGATTAGGCTACATTTCTGAGTGTTGGGCAGCCGTCGCAGAGTGCCGTTCATCGTAAAAGGAGTGTCAGATCCCACAAGCCTTAAAGAGATGTAATATTTTACAGACATGACATCAAAGTTAGTTCCTTGCATCTAGGTAATGTTATTTACATATGTGATTTGGTATAGAAAACCTTTATAAACTATCGCACCATTTTTAGCCAGAAAATATTTTTAACTAGAAAAAATATTGTTGGCTGAGCATTAATATAGCCAATCACTTGATAGGCTTCAAAATTATATTTATATGAAGCTTAATTTCTATACGAGGAACATTAAATCCATTATGTTGCATGTCTTTCCGTAGCATTTAGCTGAACGTTAGCAAAGCCTACAACTCATCTGAGTGGCATTTGAGAAATAAATGAACTATAAACTTGAACTTTATACTTCTTTATTATACGTTTCGCTATCACCACAATTTCTCTTATGTATATCTAACTGTCCATCTGTTATTGAATCGATAGTCTCTAGAACAAATTAGTATATGGGTTTCTACATCTAACATAATTTTGACTTAGGAAATGTCGTGTAGCAATGTAACATACTAACAAACTACGACCAGAAACAAAGTTACATGGTGAAATTATTGGGATTATAATATGGTTCTTATAACATAAGGACAGACTTCTAATCGTTTAAAAACTAAAGTCCGCTTCTAATATTTGAAATATACATTATTGAATAACGTTTTTTTTGTTTGCTACATTTTAACCAGATCTGAGCAAATGTACTCTAATGCAGTTAGTAGAATCAATAGGTCATGTGAGTAGTATAAACACAATTTATAGTCATAAGCAAATGGAGTAGAACGTTTGGAAAATAAACTTAAAGTTTGTAAAACGAATGGATATTATACCCAAGTAAATAAATATACGATGTAATATATATTAATTATTTTAATTTGATTTTTAAAGGTTTAATTTAATTATAGCCTATAAACATTATTTGATTAGTTAAAAATGTGTATCGTTAATTTTGGGATTAAGTATTTGGAAACAATGTCATAAAGGTGTATACTTTATATAGACTAATCCAAATTGGCACAATCCAAGGCACTTAGAACGAGCTTGTCATGGTCATCTAATATATGTATATCTTATTGATAATACTAAATTTTATATGCTGGAATTAACTCTCTGGGAAGGTTTACTACATCTGAATTTATTTACCTGTGCTTTAGATGAAAATACAGCTTAAAACTTTACAGTGGAAGAGGCAGTGATATATTGAGCCTTTAAATGTGTTAATTTAACGATATTTCCAGGAAATGACATTTAAGTTAAACCAGCCATCGTTCCATTGTGTTTTTAAATGCATCATTTATTGTGAAACATTTAAAGAATTGTAATGGCTATCACAGAGTATAAAAGAAAATATTAATATTACTGACTTTCGGATCATGTCAAAAATACGAATTGTTTAAGCTAAGTATAGATAATTTCAATGATAAGGGTACTTTCCCATCGTCATCCCAAATCATCCTGTCATCATCCAATCCCTGTCATCAAATCAAGCATACAATTTCCAATCAAAATTTCGTGAGGAAAATGGTTCCCCCAGTAATCACCTTTTTAAATTGCTCTTCTAACGACTCGCTTTAGGAAACCCCTACTCTCCCCACTAATTGTAAAATATACTATTGTTGAGTGTTGACATAGTCCGACCGTCTCCAGAGCGAGGTAGTATTGTATATGTTGCGAAAATTTAATATAAAAGTAAATTGTTTAAGAACTACGGTATTATCCTTTACTAACAGCTAGATATGTCTCTATGCTAAGATATGGTAATGCACACCAATCCACCGTACGAATGAACATGACATGGAACAATGAATATAATTCTTACTAATAATTTATCAAATTCAACTTACTAAAATTATTACTTGTAAATCCTTGATAGATTTCAACCACTAATGCTGCTTAAATAAGAAACAAAGAATTCACCTACGTTAGTGCGGATTTTAAACCATGGATATTGAGTATAACTGTATTATTATTGTATTGAGTATCGGTTTCCAAAGTTAAACGGTATGAATGGGTATCAGTTACCAAACCTTGGAGTGACATAAATACTCTCCCCAGTGTAGTTAATGCATGTTAAAATATGTTAACGTAGAATTCAAAATACAAAATTTGAGTAATACTCAAAATACAACCTTAAATGGTTGAACTATAAATACTAAGAGCTCCAAGGTTGTAGAACTAACATCAAAGAACAGTGGCTTGAGTGATCAAAGTTAAAGTTAACTGTATGTTTGATGAGCTGCTGTAAATGGACAGCGGTAGTCACGTGTCTTTATAGTGGTTAACTTCAGAAGAACCCCTCTTGAGAGACATCCAAGTTACAGTCTCTTTGGTAAGTTACAGTTTAATTACCACCCGATTTCCAGCAACTGTCCATTGTTCAATTATTTCCTAAGATATTCCATAAATATCTAATTAGTCTTCCATTAAAAACTACTTTAGTTGTCGTAAGTACACTTTAGTTGCACAATACCTGTTGCATATTTTATGAGATATATCATCAAGAAAACACTTCATAAATGACACCCCATTAACGTATATACAATTTTCCTTTCACCCCCTTCCTCCGTATCTTTCAACCATTATACATGGTATAACCAAATAGAAATAGACAAATTATTTATTTCCAAAAACATATATACCAAGATATTAGATTTATTTACAGTTGATAAACTGTAAATTAACTTTTTACCATGCTTACTAAGTGGCGATAAAAAACAGTTTAATTTTAAGTACAGTAGTTGGATAAATATTATTTATATAATTTAAGTATGAGGTAACTATATATATTACTGATTAACATAAATAGTCTACAATGGAAATTAGCCTAAATGGGCAAGCAGCCTGTGCGTAGGCTAGAGTCGTACTAAATAGTTTAATGTTATCTAGATGTCGAAAAAGTGTCACTGTTACGTGCCCGTGTGTTTAAGGCATAAAATGTAGAAATATTTAGTTGCTTGATGAAGGAAATAAGAGATAATACTGTCATATTAGACAAAACCATCGGTAGAAATACACCAGAACGTGATATAACGAGGATGGGGGTGAGGGAGAGGGGTCAAGGTCAGGTTGGTCCCCAGTCTGAGTGAATGAAAGTCTCGGATCCTTGGACTCCAATTTGTAACAACAGTTCTGTGACATTATGTTTAAATTTTGTAATACTTTGATTCGAATAAATTTGAGTGCTGAAATTTGTTACATATGTTTCTAAATAGAATATGTGAAATATAGTAAGAATTGGTTTTTGTAAAGGATTTATCTAATCTAATTACATGGATACCATTCATATCAATTCATAACGTCTAGTTAGTAAGAATAAAACCTCTGAAGAAGGTAAGAATTGCGCGCCGTAAATATGAAATAGTTTGAACATTTGGAACATTTTACTTTTTTTAAGAGATTTATAATCTGCATTTACTATGTTCGGTTCAAGGAAAAACATACACAGTATTAATAAGAAATGTATTTATGAAGTAATTTGATTGAAAAGTTGTTATATTTTATCTCGAATTTACTTGTTTTAAACATTGTATATACAATGTTTTTATAAAGTGTTAATGTTACATTTTAAAATTTAAAAGAATGATAACTAACATCTGTTCTATGTATGCAGCAGTGAATATTTCTGATTAGATCATTTTATTATTCTTTGAAATACTCAGATAGACATCCTTTAAGTTTGCACAGTATTTTGTGTAACAAAATGGAAAGGCAGTCGTAGGACTGACCAATCCAAGTGAGCAAGTCTTATAACGGACTGCGGATATATATCTTGAAAAAGTACGTTTGATAATTATTAAATGGTGTTTCTAAATTTTTAAAATAATATGTAACACTAAATTATTTAGCACCAAAAGTTGTATTTTTTCTAATAATTTTATACATATTTTTATATATTTTTTACATTTCATATGTCACAATGATCACTAACTTTGAAATATTAAAGTAATAAATATTTTCCTTATTAATGTTTATATTAGTTTCTTAATTGCTCTGTATAATTTTCACTAAAATGTTTTATTTCAGAAATGATTACTTCATTTTCATTGCCATTATATTATAAAAATGAAATTATGGTTTTATGGTAACTGAAGTAATACAAATTCTGGATAACATCTTGCTACATATCTTGTAAACACAGCATCTATTGTTGTTCATGTGTTCTTATCATTTGAAATTGTTTAATTTTATTTATCTTTTAAAAAATCAACTGATGGTTTGACGTTTCTTCAGAAAAATTTCTATTAAAATCTGCTAGCATGTAATTTATTCCTAATGAATGTACAGTGAAGCCCAATGTAATTGAGTAAAAGTTATAGTTATAATCAATGAAATTTTCATTTAGGTTTAAATTACACTACAGCTTTTTTGGCTATAAAAGATATAATGAATTTATTTTGGATCCTTTTTAAAATATCATCAGGACAAAACTAGTAGTGAAATGGAATATGAAGTAACATGAACTGTGCTGAAATTCATTGTAGAATCCGAGGGATTTAATTACTGCTATTAAATGACGCAGTAGGTTAATGAAATTTACGTTCAATTCATTAAGAAATAATTAAGTAGTTCGTAGATTAATTCAAACCAATCCATAGCCCGTCAAAAAAAGTAATCACTTCAATAAGGAGCGACTTAATTATATGAATATATAATGAGAGAATATTTTTTGGTATAGAGAGAATTACATATAAATAATATTACATTCTTAATATCACCTAAAATTATGTACAGTACTACAAAATCTGTTATGGTAAGAAATTACTGATTTCATAATTCCTTTCATAAATGAAAAATATCTCAATTTAATACACTAGTAAATAGACTAATAAATAGAAATTTAACAAATGAAAGGATAAGAAAAACGATTGACACACCATCCTTGAGAAACAAACCTATCTTAGCCCATCAATATTGGAACATACTTAGTAAAGTTATCAAGACAATGTAAACAGCTTCCAATCACAGAACCTACACTCATTAAATATTAACATTAGTTTGTTCAGGAATTACAACTTCTTAAACAACTGATACAAATTGTAATCTCTTAAGGGTAGACCCTTGATCAATACTTAATCAATTATTTAAATCCAATATAACGTAGACGAAGTGGTCTTGGGAATATCGAGTTTAGCTCTATTTCTCCTTCCGCTTAGTGTAACGATTGAACTCTGACACTGCAACGGACTTTTCCACTGGCATCTGAGTCCATGTACGTCTGAAGCGATACTGAATTATGGCAAAGAATTAACGAGGGATGAAATTGCTGAACGCCATCTTGGAATAATCACGTCCATCCTGGCAGCTGTTCATCAGCAGACACTCTGTTGATTGCTTCCATTGACCGCTTCTTAAAACTCCTGTTCATTCCTGCCGCGGCTGTTGTTTCTACTGATGATTGACAAAATTATATTCTTGACCACTTATTTTACTATGAAAAGCAATAATTTCTAAGGTTGAGAGAAATATAAAGAACTAGCAAACAATCACAGACACAGATTATGAATACCTACCACGAGAAGTACTCGATAGTCAAAGGCCACTCTTATATTTTCTTGAAGGTCACTTATTGTGTAATAAACAATAGCAAGGTTTATCATTTTACCCTAGTTTTTCAAAAGCTAAGGAAACGACTTGATTTATAGTGTTTGTAGTTACTGAAACAACGTAAACTTTACGTATGTCGTAGAGTGAATTTTAAATCGAAAGATCAACTATTTTAAACAATTCCATACTCCAATCGCGATTATGTTGTTTTACGTGTTTCTGTGTTTTTAAATCTTAGCAATTCTACATGAAGTTTACTTAGTTCACCTCTACAGTACCTAGGATTGCCATATGTAATGTTTAAAAACTAAAAATATTAATCTAGAAGAAGAAAAAAGCCTTCAGTAATTAAAAAAAAGAAAACTTACATATTAAAGCTAAATAAATGTAAACCGTTCCACTTTCCAGGTCGTGGAAGAAACAGAGAAAGCTACACAGACGAGTCGAGCAGTAAATCACCTGGTTATACCACAGTGACGTCATATCAGCTGATTAATGACGTGACAGCTTTGTTAATTATTCCGCTCATCTGGGTCCGATCTTCACTAACTGTTTGAGTGGTGTTTTGAACATTATTAGTGTTTATTGAGACCTGACCAGTGTGGTGCCAGTAGTTTTCCATTTATTGTCATGTTCGTTGTTACCTCCATGAATAATCGACTCGGATGTCTTATGTTTGATCAACTCAATTTAAATATTTTATTTAGTAAAATTTCCTTCTTTTTTGGAAATTAACTAATTAACTACAAAAAATTAATCCCAATAATAACGTTGTGTTACGTTTAATGAGAAGGAGGTCAAAATACTACTTAAGTTAGTAATTTGATAGATCCTGTTAAAGATTATTAATGGTTGTTATATAGCAATCATGAAGGATTTTAGAGATTCTTATGAGTTGTTAACTAATTGGATGTCAACTTTAGGGTTTTGAAGCAAAACACGGATAAAATGAGTAAGTACATAACAAGTATTGATTCTCTTACCAATAAAAATTGAAGAAGAAGGTGCAGTTGTTAGAGTATAAAGTAGAGAATATGGAATAGTATTCTACAAGAAATTGTATAGAAATGCAAGGAGTTCCAACTAGTGATGATAAGGTCTTAGATAGTGTGAAGAGTGTAGGTAAGGCTGTGGGAATGGACTCTATGCCACTTACTTGCGGATACCTGCCACTTACTTGGTAAACGGCCTGCAGAGCCTATTAAACAAAAGAAGAGATAAGAAACTTGCCACGAGACACTCGGGACTTACAACAGATTCTCCTGTCTTTACAAATGAATTTTTAACACCTTGGAGAACAACAAACAAATCTAAAATTGTATTGATCACATAGCTGTAAATATAAGAAATAAAAAAACAAAATTTTAACTGAGATCGCATTTATTGATAGTCAAATAATGGATTATTGTTTAACAGATTTTTGGTTTTGGAGGCCAGACTCGGGAGTCGCGCCAGCTTATTTTTTGAAGATTAAACAGACTGGGCGTTCTTATCCCATCAACCGTGACCAGCTCAACAATTTACTAAATATAGCGGACTGGAGAGAGTATTCTTAGAACACAATGATTCCCGTGCCTTTGATGTATTATACAATAAGTTTGTTATCTTATTAGACTAAAGTAAATAAAATTATCTTCATAATAAAAACACCAAAATACATTAAAGTCATGGATTAACCAAAACATCTCAAAACGCATTAAGTTTAGATGTGTATTAATGGAAAAGGTTAAAAAGCAACCGACAAAGGCAACACTTAAATCCCAGTTTATGTAAACTAAAAATAAACTACATATCAATATCCGTAATCTGAAGCATAATTATTATTATGAATCGTTATTTGAAAATCATAAAGCAAATTCAAAAGAAACTTGGAAATTAGTTAAGGAAATAACAAACCAAAATCCAAATCGGGATTTTATAATAACCTTGGAGATTTATGGAAGGCTTTGAGAATGAGCCTTTTCTTGTTGAAAATGAATTACACCATTTGTTTCTGTTAGTTGCTGGAAAACTAAATATAAAGAGAAACAAATCTGCTGTCTTATCTGCATTAAGTAATAGGAAACACTTTATAGTGAGAGACCAGTTGAACAATTTGGCAAGTATTTGGCACCAGAACTGGAAAGTGATCTTAGAGAAGTAGTTAATTCAGTAAAGAATGGGACAGCGCCTAGAATTGACGTTATTAGTTCACATGTTATAAAACGTATTACCAAAAAGAATCTCACGCATTAAAATGTAAATAATTTAAGTTTTTAGACTTGGATTTTTCCTAAGAAGTTGAAAGAGGATATCGTCATCCCAATTCATAAAAGCAGTATAAAGCAGCTTGCATGCAATAATTGTAGGCCGATTTCATTGCTTTCTTCCTTTTTAAATATGTTTAAAATAATAATGAAGAAGTTAATTATTTAGAAAAAATCAAATTTCTCAGTAACAATCAATTTGGTTTTAGAAAAGGCAAGAGTATTGAAACTGCACTACTATCATTTATGGATATTTAAAAGTGGATTGAATGAAGACAAGCGAGTGAGTTATTTATTTTTAGATATTAAAAAAGCTTCTGCTAAAGTTGACAATGAAATATTACTTAGTATATTATATAATTGAGGTGTGAGGGGTATTGTGCATAGATGGTTCAGGAGTTACTTGTTGGAACGGATACAGTGTGTAAGAATAAATGGGACAATGGGGATATAGGGGATTCATAAAATATGGCGTACCATAAGGATCTGTCTTAGAGGCATTAAAATTTTTAATTTAATGTCATACAAACTTTTATGGGAAACCCACATCATTCGCGGATGATACTGCACTCTGTTATGTAGAAGAGTAGTAAGTGACATTCAAAAGATAATATGTTACTTAGCTCCACAAAAACATACTTTTTGAAATTTAGCTTAAGAGGAGAAGCTATTTTTTATAGCAAAATTCTCTTTAAATCTATAGAATGTAAGTAATGGGGGACAATGTACTAATAAATGTTATATGGTGAAACATTTGGGCAATATAAAATACCTAGGGATAGTATTATATAGTGACCTGAAATTTAAAAAATCATATTTGAAGTCTAAATTGAAAGTCAATAAGATTCTGAGGTTATAATATTTTTTACGAAACATTTTTAGTAATGAATTTTTACCAAGTTTGTATTTTTTAGTGCATAGCAGACTGCCTTATGTAGTTATGTACTGGTGTTGGGGAGGGATAGATTGTTTAAATACAAAATCAATTTATTTAATCCAGAAGCAGATTATAAGAATAATAGGAAAGGAACCCAAAACTAAGAAATATCTTCCATTTTTTTAAAATTTTACCTCTACAATACATATTCGTCTATAAGGTTTTAAAAGTATGTTTTATTTGCAGCAGATGTTTTATAACTGATGAAGCCTACAGGTCTCAATTAAGAAATGCTGTGAGTTTTATTGTGCCTAAACTAAGTAATACATATTTTTTTTGTTCCTTGGAAATCTTTTTTTGGAACCAAGAATGTTTAATAAATTACCAATTGAAATTCAGAATTCAAAAACTGTTGCTTTCTTTACCAATAAATTAAGACTATTGTTGTACTATTACATATATAGAATAAAGTTTGTTTAATGTAGTTAAATAGAGAGCATATTTTATTATAGTAAATATAGCAATTGTACGATCGTATTTTTGTGTGTATGGTCATGTATGTCCATATAAGTATGTATTTGTGTTTCATGTGAGTATGTGGAATACAATGATTGTGCACTCATAAGTGTAGAAGTAATTTATTTTCTTTCTCATTTTAAAAGAGTAGTTGTTTATAAAAAGTTAGGAGCATTAATAAGTACACATCAAGCCACAAATTAAGTTATGTAGGCAGTGAGAGTATCTCCTCCAATCAGGCATTAATTGCCTTGGAGTTGTTTTTCCAAAGTATTTGTATTAAGGAATAATGGTTTATATACTTTTTAAAATGAAATAGAATTAAGTTTTTCTTTTTTTTATATATTACTATTTTTAATCCTGTGATTGTGTCCTATTTTATTGTTGTGTGTCTATGCATGTGTTAAGGACCTATAAAGTTAGACTTGGTATTTAGTGTAATATAAGTTATTATACGGATTTTTATTACTTATTTATTTTTAAAGTTTTATTTAAAGGTATACATTTAAATCGTGTTTGCTTTGTTTTGTATATTTATAAAGATTTATTGCGATTTGTTACAAGTCAATTTTCTTGCTTTGTACAGATTAAGTGTTATTGTTTTGGAATAAATGTTATTACTATTATATTTGTACTGAAGTTTTGATTGTGTTTTGAGTACCCACATAGAAATAATTTTCATATTGCAGCAGTTATTTTTTGCTGGTTTCTATGTATTTAAGTTTTATTTTAATAGATAAAGGTTTATATTTAATGTCAACAAAATTTTACGTAAACAGATGTAATATTTCTATAACAACGTGGATTTACGTGCAGTTTAATTAATAAAATGCTAATGTATTAACAATGTTTGTTACAATACATTTTTTAGTTTTCTAATGATTTCGCCAGTTTCGTTCACAAATCTTGCTGTTTAAATTACTCACCTTATCAATAAATCACTGATGGATGGTTGTTATCCGACGGCATGGAAGAAAAGCGTCGTGGTTCCGCTCCCCAAGGTAGCAAATGCTTCTACTGCCTCTCAGTTTAGACCTATTTCATTACTCCCAACTATATCAAAGGTGATGGAAAAGGTTGTGACAGAACAAATTATTTCATATATTGAAAATGAGAAAATCGTGTCCGAAACTCAGTCAGGATTCAGGAGAGGCTTCAGCACTTGCTCTGCACTTTTAAATATGGTCGATGAAGTCTGCAGGGCCAGAAATAACAAAATGTGCAGTGTCGTAGCTGCCCTGGACTACAGACAAGCCTTTGATTCGGTAAATCATGATGTCTTACTAGCAAAGTTGAAGTTTTACGGGTTCGATGATTTGTCTCTGAGGTGGTTTTCATCGTATTTGAGAGGCAGGTCTCAAGTGACAAAGGTTGATGGTCGGTTTTCAGAATGGTTACCTAAAGCTGTAGGAGTTCCCCAGGGGAGTTGTTTGGGGCCAATTCTGTTTATTTTGTATGTTGCAGGTTTGGACAGCCAGTTAAATTTCTGTTCATTGCATGCCTATGCAGATGATTGTCAAACTCTTGCTATCTTACCATCCCTCAGAGGCAAACGAGGCTTGTATTCAGCTGAGAAATGATTTGTTAGCAGTTAGTAAATGGTCAGAAGATCACGGTCTCAGGCTGAACCCTGAAAAGTGCTCGGTCATTGCACTTTGGTAAACAGACCCTAAATGCTGATATGGGAAATATTTCGCTCAATAGTGTTGATTTATTAACGTGTGATAGGCTGAAGATTCTTGGAGTCAGCATAGACTCGGAGTTTACTTTCAATAGCCAGATTGAGTTGATACATCGTAGAGTTATGTGCAAACTTAGGATGCTTTACAGGCTGAAGAATATTCTTCCCGAGGCTGCAAAGTTGCAACTTGTGCAGGCCCTTATTTTCCCTATAATTGAATATTCACTTCCCGTGTTTGGTTACAGCTTGAGTCAGGAACAACTTACAATTCTTCATAGGCTCCAAAACTGTGCAGTAAGGTTTGTTTACAATATTCGTAAATTTGACCATATTACAAGTTACCGCCGGAAAGCAAGTGTGTTAACTATTAAGGAGATTTGTAGGAGACAAACTGTCACCATAGTCCACAAGGTTCTTGACACTGGTAGACCTGCGTACCTGAACAAAAGATTGATGTTGCGGTCGGCGGTCAGCGGTCAGGGAACGTCATACTCGGCAGGACGCCATGCTGCAACTGCCGAGGGTTTCACCTGGAGAGGGGCAAGAGGGGATTCTCGTACTTTGGACCCAAGGAATACAATGCCCTACCACCTGCTGTTAAAACCCTACCCTTAAGTAGTTTTAAAAGGAAGTTAAAAGAAATTAACTTAAGTTATTAGGTAGCCACTTATGTATACTTTATTTTATGCTGTTTCATCTTATTATGTAATTGACCTGAGTTAATTTGAAAAGCAGTTTGTAATTACTGAAATTCGCTTGAAAATAAAGTCATTATTTATTTATTTATTTAAATCACCCATTTTAAACATTGGTTATTATCTGGAAGACACGTCTAGAATGGTAACTTAATACAACTGAGGGCAACTGTCATTCTTAGATGGAATGACATACTCGATCAATACTTAGATGGACTATTCTCAATGACCAATTATTATTGCTCAGATAATGACTTAAAGTTTTATATGCTCTATAGCTGTTTTTATAAAGAGAGATAAAGATAGAAGCCATTGAAATATTATCGTAAATTAAAAAAAATTATTTTTATTTGACAGTTATTATTGTGCTTTTTGGTTTTAGCCATATTGATAAAAAATAGCGGCCATTCAAATTCCAGGAAAAATATTTATTCAGCTAATTCCTGACATAGACCAATCCCGATACATTTTTTTCATTATTATGTTATTATAAAAATTGTAATCTTTCACGTTTTTAGAAATCTCATACGGTTTCAAGATGGCGGTCATTCATATTCTGGAATAGGAACTGTTATATATTAGTTATTATGCATTCGCGCAAAACAAAAAAGTGTTTAGAATTCTCAAATAATTTACAAGAATGGTTGTTCCAACGTGTTCTTTGATGTCAACGTGTGGCTACGTGTGGATAAAGGGCGTACAAAATTTTAACTTTTACACACCATGTTACTGGAATAATTGTGAACACGATACATCCCGTTGTTCTTAATAAATTCAGACCACACTTGGTACAAAAGCAGTACTTGCACATAGCTTGGATGAATTTGAGATTTACCTTTACTTAGCTAAACTTAGCTACCTTACTTACCTAAACTTACATACCTATACTTATACTTACCTAATACTTAGATGGACTACGTATTCTCAAATACCAGATAACATTTTTGGATTATAAATTTAATATAGTAGATATCAAGGTAATTTTTTGGATATCTTGTCTATTTTTAAACAATTTCCACTTTATTGGAATGTATTCTAAGGACTTCTCATTCAATTTCAATAATAATAAGTAACGGTAATGAGTAGCTTATAAATAAAATAATATTGAATTCGAGTTAAAAAATGAATTGTTTTGTCTCTATCAAACCATTTTTGTAATAACTAAAACTTGTGTTTTTAAAATATTTTCTACAATGCCTGTATGATGTTTACCTTCAGTAAATGCCTATTCTTTCAGTAGTGTAGGCCTAAAATCCAAGCTGTACCTGTCAATTACTCACATGTTCTTCAGAATATTAAAATATCCTTAGATTACAAACAAGTTAAGTATGTTTCAGTTTTTTAATTTTTTAAAAGGTAGGAATCTTACTTTTATGAGACAATATATATATATATATATATATATATATATATATATATATATATTTAGTAATATATAGTAATATATAGTAAACATAAGAATTACATTGCTAAAAACAAAGACAGTTCAAAATATAATACAGAGTAATAAAAAATTATTCTGCTGAAACGGGTACAAATTGCATCACTCTAAGATTCACGGTTTCTGAGAAAACCTGTATTAGTTAAATATGGAGTAATATATTCCTTTAACCACGCGTTACACACACACTAGTTTATTTTTAACTCCGATATTGATGTGAAAGAATCAATTGAGATTTATGAACGAAAACTTGAAATTTTACCAGTGTGGGCAGCGAATAGTACGTTGGCAATCTATTGTATTGCTCGGCAGTAGCTTTATCAGAAGGCGAAAATAGCGCCACGGTAATGAAATATGCATTCATATCTTTATAGCGATGGATGCTTCCACCAGATTGACTTGATCAGTTGCACACAATTAAAACAGATCAGCTGTGACAGTCCGCCGTGTAACTGGTCACTCCACATATACAGGTTGACAGTAAACTACTGTATCTATTCATGTGTAGATGAACCAATTACATCAAATGGGTAACATATCCAGTTATTTTTTTACATGATACAGGCATTTTATATTTGAATTAGTGATGGCAAATTACACAGTTCACTGTTTAATTGAAATATGATTCAGATCAGCTTTAAATGCTTTTATTGTAACAAACATTATTTAAAAGGTCAAGCTTTTAAACCGTAAACGTAGCGAATACGACTAGACCAGATTTGTTTGTGCATAAATAATCACTAAAGTGGATAAATAAACAAGTTCTCTATGTCAACCAGTGGCCTGAAATCAATGTTAAATCTTTGATTTTTTATCGATTTAGCCTCGAACTATTGTTTGTATAAAAGGAAATTGTACTCGTGTTATGACACTCTGTAAAATATTCTATTTTATTATTTAACATTTTACTTTCTATATGTAATAACTTATTTATCAAGTATGATCGTCTTCTTCGGTTTTAATTATTTTTTTCGGATGATAATTTTCACTCATATGAATATTACTCGTCTCTTTTTCATTCAAATGTTATGGGAGGTTTAAGATGAAGTTAAGGAGGGTTCAGGTCAGGGAAAAAAGAAAAATCCATGACTGAAAGAAAAAATTCGAATATTAACAATGGAACATGTCTTGTAAGTATTTTTTTTATAATTTTGAGATACTCTATGCATAATAGTAGTGTTGTTTTCTAAAGGAATTTGCTGACAATTTTCTCTGGTCAGCTACGTTCGTAACTTAATTAAGTAAAATAAATAATTTAACTCTATTCTTAGCAAAGAACATGATTAATAAATTAATAACTCTTATTAATTATTATGTAAATTTCCACACAATAATGTTATACAGCAGAGTTTCTAATGAATAGTAGTGGGTTCTACTGCAGTAGAACAAACAGTAACTGACTAAGTTGTGCCACTATATTTATTTATATGAACAATGAATATAAATTCATACATCTTTCGTGACTAATAGATGAAAGAATTTGAGAGAGGTGAATAAGATAATAAGAAGTTCACGAAAAGGAAACCAAGTAACTGAATGAAAGCAACGCAAAAAAGTAAAAAGCTTGGAAAAAAGAAAGTATAAAAAAAGAAAAGAAAATAAGAAAAGAAAATATTTTTAATGCAGAGTTGGTATTGGGTTGCAACCCTAGAAGAAAGGGTTTAATTTTGTCTTTAGATTTAATGATGTGTTACAGAGATGAAATGGCTAGAATTATGAAATAAGGATCTCAAAAGGCTACGGAAATATTTTTCATAAGTACCAACCACTAAAGTGTGGCCCCTCATAACAACTGTATTTTATTTTTCAATTTCTCTCTACCCTAAAAAAGTAGAATTTGGCACACGTGAGTATTATGCCCCCAACCGACTACCGGCACCTGAAATAATTTACGCTGAAAATACAATAGACTGGCCAGAAATATTTACTTTTTAGACTAACGTACATACAAACTATTTTGTTCGGGACAAAAAGATAAACTTCTAAGGCATCGGATTACACTGGCCAAAGTCGAATTTTACAAAAGTACACTTTTTCGACCAACGTATTTATATAGTTTTTGATCCGGACAACAATGGAAATTACGATCCGAAGTTCTTGCTATTTGACCGAAGTAGACTTTTCAGACCAACTTTCTTTTTCAAAGAAACAATCCAAACGCTACTATAATACCAAAAATACCTTAGAGTGGAAGTAGATTAATGGCAAAAAGTAGACGTTTATTGACTAAAGGAAGCATATCAGACCTTTATTATTTACGAGATATTATATTTTTTTGATAATAGAAACAAGGAAAACTCTACTATGACGTGTGAAATATAATTGATTCGAACCAGAAATGCTTCTTACGCGCTAAACCGAAAATAAGATCCTGTCAAATTTTTAAGCTTTTGACCCTCTTGTAAATAAAACTGAAATAACTGAATAACTGAAACTTGTCTGCGTCTAAGTCAAAATTATCATAGGAGTCCTTCATATTACACTGAAGTGTTTTCACTAAGAATTCTACGGACTTAGTATTCATTTTCTCTGGCATAAAATATTGCATATAACCTATCACAAAAAAAAGTGTTGAAGCTATACATTCAAGTATTATGGAATGTTTGCAGAGAAAGTTATGTATTTCATTAGTACTCATAAAAACTGTTAAACTCTAATAGTTTTATCTTCTATGAGGAATTTTACAGTACTTATATTTAAGAGTGTTTATTATATCATTTTAAAAAGACATGCCACGGACACACATGTTATTCAATAGGAAATGACATGCAATGCCCCGGGTAACTATTAGCAGACAAGTAAATAAAGATTACGCTTGAAAAGATGAAAATCAAAATTGATTATCAGTTACTAACCGTGATAGTAAATTAGTTCACCCGTTGGTTGCTGTTCCATAATAACATCTAATTGATTATTAATACTGCGTTGCTGCCTACATAGGATTCACTTTCGGCTGTATTAGACCTGTACAATTTATACCAGGTATATAAAAACCGATGTATAATTGAATTCTGAGAAACCCGATGGATATACAGGAGCGACACATCACCAACAGCAAATTTGGAGATATTTGAGTAAGAAGAGTTTGTCTGGTTTACTGCGGAGGTTGATTGTTGGAGGTCGGAGTGGATGGGGTCCTTTAATGTTAAATGGTCTTTTAATCCTAAATATTAGAAATGATTATCTTCCCCGGTCTTTCCTGATCACTTTGACTGAAAGAAGCTGGATATGACCGGAAACGTATTTAAAGTAATCATAAATTAAGATAAATCCATTTTTTCGTTGTTATTAGATATACCAGCAAATAGACCTGGCTGCTGATTAAAACAAAAAGTTGTCACGGCTTTTATAAATCTTGTATTGGTCAAGGAGATATGACATATTATATAGACAAAAATATATACATTAACAGAGCTCATCTATGTATTTACACTGTCAAGATTTAATAAACCAACATTCAATATTTATGACACATTTTATATAGGAAAATGTAATTTTTTATATATGTCTATAATGACAAGCATCATAAATCAACATTGGAATTAACAAAAATATAACTTCCAATTATGACATTACTTACGCATTTTGTTTTGCATATCTCATGTAATCGGTACAAGAATAATTAATAGAGTAACAAGCATGTTACTACATGTTACAGCGTAGCAGGAGCTTCTGCTTTGCATATCCCATTAACTGAGCTCCACACTCGCGACTATCTGATATGACAGATTGAATCGCAGCCTCCCCTCTACAGTTGATTCGTTTATTGGTAGAAAGTACCTAACCGCTTCTTCAGATTTAAAACATTATAGTTTAGGGTTGGGTACAACAAACAGATAAACATTCAAGACATGGCCACCACACTTTTCTGATGATATTCTGGAATATCAGAGGACTAAAATAATATTACATTATACTTTATAGATGCAATGCATATAAATCATCGTGAGCACAGGTATTACAACACTGCAGATTAAACTCAGTGAAAAAGCCTCACATATTATAGTTTGTACTATGACAAATGTATAACTGCATAATTTGGTGTTATGTTACGTTTTAATTACATTATACTGATCTTATAGAAAAATTTGCAGTTTATACACCAAAAACATTGGACCCGATGTTTTCATGGTTTATATTTAAAACTTATTTTTACATAATGTTTTATAGAATTACTTGGAACCTGGGATCTTTGAAATCGAGCGCTACAAATAATGATTAACGCTTTCAGCCCCAAGCATCTTTCTTAATTTAAAACAATAATTATAAATACCCTTACCAAGAGTCTACATATGTGTTACAGCAAAGCAAAAAGAAAATTGATATTTCGCTTTTTAGACAACAATTAGATTTTGAAGTTTTGTATCCATGGTATTAAATTCGCGAATAATCATTACAAATTCAAAATTAGACACTCGTGTTTATAAGGACATTTATGTCACCAATTATTATAGTAATGCTAAAACTTTTACCTAAATTAATTTTAAAAAATTCCAAAGATTGACAATAACCATTTTAAATAACAAGAGACATAAAACACCGATGATTCAAAACTGAATGAGCACTACACTTCTCAAGATGGTTGTTTATAATATGAGTCATCTTTACAGCTTGACTCAGGAATGCATTAAATAAGATCCAAATTGTAAGGTGTGGCTGCTGACGTGGTAAAAGTGTATCTCAGCGGTTCCACTCCGGACTACACATGATTACCACCAAATTTCGAGCTCTGGCTGCTGACGAGGTAAAAGTGTATCTCAGCGGTTCCACTCCGGACTACACATGATGACCACCAAATTTCGAGCTCTGGCTGCTGACGAGGTAAAAGTGTATCTCAGCGGTTCCACTCCGGACTACACATGATGACCACCAAATTTCGAGCTCTGGCTGCTGACGAGGTAAAAGTGTATCTCAGCGGTTCCACTCCGGACTACACATGATGACCACCAAATTTCGAGCTCTGGCTGCTGACGAGGTAAAAGTGTATCTCAGCGGTTCCACTCCGGACTACACATGATGACCACCAAATTTCGAGCTCTGGCTGCTGACGAGGAAAGTGTATCTCAGCGGTTCCACTCCGGACTACACATGATGACCACCAAATTTCGAGCTCTGGCTGCTGACGAGGTAAAAGTGTATCTCAGCGGTTCCACTCCGGACTACACATGATGACCACCAAATTTCGAGCTCTGGCTGCTGACGAGGAAAGTGTATCTCAGCGGTTCCACTCCGGACTACACATGATGACCACCAAATTTCGAGCTCTGGCTGCTGACGAGGTAAAAGTGTATCTCAGCGGTTCCACTCCGGACTACACATGATGACCACCAAATTTCGAGCTCTGGCTGCTGACGAGGAAAGTGTATCTCAGCGGTTCCACTCCGGACTACACATGATGACCACCAAATGTCGAGCTCTGGCTGCTGACGAGGAAAGTGTATCTCAGTGGTTCCACTCCAGACTACATAATATGACATCCAAATTGTAAGGTGTGGCTGCTGACGAGGTAAAAGTGTATCTCAGCGGTTCCACTCCGGACTACACATGATGACCACCAAATTTCGAGCTCTGGCTGCTGACGAGGTAAAAGTGTATCTCAGCGGTTCCACTCCGGACTACACATGATGACCACCAAATTTCGAGCTCTGGCTGCTGACGAGGTAAAAGTGTATCTCAGCGGTTCCACTCCGGACTACACATGATGACCACCAAATTTCGAGCTCTGGCTGCTGACGAGGTAAAAGTGTATCTCAGCGGTTCCACTCCGGACTACACATGATGACCACCAAATTTCGAGCTCTGGCTGCTGACGAGGTAAAAGTGTATCTCAGCGGTTCCACTCCGGACTACACATGATGACCACCAAATTTCGAGCTGTGGCTGATGATGGTAAACGTCTTCTACCTTACTGTTCTACAGAGCATATGGCTGGTTACTATGTTCGTTGTTCACCTTGTATTTTGCCCACAATTTTGAATCTTTACATATTTTGCTAATAAACCTGTGTTTAGAGTGACTATATTTTCAGCTTTTTTGGCGAATTTAATTATTATTAAAATTAAAAGTCACTAAGGTGCTTTACTTCTACAAACACTTAACCTGTTAGATTCGAGGAGGGCTATAATTGCTTGTGCCGCATGTACAAACAACCGATGAGGGCCATTAATCTTAAACTTCCAATTCTAGCTAAATGGTGACAAAGTAATAATGAACCAAGAATAATGCATTTATGTACATAATTTTATATATTATGGAAGTTTTTAATTTAAAAGAAATTTAAAACAACTAAACTATCCAGTTAAATACTAGTCTAATGCCTTTTATTAATAAAAACATAAATAGGGGTTCATCTGGACTAACTGCTTCATATTATGTTCTTGATGGAGTTTTCTGATTAACAACAATCCACCCTAACGGTATATAACAGTGGTTGAAAGTAATTCTAAAGGGATGTATGAACGTGCTTCTCTCTGTGAATGTAGAGTTTATTGAGAATTCTATTCAGAACTACAGGAACTGCATTCACTCAAATATATTTAAAAATGTAAATTTTTCGATAATAACATTGCATAGTGAGAATAACATGATCAATGTAACCAAAATGCTGTGTATTTTGTATCTATTAATCTGAGCCACACCCCACTTCCGCTCGCCCGTACCAAGCTAGCTTACCAAAGAACGTGCTCCCATTGGAGCGGAGCGGGGCCCGACTAACGGAGAGAGAGAGAGCAAGGAAAGGCAAAGAAAGAATGGATGGCCAGCCATAGTGAAAATATATATATATATATATATATTTGAGAAGAAAAAAAAAACAAGGGGACAAACGCAGACAAAACTACCCAGAAAGGTTGCCTACTCAGGTGCACCTGGAGAACAAAACTATAAGTGGTCAACCCAGACTTATGGATAAAATTAAAAATCTTTATAAATTTAAGTTAGATAGAATTTAGAGCGCCAAATTTCAAACAAGGAAAAGCCAAAATCACCCGGAGTCCTGGGGCACAGGGCGGGTTCCTGAAAGGATAGAATTAACCTAAACTTAACTACTTAAAACTAGATAACAAACTGGATAACAATACTTAAATAACAGGCACACTGAGACAATATCACAGCAGGGTATCACAGAGAAATAATGTCCTCAGGTAGGAAAACCTTAGTAGCCCGCCATGGCACCGGTGTAAGGACCCGGCCCAAGAATCATGGGAGAGGCGGACATTGGAGCTGGAGCTCGTGAACCTCGTCAGTTGACACAGCCGTGTTTAGCCAGACATTTGGGGCAGAACAAAACCCAAAACAAAACCCAAAAAACTAAATAAAAGGGTAAAAACAAAATAAACTTCACTAGTAACGGTCTGAACAGAAGTGAAAGTCGCTACTCTCTCGATCCAGTCGCAGACGACACCAAAGCCTCGAAGAGTCAAAGAGAGCAAACACCAACAACAAAATAAAACACTATAACAAAAAAGAGTCGGGAAAACCGAAAGGGGCACGAGAATTTGACCCGGCTCAAATCATTAATCACACTTGTATTCTATTCTGCAGTGACGTTTATCACGACGGTGATACGTAGGATCAGGGCATATTGCCAGCGACTATTATCACTTACTCTACAATCCTGCTGTCCCTGCAGTATCAATAGTGTGTGGTCAACAGTTGAAATAACTCATAGCTATTATCGGATTATTCATAACACTCAAACTCCTTTTGCACGCAAACCCGAAGGGATGCCGCAGTTTTATGTACATCATCTATAAGCGTTTCAACTGACAGGTTCCTAACCTGATACATTGACCATTGTAAATAACATTTAAATTAAGAAAGAAGAATATTTTACAGTAGTATAGAATAGTTCTAGATAGTCCCTATATCTACTATGTATCATCTTGTTTATGCATGTGTTTATGTAAAGTATCTGAAGCAAAATGTAAAGTCACTGAAAGAATTAAAGCTAGCAACAACGTTTTGTTAAAACATTGTCTATTTGATGCAATAGAGCAAGTGCGCTAACTAAATGACTGAAACAGAAAAAAGTGTTTAAAGAAAATTTGGTACTTTGGGATTATACCGACCACACCAGTATGAAGAACATAAAAATATAAATTTATAGAAACAAACATGATAGAACGAAAAAACAACTCTTTAATTACAAAATTACAAACTTACAACGATTATCAATTGTTAATGGGGTCAGATTCCGTTATATGCCTCCAACGTTTAAACTTTTTTCAATGAACTTAGAACGTTATAAAACGAGTTAGTTGAGTAACAGAACTGACATTCCATCAATCAACAAGCATTCCAGGTATTGTGATCGGTATTGTTGTCGCTGTTATCTTATCTTTCTCGAGAATCCCGATTACGGTAGGCCGCGCGGCATCACATGATTATTTAAGTTTTTTTGCACGGTACATAAGTGCCTTTTCATTACAATTCAATTTATATTTCTGATCAGCCCCTCTAAAATTTGATATTTTACTGATAGGTACTATCTCGAGGGATGTTTTTCTTTCGTTTACATCAGCGCGGCTTCGGCAGCCGCGCTGATGACTGGAGGCACTCGCATTTTGGGTGGCGGAGTGTGATCAAGAATAAAAACCAGTTTTGTTTGTTTTTTACAATAAAGAGTTAAGGTTTTGTTTGGTAATGTTTGTTTTTGTTGAATTTTTGTGTTTGGAGAAATGTAGGGGTAAAACACGGAAGTAAAATAAAGCGACGCACTAGCTGAACGGGCGGCGAGACTCTGCAATCATGTTATCTACTAGACCGCTCGACTTTGACCTCTGTCTGAGGATGGGGAGGGGTTTGCGATAAGACAATTCCTGTTTTATATTGACGAAATATTGTTCTACGCTAATCTAGTAATCAGTAGAAGCAAAATGTCAAATAACGATTCATGTCTGGGTGTGGTCGGTACAATCCCAAAGTACCAAAAATTTATTTAAGTATGAACTAAATAAATAAAAGCTTCAAGCACATTACATCAAAGTGTGTGTACGACATACCTGTATAAATAGTTGTACTACAAATAAGGGATGCTTTAATGGCACCTGTGGCCGTCGTCGCCAATGCCTCACTTTATGCCTCGTGCAGTGAAATATCAATATTTCTTTCTATGAATCAGGAAAACATTTCTCACGAATATGGCATGTAATATAACAATTAATACTGTTCTTTATTACTATGTGATCTCAGATGCTCTTCATGAAGTCAGTTTGTAAAATGTAAACAAAAGTTGTTATATACAATGGGATTAAGCACAAATATACATATTAAAGTTGTAGCCACGAAAAGTGGTTGATATATAATATACAATAATACACCTTTAACACTTTTTGATCGATTTGATTGTGTACAATGTAGATTTGGAATTCGATTAAATTCATCTTCAGGTACTTGTAGGTTAAGGTAAATGTAGTAAATAAATAATTGAAAGCAATTGTCATATGTTTTTAACTACCTTGGTGGCTAAATTTTGTATTTAATTTTAAGTGTAATCAATTGTCAAGAAAATCTTAAGTAATTTAAGGATAAATTAGGATTATTTTTGGCACTTTTTTAAAATTCAAAATGTTCTAAAGTTGACAATGGGTGACTCTTTTGCATGTGTGTAAAATGTTACATGGGTCAAGTCAGTGCTCTGCCCGACACGTACAGGACGAATTTGTGAAGGTGGTGGGAGTGTGACAAGACAGAGTCTACGGTACGGGGATGTTTCGGCCAAAGAGGTGACAGTGGGCGTGAACTCAATGTCGCTCTATGCTCGAAGGATTCAGTATGCCACGATCTTGTATAAGGTCTTAAACTACCTCATCGAATGTCCACAACTGCTCGAGTGCCTCAAGTTTTAGGAACTTTTTGTGAGACAGCAGCAGCGAACCCTCTTCAAAGTACACAGCTTGTTAGATATGAAATTAAGAAAAAGGTAATCTTATTAACTTCTACTATACTTTGTAATTACAATTGTTTTAGCTCATTCAATTTTTTTTTCTGGAAATTAACAAAAAGTTCAAAGTAAGCAAGCAAATACTTTCTATAAGTGCCATATATTTTATGGGACCTGAATGATTTTTTGCTACATATATTAAAAAAAGAATAGATTTTCGATACGGCCTAATTACAAATGGCTTCCAAGCTCACGCTCATAAAGTTCTTGTCTCATGTAACAAATCTTAGTAGTTTCTATTCGTATAAAATGTGATAGGTGTATGGCTAAAGTTATGATTATCTCGAATCTAAAAACTTTTTAAAATTTTTCTCCAAAACAAAAACAGCTGTTGATACGGTAAAAACTAAACATTTCACTCGCATTAGATATGACATTACTCCTGTACCAAAATCCGACAAATCTTAGGAACCAGCAAAACTCATGTTATACGCACGGAAGGTAGCTCACTCTCATTATGAGCTAGCTACCCTTTAAAATCCACATTTTAACACGTTCAAAGGTTCTAAAATGTCAGCAGTCCTTTGTTTATTACCAAAACCCAAAATAAAAGTCTTAAATGAACTCACACCCTGACAAAAGATATACTTAATTTAACACAAAAATAAAGAAAAAAACAATTATAGCGATAGTGACAACAGCGAAATTCATAATATTCGCGTCCATATATTAATCCCGGGATTCCGATGACTGTAGCCTTTCTTAGCGTGGCTCAAAATCCTAACTGAACGCTTCATTCCCAAGTACTTCCGTATCATTTGAAACCTTTTATTCCAGAAATCATTAGTTTTAGTAATAAGCAAATATTGAACAGTGAAATATAACCTAGTTTTACTAGAATGTAATAGGTTAGCCTCTTTATTAAAACTTGTTTTACCTGTAGCTTTGAACACAACATTTAAATATATGTAGTAATAACACATTTGTCTCATAAAACGGAAGACAACTAAGAATTTCCAAGGTTCTCAAACGAACCACCCAGGACACCTCCACGGCAGGCGATCGTGTCCACGGAGCCGGAACGGTTCACATACCTCCTCGACCTCCACGTCAACTTGTCGAGAGTCAGTAACGGTTCGCCCGCGTATGAGCCGGGCAAGCGCGGTAATAGCAGATCTCCGGACGATTGAACTACAGTCGGCGCCCAAATTGCGGGCTAATACGCTGTACCGGGTAAACTGTACACCTCTGTGCAATGTGATGGCGTTTCCACAGGATTGGAGGCATCACGGTCCCGTTACGTTACGATGCCGGTTAAAAACTCGCTGACCGCCTTGTCCTAGTTCGCGTGTGTTGCCAAACAAACGATATTGCTTCCGACAAAATCTTGGCTCGGTGAGTCCGGCGTCCTGTGGTTCAGGATGAGTCAGCGAGAATACAAGAACGGTTCCCGTCCTCTCCCTGCAGGCAACCAGCCAATTCGTCCTTGGTGGTGGTATCAAAACACAATCGAAGGGCTGAAACGACCCCATAACAACAATATAAACCTCAAAGGCTTTTACGCACTAATGTCGTACAGTTATGGAAGATGTCTCAGTTTAAAGATATTACTAATGCGTACCTAAACGCCTTGTAGTTTCTCTTGTACAATTTGTACCTTTGGAGTATTCAAGCGATAAAATAAAAATAATTTTGTACTAAAAAAAAAACAATAAAAATATCAAAGCACATATACAATTTTAGGGATTTAACCACTTATGGAGCCTGGATGACGGCCAGTACAGCTGCCTCTTAAGCAGTTGCATTGCTTTTCAGGATGTCAAAATAGTCCTTTTAGCGAAGAATATGCGTGGTACAGAAAATACTACTTTAACTTTCTTAATTTTGCTGGACTTGGAGAAGCAAAAGAACACATAAAAAAGGTTTGTTGAAACTACACCTTAAAATGTAATGCAATAATAAGAGTATCCCTGCTGGACTGAAGTAATGCCTTTTGGTGATCCCAGTTCCAGTAGATGAAGCGCAGGAGGTTTTAGTGAGTAAACCTAGGGATCGTAGAGAATGAGAAGAAAAGGGAGTCCCGCACACGGGGAGCTCTAAAGCAGAGACCCTAGGTGCGTAACGCATTTCCTCCGGAGGAAAAAAAGAGTGTAATATAGCATATTCACCTCAAACTATTTGTATACAATTCATAAGAACATAAAATTGTCCCAAAAGAATCCGTAAAATTTATAAAAAACATTTTTACTTATTTAAAAAAAACTTGTTTTTTATTCTCAAGCTATATGAAAGGTTTAGAGAAAGTGCCAGCACGTTTTTTCATATTTCGCAGCTTGAAAGACAACATACAAATATGGAGAGAATAAAATAAATATTTTCTTTTCTACCCTCTGAGAGCACTACAGAGGGTGAAGACCTCAAAACAGTCTCTACACAATTGCTCACAAATATCACATTGTCAAAAGTCGATATGACTGTCAAATAACTTCTGAAAAAAAAAAACACGGTGATTAAATAATAGTTAATTGCGAACATGTATAGGACACGGGATAAAATTAATACGATCACATAAGCTGGGGAAAAGCTGAGAATTTAAAGAAGTTACAAACTAGATCGTCTCTAAAATAAATACGCTATTAAAAAACCATTACTATGCAGATGCTGCAAGAGTTTATACTATTTTAACACCTGCCAGAAGAAGTGTACACTACACTAGCAGAACAAACTTCACCGGGTGAAACAATAATGGCAAACTACCCGCACAACACTTGCACAATGGCTGCAGTAATGATCAAGCGATGGCAATAACATAACATGCCAATCTAACGAGGATTGCAGTAGCCTGGCACGCTAGCGTGGGCCTTGTATCGCTAATAACATAGTCTATATAATGTACAGTCGCGGCGGATTACACGATGGCCCCAGTGAAAGTACAGTCGTGGCCTTCGGATATTGGGACGTGCAATCCTTCCATCCGGCAATTTCTCAGATACCAGACATCGTGACAGAACAGATAAAAATACATGTTATCACAACACATTGAAGATTCTATAGATGTTGAAATATTCGAGTGCGCACTCTAAGGTGAATACGAATAAAGAGTGAGTGAGTAAATTAGGATCTGAGTGTAAAATATCACCTGATGTTCATTACCAAGCGCCATTAACCGACAACCTGACAAACACAATAACTAAGCTAGTCCAAATGTTTTACTTCCGAGTGTAAACCAGTTACAACCCATTATACTCAATGCCAAAACCCATAGCTCATCACCGATTGGAAATCTTTACAAGGACATCCATGTCACCGAAGGAGAACTATAGGTGTATCATTAGGCTGGTGCAGTCTACTTATTAATGTCAAATTCCACAACTCAAGGATCGACTGGAAACGTTTGCAAGGATCCATGTCACCGAAGGAGAACTACTAGTGTTATCAGTAGGCTGCTGTAACCCAGCTATTAATGTCAAACTCCACACATCATCACGCAAGGATCGTGTAGCAATATAAAAATGTTGTTTTATTTTTTTTAACTATTAAATGTTGCTGCACTTTGCTGCACAACAAAATATTTATGAACTGTAAGTAATAGTATAGTTATTTTTCTTTCAATTTAAAATTTTAAAGGTTTTTTTTTAAATTTTGACAATTCGTTCCGAAAGTTAAACATAAAATATAACTTGATCTCCGCCTCACATAATCAGTAAAAAAATATTTCTTTGGTTATTCAAAGAACTGAGTGCACGATAATGTACGACCTATACTAGAACACACTCTACGCTAAAGTGTCCCCTAGAGTCCAACTATTTACACTCAACAAAGTCGTGATAGATAAAAAGGGCAATTCCGAGCCATTTTATTTTTTTAATTAATTATTTCCGGTGACGTAGGAAGTGCCTAGGGAATATCTTTTATCCTCATTTTCAGTCACAGGCGTTACGTACCCCAAACCATCTTAATGGACAATCTCATCTAATCATTCTCTTTATTTTCTTATACAAGGAAAATGAAAACTTTTTAGTTGAACTAATGCGCTGTTATCAGATGTAACAACAGTTCTTGTTCTTTTTACTTTTTCCAGAGATTTATTACCTGGCATCAAAATATGCTGTATCACTTCTGTATACAGTAGAGTTTATTGAAAGGGCTGTACTTCTCATCTTCCAATACTACTGTATCTCATCAGTTAAATCAAAGTGTTTTAAAGACAGTATAATATACTGTAGCACTATTATCCGTTTCTTTATCTTAGTGAAATCCAAGAATTTGAGTATTTTACAGATATTAATACTTTTTCACTTTTCAAATTCTAAGCTTTTATTTTGTAATCAAAAACGTTTTACAAGAAAATTATACAAGAAATCTTTCCATAAAATACTATTTTCAGTCAATACAATTTATTTATGTACCACTTATGGAGATAAATAAATATGACTTTTAATGTATCAACTACCAATTTAAATTATTTTAAACTTGACACTTGTCATCTGAAAAATAAATATACTTATGATCAAATAGGTCTACATTCGTATAATAATACCAAATTAGTTATACAGTGAAAACCAAATGAAAGTATGAATCTACTCTTTAAATGTATTGCATTTCACTTAATCTAACATTGATACTTAAGTCCACTTTTGCTTATAGCATAGTTTGGGATTTTAAACCATAACGCGATTATATGTGAATCATAAATACTGTACTCTATAATTCATGAGGCCAATTAATGAGTTGGTTTCATGATTTAAATATAGTTTACGTTTGTAGGTGAAGGTTAAGCATTTTTTATAATATTCTATAAAGATATCAATTTTCTTTTATAACTCAATAAAGTTTCAGTCAGTTATTCAGTTTCAAAATATATGATTTTTTTTGACGATCATATTATTCGCAATACTGCAGAGATTATCATACAATATTTTGATTGCATATTATCTGAGTGTTGGGCAGCCGTCATTTAGTTAAAATCGTAAACCTAAAAGTGCCGAAATAGTCTAAACACATGTCATTAGGTTTAGTGCGCTATATCTTGCGTATTAAATAGATAAGGTGATTTATTTTGCACTCTTTACGATAAAAATGGAACGGGTTTATATATTTTGAAGGGACAAACCTTTACAAATGCCTTATTTTAAGGAAAACACATACCTTAAATATGAATTGTCTAAATACTTAAAACAGCAGAGGTACTTTGTTAAGTGCTCTCACTAAAACTCAAAAAAGATTCAAATTTGTATCTAAAAGTTTTTATATATTTTAGCTTTTATTAATTGTACTAAAAGTAATTTATCTTAAAAATAGTTGTTTTAAAATATATGACTGACATATATAAATTATATATATCATTATAGATAAATAAAAGAAATTACTAACCCTTATGTAAACGTCACTTGCTTAAACAACAATTTTTCAATTATTAAAAACAGTAACTACATATACTTTATTCATATTTTACATATATTCTAAAGCTTGTCAGAACATTAGTTTAAACACCAATGATTGTACTCTTGTTTGGTTTAAAGGTAAAATCAATTGTGCTATTTTACGTGAAATTCAGATTTGAGGTCTGAATATCATTTCCTTGTTTACTGATGTGGGAATGGGAAGATGTGATTTGCAATGCATAGGTTCAGTTCAGTGATACAATCATTCGAGTTCTCTGGAGACCAGGGAAAGTTCTTCTCTGACAAGAATATGACAAATTCGGCACAAATGCTTATCAAGAAAATGGCAACTTCCTCCTTCACATAAAAATTAAGTTTGACGATAGTGGTATGAACTTTTAAAATATGTGAAAGTTATTGTACTCTTGTTTCAAAAACTGTGTAAAGTACAAATGAACCACTGCTACGTAGAAAACGCGTACTTATGTTAATTATTTTCTTCCGAAACTGTTTCAAAAGTAACAATTAAACTACAAGGTGGTGAGGTGAGCGAGGCAAAACTTTCTTGTCTTTAAATGTTGTTGAAGAAGTTTTTAAATATGTAACGGGCTGGTGAATGCTTGTATTCGAAGACTAATGAAACAGAGCTGCCAATAGAAAGTAAAATACGGTTTCTTAGCAAGCAAGAAGTTTTTTTTATTTGAGTTTTTACAACCATATTATTTTTTAAACAGTTACGAATATAAAAGTCTTTATATTTACACTTCAAAATTGTCCTCTTGATACTATTTCAGAATGTAACTGTTGTATTTATCAAAAAGTCAGTTACTGATACATGCCTGTAATTATGGCTTTGTCAATTTTTACATCTATGCTAACCTTAAACGAGGTAAAACGAGGGCTTGACTTGCATAAGAGTCGTAAGTAGGAATCTAAAATTGATAACTAAGAGATTTAGGCTTGGTCCCTACGAAATTTGATTTTATTAATAGACGACACCTAAGAGTACTAAACAAGAAAAGAAAACGTATGAACTATTTGAACATTGCTAAGGAAAATTGACCCGTAATATATTTACAGTACAACGTGCATTTGCAAATATGACTTTAATATTATTGTATTAAACCAACTTTACTGTGCAAGCCAAGCCACTTTGAGCGGGCTAAATAGACACAAAGCTTTACCGGCGCGGTGCTTGGGCAGTTCTTTTTTAACAATACTTGTGGGCACAACAAGAGTGAATGAACACAACATAGCGAGGTATGATCGCTAAACTTTTAACTTTGGGAGGGAAGTGTTGTATTTACTAGCTCTCAAAGTGTTAATAATACAGTAGAAACCATTGGTTTCCATAAGTTTGGTTTAACCTTGGAAGTAGCAGTTTCAAAACATGTATTGGCAGGCTCGTTTTCCTATATAAGTGTTTCATAATATAAGCTGAAAACTTTATTTTAATATTTTTTACAACCATATTATTACAAAAATGATAAAACACGTAAAACGACTTACTAACTTTAAAGATTTTCTCTTGCTAATTCGCCACAATTTAACTACTCATTTCTCTATAAGACCGTAAAATGGTTCTTTGGTGCCGAATTATTTAAGATTAAGCCTTACTAAGACTATCTTAATTTCATAGTATGGGAACCATATCACCAACCAAAACCTTAAGAACCACTGTCTTTGTTCTTCACAAGGTGTCTTTAAATCATATTTCAATTCTCTTATGCCAATAAACCATTATTTATTAGAATATACATCAACTTCGATTTTCAAATATAATACAATCATATTGATTCAATTTAAAACTAGTTCCCAGTTTAATATTGTTACGTAATTAATGAATTCTAATCTTAAAATGGTACTAAAATTCTTTATATGGCATTATTTGTACTTCTGGATGTGTATCTACAAAATCAAGAATAACCTTTATTGTTTCGCTCCGTGTTAGAAAAATAAAGTTTAGACTGATCAAAAGAGGAAGAAATCAGCATGCTAACCATGTGTAGCGCCTTATTGAATGAAACGAACTACATTAATCAGAAATTCCAGAGCATAAATGTTTAAAAATAATTCATTAATATTAATGGAGTAATTGGTTAGCCTCATCCACATTCCAACAATTCTTGTTTCATTACAAAGCCAATATTAGCCTTCCATTACAGTGATTACAGTAAACATTGTTTTCAATATAGGTAAACAACTTTGGTGTTATTACTGCATGCTCACTCTTACAGACCTTGTTATATTTCTCGTTATTCTTTTCTTCTTCTTTTTAACTTTTTTATTTACTCGTTACTTTACATCCACCGACGATTCATACTATAACATTGAAACAGTTTACATAATTTTAAACATTAAAACCTTTTTTGTATTATTTTATATATATATATATATATATATATATATATATATATATATATACATATATATTTTAAATTTATTGAAATTTATGTATCATTTGTTGATATTTGATACCATGTTAAACATGCTCTATGTTCTATATGTCGAACAAATAACAAAGTTTCAAGTCATCTGTGTATTGCAGTGGAACAATCTTATAATTAAACAAATAAAACAAGTAAAAATAGTTACAGACTATTGCAATTATGTATACTTATTAGGCATCTTTGTGTTCGGTTTGATTTCGTGCTTATTCCTTCATTTAATTGCTTACGTTGCAAAAAAGAATTAGAATCTCTAACTTTAGTGTTTTATTCATAATTAATTTGCCGATCTTGGTGACTATCTTTTTTATTTGTCCATCCTTTACTCCAAAACTTAATTTTTTGTTTTATTAATGTGTTAGTAACATTTTTAAGTGATTAAGTGAGAAAATGTTAGTTACCTTACCTAGTTATCATAGTACTAAAGAGTAACAAATTGCTGGAAGATAGAAATTGTTACATTGCTATTAAAATATGTTGAAATTAATTGAATAATTAGGCAAATAATACAAAATAAATTATGAACAAAATTTTTTAAATTTATGATTTTATAAAATTAATAATAACGTACAAAGAAATACTAGTTTCTCTTAGGAATGACACTCAAAATTGCTCGTCATCCGAAGATTTGATACATTGTACCCAGGAATGCCGACTATTTGACACCTGCTGTAGCTTTTCGCCAATGAATTATTTGCATCCTTCAATTTATTGATGTAACGGCTATCTCTTTCAATTTAATATCATAATTCAAATTGAGCGCTATACTTAAAAACATACTTTAAGGAATGGTTAAATTGTCATAATCACTTTAAAATGTTTTACCAGATATAAAAGATGATTTTCTGATAAAAATGTTTTCAGAGTGTATATTGTTTGTGTGGCCAGTAATCAATATAACAGTTAACAAACACCACTCAATCAGGATCTTGAGAGTCTGCAGTGATTGGATAAATTGGTATGAGAGTTTTGTGGTTTCATGTTAACTGAGTGAGGCACCAGAAATGAACATTTAATTAAAAATCCATAGTCGACCGGTCCGGAGCCGAGAGGGCCAAATGAACAATCAAGCCTGGCTAGAGTATGGGAATGGTGAGGAGAAGAGGGTTCGTTACACCCTCATCCACGTGTACATCCCCTGTCAGTCTGGTTACACATTATTCTTCCATTACAGTGATTATAACAAGGCAACGGCCATAGTTTTATACGGTTACTCTTTGTAACTGTGTCCCCTTTTCTTGTCAACACTGTATTGCTCAAATAATGACTTATGGTGTTAAATGCTCTACAAGCTGTTTTTATAAAAAGATAAGGATAGAAGACTTAGAAATATTATCATAAATTTATAAAAATATTTTTATTTGACAGTTATTATTCTGCTATTTGGTTTTAAGCCATATTCATAAAAATGGCGGCCATTCACATTCTAGCAAAATTGTTTGTTCAACTAATTCCCGACATAGACCCATCCCGATACATTTTTACATATATTATGCAATTATAAAAAAATATAAACACGTTTTTAGAAATCTCTTAAGGTTTCAAGATAACGTCCATGCATATTCTGGAATATGAATAGTTATATTTTAGGTACTTGCTGTACATGAGCGCAAAACAAAAAAGGTGTATAAAATTCTCAAATAATTTACAAGAATGTTTGTTCCAACGCGTTCTTTGATATCACCTTTGGCTTTTACATAATGATTCTACAACGTTTAACTAGTATATACCATGTATAAATAATTGAGAACACGATAAATCCTGCAATTCTTTATAAGTTCAGACCACTTGGTACATAAACAGTATTTGTACATAGCTTGGATGGGTTAGTGTCTTACCTTGACCAATGACGGTGTTAATTCGCATTTGAGCAAAATGTTTAACTCTATCATTTCACAAAGTGTATGAATTTGAAACCTTTCATGTAATTTTCAACTAATACAAACAACACTTATTCATATTTATTTTCCAATGATTTTTCAGGTTACATGATGGTAACTGTTCTATAGATGTGTACAGTTTGATCGTTATAAGTGTTGTACAGATATAATTTCGGATCTCCAGAAGTTATTCTTTTTATTATAAATACGAATTGTTTTAAAACCACGCTGCTATCCTTTACTAACACCCTGATATGTCTCTATGCTAATGCACACTAATCCACCGTACGAATGAATGTGATATGGAATAGTGAATAGAATTATTATTAATAATGTAATAAATTTAACTTAGAAAAAATATTATTACACATTTTTGACGGCTTTCAACCACTAATGCTCCTTAGTAAGACAAACAGAGTTCGCACACGTTAGTGTGGATTTTAAACTACGGGTATTCCGGTATACCTTTATTAGTATTTGATTGAGTTTCATTTTCTAATGTTAACCATAAATAAGTATCAGTTTCCAGTATTTTATAGCTGGAGAGTGACATAAACACCCTTATTCAACAACCCTCCCTAATTCTTTGCTTGAAGTTATTTATTGACAATGGAAGGATTAGCAGGTTAACAGGATTTCAGACATTTGCCATCGTTATATGTTACAAGAGGTATATATTTTATATTATACATTTCGTAAAATATAGCGATGGCAAATGTCCAAAATAATTTTATCTTGTTACTTTCCCTATTTTTGTAGCTATACTAACATTATATTTACGTATAATTAATAATGCGCAAATACCCGATTTAAATTACCCTAATCTCAAACGATAATATAATACAACACGTAATTAGTTAAATTATACGATTATACAAACAACTCAGATTTGTGGAATAAACAGCAAAGAACAGTGGCTTGAGTGATCAAAGGCTAAAGTTAACTGTATGTTTGATGAGCTACTGTAAATGGACAGTGCAAGTCACGTGTCTCCTTTATTGTGGTTCACTTCAAAAGTGACTCTCTTGAGGGACACCCAAGTTAAGGTCTCTTTGTCAATTTGGTGTGTTAAAGTAGAATTACTGTCCGATTTACAGAAACTGTCTATTGTTCATTTATTTCGTGAGGTATTCACTAGCTAGCTAATTAGCTGTCAAACAAAACTACTTCAGACGTCAATATTTACAGGAAACATTATAAAGAAAACTAACAAAATACCCACAAACTGCGCCACCATTAATTGATATACCATTTTCCTCCTACCACCCCTGCAATCATTCAACCACTCTACACGATATGACTGGTCTAGACAACAAAGCGACTATGATAACAATTGAACGCTGTAACTATGGTATAGTTTGAATTTTTTTTACATTTTGGTTTCAATAAGACAATGGTAATCTGATTTTCAATACTGGGTCAAGGAAAATCATATACAGCGTGAATAGGAAATGTATTTTCAAAATAATTTGAAGTGTTTATATTTGATCAGGAATTTATTTGTTTTAAACATTTTATATACAATGTTTTTGTACGAGTGTTCACGGTATATTTAACAAAAATATACCTCACCTCAGATCTATGTATGCAGTAGTGACTATGCTTGCTTAGATAATATTTTTAATCCTTAAGGTCCCTCATAGAATAAAACCTTCCGTAACTTTGCAAAGTATTTCGTAAAAAAAAATGCAATAAATATTTTAACTTCAGCTTATGTATCCAGGTGTATTGTCACCACTGTCCCAGATGGTAGTTCGTTTTATAGACTTTTTTAATAAACAGAACTTTTGAAGAATACGTATCCAAGTACGCTTATCTTAATATCCCTTCAGGTTCAGTCAGAGGCTGTTATTTTGAAGTGTCAAACTGAAGAAGTATAGATTTTATATTCACACAACGCTGATGTAACAAGAATCCTCAATGTTGGCATTGTAATATAATCGTAACATTTTCAAACATTTAAAAAGCCCTTGAATATTCATTACACAACAATTGATACAATCATATAAATTTCTTTGTAAAAACTTGTACTTGGATTAGTTAAAATGAACCCGAAATTATTACTACGGCATTATTATTTTTCCTTGCCCACTTTGACAGGCAAATGTTGAACCAGAACTAGCCTTCTTCCTAGGTAACACGATTGAGATAGTGCCATTATCTCTCCTTATAAGATCTTTACAGGAAGCCGTCTCTACCCTCAACCTTACTAATCCTCAATATACTGTCACTTCGGAAGCAAGTAGCGCAAAGGTCCTTCTATTACTAACTCTAGTAAGATTTCCAGAATGAAAATAAACACTGAAAAGATTATTTTGACAGCGAGAGAACAAAAGATTCCAAAAAATGTTTGCTACTCTTTAAATTAACAAATAAGTTAAATATAAATGTCATAAAAGCAATTTATAAATGATAATCCAAGAAACACCAATTGAATTTTAATTTTTTAATTTTAATATTTAGGTGAGTTATGTTATGCTTTAAATATGTTTATATACAATAGAAGCTTTAATTGAATGTGTAACATAGACTAACGGTTCGATTTCCAATCTATTATAGAAAACAAAGAATTTAATTAATCTTTATATATTGCAGACATTTCAAGAATCATGAAAATGTTTTCCCTAAAATCTCAGTTGAATTGAAAAATTAAGTTATTCTTTATTAGTTTTGCCCATCTCGCAAGAAGAAAAATGGTAAACATATTTATACATAATGTTAAGCAACTAACATATTTATCTCTTCACTATTAGTCAATTTATGTAACAAAAAAATAGCATATTTATACTGGAATCATACAAAAGTATTTATATTTTTTAATAATGAAACATTTATATGAAATTGTCTCTATGAAGTATCTCGCATTTAAAAAACAATCTAATTTAAGCCATTTAACTATAAATGTTAAGCCCTTAACCATATAATTAATTATAAGAAATCCATTAAAGGACGCGAACTATAATGATAAAAAAGTAAATGACAAAACACGTGTGAAATCTAATGAGAAAAAAATCTCTAATTTAATCTGTTTAACAGTCAAATACATGATTGGGGGCCAAAATTATAATTAATAGAATAATTTGAAATCATTACATGCCTGATGCATACATAAATCGATGCATTAGTTATAAATTGAGAGCGAAGTACATGATGCAATTAATATTAGTAACTAATTTAATTTCAAGTTTAGAAAAATTGCAAAACGTAATTAATTTTTTATTACATTATACAGATTGACTTTTTAACGTTGACTTAAGCAAGTTATTTTAATTGAAAGAGTAATTATTTATGGAACGATTGCACAAAATTACAATAGAAGACTTATAAAATTCTAGCCGTTGAATTAGCTGGTATTTTTATGAAAGACTATAGACGACCAATCAGTATCCTGGTTGACCAAAGGAATAATTGAGCTCGGGTTGAACATCTGAGGGAGGTTGAGTAGGTCCAGCCACACGCCCAGTGCCTGTCAACACATAATTACCTCTCATCTTTGTAATTGCACAAGCTTTATAAACAACATTCACCACACTTCGTGAGATACGGTCATTTCACAGTATTATTCACTTTGGCAGCTGTTTTATATTGTAAACTTGTGTAATTTATCTAAATTGACAAATATTCTGTTAAATTCTATACATGATTAATGAAAAATATATTCCTATCATTATATTTCAGATTCTTCTCTATAATAATTTATCTCGCCAGTTAGGTTTTACTTAAAGACCTATTGAAATGTATTAAATAGCTTTTTAGCTATACCAAATTAGATAAGACAGTTTTGCATATGCTTAGCACGCACAAAGAACATCGGAAAAGCAAAATTTACGCCATCATAAAGCAAATAAAAATTATTTATATTTATAGGCTTTGTCGTTTCTTGTGTTTTAAAATACAAAGTAAAATTCTAGTCGTTAAGACTATATTGTTTTATGTGGTTAAGGAAATGACTTATTGTTCTGATCTGAGTATACAAAATTCTACTGACTTCTAAATTTATAGAAGTTACACCAAATCCTTTATATTTTCAAATAATATAATTTTTTTATTACCACATTTTAGCAGTAATAACTCGTAAGGAATGAACAGGAGATTTAAGAAGCGGTCAATGGAAGCAATCAACAGAGTGTCTGCTGATGAACAGCTGCCAGGATGGACGTGATTATTCCAAGATGGCGTCCAATCATTTCATCCCTCGTTAATCCTTGGCCATAATTCTGTATTGGTTCACTCTTATTACTTGAGAGAACGTGTTGTACCAAGCTGCCATAAACTTGTTTACACATTGGGTTTCAAGTAGCTTGTTTATTTCGTTTAGTAAAACCTATGGGACACTAATATGTTTAATTTTTGAAGATTTATAGTAACTATTACTGTTTTGGTCTTGCTGGATTCCTTCAAACGTACTTGGACTTCAGGTGCCAGGAGTTCAAGTCAGTTTCAGTATCATATTTAAAACGATGCACTGAATGGAAGGTGAAATAGAGCTAAATTCAGTATTAGCAAGACCACGTCATAAGAAGTATAAACGTATCAATTATAACGTATAAACGTTACACTGTATTTAAATAATAATATGTTCATAAAGTATCGATCAATAGTCGATTCCCCAAACAAGATTACAGTTTGTACCGGCTAAGAAGCTGTAATTCCTGAATAAACTAATAATCATATTTAATGAGTATTGATTAATATTAGGACGAGCTATTTAAATTGTCTCGATAACTCTAAGATTGATGGGCTAAGCTAGGTTTATTTCTTAAGACTAGGTTTCCATAAAATATGATATGGCTATCTATTTTTTTATACAAATTTTAAAATAATAGGTTTTTGTAGCCTTATATTCTAAAGTTTGCAATGCACAATCAAGGAAACAAATGCTATTACTCTATTAACTTGCGCAGTAAAGTGAAATATTTTGCATTGTACGCAAGGCATTATGAAAGCAATATTCTTTGAACAGTATAGATTGTGCATTAAATAATTAGTTGATATTCAGAATTTAAAATTTGAGATTATTAATTCTCTCTACGCTGCGAAATATTGTCTCATCCTTTTAAGAAATAGTTAAGATAATTTTACAAAATTTAATTGAATTTCATACACAATTTTTGTAAAGCAGAGTTATTAGTGTCGACAAATTTGTCTCATTAATTTCAATTTATGTATAGTATTAGGTTAATTTCATAGAAACTGCTTTTGCAATCACCTTAATGGCGGAACTTCCTCTTATATACGAGTATATACACGATAATTGCCGTAATGTTTTGACTTGATACAAAGGCAGTGCTTGCACATAGCTTGGATGAGTTAGCCAGTCTGAACGTATACAAAAGTCTCAAGATGGCAGTCATCCACATTCTAGCAACATTTTTATTCGACTTATTCCCGAATAGACCCAACCCGGTATATTTTTGCATGTATCAACGGCAAGGCGTTAAGATTAAAGAAAGCCCCACTACATACTGTACAGCTAAAGGGAAAACGGCTGATGCTTAACACTGTTCATCTTTTTTCATAATGCGATTTATTTACCTATTATTTACCTGTGTCCGGTTTTGAAATAAATAAAAATATCAATAATGTTATAAAGAATGATAAAAATGACGTTCAAGGACAAAAAACCTTTTATGAAAAAGTACTCAAAAATATATAAGCATGAAACGTACAAAAACGACTACATATGCTACACATGGACTAACCTAGCTGGGCTCTTTATCACCGTAAACTAGTAATTAACATTACTTCTTTTTTATAAAATCTTAAACTTTTTAGTACCATAAGTAAACAAAACTGTTAATCAGGACTATATTCTTTATCATTTGTCATTTTCATCGTTTAAGTACTTTCTGTATCCCGTATTTGATCCAGTACCTAAAAAAAAAAACTTCTCCTCCCATTACAATCACGTCCTGACACTGAAAATATTTAGCTTTTTCCATAGTTCCTTCTTTTTTCCAAGCTTTTTACTGCTTTTGTTTACTTATATCACTTAGTTTCCCTTTCATGTCATTCTTATTGTCGTATTCACCAGTAAGGAGTTTCATAAATGAAAATAAACACTAAATAGGTTATCTTGACAATGAGAGTACTTAAGATTTCAAAAAGTGCTTGCTACTCTTTAAATTAACTAATCAGTTAAAATTTTCATTAAAAATTTCATAAAACCAATTTATAAAATTATAATGTAAGAATCTGCAATGAGTTTTTTTTACATTTTTATATTAAGGTGAGTTATGTTATGTTTTATGTATATGTATATTTTAAATAATGATTTGTTTGTATTTATATTATAGGCAAGGTGAACTATTATGTGTGGAATAATTAAACTCCATTTAGTAGATTAGTTTCTATACAGGTCTATAAAATAAATTTCCTGAGATTTTTTAGTAACTAGTTTTATCTTTTATAGAAATACCAGCAAATGGATCTGGTTGGATAGTACAGAAGGTTTTCAAGGCGTATATTTATAAATTTTGTGTTGGTCAAGGAGATATGAAATATTATAAATATCAACGATGTTCTTCTATAACTGACCTCATCTACGTATTTTATAGATAATAAATCACTGTTGAGACTCAATAAACATATTCTCGATACTTCACAACATATTTATAAGAAGCAAATCGCTTGTATTTTGTACATACCTGTATATGTTTAAGATGATAAGCAGCACAATTTTAACCAACGAAAATATTTATTTCTATTATGACACTACTACGCATTTTGCTTTTCATAATTCATATAATCGATACAAGAATAATTAATAGAGTAACAAGCATGTTACTACATGTTACATCGTAGCAGGAGCTGCTGCTTTTCATATCCCATTAACTGAGCTCCACACTCGTGAAGATCTGATATGGCAGATTGAATCGCAGCTTCCCCTCTACAGTTGATTCGTTGATTGATAGTAGATATAGGATTTTGCAACAAAAAAGGCTATTACAATATGTCTCAAATTTGTTTTCATATCAATATTCCGTTAAATCTTTCGAAATTACAATGATATAGGAGTTTAAATTTTCTTAAAATTGCAATGTGTAATTTTCTTCTAATTACACATTAGAATATACATTTCTTTTTTATGTATTCTAATCTATCCAGGGTGAGAGGGAGAACCTATCCGCGATGTGTAGTGGCTAAAATGAGAACTTAGCTTTTTTCTTCTAACCTACATAATTCGTCGAGAAAAATTTTGGGAAATTAACACAAAAAAATAAAACTTTTGGGACTGTGAGTCATTTTTGAAAGATTTTCAAATCTTAAGGTAAGTCGAACCGAACCTCATTTTAAATATCTATTGACTAACAATGTAGAATTGAAGTTTTGACTTACTTCGTTTTATGTAAACAGGGTGATCCAAAATGTCAAAGCGGGTAGTTTTTTTACTTTTACCTAAAATGTTTGCAAATCTATTAGATACCAAAATATTAATATTTCTAAAAATATGATAAATTTGTCACTTTCTTTCCTACACACATGTCCAAAATTTTTAAAAGTTTAAATGTAGGATATTCCAAACTCATAAACCCTAAAAGATTTCAAACAGGAAGGCATGATTTTAATTACACCTATCAATTACATATTTCTTGTAAAAGTTAGCCTTTTTCGTGGATGGTTAAGAAACGGGCACAAAAAAGATTTTTTTAGAGGAGTATCAGAGGTTTGAGGTCTAGAATATTACGGTTAACAATTTACTTCAAGAAAAATGATTTATAATTAGTCAAATTAATTGCAAAATAAGTTTTGTTATTAATTTATTTCTGAAATTCAAAAAATAAACGTGAAAGATTTGCCTCTTACAGAAATAGCAAAAAAAAAAAAAAAAAAAAAAAAAAAAAAAAACTAGGATAGCAATCAAATCAAAAGTATTTGTTAACGTTTACAATATTAAGAAATAAAAGACTCTCGGAAACAGATTGTAAAGCATTTTAAACGCCTAACGTAACTTTATTTTAGATCGTGCATAAAATAATTATACGTTTTTATGAAATAGTATGACGAGAAACATTTCATAGATCCTAGTAAATACAAGATGTCATTAAAATCAGCAATAAATTGTCGAAAACATAGGTAACACTGTCAGAAAGCACAACCTTATAAAACTATGGCCGTTGCCTTGTTATAATCAATGTAATGTATGTATAATGTGTAACCAGACTGACAGGGGATGTACACGTGGATGAGGGAGTAACAAACCCTCCTCTCCTCACAATTCCCATATTGTAGCCAGTCTAGATTGTTGCTTTCGCCCTCTCGACTCCGGACAGATCGAATATGGATTTTTTAATTAAGATATTCATTCCTGGTGCCTGAATCAGTTAAAATGAAACTACAAAACTCTCATACCAATTTATCCAATCACTGCAGACTCTCAGATCCTGATTGAGTGAGGTTTGTTAACTGTTGTTAATTGATTATATGTATAACATTTTTGGTTTGTTTTTTCTGTAGACCTGCCCATGGCTTACGGACTTGATAGCATTACATTTGTTTTTAATTGAGCAGTCTATGGTGAAGGACAATAAGAAAAGTATATTTAACATAATTTGTGTAAATTACCAACTGACCTCCCGCACGCTTTATTATGTGCATTGGGAGAATTATACCTGTAAAATGATTGTATTGTGTTTTCTGAATAAATAATTTTTTGATCATGAACTTGAAAACACACACACACACACACACACACACACACACACACACACACACACACACACACAAATTTGACTCATGAATGACTGATTGTTGATATCAATTTAATAAATGGAAACTCGATTAATTATATTGTAAAGAAATAAGATTCCGTTTTATTATGATGGCTGATCCTAATTCATACGAAGATTTTCGTTCCTACAATTATGTGCAATATTTGACTATTCTGTTAGCCCCTAAGTCGTGTTTTCTTTGGGTTCTTTTATCCATACAAATGGTATTTTTGCCTCGCCTATGTATCCTCTAATGCAACTGCATTTTGTACAGCAAGCACAGTTTTTGTAATCATGTGTACCATTTTATGATTTTGTTTTTATGAGGCTTTGTCAAAAGTGTTGTGTGTTTACAACACGGTTCTAATTTGACACTTTCTATCTTCTCTTCTCGTTTTATCCATAATCCCAGCGCATAAGGGATTAAAATAAACGCAAATTTGTCTCTGTTTTGACACAAATAGAATATCATAGAATTTGTATCACTGAACGATAGAAAAACGTTCTTATAAATCCTGTTTCCTTCATAAAAGATTTACAGTATTGCATTTTTGAAAATGTTATATTACTGAGCTGGAGTTAAATTGCAAGACAGGCGTTGTATCAATAAATTTAAGGCAACAAATAATTCATTGGGGAGAAGCCGCAGCAGGTGTCACATCAGCTGATAAATGATGACAGCTGTAGTCGACTAATCGTCACACCTGGGTACACTGTATCTAACCTTTAGATGACGGGCTTTTTGAGGTCCCATACCTTTAGTAAACTAATATTTTCCTACACGTTATTACGCACTTTCTGAAAACTCAAAATTCAAAGTTTAGAGCTAATACTCGTATATATTACTTGCTTGTTCTAATTATATTAGACTTGTATAAGTTTGTGACTTCAACTGCTTTATTCGCTGAAAAAACAATTTATCCTAAAATTTACTATTGGTGTTTTTTTTTCGAAAACACACACTAAATATGTTGTTATACACAAAAATTTATACTCAAAAGTATTATATTTTGAATTAGCGTACAGTTTAATTAGATAGCTGCTACAACGAACCTAAGTGATTACATTTTTCGACACAAGAGCGATCACTGAGGAATTATTAATCATAAAAGTAAGTGTCAGTTTAGTTGTACTTAATTTGATAGATCTTGTTTAGTAGACACCCCTAACCAGATTTAAAAGCAGTAACCCAGTCTGAAATCTCAGCCCATCTGTTTAAAATGTCCGAGCTCCTTAGATATATAATTATTATCTTAGATTTCACTAAAAGTAGAGGCACGTGTGAACCAAAAATGTGCTCTAAGGAAAATCAAAGTATTTAATCAGTCAGATATCATAGCCCATCGATTTAAAGCATAGCTGGTCATTTGATATATTAATTATCAAATTTAAATATACATAGTTCTAACAAACGTAAAGGCAGATTTAACTTAAACAGACCTCTGCATGATAAAGAAATTTTATATTGTGTTGTAAATAGGGTGTAAAATCCCATTGATGGAAAAATTTAGTTTTAATTTACGCAATATATGCAGGCATGAAAATACATTTCTAATCTTTACCTCTTTCGCTAATATTGGAATATTTGAAATTACCACTTACGCATAGCCCAATATATTCCACATTTCTTATTAGATCATGTCTCCTGATCTTTTAATATTAGGATGAATATTAAAACTGTAAATATGTTTGTTCTTTGGGACAAGCAATGCATGTAATTCGTGGTTCATTGTAAATATATTTTAAATACGTATGTAAAAGTTCTCATCGTGTTTTATTATTCTTTAACTGGTCTATGAATATATTGGGATCTTAGTTTTTTAGTGTGGCTAATACTTTCTCGATCATCTTAAAGGATACTATAACAATTATTAAAACAAAAATTCAGGTTTCCTCAGAATGAATTGATAGAGGAGAAAGTTAGTCAAAAAAATCGGCAAAATATTTATTTTTAAAAATGACCAAAAGTAATGAAGGTAGCCTAATAGATATTACGTACGCAGTTAAATGGAGGAAAGGCACAAAAGCTGACTGAACACGAAGATGCCAAAAACATGTATACATTCATTTGACTAATTTGTAACTAGTTTAACTTTACGTATGACACATGACGTACGTATGATAAAAATGGTTGATTTGATGAATATGTTGAGTTTAACTCCAATTCACCTTCCTCTTATAATATAGTGTCTGGATCTGATGCTATCACAGATTGGACGAAATCTAAATGTTTGTACAAAGAAATAAAGTAAAGCTGGCAGCGAATAGCTCAAAATAAACGCATTACATCGTTTTTCGATATCAGAGATACCTAGACTACAAAATATAGTTTAATCTAGGCGAATAGGCATTCTCATGTCTCATCAGGTAAATAACTGACGTTATAATTGTTTGTTTTAAGTCTAACTGATCCACTAGTAAAATAGGACTAAAAAGAAGTTAGTTTTTCTAAATACAGAGAATGCAGAATGCCTAAACGTGGTATACTCTATCAAATATCAACAAATGGTAAATGCATTAAAAGAACCAACTCTTGTATTTTTTAAGGTTGATAGAATCCTTCTGACTGATAAATAGGTATATGAGTTAAAACTTCGTTTTTTGTTGTGCATATAAAGCATGTTGAACGTGGTATCAAGTATCAAAAAATGATAAATAATTACAAGAACTTAATTTTTAATCGTTGTACGTCTAACAATCATGTAAACTGTTTCAATGTTACTAGTAGCATACGTAAAAACCTTCTTGAAATATATTAAAAATCATTGGTGACAGTAAATTAACGAATAAATAAAAAAGTTGAAAAATAGGAGAAAAGAATCATGAGTAAGACAACAAGGTCTGTAAGAGGGACCATGAAGTAATAACACCGCAGTTGTTTACCTATATTGAAAACAATGTTTACTGTAATCACTGTAATGGAAGGCTAATATTGGCTTTGTAATGGAACAAGAATTGTTGGCATGTGGATGAGTGGCTATCGAATCACCCCATTTATAATATTGAATTTATTTTTAGTTATTTCGGCTCTGGATCGAAATTGTTCCTGATTAAAGTAATTTGTTTCATCTAAAGATCATATATATATATATATATGTGTGTGTGTGTGTGTGTGTGTGTGTGTGTGTGTGTGTGTGTGTGTGTGTGTGTGTGTGTGTGTGTGTGTGTGTGTGTGTGTGTGTGTGTGTGTGTGTGTGGATTTCAGCCTCTTTTGATTAGCATAATTGTTATTTGTTAGTTTCATTATTTCCATTCTCATTACCCAAATATGATAATTCTGTTGAAAAATTTAAAATAATAAATTATACTTCTTTCGTTATATTTTTACATGGCCTTCCTACAGCTATCGAAATACGTTTTTGTTGTAAAATATTTTTGGAACTGTTGTAAAAGAATATTATTTTGTTTAGTTGGATATATTATTCTACGCTGTATTCTTGATCAACGCTGAGTTTAGTTTTTTTCAGAAGGACATCGCCAAAAACAATTTTATTTACTATTTAGAAATTTACTTTATAATAAATAAAAAAAAAAAACATAAAGGTTTATCAGTTCCCCAAGAATTTAGATCCAAGAGCATCGGACAAGTATTGATAGTAAATAAGTAGTAATATGATTTTGTTAAATATAATATGTTTTATTATAATCTACTTAAAATTTTATTACGTGAGCTTATAATGTATGGAACTTTGCTAGGGAACACAAGGCATATGCTTCAGCTAACTCGTGTACATTTTGAGCATATTGCAAGGTCTTTATTATTTCAAACCTATATAAGTAGTAATGGTTTTGGACCATTTTGACTTGTGGTGCTATTACGAAAAGATTGATGATAATTTCTCTACAACTACTTATTGCTTATATATGTGTTTATATTGTTCAAGACCTCAGTTTAAAGTCTCAAAAGCATGGATTGAAGTGTTCAAGGTATTTATTAAATAGGCGTATTAGATTGCAACGTATGCTACAAAGTATAAGAGAGAATAAAATAAATGTTGAAGGTTAACCCACAATAAACAGCTTTAATTCTCTTCTCATGAGTACAGTAAGGATTTCTGTTTCCCACAATCTTCTTCCCGTCGTATCGTTTGTTGGTTTTCAGGATCTAACAGAAATTGCCGTTCCTATTAGTTCACCTCTGAAGTTCCAAAAAGTCAGGTTTTGTAGTGACAGCTGATGAGTATTGGGGCCGTATTGGGATATGTGTTTATTTATATAATGTGGGACCCTTATATAATTATGACAGTGTATGTTATTTAAATGAATAACACAAGATATGTTTCCTAAATCAAGTAAAATTTAATTCTTTTCAAGATTTGATGTTAATAAATTAGATGTATTCAAAACCTAAAAAAAGATTTTGGAAAATTTTAAATTTAAACTGATTTCATAAAAACATTCCTTGTGGTAATGTATTAAATAACTGTAGACATTTCAATAATTATAGAAGAATAGGCGAAATATATTGATACCGAAGCGTTCTCAGTTACCAGTCCCAGAAGAAGTCAGATGAGTCCAGAAACCTACACAGGCTAGTCGAGCAATAAATCACCGGGTTATGCCACAGTGACGTCGTGTCAGCTGATAAATGACGTCAGCTTTGTTAATTATTCCGCTCACCTGGGTCCGATCATCATCAACTCTCTGTGTCATGTTTGAAACATTATTAGTATTTATTGAGATCTGCTTATTAGCTGTCGGTATAGTATGCTTGGTCAGTCAAATTAAATTATTAATTTAAGTTTAGTTTTAAATCAATTATACCGCGTAACTTAAAAGTCCCCCTATTAAATTTCTTACCAATAGAGATGGAGCGATTTACTTTAAGGAATGTTCATATGACTAACTGAGGAGTTTTTTGACGTAGGACAATATTTGACTTCCCCTTACCAAAACATGAGGTATTTTGGGAGTAAGTACAAATTTTAAAACAGGAACCCCTAGCAAGTGATACCTCATTTTAAAGGTATTATAAAAAGACGAATAATGGTTCAAACTAGAGGTCTCTAATGTTACTCTATGAGATTAAGTGGCGATATAAAATTAGAATTTAGTATAAAACCCTCACAGTTTAAATTAAATTTAAAGTTATTTTAAAGCAGATACAAATTCACTCACCAGTTTTTATGAGAACTTAGGACACAAAATTATAAACCAAGTTATTACAAGAATCAACAACCTTGATTAACATATCATTTATTACGTTTATGTTTTGTCTGACCGAAGCCTACTAGGAAGTCCTGGGAATAGCATTAGCTGGTTTTGCCATGTCATCATTCAGACCACTTTGACACAATAACTGGACTGAATGTGTCTCACATACTAACTGGTAAACAATAAGAAATTACATTACAAAATCAGCTATTGGTATTCCCAAAACTTTCTAATTGGCTATATGTAACATTAAATGACTTTTATTGCTGTTAACACATGGGGTTTTCCCCATAAATACACACATATAACATTATTTTATGTGGTATAAACTAGATCTTATTGCAGCTTTTCGGAATATGCATATAGCACAAACGTATAAAAAAATTGAAAAAGAGCTTGACATGAAAGTTAAACATACAAATACATTGCAGAAAGATGTTAAATCACCGTCCTACTTTTTAGACTATAAATATAAAAAGTAGAAAATAGTAAACTCTCATATTGTCTTAATTATTTTATTGGAGATTTTAATATTTTTTATCAATGTATTTATAAAATTTAGGTCGTGAATATTTTAAGCCAGTAAAGGTAAAACCAATACTAAGTACTGTGATAAGGTAAATACAAATACTCATGACGATTTCAATATTCGTGTGGAAGAATCATTTCCATCTAAAGAATGAAAACAGTAAGTTTTTTTAACTGTGTAGCTGGTAAATAAAAACGGTGCCAATCTGTTGTTCTCGGCTCGACAGCGGCTTCGCCATCTAATAGCGATACCAGCGCGCCTCGGTAATGGAATTTGCAAAACTCGTCACTTTATAGCGATGAATGCTTCCGACAGAGAAATTTGATCAGTTGCTCTTAGTTAAAACAGATCAGTCACGATATTCCGCCATGAAACTGGTCACTGCACATGTACTCGTATTAAGGTTCACAGTAATAATATTAACAAGATTTTCGAAAATTTCCGCACAATTAACTTGTATTGTTAAAAGACAGTTTTAAACCCTACAGTGTGTGCTGATTTGGACATTCAGTTCTTTATATAGGGTATTATTTCAGAATCGATAATATTAAACTCAACAGTTTATAGTTGAATTAAATTATGATTCATATCTCTTCTTATTATAACCGCAAAAAGAAAGTGTACACTTTTCAAAACACTACAAGCGTGAGTTGTGTGTGTGTGTGTGTGTTTTAAAAATATATAAAATTTAAAATATTTTCTATACTTTTGTTTACTTTATTTCCATATCAGGTTTATGTATTTTTAACCTTACTTGACGTATTAAATTCCAGTAGGCATAGAGCTTTTCAAGAAAACGTTTTAACTTTCAATGTTTAAAAATGAAATAATTACTTTTATTGCTATAATAAATCTTGCAGGTATTGTAGACACTGAATTTAGTACTTAAGAGACAACGAATAATATAGGGAGATATTTGCTTCTCATAATACATCCAATTATCCGATGTTACTACTAGCTGCATAATTTGCGCAATCTTCAGAAATAATTAATTTTAAACAAGAATCGAATGTGTTATTTAGTCTATAATACACTATAGTATTAAACAATTACAATAATAATTTTTTAAAGAGTAAACAGTATTTTTATATTAAAATAAAACTTTATTTTATTTTAACACATTAATTTCCAAAATTTTGCACCACTGGTGAGAGAATTTTATGTTTTTATCTCACGAGCAATAGAAAATTGATTTAGTGTGAAAAGAGAACCAACACAATAGAACACAACTAAAATATCACTTCCCATTATATTATTGTACAGGAGTATGCCTTGCATATCTCCTATAATTGGCAAAAGAAGCGTACAGACGATAACAAGCATGTTACTACATGTTAAATCGTAGCAGGAGCTTCTGCTTTGCATATCCCATTAACTGAGCTCCACACTCGCGACGATCTGATATGACAGATTGAATCGCAGCCTCCCCTCTACAGTTGATTCGGTTATCGACAGAGTGTTTTATAAGAATTTACAGCTACAACATGTGTATAGCAAATCAAAGATTCTTCTACCTTTAATCGTACTGTAATGTCATTAACATCTCACTAGATGTTGTAAACATTCCTAATCTAGTACGTCAAAGAATTTGTACTAAATTATTAATTTTACCTTATTTACCTTATTTATCACTCTGTATTACTTTTAATAAATCAATTATTTATCAATCGTAATTTGTTTTGTGCGTATTTAGTAGAACTTAAATAAACAAATTAAGCTATTGGTTTAATAAGTTAAGTCTAAAACACGTTACTACACCGGTTACAATACCTCTGCCATTTGCTCATGATTCATTTTAATAGAAGATTTCCAAGCAGACAATTCATTCATAAAAACAGATAATGCTGAATTTATCTTCATAGGAAAACACTTTATTACAACTGAATTACCATATTTGGGTCCTCATATATCTTCATACACTGAATACACGTAATATATACTATTATTTAAAAATCGAATGGTGTGTTAGGCAATCACTTAACTTATGGACCGATTTTGTGAAGTTTTACATAGAAATCTTTAGAGTCTTTGGTTAACCCATCGTGGTCATGGTTGACAAAGTTGTAACTGCCAGCTACTACATTTTGAGAAAAATGGGTTTGAAAATGTAGTAGACATCATGTTTTGCAAACACTATACTGTATAAGACCTTTACTTTTAAACATTGTTTTCAGAATGGAACCCTATTTTATCGATCTTAGACTACCATGAAATTGCAGTCAAACCATGCCCTACTGAAACAGTTATTTTAAGTGAGACCTACATAGTTCTAAATGCACTTAGAATATTGTCACACCAAAATAATTACTTTAAAATATAGGGCTTAGTATGACAGAAATGTAACTAGAAGTAAGTATGTTACAAATAAGTCACTTTTAATTTCATGAATTGCATGTATAGTGGTATTTAAAAATACAATAGTGCAGTATAATATGAAAACAAATGATTCTTCCTTCTTTAACTGTGGGAATTCCGCACAATACGTTTGATGTTTAGGTTTAATGTCAAAATCTGTTAGACTAGCAGTGAATAACGAAGCTGACTTTTTCGTCTTGTTGATTCAGAATATTTAATGTTCAATTTAACTGTTGACGTTTGTTTAGTACAACACGGGGCAAATTCTTGAACGAATTTTTAGTAAGCTACATGACTGACGGAGTACTTTTGTAATTAAAGATTTTTTCTACTGCTTCAATATTTAAAGTCAATTGCCTTAATGTGAATTACACGATACGGGTTGTGACGATATACAGTATTTAATAGTCTAATAAGACCCAAAGGAGAGGAGAATTCAGTCTTGTTCATTGATTTCTCAATTGAACTATGAACACAGACCACTTTAAGAACACAGTAATGTCCAGGAACAAAATATTTTACCGATACAGACGTTATATTGGAATTATCTCTTAAAAAGTATGAAACTGCATTTGATATAATTGATTGCGGTTTTGCGCCACACGGGAATCAGACCAGGTAATTATTTCAGTAAACTCGTTATCTTTGATAATTGTATAAAGTATTCTCTGACAACAACAGCACTCGCTATGTCATTGCCAGTAAGTACTGGGATTGTTACATTCCAGACAGCACAATATACCTGTTGAAGAAGGCTGTCAAATTAAATAAATTTTCGCGCGTTTAATTCGCGAGACGCACAATTCGACGTTTTCCAAATAAAAGGACTCGAAGATCCCGGTTTTCCTTTTCCATTTTTCGGTGCTGTCTCATACGGTTCTTACGTAGAATATGCGTCTCATGGCTTGCATTTTTCCTATCAGAATCGCTAGTGGTATTTGGAAGCAAAATATCATCAAAATTGTTACAAATTAAATGTTATAAGCTCTCATTAGATAGGGATCCTTGTATGGTTCACAGAAAGTGCTTCCTGAATAGAATGTTTCAATAGCTATGAATAACTTTTCAACCGATGTGATATAACAGGTTACCTTATAATTAAGTCTACTTCGACAAAAATACAACAAAAACAACACAGATAAACATTGAAAGAAAAATAACTATACTATTACTTAGAGTTCATAAATATTTTGGTGTGTAGCAAAATGCAGCGACATTTAGTAGTTAAAAAAATAAAACAAAATTTTTGATATATTTCATACCATTATACGTTGTTGTTATGTAATTTATTTGAGATTTTTCTTCTTGTAAATGCAGAGAGCTGTGTTCGTTCTGTGTTGAGCAACTAGCTCTACGTAAAAGGTTCAGTGAACAATATTTGATAAAGACGTTATTTTAGAGAAGTACATGGGGTTTTAGCCTCGGACTAGAATTGCAGTTAATGATTTTATACGTCCAATGTGGTACGTTCTTTTTAAACTATAAATGCCAAGTTTGCATAAAAAATTAAAAAAAATTTGCTCTCAAATCTTACATTGTTTAAACAAATTAATAAAAGTAATTAATTTTTGAGAATATATTTTCGTGTTACACAGTAATTTTTATATTTATATACGGAATTTCACTTGAATAGATATAGAGAAAAATGTATTAAAGATACCAGTGTAAGAAACTAAACGCACTATTAATGAGGAATACATTATAGGCTAATATAACCATCTAAACTAAATATTACAACTTCTTCAAAAAAGTATATAGAGAGTTTTAGAAAGACAATCAAAAACAAATATACCGGGCAAAGTCTAATTCAACATTTTGAGTTTTAAAACACAATTTAAATGTATAGGTAATGGAATGAAAATAATGAAATTAACAAAGAAAGCTTAGGCTGATCAAAAGAGGAAGAAATCAGCATGCTAACCATGTTTACCGCCTTATTGAATGAAACGAACTACATTAATCAGAAATTCCAGAGCGTAAATGTTTAATAATAATTCATTAATATTAATGGAGTAATTTGTTAGCCACTCATCCACATTCCAACAATTCTTGTTCCATTACAAAGCCAATATTAGCCTTCCATTACAGTGATTACAGTAAACATTGTTTTCAATATAGGTAAACAACTTCGGTGTTATTACTGCATGCTCACTCTTACAGACCTTGTTATATTTCTCATTATTATTTTCTTCTTCTTTTTAATTTTTTTTATTTACTCGTTACTTTACATCCACCGACGAGTCATACTATAACATTGAAACATAACATAACATAATTTGTAAACCCTAAAACCCTTTTTGTATTATATCACACACACACACACACACACACACACACACACACACACACACACACACACACACACACACACACACACACACACACACACACACACACACACACACACACACACACACACACACACACACACACACACACACACACACACACACACACACACACACACACACACACACACACACACACACACACACATGTATATATTTAATTTCTTGAAATTTATTTATTATTTTTTGATAATTGATACCATGTTAAACATGCTCTATGTTCTATATGTTGAACAAATAACAAAGTTTCAGGTCATATGCGTATTGCAGTGGAACAATCTTATAATTAAACAATTAAAACAAATAAAAATAGTTACAGACTATAGAAATTATGTATACTTATTAGGCATCTTCGTGTTCGGTTTGATTTCGTTCTTATTTCTTCATTTAACTGCTTACGTTGCAAAAAAGAATTAGTCTCTCTAACGTTAGTGTTTTATTCATAAATAATTTGCCGATCTTGGTGACTATCTTTTTTCTTTGTCCATCCTTTACTCCGAAACTTAATTTTTTGTTTTATTAATGAGTCATAGTAAATGTATTTAAGTGATTAAGTGAGAAAATGTTAGTTATCATACACAAGTTACCATAGTAACTAAATAAGAGCTAAAGAGTAACAAATTACTGGAAGATAAAAATTTATTGTTACATTGCTTTAAAATTTGTTGAAATTAATTGAATGATTAGGCAAATAATACAAAATAAATTATGAATAAACATTTTTTTTTAAATTTATTATTTTATAAAATTATTAATAACGTACAAAAATTACTAGTTTCCCTTACAAATGACACTCAACATTGCTCATCACCGTAGAATTTTTACAGTGTACCCAGGAATACTGATTATTTAACACCTGCTGGAGCTTTTCGCCAATGAATTATTGCATCCTTCAATTTATTGATGTAACATCTCTTTCAATTTAATAGTCACTTACTATCACTTACTATCGTACTACTCATATTTACGATAATTATCCTATATTCACATTGATAATAAACATATATATTAATTACAAAAACACTAAAACTTATATGCGTTATGTTACTGACGTGATGTTTGTGCTGTAGGGCTTAATGATATATAGAAATATAATTACGTGGTTTATTAGAGTTATAAGTTTAACACGAATGATACAATATGTAATATTTTATCCTTTCATAATAATCCTATTGTGCATTAGTAATCATACTAAATAGATATAAATAAAAAATTTAATTTCTATTAAACACAATTATACAATTTAGTCAAAATTAGTTTCAAAACAACCAATTTCCTTAATTTAATTACATATTTATAATGCTGATATGCATCGTTACAGACGTAAACTATACACAGGGTTTTGTCTTTTTAGTTTGAATTATGTACAATAACTTGAACTGAGTACTGACACTATAAAATTTAATTCAAATTTAGTGTTATACTTTAAAACATACTTTAAGGAATGGTTAAATTTTCATAATCACTTACCAGTAATAAAAGAAGATTTTCTGATAAAAATGTTTGCAGAGTGTATATGGTTTGTGTGGCCAGTAATCAATATAACAGTTTATAAACACCACTCAATCAGGATCTTGAGAGTCTGCAGTGATTGGTTAGATTGGTATGAGAGTTTTGTGGTTTCATGTTAACTGAGTGAGGCACCAGAAATGAACATTTAATTAAAAATCCATAGTCGACGGTCCGGAGCCGAGATGGCCAAATGAACAATCAAGCCTGGCTAGAGTATGGGAATGGTGAGGAGAGGAGAGTTCGTTACACCCTCATCCACGTGCCCATCCCCTGTCAGTCTGGTTACACATTATCCTTCCATTACATTGATTATAACAAAGGCAACGGTCATAGTTTTATACGGTTGCTCTTTGTAACTGTGTCCCTATCTTGTCTACACTGTATATAATAATGACCTAAGGTGTTAAATGTGCTACAAGCTGTTTTTATAAAAAGATAAGGATAGAAGACTTGGAAATATTGTTATAAATTTAGAAAAAAACTATTTTTATTTGACAGTTATTATTCTGCTATTTGGTTTTAAACCATATTCATATAAATGGCGGCCATTCACATTCTAGCAAAATTGTTTGTTCAATTAATTCCCGACATAGATCCATCCCGATACATTTTTACATATATTATGTAATTATAAAAAATTATAAAAACGTTTTTATAAATCTCTTAAGGTTTCAAGATGGCGCCTATTCATATTCTAGAATATGAATAGTTATATATTAGTTGCTTACTAGGCATGAGCGCAAAACCGAAAGGTGTATAGAATTCTCAAATAATTTACAAGAATGTTTGTTCCAGCGCGAACTTTGATATCACGTTAGGCTTCTACATAATGATTCTACAACGTTTAACTAGTATATACCATGTATAAATAATTGAGAACACGATAAATCCTGCAATTCTTTATAAGTTCAGACCACTTGGTACATAAACAGTATTTGTACATAGCTCTGATGGGTTAATGTCTTACCTTGACCAATGAAAAGTTTCAAGATGTTGTTAATTCGCATTTGAGCAAAATGTTTAACTCTATCATTTCACAAGGTGTATGGAATTTGAAACCTTTCATGTAATTTTCAACTAATACAAACAACACTTATTCATATTTATTTTCCATTGATTTTTCAGGTTACAGGATGGTAACTGTTCTATAGATGTGTACAATTTGATCGTTATAAGTGATGTACAGATATAATTTCGGATCTCCAGAAAATTATTCTTTTTATTGTAAATACGAATTGTTTGAGAACCACGCTGCTATCCTTTACTAACAGCTTGATATGTATCTATGCTAATGCACACTAATCCACCGTACGAATGAAGGTGATATGGAACAGTGAATAGAATTATTATTAATAATGTAATAAATTTAACTTAGAAAAAATATTATTTACACATTTTTTACAGCTTTCAACCACTAATGCTCCTTAGTAAGACATACACAGAGTTCGCACACGTCAGTGTGGATTTTAAACTACGGGTAAACCTGGTATACCTGGTATACCAATTCTGGTATACCTTTATTAGTATTTTATTGAGTTTCATTTTAAATGTTAACCGTAAATAAGTATCAGTTTCCAGTATTTTATAGCTGGAGAGTGACATAAACACCCTTATTCAACAACCCTCCCTAATTCTTTGCTTAAAGTTTTTTATTGACAATGGAAGGATTGGCAGGTTAACAGGATTTCAGACATTTGCCATCGTTATATGTTACAAGAGGTATATCTTTTATATTATACATTTCGTAAAATATAGCGATGGCAAATGTCCAAAATAATTTTATCCTGTTACTTTCCCTATTTTTGTAGCTATACTAACATATATTTACGTATAATTAAAAATGCGCAAATTACCGATTTAAATTACCCTAATCTCAAACGATAATATAATACAACACGTAATTAGTTAAATTATACGAGTATACAAACAACTCCGATTTGTGGAATAAACAGCAAAGAACAGTGGCTTGAGTGCTCAAAGGCTAAAGTTAACTGTATGTTTGATGAGCTACTGTAAATGGACAGTGCAAGTCACGTGTCTCCTTTATTGTGGTTCACTTCAAAAGTGGCTCTCTTGAGAGACACCCAAGTTAAGGTCTCTTTGTCAATTTGGTGTGTTAAAGTAGAATTACTGTCCGATTTACAGAAACTGTCTATTGTTCATTTATTTCGTGAGGTATTCACTAGCTAGCTAATTAGTTGTCAAACAAAACTACTTCAGACTGAGCCGGTTCAATACCTATATCTCCCCGGCTCATGTGTGTTTTATATAGTGTGTGTGTGGTTTATTGGCTGCAGAGGCGACTGACCTTTTGAAGGCGTTTGGCCTTTCCGGAGAGTGGCGTAAAGACTCTGAGCTGTAGTGTACTAGTTAGGAGTAGCTCCTGTTTAAAATTTTGGTTTATTTAAGTATTTTGTTAGATTTGCTGAGCTGATTCCTTCTAACATGTGCGGCTAGGTTTACGGCCCCTCACTGATGAGGTCCAAGGGATGAATTGTTTTCTCCTGTCATCTCTCCATCATGCGTGGTCGCAGAGAACCTTCGCCTTTGCGCTCTGCTGAAGGACGGCCACCATGATGGACATTTCTACCAGTCAACATCTGTGATACCCTGTGATATTGTTATTGTTGCCATTTATATAGTTTATATTTTGTTATTTAATTTTAAGTTAGTTTTAGATATTATTTAGTTATTTCTTGGATTTCATTAGGAGCCCGCCCTTAGCCGAAGGATACCGGGTGGAATTGGCATTTCTTGTTTCAAATTATGGCTTGTCTAATTTTTTTGTATGCAGGTGCACCTGACAAGAATTGTTCGAGGTATATACTACTGCAGGCACCTTTTATTTTTTTTATTTATAGTATATATTTATACATAATTATATTGACTGGATAGGCCTGTGTTTTCGTAGTAAATGAACCTGAGTATACTGACCACGGTGTTCTTTTTTTTACCTAGTTTAAATTTGATCCGGCATCCCGTTCGCCACCATGGGCGCGCGTTTCCCTGTTGGTTTGCTGTGGGTGTGCGAGCGGCGATGTAAGGTTTCAAGACGTCAATATTTACAGGTACATTATAAAGAAAACTAACAAAATACCCACAAACTTCGCCACCATTAATTGATATACCATTTTCCTCCTACCACCCCTACAATCATTCAACCACTCTACACGATATGACTGGTCTAGACAACAAAGCGACTATGATAACAATTGAACGCTGTAACTATGGTATAGTTTGAAATTTTTTAACATTTTGGTTTCAATAAGACAATTGTAATCTGATTTTCAATACTGGGTCAAGGAAAATCATATACAGCGTTAATAGGAAATGTATTTTCAAAATAATTTGAAGTGTTTATATTTTATCAGGAATTTATTTGTTTTAAACATTTTATATACAATGTTTTTGTACGAGTGTTCACGGTATATTAAACAAAAATATACCTCACCTCAGATCTATGTATGCAGTAGTGACTATGCTTGCTTAGATAATATTTTTAATCCTTAAGGTCCCTCATAGAATAAAACCTTCCGTAACTTTGCAAAGTATTTCGTAAAAAAAATGCAATAAATATTTTAACTTCAGCTTATGTATCCAGGTGTATTTTCACCACTGTCCCAGATGGTAGTTCGTTTTATAGACTTTTTTAATAAACAGAACTTTTGAAGAATACGTATCCAAGTACGCGTATCTTAATATCCCTTCAGGTTCAGTCAGAGGCTGTTATTTTGAAGTGTCAAACTGAAGAAGTATAGATTTTATATTCACACAACGCTGATGTAACAAGAATCCTCAATGTTGGCATTGTAATATAATCGTAACATTTTCAAACATTTAAAAAGCCCTTGAATATTCATTACACAACAATTGATACAATCATATAAATTTCTTTGTAAAAACTTGGACTTGAATTAGTTAAAATGAACCCGAAATTATTACTACGGCATTATTATTTTTCCTTGCCCACTTTGACAGGCAAATGTTGAACCAGAACTAGCCTTCTTCCTAGGTAACACGATTGAGATAGTGCCATTATCTCTCCTTATAAGATCTTTACAGGAAGCCGCCTCTACCCTCAACCTTACCAATCCTCAATATACTGCCACTTCGGAAGCAGCGCAAAGGTCCTTCTATTACTAACTCTAGTAAGATTTCCAGAATGAAAATAAACACTGAAAAGATTATTTTGACAGCGAGAGAACAAAAGATTCCAAAAAATGTTTGCTACTCTTTAAATTAACCAAACAAGTTAAAGACATTTTATAAATGTCATAAAAGCAATTTATAAATGATAATCCAAGAAACACCAATTGAATTTTAATTTTTTAATTTTAATATTTAGGTGAGTTATGTTATGCTTTAAATATGTTTATATACAATAGAAGCTTTAATTGAATGCGTAACATAGACTAACGGTTCGATTTAATCTATTATAGTAAAACAAAGAATTTAATTAATCTTTATATATTGCAGACATTTCAAGAATCATGAAAATGTTTTCCCTAAAATCTCAGTTGAATTGAAAAATTTAGTTAAGTTATTCTTTATTAGTTTTGCCCATCTCGCAAGAAGAAAAATGCAGTATTTTTTAAACACACTTTTGTCAAATTTAGTAGTAATACCAAATCAATATCTAAATATATTATATATGTTTCTATATTATGGAAATTATAGGTATACTTTGAAATAGCAAAAGAATACTTGATGTTAAAAATTTAGTGAATGAAAAAATTGGAGTATTTTTAAAAATAATTTCATAAACAAAGAATTATTACATTTTCGTTATCTTGATTATTTTAGGAGATTGACTTTAGTTAGTAAATACTAAAGAGTTAATATTAATTTACCTATTTGAACAGGGTGCTTAAAGAAAAATCTCGTGCATTAAACAAATATAATAACATATAACCATCAGCGTAACAATAAAATTTTAAAACATTAATTTTAGTTTGCCAGGATCAATAGAAATAGAAGAAATTGTAGGTGTTTTCGTAAGAGGGAAAATTGGTTACTGAAGGATCAACTCTGTGGAATGTATATCAAATTAAAAAAAAATGTTATTAGTGAGTTAAACAATCATAACGTGTTTATTTAATTGGCCCGACAAAAAAATTTGTAATTTACGTTGTATTTTACGTATCTTGAGGAGAGTAGATAGAGAAACCCATGGAAACCCAAAGCTATAGATTCGCTTAAAAAAATACGTTTTGGTGCTTTTTTTAAATCATGTAAACATCAGTTTTATTATGATGAGCAAATAATAATAATAATCATCAAATTCTTCTCCCCTTTTTGGGTGAAAAGCGACACAAGAGCCAACCACGTACAAGGGTTGCCATGTAAACATGTTGGATGGATTACATATGTCGAAGCTGTAAAAAAATATGAGAAAAAGCAGCAAAGATATTCAGAAAATTAGACTCGGTTACATATCTTGTACACCGATATTGTCTTTATGCACATTTGTAGGTCCTATGGCAGAAAAGATTTGGTGGTTTTATTTAACTTTTATTTATGAAGAGAATTATGTTTTAAAATTTGATGGTTTAAATTCTTTATATATATTTAAGTTGATTTTTGTGTGTCAAAAATAATATAAAACAATAATAGTATAAAAATGTCGATGATAGGACTTTTTTTTAATGTATTTCTATGTCAATGAGCTCATGGACATTTAGCTTCATTCTGCTTTGGAATGAAATTTTATTTCGAAAATTATGTCCCATAAACAACTATTGCATGTAGAAATACCACCTAAAACATATGATTAATTTTAGCCAAAAGCAATCACAATTTTAAAGGGAATATAACGACTTGGATTGTAGATATTAATATTCAGACATCCAAGACGATATACAATGTTTTTTGATTAGTAAGCTCCGAGTGAATATTCCGTAAAATTTATTACCAGATTTTTAAACTAATAAATATTACCTGGTTTGTCTTAAATAAAAATCACAGTTCTAAATTAAAATAATGGATTTATTTAAAACTGGCAAATTAATAAGTTCAATGTTTCAGAATTTCCATCACTCTGTTTTCCACAAAGAATTGACAAACCGTTTAGTAGTTTTAAAAGGTTCTTTGGCAAGAAATAAAAATATTAATCAAATATATCAAAATAAAAATCAGAGCTCTCTTCTGAAGTGAAATATTAAAGTTTTCAAATAAAAATCAAATACCACTTGGAAATAACTAAAATAAAAATGTTCACTTCTAAGTTCACTCAAAATTCAAAATAAAAAATTTAACTTCTCTTTCCACTAGCTGTACATTAACTTTCAAGTTTTTACAATTCAGATACAACCCTCTTAAACAATTATTAAAGTTCAATTTATTTCCAATTCATAATTCACAATAAAACAGTACAAATTAAATATTAATAAATTACTAAATTTCCTAATTATTAACAAAGTTCAATTTTAATTCACTTTTCTTGCAAGTTTGAACCAAATGTAACTTGTATGATTCTATTGTGCTCTATTGTTCATCGAGAATCAGTTATGCCGATTGCTCTGTAGTTTTTATAAATTTAATTTTTCCTATCAAAAAGACAACAAAATTAATTTAATATCGGATCCGGAAGACTATTTCAATGTAACGTACAATAAATTTGGTGCTTACCTCAAAATCCCTCGCGGAAAAAAAATTTAGAAACACGGCGCACTGTAATCAACTTAATTCACGATAATAACCAAAAGAAGGGCTTAAATTATAAGCTGGCGGTTTTTATAGTTCCTTTCCCCCCAATTCTGATGGACATCCGCGGCGTTCTCTCATTGGCCCAGCCGTATCCAACTGGAGAACAATAGCCTTCCCAGATCTAACGTAACTGCAGTACAAGACAACTTTGAACCAAATGTAACTTGTATGATTCTATTGTGCTCTATTGTTCATCAAGAATCAGTTATGCTGATTGCAGCATAGGGAAGTTAGGGACCTTGGGATCACATTTACACAGTCTCTTGCTTGGGATCGCCATGTTGGTGTGGCTTGTTCTAGAGCCCTGCGCAATCTGGGTCTTATCCATCGCCTTGCCAGAACCCTCTCCAACCCTCATTCATTAAGGATTCTTTATTGTACCCTTGTAAGACCCCACCTCGAATACTGTGGAGTCATATGGTCACCTCACCAGGTCTACCTAAAGGACGCTCTGGAGGCGGTCCAGCGTCGTTTTCTCCGCCTCATCGGGACCCGTCTTGGGTACCGGTACCAAGAAGTCCCACTGGATGATGTTGCCGCCCTCATGAAGCTTCCTTCCCTCGAAACTAGACGTATCATGAGTGATATCCTGTTTCTTTGGCGTCTAGTAACGGCTGACATCGATTTGCCCTGACCTTCTTCAGAGAATTTCTCTCAGAGTACCAACCTGCGGCACAAGATCGCAAAACCTCTTCGTCACAACATCTGCACGAACCAATTACATGAGGAACAGCTCTATCATTAGAGTACAGAGGCATGGCAATTCAGTTTCTGAAGATCTGGACTTCTTCCACCCCTCAAGCATTTCCAGCTTCCGCTGCCGTCTCCAGAGCCTCTTCAATTAATATGTAATATTTTCACTATTTACTCGTTATGATTGTAATTTGGGTACATTTATTATTTTGTTGTTTAGTTTATTATGTCTAGGTTAAAGTGTTTCTGTTTTTAGGTATTGCATTGTAGAGTTTAATTTATTGTTATTTATTACTATTTATTATTGTTGTTGTTGTTATTCTTGTTATTGTTCTAGTAGTAGTAGTAGTTGTTGTTATGCGCATTATCTATTCAATATTGATTATTGTTGGTTGTTTAGTTACGTATGTAAGTATATACATGTACATGTTGTATTCATTTATTATCTATATATCATGGGTATATCCATCTATATATTATTATTTATATTTATATATTATTATCTATTATTATTATTTGGTTATATATATGTGTATGTAAGTATGGATACTGGAGCATTTATTATTTATTATCTGATATTGTTTTAGGCATGTAAACAGTATTGTAATACTATATAGTATTGTTGTGCACCACACTTTGTAAGCACTGTAAAAATGGCAATGCCGTTAAATAAATAAATAAATAAATAAATAAAAAAGTTCTGATCAATTCAAGGCAGTGAACCGTATTCCTAATAATTTTAAGTTACCAGAACTAACTTGCCAAAGGATTACATATTCGTTTTTATCCTAACTTCTCACAATCTAATTATAATTAAATCCCAATATTTCTTTCCCAAAATTTTCATTTAATTTAAGTTTTAATTAAAAAAATCAACCAATGTAGCTTTAAAAACGCTACAGGGAATAAATGAGAAATATTGTGGAAGGCTTTGTATAGAACTAATATTCTTGGTTTTTTAATAGGGCTATCTATTTTGAACTTTTCAAGAGGATGTTTTAGGAATGATTCTAATTTTTAGGAATATTTCTTAATGTAACGTCATCCAAAAATTGTTTAAAAATTATGGGTTCTATGAAGTTTCAACTTTAAAACCTAATAGAGCTCTTAAAATCAGTTTGTATATACTAATATTTACATTATTTAGTTTTTTATTACTCACAAAAAGAATTTCAGACACACAGTTAAAGCCTATATATTACACAGTTTCATAGCTGAAATTGTATGAGGTAAATTCTACTATTACAAATAATCTATTAGTGTGATTTTCAATTCCTGATGGTAACACTCTCCATAAAGAAAATTAGTGTTTTGACAATAATGATTATATAATATCATAATAGTTATTTTTATTTAAGTAGAATATTATAGCTGTTTAAAACGCCGACTGTAAACAAACCATTATCTCTTTATTCAATCAGCGAAACAAATTACCTGTAGATTAAATATACAACCCAATCATATTTATCATAAAAATATTATTCAGACATAGAGAACAGTGAGAATTATTGTATATATAACTGGAACAATACTGGATAGTGGTCAGCCATTGAAGTTACTAGAGTTACAAAATTAGAGAAATCGAGAAATTAAAGAAAATGCAATAGATGTAAGTGATAGTAGAAGGTCGCGTATTGATATGGTATATAACAAGCACATATTATGCTGTTGTAGGATCTGAATCATTTGAATCCTTTACAATGCATTAAACAATTTTAGTTCTTGAACCATGCTTCTGACAAAACTAAACATTTAAATGTAATATTTTAACTATCCAATACAATTAACAATTTATCTATATTTTTGCGTATAGTTTGAATGTATCGTTGTGTTACTAGTAAATTTTTTTAAGTATGTGGAATTGTTAGTAGAATTTTTAAGTTGTTAATATCCGCACAGCTTTCACTGTTTAGTAACGGCTTTGCACATACGAAGATATCGTCTTCTAGAAGCAATCCAGAATTTCGATGCAACTATCCGATGTTATAGCTATATAAGATATTCCTTTAGCAGCTAAAATATTTATCTCTTCAATATTAGTCAATTTATGTAACTAACAAATAGCATATTTATACTGGAATCATGCAAAAGTATTTATATTTTTTAATAATGAAACATTTATATGTAATTGTCTCTATGAAGTATCCTCGCATTTAAATAAACAATATAATTGATGCCATTTAACTATAAATTTAAAGCCTTAACCATATAATTAATTATGAGAAATCCATTAAAGGAGGCGAACTGTAGTTATAAAAAATTAAATGACAAAACACGTGTGAAATCTAATGGGAAAAAAATCTCTAATTTAATCTGTTTAGCAGTCAAATGCATGATTGGGAGCCAAAATTATAATTAATAGAATAATTTGAAATCATTACATGCCTCATGCATACAAAAATCGATGCATGAGTTATAAATTGAGAGCGACGTACATGATGCAATTTATATTATTAACAAATTTAATTTCAAATTTAGAAAAATTACAAAACATATTTAATTTATTTATTACATTATACAGATTGACTTTTTAAAGTTGAGATAAGCAAGTTATTTTAATTGAAAGAGTAATTATTTATAGAACGATTGCACAAAATTATAATAGAAGAATTATAAAATTCTAGCCGTTGAATTAGCTGGTATTTTTATGAAAGACTATAGACGACCAATCAGTATCCTGAATGACCAAAGGAATAATTGAGCTCGGGTTGAACATCTGAGGGAGGTTGCGTAGGTCCAGCCACACGCTCAGTGCCTGTCAACACATAATTACCTCTCATCTTTGTAATTGCACAAGCTTTATAAACAACATTCACCACACTTCGTGAGATACGGTCATTACACAGTATTATTCACTTTGGCAGCTGTTTTACGTTGTAAACTTGTGTAATTTATCTAAATTGACAAATATTCTGTTAAATTCTATACATTATTAATGAATAAGTTATTCTTATCATTATTTTGTCAGATTCTTCTCCATAATAATTTATCTCTCCAGTTAGGTTTTACCAAAAAATGTATTAAATTTCTAAGCTTAGCTTTTTAAGATATACCAAATTAGATAAGACAGTTTATGTATGCTTGGCAAGCACACAAAAGATAGATAAAACAACATTTACGCCATCATAAAGCAAATTAAAATGATTTATATTTATAGGCTTAGTCGTTTCCTGTGGTTCAAAATACAAAGTGAAATTATAGTCTTTACGACTTTGTGTTTCTTCTACTGTTTAGAGGAATAAATAACACGAAAAGAAAATAATTACATATTAGTATATATTTAATACTGTTATTGATAAATAAATTTGGAGGACCGAACCATTTATATAATCCATTACTCTTCTAAGATTTATCAATTAAAGGCTTATATTTGTATAAACTTGGTTCAGGAAACTACTTATTGTTTTGAACTGAGTATAAACAATTTTACTGACTTATAAATTTATACATAAAATTCTTTAAATTTCCTAATATAATTTTGTTATTATCACTTGCTAGCAGTAATAACTCGTAAGGAATGAACAGGAGATTTAAGAAGCGGTCAATGGAAGCAATCAACAGAGTGTCTGCTGATGAACAGCTGCCAGGATGGACGTGATTATTCCAAGATGGCGTCCAATCATTTCATCCCTCGTTAATCCTTGGCCATAATTCTGTATTGGTTCACTCTTATTACTTGAGAGAACGTGTTGTACCAAGCTGCCATAAACTTGTTTACACATTGGGTTTAAAGAAGCTTGTTTATTTCGTTTAGTAAAACCTATGGGAAACCAATATGTTTAATTTTTAAAGATTTATAGTAAACTATTACTGTTTTGGTCTTGCTGGATTCCTTCAAACGTACTTGGACTTTAGGTGCCAGGAGTTCAAGTCAGTTTCAGTATCATATTTAAAACGATGCACTGAATGGAAGGTGAAATAGAGCTAAATTCAGTATTAGCAAGACCACGTCATAAGAAGTATAAACGTATCAATTATAACGTATATAAACGTTACACTGTATTTAAATAATAATATGTTCATAAAGTATCGATCAATAGTCGATTCCCCAAACAAGATTACAGTTTGTACCGGCTAAGAGGCTGTAATCCCTGAATAAACTAATAATCATATTTAATGAGTATTGATTAATATTAGGACGAGCTATTTAAATTGTCTCGATAACTCTAAGATTGATGGGCTAAGCTAGGTTTATTTCTTAAGACTAGGTTTCCATAAAATATGATATGGCTATCTATTTTTTTATACAAATTTTAAAATAATAGGTTTTTGTAGCCTTATATTCGAAAGTTTGCAATGCACAATCAAGGAACAAATGCTATTACTCTATTAACTTGCGCAGTAAAGTGAAATATTTTGCATTGTACGCAAGGCATTATGAAAGCAATATTCTTTGAACAGTATAGATTGTGCATTAAATAATTAGTTGATATTCAGAATTTAAATTTTGAGATTATTAATTCTCTCTACGCTGCGAAATATTGTCTCATCCTTTTAAGAAATAGTTAAGATAATTTTACAAAATTTAATTGAATTTCATACACAATTTTTGTAAAGCAAAGTTATTAGTGTCGACAAATTTGTCTCATTAATTTGAATCTATGTATAGTATTAGGTTAATTTCATAGAAACTGCTTTTGCAATCACCTTAATGACTGAACTTCCTCTTATATATATATATAAACGATAATTGCCGTAATGTTTTGACTTGGTACAAAGGCAGTGCTTGCACATGGCTTGGATGAGTTAGCCAGTCTGAACGTATACAAAAGTCTCAAGATGGCAGTCATCCACATTCTAGCAACATTTTGATTCGACTTATTCCCGAATAGAACCAACCCGGTATATTTTTGCATGTATCAACGGCAAGGCGTTAAGATTAAAGAAAGCCCCACTACATACTGTACAGCTAAAGGGAAAACGGCTGATGCTTAACACTGTTCATCTTTTTTCATAATGAAATTTATTTATCTATTATTTACCAGTTTTGAAATAAATACAAATATCAATAATGTTATAAAGAATGATAAAAATGACGTTCAAGGACAAAAAACCTTTTATTAAAAAGTACTCAAAAATATATAAGCATGAAACGTACAAAAACGACTACATATGCTACACATGGACTAACCTAGCTGGGCTTGGCTCATTATCACCGTAAACTAGTAATTAACATTACTTCTTTTTTATAAAATCTTAAAATTTTTAGTACCATAAGTAAAAAAACTGTTAATTAGGACTATATTCTTTATCATTTGTCATTTTCATCGTTTAAGTACTTTCTGTATCCCGTATTTGATCCAGTACCTACAAAAACAAACTTCTCCTCCCATTACAATCACGTCCTGACACTGAACACATCTAGCTTTTTCCATAGTTCCTTCTTTTTTCCAAGCTTTTTACTGCTTTTGTTTACTTAAATCACTTAGTTTCCCTTTCATGTCATTCTTATTGTCGTATTCACCAGTAAGGAGTTTCATAAATGAAAATAAACACTAAATAGGTTATCTTCACAATGAGAGTACTTAAGATTTCAAAAAGTGCTTGCTACTCTTTAAATTAACTAATTAGTTAAAATTTTCATTAAAAATTTCATAAAATTAATTTATAAAATTATAATGTAAGAAACTGCAATTGAATTTTAGTTTTTTTTACATTTTTATATTAAGGTGAGTTATGTTATGTTTTATGTATATGTATATTTTAAATAATGAATTGTTTGTATTTATATTATAGGCAAGGTGAACTATTATGTGTGGAATAATTAAACTCCATTTAGTAGATTAGTTTCTATACAGGTCTATAAAATAAATTTCCTGAGATTTTTTAGTAACTCGTTTTATCTTTTATAGAAATACCAGCAAATGGATCTGGTTGCTGATTAGTACAGAAGGTTTTGCAAGGCGTATATTTATAAATTTTGTGTTGGTCAAGGAGATATGAAATATTACAAATATCAACGATGTTCTTCTATAACTGACCTCATCTACGTATTTTACACTGTCGAGACTCAATAAACATATTCTCGATACTTCACAACATATTTATAAGAAGCAAATCGCTTGTATTTTGTACATACCTGTATATGTTTAAGATGATAAGCAGCACAATTTTAACCAACGAAAATATTTATTTCTATTATGACGCTACTACGCATTTTGCTTTTCATAATTCTTATAATCGATACAAGAATAATTAATAGAGTAACAAGCATGTTACTACATGTTGCATCGTAGCAGGTGCTGCTGCTTTTCATATCCCATTAACTGAGCTCCACACTCGAGAAGATCTGATATGGCAGATTGAATCGCAGTTTCCCCTCTACAGTTGATTCGTTGATTGATAGTAGATATAGGATTTTGCAACAAAAAAGGCTATTACAATATGTCTCAAATTTATTTTCATATCAATATTCCGTTACATGTTTCGAAATTACAATGATATAGGAGTTTAAATTTGGTTAAAATTGCAATGTGTAATTTTCTTCTAATTACACATTAGACTATACATTTCTTTTTTATGTATTCTAATCTATCCAGGGTGAGAGGGAGAACCTATCCGCGATGTGTAGCGGCTAAAATGAGAACTTAGCTTCTTTCTTCTAACAAAAACCTACATAATTCGTCGAGAAAAATTTTGGGAAATTAACGCCAAAAAATAACACTTTTGGGATTGTGAGTCGTTTTTGAAAGATTTTCAAATCTTAAGGTAAGTCGAACCGAACCTCATTTTAAAGAACTATTGACTAACAATGTAGAATTAAAGTTTCGACTCACATCGTTTTCTGTAAACAGGGTGATCAAAAATGCCAAAGTTGTAGCTTTTTTTACTTTTACCTAAAATGTTTGCAAATCTATTAGATACCAAAATATTAATATTTCTAAAAATATAATAAATTTGTCAATAAATTTGTTTCCTGCACATGTCAAAAATTTATAAAAGTTTAAATGTAGGATATTCCAAACTCATAAACCCTAAAAGATTCAAACAGGAAGGCATGATTTTAATTACACCTATCAATTAAATATTTCTTGCAAAAGTTAGCCTTTTTCGTGGATGGTTAAGAAACGGGCACAAAAAAGTTTTTTTTAGAGGAGTATCAGAGGTTTGAGGTCTAGAATATTACGGTTAACAATTTACTTCAAGAAAAATGATTTATAATTAGTCAAATTAATTGCAAAATAAGTTTTGTTATTAATTTATTTCTGAAATTCAAAAAAGAAACGTGAAAGATTTGCCTCTTACAGAAATAGCAAAAAAAAAAAAAACTAGGATAGCAATCAAATAAAAGTATTTGTTAACGTTTACAATATTAAGAAATAAAAGACTCTCGGAAACAGATTGTAAAGCATTTTAACGCCTAACGTAACTTTATTTTAGGTCGTGCATAAAATAATTATACGTTTTTATGAAATAGTATGACGAGAAACATTTCATAGATCCTAGTAAATACAAGATGTCATTAAAATCAGCAATAAATGGTCGAAAACATAGGTAATACTGTCAGAAAGCGCAACCTTATAAAACTATGGCCGTTGCCTTGTTATAATCAATGTAATGTATGTATAATGTGTAACCAGACTGACAGGGGATGTACACGTGGAGGAGGGTGTAACAAACCCTCCTCTCCTCACAATTCCCATACTGTAGCCAGTCTAGATTGTTGCTTTCGCCCTCTCGACTCCGGACCGATCGAATATGGATTTTTTAATTAAGATATTCATTCCTGGTGCCTGACTCAGTTAAAATGAAACTACAAAACTCTCATACCAATTTATCCAATCACTGCAGACTCTCAGATCCTGATTGAGTGAGGTTTGTTAACTGCTGTCAATTGATTATATTTATAACATTTGTTGTTTGTTTTTTCTGTAGACCTGCCCATGGCTTACGGACTTGATAGCATTACATTTGTTTTTAATTGAGCAGTCTATGGTGAAGGACAATAAGAAAAGTATATTTAACATAATTTGTGTAAATTACCAACTGACCTCCTGCACGCTTTAATATGTGCATTGGGAGAATTATACCTGTAAAATGATTGTATTGTGTTTTCTGAATAAATAATTTTTGATCATGAACTTGAAAACACACACACACACACACACACACACACACACACACACACACACACACACACACACACACACACACACACACACACACACACACACACACACACACAAATTTGACTCATGAATGACTGATTGTTGATATCAATTTAATGAAATGGAAACTCAATCAATTATATTGTAAAGAAATAAGATTCAAATTTATTATGATGGCTGATCCTAATTCATACGAAGATTTTCGTTTCTACAATAATTATGTGCAATATTTGACTTTTCTGTTAGCCCCTTACTCGTGTTTTCTTTGGGTTCTTTTATCCATACAAATTGTATTTTTGCCTCGCCTATGTATTCTCTAATGCAACAGCATTTTGTACAGCAAGCACAGTTTTTGTAATCATGTGTACCATTTTATGATTTTGTTTTTATGAGGCTTTGTCAAGGGTGTTGTGTGTTTACACCGCGGTTCTAATTTTAAACTTTCTATCTTCTCTTCTCGTTTTATCCATAATCCCAGCACATAAGGGATTAAAATAAACGCAAATTTGTCTCTGTTTTGATACAAATAGAATATCATAGAATTTGTATCACTGAACGATAGAAAAACGTTCTTATAAATCCTGTTTCCTTCATAAAAGATTTACAGTATTGCATTTTTGAAAATGTTATAATAGTGAGTTGGAGTTAAATTACAAGACAGGCGTTGTATCAATAAATTTAAGGCAACAAATAATTCATTGGGGAGAAGCCGCAGCAGGTGTCACATCAGCTGATAAATGATGACAGCTGTAGTCGACTAATCGTCACACCTGGGTACACTGTATCTAACCTTTAGATGACGGGCTTTTTGAGGTCCCATACCTTTAGTAAAAATATACACGTTATTAAGTTCAAACTTAAAATTCAAAGTTTAGAGCTAATACTCGTATATATTACTTACTTGTTCTAATTATATTAGACTTGTATAAGTTTGTGACTTCAACTGCTTTATTCGCTGAAAAAACAATTTATCCTAAAATTTACTATTGGTGTTTTTTTTTCGAAAACACACACCAAATATGTTGTTATACACAAAAAATGTATACTCAAAAGTATTATATTTTGAATTAGCGTACAGTTTAATTAGATAGCTGCTACAACGAACCTTACATTTTCGACACAAGAGCGATCACTGAGGAATTATTAATCATAAAAGTAAGTGTGAGTTTAGTTGTACTTAATTTGATAGATCTTGTTTAGTAGACACCCCTAACCGGATTTCAAAGCAGTAACCCAGTCTGAAATCTCAGCCCATCTGTTTAAAATGTCCGTGCTCCTTAGATATATAATTATTATCTTAGATTTCACTAAAATTAGAGGCACGTGTGAACCAAAAATGTGCTCTAAGGAAAATCAAAGTATTTAATCAGTCAGATATCATAGCCCATCGATTTAAAGCATAGCTGGTCATTTGATATATTAATTATCAAATTTAAATATACACAGTTCTAATAAACGTAAAGGCAGATTTAACTTAAACAGACCTCTGCATGATAAAGAAATTTTATATTGTGTTGTAAATAGGGTGTAAAATCCCATTGATGGAAAAATTCTAATCTTTACCTCTTACGCTAATATTGGAATATTTGAAATTACCACTTACGCATAGTCCAATATATTCCACATTTCTTATTAGATCATATATCTGATCTTTTAATATTAGGATGAATATTAAAACTGTAAATATGTTCGTTCTTTGGGACAAGCAATGCATGTAATTCGTGGTTCATTGTAAATATATTTTAAATACGTATGTAAAAGTTCTCATAGTGTTTTATTATTTTTTAACTGGTCTATGAATATATTGGGATCTTAGTTTTTTAGTGTGGCTAATACTTTCTCGATCATCTTAAAGGATACTATAACAATTATTAAAACAAAAATTCAGGTTTCCTCAGAATGAATTGATAGAGGAGAAAGTTAGTCAAAAAGATCGGCAAATATTTATTTTTAAAAATGACCAAAAGTAATGAAGGTAGCCTAATAGATATTACGTACGCAGTTAAATGGAGGAAAGGCACAAAAGCTGACTGAACACGAAGATGCCAAAAACATGTATACATTCATTTGACTAATTTGTTACTAGTTTAACTTTTCGTATGACACATGACGTACCTATGATAAAAATGGTTGATTTGATGAATATGTTGAGTTTAACTCCAATTCACCTTCCTCTTGTAATATAGTGTCTGGATCTGATGCTATACAGAATATACAGAATACAGAAATCTTTATTCACAGTCTTGGAGATCGGAATGGTGTCAATAGGCTACAATTAAATTACAAAGTCTTCAGTTTAGGTTAAAATTTTGCCAGTCTATGTACTCTTTGACACTATAAAACGGCATCTTCGAGAACCAGCTAACTAGTTTCTTCTTCAGAGTCATTGGGTTGTCATCCTTCAGTTCTTGAGGAAGATTGTTGAAAAATCTCGCCCCGGCGTATGATGGCTTACGTTCATACAGAGTCAGGCGATGAGCAGGAAGGTTATAGTTTAACCCATTTCTGGTTTCATATTGGTGGACTTGCTCATTGCGTTTCAAAGCTATGGTAGAGGCCAGAACAATGGATTCGACTATGTAGAGACTAATAACCGTTAACAGATTATGTGCTCTGAATACTTCTCTACAGCTATCACGCCATCCCACGCCAAACATGATCTTCATAGCTTTCTTCTGTATTATCAATACTCGCTCCAGATGAGTGTGGGCAGCAGACCCCCAAACAGCAACTCCATATCTCAGATGACTTTCAAATAGGGCGTGATAAGCCACCAGTACAGCGTCTTGAGTGCTAGTAGACTTGACTCTTCTCAATGCAAAAAGAGAACTGCTAAGCTTTCGACAGAGATGGTCTAAATGGTCTTGCCAGGAGAGACGATCATCCAGCACAACTCCAAGATGTTTTGTGTTATTCACAGCAAGCAGATCTGGTAGTGGAGCAATTTCATCCTTTATGCTTCCAAAGGTAAGCTGCTTAGTTTTTGACTCATTAAAAATTAAGTCGTTGCTGCTGCAGTAATCTTCCGCGTAACCAAGCGCCACCAATGAATCGATCTCAAGAGATTCTGCTGAGCTTCCAGATGTCAAGAGAACAGAGTCGTCTGCGTACATGACTGTGTAGCAATGGTTGTTGAGAAATCCTGGAAGGTCATTAGTAAAGAGGATGAAAAGAACCGGTCCAAGGACCGGTCCCCGTGACATCGGGAGAAGACCGGATCTGATTTTCGACTTGCAATTATTCCGCACATCGTCCAGCTCCACCAACTGCTCTCTACCTTGAAGATAGTTGGAAATCCATCTCAGCGCAGTGTTCTTGAAGCCCAATAAACTAAGCTTCTCCAGAATCAGATCATGGCCAAGGCAGTCGAATGCCTTGGTCATGTCAAGAAAGATGCCAGTGACCGTATCCCTTTCTTCAATTTTATCGATGATATGCTCAACCATGTCACTGCAGTTTTTCAATATTTGTTAGGAGATCTCATCAAGCCCAGCAGATCTTTTTGGTTTTAGCTGTCGAATAATCTCACTCATCTCTTTTACATTAGTTGGGGATAAAACGGTCAGTGGAAACTCTACATCAGGGGGTTGTACATGCACTTTGTATAGATGTCCTGTTTGCTTTTCATTCAATGTTTTGTCAGCTATTGTAGAAAAATACTCATTGAAATGATTTGCAAGCGCTTCGGATTCTGTAACAACTGTACCATCAATTCTGAGCCTTTGTGTTTTGTGTCCTGAATCTTTCTGGGTCCTTTCTAAATTTATAGATTTCCAAATCGCTTGACTTTTATTTTCTGCTTCTTGAATGAGCTTAGCATTTGCATCTTTTCTGAGTTGTTTCAGCTTCATATCGTAAAGCTTTTTTAGATCGGACGTATGGCGTTTGTCAACCTGACTTCCACTGAGAACATAGGCTTCCTGAGCATCAAGAAATTGGGTCTTCAAACGTCTTGTTTCTTTATCGTAAGAATGAAATTTTCGTTTGCCATTTCTATCACGTGATTTCTTGAGAGGACACGTGGCGTCAAGAGCCGTTGCAATTATGCCAATAAAGCTGTTGTATGAGCTTTCTAGATCGCATGCTTCATATACTGTGTCCCATGCTTCACAACTCAGGTGTGCTTTCAAATTGGACGAGTTCTCAGTGTTGAGGTGGCGCCGAACCGAAGAAGTTGGATTGACAGTGGCGACTTTGAAATTGACCTCTGAAAGCTGGCCTGTATGGTCAGAAATTCCTGTTTTCAGCACCTGAACATTGATATCAGGAATAAGTCGTAAGTTTGAACACACTGTATCGATGGAAGTGGATGAGGTTGCCGTTATCCTTGTGGGTGGTAGTAAGATTCTTGCCATGTCATATTCTGCCAGCAGTTCGTTGAACTCCGATTTTTGCCTTGAAGATTTCAGGCCATCAATGTTAATGTCTCCGACTAATACTACCGGTGAGTTTTTCACAGACAATGATTCCAGGGCACTAGATAGAACCTCAAAGGCCTCGGAGGTTTTCTCCAAACTATTACTCGGAGGTAGGTAGGTGCCAAGGATATGTAAATGTTCTTTTCTACCAGACCAGGAAATCTTAACTGCTGCAATTTCACAGACAAGAGGCACACTCAATGAGTCAACATTCAAATTTTCTACCTCAATGTCTAGACCGTTTGCATAAAATATTGCAACACCGCCTTTCAAGTTGTGTTCTCTACTAAAAGAAGCTGCTAAAGTGTAGTTCAGGAGACAGGTGTTTGCCAACTTTTCCATTGACTGCCCATGCTCAGTTATAACCAAAATAGCTGGCTGTAATGAACTAAGAAGATGATTGAGTTGGTCAACTTTGTTATTGATTCGGTCGACATTCTGATGAAATATTGTTAGACTTTGCTGAGCTTTAGTTTGGAATTGATGAATAATCTGCTTCTTTGAGGGGTTTTCCACCGGGCTTTCGCTGTTGAAATGTTGCATAAAAAATGGGGATTTGGATTCTGTGTTGGTGAGCCGTCTTCATCCGCATCCACAGTCGGGTTGCCAGGAGATAAGCTTCGGTTAGTTCGATTTGCCGGATTACAGACTCTATATTTTTGAATATTTGCTTAAAAAAACTCTTCTATTGTTTCATCGGGTTTCAATGGTTGCGCACCAACTGGTGGAGTCGATTGAGGTTTCCAACAGGTTTGATCTAGAGAAGAGACCAGGCTTGGTGTGAATTCAACTAATTTTTCTGGTACAGGGGCGACACATGTCTTCATAGTAGCAGAGATGGATTTTTCTTCAAGATCTCTAACTCTTAAATCAAGCCTTTCTATTGTTCGTTTGAGTGCATTGAATCCACAGGAGAAAAGGCCATCACTTATATCATTGCTTGATTGTTTTATTATTTCACATTGAGATTGGACTGAACATTTTACTGGGTCATTTTCAACATATTCAGACTTTTTCTTGGAAATTTCTAGTTTTAAGGCATCTATATTTTCCTCTAACTTGAAGATGGTCAAAGACTGCTCATTATCATAGTCCACATACATTTCTTGTTCTTTTTTCCGTAGGCTGATTTCTTTTTGTAACTGGCGGTCCTTTTCACTTATTAGTTGATGTAGCTCTTCATGGGCCTTGTTAAGACGTTCGTTTTCTTCCACTACACTTTCCAGTTTAGCTTCCAAACTTAGAATAGTTGCAGACAATTTTCCATTTTCCTTTTTTAATTCAGAGTTTTCGTGTAAGAGGGCAGTGCCTAGTTCAGCGGCGATTTTCAAAGAGTTCTCATCGTCGTTATTTATACAATCTAAGTTTTTTAGATCGGACTCAATAATGTCATCTAGTGTTCTATTAAGATTATGCTGGTGTTTGGACTTGGGCTTGGACTTGGGAAGCTTCCTAGTTTTTTTTGGTGATTTGGTGATTGTAGTAGTGTCGACGGTACAGTGTGGGCACAACCAAACTGAATATCCATTTAAACCATTGCACAAATTTTCGTAATGATCATCCATCATGCCCATACACAAAACATGATACCAGGTGAAGCATTGACCCTCGCACAACACTGCGTCTTCTGTGTCTTGGACCACATTATCACATAAGGGACATACAGAATTTTCAATTTTTGCGTTAACGTCGTTTTCACGCGTCATACTTTCTTCTTGTACTGTAGCGTCTTGCTCAGATTCGTTAATACCTGGCGTTCTTCGATATGAGTAATAATGTTTCTTGTACATACTACTAGTAAGTGTAATGGACACAGATTAAGAAGGCTGTGACTAAGGAAGAAACTGGCGTGGAGTGTTTACTGGATTACTCTTTGTAGCAGACGATGATTGCTGTTATTTAGAAATTGAGGTTAGCCATGAGGTGAGTTTTTAGATGATAAATGTTATTGGAATGATAAAGTTCACTATGATATTATGTTAAATTATTAAAAACTGATGACTCACGAAAGTCCTTGAATCAGATAAAACACTTTTGGAAAAATAATTATAGCTGAGATTAGGTAAAACTGAGCAGCAAAACATCGTCAAAACATTTCAAACTTATTTTTTTCAGTAATCTGAAAAAATTCTATCACAGAGTGGACGAAATCTAAATGTTTGTACAAAGAAATAAAATAAAGCTGGCAGCGAATAGCTCAAAATAAACGCATTACATCGTTTTTCGATATCAGAGATACTTAGACTACAAAATATAGTTTAATCTAGGCGAATAGGCATTCTCATGTCTCATCAGGTAAATAACTGACGTTATAATTGTTTGTTTTAGTCTAACTGATCCAATAGTAAAATAGGACTAAAAAGAAGTTAGTTTTTCTAAATACAGAGAATGCAGAATGCCTAAACGTGGTATACTCTATCAAATATCAACAAATGGTAAATGCATTAAAAGAACCAACTCTTGTATTTTTTAAGGTTGATAGAATCCTTCTGACTGATAAATAGGTATATGACTTAAAACTTCGTTTTTTGTTGTACATATGTGTGTTGTACATGTTGAACGTGGTATCAAGTATCAAAAAATGATAAATAATTACAAGAACTTAATTTTTTATCGTTGTACGTCTAACAATCATGTAAACTGTTTCAATGTTACTAGTAGCATACGTAAAAACCTTCTTGAAATATATTAAAAATCATTGGTGAAAGTAAATTAACGAATAAATAAAAAAGTTGAAAAATAGGAGAAAAGAATCATGAGTAAGACAACAAGGTCTGTAAGAGTGACCATGAAGTAATAACACCGCAGTTGTTTACCTATATTGAAAACAATGTTTACTGTAATCACTGTAATGGAAGGCTAATATTGGCTTTGTAATGGAACAAGAATTGTTGGCATGTGGATGAGTGGCTATCGAATCACCCCATTTATAATATTGAATTTATTTTTAGTTATTTCGGCTCTGGATCGAAATTGTTCCTGATTAAATTAATTTGTTTAATCTAAAGATCATATATATGTGTGTGTGTGTGTGTGTGTGTGTGTGTGTGTGTGTGTGTGTGTGTGTGTGTGTGTGTGTGTGTGCGTGTGCGCGCGCGCGTGTGTGGATTTCAGCCTCTTTTGATTAGCATAATTGTTATTTGTTAGTTTTCATTATTTCCATTCTCATTACCCAAATATGATAATTCTATTGAAAAATTTAAAATAATAAATTATACTTCTTTCGTTATATTTTTACATGGCCTTCCTACAGCTATCGAAATACGTTCTTGTTGTAAAATATTTTTGGAACTGTTGTAAAAGAATATTATTTTGTTTAGTTGGATATATTATTCTACGCTGTATTCTTGATCAACGCTGAGTTTAGTTTTTTCAGAAGGACATCACCAAAAACAATTTTATTTACTATTTAGAAATTTACTTTATAATAAATAAAAAAAAAAAACATAAAGGTTTATCAGTTCCCCAAGAATTTAGATCCAAGAGCATCGGACAAGTATTGATAGTAAATAAGTAGTAATATGATTTTGTTAAATATAATATGTTTTATTATAATATACTTAAAATTTTATTACGTGAGCTTATAATGTATGGAACTTTGCTAGGGAACACAAGGCATATGCTTCAGCTAACTCGTGTACATTTTGAGCATATTACAAGGTCTTTATTATTTCAAAACCTATATAAGTAGTAATGGTTTTGGACCATTTTGACTTGTGGTGCTATTACGAAAAGATTGATGATAATTTCCCTACAACTACTTATTACTTATATGTGTTTATATTGTTCAAGACCTCAGTTTAAAGTCTCAAAAGCATGGATTGAAGTGTTCAAGGTATTTAGTAAATAGGCGTATTAGATTACAACGTATGCTACAAAGTATAAGAGAGAATAAAATAAATGTTGAAGGTTAACCCACAATAAACAGCTTTAATTCTCTTCTCATGAGTACTGTAAAGATTTCTGTTTGCTACAATCTTCCCGTCGTATCGTTTGTTGGTTTTCAGTATCTAACGGAAATTGCCGTTCCTATTAGTTCACCTCTGAAGTTCCAAAAAGTCAGGTTTTGTAGTAACAGCTGATGAGAGGGCCGTATTGGGATATGTGTTTATTTATATAATGTGGGACCCTTATATAATTCTGTCAGTGTATGTTATTTAAATGAATAACACAAGATATGTTTCCTAAATCAAAAAAAATTTAATTCTTTTCAAATATTTGATGTTAATAATAATAATTGTTAATTAAAAACTAAAAAAAGTTTTGGAAAAATTTAAATTTAAACTGATTTCATAAAAAACATTCCTTGTGGTAATGTATTAAATAACTACAGTAGACATTTCGATAATTGTCTCATAAACACCAGTTTTTATGAGAACTTAGGACACAAAACAAGTTATTACAAGAATCAACAAAGTTTATTATTATATCATTTATTACGCTTATGTTTGTCTGACCGAAGCCTACTAGGAAGTCCTGGGAATAGCAATAGCTGGTTTTGCCACGTCATCATTCAGACCACTTTGACACAATAACTGGACTGAATGTGTCTCACATACTAACTGGTAAACAATAAGAAATTTCATTACAAAATCAGCTATTGGTATTCCCAAAACTTTCTAATTGGCTATATGTAACATTAAATTACTTTTATTGCGGTTAACACTTGGGGTTTTCCCCATAAATACACACATATTGACATTATTTTATGTAATATAAACTAGATCTTATTGCAGCTTTTCGGAATATGCATATAGCACAAACGTATAAAAAAATTGAGAAAGAGCTTGACATGAAAGTTAAACATACAAATACGTTGCAGAAATATGTTAAATCACCGTCCTACTTTTTAGACTATAAATGTAAAAAGTAGAAAATAGTAAACTCACATATTGTCTTAATAATTTTATTGGAGATTTAAATATTTTTTATCAATGTATTTATAAAATTTAGATCGTGAATATTTTAAGCCAGTAACCTTAAGGTAAAACCAATACTAAGTACTGTGATAAGGTAAATACAAATACTCATGACGATTTTGATATTCGTGAGGAAGAATCATTTCCATCTAAAGAATGAAAACAGTAAGTTTTTTTAACTGTGTTGCTGGTAAATAAAAACGGTGCCAATCTGTTGTTCTCGGCTCGACAGCGGCTTCGCCATCTAATAGCGATACCAGCCTCGGTAATGGAATTTGCAAAATAAGTCACTCTATAGCGATGAATGCTTCCGCCGGAGAAATTTGATCAATTGCTCTTAGTTAATTAAAACAGATCAGTCACGATATTCCGCCATGAAACTGGTCACTGCACATGTATTAAGGTTCACAGTAAATATTAACAAGATTTTCGAACATTTCCGCACCATTAACTTGTATTGTTAAAAGACAATTTTAAACCCTACAGTGTGTGCTGATTTGGACATTCAGTTCTTTATATAGGGTATTAATTCAGAATCGATAATATTAAACTCAATAGTTTATAGATGAATTAAATTATGATTCATATCTCTTCTTATTATAACCGTAAAAAGAAAGTGTAAACTTTTCAAAACACTAGAAGCGTGAGTTGTGTGTGTGTGTGTGTGTGTGTGTGTGTGTGTGTGTGTGTGTGTTTTAAAAATATATAAAATTTAAAATATTTTCTATACTTTTTTTAATTTTATTTCTATATCAGGTTTATGTATTTTTAACCTTACTTGACGTATTAAATTCCTGTAGGCATGGAGCTTTTCAAGAAAACGTTTTAACTTTCAATGTTTGAAAATGAAATAATTACTTTTATTGCTATAATAAATCTTGCAGGTATTGTAGACACTGAATTTAGTACTTAAGAGACAACGAATAATATAGAGAGAAATTTGCTTCTCATAATACATCCAATTATCCGATGTTACTAATACCTGCATCTTCAGAAATAATTAATTTTAAACAAAAATCGAATGTGTTATTTAGTCTATAATACACTATAGTATTAAACAATTACAATAATATTTTAAAGGTAAACAGTATTTTTATATTAAAATAAAACTTTATTTTATTTTAACACATTAATTTCCAAAATTTTGCACCACTGGTGAGAGAATTTTATGTTTTTATCTCACGAGCAATAGAAAATTGGTTTAGTGTGAAAAGAGAACCAACACAATAGAACACAACTAAAATATCACTTCCCATTATATTATAAGAATAAGAATAAGAATACGTTTATTTTCTCCTTTTCTCAAAAGAACACATACATGAACAATTTAAGTATAGAATACAAAAACAACACTTGCCAGGCTGCCTCCTAAACAAAATAAACTTTTACACTTATATAATGCTTAGCAGCTAAAAAAATAAATAAATAAAGAGTAAAAATTTAAGTATCTAAACTAACATTTTAAAACATAATAAATTTTTCGAGACAATTAACTAAGGAGAAAATAAATAGGGCCCCTAAGGTTTGAAAACCTGTTTTGGGGTTCCATCATAATATTAAACAAAATAACTAAGAGAAAATCCATAGCGGCAACTAAATTGTAACAACGTTGTTTCCCTAACATTACTAAAAATCATATGAATTATAACCACACCACTACTACATATAAAAACAAGAAATGTGTGCTTAGTTGTTAAAAAGAAAATATATAGAAAATTAAAAACTATTCTGCTATAGTAAATGTACTTATAACATAACGTTACAATATATACCACTTAAAACTAACTTAAATTGCTACTGTTAAATACCCTTAGCGGTTTTATTTTAATGTCAAAAACCGATCTTCAATGTTTATATAGCCATTTTTTTGTTTCCTTCAAAAACTTATTTAAACCTTCTATCTGCCTAATGGTTTTCGGTAATTTGTTAAACAATTTTGGACCTATATAGTTATATGATTTGACATAAAATGTTGTTTTAGGCTTAGATATTTGGAATTCATTAGCATTTCGTAATCTTTGCTTAAAAATGTTTAAGTTCTTTAAGTTCCTATTCCCGATAAAAAAGTTTTTTAATACTGCAAAAACGTACAAATGTCGCAAAGGAAGAATTTTTAAGTTTACAAAACAAGGGTGAGAAGGTTCTCTAATACTTTTTTTCGAGATTAATCTAACAAAATGCTTCTGAATTACAATTAAAGAGTTTAGGGAAGTTTTATAAGTTCCACTCCAACAAACAACTCCATACTGCAGTCTACTTTGAACTAATGAAAAATATAAAGAGCGCAAAGTTTGCAAGGGACACATGTTTCGTAGAAAGTAAAACAGCCTAACACCTGATATTAATTTTGCCTTTAAATATAATATATGTTTTTTCCAGTTTAGCGCATTATCTAATGTAACACCTAAATATTTTATTTCATTTTTCTCCTCATATTTCTGAACATTCAGAACACGAGCTGCTACTTACTAAACAACTTAAACAGTTATAGGTTAGCCTTATCTTCGGAGAGTCCTTCCTTTTAAGTGAAAAATTCATGTAATTAGTTTTTTCGGTACTTAACACAAGATTATTTTTTGAAAACCACCACTTTATACATTTTAAATCAAGATTCATTTGGCTTTCGATATTATTTAATGTGCTACTTGAATAAAAAAAGGCAGTATCATCCGCAAATGCTGTAACTTGTCCTTTAAAATTTGCTGTGCATAAATCATTTATATATATTATAAAGAGAATTGACCCAAGAACAGAGCCTTGTGGTACCCCATATACAATTTTGCCCATGCTACTTAAAACTCCATCAATTCTAACACACTGTTTTCTATCTGTCAAATAACTTTTAAACCAATCATAAGCAACTCCACGTACACCACAATTATACAACTTTTTTAAAAGAATGTTGTGATCAACAGGTTGTATTGTACAGGAGTATGCGTTGCATATCTCCTATAATTGGAAAAAGAAACGTACAGACGATAACAAGCATGTTAGTACATGTTACATCGTAGCAGGAGCTTCTGCTTTGCATATCTCATTAACTGAGCTCCACACTCGCGACGATCTGATATGACAGATTGAATCGCAGCCTCCCCTCTACAGTTGATTCGGTTATCGACAGAGTGTTTTATAAGAATTTACAGCTACAACATGTGTATAGCAAATCAAAGATTCTTCTACCTTTAACCTTGTCATTAACATCTCACTAGATGTTGTAAACATTCCTAATCTACTACGTCAAAGAATTTGTACTAAATTATTAATTTTCTATATCATTTCGGTCCAAAATATGATCATACCTTATTTATCACTCTGTATTACTTTTAATAAATCAATTATTTATCAATCGTAATTTGTTTTGTGCGTATGTAGTAGAACTTAAATAAACAAATTAAGCTATTTGTTTAATTAGTTAAGTCTAAAACACGTTACTACACCGGTTACAATACCTCTGCCATTTGCTCATGATTAATTTTAATAGAAGATTTCCAAGCAGACAATTCATTCATAAAAACATATAATGCTGAATTCATCTTCATAGGAAAACACTTTTTTACAACTGAATTACCATATTTGGGTCCTTATATATCTTCATACACTGAATACACGTAATATATACTATTATTTAAAAATCGAATGGTGTGTTAGGCAATCAATTAACTTTAGGACCGATTTTGTGAAGTTTTACATAGAAATCTTTAGAGTCTTTGGTTAACCCATCGTGGTCATGGTTGACAAAGTTGTAACTGCCAGATACTACATTTTGAGAAAAACGGGTTTGAAAATGTAGTAGACATCATGTTTTGCAAACAATATACTGTATAAGACCTTTAATTTTAAACATTATTTTGAGAATGGAACCCTATTTTATCGATCTTAGACTACCATGAAATTGCAGTCAAACCATGGCCTACTGAAACAGTTATTTTGCGTGAGACCTACATAGTTCTAACTGCACTTAGAATATTGTCACACCAAAATCATTACTTTAAAATATAGGGCTTAGTATGACAGAAATGTAACTAGAAATAAGTATGTTACAAATAAGTCACTTTCCAATTTCATGAATTGCATGTATAGTGTTATTTAAAAATACAATAGTGCAGTATAATATAAAAACAAAGGATTCTTTCTCCTTTAACTGTAGGAATTTCGCACAATTCTTGTGATGTTTAGGTTTAATATCAAAATCTGTTAGACTGGCACTGAATAACGAAGCTGACTTTTCTGGTCTTGCTGATTCAGGATATTTAATATTCTATGAGTTAAAGTCTCTTAACTGTTGACGTTTATTTAGCACAACACGGGGCAAATTCTTGAATGAATGTCAAGTAAGCTACATGACTGACGGAGTATATTTGTAATTCAAGATTTTTTCTACTGCTTCAGTATTTAAAGTCAATTGCTTGAATGTGAATTACACGATACGGGTTTTGACGATATACACTATTTAATATTCTAATAAGACCCAAAGGAGAGTAGAATTCAGTCTTGTTCATTGATTTCTCAATTGAACTATGAACGCGGGCCACTTTAAGAACACATGAATGTTCAGGAACAGAATATTTTACCGATACAGACGTTAAATTGGAATTATCTCTTAAAAAGTATGAAACTGCATTTGATATAATTGATTGCGGTTTTGCGCCACACGGGAAACAGACCAGGTAATTATTTCAGTAAACTCGTTATCTTTGACCATTGCATCAAGTATTCTCTGACAACAGCACTCGCTGTCATTGCCAGTAAGTACTGGAATTTTTACATTCCAGGCAGGACAATATACCTGTTGAAGTAGGATGTCAAATTAAATAAATTTTCTCTTGTAAGAGAAGCAGCTGATAGGTACGTGGGAGGCACAATTCGACGTTTTCCAAATAAAAGGACTCGAAGATCCCGGTTTTCCTTTTCCATTTTTCGGTGCTGTCTCATACGGTTCTTACGTAGAATATGCGTCTCATGGCTTGCATTTTGCCTTTCAGAATCGCTAGTGGTATTTGGAAGCGAAATATCATCAAAATTGTTACAAATTAAATGTTATAAGCTCTCATTAGATAGGGATTCCTTGTATGGTTCACAGAAAGTGCTTCCTGAATAGAATGTTTCTATAGCTATGAATAACTTTTCAACCGATGTGATATAACAGGTTACCTCATAATTAAGTCCACTTCGACAAAAATACAACAAAAACAACACAGATAAACATTGAAAGAAAAATAACTATACTATTACTTAGAGTTCATAAATATTTAGGTGTGTAGCAAAATCCGGCGACATTTATTAATTAAAAAAAAAAACAAAATTTTTGATATATTTCATACCATTATACGTTGTTGTTATGTAATTTATTTGAGATTTTTCTTCTTGTAAAGGCAGAGAGCTGTGTTCGTTCTGTGTTGAGCAACTAGCTCTACGTAAAAGGTTCAGTGAACAATATTTGATAAAGACGTTATTTTAGAGAAGTACCTGGGGTTTTAGCCTCAGACTAGAATTGCAGTGAATGATTTTATACGTTCAATGTGGTACGTTCTTTTTAAACTATAAATGCCAAGTTTGCATAAAAAATTTAAAAAAAATTTGCTCTCAAATCTTACATTGTTTAAACAAATTAATAAAAGAAATTAATTTGTTAGAGAATATATTTTCGTGTTACACAGTAATTTTTATATTTATATACGGAATTTCACTTGAATAGATATAGAGAAAAATGTATTAAAGATACCAGTGTAAGAAACTAAACGCACTATTAATGAGGAATACATTATAGGCTAATATAACCATCTAAACTAAATATTACAACTTCTTCAAAAAAGTATATAGAGAGTTTTAGAAAGACAATCAAAAACAAATATACCGGGTAAAGTCTAATTCAACATTTTTGAGTTTTAAAAACACAATTTAAATGTATAGGTAATGGAATGAAAATAATGAAATTAACAAAGAAAGCTTAGGCTGATCAAAAGAGGAAGAAATCAGCATGCTAACCATGTTTACCGCCTTATTAAATGAAACGAACTACATTAATCAGAAATTCCAGAGCATAAATGTTTAATAATAATTCATTAATATTAATGGAGTAATTTGTTAGCCACTCATCCACATTCCAACAATTCTTGTTCCATTACAAAGCCAATATTAGCCTTCCATTACAGTAATTACAGTAAACATTGTTTTCAATATAGGTAAACAACTTCGGTGTTATTATTGCAAGCTCACTCTTACAGACCTTGTTATATTTCTCATTATTCTTTTCTTCTTCTTTTTAATTTTTTTTTATTTACTCGTTAATTTACACCCACCGACGAGTCATACTATAACATTGAAACATAACATAACATAATTTGTAAACCCTAAAACCCTTTTTGTATTATATTACACACACACACACACACACACACACACATGTATATATTTAATTTCTTGAAATTTATTTATTATTTTTTGGTATTTGATACCATGTTAAACATGCTCTATGTTCTATATGTTGAACAAATAACAAAGTTTCAGGTCATATGCGTATGCAGTGGAACAATCTTATAATAAAACAATTAAAACAAGTAAAAATAGTTACAGACTATTGAAATTATGTATACTTATTAGGCATCTTCGTGTTCGGTTTGATTTCGTCCTTATTTCTTCATTTAACTGCTTACGTTGCAAAAAAGAATTAGTCTCTCTAACGTTAGTGTTTTATTCATAAATAATTTGCCGATCTTGGTCACTATCTTTTTTCTTTGTCCATCCTTTACTCTGAAACTTAATTTTTTGTTTTATTAATGAGTCATAGTAAATGTATTTAAGTGATTAAGTGAGAAAATGTTAGTTATCATACACAAGTTACCATAGTAACTAAATAAGAGCTAAAGAGTAACAAATTACTGGAAGATAGAAATTTATTGTTACATTGCTATTAAAATTTGTTGAAATTAATTGAATGATTAGGCAAATAATACAATATAAATTATGAATAAACATTTTTTTAAAATTTATTATTTTATAAAATTATTAATAACGTACAAAAATTACTAGTTTCCCTTACAAATGACACTCAACATTGATCATCACCGTAGAATTTTTACAGTGTACCCAGGAATACTGATTATTTAACACCTGCTGGAGCTTTTCGCCAATGAATTATTGCATCCTTCAATTTATTGATGTAACATCTCTTTCAATTTAATAGTCACTTACTATCATAGGGTTCTCATATTTACGATAATTATCCTATATTCACATTGATAATAAACATATATATATTAATTACAAAAACACTAAAACTTATATGCGTTATGTTACTGACGTGATGTTTGTGCTGTAGGGCTTAATGATATATAGAAATATAATTACGTGGTTTATTAGAGTTATAAGTTTAACACGAATGATACAATATGTAATATTTTATCCTTTCATAATAATCCTATTGTGCATTAGTAATCATACTAAATAGACATAAATAAAAAATTTAGTTTCTATTAAACACAATTATACAATTTAGTCAAAATTAGTTTCAAAACAACCAATTTCCTTAATTTAATTACATATTTATAATGCTGATATGCATCGTTACAGACGTAAACTATACACAGGGTTTTGTCTTTTTAGTTTGAATTATGTACAATAACTTGAACTGAGATCTGACACTATAAAATTTAATTCAAATTTAGTGTTATACTTTAAAACATACTTTAAGGAATGGTTAAATTTTCATAATCACTTACCAGTAATAAAAGAAGATTTTCTGATCAAAATGTTTGCAGAGTGTATATGGTTTGTGTGGCCAGTAATCAATATAACAGTTTATAAACACCACTCAATCAGGATCTTGAGAGTCTGCAGTGATTGGTTAGATTGGTATGAGAGTTTTGTGGTTTCATGTTAACTGAGTGAGGCACCAGAAATGAACATTTAATTAAAAATCCATAGTCGACCGATCCGGAGCCGAGATGGCCAAATGAACAATCAAGCCTGGCTAGAGTATGGGAATGGTGAGGAGAGGAGAGTTCGTTACACCCTCATCCACGTGGCCATCCCCTGTCAGTCTGGTTACATATTATCCTTCCATTACATTGATTATAACAAAGGCAACGGTCATAGTTTTATACGGTTGCTCTTTGTAACTGTATCCCTATCTTGTCTAAACTGTATATAATAATGACCTAAGGTGTTAAATGCGCTACAAGCTGTTTTTATAAAAAGATAAAGATAGAAGACTTGTAAATATTGTTATAAATTTATAAAACTCCGATTTGTGGAATAAAACAGCAAAGAACAGTGGCTTGAGTGCTCAAAGACTAAAGTTAACTGTATGTTTGATGAGCTACTGTAAATGGACAGTGCAAGTCACGTGTCTCCTTTATTGTGGTTCACTTCAAAAGTGGCTCTCTTGAGAGACACCCAAGTTAAGGTCTCTTTGTCAATTTGGTGTGTTAAAATAGAATTACTGTCCGATTTACAGAAACTCTCTATTGTTCATTTATTTCGTGAGGTATTCACTACTAATTAGTTGTCAAACAAAACTACTTCAGACGTCAATATTTACAGGTACATTATTAAGAAAACTAAAAAAATACCCACAAACTGTGCCACCATTAATTGATATACCATTTTCCTCCTACTACCCCTACAATCATTCAACCACTCTACACGATATGACTGGTCTAGATAACAAAGCGACTATGATAACAATTGAACGCTGTAACTATGGGGTATAGTTTGAAATTTTTTTAACATTTTGGTTTCAATAAGACAATTTTAATCTGATTTTCAATACTGGGTCAAGGAAAATCATATACAGCGTTAATAGGAAATGTATTTTCAAACTAATTTGAAGTGTTTATATTTTATCAGGAATTTATTTGTTTTAAACATTTTATATACAATGTTTTTGTACGAGTTTTCACGGTATATTAAACAAAAATATACCTCACCTCAGATCTAAGTATGCAGTAGTGACTATGCTTGCTTAAATAATATTTTTAATCCTTAAGGTCCCTCATAGAATAAAACCTTCCGTAACTTTGCAAAGTATTTCGTAAAAAAAATGCAATAAATATTTTAACTTCAGCTTATGTATCCAGGTGTATTTTCACCACTGTCCCAGATGGTAGTTCGTTTTATAGACTTTTTAATAAACAGAACTTTTGAAGAATACGTATCCAAGTACGCGTATATTAATAGCCCTTCAGATTCAGTCAGAGACTGTTATTTTGAAATGTCAAACTGAAGAAGTATAGATTTTATATTCACACAACGCCAATGTAACAAGAATCCTCAATGTTGGCATTGTAATATAATCGTAACATTTTCAAACATTTAAAAAGCCCTTGAATATTCATTACACAACAATTGATACAATCACATATATTTCTTTGTAAAAACTTGGACTTGAATTAGTTAAAATGAACCCGAAATTATTACTACGGCATTATTATTTTTCCTTGCCCACTTTGACAGGCAAATGTTGAACTAGAACTAGCCTTCTTCCTAGGTAACACGATTGAGATAGTGCCATTATCTCTCCTTATAAGATCTTTACAGGAAGCCGCCTCTACCCTCAACCTTACCAATCCTCAACATACTGCCACTTCGGAAGCAGCGCAAAGGTCCTTCTATTACTAACTCTAGTAAGATTTCCAGAATGAAAATAAACACTGAAAAGATTATTTTGACAGCGAGAGAACAAAAGATTCCAAAAAATGTTTGCTACTCTTTAAATTAGCAAACATTAAAGACATTTTATAAATGTCATAAAAGCAATTTATAAATGATAATCCAAGAAACACCAATTGAATTTTAATTTTTTAATTTTAATATATAGGTGAGTTATGTTATGCTTTAAATACGTTTATATACAATAGAAGCTTTAATTGAATGCGTAACATAGACTAACGGTTCGATTTAATCTATTATAGAAAACAAAGAATTTAATTAATCTTTATATATTGCAGACATTTCAAGAATCATGAAAATTTTTTTCCTAAAATCTCAGTTGAATTGAAAAATTAAGTTATTCTTTATTAGTTTTGCCCATCTCGCAAGAAGAAAAATGCAGTATTATTTAAACACACTTTTGTCAAATTTAGTAGTAATACCAATCAATATCTAAATATATTATATATGTTTCTATATTATGGAAATTATAGGTATACTTTGAAATAGCAAAGAATACTTGAAGTTAAAATTTAGTGAATGAAAAAATTGGAGTATTTTTAATAATAATTTCGTAAACAAAGAATTATTACATTTTCGTTATCTTGATTATTTTAGGAGATTGACTTTAGTTAGTAAATACTAAAGAGTTAATATTAATTTACCTACTTGAACAGGGTGCTTAAAGAACAATCTCGTGCATTAAACAAATAAATAACATATAACCATCAGCGTAACAATAAAATTTTAAAACATTAATTTTAGTTTGCCAGGATCAATAGAAATAGAAGAAATTGTAAGTGTTTTCGTAAGAGGGAAAATTGGTTACTGAAGGATCAACTCTGTGGAATGTATATCAAATTTAAAAACAATGTTATTAGTGAGTTCAACAATCATAACGTGTTTATTTAATTGGCCCGACAAACAAATTTGTAATTTACGTTGTATTTTACGTATCTTGAGGAGAGTAGATAGAGAAACCCATGGAAACCCAAAGCTATAGATTCGCTTAAAAAAAATACGTTTTGGAGCTTTTTTTAAATCATGTAAACATCAGTTTTATTATGATGAGCAAATAATAATAATAATCATTAAATTCTTCTCCCATTTTTGGGTGAAAAGCGACACAAGAGCCAACCACGTACAAGGGTTGCCATGTAAAACATATTGGATGGATTACATATGTCGAAGCTGTAAAAAAATATGAGAAAAGCAGCAAAGATATTCAGAAAGTTAGACTCGGTTACATATCTTGTACACCGATATTGTCTGTATGCACATTTGTAGGTCCTATGACAGAAAAGATTTGGTGGTTTTATTTAACTTTTATTTATGAAGAGAATTATGTTTTAAAATTTGATGGTTTAAGTTCTTTATATATATTTAAGTTGATTTTTGTGTATAAAAAATAATATAAAACAATAATAGTATAAAAATGTCGATGATAGGACTTTTTCCTAATGTATTTCTATGCCAATGAGCTCATGGACATTTAGCTTCATTCTGCCTTGGAATGAAATTTTATTTAGAAAATTATGTCCCATAAACAACTATTGCATGTAGAAATATCACCTAAAACATATGATTAATTTTAGCCAAAAGCAATCACAATTTTAAAGGGAATATAACGACTTGGATTGTAGATATTAATATTCAGACATCCAAGACGATATACAATGTTTTTTTATTAGTAAGCTCCGAGTGAATATTCCGTAAAATTTATTACCAGATTTTTAAACTAATAAATATTACCTGGTTTGTCTTAAATAAAAATCACAGTTCTAAATTAAAATAATGGATTTATTTTAAACTGGCAAATTAATAAGTCCAATGTTTCAGAATTTCCATCACTCTGTTTTCCACAAAGAATTGACAAACCGTTTAGTAGTTCTTTGGCAAGAAATAAAAATATTAATCAAATATATCAAAATAAAAATCAGAGCTCTCTTCTGAAGTGAAATAATAAAGTTTTCAAATAAAAATCAAATACCACTTGGAAATAAATAAAATAAAAATGTTCACTTCTAAATTCACTCAAAATTCAAAATAAAAAATTTAACTTCTCTTTCCATTAGCTGTACCTTAACTTACAAGTGTTTACAATTCAGATACAACCCTCTTAAACAATTATTAATTTTTAATTCATTTTCAATTAATAATTCACAATAAAACAGTACAAATTAAATATTAACAAATTACTAAATTTCCTAATTTTAATTAAAGTTATTAACAAAGTCAATTCACTTTTCTTGCAAGTTTGAACCAAATGTAACTTGTATGATTCTATTGTGCTCTATTGTTCATCGAGAATCAGTTATGCCGATTGCTCTGTAGTTTCTATGAATTTAATTTTTCCTATCAAAAAGACAACAAAATTAATTTAATATCATACCTGGAAGACTATTTCATTGTAACGTACAATAAATTTGGTGCTTACCTCAAAATCCCTCGCGGGAAAAAATTTAGAAACACGGCGCACTGTAATCAACTTAATTCACGATAATAACCAAAAGAAGGGCGTAAATTATAAGCTGGCGGTTTTTATAGTTCCCCTTACCACCAATTCTGATGGACATCCGCGGCGCGGCGTTCCCTCATTGGCCCAGCCGTATCCAACTGGATAACAATAGCCTTCCCAGATCTAACGTAACTGCAGTACAAGACAAGTTCGGATCAAGTCAAGGCAGTGAACCGTATTCCTAATAATTTTAAGTTTACAGAACTAACTTGCCAAAGGATTACATATTCGTTTTTATCCTAACTTCTCACAATCTAATTAAAATTAAATCCCGATATTTCTTTCCCAAAATTATCATTTAATTTAAGTTTTAATTGAAAAAATCAACCAATGTAGCTTTAAAAACGCTACAGGGAATAAATGAGAACTATTGTGGAAGGCTTTGTATAGAATTAATATTCTTGGTTTTTTAATAGGACTATCTATTTTGTAAGTTTCAAGAGGATGTTTTAGGAATGATTCTAATTTTTAGGAATATTTCTTAATCTAACGTCATCCAAAAATTGTTTACAAATTATGGGTTCTATGAAGTTTCAACTTTCAAACCTAATAGAGCTCTTAAAATCAGTTTGTATATACTAATATTTACATTATTTAGTTTTTTATTACTCACAAAAAGAATGTCAGGCACACAGTTAAAGCCTATATATTACACAGTTTCATAGCTGAAATGGTATGAGGTAAATTCTACCATTACAAGTAATCGATTAGTATGATTTTCAATTCCTGATATTAACACTCTCCATAACAATAATGATTATATAATATCATAATAGTTTTGTTATTTAAGTAGCATATTAGAACTGTTTAAAACGCTTACTGTAAACAAACCATTAAATCTTTATTCAATCAGCGAAACAAATTACCTGTACATTACATACACCACCCAATCATATCTATATATATAAAAGAAAGTCGTGTTAGTTATACTATTTATAAGTCAAGAACGGCTGATCCGATTTGGCTGAAAATTGGTAGATAGGTAGCTAAGAACTGGGAGAAGGACATAGGATACTTTTTATTCCGTTGCAGATTCAGGATTCCGCCCCACTGGTCTCTAAATGTTACAGAAATACCCGTAAGAAATGCATTGCAGCAAACATATGTTATTAAGTGAAAGAGCCTTTTCAAATTTAATCAGCTGTTCTTTGTAAACATAATGCGACAAAAGAAATATATGTTTATATCATTTAATTACTATTTTAAATTTCTTTACACTTATAGTTTGAAAGCATAGAGTAAGCTTAAGAGAAACAGCAAATTTTGTTTCAAACTGTTTCTGCAATCACTGTTAAAGATAGATTTTACTATCCAGATAATACAATTCAAATTTGACGTAAAAATTCACCTTTAACTGCAATATTTATCTAATATAAACCATACTCGTGCTTGATCAGATGAGCAATGCAGATATCAAAATTGCCATCTTACGTTGGCTACAAATATAAAGAATGTTATAAAACCAACCTTAGTTGTTTTTTTTGTTTTTTTATGACAGAAGTATGGTTCTCAAAACTCCGTGTGTACATATTCTCTCAATCGAGACAACAAAGCAAGCTCAATCATGGCATCGGAGATATAACTAATTTGATCCAGAAGTGATACACGCGCAAAGCCTAAAATAAAAACCATACGCAATTTCGCTTAACATCTGAAGCTCATAATCATTAGACTGTAATAATATGTACCTAAAATATGCCAATTTTCGTTTCAAAATTACATTGAGCGCCATCATTTATTACATTGTATGTGCGCTAATGAATTTCGACTTTTTGACTCCTGCCCACGATGGTCTAATATAGTTCAATTGTATACAAAAATCTCCATGATATTGGAGAAAAATTCCAGTTATTTCACAGGTGCATATTGAGACTGTTTTAAAATTTTAATCTTAAATAGATCATGAGCTTGGAGTATCTTTCAGTGACTATCATTTATCTCAGAAGGGTAATAACGACATTCAAAAGAAATATGCCTCCTATGTCCCTATTTTTCTGTAGGAAATCGTGTGCGAAGCCGTGGGTATTTGGTTGTAATTGGTATTTTATTGAAAATGAAGAATTTTCGTTATAAAATACTACGAATTTATTGACGAACTATAGCTGTTACCCGCAGCCAATCGCGCATAATTGCTTTTACTAAGTAATGTAAGGACTTCGGTTCTTAAGATTTGCGTGCGAAGACGTGGGTAACAGCTAGTTTGTCATAAAACTATTCAGACATAGAGAGAATAGTGAGAATGTTAGTATATATAACTGGAACAATTCTGGATAGTGGTCAGCCATTGAAGTTACTAGAGTTACGAAATTAGAGTAAAATCGAGAAATTAAAAAAAATGCGATAGATGTAAGTGATAGTAGGAGGTCGCGTATAGATATAGTATAATATAACAAGCACATATTATGCTGTTGTAAGATCTAAATAATTTGAATCCTTTACGATGCATTAAACAATTTTTGTTCTTGAACCATGCTTCTGACAAAACTAAACATTTAAATGTAATATTTTAACTATCCAATACAATTAACAATTTATCTATATTTTTGCGTATAGTTTGAATGTATCGTTGTGTTACTAGTAAGTTGTTTTAAGTATGTGGAATTGTTAGTAGAATTTTTAAGTTGTTAATATCCGCACAGGTTTCACTGTTTAGTAACGGCTTTGCACATCCGAAGATATCGTCTTCTAGAAGCAATCCAGAATTTCGATGCAACTATCCGATGTTATAGCTATGTAAGATATTCCTTTAGCAGCTAAAATATTTATCTCTTCAATATTAGTCAATTTATGTAACTAAAAATAGCATATTTATACTGGAATCATGCAAAAAGTATGTTTAATAATGAAACATTTATATGAAATTGTCTCTATGAAGTATCCCGCATTTAAATAAACAATATAATTGATGCCATTTAACTATAAATTTAAAACCTTAACCATATAATTAATTATGAGAAATCCATTAAAGGACGCGAACTGTAGTTATAAAAAATTAAATGACAAAACACGTGTGAAATCTAATGAGAAAAAATCTCTAATTTAATCTGTTTAGCAGTCAAATGCATGATTGGGAGCCAAAATTATAATTAATAGAATAATTTGAAATTATTACATGCCTCATGCATACAAAAATCGATGCATGAATTGAGAGCGACGTACATGATGCAATTAATATTATTAACAAATTTAATTTCAAATTTAGAAAAATTACAAAACATATTTAATTTATTTATTACATTATACAGATTGGCTTTTAAAAGTTGAGATAAGCAAGTTATTTTAATTGAAAGAGTAATTATTTATAGAACGATTGCACAAAATTATAATAGAAAGACTTATAAAATTCTAGCCGTTGAATTAGCTGGTATTTTTATGAAAGACTATAGACGACCAATCAGTATCCTGGTTGACCAAAGGAATAATTGAGCTCGGGTTGAACATCTGAGGGAGGTTGCGTAGGTCCAGCCACACGCTCAGTGCCTGTCAACACATAATTACCTCTCATCTTTGTAATTGCACAAGCTTTATAAACAACATTCACCACACTTCGTGAGATACGGTCATTACACAGTATTATTCACTTTGGCAGCTGTTTTACGTTGTAAACTTGTGAAATTTATCTAAATTGACATATATTCTGTTAAATTCTATACATGATTAATGAAAAATATATTCCTATCATTATATTTAAGATTATTCTCTATAATAGTTTATCTCGCCAGTTTAGGTTTTACTTAAAGACCTATTGAAATGTATTAAATAGCTTTTTAGCTATACCAAATTAGATAAGACAGTTTTGCATATGCTTAGCACGCACAAAAAACATCGGAAAAGCAAAATTTACGCCATCATAAAGCAAATAAAAATTATTTATATTTATAGGCTTTGTCGTTTCTTGTGTTTCAAAATACAAAGTAAAATTCTAGTCGTTAAGATGTGGTTAAAATTCTAATTGTTTTATGTGGTTAAGGAAATGACTTATTGTTCTGATCTGAGTATACAAAATTCTACTGACTTCTAAATTTATAGAAGTTACACCAAATCCTTTATATTTTCTAATATAATTTTTTTATTACCACATTTTAGCAGTAATAACTCGTAAGGAATGAATAGGAGATTTAAGAAGCGGTCAATGGAAGCAATCAACAGAGTGTCTGCTGATGAACAGCTGCTAGGATGGACGTGATTATTCCAAGATGGCGTCCAATCATTTCATCCCTCGTTAATCCTTGGCCATAATTCTGTATTGGTTCACTCTTATTACTTGAGGAGAACGTGTTGTACCAAGCTGCCATAAACTTGTTTACACATTGGGTTTCAAGTAGCTTGTTTATTTCGTTTAGTAAAACCTATGGGACACCAATATGTTTAATTTTTGAAGATTGATAGTAACTATTACTGTTTTGGTCTTGCTGGATTCCTTCAAACGTACTTGGACTTCAGGTGCCAGGAGTTCAAGTCAGTTTCAGTATCAGTAACGATGCACTGAATGGAAGGTGAAATAGAGCTAAATTCAGTATTAGCAAGACCACTTCATAAGAAGTATAAACGTATCAATTATAACGTATAAACGTTACAATGTATTTAAATAATATATAAAGTATCGATCAATAGTAGATTCTCCAAACAAGATTACAGTTTGTACCGGCTAAGAACCTGTAGTCCCTGAATAAACTAATAATCATATTTAATGAGTGTTGGTTAATATTTGGACGAGCTATTTACATTGTCTCGTTAACTCTAAGATTGATGGGCTAAGCTAGGTTTACTTCTTAAGACTAGGTTTCCATAAAATATGATATGGCTATCTATTTTTTTATACAAATTTTAAAATAATAGGTTTTTGTTGCCTTATATTCTAAAGTTTGCAATGCACAATCAAGGAACAAATGCTATTACTCTATTAACTTGCGCAGTAAAGTGAAATATTTTGCATTGTACGCAAGGCATTATGAAAGCAATTTTCTTTGAACAGTATAGATTGTGCATTAAATAATTAGTTGATATTCAGAATTTAAATTTTGAGATTATTAATTCTCTCTACGCTGCGAAATATTGTCTCATCCTTTTAAGAAATAGTTAAGATAATTTTACAAAAATTTAATTGAATTTCATACACAATTTTTGTAAAGCAAAGTTATTAGTGTCGACAAATTTGTCTCATTAATTTCAATTTATGTATAGTATTAGGTTAATTTCATAGAAACTGCTTTTGCAATCACCTTAATGGCGGAACTTCCTCTTATATACGAGTATATACACGATAAATTGCCGTAATGTTTTGACTTGATACAAAAGCAGTGCTTGCACATAGCTTGGATGAGTTAGCCAGTCTGAACGTATACAAAAGTCTCAAGATGGCAGTCATCCACATTCAAGCAACATTTTTATTCGACTTATTCCCGAATAGACCCAACCCGGTATATTTTTGCATGTATCAACGGCAAGGCGTTCAGATTAAAGAAAGCCCCACCACATACTGTACAGCTAAAGGGAAAACGGCTGATGCTTAACACTGTTCATCTTTTTTCATAATGAAATTTATTTATCTATTATTTACCAGTTTTGAAATAAATAAAAATATCAATAATGTTATGAAGAATGATAAAAATGACGTTCAAGGACAAAAAACCTTTTATTAAAAAGTACTCAAAAATATATAAGCATGAAACGTACAAAAACGACTACATATGCTACACATGGACTAACCTAGCTGGGCTCTTTATCACCGTAAACTAGTAATTAACATTACTTCTTTTTTATAAAATCTTAAAATTTTTAGTACCATAAGTAAAAAAACTGTTAATCAGGACTATATTCTTTATCATTTGTCATTTTCATCGTTTAAGTACTTTCTGTATCCCGTATTTGATCCAGTACCTACAGAAACAAACTTGTCCTCCCATTACAATCACGTCCTGACACTGAACACATCTAGCTTTTTCCATAGTTCCTTCTTTTTTCCAAGCTTTTTACTGCTTTTGTTTACTTATATCACTTAGTTTCCCTTTCATGTCATTCTTATTGTCGTATTCACCAGTAAGGAGTTTCATAAATGAAAATAAACACTAAATAGGTTATCTTGACAATGAGAGTATTTAAGATTTCAAAAAGTGCTTGCTACTCTTTAAATTAATTAATCAGTTAAAATTTTCATGAAAAATTTCATAAAACCAATTTATAAAATTATAATGTAAGAAACTGCAATGAGTTTTTTTACATTTTTATATTAAGGTGAGTTATGTTTTATTTATATGTATATTTTAAATAATGATTTGTTTGTATTTATATTATAGGCAAGGTGAACTATTATGTGTGGAATAATTAAACTCCATTTAGTAGATTAGTTTCTATACAGGTCTATAAAATAAATTTCCTGAGATTTTTTATTAACTAGTTTTATCTTTTATAGAAATACCAGCAAATGGATCTGGTTGGATAGTACAGAAGGTTTTCAAGGCGTATATTTATAAATTTTGGGTTGGTCAAGGAGATATGAAATATTATAAATATCAACGATGTTCTTCTATAACTGACCTCATCTACGTATTTTACACTGTTGAGACTCAATAAACATATTCTCGATACTTCACAACATATTTATAAGAAGCAAATCGCTTGTATTTTGTACATATATGTTTAAGATGATATGCAGCACAATTTTAACCAACGAAAATATTTATTTCTATTATGACACTACTACGCATTTTGCTTTTCATAATTCATACAATCGATACAAGAATAATTAATAGAGTAACAAGCATGTTACATCGTAGCAGGAGCTGCTGCTTTGCATATCCCATTAACTGAGCTCCACACTCGTGAAGATCGTGAATCCTGTGCAGATTGAATCGCAGCTTCCCCTCTACAGTTGATTCGTTGATTGATAGTAGATATAGGATTTTGCAACAAAAAAGGCTATTACAATATTTGTCAAATTTATTTTCATATCAATATTCCGTTAAATCTTTCGAAATTACAATGATATTAGAGTTTAAATTTGGTTAAAATTGTAATGTGTAATTTTCTTCTAATTACACATTAGAATATACATTTCTTTTTAATTTATTCTAATCTATCCAGTGTGAGAGGGAGAACCTATCCGCGATGTGTAGCGGCTAAAATGAGAACTTAGCTTCTTTCTTCTAACCTACATAATTCGTCGAGAAAAATTTTGGGAAATCAACACAAAAAAATAAAACTTTTGGGACTGTAAGTCATTTTTGAAAGATTTTCAAATCTTAAGGTAAGTCGAACCGAACCTCATTTTAAAGAACTATTGACTAACAATGTAGAATTGAAGTTTTGACTTACTTCGTTTTATGTAAACAGGGTTATCCAAAATGTCAAAGTTGTAGTTTTTTTACTTTTACCTAAAATGTTTCCAAATCTATTAGATACCAAAATATTAATATTTCCAAAAATATGATAAATTTGTCACTTTCTTTCCTATACATGTCCAACATTTTTAAAAGTTTAAATGTAGGATATTCCAAACTCATAAACCCTAAAAGATTCAAACAGGAATGCATGATTTTAATTACACCTATAAATTAAATATTTCTTGTAAAAGTTAGCCTTTTTCGTGGATGGTTAAGAAACGGGCACAAAAAAGATTTTCTTAGAGGAGTATCAGAGGTTTGAGGTCTAGAATATTACGGTTAACAATTTACTTCAAGAAAAATGATTAGTCAAATTAATTGCAAAATAAGTTTTGTTATTAATTTATTTCTGAAATTAAAAAAAGAAACGTGAAAGATTTGCCTCTTACAGAAATAGCAAAAAAAAAAAAAAAAAAAAACTAGCATAGCAATCAAATAAAAGAAATAAAAGACTCTCGGAAACAGATTGTAAAGCATTTTAAAGCCTAACGTAACTTTATTTTAGATCGTGCATAAAATAATTATACGTTTTTATGAAATAGTATGACGAGAAACATTTCATAGATCCTAGTAAATACAAGATGTCATTAAAATCAGCAGTCGAAAACATAGGTAACACTGTCAGAAAGCGCAACCTTATAAAACTATGGCCGTTGCCTTGTTATAATCAATGTAATGTATGTATAATGTGTAACCAGACTGACAGGGGATGTACACGTGGAGGAGGGTGTAACAACCCTCCTCTCCTCACAATTCCCATACTGTAGCCAGTCTAGATTGTTGCTTTCGCCCTCTCGACTCCGGACCGATCGAATATGGATTTTTTAATTAAGATATTCATTCCTGGTGCCTGACTCAGTTAAAATGAAACTACAAAACTCTCATACCAATTTATCAAATCACTGCAGAATCTCAGATCCTTATTGATTGAGGTTTGTTAACTGTTGTCAATTGATTATATTTATAACATTTTTTGTTTGTTTTTTCTGTAGACCTGCCCATGGCTTACGGACTTGATAGCATTACATTTGTTTTTAATTGAGCAGTCTATGGTGAAGGAGAATAAGAAAAGTTATATTTAACATAATTTGTGTAAATTACCAACTGACCTCCCACACGCTTTATTATGTGCATTGGGAGAATTATACCTGTAAAATGATTGTATTGTGTTTTCTGAATAAATCATTTTTGATCATGAACTTGAAAACACACACACACACCACACACACACACACACACACACACCACACACACACACACACACACACAAATTTGACTCATGAATGACTGATTGGTTGATATCAATTTAATGAATGGAAACTCGATTAATTATATTGTAAAGAAATAAGATTCCGATTTGTTATGATGGCTGATCCTAATTCATACGAAGATTTTCGTTCCTACAATTATGTGCAATATTTGACTATTCTGTTAGCCCCTAACTCGTGTTTTCTTTGGGTTCTTTTATCCATACAAATGGTATTTTTGCCTCGCCTATGTATCCTCTAATGCAACTGCATTTTGTACAGCAAGCACAGTTTTTGTAATCATGTGTACCATTTTATGATTTTGTTTTTTATGAGGCTTTGTCAAAAGTGTTGTGTGGTTACAACACGGTTCTAATTTGACACTTTCTATCTTCTCTTCTCGTTTTATCCATAATCCCAGCGCATAAGGGATTAAAATAAACGCAAATTTGTCTCTGTTTTGACACAAATAGAATATCATAGAATTTGTATCACTGAACGATAGAAAAACGTTCTTATAAATCCTGTTTCCTTCATTAAAGACTTACAGTATTGCATTTTTGAAAATGTTATATTACTGAGCTGGAGTTAAATTGCAAGACAGGCGTTGTATCAATAAATTTAAGGCAACAAATAATTCATTGGGGAGAAGCCGCAGCAGGTGTCACATCAGCTGATAAATGATGACAGCTGTAGTCGACTAATCGTCACACCTGGGTACACTGTATCTAACCTTTAGATGACGGGCTTTTTGAGGGTCCCCATACCTTTAGTAAACTAATATTTTCCTACACGTTATTACGCACTTTCTGAAAACTCAAATTCAAAGTTTAGAGCTAATACTCGTATATATTACTTGCTTGTTCTAATTATATTAGACTTTTATAAGTTTGTGACTTCAACTGCTTTACTCGCTGAAAAAACAATTTATCCTATAATTTACTATTGCTGTTTTTTTCTTTTCGTAAACACACACTAAATATGTTGTTATACACAAAAATTTATACTCAAAATTATTATATTTTTAATTAGCGTACAGTTTAATTAGATAGCTGCGACAACGAACCTTACTTTTTCGACACAAGAGCGATCACTGAGGAATTATTAATCATAAAAGTAAGTGTAAGTTTAGTTGTACTTAACTTAATAGATCTTGTTTAGTAGACACCTCTAACCAGATTTAAAAGCAGTAACCCAGTCTGAAATCTCAGCCCATCTGTTTAAAATGTCCGTGCTCCTTAGATATATAATTTTTATCTTAGATTTCACTAAAAGTAGAGGCACGTGTGAACAAAAAATGTGCTCTAAGGAAAATCAAAGTATTTAATCAGTCAGATATCATAGCCCATCGATTTAAAGCGTAGCTGGTCATTTGATATATTAATTATCAAATTTAAATATACATAGTTCTAACAAACGTAAAGGCAGATTTAACTTAAACAGACCTCTGCATGATAAAGAAATTTTATATTGTGTTGTAAATAGGGTGTAAAATCCCATTGATGGAAAAATTCTAATCTTTACCTCTTACGCTAATATTGGAATTTTTGAAATTATATATTCCACATTTCTTATTAGATCATATCCTGATCTTTTAATATTAGGATGAATATTAAAAACTGTAAATATGTTTGTTCTTTGGGACAGCAATGCATGTAATTCGCGGTTCATTGTAAATATATTTGAAATACGTATGTAACAGTTCTCATCGTGTTTTATTATTCTTTAAACTGGTCTATGAATTTATTGGGATGTTACTTTTTTAGTGTGACTAATACTTTCTCGATCGTTTTAAAGAATACTATAACAATTATTAAAACAAAAATTCAGGTTTCCTCAGAATGAATTGATAGAGGAGAAAGTTAGTCAAAAAGATCGGCAAATATTTATTTTGAAAAATGACCAAAAGTAATGAAGGTAGCCTAATAGATATTACGTACGCAGTTAAATGGAGGAAAGGCACAAAAGCTGACTGAACACGAAGATGCCAAAAACATGTATACATTCATTTGACTAATTTGTAATTAGTTTAACTTTACGTATGACACATGACGTACGTATGATAAGAATGGTTGATTTGATGAAAAAGTTGAGTTTAACTCCAATTCACCTTCCTCTTATAATATAGTGTCTGGATCTGATGCTATCACAGATTGGACGAAATCTAAATGTTTGTACAAAGAAATAAAGTAAAGCTGGCAGCGAATAGCTCAAAATAAACGCATTACATCGTTTTCGATATCAGAGATACCTAGACTACAAAATATAGTTTAATCTAGGCGAATAGGCATTCTCATGTCTCATCAGGTAAATAACTGACGTTATAATTGTTTGTTTTAAGTCTAACTGATCCACTAGTAAAATAGGACGAAAAAGGCGTTCGTTTTTCTAAATGTAGAGAATACAGAATGCCTAAACGTGGTATACTCTATCAAATATCAACAAATGGTAAATACATTAAAAGAACCAAACCTTGTATTTTTAAGGTTGATAGAATCCTTTTGACTGATAAATAGGTATATGACTTAAAACTTCGTTTTTTGTTGTACATATGTGTGTTGTACATGTTGAACGTGGTATCAAGTATCAAAAAATAATAAATAATTACAAGAACTTAATTTTTTATCGTTGTACGTCTAACGATCATGTAAAATGTTTCAATGTTACTAGTAGCATACGTAAAAACCTTCTTGAAATATATTAAAAATCATTGGTGAAAGTAAATTAACGAATAAATAAAAAAGTTGAAAAATAGGAGAAAAGAATCATGAGTAAGACAACAAGGCCTGTAAGAGTGACCATGAAGTAATAACACCGCAGTTGTTTACCTATATTGAAAACAATGTTTACTGTAATCACTGTAATGGAAGGCTAATATTGGCTTTGTAATGGAACAAGAATTGTTGGCATGTGGATGAGTGGCTATCGATCACCCCATTTATAATATTGAATTTATTTTTAGTTATTTCGGCTCTGGATCGAAATTGTTCCTGATTAAAGTAATTTGTTTCATCTAAAGATCATATGTGTGTGTGTGTGTGTGTGTGTGTGTGTGTGTGTGTGTGTGTGTGTGTGTGTGTGTGTGTGTGTGTGTGTGTGTGTGTGTGTGTGTGTGTGTGTGTGTGTGTGTGTGTGTGTGTGTGTGTGTGTGTGTGTGTGTGTGTGTGTGTGTGTGTGTGTGTGTGGTGTGTGTGTGTGTGTGTGTGTGTGTGTGTGTGTGTGTGTGTGTGTGTGTGTGTGTGTGTGTGTGTGTGTGTGTGTGTGTGTGTGTGTGGATTTCAGCCTCTTTTGATTAGCATAATTGTTATTTGTTAGTTTCATTATTTCCATTCTCATTACCCAAATATGATAATTCTGTTGAAAAATTTAAAATAATAAATTATATTTCTTTCGTTATATTTTTACATGGCCTTCCTACAGCTATCGAAATACGTTTTTGTTGTAAAATATTTTTGGAACTGTTGTAAAAGAATATTATTTTGTTTAGTTGGATATATTATTCTACGCTGTTTTCTTGATCAACGCTGAGTTTAATTTTTTTCAGAAGTACATCGCCAAAAACAATTTTATTTATTATTTAGAAATTTACTTTATAATAAATAAAAAAAAAACATAAAGGTTTTATCAGTTCCCCAAGAGTTTAGATCCAAGAGCATCGGACAAGTATTGATAGTAAATAAGTAGTAATATGATTTTGTTAAATATAATATGTTTTATTATAATCTACTTAAAATGTTATTACGTGAGCTTATAATGTATGGAACTTTGCTAGGGAACACAAGGCATATGCTTCAGCTAACTCGTGTACATTTTGAGCATATTGCAAGTTCTGTATTATTTAAAACCTATATAAGTAGTAATGGTTTTGGACCATTTTGACTTGTGGTGTTATTACGAAAAGATTGATGATAATTTCTCTACAACTACTTTTTGCTTATATGTGTTTATATTGTTCAAGGCCTCAGTTTAAAGTCTCAAAAGCATGAATTGAAGTGTTCAAGGTATTTAGTAAATAGGCGTATTAGATTGCAACGTATGATACAAAGTATAAGAGAGAATAAAATAAATGTTGAAGGTTAACCCACAATAAACAGATTTAATTCTCTTCTCATGAGTACTGTAAGGATTTCTGTTTGCCACAATCTTCCCGTCGTTTCGTTTGTTGGTTTTCAGTATCTAACGGAAATTGCCGTTCCTATTAGTTCACCTCTGAAGTTCCAAAAAGTCAGGTTTTGTAGTGACAGCTGATGAGAGGGCCGTATTGGGATATGTGTTTATTTATATAATGTGGGACCCTTATATAATTCTGTCAGTGTATGTTATTTAAATGAATAACACAAGATATGTTTCATAAATCAAGTAAAATTTAATTATTTTCAAGAGTTGATGTTAATAAATTAGATGTATTAAAACCTAAAAAACGTTTTGGAAAATTTTTAAATTTAAACTGATTTCATAACAACATTTCTTGTGGTAATGTATTAAATAACTGTAGACATTTCAATAATTATAGAAGAATGGGCGAAATATATTGATACCGAAGCGTTCTCAGTTACCAGTCCCAGAAGAAGTCAGATGAGTCCAGAAACCTACACAGGCTAGTCGAGCAATAAATCACCTGGTTATGCCACAGTGACGTCGTGTCAGCTGATAAATGACGTCAGCTTTGTTAATTATTCCGCTCACCTGGGTCCGATCATCATCAACTCTCTGTGTCATGCTTGAAACATTATTAGTATTTATTGAGATCTGCTTATTAGCTGAAGGTATAGTATGCTTGGTCAGTCAAATTAAATTATTAATTTAAGTTTAGTTTTAAATAAATCATACCGCGTAAGTCCCCCTATTAAATTTCTTAACAATAGAGATGGAGCGATTTACTTAAAGGAATGTTCATATGACTAACTGAGGAGTTTTTTTGTCGTAGGAAAATATTTGACTTCTCCATATGAAAAATTAGGTATTTTGGGAGTGAGAACAAATTTTTAAACATGAACTGCTAGCAAGTGATACCTTATTTTAAAGGTATTATAAAAAAGAAGGAAATGGATCAAACTAGGAGTCTCTAATGTTACTCTATGAGATGAAGTGGCCATATAAAGTTAGAATTTAATATAAAACCCTCACAGTTTAAATTAAATTTAAAGTTATTTTAAAACACATACAAATTCACTCACCAGTTTTTGTGAGAACTTAGGACACAAAATTATAAAACAAGTTATTACAAGAATCAACAACCTTGATTAACATATAATTTATTACGGTTATGTTTTGTCTGACCGAAGCCTACTAGGAAGTCCTGGGAATAGCAATAGCTGGTTTTGCCATGTCATCATTGAGACCACTCTGACACAATAACTGGACTGAATGTGTCTCACATACTAACTGGTAAGCAATAAGAAATTTCATTACAAAATCAGCTATTGGTATTCCCAAAACTTTCTAATTGGCTATATGTAACATTAAATTACTTTTATTGCTGTTAACACTTGGGGTTTTTCCCCATACATACACACATATTGACATTATTTTAAGTGATATAAAACTAGATCTTATTGCAGCTTTTCGGAATATGCATATAGCACAAACGTATAAAAAAATTGAAAAAGAGCTTGACATGAAAGTTAAACATACAAATACGTTGCAGAAATATGTTAAATCACCGTCCTACTTTTTAGACTATAAATCTAAAAAGTAGAAAATAGTAAACTCACATATTGTCTTAATAATGTTATTGGAGATTTTAATATTTTTTATCAATGTATTTATAAAATGTAGATCGTGAATATTTTAAGCCAGTAACCTTAAGGTAAAACCAATACTAAGTACTGTGATAAGGTAAATACAAATACTCATGACGATTTCGATATTCGTGTGGAAGAATCATTTCCATCTAAAGAATGAAAACAGTAAGTTTTTTTAACTGTGTTGCTGGTAAATAAAAACGGTGCCAATCTGTTGTTCTCGGCTCGACAGTGGCTTCGCCATCTAATAGCGATACCAGCGAATTTGCAAAATAAGTCACTCTATAGCGATGAATGCTTCCGCCGGAGAAATTTGATCAATTGCTCTTAGTTAATTAAAACAGATCAGTCACGATATTCTGCCATGAAACTGGTCACTGCACATGTATTAAGGTTCACAGTAAATATTAACAAGATTTTCGAAAATTTCCGCACCATTAACTTGTATTGTTAAAAGACAGTTTTAAACCCTACAGTTTGTGCTGATTTGGACATTCAGTTCTTTATATAGGGTATTAATTCAGAATCGATAATATTAAACTCAATAGTTTATAGATGAATTAAAATTATGATTCATATCTCTTCTTATTATAACCGTAAAAAAGAAAGTGTAAACTTTTCAAAAACACTAGAAGCGTGAGTTGTGTGTGTGTGTGTGTGTGTGTGTGTGTGTGTGTGTGTGTGTGTGTGTGTGTGTGTGTGTGTTTTAAAAATATATAAAATTTAAAATATTTTCTATACTTTTTTTTATTTTATTTCTATATCAGGTTTATGTATTTTTAACCTTACTTGACGTATTAAATTCCTGTAGGCATGGAGCTTTTCAAGAAAACGTTTTAACTTTCAATGTTTAAAAATGAAATAATTACTTTTTATTGTTATAATAAATCTTGCAGGTATTGTAGACACTGAATTTGGTACTTAAGAGACAACGAATAATATAGGGAGAAATTTGCTTCTCATAATACATACAATTATCCGATGTTTACTAATACCTGCATCTTCAGAAATAATTAATTTTAAACAAGAATCAAATGTGTTATTTAGTATATAATACACTATAGTATTAAACAATTACAATAAATATTTAAAAAGGTAAACAGTATTTTTATATTAAAATAAAACTTTATTTTATTTTAACACATTAATTTCCAAAATTTTTGCACCACTGGTGAGAGAATGTTATGTTTTTATCTCACGAGCAATAGAAATTGGTTTAGTGTGAAAAGAGAATCAACACAATAGAACACAACTAAAATATCACTTCCCATTATATTATTGTACAGGAGTATGCGTTGCATATCTCCTATAATTGGAAAAAGAAAACGTACAGACGATAACAAGCATGTTAGTACATGTTACATCGTAGCAGGAGCTTCTGCTTTGCATATCCCATTAACTGAGCTCCACACTCGCGACGATCTGATATGACAGATTGAATCGCAGCCTCCCCTCTACAGTTGATTCGGTTATCGACAGAGTGTTTTATAAGAATTTACAGCTACAACATGTGTATAGCAAATCAAAGATTCTTCTACCTTTAACCTTGTCATTAACATCTCACTAGATGTTGTAAACATTCCTAATCTACTACGTCAAAGAATTTGTACTAAATTATTAATTTTCTATATCATTTCGGTCCAAAATATGATCATACCTTATTTATCACTCTGTATTACTTTTAATAAATCAATTATTTATCAATCGTAATTTGTTTTGTGCGTATGTAGTAGAACTTAAATAAACAAATTAAGCTATTTGTTTAATTAGTTAAGTCTAAAACACGTTACTACACCGGTTACAATACCTCTGCCATTTGCTCATGATTAATTTTAATAGAAGATTTCCAAGCAGACAATTCATTCATAAAAACATATAATGCTGAATTCATCTTCATAGGAAAACACTTTTTTACAACCTGAATTACCATATTTGGGTCCTTATATATCTTCATACACTGAATACACGTTAATATATACTATTATTTAAAAATCGAATGGTGTGTTAGACAATCAATTAACTTTAGGACCGATTTTGTGAAGTTTTACATAGAAATCTTTAGAGTCTTTGGTTAACCCATCGTGGTCATGGTTGACAAAGTTGTAACTGCCAGCTACTACATTTTGAGAAAAATGGGTTTGAAAATGTAGTAGACATCATGTTTTGCAAACACTATACTGTTTTACTTACAAGACCTTTACTTTTAAACATTGTTTTCAGAATGGAACCCTATTTTATCGATCTTAGATTACCATGAAATTGCAGTCAAACCATGCCCTACTGAAACAGTTATTTTAAGTGAGACCTACATAGTTCTAAATGCACTTAGAATATTGTCACACCAAAATCATTACTTTAAAATATAGGGCTTAGTATGGCAGAAATGTAACTAGAAATAAGTATGTTATAAATAAGTTACTTTCCAATTTCATGAATTGCATGTATAGTGGTATTTAAAAATAAAATAGTGCAGTATAATATGAAAACAAATGAATCTTCCTTCTTTAACTGTGGGAATTCCGCACAATACTTTTGACGTTTAGGTTTAATGTCCCAAATCTGTTAGACTAGCACTGAATAACGAAGCTGACTTTTTCGTGGAAGCAAAATATCATCAAAATTGTTACAAATTTAAATGTGATAAGCTCTCATCAGATAGGGATTCCTTCTATAGTTCACAGAAATTGCTTCCTAAATAGAATGTTTCAATAACTATGAATAACTTTTAAACCGATGTGATATAACAGGTTACCTCATAATTAAGTCTACTTCGACAGAAAAAAAAAATAGAACGACAACAACACAGGTCAGCAGCATTACTCAAGGAAAATAACATCTGCTGTTAGAAACAGACTACGAGGCCACAAACTGGTGTCACAGCTGACTTTAAACTTTGTCCAATTGAATATTATACTGGACTCATTCTTAGATAGAACTTTGTCAAGTTAGTAGATCGGTTGTTTTTGAAGTTATTGCTGAAAGACCGGTATATTTAAATAGAAAAAGTGTTGCATACTTATATTTTGACAAGTCTGACTTAAAAGAATATGTCCTTAAACAATAAGGTGACAATATATTAATCTTAAGCCATAGATAAAAAACTCAAATATGGACCACTTTACACCAGTAAACATAACGTATAATTACAGCCAAGAACATGTTACTAATCAATGTTTGCAGCTATTAAAAAAAGGGAGTATAAATAAATAATAAAGTGTAGCCTCAATCTATGGGTTAAAACTCGAATATATATATACATTAGTAGATATGAATATGCCGGTTCTAGACCACTTTTGGGACAGACAGAAAATCAATGTAAAATACTGTCCATTGAACCATAATCAAATCTAATAAAATCTAACAGGAAAGCACGAATGTTAAATAACCGAATCTTTAGCTGTTTTACTGTTCAATGTTTGCTTCTACATTTATAAGCTGTTTTAATGAAAAAATCAAAAAATCTTAATAAAAAATCTTTATTCTACAAAGTTAATTGTAACACAGTCTTTATCTTTAATAGTCTTCTTTCCAGTAACAACCAAGTGTAATTTTTCATTTTTGTTCAATTCTTTAATCTTTTTTTCATCCAAAACAGTCAAAAATCTGTTCGGCAAGTGTACTTTACAATCTTCCAACTCGGCAATTATTGTAAACCCGAATTTATCTTTCATTTTCTCCAAATTCAAGATTCTATATCTCTTTTTTTCTTCCAATTCCACTAATTTCTTATATTCTTTGAATCTTAGTTCACCAACCTTATTCAACTCTTGTAACAGCGCTGCCATTTATTATAGAAAAATCTTTTAACTAAATTTAGTTAAAAGATTTTTCTATAACAAATAGAACAATCTGAAAACATTTGACCAGAAATTGTGCTGATTTGTGTCAAAAATCACTACTTCTCAAAATTTAATTTTACAAATTTTTGCTCTTTAAATAGAACAATCTGAAAACATTTGACCAGAAATTGTGCTGATTTGTGTCAAGTTGTCACAAAAAATCACCACTTCTCAAAATTTTAGTTTACAAATTTTTGCTCTTTAAATATGGAGCGGAAAAAGATAGAGTGCCCATACTGCAAAAAAGACATTTTTGAACATCACTATACTCGTCATTACAATTCGAAAAATCATTTGAAGAACAAAGAAATTTATAATAAAGAACTAAATTATTTAAGACAGTGGGCTAGAGAAAATAAAATTGCCGATCACGAAAAACATGTTTAATATTGAGAAATTACGTGAATTAAAGAGAAATTTCAAAGTTGAAAAGAAAAATCTCGACCTATTTAATGATGAAAAACTTCATTCAATAGCTGAAAAGTTGGCTATCGGTACTAACGATAAAACCAAGTCTGAAATGATTGAAGAAATTGATAAAACTCTTAAAGTAAAATCCGAAAATATCATTGATGTAGAAGTTTTATCCTCAATACACGGTCTTTTCAAGCAATACATTTTAACAAACTTGAACGACAATTCCATGTCAATTTACAAATATCTTTCAATTATGCGATCAGAAATTAAAAGTTTAATCGAGAAAATTTCAAGAAAATGTTAAAAATATGAAGGGCTATCTCTCTTTGGAATGTGAATACGAACGAACTTTAGTGAATGGTGAACCGCAAACATGTCTAATGTATTTTACTATCAAAGCAGACGAAATCTTTGACGTAAACGACTTTATTACTAAGCAATTTAATAAATTAACACATCGAGAACAAACGAATAATCCAAATAAAGGTTCCGGATGGACATTTAAAAGTTGTAAACAACTAGTTTTGAGCCTTAATAAACATGAATTTATGAACGCAGGATCATATATCGATTTACCAAAGGAAATCAAAGATAAAAAAGCTTGTGTAAATATCAAAAATAAAGATGATTATTGCTTTATTTACTCTATCCGATGCGCTATTGAAAAACCCGAGACTCATGTTGACAGAGCAAAACAATACGAAAAATTCGTGAACGATGAGATATTTTCTGGATTCGACTATCCTATGTCTTTAAAAGATATACAATTATTTGAAAAACGAAGCAGCAAAGCAAAGTACAAGTATCCGAAAATGTCTGTAAATGTCTATACTTTTGATGAAAAACTACACATAGTACCGTTGCAAATTTCAGAAGTTTATGACGCCAAGTTAGAAGTTGATTTATTGTATGTTAAACAAGATGATAAATCCCATTATGTTTTGATAACAGATTTAAGTAGATTAGCGAGTTCACAGATATCAAAAAAATGCTCACAAGACGTTCTTGTGTCGAAGATGTTTAAGCCATTTTTACAAATCTGGAGATTTAACAGATCACTTAGAAATTTGTAAAAAATCATGAAGTTTGTAAGCCAATTATGCCATTTCCAGGTCAAACAACTAAATTTACTAATTATCAAAAGAAATTTAACCATCCGTACGTAATTTATATGGACTTTGAGAGCATATTAGAGAAGATTCCCACATGCAAAAAACAATCCGCAAAAATCGACTACAACCAAGATTCAGAAGCATATTCCTTATGGTTTTACTCTATATTTAGTGTCTAATGTGACCAATCGTATGTACAAGCCGATATGTTATCGAGCAAAAAATGAAGAAGAGTTGCCGAACGTTCCTGCAAAATTGTTTGAAGAACTCAATAAATTATCGAAGTACATAGCTAAAAAATATAATTCAAAGAACATGAAGCCCATGAAATTGACTGACGAAGAAGAAATTTCGTATCAAAATTCAAATCTTTGCCACATTTGTGAAGAAATATCGTATCAAGACACTGAAAAAACTTTAGGGTTTTTACCAGATAATTGGAGTTCTGCTTATGATGCATTCAAAAAATGCAGAGATCACTGTCATTTGACTGGAAAATTTCGAGGTGCAGCTCATAGAATTTGTAATCTGAATTTGAAATTTCCTCAGAATATTCCCGTTTTCTGTCACAATATGTCTAATTACGATACGCATTTGTACATAAAAGAATTGGCAAAACAATACGGTAATGTTGATTTGATTGCAAACACCGATGAACGATATATAAATTACTCTGTAAATTCTGGATACGGGTATGAATTTGATGGTGACAAAACCTAGAAAGTTCATCAAGTTTTCGTTTGTAGACACGTTCAGATTCATGGCCTCGTCTATAGAAAAGTTAGCTAAAAATCTAAAGAGAGAAGACTTCAAACATACAAAATCATTTTATACAAGATGGACTGAATGAGATAATAGAAAGACAGCCAAATGACGAAGAAGAAATCTTTAAAATTCTATCTGGAAAAAGGAATATTTCCCTATGAATTTATCGACAGTATTGAAAAAACTTGATTACAAAGAAGAGCTGAAAATTCAAGATTTCTATTCACATCTTGACAGATTGAGAGCATATCTGAGAAAGATTATCAACACTACTTAAATGTTTGGAACAAATTAAAAGAGAAAAATCTGGGAAATTATTCTGATTTGTACAACATTCAAGATGTTTTATTGCTCGCTGATATCTTTGAAAATTTTAGGAAATATTTGTTTGAATTGCTATAAGCTTGATCCAGCACACTATCTGGACTGCTCCTAGTCTTGCTTGGGATGCTATGTTTAAAAATTAACGAAAATTGAGCTTCAGCTAATTAACGATTATAACATGTATTTAATGATTGAAAAAGGCATTCGCGGAGGCATTTCTCAGTGTATTAAACGATATGTGAAAGCAAATAACAAATATTTGAAAGATTTCGATAAGACAAAACCAGAAAGCTATCTGTTGTACGTCGATGCAAACAACCTTTATGGGTATGGTCTTATGCAAAATTTACCATATAACGAAATCAAGTGGATGGATCCTAAAACGTATACAACAGCAGAATGGAAAGAAACAATTTTGGAACTCACTGGCGACGAAGATTATGGCTATATTCTCGAAGTTGATCTTGGATATCCAACGAATTTACACGAAACATCACAAGGATTTACCTCTTGCCTCCAGAACATTTTAAAAACAAACTTTGCACAACTCTACTGGATAAAACTGAATACGTTGTTCATTCGAGAAATTTGAAATTCTATCTGGAACAAGGAATGGTGTTTAAAACATGTGAATAGAGTTATCGCATTCGATCAGAAGCCTTTTTATGAAAGAATACATTGATTTTAACACAAACATGAGAACCAAAGCTACAAGCGACTTTGAAAAGGGACTTTTACAAAGTTAATGAACAACTCAGTTTTTGGAAAATCTATGGAAAATGTGCGAAATAGATGTGATATTAGACTAGGAAATGAAGAATTTTCAATGAAAACAAGCTAAGAAAAACAAATTTCAAATGCTTTAAATATCTTTGACGACAACTGTTATAGCGAGTCACATGTACAAACAAAAGGTTTAAATTTAACAAACCGATTTACATAGGATTTTCAGTTCTCCGACCTCTCAAAATTGCTAATGTACGAGTTTTATTACAACAAAATTAAAGAAGTTTGATCCAGATTTGAATCTGTGTTACATGGATACAGACAGTTATTTTCTAGAATTGAAAACGAGATCCTTTTAAAATTATTAAAGAAAATATAGATGACTTTGATACAAGTGATTATCCAAAAGATCATGAATGTTTTCACTACTAAAAATAAGAAGGTAATAGGGAAATTCAAAGATGAGTTAAATAGCGAAGTTTTAGAAGAATTTTGTGGTTTTAAGGTCTAAGATGTACTCGTACAAATATCTCTAGATAAAAATCCAGTAAGATGCAAAGGGATTAAGAGAAGCGTTGTAAATAAAACAATAAATATCGAAAACTTGAAGAAATGTTTGTTCGAAGATAAAGAAGAATTTAGGGAGATGACAGTAATCAAAAGCTACAAACATGAGTTGTACACAGTTACCATAAACAAGTTAGCACTGAACGCTAAAGATGATAAAGAATTTTTCCCGAAAAAAGATGGGGGGGGGTGGGGGGGGGGGGGGGTGGGGGGGGGGGGGGGTGGGGGGGGGGGGGGGTGGGGGGGGGGGGGGGTGGGGGGGGGGGGGGGTGGGGGGGGGGCTGTTTCAACTGACCAAGGAAATGATCAAATTAGCTGGTTCTGGAATCGAATTTAGATTAATATCTGTTGCTGAAATGATTTTGATGTTTTCACTCATCAAGAAATATGTATAAGGGCATAAGCTTCTGGTATAAAGGAAAGAGTGTGTTATTCATTTGCTTTTCCTTAACTACAGTAAATATGCTGGCAAATAATGCCAAGGGAACTAATCAGATTCAATCACCTTGTGTGCAAACATTCACAGTTTTGTACAATAAGACAGTTTTTATAACAGTGTTTAAATAGTATTTTCATTGCATTAGATGGTTTATTAATAATTGGTACAATTCAAATTTAAAATTAAATAATAACTTCGTATTTTCAATCTTCATTACCACTACTGATCAAACACTTTAAAATAATTTTAAAAAATTTTAGAAAATGTAAATGCAAAAACATGTTTCTGCCTCTTTGATGCACGACAGCTGAAATTGTTAACATCTGTTAGGTACCAGTTCACCTAGTATTACGTATAGTAGCGCAGTATGCCGGATCCAATGGTAAACATAAAAAAATCAACAACTACTTAGAAATTAAACATTAATTAAAAAAAAATACATTTTCCAGTGCATCAAATTTTGAATCTAAAGTATTCTCAAGCACCGTTCAACACACACACAAATTGTTTTGAACCATTGTGTCATAATAAACCATTATGAAATACTAAGAAATAAAACCCAACAATAAATCAATAATTTTAGTCACCATAGCTAGTAATACTAAAAATGTACACGGTTGTTTTTGTTCCGTGTTTCACTCCAAAGTGAAAAACACTATTTTATTGTTTATGAAATTAACTACGTCTATGTGACATAATAACTAAGTTAATTTGAGATCTTTAGTAGGTTACTTACAAATAAGTTTTTTTTATATAAAGTGTAGAATAATGTGATCATATACATTCTTATGTGTCTCATTTATATTTAATGGGATATCACGATATTAGTAGATCGGGATTGCCTTTCCTCTCAATTTCGTTCCGTACCTGATTTCTGTCACGTGTCCCCTGAAAGCGTATTTCTGTCTCAAGTATCTTTAAAAAATGAGTTCGATTGGATATTAAAATATACAACATCATCTTTGGAATTGTATGTTAACTTAAAAATTCCTTTCTAATGAAATAGATTATTATTTTATGACATTGTTTAGTTAGCAACGAAACAATCGCCTTTATGCACAGTACTCTTAAAAGGCTCTGATTTAATTTTTAAAGAATCAAATTTCATTGGTTTCGATTTTTTCCTTGAAAATTTAATCACCAAAATATTGTTAGCTTTTTTATAATAATTTACGAACAGTACAATTAAGATTAATATTACCACTAAACAACTAGGTTTAGGCTGGGATGACACTTAAAATGACATAATTTTATATCTTTAGATTAGATGAAAGTACAAATCAACATAAACAATTTTACAATGCAGTTTTATTTATTTCAAGCACCCAAAAGAGCTTGACTATGAAAATTTTCATTATATCATAAAACTGGATATAATAAAAAACTAATCTCAACGTGGAAGTCATGCTGACCGTAGCACGATAACAGTAATTCCAGAAACCAAATTGTCGCTGAGGTTTTGCGTAATTGTCAAGTTTACTGCAGGTATAAATCTTTAGTGCAATAATAACTTATGATTATTTGTACAAATACAAATTTAAATACCATTTGATAGTAAGCGTATCATTTAAGAACGTCAGGACCTGTTTTGCTATATTCTGCTTTATAATGTTTAAGGTTATTAAGGACTAACAATTAAACATATATAAATATATAATTATATTTTGGTTTTCAATGGAAACGGGACATTCCAACCTTTTTGAATGCAGTAGTGTACTGTAAATACCAACAGCAATAATAAAATCTAAAATCTATTTGTAGATGATGGCAGTGATTAAAGGTTTAAGCACGAAAGTTATTCTGAATATTATTTTGTTATTGCTAAAGTTATTCCTTCTAATGAATGAAATGTGAATATTTACACGTTTCGTATCGATATAGGATTGAAATGAAATGATGCCTTTATTTAAGAGCAGGTGTTAGGGCTAGTTTAGCCCTCTCTCCCACCTAAACCTCACATATTACACAGAGATATATGTACAGTGAAAGATCTTAACTATAAAATGTTAAAATTAAATAAAAATTGGCTAAAAATTATAACCAAAAGTCTAATATACTATTTAATAATTAAAACTAAAATTTATTCAGCTTAATATGTAGAAAATTCAACAAAGTTAAAAATTAACTTTTAATTAACAGATTTTACTTAAAGAATTTCTCGTTTATTACTACATTCATTTCTCTCAAACACACAGCCCGACCCACAAGCACTTTGCTTGACATTATAGCATGGAATGTTAACTGAAGGTAAGGTAACTGAGGGATAAAGACAGAGGGTTATTAACATATGTCAACGAGCTTATACATCCATGGACTGCAATTATAGAATACAAAAAGTGCATCAAGATCATTACTATTGCCTACGTAACCACAAATGGGCGAAACATGTATAATTTGATTTTGTTTAAACAATAGCGAGGTAAAACACGTTAAAGCTGATACGAGTTCATATTTACCTTTTCTCTGATATTATTCCCACAGGAGGATAATTTACATTGTTTCTCTCTTCTAAATGCAAAATCAGAGGAGTGTTTCAAAGACTTGATAGACCAGCTTGGAGAGAAAAAAGATAAATTAACTACAGGCAATTAACCACTATTTCTTCGAATTCATTTATAAAGGAAATAGGTTTCTTTTAAAGTATGTTGCTAATGTTCATACAATTTTATTTAACCTTTAATTTCATTCAATATTTAAACACTAAATATCAGGGTATTTCACTTTGGTTTTAATTACAATAAATAAAAACTTTTATCAGTAGATTAATGGTAATAATTTACCAAAATTCTCGAAAGTATTAATTTATAGTATTAACAAAGGACTTCATTATTCACGTTTTATTAATAATTATGTAAAAATTGCTTAGCTTACTGCAAGCAATAATAAATATTCCTGGAAACTTTCTAATCTAGAACGTAAAACATTAATAATTTGAAGAATATATAATATTCGATTGGATTTTTAATGCCAGCTTCGGTACATGCAATATAAATAACTATGTTAAGTTTGTAATTCTTAAAGGCTAGAAACTACTACTAATAAACTAGAGATATTAAAATAATTTTTTTTACAGTAACTATACAGTAATTACCATTGTCAAATCATGTTTTCTCTATTTTCTCTCTTCCAGTTTTAAAAATTTTGGAACCATTATTTGTAATACATATATACATGTTTTAGATTTTTATATTCAACTATTTGTAATACAATTTTAGATCAAATTCATAATCACTTGTGTCATTATTTAGCTTATTTCAATAGCTCTATACAAATTACTAGATGCATGCATAACGTGGAGATACCGTTACGATAAGGGTGACCGCAAAGGGTTGGGACCTATATAAAGTCCATTATCTAACTACCCAAGGGTTTACCCATAGGATTTAGGTTTATAGTTTACTTTATATCAACGGTGTAATAATAATAATTGCTATTTAAAATATCTAAATAGAGAATTAATGTAAAAGAAATCTAGATATATAGTTACACGTTCAGTATAAACACTTAATTATTTACTGTAAGATTAAGTCTCTCTCTTTACCGCATAATTTGAGAAAATATTTGTAAATAGTTGATTATTTGATACACATGTTAAAGATATTATCTGTGTTAAAGCCTATTAAAGTCGTTAATCAAACATGCTAAAATTATTAATATGTTTCTATCTTTGGGTTATACTAGATACATAACAAAGTTGAAAATCAAAAATCACCATGAAATATGATAACCCTTAAACAAGTTGCATATAATGAAAATAGATTTACAATAAACAAAACTGTTTAATATGTACGAAATATTAATAGTAGATAGCTGGAGGAATAAAAACAGAAGAATCATATGTACCTAAATGTGCCTAATGTTACATAAAAATTGCCATATGATCTTAACCTTAACATCAAAGTTTTCTTTTCAAGAAATATTAAAAATACCTCTCTACTGAGGAAACACCTATAATTTAAAGTTAAGGGTAGTTGTAGATGCCATGTTAACTAGTGAAAATCCGGTTATAACAACATTCGATATCATTGGTAGCTGTAGATGTGGACTGGTCGTTCGTCGTGATCTTGGAGTGTGTGAGCTGGAAGGTGGGTGCCAAACAATTCGTGGTATATCAGAGGCAACCTTGTTTAAAAAAAATATATCTATACAAATGGCTGATACTCGGAAAAAAACAAAACCTACTAACATGAATGCCTGTTCACAATCACATAGTCATATCCCAGTTAATTATAATTCTGTTTTATTTTAGAAATAATATGAGCACTTTGAAGCAGGTAATTCATTGAGAAATAACCAGTCAGCATGTATCTTTGATTTATCTTCAACTTTTAATAAAGCATATGTTCAAGGATATTTTAACTTTAATAAAATTGTTCCGCAACTAAAGGAAATTTCCCAACTGACCTTAACATTTACACTTTTATTAAAGAATATGTTCAAGAAAGTTTTCCTATTTAAGTCTTCTTTTTGAAACTTTCGTAACTAAGGGATATTTAAACTGGCCTTATTTATTACTTGGTTTTTATTTTAGAAATAAACCAGTCAGCACGTATCTTTGATTTATCTTCAACTTTTAAATAAAGCAACATGTTCAAGGATATTTAACTTTAATAAAATTGTTTCCGCAAACTAAAGGTAAATTTCCCAACTGACCTTAAAATTTGCACTTTTAGTAAAGAATATGTTCAAGAAAGTTTTCATATTTAAGTCATCTTTTTGATACTTTCGTAACTAAAGAGATATTTAAACTGGCCTTAATAACCCAGAAACATTAAATATGTAACAGGGAAATTAAAATGTCTTATCCCATTCTTAAAAAATAGTTTTTATTAATTATATGTCACTTGAGTATACTCATTAAAAATTGCTACCTCGAAAACAACTAATAATTTGAAAATGTTAAAATGGAGGGATTGTTTGTGTCGCTTCGTTTTTAAGGGTTATTTGAATATAAGGGTAAGTGAATTTATTATTATAATTCTTCAGATGTCAAAAATTCTCTAATTAAAAGTTTTGAGTGATAGCGGTAAGGTAAGTAATCTAACACTTGACTGGTTGGGACATTAAATTTCCGTCTGTCTGTAAGCACGATATTAGAAAACGAACTGTTATAAAGATTTGTAATTTTACATTTTCATGTAAGAAAGAAGTTAAATGATAGTGCATATCATTCCATGGGACTTGGCTAAGTATTACAGAATATCGTTAAAATTGGTCTTAGAAGGTGGCCATAATGGTAACTCAGAATTGTATTAGTAAACTGAATATAATTATACCGCATTTACACATTTAACATAGTTATGCAGGTACTCATTCATACCGTTTGTAAAACAGAAAAATTTTGCCATTGACAAATTTTACATCACGCATTAGCACAGCCAGTTATTATGACACGTGGTGTGGGAATAATTTAAGACAATTCTGTGAAATAATAAAATATATTTAAATATTAAAAAAGGATAGACAGATGGGATTTCTACTTTAAACTCAAGCATGCTCTCCTTGTTCCATTCTATACGAACCACGTGTCATAACTGATAATGTGATGACAAAAACCTCAGCACGCATTGAACATTTATTTAATGTATGTAATTGTTTTGATATCGTGCCCGGATAAATTAAGCTTTGTGCGTGAATATATTGGTGTATTTTGAAACGTAATAGATCTCTATTCATTACAAAATTAAATTCCTGAGTAAACGGTTGAAATATATAATCACACACACAATATACTATATATATATATAATATATATATATATATATATATATTTATATATAGTATATATGTATGTATGTATCTACATACAACTACTATATATACATATAGTTGCGGCACAATATTAGTTCACAATTATCTGTACAATAAGAAAACAGCAATTCAGACTTCTTTTAGTAACTCCGATTCTATCAGAACTTCTCTTCCACATGGATGAACTTGACTTGAACAGTCAAGGTTCTTGTCAGGTTCAACTTCAAGTACTAACATCCTTTCTTTATTGTTGTACACCTGTTCTTCAGCCATATCCAAAAAAAACAGGTTTACGTCTAAGTAATACTATCTTAAATAGTTTTATCTCATCATTTTGTATTTAGGCTACTTCAAACTGTACATGTATAATACAAATAGTAAAACCAAATAGTTTTAATAATACTAATCACTTTTAATACCTACCAGCACATACAGGAAGATATTTTATGAGATACTAATCCTCTTTTAAGCCTTATTCTGCCCATCTCGGGTTCAAAAAATGTTCAGAGCACGACCTCTCAACAGACTTAAGATTACCGTAGAAGTTATCGACCAAAAAGCAAAAAGATGAATCTTTCCAAGAGGAAATCACGAGGTAGTTTATTTTAAGCTGCACATTAGTACTTACATTTTCAGTTTTGGTTTCATTGTCATAGCTAGATTAACTGCGCCATTTCGTCTGTGGTCAGGGCCCATCTCGGTGTTCCGTCATTAGTGAGCGCAGACCAGCAGATACTGACTAGGCGAGCTCGGGAGATCACCCGATCATCAATTATCTGCCGTAGTCTGGAGCCGCAGGTTGACACGGTTGTTATGTCGGTCTAACTAATGTTGAAGAGCGACTTTCCAGTCGCTAGAGCTCGCGAACAATTGTTTGTTGGTCCTGGAACGAGCACTGCTATAACTACTATCAAATAAAACATTGATATCACCTATCTCAACATGACGAATTACTGTATGTAACCACCATGAGCCATCTCTGTTCATGTAAGCGTTCGACCTTTGATTCGTTGAAACAATGACAACCACATCAAAAGATGTCTTTTACTTTCTGTGGTTAATTATTCTATTTTGTGGTTTTAAACTAATATCTAGGAACTATTTCCCAATCAGGTATTCAATGGGAAGCAGAGAGACTTCAACGCAATTGAGGCAGTACGATTCGTACAACGAATAAGTGTATAACGGTTTTTGGATTAAGGTTTTCCGTAGTTTCGGTTTAATACTAAGGGAAGGTTCAGTTACGTTTGGCTCAGTTTGCACGTTTAAAGCGTTATATTTTACTTTTGGTACAATCTCAGTTAGGTTATGCTGCACCAGTCTGGTCTCCACACTAAATATCCATGTATAAAACATAGCCATATTCAACAAAGACTTTTACGATATTTATTTTTTAAACAGAGTGGGGTTTACTCAGATCTTATCTCTTATAATCAATTACTCAGCATGTTCAGTTTTTTTATTCTTCAGACCAGACGTCATTGCTAACTCATTTATTTACACTTGTTAGATATTTAAGTTAAAGATGCGTCATCTCTCTACAGCAAATAAAATTTCATGTTCCTGGAATTAAAACTAGAATCCACTATTTGTTTGCTATACCTTTTTCTAAAACTGTATATTTATTAGCCAACTCTCCTATTGTCTCAATGATGTGGCTTTACAAATCAATGGCTCAATATTGAGCATATTTTTAACAGTAGTTTAAGGTGAATTCAGAAGGGCGCCTTTAACTGTGATTGATATTTAAATGTTTATAACCGTAATTAGACAAACCATAGTTTGGTATAACTTATATAGCGTTAGTTTTTCATTCTATTTAATAAGTGATTGTTTTCCGTTTTTATTGCTAGTAGATTTTTTTATTAATTGTTATGTATGATATGCTATTTTGTATGTGTTGTATTGAGTTTAATTAGTTTTTGTAATGAAATACTTTATACTTGCTTACAAGTATTAGTGTTTGTTTCGTTTTTAGTACTGATCTGTTGTAATTAGGTTTTTATACCTGAAACAGTGCATGTAAATAGATAAATAAAAAATAAATTAAATGAGCTTTATGGAACATAACTGGTCTTTGATCAATAGACTAATAATTATTATAGGTGCAATTCTTTGTTTGAAGTTTATTTTTGACGATGGAAGGATTGTGAAGGAAACAGGATTTTTCCGGACATTTTCCCATCGTTCAGAGAAACAAAAAATCACTGAATTTTTTGTTTCACTGAACGATAGCAAATGTCCGGAAAAATATTTGTTGTAATATTAATATCTAAGCATTTTTACTCAACACACCTTTCAGTAGTGAAGGACCAGCATTTTACCACGTACATAATTTCTAATTCCTTACTAGGCAAGTTATCTTTTGTAGCGTAAGTTTGAATAACTTGAAAACTAATAGGAATCAATTAATGTTGTAAGATCTGTCTATTTGTATAAGCAAATTGAATCAATATGCCAAAATATGAGGAAAAATCTGTGAGAAATAATATGTAGGTAATGGTGACGCAATGCTGTTAAGTCCTTGATATAGATATTAAGCAGATAATGTGTGAAATGTCAAATCTCCATTCAGTCCCCAGGACCGATAAAACATAGCCTGATATTTCATTGAGTGGACGAGTTTTACTGCATTGTTTATGGCGGTCGGGATATATTGATTATTCATCCCTAGTGTCTGGTCTCAAGTGGTGTTTTAAAGCAGTATGGTCTTGTATTAACTGCTAAATTTTTATTATCTAAAGGCAAAACCCTATAGGGAACCAAAAAGTAGACGAGTATGATGATTCGTTTTGATTCATCCTTAACATTAAGCTTAGGGTTAAATTAGAAAAAAAAACATTATTAAATTACATAATTTATTTTACCAGGATTGGTATGGTTTGAAGTCAACCGATATCCTCTTTGCTTCTAATATTCTTTGTAAAATAATGGCCTAGTCATAAATTTTGCCCAAAAATAAAAACATAATCACTAGTATAAAGAAAAACAAACTTACAGTTTATCATCTTATACGTGCTCCATACGAATGAAAGAGTGATATATTATGTATACATATTTTTATTTATTAATTATGGAAGTCTATTTAGCGGTTAATGATTGGTTATAATTTCATTCTTATATACTTGTTGCAGTGTATGTTAATTTCCTATTACACTCTTATAGCTAATTATAATGATCTTTTGAAATAGCATATTTTTTTGTTTCGTCTAAGGTTTTAGCTGAATACGTTGGAGAATATGGAAAAATACTTCAAATTTCTAAAGAAGTATTTTTCTAAAGAAAAAATTCACACTATTAATATATGAAATAATGTTGATTCATGTTATTATTAAAAGAACAGGCTGGAACATTTACTATAAATATCATCAATTCCTTAAAATAAAGATAAAGTATATCCATTAAGACTGTATTTACTATAATTCCCAAAATCATATAACACGTGTATTGGGTGCCAATTCACAGAGATATAACACATTAAAAAAAAATTAATAATATAGAGAACAATATATTATAATAATTCAATTTTTTCATGCTGTAAAGCTAAAATAGCTTGGGCGACGATCAATTTAATTCTTATAAACAATTCCTGTATCTACTTTTAAGAAAAAACTAGGTTTTTACTTGTATAATGCTGATTGGGTCTCGGCTTCTTGACTAAAACCGAAAGATTAGTGAACTTTCAAATAATACGTAAAAGTTTATATAAAATATAAAAAAATCCTTTGAACCATAAAAATAATGTCTATTGTTAAATTTACACCTTGTCATTCAAAGTCCATATTTAGATAGACTCACATTTATTTCACTGAATCAAAATGACTGGGTTTTTAAGCAACCCTCAACACCCAATCCAATTACATTCTAATTGACAGTATACAGGTGTATACTGTAGTTGTGAAGGAAACGTCATGTTCTTGTCATAAAAACGTTTTGTTGCCAAATTTCCTTTAGTAATTTCAGCTTTTGAAGTTTTTAATTTGCTAATGTAATACAGTTACGTTAAAAACATTGTGAAAAATTTTAATTTGAGAATTTTGAGTTTGTTATACTTTACCTTTATTTTAGTGTAGGCACTTTATAGTGAAAATCTATATTAGAAAATAATGTAATATAGAAGAAGTGGTATTCTCATTGTCTCATCAGTACAGTTCTCTTTATTTAGCACAAACGTTTCTTTTATGAATACGAATATTAAGTTCATGCTTCTGCAAACTCAAAGTTACATGGGAAACGAATAACTATGAAAAACTGTTTCCCTTTAATGAAAATATTAGAGAAAAAAGTTATAAAATATACTTAATTCAAAATAAATTGCCATTATAAAAAATTAAACCACGGTAATGATCTGTGAAATGATCATAAAGGACAAGTAACAAGTTACAGTTTTATCATTTATGTGTTCATTTATCTAAACAGAAAGCCAAAAAATCGGATTGGTTTGGTATTGTTGGTTTTGTTTTCATTACAATCTTCAATTCAAGTTATCACTATATTCATTTACTATTTTTTAGTTACGCCCATTTTAGGAAGTGGATTAGTAAACTTTGGAATTCATTAAAGGTCTTTCGGGAGATGTTATAACGTATTCATAAAAACAACTCTGAAATTTTGTAACCTTTTTCAAAACCAAAATGATAAAATTATTAGTTGGGCTGGGAATATTTTGGCTACCCGTTATAAACTAAAAGTGCGAGCCACTAAGATAGAAGCTATTTAATCCTGGTGCTATACGGAAATAGGTATGTGATCCCCTATGAGACATAGTTGGAGTAAATGCTAAACAAAAACCAATTAACATTATACTTTCTATAATCTAAAACTACTAAATCAATTCAATACAGGAGATCACTTTTTGGGTTACCTTAAGGGGATGAAACTACAGAATGTATAGAGTTCACAGTATTATTATTCTTAAACTCAGATTTTCCGTTAATAGGATGAATTATATTACAATATTTTTTGTTGTACAGCGATTGTAATTAGCTTTATATTACATAGAGGCGGGTCCTGGACAAAAAATAAAAACCAAATTTCTCAACTTGTTACACAACAATCTTACCAGAGCGACTTACTGTAAATATTACTGTGATTGTCCCTGTTGTAAATTTACTCAAGCTATTCATAAAGTTAATATATTTAAAGTCTCTTAATCAAAATTGATCTTACCAGCAACTTAACTAATGTATCAGCCGTGTTCTTGATTGACAGAATTGCCACCTTCAAACATTATTAAAATGTTGTAATAACTGTAAGATTTCTTCAAAACCACCTTAAATGGAGATTGCCACCAAGTTTTATTTGGTTTAAACCTGTCCCACTTGAACGGGCTACAAATGATGAAACCAAAGTTCACTTATACCAGATTGGCTATTGAAACTTACCTTTGTTAATTAGGCTGAATTAACGTAACACTGAGTTGTTCTAGTTTATTTCAGTACATTTTTAATAATGGATAAGGAAATACTGATCCCTTTATTAATCGATTGTAAACCGTGTTAAAAGCCTCACTGAGGGATTTTAACAATGAGGAAAAATACAAACTTGGCCCCAACTCTGAGTTCTTTTTAAAAAAAAACAACAAAGAGTAGTAATTTAGGTTTAATTTCTTGATAAATTTCCAATATGGTTTTTTACTGAATAGCAGAAGTAAGTGCAACTCGGTTTTTAATAAAAGGGCCACCAATAGAAAAACAATGCCTGCTGTGAAATTCCTACATAAAAAACTGTTGAAAATATAAAGGGGTAGGATTTGTTTACATTTCACCACGTATAAATTAAAACCAAAGTATTTATCAACTAAAGTCGATTAATTTAATCCAACACACGAAATGTGATTTTATTTAACAAAATGATTTAATATATAGGCTTTGAATGTAAACATGAAATTAATATATATATTAAAAATTGAATGTTTGTATGTTTGTCTTTATGGAATCTTGATCTATTGGACGATCATGATGAAAAAATTTGTTACGTTTATGTATTTTTCCACGGAGAAGGTTTATAAGCTTGCCCATCCCTTTCCCGATTCAGGATTCGCCCACTGGTTAAGAAATACATAAGAAATGCATTGCAGCAAACATATGTTAACGTCTTTTCAATTTTTAATCAGCTGTTCTTTGTAAACATATATTACACAGTATAGTTTTAATCATAGAGTAAGCTTAGAGAACGACAATTTTTTGTATTTAAACTGTTTTGCAATTCCACTGTTAAAATAGACCTTTACATCAGATAATACATTCAAATTTGACGTAAAAATTTTCACTTTAATGCATTATTTATTTAATACTAAACATGTTATGCTGGGATCAGAAGAGGTAATGCAGGATATCATAATTACTATCTTACGTTGGCTACAAATATAAAGAATGTTATAAAAATCAACCTTAGTTTGTTTTTTTTTTGACAGAAAGTTGTTCTCAAAACTCCGTGTGTACCATTTATTCTCTCGATCGAGACAACAAAGAATAGCTCAATCGTGGTCATCGGAGATATTAACTAATTTAATCTAAATTTATTATAGTAACAAAAAAAAAATTTACTAAGTTAATATAAGGACTTCGGTCTTAAGATTTGGGTGCGGAAGCCGTGGGCGTAACTTTTTGCTAGATAGAGCAAGGAATATGGTACATAACCTTCATAATACGCCAAGAGGCTCACGATTGGATCGACTCATCAATTTTTCAGTCAATGTTTGAACTGTTGATAGAAAAAGATAAGTGAAATATAGTGTACTGTTTTCAACGGGAATATTGCGTGCGATAGCCGCGGGCAATTTTGCAAGAAATTATTGAAATGCGCAGACAAAGCGCGCGGGGGCCCGCTAGTTCTATATAAACAAGAATCATTATATCCATGGGAATTTAGACGTAAATTTAGTAAATGCTGGTTACTAAATAAAAAACTGATACGTTCTCTTGAGTTCGGTCTCTCAACTCCAAGTAGGAGGACAGAAGATCATATTAAAATCTTTTATGATTGTCTGTCGGTCTGCCCGCAGACCTATCTTAAGGTCTGTATTATGTGTGTAGCTATGGAATTTAAAGTGCATGCGTTTGACCTTCAGTCTTATAGCGATCACAGGGTTGTGGTATAATTCTACGTTATTTTATAAGAACTAGAGTAATAGGAGCAACAGAGTTAGTAATGTAACCTATCTACTAAGTTTTTTTACTCCGATGTCATGAAAGTGGATATTTAAAGCGAAATATCAAGAATAAAAGTAATGAGAAACGTATATTAATTAAATGTGCGTACACTTCAAATTAACCAAGTATAATGCAGAACCCTATTAGAAATACAGTGTAATGCCTATGTGACTTAGGAGACAGACGCCTAAAATTTCCTGTAATTGGGCTCTCCTCAGACTCCACCATTAGGCAATTGCTAGCGTATTGTACGTATTTCATATCATAAATGAATTTAACAATTTTATTTATATGTTTTATAATGAAATGTTTATTATATTAACAATTTGTAGATTGAGTCAGGTTTCAAAAACATTAAAAATTACGAAATATATACAACAAAAAAACATATTAATAAGCAAAAATATACATTGTCTTTAAAAAATGTCGTAAGCTCTAGTACGTTTAAAGGATTTTGTTGAAAATTTTCTAAAAAAATTCTGTAAAACCAGAAGGAATGGTAATCATTATTCCAAATAGTTTCTTTAAATATATTGGATTAATGACGGTTATTCATATCTAATATATAACAGCCCTATAATAATTGTTAATTTTGAGATATTTATATAGTGTTTTTTATAACTAATAATTTATTTTTTAATAATTATGTAATACATACATATTTAAAATACTTTGGTTTGAGTGATAATTTCTTATCGAAATTGCCACTCTAATATTTTGGGGAAACAATTTTGCGTAAATGTTATACTTTTCCAAATGAATTATTTACAAGGGTGTATAAATAAATGAAAAAATTCTTTTATTATAAAATAATGGTTTGAATATGTACCTTTGTGAAGTGAAAGCTGCTTCTTGGGTAAATATTGATGTATAGAGTTTATATTTATAGTGACTTTATATAGGTAAAAATTATTTATAAATCCAGGCTCAGACTTATAGAAATAATATTTCGAGGTTTGTGGTGTTACGTTGAGTAAACAAAATTCAACTGTTTTCCCCTGTTAGTGTTATATCGCGACCTTAAATAAAAACAAGAAAAGACTTACTTTGGCCTAAATATAATTGATTTATATTAGATTAGAAACCATAACATTTGTTGGAGAAATAGGGAATAAATGGTTTACATAATTATTTATTTATTTGTTAATTTATATTCCCCCAAAATTTTACTTAGGAACTAAAACGAAATGATCGCTCCATAGTGACGCTATGTGATTATTACAATAGTGTTTTTTGTACATTATGGAAAGGTCAAAGTTTTTTATTAAACACAAAATAATAAATTTAGTTTTAACTTACATGATAATAATGTTGAATAAAATTGGCGTGCTGTCCTTTACTCTCTGGTAAAAGGGAGATGGGATGTTCTACAAACACAATAAAGTCTATCAGAGGTGGAAAAAGAGTTGCATTTACCTTCTCCAAAACAAAAAAAAAAAAGGAAAAGCGCCTTTTTTCTCTCCTCTTATCCATTTTACAGCGGTTTTTTTTACAAACTTGAACTCATTCTTCACCAAATAGAAAAATAATTGGAAATCCTGAATAACTCCAAAAAATATGGGGTTTAAAATTAATCGTTATGTATAAATTACAATTACAGTTACACACCTTATCTGTTAATCTACTAGTCTGTTTATTTCATAAATCAATGGTGGATTCAGGACAGTTTGTCACTGATGGAATTTAGTAAATATACGAAACAGTTGTCGATAGGTTCATTGAACAGTATAAACATTGACTAATAAATTAAACATAGTGTTTACAAAAACAATTAGAAGTGTAAATTGGGTTGCCATTAGTTGTGGTTCGAGGACTATTTGCCGGTTCTGTTTCAGGTCGAACCAGTGGTGCCTTCCCCGACAATAAAATTTTTTTTAATTGAAAACAAGTGTTCAGTTTTGGGGGGGGGGGGGGGTGGGGGGGGGGGGGGGTGGGGGGGGGGGGGGGTGGGGGGGGGGGGGGGTGGGGGGGGGGGGGGGTGGGGGGGGGGGGGGGTGGATCAATTTCTCATCAGGTATACAATATGAGTGAACTACGACATGATAGACACAATCACTAAGCACGGTGGAGCAACTGGAGGGTAGCGCACGATAAGCAGACCCGGTTTTTTATATCGAAGAATGTAATCATCGATACCTAATATTCGCATCTCAAATCCTAGACTATCAATCGACATAAAAAGTATGTATAGTCTTCAAGAACAATCATATGTTTTAAATTAAAATATGAATTTAATATTTACTGTTATCAAACAAACTATTATAATCAAAATAAGGAAAACTGAAGAAGACTATAGATTGCTCCTCTCACAGTTACAGTTGCTTCTTTCCCACAAATTTCACATAATGGGTTTTTCAGTACGTGTCCAACATGTTGAAGCCATGAAAAACATTTCTTATCATCTTTCTAAGCAATGTCGTGTAGTTTTTTTTTTAATTGACTGCCATTTTTAATAATCAAATGTTACTTACGTAAAATTGAAATATTACCCTACGTGTATTATTTGAAAGAGTTTACAGCTGTTGATATAGATTGTTAATTGTTCAAAACAGTTGATCAGTATCGATGGTTATGATTAAGTAATATCGTTTGCCAATATCGATATAAAACCCGGGTCCGCTTATCGTACCCTACCCCATTTGGGGGCTTTACAAATAAAGCCCCCAACGAACACATAATGCATGTTACAAATAAGGCCTCTTCTATGCTTGGGTTTATTGCCCGAACTTGCAAAGACTTCAGATCCCCCTCTACATTGGCTATCCTCTATAAGACTCTTGTGCGTCCTTTGTTGGAGTACTGTTCCGTTGTTTGGTCTCCATATCAAGCAGGCCACATTGTGCTGCTGAACAGAGTACAGGTGCGTTGCTTAAGACTTCTTGGAGTCAAACTGGGATATAATTATCTTGCAACCCCCGTCGCTGAGATTGAGATGCTATATGGACTGCAACCTCTCCAGGAAAGAAGAAAATATATTGATATTTTATTCCTGTACAGGCTGGTGAACGGCTTCCTCGACTGCCCTCATCTAGTGTCGGATATAGACTACTCTATACCAAGAGGTACCCGCTCTAAGACACTTTTCTGCAGAAGATTTAGGCCCACATATTATGCATCAAACCATGGAATATGCAGACTTCTAAAACTGGGTAGCGAGGCAGCGCACATCGACTTTTTTCACGATTCAAAATACACCCTGAAAAACAAATTATTAAATGTAAACACCTAACACATGCTTAAACAGATCCACTTACAGTAACTAACAGCTACGATTGTATTAATTATTGATAGTATATTGTTGAGTTTCTAAATTTTATTAATGTTATAGCATTGGTCAACTATTTATTTTATCGTTGCTGTTACTGTATTGTTATTATTCCTTGTTATTTATTGTTGTTTTTGTTATTTATATTTATAGTATATCACTCTGTTATTGCCTATGTTGTTCAAGTTAGAGCTTACATAAGACTGTGTATATTGATTATGATTTGTCATCTTGATTGCTAAGTACTTGATTTGTTGAATTACTTTTGTAAAAATGGTGGAACCGTTGAAATAAATAAATAAATAAATAAATAAAGAAGTAATGGAACAACAAACCATACTAAGAAAAAAGTAGGCCACATAAAAATTACCAAAAACAAACACGTTTTGTAACGGGTAACTGATAGCAGTCCTTACATATAACAGACAATGTAGTCTACCTTTTATTTAAATTTAAAGACTGTTATAAAAACCTAAAGTAGTTTATAATTTGGTAAATTATTAAGCTTCTCAGAGCCTACTAAAAATATATATATCAAACGTAAGAAGTCGCTAGTCATTAAATAAAAATTAGATTTATCATCAAAATATAAGCACTATATTTAACCATTCTTAATAGATCTATGATACTTACGCTTTAATTATTCATAGTAAATTTTTATATACCGGATTTTTACTTTTAAATTGTAAGTTCATGAGTTGAATATCAAAATTTATTTACACAAAACTACATTTTTATGTTAAAAATTACTTTTTACGTAGTTAAAATGCTACATATTGGTAGGTATTAAGCAGGAATAGTGTTTAATCCTGAAGATTTACTACAAATTTAAATAAATGAAGTAGCGTTATGAGTTAGTAAATGAATATGAAATTAAACATTTATTCTCTCTCAAGCAGAACTTAGCGTTACAAGACGGTTAGAAGTTTCGGCAAAGTAATGGACGGTAAAATTATTTTCTACAAACTTAGTTGGTGATTAAATTGCAAATACATAAAGTAATTAACTTTTAACTAAACTTTAAATAATTAACAAGCTTATACTTTCCAGGCAAGTAAGCAATTTATCCTGCTTATTAAAAGTTACTACGGAAAATACATGATAGGATGGTTGTGTCTTCTTGTTCAAAAAAAGTTGCTATGGGAATTCTACTGGGGAATTGTTCTAAGAAGTTTATCATATGGAAAATAAAGCATAACTTTTACGATAAGCTATTTAAGACAGTAATTGATGTTGAGCTTTATGGTATATAGGATAAAAATACAAAAATTTTAGTGAAACGCCCTTCTTTGCGTCAATTTGCAAATAAATACTCGCTCTATGTTTGATTACATGACGATTATTTTACATTTGTTTTTGTACTTAACGGTTTGCGAGTAACAAACTGTAAAATACGTTTAAAAAATGTTAAGCTAATTTTTTAACAGGTTAATAATCCCACCACCCATCTACAACCGCGCCAAAACTGGTGTTACAGTGTAAGTTTTAAATGATAAGAATCTAATGAAGGTGTTTAAAAGGAAAAAGATCATCAATAGCCTCCTCTTCGGTGACGGAGGACAAGTCTTGATAGCTTTTAGTCCTTTTCAATCCCAAGTTGAAAGCCTGTCTCGGCCGTTTACACACTGATACTGAAAGCAAGATCGATGGTCTAGCAGAGAGCGGTAATGGATGGTGAACGTCACGTGAGACTATAGCTCCCACAGTCATTGTCAGTGCGCCGTTAATGTTTACTCCAGTTACACTATCTTATTATGACACAAGTTTATAATGCGGAATAAAGCTTGGCATGTTTGTGAACAAATGTTCCTTGAAACTAAGTAGAATACACTTTTAAGTTATAAAACCAATGTAGAACTTCGACAAATAACTACTATATTTCGTTTGATTGAGTTTATTACTAATATGACATTGGAATCTTTTTGGCTAGGTTCGGTATGGTTTTGAGCCAGATCTTTATTGTGTAACAAAAGTTATTACTACATACACATTTTCTAAGAATGAAAAAAATCTTTTAAATCATATATATCTTGGGTTTTAAAGTATGCTGAAATATAAGCACTATTATTTATATTAGGGAATCGTTACCAATAATAAACATAAAAGTTTATGATTTTGAATTTTAATATAATATATTCTAAAACAGATGTGTTATCAGGACTACTATGTTTTTAACAGTTTATTACAGAATGATAATTTAATATGGTAAATGATGCATTTATAAAATGACAAACAATATTTTTTTCTTGCAGAATGTAAAGGGAATTTCTATTTTTCTACACGTATAACTTTCTTCATTGACTTAATTTGTGTCATATTATATTACATATTGATTTAACATTCCTCAGCAAGTTTGTGAGTTCCGAGAAAAGAGATACTGACAGTTAGGCTGTGATAAGGATATAAAGTTTGCAGTAAAAGAAACAACAATATCTCCTTATTCGCTGCCTCAGTAAACCGTAAAATGTCTAGCTTTAGCCAGACAGTGCAAGCATGAAAGAAATTCATGAAAGAATAATTTATAAAATCTCTACTATAAGCACCCGTAATATCACCATACAGCCAACCATATGTTTTAAATGATTTATTTAGAGATTATTATGTTAACATCGTTAAGAATCTTATAAATAAAAATGAATTACTAAATATATTACTAGGTGCTAATTCCTAGAACTTCTAGACCAATTTGGCTAATTATATCTTTAAACGTATCCGTTGAAGGTTTTGGTGAAGAAGACGTTTCTGTTCCAGGCTTATGACACTTTTAGCTGAATCTTACCTAACAGAGAGAAACATTTTACAACGTTTTAAAGTGTATATTACATGATTACACGGTTCTTCATCTGAAGTTTAACGCAATAGCAAAGACTGATTTACACCCTAAATTTGTACAAAACAAGATACAAAACAAACTCTAAATGTAGTACTTGAAATATCTGAAACCAGTAGTAGATTACAAGGGATGGTACTAGATGCTATTTGACCAAAGTAGGTCTTGAAAACCAACTTACGTATGTATTTTTTGATCGGGGTATCTAGGCAAACTCAACTGTAGGGCAATAATTAAATTATACAGGAAGTCAACTTAAACGGCCGGAAATGACTCATTTTGACCACTGCGACTTTTTAGCCGTATGGTATATTTTGTTCGTTGGAACTAAAGCAACTTTAAATATGGCACTTGAAATATCTTAGACCAAAGATAGATTAAAATTAATGGTTTTAAACATTTGTTTATCCAAGTAGGTTTTAAAAACCAACATATGCATATATTTTCTTGATTAGGGTAAAAATCAACTATGAAACCGAATGTGAATTCAGTTTTATTTTACTTTTAGGATCTCTCAACCATGGATATTGATATTTATAGTACCTGAAATGCCTACCTCTAAAAACTATCACAGGGCCCCATTACATTACATAATAAATTCCTTTTTCTTGGAATTTTGCTGCTAGTACTGTTGGTGCTAGTACTCTTAAAACCGCTATTACCTGTTAAAATGGGCAGTAAATAGTAAATAATAGTACATTAAAAAAAAAAATTTTATGTATATGATATAACGATGTCCATACATTCAAGTGTTAGGTACAGCTAAAATCGTATCACAGTAACTATCACAGTATTTCAGTAGCCAAATTATTTAGAAACCAATGGCATATCTTCATGATAAGGGTAACCGCTAGGGATTAGCTTTACTGCAAGTCCACGATCCAATTACCCGAGGTTTGACCCACGGGGTTTCACTTTGATTGTTAACTTTATGTTAATGATGCTACGTGACGGATCCAAATCTCAGTAGTCTAACAGGATAAGGACAATTAATTATTAACCTCAATCTTTAGTTTGTTACTGCTGTGAATTTAAATATACGATTAAATACATTTAGCTTTTAAGTTTCTCTACGGTTTATGAAATAAGGGACTATTATTAAATCCTAGATATTCCATAAAAATATTGATTCCCGGAAACTTTAATATTAAAATGAATACTTTCAATACCAGAAATTCAGAAAAGATTACATTGCATTTTATACGTCTAACTAAGCGTTTATAAATTCACAACAATTAGGCTTACTAAGTACTTTTCATTAAATTAATCACCTTGCTTTAATTTTTCCAAGTTAAATTAACAATAATACGTATCTTAGTCTATATAGGTAAGCATGTAATTAGAAATTTAAAATACTTGCTAGCGTATGACTTGGGTTTGAAATTTATACAGTTCAGGTTAATTGTTGTTCAAATTGCAGGGTGTTGAGTATGTGGGTTGATGTACCTGCTCAGCCATTGAGATATATTCTATACTATCGTTATACTACTCATTATTCTAAATGTCCTTAGTAATGTATATCCTTTTAAAATAGGAAATTATTATTAAAATTATGTATTCTTCCAAACCGCACTTATATTATGCATGTTATTTTGGTCGTATACTGTACATATAGTGTTATTTTAATACTAACCCGTAATTAATTTTTGCTGTTTATAAGAATTAGTTTTGGAAAAATACACACTTAAATTACAAAACATTATACATTTTTTCTAATCTAATTGTAAGGATAAATATTTGTATTACTATAAAAAACACGCCGATAAAGTTCAAAAGCAAACTGCAATGCTAACATTTTGAAAATCTAGATAATTCCAAACTGAATGATATTATTTCACCAAATTCTTCCTTTATGTGTTATTAAATACTGTTTAGATAATTTAATCCTTTGGGTATTTAAGAAATGTTCAGAGAAGTATTAGGTCACGAGTTTGAGTAAAACAGGTTCTAGTGATGAGGGATAAATAAATAAGCAATAAATAAATATTCAAGAATCTTACGAGTATATTAAATATATATAAGAAGAGATAGTTTGGAATACACAACCTTTAAATCCCTGTGGTTTAAACTTACTGAGATAAACAGGAATACATTTTAGTACATTAAATTAGTTGAATAGCAATGTTATGGATGCTAGTAAATTTTAAATAGAAATATGATCTTACTAGATAAGTTACAAAGTTTTATTAATAAAGTGGATTGTCTTGGGCGTTACGTTTTGACAGCCCTTATTTAGTAAGAAACATAATACTAGACAACCTTATAAATTGTCAACAACAGGTATTTATCTTTATGCTGAAAATTGTAATAGTAACTTTACAGCAAACTATCTGTTACCCTATCCTTTACACGCAATTTTAAAAATCTAAGTCCTTGAAATATTTAGTAGAAGCCCTTACAACGTTTTACGATGGAGTCCTTTGATATTTTTTAGAAATAAGTATACAGATATCAGGTAAATATTATTTTAGTGCTCATTTGTAAGATTATGAGAGTTAACAATGACTCTTATATGATGTATGTAGGAGCATTTCTGGTTCGAAATAATTATATTTCTGACACCAAAGCTCAAAAGAATAATTTACTCAAACCAGAATGTGCTCATACACGTAGGCTATAATTGATTCTAAAATCTCATATTTTTGTACTCATTTTGTAAAGAATTTTTTTATTCTGCTATTTTCTCGTTGCATCATGGTTACACATAAAAACAAATTTAAAATGTTCGCTAAAGTTTACTTGTAGTATTTTATGATATTATAGTTCGTTTAGATTTTTAAAGAAATCATTAAATCTTTTTGGGTATTAGTGTTTATAAAGCTTGTAGAGAATGTATTAGATTTGTTTAATAAAAATCAATAGTTTGTTCAATGATGATCAAATTTGAATAGGAACATTGCGTGAACAAGTGGTTCATCCCATCAACCACAGCATGGACGGACAATAGCAGTTAATTACGATGTGAAGTGGAATAGGTCGGTTTCCAGAGGATAACAGTCAATTTGCTCTTGGCATATCCGTTATCAATTATAACTTTATTCAACAAACTTTGAGTAACAAGCACGAATGGACTTCAACACTATTAGGCCATACCAAATTATTGTTGAATGTAAAAAAAAAATATATGTTGCTTATTATTTGAACAACTGTGTCATTTACGTATGTGTAATACTAACGGAGTATCGTAGAGTAGGAAAGTAAACGTTTTGCTTATAAAATTAACCAGTAAGTACAAATTACAAATATTTTAATGAAAATTGCAAGTGTACTAAAAGGAGTAGATCTACAGGACAATTTTTCTAAAGTAAATTAGTACTTTGTTATATATTAACCTATAGGTCTTTCAAATATAAAAACGAGGTAAAATCTGTCCAGAATGTCGGTAAATAACTAGTAAAATGACTAATAGTATTTAGTTTTTATATATATAACTGGATCAATCTGTTATTAAATAATTATGCTAACTACTTATAAAAACTGGTAACATTTAAATATCTCTAGATATTCATATATTCATAGTAGTAATCTTTTCATACGAAAATAAACTTTTAGTTGCATGAAACGTATCTTTTTTTATTTTTTCAAACACAGCAGATCATAGTTTCTATGGTTTTTAAAAATTAATATTTAGTAAATTGTTTAATTGAAAGGGGATATTTGTAATCTATTACAAGTGGCAACTATGGCATCTTTATAACATCTGAGAAAACTAGTGTACTTGCTGAAAATTTATTAAATCGTTAATTTATACCACTAAGGCATAATAAAATAAAAACATTTAGAGTACATATTAATGAAATTAATTTTATTCAAATGTACCAGAGATTTGTTACACATTTTTCATCTGTCTCAAAGACATTGAAGAAAACAATGGGGGGATCTTGTCTATATTTTCGGTATTATATAGGTACAGGCCTACTAGATACTTTTAGTTGAAATTTTGACATCTTGCCTGTAATAAGAGTTGACAGACTAATCTCTGATGCTTTTGCATGTGGTTGGATGTAATGAGCGCTTACAGAGTATGTTTAAACAACTATTGTTACGAGAAATCTTGTTACGGCCTTCCTAAATCTTGAGAGGTAGAAAAAATGTGTAATTATAAATTTAATACTAGGTTTAATAATTTTTGGTGTTATGGCACCAAACCAATCGGAAAGAGTAAAAATAATTAGAGACAGTTTAAAGGATCAACTATTTAATTATGAAGACATGACCTGATTCTCAATTCTTTCAATATTTGATGGCATGTTACAGTGTTAATTGCAAGGCAACTTCCTTTTATATCGTATTGTAATATTTTTTTCATAGAAAAATAAAAATACATCTATTTTTTGCTGTATCAACATTGCAATAACCTAGGTAATTTTATAAAATTATATGTGTTAGATAGTAATAATTTTTTTATTCGCTTTTTAAAGTTCGCTTTCCGTATAATAGTAAATTTAAGAATATGAAAGAAAAACATTTATTGGGTATAGGTGTACATTTAATTTGTGTGGAATAGACTGATAATCTAGAAACCTATCCTTAACTTATACGAAGTGAACTCGCAATTTAAATGATAGATCGTCATGAAAAGTTGTGCATAATATCTTAATGTATGGATTTAATTTATCATCAGTATACTATATAGAAGCCTTGTAGATCGGTAAATAAAAGTATCGTTAACTTTATAGTAGACACATATATAAGTTGCACATCAACAATAAGACACAATTTGAACAGAATAGGAACAAAAACCTTAAGCTTAATAGTTGAGTTTCGTAAAAAAGCCTTTTACAAAACCAAATTAACATTTCAGCACCTTATCTAGTACATTTGGAATTTATGCCTCTCCCACGTTAGATTTTTCACCTAATATATAATATATATATATATATATATATATATATATATATATAAGAAGAGATAGTTTGGAATACACAACCTTTAAATCCCTGTGGTTTAAACTTACTGAGATAAACAGGAATACATTTTAGTACATTTAAATTAGTTGAATAGCAATGTTATGGATGCTAGTAAATTTTAAATAGAAATATGATCTTACTAGATAAGTTACAAAGTTTTATTAATAAAGTGGATTGTCTTGGGCGTTACGTTTTGACAGCCATTATTTAGTAAGAAACATAATACTAGACAACCTTATAAATTGTCAACAACAGGTATTTATCTTTATGCTGAAAATTGTAATAGTAACTTTACAGCAAACTATCTGTTATCCTATCCTTTACACGCAATTTTAAAAATCTAAGTCCTTGAAATATTTAGTAGAAGCCCTTACAACGTTTTACGATGGAGTCCTTTGATATTTTTAGAAATAAGTATACAGATATCAGGTAAATATTATTTTAGTGCTCATTTGTAAGATTATGAGAGTTAACAATGACTCTTATATGATGTATGTAGGAGCATTTCTGGTTCGAAATAATTATATTTCTGACACCAAAGCTCAAAAGAATAATTTACTCAAACCAGAATGTGCTCACACACGTAGGCTATAATTGATTCTAAAATCTCATATTTTTGTACTCATTTTGTAAAGAATTTTTTTATTCTGCTATTTTCTCGTTGCATCATGGTTACACATAAAAACAAATTTAAAATGTTCGCTAAAGTTTACTTGTAGTATTTTATGATATTATAGTTCGTTTAGATTTTTAATAAATCATTAAATCTTTTTGGATATTAGTGTTTATAAAGCTTGTAGAGAATGTATTAGATTTGTTTAATAAAAATCAATAGTTTGTTCAATGATGATCAAATTTGAATAGGAACATTGCGTGAACAAGTGGTTCATCCCATCAACCACAGCATGGACGGACAATAGCAGTTAATTACGATGTGAAGTGGAATAGGTCGGTTTCCAGAGGATAACAGTCAATTTGCTCTTGGCATATCCGTTATCAATTATAACTTTATTCAACAAACTTTGAGTAACAAGCACGAATGGACTTCAACACTATTAGGCCATACCAAATTATTGTTGAATGTAAAAAAAAATATATGTTGCTTATTATTTGAACAACTGTGTCATTTACGTATGTGTAATACTAACGGAGTATCGTAGAGTAGGAAAGTAAACGTTTTGCTTATAAAATTAACCAGTAAGTACAAATTACAAATATTTTAATGAAAATTGCAAGTGTACTAAAAGGAGTAGATCTACAGGACAATTTTTCTAAAGTAAATTAGTACTTTGTTATATATTAACCTATAGGTCTTTCAAATATAAAAACGAGGTAAAATCTGTCCAGAATGTCGGTAAATAACTAGTAAAATGACTAATAGTATTTAGTTTTTACATATATAACTGGATCAATCTGTTATTAAATAATTATGCTAACTACTTATAAAAACTGGTAACATTTAAATATCTCTAGATATTCATATATTCATAGTAGTAATCTTTTCATACGAAAATAAACTTTTAGTTGCATGAAACGTATCTTTTTTTATTTTTTCAAACACAGCAGATCATAGTTTCTATGGTTTTTAAAAATTAATATTTAGTAAATTGTTTAATTGAAAGGGGATATTTGTAATCTATTACAAGTGGCAACTATGGCATCTTTATAAACATCTGAGAAAACTAGTGTACTTGCTGAAATTTATTAAATCGTTAATTTATACCACTAAGGCATAATAAAATAAAACATTTAGAGTACATATTAATGAAATTAATTTTATTCAAATGTACCAGAGATTTGTTACACATTTTTCATCTGTCTCAAAGACATTGAAGAAAACAATGGGGGGATCTTGTCTACATTTTCGGTATTATATAGGAGTAGACCTTGCGCCCTTTGCGGACCGCGCCCTGATTGGTCGAGAGGGGGTCACGTGATCCAAGATGGCGGCTAAGCTCCGCCCCCTGCGGGAGAAATTCCCACATGTGCGGGAGAAATTCCTTCATGCGCGGGAGAAATTCCCTCCTCACACTCTTATCCTAGTGTTTTGGGGTGATTTTGGGTGTCAAAATTGTTGTTTTTCGGTAAAATCGGTGATTTGTTGGGTCCGGTGAGGGAGAAACGAGGGACGGAGGGAATTCCAACATGGCTGCGCCCATGTATCACGTGATCAAAAAAAAAAACCATTATGGCCGCGCCCACGTAAACATAACCTCACTTTCTAAGATGGCGGTGCCCGTGGCGCGCGCTGGCGGGAAAAATTCCCTAGGGTTCCCCTCACACTACAAAATAATTATTTATATATAATAATAATATAGATAAAAATTAAGTAAGACGTTATCTGAGTGTGGTTGCGGAACACTCGTACTGTGTATGGAACACAGTACCCAGGTTAAGCATTACCGAGGTATAGGAGTCTGTCCAGTCTGAAACTGGTTGTCACTCCACGACCCGATAATGCCCCGTCCCTTGGAAAGTGAATTTTTGAAACCAATTGAAGAATTTAAAATGGAAAGTGAATTTTGAAACCAATTGAAGTTAGAGCTGGAGTTACCTCGGGAGGTATATGTTGAACCTCCCCACGATTAACGCTCGGCACGTGGGACATGTGTGTACTCTGTCGGCACAGGTCCGACAGAGAGTATGACCGCACAGCCGAAGAGCAACCGTGGGAAGATTCACCATACACACGGGACACTCAACTTTACGCGGCTGTGACAGAGGTGTCTCCTCGGCGTCCGGGGGTGGAGGAGTGGTGTTATTACGCCTGGCATCCTCCATTCTTTCCCCAACGGATCGTAGGAAATTCTCCAAGTCCTCACGAAGCTCCCGCCAAGTTTGCGGGGCGAGTCTGATCTGTCGCCTATGGTCGGTATCTAGAAGGATGCGACTGGCCGTCCATTGCAGCTCCCGCATCAGTACTCGGATACTGTGGAGGGCCGCAATACATTCCCGCGCCTCCCAATCACTGACCCTGGGCTAAAACAGAAGAAGAATGAAGAAAGATTACATCACTTGTAAACAAGTCATAATGTACAATTCGAGTAATTCAATACCGCGTACCGTAGGCCGAATTTGTGGGAGCTCCGGTGGACGGAGGTATTGAGGGGGCGTACTCTGACGACGATAGGAGCGTAGAGCCAGACTCCGTTGACGATCCGCCGGCCGGTGAGAGGCCTGAGAGGCCATCATGGGGTGGTACCGGGGAGGGCGGGCGAGTCGGAGGAGTGGTTGACGGTGCGACAGAGGGATTCGCCACTTCCACGATCCTGGGCTAAAACCAGAAGAAGAAAGATTACATCACTTGTAAACAAGTCATAATGTACAATTCGAGTAATTCAATATCGCGTACCGTAGGCCGAATTTGTGGGAGCTCCGGTGACGGGGGTATTGAGGGGGCGTACTCTGGCGACGATAGGAACGTAGAGGCAGACTCCGTTGACGATCCGCCGGTCGGTGAGAGGTCATCACGGAGTGGTACCGGGGAGGGCGGGCGAGTCGGAGGAGTGGGTGACGGTGCGACAGAGGCGTCTACGGAAACGGCGCCTCTGAGAGGTGTCATAGCTGTTATCGTCACTGCCCGCAGGCAGTGACCATCCCCAAACGCCTGTCCTCTGAACAGCTGCAGACTGTGATTGAGACAGCAATGCAGGCTGCAGTGAGCTGATCTGTACATATACATACACCCTCAGATATGCTATTTATCACACATCCGTAAATTGTACTTTCAATTGATGGAACTAACCCTTTGATCCCAGACTAGTTTCATCCCAGACCTCCTGCGGCTCGTTCAGGCGATCCAGCAGTTCCGTGATCTCCCTATCGTGCTCTTGACTCTCCGCCCGGTCAAGAGCCTCGACAAGGTCGGACTCTGCAAACATCTGTAAAACACGAGGAGAATCATCAGTGTACGCCGCTAACCGTTCAATATCGGTACATAGATGAGAGAATGGTTATTACCTGCCCAAGATCCTCGTCACAGAACTCCATGTAGTCCTCCACACGTCTCTTTTACAAACAAACAAACCCGTTTAGTCATAAATTCCTTAAGGTAGTACATACGTAAAGTGTAACACGTAAAATATCACAGTAAAACTCACAATAGGCCTGAAACGGTGAGGAGCCAACGAAAAGACATCCTCTATCACGCAGATAGGTCGCGCCGTCTGCAAATAATACAGAGGATATAAAAATTGAAAAAACCTGTCATATGACGAAAAAAAAACAACATTAGTACTATTTTACGTACCGTAGTGGGAATGGGTACCGGCTCACTGCGGGGTCTGACGGGGTCCTAAAACAATATTTATAAGTTATGCGATACATGTGCTAGACAACAACAACAACAACAGAAAACAAACACGAAACAAACACTCACTTCCTGACCTCTGCGAGACCACCCGCTCGCCGACCAACCTCCACGCGATGTCGATGGTCGAGTCTGCAAAATAATTCTGTATCAGTAAATAGATTTCATTAAAGTGTAGGGGATAACGGTGTTGGATATAAACGTACCAAGTCTATGGCTCCATCATCGTCCCCTGTCCAACCGTTTGTAGACGCCCGTCGAGGGTTGTTCCTAAACATTAATCGAACATTACTAAATACATCAGTAAAACAGTATAACATTTACAATGAAATTATTACATGACTTACGTCTTCACTGCCGGCTGATACCACACTCAGGAGTGCGAGAATCAACAGCAACACTGTAGTGTTCCCGATCCTGGCTCTAGGGGCACAACACAGTACTCCCAGCAATGACCACGAACATGGTGGTGGCCATGAGGAAGCAGACTATGGCTAAACGTTCACAGTCGGACATGATAGGAAAGTGCAGGATACACACGCGTCCTCTGCTTATATGCAGCCGGACCGCATCCTGTCACATGTGCTGGTACAAGGTGACCTTCGTTCCACACCACCCATGAGGTCAGGTCTTAGGCGCGTTCTTTTTGTTAACCGAGAGCATCCCCAGTAGGCCTAACCTCTCGGGTGATGAGCCCCAACCATCGCTCATCACAGGTGGTAGCCATTCCATGACAAATTTGCTACCTCCCAACATATTTTTTTGTACCTCACCAATGACAGGACTTCTCAACTCAATGCCGAAACCCTGTCTCTCGGTGAGATACGTTTTATTTTATACTTTATTTTTTATTTTTTTTATCCTCGCGAGTGTAACAAGTAACTTTACTCGGAGAAGCCTTTCAATGTAACTCGTAAAACACTCGCAAAGACTTTTTTTATTTTTTATTTTTATTTATTTTACAGCATCTAGAGCGAGGTACATACCCCTGGACTTACGGAGTTTAGGCCTGCCATAGAGGTATCTGTCACACACATACACACACACAACTGCTCCCGGTCTTACGGAGTTTAGGCCTGCCGTAAGAGCAGTTGAAAGCCCCAGGACTTACAGAGTTTAGGCCTGCCTTAGGAGCTTACCACTCACTCACCCCGCCCCGCTCTAGAGCTTTTTTCAAAGCACAAGCATAAGTGAAGCCACTATTATGTTGAGGCAGAATACAGTGAGTATCGGAAACGATAGTCCACCTTACTATCTACAATATTTCTATCAACTACGTTATTATGAAAATTAGATAAAAATTCAACTTTTTCTAACCCCTTAGTATATACAGTGACAAAGGGTTTACACAGAGCTCGTATAATCCCCTCGTCGTACTCTATACCACCCTCCTCCCACTTGATGTTGTGAAAGTGGCGCTCCAGCCACCGAGCGGTTCTGGCCATTTTAGAATTTAACTCCCCCTTATCGTATGGAGGCTTGAATACGATGTGTGCACGAAAGAGATGACTGATTATTACAAACTCTTTTACAATAAATCGATTGTCATTATCTTTAAAAGCGTGAAACTCAACTATCGCCTCCATTTGGCCACCGTTTGAAAAGTTCAATTTCGAGAGACAGCCTGTGAGCTATGTGACTAGGGAGGAGGTCACTGTCACTGTTTTCAATTGCGGTTTTAACAGGCTCCTCAATCAAGAACAGATCTCTCAATACGATGTGCATCAGTGGGATGTTGGCAGTGAACTGATTCCACTCGTGTTTGTTAAGCGTTAATGAATGTTCACCATCGTAGATGAACACACATTGCTTACCAAATACGTTGATGACCTTGATATCCTCCCCACCATCCGCCTTTACGTAAAACCTATGTGAGGTCTCCAAGGCTAGACTAATGCTATTGAAGTGTTGTGAAAACTCATTAAACACATCGAATGACCAATAAACGCAACCCTTTTTACCCTTAAAACAGTATTCCGAGAGAGTCTCACCCCGGTTTTTAACAAAACCCACAATCACACACTTTGAAAGATCACAATCAATAAAGTAAACAGACTTAAGAAAAATTCCCGTTAACGAGTTTATAGGCTCCTTGCGTCTTGGGATCCTCGTAGGCTCCAGGTCCATAGCCGTTGATGGGTCCTCCATGGTCTCGGTCTCGGTCTTGTATGACCGTACCTTCCACAGTACCCCTTATATACTTTTAAACCTCCAAATTAAGACCAATCAGAGACGAGTTTATTCCGACCAATGAGATTTTTTAGCAGGTGGTGCTTCCCCCTCCACCTTCTCCTCCCGTTCGTATGTGAGAGGATCTATCAAAAAAGAGACATAAATTGTGTCACAATCTCTCACATCCCAGACGTCGCGATGGGATGTTAAATTAGCACAGTCAATGGATCTACACCCTTTAAATTTTCTGTCCTTGAACAAGCAAGCGTATACTCCGGCTTTTATACCCTTTTTATACCCATTCAACTTCACATCATCCTCTCTGCAAAATCTAACCCTAATTCTGTCAAAACCCGTCACATCATACAACGCGCTATTAGGTGTGAAATTAGCACAGTCGAGGTATTTACATATCTTCATCTTGCCGTGCTTCCACAAGGAAGTGTACACTCCGGCTTTTATACCCTGCCTATACCTATTTAGAGCCTGTTTAATAGGACTATTCTCATCATCCGTGTCGTAGGCCTCGGGCTCATCGTTTACCTCAAAACGAAGTTCAATTTTGGTAAAGTCCTTAACATCGTAAAAGTCGGTACAGGATGTAAAATTAGTACAGTCGAGGTGTCCCAATATTTTCCTCTCTTCTTCTTCCTTATAACCGCGAATGTATAACCGCGCCATCGTTGCGAGAGTGTTCAACACTGGGTAGGTAATGTACATCGGCGTAGGAGTCGCTCAATTTATACCTAACGATCCCCACCACGATCCCCACCACCACCACCACCACTATTACATCATACGTTTTTACGTTACCGGTAAGCAGGGTGTACGCCATGTGGGAGTCATGCAAGAGGAGACAGTAGTATGCCGTCGTGTTTGCCGGAAAATTATTTTTCGCCTCAAATTCCAATCTCACGTCTACTGGTCCCGACTTGATCGAATCGTTCTGTTTAGAACAATCAATCACATAGAGCGGTGCGCGGGACTTGAATTTTTCAAAATCAACGGTAGGCGCTCCCGGTTTCTGATAGTACGAGCTTTGGAATCTTGTAAACATCTCGTAAAAAATGCACAAGTCACCGTGGACATTGTCGTAAGGATAATATTGCGAATTCAAATACAGTCTTACATTTGTCAGGTCGCAACGGTCAAAAGAAGACGCATCCTTTTTCAGATCATTTTTTCTTCCTGTCTGAAATGCCAAAACAACGTAGCGGGGTTTCTCAATTTGAGAACTCGTTTTTATCGTCCAACTCTGACGAGTCGTTTGTGGTAAAGAGGGGTATTCGTGGATTTCCCAGGACCGAAACGGCAGGTGAATCAGAGTATCTTTCTCAATAACACGAAATAATTTCAATTTGTAACTGTCGGATACAGTAATGTGTGGAACACGCCAGTAGAGCGAGGTTATTTCAAAGTCGAGGTTAACCGCATCCGTGCTTTTGACCGCGTTAATGTCGGTAGCCGACCTCAAGATAATCAGTTCCTGTCTGACATTGACCACGATCTTTTTATAATCCTCGGCAAAACCCAGCAACAGTTTTAGAGGCACTGAATATGTAAATTCACTGGCCTGACCGGTTTCACCCGGACCTAGCCAACATGCATTCAAGAGACCAGCCTCCTCCTCCTTCCTGATGGAAATCAGTCCTTTTATTGTACTTGTAATACCTATATTTTTCACCCTGTCAACCTCTATACCGCCGATCTCGTACCTTATATCGTCGAATAAAAATGCAATAGCGTTGTTTATTAATGTAACACTGGCCGCGGCCCCATCCGCCTTCTTGGCACGCACTTTTCCGCTGATGTGTAAACTGCTTTCGAACGGTGCTGTAATTATATCCTGTTGACTGATTGGAATCCTGATTTCGTCGTTATTCTTTAGAGTTGACGAGGCGTACGGTTTGTGAGAGTGAAACTCCCAACCGGTTATCGCCTCATCGTACTCGACGGCCGATTCTATCGATAGCAGAGCCATACTTAAAACCCAGCGATCTAATAAACTTGATGTTCTTAGGTGTTAACACCGCGGTCTTTTGTGATCGAATGAGGGGAACGGTGTACGGCACTTCTCTAAATACTAGGCCCATTGCCGTTTCCTTATGTGTATACGTAACGATAACGGTTCGTTTCTAAAGTTTATCAATTCACCGGTCTGGTCTTTGAGAGAGACAGCTATATTGTTCACCCTACGGACGTTCACAGGTAAATAGATGACTGTGCTCGGTTTCTCGACTATTTTATACCCTGGAGCGACTTCAGGGTAAAACTCATGCAGCACATGTCCTTCTACACCGTTTTGAAAGGATCCTCGGGCGATATTACACTCAACACGTATCGTGTTTACCGTCATAATACTGACGGGGAGGTCGGACATGTGGACTCTATTAGGCTCGAGCATTTTCGCGGTGAAACCTAGTACAGGAGCTAGGGATCCCGATATTTCGAAATGTATCGCTTCACTGCACGATACTTCGGACCTTAGAGTGTTATTGTTTGCCTTAAGACTGAACTTCACGCCTTCGTCAATGTGCGACTTGATATATTCTTCGATGTTTTCAATTTCGTACGACCCTTCATCTATTACTATCTCTTTAACCGTTTCCGTAGTGAAACTTGTCATTTACACCCTTTTCAATGTTCGGAATTGTATAGTACGTGGACAGGTCAATTAGGCCGATTTCGTACTCCCCATCGCTCAAATCCATTGGTGGAAAGACCTCACAAGATACGTGCGGGGCCACACCGCTAAGTGAAAACATTATTTGCTAGAAACTTCAAACACAAGTGTCCGCAGACTACTGAGTCATCAGACTGTTTACGCTCATAGTTATACTGTACACTGACACCGGACCCAAAGTAAGATACGAGTTCTACCGGCGGTCTCAGATTACCAAAACTGTCAAAGTAGTACACTCTATTTCCTAGTTTCTTATAACAGACCCAGTGCGTTCCTTCACCTCGTGAACTGTCCAGATTTACTATGGCCGACTCGTACAGCCGCGGGGTCTTGGGCAGTGTGTCCCTCATGTATACACCTCGAAAGTTCGGAATATCGAGTAACCTCGCGTAACGGATCAATTCGTGGTTTGTTAGAGGTTTTATCGGTATCGAGATTGTTGTTTTTTTTTTTACAACACCTCTTCCTTTTCCTCACCCCACCACCACCTCCCCTCTTTGGGTAAGGTTTCAGGTAGAGACCTCGCCCTTTTGACTTACCCCTCCCTCGCTTTGTCTTTGTTTTTTTCTTTCTCCCACCCCCAAACGCTGTTTTAGCTTTCATGGCCGCAGTCACTGCTAAGGCCGCAGCCTTTTCTCCTACACTAGCGTCTCCTGATTTCACCCTTTGCCAAGCTCTTCTGGCCAATTCTTTGTCGGCCTCTCGCCGGTGTTCCAAATCCGTATATTTCGAGTACGCTATATCGTGGATTCTACAAAAATCGTCCAAACTTATTAATACCTTTATCGCCACGTGCAAGTCTCTCAGACAATCGGGTGCCGGGCCCGCAGTACCGAAAACCCCCGGGGAGGTGTAACTCAACTGGTAAAGCGTCAACAGCACGATTTATTATGGTGCCTACAGCGGGCAGTGCGTTTCTCAGCGCGCTGGTCACTATACCTCTGCCCCGCTTGACAGCTCGTTTCACTCTGTTTGATTTACGCTTGTGATTCGCCATTTATATACCGTATCACTTTATACAACTGTTTGAGTAGCGATTCACGCACACAAGTAATCTGCAGTACGTCGAAGATGTCCGCCTCGGATTTCGTGACAGTACCGGTAAACTCGTCAAACTCCAGCACGTAACTGTCTGTTATAAAGTAAATACGACCGTTTATATACCTGAATCCACCCTTTATAGATCCTGGAACACCTGGGAGTACGCTTGAGGTCATCCCTAACATGGTGCCTGTGAGGGTGCATTCGTTCAACTCTACGACAAACTTGTCATCGACAAAGAAGTAGGTCTTACCCATATTACTGTTTAACGCTGCATTGACTTTCTTAATTCTGTTATGTACGATTCTGCTAATGGGTCTTTGATTGGACAGTCTAAGTGACGGGTAATCTATAACGTATAAAGTCCTGTCCACAATCATGACTACGTCTCCGTCCGGTCTCTGGTACACGGCTGAGACATTATTAAAGTTCGACGGTAAACATGTCAACAACCTACTTATATCTCGATCTCACCACCCTGCTCACCGGGTCCCTAAAGTATGGGTTGACAATGTTGAACCTGATCCACTCGTCTTTATCGGTTAAGTGTATAGCGTCCAGCGTCGGAGCCAGTAGTTTGTACATACCGTAATAGACTTCGCTCAGTACTCTCACTAGGTAATTCACGGTCACCGCGTCACTCATGTCGGTAGGATCTCTCAGATTAGTGATTTTAATACCGGTTTGCGCGTTCCAATCTTGCACCGCTCTGGTCATGGCGTGTTTTTGAAAGTATTTGAGATTAACAGCTTCACCCTCGTATAGAGGCTCTTCAATCTCGCTCAGACGCTTATGTCCAAAACTCCAATGCCCGTCTTTGCCCATTTGGGGTATAACGACTATCTACATACCGTTTAGTCGTAGCGTCCGTAGGCTCGACTGGCCATCCAACGCTGCGCAGTCTGAAATTATTGAAAGTAACGGTAGAATCTATGATACTCTTCATAGGTGTAAGAGTATGTAGTTGTGACAGAGTGACAGCGTCGTTTAATCCTTCACCATCGCTCAGGTTGATTATTCTTCTCTTTTTAGCGTCTATTATCTTAGTATCGAACGTTAATGTTCTTTTATTTAGCGTTCGCAAGTTGACGGCATCCGCTTCGTTCGTAGGGTTAGCTACGTTAGGTATTCTGTTATTTCTGGCATCGAGTTTTGAGTGTCTTGAGCATAGACCGGGTGATATCTGTTTTAGTGCCATTTAATTTCTTGTCCAAGGTCTGCAGGTTTATAGCGTCTAGACTCTGCTGGGCGTCGGCCACGTTACATAACCGCTTGCCCTTGATATCGTAATCACCGTCTACCGTTATGCGAAACCCGACCCCAGGAGGGCCTCTTTTACCGGTCTCGCCACCGGTGCGACCAAACTTGTCCACGCTCATTTTGAAACTGTAATCTAAGAGAACATCCTTTACTTTTTATACCAATCCTCTATACCTGGAATTTCCTCTACCACGGATGAGTTTCAACTCCCTCAACTCTTCCACGATGTTTATAATTTTCGTTTTTTTTATGACCCGTATTACCCGCCTCAGCTGAACCTATTAAAACCTTTAATCTCTCACACAATTCATTCGGATCGTCGTAATACACGGGATCAGGGTTTGACATGTCCTTGAAGCCTTTGCCCGAGTAAGCTTTGGGAAATAGTTTTGAAATGACAAGTTCGTATTTTGTCGATTTGTTACGGTTTATGGTACTTTTATAATTGTAACCTCTTTTGTGAGCGTGTGTCCTGTTCAATATATCCTTGTAAGTGACCAAATCAGTTTCATCGTAATGTAACGGTGCGCGTTTAAAGACTAATTCGTACAGACCTTTCGTAGGTTTGTAGTACACATCATCTATGACTATACTGCCGTTACTATCGAAATTTAACACTTTGTTTCCAATCATTAGTGTGCCGTTATCATAGCGTGGTCCGTATATGGAATCAATCTTTCTTTGACTGGGAATGTCCTTCATCAGTGACTTCATGTACTTGACTGTAAGTGCATTTTGGAATGTGTTTTCCACCCATTGTGAAGCCTCTAGTTGTCCTTTAGCGGTGGAAAGGATATCGCTTGCTTCGGGTAAAGGTGGATCACTAGTCTCCAGCACTTCGTCGTCCTGTAAGTAAGCGGGTACTCTCGGAGATGATGTTACAGCGGGAGAGAAGAGTTCCTCTTTTATCTCCTGCTGCTCTTCCTCAGGTTCGATTTTTATATTTTCGGAATTCTTGGTTTTCTTTCGCAGTTCAGACAGGAGTGGTTTGTACTGGTTTTCCAGACGTATCTCGGTAGACAGAGTCCCTTGTTTAAACTCCTTATACTTTCGCCTGATGGCCGTTCTCAACTTTGATATCTCGGCTGTAAGCTGTTTCTCGTTCCGCTCCATTTTTATCAATGATGTCACCATCTGTCCGTTTAACATTTATATACGCTTTCCTCATTTGCTCAAAAACATGTGATACATCAATACCTCTGCACTCATCGTATCTTGGAACGAAATGAACCTTCACTCTGTCGTCAAATCTTACCTTCTTCTTGTTTGGCTCCATATTGCACACTGACCGTGTCCGTGTTGGGTTGACACTTTTAACTACGGTAGTTCGACTTGTCTGAAAAACATTGCGCGTTTCTTGTGTTTTCTAAGGTAGTGTATAATGTCACCAAGTGACGCTACCGTACCCAGTTTCCTGAAGTAGACTGATCTCGGTATTTGCACTTGCGCTCGTGATCTAAATACAAACGTTCTCTTCCATCCGTCTCTCCACTGCGGGATCTCGGCCACCGTGTACTTGTCATTCTCTACCGTCTTATCCATGTACTCTTTTAACCGAGCGATAGGGTTCCTCACCCTACCGTGTATATGGATCAGGTATGAGTTGAGTAGCCAGAACTCACAAGGATTGGCTCCTGTAAATCTCCTCCACGCCTCAAACTGATCACGGTTTGTAATACTATACACTCCGTCCATCAGACTTATTCCGAACATTTCACAGTACATAGGGACAGTTGGTAAGGCCACCTTTAGAAATTCTGAAGTAAAGAGGCTCTGGCACAGATTATTTACAGCCGCAAACTCTTTGTTTCTCTCGCCTCTCGGTAGTCCACGTGGGACCGGCCCGTACGCCACGTTATAGCTGATGTCGCTGTAGCATTTCGAGGCCAGTACTTGTCTGTAGATTGTAACGGGTTTCCTAATAGGTATAGTTCGCTCCGTGAGAATGATGCAACGTGAGGTGTGTGGGACTTTACAAGCGTACTCCAACATCTTTATACAGACTTGGGCAAAGTATATACCGCCGTGTGCGTTTCTCAACGGTACAAGTTTACCGAATTGGTCTGGAAACGGTCTGAATCGGGACAAGAGGTTCTGCGATTCCCGCACAGTACACTTTAACATGTCTTCGTGGTATACAACGAGTTCAAACGGTACACCTTTCTCCTGGCTCTTTTTCAAAAATTCTATCCAGATATCGCGGTTATAAAACCGTTCGCTGGACGAAATCATTAACAGAATTACAGGAGGAATGGTTTGCACTGTAACTGTCCTTGGCGTTTGTGTCTCCAACACCTTCTATTGAAAAGGAAACCGTGTGGTGGTCGTCTGCTACAGTAATTACCGCAAAATTTTTTCTTGTCCGGGTAGTACCACGTACACAGATTTGAGTTGACTTTGTGGAGTCTCTGGTCCGAGAACCCTCTGATGTCGTTATAAGTGTAGATCCTCACCATTATAGATCTTGAACAAAACTGTCTATACCTACTCGGTACCTCCCTTTATCAATGTCATCGTCCTTGCTAATGACGATAAAACCGTGTTTGTCCTTCCACGCCATACTGCACAACTGTTTGAATTTTTCAAATCTCATATCGGTATTGACGTGATCACTGTAAGCGTGGTGTAGATTCATATCATCCTGTTTGAAGAGTATTATGAAATTTGCATTGTCTCTGACCAGCTGTTTCGGTACATGACTGTAGGTTTGACCGAGATAGAATGTATCTACGTTCTTGTGCCTCCCCATAGCAAAGTAACTGCGGATATTGCCGTGCTTTTCGCAAGCTACATCGTCAAAAATCATCAAAGAGTTTTCCTTAGCCTCGTCCGGTTTAATGACCAGGGAGCTATCGTCGTACGCGAAATACCCTACTTCCTTCGGTATCATTTTAGCCAGTAATTGATACTTTGGTTGGTACAATGACTTTGAAAATACGTACACATTCTCGAATCGTAATCCGTTCGGATCGGTGATCAGATTGAATAACACGTTTGTTTTACCACAGTTTGAAGGACCTACAATTAAAACTCTTATCGAGTCTGGTAAAAGCGGACCGTTTTTTGTTTTTGCGACTTAAACCGCTACCTATATACTCGTCCATGTTGTGGACGTTAAACGTCGTGGCTTGCTTTACGAGCTTCATTTTGGTAATGACGGTTCCACGGTATTGCATCATGTTTTATAATTTACTTTCTTTTTTTAGGTTTAATAATATCTTTGGAGTTTACCCAGCTATTGTGAGTATCGTCAAAACCGCGCCACCGCACCAAGACCTTGGAGCCTTTCCGCCGGAGTACTTTATCAACGAGATAGGCATTTCCTGTTGCGGTTCTTATCAGTTCCTGTTCATAGAAACCGCCTTGTAAAATATCACCTCTTATGTCTTGTAATATATACGTTACAGGTTTTGTAGGTTTTATCGCAAATATTGTAAATATTTCATTTGACCAGTTGGGTAGATATCCTTTTTTAAATACACCTTTGTATTTGCTAATTCTAACCTGATCGCTTACACGGAATTTGGGATTTTTTGTTTTAACCACTTTATTATGTTTATTTATGCGGGCGAGAATCTGTTTTACGTGTTTTCGTCTAACATCTTTTGGTTTCATACCGATTGTCCTGTGCACACTACTGTTGTACTCCTTGACTATGTCTGGTAAAATACTTAACCACTCGTAGCTACCGTGTGCCGTAAATCTCTCGTACATTTTTTCTTTCAGGGTTCTGTTTAGACGTTCCACAATAGAACTTTTCAAATGTGATTGGGTAGAGTAATGGTTAATGCTGTGTTTGTTTAAAAGTTTTTTAACGTGACTGTTGTACCATTCTTTACCGTGGTCCGTTTGAAAGTTTTTCATCTTGTGTTTAGACAGTATAGATTCTAGTGCATGCACGACTTCAGCGCCGGTCTTGTTCTTTATAGGAACGGCAAACGCAAATTTTGAGAAACAGTTTAGCATCGTCAGTATATACTTGTAACCTCTGTTTACTCTCGAGTAAGGTATCATCTCTACAAGGTCGGCTTGATACAGGTCATTAATTCCTTTCAGCGTAACCCTGCGTCTGGGGTAGTTACGCCTAGCCGGTTTGTGCAGTTCTTTCGCTATCGCGTCCATTTTGTAAATGAAGAAAAAATAATCTGTATACCGGTATTTATATTCGTCTAAGTGGTGTGGTTTGGAACACCCACATCGAACACTAGCATGCTCGATGCCCAGGTTAAACAGTATTTGATTTTGAGGACCAGTCCAGAAGTAACTGGTTGTCGCCCGGTGATCAAATACTGTCCCATCCCTTGTTGCTTAGACAATGGAATGATCGCACATGCAACGCCCGGTCGTATAGTAAAAGAGGTGAGTTTTACACAATGCGCACTCCCATAAACTACGCATTGTGTAAAATGTATCTTCCGTGAAGTAATACGTGGACGTCAATCCTTCTTGCCAAAGAACAGGTAAAAGGTCACGAGCACACATATGACAAAGTCTGCGTAGTCTGCGTCCGTCGTAAACTTCTTTGTATCTGACTACCAATTCAAAGCAGTATTCGCGATGTTTAGATTTAATTTCTCGACGGATGGATTCGGGGATCTGGATATGTCGTAAGAAGTCAATACGGTGTCGGGCAATTTGCCGTAGACAAAGATCATAGAGGCTCTTTGGGTTCCACGCCATGATTGAGAATGAAGTGCTCTCCCACTACCACCACCACTGTCTCCACGGTTACTCTCCCACCACCACCGACTCCCCCACTGAGACCTCACACTTTGCACAAATATAAGTGTTTACAAGAGTATTTACAATTTTACAGTGATATCAACACTATATACAAGTTTATACATTTTTAATCTGTATATCACCGGTATTTATATTCGTCTAAGTGGTGTGGTTTGGAACACCCGCATCGAACACTCGCATGCTCGATGCCCAGGTTAAACAGTATTTGATTTTGAGGGCCAATCCAGAAGTAACTGGTTGTCGCCCGGTGATCAAATACTGTCCCATCCCTTGTTGCTTAGACGGTTTAGCGGAGGCAGTTGCATTTACCTCTCCACGCATTTTTTAGCAGAGACCTTCTGCAAGTCCTACAGCGTAATGTCGTGTCTAGATGTTCAATATCATCGCTAGATAGCGAAAAGTAATATACATGTTCCGTATGGATCAAAACTTCCGGCTCTAGCGCAAGGTTTCTTTCCGTACCGAGAAGGTAACTGTTGGGGGTCATACGGTATCTTATCAAATGGATAATGGAGGCGTTGGGGCGTAGACTTTCAAAATACATCCGGAAGTAAGGTTCTAAAGCCAGACCTGTGATGGCACACGTTAGGTCGCAGTAAGAGTGTGAACCTCCAAGTGGTGTGTACAGTACACACTCAGCACTGAGGCAGTCATATTTACCGTGCTCCTCCATGAGAGCGTCCATGACCGTTCGTGGTACCTCTAAATTCATAAGGGCACGGAAGTCATTACGGAACTGCTTGACCACGGTTTTTTTAGCGAGGTCAAACAGGGAGCGTGGTTGGAATGGTCTAGACTCGGCCATGGTTTGAGTTAGAATGAAACACTCGCACCTCCCCGGCGACATTGACTTGAGGTCATGTGACCTCTCCCTTCCATAAAGCTCTCGCGTTCTGTAACGCAGTCAGTCAGTTACAATGTTGGCAACGGTGTTGGTGGTATTGTGGCAGTACCTCGCCAAGGAGCTACCGCCTCCTCCGCCACCGCCTCCTCCGCCACCGCCTCCACCGCCACCGCCTCCACCGCCACCGCCTCCTCCGCCACCGCCTCCATCGCCGACCGCTAAAGGTACGTAATACTTGTTTCAAAAGTTTACTAATGATTTTCAATCAGATAGATACTCAGAGTATCGGATTTTTTTTCAGCATCAGGGTCTCGTGTCCCTTTCGAGGGACCTATAGAAGACTACGACGTCGGGTGGTACTCCGACGAAGAGGAGGACAATGCAATGTTCTTGAAATACTTGGAGGCTGTAGGTAAGTCCTTAAGATAGTCTCTCTCTAGGTCAGGCCGTGCCAGTGGGGTACCTCCAGGGGTTCTGTCGTACGCACAACATTCAGGTCCCAGGGCTTACAGAGTTTAGGCCTGCCTTAGAGACCTTCATTCGTGACCCCAGGGCTTACGGGTTTTACGCCGGCCTTAGAGGTCTCATTCACACACAACATTCAGGTTTACGGGCTGTTAGGCCGCGCCAGTGACCTTCATTCGTGACCCCAGGGCTTACAGGTTTTACGCCGGCCTTAGAGGTCTCATTCACTCGCGCTTCCAGAACCCCTGAAGCTGTCCGGGGCATAGCCTTGTCATGTGCAAGTCTTTAAAAATCAATATATGGAACAGGACTCACGCTTGCGATTGGTGACGGTGATAGTGGGGAGTATGAGGCTCGTGCGTCTTTATAAGTCAGTCAGTTAGTTAGTTAGTGTCAACATGTCAGATGAACAAAGAGTTATTACCTTGACTTTGAAAAAGTTCACTGATATGCGGAAGGCGGGTCTGTGAACTTACGGAGGATCGGAGGAGTGTACTTAGAATAGCAGAGGAGATGCGAGCGAATCGACTAATGGGATCAGAGTGTAGTTACTTGTAAGTTTTTAGCCTTTTACTGTAACCGAATGGTAGAGTTTCATACTTACCTTCGTGTTTGCGTTTTGGTCCAGTCACTTTAAACATTTTAGTCTCTTCTACGGTAATTATGTTTCTGTCTTTAGTACGCCTAATGCGGTTCTCAGTGATCTCTAATGATTGCTTGCTTTCAGAAAGTACCATTTCTTTTAATTTTGAAAAATTTAGTTTTTCACTAGTTTTTAAATTTAGAGTAAGGCCTTTTATTTTACAAACTTCAACTAGTGCGTTTTTATTAGTGGACCAAACAAGATAGGCATAAGTCTTGGGGCCTCCGGAAACAAATTCTACTATGTATGAGTCTGGACCATAGTCGGCCAACTCGTCGGTCATTTCGCCCAAGTAGTCCCCTGTGGGGACACTGTACGAACCTTCCTTACGTATGTACAATACACTATCGGTATCATAGTAAAGTACTTGTTTGCCTATTCGATCTAAGTAACTGTACAGCTTAAGTCTAGCGTGTGCGGTGGTGAAGGCCGCGAGCACAACATTTACGGTTCGCAGGGATTCACCGACTTCGTCTATGTTCTGCCAGTTAACAAGGAGGACCTCTTCGTTAATTTCTTGAATGACGTTTACTTGTGTCCCGGGACTTGTTAGTAATTTAAAAAACTCGTCGGGTTCTCTAATGATGGAAGTTTTAGTTTGGTTCTCCCTCTGTCCAAATTTTCCCCAAAACGAATTTAGCATCAATTTTGCGAGAGAGCGAAGACCCCCGTTTTTTTCAATTTTGGAAGGGTCGAGTCTGACACCTTCGTGTTTATAATAATTTTGAATATACACGGCTTTATCCTCTTCTGTGAGGCACCAGGAGGGGTAGCCCGATGCCTCCTGTTTAATTTTTAGAAACTTATTTACAAAATCGGTAAAAAGGCCACCGTCTTCGTAAGTAATGATTTTATAATCCCAAAGCTCGTACATTTCTAAGATGGTATACCCCTTCTCTACAGCCTTGCGTATTTCCTGCATTGTCCATGTCCCTGTCAATGCTCTTTCTTCGGTGCTATGATTACAGTCCGTGTTTAGCATTTCTAGACCACATGTACGGCATAAAACAAACATTAATTTATTGTTCATACGTGTAGGGAGGACGGGGTGGTACAAATTTAGCGGAGGCGATACTTTACATTTTAGGAGTCCTTCGGCCTCCATACCTCTTTCTCTACACTCCTTGTCACCTACAAAGATTTTTGGATGGGATAAAACATAAGGCAAAAACTTATTGACAAACGGGTACAAGGAGCAAACGTCTACATACTGAATTGTTTCCCCGTCCTCGCACTTGTGGAAGGTTTTAGCATTACCTGTCCTTCCCCCGAAGAAGGCATCTCTGGGATTGAGCGGGAGTGTGTTTAGGATGGGGAGAGAATTTAGATAATCCAATTTTTGTTCTTTCTTTATTTTATTGAATTCACACTCCCACATTTCAATTACTTCATAGTCGGATGCTCGGAGACGAGCCATTTTAGCTTTGGTTCTCTCGAACCTTAAGTGCAGGGAGTCTGAGGGATCATCGGGCAAGGATGCTTCCCTATCGTATCTGAAACATTTTGGGCACCCATGGAAATAACAGCCCTGAAATTCGTATACGCGCTCCCCGTCAAAACCGTCTACTTTTAATCCCTCGATTTTTACTTCTCTTTCCCGTCCTGCGTGTTGGATCCTAATACCGCGCTGGTCTTCCTCCCAAGTAAGCCATTGTAAAGCAATAGGCGATTGGTTATCAACCATACGGTATCCGTTCTTTGGGACTAGACCAATAGTGTTGGCTTTGAGAAAATTCCGTCTAAAAACCAAATTACAGGCGCTGGCTATGGTGACGGCTTCTATGAACGGATCTACATTACATTCTTTCAAAAACATGTTTCTAAACTTAATACACGCTTGCGCCAGTATCTCCACATCGGAGATACAGTACTCGACCAACTCTTTTTGAAAGTCAAAAACTACATTTTGGTTAAGTTGGTCGTTGTGCCAATTTTCAAAATCTTTGTAAGACTTCTCAAACATGGATTCAGGGCAATAGTACTCCTTGGGTGGTATGGGGCCTACATAATTTTGGTTTGCCAAAGTGTTGAAAAGATGAGGGAAGTAACCCTTCTTCTTCTCCGGGGGGAGATCAAAGGCTTTGGGTAGTGCAGAGAGGGCCATGGGGAAATAATTTAGCGAATCGATAAATCTGACGTTATCCAATTCCATAAGAATGACTTTAGTGCCACGCATAATTAGCTCTGGAGTGAATTTTGATTGTTCGAGAACGTACTTTAACAGAAATTGAAAGTCGAAACCCTGACCGTTATGAGCCATTACACATACGTTTTTGAATTTTTTTCTCTCCTCCATTACGTAATCCATGAATCTTACTACAGGGTCTTGTCTAAACACACGAGTGCGGGAGGTACAATTTTGGCAATTTTCCCCACCAATGCATTTCCAACAAAATTGTTGAGAAACACAAAGGTTAACTTTATGAACTCTAGATTCTTCCGTTAAAATTTCATCTTGACGGGTCTCTAAATCAAAGAAAATGAAAAGAAAGTCTTTGGTTTTGGGTTTTCCTGTGTCGACCCGCATGTAGCACTGGTGGTTTGGGGCCATGAACTCGTTACAGATTTTACAAAACACTTCACCGCACACATGTTTTGACTTACGATTGTTCAAAAACACAAGTCTTTGGCACTGTAAGCATTTTTTTACCGACTTACAACGTTCACTCTTGTGGGCCGCGAAACAAATCTGATTTTTCATGGTCATGTTACAGTCAGGGCACAAAATTCCCCCATGCTCCTCTTTACAAGGCGGAGAAACGGATTGACATGCAGGACAGATATTTGAACACCTATGTACACCTTTGTGGTCGTAAGGGACATGGCATGCTTCACAATAGAAACGACACGCAAAAGCTGCAGTTAGGCTAGTTATTACATTATAATGGTTTTCGTGATACAACAAGTTAATTTTGTACAAAGCACTTTCATTATTACCATTAAAATACACTTCTCGGCCTTTATGGTTGTAGTTATAAACTGTAATATTATATTTTCTGAGGTGGTCTTGGAATTTATTAAGTTCGGGGACCCCCGCTCCCTCTTTCGGTATTTGAACTCGGGCTTTCGCCATCAATTTTTTCGCCTTTGTTGTTTGTCTCGCGCCTTTGTCTTTTTTTATCAATTCATACTCGGGATCTTTTTTAGCATTGGCCTTTGCTACCACTATAGCTCGGGGCAGACACAGACTATCGCTATTCTTAATGACTACGATACCTCTACGTGCTTTACATTCTTCTTCAAAGTTATTATAAAAACCTGGTCTTACTCTAGCACTACCTACAGGAAGATTAATTCTAGTACACTCTACTCTAAACGTATCAGCTGACTTTACGGAATCGGCATTACTTTGAATTATGCCACCAAAAATTTCGAATAAAACATCACTTTTGACTTGATGAACCGGCCGAAACGCTACATAACCTGGCTCTTTGGTTTTCAAATTTAAACTGTGAAGTGTAAATCCCAGGTAGTCTGAATCTGAACAGTTTGATTTTATGTCATCGACTAATTTGGAAAATCCGGTTTTTATCCAGTCTATTTCACTTACGTTATCTGGTACTGTATTAAATTTGAAGGTGGTCTTAGTACCGTAAACTCTGTATCTTTTTACATACGTCTCGTATTTTCCTAGTACTTTTACAGGATCCAGTTCCATACGAGACTCTGGACCCACTTCAATAGGTTGAGATTCCATTGCAACAGTAATATATTAAAAAATAATATCTGGGTAACTAGGTAGGTAAGCACTGTCTTATTTATTTTATATTAGTAATTAGCGAGGTTTACTTGTCTTGATAATTTTACACAATGTTGTGCAATATCAAGGAACAGAGCGACATAGGTCTTACCTCTTTGACGTTCACCTCCAGACTGGCGAGACAGGGAAATCTCTGCCGACTGTGTAGAACACCGACCAATCAGAGTGCTTGGCGGCTATTTTAGACCAATCAGAGACGCGTTTATTCCGGCCAATAGGAAGTTTGCGGTTGCAGTCGTTACATGTCTGGTTTTTTTTACAGGTAACCGCAAGGGACCCGGAGGCTGACCACGGTGACCACTGATTATGTAGCAATAAATAGCTTATCTTTACTGAGTCGTTTTATTTGAAATCCCCGCCGAGAAAAAAGTGAGGTTATGTTTACGTGGGCGCGGCCATAATGGTTTTTTTTTTGATCACGTGATACATGGGCGCAGCCATGTTGGAATTCCCTCCGTCCCTCGTTTCTCCCTCACCGGACCCAACAAATCACCGATTTTACCGAAAAACAACAATTTTGACACCCAAAATCACCGATTTTACCGAAAAACAACAATTTTGACACCCAAAATCACCCCAAAACACTAGGATAAGAGTGTGAGGAGGGAATTTCTCCCGCGCATGAGGGAATTTCTCCCGCACATGTGGGAATTTCTCCCGCAGGGGGCGGAGCTTAGCCGCCATCTTGGATCACGTGACCCCCTCTCGACCAATCAGGGCGCGGTCCGCAAAGGGCGCAAGGTCTACTTATAGGTACAGGCCTACTAGATACTTTTAGTTGAAATTTGACATCTTGCCTGTAATAAGAGTTGACAGACTAATCTCTGATGCTTTTGCATGTGGTTTGGATGTAATGAGCGCTTACAGAGTATGTTTAAAACAACTATTGTTACGAGAAATCTTGTTATGGCCTTCCTAAATCTTGAGAGGTAGAAAAATGTGTAATTATAAATTTAATACTAGGTTTAATAATTTTTGGTGTTATGGCACCAAACCAATCGGAAAGAGTAAAAATAATTAGAGACAGTTTAAAGGATCAACTATTTAATTATGAAGACATGACCTGATTCTCAATTTTTTCAATATTTGATGGCATGTTACAGTGTTAATTGCAAGGCAACTTCCTTTTATATCGTATTGTAATATTTTTTTCATAGAAAAATAAAAATACATCTATTTTTTGCTGTATCAACATTGCAATAACCTAGGTAATTTTATATAAAATTATATGTGTTAGATAGTAATAATTTTTTATTCGCTTTTTAAAGTTCGCTTTCCGTATAATAGTAAATTTAAGAATATGAAAGAAAAACATTTATTGGGTATAGGTGTACATTTAATTTGTGTGGAATAGACTGATAATCTAGAAACCTATCCTTAACTTATACGAAGTGAACTCGCAATTTAAATGATAGATCGTCATGAAAAGTTGTGCATAATATCTTAATGTATGGATTTAATTTATCATCAGTATACTATATAGAAGCCTTGTAGATCGGTAAATAAAAGTATCGTTAACTTTATAGTAGACACATATATAAGTTGCACATCAACAATAAGACACAATTTGAACAGAATAGGAACAAAAACCTTAAGCTTAATAGTTGAGTTCGTAAAAAAGCCTTTTACAAAACCAAATTAACATTTCAGCACCTTATCTAGTACATTTGGAATTTATGCCTCTCCCACGTTAGATTTTTCACCTAATATATAATATATATATATATATATATATATATATATATATATATATATATATATATATATAAGAAGAGATAGTTTGGAATACACAACCTTTAAATCCCTGTGGTTTAAACTTACTGAGATAAACAGGAATACATTTTAGTACATTTAAATTAGTTGAATAGCAATGTTATGGATGCTAGTAAATTTTAAATAGAAATATGATCTTACTAGATAAGTTACAAAGTTTTATTAATAAAGTGGATTGTCTTGGGCGTTACGTTTTGACAGCCCTTATTTAGTAAGAAACATAATACTAGACAACCTTATAAATTGTCAACAACAGGTATTTATCTTTATGCTGAAAATTGTAATAGTAACTTTACAGCAAACTATCTGTTACCCTATCCTTTACACGCAATTTTAAAAATCTAAGTCCTTGAAATATTTAGTAGAAGCCCTTACAACGTTTTACGATGGAGTCCTTTGATATTTTTTAGAAATAAGTATACAGATATCAGGTAAATATTATTTTAGTGCTCATTTGTAAGATTATGAGAGTTAACAATGACTCTTATATGATGCATGTAGGAGCATTTCTGGTTCGAAATAATTATATTTCTGACACCAAAGCTCAAAAAAATAATTTACTCAAACCAGAATGTGCTCATACACGTAGGCTATAATTGATTCTAAAATCTCATATTTTTGTACTCATTTTGTAAAGAATTTTTTTATTCTGCTATTTTCTCGTTGCATCATGGTTACACATAAAAACAAATTTAAAATGTTCGCTAAAGTTTACTTGTAGTATTTTATGATATTATAGTTCGTTTAGATTTTTAATAAATCATTAAATCTTTTTGGGTATTAGTGTTTATAAAGCTTGTAGAGAATGTATTAGATTTGTTTAATAAAAATCAATAGTTTGTTCAATGATGATCAAATTTGAATAGGAACATTGCGTGAACAAGTGGTTCATCCCATCAACCACAGCATGGACGGACAATAGCAGTTAATTACGATGTGAAGTGGAATATGTCGGTTTCCAGAGGATAACAGTCAATTTGCTCTTGGCAGAGCCGTTATCAATTATAACTTTATTCAACAAACTTTGAGTAACAAGCACGAATGGACTTCAACACTATTAGGCCATACCAAATTATTGTTGACAGTAAAAAAAATATATGTCGCTTATTATTTGAACAACTGTGTCATTTACGTATGTGTAATACTAACGGAGTATCGTAGAGTAGGAAAGTAAACGTTTTCCATACAAAATCAACCAGTAAGTACAAATTACAAATATTTTCATGAAAATTGCAAGTGTACTAAAACGAGTAGATCTACAGGACAATTTTTTCTAAAGTAAATTAGTACTTTCTTATAAATTAACCTATAGGTCTTTCAAATATAAAAATGACCTAAAATCTGTCCAGAGTGTCGGTAAATAACTTGTAAAATGAATAATAGTATTTAGTTTTTACATATATAACTGGATCAATCTGTTATTAAATAATTATGCTAACTACTTATAAGAAACTGGTAACATTTAAATATCTCTGTTAATGGTAAACAAATGTTAAAAACAGAATATAATTATTCATAGTAGTAATCTTTTCATACGAAAATAAACTTTTAGTTGCATGAAACGTACTTTTTTATTTTTTTCCAACACAGCAGATTATAGTTTTAATGGCTTTTAAAAATTAATATTTAGTAAATTGTTTAATTGAAAGGGGATATTTGTAATCGATTACAAGTGGCAACTATGGCATGTTTATAACATCTGAGAAAACTAGTGTACTTGCTGAAATTTAGTAAATCGTTAATTTATACCACTAAGGGATAGTAAAATAAAACATTTAGAGTACATATTAATGAAATTAATTTTATTCAAATGTACCTGAGATTTGTTACACATTGTTCATCTGTCTCAAAGACATTGAAGAAAACAATGGGGGGGGGGATTTTGTCTACATTTTCGGTGTTATATAGGTACAAAGACTACTAGATACTTTTCGTTGAAATTTTACATCTCGCCTGTAATAAGAGTTGACTGACTAATCTCTGATGCTCTTGCATGTGGTTAGATGTAGTGAGCGCTTACAGAGTATGTTTAAACAATTATTGATACGAGAAATCTTGTTATGGCCTTCCTAAATCTTGAGAGGTAGAAAAGTGTCTAGTTAGTTATACTGACTGATATGTACATTGCTCAGGCGTATATCTTTATATATTTTAGGGTAAAAATTTACCTACGCTATTAAATAAACCAATTTTCATTTTATTGTATCATGAATAGTCAGGTTCTTGTTTTAATTATAAATTTAATACTAGGTTAATCATTTTTGGTGTTATGACACCAAACCAATCGGAATGAGTAAAAATAATTGGAGACAGTTAAAGGATCAACTCTTTAATTATGAAGACTTGACCTGATTCTCAATTCTTTCAATATTTGATGTCATCTAACAGTGTTAATAGCAAGGCAACTTCCTTTTATATGATATACTAAAATTTCTTCCATAGAAAAGTAAAAATTCATATATTTGTTGCTATATTAACAATGCAATAACCTACGTAAATTTATAAACTTATATGGGTTAGATAGTAATAATTTTTTGTTGTAATTTTCGCTTTCCATATAATAGTAAATTTAAGAATATGAAAGAAAAACGTTTATTGGGTATAGGAGTACATTTAATTTGTGTGGAATAGACTGATAATCTAGAAACCTATCCTTAACTTATACGAAGTGAACTCGCAGTTTAAATGATAGATCGTCATGAAAAGTTGTGCATAATATCTTAATGTATGGCTTTAATTTATCATCAGTATACTATATAGAACACTTGTAGATCGGTAAATAAAAGTATCGTTAACTTCAAAGTAGACACATGTATAAGTTGCACATCAACAATAAGACACACAATAGACAACAATTTGAACAGAATAGGAACAAATACCTTAAGGTTAATAGTTGAGTTGGTAAAAAAGCCTTTAACAAAACCAAATTAACTTTTGCGATTCAATGTTTATTGAAATTAAATAAGGCTATTGCCATTTATACAATTTAACGTAAATAAAAGTCATTTGACAGGTATTTGGTCTTCCGATCATATGTTAGTATGCTTATTTAAACGCATATGTGACAGATACGGCCAAATACAAAACTATTGAATCGGAAAAAGTAAGCGCTCTGTGGTGTAATGGGAGCACATTCACCCGGCAAGTGAGAGATCCGGGTTTGACTCCCGGCGGAGCAAGTACTTTTTGCGATTCAATGTTTATTGAAATTAAATAAGGCTATTGCCATTTATACAATTTAACATATATATATATAATATATTAATTTGTACAAATGGCAATAGCCTTATTAAATTTTTTGTGTTTAAATAACCAAACTAACATAATGATTGGAAGACCAAATAACTGTCAAACTACATTTATTTACATTAAGCAAACTTGTATAAATGGCAATAGCCTAATTAATGTTTTTCAATAAACAAAGAATCACATTATATATTATATATAATATATATATCGGCTTGGATCCATAAAAGAGATCTATGAAGAGAAATATGGTGTAACTCCAAGTTATAACGGCAGTTAACGGAAATAACGCGAGTTATTGACAGCCAGGTGAGGCCGTGAACGGCAAATTTTATTAAAGCCTCGTGACTGGGGTGGTTATGAAGTTCATTTCAATTGGAATCCGAGCCAAACTTTTTGCCATAAAGTATCGCGAGCTGCGAATTTTGTTACTCTAGCAGCAGTTTATCTCTTGCAACAATATTTTGCTATTACACAGCATTGTATTGGAAACATATTCAAAATATCATTCCAAGTTTGAGCATCGCGTTTTTAAATTATTATTCTATTATATTTATATGTAGTACGTAAATGAATATTGTAACACTTATGTTTCCACTTATCCAACTATATTACAAATAAAATATTAATGTATGTAAATAATTAGGAAAACCTAATAACTTTACAATCTTCACGCTACCATATTTTAAAGTACAAATGTTATTAGTTTAAAATATTTAATATCATTTTTTTACAGTTATTTAAATTTGTCGTTATCTGTTTTCACCATTCATCATTTGAGAAAACAGAGAACTCTTATTTTAATGGATTATATTTTCCTCAGGATGATGATTGATGTTGTATTACACAACAAAATGAGTAGACTTTTGTTAGAAAGTGACAACAGTAGTAATTTTCAGAGAACGCTTTAATCTATAAATGCTGACTAATACAAGTAATCACAGCTTCAATTGGGTCAAGCAAATTGCAAATACGTTTTCTTGTAGATTTTACCTTAACTGGTGTTATCAATTAGTTTAGAATTTTTAACCAGATAAATGTCATACAATCATAGAATCGTGAGATCATAACAGGTTATAATAAGTTTAATAAATATATGTTATGATACTTCAAAAGGAAATGATGGAAGGTCCATTTGATTATTTTACGTAGATTTTATAATCTTTGCTATATCAGCAACTTACCTAACTGTTTATATTTGATAGGAATAGTGAAAAAAACTGCTTTTGAAAAGTATTCCCTAACTAATAGATTAAATGATCTGTAAAAGAGAGTATGTATATATAAGACTTTAATAATTAAAGAGTAGAGTATAAGTAAAAACCGGGCTAAGTGCCAAAAAGTTACTTTTGAGATAATCGATGAAAACTGCATATAACTGTCATAATTAAATATTTTTTAACTGTAATATATTAAATAAAAAATATACATCACTACTAATAGTATCAGTGGAAGAATGCATTATATACCATGGCAACAGCAAAGAAAAAAAATATTGAATTCAACTTTTTTTGAAAAGGGGTATGTCACAACTTACTGAGGTAAAAACCGGGCTAAGTACCAAACAAATGTTACTACTTAAAAACCAGAAAAATGAAAGAGTAAGCAAACATGTAGTTAAAAAATAATACAGGTTAAAAAGACAAACAATTATAATGTTATAGCAGTTTAATTATTTTAAACTTTTACTCAAATACTCGATAGTATATTATACACTAAACTAAAGTTAACAGTCAGAAACACTGAAACTTTTATGCAGTTAAATTATTATAAAAGTCTTTGTTCTCTTCTTTGAGGTAAGGTATCATCTTTTTCAGGTCTTCTTTTTTTTCTTTAGTTAATAGGTTTATTGTTTGCAAAGTGGATAGGTTTTGCAAGATGTCCTCTTTCTTAACCCCCTTTTTGAACACATTTATTTCAAGCCAAGTTTCAATATCAGTCCATGATTTTTTTCACAAATACTATACATGGTTTTGTTCTTGTAATGTTTAGCCATTGGACTTTGGATATTTCCAATTTCTTTGTAATCAGACAATTGTTACTACTTTCCTTAAAATCAAAAGAGTCATCTTCATCCATAAGTGTGGCAAAAAATTGTTTTTTGTGGGAGGCACTTACAAGAATTTGAACGATGTCTAGTGGGACTTCACACCTACTTACTCTTTTTTTTCTCGATGAGCGCAAAGTCTCGATCACAAGTAAGATATGAATGGCCTGACACAAGATATTTATGTTCAATTTCATCAGAGATACCACGACAAACTAAATAATTCCATAAAAACAGCAACATTTTGTTTTTATTTTGTCTCCCACAGTTGTCGCTCCAAACAATCAACTTTTTTGTGGGTTATTTTGTTCAAGACTCCTTTCCACAAACAAGATGCTTCACCCTTTGCTCGTCTCTTACACATCGGTAATACTAAAGGCACATCCATTATGGATAACACAAACTCAATCTAATCACAAAGTAAAGCGGTAACACACACTCCTCATACAATGGTTAGAATGTCTGTGGCAACAAACAACCTGCAAAACACGTATAGTCTGGCGTGTGTTGCGCGCGGCACTTGACTCGGTTTTTACTGATGTCACCCTTGAACATAGCCCAAGCGCATTCTAACGGCAAGGATTTGAACGAATTATTGATTTTTCTCGACATAGCCCGGTTTATACTGTATTGGGGTTGGCTTATAGCACACATTTTGATACTAAACTCAATTTCTTAATTTTTGGCACTTAGCCCGGTTTTTACTTATACTCTACTTATAACCTAGACTACTGACCAATACTGTCTATTCTGTCATGCTTGTCAATGCAGATGTTGGTTCTAATCCCGTATATCCATAAAACGCACATTCAGTTATGGGAAGAATGTATTATGCTCTGTTGCTGTGGTCACATTCTAAGTTATTACATAGCTTAAACCTTTTTTTCATAACATATCTAGGCTAATTTTACCAAATGTCCGTTGAATAACATTTATTTTAGGATGATTATTATGACCATTGGCTTCTAAGTGTATAAGACCTAGCTAGCCTATGTTCATCGTTTAGTATTAAACGTCCAAAACTAATATCACTTTAATTTGAATAAATGGATTGAATGGAATGTTGTTTCAATAATGGGTTACAAATTACTGCAGACATCAACAATGGAATTCTATAGTATATTTACTAATTTTGTAAAGAACCCTTTAGAAGTCTTCTAAAACTCTGTAAAATTTGTTATTTTAAATACTTGCTAGCACTGTTATATCATATCAATCTCAATATCACATGTAAATTCTCTAAAGACCCCAACAGTGGCAAATTATCACTTGAAAATCTTTAAGACTTAATTTCAAGAGGTATTATGACATGGTATTCAAGAGCTTATGGACAGTTCTTGTCTAAGAACTTTAGAAAACTTGAAATATTCTTTTCTTTTGTTTTAAAATATTGAATTGATGGAATGCAATTGTAGTAGTGTAGTAAAAGTCTTAAAAAATGCAATGTAATTAATAAAGCTATAGCCATTGATGGTCCGGAGACCAGATGAAAAAATTCTAAAAAATGTAAGTAAATATTGTCTACTAATATTATTATTTTTTTGAATACTAGATTAATGGTGATCTTGTATTAATGTTTACAATTATAAATATTGTATTTCAGTAAAATACAGATAAAATGAACAGATTTTTCTAAAAGGTTGAGAATGAAGATATTTTATAGTTTCGTTTCTCTTTTTAACTTCCATTCTGCATTATACGTTTCTTTTACTTAAGGTTACACAATTTTTAAATATATTGAACTTAAATTCTGAATGATAAAGTTCAACAAATATAATCGCACTGAGTTGGTAATATCTGTTTGACGTCATTAGAGATTAATATTATATTTATTATATTTCCTACGCAATGCGAGTTTTACAAGGTAATTCACTCAATCAAAATTTCAGTAATCAGTAAATGATAGGAACACTGAAATCAAGGGTTATATTCCAGGACCCGATATCCAATTTTAAATTTATGTGCACACAACCTGGTTTTCTTTGAAATCGATACAGGATTGATTCTAAGAAATTAATTAATTGACAGTCACGACAGTTTTCGTTGAGATCGAAATAAAAGCGCATTTACAGTGGTATAGATCATGAGTGAATATAAAAGCTATTTTTCCTCCGATCATATTTTTTTCACTTTGATATACATAACAAAATTATCAAATACTAGATATATAGATATATATCTAGGTATATACAGATGTTAAGTCTGCGTCAGCTAATTATACACATTACCTTTAAATTACGATTTTGGTATTTGGTTGACGATAACTAATGCGTCTCACAGTAGGGTTATTGTGCAAAAAAGCTAGAAAAAGTATATTGTGAACAAATATTAATGTTAAGTCTGCGTCAGCTAATTATACACTTACCTTTAAATTACGATTTTGGTATTTGGTTGACGATAACTAATGAGTCTCACAGCAGGTTTTTTGTGCAAAAAAGCTAGAAAAAGTATATTGTGAACAAATATTAATGTTCCATATTCTTAACACTTTTTATACCTCACAAGTTCGAAGTCCACCAACATTATCGTCTTCAGATCGATTTATTTTTAAATAGAACTTTCTCTATAGATTTCTAGAAAAGCAGCATATGTTCATATACAACACAAATCGTTCTCCACTATTATATTCCAGATTTATATTTTAACGGTTCTGAGTAGTTTACCGTAACTCATTTGCACAAGTATATCTTTATTGAGCAACATTACATATATAGGAGAACTTTCAGGATAAATGTTGCTAAGACCGAATAGTTAAAGTGAACATTTTCAACATGCGGACGATTGATACCTTGAGAGCTGCATACAGTTAATCATCCAGGCAGCCATATATTAGCAGAGCGTGCGTGTGTAGAATACAACGAGATTCAGTAACTAAAGGAGAGAATAATCTATCATACATACTACTAGTTAATAAAATGTCAAACTTGTTATTGGCAAACTATGCTCATTTAATAATTATTTCCTAAATTTTTGCAGAGTGTTACTTAGTCTCCATTAATATTAACTATCACTGTTTTTCCTAGATTAATGGTGTTACTGGCAGCAAACACAAAATTTTAAATGACCCCTAAAGAAAGTGTACGATTAGTATACAATATTGCTTTAGGAACTTGACAGGTTTTTGTTAAAATTTGCTGTATACCCATTCGTCTTCCCAACTGTCGCAATCATTCTTGATAGAAAAGACATAAGGGATTACATGGATTGTTCCTAGTTGAAAGAAGAACCCGTTATATATGAATTTAAAAGTTGAAAGACAGTGAAGTTTACTGCAAAGGCATCATATATATAAAATGAATTATACATGAATAAAGTATTATTCATATGAGGAATTAACCGCGATATGTGATTCTAAGCATTAATTTTCAGAACGGGTAGAATAATTTTGGCTAAATTTGTAAAATATATATTTTATTTAGAATATGAAGAGGTTTTTATAAACAGAAATATTGAGATATATTCTACGAATATGTTTATATTCCTAAAAAAAATTGGTTTATTTATCAAGCATATTTCAACTTTAAATAGCTCTAAACATGTCTAGAAGCCTTTAGCCAAAAAGGGTGAAACACTAGTTTAGATTTAAACTTTAGAAAATATTAATTATAAGTGTTTGATCTGTATTGTACTGAAGAAAGGAAACACCACGTTACAATGGACTGAGACAATATTCCAGATCGGAAGAAATATTCCAAGTACCGGAAATAGACCCTTCTTGAGGAACTAGGTTTCTGAGATCTACATTAATTTGTATGCATTTCCTTGATGGAAGAAACGAGATAAACCCTACGATGGCATCGTAAATAAAGTTATTTATAATCGGAAAAACGACTACATGTACAAAAGCAGACTTAACAGGCAGTCACACTTTCGCTTAAGCCTCTGATCCTTTTAGCCAATAACACGAAAACAATATGTTCCTGAAATAATCCTACTGCCGTACTTCAAAAACACTTGAATCCATCAAGTATAAACTTGCTCCCACTAAAATTTTTATCGACTTCAAGTTTAAAAAAATGCTTGTAAAGTTGCAAGTAGCGGCAAGTAAACGGATTGTATTTTGTGCTGATAATATTATAGATGTTTGTACTCATAGGAAGTTCTGAAAAGAATTTCAATTAATTAATTTTAAACAGTGTGCTTACTGAGCATTAAATTTATCTTATGAATCAAACGGTAGGCTAATTGAAATTAATATTATTTAACATTATATTTAGAGCAGAAGAGTTAGTCTAATGAAACATGTATATTTTTGATAACTCATTCTCCACTCAAGAATTTTAAAAACGCCATGGTTATAGAAACAGCTTTGTAGAGTAGGATTTTATAAATAACAATACTTTCCTCTAGATAAAATTAAACGTCTTACAACAGGTCATGACAATCAAGGATTTTTTTTATTAATTTTATAGAAGAACATACATTTGGGTGTAGTTGGTCTATGAATTTACAGCATAATTATATGTATATATATCTATTAAAATATGAAAAAGAACCCGTAAGACTATTATAACCCGTATTTTGTGCATTAATTATTTGGGTGTTTCTTCCTATAAAAATTTAACAAGCCTCTAAGGACGTCTGGTGACTTGCTAAGAACCAACCAAAACAAGATTACGCAGGACAAGCCTTATGGAGAGCTTGTTTCAGACGGCTTCATTATACAACTTGTGGCTTGCAAGATCACGTACCAACTAATCCCCAGGATTTATATGTAAGAAGAAAGTTGAACTTAAGTAGAACTAGATTAATACTTACTTCTATTTTGAGCTATAGTACCTCCTAAATGATCAGAATGTTTTCTCCAGAGTAAGAGAGGATTAGTACGAGTACACTAATCCAATCATATACAATTCGTCAGCGTCCTTATTAATAAATAAATAGTAATGAGCGAAATAGTTTCAGTCATGACTCAAAAATTAACAAATCTTATCCCTGAAAACAGTTTTCAAATATATCAAATCTATTATGTTTCCAGAACATGTGTTCCCAATGTACCACCCAGGTAATATGAACGTAATTTCCTGAACATCTTGATCATAAATCAAAATCCTAAGCTATTATTTATTTTATTTTTTGTAGTGTATTCCTAGAGTTTAATTTCGGATCCGTAAGTTCTCAAGGCTCCACACTGGAGTCTCTGTTTTTCTTGTAGTTCATTAATGACATGATGTATATCTTTTATTTTACATCTAGCTGTATGCAGCATCCGGCCTTACGTTAGCAAAAGCCACTTCAGGAAATCGGTGGCTGTTACATATTACCTTATAAACGAACTATGTTCTTATCTATAGGCATTTGGGTTGATTACAACAGTCATGCATTCCACGCTTATTGTCGGAATATTATACTGTTCAATATTGAGAGATACTTCACGTTTCGGTTTTGTTAAGGTGATTTGCTAATTTACCAGTTACAGGTGTTAAGTATTATTTTGTTAAATAACTTGTTTTTTATTGCCTAATATGAAAAGGCTACTTTTATTAAACAATAATTATGTATATATTTTTTGGGCAATTTATACTCTATATTTGCCTTTATTTTACTAAACTGTATATACTGCATCAATTCTATATCTCTTTCTGCGGCCTAGTGCCTACAATACCATTCCTTACTGGATTAAAATATCCACGTACAGTGACAGACCAATGAACCATTGTTTCACGAATCAGCTCTTTACTGTACACTCACCAACCAATCACAACGGTTTACTTATCAATTGCCCACCTTGCAAGCGACTGCACGCTTGCTCAGTGTACGCTCAGTCCCGCCTGGGGAACTTATATAGCACTCTAGCCACTGCTGACCATACTTACTCAACACGTGACTTTATGCCCCATGTGTTACTCTCTCACTTAAATATTAGTTTATCTCTATTTGTTGTACATTTACATTAACATTAAAGTCAGTGCTCTGGATTGGCAATCTCTACCAGAACGTCTCTGTTCCCGGACACCCGCGTCTACCGTGCTCTACAAGACTGGCCACAGTGTTATGAACTATTCGTTTGCGGTCGTATTGTGCGTGAGTGAATCCGTGAAGGACATCTTCCGCCTTCACGCCTGCCTACAAGACAGCAGCCTATTTCCACACTTCCTGATCACAACCTGGCCCTCAACAACAGCAGACTACGGTTAACCCTCATGAAAACAAAGGTAACTGTTTATTTTCTGCACTTTATTTGAATATGCACTGTTCATAAACTCATTATGTGTAACCTGGTGAACTCTTGTGAAAATCAGTGTGCTCGGCGTCTTTACTGCCTAGTGTGAAGTGGTCCTTCTTAATCGAGCCTCTAAAATCTTATTTCACGGTTCTCATACCAAAATCCATTCTTTTCAACAGGGTATTCTCTCCAGTGACTTACAGACTGTGGGTATGAAAAAATTTGTCTTGTTTAATTTACATATCTGTTTTTGTTTTAATTGTTTAAATTTAACCATGATCTATGACTTTGCAGTTTTGATCAGTTAAGTGGAAATTTTGCAAGAGTGAAAATATTGTGATATGGTTCTACTTCCACTGTTGCTTCAAATGAGTACGCATATTCTTCGGGTTAACATTCAGTTTTGCTGATAAGCCTAGTTATTGTGAAACTATTTCTATCTCAACTAGATAAAATTACTACTTATATTTTGCATTTACCAAGTGTGCTAAAAGTAGTCTCTATTATGGGTAACGTTGTTTAAAACTGGTATTGTAGTATCAGTTAAAATAATGAAAAATAAATAAAATCATATCGGTTTCGTCAATATCAAGAAACATTCTTTCACTTTTATTATTATAAGCAAATGCATATGTAATGTTACAAAATATTAATAATATCAAAGAGTGGACTATATTACACTGTCTTTTATAACAATAAAAATTTACACTTACTACACTATACCTTGTGTCGAATCGACATAAACATTGTCTTAAGGTGACAATGTAGTAAAATATATATTTATGTAACATAGCGCTTTTGAATTTATAGTATGTTATAAATTATTAATAAATTTAAATTAAATTTCCAATATTTGAAAAGCATTAAACTTAAGCGTTATCATGAATGGTCACATGTAACAGAGATTTAAAATAAACAGTAATTATTTTTATATTATGGTTTGTTTCATTGTATTCTACGTTAGCACATAAATCACTTCTAAAACCCACACGGCTCCATTTTGTTAATTACAATCGTGGTGAAACAATGTCAAAATGCACAGCCCTTTTTAATCAACGTCTAGTGTTCAACGAGTGGAAATTAGCTTTATGGCATGTTAACATTGGAATGACAATCTGATGTTTAATTAAATTCGAATACAAATGAAATACCATTACAAATTAAAAGTTATAATTCCATATCCAAGTAACTGACATTCATAATTAATAATATCATTATATATTTGGCTTTGACCAAAGCTTTAATTTTACCATACTGTAATTGTTTTGCGTGACATGCTTTATTTCAAAACCATAATTATTTTCCGAGTTTAATACATGAGCTTTCTCAGACAATCACATAAATTTATTATTATTCAAATGTTTTTAGTGTCCTATGTTACAGGTGAATCGACTTCGGTAACTGAGTGTGGTAAGTAGACCGAGCAAACTTTCACCATTGTTAGCAGTTTGAAGCATCCTGTACCTTGTAGTAAGTGCCCTGTACTCTCCTCGCCCAACAACTCGGATTATCGGTGAGGGTTTGTATTTAGTCAGAAACTTGTACATGACTGAACTTGAATGGACTATACAAAGCATTATGTATTAGGAATCAACAAATAGTAGAATTGTAATCGTGACCACCAAAAGTTAAACACCATCTTTATTCACGACTAATTCAAATGTTGGCTGAGCGTTACCAAAGCCTATTACTCCAGGAACTGTTAAGGAGAGGCAATTTATGCTGTCGTATAAAAAGAAATAATAGAATGTTATTACGACTTTGATATTTCAGGATATTTTAAACATTTTTTAATAAGAGAAATTAACGCGTTCCGTAATCTCTCTCCAGGTGGTAAATTAATATTGCCTGAAGAACAATCTTAAAATAAACAGATACTTAAAAATAAACAAACCATACCTGGGCGTCGCGACACACATAAGTCAGAATTCACAATATAAATGTTGGATGTAAACTCGTTGCATTCCTCTTTTGAAACAATAATTCAATATGTTTAATAATTAAAACATATTACATTTTCCAACCCTTTAGATCACGGCAGAGAAAAGAAAATATTGCAATTTCCACACTCTATCCTATACACAGCACATACTCGTTGGTCTAACAATTTCATTTGGATACTAAATTTATCTCTGAATCTGTTATGGTCGCTGAAAAAAATATTTCTAAATATAACAATCTTCTCTCACTCGAATACATTTCAAATAAAATTATGTAAAAGGCTTCATCAAATATGCCTAACTTAGCATATCAATACAAGAAATGATCCCTAAGGTTAAACAGTAATATTACTGATACCATACATAATTTTCTATCAATGAAAAAGACTCAGGAAAGTCCATCATCCATCACATTGTCATTGTCATTGTGTCATTGTTTTGTTCCTTTACAACTATGGTACCTATGGTATGTGTTTCCCTGCGTTACAGCTGCGGTTTCTATACTTCTATTCACTTATTAATAAGATTTAGTAAGATAATAACACTAATTGACGTGTAAAATGAAATAAATTTTGTTTCCTAGAAGTTAAAATCGTTAGAAAGAAATTGTTTGTAAATATTTTGTAACTTATACTGTTATGCTGATATCTATCTGATCCATTCTTTCTTCGTTTGGTTTTGCTTTTACGCGTAAACTATTCAACCGATTGTACTAAAAGTTATATGGACATTCTTACTTTCTTACAGTAGGGGAGCAGTTGCCAAAAACTATGGTTGATGAAAGTTCGCTGGACTGTGCTTTTAGACTAATGTACAAATACCAGCTCGAAAGTTTTTAAAATATTACCAAGAATTTTCAGTTTGTAAAGAAGCAAACACGTATACAGTGAAATTTTTATTTACTTTAAACTGTAATTTTTTAACAAATATTTATTATCAGATATAAGACAAAAACTGTTTGTTAACTTTTACTTTACATTTAAAAAGTGTTATAAAACCCATTTTAGTTTTCTTTTAACAGAATAGGGTAATTAACTCAGATCTGTGTGCGTGTATTTATATTTTTATCGGGGGGAAAGGTAAATCAACTATTAAACAATAAATACTAAAACTGGAATAAATTAAAACTACCATAAACAACTAATATACTTTTTAATATTATTTCTTGATGGTAGCAAGAAAGCAAATTCAACGTTGAAGTAGGGAATATGATACATTCGATCCAGAAGTGCCCATACAGGTGCAAAGCATACAAAATGGTAGGTTGTGCGAAGCCGCAGGTAACTGTATCGAGTGTATATGTCAGCCGATTCAAAAATATAAATTTATTGCTGTCAGAAGTTTTGGCTAAAAGTTGTAAAAGTGAATTTCAAAATATTATGAATCGTGCAATATGCAAATATTTATATACATAAATATACAGGTATAAATATTCTGCATGAAGAAATGAACATTAAGTTATTTTTTTGACAAGAAATTCTCTTAAGGTGATTAAATTGAGAAGGTTGAATGATAACGCTAAACAATAATATGAGAAATGTGAAGTTTTGTTGTTCGCTGAGAGCAAAGTTACAGCCAAGGCATATTCTGAGGCCAGAGTTACAATAACTTTGCAGACAATACCTCGCTCCTGACTTCTCGCCGTGGGAGGCTTACACTGCTCCAGTCTTGATTAATTCACCAAACACAAATAACACAAGTATTGCTGTTGTTACTTAAAAAATAAGTTTTACATATTTAATTAATTAAAATCTTGATACAGTTATTTTCTCTAGTACAACATACTCTGATAGTTTAGTACTAAAAACTGTGGAATCCACTGATATTTTTAAACAAAATAATCCTCTGATATTTTAGTACTACGATCGGTGTAATCCACTGATATTGAGAAACAGAGCAATCCTCTGATGGTCAAGTATAATGGTCAAGGACGGTGTAATTCACTGATCGTTGCAAACAGAGTAATCCTCAGATTTTTACCAATAACGGTATAATCTACCGATAGTTAGAAACAGAATAATCCTCTGTTAGTTTGGAACAGTGTAATCCACTAATAGTTGAAACACAGCCATCCTCTAATACTTCAGTATTAAGAACGTTGTAATCTACTGGTAGATACAAACAGAGTAATCTTTTGGTATTTTAGTATTATGAACGGTGTAATCCACCGATAGTTAGAAACAGAGTGATTCTCGGATAGTTTAGTACTAAAAACAGTTTAATCTACCGACACTTGCAATCAGAGTAACCATCTGATAGTTTAGTACTACGAACGGTGTGATCCACTGATATTTGTAACAGAGTAATACTCTGAAACCCATGTTCTTTACTTATCAGTCCCAAATTAGTTGCAGGCTTTAACCGGAAGTAAGGGCAAGTCAGTAAGTATTAAATTTGTTGGAAAAGGCACTTTACACTCAGTTAGCGGTCAGTAGATCGCTAAGGATGTTAGTTACGATTTCTGGTCGTTAACTTAGATAAATACTTAATACGGATATCACACGAGAACGTTGCTAAATTGGGAAGGTGGGGTACACCATAAATCCTAAAGCATTTAGGTAAGTAGGCTAGTGGCTATGATGAGCTGGCTATGAAGGTATTTGAATAATCTATCTACAGAATCTGAGCTTTCCCATACAAAAGTTTTAAATTGAATGACAGATTTCAGCGGTAAGTGCTCAGAGCTGTTTATTGAGAATTCCGGAAATAATCCCGGCTTAGAGATACCACGCAACCAGGTTTTAACCGGCTGTAGATTTAATTACATCCCGCAAAACCCCCTTACAAAAGTACCTTCCACTTCTTGAGCCATCTTAACTGGCACAGATATCACAAGTGGTCTTGGAGTTGGAGTATGCTCAATGAGATAAAGTCTACAACTCAAGAGGCATTCAACAAAGAAACAAAGAGGTATGTTCCTGTCTCACTCGTTGAGATTCTAATATCATATTCGCGCGTGAAATTTAATTTTGAAAACAAGGACAACAGGAGCATATTATTTTTAAATGGTATTTAAATCAATCTTGATGTAAGTGATAGTCACTGAAATACATTTCCTAGTGTAAAAGGTATTCTGATCGAGTTTTATGTGTGCATCAGAAATCACAAATCTTTGTAAATAAATATATGTTTAGGCAGAACATAACATATTGTTAACTTTTGTCTGTCAAATAATTCATTATTTCGTATAACTTTCTGGTGCTTAGCACTGAGTTTAAGAATAAGGAAATTTGAAACATTCATGTCAAGTATTATGGCTGTTATAATACATATTGCACTATATTTGGACTTCTTAGTCCATAATATAGAAAACACATCATATTCCTATTTTAAATTTATGTTGTTCAATTTTCAGAAGAAAATGAAGATAAGGCGAGGTAACCAAATATTCAGCTCACGTATTTCACGGCTTGCTGCAGTTCCTGTCACATCTCCGGCCCGGTAATGTGACTTATTATATAAGAGAACTTTGGAGGTAGTTTGGTTTATCACAGAGAATTTTAAGATATAAGTGGTTTTTTTGAGTAAAATAATATTGTGAATAAAATCTCCATTTTCTGGAATAAACACGATTAAAGCTGGATATACAACCCGGTATATATTGTTTTTCATAAGTCAAAATCAAGCAAAGGTAATAAATAATACAATATTAATAGTACAGTTTAATGAATATTTTATTACTATTCAAATATATTGTTGAACATTTTGTTTATCGCAGGCCTGAAAATGTATGAGCAGGGAATTACAGAATCACTATATGGCTAATCGTGCGGCTAAAACCACATATGTGGGTAACATTCTAAATAACGTCGAGGTTAGCTTGTGTTACTATTAAAGAGAAACAGTCAGTTGGACTCTGTAGGCAAAACTTAAAAACCTTTAAAGATTTCACATTTATATATTAAACAAATTCGTATATTTTAACAATATTTTAATTCGTTTAATTTAACCTCATGCATGAGTTTGAGTTGATGATTAGCGTAAGGAAAACGCTGAACAATTACTTTCAGCTTTCATTAGAAGAAAGGGAACTCGATCCAACAACTTTCCTCATTAGTCAAACTCTTTAGGTTGAACGAAGGTGAAATCTTGTCCACGCACTTTACACTTTAGTAACTTTACTTGCAGTTGAGTAATGATTTCTGAAGTTGGTCTTACTGTAATGGATTAAAACCCAGTCATTGATGAACATCATTGCGTAATATATTCTTTAGAAACCCTATATCTAAGTTATCAAGTTTCCAGAAACATTTTTATTCGAATGCAATAAAACATTATATTTCCTTTTACGTATAATTTCATACTTATCAATATTCAAATATTAACTCGAAATATTTGTCTAAGTGCAGTATAATAGTGGTTCGAGCTCGATATGTTTTTATATTTAACCCATATTATTATTCGTACAACTTTTAAAATCAAGTTACTGTAACATCTATATCACACTATAGTAATATGAGCCTGGTATTCGTTTTTCAAAAGCATTCCACTCCATAATTCCGCAACACTGAAATTAATTGGTTATCTGTATTATTGTATAACTGTATAATAGTGGCTTTAAGTGTGCATGTTACTCAATTATGTAATAACTAATGGATAAATGGTTCTGAATTTTAATATGAAAATTTTAGGATAACTGGTGTTTATTATCATTTTAAAAATCCCACCGGGCTACGTCCCAATGGTCTCTAAAGTCGCATTACACACGCGTGTAGTATATACAATAATTAATAAATGTAATCAACTGTTCTGTGTAAACACCGTTTCATGACAGCACAACAATATGTATAATTAGATTTACCACTATTTTATTTTTGTTTGCATTTATAGTTTTGAAAGTATAGATTAAGCTAGATAGTAACAACTCTTAAGTTGAACCTTTTCTGCAACAGCTGTTGGCTACATTGAAAAAACTCAGAATGCAAAATTTCTTTTTTTTTTCAAAATGTCACTCTGCATCCTAACTCAAGAACATGCCGCTATCTTTCTCTTTTGAAATAAAACTAATTAAGAGATTTTCATGATGAAAATTAATACGTGGTTTTTGACAATTAATGTTGTTTTTTATTATAGCAGTATAAAATATTATTAGTTGCAAGAAAACTTTCAAATGTCGTTATACAAAATTTTAACGAAGAAGCTGTAGCGAAAATTGTGAAATTGGATGGCTGGAAATGTAATACATTTTTTAAATATGTATGATCAAAAAATTTCAAAGGAACTTTTACATGGTTTTGCGTTTAAGAAACATAATTTGTTCAACCTAGTCTAATATATATTTATGAGCAAAATAAGATTTCCTACCTTGCGACTGTTTAAGGACAAAAGATAAAATCATCCTGGTTAGGTGTAATCATGCTACCAGTTACAACCACATGTTGGTATTTATACGCAACACGCTTTTGGTACTTCTTTCTTAATACAGGTATATCACGTAAATGTGTAATACGTACATAAATCATAGCCTTCAAATGTAGGGCATGGATGTCTAGACGTAATTCTGTAGCCATCGCTGATTAACAAATTAAGGGTCGCACTATTACTCTATCAGATTATATAGAATTATAAAAATTATTTTATTCATTTTAATTTGATTAGAGTGACTCTGTATTAGAAGAATTACTTACTATCAGTAAATAATTAGACATGCCCGAGTTTCAAACTTGTTATCTATTTAATAGATAACTATGTTCATAATTTTAGAATTAGAACCACCCTTGGCAGTCTGGCGGTTTACTAGTTTCAACAAGCAGGCGCCAAGTGTTAGTAAATTAACAAAACCTTCTCAATTTAATATGTGTTACAAAATACACGTAACAAACTAAAACTTTTAAGCAGTGTATTCTGCTTTTTTATAACATAATTTACAACATAAATATAGACATACAGTCCAATATTTTGACTCTGATCTAAAAAACGTGACCAATGTTGAACTATTCTAACCACCCGGACAAGAACAATAGTTAGATTATGAAGCTAATTTAATACATTTTTTATAAATAACTATTCAATTACATATTCAAAAGAAGCACAATTGCATTAATGTATAATCTTAATGTGATGACTAATTTCCTAGTTATGAAAGCTCAAAGTTGTATGAAGGTTAAACAGCGAAAAAATATCTTTTTAATTTTTATGAACATACAAACTAAAGTTGTTGTTTTAAAACTGTTCTCTTTATATGTGTAAAAGCGTAGAAATAATAGTTCTTAATTTTAATGTGCTTTAATGTAATTCCTTTATGTCCTCTCTAACAGGCGTTTTGTTGTTTATTTTCATTCTCTATTATCTGTACTTTTTGATACAATGGTAAAATTGTCATGTTTTGTACTCTAATTAAATATAGTGACGTGCTCATGACAGTTTAATTTCAGTATATTGTATTGTAACCAGAGAAGGTAATAGAATTAGGAACAGAAAATAGATTTTTTGGAAATTATTATATTGCTATAAAATCAATTAAAACAGTTATAGCGAAATAATAAAATTTCAAATTACAAAATAATTGCATAAAAGTACAGAATAAAGACCATATTGTGCTCATTAAAACTGCAGATTATATATCATTAGGATATTCTATGAAAATAATAAAGAAAGCACTAAGAATTATATTATTGTTTACGATTCAATATCATTTTATTATTATTATTTCAACTAATTGGTCTAAGTATTATACCACAATATGTTATATATTTACTATTATACTTAATAACACACTTAACTAAACATGGTTTTTAATTATTCAAACCGTATAAATAAAATCAGTAGAAGAAATCCATTGTTTATATCTTCATACTAAATAAAAGTAAAAAACAGAATGAATGACGAATAGTAAAATCTATATATAATTGAGGAATGTATTAACACTAAATATAAAGTTTCAGAGTATGATTGACCTATTTAATATTGGTTTAATCTAAGTTAAATTATTAAAATCTACCACCTAAGTTACAACAATGAAAATGTATACAAAAAATCTAACTCTAAATACTTATTACATTGCATATATATGTAACAAAATATTAGTATTTTTATTTAAACCTTTTTGTGTAAACATAGTTATAAATGTTCTCAAAACAATAACTTATTAATGTCTAAGAACTAATGGGGCATCTTTTTGATTTTTATCTGCTGGCATGCAATAATTATCATTAGCATTAATAATTAAGTTCTTACTGATGTAGTTATTCTTAAAGATTAATTAAAACAAATTCATTTTATTAAAATTATTTTATGAGATACAGCTCATAAGAATAACATATTCATATTTATGTTTAAATAAACCTCTAGAGAAACTAAGCAATGTGGGTAGTGTAAGCATTAATAAGGAAGAAACTCTCTGCTTACAACTGTGTGAAGGAGAGATGGAAATGTTTATCTGAACGATTTAATGACATGGATTTCTTGGAATAAATTACATTCCAAATGTAACAAATTTTTTGGATAAGTGTAACTCTTTCAAGTAATGGTAATTTGTAGTATACATACGTAATAGAGCTTTATTAATTCAGTACAATATATTAGTATTTCGCATTTAGTGTTGAACAATAATTAAGGGTTTGAATAAATTAGTGAATAAGACAAAAAAATTAATGTAAATCATTGCTATCAGATAAACAAACTTGTTTTGCTATAACTTTTTATCCGGAAATAGAAATTCATAGTTTTTACTATTTGTTTATTTCAAAATGTCTTCAAGCCTTAAATATAGTAACAGCGTAAGCTAAAATTTATATGTGAATTGAAAACGCCATTTCTATATTAAGGAGCAGTAATTAGTACTGTATTGTCTGTTTGAACTGCACTCTTCAAGACTCCTAAATCAACTCAACTTCAGGACTTAGATCACACATATAATTATTTATTGACCTTTCAGAACTGTTATCTTTCTAATAAAAAACAATGCACTAAAAAGTCATTAGTAAAGAATTGAATATGCCTTTATTTAATTTGACGCAACACACAAATTAACGTATTTGGTGTAATAAATAGAAATATGAAATCACTAAATACATTCTACTAGGATTTAAACAATATTCAAATCAACATGATACAATTCACATATTTGTTTTGTAATTAACTGTGAAAAATTTTACCTTATATCTAGTAAGTGTAAAAGATTCATTAAAATATGGATTTCAGGAATATCTAAAAACTATAACATACACTGAAAGAAACTACGGCACATATTAAAAGCGTTAGTCAATTTATTTAATGAACTTTTGGAAGCGAGACGGGAGTAGGTTAAGTTCGTTGGTAATGCTTGATTATTCTCAAGTTTTTAAGTAATTTTGCTACTTGTTAAATGAAATATATTTTTTTTTAACTTGTTCAGTAAGTACTACCTCAGATAGTTCTTTCAAATAGTCTAGAAGTAGGCCTCAGGAGAATTACTTGGGACCAGTCTTTTTTGCCTATACAACGCCGATTTGATCACTTGTCTTTGGCACTGCAGCGTCCACATGGATGCAGACGACTGTCAGCTGCATTTCTCTTACGAGCCAATATAGTATAATACATCGATAACTAACACTAACTCTTGGTCAGTCAAGTTAAATTCTTAAGATTTTTTTTGTAATCGCTGGGATTTTGGTGCTTTCGTAAAGGATAAAATATGAATATGTAAAAGGCAATCTTGGAAATTACTCTGTATTGTGTGTTAAAACTTCGGAATTGTGTTAGAGAACATGACCGAATTGGACAGCACTGGAGAGACTACGTGCCATTCCAGCGTCGGATCAGTTCATACGAGTATGCACTGTAAAACTTCCTATACTCTCAGTATTTTACTATTTCTTCCCTTTATATGGTAATATTATATAGAGGGAGGACTCTGAGAGGATCCAAGCACTGTAAGTTTTGTTTACTGCCCAAGGATATGAGACTATTTGTCATGACCATGTGTTTTATAATACTGCTACCTGGCTAAGGGTAAGATGTACAAAATTAAATAATGACTTAATGTTAAACGTTAAAAAAACTATAAGTGCCTACGTTTGGAAAACAATCAAAACGATTTATTTGTAGTCTTAGTCTAGTCTTGTTACGATCATGAGCAATCAGAATATGGTAACTTGGATATAGTTTATCTTTAGTACATATATGTTGTTATTTCATAAGATATTACCATAACTGTCGTTAGTACCTCCAATTAAACAGGCTTTTCATCATTCATTTTAATTATATCATATATTTATTGTAATATCTGCATCATCAGCAATATTCTAAGAGTTAAAAGCGTAAATAAAATATAGTGAGGTTTTTTTTAATGACCGACAACCTACGATTTCAAAACTTCCAAAAATAAAGAGTTAATTTTTATAATCATTCACAAAATGTATCGGTAGTCTTACAATGGTAAAAATGATGATTATGGTTTATCTGTACATCCTCATCGCAAGTGATAGAATACTTGTCATTTTAAAGCTATAGTATCCTCCTTTTTTTTTAACAATATAGTCATTTTAACGTATTTAAAAAAGATGCTTTTAAATTAATCTTTTAAATAAGCAGATTCATAGGTTCTATACTGTAATATATATTTTTAACGATGTTTCCAAAAACTGAACTCTTGTTTTCAATTAAAAAAAATTATATTGCGAGGAGGCACCACTGGTTCGACTGACAGAACCGGCAAATAGTCCTCGAACCACAACTAATGGCAACCAATTTACACTTCTAATTGTTTTGTAAACACTATGTTTAATTTTAGTCAATGTTTATACTGTTCAATGAACCTATCGACAATTGTTCGTATATTTACTAAATTCCATCAGTGACAAACTGTCCTGAATCACCATTGATTTATGAAATAAACAGACTAGTAGATTAACAGATGAGGTGCAACTGTAATTGTATTTATACATACGATTATTTTAAACCCATATTTTTGGTGTTAGTCAGGATTCCAATTATTTTTATTTGGTGAAGAATGAGTTCAAGTTTGTAAAAAAGTCGCTGTAAATGGATAAGAGGAGAGAACAAAGCGCTTTCCTTTGTTGGAAGGTAATCAACTCTTTTTCCACCTCTGATAGACTTTATTGTGTTTAGATCATCCCTCCCTTTTACTACAGAGTAAAGGAAGCACGCAATTTTATTCAAACATTATTATCATGTAAGTTAAAACTAAATTTATATTTGTGTTTAATAAAAACTTTGACCTTTCATAATGCACAAAAAAACGCTATTGTAATAATCACATAGCGTCCTATGGAGCGATCATTTCGTTTAGTCTAAGTAAAATTTGAAAATAATTTACAAATAAATAAATAATTATGTAATCATTTATTCCCTATTTCTCCAACTAATTTATGTTCTAATATAAATCAATTATATTTAGGCAAAGTTTAAGACGATATAACACTAACAGAAAACAGTTTAATTTTACTCACGTTACACCACAACTCGAAATATTATTTCTATAACTGAGCCTGTTATAAATAATTTTACTATATAAAGTCACTATAAATATAACTCTATACATCAATATTTACCCAAGAAGCAGCTTTCACTTCACAAAGGTTCATATTCAACATTATTAAATAATCTTATAACCCTTGTAAATAATCATTTGAAAAGTATAACTTTTACGCAAAATTGTTCCCCTTAAAAATAAGTGGCAATTCGAAATTAGCACCAAACAAATATTTTAATATATGTAATACAAATTATTATAAAATAAATTATTAGTTATAAAAAAACTATATAAATTCTCAAATTAACAATTATTATAGGCTGTATATATTAGATATGAATAACCGTCATTAATCCAATTATTTAAAGAACTATTGAATAATGAACCATTCTTCTGGTTTACAGAATTTTAGAAAATTTCAACAATCCTTTAAACTACTAAGCTACACATAAAATGTATATTTTGCTTATTAATATGTTTTTGTTGTATATATTTCGTAATTTTTATGTTTGAAACTACTCAATCTAAAATGTATAAACATAAAACTATAAAATTGTAAATTCATTTATGATATGAAATACGTACATACCTAGATTGCCTAATGGTGGTCTGAGAGCCAATTAGGAAATTAGGCGCCTGTCTCCTAAGTCACTTAGGCATACACTGATTTCTAATAGGTCTCATTATACTTGGTTATTAGTACGCACATTAATTAATATACGTTCTCAATACTTTTATTCTTGATATTTCACTTTAAATATCCACTTTAGACATCGGAGTAAAAAACTAGTAGAAGGTTACATACTAACTCTGTTGCTCCTATTACTCTATTCTTATAAATAACGTAGAATTATACCACACCCTGTGTCGCTAAGGTCAAACGCATGCATTTTAAATTCCATAGCAAATACAGACCTTAAGATAGTCTGCGGGCAGACCGACAGACAATCATAAAGATTTAATTGATCTCTGTCTCTTGGAGACCGAACAGAGACCGTATCAGCTTATTTAGTAACAGCATTTAATAAATTACGTCTAAATCCCATGGATATATGATTCTTGTTTATATAGAAATTAAGTTTCATGTTACATTCAAAGCCTATATATTAAATCATTTGTTAAATTCACATTCGTTGTGATTAATTAACGACTTTGATAATACTTTTGTAATTTACGGTGAATAAACAATCACCCTTTATATTTTCAACAGTTTTATGTGAGGAATTTCACAGCATTGTTTTCTTTGCCCTGTTTTAAAACCGATTGCCTACTTGCTTCAGTAAACATATTGGAAATTTATCAAGAAATTACCAAATTACTACTCTTTCTTGTTTTAAAACTCAGAGTTTGGGCCAAGTTTGTATTTTCTCATTGTTAAATCCTCAGAGCTAACACGTTTGCAATCGATATAAAGGGATCAGTATTTCTTATCCATTATTAAAAATGTACTGAATAAACTAGACAACTCAGTGTTACGTTAATCAGCCTAATTAACAAAATAAGTTCAATAGCCAATCTGGTAAGTGAACTTTGGTTCATCATTTGTAACCCTCTCAAGTGGGACAGTAAACCAAATATTTGGTGGCAATCCATTAAGGTGGTTTGAAGAAATGTACAGTATTACAACATTTTAATATGTTTAAGTGCATTCTTCAATCAAGACGGCTGATACATTAGTAAGTCTGGTAAGATCATTTTGATTAAGAGACTTTAATATTAACTTTATGAAGCTATAAATTTGCACAGACATCACAGTATAATTACAGTAGTCGCTCTGTAAATTGTGTAATAAGTTGAAAATTTGTTTTATTTTGTCCAGGACCTATGTAATAAAGCTATTAAATCACTGTACAAAATATTTTATATAATTCATCTTAACGAAAATCTTAGAATAATACTGTGAACTCTATAAATTCTGTAGTTCATCCCCTTAGGTACAAAAGTGATCTCTGTATTGATTTAGTAGTTAGATTATAGAATATAATGTTAATGTTTGTTTAGCATTACTCCAACTATTCCATAGGGATCACATACCTATTTCGTATAGCAGCAGATAAATGCTTCTATCTTAGTGGCTCGCACTTTTAGTTATAACGGGTAGCCAAAATATTCCCAACCCAACTAATAATTTTATCATTTTGTTTGAAAAAGGTTACAAATTTTCAGAGTTGTTTTTATGAATACGTTATAACATCTCCCGAAAGACCTTTAATGAATTCCAAAGTTACTAATCCACTTCCTAAAATGGCGTAACTAAAAAATAGTAAATGAATATAGTGATAACTTGAATTGAAGATTGTAATGAAACAAAACCAACAATACCAAACAATCCGATTTTTGGCCTTTCTGTTTAGATAAATGAACACATAAATGATAAAACTGTAACTTTACTTGTCCTTTATGATCATTTCACAGTGATCATTACCGTGGTTAATTTTTTATAATGGCAATTTATTTTGAATTAAATATATTTTATAACTTTTTTTCTCTATATTTTCATTAAAGAAAACAGTTTTCATAGTTATTCGTTTCCCATGTAACTTTGAGTTGGCAGAAGCATGAACTTAATATTCGTATTCATAAAAGAAACGTTTGTGCTAAATAAAGAGAACTGTACTGATGAGACAATGAGAATACCACTTCTTCTATATTACATTATTCTCTAATATAGATTTCACTATAAAGTGCTACACTAAAATAAAGGTAAAGTAGAACAAACTCAAAATTCTCAAATTAAATTTTTCACAATGTTTTACGTAACTGTATTACATTAGCAAATTAAAAACTTCAAAAGCTGAAATTACTAAAGGAAATTTGGCAACAAACGTTTTTATGACAAGACATGACGTTTCCTTCACAACTACAGTATACACCTGTATACTGTCAATTAGAATGTAATTGGATTGGGTGTTGAGGGTTGCTTAAAAACCCAGTCATTTGATTCAGTGAAATAAATGTGAGTCTATCTAAATATGGACTTTGAATGACTAGGTGTAAATTTAACAATAGACATTTTTATGGTTCAAAGGATTTTTTTTTATTTTATATAAACTTTTACGTATTATTGAAAGTTCACTAATCTTCGGTTTTAGTCAAGAAGCCGAGACCCAATCAGCATTATACAAGTAAAAACCTAGTTTTTCTTAAAATTAGATACAGGAATTGTTATTAAGAATTAAATTGATCGTCGCCCAAGCTATTTTAGCTTTACAGCATGAAAAAATTGAATTATTATAATATATTGTTCTCTATATTATTAATTTTTTTTTTCAAAATGTGTTATATCTCTGTGAATTGGCACCCAATAACGTGTTATATGATTTTGGGAATTATAGTAAATACAGTCTTAATGGATATACTTTATCTTTATTTTAAGGAATTGATTTTTGTAGATATTTATAATAGGTAAATGTTCCAGCTGTTCTTTTAAATAATAACATGAATCAACATTATTTCATAATATTAATAGTGTGAATTTTTTCTTTAGAAAAATACTTCTTTAGAAATTTGAAGTATTTTTCCATATTCTCCAACGTATTCAGCTAAAACCATAGACGAAACAAAAAAATATGCTATTTCAAAAGATCATTATAATTAGCTATAAGAGTGTTATAGGAAATTAACATACACTGCAACAAGTATATAAGAATGAAATTATAACCAATCATTAACCGCTAAATAGACTTCCATAATTAATAAATAAAAATATGTATACATAATATATCACTCTTTCATTCGTATGGAGCACGTATAAGATGATAAACTGTAAGTTTGTTTTCTTTATACTAGTGATATTTTTTATTTTGGGCAAAATTTATGACTAGGCCATATTTTACAAAGAATATTAGAAGCAAAGAGGATATCGGTTGACTTCAAACCATACCAATCCTGGTAAAATAAATTATGTAATTTAATAATATTTTCTAATTTACCCTAAGCTTAATGTTAAGGAGTGAATCAAAACGAATCATCATACTCGTCTACTTTTTGGTTCCCTATAGGGTTTTGCTTTAGATAATAAAAATTTAGCAGTTAATACAAGACCATACTGCTTTAAAACACCACTTGAGACCAGACACTAGGGGATGAATAATCAATATATCCCGACCGCCATAAACAATGCAGTAAAACTCGTCCACTCAATGAAATATCAGGCTATGTTTTATCGTCCTGGGGACTGAATGGAGATTTGACATTTCACACTTATCTGCTTAATATCTATATCAAGGACTTAACAGCATTGCGTCACCATTACCTACACTATTATTTCTCACAGATTTTTCTCATATTTTGGCATATTGATTCAATTTGCTTATATAATAGACAGATCTTACAACATTAATTGATTCCTATTAGTTTTTCAAGTTATTCAACTTACGCTACAAAAGGTAACTTGCCTAGTAAGGAATTAGAAATTATGTACGTGGTAAAATGCTGGTCCTTCACTACTGAAAGGTGTGTTGAGTAAAAATGCTTAGATATTAAATATTACAACAAATATTTTTCCGGACATTTGCTATCGTTCAGTGAAACAAAAAATTCAGTGACTTTTTGTTTCTCTGAACGATGGAAAATGTCCGGAAAAATCCTGTTTTTCCTTCACAATCCTTCTATCGTCAAAAATAAACTTCAAACAAAGAATTGCACCTATAATATTATTAGTCTATTGATCAAAGACCAGTTATGTTCCATAAAGCTCATTTAATTTATTTTTTATTTATCTATTTACATGCACTGTTTCAGGTATAAAAACCTAATTACAACAGATCAGTACTAAAAACGAAACAAACACTAATACTTGTAAGCAAGTATAAAGTATTCATTACAAAAACTAATTAACTCAATACAACATATACAAAAATCATACATAACAATTAATAAAAAAATCTACTAGCAATAAGAAAGAAACAATCACTTATTAAATAGAATGAAAAACTACGCTATATAAGTTATACCAAACTATGGTTTGTCTAATTACGGTTATAAACATTTAAATATCAAGCACAGTTAAACGCACCCTTCTGAATTCACTTAAACTACTGTTAAAAATATCTAAATATTGAGCCATTGATTTGTAAAGCCACATCATTGAGACAATAGGAGAGTTGGCTAATATATAAGTTTTAGAAAAAGTTATAGCAAACAAATAGTGGATTCTAGTTTTAATTCCAGGAACATAAATTTTTATTTGCTGTAGAGAAGACGCATCTTTAACTTAATATCTAACAAAGTGTAAATAAATGAGTTAGCAATGACGTCTGGTCTGAAGACTAAAAAAACTGAACATGCTGAGTAATTGATTATAAGAGATAAGATCTGAGTAAACCCAACTCTGTAAAAAAATAAATATCGTAAAAGTCTTTGTTGAATATGGCTATGTTTTATACATGGATATTTAGTGTGGAGACCAGACTGGTGCAGCATAACCTAACTGAGATTGTACCAAAGTAAAATATAACGCTTTAAACGTGCAAACTGAGCCAAACGTAACTGAACCTTCCCTTAGTATTAAACCGAAACTACGGAAAACCTTAATCCAAAAACCGTTATACACTTATTCGTTGTACGAATCGTACTGCCTCAATTGCGTTGAAGTTCTCTGCTTCCCATTGAATACCTGATTGGGAATAGTTCCTAGATATTAGTTTAAACCACAAATAGAATAAGTACCACAGAAAGAAAAGACATCTTTGGATGTGGTTGTCATTTTTAAAGAATCAAAGGTCGACGCTTACATGAACAGAGATGGCTCATGGTGGTTACATACAGTAATTCGTCATGTTGTGGTAGGTGATATCAATGTTTTATTTGATAGTAGTTATAGAAGTGCTCGTTCCAGGACCACAAACAATTGGTCCGCGAGCTCTAGCGACTGGAAAGGCGCTCTTCAACATTAGTTAGACCGACATAACAACCGTGTCAACCTGCGGCTCCAGACTACGGCAGATAATTGATGCCTCGGGTGATCTCCCGAACTCGCCTAGTCAGTATCTGCTGGTCTGCGCTAACCCCTACTAATGACGGACACCGAGATGGGCCCTGACCACAGACGAAATGGCGCAGTTAATCTAGCTATGACAATGAAACCAAAACTGAAAATGTAAGTACTAATGTGCAGGTTAAGAACATCATCGTGGTTTCCTCTTGGAAAGATTCATCTTTTTGCTTTTTTGTCGATAACTTCTACGGTAATCTTAAGTCTGTGAGAGGTCGTGCTCTGAACATTTTTGAACCCGAGATGGGCAGAATAAGGCTTAAAAGAGGATTAGTATCTCATAAAATATCTTCCTGTATGTGCTGGTGGGTATTAAAAGTGATTAGTATTATAAAACTATTTGGTTTTACTATTTGTATTATACATGTACAGTTTGAAGTAGCCTAAATAGAAAATTATGAGATAAAACTATTTAAGATATTATTACTTAGACGTAAACCTGTAATTTTTTTGGATATGGCTGAAGAACAGGTGTACAACAATAAAGAAAGGATGTTAGTACTTGAAGTTGAACCTGACAAGAACCTTGACTGTTCAAGACAAGTTCATCCATGTGGAGAGAAGTTCTGATAATAGAATCGGAGTTCCTAAAAGAAGTATGCATTGCTCTTTCCTGATTGTACAGATTATTGTGAACTAATATTGTGCCGCAACTATATGTATATATAGTAGTTGTATGTATATACATACATACATATATTATATATATATATATATATATATATATATATATATATATATATATATATATATTGTGTGTGTGTATTATATATTTCAACCGTTTACTCAGGAATTTAATTTTGTATGTATGAATAGAGAAATATTACGTTTCAAAATACACCAATATATTCACGCACAAAGCTTAATTTATCCGGGCACGATATCAAACAATTACATACATTAAATAAATGTTCAATGCGTGCTGAGGTTTTGTCATCACATTATCAGTTATGACACGTGGTTCGTATAGAATGGAACAGGAGAGCATGCTTGAGTTTAAAGTAGAAATCCCATCTGTCTATCCTTTTTTAATATTTAAATATATTTTATTATTTCACAAATTGTCTTAAATTATTCCCACACCACGTGTCATATAACTGGCTGTGCTAATGCGTGATGTAAAATTTGTCAATGGCAAAATTTTTCTGTTTTACAAACTGTATGAATGAGTACCTGCATAACTATGTTAAATGTGTAAATGCGGTATAATTATATTCAGTTTACTAATACAATTCTGAGTTACCATTATGGCACCTTCTAAGACCAATTTAACGATATTCTGTAATACTTAGCCAAGTCCCATGGAATGATATGCACTATCATTTAACTTCTTTCTTACATAAAAATGTAAAATTTCAAATCTTTATGACAGTTCATTTTCTAATATCGTGCTTACAGACAGACGGAAATTTAATGTCCCAACCAGTCAAGTGTCAGATTACTTACCTTACCGCTATCACTCAAAACTTTTAATTAGAGAATTTTTGACATCTGAAGAATTATAATAATAAATTCACTTACCCTTATATTCAATAACCCTTAAAAACGAAGCGACACAAACAATCCTCCATTTTACCATTTTAAATTATTAGTTGTTTTCGAGGTAGCAATTTTTAATGAGTATACTCAAGTGACATATAATTAATAAAAACTATTTTTAAGAATGGGATTAAGACATTTTAATTTCCCTGTTACATATTTAATGTTTCTGGGTTATTAAGGCCAGTTTAAATATCTCTTAGTTACGAAAGTATCAAAAAGATGACTTAAATAGGAAAACTTTCTTGAACATATTCTTTAATAAAAGTGCAAATTTTAAGGTCAGTTGGGAAATTTCCTTTATTTGCGGAACAATTTTATTAAAGTTAAATATCCTTAAACATGTGCTTTATTAAAAGTTGAAGATAAATCAAAGATACGTGCTGACTGGTTTATTTCTAAAATAAAACCAAGTAATAAATAAGGCCAGTTTAAATATCCCTTAGTTACGAAAGTTTCAAAAAGAAGACTTAAATAGGAAAACTTTCTTGAACATATTCTTTAATAAAAGTGTAAATGTTAAGGTCAGTTGGGAAATTTCCTTTAGTTGCGGAACAATTTTATTAAAGTTAAATATCCTTGAACATATGCTTTATTAAAAGTTGAAGATAAATCAAAGATACATGCTGACTGGTTATTTCTCAATGAATTACCTGCTTCAAAGTGCTCATATTATTTCTAAAATGAAACAGAATTATAATTAACTGGGATATGACTATGTGAATGTTAACAGGCATTCATGTTAGTAGGTTTTGTTTTTTTCCGAGTATCAGCCATTTGTATAGATATATTTTTTTTAACAAGGTTGCCTCTGATATATCACGAATTGTTTGGCACCCACTTCCAGCTCACACACTCGATCACGACGAACGACCAGTCCACATCTACAGCTACCAATGATATCGAATGTTGTTATAACCGGATATGCACTAGTTAACATGGCATCTACAACTACCCTTGACTTTAAATTATAGGTGTTTCCTCAGTAGAGAGGTATTTTTAATATTTCTTGAAAAGAAAACTTTGATGTTAAGGTTAAGAGCCATATGACAATTTTTAAGTAACATTAGGCACATTTTAGGTACATATGATTCTTCTGTTTTTATTCCTCCAGATATCTACTATTAATATTTCGTACATATTAACAGTTTTGTTTATTGTAATCTATTTCATTATATGCAACGTTTAAGGGTTATCATATTTCATGGTGATTTTGATTTTCAACTTTGTTATGTATCTAGTATAACCCAAGATAAAACATATTAATAATTTTAGCATGTTTATTTAACGACTTTAATAGCTTTAACACAGATAATATCTTAACATGTGTATCAAATAATCAACTATTTAAAATATTTTCTCAAATTATGCGGTAAGAGAGAGACTTAATCTTACAGTAAATAATTAAGTGTTTATACTGAACGTGTAACTATATATCTAGATTTCTTTTACATTAATTCTCTATTTAGATATTTTAAATAGCAATTATTATTATTACACCGTTGATATAAAGTAAACTATAAACCCAAATCCTATGGGTAAACCCTTGGGTAGTTAGATAATGGACTTTATATAGGTCCCACCCTTTGCGGTCACCCTTATCGTAACGGTATGCTCCACGTTATGCATCTAGTAATTTGTATAGAGCTATTGAAATAAGCTAAATAATGACACAAGTGATTATGAATTTGATCTAAAATTGTATTACAAATAGTTGAATATAAAAATCTAAAACATGAATATTATGTATTACAAATAATGGTTCCAAAATTTCTAAAACTGGAAGAGAGAAAATAGAGAAAACATGATTTGACAATGGTAATTACTGTATAGTTACTTTTTTAATATCTCTAGATTATTATTAGTTTCTAGCCTTTGAGAATTACAACTTAACATAGTTATTTATATTGCATGTACTGAAGCTGGCATTAAAAATCAATCGAATATTATATTCTTCAAATTTTAATGTTTTACGTTTTAGATTAGAAAGTTTCCAGTAATCCTTATTATTGCTTGCAGTAAGCTAAACAATTTTTACATAATTATTAATAAAACTTGAATAATAAAGTCCTTTGTTAATACTATAAATTAATACTTTCGAGTATTTGGTAAATTATTACCATTAATCTACTGATAAAAGTTTTTATTTATTGTTAATTAAAACCAAAGTGAAATACCCTATATTTAGTGTTTAAATATTGAATGAATTAAAGGTTAAATAAATTGTGTGAACATTAGCACATACTTTAAAAGAAACCTATTTCCTTTATAAATGAATTCGAAGAAATAGTGGTTAGTTGCCTGTAGTTAATTTATCTTTTTCTCTCCAAGCTGGTCTATCAAGTCTTTGAAACACTCCTCTGATTTGCATTTAGAAGAGAGAAACAATGTAAATTATCCTCCTGTGGGAATAATATCAGAGAAAAGGTAAATATGAAGCTCGTATCAGCTTTAACGTGTTTTACCTCGCTATTGTTTAAAAAAAATCATTTTTCGCCCATTGTGGTTACGTAGGCAATGGTAATGAACTTGATGCACTTTTTGTACTCTAGAATTGCAGTCATGGATGTATAGGCTCGTTGACATTATGTTATAACCCTCTGTCTTACCTTACCTTCAGTTACCTTACCTTCAGTTAACATTCCGTGCTATAATGTCAAAGCAATCCTATATCGATACGAAACGTGTAAATATTCCCAGTTCATTCATTAGAAGGAGTACTTTAGCAATAAAAAAATAATATTCAGAATAACTTTCGTGGTTCAACCTTTAATCACTGCCATCATCTGCAATAAATTTTAGATTTTATTATTGCTGTTGGTATTTACAGTACACTACTACCTTTCAAAAAGGTTGGAATGTCCCGTTTCAATTGAAACCAAAATATGTGTATATATTTATATATTTTAATTGTTAGTCCTTAATAACCTTAAACATTATAAAGCAGAATATAGTAAAACAGGTCCTGACGTTCTTAAATGATACGCTTACTATCAAGTGGTATTTAATTTGTATTTGTACAAATAATCATAAGTTATCATTGCACTAAAGATTTATACTGCAGTAAACTTGACAATTACGCAAAACCTCAGCGACAATTTGGTTCTGGAATTACTGTTATTGTGCTACAGTCAGCATGACTTCCACGTTGAGATTAGTTTTTTATTATATCCAGTTTTATGATATAATGAAAATTTTCATAGTCAAGCTATTTTGGGTGCTTGAAATAAATAAAACTGCATTGTAAAATTGTTTATGTTGATTTGTACTTTCATCTAATCTAAAGATATAAAATTATGTCATTTTAAGTGTCATTCCAGCCTAAACCTAGTTTTTTAGTGGTAATATTAATCTTAATTGTACTGTTCGTAAAGTATTATAAAAAAGCCAACATATTTTGGTGATTAATTTTCCAAGGAAAAATCGAAACCAATAAAATTTTATTCTTTAAAAATTAAATCAGAGCCTTTTAAGGGTACTGTAGATAAAGGCGATTTTTCGTTGCTAACTAAACAATGTCATAAATAATAATCTATTTCATTAGAAAGGAATTTTTAAGTTAACATACAATTCCAAAGATGATGTTGTATATTTAATATCCAATCGACCTTTTTTTTAAAGATACTTGAGACAGAAATACGCTTTCAGGGGACACGTGACAGAATCAGGTACGGAGAAATGAAGAGGAAAGGCAATCCCGATCTACTAATATCGTGATATCCCATTAAATATAAATGAGACACATAAGAATGTATATGATCACATTATTCTACACTTTATATAAAAAAACTTATTTGTAAGTAACCTACTAAAGATCTCAAATTAACTTAGTTATTATGTCACATAGACGTAGTTAATTTCATAAACAATAAAATAGTGTTTTTCACTTTGGAGTGAAACACGGAACAAAACAACCGTGTACATTTTTAGTATTACTAGCTATGGTGAATAAATTATTGATTTATTGTTGAGTTTTTTTCTTAGTATTTCATAATGGTTCATTATGACACAATGGTTCAAAAAAGTTTGTGTGTGTGTTGAACGGTGCTTGAGAATACTTTAGATTCAAAATTTGATCCACTGGAAAATGTTTTTTTTAATGAATGTTTAATTTCTAAGTAGTTGATGGTTTTTTTATGTTTACCATTGGATCCGGCATACTGCGCTACTATACGTAATACTAGGTGAACTGGTACCTAACAGATGTTAACATTTTCAGCTGTCGTGCATTAAAGAGGCAGAAACATGTTTTACATTTACATTTTCTAAAATGTTAAATTATTTTAAAGTGTTTGATCAGTAGTGTAAAGAAGATTGAAAATACGAAGTTATTATTTAATTTTAAATTTGAATTGTACCAATTATTAATAAACCATCTAATGCAATGAAAATACTATTTAAACACTGTTATAAAAACTGTCTTATTGTACAAAACTGTGAATGTTTGCACAAAATGTGATCGAATCTGATTAGTTCCCTTGGCATTATTTGCAGCATATTTACTGTAGTTAAGGAAATGCAAATGAATAACACACTCTTTCCTTTATACCAGAAGCTTATGCCCTTATACATATTTCTTGATGAGTAAAAACATCAAAATCATTTCAGCAACAGATATTAATCTAAATTCGATTCCAGAACCAGCAAATTTGATCATTTTCTTGGTCAGTGAAACAGCATTAATCAACTGTGGAACCATAAATAAATTAAACCAGGAGTGAATTTTAACAACCTGAGCAACCTCAAAATGATAGCAGAAACGATTTAGTTGTACAATATACCTACTTTTGTAATTGTGACAAAAATGTAACTATAACACTTGAAATGTTTAAACCTAAAGGTATTTTACAAGTGCTGGTAGTAGAAGCTTTTTGACCCAATGAGGTCTTGAAAGAAACAACTTTATATATTTTATAGATCAAGTAAATGTATTCAACCGAAACTGAATATTCTTTTTACCGCAGTAACCGTTAAGGAGTACCAAGTTATATTTTTTCAACATAGGATCAAAGAGGTAAACTATAACTATGTCACTTGAACAATTTTTGATTGAAGGTAAATTAAAATAGCCGAATAAAAACTTTATGGTCGAAGTTGGTTTTCGTTATTACAAATTTTCTTAATCTGAACACGAGGCACACTCTAGAATAGTACTTAAAATATCTTAGACAGAAAGTGAATTTAAACGGAAGGAACTTGATTCTTTATAACCAAATTAGTTTATCGAGACTTATCTACAACATGAGGCCTGGTGATAAAGTTATGAAAATTTCCATTAGAAATGCATTGCAGCTAAGACATTTCCTTTATTGAAAAAACCTGTCATAAAGTAATCAACTGTTCCATGTAAATATTATAATATTACAAAAATCATATGTTTAATTAGTTTAAGAACCATTTGAAATGTATTGAAATTTATAGTCTTGAAAGCATAAAGTAAGCATAATAGTAACATGGACACTAACATTATATATATATATACATATATATATATATATATAAGATAAGCTTACTTCCATTCATAAACTCTACAGAATGCAATATATATACAATATATATATATATATATATATATATATATATATATATATATATAATTATATCATTATGCACTATATAACCACCATGCATTATATTATTAATTACGGTTTTCTTAGGTTTAAGGATTACTCTCTACTGAGCTAAAATAGTTCAATTGTTACTGAAATCGTCGGAGCAAATCATTAAATTATCATTTAGTGTTGGAGGGAAATTAGAATGTTATACAAACTGTTTCAATCTACAACCCTAGGTTCCAAACACTGTTCTTAAACTTATATCGAAAATGGATCGGGACATTTGAATAGCTTTGAGTGACTATCAGTTATGTCAGGATCGTTTGAAATGGCAAAGAAAAATATTACGTAAATATAGTTTCCTATTTTCAGCAGATAATTTCGTATTAAGCCGCTGGTAACTGCTAGTCCAACTATAATAACTATACACAGCTTTATAAGAAAGTAACTTAAATGTTCTAGCAAGACGAGCAAAGTTGTTATATGAATGTTGCTTAATGTCAGAGGATTTTAAGAACGATATCAAAGTATATTTAACGACATAACATTATTATGGCCGTTATGACACATAGGCATTGTTTGACAAGATGGAAAGCGGCTTTATTTAAGCCTCTTTCAAATATTGGCACCAACAAAGTGTCACGCAGCACTGTAAGGAGTGTGGTAATATAAAGTGTCATTATACTGAATTTAGTAGTTGTGAATATGACCGCAATAATCTATTGTCTTTGTCAGTGATATATACCACAAGGACATCATAAATGGTAATATAGTTATCTTTGATGATTGTAAATAAAATAATGAATAAAAATTCCAAAACTGTTGGTGTAATAATATCTGTGGAATGACAGATATTAAATCATTGACGCTGTATAAGTTTTAAAAATAAATTCTTTAACAATCGTCAGTGAATGGTATTGATTAACTTGACAAATTATCTCAAAGAAAAATAAAAAAAGCAATACAAAAGCAATCAAGTCTTACATTATAAAACATATTATTATATTCCTTTTCATCTTTTCTAGATGAAAGTTTAGGATATCAAAAATTTATGACAGACACAACTAAGTGTTCGTCAAGAAGTTATTGAAATATTACACTCTGCATTATTTTGCGTACAGCTATGATTGCTTCGCACTCAACAATGAATGAAGTTATCTATACTATTATATAAAAAGCTAATGGTGCCTTTGTATCTTTTGCTGTAATTACTGATGAGGACAGAGGTTATCCCGATATTGAATTAGGAAGTTTTAGTAAAAATATACTTTTAACTTTAAATCTGACCAAACATTAAGCATGTAGTACTTGATCTTTGGTGTAATGCAGACATGAAAGACAAAGGTACCATCTAACTTTTGCTACAGCTTTAAAGACTGTTATAAAATAAATCAGTTGTTTTTTTTAATAAACTATGGCTTAACAGAAATAGCTTAAACCGGAATGAACTAAAATGGCCAAATATATGCACTTTATGACCTAAATATGTTTGTCAGTCCTGTATACGTGTATATGTTCTTGGTTGGGACATCAACACAGAATTAACTACCATTTTAAAATGACATAGAGCCCCATGATTCATTAAATTCAATCTTGATTTTAGAACTTCTCTGGCCTAAAATAGTTAATTTTTTACTGAAATCGTAAAAATATTTGAGATATTTGAGTTATTTTTCGGTACTTATTAAAACTGTTTCACGCAACGGCTTGAGGGCTCTAAATCACTGTTATTTAAACTCATATCTAGAGCTTATCATAAGATTTGAATATTTTTCAGTGATTATGTTCTGAATTTAATTTAAAATAATTATTCCCACGATATTCCTGTTATTTTTAGTATTAAATTACGTTAAATGCCGCGGATAGCTGCTATTAGCTAATTCACATAATTTAATAAATGAAAAAAAGGAAAACAGCAAGTTTTATAGAGATAGAGAGAAGATATCGCAAAAAAAGCCATATTAAAAATGTACTAGGGGAGACCGGGGCAAGTTGACGACGTTAAGGAATAAATATTTTTAATAAAATATTGTGATAAAAATAAAAGTCTTACGATACATAAGAGTTAAGTATAAGTCTTTACCTACATTTAATTTTTTTTTAATTATCATAATATCAATTTTTTGTTTGTAAATTTTAGTTCTTATGAAACAATGCAAAAATGTCATCTTGCCCCACCCCCGGGGCAAGATGACTTTTGCATAGGGGCAAGATGACGAATGTTATGGAGGTTTAAATAAACACGCTACTTTGTAAAAGAAAAGGCTGCTAGTCATTTTTATTTATGTACAAAAACTGACAAACTAGCAGTAGTCACAAACAAATTCCCCACCTTCGTAGCTTGTACAATTCTCGTGCCACCATTCACTGCACTTGGAACACTGGATCCACTCTTCAACTGGAGGATCGGAGTATTTTTCTTCACACCCAGGACATCTAACTTCACTGCCTTTTGAAGTAGAAGCTGTGTTCATACACCTAGGACGTTTTTTGTAGGGTCCAAACTTGAGTTTCTTTGAAAACCTTTGAAGCTCGAAGCTCTTCTCTTTTCTTTTTTAAGCGCTCTTTTTCATCCTTCATTTCTTGCTTTACTTCCAAACACATTTTTACTGGCGTGCTTGTTATAATACTAGAACTTAAACTTCTGAACTTTTCTTTTCTTATCCTTTGGTTTTACCTTTAGGTAAAGGCTTAAAGTCGAAGGACACTTGTATTCTTCTTTACCGGGATTGGGGCACAGTCTACTAGGCCTACTGTTTTCTTGGCGTTCACTCAGCTCAATGGTTTCTTCTTCAGGTTCACCTGGAGTTTCTGTTGTATTTGATGTTGTTGATTGGATAGTAGGATTTTCATCTTCATTATAGCTAGGGTCTAGGCCTACATCCAGGTTCTGATCAGTTGTTTGTGATGCAGCAAAGTCATGTTCGTCGAATACAAGTGGATTATAAGGTTCTATTCCTGTGGACCTGAAACCCACTAACGGCATTGCCAACAGTTGCAGCCTTGAAATAAGCAATGGTCAAAAGCTCACCAATTTTAAAGTCACTGATGGTCTGTCCTGGATTATTGACCATGAAGTTGTCACAAGCTTGACTGTAAAAGGTTTTCAGCGAACCAAAGAATGAAACGTCCAAGGGCTGAAGACGGTGTGTTGTATGAGGAGGAAATCCAACCATAACAATATGGTTATCTCTGCATAAGTTGATTGCCTCTAGGGTTATGTGGGGTTCTGTGATTATCGACAAGTAGCAGGATAGGAGAATCAACTGTGGGTTTTGCATTGAGGATAAAAAGTGGTTCAAAAACTTTACGAACAACTCTCCGTTGCTCCAGCCATTATCGCTGCAGTGGCCCACACTACCTGGTGGAGCTCTTTCCATGAGTTCAGGTCGCATTCGCTTTCTGGCAAATACCAAAAAAGGGGGTGGTAGGTAAGTTCCCGTAGCATTTGATGCAACAAATAATAGTGACGTTCCTGCCTCTCTCCCCAGACACAACTTTAGAAACTCTTCTACTTCCTTTTGGTGAAATTACCTTAGGTAATTTATTGGGCACAGTAGATAGTCCTGATTCATCTGCATTGTAGATATTAGCAGCGGGGAAAATTGTGTTTTTCTCGCACTTCCTTCAAAATGGAGAAAAATTTATCAACACTAGGTTTGTTGAAACCCATTGCTCTTGCAACAGATGTTGCTTCTGGCTTACGCATACTAAAGTTGTGTTTTTTCATAAAGGTAGCCAGCCAATCCTCACCAGCCATTTTAGTTTCTTTATTAAACGGATGAGAAATCCCTAAGTGTTCTGCGTATTCAAAAACGAGTTTTCTGCACTGCAACTTGGTCATTCCAAAAAAATTTGGTCCATTACCGTCAAATAGTTGTGTAAATCTTGGAGCTGCTCTTCATTGAATACTTCTCTATATCTTCCTCCATGGACAGGCATATCCTAAAAAAAAAACTTGTTTAAGGGGAGCAGGAAAGGTAAAAAATTTATATTTATTTTATTTTCATTATTTTAAAGTTTGGTACTTTTTAAGGTTTGGAAAATGTAAATAATAATCGTTGTAGGTTGCTTAGAAATGTTGTGATGAAGTAAATGAAAATGTTATGTGTATTTGCGTAAAAAGCTGGGGTACGGATTATAGTCTTGTCTTTGTAACGTGAGAAGTTGTTATACCAAAGTAAATTTTGTTTTAATATCAAAAACAAGGTGGTAAATAATTTAACTTAAAACAAGTTGTAAATATAAACGTGGTGCAAGGTTGTAGGTGAAAATAGTTACCGAAACGTTCTTTTTCAGTCGGCGTCGAAGTGTTGCCTCTGGGAACATTGTAAGTTCTCGCTGCTCCCAAGCAAGTCATTCTTCCCTCCTTGACCTCTGTGAAAGCAGTATCCATGTTGGTTTTTTCCCACTCTCCTCTAGAGGAAGTCTTTTTGTAGTTTCTCACCATCTCTGGAACCAAAGTAAAACTAAAAATCTGTACCCGCATATTAAATTAATAAAAATTCAATTCTAAAGTAAAAATTGTTAAACAAAAGTGTAGATTAAATTTTTTTTAAATAAGTGGTTAAGTCTCACAGTGTCGTCAGTTATTAGTTTACTTAAATCAAAATTGTATGCATAACCATACTTTCTTAAAAGTTTCAGCTTTGCACCAGTAAAATTAACCGGGGCAAGATGACGAACACGCCATCTTGCCCCACGTCATCTTGCCCCGAGCGGCCGTAATAGAGTAGGTAAATTTTATTGGCATTAAGTTTAAGATAAATATAAACAAACATGGTATTTATGAGTAGCCTAATACATAAGGTAAAATATAGGTAATATTGAAAATTAACATATCTTACCTGCGTATTCAATAAACCTTACGATGCAAAGGCCGAAAGTTACAAAAACGCACTCCAAAAACAACAAGCCGCTGTAACAACACACACAATGGCGAACTTGTCTTCACTGCCAGTTATTTCAGAGGCCATCCGTGTGGAGCGCTACTGACATTCGACCGGTGCTACTACCTAGCAACTAATTTGAGAAACTAACCATTCGTCGTCTTGCCCCGGTCGTCAACTTGCCCCGGTCTCCCCTATATATTGGTTTGTTGGAACCAAGAACCTAAATTAAAAGTTAAAGTTAATACTAATATGTAAAGATTAATTATTACACGTAATAATTAGGCATAAATACACGTTCAAATTGTTTTTGGTGTGTGGTATATGCATCTAATTCAGAAAGCGAGTTATATTTTTATCGTCAAAATATAGACACATAAACAAGGAAATGCTATGTTCAATCAATTTTGGTTTTCATGGTTGGTAACATGGTATCCATAAAAGATCTGATGCAGTAGCATTCAATTTTTTAAATATAAAAATTAGTTTACTTTTTAACTTTGTCAAATAATGTAAATAATGTATGTAGATTTCATATTCAAACTAATAAAAGAATAATACAACAACATATTTGTCCTAAGATGATTATTCTATGATATGTTTATCAATGAGTAACAGAATTATTCATTACTGAAAGTTGTGTTTATTATTATTAACTAATTCTGGTTAACTTCGTTTAGGGAAATTATTTATGGCTAAATTTTTTTTATTTATATTAACAAACAAAAAAAACATTTTTCAGGTGAAAAAAGTGCGCTTATAACTCGAGGCAGCCGGGAAGCTGGCCAAAACGTAGTATGTTAATTCTCTAATGATACATTCAATAATTACCTTAAATTAGAATACCTTATTGTGTTCTGGTTTATCTGTGTCGCACACCTTCACGCTTGAATGTAGGTTTACGTTACGGCGTGTGTACGTTTCAGTATTTAAACATAAGTCTAAATAAATCATCGAAAATAACCTAATTTATTTTGTCCAAAAAATCTTCAATTTGCCCAACTTCAAGCACTGTCCTAAAATGTGTACAGAAGTAAACACTTTACTTGACAATACATTTTGAATGAGAGTGGACAGACAGGATACGTACCTAAATGTGTACATGCTATGTAAAGTAGTTACGATTTTGGAAGTCTTCTCTTCACATTGCATTCATTTATATATATAGCTAAAAACATAGACTCAAAGAAATAAATAAAAACTAAAACAAATTTTTCATTTCAAAGACATAAAAACATAATACATGGTGCCTACATAGTTCCGTATAAAGTAGATAAGTGCAATCTGCTCAAAGGGAGAATACAGGGATCAACAACAGTCAGTAAGTAACAATATGATCACCCGTCTAGATAATTCATGAATATTACGGTTGTACAAATATTTCAAATTATAGAACGTACTGAATCATTGGGTAAAAATATAGTAAGTATTCCAGATAATTCGTGAAGAATACGGTTTGTAAAACTATGTTTAATTCTGGCCCATAGTGATTCATAGTAATTACAAGAGAATATGATCACTAGTCATAATTATTCATGAATAATAATGTTTGCTAGACAATAGTTGAAGAAATTAAAGCAGATTTACGGAGCACTAACATAATGCAACGAGCCAATTGCACCGTCATGACTATAATTATTCCAATTGTCCAAGAATTCCAGTTATGAGTACTTTAGGTGCATATATTCACAACTTTGTGCACTACATTAAATTATATGGCAAAGTTTTAATATTATTGATGATACATTAATGTCACCATATATATGAAAAATCAGATAATACTATACTTTCTTATTACTTTTAATATCGAAATAGTAATGGAGAAAAAACATGTCGTGAATTGAATCTTGAAAGAAACAACTCCAAATTAACTGTCGCAAATTTTCATCTCCACCACATCAACTCGATGAACACAAAAGATTGTTATCGTTTAACACTACCGCAATTAATCTAAAATAACACATTAAGCAATAGGACACCTTATAGGCTGGACCTTGCTTATATCCTTCATGTTTCTTTTAAAATATAAATAATTATACAGTTTAAACATTTTGCTAGTCATTAGGAGGATTACGTTATATTCACGCAATTTAAAATGTTTTGCTGAAATAAAAATTTTAAATAAAGAGATATTGGTTTTTGATGATTTATAAATACAATCAGTTAATAAACAAGACATATATATATATATATATATAATATATATATATATAGTACAAAGTTGTTTAAGGTTAATAGAAAGATTTAACCTCTTTGTCTAACTATGTGAACGAATATTGCTTCTTTCTTCAAAGTCTATTACTCAGGAATACTTCAATCCTCGAAAGAATTAAAAATATCCAATAACCAGATTTGCAATATTAGTGTAACCCATTTGTAATTAAGTTCCCTCTTAATTCCAACCTAAAAGGGTTCACTTAAGGTTGGTTTATACCTTCCAGTCAAACCCACACTGGGTACAGCAAAAACAATGTGTCAGTTAAATCTGGGGCTACCTTATGGATGTCCAGTAGCGGAATATCACTAACCGCAAATGTCGAGATTCTGGGGTGCAAAAGTAATTCAATTGGACTATTCTACTGCTGCAGATGACTGTTTGAGTTGGTGGATTTTCGTTTCCTCAAATTCAAAGTTTCTCCTTCTTCTGACGGAACGTGACTTGAGATTAGTGCCCTAGATTCTTCATCATGGATCTCGATAGGAGGCGGTCCCTACCACCAACCTTACCCATCTAGAATATCCTGTCACTCCGAACGCATGACAAAGGTCCTTATAGGACTAGGTCATGTCCTAAGCTGCTTGTCCTAAGATTAAAAAAAAAATACTATAAAGAAATCAGTGTGGGAGGGGCGTGTGGCACTAATTCAGCACCTTTGCCGTGTTCATAGGCACTCCCAAGTGTGACATCTGGCCACAGTGGGATGCTTATTGCAGAGGGTGCTAAGGCAGCATCCCCGGACGAAATTCCCATGACTGAGCTGTTGTCAATCACCTTTTAGAGGCCAACATTCTTTACTTTTACTTTACTTTTTAGCGCATTAGCCGGTAGAAAAGACGAAAGCTCAATCGTCGTTGCGATTATTGCGATTATTATTGATCGATTGTGATCGATTTCAATGAGAACGGGGGAATAACTCTATTTCATAAAAAAGGTAAAATGCGACGGTAAACTCTTATATTTTACTGAATTCTAATGAGAGTGAGTGTTTGTAAAACTTTCAAAGCAAATTCTTGGGTAGGAAATGCCCTAAATTAAAGATACATACATATTCTGCAGTGAATTACGTATATGTTGAGTAAATTATACGCGTTTTACACTAAATATCCGTAATGCCCGGTAAAATACTATGGAGGGTAAATTAAATTTTAAAATTTCCATTCCATTTGATAGTTCAATAACATTGAATAACCAAACACTATAAGTAGTCAATGAACCGAAATAGTTATGAATTATTTTTCAATGAACGTTACAAAACATTGCCAATGGATGTAATCAGGCAAAACCTCATTGATGTGTACAGCTGAATTAGTACTTCATTATAAAATGAAATCGATGTGTATAATTAATTACTTTATGTACCGTATTATTTAGAGTATTTTTATTGTATTACTATGTAAATACACACACACACACACACACACACACACAAGTATTTACCCCCAACCACAACAAAAAATAAATAAAATTTAAAAACCTTGAACTTTAAAAAAAAACACACACACACACACACACATATATATATATATATATATTAATATTCTCTAAAGTTCTATATTCACTTAGGATTACAAGTTGGACAATTTCCGAACGAAAAGAAAGCGTAAATATACAAATAACTTTAATTGTCTATCTTGCTTTAAAGTGTAGAAGTTCTATACTTTTAATTGTGTACTTGTTTAATTATGTAATTGTAACGTTAATTATATAAGTATATAAGTTAAGGGTTTCAGTTATATATTTTTTGACAATAATCCAATAAAATATTTTAGAACTACATTGCTTGCTTTGTATCATACGATTAACCTTGAATTTATAAATCTAGGAAAATCTGTTTTATAATAGTCTCAGCAAAGAGAAACAGATTTATGTAGAGACGATTAATTAATTGGCCAGTGCAAAGATAATAGACAATGTATTTGATCAAAAACACTTCTATATTGTAATAGATTAGTTTACTGTATTATATAACTAGTTAAACCTGTAATCCTCAATGGGTCGAACACTCGTGAGCAGTAACGGACCCAGTCAACCTAATATACAGGATATCTGTGGCCATCTTCATATCCAATTAACCTAACATACAGGATATTTGTGGCCATCTTCATATCCAATCAACCTAACATACAGGATATCTGTGGCCATTTTCATATCCGATCAACCTAACGTAAAATATATCTCTGATCATGTCCTATATCCAATAAACGTAACGTACAGGTTATCTGCGGTCATGTACGTTGTCCAGTAACTGTATATGGATTTACTACTGACTAGGGAAGACCGGAGGTAACATTCACTGCGTTTAAGATAAACGTTTTGTATTTTAGTTAAAAAAAATAAACATTAAATAAATTCATAAAGTTTATTCTAATTTCTAAGAAAAGGACACGCTTTGTTACAGTTAAAAATCGAATGGTGCCTGTATTTGTGTTTGTGTACCTATGTGCGCTCGTCTGTGCTTTTATGGGTTCTGTATGTTTGTGTTCGTTTCTGTGTTACTAGATCACCTAAATACTACAGGACCAATTGTAATGTAACTTGTATATGGACATAATAGCATATAACATAGTAAATATAATTATAAATACAACAAATTCATTTACAAAGATAGCAATAAAAGTATAAAGTCATAGTCAAACCTTTTGTTGCCGTGGGTAATATAATTCATGTACGTCTCGGCCCCTAGTTAGGGCACAAGGGTACAGAAAAACACTCATTTTGAAAGGTTCTCTCAGTTCTTCTTCTCCTGTAGCTGATATTGCTATAGTTCAATAGCTAACATTTAAGCCATGAGAGTCTAAAGGTTTTGACCTAGGTTTTAGTCTCGGATATATTGGTAGTTTGTTTAATGTCATGTGTTATATTTACACCACTTAAATTGCATATGTCATAATAACCTTAAAGGCAAATGTCATATGAGTGAAGAATCATTTTTGACTAATCATATATATTAACATCTTATTATTTTATATTATTTTGCTCTGCCTGTACTCATTCCATGTGCCCACTGGCTTGTTGTGCGAGGATCTTTTTAATAGGTAGAAAGAGGAAAAATAATACAGCAAAAAGGCGATGGTATTAATAAAAAACGATACCGTCACAGACAGGATTTCACCTGCATTGTTCTAGCTCAGATCATACGAGTAAGACCGCTCGGCCATCCGCACTCTCAATACTAAACTCATGTTGTTTACTAAACACATGACTCTCAGTTAACTGGGCTGGACATAGTTCATAATTTTAACTACTAATTCTTTTAGAAATTTTAAATGAGCCTACTTTATGTGACTATTATACAGTATTTATAAAGATAAAGATATTAATACATATCTTGAGTTATACACAGATGTGTTATAGCTGTTTTATTGCTATTTAAGATGAAATACTATAAATAAACATTTTGATATTTCACTTAAACCATGTCGGACTAACATATCAATGATTTAGTAGAGGATGAAGTTTATCATCAACGATGGTGGACAGGCGAATTCAAGGAAATTTATAGCGCAAGAGAGGATAACAAATCACATAGCTCGATAGCAAGTTTGGGCTGGGTCACATGGGGATTCTCAGCTTTCGATAAAAAACTGCTAATCGTTCTCTTCGATACTCTCTACATTTCCTTTTAGCTATATGCTTGAATAATTTCCTGCTTTCCATTATTAATATTTCGTTTATGTGTAATATTAACTATCTGTTTTAATAATTTTTCCCAATACACGCATAAGATATTATAATCACATTAAAGAAGTTTTAAAAGATTTGAATACAATATAACCTTTTGCCAATTGGCATATAAAATAATAAATATAACATATTGCTATGTCACTTATTCCCTTTTTAGGTATTATTAACTATTCATTTTTAATAATTATTTCAATTCATGTCTTCAAATATATTAGACATTATTAACACATTAGTGAAGCTGTTTACTCTTAATACAGTTCATAATCTAACGTGGTTTAATTTTTAGGTTTTGCAGTAGACTACTATAAAAAGTCATTTAAACAATTTGTATTTTTCAATTGATTTTGTCAAAATTTGAAATATTTAATGCAAACTATACAAAAGTGTTCTAGAAATACACTTCAAAATAATTAACATTAAATAATTAAAGCTAAATAATAAAAAGAAGTCTTATATCACAAGAAATAAATCCATGTAATGAAATTGAGAGAACAATCCAAATATACACACATCATATATATATATATATATATATATATATATATATATATATATATATATATATATATATATATACACACATACCTAGTAAAACAGCATTAAATTTGCTACATAACTTCTGAATAATTTAAAATAATATGGGAAAAAAGCCTACATGGCCTTAGTAGAAATAATCTGTTTCTACTATTAATCATGTTTGGCCTTATCCATTAAATAAACCACGATGAGCTTTATTTTAAGCCTCCATTACAAATTTTACATTTTGTGTCCAATATTGCTTAGTTAATATGTAGCTAATATAACTAATTTAGCATTTAAAAACTATTATAGGACATCTCTTGTTTAAGTTCTTTGACAAGCGTTAGCGAACATATTTATCTATATAAAGTAACCAAAATAGCAACGAGAAAACATCAAAATAAAGAAATTAGTGAACAAAATTAGAATAATCATATGTCATAGTAACACTAGTAGTCAAACTAAATGGTACATAGACTTGAAATTTCGTATGCAACCTCAGCCAATCCTACTACGCGAGACGTGTTGTGACGTATTACTCCGTGATTGTAGGACTGTACATCAACGGCAAATATTGAATCTACAAGGTGGACTACTGATATCAGTTTTCTAGACTTACCTGACTGTGCATTAGACTGTTATCTTCCGTATAGTAATAATTACACTGCATTATTATAGCGGGCTCCTAAGATAAATGGCTGAAAAACATTTTTTACCCGAGGACAAAGGCCAGAAAAATTGCGTATCTGTCATTCTGTCAATCTGTCTATCCGCAGGTTATTTCGAAAACAAACTTGCAGGCTCGAAATGTTGCATGAAGACTCATTTCTGCTTAGGTTTAATGACGAAGCTGTTACTCTGTTGGATTTGCTGAGCGGCAGCAATCATTTTTACAGTAGTCATATGGGCAACCATAATGGCACTAGGAAAATCGCAGGTAAATAAATTTGTAATCGATCTGATTACGATTATATGAATTAAGAGTACCTCGTATCGAGAGAGTTGTAATATTTTAGGATATTGTATGGATTTAATTCCTGACTACAGCAGAAACGTAGAATACTTAATAACAATAATCCGCTTTCCATTCAATAAAGCTGGTCGGGAATCTACTTAAATAATTTCTCTCTACCCGTTTATTTAAGGTAAGAGGATTAGTATAAATGGAAATCATATACACCACCAATCAGACGTAACAAACAATACGAATACAAACCTTTTAACAAACACTCAGCCGGATATAATAACATCTCCTTCTAAAAATAACAAAATCCCTTCCCAATCATATAAATCAATCCGAACTGATGAGATAGGCGCTATCCATCCAAAGAGCATCCTAATCGTAATAAAATCATTTATATGAATAAACCACTTTCCTTGCATAACTACTAATGAAATGGTAAGATAAACTGTACAAACCGCGTAGTGTACTATCGTACTGAGTGTTTCTATTTAATAGTGTTTAAAATATGCACATTGAAAGTGTAAACTTTTTTTTTAATCTCTTGTGTATGCTAGATAACATTAGAAACTTCTAGTTCTCTATTCTCTCGTTAATACCTCTTGAAGAATTACCCAGTGGTCAAGAAATGTTTAAGATATCTGTGTACACTTAAACTCTTTAGGAATGTACACCCAATCTCTTGAAGGAAAGCCTGCTCTTCCTAATCTTTCAAAACTCGATGTTTGCCCTCTTTAATTACAAAAACAATTAATGCATAAAAGTAATAAATACAACTTTAATAATATTCCAAAATTACATAATTAGGAATATAAATAAACATGCAACTTTGCAAAGCCCTAAATAAAAAGAAATTTTCTTGAAGTGATATTATTATTTCCTTCAAATAGCATTAACTTTACCAAGTTATAAGCAACATAGCTGATCACTTTTTTAAATGTATATTTATTTCAAAAGATGAATAATAATGTATGGGAGAGCTGAGGAAGTAAAAAGAGACATAGAGAAGCCATGGAAAACCCCAGAGAGGATGAAGGGTGGAAAACATAAAATATTATTCAAAAGTGAGGTTATTAGAAAGACTCACTTAAAAGGCATTATAACCATAATCAGGAAGATTAGGAGTTGGAAGGGGAAAGGAGAAGTATAGCGAGACCAGCGATACAGCGTCTCAACTCAGAGAAGGAAACATCAAAGATTTATTATACAGTGGATTTAGATATTTAGAGAAGGGTACGAGTGCCTAAGGAAGGACTCGCTGGGATATTTAATCTATTCTTAGGTTTGGGTTATCCTTTGAAATGTATTCAGCAGACAATAAAAAAATATCCATGCTACAGTTAGAATCCTTAGAAAAGCTAAACTGAAGAATAATTAAAGAATAACCACGGGAAAGAGAGAAAGAATCTTCAAGAATCCAAGTTAGAGCGTGAAATTTATCTGTTAGTTTATCATTATCTCAAGTGCTTACGAAAATTGCAGACAAGTGCTCAAAAATGCTATCAAAATTTAAAGTGTTAAATTATCAAGTTTTTACTGGATTCATTAGTTATGTCAAAAGGAATACTTAAACTCGTTAAAGTACAATGAGGGAGTTTGACATTTCACACGGTTTTAGCACTTGTTGATTGCTGCCAGCACAGCAACAATCACTCGCTTTTTACGATTACTGTAGTCTCTCATAAAGGAAGCAATCTCTCGTTCAAACTGTATAACTATGAGTATGATTGTACCGACAGTGATGAATAACTGTTACATTGTGTTACCAATGATTTCTTAACGTGATATATTATAACGACATAAATAATATACACTTACAAAATCATATATATATATATATATATATATATATATATATATATATATATATATATATATATATATATATATACATGTAATGTTTAGTACAAATATTTAAATGTAAATAATTACTGTTGTAAAGTTAAAATACACGTTTCATAATAAGTGATATATATATATATATATATATTTTTTATTTTTTTTTTTCAAAAAGTAACAAAACACAATTACATTATACAATTATCAAACCATTATATCATATCCTGATAGCAGGAATTTTACTTTGGAATTGAATGAAACGTTTATTCCTTAATTATTAAGGTAGATTAGTCTATTTAAATCAGTTTTTTAGCTTATAAGTACTTATAGGATTTACATTTATAACTATCCTTTTATATCAAATATGCGGGTAGAGAGGATAGAGAGAAATTATTTAAGAAGATTCAAGAACAGGCTGTGGTCACGATTAAAATCCTTCTAAATTTCCGAAAATATCATAACATTCTCGATAACAGACATCGCTAGAAGTTAGACTTTCGTTCAGTAAGTATAACTCACTCTTCATCCATTTCCAAATTTCTCAAGAAGCTTGTTGCTGACCAAATTGTAAACAAGCATACATATATTCTTAATATATGAGTCATGATTCAATCAGAATTTAGAAAGAGTCACAACACATGCACTGCCTTGGAGATTTTCGTGAAGGTAAACAAATGGAGTACGCTAGTAATGTTTGTTTATATTCAGGCCTTAATTATACTAGTCACCAGATGCTGTTAGTAAAAATCAATCATTATAGATTTGGTGAAATGGAAATCGAATTGATGAATGAATTGAGATAATTCAACTAAGTGTTATTTTTCTGCTATTAAAAGCAAAATTATTTAGTATAGTAATGATTTGACAATATAAGCAAATCTTTCCTATTCACTAACTTAATATATAATTTATTAGAATCTGTTCTAGAAATGTAAATTGCTCTATAACAGTGTGGACAGAAACACATGGTGTGGTTGAACGGATGAACTTGGTTCAACTACTAACAAGGCTAACTTTCACAACCTCACCTCAAGCGTTCGAGTGTACGCACAACTCTCAGTACAATGCACTACTCTCAGTTACAAAGTTACGTCTACTCCTGTGCTGGGATCGAATAAACTCGGTTTAACTGATATCAGAGCTAACTTTAACAATCCAAGCTCAGGAGCTTTGGATTGTATGTTTACAATGCACTACTCTCAGTTACAAAGTTATGTCTACTCCTGTACTGGGATCGAATAAACTCGGTTTAACTGATATCAGAGCTAACTTTAACAATTCAAGCTCAGGAGCTTTGGATTGTATGTTTACAATGCACTACTCTCAGTTACAAAGTTATGTCTACTCCTGTACTGGGATCGAATAAACTCGGTTTAACTGATATCAGAGCTAACTTTAACAATCCAAGCTCAGGAGCTTTGGATTGTATGTTTACAATGCAATAATCTCAGTTACAAAGTTATGTCTACTCCTGTACTGGGATCGAATAAACTCGGTTTAACTGATATCAGAGCTAACTTTAACAATCCAAGCTCAGGAGCTTTGGATTGTTCGTTTTCAATGCACTACTCTCAGATTACAAAATCATGTCTACACCTGTATTGTTATCGGACAAACTCCGTTTACCTTCTAATAAGTCTAACTTTGACAACCTCAAGCACAGAAGCGTTTGATTGTATGTTTACAATGCAATACTCTCAGTTACAAAATCATGTCTACACCTGTATTGTTATCGGACAAACTCCGTTTACCTTCTAATAAGTCTAACTTTGACAACCTCAAGCACAGAAGCGTTTGATTGTATGTTTACAATGCAATACTCTCAGATACAAAATCATGTCTACACCTGTATTGTTATCGGACAAACTCCGTTTACCTTCTAATAAGTCTAACTTTGACAACCTCAAGCACAGAAGCAACAAAAATAAGCATAGTGTGTTGTATGTTTACAATGCAATACTCTCAGTTAAAAAGCCATGTATACACCTGTATTGGGATCGGATGAACTGAACTTAAACTGTTCAACTGCTAACAAGGCTAACTTTTACAACTTCACAAACAGGAGCGTGGAATTCTATGTTTACGGTGCACTAACCTTAGTTAAATAGTTATGTCTACAAGTGTATTAATTGATATCAGGTAAACTCGGTTTAACTGCTAACAAGGTTAACAATCACAACCTCAAACACATGAGCGTTGAATTTTATGGTTATAGTGCCCTACTCTCAGTTACAAAATTATGTCTACACTTGTTGTGGAACTATGAAAACAAGGATTCTGTAATGAAAATGCTTTAAAGAATTTACATATTACTGTTTAAATATTTTTAAGAAAGATTACTATACATTTAATAATACAATGTTTTTTATTCCTGTGTAATAAAACATTTCTCAAAAGAAAGCAAATACTCAACTTGCAAACTAAACTTAATTTTGTAATCTACATTATTTTAAATATACTTCTTTACATAAAGTTTATTTACTATACTACTTTTGAGATTCCAACAGGATCAACAGTTTTAGTAAATATTCCTATGGTTAGGGACAGGACATGTATGTCTAGTTCACATACCATGCAGCAACCGCTTGTCAAGTTACAGTTTCCAGAAACGTATTTTAATTGTAATTTCAATCCACTTTACCTTGCATAATAATTTAACTGTAATTATAAGTTACATTCATAATAACATTTGTGTAATAAGTTATAAGAATAAGAGAATGAAAAATGTAGAACAGTATCGTTTACTTATGGAAAACCATATAAATGATTACGAAAACAAAGGAATTATCAGAATTACTACTCAAAAATTTTATTGAAGACTCCATTATTAGTTTCGCACGAAAGGTCAAAAATGAATATACAGTATATATAAATGTGTGTGTATTGTTGGGAAATACAATCGTAATGTATATATATATATATATATATATATATATATATATATATATATAAACAATAATAAAGCATATATAAATATATAAAGCAGGTATATATGTATATATGCATTATGATTGTATTTCTCAAAAATACACACACATTTATTCATTATTTTAATACACCTAATGAAAAATCCATTATTTACCTTTTTGAAAATAAATGACGAATATTGGGAAGAATAATTTTTAATGCCTGATCATGACACTCTCTCATGGTGACTTACTAATATAAAATATCGTACAGCTCACTGGTCAGAGAAACTGTGAAGCTGGTGTGGCAGATCTAGGCTGCAAACCGCTTACCATTATCTGATTGAAAAAGGCGACTTTAATTTATCACTCTTAATTTTCCAGATTCTTTCTTGCCTTCTAATCAACTTAAGGAAACGAGAGGTATCTTATAATAACCATGTTCATTACAAAGATTAGATAGCGGCATACTAAAGTTTACATAATATTGATGATTAAAGTTACTTTTTGTATGAAAACTTTTGAATTTCTGGTAACCATTTACCTGAATTTTAAAGCCATAACTGTTGTGTAGTGTGGCTGTGTAACCAAATTAACTTGTAGGGAATCAATAAACTCTTATTACAACTAAGCAATAGTAATTGTATTTTTAATGGTTATTTTAATAACAGTGATGATTAGCCTAATGATAGTTTGATGAAGGTAAAATCGGAAAGAAAAAATATAACCATGTAAGACTAGTAGAGGGTAAATAAGTAATAAGCATAATGGAAATAAACGCTAATTTAGGCCTTTCCAAAGGGGAAGAAGAGGGGGTTGACTTCATTTGGAGATTTTCCCACAAAATAAGCGTAATGCTGATTTACTTATACCGATAATTGTGAAACATGTAAAACTGGGAATAATGATCGTTACTTACTTACGATTTGTGGAGAGCATATTTTGGCCTGAAAGCAAACGTTTATGAAAATTTTTCTGTAAACCATAGTACCAACTTCGTCAATCCACTAACAATAGCTAACACCCAAACAATAGCATGGAATAGGAGAGCTACAACGAAATCCTTAAAACCTGGTCTCATGAGTGGCTGAATTACTGATTATCTTACAGAATATATGTATCGACGAGAAGGAATAATTATTGGTGTTATTGGTGGTAATAAATTAGACCATCGTGATAATCTGCTTTATCATAGTTTAAATAAAGGTAATTATTTTATATAATCTGATCAGGTAAATTTATTTTATACATTTAAATATAGCTTCACTATAATAGAATTTTAAAATCCTATAACATAATTAATTTAGTTCGACTAAAATGTGTTTTGTATCTGACTTATGGCGGCAAGTACAATGACGATGTACGTGTGTTCCCCGTGTAACAGGAGTGGGACACCTTTATCTTTGAAAATAGTAAGAGGTAAGTAAATCTTATTGTTTTTGGAAAGAATTTATAAATATATATATAGCATAGATCGGTTTTTAATTGATAGTTATTACATTAATCCTTTAGATTTTAAATCAGCATAACTACACTGTATTGTAATTTTAAATATTTAACAAGTTATTTAGATGAACATTTTATTTTTAGTTATTTAAGATAGTCATCATTATTGATGATTTGATAATCATGATTCAATTGTCATGGTAGCCGCTTATTATACCGCAGCCCTAAAATCTGCTTACTACACATAGATAACAATATACTAGCAGTTAACCGCGGTTTCGTTGGGAATTTCCTACTGAAACAACTGTGTACGTATATAAATTTTCTCGATAGGTTAAACAGGACAAAATCAATTATGGTACTAGTATTATCTTAGAGATGAAATAATGTATAAGGGTAGTATGTAGCCTATTTGAATAATGTAGGCTTTTCATACCGTTTTCGACACATATTCATGATCGGAAAAGCAATACAACCTCAACATAGGCGCGTGTAACATAGCATAAATAAAAAGCATTCGCGATTGCACTTAACATCTGAAACTCAACAATAAATAATATATATTAAAAATATCCCTACTTCCTTTTAAAAACTACACGGTGCTCTACCATTCATTAAATATTAAGTAATATAGCTAAAAATTATGAATTTTAACATTAGGATTAAACTATAATGGTATAAAATAGTTCAAATGTTACTGGAATCCTTCAGTAACAACGCTACAAAGCTATTTAATCTATAACCATGGAATATTGTAGAGAAATTATATTTGTTTCACAGTTACTTATAAAACGTGTGACCTTACGCGTAAATCTTTTTTGAGAAATTTAAAAGACAAAATGTTTAAAAACTTTTAAAATCAAATCATAATCTCAATTTTTGAAATAAGTTAACTAAAACACATATGATTAGTAAATTTGGTTTCCTTAATTAAAAGTGATAGCAATTTTTATATCTATTAGTTTTTATTTTTCAAAATATTTTATGATCTAGCAAATAAAAATAAGATATCGTGGTATATAGTAGCTTTTTAGAAGGAATGGCATTGAAGTTATTTGAATTTTCCATTTTATATCGTAAAAATAATTAGGAGTATATACAAAAATATGATTTTAATGTATGATTATCATGCAGGAGACATGTTAAACTAAACTATCAATTCTATGAAATCGATAAATAATTAATTGAATTTTGAATATCTGTTTCTGTATCATTACCCACTAAAACCTGATAGTTTATATTTACTATTCATGTATATTTTTAACTCTTTTTAAGCGTTGCTATACTTTTGAGCAGTGATCTTTTTATACATCCAACATCAGCAGTCATAATATTTCGATTATTTTAATCATTTTATAACTTATAAAATTGGTATATGAAAATGTTAAAATTACTATAGCTGCATACCTGTAGAATGTAATTTATCGATCTTTTACATTTCTAGAGGTCCGAAAATAAATTAAATTTAAGATTCATCAAATATAAACCGAGTATATATATACATCATCTCACGAATAATGGGCCTTGTAAGAACACATAACACAGGTAGTGCATCGTCATAGACAACATGTGATACACATTCACGGTTTCCGTCCGACAGCCATCACTGAGGTGCTTACGTATCACTAATATGTATATTTAAGCTAATATATTATTAAATTTTAATGTATGCGCTATGATTCACGTATCTATATGTTGAATATCCGTATTTCTATGATTGTTAAAATTTAAATTGTGATAAATGAAAAAGAATGGAAATCGTTTTTACGATGCTTAGAAAGAAACTAACACTAAAGGTTATATAAAAGTATTTAGGGTTAGTAGTTTGCCAATTAATTAATGTAATGTAACAATGCATTCTTAGTTCATAGGCTTATGCGGTTGGTGTCAGAAGTAACATCAATGTCTATCGGCTTACACGGTGCCGAAACATCGCATATACAAGTCAATTATTGAAATGTTTGAGCCTCGCTTGATACATTTATGTTTAGTACAAAATGCATTAATTTAGATTTTTCTACCACACTTTAAATAGCAATTTTGTTTATTATCATAGATAATTTGGTAATAAACGTATACACCTTTTACAACTCATACAAAAAGTACTTTAAAGCTGAGAAAACCTATTAAACGTTCATAATATCGGTTTACGTCTGGAGATAATGCACACCTTTTGCACAATTTAAATATTCTTATGAAAACATAAGATAATTAAAGTTCTTAATATCAATAAAAAAACTCCAATTATAGCTCATGACCTTATTATAATAACACTCTTTTGTGTTTAAAAGTTAACCAATGGAAAACATTCAGTGGAAGAGTCCAATTTGATACAAGATATCTTATAAAAAAATTATCCTTTACATTCAAACTTTTTTAATACTTAGAAATCCAACAGAAAGATGGCAGGTTTTAAGGAAAGTTAATTTTAATTAGTTAAAATGGCTGGCATCTTGGTAAAGGAGATGAGATTTCTTTATGAAATGTTAAGTTAAAGATATTTATTGCTGAGGGAATTTCATTACTTTCACCCCTCCATAACACTTTTTAACAGTTATTATGAATCTTTCTACAATTTCTTGGAATACTTGGGATGGTTACTGTAAATATAAAACTCTGATTATGAACAGACATAGAATTCATTAATAATTTGTAAACTTAGTAAAAGTATATTACTTTAAAGACAAAAGTAGATTTTCTTAAAAAGTTGTAAAAAAACTCTTATTTGTTGGTTAGGCTCAGTAGCTCAAACTACGTTTTGTATTAATTACTATTGAATGCCAAGTCTGTAGTTAGATAAATTAGAAATATCGTAATGCAAATAAATTATACAAAAGAAAGATTTTTATCAAAATACACTCAATAGTGAATACTAAACTTCCCCACTTTACTCGACACCACCAGACTACGTCAGTCAGTCAATCAGCCAGTCAGTCAGCCAGTCAGTTTTGTGCCCTTTTAAAATACATTTAGCTTCCTAGAAGAACCGAAAGAACGGTTCTCTAGGCTGCCCAATCGTTTAAACCACATCTAATAGGGAACTTTGAACGCTCCGGAAGGACAAAATTTCCCAACCCATGTACCAATATTTTCATTATATTAAATTTTCATTACTCATTCAGTACGAATATATTGCTATATTAAATAAATAGTGTTCATATTATTCAAAAGTGATAAAGCCTGTCTCGACCACTGGGTAACCTCCCTCTCCCCATAGCCACCACAATGACGTCCAAAATCATTAACATAGAGTCAGGAATATTACATACATTAGAATCATCTAGAGATCAGGAGATCCTTAATCCGAAGTATTATCAGTTTGAAAGGACTTGAAATAACCAAAAAGTGGTAAAGGCCACGTTATCTTAAAGTAAAAATTGAAAGATGGTCGAAGCTGAGGTCTTCTTAAACCGGAACACCCTGAGTCCAACAGTTTTAATAATTAGGACATTTTCAGAAAGTGATAGTGTCATAATAAAGGCCTTGAAAGCTTTCGGCTTACTGAATTGCAGGCTTCGTTTCCAAGAATTTTCATTAATTAGATGTTTTCACAGACAGCAAGTTAGATGAATAATGCTCACAAACATCCAGTACAAAGACTCTCAAAAGAGATTTCCAGAACTATATATTATTAATGGCAATATCTAAAGCATTCTCGAAGGCTTGTAGCTTTCAGTGCGTATTTGCATTACTTTCGTAAACCTAATAACCAATAGGATCGTTTTAAAGGTATTACCTTACACATTAGAGGCTCTTTCGCGACAAAATGCAAATCCTAGAATTTTTCAAAACACCAAGCCAACATTTTTTTTTAATATGCAAGCTAAATTAGTATATTATGAAACTATAAAATATACGTTTCTTATTGTTAGATATAATATGGTTTAGAAAATGTGAACAGCCAAGCAAATAAAAGAGGAAAGGTTAAAAAGATATATTATTAAGCCTATGTCATAAATTTCTAAACGCAGCTAATATAATTCATCAATTTAAAACAATGAGCCGGAAAAACAATAACACAAGAAAAATATTGTTTGATGATTTTCAGTGGAGCGAGATTTATAATTTTATGTGAATTCCAGTTTTAATTAACATTAATTGAACATTTATATAGCTACGTATATTTATAATTTATTACCCAGAAAATAGTCAACTAAAAAGTTAATACGAATTGTACAAAGAAATAATCACATTTTCTACCTATGTCTCTCACAATGCTCCTACCATTAATTACTCCTTTCAATAGCAAATTATAGTTTACAATAGGAGAAACTCATTTACAGCCAAGTGCAAAATTCCAAATTATTCAAGTTTAAAATGTACAAAATAATAGTCAAGGTGTCTAGAGCAATTTTTGCACTTTTTTCATACCATCAATGTACACTGTACTTTAAAATGCTTTCGTATCCACAACTGTATCACAATAGTCATGCCATTCATTTGTACCAATATTCTCCTCAAAAGTACACAACTCCATTTTTACATGGCATTAACAATTTAAATGTCTGACACTTAATTCATATTATGAATCTATTTATTGAGTCAACAGAAATTCTTCAACTCAGGAAATGCTTTTGTTTCACTTTTTCTATTTAAAGTGTTTTTTTAGATATTTTAAACTTTCATGTGGTAATTTTAACAATATGAAACCAACATGAAAAGGACATTTTTATAATATTTTTGACTGTTGCTAGACGTGAAAGTTGTCTTTATCAAGTTGTACCTTTAAGGGAAATTAGAGGTAATGTTTAACATAAAGTACAGGATCAAAACTATAGTAATCCAAATCTTCTAATAATGTAGTTTTACAGCAATATGGTGATTGGTGCAGTGCTACAGTTTAAATAAGCACTCTGTCTGTCACTAAATTACCTTCGGTCTAAAAATTTAAATCACCACTTAAAAAATTATCAAGGAATTTTGATATTAAAGGGTTTTAAAGAGGTTTGTATAATATAGCAACACACGATTTAACAGTTTAAAAAAACCTGCCAAAGTGGAATTTGTAATCTGGAATAGATGTAATGATGTACTATGAGAACAAGTGTTCAAAAGTAATGGAGATGTTTGGCTTTAAAAGTATTCGTATGAAAGTGTATATTACCTTTTATTATTTATGGACTAGACTTAATGATAGGAGTACTTAGATTATTAAAAATGTCAGTAATAGTAATAGTAAAACCGTTTAATACTTTTGAAGATGTTATTTATACAATGTACATTTCGGATTTCATACAATCCATCATCGGGTACTTGATCCATATTAGAGATGTCGATGGATGGAATATAGAAACCTGATCACTGAAAATGAATGCTCACGATGTCCCTCTTTTCAGTAGGTAACTGCGTGTGAACTCAAGGTAACTGGTAGTGATCCTAGAAAAACGTTTTAAGTATGAAAACAAAAAGCAAGGTCCATTGGAGCTTTTTGTCCATAACGAAAATTAGTTCGTAGTAAGTCACGGCTACTTACTTTTTATAGATGTTGGACGTTCTTCTCTATTTTGAACAAATGAATTGCATATTTGTTTTTTTAGAGGTGCAGATAAAGTGACCATTTTCTTGCGCATACTATTCTATAAATTTCTACCAGTCTTATATATTTTAAATTCTGGTTTCTAATTTTAATATATTTATTATATATTTTTTTAAATCTGGTTCTTTGTATATAATAGGTTGTACAATTTTATTGTGGAGACAATGAGAATTGCAATTCACCTTGATTACACTATATTTTATATTTTGTAATCTACTCGTAGTTCTGATGTCGGAACTATGTAAATTGCTTGTCACCATGAGCTTTTCGTTGTCGATTTTTTCCATCTCTTCAGGTAGCACGATTGTAAACAAGGAGTCAAGTCTGTAACAGCATCAGTTTCAAGACGCCGCATTAAGTGGGAAGGTGAACTGGAAATAAACTCAACATCCATTAATGTAAAACTCGTATTACATATTAGCATTGCATATGTGTTTATTTATATTACTTTTTCATCAGTCCACATGTAAGATAAAACACTTGTTTTTTTTTGAACTTCATATTTCAATAGATAAAACACAAATAATTTTTAAAATAGCCTCTTAATTTAGAATTTTACTATGAAACAAACATAAGACCTTCACTGAATTGGAAAATTACAAAACAACCTTACTTAACTACTGAATAACAGACGAACAGTTTTTAATTCAATTAACGTAATATGAAAACCGTCAAATAATAAATTTTTTCCATTTTGAGGCTCTAAATTTATTTCTGATTTTGAGCAACAAAAATGGTTGCTTACAAAATAAAAAAATCAAATACACATCTCTGACGCAGTTTACGTTACAGTTTGTGATTCACAAAGTTTGAACATTTTTACATATTATTTTATTGATGCAATTACTAAAAAATCCATTAAACAGTGCATTATTTAACAAACATTTACAGCTTTGGTTCTGATTAATTGAGAAACGCGAAAAAATTATTTTATGACTTCTATGAATGCGAAATAGTTGATAATTTGAACATTGCACTTCAAAAATAATCCTTCAGTTTGCAATAATATGAATCTAATAAAAATATTTCCACTTTAAATACTAATATACACAGAGAACTCTCTATAAATGGATTTTCAATAATACCGAACGAACGTGTATGGAAATTATATTCACTCATATTTCTAACATGGTAGTTTTATATTGCTTAGAGTAGAAACGACAAACAGTGCACACAGTCTGCTTATTGACAACAAGCTAAACTAGTTTTTGAATGTTTTGCTTATAATTTATTTTACTTAATTTTCTGTAATTTAGAGTATTATGAAGTTGAGGGCGAATCTAATGGTAATTATGAGAGAAAAAGCATGGTTTGTTGTTTTGTGTTTCATACTGTATTTTACCATACACAACACTTCATATACGTTACGATTTAGAGTATCTTGTATAAGGATATTTTTATTCTTGATTTACAGTGTATTTAACAATAATTCGTACTCTTTAAATAATAATTTTCATACGATTGTATATCGAACGCAACCCACCTTATTTTAAAAAGTTCGAGAAATCAATATAAGAAAAGTTATTTATATTTAATTGATTTGTAAGTTTCAGGTTCAACTATTACAACGTAATTTTTAACGTTATATAAAATATAATTATAATCTCCATTGTGTTTAATTTGTAATAATATCGCAATTAATAAACCATAAATAAGAATATATCTTGATGTGATGATAACTTTCTCTTCAGAATGTTTGTACTACTGTATTTATAATTTTATAGACCGATTCTATGTTAAGAATTAAATGCCTTTGTGGCTATAAACGATTCTACAAAATCTTAAACCCTGGACTATTTAAACTTATCAGTATTCTACACTTAACATTTAAAATTATATCCTTATTTCAAAGAACAGGTTGTTTTTAAATACAGCAAGTCCGAGTTTGATCAGAGTTTAGGAATGCTGAGTTACTTTTTCAAAGTTTCTGTGTGAGTAACTCTAAACAAACTTTTGCTGTGTTTTGTAACAAAAATTATCGTTACAAGTTTATATTTAACGAAAAAAATCTAAATTCGAGAACATCGATTTTATACATCATGTCGAGTTGAGTTATTAATAGATGTATATATTTAATTTAAAACGCAATTCGTAAAAACTATACCTCTCATGAAATTAATTTATTCTAGTTAGTATACATATATCACATTTATACCAATTTACAGGAGGATACTAATTATTTTCTCTTGAATAAGTATTATTTAAAACAATTTCTCTGTTTGGATTTTGTATAACTAAAACTTATCAAACCTTCAGTAAAATTCATTTCTATAGAATAGACTTATTTAAAAAAAGAACGTTTTTGACAATAACAGGAATTAGGATATAGTCTATCGTTATATATTATTTTAATGTATGAAATTCTATATGAATTAAATATTAATAGAGCAATATTTTTAAAAACATTTCAAATAAAAAGTATCACAGATTTTTGCTTCGCGAAATGCCATATATCTGAGATAGAAACAAACTTTTAAACAATAAGGTTTGATTCTGAGTATTTATTTTTAGGATGTCATTGGATGTGATTGATATATATTAAGAAGTGAATTATAACATAACATAATGTATGTGTATATGTTTGTTTAAATGGGTAGTGTATTCAGGTGACGCAGATACATACAAGGTTTTACTAAAAAGCATTAATTATTAAATTGGTAATTAAATGAACAAATCAATATTGCACTTAAAGTGTTTGAACATAAATTAATTAAAACTCATTAATTTAAAATTACATCCACCGTTAAAATGTATTTTTATATTGGAGACAGTACTAAATCCGGGTAACATATAAGATAAAATGATAGCTAGGTTTAGTCAAACATAGAGGGAACGAGTTTAAGGTTATCTCAGTTTAATTAAGTTTTTTCTGGAGAATTTTAATAATAAAAACGATGAAAATATATTTTTCCTCCAGAGAAAATTGTAAGGAATGGTTGCGTAGTGCCGATGAACAGCTACGCGTTTCAAATCCTGGGCGTTTCACAGTGAGGACCCTGAAAGTTTGATTGTACATTACAACACCATGGCAGATTTGAACTCTTAACCACGGCTTTCGTAACCTACATGTTTCATTAAGTTATTGTTTCCGTATTCTCTGAAGGCCTTAATTCATAGGGACCATGTAGCCTTCAGAATCATCTAGCCTCTAACACATATTCTCCCTTTAAGAAAACTGTCTAGAACGGTGGGACTTCCACTAATTACCAAGGTTATGATAGATACTATAAATACTTATGACTTAATGCAACATATTGACTCAGATTTTTGGAAGTCTGGACATGTTCACCTTCTGACTCTTATTGTCCGATTTGAAACCTGAACGGATACAAAGCTCAAGCCATTGATTCCAGCTTTTATTTTTAGCATTTCCAAAATATAGAAGGGATTCTTCCTTCTAACAAAAGCTATCTCCCTCTCACTTAGATTTCCAGCCTAGGGAAATACACAATGTCTGCTATGTTTCGTGAAGATTTTAATCTGTTTCAGGATTATGACTACCGGAACTCATACCTATACATTCCAAATGTTAGCTACCGTCATCTGTATTTTTAATATTACAGAGAAATTTCGTTTGTGGCAATTTCCTGTCCATTTAAATTTACTGTTTCTAGATTCTTTTAAGAACCTGAATCTAGGAGTTTCCGGTTTCCTTAATTTTACAGGCCCTACAAATTTTCGGCTCGTATAAAACTCTATTTTTAAGATGTTTCCGATCTGAAGAAATTTCCTTTGCTCTTAGAGTTTTCAAAATGCTTATTTGAAATACTAGCTTCTATCAAATGTTTAACTAAGAAAATATTAAACAGCATTACATTCCAGCCAGTAGAACCTTTTCGCCAAAGTGTGTATCTCTTAAAGAATTTTCAAAAAAAATATAGGTTTCTGTTTCTAGAAGCTTCAATCCTTTAGACAATTCTAGCTATCATGTTTGGATAAGTGCCCACATATTATGGTAGTTATTACCCTAAACCAACAATCAAGACTAAAAGGTCAAAATAATTAAAACAACATTTAAAATGTATTGCATCTAAAAGTGGACATACTGGGACCATTACTATATGCTGTAGATTTGATCATTGTAATATAGTTCCACAGATAAAATTCAGAGGTCGGGGATTACTGTTATTTAGAACAATTTTTATAAAACTCCATAATTTATTCGCTTTCAATTCTTATGTGAATTAAGGTTCAATATACCTGTCACAGGAATACTGAATATGCAATTAAGGTTTAAGTGATTCGGAAAAGATCAGAGATTAAAAATTATATTCCTCAGAAAAATAACTGGATTATTCCCTTATGCTCTTTTATTCATACTGAGTATTCCTAGCTAAAATAATGGACTTAAAATATTCGATAATAATTACAAGTTTATTCATCTTATTCCCCAGAGAAATAAAAACTTTTGTAATATGAAATCAACAAGCAGACATTGCAGATGGTGCTTTTCTCAGAAGAGTCACAAGAGAGAGCTACTTCCTCGGGATGTCTGCAAGAAATACATCTCCATTCCTGTTGACTGTTCACGACCAATTAATTACTCTCGTCATATAAATTTGAAGCTCTTGAATTTTGCACGAACATTAATTTTTACATAGGCAATAGAGTGCCTTTCTGTTTTACTGTCTGTATGTCTGTCTGTCCCGACGACGTGTTAAGAATTAAATGATCTTGACTTTAAATTTTGCATACAACCGGTTACGTGTCATGTGTGGAGTACACCTACCTTGTTGGTTGAGCGTTACCGAAGCCTATTACTTGAGAGCTAAAAACTTTGAAATTATTTTCTTAATTTTAATCCATGTGTGTTAGATAAATTATACATGAATAAATTAATAATTATCTAGTTATATTTATTTATCGTCTACCAAGTTATAGATAAGGAAACAATACCAGAATGCATTTCTTGAAAGGAAGATCACTTTATTGCTTACAGGGCCAGACAACTATATCAAATAGTCTTTTACCTGTACATTACACAGAAAACACAAAGTGAAAGGATATAACATTGACAACTATGCTTGACAGAAACTCGTTTGGATTAGAGATACGTCACAGACTAAGTTTTCCTTAGTAATGAAAATGCAAGACAAGTTAATAGGTTTCAATTTCCGTAGTAGCATTTATATGTGCCTTTGAACAGGTTGGACCACATGGAACAATGGTTATTTTTCATGCGAGTCTTACCAGACGCGTGTTGTTCGAAGTAATAATAATAGTAATAATAAATACACTACTACTGAAGTAAATTAATTGTAAATATTTACGACAGTAGAGGATAACTATATTGGCAATGATGAATTAAGTGGAGCTTAACCTCCTGAAATCAGGAGTCATTTTCGTCTGAAGGGATCCAAAAAAACTATCCAAAATGAACTAGTTAAATCGCTTCGACGCAACGTGGGAAACATCTAGACTACAATGTATAATGTAACATAGTTGAAGAAGTATTCTTATTGTCTCATCAGGTGCACAATTTGAATCCGCTACGATTTGATAAACACGATTTCTAAGCAGAGTTTTCTACACTTAATGTCCCATGAGGTGCACAATTGAGTGCACTAGGATGTTATAGACACGATGTTTAAGCACGGTGGAGAAATCAAATGTTGACGCTGCACTAAGAGGAAGGTGAATTGAAGCTTAACTAAACATTCACATGGAATCAACCCTTCCCACCACAGCTACCACTACTATTTGAATACTACGAGATTTTAAATTAATTAAATCATTATTGTAATTTATAAATGGATTTTACATCTCTGCTCAGTAATGTAGCATTATGATATTTGTATTCAGAATATACATCGTGTAAACGTGCCGTTATTCAGGTTCGTATTTATGTATAAACCTAATTAATTGGATTGGTTAGACACATTAATAAACATGGAAGCCAATCACTAACAAAGACTATTTTTATTCAACTAGGATTAACAAATGTGAGAGGTTCGAATAGTGAAAAGCTCAAAGAAGCTGTGGAATAAAACCTCTTAAATTCGTATTGAATTGTTTTACCACTACAGCAAACCTCAGGCTGTACTTTGTTGCGTAAACGAATTAGCTAGCCGGCTGTAACAAAGCCTTAGCCAGCGGACATTACTTAATCAAGGTCGCAAAGACCGTATGAACTAAGCTTCTTTATTTACTTTTTAAATATACTTCGTTTGGATGTCATGCATACTTTTTTATCATAAATTTGTACAAATGTATTCATGTTTGAGATATTGTAAAGAGACCTCATTAGCTGAGCATTAGTGAAGACTATTACTCGAGAGACTGGACTATTAATTTATGTCTGTACATTCACCATAATCTAAATCGGTATTTATTATGTATAAATGAAGCTTTATTCAAAATTTCAAGTCTATGAGTTAGTTGGTGTTCGATATATCGTGCGGACAAAAAAACAGACAGAAATGAAATTTTTACATCACTTCAAGTGATTACTTTCGCAATTATGCTGCTCAGCTATAATTGTTGTGATATTTCATTTTGTTATTGATACTTATCGCATTTTTGAGTCATAAACGTTACTAACATCTCCTATAGTTTTGACGACTAATAAATTGTGTACACACATACTAAGCATGAAACCCCTCATAAACTTCATGTCCAACGATGAAACTCTTTTTTGTTGTGATTTTATGAGACTAATTAAACGTTATCACCCGTGTAGTCCTTTGTAAACATTTTAAATGGTATAAACCAACATTGAATTCAATAATACTTCTAGTCTAATCCTAAACAAACTGGGTCATTATAATTTACTATATAGGTATATAAAGGAACGGTAGTGTATTTCTTAGTTTTGGTTGTAAGACAAATTCCGTAACATTAACCACACTACACCAATTCTGAGTATCTAACTTGATAGCAATCACGTGTTAATCAAATAACCCTGTGAGCAAATAGTTTCCAACACAAATGACTTTAGTAGATTGTGTCTAGATCCTTTTGGTTGCAAGAAAATAAATACTATTACATTAACCACACTGAAGAATGGCTGAGTACCTAACTTTATAGCAATCGCGTGGTTGTCAAATAAATTATTGAACGAATCATTTCTAACCCTGATCTCTGTAGCAGGTTATATCTAGTTCCTTATAGTTGTGAGACAAATTACTATTAAAACTAAAAATTTAAATGAAAATACTAAATTTGGAATAAATAAAAAAGTTTTTTACATGTTGCAAAAAGTTATATTCGGTAAGGTTATTGTGATATAACACGTTTGAATTGTAACTCGTAACGTTATCACTAATAAGAACAATACTATATCCTACGCATAAAATGATTAAATTTATAGATTGTCTACTTCTTTATTTTCTACAAAATTGTAACTTCTTACTTTCCAGGAACTAATTTACACACGTACAAAAGAATTATTGATCTAGGTATAAACTGGGAGTGAGCGAATCAGGTAATCGGTTCACACTCTATTCCCGTATAAAAACCAGCTGTCTCCAATATTATAACTCGATTCTTTTCACTGTAGAGTGTTTTTGTCGCAACATTGATTATATGATACTTATTATTTAATCCCCTCCGATAGTATAACGTTTAAGAAGTGCGTTATAAAAATATTCTATTTAGACCTCTGACATTCCTCTCACCGTAGGAAAAGTTCATAACCCGAATCTAAAACAGATCAGTCAAGGGAAATATACAATCCATAAACAAATATCTTCGTGTTTATTGATCAACACGAAATATTTTTGCAAGGGTTAATTAAAAAAGTTTTTACTATTGTAACATTTATTTATTGCTTTTGCGAACATTAAAGTTCAATACACCTCTGATTATGACTATAAATTTCCGTTAAGAACAGTCGGTGAAAAAAATATTAAATCTATTTGCATTGTTCGAACCGTTACTGTTAGATCCGGTACAAAATTGTAACGACATTATTAAAAAATGTGAATTTGGAAGGGTTATTAACTGTTTTTTGCATTAATATTGGAGAAAAAAATTATATGGACATTCATTTGTAATTTATATTTTATAAGGACTTAAGAAACTAAATTTAAATGTAACTTTCTGACACTTACTCATGTTTATATCTAAATAAACTTGAATATGTCGTTTGGTTATGAGGAAGAAAACAAATATTCTGTTTTATGTATAAAACACTCATGTGATTCATTGGCAATAAAAGAGAAACGACACTGTTTGGCACAACAACATTATATTCGAAAGTAAAAATATCATCTATTATTTCATTTTTTTATCGGGCCCCAGTACTTCATCGAGTGCACCTCTTATTGTCTTCAAGCCGTTGGTTATCAAAATAAGTGTCAGAGAGAGTTTTTTAGTCCTTTATTCGCATGTAGAAATAAGACATCTTTATTTGTTTTCTTGGGTGTGGGGTGGGGTGTAGTCATTATAATGCCACAGCTTTGACTACGTATTCTTTTGAATATGAATGTACGGTCGTTTGGATGAACTGTTTGAATCGCCCAACCGGACAAAATCTTAACCATTTGGCACTCTTTTAACTCAGTTTTATCGTTGGAAGTATAGAAATATAAAATCAAAGCTATCTGTTTTGTTATCAAATATTTATGATCAAATAAGAAGAGAAATATTATAAAATTGGTTTGAGCCAATCATTTACTGAAAAATGCCCGTCGCCTATATTAAACAGCTTAGATACATAATCTTTCTTGTCAAAATAGTAGATTCCAGTGTTTATTTTTACTAAGATATGACATTAACTGGCACTAACAGCTACAGGAATATTTTAATATATGTGGTGTATTAAATTTTAGTCCTCCAAATGCATCACTCTACGGCTTATTGCGGAAATTACGAAGGCTAGGGTTGACCCGTAGCAGTTACAGCAGAAAACTTCTGAGTGCTTTTACACATCAAAAGTAATATTCCCTTCTCAGTAAAGCCGAACACAACCATTCTCTACCGTCTCTTTGTTGTGAAATCTGTGACATTTTTCAGAAATCAAAGCTTATTCTTGATATAGAAAAAAAAAATTGCCCTTTTTATGAAAACTATCATATACAGTAATCTGTGAAAATTTCTACTGAATTTTCTTTTTATTGTATAAAATTGTATGCGCTAAATATTTTCATACTTGTAAATGAATAAATTAATTAAATATAACTGAAATATTTATATTTAATGTTTTAGTAACACGCTGAATAATTTTAATTGTTATATTAACATAGTACGAACACCTTAAACTAAGCTTTAACATCTGTATGAATTAACTTTAAATTTTAATTTAACTCATAATTGTTGTAAATAATCTGACTATATAATTAAAATATTGCATGTAATAAAGCCTCGACCATCCGTGACGTAATCCTTGTGGATAAGCTAATTCCAAGAATATTCCGCAAAATGCCCAATAATTCATTTAATCTTCTCTATACTATATATAAAAGGCTAAGCACTCATTAACTCATCACTAATTATCCAACATTTTGGTATATTACAAAGGTAAGTTTTGCATATGCGTGCCTCATAAGTTGGATAGCTAAAGTAAAGCATTTTCTTGAATAATAAAACATCCATAGATTTTGGAATGAAATTCAAATTCCTTTAAGGACTGTAATTTGATTTCAAACTTCAGTATGTCCAAGAAAGATGAGTTTGCTATATGGTATGCATAAAATGCCGATCGAAAATGCCTGATTCTGCAAGGGCCTGGTTAAAAATTCATAACAAATTTATTTATTGGTAAAATGTCTTGGATTTTTGTTTTTTTAGATACATATATTTACTTTATAAATATAATACATTGATCACTTATTTAACGTTTTTATACAAATAAAAAAAATCATTAACAAAAACTTTATGAGCGAGAACATTTAGACTTTATTTTGACACAACTTAGTGTTATTGAAATATTATATTTTTCACTTTTAGTTATTCTATCTTATACTCCATTAAATTTTTTACAAAAAGACATATAAACATTTTTTTATACTTATAAATAAAGTTTGGAAAATAAATATGAAAATATCAACCACTACAAAACTAGAAGTTTTCTAACCTAACTTAACACTCTGTGTATTGTCTACACTGATAATGCTTAAATGTAATGCCTGCAATACTAGGTCTTCATTGTCAGCAATGTTTTTACGACTCATTGTTTATAAATATCACTGAACAAACACAAAAACAAGAAAGTATAAAAACGTATTTAGTAAAGTACTAGATGCTTACGATCGCCGTAACTCGCGGCCGTCATTGTTCTACTTACACACAGACTAGAACAACATACACAAACGAAATAATTTGATGATACTAACACTACAAACCCATTTACACTTAAAAGCTTTCAATATCATTTATGATATAAACAGTAGCGCAAACAAAACACGCGACGGTCGTCCGCGTAGCGGCCGATTCTAAACGCGACTGACGCGCTCACTTTACAACCGCCGAAAAATCAGATTTTAACCATAATGCAACAAAACCTACAAAAAAGTTACGTTGAAGCCTTTAGAATGCGTATGTATAGTCATTGAGCCAATTTTGATAAATAATATGTATATATAATAAAATATAAGCGTTACTGCAGAAGTCGCTAACAGCGATTCTGGCATTTCTTGCATATAATGCGGGATAGCTGACAGCGATGCTCCGGCACTCAAAGGATTAACATGAACGTGCCTCATGTCTTGAGCAACTACTGATTGAAGCAAAAATATTATGTTTTGTCTTCTAAATTCGCATTGTACTAGAAAGGTGATATTTTACACAAATTAGTATAATGTTCTCAACAGAGACCGGAAATTCATTAGACCAGAAGTAAACTACAATTGCCGAAAGTATTCTTTTTTTACCAAAGTAGACGTTTCAGACAACGTAACGTTTGTATATATTATGTTGATTCGGACAACAATACAAACGCTATGGTACCCCGGGGCGGGTAATACTATGGATTAGAAATAGATTCAAAGGCAGAAAGTAGTCGATTTTGACCAAAGTAGTTTTTTTTTTTCAGACCATTTTATGTAAATACAAGCCAAACGCTATAGTGCCGGAAATATATTACACCGGAAGTAATTAAATACAAATACAAGTAGATACGTTTTCAACGCAGTAGGCTCTAAAGACCTATATACAGGTAATTGTTGTTCATCGTGGCAACAATGTGAACTCTATTATGGCACCAAGGATAATTTCCACAGAAAGCAGATTGCAACGGCCGGATGGAGAAACGTTTTGAACGATATAAACTTTTTAAACTAACGTTTGTGTATTATTTATTGATCAAGTGAACATTGCACACGTTGCTACCTTTATGTCCGATTATTATGAAATGGATCAGGAGATTGTCTATCTTTTAGTAACCATAACGGATTTCCCGGAGTGTTTATGTCCGTTTAGAAATTATGTGCTAATAACTTACCTGTTATTCAATGGGAAACTGCGCATTAATCCGCGGGTGACTACAAGTAATTCAATATAAAACATAACTATATGCGCATACAGTAATATAGAAATTACAGTACTCTCATTACAGCACATAAAATGTATTGTTTTGTTTGTAAAATGTTTTAAATTACTTCTGTGTAGTACGTGGTTTAAAATTAAAAATTCTTTTCTTACAAACTGAAGAAGTGTCGTGTTCCTCGAGATACTCTCATTCCACTTCATTTTCCTACAAAATGGCAATGCTTAAACCTAACAAGTACACTTCATAAATAACCTCAACACAATATAGGTGGCGTATGTTTTTATTTTTATTTAATAAGACAGACGAGTACTATTAAATATTGCAGTATTATGCAGTATAGTACAATATTGCAAAGTAATATCCACCATACTATATTGCTATTGATCCTATATTACTAGTATTTTATTTTTATAACTTTGCTTGTATTAACAACTTGTTACGAGTATGTTGCAAACCGCTTATTTATGTTAATCGCTTATTTGTAAAAAATGTGTATTTAATTAATCTATTTTCTTGTTGTATTCCACAAAAAGGCACTGCCAATGAATTGTAAATAATTCAATAAATAAATAGGAACATTTTATGTAAACTTATTAAATGGCAGTTTTTCTGGAATGTATAGTAAATCTGATTGTATTAAATAGAATACTATATATATTTGAAATTGTTACATTTGATATGGAATAAGTTTACAGTATATGTGCCTTACGATTTCACTTTGATTATGTTTTGCAAAGTGTTATTCGTTAACCAAAGTCTTTTTATATGTTGAGCTTAAGGATTCATTAGAACATTATATATGTACTTGCATATGTTTACTTCAGCCTTTGAACAATAATACAGTGAAAAAAACAATTGTATGTCCTTTCCAAAATTAAAACTACTAACTATTATTGTTAAAAATGTGATATGCCGCATATTTCAACTACATTATATTAATAGCAGCTTATTTGGTCATGTAGTTACGAACAAAAAGGTAGTTACAAGGTTGGTAAAAGGAATTCATAATTTTAATAAAAAACACATTTATTGGTTTGATTGAAAACAGTTATTTTTAAGATGGTTAATAAGTCACATCTTAAAAACTGTTCACATCTTAAAAAAGTCACATCTTTTAACGGCCAAACTGGCCAAATTGTATGCAGCATCTGTGAAGTTCACATCGTTTCTCGAGGAGGCTGCCGTAACATCGGCCTTCGATCCTATCTCGCTGCTTCAGGACATAAATTTCACATAAAGTCCAACATTGCCGTTATATAATGTTATTATTATACATTACCTTCTTATGTGTTCTTTTATAATTTTATTTTTACTAATCTGTTAAAGTATAATGTTTACAAGCTCTCAGACTAATATTACTGGCATCAACATAAAGCATAAATTTTCCTTCATAAAAAATTAACTTAATTGAAAATAATTTTTTGCTGATATGCATTTTATATATATAAATTTATACAAATTTAATGTAAATGAAGCCATTTGACAGGTATTTGGTCTTCTGATCATATGTTAGTTTGGTTATTTAAACATATATGTAAAAGAAACAGCCAAATACAAAATAATTGAATCGTAAAAAGTGAGGGCTCTGTGGTGTAATGGTAGCACATTCACCCGGCAAGTGAGAGATCCGGGTTCGACTCCCGGCGGAGCGAGTACTTTTTGTGATTCAATGTTTATTGAAATTAAATAAGGCTATTGCCATTTATACAATTTAATGTGTATATATATATATATATATATATATACATTAAATTATATATATATATATATATACATTATATATACAGGGTGTCCAAAAAGTCCCAGGTCGGTTAAATATTTTTCAAAATATTTAAAATAGAACTACCAAAATCTATTTTATCACATATTCAGTGACCTGCTACTTCCGCTAGGAGTCAGAAGAAAATCTTAAATGTAAGCATAGGTTGATATGCATATCAAATGAAAGGTCTATATTGTTAGAGTACAGAGCCGCAAACCCGACCTCAAACGGTTAACCGAGTCAAAAATGACAGCCGTTCAAAGATCGCTAGAGTTGAAACTTAGGTTAACGTAACAAAATACACTGATGAGCTTTTTGATTTTAACTTTACTATCCCAAAACTGTTTACAATTGAATCAGTCATTCAAATGACCCTCAAACACCTCAATAAACATCTCATGTCCATTTTTTTATGTTTTATATATATATATATATATGTGTGTGTGTGTGTGTGTGTGTGTGTGTGTGTGTGTGTGTGTGTGTGTGTGTGTGTGTGTGTGTGTGTGTGTGTGTGTGTGTGTGTGTGTGTGTGTGTGTGTGTGTGTGTGTGTGTTGAAAAACACTAACCATACCTAACTCAAACAAGTATAAATTCAAAATTGTATAACAATAAAAAAGGAAAGAAATTTAGATGATTAAAAGGTCTGATAGTGAAAACTGTGATATTAAAATGTCGCTTTGTAAAAGGAAAATGTTAGTTATGGAAAGGTTTATTTATGTACATAAAATATATGAATACATAAAGTTAAAATATGTTAAACATTAAATTATGTACCAAGTAAGGTAATATGGCTAGTTCCTTGGGCTTCTTCTTCAGTTTTGTATTGGAGATAGTAATAAAAACATCACAAAAAAACACACAAGATCACATTTTTACTCTAACGTGCGCGCAGCAATATCATGTACTCGTATGTTATGAGCTAGTTCTAAACTACATGTGTACGTAATATACGGAAATTAAACATAATACGTTTCCTTTATTTAGTAATTTTATACTTAATAATATTTTTTGTTTTCTGATCATTTTTTAAGAAGATTCAAAAGTTATTATAATTTGTAAAACTTATAATCTGTAAATTTTTAATATTTATATACTTAATTCACAGCAAAAGTTCTCTTACATTTTTATCAAATAATATGTTTAATGGTATACATTTTATAATTGCAATAAAATGTTTAGTTAGTTAATTATATAACAGATATACTTTTGTTGTGTCTTATAAACATTTAAATTATATTACTAAAATACACCTTATTAAATTAAACGTAATGGCTTGAGTCTTACATATTTAATGTTTCTTTTAATATGCTAAAAAAATAAATTACTTAATATTTTCTATTGTTTTAACATTTCTCTGATTTTTTTCTTTCAAAATCAGCTTTCATATCATTCATAGTCAATAAGGAAAAATAAGCATAGACTAAATTAAAGTAAAATCTACGGTCTGTGGCCGATTTTTAATATAATATTTAATTGATTAAGTTGTTAAGAAATTACAATATCTGCATCTCAAACAAAATATAAATGCATAATAAGTATTAAAAACAATTTTATGTGTTATAATAAGACTTTTACAGTAAAAGTATCATTACAAATAACACATTTCGGCACACGTTACATTTATATTTGGATTGCTCGTAAAACATAAGTATATCTGAAGACAGATTGCGTATACGAAACGACGGAGAGACTGATAGTTCAATTTTCTGATGTTATCTCACATCCTGTGTTCATCTTGTCAAATGAGATGGTTCTGGCGAGATGGCAACTTCTCATTTCATACTATTCATTCCCTTTCGCCAAATATATTTCTCCAAATAGCCTATGAAGTTTTTTATTAATTGATGCATTCGCAATGATAAGATTATGCTGTAAAATCGATTTAAAAACCGTAACTATGATAAAACATTTGCTACAATGTATGTAGCTAATTTTACACTGATATGAAATCCATTTAAAATAATAAACGATAATTTTTATAAATTCATAAACGGAGCTTGACATAAAACAAGTTCTAATTCAATTGTTTTTAGTTAAAATATTTAAAAAATTTAAGTTATAACATCTAGTAGTGTTTTAAGTCATTGATTTCATTAAACGTTGAAAGAAGGTTGAGCTGTTACATCTAAACGAGTGCAGTGACATTTTTAAATCCATACAACATATCGAAAACTTTTATAATTTCTAACTATCTTAATTCGACAAGTATGTAAAATATTAACCCTGATTATACACTGATATATCCACATGCCTCTACGGACACACAACCACCTCATTTGACCTTCAAATTAACTATTTCATAAGAATTATGCCTTTTATATTCGAAGTCATTAGCTTCTGTGTACGATATTAGTATGCCTGTATAAATAAAGGCGCAATAATTCCTTTTACTAACAGTGCACAGTCTTTAAAAATATCAGTACATTTTTTAAATTGATATTTTTAACTAAATATTACAGGAGATATATCATGTTGTAGACGGCTGTCGTGGTAAGTTTACTGTATGCTCCTTGTCAACACGGGGATCAACTTTTACTGGATCAACAGTATACATGGTTAACGTTCAATTCGATTTACATGATCTTGTACAAAGGGTTTTGATCTTGAGCCCCATTCCAACGTTTACCTCTTATATTTCAAAGAATATCACTTTACTTAAATACTGAAATATATATTAATTTTATATTTCCTTCGCAAATATATATTTTTATTACAGTTTTTACCAGTGATCTGTGAAAACGATCCTTTACAGGTAAAAGTTTATCTTAAAAATTTGGGATAAAATGTTCAAGTGAAGGTTTTGGCTATTGAAACGACGGTTATTGGAGCTATAATTTACTATAAATGAATAATACTAAAAAGTATATTACTATAAATAGATAAATCACATCAAGGAGTTGTTCTTATGTTCTGAAATAAATATATATAAAAATGTTATATGTAGTGCTATGTTCATAGTTCTTAACATTTTCATGTTATGCATAGAGCACTGTATTAAAAGCATTAAGCAAAAAATAGAAACGACTATGATTTATACCATCTACATTTAAATTTTCTAAAATCTAATTCCTTGTAACAGTGTGTACTAAAACTGCTGAATAAATTTCAGTACATTTAAGTGAAATGAAACTTAAGTTAATAAAAGTTGCATAAGACATATTTCATTACTTTAACAGCGTGAACATTTAACTTTTCATTCACCATGATATAAATATTTGATCTGTGATGTGAAATCAGTTTCAATATGAAAGTTAAATATTACATTTTATGAATTTAAATTAAAAATACACAATAAAATATGATAATTTATGTAATATACGGCAACGAGTGAAGATAGCGATTTAATTTCTGATACGTAACGAACATAGATGTAATGGATATACGAGATTGAATTTCTTTAGCGGGTCATTTTGATTTAACTTACATGAGTAAAAACATTTTAGTGAGTATCGACCTCTTAAAACATTAGGAGACACTAGTGCCAACTAAGTTATTGTCGGAGTACTGTATGGTATATAATAGAGTTAGAAACTACATTGTCACTGAAAAATAATAATGGAATTTTGTTAGAACCAATTCAAAACACAAATATTTCTTTAAGCTTTTTAGTAGTGCGTAATCTTTTATTAAACAAAATATTTAAATAAATAATTTAGAAGCTTTATTGTCTTGAAAACGTACAAGAATGGTTTAATACAAGGTTTAATAGCATGTCTTAAAAAAACCTTTTTCAACTACTACTTTGGACCAAGTTTGGTTTGAGTTTAGCAACATGCAGGAAATCAGTAAATCCAAAATCAAATTAGTAGTTTTAAATATAAGACAATTAAAAACGCATATTTATTTATTCATTTTGTAATATTTTAATGCTGAGAGATATAACATATTAACTCCGATATAATCTAGCTTTATAACAAAGAGATTTCGAAAACAGTAAAATTAAATATTGTATCAGGTTATTTAAATGTCTAGGATATATTATAATTCTGGTTTATGATAAACAATAAACAAGATAAAAATAGAATGAATGCGAACAGCTCCAACTATAAACAATGAGACTAACTGGCTAATTAATTTGGCTGACACAGATTTGCAGACTTCAACACTAAACTTAGTATAGTTATATTTACACTAATTTTAGATACAGTCTGTTTAGAAGTCAGGAAAATTATAAACTTTACTCATATAGCTGTAATGTTAATATAAATCTTTTTTCTAAGCATGTACTTTTACGAAACTTTTCTCAAAACGTAATCCATTCACATTTTTATATTTTATTCTAACATAAAAATTGGATTGTAGAGAAATATACGTTAGTTTTAAATATCGGTACCTCCAATTGAAGTGTTAATACAAATGGAAATAAATGGTAAAAATAAAATATTTGAAACAATTGTTAAAACTTGGAAATTAATTCAAATTGTAAAAAAATTTAAAAGCATATATTTTAAATCTATTTTTTATGCATTTACAGTTTATGGTGTTGGTGTTATAATTTGCTGAGGCCGCGGCATAATAAACCGAAATAAATGTCAGGTAATAACAAATTACTAAAAGTTGTTATGTTACTTATTGCTGTGACATTTTTACTATCGTAGTAGCACTTTATATTTAATACTAAGTTATATCGAAATTCTAATATTAATATAAACAACATAAAAATTTAAATATTTAGAAAAACTGCAGGAGAAGGAGAATTTACAGTCATGAAGAATTCCAAGTATAATATCTCTGAATGATGCTGGCTATAAAGCTAGGTCCACTAGTGAAAAAGTCAGGCTAGGGTATTTTATAGGCCATGTCAGTCAACATGATAGTTGAATCCAAAGTACAGAATCTTTTAGGGCCTATCAGCTGACGCATAGGCGTGTATTTTTCAGAATTAGACGACGGAAGGATGTATTTTATTTTTATGTATTTATTATCAGCTTCATACAGGTTCATAATATTAATAGAATTTTCAATATTTAAAAATAAAATAATAAGCTAGGCTAAACCAATTAGGAAAACAATTACTAAATTTGTGAGCTTAGTCTAACATTGTAATAAAAAATACTCGTAACAATTATTAATCATTTAAGAATTCATCACCTAACGGGATGCCTGGTTATTGAGGTATCATTTTAGGGAAGTTTTACATACATTTATGGAATTCTTAATTTTAATATATGGAGGCAGTTTATTATAGATTTTTAGAGGTGAATAATAAGGATCCTTCTCGAATATTTTTAATCGGTGTGTGGGGTATTGTAGCGGTTGATTTCTGATGTTACATGGTGCAATACTTGATTTTTTTATATCGATATTTTTCTGAGTTTTTAAAACTGTTTTGATACCGAATTTCTCCAAAATACCAAACTATACCTCACATACTAGTAAACATAACTATAGTAAGCTGCTTTCACAATATCTAAACTAGCCAAATGATAAAATGTTTTCAGTGTGAAACAAGCTGAATGTGACTTCTTTTCTATAAAGGCTGTGTGTTCTTTCCATGATAATGAATTATCCACAACTAAACCCAAACATTTACATGACGATGTTACTCTAACATTATTTAAATGGAAATTAATATACGTGCTTACCAATTGGTTCCTTGAGAATAATAATAAAAGGTTTTTATTTTCGTTTACCACTAGCCCATTTTCTGAAAACCACTGCACTGCTTCGTCAGATATTTGATTTATTTTGTTCTCTAAATCATCAAGAGTCTCTGTTTTATAGTAAATGTGACGACGTCAGCAAACAGAATTAAAGATTATGTAGATAGCCTATGTGGAAAGCTTTAAGGTTATGGTGGAGAGGAGCTATCTACTGTAAATCTATCTATAACTATAGAATAAAGTCTCTTTATGTTTTACAGAAATGTTTGGAGTTTTCCGAATGTTCTAAAATTCCAAACTGTTCCAAAGTTTACAACATTATTCATGTATCAGAGAACGTATGCAATTATGTATACAGTTTGAGGCAAGCCATCTGTGCGTGATGTATAATGATTACTCCTAAGAATTAATAATAATAATTACTTTCAGCTTTGAAAATTCACCCAATTTAGGGAAGGAGGTAATTTTTGAGAAATTGAAAAATGTAAGCTTGGGTTTTTGTTGTTGTTATTTTTAAGTCTCGTTACATTTTAGTGAATAAAAGGTTATTAATTTAAACCGTATTTGATATCTCTACCACAATTGTTTTAAATTAGTGTTTAAAATCAATTCTATGTTCTAACAGTAATATCGTATGATACTAGTCTTCAAAGCTTATTTTTAAGCATATTTGAAGGAAATGTATCACAAAGACAATTTGATTGGTTTCCAACTTTAAAAATTGCTCAATCCTGAAAGAATCAAGTCATCACTGGTACTACTTATTAAATATAGAATTAATAATCTGTCTGTTCAAATGTGGTGGCCTTTCAAATATATGTCATAAAGTTTAAATAACAAATTTATATAATTTTCCTTCGTAGCAATATAAATATTGAAATTATTCCAACTCTACAAAGTGCCTTTAAACGTACCTTTATATTTATCATGTCGTCCTCATTGTTATCATCCTGTGGTATGCTGCACAGTATATAGCTAAGTTATGTATCCTGCTCTAGGACTCTACTGTCATGAAGCAAATTTTTCTCTTTAGATTTGTTCTTGTGTTTTTGTGTTTGCTGTATCAGTATCAAATCGGAGAGCAAATTCAATTACAGGAATCTTACAGTTGTCCCTTCATGGGGCCGCGTTTTAGGACCCAGCAAGTTTTACTCCGCAGGGTCAAGTATAAAAAGGAGGCATTTTAGAGAGCGTTTGGTAATCCATAGTGCTGAATCATGTTCTATTGACACACAGGGTTATGCAAGTTATAAATATTTTTATTTCATTTTTAGTCCTAAAAATACGATATTCATTAAAATATCACAATGTTGTATCTTGTGTACAAATTCTTGCTTGCCAACTTGCAGGCATGTTTCAAGCATATCTTTTATATTACCAATATTTTATTTATAATTATTATATGTTTGTTGGTCTTAAAATTAAGATCCTAGTACATGGTACATCGCTTTTAAATTAATATTAAACTGCGATATAGTCCACCCTTTAAAACTCTTATGAGGTTGCATTCTATTTGGGTCGATATAACTACTATTTATGTATCATAAGATTTATTTTAACTAGTATATCAAGCTAAACTAATGTGTCCTTATAAAAATTAAATTTTGTATCCTAATCATTTATAGTTGATTTAAATTATAAAAAAATGAACGCGGTTGACGATGATTTCTTTCCTATGGAAAAACTTTCTATCGATTTCACAAAAACCATGTTGTGTTCTTATATACTTTTGAATGGAAATTATCTCTCAGCTTCTGGACTATTGAAATTAATTCTTAAATGTTTTTATCATTATTAAATAGCTTTATCCAACATTAATATAGGAGTTTTATTTGGAATGAATGATAAAACACGTGTTATTAATTAAAGTTCTGGCTGTTATAACAATGATCATTACTAAGAGCAGTAAATAAAAACAGATTTGTCTTCACTAACTTGTTGTTCGAAATATAAACGTAAAATTATAACCAAATATAAACAACCGTGTCGGCGAGAAATTTACAGATTTTCCAAAAAAATGCTTATTGTGTTAGATAAGCGGATAATAGTCGATGTCAAACGCAAGTCGATTGGCCTGGACCTCCGGCTCTCAAGCAATAAACAGATTCAATGAAAGCAATTTCCTTTCCAAACGAAAACTGAGATCATCTTGTATTTCCTATCCGGTAAATGATTTAAGAAATTGGTTTATAGTATTTAAGAATATGTTTTTTACGTTTACTTGATAGCATGGTATAAATATATACAAGTGCTATTTGACTATTGTTTGTAGTAATTAAACATTGAATGATTTTAAATTAATTAATACGTTCAAAATAATTCATTTAGAAGAAAATCACTTACTCTTTAAAGTAGTATCCGTTTGGAATATATTCAGGTGTATCAGGACTTACACGGTTTACTCAAAAACTAATTGTAATAGTAAGTAATATACATATATAAACTAATACACTATAATTACAATATTGGTTTAACAAAGCTTAATGAATGACGAATCTGTAATGGTATGAATATTCATATCTTACTAAAGGAAAATTCGATTATCTTTTAAATTTCAAAGTTTATATTGTATAAAAATGGTTTTGTAGTGGATATTGTCTTTGCCCATTTATTAATTTGTACTGCTTTTATGTTATAGTAATATTCTCAAAACTAAGTACTCATATGTTTGTTGAACTTGCAGAAACGCAGATTTCTTAGGACAGATTTAAACTTTACTTTATTTAAAATATGTAGTAATGAGTCAAAATCTGTAAAACAAATTCTGAGAGCTCTAAAGCCTTATTCAGTTTATCAACCCAATGACTGACTATGACTGACTCTATGAAGTTTGAGTTTTCCTTTTCAAAACTTTAATTAGCCATAATTTTATTACGTCAGCGGTTTTGTAATAGAAGTGATAAAATCTTTATTAATATGCTTTATATTCTTTAAAACCATTACGTAATATATACCTTTTAAAAACACACATTGGTGTAAGTTAATTGAGAATTATACACCAGGTTTTGCTGTATGATTTATAGTACCTCAGCAATATACATATCTTGTATGAAACTTTAAATAACTGCCGTTTAAAAGTTTGAAGAGATAAAAAGAGATACATGATGTTTACAATTACCTAACTTTCATGACAGTGTTTCTTGTTTAGTTTCTGTTTTGGAATAGGGGATTTAATATTTTTACTTAAATGAAAACTAAAATCACTTTGAATTTTTAAATTCTTTTTCATCCTCTTACGAACTTTTTCAAGGAATATGTACATAATAAATTTTGTCTCCGCACCAATTTTAGTTAAACCAATTATAAATTATCACTTAGATTCAACAAACTAAAACAACCTTTTCAAACCGTTACTTTTAAAACTTCAAGCTATACTTTACTTTATCTAAAAAAAGAGGTAAAAAAATACTTATACTAATTAATTAAAAATAAATTAATATATTTTTTAAATAAAATGTATGAACAATTAATATTTTTCTACGTATCTAGTAACAGTAATACTTTAGGTTTTAGAGAGTAGGTTAAGTAGAGAGGACGATATAGGAAATCAATGTTGACATACACGCGTGTGGGTGCGTATAGGAAATGGAGTTTGAAAAGCAATAATGGACTGTAGATGTCAGTTGCAATACCCTGCAAAATAACGTGTTTTGTTTGAGTATTATGTATGATATATTTATGCTTGTTATACTCGTCTATAAAGGGAAACTAAAAATAATCATTGAAACAGTTTTTAATTATTATTACTTTTATTGTATAAGTATCACTAGTTTAAGATTGTCATACATACTTGACACACCATGAATAATTACTGTTAATTATATTTTATTTATAAAGATTGTACACTAATGAACTCATTTTTTAACATGTAAGATGTGTATCCAATATATACGTGATTTATATAAACTGTCTGTAAATCTTTTTTTTTTTTACTGAAAAAGTTTGAGCATGATTGTTATAAATGTAATAGAATAAGTTAAGAGTGTAAAAAGACATGGGTTTTGTTTAGGATGACATTAATTAACAGTTTTTAGTAGTAATTTACGTTATAAAAATAAAATATTATCAATAATATACAAACTTGGCTAGCGTGCTTATACTTCCAATTACATTTAATAAAAGAATTATGGCGTTTTGATCCGGATTTAAATTAAAACAGAATTACGATACAGTAAATGTTGTTTATTCATTAAAATCTTAATCTCCAACAGTTTTAATTAACTAACATGTTCCTATATGCACTGCAATAGTCGCTTAGCACATATCAAATCGATATTCAACAGTTAACGGTTATCGTTCCTTCATTAATCTCGTCCTCCGAGTAATATAGTTCACATGTTTTTTCTAAACATTGTTTTTATAATATCTCAACAAGAAAAATTCACGAAGCGCCAGATATTGGACTCCATGGAATCCAGATCATAGATAAGTCCTACTTAGCCTCTTCATAGATGTCCAAACGTTTCATTATAAGCGTCTGTGATAATAAAAATACTTGAACACTTGAACAGCAATGAAGGAACAAATCTTTTAGTTATAACAGCACTGTTAAACAAAATTAATTTTGGAGGCTAAACAGGAATATGAAAACAACGCTTGAAAATTTATTTAATGTCTTTACATTAATTATGGAAATTCCACAATGATGTTTAAAATCCTGCATAAATGACATCCCAATCTAATAGTGAAGGTCGAGATATGTTGTTGTGTAACTCTACGTTTCGTATCTATGGTCAGAATATTAAATGGTTACCATTTTTATTTATTTACGAAAACTGTATAGGCTACCAGTTATCCGCTTTACAAATTGTCTCACAAGCTGAAGTATTGTTTTTATTTCGTCCAATGCCTATTACATGAAGCCATTAATTCACTCTACTATATTGAATTTATTTTTTTAACGAAGATCTTGAACAGTAATTTCAACTACATAGATCCCTCGGCTCATCCCGTTGCTAAAACAGTGATCTCAGTATTGGGTTGACTTGGATTATAATTATAATACACATGTTTTTAGAATGAGCCCAATTATGGAAGTTCATCCATATATTTTTAATAAATGTTTCCATGGAAGTGAATTGTAACCTCTGTTACAAAGGGTGGCAAAAAATTTCAAACCCATCTAACAATTTTAAGGTTTTATTTAGAAAAAAGGTTATAAGCTTTTAGATTTCCTTTTTGGATAGCTAATAAACTTTTTATTAATAAAAAATTTACTCTAAAAGTCTCCAAAATGTAGGAACAAGAAATGGTTGCCCAATTTAGATGCCGAACTTGGTGATCATTTAAAATTAAGGTTGTAATGAAATAAAACCAACAATACCATAAAATCCGATTCTTGACCTTTTTGTTCAGATAAAGTAACACGTGAAAAGATAAAATTATAACTTAAATCTGGCTTTATAATTAATGGACCCAACTTAGGAGCTTATAATTTTTACATTTGTCTTTTGTTATTAAGACCCACAAAATGAGGTGTCACGTTAAATATTCAACGCCTAAATCTTTTACTTGCACCTAAATCTTCAAAAGCCCATGTCTTTGAAGTAGGACTCGTATAAGTATTTTAACTATAACACTCGTGATAACCTGTGTTGTAACATTTTATACTGATTATTATTGTGCTTTAAAATTGTGAATCGTAATTTATTTTGAATACAATATATATTATTACGTCATGTTTTAATAGCAAAAACTGTTTTCATTGTTAGTATCACTAGTACCCACATAAATTTGAATTGGTAGAAAAATAAAATTTATATTCGTATTCATAAAGGAAACGTTTGCTAAAAATAAATAGAATTATACCTAATAAGAATACCTTTTCATGTATATTACACTATATTTTGTTGTTCAGTTATCACTAATCTCAAAATTATTCTCAGAGCTTGTTTTCGTCAACGACATTTTTAGATCTACTGAGACCAACATAACTCCTGATTTCAGGAGTCAAATCTGTGACAGTGTTGCAAATTTCAGGCATTGCACTAAAATAAAGATGTAATGAAGCAAACTCAACATTCGCAGCTTACATTTTTACAGTCTATTACTTAGTACCATTAAATTAGTAAATTAAACAACTAAAATACTTAAATTACGTAGGTACGTTATGCTACAAAATATTTATGTAACAAGGCACAACATACCACTCAGAACTAAAAAATTGTAAATTATTATTAAAAGATTTCAATAAATAATAAAAACATAAATAAATAATTTTAAACGCTAATAACTCGTTAAATTGGTATGGGGTTTACCAGTAAAACATGTTGCAATTCATTTTTTTACTCATTGGCAAATACTTTTAGGAATTCCAAAGAGATTTGCAAAAATTTTTTAACAAACATTTACTTTATTTATAATGGCCGAATACAGTTAAAAATAATATAAAATAGAATAAAATAGAAATAACATTTAAATTATAAGCAAAAATTGAAATGTTTGTTATAAAACAACGATCTTATTTCAATTGACATAAATGTGTACTTAGTTTAAAACACGTATAAAAGTGCCTTATAAGTATTAACCACATGCACCTTTGATAGTTTATATTTTATGTCGTTAAAAAAGTTATTTGCTTTGCTACCTGCACTTGCAATGAAAAACAAACTCATAATTTTATATACGTACCGTAGCTGTTTCAATTAGTCCTTTATTTGCCTAATGATTTTACAACTTCCAAAAAGTTAACCAATTAATAAATAAAGAACAACTTACAGTAAAAATTACGAAAGTACCAGTAACGAGTATACACGTTGACTGAATAAAAAGTTTACCTTAAATAAAAAAAGTTTTAACCGTATATAAAAATAAACCTTATGCCGTAGAATAAATTTTACACAATATAAATGCAGTGTTTTACATTTAAGTATTGTAAATAATATTGCATTATTGTTATAAAGTAGACTATGACTTAGTTTAGTAATATACAGTTATAAAACAGTAAATATTGGAATTGTATAATATTTTTATAAACCAAGTTTACCTGCGGCGTTGGCAGACTTGTCCATTTCACAAAAGTAGGTATGAACATTGTATAGTTAATTAATTAATACTCATAGCTTAAATCTCTGAATAAAAGTGGTTTATTTTGAATAGAAGACTAATTATTAAACTTGCTCGTGTGTGAAATAATAAAATCTCTATACATATTACAACAGTCAACTAATTGCCAATCGTTTTTAAATGTCATGACAGTTATTGGTCTTCAGTTTTGTATCAATAAATCCATTAATAATTAATTACGTAAATCAATATGAAGTATCAATAATTAGCCAATGAATTTAGCCTAAAATCCTCTCATTAATCTTATCATGATAGGTGTACTCTTAAGAGAGATTAGTTTCTATTCCAGCTATTATGACATTAGAACGTTTCCTCAGCATATGAAAACTTTCTTCTACTATTACTATTTATTATTAGTTGTCTTATTCAAATATGTTTGTTATGGGATTAGGTTAGGTTAAGTATATTAGAGTAGGGAGCGGGATTATTAATTTATTAACAGGGCCTCGAACAGCTTAAACACTCAATTAGAATCCTTTTGATGGTTAGATGGTAATTTGATAAAGTGTACCAAATTTATAATTTACAAATTTCCGGTTTCATAAATGATTGTTGTTTATAAATATAAAGTGTGCTATTTCAATAGATCCTTGTGTTTAACCTCAACGGGCTCTATTTCTAGTATATTCAATGTGCATGAATGTGTATATTCAAGATATGTGGGTGTGATTTTGGGATTTAGAGCTCTGATCTTAGAAAGCTGGAAGAGAATTTCAGTTGTAACATGAGTGTATTTCTATTGCTATTTTATATGTCAGACCGAAAAATTTTTTAAACAAAATAAATATTTAAAAAGTAATAAATCTCCAAATCACTCATATCCAACGCAACAAACACAGCCCATACAGCAGTTACGCTGTCGGTTCTTTTTACTTCATGTGACTGCTTTAAATATGACAAAATATTCAAGAATACTGCTTTCAACCACTGTAATAATTTTCAATAAAGTAACCATAAATTTTCAATACTTTTTTATATTATAACATATTCACACAAAATATAATATGTTAGGTAATGTTTTACAGAAATATAAATATATTTAATAATATTAAATTTTTTCACTTCGTATGTTAATATCAAAAATATGAGTTTCAAATCGAACTATATGGTGAGACATACAAATTTGAACGTTTAATAAGTGTTTCCGTTATCTAAACGTTTTATTGTACATAAAAATACGTCATTACCCCCACATTTAACAAAAGAATAAAATACTGTATATTAAGAAGGGAGATACAAGATTCTATAACGGATACTAGTTAAGGCGTTTTTCACCTAATACTGACCTGCTATTTTTATTGTTACCACATTTTTAATACAGATTCAACGTATAACAAACGGATTTCAGATAAAATTTTAGAACAATATCAGCGATGTTCTAGTAAGTTGGGCACTATCAAAACAGGCCTTCAAAAACGTATACTTATGTTTCTACTGTATAAAGTTTTGTCTATACGAAAGTTTGTGTAAAAGTGGTTAAAATAACTTTCATAATGACTTAATGATGATAATTTATACATCTCAGTTTTCAAAATTATTACACACTTGATAAATTATTTGGGGGAAATTCCCAAAATAGGCTAAATTTACTATTATTGCACCAAATCCTAGTAAACGTTTTCCTAGTATATAATTAAAAATGAATTAAAAATATACATGTATATATGTATATAATCCACTTAAACAAAATTAGACTACACAAAAAGCATGTATGGTTGTTAAAAGAAAACTACACAGATACGACACAACAAAGTAGTGATACTTATCTACATATGTTACGAGTTCCTATTACCTGAGGAAATGGGGAACATCGTGATGGAAAATCTACGAGTATTACATACGTTTATTACAATTGTTCTAATACACCTTATGTTATTTCTAATCTTTAAAGCTATTCTTTGTTGGCTATTTAATTTTGTATAGCACTTGCATACATCTTTTCTTAAGCATAACTAAATTAAGAGGTAATTGTAAAATACTAGTACGGTACTTTATTTTTAATATAAAAATCTTTACATTCTCGTCATCTCCTGCGGTCAGATATAAACATACATCATTCAGAAAGAAATGTTTACATCCCCCGGCAGGCGAAAACTAAATTGTGTCAGCACACTGAGTGCATCAATGACCCTCAGCATTCCATGCTTGGACATGATTTATCATAGAACACATTCTTGTCTGTGTAAAAATGAATTTTCATGCACAATTTAAAGTCTACAGATGGAATATTTGCCAAGAGATATTGTCACGTGATACATTCACTTTTTTCATTTATTTGTGTATTTCAAATGTCATAGCTTTGTTTGAAGAGAAATAAAACTTCTCGTGACGTATGGGGGTTACTACAACACAGGAGTGCGTTGTAATAAAATGTTGTCACCTACTTTTAACGTTGATTTTCCTTTTCCATTCTATTCATTTTTTGGTCACTGTATAAATAAGCTGTATGTGTTACAAGTTAAAATTCATATGATTTTTAGCAGCTTGTTTACAAAATTAATTTACTGATATTTTTCTCATTGCTATCTTGGTTACCCATAAGAGCAGTGTAAAAATATTTACTGACGCTCATCCAAATTATATGCAGTAACATAATTATATCCATCATCAAACTCATTGGTGCATATATAGAAATGAAGGTTCATGCAAAATTTCATGTGGATAGACAGACAGAAATACAATTTTGCTAACCCCACGAAAGATTGGCTTCACTAACACTTATCCATCAATAGAACTAAGATTTTTAAAATTAAATATAGTTCAATTTTTTGTACATACAAAACATGTAACTCCCTTCAGCCATCATGTATGTACATACTTTATAATCCGTATCTTAGACTTTCCTTTGGACTTGACTATAAGATTTCGTAAAACTGCTTAAATTCATACCACTCCTGATGAAATTTTAAACATTATATTTTGTCCTGTCTTCTTAAATAGTATCTTAAAGGGCTGTGGCAAAACCTTATTCAAAAGTTAAAAGTAATTTGAAATTAAAAGCCCCCCATAGCTCTACCTTAATCTTTGGTGACATTAAAAAGTAGCATACAAGTTAAAACATTTAATAATTTGGTCCAGTATATACTAAGAGAGGTATTCATATTGGCTTTATTACTAAAATGCAGTAATCACCCGTTTTTGTAGACTTTAATATATCAAAACTAATTCTCTTCTACTAACAAAGATCGAATAATATTTGCTGTTAAACAGCTGTTGTATATTACTTAAAAACCCAACAACCAATATGTGCTGTTACTGAGGAATAATCTGGTAGCAGCCATAAATTAATTTTATGACCAGTCATATTTGAGGCATGACAAACAAGCTTTGCAATAAATAATCGGTTTATCGGTAAAAACAATGGTTATAGGCCCAACGAGGAATTTATTGTTATTTATTCCTTTCAGAACAAATGGATATGACAATTGTATTTACATGTAAACTATTATGTAAAATTTGTATTACCCATAATCAATTGTTGATGCTATATTACGAGTAGTTTGATAAGTTGATTAAATTTGCTATTACAGAATTTTCTGAATGATAGTAAATATAGTTATTAACCAGATATAATATATATAAAACCAGATATGTACATACATATATATATATATATATATATATATATATATATACAACACCACCAGATATACAGGGTGTCAATTAATTGTATATTAATTAACTGATATATATATATCTTCGAATGTTAAAGCTATGATTTTATTGTCACTAGCATGAATGTTTACGTTAGAAATGTATAGTATTTTTACACCTTGCTTAACGTATTTAGCTAAAAACTCTGATTAAAAATTTCCAAAATTCTAAATGATCGTTATAACTGGCTATTCAAATGTTATTGAAAATTAACAGAAACTGCGTTAGGACGTACAACAACACAACAACGAAACAACCAACAATACAACAGCAACGAAGAACATAAGAACGAAGAACATTATACCCTATAATTACCCACCATTTAGACTTTCATAATTAATAAATACAAATATTTAGACTTAAGACATCACCTTTTTATTCTTGTGCAAAATTCATACGATGATAACTTTTATTTGATTTGTTTTATGCTAGTAATCTTTATTTGTTTTTCGAGAAAAAATTAATGATATTAGGCCAAAATTCCCGACGAGACTTACAAGCAAAGAGGGATGTTGTTCAGTTACAGACCATACTAACACTAAACTATACCAACTTTTGAAAAATAAATTTAACATTTTAATCCTTGTTCCCCAACTGAACTTAAACTTAATGTTAAGGAGTAAAACAACACGGAGTATCATGCTCGTTAATTTTATTTTTCCTAATCTGGTTTTTCTTTAGATAATAAATATTTAGCAGTCCAAGACCACAGCACTTGACACCAGCCGATTGGGGATGAATACTCAATATATTCACCGCCATAAACAATGCAGTAAAACTCGTCTACTCAGTGGAATAGCAGGCTATGTTTTATCGTCCTGTGGACTGAATAGAGATCTGCCATTTCACACTTATCTGATTAATATCTGGATCTAGGACTTAACTGCATTGCGCCACCATTACCTACACTATTATTTCCCACAGATTTTTCTTATATTTTGGCATTTTATCATTTAATTGGACTGTTCATATAACTAGACAGATCTTACAACATTAATCAATTCCAATTAGTTATCAAGTTATTCAACTTAAGCTACAAAAAGTTATTATTTAATAAGGAAACAGAACATATGTCTGTACTTGATAAAATGCTGTATCTTCACTACTGAAAAGTATGTAGAGTATAAATGGTTGTATATTAAATATTGTACAAATGCAAGAAAACTTTAGTTTATAGACCAAAAAGCAGATGTACCAACGTAAAATTAAAACGACAAAGTATTTTATCCATGCATTGTATTAGTTTACGAAATCATAAAACAACTGTATACATTGATGGGATTTCCGAACACAAAGAAGGTTGGAACTCTATGTAAAAACACTGCTGCCACAAAAATTTGCAATGATCAATATCCTGTGTAGGCTGGAATATAAGAACAGCTACTAAATGCTTTGGTGATTGTCGATTAATCATTGAGAGTAGCATTCTAATTCTATTCTCGTCCTTTTAGTTTAGCATTCAGTTTAGCATTCTACAATCCTATTCTCGTCCTTTTAGTTAAGCAAAGACTGCTACAGCCTCCAGTTTAGCATTCTAAAATCCTATTCTAGTCCTTTTAGTTAAGCAAAGACTGCTACAGCCTCCAGTTTAGCATTCTAAAATTCTATTCTCGTTATTTTAGTTAAGCAAAGACTGCTACAGCATCCAGTTTAGCACTCTAAAATCCTACTCTAGTCCTTTTAGTTTAAACAAAGACTGATATAGTTACCAGTTTATTACTTCACAGTAAATAGGCATTACGTAACAGTGCATCAATTATAAACGCCCCACAATAATAGCTCAGTACAACAGATCTTAGAATCAAGTCTAAAGAGCAGGCTAAAATAAATAACCAGGTGATTTCCACTTGGAAGGATTGTTCGGCTGTTCAACGATCGTTGTGCTTCGGTGGATATCTTCCATGGCAATCTTCAGTCTGTGAGAGGTCGTGCCCTGAATATTTTCGAGTCCTAGAAGAGCAGAAAAGGCTTTATAGGGGATTGGTCTTTCTTTAAAAAATCCTCATAGACGTGTTGCTACGTATTGAAAGTAATTAGTATTATATCACTAGTTGTTCTTACTATTCATACTATACCAAAGTTTTAAGTACATATAACATTATAACATAAAAATATGTACATAAATCTAAACTCGTTATTTATTTGAATATAGCAAAGAATATGAGTAAAATACTGTGGAAGAGAAGATAGTACTCGAAGTTGAACCTGACATAAGCCTTCATTGCTCAAGGCAAGTTCATCAACTTGGTGAGAAGTATAGATAGACTCAAAATTATTTAAATAGGTCAGCATTGATGTCATTTTGTATACTAACTATTGTGAATTGATATTGTGCCGTAACTATAATTACTATTGTTTGTTTATCATTATGACATCCTAACCTTTAAAATCATCTGCTATCAATAATAAATCATAAACAAATAACATTTGAAACTGCAAGATTTTTCCATACCTTTGCTTTATTCCAAATGAAACGGATTTGCACTTTCTCTATGAGCCTAGTCACTCTAAGGATATAATATATTTCTTTTGGCAAATTTCTAAAAATCTAACTCACCCATTACCAGTTAAACATGTTGTGTTGTGAATATAAATATACTGATTAAATTAAAAGTTTAAACTGTTTATCCAGTTATTTAATTTTGTATGAGTATACATTTTTTTAATTTCAAAATACTGTAAAATATTCACGCACAAAGCCTGATTTATTGAGAAATTATAGGCTATAGAAGATTATATAGGCTAAATATATGGCCAATGCGTGCCGAGTTTTATCATCAGTTTTATGGGATATGGAACGTGATTCGTGTAGAATGAAAGAAGAGAGCGCTTCGTCCTCATTTATCGCTTTTTTCATTTGTAATTTTGGTATGCGGTTTAATACGTTTACTATATTAATTTTCAATAATATTTTAAATATTAATCTCGACGATGTTTTGCTATTTATAACGGTCAATTTTTTGTAACACCAGAAAAGGTTATCTTTCCTACCATACCTTGATTCCCATTACTTAAGTTAAAGAAAATCCATGATCCTATCCTACCTAATTATAACGACTTGGATTGTTGATCTTAATATTCCAGAGTATTAATATATAAATCATCAATAATACATCCAAGACGATATAAAATATTTTTTGATTAGTAAAGATCCTAGTGAATATTAAGTACAATGTATTACTAAAATTGTTAACTATTAAATATTATCTGGTTTGTTTAAAATAAAAATCACAGTTCTAAATGAAAACAATGGATTTATTTTTAACTGGCAAATTAATAAGTTCAACGTTTCAGAATTTTTATCACTCTATTTTCCACAAAGAATTGACAAACCTTTTAGTAAATTTAAAAATTCCTTTGGCAAGAAATAAAAATATTAATCAAATTATCAAAATAAAAATCAGAGCTCTCTTCTAAAATAAAATAATAAAGTTTTAAAATAAAATGAAATACCACTTGGAAATAATTAAAATAAAAATGTTCACTTCTAAGTTCACTCAAAATACAAAATAAAATTTCAACTTCTCTTTACACTATTTGAACCTTAACTTTCAAGTCTCTGCAATTCAGATTACAACTCTCTCTCTAACAATTATAAAGTTCAATTAATTTTCAATTAATAATTCACAATAAACAGTTCCAGTTAAATATTAATAAATTACTACTTTTTCAAATCTCAATTAAAGTTATTAACAAAGTTCAATTTTAATTCACTTCTCTTGCAAGCATGAACCAAATGTAACTTGTATGATTCTATTATGCTCTATTGTTCTTCAAGAATAAGTTACAGGTATTCAGATTGCTCTGTAGTTTCTATGAATTTAATTTTTCCTATAAAAAAAGACAACAAAATTAATTTAATATCAGATCAAGATGACTTTTTCAATAAAACGTACAATAAATTTTGGTGCTTACCTCAAAATCACTCGCGAAAAAAAAATTTAAGAAATACGGCGCACTGCAATTAACTTTACTCACGAAAATAACCAAAAGAAGGGCGAAAATTATGAGCGGGCGCTTAAATACTTCCCTTTCCAAGACATCCGTGGAGCTCTCTCATTGGTCCAGCTGTATCAAACCAGGAGAACAATACTCACAATAAGACAAGTTCTAATCAATTCAAGGCAGTCAACCTGCCTTCCTAACAATTTAAAACTACCAGTGCTAACTTGCCAAAGGATTACATGTTCGATTTTATCCTGACATTTCACAATCTAATCTAAAATTAAGTACCAATATTTCGATCCCAAAATTTTTATTTAATTTAAGTTTTAATTAAAAAAAATAAATCAATGTAGCTTTGAAAACGCTACACTAATATTAAAATAAAATGTATTTAAAAAGTGTCCTACCTTGGGTCTAAACCACGTATAGCGTAACATGCTGTGCTAATGGTGAATGCAAACTTTTAAGTCAAAAACACAATTACTATATGTTGTAACATATGGTAATTGACACACATCAATGTTTTACACATGTTAGTAATGTATACCTTGAAATGCCTAATGATTGCATTCATATTTTAACACATTTGCTTGGTTACCATTATGTTTATAGATAAAACCAACTTAATAATGTTCCCTAATACTTAAGTTCCATGGAATGACATGCACTATTATTAACCATGTTTCTTACAGGGAAATAAAGCCTCATGTAAAATTACAAATCTGTATGTCATTTCGTTTTCGAATATCGCGCTGGCAGACAATCAAACAAACACATAGACAGGAATTAAATGTTCCAACCACTCAAGAGGTAGATTACCTTACTTACCTTACCTTTGTCAATCAAACATGTTAACTAGAGAATGTTTGACAACTGAAGATTTAAAATAATAAATACATTCACCATACCACTGTTGTGAAAATCAAGCTATTCACCATATAATTAAACATAAACAGAATTATAATAAAAACAATTTAGGTGTCAATGCAAATTAATTACACTTATTTAACTTCTTGAACGAAACTTCGGAAATGCTTATCCTGAAAAATGATAAATTAAAGAAAATTTAATGATTGGATAAATTTAGCGTACCCTATATAGAGTACTCTTTGAACGCGCTATCGTAATCTCTCTAGTAGTTGTTAAGCGAGAGTCCCCTGCTGGGTCTTGGAGCTGGTTTTATCATACTTGAACAAGAGCGCTGTCGATTGGTGATTACAGCAACTAGACTAGCCATTGTGTGGAGAGCGGCACGACGGTCTAACCACAAACCTAAAAAGAAAAGTGGGATGACTAATTTTAGAAACTCCGTTGTTCTAGTATTTCTACATTCTAGAAAAAATCATATTAAATTCATATGGGTGAAAAATTTCATAGGAAACCCATACAATTGTGGTTCCTAACATCTTCTTTATATTACCAATAAACAACACATACATTATGTTCAAAAGTATTTTATAGGTCGCTCGGGTAAAACGTTTAATTTCTTAATGTATGGTAACTTATTAATAAAAAACTATTTAAAGCTAAAATATTTCTCTTATTAAAGTTCCATTTCTCTTAACGCTACATCCGTACTTTTTCAGTTTACCTATAATATACAATAATAATTTGGAATAAAAAGTAAATGTCATCATTTTATTATAAATAGTGCAACAAGCTGAGTTCACATGGCAATATGTCTTGTAAACGTCATCTGCAATTGTAATGGTATTTGTACCAGAGATTTAATGAATATTGAACCTAGAAATACGGAAACGATATTACTAAATCACTCATACCATGCCTGAAGATAGTCTAATATATCCTTTGCCTTACCTCATATCTATCAAGATAAACCGCCCTTTTATTTTAATCACTTCTTGTTTACAGTGCATAATATATTATTTTTCAATAGCCTTCTTTTAAATGAAAGATAATGTACAAGTTACCATTACTGTTGTTTTTAACGCTTAAGTACGTTAATAATATACATTTTAGTAAAGTAATTTACTAATTGTAATGATTATGTTGTAGTTATAAACTAATATAATGGTAAATAACTTCAGTGTTTGTAACACATTACAAAACTCAACCTCATAACCTCATGGCTAAACATAGAGTCAGTATTACTAACAAAAGAAGACCTCACAACCATACTTACATGCCTTAGATTACAAAACAAAAAATCCTGTACAGACTGTAAATTAACTATGGATATTAAGTACATTAAAGTGACATTCCTACAAGAATAACCTTAGTCGCTCGTATTGATATAATACTTAACACTTCAAATATGTTATAAAGGAATAGTTTTATGAACAAGCTGAGAAAAATTATATGACAATGTGAAAGCAAAATACGTAGGCTATAATTAGCGGTAAGATATATTGGAGAAAATGTTATCTGTAACTATGGTCAAATAAACTTCATTTTACACAGACAAGAATGACTCCTATATCGGTGCATATCTATGTATGGCATTTGGCTAAGTGTCATTGAAGCTTATATATCATTAAGTAGGTTGAAAAACATTCTCTTTGGTCTGCCGACGGAATGAAATATTTTTTTCGTATCATCGTTTGTTTAACTGAATTAAATTATCTGCAGTCTTGACATTTTAAAGAATCGATGTAGAATTCTGCATGGAACCTTAATAATCTTGTTAAGTTACAAGTGACATGTCAAACTCTTGTGGTTACTGTTAAATACAAACATACAAATACAAAATGTATAAAGATAAATTCCAGTTATGTAACATTACTATAGGGATTTAGTATGCAAAGTATTGTAAACCAAAGGTTTAAAATAGCTGTTCAGAAGTTCAGCAACGACAGTAAATTTGCCCGAACACCTGATGGCCACATGTGGACAACCTCGTGGCCGAGTGAAACTTTCTGCTGCAATCCGTTCGTTATGTTGCTAGTGGGCGCGCACACTTCCATAAATCCAGATGAAGATATTAGAGTAAACCCAACAATATTGTCACGAATGAATTGTTTAAAATGATATTATTGAACGGGATTACTATAAAAAATGTATAGGTCAGCAGTCTAAATTAGGTACAAGATGTTGTCTACTTCAAATAAGTAGCCGGAAGACACCCTTACAGGGAAGTGGGAAGACAAATCCTTTCTACACACTTGTGGAGTAACCAAAGATTAAAAAAATAGTTCGATTAGTCCCAGTTTTTACATACTAGGAACATTTTTGCTCCTAGGTATTAGACTTGGTAAAATAACATGAAGAAGGTTTGACCATCAATATGCCCCGGCCAATGGTTGGCACATGATTTTTAAATAGACAGCATTAGACCAGACAATAGCCAGTATAAGATGTGTTGCAGTGCCATGTCAGTAGAAGCCTTTATTATGACGTGTTTATTAATAGCTAATACACTAGAGTATTTTTTTTTTAGAATTTGCAATCTACATTGAAATATTTAGACGTATTCAATGATTCAAGTTCAAAAATTTCATACAGAAAATAGCCATCAGAGTGTGTAATATTTTACTGTTACCATTCAGTAAAATCAGCTGTCGATTTAAATATGTCTAAAACATAAAATACTACAATTTACCTAATCTGCTAGTTACTAAGGTATCTCGCTAGTCATAGATTACTAGAGAGATAGTCAACAATTAATAGAGAGAGTGTAAGCCGCTTACAGGATCCTGCACCGCTGCACCCTGAAACTCTATAACAATCTCCAATTACCAGTTTGTGATGCTCTGTGGTACTTCGTTTGAACTTCTACCATACCACATGTAACAATTAATAGAGAGAGTGTAAGCCGCTTACAGGATCCTGCACCGCTGCACCCTGAAACTCTATAACAATCTCCAATTACCAGTTTGTGATGCTCTGTGGTACTTCGTTTGAACTTCTACCATACCACATGTAACAATTAATAGAGAGAGTGTAAGCCGCTTACAGGATCCTGCACCGCTGCACCCTTAAACTCTATAACAATCTCCAATTACCAGTTTGTGATGCTCTGTGGTACTTCGTTTGAACTTCTACCATACCACATGTAACAATTAATAGAGAGAGTGTAAGCCGCTTGCAGGCCCTGCACCGCTGCACCCTGAAACTCTATAACAATCTCCAATTACCAGTTTGTGATGCTCTGTGGTACTTCGTTTGAACTTCTACCATGCCACATGTAACAATTAATAGAGAGAGTGTAAGCCGCTTACAGGATCCTGCACCGCTGCACCCTGAAACTCTATAACAATCTCCAATTACCAGTTTGTGATGCTCTGTGGTACTTCGTTTGAACTTCTACCATGCCACATGTAATATATAAATTGTTATAGTTATTTTGTATGTTATACGTAATTCTTTTTTATCATAACGTGTTAATGTGTTTAACTCGTGTTAAATTAAAAAACAATAAACTTACTACCTAGTAAGAGCATCTAGTTACGAATTCAAACTCTTATCAATTTATAACTCTGCAAACTTGTATAATAATTACTAATCAATCGGTTTGAACAGTTTTTTATTTGATAAATTATATTCCTCTTTATATAGTGTAGGGGTTACAAAATGTAATAGGTACTAGCAAACTATTAAGCCGTTGTCACACAATTATGGATAATCTCCATATTTTACTAACCCTACTATGTGATAATGCCAAAACCAATTAAGTGTTTTTCCCCTCTAGAGTCTTATTATTCAGTAGAATCAGTGTGGTCAATGTGTTACAGATAAATTAATTCATTATGTTCAGTAATTCAAAATTCATGGAAAAGACATTTTTTGTATACTTCCAAAGAAAATTTATTAAAATAGCGCTTTCGCCGGTTAAGGCATCATCAGTTTGACATCAGTTAGACAACGACTTTCTAATGATAACAACTTCAGTATGAGAACAACATTATCTATTAACTGTGTAATGGAACTTCTTACTGTATGTGTTAGCCACAACTATTTTAGTTAAAAGATAGATTTTACAATCAAGTATCCGGTTTACCTATGGGTGGTGTTCTCAGCCCAATAATTAGCAACATATTTATGGACCACTTTGAAGACATTGCTTTTGAAAATTGGAGTATTAAACCCAAAATTTGGTTTACGGTATGTTGATGATGTCTTTTGTGTATGGGGAAATAAAATTAACATCCAAGACGAATTTTTAAAACACGTCAATTCAATTAGACCATCGATAAAATTTACTATTGAAAATGAGGTTAACAGTGAAATTCCATTTCTTGATATTTTGATAACAAAAACAAAAGAAAACACAATTAAAACAACATTATTTTACAAGAAGACTTTCAGTGGACAGTACCTTAATTATAATTCAAATCATCCTCAACATGTAAAAATTGGATTAGTACAAAATTTGTTCCAGAAGATTAATAATTTGGTAACTGAAAACAAAGATAAAATTTTAGGAGAAAATTATACTACAGAACTTTTGATTAAAAACAACTACCCTCCATCAATTATTGAACGAGCTAAGGCTAAAAACAAACAAGCAAATTACCAAAACAGACATTGCTAAATATCTCACTACCGTAACTATTCCTTATGTAAAAGGAACATCAGAAAAAATTCGTAGGATAAATTATAAATTTAACATCCGCACTGTTTTTACGTCCCAAAATAATATAAGAAGCTACTTAACAAAAATTAAAACCGAAAAACAAACATCAAGAACCCAAGAATGTGATATATAAAATTGACTGTGGTTGCAACAAGACGTATATCGGCCAAACATCAAGACCTATGGAAATTAGGGTAAAAGAACATATTTATAATTATAAAAAAGAAAACATTGAAAAATCTAAATTAGTTGAACATGCAGTAAAGGAAAATCATCATATAAATTTTGAATCGTCTAGTGTAGTGTTTAAAGAATCTTCCTGTACTAAAAGAAATAAAATTGAAAGTGCGTGTATGACAGTTTTAAAAGATAATTGTATTTCCTAACCTTCCGTAAATTTCAGTGATATTTTTCTACCATTAGTGAAAAAAGAAATCCATTCCAAAATTATGAATTGCAAACCATATTTTTCAACATAATTCTTTTATAATTTATTAGTTTTTGGCCTTTACAGTAAGTTTTAAATTTTATTCTATTTTATATGTTTATTCTATTTTACACATTTGTTTTTTTCTGTAAACAATGACAAACTGATGATGCCTTAACCGGCGAAAGCGCTATTTTAATAAATTTTATTTGGAAGTATAAAAAAAATGTCTTTTCCATTAAAACCAACTTACTTCCACCAAGGATACAAAGCAGAAAATTCAAAATTCAGTTCGCAAAATTGTAGAGATTAATAGAGTTATCATTGGGACCCGTGTTACTTATTATCTACTGAAATAATCTATAATGGCAATATTATAAACATTAAACCTTCCTTAATGGTTGTGCATTAACTGAAGATATCCGAATTTAAAATTATCAAAAACATGTTTTTGTTTTTGTCTCAAATTTATAGCCTAACAGTTTTAATAGATAATAAATAAAATTTGTATATATATAATATATATATATATATATATATATATATATTTCTTTTATACGTACGAAATTGCAATGTTATTCTGAATTTAAATTTATTTTGCATGGGTAAGTTTGTATATTTTACACATATAACAATTTAAATGCTACAACAATAATATTAAAATGATATAAAACGATTGTGATTAAAAATATTGTATATCAATATTTAATTATAAAATAACACAATCTAAATAATTATGCTCAATCATTCTATGTAGGTTGAATAACTAAAATCCAGCATTAAGGATCGATTTGGTGTTAAACAAAATGTCCTCTTACGTAAGAATGTACAGAAGAACATTCATAGCAAGCGTCGTAAGAGGGTTTAGGAAACATTGTTATCGAAAGTATCTTCTTGATGAAGTTTGTGCTATCAACTCTATGAAGGTTTAAATTCGTGCTACTGAGGTTACACTAGTTAATCTAAAATATCTTGGCAATTAATTCACTTTAGATTCAAACCCTCTTACAATTTGTGTTTTAAAAAGCACACTTATGCAATAAGCTAACCATTGTGTACAGTACAGTATATTGAATAAAAATATACCCTATTCTTGTGTATTTCACAGTACAAATACAATATAAAACTCTGTAAATAGTTGCAATTCATTTCTTTTAAAATAAAGGACATATAAACATATTTTTAAATTGTTCTGAAGTTTTCCTAACCATATATGATTTATAGAAAACACTATAAAATGAGGACTTACAGGAGAAATTGATTTAAGTATTTTTTTTTTTAATTAAAAGTTCAATATAAATCAAATATATCTGTTGTCTGGGCGTTTGTCAAGGGTGCTCTAACTCTTTAATCTTAAAGTTAGAGCCCTATGATAATTTTGAGATGAAATTTAGCATGTCTTAGGTATTTATGATTCCTCTGTTTTTATTCCTCCAGCTACATACTGTAAATATTCCGTACACATCCAGATTTTTGCTCATTAAAAACTGTATAAGAAGTTTTGGCGTTGCATTTTGCTTCTTTTTTTATAGCTCTAACTGTTTTCCTAATACATGCTTATGACATCTTGTCGGAATCATCATATACACCGTTTAAAGTGCATCATATTTTTCTTTAAAATTTTTTAAAAATAGCTTTTAGAAATATGGCACTTTAACATAAAGTTACCCATAATTCTAAATCGTATGGGTAAACTCTTAGGTAGTTAGATAAATGAATTTATTATGGATCCAACCCTTTGCGGTCACCCTTATCGTAAATAAATTTCCATGTAATTTTGCACCTAGTAAGGCTATCTGAAATTTTATTCTGAATATTCGTACATAAGAAATCATAACATATTTAAATGTATACTTAAAACAGTGGCTCAAAAATTTATTAAATTTTAAAAGAGAAAATATTTAACAATAATAATTGGCATAGTAAATCTACTTGTAGTGTTTAACTGGTCTGTCAAGTCTTTGAGACACTCCTCGGATTTGCATTTAGAAGGGATAAACAATGCAAATTGTCCTCCTGTGGGAATTATAGCCGAGACAATCTGAATATGAAGCTCGTATCAGCTTCTACGCATTTCAGCTCGCTATTGTTAATGTTATTAAATCTAAGAATACACCTGTTCTCTTCAGGAGCCAACCCTAGCTCGCCGTTCTACATCTCAGGCTGTTCAAAGTTCGTTTTGTGACTTGTAAGTGGCAGTATCTATTTTTTTAGATCTCTATTTCACCGTCTAGTTTTTTCAGTAATTAAAATATAGCCCTTAAACTTATTTACAAGCACATTTGGAATTGATAAATGAAAAGAAGAGATTATTTATTTTATTTTTCAGAAAAAACATATTTGTCATCTACATACCGATATTTTTCTGCAGCTGGAACTACGAGATTGGATTTCATATCTAGCTACAATAAGAAAATTAATACGCATTCATATTTTTTAAAGTTAATATGTAGAAAACTATGGATATGCCAACGTTTTAGCTATCAAAACTTTATTTGATGGTTTTTATACTTATAAACACATATGGAAGCCCCAACATACTAAAACGTAAAATGTTGCTACAACAGGTTAAGTGTAGTTTTAAAATAAGTATTGTCCTAAACATTTAATTTAACTTCGGTAGGAGAAATGAAATATGAATGGGTAAATCCACCATAATGTCACGTAGCAAAACTAAATATTCTGTAATGTGATATAATTAGGTAGAAATAGTTTATTACTTATTAAAGATGGAGCATGTTAGGTTATCATTCTGAAACTTTTTAATTAATGGTTTTAGCTTTTATTATTACGATATAGTCAGATTTGGTTCAAAATAGAGAAATATATTAGTTTGCATAACAGTTACCTAAATAGTTCTAGACTTTAATAAGTCCTCCCCATTACAAGATGCCTCAGACGGGCATTGAAAACAATAACATTGGGAAATTTCTTAATACCTCCGGGTATTGAGTTTGTAACATGTTACTTTTTTTTAACATACAAAATTAAATTTAAATCTAAAATATTCATTAGTAAAATTGTAAAATTAGAACAGACATTTTTTTAACAATTACGAATAATGACTTGAGTTTTATAATTATCATAAAAAGGAGCGAAATAATTATTTTACTGACGATGAGTCAGACGCTATCTGGCAAGTTGCGAATATTTTCGCTTGCCCCGAAAATAACATCGCAAGTTAAATACCTTAAAACCATAAAATAAAGCTACTTTCAAACAAAATTAAATATGAACAAAGGCTCAACTACAAGATTTTTTGGATATTGCAATCTTGTATAGTATAGAAAAGATGTTAATGCTGGAGACAAATATAACAGTGTGTTATGTAAGAAGTGAGTGAAACGTTTAGACGGTATTCATAACTTCCCCTCCTGCCCAGGTCCCAGATATTTTAAGAGCCCTCCTCTACAGAATAAATACACTATTAAATTATGCTGGCAATTACGTCTCGGAATATAATACCACGATAACTACCCTCGCTTCAAAGTATGCAAGAAGTCTTTTATGAGAACTTTTTCAGAGACAAGCTTGGATATACATTAAAAAGTAAATAATGTAGAGATCAATATTGTGCTAACTTAACTGGTGTGACCTTTCTACACGAAATCCTGATCTATGAGTTCATGTAATAGATCACCAAAATTCAATCGCAAAATCGGATGGATAATTCTAGCCCTTATGACTTAGTTCAGCATATTAAAATCTACCTAACAAAAATGACTGAAACCAATTTAGGATAGTATCCATGACACCAAAACGTTCAAGGTTACTTAAGAGAATATGAAGTTTCAAAACATCGAATACTCGACGACGGTCACAAAACAAGCATGCTTTCTTGACTCAAACTGAGGTAAAATCATGTGTTCTTTAGTAACCGAAATTATTTCGTTGGTACACATGCCTGGCCTGAAGCCAAAATTAAAAGGTTATAAAAGATCGTATTTTTAAATAAAATGATACAAACTCTTCAACACAATCGTATTAAATTATGTGTGATATCACTAGTTTAAAGGATATGGTCAGTTAGGGTTTGAATTGGATGCAGAATTATCCTTAGTAAATGGTATTGTTTTGCAAGTGTTAAGATCAGTTGGAAAAGTCCTTTCCCATTTTCAAGTTCCTTGAACATATGATTTATTTAAAGTTTAAGATAAATCAAAGATATCTGCTAAATGGTTATTTCGATTTAACTGCTTAAAAAATCTCTACACTTCTATTTCTAAAACCAAATAGGATTGTAATTAACTGGGATATGACAGTATGATATTAAACACCCATTCACGTTAGTAGGTGTTTGTTTTTCAGTGTTATATGAATAAATATGTTTTTCAAACACAAGGTTACCTCCGATAGACCAAGAATTGTTTGGCGTCCACTTCCAGCTCGCACACTTCACAACGAACGACCAGGCCAGATCTACAGCTGTTGATAAAACCCCATGTTGTTTTAACGAGCTTTATACTAGTCAACATGGCACCTTCAACCACCCTTAACTTTGAGTCATTGATAATTTTCATGAGTGGGGAGGAATAATAAATTCAGAGTCTTGAGGTTTTATGACGAGAAGACTTTGATGTTAAATGACGGGGCCCTAATTCAGGGATGTAAGTAGGAGTATTTGAGATAAATATTTTATATTCAATCGAAATATCAAACAATTGGTGTATCATTAAAGCACACTCTCCAAAGATTTATACAAAATAATAGTAGATTTATCTTCCTAGGACCCCCATAATATATAGTTGCAAGGCTAGGACAGGTAAGATCTTAAACGCTATCGATCAGCCTTTAGAAAATATTTAATAATCAGTGATATATTAAATTTCAATTCAAATGAATATTTACTGGTTAAATCATAATAATAGCAATGAATATAATACAGTAAGTGCAGGAGGATAAGATAAATAATAGAATATAGCATATGGATTCCAAGTCCAGGCCTGAAAACTTTCTATATATAGAACAGGAGCGCAGTGAAGTCAGAGTAACCACGCAGGAATGGGAATCTCTCTCTCTCTCTCTCTCTCTCTCTCTCTCTCTCTCTCTCTCTCTCTCTCTCTCTCTCTCTCTCTCTCTCTCTCTCTCTCTCTCTCCCCCCCCCTCTCTCTCCCTCACTGCTGTTCAAACTGTTCAATAAATAAAGTATATTGCTTTATTTAGTCAACCAAGAGATAGTTTTGGTTTATTATTACACCTATTTAACCTAGGCTAGGATCCGACATTGTGTCTGACGAACCAACCCCCATAGTATTCAAAAATATAATAATTTTGGTCGAAGCCAGGATCCTACCATTGTGATTATGTATACAATGGTAATGGGCTCAATATCCTTGCTTCTATCCTCAAACTGTAACCATGGGCGTAGAGGGTCGTTTTGAACTCTGTATCTTTTATTTTATCCCTCCAGCTACCCATATCGGATACGATACGAGTACATATTCTAAAGTATTGTTAATTAAAAGGAATGTTACAGTAATTACGAAATTATATTCAGTATACCTTGCATGGTTTACCTTTAACACACCCATCACCTGTGGTAACTTTTGCATATTTAATACAGCCATTGTGTTTTCGATGTTTTACTCAACCTCAATTGCATTATTACAAACATTATAAAACAAAATATAGCTAATTAGGTTCAAACGTTCTCAAATCGTGCGTTAACGAACAAACTACTATTGCTTTTGTATTTGTATAAATAATCCTAAAGTTACCATTATACTGAAGCCGATTTATAGTGAAATAAACTTGACAATTCGGCTGAACCTCAGAGACAATTTTGCTCTGGAATTACTAATATTGTGCAACAGTCATCACTTCCAAGTTGAGATTAGTTTTTTATTAGATCCAGTTTTATGATATCATGAAATTTCACAAAGTCAAGCTCTTTTTATTGTTTGTAAAAAATAAAATAGTTTTTTACGTTGTGCTTATTCGGCAATGCTGCTCTGTAAGGAATATATTTGTTAGACATTAAATATCCATTTCGTAACATACTGATTCGTTTATGGACCAACAACAGGTTTTAGTTTGCAATTTGACAATTTCAAGCAACACTCAGTCAGCTTTTATGTAAAGAAATGAAATTGGGTCTTTTACGAGTTCACCGCAGCCTAAATTTAGTCACTTAGTGGTATTATATTCTATATTGTACTGATCATGGATTATTTACCCAAACAACCAACGCAGAGATTACTTTTGTTGAGTACATTTCCAAGAATACAATAATACAAACCAATAAAATGTGATCTTTGTAAAATTAAATCAAAGTCTTTTAAAGGTGCCCAGGGAAAAAAATAATATTTTGTAGCTATCTAAACAATGGCAGATTATCATACTTTATTTGGCTAGAAAAAAATGAAGTTAACTGTCCAATTACACTCCAAACATAATATTACATAATTATTATCCAGTTGACGATTCGGTATTCTTAAGGAGGGACAAATAAATGGAGCTACGACCACGCTGACAAAGGATACGGATTTTAAGAACCGTATTACAGTATATTGAACGACATAACATTATTATGCCCGTTATGTCACATAGGCATTGTTTGACAAGACGAAAAGCTGCTTTATTTAAGCCTCTTTCAAAATATTGGCACCACTAAAGTGTCACGCAGCGCAGTAAGGAGTATGATAATATAAAGTGCCATTATACTGACTTTGGCAGTTTGAAACATGACCGTATTAATCTATTTTTTTTTTCTCAGCGAAATATAATCCAAGGATAATCGTTCACATTAATATAGCCTAGTTTTTTTTTGTCGACTAATAATAATAGTATCCTTTAGTATAACAAAATTCCAATGTGGTTGTTATAATCATTGTGGAATATCAAATATTAAAATTCATTAATTCAGTATTCAGTATCATTAATGATTGTCACTGAACGGCATTGATGAATCTGACAATTTATTTTCAAAGTAGAACGCCTTGAAACAATAAAACAACAATCAAGTTCTACACTGTAAAAAATAACTTATTGAATTTCTTTTTATATTCGCGTTTAGTTTATGAACAATTTATTACGAAGGAAACAGGATTTTTCCGAACATTTCCCATTGTTCAGTGAAACAATAAATCAGTAACACTACGTTTCGAGATCTGCAATTTGATCTCTTCTTCAGGTCAAGAACTGATCAGAAGAGAACTTAGGTGCCATACTGACATCTACAATTAAATTGATCAGTTCTTCAAACAAAGAATTTATTACGGATACAACATAGCGTTCATCAAGACCGTTACAAATTAATAACATAATATTAATAAACTTTTATCACTTTTATACTTTTATTTTACGTACAATGTACATTTCGGAATCATTGATTCCATCTTCAGGTACAAATAAGGTTAAGTTAAAATAAATAATTAAAATCAATTTGTCATGTGTTTTTTACTACCTTGGTGGCTAAATTTGTTGTATTTAATTTTATGTGAGATCATTCATTGTATATTGTTTAAAAGTCTATCGAATAATAAATTTTTTGTTAGAAAATCTTTGTCATTTAATAATATATTATGATTAATTTTGGCACTTTTGTAAATTTCAAAATGTTCTAAAGTGGATAATATGCGACTTTTTTTGCTTGTGTGTAAAATTTCAAGATTGTTTTCGATGTTAGTGTATGTATGGCCGGTGTTGTTTAAATGGTCTGCATATTTTGAATTTGATGATGTTTTCAATGCTTTTATGTGTTCATTAAATCTAATTTTGAATGATCGACCGGTTTGTCCAATATAGTGGGATTGACAATCGTTGCAATTTAATTTGTATACTCCACTATTGTTGAATTTTGAATTTTTGATTTTGGTTTGTTGAATTGCTTTTGTTTTTGATTAAAAGTCCAAGGTTGTTCGATGTTTTGAATGCCAATTGATATCCTTGTTTATAAAATGATTTGTTAATTTTGTGACAATGTTTACCAAGGTAGTCTGATTGAATGTATTTGATATTTCTTTCTTCTTTCTTCTTATTTTCTTTCTTTTTGTAATTCTTCAATAATATATCAATTTTGCTTGGTTTATATCCATTATTTTGGGCTATGTATTTAATAATGTTTAATTCTTTATAAAAATCTTCATTTGTCATTGGAATTTTGTGTAATCTGTCGATCATTGATTTGAATGCAGCCATTTTTTGGTGATATGGGTGATTCGATGAGGAAGGAATAACTAAATCTGTGTATGTTGGTTTTCTGTAAATTTTGAAATTGTGTTTTTTGTTGATCTTGGTTATAGTCAAATCGAGGTAGTTTATTGCATTATTTTCTTCATTTTGAAATTTACAAAAGTGCCAAAATTAATCATAATATATTATTAAATGACAAAGATTTTCTAACAAAAAAATTATTATTCGATAGACTTTTAAACAATATACAATGAATGATCTCACATAAAATTAAATACAACAAATTTAGCCACCAAGGTAGTAAAAAACACATGACAAATTGATTTTAATTATTTATTTTAACTTAACCTTATTTGTACCTGAAGATGGAATCAATGATTCCGAAATGTACATTGTACGTAAAATAAAAGTATAAAAGTGATAAAAGTTTATTAATATTATGTTATTATTTTAAAACACTTTTAGAGGCTACATCTCTAACACGTTACAAATTATATTACACTCTGCACTATTTTGCTTAAAGCTGATTGTTTCTCACTCTTTAGTAAATAGAACTAATGTGATTAAGAATTAATGGTGTATGCTAGTATCATTAAAAACTACTGGGTGGAACGTTGTGACATTTGTAGGGTGCCTTTTTGATATATATATATATATATATATATATATATATATATATATATATAAGCCTGTTCGTACTTTGAAAATCCCTTCTGGCTACTCCCCATTGGTCTTAAAAACGAAATGCGTTTTTGTAATCATCTGTTATTGTAAACATTATACTCAAATGACAGACATTATAACTCAATGACATTTATAATTAATTGAAATAACATTTTATGTTTATTTACACTATTGTATTGAACCCATATAACTGCAAACATTTAGAGCCAAATTCTTCATAATTAGATATACATGGCAATTTGATTTAAAGAATTTTACTTTTATTTTAAACCTAATAAGTATTTGACTTCGTTTTACACGTTATATGCTTTTAATGCAGTAGGAGAATTAATTATTAACTTAGAGATATTTATATACAAACAAGGAAATGATATCATGATTAAAGTACCTGGCTTTTATCATGATATATTTATATAAAAGTTTTGATGCACTGTTAGTGATATTTTCGTTTAATATAATGTCAATTTACTTTTTTATGTTGTCACATAGTGTGTCACTCAAGCATTTTACCTAGAAACAGCATAATACATGAAGCTATTTAATGTTTCTACGATTCGTTTATTGACCATATATTACACCCAGAATTATGCATTACTAAAGTCTTGCGTGTTATTGTTAACTAATTAAAATATTTAACGTCTTCTTTTAGTTGTATATGTATACGTTCTAGTTAATATAAATAATTTAAAATAAATCAGCAAAAATAAATAGATTTCTTTCTGTCAAACAAATGTTTAATTTTTCTTACTTAAAGCTCTTGTCTTCAAATTTTACAGATTTCAAATCTTTACTTAGTAGTAAATTCTTAGTGAGCCACGCTAGTCAAAGTAGACACAGTCAGGAATATATACTAAATGTGGTGAAAGAAGTTAAGTTTGTTGTAGTTTTTACTTCACTATATATTCCAAAAATTGCATTCAGATATATTTTATTTATAACCATAGACTCAGACATATGAACACTAAGTAAAACCATTTGCTTTTATTTTGAAACGTCATAAAATCACTCTACGTGGCACCAAAATGGTTCCGTATACAGTGGATATCGTTTACTTTAGAGAACCCTATCAGTGACATCAGATCACAGTTACAATACAGAGATTACCAACAGTCATTAGATGAAAATATGATCATTAATCAACACTGTTTATGAAGAAAAAAGTTTGTGTAAACATATATAATTATAGAATGTACTTTTTAACAGTCAGTAGTGGGAAATATGATCACTAAGCAAAATCATTCATGAAGAATAAGGTTTAAAAAAATATTTTACTTCTAGAACGTCACGATCTACAGCTAGCATGGAAAAATATTATAATTCTGGAACGTACCGATACATAGACATTAGGTGATTAAAAGATCACTAGTCATGATCATTTACGAAAAATAAGGTTTGTACAGATATTTTTAATCCTAGAACATACTGATTCACAGACAGTAGTTAAAAATATAATCACTAGTCAAGACTATTCGTGCAGAGTAATGTTTGTACAAATATCTTAAATTCTAGAACGTACTGATTGATAGTCAGTGGGGGAAAATATTATCAATATTCAAGATCACTCATGAAAAATAATATAAGCTAAAAGATTTTAATTCTAGAACGTACAGATAGACATTCGATTTGTCGAAATATTTTCTACTAGTCCAGATAATCCATGAAGAATAATATTATTACACGTTATTAAATTCTACGACGTACTAATTGACAGTCAGCAAGGAAAAGTATGATCACTAGTCACGATTTTCAATGAAAAATAAGGTGTGTACAAATATTTCTAGTTCTATAACGTACTTATTGATAGCCAGTGAGTTAAAATATGATGAATAGTCTAGATCACTCATGAAGGATAAGGATTGCACAAAAATGTATATTATAGAACGTATTGATTCAGAAATCACGGGAACCCATTACTGATATCTCCTATGAAGTTTAGTGAGTTCATTAAAAAAAGATAAACGATTGTTGCCCATGTGCCGTCCTTAGGTGCCATTCTGACATCTACAATTAAATTAATTCTGTATTAATCATCCAGTCACTTAATAAACAAAAACTATAAAACTTTCATTTTGTAATTTTTATGTTATATACTTCAAATTTTCTTGTATTATAGCTTTATTTTTAATATAAAATTAAAAAAATAATTTATTTATGAGTATTTTGTAACTAGCATATTGAACTAAATTTAATTAACATCTATACATCTATTTAACGTTTATATTGCTACTTCATACATTACAGTAAACAAGTGGTAAATATATATGAATAATATGTTTAAATAAATGTATTCTATGCAAAATTCGATCAGATAACTTATTTTCAGCGCTCATTGAGTTACAACGAATACATTTAATATGTAAGTGCAATATGAATAACACGAAATGTTAGAAAATAAAATACCGTACTCTATAAAGTTCCTTAACATGCCAGATTATACAATTCTACCAGACGATTTAAAAAGTATACATTTTTATAGAATTATACATTTGAATTGATATTAAATATCGACACTTGAGAACTTCACTAGGGAAAAATTTAATGGGTAGTGCTGAACGAAACATTATGTTTCCAGGACGTCATATTTATTGTTTATAACATTAATGATGGCAATATTCCCGAACATATTTTATGTTATTAAATCAACATCAATAACAAGCAACAAATGACAAATTGATTTATCTACAAATAGATATATTTTAGACATTCAGTGGAACGAGTCTAAATTACCTCACGCCATCAACATAAAATTATTATGCCAATATTCAGTATTATGGTTCATTACATTGTCGCTTAGAAGGGCTTCCTAAACTTGAAATGTTAATGGAAATTTGAAGCACTTTATCAACTGCGATGATGAGGGGTCCACTGTCATTTTATAATTGAGAGTTAAGTGAAATTCGGTAGACCTTCATGATGAATAACTAGAAGATCGCACTCTTTTCTGGGTCTATGAAGCGTAAAGGGTGTCCATTACCATGTTTTGTATTTTCATAAAATATGAATATACGATTCTGTACATACCATGGTAATTGTTAAAAACTCTTCTTAAAAATATATCCAGCTTTGTAATCAACCGTTCACATTACAGCGAGTCTGTATTTTCCTTTCAAAGCGACAGTTTCCCCACTAAAATTTTAATAACTTGCTATTAAAAATAACTATGTACATCATTATTCACAGCCACACACAATATCTAAAATTGCTTAAATATTTAATGAGTTTATTCAGAAATTTCTCTAAACTAAAGTGTAAGACATTGCCCACGGGGTAAACTCAAACTCTACAACTAAGATTTAAGCATTTACTAGTGATATACATATTACATCTACAACTCTACATGCAAAATTACCTATTAGTGGTAGAACATATATTGCGTCAACTTATCTATTTGAAAAAACGTTTAGCAGAATCACGTTATCAGAGTAGGAGATCCAAAGCAGAAGAGCGAAATTTGAGAATGAAGAGTTTAAATGAATTACCATGCAGAGTACAATTATTATAAGCCATTTAATTAAAATTTTTAAAGCCCGTGCGTTTCCATAACAATGTATTTCCTTTGTTAAGTCTAAAAATGCTCAATTACTCGTATTTAGTACAAAACACCTCGTTTTACCTGGAAATTATTCAAACGTAATGAAATACATAATTTACGTTCTAAATTAATTATATTATCCTAAGAATATTGCATAAAACTGTGTTCTGTAGTCGGGTTATATTCATTGTTTACAATTTCTACATCACTGCTTTCTGGTTTATTGAAATTAATACCTGATTTCAAAAACTGACTGGCATCTGCTTTCAATTTCTCATATTAAAATTTAAAATGAAATTACATTTTAACTATTAGTTAATGTTTTTGTTCCTCTCAGATTATTTCAAAGCTTTGCATCATTTATTCCTTGCCATTATCCAATGTTAAGTATCATTAACCGTAACTATTAATTCAGCTAAAGTCCAAGCATTAGCAACTGGCGTTTAATTAAGCATATATATATATATATATATATATATATATATATATATATATATATATATATATATATATATATATATATATATATACATTTTTTACTGAATGTTACGTGTTATATATGTATGTAACCAATGGAATATATCTTATACCGTATTTTTTCTTTGAATTCGTACTATAAATAGATTTAGGCTATTGTGTTTTGTTTCTAAAACTTTAGAGGCCAGTCTGCAATATATTATTATTAGAAGTTATACGTAAATGTGATACGTAGTTTCCACAGTAAACTTTGATCATTAATCCTTCAAACTCGTTTTCTAAATTATAAACTTGTGACACTTCAAGTCAATATAATTGGAGTAAACATTAACGGCGCACTGACAATGACTGTGGGGGCGATAGATCTCCCGTGACGTTCACCATCCATTACCGCTCTCTGCTAGACCATCCATCTTGCTTTCAGTTGCAATGTGTAAACGGCCGAGACAGAATTGAAAAAGGACCCAAAGGCATAAATGGTTGCGCACTGTAATAAAGAAAAAGCCGGTTAACTCTCATTTAACGTTAATCAATTTTTTTAGATTGTTATTATAATAGAGGCTGACGATCAAAATCTGGTAATGGTTTATAATGTACATGAATTCAAGTACACTGTATCAAATTTCCATGGAAACTTTTCTGTTTGCAATTAATTTGACCTTTAAGCAATAGCCTATATTCTGACGAAACGCTGAAGTTTAAAAAGTTATTTTTTAAATTTACAAATGTTTTTATCTTGGAATCTAGGTATATTACTACAAAAATTAAAAAAAATTTTGTCTTATGATAAGGGTAAAACCAACATAACAGGCATTTGAATGAATTCAATGTAGGCAAAGATGCCCATAAGCAACAGGTGTTATTTTATCTAATTAGAAAACTAATTCTAAAAATATGGTTGTTATATTAGTTTACCATCCAAATGAAAAGAAATATGTACAACCTAGGTTATGTGGAAACACTGAACAATTTAAACTAAGAATCTTCTTTAGTGTGATAAACCTCAAAACATTCTTCTAATTGGAGGCTGGAATCTATGTGTTTTGGTTTGGCTAAGTGTATTATTATTTACAACACATCAAGTAAAAAACCACTTAAAACACTTGTAATTATAAACTATAAAAAATAAAATAAAGAAGCAATAAGTAACCATAATGGCACTTATAGCTGAATTGTCGCTTTAGGGAACAATCGAAAATGAACAGCTGATGCAATGCATCGTTCTACTAATTACTAATCACCGTAAAAAGCAGTATAAAACACTATTTTAGTCCAAACGGTAGAAAGGAATGCAGAACTGTCCTCTCTGTTGGATATTTTCTACAGCTACTACTGTACCTGGGGGTCCCAGAACTACAAGCCTACTGCACTACTGTTGAAAGATTAAAAACTTTCTAGAATCGTTTGGTGATGTGGACGAATTAAATGTAATAAGAATGTCGTGGAAGGATTTCAACACTACACTCCTCATTCCCGGAATTGAGGTGTGGGAGGGATCTCAAAGATTTGACTCACAGAACCCACCGACACCCGTTATTTTCACTATTCTTTTTTTCATATAGACTTTTAAAATGAGATTTTTTAAAATTGATTTATCACCTTTGCAACTCACATTTTCCTTAAGGCCTCGAATACTACTCGATTATTGTCTCATTTAACAATGTTTAAACATTGTCTTCACTCCCATATTTTGGAGAAAGAGAGAGAGAGAGAGATTTTACTTTGATATCTATCACAGACCTCCCCTGGTGATCGTAATTCACATCTTACAATTTGATCTGATCATTTATAACCAGCAGTTAAAATGGCACCCTTGGAACTGCCTAAGAACAACAATAAAACAGAGTACTAATTATCTTAATTTTAAATGTAATTATTAAATCTCTCGCATTTCCCGTCTATTTATGTAATTAAGCAGGATAAAGTTTAATTTCTTTTTTTAATCAAATAGAATACCAAAACATTTAAAAGTGCTCAATTTTGAGAGAAAGGATGAGTATTTAGAAATTTAAACATGGGTTGAATGATACTAAATAGTGCATTATAATTACACTAGAAGTTTTCAAAAATATAATTTATGTTTTCAAATAATACTTACAGCGTTTGTGAAAGCGTATTTAAAAGCATCTCTTAAATTAAGGGAATTAGTTGTTGTTATTATGGGAGTGTATCAAATATATAATTTTGTCAACAAGGTTTGATAAGTCTTTCCACCTTTAAATATCCAAACTTGAAAAATACAGAATTTTAAATAGTAACTATAATTTACTACTAGTATATAGTATAATATTAATTTTTAATTCAAATATGCTTACTATTTCAATCGGCACTTATAGCTGCTCCTTGTTTGAGTTTGGTATGCAGATGCAAAACACGCTCAATTATGCGCGTAGCAAAGTGGAGATGTTTTCATAATTGTCTTTTAAAATTAAACAGAATGGAATATTTATTAAAATAAGTGCTGAATTACTAGTGATATTTTAATTAGTTTCAATTCATTTCTCGGATTTCTAGAATCTTTCCTTCTCTAGCAATGCAGTTTATCTTTGCTCTCCTTTCTATTGTCAGAATACACTACTCAGGAATGCTTAACTTCAAATTGCTTATATGTTAATTGTCAGTAGACGTTCTCTAGATAAAACGCCATTACTTTACTTATTATTACGCGTCAATTTAGAGAAGAAGTACCACCTTTTTACTGCTACAAAGTGGAGAGGATGGTCTGAATCACTTGGCGTATGTCAGATGGTTTTTATAAATATTTCATAAAAAAACTTTTATATATAAAAACTTTAACTGTTCGATGCATAAAACCCTTACGATGTTTGTTATGTAGGATCTAAGGGTAGTGATTAGTCAAGGTAAAATGCAAATAGTCACTCAAAACTAGAAATATTTAAAATTTAATTTGTCTATTTCTATTCCATCTACAGTGTTTTTATTAAATGTACTAACTTACCGTACTTCCAAAAATGTTTATTTAGAGGTACTGCTACAAGTATTTTAGTGTGTGTGTTTCTTGTATCCACTTAATCGAATTTAATGGCATTAACTGCTTTATATCCCAATTACTGAAATTATTACTATAACAGTTTTTTTACACCATACTAAATGAAGAGATAGTGACGAAGTTGTCTTTTATTTTGGACATATACTTTATTTTAAAACACAGGCCACGGGCCTTTTCTAGTATGTCCCCGCATTCTCTATTTTAATTTCTATAAGTTAGATTACGTTACTAGAGCTACAAATGTAATTTCTAAAGGTAATTGAGGTTAGGTTAAGCTAGGTTTTTGACAATAATTTGCAAAAACAATTGAAAAAACGAGTTTATTAATTTGTACGAAAAAACACAAAATTAGTAATGAAAGATGTTTAAAATAATATACTATTCTGGTGGCCAGAACGCTTTAATGTCCTCCAGGATTTGTTCGAACAAATCTGTGTTTTGGTGGCGATGTTCCACAGAAACTCACACAAGTATGAGTCTAGCAAGTTGCGACTTGTACCGCATTCGTTCCTATTACGCCGTTTTGCCGACGCCCAGAGCGACTCGATTCTATGTGCGTGTGCTCCTGTTGTAGGATCAATAAAATTTTCAGAATGGGTTAGATCACGCGATGCTTGCCCGCTGCGCAGCGCTTCGCGCTGCTTGCTCTTTTAGAAAAAAAAAATAACTCGAGCTTGCAAAAGTCTAAGCCCAGATCAAGCGGCGCGCGTTTATCACTGATAAGATAAGACGAGTGAAAAACGCACCTTATATAGGTAGGAGGTGGCCAAACTCGTGATTCGTCGGTTAAAAGTGACCAACCAGAGTTTCAGGATTTCCCGCTTTTCAATTGACAATGAATTAACCGCTTTAATTACGATCTTTGTGAATGCGGGGACATATTATAAAAGACCCCAGACCACGAAGAATGTGATAATTTAAATGTGAGTGTGGGAATGTGTTATGTTATCCGGTCGAATAATAGTATTTCCTAGAACAGATTAGAACTCTTATCTGGGTATACAAAACGAAGCCAAAGATGTAAGTAAGGGACAAACCAACACTACACTATTTACTTACCTAAAATAAAGTAACGCGTCTTCTTATAATTAATCAAAACAAACTTTACTTAATCCATAACCAGAACTCTTTCATTACAGAACTATTCATTTTCTCTTTCGCTTTCAATTCTATATTTACAGTAGATACAAAGTTTCCTTTTATTCTTTCCTAATCGCTAGTTTTAAATCATTGCATCTTGTAAAACGTAAATTTGTTATTTAACAATCGCAAAGTAAAATGTATTTCCTAATAAATGAATAAAATTAAATCAACGTTTCGAAATAGGATATTTACAAGCATAACAGGGTGAAAAAAGTGGTTTCAGTGTTCTGACTAAATCTTTACATTTCTGAATATATGCATGCAATTCGTTACACAACTCTACAATTGAGTAGAAAAGACCCTTTTCAAGAAAATCAGTCTTTGAATATAACAAAAACCATACAACCCTTATGAATAACGTTATAATATTGGCCAGTTTAGTAATACTGAATTAAATAAGATTATAAAATCGAAACCCAATACCTCATAGATATAAATTCTGGAAGGGTAAAATTGTGAAGTTAGCTCAATATAATTCTGCAATGATTGTATTGTATTATATTTTCTACAAAATATTAGACACGGTCTTGGTATTCATAAATCTCATAGATAAATCTCCAATTACTTTTTATTACTTTGTGTTGGGAGCGCTTTAGACTAAAACGATTAAATTTGTTGGTTCTACGTTACAGCTTAAAATGTACTAATCAAACTCAACTCCATGTGAAAAATTTTACGAAGTGCAATGGTTTTCTGTGTTTAACAACAAAACAAATAATATTCTTAATACAATATATAGTGTAAACTCAGGCAGCCGTTTTTGCGTACAGCCAACATTCTCTCTGATTATGTTGGTATGTCGGACAATTTCATTGCTCACACTTTATTAGACGTGAATAAGTAAAAATAAATGTCAACCTAACCTTCAATAGTAAAAGATGAAGTTTTAAGACGATATTCTACTAATTAATAATTATTGGATTGGCGGTATGTGTAGTAAATCATAAGATTTCTTTAGAAGTTTTAATGTTATCGAGCTGTACTTAAAATGAACTTAAATCTTTTCTTGAAAATACATAGTGAGTGCAACAACATGGAGTTTAGTAATGGTCAGCATGATATATTTAAATGGATGCATTCTAATTTATAGAGTAAACATAAGATTAAGCACAAAATGCAATTATTGCTATAACCACCTGAGTACTTCCACTACCAAAACAAGTTTCAAACAAAGTTTTAGGAAGCGTGTAATTGTTAGTTCTCCAAGATAAACGTTTTCGTTATAAAATATGTATTTTGTAATGTTATATGACCAATATTATATAACAAATAATTATATTAACAAATTATAATAAGTTATTATCGCAACAATTATGTATTCTAAGCAACAGGAGCTTAAAAAAAACTTTATGAGAAAGGTCCTGTATAGAATGAATTTATCTAAATAAATGTAATATTTTTGCCTTGGAGTTACAAAAGCCTACCACTTAGCCTACCGTTAAGGCTGGAAAATTTTAATTTCTGCCTGTCTATCTCACGATATCGCGAGAATGGATTGACCTATACAATTCATATTTTTAATGAAGCTTCATTTTTACATAGGCAGCACTGAGTTCTATAATGGTACGTCTCACTTTTTCCGATTTGGCTAAGCATTAGTAAATATATTTACATTCATATTATAGCAAAGAGCAGATAACAGAATTAATATATGTGTTGACAAACTGAGTACAATCATTTCAGATTCTAACATGAGATATATTAAGACCTGCATTCTAACTACTCCAGAATCATCTTTTGATGACTCGGTGTAGTCTTTTTTATTTAAATATTGCTATGAAAGCCAACGTAACGAAAATAAAATGGAATATATAATGTGGAAAGATATCTCGAGAAATATCTCATCTGCATACTTTAACCTTCATTAAACTTAATTTTTACAGTCAATAATGAGTCATATATTATACATGTCCAGCCGTGAAATTTGGATGAGCATAGTGAAATCCTATCACTCAGTACGCTGACAGTTTTATCATTTTTCTGTCGGGGGGATAGGTCAGTAATTTTTATTCAAGATTCTTTATCCGTCACTCTGTCCATAGGATCCCTCGAGAATAAAAAGATACATTGAAATTTTGCATGCAAGCTCCTCAAATTCTGTTACGTGACACTTAGTGTGATCATTCTTGACTCCTATAACAAGGAATTATAGTATATAAACTTAATAAACAACACATTAATGTAATCAATCATTTTACAAGATTAAGATGTATTACCGTAATAGTTAAACTATATTTTTAAATTTTGTATTTACAGATCCCTGACAGCAACATGACACTCGGTGTGTAACATAAAATCAATATATTATGTCCAAAACTATGAAATGTGTCTGGAAATCCTAAAATGCCATAAGTCTTCATATATGGGTGTGTTTAGAGAAGTATAAAACGTTAAGTTGACATCACTTTTTAACTGGCGGCCATTTTTCCAGCTGTCAAGTTATTTATGTTTAGTTTGGTTTGGCATTTCAACATGAATAGACTGATGGCTGAACAACGCTTCCAAATTGAGCAAATTTATTTTGAAAATCATGGTTCTGTTCGAAATAGGTATCGTCTCTCAGATCAATTAATTCGATTAACTATGGAACATTTTCGCAGCACGTTTACTCTACATGATGTACGCACCCACAGAGACGTCATACAGTGCGTACAGAAGACGTAATTGCTACTGTACAGCGTAGTGTAGAGAAAGACCCGAATCAGTCTATGCGTCATCGTTCATAGGAATTGGATAAGTGTCCATCCCCTTTATAGAAGATTTTGAGGAAATATCTTGGTTTGCGTGCTTATAAAATGCAATTCGTGCAAGAATTGAAGCCACACGATCACCAAGAATTCACGTAGATTCGGTGAATGGGTCATAAACAAGATTTCCGTTGATCTCGATTTTCATAAGCGAATTTTGTTCAGCGATGTTCTTTTTTGGTTGACAGGGTACGTCAATAAACAAAACCGTCGTATTTAGATTGATGTGCGGTATATAGTGAGACACCGTTACATCTAGAAACACCGACTGTTTGGTGTGCTTTACGGGCTGGTGGAATAATTGGACCGTACTTCTTTAAAAACTGTGCTGGCTAGAACGTTTCCGTCAATTGTGACCGCTATATATCCATAATTACTGACTTTTCTGTTCGTCAATTAAACAACCATCATTTGCAGAGGTTTTCGTTTCAATAATACGACGCCACATATCACACAGCTCCTACTACAATTGATTTATTGATGTAAATGTTTGGTAACTGCACAGTGTCACGTTTCGGACCCGGAAATTGGTCTCCAAGATTGTGCGATTTAACGCGCTTGACTATTTTCTGTGGGGATATGTTAAGTGACTATTCTACGCCGATGACCCCGAAACAATTGATCACTTGGAGGACAAATGTTGGAAAAGTCATTGAAAATTGAACCTCCAGAGGACTACATTGGAGCTCATGTTACATCTCGTTTTAAAGAGTATTGGCAAAAGGCTTTGTTGTATCTGCTACTACCAAGCCATATTGAGAAAATGGAAAGAGCACCGGAAACTGAAAATAAATAACATATTCACCAGTCGTTACTGAATGAAATTTTAAAATGCGCTTTTGATGTGATGATCTATGAAAACCCTCATTACCAAGTACAGGAAGCTACTCGCTAGAAAAACATGAGGACATTTTTTTTTATTTATCTTAGGTGCTATAAAGTACCAATGTGTGTGATGAGTGTGATAAAAGACTGTTTTGTAATGTCAATTGTCAGATAGAAATAATGCAGGTAAAGGCAAATATATAAAATAACATAAGTAAAGTTATAGTTTACTTTCTATTAGTTATTAACAAGAACTTAATATATTCCGACATCTTTACAAAGAAAATTGTTAAATTTATAAATACACAACAAATCTTTTTGATGATATAAATGATATTTAATATGTGTAAAATGTACTTATAATGTATTTTTTTGTGCTTTCACAAGCTTAATTCAATATTCTAATCACCACCGTACAAACATTAGTAGTTACTTTATTGTAAAAATATATGATTTTTGTTATATTTTTGCCGATCTTTAGGATGCTTTATAACATTAAGCGATGTTAACGTTCTTAAATAACAAAGTCTAAGAATCTCAATCATACATTCGTGTGTCATACGAGGTTTTTCAATTATTGATTTAAATTTATATGACAACCAAAGTATATTACAACCTACATTTTGATGTATTAATAAAAATATACATCGTCATACAATGATATTGCGTTACTATTTTTTCAGTACCTTTTGATATTCCTTATAAGTTCAGCTAAAGAGTTAAATAATTTCAAAGTTAATGAATTATAAATAAATTCTGACATAGCCATATTAGAAACGTCGATTGGTGCAATAATCCTTTTTATTTCAGTTTTAAGACGTTTTAGTTTAAAAGTACTTTCGACCTATGAAGACGTCAGGAATAAAGCAGTACACTCTGTTGTAAAACCCATGGCTCCAGGTGACCGCCAGGCACTGTTTCAATGAATACGGCGAGTGCTCCGATTACTTAGATAACCTTATGTTTTCGAAGGCAGTAATAATATTTTTGCAATTTTTGGGTATAATTACGTGTACTTGTTCTATCGAGATAAGAGTTATTTCGGGAAAAAAGGTAAAACATCTGTCTGTAATGATGAGGTTTAGAGAAAGTGATCAACTCAGATAAAAGATTATCCCATAACAGGACGTATTTCTTCGTTCCAAATACAGCTGACTAGTACAACTTAATAATTAGGAATATTGTGTTTCACGACTATGGTTTTTTTCCTGTATTATTGTGTTTCATCACTGTCTACATCAGCTTCCCTTTGCTGTCGGCCGTGTTATATTAGACGGTGTAATTAATTACTAAAACCGCACACATCACTGTCTTGTTGTGACCAGCTCAAAGGACAAGGTCCTCATCTGTTTCTGACATCTAAGGACACCACCGAGACTAACACTACACAAATTGGATATACAAAGTCGAGCCTTCTGGTTCTCAACTATCAAAACCTTGTCGATGATTTAGTAAATTTATACCAAACAATAAGTCAGTTATATGCCTAATATTATATGAATAGGTCACAGAATATACTTTTAAGCAATTTTCATTTTACTACGTTGTTAAAAATATCATTTGGATATTGATAGGATTACTAATAACAGTAAACCACACAAACATATCGTGATAAACTAATCAGTACTTAGCTGTGTTTAAACTGCTTTACTATCGATAAAAAATACACAATGATAATGAAATGTATAAGTAAGCAATTTATTAAGTGTGGTCATAAAATTCCATGAATGATTACTATCGAAATTAGCAATCAAAAGCGCTTTCTTAATGACACTCTACAATATTTCCCGAGAGAACAGTAAGCAATGTTGTAATTACTTTTAAATATACAAACATTGTAATAGTTTATAATGTATAGCCCATTATAAATATATAAGTGAAGATATCCACATTCTTTGTTGGATCTTAAGTATTTAAGCACAAAGTTATTCTTAACAATGTGTTCTTTTTACAGTTTAGTTTATCTTATGACACCTAATCGGTTGTGGATCTATATTTACATTACAAGACATACGTTGCCGCTCATGGTTTTTGATGGTCTTAAATATACAAAGTAGGAGGACGCCATACAGTCTTTACTGAGGTTTCATGGAAATCCCAAATCGTACATACAAACAATCATACAAAAAAGAAGTTGAAACTAATATTATTCATCGTAGAACTCATTCTTGTATAAATTAAATGTCTTGTACAACTTAAAGTGTACACACATGACATCATTCTTTACCTACCTGATACATTATTTCATTCTAATTTTTGTTCAATACATTGGTTTTTATATAATTGTTTAAATAAAAAAAGTATTTACACAAAGTCAGTATAAAATGGTGCTGTGTGTGTTGATATATTTAGGCTGCATGTGTTAATAAGTCACATGCTTTAATCTCTTATGGGTGCATTGAATTTGTTTACAAATTTATTATTCCTCTATTTTCTCGTTGCCATCATGGGAAACATATTCGCTATGTATCAGCAAAATCCCATGAAGTGACATGCACCTACTTCAGTTGCAGTGCTCCTCATAAATAAATGAAATCTCAGGCACCATTTAAAGTCTATATGTCAGTTCGTTTTCGAGATATCTTGCTGGCCGACATACACAGACAGACAGAAATAACTTTTCCAATTTCCTCGAAATATAGGCTTCGCTAAACCGTAGCCAACAACTCGATACTGACGAATTATCAGTTCAGGATAAACTGGGTATGCTTTAGTTATAACACTAGTGATAGAGTGAAGTTTCGTGTGCACAACTTAATATTTATAAATCTACTCCATCTTAAGGTGTGATAATAAATTGATATTATTATAACAAGTCTAAAATTATTAGTATTACTGATTATATTCAATAAAATCTTAATTTTATGTAAAGTATTTTATATCAACCTATTAAAAAAGTTATTAAATAAATTTATACTAAACTACAAATTTTGTACGCACTAGTAATAGGTAGTATCGATAATATTTCATTCATACTTGCTGTCCCTTATCATTGATTTATTTTCACGTATCTATTTTGACTTTCAGGCAAAATATTTATTGTTATAAACGTGTACGATGGTTTTATTTCTGTTATAAATGAAATACTTGGAGTTATACGTTGGGCTCAAGTATATTTTATACTCTCATTTGCATTAGTATATCAAAAGACATACAATAATGAAGTTTTAGGATAAAATTTATATTCTTAGAATTACGATTACATCTGAACCACGACATACTATTATTTTTTGTGACTTCTTAGGCGCTGTAAAACCTTGTTGGGTAAGTAAAGTTTTAATTGTTTTTTTTTTATTTACTAACCACTAATAAAACACAGACAATTTCTCAAGGTTGTTCAACGAAAATCATGGATTTTTATGGAATTATTTTACATCATTAATTTTCTTTTGAATTGATGTTACCCTTCGTGCTACGTTATGAAGACAGAATATGTTTCAATTGATTCGTATTTAAATCAATATAATTTTAACAAAACCATCATTAAGTAATTACATTTTAAATTCGTATAATTTTAGTAAAGAAATTGAACTGTTTGATGAGCAAATATGGAAAATTAAAATAATTGTATGTTCGTAAAATTTCATAAAATATATGAAACGATGAAATAGCGCACAACTATTAACACTGAATTTCGAGGATTGGAAACTATCCTCATTGTCAGATTACAGATTCCAATCTTCGAAACGTAGTGTCATAAATTTTGTAACATATTAGGATGGCAAATATCCGAACTCCTGTTATCCTTTGAAACCCTCTATCGTCAATAACAAACTTTATGTAAAGAAAAAATGTTAATTCATAAATGCTTTTTCCTTCATTTAAGAAAATAAACTGTTATACATTGCAGCGATTATTTATTTATTCTTGCACTATTAAAAATGCGTACAAAATACATTTTGTTAAGAAATTCCAATAAATATGAAATTTAAGACTAAAAGGTAGTGCGATTTGTACTATATGCTATTGAACTCAGGCATTACTTTGTTGCTGTTAAGGTTGTCAATGGCCATATAGATGAGACATATGAAGGATGAGATGACAAAGAAAGTATTCCGATTTCAGTGTGAATAATGAGAATAATGATTTATTCCATAATAACTAAACCAATTTAAGTAACATTACAAAACCTCGTAATAACACTGCCACGATTTTCCAGTTATGTGGCAGCGCAACTAAAAATATAATATATAAATAAACAGAGTCCAGTCCATCACTTTAACTGCCATCTTCTGTGTAGCTTTTAACTAATTAAAATACACTTTTAAACATATAAGTTATTAAAAACAGGAACAGAAAAGTTTCCTTTTAAATATTGGAAAATTTTTCTATATACATACATAAACATATCCCTGTACATATATATATACAAATCTATATATAAAACGTAATCATTTTGCTATTTACAAACCAAAAATAAATTTGTTTTTTTTTATTAATGTTGTTTTTACATTATTATAGGTTTAGGCTATATACAAAAGAAAAATTACAAACAAAAATTTACTAAATCAATATACTGTTTAAGAAATTAGTATCCTCTAACGACAACAACCACAATTTAACAGATTTATCAAAACTATTAAATGAGTTACATAATTTTATTTCAAGCGGTAATTTGTTAAAGTACTTTGGACCAAGATAATTAAAGGATTGCCTAAATAAAGATCTGTTGACTTTAGGTACTCGAAAGATGTTCTGAAAATTACGTCTAGCACTATAAACTAATTCAAAAGTTCCAGTATTACCACTTATGCTATAAAATAATCTTAGTACCTTATTATACAAAAAGGTGTTGTATAGGGAGAATTTTCAAATGACAATAAAGAGGATAGGAACTTTCTCTAATAGGATTTTCTTAATATGATTCGAATAAAATGATTTTGTACAACTCGCAATTTTTCTACGTGGTATTTAAAAAGTCCCGCCCCAACATTGAATTGCGTATTGCAACCTGGATTGAATTAAGGCGTAATATCAGATTCTTAATAACTTTTCGTCACAACAATTTTTTAAAAAAATAAAATTTTCTGATACAAGATTTTAATTTGTTTTGTAAAAACAAAATATGGCTTTATCCCAAGATAACTTTTCATCGAAAAAACACCCAGATACTTAAATTGATCCACCTTTCCAATAGTCAAACAATTACAAAAAATTTCCAGTACAGTTTTTGTTCGTGATATTTTACTAATTCGTTAAAACTAAAACCAACAAAATCAAAATTCATAAATTTTGTTTTATTTACATTAATTTCCATTTTGTTTTCATCACACCACTTTCTCAAAACTCGTATATCGTCCATCATGTTGTTCCAAATTTGTTGAGAGTTCTTTTCAGAATAAAACATGGCAAAATCGTCAGCAAAAAAACGCTTGGTTTTTCCGTAAAACTCCTCCTCTAACAAATCGTTAATAAAAATTATGAAAAGGGTAGCAGACAAAACGGAACCCTGAGGGACCCCTGCTGGGACAGTCAGGGGAAAACTCAGAGCACCACATACTTTTACTCTTTGCTTACGATTTGTGAGAAAAACTTCGAAACCAGTCTTGTGCTACTCCTCTTATACCAACTGCATGTAATTTATCTAAAAGTATTTCATGATTGACTAGGTCAAATGCCTTTTTTAAAGTCAATAAAAAGACCAGATGTTTTATTTTTACTGTTGAAAACTTTTATAAATCAGATTTGAGCTATTTAACAAAGCGTCTTCCGTAGATTTTCCTTTCCTAAATCATATTGGTTATCACTAATAACATTTAATCTATCTAAAAAACTGTATTATGCGTAATTTCATGAGTTTTTTCAAAAATTTTTGAGAATATTGATAAAAGGCTTATTGGTCTTATATTATCAAATTTAACTGATATCCCTTTTTTAAAAATTGGCACGATTATATTTGACTTCAATTTTTCAGGAAAAATTCCGTTTGTAAAACTTAAATTAATTATGTAAGTCAAAAACGGAAGAAATTTCATTTGCTATAGTTTTTATTAAAACAACATTAAAGCCATCAAAACCGGAAGATTTTTTATTTTTCAAACCATTAATAATGGAAATAACTTCATCTTCAGTTGTTGGATAAATGAAAAACGACACTGGCCTTTGCGGTAATGATTACGGTAGAGACCGGGCCTTTATCGCAAGAACCCGATTGTGCCGCGATAAGGTACAGTAATTGTTCATCGTTTTCTGCTACACTTAATGGTTCCGTTATAACTTCCCCATTATCTAATTCCAGCTTATCAAAACAGCTCTTCACTTCTCCACCACTTTTCTTATTTATTACTCTCCATTGAAGAGAAATGTCTCCTTGACAATTTTCAATTAATTTAGAAAAATATTGATTTTTTTGCCAAGTCAATTTTATTTGATACATTTTCAGAATATTTTTTATAGTAGTCTAAGTACTTGTTGTCATAAGGTCTCTGTTTGGCAATTTTATAAAGCTTTTTTCTCCTTTTAAATTTGTTTAACAGTTTTGCAGTAATCCAAGGGATTACGAGAAATCGATTTACTTAACCTATTTTTTGTACTTACATTAAACTTACAACTATCAACAATAACGGATAACAGTTCGTGAAATCTATCAAAACAGATGTTGACATCCCTCGATTCAATACAACTGCTCCAATCAAGAGCTTATAACTTAGTTTTTAGTAAAATATTAATTAATTTTTGAAAAAATGTGGTTCCTGAATAATACTATTTAATTGGTTTATTTCTCGATTAGTTAAAAATTCTATTCTTAAACCTAAAACGCAGTGATCTGTGAGGTTAATATCAAAAACCTCGCTCTTAAATTGGTTTACGAATTTGTGTCTGATAAAGATATGGTCTATGCACGTTCGCGAGTCTTCTGTAATACGCGTTGGCTTATATACAAACTGAGTAAAACCATAGCTGTGCAAAAGAGTTAAATAATTTTGTGGGTTTTGTTTATCAGAGAGTATGTTAATATTTAAGTCACCTATGATGACTGTATTGTGGTATAATTGAGGTAATTTCACAGAAAGTTCGTTATAAAGTCATGTTCCTGAAAACTTTGTAATCTTTATAAAACAGAGGAGGTTAAAAAAACGAATTTTGAAAAATCAGTTTAATTAATAATGAATCTGCTGTTTGGAATTCTAATTTTAATTGAACTGTGTTTATCTCTTCTGCAACCATAACACATTACACCGCCTGCTCTGTAAAGTTTCATTACAATAATGAAACACTTTATATCCCGGTATACTATATAAATTTACCTCCTCACTTTTTATCCATATTTCGCTGAAAACAATAAAAGTGATTTTACTACCTATTTGATGGAATTCTAAAAGAAAATGAATTAAAATTTTTTCTCAAGCTCCTGATGTTGGCATAAATTAAATTTAAACTACTCCTAATTATTTACATTGTTGAAAAAATATTCCAAATTATTTATATTATTTTTCTAAATTAAAACCTGACATATTTGTTGAATAAAATATAATTTAATGTAGGCCTATTTATTTTGAAGTTTACTGCGATAAAAAAAAAACAAAGAAATAAAAAAACCTGTATAAAGTCTATAATGTATGACAACGAAAATGATTAACAATGAAGGTAAATGCCATTTGTACCATATTTAGAAATTATAGTTAGAACTAAGTAATAAAAATCTTGACATGTAAAATAAAAATAATAAAAGAGCCCATTTCTGTTGCATATATTACATTTTTTCTATTGTACTTAAAACAGGTTTAAAAAGAATACAGAAAAAATTATAGACAAAAATAATACGCATTAAACACTCTATCGTAACTTAAGCTATTCAAAAATTTTAATTTGGATCGAATCATACAGATCTTTAGTAAAACAAATACATATTTTGTTATAAGTAAATAAGGAATAATTGAATAATGTGACATATTCACATCTAGGAATGCTCATTATACATAAAAATTCGATTTATTAAGTGTCATAAGTTCAGATTGACATTTTACCTTACTGTACGTTGTTACTTTAGTTGTTATATGTCTCTGTAATTGACGATTTCGCTTTACAGGTTCGCCTTCTGCTCTCCTAGCAAAAAATTTGCCATCACGACACCAGGAGAACTGATAGCCAAGAATAACTTTGTTTGGTTGAGCCTTTGCTCCCGAAGGAATTCAGTAACATCTGAACCAAATTACTTTCACTGACAGATTGTGTGATTTTCTTTACTAAGGTCAAGAACTCTGTGTTCACCTCTAAAATCTAAATCTACCCTCGCTTTAAGTATATACGCAAAGTTTAATAAAAGGAGATGAATACTAAACAATACATTGGTCGTGTGGGTAACTATGATGATAACGAGAAAATCACAGAATAATTAAATGTATAAATAATCTGACTGACACCATATGACGTTTTAACATGTGACATTAACACGTGTAGCATAATAAAATGAACTAAATACTAGAAGTTTTGCCCTTAGTGGATCCTGTTAGATGACACATGGTATTGCATATTACTACTTTTTTACTTGTAACATTTAATTTCCTACAAGTACATAATATTGCTTTATTCTGTGTAGAAAACGGTGCATTTAATAGACTTGCATAGTAATCAATATATTTAAAGCATATAATCAGGCAAACTTCTTGTTTGTAGACTGATATATATTGTTTTAATGAATAAATTAACTATGGCAGTTGAAATATACCGTGGTTAAATTTTAATTCCATTTAATAATAGAGAATATAGGTGATATCAATATTGTATTTTATCTTTAAAATTAGATTGCATGGTTTTAATTATACTGCCGTCTAGACCAATGTTACAATTGAGTAAATACCTGACATAGTTTATTAATTAAATTCCTACAATTTCACAAGGAAACCACAGCCCATTGTTCTCTATTGTTGTCTCTATGACGATGTAATAATACGGATGACGCAATTTTTATTTAGTTTGGTCACTGCAAGGGTAAACTCTTTTGATAATCAAAACTTATCATATATGGATACAATTTACGTTTAAAATAAATATAAAAAGGATAAGATAAAATTATAATTTAGGAATATTCCAACAGTTAGGAAATGTTAACTGTGACATTGTACCGTTATTATAGCACATATATTTTAAATTTATATGGAGCAAATACTTTATAAATTAAACAACCTTTCGGAAATACTTGCTTTATTCCGAAATTTAAGTTCACCCAAAAGTTTACAAAGTTTACAAACTTTTGATTCAATTTTCTTCAAATGTCACTCAATCGAACAAATCTAATTAAGAGTCTGATTAAAAGGTATTAAAATTAAAATTAAACTAAAAATGTATACTTCTCCAAAAATGGTTTAAATTAACAAAACAAAATAAAAAGTTCTCTTCTCAAAATACTCAAAGTTAATATAACACAAAACTTGATATTTACTTTATGACCAAAATTTAATTCACAATACTTCAAAAAATTTAATTAAATTTTCAGACTCTGAAAGATTGGAAACTTTAGAAATTTTAATTACAGTATTATAAAATAAAAGATATTAACTATACGCTGGTACGAGACTTACTACTTTGAAGATTACGGAGGCAGATCGGAAAATAAAACGCACTAAAAATTTAAATACTTGAAATTGAATTTACCCGCGATAAATAATTACTCTAAATCCCAATTATTGGGTTAGAGAAAGAAATTCAGCATCTAACTCGACCGGTACACCTTCTCTTCGAATCGCCAAGACTGGACTGACTGCTTCTCTCTCTCTCCAGGCTTGCCGGGTCGGAACGTAGACCGATCAGCTGATTACCGGTCCAACTAAACAAACAATGTCCACGCACCGCGTCTAGTTAACAGGAGCCTACTTCCTACCGCGATTCAGCATAAAGAATTAGAACTATGGTACAACATAAAAAGTTAGATATTTCCGACCACGCCAAAGTTTATAGTGATTTTTGTATCACCACGGCAAGCAAAAATGGAATGTTACGAGTATCAGCCCAGAGATTAAATTACGCTTACTAAAATTCCATGTTTGGACATGCACCATCATCGAGCCATGTCTCGTGTACCTAGGAAATATGATTTTTTTCCAAAATGTAACTTCTTAAGATATAATACCAGTAAAACATTCACATTTTTGTTCATTTGTATCATAGCAAAGTTTAGGTAATCAAAGTCTACTTTTCTTTTTACTCTATGCTATACACCAAATGACTAAAAGATTGTGTTGCATGCGTAGGAGTAGTTAGGCAACCCAATGTGTGTTAATATATAAAATAATAAAAGCTCATTCGATTATTTTCAATTTGTTTACCTATTTTTTATTAAGAGTTTTCTTATTACTATTATGGTTATCTATAAGATCAACGTAAAAATAATTTTGTCTTTTATATATATATATATATATATATATATATATATAGTTCTGTATATTATATATACATATTTACATATATATATATATATATATATATATATATATATATCAATTCATAGTTAACTTTCACTATTGTCAGTGAAATGAAAATCTTGGCTATTGACGATACTAAAACTGTGAGCATGCTAAACTATCTAACTATTGCATTCTTTTATTACCTTATACTTTATTCCCCAAACTATCAAGAAAAAGAAGAGGATTAGGTAATTTTTGTTGCATTTTTGAGAAATTTGGTCTAGGATTGAGCTGGCTAATCTTGTGTGCTGTGGATTACAAAGACTATGCCGGTATCTAATTCTTTCGACACAAAGTCGAAAGAACAGCTAATGAAAGAGCAGATTTATTATATTCACAAAATATTTGCTTATATTTTTATGATTTGCCCGATCCCAGTAGCTTAGCATTGAGATTATCTTCAATTAAGACCTCCACTCGATCCACAATCATGTCTTCTTAATTTCGGTTTGTTGAACACTAGCAGAATAGAAATTCACAGCTATTTCCATTTAAAGACAATTTCTGAATTATATAGTTTTTTAAATGTATATTTATAATTATTTCACAATGAGGTAACCTCAATGTTTGGTCTCCTAGACTACATGGTTCCGCTTAAAAATTTCATCATACGGAATTGCTACACCAACGTAAATGTTTTGCATAGGTCATAGCCATATCTGCTTATATGAACTTGTATTTAAACACATAGGAGTTTAATATAGAATCTAAGAATATTTTTCTTTCTTCGTGTTTATTTTTTTATTTAACCGACAAATATATTTTAAATGCACGACATCCTATATATTTGGGATCATTCACACCATACTCTCGTATGTGTTTGCTAAATGAAATAGTTAATTGAGTAAATTTGAAAACTGCACACGTTAGAACTGATATACAGTTATCCTCATTTACGTGTTGTGCCTTTACTCATTTTTTAAATGTAGTGTACATTACAAACTAGGTGTAATATATACAATATAATCCCATATTGTATTTACACTATGCTTTGTATTACACATAACATTAACTTATCTTATTTGCCCAATATTCTCATATTATGTTCCAAAAGTAATTGTATAAAAATATAATAAACATTGTTATTTTAATGGGTCTATTAAGATAATACTGTATTATACTATTTTTAATTTCCAATAAAGCAAACATCTGAATATTTTTTTCAAAATCTATAAAAGTGTTAAGAGGTTTATTATTGTTTACTTTATTTCCATTTTGTAAAATAGGAACGATCTATAATAGATTAATTAATGGGCATATTTAACAGTTGTAGGCTCTTATACTTTCCCCATATACGTACGCTTTTTGGGGTAGTAGCAAACAGCTTTTAGTCTCTATCTCATTTAAAGAAATTGTAATGTTTTAAAAAGTATGCAGAACTTAGAAAAAAATATAAAACAACAAACTGCAACTTTCCTTTAAAAGATTATTTTGATGCTAAATTTTAAAATGTAATTAAACTTTTAAAATATCTGCTGAAGTTTATTGCGCTTTTAAAAGTCTGTTAACTATGCTATCTAGTACTGGATAACTCTGACCTTTAACGTAAATTTCTTCTAATACTTAAATTTAAATGCAACAATTTTCTATCTTAAAGGATTTATGTTTTTATACAGTACAGTTTATTTAGGTATTAAGATAAGGGTACGAGTGTCTAGGGCAGGATTCCTAGGGATATTTAATCTGTTCTTAGTTTTGGGTTATCTTTTGAAGGGTGTTTTTACACATAAGATATGAAAAAATTGTTGATTCTACAGTTAGAATCTCTAAAAATGCCAATGTGCGGAATAATTAAAGAATTCTCAGGGGAAAGGGGGAAATAATCTGCAAGATTCCAAGCTAGAACGTTAAAGATATCTATTAGTCTATCATTATCTCTACGATGTGTCTACGAAAATTATATATAACCGTTAGCTACTAGTATAATATTTAAGGCTGGCATTCAAATGAGAACATCAACTTACTTTAAAACCCAATCTCTCATTTTAACTATATCAAAATATTCTTCTACAAATTCTTAGCCTATAATTTTAAAATATGCTATCAATATATAAAGTCATCAGTTATAAATTTTTACTCGATTCTCTTTGTTACGACAAAGGGAATACTTAAACTCATAAAAGTACAATGGGGGAGTTTGTCATGTGATATGGTGTTAGAAGCTGTTGATTGCTGTCAGCACAACAACAATCACCCGCTTTTTGTGATTGCTGTCGTCTCTCATGACGTAAACAATCTCTCATTCAAACTGTATAATTATGAGTATGATTGTACCGACCGTGATGGATAATTGCTATATGTGTTACATTATTTCTTAACGTGATATATACCGTCACAAATGTTATACATTTAGCTATAACAATTTTATATATAATACTTGATGTTTATTACAATAAATATGTATTTTATAATAGGTGATTTTAGCTTGTTATAAGTCTAATAAAACACATTATAGAAGAATTAAAGTATATAATAAAAATATCAAATCCTGGCAACAGCAGTTTTACTTGGAAAAAGTGAATGAAAAGCTTATTCCTTACTTAAATAGTACATTATTCTATTTAAATCAACTCTTGTTTAGCTTATAAGGGTTTATATGATTTCCATTTATACTAATCCTCTTACCTCAAATACGCGGGTAGAGAGAAATTATTTAAGAAGATTCGCGAACGGCTTTATTGCATGGAAAGCGGATTATTGCAATTACGTATTCTAAGCAATACAGAAGCTCCTGTTGTAGTCAGGAATCAAATCCATATCAATTTCCGAAAATATTACAATACTCTCGATACCAGGTTATAGACTTGTGTCCAGAAGATTACTGGTCATATAGAGCGAACATTTATTTGCGTCCAATCTTTAGACTATTTACTGCCATATAAGTTTTAAAAAATATCTGAAAAATTTACTATGCACTATCATCATATTTGTGTTTATGTGCATAAATTATATAGGTTCGCTATCGAATTCCACTTTTAATGCATTACATTATACTACGTTAGTAGTAAATTGAATCGTATGAGTGAAAAACAATACTATCAGAGGAATATCTCCTGATCCTTCTCGGCCAATCAAATGCCAGGTCGTACAACTCACCCGGCATTCATTGCTACTTCGTGGCTGTTAAAAGTCAATCCTTGAGTAATAAACAACACTTTGAAGTAAATTAACCTACCTTTGAATGCCTCCGGTATTATGTTATACGAACAATGCGAGTTTTATTTGACTTCCCATTCTCCACGGTGTGAATATTATAAAGCAGTAACAGAAATAAGTATTAAATGGATCACGTCCTAAATATACGTAATGTCATTGCTATTAAGAGATACATTACATCAAATATAGCATGTACATACAACAAACAAGCGTATAAAAGAATAACAAGAAGGAAAGCTCAGTGAAAAATCAGTTCACTGATGAAGAAAAGATCAAAATTCAAATAAGCTCTTAAATAATATTAGGAGACAAGGTGCAGTGCAGATTGAGAAAAATACATAATATTTAGAAATCAATTAAATATTAAAATATAGCTAAGAATTTATGCTGTAGACTTGAACAGAAAAAAAGTTATAGAGATCTGTGGAAATGTTTAAAACATGTGAGACAGTTCAGAGCGAGACCAATAACAATAACCCTGAAAAATGAAAACAAGTTAAATAAACGAATATTTCGTTGACATGGGGAATTAAGAAAACACTGTACGCTTCAGATAGGTATCTCACATCTCTTGAAGATGACTCTGAGAACTGCTAAATTTCCTGCTTGACACTCAAAGAGGTAACATTAACAATTATAGGTAGTCAGACAACATTTTATAACCTTTTAGTTATCAGAGAAGTATCTCACAGCTCTGAAAGCAAATAATGAGGTGATGCATTATTTCCATCAAAGACTAGACGCATAGCATAATTTTAGTTTTACTTTTGTTACAGAAAGTGGGGTTGAATCGGCAATGAATAAAAACAAGTTAATTAGCGGTTGAAAATACAAATGTTATACATTGAGAAACCTCACCTTGTTAATAAACCGCTAGATGTGGGATAATTTCGGAAAATAAGTACAGTATAATCAATCGTTCAGCTATTTTTAAATTTCTCAAGAGGCTAGTTGCGGACCAAATTTTAGACTTCAATATGCATATACTGTATTATTAATTTATGGATCATGACTCAATGAAGTTTAGAAAGTGTTACAACACATGCACTGCCTAGGAGAGTTTTGTGAAAGTAAAGACATAGGAAAATATGTACGCTAGTAATGTTTGCTTATTGTCAGACCTTCTATTCTATTATTCATGAGATCCTGTTTGATAAAATGTATCATATGGATTTGGTGAAAAGGGATTTGAGTCGCGATGCCAGGTGACAAAACGGAATTAAGACATCCGAAGGCCTATTTAAGAGACATGGGGTGCCTCAAAGTAGATGCATTGAACCGGTTTTGTTTGACTATATGTGCACATCAAAATTCCATAAACTTTTATATAATTGCAAACCTCATCTGTATGCGGATGATTGCCACCTCCATTTGTCTTATAAGCCAAAGCTATCAGTGGTTGACATATTGCAGGTCAACGCTGACCTTAACAATATTTAAAAATTTTCAACCAACAATGGGCTATAACTTAGCATAGGCAAGTGCAATGTCCTGCATCTACCACATCAAAAATTAATGTGCCTTTACCATGAGTGATATTAAATTTAAGCTTGTTGACGAGGGTTTGCCGTTTGCGAAAAAGTAAACCCACTCGTAGTCTTCTTAGATAAAGATTTGTCTACTCGCGGTAAGTATTATTGGAAGACTGAGGGATCCCAACAAGTTCTAAAATCTGCAACCAGAATTAAGAGAACTGCAGCTAGTTCAGTCATTGGTTTTAGCAGTTAACTTATCATTACTATCCTGTATATAACATTTCTAGGGAGAACTATCAAGGAGTTCAACGTTTATAAAGAACAGTCATCCGCGTATTATTTCATTGCGACGATTTGATCACGTTTCGTAGTCTAGAAATACTGTGTAAATGTGCCCAATGGTAACTATTAGCAGGATTCTGACTAGTGGCATGACTCACAAACTACTCTTTACATCTATCGTATAGATATCTAGACTTAGTCCGTTGGCCCCCTTGGTACGCCAATTCTTTTCACTAAGACAGCCGGTTAAACTTTAAAAAACCTTCATTACCTTCAATATTTAAGAGATGAAAAATAATAAAACATAAAGTGCCCTATAATGGTTGCAACATCAAAAAATATTGTCATAAACTATTTTAATATTTCTAACTGTTTTGGAGATACCTAAACCATGAAAAATATGGATTTTCATGTTGCTAAAAAACGGTAATATTAATGCAGAACCATTTTGGTACAGAATCTTTAATTGATTCGAGGTTAAAAAAAAATAAATATCCTGACTAATTTTAATGCATAAATTTCTGCGCTATTTTTTCAATGTGTCGGCCATTTAAACTAAAAAGAATCACTACTCTGCTATTATATAACTATTATAGTGCTCTTGAATGGTTTAAACAATTCCTAAACATTGCGTATTACACATCTTTTTGTATCCCGAATGTTTTTCGTGATATTTAGTGTATGTATATCCTATGAGTAATATCCTATGTAAATTATTAATTATATTTCAATTCCCACAAAATCCACCTATCTCTTCCAATTGAGCCTATTTAAGGAACTATTTAATACTTACTTTATTACTGTATCTTACTGTATTAAATCAATTTGCATTCCACTTAAAATGAAAATTTCAATTAAATAACCTAAAATGTTCATTTTCTAAAACTTACGAATATCAAGGTAACTATATTGTAAGCACTAATCAATTAAGCTAAGGTCAAAAACTCCACATGTGCTTGATCACAAAATAGTATGCAAAGCATGGAGATCAGCAACTATCAATTATTAATAGTGTTTAAATTATATTCTATTACTTTAAGTACATACACAACAGGAAATAAAACGTTTTCTATGAAAAATAGGTAATTCCGCTAATTTGATTTGAGCACGAGTATGCATAACCATCTGTAAATGTTTAGAGAATGTTTCCTAAAATCAGTAACATATAAGAACTAAAATATAAAACGATAGCACATAATTTGAAGAATGTCAAAAAATGTGATAAAAATAATATTTTTTAATAATAATTACACTAGTATGCAGCAATTGTGCATGAATGAAAAAAGGTTAAAGAATATTTCAATGATGTGTCTAAAGTGTCTTTAAATATTGATAGAGTACTTTTAACAACTTCTTGATGTTTTACAACGTTGTTTACAAAAAATTGCCCCATATGACTTTGTTCTTAGTTAGTTTTATATTATTCAGTCCTTTAGAGATGTAATTCTGATATTTAATTTTTTATTATGTTATATACGTAAAGTATCATAAGTAGTAGAATCATCATATTTAAACTTCAAATTTTAAAATGAAAAAATGTAATCTTGATATTTGAAAATAAAATTATTGGAAATAATGTAAGGAGTGATTTTTTTAAACAACGAACGCTCATGGTTATAGGCACAATACATGTGTTTGAAATGGAATTATTCTAATTGAAGTCCTCGTGTATTGAACATTGCCTCCATCGTAATTGACAGCCCTATATGAATAATAATCTAGACACAATGATTTATCGTTATGAGGATGAACAATGGCATTGTGCTTCCATTGTGTGACGGTATGTAGATCCTTCCCACCATTTGGCATTGTTTACATATATCATATCAACCCCAAATGGTAATGTAGAGTAAAAACCACTCATATATTTATATTATTTAAATTAAAGTATTATCAAGTATTTTTTATGCAACATGATTGATGCATTGAAAAGTGTTCACTTTTTAATGCTCCCTTTAATATACTTTCTATCGTTTCATACCATTCCGGACATCCTGTATCCACAACGTTTACACGGTTACTGCATTTTAATTCGTATTAACATAGCTCGTAGGTTATATGTTTTATTTTCTCGCCAAAATAAAACATTTAACAAAATATGCTATTTCATAACATCTTGATGTAAGTAAAACGGAATGTCTTTTTCTCTATAAACAGAAACAATACCAGGCGTCTGGCCACCAGTGACAATGCGGCAACCGTTTACAGCTGACCTACATCCGGGACCCCCAGTTTATTACAAAGCCAATCTTGCAGCGTCGTAACTGACAAATCTTATTATAGATAACGGATAATCTAGTGCAGAATTTCGCTCGTCATAGAGTTCTAGTTAAACACAATTAAATTGCTTTTTCTGAAAATTTGTATGTAAAACCCACCGAATTGCATTCAAATAAAACAGGTATATATTTGTGAATATTTCGTCAGAAGAATACTTTACAATCCAGAAACAAAAGTATAATTGCAGCATATATGACACATATTACAGTAATGACATTTATTTCACAAATTTGCAGTACTCAAACATTTATTGTATTTTAATTAATTTGAAACCCAATTTTTAATAATACTGATAAATCACACTAGCAAAAAGTGCTAGTAGCCTTAGATCCGATATTTATGAACCGGCATTAAAATATTTCTTTCTTTTCCTCTACCAAGGATCTAAAATGTAGCAGCGTGAAAAGAGAGAAAGATAGAGTGAATCGGTTCTACTGTTGACTTTGTTGGGTTTTTATAACTCTTGAATTTTTTTAGAAATTAGGGTTGAGGCAGAAAACTTATTGCCGGTTGGTTGGTGTACTAAGAAAATCGTAAGGCACAGTTATGGTGTAACTTTTAGGCATTGAAGAGCATTTTTTTTTATATCCAGCAACGGTGGGGTTCCTTTTCTGGGAAACTCTTTCATACGTGGCAGTTCGTTTTGTGGTTTTAGAAAATGTTTTGGCTCGTCAAACTATGTGCAATTTTATGTAAGCCTACATCTCTTTCAATTTGACGTGGTAAAGTTTAAATATTCTTCCCCATATTCTTTTCCAGTTGTAGGGTTTAAATGAAAGTAATCCAATTTTTCTATTACCCAAATTTTGATTTTGAAGAAATTTTCAATAAAAAAGAGAACAATGGACCAAATTTCATTTCCTGTTATTAAGTTTATTGGTATAAGATTACAAGTTTGCCATTGAGGTTTTGGAATAACTCCACAAAATATAATTTGCTTTTAGATTTTTTGTAGGTATTGTGTTACTAATATAACTAATATTTAGTAGTCTGCGGAAAGGCAGACATAAATGATATAGGCTTTGCTGAAGCTCAGCCATGAAGCTGTAGAGCGAAAAGCCTTATGGATACAAAATCAAGACAAACGGCAACTATAATTGAGAGAAAAAAAACAACAGGAATACGAATAATTTGTCTACAAAGACAAAGTAGTTTGTGCTCGAGAGAATTACATCACACTAATGAGAAGTGGAGGGACCCGGTATTATTTTACTGTTCAGTCTTAAGTGAACAAGGTCTTAGGGCGACCCGGTCGAAAAGATTTCAGCCATTCAACTTAATAGTAACATAATAAATATTTTCTCAGTCAACAATAGACCTACATTTTTTAATGATTATTGTACTTCCTGTGGCTACTCATACACAAGTATACATGAGATATGATTTTTAAATAAATCAAACATTTGTATATTACTTGGACTGCAATAAATAAAAATATGTTAGTCAAGTTTGGAAGTCCATGAGTCTAAATGTGTATTATTAAATTGTAAATAAATCTTGAATATTTCATAAGGATATAGCAGGTAGATCTTGAGTACATGTTCTTTAAGTGTTTTTGTACATAACGAAAAACCAAGAAACAACTTACATTTTTATTTGCAGTTTTACTCTTAAAAGATTTAAGGTTCATATTAAAACTGATATTCGCCCTCGTACCTTCAATATCTTTTTTCTGAAACCTCTCAAATATTCTATATTTTATTTCATAATCTTATAGATTTTTAGCCGCACAACACTTATCTCAATATTTATCTATCTCAATCTTTATATATCTTCAATATTCTTATCTCAGCCTTTCATCGTCGTAGTCATATTAAAACCACGTTTTAGATTCAGTGTATCAAAAACTTGGCATGTTGTTAGTAGGCCTATGTTAGACTAGGCTACATACACTTATACTGCAACCTCCAGTGTTTCAATCCCCACAAAACCGAATTTTGCGTGTTCGGCTTAAGATTACATATTTTACGCTCTCATTTACTTACTGCGTACTTCTTTGAGTATATTTGTTCATCAAATTTTTATCTTCTTTTCATCATTATGGTCATGCTTTCTTCATATATGTGAGTAATGAACACTTTATCTTATACCTTGGCCATCCGATGATCGTAAGAATTCTATATCCCCAGGAGGGTTTAATTCTGGCTGGTTTTATTCCTTCCACTTCAACCTACACTGGGTACATCAAAATCCGATCACTGAAATCTGGATAAACTTCATGGATGTCGAGAAGAAGCACAACACTATCTACAAATGTCCAGGTATCGAGATGCAAAAGTGGGTCGATACATCTAGTTTACTCTGGAAAATGACTGTTGGAGTTGGTGGGTTTAAAACTTTTAAAGTTTTATGAAGCCTAGACATACGGGAATGGTATTTCTACGGGAATGGCCCTACTTTGACTGAAGATGCTGGTACAGACCTGAACTCCCTTTCTTCTAAGGAGACTTGACTGAGATTAATGGCCAAACTCCTTTCGGATGGATCTCGACATGAGGCGGCTCCTATCTCCAACCTTAATACCCATCTAGAATATCCTGTCACACGAAAAACAACGCTCTACACATTTAAGTTTCGTCTTTCTGTTCCATTTTAGGGTCCAGTGTAATAACTCATCTCAAAGCTGCACTGTCTCCAACTCTAAGAAATTTAGTGTACCGTAAATTATGTACTATGTCGTATGTATTATTCATTTTGAAGGGATTATTTAACTGTCCACAAACTTTCTGTACTTTTATATATTCCTTACTGTGTTACAAAAAGTGTTTTCTTATCATAATGAAGACAGCAAGTTTGTTATCTTATGGCTATACCCACTGTGACCTATCTTCAGATGCAGTATATTATGATTCTGATAAATCTTTTTCAAAGCACTAACTATATTACCAGTCATATGCGCACTATTTGTGTTTTCATTCAGTATTGGTATTTTTTATTCATATATATCATTATTTTCACTGGTAGTACCAGTGGCTTTTATTTCAAAAGGGGCTATATCTTTTTAAATTCCCTGTTTAAAAATCTCGGAATTTTAATATGATAAAGTATGAGTTCATAAACTGTACTGCTAACAGCGAAACTGACTGTCACCATTTAATATAACCATAACAACATGAAACGTAACCAAAGTAAACAATAATAGAGACAGTAAAAGCCAACACTGTTTGTCTACTAATTTTAATCCTACCACAGCCATCTTAATAACTTACACAGAAAAGAATTATTCGTAACAACGTGTAGAGATGTTCAACAAAATTTAAGTGCATTCACGGTGAGGCATATCTCATAGCATGTATATATTTTTTTAATTTTGTACTAACTGGAGACTTTATAAAAAAAACTATTGTTATCATATATATATTCAACCTTATACCATTAAGGGGAAATGCAATTAGAAATGTTTTCTTTGTATTATTTAGACCTGACCAATCCAGAAGCTATCTATCAAAGCTGTTCCAAACATGGTTCCTAAAGCGTAGGATATCTTGTGAGACACGCCAGTAAAATGCAACAAGCGAGGAAACTCTTAGGATACTCATAATGCATTTGCTTTTTAAAGATTGATGACAATAGGATACCAGCTTGTATAAGAATACAAATATTAAACCAAAATAAATCTAAATTTTTACCCTAAATTAAAAACGCCAAATCATTTTATGCATATCAAACACTACAACTAACTTTATACTGAATCATGCTTTATACTGTAGATCATGTTATTCATATTTAGTTTATAAAACTTAACACTTCCGAAATTCTAAATTAAAAGCTGTTTTAAAGTGAAAATAATTTTATATTGTAAGAAATTTCTGAAGTGATCTCAACAACAAGCGTGTATAATACCTGCGCACGATCCACGGATGTGCATTCCGTTGAAATTAATTTGCAGAAACTTCATACCTCTCATTGGAGCGTGTTTTATCAAAATTCTCAGTTCAGCGACTGACTTGTTGTCAATTACTGGTATAGTTCCACTGCAACCGTTGATGTGTGATAGGTCTGTATGAACATTGCGTTTACTCTGGTGCATTTGCACCCATTACCTAGTACGGTGTTATTGAGTAACAAAACAAATATACATATCCATCCCAGTTTTGTATGAAACCCACTGATGTATTTATAATTATTTAAAAATTGTATTTATTTTCATTTACCTTATAAATTTAAACGTATTATTTTACGAGTACCACGTCTTGTAACAGGCTTCGCTGAGGTTTATGCAATATTAAAATTCTATAAATTATTTCATTTTTAAGTTCAATAGACAGAGAGACGAAAATCATACAGGAAAAAGAAATGTTTACAATCCCCGAAAGAAAAAGAGAAAATGTCAACGTACTTAGGCGTGATAGGCTTTAATAACGCTCAGAAAAATCTCCTGAATTGACATACACTATGATTGAATTCAGATGTTGCCCAATTATAAATGAAGGTTCATGCAAAATTTTATTCCTATCAGTTCAGTCTCAAGATATTGTGCAGACAAGCAAACGGACAGAAATAGTTTCCAGCGCTTTTACTAACGTTCAGCGAATAATTTTTAATTATTTTTAAAAGAAAATAGGGTATTGAATAAAATTGGATATTTAATACACACGAATATCTAGACCATGTTCTTTTTTATAGAATATTAATAAGAAAATCAATAATTTAAGAATTTTAATAGTAAAGTACTAGTACATTCTTTCTAAATTTATACTTGTTTACTTCAAGACAACCCAAGATACCAAGCTTCAAGACTTCAGCTTCCACATTAATATAAAGTTGTTATATACTGAATATGGAGCTTTTACTGTGTAATTTTTCTAATATATCATTCATTATATATCAATTATAAAATCCCAATTACAAATTAAAATCTGTTTGATTTGTGAGACTTTTTACAGCAACTTCTTATCATTTTAAATAAATAACTAAAGTTATTGTGTTCCTTACGTTTAAAATTATCGGTTAACAATAGTAATTTCGGAGCTGTTTTAAAACCTGTTCCAAAAACTAGCGCGTATTGCAAGTATGGAGTGTTCAAACCCTGTCTTGCTGTACATTTGGAGGCTGTTATTGCTGTCACCAGTTGTCCATTGTTTAGAGAATGAAATAAAAACATACTTGGCAAGTAAATAGTAAGTCTATTTAATAGCCGAACATCATGAGAACGTCTGTTGACTTGTTCAAGATACTATGCCACTAGATCCTACATTGCTTGTCTTTTGGACTCATTTTAAGTTTCACAGTAGACTTCAATCAAACTAGCATATAATACTTTATCGTTTATAATTTTTTACTTTGTATTACAGTTGGAACTAATTAGTGGAACTTGTAATCCTATAAGTAAGAAAATAAGGTTATTCAATTACTAAAATCTCCAGAGATATTTAAGTTCAGACATTTTTATCTCAGGTATTTCATATGTTCCAATTTGTATCTGAAAATATTAAATTGACTGTTTCCTATAATATCAGTTATTCCCTATACCATGTTTCTTTGTTCTATTAAGAACAAGTCCCTCGGACTTGAACCTTGAAGACTAGGGGATATACAGAGCTATTATATTTTGGATGAATAGGAAACATTTCAACGTTTGATTTTACTCTTATCCTGTGTTTTAAACTCAATAAAATATTCTGAAATAACTTCTACCTTGTAAAACGTTATTTATGTATAATGCTACTTCGTTTTTTTTACATATTCAATTATAAGCTATAAGTGAAATCGAAAAATGCAGATCATTCAACACTACAAAAACTGAATTAAAAAACATACTTTCATAATAGTAATTAGGAATTAGGAATTTATGTTAAACATAACTGTAAATTATATAATATAGTAATGATTTAACGATATAAGAACATAGTTTTGATTTACTAATTGCATATGTAACTTATTACATTCTATTCTAGGACATTGAATAGCTTCACAGGAGTGTAGATAGAAACACATAATGTAGTTGATCTGGTAAACTCTGTTAAACTGCTAAAAGACTAATTTTCACAACATCAATTACATGAACGTTTGAGTGCATGTTAACAATATACCAATATCAGATACAAGGTCATGTCCACACCAGTATTGGGATCGAATAAACTATGTTCAACTACTAACAAGACTAGTTTCACAACCTCAAGCACAGAAGCGTTTGAGTGTATGTTTACAATGCACTACTATCAGTTACAAAGTCATGTCCACACCGGTATTAGGATGGGGTAAACTTGGTTCAACTGGTAACAAGGTTAACTTTCACGACCTCAAGCACAGGAGCGTTTGAGTGTATGTTACAATGCACTACTATCAGTTACAAAGTCATGTCCACACCAGTATTGGGATCGAATAAACTATGTTCAACTACTAACAAGACTAGTTTCACAACCTCAAGCACAGAAGCGTTTGAGTGTATGTTACAATGCACTACTATCAGTTACAAAGTCATGTCCACACCGGTATTAGGATGGGGTAAACTTGGTTCAACTGGTAACAAGGTTAACTTTCACGACCTCAAGCACAGGAGCGTTTGAGTGTATGTTACAATGCACTACTATCAGTTACAAAGTCATGTCCACACCGGTATTAGGATGGGGTAAACTTGGTTCAACTGGTAACAAGGTTAACTTTCACGACCTCAAGCACAGGAGCGTTTGAGTGTATGTTACAATGCACTACTATCAGTTACAAAGTCATGTCCACACCGGTATTAGGATGGGGTAAACTTGGTTCAACTGGTAACAAGGTTAACTTTCACGACCTCAAGCACAGGAGCGTTTGAGTGTATGTTACAATGCACTACTATCAGTTACAAAGTCATGTCTACACCGGTATTAGGATGGGGTAAACTTGGTTCAACTGGTAACAAGGTTAACTTTCACGACCTCAAGCACAGGAGCGTTTGAGTGTATGTTACAATGCACTACTATCAGTTACAAAGTCATGTCCACACCGGTATTAGGATGGGGTAAACTTGGTTCAACTGGTAACAAGGTTAACTTTCACGACCTCAAGCACAGGAGCGTTTGAGTGTATGTTACAATGCACTACTATCAGTTACAAAGTCATGTCTACACCGGTATTAGGATGGGGTAAACTTGGTTCAACTGGTAACAAGGTTAACTTTCACGACCTCAAGCACAGGAGCGTTTGAGTGTATGTTACAATGCACTACTATCAGTTACAAAGTCATGTCCACACCGGTATTAGGATGGGGTAAACTTGGTTCAACTGGTAACAAGGTTAACTTTCACGACCTCAAGCACAGGAGCGTTGGACTGCATGTTTAAAATGCACAACTGTCTGTTACAAAGTCATGTCAACACCAGTATTGGAATCGGGTAATTTAGTTCCTAACTCCTAACAAGGCTAACTTTCACAACGTAAAGCGCAGAAACGTTGGAACGTTTACTTTTATTTAGACTATGAAAACAATAGTATGCAATGCAAACGATTTGCATAATATTGTATAAATATGCTTGATAGTGATCAATATACATTTAATAATACAGATTTGTTCAATCCTTTGTAATACAAAAGTCATAAAGGAACGCACTTATTTCAATTTGTAAATTAAATTAAAAATTAGAAATCTGTATCAGTAAATAATTCTAAATATAAACTTTTACATAAAATGCCTTAATGGCGCCACTCTTTTTATTAAAACATATGTAGTAACACATAAAACATAAAAACATGACAGAGTGTAAATGTCCACTGATGATAACAGGCTTAACTAGGATTTATTTATATGAGATGTGGAATGTTCGAGGGTTCCATGATATTTAAAAATTTAATTTGTAAGATATTCAATCTTACACTGACAAGAGTTGTAATTTTAAGTATTTGTGAAAATTTTTAAGCACACGTAACTTATAAAGTGTGGATATAAAATAGTATATACACAGAACCCCATCTATTATAGAATATGGAAGTTTTGTGTTTTGGTAATGCATTGTTAAACAAATACCATAAAACAGCACACGTATAACCTTTGTATCTATGTTCGAATATTACAGTTATGAAATTTGAATATTTATAGCTATTACTTATAAGCCCCTTATTACAAATCATAGAGCCTGACTACATAGGTACAGTTGGTTTAAAATGTTATCCACGAGCGTTAAACGTGTTGTTACTCTCAAATTGTCGCAAATTTTCATTAAAAGGACATCTAACCAAAGAGTATTTGTTATAATACTTCATAATGCAAAATAATTTTGATGAGACGTATCAAAAGTTACCTCCTAAGGGCTTAATATGAAATATGACATCCTTTCAAAGGTCCTAGAGGAATATCTTTTATATGACAACCTCACTTGCTGTGCTGCGGGCAACTGCTATGTATTCATAAAATATGAGCTGAAAAGTAATTAAAATATAAAAAACTACTTTGAAGTTTACTTTCCCCTAGCCCTAATAAGTTAAGATCGGTTGATTCTGGGTTTATTATAAAGTCACCAAGCACTCAGTTATACATATGGTCACGTTTAAGTTGCTTATTGAATTTCAAACTCGTTTTTAAAAGAAATTGGATTATGTGTATATCATTCTTAGCATTGAATATCATTGATTTATACTGATTAGCCTCACAATGCGTGCACTAATGTGTATGGAGCAGAGCGTTAAGTAAAAAAGAATAAATAACCATTATAATAATATTTACCGTTTAAGAAACCATCATAGTTAATAGTTAACATTTCCGTGTTACAATTCTTTTATAATACAATTCTTTTTATAAATCGTCTTCAAAATAAAGAAATATTGAGCGAACATATAGTTTAACTAGTATATAGTTACTCAGTGAATTTAAATAGAACAAATACAGTTGACAATATGCATAATAATATGTTTTCATTAGTTAAAACAACGTTTTCAACTAATGGAAATTATTTAGTTATGAAACTAATGTAACGAATAGCGCTACAAGGTTTAGATTACTTTACAAACAAAGAATCACGAACATCTGCTCCTTACATCTCGTCTATTTATTTTTATTGCCCCATGTACTCTCTGAAACGATATCTGCAGCTTTCCTAATAGCAGAGATATCTGGAGACAGCCAATATTAGAGATAGCAATTGAGTCACGTTAGCTTTCGTCTACATATTAATTTTAAAATACTTGTTAGAAATTATTTCAAGTATTTAAACCTGTTTAGGTACACAGTTAGTCGAAAGTAAAGAGTTACCTTCATAACGGTATTTTAGATTAATACTATTATTATTGGCTGAGCTTTAGCTAAGGTCTTTAGGATAAAATTTTATTTATGAGTGTACTATTGTCTACGTGTGCGTTTTTCCGCACAATGTTTCAAAGAACGTAACAAATAAAGGACTTAAAATTTGACATCGAGCTAGATATTATAATATGAGGAACGTTGAGATCGATGTTGGTGAGTATCAGTTCGTGAGATTTAAGTGAATGTTAGCGAAAATTTTTTATTACAAAGGTATAAAAGAGATTGCAGAATAATTAATTTTTTTTCTTTTTTTTTAAAGAGAAGCCGATCCCCTCTTATACCTTTTTCTGCCCGTCCTCATGGGCCACTGGCGAAGATCTTTTCAAACAGAATAAGAGTGAGAGTCGATACAGTACAAGGTCGATGGTACTGATAAAAAGTGCAAGGGTCACAGACAGGATTCGAACCTGCGCTATCTCTAACTCAAGCTCAAAGTCCAACGTCTTAGACCGCTCGGCCATCGACACTCCCAAATTTAAGAAAACGTAATAGAGATATAACGCTTTAACAGGTGACGTAGTAACACACGATAAATTTGTGATTTTGTGTGTATAATTTTACTATTTAAACACTGCTATGAAACTCAATTTAATGGACGTGTATGAATCTTGTGGCATGATATCTTGAAAAATATTTCACCTGTAGTCTTTAATTTTGCATAAAACTTTATTGAACTCTCTTACGCTACTCCTGATGAGGCTTTCTCTTATCTTTTTTTAACCATACCAAGTTAAATATGTTTTTTTTCATATTTTATATCATACTAGTTATTAATATAAAGAGTTAAATATCGTAATTATTTTTTGCAATTATTATAAATTTTAGAAAATTGATATTGGTTTTCTACACTCTATTACACTTTTTTTTCACCAGAGATTTAATATTAGAAGCCTGAATGTTCTGATATCGTTCTGTCATTTTTTGCACGTACGAAATACATCGAGTAAAGTAAATTTATTTTGTTACGTTGCTTACGTTTCTTGATTGTTGTACAAGCAATTGAAAACAATTTTAACCATATGTTGTTTGTTTTTGTATTTATTCAGTTACTGTTATTTCAACCAAGCAATCGCTTTCTAAACTACAAGTAATTTTTATTGGTTTACTTTAGAGGTTGTAGTTCTGTTTAGTTACAAAAATATAAGCCTTTAACAGTAAGCGCTATTGCTGCTTAAAACCTTGTTACATTCTTTACTTGGTACTTTCTTTATCAAGTTTTCTGTTATAAAAACTGGAAGAGCAACACATAATTTTGCCAACATTTTGCCTGTATTCCATTTCCCAACATCTGTTCACAGAACGTTACGTGCTATATTCTAGATAAAATTTTCAACAATCCCTGTTACTCAACAAGAGCAACATTTACGTTAATTTATGGTACCAATATTTTGATTAAACTTTCAAGTAATACTTTTGAGCAAAGTTTTCTTACATTCAAAAATCATTGCTCTATTAGTTTTATGGTTCTTAAGAAAAGTTGCATATAGTCAACGCAGTTAGATAAGCGTATAAAGTCCCCTTATTATATTAAATTCCAATTATTGTAAATTACCATTAAATAAGGCATTTTTAAACCAAATTTAACTGTGAAAAGAATCCTTCTTGATAGATCTGACGCGACCTTTAAAAAAGTAAATAAGTGCAACCATTTAATTACATTTCATACAAATATGCATACATTGTACAGAATAGCAAATAATAGTTTGAAGGTATAGCCCATGTAGGTTTTTGTTTATTAGCTTATATATAAGAATGAGCTTTCAAAATTTCAATCCATCAGCGAAACTAAAATACGTATTCCTATTTAAAGAGTATATAATAATTTTTTAATATCTTGATCCAAACATTTTCTTTAGACTTAATATTCTTATTCTTTATCTAGCACTGTATTACGCAGAGTGATGTGGATAAATGATACAAGATCAACAGTTTTGCATAATTATTTATCAATATTCCTACCATAATCAATATTCCTACGGTCAGAGTCAGGATGCGACCTTCCTCTACGTCTCGCTCATTAGACCATGCGACAATCTCTTGTCCAGTTACAGGTTTCAGAAACGTATTTAAACCATTATTTTATTCTTTTCCCTTTCATAACCAGTTAACAGAAATTATGAGATATTCATATGGACACTCAATATGAGTGTAATAAGTTTTTAACAATTAGGGAATTAAATCTGTAAAACGTTATCGAATACTTTTGTTAGTACAACATATCATTAATTGTGAGAATAAAGAACATTTCCGAATAACTAATCTAAAAGTATATTCACACATTCTGCGAATATAACCTATTTCATGGTAATCCCTGAATGTACTTTTTTTACGTGTATTTAAACGCACAAAAATACACATACTTTTATTAGTATTAAATATTGGGATAGTCAATAAATACACTGCTGATCCTAGTGCAGGTATTATGTATCAAAATATCCATTAATAAATATAATTAACATTGTTAAGTTGAAATAAAAGTTTAATGTTTCTGCATATAAAATCAATTGTTTTAACTAGGAACGCCAGTGTTTTTATTGCTTTACTAAATGACTTTTAAATGCAATTAAATGGACGAATACCATGAATTCAAACGTTTTTATTCAATAAAATGTCATTGTTTAAAAGTCAATACCTACCTTTGAGTGCCGTTTCCCGGTCAACACGATCATCATAAGACCAGAGGTTGGTTTCCTTAATTTGATTAGAAGACAACAACCGGGAAAAGTCAAAGTGATAAATTCAAGTCGGCTTTTTCAATCAGACTAATGCTAAGTGGTTTGGAGCCTAACTCTGCCACACCAGTCCAACAGATTCTCAGGCCAGTGAGCTAATACTGAAGGATCTTTCCTATTAGTCAATCAACATTAGAGTGTCATTATCAGACTATTGTGTTGAAGATTATTGGCTTTTCTTAGTTCAATCACTACATTGAAAACATGCAAACCAATACTTATAAGTTTTTATTTGTGAGGCCTTTCGATAGTAGGTTATCTTTGTCAGACTTATCACAAAAGTAAATAACAAAATAAATGTGTTTATTTTTAATAATATTTCAGATATGTCGTTTTAATATTAATTTGCCCTGTGCGGCGTAGCGTGTAAAATACAGATACATTATTACTGGAATTATGCTATATAAATTTTGAAAGTTATTTTTGTAATCTTCGTGAAAGTAATATTGAATGTTTCCATCTTCTTGATTAATTAATAAGTTTCATCAAATTCATGGGAATCCTATTAAATAAATCTAACAAACACAGAAGATATTAAAACAACTGATCACAAATTTTCTGCTTCTAATTCATATAACTTAACATTTTTATCGAAATTATACAATAAATGAATGAATTATCATAAATTAAATAAGAAAAAACAGAAGTTAAGAAGAGAAAATACAGTACTGATAATGATGAGTATGGATAATGTATCAATATATATTATGCATAGATTCAATGAAAATGTAATAGTAGAATAGCGATTTGTTAAAGTGTCTAAGAGGAAAGGATATAATTGCATATGATGTTAAGTACAGAAAGAGGGTTCTCTTCTGGTTAGTTTTATACTACTGGTAGAACCTATACTGGGTTCCTGACATCATCAGAAAAAAACTGGTGTGTCAACTAATATGGACCAGTGATGTCCAGGAGAGGTACATCACTAACCGCAAATGTCGAGATAATGAAGTAAAAGGGCTGAACTTCAGGTCTTATAGATTGGTGGTGTAGCTGTGCGAGGGTGTGTAGCCCTCGTAACGTTAAAGGTATTTACAGCCTAGACGTGACAGAGTATGGTTTCTCTTGCCTGCTTTAACTGGAAGATGCTGGAACAGAGCTATCCGTTTTCCGAGGTGATACGATGAGTTAGTGATTGATGGAATCTCGACAAGAAACGGCCTCTACCCACAAATTTACCCGTCCTAAATATCCTAGCACTCCGAAATAAGCGTAAAGGTTATTTTAATACTTAAGCTATGCGGATTTCCTAATATTCTAGTCCTAAGTGAAAAAGATTATGTCAAGTGTGCAGGAATGTCGAGAATTTGAACAATCTTTCTGTTTTAAGACGGTATACCTTGTTACGTAATACGAGGTTTAATACCACACCAACACAGCTAATACATTGTGCAAACTATTCTTAATTTTGTACTGAGGCACAACCAGGTAAAAGTCATGATCGTTTGGATTTGGAAGCACAATATGCATAATCATTATATGAATCGTTAATTAAGACATAGTAAGACAAATGTTGAAAAAAATAATTATTGAAAAAAATCATGAAAAATACCTTTATTAAAGAGGTGGAGTTAGAGCCATTAAGCCTGTCTACAACTCAACCTCAAAATGTTCATTTAGATTTTAGAGTAAAGACCGAAAATAATTTTGTATATAGGGTAAACGAAACAGGAACTTAAATAATTTTTTGAGGGCATGTTACAAAGCCACTATATTGAATTGGCACAAAACATTTTGTTATGAAATATAGACTAATTGCATTCTTGAAACTCTATGCCCCATTAGTTTCTTGTCTGATGGTTTCAAAATGACTGTCGTCAGTTTACGATAGGTACACAGTGTGGTATATTTTGACTGTTTCTGTTGCAAATTTCTAACTCTACCAATAACAGGTTTTGATTGTGAACAGTAGTCTATTCTAAATACCTTTAATATAGCTTTCTTTGTAATTCTAAATTTAAAATTTATATGATATAACATTTTATAAAATTACAGACATGGCATGTATAAATTTTATAATAATAATCTTTTGAACTATGTGAAATGTTTCACGTATGTTGTTGTCTAAGCTTGTGTTAAACATTGATCTCTGCACCCCCCCCCCCCCCAACACACGCACGCATGCATTGACGCGCAACATACATGTCTGTATTTTGTAACCTAGGGAACCTAAGACGTTATCTATTATCTAAAACACAGCAATTTTATTTTTAAAAATATCAAAAAACATCAGCTTGTGTAAAATAATATCCCAGTGCTTTAAAAATAAATTTAAAAAATATACTAAAATAAATGTGTTTTATTGCATCAAGTGATAATCATAGTATGGGGTCTCTAGAGATCTCTGCTATTAGGAATGCAGCAGATACTATTTAAAAGAGTACCTGGGGTAAATAAAAATAAACTGACCTGGTGTAAGAGGCAGATGTCGTGGTAATTTATTTGTGGTTGAAAACAAACAATTTTTAGAGCTATTTGCAATATTGAATTCCTAACTGGGGAGATATAGTCAACATGAATGCCTTTTAACTAATAAAAACACATCATCAAAATAGAATCTATCGTAATGTTTCAATAATGGCGTATTTCGACCTACGGTATGAAACATTATATAACAGCATTATATTTAATTGTAATAGCTTTTTATAATTGTAAATAAAACTGTTTGTGTGGTTGTTGTAATTAATATTATTATTTGTTCATGAACCGTAAATAAAGCCACACGTATTTACAATTTCTCATGATATTAACTCTTGCTTACTTGTTTGATGAAGTATTTGTCAATAAAAAGGGTTTTTTATTTATTAAAAACGGAAAAATATATGTATCATTTGATACGGTATGAAATTACAATTTTGTTTCACGCCATATAAATAAATAAATAAGGACTTTATTTTGGAGCGGTTTTCAACAATAATTGCTGGTTTACAAAACGACTCATGTCTTATTATAGTTCTTAAAAAATTAAAAGCTTATTTTATAGTTATTAATAAATCAACATAATATTAGACATACAGTTATATATGGGCTATATCACATTGTATTGTACATTAAATACTTGTATATATTTTCTTTGTATGTCGTTTCAGATACACCCTGGTCTGTTACGCTGGAGGACAGTTCATTATATAATTTGGGAGCAAAAAAGTACGCAAATCGTTTTCTTTCAAATTCACGGCGAACGCGAGGCATCTCCAACACTTGATCCTGTCTAGTACTGCGAGATCGGACTTGAGACCTGCTTTTTAGTTTTTCTCTCAGATATCCCGGCCTGCCATGGTCAGGATTCTGTAAAACCAGGCATGAGGAGCGCAGGGTACAAGTATCAGCTACAGTCAACAAACCCAGCGATCGTCGAACCTCCGAAACATGGTCAAACCTTCTTAAAAACACATACATACCTTACACACATATTTTGGACCCTCTGTAATTTTTCTAAATCTCCTTTAGACACAATGTTGCCATAGACAGGGAGGCAATAATCGATCACAGAGAGCACAAGAGCCCGGACAAGGCGAAGCCTGGTCTCTCTAGGAAACATGTGCCTATGCTTGTATAGCATTCTCAGTCACCAAGTGTTCGCCGACAAACAGCACTTACATGACCAGATAGTGTGAGGCCACTATCAAGCATGAGGCCCAAGAGCTTTGAGGATTCACACTCCTTCAGTCTGACACTGCCAAGCAACACCTCACCCACTGTCTCCGAACCCACATTGGAAGGAATCGACAACACACTACACTTTTCCTTGTTCAGTTTAATCCCATGCCTCTCAGACCAATCATAGACAATGCTTAAGTCAGCATTCAAAAATGGAAACTGCTGAGTCAGCTCTTCCGGCTTCATATGAAACACACAGTTGAGCATCATCGGCGTATGAATACAAGCGACTATGTTGCAAGTCTGAACCCATAGTGGCGGAAAACAGGGTGAATAGAATGGGCCCAAGGCAACTTCCCTGTTGAACACCAGCAACTCTACTTAAAGATGAGGAGAAATCCATCCCAATTTTAACCTTTTGTCTCCTATTCACCAATAGGAATCAAACCAAGAAACCACCTCTGGTCGAAAAACCATAAAAATTTCATGACAGCCAACAACATCCTGTGGTCTATTGAGTCGAATGCATGTGAAAAGTCCAGCATTGCAAGAAGAGATGCTTTCTTATCCGCCCTTGCGTGAAGCAACTCGTCACAAACGAGCAATAGCGCAGTTGCAGTACTATGATCCTTCCTGAACCCAGACTGTAAGGCTGGAAGGATATTCTCCGACTCCAAAAATTGTACCATTTGTGAAACAACCCAGCTTCTCCATTATCTTCGACAGGGCAGGCAATACCGAAATTGGACGCAGCTCGGACACAGGTGAAGGTGCTTTGACTTTGGGAAGAGGCAGTACAATTGCCTCCTTCCATGCATCCGGAAAAGTGGAAGTGGCCAATGACTGGTTAGCTAAATGTGTTATGGCATCAATACAATACGGACTTATCATTTAATCATTTTTTATTGATATGCCATCAGCTCCAACTGCCTCTGATGTGATGCTATTCAAAGCCTCCTGCACTCTTCTGCTGCTTGTAACACTCCTGAAATAGAAATCACAAGTGACACTCTCTGATTTGTTTCTTTCATAGAACTGTACACAATCATCATTTGCCATGATACCTAAGCCCATACTAACGAAAATACTTATTGATTTCTTCCCAAATCCTTTTACAAAGTTGGGTATGGCTGGATCGAATGGATCAGTGACACCACTTGTCCTTATTTTAGTCCAAAAAGTCTCTAGAGCTTTTACATTTCTCCATTTCAGTTCTAAAATAATTTTGTTTTTGATCGTCTTATTTCATTATTGAGCATATTTCTAACCTTACAATATGTTTTTTTACAAGTTTCATTTCCTGTAGATAGCATTTTCTTCTTATAATAATCTTTTTCTATGGTTAGTTGAATGATTTGTTTTAATTTCTCCATGGAGATTTCTTTCTGGTCACTCTCTTATGTACTAGAGGTGCATTTTCATTAAAAACTTGAATAATAGCAGAATAATAAAATTAGAATGTCATCTACATTGTTCATAGACCAAGCATCTTCCCACCTAATACTGGACGTACAATGTATCATCTTGGTCAATGTCAAATCGGGAGAAGTCACGATAAGTAACAAATCTAGGAGGCCTTCTTGATTTTTTTTGTTTTTATATCGACATATGTCATCTTGTGATCAGATACTCGAACACCTCTTGAGTCATAGATGGTTGACATATCCACGACGTCACCCACTGTACGTATTTAACACTGCTATTTACAATAATGTGATCAATTAAAGTTGCACAGGTTTTAGTAACCCTTGTAGCAACTTTAACCAACTGAGTCACTTCAAGGCTCTTAAAGAGTTTATTTGCAAAGCGGGTCTCTGGGGATGATAAATCTAACAAGTTAATATTCAAGTCTCCCATTACAACAATATTATCTGCGTACTGAGCCATATCATAAAATACAAAGTGGAGAGCGGGCTCTAGACAAGTGTAAGGCATATCTCCCGGTCTGTAGATAATGCAAAATATAGAAAGATTCACTTTTACACTTCAATATTCCACAAATATGCTCTGGAAAATTACAATCTTCAAATTGAAGTGATTTCAGCGAAAATAGTAGGCAGTTCTTCACATATAGTGCCACTCCACCACCCTCTGGAGGCAAACTGCATTTCCCTTTCTGTCGCTCCTAAACAATGAATATCCAGTCATCGCAAACTCATCAGAAGATTTACTTTCATTCAGCCAAGTTTCCGAAACACCAAAAACATCCAGGTTTAAATCCTCTACCACGGCACGCATCTCTTCGAAGCCCGTGGAAAGAGAGTTCATATTTAGATGTGCTATCCTGATAAATGTATCAAGTTTACATATCCGTTTTTTCACTGCACCACATTCCCATCATCCCACAAAGTCTCGGCAAGCCAGATTTGTCACTGTCAACCGGAAGTTCAACATTCAATACGGCTTCAACACCGTCAACTACAGTCTCCAGCAACCCAACCTCAACATCATCCACCTCAAGCTCACCCCCCGTTACGGCGTCTACACCGTCAGCCACAAGGTTTCAACAAGCAACCTCCGACAACATCAACTGGAAGCACACCACTCGCCACAGCGCTTTCAGCGCTAGACAAAACCCCATCCGAAGCCATTTCACAGGATGTAAGCTGCTCGTTAGACATTCAAAAGTGCTGCTCCAAACACAGACACCCCCTTTCTGTTAAGGTGTCTGCCATCCCGAGCAAGATGGTACCTTCGCACCAGCTGATTCCAGTTCATGAAAACGACACCAAAGTTTCCAGACATCAGCTCCAACTGCTCATTAAATTGTGCCTAATGCAGTTCAACTTATGTCAGACCTTGGCAAAATGCTGTCAACTAAAACAACACTGTTTGGAAAACGGATTCGTGTTGTGTATAACAGGTCCGCCATACAGTGCAATGCCTCGCGCTTGCCGCCATCCCCCATTGTACCCCAGCACCACCGTTATATTTCAAAGGCAAGTTATTGGTTCCTACATGAAAATGAATTATTTTAGGTTGGTGCTGCAAGAAACCTATCAACTTATTTTTTACATCTTTGATTTTCGCCCCAGGGTGTACCCTAACAGTACAACCATTTTCCTTACAAAGCTTCCTCGAATATCGGAGAATTGAATCACCTATAAGCAAATAATCAGCATTACTTTGCTCAACGGGTTTGAGAGAGTGATTGTCCTCCAGAGTAGTCTGGCCTGCCACATTCTACAGCCGGTAACATGTCATCAGTGGCACACAAACCACTCAAAACCATTGCATTATTTAGGCCTACTGTACAACTACTACTTTCAACATTTATTTTACTCTTATTTTTAGAGGGGTTTCTTTTATCTTTGCTTTTCAAAGAGTCTGTTTTACGTTTTTTCCTTGCATTTTACATGACCAGAATTTTCACTCCATACACCTGAAGAGCTCTTAACAACCTTAACAACTGACTCAGTAACAGAAGTGTGGTTACTTAAAAACTACAAATCTATTTTTACAAGGTACTTGATTATGTTTATTCGGATTTAAGTTTCGCCTGGCACATTTTTTACCTTTCACAACTTTACACACTTTATCATTTGCCAAATTTGACCTAGAATTATTACTACTTTGAGAACTTGGTACAGAGTGGCATTAGTACTACCATGTGTCTCAGACGTGTCAGTGTGATGCAGTGTGTTGTGAGTCAATGCGAATCGTCGCACACCTGACCGAGCAACAGCCGAGCGTTTAACAAGAACGTGAACACCACATTCAAAAGACTCTGTCTGCTGAAAATTCTGCCCCTCACTTATTGGAACACTATCTAATCCAAGGTTGACAAGCAACGCTGCAGCATGCCGCTCGTTCAGGCCGCGCACCGAGGTCGTAGTGTACTGCTGTTCCTGTTGTGTTATCAAGGAGCAGTAGGCTCCAGTGTAACCCACCATTCTGCTCAAGACCTTGGTCACATTTGTTTAATACAAAAAACACCCAGGATTTGTTATAAAACGACATGTCACTCAAAGCCTGATCTACATAAGTTCTACTATGCAGTTTGAGAGAAGTTGCGTCAAAGTTTGGATCAACAAACAAAATATCATTTTGAATTCTAGTGACTTTCAGAATTCAGTAACCTGATATGATCTGTTATAATTTCATCTGATAACCATTTATTGTTTAAAACCTTCAATGAAGATTCAAGTTGAACAATCTTATTAGTGTTTACTAGCAGCTTATCTTTTAAAAACATTACAAATGCTTTCATTTTTTTCGACCAACTTTTTTAGTCTGCTATTTTCTACAATTAGCTTAAGATTAGCACATTGAACTGTTTCATAGTCATTTACAATGTTATCATGTTCTGCTTGCAGATTTCTCAACAGAGAATTTGTATTATTATACATATACTAATAATTGATGCATTACATGATATTTCTATTATTTGAATAACTATGTAATCAAATATTTTTTAAGTCAGATTAAAACCCTCTAAATTCAAATGTTGAGTTGGGAGATACAGTATGACATTCTAATTTTAAATTGAATTAATTTGTTTCTACTTAGTATGTGTGTTATAGGGAAGGTAAAGTTTAAAGGTATTCTCGCATAACCCAAGTACATTATCTAAGAATAAATTTGATTCTTTTTTACCATTATTCAGTTATTGGAATGATACACTTTATAAGATTTTAGACAGTATTTTCACCTGATTTATGCCCTTTAGTTACTTTAAATTACATTAGTTATTAAATGTATACAACTATTATTACGTATAGATAAATGGCACTACCTGAACATAAACATACCCAGGGTAGTATAACGCTTTATGTTTATGAACTGCTCAGGCTGTGGGAGTGGTTAAATGATGGCCTTTGATATTCAGTTTACGAGCTATAAATATAGTCCAGGATTTACTACACTCCAGACAATAGCTCTACGTAATTTAACACGATAGTGTATTATATCAGCAGAGCTGGCTATAATGGGCAAGGCTATTAGAGGAGATACTCGTGCAATAGTTTTATATGCAAAAATTGACCATTGGGCATTTCTAATATTTTTATCATACATCCAAATGTCTTACTCGATTTCTGAATATTTTATTGGTATTTACAAAAAGAGCTCTAGCTTAACGTTTAAATATTGAAAGGCGTATGTACGCTTATTAATAATATCTTTAAACTGAAATGTCAAACGTAATTCTACTTCCAAAGACAAGGGCCTAAAGTGTAAAATCTTTTAAAATCTGATTCAGTAAAATAAATTTGTGCTTTTTCCCATAAGAATATTAAACGCCTTACTAAACGCCATAGAATATTAACGCCTTTTAATAATGCTGTTTTTCGTCCTCATTACCCTTATACATACCCTTAGCGTTATGGTAGTTTTCTTAGAGAATTAAGATTTAGTTTTTCAAGTGTAAACTTTTTAAATATTCAAACAATGAAGTACAACAAAGTTTTATACATTTTTTCTTTCAACGGTATAACAATACTAAATAAACTAAAATCACTGATAATTATGTGCAGTAATTATATCCATAAAAATAGACATATATAATAGTTATGTAACTCAGATTAAGGTGACAGAGTGAACGAGATTTTATATATACGGTACTTGTTTCGGCGAAATCCTTATACTTTATAAGCGAGAACCCCCACTTTAAAAATACGCTTGCACAAGGCAGGAGCAGCATAAAATTTGTGCTTTGATAGGAATTAACTGTCTTACAGGTTAATCTATAAATAAGTAAATAATCATCGGTTAATAAATAATCTAGTACAGCCTACCGTACCAAGAGCATAATGTAAGCTTCACATTTGTACAAATTCTTTTTTATAAATGAGGCTCAACCAAACGTAATCTTTAACTGTAATATTTCATCATTCCATCCACGTATTTAATAAGGCTTTCATTGCGACATATGTCTCCAGTTTACAACCATCTCCGGCACGTGACATTAATGTTACATTTACGGCCTCGTTTCGCACTAACTTTGTTATGTTTTGTTACAATTTTAGCCTTAGTTGTTAGTTGAGCTTTGGCAATGCTTATAATTCAATGGGTTGGAACAATTTTTCATTTCTGTACATTTGTCTGTCCGTTCGCACGACGTCTCAGGAACGAAATAAGTTATACACTTGAAATTTTGCATGAAGTTAAATTTCTATAAAGGTATATTCCATATAATAAAGTGAAATGAAATATATTTTATCGCATAAGACATTGTATAAAAATGTATCGCAAACTTCATTGCTTATTATATATTAAGCTAACATATTACTAGTTCTGACCATTTATGCTTCTAAAGTTATCCAATAAATAAATTATCCTTTATTCATTCTCGCCAGTACAATTTATCAGCATGTACCCCGGCTATTGACCCAACCGTTATGGAAGGAAAATCCTTTATCAAAGTTCCATGAGCTCGTCCACTGAGTAGATGCAGAGACCACTAGGTAGCACCTCAAACGATGTTTAATTTTTAAAGATTTTGTTCTGATCTTAGGCTTGCAGGAAGTATATTGTGTATTTTAACACCGGGTTCTGATGAATGACTGGAGTTCAAAAGCGAAAGTATGGTGCTGGGCATGTTTCTCGCCCTAGTCTTGTACTTGTTCACTGTTTTGCCCTGGGTTAAGATACAGTTAAAACAACAATAAAGACCAGTCTGAAGCAAGCACAAGCATGGAAGGGTCAGCAGCTCAAGATCGCTGAAAGCCTCTCGTTACAAGACTCTATGTATTGTAATTTAGTAACTATACTAAATACTTTTACGAAATACGAAATAGAGGCGAAAATCTCTATCGAATTTTTACTTGCCACATCCACCCAAAAGTCTAATACCATAGATTAAATGCGGCTAAAATAGGCCATCAATTGTCTTTTTTTGATGGCAGCTTAATTCAAGTGATCTTGAGTTTAGAGTATCATTGAGAGCATTGAACTTCTCTTTATCACGAGATAATCATTTAGAAATTGCCAGTTTTCAGTATCTAAATTTTTCTAAGCATGGTCACGTTTTTGGGACCGAATACCCCTTCTATACGTGATTTGAGAAGCTCAGAATTAAGCCCATTAGTGGTTTTCCTCTGTAAGATCCCACTTCGGAACCTGTATATTTCATACATTTTTGTTATCTGAATGATAGAGAAGACTAATACTTGAATCGTCTGTCTGCCCAACGATATCTCTAGGAACAACTCACACATGCACTTGAAATTTTGCAAGAAACATTGTTTTATTAGATAAATTTTGTGTTCGATGATGTTGCATGTCCCTCCTAGGGATTTGGCTGATCATTATCAAAGTTTCATTAGTAATAAATAATGGTTTTACTACACGGAGTAGAATCATAAGGCATAAGGCGTTACATAGTAACACACACAGCGTAATGAAGTGAGCTAGAGGTTTAAAATGTTTCATGCAACCTCAACGATGCCATGTGGTGCGATAGTAAATTATACTTTCCTGAAAATGAAAATATTGAACAAATTAAATTTTTTTTAAGCCTTTATTGGTAAGAACGGATATGTTTAGCCCTGTATATAATGTGATCTATAACAGAAAAACTCTTTATCTTCTCCGTATTTTCTACCTTGCAAAAAGTTATCTCTAAAACAAAACACATGGTCATACCCTAGTTTTAAAATAGGATAGTTAATAGTTACATCACTTATTATTAAACACAGTCTTGTAAATGTTGAACTTAAAACTGCAAGACAGGGGTTTGGCGTAACTACTGTTAAAAGGAAAATTTCTCCTTTGAGTATAAAGGATAATGTTATGACTTCATTCATTGGAATTTTAATTTATTTAAAAGTTGGTGGCAATTTAAGTTTATTCTTAAGTTTAGCTCTTGAACGTACTCTAAAAATGTAAAAGCGTTTTTGCGAGGGAGACCCTAAGAAGCTTTTTCAAGCAATAATATGTTGTATAATGATTTTGTAAAAACATTTAAGCATTTTTCAGGATTAGTGAAGTGTTATTAATAAAGGAATAACCTTGCAATATTCAGTCGTAGGACTTACCCTGATTAAGTGTTTAACTATGAAAAGAGATTATTTATATAATATATTTTGCATTATGTAAGTTGTAAATAGCAGTTATTGACACTCGGAGAAGGAAAACGCCTTTCAAGCAAACAAGAATTTTTCGAGTAAAGATTAATGAACCAGGGGTACTTTTAGTTTTGAATGGTTAACCGTCTACGGAAACCAAGTTCGGCCCATTTGTATAATTGTAGGAAGGCAAGAAGTTACTGGTCTGTTCTTAAAAGTTTGAAAAACGAAAAGACCAGTAAAAGACTCGGAAAGTTTCCAAGCCAAGACTAATGGAGCCTGCAAGACCACCATGTGCTCAACAAGCAACTGTCTAAGGACAGAAACTTACTAAAATTTACAACCATTGCGATATATTCACTTTTCTTACGTTCTTATTATTACCTAAACTATTGTGTCAAAATCACATTACATTTAACTAAAATAAATCACTTAAATTTACCACACTGTTGCTATTTTAGTATAAACTTAATCATTTTAAATGTGCAACTCATAGTCAATAATTAGTAAATTCCTAACTATTTTTTTAACAGTTAATAATTAGTTAATTGGATTTTGAATCTCTGTTTCTGCCTTACTGTCTACTAAATCATGGTGGTTTATATTGCTTATTCCTGTATATTTTGAAGTCCGATTCAACGTACATATTCTTTGAACAATGATCTTTGTATGCTTACTACATCAATAACCATAATATTACCATTATTTTAATTATTTTAAAACTTATAAAATTTGAATATGGAAATGCTAAAATTACTATAGCTATATAACTGCAAAATATAATTTATCCCTCTCTTGCATTTCTTACGCTTCTAGTACTTCCAACATACTTTAAAATATAGATTTTTTAAACGATAACCTGGATATTATAGGTATACAGAAATCCGTATAATGGCGGCTAAGAGTACACTTACTCCAGATAGTACATAGACAACACATGATGATCACTCATGGTTTGTGTCCGAGAGCCATCACTGTGTTGCTTACGTATCTAATACGTATATGTACCCAAAATGTTATTGTATTATAGATTTTGCCATATTATTCATGCAACTATATAGTATATATATCTATTATATCATTCATGTTGTATATCTATATTTCCTTGATTATTGAATATAACATTGTGATAAGAACAAAAGAATGGAAATCATTTTCATTACTCTTACAAATAACCAAACTAACAATAGAAGTTATATAGATATGTTGAGGGTTATTAGTTTGGAAGTTAATTAATTAATGTTTTGTAACAATGTATCCTTAGTTCATAGGCTTACGCGGCTGGTGTCAAGAGTAACATCAATGTCTATCAGCTTACACCGCGTCGAAACATTGTATAGACAAGTGAATTTTTGAAATATTTAAACTTCCATTAATTAACTGAAGATTTTAAATGTTGTTAATAAATTAATATAGATTTTTCTAGGGTAATTAAAAAAGTTATTTCGATCATTATCTTAGTTAATTTCGTGGATTAAAAAACCAAAAACCAATATTTTACAATTCATACAAAAAATAATTTTTACAAATTATTTTACTTACTGCTGCACAGTAAAAATATTCTTTGAAAACGTAGAACTGCAGTTCATACTGTCAAAGCAATATTTCTACTAGAGCTTATGAACTCATTAAATTAATTAAAACTTTCTTTTGAGATTTAACTGTAAACCAATGGAAAATAATTAAACGAAAGAGTGCAGTTTCATGTACGACATTTTTTTAAAGATCATTTGCATTTAAACTTTTTCAATATTTACAAGTCCAGTAGAAACATGGTAGGATTTAAATAAAGTTAATTTTAATTAGTTTACATGCTGGGATCTTGTTAATGGAAAAGAGATTTCCTTATGGAATGGTAAGTAAATGCTCATGAAATTTCATTACACATTTCAACCTCTTCTTAACACTTTTTAACAGTTATAATGGATCTTTTTACAATTTCATGGAATACTCAGCCTGGCTACTGTAAATATAAAACTTCGTGTAAGCTCTTGTTTTGAACAGACTTAGAATTCATAACATCTATATTCAAGACCATTTCGTTATATTTGCAGAACTTAATAAGCGTACATAATCGGATGGACAAAAGTGAAATTTCTTCCAAAAAGTGTAGAAAAATAACCAAACATAACCACTATCAAGACTTTCAAATTATTAACGTATAGTCAGGAATATTACAGACGTTATAGTATCTAGAGATAAGGTGATCCTTAAGCTCCAGGATTGCCAACTCAAAGAACTTCGCGGTGACAGAAAACTCATATTCTCTGGGAGTGCAAACCGATCAAAGATGAATGTGATAGTTTCACACTCATAAAGGTCTCGAGGGCTTCTAACTTACTGATTTGAAGTACCCGATTTCATAAAAATATCATTCGTAAAACGTTTTCACAGATCCCAAGTTAGATTAAAATATTCACAAAGATCCAGAAGAAAGGCTCTCAAAAGAGATTTCCAGAAGTATATAGTATTATTTCCAAAAGCTAAAGTAGTCCAGAATGCTTGCAGTTTCTAGTACGTATTAGCATTATTTAGGTGAACATAATAACAAATAGGATGGTCTTAAAGGTATTGCCTTAAACTCTAGAGGCTCTCTGGTTGCAGAGTGTTCAATTTCCAGACGATTCATAACATCAGGTCTACAAGACTTTTATATGCAAAATAAAAAATAAATATTACGAGATTATAAGATATGCGTTGTTATTGCTAGATGTAATATTGTTTACAAAATGCAAATAGTCAAGCAAATAAAAGAGGAAAAATTAAAAGATATATTATTATTGAGGCTATGTCATAAATCCCTAAACGTAGATAATATAATTCATCAATGTAAAACAATGGGCCAAAAAAACAAGAAGGCAAAAGAGGTCTTGTCTCGCTTTTTGTTTGATGTTTTCCAGGGGAGTGGAATTTATCATTTTATTAAAATTCCAGTTTTAATTATCATTTAGATATAACGTTTATGTACGAACACAAATAATACATTTTTACTTTATTAACCAAGAAATGGCATCCTAAAAAGGTAAAACTATTATTCAAAGAGAGAAATACTCTTCACTGACAATAATCAGATTATCTACCTTTGCCACTCACTATGCTCCTACCATTAATCACTTCATTTCAATAGTAAATAGAGTTTACATATAGGAAACTCAGTTACAGCCAATTGCGTTAATTCTAAATAATTCAAGTTTAAAATGTAATAAAGGTATAGTACATGAGCCTAGAGCCATTGCACTTTATAAATACTCAACTTGGGTTTTCCTGGAATTTATAAAATAATTATTTCTAAGAAAGAATTTATCGTTCGCCTCGCTACTACTGGTGGAAGTTGGAAAGAAAGTGTAGCAAAAGGGTTAAAAATATGAAACGACAATTCTTTTCTAAGATTAACTTTAGTTTCACACTTACAAATGACCATCAGACACATAACTATTATATCATCACCAGACAACCAGGTAGGCTAAAATAGAATGATAATCGTTACTTTAGGGGTTTGTGTGTACATATCCGATGCTGATATAATATTTATTTATGTGCCTTACGGTTTTTATATAAGTGTGTCAAACTAACAAGCTATAATTTGCGGGGAAATTATCATTTTATTTTTCTATCGCGTTTGATACCCTCCTATTTTCACAGCCACAAAAATTAGTGTAACTGACGGTAAATTTCATTCTTATGGCACATTTCACTATCGATTTAAAGACAAACCAGATTGCAAGTATATAATGCAAATTGAGAATGTTCCCTGGCTCGTGAACTATTATAATTTGTATTGTTGTATTGTTTGTGTATGGTATGGTTTTGTAGCTAAGAGCAACTGATGAATATATGTTTTAAAATGTTTGACTCAACGGATCAGTAAATTTTAGTCTTTTCATTTAAAGGCGTGTTAATACTTAATGTTCCCTATATTAAAATACTTTAGTTATTTCCTTAAAAGCAGTGAACCTAGTTTGCAATAATACGTGTAAAATCAGTTCATCCTTGATCGATGAAAGAACAGCGGATATTGGTTAAACAGCCAGAGGAAATTGATAGCGGAAATTATTTTTGTACGAGATCTGCCTACTATACTGGACTGAGAGAGTAAAATAACATAGAATAAGCATTTTCTTAGCAACAATACAAACTTGCAAAATTATATCGTATTAAAGCTGTATCACATTCGTCCGGCATTCGTCATACCAATATCCTACTCAAACTATATATCTCCATTTGCACACCTGCTTCACATTTTAAAGGTCCCACACATAATTAACATTATGTATATATTTTTATGATTGGTTTTACATAAATCGGTTTATCATAAATCCTTCAACTGAGTAAATTTTATGACAACATAAAGGATTTTTTTCAGTTATTAAATTCAATGTTTTTTTTTTTCTTAGATACATTCAAGAGGTCAATTGAGCAACCTAACACAGTTGAAAATGAAATTTTTATAATACATTTCATTTTTTTTACACAAAAAGTTTACTTATCAAGTTGTATTCTAACAGGAATCTAGTTGTAATTATTATCCCCTCACTGCTCACATTTCCACAGTTAATTCAGAGGCCAGGGTATTACTGTTATTTAGAACTAATAGTGCAATACTCCATAAATAATTCACATTTTAATATCTTTATGTGATTCAGGTTCAATCTACCAGTTACCAAACTCCTGAATATGCAATTATGGACTAATTGATTAGAGCAAAGTTAATAAAAAAGATCCCTTGGAGTAAATACCAGTATTATTTCATAATTGTATATTATTTACACTGAGTGCTTCTAGGTAAATTAAAATAAATCCAAATTTTAAAATAAATTCAGTAATAAATTACAAATTTATTCGTCTTTTTCCTCGGAGTAATACACGTTGTTGAAATATCAAATCAACAAGCAGACATTACAGATGTAGATTTTCTCAGCAGAGTCACAAGAGAGAGCTACTCCCTGCAGGCAATACATCTCCATTGCTGCTGACTGTTCACTGCCTTATCGGGCAATTAATATTAATCACGGCATTTAAATTTGCAGCCTTAGATTTTGCACGAAACTTCAAGTCTACATAACCAATAGTGGTTCACGTCCCATCCATTCATGGAATTCGGATTAGCTTTATAAAAGTCTATTACTCTGTATATATACTTATATACAATAAGTACACTACCACTGAAGTAACTTAATTGTAAGTCTTTACGGCAAAAACAATAATCACTATTATTTTAATAATATTTTAAACGTTTTAAGTTCATTAAATCATTATTGTATTTTATAAATCGATTATCTAACTTGCTGTCATTTATATTTACTTTGCATTCAGAATATAATACTAATAGTAAACCGAGTATTTATTCAACACGTATCGCTTGAATACACTTTATTGGATTGATTGGACACTTGTACACGAAAGCCAACATCTAACAGAGAATATTTTCATTCAACACGGATTAAAAAAAGCGTGAGAGTTTTGAATGATGAATGGCTGAAGAAATGTGTAGATTGCAACCTTTTAATTTCGTGTTAAAGTATTTTTCAACTACAACGACTTCCAGGCTGTACTTTGATGCGTAAAGGAATTAACTAGCCAGCTATAACAAAGCCTTTGCCAGCGGACATTACTTAATCAACGCGACAAAGCGGGTATGAACTAAGTACCTTTATTTACTCTTCAACTATACTTCGTTTAGATTTCAACCATACGTTTTACTATCATGAATGTGTACTTATAAATTCATGTTTATAAAATTCACTTTTTGTGAATGTTAGTGAAGCTTATCACTCGAGAGGCTGGAAAAATTTCATTCTTGTATGTTTTTCTGTCTATGTATATGACTGTTAGATTCACCATCAGTGTTGCTTATCTTCTGAATATATAAAAATGAAATAACGTTTGTAAAAATTTCAGGTGTGTTCGTTCTCGATATATAGTACGGACTAAAATATAGAAAGAAATTAAACTTTTCAGACCCTCAAGTGACAGACTTCGCTAGCGCTAAGCCATAACTGTTTTCATATTTAATTTCTTTACTGATACTTACCGCATTGTTGAGTTATAAATTATTGTCAGAGTTTCCCGTAGTTTTATACGAGTTATACATTGTGTACACACATAATATGCAATGAAACCCCTCATAAACTTCATGTCCGACGATGAAACTCTTGTATTGTTGTGATTTTATGAGACCACTTAAACGTTATCGCCCGTGTCGTCCTTTGTAAACATTTCTGTTCAATTTTATTTTGTTAATCAACCAAGTTTTAATGCCTTTAACATTCTAATGAAAATTCATGTCCGTTATACCAATCCCTTCACTGTAACATATTTCTTTTTTGTATTGTAACCTAAATGATATTGCCCCGTGTTATTCACATACCGCAACAAAGAAATAAATACTACTGTATACAATTTTCCTTTTAACGTGTGTACTACTATGTTCAAAAAACTTTAAAATAATCTAGGTGTTTTTTTTTTTTTTTTTTACTAAACCTTCATACTGACTAGAAGGAACAAATAATGTATATTTTAATATTCTAATTATTTTACTATTTACAGTAAAAATATTACTCTAAAACTCGTTTTATTATAGTTTTTACAATTTTTTACTTAAAGGAATTTCTTTACTTTTACTCAATATTGTACTGCAAAATGTTATAACCAACATCTAATGCATTACCAACTTAATCTAATTCCATAGAAACTTGTCATTACACTCTAATATGTAGATAGATGTAGGAATCTTAGTGTATCACTGAAATGCTTACATTTTCAATATATCAATTTAGAAGGTGGAACTTCGCTATAGCAAGATTATATTTCTCCGTTTTAAGTATGTATCTTATTTCATTGTGTTAATAGCAATTTAAAAATATGCAATAATGCTCAGCCAAATTTCATGACTCCATCATTATCGAAGTCAGTGTTGCCTATATAGAAATGAAATAGCGGCATGCAACTATAATTCATAGTTCAGGTTATTTTCGATATTTAGATAGACAGATATACACACCGACAAACATTTTTTTTTCAGCTCCTCAAGTGAGAGGATCCATTAATATTCATGTAATTATAACGTATTCTGCATTATTAAAGAATATTTCAAGTAGAAATATATTTGAATAAGTACCCTGGGTTATGTGAAACGTTCAACATCAGCACCGCGTAGGCTGAGCCACGAACAATATCTCCGCCTGCCAAATTGTCGCTGACAACCGTCACGTCATCACATTGTATTGGTGTGATTTTGCTGAATACAGCAACTCTGTCGGATTTTTTGACGATTATAGGCAGTTCATCTACGCGTGTGACGTTCTTGCTCGTAAGTGCCTGACTTAATAAGACGTTATCATACATAAACTATTGAATTATTACTAATCTTCTACTATTATATTGATAAATGTTATCATGTTTAATAAAAGAAATTGCACATTTGCTGATATATTAAATTATAACTGAAAACGCTCATGTCCATAGGGGTGTCCAGAAAAGGGTAAACCTTAATATCTGTGGTTCTGATAAAAAAACACACATTAATTGAACTCTATTTTGTAATTTTAATCACATAATATCTATTTTTACTTTATATTAATATACCGTACATGTTTAATAATTTATATATAATTTTTATATTGATATTTTTAAATGGAAAAATTAAATAATATAAAATAAAGAATAAACATGTTAGATTTTTTTATTATGTAAATATATGAATTTTTGTGATATTTTATAAATAATCTTCCACCAATTGTAAATAATTTAATATTTTTTATAAAATATAAGCATATGTACTACTTATACTTAACACTACTATTAAATTAACCACACTAAATAAAATCTGAGAACCTAACTTGATAGCAAGCCAGTGTTAGTCGAACGGTGATTTGAATTACATCCAACCCAGAATACTATAGTAGACTCCATCTACTTCCGTTTAGTTGTAATAGAAAATACTATTAAAGCTAAAAATTTAAATAAAAAGGCTAAGTTTAGAATAAATTTCTAATGTATGTACATGCTTCAAACAATTATATTAGGTAGAGTTATTGTGATACGAAGCGTTTTAAATTCAAACTGTTAACGTTTCTTCCAATAACCTCAATACTGTAGCCTAAGCATTAAGTGAATAAATTCAAATTGCCTCTTAAACTAATTGTATCCCCTAAAAAGTTCTTTAAGGCTTATGTTTTAGGAACTAATTTACTACGTATGTACTAAGGATTATTTCTCTAGGTATAAAATGTGCGTGAGCAAATAATGTAAGTGGTTTATACTCTATATAGAAACTAGCCGTTACCTATTCTGTAACTCGTACTTTTCCACTGCAGAGTATTTATGTGGCCTCATTTATTATACATTACTTGTAATTTAACACCCTCCAACATTAGTAACTTTCAAATACAACATTATTGGGAAATCCATTTTTAAAATGAAATTAAATTGAAAAAAAAACTCCTTTATTAAAAAGGCATGTTTTAGAACTGTTTACCACTCAACCTCATATTGTATACAAGACATTTTACAATAGTTTTATGTGTAATAGTTTGTTTAAACTTCATACACTAAACTCTTATATCATTCTGAGCGTGGCTATAAATTTCTGTTAATGATAATTGGCGGTTCTAACAGTGTAAATGAACTCTTGCACTAAATAATTTTTAAACAAATAAAGTCCATTTGCATTGTTTTGAACCTGTTACTGTCAGAAGAACCATTGAGTGATTGGGTACCACATTCTCATTAAATTTATTCAAAATGTAAAAAAAAACTAAATTTGGAATAAGTTTTTATTCTTTTCTTTGCATTATTATTAGTTATAAAACAATTTATTAGACTTATATTTAAGATTTATACTTTATAAGGAATTAAGGACACCTTAATTTTAAAACGTCAGTATCTAACTCTTTAATGTTTATACCTCAATCAATTTAAGTAAATCGTTTGATTATGAAAAAGAAAACGAATCACCGTTTGGCTAATCAACATTATTTCCGTAGATAAAAATGTATGTTATTGTACTGTTTATCGGGCCCCAGTGTCAGTAAATCGTTTAAGTATGAGAAAAAGATCACGTACCTCTGTTTTATGTTTGGGAATACTGATGTGATCAATTGGCAACAAAACAGAAACGAATTTTCGGTTTGGCCCGTTAATATTATTCCCGTAGTAAATTTGTCATCTGTTGTTGCACTGTTTATCGGGCATCATTGCCAGTGACTCGTTTTTTATGAGAAAGAGAAACTCGTACTCTGTTTTATGTTTGGAATACTGATATGATCAATTGGCAATAAAACAAAACGATTTCTCGTTTGGCCCGTTAATATTATTCCCGTAGTAAAATTGTCATCTGTTATTGCATGTTTATCGGGCATCATTGCCAGTGATTCGTTTTTTATGAGAAAGAGAAAACACGTACTCTGTTTTATGTTTGGAAATACTGATGTGATCAATTGGAAATAAAACAAAACGATTTCTCGTTTGGCCCGTTAATATTTATTCCCGTAGTAAAATTGTCATCTGTTATTTCACTGGTTTATCGGACACCATTGCGAGTGACTCGTTTTTTATGAGAAAGAGGGAACACGTTACTCTGTTTTATGTTTGGAATACTGATGGGATCAATTGGCAATAAAACAGAAGCGATCACTATCAACGTTATTTCCTCTAGTAAAATCTCATTTGTTATTGCACTATGAGACTATGAGACCCTAATTTCATTGAATCGTTTAACAAATACTCTATTTCATCGCTTTGATTGACTTGGTTAAAACTAAAATGATACAGCCTAAATCTAATTACTAATATAGCATTTTGATGTTCCTCAGTATTAAACCTTTCAGAGTTTTGGCCTTCAGTAAACCTATTAAGAGCATTTCCAATTTAAAACAAATACTACTAAGATAAAGTGCATTTGTACACTCATATAATTTTGTCCTATTTATTTTCTATAATGCTTTATGTGTATTTATTTTAAGTATAAGAAATTATACAAATGAACTGATAAAAACAGTTTCACTCTAATGTCGATAGTACAAAGCTTTACTAATTATTTTAAAATTTGTTATTACCTCAAAAATTAGTTACAATCTGGGCACACATATCAATAGGATTATTATGTATTTAATATGTCCATTAGTTTCTTTCTACAGTGATAGTAAATGTAACTTTGTTCAAGTTAACGTCCACAAAATTAAGAATCAAATTTATAATTTAAACTGGAATAAAATACGTATTTATAATAGGCCAAAACATTTTAGTACAACAGGCGCATTTTTGAATTGCTTGTCCAGTTCTAGAAATCAAGATTGTTATGTACAAAATCTTTCAACGAGGGACAATTAAAATAGGCTGATTTTGTATACTGAATCTACCTAAAATGCGGACTCTGTTCAGCCATCAGGTTTACGACCTACTAAAAGTATCTTGTTCGTTATCTGGCATTTCCCAAAGATTTTGTAGATATTAATCGTTTTTTTTTTTTTGTTTGGTGTTGGTTTAGAATCTACCTTCAAGCCGTTGGCCCCCAAGTTGAGTGTCAGACATGACTTCTTGTTCCTAACTACGCCTGGTTAAAAAAAAACAATCTGTTAGACTTTGTCTGTTTTTTGTCCCTGTTATGCCATAGTTTTGACTATGTATACCTTTGAATATGGCGTTACAGACATTAGGAAAATCTAGTTTGAATCCTAAATTATACAAAAGCTTAATTATTTTAAGTTTAGAAGATTAGAAATAAAAATTCGAAGCTAATTGTATAGTTATAACAGATATAAGATATACGGTCTATGTCAGATATTATAAATTATGGTTTGAGCCAATCGGTTATTGAAAAATATGTCCATTCCATATTGTTAAAATCTTAGATACATCATCTTTGTTGTCATAATATTAGATTCGAGTGCTTGTATTTACCAAAATATTGTATTAACAGATATAGAAATACTTTAATATAAGGTAGCGTAATAGAAAATTATCTCAGTTCTCCAAAACCTGCATCACTGTACGGCTTTTATATAAGTTATGAAAGCAAGGCGTTGACCAGTAGCAGTTACACAGAGAACTTCTGAGTGCTTTTACCCATCAACTGCAATATGCCCTTTACAGTAAAGCCGATTACGACCGTTTACTCAGTAACATTGTTCAGAAATCAAAACTTTCTTTTTTATTGTAGAATCGAACCAGGTTTTTTCTATTAAGCAAACAAACTACAATCTACGAGAATTATTTCCTGACTTTTATTTCCAATGTATAACGTTTTATGCGCTAACGAATGCTTATGGTGGGTAAATTAATATAAAATAACTATAAATATAATTTAATTTTTAATATTTAAGATGTTAGTAACGCATTCCATAATTTTCAGTAGTGTATTAACATAGTATGAACACATTAAAATAAGCTTGCATATCGGTACGCAGGGCTGTATAATTAAAACATCGCATTCAATCAAGTCTCGAATATACGTGGAATGAATATCACCTCGCTTCTTTAGAACATAAATTTCACATAAACTCTAACATTACCGTTATAATGTTATTATTGTACATTACGTTTACATGTTTTTGCTCTTTTATTAATTTATTTTTAGTAATTTATTGATTTATAGTTTTTGCAGGCTCTCTGTACATCTTTACTGCCTTAAAAGTGTAAACATATAATTTTCTTTAGTAAAAATTTACTTAATTGGAAATAGTCAAGGAGAAATAGCAGTTCAAAATGGTCAAACAAATAAATGTTTTCTTACAGAAAACTAATGGCACAATTTAGTCAAATACATAACAACTAAATAAAAAAAAATATTCCAAACCAAAATCGTCTATTAGGGGGTATAGGAGGGGTGGTTTTTAGGGGTGAAAATGGTTTTTTGCAATTTGTGACTAAACAATGCATCCTATTGAAAAATTCAAATGAAAAATTTGTTGGAAATAAAAACATCTACAACCTATGTAGTAATCATTTTTGCCCTAACCTCACAAATTTCAATCACCATTAAAAAAGTTAAAAACCAAAAGAACGGTTTTTTGGATTTTTTTGGAAATTTGTGAGGTTAGGGCAAAAATGATTACTACATAAGTTGTAGATTTTTGTATTTACAACAACTTTTTCATTTGACTTCTTTCAATAGGATGCATTGTTTAGTCACAAATTGCAAAAAACCATTTTTACCCCTAAAAACCACTCCTCCTTATACCCCCTAATAGACGATTTTGGTTCGGAATGTTTTTTTTTTATTTATTTATGATTTAGTTTGCTGTAAGAAAACATTTATTTTTTCAATCAGGTAACACCAGTGGACTACAAGCACTTTTTGCGAATATGCATTATACATATGGTAATGAGAATTAATTGTTGTAAAGGTAGCTTTTATGATTTTATAGGTGTTTATGTAAATATTTACCATTTATTGACGATATGTTGAAAATAACACAGACCACACCTAAAGTTAAAAAAATACAAGAAGAAAGAAATTTAGACTTTCATGAGGTTTGATTTTGCATACTGGGATAGTCCAGATTCGTTTTGTAAAAGGGTTAGTGCCAAAATTGCAAGGGTGTAAAATATATGAATACTAAAAGTAAAAATACGTTAACTGTTAGAGCTATTAACCAATTAAGGTAGATAAGACAATATAATTAGTTCCTATTGCTTCTTGATCAGTTGTGCGGTAGATAGTAATAGAAACACTCTCGTCTCATCACATCTCCCGCTTCTTGCACACGCACACAAGCACGCACGCACGCTCGAACGCAAGCATGCAAACGCGCGCGGCTGTTTTATATTATAATATTATAAATGTTATGAGTTAGTTCTAAACTAGATAAATACGTACATTTTGTTGCAGAAAAGTGCACATAAATTTTACTTTCTATTTAATAATATTTTTTGGTTTTCTGATCTTTTATTTTAAGTTGAGTTTTTTTTTAATTCGATTCAAAAGTGATCATTATTTGTTAAACATTAATATATTAAAGTCAAAGCAAAACCTCACTTAAATTTTCACTAAAAAATATTTAAGCATGTCGTGTGTCTTATAAACTCAGAATTTTTTTAAACATTGTTGACCTGAAAAAGAAATGCCAAAAATATATAATATTTCAAAACAGTCACATACAGGAGAAAGTAGTGTATTTTAAATGTCTCATATATAATATTCACATATATGACCAAGAACGTTTCGGACTTATAAATAATAGTTGTACTAAACTTTATAGTTTCTTATATATAAAACAAATATATTTTTGTGCCTCAAAAGTTATTAAATTTTGTTATTAAAATAAGATAAAAAAGCGTAATGGTTTAAATCATATATATTTAATGTCTGCTAAATCTACACAACGAAAAAGGAACTTACTTAATCGTTTCTTCCCGTTTTAAAAACTCTCTAAACATTTTTCTTTTACGATCATCTTTTATATCATTCATAGTCAACAAGGAACATTATTTAGACTCTTTATAGTTAACTCTACAGTCTCTGGCCCATTCATATTAGCACGTTTAATTGATTAAGATGGTAATACATTACATTTCCTGCACCCAAATAAATTTAGAAATGCATTATGAGTATTTAAAACAAAAATTCTATTTCTCATATTAAGAATGTTTCAGGAAAAGTATCATTACAAATAAAACATGCTGGTACACGCGATACTTATAATTGGATCGTTTATAAAACACAAGTATATCTAAAAACAGAATACGTCTACGAAGCGACGGAGAGACTGATAGTTCAATTTTCTGATGTTATCTAACATCCTGTGTTCATCTTGGCAAATGAGATGGCAACTTCACCTTTCATACTATTTGTGCCCTTTCGTCAAATATATTTCTTCAAATAGAGTATAAAGGGTTTTGGTACATGATCGATTTGCCATGTTATTATATTTACACGAATATCAATTTAAAACCTGTACATACGATCATAACATTTTTCTTCTGTGTATTTATGTAATTTGACACTAATAGGAAACCCTTTGTAAATATGAAATGATAATTTTTTATAAATATATTTATGGAGTTTAAAATAAAACGTAAAGTCTGTTTTTTTCCTTGTAATACTATTGTTTTTTTAATAATAATTATGATATTGAGCAGTGCTTATTGTTGTGGCTCTCATGGAAAGTGGAAAGAAGGTTGGGCTGTTAAATGTTAAATCTATACGTCATATCGAAAAAACTTTAATAATTTCAAACTATGTTAATACAACATGTATGCAAAATAATAACACTTATTTCAAACTTCTCGATCCATATGCCTCTCCGAACACAGAACCACCTCATTTGACCTTAAAAATTGTCTACTTCATAAGGTTGTGTTTTACATACGAAGTCAGTAGTTTCGGTATTCGTAATATTAGTATCCCTGTATAAATCCTATCTATCCTGTACTAATCCCCTTTACTAACAATGTACAATGATATGACACCTTTAAGAATATCAGTAGATTTTTAACAGGTTACTGTAAGTAAAACCTGCTTAAGCTATTACTCAAATTATAAAGAGGTTTTTATTTTACATTTTAAAATTAAATTGATATTTTATATTTATATTGATCAATTAGTCTCAAATAATTGGCAGTATAATGTTTTTACGTTTTTCCGTCTGAGATATTCTTCGACGCTTTGAACCAACACTACAGAAATACTTTTTTAATACACTTTCTTTTATAGTAGGAGTTTTCTGGCCAGAGTTCCGAAACTTCTTAAGACCTAATTAGATACATACACAGAAATTTCGTTTTTTAATCCCAAATATTGATTTTCATTGCACACTTAAAGGAATTAAAAAAAAACTTACTAGGTTGGTGGAAATACACTCCATGATTAAAATGAAGTTAGGTAATGGAGAAGAATGTAACGGAAATGAGGAATGTGAATCAATTTGTTTTCGTTCATCGTAAGGGTGGGAAGGATTTTGTTTTCAAATTAACTCGCTTCCACCCTATAGGGAAAATGAATTTTAACTTTATACTGTTGCTCTTACTTGAATAATTTAATCAATATGATAAGTATGCAAAATTCTAATATCATAAATATGGCATTTGTATATTAAATAATAAAATGATTCTATCTGTAAACGATTTTAGTTCTGTTTTAAATATTTTACTTCGATTTTAATACACAGCGTAAGATTATTCGTAACTGGATTTTGTTTTATTATTAACAGTAAAATAATCATTAGTAATTTAAGTAATTTTTATTTCTTCTACTACTCAATTTATATGGGTTGAAACACGTCGAATTTGCTTTTAATATCCTTACCCATTATCTACCGTAAACTGATGACAGCGGTACAAAGCTGAAATTGAATTGGGAACAAAGCTGGGACAGAGACTATTATCACATCAAGCCCTACAAGACGCATATAGCGTGACCTAGATGCTGTGCCAGCGGTTATGAGATATAATTGTATTGAAACCACTTCAATTGTCACAAAATTATTGTAACTGCTACTTAAAACTACTCTGGACATTCGTTTACTGTTTTACAAACTGAACATAAACAAGCTTATAGCAAAGGAAATGTGCTTTTAGCAATAAAATATTTTTAAATGGGTCATAACTCTTAGATTTCGTGTAAAAAAACTGAGCTTTTTTTATTTTGCGATATGTTTATTTCAAACTCTTATACCTTCTGTTAGAAACTTAGATATTTGTTACAATACTAATATGAGAATACATGGTAGTTTTCTGTTTGAAATATGAGACTTCAAAATGTTGTATTTATATAAGAAGAAAGAGAAAATACTGTACTAAAACCACTAAACTTAACGATTCTAGTGAAATGGAGCCACTACACTCCTTTACACTAATCTAAATTAATTACTTTAACAGAAACTCTTGTAATGGAACAAAATTTATTGCAAGACAAATTGAGAAACGGAAAACCTTTGTAATTTTTCTAAATGTTCTAAAACAGGCCTTGTTGAGTTGCAAACGCTATGCTACGAAGCATTCTTTTTCAGCTCCCATTGTCTCTTACAGAAAGAAAACAGGAAAAGAGAACTACTTCCTTGAAGCTATAAAGGGGTGTATGGTCCACTTGCCAGACATCGTTGTTAAAGCAAGTTCACTCGTACAGTTATATTTTATTTACTAAGATGAGAAACATAATCACATGAAAGAGAATTGAAAATAACTTCTTTCCTTTACCTGCAGTTGATACTATCTATTTAGCAAGTAGACCTTAATCATTATATTCTTACGTTTTTAAATTTTGAAACTCTATATTTACCAACCCTAAGTTGTGCAAATACATATTGGCTTGCTTAAGTTCAAACTCATAGACTAACCTTACCATCTAACATAAATAGCTGTTAAGAAAATTAAATTTTTTAAATCTATATAATACTTTTGAATTCAACTTAACAACATTTCAAGCCAATACTCAACTTAAATCAAAAACAGAAAATAAAGGAAGAAAAAAGTGTTGCATTTTAACAATGGATCGTATGCACAATATAATAAACATTTTGGCCCATATTTTTCATAGAAAATGCCACTGGGCACTGTCTAATCACACTACCACTTCTAAGCTGCAACCCCAATTATCATCATTATTAAATTGTAAGTAAAACCTACACTTGTTACCTTTTCCAAACATCCTGAGTCCATTGCTTTACCTCTTTCGCCCGCTGCAAGCGCTTTGTACCCATTACTGGTGATATCTTCCGCTTTTTTGAGGTCGTCTTGTATCTAGGCCTTCATCTTAAAGGGTTTGTAGAAGTTTGGGTGAAATACTGACCCCCACATGTTTTCATTTCCTCCGCCAACTGCTTTTCTTGTATTTCTTCTGTTGTAGATAACCATGTTCTTCAATTTCCTTTTCAATCTTTTATTTCAATTTATGTTTTTGTGTCCACATTTTCCAACTCGATTAAATTCATAAACTGTATTGGTATTATAAGCCAGCTTTATCCTGCTTACGGATTTTTGTAATTGAGTCTTCCTGCGTATAATTATTTTTCATCCAAAAGCACCTTTGTCGTAGCTACTTTTCGTGTTGATAAATCTACAGTTTTGCCCATTTTCAAAAACTTTAATGGCAATTTATCATGCTGAATCAAGCCAAGAAAACTAGTACACTGGTTTTTAAAAATCACTATCTAACAACCACTAACATATAATAGCACATTACAACATAAATAGTAGTTTGAGGTTATGAAAAAAAAAGATGGTAAGAAAAAACCGCTGATTTCATTGTTTCTGCTTTTTTTATAGATTAGTATCTTGTGTGTACTGTATTGCACAAACTGGACAATTTGAGATAAATGTATACTATATAACACTAAACATTACTTTCACACTAAACATTACTTTCACATTAATAACCTATAAAAATTAAGTAAAAGTAGTGTTAAATTGGCGTAACAATAACATGTGCTGAAAAATATGTTTGAGTCTAATAATTTTGTCACCTCTCTGTAGTTATAACGTCAGAAATAAAAAATAAATCTCTTAAACCTCAACACACCTGGGAAGTAATGGCAAGTGAATCCTATATATACCAGTTTACTTAATAAAAGGAGTTTTAATCGGTTTTTAAATTAATTAAACATAATTTACATATTATATTTATTTACAAGAAAAGGTATGCAATGTATCTTTTCAAATTAAAATTTAAGTTTTTTATTTTTTATTATTAAAGTATTTCAAATATTGTTTATCTTGTTTTTAATGCGAAGATAATGTGAAGATCTGTCACAGTAAATCATGCAAAGTCATATTCGCAAACAATTACTCAACCTATTTACTTGTTTAAGAGATTTTTCGGTTCATCCTACTTATTGAGTATTCGGATTATACGATTACAGGATTTGTATTTAATATGGATTCCAATTGGATTTTAAGTCATGAAACAATTGCACGGTTATACGATTACAGGATTTGTATTTAATATGGATTCCAATTGGATTGTAAGTCGTGAAACAATTGCCTTGCTCATCAATCATCCAAAACCTTTATAATTATATAATTTTATTTTATAACTCAATGTTAAAAATGTTGTTGGAAATGTTTATTTTTTATGAGTTAGAAAGGAATTGTTTTTTCTTTTATCTACCCAACCATTCCAATGTGATATTTAGATACAATTTTATATTTTATATTTTGGAACGCTAAGACATTAAAGAGATTTTAAAAGAAGTAAATTTTACGAATAAGGAATAGGGAATATTGCGTTACCCTCAATACTGACCACTACTGTCAGTAAATTCCTGAAAGTGCGGGAGAATCCTATAATAGATGGATTGCATGACCCAAGTACCTCCTCAGTTGTTGATCAATTTGATTGCCTAATAAAATTTATATCTGCTATTCATAAACCCTCCTAGTGATTTCCTATAAGTACATAAGATATAAAGACCCAAAACTAAGACGATTTATGGATTTAGAGCTTGCACCAATTATTAGTGCAAGATTGAAATATCTTTTATAAAAATACATAATCAATTCAATATCTATACTATGTTATATTATTAAAAATATGTAATAACACACGAAAGGGGTACGCCACACCACGTGTCAATAAAAGGGCATCGCTAAGTTTTGATGAAAATGTTCAAGTTATAGCTCATTACAATCGGCTACAGAAGTCATGAATATACTAGGGTTATTTATTTTAAAAATGTATTTATTCTGCGATTTGCTCGTTGCCATCCTTGTCACCCTTACGACCACAGGGCTATTCTAGGAAATACATTTTAAAAAGCAAGTATGACTGTACCCTGTAAAATTAAAATCAAATCAATCATTGATGATTCTAGTAACAATTTATATTTTTATTAAGCTTGCATAACAAGCTTTTTTACTGGATGATCATTTTAAACCACACAATTCAAAAAAAATTTTAGAATTATTAGTAAAATTTAAACTTTCTCGTCTTTTCAGAAGCGGAAAGGTAAGTTTTACCATCACCCGTCCCGTTGCTCAATTTTCTATTGCACTGGAACTCGTGATATTCCGCCAACACTTTCTAGCTTGTTTTGCCAGAAGCCTGCTTTCTTGGCATTAGTTGTACTGGACCATCACAGCTTAGGGTCTGATGCTAAGTGTGAGATCTAACGACCCGAAATTATTTCATTAGATACAACTTCTTTTGTGATTTCTAGAGTCGTCTATATAATTTCCAGACAACCCTATATGTGAGATTTATTATAAATTACCTATTATTTTTGTGTATAATAGTATTTTCATGACATGACTCAGAGGTTTTGTTCTATGTGTAGTTTTTATGTTTTTTAGAGTATTCATTAGAGATTAAAATATATACTCTAATTTACTTAAATTATATATATTTACATGTATATTTTTAATCTTTGCAAGTAGAACTAAATTTTATGAAAACGTGATTGTGATGTGAAATGCGAATTTGATGAAATAAAAACTGTCAAATTTTAGCAACAATTGAATATACTTTTATTACAAGCTATTTACAAAATGTAAAATACTATAAATGACACACAATATTTTTGAATTTAATATTCATCTGAAGTTATTCCTTCAATTTAAAGTATGCCTTTGTGGCAAACAGTTTAAAACGTCCATAAACAGCAATAGAAGTGTATTGATTGTGTTTATGCATGACAGGAGAGTGCGGAAGTGAACAATAATTAACTCATCTCTGTGTGACTGCAGTACAAACACGGATATTATCATTTACAATTACCTTTGTGACACTGACTACATTACCCTAGTATTGTGTTGATTGTTACGAACAAAACGAGGACTGGTAACCTTGATGGACATAAAGCGAGTTCATTAAGTAGGTAATTCATTACCTGGCAATTGTTTGCATATTAATTTGAATTGACCTGCGTAATGAATTTGGTTGATTTTTGGGTTTGCTCTTAAGTGAAGGAAAATCTTCGAAAAGTAATAGATATGTTGGCATCGGTTCATTTACAATAATTCTTTTTCAATATAGCAAAACTAGTTTGGATACAGTTTTACTTTAAATGACAATAATTAAGAACGTGAAAGAAATGTTTATATAAAAGAGACTCTTTTAGACTAACTTTAGTGATACTATTTACTGTTTAAAATATCCACGTTTAATCAACATCATGACTATATACTAGATTTATGTAATATAATAAATGTTATATTTAGCACTATCTACCTAATTCTTTAGTTTTTTTTTTAATATGACTAAAGTAATTTATCGAAAAAATTATGCAAAACAGTTAAGGAAAGTCTGCTTTGTACTATTTACATTCTGATTTTCTATAAATTTTATATTATTTCTGACATTGTGTAATAAAACTGCTGAACAAATCTAAGTACGTTTAAATTACACTAAACGGACGTTTATAAAATTTGCGTAATATAGATTTGATGACTTGACGCTACAAAAGTGTAAATTAAAGTGTAACACAATGAAATAGTAGCATTAGTGATGTGTTAGTATAAAGCACTTTAGAAAACTTTAAAAGGAAATAATTTTAATTTATTTCTTATTAGAATATTTGTTACAATTTTGGTTCATTTACAGTTTATTGTATTGGGATTGTAATTTTACTAAGACCATGGCATAATTCACAGAAATACGTGACAGGTAATACTAAAATTACTAAAAGGTGCTAGGTTATTTATTGTTGTAACCTATTTTCTATCATAGTATAGCACTTTACAGTTAATTACAAACTTCTATACACATACTACACAATAATAATTTACTACTTAAATTTCTAAACATGAAATTGGCAGACAAATTTATAATTTACAAATTTATATGGACACAATATAGGAATTCAAATGTTTTGGCAACTATACTTTATATTTTGTGAGTCAATTAATATGTTAAGAAGTCTAGTATATTTATGTTCATGAAAAACTATTATTACAGGCCATTTGATCCAAAAGGCCAGAAAATATCATGAATAGAGGATTTACGAGAAACAGAGTCTCCCAGTAGCTACGTTCTAAGAATACAGGTTACCCAGGTTTAGGAAGACAGAGTCTTGTAGAATTCCAAATGTAATATCTAAGAATGATGCTCCCCATAAAGGTGGATCCACTTAGTAAAAAGGCAAGGCCAGAATATTTTATAGGCCATTTCAATCTACATGGCAGTTGAATTCAAAGTACAAAGCTTTCAGGGGCTATCAGTAGTCTTATAGACGTGTCTATTTCAGAACTATAATACTCCAGGTGACCGGAACATGTATTAGTTCACTGTAAAGCTATTTACAACTATAGAATAGAGTCTTAGTCTCTTTGTCTTCCGCAGACAAGGTTGGCGTTTCCGGAATGCTCTAAAATTCCTAGTGGTTTCAAAGATTACAACACTATGATTGTATCATGTAACGTATGCAATAATGTATAAAGTTTTAGGCAAGCGATCCAATGTATGCCTTGTATAATGATTATAATAAGTAATACTTTTTCTTTGTCTATACCCACTAATATGACTCCAGAAACTAGTAACAATTAGTATTTTAAACTTTAAAAAAACCAGAGAATTATGGTGAAGGGTTGATTTTTTAGAAAGTTTTAAATGTTACAAGGGTTTGTTTTTACTGTCATTGTAAAGGTCTCGTTACAGTTTTATGAGTATAAAAGGTTAGTTAACTAAACCGTATTTTCAGGGCCTGCAAAAAATGTGTTTAATGATTGTTTAAGTTCGATATTGTGTTATTGTAACAGTACTATCGTAGGATACTAGTTTTCGTATTCCTTAGGCATTTTCGTAGAAAATGTATAACATAGAAAACCTTGAAGAAAAGTATAAACCTTCAAACCCTATCAATGTGTGTGTATTGGCACAACTTATTAAATATTGCATCAAAAGAAATACATGTTTCGTATCTAATGTTTTGACTCTCTCTGTATATTCAAATATGTCATCCTTTCAAATATGGTATAGACTTTTAGATTTTAAATAACAACATTAAATAATTTCCCTTTGTTTCAATAAAAAATTAAAATTAAAAACAAGAGTTACGTTGATGTTGCTCTGGCTGTTATAACAATGATTATTACTAAGAGCAGTTAATTAAATAAGTTTTGGCTTCAAAAACTCTTTTTTGAAATAATACTGTGAAAATATAAATATATCTAAACAGCTTGGATCCAGTCAACCGATTATAGAAGTGTAAAGTGGTGAGTTTTATTCTCTTAGTATCGATACAATTACTTACTCGTATTTATGTTTTATGCGACTGATATAAGAATATCAAGCTAAAGTAATGTGTTCTTAGAAACATTTAACTTTCATCTCCCCAATCTTTAGTTAATGTACACTATAGAAAAATTATAAAGCCTGACAATAATTTCTTTCTTAAAGGAAATATTTTTATTGATTTCGCAAAAACCAGTTTGTGTGCTTAAAACACTTTTAAAATTAGTTCTCTGCTTCCAGGCTATTAAAACTAATGTTTTATGTCATTAATATAATAAATGTCTTAATATAACGTTAATGAAGAATATTTAATTTTTAACGAATGAAAAAACATTAGTTAGTTTAATGTAGCTCTGGCTGTTAATTAAATAACAGTTTTAGCTTCACAAAGTCTCTTTCTAAATATTAACGTTATATTTTAACGATATCTAAACGACCATGTCAGCGTTCAATTGGTGGATTTTCCAAACACTGCTCATCATTTATGAGATGCGGATAATAGTGATGTCAAACACAAGTCGATTGGCCCGGACCTCCGGCTCTCAAGCAATAAACATATTGAATGAAAGCAATTTCCTTTCCAGACAACAATCTAGATCATCTCGTATTTTCTGTCTTATCGATAAATGAATTAAGAAATCGGTCTATAATGTCAAAGAAAATATTAGTGTATATTTTATTAACAGTGTAGTAAATATATAAGTCCTATTTGACTATTACATGTAATAGTTAAACATTGAATCATTGTAAATAAATTAAAACATTCAAAATAATGTATTTTCACAATTTCCACATTATTTTCACATTTCACAATATTGTCACTCTTATGATGAAAATTGTTAATGGATTAATACATGGTTGGACTAAATTTGCAATAATTTGTTGTTCTGTATGTGATTTCAATATTTTAAGTGTCATTGGATTTTCTGATGTAAATTTTGTCCCTTTGCTGTTAGTACGGTTTAATATATTTAGGTTTTAAGATTTAAAATGAACACTATTTGAAGTTTGATTTCCGAATTGATTTTCTTTATAAAACACAAACATTCGGTAAACTTATTTATTGATAGATCCATTTAAACGGAATATTTTTAAAAAGTTCGGATTAAGCTAGTTGATTATATTTTAAAATGTTATTTCTTTATATAAAAATACAAACATGCAGACGCTAAACGGAAAGATATAGACTATTCATCGCATTGGAATTCATGTTTCAATCACCCAAGGAACAATATCTTAAAGTTTCTGTTGAGAGTTTTGTTCCACCCTGTATAGTGCATTTTTCTAGTTACATACATTTGCTAGTAAGTGTAATAAGCAGCGGAAAAAAGTAAATAAATTAAGAAAATTTTAATTGGATATTTTTATTGGAAAATTGGAGTTTTCATAATCCTCTTTAAACAAATATTGCATGGTCTTTTAAAAAAGGGAAATTTTATGAGATAGTTTTGGTATATTTTTGATAAAATATTAATAATTTATAAATAATTTAAAACTTTTTTGGTTTTACCTTACAAATGTATGTTTTAGTCCAGTTTTGAATAAACAAATCAGCTTTTATAGATGACATTAGCTACACCATGGATTGATTAAAATGACTAATTCACTGGACATTGGGAAATACAATATTTTAAAACCATTTGACAAGGTAGGTACAATAGCTTTCAGTTATCTGCACAGTTTTACGGCTACAGACCATGCATTTTGAAACAGATAATAATTAGAAAATAAACCTTTTGATCTTCCTGTTAGACTAAAGAGAATATTCTCAGCTTACTGAGTAATAGACTTGTATAATGGTCATCCAAATTCTATTGATAGACGTAAACCGCTATTACTTATGTAGAATTGAAGTTTCGCGCAAAATGTGAGAGCTTAAAATTCAAATTTAGTGAATAACATTAATTGCCCGATAAGGCAGTGAACAGTCAGCAGCAATGGAGATGTATTGCCTGCAGACGTCCTGAGGGAGTAGCTCTCTCTTGTGACTCTGCTGAGAAAATCACCATCTGTAATGTCTGCTTGTTGATTTGATATTTCAACAACGTGTATTACTCTGAGGAATAAGGACGAAGAAATTTGTAATTTATTACTTAATTTATTTTAAAATTTGGATTTCAGTTTACCTAGAGACACTCAGTGTAATAGTTTTGAGTAAGTTCTTGTTTTTTTACATTAAGAATATAATCTTTTGGTCCCGTATTGAATAACAAAATCTGCTGTTGTAGAGGACGATAAGTAAGCCATGCATGAGTTAAAATGGCTATTCTACTAGATATTGGGGTGTTAGGTATATTTTTATTAAATTATATGTTTTGAAAATTGCTCTAACAGCATCATCCTTACTTACGAGCAATCACTTCAAATTTCAATATTAAAGGTAATAGTGAATAAATTACGCGTTAAGTAGCTCTCTCCTCCCGGCACTGGAAAATGCTGACCCAGCCCCCACACTCGTCTGCAGCGCTTCTTATAATACCCTGGCGTGTGGGAAGTACAACACGTTGCAAATGGGATCATATCAATCATATTAGAGAGTCAGGGCTTTAGGAAATTTGGGCTCAACACCAAACTTATAAGGCCTCAACCGCCGCATAGAATACCTTAAAAATATGTTCTTTATAACATATATAAATAACAAGAAGGCAAATGTTCAAAACAAGGTAGAATCTGTTTATCGCTCTCCGAGCATAAGTTTACTTTATTGTGCAGTTGCTCGAAATGTAGTTTATTGATAAGAAAAGAAGTTTACTCACTGCCTGTTTATCTTTAAGTATAATCTATTCTATATTATATGCAAAGAGCCGTATGAAATTGTAAAAAATATCAAAGACGATGGATTTTTCAAAGCTAATTGAAAGTTTTTGGAGATTTGTGGATTTGTTAGAATTTTTAATGGATTTAAATTATTGTTACAACCTTATTGCATACTTCCGGGATGCCCAATAATTCATTGAATTTAAACGCCTCGTCATAGAGATAATTTGAAATCCCTTATCTAGAGATAATGAGAGTCAATATATACGAATCTCAGGCAATGGCTAGTTATTTTAGATTATTTCAAGAAATGCGTTAATAGTAGCAAAATAATGTCCTGTCAATAAAATTTCAATTCAAAAAGGGCCATTTTTGTAATGGTGTACGTAATTTAAATTAATAAACGTAACGTTTGTTATAATCTTCTATGTTACGTAAAACGTTAAGTTACTTATGTCAACTTCGAGTGAACATTATTTCAAACAAATGTAATTATTCAAGAGCTTTTAATTATTAACTTAAATATTGTTAAAGAAGTTTCAAACTATTTACTAGTGTTATTACTTAGTTTCTTTCACTTTAAATGTTTAAATGTGCCCTTATGTAAACTTACCCTCAACATAATTTATAACGTATAAGGTATTACAATAAAGTTCTGAGAAGGAGTCGTATTATAAGGTGAAAAGTCACGTTAGTGTGGCCTTACATGAAACTCGCTCAGCTTCTGTGTAAACTGATGCTCAATTAAGAGTGGTCCTTTATTCCACACTTAACAAACACTAATTAGTACACATACTGTGTACGTTTGAGCTGAGGATTCACCTCATTATTTTAATAATAAGTATATATTTATTGTAATTAAGTATTAAATGAAAACAAGTATTACTTAAATAAGTAATGAAAATAAAATAAATGAAAGCAATGGGGAAAGAGATAAATTAGAAAATCAATTTTTCTATGTGGAATGATATCTAAAGTACTGTATCCCATTCATTCAACCAATTTACAAACGTGGGACCGAAAATAAACATGTACTAACTAAGACATATTTATAGTTATACTTATATTATGAAGGCTGAAGAAATTAAAAACTTTTCTGAAAACAACAATGACCACACACTCTTTCTACAGTATAGACGAGTTTATGACACATGATTGGGAGACTTCTCTACTGGTTTGTATATAGGTACAAACCATAGTTACAACCCGCTCTTTGAATACTGATAATGCTTTCATTTGAAATTAGTTCGTGTTTAAACGTTGACAGTAAAATTATAATTACAGATATCGCATTTTATAAGGTCACATTACTTCTCTAAGGGCACAATGTTAAACTATCGTTAATTTCGTCTAGTAAACAGGATTTATTGTCTGCTTACTTGCACACGTTTTGTTATTATTACCACAAATAATACTTTTGGATTTGTTTCTGGTGAGAATGCGCAAAACGACATCCAATCCATCAAGTACTACTCAGAATATCTACATCACCAAAGATAACAGTTATTTGTGACAAACGAGTTCAAAGTCGTTACGGACAGTCACTTCGTGTCCAGGCAGGAAATTACGTCACGCTCCGATACAGAATAAGGGAATCCTTTCTGACCTGCACACAAACACCCCTTCTCGTCCACTCGACCTACATAGAAACAGCTCCATTAAGTTCGGTGAGCAGTCGTCAGAGACAAGCTAGGTCTATTTTGAGACTGTGTTGTCAATGTTTAATAACACGTTTATTTAGTATTGAATTTACTTCCTCTTGTACTATTTTAATGTTTGTTTCTCCAATTTGCTTCTTACAGTTCTAGTAGGTTATTATCAGTGCCACACTAGTTTAACTTGTAACTGTATTAGAACTACTAAACCTAATACGAGGAAACCTTAACTCATTGATGCATAGTAAAAACGCTTGCTAATTTAGTTATCTGTTTCTGTTGTCTAGAAAATAGTTATATAAATTATTTTCTAAGTTAAGAAATTCCCAGTCAAATAGTTTTAAATTTTCCAGACATATTCTTGTTACTTTTGTTGCACTTCAGCCGTAACCTTAGTTCTTTGGAAAGAATTGTGTTCTCGCAAATATCTAAAATCTCAGAATTCACTGAGTAATTGAGTTTTTCAATGATTTATTTTTCCTTGTTAAATGAAATCCTTTTATTCTCCTCAATTTACTTACAAACGCTTGTAAACTCTAATTCTAGGTTATTGTTCATCAAACTTTAAAGTAAGAAATTAATAAAATTCCAGAAAATAATGGAATGGTTTTCTGTCCCTTAAAACTTTGCACAGAGATATTAGTGTTCTCTGATCTCAAAGCACTTTTCTAATAAGTTAAAAATCCATTAGCCACTATTTTAATCTCATAATTACCTAACCAAATATAAAAACTTCGTATAGACATTCGTGATCTCTGACATGAGAGCACTTTCTTAATAGCAACTACCAGCAAGAAACAGTTATCTAAATTCTTGAAATACATTCCATACCATATGAATGTGTATAGACGTATATGTTACGTACATGCAAGCTGACCGACTGCAGAGCTCTTAAACACTACCCTTTATATATTTTTACTTAAAATTAAAAGTACTCCGTGAGGCCAAATATCTAATGGTAAATGATTATTCGCAAAAATGTTTGGAATGCCATTTGAAACAATTGAGAACGCCCCAGTTGTACCGTGAATAAAGACGTGCCAGGCCGCGAGTAATAACTACTCGTAGTTAATTCTTTCGATTCGGTTAGTATCTACTAAATAATAGTAGTGGTAGTAGTAGCTTACTAAATATAATTAGTAATTACTAATTACTACTTACTAATAGTAATTCATCTCTTTATCTTTCTTCGCTTTTAATTATAAATGAGTTGTTATTGATATTTCTTAGTAATTGATTATAATTACTAAGTATATGTCTAGTATGATAAAAACCTAGATTATTTATTAATACAAAGAGTTTGATCTTATTAGAAAGAGGAAGTAGAAATCTCAAAACCGACGTGAGCAGGAGTAATATGACTAACATACATATTGTATAAGTTTAAATAACAATTTACTACAACAAGCATCACTTTTCACTGCCTTGCCATAACTGAGAAAATTGTTTTAAGAGCAGAAAATCTCTTTCTTTGGTGTATAAGTTACAGTAAAAAGTTACAGTTTTAGCATGCAAAATGAAATACTATTGAATACAAAAACACTAAGCGTAAAATATAATTTCAAAATTATCATTAAAATTAGTAAATGTTATATTTTGTTACAAACACGATTTATTTGATGATACCTGATAAAATAAAAAAAATATCACAGGTTGGCCAATCGTCAATTATTGTAAATATAGTAAAGTATTTCTCTCATGAAATTACACAGATGGCACTTCGCTTGTTTAAACATTTATTTATTCTGCTATGTTGGAGTTGCCATCGTGGTAACACATAAGGCCAATCATTGTACTCAGTTTTTCTTATATAGAAATTTCCTTATAGAGAAAGTGCTTCTTGCATAATTTGAAGTATATAAGTCAGTGCGTTCTCAATATATCGTGAATACACAGACCAGATCAGCGGAAATGAAGTTTTCTAGCTCCTCCGGTGATAGACTTTGCTAACGCTTAGCCAACAATTATCATTCTCGAGATATTCTGTGACAGAACTAAGAGTCAGACAGACAGAAATAAGTTGTTTTAGTTCTAGCTGAACAATAATTTGGGTCATCAGATATATATATGGGCATTTAGAATATATATATTCAGTGTGCGAGCATTGAAAATATATATATATATATATATATATATATTCTAAATGTCATATATTGTAAACAGCGATCCCTCAAAATATTTGTCATGAATATGTTTTTTATTAGTAGTCAGGAATTTTTAAATAAGCATAATAGCAAAACAGCTCTTTAATTTACTCTAGAAATATAATATAGCTTAAAGAATAGTGTATAAGAAATATAAAGATACTCTACACGTCGAATGGAAGGCAGATTACATTGATTATATCGAATGGATATACGTGGAATACCCGTACAGAGTTCTACACGCATCAAACAGCGTAGAGTGCAGGTTGAAGTAGATAGCAACAGTCCACGTGCACTGGAGCGAGTTACAAGGAGAAGGGAGGGGCTGTGTGAATCCACACTCAGCAGTCGACCCAAGAAAACTCTAAACAAACTGAAACAACCCTTGAGATGGAGTTATGAGAGTTTGATATGTTCAACTTAACCCTGTGAAACTTGGTGAATCCATCTCCAAGAAAAGTGTTATTTAACTTTTCCAATAAAAAGTTTATTTTGCCGACAGAAACAGAACGCTGTTTCTAGCGATATTTAACATTCGAATCGCACTATATAATTTTCTTTTAAAAACATTTTTCAATGTGTATATAAGAGTTTGGTTTCTTTATTAATATTATCGCTTACTAAGTTTAAAATTTACGGATTGAACTTTAGTTTTAACTCGTACTTTACAATAAAATCAAATGTTGTCACGAAGCAGTAACCAGACATTTATGCATAACTTCACCCAAAATTAACCCCAGGTATCTTTTTATTAATTGCGAGAAGATGAAACACGAAATATAGTTCTTATAGAGGTTACAATCCAACTTTAACCACTCGGGATATTTTATCTTTATGAAATGCTTTATATTCTGATGCTTTATTTTCCGGCTGAAGCTTATTAAATTATTTCCCGTTAATTGAGAAGGGTTTCAGCATCAGAAACTGCGGCGTATACAAATGTTCTATTAGTTTTGAAACAGCTAGCAACTAACTAGTGGTTTTTTATCTCCTATGGCGGAAGTAACTAATCTTACTTTGCAAAAATTATATTTTGTTCAATGGTTGTTTTGATATTCAAAATCACAAAATCAGTTGTTTTTATCTCTTATTTAGAGTTCTAAATCAATCCACTTAACTATATTCTGATGTAAGGTGACTTTAAAAAATATGATAATATAATACGTATGAGTGTACACTTGTTTAAAAATTATTTAACTAATCATTTGTTACAATCGGTTAATACATATACCATGTAAATACACAAACAAAAGTGCACGACGTTCCTCTAAAGCTTAGGTTAATAATATTCTTTACAACAGTGAAAGCATCTGGGATTATTGTGAAGGCAATACTTTGCTACATTACCGAATCTCTGACTTAGCCAACGTCTTGCTAAGTCTATGTAATCCTTTACTCTATAACTTTTTCTTTCTATAAAAGCCTTTTCCTATTAACGAATTCTTAACCTTTAGAGAACGTTCTACTACGAGATTAAAGTTATCTGTAACGTTTAATTCTCTTCCTTTAAAATTCCTACGGTGAACACCAGGATTTCATATTCATCAAAGAAATGTACAGTTGATGATTCAATTCACCCATTTCTCCTTTCCTTTTCTTTCTTTCATATAAGTTCTGCTTCTCTAGTTTCTTCTCTGATGCTATTCACTCCGCTTTATCTTTCTTTTCTTCCGTTGTTCTTCACTCTCAATAATAATCTGAGAGAGTAGGGGAGAGAGAGAGAGAGAAGAGAGAGAGAGAGAGAGAGAGAGAGAGAGAGAGAGAGAGAGAGAGAGAGAGAGAGAGAGAGAGAGAGAGAGAGAGAGAGAGAGAGAGAGACAGACAGACAGACAGACAGAGAGAGCTATATTGTTAAGGTGATTGAGACTATCACATAATATTACAAGTATGACTTTTGGGAATAATTTTGATTTTATTTACATATTGTGATTAAAACCATGCTTTATCATTTTTTTTTATTTCCTATATGCAAGATACAGCTATATTTGACAGGTGACGTGAATTATGAAAAGCTGAACTCCACATCCATCAATTGTGAGTGTCACATGTCTACGCAATATTGCAAGGTATATTTTTATAATAACCAATGGTAATAAAGCAAGATTTTTTTAGTTCTTTTTTTTTTCAAAACAATTTGAGTTCAAAATATTTACTTAATTTTTCTTACCTTTAGTTTCACGAAATATTTGTGAGACATTTTAAAACTTTTGTTTCATGTATAAGTCGGTTTAACACCTCCATAGTGCTATCACGGAAGATACTATCAATACCCCATATAATCGTAATGGATATAGTTGACGGGTATTATCACATGGATATTTCTACCATACATAGTTGTATACATATAAATATACATACATATACAGTTGTATAATGAAGTAACAAGGGACCGTGCCTGTTCTGTTGCCAATTTAGCGATACAATCTTCATCAAACGTAAAGATCTAAATATTGAAAATTTAGTGTTAGTATTAAACATGTTAGTTATCAATATTAGTTCAAACAAAAACCAAATATCAATTTGAAAACTCATTTTTTACCGACATATACATTTTAATATATATTCAGGTACGTAACAAGCAGGTAACAACCCAAAGACCATCATTATGGTAAATATTTGTTCGGACGTCACCAGTAGAATGGAAAACTAATCTTGGATGCGAGGAGCTCGAGTAAAATATTAAAAGAAGTTTATGGACAACAAAAAGGTGATATATTGCAGTCAGAGTTTTATATTCACACAACCATGAATATAACTTTGGATTTTATCTTCACCTTGTTGTTATTGAACTTTCTCACCTTGACTTATTCTCTTCGGATATTGGCAGAATATCGTATCATAATAAATAATATCATCAGAATGTATCATTGTCATTATACCATGTGTCAATATATGTTATGATTTGTTGTAAACAAGGCTATATATTAATAGCCTTAATAAACTTCCTTATTAATATATATAAATTATATATATCCTTATATAATATATATATATTATATCTTTATATATATATATATATATATATATATATATATATATATTTCTTGTGTGCGTGTGTATGTTAATGAACTCCTCCTAAACGGGTGGACCGATTTTAATGAAACTTTTTGTGTGTCTTCAGTTGGATCCGAGAATGGTTTAGATTCATAATTCGGTCCAATTTTAATAGTTTATTTAATTAATTTTTTAATAATAAATTGTTGTTGATGGTGGAGTGTTTTTCATTGGATCCACCAGACTGCGCCACGAACGCACGTAATACAAAGTGAACTGATACCAGCTGTGAATATTTTCAGCTGAAGTTCATCAAAGAGGCAGAAACATTTGTTCACATTATAATTTAGAAAGTTCATATTTTAAATTTGTAAAGTGCTTGATCAGTAGTGTAATGCAGATTGCAAAGATGAAGTTTCACCAATTGTTCTACGTAAATATTATAATATTACAACACAGCCATAATGTTTTTCTATTGTAATTCCAGGTTTTTCCCGACATTTTGTGCTGCTATCAAATTTGTGTGTTGTTTTGTAACATTCTGTAATTATTGTGTGAGTACTAATTGTTATAATACATTATAGAGATTGAAGATGTTTAAAGTGCATAAAAAACTATAGTTATTTATTAAAGTTATTGAACTCATTTTGCACATTTATTGAAGTGAGTATATTGGTCGCATACCTCAAATAACCTAAGTAGCATACAAATCAAAAGGTTGTGTTTCTATGTGTGAATATTGTTAACAGTTTAGATAATCAAGTTTTAAACTAATTGGATTTAAAATAATTTGTTGTAATTTACATTTTTTAATCTACAGTCAGAATTGGTCGCATAAGTTCAAATTAAGTAGCATACAAATCACATGTGTGAATAACTACTTAATGTTAATAGTGTAGGAATTGGTTTTAAATTAAATTCTGTTGGCCAGTTCCGACATTATACTGTAATTTTATAACAAGTATATTTTTTAAATTTACAACTTAATTTATCGTAATGCTATTGAATGTATAATATTTTTTGTTAATCCTTCAGGAGTGTACATAAACAAATTAGATGGGTTTTCCGATAGGCTGAAGTATAATAAGTGGCCTCCATCACAATCGAGTTATTGATATTTCTGAATAGCCTATCCAAACTACTATCCGAATTGGATTATAGTTATTTCAAGGCTGAAGTATAATGAGCAGCCACCATCACAATCGAATTATTTATTGATATTTCTGAATAGCCTATCCAAACTACTGAATTTCATTATAGTTATTTATTCGGTCAAATTTAATTACATTTTTAATTATAAATTGTTGATGTTGGAGTGATTTATATTGGATCCGACAGACTGCGCTACGACACGTAATTTACAAAGTGAACTGATACTTAACAGCTGTGAATATTTTCAGCTGAAGTTCACCAAAGAGGCAGAAACATTTGTTTACATTTAGATTACGTTATTATAAAGTGCTTGATCAGTGGTCTAATGCAGATTGCAAAAGTTAAATTTTCACCAATTGTTCTATGTAAACATTATAATATTACAACACAGCAATACGTTTAATCAATTATAGTCTTGAAAGCATAGAGTAAGCATAAACATATAAAAATAACAACACTTCTTTATTTCAATATATTCTGTACTCACTTTGGAGGATAGAGATTATCCAGATATAAAATTGGAAGTTTTAGCTTTTAAGTGAAATTCTTAGTAAATTTTAAGTGTTGATCTTGGAAGAATGCGCTACGATCGCAGTTTCAAATGTTTTTCTATTTTAAATTGCAGGTTTTCCCGACAGTTTGTGCTGCTATCAATGTGTGTGTGTTTGTTTTGTAAGGTTCATGTTTCAAAAGTAAATACGGCAAATAACATTAAAATATAATAGAATGAAGTTATAAAAAGTGTACTACGTGGGCCGCGTTATAAGTTTATAAAGGCCAGCCAACAGGCAAAAAGAAGAAAATAAAAAATTAAAACATCGTGTAATTATTGTGTGAGTGCTAAAAATTGTAATAGTACATTAATAGAGATTATTGGTCGCATTACCTCAAATAAACCTTAGTAGCATACAAATCAAAAGGTTGTGTTTCTATTTGTGAATAACCATTGTTAACATTTTAGATAATCAAGTTTTAAACTAATGGATTTCAAACAATTTGTTGTAATTTACATTTTTAATCTGCAGTCAAAATTGGTCAGAATAAGTTCAAATTAAGTAGCATACAAATCACATGTGTGAATAACTATTGTTAATAGTGTAGGAATTGGTTTTAAATTAAATTCTGTTGGCCAGTTCTGATACTATACTGTAATTTTAAATAACTATAATGAAATTCGGTAGTTTAGATAGGCTAATCAGGAATATCAATAGAGGTTATCCAGATATAAAATTTGAAAGTTTTAGTAAAATACCCTTTTAACTGAAATTCGTAAATATTAAGTGTGCAGTGATTGATCAGTTAATTTTTGGTTTATAAATAAATTGTTTTTTTATCTTGGTATGTTTTAAATTGGATCCAGCAGAATGCGCTACGATCGCAGTTTTAAATGTTTTTCTATTTTAATTCCAGGTTTTCCCGACAGTTTGTGCTGCTATCAAATTTGTGTGTTGTTTTGTATCATCGTGTAATTATTGTGTGAGTACTAATCGTAATATTAAATTAATAGAGAATCACATGTGTCAATAACTATTGTTAATTAATGTAGGAATTGGTTTTAACTTAAATAGGCTAATCAGAAATATCAATAATTCGATTGAGATGGTGGCTGCTTATTATACTTCAGCCTTTAAATAACTATAATTTTGGATTGTCATTTTAGTACTTTAGATAGGCTATTCAGATATATCAATAATTCTATTGTGATGGTGGCCATTTATTGTATTTCAGACCTATAGGGAATACTTATTTAGTATATTAGATAAATTAAATTCTGTTGGCGAGTTCTGATACTATACTGTAATTTTAAATAATTATAATGTAATTCGGTAGTTTAGATAGATTAATCAGAAATATCAATAATTCGATTGTGATGGTGGCCACTTATTGCACTTTAGACCGATAGGGAATACTTCTTCAGTATTTTAGATACTGTAGTCTATGTTGTTATACATTTTTATCTAGAAGTTACTTAATTAAAATTACATATTCAATAAGTTACTCATATTCATTGTGTACTATTATACAGGAATTTTATTTTTACAGAAAAATGCCACGTCTTCGTGGAAGAGGACGAATAGTTATTCAATCATGTGATTTATATGCTACTTAATTTGAACTTATGTGAACAAACTGTTAACAATAGTTATTCACACATAGAAACACAATCTTTTGATTTGTATGCTACTTAGGTTATGCGACCAATATACTCACTTCGTTCAATAAATTTTCAAAATTAGTTCAATAACTTCAATGAATGACTGTAGTTTTTTATGTACTTCAAACATCTTCAATCTCTTCTAATGTAATATTACAATTAGCACTCACACAATAATTACACGATGTTACAAAAAAAACACACATATTTGATAGCAGCAAAAACTGTCAGGAAAACCTGGAATTTAAATAGAAAACATTTGAAACTGTGATCGTAGCGCATTCTGCTGGATACAATGTAAAACTTTCCAAGATGGTCCATCCATTTAGGAGGAGTTCAGCTCCATACACATGCACACAAGAAATATAAATATAAAGATAATGAAATTCGGTAGTTTAGATAGGCTAATTAGAAATATCAATAATTTGATTGCGATGTTGGCCGCTTATTATAATTCAGCCTTTAAATAACTATAATCTAATTCAGTTCATCATTTTAGTAGTTTAGATAGGCTATTCAGAAATATCTATAATTCGATTGTGATGGTGGCCGCTTATTATACTTCAGCCTTTACATAACTGTAATCTAATTCGGATAGTAGTTATATAGGCTATTCAGAAATATCAATAATTCGATTGTGATGGAGGTCACTTATTATACTTCAGCCCTATCGGAAAATCATCTAATTTGTTTGTATATACTCCTCAAGGATTAACAAAAAATATTGTACATTCAATGGCATTACGATAAATTAATTTGTAAATAGAAAAAATATACCTGTTATAAAATAGTTTGTTGCAAACGTTTTTACCATCAGATTAAGTAAGTTTTCATTTAAAACATCCTCTACATTTCACATCACTCATGTTATACTCACACACATCGGTTGGTCGAAGTGTGATTAAATGAACATGTGATGAAGTTAGATATTGTAATAACTTTTTAATAGACATTTTTATCAAAACAGCCCAGATTGTTACAGATTAATGAAAGTTTAAAATTTTCGAATTAAAGACGTGTATACAGGACAACGTCCTGTCGGGTCTGCTAGTATATATACAGGGTGGAAAAAAAGTATGGAAACGCTTTCACTAATTTTGTATGGCTTCACTTATACAAATTAAATTTTGTACATCACCACTTGTATTAAGAACCTAGTTTTTGAGACCAGTGGGGACATTTTATCTTTTCAGGGGGACGGCCCGTGAGGAGTCGGACAAAAATCTTAAATGTAAGCATAGGCCGAGTTTGGTATCAAATTAAAGGTCTAGTAAAGAGAAACTCATTACCGCAAAACCGCACTTAAAAAAGTTGACCCTATCCAGAGTACGGGCCGTATGAATTTCATGACAAAGAAAATTTAGTAATTTTGTCTTGTGAAGTAACTAATTTACTTTTCAGTAGTATGTTTTATGTCGCTTATGTAAATTTGAAAAACAATTTCCAACAAAAAATTATTATTTTTTACCTCTACATTTGTTGGATAACAGTAAAATAGGGGTTTTCCTGTCTTGTCTTCAAGAAACTGAGAGTATTCAATAATACCACCGTAACTCCTTATCAACATGAGGTCAAGGTCCAGTCCCTCCAGCCCTTTTAAATCAGGCAAACATAAAACTGGTTTAGGCAATACAAACAGTACTGTCACAGCAAAACTCCACAGTTTTGTATTTTTATTATCAGCTTGGTTTTTAGTCTACGTTATAATTTCGTCCACGTAAGATAAAGTTAAAAGTCTTCACTAGAAGGTACTGCGATAGTTATAAATTTTTTTACTTAAGTGTTTACATTTTATTCTACTAGTTTTAAAAGCAATGTCACTTAGTGAGTTTGAGAGAATCACGCTGCTTATGATGCGTGGGTATGGATATCTAGTTCGTCCCTATGAAGAAACAGCGCATTTGTTTAATGACACTTTTCTTGATAGACCCCCAATTAGTAAGTCAACAGTGTTTAAGACAGTAAAAAGATTTGAAGAAACTAGAACAGTCAAAGATCGCGAAAGAAGGCCTAAATCGGCAACAAATAAACAAAAATCTTTGGATGTACTCCAAACATTTGTTGAAAATCCCAACACCTCGGCCAGAGTGGCTGCAGAAGATCTTGATATGAGCCATACCTCAGTGTTGAATGTTTTACACAAAAACAAGTATGACCCTTTTAAAGTAACCCTAACCCAAGAAACTTGCAGAGTATGATTGATTTTGATCGAAGGACTGAATTTTGCGAAATAATGATGAGAAAGTGTGACGAAATTCAAAATTTTTTAAGTTCGATAATGTTTTCAGATTAAGCTACATTCTTTGTTAATGGACAAGTTAATAGGCATAATTGCCGTTACTGGGCCGACCATAATCCACACTGGACGATAGAAAGGCCACACACAAAAGGCCTCAGAAAGTGAAATATATGGCCTGGAATAATAAACAATAACATTGTAGGACCGTTTGTGATAGATGGAAATTCTAACAGGCGAAATTTATTTTCAATATGTTGACAAATAACATTTTGCCAGCAGTGCGTGCTCTTCTTGGGGCAAATTTTAATGCAGTATTGGTTTCAGTCAAAATGGAGCACCGCCCCATTACTATTTGCGGGTGCGCAATCTGTTAGATGAAAGTGTTTCCTAACCGTTGGATTGGTCGCAGGGGTTACCGTTGAGTGGCCGGCTAGGTCACCGGATCTTAATCCACTAGATTTCTTTTTGTGGGGCTCTTCTTAAAATATTAATGTGTATAAAACTAAACCAGCCAACATTGAGGAGCTGACAAATCGTTTATTAGAAGAAGCAAGAAGAATTTACACCCGAGATGCTTCAAAATGTGACTGCAGTAGGTTTTTTATAATAGACTAGCTCATTGCCAACAGAGAGTTCGGAGAGCAGTTTGAGCACCTCATTTAAAAGGTAAAAGGTTATTTTTTTAATACAAAGATAATTTTTAATTTAATTCTTTTGGATAATTGTGTTCCAAAAAGTGTCATTTTCAGTCAGAACAGTTTACTTGAGACTGTGAAATTGCAGAGAAATAAATAATTAAATCAAACGTTACTTATGAAATTCAAAACGGCCCGTACTCTGGATAGGGTCAACCTTTTTAAGTGCGGTTTGCGGTAATGAGTTTTTCTTTACTAGACCTTTAATTTGATACCAAACTCGGCCTATGCTTACATTTAAGATTTTCGTCCGACTCCTCACGGGCCGTCCCCCTGAAAAAGATAAAATGTCCCCACTGGTCTCAAAAACTAGGTTTCTTAATACAAGTGGTGATATACAAAATTTAAATTTGTATAAGTGAAGCCATACAAAAATTAGTGAAAGCGTTTCCATACTTTTTTTCCACCCTGTATATATATATTATATCTCCTTATTAATATATAATTTAATACTTAATTAATGATGTAGTAAACCTAGATAAGTTGTTCATCCTAACACGTTTAAAACTGACCAAAGTATCTGTTACAAACTTAAAATCTAAGGATTATTGGGTTTATAACTTAATGATGATAAGATGCTGTTTAAGATATTGCATTTGATACTTTTTATTGATGATTTATTGAATTTCGGCTTCACATTGGATATTACCACTGTATCTATTAGTTAATTATATTGTTATTTTTTACCATTTAGATTTAATTATATTTTTTAAAATATAACTTTCATTATTACCACATAAAAACTTCCCACTAATAAAAAGTGGTCTGGAATGCTAATGTTAATTTCCTAAACTTCTTGTAATAAACATTGCTTTTTGATTCTTTAAACGGATTTAAATATATTCAGTATATGTAAAGCCTATGAAAATAAATTTATAATAATTATTCATATGTCACAATATTTACTTACTAATTTAATTTCATAATATTGGCAAAGAAGTTAGCTATGGAGAAGAATAATATTGTTGTTGAAGTTTATCCCATCGGGGATGCGTCCCGCCTGACATGACAGACGATCTCGAGTCAGAGTAGATACTGTCAGCTACTCAGTAAAGTTATATCAACATTTATCATTCTGAGTATGAGACAGGTGAGGGATTTCTTGATACACTGCAAAGTTGGATCCTACTTAATATACATTTATTCCAGATGCAAGAGTTGATATCCACTCAGTTATTGTCTTACACCTGATAATATATGGAAGTAAACCTATCTCATTGTTACTGTTACATATCCCATGGCTATTCAATAATATAATATATGAAAAGTTTTCAGAAAATAAGATGCTTTGATAATGGTATGTTGTGTTGTTTTCGTTTCATTCGCAATCTCACCATACTGCCTTAGAGCAACAGCCAGCTTATACCTCTTAAACTGTGTCATGTTTGTTGCTCCCCGACTTGTGCAAGCGGTTCTTTAAAGTGGTGGGGGGGGGGGTGGGGGGGGGGGGGGGTGGGGGGGGGGGGGGGTGGGGGGGGGGGGGGGTGGGGGGGGGGGGGGGTGGGGGGGGGGGGGGGTGGGGGGGGACAAAAGAGGCCTGTCAGGTTCACACACAAGCCATACGAGTGTAATCTAGAAGAAGGGGTGTTCTCATTGTCTCATCAGTTTTATTGCCTCAATCAACCCTTCTACTACGTTATTTATAGAAAATTTAGTTGCTTCGGCATGCTTTGGGATCGTGTCTAAAACATCATAAGTAAAAAATCATATCACTTGGGTAAAAATGTATAAAATGAAAATGAATTATCAAAAGGTACTCCCTTCGCTGAGACTCTATCCCAGGTTTCTCAACGTATATAAACGTGGGATTAAGATTTACTTTTTCTTAAAACTGAAATATGTTATTTTTACCAACTTATACGTACAAAGTAAAATTACAGTCCTGATTACAATGTAAGTTATATTCTCATATTCACTATATTGTTACTTTATTCTAACAAGTTACTAGGAAGATGTACATGTCAACAGCCCTTAATGAGGAAATGTCCACCAGTCTCAGAGGCAAACTCAAGACAGATTGCCCAATTAGACGTGACTTGTCTCTAGGCAATATACTGCTATAACACTGGGGAAACTGTGCAGTTCTTGCCTGAATCTGGCTAAAATTATTACAAAAATACTTTTCCCCAAAAATGTTAAAGATTGTTTAAAACGTATTACAATATTATGTGGGACAACTATAATATTAATAACGTTTAACGAATATTACTGAAACAGTATTGGCTTAACAAGGCTTTTGGCATGACGAAATCTCTAAATAGTACGAATATTTATATATTACTAAAAGAAAATTTAATTATAATTTAAAGTTTATATTGCGTAGAAATGGTTTTTTAGTAGGGATTGCTCTTGCACATTTATTAATTTGTACTGATTAAAGAATGAAGAAATATTTTTATTTAAATTACTGATGAAGAAATAATTAATCACGATGATGATGAATAAAATATGTTTACAACCAAGTATAACGGAACTTGTCGCTCAAGCTGTACCTGATCGACCACTCTGACAAGAGTGCAACGACTGAAAAGAAGAAGAATAACCAATCATTCATTAAATTTTACTGGAATAGACTGTGGAATAGGCCTACCGGGGAAACCACATTAAAAAACGCGCTATGGTACACCTCATAGGTGGCGTGGAAAACGTGTACATATTATAGACATTGGCAGCGCAAGATAGTTCTGTAATTGTTTTTTTCTCAAAAAATGGTTGGTGTTATGAAAAAAAGCACAAGGACATCTTTTGTAAATAATTGACCGGACTATTAAAACTATGTATCCATTGTTACAGGCTGAGGCTACTGGTATTGTTTGTAGTTAGTAACCAAAACGGAAAGTGGGTGTAAAGTTATAGATATCCTTCAGATATAGGAATTGTCTATACCTAAGGCTTTATTCGTATTTCTATAATTGACCCTAGCATACGGTACGTGGCTGTTCGAAAACTATTCCTATCTTATATACTCATCTTATTATCTTCCAATTATACGTTATTAAAATTTTCAAATAATACAACAGTATTTTATAAACTATTCAGAAAAATTGAAAATACATGCCATGTTAATTTTCTTTAGAAATAAATTTCATGAAAATTTTGTAATTCCCACAGTAAGCATTACTTGAGATTGTATAATACAAACAAACCCAATGAATGGGGCTGCAAACTCTACGTTATTTATAATGATAAAGGGTCTTCTTACAAATTTGAAATCTACAACAGCTTAATTAGAAACTCCTCTAAGTGGCGAACCGTGATTTTAATACTACTGGAAATGTGTTAGCAAGAGAGGTCCCAATAAATATAAACCACACCATATATTGTGACAATTACTACTCCAGTTTGCCCTGGTTTCATACCCTCACAAAGAAGGAATATTCATGATGGGTACATTTCGCAGGGATAGGACTTCCGGATTGCCCTTTCAGTTCCGAAAAAGTCCGAGGGAACTTTTGATAAGTGGATAACATTTGTCAATGAAACTCCTGTATGTGGTTTTTTGGCACGAACAACCAGGTTTGTGACGCTTGGTTCTACTTTCTGCGGAGGTCTCCCTCTTGATAAAAATAAAGACGTATGACAGAAAAGGATGTGGTATTTAGTGGAATTCCTTGCCCAAAGATAGTGAAGATCTACAACAAGCAAATGAGTGAAACTGACCAAATGGGCTCTTATATTGGCAGACATCAAATTATAATAAGAAAAAGTAGTATTTTTGTTTGCTGTACTACTTAGTTGACATGGCTGTTGGATTCTTCATTTTTTCCAAGAAAAAAGAAAAAAAAACTAAGTCAAGAGGAGTTTAGGACAGAACTGGCTGTTTAGGTAAGGAGGAAATTCCCAAAAAAGGAAGGCTGTCATCTCAGAATAATGAGCAAAAAGCGAAGAAGAGAATAAAAACAGCATCAAGACCTCATGTACCCGTAGTCAAGGACAAAACTGGGGAAACTTTGACCAATCTGGGACGAGAAGAGGAACCGTTTTAAAATGTATAATTGCAACATTTGTGGGTCTATTGAGACCAACATGACTCCAGATTCCATATCTCTGGACAGCGTCAAATGTCAGGCATTGCACTAAAACAAAAGTGAACTGAAGCAAACTTAACATTCGAAACCTACGTTTTTTTACAGTGTATTACTTAGTACCAGTAAATTAGTAAATTAAAAAAATAAAATACTGAATTTACGTAGATACGTTTACGCTAAAAAATATTAACGTGACAAGGCACAACATATCACTCAGAACTACAAAATTGTAAATTAATACTTGAAGATTTCAATAAATAATAATTTTTAAATAAATAATAAATAATTTCAAACGCTGATAACTGATAAAATGTGTCTGGGGTTTACTAGTAAACATGTTACATTCATTGTTTTACTCATTGACAAATAGTTTTAGGAATTCACCAGAGATTTTCAAATCTCGTTATCATAAATTTACTTTATTTCTAATGTGGCTAAATATAGTTATAAATAATATAAAATATAATAAAATAGAAATAACATTGCCATTATGAGGCGAACATTAAAATGTTTGTTATAAAACAATGATCTTATTTCAATTGAAATAAATGTATGCGTGGTTAAAAAGATTTATAAACGTGCCTTATAATTATTAACCACATACACTATCAAAAGTTCATATTTCATAATCGTTAAAAAGGTTAATTGCTTTGCTAGCTGCACTTGCAATGAAAAACAAACTCCAAATGTGGTGTACATAGCTGTTTCAATTAGTAATTTATTTGCCTAATGGTTTTAAAACTTCCAAAAAGTTAAGTACTTGATAAATAAATGACAACTTTCAGTAAAAATTACAAAACCACCAGTAACCAGTAAACACGTGGACTGCGGTAGACAGCTTATGGCGCAGAATAAGTGTTACACAATATAAAAGCAGTGTGTTACATTTATAATATTTGTAAAGAATATGGTATTATTGTAAGAAAGTAGGACTATGACGTAGTTTACTAAAATATTATAAACATAAATATAAAACAGGAAATATTGGAATAGTATAAGATTTTTATAACCAAGTTTACCTGCGGTGTGGTAGACTTGCTAATTTATTGATTAAAAAAATTCAGAAAATTAGGGATAAATTAATATTCATCGTGTGTAAATGTCATGTTAGTTATTGGTCTTCAGTTTTCTATTAATAAATGTATTAAAATTAACTACTTAAACCATTATGAAGTATCAATAATTAGCCAATGAATTTAGCCTGAAATCCTCTCATTTATCTTAACATCACAGGCGTACTCGATTAACTTCTATTCCAGCCATTATGACATTAGAACGTTTCCTCAGCTTTAGGCCCGCAAAATCTATTCATCTACTACAATTTGTTCTAATAACTGGTGGCTAGCATACGATAACCTTCTTATATTTTTAACCCAAAGAGTACTATTTATTAATAGTTATTTTATTTAAATATTGATAAGGATTGTTAGGGGAATACGTTAGGGAGCAGGATTATTTATTAACAAGGCCTCGAACAGCTTGAACACTCAATTAGAATTCTTTTAATGGATATATTTTTACTTTGATATAGTGTACCAGTTTATAAATTACAAACTTCAGGTTTCATAAATGATTGTTTGTTTCGAAATATAACATGTCCTATTTCAATACATCCTTGTGTTTAACCTAAACGGGCTCTATTCCTAGCACATTTAACGTGTGTATATGTGTGTATGCAGTGTTTGCGGGTGTGTTTTGGGGATCTAGAGCTCTGAACATCGAAAAGTTCGTAGAGGAATTCAGTCCTAACATGAGTTTATTTCAATTGTAATTTGCTGTGTCAGACCAAAAAATGATGTAAACAAATTAAATGTTGAAAAATTAATAATCCTCAAAATATATCACTCATGGCCATCGCAACAAAAGCAGCCCACGCAGCAGTTACGTTGTCGCTACTTTTCACTTTGTGTGAGTGCTATAAATTATGATTATATAATTCTGTTTTCAACCACTGTACTAGTTTTCAATAAAGTAAATTTTGTAAAATGTGAGTAAATGTTTAACAGAAATATAAATATATTAATTAATATCAAATGCTTTTAACTATATGTTTATATTAAAAATATGAGTTTAAATTCGAACTTAACCCATTAGTGCATAAGGATTTTATCGTCTTCAATTTTGGGGTTTTTCCTTAAAACTGTTTTAAATAGTTCCAGGAGGCCATGTAAAAAATAGTCAAAAAAAATCTTATCATCCCAGCTGTTTAAATAAAGGGGCGTCCCATTTTTGGGACGCTATGCATGGAGACATTTACTTGTTATTTGTCATCGGCTCATTTAGTCATCCTGTATTGATCTAACTGTTATCTCTATGATGCGGTTAATGGAATAAAACAAATTGTTTACATTAAAATTTTTTTTATTTAACAAAATATTAACTTTATGATAAGCCATAATCAAAAAGTTATGATGTTAAAATCAAGTAGATTTTAAATTAAAATTAAAGACAAAAACTAATGTATAAAGAAAGAACGTTTGTTTAAAAAAAATTGAATCGTAAGACATTTTTTTGGACTAAACCACTTATTCTTACACTTAGTTTATTTGTTCACTGTGAATGGTTAGCCTATAAAGCACTTCAGGTGCAGCCCAACATCACACTTGGAACACACAAATGTTGTCTTTTTCTTGCAGTGCGCGCATCTCCGTTGGGTCTCATCTCTTGAGGCCAATGGTTCTGGTTGTCAAATCTTATGTCGTGCAGAGGATTTGGCTTTATTTTTCCTTGACTTGATTGCTTCCCATGTTTTTTCAAAATAGTCCAATGCTAGATTTCTTCTAAATTTCAACAGCTGGCCAATACAATCTTCTTTTGGTAGAAGCTTTTTGTTTAGGATCCAGGCATTCGAATACGCATACGTCAAAAAGATAAACAAATATTGGCCACCTACCATTTTGCGTTGGCGCATTCTTGTTCTATAGACAGCGACATTTTGGTCCCATAAGGTCAACGCCCCCCTATACCTTTGTTATATGATGAAAATACCGTCGGTTGAGGTACCTGTACTTTAGCTCTCTTTGCCCTTGACCCACCTGCTTGCCCATTCCAACAGAAAGATTTTCGAAATTGGGTAACAGCAGTTACTACACTGTTATCTACCCATCTGACGAGCATGACGTCTTCAGATGCGCGAAAGTCATACGACCCTCTCCTTTCTGTCTTCATATCACTAGGATTTTTCAAAGGGCATTGGTCAGTTCTATCTGACCTCTCAGTTCCGGTTGTGCAATACTTTTCTTTGGCCAAGTATCTTACGAGGGGCACTGAGGTGAGTTGTCTATGAAGATTTTATGGCCACTGTCACTGGGTATTTCTGCTTTTTCAAGTAATCGGATGACTATATCGCCTCCAAGTCCAAATTTAGTTTCTCGGGATGGATCTTTTCCACTGTAAATTTCAAATGCATAAAGATACCCACTTGATGAACATATTGCCCAGTTTTAAAACCAAAGCGTATAGGTTTTCCTTTTATGTACTGCTTGGCATAGTGTTTCCCATAGTAAGGGATCATGCTTTCATCAACAGACAATTTTTCATCGATTCCTCCATGCTGAATAAATGATTTGTTTAGAGCGTCAATTATCGGTTTTATTGTATAAAGCCTGTCATTTGGATCCAAAACGGCATTGTCGTTCAAATGGAGAAAGCGGAGGATTGTTCAAATCTGTTACACCCGCATACTTTCCGATAGCAACTTTGGCACATCATCTTGGCGTGACCAATACATTCTTTTGTTAGGATATTTGGCATATCCTGACATGAGCATACCTCCAAAAACTACTAATAATTCATCCTTTGTTACATTTAAATCAACATTTTTCTGCAATGCATACAAATTACTTTGATTCAACAATCCAAATTTAAAATATCATCAGAAAAAAATAATGAAAAAAACTAAAGGAGTTTGACATTCCATAGCCTCATCAGAACATGGTGTTGGATCACACTTTGTGTGTTGAGAAAAACTAGGCTCCTCTGTTTTCCATTGAGTTATACGGGCCATTTTTTGTTTAAGAGCTATTTCTTTTGCTGTTTATTTTTAGTTTTTGGATTGTTTTTATTTGTATTTGTCAATTTTTGTTTTTTAGTTGAGGGTAGTGCATCTTCAGGATCTGAATCGCTCATAACAGCATGTGCCTTCTTAGTTTTGATATTCCGTTGAGGACGTTTCAATGACGTTCTACCAGAAGAAGTACTTGGTACAATGATAGAAGTAAGCGGACTACATATCTGAGATTGTGTCTCTTCCAAACCTGTGTCTTGATCATCTTTGCAGGTCTGTCTGAACTTCACAGATGCTCCCAAGTATATTTCGACCAAGATGGTTGAGATTGCCTTCATGATCATCGTCCTGACAGGTCGCTGTCCACATCAGTGTCTACTCCGTCGATGGGGGGATGACGAAATATGTGACGTTCTTGATCATCATTACAGGTCTCGAGTTTCCGACAGAATTTCAGCAACAGATAGTCTGAAACAAATTTGAACTGTTAAACATATATTTAATTGTGAAAGTAAAATTATAATGATGAAAAGAATAATTGTTAGTACTAATAGGCTAACTACAACCATGATAAAGTCTGGGTGCCATAGTGTCCTTTTTTTGGGACGCATGAAAATACAAGTAAATGAATTTGAAAGTATTTTCAAAAACTAATAAAAAAGCAGTTTTATCCAATCTTTGTAATGTTAGTAACTAGAAAAATAGTATTTCAAGTAATATTAACTACATACAATATCATAAATATAAATAACTTACCCGTCATGCGTGACTCGAAAGCTGTTGCTTAACAATTTGTCATCTGTAGTTAAGAGGTTATGATGTAAGTGGTGAACCACGTGCTCTCTCCCACCACTGCCTTCTGTAGAATGCAGTGATGCCAACACAAACTATAAACAAAACAAATTACCCCTTTTATGAAATTTTTTTCCCTGCGTCCTTTTTTTGGGACGTTATGCACTAATGGGTTAAGGTGACTCATACACCTATGAACATCTGATAAGTGTTTGTGTTATGTATTGGTTTTATTTTACATATCAGTACGTCATTACACTCTCATTTAACATAATATAAAAGTATTGTATATTAAGAAGGAAGATGCAAGATTCTATAACGGATACTAATTAAGGCGTTTTTCACCTAATACTGAAATATAATTTTTATTATTATCACATTGTTACTTCAGATTTAACGTACATGAAACGGATTTCAAATAAAATTGTGGAACAATACCAGCAATGTTCTAGTAAACTGGATGCTATCAAAAACAGGCCTTCAAAACATATACTTTTGTGTCAACTGTTTAAATTGTTGTCCATATGAAAAGTGGTATGATTGGGTTATAAGGATTTTAAAAATGACTTCGTGATGATAACTTATACATCAATGTTTTCAAATTTATTATATATTGATAAATTATTTAGGAAACATTTCCACAGTTAGTTAAATTTACTATCCTTTGCCACTAAATCCCATTAAAATATTCCGAGTACACAATTAAGAATTAATTAAAAAATATACATGTAATCCACTTTAACTAAATTAGACTACACAAAAGGCATATGTGTGTGATAAAAGAAAACTACATAGATACGACACAACAAAGTAGTGATACTTATCTACATATGTTACGAGTTCCTATTACCTGAGGAAATGGGCAACATCGTGATAGACAATCTACGAGAATTACATACGTGATTACAGTGTTTATACACCTTATGTTATCTCTAATCTTTAAAGGTACTCTTTGTTAGTTATTTGATTTTGTATAGCACTTGCATACATCTTCCCTTAAGCAAAACTAAATTAAGAGGTAATTGTAAAATACTAGTACGGTACTTTATTTTTAATAAAAAATCTTTACATTCTCGTCATCTCCTGCGGTCAGATATAAACATACATCATTCAGAAAGAAATGTTTTACATCCCCCGGCAAAGGAAAAAGAAATTGTGTCAGCCCACTAAGTGCATCAATGATCCTCAGCATTCCATGCTTGGACATGATGTATTATATAATACATTCTTGTCTATGTACAAATGAATTTTCATGCACAATTTAAAGTCTAAAGATGGAATATTTATCAAGAGATATTGTCACGTGATACATTCACTTTTTTTCATTTATTTATGTACATTTCCATAGCATTGTTTTAAAGAGAAAGAGAAGTTCTCGTGACGTATGGGGGTTACTACAACACAAGAGTGCGATGAAATAAAATGTTGTCACCTACTTTTAACGTTGATTTCCTTTTCCATTCTATTAATTTTTTTGGCCACTGTATAAATAAGCTGCATGTGTTACACGTTAACATTCATATGATTTTAAGCAGCTTGTTTACAAAATTATTTTACTCTTATTTTCTCATTGCTATCTTGGTTACCTATAAGAGGAATGAAAAATATTTACTGACGCTCATTCAAAATACATGCAGTGACATTGCACAATAATCGAAAACATTGGTAGTTATATTATAGAAATGAAGGTTCATGCAAAATTTCAAGTCTATATGTCAGTTCGATTTCGACATATCGTGTGGATAGACAGACAAATAAATTTTGCTATCCCCACGAACGATCGGCTTCGCTAACACTCAGCCAACAATATAACTTAGATTGTTAAAATTAAATATAGTTTTGTAATTTAAATTTGTTTATAAATACAAATCATGTAACTCCCTCCAGCCATCCTGCATGTACATACTAATATGTAATGTAAATTATTAATAATCCGTAACTTCCGACTTTCCTTTGGACTTGACTATAAGATGTCGTAAAACTTTGCTTGAATTCCTACCACTCCTGGTGAAATATTAAAAAAATATATTTTTCATATCTTCATAAATAGCATCTTCAAGGGCTGTGGCTTCACCTTCATGGAGAAATATAAAATAATTTGAAATCAAAACCCGAAAACCCATATCTAAATCTCGATGACGTTAATAAGAGGAATACAATTTTAAAAAAATGAATACTTTGGTTCAGTATGTATTATGAGAGGTATCCATAAAAGCTAGCATTACTAAAATACAGTATCCGTCCGTTTCTTTAGAGGAAAATACGTCTATCTTTATAAAATTTCTTTATATACAATTCTCTACTCCTAAAAAAGTTCGGGAAAATTAATATTTCCTATTAAAATATTGTTAAAAAATTACTTAAGAACCCATAAAAAATATTCGCTGTTACTGAGGAATAATCAGGTAGCAGCCGTAAATTAATTTTGTGACCAGTCATATTTGAGGCATGATAAACAAGCTTTGCAATAAATGGAATCGTTATCGGTAAAAAAAAAATAGTTATAAGGCCCAACAAGGAATTTATTTTTATGTATTTCCTTTCAGATTGTTCATCAATTTGTTCAATTGTGTGGTGCTATATTTACGAATAGTTTGAAAAGTTAATTAAATTTCAAGCTGGCGTAGAGTATTTCTTTCTGTAACATATTCTCTTTTATATGAATAATATACAGAATAAAATAGTAGAAGAAAGAGACAAAGAAATGCTATTCATGGAACATGGAGCATCTTTCCGATTCAAATATAGTTGTTTATGATGATGATGATATTAAAAAAAAGACACTTTAATTACTAATAAAAGCTCATACAATTATGTGGAGCACAAAATCATAAATCTTAATGGTCCTTAAGTTTGTGCTCTTATTTTTATGAAAAAGATACCTATCTGTAATTATAAAAAGGTGTCAGTAAAAATTTTCATACAAAATGTTTCTATGGTTTCTGTTAAAGCTTTAAGGAATACTTTGTAGTAAAAGACTGCATCTATTCATTTTGTGCATTTATTAAGGATTAAGGATAACATCTTAATCACGACTTGAAGTATTATCTGTGATTATTTTAGTTCAAAGATTTTATTCATTATTAAATTTAATCTTAGATCAAAGATCAAAACTGAAATCTGAGATCATAGATATGAACACTGTTACTTAGTGAGTACATAAAAATTACTGTAGTAAACTTTGCAGGCTTAAATTTTAATTCCATTAGCCCCAAATGTGTATTTCAAACAAAAGTATATAATGAGAAAATATAATTAAAGTTGAACCAAACATTTTAATTTTTTAAATCTATGTAACTGCCAGTATAAACCTTGGAATGGGTGCTTGAGGGTTACTGAAAAACTATTATATTTCAATGAAATAAATGTGAGTCTATCTAAACATGGAATTTGAATGACTGGTGCCTAAGCCAAACTGTTTACATTATTATTGTTTGGTAAGGTTTTGTAATACTTTTATATACAATTTTATCTATTTTTGAAAAGGTTACTAATCTTCGGTATTAATTGAGATAGCCGAGACACAATCTGCATTACACTTTACACAGGCAAACAGTTTTTCTTTAAATCGATACAGGAGTTTTCGCTATGAATATAATAGTTCGGCTAAACTACTTTTAGCTGTACTACACAAAAATTCAAATTTTAGGATTGTTTTCTATATTATTAAAGTTTTTATTTCCTTACTTAACGAGTTATATATCTTTGAATTGCCACCCAATTAACGTATTATATGTTTTCAGAATTTATAGTATATATAGTGAAGAGGCTACTTTTTGTTCTATTTTAAAGATGGTATTTTTGAGTATCTTTGAGTTGTAATGCTATGATTTTATGATCACTAGTTATGCATAAATTTTGAACTTAGAGAATCTTTATTATTTTTACATCTGTTCTAACGAGTTTAGCTAAAACCTTTCACCAAGAATTACTAGAATTCAAAAGGATTTTTATAGCTCGCCATACGAGTTTATTAAGTAAACAGAATACTACGTCAAGTCTATAAGAACGAAGAACATTTATAACCAATTCATTTACTACCAATCTAAACTTCCATAATTATTGAATAACATTATTTATTAGAATGAAAAATTCATACGATGATAAATTAGGTTTATTTCTTTATACTAGTGATTTTTATTAGTTTTTGGGGGCAAGATTTAATGACATTAGGCCAAATTTCCATGAGAATTATAAGCAAAGACTGATTTAGGTAATTTGCTAGACCATAACTAAACACTTAAATCATACCAACCGTAAAATTAATTATTATTTTAATTTTTGTTCCCCAATGAACTTAGATTTAATTTTAAGCGGTATATCAACAAAGAAATCATTCCGTATATTTCATTGTTTCCTAATATGCTTTACTTTAGGCAATAGGAAATGACAGCAGTTCTAATACAGACCTTACTGCTTTAAAACACTTGAGGAAAGACGCTTGGGGATGAATACTCAATGTATTCCGACACACAATAAAACAATTGCAGTTAAAACTCTTCACTCCAATGGAATCAGGCAGGCGCGATGTTTTATCGTCCTGGGGACTGAATAGTGATCTGCCACATTCACAGCCTTATCTGCTAGATCCTTGGACCTTAACTGCATTGCACCACATTTCCTACACTATTATTCCCACAGATGTTTCTTATATTTTGCATTGCATCTTATAATTGGATTGTTTCATACAATAGGACTGGTCTTACAATTTAATTTGACTTCGTTTTAGAATCAAGTTATTCATATTAGGCTACTAAATGCACCAACGTAAAATGAAAAAGTTAAAGGTATTTTATTCGTAATCTAACCATTAATTGTGTTTTTTTACTAAATGCTACAAAACGTAACACATTTTATTGGGGATTTCTGAATACTAAAGAAAGATTATATCTCTTTGTAATACATGTTGTCCAAAAATTTACAATTAGCAATATCATGTGTGGGCTAAACAATATGAGCAGCTAAAATATGCTGGTTTTATTGAAATAGTTTCAAAAACCACGGGACAGTACTCTATAAAAATTTCGGTTTTATAAAAAAAAAATCGGTTTTTAAGAACTGATTATAGTTATAAACCCAATTTTATCAACAACAAAAAAAAGAGCGGAAGTCTCGTATATTGTGTTACTAAAAGACTTAAATAGGGAATTTAATTCAATTATTGGTAGAATGTCAAGTGTTGTGATAATTGATAGGTATTCCTGAATTATAATTTTTATAATTAATTATAATCATACGCTAACCACTTGAATTTAACAAGGTCATCAAAAAACCTATAGTTCAGGTAATCTTCAACGCCATTTATTGGCAGCTTAGGGCAATCTCATCTAAAGTTATTGGAAATCCGGTATAGCTGGGTCAGGTAATTTACCCACCTATTCCTCGTGTTCCAATGTGATACCGGAGCGGCGCCGGCGCCAATATATTTATCTCAATTTCTCCATTATATTCCTCTGTCATCGTTTATACGATATGTTGATCTTTATATGTTCTTCCTAATACAAGTAACTTATCATTAATTTTAAGTTACATTGAATTCGTATATTAGTCAAGGACCTACTATGAGGTTGTATGTATAGTATCAAATCGCGATGCTGCCGTATAATAACCAATATTATTAATATTTACCTAAACAAAATATAAATTACATTTTTAAGGTAAATATGTTGTGACTAATTTTTACAAGCTATGTTGATGAAACAAAGCATAATATTAAATTGACCATAGGTAATGGTCACGAAAATCGTCATTTTTTGGTATGTGACATAAATAACTTTATTTTATTTGAGTTATTGACAATGCTCAATCCACAATCACTAAACCGCGAGCTCCCGATACACGTATAATCACTAATTGAATATTACTAGACCGCATAAACCAAACCGTGTCATAGACCGTTTGTGATCTATCGAGCAAAGATGCTGGTCTCCGCTCACCCGCTCTGAAATTCTTTAAAATATGTTAGCATTTGATGTGTGTTTTTTTAAAATGAACTATCGTGAATTGATATTGTGCTGTAATTTAATATATATATATATATATATTATATTATATATATTTAATTAATTATATATATATTTTATATGTCTATCATTATGATATTCTAACCTTTAAAATCATCCATTACCAATAATAATTATAAACAAATAACATTGGGAAATTGTCAAGATTTTGTCATGCCTTTGCTTTATGGCACTTGAATGGATTTTGCACTTTCTCTATGAGCCTAGTCTACTCGTAAGGATATAGTGTAGTTTTAGGCAGATTCGAAAAATCTAAACTTACTCATTACCAGTTTAAAAAATGTTGTGTGGTGAATATAAATATTTACGATTAAACTAAATGTTTAAAATCTGTTTATACAGACATTTCCATTTTTGTATGATTAGAGATATTTTGCATTTCAAAATACTGCAATATATTCACGTACAACGCCTGATTATCCTGGAAGATATCGAAAAATTACATGGGAAAAATGTGTTTGTTCAATACGTTACGAGGCCTTATCATCAATTTTATTGCTTATGACAACGTGATTGTGTAGAATGGAATGGAAGGCGCTTGTCATCATTTATGTAATTTATGCTCATATGATGATTTTTATGTGCAGTTTCGGTGCGGTTGTAATACGTATATTGTATTTATCAATTTGAAATAGAAACATAACCCCATTAACAATATGGTGCTCTTTATAAGGCGTGAATCAGAAAAGCTTGTTCATTTCCTGCCATACCTTGATTCCATTACTTACTAATTAAAAATATGAAACCAATTCTTCTATCCAACCTAATATTAAAATAAGTATTATTTAAGTCTCCTATCTTGTTTCCACAACCACGTGTTGCGTAACATGCTGTTGCTATTGATGAATGCAAAATTTTAAGCCAAAAAGCACAATTATCATCATATGTTACAGACCTCACATCAATGTTTTACACGCCGTAGTCATATATTCATTACATTAAAATGATTTATGATTGTATCAGCTTATTACAAATTTGCTTAGTTACTCATTACTGGTTTCGATAGAACCAATTTAATAAGTTCTGTACACTAAGTTCCAAAGAATGACAAAACAATTATGCTTGAACTTTACTTTACAATTACTATTGTGCAAAATTACAAATCCTTTTATGTCAATTCTTTTCGAATAGCGAATGACTTGGGACAGACAAACAAACAAATAGGGCAGAATTGAAATGTTACAACCACTCAGGAGGTTGATTACTTATCTAGCCTTTGTCAGTCAAATTTGTTAACCAGAGAATGTTGAGAACTGATGAATTAAAATAATAAAATACATTTACCGTTTCCACTGTGTGGAGTCTCACAACTAATTTAAACATAAAAAAGTAGGAATATATAATAAACAAAACTATTGAGGGGTGGTTACAGAATTAATTACAAATTATTTAACTTCTTAAATATAATAAATTCGGAAATCAGTATCCTGAAAAATGACAAATTAAAGAAAATTTAATCATTGCACAAATATAGGTTATCCTTTATAGAGTATTAGTTGAACTCTGTTCGACGTGATCATGACTTTTTGGAAGGGCACAATCGTATATCTCTTCGTTGGTTGATTGGCGAAAGTTTCCTGCTGGGGGTCGTGGAGCTGGTTTTATCACAGTTGAACAGAACGCGCTGTCATTGTGGTTACAGCAATCTAGACTAAGCCATTGTGTGGAGGAGCGGCACGGACGCGACGGGCCTAATCACGAAGCTTCTGGCATTCTCGTTATATTTATGATGGAAATAAAAAAACTACCCTATATTTTACTAGGGTACACTCCTCTCATTTTTCGGAAAAAAAGACAGGAATGTTATTTTTACTATGGGATGACTAATTCGGGAACTGTTGTTAATTTTGGATCAAAGTTAAAATTCTGTGAGCTAGCACGATTAGTGTGTTACTCGAGTCGAGTGCGTCACAACCATTACTTTCGAAGTTTACTCATAACAAGACTATCCACACACAGAGAATTATTTGTTTTTATTTTAGTTTGTTGTGTTAAGTGCTTTTAATTAAAGTTGCTGTGTGTCCAGCTTTCTAAATTTGTCAGCTAATTTTAATTGACGGTTACAAAAATTGGATGATAGCTGGTACGCTGTGTTATATTATATATTAAAACTATCATAAATAAGTAAATTTGGAGTGAAAAAACATTTTTTTAATATATAGGTAAATTTGTATTAAACAAGATGGCTTATGTGATATATTGTTGAAAGAACTACATAATGGGATGAATCGAAAAGGAAATCATTTTATTACACATTCTGTTGATGGCAAGTAGTTTCATAGTGATTGAAACTTTAGAAATGGAGAAAACATGCGCATTAAATTTATATAGGTAAAAAATATTATGTAGAAACACTTTACAGTTGGTGGTTCTTTTAAATTCTTGTTTATATGACTCTAATAATATAACAGTATACATTTTACATTAAAAGGTAATTTTCATACATTATAGGTTGCTCAACATTTTATATTTACATAATATATGGCAATTTCTTAAATATAAAACTATTTTAAAATAAAAATATTTGTTTACTAAAGTTACATTTTCCTGTAACGGCAATAACCGTGTTGTTAAAATGTATCCATAATATACAAATAAAACTATGGAATAAGCTGTTTCACCAGATTATTGACTACAATCTATCACACCCCACAAAAGTAAATGTAAGTTACATTTCATCAGTTAATATATAGATGGTGTAAAGATCTAAGTTCTACTTGGACAAATTGTCTTGTGAACGTAATGTAAACTTTGTAATGGTATTTGTATAAGAGGTTTAAAAAGATTTTGCACCTAGAATACGGAAACGATTTAATATTACTAATATCGCTATAGGCATGTCTTTGAGAGCTAGTCTACACTATTATATTCTTTTGACTTACCTTATCTATACAAGATATACTGCTCTTTTCATTTTGATCACTACTTGTTTTACAAATTGTATAATATCTTATTTTTCAATTTTCCCCAATTCGAAGGTAACGTACAAAGTTAACTATTACTGTTGTTTGTATACGCTTAAGTACGTTCAATAATAGACATTTTAATAAAAGTAATTTACTGGTTGTATTGATTTTATTGTAGCAATAAAATAAATATAAATGGTTAAGTAATTTCAGAGTTTGTAACACATTACACAACTCATCCTCATAACCTCATGCTAAACATAAGAATCAACTGTACTAACAAAGGAGACAAGAAGACCTCACGGCATCACTTACATATCTTAGACTACAAAAGGAAAAATTATACGGGTACAACCTGTAAATAAACGGTGGACATTTAGTATCTTAAAGAGAAATTGAATATAATAACACATAATCATCCATATTGAATTTTAATTTTTGTTTATATAAGTTACATATTTCTTTATGAACAGAGTGAAATCATATGCGAATGTGACAGCTCAAATGCGTTAGTTTATAACTATCGGAAAGACAATATCAAGAAAAAATATTATATTGTAACCTCCATATTGAAATGAACTTATTTTCAAAGACAAGAATGGCTCCTGATATGATGCATATCTAATGTATGGCATTTGGCTGAGCGTCATTGAAGTTATCTATGCATTTAGTAGGTGACAAATACATTCTCTGTTTGTCTTGCCGATAGAAATGAAAATTCTTTTCTTGTATCATCGTTTGTTTATACAGAGTGATTACCTGCAGTCTTGGAATTTAAAAATAAAAAAATCAAATTCTGCGCTAGAACTTTAAAAAATCGTGTATCTAAAAGTGACATGCCAAAACTCTTGCCTATGTGTACTTAGTGTTCAGTAAAAAATACCACATTACGTTTCAGTTATGTAAAACATTTACTGTAGGGTTTGGTATGCGCATGTGTATTTCATAATCACACCAAAGGCTCTTGGTTGGATTCGTAAACCAAAAGTGTAAAAATAGCTGTTCAGAAGTTCAGCCCGGCAGTAATTGTCTGAAACACCTGGATGGCCCAACGTGGACGACCTTAATGGTCGAGTGAAATTTTCTGCTAGACATTCCGTTCGTTATGTTGTAGTGGGCGCGCACACGTCCACAAATCCAGATTGAAGATATTTTAGAGTAAACCCAACAATTACGTTCACGGAATTGGCATTAGTTTGAATAATAAGAATTTGCAAGATACATATAAATAATTATGTATTTTAATGATTCCGTTGGGAAACATTCCTACAGAAATCATAGTGTGATAATACTTTACTACCATTCAGTAAAATCAGCTGTCGATTTAAATTAGGTCTAAAAACAAAAAAAATACTACTAATTTACCTAATCTGCTAGTTACGTAGGTAGCTCGGATGTCATAGCATTTATAACTCCAATTAATAGACGAGAGTGTATAATGCCGACTTACAGGATCTGCACCGCTGCACCCCTGAAACTCTATAAACATCTCCAATTTCCAGTTTGTGATGCTCTGTGGTACTTCGTTTAAAAACGATGCTCACATGTAATAATTTATTGTTTATTGCTATTTTGTATTTTATATGGAAATCCTTTTTATCATAAGTGTTAAGGTTGTTTAACTCGTGTTAAATTAAATTAAAAATGACCTAATAAGGCATCTACTTAGTATACAAACGCTTAACAGTTTATTACTCTAAAAATATTACAATAACTACTACGTTAACCAAATCTAGTTTTAACAGTTTGGTATTTGATTGAATTAAATTCCTCTTTATATAGTGTAGGGGGTTACCAAAATGTAATATGGTTACTGGCAAACTATTCAGGACGTTGTCAAACAATTATGGATAATCTCCATATTTTACTAACCCTTACTATGTGATAATGCCAAAACCAATTTGTGTAACGTCCCCTATAGAGTTTCATGATTCATTAGATCTGTTAGTGGGCATGTGTTACAGGATAAAGTTTTATTTATTATGTTTAGTAATTCGAAATTTATTTAAGAAAAGTTTTAGAGTGTAAGGGGTTATCATGGAATTCCATGTTACTTATTATCTAAATTATTATTGAATATACACTATTATGAAATAAAGTGTAATGGTTTTATTTATAATATTTTCCATTTATAACCTTCCCTCAAGGTTGTGTATGAAAAACTATTAATTGAAAAATGATCAAAAAAACGTGTTTTGAAAGCCTCAGTTTTATAACAATTTTAACAACTAATTAAATACCATGTGTTTAAACACTTCATTATGCGTTGTGAATTAAAAAGTTATTCTGAATTTTAAAATGCATTGTAATGTGGTTTGAGTTTGTAAATTTTACATATATAACATTTAAAATAGTATGACAATGATATTAAAGTGATATAAAACGGATGTGCTTAAAAAATATTGTATGCCAATATTTTCATAAGAAAATAATACAAACTTATAATTAATGCTCATCATTTAATGGTAGGTTATATAACTTAAAATCCCGCATTAAGTATTGATTTGATGTTAAACAATATGTCCTCTTCAGTAATACCATACCAACTCTGACATCCATAACAAGCGTTCGCAAGAGGGTTTTGAAACATTCCTGTTATTCGAAAGAGCATCTTCTTGGTGAAGTTTGTTGCTTCAAAACCCGCTTTGAAGGTTACCGTCAATAATACCACATAATACCAACCAATCGTATTCATGCTTACCGACGTTACACAGGTTATATAAAATATCGTTGCAAACTAATTCATTTTGAGATTAACCCTCTCTGACAATTTAGTACAGGTACAATAAGCACCCGTTTGAGTACAGTACTTTAAATAACATATCGTCCTATTCTTGTTGTATTTTTAATACAAATTATAATGTAAAACTCTGTAAATAGTTGCATATCATTTTCTTTAGATTATGTAACATATACACGCATTTAACAATGTATGAAGTTTTCCTAACATAATACGATTGTATAGAAACTATATGATAGAATAATTTCACCAAAATTTGTTCTTTTATAATTATTACTAAAGCCAACGTAATATTTGTGGGCAGAGTTATCATTTTAAAAAATATAATAGTTATAATCCACACCTAATAATACTGGATATTGTATACTTTAAAACTAAAAAAACTGGTTTTTAAGTGACAAACTAGTTTGAGGACATGCACATAGTTGAATTTGATTCTTTTTCAATACTATTTTTAAAAAGTTTATGAGCATATATAGAATCAGTTTGTTACATTTTCACTCGTATATTTTTATAAACGATTTATAGGGAGAATTTTTTGAACATATTTTTTAAATTAAAGGTTGTATATAATCAAAGAATCTCCTGTCTGGGTGTTGTCAATGATATTAACTGAATGCTTTCGAGATATTTATAGGTTTCCTCAGTGTGGAGGAAGTCATATAGTCGAGCTTTGACATTTCTTGTCAACTTTTTAATATTTTAAATGTTACAGCCCTTTATGACAATTTTTATTTGAAATTTAGCAAATTTTAGGTACTTATGACCTCCTCTGTTTTATCCCTCCAACGCATACTGTAAGTATTTCCGTACTCATTCACAGAGTTGCTTCATTATCAAAACTCTATTGTGAAGTTTTCGGATTGCATTTTTGTTCTTTTTTATTAGCTATACTGATTTTCAGAATTAACAGGGTTTAGGACATCTTACCTGAACTTATAAATATCAACTTTAAGGTCACCACACTTTTCATTTAAAAATTTTTTTAAAATAGCGGTTATTAATATGATACTATTGACATAAAGTTAAACTATAAACCTAAATCCCATGAGGTAAACATAGATAGTTAGTTTATAGACTTTATTATAGAGTCCAACCTTTTGCGGTCACCCTTATCGTAAAATAAATGCTACATGTAATTTTGAGCTAGTAAGCACTATCTGATTACCCAGTAGGATCACTTCTGGGCTTGATACGTGTTTTTTTGTTTTTTTTTTTAGTTTTTTATTCAGTTTATTTGTTTTTTTTTTTTGTTTTTCTTTTTATTTCTATATTGTGTTTTTTTTTTTTTTGTTTTTTTTTCTTTTTTTATTGCGTCATTGTATACCTACCGTTTTAAACCCACCACTGGGCACAAACAAAAACGATGTGCCACTTCAATCTGGGCGACCTTTTGGATGTCCAGTAGCGGCACATCACTAACCGCAATATGTTGAGATTCTTGGGGTTCATGGCAATTCTATAGGTCTAATCGACTGTGGAAAGATGACTGTTGGAGTTGGTGGGGTTTGCTCCTTACCTCAGAGGTTTCTTGTTAACTCACAAGGGTGTGCCACCCCCTGCCTATTTGACTGTAGAGGCTCGTTTAGAGCTGGACCTCCCCTTCTTCTTCCAGGATGACTTTGAGTGTAGTGCCCTATTCTTCTCATGGATTTCTCGATAGGAGGCGGCCCCTACTCCATAACCCTTACCCATCCTGAATATCCTATCCACTCCGGAAGCAGCGCAAAGGTTCTTACAGGACGATAAGTGCAATTTTTAAGCTTCTTATCTAGAGAACAAAAAAAGGCTATCTGAAATTATACCCCTGAATAACACCACAAATGAATGAAACCATAAAATATTGAAATGTATACCTTAACCACATGCCAAATTTAATACATTTAAAAAGTGAGAACATTTAAAATGCTATCTATGCATAGTAATTTAATGTGCATCTACTTGTATTAACGGGTATGTGTATTAACTGGTCTGTCATGTCTTTGAAACACTCTCGGATTTGACATTTAGAAGGGATAAAACAATGCAAATTGTCTCCTGTGGGAATTATAGCCGAGACAATTTGGAATATTAAAGCTCGTATTAGCTTCTACGCATTTCAGCTCGCTATTGTTAATGTTATTAAATCTAAGAATTAACTACCTGCTCACTCAAGAGCCAACATTACCTCGCCGTTCTATATTTCAGGCGGTCAAAAATACGTTATGTGACGTAAGTAACAATATCTATTTTTCAGTTTTATAAATATATGTACAAACCACAATTAAAATTACATGAATAGCTTATATGTTTTCTGACACTTACTTTCCCGTCCATAGGGGGAGTATATTTTTCAAACTAATAATAAATATAGCACTTACATTTTATTTATAAGCACATTTTGAATTGATATAAAATGAAACAAAGGATTATGTATTGAATTTTTGACCATTACTTTTCATCTCTATCTCTTTTAGTGCATGCCGAAATTATTTTAAATGTCATATTGCCTACAATAAGAATCAGAATACAACATTTATTATATTTTTAAGGTTATATGTAATATACCAACGTTTTTAGCTATTTGATTTTTATTTTGTTGTTTTTTATTAATCATGAACACATATGGAAGCCACCCAACATACTAAAACGTAAATGTTGATTTAAAAACAGGTTATGTATTTTTTATAAATAAAGTCTGTCTTTAAACATTTTATTTATCTTTGATAGGAGATATGCACTCGAATGTAAATCCACCATGTCACGTAGCCATACTAATATATTCCTGTACTATGATATATTTAAATATAATTAGTTTCATTAACTTATTGAAGATGAATTATGTTGGAGAATAATTCTGGGGAAACTTTTTAATCAAAAGGTTGTAGCGATATACTAAGATTTGGTTAAAAACTAGAAAAACTATATTAGTAAAAACCAATCTTCTCATAAATTTCTGAGATATTACCTTTTACTTCTCTAAAAATATTTTAAGGTACTTCAGGCGTAAACAATACTAACAAATATTTGATTGAATAGCTCCTAAAAATATTTTTTCAAAGAAACATTGAAAAATTTAGGTCGAATAAAAAATAATAAATGAATTATTTATTTCTATGATTTCAAAAATGCACTTTTGTCGTGTACGTCCACAGCCAACCAATAGATAATAACATTTAAAATTAATATATTCCAATAGTTTTTAGACACAGTTACCTGGAAATGATTTTAATGCTGGAAAAAAATATAAAAGTAAGGTATGTAGTAGTGAGTGAAACGTTAAGACGGTATTTTTAACTTTCCTTCTGGCCCAGGTTCCAGATATTTTAGAGCCCTCCTCTACAGAATAAATACACTATTTAAATTATACTGACCAAATAAAATCCCAGAATATAATACCGCGATTACCCACTTCTCGCTTTTAACTTCCAAAGTACGTAAGACTTGTTAGATGAGAAACTCCTTTTAAGAGGGACAAACTGGTTATAATTTACAGAGTAATATTAATGCAGAGATCAATATTTTACTAAATGAATTTGGTGTGACTTTTCTACATGAAATCCTGTTTCATAGAACAGGAGTTCTACCGAATAAGTTTTCAATGAAAAATGGGACTGATAATTCTGGCCTTGATGACTGGTTCAAACATATTAAAATCGACCTACAAGAAATAACTGAATACCCTTTTAGGATAATATCCCTTGATACCAAAAAGTGTTAGGTTACTTAAGGAGAATAGAACGTTCTCAAAACAACGAATGCTCGAGGAAAGGTCGCAAAACACCCTAAAGCTTTACTTTCTGATTCAAACAAAGATAAAAATCATTGTTTTGTTACTTTATGTAACCGAAATATTGCGTTGGTACACGATGCTTGGCATGAAGCCACAAACTGGCAAGGTTATAAAAGATCGTTATTTTAAAATAAAATGATATATCCAACTTCTTGAACACAAAACCTTCTTAAATTATTTTTGGGTATCACTTAGTTTAAGGTATATTGGTTCAGTAAGTGATTTGAATCGGATGCAGAATTATCCTTAGTAATAGAAATTGTTTTCAGATGTTGGTTCAGTGGAAAAATCCCCCTTGAGTTATGGAACTATGAGATTTATATATTTCTTGAACATGAGGATTATAATTAACGTTTGAAGATAAATCGAAAGATATCTGCTGACTGGGTATTTCGCAAGGAATTAAAATGCTTCAAATATCTTTGAATTACTATTATTTAAAAACCTAAATAGGAGTAATTAATGGGATCATGACTGTATCGATTTTGAACCAGCAATTCACGTTATTAAAAGTGTTTGTTTTTTCAAAGTGTTAGCTATGTGCAATGAACGATGTTTTTCTAAAAACAAGGCTACCTCTGATAGACCATAGAATTGTTTGGCATCCACTTCCAGCTAGCACACTTCTACACGAACGGACCAAGCCTAGATCTGCAGGTTTTGATAAAATCTACGATGTTTCAAATCAAAATCAATCACAATCAAATCAATTGTTATATTGAGTTGATGCCAATAAATTCGTCAGCACTATAAAAATGCTTGCGACACTAAAAAGCGTTCTTTAAACGAGTTTTTAACACCTTCGGCCGTTGGGCATTTCTTAATTGATCTGGCCAACTTGTTGATTGACAGAATACCTGCCTGGGAGGGGCAAAGTGTTCTGTTAATCCCCCGTCCAGTGTCTTCCAGTTCGGTAGGCATCTCTTGCCTCTTGTTCGATACTAGTGTATCGCCACGGCCCTGTTTAATGAACATTTGGACAAACAAAGATGAGCTTGTCTCAGAATGTAGAAGAACATGGCAGGAGTCAACTGTTGCAAGGTTTTGAAGGCTTTTTGCACGATTCTCGGGAATTTCATTTTTGCGATTATGCGAATCGCTGGCTTCTAAATTTTTGGATTGCTCGGAAGAAAGAAATGGTTGTTTGCGCTGGCTCCCCATAAAACACCAGACCGTTTAAGTGAGGTGGGGGTAGATCAAGCCATTAATACGCCGTCATCAGTACTGAGTAGGGCAGTACTTGGCTAAAGACCTAAAGACATAAATTGCCTGAGGACAGTCTGGAACAAATCGTGGTCAATGTGAGACTCAAGTGAATCATCGATCTAAGGATTATTCCCAGAAAAAACTTTGAAACATTCCGACTTCATCCAGCACTGTGTCTTCTATTTATAGTACGGCATGCACCGTATTGAGATTTCATGATCGCAGTGCGAAAGTCAGGACGTTTGACTCTTGAATAAATTTGCTTTGATGTGGAGGCTATTGAAATGTGGACCACAACTGTGACGTCGAGAAAACTTGGTTGTTCCAAAAATAATTTTGATTTGCTGTAAAAACAAAGTGTTGTGTCTTTCAGCATACCCTGCACAGTGTCACGTGCAGTAGTGTTGAAGTTCTATGTCATTGACATAGATGGAGAAAAAAGAATTGGACTGAGGAATTGATCCTTGAGGGAACTCATATCTCAGCTGCAACGGGCTCGAAAATAATTTGTTTGAGATTTGAACAAGCTGTTTTTTGCGGCTTAGAAATGAGCTAGCTACTGATTGAAGAGGCACGCCTCGGATGCCATGGGATTCAAGTTTGTCAAGCAGCTTTCCGTGGTCGACACAGTCGAATGCTTTAATTAAGTCGAGAAATACACTTAAAGTGAGATTTTCGACTTTCTAACCTCTTACCACCATTTCAAACACAGACTCACAATTGCATCAATTGTCGATTTGCCCCTCTGAAACCGATTTGTTGTTCAGAAAGAAGGTTGTGATTATTAAAAAACTGAAGCATTCTTTGTAAAAAGATTTTTTCAAAATTTTGATCAGAACAGCAAATAGTACTACTAGTGGCTAATACTAATAGTACTAGTGCTTCAACACGGCTTTATAATAGTCACATCGGCATCTTCAACCACCCTTGACTTTGGGTCATTGATATTTTTCCTTATTGGGAGTAAAATACATCAATTCGGAGAGTCTGAAGATTTTATTACGGGAAGTAATTTGTTGTTAAAATTGTGGAGCACTAATTTTTTATTGAAGTAGGAGTATTTAAGATATATATTTTTTTTTAAGCAAAATTTCTACAAATCCGGGTATCAACAAAACTCCTTCCTCCGAAAATATTATGCAAAATAATAGTACTCGGATAGACTTATCTTGCTACGATCCCAGTAAGGCCAGGATGGTTAGATATTGAACGGTCTCAATCAGCCAAATTGAAATATTAAATTATCAGTATTATATTTTATTTTTATTCAACATAAATGTATTGATTATTTATTATAAGAGTAATGAATATTGTTCAGACATTATATTGGGTTTTGCAATGCAGCAGGAGAGAAATTTTTTATTTCATATAACATATGAATTGTAAGTTCAGATCTGTCACAAGTAAGATCTGAATAACGTCTCTATAAAGAACAAATGCTCCTGTTAAGTTCGCAATAATCACGTAGGAGGTGTGCTGAATCTGGTGAGGTAGTGTCAACGGTCGACGCCCACTCTTTGAGGAATTTGCAACCTCAATGAGAAGGTGTAAAGTCCATTGTTTTGCAGGACTCGTGCTGGAGAACGCGTGAAACTAACTGGATATCGCTTCCTTCGCTCTCTTTTCCGTTCTGAATTTTATAAAAACGATTTTTGTAACTAAATTATAAAGTAAATTTAATATGTATCCTGATAATTAAGAGTATATTGTTTTATTCAGTCACCGAAGAGATAGGTTGATTATTATTTCACCTATTTAACCAGGCTTGGATCCGTCATTGTGTTTTAACGAACCAACTCAAGAGTATTCAGATTAAATTTAGGTTTGATCGAGACCAGGAATCACAACCATTGTGGTTATGTCTACAATAGGTAAATGGGCTCGATATGCGTGCTTGTATCTCAAACTGTAATCATGGACATAGAGCCTCGTGAGTGACGTTATGTTGAATACTGTGTCTCTGTTTGTATCCCTCCAGCTAGCCTCAAGTATACAATTCCTGTGCTTCAATGTTACAAAAGAACCCTATATCGGATACGATACGTGTACTTTATTACATTCTTGTTCATTAAAGTGAATGTTACAACAATTCCCGAATTACTATTCCAGTATACCTTGCAGATGGTTTACCTTTAACATACCCATCATCTGTGGTAACTTGCATTAGTTAATACGGCCATTGTGTTTTCAATGTTGTATTACCTTTGAAAACCGCTTGGAATTGTACCGTTTCCGTAGAAACCAAAAATTGTTTAATTAATTTGAATTGATCTTCAATAAAAACCTCATTTTATTATTATGAACTTTTCAGTCAAGAAAATCAAGATGTTCGTTATCAAATTGCTCGCGTTTCGAACAGTCAGTTTATATTTTCATTGGTGCCTAAGGTTATCATTCACTGAAGCTGATTTATAGTGCAATAAACTTTGCAATTCGGCTAAACTCAGAGACAGTTTGGCTCATGGAATTACTTGTTATTGTGCAACAGTCAATCATTTCCAAGTTTGAGTAGTTTTTTATTGTTTTAAATATCAAGTTTTCATGATATCATGACGTTTTTCAAATGTCAAGCTCTTTTCATTGTTTGTAAAAATAAAAATTATTTTTAATTTGTACTTTTTATGCAATGCTGCTCTATATATCATATTTTGTTTGACATTAATTATGCATTTCGTAACATACTGACTTGTTTATGGACCAATAACAGTTTTCAGTCTGCCAAATTTGACGGTTTCTAAGCCACAAAAAATCAGGCTAATAGTAAAATAAACCAAAAATTGGGTCTTTTAAGAGTTCACTGCAGCCTAACTTTGTTCACGTAGTTGGTAATAGTATTCTATAATTGTACTGATCGTGGATTATCTCCCAAAGAGCCAACACGATTACTTTGGTGAGTACATTTCCAAGAATACAATATATAAAAAATAAAAATTGTATTGTAATTTAATTCAGAGCTATTTAAAGGGTTGTGTGGAGGGAGAGTAATCATGATTTTTGAAGCATATATATTATCCAGTCAACGGATTCAGTATTTTTTATGAAGAGACAAAGAAATGGATAAGCACGCTGACAAAGGTTACTGATGAATTAGGAGAAAATGCAATCCCGATTTACTAATAATCATGATACCAGTAAATATACATGGGGACGCTCATAAAGAATATAGTGATCATTTAAGCTACAGTTCAAAATAATAACTTTTTAGCTTAGCCGAGTAATAAAAGACAACAAATTATCTTAGCCACCTACTTGTTACGGCCTTTCAAAGCAAGTTTTAAGATTTTAAGTTTATACACGCATTTGCAAGACAATAATTTAAATGTTTCAACAAGACAACAACATTCAATTTTTGAGTAGTGTTGCTTAATAGCAGAGGGGTTTAAGAGACCAGATTACAGTTTTGATTTAACGACATAACATTAATACGGCCGTTTATGTCACTTAGGCATTGTTTGACAGATGGAAGCGGCTTTTTTTAAGCCTCTTTTGAAATTATTGTCACTACCAAGTGTCACACAGCGCAGTAAGGAGTATGGTAATACAATGCCATTATACTGACTTTGGCGGTTATGAATATGACCGCAATAATCTAATTTCTTTGTCCGTAAAATATAATATAAGGGTAATCGTACATATTCCATAGTTTTCTGAGGTGAGTAATAATAATGAAATCCTTTGTTATAATAAATTCCAAAATGGTTGTTATAATAATCATTCTGGAATGTCACATATTAAAAAACATTAATTCAGTATAACTTATGTTGCTCATTAATGATTGTCACTAAACGACATTGATAAACCTGACAAGTTATTTTCAAAGCAGAACGCCTTAACACGATAAAACAAGAAAAGTTCTACACTGTAAAAAATAACTTATTGTATTTTTTTATTTGCGTTTAGTTTATGAACAATTTATTACATACACAATATAGCGCTCATCAAGACCAAAACATATTACACTCTGCACTATTTTGCTTAAAGCTGATTGCTTCTAACTCTTCAATGAATGGAGCTAATGTGATTAAGAACTAATGGTGTATGCTTGTGTCATTAAAAACTACTGAAAGGAACGTAGTGAAATTTTTAGGGTTCCTGTTTGATAATAAACCTATTCATACTTTGAAAAACCCCTTTGGCTGCTCCCCACTGGTCTTTAAAGCAAAATGCGTTTTTTGTAATCATCTGTTCTTTGTAAACAATATAATCTGAATACACAATCACACGTAATAACTAATTTAAATAATATTTTAGATTTCTTTACTTTTATTGTATTGAAAGCGTAGGGTAAGATTATAATTAACAAAACTTATCATCTTATACGCTATATTCAATGAGAAGTACAGAAGCTATCCAGATAATGAAATAAGAAGTGTAATTATCAGAAGATTGGAATATTGATGTGTGTGGAATATTAATGATTTAAGTGTCATTTAAAAGGAATATGTCCACAATGTCCCTGTTTTTTAGTATGTGAGCCGCGGGAAACTGCTAGTAGCTTATGATTTTATAAACTATAAAAATGAAACAGAAAGTGTTATAAAGAGAATGGATTGGAGAGAAGGTCGGATTTCAAGAGATACTAGATATTTGCTTATTGGTTTTTGATCTACCTCGTTACCATGAAGTTCACCAGAACCTACAACAAATGTAATACAACAATTTAGAGAGAAATTCCTCATAATTAGATATACGAGCACATAAGAAGTATATTTGAAGAATTTGACTTTTATTTTAACAAAAGAAGAATTTGACTTTGTTTTTAAATGGTATATGCTTCTAATTCAGTATAAACAAGGAAATGCTATCATGCTTAAATTATTTAGGTTTTCTTGGCTGGTATCACGGGATCTATAAAAGGTATAATGCAGTATTAGTGGTATTTTCGTTTAATATAAAGTCGGTTAACTTTTTTATGTTGTCATATAATTCAATAATTTATACTCAATAGCTAACCTATAAACAGCATAGTACATCAAGATATTTGATGTTTCTAACGATTCGTTTATTCACCCTAAACGATGCCCAGAATTATGCATTACTAAAGTGTTGTGTGTTATTGTTAACTAATTAGAGTATTTAACATTAATGCCTTCTTTTAGATGTATATGTATACGTTCTAGTTAATATTAATAATTCAAACCAAATCGGCAAAAATAAATCGATTTGTTTCTGTCACAAAATATTAAATTGTTCTTCTAATTTAAAGCACTTGTCTAAAAAATGTTACACATCTCAACTCTTTACTTAGCAGTATATCTTTAGTGAGTCACGCTAGTCAGAGTAGACACAGTCAGGAATATATACGTACATGGATATATGCTGTGTAAGAAGTTAAGTTTATTGTAGTTTTTACTGCATTGTATATTCGGAAAAATTGCTCTCAGATATATGTGGTTTATAATCACAGACTCAGACATATGAATACTAACTAAAACCAATTTTTTAATTTTAAAACTTTATAAAATCACTCTACGTGGCACCAACGTGGTTCCGTATACAGTAGATATCGTTCACTGAAGAGAACCCTATCAGTAACATTTGATCAGAGTTACAATACAGAGGTCAACACCAGTCGGTAGGTAAAATATGAACATTAATCAAGATCGTTTATGAAGAATAAAGTTTGTAAAGAATCTTTTTAATTCTAGAACGTACTTTTTAACTTTAAAGTAGGGTACATTATTATCACTAATCAAGATTATTCATGAAAAATAAGGTTTACACAAAAATGTTAATTCTGTACCAATACACAGACATTAGGTGAAAAAATTATCACTAGTCAAGATCATTTGCGAAGAATAAGGTTTGTATAAATATTTTCAATTCTAGAAAGTACTGATTCACAGACAGTATTTGACAATATAATCACTAGTCAAGGTAATTCGTGAAGAATAAGGTTTGTACAAAACTTTTTAATTCTAGAACGCATTTATTCACAACCATTAAGGGAAAATATGGTCACTAGTCACGTTTTCGCATGAAGAATAAGGCGTATACAAATATTTCTAGTTCTAGAGCTTACTTATTGATAGTGAGTGAGTGAAAATATGACGAATTATCTAGATCATAAAAAAATATAAATGTACGATTCTGTACATAAAAAACATGGTAAGTGTTAATAACCCTTCTTAAAAATATATCCAGCTCTGCAATCAACCGTTCACATTATAGCGAGTCTGTATTTCTTTCTCAAAGTGACGCTTCAGCCTCCACAATTTTAATAACTTGCTATTTAAAACTATTATATATGTCAGTAACTCACAGCCACTCACACATTATATAAAATTGCTTAATTATTTAATTCGTTTTATTCAGAAATTATTCTAAATTATCGTAAGCGTAACCCATTTCCCACAGGGTAAACGCAAACTCATACAAGTTATACAGCCTTCAGTAACAGAATCATGTTATCAGAGTAGCAGATCCAAAGTAGAGGGCGAACTTTGAGAATAAAGAGTTCAAACGAATTAGCCTGCAAAGTAAAATTTTTAGAAGCTATTTAATGAAACAATCTTTAAAGCTCTTTAAAGCTCTCTCGTTTTCATTACTATCCCCCACTGTCAAGAGTGTAAATGCTGATACAAGTATTTAAGATAAATACGTAATTATTATCTGGAAATTATTCAAACGTAATTAAATACACAGTTAACGTTCAAGATTAATTATATTATCCTAATACTACTGCATAGCACTGTTTTATATGTAAATAATCCATTGTTTTAAAATTTTTACATCACTATGTTCTGGTTTATTAAAATAAATACCTGATTTAAAAAACTAAGTGTGGTCGGCTTTCAATTTCTCTTATTACAATTTACAATCAAATTTTGTTTTAATTGTTTTTTCCTCCTAAATTATTTTTATTTAAAAGCTTTGCATTATTTCTTTCTTTGCTATTACCTACAGTTTCATATCGTGTACCGTAACTTTTAATTCAGCTAAAGTTCAAGCACCAGCACCTGGCGTTTTAATGAGACATAATACAAGAATTTAGAAAATTTAACGTAAGTCATTTATCAAGGTTCTTATTTATTGTTATTTGAAGTCATGCTATAGATACATTTTGGCTAATATGTTTTGTTTCTAAGACCTTATAGGCTAGTCTACAATATATTATTATTAGAAGTTAAACGTAAATGTGATACATAGTTTCCACAGTAAACTTTGGTCATTAATCCTTCAACTTCGTTTCTAAATTATAAACTTGTGACACTTCAAGTCAATATAATTGGAGTAAACATTAATCGGGCACTGAAAATGACTGTGAGAGCGATAGTCTCCCGTGACGTTCACCATCCATTACCGCTCTCTACTAGAACATCCATCTTGCTTTCAGTTTCAATGTGTAAACTGCCGAGACAGAATCTTGGGAATGAAAAGAACCCAAAGGCATGAATGGTTGCGCACTGTAAAAAAGAAGAAGCCGGTTACTCTCCTTTAACGTTAATTAATTTATTAGATTGTTATCATAATAGAGGCTGATGCTCAAAATCTGGTAATGGCTTATAATGTACAGAAATTCTATTACACTATATCAAATTGTCATGCACACTTTCTTGACGCAACATTGAAATTTTGCATGCAACCTCCTCAAATTATGTTACGCAACATATAGGAAAGTGTGGGCATTCTTGCCTTGTTTAGCGAGGAATCAACTTAATAAAATCAAATTAAGCAAATTATTTTACAAGATTAAGATATATTACTGTGATATTTTATACTGTGTGTTTTTCATTTGTTTTATTTACAGACCCCTAACAGCGATATGACACTTAGTGTGTAAAGTAAAATCAATAGATATAAAAAACTATGAAAGGTTTCGGAAAACTCTAATAATCCCTAAACAGTTTTCTTATACTATTCCGAACCGAGTCAAAAATTCTGCTTTCTTTTATTTAAGGGCTCTCTTGAAATTAGTGTTATAGTACAACAGAAAAAATCAGACCATTCGGTAAAAATAATATTTTTTAATCTATCTGATTTCACTGTATATAGCTTACCAATTTTCATACCATATATGTTTATTCTCCAGGTATGAATTCGTGTGCTTCAATCATTAATATGAGTATTTCATTATATTTGGAAGTATATTAATTATTAGTATGTTTGGTTGCCCCTCGTCCCCCCACCAAGCATTAACGGTTTCTTGTTACACAATTTGCCCAAACCACTGATTGACTTAAATAAATTGAATGAGATAATTGAATAAAAATATTAATAGTATGTCGTTCAGAAGACATAATTACCATTTTGAAAAATAACGTATTAACAATAATCGCCTTGCTTAAAGAAAATTAAATTGACGTATTAAAAAAAATGCTTATGTTACATCACGTTTTGAAGAATATTGGCAATAGGCTTTGTTGTATCTGCTACTACCAAGCCTCATTGAAAAAACGAAAGGGATACAGGAAACCACAAATATATAACATATTCTCCAGGAGTCGTTACTAAATTTTATATGATGATATTTTAAAAGCCTCATTAGCAAGTACAGGAGGCTATTTGATATGAAACTATGAGGACATTTTTAAAATATTTATGTCAGGTGCTATAAAGGATCCATGAGTGTGTTTGCTGAATGTGATGAAAGACTGTCTTGTAATGTCAATTGTCAAATAAAAAAATAAAGATAGAGACAAAAAATACAAAATAACATAAGGCAATTAGTAGTTTATTTTCTAGTGGTTGTTATCATTAGTTGGATATATTCCTATCTCCTTCCAAAGAAAAGTATTAACTTTATAAATATACAAGTGGCATTTTCTGATGACGTAAATGGTATTAAATATGTGTAAAATGTATATATAGTCTTTTTATTATGTTTTACTGTGGTTTAACAAATATGCAAATTAATAATGCTATCACCACTGTGAAAACATTAGTAGAGAATTTATTGTAAAAACATATGATCGCTGTTATATTTTTGCCCATTTTTAAGGCGCTTTGTCACATTGAGCGTCGTTAAAGTTCTCTAATAACAAAGGCTAACAATCTAAAAAATCATACATTTGTGTGTCATACGTGTTTCTAAAATAAGTGATTTAACTTTGTAAGAGAACCAAAGTATTAGAAATTAAAACCTAAGTTCTTACAATTATATTGCGTTACTAAATCACTATTTTCTCCATACTTTGATATCGCTTATGAGTTCGTTTAAAGGGTTAAATAATTTCTAAGTAAATGAATTATAAACAAATTCTGACATAGCTCTTTTAGAAACTTCGATTGGTACAATAGTCCTTTTTATTTCATTTTTAACAAGTTTAGTATACAAGTAATTTCGACCAATAAGTAGACGTCATGAATAAAGCAGTACAGTCTGTTGTAAGAACCAAGGCTCCAAATGAGCGACAGGCATTGTTTTAATAAATACGGCCAACGCATCGATGATTTAGATAACCTTATCTTATCGAAGACAGTAATAATATTCCTGCGATTTTTGGGAATTAACAGTCGTACTTGTTCTATCAATATAAGAGTAATTTCGGAAAAAGAAAAAAACATTTATCAATCATCTTGATATTAATTCACAACTTTATAAATAATGGTTTAGAGAAAGTTAACATCTCAGAAGATTAGCCCGTAACAGGTATTTTGTTTTTAGGCTACGGGTTTTTCCTGTAGTATTGTGTTTCATCAGTGTCTACTAGAGCTTCCATTTGCTGTCGGCCATGTTAAATTACATGGCGTAATTAATTAATTAATTAATAACACCGCACACATCACTGTCTTGTGACCAGCTCAAAGGACAAAGTCCTCGTCTGTTTCTGACATCTAAGGACACCAAGGAAACTAACACTACACTCTTGGATGTACACTATACAAGTTGGATGTACAAAGTTGAGTCTACTGTTTCTTAACTATCAAAAACTTGTTTAATGTTTTTATACATTTATGCCATGCAATAAGTCAGTTGTATGCCTAAAATCATATAAATAGTGCATAGAATGTACTTTAAAGCGATTTTAATTTCACTATGCTGTTAAAAATGTCATTAGAATATTGATAGGATTCTTAATTGCAGTAAACCACACAAACATATTCTGATAAAATAAACAGCACTTTTTGCTGTGCTTAAACTGCTTTTCTATCTATAAAAAATAAACACTGAGAATGAAATGTGTAACTAAGCAATTTGTTAAGTGCAATCATAAAAGTACAAGAAAATTATTATCGAAATTAGCAATTCAAAGTGGTTTCTTAATGACACTCTACAAGATTTCCCGAGTGAACAGTAAGCAATGTTGTAACAACTTTGTTTTAGCGCAAAAATTTAAAAACATTTTAATAACTTATAATGTATAGCCTCTTCTAAATATACTGTATACGTGAAGGTATCCACGTTTCTTTGTGGGTCATACGCTATTTGTAACTAAGTGTTATTTGTTTTCAGTTTAGTTTATCTTAACATCTAATCAGTTGTGGATCTATATTTCCATTACAAGACATATGTTGCGTGCTGTTCCTGGTTTTGATGGCCTTAATATACAAGGTAGGTGTACATTGAACCACGTATCGTAACAGGATTCGCTGAAGTTGCATGACAAATTTCATTTATATACCTACTTTCATTCTCAAGATGTCCTGCGGACAGATATAGAGACAAGAAATCATATAAAAAAGAAGTTTAAACAAAAAATATGCCTCGTAGAACCCATTCTTGTAGAAATTAAATTTCATGCAAAATTTAAAGTCATTCATGAAGTTTAAAATCATTCTTTACATATCTTGAAACATTATAAATTTAAATTCTTGTTCAATACATTGATATTAAAATAAGTGTTTAAATAAAAGAGTATATACACCAAGTCATTATAAAATGATGCTGTATGTGTTGATATTATTAAGCTGGATATTATTTATATTTAAGCTGGAATAAGTCGCATGCTTGAATCTCTTATGGGTGCATTGAATTTGTTTACAAAGTTATTATTCTCCAATTTTCTCTTTGCCATCATGGTTACCCATAAGAATGATGGTAAAATATTCGCTAACGCTCAGCAAAATACCCATGAACTGACATGGACCTACATCAAAATCAGTGTCCCTCATGAAGAAATGAAGTCTCAGGCAAAATTTCAAGTCTGTAGGTAAGTTCGTTTTCGAGATATCGTGCTGACAGACATACAGATAGAAATTTTTTCCCACTCCCTGGAATCACAGATTTCGCTAAAGCCTAGCCAATAATTAGATACTGACTAATTATCGGTTCAGGATCAACTGGAGATGCTTTACAATACTAATGATGGAGTAAAATTTGCGTGTGGAAAATGGAATGTTTATAAACTTACCTCATCTAAGGGTGTTATAATACATTGATATTAGTATTGATCTGTAATATCTTTGTTAATGACCTACTGGAAACTGTCAGCGTGGATGCCTTGCAATTCGCTGGTGACCTGAGTATTTTTGCTCATATTACTTCGGCTGAGGACTCCCAAAGGATTCAGAAAAGCATATCAGCGGTTGAAGATTGCTGCATTGGGAACAAAATGTCTGTGAACCCCGCCAAAGTGCTCTGTTGTCACATACCACCAGAACAAGTCTCTTATGCTTACTTCGTCTCTAATGTACAAATATCTCGATGCCAGAATGTGAGTCACTTAGGTATTTATTTTCAGAGTGACATGAGTTTTAGTATGCACGCGGGGCACTATGTAACTAAGCAAAGAAGAAGATACTGGGGTTTGTATCACGTTGTTCCAGAGGCATCAACTGTCCGGCAACTCTTCGCACTTTGTACTGCTCCTTCGTGAGAAAGCTTCTGGAATACGCCAGCAATGTGTGGTCTCCATACACGATTTATGCAAGGATGAGGCTGGAGGATCTGCAACGACACTTTATTCGCTTGGTTTGCGACATGGCTAAGATATGGCTTCCTGGAGTTCCCAGTGGGAATCTTGTCCAGTGAACTGAATCTCCCATTCATTGCCTCGCGACGTGATGTGGCTGATGTCATCCTTCTGCTGAAGATCGTTAATAGTCAGATGCAGTGCCCGGAACTTCTAGCTGAAATAAAATGTTTCTATCTAATACCAGATCCCGAGACCTGCTAAATCGCAGACAACACACAACGAACACCGACCTCTACAGTCCTCTTGCGAGATTCTTTAGCCTTGAAAATCGTATGGCTTCTGAGTTTGACTTGTTCTGCAATAGCATTCGTCAGATTCGCAGGCGTGCATTTGATATACTCTCCACTGGTGCCTGAAGTGGGTACGGAACTTATACGCGTGTTTCTGCAGCGTTCCTCCATTTGTCGTTCTTGTTTTACTTTTATATTAATTTTGTTTATGGTTGTATTTATCTTGTTCCTTGTTCTATTTATCTTGTTGTATTTTATTGAACGGACATGAAGTAACGGCTAATTTCCTCCTCAGTGTATCTGTTGTTGTAGACACTGAATCACTTGTTATAGCTTTCAAATTTTTATCTCTGTTATCACTTATATAGTCTGTTAATAATTAAATAAGTATTTGCCCGTAGAGTAGTTATATCTTGTGATTGTATTAATATGAGTATTGTTATCTTTCTGTAATTTATACATTATTATAATGAGTTATCAAGTAAAAATTACGGTTGTAATATTCTAAATTGTCAATATACGTGTATAGTTGGCTGTTTGCCGTTAACCAAATAAATAAATAAATTTGTATGAAAAGTCTATAATTATGAGTATTACTGATGATAAATGAATTGTATTTTAAGTATTTGATGTTAAAATGTTAAAAAAAGTATCGAATAAATTTATAGTAAATAAAAAATTTTGTATATTATGCACTAGTAATACATAGTATATATGTTGATAAAGTTTCATTCACATCTGTTGTACGTTATCATTTATTTATTTCCAAGTATATATTTTAGCGTGCAGGCAAATTATTTATTGTTATAAATGTGTACGATTATATGGTTTTATTTCTGTTTGAAAGGAAATACTTGAATTTATGTCCTGTTGGTCCCCAGTATATTTTATATTCTATAATTCATTCTTCCTGACTTTGTAAGAGTTAGCATTTCGTAGATCAACGGAAATACCATAAATAAATATGTTTTAAGGTAAAATCATTAGAATTAGGATTACATCTAAACCACTAACGAGTAACTACGAGTATTATTTTTTTCTTCTTGGGCGCTGTAAACTTATACTGGTTAAGCAGTATAATTTTAATTATATTTTTATCGATTAACCACTTATATGAAACATACAATCTTATAACGTTTTTTTAAGGAAAATCATGGATTTTGATTGTATTGATTTAATTTCTTCAATTTTTGCAATGAAATATGAATTTCTTTACAGACGTTATTAATTAATTTTCCATTAATAATATGAATGAAACCATATGACATTTTAAACATGACATATTAACTTGTGTAGCATAATAACATGAAGTAAAGACTAGAAGTTTTACCCTTAGCGAATCCTGTTAGATGACACATGGTATTGCATACTACTACTTTATTTGCAACATGTAATTTGCTACAAGTACATAATATTTCTTTATTCTGTGTAGAAAACAGTGCAATAGACTTGCATAGTAATCAATATATTTATAGCATATAATCAGGCAAACTTTTTGTTTGTAGACTGATATACATTATTTTAATACATTAATTAACTATGGCAGTGGAAATCTACTGTGGTTAAAATTTTAATTCCATTTAATAATAGAGAATATTGGTGATATCAATATTGTATTTTTCCCTTAAAATTAGATTGCATGGTTTCAATTATACTGCCATCTAGACCAATGTTACAATTGAGTAAATACCTGACATAGTTTATTAATTAAATTCCTACAATTTCACAAGGAAACCACAGCCCATTGTTCTCTATTGTTGTCTCTATGACGATGTATAATACGTATGACAATTATTATTTAGTTTAGGCAATGCAAGGCTAAAACAATTTCCATAATTAAAAATTTTCCTATAAATAATATATGGAAACAATTTACGTTATAACGTCAAAAAATATACATTTATAATTTTAGGAATATTTCAACAGTAAGGAAGTGATAACTGTTATGTAAAAATTGTGGATTTTTTCCCGTACATACCAACGATTATTGTGATTTTTACATCACTTCGGCAGACAAAAAGGGAATGTTATCAGTCTACTGAGTTAATAACGCTTACGGAAAATTCCATGGCTGGACATGCCCCGTCATTGAACTATTTCTCGTTTACCTAGGATTGAAGTTTCAGGAAAAATGTATCTCCTTAAAATATAATGCAAGATGATATATTCAAATTTGTGTTCATTAGTTTCATAGATTTTTCTCATTGTCATCATGTTATATATGGCAACATGTAAATTTGTAAAGCCCAACAATAACAACAAATTTTATTAATAACATTTTCTCCAGATAGCAATTACTTTGCCACCATATAAAATAACCAAACTGATCGCTTTTTTCATATGTAAATTTACTTGAAAAGATGAATAGCAGTGTATGAAGAGCTAAGGAAAAGAAAAGTAGGAGGCAGAGAAGAAACCATGGAAACCCCCTGAGAGGGAGAAGGGTGAAAAACGAATAATATTAATCAAACGCGGGGCTATTAAAAATATTCCTATCCATCATAACCATAATCTGGAAGATTAGGAATTTGAAGAGGGAAATACAGAGAGATCAGCGACATCTCAACTCAGAGAAGGAAACATCAGAGATTTATGATATATTGGATTTAGATATTTAAATAAGGGTCCGAGTGTCTAGGGCGGGACTCACTGGGATATTTAATTTGTTCTTAAGTTTTGAGTTATCTTTTGAAGGGTGTTTTATACACAAGATATGAAAAAAATGTTAATGCTACAGTTAGAATACTTAGGAATGCCAATGTGCGGAATAATGAAAAAAACTCTGAGAGGAAAGGGCGAAAATCCGCCAAAATCCAATTTAGAACGTTAAAGTTATCTATTAGTCTATAATTATCTCAAGTGTCCACGAAAATTATAAATAAACATTAGCTATTAGTCCCTATAAAGTTTAAGGCTCGAGGCAAAATGAGAACATCAACTTACTTACTAATCTCTCATTTTTCACTGTATGAAAATATTCTTCTACAATATTCTTAGCTTATAGTTTTAAAATATACTATAAATATTTAAAGACCTCATTTATCAAAGTTTTACTGGATTCTCTTAGTTATGTCAAAAAGAATACTAAAACTCACAAAAGTACAATGGAGGAGTTTGTCATGTAACACGGTGTTAGAACCTGCTGATTGCTGCCAGCACAAAAACAATCACTCGCTTTTTCTGATTGCTGTCGTCTCTCATGACGTAAACGATCTCTCAATCAAACTGTATAATTATGAGTATGATTGTACCGACACTGATGAATAACTGATACTTAAGTTTCATGATTTTTTTAACATGATATATACCGACATAAATGTTATACTGTACACTTACTTATAACAATTGTATATAAAATATAATATCTGATGTATAGTACTAGAAATATATATTTTATAGTAGGTAATTTCAGATTTTTATAAGACTAATAAAACATATCATAGTAGAATTAAAGTATAGAATAAAAATATCAAATTCTGTTAATAGCAATTCAACTTGGAAAAAGTGAACGAAAAGCTTATTCTTTACTTATTAAGTACATTATTCTATTTAAATCAACAATTGTTTAGCTTATAAGGATTTATATGATTTCCATTTATACTAATCCTCTTACCTCAAATATGCGGGTAGAGAGAAATTATTTAAGAAGATTCCCGAACGGCTTTATTGCATGGAAAGCGGATTATTGCAATTACGTATTCTAAGCAATACAGGAATTAGCTCCTGCTGCAGTCAAGAATCAAATCCATATCAATTTCGGACAATACTACAATACTCTCAGTACCAGGTGATAGACTTGTGCTTAGGAGATTATTCGCCACGTGGAGCGAAAATTTATTTGCGTCCAGTTTTTAGACTATTTACTGCTATATAGGTTTTAAAAAAGATCGGAAAAAATTCATTATGCACTATCATCATATTTTTATTTATATGCATAAATTATATAGGTTCCCTGTCGAATTCCACTGTTGATGCATTACATTATATTACTTAGTAGTAACAATCGTATTAGTGAAAAACATTACTACAGGAATATCTCCTTATCCTTCTCGGCCAATCAGAAGCCAGCTCGTACAACTCACCTGGCATTCCTTGCTACTTCGTGGCTGTTACACGTCAATCCTTGAGTAATAAACAACACTTCGAAGTAAATTAACTTACCTTTGCATGCCTCCGGTATTACGTTATACGAACAATTCGAGTTTTATTTCACTTTCCATTTTTGTAAAGCACTAACAGAAATAAGTCACACTCATTGGAATAACGTCCTAAGTACAGTATTAGCCAAAATAAACAGTACTGAAGGGGTAACAATAACATTACATATAGTTTTTCCAATGAATACAAGTTAAAGGAAGCAAAATAGGTTACACTCGGGTATTAACATGTTCAATATGACCCCCGTTCAGTTTGAGGCTACACTCGTACCGTTTTTGTAGGGTTTGCCATTCTCCTAATACACGTGGTTAGTTTTTCTTTGAGTTGAACTATGGTAGATGGTGGATCCTCGTGGAAAATGTTTTCTTTCAACATTCTTTCGTTTTGTGGTGTTGTAATGTCGGGGGAGTGGGCTGGGTAAGGAAAGTTTGTTCTAAAGGAGATGAGACGGTTGCCAAAGGTTTGTTGGAGGAAAGCAATGTTGTTAACAGCAGTGTTACTGGTGGCGCCATCTTGCTGAAACCACTGTGAAGTTAACGGCAGGTTTCGTGGACAACAAAATCTCCAGAGGTCTCTCACAAAACGATCAAGAATGGCCCTATATCGATACTGATTTACAGTAAGAGTCTCTCCATTGTTGTCTTAAAAAAAGGTATGGTCCGGGGGGACCATACCCCTCCCAGACACAGCTCACCAAATGGTTACACGGTTACTATGGTGTGGCCTCTCTACAACAATGTAAGGATGTTCAAATCCAAGGAAACGTGTTGTCTCCTTGTTTATGAAACCATTAAGGTGCACATGACATTATCTGTAAATCATATATCACTCAGAATCTCAGGTTCTTCGTAGCATATTGCTAACATTTAAGCACAGTACTGAACTCTGGCTAGATTGTTTCTACAGTTCAAAGCTTGTCCAGTTTGTATCCTGCAGGAAAAACTACCAATGTTTTTAAAAATCCTTCGCATTGACGTATTGGTAATATTCAGTTTGATAGAAGCTCGCATTAGGCTTCTTTTCGGTGATTGTAAACACCTTCTTCTTTTCTTGCTCCAACACTCTTCCGTGGTTTTCATTTGTACAGTCAGTAGTTGGGCGACCTCAAAAGTCCTTTCGCTGTGTCAAAACACTACCCGTTCTTCAAAATTGTTCAACAACACTAAGAATTACAGTATTACTAGGCGGGTTGATGTGGAAATATTCCTGAAAACGTAATGCAGTGTATGACAAGCTTGGCCCACCCGCACGTCCAATACCGTATACGCGAAATAATGCTCTACGATAAAATTTTTCTCTACCGTTGTTAGTAACATGTTAGAAAAAACTAACTTCAAATAAGAAAGAAGTAATGATGAAAATTTCAATTAAGTAACCTAAAACTTTCACTTTGCCAACTTAGGAATGTCAAGGTAACTTTATTTTAAGTATTAATCAATTATAGCTACGGTCAAACCCCACCCACTTGTGCTTGATTACAAAACAGTATGCTTTAAACACTTTTAAATAGATTTAAACTGCTTTAGTTCCTTCAAAAACACATCCAGTCTGTCTAGGACGTAATGAAATATAATCAGGTGGTATCTATTCATGTTGGGGCATGTTTTATGTGCCCTTGCCCACAGCGACCTTGAACTTTGACTTATCATAACACGTAGCGGCATCGGTAGCGCTAAATACCTGTTAGTATACAAAGCATGGAGATCACCAACTAGCCATTCTTAATAGTGTTTAAATTATATTCTTTTACTTTAAGTACATACACAACAGGAAATAAAACGTTTTCTATGAAAAATAGGTAATTCCGCTAATTTGATTTGAGCACGAGTATGCATAACCATCTGTAAAATGTGTAGAGAATTTCTCCTAAAATCAGTAACATATTACAGCTTATAAAACAATGGCACATAATTTGAAGAATGTCAAAAAATACTTTTTTATGTTGTTAAAACGTTTATTTGATCAGAATAATATTTTATAACAATAATAAGACTAGTATGTAGGAATAGTGCATGAATTTAAAAAAAGGTTAAAGAATACTTCCATGTTTCTAAAGTGTCTTTAAGTATTGTGATAGTACTTTTAACAACTTCTTGATGTTTTACAATGTTGTTTACAAAATATTGCCCCATATGACTTTGTTCTGAGTTTCAAATTATTTTGTCCTTAGCGATGTAATTCTTATATTTAGTTTTTATGATACTATATACGTAAAGTATCATAAGTAGTGGGGCCATAATATTTAAACTCCAAATTTGAAAATGAAAGAATGAATGTCTTGATATATAAAAATAAAATTATGGGAAATGTAAGGTGTGATTTTTTTAGTAGCAAACGCTCATTGGTTATAGGCACAATACATATGTTTCAAATGGAGTTATTCTAATTGAAGTCCTCGTATATTGAACATTGCCTCCATCGTAATTGACAGCCCTATATGTATAATAATCTAGTCACAATGATTTATCGTAATGAGGACGAACAATGGCATTGTGCTTCTATTGTGTGACGGTATGTAGATCCTTCCCGCCATTTGGCATTGTTTACATTTAACATATCAATCCCAATGGTAATGTAGAGATAAAACCTCTCATATATTTCTATTATTTAAATTAGAGTATTGTCTTGTAATGCTTTTGTAACATGATTGGTACAATTACAAGTGTTCACTTTTTAATGATCCCTTTAATACACTTTCTATATTTTCATACCATTTCGAACAGCCTGTATACACAAAGGTTACATGCTATGACTTACACGGTCACTGCAGTTTGATTCGTATTAATATTGCAAGTAGTTTATGTGTTTTATTCCAACGCCACAATAAAACATTTAACAATGTATGTTATAACATAATAACTTATGTAAGTAAAACAGAATGTATTATTCTTGATAAACAGAAACAGCCCGTGGCGTCTGGCCACCAATGACAAGGCAGGAACCGTTTACAGCTGACCTACATCCGGGACCCCCAGTTTATTACAAAGCCAATCTTGCAGCGTCGTAACTGACAAATCTTATTATAGATAACGGATAATCTAGTGCAGAATTTGGCTCGTGATAGAGTTCTAGTTAAACACAATTAAATTGCTTTTTCTGTAAATTTGTATGTAAAACCCACTGAATTGTATTCAAATAAAAAAATATATATTTGTAAATGTTTTATCAGGAGAATACCTTACAGACCACAAAAAAAGTATAATTTCAGTATATATGACACATATTAAAAGTAATGCCCTTTAAAAAAATTTCAGCACTCTATTTTAATTCTTTTGAAACCTAATTTTTAATAATACTAAAACATTACACTAGCAAAAATTGCTAGTAGCCTTAGATCAGGTATTTATGAACCGGCATTAAAATATTTTATTCTTTTCCTCTACCAAGGATCTAAAATGTAGCACCGTGCAAAGAAAGAAAGTTAGATTGAGTCGGGTCTTCTGCTGACTTTGTTTCACGTTGTCATGACCATTCAATTTATTTTGAAACCAGGGTTGAGGCAGAAAACTTATTGTCAGACGGTTGGTATACTGGGAAAATCGTAAAGCACAGTTATGATGTAATTTTTAGGTATTGAAGAGAATTATGATATATCCAGCAACGATGTGGTTCCTTTTCTGGGAAACTCTTTTGTACGTTTCAGTTCGTTTTGTGGTTTTAGAAAATGTTTTGGATCGTCAAACTATGTGCAATTTTACGTAAGCCTACATCTTTTTAATTTTAATGTCATGACGTTTAAATGTTATTTCCCATAACTTTTTCCAGTTGTCGGCTTTAAATGAAAGTAATTAGATTTTTATATTACCCAAATTTTGATTTTTAAGAAATTTGCAATAAAAAAGAGAATAATGAACCAAATTTAATTTCCTGTCATTACGTTTATTGGTATAAGATTAAAAAGTTTTCATTGAGGTTTTGGAATAACTCTACAAAATATAATTTCCTTTTAGAATGTTTTAATACAAATATAATACGTATTGTATTACTAATATAACTATTATTTAGTAGTCTGCGAACAGACAGACAGATACGATGTTTTTCTAGTCCATCAAAGAGTAGGCTTCGCTGACGCTCAGCCATGCAGCCATAGAGCGAAAAGCCTTATGGATACAGAATCAATACAAACGGCAACTATAATTTAGAGAAAGGAAAACAACAGGAATACGAATAATTTGTCTACAAAGACAAAGTAGTTTGTGCTCGAGAGAATTAAATCACACTAATGAGAAGTGGAGAGGCCCGGTATTATTTTACTGTTCAATCTTAAGTGAACAAGGTCTTAGGGCGACCCGGTCGAAAAGATATCAGCCATTCAACTTAATAGTAACAATAAATATTTTCTCAGTCAACAATAGACACATTTTTTAATTATTATTGTACTTTCTGTGGCTACTCATACATAAGTATACATGGTTTTCCCTTCCATTTCAACCTACACTGGGTACATCAAAATCCGATTTGTGTCACTTAAATCTGGATAACTTCATGGATTTCAAGAAGAAGCGCAACACTATCCTCAAATGCCCAGGTTTAAAACTTTTAAAGTTTTGTTAAGCCTAGATATACGGGAATGCTAGTCCTGCCCACTTTGACTGAAGATGCTGGTACGGACCTGGACTCTCTTTATTCTAAGGAAACTTGACTGAGATTAATGGCCAAATTCCTTTCGGATGGACCTTGACATGGACCCCAACCCCAACCTCAATATCCATCTAGAATATCCTGTCACCAGCGTTCTATGCATTCAAGTTGGGTCTTTCTGTTCCGTTTTAGGGTCCAATGTAATACCTCATCCTAAAGCTGCACTGTCTCCTTCTCTAAGAAAGTTATTGTACCGTAAATTATACATTATAATATACAGTATGTATTATGTATTTTGAATGGATTATTAACTGCCCTCAAACTTTCTGTCCTTTTATATATTCCTTACTGTGTGTCAAAAAGTGTTTTCTAATCATATTGAAGACAGTAATTTTGTTATCTTGTTTCCATACCCACCATGAACAGATGCAGTATATAATGAGTGTGATAAATATTTTTCAAAGCACTAACTTTATGACCACTACTATGCTCACGATTAGTGCTTTCATTCAGTATTGGTATTTTTAGATCATTTATATCATTATTTTCACTAGTAGAATCAGTGGCTTTTTTGTTTCCCTGTTTAAAAATCTAGGCACTTTAAACTGATAAAGTTTGAAATCATATACTGTACTGCTCACAGCAAACATCACTGCCATCTCACAAGGTTACATAAAAGCATGAAAAGTAATCAAAGTAAACTATAATAGAGACAGCAGAAGCCAACACTGTTTGTCTACTAATTTTAATCCTACCACAACCATCATAATAATCTAGACAGCTCCAATAAGTATGATATAACAAATGGTCCAATCTATAACTTGTAAGTTTAGAAAAGAATTATTCGTAACAACGTGTAGAGATGTTCAACAACATTTAAGTGCATTCACAGAGGCATATCTCACAGCATGTATATATTTTTTAATTTAGTATTAACTGGAGACTTTATAAAAAAAGCTATTGTTAGCATATTTTGTCAACCTTATGCCACTAAAGGGACATAAATCTGACCAATCCAAAAACTATCCATCAAAGCTATTCCAAACATGGTTCGGAAAGTGTAGGATTTCTTGTGAGACATGGCACTAAGAAAGATAAAAAGCTGGGAAACTCTTAAGATACACGTAATACATTAGCGTTTTAGAGTTGAATGACCATAGGATACCAGCTTGTATAAGAATACCAATATTAAATAAAAATAATGTAAATTTTTACCCTAAATTATTGAAAACTATCATTTTACGCATATCAAACACTACAACTAAATTTATACTGAATCATGCTGTAGATAATGTTATTTATATTAAGTTTTTAAAACTTAACACTTCCGAAATTCTAAATTAAATGCTGTTTTAAAGTGAAAATAATTTTACATTGTAAGAAATTGTTGAAGTAATCTCAACAACAAGCGTGTACAATACCTGCGCACGATCCACGGATGTGCGTTCCGTTGAAATTAATTTTCAGAATCTTCATAGCTCTCATTGAAGCGTGTTTAATAAAATTCTCAGTTCAGCGAATGACTTGTTGTCAATTACTGGTATTATTCCAATAGAATCATTGATGTGTGATAGGTCTTTATGAACATTGCGTTTAGCCAGGTGCATTTGTTCCCATTACCTAGCACGGTGTTATTGAGAAACAAAACAAATATAAATATTCATCCCAGTTTTGTATGAAACTCAAATATGCATTATAATGACAAAATTGTGTTTATTTTCGTTTACCTTATAATGTAAACGAATTATTTTACGAGGCAGAAGTAAGGTACCACGTCTTGTAACCAACGAATTATACCAAGTCCGTTGCTTGTAACAGGGTTCGCTGAGGTTTATACAATATTTTAATTCTACAACTTACGTATTTCATTTTTAAGTTCAATAGACAGAGAGACGAAAGTCATACAGAAAGGAAATGTTTACATTTCCCGAAAGAAAAATAGAAAATGTCAACGTACTTAGTGATAGACTTTAATCATCAAAATATTTGACATACCCTATGATTGAATTCGATATTGCCCATAAATAAATGAAGGTCATACAGAATTTAAAGTCCATCAGTTCGTTCTCGAGATATATCGTGCAGACAAGCAGACAGACAGACATAACATTTTCCAGCGCCTTTAATGATAAACTTTACTAACGCTCAGTTAATAATTTATAATCATTTATAAAATATAATAGACTAATGTATATTTATAAAATTAAAATTTTTATAAAACATTACAAAAAATTCGATAATTTAAGAATTTAATAGTTAAATACAAGTACACAATTTCTAGATTTATAATTGAATTGTTTAATTTATGACAACCAAAGGTATAAGACTTCACATTCCACATAAATATAAAGTTGTTATATATATTGAATATGGAGCTTGTATTGTGTACTATTTTTTACTATATCATTACATATACGAATTATAAAATCCCAATCATAAATTACAAACTGTTTGATTTGTGAGGCTTTTTACAGCAAATTATTATAATTTTAAATAAATAACTAAAATTATTGTATTCCTTAGTGTAAAATATGTAACATCAGTTACAAATAGTAATTTCGGAGCTGTTTTAAAACCTGTTCCAGAAACTAGTGCGTATTGCAAGTATGGAGTGTACAAACCCTGTCTTGCTGTACATTTGGAGGCTGTTATTGCTGTCACCAGGTGTCCATTATTTAGAGAGTAAATTAAAGACGTACTTGACAAGTAAATAGTAAGTCTATTTAATAGCCGAACATCATGAGGACGAATGTTGACTTGTTCAAGATACTATTCCCTTAGATTTTACATAGCAAGTCTTTTAGACTGATTTCAAGTTTTCAGTACACTTAAATAAAACTAGAATATAACCTTTTATTGTTTATGTGAAAAATTTATATTTCTGTAAATTTTAATAATTTTGGATCTAAGTAGTGGAACTTGTATTTCTATAAGTAAGAAAGTAAGGGTATTCAATGACCAAAATCTCCAGAGATATTTATGTACAGAAATGTTTATCTCAAGTGTCTCAAAAGTTCCCATTTGTAACTGAAAAGATGAAATTGATTGTTTCCTATAATAGCAGTTATTTCCTATTCCATTTTCCTTTGTTCTATTCAGAACAAGTTCTTCGGACTTGAACCTGAAAGCCTCTGGACTATCTAGAGCTATTATTATTTTGACGAATAGTAAACATTTCAACTTTTTTACACTCATCATGGATTTTGACATGACAACGTCTTAAATTAGGTTGCGGCTCGGAGTCACTCATGAAAAAGTGTAACGCCCGGTAACGTTACGATACCCGTCCAGTGGGTCCGCCGCACGGGATCCGCACGGGATAAAGCAGATAATTGTCGGTCCGCCGCACGGGATAAAGCAGATAACTATGTTTATTCGTGAAAATGTGGAGTGCTTAGATTCGTCATTTACAACAACTACAACAATAAAGGTAAATAATTGTACACTGATATTTCATTATCGTAAACTATGATTGATTGATTAATTGTTAGATTGACACAAAAGTTGAGAAACTGAGTTTATAGGTTATGTCATACTATTGACAAATGTTGATAGTGTTAAGTAAATTATTAGTTTAAATCACTCTGCAATCAATCGTAATTCAGTCGATTGAGAAGAAACAGCGCGTATTGCTAGTCAAACATTTAAAATAACAAATTATAACCTCTAACCTGTCATAACAGTGCGACCAAACAAACGAACTAAACCGACCAATCACCACGCGCGGAGTTAGAATTTAACTGTGTTTAGCAAGAATTTCAAATTCCAATTTTAGTAAATGTTTTATTCAACTTGACCATTTACAATAACAAATTTTAATTAATTTCAAATTATGTACAATGTTTTAGTAAACAAAATATATTTCTATAGTTAAAATTTATGCAATTCTTATTTTCATTCAATTCCTTGTTCCTATTGTGCAATTTAATAATATTCATATCAATAAATATTCTACCGAGAAAAAGACGTTGTCACGTAAAATCTTCGCCCGTAAAACCGACTTTACAGGCAACCATAATTTTTTTAATTCAATAAAATATTCCGAAATAACCTCTACCTTTTAATACTTTATTTATGTATAATACCACTTTGATTTTTGCATCTTCAATTATACGCTATAAGTAACATTGAAAAATGCTGATCATTCAACACTATAAAAACTGAATTACAAAACATACTTTCCTATTACTAATTATGAATTAGGAATTTATGTTAAACAAAACTGTAAATTATATAGTATAGTAATGGTTTCACAATATAAGAACATACTTTTTATTTACTAATTGCACATGTAATTTATTACATTTTATTATAGGAAATTACATAGTTCCACTGCCGACAGAAACACGTGATGTGGTTGATCAGATAAACTCCGTTCAACTACTAACAAGGCTAATTTTTACAATTTCAAACACATGAACGTTGGAGTGCATGTTTACAATACACCACTATCAGTTACAAAGTCATGTCTACACCAGTATTGGGATCGAATAAACTCGGTTTAACTACTAACAAGGCTAATTTTTACAATTTCAAACACATGAACGTTGGAGTGCATGTTTACAATCAGTTACAAAGTCATGTCTACACCGTATTGGGATCGAATAAACTCGGTTTTAACTACTAACAAGTAACAATTTCAAACACATGAACGTTGGAGTGCATGTTTACAATACACCACTATCAGTTACACCGTTATTGGGATCGAATAAACTCGGTTTAACTACTAACAAGGCTAATTTTTACAATTTCAAACACATGAACGTTGGAGTGCATGTTTACAATACACCACTATCAGTTACAAAGTCATGTCTACACCGTTATTGGGATCGAATAAACTCGGTTTAACTACTAACAAGGCTAATTTTTACAATTTCAAACACATGAACGTTGGAGTGCATGTTTACAATACACCACTATCAGTTACAAAGTCATGTCTACACCGTTATTGGGATCGAATAAACTCGGTTTAACTACTAACAAGGCTAATTTTTACAATTTCAAACACATGAACGTTGGAGTGCATGTTTACAATACACCACTATCAGTTACAAAGTCATGTCTACACCGTTATTGGGATCGAATAAACTCGGTTCAACTACTAACAAGGCTAATTTTTACAATTTCAAACACATGAACGTTGGAGTCCATGTTTACAATACACCACTATCAGTTACAAAGTCATGTCTACACCAGTTATTGGGATCGAATAAACTAGGTTCAACTACTAACAAGGCTAATTTTTTACAATTTCAAACACATGAACGTTGGAGTGCATGTTTACAATACACCACTATCAGTTACAAAGTCATGTCTACACCAGTATTGGGATCGAATAAACTCGGTTCAACTACTAACAAGGCTAATTTTTACAACTTTCAAACACATGAACGTTGGAGTGCATGTTTACAATACACCACTATCAGTTACAAAGTCATGTCTACACCGTTATTGGGATCGAATAAACTAGGTTCAACTACTAACAAGGCTAATTTTTACAATTTCAAACACATGAACGTTGGAGTGCATGTTTACAATACACCACTATCAGTTACAAAGTCATGTCTACACCAGTTATTGGGATCGAATAAACTAGGTTTAACTACTAACAAGGCTAATTTTTACAATTTCAAACACATGAACGTTGGAGTGCATGTTTACAATACACCACTATCAGTTACAAAGTCATGTCTACACCGTTATTGGGATCGAATAAACTCGGTTCAACTACTAACAAGGCTAATTTTTACAATTTCAAACACATGAACGTTGGAGTGCATGTTTACAATACACCACTATCAGTTACAAAGTCATGTCTACACCAGTACTGGAATCGGAAATTTGATTCAATTACTAACAAGGCTAACTTGCACAACGTAAAGCGCAGAATCTATGTTTACCTGTATTGAGACTATGAAAACAACAGTATGCAATGTAAACGATTTGCATTATGTTGTATACATTTACTTTATAGTGATCACTATATATTTAATAATATGTATTTTTGATTTCTGTGTAATATAGAATATCTTAAAAGAACACATATTTAAATTTATAAATTTAATTAGATTTGGAAATCTGTATCAGTAAATAGTTCGTAGTAAACTATCAGTAAAACTAATATAAACTTTCTTTATAAAATTAATTACACCACCCTTATAATTAAAACATGTGACTGACTTGGGGGTGTAAATGTCCTCTGATGATAATAGGCTTCACTAGGATTTACTTTTTTGAGATGTGGAATGTTTGAAGATTCCATAATAAAATTTAATTTGTAAGATATTCACTGACAAGAGTTGCAATTTTAAGAATCTGTAAAAATGTTTAAGCACGCGGAACTGATAAAGTGTGAAGAAAAACAGTACGTAAAAAGAAACCCATCTATATAAGATGGAAGTTTTGTGTTTGGCGATGCAATGTTAAACAAATACTGTTAAACAGCTCACGCAAAACCTTTGTATCTATGTTGGACTGTTACAGTTATGAAATGTGAAGATTTATAGCTATTACTTATAAGCCACTTATAACAAATCACAGAGCCTGACTACAAAATCATAGGTAAAGGCGGTTTAAAATTTCATCCATGAGCGTTAATCGTGTTGATACTCACGAATTGTCAGACATTTTCTTTAAAATGAACTCACATCAAATAATATTAGTTATACAACTTTATAATGCACTCATTTCGATGAGACCTTGCAAATGTTAACTCCTAAGGGCTTAATACGAAATCTGACTTCCTTAATAATGTCCTGAGGAATATCTTTATATGATAACCTCACTTGCTTTGCTGCGGGTAACTGCTAAATATTCATAAAATATGAGCTGAAATAATAATTAACATATAATAATTTATCTTGAAGTTTACTTTACTATAATCTTAATAAGTTAAGATTGGTTGATTCTTGGTATATTATAAAGTCACCAAGCACTCAGCTATACATAAGATCACGTGCAACTTGTTAGTTGAATTTCAAACTCTGGTTTTTAAGGAAATTGGATTATTTGTATATAATTATTACCATTAAATATCATTGATTTATACTAATTAACCTCACAATGCGTGTACTGATGTGTCTGGAACAGAACGTTAAATAAAAATAATAAATAACCATTATAATAGTATTACCGTTTAAGAAACCATCATAGTTCATTCACCACAGTTAAAAATTTTATTATTTTTATAATTCGTCATCCAAATAAATAAATATTGAGCGAACATATAATTTACCAAAAAATATATAGTTACTCGGTGCATTTAAATGGAAAATATACATTTAACACAACTAAAACTCGAAGATAGCCTCTTATACTCTTAACATAAAAAAGTAAAAGCGTTATGCTTTGGAAAATACTGCTCTAACGGATGTAAGAGGATCTAAATCAGAGAAATGAGCTTAAAATTTCAAAAGAATTTATTTTACTGTTTACCATTAGATGTTTACTTCAACACGTTGTCTTTAATGCTGCAAGAAAAAAAGATTACAAAAAATACTTAATAAACCTAGCAAATAACCATTTCCAACTAAAAATTTATATTAGAACAATCTATTGTCTATAAATCTATTTAATTTTCGTGTAAATAAACGTTATGAAACAGTAAGAATTTAGATGATTTGTTATTAGTTTATTACATTGTATCGTAAGAATCACAGGATAGTAAAAGCATAAACAGAACAAATGTGAATATCTTCCAAGTACTTAAACGGAACAATAAAGTCAGCTATTAGTGATGATATGTTAATGGATGTTTTGCAATGTGTTGTAGAGAATCCTAACATCTTTCCTTGTAAAATATTTTAAAACTTCCCAACTGTCCGTATGTAAAGTTTTGTCCAATAAGAAATTTAAATCTTACCAAATCCTCTTAGTTTATGAATTTTCTAAGGGCGAATTAAATCGCCGAGTCAAATTTTGCAAGTTAATGAGGAATACTACAGTAGCATACTCGTAAATAACAGTCTTCACGGACGAAGCGTCATTTTTTTCTAAACACCAATGTATCCAGCACTACTCTTCTTGTTAACCCTCAATGGATGAGAGAGCAGCATACGCCGTAGACTGAAATTTTAAACGTTTGGCTGGGTATTATTTCATTTTTTTGGACGCTTTGGAAACCTTACTTGCGCAATGTATTTTTTATTGATGTAACAGCAACTGCTCGGGCAGCAACTAACTATTTCGATGTAGTCTGGTTCCAACATGTTTCCCTATTGCGCCATATTAAAGACAATCTGTACAGATCACAATGACAATTCATTGAAATTGTTTAAGCAACCGAATTGTGTAAGAAATTTAAAGATTTCTTCAGGAATCCATCCAGCTTACAACTTCAGGATCTTACAACAGACCGTAAATGGGAAGCAGTTTGATTATCCGTTATAAAAACAGATCCTAAGGAGGATTAACCACTAGCTGTTTTTTTTTACCTTCCAATCACTTAAATCTGGCCAACTTATATACATATATATATTATATATATATACTTATATATTATATATATTATATATATATATATATACTATAGTGTATAATGTACTTAGGTATATATATAAGTTATATATATATATATATATATATATATATATATATATATATATATATATATAACTATATGTATATTATGTTTTGTTCCTTGTAAGTAAGATAATTTAATCATTACTATTATAATATGCTATTTAGTATTTAAACTTCCAGTACACTTTAGTACTTCAGCTGTTTAAGTACGACTGTAATACTTATCTTCAATAGCCATATTTATCCGAAGGCAACACGTTAATTTTGAAAATTCTGACGATACACGTTAATCATTACTTAGAAAGGAAGGATCAAGAGAATTGATAATAGTGATGAAACAGTGGGAGGAAATCCTGGAAGGGATTAAGATCAAAAGCTTATAATGCTGTAAGAGGTTCTGGGAGAAAGCTTCATGCTCGTCGGATAAAAGCCATTTATTTTGTTTACTTTTTGCGGTATACTCGTAATCTTATAATATTTTTAGTCATTGACTCGTATTTTGACTATATATTTCTACTTTTACACAATTATTTAATTACTATTTTTCTGGAGCTAATATCTTTAATGGCAATAATATATTAAATGCATCATTATGTGTTTGTGAATATAAAAAATACAAGCTTATACAAGTTTTCACGATGCAGATCTTTTCGGAAACGCTTGTGCGCACTGTAAACTTCTTACCTGTACAAGTTTAATATTTTTAGGACTGTTGTTATTTAAATTTCATCAATCACAATTGCATAGTTTTCCAAGGCAAATTTTCTCCACCTTTTACTCTAAATAAGCAAAATAAATGTATAATATACATATTATAATTAAATTAATTTACTATAACAAATTGTACTTTCCTATGAAGGTATTAACGTAGCAAAATTATTAGAAGAGAAAGATTCTTTCTTATAAGTTACTCATAGATAATAAACATAATTTGAAACATAATAGGACTTCGTTATTGCCTAATGGAATAGAACTAACATTGCCTTTCGAAGATTGAACTCTTTTCCTCTGGTGTTAAAAAACTATAACACATAAAACTCTTTGTTGCAGTTGAAAAACGGCAGTAACACAGGGAGTTCAGTGATTTTCTATCAAGTCTTCCACATTCCCTGGTGCGTGTGACATGTACTGTTAAGTGCCCTTGTTTCTGCGCAGTGACTGTAGCATATGCTATATATGTAATTTTAAATGTATTTACTAAATATTTATGGGAGAAATTATTTCCGAAAATATTTACAAGTGTAATTAGTGATGTCAAATTAGACGTAAATTAAAAAAAAAACTTAATTTCTCAAGAAAGGGTCCGCAGATATACGAGTGGTACAGTAAGGCAGCAGGTTTGTCTGGTGGTTGACTTTGATAAAGGGATTACAATAGGGGTAGTTTGAAGTTTACAATTTTTCTCTCTGGCCTTGTGATTGGATAGTAGGAGGCCAAATAAAGGCAACGGTTATATTAAGCGGGTTGGTTTGCATAAATTAATACTAATAAATACGGAGACGTCTGTTCTACCCCAAAAACATCCCCCGCAGACTACCAGCAGCCTCCTGCCAGCGGTCCCTCACCACCACAGTCCCGCCCGGCCCCCCACCACCAGCACCTTCCAGCACCCCCAACGCAGGCCCCTGCTGACAAGCCGTTCAAAAACATTCTGCTGCTGGGTGACTCGCATCTCAGATATTCTTCAAAACAATGTAGTGTACAGGGAGCATTTGTGGAGTGTTGTCCGGGGGAAGGATTGTAGATATTAAGCATAGATTTTTAAGTTATTTAGATGTTAATTTATCAGTTATTTATTTTCATGTTGGATGACCTTAGGCAAGGCTATCGTGGGGGGCCAGGGTACAATGGGGGGCATGGGAAACGTGAGGCTCTCCACAATATGGCTGACTTTCTTTTCACTGCCAGAACACAGTTTCCTAGTTCAAAATTAATCCTCAATAGTGTTTTCATCAGAAAAGACATTGGCTGCCGAGCCCTTTTTGACTTTAATTCTCAATTGGAGTTAATGTGTAACAACTTCGGTGTTAATTTCATTGAGGCAAACTGTTGTGTTGGCAGGGGAGACCTTGCCCGTGACGGCGTTCACTTTAGCCGTAGAGCTGTCTCTCGGTTGGGTTCGCTATTTGTGAATAGTATTGCTGCTGTACTTAGTGTACTGGAAATGCAGTGTCGGGATGGAGGAATTCCTGCTGTTGGCTTGGAGTCCGAACCGGAGGGTGAAGTTGAGGGCTCTCACCTGAATAGTGAGAGCTCTGATTCCCCTCGAGTTTCGAAAAACTAGCTGATAGGGGGGGCAAATCATTTTTCGGGGTTGCTCACTTGAACATGCGTTCTCTAAACACAGAGTTCGCCGAAATGTGTTCTTTAGTGAGTGATTTCGATTTTGATATCTTCGGAGTCTCAGAGACTTGGCTACATCCTGACACCCCTTCACACTTTTTCAATATACCAGGGTACTCGATGGTGCGTTGCGATAGACAGCCCAGAGAGAACGAAGGTAGATCAGCAGGTGGTGGTGTTGCCTTGTACATAAAGCAAGAAATTGCATATGAGCAATAAATACTACCAGAAAACTTGGACACTGGTATAGAACACATATGTGAGACAATGAATGTGAAGGGGAAAAAGCTAGGTGTGTGTGTTGTATATCGGTCGCCTCGTACTAGACATACCTGCTTATCACCTCTATTTCGCTCCCTGTTTGTGGATCTTGCGGTCAAGGTTGACTCAGTCATCTGTTTGGGGGACACCAACATCGATCTACTGTCAACGTCATGCAGTAAAGCAAGTTATTTACGCCAACTCTTGAAAGCTAATAATGCCATTCAGCTGATAAAAGAACCAACAAGGGTAACGAGACACTCGGCTACACTTCTGGACCACATCATAGTTGACAAGTCGGCCGAGGTTGAGAAAAATGGGGTAATCGATGCGGCAAACATTAGAGACCACAGATTTATGGACATTACCGACCATAGATTGATATATTGTACATTGGCATGTAGTAAAAGAAGAAACAAAGCTAAGTTCATTACTTACAGAGATTTTTCGAAGTTCGATGGACAGCGTGCAATTGACCAAATGGCCAGCATTGATTGGAACTCTGTTAACCAACTTCAAGATGTTAATGAAATTGGGAAGGTTATCAGTAAAAATATTACAGTAATTTATGATGAACAAGCACTAGTAGTATGCAAGAAAGTTACGAGGAAAAAAATCCCATGGCTGAATGATTAAATCAAACAACTGAGTAAATTGAAAAAAGACTGTCACAAAATATACTGGACTTCAAGGAAGCAAGATGATTGGGAAAACTATAGATTGATTAGAAATAGACTAAACGGGCTGATGTGGAAAGCAAAGAGAGAGTTTTTCAAAGACAAACTTAGTTCATCAAGAAATCCCAAAGAATTCTGGTCTGTTATGAAAGAAAGCAACGCTGTTTCAAACGAAGATCACCAAGAAAACATCGCATCTCACTTGAAGGCTGAAGATATAAATAAATTTTTTGCCGAAATGGGATCCAAACAAGAAATTGATTGTGATGTAATGAACATGTTCAAGCAAAGCAGATTAAATGAAACGCTACCAAAATTTACGTTTACACCTGTCAGTTCAGATGACGTAATATCAGTGATGAATGAAATTAAATCTAAGGCAGTTGGCAGTGACAATATTTCTATAGACATGATACGCTCTGTTAGTTTTTATGCCAAAGAGGCCGTTACACATCTTGTAAACATGTTTCTTCAATTTGGAGTGTTTCCTGAAAATTGGAAACTAAGCGTAGTAAGTTTGGAAACTACCAAAAGTTACTAAGCCTGTGACAGTAGAGCAATTGAGACCTATTTCTATACTGCCAGCCATGTCTAAGGTACTAGAAAAGATCGTAATTAGGCAAATAATGTCCCACGTTGACTCAACAGATATCTTACCAAAACTACAATCAGGTTTTAGGAAAAATCACAGTACATGCACAGCCCTGACAAATTTAATATGCGACTTAATAGATGCAAAGGACAAAGGAAAATATAGATCTCTCATAATGCTGGATTATTATAAAGCCTTTGATTCAATACATCATGAAATGTTATCTGCAAAAACTGAGTTATTTCGGCTTTGACGATGACGTGGTTCAATGGATCAGGTCTTACCTTAGTTGCCGGCACCAGATCACCAAACTGGGGGGACGAATCTTCAACACAACTGTTGAAAACAAGGGGTGTACCTCAAGGTAGTTGTCTGGGACCAATTTTGTACAATTTTTACACGGCTGATTTCCCGAACTGTCTTCTAAGTTGCACTGCTCACTTGTACGCTGACGATTCACAGCTGCATATTTCATATAAGCCAAGCCTCATGGAATCCGCCATTGATAGGATAAATTCTGATCTTGAGGGAGTTATCAGATGGTCCTCTGCCAATGGTCTGGAATTGAATGTGAGTAGTGCACAGTTCTCCACACCGCACCAGCAGAACTAGTACAGACCTTGAATGTGAATGGGAAGGCGGTTGTTCTGTTCGATACGAGCCTCAGGGTTTGCGAAAAAGCAAAAACTTTGGGGCTTGTGTTAGACAGTAAACTTTCGTTTTCAGACCATGTCACTTACACTATTCAGCGAGCACTGGGTAGATTAAAGGGTCTGTACAGATTTAGAAGCATTTTTCCAGAATCTGCTAAAATACATCTAGTTAATTCACTGATCCTATCAGTATTTCACTATTGCTATCCTGCCTACGGCAACAGTTTATTGAGGGAGGATAGGGATCGAATCCAGAGACTTCAGAACTCTGCCGTGAGGTTCATTTTCAACCTTAGACGCTTTGATCACGTATCCTCTTTCAGAGAAGAAATCAAGATGTTGCCGATGGAGGAAATGTGCAGGATGTTCAGCGGCTGTATGGCCCACAAAATTCTTTCCCTCAATGAACCGCGATACCTAGGTAAGAGGCTCTCATTTCGGGCGGAGGTGTCTCAGAGGGAGAGTCACCATGGTGGAGCGCTGCACTTTCCAAAAATATCAAAAGAGTGTGGGAGGAAAAGTCTTTCATTTTTTGGCCCAAAATTTTATAATGACCTCCCGCATAGCCTCAAAGAAAACATATCTGTAGATACTTTCAAACGTAGATTAAGAAAAATGCTCATTAGAAAGTAAGTATGTCACTTGTAATTTATTTATATCTTAATGGAACTATGTACAGTATTGACTTGAGTTGTTCTGTAAATCAGTGTATCTGAGAAACGCTTCGAAATAAAGGCATTTTTATTTATTTATTATTATTTACTCGTAAAAACCTCCGGTGCGTGTATCTCGGCTTCTTTTAAGTTTTTTTTCTGGTTAATTGTAGATGTTTTCTATTAACTTATTACTTAGCAAGCCTGCGCAGGATTTTACAGTCGAATTTCGATTTTCAGATGTGATATTGTTGGCAAATAATTTTAACTTCCTTTAACATCTTAATAGATGTATCACAATAATTTGTGATACAAAAGAGAATAATGTTTTGAATCTGATTAGTTTGGCCAAATTTTTATAAAAACCAACAATTATTGTTAACAGCAATATTTTATCAAATCTTCAAAAAATCTTTTTATCGAGATCTTGAAACCTGTTAGTTTGCTCAGTAGATAAAACAATTTTTTTTCGCTCGGCGAAGCGAAGCAAGGATGCATGTAGTTTAATACTGGGATACAATGTGCTGAGAGTATCCTAGCGCCCCTTAAATAAATTGATTAGCACCTTTTATCATTAAATTGTGATACACATGATCGTTTGTATATGGAAACTCTGTTTTTTCGGGGATACCTAAGAATGTATCTGTTTGTTTACTTATCATTTTGCGTAAGTATTGCATTTTTTTTATTTATATTTTTGCACTTAGACCGAAATTCTTTAAATCTGTACATTTTCTAAATCAGTATGTGTTTACCTCTATGTATTGTTGTTCTTTATGCAAGGAAGCAAAAAGTACTAATAAAATATTAAAATTCTCGCAGTTTCAGCAATGTATAGATTTGATGGATTTGTAAAAAATGGATTGTCGTCCAAACGGCCCTCTAGACTTCTTCAGATACTTTTATAAACACCATTAACAACATGTACATGTACAAATTCAGAGTGAGTCGATTTAATTCCAAGAGAATTATAAATATCTGCGGCTGTTTCCTGTTGATGTTTCCTAACAAAATCAATAATAAAGCACCATTTTGCAAAAAATATTACACTATATCTAACTATCAAATATATAGATAATATATATAAAGTTGAAAATATGCATAATAATATTATCATTACTTAAAATAATGTTTTCAAGTAATGAACATTTTCTAGTTACGAAACCAATGTAGCGAATAGAGCTACAAAGTTTGGATTACTTCAAAAACAAATGACCACGACATCTGCTGTTTACACCTCGTTTATTTATTTTTATTGAGTCGTATGCATAAAACTGAAGAAAACCTCTCAAGTATAAGGTAGAAGTAAAAGGTAATGGTTTGAAGGAAAAGGTAGAAGTAAAATGTTTTGCTTTTTTTCCATATGTATAATGATTACCTTATACTTGCAAGGATGTCCTTCAGGAAAAGTAAATGGATCAAACGTACCACCGTAGCACCAGGAGTAGGATTTGCAAAAGGAGTCATGAGACAAGGTTATATTCCACACCCACTATCTGCAAGTAATACAGCATTTGCTTTGTTTGCCAGTACTCCTCTTACATGAGAGTTTTTCCAAATCCTTGAATCGTGTACTGATCCAAGCCAACTCACGTCAACACTAATGAACTTTTCACTAGCGTCACAGGTAGCTTGTAAATTCAGAGTAGGTTTTCCATTACGGTTAATGTACTCGTCTCCGTGGAGATAAGGTTTTTGTATACCTACCTGATTACAATCTACCACACCAATTGCCGTTGGTGCCACAGCTGTTTTGCCTCCATTATTTCATTGTTGGTAGTAGGAAACTTTATCCACTGGTTCGCTTGTGCAACTATACTGTCAACAACTTCACTCACCGACCGAGAAACCGTTGCCTGATCAATACCAAGTTCCTGCCCGATACCCTTTTGATACCCGGGGTCTGCTAGGTAACGTAAACATATTTTCATCTTATGAACGGATGATAAAGCTCCTCCCCGAGTTTATTCAGTTGCAACTAAAAATCTGTTTGCAAGCCACTCCACGTTGTCTTCATTAAAACGATATAGTTATTTAAAATCACGGGAAGTGTAGGTAACCGTGGCTTGTACTGTTTCACATCCCTCACGTCCACAACATCTGCCATCACTTTCAATGAAATAGAGGAACTAATTAAGGCACTTACATTGAATTAATTAAGGTTATAGTACCTTTCACTACAACGATGAGTGTGCTACTGACCACACTCAGAATTTTCGAAGGATATGCTTTTCATTTCAAGTAAAAGGTAGCTATCATGCTATCATTCAATTTGAAGTAAAGGGATCAACCTTAAAGGATAACCTTTTACTCGAAAAGATAAGGTTTTACTTCAACTTATTATGCATACAGGTGTAAGGATATCCTTCTATTTCGGTAAGTATAAGGTTATGCTCTTTTTTATGCATATGACTGATTGCCTCATGTACTCTCTGAAACGATCTTCAAGTATTTAAACCTGTTTTTAGGGACACAGTTTGTTTAAGGTAAAACGTTACCTTCATAATGGTATTTTAGAATAATACTATTATTATTGGCTGAGAATTAGCTAAGGACTTGAGAAAAACATTTTACTGTCTGCCCGATTGTCTATCTGTGCATTTTCACGCACGTTTCAAGAACAAAACAACCAATAGAAAAAAATAAACTGACCTGGTGTAAGAGGTAGATGTTGTAGTAGTTTGTTTGTGGTTGAAAACCAACAATTTTTAGAGCTATTTGCAATATTGAATTCCTAAATGGGGAGATATAGTCAACATGAATGCCTTTAACTAATAAAAACACATCATAAAAATACAATCTATCTTAATGTTTCAATAATTGCGTATATCGACCTAGGGTATGAAAAACTATACAACAACATTATAATTAATTGTGATAGCTTTTTATAATTTTAAAGTAAACTATTTGTATGATTGTTGCAACCAATGTTATTATTTGTTTAGGAATCGTAAATAGAGTCAAACGTATTTACAATTCCCATGACATTAACCCTAGCTTTCTTGTTTGATGTAATATTTGGAAGTAAAAAATATTTTTATTTGTTAAAACCGGAAAAAATACATATGTGTCATATGATACATTATAAAATTACAAGTCTGTTTCGCGCCATGTACTATTATTAATTGATCCATTTCATGACATTTTTTTATTTGAATAACTATGAGTTCGAATTTTTTTAATCAGATTAAAAACTTCTAACCTCAAATCTGGCGTTGGGAGAAACAATATGTGACTTTAAATTGAATTAATTTTTTTGTACTTTGTATGTGTTATAGGGAAGAAAATATTTAAAGGCTTTCTCGGTTAACTCTACCAAATACAATTCAAAGAGTAACATGGTTTATTTTTAGGATTATTCTGTTATTGGAATGATACACTTTATAAGATTTGAGACATTATTTTCACCTGATTTATGTTAGTTACTTTAAATTACATTATATTACTGTTATTACAACTATTATTACGTATAGATAAATGGCACTATATCAACATAAACATAGCCAGGCTAGTATAACGCTTTATGTTTATGAACTGCTCAGGCTGTGGGAGTGGTTAAATGATGGCCTTTGATATTCAGTTTACGAGCCATAAATATAGTCCAGGATTTACTACACTCCAGACAATAGCTCCATGTAATTTAACACGATAGTGTATTATATCGGCAGTGCTGGCTATAATGGGCAAGGCTATTAGAGGAGATACTCGTGCAATAGTTTTATATGCAAATATTGACAACTAGTCTTTCTAATATATTTTTATTATACATCCAAATGCCTTAATAGATTTCTGAATATTTTATTGGTATTTAAAAAAGGCTCTAGCTTAACGTTTAAATATCGAAAGGCGTTTGTACGCTTATTAATAATATCTTTAAACTGAAATGTCAACCATAATTCTACTTCCAAAGACAAGAAATTTAAAAGTGTTAGCTTTTAAGAACCAGATTCATTAAAATAAGGTTGTGCTTTTCCCCACAAGAATATTAAACGTCTTGCGGTTTCACGTCCTTATTACCCTTATACATACCCTTAGCGTTATGGCAGTTTTCTTAGAGAATTAAGACAGTTTTTCAAGTGTATACTTTTTAAATATTCAAACCATGAAGTACAAGAAAGTTTTAAAAATTTTCTTACAACGGTATACAAATACTAAATAAACTAAAATCATTGGAATGTGTAGTAATTATATTTATAAAATTATACATGTCCAATAGTTATATAACTCAGATTATGGTGATAAAGTAAATGATATTTTATATAAATGGTACTTGTTCCAACGCAAGCCAGGAGCAGCATAACATTTGTGCTTTGACAGGAATTAACTGTTTTATACAGGTTAATCTATAAAAATAAAATAATCATAGGTTAATAAATAATCCAGTACAGCCTATCGTATCAAGAGCATAATGTAAGCTTCTCATTTGTACAAATTCAGCCATACTGACTATAAAACAAAATTTTTTCTCAGTTAATAAGAGAATAATAAATTATTTATTCATCTCGCTTCTGCCCAGTATATTATAATACTTATAAACTTAATAAGTGAGGAATATATATATATATATATATATATATATATATATATATATATATATTTCAATAAACATTGAATCGCAAAAAGTATTATATATATATATATATATATATATACACATATATATATATATATATTTTATTACTAATTTTTAAATTTTAAATTACCTTTGGTTATATTTCCTAATTTAAGCTGCATAGTTTACCATATGTTTTGAAATATATGTGGCAGTTTTTGTTTCTGTTCACTTAAGAAAAGAAGCAGAGAAACCTGTCATTTAAATTTGCCTAAAAGAATATTTACAATGCTTCCAGAGTTATAGGATATACAGGATAAGTAAGATTGATGATAGAGACCGCCCCTGTCGAGATCCCAAGAGGAGAGGTACCGGGCACTATCTCAGTAATATTACCTTGGAAAAGGGTGAACTAGCTGTACTCCAGCCTCTTTCAGTTAAAACAGGTAGGAGGTAGTATTTCCTCATTTTCATGCTAGTAAGAGGCTTTAACACTAAGGATGCTATACCCACTCCAACAGTCGTTCTCCGATATTAAATTGACCTAACGATCGACATTTTACCACTCTCTATAGTATTACTATCTCTCAATATAGTGTTTTAAAACAACCAGTATTGCATTTAAATTCCCTATTAATGCATTTTACCTAAACATACGTAGCCTAAATGTTTAATTCAGCTCCTTTTTACTGGAAACATATTACATTTTTTTTAATACAATAAAAAAGACATAAATTATACAGTTGATTATATTAAAATACGAAAGTAATTTGTATGCAATAATAAGTTTCTGACTTATTATAGTTTTATAACAGTACAGTTTTATAAGAGCACTTATTGTGCAGTAAAATTACGCGCGGTTCTAAAATAACTTGAATAACTTTGCTGTTAAATAGTAAAGATATGCTTGGGTTTCTTAACAATAATGTTTTAAAATTTAACTGTTCTCTAAATATACGTAATGAGCTGTTTTTGTGTAGTGTACTTAAAAGTGATGCCATCGGTTGTTTTATATATACAGTTAAGCAATCTTGTGTCTGTTTGTCTCCTATGTGGTTTCAGTCAAGGCCATATTAAACGCATTATCATGTAATACGTTCAAAAAGTATACTGAACATTTATAAAAACTGCTTCAAGGAGGGTTATAGTATAGAATACCCACTATTGCAGAGTAGGAGTATGCCACACTACATGTCACGTAACAGACCTCACTGAAGTTGCATATAAAATGTCTAATATATACCTCTTTCATTCTCGATATGTAATTCCTGTGTAGATAGTCAGACAGTTAATCATATAGGAAAGAAATTTACACAAACATTACGTGAATGTTGGGTTTAGCTCCAGTTCACCTTCCTCTTAGTGCAACGTCTGGAATTTGACGCTGCCATAGACTTGAATCATAGAATCTGTGGTCATGTTTGTCCGAACAGATCAGAACGAATCGCCATAAGCGCACTTAGACTACAACATATAGTCCAATCTAGGTGACGAAGTATTCTCATTACCTCATCAGGTGTGCAACTAAAGCTAAACCAAAATTCACATTGGATCAATATCTCCCACCATAGCTGCGCTCTGTAAAATCAATTGGTTAGACGTGCATATTATAGAACACACTCTTGTCTATTTAGCAATTTAGGTCCATGAAAATTGTAAAGTCTACAAATTAAATCTTTCTCTGGGTGTCACAACATGAAAGATTAAAATTTGTTTCATTAATCTTAATATTACTGTTCATATACTTAAAGTTTTGGTGAGAAAGAGAATGTACTACAAAGCCAGTAAATGCGCTTAAATAAAATCTCAACACTGAATTTAAATATTGACTTTCTACTCTACAATACTTTTCGTTTTACTTATGAATATAACAACAGCAACATGTTCAAATCTTATATGATTGTTCTCAGTTTGTTTAAAAATTGATTTATTCTGTTATTTTATCGTTGACGTCATGGTTACCCATAAGACCAATGTAAAAATATTCGCTAAAGCTCAGCCTAATCCCATGAAGGGACATGCACCATTATCAAACTTAGTATTTCTCTCAAAATTGATATTCTATAGATCATTTATATTTTTAAAGATCGTACAGGCATATAGACAATACAGAGACCCAGACAGAAATGAAATCGTTCCATCCTTTCGAATGATAGTTCAATGAATAAAATGAATAAAATAGTAAAGAGGAGAAATTATGTTAAATTTTATATCAGTAATAAAATTTAGAATTTAAAAAGTTTACTAATAGAAAAACGAAACGTACATGCAATTATAAAGTACGTAGTTTATACAGTATGCATTAATATTTCATTATTGCTGAAAAGAATTAATGTGTAGTTTAATATGTAATAAAATATTATATAATATAAACATATTGTAGTCAATTCTTTTTTATAAACGAGGCTCAAACAAACGTAATCTTAAACTGTAACATTTCATCATTCCATCCACGTATTTAATAAGGCTTTCATTGTGACATATGTCTCCAGTTTACAACCATCTCCGGCACGTGACATTAATGTTGCATTTACGGCCTCGTTCTGCTGTATCTTTGATATGTTTTGTTACGATATACAGGTTTAGCTTTAGTTGTTAGTTGAGCTTTGGCAATGGTTATAATTCAATGGGTTGGAAACAATTTTTCATGTTTGTATATTTGGTTGTCTGTTCGCACCACATCTCGGGAACGAAATGAGCTATAAATTTGAAATTTTGCATGAAGCTAAATTTCTATAAAGAGGAATTCCATATAATAAAATGAAATGAAATATATTATATGCATCAGACATTGTATAACAACATATCGCAAATTCATTACTTATTATACAGGGTGAGTCTGACCACCCGTGCAGTATTTACAGCTGTCTTTTAATAACTGACTTCCCAAAACTTTTTCTATCTCTTTTCTCCATAATTTGGCCTCTCCCGAATCCGTTAAAATTATTTTTAATTTTGAAAAATGCCCTAAAGGGCCCCAATTTGGGGGGTAGGGGTACTTTTTTGGGGAATTTTCAAATGTAAACATGGGTCGTGTGATACATCAATTTAAAGGTCTCATTACACCGAACATTTATGGCGCAAACAAAAGTTAATTATCTTTAACCGTAATGTACAGGGGTGTACCAAAACGTTTTTTGAAATAGGACTTTAAAATAAAGTACCGTGTTACCCTACCTACAATACGGAACAGCTCCAGATTTTTTTCCTCACTTGCTATTGACCTATTTTTCAATGAAATATGTGGGTACGGGCATTTTTCACTGGATTTTCTAAATTTCAAAAATATTCAAAATTTAAGAATACAAAAAATCCTAACACTCAAAATTCTTAAATAGCAACATATAATAAATTTTATATCAAATAAAAGGTTTTTTTAAAACAAACTTTTTTTGTATTTAACTTTTTTCCCTATCTCTTACTGTTTCAAAATGGCAGCCGAAAAACTGAATTACGTATATCTGTTTACAAAATGTAACAAATTATTTTTATTTGAACAAACAGGTTTTTGTGATTAAATAAACAGAATTTGTTATGAAATCAGGCCAAAATTAAACATGATTTAATTTTTCTAATGTGGCCCAATATTTTTGTAGTAGTTTCCATGTTATCTTTTAAAGATAACATTGATTCATGTATGCACAATCTCAATGCAGTCTTGGACTAGAAAGGTACTTTGTACCACCCTCAACAGGCTTATCACTTGCGGTAAGCTGGCTAGACATCTTTATCTGACAAATGTGATAAGGCTACCCTTAGTCAGTTCATTGGTGTCTGCTGTTAAGGACAGCTTGTGGTTTTTCCGAAATGCCGTACACAAATGCAGAGGCATTCGATATGCTAATGGTGTTTTTTTTTTTTTTTTTTTTTTTTTTTTTTTTTTGGGATATTGGGGGTGGATTCCTGGATCCTCACACGTCAACCTGAGCTTATTGTGTGCCCCTTTGATGTTAGAGGGGTAAGCCTATCTTCGTGCCCTTAATTAGGCTAAGAAGCGTTTTCCCCGATTCTAGCATCTGGTTCGTCGCCTGGTTGTTTATCACCGAAAAGAGCCCTTCTCCTTGCTCCCAGTCTCTCACAGTCCAGTATTATGTGTTTTGCAGTCTCTTCAGACTTATTGCAGAGTCTACACTCCGAGTCCTCATTTCGTAAACCTAAGAGTGTTTAGGAGGTGTTTCCTGAAGTGGCCGTGTCCAGTGATCAAGGCAATCACTTGCTTAACCGATCCCTCCCCAGCCCCATCAGCCATCTGGTGAATCCGGAGCTAGAATCGGCAAGCAGTCTTTTGCCGAGTGCTTGTCCTTGGTGACTCTGCCACCGCAAGCGGTGTGTCTTCCTGGATCATTTGTTTATACTTTGATAAGCGGCTGACTTGCTTATACCACAACTCGGTTCTGGACCGGTGTATGGCATGCTTGCTCCCGCTTTTGGCAAGCCTGTCGGCGCATTCGTTGCCACCTATGCCTGTGTGGCCCGGTACCCAACCAAGACGCACACAGTTGCGTGATCCAAGCTTGCAGAGAGAGTGTTAAAGCACTCCCACACAAGCTTGGATGAAATGCTGTTGGAGTCCAAGAGCTTTAAGAGCTGCCTGACTGTCTGACATTATACAGATGTTCATTTTCCTGGTACCTTTGGTGAGGCCTGGTTGGCACAGGCTAGGATACCATAGATTTCGGCTTGAAATATGGAGCAGTTCCGACCCAAACTGCCGCTAAGGGCAGTTCTAGGGGATTGACTAAACACTCCATATCCAGTTTCTACCCTTAATAAGCGAGCCATCCGTGTACCAGACAAAGCTCTTTCTTATTGTTGGGATGTTATCTTGCGATTTCCACTCATCTCTGGAGTAGAAGGGTCAACAGAGAATGGCTTATTGAATACGAACTTCCGTTCTCATTGTGTCGGAGACCATTTCGAGAATAGCGCTTGGGTTTACAGCTTCAGTGATGGCGCCATGGCTCGCGTTAGACGCGCCATTCCTCCACAAGCCAGCAAACCATCAGCCGATAAGCTGGACTTACGCGCTTCAGCTTTTATATGAACATCAAGAGGTAGAAGTCCTAAAGCCACCTCGAGGGTCCGCTGAGGGACTGCTCCTGAATGCTCCGGTTACAAAGATTGTGCCAAGCCTTTGTAAGCTTTCAAGCTTGGCTTTGGCAGTTACCTGATTCACCTTTGTCCACCAGACTAATGAACCATAAGTGATTTGAGGCCTTACAACTGCTTTGTAAAGCCATAGTGCTATATGGGGTTTTACGCCCCATGAGATTCCTGCAAGTCTCCTGGACGTCATGAGCGCCCACTTTGCTTTGTGCAGGATATTATTAAGATGATCATTCCACGTAAGCTTATGGTCTAGAGTCAGTCCTAAATATTTGACTGTCTTTGACCACTCCAGCTGAGTGGATGCGAGTTTCAGCCTAGAAAGAGACTCTAGGTTCTTTTTTCTAGTGAATGGTACAACTACTGTCTTAGAGGGATTTACTTTCAGTCCCTCTCCCTGACACCAGTTGTGTACATGTTTGAAGGTTGGTATTCATGATATCAACAACAACATTTGTGTATTTTCCCTGTACCATTAAGGACTATGTCGTCTGCATATCCTTGGACATAGATTCCGTTGTTAGTAAGGTCCTCAAGTAGACCATCTACTACTAGGTTCCCACAGTAGAGGTGACAGGATGCCTCCTTGAGGACATCCCCTTGTGGGTGCGATCACAAGCGATACTTCATTGAGATCGGCCCTGATCCGTCTGGAGCACAGCATGGCCCTAAGCCACCGGCACAGAGCTGGCTCGAGGCCACGTCGCTGTGCTCCACTTACCATTGCAGTGAATTTGGCATTGTCGAAAGCTCCTTCAATGTCTATGAAGGTGCACAATGCCAATTCCTTGGCGGACAGGCTATCCTCAATCCTACTGACTAATTGGTGCAGTGCTGATTCACAGGATTTGCCTTGCTGGTATGCATGTTGGTTGCGATGAAGGGGAGTGTCTGAGAGAACTCCCTTTCTCAGGTGCCTCTCCACCAGTCTTTCTAATGTTTTCAGTAGAAACGAAGATAAACTGATGGGACGAAAAGATTTAGGGACAGAGTAGTCCGCTCTCCCTTTTTTTAGGGATGAAGACCACCCTGTTGAGACGCCAGACTTGTGGTATGTACCCATAGGCTAGGCTCGCCCTGAATAGGTTCACATAGAAGGGTAAGGAGATTCTCCGGCCCTTGTTGAAGCAGGGCCGGAAAGATTCCATCCCCTCCTGCAGATTTGAAAGGGGCAAATTTAGAAATTGCCCATTTTGGCTTTAGAGAGAGTGACAATCCTTCTGGCAATGGCCCAGCTACCACGACAAGCTCTTGGCCGTGAGCCTGCCTCGTGATTACCAGACGTTCCAGTGTCGTCATTCTCAAAAGATACAATCAGGGAAGTGAGTCTCAAGGAGAAGTTTGAGGCTATCACTAGACCCGGAAGTGTGTTGACCTCCCTGGGACCTTAAAGATCCCAAGTGACCGGTTGGACTTGAAGGCTAGCAAAGCGTTGCAGTCTAGCTGCCGCGCTTAACTCATTTACCTTCTGTGTAAACTGCCTCCAGGAACTTTGTTTTGCTTTTTTAATTGCTAAGGCTGTATTCTGTTAGAGCTCTATGATAGGACTCCCAGATACGGCTCCTTTTTGCATTGATTGTACAGCTTCCTGACATTAGCCCCTTTTGCGAGCGAGGTCTGCAGTCCACCACTTACTATTGGTTCGACTCTTCCCCCGTCGCAATGGGCAATTGTCATGGAAGCTATTGATTATAGCATTCTGCAGGTCAGAAGCTATCTGATCTATGTCTGTGAAGCATCGCACCCTTCCGCCTACCGATCCCAACTGTGACTGAAGGTCAGACTTATATCCCAACCAGTCAGTCCTCCTGGGATTACGATAGAGGACCTCTGCAGCCTCATCTTGCAAGTTAAAGAGGATATACCTGTGATCCGATAATGAGGCCTCTTTCGCTTACGTGCCACTTATCAACCATTCCAAGTATTCCTTGTGTGCAGATTGTTATGTCAATAACTTCTTGTCTAATTCGTGTTGCGAACGTAGGGCGGTTACCTTTATTACATATAAATAGGGTCCCTACTTAGAAGAAATTGTAAAAAGTGCCTCACCTCTAGGGTTAGTGTTGGTGCTTGCCCCATCCAGCAGAGTGATGGGCGTTGGCGTCACAACCTAGAAGAAGTTGTTGACGTCTGGCTTGTGCTTCTTCCACCAGGAGCTCTAGGTCTCTTGATGGAGGGAGTTCCCTGGCATCATATGGCAAGTATACGGAGCCTACAATTGTGCTCTGCACTATACATCCATTCTTCCAGGTCAGTGTGCCCACAGTGAGATCTCTGGAGCAGAATTCGTTGAGGGTTAGAAAATCCAAGCCTCTCCTCAACAGGATGCAGGTTCTGACATTCCTTAGAGAGGTACAGTAAATTAACTTACCTTTGGTTTCATTTAGGCCCGCCACTCTCCCTTGGTGAAGCCATGGTTCTTGAATCAGTGCCAGATCAAATCCCTCCTGGAGGAAGAACTGGCAGAAGGCTGCCGAGGCAGCCCTACTGTGCTGGAGGTTGATTTGTAGAACTCGTGGCATTGTCCTTGACTGTCGAGGAGACAATTGAGACCTGCCAGAGTCCTAAGTTGGCTCTACAGTTGGAAGCCTTCACAGCCTTGTAGCAGACCTCGTCCAGGAAGCAGACGAATCCGTAACCTTTCGGGTCTGGCTTGGATGGAAGGATTTTCCACTCGTTTACATTCAGGTTGGGGTTCTGCTTATTGAACATCTCAAGTACCTTTTCAGGTGTCTTCTTCAGAAGCTTCGGGTTGAGCTCTGAAAAACACCCTGGTGGACCTCAAGATGTCCTTACGCAGACCCACTCTCAGAGAGATATCATCTCCCAGAGGTTTTATTCTTTGGATAACTTCTTCCAGCCAACGTTTGGTGTGTTCGTTGATGCAGGAAGCAATTAAAACACCTTTCTCTAGGTAGGTGCCCGCAAACGATGGGAACGGAACCATCCTCCAGGGGTTGGATTTCTTCCATAATTGCGTCCTCGATGGCTTCTCCTTGCTCTGCACTAAGCTTCGCTTCCGGGTAGCCTTCGAGGGCTATGGCCATTTTAATCGCTGCGACCTCTCTGTAGGTAGCCTTGGGTGTGCTACCAGAGGCCTCGGGATCGTGGGCTTCGGGCTTTTGGGTTTCCCTCCTAGCCTTCTTTGCGGGTCCCTCAGCGGGAGGGCGGGGTGACCAAGGTGCCTAATGGTGTTAGGCGAATGTTTTCAAAACTATGTGGCTTCTGCGAGGGTATATGCCGAACGGTTTCCAAATAGAGAACCTCAGTCACGAATGGCCTTTCAAAGAGTTGCTATTCGAGTTCGTGAAACAGGACAGGTACAGGCCTGACAGCAATAAGGGAAAAACGCTTGCAAGGCCTGTAAGAAGTGATAGGGCACCAGAAGTATTGGCGGCGGTGCAACTAAACCCAAATGATTCTTCCAGAAGAATAGCTATTGATTCTGGTATGAGTCAAAGTTTCAGTGGTGAGGATCCTGAAAGACAATAAAATGTATCCCTACAAGATGTCCCTGCACCAAGAACTTAATGGTGATGATGGCATTCAAAGAATGAATTTTTTGTTTGTGGGCAAGAGAAAAGTTGCTACAAAAATGAACATTTTTTTTCGCAATCTACTATGGTGTGACGAAGCTACATTTCGGAGCAACGGCGAAGTTAACCGTCACAACATGAGGTACTGGGCTCATGAGAACCCCCACTGGATACGAGAGGTTGACAACCAGAGGTACTGGACTGTGAATACTTGGTGTGGTATTGTTGGTAGGAGAATTGTAGGTCCTTTTTTCTTTGAAGGACACCTAGATGGAGAGACTTATAACAATTTTTTAATTAATCACTTGCCTAACTTATTAATAGATGTACCTGACGAAGTTGTTGGCAATATGTGGTTTATGCACGACGGTGCTCCGGCTCACTACTCGCACAACGTGCGACAAACGCTTGATGAACAATATCCTGGAAGATGGGTTGGAAGAGGTGGTCCAGTTAACTACCCACCAAGATCCCCTGATTTGACCTGTATGGACTTTTACTTTTGGGGTAGGCTGAAAGACTTAGTTTATGTTTTACGACCGACAACACCCGAAGATATGATGCAGCGAATCCGGAATGCTATAAATTCAATCAGCCACGAAGAAGTGTTGCGAGCTGTAGATAGCTTAAGTTCCAGATTAGAAACTGTGTTTAGCAAATGACGGACTACAATTCGAGCACCTTTACTAGCAAAATCAATGAAAGGTAAGATTATGGCTAGTTCAGAGGTCATTCAGAGCTATTAAGCAAATTAAAAATTAAAGGACATATTTTTATTTCATATAATTTAAAATTAATTTGTTACATTTTGTAAACAGACATACGTAATTCAGTTTTTCGGCTGCCATTTTGAAACAGTAAGAGATAGGGAAAAAAGTTAAATACAAAAAAAGTTTGTTTTAAAAAAATACCTTTTATTTGATATAAAAATTTATTATATGTTGCTATTTAAGAATTTTGAGTGTTAGGATTTTTTGTGTTCTTAAATTTTGAATATTTTTGAAATTTAAAAAATCCAGTGAAAAATGCCCGTACCACATATTTCATTGAAAAATAGGTCAATAGCAAGTTAGGAAAAAAATCTGGAGCTGTTCCGTATTGTAGGTAGGGTAACACGGTACTTTATTTTAAAGTCCTATTTCAAAACGTTTTGGTACAACCTGTACATACGGTTAAAGATAATTAACTTTTGTTTGCGCCAAAATGTTCGGTGTAATAAGACCTTTAAATTGATGTATCACACGACCCATGTTTACATTTGAAAATTCCCCAAAAAGTACCCCTACCCCCCAAATTGAGGCCCTTTAGGGGCATTTTTCAAAATTAAAAATAATTTTAACAGATTCGGAGAGGCCAAATTATGGAGAAAAGAGATAGAAAAAGTTTGGAAGTCAGTTATTAAGTACAGCTGTAAATACTGCACGGGTGGTCAGACTCGCCCTGTATATTACGCTAATATATTACTAGTTCTCACCTATCATTTATACTTCCTAAATGTAAGCAATAAATAAATTATCCTTTATTCATTCTCACCAGTACAGTTTATCAGCATACACCCCAACTGTTGACCCAACCGTTATGGTAGGTACATCCGTTATCAAAGGTCCATGAGCTCGTCCACTGAGTAGATGCAGAGGCCACTAGGTAGCGCTTCAAACGAGCTTTAATTTTGAAAGATTTCTTTCTGATCTTAGGCTTTTATGAAGCTAACACCAGGCTTTCTTATTTTAACACCAGGTCCCGATGGCAGGCGTTCAAAAGCGACATTATGGTGCTGGGCGCTACGGAAATTGTTTTTCCCCCTAGTTTTTCCCCCATTTCTTCACTGCTCTGCGCTGGGTTAAGGTGCACTTTAAACAACAGTACAGGGCAGTATCAAGCAAGCACAAGCGAAAATGGGCACCAGTTCAAGATCTCTGAAAGCCTCTTTACACGACTCTTAGTATTTTAATTTAGTAATTATACGAATTACTTTTTTCTAGAGGCGAAAAACTCTATTGAAGTTTGACGTGGCACAACTTCCCCAAAGTCTAATACCATAGGTTAGATGCGGGAAAAATATGCCATCAATTGTATTTGCCGGCTACTGAAGTGGAGAATTTTTACGAAGAACAAATATAACTGAAGAAACTCATAGGTTTTTAATGTGAAACCCTAGGAAAATCTGTGAGATTGAAATTCTTCGAAAATGTACTGGATGCAAAAGTGTATATTGGTATACGAAATGGGTCCAAATTTCCTGAGGGAAACTGCCTTGATTTACACAGAGACTTGTTTCTAATCAGTGTATTGCCAATAAACTCGATTCCCGCTTGAGATTGACGAAATGGGTTCATCACTGAGACTTATATTAACAAAAGAGTACGGCCCAAGGAATTTCAATTGCATGGGACATTGCACACAGTAACGCCCATTGTTAAAGAAATGTCGTGATTCACCCGATCAAAGGCGTTCACAAGTCAATAAATACGCTAAATGTTTATTGACGTTTCTCTATGCCTTCCAAGATCAATTCAATCATTTCTATCAAGGCATAAATTATTGACTTGGTTTAAATCCCAAGTGGTTGCCTTTGAGGATTCTGTGTTTTTCAAGAAATCCGGAAAGTTTGTCTATAAATATTTTTAAAACAGTTTACTTAATACTTGCAGAATTGAAATAGGCCGGTATCTGTTTGGGTAAGACTGAAACCGCCTTAGGCCTTTTCAACTCTGTTGGAAATACGCCTCTTTCAAGCGAGAGGTTTATAACTTTAGTCAATGGGCTGTTCTTAGAACATTTTTGATCAGCCAAAGTGATACTCCATTGATGTCAACGGTTGTTTTTGGTTGTAAATACCTGATGGTTTCTGAAACCTCCGCATCACACACATGAGAAAGCATCATAGAAGACATCACGTGCTGGTCCAGAGAGGAACTTGGCTTATCTCATTAGCTTTTTCGCTTCGGAAATTTAGCTTTGAAAAAGTTATTAAATTCTGTTGCTACAGATTGGGTGTCAATTTTGATCTTCCCATTTATTAATAAGAATTTGTTTTAAAAGGAGATTGTTTTTGTAATAATTAATTATATTTCAAACTGTTTTTACAACGTTTTTTTATTTTTTAACGCTATCTTCCACATTGTGTGATTTTACAGCTTTAATAACCTTCCTGTATATTTTTTAGTTTTTGTTTTAAACTGTAAAACATTTCTAACTGTGGAAGTTTTTATTAGTTTTTAGTTTAACTTCAAATTTTCTTTTAACGCAAGAAGTCCTCGAGTATACCATGAATTTCTTTGGGATTTCACTCTGAGTGATTACTTTTTTATGAGCAGCTTAATTCAAGTGATAGTTGAGAGTATCTTTGAATGCAGTGAACATCTCATTAGTACGAGATAATTGTTTAGAAATTGCCAATTTTCAATATCTAAATTCTTTTAAGCATGGCCACGTTTTGGGGCCGAACAGTCCTTCCATACGTGATTTGAGAAGCTCAAAGTGTGCGCAGTAGTGGTTTTCCTCAGTCAGATCTCACTTCGGGACATGTATATTTATTTAATGTTTATTATCTGAGTGATAGAGAAGCCTAACACTTGAATCGTCTGTCTGTCTAATGATATCTCGAGGAAAAATTCACCCATACACTTGTAATTTTGCAAGAATCTTAGTTTTATTAAATAACCTTTGTGTACGATAATGTTGCATGTCCCTCCTAGGGATTTCGCTGATCTTTAGCAAAGTTTCATTAGTAATTGGACTGTAAATAAAAGTTTTATTACCCGAGTAGAGTTATAAGGCATAAGACGTTACATAGTGACACAAACAGCGTAATGAAGTGAACTATAGGTTTGAAATTTTTCATGCAATCTCAACGATGCCTCTCTGCTACGTGACATGCGGTGCGATAGTAAATTATATTTTCCTCAAAATTAAAATATTGAACAAATTAAATTTGGTTTAAACCTTTATTGCTAAGAACAATTATGTTTAGCCCTGTATATAATGTGATCTATAACAAGAAAACCCTTTCTATTTTATTTTCTCCGTATTTAATACCTTGCAAAAAATCGTCTCTGAAACAAAACACATGGTCATATCCTAGTTATAAAACAGATAACTAATATTTACATCAATTATTATAAAACACTTTTGACTTTATTCATTGGAATGTTATTTTATTTAAAATCTGGTGGCAGCTTAAGTTTATTCTTCAAGTTTCTCTAAAAATGTATAAAAGTATTTATGAGATGGAGACCCGATAAAGCTTGTTTTAGCAGTAATATTTTGTAAAAACATATAAGCATTTTTCAGATTAGTGAAGCATTATTAATAAAGAAATAAACTCTCAATCTTCAGTCGTAGTATTAAGTGGTCTACTAAGAAAAAGTTTATATGCATACTTTATTTGGTATTATGTAAGTTGTGAATAGCCGTCATTGACCATTGGAGAAGAAAAAGGCCTTTCAAGCAAACAAGAACTTTTCGAGTAAAGATTAATGAACCAGGGGTACTTTTAGTTTTGAATGGTTAACCGTCTTAGGAAACTAACTTTAGCCCATTTGTATAATTGTTGGAAGGCAAGACGTTACTGGTCTGTTCTTAACAGTTTGAAAAAAGAAAAGTCCAGTAAAAGACTCGGAAAGTTTCCAAGCCAAGACTAATGGAGTCTGCAGGACCACCATGTGCTCAACTAGCAACTGTCTAAGGAAACAAACTTCCCTCAATTTACAACCATTGCGATATAACACTTCACTTTTTTACTTTCCTATATTCATTACCTAATCTATTCTGTCAAAACCACAATAATTCTAATTAAAATAAATCAGTTACATTTCCACACTGTTGATATTTCAATATAAAGTTATTCACCTTAAATATGCGAGTCAATAATTAGTAAATTATAAGATAAATTGATCATCATAAAGCTATGTACATATAATTTTACTTAAGTTTATCTACTGTTTACCTCTTAGATCGGTTTACTAAGAATCTTCCAATTGTTTACTAAGAATTAAAATATTATCTGTTAATCAGTCGTTTATAAGTTTTGAAGGCGTCTTCATTGACTGATGTACGATTTTATATATTTAAAATTAAAAACAACACTTCTCACCTTTTAATGGTTGTTTATTTCATTTAATTTCATCTCATACAGTTTTTATCACATTTAAAAAATCTACTTATCTGGATATATTCAAAATTGTTTTTAGCAATGTCCGTAATGAATCCTCCTTAGAAGTGTTTGGAAGGAATGCAATATCTGAATCAACTTTAAATGAATGTTACATTTCACATGTATAAATTTATATGATAATAGCTACGTTATTTGCATCCGACTCGTTATAATAAACCACTCGGATATAAACCATTAGTTCATCTGAAAACAAAACTTCCATTTTAAAGCATAAACATAAACACATTTCCGGTCGGCCTATTGAACTTATTTTCGTCTAATTTTAACTTTCCGTTTATAGGCAATATATATACATTCATACTAACAGTATATGTTTCTATCCATAACATAGCTCTATTTGTTTATACATTTTTTCAGATCATTTACATCATTTTTATTCTTGCAAGTTTTGTAATCTAAGAGTAGTAAGGTATCTAGATAATCGCCATATGAAATTGTAAGATACTAGTATACCATACCACCACAAAAAGACAGATAATCGTACAAAATAAAAATATTTACAGACGAAAAATTGTGTCAGCTTACTCAATGAAAGCTTCAACTGTCATAGAATTGAAATCTTAATTGACTATGTAGCAATGAAATTGTGTACAAAATTTAAAGTCTAAATATTAAATATTTCTGGAGTTATTGCTCTTTGACCAGTTGAGGATTTTCATACCGGTTGTAATACATATTCTGGATTGGGACAACGATACAACTTAACCATCGTTCCAGAAATATAATTCATACGAATCAGAAGTATACATGCACAAAACCTATAAAAACCATGAACCCAAAAATGTAACAATATGTCCCCAAAATATGCCTACCTCCTTCTCAAAACTACACAGAGCCATCATAAGTACGTTATTTGAGAAATAAAGGACTTCGACTTTAGAATTCCTCTACAAACGCCTAAAAAAGTTCTGTCGTTTCCGAAACCCTTGTAGCTGTTCAATCAATAATCAACAAATATTGGAGAGAAATTCGAGTTATTTCACAGGTACTTATACAATTTTTGTCTTTATATACGTGTAAACCTTGTTTGGGAAACATACAAGGCAAAATTATTTAAACTATTTAAATCGTATCTGATCTTCATTTCTTAAATAAGTTCATTAACTGAAAGAATATGATTAATAAAAATGAATTCATTAAATAATACTTACAGCAATTTCATGGCATGTAATTGGTTTCCATGTTGAATGGTATTGAGAAAAACTAAAATTTATAATTTATATCGGAAAAAGATATATGAATATGAAAACATACAAAAACTATAACCATCATGTGGTAATCGCATTTAAAACTAAACCATTTTTGTAAAATTTAATAAGTAATTTACTGGATTTTGAAAATCTGTTTCTGTTACATTATCTTCTAAAACCTGATAGTTTATATTGCGTATCCCTGTATAATTTTAAATCCGTTTCCGCGTACTAAATGCTTTTGACCAATGACCGTTTTATACTTAATAGATCAGCAATCATATATGTTCCTATTATATTAATCGTTTAACAATCTATAGATTTGAGTATGAAAATGCAAAAATTACTATATCTCCATAACTGCAAAATATAATTTATCCCTCTCTCGCAATCCTTACGCTTCTAGAGCTTCTAGCATACTTTAAAGTGCAGATCCTAACGATACTCTGGATACTTTAGGTATACAGAAATTAACGTATAACGGTACATGAAAATTAACAATGAAAATAAAAGTACATTTACTCCTGATCATACATTGTCTGTCATAGACAACACAATATGATCACTAATATATATATATATATATATATATATATATATATATATATATATATATATATATAAAAACAACACACTTACAATTTTATTATGGATTTTGTCCCATTATTCATGCATCTATATATATTTATATATCTATTATATCATTTATGATGCATATCTCTATTTCTATCGCAATTCACATTTTGGTAAGAACAAAAAAAATGGAAATGGTTTTCATTACACTTAAAAACAGCCAAACTAACAATATAGGTTGTATAAAGGTTAGTAGTTTGGCAGTTAATTAATGTGTTGTAACAATGCATTAGTTCATAGACTTATGCAGCTGGTGTCATGAGTTACATCACATTCTATCGGCTTACACCGCGTCGAAACAACGCGTACACATGGAAGTTTTTGAGATATTTAGACTTCACTTGATGATTTTAAGATTTTGAAATTAGTTAATAAATGCATAAATCTAGATTTTTCTAGAGTAATTTAAAAACTATTTTTGATTATTATCATAGTTAATTACGTGGATTTAGAAATCAAGAATTAATATTTTACAATTCATACGAACATTATTTTTACAAATTACTTTAAAGCAGATGAAACCTATTGACGTTCAAAATGTCATTTTAAATGTGGAGTTAACATGCTCGTCTGGCCTGCTGTTCATACTATCAAAGCAATATTTCAAATAGAGCTTATGAGCTCATTAAATTTAATAACACTTTCTTCTGAATTGTAAATCAATGAAAACATTAAATAAAAGAGTGAACTTTCATGTACTCAAGAAAATGCTTCTTATAAAAAAAGATCATTAGCATTCAAACTTTTTAAATACTTAGAAGCCCAGCAGAAACATCGTAGGTTTCAAAGAAAGTTAGTTTTAATTAGTTAACATGCTGGAATCTTGTCAAAGAAGAAGAGACTTCTTTATAAAATGGTGAGCAAGAGATATTTATTGCTGAGAAAAGTTCATTACACCTGTTCAACCTCTTCTTAACACTTTTTATAGTTATAACGGATCTTTTTACAATTTCCAGAAATACTCAGGGTGGCTACTTTAAAAACAAAATCTCGAGCAATCTCTGATATTGAACAGACTTAGAATTCATTTAAAGTATCTATTTTCATTACTGTTTCATAATCCTTGTAGAACTTAATTGTATATAATTTGATGGACGGAAGTGCATTTTCTTCCAAAAAGTCTTTAAAAACATAAAATATTGTTTTTCCCTTGGGCTCAGTGGTTCAAGCTACATTTTTTATTAACTTTTATACAATTCCAACACTATAGGTAGAAATAAGTTAGAAGGTAGTATTGAAAACAAATCAAATAAAATAAAGATTTACATCAAAAGGGACTACATTAATTTACATTACATTACATTAATGAACATTCATTTGCGTTACTTCCCCACTTACAGAGCACCTCCAGACTAAGTAAAACACAACACAGTCAGCTTTGCGCCCTTTTAAAATACATGAAACTTCCTGGAAGAACCCAACAACCAATAAAGAACTCTTGGTCCTAAACGAAAAAATTGTACATACCTGTTAATCCTAATCATTAGGTATGAAAGTTTTGCTTATATATTTATACTAGTGTTAATATAATATATATAGGATACAGCCTGTCTTAACCACTGGCTACCCTTTCCCCCCAAAAAAATCCAACATTAAGACTCTCAAATCATTAACGTGGTCAGGATTATATCATCTAACGCCAAAATATTATCAGGTCACACAACTTCGTGGTGATCGAAAACTCATATTCACTGAGAGTACAAACCGAACGTTGGAGGAAGCTGAAAGCGAAAAACGAAGGACCCACAGACCAAAACTAAATATCATAGTTTCACAACCATAAAGGCCTGGGAGTCTTCGAGCTTACTGAATTGAAGCCCTCGATTTATGAAATATTTTTGGTCAAACGTTTTCACAGATCCCAAGTTAAATTAGTAATGCTCACAAAGATCCAGAAGAAAGGCCCTCAAAAGAGACTTCCAGAAGTATATATTATTATTGCCAAAACCTAAAGTTGTCCTGAATGCTTGTAGTTCCCAGTACGTATTAGCATTACTTGGGTGAACCTAATAACAAATAGGATGGTTTCAAAGATATTGCCTTACACTCTAGAGGCTGTCTGGTTGCAGAATGTTCAGTTTCCAGACGATTCATAACAACAGGTTCTCAAGATATTTACATGCAAAATAAAAAACAAATATTATGAGATGATAAGATATGTGTTGTTATTGTTAGATATAATATGGTTTACAAAATGTGAATAAACAAGGAAATAAAAGAGGAGGGTTAACAGATATATTATTATTGAGGCTATGCCATAAATCTCTAAACGTAGCTAAAATAATTCAGCAATGTAAAACAATAGGCCGAAAAACAATAACACAAAAGAGCACCCTGCTCGCTTTTTGTTTGATGACAGTGGAGTGGAATTTATTATTTGTGTGAATTCCAGTTTTAATCATCATTCCAAATAATCTATTTAATATTGTCTTACTACGAAAACTATAACGTCTACTTTATTAACCGGGAAAGGGCCTACTAAAAAGCTAAAATTATTGTACAAATAGACAAATACTCTTAACTGACAATAATTAGATTATCTACCTCTGTCACACACTATGCCTACCAATTACCACTTCTTTCAATAGTAAGTTAGAGTTTACATGTAAGAAACTCAGTTGCAGCCAAGTGCGTTAATTCCAAATAATTCAGGTTTTAAATGTAATTGTAAATGTAAGTTTATCATAAATTTTCAACCGAGTAAATGACTTTTACTACATAAAGGATTTTTCAGTTTGTCAATTCAATATGATTTTTTTCTTAGATACTTTTAAAGAAGTCAGTTGAGTAATCTAACACCAACTTGAAAAGGAAATTAATAGAATATATTTCATTGTTGTTTAACACAAAATTTTCCTTATCAAGCTGTAACAAGAATGTAGTTTTATTGATTATCCCCACATTGAATAGAGGTGGTTCCTAATTAAACTCCCCATTTGATTATTTTAAAACCACCTGCCAAAGTGAAATGTTTAATAGATTTTATTATAGAGTGTACTATTACTTCTTTGTGTCTGATATGACGAGGAGACGATATAGGATGCCGTGACGGAGATGCCATCAATAGTTACAGTTATATACACAGTTTAAGGGCTAACCATGAATTTTGATAATTTTGTACTGATAATAACATAAAAAAGAAAATTTTTGATCTAATGAATGATCAACGAAACAATCCGTTTTGACGGAGCAGTGACGTCCAATAATCTGCATGCAGTCTAGATGAGTTTAGCTTAAGATCTCATCGGGAGTAAGAAATATGTCACAGTTAAGAGGCATCAGCTGTTTGTTGCTCCCGGCTTGTGCAAGCGTAACTTTAAAGGTGTTATACTCTCGTTGACGGATTTCGTTTAAAATATACCTATGACGTTGTGATGGAACATTAATTATAGGTGGTATTTTGTATATTATTTATATCTTATGTAAACAAGCGTAAGCCGTTCAACTGAGAAAATGGGTTTTGCTCCCGGCTTGTGCCGTGATCAAAAAGTGATCATGATAACTTATGTGTTGATTTCATTGACAAAAGTACCGTTGAAGGTTTCATAAAAATTGAAAAGTAGTTTATGTCTTGTATATGTTATAGAACTATACTGGTTCTTTATTCATTTAACTTACAAAATTTTCAACATGCAATTTTGTTAATATTAAAGCAAATAAATTGTTTTTTTCCAGTTTTCTTCTTATTTCTTTTTCTTATTTAATCTATGTACAAATTTTGGTGTACTACTCTCGACCAAAGATCAAAATTAAAAGATATAAATAATTATTATTTAATTAAACTGTTAGTATTTGTATAGTAATAAATTAAAAGTTTCCTAATCACTGTGGTTTAGTACACATCGTTTTAAATTGTATCTATAGTTGGACATATAATTACCGTTATAATACGCTGTATATTTTATCATTTCCATTTCCTGTGGAGTCAATTCAGAGGCCAGGGGATTACTGTTGTGTAGAACAAATTATACAACACTTCATAATTAATTCACGTTTCAATATCTTTATGTGATTTGGGTTCAATCTACTAGTTACCAAACTCCTGAATATGCAATTAATGACTAATTGATTAAAGCAAAGTTAATAAGAAAGATCCCTCGAAGTAAATATCAGTATTATTCCATAATGGTATATTATTTACACTCAGTGCTTCTAGGTAAATTAAAATAAATCCAAATTTTAAAATACATTCAGTAATAAATTACAAATTTATTCGTCTCAATCCACGGAGTAATAAACGTTGGTGAAATATCAAATCAACAAGCAGACATTACAGATGGTGATTTTCTCAGCAGAGACACAAGAGAGAGCTACTCCCTCAGGTCGTCTGCAGGCAATACATCTCCATTGCTGCTGACTGTTAACTGCCTTAGCGGGCAATTAATATTAATCACGGCATTTAAATTTGCAGCTCTTACACTTTGTGCGAAACTTTAAGTCTACATAACCATTAGTGGTTCACGTCCATTCATGGACTTTGGATGAGCGTTATAGAAGTTTATTACTCGGTAGGCTGAAACAATTTTCTTTAGTCCCACAGGGAGATGAAACATTTTCTTTTTTATGTTAATATCTGTTCAAAATTATCAAAATTCATGGTTAGCCCTTAAACTGTGTATATAACTGAAACTATTGTACCTACGTTGTCATATGTTCCAAAATATTGTAAATGTTCAGTACATGTTTCGAAACATTCGTTTTATCACGTAGTTAAAATAATGTTAAAATGTGCTCAACATGGGGGTTTTAACAATTAAAAATTAAACAAAGCACAAACAACACTTAATAAATAAGGACACAATACATACGGACGGGTTAGCAATTGGTTCACCTCTGTCACGTATATTATCAACCTCTGTCAGGTTGATATATACTCGTATTTAAACCACAATGAAAATGAGTTAATAAAAATAAATTCATTGAGAAACTTCTGTTCTACCGTATATATGAAGATGACACGCTAGTACCTTTACAGTGGTAAAACCCGGTAAATAAAAATGCTTTTAAACTACATAAATAAACGTTTCCAGTGTTAAATTTCACGTTTGAACATGACAAATCAATACAATTAATGTTAATTAAGTATCTCACCCTATAAAAAATAAAAAATGAGCTGGAATACAATATATATGCAGGAAAATTTATGACTGCATAGACAATAATGGGTTGTCTTCAGTGTTATTGTATGTATGTTTGTCTGTTCCCTCGAAATTTCAAGAGTTAAGTTATCTTAACTTTAAATTTTGCATGCAACCTGTTACGCGACATGTGGTGTCGATTACACCTACCTTATTGGTTGAGCGTTACCAAAGCCTATTACTTGAGAGCTAAAAACTTTAAAATTATTTTCTTCAATTGTGATTTATGTTTTAGATAAATTATACATGAATAAGTTAATATGTGGTTACATTTTTCTATTGCCTACCAAGTAAAAGATATGAAAATTTAATTTTTGAGAGGAAAATCGCTTTTATTGCTTACAGGGCCTTACAATGTCTTTTACATCTACATTACCCAGAAAACACAAAGTGAAAGGATATGACATTGACAACTAATAGTATTTATTTCGTGCCTTTGTACAGTTTGAATCTCATGGCACAATGGGTATGTTTCATGCGAGTCTTACAGATAGGTGTTGTTTGTTCAAAAATAATAAAAATATCAATAAATACACTACCACTGAAGTAATTTAATTGTAAGTCTTTACATTAGTAGAAAATAATCACTATTATTTGAATAATATTTCAAAGGTTTTAAATTAATTTAATCATTATTGTATTTTATAAATAGATTATCTAACTTTCTGTAATTTATATTTACTTTGCATTCAGAATATAATATTAATAGGCTCTGTAACCGAGTACTTATTCAACACGTATCGCTTGAATACACTTTATTGGTTTGATTGGAAACTGTACATGAAATCCAACATCTAACAGAGAGTAATATCATTCAACAGGGATTAAAAAATACGTGATATTTTTGAATGATGAATGGCTGAAGGAATGTCTGGATTGAAACCTTTTAATTTCGTGTAGAAGTATTTTTCACCTACAACGACTTCCAGCCTGTACTTTGGTGTGTAAACGTATTAGTGAGCAGGCTATAGCAAAGCTTTGCGAGTGGACATTACTTAATCAACGCGACAAAGCGGGTATGAACTAAGCACCTTCATTTACTCTTCAACTATAATTCGTTTGGATTTCAACCATACGTTTTACTATCATAAATGTGTAAATATACATTTACGTTTATAAAATTCATATATTGTGAACGTTAGTGAAGCTTATCACTCGAGAGGCTGGAAAAATTCCATCCTTGTACATTTTTCTGTCTATCTATATGTCTGTTAGATTCACCATCTGTGTTGCTTATCTTAAATAAAATGAAATGGCGTTTGTAAAAATTTTAAGTGTGTTCGTTCTCGATATATCGTACGGACTAAAATAGAGAGAGAAATTAAACTTTCCAGCCCCTCAAGTAACAGACTTTGCTGACGCTAAGCCATAAGCTATAACTGTTACTATAACTGTTGATATTTAATTTCGTTACTGATACTTACCGCATTGTTGAATTATAAACTATTGTCAGAGTGTCCCGTAGTTTTATACGGGTTATACATTGTGTACACACATAATAAGCGATGAAACCCCTCATAAACTTCATGTCCGACGATGAAACTCTTGTATTGTTGTGATTTTATGAGACTACTTAAACGTTATCGCCCGTGTCGTCCTTTGTAAACATTTCTGTTCAATTTTATTTCGTTAACAAACCAAGTTTTAATGCCTTTAACATTCTAATGAAAATTCATGTCCTTTATACCGAACCCTACACTGTAACATATTTCTTTTTTATACTGTAACCTAAACGATATTACCCTGTGTTATACACATACCGCAACAAAGAAATAATTACTACTGTACAACATTTTCCATTCAACGTGTGTACTACTATGTTCAAAAAACTTTAAAATAATCTAGGTGTTTTTTTTTTTTTTTTTTTTTACTAAACCTTCATACTGACTAGAAGGAACAAATAATGTATATTTTAATTTTCTAATGGTTTTACACAATTAGAAAATTAGTTACAGTAAAAATATTACTCTAAAACTCGTTTTATTATAGTTTTTACAATTTTTTACTTAAAGGAATTTGTTGACTTTTACCCAATATTGTACTGCAAAATGTTATAACCAACATCTAACGCATTACCAACAATCTAATTCCATAGAAACTTGTCATTACACTCTAATATGTAGATAGATGTAGGAATCTTAGTGTATCACTGAAATGCTTACATTTTGTAATATATAATTTAGAAGGTGGAACTTCGCTATAGCAAGATTATATTTCTGCGTTTTAAGTATGTATCTTATTTCATTGTGTTAATAGCAATTCAAAAATATGCAATAATGATCAGCCAAATTGCATGACTCCATCATTATTGAACTCAGTATTGCCTATATATAAATGAAGAAGCGGCATGCAACTATAATTTAGTAATCGGTAATTTTCGATATTTAGATAGACAGATATACAGACCGACAAACATTGTTTCCTTGAGTAGTGCTCCTTGAGTAATAGGATGATAGGATAATATTCAGATAATTATAACGCATTCTGCATTATTTAAGAATATTTGAAGTAGAAATATATTTGAGTAAGTATCCTGGGTTATGTGAAACGTTCAACATCAGCACCGCGTAGGCTGAGCCACAACCAATATCTCCGCCTGCCAAATTGTCGCTGACAACCGTCACGTCATCACATTGTTGGTGTGATCTTGCTGAATACAGCAACTTTATCATAATGTTTCACGAACATGGGCAATAGATGTATATCTTGTGTATATTATATATATAGCTTGTGACGTTCTTGTTCGTAAATGCCTGACTTATAAGACGTTATAATACATAAACCATTGAATTATTAATAATATTCTACTATTAAATTGATAAGTGTTATCATTTTAATTAAAAAATATCACATTTGCTGATATATTAAATTATAACTAAGAACGCTCATGTCCATAGGGGAGTCCAAAAAAAGGTAAACCTTAATATATGTGGTTCTGATAAAAAACTCACAATAATTGAACTGTATTTTCTAATTAATATCAATCACATAATATCTATTTTTACTTTATATTAATAATCATTTTTAATAATTTATATATGATTTTTATACATTCTTTTTAAATGTAACAATGAAATAATATAAAATAAAGAACATGTTTTTTTATTCTTTAATATATTAATTTTTGTGATATTTAATAAATAATCTTCCACCAATTTTAACTAATTTAATGTTTTTAATAAAATATTAGCATACGCAATACTTATACTTAACACTACTATTAAATTTACCACACTAAATAAAATCTGAGAACCTAACTTGACAGCAATTCAGTGTTACTCGAACGGTGATTTGAATTACATCCAACTCAGAACACTATGGTAGACTCCATCCACTTCCATTTGGTTGTAATACAAAATACTATCAAAGCTAAAAATTTAAATGAAAATTCTAAGTTTAGAATCAATTTATAATTTATGTACATGCTTCAAAATATATTAATTAGAGTTATTGGAATACGAAACATTTTACATTGTAACTGTTAACGTTTTATCCAATAACCACAATACTGTAGCCTAAGCATTAAGTGAATAAATTGAAAGTGCCTCTTAAACTACTTATATTTCGATAAACTTTCTTTAAGGCTTATGTTTTAGGAACCAATGTACTATGTACTAAGGATTATTTCTCTAGGTATAAAATGTGCGTGAGCAAATAATGTAAGTGGTTTATACTCTATATAGAAACTAGCCGTTACATATTCTGTAACTCGTACTTTTCCACTGCAGAGTATTTATGTGGCCTCATTTATTATACAATACTTACTGTAACTTTCAAATACAGCATTATTGGGAAATCCATGATGAAATTAAATTGAAATAAAATCTTCTTTATTAAAAAGGCAGATTTAGAACGGTTTACCACTCAACCTCACATTGTATACAATAAATTTACAATAGTTTAACGTGTAAGAGTTTGTTTAAACTTAATACATCAAACTTCCATACAGCTCCTTTATTACTCTTAGCATGACTATAAATGTCTATAATTGGTGGTTATAGCAGTATAAATGAACTCTTGCACTAAATAATATTTAAAAATATATACTATTTATTGCAATTTATTTATTTAAATCCATTTGCATTGATCGAACCCGTAACTGTCAGAAGAAGTATTTATAGTTTTCTTTGCATTAATATTAGTAATAAAACAATTTATTAGACTTTTATTTAAGATTTATACTTTGTAAGGACTTAGGACACCTTAATTTAAAACGTCAGTTTCTAACTCTTTAATGTTTATACCTCAATCAATTTAAGTAAATCGTTTGATTATGAGAAAGAAACCAATCACCGTTTGGCTCATCAACAATATTTCCGTAGATAAAAATGTATGTTATTGTACTGTTTATAGGGCCCCAGTGTCAGTAAATCGTTTAAGTATGAGAAAGAGATACTAAGTACTCTGTTTTATGTTTGTAACACTGATGTGATCAATTTGCAATAAAACAGAAACGATTTCCCGTTTGGCCCATCAATATTATTCCCGCAGTAAACTTGTCATCTGTTATTGCACTGTTTATCGGGCACCATTGCCAGTGACTCGTTTTTATGAGAAAGAGGAACACGTACTCTGTTTTATGTTTGGAATACTGATGTGATAAATTGGCAATAAAACAGAAACGATTTCCCGTTTGGCCCATCAATATTATTCCCGCAGTAAACTTGTCATCTGTTATTGCACTGTTTATCGGGCACCATTGCCAGTGACTCGTTTTTATGAGAAAGAGGAACACGTACTCTGTTTTATGTTTGGAATACTGATGTGATAAATTGGCAATAAAACAGAAACGATCACTATCGACGTTACTTTTTCTAATACAATCTCATTTGTTATTGCACTATGAGACCCTAGTTTCATCGAATCGTTTAACAAATCCTCTATTTCATCGCTTTTGATAACATGGTTAAAATTTAATGAACAGCCAAAATCTAATTACTTAAATCACAAGATATAGCATTTTGATGTTCCTCAGTATTAAACCTGTCATGGTTTTGGCTTTCAGTAAACCTGTTAAGGGCATTCCAATTTAAAAAATACTACTACGAAAATGTAAAAGTTTTTGTTATTTATTTGCTATAATGCTTTATGTGTATTTATTTTAAGTATGAGAGTTGTACAAATGAACTGATAAAAACAGTTTCACTCTAATGTTGATAGTACAAAGCTTTACTAATTATTTTAAAATTTGATATTAGTCTTAAAAAGTAGTTAAAATCTGGGCACACATATCAATAGTTTATTATGTATTTAATATTTAATATGTCCATTAGAGTCTTTCTGCAGTGATAGTAAACGTAACTATTTTCAAGTTAAAGTCCACAAAATTAAGATTAAATTTATAATTTAAACTGGAATAGAATACATATTTATAATACGCCAAAAAAATTAGTACATAAGGCAAATTTTTTATTGCCTGTCCAGTTCTAAAAATTAAGGATGTTACGTACAAAATCTTGCAACGAGGACAATTAAAATAGGCTGATTTTGTATACTGAATCTACCTAAAATGCGGACTCTGTTCAGCCATCAGGTTTACGACCTACTAAAAGTACCTTGTTCGTTATCTGGCATTTCACAAAAACTTTGTTGATAGTGATGGTTTTTTTTTTTTTTTTGGTGTTGGTTTGGTATCCACCTTCAAGCCGTTGGCCCCAAAGTTGAGTGTGAGACAGGCCTTCTTGTTCTTAACTATGCCTGGTTAAATAAGATATTCTGTTAGACTTTGTCTATTTTTTGTCCCTGTTATGCAATAGTTTTAGCTATTTACACATTTGAATATGGCTTTTCAGACATTAGGAAAAACCGGTTTGAATCCCAAATTATACAAAAGCTAAATTATTTTAAGTTTATGACATTAAAATGAAAATTCAAAGCTAATTGTTTAATTATAACAAATATAAGATATACGGTCCGTGTCAGATATTATAAAATATGGTTTGATCCAATCGGTTATTGAAAAATGTCCATTCCATATTGTAAATATCTTAGATACATCACCTTTGCTGTCATAATAGTAGATTCGAGTGCTTATATTTACTTTGATATTATATTACAAGTATAGAAATAGTGTATTATAAGGTAGCGTAATACACAATTATCTCAATTATCCTGGTCCTGCATCACTCTACTGCTTTTATATAAGTTATGAAGGCAAGGCGTTGACCAGTAGCAGTTACACAGAAAACTTCTGAGTGCTTTTACCCATCAACAGCAATATGCCCTTTACAGTAAAGCCGATTACGACCATTTACTTGGTAACATTGTTCAGAAATCAAAACTTTATTCTTTATTGTAGAAACAAAACAGGTTTTTCTATTAAGCAAACAAACTGCAATCTATGAGAATTATTTTCTGAATTTTATTTTCAATGTATAAAGTTTTATGCGCTAACGTAGGCTTATGGTGGGTAAATTAATATAAAATAACTATAAATATAATTTAATTTTTAATATTTAAGGTGATAGTAACACATTACATAATTTTCAGTAGCATAAAAAAACTACTTATAAGTATTTTTTTGTAAGCTTGCATATCTGTATGAAGTAACTGTAACTTAATTAACTCTTAAGCCTACCGCATGATCTAACTGTATATCTAAAACATCGCATTCCATTAATTCTTGACTATACGTGGAATGAATATCGCGAAATAATGCGAATAAACTCGAATGAATAAGCGAATTTCATGAATAATACGCAAAATGTAAAAGAATGGCTATACATTCTGTATAATTTAGTTCAGTTAATCTTCTCTATATACAAGAGGAGATACTCTATATATAAGAGGAGACACTCTATATATAAGAGGAGATACTCTATATACAGGGTGTACATAAAGTCCTGCACAGGTATAATATTTTCTGAACGAAAACAGATAAATCAACAAGATTTGTTACATCAACACTACACCTAAAATTCTACTATTTGAAGGCACTATAAGTTTTCTGTAATATCATGGGGACGTTCCGCAAGGAATCAGAAGGAAATCTTAAATAGGAGCATAGGTCACATCATTTTAAAGGGCTTATCTAGCAGGGTTTAATGCCGCAAACTGCACTCAAAAAGATTGCGGCTGTATTACATATGTAATTTGTAATTTAAGATTTTTAAAATTTCTGGCTACAAAATGTGATGAAGTTTCTTGTTACTTGAGATATTACATCGCCTTGTTGTATTATTATTTAATTCCAAAACGACAATGAATGAATAACGTTCATTCCAGCATTTTATATATACGGCATCTTTTACTTGTATATATATATATATATATATATTAATATCTTTTATATATATATATATATATATATATATATATAAAAGCGTATATATTGTCATAGTTTGTTACAGATAAAACAAATATATTTATTATTAAAATATGACCTTATTAAAAAAGCGTAATGGTTTTAATCTGAAATGTTTCATATTCGTTGAATCTGCTTAACAAAAAAGGAATTTACTTAATCGGTATTATACATAGGCAATAAGGAACATAAAACTTAGACTGTACTAAAGTTAACTCTACAATCTGTGGCCAATTCGTATTAGCATATTTAATTGTTTAAATTGTTAAATCATTATGTTTTTCATGCAGCCAAAAAAATTATAAATACATAATGAATATTAAAAATAAATACTTTTTCTTAGATTGAGAATTTTAAAGCAAAATTACCATTACACATTTTGGTACACGCGATATTTATAATTGGATCGTTCATAAAACATAAGTATATCTGAAGACAGGATACGTCTACGAAGAGACGGAGAGACTGATAGTTCAATTTTCTGATGTTATCTCACATCCTGTGTTCACTTCGTCTAATTAGATTGTCCTGACGAGAGCCCTTGCGCCAAATATATTTCTTCAAATAGCGTATAAGTTTTTTGGTAGATGATTGATTTCCCATGCTAAAATATTACCACGAATATCAATTAAAAAACTGTACATATGATCATAACATTTTTCTTCTGTGTATTTAGGTAATTAATTGAGCAGTCCTTTTTGTTGTTGCTCTCATTAAAAGTAGAAAGTACGTTTAGCTGTTTCATTTTAAAAAGTGCACTGGCCTTAAATTTTAAATCCATACGTCATATCGAAAAACTTTAATAATTTCATACTATGTTAATACAACAGGTATGTAATATATTAATAACACTGATCTCAAAATTCTGGATCCATATGCCTCTACGGACACAAAACCACCTCATTTGACCTTACTTCATATGGATTATGTCTTTTCTATACCAGGTCAGTAGCTTAGGTATACGTGATATAAGTATCCCTGTATAAATACTATCCAGTACTAATCCCTTTTATTAACAATGCACAAAGATATGATGCCTTTAAGAGTACCAGTAGATGTTTAATAGGTTACTGAAGTAAAACCTGCTTAAGTTAATACTCAAATCATAAAGTGATTTTTATTTTACAACTTAAACATAAATTAATATTTGATATTGATATTAATCAATTACTCTCACATCATTGGCAGTATAGTGTTTTTTACTTTTTTACTTGGGAGATAGTCTTCGACGTTTTGAACCAACACTACAAAAATACTTTTTTAATTTACTCTCTTTTATAGCAGGAGTTTTCTGGCCAGAGTTCCAAAATGTCTTAATGCCTAATGAGATAAATACACAAAAATTCCTTTTTTAATCCAAAATATTGATTTTCATTGCACACTTGAAGGATTTAAAAATAATACTTACTAGCTTCGTTTGAATACACTCCATGATTAAAATGAAGTTAGGTAATGGAGAAGAATGTAATGGGTATGGGGTATGTGAATCAATATGGTTTAGTTCACCGTCAAAGTGGTAAGGATTTTGTTTTCAAATAAACTTGCTTCTACCCTGTAGAGAAAATTAATTTCAGTTTAATGTTGATGCTCTTACTCGATTAATTTAATCAATATGAAAAGTATGTAAAATTCTAATATAATAAATATTATATTTCTATGATAAGTAATAAAATGGTACTATGTTTAGGATTTTTGTTCGGTTTTAATTACTTTACTAGATTTTAATACACAGCGTAAAAAATAGTCCTTACGTTTTATGATTACGATTTAGTTTTATTATTAATAACAGTAAAATTATTATTAGTAATGTAAGTAATTTATATTTGTTCTACTATTTAATTTATATGGGTTGAAACACACTTTTAATGTCCTTATCCATTATGTACTGTAAACTAATAAGACAGAGGCACAAAGCTGAAATTGAATTGTGAACAAAGCTGGGACAGAGACTATTATCACATCAAGCCCTGCAAGACGCATATAACGTGACCTAGATGTTGCGCCAGCGGTTGTGAGATATAATTGTTCTGAAACCACTGCAATTGTCACTAAACTATTGTAACTGCCAGTTAAACTACTCTGGACATTCGTTTACGGTTTTGCAAACTGAACATAAAGAAGCTTATAAAAGCATATTACAGCAAGGGAAATGTGATTTTAGTAATAAAATAGTTTTAAATAGGTCATAACTATTTGATCTCGTGTAGAACTCAACCTCTTCCTCTACCCAGAATAAAACATTGAGTAACATTAATGTTCGTTTTATTTTACGATACGTTTATTTTAAACTCTTGTAACTTCTCCTAGGAACTTACATATTTTACACAATTAACATGAGAATAACATGGTAGTTTTGTACAGTATTTCGGTTTGAAATATGAGACTTCAAATTTTTTTTATTTAGATAAGGAGAACAAACAAATACCGTACTAAAACCACTAAACTTAACGATTCTAGTGAAATGGAGCCACTACACTCCAACAAACTAATCCAAATTTTTGACTATACCAGAAACCCCAATAATGGAACAAAATGTATTACAAGACAAATTGAAAAACGGGAAATCTTTGTATTTTTCCAACATTTTTGAAACAGGCCTTGTAGAGTTGTGAATAATATGCTACAAGCATTCTTTCTCAGATCCCATTTTGTCTAACAGAAAGAAAACAGCAAAAGGGCACCACTTTCTTGAAGTTATAAAGGGGTGTATGGTCCACTTACCAGACATCCCTGTTAAAGCAAGTTCACTCGTACTGCTATATTTTATTTACTGAGATGAGAGATGTATTACATGAAAGAGAATTTAAAATGACTTCTTTCCCTTACTTGCCTAAAATTTTTACCATTAGCCGGGGAGGCCCGTTTGAATTTCAACCCAAAGATAATAACTGAAGCATAAAAAATTACTATTCGAAAAACTCAGTGTATCAATAATAGTTTGTTTAAGTATTGAAATTAACATTTGATCAATTTAGCAATTAGACCTTAATCATTATTATATTATTTCGTTTTTACATTTTTAAACTCTATATTTACCAAACCTAAATTGTGCAACATATTGGCTTTCTTTATTTCAAACTCATAGACTAACCTTAACATCTAGCATAAATAGCTGTTAAGAAAATTAAACTTTTTAATCTATATAATACTTTTGAATTCAACTCAACAATATGTTAAGGCAATACTCAACTTAAATCAAAAACAGAAACTATAGGAAGAAAAAAGTTTTGCATTTTAACAATGGATAGTATACACAATATAATAAACATTTTGAACCATCTTTTTCATAGAAAATGCCGTTGGAAACACTTTCTAATCACACTAACACTTCTAAGGGGCAAGCCCAATTATCACAATTAATAAATTGTAAGTAAAACGTATACTTATTACCTTTTTCAATCATCCTGAGTCCATTGTTTTAGCCCTTTCGCCCGCTGCAAGCGCTTTGTAGCCATGGCTAGTGATATCTTCTGCTTTTTTGAGGTCGTCTTGTTTCTAGGCCTTCATCTTAAGGGCTTCGTAGAACGGTAATGAGCGAAACACTGACTCCACATGCTTTTATTTCCTCTGATAACTGCTTTTTTGTATTTATTCTGTTGTTGATAACCATGTTCTTCAGTTTCCTTTTCAATCTTTCATTCAATTTATGTTTGCGGCCACATTTTCCAAATCGATTAGATATTAGAAGCCTGCTTAATCCTTCTTACATATTTTGTGATTGAGACTTCTTGCTATTTCCCTTAGCGAATAATGATTTTCATCAAAAAGCACCTTGGTCGTAGCTACTTTTCGGGTTGATAAATATGCAGTTTTTACCATTTCCAAAAAATTTATTCGCAATTCACCATGCTAAATCATACATAATTGTGGAAATCATAGTAACAGTACATATATTTGCGAAGCAATCGAAAAAATAAACTCGTATAAATATCTTGGCGTTATTTTAGATTTCCATTTGAAATGGTCAGATCATATTGAATATCTCAAACAAAAGACCCGAAAGTATATCTTTGCCTTTAAGAACCTTAGGGATATTCTTGCTGTTCAAGAAATTAAAATGGTATATTATGCATTTGTGCTATCTCTTTTTGCATTTGGGATAATTTCTTGGGGGGCAGCTTATAAATCAAATCTTGATCCTCTTTTTACGGTTCAGAAATCAATTTTGAAAGTAGCTTTTAAAAAATGTCATAGGTTTTCAACATCCATTTTATTTCAAGAAACTAAAATGTTTACAATAAGACAACTTTTTATAATATCTCTTTTAATACACATGTATAAAAATTTAGATGATTTATTTGTAAGAACTCAACACACCCATAACACACGTTATTCTAGATCAACAGGAATTCTACCACTGCAATTAACTAAATCTTATTCTAACACCAACTCATACTATCTAGCTCACGTGCTTTTTATAAATATGAGTAAACAATTTCCAAATGAAATTTCTACAATTATTTTTAAAAGGAAAGTTAACCAGTGGTTATTATCATTGTCTATTGATGAGGCCGAGGCAGTGTTGTCTACGAACTACGGGCGGACAGTTTGACATGTAAACAGCCACCACTCCTATCCCATCATCATTCTTTATCACTAACCTATTATAATCTGCGGTGACCCTGTTTATTTACCATTGTTTCTAATATGTATATGTTTTAAAATTAATAATATTCAATGCTTTAAAACAGGTATTCATTCCATATTCACGTATGTATGTGCATGCATGTATATGTATATATGTATGTGTGTGTGTATGTATATATGTGGTATATAATAGTGTATTATTTTGTATTATATTTATATTCATTTTTTTTTAATTATATCCAGTCCGTTATTTCTTCAGGCGTGAGCAACTCGAGTCTGCGCACAGGCATCATAGCCCATGCAGGCTCATTTCCCGAGGACAATGTTTTTAAAACATGATGTTATTTTTATGATGTTTATTCTATGATGTTTATTTCTTATTTTTTGTTCACATTCAAACTTCGTTCGGTATTGTAAAAATTTAGAAGTTAATTGTACAGATTGTATTGTAATATTGTAAATATATTTGGGAAATAAATCAATTCATTCATTCTTTCATTCATTCAAATCATGTCAAGAAACTGGTTTACTGATTTTGAAAAATCACTATCTGGCATATAAAACCATATTACAACACAAATATTATTTTTGAGGTTACGAAAACACAGATGGTAAGAAATCAGCTGGTTTAATTGTTTTTGCTTTTTTTATAGATTAGTATCTTGTGTGTACTGTACTGCAAAAAGTGAAAAATGTATAAGAAATGTATACTATATAACACTAAACTTTATTTTCAACATTATTTATCTATGTCCATTAAGTAAAAGTACTGTTAAATTTGTATACAAATAGAATTTGTTGAAAATCTGTATGAGTCTAATCATTTGTCACCCCTATGTACAACCACTATTTTGATTATTTATTTACTTATATCCCGTATGGTTTTAAGAAAGACCCAAATGAGACTTGGTCCAAAACTAGTAGTTAAAATGTTTCTTGAAAATTATAGGCTTATTAAACCTTCACTCTTGTACGATTCCAAGATAATAAAGCTTCCTAATACTTTATTTAAATAGAAATGTTTTTAAATAAAAAGAATACTCTATACTAACACATTACTAATGCTACTACTTCAATGTTTGACACTTTTAATTCACACTTTTGTAGTGTCAAGTCATCAAATCTATATTATGCAAATTCTATGAACTTTAGTTCAGTTTTATTTAAACGTACTTAGATTTATTCAGCAGTTTTATTACGCAATGTCAGAAGTAATAACATTGTAGAAAATCAAAATCTAAATATTACAAAGCAGACTTTCCTTACCTTTTTTATATAATTTTTTCAATAAACTACTCTAGTTATATTATAAAAACTAAAGAATTAGGTAGATAGTGCTAAATATAACATTTATTGTATTAAATAAATCTAGTACATAGTCATGATATTAATTAATCACTGATATTTTAAACAGTAAATACTATTACTAAAATTAGTGCAAAAGTGTCTCCTTCATATAAAAATTTCTGCAAAGTTCTTAATTTTTCTCATTTAAAAATAAATATGTGTCCAAACTAGTTTTGCCATATTGAAAAAAGATTTATCGTAAATGAACGATACAAACATATCTATTACTTTTCGAAGATTTTCCTTCACTTAAGAGCAAACCCAAAAATCAATCAAATTTATTACGCACTTCAATTCAATATTAATATGCAAACAATTGCCAGGTAATGAATGACCTACTTTATGAACTCGCTTTGTGCCATCACGGTTACCAGTCCTCGTTTAGTACGTAACAATGAACACAATACTAGAGTAATGCAGTCAGTGTCACAAAGGTCATTGTAAATGATAATATCCGTGTTTGTACTGCAGTCACACAGAGATGAGTTAATTATTGTTCACTCCGTACTCTCCTGTCATGCATAAACACAATCAATACACTTCTGTTGATGTTATGGACGTTTTCAACTGTTTGCCACAAAGACATACTTTAAATTAAAGTAATAACTTCAGATGAATATTAAATTCAAAAATATTATTTGTCATTTATAGTATTATACATTTTGTAAATAGCTTGCATTAAAAGTGCATTTAATTGTTGTCTAAAATTTGACAGTTTTATTTAATCAAAATCGTATTTCACAATACAATCACATTTCATAAAATTTAGTTCTACTTGCAAAGATTAAATTATACATGTTTTGATTTTAATTTCTAATGAAAACTCTATACACATACAAACTACACATAGTACAAAAGCTCTGTGTCATGTCATGAACATACTATTATACACAAAAATAATAGGTAATTTATAATAAATCTCACATATAGGGTTGTCTGGAAATCATTAGACAACTCTAGAAATCACAAAAGAAGTTCTATCATTATTAGGGTCGTTAGATCTCGCACTTGGCAGCAGACTCTAAGCTGTGATGGTCAGTACAACTAGTGCCAAGAAAGCAGGCTTCTGGTTATCATAACAAGCTAGAAAGGGTTGGCGGAATATGACGAGTTCCAGTGCTACAGAAAATTTGAGCATCGGGACGGGTGGTGATAAAAACCTTACCTTTCCGCTTCTGAAAACACGAGAGAGTTTTAATTTTACAAATAATTCTTAAAATTCTGTTTGAATTGTGTGGTTTAAAATGATCATCCAGTAAATAAGCATTATGCAAACTTCATAAAATATAAATTATTACTAGAATCATCATTGATTGATTTGATTTTAATTTCACAGGGTACTTTAAAAAGCAAATATGACTGTGTTACTCGCTTTTTAAAACGTATTTCCTAGAATATCCCTATACTGTGAATAAAAACTTATATGTATATTTATTGATAATTATATATATCACACAATCAGAAGGTAAGCAGAGTGCCGTAAATCACTGAGATGATACGGTATCGAGGAGTCGTGTTAGAGTGGCTGAGTCAGCCTTCATTATTGACACACCCTTCACTGGAGCTGCCTGTGACCAGTCGATAATACTACGGCTCAGCTCTTCGTTGCCAGAAAATGATCTTAGTTTGGATCTTTATATCTTACTTACTTATAGGGAATCACTATGAGGGTTAGGATAGGAAGATATAAACTTTATTAGGCAATCAAATTGATCCAACAACTGAGGAGGTACTTGGGTCATACAATCCATCCATTGTAGAATTCTTCCACACTTTCAGGAATTTACTGACAGTAGCGGTCAGTATTGTGGCTAACGCAATATTTCCTATTCCTTATTCGTAAAACTTACTTCTTTTTAAAATAGCTTAATGTCTTAGCGTTCCAAAATATAAAATTTAAAATTATATCTAAATATCATAAAGCAATGTTGGGTAGATAAAAGAAAAATAATTCCTTTCTAACTCATGAAAAATAAACATTTCCATAAAATTTTGACATAGAGTTACAAAATCAAATTATACAATTAAAAAGGTTTTGGATGATTGATGAGTAAGGCACTTGTTCACGACTTACAATCCAATTGGAATCCATATTAAATACAAATCCTGTAATCGTGTAATCCGAATACTCAATTAAGTAAAATGAACCGAAATATCTCTTATACAAATAAATTAGGTTGAGTAATCGTTTGCGAATATTACTATGCATGATTTACTGTGACAGATTATCATCGCGTTAAAACAAGATAATCAACATTGAATTAATCTAATAATAAAAAAGCAACAAATTAATTTTTATTTGAGAAGATACATTGCATACCTTTTCTTGTAAATAAATATGTGTCAATTATGTTTAATTAATTTAAGAACTGATTAAAACTCCTTTTATTTGGTAAACTGGTATCTATAGGAGATTTATTTTTTATTTCTGACGTTCTAACTACAGTAATTAGAACGTCATAAATAACAAAATAAATCTCTTCAACCACAGCACCTGGAAATTAATGGCAAGTGAATTCTATAGGTACCAGTTCACCAAATAAAAGGAGTTTTAATCGGTTCTTAAATAAATTGAACATAATTGACATATATTTACAAGAAAAGGTATGCAATGTATCTTCTCAGATAACAGTTAAGTAACTGAGTAATTTAATGTTGTTTATCTTGTTTAAACGCGACGATAATCTGTCACAGTAAATCATGCAAAGTAATATTGGTAAATAGGCAATCGATTAATCAACCTTATTTATTTGTGTAGGAGATATTGCGGTTCATCTTACTTAATTGAGTATTCGGATTATACGATTACAGGATTTTGATTTTATATGGATTCCAATTGGATTGTAAGTCGAGAACAATTTCCATATTCATAAATCATTCCGAATCTTTTTATTTGTATGATTTTATTTTGTTACTATAGTAATGGAAATGTTTATTAGTTAGAAAAGAATTTCTTTCATCTGCCCAACATTGCTTTATGATAATTAGATAAAATTTTATATATTTTGAAATGCTAGGAATTTAAGAGGTTTGAAAAGAATGAAATGGTTTAAACACATACTGAGACGATTTAATTATGAGAGCTAGCGCCAATTAATAATAATGCAAGATTGAAATATCTTTTATAGCAAATACATAATCAATATTTATATAATCTTATATTATTAGTATGTAATAAAATACGGTAGGAGCACGTCACCACCACGTTACCACGTGTCAATAAACGGGCATCGCTGAGTTTTGATGAACATTTACAAGTATAGCCTATAGCTCTTTATAAGTCATGAATGTACCCAGCTTGTTACAAATTTATTTATTCTGCGAAATTATCGTTGCCATCCTTGTCACCCTTAAGACCAATTTAAAATGTTCGCTAACTCTCAGCCAAACACCTGGAGTGACATTCACCATTAAACTCGATATAAACCTCCATGCAAAATTTCGAGTATATAGGTCTTTTTGTTCTCGAGATTTCGCTCTGATATTCAGACGCCTATAAGTTAAATTGTCCCTGGTTATATAGTTGTAGGATTCGTTAACGGTCAGCTAATAACGACCTGTAAGATCTATACTTAGGTGTGCATTGAGAATATTGTGAAGTATGATGACTGTTAATTTAAAATTTATCCAGAATCAGAGATATTTTAACTTTTAATGATGACCTACAATAAGAGTTAAACATCTATGCTCTTTAACAAATACATTTCAATTCTTAAGTATCTAATTTAGCACAATGTATAATACTCGAAAATCCAATGGTATTTAAAATTATGTAATCTTTCTGAGGAATAAAAATGTCTCGTACATCGTTTGGCAACGAACAGCTGAGCCGCAGTATTATCGACTGGTCACAGGCAGCTCCAGTGAAGGTGTGTCAATAATGAAGGCTGACTCAGCCACTCTAACACGACTCCTCGATACGCATCATCTCAGTGATTTACGGTTCTCTGTTTTACCTTCTATTTTTTTATATATGTATATATATATATACATATTATATATATAAAGCATATATATATATATATATGTGTGTATGATTATTCTTATATTATAATAAATTTTTGTGAATGGCACTTGTTTTGGCAATCATATCATGTTCACAGTCTCGTAACATAAAATAAAACTGTAAACAAATAAAAATCATATTACATTCATATGGTAGTAAATGAACTGTAACTCGTTGTTAGTGAAGTCGACTTTCTCATTTTTGATATTTATTCTATTCTTATCTTTATTTACTTGCACTTTGTTTTACATATGGATTGAATCTTTTTATAATTTATGTAAATCTTCTTTTGAATAAAAATTGTATTCTTTTTTTTATACTTAAATTTTTTTTTCCATACATTTACTAGAGCTCACTACCATAACAGTATAACCTTGCGTTATGTCTTATCACATTTAATCATCAAGATATCACGTTCAAATATTTTTAGTTTTCAATGCTTGTATTTTTACATTAACACGTTTATTAAAGTACTACCCATTTATAAGTGTATATAATATATAAATTATGTTTGGAGTATTATTTTGGTGTTAAATCCTAAATAATAAGGTAGTAGTATATTTTAGCGTTTTGGAATAGTTAAAAAAGAGAGCATATACTACGATGTGGTTTTTATATTTTTACTTGTTTTCTTAATTGTGTTTATAGTGTCCTGAAAAATTACATCACCAATAAAATAGTTACTTCATATATCTCCAAAACATGTATATAAATGTACGTATATATAGCTTAAGTGGATCTTCAGCTTGAAGATACATCGTCTTAAACCTTTGCGCTGGTAAGTAGATACTGTGAAAAGGACATAAAGTTAACATGGGATTCTATTGAAAAGGTAATCGGTCTTCTAGTGAGCTTTCGATTAATTAGGAAAACCAAGGCAAATTGTGAGATTAATATAGTTTGAAACTCACGTCTGGAAATGCTTTATGTACGATCTTAGCGTCGTTTTTGTTCATTTTTAATCTATTACTAATTGTCTATTTAGCATTATATTTTACGTACGAAAAATATACAATGTATACAAGGTAAGTATATCATTTTATTGTACTAATTCAATATTGAACAGAGCATTAAACTTAGGCCCAGGAAACTGTTATTGTTTCAAAGAATAATTTCAAATTTATTTTGTGGAATTATAAACAAATTTAGGAACACAAATTTAATAAAAATAAATTGTTTAATACTGGGTTTGGTGCCTACATTTCATGCCATTTTGATTCAGTGTTTTATTTGTGAATTTATAGAACTATATTTTTAAAAATAACTGTAATAAAGAAAGTCAATTATTTAAAAAGTGTAGTATGAGTCATTAACGAGTGTTCTAACATACTTTATCTATTATTCTCTACTTGACTAATATGTTATAGTTTATGACGAATATAAATTATATTGATATTTGATAGATTGTTCTATGTCTAATTTGAATATGTATATATTTTAGATATTGAAATCAAAACTTTTTTCTACAAGTAAAACTAATAGTTGTTTTGATGAAATGACAGTCAAAGTTTAGGCAACAATTAAATATACTTTAATTCTAAACTACTTATAAAATATATAACTTTATAAATGTCAGACAATATTTTTTAATTAAAATTCATTTCAAGTTAACATTTTAATTTAAAGTATTCCTTTGTAGTATTTAAAATTTAATCATGTGAGTAAATTTCGTGTGTGATTTTATACAGTGTAAAATCATTGTAAGTTCACTAGTCAAATTAATTATGTTGCACTTAGTTTCAAACGTCATCAACAGCAATAGAAGTGTATTGTTTGTGTTCATGCATGACAGGAGATTACGGAGTGAACAATAATTAACTTGTCTCTGTGTGACTGCAGTACAAACACGGATATTATCATTTACAATGACCTTTGTGACACTGACTGCATTACCCAAGTATTGTGTTGATTGTTACGTACTAGACGAGGACTGGTAACCGTGATGGACACAAAGCGAGTTCATTAAGTAGGTCATTCATTACCTGGCAATTTTTTGCATATTAATTTAAATTGAATTGCGTAATGAATTTGGTTGATTTTTGGTTTTGCTCTTAAATGAGGGAAATTTTAGAAAACTAATATAAGTATATCTTGGAATTATTCATTTACGGTAATGTTTTTTGCAAGATGACAAAACTAGTTTGGATAAAGTTTTAATTTTTAAAGGATAAAAATTAAGAACATTATACAACTTTGTATATGAAAGAGACGCTTTTGGACTAATTTTAGTAATTCTATTTACTGTTTAAAGTACCAGTGTTCTAGATTATACTAGATTTATTTCGTACAACAAATTCTTTAGTTGTTCTCGATATAGCTAGAATACCTTGATAAAAGCATTATGCCAATAAAGCAAAGAGTCTGGTTTGTACCATCTACATTTTGATTTTCCAAAATTAGATTCTTTGTGACATTGTGTACTAAAACTGCTGAATAAATCTAAGTATATTTATATGAAACGAACTGAATTTCATAAAACTAGCTTAATACAGATTTGATGGCTTGACACTACAAAAGTGAGATGAAACATTGAAGTTTTCATTCGCCATCAAATAAATGTTTTATCTGTGATGTGAGCTCAGTTTTAATACAGGAGTCAAATAAAACCTTTTATGAATTTTAATTTAAAATACACAATCAAATATCATGTATTATGACGTATACGGCAACTAATAAAATTAGCCATTTAATTTGTGATATGTAACAAATATAGATGAGATGGAAACACGACATTAAAATCCTTCAGCTACCGGATTTTGATTTAACTTACATAAGCAAAAATACTTTAGCGAGTAGCGGTCTCTTATAATACAGGGGACACCATTGCCAATCATAGTATTGTCTGAGTATTGTACGGAGAATAATACAGTTAGTTAAATACCACTTATTAAGAACTAATTCCAAATATTTCTTAAAACGTTTAGTAGTGCACATTCTTTTTATGAAAAAAAAACAAAATACCTTTTATATTTAAATAAAATATTAGAAACCTTTAATATCTTATACAAGAATGAAGGTTTAATAAGCATGTCACATTCAAGAAACATTTTAACTACTAATTTTAGACCAAGTTTGGTTTTGGTCTTTCTTAAAACCATCAGTAAAGAAATAGTGGTTGTAAATGATCAGTTAATTTTAATATTACTCCTATTATTAGTTTATGTCAATGTTTAAGTGCTGAAAAATATAACATATTCACTCCGATATGATCTATCTTTATAACAAATAGATAACGAAAATATTAAAAATGAAGATTGTGTCAGGTTCTAGAAATATATAGAATATATAGAATAGAATATTTCTAGAATATATTTTAATTCTAGTGTATGATATGCATTAAACAATATAACATATAGAATGAATGCGAACAATTCCAACTATAAACAATGAAGATGACTAATGAACTTGGCTGACGCAGGTTTTGCAGTAGACTTCAACTACTAAACTTAGTATAATTATATTTACACTAAGTTAAGTTTTAGTAGTTAGAAACCAGGAAAGTTATCAATTTTGCTTGTATTGCTGCTATTTTCAAATAAATTGTTCCATCTAAGCATGTAATTTTTCACCATCTTTCTTAAAACGTATTACTATAAAGTTTTTATATTTTATTCTAACATTAAAATTGTACTGTATAGAACTACACATTAGGTTTAGTTATAAATTACATTGAATTAATAAATTAATCACAATGCAAATAAACGCAAAAGAAAATAATTTGAACAAATTCAAAAATGAATTCCGCATTGCAGAAAACTTAAGCAGCCAAATATTTTAAATTTATTTCTTATCAGAATATTTCTTATGATTTTGTTTCTTTTACAGTTTATTGTGTTGGGATTGTTATTTTACCGCGAACGAAATACGTTTCAGGTAATAAAAATTACTATAAGGTGTTATGTTATTTATTTTTGTGCCCTTTTGTCTATCATAGTAGGACTTAAAGTTAATTACAAATTCAATACACATACTACACTATAATATACTATTTAGATTTCGCGATTTGACGGTAAGCTTTAGACCAAAATTGGTAGATTTATGAACGCAATATAAAAATTCTAATGTTTGACTTTTAGACTCTTATTTTTGTGAGACAATTAATTGGTTGGAAATCTAGTATATTTATTCAAGGAAAACTATTATTACAGGCCAAATAATCCACAAAGCCAGAAACTGTCATATCCATGGAGGATTCGCGAAGAACAGCGAGGCTCCCAGTAGCTAGGTTCTCTGAATCCAGGTTACCCGAGAGTAGGAAGATTTAGAGTCTTGAAGAGTTCCAAATATAATATCTTAGAATGATGCTGCTAGATCCACAAAGAGAAAAGACCAGGCCAGGGTATTGTATAGGCCACGTCAGTCTACATGACGGTTGAATCCAAAGTACAAAGCCTTTTAGGTGATATCAGCAGTCGTATAAGCGGGGTCTTTCATAATTATAATAAGCCAGGTGACCGGAACATGTATTAGTTCAACTAACCTTTAAGGTTATGATGGAGAAGAGCTATGTACTGTAAAGCTATTTACAACTAGAGAATAGAGTTTAGCCTTGTTTTCCACAGTCTAGGGTGGCGTTTCCAAAAATCTCTAAAATTCATATTTGTTCCAAAGATTGCAACACTATGCATATATCATATAACACATGCTATCATGTATACAGTTTAAGGCAAGCCATCCATGTGTTATGTATAGTGATAACTCCAGAGAACTAATAACAATTATTATTTTCAACTTTAATAAATCACAGAATTAGGGTGTGGAAGTAACTTTAGAGAAATCTGTAAATGTAACAACTATGGGTTTGGTTTTATTATCATTTTAAAAGTCTCGTTACAGTTTTGTGAGTACAAAGGTTAGTAATTGAAACAAAATTTTCAGGGAATCGCAACATTATTGTAAATGAGTTTAAAAAAATTAATGATTGTAATTCCAATAGTAGCATCATAGGGTACTAGTTTTCAAAGGTTATTACTTAGGGATTTATGTAGAAAAATTAATAACACATAAAATCTTGGCTCACCTCTCTTACTCTCTCACTTTCTCTCTCTCTCTCTCTCTCTCTAGATTTTTAGATTAAAATAATAATAATTTCCCTAAGTTGCTATACAAAAATAAAAATGAAAAAACATGAGTTTGTTTAATGTAGCTCTGCCTGTTATAAAAATGATTATTACTAAGAGCAGTGAACTAAATAAGTTTTGCCTTCACAAACTCTTTTTCCCAAAAAATGACGTGAGATTATAAGTATATCTAAACAACCATGTTAGCGTTCAATTGGTGGATTTCCAAACATTGCTCATCATGTATGAGATGCGGATAATAGTGATGTCAAACGCAAGTCGATTGGCCCGGACCTCCGGCTCTCAAGCAATAAACATACTGAATGAAAGCAATTTCCTTTCCAAACGAAAATCTAGATCATCTCGTATTTGTTGTCTTGTCGATAAATGATTTAATCGGTCTATTTGTTTTTATATATATATAGTATAGTATATATATATGTTTGCACACACACACACACACACACACACACACACACACACACACACACACACACACACACACACACACACACACACACACACACACACACACACACACACACACACACACACACACACACGCACGCACACACACACACACACACACACACGCACGCACGCACACACACATATATATATATTATATACATACATACATAAGTACTATTTGACTATTACATGTAACATTGAAACGTTGTAAATAAATTAAAACATTTAAAATTATTTTATTATTATGAAAATTGTTATTGGATATACATGGTGGGACTAAAATTGAAATAAGTTAGTTATGCTTTATCTGATTTCAATACTTTTAAGTGTCATTGAATTTGCTCATATATTTTCTACAAAATGTTAATTTTGTCTTTTCTTTTTAAATTAGTACAGTTTAATATATTTAATATGTCTTATATATAGTTTAATGTCTCAACATTTTAAATAACCACCATTTTGAAATATAATTTTTGAATGAAATAAAACTTGGTTTTAGATAGATTCTTCTTATAGAAATAGTTTTAAAAGTTATTTTGAAATTGATTGATTTGATTTTAAAATATAATTTTTTAAATAAAAACACAGACATACTGACACTAAACTGAAATATATATACCATTGATTGTATTGGATTGTTTGCTTCAATCACGCTATGAAAAATATCCTAGTTTCTGTAGAGAGTATTATTACACCCTGTATAGTGTGGTTTTTTAGTAATATATAATTGCAGACCAAGGTATGGCGTTATATATAAATTTTACCTTGTGTTTTAGATGGATTTGGCTCATTAAAATTAAAAAAAAAAAACTGTTATTTCAAAATATTTTTACAGACAGAGAGAATCCCGCGAAGCGCGCAGATGTATCTCGTAGGAAATCTATTTTAAAATCCAATGTTATGCTTTGTTTTAATTATTTGTATAATGTTCGCTCTATTTTCTACCTTTTGTTGTTTGTTGCAGTTCCCACCACACGAAAAATTTGTACAAAGTTAAAGAATAAATGGCAAATCGGAATGATCAGCAAAAGAAGGAGCTGATTATTTCGCTAGGAAGTAGAATAAGCAGTGGAAAATAGTAAATAGAATAAGTAAAATTTTATTAGATGTTTTGATTGTAAAGTTGCAGTTTTTATAATTATCTTCAAACGAATACTGTATGGCCTTTAAAAAAGGGAAATTTCATAAGGGAGTTTTGGGATTTTTCGATAAAAATATTAATAATTTTTTAAATAATTTACAATTTTTTGTGGTTTTACTTCAGGAATATATAATGTTTTGCCCGAGTTTTGAATAAAAAAATTTGCTTTTATAGAGGACGATAAGTAAACCATGCATTAGTTATAATAGCTATTTCATTTGTTATTGGGAAGTTAGGTATATTTTAATTGAATTATATGTTTTGAAAATTGCTCCAATAGCATCATCCTTACTCACGAGCAATCACTTAAGATTTGAATATTAAAGGTAATAGCGAATAAATTACGCGTTAAGGAGCTCTCTCCTCTTGGACTGGAAAATGCTGACTCAGCCCCCACACTCGTCTGCAGTGCTTCTTATAATAGCTTGTCGTGTGGGAAGTACAACACATTGTAAATGGGATCATATCAATCATATTAGAGAGTCAGGGCTTTAGGAAATTTGGGCTCAACACCAAACCTATGAGGCCTCAACCACTCCATAGAATACCTTATATGTATCTGTTCTTTACGAAATATAAATAACAAGAGGGCAAACGCTCCCAGTAAGCATGTTTTTCACTCAACACAAGGTAGAATCTGTTTATCGCTCTCTGAGCATGTTTACTTTGTTGTATAGTTACTCTAAACGTAGTTTATAAGAAAAGAAATGTATTCACTGCTTGTGTATCTTCAGGAATAATCTATTCTATATTATATGCAATGAACCGTATGAAATTGTAAACAATTTTCAAAGACGATGGATTTTTTAAAGCTAATTGAAAGTTTTTAGAGTATTGTGGATTTGCTACAATTTTAAATGTATTAAAATTATTGATACAACCTTATTGCATACTTCCGGGATGTCCAATAATTCACTGAATTTAAACGCCTCGTCATATAGATAATTTGAAATCCCTTATCTAGAGATAATGTGAATCAATATATACGAATCTCAGGCAATGGCTAGTTATTTTAGATTATTTCAAGAAATACATTATAGTGGCAAAATAATATAATATCAATACAATTTCAAGTCCAGAAGCGCCTTTTTTGTAATTGTGTACTTACGTCCAATTCAAGATAAAATTATTTCAAACAAATCCAATTATTAAAAAGCTTTTAATTATTAACTTTAATATTTTTAAAGTAGTTTTATAATATTTACTAGTGCTATTACTTAGTTTCTTTCACTTTAAATGTGCCCTTATGTAAACGTACCCTCAATATAATTTATAAACTTATAAGATATTACAATAAAGTTCTGAGAAGGAGTCGTATTATAAAGTGAAAAGTTACGTTAGTGTGGCTTCACATGAAACTCGCTCCGCTTCTATGTAAACTGATGCTCAATTAAGAGTGTTCCTTTATTCCATACTTAGGAAACATCAATAATTAGTACATATACTGTATACATTAAGCTGAGGATTCACCTCATCATTTTAATAATAAAATTTTTTCGTTATAAATTATGAAGGCTGAAGGCATTTAAAACTCGTCTGAAAAATTGACCACAAACGCGTTTTTCAGTATGGACGGGTTTATTACACATAATTGGGAGACCTCTCAACTGGTTGACTGACCGGGGAAAGGATGGCAAAATTCGAATCATGAGAGAGAGAGAGAGAGTGAATGTAAAAATTGAATGTTTCAAAGGGACTTTGATGTTACAATGAATAGAAACATTTAACTAAATAACTTTGGCGATTATTATAACATTGTTTCTTGTGTTTTACGCAATACATTGTTTATTTATTTACAGTACTCCAAACTAAAATAGAAAAAATCTATATTGATACAAAATAATACTAGTTTTTTTAAGGTTGTGATATTTCTATTAAACATTGTAATTCTTATAATTAAATGAAATATATTTAAATTTAAATATAGTATTATAGTTATTCAGTTATATTAAAATTATTCAGTTTAATCAAGTAAGTACATTAACAACAGTAGTAAATTCATATATATTTTTAGACAAGCATAACTGCAAGTACTATACATCACTCAACAGGTCACAGTACTGCAGGTTTTAAAGGTGCATTGCAAAAACGTATTAGGCAGCCTAGTATTATAATGCTATAAACATGTTTTCAATGTGGGACATTTCAAGCTACTGGATTCCTATCTTGACTGGTTTTCTAACTTTGACCGTTAACAGTAGGCGTTGTTACCACTGGAAGCACATAGAAAATAATAAAAGTGGTAAGAAAAATAGGATGGATGGTATCAGAGAGTCAATAGACTATAAACGAGCGCTATGGAAACTGTGCTTGAAACACTGCTTTCTCATCGGGAATCCTGGGGTCCTTTTCAAATATCACTGGAACAAGATCCCATTAGACTGGTCCAAGCAATGGCTTGGCAGATTAAGTGCTCCAATACAAAGGCACAAATTAAGTTACAAAAGCTGTCCTTACAATTGTATGGAGTCAAGCTTCCGACTACAGTATATACACAGTCCATATGATATCTCCATTCGTACAAGGTGGTAAACCACATTCTACAGACTATACGAAGTCGTCTAAAAACTGGAGGGAAGCCAACATTTACAGTTATTGTTTTGTAATCTCTAGATAGTTGTATGGTTTAACACCATCTTATTCCTTCACTCATATTTTTTCACCTAAATATGTGTCAAATAGGATACCACTGTATACTTACTGTAACTATCTTAAAACTATTTCTGGACCAGACTATGGCCTTGTAAGATCGATGACCAGATTCATCCTTACATGGCAATAATTAGGTTCTTTACTACTAATGTATAAGTTTAATAAAGAAATAGGTTACAGATGCAAGCAACATTACAAGTCTATACCTCATTTCATTCTCGATATGTCCTGAGAATAGATAGACACAGACAATCATAAAAAAGAGAATTTTTTTCATTCTCCTGGAATAAAAATAGAAGTTGCGAGAGCCTACTGAGCGCACAACCATAGAACTCAGTCTTGTCTATTTAATAATACTTGTCTGTCTCACACAAAATGTACAGTTAAAGTCTACAAATTAAATTTACTATAGATATTTTGCTACATAATACATTCACACTTTTCCTTTGAGATTGGTTGCACAGCAGTGTTTAAACAATACAATTCTACACATAAAGTGAGCAAAAGATGAAACTGTGTGGATTGAGGTACACGCGTTAATACTCCAAATGTTAAATTTTCATATGACTGTACTTAATTCATTTACAAATTAATTTATATTGCTACTATTCAGTGTCATCAAGTAAGCGGACAGTGTGTAGCTAGCGGACAGCCCATGGAGAGCTATACACATCATCGAATGTTTTCTATTTAAAAATCAAGCGTTAGAAAGATTTCAATCTGTAGGTCAGTTTGTTTTCGTGATATCGTGCATAAATATATCAGAACTAGAATTTTTTAAAGTAACACGAGTGATACACTTTGCTAACGTTTAAAAAACAATAAAAAAATAAACATGATAGTGTTAAATTATTCCCATTCTAATGTATGTCAATTAACCTAGATTCAATAAACATTAACAAATATGTATGAATGTTATATATGTTATAACAAGAAACAAACACAGTATAACGCATATTGATATGGATTCTTGTTTTCATGCTTTGTTAAGCATTCCGTTTGAGCTATTTAGTACATGGAAAACATTTATTGCTTTATTTATCATTTGCTCATAGTAAAAAAGTTATAAAAGTGTCTGCTTACTTACACACATTTTTTAATACTACCACAAACAATAACGCTGTATTTGTTTCAGGTGAGGGTGCGCAAAACGACATCCAATCCATCAAATACTACTCAGAATATCTACATCACCAAAGATAACAGTTATTTGTGACAAACGAGTTCAAGGCCGCTACGGACAGTCACTTCGTGTCCAGGCAGGAAATTACGTCACGCTCCGATACAGGATAAGAGATTCCTTTCTGACCTGCACACAAACACCCCATCTCGTCCACTCGACCTACATAGAAACAGTTCCATTAAGTTCGGTGAGCAGTCGTCAGAGACAATCTAGGTCTATTTTGAAACTGCGTTATCAATATTTAGTGACATGTTTATTTAGTATTGAATTGACTTCCTCTTGTACTATTTTAATGTTTGGTTATCCAATTTGCTTCTTACAGTTCTAGTAGGTTATTATCAGTGCCACACTAGTTTAACTTGTAACTGTATTAGAACTACTAAACCTAATACGAGGAAACCTTAACTCATTGATGCATAGTAAAAAAGCTTGCTAACTTAGTTATCTGTCCTGTTGTCTAGAAAACAGTTATTGAAATTAATTTCTAAGTTAAGAAATTCCCAGTTCCTAAATAGTTTTACATTTTTCAGACACATTCTTGTTACTTAGCTGGTAATCTTAGTTCTTTTTTAAGTTTTTTTTAGTTTTCAAAAATAACTAAAATCTAAAAATTGACTGAGAAATTGGGTTTTACAATGATTTATTTTTCTCTCATAAAATGGAATAATTTCATCTCATCTCATTTTACTTACAAACGCTTGTGCATTCCAATATCAGGTCATTGTTCGTCAGGCTTTAAAGTAAGAACCTAATAAAATTTCAGAAAATAATGGAAACGCCCTTAAAACGTTGCACAGAGATATTCATGTTCTCTGATCTCAAAGCACTTTCCTAATAAGTTAAAGAGCCATTAGCCACTACTACAGCCATCTCAGAACTACTTAACCAAATGTAAAAGCTTTGTATAAACATTCATGATCTCTGACATAGAGCACTTTGTTAATAGCAACTACTTCAATCTCTGAACCAGTTACCCAAATTCTTAAAATACGTTCCATGTAATGTAAGGTCCGCTTCCGACCTTATGTGCTGGTCCTGGACTTCAATGTCATGATGTCTGTACAGGTGTGATTTGTTGCATTGTTAATTTTATACTTATTGCAACATATAACGATGGCAAGTGTCCGAAATCCTATCATCCTTTCAATCCATCCATCGTCAGTAAAAAACTTGTGCTAGTGTAATTTACACCTATGATATTATTTTGTTATTACTGTTGTTATTATTATTGTTGTTACGTGTGGGTTTTAGTGAAATTGTGACCATTTTCACATTCCTCCTGTACTGATAGACATACATTTATGGAAAAACATGTATGCCTGAAGTGGAAAGTAAAATATTTCCAATAATAAAATATAATTTTATTTAGAGAGTTCACTAATAACTGGTATTGGATTCTACAGAAACACGAGAAACATGATATTTTCAACGTAATAGCCTTAAATTATTAGTACAAATATATTACATAGTAAAAAATTCTAACACAATATTAATTAATAAAAACATGTTTTGAAAGAAACCTGAAAGTTTCCCATTTATATTAGAGTTACAGCAAAATTCCTGGAAGATTCTTTTGAAAGGGCTTTGCAGGAATGAAAATAAATACGTTTCAAATAATATATTGTCCAAGACATTATAATAATGAATGGAACGAGTATAGAAAATATATTTTTAATCTTTTATTAGTGGATTTTGAACAAGTCACTTTAGAGACTAAATGAAATCTGTTCTCAATTACGTGTCCAGTCAGGGTTCAGGGTTCAGGTGTCCAGGGTTCCCTGGGATTGCACACAAGATTTCAAGGCTATAGCTTATTTCATTAGCCTACATTTGTTAATAAGTCACATGCTATAATCTCGTACGTCTGTATCCTTAAAAACGAAGTAAACATATTTGCTGACGTTCAGCCAATTCCCATGTAGTAACATTCACCATCCTATACTATACTATATTTTTTTAAAATTTTTATACGTTTATAGTTATCGAATAAAACAGGCTTTGCTGAGGCTGCATTCAAATTACAAATTCACAGGTCATTTTATTCTACAGATTTTTTATGGACATATACAGAGTCATCAGAGAAGAAATTTTAACACCTTCCAGCAGAAAAAAATAAGTTGTGTTAACCTACTGAGTGATTTTAATAGCTTTGAGTCAAATTTCTTGGTTGGATATGCACTACCATAAAAATATTTGTGTCTATATAAGTGTCATGCAAAGTTTAAATTCTGCAGCTAAAGGTTTTCTGGAGATATCTTGCTACAAAATAAATTAATATTGCAGGTCTTTTCTATGAGAAAATTACGTTTCATGAAATATTTAGAGTCTACAAATAATATTTTTCGAGTTATGCTGCTGCACGATACAATCACATTTTTGTTCTAGACTAAGTTAGCTTTCATAAAATGTATCAAATAAAATAGTCAGCTAGGGAGAGTACTACAACACAGAGAGTACTTCAATGTTCATTTAATATCTTTTCATCCACTTTAAACAATGACTTTCCATTTTACGTATTTGTTTTACTTCATGAATGTGACAAATTAAATTACAAGGATTGCACTCAACTTGTTAAAACATGTATATATTCTGCTATTTTGGCGTTGCCACTATGGTTACACATAAGGCCAATCATTGAACTCAGTTATTCTTATAAAGAAATTTCCTTATATAGCTTATTGCATAGTTTCAAGTTTATAAGTCAGTGCTTCCTCAAGATAGTGAATACACAGACCGGACATGCAGAAATAAAAGTTTCTAGCCCCTGGAGTGATAGGCTTCGCTAACGCTTAGCCAACAATTATCGTTATTTGTTCTCGAGATATCGTGTGGACTGACAAACCAAGAGACAGACAGACAGAAATAAATTATTCTAGACCTGGCTGAGCAATAAGCTGGGCCATAATGTATATTCTAAATACCATCTATTGTTAACAGCGATCCCTCAATATATCTGTACTATGTTCTTTAGTAGTTGTCAGAAATGGTCAAATTAGCATAGTAGCAAAACAAATCTTCAATTTACTCTTTTAATATTTCTCTAAGTTAATTTCACCCTCTATTATACCTTAGAGAATAGTGTATGAAGAATATAAAGATACTTTACACATCAGGCAGATTACGTTGCTTGAAATCAAATTCGTGGTTACCCGTACAGAGTTCTACACGCATCAAACAGCGTAGAGTGCAGGTTGAAGTAGATAGCAACAGTACACGTGCACTGGAGCGAGTTACAAGTAGGAGGGTGGGGCCGTGTGAATACACACTCAGCACTCGACCCAAGAAAACTCTAAACAAACTGAAACAACCCTTGAGGTGGAGTTATGAGAGTTTGATATGTTCAACTTATCCCTGTGAAACTTGGTGAATCCATCTCCAAGAAAAGTGTTATTTAACTTTTCCAATAAAAAGTTTATTTTGCCGACAGAAACAGAACGCTGTTTCTAGCGATATTTAATATTCGAATCGCACTATTTAATTTTCTTTTTAACAAAATTTTGATTTGTGTGCAAGAGTGATTGCTTTACTAATATTTTCACTTATTAAGTTCCAAATTTACGAATTTAATTTTAGTTTCATATTAATTTTTAATAAAATCAATTATTCTCATGGGGCACTTACCAGAAATGTATACATAACCACCAAATATTACCCCCAGGTATCTTTTTAGTACATCGAGAAGATGAAAGCGAAAAAAAGTTCTTGTACGGGTTACAATCCACTTCAACCCTTTGGGATATTTTATGTTTATTGAACACTTTATTTTTTCATGAATATTGTGAGGCATGTGTGTGTCAAATTTCATCTATCTAGAACATTAGGAATATGAAAAAACAAAATAGTATTTGTATGGGGTAAAGTACACACTCATTTCAACCGCTATGGATGTTTGATCTTTATCAAATTGGCTCATGTCTCAAATTTCAAGTTTCTTAGATATAAATGCTGGAGAATTAGTGATGACTGTGTGAGTGAGAATTTTGCCTATTATATAAAGAAATGTTTGATATAGCACGGCTTGTGGCAACGATAATTGCCCAAAATTTCAAAAAATTTTAAACTTTGTACAAAAATGTATATAACACATATCTCGGCTAAGTTCGTTTAATTTTATTTCTGTCTATATAACTGTCTGATTGCTTGATGTGTCGAAAATAAACTGACCTACAGACATTAAATTGTGCATGAAATTTCATTTCTATGATGAATACTAAGTTAGATTATGGTGCATGTCACTCCATGTGATTTAGCGAATATTTGTACACTGGTCTTATGGGTTACCAGGTGGTAAAAAGAAAATAGCAGAATAAATTAATTTCCAAACACACTCAATACATCCATAGGCGTTCAAACAGGGGACAGATTAACACATGTAACCTAAATGTTTCAACACATACAATATCATTTTGTCCTAACGTGGTGTGTAGAATTTTATTATTTGAACACATATATAAAACTCAAATCAGAGAAACCAATATGATGTATAATGTGGCAAGGTATGACGAAAAATATTTCATATGTTACATTTTGAATAAAACTTAATTTTTACTAGATGATGCGTTATTTGTGTTCTATGATGCGGCTTTGTGTTCTGTGATGCGTTATTATTGTGTCAATTTGTGTGTTGTGTGATTGTCCACTGGTCATTTCGAAAAAGGAATGAGCTATAGATTTGAAATATTGCATGCAACTTCAGCGAAACCTATTTCGGCATGTTTACCTTGTTTATACAAAAGAGACAATAAGTGTTCTGGAATGTTTATAGCATTTCCTGTACATTTTATAGTAAACACTTTTTTACGTTTTTTTATAGATCGATTACATGTAAATCTTATACAAATTTCCTCTAACCAAAACTGGAGGAATGAATGTTCAAACTTAGTATAAAAATGTATCTTATGAATATCTTGGTTAAGATCATTAGCTTGCTTGGTAAAATTTTTGTTCAACATGCCGACCGTTCAAACATTTTAAAATTCATAATTCAGGTATGGAGCTAGACCAAAAAAACTAGTTCTTGAATGCATATTAACACTTTATACATTTACTTATACGCAACATATTGTATTTCAAACTGTTTTTTGGGATAAGTAAATATATATTGAAAGAGAAGTAAATTATTTCTCAGAATTATAATTCAGTAGTAACAAAAACTATTTTTCCAACTGAGCCGAAAGATCGATTTTTGATGCGAAAACAACTTATTTTAATAATGCATTAATCCATGCCTTATATTTGTCTTATTGACACCCCATTTATCTAAAACATAATTTAATGTATATTTTATTCATGCAATATTAAGGTTAATTGTTGAATTTAATCCAAAATATAGTTACTTTAATTTGATAATTAATGTTAAATTCATATAAGCTCACGTTTCCATCATATCTATCTCGATTATATTTATTCTAGCAACCAATCTAATTCGAACTAAAATGTTTCACCTACATTTCTATTATACCCAACGTGTTTCACAACCATATTTCAAGTAATTAGATATTATACGAGATTCAGACTGAACATGATGTTTAATTATTTTGCATTCAAACAGAACACATTATTTACAATTATAATACCTCTGTGTCAATCTAAAACGTCTCGCCATATTAGGCTACTTAATTAACAAATGTTAAATAGAATTGTTATTATTTATTTTATTAATCCACGGCAAACGCCATTAAAAAATGTTTAACAAACTGTATGCGTGTGTGTTATTTTTTTACGTTAATTTTTACTGAAATAATGAAGTTCTATTTGGAAATAAAGAAGGCCTAGTGAATTGGCGTATTGTATAAGTTTATTTTGAAAGTTTTTTTATATGGAATAAAAAATATATTTGACATAATAACAATACAATAAATTCATTGGCTAGGCGTTACAGAAGCCCATCACTCGAGAGACTAGAAACTTTAATTTCTGTCTGTCCACCTGTCTGTCTGTCCGACTATTCCATGAATTGAGAAACGCTCAAGCATCAGTAACTGGGCCGTATACAAATAAATGTTATGTAAGTTTTGAAACAGCTAACACTAGCTAGCAACTCACTAGTGTAGATCTACTATGATAGAAGTAACTAATCATACTTTGCAGAAATTATAATTTGTTCAATGGTTGTTTTGATGTTCAAAATCACAAACTCAGTTGTTTTTATTTCTTATTTATAGTTCTAAATTAATAAAATTAACTATATTCATATGCAAGGTAACTTACAAATATGACTATATAAAATGTATAAACTTGTTTAAAAATGATTTAACTAATCATTTGTTTCAATCGGTTAATATATGATGTATTAAAATAATATACAAACAACAGTGCATGACGTTCCTCTAAAGTGTAGCTTAATAATGTTCTTCGCAACAGTGATAACATCTGGGATTATTGTGAATGCAATACTTTACCACATTAGCGAATAAGTCTATATAATACATAACTCTACAACTTTTCTATTCTATAAAAGCCTTTTTTCTCCTAACGAATTGAAGAAAACGTAAAAATCTTATCTGTAATGTTTATTTCTCCTCCTTTAAAATTTCTAAGTTTCATACCAGGATTTCATAGTCATAAAAAGTTTATAATTGTGAATTGGGTTGATTCGATACACCCATTTACTTTCCTATCCTTCATTCATATAAGTGCTGCTTCTCGAGTTTCTTCTCTTATGGTATTCTCTCCGCTTGATCTTCCTTTTTCCGTTGTTCTTCACTCTCAATAATAAGACGGACAGAGACAGATAGACAGACAAACAGACAGAAAGAACGCTACATTGTTAAGCTGATGAGACTGTCACATATTATTACGAGTGCGTTTTATTAAGATTTTATTAAATTATTGTGATTTAAACAATGCTTTATAAAATTTTTATTTCTTATACGCAAGATACAGCTATATTTGACAGGTAACGTGAATTATGAAAAGCTGAACTCCACATCCATCAATTGTGAGTGTCACCTGTCTACGCAATATTGGAAGGGTACATTTTGATAATAACTAATGGTAATGAAGTAAGAATTTTTTTAGTTCCACTTTTCTCTTTTTCAAAGCAATTACAGTACAAAGTTTATTTTCAATATGTGTGAGTCGGTGTAACACCTCCATATTACTTTCACGGAAGAAACTATCAATACTGTATATAATCGTAATGGATATGATTGACAGGTATCATCACGTGGATATTTATATCATCCATAGCTGGGTATAATTAAATGCCTGTTCTGTTGAAAATTTAGTGGTACAATCTTCCTTTAACATAAAGATCTAAATTTCGGAAATAAAGGATCATTGAGTATTAGTAGTAAATATAAGTTAGGTATCAGTATTAGTTCAAGCAGAAACCAAATATCAATTTGATATCTGATATTTTTCCGACATATACATTTCAATATATATTCCAGTGCGTAAAAAACATACCGAAGATACATAACCCAAAGATCATAGTTATGTTAAATATTTGTTCGGACGTCACCTGTAGAATGGAAAAACAATCTTGGATACACATTGCTCCTCGCGCTCGAGTAAAATATTAAAAGAAGTTTATGGACAACAAAAAGGTGATATATTGCAGCCTGAGTTTATATATTGACACAACCATGACTATAACTTTGAATTTTATCTTCACCTTGTTGTTATTAAACATTCTAACCTTGAATTATTCTCTTCGGATATTGGCAGAATATCGTATCATCATAAAACATATCATCAGAATTTAATATTATCATTATATAAAGTTTCAATAATATGTTATGGTTTGATGTTCAACAAGGCTATATATTATCAACCTAGACGTTTTTCATACAACACTAAAACTGACCAAAGTATCTATTACAACCTTAAATCCAAGGATTAAACTTATTGGATTGACAACTTAATGATGATAAGATGCTGTGAATATATATCATCATTAAGTTTTCAATCCAATAATCCTTGGTAGTATTGTTTGTATATTATATATCAAACACACACACACACACACACCACACACACACACACACACACACACACACACACACATATATATATATATATATATATATATATATATATATATATATACATATAATGCTCTGACTATGGAGGAATATTATTGATGTCAGTAGTAGTGAATACCAGAAGTTTCCTGTGGATATATTCTGTTTAAGGATGAATAATATCATTGATGTCAGTTTTGTTTAGTACTGTAAGTGTCCTGTGGAAATATTCTGAGTAAAGATAAATATTAGCAATGGTTTCAGTGATGGTGTAGACTGGAAGTGTCCTGAGGGAATATTGTGAATAATAATGAATAATAGCATTGATGTCAGTTGTTTTAGTAGGCCTACTGCAAGTGTCCTGTGGAAATATTCTGTTTAAGGATGAATAATAGCATTGATGTCAGTTTTGTTTAGTACTGTAAGGGTCCTGTGGAAATATTCTGAGTAAAGATAAATATTAGCATCGGTATCTGTGATGGTGAAGACTGGAAGTGTCCTGAGGGAATATTGTGAATAATAATGAATAATAACATTGCTGTCAGTGGTTGAGAAGACTGAAAGAGTCCTGAGGGAATATTCTGGCATTCGAGTGAGATATAAATGTCTACCACTATGATTCATAGCCGGCTTCAACACCTTGCACGTCTTTGTGGATGTGACTAAACGTGTTGCTCAGTTCCTGTAGTTACGTGCCCGTACGTACCAGCGGTTTAAAAGCCGTTTATATATCTTGATTTTAACTCCATAAAACACCATGTTTAATCTCAAACACTTTTATCCTCCTACTTGTGGTCGCAGAGTTATTAAATATATCTAATAGTGTATAAACCCTTTTTCACTTGACAATGTATTTATTTTTTGAAAATATTTTAACACTTCTTTGATTAAAAACGATTTTTACAAAGTTTGTTTTTACATTTGAGTAAATTATATTTCCAATATGAGACATCTCCTGTAATTCTACCTAACAAATAAGACCGTTTGGTTTTTGAGGTATGAAATTGTTCCTGTGATGTAAAACCAAAAGTCATTTCATTATGAAAGCTCGCTCTTAGTGTTAAATCTATATTTGACAGTTTGTTTGTCTCCCTCTGAAAAGTAAAATTAAAAATTGTTCCTTAATTAATTAAGCTTACAGAAACGATCCCTATAGCGAAAGTACTTAAAATGATTAAAATCAAATTAGCATTCGACGGTATCAAAAATAAAACATTCCGATATTCTAGATAATTCTTTGTATAGCAATATTGAAGGTACTGCCACTAACGAAAAAAGTGTATTCAATAACAATAATTTTTCTTTTATATCTTATTATCTCGTACATTCTAAATTTGCATGGTCTCTATTGCATTTAAAATAGTACTTTGAAACAAGAAGTTTAATTCTATGTATTATATTTTTAGGAACACTTTTAATTTAAGTTTTTATATTTATAAAATCTTTTAAGAAATATAAAGTTGACCAAATGTACAATTTATTTCACAAAGAGTGTTTCCTTATGCTGTATTTTTTGGACAAGAAGACCTTTAAATTGTGCAGTTATTTAATGTATCGTAACAATCTGTATCAGTCTATTACGTTATTTTTCAATATTGCTATTTTTTAATTCTAGCTATATGGAATCCTTTGAGTACTGATTCATAAATATTAAATAAATTTAATATTTAACAGGCAGACTAACTTGAATACATCATGATTTCAAGTTCGTAATAAAAAAATATTTCAAGGAATATAGTTTAGTTACAGTTTTCACTTTACATCTATGCCAACTGTAACAGGAAATGGTACACGTGGTACAAATACGTTCTTGTCTCAGTTTTATTTTGCTTGCTTATAATAGATATTAAGTAAATTTTATTTGGAATTCATATATAAAATGTTATTTTATTTTAATTTTGTAAGAAAGTGTAATTTTTACTTCGATTTTAATTTGGGATCAAGACGTTGCTGTAATTTTATTTATTTGATTTTAACCCTCTTTTTATAAATCCTTTACAACTTAACTGATCCTTTAAGTAATTGGTGATTAAATCTAAATATTTGAAATGTTAGATAAAGATTTGTTTATTAAATACCAATTTTAATTTCAAAGTTTGAATGATCTGTTGTTTAATAAACAATTTTTAAAGTAATTCGAGAAAGTATTTTCTATCGTATCTTAACCAATAACAATTAAATAGGTTTGAAACTGTAGTGCAGATAAACTAAACAAAAAGAGAAATTTTCGTGGTTTCGCGGATCTCTGTACAGTAAACACTTTATATTGACTCGGTGGACATTTCGGCCATCTTTGTAAATTCAATATCTTTAAACTAATTTAACATCTCATAAATAGATGTAGTATTGTGGTATATGTTTCCTCGAGCTATGTGAACACCCTGCGGTAAACTGTTTTCTATTTTATTATGGGGTTCAAAATTCTAATTTTAGCAACCAAAATTTAATCTCGCCAGAAATGTGTAACAATAAAATAATTGTCAATATGCATTTTATAATCTAAAGATAACAGCAATTTACTTAAATATAGTTCCACTTAAGGCCAATCATAATACATTCCAATTAGAATACAAGTACAAAGCATACAACACACGCGCAATGAAATTAAAAATTTCAAAATTAATATTAAAATGTGTTTTTTATAGATCGTACTTCCATTAATGGTGCACCTGATATTTCTAAATAAATTCAATACATTGTGCTATAATCTTTTAAACCATAATTATGTAAAAATGTATAAACCAATAGTTTATTCTTCTAAATAAAATTCAATTATGTACTTCAATTAAATATTCATTATATATTTGAGTCAATTATAGATTTTTCAAGTCAATTTGACTATTTTTATCATAAATATCCAAGAAATTCCAAAATTCAGAACATAAAAACATTTTATCTTTTAGTGTTGTAAAATAATTAATATTTATTTAAGAACAGTAAACTTTAAACTTAGAAATGAAAAGTTGTATTTACACAATTGCAAAGTTTGTTTTACACGGTTACTGAAATACTGCTCAAGTTGAAGAAAGAAAAACCTTGGTTAGCTGGTTATTAATTTATGTGTCGTAACTGTAAGTAATTGGAATGCTTTAGATATATTGCTGTTAAATATGGTATGAATAACAGAGAATGTACTAAGAGGTTTTTTAACAGAGTACTCTTTACAACTATACCCACATAATATTACTCTATTGTATCTCTCGTATACCAGACACAACTCAGTATCACAGAATCGATACAGCTATGTAAACTGTTTGGGTGTACCGGCGAATAGTTACGAGGTTGTTGTTTAATGTAACACAAATCTCTACGCTGCGCTGTGACGTCATTATACCCTACTCCACTTCCTCAACAGCTTACCGCATCTATCACTGTCTCAACCCAGTGTGTCGCTTTGTAACTTGCTATCTTCAATATTAAAACCAAATTTCAAATTTTGTTTGATCTCATTAAAGATTACATTAAAGATTTATTTGCTAAAACATCAGACAAGCCATTCTCTCCGTTCTCAAAATACATGAGCTTAACAAATCACAATATGGTGTATTCACCTTCTAAAGTATTTCATGGAAACTTTATTATTATGTGAAGTAGTATTCTAATAGAGAATTAAATTTTGCTGGTATATTACTACCGTATTATATCAAGGTGGTTTTGTGTTTATAAACTATTTTTGTGTTTATTCTAAGGCCTTTAAGATAATTTCCCTGAATACAGAAATATTAAAAAATATATACTACAAAGGATGTGAAATTTTAAGCATTTAAAGTAGGCTATCAGACACAAAACAAATCTGCTGATTATAAAAACGTGAAATATTTGCATTATGAACATTAGTTATAGCTTCAGGGAATAACGAGGTTGTTATATATTTATGACGTACCTAAGAAAATATTTTTATTAATACTAATTTAAGAAAGTGACATGTTTTTATATGTTTACCTAACAATTATTATTCATAAATAATAAACATTCCACTCTTCGAAAAATGTGTATACTTTATGTAATAAATTCATATGTTTGTATGTCGTTTTTCTCAACAAAAAGGCCTAAATGTTGTAATCAAATGCTCATTATTTCAAACATTGCAATCAAAAAATATTTCCACTTGTTTAATGTACAGGAAAGTTGGAATATGTAGTTAACATAAGCAACATTTTCCGAATGTGAAATTGATTTCACAGTGTTAGCTGTATCCATAGTAGCCAATATAATTTAATTACTTAGTATTTTTACTTCTTTCTTATTCACAGCAACACAAACAAACGTTTAATATTCCTTAACTAATAAGAAACTCAAGACCTTTCTTTAAGTATAACGCCATTAGTTATACCTGTTTGTAAATATTAAAGTCAAATTAAAAATAAACTACAAACAACTATACACAAATTGGGAAGAAGCCTATAAACAATAATTTAGAGTATATCAGAAATCATGATAAATCAGTAGTTCAGTGAAGCAAGCTGTTTTGTATATTTAAAGTTAAATAAAAATATTATTGGAGAACAAAAGTAACTCCTCGATATGCCAGCTCCAATTCTGTGAAGGCTTGAAACTTTGTATAAAGCGGATTTTCGCCGGTTCTGCAGCATCCAATAATATTGTTTTCTTTCAAATTTTAAGTGAATATCTTTTAGAGCGCATGATTCGGTACATTTGTATCTAACGTTTCAAGTATTATTGTACTATGTGATTTGTTTATATTAAATACAACATTATATCTATTTATTTAGGACATTACTTATTTATTTAACTAATTGACTTGAAATTTAAATTATGGTCACATAAACTACGTATATTGTAATAAAGTACCTCCGTTACACATTGACAGTGCAGCGTCTGAAATATGTCTGAATGACAAACTTGAGTTCTGGAATCTAAAATCCACTTCCGTCAGAAAATATCCAAAAGTCTTCGACGTTATGTTCAAAATAAACGCTGTCGTTATTTTAGTATATTTTATGTACCAAAATATTTCCTACGACATCTTTAACCACAGCTTGTAGGATAGGAGTATGACATGGCCAAACTGGAGTATAAATGTTGTACAAACATAGCCAAGAAAATTATTTTAAAATATTCCATAAATAAATTAAATTTAAATATACAAGCGTAGAATAATATCATGAAATCGTTGAAAAATAATATTAATGGAAATGAATTTCTTACTACGAAATTATTGTCTATAAAAATGGCTGTCATTTCAAAGTAATTTAAAACTTACTATTCAATATTGTTAGGTCGTATAAAACATATGGGTAAAATACAAGAAATAATTTAAAAACAAAAGGTAACATCTCAACGGAAATACAAATTTGTGCTTATCTCTAAATCCAATTGCACTGTCATAACATAAAATAATACATTTACAAAATAATTATTGAAATACGGCGAGAAAATATACTTATAACTAAAATTATAATGCTAAACAGCAGTAACGGCATTTTTAATTTAAGCTGAAACAGCTCTATTGCCTAAGTGCGTAGCCTTTCTCCAAACATCAAGTCATGACCATAATAAATTATATACTCTCTAATTCAAACAAAAATTCAGATTTGAAATTTCTATGCAACTTTCTTGGCTTTGAATGAATAGTTCCAACGAGATTAGTAACACTTTTCATAACTATTTTGTACTAATACTAAGGAACCCTAAATTTGAAGTCCTTAGCACTTATGATATAATATGATGGAGCCCTATCATATTTTTGGAATGAATTTAGGCATATATCACGTATATCAGGTACATATGTTTCAGTGCTCATGTTTAAAAGGATCGTAAGTTAAGCAAAATCACTAGTACCTCTTATTTTATATTTTTAACTTCGACTTAAATAATATTTCATAATTAAATTTGAGGTGGCTCTTTAGCCCCGATAAACAATATACATAGGTATATTATATTTAAATTTTTTTAGTGAGATAAAATTTAAACAGTATGTACAGTTTTACGAGTTTTATGAACATTTTTTATTGAAAATAGAATATTGTTAAACTAAAATCAACATGACCAACAAATTTAAATGGTAACATTATGGCACATGTCATCCCCCAATATCAAGAAAGAAATTATAAAAAATGACCCAAAAACTATCCAGAAGTAAATTTAACATAGCTCAAACCCAACAAATAATAATGATAACAAACTATTGAATATCATAACCAACAAATTTAATTTCAGCTGTTATGTCCAATATCTGTAATTTCAACAAATAAAAATATTAAAAAAAGAGTTAAATAAACTGTTAAATAGGTACGTGATACACGATATATGACTAAAAAGATCATAGTACCCAATCATATTACATCACAAGTTCTTTTACTAAGAAAACTATGAGTTTCGGCTTTTGAGTTCCTCACTAAAATCTAAAATAGTGCTAGTGTACTGAAATCGTGAGAGCTATTCAAACAAATACACGTAATGTTGTATAGAAATTGCAGGCGGAGCTGCGGGTATCTGCTAGTAATATTATGATTGCAAAAGTATCTGTGTTGGTTTGTGTTTTTTTCAGTGTAAACTACTCAACTATGGACATTCTTACGATTCCTGGGATGGATATAGGCCTATCCTTATTTCGAAAATCCCACCAGGCTATGCCACTGGTATTTAAATTAGCAAAAATCCCATTTTGGTCTCTGAAGTTGTGTATTACATTAGCCTACCTAATGCAATGATCAACTGTTCTGTGGAGAAATTATTTTTTTCTCAATTTGTTTACATTTATAATGAGTGCATTTTGTACTAAGTAGCCACTACATTTTCACGCAGTTTTATATTTCAGTGATTAGGTAAGTAATAATCTACTTTAGAAAATCCCTATAACGTTAGATGGACATAATTTAATTTTGAAGACACCCTTTGGAGCAGTTGACAAGAACTATGCTGGATGAAATTTTGCTAGAATGTTCTTAAACTAATGTACCAATTCTAGCTCTAAATGCTCTAAAATAGTAAAAACCTATCACTATAAATTTAAAAACTTATATAAAACAATCTTAGTTCTCTTTTAACAGAAATAGGCTTGTTATCTGTTACTATTCGGGAATACTCAAAACTTATAAAGACATGAAAGCTTAAAACGTTCTCAATTTATTCATATATATATATATATATATATATATATATATATATATATATATATATATATATGTATTTTATTAATCGAGAAGAAACAAAAACAACTATGGAACAAAATATACTAAGAACGAAGTATAGTATACCAGCTAATAAACATTCTGTAGTATTTACTTGATCGTGGCAACAAAGTAAACAAAATGAAAGTCGGAAATATAATTCACTCGCACCGGCAGTGATCATAAAAGTGCAAAGCCTACTACATTACGAGCAAGGAAGCGGGTAACTAGTAGGAGTGCAGATATTAGGGACAATGTAGTCTAACTTAAATGTATATTTAAAGACAGTTATGAAACCTATCTAAGTTGTCTTTTGACAAAATTACTCTTCTAAGTGCTGAGTATTTATGTATATTTTCTTCATCAGGAAGAGAGGCCAAATCAGCTTTGAAAAAAAAAATACTAAAACCAAAATAAATTTAAATTACCATAAAAATATATCTTTTAACACATTTTATTAATTGTGGCAACGAGGCAAAACTAACCATTGACCTCAGAAATATAATATAATCGCACCAGAATTGATTATACACGTGAAAAACCTACGAATTTGCTATGAAGCCACGGGTAACCGATAGTGTACATATATATGTGAAGCAAACAACCCTAACTTCTGGTTTTGTCTTACTCTTCAACAGACCTATATTAGTGCTAAACCTTTTTAAAATATAGATATAGTGTTGATAGACAAACCTATGCGGGCATACTCAAAACTTATAAAGACATGAAAGCTTAAAACGTTCTCAATTTATTCATACTATTTATGATTAGTTTAATTCAATAATATGAAATTTTGCTTACTTTGAAAGTTACCCAAATTTCACCAATCTGCTTAATTTTTCACTCATCTTTATACGTTTTCGAAGGTATGAATATATGTAAACCTGATACAGTACAGTATAAGCTAGTGCTTCCCAATCCGTATTCACTATATCATCCTATTTCCTTGTTTCATATATGAGCATTATCGATGTTTGCATACGTAATCTGTATGGCATGCGTCATCAGTTGAAATTGGACGCGATACCCCCTCGATGATTTTCTGTAATACAAAATTGCATTGAGTGTCTGGTGTATTGCTTTGTGATTCCATTTGCTACAGTCACGCATTCGCTGTGCTTACCTGTAATTTTCAGTCACAAGACGAATGGTTCGCTAAATGATGCTAGTGTGTGATCCTCGTGTTATTTTCCTTTCATCTACTATAAATATGTCACCCCTTAATAAAAAGAAACTAATTTTGAGAAGCATACATGTACACATTTACAACTCATCTTTCATTAAATAAAGGCTCAGAATAAACTAAATAGTTTTAATTTGTCACTTATGGCATGTAAAATAAGTTTACATAAGTATAACTTTTGATTAAAATTTGCATTTCATTTCGACAGTTCACATTTATTCATGATGATACAAAATACTGGAATACTACGAGGCTCGTTTCGTTCTGTGAGATTATCACCTATTATAAAATATTGACGATATAACATTTAAAAACCGCTAATACATTTTATTGAAATTAATTTAAAGAGTATTTGTGGGTTGTATTTTTGAATAAATTCGAAAGTTACTTTGTGGTTTTTTGTGCTTTTACGCGTAAATTATTCTACCGATTGTACTGAAATCTGACATAGACAGACATTCTAAGGGTCCTGGTATAAATATAGGTCTATTATTATTACGTAAATCCCTCCGAACTAAAGCCCATTAGTTTCTAAAGTAGTTAAACATCCCATCTTGTCTCTAAAGTTATGGAATAATAATTTAAAGATCCTGTTAAATGTAATCAACTGTTTATGATAGCACAACCAAGTTATAATTAATAAAATCTAACCGATAGCTTTATTATATAATGTTTATCAATACATGTTATAAGTTAAAGTCGCTTTTTATGTTGGTCTGTTTGTGTATCGATAACTACTGAACGTATTTTGATACGGTTTAATTGTCGACTTCATTATGTCATTAACCAGGGCAGGTGTACAGGTAATATACATAAATATTTTAATCGTATAAAGTAGAGAAAATTATGTATGATGCAAACATTAATATTTAATTTATCTTAAGGTTATGATTAAACCTTACGAAATAAAAAAAAATAATATAATACGAAATTTTACATTTCAAAAAGGCCTGGAAAATTCCGCGGTGGCATCTATCTATCTATCTATAAAGAATAACCCACAATAAAAATTTTTGTCTTTCAAACTTTACATTTTATTCGCATTTCCAAAACTATTATGTATGGGATAACAACGAATTTCTGAATTTCTGAACAATGTCGACATATAACTCAGACTGAACAGCTGTTTCCATTGAAAATGTAAATGATAATCAAAGGCGGTAACACCCCTAATTCCAGATATAATTTTAAAATATAACGAAAATGTATGCATTAAATTACAACTAAAATGTTTCTAATTCTTTTAAAATGGCAATTAATCGTTCTAGTAAACATTTTTAAGGCAAATTATCTATAAAGAACGCATTTTATACGCCGTAATCTTGCCAACCGACAAATAATATGGGATAGTAATCTTTAACCCTTCACAATATAAAGGTGTACAGCACAAGTTCAATATACAAATCAAATTTTGAGGATTATACTGTAATAATATGGAGTGTGTTTCCTTACTGTTCTCTGCCGTTTTAGCGTATTGTTCCTGAGTACAATAAAAACAAAAATGAGCGCTCGTTTGTTTGCAAAATCTGTCTCATTTTGTTTTGTTTGTTTGAGTTGGGCTTTAGTTTTGGTCGTCTCACTACTGTTTGCAGTTTAGAGAAAAATGTCTTTTTAAATGTTTTACATCACATAGTTTTGTTATTACATCATGGCATAACCCGGTGGACTATATCTAGTTCCAATGTTATTGTAATGTATCGCGTTGTTTATTGTAAGCTCATATTGTGGTATGAAATGTAAAGTGTTAAAAGAATATTGGATTTTATTTAGTTATTTATTTACACATCTTAAATCGCAGTTTTATATTTTGTACACTTACATTGGAAAAGCTTAAACGTCTAGCGTGTTTCCGGTTTGCTAAAGGCTGTGGTTATAGCTAGATAAGAAACTATGGTTGTAACTCCTGTCTATGACTTTCAAAATCACGGGCAATATACTCTGTAACCTTAGTTTGCGTAAACTTCGATACATTATAGAGAATGATTTACACGATGTCTTTGTATTTTTGTGACCACTTATTTTAGATGTAATTTCTTCAAAACACAGACTGTCTATTTTGAATCTCCAAAAGTATATAGCAAAACACATACTTACTACATGGTAACTTTGAGTTGCTAATATGCCTTATGTCACCTTATGAAGAAATGAGAAGATGCGAAACATTTATTAAGACAGTCACACGCAAGATAAAACCAGATTTTGTTAAAGAAATTTCAAAGACGTCTAAGTAAAAACGTTAAGTTAGCTAAATTATACAGGGTGTCCAGCAACCATTCGAACAAACTTTGCCACATTGTTCAGCAGGCCAAAACTAACAAATAACGCAATATAACGGGTTCCCTCAAAATATAACATTAAAAACTCACAAACCAGTTATTTATTAATTTAAAAAACTATTAAAAGATGTCTGGAATGCTAATGTTAATTTCCTAAACTTCTTGTAATAAACATTGCTTTTGATTCTTAAACAGATTTAAATATATACAGTATATGTAAAGCCTATGAAAATAAATTTATAATAATTCATATGTCACAAAAACTAACCACTATACTAATTTGTTTCATAATATTGGCAAAGCAGTTAGCTAAAGAGAAGAATAATATTGTCGCGGAAGTTTATCCCATCGGGGATGCGTCCCGCCTGACATGACAGACGATCTCGAGTCAGAGTAGATACTGTCAGCTACTCAGTAAAGTTATATCAACATTTATCATTCTGAGTATGAGACAGGTGAGGGATTTCTTGATACACTCCAAAGTTTGATCCTACTTAATATACATTTATTCCAGATGCAAGAGTTGATATCCGCTCAGTTATTGCTTTATACCTGGAATATATGGAAATAAACATGTCTCATTGTATTTCTACTTATCTCATGCTATCAATAATATAATAAACGAAAAGTTTGAGAAAATATGATTTTTCGATAATGGTAACTTGTGTTGTTTTGATGTTTCATTCGCAATCTCACAATCTGTCTTAGAGCAACAGCCAGCTTATACCGCTCACCTGTTACATGTTTGTTGCTCCTTTAAAGTGGTCGTGCTCGCTTACGCGTTTAAAAATTAAAATGTTAACGAAATTAATCTAAAGGTGGAATTATTACTAATATTATAAAGATACAGAGTTATAAATATTACAAAATCCCTAGTGTTTAGTTGGCTTTTTCTATAATTAAAAAAGGCTAAATTCTCCTGTTGGACTTAGAGATTCATTTTGCGGAATTTCTTAAAATTACAGTACGACTCGTATTAAGCTACAACTATGAAAATAGACTTAATGGTATTAATAGTATCATTCTCACTACTCAAAAAGCAAATGAGATGTTTTCGTAATTTATTTTACTACTTTCTGTGTAGTAAGCAAGCTGTAACTGGTACAGTCACATCGTATTACAGTAGATGTCAGCCAAATGGACACTAGTCGGCCAATAATTGGCTTACCAGTTGACAGTCATAACGTGATTGGAAACTGTTAGCTTTTGCATATTGATGAATGAGTCCATGAATGTGTGGTTCTTGTGGAATGAACATTATCCTTATGTGTATAACATACAATATTTTACGAAATACTCTCTGATTATTTTAATTAATCTTTTACATTGGGATTACAGTAAAAATATGACTTTTTGTACTTGTAAACCAATATTTATATTTCAAGTTTTCATGTGGATTTTCTATATTTATTATTTGGATTAAAGCATTTGTGAAATAAAATCAATAAAAAGTATTTATATATATTCAACATTATTTTATATGTTACATATATTTTATATTATATATAAATATATTTTATATATCTTCATTATATATTCTATGAAACATTTTATAATTCTTAGTTCAATTGCCATGTATTTATAAAATTAGTTTCTTATGAATATTAGAAAAAATAAATTAATATATGTCTAGCTCTCATTTAGAAATATTAAGTTACAGAATTTGTAAGCCTTAAAATCTTGATGTCATCAAAATTTGCAAGTTGATGTATTATTTATAACAACGTAATGTATATTTTGGTATTATATTGGAACATAACTAAGGTAACATGATATACTAATATAAAATCTAATTATTTTAAATCATTTAATGACTGTATATTACACTGTGATGTAACCGAGAAACATTATTAATTTACGAATGTAATAATACAATTAGTCACTTTGCTGAAAATTTGTATTTATTAATTAAAAAACTAGCTCATGACAAATACACTCGAACCCAGATTTGTCTTAGTGTATTACAAATTACTATAGTAATCGTGTTAATACATATTACTGATATTTTATTATATTTTTATGTTACGATCCAAATTTTTAAAACCTACGAAATATAAAAAAAAGTGTGAAGATAAATTTATTTATATAACTCGAAACTTTAACAACTCATTTTAGCGTTTATATCATATTTAAAGTCTGGATTATTAATATTTTCTTCAGGAAAATTACGTGGCCTTAAACAATTTAGGATAACGTTTTAAAACTTTGTAACGTACAACTTTTGACGTGACAACGTCTTAAATTAGGTTGCGGCTCGGAGTCACTCATGAAAAAGTGTAACGCCCAGTAACGTTACGATGCCCGTCCAGTGGGTCCGCCGCACGGGATCCGCACGGGATAAAGCAGATAACTGTGGTCCGCCGCACGGGATAAAGCAGATAACTATGTTTATTCCTGAAAATGTGGAGTGCTTAGATTCGTCATTTACAACAACTACAACAATAAAGGTAAATAATTGTACACTGATATTTCATTATCGTAAACTATGATTGATTGATTAATTGTTAGATTGACACAAAAGTTGAGAAACTGAGTTTATAGGTTATGTCATACTATTGACAAATGTTGATAGTGTTAAGTAAATTATTAGTTTAAATCACTCTGCAATCAATCGTAATTCAGTCGATTGAGAAGAAACAGCGCGTATTGCTAGTCAAACATTTAAAATAACAAATTATAACCTCTAACCTGTCATAACAGTGCGACCAAACAAACGAACTAAACCGACCAATCACCACGCGCGGAGTTAGAATTTAACTGTGTTTAGCAAGAATTTCAAATTCCAATTTTAGTAAATGTTTTATTCAACTTTACCATTTACAATAACAAATTTTAATTAATTTCAAATTATGTACAATGTTTTAGTAAACAAAATATATTTCTATAGTTAAAATTTGTGCAATTCTTATTTTCATTCAATTCCTTGTTCCTATTGTGCAATTTAATAATATTCATATCAATAAATATTCTACCGAGAAAAAGTCGTTGTCACGTAAAATCTTCGCCCGTAAAACCGACTTTACAGGCAACCATAATTTTTAAAATGTTTTGAATAATTTAAGAGTTCTGAGAATCTAGAAACCCGGAAAACAAATATGGCATGAACAATGTCGAGGAGCATTCTCAAAATTTTTATCGAGCGAAGCTGGCTAATAAACTTATCCAAGTAATATTTAAACCCTTTTCCAGTACGGCTAAACTTTTAAGTGTGTGTTTTAGTTGTTTATATATTACCATAACATTAATGAAGCTACTTACCAGTGGACATTTATAAAATACTGAGAACATATTTAATCAATAGATCATAAAGGGAAGACATTTACTAATACCTTTATCTGATATTAAAGGATGTTTTTGGTCCCCGGAAATGATTGAAAACTTTTTGCTATTTTTTCGACTTTAAACTGGTAACGCTCTACAGTTTTTAATACTTAGCACTTTACTAGCTCGTTATTCAAAATTGTTTTATCAAGTGACATACTTTTGGTGTTCTTTTCGTCTACAAGTTTTTAGTATATAAATGCATCAGTACTACAACATTATTATTATACATTTATATATTTTTACTCTATAGTTTATTTAGAGTTAATGGTTCTATTAGCCCGTTGTGACTAGTTAACGATATCTCATTTTTTAAATTTGTTTCATATAATAAATATCAGATCTTGCAACGCTACCGGGTGGTATGTTGTTGGGCATACTTGCACGATTCAGTATAAAACAATGAAGAATTAAACGTAACATTTTCCACATACAATAAGGACTTACATATGCTATATTTGTTACACCATAAGATGTAAGAGGTGTTACCTTATTTCTACTCTAGGATTAGTTGTAACAATAGCAATATTGTAAACTGAAATATAGAAATTCGTCAGTTCCAATGATACATGTAACAAACACCAGAGCTAATTATCCTAATATCATAGTAAGGATGTGGCGGCAAGGCCTCAGTGGATGTGAAGTCAATAGTTTAGTAGCACCTAGCAAAGCGAATATTACAAAGCTATCCCCGATGCCTAAATACTGAAACTAATTACGAATTACTGATGAAGTAATTTAATCAAGGCCTCGAACTGTAGACCACACGCCTACTGCCTCTAGCTTTCTCCAGAAATTGCTTCTCCAATTATGACTTCATCGATATGAACATTCATTGCATAACGTAAAAATATATTATTGATTGATTTTATAATTATAGACATTATATTAAGCTAAATATTAAGAGAAGTATTTCTTAGTTTAGAGAGTGACTATTAAACAATATTTTGATAATGATTGACACACACACACAACATTGACAGCACAAATAGAGACTAATGTAAGAAATTGGATTGTCTAATATCCTGTGGTAAATGTGTGTGGCAGTTTAAAACTCTGTACTTGGACACTAAATACATAAATATTGTTATTTAGCTCTTATAATCAACGATCAGTAGTAAGATTTTTGCTAGTACTGTTAAAAGTACACTCGCCCGGGCAATATAAGTTAACAAACGAAGACCTTTGGATGTTGGCGGAAACTTTGCCAATAGTAATGCTGATTGGGAAGCAGCGCCTGAACTGGGTGAAGAAAAGTGATATTTTGTTTAGAAAAATATTTAACCCATAACATTTAGCTTTGAGCTTCTTGTTGCAAGAAGGCCTACCTGCGTGTAAACAAGGTCGCTAAGAGAACATAGAGCAGAACACATACTGAATCACGGCTATCAGAAAGACAAAACGGAGTCAGAGACTTATTAATTAATGGGCAGGAAGCATTAATAAAACTCTCTCAAACATATGATACAAATCACCAATCAAAGGGCATTGCGAAAGGGAATATAAATGGCCCGCCATTCTTCCCAGCCCTGTACTCACGAACGAAAACAAATAATGTTTGTTCTGTTAGAACTGGTGTATGTTTCTTCTGGATAGCTTAGTTCATAGAAGTGTGGATCTAGATCAAGTAGATATGTTAATAAGGAGTTTATCCTTTAACGACAACAATACAATATGGATATCGGATGTATTTCATCACGCATAAAAAAAAGTTAGTATGACATGGTTACGTTTCCTGGATAAAACGGCACAACATTTTTGGGCCGACTAGGTGAATATTGAGTACACATTATGGTGAACATAAAGATGCCACTTGTATTACTTAATACTTAAGAGCTTTACCTCACCACGAGAGGATCGATCACGTGATACACTTGACTTACTTAAGTGGCGTTGATACATAAACCTCACCACGCATTGTGATCTCTTTGTACGAAAGTAAAACAGTTTTGCTATTGTTTCAGTCTTTAATCAGTTACAAAACAATAATTTTATGAAATAATTAATTGAAAAGTGCTTTTATTTACCACAAATTTAACTCAGAAGTATTTTTATAGGAATATTAGTTAGCTAACATGAATATATAATTACTTAGATAAAAGTTTAAAATTTAAAAACTTATACGTGTTTTGTGTTTGGGAAATTTTGAACACTTCCGTATATTAAACACAAGAAAAGCTGTATGAATCACGGAGATTTTATTTTTATTATGAACCATTTTAAATTATAATTTAAAATAATATTACGCTAATACTATACATAGATTGTTCACAAATTTATTTATTCTGCAATTTTCTCAATACTTAAGTTTTTATTTTGCACAGTATACGAATAAATATTGTACACTAATGCGAAATGTAATTTTAAAAATTGTTATTACAATAAGTCCTATTACCGTATTGAGTTTGGTTTGAGTTTTTATACATGTTACGGTAGCAAATCTACTCTTAACATCCCTGTGTTAAATTGAACTTCATAAATCATTTTGAAATTCCATTCGTTAGCAAATACTGAAAAATAAGGAATATGGGTCGTTTAAAATTGTATCAATGCTAATACACTGTTACGTTTGGCATAAATGTTGTCCAATAGTTAATATGGAAACTACATACATATGCTTATAATTTGTGTTATTAGACCCTCTATTAAAGTGTTGAATAATCGTCGTTTTCCAGACGTGTTAGTAATATTTCTGCAGGTACACAGTTTATACTATTCTGAATCAGTTAGAAATCACTGCAGGTTTTCTAATCTGTTAACAGATCCGCGTATTTTGGTATGATAAACCTCTCCTCCCCGACAAATAAAAACATACAATTTATCAAATGAGAAAAGTGTGAAATAAATTAATATGGGAGGCATAGGTTAAAATTTTCAAACATTATGTAATGAAAATGTATACTTCTTTAAACGAGAGAAGTTTGAGGAGTGTGAGGTTAATCATGGTTGGAAATGAAATGAAAAATGTTTGTATTAGAGGCGAAGTTAGGACTATAAGGTCCTCTCTACCACTTAACCTAAAACAAGATATTTAAAAATCTTCCAGAATTAAGTAATGAAAATGTATTCATTTATCAGATTTCTATTTGTGTCATTCAATATCGAAATTTTAAATCGTAGCCAAGGAAACAAAACTCACAATTTACAAACTTTAATTTGTTTAATTACTTGGGAATCTTTTGAAAGGAAAACTTAAGATAAATTTTATCTACCTGATTTGCTTGGATACTGAAATTAGATGAATAACACCATAAAACTAACTATGGAGCTACGGGCAAGAAGTCAATATCACCTGGAACTTGTCTTGCTAAGATAAAAGAAGCGCGTCGTTACTTTTTCAGCAAGCTAAGTGTAAAAAATTATTGGAAACCACTTTCAGCGCTGACGATATTTCTTTCACCATCCGTATAAATTGCAAACGCAAACGAACATTTTTCTAATTTATAATTGGAGTTGTCTTTGTAATGGAACTTTTATTTCCTAAAATGGCATTGCAGGGGTTTTGATATAGTTTTACACAGTTAATTGGAACAATAAAAATTAATAGTAGGCATATTACTCGTTTACACGTAAATTTATAGCTATATTTATTTATTTAATCCACATAAGTTGCCCATACGTAATTCAAAACATTTTTTTCGATTTAAACATTAAAAATTTTTTTAAATGGGCTTCTAAATTGGTTTTGTTTGATATTTTAATCATGTTATTTTAGGCATTAAAATTTTTATTAAAAAACTGCTAAACTACCTCAATAAATAAACATCTTATAAATAAATAAAAAATAAAAATGAATCACACATATTATAGTCTGCTTAAAATATAAGTTCAGTATGTAAATTGTATGTACATGCTGCATATTATATTGGAATTCGTATATTAGTAATAACGAGAGAAAAGGTTTAATTGCTTTCTGTTTATTGATTCATTGAAGAAAATTGTAGGTTTTAAAGTATTTACACGAGAATTGATTAAATTACTTAAGTATATATAGTTAAATTTGTGTGTTGATCTATTAATATTTTAAAGAAAGTTACTTTACAAACTGTGTTTATCATATGACATTATGATATCTATAAAACTATAGTTAATCTGCACTCATTAAAGAACATTAATTTTATTTTTTATAGCATTAACATTATTTATAAAATCATTTTAGAAGTGCCCTCCTGGTACCTGTATAAGACAGCCTGGTACAGTGTGTTAACTGTCTTCAGTCGTCATGGTACCAATACTCATTAGGCAGATGTGTTGCCTTACGTGATATACGTTTTAAAATATTACAAATTATGGTTAGGGCTTTCTTTAGGATTTCATACTTTAGGACAATGTTGCATCTCAAAGAAAATAAACCAGTTATAGCAGTGGCCTCCAGCTTTCCATGAAATTTTGTAGGATTTCCACGTATATGAGTACTTCTGGTTCGAGTGAATTTTTGAATAGTTCCGACGCCAATTTTGAGTTTCCCCTGTTTCTATGATCAAGAAAATATATCAAAAAGTGCATCTTTATGGCCATTGCAATTTACTTCGTTCTTAGTATTTATTGTGTGCCATATTTGATATTGCCTTCATCCTACGAATAACTCTTGATCCTGTCAAAAGATAACTAAGGTAGGTTTTGCAACAATCTCTAGGTTTATAGTAAACGGTTAGATAGTAACATTGTCTTTGATATCTGCATTATTATTGACCAAATCTACTTGAAATTAATATAATTTAATACACCAAAATTATATTTTACCAAAACTTTAATTTTCTTATCTGGATTTCTTTTATTTTTTGCTCAACAGTGATTGCAGAAAATGTTGAACTAATGTTTTGCATTTATCAAGCTTTATTCAATTAAGAATATACATGTAAACAAATTGAAAATAGTGGTTAAATTAATTTGAAATGTGTTTGTGCTGTCTTAAAGCAATGTTTTCAAAGAAGTTTCATTACATTTAACATGGTCCTTCATGAATAACAAAATTTTTCACTTAAAAAAAGGGTGCCAAAATTTTCCCCCCCAAAGATTTCTTAAAATTTTTAACCCAAAGGCCAAAAATTTCTATTAAAAAAAAACAATTTTCCGTATTTTGGGTGTATAAAAAACAAAATATCTTAGGGAATTGAGATTTTTATTAAAAAAAATATTAAAATTTTTTTAATTTTGGGGAAAAACAATTTGTTCGATTATATTAAATTTTTATTTTAAAAACGGGAAACCCCAAATTTTTAAATTTTAAATACCCTTTTTCTGTTTTTTCAATCTAATATTTAAATTCTAAAACTGTATTTTTTCTCAAAAATTAAAAATTTTTCCCCGTTTTTGGAAAATTTTTAAAAAGGGGTTTTTTTCCAAATTTTTTTTTAATTTTCTCTGTAAAAAATTTTTGGATTCCTTTAAAAAATATAAAATTAATCCCCAAACTAAAAAAAAGGGGGTTTTAATTTTTTTCTTTCCTTTTTTAATTTAAAATAGGGGTGGATTATTTTAAAAAACATAAATTTCAAAAAAACAAAAGGCTAATTTTAATAAATTTTTAACCCCAAAACACCCTTAGGTTCATATTTAATGTAGATTTTTTTAAAAAGAAGGAAATGCTTAGTAAATTTACAACAGCTTAATTAAAATTTTTTAAAAAACTTTTTCCTAAATTTTTCATCCCGTTAATGGGATTTCACTGCAATCCTAACAAAAAAACCGGGATGATTTACCCCTTGTAAAACTTTAAAATTTTGTAAAAAATTTTCAATTTTGATTTTCTTAACTCGAAACCGTATTCTTAAAATTTTTTCTAAAGGGTTTTGTAAAACTTTGGTTTTTGAATACTTTTAAAATTAAAAATTGCAAAATAAAATGATGATTATTTATGCCCGGCCCAGTGAAATTAATTTTTAAAGCTTAAGGAAAATATTTCCCTTTTTTTTGAATTTTTTTTTGGAATTGTTTTAAAACTTAAAAATCTGAGATTTTTTTTAAAAAAATTCCCTTCCGGTTTTAAGAAAATGACATTTTTGGTTTTTTTAAAAATTGGGTTTTTAAAAATTTTTAAAAAAAATTTTTAAAATGTTTTGGGTTTCTTTTTAAAAAGAAACTGTAAATTGTTTATTTTAAATTTTTTTTTAACAATAAAGGAACCCCCCGGCCCTTATTTTTTACCGATTACCAATGGTCTTTTTAAAAATAAAAAAAAATTTAAAAATGTGCAGGTTTTTTTGAGTAAAAAGGAAAAATCCCTTTTTAAATTACAAACCAAAAACCGGGTAACCAACGACCCCACAAGCCTTTCGGGTGACAAATTTTTGGGGGACCCCCCTCAGCGAAAATTATTTAATTTTTCCATGGGAAAATTTATACATATGCTAAAAGTTTTTGTTTTATCAAAGTAAAGTCCCCCGCGATGAACAAAACATTTGTGGGTTTTTAAAAGTAATGAAAATACATTCAAAAACAGGGGAAAACCAAGGAAAAGGGGGAAATCAAAAATTTTTATTAAAAAAATTTTTTTATCCCCCAAAAAAGTCAATTTTTTCCCCTTTAAAAACTGTTACCTTTTTTCTTTTTTTAAAAAATTTTAAGGTTCCAAAAGAAACAGGTAAAATTTGGTTTTTTTCTCTTTGAAAAAAAATAAATTTCCGAAATTTTTTTAAAAAGAAAAAAACCCCTAACCCTGATAACTAAAAGTTTTTTTTTAAAAAAGGGTTTTTTTAATTAGGAAATAATAAACCCAAATTTAAAATTTTTTTTCTATTTACCCAAAAAATTTTTAAAGAAATAAAATAAAGGGGAAAAAGGTTTTAAAATTTTTATTTTTCCTTGTGAAATTTTTTTCTAAAAAAATAAAAAACCAAAAAGCCCCTTTTTTATTTAGGGGAAAATTTTTGAAAAAAGGGTTTTTTTTTTATTTTTGGGAAAAAAATGTTTTTGGGAAAAATTTTAAAAATTAAGGGAAACCCCAAGGGGGTTTTTTTATTGTAAAAATTTTTTTCAAATTTTTTTAATTTTTTCTTTTAAAAGGTATTATTTTTAAAAAATTTCTTGGTTTAAACAATTTTCAAAATTTTTATTTTTTTTTTTAAAAAAAAAAATTTTCCTTTTTTTTAAAAAAAATTTTTAAAAAAAAATTAAATAAAAAGTAAAAACCAAAAATTAAAAAGACAAAGTGAAATTTTTTTTTCGGAAAAAAAACCGTTTTAGAATTAAAAACATTTTAAAAAAAAGGCATGATTCAAAAATTTATTTTTTTGGGTGTTTTAAAAATTTTTGGGAAATTTAAATTTTGCAAATTTTTCGGGGGGGAAGTGATTCTCAACATTAAAAAACGGGTATTTTAAGAAATTTTTTAATTAAATTTTTAGGGGTTTTTTTCATAGGCCAAAAATTATTTTAAAATTTTATTTTTTGGATAAAAATTTTTTTTTTTGATTCAAAACTTTTTAAAATTAAACACCCTTTTTAAAAAAAAAGTTTAACGCATTTTTCAAAATTTGCAAAGCAAAATTTTTTTGTTGTAATAAAAAATTCCAAATTCCAATTTTTAATTTTAGCCCCTTTTAAAACCCCCTTTAATGAAAAAAGTAATTTAAAACGGACAAAAAAAAACAAAGGGAAAAAAAATAAAAAATACTAAGGGGTTCGAAAAAAATAAGAACACTTTTAAAATTTTTTCTTGACTGGAAAAAATAGAAATAAAAAACTGAATAAAATAAAAGGAAAAACCAAAAGTTTAATGAAAGGCATTTAAATTGTAAAGGGCTGGGAACTTTGTTTTTTACCTAAGATAGGACTGTTTTTTTTTTTCAATAACCCAAAAAAAAAGGTCAATGAAAAAAATAATAAATTTGTTTAAAAGGAAAAATTAAAAAATTTTTGGTTTGATTCTTTAATATTCAAAATTTTTTAAAAAAATTGCCTTTTTAAAAAATTTCTAAAGCCAAAATAAATGTTTTTTATAAGTGAAGATTTTGGGGTTTTATAATGAAAACGTAAATAAAAACCCCAAAAATTGGGCCCCTTTTTATTAAAAAATTTTAAAAAAAAATTTTTAAAATTTTTCCCCCTTTAAACCTTTTAAAAACAAGGAAAAAAAGGGTTTTTTTTAATCCATAAAAATGGGGTTAAAAAAGTAATATAAAAAACTTAAATTTATAGGTTTTAATATTTTTTATAAAATTTAAATATAATGATTTTTAAAAATTAAAAAAAAAGTTTAAAATATAAGTTGGGGGTTAAAAGGAAAATATTACAGGGGGTTTTTTTGGGCATAGGTGTTTGTTTTGGTTTGGGTAAAAAATTTTTGTTTTAAAATAAAACTTAAAAAAGCCAGTTTTAGCCCTTAAGAAGCGAAGTTTTTATAAAATTTAAATTTTTTTTCAGGTATTTGAATAGTGGTTTAAATTTTTAAGGAAAAATTTTGGGATTTGAAACTAAGACGTTTTTAAAATTGTCAAAAAAAAAGATTTAAAATTTTTTAAAATTTTTGATTTTGTTACTTTTCGATAAAATACAAAAACCCGACGAAGCCCAAAAAACAATTGAAAACCACATTGAATCCCAAACCCCAAAAAATTTCGAACCCCAAAGAAAATTAAATTGTTTTTTAAATAGACCCTTTTAAGTAAAAAACCAGATAAAAAATGTAAATTTTTAAAACACTTTTTTACCCCAATTTTCCCTTTATAAAAATTATTCTTAATTTTAAAGATAAAAAATTGTTTTTTTATTATCGAAACAAACTCGGGAAAAGTTTTTTTTCTTTTTGTACTTGTTTTAATTAAAAGGGAACCTGGTTTTTTTGGAACCCCGGGATTAAAAGTGAATTTTAACCCCAAAAAATTTTTTGGGGATTAAGGGGGAAAAAACCCCCTAACTACATTTCTCGGGGGATTTGGGGATTTAAATTTTTATGGGGGCCCCGTTTCGGAAAATCGGGGGGAATCAGCATTTTAACGGCCCGCCCTTAAAGCGTCTCGCCTTTTTAAAAAAAAATTTAAATATGTGTCAAAGCCCATTTTCTGGGCAAAAATTAGAAAAACAAAAAATTAAAATTTGGGAAAAATTTTACCGTATAAAGTGGTTCTCGTAAATAATTTTTCTCCAAGAATTCCCCTGATAAAATTATCAGGAACCGGTTTTTTCCCTTTAAAGAATACCCGTTTTTTTGGTGGGTTGGGCCCCAAAAAATTTAAGATTTGGGTTCCCCCCAAAAAAACCAGGGGCCCAAAAAAAAAAAATAAGTAAATTTTTACAAAAGAAAAGGATTTGCAACCCCCTTTTTTTTAGACCAAAATGAAAAACCTTTTGAATTCTCACCGTTTTGCATTTTTTTTTAAAAACCAAATTGAATTTTTAGCAAAATAGACACCCGAATTGGAACACCATGGGAAATTTTTAAAAAAAACTTAAAAACAAAGGGGCCCTAAGTATTTTTCCAAATTTTAAAAAAAAACCCCCAAATTTTACAGGAAAAATCTTAGACCCTTATTCCATTATGAAAATTTTGGCCTTTAGGTTTTTTTTTTTCCCAAAAACAACCCCGATTTTAATCAACTCCACCCCTAAAACTCGCACTAACCAAAATCGAGTAAAAATTTTTCAATCAAAACCATTACCCCAAAAAAAATTTTCCCAAAAAATTTTTTAAAAACAAAAAAATTTTTTTTTTTAGCCGAAACCCCCTTTCTAAATAACGGGAAAAAGAAAGGCAAAACCTTTTTAAATTAACACTGCCCCTGCTAAGTTTCCGGAAAATTTTTTCCCCTTTGAAAATTTGAAAATTTTCTTAAAAGGCAAAAATTTAAACTTTAAAAGGGACATTTATAAAAAAAATAAAAGTTTTTTAATTTCCTAAATACCATCCCCTTTTTTTTCAATTTTATCTTTTTTATTGGTTTTTAAAATTTAAAAAAACCCTTCCCGTATTAAAGGGCAAAAAGGTTCCCTTTTAAAAAATTTTGTAAAAAAAGTTTAACTTTTGCAGTTTTTACCATATTTATTTCGTCAATTTAATTTTTTTAATTTTTTGCTTTGTAAATGTTAAAAAAACTTCTTTTTTTATTTATTTTTTTCCGGTTTATCAGAAATTTAAAAATTTTTTGTAATTTTAACAGAAGTTTGGGATCAAATCACAAAGATGGGGGCAAATTTTTTTTAAAAACTTATTTATAAGCTTTTGGTTCCCTTTTTAAATTTACGGCCCCTTTGGAAATTCTACAAGGGGGAAAAGGCCCCCTTTTGTTTTTTACGCTTTGTTTTTTTTTTTTTACGCCTTAAAAATTTACAATAAAAAAACCACCTTTTTTTAAGTTTTGTTTTTTAAAAAAAATTTAAAAAAAAAATCATAAAAATTTTGGTGAATAATAAAAAAATTTTAAAAATAAAAAAACTATTTAATTACACTTTTAGACCTTATTTTTCGAAACCTTAATTTTTTTATTTTGTGTGGAAAATATTGGGGTGTTTCAAATAAGCAAAAAACTTAAAAAAAAAATTTTTTTTAAAAAAATTTTAAAAAATTTTTAAAAACTTTTTAAATAAGGTTTTTTTCAACAACTTTTTAAAAAAAAAAAACAAAATTTTTTGGGGTTTAAAAAAAAAAATGATTTTTAAATTAAAAAAATAATTTTCAAAAAATTAGTTTTTTAATTTTTAAATTTTTAAAAAAAAAATTTAAATTTATAATTTAAAAATTAAACCAAAATTTGAAATTTTTCCCCCCCAAAAAAAAACAATTATGAGTTTATTTAAAAAAAGTTTTGGGAAAAGAAAAATGTAAAAAAAATTAAAATGAAAAACTTTTTTTTAATTTTTAAAAAAAAAAAAAATAAAATTTTTAAACGGAAAAAAAAATTTAACCTATTTTTTTTTTTTAAAAAAAAAATAAATTTCACCTTTTTAAAAATTTTTCAAAACTTTTTTAGTTTTTACAAAAACCAATTTTTTGACAAGCCAATTTTAAATTTTAACCCCCCAAATTGTCATTTTCAATAAAAAAGGGGAAATAAAAAGTTTTTAACTTCCCAAAAATATCCAATCGGTTTTTTTCCCCATTAAAAACAAATAATTTTTACTTTTAAAAAAAATTATTTTGCCCTAATTGGGGTTTTTTTTCCATTTTTTAAAAATTTTATTTTGGAAAAATTTTTTAAAAATAATTTTTAAAAACCTTTTTTTTTTTTTTTCAAAAAAAAAAGGATTTTTAAAAGAAAATTTTTTTAAAATGTTAAAAAATTTTAAAAACAAATTTGTAAAAATTTTTAAAATTTAAAATTTTTGGGTTTTTTTTGGGGTTGTGGTTATAATTTTAATTTCAATTTTTCCCCAAAAATACTTTTATTTCTAAATATAATTTTTTATTTTTTTTTGTAATTTTTGAAATAAAAAATTTTGGGCATTTTGAAGGTTTTTTATTGCCCCTAAAAAAAGGAAATTTTAATTTTTATTTTGGGTTTCTAAGATGTTATTTTCCAATTTCCACTTATTTTTTACAAAAAATTTAAAATAAATTTTTTCCAATTCTTTTATTTTTTTTGTTTTTTTTCCTTTTCCCTAAATTAAGGAAAAAAAGGGCCATACCCAAAAATTAATTTAAAAATTTAATTTTGGGAAAGGAAAAATAATGGGGGTTTTAAATAAGGAAAATTCCTCTAACCTTTTCTTTTATTTTTTTTTTTGAATTTTTGCAAAGTTAATAATAAAAAGAAAATTTTTATAATTTACCCCCCAAAATTTTTGTTTGAATTCCTACTTTTCAAATAAATTTTTTTTTTTTTTTTATTTTCAGTTTTTTTAAAAACAAAAAAACACTTTTTAAAAATTTTGAAACTTTAAAAACCCAATTTTTAAAAGAAGTTTTGGAAACTTTTCCCCCTTTGGGGATTTTTTTCCCTTTTTTCCAAAAAGAATTGTTTTTTAAACCTTTTAATAGGGTTTTTTTTTTTTAATAAAAAGTTAACGTTAAAACAATCTTAAAACCCCAAAAAAGAAAAAACCCTTTTCTCTCTTAAAAAATTTTGGGCCGTAGGCCTTATTTTTTAAACATGGAAAAAAAATTAAAAGGTCCCCTTTAATTTTTGGGGGTTTTAAAAAAAGGATTAAAATTGGGGGTTTTTTTTTTTTCAAATTTTTTTAAATTATTGATTTTTTTATTTTTAAAAATTTTTTTGAAAACTTTTTGTTTTAAAATTTATTTTTAATATTTCCTTTAAAAAAGAAATTTTTTTCTGCAAAAAACCTTTTTAATTAAAAATTTCCGCTTTCATTTTAAAGGATATTAAACTTAAATTTTTTTCTTTTTTTTTGGGGGTTGTTTTTTTTAAAAAGGCTAAAAAAAAAACAATTTTGGGGGTTTTTTAAAAATTTTTAAAAAAACCCAAAAACCCCTTTTTGGGGTTTTTTGGGGGGTTTAAAAAAGTTTTCCCATTAAATTAATTTAACCTTTGGGCATTTTTTTTTTTCTTGAAACCTTAAATTTAAAAATTTTCCTTTAAAACCTTTTTTTAATCTTTTTTTAAAGAAAGGGTTTTTTTTTTTTTTTTTGAAAATTTTTGAAAAATTTGATTTTTTTTTTCTTTAAAAGCCCCTTTTAAAAAGAAAAAATAAAATGGAACATTTTTATTTCTTAAAGCCACAAATTTTTGAAAAGAAGTAATTGGGGGGGCCCCCTTTAATGTTTGGCAATTTTAAAATTTTTTTGGGCCCGGGTCAATAAATTCAAATTTTAACTTTTGATAAAATTTTAAAAAATTGTTTTAAAGGATTTAAAATTTTTTATTTATTTGCCCGGAAAAATTTAAAGTTAAAAAATTTTTTGTTAAAAAATCTTAAAAAACCAAAAGGTGGGGTTGTGGGTTTTGTAAAAATTTTGGGATGCCCATTGTTTTAACCCACCCCTTTTGAAATAAAATTTTAAATTTTTTTTTTACGGTTTTGATTTTCAACAAAAACCTTTAAAAAATTTTCCAAAAATTTAAAATTCAATTATTTCTTTTGTTTTTTTTAAAAAAGGAAGTTTTAGGGTTTAAAAATTTAAAATTTTGAAACCCTTCCCAAAAAACCTTTTTTTGGGAAAACATTTGGGAAAATCCCATTAAACCCATAAAATTTGGCGTTTTTTTTTTTGGGAAACCCCCATTTTTGAAATTTAGGATTTTTTTAAATTAAATTTTTGGACGTTTTTTTTTTATCCTTAAAATTTAGAAATTCAATTTAAAAAAACCCCAAATAGAAATTTAAAAATAGAAAAAAAAGTTTTTTTTAGATTGGGGAAAATTAAAAATTTTTTTGGATTTTAAAAAAAATAATATTTCAATTATATTTTTTAACCCCATTAAAAAAAATTTTTTAAATTTTAACTTTTCAATTTAAAAAACGGAAATATTTTTTTAAAATTTTTCAAAAATTTTTACCCCCAAATTTAAAATTAAAAATTAAGGAAAAATTTAAAAAAAAAAACCCCTTTTAAAATTAAATTTTAACCCAAATTTTTTTATTTTTCATCCAGAAAAAAAAATTTAAAAATTTCTAAAATTTTTATTTTTAAAAGCAACTAAAAAAAAAAAAATTATTTTTTTTTATGGCCTGAAAAAGAGTTTTTAAAAATATGGATTAAAAAAATTTATAAAATTTTAATATTTTAAAAAAAAATGGAAAACAAATTTTTTTGGAAAAAAAAAACAAAACAAAAAAAGGCAAAAAGTTTAGGGAAATGGCTTTAAATATTTTAAAAAAAAAAAAATTTTTTGATAATTTTAATGATTTAAAAATTTATTTAAAAAAAACAAAAAAAAATTTTTTTCCCCCTATTCAAAAATTTCTTAACTTATAACAAAAAATTTAAAAATTTAAAAAAAATAAAAATTTTTTTTAAACACAATTTTGAATTTTACATAAAAATTTTTTAAATTTTTAAAATTTTTGTTTTTTTTTAAACCAATTTTAATAAAAGAATTTTATTTACTTAATTTTTTTTTTTTAATTTTAAAGTTTTAAATAAAATTTTAATAAATTTTTGTTAAAAAAATTTAAAAATTTTTCCATTTAAAACCCTTTCCCTAATTATATTAAAAATTTTTTGAAAAATTTGACAAGCCCCCCCAATTTTTAAAATGTAATTTATTCAAAATTAATTTTAAGTTTAAAAATTTTTAAAAAAATTTGGGAAAACCCCTTTTGTTATTAAAAGAAAAACCCTTTAAAAAAAACCTGAAATGTATTTTTGAAGAAACCATGTTTAAAATTAAAAAATAAAAAATTTTTTTTCCCCCCCCAAAAATTTTTTTAAAAATTCCAAATTTTTTTGTTGGGATAAATTTATTTTGGTTTTTTTTTTTTTTAAAAATGGGAAAAATAAAAATTTCCCAAAAAATTTAAAATTTTTAAAAAATTTTTTTTTTATTTTGCTAATTTTTTTGGCATTTTAAAAAAAAAAATGTTTTTTTCTTTTTAAAAAAAAAAATTTCCCCCCTTTTCCCATGGTTTTTGGAATTTTTTTTTGGGGGGGGACTACTTTTTTGAAAAAAAAACCAGAAAAAATATAAAAATTTTAAAAAATTTTTCCTAAGAAATCCCAAAGGGTTTTCACAAAGATGGGGGTTAAAAAATTTAAAAAATTTATGGTTTTTCCCCTAAAAAAATTAAAAACAAAAGAAAAAGAAAACCCTAACCCCTTTTTTTTTAAATAAAAATTTTAAAAATTATAAAAACCAACCCCGTTTAGATTTTGCTCCAAACACAAAAAAAACAAAGTATAGGGTTTTTCTTATAAGGTTAAAAAAGGGGAATAATGACTTTAAAATGTGCAAAAAAAATTTTAAACTTAAAAATAAAAGATTTTTTAAAAAAGGAGATTAATTAATTTATAATTTTTTTTTTATATTTAAATCATTTTAAAAATAAAAAAAAAAAATTTCTAACACAGAAAATTCTTTTAATTAAATAGTTTTTAAAATTTTCAAAAATGAAATTTTTTAAAAAAACTTTTTTAATTAAAATTTTAAAAAGAAAGCAATTAAAAAATTTTCTTTTTCTCTAATTAATTTTTAAAAAATTTTTTTAATAAAATTTTTTTTTCATTTTAAATGAACTAATTAAAAAACTTTTAAAAAAATTTTAAAAATTTTTTTGTTTTTAAAACAAAATTTTTTTTTTAAAAATTTATTTTGGCCCGAGGTTTTTGTTTCAGTTTTTTAAATTTTTAAAAAAAATTTTTGATTTTTTAAAAACCCTTTTAAAATTTTTTAAAAACTTTTAATTAGCAATGGGGTTTAAAAATTTAAATTGAACAAAATTTTTAAAAATTTTTAATTGGGTTAAAAAAAATAAAAATTTCTTTAAAAATGTAAAAAAAGAAATATTTATTAATTTTTTTTAAATTTAAAAAATTTTTTTAAAATTTTTAAAAAAAATTCAAGCCCCGGGAAAAAAAAAGGGGGTTCGGGGAAAATAAATAAAAGAAAAAATTTTTACCCTTCGCCCCTTTATGTTTTGACCAAAAAAGAAAACTTATTAGGTTAAACTTTTTTGTTTTTTTTTATTTGCTTTAAAAAAAATAAGCGTTTTCTTTTTTTTTTGGCCCGACCGGGTTAGGGGGTAGGCTTCTTGCCCAAAATTTAGGAATGTTTTTTTTTTTTACAATTTTCCTTTTCTAAACAAATTTGGGGGTTAAAAAACAAATTTCTTTTTAAAATTTCCGAAACCAAATTGTTTGTAATTTTGGGGTTTTTTTCCGGTACTAAAAATTTGGGTTTGAATAATAAAAGAAATATAATATAATTTTATAATAATTTAAAAATTTTTTTTTTGCCAAAAAATTTTTTAAAAATTTAAATTTTTTATTTTAAAAGTTTATTTTTTTTCGGGGGGGGGTTTCACAAAACAAAATTAATAGAATAAAAAATAAGAATATTTTTAAAAAATAATTTAAAAAGTTAAAAAAATAGTCAATATTTAAAAAACGGCGTATCACATTTATAAGGGGGGAAAACAAATTAAAACAATTTTGAGCCCCCAAATATGGCAAAAAAAATTTCAAAGAACGTTTTTATTAAAATCAATTTAAAAAAACCCTAATTTTTTTTTAAAAGTAATTGGGGAAATTTTTTAAATTTTTAAAATTAATTTTAAAACCGATGTTGGGCCCAAACCTAAAATTAAAAATAAAAACCCTTTTGGGAAAGAATTTTGAATAAAATGTTTAAATTTAAAATTTAAAAAAGTTTTAAACCCAATTATTAATGGGAAAATAAAAACTTATTATAAAAAATTGCAAAATAAATAAAAATTTTGGGGAAATGTTAATATATTATTTTTTAAAATTGGGAAATTTTTTTAAAAGGAAAAAAAATTAAAAACCCCAGAAACGTCAGATTTTTTTTTTAATTAAAATTTTTAAAAATTTCGAAACCCAAAACACATTGAATAAAAAATTTTAAATGGGGGTTTTAATTTAAAATTTTTTTGGGGAAACCCCATTGCAATTAATATCTTTAAAAAAGCCAAAAATTTGTATAAAACGCATTTTTTTTTAAAGTTTTTAAAATTTGTTTTTTAAAAATTAAAAAAATGAACTAATTTAAACGAAATTTTTACAAAAAAATCAACCCTTTTTGAAAAAACTTTTTTTTGGGCAATGTATGTCGGGCCAGGTTTATTAAAACATTCAGTAAATAAGGGGTCCGTGTCGACTTTTTTGTGTAAATTTAAAAAAAAAATTGGATTTTAACACCTATTGTACTAAAAATTTTTCCTAGTCAGACCATAATATTTTAGTTTTTTTGGGAAAAAATTAAAATTTTTATAAAATTTTTTTTTGAAAAGGGGGAAAAAAAGCGAAATTTTTTAATTATTTGCAAGGTTTTTATGGTAAACTATTTCCCCTTTTTCTGAAAACATTATTTTTTTCAAATACCAAAAAAACCCAAACAAAAAATAATTTGTTTCCGGGGGAAGGGTTGAAAGAAGGGCGAATCAAATTTTATAAATGCCCCTTTTTTTGTGGGAATTCCCAAATAACAGACTTTTATTTTGTGATTTATTGGCTTTTTGGCCATTACAAAAGCTCTGCCCCCTTTTTCGTTTTTTCTTTCATCGGTTTTTTGTATTTCCCCCCCAACAAAAAAAATCAAAAAGAAAATTTGATTTAAAAAAGTTTTAAGAAATTTTTCCTTTTTTTCCCATTTTAAGGGGGCCCTTAAAAAAGATTTTTTTTTGGAAAATTTAACTTAAAGGCTTGTTTGTTAATTACTTGCCGGGCGATGATTTTAAAAGTCTCAAAAATCAATTTGTTTGGGTTTTAATTTTAAAAAAATTTAGTTAATAAATTTTAAAATGCCCAAAAAAATTTTAAAAAATTTGCAAAATTTTTTAAAGTCTCATTTGTCGAATTTTTTTTGGGTTTTAAAATTATAAAAAAAATTTTTTAAAGTCATTTCAAAAGTTTTTTCCCCTTTTTTTCAATTTTTTTATAATTTTAAAATATAATAAAATTTTTTTATTTTTAAAAAATGGCAACTTGGGCATAATTTGGAGGCAATTTTGGGAAAAAATAGAGGATTTGGCGGGGGACAAATGACTTGATTAATTTCCCCTTATCCCGTTTTATTAGTTTTTATCATATTTGTTTAAAATTCCCTTTCTAGTTTAAAATGGATTCCAAATTAGTTTCCCCCCTACTTGGTAAATTTAATTTAAATTGGGTTTTGTTCAGATTGTTAACTACAAAACTCACTTTATTTAAATAACTATTGTTAAAACTTTCCTAATAAAATAAAGGAAAATTTAAATTTAAAGGGGAAAAAAAAAATAGAATGAACTTTTTTAGTTTGGAAAGTTTTTTTAATTTTAGTTTTTTTTCTAATTAATTTCCCAAAAAAAAACCCCCCGGGCTTTTTTAAATCTGTAATTTTAAATTTAAAAAATTTTTCCCAAAAAAAAAAAATTACAAAAAAGGGTCTATAAGTAAAAAATTTTAAATTTTTTTTAATATTTTTGAGAAAACTAATTTTTTTTTTCAAAAAAAACAAATTATGTTTTTTAAAAACAATTTGAAAAAACATACAAATGCAAGTTTAACTTTTAACACCATTTAAAGTCACCAAAAAACAAAAGGCTTTTTTTCCTGGGGAAAAAAATCTTTTTTTTTCAGAAAAAGGTTTAAAAGGTTTAATTTTGAAAAAACATTTCTTATTTTAAAAAACTCTTACTAGTTTTATTTTTTTGTAAATTTAAAAACAAAAAAACGATTTTAAAACCTACTTTTTTTTGAAAAAAAATTTATTTTTAATATAAAAAAACCCCAAAAAAAACAATTTTTAAGTTTTTATTTATGTTTATTTTCCCAATCATAAAAGCTTAGATTTGTAAAAATTTAAAATTTTTTTTTGGGGCTAAAAACATTTAAGGGACCCCCATAAAATTAACCTGTGTTTTTAAAAAAAATTGTTTTTTAATTTTAAGTTTTTTAAAAAAAAAAATAATCGAAAACTAAATAACCTTATAAATTTTTTTTGAAATATGGGAAAAAACTTTAATTTAAAGGAATTATTTAAATGGTTAAAACAATATTTTTGAATTGGTCTGGTTGTAAAAAAAAATACCCTTTAAAATCAAAAATTTTTGTAAAAACTCCCCTTTTTTTAAAATTAAATTTTTTCTCAGTATTTTTTTAAATAAAAGCTGGTTGTAGCAAAATTTTGTGGTTTTAAAATTTAAAAAAATAAAAACTTTAAAAATACCTTTTTTTGTCCATTTGGATTTATACGGGGGAAATAGTTTTGGGGGAACACTTTTATAAATTTAAAAAGCTTTCATTCTTATAATTTTTTCATTTTGTTCCCCAAAAAAATTTTTTTTTAAAAAATTTTTAAAAAATTTTAAAAAAATTTTTTAAAAATTAAAGGTTAAAAATTTTAAAAAATTTTGGGGGAAAATTTAAATAAAAATTAAATATTTTAAAAACATAAAAAAACTTTTTAAACGATTCAAAATTTTTTTCCCCCGGGTTTTTTAAGAAAATAAAAAAATTTTAAAAAATTAGTTATAAAAAATCAAAAATTTTTTTTTAAAAAACCTTTTAATTTTAAATTGGTTCATTATTTTTAAAACCCTTTTTTGCTTAGTAAAAAAATTTTAAAATATAAATTTTAATGTTTTTAATAATTTCCGTTATATAATTAATAAGTTTTTAATTTTCAAAAAAAAATTTTTAAAGTAAAAATTTTTTAAGGAAAATTTTTCCAAAAATTTTTTTAAAACATACTTTTTTATAATAAAAAATTTGTTTGAGATATTTTTATCAAATTAAAGCTCAAATTTTCACTTATTTCAAAAAAAAAAATTTTTTATTTTTCTTTTGTTGAAAAAATTTTTTAAAAATAAAAACAATATGGAAAAATTTTAAAAATTTTTATTTTTTTTTTTTAAAAATTTAAAAAATTTTTAATACTTTCCCAAGAATTTTTTATTTTTTTAATTTAAAAAAAATGAGAAAATTTCCCCAAACAAAACTAAATTTTTCTTATAAGTAAAAAAATTTTAAAAATTTATAGATTGATGAAAAAAAAAAACAAAATTAAAAAACGTAAAAAATTTAGATTAAAATGTATAAAAGTTTTTTCCCAAAAACACATTAAAACCATTAAAATAAAAACAAAAGTTTTAAATACTTTTCGTAACTGGAAAAAAAATTATTAAAAATTCCATGGGTGAAAATTTTTTAAAAATTGTAAAATTTCCTTGTTAAAAAAAATTTTAAAATAAATGCGAAAAATCCATTTTTTTTTGAGTTTAGATTTATAATTTTTACCTTAATTTTTTTTGTATTGAAATTTAAAAAAAAATTTTAGAATTTTGAATCCAAAAATATTAATAAACAAAAATTTAGCCTTTTTTAATAAAAAAAAAACCAAAAAATAGGGTTTTTTTTTTCGTTTTTTTAAATTTAAAAAATTTTTTTTTTTTTCTTTTAATTTTTAAAAATTATTGACACATGATATAATGGACAATGATAAATTCTGATGATATTATTTTATTATGATACGATATTCTGGCCAATATCCGAAGAGAATAATTCAAGGTGAGAAAGTTCAATAACAACAAGGTGAAGATAAAATGCAAAGTTATAGTCATGGTTGTGTGAATATAAAACTCTGACTGCAATATATCACCTTTTTGTTGTCCATAAACTTCTTTTAATATTTTACTCGAGCTCCTCGCATCCACGATTAGTTTTTCCATTCTACTGGTGACGTCCGAGCAAATATTTAACATAATGATGATCTTTGGGTTGTTACCTGCTTGTTACGTACCGGAATATATATTAAAATGTATATGTCGGTAAAAAATCAGTTTTCAAATTGATATTTGGTTTTTGCTTGAACTAATATTGATAACTAACATGTTTACTACTAATACTAAATGGTCCTTTATTTTACAATATTTAGATCTGTACGTTTAATGAAGATTGTATCGCTAAATCGGCAACAGAACAGGCACGGTCCCTTGGTTACTTCATTATATATCCAACTATGTATGGTAGATATATCCACGTGATAATACCCGTCAACTATATCCATTACGATTATTACCCCATGTATTGATAGTTTCTTCCGTGATATCACTACGGAGGTGTTAAACCGACTTATACATGAAACAAAAGTTTTAAAATGTCTCACACATATTTCGTGAAACTAAAGGTAAGAAAAATTAAAGAAAATATTTTGAATCTCAAATTGTTTTGAAAAAAAATGAACTAAAAAAATCTAACTTTATTTAACCATTGGTTATTATAAAAATGCACCTTGCAATATTGCATAGACATGTGACACTCACAATTGATGGATGTGGAGTTCAGCTTTTCATAATTCACGTCACCTGTCAAATGTAGCTGTATCTTGTATATAGGAAATAAAAAACAAATGATAAAGCATGGTTTAAATCACAATATGTAAATAAAATCAAAATTATTCCCAAAAGTCATACTTGTAATATTATGTGATAGTCTCAATCACCTTAACAATATAGCTCTTCTCTCTCTCTCGTCTCTCTGTCTCTCTCTCTCTCTCTCTCTCTCTCTCTCTCTCTCTCTCTCTCTCTCTGTCTGTCCGTCTGTCTCTCTCTCTCCTCCTCCCTACTCTCTCAGATTATTATTGAGAGTGAAGACAACCGGGAAGAAAAGAAAGATTAAAGCGGAGTGAATAGCATCAGAGAAGAAACTGGAGAAGCAGAACGTATATGAAAGAAAGAAAAGGAAAGGAGAAATGGGTGAATTGAATCATCAACTGTACATTTCTTTGATGACTATGAAATCCTGGTGTGAAACTTAGGAATTTTAAAGGAAGAGAATTTAAACGTTACAGATAACTTTAATCTCGTAGTAGAACGTTCTCTAAAGGTTAAGAAATTCGTTAATAGGAAAAGGCTTTTATAGAAAGAAAAAGTTATAGAGTAAAAGGATTACATAGACTTAGCAAGACGTTGGCTAAGTCAGAGATTCGGTAATGTAGCAAAGTATTGCCTTCACAATAATCCCAGATGCTTTCACTGTTGTAAAGAATATTATTAACCTAAGCTTTAGAGGAACGTCGTGCACTTTTGTTTGTGTATTTACATGGTATATGTATTTAACCGATTGTAACAAATGATTAGTTAAATAATTTTTAAACAAGTGTACACTCATACGTATTATATTATCATATTTTTTAAAGTCACCTTACATCAGAATATAGTTAAGAGGATTGATTTAGAAACTCTAAATAAGAGATAAAAATAAACTGATTTTGTGATTTTTGAATATCAAAACAACCATTGAACAAAATATAAATTTCTGCAAAGTAAGATTAGTTACTTCCGCCATAGTAGATAAAAAAACCACTAGTTAGTTGCTAGTTGCTAGCTGTTTCAAAACTAATAGAAAATTTGTATACGCCGCAGTTTCTGATGCTTAAACCCTTCTCAATTAACGGGAAATAATTTAATAAGCTTCAGCCGGAAAATAAAGCATTTCATAAAGATAAAAATATCCCGAGTGGTTAAAGTTGGGATTGTAACCTCTATAAGAACTATATTTCGTGTTTCATCTTCTCAATGCAATAAAAAGGATACCTGGGGTTAATCTTTGGGTGAAGTTATGCATAAATGTCTGGTTACTGCTTCGTGGACAACATTTGATTTTATTGTAAAGTACGAGTTTAAAACTAAAGTTCAATCCGTAAATTTTAAACTTAGTAAGCGATAATATTAATAAAGAAACCAAACTCTTATATACACATTGAAAAATTTTTTAAAAGAAAATTAAATAGTGCGATTCGAATGTTAAATATCGCTAGAAACAGCGTTCTGTTTCTGTCGGCAAAATAAACTTTTTATTGGAAAAGTTAAATAACACTTTTCTTGGAGATGGATTTACCAAGTTTCACAGGGTTAAGTTGAACTTATCAAAACTCTCATAACTCCATCTCAAGGGTTGTTTCAGTTTGTTTAGAGTTTTCTTGGGTCGAGTGCTGAGTGTGTATTCACACAGCCCCTCCCTTCTCCTTGTAACTCGCTCCAGTGCACGTGGACTGTTGCTATCTACTTCAACCTGCACTCTACGCTGTTTGATGCGTGTAGAACTCTGTACGGGTATTCCACGTATATCCATTCGATATAATCAATGTAATCTGCCTTCCATTCGACGTGTAGAGTATCTTTATATTTCTTATACACTATTCTTTAAGCTATATTATATTTCTAGAGTAAATTAAAGAGCTGTTTTGCTATTATGCTTATTTAAACATTCCTGAATACTAATAAAAAAACATATTCGTGACAAATATATTGAGGAATCGCTGTTTAGAATATATGACATTTAGAATATATATATTTTGAATATTATATATATATATATATATATATATTTTCAATGCTCGCCACACTGAATATATATTATTCTAAAATGCCCATATATATATATATATATCTGATGGACCCAAATTATTGTTCAGCTAGAACTAAAACAACTTATTTCTGTCTGTCTGACTCTTAGTTCTGTCACAGAATATCTCGAGAATGATAATTGTTGGCTAAGCGTTAGCGAAGTCTATCACCGGAGGAGCTAGAAAACTTCATTTCCGCTGATCTGGTCTGTGTACTCACGATATCTTGAGAACGCACTGACTTATATACTCGAAATTATGTATGCAAAGAAGCACTTTCTCTATAAGGAAATTTCTATATAAGAAAAACTGAGTACAATGATTGGCCTTATGTGTTACCACGATGGCAACTCCAACATAGCAGAATAAATAAATGTTTAAACAAGCGAAGTGCCATCTGTGTAATTTCATGAGTGAAATACTTTACTATATTTACAATAATTGACGATTGGCCAACCTGTGATATTTTTTTATTTTATCAGGTATCATCAAATAAATCGTGTTTGTAACAAAATATAATATTTACTAATTTTAATGATAATTTTGAAATTATATTTTGCGCTTAGTGTTTTTGTATTCAATAGTATTTCATTTTGCATGCTAAAACGCCTTTGTACTGTAACTTATACACCAAAGAAAGAGATTTTCTGCTCTTAAAACAATTTTCTCAGTTATGGCAAGGCAGTGAAGGAAGTGATGCTTGTTGTAGTAAATTGTTATTTAAACTTATACAATATGTATGTTAGTCATATTACTCCTGCTCACGTCGGTTTTGAGATTTCTACTTCCTCTTTTCTAATAAGATCAAACTCTTTGTATTAATAAATAATCTAGGTTTTTTATCATACTAGACATATACTTAGTAATTATAATCAATTACTAAGAAATATCAATAACAACTCATTTATAATTTTTATTTATAATAAGCGAAGAAAGATAAAGAGATGAATTACTATTAGTAAGTAGTAATTAGTAATTACTAATTATATTTAGTAAGCTACTACTACTACTACTATTATTTAGTAGATACTAACCGAATCGAAAGAATTAACTAGTTATTACTCGCGGCCTGGCACGTTTTTATTCACGGTACAACTGGGGCGTTTCTCAATTGTTTTCAAATGGCATTCCAAACATTTTTGCGAATAATCATTTACCATTAGATATTTGGCCTCACGGAGTACTTTTAATTTTAAGTAAAAATATATAAAGGGTAGTGTTTAAGAGCTCTGCAGTCGGTCCGCTTGCATGTACGTAACATATACGTCTATACACATTCATATGGTATGGAATGTATTTCAAGAATTTAGATAACTGTTTCTTGCTGGTAGTTGCTATTAAGAAAGTGCTCTCATGTCAGAGATCACGAATGTCTATATAGTTTTTATATTTGGTTAAGTAATTATGAGATTAAAATAGTGGCTAATGGATTTTTAACTTATTAGAAAAGTGCTTTGAGATCAGAGAACACTAATATCTCTGTGCACAGTTTTAAGGGACAGAAAACCATTCCATTATTTTCTGGAATTTTATTAATTTCTTACTTTAAAGTTTGATGAACAATGACCTAGAATTAGAGTTTACAAGCGTTTGTAAGTAAAATTGAGGAGAATAAAATGATTTCATTTAACAAGGAAAAATAAATAATTGAAAAACTCAATTACTCAGTGAATTCTGAGATTTTAGATATTTGCGAGAACAAAATTCTTTCCAAAGAACTAAGGTTACGGCTGAAGTGCAACAAAAGTAACAAGAATATGTCTGGAAAATTTAAAACTATTTGACTGGGAATTTCTTAACTTAGAAAATAATTTATATAACTATTTTCTAGACAACAGAAACAGATAACTAAATTAGCAAGCGTTTTTACTATGCATCAATGAGTTAAGGTTTCCTCGTATTAGGTTTAGTAGTTCTAATACAGTTACAAGTTAAACTAGTGTGGCGCTGATAATAACCTATTAGAACTGTAAGAAGCAAATTGGAGAAAACAAACATTAAAATAGTACAATAGGAAGTAAATTCAATACTAAATAAACGTGTTATTAAACATTGACAACACCAGTCTCAAAATAGATCTAGCTTGTCTCTGACGACTGCTCACCGAACTTAATGGAGCTGTTTCTATGTAGGTCGAGTGGACGAGAAGGGGTGTTTGTGTGCAGGTCAGAAAGGATTCCCTTATTCTGTATCGGAGCGTGACGTAATTTCCTGCCTGGACACGAAGTGACTGTCCGTAACGACTTTGAACTCGTTTGTCACAAATAACTGTTATCTTTGGTGATGTAGATATTCTGAGTAGTACTTGATGGATTGGATGTCGTTTTGCGCATTTCTCACCAGAAAAATATTCAAAAGTATTATTTGTGGTAATAATAACAAAACGTGTGCAAGTAAGCAGACAATAAATCCTGTTTACTAGACGAAATTAACGATAGTTTAACATTGTGCCCTTAGAGAAGTAATGTGACCTTATAAAATGCGATATCTGTAATTATAATTTTACTGTCAACGTTAAACACGAACTAATTTCAAATGAAAGCATTATCAGTATTCAAAGAGCGGGTTGTAACTATGGTTTGTACCTATATAAACCAGTAGAGAAGTCTCCCAATCATGTGTCATAAACTCGTCTATACTGTAGAAAGAGTGTGTGGTCATTGTTGTTTTCAGAAAAGTTTTTAATTTCTTCAGCCTTCATAATATAAGTATAACTATAAATATGTCTTAATTAGTACATGTTTATTTTCGGTCCCACGTTTGTAAATTGGTTGAATGAATGGGATACAGTACTTTAGATATCATTCCACATAGTAAAATTGATTTTCTAATTTATCTCTATTCCCCATTGATTTCATTTATTTTATTTTCATTACTTATTTAAGTAATACTTGTTTTCATTTAATACTTAATTACAATAAATATATACTTATTATTAAAATAATGAGGTGAATCCTCAGCTCAACGTTCACAGTATGTGTACTAATTAGTGTTTGTTAAGTGTGGAATAAAGGACCACTCTTAATTGAGCATCAGTTTACACAGAAGCTGAGCGAGTTTCATGTAAGGCCACACTAACGTGACTTTTCACCTTATAATACGACTCCTTCTCAGAACTTTATTGTAATACCTTATACATTATAAATTATGTTGAGGGTAAGTTTACATAAGGGCACATTTAAACATTTAAAGTGAAAGAAACTAAGTAATAACACTAGTAAATAGTTTGAAACTACTTTAACAATATTTAAGTTAATAATTAAAAGCTCTTGAATAATTACATTTGTTTGAAATAATGTGAACTCGAAGTTGACATAAGTAACTTAACGTTTTACGTAACAGAGAAGATTATAACAAACGTTTACGTTTATTAATTTAAATTACGTACACCATTACAAAAATGGCCCTTTTGGAATTGAAATTTTATTGACAGGACATTATTTTGCTACTGTTAACGCATTTCTTGAAATAAACCAAAATAACTAGCCATTGCCTGAGATTCGTATATATTGACTCTCATTATCTCTAGATAAGGGATTTCAAATTATCTCTATGACGAGGCGTTTAAATTCAATGAATTATTGGGCATCCCGGAAGTATACAATAAGGTTTGTAGCAATAATTTAAATCCATTAAAAATTCTAAAAAATCCACAAATCTCCAAAAACTTCCAATTAGCTTTGAAAAATCCATCGTCTTTGATATTTTTTACAATTTCACACGGCTCTTTGCATATAATATAGCATAGATTATTCTTAAAGATAAACAAGCAGTGAGTAAACTTCTTTTCTTATCAATAAACTACGTTTCGAGCAACTGCACAATAAAGTAAACTAATGCTCAGAGAGCGATAAGCAGATTCTACCTTGTTTTAAGTGAAAAAATGCTTACTGGGAACATTTGCCTTCTTGTTATTTATATATGTTATAAAGAACATATTTTTAAGGTATTCTATGCGGCGGTTGAGGCCTTATAAGTTTGGTGTTGAGCCCAAATTTCCTAAAGCCCTGACTCTCTAATATGATTGATATGATCCCATTTGCAACGTGTTGTACTTCCCACACGCCAGGGTATTATAAGAAGCGCTGCAGACGAGTGTGGGGGCTGGGTCAGCATTTTCCAGTGCCGGGAGGAGAGAGCTACTTAACGCGTAATTTATTCACTATTACCTTTAATATTGAAATTTGAAGTGATTGCTCGTAAGTAAGGATGATGCTGTTAGAGCAATTTTCAAAACATATAATTTAATAAAAATATACCTAACACCCCAATATCTAGTAGAATAGCCATTCTCATGCATGGCTTACTTGTCGTCTTCTACAGCAGCAGATTTTGTTATTCAATACGGCACCAAAAGATTATATTCTTAATGTAAAAAAACAAGAACTTACTCAAAACTATTACACTGAGTGTCTCTAGGTAAATTGAAATCCAAATTTTAAAATAAATTAAGTAATAAATTACAAATGTCTTCGTCTTATTCCTCAGAGTAATACACGTTGTTGAAATATCAAATCAACAAGCAGACATTACAGATGGTGATTTTTCTCAGCAGAGTCACAAGAGAGAGCTACTCCCTCAGGACGTCTGCAGGCAATACATCTCCATTGCTGCTGAATGTTCACTGCCTTATCGGGCAATTAATATTATTCACTAAATTTGAATTTGAAAACTCTCACATTTTGCGCGAAACTTCAATTCTACGTAAGTAATAGCGGTTTACGTGTATCAATGGAATTTGGATGACCATTATACAAGTCTATTACTCAGTAGGCTGAGAATATTCTCTTTAGTCTAACAGGAAGATCAAAAGGTTTATTTTCTAATTATTATCTGTTTCAAAATGCATGGTCTATAGCCGTAAAACTGTGCAGATAACTGAAGCTATTGTACCTACCTTGTCAAATGGTTTTAAAAATATTGTAATTCCCAATATCTAGTGAATTAGTCATTTTAATCAATCCATGGTGTAGCTAATGTCATCTATAAAAGCTGATTTTTTTATTCAAAAACTGGACTAAAACATACATTTGTAAGTTAACACCAAAAAAATTTTAAATTATTTATAAATTATTAATATTTTATCAAAAATATACCAAAACTATCTCATAAAATTTCCCTTTTTTAATAGGCCAAGCAATATTTGTTTAAAGAGGATTATGAAAACTCCAATTTTCCAATAAAAATATCCAATTAAAAATTTTCTTAATTTATTTACTTTTTTCCGATGCTTATTACACTTACTAGCAAATGTATGTAACTAGAAAAATGCACTATACAGGGTGGAACAAAACTCTCAACAGAAACTTTAAGATATTGTTCCTTGGGTGATTGAAACATGAATTCCAATGCGATGAATAGTCTATATCTTTCCGTTTAGCGTCTGCATGTTTGTATTTTTATATAAAGAAATAACATTTTAAAATATAATCAACTAACTTAAACCGAACTTTTTTAAAAATATTACGTTAAATGGATCTATCAATAATTAAATTTCTCGAATGTTTGTGTTTTATAAAAAAAAATCAATTCGGAAATCAAACTTCAAAATAGTGTTCATTTTAAATATTAAAACATAAATATATTAAACTGTACTAACAGCAAAGGGACAACAATTACATCAGAAAATCCAATGACACTTAAAATATTGAAATCACATACAAAACAACAAGTTATTGCAAGTTTAGTCCCACCATGTATAATATATTAAAAATTTTCATCATAACACATTATTTTGAATGTTTTAATTTTTTTACAATGATTCAATGTTTAACTATTATACCTAATAGTCAAATAGGACTTATATATTTACTACACTGTCAATAAAATATACACTAATATTTTCTTTAACATTTTAGGCCGATTTCTTAATTCATTTACCGATAAGACAGAAAATACGAGATGATCTAGATTGTTGTCTGAAAGGAAATTGCTTTCATTCAATATGTTTATTGCTTGAGAGCCGGAGGTCCGGGCCAATCGACTTGCGTTTGACATCACTATTATCCGCATCTCATACATGATTGGGCAATGTTTGGAAAATCTACAAATTGAACGCTGACATGGTCGTTTAGATATCGTTAAAATATAACGTTAATATTTAGAAAGAGACTTTGTGAAGCTAAAACTGTTATTTAATTAAAAGCCAGAGATACATTAAAACTAACTAATGTTTTTTCATTCGTTCAATATTAAATATTCTTCATTAACGTTATATCAAGTTATTTATTAATGACATAAACATTAGTTTTAATAGCCTGGAAGTAGAGAACTAACTTGGAAAATTATTTAGGCACACAAACTGGTTTTTGCGAAATCAATAAAGGTATTTCCTGTAAGAAAGAAATTATTGTCAGGCGCTTTAATTTTTTTTATAGTGTACATTAACTACAGATTGGGGAGATGAAAGTTAAATGTTTCTAAGAACACATTACTGTGGCTTGATATTCTTATATCAGTCGCATAAAACATAAACATGGGTAAGTAATTGTATCGATACTAAGAGAATAAAACTTACACTTTACACTTCTATAATCGGTTGTTTGGATCCAAGTTGTTTAGATATATTTATATTTTCACAGTATTATTTCTAAAAAGAGTTTTTAAAGCAAAAACTTATTTTTAATTCACTGCTCTTAGTAATAATCATTGTTAAAATAACCAGAGCAACATCAAACGTAACTCATGTTTTTAATGTTAATTTTCTATTGAAACAATGGGAAATTATTTAATGTTGTTATTTAAAATCTAAAAGTCTATACCATATTTGAAAGGCTGACATATTTGAACATACAGAGAGAGTCAAAACATTAGATACGAAACATGTATTTCTTTTGATGCAATTTTTAATAAGTTGTGCCAATACACACACATTGATAGGGTTTGAAGGTTTCTACTTTTCTTCAAGGTTTTCTATGTTATACATTTTCTACGAAAATGCCTAAGGAATACGAAAACTAGTATCCTACGATAATACTGTTCGAATAACACAATATCGAACTTAAACAATCATTAAAAACATTTTTTGCAGGCCCTGAAAATACGGTTTAATTTACTAACCTTTTATACTCACAAAACTGTAACGAGACCTTTAAAATGACAGTAAAAACAAACCCTTGTTACATTTAAAAACCTTTCTAAAAAATCACTTCTGTCCCATAAATCCCCTGGATTTTTAAAGTTTAAAATACTAATTGTTACTAGTTTCTGGAGTCATATTAGTGGGTATAGACAAAGAAAAAGTATTACTTATTATAATCATTATACAAGGCATACATTGGATCGCTTGCCTAAAACTTTATGCATTATTGCATACGTTACATGATACAATCATAGTGTCGTAATCTTTGAAACCACTAGGAATTTTAGAGCATTCCGGAAACGCCAACCTTGTCTGCGGAATACAAAGAGACTAAGACTCTATTCTATAGTTGTAAATAGCTTTACAGTGAAATAATACATGTTCCGGTCACCTGGAGTTATTATAATTCTGAAAGATACACGTCTATAAGACTGCTGATAGCCCTGAAAGCTTTGTATTGTGAATTCAACCGCCATGTAGATTGAAATGGCCTATAAAATATTCTGGCCTTTGCCTTTTTAGTAATTGGATCCAAATTTACAGGGAGCATCATTCTTAGATATTATATTTGGAATTCTACAAGACTCTGTCTTCCTAAACCTGGGTAACCTGTATTCTGAAAACATAGCTACTGGGAGCCTATGTTTCTCGTAAATCCCCCATTCATGATATTTTCTGGCTTTTTGGATCATTTGGCCTGTAATAATAACTATTTTTCACGAACATAAATATACTATGCTTCTAAACAATTAATTGACTCACAAAAATAAAGTCTAGTTACCAAAACCTTTGAATTCCTATATTGTGTCCATATAAATCTGACAATTTCATTTGCCATCATGTTTGGAAATCTCAATAGTAAATTATTGTGTAGTATGTGTATAGAAGTTTGTAATTAACTGTAAAGTGCTATACTATGATAGACAATATGTTACAACAATAAATAACCTAGCACCTTTTAGTAATTTTTATATTACCTGTCACGTATTTCTGTAAATTATGCCATGGTTTCAGTAAAACTACAATCCCAACACAATAAACTTTAAATGAACAAAAATTGTAAAAAATATTCTAATAAGAAATAAATTAAAATTATTTGCTCTTAAAGTTTTTCTGGAATATGGGATTAATTGGAATTTTTGAATGTAATGAAATAATCTATTCTTGGCATTTGTTTGTATATTTGTATTGACATATTAACTCAACGTAACTTATAATTAAAACTAATGTGTAGTTCTTAACAGTGCCGTTTTAACGTTAGAATAAAATATAAAACTATAATTATTTCCTTTTGTGAAAAATGGTGAAACAGTTCATGCTCAGAGGGAAAAAAGTTATTATTAAAATAGCAGAAATACTGGCAAGTTTTAGTTTTCCTGATTTCTAACTGACTAAAACAAACTTAGTGTAAGTATAATTATACTAAGTTTAGTTGTTGAAGTGTGCAAACTTGCGTCAACCAAGTTCATTAGTCAGCTTAATTGTTTATAGTCGGAGCTGTTTGCATTCATTCTATATTTTATCCCGTTTAATGCATATTATACACCAAAAACAAAATATATTCTATGAATGTTAAATAACTTGAAACAATCTTGCCTTTTACTATTTTTTGTCATCTCTTTGTTATAAAGAGAGATCATATCGGAGTTAACATGTAATATCATTAGCACTTAAATATTGTACAATGAACTTATAATAGTAGTAAGTTTAAAATTTTCTAATAATTTACAACCGCTATTTTGATTATTTATTTTTCTGATATCTCGTATGGTTTTAAGAAAGACCCAAATGAGACTTGGTCCAAAATTAGTAGTTAAAATGTTTCTTGAAAATTACATGCTTATTAAACCTTCACTCTTGTACAATTCCAAGATAATAAAGCTTCCTAATACTTTATTTAAATAGAAAGGTTTTTAAATAACAAGAATGCTCTATACTAACACATTACTAATGCTACTACTTCAATGTTTTACACTTCTTTTAATTCACACTTTTGTAGTGTCAAGTCATCAAATCTATATTATGCAAATTTTATGAACTTCAGTTTAGTTTAATATAAACATACTTAGATTTATTCAGCAGTTTTAGTATACAATGTCAGAAATAATAACATAAAAAAATCAAAATTTAAATAGTACGAATCAGACTTTCCTTACCTTTTTTGCATAATTTTTTCGATGAACTACTTTAGTTATATTAAGAAAAACTATAGAATTAGGTAGATAGTGCTAAATATAACATTTATTGTGTTAAATACATCTAGTACATAGTCATGATATTGATTAAATACTGATATTTTTAAACAGTAAATACTATTACAAAAATTATTTCAAAAGTGTCTCCTTCATGTAAAAATTTCTGCAACGTTCTTAATTTTTCTCTCATTTAAAAATAAATATGTGTCCAAACTAGTTTTGCCATATTGAAAAAAGATTTATCGTAAATGAACGATACAAACATATCTATTACTTTTCGAAGATTTTCCCTTACTTAAGAGCAAACCCAAAAATCAACCAAATTCACTATGCACTTCAATTCAAATTAATATGCAAACAATTGCCAGGTAATGAATGACCTACTTTATGAACTCGCTTTGTGTCCATCTTGGTTACCAGTCCTCGTTTAGTACGTAACAATCAACACAATACTAGGGTAATGCAGACAGTGTCACAAAGGTCATTGTAATAATGATAATATCCGTGTTTGTACTGCAGTCACAAAGAGATGTGTATTATTGTTCACTTCGTACTCTCCTGTCATGCATAAACACAAATAATACACTTCTGTTGCTGTTATGGACGTTTTCAACTGTTTGTCACAAAGGCATATTTTAAAATGGAATAACTTCTGATGAATATTAAATTCAAAAATATTGTGTGTCATTTATAGTATTATAAATTTTGTAAATAGCTTGTAATAAAAGTATATTTAATTGTTGCCTAAAATTTGCCACTTTTATTTCATAAAAATCATATTTCACATTACAATCACATTTCATAAAATTTAGTTCTACTTGCAAAGGTAAAAAAATACATGTTTTGATTTAAATCTCTAATGAATACTCTATACACATACAAACTACACATAGAACAACAGCTCTGTGTCATGACATGAAAATACTATTATACACAAAAATAATAGGTAATCTATAATAAATCTCACATATAGGGTTGTCTGGAAATCATTAGACAACTCTAGAATCACAAAAGAAGTTCTATCATTGTTAGATTGTTATTACAGTTAGATCTCACACTTGACAGCAGACTCTAAGCTGTGATGGTCCAGTACAACTAGTTGCAAGAAAGCAGCCTTCTGGTTATCATAACAAGCTAGAAATGGTTTGCTGAATGTCACTAGTATCAGTGCAATAGAAAATTTGAGCATCGGGACGGGTGATGATAAAACTTACCTTTCCGCTTCTGAAAAGACGAAAGAGTTTACATTTTACGAATAATTCTTAATATTCTGTTTGAATTGCGTGGTTTAAAATTATAATCCAGTAAATAAGCTTGTTATGCAAGTTTAATAATATATAAATTGTTGCTAGAATCATCATTGATTGATTTGATTTGAATTTCACAGGGTATTTTAAAAAGCAAATATAACTGTGTTACTTGCTTTTTAAAATATATTTCCTAGAATAGCTCTATACTGTGAATAAAAACATATATATATATATATATATATATATATTATATATATATAAGTTAATATATATATATATATATATATATATATATATATATATATATATATATATATCACACAATCAGAATGTAAGCAGAGTGGCATAAATCACTGAGATGATGAAATCAGCCTTCACTATTGACACACCCTTCACTGGAGCTGCCTGTGACCAGTCGATAATACTGCGGCTCAGCTGTTCGTTGCCAAACGATGTACGAGAAATTTTTATTCCTCAGAAAACTTACATAATTTTAAATATCATTGGATTATGAGTATTATACATTGGGCTAGATGAGATAGTCAAAGATGTAAATGTATTTGTTAAAGAACATAGATGTTTACCTCTTCTTGTAGTTCATCATTAAGTGCGAAAATATCTCCGATTCTGGATAGATTTTAAATTAACAGTCATCATACTTCATGATATTCCCGATGCATACCTAAGTATAGATCTTACAGGTCGTTTATTGGCTGACCGTTAACGAATCCTACAACTATATGGCCTGGGAAAATTTAACTTATAGGTGTCTGTATATCAGCGCAATATCTCGAGAAAAAACAGACCTATATACTTGTAATTTTGAATGGAGGTTTATTTCTATATATTGAGTTTAATGGTGAATGTATCTCCATGGAATTTGGCTGAGGATTAGCAAACATTTAAAATTGGCCTTTGGGTAACAAGAATAGCAACGAGAAAATCGCAGAATAAATACATTTTTAAATAAATAACCCGAGTACATTCATCACTTCTGTAGCCGATTGTAATGAGCTATATACTTGAAAATATTCATCAAAACTCGGTGACGCCTGTTTATTGACACTTGGTGGGGCGTGCCCCTTTCGTGTGTTATTACATTTTTATATACATTATTTTTTAATATAACCTAATATAGATATTGATTGATTATGTATTTTTTTTTAAAAGATATTACAATCTTGCACTAATAATTGGAGCAAGCTCTCATCTATAAATCGTCTTAGTTTGGGTCTTTATATCTTATTTACTTATAGAGAATCACTAGGAGGGTTATGATAGGCAGATATAAACTTTATTACGCAATCAAATCGATCCAACAACTGAGGAGGTACTTGGGTCATGCAATCCATCCATTATAGGATTCTCCCGCACTTTCAGGAATTTACTGACAGTAGCGGTCAGTATTGTAGCTAATGCAATATTTCCTATTCCTTATTCGTAACATTTACTTCTTTTTAAATCTCTTAATGTCTTAGCGTTTAAAAATATAAAATTTAAAATTGTATCTAAATATCATAAAGTAATGTTGGTAAATAAAGAAAAAAACATTCCTTTCTAACTCATGAAAAATAAACATTTTCAACAAAATTTTAACATAGAGTTACAAAATCAAATTATACAATTAAAAAGGTTTTGGATGATTGATGAGTAAGGCAATTGTTCGCGACTTAAAATCCAATTGGAATCCATATTAAACACAAATCCTGTAATCGTATAATCCGAATACTCAATTAAGTAAGATGAACCGAAATATCTCTTATACAAGTAAATTAGATTGAGTAATCGTTTGCGAATATTACTTTGCATGATTTACTGTGACAGATTATCGTCGCGTTAAAACAAGATAAACAACATTGAATTACTCTAATAATAAAAAAAACAACAACTTAATTTGTATTTGAGAAGAAACATTGCATACCTTTTCTTGTAAATAAATATATGTCAATTATGTTTAATTAGTTTAAGAACTGATTAAAACTCCTTTTATTTGGTAAACTGGTATCCATAGGATTCACTTACCATTACTTCCCAGGTGTTGAGATTTAAGAGATTTATTTTTTATTTCTGACGTTCTAACTACAGAGGGGTGACCAATTATTAGACTCAAACAGATATTACAGGAAATGTTATTGTTATACCAAATTAAACTAAATAGTTATAGGTAAATAATGTAAAAATAATGTTTAGTGTTATATAGTATACATATTTTACAAATTTTCCAGTTTGTACAATACAGTACACAAGATACTAATACAGGGTGAGGCAAACCACCCGTACAGTACGTATAGCGGCCAAACCAAAAGAGGTAGATTATTCGTAACAACTTAAACCCCTCTATTTCTAGCATTTGATGATATTTTTCGATATGCCGTCTCATCATTAGTTTTGAATAAAAATATCGTTTCTCTACGTTTGTGCAGGTAGCTGCAATAAATTTACCCACAAACCCCTGATTTTTTAACGTTTTGGTGTACCCTGTACATAAGCGGCAAGATAGGTTTCAAACTTTTTGCATCAAAATAATCAGTGAAGAAACACCTTTACATTTGAAAATTTTCCAAAAACCACCCCTACCCCCCAAAAACTACCCTTTTGGGGAGTCTTAGAGATTTCAAAATAATTTCTCCAAATTCTTTGGGGTGGAAATAGGGGGGTTTAAGTTGTTACGAATAATCTACCTCGTTTGGTTTGGCCGCTATACAGTACGTACGGGTGGTCTGCCTCACCTTGTATATAAAAAAAGCAAATGAATGAAATCGGCTGTTTTCTTAACCTCAAAACACTACTTGTGTTGTATATGCTTTTAAAGAATTGCAATTAAAGATTTTGGAAATGGGTAAAATTTCAGATTTATCAACCCGAAAAGTAGCTATGAACAAGGTACTTTTGGATGAAAATCATTATTCGCAAAGGGAAATAGCAAGAAGACTCTATCATAAATACCTGCAAGCAGAATTACGCTGGTTTCTAATACTAATTCAGTTTGTGAATCTAATTGAGTTGGAAAATGTAGCCGCAAACATAAATTTAATGAAAGGTTGAAAAGGAAACTAAAGAACGTGGTTATCAACAACAGAAGAAATACAAAAAAGTAGTTAGCAGAGGATATGAAAACATGTGGGATCAGTGTTTTGCCCAGGACCGTTCTAAGAACCCCTAAAGATGAAGGTCTATAAACAAGACGACCTAAAAAAGCAGAAGATATCACGAGTCATGGCTAAAAAGCGCTTGCAGCAGGCGAAAGGGCTAAAACAATGGACTCAGGATGGATGGAAAAGGTAACAAGTATACGTTTTACTTACAATTTATTAATTTTGATAATTGGGCTTGCCACTTAGAAGTGGTAGTGTGATTAGAAAGTGTTCCCAAAAAGTGTTCTATGAAAAAGGTCGTTCAAATTGTTTATTATATTGTGTATACTATCCATTGTGAAAATGCACCAATTTCCTATAGTTTCAATTTTTTATTTAAGTTGAGTATTACCTTAACATTTTGTTGAGTTTAATTTAAAAGTATTATATAGATTTAAAAAGTTTAATTTTCTTAAGAACTATTTATGCTAGATGTTAAGGTTAGCCTATGAGTTTGAAAGCTAATATATATTTGCATAGTTTAGAGTTAGTAAACATAGAGTTTCAAAAGTTATAAACGTAAAAATGTAATGATTAAGGTCTAATTTCTTAATAGATAAAATGTTTATTTCAATACTTTAAAAAATCATTATTGACACATCGAGTTTTTCGAATAGTGATTTTTTTATGTTTTAATTATTATCTTTGGGTTGAAATGTAAACGCACCTACCCAGGTAATGGTAAAAAGTTTTAAATATCAACTGCAGGTAAGAGAAAGAAGTCACTTTCAATTCTCTTTCATGTAATACATCTCTCATCTCAGTAAATAAAATATAACTGTACGAGTGAACTAGCTTTAACAGGGATGTCTGGTAAGTGGACCATACAATCCTTTATAACTTCAAGGAAGTAGTTCTCTTTTGCTGTTTTCTTTCTGTAAGAGACAATGGTGGCTGAGAAAGAATGCTTCCTAGCATAGTGTTTGCAACACAACAAGGCCTGTTTTAAAACATTTGGTAACAAAAGTACTAAGACTTTCCGTTTTTCAATTTGTATTGCATTAAATTTTGTTCCATTATAAGAGTTTCTGGTACAGTGATTAAGTTGGATTAGTTTGCAGGAGTATAGTCCCTCCATTTCACTGGAATCGTTAAGTTCAGTGGTTTTAGTACGGTATTTGTTTGTTCTCCTTATCTAAATAAATTTTTTTTTTTTTCAAAAAAGTAACATATTTCAAACAGAAAACTACCATGTATTCTCATATTAATTTTGTAACAGATATATAAATTCTTAGCAGTAGGCATATGAGTTTGAAATAAACGTATCGTAAAATAAAACGAAAATAATTAAAGTTTTGTTCTTGGTAGAGCAGGAGGTTGAGTTTTTACGCGAGATCAAATAGTTATGACCCATTTTAAAATATTTTATTGCCAAAAACACATTTCATTTGCTGTAAGCTTGTTTGTGTTCAGTTTGTAAAACAGCAAACGAATGTCCAGAGTAGTTTAAGTAGCAGTTACAATAGTTTTGTGACAATTGCAGTGGTTTCAGAACAATTATATCTCACAACCGCAGCCGCAACATCTAGGTCACATTATATGCGTCTTGTAGGGCTTGATGTGATAATAGTCTCTGTCCCAGCTTTGTTCCCAATTCAATTTCAGCTTTGTACCGCTGTCATCAGTTTATGGTAGATAATGGGTAATGACATTAAAAGCAAATTCGACGTATTTAAACCCATATAAATTGAATAGTAGAAGAAATAAAAATTACTTAAATTAATAATAATTATTTTACTATTAATAATGAAACTAAATCCAGTACCGAATATTTTTACCCTATGTATTATATTCGAAATAAAATATTTCAAACAGAACAAAAATCGTTACAAATAGAATCATTTTTATTATGTATTATACAAATTCCATATTTATGATATTAGAATTTTGCATACTTATCATATTGATTAAATTATTCAAGTAAGTGCACCAACATAAAGCTAAAATTAATTTTCCTTATAGGGTGGAAGCGATTTAATTTGAAAACAAAATCCTTCCCACTCTTACGATGAACTAAACCATATTGATTTACATTCCTCATATCGGTTACATTCTTCTCCGTTACCTAACTTCATTTTAATCATGGAGTGTATTTAAACCAACCTAGTAAGTTTTTTTTTTTAAATTCCTTTAAATGTGCAATGAAAATCAATATTTGGGATTAAAAAACGTAATTTCTGTGTATGTATCTCATTAGGTCTTAAGAAGTTTCGGAGCTCTGGCCAGATAACTCCTACTATAAAAGAAAGTGTATTAAAAATGTATTTCTGTAGTGTTGGTTCAAAGCGTCGAAGATTATCTCAGACGTAAAAATGGGGAAAAACATTATCCTGCCAATTATTTGAGGCTAATTGATCAATATCAAATATCAATTTAATTCTAAAAAGTAAAATAAAAATCTCTTTATAATTTGAGTAATAGCTTGAGCAGGTTTTACTTACAGTAACCTGTTAAAAATCTACTGATATTCTTAAAGGTGTCATATCATTGTACATTGTTAATAAAGGGGATTAGTACAGGATAGATAGGATTTATATAGGGATACTAATATTACGTATACCGAAGCTACTGACTTGGTATATAAAAGACATCCTTATGAAGTAGATAAGTTTTAAGGTCATATGAGGTGGTTTTGTGACCGGACAGGCAGGCATATGGATCCAGAAGATTGAAATACGTGTTATTATTTTGCATACATGTTGTATTAACATAGTTTGAAATTATTAAAGTTTTTGATATGACGTATGATATTTAAAATGTAACAGCCCATCCTTCTTTCTACTTTCAATGAGAGCCACAAAAAAAGCACTGCTCAATATCATAATTATTATTAAAAAAAACAATAGTATTACAAGAAAAAAAAAACAGAATTTACGTTTTATTTTAAGCTCCATAAATATATTTATAAAAATTATTATTTCATCTTTACAAAGGGTTTCCTATTAGTGTAAAATTACATAAATACACAGAAGAAAAATGTTATGATCGTATGTACAGATTTTAAATTGATATTCGTGTCAATATAATAACATGGCAAAATCGATCATCTACCAAAACCCTTTATACGCTATTTGAAAGAAATATATTTGGCGAAAAAGGGCAGAAATAGTATGAAAGGTGAAGTTGCTATCTCATTTGCCAAGATGAACACAGGATGTTAGATAACATCAGAAAATTGAACTATCAGTCTCTCCGTCGCTTCGTAGACGTATTCTGTTTTTAGATATACTTGTGTTTTATAAACGATCCAATTATAAATATCGCGTGTACCAACATGTTTTATTTGTAATGATACTTTTCCTGAAACTTTCTTAATATGAGAAATAGAATTTTTGTTTTAAATACTCATAATGCATTTCTAAATTTATTTGGGTGCAGGAAATGTAATGTATTACCATCTTAATCAATTAAACGTGCTAATATGAATGGGCCAGAGACTGTAGAGTTAAACTATAAAAGAGTCTAAATAATGTTCCTTGTTGACTATGAATGATATAAAAGATGATCGTAAAAGAAAAATGTTTAGAGAGTTTTTAAAACGGGAAGAAACGATTAAGTAAGTTCCTTTTTCGTTGAGTGGATTTAGCAGACATTAAATATATATGATTTAAACCATTACGCTTTTTTATCTTATTTTAATAACAAAATTTAATAACTTTTGAGACACAAAAATATATTTTGTTTTATATATAAGAAACTATAAAGTTTAGTAACAACTATTATTTATAAGTCCGAAACGTTCTTGGTCATATATGTGAATATTATATATGAGACATTTAAAATACACTACTTTCTCCTGTATGTGACTGTTTTGAAATATTATATATTTTTGGCATTTATTTTTCAGGTCAACAATGTTTAAAAAAATTCTGAGTTTATAAGACACACGACATGCTTAAATATTTTTTTAGTGAAAATTTAAGTGAGGTTTTGCTTTGACTTTAATATATTAATGTTTAACAAATAATGATCACTTTTGAATCGAATTAAAAAAAAAACTCAACTTAAAATAAAAGATCAGAAAACCAAAAAAATATTATTAAATAAAAAGTAAAATTTATGTGCACTTTTCTGCAAACAAAATGTACGTATTTGTCTAGTTTAGAACTGACTCATAACATTTATTATATAGCCGAGCGCGTTTGGATGCTTGCGTTTGAGCGTTAAGAAGCGGGAGATGTGATGAGACGAGAGTGTTTCTATTACTATCTACCGCACAACTGATCAACAAGCAATAGCAACTAATTATATCGTCTTATCTACCTTAATTGGTAAATAATTTCACAGTTAACCTATTTTTCTTTTGATATTCATATATTTTATGCCCTTGCAACTTTGGGACTAACCCTTTTACAAAACGAATCTTGACTATCCCAGTATGCATAATCAAACCTCTTGAAAGTCTAATTTTCTTTCCTCTTTATTTTTTAACTTTATGTGTGGTTCTGTGTTATTTGCAACATATCGACGATAAATGGTAAATACTTACATAAACACCTATAGAATCATAAAAGCTACCTTCCCAAGAAGTAAAATTCATTACAATTAATGCATATTCGCAAAAAGTGCTTTTCACTTGAGTTAATTTTTACTAAAATTTAAATATTATATGTTTACATTTTTAAGGCAGTAAACATGTACAGAGAGCTTGCAAAAATTATAAATAAACAAATTACTAAAAATAAAGTAATAAAAGAGTAAAAACTTATAAAGGTAATGTACAATAATAACATTATTATAACGGTAATGTTGGAGTTTATGTGAAATTTATGTTCTGAACAAGCGAGGCGATATTCATTCTACGTATAGTCGAGACATGATTGATTGCGATGTTTTAATTATACTGTTAGATTGTGCGGTAGGCTTAAATGTTAAATTAAGTTACAGTTACTTCTTACAGATATGCAAGCTTTGTTTAATGTGCTCATACTATGTTAATATACTACTGAAAATTATTTAATGGGTTACTAACATCTTAAATATTAAAAATTAAATTATATCTAAAGTTATTGTATAATAATTTACCAACCATAAGCATACGTTAGCGCATAAAAACTTTATACATCGAAAATAAAATTCAGAAATTAATTCTCATAGATTGCAGTTTGTTTGCTTAATAGAAAAACCTGTTTCTACAATAAAGAATTAAGTTTTGATTTCTGAACAATGTTACCGAGTAAATGGTCGTAATCGGCTTTACTGAAAGGGCATATTGCAGTTGATGGGTAAAAGCACTCAGAAGTTTTCTGTGTAACTGCTACTGGTCAACGCCTTGCCTTCATAACTTATATAAAAGCCGTAGAGTGATGCAGGTTTTGGAGAACTGACATAATTTTATATTACGCTACCTTATACTACAGTATTTCTATATCTGTTAATATAATATTTTGGTAAATACAAGCACTCGAATCTACTATTATGACAGCAAAGGTGATGTATCTAAGATATTTACAATATGGAATGGACATTTTTCAATAATCGATTGGATCAAACCATAATTTATAATATCTGACATAGACCGTATATCTTATATCTGTTTATAACTATACAATTAGCTTTGAATTTTTATTTCTAATCTTCTAAACTTAAAATAATCAAGCTTTTTTATGATTTGGGATTCAAAGCAGATTTTACTAATGTCTGTAAAGCCGTATTCAAAGGTATACATAGTCAAAAATATGGCATAACAGGGACAAAAAACAGACACAGTCTAAAAGAATATCTTATTTAACCAGGTATAGTTAGGAATAAGAAGTCCTGCCTGACACTCAACTTGGGGGCCAACGTCTTGAAGGTGGATTCCAAACCAACATAAAATAAAAACAAAATTACTAGCAACAAAATCTTTGGGAAATGCCAGATAACGAACAAAGTACTTTTAGTAGGTCGTAAACCTGATGGCTGAACAGAGTCCGGATTTTAGGTAGATTCAGTAAAAAAAATCAGCCTATTTTAATTGTCCTCGTTGAAAGATTTTTTTACATCAATTCTTAATTCTAGCACTGGACACAAGCAATTACAAATTCTTAATGTGCCTTCTCTACTAAATAAATATGTATGTATTCCTTTTCAAGGTCAGAAGGTTTTAAGAGGAACATAAAAATGCTGATCTTGTGTTGTAAATAAATCGATTTTTGTGACGATTTTAACCATTAATCAAACATGAGTTACTCAACAGGTGTACTAAGTGCAAAACAAATGTACTTTTACTAGAGGAAAATAGTGCGTTATTTTTTTTGCCAATTGAATGCCCTTAACAGTGTAACGTGTCAAAACCCTGAAACTGGTTTAATACTGAGGAACATAAAAATGACATTTTATCTGTTGATGGGCCAAATAAATCGTTTTTTGTTGTATCACTAGATTTTTAACCATTCAATCAAACAGAGTAAGTGGAATATCTCTTTTCATTTGTTAAACGATGACACTGAGGGTCTCATAGTGCAAAAAGACAAATGAGATTTTACTAGAGGAAATAACGTTGATAGTGATCGTTTCTGTTTTGTTGCCAATTGATCACATCAGTATTCGAAACATAAACCAGAGTACGTGTTCCTCTTTCTCATAAAAAACGAGTCACACTGACACTGGTGCCCGATAAACAGTGCAATAAAGACAAACAGTTTTACTGCGGGAATAATATTGATGGGCCGAACGAGAAATCGTTTCTGTTTTATTGCCAATGGATCAAATCAGTATTACAAACATAAAACAGAGTACGTGGTATCTCATTCTCATACTTGAACGATTTACTGACAGTGGGGCTCGATAAACAGTGCAATAAAAGACAAAAAATTTTACTACGGGAATAATATTATTGGGCCAAACGGGAAATCGTTTCTGTTTCATTGCAATTGATCACATCAGTATTCCAAACATAAAACAGAGTACGTGGTATCTCTTTCTCATACTTGAACGATTTACTGACACTGGGGCCCGATAAACAGTACAGTAACATACATTGTTAGCTACGGAGATAATGTTGATGAGCTAAACGGGTGATTCGTTTCTTTCTCATAATCAAACGATTTACTTAAATTTATTGAGGGTATAAACATTAAAGAGTTAGAAACTGACGTTTTAAATTAAAGTGTATTAAATCCTTATAAAGCATAAAACTTAAATAATAGTCTAATAAATTGTTTTATAACTAATATTAATGCAAAGAAAAAAAATAAATATTTCTTCCAAATTCAGTTTTTTTTTACATTTTGAACAAATTTCATTAGAAAGTGGTACCAGATTACTCAATGGTTCTTCTGACAGTAACAGGTTCGAACAATGCAAATGGACTTTATTTGTTTAAAATTATTTATTACAAGTGTTCATTTACACTGTTAGAACCGCCAATTATCATTAACAGAAATTTATAGCCACGCTCAGAATGATATAAGAGTTTAGTGTATGAAGTTTAAACAAGCTATTACACGTAAAACTATTGTAAATGTCTTGCATACAATATGAGGTTGAGTGGTAGAAAGTTCTAAATCTGCCTTTTTAATAAAGGAGTTTTTATTTCAATTGCATTTCATTTTAAAATGGATTTCCCAATAATGCTGTATTTGAAAGTTACTAATGTTGAGGGGTGTTAAACTACAAAGTATTGTATATGTAAATGAGGCCACATAAATATTCCGCAGTGCAAAAGTATGAGTTACAGAATAGGTAACGACTAGTTTTCGATATAGCGTATAAATCATTTACATAATTTACTCACGCACATTTTATACTTAGAGAAATAATTCTTAGTACATAGTAAATTGGTCCCTAAAACATAGGCCTTAAAGAAATTTTTAGGGGAACCAATTAATTTAAGAGGCACTTTGAATTTATCCACTTAATGTTTAGACTACAGTATTGTGGTTATTGGGGAAAACATTAACAGTTTGAATTTAAAACGCTTCGTATCACAATAACTCTACCTAATATAATAGTTTGAAGCATGTACATAAATTATAAATTTATTCTAAACTTAGCCTTTTCATTTAAATTTTTAGCTTTAATAGTATTTTCTATTACAACCAAATGGAAGTAGATGGAGTCTACTATTGTGTTCTGGGTTGGATGTAATTCAAATCACCGTTCTACTAACACTTGATTGCTATCAAGTTAGGTTCTCAGATTTTATTTAGTGTGGTTAATTTGATATTAGTGTTAAGTATAAGTAGTACGTATGCTTATATTTTATTGAAAACATTAAACTAGTTACAATTAGTGGAAGATTATTTATAAAACATCACAAACAGTCATATATTTACATATATAAAAAAATCTAACATGTTTATTCTTTATTTTATATTATTTCATTGTTCCGTTTAAAAAGATCGTATAAAAATCATATATAAAGTTATTAAACATGTACGGTATATTAATATAAAGTAGGCTAAAAATAGATATTATGTGATTACAATTTCAAAATAGAGTTCAATTAATGTGTGTTTTTTTTATCAGAACACAGATATTAAGGTTTACCTTTTTCTGGACTCCCCTTTGGACATGAGCGTTCTTAGTTATAATTTAATAAATCAGCAAATGTGCAATTTTTTATTAACAATGATAACATTTATCAACGTAATAGTATAAGATTAGTAATAATTCAATAGTTTATGTATGATAATGTCTTATTAAGTCAGGCACTTACGAGCAAGAATGTCACACGCGTAGATAAACTGCCTATATTCGCCAAAAAATCCGATAAAGTTGCTGTATTCAGCAAGATCACATCAATACAATGTGATGACGTGACCGTTGTCAGCGACACTTTGGCAGGCGGAGATATTGTTCGTGGCTCAGCCTACGCGGTGCTGATGTTGAAACGTTTCACATAACCCAGGATACTTATTCAAATATATTTCTACTTGAAATATTCTTCAATAATGCAGAATTCGTTATAATTACCTGAATATTAATGGATCCTCTCACTTGATGGAGCTGAAAAAAAATGGTTTGTCTGGTGTGTATATCTGTCTTTCTAAATATCGAAATAACCTGAACTATGAACTGTTGCATGCGCTTTTTCTCATTTCTATGATAGGCTACACTGACTTCGATAATGACGGAGTCATGAAATTCTGACTGAGCATTATTGCATATTTTTAAATTGCTATTAATACAATGAAAAAAAAGATTACAAACTTTAAACGGAGTAATATCAATCTTTGCTATAGCGAAGTTCCACCTTCTAAATTGATATTTAAAATTGTAGCATTTCTGTGTATACCTAAATATACCTACATATTAGAGTGTTAATTACCAAGTTTCTATGGAATTAGATTAAGTTGGGTTAATGCATTAGTTGTTGGTTATAACATTTTGCAGTACAATTATATGAGTAAAAAGTAAAGAAATTCCTTTAAGTAAAAATTGTAAAAACTCATAATAAAACGGAGTTTTAGACGTAATATTTGTTACTGGAACTAGTAAATAATATAGAATATTAAAATTATACATTATTTGTTTCCTTCTAGTCTGTTGATGGTTTAGTAAAAAAAAAAAAAACACCTAGATTATTTTAATGTTTTTTGAACATAGTTGTACACACGTTGAATGGAAAAATTTTATACAGTAGTATTTATTTCTTCTGGTAGCGGTATGTGAATAACACAGGGTAATATAATTTAGGTTACAGGATAAAAATGAAATTATGTTACAGTGTAGGTTTCGGTATAACGGACATGAATTTTCATTAGAATGTTAAAGGCATTAAACACTTGGTTTGTTAACTAAATAAAAATTGAACAGAAATGGTTTTACAAGGACTACACGGTCGATAACGTTTAAGTAGTCTCATTAAAATCACAACAATTACAAGAGTTTCATCGTCGGACAGGACGTTTATGATGGGTTTCATTGATATTATGTGTATGTACACAATGTAGTAACTCGTATAAAACATACGGGAAACGCTGACAATAAATTTATAACTCAATCAATGCGTTAAGTTTCAGTATTGATAAATTAAATAGCAAAACTGTTTTGGCTTAGCCGTTAGCGATAGTCTGCCACTTGAGGGGTGAAAGTTTTATTTCTGTCTCTATTTTAGGTTCGCTATGATATTTCGAGAACGAACACACTTGAAATTTTTTCAACGTTCTGTTCATTTGTTTATATTCAGGAAGAGATAAGCTAAACTGAGGGCTGAAATCTAAGCATACATATAGATAGACAGAAAATCATACAAGAATGATTTTTCCAGCCTCTAGTGTGAATAAGCCCGTGGTGGGGGGCTGGGGACGTTGATGATGTGGGGGATTATTTTGGTCGCTGTGGTATTGGAGTTTGATTAACGTTTGGTCTGGTGGATGTTTGGTTAGTCTAGGTGTTGGGTGGTGTATACGCTGGGGGGTGGTGCTTTGCGAGGGTGTATGTCGGGTTGGGGGTGGGCAATGTTGGAGTAGTGTTGTTGAAATATCAATTATTAACTTTTAACTGAGGCGGGTTTTGGTGGTGTTTTGGCGTATGGCATGGGGGTGGGAGAGGGACAGTAGGGATTTTACGTGTGAGGTGGGGGGGCTTGGGGGAGGGGGACCGGGTTGTCCTATAGCATGGGATGCAACGTTGGATGTATGTGTTTCACGTGGGGGGGCTATGGGGGTTGTGTTGGTTGTTTTAATATCTTGCTTTGGTATTTATGTCGTGGGTAATGACGAAGTTGTTCTCTGGGTCATTCTTTTAAGTAGGAGGGTGGTGCGCTAGGGTGTTGCCATCTGTACTCGTTGGTGTTGTAGTGTTCCATTAAGAGGTTTCTTACGTCGGCGTTAGTCGTTGGTTTTTTTCGGCTCCGAAGTGAGTTCTTGAGTTAATGTAGTGTAGCATCGGGGGTATACTAACTAACATTACAAAATTTTGAACTTTATAAACGTGAATTTAACAATTATAATTGTTAAATCGTATGGGTTGAAAATTTAATGGAAAGTATAGTTGAAGAGTAAATAAAGGTCCTAGTTCAATACCCGCTGTGTGGCTCGTAGATTATGTAATGCGCTGGCAAAGGCTTCTGTTATGGCCGGCTAGTTAATCCTTTACGCATCAACGTACAGGCTGGAAATCGTTTGAAGGAGAAAAATACTTTCAACACGAAAATTAAAAAGTTTGCAATCTACACATTCCTTCAGCCATTCAATTCATTCAAAACTCTCACGCTTTTTTTAATCCGTGTTGAATGAATTTATTCTGCTGTTTGATGGTTGGCTATCATGGTTACGAGTACAATTAATTGTCCATCTCAATGCTAATTAAGTGTATTCAAGCGATAACGTGTTGATATATACTCGAGTTACAGAGGCTATTAGTTATTATGTTCTGAATGCGAAGTAAATATTAAATGACATAAATTTTAGATAATTGATTTTATTAAATTACCTTTGAAATATTATTCAAATAATAGTTATTATTGTTTTCTGCCGTAACAGACATTACTCAGTTAAGGTACTTCAGTGGGTCGTGTACTTTATTGTTTATAAAGTATATATACAGAGTACTAGAAATTTTATACCGTTCATCCAAATTCCATGAATGGGGATGGGATAACCAATAGTGAACACTATTGATTCTGTCACTTGAGTTTCGTGCAAAATAAGAGTTGCAATTCAAATGCCGTGATTAATCATTAATTGTCGACTAAGGCAGTGAACAGTCGCAACAATGGAGATGTATGCCTGCAGTTCGTCTGAAGGGAGTTTGCTCATCTCTTGTGACTCTGTTGAGAAAATCACCATCTGTAATTGTCTGCTTGTTGATTTGATATATCACCAACGTTTTATTTACTACGAGGATCGAGAGAATAAAATTGTAATTTATTATGAATTTATTTTAAAATATGAATTCATTTTAATTTACCTAGAAGAAGCACCTCAGTGTAAATAATATACCATTATGAAATAATAGTGATATCTTACTCCGAGGGATCTTTTTATTAACTTTACTCTAATCAATTAGTTCCTTAATTGAATATTCAGGTGTTCGGTAAACTGGTAGATGAGACCTGAATCAAAAGATATTTTAAAATTGTGAAATTAATATATTGTATTTATGTGATATTTGGAGGTTGTCTACCGAAGTTTGTTGAACTATTTTTTCTAAAATAACAGTAATTCCCGGCATCTGAATGAACTGTGGTAATGTGAGCAGTGAGGGGATAATAATTAAAACTAGATTCCTGTTAGAAACAACTTGATAAGGAAACTTCATATGTTAAACAAAAATGAAATGTATATACATAACTAGCTGATTTCCGTGGCTTTGCACGCTCTACGTAAGCTGTGCCCGTGTATGTGCACTTCTGGTACGAGTCAATTAGATTTCCAACGCCGATGTAGAGAGTTTTGCCTTGTTGCCACGACCAAGAAAGTGTCTGTATATTTATAGCTATTGTACACGTACCTAACACTCAAGCTTTAAGTTCAACCAGAAATTTATCTTAGAGAAATTCCCCATCATAGCTTAGCGCCTTCAAATAGTTGGTTATTTTAATATACATAACTGTCAGGTAATTGCAGTTAATAATGTTCAGGCGCTTTAAAGACTATTATATTTTGCAGCGTCACTTGGTGGCGAGTTACATCATGGGCATAACATATAAACCGTCTCCGTGGAAAAATACATATACATAACAATCCATAAATCCTTTATGCTGTCATAAATTTGACTCAGTTGAAGGATTTATGATAAACCGATGAAAAGTAAAAACAATCATAAATATATATATATATATAGATATATAGATGTGAATTAAGTGTGGGACCTTTAAAATGTGCAGCAGGCGAACAAATGGATATATATATATATATATATATATATATATATATATATAATATATATATATACGTTTGTGTAGGATATTGGTATGACGAATGCCGGACGATTGTGATACAGGATTAATACGATAGAATTTTAATTTATTTTTTTACTTCTATTATTTCAGTTTTAGTAGTTTGTATTGTTATTAAGAAAATGCTTATTCTATGTTATTTTAATCTCTCAGTCCAGTATAGTAAGCAGATCTCGTACAAAAATAATTTCCGCTGTCAATTTCCTCTTGCTGTTTAACCAATATCCGTTGTTCTGATATCGATAGGAGAATATCGAGGGTGATCTGATTTTACACGTCTTATTGCAACCTATGTTCATTGCTTTTACGGAATTAACTAAGGATTTTTTTAGGTTACCGTACATTAACTATTACATTGACAGATACAAAATCTAAGGTATTAAACGAAATAACTAAGGTATTTTAATTTAGCGCACATCAAGTATTAACACGCCTTTAAATGAAAAGACTATAAATTTATTGTTCCGTTGAATCAAACATTTTAAAAACATGTATCCATCCGTTGCTTTTGGCTGCATTAATCTAACAAACAATACACTTATAATAGTCCACGAGCCGAGGAACAGTCTCAATTTGCATTATATACTTGCAACCTGGTTTGTCTTTAAATCAATAGTGAAATTTCCCATAAGAATGAAATATATCGTAATTTACGCTAATTTTTGTGGCTGTGAAAATAGGAGGGTATCAAACGCGATAAAAAATAAAATGATAATTTCCCCCCAAATTATACTTTGTTAGTTTGACACACTTATATAAAACCGTAAGTCACATAAATACATATTATATCAGCATCGGATATGTATACACAAACCCCTAAAGTAACGATTATCATTCTATTTTAGCCTACCTGGTTGTCTGGTGGTGATATAATAGTTATGTGTCTGATGGTCTTTTGTAAGTGTGAAACTAAAGTTAAATCTGAGAAAAGAATTGTCGTTTCATATTTTTAACCCTTTTGCTACCCTTTCTTTCCAACTTCCATCAGTAGTAGCGAGGCGAACGATTGATTATTTCTTAGAAATAATTCTCTATCAATTCCAGGAAAAGCCAAGTTGAGTGTTTATACAGTGCAATGGCTCTAGGCTCATATACTATACATTTAGTAAATTTTAAACTTGAATTATTTTGTAATAATGCACTTGGCTGCAACTGAGTTTCTTATAAATAAACTCTATTTACTATTGAAAGGAGTGATTAATGGGAGGAGCATAGTGAGTGGCAAAGGTAGATAATCTGATTATTGTTAGTGTAGAGTATTTATCTCTTTCAATAATAGTTTTACCTTTTTAGTATGCCATTTCTTGGTTAATTAAGTAAAAATGTATTATTTGTATTCGTATTTACACGTTATATCTAGATGATAATTAAAACTGGAATTCAAATAAAATGATAAATTCCACTCCCCTACAAAACATCAAACAAAAAGCGAGACAAGATTTCTTTTGTGTCATTGTTTTACATTGCTGAATTACGTTAGCTACGTTTAGAGATTAATGAAATAGCTTCAATAATAATATATCTTTTCATTTTTCCTCTTTTATTTGCTTGGCTATTCATATTTTGTTAACAATATTATATCCAACAATAACAAACGTATATATTATAATCTCATTATATTTATTTTTTATTTTGCATATACAAATCTTGTGAACCTGATGTTTTGAATTGTCTGTAAATTGAACATTCTGCAACCAGAGAGCCTCTGGAGTGTAAAGCAATACCTTTGAAACAATCCTATTTGTTATTAGGTTCACTAAAGTAATGCTAATATTTACTGGGAAACTAAAAGCATTCAGGAATACTTTAGCTTTTGGTAATAATAATATATACTTCTGGAAATCTCTTTTGAGAGCCTTTCTTCTGGATCTTTGTGAATATTATTAATTTAACTTGGGATCTGTGAAGACGTTTTACCAGTGATGGTACCGATCATGAAATCTACGACTTCAATTCAGTAAGCTCGAAGCCCTCGAGACCTTTATGGATGTGAAATTATCACATTCAGCTTTGTTCGGTTTGTAATTTCAGAGAACATAGGTTTTTTGTCACTGCGAAGTTCTTTGAGTTGACAATACTAGGGCTTAATTAAAGATCACCTGTTTTCTAGATACTATAACGTCTGTAGTATTCCTGACTTTACGGAAATGATTTGAAAGTCATAATAGTGGTTTATGTTTGGTTATTTACTTACACTTTTTGAAGAAAAATCAACTTTTGTTCATCTGATTATATACGCTTAATAAGTCCTGCAAACATTATGAAATGGTCTTGAATATAGATAGTTATGAATTCTAAGTATGTTAAAAATAAGAGTTTGCACGAGTTTTTATATTTAAAGTAGCCAACTTGAATATTTCGTAACATTGTGAAAACACCCATTATAACTATTAAAAAGTGTTAAGAAGAGGTTAAAATCAGTAACGAAATTTCATGAACATTTACCTACCATTCCATAAGGAAATCTCTTTTCCATTAACAAGATCCCAGCATGTAAACTAATTAAAATTAACTTTATTAAAAACGATTCCATGTTTCTACTGGACTTGTAAATATTGAAAAAGTTTGAATGCAAATGATCTTTAAAAAAAAAAATGTCGTACATGAAAATGCACTCTTTAGTTTTATTATTTTCCATTGGTTTATAATTAAATCCCAAAAGAAAGTTTTAATTAACTTAATGAGTTCATAAGATCTAGTAGAAATATTGCTTTGACAGTATGAACTGCAGTTCTACGTTTTCAAAGAATATTTATACTGTGCAGCAGTAAGTAAAACTATTTGTAAAAATTATTTTTGGTATGATTTGTAAAATATTGGTTTTTTTGTTTGTGAATCCACGAAATTAACCAAGATAATGATCGAAAATAACTTTTTAAATTATCCTAGAAAAATGTAGATTAATTTATTAAAAACATTTAAAGTCTTCAGGTTATCAATCGAAGCCTAAATATTTAAAAAAATTTACTTGTCTACGCAATGTTTCGGCGCGGTGTAAGCTGATAGACTTTTGTGTTACTCTTGGCACCAACCGCGTAAGCCTATGAACTAAGGATGCATTGTTACAAAACATGAATTAATTGCTAAACTACTAACCCTCAAAAATATATATATAACTTCTATTGTTAGTTTGGTTGTTTATAAGTGTAATGAAAATAATTTAAATTCTTTTGTTCTTACCACAATGTTAATTTCAATAATCAAGGGAATATAGATATGCATCATGAATGAAATAATAGATAGATATACTATATAGTTGCATGAATAATATGGCAAAATCTATAATACAATAACATTTTGGGTACATATACGTATTAGATACGTAAGCAACACAGTGATGGCTCTCGGACACAAACCATGAGTGATCATCATGTGTTGTCTATGTACTATCTGGAGTAAGTGTACTCTTAGCCGCCATTATACGGTTTCTGTCTACCTATAATATCCAGGTTATGGTTAAAAATCTATACTTTAAAGCATGTTAGAAGTACTAGAAGGGTAAGAAATGCAAGAGAGGTATAAATTATATTTTGCAGTTACATAGCTATAGTAATGTTAGCATTTCCATATTCAAATTTTGTAAGTTTTAAAATAATTAAAATAATGGTAATATTATGGTTATTGATGTAGTAAGCATACAAAGATCATTGTTCAAAGAATATGTACGTTGAATCGGACTTCAAAATATACAGGAATAAGCAATATAAACTACCATGATTTAGTAGACAGTAAAGCAGAAACAGCGATTCAAAATCCAATTAACTAATTATTAACTGTTAAAAAAATAGTTAGGAAATTTACTAATTATTGACTATGAGTTGCACATTTAAAATGATTAAGTTTATACTAAAATAGCAACAGTGTGGTAAATTTAAGTGATTTATTTTAGTTAAATGTAATGTGATTTTGACACAATAGTTTAGGTAATAATAAGAACGTAAGAAAAGTGAATACATCGCAATGGTTGTAAATTGTAGTAAGTTTCTGTCCCTTAGACAGTTGCTTGTTGGGCACATGGTGGTCTTGCAGGCTCCATTAGTCTTGGCTTGGAAACTTTCCGAGTCTTTTACTGGTCTTTTCGTTTTTCAAACTTTTAAGAACAGACCAGTAACTTCTTGCCTTCCTACAATTATACAAATGGGCCGAACTTGGTTTCCGTAGACGGTTAACCATTCAAAACTAAAAGCACCCCTGGTTCATTAATCTTTACTTGAAAAATTCTTGTTTGCTTGAAAGGCGTTTTCCTTCTCCGAGTGTCAATAACTGCTATTTACAACTTACATAATGCAAAATATATTATATAAATAATCTCTTTTCGTAGTTAAACACTTAATCAGGGTAAGTCCTACGACTGAATATTTCAAGGTTATTTATTTATTAATAACACTTCACTAATCCTGAAAAATGCTTAAATGTTTTTACAAAATTATTATACAACATATTATTGTTTGAAAAAGCTTTTTCGGGTCTCCCTCGCAAAAACGCTTTTACATTTTTAGAGTACGTTCAAGAGCTAAACTTAAGAATAAACTTGAGCTGCCACCAAATTTTAAATAAATTAACATTCCAATAAATGAAGTCAAAACATTACCTTCATACTCCAAGGAGAAATTTTCCTTTTAACAGTAGTTACGTCAAACCCCTGTCTTGCACTTTTACGATCAACACTTACAAGACTGTGTTTAATAATAAGTGATGTAACTATTAATTATCCTATTTTAAAACTAGGGTATGACCATGTGTTTGTTTCAGAGACGATTTTTTGTAAATTTGAAAATAGGGAGAAGATAAAGAGTTTTCCTGTAAAAGATCACATTATATACAGGCCTAAAAATATCCGTTCGTACCAATAAAGGCTTCAGCAAAATTTAATTTTTTCAATATTTTCACTTGGAGGAAAGTATAATTTATTATTGCACCACATGGCATCGTTGAGGTTGCATGAAAAATTTTAAACCTCAAGCTCACTTCATTACGCTGTGTGTGTTACTATGTAACGCCTTATACCTTATGATTCTACTTCGTGTAGTAAAACCATTATTTATTACTAATGAAACTTTGATAATGATCAGCCAAATCCCTAAGAGGGACATGCAACATCATCGAACACAAAATTTATCTAATAAAACAATGTTTCTTGCAAAATTTCAAGTGCATGTGTGAGTTGTTCCTAGATATATCGTTGGGCAGACAGACGATTCAAGTATTAGTCTTCTCTATCATTCAGATAACAAAAATGTATGAAATATACAGGTTCCGAAGTGGGATCTTACAGAGGAAAACCACTAATGGGCTTAATTCTGAGCTTCTAAAATCACGTATAGAAGGGGTATTCGGTCCAAAAACGTGACATGCTTAGAAAAATTTAGATACTGAAAACTGGAAATTTCTAAATGATTAACTCGTGATAAAGATAAGTTTCAATGCTCTCAATGATACTCTAAACTCAAGATCACTTGAATTAAGCTGCCATCATAAAAAGACAATTGATGGCCTATTTTAGCCGCATTTAATCTATGGTATGACTTTGGGGTGGATGCGCTAAGTCCAACTTCGATAGAGATTTTTCGCCTCCAGAAAAGGTATTTCGTATAATTACTAAATTAAAATACATAGAGTCTTGTAACAAACCTTTCAGGGATCTTGAGCTGCTGAAACTTCCATGCTTGTGCTTGCTTCAGAATGGTCTTTATTGTTGTTTTAAGTATATCTTAACCCAGGGCAAAGCAGTGAAACCAGTACGAGACTAGGGCGAGAAACATGCCCAGCACCATACTTTCGCTTTTGACCGCCTGGCATTCATCAGAACCCGGTGTTTAAAATACACAATATACTTCCTGTAAGCCTAAGATCAGAACAAAATCTTTAAAAATTAAACCTCGTTTGAGGCGCTACCTAGTGGGCTCTGCATCTACTTAGTGGACGAGCTCATGGAACTTTGATAAAGGATTTTCCTTCCATAACGGTTGGGTCAAAACCCGGGGTACATGCTGATAAATTGTACTGGCGAGAATGAATAAAGGATAATTTATTTATTAGATAACTTTTAGAAAGTATTAATGGTTACAACTAGGAATATGTTAGCTTAATATATAATAAGCAATGAAGTTTGCGATACATTTTTATACAATGTCTTATGCGATAAAAGATATTTCATTTCACTTTATTATATGGAATATACCTTTATAGAAATTTAACTTCATGCAAAATTTCAAGTGTATAACTTATTTCGTTCCTGAGACGTCGTTGCGAACAGACAGACAGATAGACAGAAATGAAAAATTGTTTAACCCATTGAATTACAAGCATTGCCAAAGCTCAACTAACAACTAAGGCTAAAATTGTAACAAAACATAACAAAGTTAGTGCGGAACGAGGCCGTAAATGCAACATTAATGTCACGTGCCGGAGATGGTTTGTAAACTGGAGACATATGTCGCAATGAAAGCCTTATTAAATACGTGGTTGGAATGATAAAATATTACAGTTAAGGATTTCCTTTGGTTGAGCCTCGTTTACAAAAAAAGAATTGACTACAATATGTATTATTCTTTCAGCAATATCAACGCATACTGTATAAAATGCTGTTTTTATAATTAGTAAAAACATCAAATGGATAAACTTTTTAAATTCTAAACTTAGTTACTGATAAGAAATTATACATAATTTTTCCTCTCTATAATAGCATTTTATTGATTGAGGTATCACTCAAGAGGCTGGAACGATTTCGTTTCTGCGTGTTCTCTGTATTGTCTATATGTCCGCACGATCTCTCAAAGAATAAATGATCCATAGAGTGTCAATTTTGAGAGAAATACTGAGTTTGATAATGGTGCATGTCCCTCCATGGGATTAGGCTGAGCTTTAGCGAATATCTTTGCATTGCTCTTATAGGTAACCATGACGGTAACGAAAAAATCGCAGAATAAATCAATTTTTAAACAAACTGAGAACAATCATATAATATTTGAGCATGTTGCTCTTATGTTCACAAGTAAAACGAAAAGTATAATAGAGTTGAAAGTCAATATTTAAATTCTTATAATAGGTAATATAACCAAAGGCAATTTAAAATGTAGAAATAAGTAATAAAATATATATTCCTCACTTATTTAGTTTATACATTTCATAATATTTTGTGCAACATAAAGCGAGATGAATAAATAATTTATTATTCTCTAATTAACTAAAGAAAAAATAATTTTATAGTCAGTATGGCTGAATTTGTACAAATGTGAAGCTTACATTATGCTCTTGGTACTCTGTACTAGATTATTTATTAAACGATGATTATTTTACTATTTATAGATTAACCTGTAAGACAGGTAATTCCTGTCAAAGCACAAATTTTATGCTGTTCCTGCCTTGTGCAAGCGTATCTTTAAAGTGGGCGTACTCGCTTATAAAGTATAAGGATTTCGCTGAAACAAGTACCGTACATATAAAATCTCGTTCAATCTGTCACCGTAATCTGAGTTGTATAACTATTGGATATGTCTAATTTTATGGATATAATTACTACATAATTGCCAGTGATTTTAGTTTATTTAGTATTGTTATACCGTTTTGAGAAGAAATTTGTAAAACTTTGTTGTACTTCCATAGTTTGAATATTTAAGAAGTATACACTTGAAAAACTAAGTCTTAATTCTCTAAGAAAACTACCATAACGCTAAGTGTATGTATTAGGGTAATTAGGACGTAAAACAGCATTATAAAAAGGCGTTAATGTTCTATGGCATTTAGTAAGGCTTTGTAAGGCGTTTAATATTCTTATGGGGAAAAGCACAAAATTATTTTACTGAATCCGGTTCTTAAGAGCTAACACTTTTAGGCCCTTGTCTTTGGAAGTAGAATAATGTTTGACATTTCAGTTTAAAGATATTATTATTAAGCGTACAGACGCCTTTCGATATTTAAACATTAAGCTAGAGCCTTTTTTAAATACCAATAAAATATTCAGAAATCTATTAAGGCATTTGGATGTATAATAAAATATATTAGAAAGACTAGTTTTCAATATTTGCATATAAAACTATTGCACGAGTATTTCCTCTAATAGCCTTGCTCATTATGGCCAGCACTGCCGATATAATACACTATCGTGTTAAATTACATGGAGCTATTGTCTGGAGTGTAGTAAATCCTGGACTATATTTATGGCTCGTAAACTGAATATCAAAGGCCATCATTTAACCACTCCCACAGCCTGAGCAGTTCATAAACATAAAGCGTTATACTACCCTGGGTATGTTTATGTTCAGGTAGTGCTATTTATCTATACGTAGTAATAGTAATATAAATTTAATACAGATCCATCTTAATAAGAGTAAATGAAAGGCATAAATCATGCGAAAATATTGTATCCCAAATGTAATAAATTGTATTATTAAAATAACTGAATAATGCTAAAAAAGAATCAAATTTATTCTTAGATAATGTACTTGAGTTATGCGAGAATACCTTTAAACTTTACCTTCCCTATAACACACATACAGTAGAAACAAATTAATTCAATTTAAAATTAGAATGACATACTGTATCTCCCAACTCAACATTTGAATTTAGAGGATTTTAATCTGACTTAAAAATATTTGATTACATAGTTATTCAAATAATAGAAATATCATGTAACGCATCAATTATTAGTATATGGCGTGAAACAAAATTGTAATTTCATACCGTATCATATGATACATATATATTTTTCCCGTTTTTAATAAATAAAAAACCCTTTTTATTGACAAATACTTCATCAAACAAGTAAGCAAGAGTTAATATCATGAGAAATTGTAAATACGTGTGGCTTTATTTACGGTTCATAAACAAATAATAATATTAATTACAACAACCACACAAACAGTTTTATTTACAATTATAAAAAGCTATTACAATTAAATATAATGCTGTTATATAATGTTTCATACCGTAGGTCGAAATACGCCATTATTGAAACATTACGATAGATTCTATTTTCATGATGTGTTTTTGTTAGTTAAAGACATTCATGTTGACTGTATCTCCCCAGTTAGGAATTCAATATTGCAAATAGCTCTAAAAATTGTTGGTTTTCAACCACAAATAAACTAATACGACATCTGCCTCTTATACCAGGTCAGTTTGATTCTTTTTCCTCCATGTACTCTTCAAGATAGTATCTGCAGCATTCCTAATAGCAGAGTTCTCTAGAGACACTATACTATAATTATAACTTGATGCAATAAAACAAATTTATTTTAGTATATTGTTTAAATCTATTTTGAAAGCACTGGGATAGTATTTTACACCAGCTGATGTTTTTTTGTATTTTTAATAATAAAATTGCTGTGTTTTAGATAATAGATAACATCTTAGGTTCCCTAGGTTACAAAATACAGACATGTACGTTGCGCGTCAATACGTGCGTGCGTGTGTGTGTGTGTGTGGGGGGGGGGTGCAGAAATACCAATGTTTAACATAAGCTTAGACAACACCATACGTGAAATATTTCACGTAGTTTAAAAAGATTATTATTATAAAATTTATACATGTCATGTCTGTAATTTTATAAAGTGTTATATTATATAAATTTTAAATTTAGAATTACAAAGAAAGCTATATTAAAAGTATTTAGAATAGACTACTGTTCACAATCAAAACTAGTTATTGGTAGAGTTAGAAATTTGCAACAAAAACAGTCAAAATATACCACACTATGCACCTATCGTAAACTGACGACAGTCATTTTGAAACCATTAGACAAGAAACTAATGGGGCATTCAGTTTAAAGAATGCAATTAGTCTATATTTCATAACAAAGTGTTTTGTGCCAATTCAATATAGTGGCTTTGTAACATGCCCTCGAAAACATTACTTAAGTTCCTGTTTCGTTTACCCTATATACAAAATTATTTTCGCTCTTTACTCTAATATCAAGGTATACCGTCTTAAAATAGACAGATTGTTCAGATTCTCGACATTCCTGCACACTTGAAATAACCTTTTTCACTTAGGACTAGAATATTACGAAACCCGCATAGCTTAAAGTCTTAAAATGACCTTTACGCTGATTTTGGAGTGATAAGATATTAAGGACGGCTAAGTTTGTGGGTAGAGGCCGTCTCTTGTCGAGATTCCATCAATCACTAACTCATCGTATCACCTCGGAAAATGGATAGCTCTGTTCCAGCGTCTTCCAGTTAAAGCAGGCAAGAGAACCATACTCTGTCACGTCTCGGCTGTAAATACCTTTAACCTTACTAGGGCTACACACACCCTCGCACAGCTACACAACCAATCTACAATACCTAAAGTTCAGCCCTTTTACTTCATTATCTCGACATTTGCGGTTAGTGATGTACGATGTAGTGTAGTAAACGAAATAACTAAGCTATTTTAATTTAGCGCACATCAAGTATTAACACGCCTTTAAATGAAAAGACTACAATTTACTAATCCGTTGAATAAAACATGTATCCGTCCGTTGCTTTTGGCTGAATTAATCTAACAAACAATACACTTATAATAGTCCACGAGCCGAGGAACAGTCTCAATTTGCATTATATACTTGCAACCTGGTTTATCCTTAAATCGATAGTGAAATTTTCCCATAAGAATGAAATATATCGTAATTTACGCTAATTTTTGTGGCTGTGAAAATAGGAGGGTATCAAACGCGATAAAAAATAAAAATGATAATTTCCCCCCAAATTATACTTTGTTAGTTTGACACACTTATATAAAACCGTAAGGCACATAAATACATATTATATCAGCATCGGATATGTATACACAAACCCCTAAAGTAACGATTATCATTCTATTTTAGCCTACCTGGTTGTCTGGTGGTGATATAATAGTTATGTGTCTGATGGTCTTTTGTAAGTGTGAAACTAAAGTTAAATCTGAGAAAAGAATTGTCGTTTCATATTTTTAACCCTTTTGCTACCCTTTCTTTCCAACTTCCATCAGTAGTAGCGAGGCGAACGATTGATTATTTCTTAGAAATAATTCTCTATCAATTCCAGGAAAAGCCAAGTTGAGTGTTTATACAGTGCAATGGCTCTAGGCTCATATACTATACCTTTAGTAAATTTTAAACTTGAATTATTTTGTAATAATGCACTTAGCTGTAACTGAGTTTCTTATAAATAAACTCTATTTACTATTGAAAGGAGTGATTAATGGGAGGAGCATAGTGAGTGGCAAAGGTAGATAATCTGATTATTTTTAGTGTAGAGTATTTATCTCTTTGAATAATAGTTTTACCTTTTTAGTATGCAATTTCTTGGTTAATTAAGTAAAAATTATTTGTATTCGTATTTACACGTTATATATAGATGATAATTAAAACTGGAATTCAAAATAAAATGATAAATTCTACTCCCCTGGAAAACATCAAACAAAAAGCGAGACAAGATTTCTTTTGTGTTATTGTTTTACATTGCTGAATTATATTAGCTACGTTTAGAGATTAATGAAATAGCCTCAATAATAATATATCTTTTCATTTTTCCTCTTTTATTTGCATGGCTATTCATATTTTGTAAACAATATTATATCTAACAATAACAACGTATATTTTATAATCTCATTATATTCATTTTTTCTTTTGCATATACAAATCTTGTGGACCTGATGTTTTGAATTGTCTGGAAATTGAACATTCTGCAACCAGAGAGTCTCTAGAGTGTAAGGCAATACCTTTGAAACAATCCTTGTTATTATGTTCACTAAAGTAATGCTTATACGTACTAGGAACTACAAGCACTCAGGAATGCTTTAGCTTTTGGCAATAATAATATATACTTCTGGAAATCTCTTTTGAGAGCCTTTTCTTCTGGATCTTTGTGAATATTATTAATTTAACTTGGGATCTGTGAAGACGTTTTACCAGTGATGGTACCGATCATCAAATCGGGGGACTTCAATTCAGTAAGCTCGAAGGCCCTCGACACCTTTATGGATGTGAAACTGTCACATTAAGCTTTGTTCGGTTTGTACTTTCAGAGAACATGGGTTTTTTTGTCACCGCGACTTTGAGTTGACAATACTGGGGCTTATTTAAGGATCACCTGATCTCTAGATAATATAACGTGTGTAGTATCCCTGACTTCACTTAAATTATTTGAAAGTCATAATAGTGGTTATGTTTGGTTATTTTTTTACGCTTTTTGAAGATAATCAACTTTTGTCTTTCCGATTATATGCGCTTTTTAAGTTCTGCAAACATTAAGAAATGATCTTGAATATAGATAGATGAATTCTAAGTCTGTTTAAAGGTAAGAGTTTGAACGAGTTTTTATATTTAAAGTAGCCAGCTTGAGTATTCCGTGAAATTGTGAAAAAAATCCATTATAACTGTTAAAAAGTGTTAAGAAGAGATTGAAACGCGTAATGAAATTTCATGAGCATTTACTTACCATTCTATAAGGAAATCTCTTTTACATTAACAAGATCCCAGCCTGTAAACAAATTAAAATTAACTTTATTTAAAACCTACCATGTTTCTACTGGACTTGTTAATATTGAAAAAGTTTTAAATGCGAATGATCTTTAAAAAATGTCGTACATGAAACTGCACTCTTTCATTTAATTATTTTCCATTGGTTTATAGTTAAATCTCAAAAGAAAGTTTTAATTGACTGTATGAACTGCAGTTCTAAGTTTTCAAAGAATATTTATACTGTGCATCAGTAAATGAAAAAATTTAAAAAATAAGTTTTGGTATGAATTGAAATATATTGATTATTGGTTTATAAATCCACGAAATTAACTAAAATAATAATCGAAATAACTTTTTAAATTATCCTATAAAAATCTAGATTAATTTATTAACAACATTTAAAGTATTCAGGTTATAAATCGAAGCCTAAATATTTCAAAAATATACTCGTCTATGCAAAGTTTCTTCGCGGTGTAAGCTGATAGACTTTTGTGTTACTCTTGGCCGCTGCCTATGAACTAAGGATGCATTTTTACAAAAACATGAATTAATTGCTAAACTAGTAACCCTCAACATTTTTATATAACTTCTATTGTTAGTTTGGTTGTTTGTAAGCGTAATGAAAATAATTTCCATTCTTTTGTTCTTACCACAATGCTAATAATTTCAATAATCAAGGAAATATAGATATGCATCATGAATGCTATAATAGATAGATATAATATATATTTGCATGAATAATAGGGAAAAATCCATAATTAAAACATACTTTGGGTACATATACGTATTAGATACGTAAGCAACACAGTGATGGCTCTCGGACACAAACCATGAGTGATCATCATGTGTTGTCTATGTACTATCTGGAGTAAGTGTACTCTTAGCCGCCATTATACGTGATTTATGTATACCTATAATATCTAGGTTATCGTTAAAAAATCTATATTTTAAAGTATGTTGGAAGTACTAGAAGCGTAAGAAATGCAAGAGAGGGATAAATTATATTTTGCAGTTATATAGCTATAGTATTTTTAGCATTTCCATATTCAAATTTTATAAGTTTTAAAATAATTAAAATAATGGTAATATTATGGTTATTGATGTAGTAAGCATACAAAAGATCATTGTTCAAAGAATATGTACGTTGAATCGGACTTCAAAATATACAGGAATAAGCAATATAAACCACCATGATTTAGTAGACAGTAAGGCAGAAACAGTGATTCAAAATCCAATTAACTAATTATTAACTGTTAAAAAATAGTTAGGAATTTACTAATTATTGACTATGAGTTGCACATTTAAATTGATTAAGTTTATAACTAAAATAGCAACAGTGTGGTAAATGTAATGTGATTTTGACACAATAGTTTAGGTAATAATAAGAACGTAAGAAAAGTGAATACATCGCAATGGTTGTAAATTGTAGTAAGTTTCTGTCCTTAGACAGTTGCTTGTTGGGCACATGGTGGTCTTGCAGGCTCCATTAGTCTTGGCTTGGAAACTTTCCGAGTCTTTTACTGGTCTTTTCGTTTTTCAAACTTTTAAGAACAGACCAGTAACTTCTTGCCTTCCTAGAATTATACAAATGGGCCGAACTTGGTTTCCGTAGACGGTTAACCATTCAAAACTAAAAGTACCCCTGGTTCATTAATCTTAGGCGTTTTCCTTCTCCGAGTGTCAATAACTGCTATTTACAACTTACATAATGCAAAATATATTATATAAATAATCTCTTTTCATAGTTAAACACTTAATCAGGGTAAGTCCTACGACTGAATATTGCAAGGTTATTCCTTTATTAATAACACTTCACTAATCCTGAAAAATGCTTAAATGTTTTTACAAAATTATTATACAACATATTATTGCTTGAAAAAGCTTTTTCGGGTCTCCCTCGCAAAAACTCTTTTACATCTTTAGAGTACGTTCAAGAGCTAAACTTTAGAATAAACTTAAATTGCCACCAACTTTTAAATAAATTAAAATTCAAATGAATGAAGTCATAAGATTATCCTTTATACTCAAAGGAGAAATTTTCCTTTTAGCAGTAGTTACGCCAAACCCCTGTCTTGCAGTTTTAAGTTCAACATTTACAAGACTGTGTTTAATAATAAGTGATGTATCTATTAACTATCCTATTTTAAAACTAGGGTATGACCATGTGTTTTTGTTTTAGAGATGATTTTTTGCAAGGTAGAAAATACGGAGAAGATAAAGTGTTTTCCTGTTATAGATCACGTTATATACAGGGCTAAATATATCCGTTTTTACAAATAAAGGCTTAAGCAAAATTTAATTTGTTCAATATTTTCATTTTCAGGAAAGTATAATTTACTATTGCACCACATGTCACGTAGGTTGCATGAAAAATTTTAAACCTCTAGCTCACTTCATTACGCTGTGTGTGTTACTATGTAACGCCTTATGCCTTATGATTCTACTCCGTGTAGTAAAACCATTATTTTATTACCAATGAAACTTTGATAATGATCAGCCAAATCCCTAGGAGGGACATGCAACATCATCGAAGTGGGATCTTACAGAGGAAAACCACTAATGGGCTTAATTCTGAGCTTCTCAAATCACGTATAGAAGGGGTATTCGGTCCCAAAACGTGACCATGCTTAGAAAAATTTAGATACTGAAAACTGGCAATTTCTAAATGATTATCTCGTGATAAAGAGAAATTAAATGCTCTCAATGATACTCTAAACTCAAGATCACTTAAATTAAGCTGCCATCAAAAAAAGACAATTGATGGCCTATTTTAGCCGCATTTAATCTATGGTATTAGACTTTTGGGTAGTTGTGGCAAGTAAAAATTTAATAGAGATTTTTGCCTCCAGAAAAAGTATTTAGTATAGTTACTAAATTACAATACATAGAGTCTTGTAACGAGGCTTTCAAGGATCTTAAGCTGCTGAACCTTCCATAACTGGTAAAAACTGGCCTTTATTGTTGTTTTAAGTGTACCTTAACCCAGGGCAAAACAGTGAACAAGTACGAGACTAGGGCGAGAAACATGCCCAGCACCGTACTTTCGCTTTTGAACTCCAGTCACCCATCAGAACCCGGTGTTAAACACAATATACTTCCTGCAAGCCTAAGATCAGAACAAAATCTTTAAAAATTAAAGCTTGTTTGAGGTGCTATCTAGTGGGCTCTGCATCTACTCAGTGAACGAGCTCATGGAACTTTGATAAAGGATTTTCCTTCCATAACGGTTGGGTCAAAACCCGGGGTACATGCTGATAAATTGTACTGGCGAGAATGAATAAAGGATAATTTATTTATTAGATAACTTTAGAAGCATAAATGGTTAGAACTAGTAATATGTTAGCTTAATATATAATAAGCAATGAAGTTTGCGATACATTTTTATACAATGCCTTATGCGATAAAATATATTTCATTTCACTTTATTATATGGAATATACCTTTATAGAAATTTAATTTCATGCAAAATTTCAAGTGTATAACTTATTTCGTTCCTGAGACCTCGTGCGAACGGACAGACAAATGTACAGAAATGAAAAATGTTCCAACCCATTGAATTATAAGCATTGCCAAAGCTCTACTAACAACTAAGGCTAAAATTGTAACAAAACATAACAAAGTTAGTGCGAAACGAGGCCGTAAATGTAACATTAATGTCACGTGCCGGAGATGGTTGTAAACTGGAGACATATGTCGCAATGAAAGCCTTATTAAATACGTGGATGGAATGATGAAATATTACAGTTAAAGATTACGTTTGGTTGAGCCTCATTTATAAAAAGAATTTGTACAAATGTGAAGCTTACATTATGCTCTTGGTACGGTAGGCTGTACTAGATTATTTATTAACCGATGATTATTATATTATTTATAGATTAACCTGTAAGACAGTTAATTCCTGTCAAAGCACAAATTTTATGCTGCTCCTGCCTTGTGCAAGCGTATTTTTAAAGTGGGGGTTCTCGCTTATAAAGTATAAGGATTTCGCCGAAACAAGTACCGTATATATAAAATCTCGTTCACTCTGTCACCTTAATCTGAGTTACATAACTATTATATATGTATATTTTTATGGATATAATTACTACACATAATTATCAGTGATTTTAGTTTATTTAGTATTGTTATACCGTTGTAAGAAAAAATGTATAAAACTTTGTTGTACTTCATTGTTTGAATATTTAAAAAGTTTACACTTGAAAAACCAAATCTTAATTCTCTAAGAAAACTACCATAACGCTAAGGGTATGTATAAGGGTAATGAGGACGAAAAACAGCATTATAAAAAGGCGTTAATATTCTATGGCGTTTAGTAAGGCTTTAGTAAGGCGTTTAATATTCTTATGGGAAAAAGCACAAATTTATTTTACTGAATCAGATTTTAAAAGATTTTACACTTTAGGCCCTTGTCTTTGGAAGTAGAATTACGTTTGAAATTTCAGTTTAAAGATATTATTAATAAGCATACTAAATATTATAATATTAAAATACTAGATATTATAATAAGCGTATTATTAATATAAGCGTATTAAATACGACTTTCAATATTTAAACGTTTTAAGCTAGAGCTCTTTTTGTAACTACCAATAAAATATTCAGAAATCGAGTAAGACATTTGGATGTATGATAAAAATATTAGAAAGCCCAATGGTCTATTTTTGCATATAAAACTATTGCACGAGTATCTCCTCTAATAGCTTGCCCATTATAGCCAGCTCTGCTGATGTAATACACTATCGTGTTAAATTACGTAGAGCTATTGTCTGGAGTGTAGTAAATCCTGAACTATATTTATAGATCGTAAACTGAATATCAAAGGACATCATTTAACCACTCCCACAGCCTGAGCAGTTCATAAACATAAAGCGTTATACTACCCTGGGTATGTTTATGTTCAGGTAGTGCCATTTATCTATACGTAATAATAGTTGTATACATTTAATAACTAATGTAATTTAAAGTAACTAAAGGGCATAAATCAGGTGAAAATACTGTCTAAAATCTTATAAAGTGTCTCATTCCAATAACTGAATAATGGTAAAAAAGAATCAAATTTATTCTTAGATAACGTACTTGGGTTATGCGAGAATACCTTTAAACTTTACCTTCCCTATAACACACATACTAAGTAGAAACAAATTAATTCAATTTAAAATTAGAATGACATACTGTATCTCCCAACTCAACATTTGAATTTAGAGGGTTTTAATCTGACTTAAAAATATTTGATTACATAGTTATTCAAATAATAGAAATATCATGTAATGCATCAATTATTAGTATATGGCGTGAAACAAAATTGTAATTTCATACCGTATCATATGATACATATATATTTCCGTTTTTAATAAATAAAAAACCCTTTTATTGACAAATACTTCATCAAACAAGTAAGCAAGAGTTAATATCATGAGAAATTGTAAATACGTGTGGCTTTATTTACGGTTCATAAACAAATAATAATATTAATTACAACAACCACACAAACAGTTTTATTTACAATTATAAAAAGCTATTACAATTAAATATAATGCTGTTATATAATGTTTCATACCGTAGGTCGAAATACGCCATTATTGAAACATTACGATAGATTCTATTTTCATGATGTGTTTTTGTTAGTTAAAGACATTCATGTTGACTGTATCTCCCCAGTTAGGAATTCAATATTGCAAAGCTCTAAAAATTGTTGGTTTTCAACCACAAATAAACTAATACGACATCTGCCTCTTATACCAGGTCAGTTTGATTCTTTTTCCTCCATGTACTCTTCAAGATAGTATCTGCAGCATTCCTAATAGCAGAGTTCTCTAGAGACACTATACTATAATTATAACTTGATGCAATAAAACAAATTTATTTTAGTATATTGTTTAAATCTATTTTGAAAGCACTGGGATAGTATTTTACACCAGCTGATGTTTTTTTGTATTTTTAATAAATAAAATTGCTGTGTTTTAGATAATAGATAACATCTTAGGTTCCCTAGGTTACAAAATACAGACATGTACGTTGCGTGTCAATACGTGCGTGCGTGTGTGTGTGGGGGGGGGTGCAGAAATACCAATGTTTAACATAAGCTTAGACAACACCATACGTGAAACATTTCACATAGTTCAAAAGATTATTATTATAAAATTTATACATGCCATGTCTGTAATTTTATAAAATGTGATATCATATAAATTTTAAATTTAGAATTACAAAGAAAGCTATATTAGTATTTAGAATAGACTACTGTTCACAATCAAAACCTGTTAGTGGTAGAGTTAGAAATTTGCAACAGAAACAGTCAAAATATACCACACTGTGTACCTATCGTAAACTGACGACAGTCATTTTGAAACCATCAGACAAGAAACTAATGGGGCATAGAGTTTCAAGAATGCAATTAGTCTATATTTCATAACAAAGTGTTTTTTGCCAATTCAATATAGTGGCTTTGTAACATGCCCTCAAAAAATTATTTAAGTTCCTGTTTCGTTTACCCTATATAGAAAATTATTTTCGGTCTTTACTCTAACATCTAAATGAACATTTTGAGGTTGAGTTGTAGACAGGCTTAATGGCCCTAACTCCACCTCTTTAATAAAGGTATTTTTCATTATTTTTTTCATTAATTATTTTTTTCAACATTTGTCTTACTATGTCTTAATTAACGATTCATATAATGATTATGCATATTGTGCTTCCAAATCCAAACGATCATGACTTTTACCTGGTTGTGCCTCAGTACAAAATTAAGAATAGTTTGCACAATGTATTAGCTGTGTTGGTGTGGTATTAAACCTCGTATTACGTAACAAGGTATACCGTCTTAAAACAGAAAGATTGTTCAAATTCTCGACATTCCTGCACACTTGACATAATCTTTTTCACTTAGGACTAGAATATTAGGAAATCCGCAGGTTAGCTTAAGTATTAAAATAACCTTTACGCTTATTTCGGAGTGCTAGGATATTTAGGACGGGTAAGTTTGTGCGTAGGTGCCATCTCTTGTCGAGATCCCATCAATCACTAACTCATCGTATTACCTCGGAAAACGGATAGCTCTGTTCGAGCGTCTTCCAGTTAAAGCAGGCAAGAGAAACCATACTCTGTCACGTCTAGGCTATAAATATCTTTAACGTTACGAGGGCTACTAACACACCCTCGCACAGCTACACCACCAATCTACAAGACCTAAAGTTCAGACCCTTTAACTCATTATCTCGACATTTGCGGTTAGTGATGTGCCTCTCCTGGACATCACTGGTCCATATTAGTTGACACACACCAGTTTTTTTCTGATAATGTCAGGAACACAGTATAGCTTCTACCAGTAGTATAAACTAACCAGAAGAGAACCCTCTTTCTGTACTTAACACGCAATTATATCCTTTCCTCTTAGACACTTTAACAAATCGCTATTCTACTATTACCATTTTCATTGAATCTATGCAAAATATATATTGATACATTATCCATACTCATCATTATCAGTACTGTATTTTCTTTTCTTAACTTCTTTCTTTTCTTATTTAATTTATGATAATTCATTCATTTATTGTATGATTTCGATAAAAATGTTAGGTTATATGAATTAGAAGCAGAAAATTTGTAAGCAGTTGTTTTAATATCTTCTGTGTGTTTGTTAGATTTTATTTAATAGGACTCCCATGAATTTGATGAAACTTATTAATTAATCAAGAAGATGGAAACATTCAATATTACTTTCACGAAGATTACAAAAATAACTTTCAAAATTTATATTAGCATAATTCCAGTAATAATGTATCTGTATTTTACACGCTACGCCGCCACAGGGCAAATTAATATTAAAAACGACATATCTGAACTATTATTAAAAATAAACACATTTATTTTGTTATTTACTTTTGTGATAAGTCTGACAAAGATAACCTACTATCGAAAGGCCTCACAAATAAAAACTTATAAGTATTGGTTTGCCATGTTTTTCAATGTAATGATTGAACTAAGAAAAGCCAATAATCTTTAACACAATAGTCTGATAATGACACTCTAATGTTGATTGGACTAATAGGAAAGATCCTTCCGTATTAGCTCACTGGCCTGAGAATCTGTTGGACTGGTGTGGCAGAGTTAGGCTCCAAACCACTTAGCATTAGTCTGATTGAAAAAAGCCGACTTGAATTTATCACTCTGACTTTTCCCGGTTGTTGTCTTCTAATCAAATTAAGGAAACCAACCTATGGTCTTATGATGATCGTGTTGACCAGGATCCGGCACTCAAAGGTAGGTATTGACTTTTACACAATGATATTTTATTGAATGAAAACGTTTAAATTCATGGTATCCGGGCCATTTAATTGCATTTAAAAGTCATTTAGTAAAACAATAAAAAAAACTGGCATGCCTATGTAAAATAATTGATTTTATATGCGGAAACATTAAACTTTTATTTCAACTTAACAATGTTAATTATATTTACTAATGGGTATTTTAACACATAATAACCTGCACTAGGATCAGCAGTGTATGTATTGAATTTCCCAATATTTTATACTAATAAAATGTATGTGTATTTTTGTGCGTATAAATACACGTAAAATATGTACATTCTGAAATTAATATGAAATAGGTTATACCCTTAGAATGTGTGTGTTTAGTCGGATATGTTCTTTATCCCCACAATTAATGATATGTTGTTACTAACCAAAGTGTTCGATAACGTTTTACAGATTTTATTCCCTTATTGTTAAAAACACCTGTTACACTTATTGTATGTTATTGTATGTGTAAACCTGTTACACTTATATTGAGTATCCACGTGAATATCTCATAATTGCAGTTAAACTGGTTATGAAAGGAAAAGAATAAAATGATATTTTAAATACGTTTCTGACACCTGTAACTGGACAAGAGATTGTCGCATGGTCTAGTGAGCGAGACGTAGAGGAAGGGTCGCATCCTGACTCTGACCGTAGGAATATTGATTATGGTAGGAATATTGATAAATAATTATGCAAAACTGTTGATCTTGTATCATTTATCCACCTGACTCTGCGTAATACAGTGCTAGATAAAGAATAGGAATATTAAGTCTAAAGAAAATGTTTGGATCAAGACATTAAAAAATTATTATATACTCTTTAAATAGGAATACGTATTTTAGTTTCGCTGATGGATTGAAATGTTGAAAGCTCATTCTTATATATAAGCTAATAAACAAAAACCTACATGGGGCTATACCTTCAAACTATTATTTGCTATTCTGTACAATGTATGCATATTTGTATGAAATTTAATTGATACTTGGTTATACTTATCTAGTTTTTTAAAGGTCGCGTCAGATCTATCAAGAAGGATTCTTTTCACAGTTAAATTTAGTTTAAAATGGCTTATTTAATGGTAATTTACAAAAATCAGAATTTAAAGGGGACTTTATACGCTTATCTAATTGTGTTAACTATATTGCAGCTTTTCTTAAGAACCATAGGAATAATAGAACAATGATTTTTTGATTGTATGAAAGCTTTGCTCACATAATCTCTTAAGACTTAAATATAGCTTTAATTATAAGTACTTCTTGAAAATTTAAGCAAAATATTGGTACCATAAAATTAACGTAAATGTTGCTCTTGTTGAGTAACAGGGATTGTTGAAAATTTAATGTAGAATATAGCACGTAACGTTCTTGTGAACAAATGTTAGGAAATTTAATAAAGGCAAAATGCTGGCAAAGTTATGTGTTGCTCTTCCAGTTTTATAACAGTAAACTTGATAAAGAATGTACAAAGTAAAGAATGTAACAAGGTTTTAAGCAGCAATAGCGCTTACTGTTAAAGGCTTATATTTTTGTAACTAAAAAGAAGTACAACCTCTAAAGTACACCAATAAAAATTACTTGTAGTTTAGAAAGCGATTGCTTGGTTGAAATAACAGTAACTGAATAAATACAATAACAAATAACATATTATTTAAAATTGTTTTAAATTGCTTGCACAACAATCAAGAAACGTAACAAAATAAATTTAATTTACTCGATGTATGTCGCACGTGTAAAAAATGGCAAGAACGATATCAGAACATTCAGGTTTCTAATATTAAATCTCTGGTGAAAATAGTGTGTAGAAAGCAATATAAACTTTCGAAAACTTATAATAATTGCAAAAAATCTTACGATATTAAACTTTTTATAATAAAACTAACTAGTACGATATAAAATGAACTGATACTCACCACCATCGATCACAACGTTCCTCATATTATAATATCTAGCTCGATGTCAAATTTTAAGTCCATTTTTTGTTACGTTCTTTGAAACATTGTGCGGAAAAACGCACACGTAGACAATAATACAGTAATATATAAAAATTTTATCCTAAAGCCCTTAGCTAAAGCTCAGCCAATAATAATAGTATTAATCTAAACTACCGTTATGAAGGTAACTCTTTACTTTCAACAAACTGTGTACCTAAACAGGTTTAAACACTTGAAATAATTTCTAACAAGTATTTTAAAACTAATATGTAGACGAAAGCTAACGTGACTCAATTGCTATCTCTAATATTGGCTGTCTCCAGATATCGCTGCTATTAGGAAAGCTGCAGATATCATTTCAGAGAGTACATGGGGCAATAAAAATAAATAGACGAGATGTAAGGAGCAGATGTCGTGGTCGTTTGTTTGTAAAGTAATCCAAACCTTGTAGCGCTATTCGTTACATTAGTTTCATAATTAGAGAATTTCAATTAGTTGAAAACGTTGTTTTAACTAATGAAAACATATTATTATGCATATTGTCAACTGTGATGTGTATTATCAATGGATTCGATAATTAGATATTGTGTAGTATTTCCAAAAGATAGTTCTATAGTATTATTTGTTTAGAAAACATCAACAGGAAGTAGAGCCACAAGTGTTTATAGTTCTCTTGGAATTAAGTCGACTAACTCTAAATTTGTACATGTACATGTTATTAATGGTGTTTTTCAAAAGTGTTTGAGGAAGCTTAGAGGGCCGTTTCGATGGCAATTCATTTGTTTAGATAGCCATCAAATCTATGCATTGTTCAAACTAAGACAAAGTTAATATTTTGTTAGTGCTTCACTGCATAAAGAAAGCGATAAATTGTGGAAAAACACACATTGATTTAGAAAATGTACAGAATGTTCAGAGTTTTGCTGTATGTTGGGGGGTGTTAAATTACAAGTATTGTATAATAAATGAGGCCACATAAATACTCTGCTGTGGAAAAGTGCGAGTTACAGAATAGGTAACGGCTAGTTTCTATATAGAGTATAAACCATTTACATCATTTGCTCACGCATATTTTATACCTAGAGAAATAATCCTTAGTACATAGTAAATTAGTTCCTAAAACATAAGCCTTAAAGAACTTTTTAGGGGATACACTTAGTTTAAGAGGCACTTTGAATTTATTCACTTAATGCTTAGGCTACAGTATTGAGGTTATTGGAAGAAACGTTAACAGTTTTGAATTTAAAACGCTTCGTATCACAATAACTGTACCTAATATAATTGTTTGAAAGCATGTACATACATTAGAAATGTTTTCTAAACTTAGCCTTTTTATTTAAATTGTTAGCTTTAATAGTATTACAACTAAACGGAAGTAGATGGAGTCTACTATAGTATTCTGGGTTGGATGTAATTCAAATCACAGTTCGACTAACACTGGCTTGCTATCAAGTTAGGTTCTCAGATTTTATTTAGTTTGGTTAATTTAATAGTAAATGTTAAGTATAAGTAGTACATATGCTTATATTTTATAAAAAATATTAAAATAGTTACAAGAAGATTATTTATAACATATCACAAAAATTCATCTATTTACATAATGAAAAAAAGCTAACATATTTATTTTTTATTTTATATTATTTCATTTTTCCATTTAAAAATATCATATATAAATTATTAAACATGTACGGTATATTAATATAAAGTAAAAATAGATATTATGTGATTACAATTACAAAATAGAGTTCAATTAATGTGTGTTTTTTTATCAGAACCACAGATATTAAGGTTTACCCTTTTCTGGACACCCCTATGGACATGAGCGTTTTTTAGTTATAATTTAATATATCAGCAAATGTGCAATTTCTTTTATTAAACATGATAAACATTTATCAATATAATAGTAGAAGATTAGTAATAATTCAATAGTTTATGTATGATAACGTCTTATTAAGTCAGGCACTTACGAGCAAGAACGTCACACGCGTAGAGATGAACTGCCTATAATCGTCAAAAAAATCCGACAGAGTTGCTGTATTCAGCAAAATCACACCAATACAATGTGATGACGTGACGGTTGTCAGCGACAATTTGGCAGGCGGAGATATTGTTCGTGGCTCAGTCCTACGCGGTGCTGATGTTGAACGTTTCACATAACCCAGGGTACTTATTCAAATATATTTCTACTTGAAATATTCTTCAATAATGCAGAATATGTTATAATTACATGAATATTATCCATCATCCTATCACTCGAGGAGCTGAAACAATGTTTGTCGGTCTGTATATCTGTCTATTTAAATATCGAAAATTACCGATTACTAAAATTATAGTTGCATGCAGTTACTTCATTTCTATATAGGCAACTCTGAGTTCGATAATGATGGAGTCATGCAATTTGGCTGAGCATTATTGCATATTTTTGAATTGCTATTAACACAATGAAATAAGATACATACTTAAAACGGAGAAATATAATTTTGCTATAGCGAAGTTCCACCTTATAAATTATATATTGCAAAATGTAAGCATTTCAGTGATACACTAAGATTCCTACATCTATCTACATATCAGAGTGTAATGACAAGTTTCTATGGAATTAGATTAAGTTGATAATGCGTTAGATGTTGGTTATAACATTTTGAAGTACAATACTGAGTAAAAGTTAACAAATTCATTTAAGTAAAACATTTTAAAAAACAATAATAATAAAACGAGTTTTAGAGTAATATTTTTACTGTAACTAGTAAAACAATTAGAAAATTAAAATATATATTATTTGTTCCTTCTAGTCAGTATGAAGGTTTTAGTAAAAAAAAAAAAAAAAAAAAAAAAAAAAAAAAAAAAAAAAAAAAAAAAAAAAAAAAAACTTAGACTATTTAAAACTTTTTTTGAACATAGTAGTATACATGTTGAAAGGAAAATATATAACATAAGTAGTATTTATTTCTTTGTTGCGATATGTGAATAACTCGGGGTAATATCGTTAAGGTTACAATATAAAAAATAAATATGTTACAGCGTAGGGTTCGTTACAATGGACATGAATTTTCATTAGAATGTTAAAGGTTTTAATCCTAGGTTGGTTGACAAAAATAATATTGAAAAGAAATGTTTACAAGGACGACAGGGGCGATAACGTTTAAGTAGTCTCATAAAATTCACAACAATACAAGAGTTTCATCGTCGGACATGAAGTTTATGAGGGGTTTTCATTGCATATTATGTGTGTACACAATGTATAACTCGTATAAAACTACGGGAAACTCTGACAATAATTTATAGCTCAACAATGCGGTAAGTATCAGTAAAAGAAATTAAATATTCAAAACAGTTATGGCTTATCGTTAGGCGAAGTCTGTCACTTGAGGGGCTGAAAAGTTTAATTTCTGTCTCTATTTTAGTCGGTATGATATATCGAGAACGAACCCACTTGAGAATTTTTTACAAACGTCATTTCATTTTTATATATTCAGAAGATAAGCAAAACTGATGGTGAATCTAAACAGACATATAAATAGACAGAAAAAACATACAAGAATGAAATTTTTCCAGCCTCTCGAGTGATAAGCGTCACTAACATTCACAAAATGTGAACTTTATAAACATGAATGAATATGTACACAATTATAATAGTAAAACGTATGGTTGAAAATTTAAACGAAGTATAGTTGAAGAGTAAATAAAGGTACTTAGTTCATACCCGCTTTGTAGCGTTGATTTAAGTAATGTCCGCTGGCAAAGGCTTTGTTATGGCCGGCTAGTTAATTCCTTTACGCATCAAAGCCACGGACTTCAAAAGGTTGATTCATTCAGTAGTTATAGCTATTTGAATTTAAAAACAATTGAACAATGTAAATTATTAAGTATTACAAGTAAACACCAATTTTTAAGTACCTGTGATCAAAGTAAGTGTACAAAATGTTTCCCCTCCCATCGTCTGGCAATGTCCTAGGCGGTTTGTAAAAAGCCATCCACTGCATTTTGAAGGTAGTCACGAGGTATATCTTGAGCTTCTTGGGACTATGAGATTTCTTAGGTGCGCCAAATCTCGAGGCTTAGTACGATAAACTTTATTCTTTGACGTATCCCCAAAGAAAAAAAATCCAGCGGAGATAAATCAGGGGAACGAGCAGGCCACTCTACTGCACCATGTCTTTCCAATCCATCTGCGAAGGAATATTGTATCCAAGTATTCTCTAACAAGGAGAGCAAAGTGTGGTGGCGCGCCATCTTGTTTGAAATAAATTCTTTGAAATTGTCGACCAAGAGCAGCTTATAGTGCAGGAATTATCTCATTTTGGAGCATTGCTAGATACGAGTCACCATTTAAATTACCATTGATAAATAATGGGCCCATAATTTGATTTCCTGTAATACCTGCCCAAACGTTAAGTTTCTGTGGATGCTGTGTATGACTCTATCTGCCACTTTCACATTCTAACAGTAGTTGTGTTATTGGTAATAATTATTGATTCCTGGCTTCGATTACTACATTGTCAGATGATGGGAGGGGAACATTTTGAACACTTACTTTGATCACAGGTACTTAAAAATTGGTGTTTACTTGTAATACTTAATAATTTACATTGTTCAATTGTCTTAAAATTCAAATAGCTATAACTACTGAATGAATCCACCTTTTGAAGTCCGGTTTGCGGCATTGTTACTCTGCTAAGTAAGAACTTTAATTTGATACCAAACTTGACCTATGCTGCTATTTAAGAATTTTGTCTGACGCCTTGTGGACCGTCCCCCAAAGGGATTATCCGGACGGTAATTGGGCAGATGTGTGCGTTACTATCACCAGTAAGCACATGTGAACTTTGGTATTTCTTTTCTATTGTGGTTCAAAAATTAAAAAAGAGGTTCCAGACTTAATTGACACCCTGTATATATTTTAAGTAGGAAATTGGTTTGACGAATGCCGGGACGATTGTGATGCAGGTTTAATACGATATAATTTTACAAGTTTTTATTGTTACTAAGGTAATGCTTATTCTATGTTATTTTAATATATCATTCCAGTATAGTAGGCAGATCTCGTAAAAAATAATTTCCGCTGTCAATTTTCTCTTGCTGTTTAACCAATATCCGTTGTTCTTTCAATCGATAGGAGAATATCAAGGGTGAACTGATTTTATACGTCTTCTTGAAAACCTAGATCCATTGCTTTTAAGAAAGAATAACTAAGGTATTTTAATTTAGCGCAACATTAAGTATTAACATGGCTTTAAATGAAAAGACTACAATTTACTGATACGTTGAATCAAACATTTTAAAACATGTATCTATCCGTTGCTCTTGGCTGCATTCATCTAACAAACAATGCACTTATAATAGTCCCCGAGCCGAGGAAAATTTACAATTTGCATTATATACCTCCAACGTGGTTAGTCTTTAAATCGATAGTGAAATTTCCCATAAGAATGAAATTTATAGTCAGTTACTGAAATTTTTGTGGCTGTGAAAATATGAGGGTATTACACGCGATAAAAAATAAAATGGTAATTTCCCCCCAAATTATACATTGTTAGTTTGAAAAACTTATATAAAAACGTAAGGGACATAAATAAATTTTATATCAGCATCCTATATGTAAAAACAAACCCTTAAAGTAACGATTATCATTATATTTAAGCCTACCTGGTTGTCTGGTGGTGATATAATAGTCGTGTGTCTGATGGTCATTTGTAAGTGTGAAACTAAAGTTAAATGTGAGAAAAGAATTGTCGTTTCATATTTTAACCCTTTTGCTACCCTCACTTTCCAACTTCTACCAGTAGTAGCGAGGCGAACGATAAATTCTTTCTTAGAAATAATTCTTTTATCAATTCCAGGAAAACCCAAATTGAGTGTTTACAGTGCAATGGCTCTAGGCTCATATTATACTATACCTTTATTACATTTTAAACTTGAATTATTTAGAATTAACGCAATGGTCTGTAACTGAGTTTCCTATATGTAAACTCTATTTACTAAGTCTGACAAAGATAACCTACTATCGAAAGGCCAAACAAATAAAAAATTATAAGTATTGGTTTGCATGTTTTCAATGTAGTGATTGAACTAAGAAAAGCCAATAATCTTTAACACAATAGTCTGATAATGACACTCTAATGTTGATTGACTAATAGGAAAGATCCTTCCGTATTAGCTCACTGGCCTGAGAATCTGTTGGACTGATGTGGCAGAGTTAGGCTCCAAACCACTTAGCATTAGTCTGATTGAAAAAAGCCGACTTGAATTTATCACTTTGACTTTTCCCGGTTGTTGTCTTCTAATCAAATTAAGGAAACCAACCTCTGGTCTTATGATGATCGTGTTGACCAGGACACGGCACTCAAAGGTAGGTATTGACTTTTACACAATGATATTTTATTGAATGAAAACGTTTAAATTCATGGTATCCGGCCATTTAATTGCATTTAAAAGTCATTTAGTAAAACAATAAAAACACTGGCGTTCCTAGTTAAAACAATTGATTTTATATGCAGAAACATTAAACTTTTATTTCAACTTAACAATGTTAATTATATTTATTAATGGATATTTTGATACATAATACCTGCACTAGGATCAGCAGTGTATTTATTGACTATCCCAATATTTAATACTAATAAAAGTATGTGTATTTTTGTGCGTTTTAAATACACGTAAAGAAAGTACATTCAGGGGTTACCATGAAATAGGTTATACTCGCAGAATGTGTGAAATATACTTTTAGATTAGTTATTCGGGATATGTTCTTTATTCTCACAATTAATGATATGTTGTACTAACAAAAGTATTCGATAAACGTTTTACAGATTTAATTCCCTAATTATTAAAAAACTTATTACACTCATATTGAGTGTCCATATGAATATCTCATAATTTCTGTTAACTGGTTATGAAAGGGAAAAAGAATAAAATAATGGTGTAAATAACGTTTCTGAAACTGGACAAGAGGTTGTCGCATGGTCTAGTGAGCGAGACGTAGAGGAAGGTCGCATCCTGACTCTGACCGTAGGAATATTGATTATGGTAGGAATATTGATAAATAATTATGCAAAACTGTTGATCTTGTATCATTTATCCACATCACTCTGCGTAATACAGTGCTAGATAAAGAATAAGAATATTAAGTCTAAAGAAAATGTTTGGATCAAGATATTAAAAAATTATTATATACTCTTTAAATAGGAATACGTATTTTTAGTTTCGCCGATGGATTGAAATGTTGAAAGCACATTCTTATATATAAGCTAAATAAACAAAAACCTACAGGGGCTATACCTTCAAACTATTATTTGCTTATTCTGTACAATGTATGCATATTTGTATGAAATGTAATTAAATGGTTGCACTTATTTACTTTTTTAAAGGTCGCGTCAGATCTATCAAGAAGGATTCTTTTCACATTAAATTTTGTTTATAAATGCATAATTTAATGGTAATTTACAATACTCGGAATTTAAAGGGGACTCTATACGCTTATCTAACTGTGTTAAGTATATGCAGATTTTCTTAAGAACCATATAAGACTAATAGAGCAATGATTTTTGATTGTATGAAAGCTTTGCTCAAATATTCTCTTAAGACTTAAATATAGCTTTAATTATAAGTATTACTTGAAAACAACAAGGTGTAAACAAAAATATTGGTGTTTCTGTGAACAAATGTTGGGAAATGGAATACAGGCAAAATGTTGGCAAAGTTATGTGTTGCTCTTCCAGTATTTATAACAGTGGAGTTGATAAAGAAAGTACCAAGTAAAGAATGTAACAAGGTTTAAGCAGCAATAGCGCTGACTGGTTAAAGGCTTATATTTTTGTAACTAAACAGAAGTAAAACCTCTAAAAAAACAATAAAAATACTTGTAGTTTAGAAAGCGATTGCTTGGTTGAAATAACAGTAACTGAATAAATACAATAACAAATAAACATAGGATTAAAATTGTTTTCAATTGCTTGTACAACAATCAAGAAACGTAAGCAACGTAACAAAATAAATTTACTTTACTCGATGTATTTCGTACGTGCAAAAAATGACAGAAGGATATCAGAACATTCAGGCTTTCTAATATTAAATCTCTGGTGAAAATAGAGTGTAGAAACCAATATCAATTTTCTAAAATTTATAATAATTGCAAAAAATAATTACGATATTTAAGTCTGTATATTAATAACTAGTATGATAGAAAATATTGAAAAAAAAACATATTTAACTTTGGTATGGTTAAAAAAGATAAAAAAGCTTCATCAAGAGTAGCGTAAGAGAGTTCAATAAAATTTTATGCTGGGGGGGGGGGGGGGTGGGGGGGGGGGGGGGTGGGGGGGGGGGGGGGTGGGGGGGGGGGGGGGTGGGGGGGGGGGGGGGTGGGGGGGGGGGGGGGTGGGATAAATAAGAAATGTAAAAAAACAAATGTTACAGATCGCGCTCAGCTAGTTAATAAATTTATTTGTTGTGCTATTTTTTATGGGCATCATGACACAAGATCAATAGGAAACACTAGTTAACGCTTGCATAAATACTATGGAATGACATGCACCATTGTATAATAGTAGGTTCCATAGATGTACCGATATGAAAAGAGACAAACATACAGAAACATTATTGGTCTGGACCTAGCTGAGCAACAAGAGTACTCAGGCATATATTATAAATAACAATCCATTGTAAATATCAATATCTCAAGAGATCAAGATTATGTTTTTAAGTAGTTACCTTGATTGTTGAACAGTATGTATAATAATAAAAAATAATTTTTTAATTTACCTTCTAAATATTCCTGAGAGTGTACTATTTAATTTATTATATCAACAAGCGCACTGTATAAGCAATATAGAGATACTTTACATGTCAGATGGAAGGCAGATTACATTGCTTGAAATCAAATTCGTGAGATATTTGTAGAGAGTTACATGCATCAAAGAGTGTAAAGTGCATCTTGAAGTAGATTATGACAGTGGTATGAGCATTGGGGTGGGTTAAGGTAGAGGGGACGTGCGAATATGCAGAAACTCAGCACTCGGCTCAAGGAAAATCTAAAGAAACTGAAACAACCCTTGAGTTGGAGTTATGAGTGTTTGATATGTACAACTTATTCCTGTGAAACTTGTTGAATCTATTTCCTGGAAAAGTACTTATTTATCTTCTTCAATAACAAGTTTATTTTACCGACATAACGCGATTTCTCGTGATATTTAATATTTCAATAGCATTATTTTATCCTATCTCAACAATATTTTTGAAGTGAAAACTTCTTTAGGCGCGTTGAGCGTTTTGGTAGAGGGTAAAATCCTCGGTTCGCGTCACCGACATGCTAATGATACTAACCTGCATGAAAAAGTCAGTCTCGCTGTGTTTTTTAACCGTAGACTTGGCCGCGGACTACTAACCTGCATGAAAAAGTCAGTCTCGCTGTGTTAAAACTGTCCCGGCGGAGTATGAAAACAGACTGCGAAAATCAGTGACCTTTACGGCTTCCTCTCGCGATTTAAAAGTGAAGCCAATGTCGTACAATTCTGTAAGATGCGTCAAATTAAAGATCTTAATATTGGCAATCTATTGGTTACATTTTTAAATATTAAAAAAATTTCGAAATAATTTTGATTATTGTTTACATTTTACATAGCGTTTACAATGACAAGAAAAAAGTAGTAAGCGAGGATTTTTTTTATTTTTTGGTCAGACAAAATTTGTCAGCGAGAAAGTTGTGTGAAAATAGATGAATATTTTTTTTGTAATTTATCATTTTTTTATTGGAAGTTTAGTTTAGCCTGTAGTAGCGTATGAAGTGATGAGTGAACGTTTCTGCCGGAACTGTAGTTGGCGCATTGGCTCACTGATACCGTATTAACTCAATAAATTAGTTTATTGTGCAATAAAAATACCTTTACGAAAGAAACAAGTTAATTTAACTAATTTATTAGTTTTAAAAAATATTGTGGGTTTAATTGTTATTGCAATTATATACTTTATCCGTAGCAATAACTGGATTATTTACGACGGTGTTCAACTCACTGTTGTTCACTCGGTGTTTACTCACTTGTATTCTATGTTTAACTAACTATTAATTATACAGATAAATGAATAATGAAAACAACGAATATATTTTTAAACATTTTTAATATTTGTACGAATATTTGTACTTAAAAATTTAGCATTATTCATTTTAATTATGTTTTTAATATTTAACCTCTTCATCATGAAATGAGTATTATTACGGTATAAGATTTATCTTACTAGCGTGGTAAAATAGATTTCTAGTTATTTTATAATATTTTTTCATGGATTTTAAAATTGGAAAATTAAAAAAATGTTTATAATAATTTTATATTTTATGAAATATGTTCATTTATTGTTTTTATTAAGATATTGTTAAGATAGTTGTATATTAATTATTTTTTCAACCACTTTGTATTTATATTTTGTTCATGATTTGTTTAACCCATCATATGTAACTAATAAATAAAACATAAAAAATTTCATATAATCTTTGCATATAGTTTTAATTACTCTCAACTTAATAGTTCCGTTTTCACTTCTATCGGCAGTCCCACGACTGCTACTGTTTTTTTTTAAATGTAATTGCAAGATCCTTACAAATATTATCAGTCCTAAGTTTCAAATTTATGGATAGTATTTTAAGTTTATGACTGTCAAAATAAAATTAATTCTCCTCATGGGGTCACTAACCGAAAATGTATGCATAACTTTACCGAAAAGCATACCCAGGAAAAGTTTTATTACATCGAGAAGTTGCAAAAAATACTTGTAATATGGGTAGCAATCTCATTTCAACCGCTCTGAATATTTGATATTTATGCAAATGATTTAGTTTTTCCATGTAAGAAAATGAGGCATAATACTTTCTAAGATGATAAGTTATGTGTGAGTGAGGACTTTACCTTTTTGTAAAGAGATGTGTGATAAAACGAGGTTTAGAAAACAATAAGTGCCAAAGTTAATTTGCAAACAAACTCAATACACCTATAATGGAGTAATTATCCCAACATATACATTATTTTACAGTAAATATACGTGTAGACTTTTATAATATAAACACTGATATGTGACTAAAGTAAATGGAATTCTATCCTTTGGCAAGACAATGTCTAGAAATATTCCAAGAAAAATTTTTAATTAGACACCATTTCTACTAGAAAGAGTTCTAAGATATGCTTTTAATGTATCAATTTCTCTTTTGTATTACTATCCGCAAGTAATTTCGTTAATAAAACAATATAGGGATTGAAATTTTGCAGTCAATCTCAGTGAAGGATGTTAATGCATAGACCTTGCGACGTACCTTGTGTATATACTTACGGAAAAATCAATAAGTGTTCTGAAATGTTTATAAAATTGTCGAAACAGTTTTATAATACAAATTATTTTACAAATTCATGTAAATCTTATATAGAATTTTCTACTTTTTTAATTGTGAAGAAAAAAGTGAAAACCTGGCAAGAAAATTTGTCTCATGAATATCTTGGTTAACCTCATTGGTAAGTTTAGTACACAATCTCGGTTCTATATACCGGCCTTTAAAAGTATTTAAAAACTCACACCATAGCTACTCATGGACAAAAATAAAAAAACTTGATTTTTAATCCATGTAACTCCTTTTACATTTATTTATGTACAACATTTTTTATTAAGAATGTTTTTATAGATAACTACGTTTGGATTGTATGATGAATAAATTATTAATATTTCTTCTGTCACAAAACCTACCCATTTCTTTAGTATGAGGTTGAGGAATATTTTATTTTACTTATTTATTATAATGGTGCCTTTATCCATAGCTAATACTTATCTTATAATGGCATCTACTCTTTTAAAAGGACAATGCCATACATATTTTATTTACTTGTTATGACAATTCAAAAATATTTTTGTTAAACTTATTTAATAATAAATGTTTAATTTATAAAAGCTCACTTTTCCATCACGTTCTACTTGATTTATATTTAAACGAGCTACAAATCCTATTGGGACTAATGATTTCCCAAACATTCATACTTCGCTTAACTTGCTGTTGCACTGAATGCGATATTTTACGAGAGTCAGATATAACGATATGCTTGATTATTTTGAATTCAAATATAAATATAAATTACAATTATAATACCTCTATATAAAGGTCAAGCCTCTCACTACACTTGGCCACTTCATTGACAAATGCTCATTAAAACTCTTTTCGTTACACTATTATTTCACTTCAAATGCAATTTTAACAATTTATGTAATATAACTAACTGCTAATTTCTTGAATATGAAATAGAAGGAACACCTATTTGGAAACAATAGTAGGGCAGATATATCATTCATTGGCGTATTGTATCTATGAGTTGATTTAAAAGTTTTTTTTTATATGGAATTAAAAATATATCTCCACATCTGTCACACGATATTTCGAAAACAAACTGGCCTAAAAAGTTTGAAATGCTGAGCGTGATCTATTATTTTGACATGCGTGTTATGTGTGACCATGATTGCACCGAGAAAATCGCAAATACCTATTTATAAACAGGCTGAGTACAATATGAGATTTTAACTAGTGAAAATTAGACACGTAGCCTGTGCATAAAGTAAACATTAACAATGATATATTTTTAAGCCAATGTAGGTAGTAATCTGTTACAAGATATACTTTCAGCTCACTCCTCTGATGTCGTACCCTACCTTCTTCTGATCTTTATCGCAAATATTATTAACTAAACACGTCTATGAAACTAAATTTAATGACATAAAATTTGAATTTATTATTTGGCCAGATACCTCGATAAAGACTTTCTTTTAAGACTTTAAATTTCAAATGAAACTGATATAAACTTGGATGTCCAACCAAGATAATAGTTGAGCACCACTGAAGACTATAACTCAGTAGGCTGACATAATTTCTTCTTTATGCCAGGTGGGATGTAAGAGATGCCTTTTCTGTATGGATTTCTGTCTGCTGTTTGCTAACATGAATTCTCGAGATGTCCTAAGTATATAGATCTGTAGCTCATTCATAAGTCACTAGCTCTTCTCAAAGAGCTATAGACTTGACATTTGCAACCTCAGTGAATCTTGGTATTGGGAAGTGGTATGACGTACCCTTGTTTATCACTTAGTACGGGGAGGCAAAGTTGTACAGAGTAAAGCATGAATATAATTAACTATCCAAATATATTCGGATAATGGAAATGCCTAGATAATGGAAAGTACTCCGAGAATAACTAGGAGCAATGCGTTGAATGTATGGAAGCTGATCCGCCTAAACGCTGGTGAGAAAACAAAGAGTTTTCTATTGGTTTTCACATCAATTTAGATAGGCTATACAAATATTAAAAAAACTGTACTTGTAAATAACGAGAGTGATTGTGTACTACACAATTTAAAAAATCGATAATATAACGTTTATAAGTAATTTTGTATCATGGAATTTACCACTATTCATTATAATCTATTTCTTAGCCAACAGTAATCTTAAACACAATTTACATATCATATAATAAAAGAAAACTATGTTTTTCCTAATAATAGAAAGGTAGAAGTGTTCTTATGCTTGGATCAAGTAACAGAATTAACATGCCATGCCAGTTTTACGAGACCAGCGCCTGCTCATTACTGTTACGTCACAACACTAGCAGCCCGGCCTGGGATTCTAATGTGACCATGACTTAAACTTTACTTTTGACCAGACTGGCTCATGATTCACTCATACCCGGATGGAACTTACTAAAATATTTTCCGTCCACTGATAAGGACTCAAGCATCCGAAACTGAACCGTATTAGTTAGAAAATCCTTCCGTCTTCGATATTTTATAAACACATTTTCAATTTTAATTTTGAAATAGCTAACGCTAACTGGGTACCAAGTAGATAAGGTTTGACCCATTATGACTGAAGTAACTTATTTTAACTTTTATGTGGCAAAATTTATATTTTGTTGAATTGTTTATTGAAAATCAAAATCATAAATTCAGTTGTTTTTATCTCTTATTTTGAGTTCAGGATTAATTTAATTAAACTTTATTCCAATATAAGGTGCCAAAAAATTTTAACATAAAATTAATGAGTGTATAATGTATATTTCTTTCAAGATTATTTAACCACGTCAGTGCTTCCTTGTAGATTCCTCTGAAGATCGGTTGGTATCCCTTCACTTTCTTGCTCTTATAATCACATATTTGAATTAATTTTCTTCACAATAGTTAAAGCATCTGGCATCTGGGAGTATTGTGAATCACATGCTTTGTCACGTCACCGAATCTGTGACAGCCGGCGCATTGTTAAGTTTACATAATCCTTGACTCTACAACTCTTCCATTCTATTAATACATTTTTTCATCTTAACGAATTCCTAACCCTTAGAGAACATTTAGATATAAATTTTATCTCTAATGTTAATTTCTACATCTTTAAAATTCTTAAAACGCATAGCCTATATTCCTTATACATGTATGGATTCGCAGAAAGCAATTTTACTACTAAGAATTAATTAGGGCTGGTCCGCCTATTTCCTATCATATAATTGTTTCTTATTTATTTACATTATTAAATTATTATTGATAAACAAAAGTATAAATAAGCAATTTTTCCATATAAAAAATTAAGCACTATTTGACAGATGAAGTGAAATATGAATAGCTGAACCCCAGATCCATCAACTGTGAGTTTAACATGACTACGTATTATTAGCAGGGTTTATTGTGATAATCACCAATAAAATTGTAATTCTTTCCGAGACAATTAGAGTATATTTACGTCATATGTTCTTAGCTTTATTTTTAAGGAGTATTTTGGATATTGGGTGTACTAATATTTCTAAGTAGTTTAACAGTTCTATACTGTTCTCATGGTAGAAAAAATTGGATAGTTATAATATCCATGGTTCCGGATTTAAAGAAATAGCAAGGGGTCGTGCTTTTCTGTTGCAAATTGAATGCTAAAATTTTCTTAAGCTATTTCAGAGCAAAATATTGAAAAGGATGATAGTTAAACACATATTATAAATATGAAATTATTTGTAAGTATAAATGAAAGCAAGATATCGAATATCAATTTGAAAACCGATATTTATAAAGAGACGCATTTCAATATATATTACGGTACGTAACAAACAGGAAACAAAACCAAGATCCTCATAATGTCAAACATTTGTTTGGATGTCACTTGTAGAATGTAAAAACAATCTTGGATGGAAGTAGCGCGAGTGAAATATTAAAAGAAGTTTATGGATAACAAAAGGGTGGTATATTGCAGTCAGAGTTTTATATTCACACAGCCATGACTATAACTTTAGAATTTATATTCACCTTGTTGTTACATATTACCACTGTACATTATTCTCTTTTGATATTGGTAGTACACCGCATCATAAAAAAGCATATAATCGTGATTTATTATTATTACCATATCAGTATTCAATAACATTCTTTGGTAGGGTGTTTTAACAAGGCTACACACACACACACACACACACACACACACACACACACACACTGAGCCGGTTCAATACCTATATCTCCCCGGCTCATGTGTTTTTTATATAGTGTATGTGTGTGTGGTTTATTGGCTGCAGAGGCCACTGACCTTTTGAAGGCGTTTGGCTTTTCCGGGAGAGTGGTCAAGACTCCGAGCCGTGGTGTACAAGTTAGGAGTAGCTCCAGATTTAAAATTTTTTGGTTTATTTAAGTGTTTTGTTGGATTTTCTGAGCTGTTTTCCTTCTAACATGTGCGGCTAAGTTTACGGCCCCTCACTGATGAGGTCCAAGAGATGAGCTGTTTTTCTCTCCCTGTCATCTCTCCATCATTGCGTGGTCGCAGAGAACCTTCTCTTTTGCGCTCTGCTGAAAGGACGGCCACCATGATGGACATTACTGCTAGTCAACATCTGTGATACCCTGCTCATATTCTTTATTTTATTTGTTATTGTTATTGTTGCCATTTATATAGTTTATATTTTGTTATTTAATTTTAAGTTAGTTTTAGATATTATTTAGTTATTTCCTTGGATTTCATTAGGAGCCCGCCCTTAGCCGAAGGATACCGGGTGGAATTGGCATTTCTTGTTTCAAATTATGGCGTTTCCAATTTTTGTATGCAGGTGCACCTGACAAGAATTGTTCGAGGTATATACAACTGCAGGCACTTTTATTTATTTATTTTTTTTTTATTTATAGTATAATTATATACCTTTTTATATTGACTGGATAGGCCTATGTTATGTTGTCTTAGTGAATGAACCTGAGTATACTGACCACGGTGTTCTTATTTTCACCTAGTTAGTTTTGATCCGGCATCCCGTTCGCCACCATGGGCGCGCGCTTCCCTGATGGTTTGCTGTGGGTGTGCGAGCGGCGATGTTAAGGTTTCAATGGTAGCAGAGCGTGGTTAGCTGCTCCTCTCAGCTGTCTCTCAGTTCTGGTTTTGTTTGTTGGTGTAGGTTTAGTGTTAGGTAGGGGGAGGTCAGAGTACACAACTTTTTTTATTAGGAGCTCGCCCTAAGCACAGGATACCGGTGGAATTGGTTTAGTGTCTTGCTTCCTGCAGACTTACCCTTTGCAGGGAGCAAGGGACTCTAAAATTGCTTAAACCGCTAAATTTATCTAACTGTACTCTACTTCTCCCCCTATCAATGTGTTGTTTTGTTATATTTATTGCTTCTGTGTTTGTAGGTTGTGGTTAGTGTATATTTGCAGGGTATCCTTCTATTAGGTGGCAGGTATTAAGTTCTTCACTTGGACCTCGTCAGTGTAAGCCCTTTGTGAGTTGAGTCCACTTAGGTTACTAAGTAATTGTTGCGTACGCTTTGTTGTATTTATTTTGTCTTAATTGTTTGGTATGGCGTTTTCCCCTGGTGCCTGAACATCTGCGCAAGCCCGAGTTGGTTTTTGAGGTCCTGGGCGAGAGGACAGAAGCCCGAGGGAGATGTGAGGGCATTAAGAGCTCAATTACGGGCTTGTATAGCGTTGGACCGCAGCTGGAATGCAGAGTTCCAAATTAATACTGAATTTGAGTTTTGTAAAACCCGAATGGAAGAGTTAGAAGACGACATTAATTTTGAGTCACTTCCCATGTCCGGGTCAGCAAAGGCTAGATTGGCATCTCAGCTTTTACATTGGCGTGACAGAATAGTTTTACTTATGTCAGCTCCTAGTTTAGACTCTGATATTAAAAGTTGGGCTTTTTCGGCCAGTAACAAATTAAAACAAGCCTTAGATGGTTTGAGTGAGGTGCGCTCGGTGAAAGAGAAAGGGGTACTATTTAACCGCTGTCACTCCCACGGAGGTTTCCCACTACCATTACTTTTGCTAACCATCCACCGGCTCTTTCTTTCGAGCCTCCCCAGAGTTACTATGTCTCCGATGGGTAGTGGCCCTCCTGAAGCGGCTGGTGAGGCATCATCTATAGTTGTGCCTTCTTTTTCCAGCTTTGGCAAACTGCCCCATCCTTTGGGATGTTTTTTACAACACTTCCCCCAGAGTTGATGGGCTTGATCACTAATTTACTTATCCATTTCCTTCTGGAAGTTTTTAAGCTAAAAGAATTTCCTGGTATGACAGATGCCATGCTTATGCAGATTTAGCGCAGTTTTCCTTAAGGCCGCTTTTTGATCGCCTTCTAGACTGCCTTAAGAGAGGTGCCACTTTTGACCAGTTTCCACGCCGAGATCTTGGAGTTCTTTGTACCTGCTCGGGTTAGGGAGCGCTTGCGGGTGGAACGCGTTTACCGTCCCTCAGGCACCAGACGAGACGTTGAGCCATTTTGTCGGGGAGATACGGGATGTAGCCCGGGTGTTGCGCTTGAGCTTGAGCGAAACAGAGTTGGTGAGGCTTTATTTTGGAGGGCATTAAACCTGAAGAACGCTCCCCGTTTGATTTTTTGTAGCCGTCCCGCATCTTTTTGCGGATTTGGACCGCCTCTCCATCATCTCTAGAGGGGTTCAGGGATGCGGATGATCAAAGGGAGGCCATGTCGAGGCATCTTCCTCACTTGCCTCCGGGGCCGGTCCATGCTCCGGTGCAGTCTGAGCCAGCAGCTGCTCCTTCCCGTAGGCAGCCTCCTACCTGTTTATGGCTGCAAGCAAGTGGGACATATTAGACCGTTTTGTCCACTTAATAAAATAAACTAGTAAGCTTGCGGACGAGTAAGCCCGACTCGTGCCGTAAAGGTAATTTTGAGGGCAAAAATGTACCTAATTTTGATGGTAAAAGGGTAGCTGGTTTAATACAGAACAGAAAGAAAACAGAAAGAAATAGACTTGGGGACAGTTATCATCGTTGGCCGAGAGGGGAGGTTTGCTGCTCTGGCTGCGCAGGGAGTAAGGGCTGCCCGCTCAACCTGCCCACAACTGGATGTGCTTGTGAGGAATGTTGGTGCAGAAGGCCCTGGTTGATTCTGGGTCAGCACGCAGCCTGATTTCTTTGTCGTTTTTTTGAAGATCTAAAATCCTCTGGGCTAATACGGCAGGTTGAGCCTAGTTCACTTATCTGCTGGACTGCTTCACGCACACCTTTACCTATTATCTGTAGTGCCCAGATTCACATCAAAATTAATTATTTCTCTTGGGATTGGAGCTTTTTGGTGGCTAAGGACCTGACTTTTCCTTTCATCTTGGGAGCAGAGATTTTATCGGAAAAAACTGGCATGATTTTGGATTTGGCCTCCAGTCATGTTTTTCTTTGCTTTCGCCAGGCGGGTGCTCGTTCCCTTTTCAGATGTTGAGTCTCGTGGGACTGCTGCCTTAGAGATGGAAGATAAGAGCTTGACTCCTCCTGACCAACTAGGACATCTTACGGCCGAAAGAGGCTGAGGACATAAGGCAGATTTGTTCCAGTTTTTCTGAAGTCCCTAACTGACAAACTGGGCACGACCAATCTCTTGGAGTACGAGATTCGTCTTACAGACACCCGTCCTGTACGTTCCCATCCATATAAGCTTGCTCCGCCCAAGATGGAAATTCTGAGAAATATGATTGATGATTTACTTAAGAGTGGGGTAATCGAGCCATCTTGCTCAAATTTTTCCAGTCCAGCGTTTCTAGTGCCGAAACCTAATGGGAAGTCCAGATTGGTCCTGGATTATCGAAAGCTCAATGCTCAGATAGAAATTGACTCCGTGCCCTCTCCCCGATTTGCATTCTGCTTTCGACTGGTTTGGTAAGGCCAAGTATTTCTCCATTTTTGATCTTAATCAGGCATACCATCAGATTCCTCTAAAACACGAGTCTCGACCTCTCACTGCCTTTTGTGTGCCTTGGAATTTGTACCAGTTCACCCGAGTGCCAATGGGCTTGGCTGTGGGGGCCCAAACACTCACCAGACTCCTGGCTTCTATCTTTCATGATGTCAAATTTAAGTTCGTGTTCAACTATCTGGATGACCTGCTTGTGTACAGTGAGAGTTATGAGGAGCACTTGACTCATCTAGAGGAAGTTCTAACTAGGCTGCGAGAGTCTGGCCTTACCGTCAATCCTGAAAAGGTGAGTTTTTGCTCAGCCTGAAATATCGTTTCTGGGTCATCTTGTCTCTTCTCGAGTGTTTGTATGATCCAGAGAGAACCCAGGCAATCAGGGAGTTTCCTCCTCCTAAGGATGCCAAGGGGATTGCCCGTTTTGTGGGAATGATAAATTTTTATCGTCGTTTCATCCCCAATGTTGCTGAAGTGGCGGCCCCTCTGAACTCTCTTAGAAAAAAGGGTGCCAAGTTTGAGTGGGGTGAAGCGCAACAGGCTGCTTTTGAGCAGCTGAAAGAGGCAGTGATGCAGCCTCCAGTCTTGGCTATGCCTGATTTCGGTCGTAAGTTCGTCTTGCAAAACTGATGCTTCCTCCTTAGCCGTTGCTTCTTCTGTTTTATCGCAAGAAGTAGATGGTATCCGGCAGCCCATAGCTTATGCTTCACGCACGTTAACCCCTTGTGAGAAGAAGAGTTGTTCTGTTTATGAGCTGGAATGTTTGGCTGTCGTGTTTGGAATTAAACAAGTTCAGGCGTTACCTAGAACATAAAGAATTTTTGTTGGAAACCGACAACCAGGCACTTTCTTGGCTCCTTGCCCACCCCCGTCAGCTCGGGAAGATTGGTCGCTGGGTAGTCCAAATTTCTGCCCTTAAGTTTTGAGCATGACTTAAAATTTCTGCCGTGACAGTGCAGCACGTGCGAGGCACCCCAAAATATCATAGCGGACACTCTGTCACGCATGTATCACTTACCCAACGACCATCAGAATTTATCAGAGCCGCCATGTTGGTGCGTGCTCCTAGACTTTCCTCTGGCATTTTCGGACATTGTTCCACACCAACTTAAGGATCCCGAGCTGACTGCTATCATCAATGAGCTTAAAAACGGAGGTGCCCACCCTCCTTATTTTCTGTACCGAGGTGCTCTATGCTGCCGTGACAAGCAGGCGGAGAAAACCTAAGTTAGTGCTGCCAAGCATTCTTGTACCGATGGTCTTTCAGTATTTTCATTCTTCTCCTGTGGGCGGACATCTAGGAATTCATAAGAACCATCGCGAAGATTAGGGATCAGTTCATCTGGAAAGGTATGGACCCGGGATATTGCAGCTCGAGTACGTTCTTGTGAACTGTGCCTCGCTAAGCAAACCCGCTCAAAATACCAAGTTGGGTCTTTTGTCATCTGAGGTGGCGGAAAAACCTTTGGAGAAGGTTTTCATTGACTATGTTGGGCCTCTCCCGCGTAGCAAGTCCGGAAATAAGTTCCTACTTGTTTGTGTGGATGCCTTCTCCAAGTTTGTTTGGTTGTTCCCATTGCGGAGTGCTACCGCGCAGCTCACGGTGCAAGCACTTCGTAACCATTTTTTTCAACACTTTGGAATCCCCGCCACCTTAGTTTCCGATAATGGTTCACAGTTTGTCTCCAATATCTTTAAAAGAATGTGCTGTTGGGCACGGAATCCGCCATGTGACTACTTCCCCTTTCTATCCTCAGCCTTCTCACGCCGAACGGTTTAATCGCAATCTTCGATCTGCTCTCATTGCCTTTCATGCGGAAAATCAGACCACCTGGGATCAACAACTACCTTGGATCCAATTTGCCTTTAATACAGCCCAGCATGAAAGTCACAAGGCGGTACCTTTCGAGTTATTATTTGGCTTTCTTCCGCCAAACAACCCTTTTGGCGAACCTTTGGAAAATTAGCGATCTTCTGCCAACTCCTGGTACTCCCAATGTGAAAGCCACTTGGGAGGCAGCCAGGCGGAATCTCATTCGGGCTAGGGAGTTAGTAAGGAGGAAGAACAACCGGGGTCGTATTGCCAATCCCTTCCAGGTGGGGGATCTAGTTTACTGCAAGCTCACCCAGTCAGTTCAGCTGTGGATAAAAGAGCTGCTAAACTTTGCTACAGGTGGACTGGTCCCCCACCGCATCTTCTTGAAGTTTCTGACTCCGGTGACTGCCCGACTGGGAGATCCTCAGTCCGGGAAGATTTTCAGGAAGGCGCACATATCCCATCTGAAGCCTTGCCGGAGTCATCCGTGATTTCTCTTTAGTCTGTGCAGGAGGGTTTTACGTCCAGAGACCTGATCACCTCTGCTCCTTCTTCCTGATCAAGGTTCCTGTTTTCTTCTTTGTACCCACGCTACTCTTGGAGGGATTTCTTGCCTCCAACTGGATTTTCTTGGTTTTTCCCTTCTGCAGACTTAAGGGTTTCCGGTTGTATAATTCTTCAACCATTGGGGGGAGAGGCATTTTCGTTTGGTTTCTTCATTTTTGAAGAAATTAACAGAGGGGAGTTCCTCCTTTTGGGGGGGGGAGTCTGAGCCGGTTCAATACCTATATCTCCCCGAGGCTCATGTGTGTTTTATATAGTGTATGTGTGTGTGGTTTATTGGCTGCAGAGGCCACTGGACCTTTTGAAGGCGTTTTGGCTTTTCCGGGAGAGTGGTCAAGACTCCGAGCCGTGGTGTACAAGTTAGGAGTAGCTCCAGATTTAAAAATTTTTTGGTTTATTTAAGTGTTTTGTTGGATTTTCTGAGCTGTTTTCCTTCTAACATGTGCGGCTAAGTTTTACGGCCCCTCACTGATGAGGTCCAAGAGATGAGCTGTTTTTCTCCTGTCATCTTCTCCATCATGCGTGGTCGCAGAGAACCTTCTCTTTTGCGCTCTGCTGAAGGACGGCCACCATGATGGACATTACTGCTAGTCAACATCTGTGATACCCTGCTCATATTCTTTATTTATTTGTTATTGTTATTGTTGCCATTTATATAGTTTATATTTTGTTATTTAATTTTAAGTTAGTTTTAGATATTATTTAGTTATTTCTTGGATTTCATTAGGAGCCCGCCCTTAGCCGAAGGATACCGGGTGGAATTGGCATTTCTTGTTTCAAATTATGGCGTTTCCAATTTTTGTATGCAGGTGCACCTCACAAGAAATTGTTCGAGGTATATACAACTGCAGGCACTTTTTATTTATTTATTTTTTTTTTTATTTATAGTATAATTATATACCTTTTTATATTGACTGGATAGGCCTATGTTATGTTGTCTTAGTGAATGAACCTGAGTATACTTGACCACGGTGTTCTTATTTTCACCTAGTTAGTTTTTGATCCGGCATCCCGTTCGCCACCATGGGCGCGCGCTTCCCTGATGGTTTGCTGTGGGTGTGCGAGCGGCGATGTAAGGTTTCAACACACACACACACACACATATATATATATATATAAATATATTATATTATATATATTAATTTTGTAGTAAACCTTACAAGTTTTTTATTCAAAAGATTTATATAGAAGATATTCACTAAAACTTAACATTGAAGGATAGTAACTTAATCCAAACATGCTGTGAATATATGGATTCGATACCTTGCATCTTTGTATTCAAGATTTATTTGAATGTTTGGTTCAACATTCGATTTTACCACTGTATCTATAAGGTAATTCTGTTATTTTTATTAACGTATTAAAAAAATTATTTTTACTACTTTCACTGAAATTCGATCAAATCAGACAATGCAAGATATTTGTTCTAGATAATCATAAAAATTATCTGGTCAAACGTTGGAAATTAAGTTTTGGACATATTTCATCGTTCTTTCCTCTCTCAAAGACTCTCATATTGCACATCTCAAACCATATTAAAGTATCCATTCAATAATATAAATACCACAATGAGCTTTAAATAAGGAACTGACCTTGTAATTAATTCATTGTATGTGCATTTTTCCTAATATATTTGATGATTTATAATTAATATAATTATTGTTTTGAATGCTTTTACGCCTCTTTTTGACAGTGAAAGCTTAGTATCTTTCGTATTAATTATAAATATGCATCAATTTTTACAATTATTAACAAAAATTCTATATTAAATTATCTGCCAACTCTGAGGAATTTAAGAAATCTCCGTGGTAACTCCAATTACGTTTATCTAGGAACAAAAATAATGAAGGTCACCCACCCGAGTCATCCTTAAGCCCCGTTTCCATTTAAACAAATTTGTATCGCAACACGTTGCGCAACATGTGCTTCCGAAACTTGTTTAAATGGAAACAGTCTGCAACATGTTGCGCATCATCTGCCGGGGACAAAATTGTTTCAGGCCACCGTGAAACAAAACATGTTGCGCAACTTGTATCACGAACTATTGGAAACAGGCTGCAACAATGTGCCGGGACTTGCGCATGCGCAGTACTGTTTACTCGCTGTCAACTTAACCTCAACGTTAACCGACACGTGCTCCTTGTTCAAGTCGTAGCCTTTACATTTTTTTAGTTACGGTAGAATCTATTATATTATAATTATAAATAGAATAATTAATTGTAACATTTATTGCGATGGAGTGGCCAAAGTGCAAAGTGGCAAAATTAATTGAATTGTATGAGCAAGAGACAGTTCTTTGGAACATAAAAAATTCAAGTCACAAAAATTCTAACACCAGAACTGATGCACTTAAGAGAATTGCAGACGTTATGGAGAAACCTATTGAAGAAGTCGAGAAGAAGCTTCATTGTATAAGATCTCAGTATATGAGAGAGAAAACTGAGAAAAGTAAGAAAAGCGGAGCTGGCGTTAACGATATTTACGTGCTTAAATAGCAGTATTTAAGTTTACTGAGTTTTTTATAATCAACTACAGAAATAGTTGCACACCCGAGCTCACTGAACCTGGTAAGTATATTAAGACAAAGTAGTATTTTCTATAACATTTTAATTAGACTCGTTAGTAAGTTTGTACAAATCGGAATACATATAACTAGGTTATATTATAAGATTTATTAATAACTGAACAATATTATTTTGAGAGTCGAGTATCACACCCGATGTTAATGTTACCACTGTATGTATTTTTATTCTGCACTTAAAACTAAGGTTTGCTATTTTTTGTGCACTTTAGGTAAAAGTACTGTAGGATGGTTGTTATAAAGCCTATGCTATATAAATATATCTTAACGTCAGCTATGTCACTTTTAAAATTAAAAAACGGAGGGTTGTCGCTAACATTTCTCCAGGAGTAATAGGTTTTCGATATTTAAAACTTTTCATGATTTTCGGTGCAACAAGATTAAGTAAATTTTCATAATCAGAAGCTTTCATTCTCAAAAAATTATAAAAACCGCTTTGCATACGTAAGTCTCTCATCAAAGAGTTATATGCTCCTTCCGTTTATCTATTTGCTAAAAAGCTTCGAATCCACCATCTTGGACGTTTACGCTTTCTTTTTAAAAGTTGGAAGTAAGTGCCTGCCATGACCACGAAAGCTGAGGTAGAAGCATTGCTCATATTCACTCGCGAAATTAGTAGTTAAGAACTTAGAGAACACTATACTGTATCTTTAATTCTCAACGCTGTACTGTTGAACTCTACGCTTACAAAGTGTTGCAGATGTTTCAGGGAATTTAGCCGGTCAAACTTTATGTGCCACAAGTTGCGCAACATGTTTCAGCAACTTAAGGCTGCACAAAATTGTTATCTCGTATGTCTCTGGGCAATATAACTTGAGTCCATCGTCTCTGTAGTCCTGCCTAACCAAACATTGACTTGAACAATTTTCCATAGAATAGCTGTCAATGCATTAGAATTTTATCTTGTTTAGGTTGTCTCTACTAAGAATAACACTGTCTTGCATGATTTTTCTCCAGTTTCTGTTCTTGTCTGTTTGATTTGAGTGTACCTGTACCTAAGATTTCACTTTTCTTTTTTGTCTGCTTTTCTTCTACCCTTCAAGATATGCAACCATAAGTAACATTAACATTAGTACAATTGACATTTAATCGTACGATATGTATAAATAACAGAAGATATTCCTTCATTCCTTAACAATTTCATTAGATAAATGCTAATTCACATAACATGGTGCGAATTGGGTTGAATGAAAAATTCAAGGAAGTTTTGTGAGACCAACTGCTTGTTTCAATACTCAAAGAACTGACTTATTAGTCCTTTCTAGAACGTTATATTAGTCAGACAAAACTTTGTAAGTTGATCGAAAGTGATCGAATATATAACGGTGTATTGAAAGTTTTGATTTTAAGGAGACTGTATATTGCAATCCTGCCTCGTGAGTCATAGAATAAATAACTCATGTTATCAAAATGGAAAATATATTTAAAATAAAAATAAAAAAGGCATGTGAATTCCAACCAGAACAGTTTAATTGTAAAATAATTTTTAAAAAAGCGTTTGATACATTCTGTGCACTGAACTTCACAACATTTTTCGGTGAAGACGGAAAATATTTCCTATATATAACATAGGATTACAATGAACTATTCATTACCATAATTTTATCACCAGAAATATAAATAGTTAAGAGCAAAATTTTACATTTAAAAAAGCTCTGAGTATGAATGAATATTACCATTGCTATCAATGGTGGTTAACACCGGAAGTACGCTGTGGGAAGGATAAATTGTATAATTTATATCAGTTTTTTAATAATAAATGTGCCATGTAGGAATATTTTGAGTTAGGTTGAATATCTCCATCGGTGCCAGTGGTAGTGAGGACTGTGCCATTCGGGGATATTCTGAGTTAGAATAAATATCACCGGGGGTTTCAGCCGTTGTAGAGGCTGGATGTTCCCTGTAGGCTATTGTGAATAATAATAAATAATAACATTGATGTCAATGGTGAAATATATTGGAAGTGTCCTGTGGAAATACACTAGCATACAGGTGATGTATACACGTCTACCACTGTGATTTATAGCCGGCTTCAACTTCTCACAAATCTCTGTGGATAAGGCTAAAAGTGTTTCCCAGTCCTAGTAGTTCACATACTTAGCAGCTATTTATATTGGCAGCATGATTTTGGCCCCATAATAACAATGTCAAATTTCAAACACACGCATTTCACAATCATCAAATTCACAAATTTCAAATTCCAATCATATTAGAATTATGTTTAACGTTTAATTTTAACAATATATTTAGTATGTATAAGCATAAGCTTTTTACTAAATATTAGTATTTTTATTGACATAAACACTGTGGTATTTTTTGTATAAAGACTTAAAAAGTTTAACTTCTACAAGAGAAATAAAAAAAATTCCTCAGATGTGTGTATTAATTATATCTTTAACACGATATATCACATGAGTTCTACCTAACAAATAAGCGCGTTTTCGTTTTTGAGTTTTAAATTGTTCCTATCATGTAAAATATAATTCATTTTATGACAAATCAGTGTAGTACGTTCTGTTCCGTATTGTTTTATTCTAGCTATATAGAATCATATAAGAACTATAAAAAGGCTTCTCATAACATTCCAATAATGTGAACGAGAAGTGCTGCTTGTGAAACAAAAGCCATTTAAAAACAATACGTCCTAATTAGCTGTACTCTTACAGACAACACCTGTGTGCGTGGGTTTTGTTCACAGATTCTGAGGCTGTTGGACTAAAAGAAAAGCATAACTTAGTACTATAAAGGCGCTGCTCTTAACTTCTTCTTTCATGTAATGGAATTATACAAGGTAAGTTATAAATGACTCTCCAATTTACTATTTTGCCTGCCTCATTTATTGCCATTCATGGATGGATAGGAAACACTTTATACTGACTCACTGGACATTTCGTCTGTCACCATAGATACGCCACGTTTATATATAAATACACAAAGAAAATAGGAACGAAGGAGAGGTACAATTAAAACTAACGTTATGGTTGAAAATATATTTCATGAGAGAATCTAAATTGCTATTCATTATTAGTTAAAAAATGGTAATATATATTGCTTGAAATCATAATATAAATCTCGAAATCATAACATTAACTTTTGGTCCACTTTCTATAATTTATAGTAAACATGTCCATAAAGTATTTATGCATTCAAACACGATATTATCTTGGCTGACATAAAAAGAAACTTTCGTTAAGTGAAATATTAAAATTAATATTTGAGCCGAATATTTTTTCTCTTAACCTGCTGCATATACATACTCATGAAAAATTTCTTTTAAACATCGTTAAGTATGATTTTTCCTAGAAATTTACATTTCAAACTAAACAAATTAAAACCAAAATTAAACCTGTGGGTAATGGAAAGCGTCTATAAAATCCTAATTTTTCACTGTCACTCTTGTTGACAGAATTACTCATGTTGACAATAAATTAGCAATGTCAGTCGAAACTTTGATGTCACATCCTTGATGATTTTAGTGGAGGAGAACTGTACTACAAACACCACAAACAATCTAGCGAGGATTATGACATTTCAATTAATAGAATGTTTTTTTTTCGCTATCACACAATTATTATTGGTTTACGGTATCTACTGACTGTAGCGATTTTATTTTAATATTTAAGTTAATATTAGGAAAAATATCTGTTCAAAAATATATCACAGTTCACAAAACTTTAATATGTTAAGGTATTTTTATAAGCGAGTAAAGCTTACTGTAATATTTTTTTCAATATACAAAGTTGGTTTTATTGGAATATCGTCGGTAATCAAAATTTATTTTCTGTTAAATCAAAGATGTATGACATGATTACAAATAATTTTCTATTTAAAAAACTTGGTGACTAAATATTAAAGGTGTTTTATTCTTTTACATTATTTCAGGTATATAAGTATACCACAATAATATATGAAATAATAATATATCAAATTAAATACACAGTTTGGTCAAGATACTGGTGCAAATTAATTATATCCTTACGTAATAAGTTTTAAAAGCTAAAAGTTTTTAATTATTAAAACTAATAACTAAAACTTGTCCGTACAATCACCAAACTTTAAGTGCTCTAAAGTTGTAATTGCGAAAATATTTTAATTAATTAAACTAATTATTAAAACTTGTCCTAATATTTTATGAGAAAGTAAAATCACCAAACTGGTGATTCATTAGAACAGACGAATTTCATAAATCAAAACTAATCACTGAATGTGTTGTGAGGCTCTCATCTAGAAAAAGGCTAATTAGTTTGTTAATGTTTTTGAATTCTAATGAAGGTTTATATGAAGGGAAAAACAGAATACTTTTCTTGGACACGTTAGGATTACATTAATATTTATTTCTCATAATAAACATTTTGCTGAAACTAGACAGCTGTTGTCACTTAAAAAAGTATATACATTTTTAAATTTAAATTTAATAAAATACTAGCAATTAGCTCCAGGTTTTCACGCAATTCTGTGATACTGAGCTGTGCCTGCTATACAAGATATACAATATAGTACTATTAAACAAAAGTTTCTTTAATAATGAAGGTAGCAAGTCACAAAGCGAACACACTGCGTTGAGACAGTGATAGATGTGATAAGCTGTTGAGGTGGAGTAGGAGATATGACGTCACAGCGCAATGTAGGGATCTGTGGTACAATAAACAACAACCTAGTAACTTGGGTAGGTACAGCTAAACAGTTTGCATAGCTGTATCGATTCTGTGATACTGAGCTGTGCCTGCTACACGAAGAGATACAATAGAATACTATTATGTGGTTATGGATGTGAGGAGTAATTTGGGAAAAAATCACTCAATACATACTCTGCTATTCATAGCATATTTAACTGCAATGTATCTAAAGCATACCAATTACTTACGGTTATGGCACATAAATGAATATCCAGCTAACTAAATGCTTTTTTATTCAACTTCAGCAGTATTTCAGTAACTGTGACAACCAAACTTTTAAATTTTGTAAACAAACCTTTTAATTAATTCATTGTTTTCTGTTCTTAAAAAAATATTAATTATTCTACAACACTAAAAGATAAGGTGTTTTTTTATTTAGAAATGTATTTATTATTTATGAAGAAAATAGTGTTAATGACTTAAATCCACTATCATTTCCTCTAAACTAGCTCAACTAATACAAACAAAATCACATCTTTTGGAAATGCTTGAAATTTTTAAAAGACATAGATAAAATAGTGCCTTATCATTTCAAAAGATTTTAAATATATTTAATTCCCATATCTGTGATGTTTCCTTCTTGACAATATTATTTGAAAATTAATTCCATTAGGCGTTTTAAAACCAACAGCTGTGTACAATAAATTTCACATTTAATTGAATACATATATGTGCTATTTAGATAACCAAAGATTTATAGATTTTATAAATCAACCTTTTCTGACGATGTCATATACGTAGTTAGTAAATGTTATAATTCAATAAATGTTTTTCATGATAGTACTTTAAAGTTTATTACAATCAAATACTTCTAAACAATAGATTGCACTCGGAAAATGTACGTAGCTGCTATGTCATATACGGATAGTACACGTATTTCTTGTAACTGCTTTTTTTGCTTTACGTGTGGAACTATTTGAATCTGTCCCATAATTTAAAAAATAAGAACTTCTAAAAGCCTAATTAATATTATTAAAAGATATATTGCTTCAAGAGCTAAACCATAATAAAATACTAAGAAAGACACGTATTAAAGTCAAATCTGTTAATATAAGAACACTTTTTAATACAATTTAATGGAAAGTAGACATTTTGACTGATTTAACTGTTCTGAACTGAATTTAGTACAGTACGTAATAATTAATTTAGTTATAGTATTTAAAAAACAGTAAACTATAACCGTAAGTGCTATTAAACTAGTCAAAACAAAAGCACTTTTGATTATTTATTACAATTTTCCTATTAGGTTTTATAAACATGCTAATATTAAACAAAACATTATTTTTAAACATTATTGTTTCATTAAATTTGCAAGTTAAATTAAAAAGAATTGTTACTATTCTTTTATTTAAAATTAAAATTCACGTTAATTTTAATTTTATATATTCGAAAAGTAATAAGAATATTATATGAAAGTGGTTAAAGGAATATAAAACAAATTAATGTAAAACATCAAATTAAGAATTAGATCATATATTTTCTTGACTTTAATTGCTATTATTAAGCTTGGTCACGTTGAACAAGGTAAGATTGCTTGAGGCAGGTGTGTGACTTAATCTGCCCAGCAGATTAACATTCTAAGAGCAGGATTTAGGTTTATAAAAGGATTTAGGGAAGAATAAAAGGCAAGGTTAAAACTACAATTATTTTTTACACAAGATTATATATCAAAGCATTGTAGCGAATCACATGTATGGTTTTAAATGGAAATATAAATAGGTTAATTCATAGTATAGGTAAAAAATTATAGGCTACACAGTGATTAACGAAGATATGCATTAATTGTTAGAGCTCATGCTACATGTAAACATAATGAAAATACGTCACATAAACATGGGTCCGGAAATGCTTCGTTAGCGAATTACGGCTAGCGGAAGATATCGCACGGATTTCATCTTACCTTGTAAAACTAGGTCTTGAAATTCTAGTACGTAGATAAAGAGGTGAACTCCATCAATCATTATGATTTTGAACTTACAAGTCGAATAAAACAGGTCACAGAACTGTACGTTAATTAGAGTTTGGGTTAACCAAATGTCAAATACAAAATTTGGAATAATAAAACAAACTTTTTTATCTTTGGGCAATTATAACGTTGTTTTTACATCAAGAAACAGATAAAAATTGTGTGATAAAAATATTAAAACGTTTTATTTTGAAACCAATGATGTAAATAAAGTACACAAATAATGTGAATAGATGTTAGATTAAAGAATTTTTTCATAAAAATACAAAGTTAAATTGACCAGAATAAATTATTGGTTTTTATACTGCCCGAGGATATTGGTTTTGTATTTTCCTGGTATCATCGCGAGTGAACTATGACCAACCGTTAAATAAAATATACTAAAGGATTACTCGATGAGTGTTTAACCACATTCAGTACTCCAAGCGATGGCTATTGTCTCCTGGATGTAAATGGCGTATATTATTTTTGTTTATGTTAGGGGTAGCGCTTTTTAGTGTTATTTACATTTGTCTTTGTGTAACGTTCAACCCTTTAGAAACACGTTTTGAACTAATACGTAGGCTATGGTCAACAACAACAAGAATGGTTTCCTCTACAATAACATCATGTTGGCAAGAGAGGTCATACCGAAACTGCGCTCGGAAGAAGTGATCCTGATTCGCTTAACTTAAGAAATGTAGTCCTTTTTTTTCTAGCATTTGGAATTCTTTGATAAAGATAACAAACTCTGTATTCTTCAACGGCGGCCGTAGCACTGACTTGACATACGCCATAAATAACAACCATTTTGTTGTATTCATCACTTATAGATATGTGTGGCATTACTAGTCCAATAATTTAATAATTACTACAACAAAAAAAACCATTCCTACGGGGACTGAAACTCAATGAATACGAACAGAACAATACGCAAATGGGCTGTAACTCAGTTTAGAGAACCGCAGTCTTATCCTTACGCTACGGATATTCACAGTTTTAGAAGAATAAAATTAAAATCTTTTTTAAAAGGAAAAAAAGAGGAATACAAAATATAAGGACTTTATATTTGTCCTATAAAATGTAAAGCACTTATAGGGCCTACGTTAACAACAACACCAAAGAACTAATTAAATAATAATTCAACCACAAACAATACTAAACTGTATTAAAACTGTGTAACTACAATGAGATTTAAATAACAATGGTTTATTAACAGTAATAATATGATGAAACTATATTAACATGAAAATAACAGTTAATAATGATAAGTATGGGAGTAATATATAAATACAAACAATAATAAAGACGTGATAACAGGTCAACAGGGGTTATCGTTGTTCTTCTTAATATTACTAGTCTATTATTATGAAACTTTTTAAATATTTACTGGTTACTAGGTTTCAAAAGTATAAAAAGTAATACAAGAATATTTAATAATAATTATACTTTTACCTTAGCTACATTGTTTCAATACTATCAACGTTAAGATCCTGCCCACTGAAACTATATTTGCTGCGCCTACTCATTTCATACGCCTTCGGACTCGCCCAGATAACGTACGCTCTACTAATATCGCGGTTCTCGTTGCACCCGAACTCCTGCTGCCTTGTTTTCTCTTGTTCTCAACATTACAACTTAGTAAACATGTACCTTTACGTCTTGTACATGCTGTAACCATTAAAACGTTTTACTGAGTATACTAATAACGAATTTAAGAACCAAAATCATTGTGTATAATTTGTGGTGTATTCACTTCTGTTATAAAGAGAGTTTTATTTTTAAAATGAGTTAAGAATTATATAATGAAGTTCGTATAGATTTCGTGCTTCTTACTCAACATTTCTTAAATAATTGCACTGTTAATAACAGCATCTTTACTATTATTATCTTTACTATTAAAATAAAGTGTATTTCTTTTATTGAAAGAATAAAAACGAAATGTGCCATGCTAACGCTTGGTACATTATGATATCCATCAACAAATACACTTAAAAAGAATGTAATTACGAATACTGACGACGATTCCTTCCTACAAAATATATGGCCGAGATAATGTCACGCATGAAGCCAAACTTCTACAACATTCTTTGTTGTTCTAGAACGGTTAGGTAATGATATTGTTCTCAAGTTCAGAGGATCTTAAACGCTATTGCAGATAATTCAATGTAGACTCTCAACTGTATTTTTATGAAACAGTTATATTGTTCACTTATTTCAGTTAAATTGAGTTGAAGTTTTTTTAATACATTTGTTAATTTTATTTCAGTAGAAGATTATACCATAGGAAATGTTCAATTTCTACTCAATTAAATAAAAATACGGAAATGTATTGTGGAATACGTTTTAATATTAATTTATTATCCAAAAAGATATAATTTAATATTTTCTGAATAAGTGTGTTATTTGGTGACAATAATATTATACCTGGTAGATACCCTTTTTGTCGATCAAAACATTCTTATTCGTATACAAATCTTATATAACAATAGATTTAACTTAGGAAATATTTTTGCACGAATATTACATTATATATTATTTAATATTAGACTATAGTGGCATGATGTACTAAATTATTATTTTGTAACACAATTCCGTTATACAAACTATTCAATATTTCCAGTATTTAAGAAATTATAGATTAGGAATTGTTATAAATAAGTTTATTAAAAATATACATTTTATTTGTGATAAGGTTTTTATCATCTTCACAGTTTTATCCAATTATATATACATAAAACATTTAATTACTATTGGATTTTCCAATTTATAATCTGTTACCTTACACACACAAACACACACACACACACACACACACACACACACACACACACACACACACACACACACACACACACACACACAGTAATAATAATTACAGTATTAAGAAAAAAAAGTTCAACACAAAAGTTTCACACACTGGTCTAAACTAACATTAAAAGTTTTGCATGTTTAATAGGAGGTGCTCATATTTTATGATTCATGGTTTAGAATAAAAGTTAAAAACAATAATTTTCCTATAAAAGATCATACATATAAATCTCAGTAACGGTTTAACCCGCAGGGGTGCCTTCTGGCTGGTTTACACGTACCAGTTGAACCCAAACTGGGCACAGCAAAACCGATGTATTACTTTAATCTGGACAACTTTATGGATGTCTAGGAGCGGTACATCATTAAACGCAAATGCAGAAATTCTGGGATGCAAAGGTAATTCAATAGTTCTAGTCTAATGTGAGGGAAAGTACTCAGTATTTATTTGTAAGTCTAATCGTCATAACAGATTACATATGGCAAAACAAAATTATGACGGTTCTTGTTCTGAACATTACTTAAATTGAAAAAGATATAGTATTTGCCAATAAACCATCTACACAATGAGTCTAATAAAGTGCATCGTTTAGGAAAACATCTTTTCGTGAAGTCTGAAACATAATATTTAAAGTAGTAGGCGAATACCATATAAATGGCTAATCAGAATAAAGTTGGATGATTAGGAGAGAGTCAGGTAAGCAGCTTACTCGATTCCGCGTTACAACGTGATAGTGCAATATTATGTCTGTATCAGCCTCTTTCATATGTTTCCGAATATACTAAGTCGAATATACTTAAAAATGGTTCGTTATTAAATTTCTATCATATTACACTATTTTTATTAGTTTTTAATACATGACATTAGTTCATGAAGTTAATATAATAGTAGAGACTTTTAATATAATCTTATGACTAAATTATTATTTTCGTGCACATTGTTGCTACAAATTCAATGCAAGATACAGTTGGGGAATTAGAACATGAAACTGAAAGTTTTTTTGAATTTCCAATCGATGGAAGTCGATTAAGGATTTTCTTATTTGTGTTTATGGCACCTTTAACTCTATTGACATTTTCTGTATACTAGTAGATGTACGAGTAAATAATTCCCCCCTTTCATATGAATATCATGTCTTTTTGAGGTAGGAGCTAAGCGTATTGTTTCAAAAATATTGCTGAATTCCATTTCGTATAACCCTATTTGCTATAAAAACCACTCAGTTGGAGAGCCATCGGCAACCATGCTGATTGAAAGAAGTGATGACCTCACTCCAAGGAAATATATAGAAGGTAACTGCTTCAGTGTTGCAGAAGAGAACGTTGAAGGACATTATATAGAAAGGTGGTTGTATTCCTCAAGCCTTCTAGTCACTCATGCTTAAATATTGATTACCCTGATTTAGCAATGGAAAATAATAAGACAAATTGAAATAGGAGATTAAAGAGGGATGTTACAAATTGGCAATATATTTTGAAGTAAAATACACCTTAAATCGTGTAAAATTATAAGTAAGACACAATACGTCTTCGTCCCAAAAAGCCTTAATTCATAATTTTATTATCATAAGTAAAGAATAGTACCTACAATATAAATATTAATATTTTAATGCAAGTATGTGTCTGAACTTGTATGTATATTCCATTGCTGTCATATATAATGTAAGTGTATGACTATGTTGAGTTATCAAACCACTCATAGGCATACTCCTAACAGTTAAAGACACTTTGTAAATCTGGCATTCGATTTGTTAAAAAAAGCTACACAATGCAGTCATCCTTGATTATAAACAGTAGATAACAATATGAGAATAATCAAATTTAATATAAAACTAATTCCATTTCATTTGGTACAAACTTTGTTGGCACCTAATATTTGACCTAATAGTAACAGATTACCCTCTCTAATGTAAGTTTTATACTGCTCTGGCAGATAGACATTAAATATTTGGAAGAAACATATTTTGTAACATTACTGAAAAATAATGCATATTCATGCATAAAATACATTAGCAACAGCTGCTCTCGTATTAAAATAAAGCATCGTATTGGTTTAAACGGAACAACACTCCTATGATACAGGATAAAATAGTTAGTTATTGAATGTTGAATTTTATGATGAATTGTTTTAAACCTGTTGTTCTTACTCCATCGCATACTGCGCACCATCATATGAGTGTTATTAGTAAAATGAGAAGAAATAATGCTTGCCATATAGGATCCACAAGGGTGTTATTTATAGTATTACGAATTAATAGATTTTTACATAAACACAAAGTTAAATGTAATTGAAAGATGTGATCTTATAACGACTTAGGTCAGCGGCAGGAAAATAAAAGAAAGTTATACCCAAAACGAGGCCGTAAATGCAACATTAAAGTCACGTGCAGATATGTCTCTAAACTGGAAACATTTGTCGCGATGAAAGCCTTATGAAATTCGTGGATAGAATAAAATAACGCCTTTTCAGATCTCTGCTAACTGATATAGTTCTGTCTGTCTGTTCTCAGTGGGATCCATTATTTTCAAAGCCTTTACATTTATTTACTGCTACCTCTTATGTTATAGAGATTTTTTACGAGAATTTCAACTAAAATCATTTTATCAATGTTAATTTTATATAATTAAAATTAAACTTTTTTTATTAACATGTATTGTTAAAATCTTTTTAGAATTGTAAACCTTTTGGTATAAATGTAAAATTCCGATAATAAATGTAAAGAAAATACACTTTTAAATATTGTTTACATTATTTTGTTTTCTTTCATTATTTTAACTATGTAAATTAATCCAGCCGAATAGTCTTTTAAGTATTAAATATTAGTTCTCTACCATTACTTCTATAAAGGTGGTTCTTTTTGCATATTTAACATGTACATATTAATTGAATTATGATAACTAAATGTTAAATTATAACTTGCTTCAAAGGGGAGTAAATCCTATTAAGAAGTAAGCAAGCTTATCAATAAGTAAGTAACTGGGAGTGTCGATGGTCGAGTAGTCTAAGATGATGGACTTTGGGTCTGAGTTAGAGATAGCGCAGGTTCGAATCCTGTCTGCTAAAAAACAACTATTAAATAGTACGTTAATAAATTACTCGTGGTATTTTCTTCTACATTTTGCAGGGTACAGGATATAATGAACATAACAATTAGTATATTGAATGTTGAGTTTAACTCATTATTAGAATTCAGATATATGACAATATCAGAATTGAGACGTTGCAGTCAGCGGAAAGTAAAATGGAGCTAAACGCAACGTTCGCTTTAATTAACCCTTTCCATCTGAGCTACGTTATGTGCAAAACTGTGAGGAAAGGAACTGAACGGTTTATTGTCCATATTTCTATAAAGAGAAATAGAGGAAGTAAAGCAGGAAGACTTATGTTTGTAGTGGATATAAATATTATTGGATAGAATTATTATTTGAAACAAATTTTTATATAGGGGTTATTTAAAGTAATTTCATTTAGGTTCATCTTGAATTTGCAAATAGAAGGAATGATTCAGAACGTTTCATGAATTCATACCATAATCGCACGCATACTTTTGTCTAAAAATCCCTCTAAATAAAAATCTCTAATCCTACATCTGCGTAATACATATAAATGCGGATGTGATAACTACTTTATTTAAAATTAATTAAACCAGTAAGTGATGGTTTTGGTCAATTTTAGCTGAAAATTACATTTATTCCTCGCCTATGATTACAATCTCTAATTAAATGGATTATAAACGGATCCTCATTTACCAAACATTTATTTAAATTGTTCTTTGATACATAGTTGGATAAGCTCAACTATTAGTTAATTAAGTACAGGTAAAACTTATCATTGAATATAAGTTTAACAGTGATAGATTAACTATTACTTTGGACGAGGTTCTGGTCTATTCTAAAATTAATACAAGATCTAAGTTAGATTTCATCATTTCCACCAACGAAAGGGATCAACTTACATAGATTATTAACACATTGTTAATTAACTAAAACATTTGCTTTAACTGTTCTTTGTTACATAATGCTATAAAAAATTAATGGTTAAGGAAAGGTTATTATTTAAGGCGATGTATTAAAAGGTAATATTGTTTACGACCTTCAGTTTATATCGGTTGTATCATTATTTTAACTTAAAATAAAATAAAATAACTATTTAGGAATTTTTTTATGGGTTGCTCCGACATTTTTAAAGGGGGAATGAAGCAAATAATAACGTTTCTTTCTTTTAAGCTTTAGTTCAATACACCATTTGACGGGGTATTACATTTAGGAATACAAAATTAAAGATAGACATATATAGATTTTCTGATTCCCTTTATACTAAGTTTAATAACAATCCTTACATTTTTCCCTGTCTGAAGTTTTACAGACTCTTCATGTATAATACTGTATAATAACATAATATAATAACAATATAACAATGTATAATACATATATTATAATTTTACTACAATAAATGATCATGTTACTAAATTTTAATGAAAGTAATACTTTTCCAAATGGTTTTTTCTATGAACGAGGCCTTTCGAAGCCAAAGATTTAATCATCAGGCGACTCCACGATAAAATTATATATTTAATATAGAAAGCTTTAGCTGTTCGCTGTTTGTTAGCTCGTGCATGCCGGAATTGCCATAATTATATACGACCCTAGTGTATATTGTAAAAGTTAGAGCGAGTCTAATATTGAGAGCCTTCCCCGAGGTATCTCTGATTTTTAATATGCATTTATGAATATCTCGTACAATGGAGACTTTTACTTACATTAAAGTTGTTGCATAAATATATCTCCCACGTAAAATAATTTATTATTCATTATTTCCCTTGATTTATTAGCCTTAATTTACATTATTAAGATTAATTTGTTTTTAGAGGTTAAATGTAAGAAAGGACCATATGGTCCTAATTTCGCCTCAATAAAGAAGTGTTTCTTTCTGTCTTTTTTCTTTTATTACATTTGAATATACTCAAAGTATTATTGTGCGTTTATATTTAACTTCGTAAACAACATTGATACTCAGTAAACATTTCCTACGACATTTAGTCCCCGATATTAAGAAAAAACTTATTGAAATGTATTAATGAAATGCCTTTATATTTAATTTTGGTCTTATCGACAACAAAAGGAAAAATACTCTAGAAAAGATCTTAACGCTACAAAATTAAAGAAATCTGTACTGTGTCTTCAACATATAGGTAATACATAAACTCACAATATCCCTATTAGTATGGCAAGGGGTCGAACCAGATTACATTGTTCTAAGTATAAAGAGAAGAAAAATCTCCACAGATAAGACCCTCTGAATGTATACACAGTTATTACAAAACTGTCCTAACGCCGATCTTGGAAAGGCTATATAAGTGTGATATCGATTTTATCTTCCAATGTGAGATGCTGAATACTTCTGAAAACTCTATATTATGTAGGAAAAGTAGTAGTGAATATGAGAAAATATCCGTTACAATATCTATGTGAATGTTTCCGCCTAGTTCTCATATCCCTAAGCACAGGGGATAATCTTATGGATAAATCACTTCTCGAGTTAACTTTAAATATACATAATATAATTTTAAATAATTTTAACTAACATTTTAACATATTTTTACATTAATAAATTTAATTTAAGGGGGTTTACATAAATATTATGCTGAAGAACAAAGAACGCAACCCATAGAGATATATTAAACAACAAACAAACATCATGGCGTAGTCTGTGTAATCAATTTACGTAAAAAATGTATCACAGTAAATAATGTCTTATACACTGAACCCTTATTTAAAGATCACTCTGTTATTTTACGGCAAATCGTTAAAAACAGGCTTTATTTCAATAAATAAGCACTATAAATCTCGGACTACCTCAAAACAGTAGTTACCGCTAGTTTATCGACATCCAATCAACGGCTATAATACTCTATGACGATGTGTTAATTGTTAATTTGATTTAAATTCTTGTGGTATTAACGGAACCAGGTGTGGTATTAACGGAACCAGGCATCAATTGACGTAATTTGATTAACTAAAAAAGAGTTTAGGATCTATTGTTTTTAAATATTTAAATAAAAATTTCAGCTTGAGTAATCGTTAAATAAAAGGATAATATCGAATGCCATATTAGGATAATGGGTGAATGATCCTTGATACTTGAAATCTCGTTAGCTACTTGACCGTACTCCTAATGGAATATGTAAGTGATTTACTATTACCTATTTCACTTTGTTAACTTTTATATTTAATTAGTTTACAAGAAAATACCGGAGTGTATAACGAGTATATTGAAATATTCTGATTAGAATGCTTATTGAATTTTATTTCTTGTTTGTAGATGAGTGGTTCCTAAAATGTATAATGTATTCATGTGCAGCCAAAAACAATCGAAACATAATAATACGAGAATATGTACAGGTATTTCGATTTTACATATCTCCTTAGTAGATTTTTTAAATTACTTGTAAAATGCATACAGTCAGAAGTTCAATGTAACTAACATATAGCCACTCTGTGAGGAGATATGATCGCTATACCATATATGATATTGAAATATATAATATAGAGCTATATGTATATGATAAGTGACTGATGAGTAATATATACCTTTAATATAGGTCGTTATATATGATAGTTAGGAGTATGTTGAAAACATTTACCGAATCATCGACTATAATATAAAAAGCATTTGGGAATTTTTATAAAGGAACCAAAATTAGTTTTTAAATATTTTTTAGTATAAAAAGACTTTATGGAAATTAGAAAGGTCCAATCAAACTAAAAGAGACAGATCTATGTGTAATTTTCAGATAGGGATCTATAAAATTTAAATTTTAAAATTAGTGACTTTTTTAGAAACTTAATATACTCCAGGGAAAAAAAACTTTTCAGGGAATGAGACAAGCATAAATGAGTGGAGTTGATACTTTTCAATTATTTTACATGACACGAGTATTTATAAACTATATCCATATTTAAAACTGTAAAAGGCTAATCTTTTACCTACATTTATTTTAAACTGGGTAATTTTCAAAAATAAAATGTATCTTAGATAATGCACATCCAGATACTGTGTTTGAAGTTTATTTTTGACGACGGAAGGATTGTGAAGGAAATCGGATTTTGCCGGAAATTTGCCATCTTTCAGTGAAGCAAAAAATAAGAAACACTACGTTTTGTGATCTGCAATCTGATCTCTTCTTCAGGTAAATAACTAACCTAACACATAATTACAAAGTAGGCTAAAATAAACAAATCATACCAGAGCGTTGTGACACGCCTAAGTCAGAAATCATAACCAACATTTTGTGTGGCAACTTCACTAACTCTAAAACATACACTTAATAAAAACTAAACACTAATTATTAAAACTGAACGATCAACTTTACGATTAGATTTTTTTGTAAATACTATTTAACATTTAATTGCATTCAGAAACCTATTTGTTTGATAACTAAACATAGGAAATTCATTGCTGTATAAAAAAGAACTTATAGTTAAAATTATTTTAATTTTAATATATATTAATTGTAACAGTGACTTATCTAAAAATGTACTGCTAAACGAAGAAACTTTACATTTGTATACTTAGTTCACACTACTATTTATTACTAAAAAACATATTGTCTATTTCATATTCCTGAGGATATCTTATTACAGCATATAAACTTGTGTAAGCGTAGTTTCATAAATATGTTGCCCTTAAAAATAAAAACTTGTAAAGTGAATAAAACTATTCGCATTGTTTATAGTATACAAACCGATAGCTATATATTTTCAAGCCGACATTTGAAAATACTCGCTAAACTTAAACGTTTGTAATTTTTCATACAAGAATGTATCACTTCCATCGGTCAATAAATTATAAATCATTTATTAACATTCTTGTTGAAACTCTATATGTTTATCTTCTCAACATTCTATAAGCTTTTAAGTTTAATAGAATGTTTTTGAATTTTCCGAATCCTCTTACGTGTCATAATCTTCAATTTTAATTAATAATATAAAGTAATTTAATGTAACTATTACAAATATATTTAAAAGCGTTATATTTCTCGGCTATGCAATTTTGATAAAACTACTTCTAAATTTTGATGTCTGCCTAAATTTGTGATTGATATACAAAAGACATTATTATGCACATTCATATTTTATTCTGTGTGCCCTTCAATTATATATGTGGTAGTAACTTTTTAGATTTATTTAATTACTTAAAACATTTGAAGTTGACTGATCTAAATAATGGAATTAACTTTTATGAATGAACCACTGTAACTGAAACTGTAGTTAAACATTGAAGCAAAATCACTTAATTAACATTTAAAAATTTATAAAAAAGTTAGAGAAATAGTCAACAGAATTTCACTAGAGAAAGTCCAAATGAATATAATGAATGCTTTATTTTCGCAAGCAAACAAGTGAAAATCTTGTGTAAATGCACATAAAGTACTTCTCATTGCCGTTGATTTAGTTGTATATTTTAAGCTGATAATTGATTGGAATTAAAGGCAACAAATTATAACTGTTTGTCGTAGACTTAAAAATAATTAATGTTTTAAATTTACGTACTAAAATTACTTATTGAATAAAAAATTTAAATACACATATATTCATAAAAGAGATCACGTACTTGTAAAACCACTTAATAAACTAAAAGGAAAAAGCTGCACACAAAGGAAAATTGTAAATTAGATCAATAATTCTTCCCTCTCTCAATAACATTAACAGGCTATTTGGGAAAAAGCATTAACTGGGGGCAAAAGAACTATTGTGAGAGACTGAAAGCGGTTTCCAATAATTTTTTCGCTCTTAGTGAGCTTGCCGCAAAAGTAACGAAGGGTTCAATTTATCTCACCAAGTCAAGCTGGAAGTGTTACTGTTATAATAGCTCCTTGCCAATAGCTCTGCACTTAATGTTTTGATTTTATTTCAATTGTTCTTAAACCTTAATTTCATAGAATTTTTTATCACAGTAGAATAAACGATATACGTAACATTGCACACTTATGTTCTCATGTAATAAATGTGCCCATTGGTTAATAATGTAATAATTTATCAATTCCTGAAGTTTTGATCTTTTCCCCTTTATTCGCCAATAATAACTATCTATTATAGGATATAACTATTGTATTATGAGTAATTCTAGTGTTGGTTATGCTATGTATTTAAGCTAGAATACACCAGTATTTTCTATTATAATGTCTGAAATAAGGTGCCCATCATGATTTGAAATTTATTTCAAACAGAAAACATCATTAATTCATTCATACCGTTAAAACAAATTAATCACGTAGACTGGTAAAATGTTTCAGCATTCCACTCTTACTATCAAACTACCATTATATCTAATTGTTTAACATCAATATATGATATATTCTGGCAGAGGAGAGCTAATATACATAGTATAAGTATGCAACGTGGTTTTTATTCCAGTTTGATAGAGTATTCTTTTCTAAGAAAGAAATGAAACATTAGCAGCGCTAGTTTTAGGGGAGGTAAAAAAAAGATAGTATCAAAAAGGTACATATTCAGAGCAAAATTAAAGGTTTAATATACTCTGCGTTTCTCAAAACATTTAAGTGTCAATATCATTAAATTCTGGTAAGTTTTCAAGACAGTGGACCAACCAAAGTATTTGACTTGGAAAATAAAGTACGTAATCAACTTATTAACGAATTTTGCATTACAAGACAAATAACACTGTTCTTTCAGTTTATGTTTCGTCATGCCGAAGTGAAAAATAGTTAACGGTTATATGTTTTACAGTTCAATTTTCAACCAAATATACTCAGCGAATAATATTGAAAAGCGCACTCTATGACGTTTAGCAGGATTCGCTGAAGCGTATAGCGAAGTTTAAATCTGTAGCTATCTTTTCTGTGTTGTAACTATATCACATGCTAAAAGGTCATATAATTGTGGTAATATTTTTAATAATTTGTTTCCTGTATGATTTCCACGTTTCCATTATCACTACCCATTAAACAAATGTTAAACGTTTGTTAACTCTTAGAAAAATACCATAGAACAAACCACCATCATAGAAATTCTTGTTATTATTTATAAAATAAAGCTTTATGCTAATGTCGTCATGTTAAATTATTTTATGCTATTTGTAGCATAAATTACTAGGTAATATCGTGTGGTTTTCCAGTTACAAACAATACCTAATGTTACAAAGTTTCTTGAAGTAATACAATACACATTTATGTAAAGGATGCTAGATTTGAAAGACTCATTTAACGTACCCTTTGAACTGTGGAATGACCTTGACTACGAATTAAGTCTTAGACACTATAAATAAAAATGTTTTTTTTCAAAATTAAGGGGGTTATTTTGTAAAAACGATGAGGAATAATAATAAAATTGCATGAAAATGTTTTAATCACTATTTCTCTACATCAATTTAGATGTTTAAGACATTAAACTTATTATGCGTTCTAATTTAAAACAACAAAAAAGTTTTCCAACTCTTCTAGTCAATGGCTTCACTAACGTCCATTCAATAACTCTGTAACTATTAAGTATCGAGTGTTTCCTCTTAATTTCTATTACCACTCTAACATTTTGTTTAAAAATAAAGTAATAAAGTAATAATAAGTAATAAAGTAATATAGTAATATATAAAGTAATATAAGTAATATAAAGTAATAAGTAATATATAAAATAATTAGAAATATCTTCTACGGCAACTAGTAATAAACGTATAAAATCTTTTGTTGTTTGTAAGTTTTTTTTAAATAAATTACCTAAAAACTTTAATATCAAACAAATAGATATTAAACTATGCGGAGTTTCATTTTATGATTATTTTAGCAGGAATAGTGAATGGAGAACTAAAGTAATGTTAAGGAATGTACTTTTATTGAAAATTTATAATTAATTACCTATGGTTGTAACACAATAATCTATGTGAAAATATTAAAAGAGTTTGGGTATTTATATTGATTTTAAGCAGGAAAAGCTACACCTAAAACGTGCAAAGCTGGATCGAGACAGTGATGTTTGTGATAAAGTAGAATAATGTACCATGTCACAACATTGAGATCTGTAGTACATCACCCCACCTGAGAACACACAATCCTGCTACTTCAAGACGGTTTACAAAGCGATATTGATCTTGTGAACGACGACAGTAACACATCGCGACAAGCGTATAGCGTCTATTGTGTACATGGATATATGAAGTAGTGTATCGATATTGATCTTGTGAACGACGACAGTAACACATCGCGACAAGCGTATAATAGCGTCTATTGTGTACATGGATATATGAAGTAGTGTATCGATATTGATCTTGTGAACGACAACAGTAACACATCGCGACAAGCGTATAGCGTCTACTGTGTACATGGATATGCGAAGTAGTGTATCAAATGTCAAAGATAAAATCTTGACATATATTTTTATATTTATAGCATACTGTAATTAAAATTCTGTCGATTTCTAAACTGAATAGCTTATCCATTAATGGTTTTCTTAAGTCCATAAGGAGTTTCAAGAAATTTGATGTATTCTAATGATACAGAAATAAAAACGGAAATGAATTGTTCTTAGCTTAATCTTACTGTAAAAATTAGTAATATTTGTATCAGTAAATAATCAGATTTATTACGTTGAATTAAATTAATGAGACTGTGCGTTGAAGTTTCTAGGAATATTGTATATTATTGAAACATACATCTTAAAATTGCAATAAAATATTTGTAGTCTAAATATCAAAATTATCTGTTTTTATAGCTCCAATAATTTCTGTAACATGAATTATTTCATTCTATTATGATGATGTTATAAAAATTGTGTGTTAATTTTAATCTGAAGTAGGCCTGCATATATGCTTTATATAATTTCAGTTTTTATCCTTAAGAGTTTAAAAGAACAAAGAGAATCAAATTTAGCAAGAACGAATATGTATTTTTTCTACGATAAGATGCAAAAACACACGCACACGTATAAACAAATATATCGGACGTCATAGTAGTCTTTGTCTTGTCTTGATAAGAATATACATAAGTAATATACAAGATATTAAAAACGAACTTCAGTAAAACAAATAATGATGTACAGTATTTTTTGTGTCATAGTCACTTTTAGACTGATGTCAAGGAAATATATTTAAGAATAGGTATAAGAAGCATGCATCGTTAAAAAAGGATTTAATATTTTCCTTCCGTTATTCCACTTCCGGTGTAAGGTATTTTTGCATTGAAACGTTTACATTGCTGACAGATTAGTAAAATATGTTAATAGGTCTGAAAGGTCTTCTTATGGCAAAGGTACCTAGTTATAATTATAATACTTACTTATAATTATTACTTATAATTATTATTTTACTTCCATCCAAGGTATATCCGGCTTAGTAGTCTGTTAAGAGCATAATGACAACTTTCTCAGACATCGACTCTCTAGGAAACCGGTTTAGTGAGAAACTACAAGTGCAATATAATTCATGCGATTAGACACGTTTCTAAAATATCTCTTGTGATAGGTGATTGGGAAGTTTAAAACCTAACTAGTTGTTGAATCCAAATTTCAAACCCTTTATGTAGGGTGTTTATCCATGAAACACCTATACGTTTGTTGAGAGGATAATACACGTGTGTGTAAGCTTATATATTTTTGAGAAGGTGCATACAAAATATAGATCTACTTGGGTATGCAATCGTATTTCAACATTAGGGATATTTGATCTTCAGGAAAATGCTTTAATTTTTTTATTTTACGAGTAGGTCATGTAGTAAGGTTCCAAATTTCAGTTTTCTGAAATAATCATAAGTTATAACATTAGTGATGAGAGGGTGAGGACATTGTATGTGAAATTTAAATACAAATATTTCTTTAATAATAAATCTTTCGTCAAAGACGCTTGTTAGTGTGGGGTGGAAAATACGACGCTAAGATTATGGTCAATAATTAAAAATAGTAAATATTATCTCAGGTCACGTTTCTAAATTTGACAAACTTAAAACCATTGACAATTAATTACATTACTTACTTCAGTGTCAGGTAACAAGGTTTATCATGTTACAACATCAAAATATATTTACTTGACTTATGACTTATTATGTATGCAAGTACTCGTATATTTCATCTACACTTATGATATAAGTATTTGTATGAAATGTGTTAAACATTTATTAACGTAATATAAAATATATGTTGTTATTGTAATGCGTATAGTTCGTATGCGTCAATATAAATATTTGTAGCTTGATAAAAAAAGAAACGTGACTGGTTCATTAAATGTTGTATAGTATTTCGTGTAAAAAGTAGAATAAACTTTTTATTGAAAAAGTTAAACAGGCACTACTCCTGCAAAAAATATACGAGTAAGGTTTGGAAGCAGAAGTTGTATATATCAAACTATAGTAACTACATTTCAAGACTTCCTCTAGTTTGTTGTTCCAGTTTTATTCGGCTGGGTACTGTATTTGTGCATTTCACACAGTCTATCCCCGTAACTCCCCTATCAAGTGTTCTTCTACTGCTGGATACTACCTCAACGTATACTTTACACTACTTGCTAGATACAGAGATTTCATTACACACTTTTCATTTGAAACAACATAACCTGTTATTGCTATTGTTGTTTGTTATCTGTTATTTTCTAAACATTAGGTTTAAAAAATAGAGAAAAATTTCAGAGATGGGTTATGAGATAAAATTTACATCTGACATACTATTTTTATGAGGAAAAATGCGCTACAAAACAGTTTCGATGTGTTGAATGCACAATTTAAAGCGTATACGTGCATGTATTACATTTCACATGTAAAAATATCACGATCTTGCACTCAGTTTTGATTATGAAATTAATTATTCTAACTTAACATCATTATTACCTCTTAAAATTATTAGTTTCTCATTTATACTGCTCAAAAACGAATATTACGTCCTAATTAATGTCGAAGGCTCGTGTTTCTTTATTTTTCAGATGTTAATTTATTTCATAAAATAATGCAGAGTGAACTTGTGTCCATAATGAATTTCTGATTCTATTAAACAAATTGAAAGGACAAAGAAATCACTCACTTGTTCCCAACTGAAAACAATAGTGATTCTGTTTGTTATTTTAAATACGGTTTGAAATTACTAAATGACTGTACACAACTATGTTAACTAAAGGATGTTCCATATACTGTAACTCTGAGAATTCAAGAGAGTTTTCTTACAAAACATATTAATGTAATGACAAGAGGACGTTTACTGAATTTCTATGTTGCTCATTATATGATCAAATATGCCCTCGTTTAAGAAGGACAAAACAAAAGTCAATACAGTTACAAAAATAACTTTTCCTGTCTTTGTACATGCTAGAACGTGTGCAAATATTATCATTTCGTTTACATTACCTATATTACATAGAATATGTTTAATATATAGCTAATAGTGAAACATAGGACTAAAATAACATCACAATATAATATTGAAAATGAAATGTGTAGTTTATAATCAAGTAATTTATTACATTAAATAAAAAATACGAGATAAATCAATTAAAAATTCTCAAATTTTAGTAATTTTTTCTTATTTTTTAAACTAATTTATCTTTTAATATAACTGTTTTTTAGATTTAAGGGTATTAAGTTAAAATATTCCAACCTGTAAAAACATCATTGAGTACTTTAACCAGTTTTCAATTTTTTCCTCTTTTTAAGGTCGTCAGATTTTATGGCTTCGTTAGGTAATGTTTGTGTTTTATTTACTTTCTATCGATTTCAAAACAATTAAAGTTCACATAAGTTACACAATGCCTGGTCTCAAGAAATAATAGCCGAGAGTTTTAATTTTATATTGCAGAGAAATAAATTTAAATTTTGTAGAGAATTAAGTTGTATCATAAATATATGTACGGCAGCATATATTCTTTTTGACGATTGCACTTTGATTTTAATACATGAAATATGTTAAGAAATATGTTATTAAAAATTATATGTTATTTATTCAGCTGTCGTAGTTATAATACGAGATAAAATTCTAAAATATCTGTTGAACAAATATTTAAAATATTTATAGGAGTAAAAACTACTGGGGCACTAAATATTTACTGTCGCAGTACCTATTTGAGAAATTGTACCAACATAATCTATTCAAGGAAATTGTGGTCCTCTGGAATAGCACTCAAAGTTTAGTTCGTTATAACAGTTGTGGATAAATATATTCACTTATATCTGTATTGTGCTGTATTTTTAATTTTTTCATTATTCGCTGTTTGTGAGAGTTAACGTAGCTTGTTCGCTCCATCATATGAATACGAAAATTTCTACACTAACGATCACGTAATTGCACTAAACATATTTCAAGGTTTGACAGCATTTATTCTAATAATAAATGTGTAACATATGATTACAGAAACCATCAACCAGGGTCCGGTATTAAATGAACTAAATCTAACTTTTTTACAAGTTTGAAAATCTGTAAAAAAATATATAGCTCAAGCACCAACACGAATATAGTTATGAATTGTAAGTATTTGTTTATAGACTTTGCAAAATCTATTTGTTTTGGAAGAAATATTAATATAACGATTAATCGAAAACAATAAAAATCCTTTATATAACTTTAAAATAATTATAATTTTGTTTGTACGGTTTTGGTACAAAAGCAGCAAGTACTGCCAGAACAAGCAAGTGACACAGAGTGAGAAAACCAAAAACCTAGTGTAAATAGTGTATATATATATATATATATATATATATATATATATTCAATTCTAAAATGTTATAAACTGTATTATATGTTTGCTCTATATCATCAAACATAAAAAATGTAAGAAACTTATTGAATAATTGTTTTATAGTACTTATCTCATTGTGTTGCCTAGCAACTGAAAAATGGCAAATTTGCACTTTTCTGTATAAACATAATTGTTACCACTTTTTTTTAACCAATAAAACTATATATTTTTGTGTTTATAGCTAAATTCTCTACAATTTGGCTATCCTACATGTTCTATTCATCTAAAATTTTTGGAAGATGAGGATAGTTATATGTAACACAATTTTTTAACACATAAAATTATAGTCACGATACATGGCATAATGTTTTAAAATTTCCTGTTAAAACTTATTTAGTTTTATTCTCTGTTTTATAATAACAAAAACAATTATGTATAACACTTTATACTTAAATAGACAAATATTTTTATGGATTTTACCGTGAGAGCGTCCAAATTGCATGAACAAGTGCCGATATTTAAGAAATTTCTGATAGACACTTCCAGGGTTAAACGAAACATTTTAACCCAATATGGAACAATATAGAACTCAATATTGTCTTGTAGAAATACATTCTAAGGGGAAATAAGTTTGCAGATTGAATATTTCATTATACATCTTTGCATATATTACAATGTTATTTTTCTCTGTTGACCTATGTTTCATAGCAATGATTAAATAATAAATTTCCGATTAGTTAGGAACGGCACTACAACGTGAGAATGCGCTGAAATTAAATTTTGTAACTAACTTTGTACATATTCTCTCCACTTCAATTTTCTTACTCTATGAATAAAATTATGTGTAAAAACGTCATTTTATTATGATTGTACTCAGTTTGTTTATAAACTTTATATATTCTGTAACGTGTACCATTATGATTACCCATATCAACGACGTAAAAGATTCACTAACGCTGAGATAAGTTCAATGGAATGACATGTACAGTCGTCGACCTCAGTGTCACCTAAGTAGGATTGAAGCTTCCTGCAATTATTTAGATTCGTGACAAATGTATATGAAATATTTTCAGCCTCTTGAGTGACGTTTTTGATAACGCCCTGGTAGTAAATTAAGTTAATATTAAAGTATGCATGTTTGTTCGTGTATTCTGGTAACTATTTTAGAAATATTTCAAATCAGTTCGTAGTGTAACAATTGAATCTTTTTTAATTCAACAATGCGCATAAAATCAAGTAGTTTTCATATGATTTCTGAGTTGACTACTATGCGATGTTTATTTAGTTCTTAGCTCCTCTGTCAACTCAAATCCAAACATATGATATGCTTTAATCTAATAGCGATTAGACACTTCATATATAGCAGAGCAATACTGGAGTACCGAGCTATTTTTGTAAAGAGTTTTCGATCTGGTTTAATACGCTCGAGCTGTATTTGTGGTTAGATAACACTCAATAGTCTATCAGTTTATACGTGGAACGTTTTATCTAGATCCCAAAATAAACACACACACAAAATCCCATTCAAAGGATATTATTCAATACACTTAACTTTAATTTCATTTATATGACATAAAATGTGTTTATAAAATATAATAAATCAATTTCTAAAATATTCGGTAACATGATAGTGGAATATATTTTTAATGAATTAAAATAACGGTTTGTACATAGATTACATAACGCACTGTAATATTATTTTTTGAAATACTGCAACTACTATATAATAATTAGTTATTAACAAATATTTATTTTTCATAGGAGCATATTTAGGATGCAAGTCCTAACGGAGTTTATATGATAGTTAATGCATAATGCGTTTTGTATGTGACCATACCATACATTATTGATTGGGATCTAGTCGTACTGACCGTACATTCCCGCATAAACATTTTTAGTACCACATACACGTTTGCACTTCTGGTGCTCCAACTCCATCTCCAAAAGTTGTTTGTTTCCCATCATTTGGATTGAGAAATTATTGAAAATGTAAATTTTAGCTAATGAAATTTGGCATACTTATGCCTCATAAACGTGAGTAGAACAACTAAAACATTAATATATAGAAAAGATAGAACAAACAGGCGGGTTGAAATAACACTGCATCTCCTAGATTGTAATATTTATTAATCACCTTCACAGATATAAAGATAAAATTTAACGTATACGTGTTTTACATTGAACGAAAGGTTTGAAAATGTAACAATGACAATAAACCACCCATAGGGTTCGAATCAGGGTTGTAATACCTAGAAGAACTCAATTTTGTTTGGGTATCTTTCCGCCGGTCATGAACGACGAAATTTATAACACAGATGCAATAGGATACTAGCAGACAAATAAATCATTTTTCATGACAATTTTCTCCCCATGAGAATTAAATTGGGAACTCTAATCACTGCTCAAAATTAAAGTCCATTTATTTTAAATTAGATCATGAGTTTGGAATAATTTTGACCGACTATATTGTAGTTTCAGTAGTTCTATATGTCATCTATAAATGATCAGACTATGAATTACCTATTACACAATAGAAGATTGCTTGCAAACCCGTTTGTAAATGGTATTTAATAATATAAACGTAAATAGAATCAATTGTTTATGTGTCATGATAAAACGTGCTGGTAATATTTGTGCACAATATATTTAAATTTATAACTTTATATTTATTACAGTGCATTAATGTTACTGAATTCATGAATAAAACAACAGTTATAATATTATATTTATTCATCCAATAGCTAGAGTATAGAATGCAGTGAAATAAAGATCTACTGTATTATACAATCATGTGAAGTTAGATATTACAATAGCAATGTCATCTCTTCCACTTAACCCCTCATACAGAAGCTGCCTAATATAAATTTTAGGCTTTGCTGCCACAGAGTTCTTTAGCCTCGTACACTTTATTGTTTTAATACATCCATTAAAACAAAAATTATAAAAATCGTAAAAAGATTTTTCAATGCATAATTTTTAAATAAAAAATATTAAAAGTAACCTGTAAACACATACTGATTGAGAATATAATCGCATATATGATGACTGAGATTATTTATTCCCTTTAACTCTAACTAAAGTTGTTCTCGACGTCTCTAGCTTGGCTCGAGCTATTGTTGTGTGTGACATGAAAGCCAAACAAAGAAAGCATCCTTGTAGTTGTTTGTTTATTGACCTTGCGTTCATTGTATTCTTTAAGGTTGTATTTATGCTGCGTATTGTAAACAATTTATTAAATATATGCGATATGTAAGCTTTATAAATAGTAATTTTACTCTAAATATGGTACTTCCAAAATACAAAATTTTTTTTCTGATTTCTTGCAAATTATGTGTAGCAAATAATATTTTGCTTACCTCTGCCTTTAAGTGTAAGATATTTATCGTATATAGACATCTATTTGTCCGTTTATTTTATTTAGGAATTTATATTTTTAAAGCACATACCTCTCTTTATTAATCTAATATAGCCAAACTGTGTTTATTTTTCAAGTTTAAAGTTCTATTAATTATTTAATATCATAAAAATTATACATAATTATACACTGTTATCGTTCTTGTATGCAAAAGTTAGTTTTAGATTTGTCCATATTATTATACTATTAAAAGCGTAGACAATGTTTAAAATATTAGGCCTACAAGATTAAGGCGAAATACATTTACACAGAAAACACTCAGTATTAGCACAAGTTTGTAAGCGGTGTTCTAAATCGTATAGGAGAAAATTTTGTAATTTTCAACTTAAAGTAATTTGAATTAATTAAAAATTAAATTTTCTGCTAATATAGATAGGAAAATTTCCAAATCTAATGGTTGTTGTCAATATATGTTTTCACTGTGCATATTTCTCCTGAAATGTCAAAGTCTTTTAAATATAATGCATTTTATCAATAACTAACGACCATAAGTATAAACTGAGTTAGGATCCTGAAAGTTAGTTTATAGAAACATAACTAATCTGTGTATTTAACTTGCTATTTTGTATTTATTTAATATAATTACTTGGGGTGGTTATTATTAGTATTCACAGTGTGTTGTATGATAATATGTTATTTTTAGTGTTATGTTTTAGTATATGTTATGATAATATGTTAATATAGTTGTATAATATTTGTAATATATCCATTAGAGTAGATTTTTGTATTTAATATTTAGTAAAAGACTCTTTGATAGCAGTGGAAAGAGTTTAGGGAACTCATTTGCTAAAATCAATAACTGGGGAGCATTGCAGTGATCCTTGTACCAGTCGTCTGATGTAACTATGCCTTCTCTCATTGGTAGACACATCGCAGGGTCCTATCTGTCTTTCCGCCGTCCCATATTTAGTTGGACCGTCAGAGCCGTTCTAGAGATATGGTCCGGTCTCGATTACTCACAGTCTCGCGCTTTGTTCTCTCTTGTGTATAATACTGCCGTCTCGAGTCTCGATACCTTATTTTCTCGTTCTTGTTGTCAGAGTGCATGGTGTTTCGTTAGAAGTCGTACCGTAGGAGCCCTTCTGGAGATATGGTCTGATTGCGCTTATTCACAAAGTCTCGTACTTGGACTCTCTTGGACAGAGTAGTGCCGTCTTGAGTCTCGATACCCTATTTTCTCGTACTCGTTGGCAGAGTGCGTGGTGTCTCGTTAGAAGTCGTACCTTAGGAGCCCTTCTGGAGATATGGTACTAGCGCGCGGTCACTCGAAAAGTCTCGTTCTTCAATTATGGCATTATATTCTTGAAGTATTTCTTATCTCTACTCATTTCTTTAAAAAAAAACTTTCGTTCTTGTCCCAAGTTTACTGACCAACTTCTTTATGCTTGCTTCACTTAGATTATACTTTTTCCCCATTAGCCGAAACACTTTTGATATGACGAACTTTTTAGAATTAATTTGGTTTCTTTCCAGCCCTTTCCCAGTTATGAAAACTTTATTTTTAATACTAACTTCTAAAACTGGTTTATAACGAAAGCGTGGCCAAGAATTCTAATAATGTATAGCAAATGTCACACCTAGCTATTTTTCCTTTCTTAAAATTAGAGCGAGTTGACGATAAGAAAATATATAACAATAAAATCAGATGCAAAGTACCTGTGCTCAATTTCTTTATATCTATTCCATCTTAGATAATTTTTCCTAAACCTAACCCAAGGTAAGATATTGGTTTTTTATTTAAAAATCAAAATGAAAGAAAATTATACATTTTCTTATGTATATCCTTGTCGTGAGGACCATGTAAAAGAAAGTTAGAAGTTTTTAAAACGTGAAGTGTCATAGGTAAGACTAAGCGATATGAATTAATTTTTAATCAATAACTAGTAAATTATTTATAAAATTATAATCTAAACATGATCTTAAAACAGTAAATTTAACGAACAAACTGTCAATTAATGTTGCGTAACACTCTCTTTTAACTTTATTTTTATTAATTATAATAATCAACTGAAAACACAACACTAAATAAAAACAAGATAATTTCATATAAGGTTCTCAACTACTGCTACTGCTACTATAAATGATTTGTAGCAAGACTAAACGTTGCGGTTAAAGAACTTGCGGTTTCAACAACCCTCATTTAAAATCACCAGCTATCTGGTAACAAAAACTTCCCTTTCAACCGAGAGCGACTTTCAACAGGCCTTGGAGTTCTTTCCCTGTTTCCTACAAGTTGCTGTTTTATTTTACTCAACCAGAAAAAAATGTAATGCAGAGAGTTGGAGCAAGAACAGATTTTAATGTAAGATACAAAATTAAAAAACAAAGAACATTGTTTGTTATACATTCACAGAAATTCATTCACTGAATCATACACTGAAATATTCAGTATTTCGACGGATCTATTATAGCATCGCAAATTATATGGTTCTCAAAACTCTGTAATGTGACTAAATTCGTTAATCAAGAGTAGAATTATCAAATGACAGTAACGTAAATGACAATAAATTATATATAAAATTAATTATATATATATATCCTACAGTAAATTTGTAATGTTTGATGAGCGTAAAGTATTAGAACAATTATTGTTTGGGAATTATATGGAAAATATCCCATTCAGTAAAGTGAGGGCATATACTAGTACAGTAAAACTATTTACGTTTATATTTCATAAATTAATCTATTATTACAACTGTAAATAACCCGTTTGTAAATTAAGACCTTAATTTTTCTATATTACGTATAATATACTTCTAGTTTGGTACAAGAATGGCAAATGAAATTAAGCGAATACTTCCTTATTACTATATTCTTGGTTATATTTTTGAACACAAAATGTTCGTTTTAATATTTTATTGTAATATTACCTCGATTTGGGTTCTTATAACGTTGTCTTCCTAGTAATTACAAATCGTATCTCACATAAGACATCGTATCTCCTAAAGGCATATTTTGAACAGTTATTTTTATATGATGTGCAAGATGTTCCAATTTTATGATTGAGAAGATTTTTGTTTTTTGTCGTTTGTTGATGATTGATTTAAAATTAATAAGAAATTACCATTAACTCTGCTATTTTGTTATTGATTAAAGGCAGATTTTTGCTGAAAGCTTTGCAGGTAATACTAGTTTTAGTTACTTGAAACGTTTCTTTAAATTGACATGAGAATTCAGTTTTATGAGTTATACTTTGCTATCCTATGGTAATAGTTATAAATCGCCCTATTGAAATGTTCGGTATTAAAATTAAATAAGTTTTTGACCTTATTATTAAATATAAAAGTACCAATACACGGCATAGCAACAGAACTTTAACGTATAAACTTCCCAGCGACAAAGATCTAACGGATGATATTGTACTATGTGTGCCTATTCCAAATAAAAACTAAAATATGTTTTTCTTTATTTATTATAGAAAATGTAAATTTTATTTTTTATACGAAAATTCATTGTTGAGTACGAACAGACTTTTGAGGAAGCCGGCTTTATTGCAAAGTGCATATTGCAGTTGATGGTTAAAAGCACTCAGAAGTTTTCTGTGTAACTGCTACTGGTCACCTCATAAAACGTTGAGGGAGAAACGTGTTGCAGTGCTAAGGCTATTTTATACTAGACTACAAATATAAAATACATTTATATACTAGTTAAAGGCTGTTTTACACATAATTAAAATATTACGACTCTAAACTAAACCAATCATTTGGCTAGAAAGGAAACTATTCAATACCTTTAATTCAATGTCATTTGCTTCCAAATAAATGTAAATACAAATAGTTTCTCAAGTAGATCAACTCTCATTGGAAAAATACTTTATATCAAGTTATATGTCATGCTTAACCGGTAATACCAAACAAGTCTATGTGCTAAACGCCTCATGATATTCTGAATTTCAGTCAGCATAAAATTATATTACAAATGCTTTTTAACTGTAAAATGGTTAGGTTTACAGATTTTTATACTGTATCAGTTTATAAAGAATTATGCAGGCAATTTTATATATATATATATATATATATATATATATATATATATATATATATAACATTTTTACTAATTCGTTATGTTGTCATAAGGAGTCATATCATAATTCGGTAGAAAGAACAGAAGTATCTTAATGGGTGAAATTTACATACAGGCCTTTCAACCACCTAAGGAAAGATAACAGAGGGTTAGTTAAACTGTTGAATCAGGGTGTAATTTTTAGCGATGAATTTGATGAAATTTTTCACCATTGTAGTAGTATCTTGAATTATGCTACCTCAATTATATCCTCTTTAATAATGTATAGAATGGGATAAAGAATCACGCTTATTTCTTCATCCGCTAATAAACGTCACTGAGATGACGTAGGTATTCTAAACAAGATTTTAATTTTTTAGTTTAAAAATGCATAAATTTGCATTTTAATCGTAATAACAGGTTTTCAGTGAAATACCTAAATCATTAGTTTGAGTGGGATTTTACTAAGGCAGAATAAATATTTACTTTATAGACGAGTTTTGTATTTTTATTGCCAGAATTATTGGAACATTGAAGTTAGTTTTGTGATTCCTCTTTTCAAATATACAAAACCATTAGATAATAAATGTTTACTCCTTAATGCTTATTCCTTTATAAATGGTTTTAAGAACTAGTCAGTAATTTATATATTTAAGATAAATACTAATAGTATAGTAAAGTGTAAAAATGAAATTCATACAATATATTATAATGTTAAAGAATATAAATAACCAATACTGTTTGTTACCAGAATGCAATAAAATAGAAGTACTTATTAAAGACGTCACTGAAAATAAAATTTAAGTGGTCTCATAAAATCACAACAATACAAAAGTTTTATAGTTAAACATGAACTATATGCGGGTTTCATTGATTATTATGCGTGTACACAGTTTATTAGTATTACAACACTATAGGGAACTCTAGTAACGTTTATAAATTAATTTTGCGATAGGTATCAATAAAATTTTGTAATATTATAAACAAACCTATTCACGGTAGCCCATATTAAGTGAGGTAGAAACAGCATTATATTTCTTTAAATGGTATTAAATTAATAGGCTAAATTACCATCAATAATTAAGTTAAAACTAACAAATAAGGTAGACAAAATATTTCTAAAATAAATTTGTTTTTAAATGCGTAATTAAGAATAACATTTGGTGGATCTGAAATTAGGATACATTTAGTTGTAAGCAGATTTTATAATTGAAATACAGGTGCAATATATTATACTTCCTGCTAAGGATTTTTACTACTTATCTGATGAAATGCTGAGAGCAATATTATTGCTCCCAATTGCTTTTTACTTTTAAAACATGCGGAACGTGAAGCAAAATGCCCATACTCGTATTTAACCTGTTATTTTTAATTGTTTTAATTGTTGTAATTTTTTAAGTGTTGAAAATTTGTTCACAACACGTCTTAGGAAGACCATTTATAATGTACAGGTCAAATTAAACATCTGTCTTTTTTTATTTTTACATCATAAACTTAAATCATCGAACATTATATATAACTATGTTTACTTATATACTTTTAACGTACTAACTTATCAAATTGCCTATTATGTAACAAGAAGCATTAATACATTCCCTTTTATGTAATAGCTCTGAAATGGATTACTGGATTTAATTTTGTTAGCAGTAGTAAAAAATCATATCTTTACTTAAATACATGAAGACAGACGTTTTATTTAGAACTTTTATACTGTGGCTTATAGTTTTAGTAAGTTGGGATTTTATTGACTGTTTTAAAAATAAACCAATGTATTAATGATATCCATGAAAATAATATATTGAACAATATAAAGGGGCTCGTTTTACCCCTCTTTGTGGCGTTGATTAAAATGTCCGATGGCAAAGCCTTTGTTATAGACGACTAGCTAATTGGTTTACACAAAGTACAGGCGAGAGTCGCGGTAAGGGAAAAATACCTCGACACGAATTTTAAAGGTTTTAATCCACAGCATCATTTAACCTTACGCCAAATTTTTAATCCCAGGCTAAATAAATACACTTTTTGTAGTGGTTAGCTTCCAAGTTTGTTGAAAAGTTTAACACATCCACTAAAGTGTGTGCAGTTGATATGTGTTCATTAAGTATATTATATTTGCACGAATATGCCTTTAAAGGTAAAAGGTATACGAACTTTTTTTAATCAATAGGTATTTGGAATGTAAACCCACTTTTAAACCATTATTAGTTTATGCAACTAGTAATCATTAAAACCATCGTTCAACCATATTATATCAAGAAGCTTTCTATAGTTTTACAATAAATATACAACTTCCAATTACCTAAGTAGTTTATAGTTTAATTTTCTTCCATTGTTGATTAAGTTATTTCGTCACGATAAGGTCAGCTGTTGCATCTCACATTAGTTGTCATTTGGTAATGAAACTACTACATTTAATTAATTCCTACTAAATATACATATTAAATAGGGTCGGAAATGTTACAAAAAACGTATCTTGGCTAGCAAAATCGTTTCTATTGTCCATTCTAAACAAATCTAATCAATCAATTATAAACATATTTATTATGATGTTAACGATGTATATTTTCTATTTTACCATTTCTTTACAAGTACTTAAAAAATACATTCATAAGGCCACATAAAAAAGGATACAAAGTCCACGTAAAATATATCAAACGCACTAAAGTGCGTTTGATATATTTTTTATTAGATTGAGTTTATACAGAATGATCAGTGGACGCCTGAGTCTGTTTTGATCTATTCACCGCGAAGCAGTATAAGAAAAGGCCTAATGGCACTCCTCTGCATTTTGGGAAATAATAACACAGCTTCCATCTCGAATTTTAGCTGTAGATACAAGGTGTTACTGGAAGAACGTCAAGATAACGGAGGAAGAAGTCTTCAAGAATTCCGGTATGACAATTGCAGTCTGCACATGCAACCCATGAGGCTCAAGATATTGAAGATAGATTTTGGAACCTTCTTTGGTACATTATCTGAACGTCATGTTACTATTCTGAAGCAGAACAGTATCATGAGGGGGGACAATGCAGTGACAATGTACTGTAGCGGTTAGTATTTATTATGTTAACAGTTGCTTTATAAAAGCACTAGTACATTTTTTATATTGTTATTGAAAGGTGGAAGTAGCCTATTGAAGTAGATCATTTAATAAATATTTAAGTAGAGAGTGTAATCACTTTATAATTTATGAACCCTGTATGCATGTAACATGAATTTTTTAAATTAAATTAATTACGTAAAACATAAAGGCTGTGTTCAAGAATATTAGAAATTAAAGTGGAAATGTGTTTCTTGGTATAAAGTACTCCTTTATATCTCAATAAATGTTAATTATCATACTTTCACAATGCAATAAGTGAAAATGGAATTAAACACTTCGTTCTTTCTATAAAGAGGTTTTTTTAGAATTGAAGAAAATTCTGAAATAAATATCTGTGTAAAATTAATATAATACTTTTGTGTTGAAGAGAATAATCCCTGTATTCCTTCATAAATATAGCATTTTATAAGTGAAATCCGTCCAGTACAATCAATACCTAAATTTAATTTAATTCAGTAATGATAGATAAAGTTTAGACAGAATAAAAGTTTCCCGTAAAAATAGTTTTAATATAATAATTCTATTTCAAACATCGTTTCTCAAATTTAAGAGCCAAAACATAATATGACTTCAAGCTAATGTATAAAATTTATTAATTACCTTATAAAAAAGCCTAAATTATACGTACTTCAATACCTATAAATATTCTAAACATGTATCATCGAATTGCTGACTAACCAGCATCCCTAAAAGTATCTTATCCTGTAGCAGAGTAGCCAGTCCCTGTTTTTGCTAACATGACACGAGCTATTGGACGTGGTTAGAATGTTAGGTTTCAGTAAATGATATAGGACAATAATTTCCATATTTGAATTGGCAAAACAAAAAATATAAAAATTAAATCCCAGCTATCAAAAAATTTGTCAAATTAGTATACGTATTTATTAATGTATAGTAGTACTACAAGCTGAAGAAATTTCATACTCTTTGAACTAAGAGTATATATGTATATATATATATATATATATATATACATATATATATATTATATATATATATATATTGAAATTTAAATTTTGGAACTATTCAATAAAGAATCATGAGACATAAAAGAGAAAATCTATTTATTATACTGGTACATATAAAAAACTATTTCAATCACGGACTTCAGGGTCCCAAAACCCTTTGTTTTTTTCATTAGTTAATTATATAAAAAATTATGAAACTCGAGACCTCAAGTAGTGAAATTGGTAACTACTGACAACTTAATTCACATTACTACTTTGTTATCATGTGACTATTTAATGTGCTCTTTTGCAAAAAACCTTATTAAAACTTACTGTTTAGTTGAATTATCCACACACTAGAGCTATAGCACAGGTAAAAATATATATAATCAGAACATAAGACTACTCATCTAAAATAAAATATGACAAAGGCATATCAGTCCTCATTACTTCGTGTGCTTATATAACGCTATCTAATGAAACTCTGGTATTTATAAAATACAAGAATTAGTAAAACAACACCACACAGGATTGTAACTTTAACTCAAAACTGTCCTTTTTTACAAACTAGAACATAATGGAGCGTGTTAAGTTTATATTTTACAACAAAGGGTTTTTTATTTGGTTCAACATAGTAGCTTTTTATCATTCCTTCAACACATTTTTGAAAAGAATGCTTCAGTTACTTGTATAATTTTTTATTCAAACATTGAGTTCGTTATCTCTCTTTTCACAGGGAAGTAAACAAATATTTTCATTCTTGTAAATGAACTAACAAAAAAAATACCACGCATGACTGTACTTTTGTTTATGTTTATCTTTTTTAATATTTGATCATAATCACAAAGTTATAGCTGGTTTAGACTCATACATTGTGTGATTTAGTCCAAAAAAATACGAATCCTGCTTAAATAGGATTTAAAGTAAAAATGTGTTTAATGTTAGATAAATCTAAACTTTTATTGGTGGGATTTGCCAACATTTAGCTAACAGAAAATGTTAAAATTATAGAAAATTTTAAAAATATTACAATTTTATTATTATATAGAGTTTTATGTAAAAAGACTATTGTTCAAACTTAACCTATCTATACATCTCCACCTATCAAAAGCTAAAATTTAATTACTTATAAAATATGAGTATTATGGTATTGCATAGTTTGACAAATAGTTTTAAAAGGGAAATGGTCAATTAAAAATAGTTGTATAATATTGTTTTAACATTTCCGAACTCATTATTGTAATGCTCGGTATTCCTGTTTTTGTTCCTGATGAGATAAAGTTTTAAAATAAGGATATATAATAAAGAAAACAGGAAAATACTCTTTGCTAAGACCTAAAGCTCGTTTCTCTAAGCTGTGATCCCTTACTTCCCTTAGAACATTGGAATTAGCGTAATATTTTACACAGGAATTTGTCTCTGGTTATTATTTTCTCAAAGTAAACCAAGCTAACTACACGTCACTATTTACTAGTGTAAGTATTTGCAGTTACAATATACATCTATAATTCTCAACTTGTCACTCATTCATTACAAAAAGAACAATAAAAATCGACGCATTGCCTCTTATTACGAGTATTTACTATTTCACCAATTAGAATATATTAATTGGGAATTTTATTAAAACACGCTCTGTTGAAAGATATGAGATAGCTTCTTAGAATTGAAAAGGTGGTTTTATTTTCACAATTACTATTAAAATGCAATTCCATCATAACTCATAATAGTCATATTTATTAAATTTGTAAACGCGTTGTTTAAATCTTTGGATAGAGAATTTGGGATTTACTCTATTACGGTCCATCTCCTATTGCATGACAGTTACATTTTTGACATAACCCTCCATCAACATATATATGTTAGTATCTGTATATAGTTTCCTTGATGCAATCTGATATGAATTACTTCATTTTACAAATATATCAAGCCTATTATTTTCTTATGGTTTGCATTGCTCAAGCATATAGATCTGCAGAGTTTAAAAGGGAAACATAGAAGACCATTTCACAAGAAAAATGGTTTTGTTACTTTTACTTTTCTTTGTAAAACGTTCACTAAATCAAATCACTATTACTAAATAAATTTAATTTTTTTAGGTAGTGGAGTGCTTGTGCTATACATAAGGTTTGAAACCAAGAAGAAGCAATAAATGTTAAATCCATAAAATAAATATGAAATTATTTTTAATAAGAGATCATTTACATTGTTTAGACTTGTCTATGACTTAGTTTTGTTTAGCGACTATTATTACCCAGCATATAATATAATATAAATAGTGCAAAACATGTTTAAAATATAATTTTATCACTTTACATAAACAAAAAGACATTGATGTCTCTGTTTATAATTCTGCCTTGTTATAATTTTACTAGCCTATCCCAAAATTGTTGATGTATGGTGTATTCTCTAAAGTCTGAAGATTCAAGAAATCACTTGAGACAACTAATAGTCTTACTTATGTTTAATTTTCTTCTAAGATATTCCCAAGTAAAATAGTAAATTACTTTGCCGAATTTAAGAAACGTTTTTGATGTTTTATTGCTGAACGTTTTTATTTAACACCCCTCCACAATATTTAGAGGGAGTATAAATCAAGTTTAGGCAACCATTATGTTTACCCTAACAAACACGACAATTGCAATGATTAGACTTTCCAGATAAGACTCAACAGTTATAGTAAAGTGAGCTATGGTAATATATTACAGAATAGAAAAACGTTTTTATCCAAAACTTATTCTTCTAAACCACTTGAAATTCCTAACTGTCTAAAATCTATGTAATAAAAAATTAAACTGGTGGTATTCGATCATTACATACAGATTATTTTATCAGCCACTATATATTGACAGTTGGATTACAATTTATTGTGACGCCAAAAGCTACAAAAATATCCTTAAAAGTGTGTAAATTTCCATTACTTGAGATCGAATTAAAAGGTGTTCCAAAGCACAATAAATTCAAATAGAAATGCGAAAAAGTAATTAGTTTCAACAAAGAAAAGGCTCTTTCTCTTCTTCCAAGAAACATTTTTTTATGTTATCGAAATTATAAAACGAATTTTTTATCTCAACTCTAGTTTGAACTATCAAATATTTAAAGAATTTGGTGAGCTAAAATTAGCCAAACGAAAATAGGTTCACTTATACATTCTAGAATAACACATTGCTTTTAGAGGGAATATGAATTTTATGACAATATGTATTTGTATACATTGTACGTCTCGGAAACTAGGTTTATACGAGAGTACAATTTATTCTGGTTTATTAAGGCCACTTCACAATCCGATTCAACACAACTAGTCAAGGCATTGACGTATCACGACAATTTATGGATTTAATTTTTTGTATAGAAATTGATACTTGTAAGCTAATTAAATTTAAAATCAATCAGATCACTCATGTTGTATCGGGAAAAAGGACGATATTTTAAAATATACTTTAGAAAGTTTTTTTATTTGACTATTAAAAAATTATTTGAACAATTTCAGTAAATACCAGTAAACAAATATTTTCAGTTTATTTTTAAAAGAGTCAGAACAGTTATTTTTTTATTATTATTACACTATCCTCTAAAAGCCATTTAAAATATAATGTAAAATTACGTATCATTTAGAAAACAATATAGCTCTATTAAAAATGTAAACTCTGAAATGTGTTTTTAGGGTTACAAAGAAAATATGGTAGCGGATAAAGGATGAAATTACAAAGAGGGCATTTCAATTTCAGAGCAAACGCCCTTGTATGCCTGAGCCTCTACTCCCAAAGGAAATTACTAAGTAATAAGTCACTGCAGCGTTACTGACAGAAACTTTAAGTATTTTCAATAACTTTTTTTTACAATACCTTAAACACTATTATCATATTAATCAGATACAAACCCTACTAGATACTTTTTGTCTTACATTTAGGTAAACCTTAACTAAAGTAATGTCGAAAAAATAAGTTTATCGTAATTGTGAGGGAGATAGCTTTACTTGTGAGTTATTCCATTGTGGAAAATATAATAGGAAATAGAATAATTAATTAGGTACCCAAATATAATTGAATGAGCAATGTGATGTATATTTACTCAAAATACTGTACTAAGATAACACTAATTTTAGAGTTTTATTCAAGTTATGAAACGATCTTGTACTTTTTGAATAGTTTTAAACCAGAAAAAGAGACTTTTCTCAGTTTAGTGATGTTTTAGTGTTTGTTAACACGTCGTAACAATGAAACATGGATATACAGTATTTATGATATCGCTTTAAATTGCCCATGTTAAGATAATTTTACAAATTTAGAGTAATCCCAAAAATATATACTCGAAATAATTACGACACATTATAGTGAAATGTTTTAAAGATTTTGATTGTGAACTGAATTTTGATGATTTTCAAAATTAAATATACCTGTAGAAAAATACAATGCTTCTGAAAATGAAATGTGAAGAAAACTTGACAATGCAATACCCTCACTTACTTAATCAGTTACTTAGTCAATTATCACAAATTTTCTAACTACTTGGTATGTAAAATCTAAGGTTTAAATTTGTTACTCTCGTGTGTCATGACTGAAGCAGACCAACAAATTTGCATTTAGATAAGACATCTATTGGGATTTAAAATGGGTTTTAACTCGTATATCCCCCCTACGGGACTACAATATCCCCCTACGGGACTATGATATCCCCTACGACCACACACCGTCACATTGACTCAAGACGTACATCGGTATTGGCTGCATATTGTTGGGGTTGTGGCTTTCAATTAAACATACAATAATAGTTCAAACTCATTGTTGCAATTATTGTTTTTACTTAAACAACTCGGGTCTAGGCACAGACCACATTGCCTATGTAGACCCATTTCCTTAGAGCAACCTTTCCTCAGGCAGATAAAATAACAATTTATTATAAGAAACCTGTTTACTGTATTTGTTCCTTTAGATTAATAATAGTTATTACGTGTAATCTGTTCCTGTATATATTGTAAATTGGTGGAAATACAGTATATTAATTCATTCATTCATATTTACATTTTCTGACTACCTTATGCCCTATTAAGATGAAATATTACGTACAAGAGCTCCACGATCTCAATAGATAATTCCAACGCTTTTAACCACGTGTAAAGGTTTGAAAAGAGTTAAAAATTTTGGAAGATCTATATGTTTTGTAGTATTCCCATGTCTTTCAATGTTAAAATAATATCATTAATATAAAAAATTCTTTTGATATTGATGAATAATGCAGTGTCTTATTGCAAAATGTTTCAGAAATCATGGTAATATATAGGAAAAATGTTGACTATCATTATTGTAGTATGAATTTCAGAGTTACATATACATACAATTTGAATTTGACATATACAAACACTAATACAGCATCGTACATATCTAAGACCTGAGCTGAAAATAGACGATTTTAAAATAAATTAGATCTTCCAGACCTAAGTATGTACATATTTTATCGTCAGGGTAATAAAGCAAATGCTACAGTCACGTTTAAATTATAATTCATTGAAATAAAAGTGTCCCGATTAGTATAAATTATGAAATGAAAGAAACAGGCAATATTTCGTTTCATTTTAAACTTCTTAACATTGAACCTTTGAAATAAATACATACCTTAAATATACCTGTGCCAGATTAATATTGTCATAGGGTTCGAAATAATACAACATAAATGATTTCACTAAAAAAATATGAAGTTCGGATTTTAAAATATAGTGAATGAATAATAGAAGATACGTTGTATATAAGGGATATTTTATATAATCTCTTATATGTTTGGAAAACGTTTTCTGTTTATGATGGATTTATCGGACAATAAGTTTCAATAGAGATTTCTCACAATTACAACGGCTGACTACAGGAGCACCAGGAAAACAATTTTGTGTTTGTTCTGACGCTACTTCAAACCGTATGCTGTGACTGAATATTTTTATGATTTTTTATTAATTATAGATATGACTTTTACGAATAAATTCATTAATTTGTTGGAACAAGAGAGTTTGATTTGTGTATTTTTTTAACTTATTAAACTAAGTTAACGTAAAATTTAATGATGATGAGCATTTAACTGTGTGTTAAAAAAATTGTTCTTTATTTAAATTGAATGTAAGATTAAATACTAATTTACTTCTATTATAGAACGAATTATTCTTACATCTATCTTTCATCAGCGAATATTTTTAATAATTAATTTATAGTTATATATAAAAAATTAGTAAATGTACAGATATAAACTATATTATCATAATAAGCGACTATTTTACAAAAACGTAAAAATGGTATAAATGATAAATTATAAAACCTAAATTTCCAAAGCTAAATTTTCCACATTTATTTTATATTAAGTAACACTTAAAACATCAATGATCTTAGTTGAAAATTTCCTAAATCTTTATGTATTTAGTCCGTAATAGAAAGATATTTCCATAACTGAATAGCTTGTAATAAAACAAAAGAATCATGGACTCCTGTGATTATATTTTAAATTATACATACTTAGTAAATAATTGTTTTATAACAGGGTTTTAATCCAATAAATACGATTTTACTGTTATCCCTTTACCATCTCCTGGGAAATCTTGAGAAGTGTCAAAGTATTAGGACATAGCTTTGAGTTGCTCATTTATTCAGCAATACTTTTGATATTACAAATGAGCTTCATCTAATAAATTAAAGAATTTTTTCCAATCTTCAGTTGTCTAAAACAATAAAATAGATTTTGAATACAATAGATTTAAGTATAGTCTAAGAGAACTAAAATTTTAAAAGTGACTTGCTGGACGATAATTCCAAAATAATATGAGAATTTTTAAAAGGTTTTACTACACATTTATTATTGAACTATAATTCTTTCATTACAAAATACAAATTTTGAATAATATTTCATTAGCTATTTATCCTGTAGCATTTCTTAATACTTTTAATGACAATGTAAATGATTAAATTGTTATATAATATATCTTATTGTTTGTATAAATCAGATACACTTCGACAGCCACTTCTATAGAGCAGACCGCTGTCAAGCCAAAGTTTTGTTGGTAGATGTAGTAAATACAATAATTGTCGAGTTATTCGTTATTTACAAACAATATTAATGTATCAACCGACGTTTTATTACTAAAATTTATACCTTTTTAAAATAAATGAAAACACGAATTATAACTCACGCTAGACTGTACCTGAGATAGCCTCCTATTATACTGCTTTACATTTTTATAAAATTCTGACTAACTGACAAGACGTATAGACAGGTAAGCATATTAAATCCAGTGACCAGTTATTTTAATGTGGCAGTTGGCATATTCACAATTAAAGAATAATATGTCTATTGGAGCCACTATTATACTAGTTATATATTTAATAAAAATTACCATGTGATAATTTCAGTTAATTTCTATAATTTTTAAATACAAATTAAAAAAATTTGAAACATACATTAATAAACATAAAACAATAAATTGCGCTAGATATTGAAGTCTGTATAAATGCTTACATACAATCTAAACGTATGACACGAAGGTATATAGACATCTATTTTGTGAAAATCTTCTCTATCCTTAGGAAAACATTATACAGTACTTTTTATACTGTCACTATTTATTTTATTATGTAACCATTTTTAACTGTTAATATTTTTGATACACCAAAAAATTTAACAAAGATTAAAATACCATTATAAAGATGAGTAAAACTCGAAGATACATTAAATAAAAGATTAACAATGTTAATCTTAACTTTAATTTGTATTACTCTTTTATTCAGATGTATTTTAAAGGAAACTAAAATAGTTAATTTAGTGAATTCATAGTAAAAATAGAAGGAAAAGTACCACTACTTATATTTCATGCATACATTTGGTCAATCATTAAATTTCTTCTTATTTAAAATTTTGTACAATTACATGAGAGTAAAAAAAATAGTTGTTATCTTTACAATATTATAATATAAATAATACAATTAAATATCTCATGATCAAACTGACAAAAATGGTTATCATAAATCACAATATGTGAATGATGATGAAATCACTCTATTTGAGGACTTTATTTGAGGGGACTTGAAGGAACGTTGCAACTGAAACGGACAGAGAACTATCTAATTCTGTAGTAACTCAATAGTCTATATCGAGTTCAACTGGTCCCTTGGGTCTAATTTGTTATTATCGTCCTTAGCTAGAATCCAAGTTTTTATATCTCTACGTCAATATATACATATAATATAAATATAATATAATATAATATAATATAATATAATATATATATATATATATAAAACCATTAAGCTTTTTTCAAAAGCGTGAGTGACATGAATTATTAATTTTCATAAAATATACTGCAATTAGTATAATTTAGAACGAAGTATGCACTAAATAACCAAAATATAACAGTTGTTCACTTCTAGTATTAAATAAATAAATAAACAATTTTAAACAAAATCTTTGACAATATTTTTGGACAGTGAAATTCTATAGCACATTTTGTAATCGTAGTCATTTTTTAACCACAGATATTTGCATCGTAAAGGAAACACTAGTGTATTGGATGTATAAATCCTAAGGAGCAATTTACGGCACTACAAATAAATCTGGCAGAAAATCCTTCTGTGTGTGTAAATCCAAGGCTTTCAGTAAGACGTCACAACCTGATGTTTGCTTCCTGACAAAAATGTGTGAACAGTAATATACATTTACGTGGGTGTAGCACGTGTTTATAAATCTCGTACCTAGAACAGTTGTGCTCTGTTTATGGTAGAGTCGTCTTCTCTAGTAGACAGTTCAAGCTAACATATGTTAATACAAACGTAAAAACATTGATTACTCATGTTAAACACAATTTAAATTTTTCAATGATAATAATTTTGTATATTCCAAAATAGGTTGTGTAAAGTTCCTATTACATATATATATATATATAATATATATATATATATATATATAATTTCAATAAATATTGAATCGCAAAAAGTACTTGCTCCGCCGGGACTCGAACCCGGATCTCTCACTAGCCGGATGAATGTGCTACGATTACACCACAAAGCCCTCATTTTTTTACGATTCAATTATTTTGTACTTGGCCGTTTCTTTCACATATGTGTTTAAATAACCAAACTAACATATGATCGGAAGACCAAATACCTGTGAAATGACTTCTGTTTACATTAATTAAATTTGTATAAGTGGCAATAGCCTAATTTAATTCAATATTTATTGAAATTAAAATTAGGCTATTGCCACTTATACAAATTTAATAATATATATATATATATATATATATATATATATATATGTGTGTGTGTGTGTGTGTGTGTGTGTGTGTGATAAATGTTGAACATTTACGATCAAACATTGTCAAATAAATCTCGTTTTTAACACTGATACCTATTATTATCTGTATAAATGTAATAGTGTCCTGCATATATTAAATGCTAATAGTGATTTTTAATTCATTTTAATTTAATACAGTATACGAATGTGTGCTGTTATCAATAAGCCATCTTTTTAAGCCAAATTTATGCTGATAATTTAAATGAAAAGGTAGAAAATTGTTTTATATGACAAATCAGATATTATAGAATTACATTTTGATGATAAAACGCATAACATCTTTTAATCTTGTCTTTAACATCTATCTAATGACGGGGTGTATAAGGTAACTGACAGCTATTATATATTTTTATTTATAAAGAGAAAGATAATATCTTTATTAGTATTTTAAGGATTTGGAACTTAAGGATAAAGAAAATAATGTATTTATGAACATACATTACGTAAGAAGTAGCTTAGTTTTTAAATACAGGAGAAAGATTACCCTTTTTCGTAGATGTAAAAGATAGGAGGTAAAAACTGTTGACAAAGAACTGTGACTAAACTTGACTAAATAAAATCTTATACAAAACCATATAACCTGGCTTTTTACGTTAGGCTGCTTCAAAAATACACTGAAACAAAAACCGAAGGAAACAATCATACGTCCGCTATCACAAAATTACAGTATTTAAATTTTTTTTATGTTCTTGAAAACAATTTGAGTGAACAGGAATCTCAAAAATGGAAATTAGCAAATGATTTTACAAACAAGCAGAATACATCCAACACTAAAATTACATGCGTGGCAAGTCCCTAAAATTGAAAGATATTATTGGATAGCAGGTCAGAGAACAATATTAGTTTAATGTAAATTCCAGGATTGTATCATAATACTATAATAATTCTCTCTCTCTCTCTCTCTCTCTCTCTCTCTCTCGACTGAAATACAGACGATCGTTTTAAAAAGTAATGATAACAAGGTATTTATGTAGGGAGTATATTAATTTAGTACCGTATGAATGCATATGAATCAATAATACAGGGTGGTGCAGAGAAACGGGAAATTTTGAAGTTGTTGTTGGTACACCTGCAAGTCTCGTAAGAGTGGGGGACGGAAGTCATGATGCCAAGTAGTAACGGTCATTTAGTTGAGATGGAGCAGTGGAGTGGAGTTGGTACGGAGCGTGCCTTTCCCGTGAGAACGTATAACAAAAATAGCGATAGTTTAACAGCTGCACAACGAGTGTTCCGACGCCATTATGATATTCCTCCCCTCAGTTGAGTTCCTTCTTCACATGCCATATCAGCATGGGTTCGGAATTTTGAAGAGACTGGTTCTGCCTTAAAGAAAAAAGCCTCCTGGGCGTATAGTGACTGTTCGAACCCCAGAAAATGTTGATGCAGTGCGAGTCACAGTGAAAAGGAGGAGTCCGCTTCGTTCTGTACGAAAAGTCGCCTCATCATTGCGACTTGAGCATCCGAGTGTGCAAAGAATATTGCACGGCCTGCAGTTTCATCCTTACAAGCTTCAGATTGTTCAAGCTCTAAAACCAAATGACGGTGAATTACGCTTACAATTTTTTTGAACAGCTACTGACTAAAATTAATGAGGACGCAAATTTCCTTGAAAATCTTTGGATGTCTGATGAGGCCCACTTTCATTTAAATGGGCATGTCAATAAGCAGAACATGCGTTACACAGAAATCCCGGTGTACTTCATAAACGTCCGTTACACAGCCTTAAAGTTACTGTATGGTGTGCAGTGTCTTTTCGAGGGATAATTACTTCTTTGAGGATGGTAATCGTTCCACTGTAACTGACACATCTACACGTTACATTCATTTGCTGGAGACATTCTTTGCTCCACGGCTTCATGGTTTTCCAGATATTTACATTCAGAAAACATGGTTTCAACAGGATGGAGCCACCTCACACACTGCCCATCTGTCAATGACAGCACTGAGGCGTTTGTTTGGGTAGCGCATAATTTCAAGGAACGCTAACGTCACTTAGCCTCCACGGTCTACAGACCTCTCAGTATGCTACTTCTTTTCTATGAGAACATTCAAAGAGCGTTGTGTACCAGACTAGGCCAAGGAATCTTCTTGAGCTTAATACTCATATTGAAGAACATGTCGCCAACATCCCAGAGAACACATTGCGTCGCACAATGCTAAGTTTTCGAAATCGATTGAATGAATGAGTTAGGCGCAAATGACAGCACTTAACTGATGTTATTTTTTTTAAAAGTGACTTTAGATTTATTGTTATTTCCAACATTTCTCCTGTAATTTCCACTCTTGCCTAACAAATTTTATGCCTAAAAAAAGCTGTTTGTACAATTCATTGGTTTATTATGATTATTTCAAAATTTCCCGTTTCTCTGCGCCACCCTGTATGTTGCTATTCACCAAACATGAGAAATACTAAACCTATAGGTCACTTTTGCGTTATGTATTTTTTTTAACACATTTTTAGATACTTAGTGAAAGAACAGAAATGAACACAAATATACTTCTACAAGCCTTGTCCATGATACAGTCGGTAAAAAACAGATATATCACACAAAACCTATTATAAACGATTATTTTGAAAATATCTTTAGCTTTTGTAGGTACACTACAGGTTTTATTTCATCAAAAAATTAATCTCAAGCCTACATATATGTATACATATATATATATATATATATATATATATATATATATATATATATATATATATATATATATATATATATATATATGTGTGTGTTTCTTAATTGTAGCTAAAGAGCAAACCCAGCTACGGCATAGGGAAAGAATTTCAATTACCAGATGTAAATACTTTCAGACTAAAGTAGAGATTCTTAAATCATCCAATTGTTATCTTCCCTCAGCAGTCTTTAGTAGTTAACAACGGTATGCCCTCGGTATAGATAACATTCATTAGCATATTTAGTACAATGTAATAACTTCGGGAAATAAAGCTTATAAAGGACATTGTAATAATTTATTTAATAGAATAAAGTGCCATATATGAGATTCAGTTGTTTGATGTGGTAAGAGATTCTCATATATCTTCGCTCTGAGCAGATGTCACTGATGAGGCTCACTTCAGTAAACGATATCCACTTTACAGGAAATGGAAGAGTTAGTTTTTTTTCCACTTTGAATGCAATCCAATTGAATATTGTTTTATCCTATTTCACTTTATATATTTTTAAATTTTACGTATGTATAGGATCAAAGTTTGTTTATTTCTTGTGTATGTAGAAGAGGAAATATTAGAACCACGACTTTTTTAAACATTGTAATTACTATTGTTTAATGATGTTTTGAACTTATCAATAGAAAAGCGTAGACTTGCATTACAACAAAATATAACGTAATAACAATATAAGATCATGTAAAATAGGTATAATCAAAGAAATATAGTACATTATATTCAGTCTATTGAAATTAATTTAAATGTTGAAAAAATCTTACAGCTCAGTTAATTATAAAATTTATAAAATTAATGGTGTTATAATAAAACCATGACTATAGAGTTAAACGAGCGAGAATAAAACATGATGTTTTAAGCTACCTCCAATTTGATAAAAAACCAAAAGGTACTAAACAAAAAGGTATTTAAAGTGAAATGTTCATTATAATCTCAATAATTTTAATGTTAAAATACTTCAAATCAAGAATGTTTCAAGATTCAAGTGCTTCAAATGTCTTCAAACAAGAATACTTTAGTTTCACATGTGTTAGTTGGAGATGAATCTTCACAGTGAGGCCGAAACATCTCAAGAATATAACTCTGTTAGTAATATTTTTACGCTGTGTGTACCACAAGACTTTGTCATTAGTTACGGCCTTGGCCGCGGAAACATAGGGTGTAAGATATTTGTAATACATTTCTGGGCATTTTGAAGCCAATAGCCTGTATGTGTATGTGGTCGTGCCAAATTTGTTTGGAAGTTGAGATAATTTAAAATGTCACAATTTTGGAGTTAAGTTTATAAAGTAGCTCACATATATTTGAAAATTCTATAAAACTAAAATATAGTTACAAGTTACATTGATTACAGTGTTTTCAATGAAAAACTTTTATATATAATACTTTTATGAGCTTTAAAATAATTATGTTCAAGCTAGTCTTAGTCCTGATTTATATTCACTAAACTCCTAATGGTATTGGGAAAATGAACAAATTACAGTTGATTGTTGTTGTAGTGCTGGCTCTGACTATTATTGTTCGCTCCGTAACCAATCAAAGTTTGTAACTACCTGAGTCTTCGTGCCCAAGTCTAGAACCTAATTGTTACTGCCTAACAATCTATGCAATGTTGCTGAGACAAGATTCTAGTTTCTACACAAATTGTAGAACTTCATTACTGTAAAGTTGACTTACTTTTCTAAACTTAGGAAGGTAAGAGAAGTAAAAGAAATAGAACAGTAACTAATTCTTAGGTATATAAATCAATTATAGTTGCATTGCACTTGCATTAGGATATTTTAATTTAACTATCCTAGTTCATTGACTTATTGCAATAATTTGTTAGAAATAAAACTTTTTAACAGTGATTAATTAAGTTTACTAAAGGCAATATTTGTGATTTTAGTCTTAACTGTTTGCTACGTGCAGGGAGTAAAACTAACATTTACTACAACAGTATGACGCTTTCAGTAGCTTGTAGCAACGTGCGAAATATTGCCCACCTAAAAACCGTAAAGAGTAATGAACTAAAACAGGTCCGACGTATTGTAATCATAACTAGTATGTTTTCTCATTCCCTCTGAATGTAATCTGATCTAATTTGGATTGTAGGTAAAACCTACGAACCATAAATAGAGTTAACTGGTAGTATTTATTATAAATATTTATAAATTGACACTTATTATAACATTCCATCAAAAAGTGGTCAGCTTTACAAATAATAAGTAAAAAGGTTATTTTTGACAATGGAAGGATTGTGAAGGAAACAGGATTTTCCGGAAATTTGCCATCGTTCATTTTTTTATTTATTTTTTTTTTTTATTTTTATTTGTATCAACGGTTACACCATTGCCATTCAATGACAAATTATAGACTCAAGAATACTTGACTACTTACTTATTAATTATATTATATAAAAGAGAACTTATCAAGATAGTCTAAATAAGTGACAGACACATTGATAAGAATATCAAAAACAACTAAAATCCATAACAATAACGAGTAAATTAAATAATAACAAAAAGCAACTAACAATTGGACATAAATAACGATCAGTTTTAGGAGAACTTTCCCACTTTTGAATTTCTGTATGTGGCCCTTTAAAGGCGCCATCAAGCACTTTATTCTGCTCCGAACTAATCCAATTAGTAAAGTTCCACACAGGACCAAACAATTTCACTTAATTTGATGTGTGTGATAAATTTAACAGTGATAAAAATAAATAAGTTAACAACAATATAAATAATTTAAACAATAACATAACATATAGACAATATTTAATAATAACTATATAAGCAACAACAATGACTAATTAATCTACAAATCACAAACTTAGATGTGAACTGGACGCAATAAATAATGTTAATAAGTGCATGATATGGTAAACATATGATCAAGACTAATTGGTACACAATAACAAGTAAGAATATAGTAAGTAATTTATAACACAAAAAGTCTTCTTAATGCTAATTCGGAATCAAAGAAGAAATCATATTCCAGCCCCGAAGACAGTGCATTTCCTCTTCTTTGGAGTCTAGGCAGACAACTATGGTAGGCGTAGGATGTGAAATACTGGTGACGAAAAAACAAGTCTCGAAATCTGATTGATCCAGGGATGCGGAAACTAATCCTTGAAAGAAGATCATCACAGTCAACCTGCCCAGTGAGAAGTTTACGCAGGAAGACAGCATCAGCAAGTTGTCTTCGCACAGAAAGGGGCAACAGCCCAAGAGACTATGCTATTGTGTCAACAGGTGCTGCCATATAATCATAGCTCAGCCTAACTCCTACTATCCGCAAAAAGCGTCTCTGGATCTTCTCTAATCGATCTGTATCATCAACTTGATAAGGGACCCAAACAACACAGCAATATTCCAGGATGGAGCGGATAAGTGCAGTGTACAAGGACATCAAAGCTCTAGTGCTAAGGCCATTTCTAGAAGTGCGGATTATGAAACCTAGTGTTCTAGAGGCTCTGTTGCAAATATGGTCAATGTGTTTGTCCGGCCGTAAATCAGCCGAGAAAATTACACCAAGGTCCTTTTACTTGAGTTTTTCTTGGTAACACAGTACCACACAGCTTATACTCGATCATAACAGGGTCAGCTGAACGATGAAATGTAACAACTGCACACTTGCTTACATTCAACCTCATGCAATTTTGGGAGCACCACTTTTCAATCCTGTCGAGACTATCCTGAAGTTGTTGACAGTCATTTGGACCCGTAATTGCAGAGAAAACCTTGATGTCATCAGCAAATAATAAACACTTAAGACCAGTTGCACTAACAATGTCGTTAATAAAGATGTTAAACATAAAGGGTCCTAGATGGGATCCCTGGGGTACACCTGATTTGGCCAGAAAGGGTTCAGATAATGCACCCGCAAACTTAACCACAAGTTTCCTGTTAATAAGGTAGGAGTTAAACCATTTCAACAAGGAGCCATCTATGCCATAGGTTCTGAGTTTATAAATCAAGTGATCATGGTTGACACTATCAAAGGCTTTAGCGAAATCAATGTATGCACTGTCAACCTGTAGTCCGTCACTAAATGGTGAGATGATGTAATCTTCGTATAGAATAAGGTTAGTTGAAGTGGACCTGAACGATGAAATGTAACAACTGCATCGGCATTTCCAGGCAAAAAGCCATGTTGCTCCTTCGAAATTATACTCTTGAATTGTAAAAGACAACTGGTCCAACACTAAGCTTTCGAATACCTTCCCAATAGCAGATTGGATTGCAATAGGACGGTAATTGCTTATGTTTTTAAGATCAGAGGACTTGTGGATAGGGACAATAAAGCTAGATTTCAACTTCTCCGGGAATATTCCCAGTTCAAGCAAACGGTTGAACAAGACTGTCAGCTGAGGAGCAAGCAAATCATGGCAATATCTTAGAACACTAGATGGAATTTCATCAGGTCCAGGTCCTTTGTAAGGATCAAGAGACGCTAGCTTGGCGTTCACATCTTCTTGTCTGAGAACACAGGTAGAAATATGAAAAGGTGACTCAATGTTTAATGGCGAAGGTGGCAAATCAGAGGAAGAAAAGACAGAAGAAAAAAAGGCAGCAAACAGATTGCATACTGATTTAGGAGAAGATTCTTTTCTGCCTTCGTAAAAATATTCATCTACACTCTGAATATTTGTCTTCATGTTATTCACAAAAGCCCAGAAAGACTTAACATTGGTGGGAATTGCAAAATTGATGTGGCCTATATAGTCAGAATTACACTTTCTACTGAGGGCTTTGCATTGATTTCTTACCTTGCAATAATAAATAAGTGCAAAAGAACCAGAAGAATCATTCCTGAGTCAGAAAAACAGAATTTTGATAAATTTGCGTTTATGTCAATCCCTTATGTGCCGGGATTATCGGAGAAAATTAGAAGAGTAGGTAGAAAGTACAACATTAGAACAGCGTTTAAAACACACAACACTCTTAGACAAAGTCTCGTAAAAACCAAACCAAAAAATGGCACACAGGATTCCAAAAACTGTGTTTACAGTATAAAATTTAGTTGCAATAGGGAATACATAGGCGAGACAAAAAGACCACTAAACGTAAGGATAAAAGAGCACAAAGAAAACACGAGAAAGGGTCTCACAGAAAAGTCAAAAATTGCACACCATTGTTGGTCCGAAGACCATCATATGAATTGGGATGAAGCCAACATAATACATCGGGAACCACATTTCTTCAAAAGGAAATTAATTGAGGGAACATACATTAAATTGGCAGACCAACCAATCAGTCAACCATCAGTCGAGATTAGGCCGCTTTGGTTGCCAATTCTAAAAAATGAACTAAAGAGAAAACCAAAAGTATCAAACGGATCAGATATTTGCAATAAACCAATGCGGAGTCACAATATGGTTTTAAGAAGTTCATCTCGCATGAACCAATAATAACGAAAGGGCCCATTCCTGTCCACCTTCCCTTTTATTTCCGCCATCTTGTTTTAGCCAGCCGTGACGATCACCATTGGCTAGACCCTCTGGTCAGTCGTAGGTGGTTAGTAGACGAGTGAAGTATTTAGGTGGTTAGTATTGTGACCTGTATTCCGTAGTTCAGTTTTAATGATTAGTGTTTTGTATAGGCTAGTTTTTTATTAAGTGCGTGTTTATAGAGTTAGTGAATATGACAAACAACATGTAGGTTGTGATTCCTGACTAAGGCGTGCCACAACGCTTTGGTAAGATTTGTTTATTTTAACCTAGTTTGTAATTATGTATTAGGTTAGTTCTTTACCTGAAGAAGAGATCAGATTGCAGATCTCGAAACGTAGTGTTACTGATTTCTTGTTTCACTGAACGATGGCAAATGTCCGGAAAAATCCTGTTTCCTTCAATAAGTAAAATTTAAAATAAATTATTTTTCAGCATCAATTGAAATATTGTCATTTTTTGCAATGCGGTTTATATATAACCGATATGAACTAAAACGTCCTTAATTAAGATAATGTGTCCGGAGAGTTTTTTTTTTTTTTTTTTCTAGGTTAATAAATAACGATTAAAACGAAATAATTTACTAAACTGGAAAGTGAACTTAGCAGAGAATTTTCCAAGTTTTACCTTTTACTAAGTTTTAACTGTTTTGGGTTTTACGGTTAATTAATCGTTTCTACAAGCTGTTTTATGTAGCATATAAGGCTATAACATACATCCCCTATAAAGGTATATAAAATAAAGGTAAATAATGTACTATTTCACCAGGCGAAGTTAGGGCTAACAAGGCCTCTTTAACGCAACCTGGGAACCCCTACCTATGGCCAGGCAGACAGACTATTGTATGAACCGAGTCGCTCAGTTGTCAAGTTCCACGTTACTAAACAGTGTGTACCTAGGCTCCAGCGAATAATTTTTTTCTACAATTGCGAACTTAAAATACTTCATAAAGCTGTCTGTGATTTTCAAAGGACATTATATTTTTAATTTATATTTTAACATTGTTTATGTGTCAAAAATAGGACCTTACTTATACTCGTAAAAAGGAAGATTAATGCTCCTATGTTACCGAAATGTCATTATAAGAACTCAATATTTCTAACTTTATTTCATATAAAAGCCACCAACTTAAATATTAAATTCAGTTAAATAATAAAACTTTTCATATAGTTGGAGTGCCATTAAAACCACCCATCATTTAATGTAGACAATTGTATAAGGTCATACTGGCTCAGTTACTGTATTCTTAAAATATGGTACATGTAATATTATAGTATCATGTATTATAAATAGATAAATATAGCCGGAAGTTGATGATTTTGGCAAAATTTGAATTTTGAGACCGACGAATGTACGATATTTTCTTACATAGTTACTACGCTCTGGCGTGTGAAAATATAATTAATTCAACAGAAATACTTTTTCGCATGCTAAACATACGACCCACTAAAAATTTTATTTAACTTATGAATCTCCTCATAATGAATTGTGTAATAATATATAACATTAAACGTGTCTACTTCCAACTGAAGATTATATGATATAGTAAGATTCCTGCACACTTAACGTTCCTAATATTTCAATTTCATATTTAAAATTAAATTCATTATATACTAAAATTCTAACTGATTCTAGTTAAGTGAAGAATGAACTTTAATGAGTATGCTAAAGAAATGCGGATAAAATAATACGAACTTTTATTTCAGAAGAAGGAACCCGATTCATAAACTTTTCTCGTTAATAAAACCTTTTATGCTCATAAAATGTGAAATGTTGTCTACTTAAAGTAGAGTAATAATTTCTATGTTTGAAACAGGTTTTTCTCAGTGTTGGAATGGAATTCAAGGAAAGCTATTCGTGATACAATTAATAACCATAAACATATTATATATGTGTGTCTCTCTCTGAGTGAGAGAGAGAGAGAGAGTGAGAGGGGGGGATGGAATGAGGGAGAGAGGGGGAGAGAGAGGGATTTTATGTCAAGGCCCGCACTCTAACCCCACCACTATGCAAGAGGCTACTATACAAACTTCCTAATCTTTCCTCGTCTCTGTTGGGACTTGTTATAAATTTGATACGTCAGGGATTGGATAAGACCCCCAGTTACAGATAAACATACGGTATGTGTAGGTTACACTCTTTATCTGAGACTTCCTTACCACGATTATCTCTTTTATTATTCAAACAGACTTGTTAGTTAACTATATCGATCTCAAAGTTTTTGAATATGGTGAGAAATTATTTTATATTATAACATTGAATAATACACAAATTAAATCTTATTCAAAGTTGTAACTAATAGAAATATCCCTCAATATATTTTAAATAATCCCAATAAAAATATCAATAGGTTAAACAAAATTGTAAGATAGTTTTTGTATAGTGAATTATCTGATCGGTTTTTATACGAAATACTTTCTTAATTGTTTTTAAAGATGTAAAATGTGTAGTTTTTGATTAAATAATCCCTATTATAAATTTATAAACAAAATAGTACATTTTCAAAATCCCACAAAACTCTGAATACAATCAAAAACGATCAAAGCCCTTTCTCTGAAGCTTTTCTCTGTGATTATTATACGTACTGACTGTTGTTTATTGACACCATTCATCCACAAAGGAACGTCTTCTTTTATAACACTCCGGTTTTGTTTTTAATCTTGAATATCTATCAAGATGATGCATGTTTATTTTTTGCGTATAATGAATTGAAAATCAATAATGATACCGCAACTGTGATCCATTTTTTATATTTTTTAGTAATATAGTTTGAAATGGCAGTAAGTCAAAAGAAAAAGGTATTTATTATATAAATAATAATTGCATTGTTATTATTTTAGAAACTTCAATCCATTAACTCAAATATATCTACGAATTATATACACATGTAATAATATCTTTAACAACTCTTTCAAACCCATGTCGAAAAATTAATTTATTATATCTTGGATACACAAAGGTTTTAAAACTGAAGGAGTGATTAATCAGTCTTGAGTTTTCATATCTTTCTGACTTAAAACCATACTTCGGATTCGCTATCATAAATATTGAAAATTAAGAAAGTACATCTCCATCATACGTAATCTAAGTTATTGCCATGAGCTATGTAATATTTGTTTTCTCTAACAGCTATTTTATCATAACTCTTATTATATTGTACTTGAGAGTTTCTCAGTAAGGGTGATTACATCAGAGATTGACGAGTTACGAAATCCCCAAGTCCTGCCCAAAATATCTCACTAATATGTTTAAGTTTCAACACTTGATGACAGTTGCAATTCCTTCAAAAATACACTTACACTAGAACAGTTTTCTAACACTTCAAGTACTGTATATGAGAAATATCATATTCTAAATTTAAGTTAATATCAACGTTGCACTAACAAAACATAATGATACCAGTTTTAATTGAAGACAAATATACACAAACTTAAAGGTTAAAAGGAACAGATTTTAAGATTTTAATATATCATTTTTCTTTATTCTGTAATAGAATCAACTTTAGAAAACTCAATGCACTCTGACAGTGTGGAAAAGGGTTGATTAACTTTCTACAAGTAAAGGTTCTCTTTCTTTTCGCCCTTCTTCTTTGCCAAAGGTAATATTTCTTTCTCTTTTTTCTTTCCCTAGATATTATGTGTTTTATTAGCTTCCCTCAATACATCTTCAACGTTTTGAAAAAGGAATCTATTATACATTATGATTAGGTAGCATCAAGAATAATTATATATAGTGTACTGTACGAATAAACTTATGTTTAGAAGTCTTTCAATATTTTCGAAAAATAAGGATACTGTGCAAATTAATAATATATGTTTATATATTATTAATATATAAACATCCTGCCCTCAGTAACTATATGAATTTTAAGCATGTAAATTTCTTAATAGCAACAAAACAACTGTGTATTGTTCAGCATAACCACCTAATCTATACAGGGTGTTACAAACCTCTTACTATAAAAATTTAGTATATTGTTCATTGAAAAGAGGAGCCAAACACTAAATGAAACCAATGCTCTATGTCTTTTTAGTTTCCGTTTTCTGTCTGTATGATACCTATTTTATAACTCGTACTTTTAAAATTTATCGATCAACTTTACTCAAACTTCAGAAAATTCATTATGCAGACACAATCCTTCAATAACAATGTTTAATCTGTTTTGCGCATTAAATAAATGCTGTTTTAAACCTGCAAAATATATTAAATGTAAACATAACAAATATTTACAAGTTTTAAAAATCAGTTTGTAAGTGGTAGTGTTATGGAAAACGGGTATTCTTTTCAAGAGGTAACAGAAATGCAACCTGATACATTATGGCCTTGCAAACTGCAACCGATCGTTGCTAGTCGTTATTATATACAAAGGTTTTCAATAAAAAAGTACTTTTATTTAGGTTTATTACATAAACATTTGTTCTATTTATTGAAAAATATATTTTTAATGATCGTCCACAGACTTTTTGTAATATAAAACGTTCACTTATGCTGCGGAGTTGTGCTAAGCTTTTTACAGGAACTCTAGCTTGTTTGATACATTAAACAAACCTTTTTACTTTATATAGTTAATTTCACTTTAATTTGACGTAATATATTAGTGTAGATATAATTGTAGCTCCCCCACCCCCCAACGGTTAGTACTATTTTATTCTCTCCTTGTGGAATCTTTTCAGTTTTTAAAATGTATATGTTGAGTTTTAAACAGTTATAGATAAAAAACGCAACTGTTTATCTTTAACTTGAAACTCTTAAAACTCGTTCATTTTTGTAAGGTTTTTTTTCATTTTTAAGTAACTCTCAGTCTATTAATACTCAGTAATAATGTTACTTGACTTATACTTGACTTGTATGCATAATTAACATTGACCAAATCCTCCTTTAAGATACTCAGCTTGTCAGGATAGACCCAAGACGTGTAATGTTTTTCAGCCTTTAATAATGTAAATGGCTATTTTACATAATTATAATTATATAAACTATAAATAAATCTGCATTATTATTTTTTTAATTGCAGTTTTAAATATTAAATCGTTAATTGTAGTGCTTTAAAAACATAAATATAGAAAATTTTATAGATATATACGTTTAATATTCGTTCCTTTAAAATAATTACCCTCAGCTGTTTTGACAAAGCTAAAATTGCTTGAGGCAGATTCGTGGCTTAATCCTTCCCGCAGATTATCTTCCTCAGTGCGGGATTTGGGTTTGCCAAGTAAACATTATAGGGAAAGTTAAGATTCTAATTAAAGTAGTAGTACTTTTCTTACTCATGATACCCTCAAAGTGTTTCCATTCTAAATCAATTAATTTGTTGGTGAAAATTGTAAATTTAAGGTAATTAGACCGTGCATTTTGTTTTGAGCAACTTATCAGTAACCATATTATTTCATATAGTTAACTAATTACTTTTTATTCTTAGTTTTAAAATATAGTTTTCTGTTTATATTTCACCTCTGATTGATTCTGTTTACACTGAGGTGTTCTTCAGACAGTCTGTGCTACAATTAATACAGCTTTTAATTTATTGTAGAAAAAGAAAACAAAATATATACAGTTTCTTTTTTGGTGTGTTACTCATATTAGTTTATTTATAATCATACTTGTGTAGTGTTTTATTCTAGGTAAAAAGAAGGGTACTAAGAGGAGATTGAATAGGTGGCTGACATATTACGTGTTTCAGAATGATAAACACAATGGGTTTAGCCTTTACTCTCCTTCTTGTCATTATTCATTGTTTAATGCTTATAAACTGACTACATAGTTTCCCAGTGTAGTTTGTACTGTCATGACGTGTGTACTTTTTCTATTGACTACTGCTCTGTGAAAACGACTGGGTCAGTATATTCTATCTAGTCTTCAAGGTGTTGTCGGGTACGATTTAAATTTTTTGGGTAGCATTCCATTTTATTACTTCGTACTGTAGTTGCCCAGTGTTAACTCTAATTTACTCTATTGAATACGCCTTCTACAGTGTCTTGTACACTTACTATTAATTTACCTTTCATCAAGGTTTATTTATAAAATATAAATACTCTTGAAACAATTTTATATTAAATATTTTACCATGACATTTTTTATTACGCTTTGTCTTTTACTGTATGCTAGGGTTAACATAGTTAGTTCTATAGATTGATGAGACTATTAGTTCCTATATTTCCGAAAACGTTATTATGTGAACAACAATTGAGTTTTTTTTCTGCTGTCCCAGGGAACCAACCCCGTTCCAGGACCTATAATATTTTTAATCAACTACCTTGCCTGGCTCATAAAGCTAAGATCAAGAACAAGTTAGAGTGTTGGAATAAGTTATACTAATCACCTATATAAGAAGAGAAGAACGACAACTGTAGGATTTATTAATCGTTGTAGGTCAAAGTGGAATGACAAATTCCAAATGGGAACCGTGTTATTAAAGTCCCCAGTAGCTAAATGGACTAAGAACATTTTAATTGTAACTCTTTAAAGGTAGAGGGACGGGCTTTAGTATTCTGTTTTTATAGGAAACTCCCGAGTTTGCATATGGATCAGGTGGAGATAAACAGATACCTGGCTAGCTGTCATCGTTTTGATAGAAATTGAAAAGTTAAACCACAAACTTCGTTCTTCCTGCTCTACTATCTAAATCTAATTGAACACTTATTGATCCTTATATTATTTAGTTGTTTATAATGTTTCCTTAATTGCCAAAAAATCTATGTTATTTATGTGATTTAACTACATAAGAATCATAAATTAAATTGTAAAAAATAATAGTGTCTTTTATTGGGTAGATTTTAAAAATAACGTTGTAATGAATTTATTGTTGATTAATGTTGGTGTACTGCACATTTATTCGAAGATTTTGTTGTAAAACTGTAATTAATAATGTCTGTCAGAGCGTCAGTCAGAGAATTAACACGTTTAACTTTGTAAAACAAGATTTTTTATTTAGAATTAATCTATCGAGTGTTCTAAAGTACCAATAAACAATAGCTAAATTCATATTTTTAAAACGATCGTGCGTGATTTAGTTTTTACCTTCAAGGAAATATAAAAGTATAACCCTTATTTAACCCCAAACAATTACATTTACTAAGGATGCTACATGGTTAATGTTTTTCCTTCAAATGAATTAAAATCAGTTCATGTCTCTGGAATATAACTTTTATATTTACTCTTTACGATATGCATTCTCGAAATTATTCCTATGAGAAGCAAAATAAACTTGAAACTGTAACTATTTTTATGTATGCACATTTGTTTAATACTAAGAATGTAGCTGATGAAGTGGATAACAGCCAGTACCAGAGAGTTCAGGTTTTCACTCAAAAATCTAATCGTTATATCCGACCTGTAAAAATATTTATATGTAACTCGTTAAGTGCAAAATAAAATGTACATGGTTAAATTGATAGAATTACATATTTTATATATATATATATATATATATATATAAAACAGTACAAATGATCTCCTTTATGTAATAAAATAATTAGTATAATGTTTATATCTGTACTTTTATATATACAAATGTTATGGTGTCTGCGTGTGAGTTTTCTTGGTTGTTTGTGTATCATTTAGAAACTACTGGAGCTATTGTATTTAAATTTGAAATAGACATTCTTAAGGTCTCTGAATTAACATATAGTTATATTTCGAAATTCCTTTGGACTACGCCCCTCTTGTAATTAAAGCTTTCTTTTTGACTTAATCAACGGGTAATAATTTGTAAATTTTCTTATCATATTTTCTTATTAAATCAAGTAATATTTTTTATTCCTTTACGTTTATTGTATGGACTTAAAATTAATAACACTACATCTTAAAATTAATAATACTTCTTATTTCAAGCATCTCTGTACCTAATCGCTGATATAGGACAGGGGTTATCAAGATAGTAAAATAGGAAATTTCTGTATAAATATATGAATACCTGTTAATTTGAGCAAACATTAAATATGCAATGCTTCAGTGTCATGCAGTTAATCAAAGGCAAATTTACAATCTAACTTTTGATACAAATTTAATCTGTGTTGTAAAACGCACGCTTACAGTGTAAACATGTAAATTTAACAAGTAATAAAAAGTGTTGCTTTGTGATTATATTTATAGACCCACATTAGGGTAAAAATGTATGCACAAATGCTGACACGATTTCCTTATTCTGTTATCTCCGAGGGAATGACTTGGCTGAAACCTAACTGCTACAACATTCCTTGTTGTCTGGAAACGGTTTAGGTCACGTATTTGCTCATACATGAAAAGTAATGAAAGTAATGATTTATTCCATATTACACATAAGTATAAAATAAAGCACAATATTATTAAGTTTGGAATTTCACTGGCCACTCTTACAAGTACTGTGGCCAGGAATAAACTAGAAACAATTACAGTTTAGTGTCAGAGTCCAGATGTTATCACTACTTGCTTACAACCGAGGTGATGTCTGTCAGACACAGCTGACCTTTGAAATATTGTTATATCAAGAATCTAACTTATGCTATAGACTATTTACAAAAGGAGGACTGATAATCTTTATATTTTTCTTTTCCGTTAAAAAATTTTAGAACAAGAAGAACAAACTGCCACATCATTACTATTGACATTTCTAAAATGCATATTAATTCTATACATATTACATCTTTCTACTTCTGTAGTTATTTTAATTTCGTAAGAAGCTTACATCTGAGATATCAAGTAACCAATTTTTTACTTTGCTGGCAAATAATTTTATACTCTTTACTTCTTTAACGCTATAAGGTAATTGATTAAAAAACGTCGGTCCATTGTATACAAAAGAATGCTTAAAGGTTGATTTATTAACTTAGGGAAACCCTAAAAATTCTACGCTGAATACTCCTTGTTCCATATACAAGATTTGTTGTTCCCATATTACCGCTTCTTGTATAGAAAAGTCTAAGAACCTTATAAACGTACAATTGCTGAATAGGAAGTATTTTTAATCTAAAAAAAGGGGAAAGGAGCTTTCTCGTACTTGTTTTTTTAATATTATTCTCAAAAAATGATTTTGAATAACTCTAAGCCTTTCTATCAGATACTTGTAGGTCCCACCCCAGCACACAATTCCATATTGTAGTCTAGCGTCGACCAACGCAAAATATAAACTTCTTAACAGAGATTCAGAGCATATATTCCTCAAAAAAATAGAACTTCCTTATTGACGATTTTAATCTGACTTGTAATGACGACACGTGTACATCCCAGTTTTAATTTCTCATCCATGGCTATTCCTAGATACTTAAAAGAAGTAAACTCTTTATATTACTTCTCGCAATCGCAGACATCAACAATACACTCTGCTGCATGATATTTCACATCTAAAATTAAAGTCAAAACCTTGGAAATCAAAATTAACATAGTTTGTTTTCTTTACATTTATAAACATTTTATTTGCTAAGCACCAGTTTCTCAGTTTTCTAATATCCTCTGTACAGGGTCTCAATATTGTTACTTGAATAAAAGAAAGCGACATCATCTGCGAATGCACTAGGTATCCCATTTAAATTCAATTCAAGTAGGTCATTAATGAATATCAGAAATAGGGCATCGGAAAGGACGGAGCCTTGTGGAACGCCCACAGTAATTGGTAGGGGTGTACTGACACTTTGGCCAACACGTACTCGTTGTTGTCTTCCTGTGAGAAAGCTTCGAAACCAGTCAAGTGTAACTCCCCTTACCCCAGCTGCCTCCATTTTTTGAATCAATATATAGTGACCTACAAAATCAAAAGCCTTTTTAAAATCAATGAAAAGTCCAGTACATTTTTTCCCTGCATTTATACTATTATAGATCATGTCAGTTACTCTTAATAATGCATCTTCTGTTGATTTTCCAGACCGAAAACCATACTGATTTTCGCTAAAGAAATTAATTTCATTTAAGTACTTAATGAGTCTGACCTTCATTAATTTTTCGAAGATTTTAGAAAAAATATTTAATAAGCTGATTGGGCGGAGATTGTCTAATTTATTTGATCTGTCTTTTTTATGAATTGGAACTACTTCACAGGCTTTTAATTTACCAGGAAAGACACCAGAACTAAAACTGAGATTGACAATGTGTACTAAAATTGGGGATATTTGTTTGGAAATTAATTTGATGAATGACGTGTCCATCTTATCAGGTCCAACTGATTTCTTATTTTTTTAAACCTCTAATAACATCCAAATTACGTCATTTTCTGTAACTGGTACAATGAAAAAGGATGAAACTCTATTATGTAAGTTCAGAGAACCTATTTGCACTGAACCGGTATCCTGGGTTGGTTGTACATTAGCAAAGTGTTTGTTTATGACCTCTACAAACAACATTTGGGTCTGTTATCACCTCTCCATTGTCTAACTCGACACGGTTAACTTTACTGCTCCTGGTATTTCCTCCTGTCAAATTATTGATTATTTTCCATTGACCTGCAGAGTCTCCCTTGCATTCTTGTAATTTTCTTAGAATAATAAGAGTTTTTTACTTCATTTATTTCATTAGTTAAATTTTGACTAAAACATTGAAAGTATTGAGAAAAATTTATGTCATATGGTCTTTTTTTTTGACAGCTTATACAAGTATTTCTTTTTATCCAATTTAGCCAACAAAAATTTGAATTTATCCAAGGACTCTTACTCTTAGCTTTACTTAGTTTTTATTATTTGTATCAATTTCCTTTTTAAACAATTATTCATAATATTACATAGAATATCATTAAATTTATTAAAACACACTTCTACATCACTCATTAAAATTAAATCGCTTAAATCCGTATCATTTAATTTTTACATACACTAGATCAGTGTTAATTATAAATCTTTTTTGTTAACTTCAAGCTTTACGATTTGTTCAAAATAATTTCTTTTACACATTATTTTTAATCCTAGTAGACAGTGATCTGTTAAACTTAAGTCAAAAACAGCTGGCTGGAAAATACTTAAATCTTGGTGTCTAATGAAAATATGGTCTAAACTAGATTTTGATTTTACTGTTATTCTGGTTGAACAATCTATCATTTGAGAAAAACCATAGCCACTTAACATTGTTACATAATTTCGCACACTTTTTGAACCATCAAGGAGATCTAAGTTTAAGTCACCTATGAGAATTGTATTATTTGCTATTTTATCTAATTTTTCTGAAAGTTCTTGAATAAAATCTACTTCTGAATATTTGTGAAGTCTATATAAACAAAAAATATTTAAATGCATGCAATCAAGATCAACCCTACAAACCAAAGATTCGGCAGTTACCATATTTATATTAAATTTGTAGCATTTATGTCCTTGTCCATATAACAAATGACTCCTCCAGATCTGTATGTATCATTACAGCAGTGCAACATATTGTACCCTGGAATGTTATATTGATCGACTTCGTTACTGCTGATCCATGTTTCACAGAGAATGACAATACTAACCTTCCCTTTAATTAGACTCATTTCGAGAATAAAGCTGTTGAAATTTTTTCTTAAACTTCTTATGTTAGCATAAATAATATCGTGGCTATTAACATCTAATCTATCATAAAAACTACTAATACAGTTTGAAAAATGTATCATACAAAAGTTAAGTACAATTTAAATTTATACCTTCATTTATTTTTTAATAGGAGTTTTCTATTTAAACTCTTTTATTATAGAACATAACAATGACAATAAGGGATCATAATTAAAGGATAAGCAAATTATGTAATTGCAATAATTTGAAAAATAGTTCATCATAGATAGTACAGAAATTAATCTACTTCTTAAGAAAATCATAATTTTTCTTCGAAAACAAAGCAAAGCTTACACTTACTGAAGTCTCTCCACATCTTCAAGGCAGGTAATCCTCCTGACAGGCTCTCCCCGATGCTTTCCTGGCGAAGATCTTGGCATCCCTGCACCACGCAAACGTGTAGCCGATCTCCCTGCACTTCATCTTGAGCTTTGCTAGAAGTTGTTTGTTCTCAGGAGTCAGATGATCGTTTATGTACACACGCTGGCTGGGGAACCGCTGGTTGATCTGGTTGGCCAATAAAGTCTTCTTCTGGCTGTATTTGGTGATCCAATCCTCCCTCTTTGACCTGCTGGTGAACTGCACGATGATTGCCGGGTCTCGGTCCTTCCTATAGGATGGTGCTCGATGTGCAGTGGAGATCCCGTTGTCTCTCACGTCGACTCCCAAGGCTGCTCCCAAGTCACACAACAGTTCATTTGTATTTTCTTGCTTTGTAATTGGAACGCCGTTAATCTCGATATTGTTTACACGAGAATACTGTTCTAGGTTCCTTACCTTTTCTTTTAATTCTGTTACTTCTTTTGTGAGGATTGCATTTTTATTTTTTATCTCTTCATTTTCTTTTTTCAGTTGATCAAATTTTTGTTGTCAGTTGCTCCATCAACTTACACGAGGTATCCATTTTATCTGACCATAAATTGAACTGAGGTCGACAATTCATTTATTTCAGCTCTAAATGAAGTCATTTTCCTTGAAAACCTCCAATTTAAAGCTTTCCAACAGCTTTACCAAAACACTCTTTGGTTAATATCTCAGCATCAGATGACGTAGATTTTTGACTAGACTGCGAAAGATAACGATCTGCAATCCTTACATCTATATTCCTTTTTCGAGCGAGTTTTTGGCTCAAACTCACCTTTAATACATCCAATATGAAACACATATCCACAAGAACCCGAGCACTTCACATCAGTCTCCTCACTGGAAGTGTTCTTACAGACGCCACAAATTGCCATACTAAAAAATTATTGTGATAAAGATATCTATATATAGTACAAACTTTCGCAACACAAAGGCACAATTAATCACGCACGGACAGGATAACTCACGGCCGCACGGAACTTGTTCTAGAGCTCTTATCTACTCGGCTGCCTAGCCTGAACTGTCTGAACATTCACGGTATGCAAGCGCTTTTCTATATTATGTGATTGATTCACCGTTGTAATCTTTATCCTCATAATACAATGTTCAGTACTAACAGAGGTTGAAAATATATTTTTCATAATTTATTTCAGAACATATATTATTGTATCATAGGAAATCTACTAAATGCATAAATTTATGACTATACAATCATACATGTTTTTACTAATTAGAAATCATAAATAAATTGATTGATTCATGTAGCAAACCATACAAATATACAACTCATATACAGGGTCATTGAAAAATAAGTTTCAACCCCAACTTATGTTTTTGGTTATTTAAGATTTATAAAATCTTGTTATGTTTAATCTGTGTAATTTTTGACACTCCGGGGACAGGGTGTAGATGGCAATTAAATTTTACAATACCACGCTCCTTCATGGTTAGTTAAAAAACTATATATTAATTTGAACTTAAAATATTAATTTTCCAATAAAAATATTCACATCTGGAAAAATCCTAACATACATTTTACTATGGTTGATTTATCATAAATAAATTATATGAAAAAGGAAAATAAAATCAAGAATATATACGCTATATCTGATTCATCATAATTTGTATACTGGATGTTATGAACAAAGTATTTACCAGTTTTGTGTGTAGTAAATTTTATGAAATATTCGTAAGTCTCTAATTAGGAGGCCTTAATTCAAATGAATTTTTGTCAATAAAAGGATTACTCGCAAATGGGCATGTATTTAAGAAAATGTAACATAAAATAAATATTGAGAAAAGTTGACCTTAATACGCCACATCTTGAATCGGATCTTTAATGGGGTATAAAATGTAATATAAACAATAATTGGTAATGAATTGGGTGATGAACACTCCAACATTGAAGCGAAATATTTAGACTGACTAGTCGGACTGGAGTGGTGGGCCCACCGAAACCCCCGGTATGGGCGTGTTGACCTCCCCGGTACCCCGTCGGACGGGCCTGTTGAGCCCCTGACATGGGCTTGTTGATCACCGGAATGAGCGTTGAGAGCCCCCTACAGCTCCATAGGGGCGTTTTGAGACCGCGGGACATCCGAAGGGGCGTGTCCAGCCACCGATGTCGTTAATAATAAATGTGGTTGTAAGGGGATGGACCCTCATTCCCTCCACAAGTTATCTGACACATATAAATAGATTTCGTGTGTTTAAGGATTCATTATGTTGCAGGATCACTACCTTATCAGAGTGTACTTGTAGGATTTCGTGTTGTTATGGATATTATGGGTTGCCAGCCAACTGGGGGCAACAGAGTCATGACAGGTATGCCGATCTTAGAAGCCTTGCTACTAGACCTCGAGCACTTCAACGGAGGGTAGGGAACTTGCGGAGGTTACAATATTCGATACCAGGACTGCACCTGACGAGATCGTTGTTTGATACCCAGCTCGGCATATAGCTCCAGGTCCAGAGCGTGAGGTAGGGAACTACAAGTTGTAAATATTAGGGTTAAGGAAATACAAATCTTCTGTATATATTATACATAACAAGTAATAAAAACAAACCAGCAATTCAGTTAGACTGTTTTGCTCATTTTAATTTACTAACGCAGGATAGAATCCCCTCTATAAAAGACTTTTGCGGCGGTTGGGTTTTTCCCGCAGGATAAAACTGTTAGTGCCAGAGGGAAAACTCCCTTTCAAAACGAAAGAGCTAAATTCGCAGTAAACAAATGGTAACTGATGCAGCACTTTATTCGCTGATTGGTTCATTATTAGGCGAAGATATCATTGCCTCAATTGCATATTTACTACCATTTCTGTATTTAAATTAAAAATTTAATCTAGAATCGTTATTTAAATAACATCGTGTATCAGTTTTCCCAATTTTACTCACTAAGTTGTGTTTTAAATTTATAACTATTACATTAACCACTAATTATTTAATATAAGTAAATAGTAACAATATTTTATAGCTATAAGATTATAAGTGTAGTCTCGTGGTATCTCTGTGTAGATAACGCAAACGCCTCTGACACTCATCACTGTTTTACTTCCTGATATTTCAGAATGTGAAATTTAAGTCTCCTATGTTTCATTACTTAAATACACACAAAAAAGTACTTAAGATAGATTACTCGTGGAAATTTAAATATGATTTGAAATCCTCTGAGAAATAAATATTTTTAATTTTTCAATATTCCGATGTCCTATAAATATTAAATTTCACACACAAGTCTGTTATGACTTAGCATAAAAACAAAAATCTTTTTAGTAGAAAGTTACTGCCCATAAAAGTATGCTGTAAAAGAATTACAACCATTTGAGAACCTAATATTTTGTAAATATAGCTGTTATAGGCAGATGTAATGTCAAATGCACTCGCCATGGGAGTATTATTCTAAAACTTACTTATCCATGTATTTCCTTGATCGGGAGAACAACACCAATGATATTAATGCATTTCAGTACCTGAGACCTCAATATTACTACAAAGGCTACAGACAGACTGAAGTAATATTCTTTGATTTACATGAATGTATGTTTTATTGATTGGGGAACAATGGAAATGTCACTACTTCACTCAAAATACCTTACACCTCAAGTAGATTATAAAGCGTGGGACACACATTTTGATTGAAGGGACCTTTCCTTCCATAATACGTTTATATTTTCTTGATCGGACCACAAGGCAATCACTATTACGTCACAGGGATTACCACCGGAAATAGTCAATCTGAGCAGAAAGTATACACTATTGATTAAAGTAGGATTCTAACATCTACGTTTATATCTACTTAGTACCATTACTTTTTTTAAATATTTTTTGTAATAAAAAATGCCTTTTAAATCCTGTGTATTGCTTGCTTTGTGATTCAAATTGCAATTATCCGCTGCTTTGCAAGCAATTTTGTTGGTTCGATCGAATTATATTTCTGACGCCAATTTTGAGTTTGCCTCGCTGCCATGATTAAGAAAAACGGTATATATATATATATATATATATATATATATATATATATATATATATATATGGGTATTATAATATACTCCGGTCCATTGACGATTTGGCATTATTTCCCGATCAATTAAAATATATTCATACACAAGTCTGAGAAGCCTACTTCTGACAATAATGTCTTTAAATTTTTACTGAAGGTACATAGTAACTTTATCTTTTATAACTCCATTACAGTGCAGACCAGGCATTTCATACTAAATCTTGTACTAAAATGTACAGTTAAAATTATATTTGATAAAACTTCAAATTTTTAATACTGATATTTTCTTTTCCTGAGCTCAACAGCCATTTCCTAAAGGGTGGTAATAAGAATTTATGTTACTATCCAGCTTACTAAATGCTTTTACACTACACGTGTAGGATTATTTATAAACTTAATTAACATATGTTTAAGGTTTCTAATATTTGTCTTCATATAAACCTTAAGTGGATTCAAATAAATATTTTACAAAAAATAATTTGGTAAATTTGTTTATCAGTTACCGCTTAACAACACGTTTTATAATTTAAGTTTTAGTTATATATTTGTCATCAAAGAACTTGTGATCTTTAACTGTAATATAACAGCAAACATTAAAAAAGAAACCTTTAATTGTTTTAGAGCTTTTTAAAAATATATATGTTTAACTAACAAAATATACTACAATATGCCAACATTACGATTGAAATTATTTTTTATGAAGCTTTAATTGTTATTTTATATTACTTTACACAGAAAAATAATTTTTAAATATATTCTATTTATATCTTGCACCATTAGGATTTATTAGCGTTGAAAGCGCTGAGATTCTACATAAGAGGAATGGAACATTAATGAAACACCTTTGTAATTGCAAAACCATTTCCATATTGTACACTATTAATCTAAAACTAGGTATAAATAATATCTCAATTCGGTTTTAAAGATAATGTACAGGATTATCTTTAGTATGAGCAGTTATAATGTAATGTTTTTTATAAATACTACGAACTTATTCCATCAAATTATTACGTACGAGAAAAGTATTTCATTAAAAAAAATAGAATTTTAGATGGATTATATTTCTATTTTTTGGAGAAACCAGAGAGCGCAGAACAAGATCTCAGATATGGCACCGTAAACTGAACGTCATTTAGATATACGTGACCTTACCAGAGAGATAAATCAATTCAACACTGACAATACACACAGTACCTAGGAATATATTACTAAAGTGAATGTTCATGTTGCAGTCTTGAGCCAATAGTTTTCAACTCTGTAAAATTTATAGGAATTAACCATAAACGAGTTTTTAATAATGTGATAATTTAAAATGTTAAAGGTAATGTGGCATAATAAACATGTCAGTCTTGCTTAAACGCATTCAAAATGATTTATATTGGAATTAATTAATTCTTTTCATTTAAATAAGCCTAATCACTTACACTCACAATAGTGAGTTTTACAGCGAGAGGCAAATCAAAACTATGATAACTAGAAAAACGTTGGAGGGAAATTGCCTTTTGGTTAAAATACAATGAAGTGTACATTAATATTAACAATTTTGTATTTTAGATATTGTTATATGCTCCAAGATTAATCGTGTTTTAATTACTGTAATTCAATAGCAAGTGCTCCTACTACAACATTGTTTCGAGTAATATATCCATAATATATAATATAAAATAATCATACTGTATAGGGACAGAACTTGATTTAAGTGATTTTAAATTATATCAGATAATATAGGACATTTCAGCCGTTATTTCCCATATTATATTGTTCATAAAGATTGAAATAAGTCTAATTTTAGGCCATATTTTAAATATTTCCCCTACTTCACTGAGCACAGTGTGTGGGATCATTATCATGTACATTGTATTTGTAGTTTCCGATTACAGTAAATTAGATATTTCATAAAAAACCCCATTACTGAATATATTTGTTAATTAAATCTGATAAAGTTCGAATCATTAGTTTGAACGACTTTTAATAATAATTTAAAGAAATATATACTGAATACTGGTTAGAAGCTAATATATTAATATATTATTTCTGTTTTAAACATCGTAAATGTAACAAAGTGATGCCTTTTTTAATTTATGCGTTTAATTATATAACAGGAATTTACTATCACTTTTTTATAAAAATACTAATCCTTATAGATTGGGGTCTACTCTTTATAAAGGGTGCCAAAGAACTAAATTTAGGAAAACAAAATTTGTTCTAGACATTAGGTAATAAAGAAATCAAGTGGTTCGGATTGTTGTTTTTTATCATAACGAAACACTTTACTAGAATCTGATTTTGTACTACGGTAACTCGTTTTTTTACAACGTACATGAATGATCTTATTTACTGTCTAATTCTTAGTTCGACATTTAAATGTTTATTAATTTAGCATAAATTCAGAGATTTAAAACCATATTTGGTGCTAAAATACGAATAATGCATTTACTATTCTGTACGCTACCAGTCCCTTTTGACCGGATAATGGATACTGGATGAAATTGCTGTTTGTAAAACGTATTATATAAATATTTTTTGTGTATTTATACGGGATCAACTGTTTTAAATATAGGATGATTAAGTCCTTAAAGGCCTGCATATTTTCCAAAATGATTGAGATATTGATTTACAATCTCTGCCATAGCTATTAAACTAGTTTTTTTATAATAAATATATTTCTCTATTTCTTTAAATGTGGGTAGAGGGAATCACTCTAAATTCTCAAATTACATGTTCTGACATTTAATTTTAAAAGTAAATTCAAAACAATATAATTAAAATATTCAAATAATCTAAAAAACTTCAAAAATAAATATTTACTAGAAATTGACATTTGGCTACATTTGAAATATTACTACATTAAAAATGGCCTTTCAGAACTAACGCCATGTAAATTAAATGAAAAAATAAAACGCGATTGGATACTGAAAAAACTGTTTACAAATGTATACAATTAAAAGGGCCTTAACTTTGTATGTCACGTTTAATGCAATTTTATTATAAATAATAAGTACAGTGTAAAACGTGAATTAATAAACGTTGGCAAATTAAAAATCTAATTCATTTTCAAGCAAGTTAGCCACAAAAGCAAACTATAATTTTTATATCTACGTAAAGTTTAGCAAAAAACTAGTAAAGTTACAAAAGGTGAGTATTTATTTCATTAGTGGGTAATTGAAAAGAACTATACGCTCGCTGTTGAAATGCTGTAGGAATCTGTTAATGTGGGTCAGATGATGGCATCTCCTTCAGCATTGTCTGCTACTATAACCATTTTTACGAGCGTTTTGAAGTGAATAACAATAGGTTTCAAGGATTTTTATACGAAACAGATCATTATAAGGTAATAAATATTCATGAATTGTAAAAAGATTTGTTTTAAGATACAGATAGTTGTTTTATGCTCAGCTGCATATTTGCATATTTACATCGATATTAAAATTAAATTACGTGATTCTAACTAAAACAATGAATTGGTAAGAGTGTTAAATCAACCCAGATTCATTGTAAAAGTGAATTTTCTAAACTCCAGGTATTCCAGCTCTAAACCAAAGGATTTTGCGCAATATGAAGAGTAACGAAACAAACAGTAACATTTGTGTGTCTTTGGAGAAGCATTAACGTGAATGGTCATTTCTTTTTGCATGACAACGTATAAAAATTAGTTTACTCAGTTCTTCTCCAAGTGTTGACAGCATACTTCTTCTATAAAGTAAGTAGTTTTAGTATTGACGTCAGCGAAAATTTCATTCGATTCGTTTTTAATAATGAAACTAGATTGATTAAAGCTACGCCAAAGAGTGGATCAGTACAGTTTATAAAGCATTCGTAAAATATAGTCTGAAGTTAATCAGTAATTTCAGAGAATAATTCTGTATAAACTAATTCTGCGTATAATTTGCTTCAAGAATCAATACAATTCTTAAAGCAAAATTCAATGTTCAAATTAATGTGCAAAACGAAAAAAAAAACTATTTGATAAGAGTATAAGTAGAAGAACTATACATTCTGTTATTACAGTTATTACGTAAATACGTATTTAAAACATAACCCCCATCACGTTGGAGTTTCTTGTTTTCACCTGAAATTTTCGAAAGCATGTTTCCAAAATAATGTTGCGATAAATAGTATACGATTTAATGGGTGATTCGGAATAGATCATCTTTCGTATATAATTAGGATATATGATCATGAAGATCGTATAACGACTGGTAAGACAATAATGATTGTGTGCAAACAAGTAATCTAGATTGGAAAATATATTCTGTATATTAGAATAATATAAATAATAATTTATAGATACTACTACCTTATCATTAGTTTATAAAAAATGTCTTTTTAGATTTAGTTAGGTTTAAAATTAAACTAAACTGAAACGTTAAGTTTACTTAAACGTTAGTATTTTTTTTAAAGTTAACTACAACATTTAATATATGTATATCAAACGTGTACCTACTATAAAAAATGTATGCGTAGAGAAAAATTGCTTTGTAGATTATTACTTAACTTTAAATTTTCTTTCTTAATGTGCAGTCTAATTTTTTCCATTCCAGAAGAATACAAAACGTTTTATTTTGATAATCCTATTTATGATACGTATTTTATTACAAAATTTGACGTTTTTTCAAAACCAGCCTTATCCCAGTCCTGTTCCATCTGTTTTTGTGTGTTACTTGTCACGCATCTTCCTATTCCCATTGTCGTGTTTGAAGACTTGTGTTTCAATGAATACGTGATGCGGTTTCCCAGACCATTACTATCTAAGACGAGGCATTGAAAGAAATAAATCAGTTCAACATGTTCCAAGACCACTGATATTTTCTAGAATTTTTCTTAGAAACCATCTAAAAGATGACGTGTACAAGACACAAATTAACTTATTCACAGTATGCATATACACTCTTAGTTCATACTGTGGCAGAAGCAGCAAGCGCGGAAAAACAGCCAATTGTTTTTAATAGTAGGCAACTAAAGGAAGATCTTGGATTTATATAGATGCAAACAGGAAGAGTTTTTAATATGTACAGTATTCATTGTATGATATTATTACTATCCAGTATAATTACCGGCTAATATTTTTATAACAAACTTTTTTTTAATGGATCATTAGACTAAAGTCTTATTTCCGAAAATTTTGAAATTAGGAAAGTTAACCTATAAAACAAGGTCCTGTTTAACAATAACTGAACTATGGAGATTTCACAATGAGTTATTATGCACAGTTTAGATGTAACTTGCTAAACTACCTCGAACGCTTCACAGTATACAACCCACTGACTCAACTTCGACCCTTCTCAGCCTTTACGTGTATTTTATCAGTCACAGATAAAATTTTAGAGGCATTTGTATTAAAAAATTGTTTAGTTGGTTAACCTACAACACTTTAGTGGATTAAAGAATAAAAAAATAAATGTAATTAATTTTAATAGACCTATCAAGTAATATTTTATATAGTGGAGTTTCTATATGGAAAGAATGAAAATAGGGACCTATATTTGGCATTTTTCTATAAATTTCAAGTTTAATAGCTCAAAACATTGTGATTGAAAGAGGAAATTTCGATTGAAAATATAGGCGAAAGTGTATTGTTCTTTATAGGGTAATTATACAATGTTAGATTTATAAATACTAAATTATTTATTAAATTAACATTCTAGGCAATTATTGCGCTATAAAGCTTATAAATGCATTTTATTAGGCGTATAATTTTGTAAACTAGAATTTAAACGTAAAAATTTTAATAAAAATGTAACGAAGCAGATTGTGAAGTAATTTATTAATAAGGTTAATTATAATTATTGCGCACAAGTTGAGACTGCCAGGATACCCCTTGAAAATCCTACTAACTATTTTAGTTTAATTTCAATTAATTATGGTTAAATAGTCTTAAAATAGCTGTTTTTCAATTTTTCAACTGTTTTAGAAAGTAATATTATATTCAAAATTACTGAATTAAAATAAATATGTTTCTTTGTAAACGCTGAAAGAATATAAAATGAATTTGTTAAGAAACATAAACGTAATATGAAATTTATTTCTTGTTATGAAGCAAAGTACTTAATTAAAAAATACATAACAAAACAAACCTCGTATAAGCGTTTGAAACAAAGGTAAATAAGAGAGAATATTATGTCGCTGTTGTTAAAAATGTTTATTCCCCTCAGTTTTTATTGTTCAGAGAAAATAAACTTATTATTAGAGGCTAGGATTTACTTTTAGAAGCTATATAAAAGTATTGTGTAGACTATATATTAAAACTTTAATTTTTGTAACTTATCTGACGTATTTCTAACCATACATTTTAGTTTGGAAGTTTAAAATAAATTATTAAAAATATAGGATATACTTTTTATATTAGTAATTTATGATTTTAATTTAGCGTATTGCGATTATATTGCCGCATATATGTAAAATACTTTAAAACGAATGAAGAATATAAAACTTACTCTCACTTACAAAAATAATAAAGAGTGGAAGTATTGTAAAGTACAGTATCTTTACCATTTACCATACCATGAAGCGATGCTTTTGAGAAATACATCTACATGATTAGTAAATTAGCCACCATCTGTTGAAAAACTAAGCTAAAACAATTTTTGATATTGAGGAAGGGTAAATGTTCGTTTATACTGAAATTAAACTTTGTACTCTATAAATAAGGGAATTTATTGATTATTATTTTCATCAGTTTTTAAAGTCAGCAAATATATTTTCGTGAGGGAGAGCCCGTTCCCATTTCATCCTTATTCTGCCCGTCTTCATAGGTAATTGATTGGCCTGTACGAGGACCTTATTCCATAAAACAAAGGGGAGAGTCCGTACAGTACATGGACGAAAGAACTAATAGAAAATTTAACAATAACATATACACAGGATTCGGACCTACGTTATCTGTAATTCAGACCCAAAGTCACCGCCTTATACCACTGGGCGATCACCATCCTATGTTTGATTATATATTCTCAAGAACTAAATTATACTAATAAACATTCGGAATATATTTAAAAGGTGTAGGAGAAAAATGTGTAATATTGATAAGTAATGCAAAGTGCCATTTTACATTGGTATCTAATCAATGTACTTTACATCTGTACTTAAATAAGTACTATTGAAAGATTTCCATTCTATTATGAAAACTTAAACCAGAGATATTTTTATCACTGTTTCAATGGTTTAGTTGACTTAACCATAAGACGACTGTTTGTTTAGCTTATCCATGTTGCTTGGCATGCTATTTTTAACAGCTCTTGATATGATGTTTATAATAAATTATTTTTTTGAGATTTCATTTGATTTATGTTGCTGCAATTACTTTGTGCAATTGATTGTTTTAACTTGTGTCTATGAACAATAATGCACAACCCTTTTGCCAAGTATTGCTCATCAGTATAGTTACACAAATCAATTACTGAGCCTCCACTTAAAATTAAAACATTATTTCAAATATAATATCTAATTTTTAAAACTTGGGATTGAAGACTTGTATCTCCATTTATGTTACTTCCCATAAGCACAACATGTTGCAAAATTGGTACTTAATTTATTTATTATAAATGAAGTTGTACATCAGCACAGTAACAATATATATATATATATATATATATATATATATATATAAGTGTTAAGATATGCATAAGTCCTCATAGCCTTCATCTAATTGTAACGTCTGGAATATGATTCTGTTACAGACTTGACTCTTGCAATCAGCAGCAATGATTATCTGAAGAAACAAAATATATTCAACGATGAAAAAAGCTCAAAACAAACTATTTACAACTTTTGGAAATCAATTATAACTGGATAATAAAATATAAAATATAATGAAATTCTGATTAATTGGCGTTCTCAGTGTCTCATCAGGTGCACAACTGAGTGCATTACGAAGTTACTAACACCATTTCTAAGCTAAGTGGAGTTTTCTACACATAACGTGTGTGTAGAAAAGAAATGCTAACATCCTGCTGTGCCTTACTCTTTAATAGGTGTACACTGGTGCTAAGATCTCTTCACTAAACGTCTAACAGTTTTCGAGAGAATATATGAACAAATCACACATATATACATAGACCTCAACTTTGCCAACTGGCCCGATTTACACAAATGCTTTCGATTAGTTTAGTTCCTTAAAAGAACATCTAAGCCTACTTTGCAGGCCGCCAGGCTTTCTGCCTTTGTTTGTACCATCAATATTAGTTTTTCAACAGTAGGAATATATGTAAACCTAATACATTAAAGTATATGTTCTAACTTCCAAATAAAAGTTTGCTATACCATAAACATCTCTACGTTCAGTCTACGAATTATATAAGTATTGACATACTTATAAATATAGTGTACATCGGTTAAAATATGGACGCGATATCATTTCGACTGTTTTTTTTGTGTAATAAAACATTACATTTAGCTCCTAATGTATTGCTTTTTGATTCCACTTGCTATAATTTTGGCCTCACTGCGGTCGCCTGTTTAATTAAATTGTAAATTTGTAATCATTGAGCTAATAGATCGGTGAATCATAGTAATTTCCAGTCCCTAAATGTCCAAAACAAATTCAATACCCGACAATTTTGTTTAATTAGTAAAGTCCGGAATAAACTAATTAGTTTCCCCTCACTACTGCTGCCATTTATAATAAATGTTTAATTATATTATTTGGGGGTTAATAATAATTAAATTTATATGAATAAAAAGTAATTTAAAATTAGTTGTCCACATAACATCTGCTGTAAAATTATATCCTACTTTAACATTAGATAAACTTTCCTTACATTAGTTATAAAGGGATTTTTGGGGTTTCACATCGGAATTAAAATATATTTATATTCGATATCAATATGCAGAAGTGAGTTCAATTTGAATGAATTATACTGCTGATGTCAACTGTAAATTTTCCTTGTTGCCACGGCAATCAAAGTATAACTTAATTATATTTTTGATAAAAAATTTTGAACTGATTATTATAATTTTGCTCAATAATACATTTTTATCTGTAAAGTATATATAACAAAAGTGTTAAGTGATTTATTTTCTGACAAGGAAGAGCATTCTTCTATAACGGATAGGGGACGGAGTCCATTTATCTCTTAGTAACGTCCAATATCCGATCTAAATCCAACGACAGGTACGTTAATAGGGATCTTACGTGTTTTGTTTAAAAATTTTATGTTATTTATTGGTACAGATGCATATATTTAACGATGCTAACTATCCAAATACTTCAAAATGGATATTCCTCACAAGTTAAACTAACGTCAAATATAAAAATGAACTATTCTTAGAAGTATTTCAGAGTTTAGTCACGTATTTTAACCTCCAGTAATAATAATAACAGTGTTTCATCCTGAAAATTCCTTATATAATTAAGTATGAACTAGTAACGTAAGCTACTATACAACTAAATACTACCAAAATATCGGCTGAAATAATATCTATTTGTATTTTTCTTTATTTTCTTAATAACATAGCCTTAAGAACTAACAGATGTTGGAATTTCAAGTGGTATATTATCTAAAATGATTTCAATGACGAATAAAATATAAATTTAAAGTTAATGTATAAAAATTAATACAAATACTCATCTCTGTATTGAGAGGATTATTGTAAAACGTAATTTTTTATTGCTATTGTTTCTTCATATATCGCCAAAATAATGTTATTCATGATAAGTAACCTACTTTCTTTTACCTCTTTATGTACGTGTTTCTTCATGTCTTAATTTTACAGTTAATTTCGTCTATTAATTAAGCATATTGCTAATATGGAATTATTCCTCTGCAATGATTAAAAAAAAAAACAAGAAATCGCTTAAAGCATTTTTGAAATACGCGTTACAGATAGTATTACCTTCTGCATTAACTTTATTATTGTACCATAAACTATTTTATATTGGAGTATTGTTCTAGTTTACAGTTTCGTTTCAACATCCTTATACATTCCAACATTACATGTTTACTTCCATTCTTCTCGTCTCGTCGTTTCGCTTATTTTACAGTGAGTATACTTTTTTGCATCATGAGAAAATTAGATTAGGCCTACGTACCGTATATTATCAGTGCTTTAAATAATAAATACTTTTTTTAGCGAATTTAAACATTTGTGTTCGCAAATGTATTTAATTATGTATGAAACTGTTAACTGATTAAAATTAACACTGATGATAATAACATAACATTGAACATAGTGAAATATTTTTGTAAAACTAAAAATTATTATTTTTGAAAAATGAAACTACCCAAACAATTTTAAAATATTATGAAAGTGGTTCAAACAAGTAACACCTCCAGTGATAATCTGTCACTGACTTGAGAATCTGGGGGTTTCAACCTGAAGAGGTCCAAAAACGTTTTTACTTAAGTTTTTATTTAAGTAAAAATAACAAAAGTCACAATCAGTCTTTAATCAATACAGTCAAAATACAAACAGTCTTGAGTAGGTTTATATTACCAAAAAAATATAAACTCGTTTTTATATTTTAGCCTCGTTCCCACCGAAATACACTAGTATATTAATAAACTGTACCCTATACATTATAGCAGATACACAAACAGTCGGATAAAAAACAATTCTGAACGATTTATACTACAGTATTTGCTTGAGAAATATTAATTTGGATACTATTTTTCTCTAATTTTGACAAATATACAGTGAGATTGCAGCAATTGCCAGTCACAACTCGTTAAGGATTGAATTTTATAACTGCCCAAAACAGTGGGCCACAATGAGTGGCCTTACGACTTGAGTGACAAAACAGCTAGGGCCAAAAGGTTGGATGTGGTCATAAATAAATGACCTGACCGACCTGACGACGTAGAGATCAGCCATTGGCACCCTTGCTTGGGCACTCAGGTGATAAAAGAGGATAATTATATATAATTTTAATCCCGAACGCAAAGGGAACAGTCGTATTAAATGTGTATGGTTTTCAAATGTAATGCTGGTTTATTTATTCAAACAATTGTAACAGAGACATCCAAATACAAAAGCATTTATCACTTCGGAGCTTTGTGGTATAAGGAGAACATTTTTGGACCAGCAGTTAAGAAATCCAGGGGAATTTCCTCACACTATTTCCACTTTTCTTCTTTACATTATTTATTACTGTATAGATTTATATATGTTTCAGTACTAAAAAGCTACTATTTACATTTATATTAACTGTTGGCCTAATATAATACGGGATTTATAAACACTGTGTCATATAATACCTTTAGAAGTTACATCTAAATTTCATTATTCTTGTTATTACAAATATATCTCACACTAATACAGGCGTAAAAAACCTTTTTTGAAAATAGTGAGAATATTAAAATAAATTATTCTTCTCGCATTAGTAAACCATCATTTTTAAGATAGCCAATAAAACAAGGAACATATCTATTTGGTAGGGACAAAAACGTACAAATGACACATGTGTGGTTAGTATAAGAGATCTGGAGCCACACTCCAACTGTGTTCGGTGTGGTAGTGCATGAGGCTAGATGTTGTGTTAGCCGGGGACCAGTCAAAGCGTGGGTTTGCTGTGAAACTCCACACCTCACGTCCCACACAAACACCAAACATTTAAACCCAGACACTTGGTTTTGGACTACCCCATCTTCAGTTAACTTCTACTAGGAATATAATTGTATTATATCTACTTATCAGCAGTAGCAGATAACAGTTTCCCTTACACAATTGTTTATATCAAGAAATGTTGAGACGAATATAATGTGAAAACTTATATATATATATATATATATATATATATATATATATATATATATATATATATATATATATAAAATCATACACACATAATGTTTAAATTATTTTAAAACTACTTCTATTTTTGTAATATATTAAAACGTATATAAAACCCTGTTGCGTCAAAAGCTTTGCAAAGGTTGAATGAAATTTTACATCTGTCGTTCATTTTATCTCAAAATATTCTGCGTTCTGATAGACGGACAGATATCATAAAAACATTATTTTTAAATTCTCCCTGGGAGAGACGTGTCACAATATTAAGTGGAGAATATAATGCCGCTCTTTAACTAGAAATTTGTAGAGAGCTTATGCACTTTGAATATAACATTTTTACAAGTATTGTAAATTATTTATAAACCAGGTTTTCCTCCACACATATAATGTGTATAAAAGGATCTCAAACATGCATTCGTTACATACCGTACTTCAGAGAATATTTTGGATTTACGGTCAACGTTGGATTTTTGCATTAATCAGCTCTTCTTAAATATTCTAGGTCTATACATACTGTATAATTCACAAAGTTATACATGATGTTACTTTGTTATAAAATGGTTGTGGTTAATCTGCAGTAAAATTAGGATAAAATTTCTTTCCAAATAAATTATTCTTTCCTAGACCATTTTATTTGAAACAGTTACGAGAAAATTGAATTTAAACGTAACGATTTACTTCCTAGTCTGTGGTTTTAACGAATACCATTTAATGAAAATCTTACGTTTTTGTATCGTTTAACATCCTGCCTGTATTAAACATATTTGTGTAAAAATTCCTGAATAAAGTTTAAATTTATTACAAATTAATGTCAATACTTATTTAGATATTACTTAGTAAAATAATAACTGTTACTTTGTTAAAGAAATAAATATATTTTGAGCAATAATTTAAAAAACATTCAGAATAATCAATATTAAGTCACATTGTACAGTAAAACTCACAACAACTGCACTGCAACATGCAAAAAACGGTATTATTTCGTTTTATTATAATTTTCTAATATTAAAAAAAACTTTAGATTGCTTCAAGAGTCTTCAATAGATGAAATGAATTTAGAAGAACCATAGTCCACCCTATATTAAGAGTTAGGGTTAAAGGTAAAAGTAAATTTTCCAGTAATAATACATTAAAATTTCACTTGAAATTGTTAAAATATGGACAAAATGAAATATATTTTTAGTAAAATGCATCAATTGTCTATCCATAAATACACTTCTAAAAAGTTTAATTATATAAAAAGCACAACAAAGTTATCAAATTAGTAAATAAAATACGTTAATTTCTTTGTGTATATGTGTTGAATAAAACAGTTTATGAGTTGGCAGCCACAGTTTATACGTTTTATCAAGTAGGACATTAAAAAGATTTGTGTAAATATAGTCAACCAGTTTAACCGTAGCAATGGATTGTTATAATAATAACTTTATGTTACAGAGACGATTATATTTAACTACTTGAAAAATGAATGTAGTTGAGTGGAATGTAAGATTTTAAATTGAGTTAAAATAATTAAAACATGTTACGTTAAAAAGTTCTAAGCAAGCTAACACCTGATCTCAATTAAAATTTGGTCGAGATTCAAATATTTATAATATTAATATGAACTTAAGAATACACAAATTACAATTAACTTAAAAATAAACAGTTATGGTATATTTAAAGTTTTAACTAAGTTTATATACAAGTAGATATACTCGTATAGTTTCGTTTTTGTTAAAACTAAATAATTGGTTGTTGAAAATTTAATATCACATTCTACTTACATCTTTAAAATATTACGACCATAATTCAATTATGATAAGGAGCACTAAATAAATAAAAGTGTTGCTACTTATAGATTACCCTATAACTAACATTATTTATCTTAGGTCCCAATGAGAAAAATCAAACATTAGGAGATAAATCTATAGTCCCTCCATTAAACACTTAAGCTACTCTAAACACCGTCCAATTTGGATTTGTTCAATCTGCCTGGTGCGTCACGTATCTTCGAGTCACGATTCTGCCTCTGACGATACTTGAGAATTTGTACTTCATTGTCTGTTTATTCCTTATCCATAAAAATTAAACCGTTACCGTTTATATCTCTTGCACTTTTATGTGAAAGTATGTATTCTCCTTTAAAAATAATGTCCTTCATTAATACGTAGGTATTTACTTCACATATAAATTTATGTCAATTACATTGTTTTAAACGTTTTGATTTCCTTATGGCGTACATGACACATAGAGCTTCTGATGTAGCCATTCTATTTAGGTAGTCCAAATATTGTTAATTCTAGTTCAACGTAATTTTTGTAATGTTTATTTTATTTTTACGTAAGTTTAGTTTTATTCGCGCATGCGGGAAGTATATTAATTTATTTTGTGTACATTATATCATTTTAGGGCTATGGATTGAGATAGACCAAGTCTTGTTATGTGTTTTGCGAGGAAATAAATCACTCACAGCAAATATTGTTTGTCTTAAGGTAACAAAGCGAACTCGATGTTGAAACAATTTTCACTAAATGTTTTGTTGCAATGAGAAAGAAGATGTATCACTATACTTCTTTTACCGCCATTTCCCCGTTTGTATCAAAAGACTTACTACTGTATTGCTGGATAGCAACATTTATACTTTAATATTACTATTATAGTTAAAATTTTTTGTATTGATATTTGAAAAATTTAAAAACAGTAAAAGATAAAAATGTATAACTGAATTCAATTATATTAACAAAGAAAAACTATTTTAATATACTATATGAAAAGCTTTCGGTATATGCTTTCTTCCTGACATTAAACATTATTTATAGTTAACGTTTATTATAATATTTTTAGTTATTTGAATTAACAACCAAATCCGCGTCCTAATGTATGAAAATTATATCTGTCGTTATAATACTAATAATTTAAATGATCACAGTGGAATATTTGCTCGGCCTGGTAACCAAATTATATATTTAAAAAGTAATAGCAAAAATATTTTATAATAACTCAACTTGTAATTGAGTAACAGTCGACATACACGTTAAAGCAATCTCCAAAGTACAATTTTAGGACACTGTTGAAGTCAGAAGCTTCCTGAGTATAGGGAATTCTAATATCTAAAGTTTCCTAGAGTTCTGGACTCGTAAGTCCTGGTGTAGCACTGCAAATACTACGGACATCCAGATGTAAAGAATTGCCGAGTGCTGATTCTAGTATCTCCTATAAGCAAGTACATTCCATTGGTACTTATCAAGCCTAGTAGACACGAGTTTAAGTGGAATTATAAACACATTTTCCTGCCACACGATTGTCAGATATAAAATGTATAAATTAATGTACTTTTGATGAATAGTACTCAAAATATAAACGGTTTTACACACCTAGAGGAAACTGAAAAAATTAAATATTGATTTAAATCTAAGTGTGTTTTAGAAGTATAAAAAGCTGCTTTCAGGATCTAAATGGCTCAGTGCCAATAACAACCTAAATGCTATAAGTTTCAGAAGAATGTATGGTACCACAGCAGCTGTCGCGTAACAGGCTTCGCTAAGCTAGCATGTACATTTGTAAATCTGAGGGTCATTAGATCTGTATGTGGACAAATATACATTAGACGTCAAACAGAAAATAGATTTTTACATCCCCTGGAAGACAAAAGAGAAATTATGTCAGCCTACACAGTGGTAGGCTTCAACAACGCTCAGCTAAATGCCATGGTTGGATATGCACCATCGTAGAGGTATGTTTCTACATAAAAAACAAACTAAATGAAAGAATGTTAAGCCTAATGCAAGTTCCGATGAGGTAGAAATCATTATTAAGGAGAGTTTAACTGAGATGCCGATATTATACTGTGGGGAATGTATTCAAACCTCTACGCATAAAGTAATTGTAATAAAAAATTACATGTTTGCAAACTGTAAATAATCGGTGATACATGTACATGTGTCTGTATATACTGTATATATACTAGTATAGGTATATGTGTATATTCACGTACAATACGAACAACGTCTAACACTAGTAAAACACAAACAGCTAGACATAAAGATCTATTATAAGCTCCATCACTGACAGCGTTATTTACAATACAACATCACATACAAATTTCTAAAGTAAAACTTTCTCAAGTATAAAATAATACACAACTTATTTATATTTTAATAAAATAGCACATAGTTTATGCAAAACAAATGACATGTTTACGAAATTTAATTTTGACTTGCTAAAGAAAAGATTAATTGGATGATTTTTTACAGTCCTAAACGGTTTCAAGTAAGGTAAACTGAATAATGTTATCGTGGACTAAACACGTAAACAATATTGTTTGTGCTGTAGATGGAGCTTATATTGGTCACTTTTAACTTAGATGAAAAACATAAAACCAATATTTAAGACTTTTTTTATTGATTTGTGAGGCCTTTCGACAGCGAGGCTGTCTTCTTCAGACACATCAAAAAATTTTATGTTTTTCATCTAAGTTAATATTGTTTGTGTTAGTTTAATGTGATACAAGCAACCACACGAACCCAACATCAATCATGTAATAAGATTTAATTCAAATAATTTAATGTCTCTATTATTAATTTCCTGTATTGTACTTATATTTATATTATCATTTTGTTACAAACATTGATCTAAGTGATAAATACAAAAAATATCACAACTTTGGTAATTGGTAAAATACCACTGTGTAGTTGTACCATTTGCATAAATGATTTTACTTGTTAATGCAACACAATTAAACTTTGCAATAATTATTAAACACGGGAAGAATTTTATATTTTTATGAAAAGGGTATAGGTATTGGTGGCACAAATTATCTTTTTAAGTGATTTCCTTTTGTTTTATTTGTTAATTAAATGAAGTCCATTTTTACGAAAAAAAAATGTGAATGTATCATAAATATTTATGTTAAGATCGATTTTATATGTGGACTACATTTGAATGAAACTTCATTTCTACAACCATAAGTCCTATTATAATTATGTTTTTCTCAATTTCCCTTTTGTATGGTCGTCTGAATGCTTAGATGTTTACAGCACATATCGAAATAGATTAAGCTTTATGTTTGAATTTCAATTGCAACTTCAGCGAAGCCTGTTATGATACGTGGTGACACTTTGCGCTATAGAAGGAAATGTTTGAAAAAATTTTAAATATTTTTGCTCAGGAATTATTATTTAAACTATTCATTCAGATTCCTGTTAATTTTGATGATGATAATAAGCAACAAATCAAATCACGATAAAAGTAAAATAAATTAAAATTCTGTTCTTCTTTTGAATTATTCTGTGACATTTTATTGAAACGTTGGGATACCCTATTAAGTTAGATTATTTTATTATGAAATTAATTCGTTTACTAGCATTTTAACTTGGCCAGCGAGGAGGGGAGCCTATATAATGACAATTTATACCAATTCATATATGAAAATACTAACGTAATACAACATTTTTTTAAACATCTTAATGTTGCTGTGTGAAGAATATATTTCTTAACTTATAAGATATTGTTACATAATCTCTCCTACGAACTTAAGTTTAAAATGTAATTGGATTATCCAGCGGAGATTCTGATTTAAACGTAATTTGGATCACAAATTATTTATTATTACAAAGGTCATTACAAAGGTAACTTACTAATTTAAAATAATGAATTCAGTATTTAATAAAGAAACTTGTTGAAATAATATTAAGACTATAGACACAGACACCGAGAGTTATGCTGTTCCGGTGTGACGCGGCATTGAGTAAGCAGCTTACCCGCTTTTCTCTTAATCTAGCTTTACTCTGATTAGCTGCTCACATGGTATTCGCTTACGATTGCAATCTTATGCTTCAGAATTATTTTACAAATGATGCCCTTACTGTTCTACCTGTTTAACGCTGTGTTTTTTAATTAAGATATAATCCTTATTTAATATAGCCTATATTGTAAAAGTCTACTTTTACTGTGTACACTGAAATAGCAGTTCTCATCACTAGGAGCTAGAGCAGTAATTTTCGGTGCGCAATCGTATTTCACGAGCAAAGCGAAGCCGGCGTCAGAAATGCGATTAAATGCCCATAGACATTTTTGTCTGTATAATGAATGTCGCTTTTTATCATATTGGAAACATTATAAAAATTAAACATATTAGTTAATATTTAGTACATATTATTTCAACGTTTTAATACTGCTAAGTTTAGATACAAACAAAATTCTGTGTATTTACATATACTTCTACTAAAACGATAACAAAGTTTGAGGGTATAAAATAGGGAAAGAAAAACTTGAATCGTGCATCGGCATATACCTAAGGGAATCAATTATCTTGATTTAAAAATAAAATAAAATGATAGATGACATATATGAAGTAGCTTGTAATTTAATAAATAAGTTTAATCGATTATTGATAAGCTGTTAGAGAATTATGACAAGTTGGATATTTACCTCTTTTCTGATTTTAATAAAGAGTTAATCGACCACTACTAACTACAGTCAAAAACCTGTGGATGAATCTGAGAAACAATAATACCGTGGAGCCTCTAAATCCTAGCACATCCTCAGGTTTGGACGATTAAACTATCTCTTTTGTAGTGACATCCATCTAAGGCCCAATACGACTATAAATGAAAGCACACAGGTGTCCCAAGCTGGCCAAGGATATGAAATAATCATTAATCATGTTATTATTTTCCAATAGGTTGATGCTCATCTCTCCCAAGATTATTAGAGCATTTCTCAACATTTATACGATTTGAATCTGTCAATACAAACTTAGATCGGATATTGGTGGCGATATATACACAGTGACCTACTTCAGTACGTAACCAAGCACTTTAAAACTGAGCTCTATTACATCAGCTGATGAAATATTGACAGGATATGATACCATATGTTCAATGCTTATATAGATGAATATAGATATATGTTTACTCCACCAGCCTTGTAACTCACAATCGCTGTAATAAATTGATTATAATTTTAGTATAAACAATACATTTCAGATTACTTTATCCAAATTTTAGAAATAGTTATATCTTTGGGTACATAGATTAAAAACTTACATTTAATCTAACTAACAAACTATCAAAATTATCTCTCATGCTTATGATGTTTGTATGGACTATAACTAGGCCACTATCATGAGTAAAACATTACATAGCATAACAACTGATACTGATACTCAGGCAACTGCAATCTGTGATAAATTTTATTTAAATACAATAACAAGTAATATGATAAAGGTATTGTCATAATTACTGTACCACGCCTACTGAAAAGCTATTTACGTCCATTTGAGTTTTGACTCGTATAACCAGACTGTTGTCTTCTTTCTTAAAAAAAATTAAGTACGAATCTAGAGCCACTTGTAGCCATTCTGTTTTCTTACTTCTCGAGGCATGCCAAGCAGCCTCCTTCTGGTAGAGGACAACAACTCGGTTAAATACAACGTACCGTCAGTTGGAAGACCCAAGTGTGTCGTTGGGAACTGCTTAATCTGATGTCGCTTTCCTACAATTTCTTCACATGCATTCTTCTAACAGATTTTACAATGATGTCTGGTGGTATAGTAGCATTTGGTCTGTTTCAAAAATTATGACAAGTATGAACATGAATTTCTAAAGGGTAATACCATAACAAATTTCGTATTACATTTATATATGCATTATTAAAGAAAAATATTAGACAGCCGTAAATTAAACAAAGAGTAGAACACTTTTTGACCTTTATTACTGAAGATAAGATAACCTGAAGCTAGAAACCACAATGTCGGGAAGGAGAACAATCCTTTCTCAGGAAACTTCTTCGTAAAGCACTTTTTAATTTTCTCAATTAATTCAGTGGAGCGTTAAAATATGGAAACATGCTAATTAGAAGAAGATATTAATTCCCTCTCCAGTCAACTGTCTTACAACAATAACAAAGTTTTGAACTGTTTACATACTTCATTATAATTTCTTACAATGCTAATTATAATTTAAATTCCAACTCATTTAAATAGGTGGAAAACCACATAAATGCTACAAACGACACTGTAAAATGGAATTTAAAACAGTCAAAAGAAATATTGATAACACTAACAATTTTTATAAATTATCTGTAATATATAACAATATTTCTTAATTACTATATTTATGTGAGTTATGTAATTATCATAAATTATGTGTTTAGCATTTAAATTTCTAATAATCGAGATATTATAAACTACTAAAGTCATTATTGTAAAAGGGTTGCCTAGATAAAAAAGATATATCCTGTATCGATCTTAAATCCATAAATTATAAAACATAGGTTGTAGTTGTGTTGCGAATAAAATCATATTTATCGCAAGATAAATAAATAAAATATGAGAAATAAAAGTATGCTTTTTTATGTTAATAATCTCCAATTTGTGGAATATTTGTAGTTTTGGGATATATGCATACATAGTTGTTTACACAGTTATAGCTATATTAATAAAAAGTTAAATCTCTTATTATTCAGCGATCAAAACCTAAGACTTAGGGACCAAGTGAACTCTTTGAAAGGCTGAAAGACTGGTTTTATAGTTTCCTTAGTAGGAATCCTAGACTTTCACTGCACAGTCCAGAGAAAACCTCAATGATAAGAGTTATGGGCTTTAACCACTATGTTATGTTGTAAATAATTTTTTTTATTTATAAAAATTCCCCTTTGTAAGAAATAAAAATGTCTTCCCTATGATATCTATAATGTAGATGAAACCAGCATTCTGGCTGTACCAAGTAAGCTATTTCAAGCACAACCTTGGAAGAATCATGGTAAGCAGACCATAAGACGAACCAACATTAGTGATGGTCTTGTTAACAACCTCAATAATCATGTTCAGAAGTCTATGAAAATGAAGGCTTGGCTGTACTTTCAAGAATAATGGTGAGCAGACCATAAGGCAAACCACTATTTGGTCTTGTCAGACGATTTTGTTTTAGTGATGATGTAATAAAAGAATGTGATAAAAAACATGAAACTAACAACTTTGAGAAGCATAGCATTGAGTGGAATAGGCTGACAAGACAAAGCTCTTGCTACGCTAAGATCACCTTCAGGCCTAGTATCCAATAGTAGAAGGACCAAGCTAGGTATGTTAAAACTATGCTATTTTAGTAATATTGTATTCGTTCAGGTTATTCGGTACTTGCTCCTGTTACCTTAGACGTTCAGCAATATTTATAAATATTGATTATAAGGATAAACTATAAAATTATTGTAAATATCAGAAATCTAAATACCTTTTAGAAATGACACATTCAAAAAACTTACCAATTAAACAGTTTTACCTGTAGACAAGTATGACAATTGGTTATATATTTTTAAAATGTATGAACTATAACGCTCACTTTTGTTGTCTCAGCAAAAAAATTAGAATTAAAATCTTGATTTGGTTTTTCAATTATTGAAATATATGGAAGATTTCAGGACTTAAGTCAAATACTTAAGTATTAACACAGTTTTACAGGCACAAACTATATTTTGTCTTATATATAAAACATAGGTATATAATTCTAAATTTAGTTTATTTTAATGACGTTATAATAATTTAGAGTCAGGTACAACATAACAATGAAATGTTTTTGAAAACATGAAATAAATTTGTAGATTTTAAAGGAACTATGTTAAACTTCGGAATTTAGGAAAAACATTTAGTCTAAAATAACCTTCAATAATTATATAAATATTTTATAAATATGATTTTATTTCATATAATATTGTAAATGTTTTAGCTTAATTAAGGTTTGATCTAAACCTAGAGATGTTCACCCTACGAAACAAAAGGAAAGGTTTTATACGGTGGAGGCTGCATGCAGATGTGCGATATTACTTTTACCCTTCATGCATCTAGGTTAATCGTTTCATCACACAATTATTTTATGTTAACAACAGATTGTTACATGAAATATTGTTTTTGCACACATTAAAAACAATTTTATAATCAATAGCCTGTTTAAATTTTACTCATTATTAAATTCGTTAAATTGACATACAGATAATTAAAACCTAGATATTTGTGAAATGAATATAGTATTAAATACATTAACATTGTAGAGGTATCAATACATTCCATGCATATCAAATGTGTGGAACACGAGTTTAATATTCACAAAATCAACTACCATCTATTTCAAACAAAATCATACGTAGAATATGGTAGTGACAGTTTCTTTTCTTAAAGCTTTTAACTTGTTGTTACCAGCGAGTGGGTTCCATTGACTTATATAGTATAAGGAGTGTCAATTCATTGACTACAGATAAGTTATCAAATTGAGTTTTAATCAAACTAAATTCACAGGACACATTTAACCGCATATTATTTAGTACCTCTTACAAAACTTCTGAGTCGTAATAGTGCTTTCCAGAAAATATAGCAGAGATATTCATATTCAGCTGAAACTGGTCCCGAAGATAGTAGTGTGGAAAGTACCTTAACTGTTATTCGAATGCTACTACAAATCTAAAGGATCATAATCTTGAATTTAGTGCTGAATACCAACACCTTTTGCTCCGTTGTTAATGAATCATATTTTGATTCCTCTACCTCCAATATAGTGTCAATGGAAAACCTTATCTTAAAATATGGAGTATCCAAGTATCCTAAAATTATGTCAATAGATGAATATTTTTTCCCACATTCATCTGTGTCGCACTGAGCACACACAGTCCGGATATCCTACATCAATTTTATGAAAGGAAAATTGACAATAAAGTAGCATTATAATCAGTTATCATAATTGAGAGGGATCCGTAACTGTATCCTTAAATACCATTTAGACTCTTCAGTGATAATTGAACCCAGAGAGAAATAACTACAAAATATTACCATTTACAAAATCCCAGTTGATTGCCCATTTACCTTTAGATTACATTGATGATCATCGTTATTTAAAGCTTCCGTGATATCGATTTCACCATTTTAAAGTTTTGAAATCTATGAAATGAGTGAAACATTCCTAATGAGAGTTAGTTTCATTAATAAAAACTTGGAGAGCCGGTGGAATTACGGGCAAAGACTTTGGATTACCGATCTGAGTTAAGGGATATCACAAGTTGAAATCCTGTCTTTGAGATTGGCAAAATTTAGTTGTCCTTTGTCTTTCTACTGTACAGGGTATTCTCCTTATCACATGAACGTACAGGCCAGTAGCCAATAAGGAGGGTAAAATAAGACTAAAAAGGATATTGGCCTAAAGATCAGCGTCGATATAAGTAACGATTTCTCTAATTCCTCAAACTGAGAAAACGTAAGTTATTCTTTGAAAAAAGTGAAGGAACGTCTTCTGGATGTGTTGACTTCTGTCAATAAATCATTTTCAACTTAAGGGTTGATAGTAAAATACCGATGAAATACATTGAATCACTATTTTAAATTATTTTAATGTTTGTTGTTTAACTATTCTTTTAAAATTATCATATATCAGTAATTGTATTGTAAGTTATTTTATACAGTTCTATTAGTTTGTATCTGTAAGTTAGCATTTGTGGAATTTTAAACCTTTCACTTAAGAAAAAATCACGACAGATAATTGATTTTGGCAAAAATATCGCATAAGTAAAAGAGTAACAATGTATCTGCAGCTGATATGACAAAGTAAACAACACATCAAACTAACGTCAACAACAAGACATCTGCTAACAATGACACGTAACGTGACGGGAAATATTGACTTTATATTGTGTGTCGCTCGCTTTCGGGGAATCGGGAATTAATATGTTGTGTTATAATTATGGTACAGGTACATAGCGGTAAGAATATTCTCATTAAAGGGGACAGGGTTTGTCATAACAAAGCTGCCATCAACTCTTAAGTATAATCATAGAAATAATAAATGTTTTAATCATCTGAATGTCATCTTGTTCCGTAGGCCATCATGAAGAAAGCCAATAAATTAAAACAACAAATTATTAATATTCATTAAAAATTGTGTATTACATATCCAACATTTTTAAGTGATAGTAACATATACGTCATACGTAATTTTTTCGGTTTTATATTGATTTATAAATAATAAAGATTGAATTTGACACTTTCTATGTTGTAATAATAGCTTACACAACTCGTCCTTTAAAGCTGATAACCACTTGATATCATAGGTTAAATGTTGTTTATTATATATGAATATTCAATCTGGTACGGGTTGGTTATATAAGTTTACAGGCCTTGTAAAATGATGAAATAACCTATACCTTCCTATTAAAAAATGGTTATTATTACATGTATAGTAACATCCCATACAAGGAATCATATGATTAGGGTCACTTATTGTAACACGTTTTAATATTTGAAGTTATTACTCCTTACATAACACTTGTGTAGACTTCGTATACGTTATGTTTATTTATAGGGTATGTATTTATCAATCCATAATCTCATCATCAATATTAGAGAACACTCCATTGATATTGCTAAAAATAAACACATATAACACAAACAAAACATATAAAATCAGTTTATAAGCACCATAGTTATGGTTGAAGAATTTATTCAATGCAAATATTAACTTTAGCTTCATTTATCCCTACGCTTAGTACAGTGTCTGAGATCTGACACTGTCACAGTCAACACTTCTGAATCATGTAGGTTCCACGTCCGTCTGAAAGGATCTAGCAAGATGACATTAGAGTATGAGTTCAGTATTCAAAAATTACAGGCGGCAACACGATGTATACCTAGTCGTACTCGTGATGCATTATTTCGATATCACAGACTGTGTCATATCTCAGACGCTGCACGAAGCGATAGGCCAAATGGAACCAAACTGAACTTTTGTAGTTTATACAGAGTTTTGTTCTACATAAACTATATATAAAGTCATTTATTGTATATATGAATACTGAACATTCAGTCTTGTTATTTTATAAAAGACATGTAAGGAAATGATGTATAATTTAATTAATATTAATGCTCATTGTTTTAATATTCGTTGAGCATACTACCTAACTTTTCAAATACTAAGATTTGAGGAGGTTGGGTTTTTTTAAGAGTAAAATACGCCTAAGGATCCAAAGTCTATAAACTTATAAATATCAGCAACATGTTTTTGTTTCCTACCTACGTATGAACAATTGTTATTAATTTTAGTGTTTATTTCACAAAGAAAGCTTATAAATTACAAAATTAGTTAGTTACAAAGTTCCATTTTTTTAACACTCTTTAGAGTTGTATTTTTAAGTAAATAAATTCATAGAATTTGATTCATAAAAACATACAGTGATAAAATAATAATTTTGTCTTCACCTGATTACCAATAGTTTGAGTTTACTTAAAATCCAGTTAATATAGAATAGTTCTAGATATAATCTTATACAACACATATGACATTTAATTGGAGATTTTATAGCTTGGGAATTTTAAACGGATTTAAAATAACCATACTTCGCTTGGTTTAAAAAACGAGAATTGTGTAGAATAACACAGAACAGGTTATGTTCGTATATAGCTTAACCAAGAAATTAAACATTGTTTAACATTTCTTAAATATATAATTAATAGAGTTTAAATATAAGTTAAACGTACAAGATCCCCAAAGTATTTAAATCAAGATTCATCTACCAAATATGACCTCAATAGACGTATAATAAAAACAAAATAGAAAGTACTATTTTACGCTTTGCTTAAAAAAAGTAATTTTATTTTATAATTTAATGTCATAGAGCAAAACAACTACACGTGTTTTCGCGCCTGCTTTCGATACAGAAAGATGAGTCTTTAAGAATGGACCTGTGAATAGTAAAAAAAAAGTTCAAAACGTAATTAATTGTATAGCAATAATAGGGACTTTGGAAAAAAAATGTATTGTAAAATAATTTAATTTATGAGGAAACTCGAGTACCATAATAGTGCAAGCATATGAAGGAAAATCATTTAGAGCAAAATGGTTACTAACAAAGTTGTTGATTGCAACCTCGATCTTGTATTTTAAGTACATGTTTAGTCGGTAAAAACTTAGAGTTGATGTACAGCATTTTCTGCTTTTGAAAATATTTAATAGTTCAAAATTTAAAACGACACAATTTAAAATGTAAATTCAGGGGATATTTAAATAAGGAGGCTCATGTTTAGATGTTCTTTATGAACATTTGAGTTAGCCGATTTCTTTACATGTAAGAGATAATAACACGTTTTAATGTATTTGAATACAGTAGCCAATATTCACTTATACAGTTGAATCTTTAAAACTGTATTGTATGTAAATAGAAACTTTAAACAATTGTTCAACAAACGCCATTTTCGATAGTGAATATAAATTACGATAAAATAAACTTTTATTAGCTCTTTAACTGTCCCTCTCATTATCATTTCAATAGACTTACATATATCCATTGTGTGTGTTCAATATTTACAAAATCAATAAAACACTAATTAAAGCTTGCAACCACGATGCGTGGCTTTGCAGTCAATATTTACCCGTTATTGTCTCACGTTGTCCTTTATATAGCTGTTCTGCGCTTTAAGCTGCTTACATAACTATCAATGGTTTGTTTTCAGCTATTTTACTATAGTAGAAACACTTTATTGTTTTCATTACTATAAGCATTATTTAAATAACGCTATAGTAATACGGCCATTCTTCTAGTGTCATTCAGCAAACTCTTCAAATAATAATTTTAAAAATGTTATTAAAATATAGCCAACGTAAACATTTTGACCAATACTGTTAACATACGGATTGACTTCATCATCACAGAGATTGAACATTGACGGTAAAATTATACTCAATGTACAAACATTGATATTTTACCGTGGGTGGTGATGGGAATAGACATGGCTATACAACAGCTTTTAAAAAAATCCTTCCGTTTCCTACTAATGTTGAATTTTGTTTCCAAATAGATTTATTTCGGAATAGGAAGAACTATTAATTGTGACTATTATACATCCAAATATTAGATGGTTGACTAGAAAACATGTTATTTAAGTAAATATTTAAAGTAGCCAATTAACAATGTATAGTAAAAAATAAATGTTAGGGAGTGTACAAAAATTAAACAGTAGTATTGTTTTCGTTGTAACAAAGTACGTGTTTATAAATATGCAATAATATGTATCTCAATGTGGAAAACTTGGTTGCTCCACCATGTACCTGATGCGAAAATGAGACTACCACTTCACCTATTTATAGGTGTGTATGATGTCGAAAGGACGTAAATATTTCATTTAGAGCTTCTTCGTCGTCGATGTTCATTTGATCTCTTCATACGTACATGACTCGAGATTCGAGGAGTCTAGTATGAGACAGTGTCGGAGACCAGACGCTGCAATAAAAGAAAGGTGAACTAGAGCTAAACTCAATATTGAATTGAATCAACGAACTTTATACCGTAGCTACGTCATATTCTGAATAGTCTTCTTTCTTCACTGTACTACATTTAAATACTCGTTCACGATAAATTCTTCTACTAAAGTGTTAAAAAAGTGTATGAAGTGTGCAAAGTTTATTTATAACATGTATTGGAAGTTTTTGTTATGTCATTCGAAGGTTTAGCAAAATTTCAAAATATGTATGCTATTCTTACAGTATATATAATTATGAGTACACGAAGATCAATATCTTATTGATTGGAGGATTCACCTTTAAGTCCATGCCTATATTTTTATATTTTAGTCAAACTATTCTAAATAATAGCGCAATAAGTCTCTGTATGAAAAGTTCGAAGTTAGTCTGAATTTTTACCTTTCGTTTAACTTTTTATAAGTAAACCGGAGATTCTGTATAGTAAAAGATATCTTCTAGAAAGCCTACAGTGCACACTTACCTCAAGAAACTAATAATAGGGTAATTATCATATTAATGGCCGGAGCGGAAAATACAAGTTTTGCGTTGTTAACTTATTGAAATCGTCCTATAGAACAAAAAAAGTATAAGGTTTGATGGGGTGGAAATGAGAAATAACGAAGTTCTAAAACAATAAAAATTAAATAACTATTCAGTAATATCTCCATGTTCTACATCCACGTCTAGCGTCACGTGCCATTTTGTGGCCATGATTGAACCTCGTGATGACGTCATCGGTTGCGCCGCCATCTTTGCAAACGTAAATGAAAAATAATACTGAAATGAGCAGAATTTTGATCAAAATGAACAATGTTTTTCTTAATTTCGAGCAACAAATTAATTACTTGTTATCGAAATGAGAATTATGCCTCCGGCCATCAGAGCGGGGCAGCACCGAAGGTCAATTAAAGAAAAACATCCCTCGAGATAGTACCTATCAGTAAAATATAAAATTCTAGAAGGGCTGATCAGAAATATAAATTGAAATGTAATGCAAAGGCAATTATGTAAAGTTAAAAAACTTAATAAATCATGAAAAAATCAAATATAAATATATAGATGGATATTAACAGAGAACACTTACCATTAATGTGTAGGCGGATATAGCTGAGCAGCAGCAACAAAAAAGTGGATTTTTAAAAATTGCAACATTTAAAACTTCTTTTCTTACTAATTTTCCTATCGCAACAAAACAACAAAATCTCCCGGTTTAAAAACAACACGCGACTGCACGACGAACAAATACATTCATTATAAAAAATTCCGTATTCAATTAAAAAGGAAATAATTTCGTTTCGGTTAAAACGTAAACTCTTTAAGTGCCCTACTAAACACTCCGACACACAAAATTCACTAGGGTTGGTCGAACTAGTGGATGGTTGATTCACCTACTGAACACGATATCTTGTGAAACACTGACTCTGCCCCGGAGAACTCAGATAACAGATACGTTATCAGGCTGCTATCAGTCCCGGCCGCAGATAATATTCAAGGAAACAGATTATCCAGACACAGCACACAAACTGAACATTAAAACATTAGAAACTTAACCACTTATGAATATACCCCCTAAAATCATGTTATTTGTCATTTGCACCCCCTAGTACTATATATATTTTTTGTTCAGGAGGGTGAGCAGAATACGTTGGTAACGTCAAATTCGTGATTTGCCGCCCCGGCCTTTTATCTTACAGCTACGCAGATGTACTACTTTGAAGCAATGCATAACTGTGATAGTTATACATAGCTTCGTGCACTGCTTAATTATGTTGTTTACTTATATACCTATAATATGCAATGTAATAGTGTTGAAATTCTTTTAACTATTTTGAAAGTGTTAATTTCAGATATCAGATAATTATGTTACAGATATTAATAATATAATTTGTTAAATTTAGAGTAGTTTATTGGGTTAGCTTTAAAACCATCAATACATATGCTGTTTTATTGTCTATATGTTTTTAATTTTCCTAACGATTATTTGGTTTTGCAAATGTGGTTGCAATGATCTAAGAGCGAAGTGTTTTGATACATACACACTGGGAGAAGCATATCTGAGTTCCTAAAATGTGATACATTTTCGATATTTAAACAGGAATCTCTCTTATTTGAACTTTTAAAAATACTTTAATTTATAACTAATGTAATTTTAACAAAGATTATTAAGTATATCTAGAAAAAATGTTAGTATTAATTGTACACTATATACAAAGTTATTTTTTGTTATAATTCTTACTAGTAACTCAAATTTTAATTTTTTTCAGTAAATTAAAGCAATGTAGCTTACGGAAATATAGATTTAGATGTAAGAGTACTTTGATCAATTCTATAAATTTTAAATTTGAGAATGGTCGTATATTTTAAATCCTAAAAAATATACAATATTTGTATTACATTTTGAAAAACTACAATAAATTATTAATAAATATTTTAGATTTTAAATAGACAGCAGACTTATACCTTAGTAATAATGTAGAATATGCATTCCTTGAACCTATTAAATACAGTGTAAGAAATTGAAGAGTGTTTGTTTTGTAAATTATGTTTCTGATATCATGATGATTGTAATAACAATTAGAACAGTCATGTTTTCCTTTGTGGTTTGTTTGGCATGTGTAAATGACAAGTGAAGTGACATAATTGATGGTACTAACCAAAATGCACTGTATGTTTTCTCTGTTTCGTATCCGTAACAACAACACAAACTATTATAGGTACTCGTATGGTTTGTGTTTTGTATTTATCTGTAATGAGTATTAAAAATTTGTTGATTTATTCTATCACGCAATAAATATCATATCAACACTAACTTTGTAATAAATCATGTTTTCGTTCTAACAATACTCTTTAAAACAAGAAAGAGTTGTTATTATGTCGCAATAATTATTTTATTTTACCAACTTTGACATTATTCCACTTAAACTGGAAATTATTTTGTTCCAAAGTGATTAATAATTTAATAGTAACGTAATGAAATAACTATGATGAAACGAATTTAACCCATTCGTTGGATCATAAATTATTCTACCATTAAATAATCATGTTAATCTCAGGTCTCGAACAATGGTTAAGGTTGATTACTCTCGTATAATCCACTTCTGTAGAATAAAATTCTGTAGAATACTAAAATTTGGTTAGCATCCATATATTCAGTTATTTTTAACTATTCACAGGAAATAAAATACAAAAATCATCATGTTTTGGTGGGCAATATTCTATGTGTCTAACCCTCCAACTGGCGGTCATTTTTTCCTGTAGTGGCGGCATGTTTTCGAGCCTCGTGCAAGGGTTTTTAAAAAAAATTTATTAAAAATATAAATTAAAAGTTATATATGTATATAAGTATATATTTTTGTGTTCAGAATTAAACATATAATAATATTAGTATTTAAATTTGGCCTTAAAAAATGTTTACTAAAATTTTTTTTCCATGAAATTCAAAATTTACATTTCCTTTTTTTTAATTTGGGGGGGACCATACCTAGCAAACCAAGTCATAGTAAGAAAACTATAAAAGTGAGATTACCATTTTGTGTCATATTTATTTTACTTTCAGAAACACATAAGCATTATACAAATTTATGAAACTATAATAACACTATATAACAAAAAGCAGCGATGCGCATAAATTGTGAAAATAGGGTGTATATGTAAGAGTTTGCTAATAAAAGTTTTACTAATACAGTTTTACTACAATACATGTTATATTGCATATTTTATTACTCAGAATGAAGTAAAATATACAGCAGTAGTAAAATAAATTCCATAACTTTTTTTTAAGAGTCGAAAAAAGTTTAATTTCGTCATTACTCAAAACTTTTGCGGAAAATGTTCAAACAGCAAAGTATAAAATGTGTTTCAAAGCTTGTATTATATCCAAATTTATAAATCTATGGTTTCCATCTGATGGGAAATTTTATGTAGTTTTAGAAAACCATAACTGTGTCTAAATATATTACATATATTTTGATTCTACAACTACATGTATTACTAAAATAACAGTATATAGCCTAGGCAACTAACAATGACCCTGGAATGGTCCAAACAGTTATCATACATAACCAAAGAAATTACGGTAAATATATATTTGGTTGTGAAAATTGTTATTTCAGAACTAAAAGAGTGCCTAAAATGACGTTTAGTGAGTGAAAAACAATAACAAACTACGTGAAATGAATTTTAGCCAAGTCATTTTGCCATAGCCTACACAGATTCGATAATTCATAAAACATATTTCAGTAAAAAGAAATTTATTTATTCTAAAATATATTTATTTACACTACTGCAATATCTAACAACTCACCACACACAAAACACAACACTAAAACACAAATAAAACTTACTAATAAACACGACTCGGCACATAAACAAATCAGACGGCATCGACAACATGGCGGTCACAATGAATTGCATCATCTTCTTTTACGTTCCAAACTACGAACTTGGTACGTTGCAACTACAATACAAAGAGGAATAAAACTATAGTATTCCTTAGGCTTTTTTTCCCGAATCCAATGGTGCATGAATCGAATCGATACGTTGCCGGAATATACTGTAATGAGTGATTATGCAAGGGAATGTTTGTTTATCAAACTTTTGACGAACAACAATCCACAATGGGTTATGTTAATCAAAATTTTGATGAACAACAGTTGGAGGGCTAAAGAGTCATATAATGGAAATTTTCTTAAATCTGCTTCCAATAAATTTAATAGCATAAAAAAATATTTTCAAATATGCTTAGAATCAATGTAATAGCTAACAAAGATGTTATAACATCTGTTTCATATCACTGAAAAATGTATTTATACTGTTTGTATTTACAAACTTGAAGCATTGTTATGAATTAAATAAAAACATAAAATTCTGTGCATATTTATATAACATTTTAGAAATTTTAATTTCCGTTGTTCAAAACAGATTTTCCAACATTCCAATAAGATTATTTTTACATATTTGACATTTCCAAAATAGTTTACATTGATTTGAAGTTACTTTGACAACATTTCTAATAGATTTTACATTTATATTTTAAAGCAGATTTCACAACATTTCCAATAGATATTCATTGATTCTGAGTAGATATGACACACTTCCCAATATATTTGACATTAATTCGAGGCAGATATGAGAAACTTGCGTTATATTTTACGTTGAAGCAAAGCAAATTTGACTATGTTGCGAAAGATTTTACATTGCATCAAAGCATATTTTTCACTGATTCGAAGCAGATTTGAAATATTATCTCTAGAACTTTTGAATCAATCTCGAAGCAGTGGCTCAAAGCGGATTTAGTATAACTTCCAATAGATTCTTTAAAGCATATAATAAAATCCCTTTTTCATTTTCTGAAACAGATTCAACAACATTACTAATAGATTTTTCAGCAATCTAAAGTAGAATTTTCAACATATCTAATTTTTTTGGAAGCGTAGTTAATACTATCATAAATGCTATTCATATAAATTGAACGGACAACTAATCAAGCATACTGAATGATTTTATTAGTTTAAGGGAAAATACATTTTAAGATACAGTTTATATTAGGGAATTAAATATTTTGTTAGAATGGTGATAAGAAATTATCTATTTCATCGATGGTTAGCCTATTCTTATCTCTCATACACGCGGCAAGGCACACATCCTCCTTAGGGGGTCCCATGAGTTTAAATCAGAGTCCATGGTAAGACCGGCAGTTGGCGACACAGCTTACACCTCACAACAGTCACAGGCTTGGGGGACCTGTGGCAACAAAGGAACCATTTTGTCCTGGGCCAAACGTATTCACACCATAAATATAACTGGTTTTATAAGGGAGGCTTTCGAGATACCCCACGTCTTGTATTGAAGTGGTTCGGCAATCACCTAGTGCATATAGACACAAGAAAATCATTACTTGATCGCCCCGAGATAGATAGAGAGAGGAGACATATATCCTCGCCATAAATAGTATCGTGACAACTGCAACTACACGCTGGCCCGGGGAGCGCCCAGAAGACACATACAGACCGATTCAAGTTAAATTGACTCGACCAATGGGAGTGACCTGGTCTATAGTGCAACTCAACCCAGCTTACAGATTAATTGACAGAGGATACATATACAAATCAAATTATTCTAAATGATAAATTTAATCTTTTCCGGAAAAATAAAATTGTAAATAATATAAAAGCAAATAATAAAATGACCTTCTCAGCCTCAACTGTTTTTTCAGTAAAAATTGCTATGGTATTTATAAATTTAGTTAAAAGAACTTTCTAGAATAGTACATTTTTCTTTAGTAATTTTAGTGAATATTAAAATTCAAATTAAGATATTCTTACGTTTAGATATTATAGTATCTTATTTCATTATATAAATTGTTTTAATAATAAGACTCGTATTCAAAACTAAGATATGTAGGCTTATACAAAACCTAAGATATGTAGGCTTATACAAAACTGGTCTGACAAATCAGTTTTCTGATATCAACTTTGGTTTATTCCTTGTTCAATGTAGTTACTAACTATTATTCATTTACCTAATATACTTTTTAACATTTACATAATATATAAGGGATTAAAGCATGGCTGATTTAACTGGATATTTCAAAAATAAGAAACGCTTGTAATATTTTCCACAACTCTAAAGTCCAGTTATATTTCTTTTACGCAATATAACTTTAATAGTAAAACACAAACTACTGTACATAGCTTCGTATCCTAAATCACATGAATTATATTATTTTCCGCTTTTAAATTATGTACTGAGAACTCTTAATATTGTATGAGTAGTAAAGAAATGTTATTTAAAATACATTTAGAAATTTTTATTATGTAAAACTTCGTAGACACTTAAAATATAGATTTTTCAGATTTATTATGTATTTAGTTAACTTTCATATTCTTTTCAAGGATTTTATTTAACATCTCCAAACATTTTAATACGCTTATTTGAGTTTTATTATGTGTTCTTTAGTATGACAAACTAAAAACATATTGTATAAAATATTCCTGTATTAAAAAATTGATAAAGTTATTGAATGCGTACAAACTATAATATGATTCAAGATTATGACGTGTATTATTAGAAACGCAAGATTACTTATATAATTAAAATATGTTTATAAATATGAATTAACAAAACAGAACAACATTTACCTAACTCATACGTCCAGTGATTATATTGGATATAGAGAGCATCTATGTAATCCAGTTTGCAATAGTTTATAAAGAGTGGTCTAGGCCATTAGCTTCCTGTAATTGGAGTTTGCATTATTTCTATGCAATACTATACCCTGGCTTTGTGTTGTCACTAACTATTTTAGCCATGAGTATGGATGCGAAACCTTAGTTGGTTTTGTTCCTACACTTAAATTAACTGTAATTGTTACAAGATTATACCAATTACATGGTATACTTTAAATAAAAATAAAAATTTATTTTAGAATTGTAAATGGATAGGGAATAAAAAGTAAATTTATATTGTAATCCAGTGGCAGGCACAACGCGCTTGGAATCTGGTCTAGACCTGACTTGATGGCAGTGAATGCTAAACAATAGTTTACAGTGGACTCTATCTTGGTTAGGCGGCCAACCTGCGTTGGGAGAGATTTAAACAGACCTGCAGGAACAGGAGCGTAGTCGGTGCAGGCCGAGAAACCATGTTCTGCTACCATTCCGAGGTTGAGAAGCGAGAGAGTAAAGTCATTTTAGTGCGAGTTTAAAACTAGTGTCGGGCGTAGGATCCGTCGGTATAAATTATATTAATACGAACTCCAAGACCTTCACGACCAAAGAGCTAAGTACTTTGACTGAATGAATTATTAAATTTTTCTAAATTTGAAATTTGCAATATTAAGAAGTGAATTAATTTAAAATTGGAATTGAAAATTTGAAATTAACGATCAAAATTCTGTTGAGTGAGGGACTATAATATATATATATGAATTGTAAAGGAGTAATTTTATTAAAAGTCGAACGTAAAAATTTAATTTGGAAATTCTAAGGATTGTAGTAAAAATTAAGAGCTGCAGGTGCTGCACCATATCCTGTAGGAACTTGTGAAAAATTCCTGTTGAGAACTGTTTAGTTTTGTTTGAGAATTTAATTTGAAGGAAGTTTATTATTATTATTTTATTAGTTTTGAGAAGAAGCCTATTTAATTTATTTCATTCAGATTTATTCAAGATTATTATTTTATTTTTTATATTTTATACTCACGTATTTAGAGGACAGTGAGCCAATATTAAATCGAAAGTGCCTTGCCTAAGGAAGTAGTAATTTTAAACCTATTGTTCAAAACATTGTTTTGTTGGAAATAACAAGGTTAATAATTGACATTTGAATTGATTTAATAAACCTGAATATTTCTAAAAGGGTGCAGTTTTAATTTCCACCAGTATCTACTTAAATCTTATGAGTTCGAGGACTATTTAGGGTCATCATAATAAAAACAACAAATTTTGTATATTAACATTCAGTATACAAATAAGTGCGCCACTCTGCTTATTCTGGTGAACCTTAATAAAATTGAACTTAGTGGTTGTAAATTAATAAGTGGCTTGGATACGGAAAATTATAAAGTGTTTAATATTAAACTTTTAAAATGGCACTTAAGGTGGACTTGTTAACCAAGGAGGAATTGGACTATGAAATTAGGTTAAGAGGTGTGGAAGTGTCTCCTAGTCTTAAGGTGATAGATTTAAGGAAAAAAGTTACGGCAGTTAATAAGTCTTGATGTAAATAGTAATTATTATTTGAACCTGAGTGGAAAGGTTGCTTTCAAGGAGGAATGGGATAAAATTAAGTTAGAAACCCAACTATTACGAACTAGACTGGAGGAATCCATTGAACAGGGACTAACATTGGACATAGTTAGGTGTGAAACAAAAATAAATCATTGGCAGCGCCGTCTGACTAACTTAAAGTAAATTGTTTAAAATCGAAGAGAAGGATATAGCTAAACATAATGAAAACCGGAATAGTATATTAAGTGAATTGTTGTTAAAAATAAAAAACCTAAAAATTGACAAGGAAACATCTGATAGCTTGGTGCGCAAGTTATTGATTCCAATCTGGAAATAGAAGGTGAGCTGGAAGAGCCTGGTAAACGGGAAGTGAAAGATAAGTCTGGTCTAAATATGAGAGATGATGTGTTTGTTTCGGGACGGCCACATTTAAGTTATAATAAACTACCGAACCCCATTGAGCGTTATTTGAAGGAGTTAAAAATCTTGCGATGGATTAAACGTTCAAAGAATTATTAGAATTCTTTAAAATAATCTTGAAACTTAAAAAGGAAACTAGATGTACGGAAGAGGATATTATGGAGAGATTGCGATTTCACATAGTCAGGGAGCTCTTTTGTCGAAACTATTAGAAATAAAACAGACAATGTCACGGTCAAATTAATGCTTGAAATATTATTGAATTATTTTCGTGCCATATCATCAGCGTGAACTTTTGAAATTTGAAAAGGTGCACCGTCCCCAAAGATATAATGAAAGCTTATCCAACTACATTATAGACATTAAGGAATCAGTAGAAGTACTTTGTTTTGTAATATAAATGAAAGGGGTGTTGTGGAATTAATTAAGGTGGGAATTAATCCTTGAAACCAGAAATATAAACTAGTGTTTATGGGAAATCCGAGCACATATTCCGAACTGGATGAGATGTGTATAAGGGCGAATAATGTAGGTTAATGCTGACAACGTGAGGAAAACAGGGAATAATTTGAATGTGATTAGGAAGTATAATGTACCGGTTATAACAGCATCAGGGCGAGGCAAGAAACAATAACTTGTTATAAATGTAATAGACCTGGTCATTATGCTTATCAGTGCCGGGAGCTAAACAGGAAACCTGTTGTAAACCAGCGGAGACCTATTGTAAACCACACTCCAGCTATTAACCCGAAAATGTAGGTCGTAATGTACAGGAGTCAAAAAACTAGTTAGTAGGGAAAGTTCGAACAATGAGTTAAGGAAGGGCGAACTTTCCGGTTACCTAAAATTGTGTCCAACAAAAATTCACATGAATTATCTGCTAAATTAAATCATACTTGGCAAAAGAAACATTCGGAAAATGTCAGTTCATTGCCCCAGCTTTAGAAATAGATTTTGGCAAGAATATATGATTAAATGTATTATTAGATACTGGTAGTAGTTATAAATATAATAAGTGATAGACTGTATTAAACTATTATTAGAGAATAAGATTGTAAAGTGTTACCAGTTATCTAACCTGACACGTATGAGTGCTGAAAATAAAAAAATGTCCGTAATCGGCAGTGTAAATATAAAAATTAAAATAGATAGGTTCACCTGGAAAGTGGAAATTTCTTATAGTGAAGGACAGCCCAAAAAGGCAATTTTAGGAGCGAAACTTTATAAACATTCTCGTTTGTTAATAGACTTGAAAAATAATTGTCGTCGATTTGACTTTAATGTAGAGAAGTGTATAAAAATTTGTGCAAAAATATTTACAGTAGAGTGTATGAACACCAATCACACTTATAAAATAGGATGCGAAGAGGCCAGCAATGAAATAATAAAAATTATAAAGGAATTTCCAACGGTATTTACCGACAAAATTGGTAAAACTCTAGATTATGAGTATAAATTAAATGTTAAAGATCATGAACCCGTAAAACTTAGACCATATCCATTGAATCCACCTAAACAATTAAAAATAAAAACAATTATTGACGAATTATTGGAAACAGGAAATTATTCAACCAAGTGTGAGTCAGTACTCGAGTCCAGGCTTTTTAGTAGGTAAGGAAGATGGAAAATCGGAAAGATTAATTACAAGGAGTTAAACAAGAAGTTGGAAGGAGTGAGTTATCCTATAGGCGACATGCACGAACTATATTACCATTTGAAGGGAAACAATTATTACTCAGTAATAGACTTAACCAAATGTTTTTATCAATAAGTTTAGCGAAGGAAAGCCAGGAGTTAACTACGTTCTCGGTACCTTTCGGAAGTTACAGCTTTTAAACGAATTCCTTTTGGATTATTAATTGGAAGGGGGGGGTATTGTCGTCATATATGAATAAAATCTTAGGAGAATTGAGATTTACTTGCACTCTCGCTTTTTGGACGATATTATTGTGTATTCGAAGACATTGGAGGATACATTATATGCATTTGAAACAAGTGTTAGAGTGTTTAAAGAAAAATAATCTTACTGTGAATCCGGAGAAAGTAAAATTTTGTTATAATGAAATTAAATTTCTGGGACATTTGGTTTCCAAAGACACTATATTAATGGACCCTGACCGTACACGGACGTTATTAGAATCTCCGAGACCCGGGACAAGAAGGTTATTGCGAGGTTCATAGGGATGACTAGTTATTTCTCTAAATTTATTCCAAATTATGCGGAAATAGCTCATCCACTCAATGAAATGAGGAAGAAGTCGACCAAATTTATGTGTGACCAAAAAATGTCAGGAAATCGTTCGATAAACTGAAACGAGCGGTTACCCGTCCCCCGTATTAGCCATCCCTGACTTCAACAAGGAGTTCACAGTCCAATGCGACGCGAGTGATAAGGCCCTCGGTTCCTGTTTATTACAGGAAGCGGACAATGGACATTTAAAACCGGTGGCCTATTATTCGAGGAAATTTAATTAAAGTGAGGTGAAAACTTACTACCTATCAAAAGGAAGCTTTTGGCAGTAGTCTGTTCAATAAATAAGTTCCGTAATTTCCTAGAAATGAGACCATTCAACTTAGTGACCGACAACTCAGCATTGGCTTGGGTTATTGTCCCACTTTCGTAAATTAGGAAAATTAGGGCGCTGGGTGGAGGTTATATTGTCTCTACCATTTTAAAATTACGCATGTTAAAGGTAATCAGAAAACCCAGTAGCGGACTATTTATCTAGATTATTTCAAGATAGTGAAGTTGACAACAATGTGTTACATGACCTAGAAAAATCAGTGAATAAGGACAGGATGAACGATAACTCTTTAAAAATGAACAATGAAACTGTAAATAATAAGGACTTAGTAAATACGAGTGGAAACAGTTGTCTATAAAATAGTATAAGTTACGATGCCTTTTAGCTTAATGGACTTAAAAAACGCATCAGAAGCAGGATGTAAATATAACTAAAATTATGGAGGGTGTATTGAACTATACCAATAGTGATGTTTTTACAGTGTGGAAAAAGGGGTGTTATTTTATGTGAAACAATAAAAACAATTCTAAAAGGATCTATTTACCTGAGCACTTATTCAAGGTTGTATACGAGTATTATCACAACTCATTGTCTGGCTGTCACTTCGGCATTTTAAAAACACAACAGAAAATAAATGAAAGGTTTTATCACCCTAAACTAAATGATTATGTGAAAAATAATGTAAAATGTTGTGAAAGTATGTTTGAAAGCAAAAAGTAGCAACTGGAGGGACCAAGGACCTTTGAACAGCAATCTGAGCAGTCGTCCAATGCAGAAGTTATATATGGATATTTATGGGCCATTACCTGCATCTTCCAATCGAATGCAATACATCCTGATAGCAGTAGATGACTTCACCAAATATAATTGGATAATGCCACTCAGGAAATGCACCTCAGGTAATGTAATTAATGCATTAGAAAAATAATATTTTCAAAAATTTTTCTTTGCCTGAAGAATTCGTGACGGATAATGGAACATATTTTGTCAGCGAGGAATTCAAAAATTATTTGTTTAATTTGGGCATAAAACAAAGGACCATTATACCTTATACTCCTCAAGGAAATAAAAGTGAAAGGCAAATTCGAAATTTAAATCAAATTCTGACAGCTTATTATCATAACTGTAAAAAGAATTGGGAACAAGGATTTGTACCATGTGCAAATGGCCCTAAATACTTGTCACAATGAAAGCATAAAGTCGTCTGCATTTGAATTAATGTTCAGTTTCAAAGCAAATGATGGTTTGTCACTAAAATGGCAAAATTAAAGATATTTGTGATGAAAAATGGAGCAAAGATAAGAATGCAAAGATGGTTGAAGCTATTCAAAATTTAAAAAGACAAAATGAGCTGAATTCGAGAAGAAACCGATACAACCGAAATCACAGGCAATTAAAAATGTATGATGTAGTCTATTTGTAGAATTACAAATCAGCGATATAAGCTAGATCTGAAATATGAAGGGACCATTCAGAATAATTTCAATTATTAGCTCCAACTCATATGTAGTTTCAAAATTTAAAAGAATTTGAATGAGTTCCGTAGAATACATTGCAGGATGTGAAACCCACTGGGGAAAGAAGAAATGCATATTTAAATGTAACAAAACAAAATAATTACCGAGGGGTAAATAATTTGAATTACAAAAAAAATTTTAAAAAAGGAACTGATTAAAAAATTATGACGAATTAAATTAGTTGTAAGAATGAAGAAAAACTATATTAGATGTACGCTGTATGTATGTTGTTTGATTTGAGAAATTTCAGTGACAAGGAAGATTAAATTAAAATATATTGAACAATTGAGGAAATTCTACAGCCCTGTTAAATTGTAAATGTTAACTTGAATTGTAATCTTGTAAAAATGTATTTTAAACTTGAAGAAACCTCAAGAGGAATAAAAAAGTTTATGATTTAGATAAAAGGGCACAGGTGAAGTAAACAGTTGCGATAACTACATGGTTTGGGAGAGGAGGAGTGTATTAAAACAATTCAGTATTTATTTTTCTGAATAATGCACAAATCCGAAACTTATGGTCCGTAATTAATGTTATTAACATGTGTTATTTATGTTTGTATGTAAATTAATAACTAATACGAATGTTGGAATATTAATTTAAACTTGTTAGTTTGATAAAATTTATGCCAAGGAAGAGGGGAACAGAAGAAAAAAGACTGTTATTTCTATGATAAACAACGGTATAGGTAAAAATAATAAAATAAGAACTGACACCCCCGTCTGGGGATATGTTTTTAATTCTATATGAAGCTGCGTCAACCAGTGAATGGGCGAGCTAAGGACACACAGCCGTGCAGGGCAAAGGTTCCAAGGACGACCCAACTAATAACAGACGGACCTGCAATAAACATCCCATAACAACAATCACCGTCTACCTCGTTCGACCCATTGTGAAGGATTATCTGGATGGACTATCTTTATGGTAGGACTTAGAATTGTAAAAAGGTAGGTGGCAATTGGACTCTTAAATATTTGCCATAGTTCAGGTCAAGGTTTTCTATTGGGGAACTTAATTGTTTAAGTTTTCAAAAACAATCTGATAATGTATGGACTCTTTTAAAAAGAATTTATAATAATTAACGCTTGGTTAAAATAACTTGATAACTAGTATGCTGCCACTTCTTTACAACTATTATCAAAAATAAATTAAAACAAATATTATAAATAAAAAAATAGGTTTTGTAGATTTTATGATGCATGTTAAAGCTAGGTGGAAATACAATTTCTAAAGGATGTGAGATAAATTTCTTAGATTTAAGTATTAAAACTTGGCAGATACCAAGCGCTTTAAGGGGGGGTGTGTATACCAATTACATGGTATACTTTAAATAAAAATAAAAAATTTAATAAATACAAATTTATTTTAGAATTGTAAATGGATAGGGAATAAAAAAGTAAATTTATATTGTAATCCAGCGCGGCAGGCACAACGCGCTTGGAATCTGGTCTAGACCTGACTTGATGGCAGTGAATGCTAAACAATAGTTTACAGTGGACTCTATCTTGGTTAGGCGGCCAACCTGCGTTGGGAGAGATTTAAACAGACCTGCAGGAACAGGAGCGTAGTCGGTGCAGGCCGAGAAACCACGTTCTGCTACCATTCCGAGTTGAGAAGCGAGAGAGTAAAGTCATTTTAGTGCGAGTTTAAAAACTAGTGTCGGGCGTAGGATCCGTCAGTATAAATTATATTAATACCGAACTCCAAGACCTTCACGACCAAAGAGCTAAGTACTTTGACTGAATTATTAAATTTTTCTAAATTTGAAATTTTCAATATTAAGAAGTGAATTAATTTAAAATTGGAATTGAAAATTTGAAAATTAACGATCAAATTCTGTTGAGTGAGGACTATAATATATATATGAATTGTAAAGGAGTAATTTATTAAAGTCGAACGTAAAAATTTAATTGAAATTCTAAGGATTGTAGTAAAAATTAAGAGCTGCAGGTGCTGCACCATATCCTGTAGGAACTTGTGAAAAATTCCTGTTGAGAACTGTTTGTTTTGTTTGAGAATTTAATTTGAAGGAAGTTTATTATTATTTATTTTATTAGTTTTGAGAAGAAGCCTATTTAATTTATTTCATTCAGATTTATTCAAGATTATTATTTTTATTTTTTATATTTTATACTCACGTATTTAGAGGACAGTGGAGCCAATATTAAATCGAAAGGTGCCTTGGCCTATAAGGAAGTAGTAATTTTAACCTATTGTTCAAAACATTGTTTTGTTGGAATACAAGGTTAATAAATTGACATTTGAATGATTTAATAAACCTGAATATTTATAAAAGGGTGCAGTTTTAATTTCCACCAGTATCTACTTAAATCTTATGAGTTCGAGACTATTTAGGGTCATCATAATAAAAACCAAAAATTTTGTATATTAACATTCAGTATAAAGCTACTTCGAAGAATTTTAGTCTGTGTTTATTTAGGATTTTACAATTTATTTATTATTCATTTATTTTCTCAGATATTTATCAATACAAGTTAATAAACTCATTTAAATACTTAATAATTTTGAATTTCTTGTATGAAGTGTCAATTAGTAAGACCTAAATTACTTTCATACCTACTTTACTGCACTATGTTTATCCTTCAAAGCCTCAATAACATATAATATACTACTTCTTAAATATTCAATCTCCTGGTATCTGGGAGCTTCCGATATCTATTAGCTCCTTCTTTCTAAACCGGAGAGTTTTCAACCAATAGAAGCGTATTACAATAATCAGGACACATTCAAACTAATATTTATTGGTTTCTCAAATCACTCATCCTATAGTGGCCATCCAATTCTAGGAACTCTTAACGTCCCAAACATCGATAGCTTCCGACAAGTGACTAATGTCAGCATTCATGAATTGTAAATTCCATTATGCTGTAGTTCACGGCCTCTTGGACATCTAGATCTCCGATAGCTCCCTACCACTGACAACTACCGCCAACTGACAGCATTTCAATGTATGGTAACTTCCGTTCTGCAGTAGCTCACGGTCTCTTGGACATCTCGACCTCCAATAGCTCCCTACCACTGACAACTACCGCCAAATGACAGCATTTCAATGTATGATAACTTCCGTTCTGTTGTAGTTTATGGCCTCTGTAAGATTTCGACCTCCGGTAGGTCCCTACCACTGACAACTACCGCCAACTGACAGCATTTCAATGTATGGTAACTTCCGTTCTGCAGTAGCTCACGGTCTCTTGGACATCTCGACCTCCAATAGCTCCCTACCACGGACAACTACCGCCAAATGAACAGCATTTCAATGTATGGTAACTTTCGTTCTGCAGTAGCTCACGGTCCCTGTGAGCTTTCAACCTCCGATAGCTCCCTACCACTGGCAACTACCGCCCTCTGACAGCAATATATTGTAACTTCCATCCTGATCTAGATAACGGCCTTTAGGAGCCCCTAATTTCATCACACGAAATTTTGAAACTACTGCAAACTCTAACAAACATTTTATGTCATTATGATGGTCTTAATGAGAGAAAAAAACAGATGTCACTTTGAGTAAATATTGTTGGGGGTAAATTAATATTCCTAATAAATTATTGAAAATTTACTTATTTTGAAAGTACATGTAAAATAAATATAATGAATTTGAACTCAATCCACATAGGTTTTATTATATATTAAACTAGAACTTAACCCTTTCTTCCTGTGACAGGCTTCGCGAAATTAAACTATGTTATAACGGGCGGTCATTGCATGTTTCAAGGGCGTAGGGGCACTTCAGGTTCGACTTAAATGAAACAATCTGGATTTAATAATATGTTTTAATATGAATGATGAGTCCGAAAAGCTTAAATTTACCAATGGTAATCCATCACATTCCACTATACGTTATTTGTACGTTTTGGTAGTATGTGTTGGTTAACATGGTTTTTATTTTTATGTTTATAATTAAAAGAAATTTAATATTATATTTTATTAAGCACTGGGGTATGTAAAACTATGCAGGATATAATATTCTAGAATATAATATAATATATAATATTCTGAATAATTATGACAAACAAGAATTAAACAAACAATCTGAGGTATACAAAATTAACTGTAGTAACTATGAAAGCTTTTATATTGGGCAAACAGGTAGAAATTTTGACAAAAGGTTTAAGGGGAGCGGGAAGGCCCTATACCGACCATGTTAAATTCTACAAATTTAGGTACACTTTTCTCAGGAACCATTTAATCTATAGGCCTACAATTTTGTGTGTGTATTTTTATGATATTTATCTAACTACAGAAGCACAATGGTAAAAAAAAAATTTTTTTGAAGCTAGTGTGTTGTGCTACACTATCTATTCTGCTTCCATGGTTAGGTAATTAGGTGTTTTATAAGTGGAAAAAAATTGGTTGCCATACCTCCATTGGTTTTTGAGAAAAATGTACCTTTCTTTAAAAAAACACAGTTTTCGGGAAACGACGGTTATATTTAAAACTAGGTACTGTACTTACTTTAGCTAGCTTAGAACATCCCAGCACCATAGGCAGGGCCATCAGCATGCTCCTGGTCCTCCTCTAGAACCAGTCTTCTCTTTTTTCTAGCTGTTCTGGCTTCCTTGGCCATTAGTTGTGCAGCTTTGTCGGCTTTCTTGAGTCGCAAAACATCAAAACCACGAAGCGCGAGCACTGAGTTTTTACTCAAAGTTAGGCCTAATTCATTGTAAATACCCAACTTACTGGCAAATCCATTATTGAAACTTAGCACTGCATCCAGCACACCTAACTTCAAAGTGTTCAGTCTCACAAACACATTTTTGGGGACTTTATTCCACACTACGTTATTAAAACTTTCGTTAGGATTTTGAGTTTTTTGGTGAAGGCACTTTTTTAGAAGTTCGGGGTTTGCTAAATCCTTATACATTTTTTTAATTGTGGCCATTATGTCACTTGGTAAAAATACTGCATCAGTAACAACACAGGTTGTACTATATGAAAGTTGTTCACAGTGTGAAGTAAAATTTCATGCCAAAAACGCCGGTAGTTACTTCGTAAATAATTTTTTTTTGCGTACTTAGGATAATCTTGCGACAAAAAGTGTTATATTTTCTGAAACTGTACAAGTCTGAGTAACAAAGAATGAAAAAAACAGAAAACTAAAAAAAATTCAATTTTTTGCCTTCCCGCTCTCTTTAAAGAACACATACAAGCTTTGAAAACAAATAAAATGTCTGCAATAAAATCAAATGTTGCTGAACACTTATTGAAAACATACCATAACTACACAAATATTGGAAAGAACATGGAAATTTTAGATATCGAAAAGAAAGGAGAAAAACTGAACACAAAGGAAGAATTACATATTTATTTAAATTATAATAAAGATCCTAATAACATTTTAAATAGTAATCTAAAAAATAAGGCAAACCCAATTAAAAAATAAATATATTAAATACATATTACTAATCAAAAATTACAACTGTGTCATTTAAAAATTTTAAATGGTCCACATTTGTATATTTAATTGTTTATTATTTATTTATTTAGAGGTTATTGTATACTGAATATGGTTGAATACCGAAAAATGTGTATGTCAATAAAAATATTTTAATGGGTTTTAGTTACTTTTCTTTATATTAATATATATATATATATATATATATATACAGGGTGTCAATTAAGTCTGGAACCTCTTTTTTTAATTTTTAAACCATAATAGAAAAAAATACCAAAGTTCACACGTGCTTTCTGGTGATAGTACCGCACACATCTGCCCAATTACCGACCGGATAATCCCTTTGGGGGACGGTCCACAAGGAGTCAGACAAAATTCTTAAATAGCAGCATAGGTCAAGTTTGGTATCAAATGACAGGTCTTACTTAGCAGAGTACAATGCCGCAAACCGGACTTCTAAAGGTGGATTCATTCAGTATTTATAGCTATTTGAATTTTAAAACAATTGAACAATGTAAATTATTAAGTATTACAAGTAAACACCAATTTTTAAGTACCTGTGATCAAAGTAAGTGTTCAAAATGTTCCCCTTACATCATCTGACAATGTAGTAATCGAAGCCAGGAATCAATAATTATTACCAATAACATAACTACTGTTAGAATGTGAAAGTGGCAGATTGAGTCATACACAGCATCCACAGAAACTTAACGTTTGGGCAGATATTATAGGAAATCAAATTATGGGCCATTATTTATCAATGGTAATTTAAATGGTGACTCGTATCTAGCAATGCTCCCAAAATGAGATAATTCCTGCACTACAAGCTGCTCTTGGTCGACAATTTCAAAGAGAATTTATTTCCAACAAGATGTTGCGCCACCGCACTTTGCTCTCCTTGTTAGAGAATACTTGGATACCAATATTCCTTCACAGATGGATTGGAAGACGTGGTGCAGTAGAATGGCCTGCTCGTTCCCCTGATTTATCTCAGCTGGATTTTTTTCTTTGGGGATACCTCAAAGATAAAGTTTATCGTACTATAGCCTCGAGATTGGCGCACTAAGAAATCTCATAGTCCAAGAAGCTCAAGATATTCCTCGTGACTACCTTTAATGCAGTAGATGGCTTTTACAACCGCCTAGGACATTGCCAGACGATGGTAGGGGAACATTTTGAACACTTACTTTGTTCACAGGTACTTAAAAATTGGTGTTTACTTGTAATACTTAATAATTTACATTGTGTTTTTATTACAGTACAATTATGGAAATACTTTATGTTATTGATTTCTTATTACAAATAAAAAATAATGTATGCTGTTAGAAAAGTCTTACAACAAACGTTGTTACCTGCATTTGGTGTCAAAGCAATTGTTCGAACTGTGTTCCTTCTACGGTTTGACAATGAGCCAATCTTGTGTAAAATGATTCGACAGAGTTGCCTAACATTTCTTCAGTTATCAAAAGCAATCTCCTCTATAATCCTGTTTCTTAGGTCTTCCAAATTATGAGGCTTTCTTCTATAAACATTGGAGATTTTAAATGACCCCATAGGAAATAATCGATTGGTGACAAATCCGGAGATCTTGGAGGCCATTCGATTTCTCCTCTTCGGCCAATCCATTTATGAGGAAACCTTAAATCCAAATACTCTCTTACTTGTCTCCCATAATGGGGTGGAGCACCATCCTGCTGAAACCATACATTATCAAAGTATTCTCCTGATGCAATTTGAATAGCTGGGATTATTTCATTTTGGAGCATATTGTAGTAAAGTTCGGCATTTAAATTTCCATTGATGAAAAAAAGGGTCCAACAATTTTGTTACCTAAAATTCCACACCATACGTTCATTTTTTGTGGTTGCTGTGAATGGGACTCAGTAATCCAATGTGGGTTTTCACTAGCCCAGTAAACGGCAATTGTGCCTGTTAACATTGCCATTTAGGAAAAAAGTTGCTTCATCAGAAAATAGTATGTTGGTCAGAAAATCTCTATTGTCATCACATTTGCGCATCACAAGTTCACAAAACTCAACTCTTCTGTCGTAATCATCCTCACTTAACTGTTGGACTAAATGAACTTTAAATGGTTTGTATTTATTAATTTTCAAAATCTTACTCACAGACATAGGGTGCATATCATGTTGCTGTGCAGCTTTTCTGAGCGATGTATGTGGGTCTTCAATAAATGTTTGCAAAACATCTAGTGCATGTTCTTCATCTGTTTGCAGATTGTATCCTACCCCGACTTTGGCCGATTACGTACACTCCCTGTCATTTTCAAAAACGCTCAATAGTTTTTGATATTGTTGAAACACTTATGGGATTCCTTTCTGGGAATGTGTCATTAAAAACAAATTACAAACTTCCCGATAAGATCTTTGACGATCGCCATATCCTCGCATCATCAACAGAGTAATTCGTTCTCTTTCAGACAATTCCATTAAAATGCCAAATAAAAAACTGAACTACTGTAATTAGATAACTTGTTGACTAGCAATGCTTCAGAGACACTGATTAACTCGACAGGAATGATATGACCTTTGTCCATTTGTAATTCCAAGCTTAGACCTGTCTAGTGAAAGCTCCATGCTGAACAAACTGAAACCTGTAGACCAGGATGATTAATAACACAATAATGTTTCTCATAGGCTAGTGACCTTTGTCTCTTTAAACCTTCCTGCTGACTGGAAAACACCAAGTACAGATTCATAAGTAATCAGAGAAAGTGACTCATAAGTTTTATTCATTGTAATAAAAAACTGGTAAATTTGTACTAATGAAACCAGCTTAAAAATAAATTGTTTATTTTATTTTAATTGAACATTTAAAAAATGCTAAAAAATTAGTGTAAACACATTTTGTGGCAAGAACCATGTTAAAATTACATTGTTGAACATCAGTAAATTTTCAATACTAAAAATGCTCTATTTTCTGATAGAATAATTCCTTTGAGATGCGGTTTGTGGCATTCAATTCAGTAAGATATTACCTTTAAAATTATGTATCACAAGGTATAGGCCTCCATTAAGAATATTCACGATACCCTCGGCAGGACGTCCCCCGTTGGTGTGACATAACAAAACATTGTTCCAAAAAGTAGATGCCCAATCTCTATCACGATTGTAAGAGGTTTCAAATTTATATTTAAATTATTAAAGGATATATTTGGGTGTTTCCAGACATAATATACACCCTGTATATATATATATCATAACCAGGAGATTGTAATAACATAACATAGCTAATATTATAATGAGGCAATATTAGATTCAACAAAAAATTCAGCTTGCCTATATGGATTCAAATGGCGATTGATTGAATCAGGAATATTTTTATGCCGAACACCATTTCAGATGAGTAATTTTCAATTACTTCCTGTAATTTAAAGGTGCATATTTCTTTTAAACTATTTATATCGAAAACAAATCGTAAATTATTTCTTTGATCAAGGACCGTCAAGGAAACGAAACATATTGATCTTAACAAGCAAACAGGTCCCCTACCAATTTGAATCCGAATAAAATAAATTTCATTATATTTTAGATTTTTACGTAATTATTAAATTTTAGCCCCCATAACTTTCAGAGCACAAATAAGAATAATAAACCCATTACAAATATAAATACGTCACTAAAATAATATCAAATACTTAAGTATTTGTATTTATATATTTATATGACGTATCTTCATATTATATATTTGTTAACATTATTTACAGAAAGAGAAAAATTTTAGTTTAAAAGTATTCAAGGTTTCATATATGATGAATACGATTTAAGTTGAATGGTAACAATATTGACACTTCCTCTTTCTAGAGTATAAATTTTCCCGTAGGACGCGCTTGTGGTCGCGGTAATAAATAGCGAAACAACGTGTGAGACTAACCATTGACAGTCGGCTGTTTTGTGGCGGTAGAATCGTTCCCCAGGGAATGTAGTCCTCAATTTTGTTGGCGGAATTAACACGGTTTTGTAAGCTCTATACTTTTTTGTACTTTAACAGGCATATTTTTTAAAGAGATTCATTGTAGTTCTCCCTGAAGTAAACAATTGTTTTAGAGCAATAATACCTAAGTTGCATTTATGCTTGTTTATTTAAACTGTCAGAACAAGTGTTTTTACCCTACCGCTCTGCTTTATCCAGACCTGCTTTATGTTTTATGTTTTTAGTATGTAACATTTGTATGATAACGCAGATGTAAAATATAAGGCGAAAATATGAGATTCAAAAGTATAAAACTAAAGATTTCAGATTTTTAAGACGTTCTTACTGTTGTTTTTCTTAATTTTTATTAGTGTGTATGGAAGTAGATGTTTCGTCCCACACAAAGATCTATCCTACGACACAACCCACCTCCGCACTAGTGTTTTGTAACAGGATTATATTCAGTGTTTCTAGAGTAAAATTTAAAAGAAAACGCAGCTAAAATTGAACATCACTTTATTAAATCACGGCCTACAGTGTATACACGTTAGCTCTATTCGCTTAATCCTGATATTTATATTTTGGAGTTCCCTTGAGAATTTCCACGCTGGAGCAAATGCTAGATGGCGAAACCTCGATCTCGTCAGGTGCACTCCTAGGATCAACTGGTAGCTCCTTACGCTCCTTTAACTCTTTTTCAGTAATCGAGATCTAGTAGCAGACTTCGGATACTGCTGGCCAAGCTGTTCTATGGTATCATTCATACTATTTTATCTAATATGTTTACTCCTATGAGTACCTCTGATCAGGTAACAATCCGCATAAAAATGAACATGAAACATACAAATCTATTTATATTAAACAAAACTTGGATGGAGTGGTGGACTATCCCCATCCAATCATATTTGTTACTGATGATTTGCGTCCTATGTTTTGCGGGTTGAAAGTAGTAATACAAGGTGCCGGGGGCTCAATAAGCCACTACGACGAGATATCGGTGGCTTAACACTTCCGTTTGGAGTCCTCCGGGTTCTACGCACCAATGTGGGTTTTCGAGGGCTCAACGAGCCAGTTTGCCGGAGTATCGGTGACTCAACACGTCCGTTTGGTGTACCGCAGACTGAACAAACCCGTGCGGTGTGTATGGGGCTCAATATGCCAGTGCGACGAGCTATAAGTGGCTCAGTACGCCATTTCCGTGTACCTCGGGCTCAACAAGCCCATGCGAGGATTATAGTTGCTCAAAAGGCCTGTCCTGAGTCCCGCAGACTAGGGTTTGACCGAGTTTCTAGCTCGATGCCAGCTACTTATCTAGTAAAGAGTGGGAAGCGTTGGCTGGCATGGTGGGGATACCAAGCCGTGGGGCAGCCTGTGATTTAATCTTTTATCTCATCATATTTAACTGTATAATTGTATTTTTAATAGTTTATATTTCCTAGGCATTGTTTTCTTCGTAATATTACTTAGGAGGTTCGAAAACTTCATTAAGACTACTAAAATAATCTACCTATTTCAGTTTGTAAAAACTACTGTGATGAAAATGCATGTTCATCGAGTCTTTATTACTTTATTGCAAAGTACGTTAATTAAAAAAATATTTCGCGTAAAAGTGTTCAGTGCTGCATGCAAAATTTCAACTCTTTAGAGTATTTGCTTATTGGTGTGAGCTACAGAAAGTGGCATACTACTGAATTGCCATACAAACGTTTGGATCATTTTCAAGATATATTGGGGATAATTATTCTGCATGTTTATAACAATTTAGGTTAAAATGTTATTTTATTGTTTTTATTTTAATGCAAATATCGTCTTGCCAAGTAAACTGCAATAAAACTAACATACGTTGCGGTTTCTAAGTCATGATACAATCAAGTGCAGTAATCCGATGGACGCCGGTGCCATCAGTCTAATCACCACAACGGTAAAGTTCTCCTACTTCATTGAGGATACCGACGCAGGTATAGCTCTGGTTGCTGACACTGAAACATTCATTCGGAACTGTTGTCAGTCTCTAGAACTGGACTGTAATTAATAGTGGCAATTCTCCTGTAACTCTAATGCGCGCATAGTACTGCTGTGATGGATTATGGAGGTTTTAATACCCAACCCTACACATAGTCTGATGTGATCTAAAAGCCTTCCTTCTTCTCAGTTTTATCTATCCATATTGCTATAAAGCTACATACAGTAAGAATATTATGGTTTAAATGGATACGTTTATTATTATGTCGATATCGCACTGAACTTCCAAATGACTTAACTATGTTGACTTTTAGTTAGTATTATCAGCCTATTACTCATGGTGCCGGAAAATGTTACGTAAGGGCATTTTAGATTTTTAGTCATAGAATACAAAGAAAATATTATAGGGTGAAAAATAAATGGTCTGAGTCACTTTCATGATTTAATTTTAGAGTAATCTTGCGTTGTAGTACTGTCACTAGCTCACCAAAACTTGTATTATTTATCACTGTAATGAAAGCGATCATTAAGAAAATATTATAATTGTATAGATATTGCAAGATATTTCGAAAAAGATTTCATCTATGGGCTTTAAGGATTGTACAAAAATTGATTTTATATGAACAAAAGTGAGTTTCATGAAGATGCAAGTCCAGCAGTGGAATCTAGCTGAGTATCATGGAAGGCCGATTCAATTTCTCTTTTGGGAATGAAATGATCAAGATTAGAAATGTTCTAAACAAGATCACCGAAGGTTTTTACGTGGTACGCGGTGGAACACCCAAACATACATGGTGTCTCACGACAAGATCCACCATGTGGATCTTGTATAAAATTTAATATTAAATACAGAATAGTACTAGAAATTATAACTGCGTCACACAATTATATAATCTGTTTAACTGTTCCAAGTGTGTATTTTTAATTGTTTATGATTTGATTTAAATATTAATGTACACTGAAATTTACTTAATGCCAAAACATGTGTATGCCAATTAAAAGGGTTTTGTATAGATATTAATTATACTAATTTAAGTATAAACCTGTAATGTGGAGTTAATAACGTACTGATTATAAGATCAATTGTTGTTTCGAGATGCCCAACAAAAAACCCAGAAAAGTACGAGACACATTTGTAACACTACCTGATCCTTAAAAGTAGCCATTACCTAATGGTTACTTAATCAGAGGTTATTAGTGACGTGACACAAACTCCAAGCCAGTAATTTAGCTTAGATGTGGAACAAGTCATGAACTGAAATAATAGTATTTTTTTTATTGATATAAATTTGTATTAGTTACAGTTGTACAGTCACCGCAATCCTGTTATTCCGAATAAATAAAATTTGATATTTTAAGTTTTTCAAGTCTTAGTGACACTTTTAAACTTACCATGTGTGAGTCTTGGAACAAGGTAAAAATGAAGTGGCCTTTTTGGTAAAACTTTAAGATAAGCCTTTTCTGTACAGATATTATTATTATTTTCGCATATATTAATAATATACTTTACTAAAAAAAATCATTGCTACTAACGATAACTCTTTGTTTATTGAAACATTGATGTAAAGTATAATTTTCATCTATTTAGAGTCTACCTGGATACATACCAACTCTAATGAATCACATTAGTTGGAGAATCAGATAGTTATTTAATAATATGTTTTTATACATGTTCCAAATGCTTATAGTCAAAAAACATTATCATGGTGCGCTACATGATTATCAAAACAGATGTTTTGTATTTTGAAAATGTTTTAAATTATATTAATGGAGATACATTTAGGTAAATTTAGTTTTTACGTATAAGATAATAATATTTCAATTACATTTTGTGCTTCCTCTACTCTGTAGTAGCAGGAAGGGATTATCCAAACACAATAAAGTCTACCAGAGGTAGAAAAAGAGTTGATTACCGTCTAACAAAGAAAGGCTCTTTTCTTCTCCTTTTACTTCTTGGATAGAGGTTAAATTTGCAGCCTTCTTTTAAAGGTAATTTGAACTTATTCTTTAACAACCCTAAATAATTAGAATCCTCTATAACACCAGCGATAAAGCTTTTAAAATGTTATATGTAAATACCCATTATAATTACCTCACATTTGTTTAATTTACTAGTCTGTTGATATTGTAAAGCAATCGTGATTGAGGGCAGTTTGTGATTAATGGAATCCAGAAAATATTCGTATAGTTAATTATCAATAGGTCCATTGAACAGTATTCACCTTGAATTACATCAAACATAAAGTTTGTAAAACAACAGGATCTACAAACTAACTTCTATTAGTTGTGGTTCGAAGATACTTCGCCGAACCAGGCGACCTTGTGGTTCTGTCAGTCGAACCAGTTAGCAATTACACAAAAAATTTGAAAAGGAAAGAAAACAGTTACGTTTACGTGACCAGTATGAACAGTCTGAAGTAGTATAATAGTCTATGTATCGGCCTATTTATCAAAATTAATATGAAACCGTCTTGCATAAACCAGTAAAAATAACACATTGAAAAGGCAAAATAGAGTATTACAAATGTAAATATAGACAAGTATTTTGTGACTTGAGATATATCAGTATATATATATATATATATATATATATATATATATATATATATATATATATATATATATATATATATATATATATATTGGTTTATAGAATATAACTATTTTACTGTTCTAATTGTATCGGGATCTTTTACGAATGATTGGCCTACTCGTCATTTGATTAAGCAAAGAGCTTATGCTTGCATAAAGATTGAATAAAAAAGGAATTTAGGGAAGTTGAATTGGATCTTAGACGCAATAGATAGCAATTAGTAATAAATAAGTGCAAACTAACTGGAATAAACATTCCTGAGCCAATAGAACAGAATGACGATACATTTTAGTTTATGTCAATCTTTTATATTCCCAGATTATCTGAGAAAAATTTGAAGAGTATTTAGAAACTATATCATTAAAACCTCATTTAAAATACACAATATTCTTAGACAAAATCTCGTAAATACTAAGACAAAACTGGCACACGAGACTCCAAAAACTGTGTTTGCAGTATAAAATGTTGTTGAAATAGGGAATAAATACTTGAAATAACAATATCATTACACGTAAATAAAAAAGAACGCAAATAAATCAAGAGAAAGGGTTTAACAGAAAAAGTTACAAATTGCACAACATTGTTGGTCCGAAGACGATCATATGAATTAGGATGAAGAAGACATAATAATATCGAGAACCTCATTTATTTAAAAGGACATTAATCGTGGTTTTATACATTAAATAGGCAGACCAACCAATAAGTCAACTATCAGTCGAGATTAGGCCACTTTGGTTGCCAACTATGAAAAAATAATCGAAAAGAAAACCAAAAGTATTAAATAGATTATATATTTGTAATAAACCATTGCGGAGTCCCATTATGGTTTTATGGAGTTCATACAGCATGAATAAGTAATAAGAAAGGCACTTTATTTTTATTAAGTGCGTGTGTTAGATTTATTAAAGTTAATACAAAACATGGCCGTTGTGATTCCTGACGTATCTATGTTACAACACTCTGGTATGTATGGTTTATTTTAACCTAGTTTGTAATTGTGAATTACGTTAGTTATTTACATGAAGAAGAGATTAGATTGCAGGTATTTAAATGTAGTGTTAGTGATTTTATGTTTTACTGAATCGTGGTAAATGTTCGGAAAAATTTCGGTATTCCCTCATAATACCAAGTTTTAAAAACACGATCAATAATAATTCTCGTTATGACCTGCACATTTTAATATTTTATCATTTGCGATAGCATCGGAATTTCATAGACAATTTATATAAATATTATTTCAGAATTTAACGTGATACTGTGTTATAAAGAGTGAGAATACTCTAAACCCTAGTAATGATTAATATTGCTGTATTGAACTATAAACTGTCTCGTAGGAAAAACACATCTGACATCGACAATCGTTTGCATCCGTTCCAGTGCCGAACACAACTGGTCAAATCGTTGATGTTAAGTTAAAATAGCAAGTCCCGAGCAATTCCCCATAAGAACACCTGTAGATTTTTCAAGAGGATTCGACTCTTCCTTACCCACTCTTCTTACCTGGTCACTATTTACTGAAGTGGTACTTACCTCACAAATTTGAAACAAAGATTTTCAATTTGACAAGTATCAAAATATGGATAAAAGACCCGAAAGTTTGATAGCAATCAATTATTACTAACGAACACCACCTATCCCCTTCTCTTGCGTCTAAGTTTTCATTAAATATATTGGCTAATGCAGTTAACAGGTGACATACCTTCTGTCAGTGTATGTTAGTTACAATTGCTTCTTTTAATATTTTTATGAAATCAATAACAGTTTTTTACAGTTCCTAGATGCAGAGTAAATTTTTTTAGGATATACTACAGTAAAAATATGATAACTGTAACTAGTCTATTTTAACATTGTTTCTATGATTGCACATTTCAATGTATTACACAAAATGTTCCTATTTACTTTTTACGTAAATTTTATTAATGATATAATAAATTATTTACTATGGTTTTGGAATACATTACTTTTCATTGGAAATACAATAGTTCAGTAATGTCTATGAAAAACCTTGCATACGATTTTGAGTCCTTAATATTAAAACTTCAAACAGACAGTACAGGACCATTTACTTATTGTTAATATTGGAGCAGGCATGTTCACTTCCAATATAAATTTAAACTTTCGCTATACTACGCCATATGATTATGCGTAATGAAACTCGGATATAATTTTTAAAAGTAAAACCTCAGAATGTTCTATTTCCAGACAAATCTCGATGCACAAAAACTTCATATAACTGACATCAATGTTTTATATAAATTGTAAGGTGTTTTTTACTAATTAATTCCTAACTTTACCTAGTGTTCTACATTAAAAGCAAAATCATCATACATTGCAATAAATTTATAAAGCTCTATTGAGAATGGTTATATCCACTACAATAAATAATTAACAAAGGTTGGAATAGGTGCATTACAAAGCACTTAAGTTATTCCAAGAACTCAATGTAATTAAATCGTTTAGAATGATATAACTAGCTAAACAATCCAAACTCCCGCTGCACACTTTTGTAAATACTTTGAGCGTTCCTTCCTTATTGCTCTATGTGAATACTTCCACTACCCATATTGCTTAGTTTCCCTCAAGACATTGTTTTAAACCAGTGTTTATAAAACGTATCTATGACTATGAATATGTTTGTCTTGTCGGTGTATCTTATAAAATAATTGTTACACCCCAATCTATTTCACCCCATTTTACATGCATTTATATCTAGAACTTTAACATACTGACATTAGTTAGAACTATCCCAGAAGGAAATTAAAGTATTGTTGTTTAGGGAAATTATTTCACGCAAGGAAATAAAAATCAAAACAATTTCATTTGTGTTTAGGAATAAGTTACTAAGTTCAGAATATTTGTTTTAATTTCAATTATGATCAAGAGAAATTTATTTAATCTATATATTTATTTTTTTCAGCGTATTAATTTATGTCTATTTTTATGCAATGCAATAAGTAATTACAATAAAATACTTTTGTATCAATTTTAGGTGATGTAAATTAGATGGTAATTATGAATAATTAAACTTCAATTAAACCACTATCATGTAGGGTTAAAAATATATGGAAAATTATCGCTGATTTTTATTGCTAATCTAAATACTTGTTTGAAACCGGAATGTATTTGGGAAAAATGCAAGTACTGTCAATCTCTTCCGGGATTTTTGCAAGTGACAGTAGCTCAAACGACATATTACAAAGTTGAGTAAACAAAAGGTTATAAAGGATAAATTTAATGCTCTAGATTGCAATTTATATGGGAAAAGGTTCACAATTAACTACTCTACTACATAGTTAACGGCTCTATCATGGTTAGTGCTTGCAGAAAGTTTCATTATCTCAAGCTAAATTATACGGTCTCAGACTCCTTTAGCTTTAATTTTGAAACTAATTTTTGTTAATTCCTCTCAGATAATCGACAAACTTACATTACAAATCTTATTAGTCTATTCTATGTTTCTCAAGGAAGTACCCACAAAATCTAGATAAGGTTTTCTTCGTGATGCTGGCAGTGTACGTTAAAGTTTCTTCAGGATTATACTGTACACGTCTTCCTACGAGTGAATTTCATCCGATCACACACCACCTGCCTCTTGAGCAAAATTTTTTGGAGCTACATGCACCATAATCAAATTCAACGTTTTTATATTTAAATAAAGCTTAATGCACAACTTTAAATTTTACATTCAACATGACTTGTGTGATACATACAGTACTTGTGTTTTGCCTCACGCCTAACTTGGTTTAGTGAAGAAAAAAATTATAACCTTAAATTAAATCAATATCGCAATGGAAAGCCTGAGGATTATATTAACGGCACCCGTGTTGCTCTCTTTCAGGGAATATTATAGTTTCAAATTCATTATTCTCAGTAACGACAGTAGATGGGAGTTTTTTTATGCAGTTGGGGTTTTGCTCTGAGTTCATAAAAATGACCAGGTAATGGGTGGATTGGTTGGTAAGGCTGTGGTAATATTTTATTAGGTTCCTCAATACCCCGTTGCATCAATTACTTTGTATATAGCCAAGAGTTCGATAATGTCGCATGCCCCTAATGGAAATTGGCCGAACCTTAGCAAAGGTTCGTTCCTCGATAATTATTTGATATAAACTTGAAAAGTATGTTTTGCCTAGTTGATTACTTATAGTTCTGCATAAATTAATATCTTGTTTTACTTTCTGTATTTATTTGTTTACTACTATGCCATTTTAAAAAGAGTAATACCTTGGGGATCCCAATAATAAGTGTACACTTTGTATGGCGTGGTATTTAGATAATGATATCACTCAAATATTGCTCTTGATGGCCCAGAAGCGTTCAGGTACCACTATTTTTGGAATATAAGAAAATTCTCCAAAATATATGTATATTATAATTCATAAATTAAGTTTTACTAGCAATTATATACTGTTTTTCACGTTATAATTATTTTACTTTATGGAACCATTGGATATTAATTGTGAATCTTCGATTATTGCTCCCATAGGTGTATTTTTACATCGCATTTGATCTTAGATGTACTCGTATGGTCAGTTCCACTGAAAGTTCTTGACCATAGTGTACTTTGAAGCAGATTTACAACCTAATAGGGCATATTTACGATATCTTGGATCTTAGATGTACTCGTATGGTCAGTTCCACTGAAATTTCTTGACCATAGTGTACTTTGAAGCAGATTTACAACCTCGTAGAGCATATTTACGATATCTTAGATATCGGATGTTCTATAATTTTCAGTACCTCTATAATTTTTTTAAGCAAATATTCACCTTAATAAAGGTAAGTCGCTTTTGGATATATTGCCAGAAAATTAAAAGTATACTTTGAGGAACAAAACATACACGTGTAAGTAATGAATGAACCACTGCAGATCATTGTTCATCCTTAACAACCTTTTATTACAAATAAATATTGTAATTTAAATATTTAGATTTATGAAATAATTAGTTATTAAGTTTAATATTCAGTTTCAATGTGTAACTTAAATTTTTATTTCTCGACTATAAAGGCTATATGTTAAAATCAATGTCATAGACTATCCATTAACTAGTTTCTTATTTTTAAAAAAAGATTTCATTGAAAATTCTAACTTATTATAATTGGTTATATACGCGTATGTATTATTTATAATAGGTTATCTTAAAGGCGTCTTTGCAAAAATACTTGTTTGTATTATACAGAGAACCATATGCTGCGTGTTGTTACCGCAGAGAACCATAAACATTTGGATTAGGAGTGTAAAATCCTAACACTAATGTAGAAACAAATTTTAAAATAGAACACACATAACGTTGGTTAAAAATTCTTTTTAATTTTCCCAATATTAAATTAATAGTGTCAATTCTCTTCAAAGACCATCAGGGACATTTTACTTCGTTGAAGTTTTACCTTTTCAATACTATTCTCGATGAAGTCTCTGAAAAAAGCCCTAACACCCAACTAAACGTTAAACATTCATATCAGCATATCCATTTCAAATAGAACCACGAAAATGGGAGATAATAAATCTTCTGGTAGCAAATTATTAGTATGAATGTGGCCGTAAACATCACGCAGGGAAAAGTGCTTTGCATTTATGGACCATTAGAATATGAAACTCCAAGGCATTTAAGGCAGGCCTTTGCCAAGAGAGTCTGTTAGAAGTATATAGGCGGTGGTTTATTTGAATATTTGGCTCAATTCACAAACTTTTTGTCTATAGTGGGATATTTTACGCGTAAAGCGCCACTCATGAACTTAACAGACTAGAAGAAATATTTTCTTGATCAATAGCTGAGCCAAAAAGGAATCATTATAAACAAATTAACTTTTTTGATATATGTCATAGGCACACATACATCACAAACATAGATTTATTACATATTGTGTTTAATTTCGAATGCTTTAGATCCTTTTTCAACCAGTATTAGCATGGTACTAACTTTTACAGAATGATTAGCTAATCATGGATTCGTTTTAAGTCCATTTTTAATAATATATTTCATATTTAAGTCTACGAATATGTCATAGTACCTTTGAAATTATATGTGCGACTATTTATGTTTAGGAAATTTAGTGTTCGGCTGAGTTTTACTGTACGGAGTGTACACAGAAGAAGTGAATGACTTTGTTCAAAAATTTCAGCGAAGTTTTACTAACTTAGAACGCGTAACATACATCACTAAAGAGATAAAAACCTTAAGGTTTTTCCTATGTGCTACAAGTATCCAATATGCGAACCTAGGCCTGCTTTGTAGACATTTGTTTTCAATTCCAATTCTTACAAATTTCTTGAAGAGTGGCCTCATCACTACTTTGAACTGCAGCAGTAATGCAATACCTGAGCGCTACAAGAGATTCAACGGCAAAGGAGGAACAAACACTCAGTCTTTTTAAATCAGATAACCAAAAATCGCTCGGAGGTGAGTCCGGCTTCGTGGACGCCAACGTAAGAGATGCTAACTTTCGTCAGCAGCACGTCCAACTAAACTCTCGTCAAGGAAGTCTTGGACATCGTGCAACCAGTGTGGTTGCACTCCATCTTGCACCCAAGAAGTCATCATTCAAGTTGAGACACAAATTATTTACTAAGCCCTTCAAAGTAAACAATTTCTCTGATGGCTGCGTCTTGAAAATAAAATGGACTATACACATTCTTGTTTAAAATATCACAAAACATTTTCAGATTTGGTGAATTCCTGTCAAGTTCAATAGATGCCGAGTATTTTCGGTCGCGCGAATAATTAAATTATGTTTTTTTAGTTTGCCACAAATGTTGAACACTGATTCGTCACCAAATCTTCAGATATTTTCTCATAACCTCCAAATCATGTAATGCGGCATTTGAAGCTCATTACCTACTTTCCGCGTTGATATCCTAGGAGTGTGTACAACAAGTTGCTCGGATTAACTTAACCTGAGCATCAGACGTCGCAGGTCTTTCGAAGCTCTTTCCTTTACTTAAGCAACCCGTAGCCTTGAACTTACCATGCCAATCGTAGAATAATTTCCTATTTAAAGGTTCTCTATGATAACGTGTCCGAAAACGACGTTGAAAAGTGGTAACAGATCAAGTTCTTTTAAAGAACAGCAAACAAAGAGACCTCTCTGTAAGAGAATTGACCATTTTCAACAAAATCATAAACAACTTACTTTTGCTACATTGTTGGCATTGTTGAAACAGTCAGCTGTGTGGAAAAAGCTGATGTTGGTATGCAACACATTGATACCAACCACAGCGATGTCGGAAAAGTAGTTTTTGTTAAATTGATATAAAAGGTTTTTTACTTCTTTTGTGTAGACCCAGTATGTTGTAATACACTGTACTATTGTATTGTATATTTTAGTATATAGTAGGTCTAATACATAACAATTCCAAGTCATTCAAAATAAAATATCTTTTTTTTTATTTTCACTTAGATTTAAAAAGTAACAGTTCGAAAATTAATTTGATAATCAGCACTGGTTTATGTCTATACATCTGTGCCATTCATTTGAAGACTATGAGACACGTACGTTTTCCATTTAGAAGAATTGAAGAATAAGACTGAGAAAAAAGAAGTGGCAAACGTAATTTGAGTAAAAATGTCTACATTTTGTTGTTACTGATATCATTATTACACCAAACCAGAGTGTAGCTTATCTTCTGACCTCGTTTAATCACTAGGTAGCAAATTTTATTTTTCTCGTAAATATAAATTTGGGTGGGTGGAAAATATTATGATTCTAAACGCTGTGTCATAGAACAGTTTTCTTTGGGGTTGTTTAGTAAACTGCAGTAATTTATATATTTAATTTAGAAAATATCCGGCTAATGCATATTAAATAATTACCATTTGAGTTTTTGACATAATATTTTAAATTTTTTTTGCATTACAAACTAAGGAATTTTTAAACTAATATAGTGAAATTTCTTCATTTAAAGTGTTAAAAACGCATCTTAGATTTGTTTCTTAGTTAAAGACTAATATAGGGGTAAATTGTTGAATTTTGAGTGCTAAGTTACATTACGAAGACATGACATCTAGCTCTGAAGTGTGTTTTAGTAGCCTTTTTCTTTAATTTCTTACTGTATGCTAAACATTGGTATATTAAGTTATTGTCAAATTTATTCTATTTCTTCCAAATTGTAAATGTAAACAAATTTAATATAGTTGCATAATTTATTATACGTTTAGCTGTTCTGCCATAGAACAATGTTTACATAGAACAGTTAATTATACTTTACAGCTTCTTTCTATTTATAATATTTATTCAATGTAATGCAACTTTAGAAACCTTAGGAGCGTAGCTCGGAGGGAGTTTTTAATAAGAGTACCTATGTGAAATTTCTATATAATATTTCAGTTCAATTTATCGAGTAGCTTTTACTTCATTAAAGTAACATAAGAACACACAGACATACAACGTTACATATTATGTAATAGTATAGATAATCAAATATGTTTAGGGTCATTTTTTGTTTTGGGCTGAGAAAAACGTAGTGGAACTTTTTACCAAAACTAATACCACGCTCACCAAACTCAAATCTCTATTTAACACACCTACTCTAATATTTTGAGGATATATTTTGTTCTTGACATGTATAAATATTAAACGAAGAAAAACAGGATCTTTTTATTGAATTTAAATAAAATATATATTAAAATATTATGATGTAGAGATAGGTTTTTTATAGAATACTTAAATTCATGATGCTTATCAGTGACTGGGTCCATTACAGTATTTTAATCCATTAAAGTAAGACCAACTTCAGAAATCATTACTCAACTCGAAGTAAAGTTACTTAACTGTAAAGTGCGTGGACAAAATTTCACCTTCTCTCAATCTAAACAGGTTGATTAATGAGGAAAGTTTTGAATCGGGTTCCCTTTCTCCAAATGAAAGCTGAAAGTAATTGTTCACAGGTTGTTTCCTTATACTAATCATGAATACAAACTTCATACATTAGGTTATCTTATACCCATTTTGGTTAAAATATATAAGTTTACTTACAATATAAAGAATGAAATCCTAATTCACAATAGTTGTTTTCATTAGTATCAAATGTTATTTAGTCAATAAGCTTTTATTTACACAAAAGTTCACAAGAATGGTTTCTTAACAGAATACGTATAATGAAAGCATCGTAGACAAAAGGGCCGATGGGCCTTTGACGCTTTTTAAATTTGTACTGATGAGTCCTACTGGGTGTTTCCATATAAGACTAAGGGCTTAAGTTCCACATTATTAGGATTTGGTAACTGCCACATGTGAGGTTTTGGCCTTAGAGAGCGATCCTCTAACTCTAACAAAATAAATATCCAGGTGACTGGTATACAAAGTACTGCCAGATATATTTAAGATTAATAAACTATACTTTACATTTACTATTAATATTGTATAGTAAACTAGGTATGGGTGATTTAGATTTATTTCCATTGAAAGCAGTACTCATACTCTAGGTTGTATACAATAAGAAATTTCGTCAGTTGTAATCCAGAAAACAGTAGACCTTAATTTATTCACAATATTATTTTACTACAAAATCACAGATGTCGGAAAATCCTATGAGTTAACAAAACTGCCGCCAATGTTCTCTTATATAATAAGTCACATTACCGGGAAGGAGATGTGACAGATACTCCAGCAAGGCGTGAAATACGTGAGCTGAATATTTGGTTGTCTTGCCTTATCCTAATTTTCTTCTGAAAAAAAACAAGAAAATCCATTTATTTAAACCAAATATCCGATGTTTTCTTCATTATAGACTGAGCATTGTACCAAATATAGTGCACTGTGTATTATAATTCATAATATTTGACTTGATTTTTTTTATATTTAGTCATACCAATCTTATTACTTTACCTAAGCCTAAGCCCAAGGACAAAAAAAAAAAATTTAATTATTTCTGATTTATTTCAGGCAGAATTCTTAATATTGCATATTTTATCTAAATATATATTTTCATTACAATGAATTTTGAATTCTGATACAAACTAGTCCTCCGATTAGGATACTAGTGGTAGTAAAATCATTCATTGAGTCCACATCAGCACAATAACCCGCCATTGATCTGACGAAATAGGGACATATGCATCCTCTCCTAGGTGGTCGAATTAAAAAGGTTATGTATTATCTACATTTATCTTGATTGTCAGTATCGTTTAGGCAACATATATAAAACGAGAAAATTTATAATTAAACAAAAATGTATGCATATAATATGAATATTATGGTATAGACTATTAAGATGATTATTTACATTTTAACTTATACGTCAAATAGGCGTACGAACAACCTTATACATCGTACTCCTCATAGCTAGATTTTATTTTCCTTACTGAACTAAGGTAATTTAATTCAACACTGTAATTTTTGATTACAATTGTTGCAAGAGATCTGATATTTAAAAATTCAGCTTACTATATTTGGAAATGTTTGTCAAGTAATTACCCTACTAGAATAATCTACATACATATATATTTAACCTCAAATAGTAATATATCGCATATGTTTGCTGGATTTATTTTGTATATTTCTAGGTTAACTTACATAAACATTTTTTGTTACATATCAAAACTCTTATTTTAGTCTTTAGTATTAACAATATTTGTCCCGGTGACTTGCATTCTTGTTATAGGCACTTAAATACTTAATTTGACTTCGTAAAGCTTATAAAACATAACTGTATTCTGCCAACAAAGTTTATGTGATAATGGATAAAGTAATAGTTAAAATCTCACTTATTAATGTGCTTCATATCATACGCAGGCTTAGGTGAGCAAAGACAGAGATTATTAGAGAATCCCATATTAGGGTTTCAACGAGTGGCACAGTATCAAACCTCTTTGTCTTTATTTTTGACTGCCTCTTGAGCTGTAGACTTTATCCCACGTAGCATACTCCAATCCTCAGCCTACTCGTAGTATCAGGTGGCTCTATGACAGTTGAGATGTGTCAAGTAGCGGAAGGTGCTAACATTAATACTTTTTAGAAATATTTATGTTTTCATGTTTTTTTTTTTTACATTCATACTAGCAGATACTTACGTTTGCTGTTGAATAAATGGTACATTGTAATGAGCATTTTCGAGTTGATAAAACACTTCTTACCTTCCAAATCTGATATTGTGGTAGCTCTAGGCTGAGTCCTAAATAAAATAGCTCTGTTTATTTAAGGTTTAAGGGTTGCCCTTTTTATTTCAATTTAAAACTATTTGTAGGGGTTAGGGCCTACATTCTACAGGTCACAAAAAGTATTCGAAAGAACTACGGTTCATGATAGTGACTCTTCTACGTGCCTAATAATAACTGGGTTCCCTACCTGCACAATCTAGCTCTATTGTGTACTACCCGAGTAACATTTTAATCTAAATTAAACGACCGGAAACTGAAAATAAATACTTTATAGAGCCACCAAAATTTTAATTGTGCCGATTTCAAGAACTGTATTACTTAGGTGTTACGCTTACTTCCAGGGAACGTCTGCTGCTAAATTGGGAGTTATAACCAAGTAAAGAACCTGTAAGTTTCACAGTAAGTCTCTGTTTAACAAACTCTGGTGGGCTACACGGTTTCCAGTATTAACTTAATATTTACGGTTAACCCGAGATTTCCTCAAGACGCCAGGTCGCTACAAGAAAGAAAGAAATGAGATATCGGTATGAAAACCTCGCTATTTCTCTGTTTTTTTCAATGGGGTTGGTGAATAACACCATTAGTATTATTTGGGGCTTCTATTTTTTGCCTTTATTTTCTTGCTTTATACATAACTAGTGTCTTAAGTCTAATATGATTAATAAAAATTTCCAAATATCTTAATCTAAATAATAATAAACTTAAAGTAACAGTGTCAAGTCTTAAAAGGTAGGGGAAAGTGTCAATCAAAGCTGGGTCAATAAATTACTAAATAACATGCAATAACACGAATAAATAATGAAAATCGTCAATATATACTAAATAACATGCAATAAATAAATAAATAACTACAATATATAATAACTGTGTCAAAGATCAGTCTTGCCACTGCTGGACGCCGGATACATGAGTGACATATATGTCCCGGCTCCAGCGAATGGCCTCGGAGACGCAGCGACGGGAGAGAGATGTGCCGTATCTACGGTGGACCCCAAGGCGTGCCAGGGTCCCTCAGTTGGCACTGTCCCACGCACCAAGCCTGTAGCCTCCGGCCGTCAGCATCCGGGCGAGTGGACCATAGGTGTCAAGCTTCCTCTCCCGCGCAGCTTCGATGGCCCGCCAGCCGTCCTCGCATGGAACGGCGATGTCGAATATCTTGACGATCTTGTTGTGAGCGTCGATCATCACCACATCCGGACGGCAGCGCACCATCTCCTCCGGGAAATCATCTTCACGGCCTTGGAGCAGCGCTTGAAGGGGCACCCGCTGGTTCACGCGGACCTCAACTCCCTCCGCAGGTCTGACGGCCGCGACGAGGAGATCCTGGACGGCGTTGTGTCTTCGCGTGATGCCCGTAGCGAGGCTGTAGGTGCAGTGGCAGAGCACGTGGGCGGTGGTCTCGTCGTGTCGACCACACCGCCTACAACTCCGATCGTTGATTCCCTAGCGTCGGCAGCCGTTGAGAGGAAGAACATTCAGCCTGGCCCGGTGAACAAATCAATATCAGAATATTTCTCTGTTTGCCACTAACGATTGATTACACTTTTTAAAGTAACTTAATATAAAGATTTTTTTTAGTTTTGTGTCCAACGAAAATGTATGTCTCATAAGTTTAACTAATAAAACATTAATACTATTTATGATATGTACCATAAACCGCACAAACCATTTCAGAAGTGCAATTGCTAGATACATTTATAAAAATGCGTGTTTTTAAGCTCCGAATTGACACATATTGGGTATTTGGTTTTAATAATATTTTTAATGTACTCCATATTTAGGGGGATATATTTCTTTTAATTATATAAAGTAACAATATTCGATGTTAAAAATACTAGAATAAGAGAGTCATTTTTCAGTATTATTATTTAAACTTTATTTTATTATTAATACAAACAAATTTATATATATATATATATTTTTTTTTTATTTTGTTTATTATTCGTTAAACTTTTCGCTGTTTTTCTATCGAAATATAAAGAAGGAAACAGGATTTTTCCGGACATATGCCATCGTTCAGTGAAAAACAATAAATCAGTAACACTACGTTTATATAAAGGCTTTTAGCTTATCTGTACATGTCTGTTAATGTTAATATCGTACTCGAATTTGAATGTGGCAGCTCTAAATGAAACGTTATAATATATTTATAGCGTTACGAATATTATGAACGGTTTTTATAAAACTACTTTGATAGTACATCACAATAGCATTGGCAATATTCTATTGTTAAGTTTAATACAATTGATATATCAATAAAACACATTATGGTTTATAATAATATGCCAGGTAGAGAAAAAGTTATGTTCATGAATATAATAATTTTTAAAACACAGCTTTTGACTCAATGATTTCAAAACTAGGAAATTATGTTTAGTGGTTCAATAAAGTTTGGAGCAGTGTAAGCCTCCCACGGTGAGAAGTCAGGAGCGAGGTATTGTCTGCAAAGTTATTGTAACTCTGGCCTCAGAATATGCGTAGGGTGCAAATTTACTCTCAGAAACCAACTAAACTTCTCGTTTCTTATATTATTGTTTAGATATTGTATAATATATTAAAATTTCTCAATGTTTACTAATTACAGAGGATTTCTATTTCGGGTTTTTTATTAATTAATATTTATCTCCTTAAGCTAGACATATTTCCCTCAGAGTTGTATTTGTTCAAACATTTTTACAGTCATCCATTTGTATTTGTTATGCATTTTTAAAATTTCTAGAGGATTCAACGCTAAATAAAACCAAGCCAAAACCTTTGAGAGCTAGAACGAATTTACAATCGGATGACGTGTATTCTTTTACATTATTACACAGTCAAAAAAATTATATAACTAACATTATACAGTTGTGTACACAAAATGTATTACGTTTTCCTTACAATGATAATTTCTAAAAAAAAACTAAATTGAGTTAGTTATATTAGTGAACTGGTGTATTTACCTGAAACCCAGTTTAACACATTTTATGAACAAGTAAATAGAGGCAAATATTTAGAATAGGAAAAGCATTAACCATATCTTAAAGGCAATAATACAATAAACCCATTTATTGAGTGTTTTCAGTGATGACGAGTATCTATCGTCAGTAAAAGTCACCGTATAACCTGAGTTTATTAGATATCTTTATCCTCTACCAGTCTATTACGCATTCACTTAAATGAAAACATATTGGTAATTTAAAAAGCGTTTAAAACAACAGATTTAGGGATCAATGGAGTTTATTTACTCTCCGAATGAGATACACCACGATACCTTTTTGATGGTAAAACTAGCAAGTCTGTGCTATTCGAAATTGCAATAATTTCCTTTTTACTGCTCCAACATATGAGGTAAAAAATCCAACATTTTGTTATATAACAAAACATAATATGATAATTTTTGTTGTAATAGCATACAATGAGTTAAAACCCTGCATATATTGTTATGCCTGCCTTATGCATGTCCCCTTGTAATGTTTTGTCCGTTTAGATTATATTTATTTTCAGGTTGTAGTTGAGTATTGTGTCCATCTGAGAAAGATATCCAATTTCAGTACTTGAAAAGTTTTTCTAATTTCTCTTATTAAATACAATTACAAATATCAGAAATAAATAATGCTTTCTTCAAAATCATAATAACCTTTTATTATGGGTTTTTTATGAAGCAATATATAAAAATTAAGTCCCTAAATTTGAAGTCTTTGGTAACGTTCAGCTAACAACAAAATTTGGATTAGTTGTAATTAAAGGTTTCTAGTTTTTAACTATTGGTGGTTACGTTTACAATTCTATTATTTATTGATTCCCAATCTATAGTTACTTGTTAGAAATCGCTTCACACCCAGATATGTTCATGTTTCTGACTAAACACGAACCCTCTCCAATAAACCGAGTTGTTGGGCGAGTGAGTTCTGGGCAGTTACCACAAGGCACATAATGTTTCAAACTGCTAACATTGGTGAAAGTTTACTTAGGTCTACTTACGACACACAGTTATCGAAGTCGATTTACCTAGTACAGAGTACATTGATCAACATTACACTAGTGTTGAAAATTTATGAAATTTTAAAGAAACCCCTGTAAAAAGGCTGTAAATTATTCATTTATTTGAAATAGGGATTGTAAATATTAGGGGAAATTAAATATAAGGCTAAAGCCAAATGTATATTGTGAATATGAATTGTGTATATGTCTATTACTTAGACATGAAATTATAAATGTTATGTTGTAACTGTTATTAAATTTGTATTTTGTTTTAATTAAAACATCGGATTGTCATTCCATTGCTTATATTCTACAAAACAAACCTTCACTCATTACACACTTGACGTTGATTATAAAAGGCCATGAGTATTTACGTTGTTTAACATTGGTTTTAATTAACGAAAAACCAGAGCAGATTGATGTGTGAAAATTATTTTTGGAATAGAATCAAATTTAAAATATCATCTCGTAAAAAATTATTACTGTTTGATAAAAACCCTCTAATACACGCGAAGATTCACGTTATATTATTAATGTTATACCGTTTTACTGGTTAAATATTAAATTTGAATATTTTATAAATATAGTGTCATATATTAAGTATTAGAATATGAGCAATATTATGCAGTATAAGATATGCATTTGCATACAGTAATAAGATTAAAGAAACTCTTTAAAAGTGATTTTAAAACTACTTAAAGTGAAACTAAAATAAAAGTTTTAAACGTCGAAACCAATCAAATAAACAGATTTAATAATTTGTAGTAAATTTATGGTAAAAAGAATATTTCAACTTGAAATAAAAATACAAGAAATTGGCTCATCATAAAAATTACACAGTAAAGAAAACTCTGCACACTCAGTAAAAGCAACTATAAAAGTAAAATAATACCTCAAACTCTTTAGTAATAAATTTCAACATAAATAATTGGAGAATGATCTACTTTAATTATATAGAAGCAAAAATTAACATGTATATAAAGTAATCACAACAAAATTTAAAAATAAAATGTGTTTGGATAAACTTAACAGACTCGAAGTTCCAGAACAATTCCTCTATTTCTCTGTATCATTCTCTTAGTATCCCATGGTACAGAGATGATACGATAAGTGTTTGTTAGATTTCTTAGAACTTAGCTTCATACCATAAAAAAATTACATTGATTATTCTCATAATACTATAGATTCTATGGTGTATACTATAAACGGTATATCGTATGCATTAAATCAATAAAAAATAATTTACTGTAAAGCCTTGAAATGCTAGATATATAGATCACTCAAATGATTCAACCTATTCACCACACCTGACGATTTTATAAAAAAAAAGAATGACCTGTGTATCAAGCCCATTGGAATATCTATGCAATAAACTATTCCAAACCGATGAACACACATCTAAATAGGCAACAGGCCAATAACCTGTAAATCGTTAGAGACAATATCCAGAACTTGATAAATTTGGTAACCACCATACAATCCCTGATAAAAATTAGCTTTAAGAACATTAATTAGGGATTTTTATTAAAGAAATAAATAACTTTATAAAATTACGTTAAATATTAACCGTATTTTATAATGAGTCAGGTTTTATATTTATTTTTGTTAGCAAAATACAACTAATAGTAAGATAGCACCATAGGAACATATGCCCAGGAAGCATAACAGATTTGATATTCAGCTTTTTTAAACTTGTTTTTGGATATTGAATTTGGAAAACATAAAGGTGTCTAGCCTCAAATTAATAAGTAGTTCAGTCAAATTTCACTTCAAACGGAACCTTTTAAGAGATTTTAGGGTTTCCTAGAGATATTATCTTGTAATAACCCCAGATAATAATAAATAGTCGGTGTGCATTCTACTTCTTACTGGTGTCTATTTGTTGTGAACTAGTAATTAGATAATTAATTTATTACTAAATGGTTATAAAATTTATTAATGGCACAAATACCGAACTTTTATTATTACTCTCTGGCTTTAGAACTGTTGTAAGAGATTAATATTGACATTTAAACACTTTTCAGTAGAATTTTAATTAGAAAGCAATATAACGATATGTAATGGACATTTAACATTATTCTTATGTTTTAATGCTTCGTTTTTAAAACATATCTTTTACGTGATAATCTGCAATCGTTTAAAATTTGGACTTAATTACTGATAATTATTGCGTGAGGATATAATTACAATATAAAGCAATCAAGGCATGTCTCTCTCTGAGATAGATCTGTAGCTATAATGCAGTTTTGCTTTATGACTGGAGACATATCACTCATTACTTTTATTTAATAACAAGAATTCTAACAAATAATTTTGAATTTAATTAAAAACCTATTCATTTCTTAGTTTAGAGAAAATATGCTTATCATCAGTAGCTAAAGTACTACGGCTGAAAATATAATTAAATAATCAAGTCCCTAATTGTAATGCACTTGAGCAGTTTTACATATAGTTGTACTCTAGGTTAAGACTTTTTGCTTAAATAAAAGTCCTGGGAAGTAGTTGGTAAGTGATCTTGCAAGCAAAAAGTTGTATAATGAAGCCGTCTGAAACAAGCTTCCATAAGCTTGTCCTGCGTAATCTGGTTTTGATTGGTTCTCAGCAAGCCGCCAGACGTCCTCAGAGGCTTGTTAAATTTTGATAGGAGGAAACACCCACATAACTAATGTACAGAATACTGCTTGTCTTACAGTTTATTTTTCACATCTTAAATACACACTCATTTAATCATGCTAGTAGCTCTTTCCTAATGGAATTTTCAATTAACCTGAAAAGAGTTTTCATTAAAAAGAGCAGCTTTTCATGGTTTAAGCCAAAGGCTTTTGCATACTCCTTTATAAACAGAAATTATCATAAAGAATATAAGAAAATTTGTGATATTGTGTTATTTAATGGCTACAAAACTGGCTTGATTAAAAATATAACAGATAAAAAAAAGGAAAATTATTGAAATAAATTCTAGTACAACTCTTTATAAAATTAAATGTTTATAGTCTGGAAAATTGATATCTGTTTCCTACAAGAATTCATCTATAGATATTACTAAAAGTTTAAAAACACTTGCCTATATCAATGTATCTACAAATTCCAAAATAAACTTAATTATATTAGAAAATCCCAAGACTACACTAAACGAGGAAGACAAAACTGGAATTTATCGAATTACTATAAAAATTGAGATATAAAATGCATTTCCAAACGAAAAAGGTTTAAAAAAGAGAGTTCAGAAATATGGAGCATGTTTATAATCCCAATAAGAAGAATGATCGGCCATGTCAAATTCTGCATTTCAACCTGGAATCTTGTTTTACAATTAAAGAAAATATTCCTCGATTCACTACGATAAGAAACAACCTCAATACAGAACATTCACAATAATTCTAGTAATAGTGAACCTGGGACTTTAAATATTCAACATTAATTTTTTATCTAATTAAATATTGACTTTGTGTTTTACATACTTCCCAGTGTTAAAACATTATTTCCGTGTATTTTGGGTAACATGTGTTTTTATTTAAGGACAAAATTCTTCATATTTTTATTTTAACCACTTCATTTCAGTTCTGAGTCTAATGATGAATCTTCCTCTAATTTAATTGTGAGAAAATATTCCATTTCAAATAACTATTCATTTAAAAATAATATAATATATTAGATATTTTGTGTTAAAAAGTTTCAACCTTTCTTCTTTGTTACAACGGCATCTTTCTGGAATCAGGAGGAATCCATATAGTGCTCTATAACCTTTCCGTGAAGAAGGATCGCGGCAGACGGACTTTCTTAAATCTTAAGAAAGACCTGTCGGGCCATTTACAGGAATATTGTATAATAGCTATATTATTTATAATGAGTTTACAAGGTGTGAAATGGTGGGTCATGTAAATGATTTTCTTTTTGTACCAGTAACCCCAATAATATAATAAAAACTATAAATAATTAATGTATATAGAACTAAAACTAAGATTATCAGCAAAAGATTAAGAAATACGTATTTAATAAATAAACAATATATGCCAATTAATGACTCACCTCATTGCATTAATTAAGAGTTAATTTGCTGCCTCACTCTCTCTGATTAAATTAATCTCGTTGTATTCTAGACACGCATCTGGTCCTGATAATATATAACTGCCTGGATGATAAATAAACTCGGGTGGCAAGGTATCAAATGTCTAAATGAAAGATTTGAATTGAACTATGCAGTTACAGAAAAATGTTGCCTGAAAAAGTTTTACGTATCTCTGTAACTTTAATCAATATCAATAATTCGTTTTAATGTAATAGTGTAGAATTGGTTCTGTATAATTACATGACCTGGTTTTAATGAAATCGATGAAGGAATGTGTACTAAGAAACAAAATTGATCGTCGGTCGCAATAATTTTGGTGGGATTTCGAAATGGCAGGGTGTACGGGGAAGGGTTAAGAATATGAATGATAATATTTTATCAGTTTTATCAATCCATATTGCTATAAAGCTACATACAGTAAGAATATTATGGTTTAACTGGATACGTTTATTATTATGTCGATATCGCACTGAACTTCCAAATGACTTAACTATGTTGACTTTTAGTTAGTATTATCAGCCTATTACTCATGGTGCCGGAAAATGTTACGTAAGGGCATTTTAGATTTTTAGTCATAGAATACAAAGAAAATATTATAGGGTGAAAAATTAAAATGGTCTGAGTCACTTTCATGATTTAATTTTAGAGTAATCTTGCGTTGTAATACTGTCACTAGCTCACTAAAACTTTTATTATTTATTACTGTAATGAAAAGCGATCATTACGAAAATATTTATAAATGTATAGATATTGGAAGATATTTAAAAAAAGATTTCCATCTATGGGCTTTAAGGTTTGCACAAAAATCTATTCTATATAAAACAAAAGTGAGTTTCATGAAGATGCAAGTCCAGCAGTGGAATCTGGCTGAGTATCATGGAAAGCCGATTCAATTTCTCTTTTGGGAATTGAAATGATCAAGATTTGAAATGTTCTTAACAAGATCACCGAAGGTTTTTACGTGGTACGCGGTGGAACACCTAAACATACATGTTGTCTCACGGCAAGATCCACCATGTGGAACTTGTATAAAACTTAATATTAAATACAGAATAGTACTAGAAATTACAACTGCGTTATAAAAATTAATAATCTGTTTAACTGCTCCACGTGTGCATTTTTAATTGTTTATGATTTGATTTAAAGATTAATGTACATTGAAATTTACTTAATGCCAAAATATGTGTATGACAATTAAAAGGGGTTTTGTATAGATATTTATATTATACTAATAGAAGTATAAACCTGTAATGTGGAGTTTAGTAACGAACTGATTATAAGATCCATTTTAGTTTCGAGATGCCCAAAAAAAAAACCCAGAAAAGTACGAGACACATTTGTAACACTACCTGATCCTTAAAAGTAGTCATTACCTAATGGTTACTTAATCAGAGGTTATTAGTGACGTGACACAAACTCCAAGCCAGTAATTTAGCTTAGATGTGGAGCAAGTCATGAACTGAAATAATAGTATTTTATTTTATTGATATAAATTTGTCTTAGTTACTAGTTGTACAGTCACCGTGATCCTGTTATTCCATTAAATTATATTAAATGGAGATAAATTTAGTTTTTACTTACAAGATAATAATATTTCAATTTACATTTTGTGCTTCCTCTTTTCTGTAGTAGCAGGAAGGGATTATCCAAACACAATAAAGTCTACCAGAGGTGGAAAAAAGAGTTGATTACCGTCTAACAAAGAAAGGCTCTTTTCTTCTCCTTTTACTTCTTGGATAGAGGTTAAATTTTTAGCCTTCTTTAAAAGTAATTTCACTTTATTCTTTAACAATCTAAAATAATTAGAATCCTCTATAACACGAGCAATAAAACTTTTTAAAATGTTATATGTAAATACCCATTATAATTACCTCACATTTGTTTAATTTACTAGTCTGTTGATATTGTACAGCAATCGTGATTGAGGGCATTTTGTGATTAATGGGAATCCAGAAAGTATTCGTGTAATTAATTATCAATAGGTCCATTGAACAGTATTCACCTTGAATTACATCAAACATGAAGTTTGTTAAAACAACAGGATCTATAAACTAACTTCTATTAGTTGTGGTTCGAAGATAATTCGCCGGTTCTGTCAGTCGAACCAGTTTGAATCTCACACACAAAATTGAAAAGGAAACAAAAACAGTTACGTTTACGTGACCAGTATGAACAGTCTGAAATAGTATAATAGTCTATGTATCAGCCTATTTATAAAATTAAATATGAAACCGTCTTGCAATTAAACCCAGTAAAAAAATAGCACATTGAAAAGGCAAAATAGTGTATTACAAATGTAAATATAGACAAGTACTTTGTGACTTGAGATATATCACTACATATATAGTATTGGTTTATAGAATATTCACTATTTTACTGTTCTAATAGAACCGGGATCTTTTATGAATGATTGGCCTACTCGACATTTGATTAAGAAAAAAAGCTTATGCTTGCATAAAAGATTGATTAAAAAGTAATTTAGGGAAGTTGAATTGGATCTTAGACGCAATAGATAGCAATTAGTAATAATAATAAGTGCAAACGAACTAGAATAAACATTCCTGAGCCAGTAGAACAGAATGCCGATACATTTTCGTTTATGTCAATCTTTATATTCCGAGATTATCTGAGAAAAGTTTGAAGAGTATTTAGAAAACTATATCATTACAACCTCATTTTAAAATACGCAATATTCTTAGACAAAACCTCGTAAAAACCTAAGCCAAAACTGGCACACGAGACTCCAAAAACTGTGTTTTTGCAGTATAAAAATGTTGTTGAAATAGGGAATAAATACTTGAAATAACAATACCATTACACGTAAATAAAAAAGAACGCAAATAAATCAAGAGAAAGGATGTAACAGAAAAGTTACAAATTGCACAACATTGTTGGTTGGAAGACGGTCATATGAATTAGGATGAAGAAGACATAATAATATCGAGAAACCTCATTTCTTTGAAAGGACATTAATCGTGGTTTTCATACATTAAATAGGCAGACCAACCAATAAGTCAACTATCAGTCGAGATTTGGCCACTTTGGTTGCCAGTTAATGAAAAAATAATCGAAAAGAAAACCAAAATTATTAAATAGATTAGATATTAGTAATAAACCATTGCGGAGTCCCATTATGGTTTTATGGAGTTTCATACAGCATGAGTAAGTAATAAGAAAGGCACTTGATTTTTTATTAAGTGCATGCGTTAGATTTAGTAAAGTTATTACAAAACATGGCCGTTGTGATTCCTGACGTATCTTTGTTACAACACTCTGGTATGTATGGTTTATTTTAACCTAGTTTGTAATTGTATGTTACGTTAGTTATTTATCTGAAGAAGAGACTAGATTGCAGGTATTGAAACGTAGTGTTAGTGATTTTATGTTTTACTGAATCGTGGTAAATGTTTCGGTATTCCCTCATAATACCAAGTTTTAAAATCACGATCAATAATAATTCACGGTATGACCTGCACATTTTAATATTTTATCATTTGCAATAGCATCGAATTTCATAGAAAAATTTATATAAATATTATTTCAGAATTTAACGTGATACTGTGTTTATAAAGAGTGAGACTTCTCTATACCCAAGTAAATGATTAATATTGCTGTATTGAACTATAAAACTGTCTCGTAGGAAAAAACACATCTGACAGCGACAATCGTTTACATCCGTTCCAGTGCCGAACACAACTGGTCAAATCGTTGATGTTAAGTTAAAATAGCAAGTCCCGAGCAACTCCCTAGAAGAACACCTGTAGATTTTTCAAGAGGATTCGACTCTTCCTTACCCACTCTTCTTATCTGGTTCACTATTTACTGAAGTGGTACTTACCTCACAAATTTGAAACAAAGATTTTCAATTTGACAAATATCAAAATATGGATAAAAGACCCGAAAGTTTGATAGCAATCAAGTATTACTAACGAACACCACCTATCCCTTCTCTTGCGTCTAAATTTTCATTAAATATATTGGCTAATGCAGTTAACAGGTGACATACCTTCTGTCCAGTGTATGTTAGTTACAATTGCTTCTTTTAATATTTCTATGAAATCAATAACAGTTTTTTTACAGTTCCTAGATGCAGAGTAAATTGGTGAGGATATACTACAGTAAAAATATGATATGATAGCAGTAACTAGTCTATTTTAACATTGTTTCTATGATTGCACATTTCAATACACAAAATGTGCCTATTTATTTTTTACGTAAATTTTATTAATGATATAATAAATAATTTGCTATGGTTTTGGAATACATTACTTTCCATTGGATAAAAACAATAGTTCAGTAATGTCTATAAAAAACCTTGCATACGATTTTGAGTACTTAATATTAAAACTTCAAAACAGATAGTACATGACCATTTACTTATATTCCTAACTTTACCTAGTGTTCTACATTAAAAGCAAAATCATCATACATTGCAATAAATTTATAAAGCTCTATTAAGGATGGATTTATATCTACTACAATAAATAATAAACAAAGGTTGAAATAAGTGCATTACAAAGCACTTAAGTTATTCCAAGAACTCTCTGTAATTCAATCGTTTAGAATGATATAACTAGCTAAACAATCCAAACTCCCGCTGCACACTTTTGTAAATACTTTGAGCGTTCCTTCCTTATTGCTGTCTGTGAATACTTCCACTACTCAAGAGATTGTTTTAAACCAGTGTTTATAAAACGTATCTATGACTATGAATATGTTTGTCTTGTCGGTGTATCTTATAAAATAATTTATTACATACACCCCCATCTATTTCACCCCATTTTACATGCATTTATACCTAGAACTTTAACATACTTACATTAGTTAGAACTATCCCAGAAGGAAATTAAAGTATTGTTATTAGGGAAATTATTTTACGCAAGGAAATAAAAATGAAAACAATTTCATTTAAATGTTTAGGAATAAGTTACTAAGTTCAGAATATTTGTTTTAATTTCAGTTATGATCAAGACATAAATTTATTTAATCTATATATTTAATTTTTTCAGCGTATTAATTTGTATCTATTTTTATGCAATGCAATAAGTAATTAAAATAAAATACTTTTGTATCAATTTTAGGTGCTGTAAATTAGATGGTAATTATGTATAATTAAACTTCAATTAAACCACTATCATGTAGGGTCAAAAAATATAGGAAAATTATCGCTGATTTTTATTGCTAATCTAAATACTTGTTTGAAACCGGATTGTATTTGGTAAAAATGCACGTACTATCAATCTCTTCCGGGATTTTTGCAAAGTGACAGTAGCTCAAACGACTTATTACAAAGTTGAGTAAACAAAAGGTTATAAAGGATCAATTTAATGCTCTAGATTGCAATTTATATGGGAAAAAAGGTTCACAATTAACTACTCTACAATATAGTTAACGGCTCTGTCATGGTTAGTGCTTGCAGAAATTTTCCTTATCTCAAGTTAAATTATACGGCTCAGACTCCTTTAGCTTTAATTTTGAAACTAATTTTTGTTAATTCCTCTCAGATAATCGACAAACTTACATTACAAATCTTATTACTATGTTTCTCAAGGAAGTACCCACAAAATCTAGATAAGGTTTTCTTCCTGATGCTGGCAGTGTACGTTTCTTCAGGATTATACTGTACACGTCTTCCTACGAGTGAAATTCATCCGATCACACACCACCTGCCTCTTGAGCAAAATGTTTTGGAGCTACATGCACCATAATCAAATTCATCGTTTTTATATTTAAATAAAGCTTCATGCAAAACTTTAAATTTTTACATTCAACATGACTTATGTGATACATACTTTTGTGGTTTGCCTCACGCCTAAACTTGGTTTAATAAAAAAAAATTATAACCGTAAATTAAATACATATCCCAATTGAAAGCCTGAGGATTATATTAACGGTACCCGTGTTGCTCTCTTTCAGGGAATATTATTGTTTCAAATTCATTATTCTCAGTAACAAAAGTAGACGGGACTTTTTTATGCAGTTGGGGTTTTGCTCTGAGTTCATAAAAATGACAGGGTAAGGGGTGGATTGGTTGGTAAGGCTGTGGTATATTTTATTAGGTTCCTCGATACCCCGTTGCATCAATTACTTTGTATATAGCCAAGAGTTTCGATAATGTCACATGCCCCTAATGGAAATTGGCCGAACCTTAGCAAAGTTTCTTTCCTCGATAATTATTTGATATAAACTTAAAAAGTATGTTTTTGCCTAGTTGATTACTTATAGTTCTGCATAAATTAATATCTTTTTTATTTCTGTTTTTATTTGTTTAGTACTGTATACCATTTTAAAAAAGAGCAATACCTTGGGGATCCCAATAATAAGTGTACACATTGTATGGCGTGGTATGTAGATATTGATATCACTCAAATATTGCTTTTGATGGCCCATATGCGTTCAGGTACCATTATTTGTGGAATATAAGAAAATTCTCCAGGATATATGTTTATTATAATTCATAAATTAAGTGTTACTAGCAATTATATCCTGTTTTACACGTTATATAATTATTTTACTGTATGGAACCATTGGATATTAATTGTGAATCTTCGATTATTGCTCCCATAGATGTACTTTTACATCACATTTTAATACTTTCCTGGCCATAGTGTACTATGAGTCATGTTTCCAACCACATAGGGCATATTTACAATATCTTGGATCTTAGATGTACTCGTATGGTCAGTTCCACTGAAAGTTATTGAGACCATAGTGTTCTTTGAAGCTACAACCTCGGTAGAGCATATTTACGATATCTTAGATATCGGATGTTCTATAATTTTCAGTACCTCTATAATTTTCTTTAAGCAAATATTCACCTTAAAAAGGTGAGTCGCTTTTGGATATATTGCCAGAAAATTAAAAGTATACTTTGAGGAACAAAAAATACACGTGTAAGTAATGAATTTAACCACTGCAGATCATTGTTCATCCTTAACAACCCTTTATTACAAATAAATATTGTAATTTAAATTTTTAGATTTATGAAAGAATCAGTTATTAAGTTTAATATTCAGTTTCAATGTGCAACTAAAATTTTTATTTTTCGACTATAAAGGCTATATATATTAAAATCAATGTCATAGACTATCCATTAACTAGTTTCTTATTTTTAAAAAAGGGTTTCATTGAAAATTCTAACTTATTATAATTAGTTATATACGCGTATGTATTATTTATGATAGGTTATCTTATAGGCGTATTTGCTTGTATATATTATACAGAGAACCATATGCTGCGTGTTGTTGTCAATTTGGATTAGGAGTGTAAAATTCTACCACTAATGTAGAAACAAATTTTAAAATAGAAACACACATAACGTTGGTTAAAAATTCTTTTTAATTTTTCCCAATATTAAATTAATAGTGTCAATTCTCTCTTCAAAGACCATCAGGGACATTTTACTTCGTTGAAGTTTTACCTTTTCAATACTATTCTCGATGAAGTCTCTGAAAAAAAGCCCTAAACACCCAACTAAAACGTTAAACATTCACATCAGCATATCCATTTCAAATAGAACCACAAAAATGGGAGATAATAAATCTTCTGGTAGCAAATTATTAGTATGAATGTGGCCGTAAACATCACGCAGGGAAAAGTGCTTTGCATTTATGGACCATTAGAATATGAAACTCCAAGGCATTTAAGGCAGGCCTTTGCCAAGAGAGTCTGTTTGAAGTATATAGGCGGTGGTTGATTTGAATATTTGGCTCAATTCACAAACTTTGTGTCTATAGTGGGATATTATACGCGTAAAGCGCCACTCATGAACTTAACAGACTAGAGGAATTTTTTTCTTGATCAATTACTGAACCAAAAAGGAATCATTATAAACAAATGAACTTTTTTGATATATTTCATAGGCACACATACATCACAAGCATAGACTTATTACATATTGTGTTTAATTTCGAATGCTTTAGCTCCTTTTTCAACCAGTTGTACCGTTATTATAGTACATATATTTATAGAGTCTGGAGCAAATTTTCTATAAATCAGAACAACTTTTTGGAAATACTTAATTTATTCCGAAATTAAAACTTGACCCAAAATTTAACGAAGTTTACAAAAATCTTGATTTGATTTTTTCTTCAAAATTTCTCTTAATCGGTCAAACCTAATTTAGAGTCTGATCAAAATTAAAATGAAACTAAAAATGTATACTTCTCCAAAATGGTTTGAATTAACAAAATAAAATAAAAAGTTCTCTTCTCAAAATATTCAAAATCAAAATAACACAAAAACTTGATGTGAACCTTACGATTAAAATCTAATTTACAATACTTCAAAAAATTGAATTAATTATCAGACTCTGTTATATGGGAAACTTTAGAAATTTAAACACAACAGTATAAAATAAAAGATGTGAAACTAAACGCCGGTACGGGACTTACTACTTTGAAGACTATGGAGGCTGAAAAGAAACTATTACGCACTTAACGAAAGAAAAGAAATTTGAAAACTTGACTTAAATCACACCGGGTAAAAATTTACTCTATATCCCAAAAGTATAGGATTACAGGAAGTACTATCGCTTCTAAACTGCACGTCTGGACGCTCTGCTCTCAACTCGAAGACTACCCCCTCTCTCAAACCAACCGGCTCGGGAACGTATCACCGTTGACATCTCTAACAGCTGTTTTTACTTCTCTAACCAACAAAACAATGTCCACGCACCGCGTCTAGTTAACAAAGAGCCTACTTCCTACCGCGATTCAGCAGAATGATTATAACTATGGTACACAGTATTAGCATGGTAGTAACTTTTACAGAGTGATTATGTAATCATGGATTCTTTTTAAGTCCATTTTTAATAATATACAGTACATCATATGCAAATCTACGAATATGTCATAGTACCTTGAAATTCTATGTGCGACTATTTATGTTTAGGAAAACTTAGTGTTCGGCTGAGTTTTACTGTACGGAGTGTACACAAGAAGAAGTGAATAACTTTGTTCAAAAATTTCAGCGAAGTTTTACTAACTTAGAACGCGTAACATACATCACTAAACAGATAAAAACCTTAAGATATTTCCTATGTGCGGAAAGTGTTTCAATATGCGAATCTAGGCCAGATATGTAGACATTTTTTTCTAAATTCAAATTCTTACAAACTTCTTGTAGAGTAGCCTCATCACTACTTTGTACTGCAGCAGTAATGCAATACCTGAGCTCTAAAAGAGATTCAACGGCAAAGGAGGAACAGTAACTCAGTCTTTTTACATCAGATAACCAAGTAAAGAAAATCTGAGGTGAGTCCGGCTTCGTGGACGCCAACGTAAGAGATGCTAACTTTCGTCAGCAGCACGGCCAACTAAACTCTCAACAAGGAAGTCTTGGACATTGCAACCAGTGTGGTGGCACTCCATCTTGCACCCAACAAGTCATCATTCAAGTTGAGACACAAATTATTTACTAAGCCTGTCTAAGTAAACAATTTCTCTGATGGCTGCGTCTTGAAAATAAAATGGACTATACACATTCTTGTTTACAATATCACAAAACATTTTCAGATGTGATAGAACGCCGAGTATTTTTGGTCGCCCGAATAATTAAATTATGTTTGTTTAGGTTGCCACAAATGTTGAACACTGATTCCTCGCCTAAAATTTTCATAGCATTTCATAGAAACAGTTTTCTTCATGTAGTTCCCGTAGATCACCAAATCTTCAGATTTTTTCTCATAAACTCCAAATCATGTAATGCGGCATTTGAAGCTCCTTACCTACTTTCCGCGTTGATATCCTAGGAGTGTGTACAACAGTTGCTCGGATTAACTCAACCTGAGCATCAGACGTCGCTGGTCTTCCGAAGCTCTTTCCATTACTTAAGCAACTCGTAGCCTTGAACTTCCCATGCCAATCGCAGAATAAATTTCCTATTTGAAGGTTCTCTATGATAACGTGTCCCGAAAACGATGTTGAACAGTGGTAACAGATCAAGTTCTTTCAAAGAACAGCATACAAAAAGACCTTTCTGTAAGAGAATTGACCATTTTTAACAACATCATAAGTATCTCATATTATTTAGTCAATAAGCTTTTATTTACACAAAAGTTCACAAGAGTGGTTTCTTAACAGAATACGTATAATGAAACCATCAGAGACAAAAGGGCCGATGGGCCTTTGACGCTTTTCAAATTTGTACTGATGAGTCCAACTGGGTGTTTCCATATAAGATTAAGGACTTAAGTTTCACATTATTAGGATTTTTTAACTGCCACATGTGAGGTTTTGGCCTTATACAGCGATCCTCTAACTCTTTACAAGATAAATATTCAGGTGACTGGTATACAAATAACTCCAAGATATATTTAAGATTAATAAATTATAGTACTTTAAATTTACTATTAATATTTTATAGTAAACTCGTATGGGTGATTTAGATTTATATGTATTAAAAGCAATGTACACTAGGATTTACCTGTATGCAATAAGAAACTTTCATCGGTTGTAATTCAGAAAAGAGATTAATCACAATATTGTTTTACTAAAAAAACCAGATGACAAAATCCCTCTGAGTTAACAAAACTGCCGCCAATGTTCTCTTATATAATAAGTCACATTACCGGGCAGGAGATGTGACAGGAACTGCAGCAAGGCGTAAAATTCGTGAGCTGAATATTTGGTTGTCTTGCCTTACCCTAATTTTCTCCTGAAAAAAAAAAACAAAAAATCCATTTACACCAAATATCCGATGTTTTCTTCATTATGGACTGAGCATTTGGACCAAATATAGTGCACTGTGTATTATAATTCATAATAGTTGACTTGATTTTTTTAATATTTAATCATACCAATCTTAATACTTTACCTAAACGTAAGCACAAAAATATTAAATTATTTCTGATTTATTTCATGCAAAATTCATAATATTATATATTTTATCTAAATATATATTTTAATTACAATGAATTTTGAATTCTGATACAAACTAGTCCTCCGATTAGGATACTAGTGGTAGTACAATCATTCATTGAGTCGACATCAGCACAATAACCCGCCATTGATCTGACGAAATAGGGACATATGCATCCTCTCCTAGGTGGTCGAATTAAAAAGGTTATGTATTATCTACATTTATCTTGATTGTCAGTATCGTTAAGGCAACATATATAAAACGAGAAAATATATAATTAAACAAAAATATTGAATGTTCTGGTATAGGACTATTAAGATGATTATTTACATTTTAACTTATACGTCAAATAGGCGTACGAACAACCTTATACATCGTACTCGCCTTCGGCTCGCTGGGGGCTACGCCCCCAGGCCCCCTTTTGGGTGTTTGCCAAATTCGGGGATAAGAGTGGTTTATTTATAGGTAAAATTCGGACATGAGGTCATACAAGGAATTCCCAGGGGGTGGGGTTAACGTTACCAAGGGTTAAGACATCAGGGGTTATCTGGTCATACTGGGAACTTCCCAAACGGGCGTTAAGAGATTTGGTGATTGGTAAAATTCGGACATGAGATCATGCCAGGAAATTCCCTGGGGGGGGTTTAATATTACCGGGGGAGGGTTCACACTTCAGGGGGTTTTATGTACTCAGGAGGTTATCTGGTCATACCAGAAAATCCCGGGGGGGTTAATGTTACCGGGGGTTAATGCCACACCCCAGGCCCCCTTTTGGGTTGTTGGCCAAATTCGGGGATAAGCGGAATTTGGAATAGTATTAGACCTATTTTATTGAATTTTCCAGGTTTAATCAAAGTTTTGACTCCAAGGCCATTTTGTGGCTTAACCGTTAGAGATACGTGAAAAGTGACTAGACCTTTCTTGTCGGAAATTTAATTTTATCTTTCGATTCCGTCGTCAGATTTTAGCTGCGACCTTTGGTTTAGCCAGGAATGAGCTCGGGAGAAAAGTCTGCACTGGTCAGCTATCTTGAATTGTTTAGTATAAACATAATAAAAAACCGACCTTAAGGCAGTATTTTAAGTCGAACAGGGGGTTTAATATCACCAGGAGACTATCTAGTCAAGGCGAGAAATTCCCGGGGGGGGTGATTAATGTTAAGGGGGTTAAGACATCAGGGGGTTTAATTTCGTCAGGAGGTTATCCGGTCATACCAGGAAATCCCCGGGGGGGTGGTGTTAACGGGGGTTAATTACACAATTCGGCCTATTTTTTGAGGGTGTTGTGTCTGTGAACATAATAAAAACACTCTGTCCCTATCTACTATTGAAGCTTCACTAACGCTCAGCCAATTCCCGACGTGGAGGGGGGTTTTAGTCACTCGGTAACGTAGTAATACAAGGTCAATCTGGAACCAGCACGAATCGCACTAATTATAGTTGCAAGATTTAAAACCCCTAAAATTGACGACAAAGAATTTGCCTTCTAGAGCATTAACCAGGCTTACGGAAAGATAAACGACAAATAGCTACTGGATCTTTTTTGTTGATTTCATAAATAGCTAGTTATGAAAAGTTTTACATTTAAGCTACGGCCAACGGTTCGGGCACTATCGAGCCCAAAATGTAAGGCCCCAGGCCCCCTTTCGGGTATTAGCCAAATTCGGGGATAAGAATGATTTGGTGATAGGTAAAATTCGGACATTATGTCATACCAGGAAATTCCCAGGGGGAGGTTGTAACTTTACCAGGGGTTAAGACATCAGGGGTTATCTGGTCATACCAGGAACTTCCCAAGGGGGGTTAAGAGATTTGGTTATAGGTAAAATTCAGACATGAGGACATGCCAGAAAATTCCCTGGGGGGGTTTGTAACGTTACCGGGAGTTAAGGCATCAGGGGGTGATCTGGTCATAACAGGAACTTCCCAAAAGGGGGTGAAGAGATTTGGTGATTGGTAAAATTCGGACGTGAGGTCATGCCAGGAAATTGCCAGGGGGGGTATAATGTTACCGGGGGAGTTAACACATCAGGAGGTTTAATTTACTCAGGAGGTTATCTGGTCATACCATGAAGTCGCCGGAGGAGGGTAAATGTTACCGGGGTTAATGACACACGTGTCCCAATTTTACAGGGTTGCCTCAGGAGTTAATATAGCCATGCCAGGAAATTCCCAGAGGGTAATGTTACCGGGGAAATGTTATGTCCGAGCTTAAGATTACTGGTTTGGGAGTGAAAAATTGACCAACTTTATCTACTTTTCCAGATTAATTCAAACTTTTGACTTCAAAGGCATTTTGTGGCTTAACCGTTAGAGATACGACAAAAAGTGACTGGAACTTTCTTGTCGGAAATTTAATTTTGTCTTTCGATTATGCCATCAGATTTAAGCTACGACCTATAATTTAGGCAGTACAGAGCTTAGGACAAAAGGCTGCACTGGGCAGTTTAAAAATATCACGTAAAACTTAAAAAATCAATACTTTAAAACGCGTTATGCAGCCAAACCGTTGAGGATAGGGCAAAATGTTACTGAACATTTTTTGTAGATCACGCAATTTCTTAAATCCTTTTAAAAATTTGTTTTGAGCTACGACCAACCGTTTTAGCCGCTATCGAGCCCGAAAGGTAAATTTTTAGGCGAAAATTTCCAAATATTTTCACTTAATCACGTTTTGCGGCCAAACCAATGGAGATAGAGTAAAGAGGTTACTGGAACATTTTTGTAGATTACCTCATTTCCTAACTCCAACGTCTGTTCTTATTTCGACCTCCGTCCAATGGTTTCGCCGCTATCGAACCCGAAAACAAAAGTTTCACGTAAAAATTACAAAACAATTGCACATAATCACGTTTTTCGGCCGAACCACTGGAGATAGAGCAAAAAGTTACTGGACCTTTTTCTGTAGATCGCGCAAACTTGCTAATTTGATGGGTCAATCAGATTTGAGCTACGACCTACCGTTCGGCCACTATCAGGCTCGAAACTTTATTTTAAGCAAAAAAAATCTCTGGAATGTCAAACATTCCCGCGTTTTGTCGCTTAACCACACGAGATAGGACAAAAAGTCACTGGGACCTTTTTTGTAGTTCATTTCATTTCTGACTAACGATTTTTCGTTCAGATTGAAGCTAGCTCCAACAGTTCACCCGCTATCAGGCTTACAAGAAATGCCTGCAGGGGTAAAGAATGCGCGATTTTTGAGGAATTTTTTTTAGGGGTTTAAAAGTAAAAAAGTCCGGTTTTCAGACTTTTCCTCCGGGTCATATTGTGAAAGGTACCTGCGTGCCAAATTTCAAGTTTCCAGCACTTCTAGAACTATGTTAGAATTTGTATAACATATATCAGTCAGTCAGTTTCACATGCGGCTGTATAGTATATTAGATAACCGTTAGAGATATGACAAAAAGTGGACTGCACATTTCTTGTCGAAAATTTAATTTTGTCCTTTGATTATGCCATCAGATTTAAGCTACGACCTATAATTTAGGCAGTACAGAGCTTAGGGACAAAAGGCTGCACTGGGCAGTTTAAAAATATCACGTAAAACTTAAAAAAATCAATACTTTTAAAACGCGTTATGCAGCCAAACCGTTGAGGATAGGGCAAAATGTTACTGAACATTTTTTGTAGATCACGCAATTTCTTAAATCCTTTTAAAAATTTGTTTTGAGCTACGACCAACCGTTTAGCCGCTATCGAGCCCGAAAGGTAAATTTTTAGGCGAAAAATTTCCAAAATATTTTCACTTAATCACGTTTTGCGGCCAAACCAATGGAGATAGAGTAAAGAGTTACTGGAACATTTTTGTAGATTACCTCATTTTCCTAACTCCAACGTCTGTCTTATTTCGACCTCCGTCCAATGGTTTCGCCGCTATCGAACCCGAAAACAAAAGTTTCACGTAAAAATTACAAAACAATTGCACATAATCACGTTTTTCGGCCGAACCACTGGAGATAGAGCAAAAAGTTACTGGACCTTTTCTGTAGATCGCGCAATTTGCTAATTTGATGGGTCAATCAGATTTTGAGCTACGACCTACCGTTCGGCCACTATCAGGCTCGAAACTTTATTTTAAGCAAAAAAATCTCTGGAATGTCAAACATTCCCGCGTTTTGTCGCTTAACCACACGAGATAGGACAAAAAGTCACTGGACCTTTTTTGTAGTTCATTTCATTTCTGACTAACGATTTTTCGTCAGATTGAAGCTAGCTCCAACGGTTCACCCGCTATCAGGCTTACAAGAAATGCCTGCAGGGGTAAAGAATGCGCGATTTTTGAGGAATTTTTTTTAGGGGTTTAAAAGTAAAAAAGTCCGGTTTTCAGACTTTTCCTCCGGGTCATATTGTGAAAGGTACCTGCGTGCCAAATTTCAAGTTTCCAGCACTTCTAGAACTATGTTAGAATTTGTATACATATATCAGTCAGTCAGTTTCACATGCGGCTGTATAGTATATTAGATAACCGTTAGAGATATGACAAAAAGTGACTGCACATTTCTTGTCGAAAATTTAATTTTGTCCTTTGATTATGCCATCAGATTTAAGCTACGACCTATAATTTAGGCAGTACAGAGCTTAGGGACAAAAGGGCTGCACTGGGCAGTTTAAAAATATCACGTAAAACTTAAAAAATCAATACTTTAAAACGCGTTATGCAGCCAAACCGTTGAGGATAGGGCAAAATGTTACTGAACATTTTTTGTAGATCACGCAATTTCTTAAATCCTTTTAAAAAATTTGTTTTTGAGCTACGACCCAACCGTTTAGCCGCTATCGAGCCCGAAAGGTAAATTTTTAGGCGAAAATTTCCAAATATTTTCACTTAATCACGTTTTGCGGCCAAACCAATGGAGATAGAGTAAAGAGTTACTGGAACATTTTTGTAGATTACCTCATTTCCTAACTCCAACGTCTGTCTTATTTCGACCTCCGTCCAATGGTTTCGCCGCTATCGAACCCGAAAACAAAAGTTTCACGTAAAAATTACAAAACAATTGCACATAATCACGTTTTTCGGCCGAACCACTGGAGATAGAGCAAAAAGTTACTGGACCTTTTCTGTAGATCGCGCAATTTGCTAATTTGATGGGTCAATCAGATTTGAGCTACGACCTACCGTTCGGCCACTATCAGGCTCGAAACTTTATTTTAAGCAAAAAAATCTCTGGAATGTCAAACATTCCCGCGTTTTGTCGCTTAACCACACGAGATAGGACAAAAAGTCACTGGAACCTTTTTTGTAGTTCATTTCATTTCTGACTAACGATTTTTTCGTCAGATTGAAGCTAGCTCCAACGGTTCACCCGCTATCAGGCTTACAAGAAATGCCTGCAGGGGTAAAAGAATGCGCGATTTTTGAGGAATTTTTTTTAGGGGTTTAAAAGTAAAAAAGTCCGGTTTTCAGACTTTTCCTCCGGGTCATATTGTGAAAGGTACCTGCGTGCCAAATTTCAAGTTTCCAGCACTTCTAGAACTATGTTAGAATTTGTATACATATATCAGTCAGTCAGTTTCACATGCGGCTGTATAGTATATTAGACTCGCCTTCGGCTCGCTGGGGGCTACGCCCCCAGGCCCCCATTTGGGTGTTGGCCAATTTCGGGGATAAGCGGAATTCAGTGACGGGTTATATCCGAGAATTATACTAGGGTCTGGGAGTTTAAATTAGGCCTAATTTATTGAAATTTTATTTATTAATCAAAGTTTTGACTTTAATGGCATTTTACTGCTTAAACCGTTAGAGATATGAGAAAAAGTGGCTGGACCATTCTTGTCGGAAATTTAATTTTGTCTCGATTGTGCCCTCAGATTTGATCTACGACATATGGTTTAGTCGGTACAACGCTTGGAATAAATGTCTGCACTGGTGGGGAAAAGAGCGATTTGGTGATTGGTAAAATTCGGACATGAGGTCATGCCAGGAAATTCCCTGGGGGGGGGTTTAATGTTACCGGGGGGGTTAACACTTTCAGGAGGTTTAATGTACTCAGGAGCTTATCTGGTCATACCAGGAAATCCCGGGGGGTTAATGTTACCGGGGGTTAAGTCCCCCTTTTGGGGTGTTGGCCAAATTCGGGGATAAGCGGAATTCGGAATAGTATAGACCTATTTTTTTTGAATTTTCCAGTTTTAATCAAAGTTTTGACTCTAAGGCCATTTTGTGGCTTAACCGTTAGAGATACGACAAAAAGTGACTTTACCTTGTCGGAAATTTAATTAAATTTTTCGATTCTACTCTCGGATTTGAGCTACGATCTCTGGTTTAGTCGGTACAACGCTTGGGATAAAAGTCTGCACCGGTCAGCTGTTGTGTAAACAGATATAGTGTAAATAAATTTCAAACTACCTTTGTCAGATTATTAAGTTGATCAGGGGGTTTAATTTGATCAGGAGTTCATTAACCAAGAAATTCCCGGGAGGGGAGTTTTATGCTCTCGGGGGTTAAAGAACGCGTGGTACTTTTCTAGTAAATTTGTGTCTGGGCACGAGGAATTTTTATCAAAATAAAACGTTGATCAGGGGGTTTAAATTACTTCGGAAATTATCATTCCACGCCAGAGTTTTGACAATGAACTAATATTTCATAAAAATTAAATAAAAAAAACACTCTGTCCCTATCTACTCTTGAAGCTTCACTAACGCTCAGCCAACTCCCGATTTGGAGGGGGGTTTTAGTCACTCGTTAACGTAGTAATACAAGGTTAATCTGGAACCAGCATGAATCGCACTAATTATAGTTGGAAAATTTAAAACACCTAAAAGTGACGACAAAGAATTTGCCATTTAGAGCATTTATCAGGCTTACGGAAAGATAAACGATAAAAAGCCGCTGGACCTTTTTTGTAGATCCTAACGTCACTGGTGCTTTTTTGTAGATCGCATTATTTTCTATTAAAATCAAATTTTTAATTTGGCCTAAACCTAATTTTTTTTCTGCAATGGAGCCCAGAAAACAATATCTCACGTTAAAACTTGAAAAAAATCGATACTTTAAAACGCGTTAATGCGGCCCAAACCATTGGGGATAGGGCAAAATGTTATCTAACCTTTTTTGTAGATCGCGCTGTTTTCTAAATCTTTTATAAAATTTGTTTTGAGCTACGACCTACAGTTTAGCCGCTATCGAGCCCGGAAGGTACATTTTTAGGCGAAACTTTCCAAATATTTTCACTTAATCACATTTTGCGGCCAAACCAATGGAGATAGAGTACAAAATTATTTGACCTTTCTTGTAGATCACTTTATTTCCTAAATGTAACGTTTGTTTTATTTTGACCTCCGACCAATGGTTTCGCCGCTATCGACTCCAAAAACAAAATTTTCACGTAAAAGTTACAAAAAAATTGCACATAATCACGTTTTTTTTCGGCCAAACCAATGGAGATAGGGCAAAAAGTCACTGGAACCTTTTCTGTAGATCGCGCAATTTTCTAATTTTGACGGGTCAATCAGATTTGAGCTACGACCAACAGTTCGGCCGCTATCGGGCTCGAAACATTATTTTCATCGAAAAAATCTCTGGAATGTCAAATATTCAAGCGTTTTTGTCACTTAACCATGGAAGATAGAGCAAAAAGTCACTGGACCTTTTTTGTAGTTCACTTCCATTTTCCTGACCATGAATTTTTTCGTCAGATCCGAGCTAGCTCCCTCCAACGGTTCGGCCCGCTATCAGGCTTACAAAAAAGGCCTGCAAGGGTTAAAAAATGCGCATTTTTTAAATAATTTTTTTAAGGGGTTTAAAAGTAAAAATGTCCAGTTTTCAGACTTTTCCTCCGGGTCATATTGCAAAAGGTACCTGCGTGCCAAATTTCAAGTTTCCAGCACTTCTAGAACTATGTTAGAATTTGTATCTATATATCAGTGAGTCAGTCAGTCAGTTTCACATGCGGCTGTATAGTATATATTTGATAACCGTTAGAGATATGACAAAAAAGTGACTGCACATTTCTTGTCGAAAATTTAATTTTGTCCTTTGATTATGCCATCAGATTTAAGCTACGACCTATAATTTAGGCAGTACAGAGCTTAGGACAAAAGGCTGCACTGGGCAGTTTAAAAAATATCACGTAAAACTTAAAAAATCAATACTTTAAAACGCGTTATGCAGCCAAACCGTTGAGGATAGGGCAAAATGTTTACTGAACATTTTTTTGTAGATCACGCAATTTCTTAAATCCTTTTAAAAATTTGTTTTGAGCTACGACCAACCGTTTTTTAGCCGCTATCGAGCCCGAAAGGTAAATTTTTAGGCGAAAATTTCCAAATATTTTCACTTAATCACGTTTTGCGGCCCAAACCAATGGAGATAGAGTAAAGAGTTACTGGAACATTTTTGTAGATTACCTCATTTCCTAACTCCAACGTCTGTCTTATTTCGACCTCCGTCCAATGGTTTCGCCGCTATCGAACCCGAAAACAAAAGTTTCACGTAAAAATTACAAAACAATTGCACATAATCAACGTTTTTCGGCCGAACCACTGGAGATAGAGCAAAAAGTTACTGGACCTTTTTCTGTAGATCGCGCAATTTGCTAATTTGATGGGTCCAATCAGATTTGAGCTACGAACGACCTACCGTTCGGCCACTATCAGGCTCGAAACTTTATTTTAAGCAAAAAAATCTCTGGAATGTCAAACATTCCCGCGTTTTGTCGCTTAACCACACGAGATAGGACAAAAAGTCACTGGACCTTTTTTGTAGTTCATTTTCATTTCTGACTAACGATTTTTCGTCAGATTGAAGCTAGCTCCAACGGTTCACCCGCTATCAGGCTTACAAGAAATGCCTGCAGGGGTAAAGAATGCGCGATTTTTGAGGAATTTTTTTTTAGGGGTTTTAAAAGTAAAAAAGTCCGGTTTTCAGACTTTTCCTCCGGGTCATATTGTGAAAGGTAACCTGCGTGCCAAATTTCAAGTTTCCAGCACTTCTAGAACTATGTTAGAATTTGTATACATATATCAGTCAGTCAGTTTCACATGCGGCTGTATAGTATATTAGATAACCGTTAGAGATATGACAAAAAGTGACTGCACATTTCTTCGTCGAAAAATTTAATTTTGTCCTTTGATTATGCCATCAGATTTAAGCTACGACCTATAATTTAGGCAGTACAGAGCTTAGGACAAAAGGCTGCACTGGGCAGTTTAAAAATATCACGTAAAAACTTAAAAAATCAATACTTTAAAACGCGTTATGCAGCCAAACCGTTGAGGATAGGGCAAAATGTTACTGAACATTTTTTGTAGATCACGCAATTTTCTTAAATCCTTTTAAAAATTTGTTTTGAGCTACGACCCAACCGTTTAGCCGCTATCGAGCCCGAAAGGTAAATTTTTAGGCGAAAATTTCCAAATATTTTCACTTAATCACGTTTTGCGGCCAAACCAATGGAGATAGAGTAAAGAGTTTACTGGAACATTTTTGTAGATTACCTCATTTCCTAACTCCAACGTCCTGTCTTATTTCGACCTCCGTCCAATGGTTTTCGCCGCTATCGAACCCGAAAACAAAAGTTTTCACGTAAAAATTACAAAACAATTGCACATAATCACGTTTTTTCGGCCGAACCACTGGAGATAGAGCAAAAAGTTACTGGACCTTTTCTGTAGATCGCGCAATTTGCTAATTTTGATGGGTCAATCAGATTTGAGCTACGACCTACCGTTCGGCCCACTATCAGGCTCGAAACTTTATTTTAAGCAAAAAAATCTCTGGAATGTCAAATCATTCCCGCGTTTTGTCGCTTAACCACACGAGATAGGACAAAAAGTCACTGGACCTTTTTTGTAGTTCATTTCATTTCTGACTAACGATTTTTCGTCAGATTGAAGCTAGCTCCAACGGTTCAACCCGCTATCAGGCTTACAAGAAATCGCCTGCAGGGGTAAAGAATGCGCGATTTTTTGGAGGAAATTTTTTTAGGGGTTTAAAAAGTAAAAAGGAGTCCGGTTTTCAGACTTTTCCTCCGGGTCATATTGTGAAAGGTACCTGCGTGCCAAATTTCAAGTTTTCCAAGCACTTCTAGAACTATGTTAGAATTTGTATACATATATCAGTTCAGTCAGTTTCACATGCGGCTGTATAGTATATTAGACTCCTCATAGCTAGATTTTATTTTCCTTTACTGAACTAAGGTAATTTAATTCAACACTGTAATTTTTATTACAATTGTTGCAAAAAGATCTGATATTTAAAAATTCAGCTTTACTATATGTGGAAATGTTTTTCAAGTAATTTACCCTACTAGAATAATCTACATACATATATTTAACCTCAAATAGTAATAATATCGCATATGTTTGCTGGATTTATTTTGTATATTTCTAGTTAAACTTACATAATTATTTTACATATCAGAACTCTTATTTTAGTCTTTAGTATTAACAATATTTGTCCCGGTGACTTGCATTCTTGTTATAGGCACTTAAATACTTAATTTGACTTCGTAAAGCTTATAAAACATAACTGTATTCTGCTTACAAAGTTTATGTGATAATGGATAAAGTAATAGTTATAATCTCACTTATTAATGTGCTTCATATCATACGCAGGCTTAGGTGAGCAAAGACAGAGATTGCTAGAGAATCCCATATTAGGGTTTCAACGAGTGGCACAGTATCAAACCTCTTTGTCTTTATTGTTGACTGCCTCTTGAGCTGTAGACTTTATCCCACGTAGCCTCCAATCCTGAGCCTACTCGTAGTATCAGGTGGCTCTATGACAGTTGAGATGTGTCAAGTAGCGGAAGGTGCTAACATTAATACGTTTTAGAAATATTTATGTTTTCATGTTTTTTTTTTTACATTCATACTAGCAGATACTTTACGTTTGCTGTTGAATAAATGGTACATTGTAATGAGCATTTTCGAGTTGATAAAACACTTCTTACCTTCCAAATCTGATTGTGAGGTAGCTCTAGGCCGAGTTCTAAATAAAATAGCTCTGTTTATTTAAGTTTTAAGGGTTGCCCTTTTTATTTAAATTTAAAACTATTTGTAGGGGGTTAGGGCCTACATTCTACAGGTCACAAAAAGTATTCGAAAGAACTACGGTTCATAATAGTGACTCTTCTACGTGCCTAATAATAACTGGGTTTCCCTACCTGCACAATATAGCTCTATTGTGTACGATCCGAGTAACATTTTAATCTAAATTAAACGAACGGAAACCGAAAATACATACCTTATAGGCCCACCAAAATTTTAATTGTGCCGATTTCAAGAACTGTATTACTTAGGCGTTACGCTTACTTCTAGTGAACGTCTGCTGCTAAATTGGGAGTTATAACCAAGTAAAGAACCTGTAAGTTTCACAGTAGGTCTCTGTTTAACAAACTCTGGTGGACCACACGGTTTCCAGTATTAACTTAATATTTACGGTTAACCCGAGATTTCCTCAAGACGCCAGGTCGCTACAAGAAAGAAAGAAATGAGATATCGGTATACAAACCTCGTTATTTCTCTGTTTTTTTCAATGGGGTTGGTGAATAACACCATTAGTAATACTACTATATCAGAATATATATCTGTTTGCCACTAACGATGGATTACACTTTTTAATGTAACTTAATATAAACCAATTTTTTTAGTATTGTGTCCAACTAAAATGTATGTCTCATAAGTTTAACTAATAAAACATTAATATTATTTATTTTATGTACCATAAACCAAGCAAAACCAATTCAGAAGTGCAATTGCTAGATATATTTATAAAAATGCGTGTTTTAATCTCCGAGTTAACACATGTTGGGTATTTGGTTTTAATAATACTTTTAATGTACTCCATATTTAGGGGGATATATTTCTTTTAATTATATAAAGTAACAATATTCGATGTTAAAAAAACGAGAATAAGAGAGTCATTTTTTATTATTATTGTTTTAAAAACTTTATTTTATTATTAATACAAACAAATTTTATTAATTTTTTTTTATTGTTACAATTTTCGCTGTTTTCTATCGAAATATAAAGAAGTAAACAGGATTTTTCTGGACATTTGCCATCTTTCAGTGAAAGAATAAATCAGTTACACTACGTTTATATAAAGGCTTTTAGCTTATTTGTACATGTCTGTTATTATTAGTATCGTACTCGAATTTGAATGTGACAGCTCTAAATGAAACTTTTTAATATATTTATAGCGTTACGAATATTATGAACGGTTTTTATAAAACTAGTTTGATAGTACATCACAATAGCATTGGCAATATGGTATTGTTAAGTTTAATACAATTTATATATCAATAAAACATATTACGGTTTATAATAATATGCCAGGTAGAGGAAAAGTTATGTTCATGCATATAATAATTTTAAAACACAACTTTTGACCAACGATGTCAAAACTAGGGAATTATGTTTAGTGATTCAATCAAGTTTGGAACAGTGTAAGCCTCCCACGACGAGAAGTCAGGAGCGAGGTATTGTCTGCAAAGTTATTGTAACTCTGGCCTCAGAATATGCGTAGGGTGCAAATTTACTCTCAGAAATCAACCAAACTTCTCTTTTCATATATTATTGTTTAGATATTGTATAATATATATTTCTTAATGTTTAATAATTACAGAGGGATTTCTATTTTGGGGTTTTTTATTAATTAATATTTATCTCCTTAAGCTAGACATATTTCCCTCAGAGTTGTATTTGTTCAAAAAACATTTTTACAGTCATCCATTTGTATTTGTTGTATGCATTTTTAAAAAATCTTCTGAGGATTCAACGCTAAATAAAACCCAAGCCAAAAACCTTTGAGAGCTAGAACGAATTTACAATCGGGTGACGTGTATTCTTTTACATTATTACACAGTCAAAAAAAATTATATAACTAACATTATACAGTTGTGTACACAAAATGTATTACGTTTTCCTAACAATAATTATAAAAAAAATTGAGTTAGTTATATTAGTGAACTGGTGTATTTACCTGAAACCCAGTTTACCAAATTTTATGAACAAGTAAATAGAGACAAATATTTATAATAGGAAAAACACCATATCTTAAAATCAATAGTACAATAAACCCCTATATTGAGTGTTTCCAGTGATGAAAATAGTGTCTATTATCAGTAAAAGTTACAGTATAACCTGAGTTTATTAGACGTCTTTATCCTATATCAGTCTATTACGCATTCACTTAAATGATAACATATTGGTAATTTAAAAAGCGTTTTACCACAACAGATTTAGGGATCAATGGAGTTTAATTACTCTCCGAACTAGATACACCACGATACCTTTTAGATGTTAAAACTAGCTAGTCTGTGCTATTCGACAGGCTATAGTATGGAAATTACAATAATTTTCTTTTTACTGCTCCCACATGTGAGGTAAAAAAATCCAACATTTTGTTATATAACAAAACATAATATAATTTTTGTTGTGATAGCATACAAGGAGTTTAACCCCTGCATATATTGTTATCCCTGACTTACGCATGTCCCCTTGTAATGTTTTGTTCGTTTAGATTATATTTATTTTTGGGTTGTAGTTCAGTGTTGTGTCTATCTGAGAAAGATATCCAATTTCAGTACTTAAAAAGTTTTTCTAATTTCTCTTATTAAATACGATTAAAAATATCAGAAATAAATAATGCTTTCTTCAAAATCATAATAACCCTTTATTATGGGTTTTTTATGTAGCAATGTATAAAAATTAAGTCCCTAAATTTGAAGTCTTTGGTAACGTTTAGCTATCAACAAAATTTGGATTAGTTCTAATTAAAAGTGTCTAGTTTTTAACTATTGGTTGTTACGTTTACAATTCTATTATTTATTGATTCCTAATCTATTTACTTGTTAGAAATCGCTTCACACCGAGATATGTTCGTGTTTCTGACTAAACACGAACCCTCTCCAATAAACCGAGTTGTTGGGCGAGTGAGTTCTGGGCAGTTACCACAAGGCACATAATGCTTCAAACTGCTAACATTGGTAAAAGTTTACTTGGTCTACTTACGACACACAGTTATTGAAGTCGATTTACCTAGTACAGTGGACATTGATCAACATTACAATAGTGTTGGAAATTTATGAAATTTGTAAAGAAACCCCTGTAAAAAGGCTGTAAATTATTCATTTATTTGAAATAGGGATTGTAAGTATTAGGGGAATTTAAATATAAGGCTAGAGCCAAATGTATATTGTTAATATGAATTGTGTATATGTCAGTTACTTAAACATGAAATTATAAATGTTATGTTGTAACTGTTATTACATTTTTATTTCGTTTTAATTACACATCGGATTGTCATTCCTTTGCTTATATTCTACAAAACAAACCTTCACTCGTTAAACACTTGACGTTGATTATAAAAGGCCATGAGGGTTTACATTTTTTTATTGGTTTTAATTAACGAAAAACCAGAGCAGATTGATGTGTGAAAATTATTTTTGGAATACAATCAAACTTAAAATATAATGTCATATAAATTATTACTGTTTGATAAAAACCCTCTAATACACACGAAGATTTACGTTATATTATTAATGTTATACCATTTACTGGTTAAATATTAAATTAGAATATTTTATAAATATAGTGTCATATATTAGGTATTAGAATATGAGCAATATTATGCATTATAACATATGCATTTGCATACAGTAATAAGATTGAAGAAACTCTTTAAAAGTGATTTTAAAACTACTTAAAGTGAAACTAAAATAAAAGTTTTAAATTTCGGAACCAATCAAATGAACAGATTTATAAATTTTTAGTAAATTTATGGTAAAAAGAATATTTTAACTTGAAATAAAAATACAAGAAATTGGCTCATCATCAAAATTACACAGTAAAAAAACTCTGCACACTCAGTAAAAGTAACTATGAAAGTAAAATAATACCTCAAACTCTCTAGTAATAAATTTCAACATTTCTAATTGGAGAATGATCTACTTTAAATATATAGAAGAAAAAATTAACATGTTTAGGCCTACAAAGTAATCAAAAACAAAAGCTAAAAATAAAATGTGTTTGGATAAACTTAACAGACTCGAAGTTCCAGAACAATTCCTCTATTTCTCTGCCTCATTCTCTTAGTATCCCATGGTACCTTCATACCATAAAAAAATTACACATTGATTATTCTAATAATACTATAGATTCCTATGATGTATACTATAACGGTATATCGTATGCATTAAATCAATAATAACTTATTTACTGTGAAGCCTTGAAATGCTAGATATATAGATCATTCAAATCATTCAACCTATTCACCACACCTAACGATTTTCTAAAAAAAAAGAATGACCTGTGTATCAAGCCCATTTGAAATATCTATGCTAATCAACTATTCCCAAACCGATGAACACACATCTCAATATAGGCAAGAGGCCAATAACCTGTAAATCGTTTAGAGACAATATCCAGAACTTGATAAATTTGGTAACCACCATAAAATCCCTGATAAAAATTAGCTTTAAGAACATTAATTAGGGATTTTAATAAATAAATAAATAATTTTATAAAGTTACGTTGAATATTAACCGTATTTTATAATGAGTCCGGTTTTATATTTATTTTTGGTAACAAAATACATCTAATAGTAAGATAGCACCATAGGAACTCATGCCAGGAAGCATAACAGATTTGATATTCAGCTTTTTTAAACTTGTTTTTGGATATTGAATTTGAAAAACAGAAGGTGCCTAGCCTCAAATTAATAAGTAGTTCAGTCAAATTTCACTTCAAACGGAACCTTTTAAGAAATTTTAGGGTTTCCTAGAGATATTATCGTGTAATAACCCCAGATAATAACAAATAGTCGGTGTGCATTCTACTTCTTACTGGAGTCTATTTCTTGTGAACTAGTAATTAGATAATTAATTTATTACTAAATGGTTATAAAATTTATTAATGGCACAAATACCGAACATTTTATTATTACTCTCTGGCTTTAGAACTGTTGTAAGAGATTAATATTGACATTTAGACACTTTGCAGTAGAATTTTAATTAGAAAGCAATATAACGATATGTAACGGACATTTAACATTATTCTTATGTTTTAATGCTGCGTTTTTAAAACATATCTTTTACGTGATAATCTGCAATCATTTAAAATGTGGAACTTAATTAACTGATAATTATTCCGTGAGGGATATAATTACAATATAAAGCAATCTAGGCATGTCTCCTCTTTGAGATAGATCTGTAGCTATAATGCAGTTTTGCTTTATGACTGGAGACATATCACTCATTACTTTTATTTAATAACAAGAATTCTCACAAATAATTTATGATTTATTTAAAAACCTATTCATTTCTTAGTCTGGAGAAGAAATGTGCTTATCAGTTTAGCTAAAGTACTACGGCTGAAAATTATAATTAAATAATCAAGTCCCTAATTGTAATGCACTTGAGCAGTTTTTACATATAGTTGTACTCTAGGTTAAGACTTTTTGCTTAAATAAAAGTCCTGGGAAGTAATTGGTACGTGATCTTGCAAGTAAAAAGTTGTATAATGAAGCCGTCTGAAACAAGCTTCCCATAAGCTTGTCCTGCGTAATCTGGTTTTGATTGGTTCTCAGCAAGCCGCCAGACATCCTCAGAGGCTTGTTAAATTTTGATAGGAAGAAACACCCTCATAACTAATGCACAGAATACTGCTTGTCTTACAGATTATTTTTCCACATCTTAAATATACCACTCATTTAATCATGCTAGTACCTCTTTCCTAATGGAATTTTCAATTAACTCAGAAAAAGATTTTTCATTAAAAATCTTTTTCTGGTTAATTGAAAATAGGCCATAGGCTTTTGCATACTCCTTTATAATCAGAAATTTATCATAAAAAATATAAGAAAATTTGTGATATTGTGTTATTTAAATGGCTACAAAACTGGGCATGATTAAAAATATAACAGATAAGAAAAAGAAAATTATTGAAATACATTCTACTACAACTCTTTATAAAATTAAATGTTTATAGTCCTGGAAAATTGGATGTCTGTTTTCCTAAAATTCATCTATAGATATTACTAAAAGTTTAAAAACACTTTCCAATATCAATGTATCTACAAATTCCAAAACAAACTTAATTATATTAGAAAATCCCAAGACTACACTAGGAAGACAAATCTGGAATTTATCGAATTACTATAAAAATTGAGATTTAAAATGCATTTCCAGACCAAAAAGGTTTAAAAAAGAGAGTTCAGAGATAGGGAGCATGTTTATAATCACAATAAGAAGGATGATCGGCCATGTCAAAATCTGCATTTCAAACCTGGATCTTGCTTTCGATGCACTACGATATGAAACAACCTCAATACAGAACATTCACAATAATCTAGTAATAGTGAATCTTGGACTTTAAATATCCAACATTAATTTTTTTATCTAATTTAAATATTGCCTTTGTGTTTTACATACTTCCCCAGTGTTAAAACATTATTTCCGTGTATTTTGAGTGACATGTTTTTTAAATTTAAGGACAACATTCTTCATATTTTTATTTTAACCACTTCATTTCAGTTTCTGAGTCTAATGATGAGTCTTTCCATTTCAAATTAACTATTAATTTTAAAATAATATAATATATGAGATATTTTGTGTTAAAAAGATTCAACCTTTCTTCTCTGTTACAACGGCATCTTTATGGAATCTGGAGGAATCCATATAGTGCTCTATAACCTTTCCGTCAAAAATTATCGTGGAGACGGACAGACCAATAGACATATAGGGAACGTTTTAAAATCTTAAGAAAGGCCTGTCGGGGCATTTACAGGAATATTGTATAATAAGCTATATTCTTTATAATGAGTTTACAAGGTGTTAAATGGTGGGTCATGTAAGTGATTTTGTTCTGTTATAGTGAAAAGTGCAATTAATAAAAAGAGCTAACTCACGGTCGGGGGCCGGTTCAGTACACCGAAGGGCATTACTGCGAGTAGTCTGTGGCTAACGTACGGTATCATGAGAGGCCGCATGAGTGCTGGCAGGGGAAGCCTCATTGGAGCTATTGGCCTATGAAACAGCTAGGATCTACCGGTGCAACAAAAAACAAGATCAGAACCGCGAAACTGCATTGAGGGAGGTACGAGACCACATAACCAACACGTGGCAGCAAAGAACGAAGATGCTGACAGTAAATGAGCTCCTTGAGTTATCAGGAAGTTCCATAGTTGGAGCAATAGATCGCATGGTGTTTCAGAGCCTACTTCGTCCGTTTTCATTTGGATACGGAACTGAGTTGCCCTGCCTGTGCAGAATCGGTGGTGAGAGCAGAACACTTGTTGTTCTTACTACTGACAATGGTGCGAAGCTCAAAGAAAGGAGAAAGAAAAATTAGTAGGTAAAATTTTTGAGACTGAGAAACCTGAGCGAGATGATATGTCCTTGGATACTAATTGGAAAGCTAATGTTGAAGAGGCTGAGGGAAGAAGGTCGTAATAAAGGAGCGGACCCCAAAGAAATATATTATGAAAACACTTGTTTTTAGTTTATTGAGTTCTTTTGCAGTTTGCCTCAGTAAATATCAATACAATTTCTATGCACGACTTCTTAATTAATTTTTTTTCGAGAGTAATATAAAAGTATTATTTAAAACTGGTGTAACTTTTGATAATTATTTTCTTCATTTCATTTCTGCTAACAGTTTTCCCTTATATTTCTAGTTTCTTATAAGATTCCTACATTTCAAAGCCAAGTCTTTTAATCCATTTTAAGCCAAAAATTGCTAACACTTCTTCTAATCCGGCTGTTTTCGTAAGGGTTCAGTAATAACGTTTTTTATCTCTAGTAAACAAGTAAAAGCTTGTAGCCTCCAGTCTGGTGGAGGCTTTTCCTCCTAGGCATTTATATTTATTCAGTTTCCCTTCTGATGTCTGATATCTTGACTAAGCCCTACTGCCTGAGACGTTATTATTTCAATTTAATTAATCTACAACTCAGATTTCAAACCAAAGTAATTTCCTATGACTGAGAACTAATCCTTCACATGGTTGTTTGTTAAAAAGTTAAAAAGTGAGATTTTAAAATTAACCATGATTGTAGGTTCTGGCTTGTTCAGTTTGAAAGGTGAGAACCACTATTTTAAACACTTATAATGCCGATTTTTGCATGTTTTTATCTTTCCTAAAATGATTCTAAATATATGTTGCATTAAGAACTATACTACATAAAGAACATATTAAAAATATAGATATGTGCCAATAGATATATATATATATATATATATATATATATATATATATATCAACCATATGGAAGGCAAGGTTAACCTGTCATTGTCTTCTCGTACTGCGGTAAATGCATATGGAATTGCAAGTCTATACTGCTAAACCCGATATACATTACGTGATTACCCTCAGCATGATAACCTTTCCGGAGAGTGGATACAATATACGTAAATCAAATGGCCCTTCGAAAAATGTATTCCCATCGTATTACCTTCACTGCACATCCTAGTGTATATTTTATACCACGCAAAGCCCTTACAGTTACAGTTACTCACTTACCACTAATTGCCCAACTTCATGGACATCCCTGAAAAGTAGGCACACGTAAGCCTAATGACTTAGGTAGAGAAACTCAACATTTTCATAGATATCTAAAAATTCTTAGTCGGTTGAAATAGTGTTGAACCCCTTTGAAGAGCTACTGTATATTTCGTTAAATTTTCTAATTTACTAAAGAAATAATATATGACAAAAATTTGCCTTAAGGTGTGATATATATATAGTATAAAGTAATATCTGGTTTAAGTTAGTACACCAAAAAGCATAATACACATTTGCGTCTAATTGAATTTCTAGGAAAGCTACGCGCAATAGGCCTACATATAATAATAATACATTATTATCATTATTATTTCTATTTTATGAACAACAGTAACAGAATAACTACAGGTTATTTTAACTATGAACCATGCAACAAAGTATTATATTTGTTAATTAATCTAAAGAACAATTTAACATGAAGAAAATAGAAAAGGAAATTGCTAATCTAAAAAATTTGATTACGTGACAGACAATATTGAAAGAATTGAAGATCAGGTCATGACAGAACTGATTTGATCCTTTCCAATCAATTTTTAACTCTCGCATAAGTTTTATGACAATATCAGAACAACAAAGTAATACTTATGAATTACATTTATAATTGAAACAAGATTCTGCCTACCCTTGACATTGGCTATGTGTGCATAGATTTTTTACTATGAAATATATATTATATATATATATATATACATATATATATATATAATATATAATATATATATATATATATATATTAATTTTGTTTTACTTTTTTAGTACTTATCAGTATATTTATCCTACCTTACCTGAAGGCCATTACGAAGATTCCCTACGACTCTTGATAGAATACTCTTTATGAGCATTTTAGGTTAGTCAGGCAACTTATATTTAGGCAAGAGGTATGATTACAAGATAGAGTATTCGGTAATTTCATAACCTGTATAATACTGAAAGTGCAGTGAAGGTTCAACTCATTAGTTTCTTCAAACGTTTTTTAAGACAGGTGAACAATGTTTAAACAAATTTCCAAAATATTTCAACTAATTTTTTTAAAATATGTATCCTAATGTGTTTTTTATTATTACGCTTTAATAAATAAGTATAAATTAAAAGTGTACTAAGTACCGGCAAGTGGCAATAGTTTTTTGAACATTTTACAAACATAAATAATATATCACTGAAAGTTTTCTTTTAGGTCAAAAATATATATATATCAAATCAAGCAGTCCAAAAAATAAGTCTTTTGAGTTATAACGAGTAGGAATCAAAACCAATTCTGTTTGGAAATACTTAAAAAATACGTTTAAAAGAATCTAAAAGTTTATTATTGTATCAAAATCATATATTTTTTCAGATTTTTATATTATGAATTATATACTTTTCTTATCATTTGTATTATGAACAGAGGTAATCAAAGGTCTACAGGATTTATAAGAAGTTATGAAAATCATTGAATCGTAATCAGTGATTTAATGAGTTGGTCACTGATAATCTGGACAGTTTTTACGTCGCAATTGTCTTAGAAATATCTATCTATAATTAGTTTATAACATGATAAAAAATTTACTTTTTTAAATAGTGGATAAAATCCTAGACCTTCGGATTATGGCACACTTTGAACTTAACAATTCCATTGAAGTATTTTTAATTTTTTTCTTACTGTTTGATATTATAAATAAACTGTTCAGTTTCACTAATCTACGATACCCCATTATCTCACAATCGATATCAAACACGTATATTTAAATCACTAGTAAATTTTGTATTTAATACTTTTTGTACTATAAATGTTGTATGCCCCTAAATAGTATTGAGGTCCAATCGAGCTTGTTACTCTAACTTTTGATGAATAAAGTTATAATTGATAACGGCTGTGCCAAGAGCAAATTGACTGTTATCCTCTGGAAACCGACCTATTCCCACTTCACATCTTAATTAACTGCTATTTGTCCGTCCACGCTGTGGTTGATGGATTGAACCACTTGTAAATGCAATTTTCCTATTCAAATGCATTTATTATTGTGAAATTTTTTCACACAAATTTAATACTTCCCGAAGAAACTATACTTTCCTAAACAATAAAAAAAATTTTTAATGGGTGTAATCTATCTAACAATGAAAATAAAAATAAATTTTTAATTATGTATTATTCGTCACCAAAAACCTTAGCATCTTATCATCTCATTTTTATATACGCGTGTGTATGCTTTTAATATTAGAAATCAATGCTCTGGATAAATTCAAATTTTTAAGATGAACTAATAAATTGAATATTAAAGTTCTATAGAATGTTCTTGTAATATATGTGTAAACTATTCTAAAAACAAGATGATTTATTACGTATTAAAATCAAATATATAAATAAATAAAAAATATTAACTTTTACAACGTTTAATGTGTAGAGGGATATTATAAACTAAAAGAATACTTACCTCTTCTGAAAAGAATATCAAAGACTATGGACATGTACAATATTATGAGTAATGGATAGATACCATGTTATGTTTTACCCACGCATCGGTCAATATTTTTAAGGCGGAGCAGGCTCATAAAGTGATGTCATTTTTTAACAATGGAATAAAAAAATTACCAGTTTTGAACAGTACTGTATGAATTAACTCGTCACAAGTTAAGCATGAATTTGGATAGAAATGATTGAATTCGATAGATTATATAATATAATTTACACACTTTGCTATGTATAATTATATCTTCTTGTTATTATACACTGGAAGGAATAATGAAAACGATGTGTTTAAAGATGTAGGACGGTCTACGTAGCTTGTAGCGAGTTTAAAAACCCCGTATTAAAAAATTATAGCTTAGTGCAGTATTATGTGGATGTGTGTGTGTGTGTGTGTGTGTGTGTGTGTGTGCGTGCGTGCGTGCGTGTGTGTGTGTGTGTGTGTGTGTGTGTGTGTGTGGGTGTGTGTGTGTGTGTGTGTGTTGTGTGTGTGTGTTATTTATATAGTTCAATGACAATAGATGACTATGAGTCTATTGGGTAGTTGGAACAATAGGCTTACCATTCAATCTAAAGACTTTATAAGGGTATATGGCAACTTTACTAAAAATTCAGAATAATACACTGTACTAAGTGCATATACATTTATGAGTACATTGCACAAAACATACAGAATGAGAATAACTATAATAAAGAAATAAGTTTATACAAGTTGTACTGTACTGAAGTTGAAATTAAAATGTAATTGAATACTTTTTAGACATTTCTTTGTGGTATTCATAAAATAAATTGGACAAAACATTTTAGTAGGGTATGAATAGTGTTATAGAATATCAAGTATCGTATTAATTGCCTTGATTAAACATCCAGAGATTGGGTTAATAATTGTCCTTGTCCTGATAAGCTACTAATAATTGCATCCGTCACGTAGCATCATTAACATAAAAGTTAACAATCAAAGTGAAGGCCCCTAGGGCAAAACCTTGGGTAATTGGATTGTGTACTTGCAGTAAAGCCAACCCCTAGCGTTTACCCTTATTATTAAGATACACCATGGCTTTCTTAATATTTTTCTACTGAAATACAGTGATAGTTACCATTTTAGAGTTTGCTGTAAGCTAAGATATATTCCCTTTAGTCCGTTGAAAGTATGGAAAACGTTATATCACATACAGTGTATTAATTTATGTATCACTTTTGTTATTTCCTGTTTCACTCACATTTGTTAATAGTAGTTCATAACGATGTTTATTTAATACTTTAGGTGGAGGATCTATCTATACATGAGTACTTTAATTTGCAAGATAAATAAGCGTATAAATAACTAACGTAGGACAAACGTGTTAAACAACGGGTATTTACAGTTAAATTTGTTTCCCCCAATTTTATTTAATATATTTGTCTTATTAATTCAACGCTACTATTAGGCAAAATTACCTGTTTGGATCTATTTGTACTAGCTATAAATCACAAACTAATACAGTTCGTGTATTTTACCTCGTGTTTTCACTCATTGTTCCCTTTAACTTATTCTCGGTAACAGAATGCAATTCTTCCTATAATGTAAATCTGCTTACTTTATTAGTATAATCAGAAGCCGTTTTAAATGGAAACTGTATTTATAAGCTGTGTGCATTATTTTGGATAGTATTAATTTCTGCTTTTGACCACAATAGATACATTTTATTGTATCCAGCGAGAAATCAAGCTAGAAGTTTATATTTGATAAGTTTTGAATATTGGTGAAGTAAATAAACCTCCTTCGACTCGTGACTAGTTCATTGATTAGTTCATTTTGTTATTTATTATGAAATTTAACAAATGCCCTTTATGTCAACCAAAACTAAACTTATTTATATCATTGCATATTTTGAATTATAGATGTTTTAATATTTCAAAACAATACATTTTACAATACATTATATAATTAAATACAGTGACATTATGTAGCATGACAGATGCATAATGTTTTATAAGCATTCTGTAATGGGAGAAGATTTTCAGGAGAATATCTTTGTATATTGCACGACATCACGTTATTATGGTCGTTATTTCGCTTACGAATTGTTTGACAGGATGGAAAGAGGCCTTATTTAAGCCTCTTTTAAAATATATTGCCACCATCAAAGTGTCACGTAGGGCCATAAAGAATAATCTATTGCAAAGTGAAGTTGTACTGATTGTAGCAATTTCAAAAATATCAATAATTACCTATAGCAAGTATGAGTCACATATTATTTCCAATTGTGATATTCTGTGAGAGAAAATTATACCATTACATTAAAATATAGCATAATTTTACTTTAATCGATCCTAATAAATTGAAGACATTTAGAGAGCTAGGTTAAATTTCATAGTGTTTTTTAAATCCAAGATACCTAATAGACAGTTTATTAACCTATGAATGAATAAACTATTCCTAGTATTTAATTGTTTAAAATACATTTCCTAAACAATTATTATATTTTTAAACCAATAATTATCATCAAAATCCCTGAAAAAGTATAAAAAAACTGAAGAATGAAACAAAAAACGAAAAGAAGAAATATCTCGTATCCATATAAGATGATCAATTAATTACATGTGTTTATACATGTATTTTTATGAACACTATGTAATAACACAGACTAATAGAGACGATTTAACAGTGAAAGTCTCAAGAGGTTTTTACTTTTATATTATTTTTATTTCAGCCTTCAAGCGTAGTAAGGTTAAATATTGTTTATTTAAGTTGCTTATATTCTGAAATGGGCATTTAATAACAACAATGATACTAAGTGATGAACTTATAAATACTTTTTTATGGGCTAAAAGTTAGAAAAACCCATCACCTGAGTGGCTGGAAGTAATTCCCTTATTTTGTTTGTCCTAACTGTCTGTTCGCGTGGAATCTCAATAATGAAGTATCTAAAAGCCTTAAAACTTAGTTTTAAAGCCTCATGACATACACAAAACATTACGATGATGGTGTTTTTATACTTATTTGTTGAGCTTTATTGATAATTTTCACATTGGGTATACCCAAATGGCTATATAGAGAAATAAATGTGTGCTTTTCACTCAACCAAAACTGATAATACTGTTTAGGACATTGTATTGTGAGGAAGTGAGCATTAAGATGTCACGCCGTTCTAAGCTGAACGCCTTGGATTTCTCATGTCACGCCGTTCTACAAGCTGAACGCCTTGGATTCTCACACTCGGAAGAATTCACTGCCAGATTTCATTTTGGTTGCCGTCAAATGCTCCGTACGGTTTATAATAATTCATTCAATACCAATCAATATGATAATATTTTTTATAAGGTGGCATAGGTTTCTTGGTTCTAACGGTTTCAGCTCATTACGACTATTTTTTACACTAAAAGTTTCAAACTGAAGGCTTTTTTCAATGAAGTAAACAATAAAAAATAAAAAAAAAGTTTCTAAATTATTTTTAAATTAAAAACACTCTAATTATTACCTAATTAGATCAATAGCTTCAACATTATTTTGATTTTAACGACAAACATGAGGGACTTAGAGAAAACTAAAAATTTTCATATAACATAATCTGAAGCAATTTAAAATTAAAAATTATAAATAAAATTAGAGTAATGATATATTTAAAAAAATTGTTTGTAATTTATTTAAACTCCTGAAAGTTCTGTAAATAGATTAATGACATTTGTATATGGCCAAATATGTATGTATTTCCAAAAACTTTTAAATGTATTGTGCAATATTTCTGATTATTACAAATATTTACAGGATAGTAACTTAACACTTGTAACACAAACTGTAGAAACTTATGAAATGTTTTGATATAATCTTGACAACCTTTAAGTTATATTAGTATACAAAACTTTTTTTTTTTCTTATAAATAGGTGACTAGATAATAGTTACACAGTATGTTGGAATCCAATTTTAATTAAATAAAAAAGCCAAGACCCTTTGCGAAAGTAATATTTATAACTATAGTTGTGCCTAACCAAAGCACTTTTATCATGTGCCTCGACTTAGAGCACGACTAAAAACAAAATTTTCACTAAGTAAACTACGGTATTTCTTTTATTATAAGACATTACAAGTCAATAACATTATTAGGTTAATGTATGCCGAAAATCTAGTTAGTGTGATAAAGACAACAAACATCAAGTAATTAACTACAAGCTCAATTTACATTGTTTTACAAAACAAGGAAATTAACTTCCAGAGAACTAACTAATGATGTTTGTCTTCCTTTCTCTCACTCAATACTGATTCAAAATACTTTCTTTAGGGCTGGAGAGTACATTGCATACAGTCTTTTATTCAAAAATCAAACATTAAATTAATGAAATAAAATTTTTTAGTAGTTTTTAATTAGAAAACATAAACTATAGAGCGACCTGATCTATATAACTGTAGTTGAGCATGTACTTTTCCAATAGTTTGTATCCATTCACTAGTAGACTAGCAGTCCGTGTTCTAAACTGCAACTCACAGTATCCTCACTTGTGCCATTACCATTTAAACAAGTAGGTGGGTATTTTTCTGTATTTTTAGATACATTTTTATGATTGGTTGATTCGAGGAACTGTTAAAATCTTAATTTCTGGTCCAGATATGTATGGTTTGTCCGTATGAGTTCTCATCAAGAGCGGACCTTATTATCATACTAACCGTGAAAGTTACCAAATTTCTCCCATTATGTAAGATGTTAAATTAACAAAACCCCAGGCCATTTTTTAAAAATTTAAAGTAAAATTGTTTTAAATTTCATAAAACCTGTAAATGAAAAGGGTATTTTGGAGAGGTGTAAGGTCTTAACTTGCTTTATGTCCCTTTCCCCAAATAGCCAATGTTTGATTCCCAATTTTTTTTTAATAATTAAAATTTATTTTAAGATTTAGAATACACCCCACAAAGTGCCCGATTCTTTATGTCCACTAAGGGATAAATTTTACTTAAGTTTTAAATGCATAAATAAAATATTATAGCAGTTATTGTTTAAAATATAAAAAGGAAAACAGGTTTTTAGTAATTTTACCAACTGTATCCCAAAATGGGAAATATACAATAAGCCCCTTTTAATAAGGAATTTAACTATTTATTTTAAAAATTATATACAAATGACATATAATTTGGCAATCTTAATTTTAAGTTAAAAACTGGGCTGATAAAAATTAAAAAACACGCCAAATTATTGTATAAGGCTAGTAATATGAAGTTAGCCTTAAATTTTTTTTTTATAAAATTTGTTAATTAATTTTTTTATAAAAGAATTTTAATAATTGTTAAATTAAATTTGGTTATTAATTAGTTTATTAATTGATTAATTTCATCTTACAAAATCAATAAACATTATTATTACAACGCTAAATTATCCCTCATTTATAATACTTTTAACAAGCAAATTTTTAAGGAGGAAATTTTTTTCTATTTTAAATAAATGGGTTCAAGATTTCACGGCAAGATTTACTTTAGTTATTAATACATAAAATTCAAAGGAAAATTTAAAATATTTGTAACGAGCATTGAGGTATATTTTGGGTATATTTTAAATTTTAAAATTACACTTTCTTTAAAAATTTTTTTTTAATGTAAACCAGTTTTAAAATTTTGATTACATTAATATTTATTGATATAAAAAAAAATTAAATTTATTTTTTATAATAAATAAAAGGCTGAGTTTGATAATTTAAACCTTAATTTCACCCGGGGGTTAAAATTTTCTGACAAATTCCCAATGGAAATCCGTATAACGGATTTAAATTTAATTTTTTAAGGAAACTGGAATCTTGTAAAAATTTTTTGGTAATATTGTATAACGTAATAAGATTAGAAAAGATAAAATATTTTATTCACCGGTAAAATTCCAAAATTTTCCTTGGGCCTTTAAACTTTAATACTTATTTGGGAAATTTGATTTAAAAATAAGAACTGAATGAATTGTTAAATTAATTTGTTAATTTATCTAATTTAATTTAATGAATAGACTTTTAAAAATTTAAAAATTAACGACATTTATATAAATTAACGCCTTACCTCTAGTAATCAATATCAAAAAGCAAATACTGAGCAATTTCCTTTTTTACTTTATAAATAAAGTAGGCCCAAATTTTCCTGGAAAATATTTTTTAAATTTTAAATTTTAAAATAAAATTTTTGTTTTAAAGTATATTTTTTAAATAATATAACGTAAAACAGTCGACCCAAAATTGTAACATAATTAAAATTTTATTAAAAATTAAATAAAATATTTTTTAAAAAATAAAAACTATATAAAAATTGTAAGACACCAATAATTTATTTTTAAAAAATAATATGAATCTTTGTTTTGGTTTGTATAGGTTACAAAGAAGTTACTATTAAAACCCATAAATTGCAGTTTGGATTAGGAATATATTCAAACCAAAATTTTACTCACTTTCAATTATTTTTTTTTTAAATTTTTAAGTAAAATGCCATATGAAGGAAATAGATTTTTAGGGTTTAAATTTGAATAAAAATAATATTTTAATTTCAATTGGTGTTGAAAAAACATTATATTTATTCCTTTTACTAATTACAAATTTATTAAAAACCCCTTTATGATAAGGGTTTGGAATGTATTGGGAAAGGAAAATTTAGAAATTGTAAAAACATTTCAATTACATTAGTAATTTTATCTACCCAAAACAATATCAAATAATTGGTTTGGAGATTTTAGCTTATAAGATATTTCAATTAAAAAGAAATTTTTTTTAAATTTTCAAAAAAATTTCTTAAAATTTTATATAGACTTAAAAAAATTTTTTGCAAAATTAATTTATTGGGATTTATTTTGTTTAGTTAACCCAAATTTCGTCATAACTTACTAAAAATTTAATTTATTAAAAAAAATTCATTAGGGAGTTTTATTTTACACATAAAAAAAATGTATTTTAAACATTTATTCATTCGGTGTTTCTTTTTAAATTTCTGAATTAAAATAAGAAAAATAATAAACACCAAAAATAACAACAAATTAAACTTAAATTCTTTACATATTTTAATTTTTTTAATTATTGCCTTTTCCTCTTTATTTTATCCCCGGTTTCAAAAAAATTTACAATTTAATTTTCCCATTCGATTAAAGGAACAAGGCATAAAAATTTTAATTTATCCCATTTATAAATTTCTTAAAGTAAAAAGTAGGTTATCCCAAATGTTGGGTGTTTTCTAGTTACGTGCAAATTCTTATTTTTTTCTTATTTAACGATTTTTCATATAATAGTAGTATGGTATTTTTTATTAAACATAATACAAAAATCTTTGCACCATCCCTTAATAGATGAAATTAATCTCGGTAAGACAATCAATGTGAAAAATTTAAATTTATTAAATAAAAACCAAAAATTAAACGTTTTCAAACTGCATAAAACTTAAAATTGGAAAAATGTATTTCATATGCTTTCATAGAAATACTAAACTAAAAAAATATTTTCATATTGTAAAAAGGCTATCCAAAAATAGATATTTTAAAAAAAATTTATTAATTCAATTAATTTTTACATTTTTGATTCTGAAATTCATCAAAAAATTTAAATTTAAAAATTTTTATAAAAAAAAAAAATTTTTTACTCAAAAACAAAATACAACTAATTTGAATCCAAAAATTGAAACATAACCAATACAAAAAAATTAACAAATTTAAATATCTATTTTTATAATTTTAATTTTCCATCCTTTAAAATTCAACTGGTTTTACTATAACTTCAACATAAAATTTCCTCATAACATTTAAATTTTACAAATTATTAAAAATTTTAAATAAATTCAAACACTTAAAAATTAATATTTAATGAATTTTTTAACTTTACATCCCCCATTTACCCCATAAAATATTTTAACAATTTTTTTAGCAGCTTATCCAAATAGATATATTTTTCCGTAGAGATTTTATAGGTTTGTAAAAAAACCCAAAATTTGCTTATAAAAAATAAAAATTTTTTTCCCTAAATATTAAATTCTTTTTTTAAAAAATAACATAGGGGGGGGGGGGGGGGGAAAATAATGTAAAGTTTGTAATTAATACAAAATAAAACTTCTTTTATTTTTCACCTATACTAGTATTAAAGTGTTATACACTTTTTAGGGATTTCATATTAAATAGGGTTTAAATAGAAAAATGAATCACTAAAAATTTAATAATTAAAAATATTTTCGTAACTTCTAAAACCTTAATAAGTTTTAATAATTAGGAAATTTTAAAAGGCAATAAAGAAACACATTCTGGTTTTTTTTCTTCCCACCAAAGTAGGTTTCCAAATTTAAAAGGGTGTTTTAAATTATGGAAAAAGGTGTAGTAATACAGTTCTTTACATATATAATTTAATAATTTAATTTATTTATTTTTAAATATATATATTTATTTTAAATAAAATTTTTAAAATAAAAAAACATTTAAATCTACAGGATAGTGGGGGTTTAAGGATTTTTGGCATTTATTATAAATTTATAAGAATTATTTATTCAAAACCTAGTAATAAAAGGTTAAAATTTTTTGAATTTTGGAAACATTTAAGTTTTTAAAAACTGTTTTTCATAGTACTTTGAACAAGGGGTTAAGCTTTTCAAAGTGAAATTAGGCGGGTAAAATTTAAAAATTTTTCCCCGGGTGGAAATGGCTTGCAAAATTTTTGAAAACAACCTTTTAATTTTTAAAAATTCGTTTTTCCTTATTTAAATATGGGAATTATTTTTTATATTAAAAAAAAAATTTGAACTTTTTTTATGTTTTTAAAATATTAAATGGCCATTCAAAATTCACATTTAAGTAAACTTAAATATTTGTAAAAATTTAATATTTTAAAAAAAATTTTCTTGACCGCAAAAGTATTTCTCCCATAACCCGCTTTTTTGCCGAAAAATGTCATTACCCGGCTTTTATTTCATAATTGTTTTTAAAATTTGGCCATCGTCTAAAAATTTCCCCCAATTAATTTTTTGTCCCCAAACCCAAAAATTGTTGAAAATTTTTAAGGGATAAAAATTCTTGAATGTTAATAAATAAACCAAACAAATGCTAAGTTTTGTTTTTTCTTCTAAAAGGTCCCAAACTGTTAAATTTATTGGTGTTTTAATTATTTTAAAAAACATTATGAAATCTATGCTTTTAAATAAAATTTTTTTTAAATAAAAAAATATTTTAAAAAAATTTAAAGTTTTTTCCTAAATTCAAAAACAAAAGGGTTTTTAGAAGTGAGGAACATGGTTGTTTTTTTATTAAAACTTTTTCAAATTTTTTCAATATCCTTTCAAAAAATTTGAAAAAAATTTAAGTTAAAAACAAAAAAAATTTTAATTTATATGGAATAAAGAAGGTTTAATGACCATTGAGTTTCAAAATAATAATTTTTAACTGAAATTTCAAGAGGGTATTTTTAAAAGGATATTAAACTCACGGTCAGAATATCCGGGTTTAAAATTTTTAGAAACCCCATTTTTGACTTTCTAAAATCTTTGTCTTATATTTTTTTGAATAACTTTTTTAATTTAATGAAAAATTAAAAAAATTTTTTTTAATAAATTTAATTTCAAGTTTTAATGCCTTAATTTCATATCACAAAAATTTATTATACGTAATTAATTTTTGTGGCAAAAAATTTTAATTTTAAATTAAAATAATCGAACAAAAATTGTCCCCGGACTGAAAAAAATTTCATATGCTAAATTGCTAATTCCAAAAGAAGCCATTTACAGTAATTATCATGGCGTATTTGTCCTTATTGCAAATTATGTTTGTGGGGTTCCAATCGGCAAAGGGAGTACTTTTTTGTTAATGTTTTTTAATTTTTAATTAATAATAATAATAAATCAAAAAAACTATTTTAGATAAAAAAAATTATTTTAAACTCATTTTACTTTAATTTTTTAAATTTTGATTTTTAAAATTTAAAATTATTTTCCGAAAAATTGAAAATATTTTTTACTTGTCCTATTGATATAATCATGATAAAAAATTTTTCAATTAATCTTTATACTGTTAAATAAATACGTCAACATTAATAGGATTTTAAAAATTTGGCTTTTCCCTTTTCTTTTGTTGTTTTACAATAAAAGTTTGTACTTTAAAAAATGTGTTGAAATTTAGCGCAAAAATAAATCTTTTTTATGATATATTTTAAATTTTCCACTTCTTGAAATAAAAGTATTCTTTGTAAAAAAAAACTCCTTTTATATTAATTATTAATTCAATCTCCCTTAAAACTAACGGTTTTTAATACTGGTTTTTTTAAATTTTTAAATTAATTCGACATCGGAATTATTCTATAAATTATTATCAATATGTAGTTAATAATCAAAAAATTTGAATATATGGTAATAAAATTTAAAGGTTTGTTAGATATTCGAAACCTTTTAAATTTAATAAAGATCTTATTTAAATGTAGATGTTTAACTTTGAGGCTTTAAGGACTTTATAAAATTTAGCAAACAAAGAAATTTAAATTTTTCCTATCTTGTTTAAATTACCAAAACATTGTGGGCAAATATTTTTTTGTAATAACTTAATTTTTTTAAATTGCACGTTAAAAAATTGGAGTTTGTAAAATATTATTTCTTTTAAGGGATTTTTTAAAATTTAAAACGTTAATAAAAAATTTTTGGGAGGTAAAAATTATGCATCTAGGGCATCAAAATCAATGATAGCTATTTATATTCTCCCCTATTTTACCCCGGACATCCCAACAAGAAAACAAATAACGTATTACATTTTTTTTTACAAAACATGTTTTTGCTCCCATTTTTTTTCCTGAATAATACTAAAATTACTTTTAATTATGTAAAAAATAAAGTTTTTTTATTATAATTGGTCTGTTTATAATTCCACAAAAAAATTTTCTAAATACTAGGAAATTTTTTAATGTTTCAAAGGCTTAATTGGGGTAATTTTCTTTTCTTTTTTTTGGAAACATTTTGAATAAATCAAGAATTTTTTTGTTAATAAAAAACAAAATCAATATTTCAAGAATTTTATCCCTTTAAATAATTTCAAATAATATTTTGGAGTTAATGTTATCTGGGAAAATAGTTTTTTATTTTCCCGTCCGTTTGTTAAAAATAAATTTCCGTGAAAAACTTTAGATCTTTTTAAATTTAAATCCCAAAAAAAAATTTATTGTGAGCCTGAACCAAGATATTAAGAACATCATAATTAAAATTTCCAACTCCTTCAGATTTAAATTAATTAATCTTTCCACTTCGTTTTGAAAACCTCCCCAATATATACTGGAGTTCCCAATGGGGCCACCGGGGGGTTACTTGTTGGTTGTTTTTATGGGGTACTTTTGCTTTTGGTTGTTGTAATTTCCCGTCTGAAAATTTTTTTTTATTGGACTTAAAATATTTTAAATTTAAATCATCTATTATAAATTTATAATTTTAAATTAAAGGAAAAGCATAAAGATAAATTTTATTAAATTTCAAATTTATGTATTTACTATTCCCAAGTGAAATTGTTAGATTTGAAAAATTAATCTTATTCGATTTTAAAAAAATTATCATTTTTAAAATAAGATAAGGCAAAAGTGTACCCCAAATTTGGGCATTTTAAAAATTTTTAAACATAATTTTAATTTTTTATATTGAAAATTTTATAAAAATTAGAATCTTGATTCACAATTTTCTATTAAAACCCCTAAAGCCCCTTTAAAAAAAAAACTTCAATTTAAATATTCGTCATTTTTCAAGTAACTCTGTTGGTTTAAAATATGTAAAAGGGGATCCAAAAAATTTTTTAAAATTTGTCCAATTTTAGGGACGACCGAAAACGAATAATTTAAAACCCAAATTTTTGTTTTTCAATTGATAATTTAAAAAAGTGGTACTTTTTTTACCTTAATGTAAAATTTTAAGGTATAATAATGTTTCTTTTTTATTAAAATTTTTTACCAAAGGCTAGAACATTGTTCATAATTTTAGGGGGAAAAAAGAAATTCCAAGTCAGGGGGGTGTGTACTTAAATATACCTACTATTCAATATTATCGGACGATACACAAAACTTTGATCAAAACCCAAACTTTATAACATTTGTTTTTTACCCAAATTTTCTTGTCACTATACTTTTTAAATTTCAAAATTATTTTTTAAAACAAATTTACATTTTATAAATAATTAAAATAAAATCAATTTTAATCTAAATAAAATTAAAATTTTAAAAAATTCAAATATAACTGGAATTCGTTGATAAAAATGTGAAATTTTCAGGTTATTTTAAATTTCAATTATTTGGCCGTTTTTACAGAGACACAATTTTTGGGGTTAATAAATAAAGAACCTTAAAAAATAAGATAAACGTCTTAGAATAAATTCCCCCAATTGATATTTTTAGAAAATTTTGCACTCATTTAATATTTTTTTACTCTTCTTGGCATTTCTTCTTTAAATAGCTCACACTTTTAACGTAAATAAACGTCATATCTATTCCTAGTTTCTATTTCGGCTGGGGACCCAAACCCTTTAGAGTCAGGACATAAAGGGGCCCATTTTATCATTGTTGCTTTTCCCATCAAATCCAATGTTGATTACATTGGGGTTCCCCTTTAAACCACTTTTCCACAGAAATTAAATATTTTGGAAGGTATTTTGGGGTTTTAAATTGTTTTTTGGGGGTTTTAAAAATTTCGGTGTTCCAGGAAAATCAAATTTTTTTTAATTTTAATCTTGAATCATTAAATAACCCTATTTCTTTTATTTTATTTATATGGGTTTTTATTATTAAACATAATACTAATATTTAAACTTCAATTTTCCCAAATATTATAATTTACTAACAAAATTTTTAAATTCAATTGTAATATATATTTATTTTGTTACACTCTTTACTCCAGTAGTTTATTCAATATCTTACTTCTAATTAAATAATTTAAGTGCACGTGATAAGTGTAAGATGAAAATTTATTCGAGAAAACGTTATGAATATTTTAGGATGTTAACAATGTGTCTAAAATTTATAACATAAGAAACAATAATTGTTCGACATTACTATATAAAATAGTATTCTATAGACGTTAATACTGAGTTGTAATCGTGGTTAACATGTCAAATACTTATTACAAACAATTATTACAAAGCATGTCACATACGATCATGCTTATTCAATGCATTGGAATGTAGAACTGCAGACAGTTTAAGCTTGGCTTTTTGGCAATGCAAGAACAACATGTTTCAAATATTGTGTTCTACTAATTAAAAACTAACTTTACTATTAGTTAAGTTTTTCGCATCTAATCACTTTGATACGTTGCTAGTACAATTAAACTCTTAAAATAAATTTTTTTTAATTTATGTAAAATGTATGCTTTATAAAATTATATTATAAATCTATTTTTAAATAAAAATTATCTATGTCTAGTATAAATTTTTCCTCAAGATTTCATCCAATTGTAATTTCTTAAAAGTATAGACGGACTATTCCTTGAGCGCTTCTAAAATTAAAAGAGTGTATAAATGAAACAAAGACAGTGCTGTGGGTATTAAATTCTGTGTAATATATCTAAGTATATATTTTTTAGTGTAAATTCAAATCTCTTTTCGGTTGAAATTCCAGTATGCAATTATTCTATGTATTTATTTGAACAAATGTTTTACTTTATTGTAGTCACTCAAAAACAATGCTGTGATAAAATTAAAACCTCAAACGCCTATGGACTCAATGTTTTATGATGCGCGTTTATAATTGTATGCATTGTTTAGAGTTATTCATTATAATACTTTAAATGATAAATACTACAAAATTGCATATTAAAGTTTATATAAATCCTCATTTTAGTATACAAGTCCAAAATGTAATGCGAATTTAGAGTTTGTGATTGTGGAAGTATTAAATATATTTACGAAACTCTCCTCCAGTAGATACTTGACGAAGAGTGGCAGGCATTGAAACTAATAATATAAAAAAAGTTAGTTACTTACCCATTTACTAATCGACGATGACACGTTGGTCTATCTTTTCCTATCCAAACAAAGCTTAATATTACTAATTCTCAAACAATCTATTAGTATCTATTATATCACTCTCAGCTTACAGGCTTCTCTGATCTATCCAGTGACGTCGGTATCCCGCCTCCTTAGTGAAGATTTAATGTTTTATTAATAAGCGAAGGGAACCTAAATTTTGACTAAATCAAGTGAATATATATTTAATTAGTATTAAACTTATTATTTGTAAAACCAATCAGATTAAAATTAAATACGAAATGGGTAATATGGTTAATATATATATATATATATATATATATATATAATATATATATATATATATATATATATATATATATATATATATATATAAATGTAATTTATTTGGAGTAATTTTTTTGATAATCACTGTCTGATTGGATTGTGTAATAAGTGATATGAATATAATTAGAAAATAAATTATGTTTATATTATTATATATTAGTGTTAAGAAACTATGTACCAAACTAATAATTGCAGGAAGGATGTACCACAATGGGTCTAAACAAACATTTTATAAAAAAGTCTTTTGTTAATTTTTGGAAGCACATACGCGCAGATAATAATATAATATAGAATATAAAGCCATGTTTAATAAAATAAAATAATGTTATTTTCCTACCGAGATTTTCTTATTGGAAAAGAGCCGTGAACAGAACTTTGAAACAGCATGGAAGAAATTTGCTGGGCCACAATCCTACTGAAAAAAAGAATTTAAGTTCATCTTCGCTAATAATATTAGTTGTTGTTGTGAAATGTATTCTTGTAACAGTTGTAAATTCTGTTAATGTTAATATGAACATTTTATTAAGATTCATCATTAATAAAATATTATAATGTGATTCCTAAAAATCCCGTCCCACACATTTACTTTTTCTGGGTGTTCGGTGCAGCGTCACGAAAAACATGGGGATTTTATGTGTCCCAGTACATGCTGTTGAAAAAAAAATAGATTTTATCGCTGAACACAACGTTTCAAAGAGAAAATGGATGACCGGAAATTAGTCCTTCCATTTCCTCACAAAAGTTTAGATGACGGTCTGGATCGTCTTCATTTAACTCTTGTACAAGCTGAATTTATAAGGGTAAAATTTATTTTTGTTCAGTAAGCATACCACAGACCCTAGGAAAACGTCACAAAGATTTGCCTACTGATCTGGTGGACTTCTGCGGATCTTCAATATGTTGTGTAACAATTTCAACTGGTTTGCCTTTGTGCTTAGCGTGGAACATCTGAAATGGATCCGGATGCACTAAACTTATTTAGTAATATACTTAAGTATTTATTTTTTCACATTTATTCCCTCCAATGGTACATATACCTGGTGGTTCAGCCTATTTTGTGGCTTCTGCAGACTTGCATTCAAAAATTTCGAAATAAATAATTTTTCAATTTATGTAAGCATTATTATTGCGCGAGCGCAAGGTAAACGAAGACGGCCGCGATCAGCTGGTAAGTTTTGTTTTGTAAAATTTTTGTCTGGTCACCGTCAGGAGTATAAAATACTCACTGAATGAATAGGGAAATCGGCTGCTTTCAACGATACCCAATATAGCATTTTTAGTGAAAGATGGACATATGAAATATTGAAAATAAAACAGTTGACGATGCAGCGGCATTGAACCAACGCGGCTACGTGAATGCTGCCGCCGCATCGGCAATAAACAATCGGAGGGTAGATGCTCTAAACTTCTTTATTAATACTGATAAGTATTTATTTTTTCACATATATATATATATATATATATATATATATATATATATATATATATATATGAAAAAATCCCATAGTGTGTTATGTAATTAATATGTATATATACAGGGTGATTCATGAAGTTCTCCCCCCACTTCTACAGCACATTTTACTAGTAAAAATAAATGAAAAAATGTTATATAAACATAGGTCCGAAAACGCTTCGTTAGCGAGTTACAGCTAGCGAAAGAATTTCGCCTGAATTCCTGGGTAAAGAGTAAAATAAAGCCATACTGAACTTTTGGAAAGGTTAATTAAGTTAAGAAATATCGTGGATTCTTATGTATTTTTACCTGATAAAGCTAATAAAATAGGTTTGAGAACTGTACCTATAGTAGTTTTTGAGGGATTCAGGGTTAAATGCAAAAAATTGGGGCACGAAACAACGTTTTTTTAAGTTTGATGTACAATAACTTTGTTAAATTGGTAATAAATACATAAAATCAACAAACATTAATTGTAGAGAATTTAATTCTGAGAAAATTGATATAATCAAAGTCTAAAATAAAACAGAAATAAGTACCAAAAAATCGATTTTATTCAGTATAATACATTACTAGTTTTTAAGAAAAATTAATCAGGTTGGGCCAACCGTACGCACCTTTTTATAATAGATGTTCGAAAATGAGGCCATCATTATCAATACATTTTGCAGCACGTTTGTGTATTGATTTTGTTGCGTTTCTTAATTTTTTCAGGACTTCCCTGTATCTGCACAGCCGAATCCATAATACGGGCAATTAATTCTTCACGAGAGAATTCACTTTTGTCTTGTATACAATGTCTTTCATCCATCCCCAGATGCAATAATCCAATGGAGATAGATCTGGTGATCTTGGTGGCCAAGGGTGAGGCCCTCCACGACCAATCCAGTGTCCAGGAAATTGATGATTTAAGTAAGCAGAAACGGCACGTGAAAAGTGGGGAGGTGCTCTGTCATGCTGGAAGTACAAATTTTGTCTGAGATGTAAAGGAACATTCTCTAACAGCTGCGGCAAATCTTCTTGAAGGAAATGCAAATAGAACTCAGCATTTAGGCATCCAGGTAATATGAAAGGTCCAATCAGCCGATTGTGCAAAAGGCCACACCAGACCATTGACACTAAATCGGTGTTGAAAGTTCTGTTCCACTACCTCATGTGGATTTTCTTCTGCCCATGAGTGTTCATTGTGCAAGTTATTGACACCATCCCGAGTGAATTGTGCCTCATCCGTAAACAAAATACGCTTGTAGAGTTGATTATTAATATTCAAAAAGTTGCAAAACTCCAAGCGAAGCGGACCATCCCCTAGCTGTAGATGTTGAACCTTTTGTTTATGAAACGGATAAAATTTGTTTCGATTAAGTGACCTCCACACCCGTTGACTGCGAAAACTCCTATCCGCCTAGAAATACGTCGTGTACCTACACCTGGACTGCGATGAACACCATTAATAACAATATCATCATCAAGTTGGACAGCTCGTTCATAATTGGTTCTAGTACTTGGTAGTGATCCTGTTTCCCGAAGAGTACAAAAAGTTCCTGAAATTGTTTTGGTATCTGGAATCCTCCTATTAGGGTAACGTAGTTCATATTCTTCTACAGCAGCTCTAGCATTACCATTACAGTAACCCAAAATAAAAACCATATCAGCGTATTCCTCTGATGTAAATAAGTAAGGCATTTTTTCGCTGAATAAACAATCGAATTATAACTCACAGAAAAATTGCATTTAATAACACGATTCACAGAACCCGATCTCCTGCTGTAGCTTGCAAAACACCACTAATACACAATTCTAACATAACAGTACAGAATACCATTGTTGATCAGCTGTTATTCGTGCGTTACCAACTTAGAAATTAATAAAACAAAAAACTGCATTTCGATGATTAGTAAACAATAATGGGAAAATGTTTGCTTCATTTATTTTCGAACATTTGATGTAAATTTTTATTAAAAAAAAAATACAACGTAATAAAACATGATATTTTTATTTAAAAACAAATTTATTTAACAGTTCATCTTGTTTTCTCAATTTATCTCATCATTAAGGAACAAACATTTTGTTTTTGTTTTATTTTAACTAAATACCGTACGGTATTTCTTTACAGCTAGTAATATATTATACTGAATAAAATCGATTTTTTGGTACTTATTTCTGTTTATTTTAGACTTTGATTAAATCAATTTTCTCAGAATTAAATTCTCTACAATTAATGTTTGTTGATTTTATGTATTTATTACCAATTTAACAAAGTTATTGTACATCAAACTTAAAAAAACATTGTTTCTTGCCCAATTTTTTGCATTTAACCCTGAATCCCTCAAAAAACTACTACAGGTACAGTTCTGAAACCTATTTTATTAGCTTTATCAGGTAAAAATACATAAGAATCTACGATATTTCTTACTTAATTAACCTTTCCAAAAGTTCAGTATGGCTTTATTTTACTCTTTAACCAGGAATTCAGGCGAAATCTTTCGCTAGCTGTAACTCGCTAACGAAGCGTTTTTCGGACATATGTTTATATAACATTTTTTCATTATTTTTACTAGTACAATGTGCTGTAGAAGTGGGGGGAGAACTTCATGAATCACCCTGTATAAGGGTGTGCAACATTGAACAGCTTCATGGTATTTTTAATTCAAAGCCTCGATATAAAAACATTAATTTCTATCTTATCGTCATGACTACAGGACATTATTACTCGTAGGCAGTAATAGTTTGAGAATATTATTTAAAAGTAAGAATGACCAAGCAATTAATAATCAATAGCCTTAATAACACTAAAAAACACAGAAATATATAAAAAACACTTCACAAAGCAATAAATACAGTAAAACGATACTATTTGATAATGATGTGATCCACTCTGCTGGAAAAGCCCGGTAAGTCCTTGTAAATAAACTTCTTATCATAGAACTATCTGTACATGTATTTCTATATATGATTATTCAGTTAAATATACATTTATAGTTGTTAAATGAGATTATTTTTTAATTTAATTCAATGAAGTGTTAAGTTGCTTCCTCATTGTTACGACAGTGTGTGACCAGGATAGGGTTCCTTTTTAAGTTTTTTATTTATTATATAAGTAGCTTCAACATTCAATAAGAATATTGATCACAATTCTGAGCAGGTCAGCCCTCTAAATGGACCAATAATTCTAATTGTTTATCTCAATAAAACCCCAATTTTTGTAATTTTTTGTGAATTTTGTTTCATAAACTAGATGTAGATAAACTGTATGTAATTACTCTCCTGTTACAGAGTCCAGTTATAATTTTGTGTAATTAATGTGCATAATTAGTTAGATACACAGTGAAGTGACGTATAATTAATTATTTGCTATAACTTGCTAGATTTTTGCATTACTTTACCATATCCTTTATTATATTTAGTAAACGCACAGATTAACAATTCTTGTCATATGTAAAATCCTTCTTGCATTTTTGTATTATGATTTGTTCATATAATATATTATATTAAAGAATAAGGTCTTTTTTGACAGGTTAAGGTAGGTGAATAATGTACATTATACACAATAAAATGTACATTAATATTAGGTCATAATACACCATTCCTACAAATATTCTGAAATCACCTGTGTGATTACTCTGCATCCTATTGAAGGAATGCTGTATTCAAATTATTAATATTCTTATTGGAAAATAAAGGGAAATACACGCTTTATTTTAATAGCAATTTGATTAAACATATATTTAAAGCAAACATGATTAGATATATTGTGATAACATGTATATCCTCTAATTTGTATGCATACTATGATGATAGGACCTCTGTAGTGGAATTTATGGATAACAGGATAGTTGCTATTGCACCACGTGCAGTTATTATGTGTATCGATATTACAAATACATACATTATTGTACACGTGACATGTCTACTGAAGATGTTTAAGTCTAGTGTAGCAGTGTGCTTAGCATAAGTACTGTTTTCGTCAAAATGTTTTGTTTTGTGCGAAATACAGTGAAATAAATTTCATAAACAAGGTAAAAATTTGTTTATTTTTGTGCAACATTATTGCTTACTAGTTCACTCTCATCATTGATCAGAATTTTTTTTAATGCAGCAGTAGCTTAAGAAATAAATGAACAGTAAATGAACTGAATATATGGCAACTAAATAATTAAAATTAAACTTAACTATTGCACTGTGTCTTTAGATAATTGTATGTGATTCTTTTACAGTCCGCAAAACATAACAAATCAATAGAAAGTTTTGACATTTTATTTTATTCTTAAATTGAAAGCAGTTGTCATGTAATGAATATGCACCACAACTTCCAATGTAATATTTTATAAAATTTGTTATACCTCCTAATGCAAATTTACCCACCATTATGTTGATACTGAATTTCTCGCTACCGACCTTGTAGATTTTTTGGAACAAATAAACATAGCTTTAAGCCATCAATATAGTTTACTGAATTAAATTGTTAGTAATCATTTATCATGTTATTATTTACTGGTTCAAAATAATCTAACATTTTTTTATAGTATTTTGTATTAGGACACAATTTTTTCAGATTCTGGGTCACCAATAATACGTCCAAACATAATTATTTTACAGGCTACCATTTAAGTCTATTGTTGGTAGATTTATTATCTATCAGGTCTTATATTGAGGTCAAAAAAGTCGTACTTTTTCATTGTTCCTCATCCCTCAGTGCAAAATCATTTTATTGAACAAGCTTCGTTAAGAACGCTATCTTCATTGTCTTTAAATAAGATCAAACACAAAAATGTTTCACTCATAGATTTATTTCAAACCACATTTAGTGTCACGGAAATTGCTGAAATTGCCTTCAAAATTCCATCTCTATAGCGCTTTCGTTTCTTGATATTTTATGCTATTTCAAACAGTTATAAAGAAGATTAGACCTAAGGAAATGTTTTTTACTAACAAGATCAACAGGGGGAAAAATTGTGTTATAGTGGTGATATATGAAATGAATGGTAGGCTTCAACGAAAATCATGAATCTCATGGATGGAAATTTGCAATAATCAAACGTTTTATTGTCTGAGTAGAAATACATTTTAGTAAATATCTAGGTTTTGCATGCGACTTCGCATGCAATTTAAAAAAATTTAAGACCGTAGCCTTTAAGCCTTTGTAATCTACATCTAGACTAATGTATCTCCGGTGCCATAAGCTAAGATTGATTTGTTGTCCCGATAAAAAAAAGTTTATATGGGTAACAATTAAGTCTTAGAACGAATTTATAACTTTTAAACAACAAAAGATTCACAACCAACTTTGGCATACCTTTACTGGTAATAATAACCTAGTTTTTTGAGTACATGTTGATCGGATGTCAACTTTGGTATGGCTCTTCGGAGGTAAGAAGAAAATCGTTGAATGCAGCCTATTTTGACTTGTAGATAATTTTTAAAATCTAGTTAAATTGAATATAATGCCGCAAACCGGACCGTCAAAGTATGACCTAGTGCTGTTTAAATTTTAAACAATGTTTAATACAGTGTATTAATACTAATTCTACGTTGAAAGTTGTAGTAAATGCTTATTTGAGTAAAATTATTTTAAAGTAGTTGTTCAAAATATTCGCTTCTGGCCGTCTCAAAATGTGCTAACTGCTTATAAAAGCTGGTTACTGCATTATAATGCATTCTCAGGGAATAGCTAGAAATTCCTGTACCATCCTATGTCTGATTTCGAATAGTAATATAAGTTTTAATTCATTACATGGTTTAACTTTGTCACTTGGATAAATAGTAGTACAAATTAGATAGTAATTTTGTCTTTGAAATCTGCATTGCTCAGCACTGTAAATTTAATATTTTTTAAATTTAATCTTAAAACATGTTTCTGCCTCCTTGGCGAACTACAGTTGAGAATATGAACAGCTGTTAATGTCAGTCCACTTTGCATTAGGTGCCGTAAATATTTTAAGTATTTTCTCAAACTCTTAAATATTCCTAGAAACTTTTGTTACTTTTCTTCATCGAAACGAATATATTAAAAATAGTCATTAGCCGAGTTGTACCATCCGTTCTTGAGATTATAGTTTAGCAACACAATTGGAGATTCCTTTTCTTTTATAAGAATATTTAGTGTCTACTGTGTATATTTTACAAGATATTTTGAACCAAAGTAGGATAACCAAACTTACAACACATAGTCAAGTATTTTTATCTTCCATAACACCGTAATATTAAATTACACGACGTCTTGAAATGGTGCCTGTCTGCTATATCATAAACTGAACATGTTCCAGACTCAAACTAAAATGTCCCCAAAAAATAGCATTGAAGTAACTAGGCAAAATCAAATAATGCAAATTCTTATTAATAGTATAAGAATTTAATAAAATTGTTTGGAACATAATACCGAGACGATACATTTCTGAGGAAAGCTAAAACTAAACTTCAATATTGCGAGTCTGTCTTGGTGTCAAGTTAAGTATTCTATTGACCTTTAGAATACTATGTTAATACTTCTTGTACTCCATAATGGATCATGTTCTCAATCTTCCTTCGCTGTGTCTCCAGCGTTCTTTTGCTACTTCAGAACATATCAAGTTCATGTCAGATAAATTCTACAGCAAATAAGTTCTTTGTTCTGATTCAATAGCTTCAATAACTTTATTAAGAATTTATTTATATACTTCTTTGTTAAATTTAAACAAAGAAAACATAAAGTGCGGTATTTATATAACTATATTGTCTATCATATAGGAAATGATTTACAGAACTCTGCTTGTAATGTTTATAATAATGGTGGAGAATCGAGAATAGATTGATGAAGAAAGAGGTTAACCTTACGAAGGGTATATGTTTATAAATGCCCAGAACCTTATAACTTATTTCAAATATTGCTTAGTTACAATAGCTCCATGCATATATACCTTTATCCCTTTTTATTTTACTTATCACCAATAAAGATACTGAAAATTATCTTAATTGTTTTTAATTTCATCTGAAAATAAGCTTCTTTGTCTTTACAAATAACATGAGTAGGTGTTGTTTCAATTATTTGTTAACCTCAATCACCAGAGTTGTAGTGGATGTTACGTTTTTAAAGCGTTTGCGATACTTTCCTATTTCTAAATAAAACTTGAAGTCGTTGAAAAAGACACAGTTTTGTGAGTTCTTGCAATAATAATACATTACGAGGTTGCCTTGCAAATACTGATGAAACTACGTGACGGTGCATAATGAAGTATAAAACGATGTAACGATGTATCGAAAAGCCCGAAAAAAGTGACAAAAGAATTGTTACAAGACAGATGGCTGAAGGGTTTTTCAACTTTTTGTCTCCTAACTTGTTATAGTTGTTCCTTAGATAAAAATTAACGTATAGGCAGATAGAAGGACGAACATACAGATAGTTACAATAAGAGCTGGCCAGATCCCCTAATAAATATACCAGCCGTAGTCTGGGTAGACTGTAAACGAAAGAATGAAGACGTTTTTTGCATTAAACTCTGGACATTTTCAGAAACATAATACACAAAATAATAATTAACTTGCGCTCTTTCCCAGTGATATATAGTGATATTCACAGACTTAAAAAATTAAATTGTGTTTTTTTTAATATCTTTTATAATATTACAAATTATAATAAAGGTGTTTTACCTACCACTTCGAAAACGCAAGTTTTATTATTATGTTTAATACTTTTTGACAAAATAGAGTGTTTTTGATACATTTAGCATATCATGTTCCTCACAAAACCGGTATATTAATAAGAAAATAAGTACTTGAAAAATATTATACTACACACACACAAATACGCGTGCGTGCGCGCGTGTTTGTGTGTGTGTTTGTGTAGTATACATCTTTTCTTAAGATAGGTTTTTGGGGAACTGGAGTTTTCCAAATGAGGATTCCACGAATGATATCATATATCCTTCTATTACAACTAAAAATAGCTCAATAGCGCCAGTTAATAATCATCAACTAGATACGCAGTTTGTAATTATGTATTAGGTTAGTTTTTGCCTGAAGAAAGGATCAGATTGCAGATCTCGAAACGTAGTGTTACTGATCTTTTGTTTCACTGAACGATGGCAAATGTCCGGAAAAAAATCCTATTTCCTTCACAATCCTTCCATCGTCAAAAATAAACTTCGGACATTTTATTATTATTATTTTAACTGTAGTGTAGACTTTATAATCAGAATCATACGGCAAATACTAATTGTTAAAAACTATCAATTATCACTCCGTATTCTTGGTGTTGTGTTACAACCAGACAGATTGTTATCTCTGAGCATTTATTACAGAGGCTAAGTCAAACGTGTTCTATTTTTTGCAACATAAATAGAAGAATCTTCTGCATATGATGTTTCGGGTTCGGTTACTTCATAATATTATTACTCATTACAATTGTTTAGTTCAAACTTTAACTAGAAACAGAAGTTAGAATATTATATAATATGGTAAGAGCAATGATAAACGTAGTTTTAGTTTTATTGCTTCGAAAAACAAAATATAAAATTAATCTTTACTTAGCATAGTTTTGACATAAGCAATATACTTGTTATGTAGTCAACTACCCAATAAAGCACAGCTAATAATAACTAAATTAAAGAAGCACTTAATAAGGCATAGGAGTAGCTGAGGGCGGTGAGGTAAGCCACCACACTAATTCTGTTACTGCCAGGCAGATACCGCAAGTTATGTAGATTCTCTCTTGATAATGGAACTAAACTTGATTCATACATTCATAAGAAATAATTTGTTTAGAAAATAAATGCCATAATCAATAAAGTTTATTTGTTTATTGTTTTATTATAAATAATATTTATTCTTTTTTTATTCTTGACCTTTCAAAATTGTATATTTTAAAAGGACACAGCAAGTATTTCTTTAAAATGGTGAAAAGTTCTTACATAGTTATTAGTAAAATTATACATAGTTAATTTGATACAAACGGTTATCTAAAAATTAACAATTTTGCTTTATCTTAAAAGTAAGAAAGTCATTGTTAAATATAAAAAAGAGCAGAATTGATAAATCTTAGATTCATTTTGGTGTATTGAGATAAAAATTGCACTCATGTAAATACCTTGATAAAAACCCAGCTAGATGTGAAGGAAATAAAATAATTGTAGGAAATAAGTCATCCAACATCGAAAATAAGTTTATTCGAAAATATAACAGAATTAACAGCAATGTATGTGATAAAGAGGTACAAACACGAATTGTATACGATATCAATCAACTAATAACCATTATGTTCAAACAGATAATACAAGTGGGCTATTCTTTCATAAAAAGAGATGGATACTGTAATATTTGGTTATATAAATGAGATAAAAGCTGATGTGTTAGATAAATAATTAAATCATGATGGTTCATTCCAATAGTTAGGTAAGTATTCTGAAGCTTGTTTTTAATATTTTATTTTGAAATGAATAATGATTTCTTATATTGTAACAAACATAAGATAAGAACTTAAAATATAGTTACTAACATTCGTCAAACTCAAAATGAATTATATAGAAATGTGTGCGGCACAAAGTTCAAAATGTAAAACTAATTCAAGTATAGTAAGTTTATGAGGAATCTTCACGAAATTTCTCTTAACGAAGTTAAAATAATATAGGAATAAAGAAGAAGTATAAATTGAGTGTAGACAAATGCATACATCATCAAGGAATACGTTTTATAACAGAAAATTTTTAACTCTAGGAGTTGATGATTTACGGGCAGCAGATTTTTACTTAATGTCAAATTATTGATATCAACATAAAGAATTTAAGTATATGTTACATATTATATATATTTTTTCCAAAATATATATATAGTCAGGATTATTTAAAAAACCGAAAAAATGTCTAAAAAGCTTTCGATGATTTTATAACAAATGCAACATTAATTAATAACCTCCAACAGACAAACTCAACTGTAAAACCATAAATACATTAGTCCGAAACTAAACACAAACGGCTGGAACAGGCACTTTTTTACCGCAGTAACTTTTCAGTCGTGTGTAATGATGTATATTTTCTTCCTTCGGACAAACTATGGCACTTGAAATGTGAAAAGTGAATTTAAATAGATGGAAATGTCACTTTTAGAATACGATGATTACGTGATTTGAGTGACAATACTTATGTACACATATTTGTCATGAAATAAAACCTAGAGTAGAACATATAAAAATTATTTTATCTTTAGAAAGTCTCAACCATGAATACTGAAACGTACCTGATATTTCTACTTCTGTTTAAAAATTATATGGCTCCAACATATTACATTATACATGCATTGAATAAGCAGTCTACGGCTTTCAATTTTGGAAATTGCGTTTGAAACCATGGGTAACAGTTAATATTCTCATGTTAACTAACATTATTATTAAATTAAATTAAAATGTAACTGTTTTCACTAAGAAATTAGTGGGAATATGTTCATTACAATACCACTAATTAGGAGGGGTCTACCAGTCTCGGAGGCTAACTTAAGACAGATTGCCCAATTAGACTTGACATGACTCTAGCCATTATATTGTTAGGAACACTAAAGAAACTGTTCAGTTCTTGACATCATTACTCTAAAATTATTTAAAAACGCGCTCTGCATTATTTTATTAATAATAATAGAATGACGTTTAACAATATTAGTGAATAGTTTTGACTTAAACATGCTATTGGCGTGACGACTCTCTTAATAGTTTAAAAATTCACTTAATAAAAAAAAACTCCATTGTAATAAAACTTAAAAGTTATAATACGAGTACATAACGCATCAAAGTATTTTACATTTGGCTAGAAATGTTTTCAAAGTAGAAATTGCTTTAGCACACTTGCTATTTCTGCTAATTTTATGTTTTAGTAATATTCTCAAAACTAAGTACTTGCATGCTGAACTTGTAAAATAGCAGATTAATTAAGACATGTCGAAACTTTGCGTGATGTAAAATATGTAGAGTCATGACTTAACACCTGTTGAAAAACCTCTGAGGACTCCAAAGCCATTTTTTGTTTGTATATCTAATAAATAACATACAGCAGGTGTGGATGTAGTATGTCATTGTCTTTGGAGTATGACTCTTTCTTTTTAAACCTTTTATCAGCCATTATATTATCAGCTGAGAAACATGTGTCTAGTTGCTTAAAACCAAAAAAAACAATCATTTCTTTAATATCCAGGTATTGAAATAGTACTCGTATTGATAAAATCAGTATAAGATTATAAGTTGTATAGTTGGATAGAAAGCTTTTAAAACACACTTTTATGTACATTAATTGAGAGTTATAAAACATGTTTTGCTCTACAATTTATCTCTAGCTTCAGCTGGAGCCGTGCATTATATGAAACTTTAAACAGTTGCTATTAAAAGGTGTTTAAGTAACGGTGGTAATGGAACGCATGTAAAGACATGAACTTATTTGTTTTAATATTTAAGAGAGTGATAGCTAATTACAAAAAAGGGAATACTTACGGTTACCTATATACAGTCTCTGTATTTATTGGCTATGTTTCACAATAGCTGTATTGTATTGGCACTGTTTAAATTAAAATGGTGGACCGTTGGTATAGTAACAAAACTTTAAAGTAACAAAACTAGGTGGCCGGCCATTGTTGCAGATTCAGGTCACTGATATCGTGTGTAACAAAGAGTGGTGTAATATTATACACCCCTTTTTGATATGGAGTCTTCTACACATTGTTTACACTTAAAAGCTTTATTCGTATTTCTTGAACTAACCCATACATATTGGTACATGAATGTTTGTTGTCATAACACATGCGTATTTTATTACCTTTAATTATATTTTATTTATATTTTTAGTCAATACAACAGTAAATATTAATAATAATAAATATGTCCGGAAATAAAAAATCATTTCATTCTAAAATACACATATGTATTAATTAAAACTTCAATGAATAATTTGGTCTATTAAAACTTTACAACGAATTCCCCCGTTACTTAACTTTAAAATTCTAATATATATTAACTTTATATACATTTTTATTGCAACTATTTTATGAATATTATTTAAATTCCATATATTCTTATTAAAATTATATGCAATATGATTCTTGTTAAGAATTCATAGTATACACGTTCCATGTTGGTTAAAATTAAAGCGTGGTGTCCTACACACAGAAATATCTGAATTCTGTTCTGGACTCTTGAATGAAAAAGTAATTGTATATTTCCAATTTTGAAGTTTGTCGTATATTATACCCTTGCATTACAAAATAGTAACAGGCCTGGAAACTTAAGGGCTCTAATTCGGAGGAGTTGCAAAAATAAACCCTGAAGATGAGTTTCCACTCCTCAACACCATCATATCCTCTAGTAAGATTTCGGATTTATGTTATTGTAATTGGTAGAACATTTACCACTACATTAGCTACCCAGTACCATTGATAACTTTTATCATGATACCATTAAAACTCCAAACATAACTGAAACAGGTCTATGTTCCTTAACTGCGCCATTTGTATAAAACTTTATTTAAAAATCTCACATTGGCCAAATAATTGTGCTCCTTGTACTATAAGGTGAGATACTAAAATAAACTTGCAATCTTTATTATAGACCACTATTTTAGTAAATTATCGTAATCGCAAAACTCTCGTTTGGATGTAAAATATTCGAAAGGTTACGCTCCTTAGAAATGTTCAACCTTACTGTGTATAAAAAATTTATTTTGTTCCCAAAGAATACAAACAAGGGAAAATTCGTTCTTTTCCCACAATTCCAGAAAACGTTTATCACCGCAGTTATCCCACTAACATTCTCCTTTTACAGAAAAATTTGAAATCATTAATTGAGATGAGTGGTTGTTGATATCATTTACAGCATCATCATAATCCAAATTTGTTACTTCAACTACAGGTTATAGGCTGGTATTGAACAGGATTTCCATTAATGTATTTCTCCTTACATAGAGTATCTTTAAAAAACATGGACAATATTGATCATATTTCTATAATTAAAAAATATGTAATTTTATACATGTGATATATCCAAAAGAGAACTCAATAACATTAAATATAGGCGCTCTCAAGCTAAAAACCTATTTTACTTAAAATTGGTATTTACATCACATTGTTTTTATTATAATGAAAATAAATTTATGGATATTAAATTATAAAGAAAAATAAATAAATATTTATCCAAATATTTAATAATAGTAATACTTTAGACTGTAAAGAGTAAGCTAACGAGAAGAAAGATATGAGAAATAAATGTTGACATTGACGTCTGTGAGTGTGTATAGGAAATGGAGTTGGCAAAAGCAATAATGTACTGGAGATGTCAGTTGCAATGTCCAGCAAAAATAACGTATTTATTTTGAGCATTGTGTATGATATGTTTATCCCTGTTGCACTTGAGTGTAAAGGGAAACTAAAAATAAATACTGAAACCGTTGGTAATAGTTATTAGTTTTCCTGATTTATAAATATTTATGGTGATTGGTATAAATGATCTGTAAATTTTGTTTGGCTGAAAGATTATGATTTTTTTTAAAGCAATAGAATAAGTTTGTGTTATAAAAAGAATATGCTTTTAAGATAAAATTGTTTTAAAACATCATATGAGTACTTTACATTACAAAAATACAATATTGTAATTTAATGGTGGCTAGCGCGTTATAGTTTCAATTATATTTCATAAATGAATAATTGGGTATTAAAAATGATGTAATCAAAAACTAAATTACTTACAGTGAATGTTGCTTTTTCATAAAAAAACGACATATTATTTAACAATTCTTTTAGATAACTAATACGTATCTAAATGCACTGCAATAGTTACTGAGATAATATCCAATCTATATTCATGTTCTGCTCAAACATTAGTAACATATGTTCGTTAAGGGTTCTTATGCCTTCAATTATCCCATTATTCCAGTGAAGTAGTTCTTAAATCTTTTTGCTATAAACTTTATTTTTATTACAGCCCTAAAATAAAACTCCAAAATTTTTAAGACTTCTTGGAGGCCAGAACATCAGTTTAAATCGGCCTCTCCCTCGATATTCAAACTTTGTATTAAAAGAATCTGTGACAAATCCATTATATTTTTGAGGTACACTATATTGTTGGAAGTAAATTTCTTGGATATTTTGAATTTTTACATTTAAGGAAAGCCTTATTTACGTAATTAATATGTCTAGATACACAACTACATTATTTTGTGTGTAAAGAAAAAGTGGCGCGTTGTCTCCCAAAGGTCTATGTGTAAGTTTACATTTCCCTATATACGTGAGTTGTCTTTAAACACTCCTTAGTATAGAATGTAGTTCGCCTATACAAAGTAAATCATTTACAAGTGAATCGTTTAATATTGTTCATCATGTCTGTTAAAATCATGGAAAGAAAATAAATCCCTTTATAGCTAAAATCTGAAACTTTGTTGCATGATAAATTTTAAAATATAAATTTATGGCTTTGCTGTGGGGATATGTATTCATATAATACATGTTTTTGAAGTGACGTATAATAAGAATTGTTTTATACTGAAACACATAAAAACCTCTTTGAATAATATAGCAAATACGCTGGTGATCTGTTATATAATCTAATAACGAGTAAAAAGTATGATAAAAAATTAAAGTAACTTTTGTTTATAAAAGATATTCTACATATAAAAATACTAAAAGCTTACTTAATGTGCTAGATGGAATCTTTTATAAAGCCATTAAATAAGCAGGGTAGGAAAGAAATATTTTAGTTAGTCTAGAAGCTGCTATCTTAAGGGTTGCGCCCTGATTTGTGATGAACATACATTTTTCTTCGTACTCTAGATTCTAAAATAGTGCAATAAGCAATTTTGTATCTGCAGTATTATGCATAAATTATTTATTATTCCAGGAAAGTTCCCGATAAACATAGATAATGAATGCAATAGAAATTATGTGAGTTGTTTACTTATCAGAAAACATTGCTAAATAACATATCCATAATCAGAAAAAAATGGCACAAGGGAAATACTTCAATGAAACTGTATCAAAATTGCTGATCAATACTTCTGATTTGAGATAAACGAACGTCAATATGCAATTTTTATGAAAATAAATAGTTTTTTTTACTCAAAGGTAACTTTACCATTTATTTAATAGATTGTATATATTTAAATAAATATAAATCTTAAAATTATTTATTTTAAAGCCTCAGATTCTTACTCTTCTTAATTATTTTTATGTAGATTTAACAATCATAACTAGTAATGAAGGAGGAGAAGCTCTTCTTATTGGAATATAAATTTTCTATTATTTCACAAAAGAAAACTCACAATTATGAGTTATTTGATAATTGTGAGTTTTCTTTTGTGAAATAATAGAAAAAATCATAACTAGGTTTATTTTTCTTTAAATTATTTATTTAATATCCTGCCTACAACAAGTGAGGACAGTTACATTCACATCACAGTTTGCCTTGAAGAAAGCTAACCTGAAGCAATTGGAAAGTCACAAACTATCGAGACTAAGAATAATTTTAGATTTCCATCCTTTATCCTTCAAATCTTCTCGTGCGCTATTGCTGACTAATTTTTAGAAAAGAACTCGAAAGCTATAATACTTGCCGAAGAATCAGTAGGAGGCAGATATTCTAGTATAACAAACGATTTGCTGTGGGATACTTTCCGAGCTGAAATTCAATGTTGTGGTGAGCTTCACAGACACCAGTGACTTGTAATCATAGAACGTAATAGAACGTATAGAATAGAACGTAATAGAACAGTATGGTTTTCTATCAGCTTCTTTACCTGACTGTTGCTTACAACGTGAATACAATATATTTGCATTCAGTAAAATTTGGATGTCATATCACACCCTGAGTAACCAATCATAAGCAAAGAAAATAACACGATTTTCATGGCCCAACGTTGATTCTTTACTGAGTACGCCGTACAAAGTCGATCGCTCTTCTTGTGTCATTGAGACAAAATTGCTTGAAGCTATTGTAAGGTTGAGCTAGCTAATATTAGTCAGCTTCTTTCAACATAATTTGGTAATTAAATAATGTTGGAGCATATATACAAAATCGCAATCAATTTGAAATTTGTAGTTCACAATCATGATAGATGATTAAAGCGTCTATATTTTAAAAATGTATAATTTGAACCTGTTCTCTTGGGATTTCTGACTATGAGAATGAAAGATATTTGATCTATAACCTTATCAATACTAGCATAAATTTAAGATAAGGTAACCTATATGCCTAACGTTTAATTAATTAACAATTGCATTTAGTTTTACTTTTAATATTTTCGTTTTCAAATGGAATGGAGAAGCATTTCACATACCTTCGAGTATTTATATATGTTTTAATATCTTTTAATTAGTTATGCTTTTCATATAATCTGTACCATATTATAATTACACATATGGTAACGAAATAAAATGTATGTAGCAGGTTATAGTTCTGTGGAATAAAATAGCCATATATATTATGTTTAGTTAAAATAATACTTCATAATATTATAGTTGCGTAACTTGATCGTTGGAAATTAACAGTTAATGGACTGTAACAATCGTATTAATTGGATCATTTAGTGATCTGAAACCTCCAAATGAACTTTAATTCTAGTGTAATCAAAGTAAACCTCTATAATTGCCGGTATAAACCTTGTAATGGTTTATTGATGTTTACTGGGAAACCCAGTCATTAAATACAGTGCCACACACGTGAATCTATCTAAACAATGGCTTTAAATGACTAGACGTAAATATAACTATAGCCTTATTTTTATTGTTCAAGAAAGTTGTGTTAAAGTTTGTATAAACGTTTCATGTTGAGGTTTTGAATTATTCTAGAACCGATTTACATTACATAAGCAATAAACTTAGTTTACGTTTAAATCATTACAGGAATTATTCCTAAGAAAGATGTAATCATCAATCAAGCTAATTTAGCTTCAAATGTAAAGTTTCAGTTAAAATTACACAAGATTCAAATACTTTTTATTACGTAATAGGTTATGTCTTCATGAATTACCACCGAAAAACGTTGTATGACTTTGGGAATTATATTAAGTATAGTAAAAATAGGCTTCTTTCTTTCTTACTTACTTTTCTTCTTACTTCCTTTCTTCCATTTTAAAGAGAAGAATTTTATACATCTTGAAAAGTTTTAATAGTAACATATCTTTAATATTCATGAATTTTCTTCGTATTAATGTATGGCATTTTTATATACAGGGTGTATATTATGTCTGGAAACACCCAAATATATCCTTTAATAATTTAAATATAAAATTTGAAACCTCTTACAATCGTGATAGAGATTGGGCATCTACTTTTTGGAACAATGTTTTTGTTATGTCACACCAACGGGGGACGTCCTGCCGAGGGTATCATGAACATTCTTAATGGAAGCCTATACCTTGTGATACATAATTTTAAAGGTAATAGCTTACTGAATTGAATGCCACAAACCGCATCTCAAAGGAATTATTCTATCAGAAAATGGAGCATTTTTAGTATTGAAAATTTACTGATGTTCAACAATGTAATTTTAACATGGTTCTTGCCACAAAATGTGTTACACTAATTTTTTAGCATTTTTTTAATGTTCAATTAAATAAAACAAAAATTTCATTTTAAGCTGGTTCTATTAGCACAAATTTGCCAGTTTTTTATTACAGTACAATTATGGAAAATACTTATGTTATTGATTTCTTATTACAAATAAAAAATAATGTATGCTGTTAGAAAAGTCTTACAACAAAACGTTTTAACCTGCATTTGGTGTCAAAGCAATTGTTCGAACTGTGTTCCTTCTACGGTTTGACAATGAGCCAATCTTGTGTAAAATGATTCGACAGAGTTGCCTAACATTACTTCAGTTATCAAAGCAATCTCCTCTATAATCCTGTTTCTTAGGTCTTCCAAATTATGAGGCTTTCTTCTATAAACATTGGATTTTAAATGACCCCATAGGAAATAATCGATTGGTGACAAATCCGGAGATCTTGGAGGCCATTCGATTTTCTCCTCTTCGGCCAATCCATTTATGAGGAAACCTTAAATCCAAATACTCTCTTACCTGTCTCCCATAATGGGGTGGAGCACCATCCTGCTGAAACCATACATTATAAAAGTATTCTCCTGATGCAATTTGAATAGCTGGGATTATTTCATTTTGGAGCATATATTGTAGTAAAGTTCGGCATTTAAATTTCCATTGATGAAAAAGGGTCCAACAATTTTGTTACCTAAAAATTCCACACCATACGTTCAGTTTTTGTGGTTGCTGTGAATGGGACTCAGTAAATCCAATGTGGGTTTTCACTAGCCCAGTAACGGCAAATTGTGCCTGTTAACATTGCCATTTAGGAAAAAAGTTGCCTCATCAGAAAATAGTATGTTGGTCAGAAAATCTCTATTGTCATCACATTTGCGCATCACAAGTTCACAAAACTCAACTCTTCTGTCGTAATCATCCTCACTTAACTGTTGGACTAAATGAACTTTAAATGGTTTGTATTTATTAATTTTCAAAATCTTACTCACAGACATAGGGTGCATATCATCATGTTGCTGTGCAGCTTTTCTGAGCGATGTATGTGGGTCTTCAATAAATGTTTGCAAAACATCTAGTGCATGTTCTTCATCTGTTGCAGATTGTAATCCTACCCGACTTTGGCCGATTACGTACACTCCCTGTCATTTCAAAACGCTCAATAGTTTTTGATATTGTTGAAACACTTATGGGATTCCTTTCTGGGAAAAGTGTCATTAAACAAATTACAAACTTCCCGATAAGATCTTTGACGATCGCCATATCCTCGCATCATCAACAGAGTAATTCGTTTCTCTTTCAGACAATTCCATTAAAATGCGAAATAAAAACTGAACTACTGTAATTAGATAACTTGTTGACAGCAATGCTTCAGAGACACTGATTAACTCGACAGGAATGATATGACCTTTGTCCATTTGTAATTCCCAAGCTTAGACCTGTCTAGTGAAAGCTCCATGCTCAACAAACTGAAACCTGTAGACCAGATGATTAATAACACAATAATGTTTCTCATAGGCTAGTGACCTTTGTCTCTTTAAAACCTTCCTGCTGACTGGAAAACACCAAGTACAGATTCATAAGTAATCAGAGAAAGTGACTCATAAGTTTTATTCATTGTAATAAAAACTGGTAAATTTGTACTAATGAAACCAGCTTAAAAAATAAATTGTTTTATTTTATTTTAATTGAACATTTAAAAAATGCTAAAAAATTAGTGTAACACATTTTGTGGCAAGGAACCATGTTAAAATTACATTGCTGAACATCAGTAAAATTTTCAATACTAAAAATGCTCTATTTTCTGATAGAATAATTCCTTGAGATGCGGTTTGTGGCATTCAATTCAGTAAGCTATTACCTTTAAAATTAATGTATCACAAGGTATAGGCTTCCATTAAGAATATTCACGATACCCTCGGCAGGACGTCCCCCCGTTGGTGTGACATAACAAAACATTGTTCCAAAAAGTAGATGCCCAATCTCTATCACGATTGTAAGAGGTTTCAAATTTATATTTAAATTATTAAAGGATATATTTGGGTGTTTTCCAGACATAATATACACCCTGTATATTGTAACGTACTATGTTAAAACCATTGATCAAATAAAACATGAGGCAATAAAAAAGGAGCTTAGCATTCGGTAATTACAATTTTATTTGAATTCCATAGAAATTAAATTATGTCTATAATAACGAAGAACATTATAACCAATCGTAAACTATGTAATTAAATAGATTATTATATATAATTAATCAAATAATTATATCTAAGACATCCATTTTAGTTTATATAAAAAAAGAATACCATTCTCGTCTATTTCAATGTTCCTTATTTTTTTGTTTCCTTATGTTGTTTTGTGGTTTTGCTTTAGGTAATAAAAATGAAGCAGTTAATAAAATTCCATACTGCTTTAAAACACCACTTGAGACCAGACGCTTGGGGATGCATACTCAATATATTCGCCGCCATAAACAATGCAGTAAAACTCGTCTACTCAGTGGAATAGCAGGCGATGTTTTATCGTCCTGGGGACTGAATAGAGATCTGCCATTTCACACTTATCTGGTTAATATCTGGATCTAGGACTAAACTGCACTGCGCCAATATCTCTAGCATTATTTTTCACACAATCGTCCTCTTCATATTTTTACATTTCATTAATTTTATTATTCATGCAAATAATATATAGATGATTTTTACGAATATATTTAACTTTGTAAATCAAATTAATTATACGACCTTTGTGCCTGTAGATGGAGTTTTAAAGAAAATATGATAAATTGGGTTCACGTTAGGATGACAATTTATATTGTCACGACATTTAAAATAGTCTTTACAATGAATAATATTCTGTGTGTGCTCAGAGAAATATGCAAAGCTATCATACATTTTTATGATTGTAGGTTACCTGTTGAGAGTAGCATTCAAAAATCGCACTCACAAGTTCAATAAATTTAAAGAAATCCTACTACAGTCCCCATTACAGTTGATGCATTAAGTAACAATACAATAATTAGACATCCAAAGACATGTTATGCATTTTTATTGAACTATTCATCGTGCTAAGCTTGTGTTAATAATGATGTTATTTGTTATGTATTTATTGACAGCGATTTCAGCACATGTAGAGTAGTCTGTCACATTAACGTAGCCTACCATTACCACTAATGTTTAAAATTATACATAATTGTAACTAAAGCAGTCAGTCTTACCAGTAGCTTCAGCAGACTCTTCTCAGAGGAATCAGTAGTGAATACTTGAAGGGCGAAGAGCTACTTATATATAAATATCATATAGGTCAAGGAAAATACATTTAATCTAGCATACAGAATTTATAAAAACCAGATTGACCAAGAACGCAGGCTAGGTCTGTAATTCACCACAGCATGCATAGCACTTAAAAAAATATTGACACTTTGATAAAATATTGAAAGAAAAATTATATGGTCCAGCTTAAGCTGTAAATCTATAACGAGTTTATATCACTTATAATACATTCGTTAACCCAATGTCGTCCGATAAAGGAGCTGAGTCTCGTGTATACAGAGACGATTTTGAAGGAATCTACATTAAATGTTTTGTACCATAATAACCGTCTAGTTATTGAGGAATTCAGTAATTAATATTTTTATAAACTAATTATAATCATGCGCAACTATTTGGTATTGAGTCAGGTTGTCCCAAAACCTATTGTTCTAGGTTAATTTTAACGCCACATATTGCAGCATAGGGAAATCTCAACTTCAGTTCCTGGAAATACCAATATAGCTGGGTCAGGCAATTTACCCACCTGTTCCACGCGTCTGGTAACAAAACAAGGTCAACAATGTTTCTATCAGCGCTGCTCCATTACAGTCTCATATTTCTATTTAATTTCCCTGTCATAGCTTTTTATGTAATATCATTCAAATGTAATAAGACAACTAAAACATTCCAATATTTGAAATTCATAATTTTCAAAAGTACATAATCGGAGGCTGTGTATATTATTCAGAATAAACTATCGCGATCATTGTTTAGTAATACCAAAAATATATTATTTACTAAATAAAACATTAATTCAATTTTTAAGAGTAAATATCATGAAACAAAATTTGACTGATTATCTGGAAACAAACAATAATTGAAATCAGTCTAAACCGGGGCTCAGTTTGAACGTTTTTGTGTCTTTTATTTTTTCCCACCTCGGCCACTCTTGTCAGTCGGTGGGGGAGTCACTCCGTCAAGTATTGATTTTCTGCCTGGTTGGACTGACTATTCGAGGTCAGGTGGTTGACCTTGACTAGACTACTGACCAGCTGTTCACCGGCACCGGCTACTGTTCGGAGACACGTTCGGCAGAAGCTTACTGTGTTTCTGGCTGTTCTCTGCTCTTCCCGTTTCCCCATGGCTGGCTAACTCCACTACTTTCGGCAGGTAATTGTCTCTCTCACACTCTTAACTTTATTTTTGTTGGCGGTTTTTCTCTCCCACGCAGACATATATTATCGTAGTTTAGTTATAAGTAGTTTATTTATTATTTTTGTAACTTGTGTTCCTCGTGTACGTTTTTCTTGTCGCTAAGTGTTCTTTCCTGTCTTTCGTACGTTCTAAATTGTTAATTTATTATCTATGCCGGTTAAGTTTATTATATTTTTGCGCCGTGCTTTCTAATTGATCCGTTCGGCGAACGGAAATTATTTATTTAGTAATCACCTTGTATTTATTTAGTGTAAGCGAGACGGTACAGACTTTGCAAATTTTGTTACCTCGTGTTTTGTGTTGCGTGAAAAATTGGGTGGCAACATTCATGATTTCAATTTTATTATTTAATTATTGGCTTTTAGTAGCGTGAACGGATTATAATTTAATTATTGTTATCTGGGAAATAATGTTCTGTTATTATTTGTAAATTATATATTTATTATTCGGCCTACCTTACAATTAATATTTAACAATATAATGTAAATTATTATAATATTATAATAGAATGATTAAAATCCAGTGAATTATTGTTACAAGTAAATGTTATCACGCTGAATAATTTAGTAAGTAATATTTGAAAATTTGAAAATTATTTGAAAATTTGTTTTGTACATAATATTTAATATTGTCACCAAGTAGTGTATTTTATAATACTTAAAAGGTACTGTTAGTTACAGATGGTTATTTTTTGTTGTTAAATTTAAATATTTTATATATACTTTGTGGCAAACATAATTAAGTTTTTATTATTTCTCAGGTTGCAATAACATTTTTCTAAATATCTACTGGTTATGTTGGGATTCTATAGGGTCTCCTTGAGTGCCGTCAACGGAATGGTGCGGCGAGTCTGCCCAATGGTAACAACACTGAAACAAACATTGAATGCCCGCGCCCTGCCAGCGCTTCTGTACCGGCATCCAACCGGAGTGTATGTGCTCCTATTCATTTCATCTGGAACAAGGTTGGATCCAAAATGATTTTTACTTTTCTTATACTGAACTTGCGAGGATTGGGGTGTATGGAGCGCTGCCAGATATTATGTCTGGAGGAGGGCTAGTATCTAACTAGTAATTAACTAGTTAACTAGTATGTATTTAGTTCAGTGACATGACCTGAAGGGGAGGATTTCATCTTTAATTCGGATTCGTGGAGGCAACTAAGCCCCCGCCTCCTTCGAAAATTGGCTTTAAATATTTTTTTTTTTATTTTCGGCTACCAACTTGAAACCAAATTATTTTTTTTAAAATAGTGGGCCTAGAAATTCTACAACCTTTTCCCTCCCCTCAGTTCATAAAAATTACCAGTTAAAATTTTATATTCACTACTGCCGTACCTGATATATGTTATTTATAGACCAAATTTCTATTTATTGTGTTATTATTATTATATTATTTATTTATTATGTTATTGTCATTATTGGAATTCTATTTATTGTTGTTATTTAGTTTTTAAGTTACGCGGTGCACCGTGGTGCTGCAGTTAACTGTATTTTGTATAAAAATGTTCGCCACCTCTTTAATTATAAATCATGTTCTCGAAATCTTGTCTCTCTTTGTCTCTCTTCCCACTAGTGGCATGTGATTTTTTTTATTGTTTGCTCCGAGTTTGGGAGGGGCGCGGTTCCGAGACCTCCTGTCTTTTGCGCTAACTCGGGACAAATCACTCATAGACATTAATTTATAAAAATTTCAATATTTTGTATACCACTTTAAACTATATAAGGGTCACCCATGTATATTTATTTGTCAGATCAACTATATACAGGTTGCAAGAACTGCTTGAACTGGGTTTCCCTTAAGAGTGAACAGTTATATACAACGTTCACACATGAGAGTGGTGTACTAAAGCTCATTATACTTCAATAGAGGTTTTAAACTTATTCCTTGTATGATCTTTACTGCCTCGAGTGTGGAAATACTCTTCATACTATGGAATAACGTATTGAGTATATACTCGTATTAAGTGCCTAGATATTTAAACAACAAACAGAATAAGCACCATAAAAGGAAAAATCACATTTTGATAAAGTTGTAGTTTTCTATGAATCAGAGGTTGATGTGATCAGACATGCCCCATAACTCATAGTGGTTACATTAACCGTCAGTTGAAAGAGGCTACAAAAATGTTTTATTTGATATTGGAGAATTCCAGCTACTGGAACATACGTATTCTTAAACACTATAACCAGCTTAAAATCCGTGGTCTTATCCTAATTACGACTCTCTGCTCATCTCTACTAATGCCGACGGACGCCAAGCTGAGCCGGGACCACAAGCAAAATTGCGTAGTAATTTAGCTATGATATTGGAACAAACACTTAAAACATAACGGCTAGTGTCACCTCAAAATAATAGCTTAGTATAAAAAATTATAGAACCAAATCTTAAGAGCATAATAAAATAAACGTCCTGGTGAATACAGTATCAATGGGAAGGATTCAGCATCTGTTAAACGAGACGAGAGAATGTCCTTTTGTGCATTTTTTTATACGACAATCAGCAGTCTTTAAGAGGTCATGGCCTGACAATTTTTGAGTCCCAGAAGGCGAAAATCGGCTTCAAAGATGATTGGTTTCTCCTTAAATCATTTCATAAATGTGTTGATAGGTATTGAAAGTAATTAGTATTGCTTTTACTATTTTTAGTATACTTGTAAAATATTAAATAAATATAAATTATATAATTCTAAATGTAAAAAGCTTGTTACGTGATACCTAACATACCGTGCTCCGGTCTTGAACCAAAAGTTCACTAAAAACATTGCATTCTAATCATGAACCATGGTTATAAAAGTTTAGTAAGCACATATGTTTTTTTATAATATCACCAAAGACTTTGTATGTAGATCGTGAACGAAAAGTTTAAAATAGCCGTTCATAAGTTTGGGACTTGGATTAATATACCAAATATAGTTAATCCGTAGGTCAGCGGTCTTAATTTGGACAATTGTGGCCTACGTAAATGAACTGTCTATAAACTGGGAAGTAGATAGAAAAGTTATTCCTGCAATTTTTTGGAGTGACCGAAGATGGAGATTTTCTCAGGTTTTAAATACTAAGATCAGTTTTGTTCCATAGACTTGGTAAAATAACATGAGGATTTTCTTCCTTTATTTGATATACCCTCTTCATTGAATGGCACATAATTTGTAAATACACTGCATTGGACCAAAATATAGGTAGAATGTGATATTTAGCAGTTCCATGTCAGTATATGTCCATTTATTATCACTTATAACTAAAATCTTATGTTTATTTGAATTTGGAATCTACATTCAAATATTTATGTGTAAATAATTATTCTAGTTCAATAATTTCATAAAGGAATATAACCGTTATAATGTGTTATCTTCTACACCAACCATTCATTAAAATCTTTCATCAATAGACAAATAATATAACAATTTTCTTGATCGAGAAGTCACGTAGGTAGTTAGATAATCATAGCATTTTAACGGTTATTAGAGAGAGTGTAAGCCGCTTACAGGATGCTGCGCCGCTGCACCCTGAAACTCTACAACAATCTCCAATTACCAGTTTGTGCTCTCTGATACTTGATACTTTGTTAAAACTTGTAGCATGCCACATGTAATGGATCAAGTTTTATTGATATTTTGTATAGTATATGTAATGCATTGTGATCGTAACATATAACCTCCAGTGCTAAATTAAATACTAAGGAGAATAGTTTTATAAAATATCGCATGTAGCTTTTAAATATTTAAATCGAGCATCTTGAATGTTCGGTTTAGCTCTATTTATCTTTCCGCTGAGTCTAAAATCTGACACTGTAATAGTCTTGACCTCTGGAATCTGGAGTCCACGTCCAGTCTCAAGAAATCTAAAAATTCGAGAATCATTCAAAATATGAATTCTTTGCATAATTTCAACAGCAGAGCTACTTAGATTACAAAAAAAGTTAAATTTGGAATCACAATAACCATCCAGTATAGTGCAGATGAAGAAGTTTTCTCCTTGTTTCCCGTGAGGTGTTCTCAACTGTGTGCCTCATGGGATTTGGTTTGGACCTAGGGGTTCATGATTTAAAAAAAAAACATTAGTCAGTAGGTTTATGAAATAAATGGTTATCTGGTATACTTATGAAAAGATTATGGTACTTTATTTATGTAAATTTTTTTTAAATATCATTATTTGTGATAAACTTTAATTCACCTCAGAAGTTACAGGAATATCATAAAAAACCATTGTTTTAATTAATCTGTGTCAGTGGTCACAAATACCTTCCTCATGATGTAAACTCTTACTATTATTCACTTTTGGACGAGTGGTTCATAATTGTAAGCTTGAACTAGTGGGCACTTTACTCTGTAACCCTTTTGTTGTTTGTTTATACTCGTAACTACATACTTTTATTAGAAAATGTGCAATTGAATAAATTCAAACAGTGTTCGAGTAAAAATATGTATGAAGTTTATAAGACATAAAATATTACAAATGTTTGTTTCTTTATGCAGTTACATATGAAGAACATGCTGTATCTGAAAAAGAACTATTCTCACAATATCTAGAACAGCACGTGTATAAAGCTTCAGGAAGGTAAACAGTACATTACATATCCTTGCTTTCATCGTCCTATACGTGTACGTAATCGATAAAGTACTTTACAGATAGGTAAATTGTTTATTTTCGTCCTGTTGGTATGAATTATTGTTTTAACGTGTGGAATATTCTGGAGTATGTAGGTTTGCTATTAAATACAACAATTTAAATTTACGTTCATGCTTGTGTCTATAGTAGTACTAGGAAAGCCAGAAATATATATGGATTTATTTTATAATTACATAACACATAAGCGGATTTTAAGAAGTTTGCCTAACCTTAAAAGATTTTTCGCTTTGTAATTATATATTAAATGGTGGTACCCAAAAACATTAGAAGTAGAAATTCTCATATCGAATTCATAATGTGTAAACACATAAAAAATAATTTAAAGTTATAGGTTAACAGTATCAGTCGATCATTTTGAAATGTTAAATATTGATAGAAATATATGCACCAAAATGTGTTCTGTTACAACATTATTAAGCCTGCGTACAATGTACCATAGACATGCATCACAAAAATGTATTAGTTATAGACCACAACATAATACTGGATGCGATGTAGTTTCAAAAATCAAAAACTGTTTTTGATTAAATCTACTTTGAGATATAAACATGGTTTAAATTGAATTATCCCTAAAGACCTTTAAATTTAAGGCACACATTATTTAATCTTCTATTTAACTTTTTTTTAAAGGTACATTTTAGTTAATACCATTATGTGCCGTACCACACAATACTACATGAAGGATATAAATTTCGGTTTTATTTTTAAATTGGTAAAAAATACAGCGTTTGATGTGAAACCCCATTTTTAACAGTTAGTTAGACTATTTTGGAATTAAATATATTGGAATAAAAATTACACCATAATGTTTCTGTCAAATAGAGTTTTAAAACAATGTGTCGTATGTCATATATATATAAATCTTTTTGTTCAAAAGCTCCAATTTGACTCATCTTCATCATTAAATTCAATTATTAATTTATTATAACTAGATTCCCTGTTTTTTACTTCTTTTTGGGTATCACTTTGTTACTTTGGTATAGTTCTAACCATTTTCCTAATAGACGTTTATGACATCTTATGCTGCTCACCATTTATAACTTTGAAAGTTCATAATATTTCGCGGAGGTTGTGACTTTCAACTTCGACACTAAATTCACAATGTAGAAGCTAATGTAAACAATAATGTAGAATTAAATTGATTTGAATTTCAGTCCAACATAAATCACATTACAAACGTTTGTTTGTTTACTTTGATTTTAACATAGTCAATATCTTTACAAGTATACTGAAATTTAAATTAAATTTGCATCAAATTAAATAATTTTACTATCTATAACTAAACATTAGTAAATAGTATGACTACATTATAATATTTTTCTGATATATACAGAATATTTCTGAATTACAGAACAGTTGTCATTACGATAGTAATTTTATACATTTTAAATCTTATTATACATTTTAATTAAATTGACTTTCATTTAATGCGTAAGCAAATATTTAAGTTTAATTGACACTTATTTTCTTCATTTTGATAGTTTTAAGTGATTTGTAATATTTCTCCAATGATGTTAATTTAACAATAAAGATAAATCCCATGAGTAAATCCTTGTGTAGTTAGATAATGGACTTTATCGAAACTCAAACATTTTTTGTCGCCTTAACACAAAGATATGCAATGTAGTTTTGCTAAAATTAAAGCCTTTACTGAGAATGAAGAGCACTTAAAAGAGTTTATTTAGCCTCTACTAGCTCTTTTTTTCTAGTATTTACTTTCTATTTTATTATCTTTTACAAGTTAACTGCTCAATTACTACATTTTCAATGTTTCATATGTAATATAGTATTTATAATATCACGTAACATTACATATATTGTGTAGTTTTAAACATAATCAATCACTATACTATTATTATTTATTCTTGTATTTTTCTGCTTTAATACTAGGGATTTGTATAGAGTTATTAAAATAAGCTATCTGAATTTATATTCGTAAAGTTATTTCCTGCTAATAGGTTTGTAACCTGCTAATGGAATGTATATGTACTTGCATTTTCAATACATAAATACATACACATTTGAAATAAATAAGGTGTTTAAATGATTTAACAGATGCATATTAAGTTTATAAATTAATACGAGGAAATAGTGGTTAGTAGTCTTTAGTTTTACATCTCTTTTTTTCTTCCAATCCGGTCTGTCAAGTCTTTAAAGCGCTCCTCGGATTTGCACTTAGAAGAGAAAAACAATGCAAATTGTCTTTCCGTGAGAATTATTGCCGAGACAAGCTCAATGTGAAGCTCGTATCAGCCTCCAAGCATTTCAACTCGCTATCGTTAATGTTTTAAAACTAAGAATATACATGTTCTCCTCCAGAGCCAACAACACCTCGCTGTTTTGCACCTGAGGCTGATAACAGCTAACTACGATATGAATCCTTAAATTTACCATGTTACAAAACTGAACACAATATTCTTTAATGTGAAATAACTGATAAAAATAATTTAAAAACATCATGAACTTTTTTTTAATGTTTGTACCTTTTAAAAACCATATGTAACCAAAGACACGCTACAAAGACAGATGAAAAATAATACTAGATTTATCTTAGAACTGTGGTTATACAGAGTAGGGCATCATAACTTCCTTTTTTCAAAACTTAACAAAACGCATTGTATGAGTCCGACCAATTTTATTTGTTTTTTACAGTGTAGGTACATACATAATTTGTTTTACATAGTTTTGAAGAGCAAATCAGTAAGGTGACGTCTCGAATTCTGGATACATTGACTATACCAATTTCTGGTGTTTGTCATTACACTTTCAAGCTTAGCATGCGTTATGTCGGCAATTTTTCCTGGATGTTCTTTTATTAAATCTTGAAGGGGCCTTGGACGGTTAACATAAAAACAAGGGATTTCAAAAAACCCCATAGAAAAAAATCACAAGGAGACAAAGCGGGAGACCGAGCCGGCCATTGCAAATCGCCCCTGATTGAGATAATGTGTTCCCTCAAAACAGCCATCGATGCTCTTTCGGTATGTGCCGTTGCACCATCTTGCTGGAACCAAATGTCCTCTAAATCCAACTCATCTATTTGTGGGAAAATGACTTCTGTAACATGTTTACATACTGGCCCAAATTCACTCTCGCTGCGACTTCATTCTCCTCAAAGAACCAGGGACCGATAATTACAGATGAGGAAACCGCACAAAACACTGTCACTTTAGGTGAATGCAATGGCCTTTCCCGCAATTCTGGAGGATTTCTATCAGCCCAGTAGTGCATATTTTGTTTATTCACGGACACAAATAAATTAAAATGGGCTTCTTTGTTGAAAAACACAATAGTGTCCTCAGGAACGACATCCAGAATAACCTCACACGCGTTCTTCCGGTTATTGTAGTCACGTTCTGACAGTTCCTGCACAATGGAGAATTCTCCTCTAAGAACAATTGGAAAGTCCAAGGGCAGACGCATGTTTGCGTGCTATACGCCGTGGTGATCGCAACATTGAAGCCCTTCACTGCCTCAGTGTTCTCAGGTGATCTAACGGATGGGAAGTTGGACTCCAGTTCTTCGTTTTATCGCACTTAATGTTTGTCTAAATGTAGTGGCTCAAATAACAATTGATTTCCGGTCCGGAACAGGGACAAAAAGGGCTACATTAAAGCGATTCCGAACGCCACGCTGTGTTGAGATCACTCAATAATCCCTTGAAAAGTAGGTCTCAACGCCAAAAACGCACGCTGCTCACTGTTCTAACGCTTGATGGCGGGTGAACTGTGCCAGGACAAAACTTTATAGCATCGCCTTCTAAACGAGACAGCTAGCACTCCGCTTTGACATCAACCGTCTAAATGGCGCGCATTTAAAAAAAGGATATTATGATGCCCCACCCTGTATATGTAATGGTAATGGGCTCGATATGCTTGCTTGTATCCTCTAGTTTTAATCATACACGTATAGGCTCGTTGAGACATGTTATAACTGAGTCCCTCTGCTCTTATTCCTCCAGGTAACTAAATACTATAAATGGTTTTTACTACAATATCAAAGGTACCCTATAAAGTGCACATATTAACAGTTTTGCTCATTATAAAGAATGTTATAGCTACAATAAAATAATACACATATTACCTTACATGATCAAACTTCATCTTTTTCATCAACTAGTTACATAGTATTATTGCTATTGGTATTTACATTACAGTACCAAGCTAGGATTTTATGTTTCCATAAAAACCAAAATATGTGTATTTATTTCCATATTTTTAATATTGCTCCTTCAAAAACCAATTTTAAAACCATTTTAAAACAAAATATAGCCACAGAAATGTAAAATGTATCAAACTATGCGCTTACAAACAAAATGTATTTAATTTTTATTTTTACAAGTAATTCTAAAGTTAAAAGTACAGTAGAAACACAAAATTTAATTTATTCTGCAGTAAATTTCACAATTCGTCTGATCCTCGAAGACAATATGACTCTGGAATTATGTTTTAGTGCAACAGTCAGCATAATTTCAAAGTTAAGATTAGTTTTGTATTGGATTTAGTTTTATGATATCATGAAAATTTGCAAACTAAAGCTCTTTTCGACGCTAATAAAAAATAAATTGCTTTGTTCTTTGTGTTGATGCAGCAATTTTCATCTGAATGGAGTATATTTGGTAGACAAATAATATCTATTTTCGCAACAAATGTATTCATTTATGGGTCAATAACAGTTTTACCCTTAAAACTTTTAGCTTTATATCCCAATCATATAACATGTAAAGATGCCAAATTGTGTCTTTTTACGTATTTACCCTAGCCTAGACCGTTATTTATAAGTAGTAATACTAATATAACTTGTACTGATAATTGAGTATTGCCCAAACCAGACAGCAGACAGGTTTGTTTCCGTTAATATGTTCACATGGATTTTAATTTTAATTTACTTTTTTTAAGGTTGCCGCGGACATAAAGCAATTTTTTGACGTGACAACGTCTTAAATTAGGTTGCGGCTCGGAGTCACTCATGAAAAAGTGTAACGCCTGGTAACGTTACGAAGCCCGTCCAGTGGGTCCGCCGCACGGGATCCGCACGGGAAAAAGCAGATAACTGTGGGTCCGCCGCACGGGATAAAGCAGATGTTTATTCGTGAAAATGTGGAGTGCTTAGATTCGTCATTTACAACAACTACAACAATAAAGGTAAATAATTGTACACTGATATTTCATTATCGTAAACTATGATTGATTGATTAATTGTTAGATTGACACAAAAGTTGAGAAACTGAGTTTATAGGTTATGTCATACTATTGACAAATGTTGATAGTGTTAAGTAAATTATTAGTTTTAATCACTCTGCAATCAATCGTAATTCAGTCGATTGAGAAGAAACAGCGCGTATTGCTAGTCAAACATTTAAAATAACAAATTATAACCTCTAACCTGTCATAACAGTGCGACCAAACAAACGAACTAAACCGACCAATCACCACGCGCGGAGTTAGAATTTAACTGTGTTTAGCAAGAATTTCAAATTCCAATTTTAGTAAATGTTTTATTCAACTTTACCATTTACAATAACAAATTTTAATTAATTTCAAATTATGTACAATGTTTTAGTAAACAAAATATATTTCTATAGTTAAAATTTGTGCAATTCTTATTTTCATTCAATTCCTTGTTCCTATTGTGCAATTTAATAATATTCATATCAATAAATATTCTACCGAGAAAAAGACGTTGTCACGTAAAATCTTCGCCCGTAAAACCGACTTTACAGGCAACCATAATTTTTTTTTTGACTATTTAAACTATAGCACATAATAATTTATTTGACTAGAAATAAATTTGGAACTTAACTGTTCAGTTACATTCAAAAGAGGATATTGTATAATTATTAACCAATTGAAGATTCAGTATTTTTAAGGAGCGTAAAATAAATGTAAAGGAGCTAGGAGCACGCTGAGAGAGAATACGTGAAAGAAGAAGATAGGGGCGAATTAGAAATAAAAGAAACCGATAAATTAATATTACGATACTCCTGAAAAAATATAAAACATTATGCGCCCGCGCGCGCCCGGTTGTGTGTGTGTAAAACAACCATAAGAATATAGTTGAACATATTTAACTATAATTCCCATAAAAACTTCTTTGTAGGTATCCGACTAAAGACCTCAAATAAAGTTAGTTATTATGTCACATAGAAGTAGTTGATATTTGAAATAATAAAATGGTGATTTCCTCTTGGAAAGCTCTTTGTATAACACTGCAAAGGATATTTTACTGGTGAATATATTACTAATTTATTTGCTGTGTTTGTATTTGATAGATTCATATTCGTGAATAAAAACGATGTTTATTGCCTTCTTGTATTCAGAATTTAAAAAACGCCAAAGTATTTATAGCCCTTAATTACATCCAAGAATAATAGGTTTATACATAGCTTTTTACAAGTAACTAACCTTCATGTTTCTTTCAGAAAGACGAGTAAAGTGTTTTATAAATGGTAGTTAATGGTAGAGGACTTTTAGAACCCCATTACAGTATATTTAACAACATAACATTATTATAGCCACTATTGGCATTGTGTGACAAGATGGAAAGCAGTTTATATATATATATATATATATATATATATATATATATATATATATATATATAAATGTGTGTGTGTGTGTGTGCGTGTGTATGTATATATATATATACGGAATGATTAAAAAACTACATTAGCACTTACCTGTCCGTGACTACCTGTACGTCAACTACCCGAGGCGATGGATCGGCCGCCAGGCAGCCCGTGACAGAAAATTAAAATAAAATTTCTAACTACACATTAAGTGGTACTCACACAAATATTTTTCTAACCCATATGTCTTATATTATTTTTTGTTTTCTCTAGTTTTCTCAATAATAGAGTTATAAGTTTCACACCTAACATATGTTACACATAACTGGTTCTTTAAAATTCATAAGTACTTTAAATCTTGGGTTACTTTTTATTTATTATGGCTGAAACTTCAATGTAGTACAAGACAATAATATCGTTTATTGAAATAGTTTTTAAAAACATCTATAGTTTTGCGAAAGTGTAACACACTTCTGTAGACTTGTTAAAGTTAAGTATACATATAGGGTTATTAATTAAAAATCAAATTAAACATCTACCTTTTTGATACTCCATTGCTGCATTGGTATTTCTAAAAACATAGGCAAACATGTAAGAGAGAGTTTATATAGTAACTTACCAATTTTGTTAAGAATTTATCAAATGCGAATGTCGAGCTTAGCTCTATTTCTCTTTCTGCTCAATACAGCGTTTGAGATCTGAGACAGTCTTCACTCCTGGAATCTCTGGAGTCCACGTCCGTCTGAAACGATCCAGCAAGACTGAAACTGTAGAGTATAACTTAAGTATTCCAAAAGTACTTTCGGAGACATGAAGAGTTCTTAGCAGTGTTCGTGATTGCAGCATTTCGACGAAATGAAGCTAACTTTAACATTCTCAGTTTAATTATACATAAATTATATAAAATTATTTTTCTGTTGTACATTTGAACAATGGACGTTAAATCGTTGTATTATATTACAAGAGGCAAAGAGGCGAATTTTACTTAAAGGTCTCAAGTTTGCAATATTCTTTAAAAATACTATCTAACTTTCCAAATATTAAGGTTTTTGTCAGTCACGTATAAATATTTTCGTAAAGGAGTAATTATATTGGTCTTGATGCATACATATAAATACGTGACTGACAAAAACCTTAATATTTGGAAATCGAGTTTCATGTTTTCTGCATGGATTAAAAGGACAAACATGGTGAAACAAAAAGAACAAATGTACAGAAGTTATCATTTGTCACCTCAAGCTTGTATTTTTATGTCACCTCAAAATATTCTATACGTTTCAAATTAGGATTATTACGTAGCATTTTCTGCTTTTAAAATTATTGTAAATATCTTAACGCATACACGCTTTTACATTATTTACATTTTAAATATGCATGCTATTGATTACACGTCCTTTTCAAACACATTTTAATAAGCAAAATGTCTTAAGTACAAGAGAAACTAACATCATTTTAGTTTAGTAAATTGCAGTCCTTTATAGTTTTTTATATATTTGAATCATTATAATTTTATCACATGTAAATATAAATTATAAAATAAACATAAATAATACCTGATACAACAAAACCTGTACTGTGCGTTCCATTGTGAACGTAAATTACGATGAAAATAAACACAAAAGTTATAACAATATTATTTCATTTGCTCTCTACGTATCTCTCTTACTATCTCTTCGTAAAATTTTAAATATATGCGTTGCTTGTGTTCAAAAGTGACAAAAACATGATTACGCCAACATAAAGTTACTGAATGATTTTACGCGGTTTGGCAGTCAATATAGACTCGGTATTGCCTCGCGCTGTGGTCTATACTGGTGTGTTTTTATAACGCTTTAAGCTGTTCACAACATTATATTTGTTTTCAGTTATGTTAGTAAAATAGATACAGTTTTCTTCTTTACGTTATTATAACCACCCTTTTATAAGTAAACCGAAATTCTTGATATGAAATATTACCTGCTGGGAGGAATAAACCTGCTTCAAGCCTATGGAAAAATAATCAGGTTAGTTATTTTGAATGAACGACAAATACATAAATATTATTTTTGCGCATATTATACTTTATTTATTTCCTAATGTACAGCTTCTAACGAAATTTGTTTCGCAAATGTGATATCTATGATCTTAGAGCAAAACTGTTAATATAAACAAATTGGTAGAGGTATATTTCAGTTCATAAAACGACTTGTATTTTTTATCTCAAGAAGAATCTACCTTGCTGGAAAATTACTTTTAACTTTAATTTAGCTTCAACGTAATATTTACTCAATATTTTCAATTAACTTTAAAATAGTTATTAAGTTTTAATAATTAATTTTGAAATGTATACAATAGTATTATATATTACTTCAGATATTAATTAACGGTATTTAAAAAAAGAGTTCTTGTAAAATAAAGTGGTTTGACTTACAGAAATATAGGTTAAAAGTAAAAAACTTTAGAAGGCTATGAAATTTGAGAATAACGGTATAATTTAAATCAAACAGTATAAAACAATGTTTTTGTTACAGTTTAACAAAATATGCAATTAACAATTAAGTTGCTTAATTTTAAAATCAACAGCCGACTTAAATAAAAATATCCATAAAACTGCCGTTATGATCATGTAGAATATGTATTCATTTGATCTTTTAAATGCAGCGTAAGTAAGTGAACTGTTTATTATTTGTAAATTGTGGTTCCGATGTCATGATAATTATGACAAACAAATAGAGCAGTCATGTTTTCGTATGTGGTTAGTTTGCCAAGTGTATATGACAAGTTGAGTTACACAACTGTCGGTTACAAACCACAGTGCATTTGAATACTGTACGGAGAATACTGTATGTATTCTCTATTTTATAAGAAACAGCAACACAATCTATTTTACTCGTATATGATAGATTAAATGTGTTTATCAAAATTTGTAAATTATATGATTTTATTTTATCATGCAATATTTAACACACTCACACTACTTGTTGTAAATCGTATTTTCATACGTACAATGCAACTTATAACAATAACATGTCTTAAAAAGTAACAATACTTACTGTACTGTACTTACTGTTTAACATTAACAATGTTGGCACTAATTTACTTTCAGATTTTATTTCCGAAATGAATAGTAATCTACAACTAACATAATGAAATAAGCATGAGTTTTACTCCTTCGATTTTAGAAAATTAAAAACTAAATTCTTTATCTTTGTGTATGCAATATGTATGTGTCAAGAGAGTTTTTTAATTTTATACGATTTACCTTAAATTTTGAGCGCGTATTTTAACACATTTGCTCTATATAAAATATTAATATCTTTCCATTAAATATATCTATCTTTCCGTTCAACAGAGAGTTTTATTTTAATAAGACTTAAAAGCATTCAAAATACAAATGCTCTATCCCAAACCAACGCAAAACGTAGAGGAAAACACCATAGACAATTCAGTTAATTTTCACCTTTTTAACAATGTCCAAACGTTGCCACACATTTTCAAACTGAGTACAAATTTTTCATTATTCACATAATATCAAATTAATACTGCTGATACTTTGTATTTTTTTAATTTGAACCTTATATATTAATTCCGAATTTTACTAATAATGTTTTAAATCGCTATACATAATCATATTAAAAAATTGGTTTATCTCTTAAAAGTTTTCTTGAAATTAAATTATTAAATGTTCCTTTTTCACAAAATGTAGGTACACAAGTCCGTACATCCACTTGAACTTCTCATTGCTAGAAAACACATTACAAAATCGGTTGTTATCACTACAGTACTAATGTTGCCACTAAGCTACATTTTACAGAAACCAGCCCCCTTATAATTTATTGATCAATTAATTAAGCATATTCCCATCATTTACATACAAAAAAACATAAATGTTATATATTTTTATGGAGTTTTATCGCCACATGAACGGCAGTCTGTGTGTGGGAGAAAAACGTTCATCAGTCCGTACTAAATAACATCCACTAAAAATTGAAAATTACAAATGTGGTTAAATTAAAATTATTGAAACCACCTGTAAGTTTTGACTCGTCGCACTCTTCTCTGGAATAATACACGAACAATGATTTTTCAGATCTAAGCACTTTTTAACCTAAGAGACAGCTAAGAAGTCGGCAAGAATAAAGAGTATTCACCCAAAATGGCAAGTTTTTAATGAAACTGTTAAGCTGAAGAAATTTGTTTTATTAAATTCAGGAACCAACTTTTCTTATGGATCTAGTACAAACTCCTGACTAAAATTATGTCAGTTTAAATACATTTTCTTAACAAAATATAGACATAGAGTGACTTACGCAATGTAACTACCGTTCTAAAGGGTTTTCCAAAGTTGTTTGTAAATTATTTCGACAGGTGGAGATCCTTTTTTTGTATATAACTTGGTGGATAACGTGTTTCTTTAATAACATGACAAATAGTGTAACGTTATGTAAAGTTAATTCAAAGGACATTCATTAACATTTAAACTTTATGATTATCGATACAAACATTCACTTTAATTTTAATTATAAATATATTAATAATAATTTATAACGTTAACGAAATACTACAAACATGTTCCACCGATATTTTAACTATTTACTTTGACAAAAAAATAAATGTGTAATTTTAGGAATAAACTTACAAATTTGTACACTATTATAATGAGCTGTGTAGTAACTTGTCTGTGTGATATAAACACGAATTTTCTTTAGTAAACTAACTATTAGGAAAATGAAGACACAACAATAACTACTTGACCTTAATTTAAAAAAAAATTTTAATAATCTTTTACTATTGTGGTTTGTAGTTTATATAAAATAAAACTAATTATTTAATAAGGTTCATTGGAATATAGAATCAGAGAATGCTTCTATAGTGTTTATAATTGAAAAGTTTTTCGACTTATATTATTATGTTAAAAAAGCGTATGAGCACGATCCGTAACCGTACCTCAATTAGAAACTAATTAGCTTTAAACAACAAATAATACTGTACACTCATCATCTCTCCGGTGTAGCTTAGTGTTACTAATATGACAAATGATGTATATGATCACGATCAGTTACCGCACCTCAATTAGAGACTAATTAGCTTTATACACAAAATAATAGTGTTCACTCATCTTCTAATTGCTGCAAGATAAGTTTACTATTAAAGCATATGAGCATAACTTATCGCCGCACATCAATTAGAGAGTAATTAGCTATATACACCAAATAATACTGTTCACTCATGTTTTAATTGCTGCAAGCTAAGTTTACTATTAAAGCATATGAGCATGACTTATCGCCGCACATCAAGTAGAGAGTAATTAGCTTTATACAAAAAAATAATACTGTTCACTCATGTTCTAATTGCTGCAAGCTAAGTTTACTATTAACGCATATGAGCATGACTTATCGCCGCACATCAAATAGAGAGTAGTTAGCTTAATACAAAAAATAATACTGTCCACTCACGTTCTAATTGCTGCAAGCTAAGTTAACTATTAAAGCATATGAGCGTTACTTATCGTCGCACATCAATTAGAGAGTAATTAGCTTTATACACCAAATAATATTGTTCACTCATGTTCTAATTGCTGCAAGCTAAGTTTACTATTAACGCATATGAGCATGACTTATCGCCGCACATCAAGTAGAGAGTAATTAGCTTTATACATAATATAATACTGTTCACTCATCATATATCCGGTGTAGCTTAGTTTTACTATCATGTCACATAATGTATATCAGAACATTTCGTCACCGCACCTCGATTACAGAATATTTAGTTTTATACAAAAAATAATACTGTTCACTCGTGTTCTAATTGCTGCAAGCTAAGTTTACTATTAACGCATGTGAGCATGATTTATCGCCGCACATCAAGTAGAGAGTAATTAGCTTTATACAAAAAATAATACTGTTCACTCATCATCTATCCGGTGTATCTTAGTGTACTATAATGTTACATAACGCATATGAACATGGCCGATCACCGCACATCAGTTGGAGACTAATTAGCTTTATACAAAAAATAATACTATTGACTTATAATCTATCTACTGCAAGCTAAGTTTACTACTAACGCATTTGAGCACGATCCATCGCCGCAAATCTCTTAGAGACTAATTAGATTCATACAACAAAATATATTGTTCAACCATCTACTATTCTGTGCAAGTTAATAAAAAAACTGTACTAGTAATAGATCTGCTAGACGACAATACTGTGAATGTACATAAGCTGTTTCGATGTACTTATTTAGAACTTTTTCTTCCTCTCGATATGATAGACACGTATATTTACAACTTCTCCGGATGTTAATTTTGACTTTACTGAGTTCGTTTCTGTACATTGAAATCCAACCTATGTTTTAAGTTTATTTGCACCATACAGAGGTTATAAAATAATTGTTTTTGTTTTTATTAGCTGAGCCTAATAATCAAGGGAATGGAAAAATATCAATGTGTTTGTCTGTCGCATGACGTCTCGAGAAAGAACGAAACTATAGCCCTTTTTATATACGAAACATCGAGCCCTATTATGGTACATGTCTCTTATGGGTATTTTAGATGGTAGAGAGAACAAACTGAGTGCAATCGTACCATTTTAACTTGTATGAATTGAAAATATTGCCAGCAACCTAAACGAAGCCTGTTACGTGACAGTATGTTGTAGCAGACTCCTATATTGTACTATAGAGTAATCAGTATTAATATACCCGTGAATAAAATACTTTAGTGTGATTATTAAAAATATATTGAAGAGTAATTGGCAGTTTTGTGTTGAAAATTCATAAAGATATGTGTGCAGTTAATATGCAACTATATTTGTTCTTTAAATAGCATTTCAACTCGTATGTGATTTTTATATACCATAAATGTTTAAAAACTATTTAAACTATTAAAAATCTTTCAAATTTTAAATCATAATTTTAACAAATCTAAAAAGTTTCAAGCTGGAAGGAAAGGAAATATCAGTAATTATAAAAAACAATCTTAAAAACTAAAGTTACCTAGTTCAAGTCTATATTGTACCATGTATATTGTGATATATTTAAATAATGTTGTCTAACATTCAATATGTACGAGGTTTCACACACTTCTTCAAGTGATGATTTGTGAACAAGCCATGATTACCAAATAATACATTTTTATATCTATTTTCATAAAATCGTAAATATCTCAAATATTATGTAAGATCGGCGTTTATTATATTTGTACATTTAGTTAAATGTAAATATTTTGAAAATATTAAATGACAATTGGTAAAATTTACAATATCTAGGTAAATATTAGAAACTTCAACTCAAATCAGAGTGGCCTCAAATATCCAATGAGAAAAGACACATATAATACCCTTGGGAAATTAGTGCAGAAGTTTCATCGTAAGATATTACTCTCTACGGAAATAACTCAATTCATGATCAAAGGTTGTGTGGGTGGTACGGTACGAGTGTAGGAGCATTGTTATTAATTTCACAGTCGAGATGACTTCATGAGACAACAATCTATTCAGAACAACGTCACTTCGTTCGAATATTTTCTTTATGGATGTTCATATTATATATTTTTTAATTTTATCTACTGACACACAACTTTATAAAATAGTCTACTAATATAATATCGACTGAATCAAATATGCTGAATACGATTTAAGTTAAAAGGTAACAGTATTGGCATTTCCTGTTTCCAGAGTATAGATTTTCCCGCAGGACGCGCTTGTGGTCGCTGTAATAAACAGCGTAACAACGTGTGAGACCAACCATTGACAGTCGGCTGTTTTGTGGCGGCAGAATCGCTCCCCAGGGAGTGTAGTCCTCGATTTTGTTGGCAGAATTAACGCGGTTCTGTAAGCTCTATCCTTTTTTGAACGTTAACATCCCTATTGTTTTTTCCAATAATAATTGAACAGTTGTAAAATTTTACATGGTTAGTACCTACAATTGTTAAACTTAGAATTTTACTTTCTGACTTGTAAAAGTACGATTTCTAATTTACATTCTATTATCAAACTTAACTCTTGTGACTGTAATTGTCATGCCTTGTATGATACTGTGTATATATTTATACTGTCCCAAGTATGTTTACATTACCGTTCTGCTTTGTCCAGATTGATAGTCGACATGCCTCATATGATAGTGTGTATATATTTGCACTGACTCAAAAAACTAAATCTATTTATATGTATAAGAAAAGATGTAGAGGGAATCAAAGTCCATCCTCACCCAACCACATATTTTACTGATAACACCAGTGGCTCAACACCCTCGTCCTGTTTCCCGCGGGATCAACACGCCCTTGTTGAGATGACGAAGATCAACACGCCAGTCCAACGACGTTCCGGGGGCTCAACCTCCCTCCCCCTCCCATTTTTCTGCGGGCCCAGCACACTCTTGTGGAAGTGTCGGTAGCACAACACGCACGCCCGTCCATCTCGTCATGCCATATGGTTTGCCTGTCTTGCCAGCACCATGCCAGTTGTTTATATAACAAATAAGAGGATGATTGTCTGGCATGGTGGAGTTGGCATGCAGTAGGACAGAGTTGCCGTACTTTTATTGCAACGTACGTCACGTCACATATAACGTAATTGTTTTCACAGAGGATTCATGCAATATTTCAAGTATATAGCTTATTTCTTTCTTTTGATGAACTGCAGATGAAAACATTCTCTAGGTAAATTTTGGATAACATTTATGCATGTTTTGTAATGATTAAGGTTAAAATTATATATTACTATACTCGATTCAAACATATTACTTTAAAAGTTAACTGGAATCAAACTGACACACATAGCGGCCAGTAAGTCATAATACAATCAAATACAGCAATCAGAGGGACACCAGTCCCATCAATCAAATCACCACAACGGAACAGTTCTCCTCATTCATCGTGCATACAGAGGCAGCTATAGTTCTGGTTGCTGCTACTGAAACACACATTGGTAAATGTCGTCAGCTTCTAGACCTGGAGGGTAATTAATAGTAACAATTCTACTGCAACTGTAATGCTCGAATAATGCTGCTGTGATGGATTATGGAGGTTGTAATATGCCACTCTGTACGTGGTCTGATCTAATCTAAAAGTATACCATCTTCTCAGTGTTATACATCCATCGCTATAAAATTGCGTAAGAATAGCAGCATCTACGTGTAAAATAATATTATAGTATCAATTATGCAATGAACTTTTATAAAATCAAATTTTTCTGCCTTTAAATAGTACTATCGCCTGAGCGATAGATGAGCCTTTCACTCGTGGTGCTGTGAAAAAAATTGTTATATCTGCTTGCACGTCTGTCCATTTATGTCTGACTACTACTCTCATGATATCTTGAAAACGAGCTAACCTGTAGGCCAGAGATCCGCTTGTAGCTTTATATCTGTATATTCAACACTGACTTACTGGTACAGCATATAACTAAATAGGATTTAGCTGAGCGTTATGAAATACCTTTACATTGGTTTATTGGTAGCCATGATGGGAACGAGAAAATATCAGAATTAAAAAGAGATGGAAGTAAAATATTATGAGACTTCAACGAGTGAGATTTTTATTCATACCGTAAAAAGAATTCATGAGTAAAAATTCAATGTTCAAAGTCATCAAGGTTCGATTTTAGAGTACTCTTGCGTTGTAGCACTGTCCCTGGCTGACCGGAAGTTTCCTTTTTATACTGCTTTTAAACCTCTCTTAATTAACAATAATATTATTGTACCAAATGGGTGAAAAGTAACTAGGTATTATAAAACTGTTATAAATTGTCTGAAAATGATCTTTATTTATTATAAATATTTATTATTATATTTATTTATTATAAATCACCTCATTTATTAGGAAACCAACTACATGTGCTTCGTGACATAACAAAACAAGTTAAATCTCGAAGTAGGCACCGAATTTGTAACTAACTTCCTCAAACGGCCATGGATACCATTTACACTTTTCTGAAGGATTTCAATCAATATTTAGGTGAAAACTCTTGAATTTTGTTTACAAATTCCTTCCAGGTACGAAGTTTGGACTTGTATATCTTCTCCTTGGCGAAGGCCCACAAAAAGTACATAGAATAAGATATAAAATTCTTACAAGCCACTCGTACAGTCCATGCCGCCCTAGCCAACGTTTATGAAATCTTTGGTCGAACCAATCGCGAACACTTATTTCAAAGTACAAGACACACGAGCAGTACGAGTGTGTAACATGTCACTCTCTGGTACTTATAAAAGTTCTTTACTTAATAGTCCCGTGATCACAGGTTATTAGTGACCTACAATCTGACAAAAGCTTCAATCTAGTAATGCACTGGTTTTGCTGTATAGGATAATTGAAATGCTCACTGATTAACATTCCTCTTACTTAACTCTATTAAAGTCTCTTATTCAAATTAGTCTTACCAGACTTACTAATGTATCAGCCGTCTTGATTGAAGAATGCACTTAAACGTATTAAAATGTTGTAATACTGTAAATCTCTTCAAACCACCTTAATGGATTGCCACCAAGTATTTGGTTTACTGTCCTACCCGAGAGGGCTACAGATGATGAACCAAAGTTCACTTACCAGATTGGCTATTGAACTTACTCTGTTAATTAGGCTGATTAACGTAACACTGAGTGGTCTAGTTTATTCGGCACATTTTTAATAATGGATAAGAAACACTGATCACGTTATATCGGTTGAAAACGTGTTAGCTCTGAGGATTTAACAATGAGAAAATACAAACTTGGCCCCAACTCTGGATTTTTTAAATAAGAAAGAGTAGTAATTTCGCCATTTCTTGATACATTTCCAATATGTTTTACTGAAGCTAGTAGGCAATCGGTTTTATAACAGGCCATTATTACAGTAGTTAACATGTATACGATTTTTTAACCCATTCGCTGCAGAAAAATTATACCCTAGGTGGTAAAAAATGTTATGTTACTAAATCCTACCTTATGTGTTGAAATGTCTGGAAATGGCATTAGAACAATAAATCCGAACTACTGATGTGCGTTCTGGCCCCATCAGAGTCATCAGTCGCCGGCGGACCCCGTAGCACCTGGCGTTGTCACTCATGTACTCACGCGCACAAGCTGCACTGCCAAACGCGCTCAAGAGCGTAAACCGAGACCGCATTTCATCACTACGCACTTTTATTGTACATTGTGTCCTAAATTTAAAAATATAAAACTAAAATTAAACTATTTAGAGTATATACAATCCTCCCACTTATGTTCAAATTTAGTAAATTGTATAGGTTCCATTCCTGCAGTTGTTATTGTCCAATGTGGAGCTGTAGTGTATATGTCGGGGTCCTCATCAGCATCATTTACCGACGATCCATCATCTTATTCCTCATCCGATACGTCATCCACAGCGCGTTGAACAGGGTCATCTACGTCGACATAGTCTAGATTTTCAGGTTGTAACTCGATGCGGGTAGCTTCTGAGGCGTTTCCAGACGGTCCAGGGATTGAATGATCCATTGTACTCATCGTACAACACTCGTACACACACAGCAAACACTATTGTACACATTGTAGACTCTTGGAGCAATTGGAAAATTCTTTAAATATTATTAAATATTAATAAAAACACTACTTTTTCCAAATTGTTTATTTTTTGGACGAGGCCTTTCGAAACCAAAGGTTTCATCTTCAGGCAACTCCACAAATAAATATTTACACATTGTTTGTTATAATTAATATTAAAATAACATATGGTGTAAAAATGTAAATACAAAAATTTGGAAATATTTCAGCCAGTATGAATAATTAGATTTGACTAGAGTTTAATTTTTGAATAAATTGAGAAGAAAGAAGATTGGAATTTTCAATAGGGCCCTCTTCATTGTTCATGAGTTTTTCTTTATTTTTGTTTATGTATAGTGTTTCCCAAGCATTCAAGTTAATTGGTTTTGTTATTTCTTTTATTAATTTTAGATTTGTAATTGATGTTCTGTGTCCTGATTCAATGCAGTGCTTGGCTACAGCAAATTTGTCGACTCTTCCATATTTTGTGTGTGATAAATGCTCTTTAAATCGTGTTTTTATTGTTCTTTTTGTTTGTCCAATATAAATTTTGTCACAGTCAACGCATCCAATTTCATAAATTCCCGATTTACTATCATTTGAAATTTTGTCCTTAGGGTTTCCTAAAATTTGGGATAATTTGTTGCTTGTTCTGTGAGTGACAGTTTTATTTGTATGCTTTTTAAAAGTTTTGCATATTTGGTTTGAAAAAGTGCTGTATGTTGCGCAAATAAATTCATGTTTTGTGTCTTGAGGTGGTCTTAATGTTGTCTTATCTTTTCTACTTCTTCTTTTTAAAGCTTTTTTTTAGTATATTGTCAATGATTTATGTAGTGTAACCCTTGAACATAGCAATAGATTTGATGTAATTTAGTTCTTTCTTGTAGTTTTCTGTTGAAAGTGGTGTATTTAACAGTCTATAAATCATTGAATTAAATGTTTCTCTTTTTTGTGCAGATGGATGTAACGATTTGGGATGGATTTCTTGGAAGTAACGTGTCCCCGTGCAGGCCTAGGCTTGTACCCGCCTGCACGATGAAGACCGTGGAGCGACCATAATCCTAATTACACTATATTCTCCTGCCAGCTTTGATAAGAATTTTAAGTTATAATTTAAGCACAAAACAGTAAAAGTAAATCGTAAAACAATTTAATAACGCCAAAGGTAATTTACACATACCGACACCAATTTACACATACCGACACGCCGACCTCCCATCACGACCAAACCCGTCTCAACATACTAACAATTTATAATTTACAATGACCCCCCTATAATTTTCCGGCACCTAACCCCCCCCCCTGATTATTAAATCAATCCATAGTGTGACACACAACTCTTAAAATAAATAATAAAAATAAGACTTGCGACAGGTAATATTTCCGTCACCGCCACTAGCCGATCAGACGTCCTCACTGGTCCCTGACTCAATCTAGACTCCTCCTTATCAGACCACCGGTCCTCCATCCGCACGCGGCTTATCAGAAAGACCGGTTCTAATCGTTGATTCGGCGGTCTGATAAATGTGGTGGGCAGTCACCACAATCTCCCCCCCTAAAGGAAAAAAATGGAGAGGAAGTGGGAAGGAAGAAACATATAGTTAATACAAATTTCAATTTGGAATATCCAACAATTTTGGGTGCTCTCCACCAATCGAAGAGCGGGTGACGACAGGAGGACCAATTACATATTGATAATAATGATGGAACAAAATCCAACTGTTGGTCTACTCTTGTACTAGTCACCCTTCAAGTAATGACCGAATAGGCGATCGCACCTACCGTTAATATTTTGTATATATTCTAAAACAACGGGAAAATGTCACACACCCACCCCCCGAACAGGAAAGAGTTCGATACAATCAGAAAGTTGTTATGTGATGTGTAGTGTATGTGAGGGATTAGGATTGAATTCTGGTCATCCTGAAAATAAAATTGCATGTGGATTCCGTGCGGAGAGAGTGGTTTACGCGCCTGGTTTTTGGCGACCTTATAGGTTGTCTTTGTTCTGCTTGCAGTCGATGTGCGTATACAGTCCTGTGGGTTTTAGCGATACTTCTAGTGAAGATAGTGTCTTCTTCCAGAGACGAGAGTTTTTTGAGGTAATGTGTTTTGGTGCTTACACTGTGGGTACGTCTCTTCTTTAGATGTTGCCGTACTTGATCCGATGACTTCATTTGCAATTGCAGTGACAACACTGTTTCTTCACATGGTATGTATAGCTTTCAGTTATCCAATGGCCATTGTCAGGGTGGAGAATTTGGTAAGGATTAATTTATGTGGAAAGTGCTCGGAATACACATGCGCGTATTTACAAATATTCACATATTCTTAAATTAGGAATTAATTGGAATATGATAGGATTTTGACGTGTCGTGTGGCGAAGTATTGTAGTATTTTTAGTAATGAGGTAGTATATTTTAAATTAGTGTGTGACATTGCCCATGTTCCCGCAAAGCTAAGGTGCGTAATATACGGCGAAAAATTTTGGGGATGGTCGTCCGGGTGGATCATAACTTGCTTATGCGATATCCAAAAATAGCTCCGTTATATAAAAAAAATAGATCCACTTTACGATTAAAGGTCGGATACACGAATATATAAATAAGCACACAAATAACAAAGGTATCCCTAACAAGGAAAACATACATTAAGGTATAATAGTGAAATGACAAGGAAAGGTATTTTTAAATATTCCCATTTACAATCAACACCTAACTCATATATTCGCTTGCACAAAATTCACGTAGAATGTAGACGGTGTATATATATCTAGCAATAAATAACATTTAATTATTTAGAAAAACATAGATATTGCAACTTAATGTTCGTTTGATCACATTAAATTTGCAAAATTCACACACAACACACATACGAGCAGCATACGATGCTACGAGTAATAACGATCATTGTATTTCATACGATTAATGCATTTATCATGTTTATATTCGTAACTCGTCTGAATAGTTTAAGACAGGATAAACCTATCCGTTCAACATAACTAAATCAAATCCTAAACACAACATATATTACAACATAAATTACACAAAATAGCACAAAAGTATTTTTAGTTTTTTTTTTTTTTTGTACAATATGACTCCTACAGATTTCCCTACATTTTGGTAAGACGTTAGTTGTTAGTAAAAGTAAAGGATAGAATAGAGATGTGTAGATTTTCTTCTTGTCTGATTGTGTATATCTATGGAGAAGAAAAAATTAATTTGACCATGTGATCAACATGTTCAAAAGAATCTATGCATTTCCTGGTTGATAAGCAATCCGGTAAAAGGATGCGCACTAAAAATATAATAAAAAAAATGCATCTTTACCATAGATTATTTTACCCAAAAGCTACGTAAAATTGCAATATAGAAAGAATTTATGAAAAAAATTACAATATACAAAGGACCCACCAACCGAGGAAACTCAGACTTCATCTCCATAGTGTGTTCAAAGTGTATATTTAGATACTCCACCAACGATCAACCACAGACCACTGTAGGGAAGCCCTCATAGAAAACTCCCTCAGACTCAGCAGCCGTGCAAGCAGCCGCTAACAGAGGACCCAAAAGTGTAATAATGTGTAAGAAGAATGTTAGAGTGTGAAAGAAGAGGAAAAGAAACATTGAACTAATATCACCTAGGGAGAATTGTGTAGGAATATGGTCGCTTACCACGGACTTAATATTTAGGCATGAAAAACTTCTTTAATTGAGATATATGAGCCTTTCTTATAAACTTCCCATTTGTAGGATTGACGAGTCTAGCTGTGACAGGTGATGTAAAGCATTCCACCACACAAGGTTTGGACCACAGGGGGAGCAGTTTACTGTTGATGTTCTCAGCAGCTTTACTAATTGGATTATTTCGAAACATAACCCAGTCACCCTGTGAGATGTGGGTAGTTGTCCTACCAGCGTTGTATAAGCGTTCCCTAATTGACCTAGCTTTTTTTAAGTTTGAGAGTGCATTGTCCCAACGCTGTTGCATTGTTTGTAGCGGTTCTTGCGCCAGTAATGAATCGAGATTCCATGCCAATTCGAGTGGATGCTGTATTTCCCGGCCTAGAAATACGCTAGCTGGAGTTGCTTTAGTGCTTTCATGTGATGCTGAGTTAAAAGCTACCTGCAGCCAGTGAATGTTCTCATCCCAAGTCTTGTGGTTATGTCCGTGAAAAATTCGTAGTGCCACCTTAAGATTTTTATTAACCCGCTCAGCATGACTAGGATTCGGGTAGTAAGCAGAAGTGTAAATATGTTGGATACCGTAAGTCATACACATGTCTGCCATATGTCTAGATTTAAACTGGGATACGTTATCTGAAACTAAAAATTTTGGGAACCCAAAAAGAGAAAAAACGTTTTTAGACAAAATATCCACTGTAGTTTTGGCTGTAGCATTTCTAGCTGGTAACAGAATAACAAACTTGGAGAACGCATCAACTACCGTCAACAGATATTGGTTGCCTTTGTTTGATCTAGGAAGTTTACCAATGTGATCTATGAATATCTTTTCAAAAGGTCTTGTAACTACTTCCGATGCAAGTTTACCCACTCTAGAGTTTTGAGCCTGCTTGGAACGTTGACAAATTTGACATGATCTTACTCGGTCTGCTATTATTGTATCAAGTTTTTGGGCCCAAAATATTTTAAGAATACGTTTTTGTGTCTTTTTAATGCCCAAGTGAGCTGCAGTTGGGGACTCATGATAATATTTAATAACCATATCGATGAGTTTGTAAGGTAATACCACTCTAGGTGTATGTCTGTCCGATATTTTGTACATCAACACTCCCTGACTAAGTTGATAGTTAGTGGGCCTATTACTCGACTTTATAATCTTTAAGAGATCAGGGTCTTCACGTTGATGAGTACCAATATCTTTAAACATTTCTGGGAATCCTGCCAAGAGTGCCACTTGTGGTAAGGTGGATGGCTTTTCCGATGAATTATTTGCGTGCACTTCAGTTGGTTCACTGTTTTCGAACAGGCGCGATAAACAATCAGCAACTACATTATCCGATCCTTTGATATGTTGTACTTGAAATTTAAACGAATTTATAAATGTAATCCAGCGAGAAATTTTTCCAACTTGACGTGGGTGGTTTAAAAGCCAGGATAATGCCGAGCAATCCGTCTGCAAAAGGAATTCCCTATGTTCAAGATACTGTTGGAATTTGGAAAAGGCAAAGACAACAGCCAGGCATTCAAGTTGAAGAGTGTCATAATTTTGCTCATGCTTGTTTAGTGGTCGCGAAGCAAATGCCACTGGCATCAAGTTGCCATTATATTCTTGGCTGAGTGAAGCACCTAAGGCGGAGGTTGATGCATCGGTTTGTAAAACAAAAGATCGATTAAAATCCGGCATTTTCAAAACTGCATTTGATGTCAAGGCTGTTTTTAAAGTTTCGAATGCGGATTGTTGTTCAAGCCCCCAGGTAAATTTTACGCCTTTCTTCTTTAGACTATTAAGTGGTTGCGCTATTTTTGCAAATGATTTAATGAATTTAGAATAAAAGGCTGTCATACCCAAGAATCTATTTAGCTGTTTCAAGTTTTTAGGAGCGGGGAACTCAACTATTGGCTTGCACCTATCCGTGTGAATCGTCACGGTATGATTGGCAAATGTGTGACCTAAAAATTGGATGTGATTTGCTGCCAGGGTCATTTTATCTGGATTGATGGTTAATCCTGCCTGCTTTAGCCGATTTATGACTTCTCGGAGATGGCACAAGTGCTGATCAAAAGTACCGTTTGTGTATATGCACAAATCATCGAAAAAATTGAACACATATTTGTATTTTATATCTCCAAAAATTTGATCAATTAAACGTGTTAGGACTTGAGAGCCGGTTGCAAGACCGAAAGGCAGAAAATTGTACTCAAATTGCCCGAAAGGTAGAACAAAAGCTGTATATTTCTTTGAGTTCTCTTGTAAAGGGACCTGTAAATATGCCTGATTTAAATCCACCAAACTAAAGAAAGTAGCTTGCCCTAAGTGCTGGAAAGCAGATTCTATAGTTGGCATGGGAGTTGCCTCAAGATCTATTAATGAGTTAAGCTGTCTATAGTTAATTACCATGCGCGTTTTTCCGCCTTTCTTTGGTACTAAAAATGCTGGCGACGCATAGGGAGACATTGATGGTCTAATCACTCCGTTGGCCAATAAATGATCCACATGTTCCTTGATTGCCTCCATTTTTGGTGGAGCAAACTGATAGGGCCTATTTCTAACGATTGTATCAGAATTTAATTTGATTTGATATTCGACCAAATTTGTACGGCCTAATTTAGTAGTAATTGTTTCTGGAAATTCATTTACTAGTCTTAACAGTTGGTCCGCTTGATCAGATGAGAGGTTTTCCCCTAACTTAATTGGACATATTGTTGTACTTGGTAATTCAGCTGATTGAGCGAGATACATGACCGAAGGAGTGCCATATGGAAAAGTTAATGTTTTATTTGCCATATTAATGATCACCCTAGTTTTAGTTAGAAAGTCACAGCCCAGAATAATTGGCATTGGTAATTCTGAGGCGACAAGAAAAGGAAAATCCCAAGACAAGTTTGAAATTTTGAAGTGTAATATAACCTTTAAATTAAATATTATATTTTGTCCCGAGGCTGAAATGGCTGACTCATGTATGGTTGAAACAGATTTTATCCTTTAAATTCTGAAAACAGGCATTCGATATAATGGAGAATGAAGAACCCGAATCTACCAAAGAATTAATGATTAACTTGCGAAAAGTCAAAGGAACTGTACAAAACTGAACTCCCGGGAAAGAAGGAGCTTGAGCCGACTTGGTGAAAGGTGTCTTCACTGCTGGCTTGATTTTATCAAAACGGGCGGTTAAAGTTAGAAGAGGGATTCTCCGCCCATTAGAACCCTCTTTTGTAGTTTAAAAACCCACGTTGAGATTGATTTCTGGAGAATTGATTATATAGTTGATTCCTATTGTTTGTATTCATATTTTGAAAAGGAGGTCTATGTTGAGTAAATTGTCCCGATTGACTGCGGCGGTTATGAAAACTATTTTGCTGATCTTGTATGGGATATCGATTATAAGTTACATTGCCTCTCCCTATTTGTCTATAAGATTGGTTTAGTTGACGTCCACCATGGACCTGTGGTCCAGTTTGTTGATAATACTCTGGTGAATTTAAATCTTGTGTGAACCGGTTTTCCGTATTTTGAATTACTTGTAATCGGGGGGCTAAGCTCAACAATTCAGAAATGGTGGCTGGAGCCGGAAAACCCGCTAATCGAGCTCTGGTTTGAGGGTTAATTCCTGTAATGACCATTTCAAGCATCTCCTGGGGTGAAATAGCCGGTATAAGCAATTCTGCTAACGGTCTGATATCATTGATAAAACTAACCAGTGTTTCATTTGGTTTCTGGGTTCTATATATAAGTTCGACCGTGGCCTGTTGACGAGCTCTAGTAGGCAGAAAAGTATCGAGTACGGTGGTAATTAGACTTTCCGGATTCTGTTTTGATGAAATAGCTTGTAGCCAGATATTTCTTAATTGACCTGTAGTTTTAGGTAAAATTGCTAATATGACGCTGTCTGGATTAGCTAAATTTAGCATCAAAATTTCCCTAAATTTTATAACAAAATCAAGTAGTTTTCTAATAACTATTCCATCAAGCGATGGTAAAGCTGTAATTAAATCAGTTAACACAGAGGGCAACATTGCGCGTGATGTCGAGGGTGACGGTGAAGTCCCCTGCATCTGCGACAAGGCTGACGCAATTTGGTTTCCCACAGCGGTTGCCGTTGTGTGGACTATTTGCATCCAATCGGTTACGGGACTCTGAATGTCTGTGGTTGTATGGCTAGTAGACGACTCTGTTGGATTAAGAACAGTTGCTTGACAGTTGGCTCCACTGATACGCTCTTTTAGTAGAACACGATTGTTCTCTAATTTAGGTGCTGGAGTTATTCCCCAACATAAGCACTGTTCTTTGGCCTGAGATGCATTTAATAGATTTACCCAAGCCAGTCCTTTAGGGCGTTTTTCCCATTCATACGGTGGATCAGTGACACTAACGTCTTCTTTGAGGATATCTTCGCACTCTAACATCTTATTTATGCTTGACTCAATATAAATAAATTATATCAATTACTAAATTATATCAATACTAATATCACAATACTATTTATTATGTAAAGATGGAGGGGTATTCAGTACCATTGTAACTATAAGGGGGTTTACCAATTAATATTGTTGTATGTTTCACTTTTACTATATATTTTTTAATAATTAATTACTGCAATAATTGAGTGCTTCATTTGATAGTTCAATTTTATTATAGTGGCCAATTATTTTAAGCGTAATATTCAATTGGATAGATACAAAATTATTATATTTAGTAATAGGCTATTATTACTTAAGGCTTATATATGCATCATATTTTATCTTATAGATACCCTTTTATTACTTACTGGCATTAAAGTATTTTTTTTTACAGAAAACATAACAACAGTCTGTATATTAAACCTATGAAACATTTAATTCAGTTTTAAAATAACAAGTCTATATTCTATTTTGGCTGGTTTTAATAACTGGTTTCAAGAGTTTTTTTGTTTAATATATCTTTCAATAACATTGTCAAAAGTAGAAACCCTTCATTGTTAAAATGTACGCTGTCTAGTCTGTCCGAATGTGGGTAAAATTTATGGAATAACTTTCGATTATAAATGACCGTGGGAGTAGGAACAATAATGTTGTTTACCGACTTCAATGAAGATAAAAACTGGTTGAAGGCATTTAATTTATTAACTGTGTGATTGCACCGTTGAATACGAGGATAAACCGGAATCTGAGAGATTAGAATGTGTAAATTTGGACATAGACGTCGAATGCATTTCAATAGAGCTACAAATTGTTGCTTTAAAATGTCAACAGGCGTGGCGTTCAGAATATCATTTGTGCCGATCAGCAGGAATAGAGGGTAATCAGAATTTAAAAAAGGTCGCTGTGATTTGATTTTATCTTTTAAATCACATACTTTAAGTCCTGAAAAACTAAAATTTGTCTCAACCTTTAATTGTGAACTTTTGAACTTACTTAAATAGAAAAAATAACGTCGGGCTAGTGAGTCACCCATTAATTGAATTACGTGAGAATTATTCATTTAATTTATGTAAGAGCGAGGCGTAGGGCTTTCTAAAAATAGGAGGCAAGAAATATATTAAATTGCATGAGTTATACCGAGTCTAAAATATATTAATTTTAGTTAAAGACAAATCTCTATAACGGGTGCGAATAAGCCATTGTTTAAATCAAACCATTCATTACCAACAGTATGCATATATATAAGAGATATTTCAAACACGCAAATAAACAGGAAAATCTATAATGTTTAATTTTTAATTTTCATTAACTGTTGTATCATAACTTTACTCACTTATCGTATAAGTTAATTACTTTTTTTTAACCCAGTGAAAAAAATATCCAAAGTTTAAATATCTACAGATTACAATAAATAAGAACAATAATTATTTAAGTATGTACTAATTAACATGTTACAATTTAAATTCAATAATTCAATTGATTTCAATACTTTAAATAACTCTCAAACATAACTTCCACTTTCTCAAGTGTTTCCTGTCCGAGATTTTCTCACGATAATATGAAAGACAAAAGTTTGAAATGAGTGTACTAAATAAATTAAGTAAACTCAAAGCATGTTGTAAAATCCCAGCAGAAGGCAAACAATAGGGCCTACTTCCGGTACTGATAATAAAGCGATAAGATTATATTTATTTCCAGCAACTATACTACCGCACCATCAGTTAACTTACCTTTTTAAATCTTGGTTAAGGGGATATAACTAATGTAAGCTTTATTGCTATTATAGAGAGAAGTAATATATAACTTGTACTTACTAATATTGTAGCATGTTGTAGCTCTGAAAATAACATACTAAATTGCAGACATTTATGAAACATAGGGATAACGGACAAAAATATATGGTATTTACCAGTATAATATAACTTTACCCAACTTTAACTGACTACACCCCATCCTGGAACCAAAATATAATATGAACTGATTTTGCTAGTGGTTTTAAAATTATATCGAATGAATAAAAGTTATAATTTTGATCAATATTAATCTAAAATAAAGTTTTATTGGCCTAATAGATACGATTAAATATACTTCAATGAGAGCTATAATTTTGAATGTTTTCAATCAACAGAATAGTATGAAAATACAATATTGTGGCTTGATATTGCCGTTAAAACATACCTCCCAATTTATATGTGAAATTACTCCTGTAAATGGTATTAACTGTTATAATCATTAAAGATCGATTTTGTAAACACGGAAACTCTAAAATAATCTAGTATGGTTTGAATTAAAGAGACCTTATTGACTGCTAATGTAATAAACGTATCATCAATGTATAAATTAATAAATAATAATAAATGTATCACTAATTAATTAGTAAAACTAGAAAACCAGCCATCTAGTATCCAATATCTATTATAATAAGATGATGATTACTGTTGTAATAAGATTAAATTATATAAAATTTAGTGTTTTTCAAAGCTTGCTTGAATAAAACACACCGTGTAGTGGATATGGGAAAGAAATAAATTTGTGAAAGTGAGCATTTACTGGTTTGAAAGTATCCTGACATTTACTTATTTTTTTGTACATTTTATGTAATTTTATGCATTTTTTGGTATTTTTATAGGTTTATTTTGGATACTTGAAATAAATTTAGCTCAATCCAGTTGTATTCGTTTATATAGATCTATGCAAACTTTCACAACAATCGCAACTCTGTATTCTTATAGACTAGCAGTACTGTCTGTATATGTACTTATTCAAGCATAGCTGTTGGAATTGAAATTTTGATTTAATTTGAAAATATGCCATTTGAACAATTGTTTTACATTAATTACATGTCTGACTATTAGAAGTATTACCAAATATAAACGAAATTAAGTGTTGATATTCAATATTTCATATGTTTGCAAAATAAAAGTTTATTAGTACCAATGTAAACAAAATAAATTTTGAAATGTAATTACTTTTGTTATAATTCCAATTCCCCATTTTCATCAGTTATATACTCGTATATATGTCTATTAAAATATGGCCGAAAACTTTCCAAAATAAATCATTCATTATTAATATGTTTGTAATGCAAAATGAAAGGTGTTTTTAATATTAATTTCAACAAAATAATTTTGAAATGTAAGCCAATTCTCCATTGTCGGCGTGGTGTCGGCAGCGGTGGAAACTAATTATATCGATTATTGTATTATAATCAAAGTAATGAAATACATAAAGATCGTAAGTATGGCTAAATAATTTAATTGCTGGCAGGAGATAATTGTTAAACACTAACAACACGGCAATTTAAAAGGCAAACTAATTAATGCTTCGCGATAATAATAATCTGTTGATAATAAAATATTCTTTAAAATAAATAGATTGATATTACCTTGTTTAGTAATAAGTGTAGAACATATTCAATTTAGAAAAGTTATATAATGTCGAATGATTTGTTTTAGGTTCTATTAAAAAAAAATTTAATTATGATTTGGAAATGAAGTATTAAGAATTTAGTTAACCAAGAATTTTGAAAACAGATGTAAAATAATTTGATTCAATAAAATTTATAGTTTTTCGCTCTGCTACCAATTGTGACGATTGGGGATGGATTTCTTGGAAGTAACGTGTCCCCGTGCAGGCCTAGGCTTGTACCCGCCTGCACGATGAAGACCGTGGAGCGACCATAATCCTAATTACACTATATTCTCCTGCCAGCTTTGATAAGAATTTTAAGTTATAATTTAAGCACAAAACAGTAAAAGTAAATCGTAAAACAATTTAATAACGCCAAAGGTAATTTACACATACCGACACCAATTTACACATACCGACACGCCGACCTCCCATCACGACCAAACCCGTCTCAACATACTAACAATTTATAATTTACAATGACCCCCCTATAATTTTCCGGCACCTAACCCCCCCCCCCTGATTATTAAATCAATCCATAGTGTGACACACAACTCTTAAAATAAATAATAAAAATAAGACTTGCGACAGGTAATATTTCCGTCACCGCCACTCGCCGATCAGACGTCCTCACTGGTCCCTGACTCAATCTAGACTCCTCCTTATCAGACCACCGGTCCTCCATCCGCACGCGGCTTATCAGAAAGACCGGTTCTAATCGTTGATTCGGCGGTCTGATAAATGTGGTGGGCAGTCACCACATGGATGGTTAGATTCATTGATGATAAACCTATCTGTATGAGTTGGTTTCCTGTAGATATCAAATTCAAATTTTGTTTCATTTCTAATAACTAATACGTCTAAAAATGGGATACTATTGTTTTGTTCGATTTCATATGTAAATTTAATAGTAGGGTAAAACGAATTTAGAGTTGTGATAAAATCTTGTATGTTTTAATTTGTATTAAATATTGCAAAAATATCATCGACGTATCGTATCCATTTTCTTGGGAAATATGTCATTTTAGATTTGGCTGTAGTTTCAAAATAGCTCATAAAAATATTGGCAATAAAACATGAGAGAGGATTTCCCATAGCCGTTCCACCAATTTGGGTGTAGTACACACATTTTGTACACACTATTGTACACACTAAAATAACAGTAAACACTCTAAGACTTAACAGCCAGTAATACAAACTAGGCGTCTTGGGCGGACCCCGTAGGGTGGCGGCCAGACACGAACGAACCACGTTCCAATACCGACACGAACCACTAGCGAACTGATGTAGCGTACCAACCTACTCCGGCGACTGGCTGAACCACACTAAGCTTATACACAATGCGATGCACGTTAGTCCACCACCGAATGTGTTAATGCTTCAAAATTGCAAATAATTTACTTTTGTGGATTAATTCAAATCAAATCATTTTTATTTTGCCAGAACATTACAAAAAATGTATAGCAATAGTAATTTTTCTATAATTTGGAACAATCACTCCACATTGAGACCAGTCAGACATACAGAAATTTCAGTCGCACGACATTCACTCATGCCAATTTCCCCATTTTCCAACGCCGGCTGTCAGTGTTCCAATTGTGTGGTCACCCAGTGGAATGCCATAAACTCGTCAGCACTATAAAATGCTTGAGACACTAAAAAGCGTTTTAAACGAGATTTTAACGCCTTGGGCGTTGGGGCAATTTTTATTGAATTTGGTAACTTGTTGAGAAAACGAACTCCTGCCTGCGAAGGCAAGTGTTCGTAAACCCCCGTCCTGTGAGTTCCAGTTCGGTAGGTATCTCTCCCTCTTGTCCCATACGAATGTATGTCTCGACCACGTGACATGGCACATATAAACATACAAAAAAAGATTGTCTCTAGGATGTAGAGACACGGCAGAGTCAACAGTTGCATTTTTTTAAAAGCTTCCTTGCATGTTTCTCTGAACCTTAACTGTGCGATTATGCGAATCGTTTGCTTCTGCAATTTGAATGCTCTGAAAAATTGATAGTTTGCGCTAGCTCCCCACAGCACCAAACCGTAGGTGAGGTGGGGGTAGATCAAGCCATAATAAGCCGTCTTTAGTACCTGAATGGGCTTAGTAAAAAAATGGGGGAAATTATAACATTAAAAATCGAGCTTTATAAAATGTCTTTTATGTAATTTTTTTTAATCGAATAATTCCCTTTCATATTATTATATTGAAACTTTTTACATTTGGGAATTGCGTATTCAACAATTTGGATTTTATATAATAATAGGTGTGAACTTCAAATATTAGGTAAAATATTCATTAACCCTAGGTTATTCATTGATGATTAAATTTTCGATAGATTTAAGAAGTATCAATGATCAGAGATCGGTGATCGATGTGTTGATACATTAGAAAACTATCTCTCGAGAAGCCACAATGATTTAACTTCTGTATATCTTTATTGTCAATCTGTCCTCTCAATATCTTAAGAACTAATTCACTATAGACTTCTATACAGTTTTGCATTGTTACTCCATGGAATTTATTTAAGCATTAGGGCATGCTTTTACATTGGTTTTATAGGTAACCATAGTGCTAAAGAGAAAATTAGAGAATGAAATCAATTTGTAAACAAACTGAGTAAAATAATATTCGATTTTAACATGTAGCATATTAATACATGTAATCTAACTAATCTAATACATAGGCTAACTATGTTGAACACGAATGTGACCTAATAAAAAATATTTAATATGTTATAAGTTTTGAATGTAACAAGAAACTTAATTTCTAGATAGACTAAAATCATATATCCATGGGATTTAATCGTTTTTTTATTAAATGTTATTACTAAATAAGGTGATCGATCCATTTTCGGTTAACAAGAGACAGATATAAATTAATTTCTTTATGATTGTCTGTAAGTCTGTCTGCAGACTATCTTAAGATCTATATTTGCTATGGAATTGAAAATTCATACGTTTGACTTCAGCTATGCCTTTTACGCGACACATGATGTGGTATAATTCTACGTTATTTATAATAATAGAATAATAGGAGCAACAAAGTTAGTATGTAACCTTCTTTTGTGTTTTTTTACTAGTAACTAATACAATATATATGGCTACAGTGGATATTGAACTGAAATAACATTCTTGAAACTTTTATTTAAGTAATTGCGTACTAATCGCCAGTTATAATGAGATCTATTACAAATCAGTGTATGCCGAAGTGACTGAGGAGACTGGCGCCTAACTTCCTAATTGGTTCTCAGACCTCCATTAGGCAGGCTAATTGGAAGGTATGTAATTCATATCATAAATAAACTGAAATGTTGAATAGTCTTACGTTTAATGCAGTTTTAATTGAGTAGTTTTAACATTATAGTAACGAAATATATACAATTAACACGTATTAATAAACAACATATACATTTTATGTGTAGCTTATTAGTATATAGGGTGTTTAAATTTTCTTAAATTATGTAAACCAGAAGAATTGTTCATCATTTGAGAGAGGATAATTAATATAAAACACAACTCAATAGTTTTGTAAATAACTGTATTAATGACTGTTAATTATATCTAATATGTACAGCCTGTAATAATTGTTAATTAAAGAATGTAAATCGTACTAATAATTTGTTTTATGATATATAATATAATTTATATTTAACAATTTGTTTGGTATTAATTTCGGTTTGCCATTTATTTTTTAATGTGAACAATTTTGCATAAAGTTATATTTTTCAAATGCATATGGTAATGAGATTATAGAATATGTTGAATATGAACCTTTATAAAGTGAAAGCGGGTAAATAACGTTAGATTGAACTATAAAGGTATATTTATAGTGACTTTGTATAGTAAAATTACTTATAACAGGCTCAGTTATAGATATAATGTTTCGAGTTGTGGTGAAACGTGAGTAAATTTAAATGTTTCATATATAGTCTTAAATTTTTCCTACAAATAAGAGGAAAATTATTTTCTAAACTAAGTAATATAGAGTTACAAATATATGATATTTATGTTTTCAAGTGTATCAAGTTTTTTGGTCGATGAGGAACCATTCCTGAACTGAAATAATTGTATTTCAAGAAGTTTTATATAAATTTTAGTTATACAGGCACCGTAATTGTGTTATTCTTAAAAAAATGGATATTCTAAGTTATATGAGTATTAATTACACTTTAAAACTTTACTGAGTAAAGGAAAAATGTTAAATTTATATAGTCTTATACAATATAGTAAAAAGTAAAATATTGTTCCAGTAGAACTAATCTTCAATAGCAATAAAAAGCTGTATTAATACATATATCTTTTTGTAACTACTACACAAAAAATAGTAGTAGTAGTAGTAGTTTCTTTGTGTTATGGTCACATGTGTTCACACATATGGAGTCTACCTATAGACTCTACCTACAGATAAGTCTAAGAGAATAAATTAGTTGGAGAAATAGAGAGTGAATAATTGAATCATTTATTTATTTGTACATTATTACATGTTACAAATTACACTTAGAATAAACAAAATAGGCGCTCTATAGGACGCTATGTGACTGTTAAAGTAGCCTTTTTCGTATTATGAAGCTCAAATTCTTGATTTAAATACGAATATTATTTTAGTTTTAACTTACATGATAAAAATGTTTGAATAACATTGCTTTCTTACTTCACTCTGTAGTAAAAGGGAGGGATGATCTAAACACAATAAAGTCTATCAGAGGTGGAAAAAGAGTTGATTACCTTCCAACAAAGGAAAGCGCTTTATCCTCTCCTCTTATCCTTGAAGAGAGGTACATTTACAGCATTTTTTTAATTTTAACTCATTCTCTAACAAATAAAAATAAATATAATCTTGCCTAACACCTACAATATGTGTTTAAACAATTGTAAGTATACACACAATTACAATTGCACCTCATCTGTGAATGTACTAGACTGTTAATTTCATTAATCAGTGGTGATTTAGGACAATTGGTCATTGATGGAATCCAGTAAATATACCAGCAATTGTCGATAGGTCCATTGAACAGTATACACCTTGACTAAAATTAAACATAGTTTTGATAAAACAACTAGATGTGTAAAATTAACTGCCATTAGTTGTGGTTTGAGGTACTGACAGTCAAACCAGTGGTTTCTCCACGCAATACACTATTTTGAAATCAGGAGTTTAGTTTTTGGAAACAGTAATAAAAGTCAGAAATAACACTATAATAGCCTAAGTATCTGCTTATTTATAAAATAAATTTAAAACTGTTTTACATTAACCCGTAAAAAGAATATATTAATAAAAGCAACGGAGGATACTATAACTTTAAGAAATGACAAGTATCTATCACTTTATATGAGGAAGTACGGATAAACCATTATAATCATGTTTAGCATAGTGAGACTACTGTTAAATTTTATGAATGATTATTAAAATTAACTATTTATTTTTGGAAGTTTTGAAATCGTAGGCGGTCGGTCATTTAACAAAATCTCACTGTAATTAACGTACGCTTTTAATTTTTATAATATCTCTGATGATTCAGATATTACAAATAATTTTTGATGTAGTTAAAATGAATGATAAAAAGCCTGTTTAAGTGGAGGTCGTTGTACATCGCTTTACAAGTACTAAGAACAATTATGGTTCCAATACATCTTAAACATGTATCTAAAGATAAAGTATATCCATCTTAACATATTCTGGTTGCTCATGATCGTAACAAGACTAGCCTAAGACTACAAATAAATCCTTTTGGTTGTTTTCTAAACGTACCCCCATTTATTTGTTCACGGTAAACAGTAAGTCACTATTTAATTTTGTATATATTACCCTTAGCCAGGTAGCAGTATTATAAAACACATAGTAATGACAATTAATCTCATCTCCTTAGGCAGTAAACAAAACTGCTATTACCATATAAACGGAAGAAATAATAAAATACTGAGAGTATAGGAAGTTTTACAGTGCTTATAAACTGATCCGACGCTGGAATTCCACATGCTCTTTCCAGTGCTGTCGAATTTAATTGTGTAGTGTAACACAATTCCACATATTTAACATACGATCAAGAGTAATTTCCAATTATGGCCTGTACATATTCATATTTTATCCTTAACGAAAGTACCAGAATCACAGCGATTAAAAAAAAGATTGTGAAGAATTTAACTTGATTGACTCCATGTTAGCAAGAGTTCGTGTTCGGTATCGCTGTATTATGCTAAAGTGGCTCGTAAGAGAAATGCAGCTGACAGTCGTCTGCAGCCCTGTGGACGTTGCAGTGCCGAAGACAAGTGATCAAATCGGCGTTGTACAGGTAAAAATAAATGGTCCCAAACAATTCTCCTGAAATCCACTTTTAGACTTTTTGAAAGAATTCGTCTCTTCAATACCTACTAGTCTTACCTAAATACTATTTCTGAGGTAGTACTTACTAAACAATCTTTAAACACATAGTTTTAATTTGGCACGTAGCAAAATTATATAAAAACTTGAGAGTAATCAAGCATTAACAACGAACTTCTCCTACTCCCGTCTCGCTCCTAAAAGGTTATTAAATAAATTAAATAATGCTGTTAATAGGTGTCATACTTTCATTCAGTGTATGTTATCGTTTTTAGATATTTATGAAATTAATATTTAATAAATTTTTTACAGTTATTAGATATAAGGCAAAATTTTGCGCAAATATTTACAAATAAATACGAGAATTGTGTCAGGTTTTTTAAAAATATTGTTTAAATCCTAGTAGTATGTATTTAGTGATTGCATATTTAAATTTTTTACACGAAATATGTTAATTAGTGTTTTACGTCAAATTAAATAAATGAATATTAAATTCTTTCTAATTAATTTTTAGTACATTGTTTTCTATTAAAAAGATAACTGTTCTGAAATGTCTATAAATAACTTTGATTCAAGTCCTAAGTAAATTAAAACTTGTTTTGGGAGTCTTCAAGAGCGCATTTCAAACAGACATTACAGTACCAATAAATTACTGCTTCTTACTATAAGAGCTGGCATTTTTAATTCACATATCAATTTAAGCTTACGCTATATACTATACTTAAGGCTTGACATCATTTTGACATAAATGAATATTAAAAAACTATAAATTTCTATTTCCAGATAAAAACTGTTTGCAAAACAAGATCGTTTATCTGATAGCAATGTTTTAATTCATTTTTGTTCTTCCTTACTAATTAATTCAAAATTCTAATTGTGACACTAAATGCGAAATATTCATATATTGTCCTGTATTAATAAACCTATATTACGTATGTGTATTACTAATTACCATTGCTTGGAAGAGTTACATTTATTCCAAGAATTTATTGCATTTGGAATGTAATTTATTCCAAGAATTCCATGTCGGTCAGATATAACTGGCTAAATAAACATTTCGATCTCTCCTTCAACACAGTTCTAATCACTTAGAGAGTTCGTTCCTTATTATTGCTTTCAGGAAATGCTTCCACTACCCACATTGCTTAGTTTCTCTCTATAAGTGTTTAAACTATAACTATGAATATGTTTTTTCAGATGGGCTATATCTTATAAAATAATTTTCATAAAATGATTTTGTTGAAATTAATTTTTAAGCATAATTAAATCAGTAAGAACTTCAGGTAGGCAATGGTGCTTATGATAATTATTGCATGCAAGCAGATAAAAATTAAAAAGATGTTGTATTAGTTTTTAGTCATAAATAAGTTATTCTTTTGAGAATATTTGTAACTATGTTAAAAAATGTTAAAAAAAGTCTTTGCAATCTAATAAGTATTGGGGATAAGATTTTTTGTAAATATTTTCAGTGCTGTAACTTAAGTGGCAGATTTTAATAATTTAACTTAGATAAAATCAATATTAAAAAGGTCAATCATACCCTGAAAATTAGATAGGTGATATTTATTACTAATCTTGAGAGTTGTTCCACTGCGCCATTCACCAAGCATTCTTGCTTGAAACCAGAAGGCATTAGAAAAAATTGCAGGTACTGCCAAACTATCCCGGGATTTTCGCCAGTGACAGTAGCTATAAACGATAGCTCTAGCTGCACAAGTTGTAAGTAAGGAGAAAGGATATATTGAATCCATTTAACTCTCCAAGTTTTAACTTACAATTTCATTACAATAAATTACCATTTCATAAATTGTAATTTATACGAAAACAAGTTCACAGTTATTTACTCCGTCAGAAAGTATTCACTCTCTTGAAGCTTGTTAACCTCGGCTCCGTCATGGTGACCTAATAAACCTTATATATATATATATATATATACATATATAACAAATATACATAAAATAATGAATTAATGTATTTCTTTGTTTCTCAAGGAAGAATGCACCAACGAAAGTACTCGTATTGTCAGCGTCTTTACAACTTACTGATCACAGTATACTATGAGGCAAGTTTAAAACCACGTAGGGTATATTTATGATCTCTTAGGATTTCGAATGTAATCGTACTTTTAATGTCTCTGTAACTTATTCTCCATAATGTATTATTAGTCAGGTTTAGAACCACTTTGGGTATATTTACGACCTCTTGAATTTCGCATACACTGGTATCGTCAGGGTTTCTGTAAAGTAATCTCCTTAGTGTAATATGAGGCAGGTGTACACCCACATATAGTATATTTACGATCTCTTGGATTTCGAATATACTCGTATTGTCAATGTTTCTGTAACTTAATCTTCATAGTGTACTATGAGGCATGTTTACATCCACGTAGGGTATATTTAAGAAAACTTGAATTTCGGATACACCCGTATTGTCAGTGTCTCTGTAACTCTGTATTTTCAGTGCCATTGTAACTTCCTTAATTACGCTCTTAAACAAGTTAATAAAAGTGCAGTCATGTTTTATGAGTTACAGGAATAACAAAAATACAGGTGGAGAACCAAAACGTGCGGTTGAAAGTAATAAATAGACCACTGCAGATCACTGTTCGTCCCTAATTTCTAAAAAAAAGTTATTATCATTTAAAAATTTTGATTTATTAAATCATTAATTATTTATTTTATCAGTTTAAATGTAGTAAAGTATATTTTATAATTCCATTTCTAGGTGCAAAGATTATTTTGTGGGATTTTATTTTAAGGGCTATGTATTAAGTAAATATTTATAGAAAATAAGGTGGATTGTAGATTAGCAGCTTGTTGTAATAGGTTTTATATTTAATATTTAAGTTTCCAAAAATTTCTAATCATTGCAGACATCATGCTTATGCTATAATAATTCTGCTTGTAAATAGAACAATGTGTTTTGCTTTATTTCCCATTTGCATATCTCTCAGGCGAGAAAACCCATCTTTTAAGTGGAAAAAATTAAAATAGAACAATAAACTAACATATTAATGAAAATGATTCTGTTTTTCCAGTTTTAATTTGTTAGTGTCAATATTCGTTAAAGACCATTAGGGGCATTTTTCTTCTTTGAAGGTTTTTCTTTTCGAAACTCATATCAATATAGTTATCAGATAATACGCCGTTATAACCAACTAAACAGTCAATATCATCACATACATTTCAAATAGAACGATACATATTTACGGTAAGGATACTAGATAATAATTCTTGTTGTACAAATTGTGACTAAGATAAAAGTGCTTCGTATTTATGGACCATTAGAAGGTGAAACTCCGAGGCATTTAACGCAGGCCTTTGCCAAGAGAGTCTGTTAAAGGTATTTTGGCGGTAGTTGGTTTAAATATTTGGCTCATTTCACAAACGTTTCGTCTATAGTGGCATACTTTAAGTTAAGGTGCCACTCATGCAAATAACAGTCTCGAGGGTAAAATATTTCCTTCCTCAATGATTGTGACAAGAAGAAAAATTACTCTATTTCCTCTACATAAAATATACTCTACAAACATTTTCCATATATACTAATCCAACATGCTTCACACGCAAACTAATTTGTATGTTGTGTCCTTATGTTTAGTTTCCATGTTCAATCAGAATTAGCTTAGCACTTATATTTACACAATGATTACTGTAGCTAATTAGGGATTCGTGTCAATTATATTTTTATATCCATATACATCATATGTATTAGTTAAAATATGTCATAGTACTTTGTATTTATATGTGTGATTTCTTGAATTTCAGAAATCTTAGTGGGTGAATAAGCTATTGCTTCATTATTATTGCATATTCGTATACACTATAGCATTGTAAAATTTACTATCTAAAAGCTTACCGTGGACTCAAATACATGTTACATTAAATTTGGTGGGCATTTGCATTTTACTAAACAGCTAGCGAAGTTGATACTCCTTTTAAATGAACTATTTAAAAGATATTTTAAATCACTAACCTCTATAAAACTGGAATTACTCAATCATGAAAGAAATAAAATTACCCGCCATAGAGTATGAGGAGTCTTATAGTGAAATGTAAAGTAATATTTGCTACAAATTTCATTAATTTTGTATTATTAGACGATTTCGTGTTATTTTCTAAAAATTTCTGTAATGATAAAAAAAGATTCTGCAATAAATAAAATGTGATATAGGAGTAATCTATGCCCTACAATTGGTGAAAACAGAGCAAAATTGAGTGTTAGGTTTGGGGAGTGTATAAAAAATCTATTAAAAATTATCGTGCATTCCCTGTCTGCCTAGGTCTCAGAATAGCTCATAGCTTACAGAGTGGACTCTGACAGTTCAGAACATCCATCCACCGGTACTTGGAAGGTCGAAGGATCTAGAGTAAGGTGAGATCTCATATCTACATGTTTGAAAACAAATAACCATGACAGGTTCCTTTAAACAAGTATAATATTCGTTAATTCTAATAATATAATTTAATAACTTTTTTTATAGTAATAATTATATGATGAAAGTTTGTCAAATTTACTTTATAAGGTTTTCCTGAGCGTAATACAATTTGGAGTACACATAACACTCGTTTGCTATTCCTGACAGTTATTTAGCTCGGAAGTGAGCTCTATTGTGAGGACACACCTACCCACTTCTACTCAGATATTCTTTAGCCATTAATATTATGTAGGGAACTTATTATTTTATATTACGATTATCAAAGAATATATAAATATTCTTTTACTTTCGATTTAGTTTTAGTGTTAATACATTTCTTAATTTCCTATACATTTTACTATTTGTAATTTATTCAGTTCTTTACATTTATTAAGTATGAAGAAATAAACAATGGATTTCCTTTACTGATTTTCTTTATACGGTTCAAACAACTGAAATTAATTTTGTAGTTATGTGTGTTATTTAAAATAATAGAAATTATATAATATATTTTATAGATTACAGTCAACTATTTTAGATTATTTTATCATGGAACTGTAATTTTGTAAAACACTGCTTAGAATTTTACGTTTGTCACGTTTAATGTGTAACCCACATTGAATTAAGAAGGTTTTGTTAATTTACCAACACTTGGTGCCTGCTTGTTTATATGGTAAACCGCCAAAATCCCCCGGGTATAAAATTATCGATATAATAATAATAATTAGATAACGACTTTCAAACTCGGGCATCTCTAATTTTGCAACTGCCAGTAGACAATACAGTTTCACTATAATCAAACCTAAATGAATAAAATCATTTCTATAGTACTATTTAAACTGACAGAGTAATAGTGTGACCCTTAATTTTCCAATCAGCAATACTAAAAAATTACATCTAGACATCCATGCTCTACAAAACACTTAAGGGCTGTGATTTATTTAAGCTTCTCACATGTACGTTTTCCATTTATAATTTAAGTAGTTCATTAATTAAAGACCTAAGTAATAATGATCTGAAGAAAGAAAGAAGTATCAAAAGTGAGTTGCGTTTAAATTTCGACTTAAAGTTGTAACTGACAGCATGATTACGCCGAACTAGGATTTTTTTATCTTCTACCACCGAACAATCACAAGGTAGGTATTAGTATTTTGCTCATAAATAAACATTAGGCTCGGTTGGAAATATAATGCTTTTTAAACGCAAAACCAAAGGAATGTTTGCTTTGTGTTTTTTATGAAATATATTTTTAAAATATATTAAACTCCAGATACCGCATTTTACTACCTTATAGTACATTATCACGATATTTAAAAGTTTTCTTGCCAATAATTTTTTAAACTGCCATAGTGAAAATACTACTAAAATACTAATAAAATGGTTTAAAACCTATATTAATTTTAATACTTAAAATCTCTTAAGTTGTAGCTCGAGAGACAAAAAAAGCACCAAGTTCTTGAATTTAGGGTGCATAGTGACATTTTGAAGGGAAGAAATTGAACTTTCTGACATTTTATAATGTGGTTTTATCCTTTATTCTCTCACTATTATCAATAGCTTGCAAAAAATTTTGAAATTATGTGTTGTTACTATTAAGTTTAATCTATGTTTTTAAGACTATGAATTTAAACAAATAGAAAATAGTGGTAAACCTAATTATACATATTGCTGTGTTTTCATAAAACCGTGTTTAAACAGAACAGTTGATTACTTTTAACAGCTTGTGTTAATTAATGCGTATGCTATAATGCGACTTTAGAGACCAGTACATATAACATATAACTAGTTCTAGTGTAAATATTTCATTTGGGCTGAATAATTACGGATGGAATGGCTTTATTAAAACTAATACCAGGCTCATATTTATATGGTGTTATATAAATAGTAGCTTGTTTTTAAAAGTAGTATGAATAAATATGTGTTAAAAATACGTTTAGATACCTCCAACTGCTATTATACTACACCTAGACAAATATTTAGATTTAATATTTTCTTCTTAATAACTAAGAAATCATACATCTAGCAAACGTAAAGTGTTTTATTGCATTTAAATAAAAATATTTATAGAATCTTGATAACTTATAAATAGGAGTTTTAAATAATATATTACGCAGTGGATGGGATTTAATCCATTACAGTAAGACGAGCTTCAGAAATCATTGTCACGAAAAAAGGCTGTTTTACAACAAAACGGACCACCCTAATTTTTTTTGCATAAATCGTTAAAGTTGCCTTAGAAAAGCTTAAGTCCGAGTTTTTTGAGAATGTACGGTTAAGGGTTTTTGAGAAAAACTCAAAAAGTTTTTTGGATTCGATTTATCTCGAGAACGGTACGTTGTAAGGAAATTTTGAAAATCACATAATTTCAAGGACATTATTATCTACAACTTTTGTCATTGGGTGGATGCGCTAAAATAAAATTGCATGAAATAGATGGCGCCAAAGTCACCAAAAAACGGGTTTTTTCACTTTTTCACCGCCCAACAATTTTTTTCGCTCGCACTTTTTAAATGCAAAAGTTATTCATCATAAAAAAACCTACAAAAAAACATATAAACTTTTCTTTTACATGCGATCGATAGTTTTCGTGTTGTAGCGCGACAAAGAGCGATTTTCGTATCTAGCGTGACCGTTAACAATAGGGGAGTTAGAAAAACCGGTTCTCCCCAAAAGGTGTATATCCTGCACAGTGCCTGTACGTGCCAGTCGAAATGCGAGTTTTGAGCAGTTAACATTCTTAAAACTTTCTTCGAAAGATGAGTATTTGTATCGTGTGCAAAAAAAAGTGCCGTCGGCAGCAATAGTCGAGATGCGGGTCCGAAAAGTCGGCAGAAGTTATTGGGCATTTGCGAAAAAGAAGAAGATAAGGAAACTCTTAGAAATAGCAGTAATAAAGTGAGAGTTCACTTGAAATGCTACTCGGAGGCCGACTCAAGAGTTATCGAACGACGAAAATCTGGAGTGTCGAAACGGTAAAATATTTTTTCATAGTCATTATTTCTTTGTGTATTATTTATTACGATGAGAAAAACAATTGTTTTTAAAGTAAATATTATCAGCTGTCACGTATTGACATGAAACGTTGTTTACATGTTGTACCAAAGGTAAATATTGATGAAATGTGAAAATGAAAATTACTTACTGTTCATGTAATGTGAAATTAGTTTTTTATTTTTAAATGGAAAAATACTAAACAAAATTAAATGTAAAAATTATAAATTTCATAAACATTGTCAAGATAAGTAAGTGAAAGTTTTAATATATTAATGATATTAAATAAATAAAACTTGAATTAAAAAATAACGAAATTAATGACACTTGAATAACAATTCAAGAAAATTGGAATTTGAAATACGAAATGTGTGAACTAGTATATATGAAATTAATAATTATAAAAGAATGAAGTGAACGTTGATTATTATTTTACATGTAATTCATACAATTTAAATTACAAAAATAATTTAATGAATGGAATAATTTTCGTTATTACAATAAAAATTTAAATTAGGAAAGGATAAAAATGTACATAAACTGATATTTTAAATTGAAAAAATACTAAACAAAATTAAATTTAAAAATTATACATTACATAAACATTGTCAAGATAAAAGTGGAAGTTTATTTAATTAATGATATTAAATAAATAAAACTTGAATTAAAAAATAACAAATAATAAAAAATAATAATAAATAATAAAAAATAAATAATAATTTGGTTATTAAAATTTAAATTTAAATTAGGGAAGGATAAAAGTGTACATAAACTGTATAATGCTCAAAAATTTTAGTGACAATTGATGTAATGTTAATGAAATTTCACAATAGCTTCCCTTTTTTTTATATAAAAAGAAAATTTTTTTTAACCAATAACGAATTGTAATACATATCATATTGCAGTAGCGAAATGGATGTTGAGGAAAATGTCGACCTTGTGCAGCCCGGTCCATCCTCTGCTTCCAATGAAGCAGATCAGGAATTTGACAGAAACATTTGTTTTCATTTGCGGAAAACATGTGGACAATCGAAAGCACCACATTTGGAGGTTCGGCAGTAAAAGTAAAAATGGTAAGCAGACCTTCATTGAAAGATTCGTTGATGGATACCCTTCTTCGGTGCCAGAATGCCCAATCACTGCAGATACTGTCAAGGATCAAAGATGTTGACTTGGTAGGGAAACAAGCTCGGTACCATTTTGCGTGCATATCAAACTTCAGAAGGAAAGATACGCTCTCTGGAAAAAAGGGGGCGCAGCACATCGCCTGTTGATGATGCTATGCTGTATATTTATCGCTACATTGAGAATTCTCAATACTGTCAGTTTACCATGTCACATCTTCTGGAGCAAATCCCCGAGGAAATCGTCCTCATGAGATAACGGTGAAACGCAGACTTCAAGAAAAATACGGCAACGAAATATTGATATTTAATGTACGAGGTACTGGAGCAGTAGTATGTTTCAAAGATATAGGACATCAGCTGCTGTCTGAGGCGTGGTATTCGAATAAGCACAAGGATCCAATTGAGGAAAAAAAAGAGGGTTGTACGCGAGGCAGGAGCAATAGTACGAGAAGCAATTCGTTCCACATTCTATTCCACTGATCAGTATCCTGCAAGTACGGAATTCTTAGAAGGTGTTGAAAAAGATGTTCCTGATTGCTTGTCAATTTTTCTTGAAGAAGTTATACTCCCTGGCAAAAAGGAAGACAAGCTTCCCCTATTGGAAAAAGCAAGTGACAGCGATAGGTCATGCTATCATAAAAGCTACACGCCCGCGATGTTTCCTGTCGAAAATTTTGCTCGGTGTAGGGTGCTTCTTGAAAAAAAAATTTTCGTCCAGATTCCTCGTTGATACTTTAGCTGCCATCGGGTTTTCGTGCTCGTACAGTGAGGTTGAACTGTTAGAGCTCTCGTATATTTCAAGACAGCAACCTGGGATTCTTCCTGGCGGATTTTCACAGTGGGTCGCTGATAACGCGGACTTCAACGTGAACACAGTTGGACGGGCGTAATTCCTGGCATGTTATGGCTCTCATTCAATGTGTGACTCCAGCAACGGCGATCGAAACTGAAGAACCAGCGTCTCGTAAATTTCAAGAAAGAAGATCTATTTAACGTAGCAGAATTGGGAAACGTTGAATTAGTACCCTATGACATTCCACCGTCTGTTGGATTAAACACAATCAAAGTCGCAAATTTGGATGAATTGTATCCAATTTCGAAACCTATTTTGCCATCGTACATTGACTTATTACTATGGGTCTACGGAAAATGGACTTGTGACAGTTCGGTACCTGGATGGAACGGTTTCATGGAGCAAATTACAGAGACATTACCTTTCGACACTTCCAAGATTCTGTACTTGCCTTTCATTAATGCACCTCCTACGGACAATTCAACAGTACTAACCACACTCTTACATGCTTGCGAAGTTGGAAACGCGAGCAAGCAAGAAACAAAATTTGTAACTTTCGACCAGCAACTGTATTGGAAAGCAAGGGATATTGTTGCAACTGCTCCTGAGAATTCAGAACTGAAAAATGTTGTAGTTCGTTTTAGGTTGGATTCCATCTCGTGATGTCGTTCATGGGTGCGATAGGGAATATCATGTCTGGCAGCGGGTTGGAAAATGTATGGGGAGTCATCTACGCCGAAGGATCAATACCTCAAATGATGCTGGGAAAAGCCTACGCCAGAGCTGTAAGAGCACATTTTTTTGACGAACTTGGCCCTTGCAAAGATTGTTATGGAATATCTCGACGAGGATGAGCCGACATTTCGTGAAACAAGAGATTTTGCAGATGAAATTTTGAGTGATTTGGATAGAAACAAACATTATGGATCCTTGTCACAAAGAATCTTTTGACAAGTTTTCAACTTTGTTTGAAAAAAAACTGATCGAGTTGGAAGGCAGAGGGCCGACAGCAAAACTATGGATTCAATATTATAAAATGACGTGCCTCTTGAAACAGTTCTTGGAATCGGAAAGAACCGGAGATTGGACTCTACATTTGAAAACTGTTCGTCAGATGCTGCCTTTTTTCCATGCAAGTGCGCATTTTAATTATGCGAAATCCGCGCATCTTTTACTTGCAAGATTGTGCTTCTTTGAAATCCAGAATGACACCCGCAGAATACCACAAGTTCACTGACCTTGGATACTGCACAATTAGAAGAAGCAGTAAATACTTTGCTGGAATATCTCCGGATCAGACAATTGAACAGACAGTCATGCGCCTGGCAAAGTCTCGCGAGGGAGTCACAGTTCCTGGACGGGGCATAACAGATAATGCAACAGCAAAGTGGGCTTTAGGCATGTTCAGCTTGATCAATGTTTGTGAGCAATTTCGAAACATTTTGCAATGTTTATAGTCAGACTTCTGAACAACACGTCGACATGAGAATTTGCACGCAGGAAAAGAGATAACGAAGATGTTGAGAAATTAGATGGCTGGTTTGCGTCCCACTGTCCATTTCCTGAAATCAGTGACATAGTTTCCATCGGAAACGGCGTTGTAGGAGATGAAACTATTACCTGTCATCAAGCAGAAGAAAAAGGGTAACGAAATGATGGCTGCAATCATCAATGATACGTTTGGATTTTTTAAAATTTGAACGTAAAAAAGGCTGTAAAACCATTGTCCACCATGACGGCGAAGTTGACAGTAAAGGACATCGTTGTGCCCATTGACCCTATGTTGCTGTTTCAACGAATAGCAATTTCTCAACCTACGACTGAAGACCTGCAACAATACCTCACGTACGAGTTGTCTCCATACCCAATGTCTCTCTTCGATGAAAACGGTGTTTTTCGCAAGGGAAAAAAAATCGGCTTTATACGACTCTTTCACTCCACTAGAAACTGTTGCTTTCGGTCCTCATCGTTTCTACGTTGTAGATGGAGGATAATTTCATGCACAAGGTGAAATGGCAGAAAAGAATGTCTGTTCAAGACATATGCAGACAGTACGTGGCATACTTACAGAGACATTACTCCGACGGCAAAGTTGCAGTAGTTTTCGATGGATATTCCCCTGACATTGATAGCGGTGGTACAAAATCCGCTGAAAGACAACGTCGTTCAACTAGATACGTCTCTCCTTCCATTGAGTTTGACCAAAGTACTCTCATCACCGTTACTCAGGAAATCTTTTTATCGAACCACATCAACAAAGATCCGCTTCATTGATGTTCTTCGACCGGCATTAGAGGACGTTGGTATTGAAGTTCGACAGGCTTACGAAGATGCCGATCGTTTAATTATTGAAACCGCTCTCGAAAAAATCTCCTCATCATGACTCGACAATTATAATTGGAGAAGACGTTGACCTTTTAGTTCTACTAACTGCTCTAGGAAACGCAGATTCGAAAATCTACCTGAAGAAACCAGGACACGGAAGAAATCCTGAGCGCATTTATTCCTGGCATTCCTTCAAGTATGAGGCTTTGAAACCTTATTTACTTCTTCTTCACGCGTTCACTGGATGTGATACTACTTCAGCTCCTTACTTTCAAGGCAAACAAAAATTAATCGATTTAATGAACAGCAGCCAAAGTTTGCAGACCGTCGCCAAAAATTTCACCGACCCATTCTGTCCATGGAAAATTGTCGAAACAAATGGGGAGTTAATTTTTGTAGCTTTGTACGGTGGAATCAACAGCCGCGACTCACTTGCTACAATTCGGTTCAAGAAATTCGCACAATGTTTCTACTAAAACGAAAGTCAACCTATGTTCTTTGCCACCTTCACCAGATGCTGCAAAATTTCATAGTTACCGTGTTTATTTCCAAGTGCAAGCTTGGCTCGGTCATAATATGGACCCTACTGAGTGGGGATGGAAAAAAACTTCACGAGGATTGGAACCAATTACCACAGAATTAGATCCAGCACCTGACAAGCTGATGAAACTTATCACCTGCGGCTGTAAAACAGGCAATTGCGGTGCTGCTTGTGGATGCAGAAAGGCAGGTTTTAACTTGCTCAGTTGCTTGCAAGTACTTGTGGTGGCGAAAATTGCAGCAATATTCCAAGCGTAGACTTGGAAAATGATGTCCTTTGAAGATATTGACTTGAACTATCCTTCCCAAGTCGTCCATTATACTTCAATGTCAAACAAGGAAAGAAATGAAGAGTCGGACTCAAGTGATGCAGGATCATCATCATGTTCATCAAGAGCATCCAGTGACGTAGAATCGCGCTCCTCTAAGCAGCCGAAAAAAAGGCTAAGGCAGCAGTAAATCAGTCCCTTTCAGATAATTGTTTTCCGTGGTTGTAAAATTAAAATATACAATAAAATGTTCCTCTCTATATTCACAAATAAATGTACCTCAATAAATGAATGTACCTCACATAGATGCTTTGCCTTATTAAGCAACCTTTTTTATATTACATAAATCTTGCATATCATTAAAAGTGATAGCTTTACAGTCCAAATAATTCATTTTCATATTAGAATACTCTTTAAAAATTTATGTTCAAAAAATTTTTCAGTGTCATTAATGTACCCAATAATTTCAACTTATAAAAGCATTTAAATCACCAAAATTTATTGCACACTTACAAAAACGTACGGCTTTATATGCTTTCAAAATATGACTGGGCCCTGTCCCATAAATTCCGTCTTCAAATGCAGAACGTGTAAACAAGTAAGTATATACAAATAATAATAAAAGTCTCATTTAAAGAAATTATTATTAAAATATTTAATTTTCCAATGATTTTTTGTTTTTCATGAGCATTTTTCATTACTACGGGACAATTCTAGTTGACTTTTACAATTATGACAATATTAAACATTATTTGCACTGAAACTTGAAAATATTTTTTTGCACAACAAAAAAGTGTATATGTTTTTTGTAGGTCTTTTTATGACGAATAACTTTCTCATTTGAAATTGTGAGCAAAAAAAATTTTTTTTTTTCACAGTGAAAAAGTGAAAAAAAAAACCGTTTTTTGGTGACTTCAACGCCATCTATTTCATGCACTTTTATTCTAGCACATCCAACTCAATAACGAAAGTTGTAGATAATAATGTTTTTAATATTTTTTGTTAAATACAATTTTTTCACAAATCTTACTGTTCTTGAGATAACTCGAATCTAAAAACTTCTTGACCATTTGACTTGCACTGAATCTTGAAAACACTTGAAAAAAGTTTATTGCACAACAAAAAAGTTTATATGTTTTTTGTAGTTTTTTTTATGATGAATAACTTTTGCATTTAAAAAGTTGCGAGCGAAAAAAATTGTTGGGCGGTGAAAAAGTGAAAAAAAAAAAACCGTTTTTTTTGGTGACTTTGGCGCCATCTATTTCATGCAATTTTTATTTTAGCGCATCCACCCATGACAAAAGTTGTAGATAATAATGTCCTTGAAATTATGTGATTTTCAAAATTTCCTTACAACGTACCGTTCTCGAGATAAATCGAATCCAAAAACTTTTTGAGTTTTCTCAAAAACCCTTAACCGTACATCTCAAAAACTCGGACTTAAGCTTTTCTAAGGCAACTTTAACGATTTATTGCAAAAAAAATTAGGGTGGTCCGTTTTGTAGTAAATTCGATACAGATTGACTGTATTATTACTCAACTTCAAGTAAAGTTACTAAAGTCTAAAGTGCGTGGACAAGACTTCACCTTCGTTCAACCTAAAGAGTTTGACTAATGAGGAAAGTTGTTGGATCGAGTTCCATTTCTTCAAATGAAAGATTAAAGTAATTGTTCAGCGTTTTCCTTACCCTAATCATCAACTCAAACACTTCATACATGAGGTTAAATTATACTCATTATTTTTAAAATATAAGAATCTGTTTAATATATGAATGCACAATCCTAACTCATAATCGTCTTAGCATCTTGAACAAAGAGGCCATGAATCTTTGAAGGTTTTAAGTTAGACCTACAGAGTCCTACAGACGGTTTCTCTTTAAGAGTAAAACAAGTTAACTTCAACGTTATTGAGAATGTTACCCACATTTGTGGTTTGTGCCGCTCGATTAGCCACAGAGAGTGATTCTGTGATCCCCTGTACATAAATTGTAAACCTATGATGAACAAAGTGCTCCAAAATATATTTGAATTATAATAACATATTCATTTAAATCTTATAGTAATATTTTAATATAAATTACCTTTGGTTGATTTTGATTTCTGGGTATTAAAATAGTATAGCCTACACGGTTTGTATGTCAAATTTTAATCGTGTTTATTCTAGAAACTGATATTTTATTTTATTTACAATATCATTATACTAGAAACACCGTTGGTATCATAAAATTCTCTAAGTTAACCAAACTCCCACCAATGTTCTCTTATATAACAACTCACATACCGAGCCGGAGATGTGACAGGAACTCCAGCAGGGCGTGAAGTACGTGAGACAAATATTTGGTTACCTCGCCTTATCTTCATTTTCTTCTGGAAATTGAACAATATAAATTTGAACTAGGAATTCGATCTGTTTTCTTTATAATGGACTGAAAATTATTATAACAGTCATAACACTTGTTATACATATTGACATTTCCTTATTTTTAATGTAAGTGATTCATTAAATTCTAAGCACTAGAGAGTAACATGAAATTTATTGGACAGACAAATGTTAATAATATTTCATGTTTTGCCTGAGCATATATTTGTTTTCAAAGACTTGTGATTTATAATGCACATATAAACACGATCAGAATACTTTTTATATAGTCTTTATTTAAACGACATTAGCACAACTACGTTCTTCCGTTAAATTGGAGACATATGTCTCCGATCCTAGGCGGTATAATTACAGAAGCTATTCATCATAATAATTTATTTTGATTGCCAGTATAGTAATTTATACAACAAACATGAAACGTGAACATGTAATAAAGCAATAGTGCAAAATTTTCTGATATCCACTAAAATAGTGATTTATTTCATTTAACTCTCACTAGTCAAATAATACGACGAGTAACCGTATGTTGCGCAGTCCCTACACCTCAATTTTGTATATTCGTTATTATATTATGTAAGTTTAATGAAAGTTTAATTGAATAGAATTTCTGCAAACGATCTGATATTTCTGAATTATGATATTTTAAAGCTTATTTGAGAACATATAAATGTAAATAGTTATACATATATATCGCAAAGGATTGCTATATTTATTTTACAAATTGCTTAATTATACATATCAAAATAGTGATAGTAAAACAAATTTTATTTATCTTTTTAAATATTAAAGACATTTGTTTGTCACGGTGACATGCTTACGTAGTCTAGTGACTGAAAACCGTCTTAGATTTTTTTTAATATACATAACATTAACCATATTTGTTCGACAAAGTTTCAATTAAAGTCGCTTTTTCTGCTCTTTTTTCCATCTATATTTTTAATACTGTTTGACGGATTTTGATACGGATTTCAATGTCGGCTTCTTTTCGAACTAGGACCGGTTTCCAGTTATAAAATCAAAATTTTTATCATATAAAGCAAAGAAAAGTTTGTACAATGCGACAATATGTATTTTTGAACACTTTAATTGTTAATATTTACTAAACTTTATGATTCATAATGAAATAGTGTACTACGGAATTGTATGTTTCAAAAAAGTGTATACAAATTTTCAATTCGATTTTCACTTTCAAATTTTACTTTTTTACTTACATTTCTGAAGTTATTTAGATCAATAAATTACCATATAATTGTATCAAGATACATAAAGATTAGGCGAAATATTACTCTTTAACCAAACCATTTCGACCAATATTGTGAAAGGTAAAGTATTAAAAGCCCACCTGTTCTGGCTGCAAAACTTACAAAAACAAATTTTTTAACTATCGTGCGGGCGAAATACAAGATTGACAACTTTTAACTAAAGTTAAGTAAAACCGATTAGTAGAGTTACTATTATAGTATAAATTTAGTATCCTCAAATTTAGCAGTATTGTTTTAATATAATAAAGAAAAGAAAAATTCAACAATTTCATTATTTAAAAAGTGTTTTAGCTCCAGACTTTGAATGAAAAATTCCTTTTTAATTACAATTTTTCCCAACTGGCATAAAATAGTTCAATAGTTACAGAAATCGTTGGAGCCATTGTAATAATGAATAGTCTAAAATATTGGAAAAACTTTCAAAACATTTCAAAGGTTTATTATAAATTATCAGTTTCGATCTCTGACTTGAGGGCCCCACCCTCAAGACTTTATTATAAAACGCATTAAAAGATTAGGATATCTTTCAGTGATTATAACTTATATCATGATTGTTTTAAATGCCATTTAAAAAGAATATGGTAGTGGTGTCCTTTTTTTAAAAATTAAATTGCATGCGAACCCGCGGGTAACCACTAATCTGTGATAATAGCTAATGGATTGTTAAAGTTTCACTTATTATTACGCTTTATATCGTATGCAGGCTTATAAGAGCAATTATATAGATTGCTAGGGAATCTAATATTAGGGTTTCAACGAGTGACACAGAAACATACCTCTTTGCCTTTGTTGTTGACTGACTTGGAGCTGTAGACTTTATCCCATGGAGCATACTCCAACTCCTGAGCCCACTTGTGGTATGTGTGCCCGTGAAGTTGGCTCAATAAGAGGAAGGTACTTCTTTAGGTTGGTTTTACGGGTGTAATGAAATCTACGGCTGGTTGAAATCTATTTGCGCCGTAGCTCTAAGCTGCGACTATTTCAAGAATCATAAATAAAATAGGTTTGTCTACTTAACGCTCCAATCTGACTTTCGATTTCGATTTAAAACTATCTGTAGGGGAGGGCTCAGATGATCTAGGTCAATCTTAAAGTATAAAGACATTCAGTTCATCATAGTCACTAACCCACTTGCGTAAATGCTTGAGGATTTCTGGTATTCCTTACCTACCCAATTTAGCCCTGTTCGTGTGTGATATGTATGTGAAGTATTTATCTAGGTTAGCGACCATAAATCTAAATTACCACCCTTAGTGGCCCACCGAACCACAAAACTCAATGTACAGTGCCGTTTCCAAGAAATCTAATACTTACGACCTTACCCTTACTAACACTACGCCAGCGGCTAATGTGGGACTGATAACCAAGTATAGAACCTGTAGGTTCCAGAGTATTAGTCTGTTCCAACTATCAGTGGATTACACCGTACGTAGTTATAAATTATCAGAGGATTACTCTGTTTGCAACTATTGGTGGATTATACTATTCTTAGTATTAAACTATCAGAGGATTACTCTGTATACCATTACACTTTCCATAAAATGCTGTAGGAAATTTCAAATTTTTACATGCACTTTATGTTTATACTAGCAGTTATCCTCGGCTCATACCCGCTTTTCTACAGGTAAATCATAGGCACATGATTTTAAATGGCATCTTAAATAACCCTGAATTTAAGTATCATGACTGGAAAATATTTCAATCTCCTAAAATATTTTTAAAATGTATAGTACGAAGCTCTGAAGTTTAAGAGTGAAACACACCAATAAAATATACTCTCAATAAAATATTATGGAATTTCTCTGCAAAATTCTATGATATCTTCAACAGTTTAAGTACCAAAAACGTCATTTTATGCCACTGGGGTGATGTAATGTGATAATATTCATTTTGAAGTAGATATACTAGGGTCTATAATAAATCATTTTATGATCGATAGGGATAAAATGAAAAAAAACAATTGCGACTGGCTGTTATTTTTGGTTTTACACGTGTAAAGAAAAAAGTGGTTAAAATCAATTATGTGTGCCTTTCATTGCCTTATTACTATAAAGAAAAGAAATGTAAATAGATACCTAGTTATAAAAATCATCGTCAGTCCAAATTGTCCTTTGTACCATATACACGTTTACATTGTTGGTCGATACAAAAAATAATATACATACATAGGTATGAAGAGTCTTAAAAACGTCGGTCAAAAATGCCTATTGTTAAATGCCTACTTCCGGACTGGTGAACCGTAGTTGGACACTCCTGTCCTTGCAAGCAGCCCGCCTGCCCGGCCGTTGGTGGTGGTTCGAACCTTTAAGCCGTTGGTCCCCAGGTTAAGTTTTAGAGAGGGGTTGCTTAGTCCTAACTTTGCTTGGTAAAATAAGACATCTTTACCTTACTTTAATTCTTGGCGCATTTCTAATATGTGTCTGTCCCGATAAGGAAAGTACAAATAGTCTTAAAAGTCTACAACAATTTAAAAGCACATTATTTTGGCTTTTTTAATTCCTGTCTTAGGTATTTCTGTTACTGAGGTAGTATTTCATTGGTCTGAAAAGTCTTATATGGCCATATAGTAGTCTTCTACTTCCATTCATAGTAACCAATTCCGGTGGAAGATATTTCCGGTGCCGTAGTACCAATACCTTGTCAAAAATCTATATACAAACTTTGGTCTGAAATGTTTTTGTCGATATTTTTGGTGCCAATTTTGGTTGACAGCTTAAGAAAAAATTTTAGTCAAATAAATCATTAATGAAGTTGTTAACATCGCAGTCTAAATTGAATGTGATAGGTCAAAAAAGTAATTTAATACGTGATTTCATAAGTTAATTTTTTGCGGTAGGTTTGTTATATGTAATTCCTTTTAAATTATTTTTAAATAATGAGTTAATAATATGGAAAGCTTTTTTAAATAAGTGAAACGTTTGAATATATATATATATATATATATATATATACACAAACTATAGGAAACTATAGTATATATATATATATATATATATATATATATATATATATATACAAAACTATAGAAACTATAGTATATATATATATATATATATACACAAACTATAGAAACTATAGTATATATATATATATATATATATTATATATATATATATATATATATATATATATATATATATATATACTACAGTTTCTTTAATACACGCAAAAATTACAAAAACTACATTTCATTAAATATTTAAAACATTTTTTTAAATAACAACGGCAATACTTGGTATTTGTGTTCGGTGAATTAATCAAGTCTGGAGCAGTGTAAGCCTCCCACGGTGAGAAGTCAGGAGCGAGGTATTGTCTGCAAAGTTATTGTAACTCTGGCCTCAGAATATGCCTAGGCTGTAACTTTGCTCTCAGGGAACAACCAAACTTCACGTTCCTTATATTATTGTTTAGCTTTTGCGTTATCTTGAACCTTCTCAATTTAAATACCTTACGAGGATTCCTTGTCAATAAAAATTTATTGATGACGTTTTCTGAGTCTTTTTCAGTGATAAAATGGTGTGTGATATCAGTAATATGAACTGTTTAAGGGATCATTTCTTGTACTTCTATGCTGTTAGGCATATTTAATAAAGCCTCTTACATAAATTGTTAGACATGTATTAGAATGAGAAAAGATTATTTAATTTTAGAAATTATATTATCCAGCAACCAAAACATATTCAGGGATTTTACTATCCAAATGAGATTTTACGCTACTGTTTAGATGTTAATTCAGCGACTATGTGCTATGAATAGGACAGTTAGGAAATTGCAATATTTACTTTTTTCTGCCGTGATATAAAAGATTGGAATAGTTTAATATTTTTATTTTAAACACATATTCAAATAATGTTTTAAACAAACGAGGCCAGGAATTTACATCTAGCATGTTTATTTTGAATCCTGATTTATGTGTCAAGAAGCCCAGGTGTGGTTTCTTTATATTTACCTACCAGTTTATTTTTAATTATTGTTAAGGCAATGCTAATTATCCACCTGGAAAGAGATGTCGAAACGCGTTTTTAATTCCCCTCATTAAAACGCAATTAAAAATATCCTAAAGTATACACGCTTCCTTCAAAACCATAATACAATTCTTTTATTTGTTTTTATACGAGGGTATAAACTGCACCTCCTGAAACTGTTTATCAGCCACTCGAGTAATAAGCTTTGATAACGCTCAGACAATATTCAAGCTTCATCTTCAGCTTTGTATAGTCCATTCAAGTTCAGTCATGTACAAGTTTCTGACTAAATACGACACAAACCCTCACCGATAATCCGAGTTGTTTGCGAGAGAGTTCTGGGCAGTTACTACAAGGTACAGGATGCTTCAAACTGCTAACAATGGTGAAATCTTTTTCGGTGTGCTTACCACGCATATTTATCGAAGTCGATTCACCTGTAACTTGGAATACTAAAAATACATTGCAATAATAATACATTGATGTAACTGTCCGAGTAAGCTCATGTAATAAACTTGGAAAGTAAATATTTTTGGAATAAATTATGTCACGTAAAACAAGTACAGTATGATAAAATTAATAACTTCGGCCAAAGCTAAATAAATAATGTCATTCATAGTTATTAATTATTTTTATTATTTTTATTTATTAATAATTAATATTATTTATTAATAATAATAATATTAATAATTAATTATTTATTAATAATTATTATTATTTATTAATAATTATTATTATTTATTTATAATAATTATTATTTATTATAATTATTAATTATGAATTTCGGTTACTTGGATACGGAATCATAACTTTTAATTTTTAACTAGTAATTTATTTGTAATCAAATTTAATTAAACATCGGATTGTCATTCCATTGTTTACATGCCATAAAGTTAATTTTCACTCGTTCAACACTAAACGTTGATTAAAAACGGCTGTGCATTTTGACATTGTTTCACCACGGTTTTAATTAACAAATGTAGGAGTGTGGGTTTTAGAAGTGATTTCTGTAATAATGTAGAATACAAGGAAATAAACGATAACATAAACATTATTATTGTTATTTTATAATCTCTGTTACATTTTCAGATTCATGATAATATTTTATTCTGACGGTTTTCAACTATTGGAAATTTTATTTCAATTTATTAATATTTTATAACATATTTTTAAATATAAGATGCTATGTTACCTAAATAAGTAATTTACTATTGCGTCACCTTAAGGCAATGTTTGTCATATTCGAGACTAGATATAAGTAACACGAGGTATAGAGTAATAAGTGTACATGTTTATTGTTATAAAATACAGTGAAATATAATCTACTCTTTGATATTATTAATAGTTTGTAACATAACATATGCATAATAATAAGAGTAAAAAATGTTTCTTGATATTGACAAGACAATTATTTAAACTGATAATAAAACAACAAATTTAAACAACGTTACCATTAGTAGAGACTGCTTTCAAGGTAGTAATTAAATGCAAAATATACGTAGTATTTTGGTCTAGTTAGGATAGAAATAATTTAAAAAGAACTAGGCTCATCAGCAACACTAAAATGTTGACACGAAAGAATGTGCATACTCATTTGAAGTAACAGGCTAAGTAAATTCATATCACAAAATTTACACTCTAGACCTATATTACCACTTAACTGATAAATACTGCAACATCATGGAGCATGGTAAAATTTAAACAATATAAAAGAAATCAGATACGTTAATTAAACAAGAAAACTTTCTTCAGAAATATAACCTGTAGGTCATTGGATAGAATACCCTGTAAATGGTAAATTTTGCAAACCACCTTAACAAAACCCGAACATGGGTATTTTTCATAATAAAACGGCATAACATTTAGATAAGCCTGGAATGCATGACTGATGCAATTGACGCAAATGCAAAACACAAATGAGAACATGATTTATTTATCAGTTAAAATATATCAACCACCGATTTCCTGATTCGGTATTTACCACCAGATGGAGCATGTCCCCAGATGAAGTGAAAAATAGACATCATGTGAATAATAAATAAACTACAAGAACAACAGAGATTCCATTGTGGAGCGTTGAGAACTTACAAGAATATATTTGTGTTAATAATCCCAAATGATCCAACATATTATTTGTGCATTTTACTTACAGTGGAAGCATCCATGTTTTAAACCAATAATGAGATGAATAATTTATTATTAAACGGTTAAACATCTTTATTATACATTGTAAATCAAGACATTTTACATATTAATAACAAAAAGTGGATGTGGCATTACAACATCTGTAACAATTTTAATGTTGACTATCGGAATATTTTCAGTAAAATTGTATAGATGCGATATAGATGTCTTGTTGGTATAGTTAAGCATTATTACATTGCACGTTTAAGTGTTTCTTTTGAAACATAAACATCTTTCATAAACATAATAATCTTTAATTCCGTCGTCTGGACTTAATTACCAATCTTTATTCTATTAGGATAAAAATGAAATAGAAAGCAATAAAAGCCCTTCGCTGAGGTAGATCTATACCATTGTTGTACTACAGTTTTTGCTTAGTGACTAAAATTATCACTATTTATTATTAACGAGAACACTCCCAAACGGTGTATGATTGGATAATAATCCTCTTTTAGTCTCGAGAAAACACTCTGATTATTTAAAGTACTATAGCTGAAAATACAAGTAGGTATTCATCTAGGTCTAATCAAGTTCAATTTTTTTCTTACATAAAAATCCTGGGGAGTACTTGGTACTTGATCTTGCAATCCATGAGTTGTAAAATGAATCCGTCTGAAACAAGCTTCCATTAAGCTTGTCCTGCGTAATCTGGTTTTGATTGGTTCTTAGTAAGTCACCAGACGTCCTCAGAGGCTTGTTAAATGTTGATAGGAAAAAACACCCACATAAGTAGTGCACAAAATACTACTAGTCTTACGGGTTCTTTTTCACATTTTAATAGATATATACATATTATTATGCTGTAAATTAACAGACCAACCACACCCAAATGTATGTTCTTCAAGAAAATTAATGGAAAAAATATCTGGATTGTCTGGATCTGCTGGAAAACGTTTAGTTGTATCGAGAGGAAAGTATTTTTATTAATAAAATCCTACCCTACAAACCTTTTTCTATAACCATGGTGTTTCCAAATTCTTGAGTGGGGAATGAGTTATCAAATATAGACATGTTCCATAAGACTAACCGCTCTCATCTAAATATGATGTTAAAGAATATTGTAATTATTATGTATTAATAAAATTACTAGGGAAAATTAGTAATAACTAAAATTAAAATATAGCCTACCGTTTGATTCATAAGATAAGTGTAATAATGGTAATTTAAAATTAATTACACATTATTAACATTTTTTGAAATTAATTAATTGAAATTTTTTTATGAGTTTTGAACGTCTAAAATAGTATGTGTACAAAATACAATCCGTTTACTAAAAATGACAGTTGCTGTTTCTTGCAGCTTCATAAGCATTTTTCAAACTTGAAGTCGATAAACATCTTAGTGTAAGCAATTTTATATTTGATGGATTCCTATGTTAATTTTTTAAAACGGAAGTAGCCTTATTTCAGGAACATATTATTTTCGTGTTATTGGCTAAAAGGATCAGGGGTTTAAGCGAAATTGTGACTGGCTGTTGAGTCTGGTTTTGTATATGTAGTCGTATGGCTAGTTATAACTAAATTTATTTACGATGCCATCGTAGGGTTTAACTCGTTTCTTCCATCAAGAAAATTCATACATATGTGGATCTCAGAATCCTAGTTCCTCAAGAAGGGTCTATTTCCGGTACTTGGAATATTTCTTTCGGTTAAGATATTTCCAATGGCATAGTTGAGTTAACCTTATAAGTAGGATTTGCTATTGTCTCAGTCTCTCGTAACGTTATGTTTCCTTTCTGCACTACAATTTACTGATCAATACTTATATTTTATACAGTTTAAATCAAAGTGTTTCAGCCTTTTCGGCTAAAGTTATCAACAGATATTTAGTGCAAGTTAAAATCACGTTATCACGTTAATCAAGTTATTTTAGGTATTACAAAATATTTATATAAAATATCTCAGTGTTTCTGTTTATAAAAACCTTTTCAGATTCCTAAGAAGTTATATATTTTACAAATTTAGCCAAATTATTCAAACCCCGTTCTTAAAGTTATAGCTCAGAATCACATCTAGCGGTTAATTTATATTTATATTTATTTACATTGATATATATAATATAAATATAAACTAATATTACTATAGAAACACAGTATTTTGTAATTTTCTTACTCTATTAATTAACTTCATTTTATAAATGTGATGCATTTGCATTAAAACTTAATTGTCTTTCAACCTTTAGACTCAAATATACGGGGTCTTCCTTCGATCAGGAGGAATTCTTGTAATCCCCTATGTCCCCAAGAATGATCGTGACAGTCGGGCAGACGGATGGATACACAGCATAACATTAAAAAAAACCTGACAACCCAAAGAACATTGGGTACTAATCATACACTTTTTTTAGGGTCATGTAAACTATTGTGTTTGCTACCAGTAACACCATTAATCTAGTAAAAACAGTAATAGTTAATATTAATGGAGACTTAAAAGTAACATTCTGAACAAATTTAAGAAATAATTATTAAATGAGAATTGATTGCTAATAAATGACTCTTTTTAATAATTAATAGTACATTTTCTAGCTTTTTCCCTTCTTTAGTTACTGAATCTCGTTGTATTCTACACATAAACGGGCTTTGATAATATAGGGCTGCCTGGATGATTAACTGAACACAGCTCTCAGGATATCAATAGTCGGCATGTTGAAAATGTTCAATTTAACTATTCGTTCATAGCAACATTTATCCTGAAAATTCTCCTATATCTGTAATGTTGGTCAATAACTGATATTTTCGTGCAAATATGTTACGGTAAACTACTCAGAAGCGTTAAAATATGTCTTGAATCTAACAGTGGAGGGGTCGAGAACAATTTGTGTTGTATATGCACATAAGCTGCTTTTCTTGAAATCTATAAAAAAAGTTCTATTTAAAAATAAATCGATCTGAAGACAATAATTTTGGTGGCCGACGAAATTGTGAGGTATAAAAGGGTTAAGAATGTAGAACATTAATATTTGTTTACATTATAATTTTCCTAGCTATTTTGCACATAAAAACTACTGTGAGTTACCTAATGAGTTATCGTCAGCCAAATACCAAAATCGTAATTTAAAGGTATGAATATAGTTATTTATTGCTGACTTAACATCTATTTATATATTTGATATCATTTTTATGTGTGTCAAAGGGAAAAAAAATATAATTGGAGAAATAGTTGAGAATAGTTTTCATTTTCACTGATGATCAATACCACTGGAAATGCGCTTTTATTTCGATCCCAACGAAAACTGTCGTGGCTGTCAATTATTAAAAAAAATCTAAGAAAGAATAAATGCTGTCTCGATTTCAAGGAAAAACAGGTTGTGTGCATATTCATTTCAAATAAGATCTCGTGACCTGGAATTTAACCCTTGTTATCAGTGTTCCTACAATTTATTGATTACTAAGATTTGGATTGAGAGAATTACCTTGTAAAACTCGCATTGCGTAGGAAATAATGTTAATCTCTAAAGATGTTAAACAAATATTTCCAACATAGTTCGATTATATTAATTGTGGAACGTTATCATTCGAAATTAAGGTTCAATATATTTAAAATTGTGTAACCTGAAGTAAAAGAAACGTATCATGCATAATGGAAAGAAAGAGAAACGAAACTATAAAATATCTTCATTCTCAACCTTTTAGTAAAAGATCTATTCTTTCTATCTGTATTTTTCTGATATAAAATATTATTAATCCTGAACAATGATACAAGATCACCATTCCTCTAGTAGACAAAATATTACTAATATTAGTAGACAATACTTACTTACTTTCTTATCTTACTTTTTAGAAATTTTTTATCTGGCCTCGGAACCACAAATGGCTAAAGTCTTATTAATTACATTGAATTTTTTAATACGTTTAGTACACAATTACAATTGCGTTCCATAAATGCTATTAAAAAAAAAATAATATTTTAGTTTTAAGTTAGACAAGAACTGTTTACTGAGCTCTTGAATAACATATCAAAATACCTCTAGAAATTAAGTCTTAAACATTTTCAAATGATAATTTACCACTGCTGGGGTCTTTAGAGAATTTACATGTGAAGTTGAGATTGATATGATATAACAGTGCTAGCTAGTACTTTAAAATAACAAATTTTACAATTGGATAGTTTTAGAGGACTTCTGAAGGGGTCTTTACAAGCATTAGTAAATATATTCTAGAAGTCCATTATTGATGTCTGCAGTAATTTGTAACCAATTATTGAAAGAATATTTTATTCAATCCATTTATTCAAATTAAAGTGCAGATATTTTTACAAGTACTAGTTTTGGACGTTTAACAATACACGATGAACATAGGCTAGCTAGGTCTTATAAACTTAGGAGCCAATGGTCAAAACAATCATCATAAAATAAATGTTATTTAACGGACATTTTGTAAAATTAGTCTAGACATGTTATTAGAAAAGTTTAAGCTATTTAATAACTTGTAATGTGGCCGAAGCAACAGAGCATAATGCATTCCTCCCATACCTGAATGTGCTTCTTATGGATATACGGGATTAGAACCAACATCTGCATTGACAAGCATGACAGAATAGATAGTATTGGTCAGCAATCTGGGTGATAAAGTCTCATATACAGATCATACTCTCTTTTACAGATCATTTAATCTAATTAATTTGGGAATACTTTTCAAAAGCAATTATTTCCGCCAATCCTAGCAAATACAACAGTTAAGTTGCTCGACTTGTCCATCTATATAGCTGTTGAGCAAAGATCATAAAATCTACGTAAACTGATCATATTATGGATCTTCCATCATTTACTTTTTAAGTATCCTAAAATATGTTTATTAAACTTATTGTAACCTGTTATGATCTCATGATTCTATGATTGTATAAAATTTATCTTGTTAAAAAATTCTTACTGATTGATAATACCACTTCAGATAATATTTACAATAAAACTTATTCGCAATTCGATTGACACAGTTGAAGCTGTGATTACTTGTGCTAATCAGCATTTATAGATTAATGTGTTCTCTAAAACTTATTACTGTTGTCACTTTCTAACAGTAGTCTACTCATCATCCTGAGGAAAATATAATCCATTAAAATTAACTTTCTCTGTCTTTACAAATGATAGATGGTCAAAACATATAACGAATATTTTGAATAACTGTTGGAAAATAATGTTGAATATTTGAAACGAATAATATTGTTGCATTTAAGTATGGTATCGTTAGGATTCTGTCAAGTTTGTAGGTTTTCGTAATTATTACATAGAGTCACATTTTATTTCTTGTATAATTATATACGTGGAAATTTAAGTATTATAATATTGTGTTTTGCAATACATATAATAATATTATAGAATAACAATTTAAAAAAGACGCTGACCAAACTTGAAATGATATAGGAATGTTTCCGATACAATACTGTATAATACCAAAACATACTTTCAAGAGATAAACAGCTGCGAGAGTAACAAAATTCGCAGGCCGCAATACTTTATGGAAAAAGTTTGGCTCAGATTCCAATTGAAATGAACTTCATAACCACCCCAGTCACGAGGCTTTAATAAAATTTGCAGTTCGCGGCCTCACCTGGCTGTCAATAACTCGCGTTATTTCCGTTAACTGCCGTTATAACTCGGAGTTACACCATTTTTCTCTTAATAAATCTCTTTTAAGGGTCCAAGCTTAACAATATACATAAATACTTATATTTATATAAATGAATAAATCAAGACCATTGCAGTATGTGGAAAATGTAACATGGGAGAGGCATGAATTTCGAATATACAACTAGATAAGGTGCTGAAACGTTAATTTGGTTTTGTAAAGGGCTTATGTACCAACTCAATGATTAAGCGTAGAGTAATTGTTCCCATTTTGTTCAAACTGTGTCTTATTGTTGATGTGCAACTTATATATGTGTCTACTATGAAATTAACGATATTTTTACTTATCGATCTACAGTTTTCTGTATCGTATACTGATGGTAAATAAAATCCATACATTAAGATGTTATACAAAATTTCGTGGCCATCTTTTTAATTTAAACTAGGAGTTCACTTCTTAAAATTTAAGGATATTTTTGTAGATTAACGGTCGATTCTACACAGATTAAATTTAATCATATTCCCAGTACATGTTTTTTTTTCTTTTATATTCTTAAATTTACTATTTATGGCAAGCGAACCTTAAAATAAAAAAAAAACATTTATTACATAACACATATAATTCTATAAATTTACGAAGGTTATTGCACTGTTAAGCTAGCGAAACTATATTTATTTTTATTTCTCTATGGAAAACTATTAGAATAAGATAGAAAAGGAAGTTGCTACACTAATACCACTGTTACATGACAGACAATATTGAAACGATTAAAATCAGGTCAAGTCTCCGTAAGTAAACAGTTGATCCTTTAAACTGTCTCCAATTATTTTTTACTCATTCCGATGGTTTGGTGCCGTAACCCCACACATTATTAAACCTCGTATTGAATGTATAAATCTAACCGAAATTCCAGCGAACAGTATCTAGTAGTCTTGTAACTATATAATACTGAAAATATAGTCAATGTTCCCCTCATTATTTTCTTCATGACTTTGATAGAGATGAACAATATATACAAACCTCAGATATTTTTCAATAAAACTAATTTGTACACTACACGTCTTATTTTTATGTTTTAGTCGACCAATATAAATTAAACATTTAGTAATTGTTGAAAAGTACACTGGTATTCTCATACTTTACAAAAATGCCAAAGTTGTCATTTGTAATTTTTTACAGATTGCAAATATCATCTTTTTATTAAACAGTTCACAAAATCAAAATTTTCCAAAGGAAATATTAAAAAGTACATTCCATGCAACTAAAAGTCTGCTATAGTACAAAAAGATTAATATATTATGAATCATATTCTGTTTTCATAAATAGAGATATTTAAAGCTTACCTGTTTTTTTTTAAGTAATTAGCATAATATATTAACAGGTTGATCTAGTTACACATGTAAAAACTAAATACTATGAGTCATGTTACTAGTTATTCCCCGACATTCTGAACAGTTTTGAGTTCGACGTTATATTTCAAAGACCTAGAAGTTAGTTTATAACATAATACGTCATTTACTTTTCAAATAAAGTGGATCAAGTCCTAGACCTACTCGTTTTATTACACTATATTATATATATATATATATATATATATATATATATACTCGATATACATTCGACGATAATTTTTATGGCCTAATAATAGTATCGAAGTCCAATCGTGCTTTTTACTCAAAGTTTGATGAATAAAGTTATAATTAATAACGGCTGAGCCAAGAGAAAATTGACTGTTATCCTCTGGAAACCGACCTATTCCACTTCACATGGTAATTAACTGCTATTGTTCGTCCATGCTGTGGTTGATGGGATGAACCACTTGTTCACGCAATGATCCTATTCAAATGCGTTAATCATTGACAATTTATAGATTGTCTAATGATGATCTATTGATTTGTTTAATTTTTACTAAACAAAACTAATACATTCTCTACAAACTTCTTAAACACTAATACCTAAAAAGTTTAACATTTTACGATTTATTAAACATATAAACGAACTATAATACCATAAAATACTATAAGTAGATGGTAATGATTGAAATTGATTGTTTTTAGGTGAGTAGGAAATGTATAATTCCCATATGATGGTATAAACATCCTAGCCACACTGATGTTGGTTGAATACAGAAACACGTGTCTGGAAATAAAATAATTTAACAAGGGTTACAGTTGATCATTTATTAGACAAATATTGTTATATATAAACAAGATGCTATTTAAAGTAGAGCAATGAAGTGTTTTGAAATTCTAAAGATATTTTTAATTCCGCTTAATCATTACTGTTTTTGTATATCTCATGGGATGTCTAAATAAGTGACGTCAAGACAATGTTTGACGTAATATGTAACATTGCGAGAATAATTGTGTGCACGATAACTTTCGTCATTCGTAATATATTTAGCTAAAATTACTATTGAGACAGTATTTGCAAATATATTCGACGATTCTCTTAGATATGTTAAAACATATGGTGGCCATTCATATTTTTGTAAAATTTTATTTGGGTACCTCAAATTATAAACCAAAATTTACACTGTCTTAAAATTTTCAATTCATTTCCACAATATTTATTTTTATTTATAATCCGATAGCTGTTAATTTTAAAACAACTCCCTACCGGATTGCCTTTGCAGTATATATCTTTATAAATGCTATTCTTGTTCCACTAAGGTTAGCCCTTTCACTTCAAACTGCCTATTACAGGCTGTTAAAATGTCCTTCTATTACCAGACTTCGTTACAATCATCCGCAAGTATCTTTTAATATAGTTTGTTCCTAGTTTTATAAGTATATTATTAACCCAATATAGTGAATATTTTTGCAACCGTGATTTGGGATTAATTTTAAAAAACCCAGTCCTCGTTTTTAGTGTATGCTTGTATTGTGTTTTATTTCAATGTTCAAGATTATCCAAATTTTATGAACTGTTACAGTTATATTAGATTTCAATGTTAAGAGTTATTGTTTTATCAGTAGTGTGCGAATCAAAAGTTACCCATCGTCAGTTTTTCATTTGAGTTATGTCTTTTTTGAAATCTACTTTTCTTCCGAATGTGGAGGAAGGGATATTTTTAATCGTTTTTTTATAATAAACATTAACAATTCAATATTAGCATTTTTACTGGCACCCCAGGCTATTTTTTTTAAGATAGATAAACATAATCTGTTTCATAATACCACAATATGTTTAACACCAAAGCCTGATTTAACGCACATTATATAAGTATAATATGTGGTTTCAATATACTGTCGATGCGTGCTGTGGATAAGGCTTGGACAACTGATCAATAGTTTTATAGTTTATGAAACGTGATCTGTGCAGAATGCAATATGTGAGAAATTTTATACTTAATCTTTAATTAAGATATTTTAGAAGCATGCTCAATTATATTTATGGTAAAATTTCAATAACTAGTATATTTTAAAATTTTACTCGAAAATATAATTTTATTCCAGTCTAAAATACTTTTAAATAATTTATTATAAACCTTAATTATTTTTTAATTCGCTAATTAATGAATATTCAAGTGGCTATGCGTTAAAAATGTCTATCACTCAAGGTAATTGAAATTTTTTCTGTCCTTCCGTCTATAGGTTTGCCTGTCTGTCTAACTGTCTGTAAGTTTATAAGACATATTATCAGCAAATTGACGTATAGACTTTAGCATTCAGCCTTATATCTAGGCAACTTAAAATTTGATGACGGTATATAGATTGGAATTTAAATTTACTCCTGGTGAAATTTATTTACAGTTCTACAGTTGAGCCCAGGTTTTACGACTGGCCAAGATAGTAAATACATATATTGGTTTTAGAATATAACTTAGATTGAAACCATATGTGAATACGTATGATTACGCTTCTACTTTCGTTACTTGTATCTAAATACTTTTTCAGGCTTAAATTACAATCAAATTAATATATACAATGACAAGGGAGGCTGTCAGATTCGATAACCTAACCTGAAAACATTCACAGCTTTGTTCATTGAGGTGGGGTTTTAACAGCGTTTAAAAAATATTCCCAATGCATTAGCTGGTTTATTCATCACTGATTAAGTCTACAGTAAAACTTATAACGTAACTCAGTCTTTGCAATTAACACTACTGATAAATAAACTTGTCATTATGTAATATTGTCTAAACTTAAAATGCTTCTGCCTCTTAGGTGAGCTTCGGCTGTAAGTGTCAAGAACCTGAACCTGAACCTTCATCAAAACCTACCTCACCGAATACGTAAAAAATATAATAATAAGAAAATAATTGGTCCAGTCGTTCATGAAATTAGGGCCTAGCAAAACATTTTGTGATTCATTTTTATTTATAAAATTTGTCACGATGATAATAATTTAAGTGGATTATCTCTAAATAACTAATTTAAAATAGAAGATAAAATAGAATACTGTGGTAGGCTATATATAGATATTATTAATGCGTATAGTAAGGTTTTTCTAGGTTTTTTTATAAATTATTCTTATTGTTAATGTAAATTTTTATGCTAATGCATAATATGAGAAGCTATAATTCGCAAACTAATGCGATTTTCTTTATTTTACCTCATGTTTTATGCATGTTTCGGTTAACTTGTAGTCACGATCAAATTACCATCTTATTTAAGGTCAATTTCCCAGAAAATTGTTTAATTGAAATGTTATATAGTTATCGCTATGTATTTGCATAATTTAGGATAGTGTACTGTTTCATTTATTAATTCCCTCTTTTGACATCAGTAGATACATTTCATTACAACCAAAATTACGTTAAGTAAAGCAAAAGGTTTATATTTCCTAAATGTAAATATCAGCAAAATTAAAAAAGTTCCTTTGAATCGTGACAAGTTTATCGATTTAGTTTAATGTGTTCTAAATTCAGATATAAGTTTTAAAAATTTACATTTATAAATGAAAGCTAAATATATTTATATATTTTGGTATATTTTGAATTATATAGGTCTTAATAATTATACCCAGTAATTGTACACAAAAGTGTATAAAATATAACAAAAACAAGCCAATTTTATATTTATAAGTGGACTACAATGAGAGATTATCCCTGGTAGAATCTTTGTATATTGCATGACATCACGTTATTATGGTCGTTATATCTCTTACGCATTGTTTAACAAGACGGAAAGCGGCTTTATTTAAGCCCGTTTTACAATATATTGCCACCATCAAAATGTCGCCGAAGGCCACATAGAGTAACATTATGGAATTTGGGGTTGTACCGATTTTTGCGGTTAAAAAATATCAATAATAGCATATATCAAATACGAATAATTTTTCTTTGTAAATGGGCTATTATATGAGGCTAATTATACTATTACATCGAAATAAAGCATTATTTCTGTATTCAATGCTAATATTTGAGGATATTTACAAAATTTGATTCATCTTACAGAAGTTTTTAACAACATAAAATATAAACGGAAACGCAACGTATATAATAAACAGTATATAAGCCCTTAAATTTATACCTATTGTAATAATTTTTGTAATTAAAATAGAAGCAGGATCTTTCATACACCATTATTTTAAATTTAATAACTAGGAACGATGACCCTGAAAAAATAATATACATTACAGCATAAAAGAAAAAATTAAACAAAATTAAATCATATACCATAAATGATTACTTTTTATATGTGTTATAACCAGATTCAACCAAAAACTATTTCAAGACGATATCAGTATTTGTTTTTAACTCTTATTTTAACAATGTTTTTACATATATGTACTCAAAATCAAAAGTTTTTTGCATTATAAGTGGTTTAAAAGAGCCATTACTCTTCGATATTCATTCCATTAAGGTCATTAGGCATTAAATAATAAAAATAACAGTTTAGAACACTATGCAGGTTTAATATAATTTTCATTCTTGCTTGCATTGCATACATCTTAATACTTTGGAAGATAGTTATCCGATTTTTAGAAGTGTGCATGTGTATCTTGATATAAATACAGCAGATAAAAGCGTGAATGTAATAAATAATTTGGTGTTAAATCTTTGTGAAGTATAAATGAATTCCACGGAAATTTTAAGGTGAAGCAAGCACCCTTACAGTTCCTGGATGTACAGTAAAGTGCACAAACAAGCAGGGCGTGCTTGGCCTCACAAACATTGTTCCGTCTTTGCCTGGAATAACTTAGTAAACACATACTATTTTATACGACTTTAACGTTTGGCTATAAAAAATAGATTCTGTAATATGTGTGGTACAAAATCATGTTCTTATTACACACGAAACCTTCACACTATCAAATGCAAATACGTTTGACCGAGAATGTTAAAATTACTGGCCAGTTGTTTTTTTTATCATTATACTTCTACTTTATAGAATTTCAACAAATAGGTGCTACTTGTATTCGGCAAGCAGTAACAAACATAATAATAAAACAATGCTTCATTTGTGGAAATTTAAAAAGTAAATTTAACTTCAACTTCGAAAACGAACATATCTGTCTCAGTTCATCTTGTGCTTTTGTTATCTTGAGCTATATTCAAACTTTGAGAGAAATAAATGTGTGCGACTCTCTTGACCAAACGTTTAATTGAGTTAACATACTTTTTTTTTGAGGTAATAACCATCAAGATGTCACGTTGTCCTGGGCTGAAAAATTATTGGATTTATCCACTGTTTAAATAATGTGAATTGACTTAGTTAAGGAACACTTTATTACATCTATTAGTTCTAACACGACGATTTTTTGAGATGTTGCAAAATAAAATTGAGGTTCAAATTCATTCTAGACTTAAATATCTTCTAAAAAATATTGCTGCATAATTATCGATATTTGGCCATGCATTAACGTTTTTCAGTATACTTTGATGATTATGTTTATTTTAGTACAGTGTATGATTAGTATTTGGCTGAGTAATATATTTAAATGTTATACAATGAATAAAACCCTAATAATCTAGTCAACTATGTAATAGAAATAATGTAAATTATTGATATATATCTCAATAACCCAACAGCTATGATACTCCATCATCTCCATTCTGAATTTAATCATTTCATTCACTGATTAAAACTATAAGTTGAAATGATAAATTTGGAGACAACTTGTGTGATCAATGCCTCCATACTTGTGAACTTAACTCTTGTCTTCAATTGTAACTGCATCGGAATTCTATGATCGTTTTATGATCTTTGAGCGTCATAATAACGTTAGAATTCAATTTGTAGCTGTACATTTTAAAATAAGTCGGTTTCACACGATGCTTGATAAATTTATAAATACAATATGTACATACGTGATATATTTAATTAAATTAAAGTATTATTCAGAGAAGACGGGAAGCAAATTCCACAAATACTTAATGAAGTGAAATGAGTTCATTAGGGCGCGATGGCTGTTAGCCGCCGACTAGCCATCTTTGGGCGCGTACTATGCATCAAAGCGTAATAAATAGCACGTTCATAAATCCATCAGTATCAGATACAATCAGTGTTATATGAAAAATATTTAACTTTATTTTACATATAATTTACAACGCTCTGAAGATTTTCATTATTTAAACCTTAAAATTAAAGACAAAAGACTTAATAGTTTGGAGTAGTTCAGCTAATTTCTTAACTTTTTTGTTTTTAAATTTTTCAATAACTATACAAGTATATAGATTTATAGGATATGCCTTGTTTATAATGGACATAAAAACGCACACAACAAACTATTACTTTTAATTATGATGTGCTCAGTAATATTTGTAATGACAAGATATACCAGTAAAATAAAACTTAGACAAAGTCTATACTCTGCCACGTAGGAATAAAAAGCCACAATAAATCATTAAATCTATATTCGATCAACTATCATTTATATGTTTAACTAATGAAACTATGAAACTTAAACATTCGATTTTAATTCGAATACTCCATTCAAATTAAAAATTAAAAGAACTATATATACTGCTATACCTTTTTACCAACCACAATTTTAAACTTTAAGTCTACATAAAACATGATTGAAAATCTATCAGTCGAAGCTAGTATGTTAGACAAAACTAATATATTGGAATTACACAAATGTTATTATCTTCAGGTTGAAAATAAAAAATTGCACACATAATTCATACGCAATAAACGAGAACAGATTTTATCCTAGATTATTATTCATTTTAACACATCAATGACGCTTATAAATTAAATCTGTAAACGTATCTGATTTCCAATTGTAAGGCTTAATCAATGGCCGCTTCCTTGCAGGATTCCACGGTTACCATGTGTTTCACTCTACGTCAACGCCAAAGTTAGGTCCTTCAAGGACTCTTTTAATGCCTCGTTTAAAGCTGTTCATATTTTATGGATCAGTTGAAAAAAATATTTTATACTAAGAGGACACTTTTCTATAATTCATTTACATAGACTATTAAGGAATCATAAATAAACTTCTGGAGATATGAGCCAAAAGCTGTCCATCAACTTGTATGTCACAATTTCTAAATATAAGTCCTATATAAACTACTAGTTATTTTTGGGTTTTCACTTTAATCACTGGTCATTTTTACACTGATTTGTTCAGTTGTAGCAATAACTGTTTCTATTTTATATTCATTACAAGGTACCCTTCAGGTTTCGTATGTACTGCCCCTTTAATCACGTACATATACTAATGTTTGATAGTTAAAATGGAATTAATTGTAAATGTTTACTTCCAATTCAGCTTCCTCTTAGTACAGCGCCAGGAATTGTACACTTTCACACATTTCAATCCTGGAAAATGTCATGTTTGTTTGAACAGATATAAAGAAGTTAGTAACGAAAATCACGACAGTAATATTTATATCGATTAGATATTATGGACACCTAGACTAATGTAGTACATATTAATGGAGAGGTATTCTGTACCTACCCCGCGTATTCCTATTAGAAATAAAAGCCACTGGCAATTTCACTTAACCTCTGATACTCGTAATCAAAATCACGGAAAATATTTACATGATACACGTGATATATCCCTATATCCCTTTTAAAAATGTTATTGACGACATAGTATTACATTATAAATGTTTTTATGAAAAAAGTACCCAATTCGACTTTAGGGTTCTTATCAATAGGTCTGTAATAGCAGGGGGGTGATAAAATAATTGGAGATATTGAACAGAATACATAGAATGTTGCGGAGGCATTCCATGTATGTAGTTTGTATTCATAAAACAGTATTAAATTTTACTTAATGGCATCTAAACACTGTTATCCAAACTTAAAATCTTATTAAGAAATGAGATTCGAATATTTTTCTTTCGTGATAAGTTCTTACTGGAGTATTTTGTATGCCACATATTAACGGTGTGCAAAAAACATACTTAGAAATATTAAAAACAAAACTCACTAGACTAATTTACTAAATTAATGATCAAACACGATATATGTATACTTTATTGAGTCTGAAAATAAGAAATATTGTGCAAACCTATATAAGAAACGGTCCATTAATAATGTAACAAATAAAGTCTAAGGAAACTAAACGAACACAGTGCACTGTCTGGCTAAAGCTAGCCATTTTACGGTTTACTGAGGCAGCGAATAAGGAGATATTGTTGTTTCTTTTACTGCAAACTTTATATCCTCTACACTGCCTCACTATCAGGATCTCTTTTCTGCGAACTCACAAACTTGCTGATGGACTTTTAATCAATATGTAATTAATATGAAACAAATTAGGTAAAGTAAGAAAGTTATACGTGTAGAAAAATAGAAATTCCATTTTAATTCGTGAATGAAAAACATATTTTTTGTCATTTTAGAAATGCATAATTTTGCAGATTAAAACATCATTGTGTATACAATATATAGTAGTTCTGAGAACACGTCTGTTTTATAGTACATTATATTAACTGCAAATCATAATATTTTCAGTTTAATATTGGTAACGATTTACTAATATAAATAATAGTGCTTATATTTCAACATACTTTAAAACAGAAGATTTATTTGGTGTACAAGCATTTTTTTCATTCTTAGAACTGTGTGTAGTATTAGCTTATGGTAACACAATAAAAATCTGGCAAAGCGTATTGCGTATTGTAGCGCTCAAAACCACACGCAACCCAGCCAAAAAGAGTCCAATCTGTCCTGGTATATATTAGTAATATATTCAATAAAAGGAGATACAGTAGTTATTTGCCGAATTCTACGTTGGTTTTATCACTGAAAGTTGTACTCTACTTAGTTTCAAGGAAATTTTGTACATAAACATGCAAAACTTTATCCTGCAAACTTGTGACATACTACGATCGTGTAATTGGTTTAAACATTAAAGGCGCAATGAATATGACTGTGGGAGCGATGGTCTCCCGTGACGTTCACCATCCATTACCGCTCTCTGGTAGAACATTGATCTAGCTTTTAGTTTCAATGAGTCAGGCTTTCAACTTGGAATTGAAAAGGACGTGTTCAAAAACATATTTTTTCAGATTTTATTTTACAACTTGAAACTCACTAAACGGTAAGTACAAAATCAAATGTCAAATAAGCGTCACGCAATTAAACATAGAGTGAATATTTATTTTACGAACTGGTGTCACAGTTTGTATACTTTTTCTTACAAAAATCTCTTTTTGGGTATGTATAAAACCTTTAACAGTAAACCAATTGTATGAAATCTTACTTTAAAGCTGTCTTAAATACAACATTATTGTGGTTTATATAGTGTAATTTTGAAATAAATATTTTATTGGTTACGATGTATTCATATAGACAATATCAGTTTGACATAGGTGTAACAGCGCATTATTATTTTTAATTTAACGTTGTTTCACCAGATTGTGCATTGCTGTTCGAGCTTTAAACTACCTGCTGAGTGCATCAAGTATGTCGGTTAGACTTTACTTGCTTTGTGAACCTAAGGGTACTTAGTTATAGAATTAAAACCAATATAAACAAGTAATTGTAAATTATTTTTATTCTTTAGTTATATTCTGCTCAATCCTCACGACTTACAATTATATCTCAAGTACAACGTGGAGGTTTTGCTCAGAAATAAAATCTCACCATATACAGTTACGACGTGACAATTAAAGATTAACCCATTTTTAAATACTCTAAGACAAAAGCAGTTGATGCAGGTTATTGTATAAATAAAAAGAGATTAGGGTATAGCTAAAAAATAATCAGTGGGAATACAATGAAAAACAATTTACCGATTTCTTTTTTAAGCAAATATATGCAAAGAAGGACGTTTCTTTCGCTAACCTTTTCGTATTGTTATACCTTAGCATATACAATAATTCTCAACATCTATTACTGTCTTAAATCGATGATAAGCTAAACATTATGCTTCATTTTACATAAGGCAAACCTTTTAGAACAATTCCCCAGCAGATATCCGATAGCAACGTTTTGTAAAGAAGATGGCACAACCATCCTATTACGTATTTTCCATACAAACTTTTAATAAACAGAATAAATTGCTTACTTGCCTGGAAAGTATTAGCTTGTTCAAAGTTAATTACTTCATGTATTTCCAATTTAATCACCAGCTAAGTTTGTAGAAAACAATTTTACCGTCTATTACTTTGCTGAAACTTCTAACTGTGTTGTAACGCTAAGTTCTGCTTGAGAAGATTAATATTTTAATTTATAATATATTCATTTACTAACTCATAAAGCTACTCCATTTATTTAAATTTGTAGTAAGTTAGATGTTTAATCTCCTGGATTAAAACACTACTCCTGCTTAATACCTACTTACTAATTTGTAGCAATTTTAACTACAGAAAATGTAATTTTTGCCATAAAAAAGTAGCGTTGTGTCAATAAATTTTAACATGCAACTCATGAAGTTACATTTTTTTAAGGAAAAATCAAGTATATAAAAATGTACTATGAATAATTGAAGATTAAGTTTGGTAGATCTACTGAAAATGGTTAAGTAAAGCTTATATTTGGTGATGAATTTAAGTTTTATTTATTTAATAGCAGTTACCCGCGGGTTCACACGCTTGGTATATATTTTAGTAAGATCTGAAGCCTACTATTTTCCTAAAACATAACTAATTTAGGTTTTATAACAGTCTAAAAATTTAAGTAAAATTTATAACTTAATTCTTACTAATGTCTCATATCTGGACTTCTAGATGCTACTAGTTCACTTGCACTCAACTTTGAAGGCATTGCACTTATATGACCACTGCTAATTCGAGTGGATTATATTGCCAACGAAAATTTTGAGTTTGCCGTTATGCCACGATCAAGAAAACATGCCAAAAAGTTTTTATTTATGGCCACTTTAATTGTGGCCTACTTTTTCTTAGTACGTTTTATTCAATTGCGTCTTTATTATTTGTAGAAACCCAGTTGTTCCACCGTGCTTAGACATCGTGTCTATCACATCGTAGTGCACTCAATTGGGTACCTGATGAGAAAATGAGACTACCGCTTCTCCTATTTATAGGTGTGTCTGATGTCGAAACGACGTAAATGTTTCGTTGTGAACTTCTACGTCGTCGACTTTCTTTGGATATCTGCAGACTAACATGACGCCAGATTCCAGGAGCCAAGTCTTAGACAGCGTCAGATACCAGGCTCTAAAATAAAAGGAAGATAACCTGGAGGTAAACTAAAATTTAATTGAATCAACAACCCTTCCTATCATAGTAGAATTGTTCCAAATTTATAAGTTCATTCTAATAAAGTTTAATTTTAAACTCTAATTTCTCATTAATTTACACATTTTATGTAAATGGAAGAACAACATCAGAGATTCCATCATCATCTGTTAGGTCAAGAGAGTTCCCGGCAATATATAATATTATGAAATGAATACTTAATTTGCTTGTATTGCCTTATGCACTACTTAGAATTTCTTCACTTTTGAACAACCATTCTTTTAGGAGAAACTATTATGCTGATTGATTATTTTACCTTCCTCGATTAGGTTATGTCACTGCTGTGATAAATTATTGGGTTCGATTCATCATCATTCATCTAATTTACCATTTTACTTTTCTCCAAACCTTTAGGAGTACACTATTCCGATTTTGGAAGAAAATAATATTTTAGTAAAATATCCTTATTGGAAACAACTTTAGACGAGCTAATGGATGTTTTGTAAGAGCCTGTTTACATGTATATGTTTGTATGCTTTACTGTACATACAAAAATTAGAAGTGATTGAAGTCATTAGATGTAATTAAATGTATGTAATATGAAAGATGTATACATTTTTGATTGATTTAAATTCCTAACAAAATTTTATCAACTAAAGCAAAAATCTAGTATTTGAAACAGCAGGATTTTGTAAATTAACCATATTACAAAATGTGTATAATTGATTACATAACTTGAGCTTATTTTAACGATCATTGGGGCATGATTACAATCACACTAGATATGAAGGTTTACGACGACCATGACTAGTTTTTACCATTTTGGGTATTTTAATGTTAATTCCCCTAACCTTCTCTAACAATCACGTCTAACATCTGTATCTCCAAAGAAATCAATCAAGTTCTATAAATCATTTTACTTTGTAGAAAATTATTTTATCTGGTGAAAATCATGTTGCATTCCAGTCAGAGTACTCCAGTGATATGTTAGTAAGTAGAAAATGTATTTTTCAGTTCACATTAGACATTATTTTGATTTAAATACATGTTATAAATCTCTTTGAATACCACCAAAAATATATTGGTGAAAAATAATTAAAAAATTTATAGATCTGGAGAATGTAGATTATTTTTGTTTTAGATATTTGGATGCATTAGGTCTAGGTAGGAGGAAGGTACGTTTAAGATTGGAGGGGGCTGTCTTAGTGACAAAGGTTTTAGCAAGCCTAAGTATAAGAGATAACTATCATATTTTCCCACCTTCTCTGCTAGAGAATTGGACAGAGCTAGACCTTCCTTCAAGGTGGGCTGGGAGAGTGTCTTTCTCATTATTAAGTTCTATTCAATGTGCTACCAGCTTGTGTCGACTTCATTTCCTAGTACTACTCGCCACGAATATATTATCACTCCAGAAGCTGTCTATAAGGTATGTAGAGAACTTCTCAGCTCTTAATCGCAACAAATAAAATCCTGCTTACATCACTGATGTTAGCAGCATCTCAGCAGATTTGACTTAAATATTTCCTATCCTAAAAAAATTTCTAAAAAATGAGGTCGGTTTATTTCAGTTCCTTTAGAAAAAATTACTTTTGTTCGCTTATTTTCTCATTAAGGCTGTTCTTCAAACGGATTTATATCATCACTCTTATAAGTATTTAATATTTATTCCAAAGAAAATAACCCCTGTAATAAATAAAAGCCCAGATAGGTTATTGTATTCACATTTTTTCATTATTAATAGTAATTTTTGAAATGTTGGTGATTTAATAAAACAAGCTATCTGTCATATCAGGATCAATTTACCATTTTATGTTCCGTTAAAACCAACAATTTATTAAAAACGATAATTGTAAAGTTACAATAGTTAAAACCAAACGTTATTTCTTACTAGAGTCCAGATAGTATAAACAATTTACCTAAAATTAGAATTTTTTGCATAAAACATAGTTAACATTTAGAAAGGCGACAGTGAGATCATACTCTGTTGGGTACAAACTATGTAAAGACATCATGAAGAAAGTGATATAAATGTAAGTAATTTTTCTCATTATCTGTGATAAAACATCAATACGTGCAATTCATTATAAACATAGGGACAAATAATGAGATATAAAGATAGACAGACATATATTAAGCAGATTAATGTTTGAAATATTCTTTATTAAGTTAATCAAAGTTTTCATACATAAAGGAAAGATTATTCCCTCCAGAGACCTTTAATATAAATCGTAAACAAGTCACGATCTTATACGTGTCTAGTGTTAGTATCTTAAATATTAGCTGTATATATTTAAAATTGGAACTAATTACAAGATGTTTAAGATTTAAATATTCTTACCATTCCTTTGGAAATGGCCAGATAAATATTTCTTTTTTGCTTAACCCAAATTAAAACTGATTGAATTTCTTTAATTTTCTTTGTCACGACTTACGATGTTTAGGAAATTATTTAACTCCCCTTGGACCTCTATTACTGTAATAATCACTAGATAGTTATTTCCTACCTAATTCCAAAGTGATAACTACACATCGTACAAGAACTCAATAGAACAACATTTTTTTCCAGAAGATAAGGCTGCAACCGTTTATAGTTGGCCTACATCCAGATCTCCAGTTTATTACAATGCGGATATTGTCAGTGACGGAACCGGCAAACCTTATTACAGATAACGAAAAATCTAAGTCAGATTTCTTTCTCCTACAAAAAAATTCATAATGTTTGAACATCTGTTGAAATATATAGTAACAACAATACATTATTAATAGTATGTGAGATTAGATTTGTACACGAGACTTAATAACATATGTTATCTACTATCTCAGCACACATAACACCTTTTGGTGACCATATATGTAGAAATAATTGTATTATTTAAACACTACTATGAAAGCCAACTGAAGAAAAGCTAATACTGTATGATGTGGGAAAATATTTCAAGAAAGATTTTATCTGTATACTTTTAATCAAGCTTAATTTCTACATTTACAGGAATGAGTTCTACGATAGTGCGTATCCAACCTTGGAAATTGACTGAGATTTATTGAACACTCAGGAAGATGACACATTTTATCTTTTTTGTGCCGCGGGATTTAAAATGTCTTTTCTGTATAATTCCCTGTCTGTCTTTCTCTGATATCTTAATAACGCAATGAGGTATCAAACTGAAATTTATTATGAGCCTCAGCAAAGCCTGTAATTTGCACATATTCACACGTATTCTTACCTTGTTAGTTTTAAAGAGTTCTAAATTATAAAGCTATTTATTTGACTAAGAATAATAAATTAAATAATTCAAATTATTCATGCAAGGGGTCAATTAAAAATAAAGTGACACAAAATATAGTCTTAATAAGACTACATGACTTTCTTTAGTTAATAGAAAAACTAAATATGCTATGCAATGTTGTTCATGTTCCAATATTAACAACTTTGACTTAAATTATAATTATATAATAAGTTTAAATAGTCAAATAAAGTCAAACTTTAACGTTAGTAAAAAATTTTCACAGTCGGTGTGATACAAAATATTATACGAAATATTAAATAAGTTGTCACTGCTTATACGTGAACTTATGGTTACGTAAAAGAGAATTCGTGTATTCTGCTCCCGCAAATTAACGCTAAGCTCTTTTTCTTTATCGCAGAACAATTTGTCTCTTAAAAAGTTCTAAAATTCAGACTTTTAAGTCACTTTAAGCTATGTTAGTTATAATATTAATGTAAGTTAACTGTGTTTAATATTTATGACATGTTGTTTTTAAAGCCAGCCTGCTGTACTGGCATATTTTAGTCCTATAAGATAAATTAAAACTTACAAACATGTTAGCAAACTATTTCTATTTTTATATCCAATAATGTGAAATATCTCATTCAAGAATAATACACAATTAAAACAATTTTTTATTTCTATGTAATTTAGTAAGGTTTTAGTTAGTTTATACTTAATTATATTTTAAACAAAAGAGTTTACTTATGTAAATTATATATTATTTACTTTACAAAATTGGAATTTGAAATTCTTGCTAAACACAGTTAAATTCTAACTCCGCGCGTTAGAAACTAACTCCGCAGTGATTGGTCGGTTTAGTTCGTTTGTTTGGTCGCACTGTTATGACAGGATAGAGGGTATAATTTGTTATTTTAAATGTTTGACTAGCAATACGCGCTGTTTTCTTCTCAATCGACTGAATTACGATTGATTGCAGAGTGATTTAAACTAATAATTTACTTAACACTATCAACATTTGTCAATAGTATGACATAACCTATAAACTCAGTTTCTCAACTTTTGTGTCAATCTAACAATTAATCAATCAATCATAGTTTACGATAATGAAATATCAGTGTACAATTATTTACCTTTATTGTTGTAGTTGTTGTAAATGACGAATCTAAGCACTCCACATTTTCACGAATAAACATAGTTATCTGCTTTATCCCGTGCGGCGGACCCACAGTTATCTGCTTTATCCCGTGCGGCGGACCCACTGGACGGGCATCGTAACGTTACCGGGCGTTACACTTTTTCATGAGTGACTCCGAGCCGCAACCTAATTTAAGACGTTGTCACGTCAAAAAGTGTAACTGTAGTTGTTCGGTATAATCGCTTTTTATATCGTCTGCCCTGATAGTTGCACTCGTGCTGGGTTCTATTCCAGGGTTGTGATGTCAGCTTATATTTTTATCTTACCCGCGCCCTTACCGTACGCTGGTAGAGATCGATATGATTCGCAAGGTTAAACGTAAGTGAACAGAAAATCTCAGACTCGTTCAGAGCGAATTTAGTTATTCTCTTCAGTGGAACGATATCATCACCGTTTTCTGTTCTATATTTCGCGATTTTACGTAAATAAATGTTGATTAGAACTGTCAATGCTACGTTCTAAAATATGACGTTTAGAATTAAATTCTATCGTAACGACGACGATTCACCAATTATTTGTGTGTGAGAGAAAACAGATTTTTAATATCGGTGGCCTGCGAAATCTTCTATTCCACAGCCGTTAACTCGAACCGGTCCCTGTATCGTCTGCTAGTTTCTTTAGTGTCTGTTGTTGTGCTGTGCTAAGCTGAGGTTATGTTTTAACTTTACAAATATCAAAATAAAATATTAAATATATAAAACCAAACAAATTCCTTCTCTATACTAATAAGACTTACGTTATCGTACTACGATAACCTATCCTACACACCAAATTGTTAATATTAGGAATAGGATACCAAGCTTATGTGGCTTATAGGATGCAAAATACTCGTTTGCAAACTAGGAAAGGTAGTGATGAGTAGTAGGACCTATTATTTAATAGATACACTACGGTCACTAACCGCGATAACCTATAAGCTGCTCTTAACCTATCTTACGCACCGAATATTAATCTTAGGAATAGGATAACAAGCTTATTCGGTTTATAAGATGTAAAATATACGTTTGCAAACTAGGAAAGGTAGTGATAGGTAGTAGGACCTATCTTACGCACCGAGTTAATTCTCAAAGAATCCATAGAATTCAATTTTAACCAATTAATTAGTATGAATTTTGATATTTAAGCTTCGATATTCGTATTCTTATCAAATTGTCTTAATACTTGCAAATCGTGATGACTCACCAAATAGATTATATATGGCGACTGCGTATTCTCCGATAACGGGCTCTTCTCCTCGAATCAACTTCACACAACGACGTCAGCAAGCAAACTCTCCGTCTCCTGTCGGGTCGGCTGTATAAGTAGACCGGCTGCTGATCATGCGCAGAAACGCGTTTTTGTCAGTCGTCGGAAGACGCTGCAGCGGCCACATCGGAGCTCCGGCTAACTGCACTGCCCCAATTAGAGAGGGTCCCCACCTCAAATCAACTCTAACTAATCCAAAGACGACGACTAACGAAGAAATAAATTTTAGCATCCACTTGCCAAACTAAACTTTTTCTCATTTAAAAACAAAAAAGTGGGGTATAAAATTAAACCCTTACAATGTGTGTATATTATATTGTGTGTACATGTATATATATATATATATATATATATATATATATATATATATATATTATATATATATATACATTATATATATATTATTATATATATACATTATATATATATACACACCTACAATATAAAACTAAACAACTTAAAGTATTCATAAAAACACATTTTATACTGCATTGTAACGTATAACCGCACAGTCAATTTTAGCCTGCATATCTCTAGTGAACAATATTAAAATAAAAAAATTAACTTAAATTAGTAATTATCAAATTTCTATTTACTGTTTGAAACCTAATAGAATTTCGTCTTCAACATATCATGGGATATCACGCAGTATATAATAATTGCTTCACTACACATTTCATAAATCTGTTTATCTGGATTTACAGCATAACGAGTCACGTATATGTAGTGTACAATAGATGGATAGGGTGCGTTGCTACGTTTTGTGCTGAAGTAATCACCTAGAAGGCCGTATTCGGCGCCATGTTGTCCACCACACGAGAGCAAGCAGTAAATGTTTGCCTCAATGAACACATCTGCCGAGGTTTACAGTATGAGAAGACACGTGTGTTTCATTTGTGAACGGTATTTTAAGGTAAGTTTAGTGCTGAAACAGTTACCTAGAAAGCCGCACTCAGGGACATGTGCCAAAGCAGGTGTAGTTTGCTTTTGTTGTAATATAAAGGAGGTGTTAGAGTTCTAGGAATTGGGTTTATCAATGTTGCAAATTCTCTATAGAAGTTGATATTAAATACTTTAACTAGTATCTTATCATGATTTCGCACGAAATTCTCTGGAGCAAAATAGGGACTCAATACCATATTCTTTATTAATTAAATTCTAAACACTGCTAAGATAAGTTATAGCCACTAAAATATATTACAATGTCCTTATCCATTTTGTTTTTCACTTTAATGATCAGTATTTGAGAACCTTGAAATCTGAGAGAAAAGAATGTTATAAGTACCAGTGAAACAACTTTAATTTATCTCCAAATAAACATGTCATTTGTTTAAACAGTTCCTACGAGTTTCAATTGAACCATTTTAGGCCAGTATGGAGGAATCCTAAGGTCGAAGTCGTGATTTTTAGTAATAACCTATGGTGCTCTATGATATTTAAAAACAGCGCTGAGGGTATTTTAGTTATTAATTCTATGTCAATGCTCTTAGTTAAGCGAAATTGTAGTGATTTGTTTTGTGGGGTTTACGAGTTTATGAAAGTTTGTGATTGAAATTAATTACACTACCGATGTTATGTTGATCAACCTAGAATATATGTAAATATGTGTATCATTTAAGCCACTGTAGTTTACGCATGTCCGAGAAACCTACTTCTGTCAAAATATAACTGAGGTAATGGTAAATCTTTTATCTGCAGTAAAAGTTTAATGGTTACTTTCCTTTTGATAAGCTGCATTACAATAGATTTAATGTAGAATTTCTAAATAGACAGATTAAACTTTATCCTTAAATAATTAAAGCACAAAATATTTTTAAATTTTTACTCATAGGCAGACAGAAGATTAATTTGGTAATTTACATAATAGTAGGCTTCAATGTTGCTCTGTCAAATACAATCAATAGATATGGATCATTCTTGTCCATGCACCACGAAGAACTCTTTCTGTACATGTAGGGACGAAATTTCATGATAATGATTAATATTCCAGACTATATCTTTCTCGGGATAACTTGAAGAAATTTACGTTACGCTACCACTCACACAAATCTAATAGAGAGACATGCTGGTCAAAAAACACTATATATTATTTGTGAGAATTAAATTACATAGTTATTAGAAGTCCATAACTGATGGGCAGAATAAATTATGTTGTAATTTGTTGTGTAACATGTATAGAAAGTATACCTTTAAAGAGAATGAAAAGTAGACAAGTATATTAAAGCCCTTAGAAATGAATACGGTGTCCAGTGTCCAGCCTTTTTAAACTATGAATGGTTTACAATGAATGGTGTTATGAATGAAGCCATTACTATTATAGATCACTTTAACTTTGAATTTTGGTGATGTCCTTCGTTCAATTCCACGAACATATTCAAAACTTATAAGGCAAGGTGATTTCTTGTAATAAAACTTCAGAAATGTTACAAAATAGGTCCTTAAGAACACAAAAAACCTTAATAATATATTCTTTTCAATATAATTTTATATTATAAAATTGAAAGGTTTTTTTAAAATATTATGCTGTAAAATACGATTGAGTAAAATTAATAATCTGTACAAACACTTAGCTATACACCTGGCCATGATAAATGATAAGCCTGATGAACAGATTTTTTCTACAATAGAATTCACATCTCGTTGAATAATCGTTTTCAGGGAAATTATCACATCAAGAAGTTTATAGCACCTGATCGTCTTTCTTCTTTTTTTTGAAATTGTATTACTCTTATTCATAAATTTTATATCTCATATTCAGATATCTGATGTCCTGTGGAAACAATTAAACATCTCTGGGTTCTTAGTGGTCAGTGAAAATTTTTAGTGTTTATTATTTAAACACGAAATATGAAATCACGATATTTAAAATTCACAATAAATGTTATGTGTAACGTTTTTAACGCGCGAGGGTTGCAAGGCCATCTTTGTGAGACGCTTTAAAATAATGTTTACTAAACTACTTCCAAATACTTTAGTTGAAATTAACATATACTTTAAGTTTGAAACTATTTTAAACTCTACTGTTTTAAATGGCAGAATAATAAACCGCATGAAATATAATATGTAATACAGCACAACTTTTATTGCTTCTTTTTCTTAATCTGCAGTATGTTTGCAGCCTAGAGAGCACCTATTAAGCAGTATGACATTCAAATAAATAGTTACAAGTGGTAGCCCTTAAATCTAAATTCGTTGTAGTAAATCTAATACTATTTTTGAAAAATACATTACGGGACAGGAAGTAGTAAGTGTTAGGCTCACTTGAAATTATACATTGGTGGAGGTTTATAGGACTACGAGATACATGTCAATCGTGAGTTTATGTAATAGGCATCGGTACGTTTTTGTCGCAATCACCTAGAAATCCGTGACTTGTCCAGTTGTACACCAGCTGGTGCAGAGATTGCTTTTATTACAGTAGCATATGGGCTGGGCAGAGATCCAGAATTGTTCCTAACGACGTTTTATATTTTGAATAAAAGCTTATTTTATACATCAATAATACTGTATTTTGTATTGTTGGGTGCATCCAACATTAGAATTATTCAGTACACATGGGACGGGTACAATAAGAGCAGCCGCCCAAACTTATATTTAAGTTTATTTAAATGTAAAACCTAATATTAATTTTATGAAAAGGTAAAAAGAATAATACAATTTACTTGAAATTAATTCTTTTACTATGAAAATTACGTAATCACACCTCAGCTATTTTAAATCATTAATAGATTTTAAATAGTTTAAAATCAGTTAATGAACTGCAACATAAATATAGCTCCATTCGGACATTGCACAGTAGCTAATAACTTGTAGTAACATGTAATAGCATTGAATGGAGTAAGAAAATTCTGAAAATAAATGAAATTTGAAAGATTTAAAACATATTTATATTGGAGGATGAATCATCTTAATTTAAAAAAGGGATAATATAGATTGACATAATAATTTCATTCTAATAAGGTTCTTTTGGCATTATTTTGGCATAATAAAAGTTGTATTCATTTCATGTATTATAAATTTTAATGTTTCTACCTTATATATTGTTTTAAATATTGAAAGAAATTTAGAACAATGCTCGACAAGCCACAGTATATTTAAAATATATAATGGTTTCTTAATACGTCTAGACTGTCTTTGACTACATAGAACTCCGACATCGCTAAAAAGAAAGAATAAAATATAAATGTAGTTATTAAAATATTTTTAGCCATTAATCAAGCCCTTCCTGATTCCCTAGTTCTTTTTTGGTTGAGGAGCAAAGAAAAGAATGCCCAACAGCTGAAAATGATATTGAACAGTGAGCAAGCTGTACGTTTGTTTCTGAAGAACTTTAGTCCCGAAGATCTCTCACTACTCAACGATTTGTGGTCAGGAATTACCGTTTCTTGTAATAGAACAAATAACAACCGGTACCACTTAAATTCACTGAGGAAATATCTTCAGAAACGGATAGATGGTGGTGAGCGGGACCTCAGAATTAAATTCGTTCTTGGTATCCCAAGAATGGTCAATAAGCCAGTAAAATATTCAAAACCCGCAGCTATAGTTCGGTATTGATTATATATTATCAGAATCTTAATGGCTTGTAATCTTTCGGCATTAAACATACTGTATACTATAAAAATGTAAATGGATTGAAATCTACTAAATTATTTCAATGATGAACATTCCAGTTGCGTTCACGATGTGTTGATACTCACTGAAACCAATATAATACCAGAGAATCAAAATACAGAACTAGGTTTTAGTTAGTAGTAGAATTCTACAGTATACAAACAATTAAAAAGATATCTTCCTCTGTGATTCAATGTAATACACATTACATTCAGTGCTTCGTTTCCACGTTCTTCTTTGGCGATTTCTTTAATATAGTTCTCTTTTTATGGAATATTTTACCTGCTCAACCCCTCCGGGTGTATAGGGACTTTTGTGAGGCCGTAGAAGTTTTTATGACTACAAGAAATAATATGACTGAATTTTTGCTGGTGGACGACTTACCCTTCCTAATTTTGATTGCTCAATTTCTGAAAATACCATCGAATCGTCCTCGGTGCGTTTGCTGAAGGAACTAGCATCATTGCGTCGTTGTAACCAGTGTAACGGTTGACTTATTATTAGTATAACATCCCAAACTTAGTGTTTTAATGCGTAGTTAAAACCTAAAGTTTTTTTACAGCTCATTGTTTGGTGGCAGAATCTAGATAGCTCTTATAAATTACTGAGCATTGTTGTACAGCTGAGCATTTTTGAACAGCTGAGCATTGTTGAATAGCTGAGCATTGATGAAAAGCTGAGTGCGTGTTGGCTGTTCCTGTGATTGCAATCTTTTGGAACCTTGTGTTATATTTAAAAGTTGTATTTAATAAATGTCGTTACTAATTTATATTCTGGTTTATTGAAGTCGTTGGTTTAGGAGTGACGATACAGTGTGCGGAATAACCACTTTTCTGGACTTAATTTTCTCTTCCCTTCCAGATAACTTTGTCCTTGAGGAATTTCAACCTCTATAATAACAATGATCCTCAAAATCCAAACCTGAATGTGAGGTTTCCCGTACCTCAGTTAAATTACTTATCTGCATCATTAGTACAAAATTTCAGAATATTTATCATGGCAAACCTAATCCTAGATCACCAGTCGTTGGGGTTTCATGAGATGGATATCGAAGAAGTGCGCGCGAACATTTCGATACACTTGGCGAGAGTGGTAGAGACACAATCTTGGTCCACACCCTTACGAAGATAAACGGTAATACCAAATTTCAATTCTGGTTTACGAAAGAACTAATGCTATTAACCTTCAGGAAGAAATCGCCCTAAAACATGTAAAAGGATCTTCAAATCATTGATTACAACACATTTTTCCTTCATCCGTAAAGAATGCAAGTTGTTAACTGAAAAAGGTTTACAGAAACTATATTGCCTTTACTGAAGACAAACTCAATTATTGCTATTGGTTTTAACACGCTGTTTTTTGTTTATTTTTTTACTTGGATGCCTGGAGTGCACGATGGATAATTGCTTAATTAATATTGTTGCCTGCTGCCATCCGTGTAATATGTAGCTAATGTTTATATTTATCTAAATATTGTATGCGTATTGTAATGTACTTGCAGTTAATGGCTTTCCGTTAATTAAATAAAACAAATTAATAATCAGACACATATAGGACAAACATACTCATCTTTTTGTTTATAAGTAAATACTGAACTGTTCCATATAAAGACTTGCGAAATGGGTACAAATTGTGTATCACCGTATTAATTATATTTTGCCGTTAATAAAAAAAAATAAAACTAGCTTTGAAATCCTGGAAAAGGGAGACATAAATTTACAACAGCCCTAATATTATTGCTACTTATTTCTTACGTCTTTACTACAGAAGAATATTTGTAACTGTTCTAATATTGTTACATAAAAGCTTATTTTAAATAAGACCTATCCTTGCTTATTGGGGTTTAAAATATGCAGTAGTAACTTTTGAAAATGGCCCCAATTGCCCTATTTTCTTTGGGTATCAACAGTGTATTTATAGATCACTGAGGTATATTTTGTAAAATAAATTTAAATTTAAAACTTTTTAGGCCTACAGATATAGCTCGTAAATCGATAATCCAAATTGATCTCGAACTATAAGACTTTATATAATATTAGCTAAGATAATATGTTTCATTGTATAGACATCAAAATAAACTAGCTCTTAGATTTGTAGGCCAGAAATAATATTAAAAATTGCCCTAAAACGTGGGCCGTCTGCTGACAAAAATAGTAAAGGGTAACAGATTGAAAAGAATAATATGCATACTGATTTTGTCTGGGAGACTCTAACGTCAAATTTATAATTTATGAATAGAGTTATACTTTTGCAACAAGACAAGTAGGGTTATAGGTGTCACTGATGTCAAAACGATGTAAAGGTTCGATTTTAGCTTCTTCATCGCTTACTTTCTAGGGATCCCTTCAGACTAACATGACTCAGATTCCATGAATCAAGTCTGAGACAGCGTCAGATACCAGAACCTGCGATAAAAGAAGGTGAACTGGAGCAATACCTAACATTATAATAGTACGGATGTTTTATGTTACATTTGAAAGAAATAGTGGTAGGAAAACTAAATATATTTAATTATTTTATTAACACAAGTTTTTCATCGTTACAATATTTACTTTATATATTTCTTTGAATACTTGATTTACACATATTTCATAGAATCTTAATATCAATTTGTTGGCTGTACTGGCCAGTATAAAACTTATTATTTTTTTGTTTAGGTTAGTAATGACAGAACGAATTTTAAATGGTTCGAACGAGTATACATCCATGCACAGTTGAACCGAATTATATTTAGGTGGCTACAGAGGTCTCATTACACTAATTTAATATTTAGGTCACTCACCACAGCATATAAGTAAATGGCGTGAGTTGGCATACACCAGTGCACATATGAACCAAATAAGGTTTAAATGACTTTATTAGTTAGACCATATATTACTGTTTTCGTGTGGGTCATTGGCCACATCATAAATATATAACAACGTGAGTGGGTTAACAACAGTACAGATATGAAACAAATTAGAATTCAATGTATACATTTTTTAGACAATATATAGTAATATTTCAATTTAGGTCAACCCCCCCCCTTTGTAATCCAATGTAAATAACGTGTTAGTAATTAAATAAAGGGTCCTAAATATTTTTATACAGTTTATGAAGGAAAGAATGAGCAATCTTCGAGTTGGATAAAAATTAAAATTTTTTGAAAACGAAACGAGACAAGCTCTGAACTTCTGACATAAATGGTGACAAAGGGGACTTATGTCATAGTAAGAGAGAATGTTCTGTTTATATGTGGAGTGCTGTGGAGGTGAGATACGGGACAACACTCGCACTCACTAACACTGGTCACACCCGCGAACGGCGCGCCGGTTACAACAGCGAGGGGTGGTGAACTACACGACGGATCCAAGGGACGACACATACGACCGTGAAGACGAGCACTCACTGACTGAGGGAGCTGATGTCCATACATAGACGTCGACAGTAGGAGACCGGAAAAGGACAAAATTCCTTGGACTGGGAACGATTAGCCAACTGTAGATATAGTAAAATTAGAATTGTGAGGGTATTAGGGTTCGCTATCTCGAGTCATTGTCCTACATTCCTTTGATAACGGTCAACTATAATTTGTTTTACTGTTCTGTCTGTTCTAAAAACATTGGTGGATAACTAAATGATGTACGTTTTAAAAACATTTTGAATTGCTAATTGGTGTTAAATTTCTTTTATCAACTGCAGGGCCGTATTTATAAGTAAAGGAGGGGGAGTAATGTAGCGTTTTTAAAGCTACAATGATTTAATTAATTTAATTTTAACTTAACGTTTAATTAAAACTTAAATTAAATAAAAATTTTGGGTTGTAAATATTGGGATTTAATTTTAGATTAGATTGTGAAATGTCAGGGTAAAAACGAACATTTAATCCTTTGGCAAGTTAGTACTGGTAGTTTTAAATTGTTAGGAAGGCAGGTTGACTGCCTTGAATTGATTAGAACTTGTCTTGTTGCGAGTATTGTTCTCCTTGTTTGATACAGCTGGACCAATGAGAAAACACCGCGGATGTCCTGAAAAGTTGGTTGGAAAGGAAAGTATTTAAGCGCCCGCTCATAATTTTCGCCCTTCTTTCGGTTATTTTCGCGATTAAGTTGATTACTGTGCGCCGTGTTTCTTAAAAGTTTTTTCCGCGAGGGATTTTGAGGAAAACATTAAATTCATAGGAACTACAGATCAATCTGAATAACTTATTCTCGAGGAACAATAGAGCATAATAGAATCATACAAGTTACATTTGGTTCATGTTTGCAAGAGAAGTGAATTAAAATTGAACTTTGTTACTAACTTTAATTGAGATTAGGAAAGTAGTAATTTATTAATATTTAACTTGAACTGTTATATTGTGAATTATTAATTGTAAATTAATTGAACTTTAATAATTGTTAGAGAGAGTTGTAATCTGAATTGCAGAGACTTGAAAGTTGAGGTTTAAATAGTGGAAAGAGAAGTTTAAATTTTTATTTTGAATTTTGAGTGAACTTAGAAGTGAACATTTTTATTTTAGTTATTTCCAAGTGGTATTTCATTTTTATTTTAAAACTTTATTATTTTATTTTAGAAGAGAGCTCTGATTTTTGAAATTTTTATTTCTTGCCAAAGGAATTTTTAAATTAATAAAAGGTTTGTCAATTCTTTGTGGAAAATAGAGTGATAAAAATTCTGAAACGTTGAACTTATTAATTTGCCAGTTTAAAATAAATCCATTATTTTTATTTAGAACTGTGATTTTTATTTTATACAAACCAGATAATATTTAATAGTTAACAAATTTAGTAATAAATTGTACTAAATATTCACTAGGAGCTTACTAATAAAAAAATATTTTATATCATCTTGGATGTCTCATTGATAGTTTAAATATTAATACTCTGGAATATTATAATATCAACAATCCAAGTTGTTATCGGGTGAGTGCTGCCTAAATAATTGTGTAATGGTTTGTGTTGGTTTAATTATATTTTTGTGGCTACAGTGGTTAGGCCACATGCTCCTATTTTACTATTTTATTCAAGACGTCAAGATTGTGTAATGGCGTGAATGGGTTTAAAAAAATGCTCATACGAAATAAGTTGTATGTATTTGAATGGTTATAGTAGTTAGACTACCTCATAAAGATTTACTATTTGAGTCAGTGCTGCCAGCATAACTTTGCAGGTTTAATCCATTGGAAATACTGGATTATATATTTTTGGCTACAGTAGTTCAGGCACGTTTTAACATTTTAATATTTACACATGCTGGTGGCATTGTTGTAGAATGGCGTGAATGGGCTTATTCCAATGCATATACCACCTCATTTATATTTTTCTGGCTAAAGTGGTTAGACCACCTCGTACTATTTTACTATTTTAGTCAGTGCTGGTGGCAAGATTGTGTAATGGCGTGAATGGGTTTAATTCAATACACATGCGAACTGAGTTATGTTATAGTGGCTAAAGTGGTTAGACCACGTCGTACTGATTTACTATTTTAGTCAGTGCTGGTGGCAAGATTGTGTAATGGAGTGAATGGGTTTAATTCAATACACATGAGAACTGAGTTATGTTATTGTGGTTACAGTGGTTAGACCACGTCGTACTGTTTTTCGTTCGGGTTGAGCTCTGACAGCCTGCTTGTGTAATGGAGTGAGTGCGGAAACTCCACGTCACTTACTTCCTGAGTTATATTTTGGTGGTTTCAGCAGCTAGACCTCATCTTATAAAATTTCTGTTTGGTTCAGTTATAACAGTAATAATATAAATTGGTGAGCATAAATGTATTTTCAGCGAAGAATAACAATTTTATGCTACAAATTTCGTTTTCACATATTAAATTGTTATATTGTGCGGTAAATTGTATTTTCTGATTGTATTAATAAATATATTTATGTTGAGAAATATCTACGATCAATAATATAAATATACCATCTGGTATTATCTTGTTACTCCAACCTCCACTCTGTGTAGTTACCACTTGGTAACATTCTCCTATTCCAATATGGATGGTTCTCATACTACTCTCTAACTGAAATCAAATCCTGCTGGGCCTGAACCAGCAAGTGGTTACATGTGTACAGAAATCGTGAGTTTCCCAATCAGAAATAGTAAGTGATTCTGCCAAAATGTAATCATATTAGTGGTACGACGCAATGTTTGAACACTGAAAATAAAGTACTGTTGGAAATGTATCTTGTGTATTTGATTTTAAAAAAATTTAGTAAATTTTCATATTTTAAAAATATAAATTTTGTATAAACACATTAAAAAATAATATTTTCACTGTGTGCAAGTGCAGTGTTACACATAAATAAGATTCTTGAAATATTTTATAATAAATTATTAAATAATGAAGAAATATTTTACAGAGCCATAATTTCGATGTCCATTAAAATTTATTAAGAATTGAAAAGTCTGACCATTTTTATAAAATAAAACAAGAGTATAATTTATTATGATAATTAAAATTCTGTGAATCATGTCTTTTACTTCAAATAACTACTGAGTTGAAATACTTTTGTACTATTGAAGCACAAAAACATACAATACAAAACTGAAAATGTTACTTGTAACTTCACTTGCAACCAAAAACAAGAAATTGAATATCGTAATATAATAATGTCGTTTATTGTGAAAATACAATATACCAAATTTATCGAAATCGATTTAAATCCAACTTAACCATTCTCGCTGACATTGACCCACTCAAACATATAGTCATGGCATAATTCGAACTTCTCTCTTACAGTTTACAGGTCCGGCAATGCGATTTTGTAAATGTTTGTACTCTCTCTTTGTCCCACAGCGATTCATCACAAACTCGTCAACAGATGGAAATGCCTTTGACACCAAAATCGTTTTCAACTGAGCTTTTGATTTTGTTCAATTTGTTGTTTAACTGACACTTCAAACTCTGTTTGATTAACCCAAACTAGATAAGAGGTGTTGTTTTAAGCGACTTGAACTTGTAGCAATGGAATGGTTGGTTTTTAATAATTATGCCAAATAATATTTTTGGAAAGCAAAAAGAAAACTATTCTATATTTTCCAGGGAATGGTTGTTATGTCAAAGGAAATTTAAATGCTTATAACGAACGTCTTTAAACCTTTCCAAAATCGAACCTTTAACCTCTCTTTTAGAGAGCCATTAGTTATCACTAAATTAAGGCGAATGTTTATTTTATGAGTTAAGAAACTTATTTTCTTTTTTCTAACTAATAGACGATAAAAATACAATTAAATAGCCATAACAGCGTGTAGAGAGAAGCACGTGGCAGAACTAGTCGGATAAACTCGGTCTAAACTGCTAACAAGGCTAACTTTAACAACGCCAAGTACAGGAATGTTGACTTGAATGTTTACAATATTCTATTGTCGGTTGCATTCATTCGAAGTTACCTCTATTCACGTTTAAGAGATAAGATAAGTTAACCAACAATCCTAAATATGGTTATTGTTACAGCTTATTTTTAGACTTAGTGTTTTGCAATACAGTGCCGAAAACGCTACGTACTTCTTCAAAGCATATTTGACGTAACCTAATTTTTCTTGAAATCAGTAAAGGATGTCACTAAAAAAGTATTTGATCCTTAAAAAGCTACTTTTGTTGGAGAGATGGAACGTTATAAAAATGGTTAAAAACTTAAAGACGATAACTTCTTTCTTATTAAATTTTTGATAAATCATTGTCAACTGACAGTACAGAGTTCCTTAAAGCTGCGATTTTCAGTATGTTTAACTAGTCTTCTGACGGTGATAATTTGTGTATCTCTGAAGATCGGTTTTAAATATTTTATACTGAGAATCCGAGAAAAAAATGCATGTTTCATATTTTTAACTATTTCGATAACCTTCCAAAACTAGCACAACTGATGCTATAATGACTTTAAGAAAAGGCAGACTGTGTGCGTAATAAGGGCTATTATTTACCTTGTTACTTACAATATAGTTATTAATATATCAGCAAAATGCAATTCATTATTTTAAATAAGTTTCAGAAATATTCTAATCATCATTGAACGAGTAAATTATTTTTCTATCTAATTCGCACTAAATCTATATTTCTTTAATTTATCTACATCCAAGTAGTCCTCTGTACGATTGTATGATTGGGATGGAGAAAGGTAACTTGAGAATTGTACATAAATATTTCGAACTTGAGCTTAAAATTTACCAGTATACATATAAAGAATTAGGTTCCAACTCGATAAATAAAAGACGCTCTATTTTACTTAAACGTTTTTGATACTTATCAATTTATTATACTTTGGGCATTAATCTTTGACATTGACATATGACTAAATATTAAATTAAAATTATATAGCTTGTTATATGTAATAAGTGCAGTCAGTACTTGTAATGTCAAACTAACTGACACACCACCAACTTTACTGACTTTTCGGAACTGTAAGAGTCTGATACAGATTAATCACTACGTATAAGGAAAAGTTGAAGATAACTGGAAAATTGCGCTGATACATTGGAAGCAAATCCTGGAAGGGATTCAGATCAGGTAACTCACTAATATTGTAAGAGGTTTAGCTCCAAAGCTTCACGCTCTACGAATAAATGAACTCTTTTGTTTTAATGTAATTATTGTTTTAATAATAATAGGATTGTTTTATTGGATACAATTTTTAAAACTACACTGGTCTAAAATTCCTTAAAGGAATTGTATTTGTTTTATGTAAATGATTTGCTTTTATTTATTATGCTTGGTTTTTTATGTATTTAAGTATAACTACATACCTATACTGAATAAATATGCCTCAAGAGGTTAGAGCCTTTTTCTGAACTTAAAATAAAAAACAGTTGGCGTGGCCTCCAGAGTGCAAAATATTTAGGATAGTATGGATATTTGGGTGGTAAGTTCAACTACTGCAGACATCCCATGTTGAAGCCACCAAAAGAAGGGATAACGCGCAATATCCCAGTCAGGCAACATTAAACGAAAGTGTTCTATGTTAAGTCTCTAAAGCTAGGATTTTTCTGTTACGTTTAGCCTTAAGAAACGGTATAAACTGGTTTTACAGCTCGTCGTGACAATCGCGCTCGCCAGCTATATATTATCTAGTGATACAACTCTCACAAACATGTGGTGGCAGGCAAATTTTAGTCAATTTCAAACAGTGTAGGACTGTTCTCTTAATAAGCTCAACCGATTCAAAATATCATGCAGGAGTAAATAGACCCATGGGTAAAGTAATATTAATTTACTCAATCCTTTGAAAATAAACTTCCATACCTATTTATCAAAATCTGTGTCCTTTTACATGATTGCAGCAAATACACGTGTAAAGAAAATGTTTTGTGTTTTTCAAACTTATTCATTTTTGTTGCCAGGCATCAAATGAATAGGAAATCATGGTAAAAAGGTTTAGTGGACTCATAAGTCCGACATAATCGAGAGATATGAACGGTTGCTAATCTTATAAACCTGAATGTTCTAGATATTATTTTGGTGGCAGACGGACACAAGTAGTGGAAAGTTTGGGTTTTCTCTGGATCAAGCTGTTGTAAAATCTTTCTATTACTGCTTACAAATCTTTAAATTATTTTACAGTAAGTGTACGCTTTTACACATATTGATATACAAATAATTCTCCACTTTATGGTAAAAAACTTTTTTAGCAAAAGTGGATTCAAGAATTGCAATAGCCTTTTATAATTGACACTTATGGTATAAACGATTATGAATTATTAAATCATAATACCTAATGCATCTGAAAGAGTGTTTGTAAGCTAGTTTAAGAACAATGAACAGTTTCAAAGTATACATACAATGCTCAACAGGATACCTAACTTTATGTATTTTTACATGTATGCACGATTTAATGTCATACATAAATAACATTTATATTGTTTATAAACCTGTTGAATTTCGAAAGTCACATACGATATTTTACGTTATTAGATATGTATCTAAACATTATATAAGAAGAATTCATCACTTTAAGCATTATACATTTCGACAAATATTATTACCACTATATTAGATTAGGCAAGAGGCCGTACTTTTTTGTAATATAATATAATTTATTAATGACAGCAACACTTATAATTTACCTGTAAATTACGAATGCTTTAAGTTTAATTCCTGCTTAATAATAAAATATATTTTTATCTTAATTGCTTTGGCGCATCAACTGGAAAATACCAAATTCTTCATCAATAAATTAATAATATCATACCTTCTTTAATTAATGTAAATAACAGTTTCGTTTTGTCTTCACTATTGGTATAAATATTAACGCCAGTTGATTAAAAATATATTATGCTGTGCTTGTGGTGTAAACAGAATTAAAGTAAACAATTTTAAGAATTATCTTTGAAATAAAGATCCAAGAGAGTATTTATTTAAATCCGTTTAATACTATCGTCAAAAAAGTATCAGCTTTAGTCACTTGAAGATCTTACTTGAAGGCAGTGCAACGCACAGTTACATAGCTGAAGAACAGTACATAATTGTATGTAGGCAGACCAAAGTTACAATATAAAATTGAAATCAATATATAATTAAACTCTCTAAATTATAAGTAACATATTAGGCCTAGTATTTCCATTTAACAAATCATTCACATGAACAGCACTAAACATATTATTTAACTCGTGTTTCTACTCACGAAAAATTTTAATTACCATTGTTCGTTGGGATTTCTTGATGAAGATTCGGTTTACGTGGGTAATCTACTTAGAGTACACGTCTCCTTCGAACTACTATACATAAAATAAATACGTATAAATATAATATTTAAAAGATGTTATTGTAGTACATGTTTTATTAATGGAAACAATTCAGTTATTACCAAGGGCATATGATTCAATACTGGAAATTACTCTACAAGTTGTTGGCGCCGATCCACAAACGACCACGACATCTGCTTCTTACAGCGCGGTAATTTGTTTTTGTCCCGAGTACTCTCCAAGATGTTTTCTGCACCATTCCTGATAGAGATCTCACAGTACAGTAATTACTACTAAACTCATCTCCACTATTTATTCAAATATAAATGTATTTTCAAAACATGACACTGGATTCTTAGACCTGTGAATGCGTATTTGTAAAGGTGATCTTTGCCATTTATTGAATTTTTAGAGAAATGCTATGAATATTTTAAACACATACGCAATATGATCTTTCCTTATATAAAAATGGAATAACTAAAGTTATAAGTAATATAAGTTATAATTATTTATGTAGTGCTCAAATGTTACTCTAAAACCCTGTAATATTAATTTTGTTAAGGACGACGATGCGCATGACAAACTAGCATGAACCTAACTATTTTGTTTCAAAATATCGCATTATATTACGTTTCTTGACCACGTAATATTAATGCTACGCTTCATAATATTAACGAAACTTAACCATTTATTCTCATTCATACAGAATAATAAAGTCTGGAATATTGAAAAAATAGTACAGTATAAAATCCTTTTACTGTGAAGCCTGTATATTTTTGTATTATTCTTCCTGTCCAAATAGATCACTGACCTGTGTGATATGGTATCAAGCAGAATAGTATGGAAATATTCTATGCAATTACATTCAAAGTGCTTAGATATAATGTATTTAATAAAAAATTCTATTGTTTAATCCAATCTCTCAACTGTGTTTGAATGACTGACACAGAAGACCTTGCTTGGAATACATACATCTGTTCTGCCATGGCTTTAAATATCTCTACATTAAAGTGATCTTCTTTTATTACCTTCACTTCCTTCAATCAATTCCACCTGGATCAAAACGCCTACACATATTTATACCTCTCTTGGAATCATAATTGAGATCATTACATGACTGCAGCACACCGAACATATCAGATAAGAGCATAATTTTGTCTCAGTCTTTAATATTCTCTAGAATACAGGACCGTGAGGACACAGGTTTTGATACAACGAGACCATGTTTCTTCTGAAACGATAAGACAATGAATATTTTGTAACTTAACTCATCCCTAATTATGCCTATCTTAATATTAAAATGTCCCCTTTATTTCTATACCTATTAGGAACCTCCAATTTTCTTGAGTAAATATTACCTATAGTATTTTTAGTTTTATTTCATGTATTTCCATTTAAAACATCAATCTCATGATATAATAAATTTGTGAAATTCCTATAGTCCTGGATTATCTGTTTACTATTTCTTATACGCGTTTATTATACATACATAGAGCAATACCAAGAGTCTTAAAAATTATGTGGAATTTTTCTGGTTTTATGTTGTATGGGAAGCTCAAGATTCGTCCATACATAGAGAACTACTAAGCTAAGCTCGTTTGAAAGGGCTGCACAGATACCGAACACTACTGCCAGAGTGTGCCAAGATGCAGATCATGCACTCAATGGTCTTATCGGTATTTAACTACTGCTATCCTGCATACGGAAATATTATTACAAAGGAGGACGCTGGCAGAATTAAAAGGCTGCAAAATTCTGCCATAAGATTTATCTTCAGCCTCAGTAAATTTGATCACGTGTCCCCTTCTCGAAAAGATGCTAATATCATCACAATGCAGGACGTGTGCAGAATGATGACCTGCTGCATGGTCCACAAGGCACTAACAACCGGGGAGCCCGAGTATCTCAGCGAGAGACTCCTTCGTCGGGAGGGTGTGTGTGAGCGGAGCACACGGCAACGTAGATTGCTCCACTTCACTAAAGTACGCCTTGAGGTTGGCGAAAAGGTTTTGACTATTTCGGTCCGACCATGTTCAACGGTCTCCCTGTTAACCTCAAACAAATTAGGTATGTTCCTAATTTCAAACTTAATCTTAAGGAACATTTTAGCCATAGGATTGTTTGTGTAAATCTTTATATTGTGTTGTGATATTTAAGTATTATTTTATTGTGTATTTGTATATTTATGTATTTATTGACCTGATTTGATTTGAAAAACAATTTGTAAAATTGAAATACGCTCGTGTAATAAAGGCTTTTTTGTATATTTATTTATTTTACAGTTCTTGAGGTCATTCGACCTCTGAAAGACCTTGACATCAGAAAATTAAATTTTCCTTACATCACAAATACCTATATCTGCTTTGTTTTATCTTCCGGTCTATGCGACCTGCGATTTTTTTATTGTAAGAAAAACACGGATGTTTTTGAGGTTCGATACAGTTAGAGACTCCTAATAAGAATATCCCTGACCTTTGAACATACCAGTATGCGTGGTATTTTAGATTCTATCTTTCTCGTCTTCACCTCCAAATTTTAGGCGAGTCAGTTTATATAATCAAGAATCCAGTTCCTTAAATGTAAAATAATATAGTAGAAATGTTTAGACACATACTGAACCCATTTTTCCACATGTGGATGGACGTGTAACCCATATGTGGACATGTTGTACTATTTACACTTGAAGAGGTGTAAAACTTTATCTGCCTTAGTCAACCGCATATCTGGAGTTGTTAACGTATACGCCTTTTCATTAAAATATTTCCTGGAAATGACAAGTAAAGTCATTAGAACTGTGAAAACTAGAAATAGATTGCCTATAATTTCTTATGCATCACTTTGCATGCCGTATTCATAAGGATATACATTTATTTTTATTTAAATGTATGTATATTTTTGGTTAAGTGAGACAATAATTACATTTTCGCAGTAAATATTTAAAATCTTCCTTCACCAATTGTTGTAATATAATGCTTTGAATGTATGTGTATTCTATTACTTTAAAATCTTACTCAATCCAGTAAATTAAACTACTACTACTACTTGGATGGCTCCTTATTCATTTCTTATCTTTTAAATTAAATTCATATCAACATCCTTCAAACTTTTATAATAATTACTTCATTGTATTTCATCATTATTCCTGAAGTCTATAAACTTTTTTGATAGGCTATTAACAAATACCCGAAATTAAAGTTTATAGGCTATACGCCCCGAAAATAGTCCTGAGCACTTCGGCAATAACCTAACAATGGTAACCCATCCGAATCAGTAAATCAGACAACTATTTCCTGATGTTATTCTTTTTTATTACGTAAAAGTAAATAAGTTTACATTCAATTTATTAAATGGCCATGGTAAATGTTTAAACTTTCAACACGTGAAATAGACTAATAGGAATGCTTTAAGAAATTGCAATGATGAACGTAAAATGTATTGAAGGTATAGCAAAAATATTACGCAACCACAAAGCTTTAGTCCTGAATTTGTACATTTCGTCACACTCCACATAGTTCGCTTCATGAATACCAGTATAAACCACTTTACGGCTCAGTAACTTTTAGCCATTACAGGCTGAGACATACTCTGGCTCAGCATTAAACGAAACAGGTATGACTTCTGCTTTTTAAGGAGAAGTGTGTTTAATACAAGACCGCCTAATCGAAAGTTCCTTAATTGTCATTGATACCACTTGAGTATGGGTATTGTTGATATTTTTGAAAATTTTAGTATTTAATTAATACATAATTACTGCAGTCTACTACTATTCACTTAATATTTGAACCTATTTTTTCATCGCAAATTTAAAATTGGCTGTGCCATTTGTTATTATATGATGTGTAACTATATGAAAAAACGGTTGTCTTTAATTAAAAAAACATTTTGCATTAAAATTGTTTTCGCGTTTTTATCGTACATTTAAAGAAACACACAAATGTAAAATATTTCTTAAGTTTGAATCTTATTAAGTTTTTAGTACACATAGCAGAATTGAAGTGCAGAAGATTTGTTCTATATGACATGCTGGATAGAACCACTGCAGCAATGGGACAGACCCTAGTTACAATTTATGTTATGAGCAAGAGACATACCACTGCTTGTGTCACTAGAACATTGTGCAATTTCCATATTTTGAACAACACAAGGCGATATCATCCATCATCCATTAAGTTTTTAACACTTTTATTACTTTCAATGATTTATTAATACCTAATAGTCTTCCTAAATGGTAGCAGCTAACAAAAATATTAGTAATGTGGTTACATTGCCAGTTTATAGTTAAATTTTAATAAAATCACTAAGTACTTTATTTCTAGTTGAAATGTTTTTAAAACTTTATTTAAAGTGAACAAATAGCAAGTATTTGTTGTTTCAATATCTAATTATATCAAAGAAGGTTTTTAAAAACTTGTTAATGTCATGCCATTCAAACACTTTCCATGAATTCTGATCCATTCATACTATATTGGTAAACAAAGTATGCGTGTGATCTATAGAGAGTAACTAACTGAATCATATTGCGACATCAACAGACCACGATGTGTAACCGTAAGGTTTTCCTCGTACGGGAAGAATCGTGTATTGTGCAAGGGACCTTAATTGATTTTCACACTGCACGGTTCCACGTACGTATGGGAAAAAAACAACTAAAGAAATTTAAAGTATTATATATAGTTAAGTGTTTAATCTTGTACTAAGATTAAAATTGAACCAATTTATATCTATAAATAAATATTTACTCAGTTCAATAAATAGTAGGCTACTTACCAAATGCATTTTTTGTCACGCTCATATTTTCAAATTCTGGGTTTAATGCTGAACTTACTTCTTCCATTCTCTTCTTGTTGCGTTTCATCCTCCTATTTTATTTTTTATGTGAAATTATAAATACACTTGCTCATAATTGTGACTATCTATGTATATGGGGTATCTTACACGGTACAGTTTACAACGGTTGGCTGAAGAGATAACTGCTTTTCTTATAATTTCTTACAGTTGCGTCTTATAATTGGCGAAGGCTATTACGGGAGACTGGAAAACTTTTCATTTCTGTCTATATCTATGTCTGATCGTTATTATATTATATATAAAGGTCAAGCTTTTAGATGACAGGAATACGAACCGACGATAGGTTTGAAATTTTGCATAAAGCTTCGTTTCTTTATAGGATAATACTTTCGACGACAGTGCATGTCACTATGAGATTTTGGTGAACATTGCCTACTATTTTTAAAATGGTCTTATGAGTAACTATGATGGAAACGAAAAAAAGAAGAATAAATCAATTTTTAAACAAACTTAGTACAATCATAGAGATTTTAACATATTACACATAATACTTGTAGCTTAGTCTTGCAATAAAAATAAACAAATCAGATACAAGTCCAATGTTCAAGATTTAATTTTATCACACTCTTGCGTTATGGTTACGTACCTAAACTACTGGTACTTTAAATTATTAAAAAAATACTAACCTAACTCAATTAAAACAATTTTTAAATTCTTGCAGTCACTCACCATCTGTGTTCATTTTTATATTTCCCTAAGCCATATAAAACTATCAAAAACCAGAATATTTTAATTTAGCTGCTGCATCTTAACGGTATACGGTTGTAGAGTACTATATCTAGTCTTTAACTATCTAGACGTGAATCATTTAATCGGTCAGGAATCTAGTCGGTTTATACGTTTAGCCATTTATTGATGATTCGCTATTTAATTTTTTTTAAGTCTTGGAATACTCTCAAGTCCCCACTAAACATACACACAATTTTTTAGTTTAAATTATTTATTTTGCACATAAAAATAAAGAATAACTCTCATAGCATTGTTTTTTACCGCAATTTGTGTGTTAATGAGGAAAAAATGGTTTTTTAGGTATATTTAAATATTATAAACCATGTAAAATGCTGGGAAGAGTTAGTGGCCGAATACACTCTCACCTCGTAATTATACAATCATTCTATCATTCTATAATTCTTAATTTATGTTCATATGATCCTCATAAAGGTCTGTGACCTACGAGGTCAGAGAAAATAACGATAGCTATCCTTTTAAGTACAACATCTACTCTACAATATGTGCTCAATTAAACTCGATGTACTCGATCTTCAACTGCAGAGAGATGTATAGCGCATGTAACAGCTTATCAATCAGATGCGATTTTATTCCAGTGACTCCAGTATTTCTATAGTATGTCAACAGTTATACACTTTTGTATTTTAGCTGGATAGTTATTGCAAAATATTTTAACGTGGACAGCGGCAGACGCCTTGTGGTTCAATGCTCGGTCAGTCACACTGGGTAATAGACTCACAATGAAGGTGTTTACGTAAATTATTATCGTTGATAAAACATTTTGTACTACAAAAGCCACACATATATAGGAAAAATAATGTGTTGACATTCAAGAAATTCTTATGTAACATGCAACATCATACTACATTGTGATTACATTCTCCGACGTGTAACCAGGAATGTATGTACAAATACGACTCCCTAGTGATATCACCGAGAGAATGTTGCGCCTGAAGCCAAACTGCTACAATATTCCTCGTTGTTCCGGGACGGTCTAGGTAACGACATTGCTCTTACATTCAGGGCATATTACGTGTTTTATACTGTAATTCAACGTTGGTTCTAACAAAAAGTATTTTTTATAAATAGTTGTAATTGAATTATGCAGAGGATACATAAAAAACACTATGCATTTCAATATAATTAGATTGCTACAGCTGTTTGATAACCTACCAAAGTAAACCCAATGAAATAAATTTACTACTTATAAATAAAATTAAAATTCATGTCAAAAAGATACAAAAGAAATACAGTAAAAGTTTAAAAAAAGTTATCAAATAACAGATAAGATCTATACTATAAATAATAATAATCAGCGTATTACAAATAATCTTTGTTATTTTTGTAACAAACTGTTTTTATTAATAAAATAAAGACATTCCCATTTTGAGTTGTTTAATATGCGTAATAAAACGGTAAAATTCGTGCAAATTACAGGTATGTATTAATAAATTTTGTGACAGGTCCAAATTTACACTAAGCGTCTAGTAAAATTTAATGATAAGATTAATTTATTTACTTTAAAAACAAATTTTGCTCTAATCACCACAATTTAATCAAATATTTTAACATTACATGTAAAAATATTATAAACACTGATGATGTAGTTTTCTTGCTCTGTAATTTCTCACATTATCACATGCATTGACAGCCCGCTCTTTAACGTGGTGTTTACATTTTATTACCGTCCTGAGTTTCATGATATACTTATATAAGAGCTGTAATTTGTGTGGTTATGAACTTTGATTAACTACCTTTGTCTAGAAGTGACTAGCAACCGTTTGTATTGTCGTGTTTCCGTTCTGAATTTTCAGTTTCTAAGTTAATATTTTACGTATTGTATTTATACATTTGAGTAATAATACGTTTCGTATACGTAAAGATATATTGTTTACGTTTTTAAAAACTCACCCACGGACTAATCCTAATAAAGATACTACAGCATGTGAGTAGATTAATGGTTTTTGTAACTAAACGGCATCGCTGGTAGACTTTATTATCCTCGTGTTGTTTCACCAAACAAGAACTGGGTATCACCGGTACCAGCCTTGATGGGTAAGAACGGAGGGCACAAAATAGAATAAACGGACACACGTTAAACTTAATAAAACACATTTAATCTCCAACTTACTTTGGAGGTGGGATCAGAAAACGTTACTAAATTACTTGACAAGGTATGTGGAGGTGCGAGTATAGACGAAGTAATTAACCGTCCATGTTGAAAACGTCCAAAATCTCCCTTTTGGGGATCGTGTCATGACGACCATAACAATTCTCTTTTGATTTGTTTTTTTAAACATATATTTTATTACATATTTTCTGGTTTTATATGGTATATATTTTCTTTGTAATATTTGGTTAATATATAGTAAAACGTGTTGTTAATGAAATGTTTATATTTATGGCTAACTTATATTACCGCAGATAAAAGGTTGAATCACACAATACCACAGTACATTGTAACACGTCAATTTTTTACAGGGCTTATCGACAACATATACCGTACGTAAATGATATAATTGTTTTGCCGATGCGCACGGTGGAATAGTCTTTGTGATTTACCACGCCACATAAACGTCAAAGACGTAAACAAGATAGCGAGTATAAATTCATATTACGGATCTTATATTATTATTACTATATTTTTTTAATATATTACGTATTGTATAAGTTATTATTATAGTTTTTCTTAAATAATTCCAATCTTTTGTAAAATAGTTAGACATCTATAAATAAACAAATATTCTGTTACATGGAATCATTATACTTATAAATGATTTACTGTAACAAATTTAAAGATAACTGACGTTAAACCACCTATAAATAAAATATGAATCTTAAGAGAATACCATGTGAGCTGCTAATCACGAGATGATTACGAGAGAGGCGAGTAAGCAGCTTACTCATTGCTACGCCTCACTGGGACTGCCTAACATTGAAACACAAATGCAACATTTTCTAAAAATCTCATGCCTTCCAGGTATTTCCTTGTTTTTAGTATCATTCCTTAATCATCTGTAATACTGCAATGCTGAACCCTGAGGTACGTTAGAAGTTGAACTACTCAGTAGCCCGCTTAACTGATCCGTTTTTTATAATATTTAGTAAATTAATGAAACTAAACACAATCCAACGCAATACAACACATAGTTTTGTTTATGAACATTCTGTGATTAAGGGTAAAAATACCTTTTTAACGTTTAGAAAGATATAGGGCTTTTTTATCGGTTTCATATGGTTGAAGGAGTTGTAAATGTTAGATTAACATTTCTTTTAATCGATGTCAGTATTTCAGTTTCTATAAAGTCCAAAGTGGGATATGTAAATATGTATTTTGAATATAAATAAATAATTACATTTCTCTTGGCCCACTCTATAATGTAAAATTTATAGGTAATAACAATATTGGGCTGTAATTTTTAATTGAGTAAACAGATGTTGTAATATAAACAAAATCAAGTACAATGAGGTCAATAATCAGATTAATAACGATGGAGGACATATTATCTCCACCTGCTGATTATCTATTTTATTGTTTGTTAGATAACTTGGATATAAATGTGAATACTATTTCAGAAAGTATTTAAGTTTCATGAGTACTGGGTCTCTTCTAGAGTATCTTTCTAATAATGCACGATAATGATCGAACGAACTCAAACGGAGAGTTGGTACAGGTATTTCACTCCTCCCACGCTGATACTATGACTGGCGTGCCCTTAAACTTGCAATAAAAAATCCATAAAGGAATAATCACTTGATTCAAAGTTATTAATTAACATATACAACATGAAACTATTGTTCTTCTGTTTTTGTAACTGACAGAGAAATATAGATATCACTTATTACAATATATCAATTTGAATCCAAATAAATAATCATTACAGCACTCTAACATATTAGGCGTTAATTCAACTTGAAGTATTTACCAGCCAAGGTAAATAAAAATACGTTATTACACAATCCCAACAGTTCAGCCGCCGATGAGGCAGAAGGAATGCGTAGACCGGAAGCGTCTACTCCAAGCAATAAGGCAGCCACAATCCTAATATTTACCAAACGACGAGGAATGAGGTCGGCTATGGAATGTTTGATCCGTTCTCCCACGCACAACAACAGATTCATAATATAATTAAATTCTTCACATCCCCGCTTGAAAATAATATAATATTAGAAGCTAATAATGGCACTTTATATGGAGTACCTGTGCAAAGAATACAAATTAATGCATCGTTTAAGTGTTAAAATGAAATCACCAAATTTTTACTCAGTTTATAGGAATAAATAAAAAGGCGGTTGTCATTATTACTTTTAATCATTAATTTGAAACTATATATACAACATGTATTGCTTAGTACATTTGTTTACTTTAGATACAAGCTAATAGAGTACCATGCACACTATAAATGTATACCTTTAATACTTGATATGAGGTAAAAAATGTTCTCTTTATACAAACTAATAAATTAATTCACTTTAATTATTTTATGCCCTCTTAGATATCCTTACGATATTTATTGTCTAATAAATCATATCGTTTGACTGAAGTGTTCATTATATTGCGAACAAATGTAATTGGTTACAAAGCGTTCTGAGTGGCTTTTATTTTTATATTTATATTAACCCATTTATTGACTGTTTTGTGGATTAAACTGTGTATATATAAAGGGCCTATGTTTGTATAGTTCGACGCATGCCCTCTTAGGTAAACAGAATTAGATTAAATACAAACTAAAGACTAAACTTGGAAACTTCACTAAATAAAACAAGATTTATAAATTTATCAAAATAAACATTCATGTTCGTATATAACCTCAAGAATACAAATTTCAAATATTAACTTTATAGATGAAGTTATGGGTAGTTTTAATAGGAAATTACAGGAATATAAAAGTATATAAATATAGTAGTTAAATTGAAAAATATATAGAGATAATGTTTCAATAAGTTTTGCTTACATATCTCGGTTTTAAGTTATTACACCAAGTTTCTGAGATTGTGCCCTTGTTAGAATCAACTCTGATATTTCAAGTTCGACAAGTTTTAATGACTTTCCTCAACTTTCCAATTTGTTTCTCTTGGAAAACGGTTTGCTTTAAGCGGAGCCTTTATCTTTTATATATTAATACGCATACCGATGTAACTAATTTGATTTTTGAAATATTTTTATCAAACTTAAATCTTGTAAAAAAGCTATTTATTTATTCATTACATTTACTTCCGCGAAATTTACAAACAAAGAAACAAAATTAAATACAAACACATTCTATAGGAATTTATCCCCATATGGGCATAATTTTAAATTATGTATTGCACAAATTTTTTTTAGATTCCTCAAACGTTGATAGTTAACAGTTTGTATTAATTAATGTACTCCTTTAAATAGAAACGTTTTTGGAATTATAAAAACATTGTAAACATTATAAAAAAGTTCCCATATTTAATACACACAAAATGATCTAATATTTATCTTCTTCAAATACAGTTGCAGTCGCTGGGCGATGTTAATAGACTTACATATTGTACTTTAAGTATAATGTGTTTATATATAAGTGGTCATAAATGGTGGACATTTGTAGATCCTCAACAGGCTGTATTTCAGTCAGCTTTAGGTTTTGGAAATTCAATTACAATTGTGAATTTCACATAATGGGTATTCCCATCATAAATTTACTCAGAGTATGCGGAGGCCAATATGCAGATAATACTGAGAATTTTATTATGTTAATAAAAAGATTTCTACTGAAGAGTGTATCAATTTTTCAGGAAACAGAATAACAAACTTGAGTGTTTCCTAATTTGTGGTTTTTGACAAAAAATTTTGTCTTTGGATATATTGGCGACTATATTGTAGAATATATTTGGCTGAGCGTATTGTGAAGTATCTCCTGCCAGGTTCTAGTGAACGGAATGCAATGTCTACACACGTTAACCTAGGCGGATGAAATTATCAGAGAAACTATTTTAACTACATCTAAATTTGTATTAAACATCGTTCATAGTTTTTTTCTATTGGTGAAAAAGTGACTCTTCTTTCAGTGGTATTATGGGTAGCGATGTTGGCAACGATAAAAACATAGAATAATTTTAAACAAAATAGTAGGGAAATAAATTATATCAGGAAAATTACTCAAATACAATTTTTACTCAATTATGAAAACATGTAATGAAGTTACTTTGATTGGATTGGTAGGTATACGTTTCGGTCGATTGATTTTAAAGTACCTTGCTGAAGACCTCAGCTCTTGAGTTTTTAAACATAGATTATAAATGAATAACACTTCAATTAACTGCAGTATATATATATATATATATATATATATATATATATATATATATATATATATATATATATATATATATATATATATATATATATATATATATATATATATATATATATATATATATATATATATATATATATATATATATATTAAAGTACTTTTCTTGACTTAAAACCTTTAAAATTTATTTTTAACTTACTTTAATTTAAAAATTATCATAATGTGTACCATATATTGAATTAATTTTAGTTTAATTAAACTATTAAATAATTAATATATGTGGCCTAAGATAAACTCGTAAATTTTATGATTTCCACGATTGGTATGTATTATAAACAATCTGAAATACCTTTAAAATGTTCTGTAAGAAATCGTTTCCCGACTCAATAATAACCCAAACACTTTGAATAATTAAAAATTATTGTTAAAGCCTATTTGATCCTACAAATACAGCTGGGGAAATGCTATAAATATTGAACCTGTTAAATGAAAAAGTAAATTATAAAGTAGTAATTATCAGATAAATAGGAATATATGTAAATCTTACGGGTTGAATGCATGGATTTCGTTATCAACAACACACACACACACACACACACACACACGCGCGCACACACACACACACACACACACACACACACACACACACACACACACACACACACACACATATATATACACACATAGTTCACCATGTGAGGTTTTGAATCTCATACAATTTATGTCTTCAATAAAGTTTCCTTTACCATTTTAAATTATATTTAAAGCATATTTTTTTATAAACCGCTGATAATAATACCTTCCTTACGAACTAAGCATAAGTTATGAAACATAATTAAGTAAAATTCTTTTTTTAATCAATGACTACACATTATACATACACTTGTTTGTTTTGTAAACATATATGTTTGGAAGTTAAATATCCATACCTAGACATAAGATGCAAAAAACGATACAATTTTTTTTCAAAGAAGTTGAAACTAACGTGCAAACAAGTCACCCTGTACTTAACTGTATCGACTATCCCTCTTATTCTGTTACGTTCTTCCTCCAGGTCCGTGCGAAGGGATCGAAGAAACCTTGAGATTGATTAGAATAAGTTTTAAAAGAGGATCGACATCTAGTTTTCGACAAGGATAAACAATATCGGAATACTTACATCAAAACATAAAACCAATATTTAATACTTTTATTTTTTTTGTGTATTAAGTATTGGTTTTATGTTTTTATGTAAGATAAAAGTAACCAATACAAGCTCCATCTACAGCAATATCGGAATAGTAATAAAATAAAATAAATATTTATTATTAACCAGTATTTTGTGCAGGTAATTGGGCAACGTCCCTTTACGACCATGTTATCTTTTATATGATATTGAAACGTTCAGGTTTAATCCGTTGGTTCCAAGGATGATAGTCATATTTAGTTAATATCTGTCCTATATGCTTAGTTTTAAATCTATCAACCTTAACATGTATGTAACTCAGTTTTGTAGAGTTTTCTTTTTTAGTTCATATTAAATTAAATTTTGTATATTGAATAACTATGATGATAATATATAATATGATCTTGATGATAATATATCGATACCTAGGTTGATGTATTTTACGCAAACACAGCTCAAAAGATTTAAATTTCTTCATAATCATTGTAAGTCACGAATAAATACGTACAACCCACACTCTCTCAAAACAGTAAAGTTTAAATTCTTTAGTCTATACTTTAGCTAAGAGGATACATAATGTTATAAGTATAAGTAATAATAAAAAATTAACATTTACACCATTTAATTTCAATTAAAAAGATATAGAAACAAAAATCCTAATCTTAAATAAGAAACTAATTCTCTCGCATAAATAATTATTAACTTGACAAGCACGTTAACCCGTTATATTAAACCGCTCCCTTTGAAAGTATTAAACCCCACACATAATGGTTTAGTCCATTCAGTAATAAACAGAAGCTTTAAATTAGATTACTCCATCCCCACTGCTGACAGAGATTCAGCAAATTAATTAATTGAAACGAGAACACACTATTAATTAGTTAAACTTTGTGTAATTATCCGTTGATGTTCCAAATAATCATACGTTTAAATAAACCTAAATTGAAGTACATTATTTTTTAGCTTTTTAATAAAATATTTTTTTATACGTCAAGGGTGTTAGAGCTCTATTTTACTTCATAGTCATTTCGTCTATACGTATGCAAATGTAAAAGCAAATTGCAAATTGCAAGATTCCCAATTTGATTATAATGGCCTAGTAATTGCCATGTTAAAGGTGTTAATTTTGCTATCTTTGAAGTTACAGACCTGAGATATTAATTTAATAACCTATCCCATTTGTTATAGAGACTTGAAATATATAGTATAAATTTTAAAAATTGTCACCCAGTTGTAATATGGCACTTGACGTCGATTTCCACTATACAACTCCCTGTTTTTATTAATTTGTTTAATAAAAAATTTATGTTAATACATTTTTATTATTTTCAATGTTTTCCTCAAATGACAGATATGAGAATTAGGAAAATAATATTCTCTTGCAGTTTAACACTGAGAAGACAGCTTTTAAGGTAGTCTACAATTTAAGTATTCTGAAATATAAATCTAGCATCTCTAAATTGTATAAGGATACATTCAAACACTGTTTTTGATTTTTACTAATACGTCTATTTAATAGCTAGTTTTTTGTTTGTTTTTTAGGTATTATTTGACATCAATTCATAAGACCAATCTCGTTTTAGAATCATGAGATCGTATTCGTTCTGTGTTAAATTTAAATATATAACGTAAGAATAGTTTAATAACAGAAAACTCGTTACAATATGAAGAACAAAAAGCAATATGAGTAACGGAAGTGGGCCGTTAGCTTCTGAGAGCAAAGTTTAAACCTCTGAAACCTCTAGATACTCTCAGTCGAGTTACAACTTGGCAGAAAATACTTTATAATACAATACATTTCCTTACACAAGTGGTGAAGCTTTGACATCTAATAAAATATTATGAAGTAGTTTTAAAGTACTCCTTAAGCTATCTGTGCCATTAATGAGTGACTGCGTATTGGCATTAGATAATTATAAAAAATACTTAAAATTTTGGGCAATTTATATCCGATTCATACACGTATTGAGAGACGTTATAAGTAAGCAATAATATTTCAAGAGTCAACAGTTCAGTTGTTTACTAGCCAAAATAACAAACTATGACTTTTTTAAGTTGCTTTATTTCCGAGATAAAAAAAGCTTTTCTTCACAAACACTTATTTTCAAGTTCTAAAACTAATGCACTTGTTCTAATACTTCTGTTAGTGTTTCCTTAGCGTCCAAAAATCACACAGAAATTTTTTCATAACCAATATTATTGTAAATAAGTTTTAAAATTTCACATTATTTTGTAAATATAAATTTTTTTGATGTTCTGTACACAGGATCTAAGACTTTCAGTGGAGTTTTCTTACATTGTACTTACCAAAAAACAGTACTTACATCCGTGAAGAATAACCTTTTTCTTAAGAAGATGAAAGATTACGTACAATGTATTTGATGCAGTACAAAATATAAATTATTGATTTAAATTATACAACCATTAGCTGTCATACGTGGCTTCACACGCAATTAATTTTAAAAATGTAAATTGTTATAATACTTAGTAAAAGCACTTATGACGTAATAATATGATGATGTCCTGTGATACGTTCTGATATCAGAGTCTACCGTATGCTTAAATCATGTTTTGCACGTTTATGATTATTTTTGTTGTAATCAAATACATTACGAACACCGCAGCTGAGTATGTACAAATACTACTAAAATAATAAATTACAAAAGTCTCTGAAAACTACTCCCATCAAACAGCGTTTACTTCAAACCTTGCCATGTATTTCCAGTGAAAGATGTTATCAGTGCCATAGTAGAGTTTGGATTCTAGACCGAAGAATAAAAACGTGTAGGTCTGAGGTGTACAAAATTTTGCAGATCTGCAAAATATTCCTGGTAACTTGAAACAAAAACATTCTCGTCTTTTAAACCATCCCCGGATTTCACCGAATATGTTACAAAAAGAATAAGCCGAATTGATCCAGCTGTTCTACATTTAAACCTACAAACAATTCACACTTCAAGACGACCTATCATAGAATAAATACCATAGAATAAATATAAAAAATATATGTGACTCTAACTTTATTGTATGTATAATTTTATAACAGATACTGGTGGCTTTGCACGTGACGTCGTACTGAAATACAGGTTTATCGTTGGCAAATCCTTTTTAAATGACATAATAAACTGCTGTATATAAGTGATGGTCACTGGAATATATTCCAAACTTTTGATCCATTACATATTTAGGCTTTAAGTTTTTAATAGCGATGTTTTGGGACAAGAAGTCGGAGAGGGAACCCAAATTTATGAGTACCAAGAAAACACATAAGTTTATCTGAAACATCCAATAATATTGAATTAACAGCTCCAACTATTTCAGCTACACTTTAACTGCTTTAGGGGGTTGAAATCTTGGTGAAAGTACAAGTTTAAATATAATTCTGAATAGGCAGTACTCATGTTAAAGATACATGTTCTTTTACAGTTCGTTGTCAAGAGGTTTATAATTTAAAAAAAACTGACATTGGCTCTTATTTCGGGTTCAGTAATGAAGCATTTCTGATTTGAATCAATTATACTTAACCTCCTAAAGTATATAGAATTTAGAAATAATTTGCCACCTTTTATTCTTCTTTTGTCCACTGTATTTCCGCTCCCCTCGTAGCGTTTGTATTGTTGCCACGATAAAGAAAATATATATATATGAATGTATATGCATTGGTAGAAAATCTTTTGCTTCCAGCTTGCTTCAATTTATTTTCGGTGCATACAGTATATTAAGAGCGTAAGACAGGTATGTGATATTTCACCACTCTAGCACAGTGGGAAGTTAAAAGAAAAACACACTTATTCTGGGGGGGGGGTTGCAAGTTCATTTAAAACCCTATGAGGTGTTAGTCTTCATGAAAAATATTGTACTTCTATAGACAAAAAGACAAATAGAGCGTAAGTAATATGCATTTAAAGTTTTATCGTTGTAAAAGAATTAAAAGGTAAATGAACAAAACTATAGTCTTTCTAGGAGTTGTAACCATATTTCAACCCCAATCGGTGGTTTCTTTGAATGGAAATGTTTTAGTTTTTTTTATATATATATATAAACCATAAAACATACGTATGCATAAATAAAAATTTAGTGACGAGTGACTGAGGTTGTTTTCTATATTATGATTTTCACATGGCTTGGTAATGCTAAGAAATTCACTCTCGTTATTTCCGTGGAATACGGGACTAATCAAACAATAAATGTTTTTCATAATTCAAAGTTGTGTTGTAGGTAAAGCAGTCTGCGCCATTATTTTCTATGTAACTGTAGAATAAGTACCTTAAATTTCGTTTTAATTCAGTCAGGAGTGAAAGGGTCACACAAAGAAGGATGTTTCTCTTTTTTGTGCAAAAGGCGTTTGACAAAAAGTTCCCTTTTATGACTGAGTAATAACTGATCCGAGAAGTATTCTTGACGAATGCTCCTGACATTTGTACATACATTCCAGGTCAATCACCTACTCTACCTGTCACATTTCTACTGGAATGTGTAAGTAATTTGTCTGATATAACTGAGTTTCCTTACATCTTCATGAAACATCAATTTATATCATATCAACCTTCTACCAAGAGAGAACATATCATAGATTTATAGATACATTTTAGCCTTTCAGCGTACATTTTTATATTAATTTTTAAATTTTTTGTTATTTATCTTATAAATGAAAAAAATCACTAAATATGTCCTTCAGCCCTGATCTCGAGTATGGCCAGACCAATATGGCAGATACCCTTTGTATGATATTCATTAAAATGCAAGGAATGTTTATAAGAGTGATTAGAAATTTGACTTAAAATATTTAGCAATTCAAAAAATGTATGTACATATTTTACATATTAATTTAGTACGCATGTTTAAGTGATTCCTAAGTTAAATTCAACTGTTTTTCTGGTTCACATTTGTATTTAGAGTGTAAGTGCACACAATTGGGGTTGTAGTGGTCAATAACATTTCAAATATATATATTTGACTAAAATATAACATAAGGTGTCCATAAAAGGGTATTAAAAACTTCAATGGGAAATTAAAAGCAAACAATGTTACATAAACATTGGTCGAGAAGTGTCTCGTTTATCCACTAGCCGCTATTTTTGATTTATTCAAAAAAAGTTTTATCTCTAAAAGTAGCTAAACTAAAGACACCAAATTTGGCACATAATTTTAATACAGAAAATTGAAAAAATAATTGTGTTATTATTTTTAGTATTAAAAAAAAAATAGGTCTGTTGAAAATATTTAAAATCAAATAACAAAAAGAAGAATACTTATAAAAAAGTGTACGGGGCATTAACCATTTGAATAATTTCATTATAGATCCATTTTTAACTAAATTTGTAAATGTATAAGAGGGCTGAAACACGTTAAAGGTGAGCTTGAACAAGCCGGGGGCAGGAAAATTGTATTGTTTTGATAGACATCTGCTGTTGTACATAGAAAATGCCAACTATTTTGCAATTGTAATACAAATTCTAAGGGGTAATTCTAAGGGTAATTCTTCCAGTGTAATCCGTCAACACATAAGCGAGAACGACTACTTTAAAGATACGCTTGCAAAGCCAAGAGCTACAATCAACTGATTCCTCTAAACTGTGACATGTTTGGCGTTCCCCATCAAAGGAGCAAAGCTTCTCCCAGGTGGATTCTGATGCAAGCATTAACGGATCCAGGTTCTCTGGGGTCCTGTGACAACACTAGCTCTGCGTGCAGTGCTTCGAAACGGGGGAACGTAAATAAGTCGGGGATTCTCATTCTGTATGTGTATTTGTGTGTGTATGTGTGTGTTTTTGTATGGGTATGAAAGATGTCTTCTTCGATCAAAGTGTATATACTTCCTGGAAAGATAAAACATTTTTCCTGTATAATATCTGCACGACAATTTTGCAAGCAACCTCGAAAAACCCTGTTGCATTGCACGTGTTGTGTCATACTACGTACTACTACGTTTCTTATATAGCGTTTTAAAATGAACCTTGAATATAAATTATCACAATTAACGGAATGTTGAATCACCGTAGTTTTATAAAAAAGCGCACTACACTGTATCAACTAGTAGGTCAAACTGCAATTACTAATGCAATAAACAAGATAAGTTATGAAAATGAACTGATTGTTGCATTACTGTAACTATACAACAATTCATACTACACTGTATTAACTAGTAGGTCCAACTACAATTACTAATGCAGTTGACCAGCTACGTTATATTTATTTGTTACCTGAATATATTTTGTGTATTCAGATACGTTTTGTTTTTAATTAAAGAAATGTCACTCCTTTGTTTTTTCGAGGAGCAGAAATATAGTTCGTTCCATTTTTTGTCTGATACAAATGGCAACAAAATCCATCTGCTTTGTAAGGGAGCTTATGATGTCACTGTAGTTTTTAAGTCAGTAAAACTTCATTATTAGGAATGTGACTTGCTTTTTCATAAAATAGAAATATCGTTTTGTTACAGATTAAAAAGTTATGAAAATATTTTAAAATATAAGGTCAATGAACTCACCCACTCACTCATCACTAGTTATTCTATTTCCTGTAATTCCAGAAAGTCTAAAATATTAAACGTACGTTTAGTGGGTTGAATAAAAAAAATTTTAATCATACATTTATAGGACTGGAAATGGGGCTACAACCTCTAGAAGTACTATATTTTGATTTTTAACTTTCATATGGCCTGGAGAAAAGTTTTACACAAACTATTTATGCTCCCAATTAAAAATAAAGAATTTTTCAATCAGGTAAACCTCCAATAGTAGTTTAATTTGGCTACTGAATTTTAACCTTGACTTTCCATTCTACTTTTTTAGTTTAATGTTAATATGTAATAGTAAACAGCTTTCCTAGAAAGTTATTCACTCGACTATATTCGCGTTTCAACCATTTTTAATTGTAATATCAATGTACAAATATTTGTATACGCTCTAGGCAAATCACATAGAGTTACATGATACATCTTTGAACTCATTGTTACCTATATAGAAATGAACCTTCATGCAAAACCTTAAGTCTAGGGGGCAGTTATTATCAAGATATTGTGTGGAGAAAGAGATATATTAAGTATTTCCAGCCCAACGAGTTATAGATACGCTTTGCTACCGCTCAGCTAATTAAGATCCGTGGGTTACCAAATTTCTTAGGAAGGTGTACTAATTTAAAATTTTTTAATTCTTATTTTTTATAATTATGTCTGAATAGTAAATTATAAATACTCTCTTGCTGTGACCTTTTTGTTCATCCGTTTAAAAGTACACTTTTAAAAGCAGAAGCTGAAGAGAGGCCAAGTTCTCAATATTATAATGTGACCTGAATATTATAATTTAAGATATCTTATGGCCTCACTCCGATACTCCTCATTAGTGTGCACTTCAACAACTCCCCAATTAGAAAAATACATACATTTCTATGTCATAAATACATTCATTTATATCAGATGCCCTTCTTAGAAATAAATTATGTTAGTTATCCATCTGTTATTTTAAACAACTTTAATTTGCTTGAACCTATTTCACTGCCTCATGGCATTATTATAATAAGTTTATTATATCTTAAGGTGTCGCACTAATTTTATAAGCATATAAATGGTAACATAAACACAATTATAACGCTTAACAGGAACTAGTACAAAATATAATATTTAAGACTGTATTTTTCAGAGTTTATTTGACCATAACATTAGTAGTCCGTATGTTAGTAAAATTGCACACAATAACACGTTATTAGTATATAATTATGCACGAAAATTTTATAATTTTTGTGTTCTAAATGTAAGTACAAAATTTTTACTTTGAAATTAAAATGCCAAAAAATGTAACACATATTACCTATTAAATAAACAATAACTAGAAAATAAACAATAATAAAATATAAAAGAGGGTTACAACCTATACATGTATATGAGTTTACAAACCTCTTAGTATCTATCTCGTCGTTTCTAAGAAGAAAGCACTTTCTTTTATCTTTTAAGGTTTCAATGTGACATACATTTTATGATCATAGTTCTTTTAATTGTAAATGATATAGCATAGAAATGTATAATACCGTAACTGTGTTCTTAAAACTGTGCAAAAAGTGCGGTTTGCACGGATTTGTGAGGCTAGAATTTGTAAAAAAGGAAAAATAAGAAATGAACACAAGAAAATATTGAGAATTATAACACTTACTTTATATGTAAAGACCTTAAGCAAAATGATAATATTAATGCAGAATCATGTACTCGTTCAATCGGTTGTGACAACTTTGATCGTTAATGTTAAGCCTACAACTCTAGACTAGGATTACACCTAACTATTCACTTCATGAAATACTATCAAATCGGAAATTATTGCCTATTAACAGTTTTCTATTGATTTGATCTTTACATCAGTTGAAATAAATCATTAAGATTTTATATGGATCACGTTAGAGTTTTAAAAAAAAAATATGGACAATATTATCACTTATTTTATATACTTCCACATTAAATATATTAAAAAAGCGCTTTCGCCGGTTAAGGCATCAAACTGAAAGCGCTTTTTAATAAATTTAATGTGGAAGTTTATAAAATATGTCTTTTCCATTAAAACCTACTTACTTCCACCAAGGATACAAAGCAGAAAATATTATCACTGCGATATGTTATGCATATATTATATACAAACAATCTGACCTTTAAAAGACAAAATTAAAAATGAACGAAGTCGTCCTAATTTAGAAAGGAATCATAAATGTTTACCAAATTTAATGAAAGGTTATAAATAGGTTAATCTAACCTTTATTTATTAATTATACAAATTATACTATACTGGCTGAGTTAATGCATAGGGCAGTTATAAAGAATAATTAAAATCACTGGATAGTAAGAAGGCTGAAGTATATGTTCAGGACTGTTGACCACGGCTTAATGGGATAACGAGTAAAAGGTTTTTCTACGAGAATTAATGAGATTGGCGCTCCAAGATACAAGTTCAGTTTTGCTCAATAAGTAAGAAGTTTGACCTTTTCAATATAAAATTGTAGCTTTTAAAAAATTAAATTTGTATACTTGCCAAATTCTACATCTCAGTTGACACATCAACGAAAATATTGATAAAGGATGAATGATACAAGAAACCTTTAAAGAGAATGAATAAGCTTGAAGATGAGCTGTACAACCACTATGTATGAGCAATAAAAAGAAATTGTAGTACAGAATAACAGTTTTAGCTATACATTTTAGCACATTTCCTTAAATTTTGTCCTACTATATATTCAAATAAAATGACAAGAATATTTTAAAATAGTCTAAGTTTCTTAGATTAAATATCGAATCTAAATTATTACAACTAAAATAATAGTTCAGAATATTTCAGTTCTATAGATTAAATGTGGTGCAATAAATATTTTTTGCACTGTTGAGATATTGTTTTAATGCCATTACAGAAGAGAGAAAATAATCATTTTTAATGATATTCCTCAAGTTTTGTAATGTGTTCTTCTCAAAGTATCCTTTTAAAAATATATTTTTCTTAAGTCAAAAATAAATAAATTATATCATTCCTTGATGCTGTGTCTCAAAGTATATAGGCTACTGTGAAAATGAGTCTTTTTAACTTTTGCGCCATTTTATTTTTGTCCTAATGCATGAGTGCTTACTTTAGTACCTGTAATTTTCCTTGAAGTGATAACTTCAGAGAAATTATCTTATGTTAAATGTGAATTTGAAACAAAATTGTTTAAAAGTACAGAAAATTAACCACGAATATGAAACCTCTTATCTATATACATTGTAGAGTACACCACTTTTGTAACAAACATTATCATTGGAAACATACGATCTGTATTACCCAATCGATATTAGTCTCTTTAAAGCTCATCCTTTTGAAACTCTAGAATTATTATTATTGCCTTGATTGCCTCAGAGTAATCTTGATCTCAGTATATAATAACTAATCAGCAATATTTGTGTTTGATTCAACTGGACTTAATGTAACTTTAGGCGTGAGGTCCGCTTAATGTCATCTGTACATACTTGAGAATTTCTGTTCTCTAAAGATGTTAAAAAAGGGAGATTTTGTGCAATTTATACACTTTGGAATCAGTGTTACTTAAAGTTGTTGGCTCCTGGAAGTTTTTAGTTAAACCTAATATATTATGTGTAAAATATTTTAGAAACTGGTTCGGAACTTGCCAAGTCGTACAATCACATTTTATTTTAATAAGTTTCATATCAAGGTTTATACAACTTCCAATTAATCCATACTAATCCAAACTATTTCATTATGTCTCACTCTGAGAACTCCTTGTACCTGGAAAAAAGTTTCGATACCACAAATTTATATATTAAAACGTAACAGCATAACATGCCATTGGACAGGAAAATTGTGATCTACAACTCTAAACCAAATTTATACTATATTCATATAAATAATATAGCTCTAAACTAATATTTAGTATTTCAAATGAAATCTTCTAAACAAGCAAAAGTTTAATGAAATGCAACCTGCAGTTTTCAAAATTAGAATTTTAATATGAAGGTTTATATGACTTTAAGTCCCATTGACTACAATACAAGTAGAAGTAGCACACTAAAGATATTTTGCGTTCATTTTTCAATTAATTCCATGACGGTACACGTCGTAGTGTGTAACACTTTAACACTTCGAGGTCATGTGTTTTATAATACTCGACATTAAATAATAAAAATTACCACGATGTTTTATGTACACCATATTTTAGTTTATATAATTCATTAAATATATATATATATATATATATATATATATATATATATATATATATTCAGAAAACACAAGAATTGAATACACGTCATAACATTTCATGACCACAGTATCTCTTTTTGTAATATTTAACAATTTGGACAGCTTTCAACGCGTTTTAAATCTATCACAAGTATTTTTATTTTTTATCGTAGATAACTACACGTAACAGTCAAAATAATTTTTTTTTTAGGTCTTATGAGTAACCATTATGAAAAAGTAAAAATTAAATAATTAGTGCATTTGTAAATAAAATGAGTACAATTATATGGAATTTTAATATTTTAACACAATGATAAATAGAGTTTAAATGTTTCGTGCAATCTCAGCACCTCTTACGCGACATATAAGGCGGCATTCTCCCTCATTGTATACATATTGAAAGAAAACAATACTGCATTTCAATATATAATTCCTATACATAATTTTAAAACTGATATTTAAATTCAATAGTTTATTATTTAAAACCCCCATTTCTCTAAATAATATTATTTAGTGACATAATCAGCTTCAAACACAGTTTGCAATGGAATTACAGTAAATTACAATTACTAAACGAACATAAACGGCCGCTCTAATTCAAATGATCACTTAAAATACATCGTAACGTATAATATGAAAACTAATGTTTTACCTGCCATTGCTAGATGAATAGTTTAAATTATAAGAAACGGATATAGAACATAGGTAGAAAATCGAGTTGTTGAAAATTATCAACATGCAGTGAGAATTCATCACAATTGATCACTGAGCTACATTCCTCCCTCAAATTTAAAGGTACTAAAAAACACAAGAATCTCACTACAAAGGGAGCTTTACAGAGAAGTAAGTGGATATTTCACAGTCAGTGAACAGTAACAGATTGTGTACATTGAATGCATTTGAAGTGTAGCATGGAAGTCACAGTAAGTGAAGTACATTTCTCTGCTTTGCGTCTAAGAGACTTTTTCCTCAGTACACAAGGACCTAGTACAAAGAGAAAACTTTAAAGTTGACTCAGTTACAAATAGTGACGTTAGTAAAAACAGACAGTGGCATTGTATTGAGTGCTTGAACGAAATGTGCTACGCGACACATGTGGTGTGTGTGCTTTACCTTGCGTATATAAATGTTCACAGATCTTAGTTAGTAAGACCTCATTGTTCTGGCATAGATATATTTCAAGTTTTACCTCACGTTTTTTTAAGAATACATTTCCATTATATCCCACCAGTGCAATCAGGAGGGAATTTTAGCATTTGAAAATATGGCTGACAAGAGGAGGTTAATTATAGATTTATAGATATTGTAATTAAAAAAAGCTTAAGTATTGTGATGCTCAACTACTTTCAGCATTTAGAATTTGCATTATTGTACTTTTAGGTAATTATTTATTTAGGAACATTATGTAGTAGAATATTTTCAATATTAAAAGTTTTTTATATTTTATTATATTTCAATAGAAGCCATAAAATTTTTAGCAGTGTGTTTTTTACACTCATATGTTACACTTTCACATTGTATTACACTCATATGTTACACTTTCACATTGTGATAAAACGCCAATAAACAAAAAGCAGCAATAATGGGAAAAGACGCATATTAAACTTAACTTGTTTTATTATTTTATCACTATAGTTAGATACTTGTCCACAGTAAATACTCAAACACTTTCATTCATATTTTCATATTTAAAATGCATAATGTAGAACCAAAGGTGTAATACGAGTAAAATTATTCTAAACTTTCCTTCCGATTATAATCCTTTAAAACAAATTTTTTTTTTACATAAAATTAAACAACATGATTAAAACTCTTTAGTTCTGGTGTACCAATCTAACTTTAGGTAAACAATAACTATATTATCAGTGATGTTTCAGGAAATGAAACTAAACCATTATCACAAGTTAATTAAGAAAATCAGAATAAAATGTTACGCTTGCAATAATATTTACAGACTATTTATACGGAAGGCGAAAAAACTATGGTGGCGAAACAGCGCTGAAAGTGGTTTCCGATAATTTTCCACACTTAATGAGCTTGCTACTAAACCAACGACGCGCTTCATTTATCTTCTCGAGACAAGCTCCAGTGATACTTCGATATCGGCTTCTTGCCAGTAGCTTCACAGTTTGTGTTTCGGTTTTATTACATGATATTAGAAACTTCATTTCTATATAAAAACTAAGCTATGCAAAAATATATGTTATTATTTTATAATGGGTCAAAATAGTTAAGTAATAAAAAAACCTTAAAACTTTTTTAAGTTTATTTTTTAGCCAGAATTTAAAAAACTTGTCCGTATTTTAAAATCCATACTTTAAAATATTCATAACCGTATTTTATTTTACAAATACTAGTATCCGTTTTGTCAATCAACAAAGTATTGTTGATTGATTTGACTATGCAATGTTAAAAAAATCCAATAAAGACTGAGAATATATACTATAGCACTTTAAATCTAATACGCTTATTCGCAGAACAAATAAATTTGTACACAATCACAATAGTTCATATGACATTACTACTTGGAACATAGTAACACATTTTGCCTCTCTATCCTCTATATATCTCAAGATTTCTAAATTTCCTTTATAGGATTAAGCTGAACGTCGCTGTCGGACTGGTTATATGGCTGTCCGCATGGAATCTGAAGAATGAAACGAGTAATAGACTTTCACTTTCTTCGCTAACGCTCAGTAAACAAGTTCATTATTTTGAGTTACACCTGCAACTTTTAAATTAATTGAGAACAGGTTAACAAATATTTTATTTTAAAATAGTCTATACTTAAACAAAATTAACTATTTGATACTACAGCTTTGTGTTTATATTTATAGATTTAAACAACTGAAAATTACATTTCATTTATAATTTCCATACAAAATGCTGTATTTTCAACATGTTCTCTCTCTCTCTATAACATGTATCCTCCTTATACTGTTTAAAAGATATATTTTCCGTATTGATGATCTACATAGAAATTTGATTAAACGGTAAATTGATAAATATAATATTGTGATAAAAAGTCGTAAAAACTCTAGTTTACTGATAATACGACGTGAAATTTACTTCTATAGTGTATGTATAACATTTATTTGCTCAAATCAAACTTTATTTTCTGTAAAATAAGTCAGCACGCAAGAAATCAAAATAAGGTTCCTTAATTCATTAACAGTTTTTTTTTTTTTTTTTTTTTTTTTTTTTTTTTTTTTTTTTTTTTTAGCCTTAACACTATTTAATACTCCTAGTTAGAATCGGTTACATATTTTACTATGTAAGGCATTTATAGTAAGCAAAAGGTGTAGGGATGGAGCAACTTGTATTGAACGGTGCGTGGTGAGGTTTATGTAGCAAAGCCACTTATATCAGTCAAGTGTATCACGTGATCGACCCTGTCGAGGTGAGGAAAAGCTCTACAATTATACAAGTGGCATCTTTATGTTCACCATAATGTGTACTCAATATTCACCAAGTCAGGCCCATAAATTTCCTTCTACAAGAAATATGTTGCTATGTAAAACCTATGTTTATAATTTGAAGGAAATAGCAGGTACGATCAGACAATACTTTATTTTTGTATGTCGAGAATTCTTTCATAAATTCATTCAGAATGCGAATACTAATGTCTGCAGAGAGTCAATCACAACTGTCGTGTGGTCTAGAACCTGGAGAGATTGATTAAACCACTCCCTCAAAACTATTTCATTAGATCAAGTATCTTGCTGATAACGATTGTTACGGGGTTTTTTTACTGGTTACTGTATTTAAAATTAAGCTTACCTCTGATATGTCTTTTAATTTATTTAGGGTACAGCAAAGCTGCAGGTTTTAAACAGTAACTGAAAAAATGCAGTCATCCATTTAACTTTAATATTTCACTGCTATATCTTCTACTGTAACAAAAACCGTTCGCGATTTACTTCTTTACTTCTTTTCACTTACGGACGGATTACCGAATTATGTTAACTGGATTGAGTTAGTAAAATATGTTGCAATATGCATTATCCTTGCTAATTAACTAACTACTCACGATAAATTCATCATCACCTTCACGAGGATGTCATGACGGTAAGTAATAATTGGACAATAATATACTTGTTTTATGATTCGGTTATGACGATTACTAGTTTAAATGCAAAGCTTACTTTTGTTTAAATGCAAACTACACTAGACAAAAATTCTACGATATTTACTAGTTTAGTTTCTTTTGAATGTACCCCTAGGTCCAACAACAAATGACTGTAGGACACCTTATAACTACGTTGCCTCTTTTATAGTCGACATTAGGTTCTTGAAATTCACCTTGAGTGATGAAAATGTAACGTGATAAAACTAACTTTGCTTAAAGTTTGTTAATGTCAATCTATGGTTTGAAATAGTAACAGAGCTTCGAATATTTGTCATGTTAAAACTATACAACTCTACGTTTCGGGGATTTGGAATCTATGCTCTACATCAAGTTTCAGAAATATAATTTCTTTTACATTTATTGATGGTATATGGACATAATGATTTAATGTCGTGGTGTCAAGTGCAGTGACATGACCAGTCACGTTTGACCTCCAGGTGTATGCTTTGGTATGTTGGCGTACAACTTTTTAATTGTTATTCAAGACTTTTGAATTTGCGTTTGCTCAATCCCGAACCGTAGTGGTTATTTTTTTACCACTTAAAGATAGAAAATTTTCACAATCTATTAACCTCACTATCGACTCATTAGAAATAAAACATAGCCTCCGTTTTGTAATTAACTTACTAATGTTTGAAATAACCACTGTTATGTCATTGGAGATTCTACTTCGTTTTAAAGATATAAAATAATTTCATAATATATTTACGCATAAATCTAAAGCCATTTCCTGGCATCATCTAGTCTGCCAATTATTGGCCAGTTATTGTACGAAGAGCTGACATCTACTCTAATAGGATGTGACTGGCACCACTTTACATACTGAATGAAACTCAGTTAAATAAACGAGCAAAGCTCCGAAACATCTTCTTTATGTATATAATAAACTAGCAATACTCGCGGCTGTGCATATATTTTCCTGTTGAATAGTTAGTAGCTCATACGTATGTCTTATTTAAAGTACTAAATAAGCGTTCCTGAAAATTACTGATTGCGATTCCGGCTCGTGATCCACTTCAGAATAATTTTACTTTAAGTTTAAGGATCAAGCTTTTACTTTCCTGAACTATGAGAGTGAAATATGTTTGATGAGAACGAATCGGATCTAAAATTTAATATGCAACATTCCATAGCAATTTTACCAATAGCTCTAACAATTACAGAAACACTTTAACTATTCTTGCCGATACTGCAGGAATAGTAAGACCTTAGTAATCTTAGTTAATGCAATTATGATGTACCACTATGGGAGTGCAATATAGTTTAGGATCGGAAGTATACTTGTTTTTGGTACTTATTATTTCCGTGTTAATTGTTAAGAGGTTCTAAAACTGAACAAAATTGTAACTGGCCCTGCTAGTTCCTATCTCGGGAATTAATGATATCCAATTATGCAATGACACACACACACACACACACACACACACACACACACATTATAGATTATAAATATATATATATATATATATATATATATATATATATTTATGCGTGTGTGTGTGTTTTAATTCAAACATATAAAAATATGCATATTTATTTGTTTTAAAAGATTTCTTTCAGGTTATTATTTTTCCGCCTGGTAGGAATAATACGCATAAGTGTAAGAACGACAGAGATGAGTTAATAGCCCTAAATATAGTTCTTATAGGGGCAGACCTATTTCAATTCTTACGGTGGATAAAAAAATCAATCTTTACTTTTGTCTAATGAGAGAATAAGGGACTTGTATTTCCAATGCCTTCATTCTAGACAATAGGGTGGAATTGTTGTGGGGAAGTGGAAAAGAAACAAGAAAAGTTTCTTACAGCTTCAAACGCATATATACTCCTACGGATAATTGATCTGAAAAAAACTGCCTTTGTTTTTCTATTTAAGTTATGAAGTTGTGTTTTAAATTTTAACTAATAGCCTACCGTGGAAAGTTTAAAAATAAAAACAAAGTTCATATAGGGGTCGCAATCCTATTTCAACATATATGGTATTTATACGTAACAAATCTTTTATTTGTTGTTGAAGTAATGATGTATGATAGGTTCCATGTACAGAAAAATTATTTCAGCTCTTATGGGGGATTAAATTTATAACAATTCTTTATTATTTATTTCAAGACTTTCAGTGATTTGTATTTCAAATTTAATTGTTCTATACCATGGGGAAGTTAAATATATATAGCGTGTAATATTACTTGAAGCCTATAACTTAGAAGCTAGTTAAATTTCTAATTTTGCCTACCTGGGGCTGACAGGCTTATTTTTAAGCCTCACCACTTGTCCGCCTGTAAGATATTTTTAAAGAATGAATTACACTTTTAACTAAAATTTAAATTTTCATGGAACTTTAGCGAAACCAGCTACGCGACGTTTGGTGTTATTTTCTCCTACGTTGCAGTTTAATATAAATTACACCAAAATTCTTTACTGCTATCCACTTCGATGCTGTGCTTACAACTTACAGATGCTATCGCAGGCTATCACAGTATTTTTTGTATTTGGTGATCTTTATTTTATTTAAGTATTGTGTAGTAAATTATAGAAATAGAATGCCAAAAACATAATACAAATGAATTCAATTTATTTTAAAATTAACGAAAAAGTCTCAAAATGAAATAATATGTTCTGTCTGTTAATTTATTCTATCGATTAAATGCATAAAATTAACGAACGTATTTCGAATTTTTTTTTTACATACATTTTTTATAAACTCTTAACGATTTCTTATAAATACATTTATTTTTATTAAAAGTTTCAACAACCATAGCTTTATGCTGAAATAAATGTTTTGACACAAATAGAAATCGTCCTCTCAAAGAGCTTGGAACGTCTAATTTAAAAAAACATTTCTGAAGTTTTCCTATCTCATGATTTACGTTGACAAGTACAACAGGTGTGAAGTTGAAGCCACCTGCACACTCTTGAGCCTGCCTCTGTAAATGAGTTTCACGTGTCTATCGCATGGCATTGAACTGTTGTAGTTGCAATTAAACTCAATGATTCAAACAGAAATCGGTAGATACTAAACAAGCACACACCATAGCAAGCAAACTCCACGTTAAAACATACAAGGTATCACATATAAATCATCAGTATTATGAAATAAACATATCAATAGAGCACTGCTAACCTGTTTTAAGCTTACAGTGCTATTAGAACCAAGAGTTTTTACAGAACCGTATATGACAAAGAAAATAAGGAATCACACTCCCGTCACAACGAGAGTACCACCACAATATAGCCGACTATAACAGCACCCGCGAACTTTCCCTGCGGGAAATTTCAAATTCTCAAGGAAAATATTAATCATAATGTCTATCCAACCTTTATTAACATATAAACTAGTGCTCTATTATCACACAATACATATAGCCGACTATAACAGCACCCGCGAACTTTCCCTGCGGGAAATTTCAAAATTCACAAGGCAAATATTAATCATAATGGCTATATCCAACCCTTTAGTAACACATAAACCAGTGCTCTATTATCACACAATATAGCCGAATATAACAGCGCCCGCGAACTTTTCCCTGCGGGAAATTTTCAAATTCTCAAGGCAAATATTAATCATAATGGCTATCCAACCCTTTTAGTAACATATAAACTAGTGCTCTATTATCACACAATATAGCCGACTATAACAGCACCCGCGAACTTTCCCTGCGGGAAATTTCAAATTCTCAAGGCAAATATTTAATCATAATGGCTATCCAACCCTTTAGTAACATATAAACTAGTGCTCTATTATCACACAATATAGCCGACTATAACAGCGCCCGCGAACTTTCCCTGCGGGAAATTTCAAATTCTCAAGGCAAATATTAATCATAATGGCTATCCAACCCTTTAGTAACATATAAACTAGTGCTCTATTATCACAAAATATAGCCGACTATAAACAGCACCCGCGAACTTTCCCTGCGGGAAAATTTCAAATTCTCAAGGCAAATATTAATCATAATGTCTATCCAACCCTTTAGTAACATATAAACTAGTGCTCTATTATCACACAATATAGCCGACTATAACAGCACCCGCGATCTTTCCCTGTGGGAAAATTTCAAATTCTCAGGGGATATATTAATCATAATGGCTATCCAACCCTTTAGTAACATATAAACTAGTGCTCTATTATTACACAATATAGCCGACTATAACAGCACCCGCGAACTTTCCCTGCGGTTTAATTTCAAATTCTCAAGGCAAATAGTAATCATAATGGCTAGCCAACCCTTTAGTAACATATAAACTAGTGCTCTATCATCACACAATATAGCCGACTATAACAGCGCCCGCGAACTTTCCCTGTGGGAAATTTCAAATTCTCAAGGCAAATATCAATCATAATGGCTAGCCAACCCTTTAGTAACATATAAACTAGTGTTCTATTATCACACAATATAGCCGACTATAACAGCACTCGCGAAACTTTCCCTGCGGGAAATTTCAAATTCTCAAGGCAAATATTAATCATAATGGCTATCCAACCCTTTAGTAACATATGAACTGGTGCTCTATCATCACACAATTAGTTTACATACCTTAGTATTATTATTATTGGCTGAGGATGAACGGAGCGGATCAGTTGAGGGGGAGGAATTGTATTTATGTCTGTCTATCCAGCAGCCAAGGTATAGGCCATGACATATAGAGTTAAAATTTTGCATCAAGCTTCATTCATATATTAGCAACATAGAATTTTTCGATTATAATGTGTATCTGTCCATGAGGATTGGCTCAGCGTTACCAAAACATCATTACATTGGTCTTAAGGATTATCACAAATGAAATGGGAAAGTACCAGTATAAATAAATTATTGGAGTCCAAGGATCCGAGACTCATTCACTCAGACTGGGGACCAAGCTGACCTTGACCCCTCCCCATCCTCCGTCTCTCGTCATATCACGGTCTTGTGTATGTGGTCTTACTTCTACTGATGGTTTTATCTAATACGACAGTATTATCTCTTATCTCTTTCATCACACAATTACATTTCTACATTTTATGCCTTAAAACACACCAACACGTAACAGTAACACTTTTTTCGACATTTAGATAACATAAAGTTTTTAGTACAACTCTACCCTACGCACAGGCTGCTTGCCCATGTAGGCTAATTTCCATTGTAGAATATATGTTAATCTGTAATATATAGTTTAATAACATACTTAAATTATATCAATAATATTTATCCAAACTACTGTACTTAAAATTAAATTGTTTTGTTTTATCGCCACTTAGTAAGTATAGTAAAAGGGGAATTTACTATTTATCAACTCTAAATAAGTGTAATATCTTGGTCTATATGTTTTTGGAAATAAAAAATGTTTCTATTCTATTCTATTATGTAAACTAGAGATAACTTTACTTATTGATGTTTCAAGTTAATACAGTAATATAATGAAGTGACTTTGAGATTTTGGCTTATATTTCTGCTAAGACTGTTCTGTGACACGTGGTGGGGCACGATCCTAAAAATTTATTTTAGATTTAAACGCTCTTGACAATAAAATGCATTACGCGCTTTCAAGCACAAAGTCACGTACGCAAAAAAGTACCGCATGACAAGCCAGCCTTTGATCATGAACTGACCTATTACCGTACCATGTATCATCTCTTTTATAAGTCGATAAGACTCCCAAACTAATTTCCCCGGGGTATATCATATGCAACTTTTCAATTGTGCCTGTTTTACCTCCTCGTGTGCTAAAACTACTAGTTTTTAACTTAAAGTAATAAATTTGTTGTTTACACTAATGTTAAAGTATTAACAATAAGGAATTAAAATAGAATATTAGGAATCTACCAAGATAAAAATTACTGTTACAAAACTTTAAAATTACTGTCAAGCTAAATTATCTGTACGTTCGTAAATCTGGTATTAGGTATTTTATTATTAAATTTATTAGCAAGCACTAGTTTAAAGTTTGATTGCCTGTTACGTGAAAACAAAGTTAGTTTAGAAAATTTTAAGTTCAAATCACTCTGTGTACATGTTAGAAAACAACGTTTCCTAACTGAAGCTTCATTATTTGCCAACGTTTCAACAGTCGCACTACAAAGTGACTGAGTAGCACCGTTCAGAGGCTGGATGTTAACTCGACTGTTATCACTGTAACGCGTTTAGCTTCCATGTAAGCGGCCGGTCACCAGTCAAGTATGCTTCGTCACCACATCAAAACCGTGCTTCAGGTGCTAACCGTCCATCGCCTGAGTTTTGGAATTTGATGGTGTTTAAAAGATTGGAATTCACTTGGAATTGGTTACTTTTCGTTATCCATACTGTATAAATGTGAAAATATTGTTTGCTGCAACTGAAAAACGTAAAACTTGTAATACTTTAGCTTTTAAACGGTCTTGATGACGTTTGTATTTTTGTATCCATTGCTTATCTAATGGTCACTCAATAAATAGTATGTAGCTATACACGTTATTGTTATGGTTAGAACCAAAACGTTGGATAATTATAATTTTAAAAACTTGTTATTTCTCTTTTATTATTAACATACATTTTATCTCAAATTCATGTAAAGTTCGACATTCAAAAGTACATGAAAAGTTAAAGTTTATAATTTGTAGTGAATGAAATTAATTTATAACGTTTTAATGTAAAACAAACCATATATAATGAAGATAATATATTTTTTGCCTTTCATTTCAGAGAAACAATCCTAGTTATTTTGAACAAACTAAGCTAGCTTGAGGCAGGTGTGTGACTTAATCCGGGCTGCAGATTATTTTTCTCAGAACAGGATTTAGGTTCACTACGAAAGAATCAAGGACAAGGATAAAAGTTTAATTAACTTGTAAGCTTTTGCACAAGTTTATATATTAAATTATTGTATTATAACAAGATGTACTTTTAAATGTATAAGTAGGCTAATAATAAAGTACTATTTATAAGGACGTAAGGTAGTACAGGTTTATAGAGATGTTCGTAATTGTTGGCTTCAATAATGCATAAACCTAATTGTTGGCTTCAGATATGCATAAACCTGTTTTAATTATGGATTATACCTTAGCACATATTTTGGAAATAAAGTTTTGTAGTTGAAGTTTAATGAAATATTTAATAGTAATAAAATACATATCGATCTTAAATGGGCCATAAAATAGATTTCTTCTGATAAAAATAAACAATTTATTATGAAATAATGAGTTTATTCCTCCACAAAAATACGGTTTTACAACAATTTACGTTCTAGAAATATACACTGCCACTTCATCTAGTAGTGTGGCAGCGCTATAATAGAAAAAAAATTTTATTTGCTATCGTCCAAACTCTATTTTATAGATTGCTCACTCCTTGCCGTCTGCTAATCACTTTACAATTATATCATTTACAATTTATTATTGAAGTTAATAACCTCTATCCTAAATTCAACTTTGACATTTTATCTTGAACGGATCTGATCTGATTTGAAATTATAATCACATTGAAATAAAACAGATAAGCACACAAAAAATAGACAAAAATGTTACCAGAGGAGCTGCAATTTTTATTTCTGCATATAATCAACTATGTTGGAATTAAACATTACAATGGTGTTGAGAGAGAGCCAAACTCCCTCAACAATGTCTTATGTCTATTTACAATGAGAATATTCAGCCTATAAAATATTTAAAACAATACTGAACAATAATAGCCTTAAATAAAAGCCAAATTAGATAAGAATAGGGAAAAAATAGGCAAAAAAAAAACAAAAAGAATTTAAGGGACGTTCAACCATTAATTAAACTTGTAATTTCGTATATGCTATTTTTACCACGTGTCACGTAATATTCGCTCATGTGGAAATAAAGTGTCGAATCTGTGTCTAAAGGTGTCGTAAGTTTCTATGTCAATAAAATAAAATATTTTATGATTGTACTCAGTTTGTATATACCTTTACTTACCCTTCGATGCTCTCGTTACCAGCAAATTTACTCGTATGACCAATGAGCTAACGCTCAGACAAATCCCATGTAATAGGAATAATCAGCGAATATTCAATGTTACTTATATAAGAATGAAGCTTGATGCAAAATGTCGAGTCTAAAGATTAGCTAGTTCTCCAAATGTCATTCAGATAAGCAGGCAGTCGGACAGACAGAAATGGAAAGATAAATCAGCAAGAAACTAAATGTATAGTTACATAATTTTTATAGCCTTCTAAAATCATAATATTTAGAACGTAGAAAAGGGAATTCAATTAGTTTAGAGTAAGCTCGTACAACTTACGTGTTTTAAGAGTTCAATTAAATTAAATGACTTTATATAACTAATTTTATAGTAATAAAGTGAAACAAGTCTTAATTTCATATAATCACAGTTGTGTTCACACATATTTTAGTTAACTACTGAATAGGATAATATACGACATAAATTTTAACACTCGTGTTACACAATCCTTGTCAACTCCAATACAAATTTACTGTATTTGCCTGTATGCGCTGCTGACATGATTAAATAATCACTATATTACTCGTCGGCAACATTTAATCAGTTTTATCTGATATATGTGTATTTACAATACTCTTGTGATATATTTTCTACTCAATAGTTCATATGCATATTTTGGAAAATAATGTAGTCCAGTTGTGCTGTTCATAGCTGCAAGAAAGGTATATTATAAATATAATAAAAGTATTACTATATGCATCTTATTACACAAATAGAAGCCAAAATTACAAACTTCTTACAATAGTCTTGTATTTTATTTGACTAAGAACAATTTTAAAGATATTCTATTAAACAAATACTAATTGTGGATATTAATCTAAATATAAATGTATAGCTTCCAATATCTTAACAATGCCTCTGATGTTTTCCCATAATGTGGTCCATTTCATCATTAAAATGTGTATATGTGGCAATTTTCCTTTATTATGAAGTAAAATACAATTTATTTTTAACCAAAACTGTTAGATCTCTTAAATAAACAGAGAAAGATTTTTGCTTTGAGAGTTTGAAATTTCCTGCAGGACAAGCTTGCGGTCGTTGTTACAGATGGCGTAACAACGCGTGAAACCAAGTATCGGGAGTCGGCTATATTGTGGTGATGGAAATGTTCTCAGGGGAGTGTGGCCCTCGATTACATTTTTGATATTAACACGCTTCTGTAAATACATTTTGTTCTAGCATTTCTTCTAAATAGCACTGGATGCTTTACGGTTTAGCAGTGCTATATTTATATGCTTCTTTCATAATATTGACGATTCTATGTGATATACTTTCTGTTTTAATGTATATTTATTTACTATGGAAGATCTTGAGAATACATTATAATAAGCGGCCACCATAACAGTCGAAACAACCATCGATTATAAATGACAATTGTCGGATGTATCCAAGTATTTGACATACAGACATTTATAATTAAGAATTGATAGCTTTTGATGAATGTAACGTAAATTGGTTTTATAACGTTAATAAAATCATTTTAAATAACCTTATGCTGAATACAATAATAATAAACTGAAAAATTAGAACAGTTGATGCGTTACGTATTATCAAGTATCATACAAATATCATTATATATTTAACAAGTTATTCTTCGTTTGAATAGAAACGCAAATAAGAACTACGACCATTTAATGACCAACTAAATTTGGTGATTTTTTTAAAGTCAGGTTACGTATTAAATAAAAAAAATTGTTATAATTAGTTTAATACCTTAATAAAGGAATACATGAATAGTTGCATATGAGATACTCAAAAATTATTGTAATTGTAATATAGCATATTTTTTACAAATATGTATTTTACAATGTGTTTTACATTGTACGTGTATTTACAAGTTACCTACAGTATTTGTTTTTAAATTTGCGTACAAAGCCACGTGTTACTACTAGTTAATTATATTTAACTGTAAAAAGAACTTCCTTCTTTCTCCGTCTAAGCCGGTAAGACTACATTTTTGTTATCACGTGTAACAAATTATATATTACCACTGACATAAATAGTATTACATAAAAACTTTCAAATTAAGTATTCTCAACGCATTATTAAAATCGCTATACAAATTATTTAGTGATTTTGTAACATATATTACAGCGTGCTAATATTTAATAAAAAATAAAAAATGCAACAAGTAATTAAAAGGCGATCAGAGCAATAGATTTAAAAGTAATCTAAATCTAATTAAATTACACGAAATACATTTTATGGAAACCATTGCACAGGTTTGGTGCTATATACAACACCCAAGCAGTGAACTAGTTACATGAGGTCTAGCTATTGTGGCCACACACACATAACTCTTGTCTATTGTGCAGTGAAGGGAATTCCGATCGCCAACTATAAATCAATGGAACTACTCGTTCGTCTACTACGAAGGTTTAAGAAACATCAATAGAATATTAGCTGAACATTATGATTTGGTATCATTTCAAACCTTTTATTATTTGCATGAATTAAAAATTTTCCAGAATTAAACTGAAAATATATTGTCATAGCTCGAATTTTTTTATTTAAAGAAATATCAACCTTAGGTTTAACTAAGTTTTTAAAAGAACTTCTTAAGAATGTCCATCTGAATGTGAGTATGTTTCGTATATGTATATTCGATACGTGATACTTTGATCATAACTCTATTTTTTATTTCACATATTCTATTTTGTAAGTTTTCTAGAACATTAAGGTAAGTTTAAGTCAAATTTAAATATATTGTTTCTAAAACCGCTTTTTAAATTTTATGTATGTATAATTTATAATATATTACCCTCAAGTATTTTATAGAAAAAAATATTTTTCTATGAAATAATATTTTTCATTCTTATATAGACACAGTCAGACAAAATTTATATACTATAGTTTACAAAAATTATTCTCAACCGTAAATCATACACTACACTTTCTTCAAAAGCTGATTCTATCCCGCCATTTGATTTCAAAGGAATAACTCTCAGCTATAACATTTTATTTCAGTTAACATTTATCACAACACACATTACTGAAATTTAAACCATAATAAACCAACACAATAGAGTATCAGAGGACTAGACAGAACGTAAATAAAGTCATATGAACCAATCCAAAAACATTACTGTCAAAAATGCGTGAATGATTTAACGACAAAATCTCGTGTAATGTTCAACTTCATTTTAGTTTAAAGTCTGAAATATTAAACTGTAACAGTTTTTACTTCTGCAATCTGGAGTAATTTTTGTCAGTGGAGTTCCAAAGAAAGAAGATCAAAATTAAGTTTTTACATCGTTTCTACAGACTATAGTATACAGTGTAATATAGGGGAAGAGGATTTTCATTATCTCATCAGGTGGACAACTGTCGGATGTACAAAATAACTCGTGATTGTACTCAAATTGAAAAAAACCTAATTTATTTGTTCAATGGTATTATGTTTTCCCATCATGGTTACCAGTAAGACTATGTACTAACAATGTACTATTGTTGGAATCATTTTGTATCTTTAATTTGGATATATTAACCGGAAACAATTCATAGAGGATTTCTATTGACCAGGATAAACCATTTTAATACATTTCAGGTGTTTAGGACCTTCCTATCAAGAGGTGTCGTACAGACAGATATACAGACGACAGTTAATAAAGTTTTAAGAAGTATCTGTCGGGTTTTTAATTATAGCATTAACATCTTAGTCAATACATTAATATTATACAATTCGTTCGTATTGGGTCTATTTTATCGTTAATTAAAATTTAAACAATTCAACAACCTCATCGGCATTGTTTTCGTTAAGCCTGTCACTGTCAAGGAAAGAATCGTAAGACCCGCATAACTGAATAAAAAGAGGGTTCAGTTTGTATACATAACTTTGTATTCTGTTACGTAGGTCTGATTATGCTTTCGTTAAGATTAAATAGACTAAAAATAATAAATTTACAACGGTATTCAATTTTATATTTTTTTAATGAAGAATAACAAATACTAATATAGTTATTAGAATCCGCTAGAATTTTGAAATAAATAATATAAAAATATTTTTAATACACAAAAAATGACGCACTATATCTAAAAAATGGGCTGTCCTATTGACTATTTCTACAGAAGCAGCATCGAGTTTGGTGATGGTGCATGTCAATATTTATGTATTGTCTTATGTATGTATACGGTTTAACTAAGAAGTAGCAAATATTTTTACATTGATCTCATAAGCAACCATGATAGCAACAATAAAAGCACAGAATAAATATACTTGTAAACATAATGAGTAATATCGTGACATTTAAATCGTGATAAGGTAACATATTTAGTCGAATGAAATAAGTAAAAGAGAATAAATTTAATGTAGGTGAAGCCTTTTACGCAACACCTGGTGTGGCCTACTGCTGCCTCGTTATTTGTGGATGGGGTATTTCGATATCATTGCAGCTAGGTAAATTGTAAAGTGTGGATGTGAACATGGGAGCCATTTAGTCATGATACAGTCGAATGTGACAATTAGAGGAATTCAGGTAACATCAATCTAATCACTACAACAGGATAGTTCTCCTTTTTCATCATGCATACATAGTTAGGTACACCCACCTCACTATACAAAGAGAACAGTCGGGTAGCTCTACTGCAGAACCAGATTATAACTTATGGCGATAGTTCTACTGCTACTATAATGATGACAAAGTTCTCTTGTGACGGATTACACAGAATGTCTGTTATGAGTTCAAAGGATTGCATCTTTGTAATGAATTGAATCAAATATATTTTGTATGTAGACTTAATGTTTACCTTCAGTGTAAATGGAAATTAAAGAAAAGTCATCTGCTTCCTGTACTTTTTATGTTTTTAACACACCAACATACAATTATTTCCCTCAATTATGCCAACTCGGATAGTTAAATAGTTCAAGTTATATGGTTTTGTATAGTACGTTGCATTTAATTTGTTTTTCATCTAAAGCTTACCCCATATAAACTTGCAGGACCTTAGAAGCCGATGGCAAGTTTCTAGAATTCCATGTTTCCCCAATTATTAATAGCACTTGTGAGTTGTGAAAGATTACTAGCATGTATTATATACTCAGTTGATTAAGGTGATATATTCATTAAACACTAATTATTAACAGACGGGCATGGATAGTCTATAGGCAATTTTCCATTGAGCTACAAACACGAGGCACAAAGAATGGATGGTTTAGGTCTTTTCATTTTGGAAAACTCAGCATTGCAAAATATTTTTCTTTAGATAAATTTATGTGGTTAAAGTAACCTATTATCGCATTGAATATTAGCAAAGTAAAGAATATACTAAAATTTGAGGTTTTATCCATTTATAGCAACATTTTGTAGTACCGGAATAATCAAATGTTCCTTATTTGAACTCATACCGATGTCTGCATATAGCTATTGAACAGTTCAAATAATGTTTTTAAATACAAACACTAATTGTCTAGTAATATTTGACCGAGCGTTCAAACGTATTGAAAATTTAAAAAGACAAATTTATAATATGTCATAATTAATATGCCTCCATATCATCCTGGCACAGTTCACACAAGGACATTATATTTTTAACTCTTTCCTGAATATTATCAAGTTACAGATGCATGACTATCTATGATACGTGAAGGAATGTTTACACACGTGTTCATTCGAAAGCTATTTAAAGACTAAGACGATAATGTGTCTGTTTTCACATTTAGAAGCCCTGTATTTTCTTCTACTAATCTATTGAAATGTATAACTATTCCTTATTTAACGAGTTAGTCGTTCGAATATTTTGACCATTAACTTTCTTTTCAGTACGTCTCCAATATATATATATATATATATATATATATATATATATATATATATATACACATTATAAAAATGTTTTAAATAAAAATAAACCTTATTAAATACTTGAATTTAAATAAAGGAACTGAAAACTTTCCAAATATCGTAATTTAAAAAAAATTTAATTTATTCAACGCTAATACCAAACAATTTTAGAAATCGTCCACTAATGTTAAGGAACACAAGTTTAGTCAATTAATTTCAAAGTCATATATTGGGAGGCGTGCATCGCAGTTTTTCATAATGTAATTTGTTGCAATTAGCAACAAAATATAACTTAAAAATGTTTAACGGTATATTATAGCACTAAGGAAATCGATGTTAAGTATTGATAGTTATAGTGTACTAACCATGATGTTCCGTAAATATATAATGCATATTATTATACTGTACGTTTATATATTGAAGAATTTTTACCCTGTATCAATGTATGAATGATAAGTACAAGTATCAATGTGCCTTGTCAACAACCCATTCTCTAACTTACTCTGAGTGTGCAGCTTGTTTTGTACAGTTATAGTTGCAAAGAGACCTGGTCCGTGTTAGTTGTTTAATAAGCTGCAAAAGGCGCCATTAATCGGTATCAAAACATATTCATTTTTAAATATGAATTGATTATTAAAACAAAATCATAATAGTAACTCTAATTCTGGCACCATCGCATAACACTATTATATTCTATAAGGATATGTGAACAAGTATCTAAACATTTTGGAGTATTTAGAGATTTCTTTATTTCAAACATGTTGATTCATATGGGATAACGAATACTCCACTGCAGTGAAATATCAAACCAACAGTTTGTACCTGTAGATTATGTAATCTATAGACTTTGTAAACATAACTTCTCCGTGTCCAAATTTATTTTTAAGTTACGAGTATGACAAGCTTCCATGAGGAACAGTTTATACAAATTCAACTATTTCAAGTTGTAGGTGATAGATTATAGGTTTTTTTGTAAGGTCTATACATAAATAAATGGATTAACTATATCTTAGATTAGTAACTTATCTCACGCATCCTTCCTAAAATGTAGGCTCAAATACTGAACGTTGATACATTTTGAGGATCATTTTGTAATTTTCCATGATTATCTAATGTTTGCCAGGTTTATTGCGGATATTTATACAACCATTACAATGGATGGAGCAAGCAGCATTATTACATGGGACTGACTGTAATCCTGCTAAGTGTGCAGCTTGTCATGTCTTGTCCACTTGGATCTATTTACCAAAGTGATTACTGCGTCTTCACTTACTCTGGGAGAAGTTTTTCTGTTCAATAACAAAAATTTTTGTGAAGTTAGAAGATCTACACTTTATACTACTTCTATAATCTAAGACGATCGTACTCAGTTTGATCTCAAATTAATTTATTCATTTAGTCATTTTCCCGCTTCCATCACAGTTACTTACAAAACAAATTTAAAAATATTCACTAACTTAGTCAAACGCTATGGCGTAACATGCACCCATAATCAAACTAAATTTTTATATTAAAAAAATAGGGTTAGTTTAAAATTTCAGGTCTCGTTCTAGATATATCGTTAACACAGGTAGATAACAGATGTATAGGCAAACAGGAATAAACATTGGTCAAGCCCCTCGAATAAAAGGAATGGGATAAATGATTGCTAAGTGAAGAATCTTATTGTGTCATTCAACACTTTAGCTGTGGCTTCATCTGAAGCAGATTTATCCTATAGTAGAATTTGTTCTATGCTGGTTATGTGCACTTATTATTAAAATAAGGAAAATATGCATCATAAAAATAATGTTATGGACTGTACTGTGGCCTAATAAAGTAAGACAATATTGAAGCATAGATTTTAAACATGTACAGGCAGTAACAATGTCGAGTTCAAACCGACTAGTTTATTTTAAATGTGTACGCGGTTTTCACTTAATGAAAAAAATAAGAATGTGTATTCTAAATGTAAGGTAGTTACTTTCATTAGTTACATTGGCATTGTGGAGCAGCATATTTACAATAGCTGAATGAATGGATAGAGAAGGCACTAACATGATTAACGAACCGTACGTTCCGTGACTTCAATGAAACAAGCGAGTGCAGTGAGTACTTGACCGTAGCAAGTGGAATCCCAAGGTGATAGACTGGATAGGAAATGTAACCGTTTGTGCCAGAAATCGTCAAGGGGACTTTACGTCCTTCTTTTACAGATAACGGATAAAATACAGGTTACGCATGTAAATACTGATATAACTCTTAGATTGAACTAAAGAAATATACTGATTTGGTTAAAATGATGCAAGAATATGTATATATGCTGTAATGTATCTGGTTTACTGATATTTATACCACCTAAAAGGGATTACTGAGAATCCAAACAAATACAGCGGGTAGGGTGGCCCTTAAATACATATATATCCTTCAGCGAACCAATTAATCGTAAATACCATTGGTAAATTAGATGTAAATATACAATTTCCAACATATATCTCGAAAACTGTTTGACGTACAGTGAAGGGACTTAGCAGCAATGAAGAAGTATTGAAGTAAACGACAACACCGGAAATAAGGATTTGTAACTCTACTCCTTATGTTCAGAATAATATACAGAACCGGAAGTAGAAGCTTTTTCCTATTTTAGGATCCATAGTCGAAAATATGTATACATAATTAAGAACCATTGAGGTCAAAATACATTAAAAAACCCATAGAAAATTATTATCTAACTAACCTATTTAAAGTAGACATTTTAAATAATTTTGATTACCTTACAAACTTAAAGCAATTTCGGGACAGATTCGAGACAAAGCCTATCTTCACCCTTTGCAATCTAAATCAATTACAACCCTATATTAACGTTAAATTTAATTTTGTCATCAAAAACATTAGTGTATTAACTTTTGTATTTAAATTCCCGTAACAATATAAAAATACTTTAATGATAATTTTGTATAGTGCAATATATAAATATTTTAAATCTATCACATACGAAAATTAAACGTTTTGTTGTTTGGGCATTATGATTATTACAAATATTTACAGAATAGTACCTTATCACTTTGTAGTAAAACTACAGGATATACATTTCTGTATAATGAATACAAATGTTAAGTTGTGTTTACAAATTTTTAGTACGGTAAAGTTAAGAAAAATATTTATTTCTCAGTTGATAACTTTAAATATAACTCCAGTGATTACACACTGGAAAATATTTTATAAATAAAACTCATTACTATAAAGTGAAGCTTCACTGGCAGTTGTAGAGAAACCTTTGCCAGGGAGATAGTTGAAGTTATATCGGCGGTGGTGGCTTTGGATACTTGGCAGAATACACAAATGTTTTGTCTCTAATAGCGTACTTTACGCAATTAGTGCAATTGTGTCATTTTAAATTTTTAGTTACTGAAAATATTTACTTTATAACATGAATATCAAATAAATACAGAGTTTTATATTGCAGATATAAGTACGCAGTAAAGTGCATACCTGGTTAGGCTAAGCGTTGGAGGTTTCACGTTACCCCACAGTGGCATAAAGAAAAGCTCCGAATGGACCATTTTATCATTTTTAATCTCAATAATCGAGGTGTATTTTCCCTTCAAAGTTCTTTAAAATAAGTCGTTTGCTAGTAACTTAAAATACAGACAGATACACACGAAGATAAAAATCTGCTTTTATATTAAATCGGTAGGAGAGTCTCCGCTGGACGCTTAGCCCTTGAAAATACTTAGTGGCCAATCGTAAATTACTACATACGTCTTAAGGGGTAAACCCTTAATTTCAATTACTTTAATTATCTCCTTATGATTACGCTGTAAATCAAATTACTCAAGCAAACAATATTGTTTAAAATACTATTTGACGTGAATGTCTATTGATATTCAGTACCTTCTCTTAAAAAACCTCCCCAAAGGCATTCTCTTATACAATACGCCAAATTACCTGCTCGGAGGTTCATCAATAGCTCTAACAAGGCGAGAAGTACGTGAGCCGAATGTTCGGTTGGCTTTTCTTGTCCTCACGTTTTATTAATAAAGAAAGGGTACATAGATTTGGACTTAGAGCTGAGATATCACTACATTTTATATATTGTGAGCAATGTTTTAAATCTAAATGAGATTATTGTAGTAATACTAAAGTAGCAATGTTTTAAATTGTTATCATGTTTTTGACTCATTATTCAGCTAGTACACTCAAAATTAATTAAAACAGGAAATATCAAACAAATATTCTTTAAAACGTGTACATTCTCTATGAAGTTTCCCATATCACGTAATCAATTTAATAAACTTTTTATATCCTAAAAGCAATATGTTATGAAATGTACGATGCTTTGATTTTAAAGCTTACTTACACGAATATTCAAAAATATAACTGTTGTAGAAAGTAAAAAACTGCGCTGTGTACAGAATTATGTATGATGTGATATGTATGTAATGATCACTAAAAGGTAACTTACGTCACCATAAACGTATTCTAAGAGAATTCGAGTTTTAAGTTAAGCTGAACCATACCCCTTTAAAGTCGGAATATACCGGATAAAATAATAATAGTATAATTAAACCTCTTGTATTTAAAATATAGATTACTATATTTTGCGTTTGTGATAAAAATAATTATATAATTTTGAGTGGAATACTTTTATACATTTATGTACTTTTTTATACGAGTACTTGTAGTACAGTACTATTAGAATGTTAAAAAATACACTCCACATTTACATTTATTGCAGTTTTTATTTACCGGTAATTCAGTTATTCTACCAAAAACCATGTAATTTAAGTAAGTGGTGTAAATAGATTAGACAGATAAATAAAATATTTTCATATAAAATACCAGTTATTATGTTGAAACTCGTTCAAATATTGTACCTCACGTTAAACTCAATATTACAATATGCCTATTTAGTCACACATTTATAATTAACGTAGGTATTTTTTAAGTTCATAAATCCAAATTCATGTTTTAAAACTGCTTGATTTTCAGTTGTAGAAATTGATTCAGTAGAAGAAAGGCACTATTTCTTTTCATATCAAGTTTTTAACAACTTTTTAAATTATTTAATACATCTCAGTCTATGAATATATAGCATGTAAATAATGAAATTAATGTTTGTGCTAAGACGCTTGTCTCTAGCTTAGCTAAAGATACTCTCTATTTCATTCTTAAAATACATGCTTGTGGACTGTAAAAAAAGTTTGTCCTTTCAGGGAATATATATTAAAATGTTAGAAGTTAACATTTTTAAAATTATGCCGAACAAAAAGTGACTACACGGATTTACAATAAAATTAGTGAAACTTTGAAATTCGATAACACAATAATTTCTAAGATTAAGGTATTTATGTAGTCCAAAAACAAGGCCAAACAACGAAACTAAACAATTTTTCTAGACTTCCTTGGATACTTTCACTTCTTTTACTACCTACACAAACCAAAAAGATTGATGTTTTTCAAGCTGCCTTTCAAGCAATCAGTGGTGACAGCACTCTAAGTCATTACATCAAGTGATTAATAATTTTGTTTAGCCAAAGAATTACTGTCATTTTAAACATACTAGGTTGATACACAGAACGAACTATATTAATACTTTTTTATTTAATGCAGTACAGTAATACTAGAAAGGTAAAACTTTCAATGAGAGTTAATTTCATTGAATCAATAAAGTTTCAAACAGTATAAGCTTCCCGAATGTGAGAAGTCAGGAGCGAGGTATTGTCTGCAGAGGTATTGAAACCCTGGCCTCAGAATATGCCTTGGCTGCAACTTTGCTCTCAGCAAACATCCCAACTTTCACATTTGTTGTATTATTGTTCCGTTCTTACAATTACATTCAACGTTTTTAATATTTAAAAATAAATTGAGTTTGAAAGCGACTTTATTGTGTAGTCCAAGATTTAGAGTACGACATGTTATAGTTTGAAATTTTCATATTATTGTATTATCTACTTTCCATAAAAGTATATGCAATATAAGAAACAATTGCAAATTTACAGTATTGTAATTGTGTACTTTAGTATTTTGGGTAAAGTGCAGCAGAAATACTTAGTATTACCGTGTTAAATCTTCATCTAAACATTCAATTTCAAATAATTGCATTTAACGTAATTAAGTGTTTAAAATTACCTCTAGTGCTTTTTATATCAGCCCAAACTGATTTCCTAGTTTTACTTGGCGTAACTAGCTAACACATTTAACCTACTGAGAACTAAAAAATTTAGGCAAAAAATAAATTTGGTTTGTTTAATATACCAAAAGTCTCTCGGTCCGGTGTTAGCTCTCTTGCCTATTACAAAGTTATCTATGCATGTTAAATAAATATAAATTAAATCAATTATCCCATGCTGTTCAATCCAAAAGAAAATTATATTTCATAAGTGGCCCTTATATATAAACGTCAAACTGAAGATTAAACTTGAGTCAATTTATATTAAACTCAACATGCCATGCAAGATTAGCTAGATGTTTAACTGTGTGTGGGCAATAACGGTGCATGGCATGTCAATGTAATCGTAGCAATCTCATTGAAACATTTAGAAATTCTTAAAACTTTATAAGACAAAATTCTTTAGTAAGTATATACGATGACTTTTAATTACGTCTACTTAATTTCTTTCCACTTAATCAGAAATTGTGTGTTTACATAAATATAGTCACTTATAACAGATCAATTATGTACTAAACAACTTGTAACTTGTAAACAAACTGTAAATTAGAAAATGACCCATAAGGCTAATCCAAAAATGTTCGTTGATACTCAACAAATAATTAATTTTAATGGATTATCAAAGAAAAATTAAAAAAAATGATTATTAATTTATTGGCTAACCACGGTAATCCAATACATGACTCACACATTTTAATTAATGAAAAGACGAGAAAGTTTCCTCTCTCACTCAGCTAATTAGTTGTGTTAATTTACTGAGTACTGTTTTAAAGTGAAGCTAATAAGAATACTATAACTGATCTCTACAGTTAACTAACGTTGAACGGATTTTGCTATTTGAAATATTTGTGAAAGTATTGAACTATTATTGGCAATGGGTTACAACTTAGTATTTTGAGTTTATCCTCCAATAATTCAGGATGGATTAGAAATAATGTTTCCTATCACTTATCGTTTAGCGCTTACTCAATACATTTATAACAGATTTATTGATAAAAACGACAATTCTAATTTAATGGTTTTTATTTTTATAGTGAGGCAGCTTTGCGTTAAGAAATCTCATTATGAAATGACAGGTCGTATATAGTATAAATCTAAATTAAATGATTTTAGTTCCCTTTGAAGTGGTACTATCTGTGATAAAAGCAGTTCATAAGTTGATACTCCTTAAAGTTGAAGTTATAAAAGTGCTGTCTCCATCGGAACTCGAAACTAGATCTTTTATTATCCGGGGTTTGCCAATACCGTAAATATAATAATATTCTTAACGTGAAGGTGATCAAGATGTAATTATTATTTATATATGCATACATACATGTCAATATAATTGGACTGGATTTATAACAACCTTGTGAAATTTGCTTATAAGATTAATTATAAATAAATAAATACAAGATGTTTTTCCGCATTCCTACATAAAACAATAAAAGTGGAAGAAGGCTTGCAAGGCGACTGTGAATGCATTCAACAAGAACTCTTCGTTGAAACTCTTCATTGTCATAGGGCTCTTAAGATCACTCAAAAATAAGTCTTTTGAAGTGATACTTCTTACATTGACATTTTAAAATTCCTTACGGATTATAAATGTTGTATGGAGGTTTCTACAACGTAACAGAACTACATACTATTTAGATAATCAATTCAAGCAGATTTCTAATCTACCTTTAAATATATTTGTAATTGATTTTTAACGGGTTTTAATAAAAATTGCTACACACGTTCAACATGAATATTCATGTTCATTTTGTTGCTGAAGTTAATCTGAACAGTGATAATTAAGCCTCAGTAAAAAATAATTGTTTACACAATATTATCTTAACAAAACTTTTCTAACATTATCATTGATATTTGATATTACATAAAGCCACAAAAACGTGAGGTACGGAGATTATTTGGAACCAGTGTCATATATCTTAAATTATATGTACCCTCCCTAATTTTAAAAATAATTATTATGGAATCTTTAATGAATACATATTAAGCTTTGATATTTATCAAGGAACTTTTTAGCCAACAGCGTTGCATAGTTTAGTAGAAAGCTGAAAAGTGTCTGTGAGTCCAGGGTTACAAATAATGATCGAGCAGTGTGAGTTATTGCCCTCCTTTATGCTATATAATCACTGGATCTTATCTGCGCAGTAAATAGGTTAATACAATATTCTTCTAGTAGATCTTCGTACAGTTTACAAGAAACTTGTCTCTGCACTATTCAATGTTCGTTTCAGATTTATCTTAAGATATTTATTATAAAATATTTTAAACTAAAAATCTGTATTTGAAACTTAAGACATGAATCCCTTAGGATACAATAATTTTCTAAATAACTTATCCGGAATATCGTAAGGATAAAGAATTTGAACCAATCCTGGTATTTAAGCACAAAACACTTAAAAGAGTTATTCAGCGAGATTTACAAATGGTTGGGAGAGCTGAATGCTAAAAACAATTAGAAAAATTAGTTGCTCTTTAAGTCTTACAGAACAATTGCAAAGTAAACATGGGCCAAATGTGATATTTCTTGGTTGGTAAAGTTAACTCACGCTTTTCAGGTAATATTTAGAATATTATTGACAAAATTCCATTCATAAGATTAGCCACACTCATTTTACTTGGATAAACGTTCCAGTATCTATTTCTTAATACTTTCCAGTTTTCGAGGTAGCATAAACAAGCAGAGAAATTACCTGGAATAAGAAACCCCTGATTTGCCACGATATACCTTACATGGTAAATTGACCTTATTTCTTTTCAATCACAAAAGAGATCACAGGTGAGACCCTAATAGTTGACTTACTTGTCTTCAATCACATAACTCCCATATAAAGGCACACCTTTAAAACAACATCAAATAGCAATGCAAAATATAAATGCGGTGTTGGGTCTCTTTGTATTACAGTTAATTGGGTCCAGTGGAAAAACTCGTAGATACGCTGTAAAAATAATTTAATAAATTTAATCGAATACCGTTTTAAGGATTTATGGAACATTTGGAACCCGTCTAAGCTTACAGCATATGCTCGTAATTGTTAACACTTATTTGTTCATTCCACGCCTTCAATTGGATAGCTTGCGAAGTGGGTTTCCATTTTGTATTTATAACTGTACTAAGTTGTAAGAATCTTGCGTTGAATCACAATAATTGTGAGTAATAGTTATTATATTGTTCCAAAAATTTTAGATAAAATACACAATACATTAAATAGGGTTGTTATATAGATTTGTATTTGTGTATTTTATACTAAAATGGCAAACATTTAACTACCTAGGCTAATTGTAATCGATAAAATACCTAAATCTACTAAATGCTAGGCATTAGGTAGGTTAATCACTATTTCAAATGCGTTGTCTTAGCGATAGTCATCTAACAAAATGAAAAAAGTCGCTGTTGTACTTATTGAACCAACGCAATTACTTAACATATTTTAAGAAAATACCTAACACAATAAACTTATGTTCATGACTCTAGAATCAATTAGTGATCTTCAGTTTAGAAAAATCAAGTCCCCATAAGACCAAGGCCACAAACAGGGATTGAGCTGTGTGATTTACTACAATCTCTTGGTCAATGCAAGTATTGCAGTTTTCTTTATGTTTAATAACTTAGTCACTATAATATCAATGTTCAACATATTGTTACCAATTACAAATCATATTATTTAAACTCTTTCTTCTTGTCAATGCTTCTCATTATTTACAACTTTTAGTAATTGTTTTAATTGTTTAATTTTGACTCTTAATGGCAACTTAAGAGTGCTTTATTCAGTATTTACAGCACTAAATACAGTATACAGATATAAAGATTAAAATTTAATGACTGCCTTCTTGTTTAGGTCTTCTGGGTAACAATGAAGGCAAAGTGTAAATCGCAGAATAAATAAACGTGTAAGGAAACCGACTACAATAATATGATATTTCAATGTGTTATATAGTGTCACATGTAACAAACTTGAAATGTTATGTACAACCACAACAAGAGCCAGTTACGTGACACGTGGTGTTAGCTTACCCTTTAACCGAGCATTAAATTAATCATTATCCTCGTGTTTGTGTTCTGTTTAAATAAATCTACACTACTTTGAACAGAAATTTCATCATTTTAAGTAACCTTCATTGCCTTATATATAAAACTAATAGTTAGTAATGATACGTTATATTAATATGTATATATATATATATATTGTATATATATATATATATATATATATATATATATATATATATATATATATTGCTGTATAGTTTTCTAATTACAATTTCCAGAACTCCATTGATTTTATCCTCTAACAGAATTAAATATAAATAATACTGTTTTAAAGCACGCCGGGCAATAATTACATATTTTAATGGATACCTTCAAATTACTTAGCACACTTTTAATTCTGCTTGATATATTCCGATTCCGAAGGTAAAATGTTTACTAAACGTTTCATAGAGCTTATCATTCATAACAAATCATTCTTTGCTTAGGAACTTTTTTTGAACTCAGCACACAATTTAATCTTTTTAATAAATAACTGTTAACTAAAACGTTACTGTATTATAGTTTTAATACAAGACATAAACATTGTGATACCTATTTAATATAGAAACAGTAGAAAATGTTAGATGTTAACAGCTGCGGATTAACGAAAACTGCAAATTTTGTATATTAAAAGTTTGGCTTACATTCCAATTGAAATGAACTTCATAACCACCCCTGTCACAATGCTTTATAACATATGCAGACTTCGTCATCGGACTGTCAATAACTCGAGTTATTTCCCTTAAAATCCACCATCCAGCTTTTCATGTACACTCTTCTTGAACAAATAAAAACCTTATAAATAATGGCTACAAACATCGCACATCCAATAAAGACGTTTTTAAATCAAAATATCCGTGATTTAAGATATGATACCTCTTCCGCCTTGTCCTGTTCAGTTTTAGACTTAATTCCCATTTACCATAAATTACAAGGACAGTTTTCTTTACAGCTTCCTTCGCCACATGTGTGCAAGAGTTTTTTTTTTTTTTTGCCTAATAATTCATTATATTGTGTGAATTATGAATAAGATCTCGACATGTTAAGAACAGCAAAAAAATAGTGTTTTATCTTATGTTATACCTTTTTCAACTGCACGAGAATCATAACCCAGCCTGCTATTTATTTGTGTCCCCTCTTTTATTTTCTCCCATGTTTTAATGAGTTCCACTTTTTGGCACAATATAAGTGCTAAGGAAAAAAATTAAAATGCGAAAAAGAAGAGCAGCACAACAAATTTCATAAAAAAACGTGTAGAATTGAAAGATTAAATTAAATATTTTGAACCATGCGAAATTGAAAGGCATTGTTTAAAATGTATTCCTAAAGTTATAAAACAAATATATAATAAAACTCTATTTTTACTTAATTTGCCATCTAATCTCCCAACAATGCTAAGATTTTAAAAATTTGTTATGACGTTATAATTAAAAAGGAATGAAACATGACAGGAGGGAAAGCTTTTATACTTCCTCTGCTGGTTCAATTTTATTTTTGAAATAGGTAAAAATTACAACTGATCGTGATGTAGGCCTACATGTATTAATTTTGTTAATTTCGTTTTGAGACCATTTCATTTCGCATACTCTTATAATCTTAATAATACTGAAATATCAAAACTGGTTTTACCGATGGATATTTTACGTAACTATATTTTAAGCAACAAATTCACTAGCTTTTACCTCGTCTTAGCCAATTTGATTAATTGTACAATAAACCTTACATATACTGCTGTTACGTGTTATTATACGCCCATACAGTAAATATTTCCAGAATCTTTCTTGTTACATGTTCTGATGACAGATTATTTCATACATAATTAGGATATATATTTTACCAACATCACAGTAGAATACAAATAATAATTGTGAGATTTTTTTTAGAGACAACAAAAATGTTTCGCATATTGTTGCCATATCACACTTTCTCACCTGTTATTTATTATATTATGACCATCTATGATATAATAAATAATGCCACTGTGATAAACTATAGTTGTAAAAAAGTTTTCACTTGGTTCCAGTTTAGGTTTACAATCTAGGTTTAATCGAGAATTTAACTAAACTTAAATCAGGTCATTGAAAGGTTTATTAATAACTGGCACAATACAATTCAGTTTTGTCTTGAAATCGCATTTACTGTATGTAGCGTTTTTTTAAAGCTACATTGGTTTATTTTTTTTATTAAAACTTAAAACGTATCAGGATCGTCACCGGTGAAAATCAATAAAATTATTATTGTGGTAACTGACAAAACCTAGTAAAGTATTAAAATTCATTATATGCAGGGTGTTTCGCGGGTTGTGCCAACTTCTCGCGAAAAACTCTGTATTTATTGCTGTTTTCTATAATAAATTTATACTGTTTTATCTGATATTGAATTTGAATGCAGAAAGATAGTATTACTTCAGTATAGTATTTCACCTGTATGTACAGTTGATTTGACACTTTTAATCTATTGTTCCCAAGCGCCACATTGGCCCTTAGTGCGACATAAGATTTTGTAACGTCAGTTAGTTTTTACATGTTTAACTTACAACTTGATAATACGATGTTACGTAGTTCTAACTGTTAGGCAATTACAGTTTGTTTAATATCACCGTAATATAACACTACATGAGGTCTTGAAATTACTCCTGTCCGATATATTATAAAGTGATCATATTCCCAAACCAAACAAATATATCTCCACAAACACTGTATTAGGTACCTATATAACAATAAATAATTCGTGTAAAAAGTATTAGAACTATAAACAATCCAATTGAAAACAAAATGGACACGATTCGTATATAAGGAAAGCTGATGCCAACCTTTTATACTGCGAGTCTGCTTAGGTGCTGGGAAGGTATTCTCTTGACCTTTAGAATACAAAACTAATACTCCTTGTACTCTAGGATGGATCATGTTCTCAATATTCCTTCTATATAGCTTCAGAATTCTATTGCTACTTCAGAATGAATATAAAGTTCCGGTTTATGAGAGTCTATAGCAAATCAATATTAACTGTTTTTTTTTACATATATATTAAAAATTGTAGTATACTTTTTGCCTTTCTTCTTTATAATATGGAAAATAAACTACAGGATCCTGCACATAATAAAACGACGAGAAAATAGGGTATGCTTAAGAGTATATATGCACGTAAGTGCCTTGAAAATTATCACTTATTACAGTCGTTCTACACACACGTACCTTTATCATGTATTATTTCACTTAGCAATTATAACGAAACAATCACTATGTTATAATTTTATTAGTATTATAGTAATTTTATTAAGCTAGCTAAGTATCCGAACGTAAGACACCACATGCTTTAGACTAGTGAATGAACATTTGTAACGAACCCTATTCAGTTCTATTTTAGATTTAATAGATGAATTTACTTTAGTAATAGGGGAATGCTCTTTAGTAAGACTCGGGTTAGCCAGGCCGCTATTTTAATAATATGTGTATAGACTAATAACTATCTTATAGGAAAAGATGATTAATAGCAGCCCAGTGGTCTGAGTAACATATGTTGACCGTATATAAACATGTCCAGTTTTCCAGACATTATTAACGGAGTAGTAAAACTTGCGGTTCTGAAGTGTTAGAAGGACCATCCATATTATAATGGGTATTGCAAAAACAATCTAAAAACAACTTTTGTACATTATAAATCCCTTGTTTTTAAGTTATCTTGAGTGTACAACCACTCACTTTAAAAAGGTCAAGTTAACTCACCTAGAAATTCAGACTGTGACTATGATATTCTTTCGTACAGTTTGTTTTTAAATCTCCAAAATTAAATTCGAAAAATATCCAGGGACCCAGTGAAAGTTTTGTCACGATTTTTCGATGCCGGCTGCGCCTAAATGCTAGTGGAATAGAACAAATATATTAATGTTAATTAGCTGTAAACATAGATCAGTCCAAATATTCAGTTTATAACACAGTATTTGATACAATTTATGTAATTGTTTATTCTCTTAAGTTGCAAGGGTCAAATTTTAAGAAAAACGGAACCAAAGGTGTTAATCATGAATGCGTTAACATTAAAATGCAATAACGTGTAGCGGCAATTATGGGAAATAACGCGAGTTTTTGACAGGCAGTGAACTGCATATTTTATTAAAGCCATGTGACTGGAGCTGTTATGAAGTTAAATTCAATTGGAATATAAGGGAAACTTCTGCTTTAAAGATCACAACCTGCAAGTTTTGTTTGCAGCTGTTTATCACCGAAATACTTTACTGTTTCTTTATTAAAAGGTGTACCACAATATGTTTATGTTGTGTCAAAAACTATAATACAGAGTTTTTCATTCAAACTTTCACATAACTTTTATGTAGTTTGTAACTTTCAAATCAGTTGTTTTTTATTACAATTTGAGGTGATTTTAATATAGCTTATAAAGAGGAAACTGTTGAAATTTTACAATTGTAGAAGCAGAAGGCACCAGGCAGAATTTACAAATGTGCTAAGAAATCGAAGCCAAATTATTATGTCCAATGTAGTGAACGTTGCTATCAATAGAGATTTATATAGTCAAAAAATAAAAAATTATACAGATTTGACTCTTGAGAATTAATGAGTGAGACAAACAATAAATATTGCGGAGAAAATCGACATTGTATTTTGAAAACCATACGAAAATGTTAGAGATAAATATTGCAGAAACGAATTTATCTCGCAGTTAAGATCCAGTAAATATATGGGACAAGAGGGGATAATAAATCACATAGCTCTATCATTATCTGTGACCCTGAATTCGGAGAGACTTGTAAACTTTCTAACTGAAGAGTTAAGTCGTTTAGAGTTAAGGTTTAAGTAACAACTTTTGGCTGAAAGAACATATAATTAATTTTTAAGCATGATATTTATTTAATAAATTTTTCGTATTAGTTTTGATAAATACAAGGGATGGTACAAATCATTTAAGATATAGGAGACTGGACCTAAATACGCTCCATACGTCATGAATTTGCGACATCAGGTTATATTGAACGTTCATGCTAATTTTGGACCAATTCTGTTAAATTGAAGTTGTGCAAAGATTATTTAAATACTGAGGGTCCATCCTCACCGCTTAAATTACTTTACATGTTGAACGTGTATGTTCAATATCTATTAACACCATTCAGCAACAATTAAAAATACTTTTAAAAAAGTTAAATTAAAAATCTGCCTGAATTCATTACCTAAATAGTATTTAGTTTTGCAGTATTGTACAAATACCTACAAGAAATGTATAAACTGTAAGAATTTCAACGATGTCAATGTGAGCATTTTCACTTTAAAAGACTTAATTTCAAAGGATCTTAAGAGCACTTATTATATTGAAGAGTTTCAAAGAACAGTTCTTGTTGAAAGCATTCATATTCTCAAGCTTCGTTCCACTGTTTGATGTATTATTTTTATTTAAGAAGTAAGGAGATACCGGGAGTTAATACAAATGATTATCGGTGTTTTTAAAACTTCGTAGCTCTTTTTTAGTATCTAACGTCTACGTGCGCTAGTATCAAATATTGCGACTGATAAACAGAAGGCTTTTTATGTTATGCAGTCACCAAATAATCTGTAAGCGTGCAACGTATGTTCCGTATAAATTTCGGATGTGATCCTCCAAGTAATAATAGCATTCGTAGGTAGTATCCTCATTTGAAGATACTGCGGGCCTTTGCAAAGGAAAAATTACGTTACGACCAACTGTTAGTAAAGAGTGTGTTGAGCGAGTGAAAGAATTCTTTACGCGCAGCCTAAAGAAATTAATTCGGAATGCAAGTGGATTCTGAATTTGCAATTCATATAGTCGCCGACTATGTGGAAAATTTAATGGAAACACGTGCAAATACGTCCTTATCTTTTGCAGTTTTTACAGGACCCAAAAGCTTATGGCTATGGTTTACCAATTTTTGCAAATGGAATGGCGAATGCACGACTATGAAGATTTTCTGGATTACCGGTATGTCATTTTCACTGATAAATCAACATTTCACCTCAGTGGACATGTTAAAACTCACAATGAGCATATCATTGACTCGGAAAACTTTCAAATGATGGTATAGTTGCAGGGAGACTCACCTAAATTAAATCTGTTGTGTGCCATATCTAGGTGGAAAGTTTACGGCCTTTTCTTTTTGAAGAAGGATCTTTAACTTATATTTCTTATCTTAGTGCTCAAATCAAACCTATGGATATTTTCACAATTGAAAGAAGATAAACCACATAACTTCTTTTGGTGGCAAGATATGGCATCGCCTTACATGCATAACTCAGTACGTGATTTGTTGAACATCACTGTACCCAACTGCTGGATTGGCCGCAAGGTGCCTAATGACAGGGCTTGTTTCGCGTGGTGTCTAAGTTCAGCGGACCTAACGCCAAGTGATTTCTACGTTTGGAGATTCATAAAAGAATGTATGTACGTAACTATGTTACCAGGTGACCTACCCGACTTAAGGAACAGATTTAAAGCAGCTATTGCAACAATCACTCCAGTCACAGTGATCAAAGTTTGTGAAGAACTTGATGAGTCTTGTGCCTTGTAATATCGCTCGTGCCGTTTGACGAATTTCGCTTACATTGTGGGCTTTAAGGTATAACTATTACAGTTGGTTTTTAATGTCATGAATTGACTCCGATTTTCCTTTATAAACAACCGTACCGTATATGTATTTATTTAAAACTCATTTAAGCAAATTTGGCCTGGTTACGATGAATGCATTATAATTATAATCAGTATAAGGAAATAAGAGTTTTACATTCATCACGTTAATATTTAAAATGTATTATGAAATTTATATAATTATCAAAAATGAATGATCCAATTTCGATTCACAATGGAGAAAGCACTTTTATTGTTTTACTTTTCAAGGGGTCCAGCTTATAAACTATTTTATTGCACATGGTACCACCACATAAAGTACCCAAAACCATTAAAACCAGGTGCATATTACATATAATATTTCATGTCTTAATTAGATTCGTTAATGCAAACGTCTTGCTGACCTATACTTCAAAAATTAACGTTTCACAGCAGCTATAATACAGATTATTGAAATCATTAACTTGGAATTGAAATTTGTTATAACTAATATTTTTGAGTTAGCACAATCGGTAAGGGTGTTTGAAACATTATTTTAACTCATATTGAATTATCAGAAGATAAACTCAAAATGCAACCTAATATGGAACAGATTGTCGCTTCCAGATAAATACATACTTAAATATATTTTAAATTATAGTTTTTATATAGGTACATATTGAAACAAAATTTAGTATAAAGATTAATTGATCCTTAGTTTCTTCAATTAAATCCGTATTCAATTAATCAACAGACAAAGTCATCCATTATCAGCACCAGATGCGTGTGTAGAATACAACACCACTAATTAGCTGAGTGAGAGAGTGAACTTCGTCGTCTTTTAATTAATTAAAAGGGGTTAGTCATTTACTGCATTATAGTGTTACTTATTAACAGCGCTACACATAACTTATAACGTTTTTGACATATATGTTTTTTGGTAGTTATAAATTAATTACTGGTTTGTGGTCAACGAACATTTTTACATTGGTGTTATGGGTAGTTATAATTGCAACAACAAAAATTCAATCAAACTGAGTACTTTAATATATTGCAATTTAAATTTATGTAATATAAGATTGAACTCGTGAAAGTGAATATGCTATGAAAACTATTTAGTGTAACTAAATCAAATCCACGTTATAACAGGAGAAACTTATACGCTTTCAATAACGTTTTGTCTAGTAAAGTTTTGAGATTATGGCATAAATAATATGTTTGAAGGTGCTACAATTATATTGACATGCCATGTACAGTTATTGCTAAAGAAAGAGTTAAACCTCTAGAGTCAAACAAAGAAATAATGCATGGCATCTTAAGTTTGCTATTTATATATGAAGGGCGTATGTGAAATCTTGTTTTTACTGAGCTGCAAGGAATATTTGATTTTAGTCTAATTTATTAAGTATATGTACTGAATAGATAACTTTGTAACAGTTCAGAGAGTTATCGCCAGAACGAGAGGCGGTTGGTATATTGAACAAACCAAATGTAATCTTTCCCCACACCTCTTCGTGTTTTTCAGATTACAAAGGTTTAGCTAATGACGTCAATAGAAAAGCGAAAGTTTCATTTTGTTTTGAAAAATGCTTATATATTTAAGAAAGAAGCTATATCTTTCAATGTAATACTGTGCAATAAAATGTTTCATGCAGTACTACAATCTCTTGTAGCTGCAAAATGGTCTAGCTCTGTTTTATCTAGAAACAAAACATCAAAAACAATAGCCATATGTGCATTACCTAATAATTTTATGCGCATAGAGTAAGCACTAAAGGTAAAATAACAAAAACCCTAACTACGTACAGTATCATTCCAATAAAATATACTGTAAACTTCAAAACTATCTGAATTTGGATGAAGGTTTAGCACAGAGTAGTACTAAGTAAACTTTTTAATTACCGCTTATTTGTACCTTACCATACCAAAGTACGTAATTATATTACAGTATATTTGTTCCTTCCTTATTTTATGCATTATGTAATGGATTATGTTGTAATATAAAATATATAAATACATCTCGTATCTAAGTCTTGGACTAAAAGTCAAAGTCACCTTCAAACTCAATTGATTTATACGTAAAACCAATATTTTATTTTAATAAACTAGTAAACAATAATACAAAAATGTAACTGTCATGGCCCTGGGCTTCTAAGATTGGTGAAACTTTTACTGTTTGAAACTTGATTGATTCTCAGAAATTAAATCTTAAATTTTAGTTTTCTAGTATTACAGTACTGTATTAAATAATACAGTAACACTGTCCATCCAGTGTATCAACCCAGTGTGTTTAAAGAGACATTTTTTGTATATTGCTCAATAAAAAATATTAATTACTCGATGTATTGAGTTAGAGTTGTATATACTGTCACCAGTAATATCTTGAAGAACAAACTGAAAAACACAAATGATTTAATCAGTGTTTGTAGTTACTACAAGAAGCAAATGAATCCAAGGAAGTGTAGGCCATTTTTTTGCTTTCGTTTGTTTGGCCTTGTTTTTTTGAACGTTACCAATTTGCATACCTCAATAGTGCTATCTTAGAAATTATTTTGTTATGGGATTTGAAATTTTCGCCAATTTTATTTTAAATTTGTGCAGTTAATTTATGATTGGAATAGTTTTTAAAATTTAAACTCATAGCTCTTTAACATAAATTCCCTGAAAGCAAGATAAATATGAAACTTATTATCAGTTCACAAACAGGCATTTAAAGCATAAAATAGAAGGTATTATTAGCCAAGCAAGTACAAATGGCTGAATGTAAACGTTTGAATTATTTCATTATTTCAACGTTTACAGTTTCAGAGGGTAACATGTTTTAAATGATTTGAGTTTTTTAAATTATATTTTTCAGAAATGTAAAAAACTCAAATCATTCCAAATCATTGTTTTATTATATTTGTTCAATGAAATATAATAAAAAGTTTGTTATGTATAAAACATATGGTATGTAACAGAGCTTGGGGAAACTTTCGCTGTTCCATAAAAGCCAAACAAGCGGAAACTTAATGTAAAAATGTATCATAAATATCTCGGCTGTTTATTCGCCAGATTGTTATGTCATTCAATTTCATTACGTCGGCCGTTACAACTTTCAAAATATCACTAATCTGTTATCTATGGCCCTAGAGAAAAACCAAAAAGTGTTATAGATTGATTATACAATTCTAAAACTTGATTTATAAATATTTGTTTTACCTTTAACAATTTCCCAGAAGTGGAGTAACTTTTATAATAAAGTAATTAATATTTTCAGTGGTCAAACATCCACCTGTTTCTTCCGTCTGAGCCGGAAGAGCTTATAAAATGTTAATCTGAATATAGTGTCCCTAAGTTCTACATTAAAAGATTGCAATTTATTAGTGGTAAAATTATAGTAAATTATTTCTCAGTTCTCTTATATTTATTTATTAATATATGTGAAAATATACTTTTATTAAAAGATTATTGCAGCAGAAATCGGATTTTACAATCCTAGATTTAAATAAAGTTGATAATCTTAACAGATAATAATAAAGGACAAAATTCAACTTCCATAAAATTTTCCCAAAACGACCTTAAAATAAATTTTGCAAGAAAATTATATATGAATTAATGTGAAATCATAAAAGTTAAAATAAAGAAGACATCTATGTCATTCACTGATGTGTAAGGTATACAACACGAGTTGAAAAGTAGTTACTCAATCAAGGCCATCACTCAACGAAGGCTCAAAAAAGTTATTAACCTTACATTGTCTATAACAAAGTCTATTTTAAGAGCTTTGATGACAGTGATGTCTTGATGATCCTTTACAGTCAATTTAACGCTTATGTTCTGTATTCAAAATAATTCAGCAATATTTTGATTGTATTGAATATTCCTAACGATATTTATTACTATTATTTTAGTTTGAAAATAGTTTTTTATAAGATAGTTTTAATGCAGTGTTTTAACTGCTTTCACTTAATCATTCATAGTTAATACAGACTTTTTGTGATATTTATACGAGAGGAAATTTATCCCTTTCTCCAAATGAATTTACTTTCATAACTTAAATTAAAACAATAAATATTACAGGAAAATAAATATTTATAAACCCCGTCAAATTTAATTACGTACTTAAAATTTAAACGTATGACTAAAATTACACATTTTAAATGTTAAGGGCCATGTGAGGTACAATATTTGAAACATATTAACTAGTATTGTATCAAATAGTCAATTTTAATTGTCTAAACTATCCAACCATCCACTTAAATTACATTGGTTTTGTTTGTGGAAGAAACATTCTTCTAGTAAATAAAAATGGCAGTAAATGTTGGAGTGTATTCTTTAACATTCTACTAGTACTATACTACAAGTACTATACTAGAGTACCTATTTGTAAAAAGCTGTTCTATTGAAATTAATATAAATATTTGTAACAGAAACGCAAAATTTAATAATATATATTTTAACTGCCAGTGATACGATCACATTATAATAAATATTATTATGGTATCTCATATTTTTAGGCCTTAAAATGGGACTATTCTCACAGAAGTTAATCCAGGTACACATTTTGGTAACGTAATTACATTTTAGTGATCATTAGATACCTAATTTTGCATAGAGCGACAGGTTTTGAAGTTAAATAATAATATTTTTTAAGTTTGTGAATATAAGCTTGAAAATATACATCTTGTTCGTTTTTGAAGAGACCAATCTAAAAAAACACATGAACTAATATCTTGTTTCAGGATATAAATAAATATTGATCATATGTAATAGGACACTTAAGAGAAGATGTATAGTTAAAAATACACATTTCTTTGATATTTAATGCTTTAATGAATGTTTAAGTGGTGTTTATTACTGCTAGATTACTACTAAAATAAATATGTCAGCTCCAAGTTGAAATCAATGTACCCTCACTTTATTGATAGAACGTAGAAGAAAGGCGTACGGAACATTCGGCTCACGTACTTCTCGCCTTGTTGGAGCTATTGATAAACCTCCGAGCAGGTAATTTGGCGTATTGTATATAAGAATGTCTTGTGATAGTTTTATTTTCTTTAGACTGAAGGTACTGGATATTAAAAAACTTTCACGTCAAATAGTATTCTAAACAATATGTTAACAAGAATAAATCTATTTACTTGATACGACTTAACTTTCTCACTTGTGATTCATATGCAAATTGAATTACTTTGAATTGAAGTAATTCAAAGATTTAAAGCAGAGACTCTCCTACCGGGTGAAGATGAGGGCAGATTTGTATCCTTGTGTGTTAGCCTGTGTGCAAAGTGATTTGCAAACGGGTTATCTAAAAGAACTTTGTACCAAAACTCCACCTCGTATTGAATGGTTGATACCCAATATACCTCTAAATACAGCTTAAAAATGTTAAACATAGGTTCGTTGGGAGTCGTTATCTGTGCCTTTATGTTGTCTATTGTGGGATGAAGTGAAGTCTCCCACGCTTACCCAATTTATATTACCCTGTATTTATATGTGCAATACAAACTTCTGTATTTATTCGGTATGCTTGCCATAAAGTAAATGTTTAATGTATATAGTTTAAAACTGACAAATCGGCACCTTACGCATAATGTACGCTACTAGCGACCAAACATCCGTGCGTTGTGCCAAATATTCAAAGCAACCACCGCTGATATACCTTCAACAGACTCCCTTGGCAAAGGTCTCTCAGTCTGCTTTTGAAGTTTCATTTTATAACAAGGACCTTCTTTCATAAAATACTTCCCTCCGCGTAATCGTTACAGTCACATTTATAGTTCCCAGTATACAAAAATATTTGTCTTATCCTTACTGTGTACAAAATTTGCTTAGCATGAAACATGAATCATGAATGAACATGATCATAAATAACAGTTGAGTATAGAGTGGCACTTATTCATTGTTAAGGACTTGTTTAACACAAGAAAAAAAATAATACTTTTTTAAATTTAAACTCTTGGAAAACCTTAATATCAATCATATAACCACTTTTAAATAATATAAAGTAAAGCTTGAAAATATGGCTTGTTAGTTTATAATATTCAAATATATACAGATCATAAAGTAAATGTTTAATGTATATAGTTTAAAACTGACAAATCGGCACCTTACGCATAATGTACGCTACTAGCGACCAAACATCCGTGCGTTGTGCCAAATATTCAAAGCAACCACCGCTGATATAACTTCAACAGACTCCCTTGGCAAAGGTCTCTCAGTCTGCTTTTTGAAGTTTCATTTTATAACAAGGACCTTCTTTCATAAAATACTTCCCTCCGCGTAATCGTTTACAGTCACATTTATAGTTCCCAGTATACAAAAATATTTGTCTTATCCTTACTGTGTACAAAATTTGCTTAGCATGAAACATGAATCATGAATGAACATGACCATAAATAACAGTTGAGTATAGAGTGGCACTTATTCATTGTTAAGGACTTGTTTAACACAAGAAAAAAATAATACTTTTTTAAATTTAAACTCTTGGAAAACCTTAATATCAATCATATAACCACTTTTAAATATTATAAAGTAAAGCTTGAAATATGGCTTGTTAATTTATAATATTCAAATATATACAGATATTCAATTGCCAGTTTTTTGTAACAATGATAAGAAATGTTCTAATAAGTATAACAACATTCATCAACAAAATAAATTACAGGAACTTAACTTCTATTCAAGAAGGAAGTCCAGAAGTAAGAGAGCCCATTGTTGTTAGAAGTTAATCAACCCTTTTTCACCTCTGTGGGATTCTATTGTGTTCAGAACAACCGTTCAATCTACTGCAGAATGAAGGATAAAACCAATATATTTGCTGAATCTTTCTATTTGCAGCTTAAAATAAATAACTAATGCTGTACTTTTTACAAGTTAACAGTATGTGTGAATGCTTATTTGAGTGAAATCATTACAAAGTAGGTGTTCAAAGTGCTTAATGTTCATAATGTTAACCCAAAATTAATGTAACAGTGTATAAACTATATCTCAAGTTAACATCCCAACAAAATTCTAAAAAGTTAATTTTTAGGCAGGTATAATACCTAATTCAAGTATGGGACCATTTTTCATTGATAGAACTTTAAATTCCAACAAGTATCAAGATTTGTTCCAAAATATGATAGTTCCTGTTTTAAAAGCTAGTCTTTGACGTTGACTTCCAAACATATTCTTTCAACAAGATGGAACACCACCACAAGTGAACACTTTGGTGTTCAAATGAGACAATACTTAGAGACAATATTCCCGCACCGGTAGGTTGGAAGACGTGGAGCGATGTAGTGGCCGGTTCGTACCCGTGACCTAGCTTCGTTGACTACTTTTTGTGGGGCTACCTTAAAGACAAAGTTTATTCAACTCAGCCTACAGATATAATTTTAGCATAATGTTTAGCACATTACCAGACGGTTAGAGGGGAACACTTTAAGCACTGTACATTTTTACATGTTTTTTTTCATATTGGCAGTAAAAGCAAACATTCACTCAAAACAGAAGTACTCATAAAAGATCAAAGCCTACGAAATCGCGTTTAAAGCCGCGGGTAACTGCTAACATTCTATATAGAATATGGACGTTTGCATATGTGGAATCCTAAACATAAGACGTTGTGAAAAAAATCATATTCTGGAACACTTTTATTATGATTATACGAGCAGATACACTAAGTATACCAAAAGTTGAACCTGTGGGATAATATCACAAAATGATTACATTACTTCCTAAGTTAGATTTCACTATTCTCTAGTTTATTATTCTCCTTCTGTTTTTCTAATCTCTTGATTTGAATTTGGAAATAATTTTGGTATCCTGAGATATTATGCAATAATTTTAAGGATATTCTACTAATGATTATTAATGCAAAACAATTCACGTCGTATTCGTAGTATTATTTTACTTTATATAATAAATGCTATATCACGATTGGTATATCTCTAAATATACTTTTTATTACAATTTTTATATTTAAAATTTAAAACTGGCTTTATAATTATTGATCCATACTATGAAATGCATTCAATTCCAAACTTTTCTTACTTTTACGGGTTGTAAATATTCCACGGTACAGGATATACTTTTATTTTTGTATGTTTCGTAATTTCCGCTGTTTTTTATTGATCACTAAACTAAATCAACATAGAAAAGCCTCTCCTCCAGGTTAAACCTTTTTTCAGATGAAGATATAGTCATTGTGATGCATAAAACGATAACACCAGTAATTGAGTAAATATATATGTACCATGACTATCATACGAGTGGCTGGAAAAACTTTTTGTTTCAGCAACTGTATGTCTGCTATAGGTCTGCACTTTCTATACCTCATTATCGAACTGATCTTTATGTTTAAAATTTTACATGAATCCCCACTTTTATATAAGATACTTCGATGATCGTGTATATCACTCAATAGAATTTGTCTCAGTCAGCGAGTACTTTAGATTTGTTTTATGGATAACTAAGATAGCAACTAGAAAATAGTAGAATAACTAAATTTGAAAACATTGAGTACAATTAAATGAGATATGGTAATACATGCAGCATACTATCAGAATGACATGAAGTAGAGACTTCAAAGATTGTATGCAGCCTTAAGGAAAATGTAAAATGTATTTTGACATTAAAACTACTAAAACTGTATTGTAATTGAATAGGATAAAAAGCATTTTGGGTATAATTGAACCTTCTCCTAGAGTAAATGTATACGCAGTAATCACTTTGGTAAATATACCCGAGTGGGCAAGACGTGACAAGCTGCACACTTAGCAGGATTACAGTCAGTCCCATGTACTAATGCTGTTTGCTCCATCTAATGTAATGGTTGTATAAATATCCGCAATTGACCTGGCAAACATTAGATAACCATGAACAAATTACAAATGTTGTCTTTTAACCTTCGATATTAAAGCCCTTATTTTTAGGATTTATTTGAGAAGTTTTACATGATGAAAAAGTTTAATCCATATTCATACTGCTATGGATTTAACAATAAACCTGTAAGCTACCACTTAAAACTTAGCTTAGCTGTAAACTTCGCTCATGGAAGCTTGTCACGTACTCTCAAACTCTTTTGGAACTCTTTACTTCCCCAACAATTTATAAACGGGAAAGTTACTTACAAAGTCTATGAATTGCACAATTCACAGATACAAACTTTTGGTTTTGTTATTTGTATTGGATTAGAGTATCCATTAAAAATTACAATGTTTCATATAAACAAAGAAATAAACCACTAATAAAAAATTGGTTACACATCTTGAATATATCTTGGTAAAATAAAATAATATGTTATATATATATATATTCATTATTTAAAAGTAATATGTTATGAAACCCATAAAAGGAGCCTTGTGCGGTTTATTAAATAACCACCATCGACAAACTCATTTTGCACTTCTAAATGCGTAAAACATGCTGCACACATCAGAGAAAGCGAGATACTGTGTAAACATCAATATTGCCACATCCTGCAACATCTGAATCAGTTGAAATAAAATGAAACAAAAGATCAAGATGGGAGAATACATTCTGGAATCTGCTTTGGATGTAACTTGTTATGTTTTAGTAGTCCGTCTTTAGGAAATTCTATGATGGTTACTTTTAATTTTTAGAATGGTTTCACTTTATGTCTCAATGTAATTCTTCACCTGAAGAAGACAATAAAAGAATTTTATCGAAATGTAGCTATCTACTTGTTGTAAAAGAAATATAGCTTATTTTCGTAATCATACTATGCTTTCAAAACCATTCATCGTTAATAACACACTCTAAACAAAGCATTTATTTATGCTTTACATTCAAATCTACGATGAATTATATAAGGTTTGACAAAACATATTACACTACTATATTTTAATTCACAATAAACATTACAAACCTACGCAATTATCTGCCTAATTAAGGTATGAAATATAATTAAGAAGATTAGAAACCTTGGCCTCTCAGTCCTTGTACCCACACCTGTGCCCCATCATTGTATGTGAGTTATTCTACATTACAGTTAATGCACATTAGGCAAAATTTTTCATGAAAAATCTGTAAAATGTTCCTTTATAAACTTAATTTTTTTTAGAAACAACAATTATTTACAAAAGATGCAATTTGAAGACAGAACGCGTTTGTGAACATAAGTTTAAAAGGCTACAGTTTTTTTTAGATGTTTAACGAATTGGGTTTTTTCTTTATTTGTACGATAAAAACTAATTTTTAAGTAGTTTTTACACTGAATGTGTAAAAAAATAATTGATTATTAATCTTTATTTAGCTTATAAATAATAGATCTAACTAAAAAAATTGCTTGAAACTTAAAAATTGTGGAAAATACGTTTGATTCAATTAATTGCATTGATGCAATCCTTTGAACTCACAACAGACCATCCGTGTAAATCCGTCACGAGAAAACCTTGTCATCATTATAGTAGCAGTAGAACTATCGCCATTAATAATAGTCTGGTTCTACAGTAGATCTACCCGACTATTCTCTTTTTATAGTGCGGTGGGTGTGTACCTAACTCTGTATGCATGATGAAAGAGGAGAACTATCCTGTTGTAGTGATTAAATTTTTGCTTCCCGAGTCCCTCTAATTGTCACATTTTATTGTGTCATGACTGAATGACACAATAAAATACCAGGCAAACTGTACAGTATATCTGTCTACAATGATATCGAAATAACACATCCATAAATAACAAGATAGCAGTAGGCCACACAACGTATTGCGTAAAAGGCTTCAACAACGTTACATTTAATCTTTTAAATTTAGAATAAATGTGTTACTATGTCACACTTAAAATGTCATATTCCTGTATTTAGTATTTTTAAAATATATTTATCCAGTGATATTCATATTTCCGTCATGGTCACTCGTAAGACTAATTTTACATATTCGCTAACGCTTTGAAAGTTCGTATGTATTGACATGTACCATCACTAAACTCGATGATATTTGTGTATAAATCATGTTTATAGGTCATTTCCTTCTCAAGATACTCGTGCGCCATTGCATTTTCATTTAAATCTAACCTTATTTAAAAAATTTTCTAGAGTTAAAAATGGTTGAAATTGTATTGTTTTTCACAAGGAATTAAAAATATACCAATTAAAAATTGTTGCAGATTAATTTTTTTTAATCATTTCGCTGTCAACGAGAGCATCATCAAACCTACTGAACTGAATGCAAAGTTGTGTTTACACATTAGGATTCACTTTCTACACAACTTTACCCACTTCGGTTTAAGTTATGTGGATTATCGTTTCCTTCACGGTGAAGGGTCTCGCGCAAGTAATGTCGACAGTATTGTTGGATTGTTTAAATGTTAATCAATAACGAAGTAGACCTATTATCTAAGTAGTGTAAAAAAATTCTCTTTTTGTTTTAACTAGATAATTAAGGACCTGACAGATTATTCTTATACCTATTTTGGTCCTAACGTCCTTAAATCTGTCTGTCTATACGATATGAAGGTCCTAAAAACCTAAAAACTCAAACTTTTGAATAAATACATTTTTAGGAAGTTAAGTACCTGATGAGATAATTGCCTCTTCATCAAAATTACACGATATTTTGTAGTCTAGATGTCTAGGATATTGAAACGATTTAAACAGTTTATCTTTAGCTTATTCGACGCCGACTTTTCTTGAAGCTCTTCAATGTAACATGACTCCAGATTCCAAGTCTCAAATTTTAGATCATGCACTAAAATGAAGGTAAACCATTCACACGAGAATTTTCAGTAAATTCTCCGCGCGTGATTGACGTTACTTTGTTGGAATGATGCATATGAATAATTTACGTTCTGTATATTCCTCTGACATCGCGTTTTATTTATTAACAACGGTTTAAATTATACCAACGTTTGTTCTAATGAATATTAACTGAAATAAAATGATTTAGCTGTCCATTAACGTCTTTGAAGTAAAATTGAGGAATAAAGATCAATGTTTGCAGAAAGAGTTGTATGTATGTTAGGATTCAAAATAATTGTTGTAATTCATGATATATATATATATATATTTCCTTCGACTGAGTTTATATAATAATTAGACTAAATATTTCACAGTATTATATTTTGTTATTCCATATAAAGTAATTGAGAGTAATAGAATATAAATGATACTTATTTAAAATAAAATAAAACAGTTTTTTTAGACTCAAAATATTTTACTTTCACTTACACTTACCTTCATAGTTGAACAAACTTTCTAAATAGAATACTTGAAACAGAAAAAAACTGCATTTATGATCAAAGAATCATTTATCGAAAAAAATACATACACTCACATATACATTTAATATATTAATAATTTATTTTTTTAAACTCACGGAAATCTAAGGTTTATTTACTCTCAAATAAAAGAGAATCCGAGTTCCTACAATATATTTTTATTTTTATTCTCAAAAATCTGATAATGATACAAACTATTACAAAGGTTATTCCTAGGATTTGATTGTGGTCCCAAACCCTTATATTCTATTCATGGCTCTACATCATCGTAGAACATGAACTAGTAGTTCCTTTGATTTGTAGTTGGCGATCGGAATTCCCTTCACTGCACAATATACAAGAGTTATGTGTCTGTGGCCACGATAGCTAGACCACATGTTACTAGTTCACTGCTTCGGTGTTTTATGTAGTACCAAAACTGTACCATTCGAGGCTGTGCCAAATATAAACACGTGTAGGCAGATACAATACTGACCTGTAATACACAGAATAGTGAGATATAAACACTAGCACTCATAGGCAAGTGTTTACTTTACAGTTTAAAAAGAAACATGTTTACAATCGAGGCTGAAATAGAAACAGGTGTAGGCAGATACAATACTGAAATGTAATACGCAGAATAGTGAGATGTAAACACTAGCACTCATAGGCAAGTGTTTACTTTACAGTTTAAAAAAGAAACATGTTTACAATCGAGGCTGAAATAGAAACAGGTGTAGGCAGATACAATACTGAAATGTAATACGCAGAATAGTGAGATATAAACACTAGCACTCATAGGCAAGTGTTTACTTTACAGTTTAAAAAGAAAACATGTTTACAATCGAGGCTGAAATAGAAACAGGTGTAGGCAGATACAATACTGAAATGTAATACGCAGAATAGTGAGATATAAACACTAGCACTCATAGGCAAGTGTTTACTTTACAGTTTAAAAAGAAACATGTTTACAATCGAGGCTGAAATATAAACACGTGTAGGCAGATACAATACTGAAATGTAATACACAGAATAGTGAGATATAAACACTAGCACTCATAGGCAAGTGTTTACTTTACAGTTTAAAAAGAAACATGTTTACAATCGAGGCTGAAATATAAACACGTGTAGGCAGATACAATACTGAAATGTAATACGCAGAATAGTGAGATATAAACACTAGCACTCATAGGCAAGTGTTTACTTTACAGTTTAAAAAGAAACATGTTTACAATCGAGGCTGAAATATAAACACGTGTAGGCAGATACAATACTGAAATGTAATACGCAGAATAGTGAGATATAAACACTAGCACTCATAGGCAAGTGTTTACTTTACAGTTTAAAAAGAAACATGTTTACAATCGAGGCTGAAATATAAACACGTGTAGGCAGATACAATACTGAAATGTAATACGCAGAATAGTGAGATATAAACACTAGCACTCATAGGCAAGTGTTTACTTTACAGTTTAAAAAGAAACATGTTTACAATCGAGGCTGAAATATAAACACGTGTAGGCAGATACAATACTGAAATGTAATACACAGAATAGTGAGATATAAACACTAGCACTCATAGGCAAGTGTTTACTTTACAGTTTAAAAAGAAACATGTTTACAATCGAGGCTGAAATATAAACACGTGTAGGCAGATACAATACTGAAATGTAATACGCAGAATAGTGAGATATAAACACTAGCACTCATAGGCAAGTGTTTACTTTACAGTTTAAAAAGAAACATGTTTACAATCGAGGCTGAAATATAAACACGTGTAGGCAGATACAATACTGAAATGTAATACGCAGAATAGTGAGATATAAACACTAGCACTCATAGGCAAGTGTTTACTTTACAGTTTAAAAAGAAACATGTTTACAATCGAGGCTGAAATATAAACACGTGTAGGCAGATACAATACTGAAATGTAATACGCAGAATAGTGAGATATAAACACTAGCACTCATAGGCAAGTGTTTACTTTACAGTTTAAAAAGAAACATGTTTACAATCGAGGCTGAAATAGAAACACGTGTAGGCAGATACAATACTGAAATGTAATACGCAGAATAGTGAGATATAAACACTAGCACTCATAGGCAAGTGTTTACTTTACAGTTTAAAAAGAAACATGTTTACAATCGAGGCTGAAATATAAACACGTGTAGGCAGATACAATACTGAAATGTAATACGCAGAATAGTGAGATATAAACACTAGCACTCATAGGCAAGTGTTTACTTTACAGTTTAAAAATAAACATGTTTACAATCGAGGCTGAAATAGAAACACGTGTAGGCAGATACAATACTGAAATGTAATACACAGAATAGTGAGATATAAACACTAGCACTCATAGGCAAGTGTTTACTTTACAGTTTAAAAAGAAACATGTTTACAATCGAGGCTGAAATAGAAACACGTGTAGGCAGATACAATACTGACCTGTAATACACAGAATAGTGAGATATAAACACTAGCACTCATAGGCAAGTGTTTACTTTACAGTTTAAAAAGAAACATGTTTACAATCGAGGCTGAAATAGAAACACGTGTAGGCAGATACAATACTGACCTGTAATACACAGAATAGTGAGATATAAACACTAGCACTCATAGGCAAGTGTTTACTTTACAGTTTAAAAAGAAACATGTTTACAATCGAGGCTGAAATAGAAACACGTGTAGGCAGATACAATACTGACCTGTAATACACAGAATAGTGAGATATAAACACTAGCACTCATAGGCAAGTGTTTACTTTACAGTTTAAAAAGAAACATGTTTACAATCGAGGCTGAAATAGAAACACGTGTAGGCAGATACAATACTGAACTGTAATACACAGAATAGTGAGATATAAACACTAGCACTCATAGGCAAGTGTTTACTTTACAGTTTAAAAAGAAACATGTTTACAATCGAGGCTGAAATATAAACACGTGTAGGCAGATACAATACTGAAATGTAATACACAGAATAGTGAGATATAAACACTAGCACTCATAGGCAAGTGTTTACTTTACAGTTTAAAAAGAAACATGTTTACAATCGAGGCTGAAATATAAACACGTGTAGGCAGATACAATACTGAAATGTAATACACAGAATAGTGAGATATAAACACTAGCACTCATAGGCAAGTGTTTACTTTACAGTTTAAAAATAAACATGTTTACAATCGAGGCTGAAATATAAACACGTGTAGGCAGATACAATAGTGAAATGTAATACGCAGAATAGTGAGATATAAACACTAGCACTCATAGGCAAGTGTTTACTTTACAGTTTAAAAATAAACATGTTTACAATCGAGGCTGAAATAGAAACATGTGTAGGCAAATACAACACCGGATTGTGCATTAGAGAATGCAAAGGTTATAAAAACTAGTCTAAAAGGCAAGCGCTTACTTACTTTACACTTTAAAAGCAAACGTATTCACATCCAAGGCTGAAATATAAACACGTGTAGGCAGATACAATACCAGACTGTGGCACAGAGAATAGCAAGGTATAAACATTAGCTGTCACAGGCAAGTGTTTACTTAGTCAACAGCTTACAAGTGTGATAAACAACTCTATCATTGAAACAAGACTTCTTTGAAACGATTTATAACAACACAGGGATTGACAGAACCGGCAGTTGCCATTAGTAATTCGCGAAATAATAAGTAATAATCGGTGGATATGGTTAAAAATCGCTTATAATAGACAATAGACAAAACATGTTTATTACATGATCATAGAAAACAGTAATTGAGTCATTACATTTTTGTTTACATTACAAATAAAATTTATAGCAAAGAACATATTACATAAATAGGTCAGAGTTTAAAAACTTGTCTTCGTTGTAGAAAGGTCTCTCTTAGAGCCATTCATTCAGGGCTTCCTTGAAGTGTTTAGACTGTTGCTGTTTGATATTATCTGGAAGTTTATTGAAGTATAGGGCTCCTGTGTAAGATGGTTTTTGTATACGCATCGCTTATATATATATATGTATATATATATATATAGATGTTGTTAACTGAAAGTTACTGTTTTTAAATAAAAATATGTTACACAGACCCATTGTAATGAATTATTTACTTATTTGACGTTCAGTACAAGTAATCATACTAAAGTACATTGATAGTGCAATAATGGATTAATGCAACGTTATCGTCACAGTTTTCAAAATTATAAAAATAAAATCTTCTTTAAACATCAGAAGCCACAATAATGTTACTCTTACTATATTTAAAATATGTATCTGTACTCATTCAAGTATAATATCTTTAGGGTATTAAAGATCCGTATTATCTGATGAAAGTTGGCAATGAAAATATTTCTTGAATTCCTGTGAGGCACTTATTATGACCATATTATGATTTAGACCATAATGAAATGCAACGAACTAATATGATTCAGTTTAAACATCATGCAAATAATGGTTTCACTCGTGAAACAGTTTATGTTCCCCATTATAATTTAAATATTTTCAAAATTCCAACGAAAATTTCAACTTTTTATTATCTGTAGAGAACTCAATAAACTATGGTGTTATTTGATATATCCGTTTGGTGCTATGCAATTTATCCCAGGAAAATTACAAACACAGACTATACCTCGTGCAGTAAACATTTAATGAATTATTTACTTATTTGACGTTCAGTACAAGTAATCATACTGAAGTACATTCATAGTGCAATAATGGATTAATGCAACGTTATCGTCACAGTTTTCAAAATTATAAAAATAAACTCTTCTTTAAACATCAGAAGCCACAATAATGTAACTCTTACTATATTTAAAATATGTATCTGTACTCATTCAAGTATAATATCTTTAGGGTATGAAAGATCCTTATTATCTGATGAAAGTTGGCAATGAAAATATTTCTTGAATTCCTGTGAAGCACTTATTATGACCATATTATGATTTAGACCATAATGAAATGCAACGAACTAATATGATTCAGTTTACACATCATGCAAATAATGGTTTCACTCGTGAAACAGTTTATGTTCCCGATTATAATTTAAAGATTTTCAAAATTCCAACGAAAATTTCAACTATTTATTACCTGTAGAGAACTCAATAAACTATGGTGTTATTTGATATATCCGTTTGGTGCTATGAAATTTATCCCAGGAAAATTACAAACACAGTCTATACCTCGTGCATTAAGCAGGAAACATTTAATGAAATCCACTTTTCTCATTATTAACTAATAGGCAAAAGATATTTCCATTTCTGGTGGATTTTACCGATAATCATTGTTACAATGGAAATGGAATGTTTGTCATCCTTATTTATTTGCTATCTTGACTAGTGGTAGAATCAACTGCATGCTTCATTAATCTTTAACTATATATAAAATTTTGTTTTCTTTGTTACCTTAAATAAATATGACGTTTATTAAGCTTTATCTAAGCAAATATTTGAAAATCACAATTTTATAAAACGCTATTTCTTTTGTGTATGAGTACGCATTGCTTTGTGAAAATATTAGTAATTATATTTAACTAAACTATACATAATCTAACCGTAGTTACTATTAACTTTTCTATTACAAAGTCTACTTTACAACAAACTATTAATAAATTATTAGGCAAAATTTGTGTTATATTTGAAAATATATTTTGGATGAATTGTTCTAGTTTTACTAGTAGATTATTATTTTATACAGCCCAAGGCTATGACAAATGATTTTATTCAATGTGTTAATTATAAATAAACTGCACTATAAGTTATTTTTATTCTCATTTATGATATTTATATTACGTTTTAATTGGAATGAATAAAATAGTTAGAAGCATTAAAAAATGTATGAATATATATACTGTTAATTTTGCGGAGGATAATTCTTGATTGCAAATCTGTTATTTCTATATTAATCAAATTTGTGGTACTAATCTGGCAACATGCATGGAATTCTCGCACTTGTTGAATTATTACGATTAAAGAATAAACAATAGGTTTTCATAATTTAGGATTAAATAATGTTATAATGATTAAGCAGAATAAATGACTTAAATTCACTATAATACTTACCAATAGACGCTTAAACTATGCTATACATCTTTAGCTACAGATCAGTAGCGATTGTATTGCATTAAATAGCGCACACCACAGTCATTGTGTTCCATAATAAGCAAGCTCAAATTAATAAAAGACAAGATATCACATATAAATCATAAATATCATGAAATAAACACATAAATATAGCACTACTAAACTGTAAAGCGTCCGGTGTTATTAGTGTATTTACGGAAACGTTTTAATATCACAAACAAAATCGGAGACCACACTCCCCTGAGAACATTTCCACCACCACAATAGACCCGACTCTCGATACTTGGTTTCACGCGTTGTTAAACCATCCGTATCAGCGACCGCGAGCATGTCCTGCGGAAAATTTCAAACTCACAAAGTAAAAGTTTGTCCGTAATGTCTAATCAAACCGTAGTAACTTATAAACTAGTGTCTATTATCACTCAATCGGTTTACACATCTCATTATTGGCTAAGGGTTAATGGCACTGATCAGTTGAGGGTGTTAGCAATTTTATTTCTGCCTGTCTATCTGGTTCATTACTAGTGTTTTACTACTAGTGTTATACCTTGCTTGCTATCCTCTGTGGAACAGTCCGGTATTATATCTACCGAAACGTGTTTAACAAGCTAACATAATATATAGTTTAAATTTTGCATCCATCTATAAGCAACCTAGACTTCAATGAAGATGTATGTCACTCCATGTGATTTTTCTGAGCGTTAGCAAACATTATTGTATTTGTCTTAAGTATAAAGATGATGGAAACAAGAAATTACAGAATGAATATATTTGCGAACAAACTGGTTATAATCATATTATAAAGCATACAATCATTATATATTAATCTGATATATAATCATATAATCTATGATATATAATCATATAATCTATGATATATAATCATATAATCTATTATATATAATCATATAATCTATGATATATAGTCATATAATCTGGTATAGTAATCCAATAAAATGAGTTATTACCTAGATATTTCGGTAATTAACCTTTGCAAAGCCTGTTGTGTGTCACTTGGCGTATCGAGATCTTTTGTGGGATTAAATATACACGTAATTTAATGTTTTAAGCTTTTTAACAATAAAGGGTTATTTTGGATTTGGACGCTCTTGAGAAGAAATTAGATTACATGTTTTCGCGCACAAAGTCACGCACGCAAGCACCTACCGCAAGCCAGGCCAGCCTTTGATCGTGAACTGAATTGTTACCGTTGCACGTGTTATCTCTTTTATAAGTCGATAACACTTCCAAATAGATTTTCCTCGGGTATTTCATATGTGACAATTCAAAATCTTTGTGGTTTATCTCTTCGTGTATTAAAGTTAACAGTTTTAAACTTGTAAGCACAGGACGGCAGCATTTGCCGTCTCAAGTTGGTGTTTGGCTGATTAATAAACTCCCTGAATGCATCAAAACATACAGATAATTTAAATCACATTCGAGCTCGATTGAAGCACTATCTGGTAGCGTTTGCGTTTTTACTCTGTTTATGAGTTTATGGAGAGTTGTTGGGATAACTAATTGGTATAGGCTTTAAATCTGCCAACTTTCGGATCTATTGTACCAAATTGAATGTTTGTGTGTGTGTGTGTGTGATGCTTGTAAGTAAAAATCTATGTAAATATTAGATTATAACTTTTACTTGACATTGCAAAACAATGTATTATTTTCAAAATGCAAAATAAAATGAATTTCAATTTGCACTTAACAAGGGTGTTATAATTGAAGTGCTCAATTTGTTGCTAATACATTATTTTGAATTGTCAACAGTAGGGAACTGAAATAGGATATTAAAATAACTACCAAGACTTAATAACTGTATAAATATCAAGGGCACCTCGATCAAAACCAAAATAAAATATATATCTATTTCTATCTTTATAAAGAAATAATTCAACGATTCTTTCATGGAATGGCACAATCCTTAAGTAGGCCTTAATTAATTTAGACCAAAGGGATATATATCTAGAAAGCTTAGGTATCATCATCGTATACCAACTTCTAAGAAAAAATTATTATCTTATTGATATTAGGTATTTTATTATCTATAAATAGGTGCGTATTAATCACAGTGTGACTGTTTGTCACCTAAAGACTGCCTATTTGGACATGTTAGTCCATTTTTTAAACTGAGACATTATTACATACCAACAGTCGCACTACAAGTGATAGCGAAGCATCGTTCAGAGGCTGGATGTTAGTTCAACCGTTATCACTGTAACAGGTTTACCTATCCTTATATATATAATGTATATATAAAAATATGTTTTCTATGTTTTGATGGGTTTGAACATGGTTTATTGAACATGTACTCATCTATAGCTGAACTTACTTGCCTAAATATTAAGTGATGAAAATCTTGAAGTTTGATGAGGAAAGAAAAATAATCAAAATAATTTAAAAGAAATTCATCAGCTAACCATATACATACCGAGGCTATATATACACCAGACTTGGATGAAAGTCATGACTAACGCCTTTAATCGTGTAATAGTGATTTGAAAATTATTTATGTATCCCATTGTTAATCTTTTATGTGTCAAAGTAAGAAAAGTATCATTACAGTTTCTATTATTTTTATACACTCCTATTTTAAAGTCCACCAAAACAAGAGCAGCTGATAATTAAATTTTCGAATTTGAAATTCTTCCATTGGTTTCATTAAAAATCATATAGTATACTTATAAAATAAAATCCGCCTCCATACTGATTATAAACAAGTTTACATTACAGTGCAAAAACATTATATATTTGACAAAGCACAATACATTAAAACTTTGTAACAATTACAGTGCTTTGAATAAAAATAAATAGAGAACAATCGTGTTGTACATTTAGGAAGGAGTAATATTCTATGTAATCCAACAACTTTTTATAAATTGCAAAAATCTAATATTGAAACTTTACTTATAGACTTTAAGCTAACGCAGTTTTGAATTTGTTAGGACAGTTATGACCGTTACATTGTTGCCAAGCGGTGTAAATAAAATTTTAAAAAGCCAAAATGTACATCATAGAGCAATGAAATGGATTGGACATACTTTGTGTTCATAAAAACTTATATCACACTACATCTTGATATACTTACACCAAAATATGTCTCTAGTAAGCATATTATGCAGAACTCCTCTCTTATGTCAATTTTCGAGTTTAAATTTGATTCTATAAGGCCTTTTAATAATCTGCTGTAATCTGCGTTAAAAAACACCTAAAGACGGATGTTTTGAATTAGTAACCGCGCAGCTCTGCGGTTCCTGGTAATGAGGATTAGCGAGTCTTGTGTGTAATCAGTACAAGGGCAGGATGTAAATCTCGTATTTAATTCTCTAAAAGATCTTTTTTCCTTGACATAGAAAATTTTTTACACAAGAACTGCTTGTTCTCAATATGCCTTGCTCAATTTCACAGATAACACCTAATTTAATGCAGTTGCTATAGACATCATGAATATTCGTCTATTACTATCACACTAATGACTGGAGGAAAATCCATTGTAATAATTTTAATCATAACTTTAAGATTCAAAGACCACCATCGTTAGAAAAACTTATATTGGACCTATAAATACAATGCCAATCGTAAAATTAAAAGTTATTCATACGAAACTTGGCTTCGATATAAATTGCACATTGCTTGGATGAGTTCGTTCCAAACCTTATTCAAATACTAAAAAGATAATGTTTCTGGTATTCCTTCCCATAAAACTTGCAATTTATAAACCATATGTATTCAATTAAAATTATGCGTGACCGTTCCCTACATTAATTTGTAGAATTTTCTAACTAAAATCATGGGATAAAATTACTATTATGCAACTTTAAATTTGTATTATAAATTGATAAATAATTATTGATACATAAAAGCCCTCTAAAATACCTGTTAGTGTTAGAAAATAAATAATGAAATGTATCTTGTAATATAAGCAAAGTATTTAAGAAAATGTAATAAGAAGCAGAACTGTTATAAATGCTTAAACTGGATTTAGTTCACCATGGAATATAAAATTATGTTCCAAAATTTTACAATCAGTAAACTATTTACCTAAGTTGTGTTCGACTAATGCTCTGATGATAATTTCTAAAAATTGTATTGCTTGTTCATCCTATATAAACCTGTCATTATTAAAACATTTTGCTGCATTATATATTATTAATCTTATCTAATTAATTTTATTAATTACAATTGTTTTCTGCAATATTTAAATATAATTATTTATATTTTCTTTTATTTAGAAAAATGTTTAAATTAAAATAGTATGTAAAGTTAAATTTTTAGGTACTCAAAAAAGTATTTTGAAACTTAGCACAAAGAATAATATAATATATTTGTTTGCCTTTAATTGCTAATAACTAATCTTAGTTAATTTGGAACAAGTCAAAATTGTTGAGGCAGATGTGCTACTTAATCTGTGCGGCAGATTAACTTTCTAAGAGCAGGATTTGAAATTGTTATAGAAGAATAAATGTTAAAATTCAAATTAACATGTAATTCTTTTAAAAAAGGTCATACATCAAAGTAATGTAAAATTTTCCAAAAATGCTTTTAAATGTACATCAGTGTAAATATAAAAGGACCAATTCATAGGAAAGATTACTATTTAAATAAGTTAGTTAACATAGAGTTGCTAGTTACAGATTAAACAAACCTGATATGAGTTTGGATTATAAATAAGCTCATATAAATATTTTGGTATTAAAAGTTGTATTAATTAAAACTTCCAATTAATTATACTGTCTAGATTGAAATGAAAATAATATTAGATATCCTAATAATTATAAATAACAACGTGAATAACTGTAATGAAGGATTTTTTATATTTAATTTTTTCTTCACGAAAATGTCCTAGAATCGTAAAATATATTCTTTCTTACATAGGTTTCGCAGGAAAAATATACGAAATTAAAAGTTTATAGTTAGTTTAATTATCTAATAATCAACCTGGAGCTTTACTAACGCTCCAACAAATCTTTTAAAGTAACTTACTTGCAAAATTTTCGAAATATATTTTGTTCATACAGTGAGTGTCCCAGACCATCCGCCCGCTATTTATACAAGGAGAAAGGTTTGAGCTAGAACTACTAAATAAATTGTACACCTACTAAATAAGCTATCGGCAACATATAAAAATTAGAATTATTGTTTGAATTTATTGGCTGTTACTGAAATAAAGTTTCATGGGCCACATTATTGAAAATTTCAAATGTAAACGTATATAAAAAAATATATTCATTTCAGAAGTACAGATTAAATGATATTAAATCATGTTTCAAAACAACGAAACATTAGAATGTCTAGAACTAGGATGTTTTTTTACGTTTCCCACTTCCAAATCAGGGTTAATTTGTACTTTGGTTTAATATTACTTTACATAAATAACAATTAAGGAGTAGTTATTGGCTGAGCGTTAGCAAAAGCCAATCACTCAAAGGGCATAAAAAATCTCATTACTGTCTGCCTGCCTACCTGCCTGATTGTCTGACCAGATAGTAACTTTAAGTAAATTATAGACTTAAAGTTTTGCATAAAGCTTCATATTTATATGACGAACAGCGAGTTCGACGATGGTCTATGTCCCTTCACTGGATTTAGCTAACGTTAGTGAATAATTTTACATTTTTCTTCTGGGTAACTATGATGGCAACGAGTAAATACAAGAGAAAATAAGCAAACACTGATATGAAAACCCAGTTTGAGGAAAACAAATTATATTTCAATTGAGAAGATATCTCGATAAAGATGTCATCTATAAACTTAAAATTGTGTACGAAAGTTCATTTCTACGTAGATAAGGATGATGGTGTATGTAAAACTATGAGTTTGGCTGAGCGCCGTTAAAACCTGCCACTCACATTAGGCTGACGCAATTTCTCTTCTTTTTCCGGTACATTTTAAGTATTTTTTGTATATGTCTGTGTTTCCATTTATATATAATAAAATGAGCTCTACACTTGAAATTGTTTATTAAATCTTGGCGAACCTTAATACGCGACACGTGGTAATTTCCACTCCTACCTCGTAATTAAATATGTGAAAAGATTTTACCTGCAATTTTTGTATAACGGTTAACTCTAGAGACAGCTTTTCTTACTCTAATAAGCAACGTAAAAAGAGCTTTAATATTTGATGGAATTTTTCTTAATAATATTAATACGATACACATTTAATAATATTTTTATATTAAATAAATGGATTACTAGAACTTAACCAGTAATACAATATAACTGTAATAAATTATTGTCCTTTGAGAAGCTACCTTATTGCAAAATGGCAACGTTATTTATAAATTCTAAATGAACTACTGTCGACTGAAACTATATTTGCTGCTCCTACTCATTTCCTGTGCTTTCAGACTCGCCACGGGCACGTAAATCTAGCTAGACCTAATATCAAGCTTCTCTTTAGTGCCCGGCCTATTGTTTCCCTATTTTCTCTTAGTCTCAATATTAAACCTTAGTAAACATGTATCTTTACTTCTAATGCATATTCTTTGACCATTACAGGCATTTGAATGTGTATAATAATAACGCGATTTAAAAGCTTAAAAATAAAAGTGTTCTATGTATCATGCGGAATATTCACTTTTATTAAAAACGTAATTGCATCAAATATACTTGTTAAAAAGTTAATCTGGTAGAATTTGTACATATCATTTGCTACTGAATATCGAAAAAAGAAAATTTGTTTGTTGAATTGAAAGAAACCGGCATGTGACATGCAAAATTATGCTCCATATTTTTGCAATATAAATCAAACAATACATTTTAAGAATAAAGTACAGTATTATTAAAAATTTTAAATGTACATGTAAAGCACAAATAAATATATAAATACAAATTTGTATCAAGAATAAATATAAACGACGATTTCTCCCTTTTAAAATCACTAAGGCTATGCCACGCCTGAAGATAAACCTCTATAATATTCCTTGTTGTTCCAGGGCGGACTGGGTAAAGATATTGTTCTCACATTCACAGGATCTTGCTATTGCAGATAATTCAACGTTGATTCTCATTATTTGTATTCTTATAAATCAGTGATAGTGTGCAATTGATACAATCCAATTGATTAGGAAGCTGTAATACATATTTTAATATTATTTCACTAGAAGCGTATACCACAGGAAAATCTGAAATTCCAACTTAATAAATTTACTTACTGCAATTTTCATTGTTGAAGTGGTTTTTAAATTTTTTGCTTTCAATAGAAGGTAAAAAAAATGTTTTTATTAAGTGTACTATATGGTGGCAATGATGGTACCTGGTATATACCCTCTATCCCAATCAAAATATACAGGGTGTACATAAAGTCCTGCACGGGTATAATATTTTCTGAACAATAACAGATAAAGAAACAAGATTTGGTACATCAATACTACACCTAAAAATCTACTTTTTGAAGGAACTATCAGTTTTCTGTAATATCATGGGGACGTCCCACAAGGAGTCAGAAGGAAATCTTAAATAGGAGCATAGGTCAATATGGAAATCATTTTAAAGGGCTTATCTAGCAGAGTTTAATGCCGCAAACCGCACTCAAAAAGATTGATCCAGTACAAAATGGCGGCTGTTCAAAGATTTTACTTGGTTACATTTTATTAGTAGCCATAACCCCAGTAAAGCAAAACTGCAACCAAACGAATTCTGCAGCTAACTACTACATTATGCTTGTCAGTTGTACAGAAGTGAATTATGACATTAGTTATCCTCAAGGGTTACAGATTTGGTCCTAATATATTGATAACGGGGAAAAACCTGATAACAGTAACAATTAGAAATCTCTTATCTTTGGGTCGCAGTTAGGACTTTCCTATTAGCCAGTCTATTCATAGTAGGCTATTCTAGTTTTCTTGTTTTAGTAGTGCTGTCCATCCATTTTATCAGTGCGCTTTAGTACAAAAGAGTTTGTCGTATTGCTTGTAGTTCTCAACTACACTATGTCGCTTGACGAACGTGAACGTATAACACTTCTTATGATGGTTGGGGAAATAACAGACGATCATACGAGGAAGCATGCCATTTATTTAATGACTACTTTCACGAGAGGCAGCCAATTTCTAGAACAACTGTAGGGAGAACTGTTCAACACTTTATGAAAACAGGAAGTGTTTCCGATCGTCATAGTTCGCTGAGATTTCTAATTGTTACTGTTATCAGGTTTTCCCCGTTATCAATATATTAGGACCAAATTTGTAACCCTTGAGGATAACTAATGTCATAATTCACTTCTGTACAACTGACAAGCATAATGTAGTAGTTAGCTGCAGTAGTCGTTTGGTTGCAGTTTTGCTTTACTGGGGTTATGGCTACTAATAAAATGTAACCAAGTAAAATCTTTGAACAGCCGCCATTTTGTACTGGATCAATCTTTTTGAGTGCGGTTTGCGGCATTAAACTCTGCTAGATAAGCCCTTTAAAATGATTTCCATATTGACCTATGCTCCTATTTAAGATTTCCTTCTGACTCCTTGCGGGACGTCCCCATGATATTACAGAAAACTGATAGTTCCTTCAAAAAGTAGATTTTTAGGTGTAGTATTGATGTACCAAATCTTGTTTCTTTATCTGTTATCGTTCAGAAAATATTATACCCGTGCAGGACTTTATGTACACCCTGTATGTTGTATTTAAGTTGCCAACAAACTTGGGTTCGAAAATTTTTTTGTAATTTTTCCGTTAGGAAATAAATAATTCTATCTTCAGTTATTTAGTAAGAGTTAACTAAAATAAAACATCAAAATGCATTATAAGATGAAGCAATAATGTAAAAAGTACTTATTTTATAATGTATAAGCTATAAATACTTTTCAGAGTTTTATGACATATTTTGGTTTAATTAAATTCATCTGTTTATTCGTTGAGGAATATTTATGTTAAGATATTTGTAAACATTAAATTTTTTAACTAAAGGTGTCCATATAAAATAAATACAAATACATTTTGGTTTTCATTTTGTCAGCTCTTACAATGAGCCTCACGCCTTATTTATTTGTTTATGTATATGCAAATAATAAAAACATATATATATATATATATATATATATATACATTTACACAGAGCTTAATGTACTAAGATTAAATTAGTTAGTAAGATAGACTTATAGATAGGTCGCTTCTCAATCGCGGACTAAATAGAACAGAGGGGTAAGATTTCCATTGCATGATTTGACATTTCTTTACAATGATTTTATCACGCTGCCAACATTGTAACTAAGAGCAATAATTGAACTAGCCACGTCTTCAACGAAAGTAGATATTTTTAATGGGGATTAGGACCTAGTTGTTTCAAAGATCCAAATTCATGTACTCGTATAACTGTATTCAATTATTGTATATCATAATTTCATTTATAAAGGTTACTATGTTTATATATTTATTGGTTCTTAGATGTAGGTGTTCTTGTAACTGGACTATTGTTTTGTTCTAAATAATGTCTAGAATTTTTTTTAACTTATCTCTATTTTAAATCTCAACGATTTGGTTCAGTGAAAACGATAAGAAAATAAAATGGAAAAGAAGAGTGAAACGTTGACAAAGGCTATTTAAAGACGCTTAAATAACATTAAAACTCATACTTATGCAATTACAATTCTCTTCCATAGAAAAATATGCAAACCGTATTGCACTACTATTTACAAATATTGGTGGTATAAGTGATCTTCTTGGCATAAGTCTTCCAATGGTTAGGTCTATAATGAAACAAAAAGCCTATTTCGCCAATGAACCAAGACTCAACAAAAGCAACATATTTAGAGTGAGAACATACTCGAACTTTTCTAAATTTTCTTTAGCCGCATTTGAAATCATTGCTTTTTTCTTATAGACAGGGTGGTATTACAGAGAACCAAGCCCTATACATCGATTGTCTTTAGTGGTACTAAATTTCAACTCCTGATTAAAGAGTTATTCTTTTTATCAAACTATAGGCCTACTAGTAGGTTATTATGTAAAAAACTGCATTATTGGCATTATTCAATATAATAATATCTGTAATTAGGTTTATTTTAATAATCGAAACCAGAAAAAGAAAGAATACATTACATTATTAAAACAACGCTACTGTGTTTTAGGATTTATTGTTTATAGCTCAAATTTGTGAACCAACTTATTGGTTCTAAGAAACTACATTAAAAATATGAAAATAATATAATGATATGATATTACATCTACAACGTAGATACAATTTTGATACTGATGGAAATATAAAACCAATCAAAGAAGTATATTTGTAATGTGATGGTCAAAGTATTACAAAACTATTGATTTTTATGAAACCTCACACATACGTGTTACATATGTTACATATGCATTACTCGTCATTTCAATTCTTATGGATTTAGAATACGTTCTTGAGCTTGTTTTCGGCTCACTACTGTGGCACTTGGTGCTCTTATGAGTTTCTAGATCAGATTTATTATTTCTGCGGTCGTTACATAGTTATCAGGTCGGAGCTCAAGGTCACGGTAGGTCCGGCGCTTGGTACAGGACACCGCTGCTGCAAACTGTGCTGATGGCCGGACGCTTTAGTGTCAGTCAGTCCATTCATCCAGCAACGCTCAGCAATAAAGACTGAGATAACTAGTTTCATTAATGTGCATCTTTAAAATAGACCAGGGTACTGTAAACTCATGATGGGGGACATAATGAAAAAAACCTTATCTCAATATCTGGATGATGATGCCTAGATCTATAACATAGGATGAGGCTATTGTCTGCGTTAATCTAGATCGTGACTGGAATAATGCCTTACAATTTTTTATTTATATGCCGAGAGAATATGAGAGAACTTATGTTAAATTTTTTAGATTATTTATACGAAATAGCTGCACATTTGAACCTACTACCTTTTAACTTATCGTAAGAGTAAAATATACATAAGAAATATAATTATTACTATTATGAAAGAAGTTCGAGTTAAAAGTTTTCAGATACTTGTCTGAAATAACTATCCACGTGTAGCATGAGTAGCTTTCCCTCTTTTACGAATCGTGGGTGAAAATTTAATATGTAAATTAATAACTAGAATATTTTTGATGAAATATCAAACATATAAATTTAAATAAGGGTATATAATTGTATTTATAACAATGTTAAAAACATTCCTTCTCTGGCTCTCTCCATCCCCTGTTTGATTATTTTTCAGTTTGCAAAGTATGTATGATCCATTATTCTTAGTCATTACAACATTTTCATTCCTGATTAAGTTCAAGTTTGAATGTTTTTGGGTCGTGATGGTCGTACTTTTATTTGTACTCACTTTTTTGGTGATGAACAACTTAAAGTATCTGCGGGCGAAGAATTTAGCCAGAGTAATTCATGATTCTATAGGAACGGTTTTAGATCTTGTACTGCTCCAATGTTACCACATGAGCAACCTGAATGGATTTTCTTTACCTTGCAATCTCTGGAAGGTGCTATGTTTAGTTGGTCCAGGTTCAAATTAGTTGCATCTCTAATAGAAGAGTAGTTAGAAACATTACAGAGTAATCATTCGTAAGCTAAACGTCGTACAATATTACTGAAAATAAAATAAAATAAATAATTGTTCTAGTTCTGATAAGAACTAAAATTGAACATGATTGAATGTTTTGGCAATACCACTATATAACAGGTCGGTTAAAGTACATCTTAAAAGAAAAATACTTCTTCATGAAATCTGAAGCAAAAGATTACAATCGTAAGCGAATACCATGTAAGCGGCTAATCGGAGTAAAGCTGGATGATTAGGAAAGAGGCGAGTAAGCAGCTTACTCAATGCCGCGTCATAACGGGACCGCGCAAAATTCTCTAGCTGTAACTGGAAGGCCATCTGATAAATTTCCTTATATACTAAATTAAATACTTAAAAATCGGTCATTATTTTCGTTTTGGGAATCTAAAAAATCAGTTAGAATAGAATTTTATTTTTCCGTAGCTAAACTTCACTACATTCGATTAAGGCACATTTTAAACTCCAGTGACATTTGCTATATGAATAAGTATTTTGGACATCTCTTATGAAACGTATAGTATCGTTTATTGTCTAACTTAGCAAATTAGTAATTAAACATGAATATGTATTTCTATTAATTATTACAAATACGGACGTATGTGAAGACAAATATTAGTACATAGATTTAGGAGAAATTGGTGAAAAATATTAATATCATCATATAAAAGAAAATTCGTTTAATATAAAAAGAGGCAAATTAGTCGACAGTTAATCGAGTCAGAACAAGGCAGTGTAACAGGGAAGTTGCGTGCCACACAATTTTGGACTTACACGAACAAATTCCAGCTTCCGTAGTAAAATGAAAATAGCTATGACAGTATTATTATCTAGCTTTTATTATAGATGGCAGTATTAACGAATCCAATGCATTCTGTTTGCTCTGGATATAATTTAATCAAACGTATTTTATAATGACAAAGTTCTATTTAATAAACAAAGTTGTGATCGTGTTTATGTCAAATACTCGAAATTAGTCTCTTTTTACATTGTAAGACATCATAGCAATTATCAGAAAACATACAAAGCACTAGGATATTTAAGTACTTGATAGAAAAATACACGATTTCTATGCATGCTAAATAAGTGCCAACTGATTTAAGAATACAAATTAATGGTCCTAAATTTTGGAAAAATATATTTTTAGAATAAAACTAATTACTAGTAAAAGTACACTGATTTTCATGCTTTCGTTATAGACTTTATGATGGTTTTGCCAATATCTTAAGAATTATTAACGACTCCTTTAAATTTCAAATTAATCTCTTTTCAAGTGCATATCATATTTAATAAAAACCGTGTCTACCCTTATTGTTTGAATATTTTATCTTAGACGAATTGTAAAGATTTTACGTGTGTAGTATTTGAGTTTATTAGTATACGTAGACTAACACAAAAACTAGTGGTAGGACTGAAGTCTTGCCTTCTTTGTCTATCTTAAAAATCTTTAATTAAGGTAGACAAATAACTACTACGAGAACTATAAGGTAGACTTTGTCTACTAATGTAAAGTAGCATTAAAAGCAAGAACATATATCTACATATTTTTGATATTTATTTCAATGTTTTATAACAATTATACTGGTAAGAAGAATTGTTTCAGCATTGACGTTCAGATTTAATTACGGTACTAACACATTATGTATACTCTCTAAAGAGTTTAATGTATTTTTACAGTCATTACAGTGCTTGATTGCACTTATCATGATTCTTATCTTACAACATTAATTTTTAAATTGATTCTGCTTGCATTGATATGTATGACTGAATTTCTTTAAATACGGTTTAATGATCGTACTTCTCACTTAGTATGAGAACTTTTTTATTCAAGTATTCAATTAAATAAATTAGGTTACGGGTAAAGACAACTAACATAAATAATCTATTTACAGCACTAATCTAAATTGTGACAAAATATACAATCACGAGTAAGGTACTGTATTTATACAACTAAAAACAATGTAAAAATATTCATACAGTTTTAAACATTAAATAAATATAAATAAATTTCTTTGTAGAACAGAAATTTATGTTGGGGAAAAAGTTTTAAAAACTATAAAACGCTTTTTAAATAATTCTACAAATGTCCTTTTAAAATTTAACTAACTTATATTTATTTCAGAAATGTTATATATATACAGCTATTATGAAGTATACAGTGAATTATAACTACTTAATTTAAAAACATATACTGTATATTAAGCTTACTGTAGTTTAATAAATTCATGTAGAAGAAAAAGAAACACAGTAAAGTATTATTAAAATGTAATAAATTCTGCATCTGCCTGTATTTAATCTAAACTATTGATAGAGTTGAACAAAAAGAAAACTTACATCATTGTAGTATTATTTTACAAAGTTATATGACACTTATACTTTACTGATCTGATTCTATAATCTACGTAATGTGCGATTAACGTGCATAGTAAGATAATGGCGTAATTCGTATTTTTCTTTGTTTAGCTTAATGAAATGAAACGCAGATAACAAGTTTAGCGGCAGAAACAGAACCTGTAAAGGCCACCTGTGGTCCGGCTTTAATGGAGAACGCTATTTGTGTAATTTGAACGTGTGGTCCACATGAAACTCACTCACTCCTGCAATATTGTTGCCATAACGTTAGCTAATGTCTTTGATATAACAGTCGGTACAAAATAATTCATCCACATTATGTAGTGGTATTGAAATCGTTTGATGCTTCCCAGTCATTCCGCGAAATAATGGGATCAAAGAACACAACTTATATTTTAGTAGAGAGCAATACAATAATAAAATAATAATTTACTCATATTTTTATGGCAATGTTTACTGCGGCATGAGGCAATAAACACATTTCCAGAATCTTCTTCGTGTGTTTATTTTCGATTTTGTATCACATTTCTTTTTTTCTCTAAACTTTATTGAATACAATATGCATGGGTCTGGACTCATCTACAGACTAATCATGATAGTAGGAGGATGGCATTTTAGACAGAGAAATGAATAGTGTTTAAATATTGGAAAAACATTTTAACTTTACGTTCGTAAGTTCCTGCGTACTTATCACTACAATATACTCATTTAAATGAATAATAGTTACTTGTATTTATGATTAAGATGTTTTGTTATAATTTAATTTGTGTACATCAGTATTTACGGTGAAGATAATACGGAATATTGTAGTAAAAAATTGCTAATGAGAGTGATTTTTTTGTCATCAATATCTTATGCATTCTCGGTTCCTTTTCAAGATACACTTCATCGTATCAAAATTACTTTCTTAAAGTTTTAATGCCAAAAGTGTATTTATTTGTTTCTTGTGTATCTGTGCAGAGTTCCTTTCCCAAATACTACATATTCTGGTATGTATATATATATATATATATATATTCTTGTATATGATTGTAATTTATTTTTTTGTGATAACGCCTTTAGTCTACCTGGCCTCTCATAGCTTCTTTCTATGGAATGTTTTTTTTAGTTAACTTTGACTTTAAGAGCTATAATCTTTTGGCACAACTAATCGAATAAGAATTCTTTCTTTAATGTTAGCTAAGCAAAATACCAAAGATTAAACCAAAGCATGGCACACAAGATTCAAATAAATCGTGTTTAACATGTTCTTGTAACATAACACGCCGCTGGAAGAATTTCTTTATATGCAAAATTATTGAGGCTCTTTACATAAAAATACCATACATAACGCTATGTCAACCTTTGGTAGGGGTTAGGATACTTTGGATACCGTTATCAAAAAAGAACTAACTGTAAAACAAAAAAGATTTTAACAATCAAATAAATCCCAGCAATCAAAATTTGTACACACACCATGATACTAAGATCTAGGACTAAAACATACGGCCCGGAAGCGGAAGCTTTTGCTCCTTCCCCCCTTCCCATACATTGCCTTGCTGTCTCATTTATTTAGATGACATTTTGCGGGGCCGCAGGGAGTGGAAATACTGATTTTGTTCTTAGTATCCCACTTTATCCTGTGCTGGTGAGACGTGTGATAGTGCTCTTGACTTCTCAGGTTCGTGAATTGCATCCTGGGCATTGACAACCCCTGGGTCCATTTTGCCTTGTCTGGACTCCAAACAGTTTTCGGCTATGTTTAACCCGTTTTTCTCTTCTCTTATTTGTCTCTTATTTTTCTTTCACGTTTCACGAAATAATATAACCCGGAGAATTAGGCCCAAGATCTCTTATTGGTATTACTGTAGGAAAAACTTTCCAAGAGGTCGGTGCATTCTACGGCAAAAATCAGCGAGAGGCTGAAAGTCCTTAGATACCAGAAGGTTCTGTATGTCCTCATTTCCAAAAGCCTAACAACCCAAATCAAGTAACCTCGAACATGGCTTCTGCTTGGATTAAACAATGAACTTGTTGTTCATGTACTTCATGTTTTAGACTTCCAGCCTACTAATCTTCCTCTTTTCCGACTACAGCTGAACTGTCGAACCAAGAATGCTGACGCCCGCGTTTATGAGACAAGTTCATCATAATTATCAATTTCGAAGGTACAATCCATAGAACACTGGAATATTTAGACTCATTCTATGCTATCATATTTTAGTTCATTCATGCCCTATTTGGCAGCAACGGGGCAATATTTTATTTTATTTTACAAAATAGAAGTGGTGTTTGTACGTTTATTTGCCAATATTAAACATATACGTAGACTTTGAATTTCGACTATTCATTACTAAGACCTCAGCAGTATACAACCCTATGTGTATTGTCCATTCGGTACAATATTACCAATACTTGTATATAAATATATTGAATTTAATCTCCATCATGTATGAGACATTTTACAATATGTCTATACCATTCATGGATTTTTTTAAATTTATACCCTAACGAGTAATCTTTCGATATTCAAATATTATTTTTTATGAGTTACAATTCTTTATTCCAAAAAATTAGGAGATTTAACACCAGGATTCTTCCATCATCAACATAAACTTCAGGAGGTCGAATAAATGGACCACAAAAGCGGTTGTGGGTTTTTATAGTCAGGTATTCTTCCTACACTTTGTTGGCTGAACTAAATAAATGCATATCAAATGAGTGGTGTAGCTTCTGCCGAATCAATTAGTCTCTAGTTTGTATATTTTACTGAACATCCACTGCGGGCACAACAATAATTTATAAGTTGTAATGTGCTTAGATTTATATGTGAACTATTGTATCATTATTCTTAAATAGAAATATAATGTTCTTCTTGAAATTCGACAAGCAGTGTGCTTTAAACTTGCATATTGGTGTATTTACTTGGAAGTATATACATAGTTATCACAGCTAAGAATTATTTTGACAAACCTTTGATTATGAGAGTTTGCTTTTTTGTTAATATATTTGAAAAACTTCTTAAATTATAAATTAAAATCGAAATTTTAAAACAGCGCGTCTATTCATCGTTGTTTTTCAACTATTATCTTTCTTATTGACATTAAAAATGTACCATTGAAAGTATAAAAGTATAAATTAAAATTCTACGAAGGCCTTACAAAAGATGTAAATCCAGGTAAAACTACTGCATATGATAAATGTTTGTTTATAAATTCTAGTTATTTATGAACTAAAAACAGTACTGTATTTAAATCCGCTTATAAGAGTGAAATACTTTTCAAAAATTTATACACAGTTTATTTTTGTATATATGAATACTTTTTATTCTGAATTTAACTCTATATTTTACCAATAACTTTCTTATACGCAAAACTTATCAATTTGAAAGTTATAAACGTCTATTTTTCTTAAGAAGACATATTAGAGAATGAAAAAAAAAAAACTAGGAATTAGAAATAACTTCGGCCACGATATTAATTCCAGTCAATTACAGGTAGATAATTGTGTGCCTAAGCATAGTTTGTAAGGTACCCACATCCAGGTAAAGTTTTGAAATGGTAAGTGTTTATTTCAGGAGTTCTTGTACGTATATTAAAGAGGATAGAGGACGATTGTGTTACAGTGATGAGAAACTCCAAGTTATCCTGATATCAGTCAATTATTTAATACACAAAAGTAGTAGTTTTGTGAGTACCATGAAACAACAAGAATTTTCAGTAAATTAAACTTCATAAGTTCACAACACGTTTTATTAAGATGAAAATATCTCAGCATTAAGATAATACAGAAACTCCAGATTTAACTTATTTATTCTGATAAATCTCATGTATTTAGCAAGTAGTTTACATCTTGATATTTATGCAGAACCTCAACCAAGAGAAAAATTCCAATTCAGGTATTCTTGATCTATATTCTACAAAAAACATTTATTTTCAGCGAAACAATAGAGCTCGTTGTAAAAACAGTTTCCAGCAAACAGGACATAAAAGCCTCCCTATTGTACCTTTGTCTGTAATATTTACATCAGATTAACATTATTTGTTTTGTTGTGTGCTCTTTAATTAAGTCCTCCGTTATTCTACAGAAAAACTTTTCATATTGCGGTAACCTTATATTATCACTATAACTTTACTGTAGTTCACTTTGGAACCTTATTATTTGAATCGTGTTGTTGGTTTACACTTAAGTCTGGTAATTTAGTTACAATATTTACATCATTGTTTAAGATACACATTGTATCAAACAATAAACATGTACAATAATTGTGTTGATTTGTATAAGCGTTGGACTCCGAATATTCTATTTAAATTAAGCAAATTACCAATCAAAATGAAAATAGCGTAAAAATATTTCTTAACTATGATCATAATAATATTAAAATGCATTGTTACTTCTTAAATTTGAATTTTATAAGTTGGCAACCAGGCAATTTGTGTGATACAGCCTAATCTAAGCTTGTCATTGGAATCTATTTATTTAAATCTATCGGAACGGTAACTTCTTTCATATTTTTTTTAATATTCCACTCAAATAGGCTGATAACCATGAATATTTATAATTTAATCATAATTTTCACTAGAAAATTACTTCTAAGCCCTTTTTCCAAGTATCACAAACACAGAATTTATAGCCATGTGAAAGTATTACAAAGGATGAGGATATTATAAATGTATTAGTCAGTATCGTGCTAAAAACAGTGGTTCATAGAGAACATAAAATGCTTACAATAGTGTTCTATGATTAAAAATCTCTAAATTTCACAAATCCATTTCAAGTTTTGCTCATATTCAAAACCTGAACTACAAAACAACTTCACTTTAATATATCCTTATTAACCAAGTGTATAATTATAATTCCCCCGACAGAAAATTATGAACGTATTCTGACTCTAGAATAAGAATAAGAATAAGAATCATTTATTCCATTGATCTGTTTACAGAAATAGGACAAGTCATTTTAAAATTACATACATTGTTAAAGCTAAAAATTACATTAACACAAAAGTGTTGTAAAAAGTTCACATGAAATTTAAGTAAAGTAGCAATAAATAAAAGTAATTATAGTTAGTTATAAACTAAAACCTAACATTAATATGGCAATTCATGAATTCCTCAATGCTGTAAAAAGGATTTTTCACTAGCCAATCATATAACTTTTTTTAAATATTTTAAAGGAAACAAGTCTCGCATCATCAAGCAGCTTATTAAAAAATTTTATAAAATTTAATTTAAACGAGCTTTTAGTTTTAGCTAGTCTGTGAGGCAATATATCAATCTTATTCCTTCCCCTAGTGTTGTATTGATGGATCTCCTGTCTTGTATGAAAAAGATTCAAATTAGATTTTGTATACAATAAAACTTGAAAAATATAAAGATTTACTATTGTGGGAATTTGAAATTGTACAAAAAGAGGTTTGCAGTGTTCAAGTGGGTTGGCTCCTCCAATATTACGAACAGCCTTTTTCTGTAGCACAAGAATGTCAATGACATGTGAAGAATGACCCCATACAAGTAGACCATACAATATGTGCGACTGAAAAAGCCCAAAATATGCCAATCTTAAATACTCTGGACTAACAAAACTTTTGAGTTTCCAAAGTAAGTAATTTACTCTAGAGATTTTGTTACAGACAGTATCTATATGAGTTGACCAGTTTAATTTTGAGTCTACATTAATTCCTAGGAGCTTGACCGATACCAAATTGATTTCCTGTTTGAGGCTTAAAGTAATACACTGTGTTTTATCCAAATTGCATGCTAGCTTATTTGCTGCAAACCATTCATAAGCCCTTTTCTCAGATTGTTGGGTAATTTGTGCCAAACAGTCTAAATTATGATGACTAGAAAGTAAGGTGGTATCATCAGCGTAAATCACTGAATGAGTATTGAGGTTTTTAGGAAGATCATTAATATAAACAATAAAGAAAAAAGGCCCAAGAATAGAACCCTGTGGAACACCAGTTTCCACGGTTTTCATTTGAGAGCATTTATTCCTGACACATACATATTGCAATCTATTGGAAAGATATGACTTAATAAGTCTTAAAGCACAATCACTAACACCGTAAAATGCAAGCTTATCAAGAAGAACATCAACAAGGACACTGTCATATGCTTTACTGAGGTCACATAAAACTAATGAAGAGGAATCCTTTTTTTTCAAAAGCCTCTAGGGTATGATCAATTATGTTTAATACAGCCGAAGTTGTAGATCTTCCCTGGCGGAAGCCATATTGACTATTTGAAATTAAATTATGAAACTCAAAATAGCCATTCAGCTGGTTGTACATAATTGATTCAAAAATTTTAGAAAATATAGGGACAATTGAGATTGGACGATAGTTATCTACACAATTTTTTGTCACCTTTCTTAAACACTGGAGTAACTTTTGACACCTTTAGTAAAGGTGAAAAAAATGAACTCAATGAAATTTCCCCTGACGTCAACACTAAAAATTAGTTCATTAAGCTGCTTTTTACTGAAGACGGATGCTGTCACGAAGTGAAACGGAAAAGCACAGAGTAAACTAATTATCTGCGACACAAAAGCACAAAGAGGAAACGTTTTCTAAATCACAAACAAGTATTTCTCTAAAAGCAAAAAGGAGGTTGCCTGTTCACATTAAATGGCTTATTGTCTATTCTTGTGAGAAAACAGACAAAACATTTGGTTTAGTCAATGAATGAATGGAAGAAAACACCTTTGTTCCATCCAGCGCTTCCCAATTTACTCATATTTTTAGAATAATCGTTATCAACAATATCTCAATTTATAACAGTAATGATACACAAGTATTATTTTATAACTAAACTTTAATAAGAAAAAATTATCTTATAAAAATATCAATAATAAACATAAAAGCATAAGCAAATATGTATAATACAATATAAATAAACCTTTTAACACTTTTTGTAAAATTTTATTTTTGTAACTGTGTACATTTCAAAATCTGTGATTTCAGGTAATCTATAAGCAAATAATTCGACACTATGCACTAAGTGCAATAACAGTATTGTAAAGCAAAACACAAAAATGTAGTCTCCTCTAGTCAGAACTGGTAGAATTCAATCCATCAACAACGAAGTCGTTAACTATAAAATGTAGCTTTTAATGTGGCAATATTATTGAGAATTTTGTTATAGGTATTTGAACCAATGTCGTAAAAATCTCATCTATTAATTCCAGCCAGTCACATGTGTCCTCTCTCTTTATGACAAGATGCGATTTTTGAGACAACAGATTTGCATCACACATACAGCTTACATAGGCAACAATAATTCTACATTGAGGCATGGTGACACGACCTTTTATTGGAGGTTGTGAATAAACCACAAAGTAGAATTATGAAGCCTTTGTATTATTCCTATGTAATGTCTATATAGGGGATGTTTCTGTTAATATTTAAGTTTAGATGAAGGTCTTTATGTAGTCATATGGCAGTTTTTAATAACTTCACAGTGAACTTCTAAAAGTCTATAGAATCATCAGACCATACATAATTTCATACAACACCACTGTAACTAGAAGAAGACTCCTCTATAACTATGTAATCCGCTTATTAAAGTTTAATATCCCCTAAACTAGCCCGTATGGCACCTCAGTTAAACTAAAAGTTTATGAATGTTAGCCGTTTATATTAACTTTCGAAAAAGATCGTCTCGGTTATTTCACAATATACAAAATTGGAATACACTGGTTGACGAGTAAAAGGCTTCACTACAAAATACATAGTTTCAGGTTTATAGATTCGGGTGTTACTTACTATAACAAATGTTAAAGTACTTAATATATGTAAAAATGTATTTATTCTATGATATTCTCATTGTCATCATGGTGTAAATCCAAACAAATGTAAAAATGTTCAATTACGATCGACCAAATCTCATAAAGTGACAAGAATCACAATTTATTTCAATTTGGCATGCAAAACATACGTTTCATACACAATTTCAGTTCTGTAGGTTGCTTTTTTTTCTAGATATTGTGCAGACACAATAAAATTTAAAAAAGAATTAATTCTAATCTCTCGAGGAATAAGATTCGCTAAAGCACAGCCAATATTAAGAAATTGAAATACTTTCACACATTTTCGGTACAGTATTTCATATAATTTCACAGCGTAAAAGGTATTTTTTAGTTCTACTCTATTTTAAGATGTTATAAAGCACATCTTTTAAAGGATAACATGATAATAACCAAATATTTGAAATGGTATTTATCTTGTTTTAAACTCATTGCCAATTTAAATTGTTTTTCCTAATTTATTATTTAAAATTATTGAAGAAAATATAAACTATTTAGAATAAACCAGAATGTTTAGGAAGATAAGGGAAATTGTTTCCTTGGTCATGATGCAGTTCCATCAGGACCACAAAAGGGCTGATGAACTCCTTCACTAACACGCCGACTGCAATGACTGCCTCATGATTTGACAACGCATAGCTTCGACCCATTTGCTAAAATAGTCATCGCCATCAGTGTGTACTTGTTTCCATACTCGGTCTCAGGAAAAGGCTACGTATTTCGATAGCTAAACGCTCGAAACGTGCTATAAACGTTGTAAATCTACAGGGAGGCCTTTTTCCGACGCAAGGAGCCATTTACTGATGTGCAGTTCCTGCACCAATCCTTAACGTCCATCGTTATGTTTGGCCAAGAAAACCTTTCTCGTGTCATTTCCAGGTTTTTATTCACTCCCAAATGGCCTCCTGAAACACTGTCATGCAGCTGCTGTTGTACGTCAGGAACTCGTTGCAGAGAAGAGTACAGAGAACTCTTTGCCAGTTAAAAATAATGTCCTAGTAACCAGGACGCCATGATAAACTTTTTGCATTATTGCTCTTAGGTCTAATATTGCGCTCTGCCCTTCGTCAATTTTCTCCTCGACTTCAGCATTTCTCACCGTTTGGCTTCTTGCTGGTATTATAAACACGGAGACTAATCAAGTCCGAGCTCTTGAGGTCTTCCCGGAATGGAGAACCTCTTCGCCGATATTCACCAGTTTCTTCTTTAAAACAAGGTCAGTCCAAAGATGGGTTGGCATTCAATTGCGAGTATAACGTTTTCCCTTATATTAGCTACCCATGCGCGATGCTTGAAGCAGTCTGCCCGATGAGAATAGTACCAGTCGTCTCTCCGTTAACTTGCGCAGACTCCCCTGTTGGAGTTCTTAACGTCCAGTTTGTGGAAATATTATATCCTTATTAGTTACAACGGTTAAAAATGGTTATGGTTGGAGCTGTACAGACTGTTCGCGCTTCCGGATAGAATTGCCACTTTTACTTTCGTACCAGGAACCTTTAGTCCAGGGGTCGACGGCCGCTCCACAACATCAGTCCTTTTTTATGCTTGTTCTTCCTAGGACTCACTTTGCTATTTACTTCGGGAATCCCTTTCCGCCTTCTTTAAATATTAGGCTTCACATTCCTTCTTTAATATTTCTAATTTTTTTTAGGTTTATATTGGTATCTACAACAAATCATTTATAAAAAGATTTCACCTTAATATTAAAAAATGAGAGCTTGCCTCATACAATAAGGAATCAGTTATTAAAATTATCTCAGTGGAAGTCGAGATTTAGTTGCTTTAAAAATTATGGTACAGTACTATAAGTAGAGTACATTGCATTTTTAGGCAATATGGAACACAAATGATAATAGACTAAGACTCTATGCTTTATTTTATTTATATTGTAATTGAAAATAAACCTATGATTATATTTTCATATATTGGTTGATGCAAAATTTGAAGTCAGTGAGTAAGAGATAAATCACCGCGATGCCACTACACTAGTGTTGTTCAATAAATAAAAGTTATTGGTTATTTCATCAGCAATATCGTGATATACTAGGGATGTATTGCTGTCCAAATCATTATTCGTTGTACTACCTCAAAGTTTTGTGTGCATTCGACCTAATTGAAAACTCAACGAATATTTCACCTACATATCCCTATATAAAGGTTTAATCTTAATTTAAGCTTGTAAAATATTACTGTCTATTAGAAATTAATGTCATTCGCCTTAGTCCCTTATTTTCAGTTTTAATAGGCTAATTAACAATTATTTACACTTGTATTAATATTACTTACTTGAAATGTAAAGAAAATTTAGTAGTTTAAGATATAGAACATATAAGATAAAAATAACAAACAAAAATCATAGATAGTAATAACTACAATTAATCTAAACTATTCAATAGGTTCAACGTATAGAATTCGTACATCTCCATCATATTAATTTACAACGTTCTATAACACTAATACTTTACTTGTCCGATTCTATTATCTAAGTAGTGTATGGTTAACATAAATACGTACGAAAACAGCTGAGTTGATATTTATCTTTGTATATTTTTATCAAACGAATCACAGATAAACGAATTTAGCAAAAGTAACGGAACTTGTAAATGTCACCTATGCTCCTTGGTGCATTATCCCTTTGGATGCGATTGACATCCAGAAAAACTTAGAAATTAGTTGTTTTTTAAACATACTTGTGATAGTATTTAGATCGTAGAGATTTATTTACATTAACATATTAAAATAAGTAAAAGTTTTTCTATTACATATTTAATAGAAGGTCAAACAACTTGTATTTAAGCAAAACCTGTGTTTGTGTTCCTTGAATAAGTGAATAATATAGTAATACTACACATATTTTTCCGTAAGTATATAAATTAAAATGTTTTAAAGATATACATATTTAAGATTTAAAAAGAAATGTTATTTTTGGCAAATAATTGAAGAGGAAAAAGTTTATATGTTTCTGCCCCATTTACTAACTTACATAACTTAAAGTCGGTAGTTTTAAATGATTGTATAAAACTAGTTCCAGAGATTCCTTTACAGATCCAGTTATATTATATATTAATATTTAATTATTGATAAATCTAAAAGCCATCAAATGGAAGCATGTTTAAATAAATATTAAAAAGTATCGGAATACTTTATCAATTTATTTTAAAGTAATTACAACTCTGCAAGTAGTGCCTCTCGTGAGAATTAATAATTAAAGTATTCATAGCTCTCGTCGCAGTAAATAGGATAAATTTTGTTACCAAAGGAAAAGTTTAATTTTTTTAGTAAAATAAAAAAATTAGCATTTGGAGCAGCCGGAGTGTATCAGGTAGTATGTATGTGTTCTGTTTTTTTTTTTACATTTTCTTTAAGTTTTGTCAATAAACCAAAAATTTGACACAAAGTTTCATCTGTTGCAGTTTATTTTTTGGTACATAATGTTTTTGGTAACAGTATACTAAGCGAGGTGGCTGAGTTTAGCGCCAGATCATGCAGAAGATTTGATGTGATATATTTTAGACTTCATGTCTTACTATGAAAGTCCGGCTCACATAACAGTATAACAAAAATGGTCTAACCACACCCTGCACATCTGTGGTGAGGCGATCATCACATCTGTTCACCGCAGATGTGACATTAGAGGTTCAATTTGAATTATTCGTACACAATCTAAATATTTGTCACGTGATTACTTTTAGTTATTTAAAATAGTTGTTCACTTTGAGGGCAGTAATTACTTATAACAGTTTTAATTTTGATAGTATCTGTTTGAAATGCATCGTTAATTATTGTGAGTACCTAAGAAGAAGGACCTTGTTAACTGATATATTTTTTAATTTCAAAGAGGATGTTTTACGTGTAGAATATTTTTAACGAAAAATTAAATTTCAATAATACTTTTTTATAATTTCAATAGCTTAGAGGCCTTAAACTGGCTACGTTCTATGAAATTTGTATCCTTAGTAGATGAATTCGGCAGTGTAGCTTACCAATTCTCGAACCCTTCTAAGCCATCCATCTGGAAACCACACAAGAGAAAGTAAAATATTAGGGATAAAGATTGGTGATACAACATTTTAAAGCCTTTTCCTGTTTGTTTAGCGATGCGGAATAGCTTAAATGTATCCATTCTACTTCAAACATTTGAACGGTCGTCATTTGAAACCTCTTACGTTTCTTTAAGTATTGAAATCTAATACAGATGAGTAGAAAATGTTTCTGAATCTGTAAATATTGCTCATTTAACGCCTTTTTGTGTATAACTTCAAAGCATATACAAACATCGATCCACTGCGTTGAGACATCTTGAACATTTATAATGGTTAATACTGGCTATCTATCTTATACAATTTATGTGTAAAGTATTACTTCCACAATTGACTTATTTTATATGATGAATTAAGAAAGTAGTGCTTTCTTATACTTGTCCTTATTTTATTGGATTCTATTAAAAATGTATGCACTTACGTCCACTATCTTGGATCGTTACAGGACATAAAACTTGTAAGAGCAATACCTTTTGTAATTGAGAAGTACAAATCCCTTTCCATTTAACGATTTTATTAACGGAGATGTAACCTTGCTATTTTAAAACTTTAAAAGCCATCATTTAAGCCTTAAAAGGAATATCAATTATGAATACTCAAAAAGAATTTAAGAATCCTTAAAGTTTTGTATAATAAAAGATGACATTGTTTTATGTAGTATTAATCAATCAAAATTAAAATTCTGCGCATACTCTAACAACTACTATTTCAAACAGTTTTATTGATTGATACTGTCTAATGAACTTATATAATGGTTTGCAGATCCTATCTTCTATATAAGTTTACACACACACACACACACACACACACACACACACACACACACACACACACACACACACACACACACACACACACTTACACAATGGTTCTGTGATCATGAAACCGTGGTAAAAGGAAATATATTATATTTTCCGGGATATTCATTTATGAGGGCGATTACATTAAGCATATTTATATGACATCTACCCAATAAGTGTGTCTAATGTAGTGTGTAACGATGAGTATTTATTCTTCCTCTATTGTAAGAAACAAAGCTTTGATGCTTATTTCCTCTCTATACTTTCAAAAATACTAGAGCATGCAAAAGCCTATGCTCAGAAAAAAAATAACGCACGCAGTCACTCCGTTAACGTATATATCATTTGATGGAGATCGGATATTGGATGTTTCCAATTGAAAAATGGACTATAGGAAACGATTTTACCCACCCCAAACCGTTATTAAGAAATGATCTTCTTTGACACATGATAGATTATTTCACACTTTTACTAATTCTTGTCTCAGAAATTAAAATTTAATTTCTTGAGATTATTATAGATCATATAATACAAATAATATTTTTTCTACAGACATTTTTTTCAATTTCCCAAAACATATATGGGTAAAATAATTTCCAATTGCAAAATAAAAGTTTTCCTGTATTACTAATCGATTTATATAGAAATTCTTTTTATTAGTTAAAGTACTTAAATAATAATAGTTTTTAATCTTTCAAATGCACCGGAAACGTTTTTATTCTAGAACCTTTAAAAACTATTGGCGTTTCTGAGGTTGGGAGTTCCAAGAATCCAGAAGCTTTAAAAGGCCAGCAACGCGTATATGAGTAGGTTTATCTCTTGCCAATCATTCCATTAGGCTTTAGTTTATAAATTTCATTGAAATATTCACAGTAGACAAAAGAATAATAGAAATAAGTTATTAATTAGTTATATTTATGAATTTCTAAACCTCAAAATATTATCCATGAATATGTATTATATAAATGTATAATGTAGTGCTAAAAATTATGTACACATTAAATATATTTAAAGAGCATTTTTTTATCCTAGTTTTACATTCAACTAAAATTACACTTGTTAGTTTTTCTTAAGATAATGGTTTTTAATGGGCTCGATAGTAAAAAATACAACTTCTTGATGAGAGAAAAAAATCACGACAATCAGTGACTAGTTGCCCTTTACACTCGCATATATCCATTAGAGTATTTCTGTGGAATTACATACAAATTTATCACAGTTATCAATTATTTCGATAAATTTTTGTTTTTTATACTTTTATTTTTTATTGTTTTATATGTGTTATTTTTTATTATTCCATATTTTATTACAAATTAAAATCACATTTATAAATAGCGCTCTTATTCATCGTTGTTTATTTATTCCATTGGCGTTCAAAATGTACCTCTAAAAGTCCAGGAAAAACCATTGCGTATTACTAATGCTAAAGTCTAGAATTGTTGGTTATTTATGAATCAAATACAAAAACTGTATGTAAATCCGCTATAAGGAGTGCAACACTTTTCAAAAATTCACTTACAATTTATTTATTTACATATAAGTAGGTTTTATTCTTAATGTAACTGTATAGTTTACAATATACTTATTTTTGCACTAGGAATCTAATACGAAAATAGACAATCTAACCACTCCTTTATGAAATCTGTTTTGCTTGCCATTGACAGTTAATATAGAGTTTTACTTTTGTCTCTTACTATAATGAATCACTTGTTAACTAACAGTAACTTGAATATTGACTGGAACATCTATCAAAGTGAGCTTCACAATTCAGATTTGAAAGGATAATAGGACTCCTGACATATTTTGCTGTCGTTATATGTGCAATAGGCATATCGGTGTAATATAATAATAGGTCTGGAGTATTGGAATACTGGAATACATTTATTACAATATCTAAATAAAAAATCGTTCCCGATATTAATTAAATTTATCCTTCTGCTAACCAACTTAGCGTTGTCTTTGCTTTATGAGACTGCGTAGTTTTTTTTGGGGGGGGGGGGGGGTGGGGGGGGGGGGGGGTGGGGGGGGGGGGGGGTGGGGGGGGGGGGGGGTGGGGGGGGGGGGGGGTGGGGGGGGGGGGGGGTGGAACAACTGGACTACGTTACTTTAATACTATTAATTGACTTTTACTAAATTATGTATATAAACTATTGGGTAGAAAATATATCACATTGTATTGTAAATACACATATTTCAGATAAAACTGATTAAATGTTGGCGACAAAATTAATATAGTGATTATTTAATCGTGTCAGCAGCGCATACATGCAAATAATTACAGTAAATTTGTATTGGAGTTGACAAGGTTTGTGTAACACGAGCGTTAAAATCTATTTCGTATATTATCCTATTCAGTAGTTTAACTACAATATTTGTGAACACAACTGTGAGGATATGAAATTAATACTTGTTGCACTTTATTAGTTTAAAATTATTTATATAAAGTCATTTAATTTAATTAAACTCCTAAAACACGTATGTTGTACGAGCTTACTTTAAACTAATTGAATTCTCTTTTGAACGTTCTAAATATTATGATTTTAGAAGGCTATAAAAATTATGTAAGTATACATTTAGTTTTCTTGCCGAGTTATCTTTTAATTTCTGTTCTGTTCGACTGCCTGCTTATCTGAATGACATTTGGAGAACTAGCTAATCTTTAGACTAGAAATTTTGCATGAAGCTTTCATTCTTATATATAAGTAACATTGAATATTCGCTGATTATTCTTATCACTACATGGGATTTGTCTGAGCGTTAGCTCATTGGTCATACGAGTAAACGTGATGTTAACGAGAGCATCGAAGGGTAAGTAAAGGTATATACAAACTGAGTAAAATCATAAAATATTTTAATGTATGTGACATAGAAACATATGACACGTTTAGCCACAGATTCGACACTTTACTTCTACATCAGCGAAGATTACGTGACACGTGGTAAAAATAGCATATATATTACAATTTTAATGAGTGGATAAACGTCCCTTAAATCCTTTTTTTGCCTATTTTCCCTATTCTTATCTAAATGCTGTTATTTTGGGCTTTTATTTAAGGCTATTATTGTTCAGTATTGTTTTTAATATTTTACAGGCTGAATATCCTCATTGTAAATTGACATACAACATTGTTGAGGGAGTTTGGCTCGCTCTCAACACCATTGTAATGTTTAATTCCAACATAGTTTGATTATGCGCAGGAATAAAATTTGGAGCTCCTCTGGTAACATTTTTGTTTATTTTTTATGTGCTTCAACTGTTTTATTTCAATGTGATTATAAGTTTATATAAGATCAGATCCGTTCAAGATAAAAGGTCAAAGTTGAATTTTTGGGATAGAGGCTATTAACTTCAATAATAAATTGTAAATGAAATAATTTTAAAGTGATTAGCAGACGGCACGTCTATAAAATAGAGTTTGGACGATAGCAAATAAACATGTTTTTCTATTATTGCGCTGCCTCACTACTGGATGAAGTGGCAGTGTATATTCCTAGAATGTACATTGTTGTAAAACCGTATTTCTGTGGAGGAATAAGCTCATTATTTCATAATAAATTGTTTTATTTTTATCCGAAGAAGAAATCTATTTATAGCCCATTTAAGATCGATATGTATTTCATTACTATTAAATTACTTCTTTAAACTTCAACTAAATAACTTTATTCCCCAAAATATGTGCTCAGTTATAATCCATAATTATAACAGGCTTATGCATATCTGAAGCCAACAATTACAAACAACTTCATAGATCTGTACTAACTTACGTCTTTATAAATAGTACTTTATGATTAGCCTATTTTATATACATTTAAAATTATATCTTGCTTTATACAATAATTTAATATATAAACTTGTGCAAAAGCTTACAAGTTAATTAAACTTTTATCCTTGTCCTTGATTCTTTCGTAGTGAACCTAAATCCTGTTCGGAGAAAAATAATCTGCAGCTCGGATTAACTCACACACCTGCCTCAAGCTAACTTAGTTTGTTCAAAATAACTAGGATTGTTTCTCTGAAATGAAAGGCAAACAAAATATATATTATCTTCACTATATATGGTTTGTTTTACATTAAAAACGTTATACATTAATTTCATTCACTACAAATTATAAACTTTAAACTTGTCATGTACTTTTCAATGTCGAACTTTACATGAATTTGAGATAAAACATATTTCATTAATAAAAGATGAATATAATAAGATAAGTTTTTAAAATTTTAATTTTCTAACGTTTTGGTTCTAATCATAATAATAACGTTTATAGCTACAGACCCATTATTGAGTGACCATTAGATAAGCAATGGATAGAAAAATACAAACATCATCAAGACCGTTTAAAAGCTAAAGTATTACAAGTTTTACGTTTTTCAGTTGCAGGAAACAATATTTTCACATTTATACAGTATGGATAACGAAAAAGTAATCAATTCCAAGTGAATTCCAATCTTTTAAACACCATCAAATTCCAAAACTCAGGCGATGGACAGTTAGCACCTGAAGCACGGTTTTGATGTGGTGACGAAGCATACTTCACTGGTGACCGGCAACAGTTATAACAGGTTATTTTAAAGTGGTATAGCCAAAATTTAGAATACGCAGTAGCATAATTCATTTTTAATTTATCTAAATCAATGAACACACACTAAAAACATTATTTAATTTAATGTGAATTAAAATCCGAATGCTATTGATATGTAGAAATAAAATTAAGTACAAAACAAATTTGATCTAATGATTATAAAGATTAAGAAGAATGGTACAGGCTGTCTGTCTCAAGTGCAATTTTGGCCAATGTGTCTCATTAAATCATTTCAGTTTAATGGTAAGAATATCATCCTTAAAAATGTAAATAAAATTAAATTTATAAACTCAAATTATAGATAATATTCAAGGATGAATACAGGGTACGAAAAATATGCAGTCAGCTAAATGAATGGTATAATTGGTAGAGTCATAATATAGGACGTAGAGAATGATACGAAGGCAAACTCGCATAGTGACGTCATTATAAATATTTAAAGCCTCATATCCCTGCCACGTTGGTAACGTGGACTCTAATATTTCTATAGTATGTTATCAATTATAAGCTTTTGTATTTTAACTTGGTAGTTATTGTAGAATATTTTAACGTGGACAGCGGCAGACGCCTTGTGGTGCAATGATCGGTAAGTCACACTGGGTAATAGACCCACAGTGAAGGTTGTTTACGTAAATTCTTATCATTGACAAATAATTAATTGTGTACTAAAACAGCCAAACATACAAAGGAAAATAATGTGTTGACATTTAAGAAATCCTTAACGTAACATGCAACATCATGCTACATTGTGATTACATTCTCTGACTTGTAACCAAGAAGGTATGTACAAATACGACTCCCTAGTGATATCACCGAGAGAATGTAACGCCTGAAGCCATACTGCTACAATATTCCTCGTTGTTCTGGAACGATCTAGGTAATGACCATTGCTCTTACATTCAGGGCATATTACGTGTTTTACTTCACTTCAATGTTGGTTACAACAAACAGTATTTTTTATAAACAGTTAGTGAATTTTGTAGAGGATACATAAAAATAACATTATGTATTTAATATTAATACATTGTTACAGCAATTTGATAATATACAAAAGTCAACCAAATAAAATAAATTTAATATTTATGAATACAAGGAAAATTCAAATCGAAGAGGTACTAAAAAAATACAATCAAAACTTTCTAATCATAAAATATATTATTATAATAACATATATTATAATTATTATATTATAGTAGATTAATAATTAGGATTTGTACTTGGAGTTGTAAGAATCAGCGGATTATTACAGCATATTTATATTGTTGTTATAAAATGCTATTTATATTAATAAAATGAAAACATTGCCATTTTGAGTTTAATATAACTAATAAAATTTTAAAATTCATGAAAAATACAGGTATTTATCAAGCAATGTTACAAGATAGGTCCAAATTTAAGAAAACTACATTAACCATCTAGTAAAATTTATTAATGAGAAAATTAATTTTTTTAGTCTTTTCAGGTAACTGGATAATAAAATTTCACTCCAAACACCACAATTGACTTAAAATTTTAATATTAAATATACCAGGACGCACAAAAAAAAGAATAAACGGATACACGTTAGACGTACTAAAACATTAATCCCCCAATTTACTTTAGAGGTGGGATCAGAAAGCCTTCTGAAATGACTTTACAAGGTATTTGGGGGTACAAGTACTAGTTCCTTTGAAACAGAATTATGTAAGTATAGACTAGGTAATTAACCGTCTATGTTGACTACGTCCAAAATCCCCTTTTGCGGAGATCGTGCCATGACCACCATAGCAATCTGATTTTTATTTTTTTAAATATATTTTATTGTCTATTTTCTGGTATGATTTGTCATATGATTTGTTTTATACATATATAGTCCTTCTATTATTTGGATAACAAAAAGGAGAAGGTGTTATTTGTAAAATATTGACATTTATATTTGATTTAATATTAGCGCGGATAAAAGGTTGCATCTTTCAAAGCTACAGTACATTGTTAAAAGTCATCTTTTTATATAGCATATCAACAAAATATATGCGATATAAATGATTTACCGATCAGTGGATTAGTCTTTCTCACTTACCAGGCTACATTCAAGACGCAAAAACATTACGAGTGTAAATTAATATTACTGATTCTATATTATTAACAGTAAAGTTTTTAAATAGATTACGTATTTTAAGATTTATTATTATAGTTTGTCTTAAATATTTCAATATTTTGTAAAGAAGTTACAGATTTATATATGAACAAATGTCCCATTACATGAGTGGGATAATTATACTTTAAAATATTTTACTGCAACAAATATACGATAACTGACTTTAAACCATCTATAAATAAAATATGAGGCGCGATATTAGGATCGTAAGCGAAAACCATGTAAGCGGCTAATCACAGTAAAGCTGGAATGATTAAGAAAGAGGCGAGTAAGCAGCTTACTCAATGCCACGTCACACCGGGACTGCCTAACACTGAAACACAAGTGTAATATTTTCTAAAAATCCCATGCTATCCAGTATCTTTCCTGTATAAAGCAGTTATATTTTAGTTGTGCCAGCAACCGTTAGCTAATTACACACTCATTTAAGTGTTATGGTTACTGAGTCTCTTTCGGAGTATGTTTTTAATAAAGCGCGATAATTGTCGAATCAAGTTAAACAGAGAGTTGGTATTTGAATCCTCCCATGCTGATAATATGCCTGGCACGCCCTTAAACTTGCAATAAAACAATTCATGAAGAACTAACCACTTGATTAATAATAAATTATTAATGAACAAAGCAATGTTTAATCAATCATATAAGATCTTACTTGATTATTGCTTATAGCTGCAATAAAAGCTAATAACGCACGTTTACGAAGCCAGTTTTTTTCCCCTCTGACGTATGAACATAGGAAGTAATTAATGTTTTTTTATATAGAGCGTGGAAATATTGTTCATCTGTTATTAGAACTGATAGAGTAATAAAGATCCAAGTGTGATAACTCGCTTATTATAATATTGCAATTTTAATCCCAATACATAATTATTAACAGCAATTCTACGTATTACAGGGTTATTCAGCTTAAAGTATTTATCAGACAACGCAAAAAGAAATATGTTATTACACCATCACAACAGTTGAGCCGTCGATGAGGTAGAAGGAATGCGTAGAGCGGAAGCGTCTACACCAAGCAATAAGGCAGCCACAATCCTAATATTTACCAAAAGTCGAGGAATGCGGTCGGCTAGGGAATGTTTGAGCAGTTCCCCCACTCACAACATATTCATTATATAAATGGAATTCTTCACATCCTCGCTCGTAAATAATCAACTATTAGGAGTTATAATGGCACTATGAAGTAAGAGTTCAAGGAAAATAGATTATTGAATAATTTATAAAGTTAAAATGAAATCACCAAACTGTTACGCAGATTATAGCTTTAAATAAAAAATGCATTTGATACTATTAATTTTGATGGTTACTGTATATATATATATATATATATATATATATAACACATGTATTGCTTGGTATATGTATTTATTTTGGATACAAACTAATAGTGTACTATGCAATCTGTAAATGTATACCTGTAATACTTTATATGAGGTGGAAAATGTTTCCTTTATATAAATTAGTAAGTAAATATACTTACATTATTTTATGCCCCCTTGGATGTGCTTACGGTATTTATTGCTTAAGAAATTATACAAAAGTGTTTCCATTTTATTGCGAAAAAACTTAATTTATTAGAAACTTAATTTAGTTGTACATTCTGCATTTTAATCTAATATTAAATGGTAATTTCTGCAGTTATTGTGCTAAATCAAAACACCTGTACATTCTTTTGGTTACTCCAGACAAATACATAAATAATAAACTTGGCGTTTTCAGTGGATTTTGTTTTCTACATTTATAATAGCTCACTTATTGACTGTTCTGTGGTTCAAATGTTGAAGAGCAAATAAGGCCTATGTTTGTATATTTCGAAGCATGTCCTCTTAGTTGAATATTATTTGACGAGATACAAACTCAAGTCTGAACTTGGAACCTTAAAAAATTACAGCAATATATTTAAATTTAATAAAATATAGATTCATGTTTATATGTAATCTCAAAGTGCAAATTTGAGATTACACCCAAAATTTTGATTTGATTTTTTTTACTTCGCCTGGTAAAATAAGACATTCTTTACTTTTTTTTATTTGAGTGTTAAGTTCATAGATGACCTTATCGCTTGTTAGAATAGGATATTACTGGAACATAAAAGTATATAAATATAAGTAGTTAAATTGAAAAAGAATTTCAATAAGTTTTACCTATATATCTCGGTTTGAAGTTATTACACCAAGTTTCCGAGATTGTGCCCCTGTTAGAAGCAACTCTGATATTTCAAGTTCGATAAGTTTTAATGACTTTCTTTAACTTTCCAATTTCTTTCTCTTGGAACACGGTTTACGTCGAACGAAGTCTTTATTTCTTATACATTAAAATACATACTGATGAAAACATTTTTATTTCGTAAAGATAGTTACATTTCTTTATCGAACTTAAAGGTCATAAAATATTAATTTATTTATTTATTGAGTTTACTTCAAAAACTCTACACAAAAAGTAAAAAAATCCGAATATAACAGTATTTCCTAATAATTGGGTTTTTTACATAAAATTTAGTCGTTGCATGTATTGGCGACTATATTGTAGAATATATGTGGATGAGGTAAGATGAAGTATCTCCTGCCAGTTTCTGGTGAGTTATCCATAAATCATAACATATGTGAATTATTTGAAGGTTAATGCACGTTTTGAAAATATTTGTAATTACTTCAATTACAAGTAAATTACTAATTACTTCCGAAATTTTGAAGATAATTCTTGAAATTAATTGTTTTTAACTTTTGTAAGAAATCGTCTATGACTCACTAACAATCAACCCACTTTGAGTACTCGAAATTTTTGCTAAAGCCTGTTTTATCCTTATCGTATAAATACAGTTTAAAAGCTATCCTAAACAATTGTACCTATTAAATATAAAAGTAACTTGTAAAGTAGTAGTTATACGATGAATATAAGTATATGTAAATCTTATATGTTGAATCATTCATATGATTTTCGTAATCAACGCTTGGTAGAAATGACTTATTATACAAATACTTCACCATATAAGGTTTTGATATTTCACATTCAGAATTGTACATAATATGTGTAATGTGTGGATATACAAAACATATAATCGGTGCATCAGTGTATGATAGTACTTTGAGTACTTGTTGTAAGTCAATTTTAGAAAAGATACTGTTGAACAGGGTTTATAAATATATATATTGTTTAATAGGGATAGTAAATATAAAAGACAAATTTTGCAAAATAAAAATAAATTAATACTTTCATATGAATAATTTAAATTTTTAGTAGTATTAACTTACTTCCAACTAGACTTATTACCTGTACTGTAGTTAGTAGAATCTCAAAGAAATGATGTCTTCAATAACGTTTCCCTCACTACTTATGTACTAAGCATAAATATTTAAACAGAATTAGGTAACATTCTATTTTAAACCAATGCCTACACCTAACACATACAATTGTTTGTTTTTTTTAACATATAAATTTTGCAGCGACATATCCAGAGGTACACACACACGATGCAAAAAACGAGACATACTTTATTTAAAAGATGTTTAACCTCACGTCTAAAAAAAGCACCTTGTACTGTATCGACTCTCCCCCTTAATTTTGATTGAGTTCTTCCTACAAGTCCTTGCGAACGGATCGAAGGAATCTTAAGAACGAGTGGATTATGGCTTAAAAGAGGATCGGTATCTCATTTTTATATATAAGGACTGAACAATATCTGAATAATAAAATAAAATAAGGATTTATTGTTTACCAGTATTGTATGCAGATAATCGGGCAAACGTATCTTTACGACCATGTTATCTATCATATTGGAAATGAGCTTAACGTTCGGGTATTAATACGTTGATTTCAAGAACGATAGTTGTGTTCAAGTCATATTTAGTTAATATATATTCTTGATGACTCTTGGGGCAAAATGGAAAAAGTTTACAATAGCAATAAAAATGTTAATGAACGATATTTTTCCAATATTATTTATTATTTGACATTAATAAATCAATCATATTGGAAAGTTATTGTATTATTAATATTTAGCACTATTGTAATATCTGTTCCTACATGTTTTTTTAAACTTTTTTCTATCTATCAACCATAAAATATATATAACTCTGTGGTGTAGAAAACGTTTTCACTAGGGAATTTATTATGAATCAAATTTTTAATGTTGTAATAGCTATGATGATAATATGATCCTAATAATAATATATCAATACCTAAGGTTTATATATTTTTATGCAAACACATCGCAAGAGAGTAAAATACATTTAGATCCATTGTAAGTCATCAATATATACATATACAATATACTCTCCAAAAACAGTAAATGATAAATGTTTCAGTCTATACTTTGACTAAGGGAATACATAATTTTAATAACTATAAGTAACAATAACAAGCAATAAAATTTGAACCGTGTCATATCAACTCAAAAAATAGAAACCGAAATGATAATCTTAAATGAGAGATTAATTGCCTGGTATAAATAATTATTAACTTGACAAGCACTTTAATCCGTTATATTAACCCGCTCCCTTTGAAAGTATTTAAACCCGTATATAATGGTTTAGTCCATTCAGTAATAAACAGAAGCTTTAAATTAGATTACTCCATCCCCACTGATGACAGAGATCCAACAGAATTAATTAATTGAAACGAGAACACACTATTAATTAGTTAAATCATTCAGTGTAATTATTCGTTGATGTTCCAAATTACAAATAATAATATATTTAAAATGAACCTAAATTGAAGTATATTAATTTTTAGCTTTATTATAAAATAAAACAATCTAGGGTGTGAGAGTTCTAATTTACTTCATAATTAGAATTTCGTCTGTACGTATACAAATTAGTTTCCCAATGTCATTGTAATGGCCTAGTAATTACTAATTTATCATTTTAAATGGGTCACTATCTTGGAAACTATAAATCTGAGAGCCTTATTTAATAACCTATCCTTAGACTTAAAATACATATTTCATGCTTTTAAAAATGTTCAGCTTTTTATAATATGGCTCTTAACTTCGATCTTTAATACACTACTCTCAGTTTTTTATTAATATTTTTGACAAAAAAGTATGTTATAACTGTTTGTTTTTTTCAATGATTTGTCTCAAATGACAGAGGTACGAGTGAGAATTAAGAAATGTCAAGATTTCTTATGGAGTGTAACACTGATAAGGACCCCATTTTAAGGTAGTCTACAATTCAATATCCATTTCAGAATTTGGGTTTAAGTTTAACGAGTTTAAATTTGTTTTGTGGGCCCAAATTCGGAGAGGAAAAACCGATTTTATGACTATCAATGAAATAAAAACATTTATCTAAAACATCGCATAGTATTTGAATTAATAGCTCCAACAATTTCAGTTACATCTGGACTGCTTTAAAACTTAGTACTGGACTGGGTGTAGAAATCTTAGTAAAAGCACAAGGTGAAATATAACTCTAAATAAGGAGTACTTACGTTTAAGGTACGTACTATTTTACAGTTCATTGTTTAAAATTTAAACAAAACTGACATTGGCTCTTATTTAGAGTTCAGTGAAGAAGCATTTCTGATTTGAAAATAGTGGAAAGAGTGGTGTGGGCCGATGTAAAACTGTTCAAAGGTAACAAAGAGGCACCGCAGAAGGTTTTGTATAAAAGCTCATATGAAAACGAAGACTTCGAGTCATTTAATATCGATGACAAAACAATAAAAAGAAAAGATGGATTCATAGAAAGTCGCAAGGAAAGACACTACTTCAACAAAGAGGGCATCAACAAGAAAGTCTAGGGGCAAATCCACAATTTCACATGATACTTCTGCTACCCTGAAGCCGGCTTACAACACTCCACCCGGCATTTCAATTTCGAAAAAAATGATTTATTAAACTTATGGGAAATGAAACTCATTCCTACCCCATATCATAATTTTTTTTAACAGTTCAAATACATCCGTTACTGCTGATTACTAATAAGTTAATAAGGTTTAGTATAAAATATTCAATTGTACAAACATTATTACTTTAAGTTTTAATTTTGTGTGGACTAACAAGAACAATGTAATTTTACAAAAGTAAAAAAGTGTTTTTATAGTTCCCTAACCTAAAAAATGTATTGAAATAAAAATATAACAAATCAGTGACTGTTATTAATAGTTTAGTAATGAATTTTTTTGCCATGCAATACAGTAACATTCCAAAGTCAATGTAACATCTGAAAATTAAAAGTAAAAAATTATTTCAACAGTGTAACAACTCAAAGTAATTAATAATTATTTCTCAGTTACCATAGCAACAAATTAATAATGAGCATTTTTTTTACTTTTTTTATGATGAATTGAAACATATAACAACATTTTTAATCATTCATTTATATAAAGCATTTATATAAATAGGATTTTTGTAATGCTAAAAACTTTTAACTTGATTATCTCAGAAGTGTCTGTTTTTTGAGATATTACAGTGTTGAACTGAGACAGCTGTAAAAAACAGCAAATTTAGAAATCAATTAGTATGAAATGCAATCGGTGTTATAGATAATATTAAATTTTAATTTTATTTTACCTTTTATTTTCTAGGCTATAAGGCTTTTCATTATGTAAACCTTAAAATAAAAGAACTTCATTGTTTGTAGTCGTTTACCAAAGTTCTTAACTTCTTAAAATAAAGATAAATAAACCTTATTTTGTAACAAATTATAGTATATAACTATACAGGACATACCTTGTTTTTAATGGACATAATGTCATGAAACATCTATTAGTTTTAATTATTATGTCCTAAATAATATTTGTAAGGATAAGATATACCCATAACATAAAACTTGTACAAACTGTGTAATGTGCAACGTAGGAATAAAAAGCCATATATAAATCATTTAATATATATTCAATAAAATATCATCTATAATTTTAACTAATAATTATATGAAACGGAAACATTTGATTTTAATTCAAATACTCTTTTTAAAACTATAATTAAAAATAACTATATATGCTCCTAAATTATTTTCCCAACCACGATGTAAAGTTTTAATTCTATATAAAACTAAATTGAATATCTATTAGTTTAAGCTGTTGTGTTAGACATAACTACTACATTGGAATTACACATATTTTATTATCTTCAGGTTAAAAATTAAAAATTGGACACATAATCCAGATGTAATAAACGAGAACAGAATTTATCCTATATTAGTGTTTATTTTTCACATATCAATGACGCTCATAAATTAAATCTGTAAAATTCTCTGATTTCCAACTATAAGACCTAATCTATGTCCGTTTCCTTATAGAATTCCACGGTTTTCATCTCTTTTATTCAACGTCAATGCCAAAGTCCTTCTAGAAGCCTTGAAATGTCTCATTTATAATGCCAAATATTTTATACTAAGGAGAATATTTTTTATAATTCATTTACAGAGACTATTACGGAATCGTAAATAAAATTTTGAGGATATGAACTTAAAACCTTGACCATCACCTTGTATGTCGCAATTTCTAAATACGCAATTTCTATTTTATTTTCATTACAAAGTACCCTTCAGGTTCAGTATGTACTGCTCCTCGGATTACATACATATCCTAATGTTTGATAATTAAAATGTAATTAATTTTGAATGCTCCAATTTACCTTCCTCTTAGTGCAGAGTTTGGAATCTGACACTGTCACAGATTTCAATCCTAGAATATGGAGCCATTTTAGTCTGAAGAGATATAAAGAAGCTGGCAAAGAAAAGCTCGACAGCATTCTTTATATAGATTCGATTTTAGTGACAACTTTACTGGTGAAGTACATTTTAGTGAAGAGGTATTATAGAGCTAACCTCATGTAATACTAACTGAAATAAAAGCTGCTAGCAATTTCACTTAACTTCTGATCCTCATAATCAAAAACAATGAAAATATTTACATCATACACGGGATATATGCCTGCATCCGTTTCAAAAATATTATTAAAAACATTGTAATACATTATAAATGTTATTATTAAAGAAAGGTATAGACTTCGAATTTATAGTTCTTACCAATAGGTCTAAAATAGTGTTAATGAATCATTGAAGATATTCGATACATTGAATGTTGTGGATGTTTTCCATTTATTTAGTTAGAATTCAATAAAGTGTATTATTTTTGACTTAATTGCCTCTAAGCACTGCTACCAAAACTTAAAATCCTATTATGAAATAAGATTAGAATATCTTTCTTCCGTGATTAGTTCTTGAAGTGTTTTGTACGTCACGTGTAAAGGATATAGTGATGATAATATATTGATCATAATTTAGATTGAAGCGACGAATATAATTACCAAAGCTATATTTAAAATTATATCCGTTTACACGTATTTATGTAAGAGACTGCCCAAAAATATATTTAGAAATATGGAACACAAAACTCACTAGACGAATTTACTCCATCAACATGATCTATTTATAGTTTATTGAGTCTGAAAATAAGAAATATTGTGCAAACCTATATAAAAACGCTCTAATAATAATGTACCAAATAAAGTCCAAGGAAAATAAACGAACGCAGTGCTTGCACTGTCTGGCTAAAGCTAGACATTTCACGGTTTACTGAGGCAGCGAATAAGGAGATATTGTTGTTTCTTTTACTGCAAACTTTATATCCTTATCACAGCCTAACTGTCAGTATCTCTTTTCTCGGAACTCACAAAACTTGCATTGGAATGTTAAATCAATATGTAATATAATATGACACAAATTAAGTCAATCAAGACAGTTATATGTGTAGAAAAATAGAAATTCTCTTAACATTCTGCACTAAAAAATATTTTTTTGTCATTTTAGATATGCATAATTTACCATATTAAATTATCATTCTGTATAAACTGTTAAAAACATAGTAGTCCTGAGAACACATCTGTTTTAGAATATATTATATTCAAATTCAAATCATAATCTTTTATGTTTATTATTGGTACCGATTCACTAATATAAATAATAATGCTAATATTTCAATATACTTTAAAACCCAAGATTTATATGATTTAAAAGATTTTTTCATTCTTAGAACTTTGTGTTTATTAATAACTTGTATTACACAATAAAAATCTGGTGAAGCGTATTGTGGATTGTAGCACTCAAAACCATATCGATCGAACCCAGCCAAAAAGAGTCCAATCTGTCATGGTACATATTAGTAATAAACTCAATCAAAGGAAATACAGTAGTTACTTGGTGAAGTTCTACATCGGTTTTATAACTGAAAAGTGTATTATACTACTTAGTTTCAAGGAACATTTGTTCACAAACATGCCAAGATTTATCCCGCATTATAAACTTGTGTCATAATAAGATCGTGTAATTGGTTGAAATATTAAAGGCGCACTGACAATGACTGTGGGAGCGATAGTCTACCGTAACGTTCACCATCCATTACCGCTCTCTGCTAGACCATCGGTCTTGCTTTCAGTCTCAATGTGTAAACGGCCGAGACAGGCTTTCAACTTGGGATTGAAAAGGACCAAAAGCTATCAAGACTTGTCTTCCGTTACCAAAGAGGAGGCTATTGATGATCCTTTTCCTTTTAAACACCTTCATTAGATTCTTATCATTTAAAACTTACACTGCTGCACCAGTTTTGGCGCGGTTATAAAGGGGTGGGGGGATTATTAATCTGTTCAAAAATTAAGTTTAATTTTTGTTTAAACGTATGTTACAACTTGAAACTCGCAAACCGTTAAGTACAAAAACAAATGAAAAATAAGCATCATGTAATCGAACATAGAGCGAGTATTTATTTGCAAATATACACAAACAAGGGCATTTCACTAAACTTTTTTGTGTTTTTATCCTATATACCATTTTTTACTTTATACCATGAAGCTCAACATCAATTACTGTATTAAATAGCTTATCGTAAAAATTAAGCTTTATTTTACATATTTCAAACTTCTTAGAACAATTCTCCAGTAGAATTCCCATAGCAGCTTTTTTTGTGAACAAGAAGATACAATCATCCTATTATGTATTTTCCATACAAAATTTTAATAAGCAGAATAAATTGCTTACTTGCCTGGAAAGTATAAGCTTGTTCAAGGTTACTGTAATTAGTTCATGTATTTGCAATTTAATCACGAACTAAGTTTGTAGAACATAATTTTACCGTCCATTACTTTGCTGAAACTTCTAACCGTCTTGTAACGCTAAGTTCTGCTTGAGAGAGGATGAATGTTTAATTTGATATTCATTTACCAACTCATAACGCTACTCCATTTATTTAAATTTGTAGAAAATCTCCAGGATTGAAAACACTATTCCTGCCTCATACCTACCAATGTGTATCATTTTAACTACGTAAAAAGTAATTATTTAAATAAAAATTTTTTTGTATATAAATTTTGACATCCAACTCATGAACTTACAATTTAAAAGTAAAAATCCAGTATATAAAAATTTACTATGGATAATTAAAGCGTAAGTATCATAGATCCATTAAGAATGGTTAAATATACTGCTTATATTTGATGATAAATTTAATTTTTATTAAATCACTAGTGACTTCTTACGCGTGATAAATATTTTTAGTAGGCTCTGAGAAGCTTACTACTTTACCAAAACATAAATAATTTAGGTTTTATAAAAGTCTTTAAATTTAAAGAAAAGGTATACTATATTGTCTCTTATGTACGGACTGCTAGCAGCTACTCGATAATTTGCACTCAATTTAGAAGGTATTGCACGTGCATGACCTCTGCTAGTTGGAGTGAATTATATTTCCAATTTTGAGTTTGCCTTTCTGCCACGATCAAGGGAAAACATGTCAAAACGTTTTTTGTTTATGGTAATTTTTATGTGGCCTGCTTTTTTCTTAGTATGTTTTGTTCCATTGTTTCTTTATTTGTAGAAACCACAGTTGCTCCAATGTGCTTAGAGATTGTGTCTATCATGTCGTAGTTCACTCAATTGTATACCTGATGAGAAGTTGAGACTTACCGCTACTCCTATTTATAAGTGTATCTGATGTCGAATCGATGTAAATGTTTCGTTTTGAACTTCTATGTCGTTGACTTTCTTTGGATCTCTGCAGACGAACATGACTCCAGATTCAAGGAGTCAAGTCTGAAACAGCGTCAGATACCATACGCTACAATAAAAGGAAGGAGAACTGGAGGTAAACTAAAAATAAATTAATTAATTGAATCAACCCTTCCGACTATAGCTACGTTATGTGCAGTGGTTTAAAATGTACAAGCTCATTCTAATAAAGTTTTATTTTCATTTCTCATTATTCTACACATTTTAAGTCAATGGAACAACAACATCAGAGATTCCACGACCATCTGCTACGTAAAGAGGGTTCCCGGCAATATCTGATATTGTGAAATGATTACTTCATTTCCTTGTATTGCTTTGTGCACTAGTTTGAATTTCCGGACATTGGAACAAGTAATCTTAAGGGAGTAATAACATATCCCTTTTGGACACACTTTTAGATAAACAAATGGATTTTTTTAAAGTATCTGTTTACATGTATATGTTTTTATGCTTTACTGTATACAGAAATTAGCAGTGATATAAGTCATTGGATTTAATGAAATATATGTAATATGAAAATTATATCCATTTTTGATTGAAATTGAATTCCCAACCAAACTCTCTCAACTAAAGCAAAAAACAAGTATTTGAAATAGCAAAGTTTTATAAATTAACAACTATATTATAACATTTATCCGATAGCCACATGGTGCTAAACTAGATTTGTTACATAATAGAAAGCTATTAAAACTATCATTGTGGCATGATTACAATCGCACAAGGTATAAAGGTTTACGACGACCCAGATTAGTTTTTACCACTTTCGATGACTCAATTTTCATTCCCTTAATTTTTCTAGAACAATCACGCCTCCAAAGAATTCTATGTAGCCTACCTCCAAAGAAGTAAATCATTGTTCAATTAAACATTTTATTTCATACAACTCTTTTGTCTGGCGAAATCATGCTGCTTTCCAATAAGAGTAGTCCAGTGATATTCTACTAAGTAGAAAGTTTCATTTTCAGTTATTTCAATAGGCATTATTTTCATTTAGATACATGCTAAAATCTCATTGAATACTACAGTAAATATAGTGATGAAAAATAATTAGACATTTTATAGATCTGAGTTGTGTAAATTATTTGTGTTATTAGGCTGTATATATCTACCTAATAGGTCTAATAGGTAGATTATTGAATATATGGCTGTATTAGGTCTAGGTAGGAGCGAGTATGGTTTAAGAGTGGGGGGGCTGTGTTAGTGACAAAGGTTTTAGCAAGCCTAAGTGTGAGAGAGAACCTTCATCTTTGCACCTTCACTGCTAGAGAATTGGATAGATATTGGCCTTCATTCAAGGCAGCAGTCTGGGAGAGTGTCTTTCTCATTATTAAGTTCCATTCAGTGGGCTACCGGCTTGTTGCGGCTTTATTCCCTACTGCTACCTGCCCTGAATAATTTGTCACCCCAGAAGCTGTGTGGAAGATCCGTAAGGAGCTTCTCAGCTCTTTATCGCAGCAAATAAAATTGCTGCTTACATCATTGCCGTTAGCAGCTTCTCGAGATATTTGACTGAAAATATTTCCTTTATTTAAAAAACTGAATAAAACACTGAGGCTGGTCTATTTCAGTTCCTTTAGAGAAAATACGTGTTGTATGGTTATTTTCTCATTAGCGCTGTTCTTCAAACGAATTTAGTATTACACTTATAAGTCTTTTAATATTTATTCTACAGAAAATGACCCGTAAAATAAATAAAAGACTAGTTATAAGATAAGTTATTGTATTCACAGTTTTCACTATTACTAGAAGTTTTTGAAGTGTTAGTAATTTAATAAAACAAGCTAGTTGTCATATCAGGATCAATTTACCATATTATGTTCCGTTAAAAGCACAATTTATTAAATATAATTTAATTTATAATAAAATAAAAACGATAATTTAAAAATAAATAGTTAAAACCTAACCGTCTTTCATACTTGGTTCCAGATAATATAAACAATTTACCTATAATTAGACTTTTTTGCATAAGAAATAGTTAAACATTGATAAAGAGGACAGGTAGTTCATTCTCTGTTGAGTACTAACTATGTACAGACATCCTGAAGAAAGATATAACTATAGGTAATCATTCTAATTATCTATGATAAAACTTCAATAAGTGCAATGCATCATAAACCTAGAGACAAAAACGAGATATAAGGATAGACAGACATAAATTATGCAGATTAATGTTTATGTAATCTTTTATTAAATTAATAAAAGTTTTCATAAATAAAAGAAAGATTATTTCCTCCAGTCACCATTCATATAAATTGTAAACAAGTCAAAAACTTATACGTATCTGGGGTCACGATCTTAAAAATACCTGTTTGTATTTAAAATTGGACCTGATAACAAGACGTCCTTAGATTCTGCTTGAATCCTTACCATTCCTTGTGGAATAGTAAGATAAATATTTATATTTTGCGTAACCCAATTGAAAACTTATTGAACTAATTGTAACCTCAAACTTTTTCTAAATGATTAACAATAAAAAGAAACAAATATTGAAAAAAAAAACTAGTGACTCATGTAGAGGCTTGAACAGCTCATAAAGTTTAACTGTTTAGGTCAGTGCTGGCTGCATGATTGTGTGATAGTGGAAGTGGCTGTAATCCAATACACATACGAATTGAGTTGTTTTTTGTTTGTTTGTAATAATACAATACCATCCTCAAATTCTAATTGCTATTTTGAACCAGGAGTATTTGACATAAACTTTCTTACTTTTTTAACTAGCTGTCTGTAAGGGATTGATAGAATAGGCTGTAACGTTTCCACGTTTTAAAATAGTTGCATAAACTATAATGTACATTAAAGTTTTGTCATTGGTGACACTAAATCTCTGAAATTAAATTATCTTTAAAGTAAGCATTGTGAGATCAAAATAACCCTATAACAACATATCGTGTTAATTACGAGAATTAATATAATGATACGAGAATATTTTTTGACGTGACAACGTCTTAAATTAGGTTGCGGCTCGGAGTCACTCATGAAAAAGTGTAACGCCCGGTAACGTTACGATGCCCGTCCAGTGGGTCCGCCGCACGGGATCCGCACGGGATAAAGCAGATAAAGTGGGTCCGCCGCACGGGATAAAGCAGATAACTATGTTTATTCGTGAAAATGTGGAGTGCTTAGATTCGTCATTTACAACAACTACAACAATAAAGGTAAATAATTGTACACTGATATTTCATTATCGTAAACTATGATTGATTGATTAATTGTTAGATTGACACAAAAGTTGAGAAACTGAGTTTATAGGTTATGTCATACTATTGACAAATGTTGATAGTGTTAAGTAAATTATTAGTTTAAATCACTCTGCAATCAATCGTAATTCAGTCGATTGAGAAGAAACAGCGCGTATTGCTAGTCAAACATTTAAAATAACAAATTATAACCTCTAACCTGTCATAACAGTGCGACCAAACAAACGAACTAAACCGACCAATCACCACGCGCGGAGTTAGAATTTAACTGTGTTTAGCAAGAATTTCAAATTCCAATTTTAGTAAATGTTTTATTCAACTTTACCATTTACAATAACAAATTTTAATTAATTTCAAATTATGTACAATGTTTTAGTAAACAAAATATATTTCTATAGTTAAAATTTGTGCAATTCTTATTTTCATTCAATTCCTTGTTCCTATTGTGCAATTTAATAATATTCATATCAATAAATATTCTACCGAGAAAAAGACGTTGTCACGTAAAATCTTCGCCCGTAAAACCGACTTTACAGGCAACCATAATTTTTTTTATTTATACCCATACAAATGCATGAGCTCAAATATATGTAGGCCGGGAATAGTATTAAAAATTGTTGAAAAACGTGAGATTTCTGTTGAGACAAAATAGTAAAGAGTAACGGGTTGAAAAAAAAAAATTAAGTATATTGATTTTTTATGGGAGCTTCTAACGTCAAAGGTATAATTTATTACTAGAATTATACTTTTGCAACAATACAAGTAAGCTTATACGTATGACTGATCTGACTACACCTTTACATCCTTTTTAACATCTTCTTCACCGATATTCTTTGGATCTCTTCATACTAACATGACTTCAGATTCCATTAGTCAAGTCTGAGACAGCACATATGAACAAAATTAGGTTTTAATGTCTACATTAGTTAGACCATATATTACTGTTCTATTGTGTGGGTCATTGACACCAGTATAAATGTCTAACGACGTGAGTGGATCTCGTACACCAGTGCACATACGAACCGAGACATATTTTGTTAACTACAGTGGTTAAACCACATCATTCAGTTTTACTGTTTAGTTCACTGCTGCGTGAATAATTGTGTAATGGTGTGTGTTGGTTTAATCCAATGCACATAGTAAATGAGTTATATTTGTGTGGCTACAGTGGTTAGACCACATTATCCTATTTTACTATTTTATTCAGTACTGGCGGCATGATTGTGTAATGGCGTGAATGGGTTTAATCCAAAGAACATACAAAGAGACTTATATGTTTTTTTTTTAAAGTTTTTTCCTATATTGGTTAGACCACCTCATACATTTTTACTATTTGGGTCAGTGCAGCCCGCCTTATCGTGTTATGGCGTGTGTAGATTTCATCCTATGAAAATACTGGGTTATATTTTTGGCTTACTAAATAATATATTTTTGTTGCTACAGTAGTTAGACTACCTCATACTATTTTACTATTTTAGTCATTTCTGGCTTGAATGGGTTTAATACAATGCACATAGTAACTGAGTTTTTGTGGTTACAGTGGTTAAACCACATCGTATTCTTTTACGTTCGGGTTGAGCTCTGACAGCCTGATTGTGTAATGAAGTGAGTGCGTAAACTCCACGTCACTAACTTCCTGAGTTATATTTTGGTGGTTTCAGTAGCTAAAACCCATCGTATGAAATTTATGTTAGGTTCAGTTATGAAAGCACTAACTTAAATTGGTAAGCATGGATGTATTTTCATCGAAGAATAACATTTCTATATTACACATTTCATCTACATATATTACATGATTATATTGTGCGGTACGTTGTATTTCTCATTGTATATAATAAACATACAATGATAATTTTGTTGTGAATATTTGTAGGTTGATAAATATTTCTGTTTAATAATATTAATATACCTTCTGGTATTATCTTGTTATTCCAACTTCCACTCTGTGTAGTTACCACTTGGTAACATTCTCCTGTTCTAATATGGATAGTTCTCACTGAAATCGAATCCTGTTGGGCCTGAACCAGCAAGTGGTTACATGAGTACAGAAATTTCCCAATGAGAATTAGTGAGTGATTCTGCCTGAATGTGGATAGTTCTCACTGAAATCGAATCCTGTTGGGCCTGAACCAGCAAGTGGTTACATGAGTACAGAAATTTCCCAATGAGAATTAGTGAGTGATTCTGCCTGAATGAGGGTAGTTCTCACTGAAATCGAATCCTGTTGGGCCTGAACCAGCAAGTGGTTACATAAGTACAGAAATTTCCCAATGAGAATTAGTGAGTGATTCTACCTGAATGTAGGATAATTTACATGCACAATTTACATGCACGATTTCGTGATAATTTCAATGTTAGTAGCACGATACAATAATTTTTTGAACACTGGAAATACAGTGCTGTTAGAAATATATCTTGTGTATTTGTTTTATACATTTATAACAAATGTTTTTTTAATATTTTAGAAGTATACAATTTGTATAAATACATTTAATAATAAGAGATGATAATAAGATCAATTATTATCATTTTGCGCTAGTGTAATTTTATACATGGAATAAGATTCCTATAATTTAAAATATCAAGAAATGTTTAGCAGAGCGATAGTTTCAATGTCCATTTATGTATATATATATATATATATATATATATATATATAAAATTGTGTAAATGGCAATTGCCTTATTTAATTTCAATAAACACTGAATCGCAAAAAGTACTTGCTCCGCCAGGAGTCGAACCCGGATCTCTCACTTGCCGGGTGAATGTGCTACCATTACACCACAGAGCGCTTACTTTTTCCGATTCAATTATTTTGTATTTGGCCGTATCTGTCACATATGCGTTTAAATAGGCAAACTAACATATGATCCGAAGACCAAATACCTGTCAAACGACTTTTATTTACATTAATTTGTATAAATAGCAATTGCCTTATTTAATTTCAATAAACACTGAATCGCAAAAAGTACTTGCTCCGCCGGGAGTCGAACCCGGAACTCTCACTTGCCGGGTGAATGTGCTACCATTACACCACAGAGCGCTAAAAATTTTTAATAAATATATTTATCTTAATTTAATATATATATTCTTAATAAATATTCAATAATCTTATTTAGAATTCTCTAAAAACGTTTTTGTTAACTTAAAATCATTTCTAAGTTGAAATAATTTTACTACGTTTGAATTTTTTGTAATATAAAAAAAATACAGCACTGTAAAAATTACATATAACTGGACTTAAAACCAAAATAGTAAGTTCGTTATAGAACTAAAATAATGTCGTTTATTGTAAAAAGACAACATCAAAATTGTATCACAATCGACATAAATCAAACCTAACCATTCTCGCTGACATTAACCTACTAAAACATACATGACATCATTAAAATTTCTCTCTTACAGTTTACAAGTCCGGTAATGCGATTTTGTGAATGTTTGTGCTCTTAACTGTCCCAACGTTCATCATGAACTCGTCAAGAGAGTAAAATTCTTTGACACCAAAATCGTTCTCAACGGAGATTTTAATTTCTTTTAATTTTGCTGTTTGACTGACACTTCAAACTCTGTTTAAGTAACGTAAACAGGTTCGAGTGTTGTGTTTAAGTGACTTGAACTAATAGGATGAAATGGTTTCTTATAATAACTATGCCAAATAAAGTTGGTGGAAAGCAAAAGAATACTATTCTATATTTTTCAGGGTTTTTATGTCAAAGACAATTTAAATCCTTATAACGAACCGTTTAAACTTCTCCACAAACACATTTATAATATTCATTGACCTGCACCAGAATCGAATCTTTAACCTTTTTATTAAAGAGCCGTTAATTATCACTACATTACAGCGAATGTTCATTTTATGAGTTACGAAAAATATTACTTTGTTTTAACCAATAAATTATAAAAATACGAGTTAGTAGCCATAACAGCACGTAGTGAGAAACATGTGACAGTGCTGTCGAATAAACTCGGTCTAAACTGCTAACAAGGCTAACATTAACAAGGCCAAGTAGGCCTACAGGAATGTTGGCTTGAATTTTTACAATATTCTATTGCCGGTTGCATTCATTCGAAGTTACCTCTATTTACATTTTTAAGATAAGATAAGTTAACCAACAATCCCAAATATGGTTATTGTTACTGCTTATTTTTAGAATTAAATAAGATGACTTCTTTCTTATTATTCTTTTGCTAATTTGATACACTTAAAACCAACCGTCGGATACATATATAGGCTTAATTGATAAATCATTGTCGACTAACAGTATAGAGACCCTTAAAGCTGCGATTTTCAGTAATTCAGCAATAATTTGTGTATCTCTGATGATCGGTTTTAAATATTTGAAACTGAGAATCCGAGAAAGAATTTGTGTTTCGCCTTTTTAACCATTTCGATAACCTTCCAAAATTAGCACAACTGAAGCTATAATTACTTTAAGAAAAAGCATATTTTATGCATAATAACGGCTAATTATTTAACTTATTACTAATAATACTTACACTACTATTATTAATATATAAGCAAAATTCAATTCATTATTAGAAATAACTTTCAAAAATATTCTAATCGTCGATGAAAAAGTAAATTATTTTTCAATCTAATTCGCACTAAATCTACATTTCTTTAGTTAATCTACATCCAAGTACTCCTCTATGAGATTCTATAATTGGGATGGAGCAAGGTAACTTAACAATTGTAAATACATAATTCGAACCCGAGCTTAAAATTTACCAGTATATGTAAAAATAATGAATTTCCAAGCTTCTTTAAACATCATAAATAAAATACGCTCTATTTTACTTAAATGTTTTTGATACTTTTAGCTTTATTACACTTTTGGTATTACTCTTTGACATCAACATATGATTCAATATTAAATTCAAATTATGTAGCTTGTTATATGTAATTCGTGCAGTCAGTATTGCTAATGTCAAACCAACTGACACACCACTAACTTTACTGACTTTTTGGAACTTTAACACTCTGATACAGACTAATCACTACTTAGAAGGAAAGGTTGAAGATAAGTGGAAATTGTCCTGAAACAATGGAAGCAAATCCTGGGAGGGATTCAGATCAGGTAACTCACTAATATTGCAAGAGATTTAGCTCCAAAGCTTCACGCTCTATGAATAAATGAACTCTTGTATTTTAATATAATTATTTTTTAATAATAATCGGATCGTTTTATTTGGATATAATTTTTAAAATTACACTGGTGTAAAAATCCTTTTCGGGAATTATGTTTTGTTTTATGTAAGTGATACGCTTTTTTATTAGGCTAAGGTTTTTATGTATTTCAGTATAACTACATACCTATACTGAATAAATATACTTCGAGTTTAGAGTATTTTTTCTAAATTTAAAATACAAAACAGTTGGCTTGGCCTGCAGAGTGGAAAATATTTAGGATAGTATAGATATTTTGGTGGTAAGTTCAACTCCTGCAGACATCCCATGGTGAAGCCATGGCAATATCCCAATCAGGCAACATTAAACGAAAGTACGCTATGTTTTATCTTTTAAGTGAAGAGTTTTCCGTCACTTTTATGCATAAGAAACGGTAAACACTGGTTTTACAGCTCATCGTGAATCAGCTATTTAGCTAGTGATACAACTCTCACAGATATGCGGAGGCAGACAAATTTTAGTCAATTTCCAACAGTGTAGGACTGTTCTCCTACTAAGCTCAACCAATTCAAAATATTATTCAGGAGTAAAATACAACCAAGAGTCGAGTTATTAATTCACCCAATCCTTTTATAGATTTTATAGAAATAGATTTCCGTACCCATTTAACAGTAACTAAATCTGTGTCCTTCTACGTGATTTCAGCATATATACCCTTGTAGAGACAAATTTTCATGTTTTAAAAACTTGTTCATTTTTGCCATCAGACACGAAATGAATAGGAAATCTTAGTAAAATGATTTAGATGACATTGATAAGACCTACACACTCGAGGGGTATGAATGGTTGCTATTCTTATATACCTTGTGTTCTGTCACATTATCAGTAGACAATATTATCTCAATCTAGACATTGCTTGGTGCCAGACGGACACAAGTAGTGGAATGTTTTGGTCTTCTCTGGATCAAGCTGTTGTAAAATCTATTTACTACTGCCTACAAATCTTTAAATTATGTTAATGTAAGTTTACGCTTTTAGACATAATCATATTGTATATGAATTTTCCACTTTATGGTAGTACATAATAGTCATAAGAATATTTAAGGAGTTTTGCAATAGCCTTTTATAATTGGCACTTATGGTAGAAACAGTTATAAGTTATTAAAACATAATACATAATGTAACCGAAAGAGTGCTTGTAAGCGAGTTCAAAAACAATGATCAGTATCAAAATATACATACAATTTTCAACATTATACCTAACTGTACCTAACTATATGTCTTTCTACATATATACAATATGTAATATTGTTCATACAATTTATACTGCTTATAAACGTTTTGAATTCCCGAAAGCCACATACGATCTTTTACGTGTTTAGATATATAAGAAGAATTCAACATCTTAAGCTTTATTAATTTTGACAAATATTATCACCACCATATGAGACCATGACAAGAGGATATATTTTTTCAATATAATATTCTAAATTTTTATGTGACAATAACACTTTTAATTTATCTTTAGATTACGAATGGTTTAATTTTAATTCCTTTATAGTAAAATGGATTTTGTATTTTCATTGCTTTGGCGCATCGACTGGAAAATACCAAATTGTACATCAATGTAATAATAATAATACCATACCTACTTTTATTAAGGTAAATTTAGGTTTTGTCTTCACTATTGCGTAACTATAAACGCAAATTAATTAAAAATACACTATGCGGTGCTTGTGGTGTAATCGGAGTTAAAGTAAAAGATTATTCAAAATATATAGTTTAAAGAGATTGATTAAATAAAGATACGAGAGAGTATATACTTAAATGCGATTAATACCATCTTAAAAAAAAATCAGCATTATAAGTCTACTCTACTCAGTGTGCATGATCTCACTTGAAGACAATGCAACGCACATTTACATAGCTGAAGAACAGTAAATAATTGAATGTAGATAGACCAAATAAGCAATATAACATTTTTAATATATCATATAGTTAAACTCTCTAAATTATATATTTTGTAACACATTAGGCCTAGTATTTTCATCATTTAACAAATCATTCACATTAACAGAACTACACATATTATTTACCTCGGTCTGTGTTTCTACTCACGAAAAAGAGTTTAATGACCATTGTTCGTTGGGATTTGTTAATGAAAATTAGGTTTAGTTGGTAACCTACTTAGAGTATACGCCTCCTTAGCAAACTAATATACATAAAATAAATACGAAAAATACATTTAATTTTAACAATTTACATATATTTATTGAAATATAATAATTAACAGATATTATTGCAGTATTTTTTTTTATTATTGAATATATTAGAGTTATAACCAAGGTCATATGAACCAATACTGGAAATTACTCTACAAGTTGTTGGCGCCGATCCACAAACGACCACGACATCTGCTTCTTACAGCGCGGTAATTTGTTTTTGTCCCGAGTACTCTCCAAGATGTTTTCTGCAGCATTCCTGATAGAGATCTCACAGTACAGTAATTACTACTAAACTCATCTCCAATATTTATTCAAATATAAATGTATTTTCAAAACATGACACTGGATATTTCCACCTGTGAATGTTTATTAGTGAAAGGTAGTTTGTACAATTACTTGTATATTTTAGAGCAATGTTATTAATAATTTAAACACATTCACAATATAAGCTTTCCTTAGATTAAAATGAAATAGTTAAAGTGAAAAAAAAGTTATATGGATTTATGTAGTGCTCCAATGTTACCTTAACAGATTTATCAAGTAATACTAATTTTTATTGATATAATGTATATGACAGACTATGCAGTATGATAAAACATATTGAGGTTTCAAAATGTCACATAATTCTATGTTTCTGGATAATTTAATAATAATGTTTCACTTCATTATATTAATTAAACTTAACAATTTATTCTCATTTATACACAACTTCAATAAAGTGTAGAATATTTGACTAGAAGCAAGTATAGTATGAAATTTTTTTAACGTAAAGCCTGCATATTTTAGTATTATTCTACCTGACCAAATAGATTACTGAACTGTGTCATAAGGTATCAAGTAAAGTAACACAGATATACGCTGTGAAATCACCTTCAATGAAAAGTGCTTAGATATAATGCATTTATAAAATTTTCCAATCGTAATAATCTAATCTCTCAACTGTGTCTGAATGTTTGATACATAAGAATTTACTTGGAATATATGCATGTGTTTTGCCATGACTTTCAAAGATTCTACCTTAAATTGATCTTCATTTATTACCCTTCACTTCCTTCAATCACGTCCACCTGGATGCCACCACATTTGTATACCTCTCTTGGAATCATTATTCTCTCAAACCCCAAATGAGTAAGAATGTAGTAGAAATGTTTAGACACATACTGAATCCATTTGTGCACATGTGACTCATATGGACGTGTAACACAATGTCTTGCTATGTATATATTTATCTGATATGAGTGCACATATGGCCGTATTGAACAAGTTTTTCACTCAGATATATGAATAAATTATTTACTCAGAATAAATGACTGTAAATAATATAGTAAGTTTTATCAGATATTATTTTAAAATAATTAAGTACACTATTGCAGTAGATATTGGATGGTACAGCCGTATTGATTAAACCGGTAACTCAATATATTTTTTAAGTAAAAATATTAGTTTTAAAATATTAATTCTAACCTTTCTTTTGTATGTTTAAAAGTTTTAACAAGATCTAGACCCTTTTGAAATAAAGTGTTTAATTAAATATTGTTTATCATGATTATTATACACATTGTTAGTTTATTTGTAGCAGGCTATAATATGGCTTTTAAAGTAATAATGTTTCGTTTATGTGAAAACTACCCAATATTACTTAACTATAGTACATCATTCGTTGTTAAAGTATAGGAATAATATTGAAAGTACGATTGGAAAATTTAGTCGCAGAGACAAACTGGAGTAAAGCATAGTCTGCCTTAGTCATAAGACGTACATATATAGCCAAACGCTTATTAGTAAATTTTGACTTATACGCCTTTTCATTAAAATATTTTCTGGAAATCATAAGTGATTTAGCATTATATAAGTCATTAACACTGTGAAAATCAGAAATTGTTTGCATATTACTTCTTATCAATCAAGCAGTTTGCCGTAATCATAGAGATATAAATTTAATTCGATATAAGTAAATCGATATTCTCTAGTTAAGTAAAGAAAGATAATTGTTATCACGCAGTAATTGAGATAATAATTATATTTGTGCAATAAAGATTTAAAATCTACCTTTAAGCAATAAGCGCAATACAGGTATTTTAATGAAGTTTATTCCATTACTTTAAAATCCTACTCCATTCAGTATATTAAATCACTACTTCTGAGAAGGCCCCTTATTAACCTCTAACTTGTATAATAAATTCATATCAATTACCTTTCAAAATTGAGAATAACTATTTCAATCATAGTTTATATCACTGAACCCCATACACTTTGTTGTATAGGCTGTTGTATTACATTAACCCGGGATTAAAGACTGCAATGATGAACTTATATCACTATTGCAGTTATAGTAAAAACTTATGCAACCTCAAACCGTTTATCCTGAATTTGTACGTTCCGTTACACCCCACAAAGTTCGCTTCGTGAATACCAGTATGAACCACTTTTACTGTTCCGTAACTTTTTTCATTACAGGCTAAAACATACTCTAGATAAACATTAAGCGTAACAGATATAGCTCCTACCTATGAAGGCAATGTGTGTTGAATACAAGACTGCCTGCTGTATAGTTATTTAATTATTGTCATTGATACCACTTGAGAGTGGGTATTGATGACATTTTTGAAGCTTTTAGTTTTTAATTCATACATGATGTACTTAAAATAGTACTATTGTAGGTAGTATGTTAAGTACCTACAATAGTATATTAGTTATATTAATAGTAGTTACGTAACAGTAGTATATTATGTATATTGTAGGTAGAACAATGTGTACTTATTATTTGAAAAGTTATCGCACATTATGAATTGGCTGTACCATGTGTTATTATATAATGTGTAAAAATATTAACAAACGTTTGTATATTGGCAAAATAAACGTTATGTATTAAAATTGTGTTGGTTTTTATATCGTACATGTAAGAAACTCACACAAATGGCCAATAGTTCTTAAGTTTGGATCTTATTAAGATCTTAGTACATATAACATAATTGAAGTGCAGAAGATTTGCATCAATGTGACATGCTGTAAAAGACAACTCCAGCAATGGGACAGACCCTAGTTACAGTTTATGTTATGATCAAGAAGCACACCACTTCTTGTTTCACTTCAAAATTGTGCAATTTCCATATTTTGAACAACACAAGGCGGTATCGTCCTTATAATCATCCATTAACTTTTCTAACAGTTTTATTAGATCCAATGATTTATTAACTGAGTGTCCTCCTAAGTACTTTGTTTCTAGTTAGAACGGGTTGAAAACTGTATTCGAGATGAATATATAGTCGGTACTGGTTGTTTTAATATCTAATTATATCAAAGAAGTTTCTTTTTTTACAAACTTTTTAATGTCATTCCTTTCAATTCCTTTGTCAAAAGTTTTTATCCATTAATACTATATTGAATACTATATTGGCAAAACAAGTACTCGTAAGGTTTATAAAGAGTACCTCACTAAATAATAAAAGTATTGTAAAGATTTTCTGTAACTCTGGAGATGAGTGTTACCAACCTAAATCACAATATTCACCACAAAACCATTCTATAACTCTCTCTGGCTGACATAGTGTAAGTTGATGGCCGATTCAAGGGCTGGAGCTGCAGCTTACACAATCTAGTTTACCTTCTACATTCTATTGAATAAAAATAACGGATTTGATCCATAAATGAGTATATGTACAAGGCTGTAGATTAACTATTTTAAAACTAATTTATTATTAGTCCTAAGTATTAAATTTATTATGAGAAACTGACTTAAAGAAAGATAAACAGAAAGCAAGCAAGTATTAACATTTACAGTATGTTATTTTACCGAGAATAAGTGTCATGCTAATAACCCAATAAAATGGTTTTCAAATAAAATCCGTTGTTGATATTATATAGAACTATTTTTTTAATCTATTCAAATACACAGACACACATGTTTAAATTCAAAATGAATTACGCCACTGCGTATTCTTAATTATATACCTATAATATTCTAATTATGTATATATATATATATATATACATAATAAGATAAAATATGAAATGACAGGTTATTTTAAAGTGGTATTACCAAAATTAAGAATATGCAGTGGCGTAATTCATTTTGAATTTATCTAAATCAATGAACACTCACTAAACACATTATTTAATTTAATGTGATTAACATCCGAATACTATTGATGTGGGAATAAATTTAATTACAAAACAAATTGGATCTACTGATTAAATAGATTAAGAAGAATGGTACAGGCTGTCTGTCTCATGTGCAATTTTGGCTAATGTGTCTCATTAAATCATTTCATATTAATGGTAAGAAAATCATCCTTAAAAATGTAAATAAAATTAAATTTATAAACTCAAACTATAGATAATATTTAAGGATGAATACAGGGTACGAAAAATATGCAGTAAGCAAAATGAATGGTATAATTGGTAGAGTCATAATATAGGACGTAGATAATGATACGAAGACAACTCACATAGTAACGTCATTAGAAATATTTAAAGCCTCATATCCCTTCTACGTTAGTAACGTGGGCTCTAATATTTCTATAGTATGTTATCAATTATAAGCTTTTGTACTTTAACTTGGTAGTTATTGTAGAATATTTTAACGTGGACAGCGGCAGACGCCTTGTGGTGCAATTATCGGTCAGTCGTACTGGGTAATAGACCCACAGTGAAGGTGTTTACGTAAATTATTATCATTGACAAATAATTGTATACTAAAACAGCCACACATACAAAGGAAAATAATGTGTTGACATTTAAGAAACCCTTACGTAACATGCAACATCATGCTACATTGTGATTACATTCTACGACTTGTAACCAAGAAGGTATGTACAAATACGACTCTCTAGTGATATCACCGAGAGAATGTAACCCCTGAAGCCAAACTGCTACAATATTCCTCGTTGTTCTGGAACGATCTAGGTAATGACATTGCTCTTACATTCAGGGCATATTACGTGTTTTACTTCACTTCAATGTTGGTTACAACAAACAGTATTTTTTTTATAAACAGTTAGTGAATTGTGTAGAGGATACATAAAAATAACATTATGTATTTAATATTAATACATTGTTACAGCAATTTGATAATATACAAAAGTCAACCAAATAAAATAAATTTAATATTTATGAATACAAAGAAAATTCAAGTCGAAGAGGTACTAAAAAAATACAATCAAACTTTCTAATCATAAAATATATTATTATAATAACATATATTATAGTTATTATATTATAGTATATTAATAATTATGATTTGTACTTGGAGTTGGAAGAATCAGCGGATTATTACAGCATATTTATATTGTTGTTATAAAATGCTATTTATATTAATAAAATGAAAACATTGCCATTTTGAGTTTAATATAACTAATAAAATTTTAAAATTCATGAAAAATACAGGTATTTATCAAGCAATGTTATAAGATAGGTCCAAATTTAAGAAAACTACATTAACCATCTAGTAAAATTTATTAATGAGAAAATTAATTTTTTTAGTCTTTTCAGGTAACTGGAAAACAAAATTTCACTCCAAACACCACAATTGACTTAAAACTTTTAATATTAAATATACCATCATTTCCCACGGTTTCGCAGAGAATGACAACCAGGTCTTTTACGTGGGGTGCACATTTTACTAATGTCTTGAGTTTCAGTATTACTTATAGTATAACTGTTATTTGCATAACCATGAACTTATATTATGATTAAATATCTTAAAACGAATTGTAACCGTTTGCATTGTGATGTATTCGTTTTAAATTTTCAGTTTCTAAATTATTATTTTACGTATTACCTTTTTGCATTGGAATAAGAAAACGTCTATATATGTAAAAATATATTTCCGTTTCAAAACTCGCCCACGGACTGATCCCAATAAACATTGCCGCAGGTTTTGAGTAGATTTATAGTTTTTGATAGAATATGCTCATAAAAATACAAAGGTTAAGTCTTGGATATCCTCCTCGTGATTCACCGAAAAGGAACTGGATATAACTGGTACCAGCCTTGATGAGTGGGAACAGGACGCACAAAAAAAAGAATAAACGGATACACGTTAGACGTACTAAAACATTAATCCTCCAACTTACTTTAGAGGTGGGATCAGAAAGCCTTCTCAAATGACTTTACAAGGTATTTGGGGGTACAAGTACTAGTTCCTTTGAAACAGAATTATGTAAGTATAGACTAGGTAATTAACCGTCTATGTTGACTACGTCCAAAATCCCCTTTTGCGGAGATCGTGCCATGACCACCATAGAAATCTGATTTTTATTTTTTTAAATATATTTTATTGTCTATTTTCTGGTATGATTTGTCATATGATTTGTTTTATATATATATATATATATATATATATATATATATATATATATATATAGTCTTTCTATTATTTGGATAACAAAAAGGAGAAGGTGTTATTTGTAAAATATTGACATTTATATTTGATGTAATATTAGCGCGGATAAAAGGTTGCATCTCTCAAAACTACAGTACATTGTTAAAAGTCATCTTTTTATATAGCATTTCAACAAAATATATGCGATATAAATGATTTACCGATCAGTGGATTAGTCTTTCTCACTTACCAGGCTACATTCAAGACGCAAAAACATTACGAGTGTAAATTAATATTACTGATTCTATATTATTAACAGTAAAGTTTTTAAATAGATTACGTATTTTAAGATTTATTATTATAGTTTGTCTTAAATATTTCAATATTTTGTAAAGAAGTTACAGATTTATATATGAACAAATGTCCCATTACATGAGTGGGATAATTATACTTTAAAATATTTTACTGCAACAAATATACGATAACTGACTTTAAACCATCTATAAATAAAATATGAGGCGCGATATTAGGATCGTAAGCGAAAACCATGTAAGCGGCTAATCACAGTAAAGCTGGATGATTAGGAAAGAGGCGAGTAAGCAGCTTACTCAATGCCACGTCTCACCGGGACTGCCTAACACTGAAACACAAGTGTAATATTTTCTAAAATCCCATGCTATCCAGTATCTTTCCTGTATAAAGCAGTTATATCTTAGTTGTGCCAGCAACCGTTAGCTAATTACAAACTCATTTAAGTTTTATGGTTACTGAGTCTCTTCCGGAGTATGTTTTTAATAAAGCGCGATAATTGTCGAATCAAGTTAAACAGAGAGTTGGTATTTGAATCCTCCCATGCTGATAATATGCCTGGCACGCCCTTAAACTTGCAATAAAACAATTCATGAAGAACTAACCACTTGATTAATAATAAATTATTAATGAACAAAGCAATGTTTAATCAATCATATAAGATCTTACTTGATTATTGCTTATAGCTGCAATAAAAGCTAATAACGCACGTTTACGAAGCCAGTTTTTTCCCTCTGATGTATGAACATAGGAGTAATTAATGTTTTTTATATAATCTGTTATTAGTACTGATAGAGTAATAAAGATCCAAGTGTGATAGCTCGCTTATTATAATATTGCAATTTTAATCCCAATACATAATTATTACAGCAATCCTACGCATTAGAGGGTTATTCAGCTCAAAGTATTTATCAGACAACGCAAATAGAAATACGTTATTACACCATCACAACAGTTGAGCCGTCGATGAGGTAGAAGGAATGCGTAGAGCGGAAGCGTCTACACCAAGCAATAAGGCAGCCACAATCCTAATATTTACCAAAAGTCGAGGAATGCGGTCGGCTAGGGAATGTTTGAGCAGTTCCCCTACTCACAACATATTCATTATATAAATGGAATTCTTCACATCCTCGCTCGTAAATAATCAACTATTAGGAGTTATAATGGCACTATGAAGTAAGAGTTCAAGGAAAATAGATTATTGAATAATTTAAGAGTTAAAATGAAATCACCAAACTGTTACGCAGGTTATAGCTTTAAATAAAAATGCTTTTTATACTATTAAGTTTAATGGTTACTGTTTATACCACATGCATTGCTTGGTATATGTATTTATTTTGGATACAAACTAATAGCGTACTATGCAAACTGTAAATGTATACCTTTAATACTTTATATGAGGTGGAAAATGTTTCCTTTATATAAATTAATAAGTAAATATACTTGCATTATTTTATGCCCCCTTGGATGTGCTTACGGTATTTATTGCCTAAGAAATTATACAAAAGTGTTTCCATTTTATTGCGAAAAAACTTAATTTATTAGAAACTTAATTTAGTTGTACATTCTGCATTTTAATCCAATATTAAATGGCAATTTCTGCAGTTATTGTGCTAAATCAAAACACCTGTACAGCCTTTCAGTTACTCCAGACAAATACATAAATAATAAACTTGGCGTTTTCAGTAGATTTTGTTTCTACATTTATAATAGCTCACTTATTGACTGTTCTGTGGTTCAAATTGGTACTGAAGAGCAAATAAGGCCTATGTTTGTATATTTCGACGCATGTCCTCTTAGTTGAATATTATTTGACGAGATACAAACTCAAGTTTGAATTTAGAACCTTAACCCTTTCCGGGCCAGGCGGCAATATATTGCCGCCATAGATCGTGTCTGAAATGTGCCAGGCGGCAATATATTGCCGTCGGTGACATACGCGAAAAGCGCGTCGTTTTCTTAAATAAATACGACGTCAAATGATTAAAGTTTTGTGTTTTTTTATTCCCTGGTATATTTGTAGATAGTTAATATGAATATAATTTTTATTTTGGAGGTCTATGCATTTTTATTTCGTAATTGTCACGTGACATTATCAGGTGACTCGATCTATTGTTGTTAATTCTTTATGCTTTAGTGTAATCGTACTATTGTATGCTGGATTCTTCTTCATTATTTTATTTTGTGGTTGTAAATATTAGTAGTGTTACCTGCTTAGCTATTTGTGTGTAGTAGTTACAATGACTGACAATTTGCGATCTCACGGGAGTGAAGAGCAGTAGCACTCACGGGAGTATTGTAAGTAGCATATTTGTAAATAGAAAAAGTGTAAATAAATTTCAAATAAAATTGTGTAAATATTTCTTGGTAAATAGTGTTTTTAACTGTATTGAAACTGTTTATGGATCCTACAATCATCTTTTTACCGGTACATCCATAATGTGAATATTTATTTTAAGTTTCTTGCAGTGTAAGAGTCAGTTGCTTTATCACTTGTTGCGAAGTACAATTATGCGTATTTATACAAAATGTGTCATAAAAAATTTATTTATGAGAGAAATAACACAAACTTTTGTATGGTTGTTCCTTTATAAATGTACAATATAATAACTCCTACAGTAAAATTATTTTTCCTTTTTTACTTATTTACAAAAAAAATAAAAAAATAATTTTTTTTATGTAATCTATTAAAACATTATTTTTTTTTAAATTTTAAATTACTTAAAACTAAATCTATATATTTTTTTGTTGATATTATATATCTATACGAGTAATTTGGTGCAACTTTTAAGTCATTCTCTAATGTTTATGAAAAGTTATAAATTTTAATCTAAGAGACTGCAAAATCGCCAATTTTAGCCTGGCACTTTTGACTAGTCACAAGGGGATATGATATGTGAAAAAATTTTGCAACATCTCATATTTGGCCTGAAAAGTTGGTTAAAAAATTACAGCAATAGATTTAAATTTAATAAAATATACATTCATGTTTATATGTAATCTCAAAGTGCAAATTTGAGTGTTAAGTTCATAGATGACCTTATCGCTTGTTAGAATAGGATATTACTGGAACATAAAAGTATATAAATGTAAGTAGTTACATTGAAAAAGAATTTCAATAAGTTTTACCTACATATCTCGGTTTGAAGTTATTACACCAAGTTTCCGAGATTGTGCCCCTGTTAGAAGCAACTTTGATATTTCAAGTTCGATAAGTTTTAATGACTTTCTTTAACTTTCCAATTTGTTTCTCTTGGAACACGGTTTACGTCAAACGAAGTCTTTATTTCTTACACATTAAAATGCATACTGATGAAAACATTTTTATTTCGTAAAGATAGTTTCATATCTTTATCGAACTTAAAGGTCATAAAATATTAATTTATTTATTTATTGAGTTTACTTCAAAAACTCTACACAAAAAGTAAAAAAATCCTAATATAACAGTATTTCCTAATAATTGGGTTTTTTTTACATAAAATTTAGTCGTTGCATGTATTGGCGACTATATTGTAGAATATATGTGGTGAGGTATGATGAAGTATCTCCTGCCAGTTTCTGGTGAGTTATCCATACATACATATACAGGGTGATTCAAAACTAAACGGCAATCTCTCGGGAGCTTATTCTATAGCTAAAAAAGTTCATATAACCATATGCCCGGAAACGCTTCGTTAGCGACCTATTATATTAACACAACCTAAACATTAGTTAATATTTTATGCAGATAAGAATATGCATTTTTGTGCCTCTGTTTTATTTTTAAATAAAGCTAAATTTCAATACCTATTATTAATTTTTTCCTAAGTAATTCACATGAATCTTTTCAGAATTAAATTTTCCACAAATCTGTTTAAGAAAAAAATGACCTTTATTTAACATTTATGGAAGTAATCTTACGTTAAACACAAAAATGTGTTATTTCTTTGCACCAATTCTTGTGTTTTACGTAAGATATCTCTGAAAGTATTGCATTTACAGCTCTGGGACGAATTTTAATAAATTTTTCAGATATAAAAACATAAAAAACAATCGTATTTGTATCTTTGTAACTACCTTTACCATGTTTATACGGCCTGACTTCACCAAGGGTTCTGAAATCCGGGCGAAATCTTTCGCTAGGCGTAACTCGCTAACGAAGCGTTTCCGGGCATATGGTTATATGAACTTTTTTACTTGTTTTTAGCTATAGAATAAGCTCTCGAGAGATTGCCGTTTAGTTTTGAATCACCCTGTATATCCATAAATCATAACATATGTGAATAATTATTTGAAGGTTAATGCACGTTTTTAAATATTTGTATTTACTAATTACTTCCAAAATTTTGAAGAAAATTCTTGAAATTAATTGTTTTTAACTTTTGTAAGAAATCGTCTATGACTCACTAACAACCAACCTACTTTGAGTATTCGAAATGTTTGCTAAAGCCTGTTTTATCCTTATCATATAAATACAGTTAAAGCTATCCTAAACAATTGTACCTATTAAATATAAAAGTAAATTGTAAAGTAGTAGTTATCAGATGAATATAAGTATATGTAAATCTTATATGTTGAATCATTCATATGAGTTTCGTAATCGACGCTTGGTAGAAATGACTTATTATACAAATACTTCACCATATAAGGTTTTGATATTTCACATTCAGAATTGTACATAATATGTGTAATGTGTGGATATACAAAACATATAATCGGTGCATCAGTGTATGATAGTACTTTGGGTACTTGTTGGAAGTCAATTTTAGAAAAGATACTGTTGAACAGGGTTATAAATATATATTGTTTAATAGGGCTAGTAAATATAAAAGACAAATTTTGCAAAATAAAAATAAATTAATACTTTCATATGAATAATTTAATTTTTAGTAGGAGCAACTTACTTCCAACTAGACATAGTACCTGTACTGTAGTTAGTAGAATCTCAAAGAAATTATGTCTTCAATAACCTTTCCCTCACTACTTCCTTATGAACTAAGCATAAATATTTAAACAGAATCAGGTAACATTCTATTTTAAATCAATGCCTACACCTAACACATACACTTGTTGGTTTTTTTTAACATACAGATTTTGCAGCGACATATCCAGAGGTACACACACATGATGCAAAAAGCGACACATACTTTATTTAAAAGATGTTGAACCTAACGTCTAAAAAAGCACCTTGTACTGTATCGACTCTCCCCCTTAATTCTGGTTGAGTTCTTCCAACAAGTTCTTGCGAACTGATCGAAGGAATCTTAAGAACGAGTGGATTATGGCTTAAAAGAGGATCGGTATCTCATTTTTTTTTAAGGATTGAACAATATCTGAATAATAAAATAAAATCAGGGTTTATTGTTTACAAGTATTGTATGCAGATAATCGGGCAACGTAACTTTACGACCATGTAATCTATCATATCGGAAATGAGCTTAACGTTCGGGTATTAATACGTTGATTTCAAGAACGATAGTTGTGTTCAAGTCATATTTAGTTAATACATATTCTTGATGACTCTTGGGGCAAACTGGAAAAAGTTTACAATAGCAATAATAATGTTAATAAATCAATCATATTGGAAAATAATTGTATTATTAATATTTAGCACTATTGTAATATCTGTGAGTTAAATTTATATAACTGTGTGGTGTAGAAAACGTTTTCACTATGAATTTATTTTCAATCTAATTTTTAATGTTGTAATAGCTATGATGATAATATGATCCAAATAATAATATATCAATACCTAAGGTTTACATATTTTATGCAAACACATCGCAAGAGAGTAAAATACATTTAGATCCATTGTAAGTCATCAATATATACATATACAATACACTCTCCAAAAACAGTAAATGATAAATGTTTCAGTCTATACTTTGACTAAGGGAATACATAATTTTATAACTATAAGTAACAATAACAAGCAATAAAATTTGAACCGTGTCATATCAACTCAAAAAATAGAAACCGAAATGATAATCTTAAATGAGAGATTAATTGCCTGGTATAAATAATTATTAACTTGACAAGCACTTTAATCCGTTATATTAACCCGCTCCCTTTGAAAGTATTTAAACCCGTATATAATGGTTTAGTCCATTCAGTAATAAACCGAAGCTTTAAATTAGATTACTCCATCCCCACTGATGACAGAGATCCAACAGAATTAATTAATTGAAACGAGAACACACTATTAATTAGTTATATCATTCGGTGTAATTATTCGTTAATGTTCCAAATTATAAATAATAATATATTTAAATGAACCTAAATTGAAGTATATTAATTTTTAGCTTTATTATAAAATAAAATAATCTAGGTTGTGAGAGTTCTAATTTACTTCATAATTAGAATTTCGTCTGTACGTATACAAATTAGTCTCCCAATGTCATTGTAATGGCCTAGTAATTACTAATTTATCATTTTAAATGGGTCACTATCTTGAACACTATAAACCTGAGAGCCTTATTTAATAACCTATCCTTATTGTTAGAAGGACTTAAAATACATATTTCATGCTTTTAAAAATGTTCAGCTTTTTATAATATGGCTCTTAACTTTGATCTTTACTACACTACTCTCAGTTTTTATTAATATTTTTGACAAAAAGTATGTTATAACTGTTAGTTTTTTTCAATGATTTGTCTCAAATGACAGAGATACGAGTGAGAATTAAGAAATGTCAAGATTTCTTATGGAGTGTAACACTGATAAGACCCCATTTTAAGGTAGTCTACAATTCAATATCCATTTCAGAATTTGGGTTTAAGTTTAACGAGTTTAAAGTTGTTTTGTGGACCCAAATTCGGAGAGGAAAACCGATTTTATGTCTATCAATGAAATAAAAACATTTATCTAAAACATCGCATAGTATTTGAATTAATAGCTCCAACAATTTCAGTTACATTTGGACTGCTTTAAAACTTTAGGGTGTAGACATCTTAGTAAAAGCACAAGGTGAAATATAACTCTAAATAAGGAGTACTTATGTTTAAGGTACGTACTATTTTATAGTTCATTGTTTAAACTTCAAACAAAATTGACATTGGCTCTTATTTCGAGTTCACTGAAGAAGCATTTCTGATTCGAATGAATTATTTTTAACACTAAAAAAATATACATAATTTAGAAAAATATTTGCCAGTTTTTGTATTCTTCTTTTGTCTAGTGTATTCCCGCTCTCCTCGTAGCGTGTATTGATTCCACGATAAAGAAACTTTATACATGTGAGTAGGTTCAAACGCTTCGGACGAAAGTGTCTATTTCCAACCACTGTAATCTGTTTCTGGTCAACGGTATTTTCGTTGACTTAGTAGCGTTTTTATAGTTTATCCGATTAAGAAAGTATATATATATATATATATATATATATATATATATATATATATATATATGATATATGGTCTGAAAATTCTATCTCAATCAAAAAGATTTTACCTCCGGTTATTATAATCTACTTTCCGTCTAAGTTATTTCCTGTGTGGAGTCTTATTAGCGTTTGCATTGTTACCCGTATCAAGAAATCTTATACTTACAGTAGCCTATAAAGTCTTTTCAAGTAAATAAAAACTCTGTTTTTGATCTATTCTTAGGCATTTCTGGAACCGTTGTAACGTTTTACTTCTGGTTTCGATCATCTGATAAATAAAGTATACACTTATGTAGGTCTATAATTTCATTTTTACAGAAAATCTTCCACTTCCAGCTTGCTCAAATTTATTTTCGGTGCTTATAGTATATTAAGAGCATAAGACACGTATGTGATATTGTACCATTCTCGCACAATGGCAAGTTATAAGAAAAACACACTTCAAACAAGTTCATTAAAAAACCCTATGAGTTGTTGGTCTACATGAAAAAAGCTTGTACTTTTATAGACAAAAATGTTAAATAGAGCGTAAGGGATGTGTATTTTTAATTTTATCGTTGTAAGAGAATGAGAAGTTAAATGAAAAAAAAAAAAAAAAAACATAAAACATAGTCTTTTTAGGGGTTGCAGCCATATTTCAACCCGAATCGGTGGTTTATTTGAATGAAAATGATTTTGTTATTTTAATATCTATAAACCATACAATATATTTGTCCCTAATTAAAAAAAGTTTGTGACAAGTGACTGAGGTTGTTTTCTATATTAAGATTTTCACATGGCTTAGTAATGCTAAAAAATTCACTCTCGTTCTTTCCGTAATACAGGAATACGGGACTATTGAAACAATAAATGTTTTTCATAATTCACGATAAATCTAAAAATAGCCTAATAAAAACATGTTTGTGTTATTGTTTAAATTTGACGAAAGGTGTTAGAGCTTCTGCTAATTTATTTCTCCTGTCAAACAAGTATAAATTCTGAACTGTCAGGTTAAGTTTTGACAACAAATAGTTTTGTAGCTAAAGAAATCTGCGCTATTTCGCTTATTATGTAACTGTAGAATAAGTACCTTAAATTTCCTGAAATTTACCTAAAATTCAGTCAGGAGTGAAAGGTTACACAGAGAAGGAAGTTTCTCTTTTGTGTGCAAAAGGCTTTTGACAAAAAGGTCCCTTTTATGACTGACAAATAACTGATCCGAGAAATATTCTTGACGTATGCTCCTAACATTTATACATACGTTCCAGGTCAATCACCTACTCTACCTGTAACATTTCTACTGGAATGTGTCAGTGATTTGTCTGATATAACTGAGATTCTTTACAAACTTCATGAAACATTAATTTAAATTATATAAACCTTCTTCCAAGAGAGATCATATCATAGATTTATAGATACACTTTAGCCTTTCATCGTACATTTTATTATACAATTTATAACATTATTTTTTATTTACCATAAATATGAAAATTCTTCTTGACTGCTTAAACAAGCTGTTTTACTTCAGTAAATAAGATCAATTTTATTTATGTCTATTACATTATAAGTACAAAAAATTCTTTTTATTTTCATCCGAGTTAAATTATATGACCTAAAATATAAAATGTGCTAGTCATTATTTTCTGGTTGATAAAAAATTAACAAACAACATGAAACACTCATTAAAATTAGTTTGTAATTGGTGTTTATAACCTAATAAATTGATTTATTATTCATCAGAAATTTTTCGTGGTTCAATTTTTACCTTAAAACTCAGGATGGCGTTACACACTTCCACTTTCGTACTTGAAGTACGTGTACTGTATAGTTTTACTGACATCTAACATCTACAGGTTTACAGTATAATAAGAGGTTTACAGTATAATGTTTACTGCCCTTCTCTTGTATAAACCTCTTTTCCTATAAGCGTTAGTGTTTTGCAGCTGCTCGGGATAAAAATTCATCCCATAATCTTTTACATGATTTATAGAACAAAGGGTCTATAGTTTGTTTAACACATGTTTATATTTTCCATTAACTAATTTTGAACGCGTGAAATTATGAATTTAAATATTATTTTATAAGTAAAACATCATCCAAATATATTGTTATATTATTTACAGTTATTATTAAAGGAAATATAAAATAATACAAACTTTATAACTGAAATATATTTGTAATAATGCTGTATAAGAAAGATTTGAAATGCATCGTTCCCACGTTAAAATAACGTTATATTTACAAAAATTGGTATCCCTGGTATACTACATTACCAAACATCTAATTATTTAACGCGCGCGTACAAAATTAATTAAAAATAAAATCACATAATTAGTTATTACTGGATTTAGCTATAATTAACATAAATGTGTATTAGTATACAGGAATTCTTTCCTTTGTTTATACTGTTTATTTTAATTAGGTACTTTGAATATACTTATTTTAAGAATCTTAATTTCCTCTAAATTTCAATAACGATTTTGATGATAATAGTTAACTATGATATCACCACAGCTATTAACAGTTCATTATAATCATAACAAATGTTTCAAAGAAGATCTAATATGCTCAAACAAGAATTACAAGTCAATGTCTCTTATAGAATTGTATGGTAAGTGTTCAGGTATATACTAACTATTTTAAAGGTTGAATCTAAATTTATAAATACAAATTCTATTTTGAAGTTTTATTTCAACTATTAATTACGTTTCTATTCATAACATTTACAGAACTTACAAAATAATACTACATTTTCGCTACAAAAATAGAGTAAACAATATATTAAATGGAAATAATAATAGGTAATTGCAAACATAAACTCTTTGGCTTTTAAAAAACCTCCATAGACACGGAAATGGCAGGTTAAGCTTGTATCTGTGAGTGTAATAATGATAGTGGCGTATTATTATAAGGCGACATGAAAAGGTTGGCCGCGGCAATGAAACTCATAAAAATCTGTTTTCCACTATTAAGAGGTTGACTAGATAAATTATGAATTCTAGGAAAATGGAATTCGAATATTTTGGACTTGCGCATTAAACTGCTTATCACCCAGCAATTAAATTATATTTATATCTATATTCTAAATTTACATTCATTGTTTAAAAACCACAATTATATTGTTACAAATGCTTTTTTTCCCAAATCCTAGATAATCCTAGAACCAAAGAAGTTTTTATATTATTAATACTTCTTAGAAACTTAACCATGATAAACTTTCACATTGTACCATGATTTCTCTTTTAGAATCCTAAGGATTAAATATAAAATTTAAGCGTTTGATTGGAATTGACGCCAATTCCTTGGGTATTGATTTAAAATTTAAAACCCTTAAATGGAAATTATCACAATTAACAGAATGTTGAATCGCCGTAGTTTCAGAAGAAAGCACACTACACTGTATTAACTAGTAGGTCTAGGTACATTTACAGTTACAACTACAATTACTAATGCAGTTGTCCAGCTACTTTATGTTTATTTGTCATCTGAATATATTTTGAGCTTTCAGAGACGTTTTGTTTTTAATTCAAGAGACGTCACTTCTTTGTTTTTACGTGGAGCAGAAATGTATTTTACTCCCTTCTTGTCTGATTCAAATTACAACAGAGTCCATCTGCTATGTAAGGTGACTAATGAAGTCACTGTAATGTTCAAAGTCAGTAAAATTTCGTTATTAGGAATGTGACTTGCTTTTTCTCATACAACAGAAATATTTTGGATCTAACAGATGAATGAGCTATGAAAATATCTATAAATATAACGGTCAAACAACTCACCCACTCACTCATCACTAGTTATCCAATTTTCCGATATTGCAGAAAGTTTAAATTATTACAGTATGTTTAGTGGCTTGAATAAAAAACAAGATTTTGATAAAAAATCTAACATTTATGGAAATATAAATATGGCTACAACCTCTAGAAGAACTTTATATAAAAATTGTACTTGCACATGACCTGGAAAACAGTTTTACACAAAATCTTATGCTCCCATTTGAAAAATGAAGAATTGTTCAAGCAGGTAAACCTCCAATAGAAGTTTAATTGGGTTACTGACTTTTAACATTGACTTTCCACTCTATGTTTTTAGTTTTATGTTAATATGTGATAGTAAACAGCTTGCTTAGAAATTTATTTACTATGCTATTTTCGCGTTTCATGTATGTTTAACCGTAATATCAATGTAAAAATATTTGTTCATGGTCTAGGCATATTACATTGAGTGACATGCTCCATTGGTGAACTCATTGTTACCTATAGAAATGAACCTTCATGCATAACCTTAAGTCAATGGGTTAGTTGTTCTCAAGATATCGTGTGGACACACACACACACACACACACACACACACACACACACAAATATATATATATATATATATAATATTTACAGCCCCACTAGTGATACGATTTACTACCGCTCAGCCAATTATGATCCGTGGGTTATTGAATTTCTTTAGAAGGTTTACCAATTAAATTTTTTTAACTCTAATGTTTTATAATTATGTCTGGATAGTAAATTATCATTACTGTCTTGCAATGATATTTTTTGTTAATCCGTTAAAAAAGTGTTGTAAAAGCATAAGTTGGAGAGGCCAACTCTGTGACCTCAATATTATAATCTAAGATATTTTATGACCTGACTCCGATATACCTCATTACGGTAGACTTCTACAACTCCTCATTTAGAAAAAGACATTCATCTCTATGTCGTAAATACACTCGTTTATATCAGAAGCTACTCTTAGAAATAAATTAGGGTAGATAATAAACAAATTTCATCGTTAACTTGAAAAAGACTTCACTTTCCTTGAATTTATTTCACTTCCTAATGGCGTATTTATAAAAACTTAATTGTATCTTAAAGTGTCATACTAAATTTATAAGCATATATAGGGTAACATAAAAAAATAACACTTAAAAGTACCTAATAGAATTTATAATATCCAAGTCTTTATTCTTTCTGAGTTTATTTGACTACATAACATTGGTAGTCCGTATGTTAGTAAAAATAGCAAACTATAACACTTTCTTAGTATATAATTACGCATGAAAATTTTATAAATTGCAGTGTTCTCCATATAAGTATAAGATAAAGAAAGAAGTATTGACACCAAATCAGTAGTTTAAATTTTGTTATATATTTCAAATTAAATACGAAGATTTAGTTGTTTATTTCACAATTCAACTTCTTCTGTTTCATTAATTACAAATTAAACTACTTATTTTCAAAGCAACGCAGTACTAAAGTTCAGGCAATATTTCTTTAATTTTGCTTCTGTTTTATTGTGACAATAACTTATATTTATTGAAAAGGCAGCTATTATTATTTTTATCTTACAATATTTTACTATAGAAAACCTACACTTGTCTTATGAAGGAAGAATCAGCCACTCTTTCCTATTTGTTTTCGTTTTCTTCTGAGAGCACTACCATGATTGTCCGTTATTTACTTCTTAATAGTAGATTGTTGCTAATTTATTGAGATGACTGAGCAATATGTAATTTTACTAATTTACAATTTCAATTTTATCGTCCTCGATACTCATCATGATTTGTTCAAAACAATAGATGTTTCATATTTGAGTATGCCAATATATACGTCAGATTGTAAAGCAAGGGTTGTATTAATATTTTGTATTGGTATGTATGCTAAATCAGCAGTGTAACTTTTCATTGTTTTTTTAACTAAGACATTTCGCAATTCCAATTTTATAGATGCTTCTCAAATTAAAACAATAAATTGAAGTGCCTAACGGTGATTTCAGTTTTAATTGCCAGCCTTTTAATGGTATTCCATCTCCGCAATTTTTAGTGTATTATAGTACAAGGGGATTGTAAACCTGAATAAATGGGTATATTTCAAATGTAATGTTATAATTTTTCGTAACATACAACGATGGAAAGTATAAAAAAACAAACATTATTAAATGGATCATCAAAACAAAATTTAACAGGGAAAAAGGCAAAATATTGTAATCAGTATTGTATTGTAATCTGTAATCTGTGACTAAACAAATATGCTTCAAAAAAATAATCGTTTTTTATTCAATCATATAAACCACAAAAGTAAAATAAAAACGTCCGATTTACGAAGGAAAAGTATTAAAAGTCTTCCGTGTTCATTAAGAAAGTGTTTGAACTATTTAAAATCCAACCACGGAGACTGAATAAATGATAAACCTAACAAAAGTTATTAAAAACCTCAAACTTATAGCAGGTTTAAATACATACGTATCAGTTGTGCATGATTTTAAAAAGGTTATAAAAAAATGTGAACAACTCGAAAACCTAAAATTCTTAAAACATAAAACATGGAACTCTATTTTCACTACCTAATATAACTTTCACATGTAACAAATAAATGGCAATAAAATCAAGACATATACTCATTTTATTTTATAGCTTTTATTAAAATACTTTTTACCAACTTTAAAGGCTTCACCGTTGAAAAGAATGGATTTTGGTTATGAGAACCGTGAAATAAGATTTTAGAGGCTCGATTAAGAAGGACCACTTCACACTAGGCAGTTAAGACGCCGAACACACTGATTTTACAAGAGTTCACCAAGTTACACAATGAGTTTTATGCACAGTACATATTCAAATAAAGTGCAGAAATGAAACAGTTAACTTTGTTTTCATGAGGGGTAACCATAGTCTGCTGTTGTTTGAGGGCCAGGTTGTGATCAGGAAGTGTGGAAATAGGCTGCTGTCTTGTAGGCAGGCGTGAAGACGCACAATACGACCATTAACGAATAGTTCATAACACTGTGGCCAGTCCTGTAGAGCACGGTAGACGCGGGTGTCCGGGAAACAGAGACGTTCTGGTAGAGATTGCCAATCCAGAGCACTGACTTTAATGTTAATGTAAATGTACAACAAATAGAGATAAACTAATATTTAAGTGAGAGAGTAACACACGGGGCATAAAGTCACGTGTTGAGTAAGTATGGTCAGCAAGTGGCTAGAGTTCTATATAAGTGCCTCAGGCGGGCCTGAGCGTACACTGAGCAAGCGTGCAGTCGCTTGCAAGGTGGGCAATTGATAAGTCACCGTTGTGATTGGTTGGTGAGTGTACAGTAAACAGCTGATTCGTGAAACAATGGTTCATTGGTCTGTCACTGTACGTGAATATTTTAATCCAGTAAGGAATGGTATTGTAGGCACTAGGCCGCAGAAAGAGATATAGAATTAATGCAGTATATACAGTTTAGTAAAATAAAGGCGAATATAAGAGTATAAATTGCCCAAAAAATTATATACATAATTATTGTTCAATAAAAGTAGCCTTTTCATATTAGGAAATAAAAAAACAAGTTATTTAACACAATAATACTTAACATACCGGCCGCCTTGAATCACCTTGGGATTCAATGAGAGAAAGAGCAACATAGGCTCAAATTACAAAGTTTATAGGCGATGGGTAGAGAGACAGTTAATTAATTGTAGGGTGATGGTAAGAGAAACACCTTCACTGCTGGACGAGTGAGAGTTCCACTTGAGGTCTTGAGATGTACCACTCGAACTGTACCATCTTGTCCTGGAGTGACATCAGTGACCCGTGCAAGGGGCCCAGAGAGAGAGCGGGAGTATCCTGATGCACCAGGACGAGGTCTCCAGGTTTGGAGGTTGCGGGAAGGAGTGCTCCACTTGAGGCGCTGCTGAAGAGGTCTGGAGATATTCTCGCTGCCAACGCTTTCAGATACGTTGGTGCAGCGCTTGAACCAGCTGCCAGTGAGAAAGGCGGTTCGTGGGTATGTCCAGCAAGTTCTCTTCAGGCAGGGGAAACCAGAGGAGAGCCGATCAAGAAAGTGTCCAGGCGTCAGTGGGAGAAGGTCGCTGGGATCACTGGAGAGAGCGGTGAGCGGGCGGGAGTTGCGCATCGCTTCAACCTGACTTGTGAGCGTCATGAATTGAGACAAAGTTAGTATGTGGAGTCCCATGACACGTTTTAAATGGTGTTTAGCTTTCTTGATGGCACTTTCCAAATTCCACCTTGATGGGGAGCAGCACGAGGGTTGAAGTGGAATCGAATTGAACGGTCAGCAGCAAAGTCTTGGACTTTGCGCTGGTCAGCCGTGAGGATTTTGTGTAGGGCATTTTTAGCACCTACGAAGTTTGTTGCCACAGTCACTATAAAGGTCTGTGCATAGGCCACGACGAGAAACGAAGCGAGTGAGAGCACCAAGGAAAGCTTCGATGGACAGGTCCGTCACCACCTCAATGTGAACGGCCTTCGTAACCATACAAACAAAAATACAAATATAGGCCTTAATAATGCGGACAGAGCGTAAAATTATGGACCTTGAGCGAAAAGGGGCCACCATAGTCCATGCCGGTGGAGAGAAAAGCTCGGGCTGGAGTAATGCGAGCTTCGGGGGACGTCGCCCATGAGAGGGCGTTATTTTTAGGCCGATTCTTAAAACATGTGAGGCATCTAAAAATGCGAGATCTCACCCACGCTGCGTTGCAGAGAGGATCCAGACTTGCTGGGAGAGCAGAGAGAGAGAGAGAGAGAGATCGAGAGAGAGAGAGAGAGAGAGAGAGAGAGAGAGAGAGAGTAAGTAAGCTGCGCGCCAGCGTGGAGATGTTTGACATGGACATGGTCAATGAGGAGGTCCACGACAGGGGTGCTTCTTGGGCAGGATGCACGGGTGAGACATGTTCGGCGGGGAGGTCAGCGTGGCGCAGTCTGCTGCCGACGCGGAGATGTCCATCCGGACCCTGGAATGGGGCGAGGCGTTGTAGTCTGGTAGAACACGTCTTTCGGTCCCACAAGTAGAGCCAGATCTTCAGTGAAAGCTTCCTCTTGCACGGTCTTGAAAATTCGCAGCTGGGCGGAGTCCCGTTTCAGTCTTGGAGAGAGGTCCGAGAGTGGCGGTTTGGTGAACGACAGTTGTGGATAAAACGCAAGACGTAGGCCATCACGTGCAACAATTTCCTCCAGGAAGAGTACTGGATTGGTCCCACGTAGGCGGTGCTGTGGCTAAGGTAATGACAGGAGTGGAATGCTTCAGCTCCCCTAGCTCCTCCAGAGAGACCGAGTCCAAGCTGGAATCAGTATCTAGCCAGGCCGAGGAGGGGAGACGCAACCAGTTGGGTCCATGCCACCAAAGGGGATGATCCACCAATTGAGAGGGAAGGATCCCACGGGAGGCGCAGTCAGCAGGATTGGAAGCACTGGGTATGTAGCGCCAGCAATCCACAGCCACAAGCTCTTGAGTTTTGCGCCACACGATTAGCCACATAGGCTTTGAGGCGATAAGAAGGTGTTTTGATCCACGCGAGGGTCACAGTAGAGTCGCACCAACAAACAATAGAACCAAACTTGCGGGTGGGAGCTAATTGAGTAACACAATATTTCACAAGTTGGGCCAGGAGATTGAGCTGCGCATAGCTCCAGTCGGGGCAGCTGCGTTCACTCTTTTGAGAGGAGCGACCCGAGTTTTAGCCATAACTTGGCTTACGTGCACCGTGTCATTGGAGGTAAAAGCGGATGTAGACTACAGCAGCATAGCCTAGTTCTGAGGCTTCAGAGAAACCGTGCAAGTCCCAGTGAGGTAGCAGCAGAGTAGGGGATAGCACGAGGAATTGTAATAGTTAGCAACGTGCTTAAGTTCAAATAAAAAAGGCGTGCCATTTTTGGTATATTTCTGGAGGGAGCGGATCATCCCAATCTATGCCAGAAAATCCATACGAGTTGGCTCGTGACATTTTTGCGAGCATTATACAAGGCGCCAAAAAACCACAGGGGCCATAGACTTGAGAAAAGAGACTTAACACTTTACGCTTATTGGGGTTTTCACAAGAAAAATTAAAATTAAACGTAAAAGTGTCAGTCAGAGGGGTCCATTTTAGGCCCAAAATAGAGAAATGAGGCTCCTGGGAGAGTTGCAGAAAAAACTGGGATTTCCCGATGATCTTCAGGAAGGTGTTGCAGAAGTGTCGGAGAGTTCGAGACCCACTTCCGGATCTCAAAGCCACCGAGCCGAAGGAGTTTGATGAGTTGATCTTGAAGTTCAGCGGCGAGTTCTTCAGTCTCAGCTCCGCAGATCAGGTCGTCGACGTAGCTCTGGTGCTTGAGAACCTCAGCAGCATGGGGGGGGTTAGCGGTGACCTTCGTCTTATGCCAATTGATGTAGCGTTTTGATGGCCAAGTAGGGTGAAACAGTTCAGGCCGTAGGTAACTGTCGTGAGCTTGAACGTGGACATCAAGTCGGTGGGGTGATCACGCCATAAGATCACGCCATAAGATCAGTTGGAAATGTTGATCGTCAGGATGCACCTTGATTTGGCGGTACATCTGTCTAATGTCACAAGAGATCACTACGTTCTGAAGGCGGAAGCGCAGAAGAATGTCACAAATATTATTTTGCAGTTTAGGTCCGGTCAACAGAGTGTCGTGTTGAGAGAGAGTCCGGAACTGGTTTTGGCACTGGCGTCAAAAACGACGCGTAGTTTGGTGGTGGCCTTTTGTGCCTTAAAAACACCGTGGTGTGGCAGATAGTAGTGGGGAGTGGCTTTAGTCAGGAGTAGGGGCAGCCCTGCATATGGCCTAGAGAGAGATATTCATGTATAAAATCAGAATATAAATTATAATACTCCACATTAGTGGGAGCGTGGAGCTTGCGCTCGATTGAATAGAGTCTGCTTTCAGCATGAACTTTGGAACTTCCCAGATGAGTACTGGTGTCCTTGAAAGGGAGGCGGACCATATATCGACCCTCACGGTCCCTGGAGTGCGTGGTAGAAAAATATTCATCGCACTGAGTTTCCTCTGCAGACCTTTTACTGGGAGCAGGCAGTTCCTCTTGTGTCCAGAAACGCTGCAGAGAGGCGTGGAGGTCCACCTCAGCAGTCGAGAGAAGAGAGACAGCCATAGTAGAGACAGACTGCGTCAGTGGTGTGCAGGGAGCCGTCCCCATCAGCACGAAACCAAAACAGGTGCCCAGGGGCGTGAGAGGTAAATTGAGACCAAGAGAGTAGGTCTCGTGGAGTAAGAATATGTGGAAAATACCGCTCCACCAATAAGCACGTCAATGCCACAGGGAGGTGGAAGGTTGGATCAGCCAGTATAATATTTTTAACCTTATTCATGACCTCCTGAGATATTTGCACTCGTGGGAGGTTTACAGTGATTTGTGGCAATATGTGGAACGAGTGCGGGGCGGCAACTGGGTGGCCAGCAAGAGTTTCCACGCCCAGAGTTAAAAATCCGCGTGTGTGTGAGCAGAGGTTTGAGAAAGGCCGGCGACATTAATAGTTGCCGGACGGCGTTGTGTACCCAAACAGTTGGGAGGCTTTCTCGCTAATAAAAATTTAGCTTGCTTCCTGAATCAATTAAGTCACGAAAGACATAAGCTTGTCCGTTAGAGGCGGTGAGCTTGACAAGAGAAGTACCCAGAAGAACCGTGGGTACTAGGGACAAGTTCTCGATGCAGTGTGCCATGAGCGTGTAGTGTGGTGTGTTCGGCCAGGCTAGGAGGTGAGAGCGTTGTGGTCGCAGGGGGGGGGCGAACAGCAGGTGTAGGTGTTGCACTGCTCTGCGCAGGCCGGCCGCCGTCACGGCCGTTCTCCACAACGGGGCGAACGCGGTTCCGACGTACTAACACCGGACCGCGTTGGCCGATCAGTGAAGTGTAGCAAGGTATGATGATGACCATGACATGTTCGACACGTGAATTTAGACTGACATTCACTTAATCTGTGGCGTCCCAAAACAAGAAGAACAGCGGTTTTTGCTGTTTAATAATCCCGTGCCGTTCTTGAGGTGTCTTTTGGCCGAAGCTGGGACAGCCATAAATTTTATGAGCGCTCTGATGGCAATAATAACATGATGGGGCCTTGTTTTATAGGCCGAGGAGGATGGAGAGGAAGCCGCTAACAGGCTGACGTTTTTAAGAGACGATTTGGGCTTATCAAATCTGGGTTTTGACCCAAAATAAGAACTTGAAGAGTTCTTGGGGTCCACAATATTGTCATGTAGACTACTGTCCTCAATGTGGCTGCATTCCTGGTTGAGAAACTCAATTATTTGTTCAACCGAGGGCAAAGTATGAAGCTCTTCCTTTTTTCGAAACTGTTCTAGGCGGGTGACCATCCGATTATCAATCTTGCGTAATAACAAGGCTGAGAGAAGTGGGTTGTTACTAGTGATGTCATTGTTTAATGCTTTAAGTGATTGCGTATGTTCGTAAAAAAGATTAAGGAAAGTACGGATATTCTTCACAGATGTGCTGGAGATGACAGGAAGGTATAGTATTTGATTTAAATGTAGTGTGAGTAGACGCCTAGTACAGGGTGACTGCCGGGAACCGGACGTATTTTAAATGAATAGTACAACCTTATTTTATATAGTAAAATTATTTAATTGTGGAATATATATTGGTGAAAACATACCACTTCAAAAAACATATGTTTTATGGAACCTTTTATCCTAGTTTGGGTTTATTTCTTAAAGATGATATCATGCATGTGATGGCCGTTAACCTGGATACAGGTTTCCAACCTCTGGAGAAAATCATTACGCACTCTCATCAACATGTCTTGTCCAATCAAATTCACCTCTTCGGTGATTGCATCTTTTAGCTGCAATAATGTTCGTGGTTCGTGAACATAGACACGAGCTTTCAAATACCCCCATAAGAAATAGTCACAGGGCGACAAATCTGGTGACCTCGGCGGCCACGGCACGTCACCAAAACGTGAAATCAACTTGCCAGGGAACATCTTCTTCACAACTCGCATCGATGCAGCGGCAGTATGCGCTGTAGCCCCATCTTGTTGGAAGTAAACATTTTTCACGTTTATTCCTCGCCTCCGAAGTTGTAGCTTGAGATATGTTTCCAACATGTGAACATAGCGTGCAGAATTCACTGTCACTGTGACTCCATTTTCCTCAAAAAAATACGGACCAATTATCCCAAAGTGGCCTACAGCACACCAAACCGTTACTTTTGGAGAGTTGGAGTGGTTTTTTCATGAAAGTTACATGGATTTTCAGCAGCCCAATATCGTAAGTTTTGTTTGTTCACTGAACCGTTGAAGTGAGCTTCGTCGCTCATTAACATCATTACATCAGGATTATCAGTAAACAACACCTGCATACGTACTGCGAAATCTTCTCTTTGTCCATAGTCCCTCTCTTTCAGTTGCTGTACCACCTGTATTTTATAGGGATGAAATTTCAAATCTGATTTTAAAATTATTCTGACAGGAATCGCGCTTCATGCGTAGCTCTTGTGCGTGTCTTCGTGCAGAGCGACCCGGGCTCCTCATCAAAGCAGTTCTCACTCTAGCGATGTTGTCTGGTGTTCTCACTGTTCTTGCTGGACCGGGTGGCTTTTTCTTTGATACTGTTCCTGTTGTTCTGAACTTGTGCACCCATCTTAGCAATGTATTCCGGCTTGGAAACCGTGTCATTTCGCGCAATATTAAAAGTGGCGTCGGAAGATACGCTGTGTTTTGATAACGGATTCGCCATTTTTAATAAATGTGTCATATGCAAAAACACGATGCTGAACTGACCACTGATCCATCGTGACTAAAATGGTAAAGCTCACTCAAAACAATGACATAACCTCAATCTCCCTAGAACGTTGTAACAACAATGTAACAGCTGTTGCAAATTCGTCCGGTTCCCGGCAGTCACCCTGTATTATGGTAGCGATCCTTCAGCAGCTGATAAGCGATTGCATAATTTTGCTCAGTTATATTTAGCAACTTTATCAGAGAGAGTGGTTCGCCTGATAGCACGTTCAAGAGATATTGAAATTTCATTACATCGCTTAAGTGCGCATTGTTGTGTACGGCTTGTTCATAAACGTTGATGAACGTACAGAAGTCCAAGGCAGCTCCATCAAAGTTTTTAATTCCAACTTCGGTAGGTTAGGTTGACTTTGAGGGGAGGCAGGCGACATAGTTTCGCTTTTATTAGCTTTAGCTTGTCTCTTGGTCTCAATCATAAACACGTTAGCAGAAAAACGAAATCAACTAACTCGTCCACGCTCGCTAATGCGGAATAGTTAGGTGTATAGTCGGCATCTACTTTTAATTCCAACTCGTGGCACAAGTCTAATATTGCTGAAAATTACTGTCTAAGTCTCTGAGTAGATTTAGCTCTGACAAGCAACTGCTGAAGTATATTTGGATCGGAAGTCTTCTTAGTTAAATCATAGATACTTTGTATCTGAGAAAAGAGGTGTTCTCGCTTTGCATTGGCCACTTTAAGAGACATCGCCATGTTTGAAAGTGTTTGTAGAAAATCAATTTGAGTAAAATTTCAAAGGTGAAAAGTAAACAAAAATATTGTCCTCTTGAATTGAGACAGTGATAAAAATAGAAACTAAATTATTTTCCTCTGAAGTATTTTCCCAAGAAATAAGAAGTATCTAAAACAATATAATACAATGAAAAACAATTAAAAAAATATTGTTTAGATTTTGAGGTAAAAACTCAATAATAATTCAATAAGTAGAACAGGCTCGTATAGGCCTATAGTATAGTTTTGTTTTGAGAAAATAAAATAAAACTGTTTATTATGGCAAAACGTAAAACAAGACAAGTTGTTATTAAATAATAAACAACAATTAAGCTAAGGTTACTGTTGAGCTAAATTCAGCTATAATGTAGCAGAGGCTCTGGAAACAGTATGCATACGTACTACATGTAAACTGTCAGTGGAAAAGTATGGTAGTGTTGTGGACAGTAACCATAAACCATGCATACATATGCGTGAGCAATGTTCAAAATAGAAATTATAATAAACAATTGTGAGCAGTAAGTAGCTTTTTTTTTTCTTTTTAAGCTGAGACTAGAATATAGTGTTGACAAAATAAACATTTAATTTTGCAATAAGGGTGCTCGTAAGTATAGAGTCCTGCTCAAGGTAAATTGTCAATAACCAAGATTGTTTATATTTAAGAAGCGTAACCTGCTTAGAATAATGCGTATTACAAGTAGGGCTAATAAGCAACAATATTGAGAAGCGGTAACCATTAAACAGTAATCAGTTCACCTGTGCTGTGACAGTCTGAAAGCTTGTTTGTCAACAAAACAATGCAGTCGACAGAGCGGAGCACCACAGCTGATATGATCACGACGTCACAGCTGATATGAGTGGAGAGGGGACCGGAACCCAGGTTTACCAACTGCCGAGCACGTTGCTCTGCAGCTGCACGGACTTTGCAATCGTGAAAGAACCTGAAACCACACTTTGAAATATGCACTGTATAGAGCTTATAAGAGTTGAGATTGCACTGATATTCACCAATGGACTAAAGTTCTTATTATCCGGCTCGCTAAGGACCATGAAAAGAATGGATTTTGGTTATGAGAACCATGAAATAAGATTTTAGAGGCTCGATTAAGAAGGACCACTTCACACTAGGCAGTTAAGACGCCGAACACACTGATTTTACAAGAGTTCACCAGGTTACACATAATGAGTTTATGAACAGTACATATTCAAATAAAGTGCAGAAATGAAACAGTTACCTTTGTTTTCATGAGGGGTAACCATAGTCTGCTGTTGTTGAGGGCCAGGTTGTGATCAGGAAGTGTGGAAATAGGCTGCTGTTCTTGTAGGCAGGCGTGAAGACGCACAATACGACCATTAACGAATAGTTCATAACACTGTGGCCAGTCCTGTAGAGCACGGTAGACGCGGGTGTCCGGGAACAGAGACGTTCTGGTAGAGATTGCCAATCCAGAGCACTGACTTTAATGTTAATGTAAATGTACAACAAATAGAGATAAACTAATATTTAAGTGAGAGAGTAACACACGGGGCATAAAGTCACGTGTTGAGTAAGTATGGTCAGCAGTGGCTAGAGTGCTATATAAGTGCCTCAGGCGGGACTGAGCGTACACTGAGCAAGCGTGCAGTCGCTTGCAAGGTGGGCAATTGATAAGTCAACCGTTGTGATTGGTTGGTGAGTGTACAGTAAACAGCTGATTCGTGAAACAATGGTTCATTGGTCTGTCACTGTACGTGAATATTTTAATCCAGTAAGGAATGGTATTGTAGGCACTAGGCCGCAGAAAGAGATATAGAATTAATGCAGTATATACAGTTTAGTAAAATAAAGGCGAATATAGAGTATAAATTGCCAAAAAAATATATACATAATTATTGTTCAATAAAAGTAGCCTTTTCATATTAGGCAATAAAAAACAAGTTATTTAACGCAATAATACTTAACAACCGTAGTGATTTCAATTTGATTCAACTAAACAGTTTTTTACTATTTTGTCTCCCTTGAGTGATTAACTATAACTTATTGTTCCAAGTGAAATGGTAAATATATAAATAAATTGTAAATTTTTAAAAGTACCTGTAAAATTTACTACGAAATTAATTCATAGTAAACTAAAATATATGTGAATACGTTAGTAAAATATAGTGTTTAACATGTTTTACAGTCGATTGTTAAGATTAGCAGCTTTTTCTATTTATGTTGGTGGTTTTGGTTTTGTCGCTTCCATTATATCTCCATATAACTACCAGGGTAGTCTTTACATAAACTAGGAGAGTCTAACCTCTTAAATTCTGTTTAGTCTTTGAGTGGTATCACTAACAGATATGATAGTGTTAAATTTCATAAGTTTACGCTTTAAATTCAAAGTAACAAATTATGTTACCCTTTGCTATTAGTTTTCTTGAGAATGTGCGACACAGTTTTTAGATGAATTTGTACAAATATTTTGATACAATCATACGGTAGTTAAGTTTTTATTATATAAAATATACATTAGATAAATTAAAAGGGAAACAATACGTTCAACGGAAATATCTTTTATCTGGGCACTACAAAAAATTATTTATCATGGCAATATTGGTCTTTAAAACAATTTATGTATCCTAATGAAGTGAGCTATAGACCATGATATAGTCCTACCTTGTTAATATATCTGCAATAGATGCATCTAAGTACAGTCATTTGCACCATTTCTTTCGAAAATAGACAGTAAGATTTCCGTATGCAACTATTTTAAACACACACCGTGTATATAACATGATATTCAAGTATTCAACTCATTTGAAGAATCATATTGGTTTACTTAGATATTTCGAAATAAAAACTAAACTATGTATTATAAATTAAAACTATTTAACCGGATAAAAATTATCACTTTGTATTTTTTTATTTCAATTTTAAAATTTCAATTAAAATAGAAAAGATAGCAACAAAAAATTACCTTTTGAATAAAAAAAACCTAGAAATTAAACAATAGTAAAATATAAAATTCTTTTAAAACTTGTACATTAAATTGAGTTTACAAACTTCGCAGTATTTTTCTCGTCCTTTATAAGAAAAAGTACTTTATTTTATATTTTAGTTTTCAATGTGACATATATTTTCTGAAAAAAGCTCTCCAGAGGAATTGTTAACGATATAGCATAGACATATATAATATCGTAACCGTGTTTTTGAAGATAATGTGTGGACAGTACGGTTTACATACTTTTTGTGGCCCAGAATGTGTAAAAAATATAAAAAAACAAACAGGAAATGAACACATGAAATTAATGGAAATTTTAACGCACTTTATTAATTTATATCAAAATCCTCTGATGAATGATAAAATTAATGCAGAATTATTTACTCTTTGAATCAGTTGAATACACTGGACAACTTTGATCGTTAATGTTAAGCCTACAACTTTAGACTGGGATTACACCTAACTATTCACTTCATGAAATACTATTAAATTGGACATTACTGACTATTAACAGTTTTATATTGATTTTATCTTTACTTTATTTGAAATAAATTAATAATATTTGTTATGGATCTCATTAAAGTTTTGTAAGCATGGACAATAATAACACTGCGATATGTTATGCATATTTTATAGCAACAATCTGACCTGTAAAAGACAATATTAAAAATGACCGAAGTCGTCCTAATTTAGAAAGGAATCATAAATGTTTACCAAATTTAATAAAGGTTATAAATAGGTTAATATAACCTTTATTTATTAACAAAGGTTATACAAATTAAATTATACTGGCTGAGTTAATGCATAGGGCAGTTATAAAGAATAATTAAAATAACTGGTTAGTAAGAAGGCTCAAGTATACGTTCAGGACTGTTGACCACGGCTTAATGGGATAACGAGTAAAAGGTTTTTCTACGAGAATTAATGAGATTGGCGCTCCAAGATACAAGTTCAGTTTTTCCCAATAAGTAAAAAGTTTGGATTTTTAAATATAAAATTGTAGCTTTTAAAACATTTTAAAACTCTAGGATCACTATTACCTTTACTGCATCTAACTAATCTTGATCTCCGCATATAATAACTAATCAGGAATGTTTATGTTAGATTCAACAGGGCTTAAGCAACTTTGAGCTTGAGGTTGGCTCATGTCATTTGTGACACTGAGAACTTCTGCTCTCTAAAAGTGTCAAACGAAAGGGAGATTTCGGTAAGGAATTCATACACTCTCGGAATCAGTGTTTTTTGAAATTTATGGCCTCCTGGAATTTTATAGTAAACATAATATTTCATATGTATAATAATTTAAAAACTACTTCAAAACTTGCCAAAAGAAGTTTTATATCAAGATCAACAGAAATTCGAATTAGACAATACGAATGAAAACTATTTTATATTCATTATGGTTTTTGCGGTCCCAAACTGAGAATTCCTGGTATTTGGCAAAAGTTTCGATATTATAAAATTCCATATTTAAACGCAAGAGTATAACGTTAATAAACAGGAAAATTGGGATCTACCATTCTAAACCTAATTTATACTATTCATAAAGTATAGCTCCAAACTAACATTTAGTATTGTAAATTAAATCCAGCTGAACTTTAATAAGAAGACTCCAATTTTATCTCTCTTTATCCTATCCGTTTATGAAATACTTCTAAAGATAGAAGTATTTGTAAATACAAAATTAGAATACTGCAAGATGTATAACACCCAGAAAATGTTTCCTAATAATTCAGTTGTTGTAGTAATGTCAGTAGAGATGTTTATCATGCTAATCCTCAGCTTAGCTCTCACGTTTTGTTTTTTCTTTTACTGTGAAAGTTGATTAACTGGGTTCTTTGTGTGTTTCTTCTTAGACCTAATTACTGGGCTTTAGCCTTTTGTGGTATTCAGTAATCATATTTTACTATTTTTAGATAGTATTTTTCTTTAACTGAAACTATATGCAAATACCAAAAAACATACTTCAGTACATTACAAACAATGGTTTGTAATTTATGTCTTATTAATGACATCCTCGCATAAGATACCTCCTACGTAGATTAGGTTACCTCCAAAGTGGAGGTCAATTAGAACCCATAACTATGGAAATGCTTTCTTGCTTGTCTAAGCTAATTGAGAGTTTATCCGTTTAAAACAAATCATTTATGTAGTTTTTATTATACGGAAATATTAAAGTGTGGTCAAAGGGTAAAATAAAATCGATAAATGGGTATAAAATATTATATGGTATAGTAATAAGTTATAAATCTTTTATTTGTAACTATTCGTGTTAAACCTTTTGTGAATGACCAAAATATGTAATATAGTGCAACCTGCAGGTTTCAAAATTATAGTTTTGCTTTGAAGGGTATTATGACTTTAATCCCCACTTACACTAAAACAAAAGTATAAGTAAAAAAAAGTAGAACACTAAAAATATTTTGAGTTCCCTTTCGATTAAATTCTATGACAGTAAAAGCCATAGCGTGTAACACTTACTCACTGTTTTATAATACTCGACATGTAATGGTAGCATTTACCACAATTTATTATTGTAACCATATTTTAGTATATGTGAGTCATTAAATATATAATAATAAAACACGAAAATTTAATACATGTCATAATAATTCATGAGCAAAGTATCTCTTTTTGTAATATTTAGCAATGTGGACAGCTTTCAACGTGTTTTAAATCGAACTCTGTTTTTGTTATTTTTATCGAACATAACTACAGTATATCGTCTACTTATTAAAAAGTAGGTTGCATATATTAATTTGCAACAGAGGTATAGAGAAACTCGATTATTCAATTATTTTGAAGTTGGTATCAATAGCGTGAAATTGCACACTATAAATTGGTAATGGAACATATAATAAGAAGAATATACCATAAGGATAAATAATTTACTGTTAGGAAATATATTAATCAAGGTACTTCAGAAACACCTAGTACGATAATGGCGCATATCATTGCATGGGATTTGGCTGAGCAGTAACTAACATGACATTATGAAATTGTAAAAGTCGAAGAAATAATAAGTTTGTAAATAAACTGAACACAATTATATGTCATTTTAATATTTAAACACAGAAAAAAAATTGTCATGCAACCTCAGCACCTCTTACGCGAAATATAGAGCGGCATTCCACCACATTGTGTACATATTGAAAGGAAATAATACTACATATAAATGTATAATTCGTATAAGTAATATTAATTCAGATATTCAAATTCTCTAGTTTATTATAAAAAAGTCTTTAAAAATATCATATAGTGACTAAATTAGAACATAATCAGCGTCAAAACAGTTTTCAATGGAAATAGAGTAAATTAAAATTACTAAAAAAAAAAAAACGGCCGCTGAGATTCAAGCGATCATTTAAAATGCATCATAAACTTATCATATGAAAATTGATATATTACCTGCCTTTGCTAGATGAATAGTTTAATAGATTTCCAGAAACGGAGATAAAACAACTTTTAAACATAAGTAAAAGAGTCCCGCTGTTAAAGATAATAAATATGCAGTGAGTCTCCATCATTATTTGTCACTGAGCTACATTCCTCCCCTCAACTTGAAGGTACTACAAAAGTACACAAGAAGCTCACTAGAAAGGGAGCTTTACAGAGATGTAAGTGGATATTTCACAGTCAGTGAACAGTAACGAACAGACTGAGTACATTGAATACATTTGAAGTGTAGCAGAGGATTCACAGTAACTGAAGACACAGTACATTTCCCTCGTTTGCGTCTAAGAGAATGTTTCCGCAATACACAAGGACCTAGCATAAAGATAAACTTTAAAGTTGAAACAATTATAAATCGTGACGTCAGTAAAACAGTCAGTGGAATGGTATTGAGTAGGCTACTTGAGTGAAACCTGTTTTGCGACACGTATATGCTCTTACCTTGGATATAAATGTTTGCTGATCTTAGTAAGTAAAGTCTCAATGTTCTGGCATAGATATATTTCCAGTTTCAACTCATGTATTATGCACACACCATTATATCCCACTAGTGTAATGAGCAAGAAATTCCTCCATTAAAATAACCGTTGACGAGAAGAACTTAACTATAGCTTTATCGATATAATAATTAAAAAAGCTAAAATATTGTTATGTTAATGTTTTTAAACAGTTTACAATACAGTTTATACGTTATTTTTTTAATGAGAACTGAGGTTTATTTCTAAAAATAAAACTTCACTGTTACATTCCTATTAGTGTTAAAGGGGTTTCTCAACAACTTTTAAAACAGTATTTAGACTGGATTTTTGAAAATGTCTTGATAACAGAGTGCAATTACTTTCACATAGTAATAAAACACTAATCAACAAAATGCAGCAAGCATCAATAGGAAACATTAGTGTTAAATTAGATTTTGTTTATGCTTTTATCATGATTTACATACTTATCCATAGTAAATACTCAAATAAATGATATCATATTTTCACAGTTAAAACGCATAAAGTAGTACTAACCATGTAATACGAGTAAAACTATTCAATATTAACTTCCGATTACAATAATTTAAAACATTTGTTTTAAATATAATAAAATACCTTGGGTGCAACTTCATTGCTTTGGTGTACTAATTTAAATGTAAGCGAAAACAACTGTATTATTGAATTAAATTTTGCGATGATGTTTCAAGAAATAAAACTAAGCGTCGCGGTCACCTCAGGGGCGGTCTTACTTTCAAGGCCGTAACGGTAGTGGCGACCCCGAGGTACCCTAGCTAATGCTCCAGATCCCTTCTCTTCTTGTTCTGGAGGCCTATGGCTGGCACACTTCTCTATGTGTCAGCCTATCTCTCTTCTTCACTCTCTTTCTATCTGAGGTAAAGTTTCCTCAACTCTTCGATCTAGTTTCCCCTTTCATTTCTCCCACTAGGGGCCAAGCCACGGTGGAACAGCGTAGGCCAGGGCTGAATGGCTGGTGGCAAACCAGTCTATACTATGCGGACTCTGGACACCGGCGACCCTCCAGTTTTAAAAGCAGCTTACCCAGCATGCGGGGCTCTGTCTGGGCGGACCTTCATTCCCTAGCTTCTCGTGGGAACAACATGGAAAGAAACAAAAACAAAACACAAAACAAACCAACCCTTGAAACAGCTCCTGAAGCTGTTTCTAACCTACCTCTTCCTGCTGAGGTAGCTCCTGAAGCTACCTCGCACATACCACCACCTGGCAACACAACTCAAGAGGTTGTTATGCCAACATCCCTACCTTCTCCTCAACAAAGTGCCTTAGGAACACAGGAGGTTTCCATTGCACACTGAAGCTCCCATACATGGCAAGGCTTTATCTGAGGAAGGCAGTACAAGCGCTGAGGTAGCAAAATCCCTTCAAGATATAGAAGATCAGCTCCTCAAACAGCCCAAGCACTCCCATGTCTACAGGTACGCTGGATGATGCCACAGAGCAACTCGGCAACCTCAGAATGAAGAGGCCCAATCTCACCACTGCTCAAAAGAAGAGAAGCACTAAAGGCTAAACTTCTTGAAAAGGGTGAAGCTTTTTGACCCTTCCAAGTGGAGGAGGGGGAAAAAGAAGAAGAAAAAGAATCCCGAACGGCAGGAGGTCTCAACTCCGGGCCCAACTGCGGGTACCAAGGCGGGGGTGGGGTCGGCCAAACGCCCCAGAGGCACCTTGGTCCACCCCGCCCTCCGCTGAGGGACCCGCAAAGAAGGCTAGGAGGGAAACCAAAAGCCCGAAGCCCACGATCCCGAGGCCTCTGGTAGCACACCCAAGGCTACCTACAGAGAGGTCGCAGCGATTAAAATGGCCATAGCCCTCGAAGGCTACCCGGAAGCGAAGCTTAGTGCAGAGCAAGGAGAAGCCATCGAGGGACGCAATTATGGAAGAAATCCAACCCCTGGAGGATGGTTCCGTTCCATCGTTTGCGGGCACCTACCTAGAGAAAGGTGTTTTAATTGCTTCCTGCATCAACGAACACACCAAACGTTGGCTGGAAGAAGTTATCCAAAGAATAAAACCTCTGGGAGATGATATCTCTCTGAGAGTGGGTCTGCGTAAGGACATCTTGAGGTCCACCAGGGTGTTTTTTCAGAGCTCACCCGAAGCTTCTGAAGAAGACACCTGAAAAGGTACTTGAGATGTTCAATAAGCAGAACCCCAACCTGAATGTAAACGAGTGGAAAATCCTCCCATCCAAGCCAGACCCGAAAGGTTACGGATTCGTCTGCTTCCTGTCCTGGACGAGGTCTGCTACAAGGCTGTGAAGGCTTCCAACTGTAGAGAGCCAACTTAGGACTCTGGCAGGTCTCAATTGTCTCCTCGACAGTCAAGGACAATGCCACGAGTTCTACAAATCAACCTCCAGCACAGTAGGGCTGCCTCGGCAGCCTTCTGCCAGTTCTTCCTCCAGGAGGGATTTGAATCTGGCACTGATTCAAGAACCATGGCTTCACCAAGGGAGAGTGGCGGGCCTAAATGAAACCAAAGGTAAGTTAAATTTACTGTACCTCTCTAAGGAATGTCAGAACCTGCATCCTGTTGAGGAGAGGCTTGGATTTTCTAACCCTCAACGAATTCTGCTCCAGAGATCTCACTGTGGGCACACTGACCCTGGAAGAATGGAGGTATATAGTGCAGAGCACAATTGTAGGCTCCGTATACTTGCCATATGATGCCAGGGAACTCCCTCCATCAAGAGACCTAGAGCTCCTGGTGGAAGAAGCACAAGCCAGACGTCAACAACTTCTTATAGGTTGTGACGCCAACGCCCATCACTCTGCTGGATGGGGCAGCACCAACACTAACCCTAGAGGTGAGGCCACTTTTACAATTTCTTCTAAGTAGGGACCTATTTATATTGTAATAAAGGTAACCGCCCTACGTTCGCAACACGAATTAGGACAAGAAGTTATTGACATAACAATCTGCACACAAGGAATACTTTGGAATGGTTGATAAGTGGCACGTAAGCGAAGAGGCCTCATTATCGGATCACAGGTATATCCTCTTTAACTTGCAAGATGAGGCTGCAGAGGTCCTCTATCGTAATCCCAGGAGGACTGACTGGTTGGGATATAAGTCTGGACCTTCAGTCACAGTTGGGATCGGTAGGCGGAAGGGTGCGATGCTTCACAGACATAGATCAGATAGCTTCTGACCTGCAGAATGCTATAATCAATAGCTTCCATGACAATTGCACATTGCGACGGGGGAAGAGTCGAACCAATAGTAAGTGGTGGACTGCAGACCTCGCTCGCAAAAGGGCTAATGTCAGGAAGCTGTTACAATCAATGCAAAAGGAGCCGTATCTGGGAGTCCTATCATAGAGCTCTAACAGAATACAGCCTAGCAATTAAAAAAGCAAAACAAAGTTCCTGGAGGCAGTTTACACAGAAGGGTAAATGAGTTAAGCGCGGCAGCTAGACTGCAACGCTTGCTAGCCTCAGTCCAAACGGTCACTTGGGATCTTTAAGGTCCCAGGGAGGTCAAACACACTTCCGGGTCTAAGTGATAGCCTCAAACTTCTCCTTGAGACTCACTCCTTCCCTGATTGTATCTTTGAGAATGACGACACTGGAACGTCTGGTAATCACGAGGCAGGCTCACGGCCAAGAGCTTTGTCGTGGTAGCTGGGCCATTGCCAGAAAGGATTGTCACTCTCTCTAAAGCCAAATGGGCAATTTCTAAATTTGCCCCTTTCAAATCTGCAGGAGGGGATGGAATCTTTCCGGCCCTGCTTCAACAAGGGCCGGAGAATCTCCTTACCCTTCTATGTGAACTATTCAGGGCGAGCCTAGCCTATGGGTACATACCACAAGTCTGGCGTCTCAACAGGGTGGTCTTCATCCCTAAAAAAGGGAGAGCGGACTACTCTGTCCCTAAATCTTTTCGTCCCATCAGTTTATCTTCGTTTCTACTAAAAACATTAGAAAGACTGGTGGAGAGGCACCTGAGAAAGGGAGTTCTCTCAGACACTCCCCTTCATCGCAACCAACATGCATACCAGCAAAGGCAAATCCTGTGAATCAGCACTGCACCAATTAGTCAGTAGGATTGAGGATAGCCTGTCCGCCAAGGAATTGGCACTAGTGCACCTTCATAGACATTGAAGGAGCTTTCGACATGCCAAATTCACTGCAATGGTAAGTGGAGCACAGCGACGTGGCCTCGAGCCAGCTCTGTGCCGGTGGCTTAGGGCCATGCTGTGCACCAGACGGATCAGGGCCGATCTCAATGAAGTATCGCTTGTGATCGCACCCACAAGGGGATGTCCTCAAGGAGGCATCCTGTCACCTCTACTGTGGAACCTAGTAGTAGATGGTCTACTTGAGGACCTTACTAACAACGGAATCTATGTCCAAGGATATGCAGACGACATAGTCCTTATGGTACAGGGAAAATACACAAATGTTGTTGTTGATATCATGAATACCAACCTTCAAACATGTACACAACTGGTGTCAGGGAGAGGGACTGAAAGTAAATCCCTCTAAGACAGTAGTTGTACCATTCACTAGAAAAAAGAACCTAGAGTCTCTTTCTAGGCTGAAACTTCGCATCCACTCAGCTGGAGTGGTCAAAGACAGTCAAATATTTAGGACTGACTCTAGACCATAAGCTTACGTGGAATGATCATCTTAATAATATCCTGCACAAAGCAAAGTGGGCGCTCATGACGTCCAGGAGACTTGCAGGAATCTCATGGGGCGTAAAACCCCATATAGCAACTATGGCTTTACAAAGCAGTTGTAAGGCCTCAAAATCACTTATGGTTCATTAGTCTGGTGGACAAAGGTGAATCAGGTAACTGCCAAAGCCAAGCTTGAAAGCTTACAAAAGGCTTGGCACAATCTTTGTAACCGGAGCATTCAGAGCAGTCCCTCAGCGACCCTCGAGGTGGCTATTAGGACTTCTACCTCTTGATGTTCATATAAAAGCTGAAGCGCGTAAGTCAGCTTATTCGGCTGATGGTTGCTGGCTTGTGGAGGAATGGCGCGTCTAACGCGAGCCATGGCGCCATCACTGAAGCTGTAAACCCAAGCGCTATTCTCGAAATGGTCTCCGACACAATGAGACGGAGTTCGTATTCAATAAGCCATTCTCTGTTGACTTCTACTCCAGAGATGAGTGGGAAATCGCAAGATAACATCCCAACAATAAGAAAGAGCTTTGTCTGGTACACGGATGGCTCGCTTATTAAGGGTAGAACTGGATATGGAGTGTTTAGTCAATCCCCTAGAACTAGAACTGCCTTTAGCGGCAGTTTGGGTCGGAACTGCTCCATATTTCAAGCCGAAATCTATGGTATCCTAGCCTGTGCCAACCTAGGCTCACCAGAAGGTACCAGGAAATGAACATCTGTATAATGTCAGACAGTCAGGCAGCTCCTAAAGCTCTTGACTCCAACAGCATATTTCATCCAAGCTTGTGTGGGAGTGCTTTAACACTCTCTGCAAGCTTGGATCACGCAACTGTGTGCGTCTTGGTTGGGTACCGGGCCACACAGGCATAGGTGGCAACGAAATGCGCCGACAGGCTTGCCAAAAGCGGAGCAAGCATGCCATAACACCGGTCCAGAACCGATTTGTGGTATAAGCAAAGTCAGCCGGCTTATCAAAGTATAAACAAATGGTCCAGGAAGACACACCGCTTGCGGTGGCAGAGTCACAAAGGACAAGCACTCGGCAAAAGACTGCTTGCCGATTCTAGCTCCGGATTCACCAGATGGCTGATGGGGCTGGGAGGGATCGGGTTAAGCAAGTGATTGCCTTGATCACTGGTACACGGCCACTTCATGAAACACCTAAAACACTCTAGGTTTACGAAATGAGGACTCGGAGTGTAGACTCCTGCAATAAGTCTGAAGAGACTGCAAAACACATAATACTGGACTGTGAGAGACTGGGGAGCAAGGAGAAGGGCTCTTTTCGGTGATAAACAACCAGGCGAACGAACCAGATGCTAGTATCGGGGAAAAGCTTCTTAGCCTAATTAAGGGCACGAAGATAGGCTTACCCCTCTAACATCAAAGGGGGCACACAATAAGCTCAGGTTGACGTGTGAGGATCTAGGAATCCACCCCAATATCCCAAAGGAAAAAAAAAAAAAAAGCGTCGCGGTGTCGCGTCAAAGTAGATGAAAAGTTCAGTACGCTTGCGATATTTTTTACAGACTATTTATACGGAAGACGAAAGAACTATCGGAGCGCTGAAAGTGGTTTCCGATAATTTTTCCACACTTAATGAGCTTGCTACTAAACCAACGACGCGCTTCATTTATCTTGGCGAAACAAGCTCCAGTGATACTTCAATATCGGCTTCTTGCCAGTAGCTTCACAGTTTGTCATTCGCTTTTATCATTAGAAATTAGAAAATTCATTGCTGTTTCTAAACTAAGATATATAGACATATAAATATACATTGATATACATACATATATATATATATATATATATATATATATATATATATATATATATACCTTATGTTATTATGTTATAGTGGATCAAAATAATTATAAACCTACGTATTTGTGAGGTTTATTTGTTAGGTAGACATTTAAAACCCTTTTATTCATGTTCGTAATTGTTTCACAAATACGAGTAAAGTATGGTTGATTGATTTGACGATGCAAACTAGATATTTTCTAATAGATCATAGAAAATAACGTGCCTTCCTGAGCGTTAGCTTAGCTTCTCAAACGAGGCGCTGGAAAATTTTATTTCTGGCTGTTATTTTGCCTGTTCGCACAATATCTGACAGCAACAACAAGAAAACCGCAGAATGAATAAGATTTGTACAAAACATATGTAATTAAGCCTTTGTGTAAGGCTTCAACAAATATTTTATTTTTAATAGTCTATACCTTTAAAAATATAACTATTTGTTACTACACCTTTGAGTTCATATTTATAGAAAATATACACTGCAACTTCTATACTTTCCGTATTGATGAACTATATAGAAATGTGATGAAATGGTCGAGTAATAAATAGAATTTGGTGAAAAACATTAAACGAAACTTTAGCTAGTCTACAGATAGTACAACTATAAATGTCCTGCAACAGCAAATGCATAACATTTATTTGCTTTATTCAAACTTTTAATTGTACTGTATAAAATGTTTAAGCAAACAAGAAATTAATATATCGTTCTGTAACTCATTAACAGGTTTTTAAAACTGGCCTAAAAACTATTCAGTACTCCAAGTTAGAACCAGCTACATATTTTACAATGTAGGGCATTTCTAGTAAGTAAAAGGTGTAGCATAAAATGGAGCAACCTGTACTGAACGGAGCGCGGTGAGGTGTATGTATCAAAGCCACTTATATCAGTCAAGTGTATCACGTGATCGATCCTCTCGTGGTGAGGTAAAGCTCTTAAGTTATACAAGTGGCATCTTTATGTTCACCATAATGTGTACTCAATATTCTCCTAGTCAGGCCCATAAATCCCCTTTCTTGAATGAATATGTTGCTATGTAAAACCTATGTATTATAATTTGAAGGCAATAACAGGTTTAATTAGAAAATACTTTATATTTGTATGCACGGAATTCTCACGTGAATTCATTCAGGATGCGAAAGCTAATGTCTGCAAAGAGTCAATCACAACTGTCGTGTGGTCTACAACCTGGAGAGTTTGATTAAACAACTCCCTCAAAACTATTTCATTAGATCAAGTATCTCGCTGGCGACGATTGATATGGGTTATTGACTTAGAACGGTTACTGTATTTAAAATTTACCTTACCTCTGATATGTCTTTACATCCATTTATTGTACAGTAAATTTGTGGGTTTTGAACAGTAACTGAAAACATTGCAGTCATCCGTTTAACATCAATGTTTTTACTAAAATGTCTATTAAACTAACAAGAACCGTTCGCAATTTACTTTTTTAAACTTACTTCTTTTCACGTGTGGAAGATTATCGAATTATGTTAAATGGATTAACCTCTATGGGTGATTGATCTGAGTAACAATTTTTTTAAATTTACGTTACGAGGTTTTGTTTAAACTTTCAACAGTCTAATAGCCTACAGTGAAAAGTTGAAGAACTACAATATAGTTTATATATGGGTTACAATCCCATTTCAACGCATATAGTTGGTTGATCTACATGATAAATCTTTTATTTTCATGTGGAGTTAATGATTGGTATGATAGGTGCCATTTACAGGGGCAACTTATTTCAGCTCTTATGGGTTTATTTAGTCTGCCCAGTCTATCAGCCGTTTATATTTGAAATGTAATTGTTCTACTACGGGGAAGTTTTGGTAGTTGGTCTTGGGGTCACAATGACATGGCAATGTCTATTGTTAGTTGATATTTAAATACATTTAGTGTTTCTATTTACGTCATGAGGAGTATGTGTGCCAATTTTTTATTCTCTGGAGTATCGAGGATTTGGATAACTAGTGAGTGAATAAGTGAGAGCTTTGCCTTATATATACAAGGAATTTATATTAGTACCATTACATATGTTTTTTGTTCTTGTCAAATCTTCACACCTGAAACAGTAGAAAGAAAATGTTTTGTTATTCATATAAAAATATAAACATTGTTATATAAAAATAGTTATTCTTATAAGCATACAACTGCCTCCATACATATAATAAGGGTATGAAAAAGCTTAGGACTTATAAATTACTGTTTAATAAAATATGCTCACATTACAAACTCTAACGCTAGGTACTAACGCAAATAGGTGATGAAACTCAGTAGAAGTAATTAACTTACAAGTAATTATTAATTAGTAAAAGTAAAGATTAATATATGGAGACAACCATTTACAATATTGGTATACACATACGAGCCAACAAAACAAAAACATAAATTACATTCGTAAAACTCATGGAAAGAGAGAATGCAGCATGCAGATACCATCGAAATAACAATAGTCTAATAGTGAACATTTGTAAGAGTAGTAGAATAGTAATAACTAGTATGTAAATGAAAGTAATACTTAATTAGGCAGACATCTGTATGTATCTCTAGTTAAGAGATATTCCTTTATTTTAAAGTGTATTGACTAAATTAATGCTCTACCTAGCAATATCTTAGGGCTACTTTGAACATGTGCACTGTATATGGTACTGTACATGATCAAGATAATCCTATTAGATTATTACTAATAGGCCTTACTTAGCTCTATTGAGGTTATATTGCAATAGAGCCCTCAGTGACACATTTGACTCAAGGAGTATAATAAGACTAGACTGTATATGATTTCAATATTATTTTATGTCATAAAGTAATTTGCAGATAATAATACTGTAATCAGAATATAATCACCAGAATAACTAATACTCAATGATATTTTCTATATTATTATCAGAGACAAGTTTAAACTGAATTGTAGCCTTGAACACGAACTACTTTCCTAGTAACTCCAATGGATTCGTAACGGAGTTTGAGTCGTACAAAATAAAAGACAGTAATTTCTTTATTCCTAATAATGATTAAATTATTTTCTCTACTAGCCTAAAATTAGCGTGACTGATCAGATTTCCATGGATAAATATATTTAACAAACTGCTGTACCTATTGTACAATAGTATAAATGCGTCTAATATAAAAATGAAGGGGAATAAACTCTAAACATCTATTTTCAAAACTCATTATAATATGTAAATTTACAAAAACTAATATTTGTATAACAAAGTTTGATTTTGTGTTTTTTTTTGTCTTTGTAGTATAGCAGAAAATAAGCGAAATTGAAAACAAAATATTGTGAAATAGAGTGGTTTACTCAATAAATTTATAACCTTTTCATGTAATTCTAATAAATTAAAGGTCTATTCATATCAGGCTTCTGTACATAGGAAATCCTACAATGAAATAGTAAATAATATAAAAGGTCGCAGATTTGTAAGGTTAAAATTTAAACTTACAATCAACCGTAGTACACTAAAGAAAATGTAAGGAAGTTCTACGAAAACGGTTTTAATCCGAATATTTACATGGTGCTATAGTTCAGTAGTTGATTGCAATAATAGTAATGTACAAACTATTTCAGTGGTGCGTGTTCTTGTTTGAGTTTTTTTGTATTTTTGAAATATTATATTATATATATAATATAATATATTATTGTTTTATACGAGTATATATATATATATAATATATATATATATGTATGAAACGGTATTTAAATATTACTTTAGCCAATCTATACTTTAAAATGTTTCATTATTTATATAATGGGAAACTTTTTTTAATTGAAGTTAGTTTTTGATGATGGGAGGATTTTGAAAACACTAAACTTTTCAGGAAATTTGCTATTTCGTGAGTGATACTAAGAAACAATAACACTAAATTTCTAGATCTACAGTTTGATATATTCCATATACGCATAATTGATGTAACAGATAACTATAATCTAGGAAAAAAAATCATACCAGAGCATTGTAACACGCAAGCCATGAATCATAACTGAAGATTGTGTGTCCACCCCATGTATACTAACTCTAAAACATGTTCTTAGTAATAAAAAACACTACTATAAACTTTACTACAGAATACAGATCTCAATATATATGCATTCAAAGACCTATCACATAGATGCAAAAATACTTTCTAACCTTCTTCTCAATGTCATTCTACTCTTTGCCTGCATTTATGCTTATTCGGTCAAGTTGTTGGTACAAAATCAGAGTTTACAAAAATTTTAGGTGCCAGTTTCAATTTGCTGTTACAAATGAAGATACATAGTTATTTAACTAGCTCCGTATACAAGTAAGTCCGTTTTCTAATAAAATGTGTATTTTTGCATTCAACTTCTTTTCTATATTCGCAATATCGAGGTTGGTAATGGTGCATGTCACTCCATGGCATTTCTCATTTTTATGTTTGCCTCTTTGTCTACGTACCTGTTTGTCTAATTTTCACTTGATATCCCTGAGATGAATTAAACTTCGGGCGTTGAATTTTTCAAGTAACACAATTTTTCTTACGAAAGTCATGGTTGATGTTGTGCATATGTCTCTTTGATAACTTTTTGCAGAATATCCCTAGAACAATTACATTTGTATACCTTCCAATTGTCTTGAAATTCATCTTAAAGCCTATAATTTAGTAGCCATTCAAATTTACATTCTGCCTGCCTGAGGCTGTAAAACTTTATTTTAGGTCTGATCGCTTGGTCATCTGCAAGATGTGTTTAAAGAAAGAAATCCACTTTATAGAAGAAATTTTGCATGTAACTGCAGCAAATCCTGTTACACAACGTGTGGTCTAGCTTACTTCTCCATTACTCCATTGCAGTGTAATATATCTTATAGTAGCTTACTCCATCCAGTAATACTAGTTATACACTTCAATGTTGTGCGACAACTTACATATTCTATCGCAGGCTATCACAGTTTTATTATGTTATGTGCTATGTTTTTACTTAACTGCTGTGTAATCAACTATAAAAATAGAATGCTAGAGTCAATACAAAAATTCTATTTATTTTAAAAATTGCGACACAGTCTCAAAATGAAATAATATTTTCTGTCCGTTTATTTACTATTTGAAATCAGTTCAAAAACGTAGAATAAATAAATTATTTTATTTATTTCAATAAATTTTCTAACAGTTCCTTATAATTACAAATCTATTTATTATAATTAAAGTAGCCTAATATTTAATAAAAGTTTCTACTAACAAGACTTTATACCGAAATAAAATAAATTTACTGTTCTCCCAAAGAGCTCGGAACGTCTCATTTTAAAACATTTCTGAAGTTTTATACCTTATGATTTACGTTGACAAGTACAACAGGTGTGGAGTTGACGCCACCTGCTCACTCTTGAGCCTGCCTCTGTAAATGAGTATCACGTGTCTATCGCATGGCATTGAACTTTTCAGTTGCAAGTAAACTCAGTGGTAAGTATTGAACAGACATCAGTAGATACTAAACAAGCCCACACCATAGTCATTGTGTTCAACAATGAGTAAACTCACAGAGAGACGAGATATCACATACAAATCATCAGTATTGTGAAATAAACATATCAATACAGCACTGCTAAACTTTATTTTAAACCTACAGTGCTATTAGAACCATGAGTGTTTACAGAACCGTATATCATAAAGAAAATCAAAAATAAAACTCCCCTGAGTTATTATTCGCGGCCACACAATATGGCCCGCGAGCTTGCTCTGCGGAAAATTTAAAATTCTCAAAGCAAAGCATTGTTAATAATGTATATCCGACCGTATTGACAAATAAACTAAAGCTCTTTAGCACAAAAATAACCCATTATTGGTTAAACATTAGGGAAACCTATCAGTTGAGGGGGTACACAATTTTATTTCTGTCTGTCCATATAGCTGCTTGGTAGAGGCCATGACAAATAGAGTTTAAATTTGGGTCAAGCTTTATAAATATGTACATTTATAAATGAGCGTTAGCAAATATTATTACACTGGGTTTAAGTATGAACATGAATGAGATGAGAAAGTAGCAGAATAAATAAATGGTTATAACTTTTTTATGTTATAAGGTAATATATGACCTTGAGATTTTGGCTTATAATTGTGCAACGCCTGATACGTGATACGAGGTGTGGCGTGCTCCTTTCTGGTATTGAATATTTTCGTAAATAAAATTTCACTAAGCCATTTACTTATAAAAAGTTATTTTAGATCTAAACGCTCTTGTCAACAAACCTTGTTAAGCGCTTTCACGCACAAAGTCACGCACGCAAACACCTACTGCATTACAAGCCAGCCTTAGATCATGAACTGAGCTATTTCCGTACCATGTATTATCTCTTTTATAATGCGATAAGACTCCCAAACTAATTTGCCTAAGATATCATATGCGACTTTTCAAGTCTTTCTGGTTTATCTCATCGTATAATAAAGTTACTAGATTTGAACTTACCAAGGTTGTTTTTATTGAAGTGATACATTTTGTTATTTATAAAATATTTAAATTATAAACAAGAAGGAATTGATTTAGAATATTACGAAACCAACAAGATTAAAAATTACTATTAAAACTGTAAAACTACATTATCTGTGCTTTACTAAAACTGGTATTAGTTATTTTATTATTCATTTATTAGCTATATATTATTATAAAGTTGATTGCTTGTTACATAAAGGGCGAATCGCCCTGTGCATATGTTAGAAATCCATGTTTTACAACTGAGGCCTCATTATTTGCCAACGTGTCAACAATCGGACTAAAAAGTGACCGCGAAGCACCGTTCAGAGGCAGGATGTTAACTCGACTGTTAGCACTTTAACGCGTTCAGCTCTCCATGTATGTTGCCGGTCACCAGTCAAGTATCCTTCGTTACCACACCACACTCGTGTTTCTGGTGCGAACCGTCCGTCGCCTGGGTTTTGGAATTTGGTGGTGTTTAAATGATGGGAGTTAACTTGGAATTGGTTAGTTTTCGTCATCCATACTGTATAAATATGAACATCGTGCTTGCTGCAATCTGAAAAACGTAAAACTTGGAATACTTTAGCGTTTAAACTATGTTGATGACGTTTGTATTTTTGTATCCATTGCTTATCTAATGGTCACTCAATAAATAGTCTGTAGCTATAAACGTAATTAAGATGGTTAGAACCAAAACGTTAGACAAAATACAACTTGGAAAACTTGCTATTGCTCTTTTATCAATAAAATATATTTTTATCCCAAATTCATTTAAATTTAATATTAAAAAGTACATGAAAAGTTGAAAGTTTATAATTTGTAGTGGATGAAAGTAATATATAACGATCAAATTTAAAACAAACCATACATAATGGAGATAATATAATTGTTTGCCTTTCATTTCAAAGAAATAATGTTGGATATTTTGAACAAACTAAGATTGCTTGGGGCAGGTGTGTGACCTAATCCGTGCCGGAGATTATCTTTCTCAGAACAGGATTTAGGTTCACAACGAAAGAATCAAGGGCAAGGTTAAAAGTTTAATTAACTTTTAAGCTTTTACACAAGGTTATACACTAAGTTATTTTATTATAGCAAAATATGGTTTTAAGTGTATATAAATAGGCTAATTCAGAGTAAAATACTATTTATAGACGTAAGTTAGTACAGGTTTATCGAGACGTTCGTAACTGTTGGCTTCAGATAGATGTATGAACCTGTTATAATTATGGATTATACATGAGAACATAAATATTTTGAGGATAAAGTTTTGTCGTTGAAATCTAAAAAGGTATTTAATAGTAATAAAATGCATATAAATCTTAAATGGGCTATACAATATATTGCTTCTGATAAACAATAAACAATGTATTATTGACGTTAATAGCCACTATCCTGAATTCAGCTTTGAACTTTTATCTTGAATGAATCTGATCAGATTTGAACTTGTAATCACATTGAAATAAAACAGTCGAAGCAGAACAAGAGCACGTATAGAAACGTGCATAAATAATCCTATGCATCACAATAACTAAATATTCAAACACAAGGAAGATATAGACTAAAAATGTTACCAGAGGAGCTCCAAATTTTATTCCTGCACATAATAAAACTATTTTGTAATTAAACATTACAGTGGTTTTGAGGGAGGGTCAAACTCTTATGTCTATTTACAATGAGAGTATTCAGCCTATAAAATATTTACAATACTGAACAATAGACTTTAGACAAGAATAGGGAAAAAGTGGCAAAAAACAAAATGGATTTAGGGGACGCTTAACCATTAATTAACCTTGCACTATATATGTAATAATCTTGTACTATATATGCTATTTTTACCACGTGTCGCGTAAGAAGCTTTACTGATGTGGAAGTAAAGTTTTAAATCTGTGGCTACATGTGTCATATGTTACTATGTCATATATGTTAAAATGTTTTATAATTGTACTCAGTCTTTATATACCTTTATTTACTCTCCGATGATCTCCTTACCATCACGTTTCATCGTATGAAAAATGTAATAGTGTTTGTTAACGCTCAGACAAATCCCATGTAGTGACAGGGATAACCAGCTAATATTCAATGTTAATTGTATAAGAATGAAACTTCATGCAAAATGTCGAGTATAAAAAGGTCTAAAGCTAGTTTTCCAAGTGTCATTCAGATATGCAGACAGTCGGAGAGACAGAAATGGAAAAATAAATCAACAAGAAATTAAGTGTATTCTTAAATAATTTTTGTATCCTTCTAAAATCATAATTTAGAATGTAGAAAACAGATTCAATTAGTTTAGAGTACGCTTGCGCAACTTACTTGTTTTAAGAGTTCGATTTAATTAAATGACTTCGTATAACTAATTTTAAACTAATAAAGTGCAACAAGTATTAATTTCATATTCCCACAGTTGTGTTCACAAATATTGTAGTTAACTACTGAATAGGATAATATACGAAATAGATTTTAACGCTCTTGTAACACAAACCTTGTCAACTCCAATACAAAGTGACTGTATTTTCATGTATGCGCTGCTGATATGATTAAATAATCACAATATTACTTGTCGGCAACATTTAACAAATTTTATGTGACATATGTGTATTTCCAACAATCTTGTAATATATTTCCTACACAATAGTTCATATACACCTTTTGAAAAAGTGAATTAGGAGTACTAAAGTAATTAAGTCCAGTATTTGCTGTCCGTGACTGCAATAAACGTATAATATCAATATAATAAAAAATATTACTATCATGCATCTTACCCCAATAGAAACCAACATTAAAACCTTCTTACTTGACCTTGTATTCTTGTAACATATAAAATGTGTAGAGTCCAATATCTTAATAATTTGGTTGATGAACTGCCAAATGTGATCCAATCTAACATCATCAAAATGCGTAAATTTAGAAATTTCCCTTTATTATAAAGTAAAATACAACTACTTTACAATCAAAACTGTCAGACCTCTTCATTCAATAAACAGAGAACAATTTTCCTTTGATAATTTCAAATTTCCCGCAGGACAATCTCGCGGTCGCTGTTACAGAGGGCATAACAACTCGTGAAACCGAGCATCGGCAGTCGGCTATATTGTGGTGGTGGAAATGTTCTCAGGGGAGTGTGGTCCTCGATTGAGTTCGTAATATTAACGCATTCCTGTTAATACACTTAGCAGTGCTATATTGATATGTTTATTTCATGATACTGATGATTTTTATGTTATATATTTTCTGTTTTAAAGTAAATTTCTTTATTACCAAATATCTTGAGGATACTGTATAATAAGCGTCCACCAAAGTACATGAATAGTTGCATATAAGATACTCAAAACTGATTGTAATTGTAATATTTTAATGTGGTTTAAAAAAAGCAAGGGAAAGAACACTAATATGTATTAGCGAGCAATTCTATTTCAGACTACAGTCCAAAAACAACAAGGCTTCTGTGAAACAAAACCTGTTATAAACGATTATTTTGATGTTTGTTTTTAGCTTCATCAAATATTTGTAAGAAAATGGATTTTGACTGTATTAAGCTTTTCATGTATAAGCTTTTATTGTACGTTTCCTTGAGACAAACTCGACTATGTCACTGGAAATATCTTACACAGAAATAATATATTAAAAAGCCGAATTAGGTTTTCAGGATCTGCATATGTATGTATTTTCTTAATGTACAAAAAAGTAAACTCAAATGTAATGTCGTAAATTCATAGGACCTGAAGTGACCATGAAACGACCAGCAACCTCGACAATTGCAGAGGAACTATCTTAGTCTGTAAGTAGATTACAATGGCTGGAAGTAAACTCTTTTTGAACGCAATAGGTTTCCTATCCCATTGTATTTTTTCTTGATTGGAACAAGAAAAACTCAGCTGTGATTTGAGTCAAAATTTGATATAAGAGTTGGTCGTAATTTCTCTAAACCTCTCATCCTCCTAACAATGAAAATACAAATAATATGTACATGATGGACGCCTAATTGCATTTTATAATATCTTAGGCCTCCATCTTATTAAATTGAAAGTGTTTTCACCAAGTTGGTTACAGAATTCGATTTGTAAACCTGCGTACCAAGCCACTTGCTACTACTAGTTAATAATATTTAACTGTAACGAAATCGTCCTACTTTATTCGTTTGAACCGGTAAGACTACTTTTTGGCTATCACGTGTAACGAAATACATACACACACATATATATATATACACATATATATATATATATATATATATATATATATATATATATATATATATATATATATATATATATATTACCACTGACATAAGTAATATTACATAAAAACGTTCAAATTAAGTATTCTCAACGCATTATTAAAATAAGGAAACAAATTATTAAGTGATTTTGTAACATATATTACAGTGTGCCAATATTTAATAATAAATTTCATAAATTCAACAAGTAATTAAAAGGGGATCCGAGTAATGCATTTTAAACTAATCTAAATCTAATGAAATTAAATGAAATCATGGTATGGAAACCTTTTTCACAGGTTTGGAGCTATATACAACACCCAAGCAGTGAACTAGTAACATGAGGTCTAGCTATTGTGGTCACAGACACGTAACTCTTGTCTATTGTGCAGTGAAGGGAATTCCGATCTCCAACTATAAATCAATGGAACTAGTCGTTCGTCTACGACGAAGGTTTTAGAAACATGAATAAAATATTAGCTGAAATTTATGATGTGGTACCGTATTCAAACCTTTGATATTTTGCATAGTTATAAGATTGTACAGAATTAAAATGAAAATGTATTGTAACACTCGAAACTTCTTTTTATTTAAGGAAATGTCAACCTTGGTTTTCCCTGAGTTTAAAAGTATTTCTTAAGAATATCCATGTGCATGTGAGTATGTATAATTATGTATATTAGATACGTCATACTTTGAACATAACTCTATTTGTTTAATTTCAATTATTCTATTTGGTAAGTTTTATAGAACACTGAGGTAGGTTTAAGTTAAAGTTAATTATATTGTTTTTAAAACCGCTTTTATATTTTATTTTATGTATGTTTAATCTATTACTCTCAAGTATTTTATAGCAAAAAATATTTTAATATGAAATAATAAGTTTAGTTCTTATAAAAACTCAGTCAGAAAAAATATATATATCATGGCTTACAAAAAATATTTTCAACCGTAAAACCAACACATCTCTATCTTCAAAAGCTGATTCTATCCCTCGATTTAAAAGGCATTACTGTCAGCTTAACATTTTATTTCATTTAACATTTATCTCAACTAACGTTACTAAAATTTAAACTATAATAACCCAGTACAACAGAGTACAAGAGAGAGAACGTAACGAACTTCAATTGAATCAATCCAAAAAGTACCGTCATACATGCGTGGATAATTTAATGACAAAATATCGTGTGAATGTTAAGTTAAGTTCTCCTTCATTTTAGTTCAAAGTAAGAAATATTAAACTGCAATAGACTTTACTCCTGCAATCTGGAGGCATGTTTGTCAGAGCAGTTCCAAACAAACTCGGCGAAAAAGAAAATCTAAATTAACTCTTTACATCTTTTCCACATAGAGACATCCTGACAAGAATATGGGTGTAGAGAATATGGATGTAATATGGGTGAAGAGGTATTATTATTGTCTTATCAGATGCTCAATTGTCTGGGGTGCATAATAACTCGTATTGTACTTAGGTTGCATAATAAAACTAATTTATTTATTCGATGGTATTACTTTTGCTCTAATTGTTACTCGTAAGACTAATGTAATATCGTTGGAATCTTATTTTACCTTTAATTTTGACTTATTGACTGGAATATTAGTAGAGGTTTTCTTTGGACCGGGATAAGCCGTTGTAAGAAATTCCAGGTTTCTAGAACCCTCCTATCAAGAGCTGTCGCACAAACAGACAGGTGTACAGACGTGTGGCCAACAATGTTTTAAGAAGTATCTGTTGGGTTTTTAGTAATAGCATTACAATTTTTTAATAATAATACACTCATATTATACAAATCTTAGGTGTTGAGTCTATTTAGTAGGCAATTAAAAATTCAAACAATCCAATAAAACTATCGACATTAAGTTAAGCCTGCCAATGTCAAGGAAATAATCATCAGACCTGCATAACTGAATAAAAAGATGGTTCAGCTTGTATACATAACTTTATATTCAGTTATGTAGATCTGATTATGCTTCCGTTAAGAGCAAACGGACTAACATTATTAAACTTACAATATTCGAATTTTCTATTTAAAAGAATGAACAAATAGAGTTATCAGAAATCTTTAAAATTCTAAAATAGATTATATAAAATTAACTTTAAATTGGTATGCAATGACGCTCGATACATCGAAAAGGGACTTACCTATAGACTTTATTTATAAACATCCATCGTCTATATATAGCGAATATTGTTACTTTAATATTATGAGTAACCATGATGACAACGATAACATCACATGATGACTATAGTTGTACATATATTGAGTACACATTAGAATTGTGATAAGGTAATACATTTAGTCTAGTAAAATGAGTAAAAGAGAATAAATGTAACGTTGGTGAAGCCTTTTACGCAATACGTGATATGGCCTACTGCTATCTCGTTATTAATGGATAGGTTATGTCGATATCATTGCAGTCAGGTAAAATGTAAAGTGTGGGTGTGAACATGGCAGCTATTCAGTCATGATACAATCAAATGTGACAATTAGAGGAACTAAAGTAGCATCAATTTAATCAGTACAACAGGATAGATAATAGAACCGCTTTCATCATGCACGTAGAGTCAGGTACACCCACCGCACTATACAAAGAGAACAGTTGGGTAGCTCTACTGTAGAACCAGACTATAATTAATGGTGATAGTTCTACTGCTACTATAATGATGACAAAGTTCTCTTGTGACGGATCGGATGGTCTGTTGTAAGTTCAAAGGATTGCATCAATGCAATTAATTGAATCAAACGCGTTTTCAAAACATTTTAACAGTTTCAATCAATTTTTTAGTTAAGCTTAATATAAATCTATAAGTTAAAAGAAATTAATCAAATATTTGTTACACCTTCATTGTAAAATATCACTTAAAAAGTCGTTTAATCAAATAAATAAAGGGAAAAAATCAATTCGTTTAACATCTAAAAAAACTATAGCCTTTTAAAATTGTGTTCATAAACGCCATCTATACTCAAATTGCATTTTTGTACATCATTGTTGTTTCTAAAACATCATTACGTTTATAAAGAAACCGTACAAATTTCTCATGAAACCTCTTACCTAACGTGCAATAGCTATAATATAGAACTGAAATACAATGAGACAAATCAGGCACAGATGTGGGTACAAGGACTGAGAGGCCCAGGTGACTAATCTTGTTAATTAGCACTCAAGGTGTGCATCAATGCAATGACTTAAATGAAAAACATTTTTTCATATAATGTTTAATTTTAGTGTAAAATTAAAAATAAAACATCTTCTTATGTACTTTTTATCCTTTTACCACACCAACATAGCATTATTTCCCTCAATTATGTCAACTTGGATAATGGGATAGTTCAAGTTATATCATTTTGTGTAATACTTTACATATTTTAATTTATTTTCCATCCAAATCGTTTTATCATTGAAAACTTAACCCATATAAACGTGCAGGACTTTAGAAGCCGACGGCGAGTTTCTATTGTTCATTTTGCCCCAATTATTTCACTTATGAGTTGTGAAAGATTACTAGCATGTATAATATACTCTGTTATTAAGATCATATATTCAGTTACGCAATCAGTATTAACATACGGGCATGGATTATTAGTCTATTGGCAATTTTCCATTGAGCTACAAACATGAGACACAAAGTGTGGATGGTTTAGGTTTCTTTATTTTGGACAATTTAACATTGCATAGTATTTTTCTTTGGGTAAATTTATGGGGTTAAAGTAACTTATTATCGCATTTAAATTAGCAAAGTAAACAGCATACTAAAATTTGTGGTTTTATCCATGTATAAGCACCAATTTATAGTACCTGATTAATCAAATTGTCCTTATTTTAGCCCTTATCGATGCCTGCATATAGCCATTGAGCAGTTCAAATCATGTTTTTGATTACAGACTCTTGTCTATTAATATATGATCGAGCGTTCACACGTACTGAATAGTTCAAAATATAAATTAACAATATTTCATAATTAAAATCCATATCATCCTGGCACAGTTCACACAAGTACATTATATTTTTAACTCTTTCCTGAATTATCAAGTTACAGATGCATAACTATTTATGATACGTGAAGGAATGTTTACACACGTGTTCATTTAATAAATATTTAAAGAATAAGACGATGATGTGTTTGGTTTCACATGTGGAAGCGCTGTATTTTCTTCTACTAATCTATTAAAATATATAACTATTCCTTATTTAGCGTGTTTTTTTCGTGTTTATGACACACACACACACACACACACACACACACACACACACACACACACACACACACACACACACACACACTCACTCACTCACTCACTCACACACACACACACACACATACACACACACACACACACAGTGTGTGTGTGTTGAATATTGATAATTATAATGTACTAACCATGATGTTCCGTAAATATATAATACATATTATTATACTGTATGTTTGTATGTTGAGGAATTTATTCCCTGTAAGAAAGTATGAATGATAAGTACAGGTATTAACGTTCATTGTCAACAACCCAGTCTCTAACTTACTCTGAGTGTGCTTCTTGCTTTCTGTAGTTACAGTTGCAAAGAGACATTGTCCATGGTAGTTGTTTAATAAGCTGCAAAAAGCGCCATTAATGGGTATCATAACATATTCATTTTTAAATATGAATTGATTATTATAACAAAATAATAATAGTAAACCTAATTCTTGGCACCAGTGCATAACATTGTTATATTTTATAAGGATATGTGAAGGAAGTGTCTAAATATTTTGGAGTATTTAGGGATTTTATTATTTCAAACATGTAAATTCATAGGGCATAACGAATACTCCACTGCAGTCAAATATCAAACCAACAGTTTGTATCTGTACATTATGTAATGCGTAGACTTTGTAAACATAACTTCTCCGTATACAAGTTTATTTGCAATTATGAGAATTAAAAGAATTAGTTTCAGAGTATGTGAAAAGATTCCATGAGGGAAAGTTTATACAAATTCAACTATTTCAAATTGTAAAAAAAATGAAAATAAGCCTTTACTTAAGAGGCGGAGTTAGGTCTATTTAGCCCTTTCTACCACTCAACTTCACATAATATACATACATATATATATATATATATATATATATATATATATATATATATATATATATATATGTACATTGAATTTTAGGTGGTGGATTAAAGGATTTTTCTAAGGCCTATATATAAATAAATGGATTAACTATATCTTCGATTAGTAACTTATCTCACTATTCTTTCCTAAAATATAGGCTTCAATACTAAACGTTAATACATTTTGAATAATATTATGCAATTTGTCATGATTATGTAATGTTTGCCAGCTCAATTGTGTATATTTATACAACCATTAAATGTAATGGTGGAATAAATACCCACTGCATAATAATGCATCCAATGGGATGGAGCAAACAGCATTATTACATGGGACTGACTGTAATCCTGCTAAGTGAGCAGCTTGTCACGTCTTGCCCACTTAGATCTATTTACCAAAGTGATTACTGCGTCTACATTTACTCTAGGAAAAGATCCACTTATAAAGTGAATGAGTTTTTGTGTTCAATAAGTAAATTTTGATGCTACATGAAATTTTATAGTTTCCTTAGAGTACATGCTAAATTTGTTTCTCTTTACTTTATACTAAAAAAATAATCTTATTTGACTCAATTTGTTCTCAAATGTATTTATTATGCGATTTTCTAGTTGCCACCATGGATATTCATACAACAAATGTAAAAACATTCGCTAACTCAGACAAATTCTATGGAGTGATATGCACTATTGTTCCGAGTTAGTGAAAAATACAGGAGGCCTCGGAAGCGTGCCCCTCCCAAACTCGGAGCAAATCATAAAAAAAAAAAACAATCACATGCCACTAGTGGGAAGAGACAAAAACGAGACAAGATTTCGAGTACAAGAAATATAATTAGTAGGTGGCAAACATTTCCATGCAAAATACAATTATGCAGCACCACGGTGCACCGCGTAACTTAAAAACTAAATAACAACAATAAATATAATTCCAATAATGACAATAACATAATAAATAAATAATATAATAATAACACAATAAATAGAAATTTGGTCTATAAATAACATATATCAGGTACGGCATGTAGGAAAAATTATCTTTAACAGGTAAGTGTTATGAACTGAGGGGAGGGAAAAGGTTGTAGAATTTCTAGGCCCACTATTTTTAAAAAGTAATTTGGTTTCAGGTTTGTAGCCAAAAAATAAAAAAAATATTTAAAGCCGATTTTCGAAGGAGGCGGGGGCTTAGTTGCCTCCACGAATCCGAATTAAAGATGAAATCCTCCCCTTCAGTTCATGTAACTAAACTAAATACACACTACTCTTAACACTGGCCCTCCTCCAGATCTAATATCTGGCAGCGCTCGCTGCACCCCAATCCTCGCAAGTTCAGTATTAGAAAAGTAAAAAAACATTTTGGATCCAACCTTGTTCCAGATGAAATGAATATGAGCACATGCACTCCGGTTGGATGCCGGTACAAGAGCACTGGCAGGGCGCGGGGCATTCAGTTTTGGTTTCAGTGGTTTCATTGGGCAGACTCGCCGCACTAGTCCCGCTGACGACACTCACGGGGACCCTGTAGAATCCCAACATAACCAGTAGAAATTCAGATCAACTTTACTACAACCCGAGAAATAATAAAAACTTAATTATGTTTGCCACAAAGTATAATAAAATATTTAAATTTAACAATTTAAAAAAATAACAATCTGTAACTAACAGTACCTTTTAAGTATCAAAGACTATTTCCTAAAAATAACTCAAGACACCAAGTATTTTAAGATGCACTACTCGGTGACAATATTAAATATTACATAGGCTAGGACAGCCATACTAAATGATTAAGCGTGATAACATTTACTTGTAACTATAATTCGCTGGATTTTAATCATTATATTATAATAATTTACATTTTGCTATTAAATATTAATTGTAAGGTAGGCCTGATAATAATTATATAATTTACAAATAATAACAATACATTATTTCCCAAATAACAATAATTAAATAATAAAATCGAAATCATGAATGTTGCCACCCAATTTTGCACGCAACACAAAACACGAGGTAACAAAAATTTGCAAAGTCTGTACCGTCTCGCTTACACTAAAAAGACAAAGTGTGTACACGGAAAAAATAATTTCCGTTCGCCGAACGGATCAGTAAGAAAGCGCTAGAGCAAAATAAAATAAATTTAACCGGCATAGATAATTAAATAACAAATTTTAGAACGTACGAAAGACAGGAACGAACACTTAGCGACACGAACACGTACACGAGGAACACAAGTAACAAAATAATATATATAAACTACTTATAACTAATCTACGATAATATATGTCTGGGTGGGAGAGAAAAACCGCCAACTAAATGAAATAAGAGAGTGAAAAAGACAATTACCTGCCGAAAGTAGTGGAGTTAGCCAGCCATGGGGAAACGGGAAGAGCAGAGAACAACCAGAAACACAGTAGCTTCTCCGAACGTCTGACCGCTCCGAACAGTAGCCGGTGCCGGTGAACAGCTGGTCGGTAAACTAGTCAAGGTCAACCAGCTGATCTCGACCAATCAGTCCAACCAGGCAGAAAATCAATACTTGACGGAGTGACTCCCCCCACCGACTGATAAGAGTGGCCGAGGTTGGAAAAGTAAGACAAAAATAAATTGTCCAAACTGAGCCCCGGCTCAACCTCCCCCACTAAAAGGGTGCAACCCGAAACAAAACCTCTCCCCCACTGAAAGAAGAACCAACAAGCTCTGGCACAGGAAACGGGAAGTCGAGAACCCTAACAGGAAACGAAGTCCTGAGCAGGAGGCAGACAAAACACGATCCTCCTGAAATATTGAGAGGCGCCTCTCTTGGAGAAAGAAGAAAACAGAAAGAGAGTAAAACGACACCACAGGGAAAACCAGGGGTGATCAGTCCCCGGACACCCCCGCAGCCGTACCAGTATCCAGAGCATGACCAGAGGTATCACCACGGAAGGCCTTCAGATGAGAAACGTGGGCCTTCCGCCACAACCTCCCCGATACGGGATCAACCAACTCAGCAGTAACTGGGGAGAGAAAACGAAGAATCCGGTGAGGACCTGTCCACCGATAGCAAAGTTTGGCTGCCCGTTTATCCACGGCCGAACTGACCGGATGGGCCTTACAAAAGACAAGATCCCCCACCTGGAAGGGGTTAGCAATACGTCCCTTATTGAATTTTCTCCTCACCCTTTCCCTAGACTGTAGGAGCTTAACCCTGACTGCTTCCCAAGTGTCACTCACATTGGGAGTACCAGGCACTGGTAGAAGACTATCCAGACTCCAGAGATTAGACAAGGGATCAGAAGGAGGACGACTAAACATGACCTGGAAAGGCGTGGAATCATGACTTTCGTGAAGAGCAGAATTGAAGGCTAACTGAAGCCAGCTCAGGTTTTCATCCCAGGTAGTTTGTTTCTCAGCGTGATAAGCGATGAGGGCGGCTCTGAGATTGCGGTTGAACCGCTCAGCATGAGAAGGCTGGGGGTAGTAAGGAGATGTCGTAACATGTTTGATTCCATGCCCAAAACAGAAGCGATGAAACTCCCTCGACACGAATTGTGTGCCGTTGTCTGAGACGAAGGTGGCGGGCACTCCAAAATTCTGTAGAAGGCGGGACTTGAGTGCCTTGACGGTGAGCGACGCCGTGGCACTCCTAAGAGGAATCAACCAGCAAAACTTAGAGAAAGCATCCACAGCGACAAGCAGGGAGGTGTTCCCTGACTTGCTACGGGGAAAGGGTCCCACATAGTCAATGAACACCTTTTCAAGAGGCCGCTCCGCCACCTCGGAGGAAAGAAGTCCTAATTTGGTATTTTGTGCTGGTTTACTGACCGAGCAAAGATGACAAGCTCGTACTCTACCAGCAATGTCTCTGTCCATACTCTTCCAGATAAACTTATCTCTGATTTTAGCGATGGTCTTGTGGATCCCTAAATGACCGCCCACGGGAGAAACATGGAAATAGGAAAAGACCATCGGTATGAGGGCACTCGGCAGAACAATCTTGGGACCACCTCCGCGTCGGGCACGACAGCAGAGGACACCCTTGGACAAGAAGTAAGGAGAGTGGGCTTCTCCCTCCTGGAGCTCACCAATGATGTTTGACAACTCGGGGTCTTGAAGTTGGTGAGAGCCAAAACTCTCAAAGGCAGCAGGGAAATCCAACATCACAGTCCCACACAACGGTGCTTGAGAATCAACAGGATCGCTGGGTAGATGATACATTCTAGAAAGAGCATCGGCGACGACGTTTTGGGTGCCGCGAATGTGCTGCACCCTGAATTTAAAGGCCGCAATTTTGACAACCCAGCGACCAATCTTCCCGAGTTGTCGAGGATGGGCCAATAGCCAGGAAAGAGCCTGATTGTCAGTTTCCAGCAGAAATTCGGAATGCTCTAGGAACCTCCGAAACTTATCCATGCCGAAAACGACCGCCAGACACTCCAGCTCATAAATAGAAGATTTCTTTTCCTGAAGGGTCAAAGTCCTAGATGCAAAAGCTATAGGTTGCCGAGCACCGTCGAATTCTTGAGAAAGCACAGCTCCTACAGCACAGGATGAGGAGTCAGTCTGCAAGATGAAGGGCCTACTAAAGTCCGGTATTCGCAGCACAGGAGGTTGGATAATTGCCTCCTTAAGCAGTTGAAAAACACGTTCTTGATCTTCATCCCAAACGAACTTTGCGTCTTTCCTTCTTAAGGCGTTCAGAGGGGCGGCCACCTCGGCAAAGTCAGGAATAAACCTACGGTAGAAATTAACCATGCCGATGAATCTGGCAACACCCTTGGCATCCTTCGGAGGAGGGAAATCCCGAATGCCTTGGGTCCTGGCAGGGTCTATAGATACACCCCTAGACGACACGAGGTGACCGAGAAACGATATTTCAGACTTGGCGTAAGACACCTTCTCCGGATTGACTGTAAGGCCAGCCCTACCCAACCTAACCAAGACCTCCTCAAGATGTTTAACGTGTTCCGTGAAAGACTCACTGTAGACCAGAAGGTCATCAAGATAATTAAAGACATACCTGAACTTCACATCGTGGAAGATGGAGTCGAGCAACCTAGTTAACGTTTGGGCCCCCACAGCTAGCCCCATAGGCACAGATCGGTACTGATACAAATTCCACGGAACACAGAAGGCCGTGAGAGGACGTGATTCCTTCTTCAACGGAATCTGATGATATGCTTGGTTCAAATCAAATATAGTGAAAAATTTGGCCTTACCGAACCAATCAAAAGCAGAATGGAGATCGGGGAGAGGCACTGAGTCTATTTCAATTTTGGCATTAAGTTTTCTTAGGTCAACCACCATACGATTTTTTCCATTAGGCTTTGGAACCAAGAACGCTGGACTGGCATACGATGAGTTAGAGGGCTCAATAACTCCTTGATCCAAGAGATCCTTGATGATACCACGCATAACCTCCATCTTTGGAGGAGCCAACTTGTATGGGTGGGAGCGTACTGGCTGAGTGTCAGTCAGACGAATTTCATATTCAATGAGATGGGTAGAACCGAGCTTGGGTGTGAGGACCTCCGGAAATCTTGAGCAAAGCTCACGGAGAACCCCAGCTTGCTCCTCATCCAAGTGACCGAACGGGTCCTCAGGGGCAGAACCTTCCTCACACTCCACCTCACCAACCTGCGGCGTCGATTTGCATTTATCAGAAAAGGGGACTGACACTCGCCGATTGAATTTGAAATAAGACTGGCCCGCCTGAAGATCCAGCACCAAACCAGTCTTTTGAATAAAATCCGCCCCCAAAATACAATCCATACTCAGGTCCTGGGCCACAAGGAAGCTCCACACCCATGAAAAACATTCAACCTTAAACTTGATTGAAGCCTTCCTCGAAATTGGAAGAGGGGAATTAGAAGCAGTCCAGCAAGTTAAAGAAGACTCCTCGGTGTGCTTCACCAAACCTAACCTTGAAATGGCTTCAAAAAGACGGGAAGAGATGAGGCTACAGGCTGACCCGGAATCAACTAGGGCCTTATGCACTGAGTCTCCCACTAAGATATTGATATAAGGGCACACCGAAGATGCTGTCCTAAGCCGTAGGTTTCCCTTCTCTGCTAGGCTCATAGTGTCCAAACTATTAATCAAATTTTTCGCACAGGTACTATTTTTTTGAAATTTTTTCTTAGACCTCGGGGGAACTTCAGAGAAAACCCCCCTTTGATCTAGTTTTTTGGACCAGTGCGATATCTCCTAGGACACACCCGACGAGTATGACCTCGTTCACCACAGGCATAGCAGATGGGTGGATGAAGCCCACCAGAGTGATGTGGCCCATCCACGGGATTCTGTACGGCCGTGACAGCCCTGGAGGGCTGGATGGAACGATGATTGTTCCTCTCCGCCCTCTGCCGGTCAGCAAACTGCACGCTGCGCGAAGCAATGCACAGACGGTCCAGTTCAGAAAAGGTGGAAGGGCGACCAGCAAAAACTAGACGGGACCTCTCTTCAGGATTGAGACCCTCAAGAATGGTGGTGACCACAGTACTTTCGGGGATATTGAGCCTTAACACCCTATCAGTGTCCCTCACCTCGGCCACAAACTTAGCCAAACTCTCTCCGTTGCCCTGAGGCCTAAAAAATTTCTCCACACGGAGACGTTCCCTCAACTGACCAGGAACAAAGAAATCCAATGCCTCCCTATGAAAATCATCCAGGGTACCACCCCTCTGGAGAACTCGAACCAGACAGTCACCCAAAGGTGGCCTACAAAACGGAGAGATGACATGCAGGAAGCTCGCTCCCTGAAGACCAGGCAAGTCATGCAGTCGCAGGATCTCAGAAAGAAACCGCAGCAAGGCTTCAGTATCTAGACCATCCACCGTTGGTAGTCGCTGCAGCAACGGGGTAAGTGGGTTCGGAAGCTTGTGATACTGAACAAAGGATCCCGTCACCACAGTCCCCAGTCCCCCAGATCCAGCAGGCATTTGGGTCACAGGCCCCCGGGCCCCGTCCACACCAGACACCCCCGACGCCACGCCCACATCAAAATCAGCAACAACTGACCCAGGGATCCGGCATTCACCCTTAACAGCCGCAGCAGAGTCAATCGCAGACAAAGTTTTTTCAGGAGCCCTTGCCCCCTCGTCCCTCTCGAGTACAGTCAGCAGGCCGTCCACCAAGGTGATGCGTTCCTCCAACCACTCCCTATCACCAGAACTGGTAAGCTTGGATCTAAGTAGCGACAGCCTCATATGTAGATGGGTAAGCCGGGACAAATACCTAGCCCTCTCTCGGCCAGTAGGCGGCGACTCCAACCAGTCCTCCTGACTATATTCAAAAGTCTCCAACTTAGCCTCCAAAATGGGCCTCAGTTTCTGGAACGTCAAATCCCTAGGCCAAGTCGTGTCCAGGTCCATATTATCCCGCAGTTGCTTCCGCATGGACTCGCAGTCGGAACCCGGAGTAAGCCCACGAGCCAACAACTCAAAATGGAGATCCTCCTTCAACAAGTATTCAGGCACCAGAGAGACAGGCATGATAAATAAATAAATGACACAGACTAACAAGTAACACACACTGGCTCGAAGTCAACGACTAACAAAGCAATAACTAAGGCGACAAGTGAATAACGCAGTGAAACAACACTCTCAGCAGGGTCCCCAGAATTCCTGCCGTCCACGAAACACGGCAGCGAAACCAAAATACCGCAACAAAACACTACGCCGTACCAGAACAAAACCAGAAAAAAAAAACAACGATGACAAGATATAACAAAAACACACAAGTAACAATAATCAGGAAATAAATAGGTTCACACACTTCCTGTGGATCGGCGGAAAATAGCACAGCGAGACGGCACAGGCGCAGGAAGTCAACTAACAACTTCAACTCATCTCTCTCACCACCAGTGGCAAAACAAAAACCCCGGGCCCGTAGAGGGTAAAAACACGTAACCACGCTCTGCTACCATTTTGTTCCGAGTTAGTGAAAAATACAGGAGGCCTCGGAAGCGTGCCCCTCCCAAACTCGGAGCAAATCATAAAAAAAAAAAAACAATCACATGCCACTAGTGGGAAGAGACAAAAACGAGACAAGATTTCGAGTACAAGAAACATAATTAGTAGGTGGCAAACATTTCCATGCAATATACAATTATGCAGCACCACGGTGCACCGCGTAACTTAAAAACTAAATAACAATAATAAATATAATTCCAATAATGACAATAACATAATAAATAAATAATATAATAATAACACAATAAATAGAAATTTGGTCTATAAATAACATATATCAGGTACGGCATGTAGGAAAAATTATCTTTAACAGGTAAGTGTTATGAACTGAGGGGAGGGAAAAGGTTGTAGAATTTCTAGGCCCACTATTTTTAAAAAGTAATTTGGTTTCAGGTTTGTAGCCAAAAAATAAAAAAAATATTTAAAGCCGATTTTCGAAGGAGGCGGGGGCTTAGTTGCCTCCACGAATCCGAATTAAAGATGAAATCCTCCCCTTCAGTTCATGTAACTAAACTAAATACACACTACTCTTAACACTGGCCCTCCTCCAGATCTAATATCTGGCAGCGCTCGCTGCACCCCAATCCTCGCAAGTTCAGTATTAGAAAAGTAAAAAAACATTTTGGATCCAACCTTGTTCCAGATGAAATGAATATGAGCACATGCACTCCGGTTGGATGCCGGTACAGGAGCACTGGCAGGGCGCGGGGCATTCAGTTTTGGTTTCAGTGGTTTCATTGGGCAGACTCGCCGCACTAGTCCCGCTGACGACACTCACGGGGACCCTGTAGAATCCCAACATAACCAGTAGAAATTCAGATCAACTTTACTACAACCCGAGAAATAATAAAAACTTAATTATGTTTGCCACAAAGTATAATAAAATATTTAAATTTAACAATTTAAAAAAATAACAATCTGTAACTAACAGTACCTTTTAAGTATCAAAGACTATTTCCTAAAAATAACTCAAGACACCAAGTATTTTAAGATGCACTACTCGGTGACAATATTAAATATTACATAGGCTAGGACAGCCATACTAAATGATTAAGCGTGATAACATTTACTTGTAACTATAATTCGCTGGATTTTAATCATTATATTATAATAATTTACATTTTGCTATTAAATATTAATTGTAAGGTAGGCCTGATAATAATTATATAATTTACAAATAATAACAATACATTATTTCCCAAATAACAATAATTAAATAATAAAATCGAAATCATGAATGTTGCCACCCAATTTTGCACGCAACACAAAACACGAGGTAACAAAAATTTGCAAAGTCTGTACCGTCTCGCTTACACTAAAAAGACAAAGTGTGTACACGGAAAAAATAATTTCCGTTCGCCGAACGGATCAGTAAGAAAGCGCTAGAGCAAAATAAAATAAATTTAACCGGCATAGATAATTAAATAACAAATTTTAGAACGTACGAAAGACAGGAACGAACACTTAGCGACACGAACACGTACACGAGGAACACAAGTAACAAAATAATATATATAAACTACTTATAACTAATCTACGATAATATATGTCTGGGTGGGAGAGAAAAACCGCCAACTAAATGAAATAAGAGAGTGAAAAAGACAATTACCTGCCGAAAGTAGTGGAGTTAGCCAGCCATGGGGAAACGGGAAGAGCAGAGAACAACCAGAAACACAGTAGCTTCTCCGAACGTCTGACCGCTCCGAACAGTAGCCGGTGCCGGTGAACAGCTGGTCGGTAAACTAGTCAAGGTCAACCAGCTGATCTCGACCAATCAGTCCAACCAGGCAGAAAATCAATACTTGACGGAGTGACTCCCCCCACCGACTGATAAGAGTGGCCGAGGTTGGAAAAGTAAGACAAAAATAAATTGTCCAAACTGAGCCCCGGCTCACTATCATCAAACTGAATTTTTCCCCATTTAAAAAAGAGGTTTCTTACAAATTTACAAGCCTTGATTTGTTCCAGAAACACAGAGAGGAATAAACATCGTTCAAGCCCCTAGAATAAAAGTAATAAAATATATAGTTGCTACATTAAGAATTATATTGTTCCGTGCATCTCGAAGGCTGTGGCTTCATCTGATTTATCCTAGAGGAGAATTTGTTCCATGCTGGTCATTTATACAGATAATTAAATTAAGAGGAAATACGAATGATAACAAATAATGTTATTGATTTTACTGTGGAATATTTACAATGCATGTCAGTAAGACAATTTTGAAACATAAATTTACAACATTACAGACGGAAAAAATTGTCGAACCGACTAGTTTATTTTAATGAGTTCTGGGCTTTTACTTAATAAAAAATTGAGAATGTGTAGCCTAAATAAGTTATATGGTAGTTGACATTAGCACTTTGAAACAGCATATTTACAGTAGATTAACGAACCATAGGTTACGTGACAACAATGAAACAAGCGAGCGCAGTGACTCCTTGACCGCAGCAATTGTAACCACAAGGCGATACATCTGACACGAAATGTAACTGTTTATGCCAGAAATCGTCGAGGGGCATCACTTGCTTGTTTCACTGATAACTGATTAAATACGGGTTACACAAGTAAATACTGACATAATTCCTAAATTGAACCAAGGAAATATGATTATTTGGGGGAAATGATGCAAGAATATATATGCTGTTCTATATCTAAATTACTGATATTTATATCATCTAAAAGTGAGTACCGAGAATGCAAATAAATATAGAGAGTGAGGTGCCCTTGAATACATACATTTACTTTCAGAGGACCAATAAATAATAAATAACACTGGTAAATCAAATGAAAATATAAATTTGCCAACACATATCTCGAAAACAGTTTGACATACAGTAAAAGGATTAGTAATTAAAACTAACATCTTCATTATAACATATGTTTAACTAAAAATCTTTATTAAAACTTAAGAGATAAAACCCCTAGGATACAATCACTCTCTAAATGACTCGTCCGGGATATCTTAATGATAAAAAATTGGAACCTAATATGTTATTGAAATATTAAAACCTTAAGAGAGTAATTCAGCGAATTTAACTGCGATGGTTGGGAAAGCTCTATGCAAAAAAAATCTGTAGAATGAATTGCTCTGTACGTGTTACAGAAAAATTTCAAAGTAAACATGGCCCAAATGTGAAATTATTTGGGCAGTAGAGCCCAATCACACTTTTCAGGTAATACTTTTAATAATATTGACAAAGTTACGTTCATAAAATTATTCTCACACCAGAATCTTATTTTGTAATACTGTCCAGTATCCGGGCTAGGACAAAAGACAAAACAGAGCAACTACCCAGAACGGGAAACCTCGTTATACGCTACGATATACCTGACAAGATAAGTTGACATTATTCTTTCTCAATCTGTAAACAATAGAAGCTCATAAGTGATACCCTAATAGTTGACTTAATTGTCCTCAATATTATAGCCCCCACATGAAGACACGCCATTCAAAACAACATCCAACAACAATGCAAAACGTTAATAAAGTGTTGGGTCTTTTTGTTTTACAATTGGGTCCAGTAAAAAAACTCGTGGATACACTGTAAAACAATGTAATAAGTTTAATAAAATACTGTTTATAAATGTAAAATTTGTAACCCATTCATGTTTACAGCATATGCTTGAAATTGTTAGCCCTCATTTGTTCTATTTTCTGCGTTCAATGCGATAGCTTGCGAAGTAATTTGTAAAAATCTTGTGTCGAATCACAATAATTGTGAGTAATAATTACTATATTGTGACAAAAAATTAGATAAAATAAATAACACAGTAAGTTTAGGGTAATCCTAAACATTTAAATTTGTTTATTTTATATTGGAATGTCAAACATATAAATAACTAGGTTAGTTTGAATCGACAAACTGCCTAAATCTACTAAATATGGGGCCTAAGTAGGTTAAATATTTCTTCCAGATCGTTGTCTTGGCGATAGTCATATATCTAAAAACAAAATGAAAAAAACGCTATTGGACTTATTGGACCAACCTAATTAATTAAAATATTTCAAGAAAATACCTAACACAATAAACTTATATTCAAGACTCTAGAATGAATTAGTAATCTTCAGTTTGGAAACAGGGAAGTCCCTATGAGACTGAGGCCACAAACAGCGATTGAGATGTGTGGTTTACTACCCTCTCTTGTTCTTTCTGTTTAATAACTTAGTCACTACAATATTCATCTTAAACATATTGTTAATATTTACAAATAAAAATATTTAAACGCTTTCTTCTTGTCAATGCTTGCCTTATTGACAGCTTTTATTAGTGGTTTGAATTCTTCAATTTTGATTGTAAATGGCAAATTAAAAGTAATTTATTCAGTATTTACATTACTAAATACAGTATACATGTATAAAGATTATAGTTTAATAATTGCCTCCTTGTCTAGGTCTTCTGGGTAACTGTGAGGGAAAAGTTTAAATCGCTCAATAAATATACGTGTAAACAAACTGACCACAATAATATGATATTTAATGTGTTTAAATAGTGACACATGTTGCAAAATTGAAATGTGATGTACAACCTCAACAAAAGCCAGTTAAGTGACATGTGGTGTTAGCGTACTATTTAAACGAGCATAACATTATTCCCGTTATTATGTTAAACTAATAGTAATAATACGTTTTTTTAACTTTATTTATAGTTTTCTAATTACAATTTAAAAAACTCCATGCTTTTATCCCCTAGCAGAATTAAATTAAAATAATACTGTTTTAAAGCACGCCGGGCAATGATTACACATTTCAGTGGATGCCTTCGATTTTCTTAGCACATTAGTAAAGTCAGCCTGATATCTTCTGCTCCGAAGGTATTAATATATCTCTACTAAACGTTTCATGGAGGACATAATTCCTTGCTTGGAAACTCTTAGATTTCATACAACACACATATGTTGTGATACACTGTTTTATATAGGAACTGTAAAATATTTCTAAGATGAACAGCTGCGGAGCAACAACACCTGAAAATTTTATATCAAAAGTTTCGCTCAGATTCCAATTGAAATGAACTTCATAACCACCCCTGCCACATGGCTTTATAAAATATGCAAACTTAGCCATTTGGCTGTCAATAACTCGAGTTATTTCCCTTAAAATCTATCATCCACCTTTTCATGTACACTTTGCAAATAAAAAACTTATTAATAATGGCCACAATCAGCGCACATCCAATAACGACGCTTTGAAGTCAAAACTCCGTGATTTGAGATATACCTCTTCCACCTTGTTCTGTTCAGTGTTAGACTTAATTACCAGCAACCATAAGTTATAAAGACAGTCTTATTTAAAGCTGCCTTTGCTAAATGTGTGCAAAAGCTATTTTAATTTTGCCTAAAAATTCATTATATTGTGTGAATTGTGAGTGAGGTCTCGTTATGTTAAGAACAGCAAATAGTGTTTTAGCTGATGTTATTCCTTTTCCATCTACACGTAAACTATAACCAAGCCTGTTATTTATGTAATTTTATTTGTGTCCATTCTGCTTGCTTTAATTGATGAATGTTACCTCAGCCATTACAAATTATATCTATTTTTGAACTATGGTTAATTTCCACCACATAAACTACATTAACTAATTGATAAAAGTTGATATTTTACGTAGCTATATTTAAGGGAGAAAATTTCACTAGTATTTTCTATTAAATATATTCTATTAAAATTCCAGTATCAACTAATAAATTACTTCAAAAGATATTCCAAAGTGAAACTAGGTGATTTAGATACACCTCTAAATTTTGATAAGTAAAGCACATTACGTATCATTATTCGAAATTTACAGCCAGGTAAAGTTTTGAGTTTCAAAACTGTTAATAGTAACATATAGTACATAGTATAATTTTAAATTGGGTGAATAAATAATTATAATTAACACTCAATCTCAATACTCAAAGTGCGTTTAGCGTAAGTTTGTTTCGGAAAAGCCCAAAACAGAATCAGCCATTGAAAAAGTATAGTAAAAATTCCTCATTTTACCAGGTGAAGTTAGGGCTAAGAAGCCTTCTCTAACACTTAACCTGGTGCTAACGGCTTAAAGGTGACTTATGAACCAACACCAATGGCCGGGCAGGTGGGCTGTTTGCATGGACAGGATCGCTTAGCGGGCACCAATCCCAATAGTAGCCGCGCTCGACGTTGCTTGATCCGTTTATCTTGCGATAACCGTTGTAACCCGCTACACTGCGCCATTGGAAAAAGAGATATGCACTGTATTGGAAAGAGATATTCCATGATGTAACAGTGAATTATTTTCAAAACACTGTAGCCTTCTCGTAACAAAAATGGCCGATTCAGAAAGACGGCCGTTTATCTTTCCTCAAAGGTAAATTATGAATCTGTTAGATATTTATTACTCAATAAAATTTTATATTTACGTTTAACGCATTAAACTTCAACCATTTAGACCAAACCTTAGGAAAATATTAATATGATTAATTGTCAATTGTTAGTAAGAGAAAGTGGTACAAGAAACCTCCCTGATTAAGTGTTTTTATAATCGCATACAATAAATATTTCCAGGAAATTTCTTGTTACATGTCCTGGTTATACATTATTTCATTTTTAAATAGAATATATATTTTATCAACGTAACAGTGGAAGAAAAATAAGAATGTTTCGACTTTTTGAGCGACAAAAAAATTTTTCGCCCGTTGTTGCCATATCATATAACAATTCCTAACTTGTTATTTATTATCGCATGCACATCCATGATATGGTATGATAATACAAAGATTATTTCGATATAAATTAATGTTACTGTGATAAACCACAAGAGCAGACAAGTTATTCACTTTCCTCCAGTATCCTTTTTGGTTTACAATCTATTTTAATCGGGACTTTAACTAAACTTAAACTTATCAGGTTATCAGGTCATTGAGAGGTATATTAATAACTGGAACTAAACAAGTTAATTTTATATTGAAATCTCATTGACTACAGCAGACTATAGGTAAAAATCAATACTATAATTATTGTGTTAACTAATAAAACCTAGTAAAGTATTTAAATTTATTACATAATAGGCGTTTCTCGGATTGTGCCAACCTCTCGTGAAAAATTCTGTATATATTGCTGTTTTTTATAATTTATACTGTATTATCTAATATTGACTTTGGATACAGAGAGAAGGTATTAATTAATTCAGTATAGTATATTGTGTATGGGTGTTGCAGCATACGCTTTTGTAAGGTCAGTTAGTTTTTAAGTGTTTAACTTATAAGTCAATAATACGATATTACGAATTTATACCTTACACTTAATAGGCAAGTATAGTTTTTTCAATATCACTGGAATATAACACTACTCGTGGTCTTGAAAGTGTAGCTGTGCGATATATGATATTCCAAACCCAATCAAATATATCTCTAAATATAGTATTAGGTACCACGAGAAAAGCAAACGATTCGTATTAAAATTATTAGAATTGTAACCAATCTGATTGAAAATAAAACGGAGACGATTCTTATATAAGAAAAGCCGATGCTAACCTTCTATATTGCAAATCTGTTTTGCTGCTAGGTTAGGTATTCCACTGACCTTTAGAATAGAAACTAATACTCCTTGTTCTCTAGGATGGATCAAGTTCTCAATCCTCCTTCTCTATATCTCCAGTATTCTATTGGTACTTCAGAACGAGTATAAAGTTCCTGTCTGATAAAGTCCATAGCAAATAAAGCGTCATTATAATGTAATAGTTTATATAGTAATATTAACTGATCATTTTTATTTTTTATTTACATATACATTTAGAAATTACAGTATACGTATTGCCCTCCTTATTTGTTATATAGGACATAAACTAGAGGATCCTGCATATAATGTAACTGATACAATTGGTGGGAAATGGATAGTTGAATTTTAACATAAGAGGGTATGCTTAAGAGGACATAAGTATGTAACTGTCTTGAAACCCATAACTACATTTTTAAACACATAATAGTGTACAAAATGTAAAAATAGTAACACATACAGCATGCTATCAAAATGAAATAAATTGTAGACTTCAAAGTTTGTATGCAGCCTTGAGGAAAGTGTAAAATTATTTGTAACATTAAAAATTCACAAAAAAGTAATGTGACTAATCAGAATAAAAGGCATTTTGGGTATAAGTGAACCTTCTCGTAGAATAAATGTAGACGCAGTAATTACTTTGGTAAATAGATCCGAGTGGACAAGACATGACAAAGCTGCATACTTAGTAGGATTACAGTCAGTCCCATGTACTAATGCTGTTTGCTCCGTCCAATGTAATGGTTGTATAAATATTCGAATTGACCTGGCAAACATTAGGTAATCATAAACAAATGCAAAATACTATCTATTAACCTTCAATATTTAAGCGTAAGTTTTAGAAATTTATATGAGATAAGTTTTACACGAAGAAAAAGTTTAAACCATATCCATACAGCTATAGGTCTCACAATAAACCTGTAATCTACCACTTACAACTGGGTTTAGCTGTAAATTTCGCTCGTGGAAGCTTGTCACGTACTCTCAAACTCTTTTGGAACTCTTTACTTCCCAACAATTTATAAACGGGAAACTTACTTACAAAGCCCTTGAATTGTACAATATACAGATACAAAATTTTGGTTTTGTTATTTGTATTGATTTAGAGTATCCATTAAAAATTACATTGTTTCATGTAAACATATAAACAAGCCTCTAATAAAAAAATATGTTAGACATCTTCTCGTACATATAACAAAATGAAATAAATAATATATATATATATATATATATATATATATATATATATATTTATATATATATATAATATATATAATATATATCATTATTTCAAATTAATATGTCATGAAACCCACCAAAGGAACCTTGTGCAGTTTATTAAACAATTACCATAGACAAACTCGCTTTGCACATTTAACTGCTGCACAAAACTTGCTGCACACATCATAGAAAGCGAGATATTGCATCCTGAAACATCTGAATCAGTTTCAATAAAATGAATCAAAAGATCAAGATGGGAGGATACATTCTGGAATGAGCTTGAGATTTTTGCCGATGCTGTTGTAGTAGGCGGTCTTTATTGAATTCGACGATGGTTACGTTTAATTTTTAGGATGGTTTAACTTTACTGTATGTCTCAATGTAATTCTACACCTGAAGAAGACAATAAATCAGTTTTATCTAAATGTAGTATTCAATTTTTTTACAAAAAACTATGCCTTATTTTTGCAATTATACTGTGGTTTCAAAACCATTTATCGTTAATAGTACACTCTAAACATAGCATTTAATTATATTTCACATTCATAGCCACGATGAAGTATATAAGGTCTGACAAAACATATTACACTGCTATATTTAAATTTACAATAAACATTACAAACGTACACAATTATCTGCCTAATTAAAGCATGAGAGCTAATTAAGAAGGTTAGACACCTGGGCCTCTCAGTGCTTGCTGCCACATCTGTGCCTAATTTATCTCATTGTATTCGAGTTATTCTACAATACATTTATTGCACATTAGGGAAGAATTTTAATGAGAAATCTATAAAAAGGTATTTTATAAATGTAACGATCTTTTAGAAACAACAATGATGTACAAAAGATGCAATTTGAAGACAGAGCATGTTTGTGAACATAAGTTACACGTGGAAAATTTTTGGCGGTTATTATTGGCTATATTTTTCTAGATGTTAAAATAATTGATTGTTTCAATTTATATGATCAAACTAATTTTTAAAGTTTTTTTTACACCGAATATGTTAAAAAAATAATTGATTATTAATATTCTTTTAGCTTATAAATTAATAATAAGCCTAACTAAAAAATTGCTTTAAACTGTTAAAAATGATGGAAAATGCGTTTGATTCAATTAATTGCATTGGAATCCTTTGAACACACAACAGACCATGCGTATTCCGTTACAAGAGAACTTTGTCATCATTATAGTACCAGTAGAACTATCGCCATTAGTTATAGTGTGGTTCTACAGTAGAGCTTCCCCACTGCTCTCTTTGTACAGTGCGGTGGGTGTACCTAACTCTGTATGCTTGATGAAAGAGGATAACTATCCTGTTGTATTAATTAGATTGATGCTACCTGAGCTCCTCTAATTGTCACATTTCATTGTGTCACGACTGAACGGTTGCTATGTTTACATCCGCACTTTACAATTTACCCATCTGAAATGATATCGAAATAACCCATCCATTAACGAGTAGGCCACGCCAAGTTTTACGTGAAAGACTACACCAAGATTAAATTTAATCTTTTTAACTCATTTAAATAGCCTAACTGTTTTACTACGACTTATGTGTCTGCCTTTACGATAGCTCTTGTTAGGAATGTCCTAGAAAGCTAAAATTGTGTAACAAAAGCTTTTTCTTAATTTTAGGGTCAAAATGTCAAAATTAAATGTAAAAGTAAGACTCTAACACTTTTATATTGGTGCATTGGTGTTAAGGGTTAAAATGATTGAAAATATTAAACGATTTAAACAGTTCATTTTTAGCTTTTTCATAGCCGAATTACTTGAATCCCTTCAATGTAACATGACTCCAGATTCCAGATCCATGTGATCAAAAATATATGTTCACCAACACATACATTAATTTTCATAAAAAGTTCTTTTTTAAACCAGGGAAACCTATGGTTGATATTTCCTCAAATTAAAAATAATCGGAGCTCTCACAACATATTTTTATTTTAATTCTCAAAAATCTTATAATGGTGCAAAATATTAAAGGTTTGATTACGGTTCCAAACCCTTATGCTCTTTTCATGGCTCTACAACATCGTAATACATGAACTAGTAGTTCCGTTGATTTATAGTTGGCGATCGAAATTCCCTTCACTGCACAATAGACGAGAGTTATGTGTCTTTGGCCACAATAGCTAGACTACATGTTACTAATTCACTGCTTGGATGTTGTATATAGGACCAAAACTTTGCCATTCGAGGTTGAAATATAAACACGTAATACATGAACTAGTAGTTCCGTTGATTTATAGTTGGCGATCGAAATTCCCTTCACTGCACAATAGACGAGAGTTATGTGTCTTTGGCCACAATAGCTAGACTACATGTTACTAATTCACTGCTTGGATGTTGTATATAGGACCAACACTTTGCCATTCGAGGTTGAAATATAAACACATGTAGGCCGATACAATACCGGACTGCGCCATAAAGAATGGCAAAGTATAAACATTAGTAGTCAAACTTAATTACATTTAAAACACCCAAACCTGTATTTAAAACTTTTGGGAGGCCGTTCGATAGACTACTAGTAGTCAAAGGTGAGAGTTTACTTACTTTGAGCTTTAAAAGGGAATATGTTCACATTCGAGGTTGAAACATAAACACGTATAGGCAGATACAACTGCGTATTGTGGCACAGAAAATGGTGACGTATAAACATTAGCTGTCACAGGCAAGTATTAACTTAGTCATCAGTTTATAAGTATGATAAACAAATCTGCCATTGAAACAAGACTTCTTTGAAACGATGTATACCAACACAGGGGTTTACAGAGTGGACAGTTCCCGTTAATAACTCGTGAATTCAAAAGATGGTGAAGGCGGTTAAAAGAACGCTTATATACGTATATTGGTATAGTAATTTTTAGCCGAAAATAACATTATTGTAGTGAAAAATGTAACACAGTCCATTTTCATGAATTCTATACTTATTTGATTTTCATTAAAAGTAATCATACTTAAGTATATTCATGTTGCAATAATATATTTAAATAGCCCTATGGTCACATTTTTTCAATGTATAAACTCTTCTTTAAACATCGGAAGCTACAATCATTATTATTCTTATTAATACAGTACAACAGTTTATTACAGTAATACAGTTTGAAGATGTAGAGTATTGAGAGCGTTATTATCTGTTAAAAGTTGGCAATGAAAACTGTTGTTGTTTTCCCTTGAGATACTTAGCATTCTGTATAATGAAATGCGAGGAATGAATACAAATTCAGTTTCCACATGCAGATAATGCATTTACTCATGAAAAAGTTCATGTTCCCCATTATGATTTGAAGATTTACTCAATTTCAGCGAAAATGTCAACTAACAGCTGTTGAAAACTCAAAAAACTTTGGCGTTATTTGAGACGTCCATATGGTGCTAGGAATTTTATCCAAGACAAATTACAAACACAGTCCATACCTCGTGCATTAAGCAGGAATCATTTAACGAAATCCACTTTTCTCATTATTAACTAATTAGGCGAAATGTATATTCATTTCTGGTAGATTTAACTGATAATCATTGTTACACTGAATGTTGTTCATCCCAATTTATTTGCTATCTTACCATTAGCAAAAATCAATTGCATTCTTGCATTATTTTTCATATAAGTAATATATTCGGTAACTAGTGTATTAGCTAATTAATATATTGCTTTCTTTGTTAGCTTACAAAAATCTAACGTTTATTATTCTTTGTCTAAGGAAATATTTGAAAATCAAAATTCTATCCTCATGTATAAAACAATATTGTTATATTTTTTGGGTATATAAGTACGCATTGTTTTCGTAAATATTATAAGTAAATCTAGTTAGCCAAATTACAAATAATCATAGTTACTATTACATTTTATATTGCAAGGTCTGTTGTATACCTAATAAAAAAATATTACACGTACAACAATATTCGTCTTCTATTTGAAAATATAATTTTTTATAAGTTGAACTAGTTTTATAAGTAGATTATTATTTTATACAGCACAATGCTAGACTAAGTGATGTTATTTAATGTGTACAGTAAAAATAAACTATAATATAAATGAATTTTAATTCCATTTATGATATTTATATAGTATTTTAATTGGAATGATTAAACAGACAGAATAAATAGTTAATTTAACATAATATATACTATTGATCATGCTCAGGAAATACTTATTTATAACCGGTTATAATGAAGTACCACTATTAATCAAATTTGTGGTACTAATCTGGTAAAATGTTTTTAATTCTTGCATTTGTTTAACTATTACGATTAAAAACTAAACGCAATGTTTTTATAATTTAGGATAACTTTCTATAACGATTAAGCTGAATAAATGATTTAAAATTCACAACCAAAATACTATTTACCAATATGACGCTTAGCCTTTGATAAATCTCTAGCTACAGGTCAATCGAGACTGTATTAAATAGCGCACACCACAGTCACTATGTTCCATAATAAGCAAGTTCACATTAAAAACAGACAAGATATCACATTAAAATTATCAATATAATGAAATAAACATATCAGGATAGCATTACGAAACTATATTTTAAGCGTCAAGTGCTATTATAAAACATATGTTCATAGAAGCGTGTTAGTATCACAAACTTAATCGAGAACCACACTCCCCTGAGAAAATTTCCACCACCACAATACAGCCGACTGGCGATGCTCGGTTCCACGGGTTGTTACTCTGTAACAGCGACCACAAGCTTGCCCTGTGGGAAATTTAAAACTCTCTAAGTAAAAAATTGGGCGTAAAGTCCATCCGACCGATTTATATATATATATATATATATATATATATATATATATCAATACTTATTCTCTTCATGTAAAAATAAAAATAAAAAACCAAATATTGGTAAACTCTAAGCATTTTCGTATGTCAGCATACTTCTTCAGATAACAAATAGTCATATATATATATATATATATATATATATATATATATATATATATAAAACTAGTGCTGTATTATCTCACAACCAGTTTACATATCTCATTATTGGCTGAGGATTTGCAGAACTGATAAGTTGAGGGAGTAGGAAATTTTATTTATGTCTATCTATCTATTTATTTACTAGTATTTGACTATTAGTGTTTATACCTTGCTATCCTCTGTGGCGCATTCTGGTATTATACTAGATGACATATATAGTTTAAATTTTGCATCAAGGTATAAGCTATACATCGACGATGGTGTATGTCACTCCATGGAATTTGGCTGAGCGTTAGCAAACATTATTACATTGGTCTGAATGATAAATATGATGGAAACGAGAAGTTAGCAGAATGAATATATTTTCTAACAAACTGGTTATGATCTTTTTATGATTTTTTTTAGTAACTTAATAAAATGAGTTATAACCTAAAGAGATTTTGGCATTTAACCTTTTCAAAGCCTATTGTGAGACACGTGGCGTAGCGAGAATCGTTGTGGTATTAAATATATACATAGTTTAATGTGTTTTAAGCTTTTTACCAATCAAGCTTTGGATTAGAACGCTCTTGAGAAGAAAATATATTACACGTTTTCGCGCACAAAGTCACGCACGCAAGCACCTACCGCATGACAAGCCAGCCTTTGGTCATGAACTGAGTTGTTTCCGTGCCACTTGTTATCTCTTTTATTAGTCGATAACACTTCTAGAAGAGATTTTCCTCGGGGATTTCATATATTATAATTCAAGCCATTCTGTTTGATCTCCTCGTGTTTTAAAGTTACCAAGCATAATACATGTTTTAAACTTTCTAATAATTAAAGTGCTCTAAATCAAAAGAGATATACAGCAATCATAGTTTACATTTATAAAGGAGTAATATTAAATGTAAGCCAATGAATTTTTATAAATTGCAAAAGGTCAATGGGAATATGGAAAATTTACTTGTAGACTTTGTTAACGGACTACTGAAATTATAAAGACAATTCCAATCGATACATTTTCGATTGTATATCGGTGGAAAAAAACGTTTAAAAACCCCTAAAATGTACGTTATTTATATCAATGAAGTGTATGTATTATATTTTTGTTCATGAAGATTTACATCACTCCACATCATGAACAATTCTTACCCCAATCGATGTCTAAATTAAGCATACTATGCAGAATTCCTCTCTTATGTTAAGTTTTGAGTTAAAAATATAAAATTTAAATGTAAAATTTGATTCTCTAAGACCCTTTAATGCTGTAATCTGCATTAAAAACACCTAAAATACGGATGCTTCGAATTAGAAACCGCGCAGCTCTGCGGTTCCCGGTAATGAGGATTAGCGAGTCTTGGGTGTAATCAGTACAAGGGCAGGATGTAAATCTCGTATTAAATTCACTAAACAATCTTTTTTTCTGTGGCATATAACATTTTCTACACATGTTATGCTTGTTCCCAATATTCATTGATAAAATTTAATTTAATTTAGTTGCTATAGACATCTTGAAAATTCGTCTATTATATCACAATAATGGCTGGAGGGAAATCCATTCTAATAATTTTAATCATAACTTTCAGATTCAAAGACCACCATCGTTAGGAAGACTTATATTGGACCTATAAATACAATGTCAATCGTAAACTATAAGTGATTAATATGAAACTTGGCTCCGATATATATTCCACATTGCTTGGATGAGTTCGACTCAAATACTGAAATGAAAATGTTTATGGTATTCCCTCCCATAAAACTTGCAATTTATAAACCATATGTATTCAATAAAGATTAAGTTTGGCTGTTCCCTACATTATTTTTTTATAGTTTTGTATCTAAAATTATGGGACAAGATTTATGTGGCTGGATAGCTGTTTTAAGATAAATAGTGCTGTATTCTTTATGAATAACTAATATATTTTATTTCGATATATTTTTGTTTAATTAATTTATATGAAACTTTAATAAAACTTATTCCATAAAGTGTTTTAAAATCAACAACTTTGGAAGAATTCACCTTTCAACGAATGCATATATGTAACACTGTGATATTCAATGGTTCGAAAATGTTAAGCACTTGAAAAATCACACTTCTTCTGACGATGCTGGCTAATGTACAGTGCTATAATTCAATAGCTGATTTGATTATTGTAGTTACAGTTTCATACAACCACATGCTTTTTTCAATCAGAAGATTGCAATGTAAAAATGTAACTAGGTGCTATCAACATAATTTTTCGTATAATAAACGAATGTTAAGTTATGCAGCTCCCTTTATATATGTTTTCATTTTTATCTATGAAATACTTTAAAGATAAAAACTGTTAAAATCTGAATTAATATTAATAAAAATACTATTCTAAAAGCTAAATAATAATAATTATTGATACATTAAAGCCCCTACAATACCTGTTAGTGTCTTAAAAGAAATAATAAAATTTATCTATTAATATAAGGAAAGTCTAAGGAATATATTAATATAAGAAGCAGACCTGTTTTTTACATTTTTTAAACCGGATTTAGTTCACCAGGGAATTCATAATTTTGATCCAAAACTTTAATCAGTAAACTACTATTTACCTAAGTGGTGTTCGAATAATGCTCTGATGATAATTTATGACATTTATTAATCTTATATAATTAGTTTTATTAATGACAATTATTTTCTGCAATATTTAATTAAATATATTTATTATTCTTTTATGTAGAATATTTTTAAGTAGTTAAAACATATTTGAAACATAGCACATAGAATAAGATAATATATTTGTTTGCTTTTAATTGCTAATAACCAATCTTAGTTTATTTGGAACAAGTTAAGATTGTTGAGGCAGATGTGCTACTTAATCTGTGCGGTAGATTAACTTTCTAAGAGCAGGATTTGGGTTTGTTACGCAAGAATAATGGTTAAAATTCTTATTAACTTTTAATTTTTTTTAAACAATGTTATACATCAAAGTATTGTAATATTTCCCAAAAATGCTTTTAAGTGTAGGTACATACATTTAAATATAAAAGGGCCAATTCATATGAAAGTTTACTATTTCTATAAAGAAGTTAATACAGATTTTACGAGATTTACGAGATCATTGCTAGTTTCAGATTAAAGTAACGTGATATGAGTTCTGGATTATAAATGAGCTCATGTAAATATTTTTAAAATTTTATTAATTAAAACTTTTAATGACATTATCTAGATTGAAATGAAAATAATATTAGATATCTTAATTATTGTAAATAACAATATGAATCACTGTAATGAAGGATTTTTAATAGTTAAGTTTTACACACGAAAATGTCCTAAAATAGAAAAATATATTCTTTTTTGAATAGGCAAAATTATTTCGTAGGCAAAATACACAAATTAAAAAAGTTTATAGTTAGTTTAATTCTCTAATCATCACACGTGGGCTTTATTAACGCTCAGCCAAATCTTTTAAAGGCACTTGCAACATCTTCGAAATCTATTTGGTTCATGTCCCAGACCACCCGTCCGCTATTTATATAAGGAGAACGGTGTGAGCTAGAACTACTAAATAAATTGTACAGCCATAAATAAGCTATCGGTCACCTGTAACAATTAGAATTATTGTTTGAATTTATCGGCTGTTAATAAAGGTTCATGGGCTACATTCTTAAACATTTCAAAAGTAAACGTAGGTAAAATAATATTACAATTTAAAAGTATGATTAATGACTAAAAGATATTAAATCATGTTTTAAAATAACGGAAAATTCTAAACTAGGATGTTTTTTTAATTATTCCCACTCCAAAATTATGGCTAAATTATCATTAATTTTGATTTAATATTACACTACATAGACAAGAATTGAGGAGCGTTTTATTGACAAGAATTTATTGGCTGAGCGTTAGCAAAAGCTAAGCACTCGAAAGGCTGAAAAAATCTATTATCTCTCTGCCTGTCTGCCTGCCTGTTTGTCCGGCCAGATGGTAACATAAATTATAGACAAAGTTTTACATGAAGCTTCATTTTTATATGACGACCAGCGAGTTTTATAATGGTCTATGTCCTTCCACTGGATTTAACTAACGTTAGTGAATAATTTTACAGTGATCTTTAGGGTAACTATGATGACAACGAGTAAATACCAGAGAAAACAAATGTGTAAGCAAACACTGATGTAAAAAACAAGTTTGAGGAAAAATTTTATGTTTCTATTAAGAAGATATCTCGAGAAAGATGTCATCTATAAACTTAAAATTTGTATGAAAGTTCATTTCTACGTACATAAGGATGATGGTGTATGTAAAACCATGGGTTTGGCTGAGCCCTGTTAAAACCTGCCACGCAGTGTAAAGGCTGACGCATTTGTGAAGGACACAGGATTTTTCCGGACATTTGCCATCGTTCAGTGAAAACAATAAATCAGTAAACTACGTTTCGAGATCTGCAATCTGATCTCTTCTTCAGGTAAAGAACTAACCTAATACATAATATTACAAAATAGGTTAAAATAAACAAATCTTGAGAAAGCGTTGTAGCACGCCTAGGTCAGGAATCACAACCTTGACAAATGTTGTTTGTAACTTACTAACTCTATAAACATGCACTTAATAAAAAACTATACAAAACACTAATCATTGAAACTAAACTACGAGAATAGAGGTCACAACGGCGTCTTCATTCGTCTACTAAAAACCTACGACTAACCAAAGGGACTAACCTCTAACCTGTCAATCGTGACGGCAGACTAAACAACGGAAATAAACCGGAAGGGGACAGGAATGGGCCCTTTCGTTAATTTAACTGTGTTTATGCAAGAATTTCAAATTCCAATTTTAGTACAAATATCTGATCCGTTTATACTTCAACTTTACCATTTTTTACGAATTGGCAACCAAATTTTAATCTCGATTTCAAATTATGTACAATGTTTTAGGTCTGCCAAAAAAAAATTAATTTCTATAGTTAAGAAATTTGTGCAATTCTTATTTTCATTCAATTCCTTGATGGTCCTACTTTTGTGCAATTTAGACTCTTGGCATATGAGATGTAGACTTGAAATTGTTTATTCCATATCGGAGAAGCCTAATATGCGACACGTGGTCAGTTTCACTCCTACCTCGTAATTAAATATGTGAAAAGTTTTTACCTGAACTGCTGTATAACGGTTGGCTCTAGAAATATCTTATCTTATTAAATAAGCAAGGTTCCATATAATTACACGTGACTGAATTAATTGAGGAAAAGAACTGTTTAAAAAAAAGATATATTCTCCATGTATTTCCACGTTAAGGATCCTAATTTGTGATCTAAAATGATATTTAAAATTAAGTAAATCAATTTCTATTGGTGTAACTCATTCAGCAGATAGTGCATTATTGTATAACTTTTATTTATGATAAAAACCTACATAATTTTATTTTTATTGAACCAAATACACCCTAAATTTTTTTTCTTTTAAATAGTTATAGTTTCTTGACATTTTATTGTTCTCAACAATGGATGATTAAAGACAATGATATGCTGCATGATACGTACTCGTATAATAAAAAACGTTGGTGGAAGTGAGTTTTTATTTGTAATGCTAAATCTACGGTATATAAGTAAAACTTTTAAATATTTAGTAGGAAATCATATTTTAAAATTAATGAACTAAAAAAGTGTCAATAATCAATAGCTTTTTACTTTGCTTAAGGTTTTACAAGCCAATTTGTCTAAACTGAGCAACGTTAGAATTATATTTTTGCAGAATTGTTAAAGGCTGTCATTTTGATATGGTATACCAGATCACTTAAATAAGTCTAAGACGTGAAAAAGTTATATAAAAATAACACTTTGTTTGGGATCTAAGGCAGTTACCTTGTTTGAGATTACAGTATTTCTGCCTTTTTCACGTAAATTTCTGAAAATATTTTCAGTTACTTTGTAAACAATTGGAGCGAAGGAAACAAAAGCCTTAGAGACCTGTGAGTACGTACAAAAATGTTACAGAAATATGATTTAAAAGCAGTTTAACTTTGCAGATTTATATAAAATATTTCCGAAACATAACTTTTGTATTAGCTTAGTAGGGTAAGGTTTGGCTAATTGAAGACAAAAATGTAGAGTAATGTAGAATTTTCAGATGGGATCGTCATCTTAAAACAGCTATCTGATAAAATAAAATATAACTTGCGAAGTTGAGATTTGGTTTTTCAAATATAAAGGCAAATCTAAATGAATCAGCAGTGTTCTTAAATACACCACAGAAATAAAAATAGCCAAAACATTGAAAAGAATCAAAGTTACTTATTTTAAAACACAATATTGAAAGTGAATCTATTAAATGTAGGCAATCATAAACTCAAATTAAAACGCTTCTTAAATTATTAAAACTATAAAAGTTAGTAACATTTAGAGTATTACTTGGTCATAATTTGAGCTAGGAGAAATTTATATAACTTTCAATGCTTAATGACTCATAAGATCTACCAAAACGGTTTTCTAATTTACAAAATGTGTAGGAAAAGAGCGTGATGAACTTTTTATTGATAATATGAATATGATACACATTTATTAATATATAAGGATTACTAGAAATTAACAAGTAATACAATATAATTCTAATAACTTATTGTCCTTTGAGAAGCTACCTTATTCCAATATTATAAATGCTAGATGAACTCTTGTCGACTGAAACTATATTTGCTGCTCCTGCTCATTTCCTGTGCTTTCAGACTTGCCATGGACACACTAGCCCTAATATTGTACTTCTATTTAGTGCCCGACATACTACGTTCCTATTTTCTCTTGGTTTCAATATGAAACCTTAGTAAACATATATCTTTACGTCTAATGCATATTCTTTAGCTATTAAATATATTTGAATATCTATATTAATAACGCATTTAAGAGATTAAAAATATAATGTGGCATATTAAAAAGCGTATTTTCATCAAAGCTTTTTTCATTTTTGACAAAGTTCTATTTAAAACACAGTATTAAACTTTAGCCCTATGATATAAGCAAAGTCTTAAGTGGGCGGCCGACAGGTAATCAGTGCGATTTCTTAATAACATGCCTCTTTATTCCGTTGCTTGTATTCTTTACCTTTTCCGGACTTGTTTTTGTAGATAAATACCTTAATTCTTCAAAACAGAGCAAATTATTTTTATTTTAATAATCAATTATTTTACTCTATTATATACTTAGCAAAATAGATTAGTACCTCTAGCAATGCAGTCTAAAAAAATGGACATGCAATCCTGTTAATGTTAAAAATACGGAGGTATGAAGATATTTCGATAATTCATACTCAAATTAATTGGCAATAGCGTGGTGTATCGGGTACAACGGTTACGTCAAGACCGCTAAGCGATCCTGTTCTTGCAAGCATTCAGTTTGTTCTGGATATAATGTAATAAAACATATTATATAAAAGTAAAACTATATTTAATAAACAAAATTGTGAACGTGTGCATTTCAAATACTCAAAATTAGTCTCTGTTTAGACTGTAAGACGTTTGAACAATTATTAGAAATCATACAAAGCATGTACCCTAGGGTAGGTAATTACTTAATCTTTTTTAATTACATAAAATGCTAGTAAAGTAAACTGATTTTTGTATGCTTTCTTTGCAGACTTCATCTTGGTTTTGCTAATACCTTATTGACTACTAACGATAGGTTTAAATTTCAAATTAGGCTCTTTTCAAGTACATATAATTTTTAATAAAAACTGTATATAACCCTATTCTTTGGATATGTTAATATGAATGAATTGTTAATATTTTCCGTGTATAGTGTTTGAGTTTGGCAGTATTTGAATGTACATAGGCTAACATCAAATCTATTGGAAAGGTGTAACTGAGTGTCTTGCTTTATTTGTCTACTATAATAATTTTTAATTAAGGTAGACAATGAACTACCACGAGAAATATAAGGTAGACTTTGTCTACTACTGTGTTTGAATTTAATGTCCTGATTAATTGTTTTTTAAATAACATCAAAAGCAAGAGCATATATCTATATATTTTGACATCCATTTTCAATGAGATATAAAATTATACTGCCAAGAAAAGTTTTTTCAGCATTCACCTTAAATTTTAATTACTGTACTAAAACAGTTATGCTTATTCCCATAGGAATTCATGTCTTTGTTCTTACATATTTTATAATTCTCATCTTTCAGCATAATTTTTTAACTTGATACTGTTTGCATTCATATGAATGACTGTATTTCCTTAGATAAGAACTCTATGATGACTTTTTCAATCCCATTTATTAAGAAATAAGTTTTATTTGAGTATTTAATTAAAGGAATTAAGTTATGGGTACAAACAACTAACATAAATCATGTATTCGTAGCACTAGCTTTTAATTGTGAGAAAATAGAGAACCACAAGCATAATACTGTATTTATACCATTAAAAAACTGTGAAAAATGTTCATACCGCTTTAAACATGATGGAAATTTCATAAATTTTCCTTGTACAACAGAAATTTATGTCAGGTAAAGTACTTTTAAAAACATTAAAAAACTTGTTTAAATAATTGTATTGTCCTTTTAAAGTTTAACTAATTTATATTTATTTCTGAAATGCTAAATGTTAAATACAGCTGTTATAAGTCTGGACGATAAAATATAGTTACTTAATTTAAAAACTTAAAATGTCTGTTGAGCTCCCTGTAATTTCATAAACACATTTAACAAATGTGAAGTAAAAAAACACATTAAAAACACAGTTTTCAAACAGAAGTAAACGAAACACTGTAAAGTACAAAATGTAATCAATCCTGTATCTGCTGGAAATGAGTATAAACTATTGATACAGTTAAAAAAAAGAAAGCGTACATCTCTAGATTATTAACGTACAACATTATATGACACTAATAATTTACTGATCTAAATCTATTATCCAAGTAGTGTAAGGTTAACAAACATACGTACGATAATGGCTTAGTTCAAATTTGTCTTTGTATATCTTCATGAAATGGAACGCAGATAACAAGTTTAGCGCAGAAGCAGAACCTGTAAAAGCCACCTGTGGTCCGGCTTTAATGGAGAACGCTATTAGTGTAATTTGAACTTGTGATCCGCATGAAACTCACTCAATCCTGTTATTACATAACGGATGCCAAAATTATGTATATTATTACGTAATTACATAATTGCATACTTACTTAATTACACAATTACAATAAATATTGGTGTCGATAACGATATCCAACATTTTTGATAGTCGGCACAATATAAATCATCCATATACAGCAGAAGAACCTGCAAAAGCCACCTGTGGCCCGGCGGTAATGGAGAACGCTATTAGTGTAATTTGAACGTGTGGTCCGCATGAAACTCACTCAATCCAGTTATTACATAACGGATGCCAAAATTATGTATATTATTACGTAATTACACAATTGCACACTTACTTAATTACACAATTACATTAAATATTGGTGTCGTTAACGATATCCAATATTTTTGATAGTCGGCACAATATAAATCATCCATATACAGCAGAAGAACCTGTAAAAGCCACCTGTGGCCCGGCGGTAATGGAGAACGCTATTAGTGTAATTTGAACGTGTGGTTCGCATGAAACTCACTCACTACTGCAATATTGTTGCCATAACGTTAGCTAATGTCTTTAGTATAACAGTCGGCACAATATAGATCATCCATAGTGTGTAGTGATATTGTAATCTTGTGATACTTCTCAATCGTTCTAAGAAATAAAGGGATCAAAGAGCACAATTATATTTTTATTACGTTGCAATACAATTAGAAAATATTCATTTAAATGTATTTGTACGGCAATGTTTACTGCTGAAAGATAGAATAAAACATTTCTATAATCTTCTCTACATGTTTCTTATCGCTTTCGTACAACCTTTTCTTTATTCTCTAAACCTTATTGTATAAAATGTGTATGGTCTGGACTCATCTACAGACTAATCAGGATAAATGGTAAAAGAATGGTAAATAGCTATTTATCTAAATGGCAAGATAAATAGCTAAATAGTGTTTACATGTTTGAAAGACTTTAACTTTACGTTTAATGTACCCGCGTAATCGTACCCATAAATTACGCATTTAGTTCAACAATGGTTACTTTTATTTACCTTTAAGATGTTTTGTTGTAATTGAATTTGTGCACATCATTATTTATACTGAAGATATAAATAAGGAACGTTGTAGTTAAAAGTTGCTAATGATAGTGATTTATTTTTTGTCAATATCATATCCATTCTTGGTTCCTTTTAAAAATACACTTCATCATATAAAATTTATTTAAAATTTTAATTTAAAAAACGTATTGATTGCTGTCTAGCGTATCTGTGCAAGTTTCTTTTTCCAAATGCTCCATATTCTTGCATATACTATGATTATAATTGATTATTTTTTGGGATAAAGCCTTTAGCCTATCTGGCATCTGAAAGTCTATTTTTATAGAATGAACGTCTTTTAAGGTAACTTTGACTTTGAAAGCTAAAATATTTTAGCACCTCTAACCGAATGGGAATTCTTTGTTTAAGGTTTGTTAGCCAAATTTAATGATTAAACCAAAATATGGCACAGAAAACTCAAAGAAACCATGTTTAACATGTTCTTGTAACAAAATACACCACGAGGAGAATTTATTTAAATACAAACTTATTGAGGCTTTTTTCATAAAAATAGCAGACATACCGTTAAGTCCACCTTCGGTATGACACCAGTTTACAGTAAGTATTCCACATTACACTGTGCTGGTGAGACGAGTGATAGTGAATTCTCTTTAATTCTCAAGCTCATGACTTGCATCCTGAACATTGAAAACCCCATGGGTCCATTTTGCCATTTCTGGACTTCAAACAGTTTTCGGCTATGTTTATTAACCTCTTTTCCTCTTCTTTACTTCGTCCCTTCTTTTTTACTACTCGAAATAATATAACCTGAAGGTTTAGGCTCGGAGTCTCTTACTAGTATTGCTGTAGGCAAAATTGTTCATGAGGTCGGGGCATTCTATGGCCTAAATCAACAAGAGGCCGGAAGTTCTCGGATTCCACAATGTCCTGTACGTCCTTATTTCCAAAAGCCTAAAAAACCAATTGAATCAACGTCAACTATGGCTGTTGATTGGATGGGTGACCGCTGTCTTTGCAAGCAGGTTTCTTCCCTGATCGTTGGTGGTGGTATGGAAGTAATTTTTAAGCCGTTGGTCCTCAGCTCAGGTGTTAGAAAGGGCTTATGAACCCTATCCTAGCATGGTAAATAAGCTCTTTACTTTACTTTAACTCTGCAAACCGCAAACGATAATTTTCTAGTAGCTGATAAATTTCCAGAAATGGAGGGTATACCTACTCCAGCACCCCTTAGAAGAAGTGAACATGACCATTTAAGATTAAGCGAAAACTCCTATATCATAGATGGAGACATTCCTAGCCAGTTTTCTCAGATTTACTCTTTGGAGATTGGGTTAGTCAACAAATGGAGTAAATTGGATGCTACTATTGCCCAGAGTGACAGCTAGGCAATCCTTATAGCAAGTAGGTTGTATAGACCTCGAACTTCTAGAATTTTATTCGTCCCAGAGTATATATTGCACACTCGGAAATCAGAGGCTTTCAGGAGATAAGTGGCTGGTAATTTTGTGTTCATATCACGGTAAAATAATCTACTAAGCAAAGTTAATATTCAGTATTTATAATTGTAATACATTATCGTGATTCTATTTTGTGTGCCTGTGCGTGATTCTAGAATCAAATTAAAATTTACCTATAATAATTCATAAAACTCATACATAATGTACTAACATGTAATATTTTAAAATTTTTACAGAATCAAATAATGATAAGAAAATTTGAGCTACAAAACATACAGTTAACAACACAAAATCTTGAGACAAAAATAACAAACAGAAAACTAGTTTAACAACTACAGTATTTCCAGTATAAAGGTAATAAATCTCTTAAATTTAAACACTATAGAAGCAGACGTTTTAAACAACGAACAACCTCAGTTAGATGTTTCTGAAATTAGTGACCCTTTGTATAACGATATTGAATTTTAAACTCCAACATGTATTATACATTTTACAATAAGTATATACCATTCATGGAATATAATTTATTAATGTATACCCTAATCAGTAATCTTTTGGTATTAAAAGATTATTTTTTATGCGTTACAATTCTTTATTCCAGCAAATTAGGAGAGTTAATACCAGGATTCTTCCAACATCAACATAAAGTTCAGGAGGTAGAGTAAGTGGACCACAAAAGCGGTTGGGGATTGCTATAGTCAGGTATTTATCCTACACCTTGTTGGATTAACTAAATAAATGTATATTAAATATGTGGAGTAGCTTCTTCCCAATCAGTAATTTAAACATGTCATTTGGTTAAATTTATGAACTGTTATTTATTTATTCTTAAATATAAATATAATGTTTTGCTTAGAATTCTACAATCAGTGCCATTTAGACTTTTATATCTCTATTAGTGTATTTCCGTGAAATTATACACAAAGTTATCACAGTTAAGAATAATTTTGATGACCTTTTAATTATGATAGTTTGCTGTTTTGTTAGTATTGAAAAACAATTTTTAATTACAAACTAAAACAAAAATTATTAAACAGTGCCCGTATTACTCGTTGTTTTTGAATTACTATCTAAGATGTACCTTTGAAAGTGTATAAGCATAAATAAAAATTCTAAGAAGGCCTTACAATACATACCAATCCAGGAAAACCACTGCATTTAACAAACGTTCGTCCATAAATACCTGTTATTGATAAACCAAAAACAGTCTTTAAATCCACTTATAAGAGTTCCATACTTTAAAAAAAATCATACACAGTAATTAACCCTTTTTTTTATACACTCAATTCAACTGTTTTAAAGGTATAAAAACTATTTTTTTTAGAAGAAATATCGGAGAGTGAAAAAAAGGCATACATAATACATACGAGAATGTCTGCGACCGCGATATTAACTCCAATCAATTACATGTAGGTAATTGTATACCTAGGCTTAGTGTGTAAGATACCCACATTCAGGTAAGGTTCTGAAATTGTAAGAGTTTAGTTCAGGCGTTCTTGTATATATCATGGCCATTTCAGAAGGAAAGGTATGACAGCAGTACCATCAGAATACTGTTATCTAGTTATTTCAGGCCACAAATGAGGATTATTTGAGCGGGTTAGGTTTATTACGATATTTTTACGTTTAACACATGCTGAGTACTTATCTGGTTCGGTATCTATGTAAAGTGTAGGTTCGTTAGGTTTTCTGAACTTGACATTTTATTTCTATAACAATAACTTGAAATCTACACTCATAATCATCACATGTTTGCTTGTAAATATAAATTCAGCGTCTCACATTAATAAGTAACAACAATATTTCAAAATCATTAAATGATTAAAGCTTTGAATACAATTTTTAATTTCATGGGGGGAAATTTATTTAAAAATAATATTAAAAACAATGGCGTTCTGAACAAAAGATTTTAAGTGTATCAATCATAGTGCCAAGGGGGCGGTAAGTTTGATGTTTCCAGTGACATTTGTATAATCTAAATACAGCCAGTATTTAGATATTATTAGATTTAGTATAAATAAAAAGGCTGTCGGTTAGAAAGAGTATTCAAAATGCTGTCACATTTGATACATCTGTCTCAAAGATTATAGCAAAGTCAGCGTGCAGTCAAACCACATACAAACACAAAATCTTAGACAACAATATCCACCGTTTGGATAATTCATTAAAAGATATAAGATAAGTTATAATTATGTGACCTAATCATTCCTCCCATGTCCATAGTGCACACAAGTCACAAATTAGTAAAATATTTATAAATATTTATTGCTTTTAAATTAAGAAAACATCACTTCGTTTTACTTTTAAATTTTATTAAAATTACTATTTATTTATTACTTAGGACTTTTAAATTAGTGTTCGATATCGTTCATAAACACCTTATCGTTAGTATTATAGAAAATTTATATTTGTATTGGCGTCATAAAGTGATAAGTTCAAAAGATAGAGATTTCAAAATTATGTAACGAAATGCCACAAACACGTAAGACGTCACTTATAAAATAGTTGTGATATTCTATTTAAGAAGTATATTACTGATTTCTTCCAGTAAAAGGATTCTAAAACATTGTATAAATACTAGAATTTAGCATAGTCGTTTACGTTAGAACAAAGTTTCTCACTACAAGTTCTGACGCACTTCGAGTTTAGTGCTTCCCCATTTGATATTTAAAGTAAAACCATTATTAATACCCTAAGTAATATACCTAAAATAAACTTGATTTAATTTTGCTATAAGTTTTGTTTATTTCAGATCCCTGTCTAAGAAATAACTATGATTATTTGATTGATTATTTGATTTGTACAAATATGAAATTAGAGCGATATGATACATTCTTTCATTTAAACTGACTTAAAATTAAACACCATTATATTTAATATTGAACTTGTAACAAAAAATTCTACTACTCTTATTTGATATGAACCCTTTCCTAAAGTTATCTATACAACCAACCGTACTCGGCCATCCGCTCCAGCAGATCTTTTGGAATGCCAAGAAGAAAAATCGTTTTTTTTTTGTAAGGGAGCTCCAAGAATGGCAAGCGGTTGCAACGAATAACCTGGGGAACGCGGAAGTGTTATGGTGAGAAAGATGCCTCATAAATGATCTCATGCGAGTGTTTCTTGATCTCTCCCCATTTCTTATGAATACAAAGTCATAAGTCTCGGGAAGGCTGCTAAAAAGAAGTTACTTTTGACGACTGTGCTGTAGTGATGAGAAACTTCAGGTTATACTGATATCAGCGAATTATTAGCCACAAAACTACAGTCTACATTCCAAAAATTAAAAAGGGTCTGAACGGCTAAGTGATTTACAAGTACTTTCAATTAGGCTTTATGTAATTTAAAAATTACCTCTCTGGTATATGTCTCCGCTAAAAGCAATAAAACTAATTAAACTCTGAATGGAAACATCGCAGAGATAGAATTTTAATAAACTCTGGCTTTATATTGATGGTGATGTAATTTATGTTTAATGAAATTAGTTATTTTTTAATTTTAAATGGTAGCTCCATTGTTTACTGTTTATAGGAGTAAATGAGAAAACCTAATGGTGTAACGTTAACTGTACAGAAAGAAACAATATCTCTTTGAAGAGTAGATTGTCGATTCTTGTGTTGCTTTTAACAATATTATAAATCGGCAATAGCCAACTACGTAATCTATTACGTTATAAACGTCTAAAATTTTTAATAAAAAAAAACATACTTTGTCCTAATTATATGATTTTATGTATGTAAAAGTTTATTATTGTAATTTGATCATAGATAATCTATGTGTAAATAAACTCAAAGAGTTAAAGTGAAAGTTTTTGTAACCGAAGTAACTCATGGATAATCGATCGCTCAAAGTAATCAAGCCTTGCTGGATCTTTATTGATTATAAACCCATTTTTTATCGTCTAGACTACTATGCTTCTTTTAACATTAACCTATGTAGCCTATAGGTTTGGTTTGTTTTCTTATTCTTAACGACACTTTTATTTCTTAAATTTTATTAGAATGATATACTGGTTCTGGTGTACAGGGTTATCATAAAAGAGTTGTGCTGTTTCGAACATTGTTTAAAGAAAACCAAAATTACTTAAAGCTAATGTTGTTTATTCATTTAATTTGGCGTCCCACATAGTTTTTTTACATAATTAATTACATCGCTCGACAAATGTCCAAACGGTACTCAACTTCAAAGATTCGTTAACATTTATTCGGTTAATGGTTGTTATTGCTTCATTAATCCTGTGTTTTAAGTTATTCAGATCGCGAATTTGTGTGAATAAACAACGCTTTTAATGTACCCCACAATAAAGAACCATAAGGTATCAGGTCTAGACTCATTGCCTGCCTATTCATCGATCTCCAAATCTTTCGATTAAAGCGTCGTGACCAATGAACTAGAGGAAGCACCATCTTGTTGAAAACGAACTTGATGAATGTTTTAGAGTTGATCTAGCTGATTAAATCAATAATTGGTTAACATGTCAAGATACACAGCTTCAGTAATTATTTTTTGAGCAAAGAAGAAAAGCCCTATTATGCGATCTTTTATCACACCCCATCCAAACATTAACTTTAAGCGAATTACATTGTTTCCGTACAATTACGTGTGGGTTTTTCAAAGCCCCATATTCGTGAATTGTGTTTGTTAACACATACTGTAGCTCTGACTATAAAAATTAAATAAACTAAAAATGGTTTGTTTTCACTTATACTGTCCAAAATTTCAACAGCGAAAATGTAACGGTTTAAACAATCATTGGGTTTCAATTCCTGCAGTATCTGCAATTTATAAGCGTGTGATTTGGATTGTTGTTTTTGGAATACATAATTAAACGCCTCGACGAGGGATGGACTTCCCAGGACTTCTAATGGCCGATTGTTTAGTTAGTCAACCGTTCCGTCTGGTACACCTGCTTTGCCGTTTGATTTCTGTTTCTTAACTGATCCAGTTTCTTTAAATCTTTTAAACCAACGTGTTGTGTTGTTTTTGTGCGGTGGATCTCTTTCAAATTCACGTCGAAACTAAAATCACGGATCTTAATTCAGCCAACAACAAAACACATTTTGCTTTATCTTTATCCGAGAACATAGTAGCTCACAACACTTATTGCAACAACAATACAAGAACTGATTTTGAGGCTAAAACAGCTTATAAACAAACTTTTGGGTTGAAGGCTGTTATAGATACGAATATAACATCTAGAAATTTCCCTACGAATTACCGAAACTGCACTATTCTTTTATGATAACCCTGTATTTGAGTTTAGGAGTATATATTGTGTTTGTACAGACTTTTCTCGTCTATTAGGGATCAGATTGGGGGATTGAAATTATGTCGTTGTCCGCCAGTCTTTCTTTGCATCTGTTCGAGAATTCTTCCTAGAAACTGGAAACCTGGTACATATTTCTTCTTGGTCCAAGAAGGAATAAGGATTCTAGGATCAAAATGTAACTGGACAGTCTGTCCGTCAGCGTCAGTGTGATTAACTTTTTAGTAACGCTTTGTCAGACCTTTGATACTATACTATACTATTTGATATATATTTTTCATTTTTTTGTCTGTTTATCTTATCAGTACCATTATAAAAATGAAGTTATCTATTGTAATTTTGTTAATATTCTTTATGTAAAACGTATGAAAAAGTAAATTTGTGAAGTTATATCATTATATTCATAGACACATTTTATTATAATAGTGGATATTCTTCCAATACAGTTGAGGAAGCAATGGTATTGACTGCAAACACAGTTGTTCTAGTTTCTAGGATATTCTTATGAGACTGAACATTTTAATAATAAGGAGTTCACTGCTTGATTTCATATGACATACAGTAGTTATCTTCAAGATATAGATTCTTAATGCTGAAGTTTTGTATGCATCAATTTAGTGTGCTGTTTGTATATATGAAGAAACAAATATTAGTCTTTCATATCTTGTGTACGTTTATTAGGACTTGAATTTACATAGAAATTGTATAATTACTTCTGAGAGTTTTCAACATTAAACTGTTGGTTCTCCATTTTTACTCTAAAACAGAAAAGTATTTATTCAAATATAATTTTCAATATTATTTAAAGGTTACCTCTTTGGTAACTTGAAAAATCATGTTCTCTATAATCAAATGGCGAGAACGAAGCATAACTTCATTTGTATAGTTTAAGTTTGTGTTCGCATTATACAGTAACTGTCTTAGAAAAAAAACCATACATTTTAACTACTCCCACCTTGGTAAAAAATTTGGATAATGGTATCATAAAATTATATTTCAAATAGAATAAATAAACTGTTCAATTTCGATTTTCTAATTCATTTTCCAGAAAAAAATGTGTTATGTATTTTATGAATAGACATGTAAATTTTCAGTACCTAAATTAAACTTTATAAGTTCACAACACATTTTATTCAGATGTCAATACCTTAGCATTAAGATAATACTGAGACTTTAGATTCAACTTTATTTATTCTTATAAATCTCATATATTTAGTAGTTTTACATACATTTTGATATTTATGCAGATCTCAATTATTAACTGGATATTGATTTAATATTTTTTGTCTGTAAATAGAATTATCGATACACAAAACTTTACTTTACTACTAGCTGCAATCAATATAGTAAATGAAATATTTTTTAAAACAGATTTTAAGGAAAATACTTTTTAATACATATTTGAATTGTTTCGTTTTAATAAGTTTAGAAACAACGAATATATCCCATATTCAGGTGTCCTTGGTCTATTATACTAGGCCTACATAAAACATTTGTTTTCAGCGGAACAATAGAGCTCGTTGAAAAACAGTTTTCAGCAAACAGGACATAAAAGCCTCCCTATTGTACCTTTGTCTGTAATATTTACATCAGATTAACAAGATTTGTTCTGTTTTGTGCTCTTTAATTAAGCACTTCGTGATTTTGCAAACAACGTTATATTGCGATAACCTTGTATTATCAGTATTGCTGTAGTTTACTTTAACCCAGGTAATTTAATAGTGTTGTTGAATTACGTTTAATTATGGTAATTTATTTAAAATTTAATTCATTAGATAAGGTATACATTGTTTCAAACAATAAACATGTGCAAGAAATGTGTTGATCTGTATAAGCTTTGGACTCCGGATATACTGTTTAAAATTTGCAAATTGCCAATCAAACTGAAAATTAAATAAAAATGTATCTGAATTATGATCAGAAGGCAATATTTTTAACTATGCTATAATTCTTCTTAAATTTGAATTTTATAACTTAGCAACAAGATAATATGTGTGATACAGCCTACTCTAAACTTGTCCAATAAACCCATCACCTCTTTCATACTTTTTTAATAATCCACTCAAATAGGCTGATAACCATGAATGTTTATAATTTATCATAGTTTGCATTAGAAAATTACTTAGCCAAATATCTTAAACACAGAATTTAAAGCTATATGAAAATATTACAAATTATGAGAATAAAATAAATACGTTAGACAGTATCGTGCTAAAACAGTGTTTCATAGAGAAAACAGAATGCTTACGGTAGATTTTACAAAAAAATGTCTAAAATTTCACAATTTCAAATTTTTTCTGCTATTTTAAAACCTGAATTAAAACTAACATAACTTTAATATAGCCTTATTTAACCAAGTTTATCATTAAAACTCCCCCGGCTGAATATTATGAACGTATTCTGACTCTAAATAATGAACTCAATGAAGTTTCACTGACGTCAACACTAAAAATTAGTTCATTAAGCTGCCTTTTACAGACGAAGGACGCTGTCACGAAGTGCAACGGAAAAGAACTGAGTAAACTAATTATCTGCGACACAAAAGCACAAAGAAGAAGCGTTTCCTTCATCACAAACAAATATTTTTCTAAAAGCAAAAAGGAGGCTGCCTGTTCACATTAAACTTCATATTGTCTACTCTTGTGAGAAAACAGACAAATCACTTGGCTAAGTTACTAGAAGAAAATGCCTTTATTCCATCCAGCGCTTCCCAATTTACTCTGGGCCAAGTTTATTATACTTTTCATCAATAAAATCACAATTTAGAACAAAAATGATACACAAATATTAATTTGTCTACTAAAATTTATCAAGAAAAAATAACTATGTTATACAAATATTAATAATAAATATAAAAACATAAGCAAAATAACACAAAAATTTACACAATTCACTACATGCAATACAAATACCGTAAAGCAAAAATGAACAACAATTTTGTCCCCGATAGTCAGAATTGGTAGGATTCAATCTATGAAGAACGAAGTCTTTAACTATAACATGTAACTTTGAATGTAGAATCTTGGAGCATTGGAAAAAAGTTTTATTTTAATAACACTAGTACAAATGAATAAAACATTTTCCAATATAAATTTTATGTTTGTAAAAGGCCTCTCGGAATCAATGATTCCAACATCAGGCTCTTCAAAAATTAACAAACGTATAAAATTTTCTAAATAATAGGTATCATAATAACATATTGTATAAGATTTGGATATTTTGATTAGCCAGTGTAAAATATTGAAACAGAATTACATTTTAATTTTCTTATAAATTAATATACGAGTAAAATTACATTTTTAATGTCTCCGTCTTCATTATTGATAAGTCTTGATATGTGTTAATGTAAAATGTTTCCCAAGCATTAAAATATATTGTGTTAGTAACTGCTTTCAATAATCCTAAATTTTTATTAGATATGTTGTGTCCTGATTCAATTCATTGATTAGCAATATCAGATTTTTCATTTCTTCCATATTTTATATGAGCAAAGTGTTCTTTGAATAATATCGGTATTAATATTAATACCGGTGTTTCTTAAAGTCGGTAGTTCCAAATTAATTGTTTAACCTAGTTCCAGAGATACCTTTATAGATCCAGTTAATATTTATAGATATTAATATTTAATTAGTGGTACATCTAAAAGCCACCGAATGAAAGCATGTTTAAATACATAATTATAGTATCGGAGTAATTTACTAATATTTTAAAGTAATTACTACAGTGCATCTCGTTTAATTGAGTATTAAAGTATTTATTGCTCTTGCCACAGTAAATAAGATAACATTTTGCTACCAAAGGAAAAGTGTTAATGTTTAATTAATTATTTTAAGAAAGTACAAAAATGAGATTTGTTTGTAGCCAGTGTGTATCAGCCAGTATGTACCGGTTATTTTTCTTACATTTTCTTCAATTTTTGTAAATAAACTGTTTTTGGTAAAAATAGACTAAGCGAAGTGGCTGAGTTTAGCGCCAGATCATGCAGAAGATTTGATGTGATGTATCTTAGACTTCCTGTCTTTCTATGAAAGTCCGGCTCACATAACCATATACCAAAGATGGTCTAACCACACCCTGCACATGTGTGGTGAGGCGATCATCATATCTCTTCACCGCAGATGTGACATTAATGTTCCCGAATAGAATTATTCGTACATCCTTAAATATTCATAAATATTTGTCACCAGGGCAGTCATTACTTATAACAATGTTAATTTTGATAATATCTGTTTGAGATGCATCGTTAATTATTGTGAGTAACTAAGATGAAGGACCTTGTTAACTGATATATTTTTAATTTCAAGGAGGCTGTTTTACCTCAGATCATCTTAAACGAAATAGTAAATTGTAATATTATGTTTTACAATTTCAATAATTCTGAGGCTTTAAACTGGCTACGTTCTTTAAAATTTGTATCCTTTGTAGACGAATTCGGCAGTATTACTCAGCAATTTCCAAGCCTTTCTAAGGCGTCCATCTGGAAAGCACACAAGAGAAAATATAAAATGTGAGGAATACTAAATATAAAGTAATAAATGATGATAAATCGATATGAAGGAAACCGGTTTTTCCGGACTTTTGCCATTGTTCTGTGAAACAAAAAATCAGTAACACTATTTTTCATTTATTACAAAATGTCCTAATATATAAAACCATTGCTGAAGGTATTAATTCAATTTATCCTTCTGCCAACCAACTTAACGTTGTCTCTGCTTATGAGACTGTGCGATTTTTCATTATTGTTCTGAGTCTGTAATATAATGGATATGTAGTCCAGTCTCAATTATCGAGGGGTTCTTAAATATTGGATATCAAGACATGAAATATAGATTGAAATTTGCTGACAATGATAAAATTGATGTTGCTCAGTACATCAATAAATTTTTAACATCCGAGATACCGAGCCTGGAGCAGGACGAAAGTTATACTGAGGAACGGCGATTTATTTTAACGAATACCACAGATTGTACAGATCTTTTTAATATGTCGCCATTAACCTAAAGTTTCCTGCCAATTGCTTCCCACAGTTGGAACCACATCGAGTCCCTACTGATATTAAATTATGCTATTGTTGTTTAAACTCCTTCAATGAGTATTAAGACTAATATCTGATTACGTCTTTGTTTAGTTATTTAGACATTTAAAAAATTCTTAAATAATCAGAAATTGATTGTGTCAATCCCTGCTCTCATCCATCCTAATGCCTGCAATAGTCAGAAGTGTCTTATTATTATAAGTGCAACCTGTATAGTAATACGTCGAGGCTCGCAAATTATAGTTGCTGGTTAAATGTGTATTTACTCTAGAATTTAAAGGTGCTGTGGCAGAAATGTAATTTAGAATTTTCTCAAGGCTAGTCTGATTACGTTTGCTAGGAAAGAAACTGTATTCTCAGTGCTGGTATATTTACAATAGTACTACAATAGTATATGATATATTTTTAATAATATAAATAACAATGCTGTTTAGATATTTTGTGTGTAATGCAACACTAATCAGTATCGTATGTCTCCTTAGCCCCCTTGTGGTTTCTGGTTTAAAAAATTGTTTGGTGCATTGCTTTGTAGTTCCATTTTAATGGAATACAGGATATTGCACCCTTTTGTTTCCTTAAATTGTAGTCACAGCGGATGGTTCGTTAAATCATAGTAGTGCCCGTATTCAACGTTTTGTTCCTCCAGGCACTGTAAATATACCGGCCCACATTGTTAAAGGAATCTAATTTAAATTATCCAATATAAATTAAACTGCTATCTATCCATAGTAAGACTGCCATAATACTGCTTTCACAACTATTTTTAGTACAGCATAACAGATTGTATTCTGATCAAGCTAATATAACATTTTAGACATAATGATTTTTTATCAGTAGTATGTCAATAATCTATATGTGTATGTTTTATTCTTACATCAAAGCAATGCAATTCAAAATTTAGTATAACTCCATTATAAAGATTGTGTGATTGAGAATAAAACATCCAAACATACAAATATCGAAACATAATTTTTCACAAACTTTTCGTTTATTATATTATTGAGCATGAGATAAGTAGAAATACAATGAGACATGTTTATTTTTATATATATTTCAGGTATAAGGCAATAACTGAGCGGATGTCAACTCTCGCATCTGGAATAAATGTATATTAAGTAGGATCAAACTTTGGAGTGTATCAAGAAATCCCTCACCTGTCTCATACTCAGAATGATAAATGTTGATATAACTTTACTGAGTAGCTGACAGTATCTACTCTGACTCGAGATCGTGTGTCATGTCAACTCTCGCATCTGGAATAAATGTATATTAAGTAGGATCAAACTTTGGAGTGTATCAAGAAATCCCTCACCTGTCTCATACTCAGAATGATAAATGTTGATATAACTTTACTGAGTAGCTGACAGTATCTACTCTGACTCGAGATCGTCTGTCATGTCAGGCGGGACGCATCCCCGATGGGATAAACTTCCACAACAATATTATTCTTCTCCTTAGCTAACTTTTTTGCCAATATTATGAACAAAAGTATATGATAGGAAGTAAGTATTGTAACATTTGAAATATGTTAAATTTATTCTCATGATAACTATACAAACTTAATATCTTGAAAACAGTTCAAGAATCAATAAAATTGTTCCTTACCAAACGTTTACATAATTTTGCAAGCATTCTAAACCACTCGTTCAGTTTTTATAAGTTCAGAAATAACAGATTTGATGATTTTTTTATTTGAAAGGTCGCAATACTCAACCGATATGGCGTACTAAACTGGGCAATGAATTTGGTAGGGATATGTTTATAAGATACATGTTTGTACCAAGTTTGAACATATATCAAATTAATTTCGCCAGTAAGAACTAGTGCAAGATGTTGATCGAATAGTCCTTTTCTTCAAAAATACGGAATTGATATGTAATCAGTACACCAAAACCGTTCTTTATGCAAAACAATTGCATCTTACAAAATGTGTGGAGGCATCTACAGGCATTCCGAATTACTTTCCCTTTATTATAGGTCCATAAATAGGATTCCAAAATCCCCGTTATACTCGTATAGTATACATGTGCACTCTGAAACATAGGGTGGTTTTGTGCTCTGGGGCACGTCTTCGGAGAACATATACTGAAGTTTCCGTAAGCGAATACAAAATCTAAATAAATACAATAATTTAATTTATGCATTCCTCTATTATTTTCTGCATTTATTAAATAAATTTAAAAAATAATAAAAGTTTATCTGTTAAGTGTGAATTTTCTGTTAAAACGCTTTTTATATCACTACATGTGCTAACAGTAAACAGCTCGATACAGCACAGTTCAATTAGTACGATATTTAATAGTGCAAAAAGACACTTTTTCTGAACTCTAAGCAATAGTGAGATGGCCAAACACAATTTTTAACACAAAAAAACAATATGTAGTAAGACGAAGGCTTTAACTAAACAAACGGCCATTTTTTCTTTAATTTAACTCAGTTATTACAGTATAATCCTCAAAATGTGATTTGTATGTTGAACTTGGGCTGTATACCTTTATAGTATGAAGGGTTCATAATTACTATCCCATATAATTTTCCTGTTGGCAAAATTACGGAGTATGATACGCTTTTTTGCGGATAACTTGGCTTTAGAACTTTTAATGGAAAAATATGTATAATATTTATTAACATAATAGTCTATGAGTTCCGGATACTATTCAGCACGTTTATATTCCAATCTAATGCATTTCTTGAATACGTTTTTAACTAATTTGTTTAATCAAGTTTATATTTTCCCCTTCAAGCGGTGGTTGAGGATTTAGCAGACACGTTTTACGATTGTTAATATATGTTAAATGCGAGTTCGTTTCGAATATGAAACCAACTATTTTAGATCGTCTCAGATGGACGTGGACTTCAGATTCTAGTAGCCATATCTTTCATAGTTTCAGATTTCAGACACTGCATTGAGCGGCAGGTGTAATGGAGCAAATCTCAACATTTACATTAGTTTAGCAAACCCTTCATATTTATGTGTAGAACAATCGGTTAACGACGTGCATTTGGATCATGTGAAAAACATCGCCATACTATTATGGAAACGATGAGACGATAGCACCACGCCATCTAGATTAAATTGTGCAGCTGCTGAAAAATAAAACAGAGCTCTTTCGTGGTATAGGTGTATCTGATGTGAAACTTTACAAAGAATTCGTTTTGAACGACATTGTGGATCTGAACTCCAGATTTTTGTGGATCTGTTCAGACGAAAGTATACTCCAGATTGCAAAATTCAAAGTTTGTCGTAGTACCAGATTTCATACGCTGCAATGTGCGGCAGTTGAAATTGATATAAAAACTCAACATCACATTGTTGATAGTTAAACACCGTATCAAAGTGAGCAAAACCCCTCTCACCATAGCTTTGTTATGTGTAAAACACTCAAATAATATCACGTACTTTGGAACCGTACGATAAACATCGGAATACACTCTATTCTACACATGATCAGATAGTAACACCTCGTCATCTAGATTACGCTGGGTGGCTGCTGAAAGGAAGATACATTCATATTATAGGCTTTTTGTGGATCTGTTCAGACGGAAGTGAACTCCAAATTCAAGAAGTCAAGTCTGTCGTAGTGCCAGTTTCCATACGCTTCACTATGCAGAAGGTGAAATGGATCTAAAAACTCAACATCACATTTTTGATAGTTAAACACCATGTCAAACTGTCACGGATAAGTGCATGATTACAATATACGTAGTTTACGTGACCCCGATTTCAATTTTACAAGTAAAATAAATAAGTGCAGTGCTACATAAATATACATGGTAAAGTATTAAATACAAAAAAAATCAGACAATACTGAAAACCTGAGATCCAAATGTACCGTATCGTGTGCTGTAAAAGCTATTCAGTTGAGACTTGAAACAAAAACAATATTTCGGGACGTTGCGGAACCGGCGAAAATCCGCTTTATACAAAGTTTCAAGCCTTCCCAGAATCGGAGCTGGCATATCGAGGAATTGCTTCTATTCTCTAATAATATGTTTTTTCTAACTTTAAAAACACAAACAAGCCGTGTATATTATTCTTCACAGTAATGTTGGTTTATCTTAATTCTTGCTTACATTAATAAGTATCTTTTATAGGCTTTTTCCCAGTTGTTATACCTGTTTCGAATATTTATTTAAATTTTGTGTTTAAAAACGTGATTAAAAATTGAGTTTTTTGCGGAGCAAGGGGTTCCCGATCGTATCGCGTGAAATTACAGCATCAAAAGTAGGATATTAAAGCCTTTTTGTTTAGGCCAAAACTGCTGAAGATAAAAATGTGAATTTGTAAAATCATGTACTTAGTTCCAAGGAGTGATATCTTTTTAATGACTTTATTCAGTAATTTATTGATATAAAATTATTTATTAAAGAAATAAATATAACAAACTTGAGTGTCTTCAATTATATTCAATTAAAAATATTATGTTATTAAGCCATAAATACATAAGAAAAATTTTATTACTCTCTGTAGTTAAAACTCAATTACATAATGAAAGCATTTCACATTTAAACCTATAGCAGATATTTTTTGTACCTAGTAATTTACTTTAAGTGTCTGAAATTTCATAAGAAGTAGTTTTACTATTTTTTTAAGGAAATTAGATTAAAGAGTTTTGCATTTACTAAAAAACATTTACACAAAACCTTGATAGTCTACAATGATAGGGTATCATTGATGTTTTTAATTAGGCACAAATAATATAGTTAATAACTTTAAATTTGGTAAAACATGGAATTTTATGCATGTTTATCATATCAATTTGTTCAGAGAATATTCAAATGTAAAAGCGTGTATGATCACCTATATGAAAGTTTATTCTCAGATTATTATTAGAAGCGGTATAGAAAAGTAGGTGTAAGTTATGAAATAAAGAAAAATTGGCCGTATTAGCAGTCTATCGTTACTAATGGCATTTGAGCAATCTGGCTTACCGTTTATTTTCAGTTTAAAGTAAAGGAATCGAGAGGGCCTAGTTCTTCTAAATCTTTGCAATATGAAAGGAAGGCAAAAGAGGAATGTTTACTTAGTATTGAAATTATATTTATATATAAATAAATAAAGTAGACTTTCACGTACCGGATAAATGTGCATTCATTGCTTGAAACAGAAATAGAAATGGCAACAAAAAGATCAGTGTCATTTAATTAACTAGTAAACCTGAGCTTCGTCATCAATTGTGCCAAATTTCTTGCTTAAATCCCGAAAGGTCACATTCTTAGCATATAGTACCGGACGGAGGTAGGAGGTAAGGCCTTTGAAGTCACTTTGAAGATTTTTCTCGCATTTTCTCATAACATTTAAAAATTTACAAAATTCTTATTGTTTGTTACACAATTATATGTCATATACATGAAAGTTATAATTTAGGTTAATATGACTATTTTACTCATAGCTATCTATCTATTTATTGAGTATCATAAAAGTACGCTAAACATAAAAATATCCAATATGTTATTGATGTAAAAAATGAATACATGTTAAAACAAAATTAAACTTCAAATATTTGTTTAAGATATGTTTACTCGATATCACAATTTGTTTTACGTAGTTATTAGAAGACATTGTTTCGCTTTACAGTGTTGCTGAAGTTGAAGAAAAAAAACTTCAGCTTGCTAGTCAGCTCTTAATAACTGTGTGGATAACGTATAAATAATTGCTATGCTTTAGATAAGTTGCTATCAACTACGTTATAAATAACAGAAAGTATAATAAGTAGTTGTTTCAGATATTAATCCTTACTTACATGATAGTACTCTATTGTATCTCTCGTATACCAGGCACTCCTCAGTATCACAGAATCGATACAGCTATGTAAACTGTTTGGGTTTACCGGCGAATAGTTGTGTATACGATGTTGTTGTTTAATGTACCACAGATCTCTACGCTGCGCTGTGACGTCATATCGCCTGCTTCTCCTCCTCAACAGCTTACCTCATCCATCACTGTCTCGACATAGTTTGTTCACTTAGTGACTTGCTTATTTTAGTAATAAATAAAACCATAGTCATATAATAGCATAAAAGGTAAATCTAAATATTTTGTGATATAATTAAAGATTGTATTAAGCATTTATTGGCAAAATCATAAGCCGAGGTCTGAATTAAATACATCGATTCGACAAAACATAATAATCCGTTACAGATCCTTTAGAGCATCTTTTCATAGCTAATGTATGATTATATAAAGTAATTGTCTCATAGATATATGACCAACAGCTAATTATATTATCCTGTGTTAAAGGAAGTATCCTAATGTCATTTATTTTAATATCAATAATAATACATGGACATCCGAATTTTTGGGCCAATTTTTACATTCAACAATGTAAAAAAATATTTAAATTACTTTTTAATATTGATTACGTTAAACTATGACCTTCTAGGTATATGCGTCTTGTACTTTTATCGACCTCAACCGCAGTATAGTATTGCAAGAAAATCACATACTTATACCAAAATTCGACAAAACTGTTTAATCCAATATAAATCCCGTTTATATGTCTTACTTTTTTGTTTATGTAAACACTTCTAAGATGATAAATTGCAATTTTCTTAACTATTCATTTGAAATAACGTTCACAAGCAATAATTACGCAACCGTAAAAAATCACATTTTTTGTGATAAAAACTGGCTTCTTCAATCTCTTAATTAATTTTTTGCCTCTACTGACAAGAGACATAATATTTATTTCCATATTGATACTAGAAATTATACGTAAGGTATTACAGTTAAGTTTTTAAATGCACCGAAGGAAAAAATAAGTACACTTAAAAAAGTTATAATAAAATAATAAAAAAAATATTTCCTTCAAGATTGATTTTTTGTTCAGTTAAGCATTTGTCCGTAATAATTGAAAAACGCCAGTTCTCAGTTTTTTAATAATTTAAATACTCTTTCTTAAATTAAGAATCACTTGGTTTGAATACTTAAAAATTCATAGTATTTTTAATGAAATTAAGGGGTGTATAGTAATTAGTAATTATGCTCAATCATTTTTACTTACCTGTATATGTTTTATCTAAATTATTATTATTTGTTATATTTCTTTGGTTACTTTCTTACACGAAATATCCCAAAGAATAATATACATTTAATATTTCGGTACTGGGTATTAGGTAAACAGGGAAATATTTTCGGCGACTTCGTATATATTCAAATTTAGCACAAGCCAAGTTTTACAGAAAAACATAATTTCCATAAAAACAACTTATGATAAACAAATACATGAATATATTCAACATTACTTGCATATATAAAACTCAGTATTTATTGAATTTTTTGTGTGTGAACTTAATTTTAAGCAAAATAGTTAAGCCTTATATTGCCTCCAATAATGATTATGAAATATAGTCGTAAAAAGACAACACACTAATAAGGTGATTTTTGAAAACAACATTCTATTAATTGAATTGTCGTTGTCCTGTTCGTTGATTGTTTGTAGTGTTTTTTGAAACTGTTCTCGTACACAAAAATCATCAGAAATATACACTGTATAGGCAGACGGCATGGTGGCGGCGAGTGACACTATTCCTAATTATGTTTCGTGTCATTAAAGAATTTTGATGTCACGATTATCCTTTTTAAACAGGTGTGTTTGAAAGGAGCATGCCCGGGATAGATTAGGTGACAGCTGATTCAGATGTCAGCGTATTTTTCAAAAACATCCTTGTTACCTTTCTACCCTACTTTTTTTTTCTTTTTTTTTAAACATTTGTATCTTTCTTTTCCTTCCTACTTGTGTCATGCCCACTTCACTCTTCCTTCCTACATCCTCCATAAAAATTGTCAATTCGAGATCAGTGTAGTAGCAAGGATTCACATATTCAATTATTCATCTTTATTCCGAATATTCCCAAAGAACACTTCCTGGCTTCACCACCACTGACATAAATGCTATTATTCATACCTTATATACTGATTTAGTAATATAAGTTATTTTATGGTAAAAATAAAGTAATCTTATTGATTAAAGTTTCTTCTTTCCTAAAAAAATAGTACAGGGAAATAGTCTTTGTGAAAACCGTAAAACTTTTATATCGATTTTTATTTCCTATTTTAGTGAAAATTTATCTAAATTATTTTGGTCTTTTATAGTATTATTAAATTGCAAAATAATACACCATAATGAAATCATATGGTTCTAATTTCTTCCTTAATTTCCTTTCTCTACCTTCATATTTGCGGCCTCCGTTCAGGATTAAGTATTTATGACTTTATATAATTTACGAGGCCATTCAAGTTTGAATCCATTTAAAGTGTTGCGCCTGGGGTTCATTTCGTAAACAAATTAAGGTGATTTTATATATTGGTATTATATTTATCAGTTGATATATTCTACGATGATATATAAGACCATACAATAAGAATTTTTTTAAAGCACGTTTTAAGTGTGAGTAAACAATTTTATTTTAAAAAAAGACACCAATGTATTTTGTGTTTAAGTCCAACATTTGTTTTTTTTTTCAGAAGACTGCAAAAATTTTGTGTTTTTATTATTAAAAGGAGAGGCCGATCCCCTTTTATCTAATACATAACAATTTTTAAGTTATAGAGAATCAGATGATTAATGTAAAACATGTTTATTAAGTGTCTGAATTAAATTTTTTAAAACAAAAAATGCTTTATAACTTCTGTATAGTTATTATAGATATAAACCACAGTGCAATTAAATGATTTAAAGATATCAGGTTTCCTACTAATGGAAGTTCGATTTATAAGAAAGAAACCTAACTATTGCTTTTTGATTTAATTTAACTGTACGTGCGGTATAAGTTACAATACTGAACAATCGTTTACTGCATTTGGTTCTACTATAGTATGATATGTCTTTAATTGAAGTACATTTCATATTGCTATTGTACTAATTTGCTATTACTTCAAATTTCATTTGCAAATAAATGTGGAGTATAATATTATTGTTACTCATTCCTGGTAAAATATACTGTTAATTGCTTTCTTTATTACGAAGTTTGAGTCCTAAATGATAATGTAAAATATTTTGAGGTAGGATATTCAAACATTAACACGTAGTTCGAAAACTACATCTATATGAGAGATTTTAAGTTAGTTTCAACAGAGTGAATCTACAGTGACGGTCGAAATGTCCACTGAGTCAATATAAAGGGTTTACAATCAATCACATGACAGGTAGTAAGAGATACAAGCAGAACAATATATTGGAGAGACCTATCCCGTTTAATTCCATAAAATGAAAATAGTACGCATGAACAGCGCATTTATGGCTAAGCTGTGCTACTCTCTTCTCTCTAAAACCAATAGTTTGTTCAGAAACAGAGGCTGTTTCTGTGAACAAAACCCACGCACAAAAATGGTGTCTGTTACAGTACAGCTAATGAGGACGTATTGTTTTTAATGTCTTTTGTTTTAAAAGCAGCACTTCTCGCTCATATTACTGGGGTGGCGTAGTAAAATGCTTTTTATCATTACTTAAAATTATTTTCATAGAGCTAGGATTAAAAATAATAGTATCGAACATAACGTAATAGACTGATTTATTGATATAGTATTTTTACGTTACATAAAATAACCCTAGGTTTAAAGATCTCCTCTTTGTAATATGCAGCACACATAAATAGTTATCTTGAAAACAGTTACAAATTTTGCTAGATTTTAATTTTCTTGAGATTTGATTTATAAAACATTAATACTAAATGTTATCTCACGAAAAAGTAATAATAATAATTATAGAAAGAATTTAATAATTTATAAATAATTTATAATAATAATAACTAATAAAGAATTTTAATTTTGTTTCAAAATATTATTTTAAATACTGCACAGACCATGCAAATGTGTAATTTACTAGATAATGATATATAAATGAAAATTTCGACTTATTTAATATACATTCTTTGTTAGTGCCAGTACCTTTGTTACTGTTATTAAAAGGAACATTTCAATATCAGAACAAGTTATATCAAGTCTAATGCTGTTTAGGTATCATTTTGGGTACTATCGTCGCAGTGATTGTTTCTGAAAGCTTTATCAGTTAAAGGACGATTTACTTTACTTATCTAAAGAAAGGAAAACAATGTAAAAGACAGAATTCACACTAACATAATGCTTTTTCAATGAGGATTCACTTCTTGCTAGTTTATACCTTCCAGTTGAACACACAGTAGTCACAGCAAAAACCGATGTGTCCCTTCAATCTGGGTTATCTTATGGTTGCCCAGGAGCGACACATCATTAATCGCAAATGTCGAGATCGTGAGGTGCAAGAGTAAATCGGTAGGTCTAGTCTAATGGGGGAGATGACTGTTGGAGTTTGTAGAATCCGTTCCCTAAGAGTAAAAGGTTCTTGCTAGCCTTTATATAAGGGAGTGCCACCCCCTGCCAAACCCTTTCTTCGAGGGACCATGACTTGATATTAGTGCCCTAAATTTGTTCTTATGGATCTCGACAGGTTGCTGTCCCTACCCCCAAATTTACCTCTCCAGAATATCCTGTCACTCCGGAAGTACCGTAAATGGCCTTATAGGAATAGGTGCAGTATTATAGGTTCTTGCACACAGGGGGGCTGTAAATAAAGGAATTTGGCTTTTACATCGTAAGAACAATTTAAAGCTCGAATACCAAAACGCTTTTATTTGGTAGATAAAACCACAGGAGCTGTGTTCTATTAAAGATATAATTAATACACGAATCTAAAGTTTTTTTGTTTCTTGTAGAATCTATACTTTTTTAGCATCGTATTTTATCAAAAAATGCAAAAGTGTTTAAGTTAAAAAAAAGAAAACAAATATCAAGAAAAGATAAATATTAAATATACTGTTAATCTTATATAACCCTACAACCAAAAGTAAGGTTGTAAGATTTTTAGATTTAACATTGTTAGTGTGGGGCTAAACTCAATATAGCTGACAGTATAGCTGGGTTTTAAATCGCTGTTAAGTACGGGCACGTAATTATTGGGACTGGGCAACACGTTTAGTCACATCCACAGAGACGTGTGAGATGTCAAAGCCGACTATAAATCACATTTATACCTCACTCGTATGCTAGAGAATTCCCACAGGGCACTTCAAATCTTCTCCATCACGGACATAAAGGGCATTATTCATTATTATTTATAACATTCCCACAGGACACTTTCAGTCTTCTTCATCACTGACATGATTGGTATTACTCATTCTCATTTACAATATTCCCATAGGACACTTCCAATCTTCTCCATCACTGACATGATTGGTATTACTCATCCTCATTTACAATATTCCCACAGGACACTTCCAATCTTCTCCATCACTGACATGATTGGTATTACTCATCCTCATTTACAATATTCCCACAGGACACTTCCAATCTTCTCCATCACTGACATGATTGGTATTACTCATTCTCATTTACAATATTCCCATAGGACACTTCCAATCTTCTCCATCACTGACATGATTGGTATTACTCATCCTCATTTACAATATTCCCACAGGACACTTCCAATCTTCTCCATCACTGACATGATTGGTATTACTCATTCTCATTTACAATATTCCCACAGGACACTTCCAGTTTTCACAATCGCTCATACCAATGCTAATATTTATTTTATTTAAAATAACCCTACAGCGCACTTCAGTGCTCATAACCATTGAAAATAATTCTAGTATTCATCTGTATACGAAGCTTTACACAATAGTATGCGTTTACTTTTTACTTTTAAAATGAATGCAGTTGGAATGAAGGCGAAGAATGGTTTAGTATAGTGCTTATATTATGTTAAAATTTTAGTTTTCGTCTTCACATGCAAATGATGAATAATATATCAGTGTCTAGATTATACCAAACGCGTTTTTAACCGTATTCCGGTAAAACTGTTTTGTTTGTCCTTTAATTGTCTTTCTTGGTTTTATATTTAATATATTTTCCATTTAGATATAATCAATTTTTTATTTGTTTTACTGTGAATTTAATCACTTTTGCCCAATTTCTTGTTCATCATGCACGAATTCAATATCAAGTCTTCTTACAATCTGGATTAGCATTACATGTGTTGGACAAAATTCAATAAATTATTCATTAAGTAAAGTTCGTAGCATATTGAGTGATTTAGCACTTATGTTATCAACTTCATTACGAAGTAAAGGACTCTCGGCTTTCAATTTCACACGTTGAACGATTAAATGTTAAGTAATGTACTAAAATACTCATTGATGTATATTCTGAAAATCTGGGAAAAGAGAGAAGAACAATCTCGATGGACAGGCACTGGGAACGAAAATTTATAAAATTTGGATTGGAGGTTTGGAATGCGCATCAAGGTAGTCAGCGTAATGACGTCATGTTCTCAAACAGGCAATTGGAATTACGTCAGAATGTACTCTTCAACTTGCTAGAAATGGGCAGGCATCTTGATGAAGCATATTTGCTTTTAATTAAAAATTAAGTTTATGTTTATAATTAATTTCAAATATAATAAACTTTCTAGGATTCAGTGTCAAAAAGAGGTGTCAAAAGAACTACTAATAATAATCATAATAATAATAAATCAGCAATAATGTTAGGGGAAATTCACAGAAAGTAATTTTAACAAGTTAATTCAGGCCGTTAGGTAACTAAACGGATAATATAATATAATATGATATCAGATTTACAAGAACAGGGTCTGAAAGAGATGAACGAACTAAGAAAAATATGCCAGTATTTGGAATACTACTGGAGGTGATAATTTTTAATAACAACAAGGTGAAGATAAAATCCAAAGTTATAGTCTTGAAACTGTGAATATATAAGTGAGACTTCAATATATCACCTTTTTGTTGTCCATAAACTTCGTTTAATATTTCACTCGAGTTCTTTGCATCCAAGATATTTTTCTTTTCTACATGTAACAACTTTCAAATATTTGACATTATGATGATCTTTGTTTTGTTACCTGTTTGTTACGTAACTCAATACATATTGTATATATATATATATATATATATATATATATATATATATATATATATATATACATGTATATATATTGAAAAAATACAGTTTTCAAACTGATATTTGGTTTTTTACTAGAACTCATACTTACAAATAACTTATATTTATTATTAATACTTAATTACCCTCTGTTTTAAATATTTAGCTCTTTATTTGCAAGGAAGGTTGTACCACATATTTGCTACAGAACTAGCTCGATCCCATGTTACGTAATTATATCTAGAACAATGGATACTATAATTATTCATATTATAATCCTCATAAACTATATCTAATATATAGTGAACTCATAGTTTTTACCATGACAGCACGTAGAGCTGTTAAAACGATTTACAAATACTGAAACACGGAATATCAAAAATACTCCGTGAAAGTAAAAGTAAAAGTAAAAAAAATATTCTGTAAAAATTTGGAAACCTAATTGTTTTGGAGAGAAATTGTTAAATTGTATCTAAAAAAATTATATTTCTTGCTTTATTACCATGTTATCAAAATGTAACTTGAACATTTTGCGTGTGTCAGGTGACACTCACAGATGATGGATGTCGGGTTCAGCTATTTCATATTTCACGTCACCTGTCAAATATTGCTCTTTTGTGTATGGATTAACTAAAATCTATAATGTATTGTTTAAAACAAAATTAATTTAGTCTCAATTATGACAGTGTTACTCCTAAAGGTCATACTCGTAATATGTTGGGTCAATCTTACAAGTGTAACAATTTAGCTTCATGTCTCTCTTAATGTTTTTGAGAGTGAAGAACAGAAAACAAAGAAAGAAGAGGCAGAGAGAATAGCATCAGAGAAGATACTAGAGGAGCGGCACCTGTATGAAAGAAGGCTAGGAAAGGAAATGGGTAACTCAAATCAACTCAATTCACATTAGTACATTTCTAGGCTGTCCAGAAACTTTTGTATGAAACGTACAAATTTTGATGAAGGAGAAATAAAAATTAGAGATAGGGTTCATCTCGTTTTAGAATGCTCTCTAGAGGTTAGGATTTAATTAAGAGGAATACAAGGCTTTTATACAATGGATGAGTTGTAGAGTCAAGGATTATACAGACTTAGCAAGGCGTTGGCTGCCAGAGATTCGGACACCTGAGAAAACATTGCATTCATAATACTCCCAGATGATTTCACCGTTGCGAAGAACATTAATTAAAAAATTATAAAGGTAAGAAGAACAAAGATAAATTAGACTTACTAAAGCTTACGTCATGCACACTTTGTGTATTTATTATTTTAATACATTTCATATAATCTGACTGAAACAAATGACATAGTTAACTAATTTTGAAACAAGTGTACACTCATACATTTTATATTCTCATTTTTAAGTCACTTTACATCTGAATATAGTTTAACTGAATTAATTTTGAACTCAAAATAAAAGATGAAACAAATGAGTTTGTGATTTTGAGTATCAAAACAACAATAAAAAAATATTTGTAACAAATACAACTAGTTACTTCAGGTCATACTGAATCACACCAATACTACGTTATTTGCTAGTTATTGTCGTTTCCAAACCTAGTTTCTTCCAGAAAATCAATTTAAATTAGACACCGTGATTCATTGAAATTCTAAACAGAAAGTCCGGGAATATCTTCACGAAGACCTCGAATGTTTGCAATATTATATATAGAGGCACCTTATTATTGGTCATGGGAAATCTATGCTGTAGATTGAGCAAAAATATTGTAGCCTACTGTTTCTGCAGTGACAAAATTTGTATCAGTTTATTCTACTCAGCAACTGGAACCTTTATCGGTTTATTCATGATTTAATGCCTGTTAAGCATGATATCTGATTAAAAGCAAATAGCTGGACTCGAAGTTTGAGACATCGAGTTTGCATGACTATCATTTGATCATATATATATATATATATATATATATATATATATTATATATATGCATACTATATATAATATAATATATATATATATGCTAATTTACTACACTTTATTCGTTGTGATATCAAGGTATATACGCATACGCAGCGATATGGGTATATATATGATCAGGGCTGTCAAACTGACTCATATACAAAAGGGTGACATTTTTTGGGTGCTTGTCACATCTATCCCGGCATACCAAAAATGGGTTTTCATTTTGTCAGGGGCTTTGAAATCATATCAGAAAAGACATTTTTACATCATCACGGCATACAAAAATTTACAATTTTGTCTAGCCTACGTGTATTAACTGTATTTATAATCTGCAGTGACGCTCAGTGTACATCTTGGTTGGACATTCCACCAACATGGACATGACCTCATTGTTGTTATGTAGAAATGAAGTTTAATGCGTTTAAGATATTAATAATTTTCGATACGATAAGCTAGGGTTATGGCAACGCAAGAGTGCGCTGAAATCAAATGGCAACGCAAGAGTGGCCTGAAATCAAATTTGGTCGCACTGACTATTAACATGACTTAAAATTAAAATTTTTTCTTTTTACTCATATGCATGCTAACTGTCGCAATGATGATGTAAACTGTCGCAATTAAAATTTGCTAAAGTGCTAAGCTAAAATGCGTTAAAATACTTCGTTTTTCCATTCAAGGGTTACGCATAAGCCAGCGTGCAGCGTAAAATAAATGATAGGGAACGCACAAAACTGACCAGTTCGTTTTAGAAATATCGTGTGGACAGACAGACAGACAGACAGACAGACACGCAGAAAGGACGGTCAGAAATGAATTAGGCTTCGTTAATGTTCAGGCAAAATGAATTAATTGTTATTATGTCAAGTATACTTTTGATTCTATATAAAAGTATTTCCAAATAAACTTATAAATACTTGTTAAATATTATTGCGCTTAAATAACTTGTTTTTTATTGCCTAATATGAAAAGGCTACTTTTTTTAAAACAATAATTATGTATATATTTTTTGGGCAATATTTGCCTTTATTTTACTAAAACTGTAATATACTGCATTAATTCTATATCTCTCTTTCTGCGGCCTAGTGCCTACAAATACCATTCCTTACTGGATTAAAAATTAACGTACAGTGACAGACCTAATGAACCATTGTTTCACGAATTCAGCTGTTTACTGTACACTAACCAACCAATCACAACGGTTGACTTATTAAGGCCTCCGTGTTTGTTGCCACCTTGCAAGCGACGGCACGGCTTGACCAGTACACTAAAAAATCCCGCCTGGGGCTACGTACACTCTCAGCCACTGCTGACCATACTCACCTCAACACGTGACTTTATGCCCCATGTGTTACTCTCCTCATTTAAATATTAGTTTTTATCTCTATTTGTTGCACATTTACATTAACATTAAAGTCAGTGCTTCTGATTGGCAATCTCTACCAGAACGTCTCTGTTCCCGGACACCCGCGTCTACCGTGCTCTACAGGTACTTTGGCCACAGTGTTGATGAACTATTCGTTTGCGGTCGTATTGTGCGTGAGTGAATCCGTGAAGGACATCTGCCGTCTTCACGCCTGACTACAAGACAGCAACCGCCTATTTCCACACTTCCTGATCACAACCTGGCCCTCAAACAACAGCAGGGGGGGGGGCCTACGGTTACCCACTCATGAAAACAAAGGGTAACTGTTTATTTTCTGCACTTTATTTGGATATGCACTGTTCATTAAACTCCATTATGTGTAACCTGGTTGAACTCTTGTTAAAATCAGTGTGCTCGGCGTTCTTTACTGCCTCGTAGTGTGAAGTGGGTTCCTTCTTAATCGAGCCTCTAAGTATCCTTATTTCACGGTTCTCTATAACCAAAATAAATTTATTCTTTTTCAATACTATACACCAATCATTGTATTGTTTCCAAGTATACTTTAATTGTTTCAGATGCATTTAATGTGCTTAAATAAAAAAAAAACACACATACATATTAATAAAATATATATATGTATGTATATAATTTTTTTATTACATTACTACAATTTGTTACCATGTGGCGTTTGATGTGGATTTTAAAAGACAATTATAAGGTTTGGATTGATGTAACAATAAAATTTGTTGTAAAAGAGTGGATATTTTGGTTCAGTCGGAAGAAAAACTATATAGATTTTATGACAACTGAATTATTGATAATGTATTTTATAATCTATATTTAGTAATTATGTCGAAAAAACGATCGAAATTCAAAATTTATGTTATACATAAATTTAGAAAATTTAAAATTTTTTTTCTTCTACTATGTCCTCTTTGACATCGTATTAACCCATAAAACTAATGTAAAAATATTCGCTAGCGGTCAGCTAAACGCCATGGAGTGACAAGCACCATAAACTCAGAGTTCCTCTTATAAATGAAGTTTCATGCAGAATTTCAAGTCTGTGTGTCCAGTTAATTTTTGAGATATTGAGTAGATAGACAAACTTACATAAATGAAATATCTCCTACCTCGCAAATGGTAGGCTGCCCATATTTGTTAAATTTTTCAAAGCTTGATTGGCTGACATATTGAAACGGAATTACGTACCAATCTAGTCAACGAACATAGCCGAGATATGAATCATATAAATTTTTTGTACCAAGTTACAACTTGATGGGGATTTTGGCCATTATCGCTTCCACAAGCCGCAATATCTTACATCTTTTTATATAGAAGGCAAAGTTCTCACTCATTCACTCATCACGAATTCTCCAATTTCCCGATATCTTAGAAACTTTAAATTTGACACATAAATCTCTCATTAATTAGATATAGCAAAACTAGGGCAATTACAGATCAATTATCCCGAGGGGTTGTAACCTCTACAAGAGCTATATTTGGTTTTGCAACTTCTCGATGTACTAAACAGATATCTGGAGGCAATGTTCGGTGAACTTATGCATACATTTCTGGTAATTACTCTCATAAGGACAATCAATTCAATTAGAAAGTGATAGGAATTAAAATTAAATCCGTCAATTTAAAATTTATTAACCAATAATATTAACAAGGTAATCAGACTGTTGTATACACTTTTAAAAACGTTTTGTTTCAAATAAATACATAATGCGATGCAAATATTAAATATCACGAAAAATCGCTTACTGTCGGAAAAATAAACTTTTTATTGAAAAAGTTAAATAAGCACTCTTTTAGGAGATAGATCTATGTACCAAGTTTCACAGGGATAAGTTGAACATATCAAACTCTCATAACTCCATCTCAAGGGTTGTTTCAGTTTGTTTATAGTTTTCTTGGGTCGAGTGCTGAGTCTGTGCATATTCACACAGCCCCACCCTTCTCCTTGTAACTCGCTCCAGTGCTCGTATACTGTATATACAATACTTGCTATCTACTTCAACCTTTACTCTACTCTATTTAAAGCATGTACGGGTACTCTACGAATTTGATCTTAAGCAATGTACTAAGCCCCCCTCCTGATGTGTAAAGTGTCTTTATTTTTCTTACACACTATTCTTTAAACTATAATAGAGAGATAAATTTATAGAGTAAATTAAAATGTTTTTTACTACTATTTTGATTTCAATATTCCTGCCATGGCTGAGTACATTTAATTGGTCTGTCCGTCTATCGGTCTGTTTGTCCACACTATATATCTAGAACAAATAATAATTTTTGCTGAGCGCTAGCGAAGTCTATCACTCGAGGTGCTAGAAAATTTCATTTCTGCCTGTCTAAGCGAAGTTCTGTATAAGAAAAACTGGATTCAATGATGGTGCATGTCATTCCATGGGATTTATCTAACCGTTAGCAAATTTGTATTTACATTGACTTTATGTATAATAATGATGGCCGAAATAGCAGAATAAATCAATTTGTAAAAAAGAGATGTACAATCGATGTAAATTAATTCTGAAATGTTTATTCATGGATTTTAAAGAAACAAAGGAGACAGTCAATGTTAAAGTAGTGACATACTGACCTACAGACTGCGCAAAGCTTAACTGTTAAATAGTAAACGTTAATTTCTTATGATTTGGTTTTGGCTGAGCGTTATTTTATATCATGTTGAAACATATATAGAAAAATTTCATTTCCAGACTTTAAATTTTGCATTAGACAGTCAAGGATTTCTACATATCCAAGAAGGAGTTCTATTATGGTGCGCTGATTAGGCTGTCACAGCTTATATTTGTACCTGCCAGGAGTATGTAAACTTTTCTTTTCTTTATAACTGTCCGTTTTGTCGATCTGCCCGCAGGACATCTCGAGAATAAAATTATCTATAGACTTTAAATTTTGCGTTCAACCTCAGTGAAGCCTATTACTAGACACGTGTTGTGAGATAATCCTACCTTGGTTTAATCAACCAACCACTTGGTAGTTAACATAACAAACATTTAGTCAACATAATAAAGCATACGAGATAAAGAAAGTTAAAGTCACGTGAAAAGGTTATAAAATGATTCCTGTATATTGCTTGATAATGTTGTAATAACCTGATATAACTATATTGATTTAAGTAAACATCTGATTGAACTATCTAGATTATGTTTTAAAATATTGTTTAGGAAAAATTACTCATTTTGAATTCCTTTAAAACCAATTTGATATTCTTTCATTCCAAACCCCTAACAGCTTTGTCAGGCTGGCAATAAATTACGTTTTTAAAAACAATTTTTTGAAAGATTTGTTGAAAAAAGAAGTGCTGTTGAAAAGGCTTCCAAGGTTTTTTCCTCGTAGACTACTAACTGAGTGCAATGTTTCGTTCATTTTTAACATTTCCTACTCTTGACAGGAATACACCAATCAAAATACTACGAAACCCCACATTAAATTTCCTGACTTTATAATAACAACACTTTTTTACTAAAAATCGTAGTTTTTGTTATGAAATATACGTGATATATAATGTTATGTTTTAATTTTATAATAACTGTATTTTTTAATACAACTATTAGAATCGGAACACAATTTAGCCAACGCAATAATTTGTGCCTAATAAGTTTGGTTCCCTGTGATTTAAGTCGTGCTGCGTGATCTGTTGGATGTGTTTTATCACCTTGAACGAGTGAAGATATGAAATTGTCTGGGTATTTCTCACGAAGTGTGGTTCACTACACAACTGTAAGTCCAGCTGTTCTAACTTGATTTGTGTTTTTGTACTGGAGCGAGTGATTTGAGCAGTCTATGTGAATTTGGTTTCATTAATTAAATGTGTATAAATAGTAATAACCGAATTTAATTTCAATTAACATTGAATCACAAAAAGTGCTTGTTCCGTCTGGTCAATTATTACTTTTGACGATTCTATTATTATTTATTTGCCCGTATCTGTCCCATATGCGCTTAACTAACCAAACTAACATATGACCGGAAGACCAAATACCTTTCAAACGACTTTTATTTACATTAATTAAATGTGTATAGCTGGCAATAGCCGAAATTTATTTCAATAAACATTTAATCACAAAAAGTACAGCTCTGTGGTGTAATGCTAGCACATTCACCCTGCAAGTGAGAGATTTTGGTTCGAGTCCCGGCGCAGAGCAAGTAATTTTTGTGATTCAATGTTTATTGAAATTTAATTTGGTTACAGTGATATCGGAAAATAACTCCACGATTCATAGTGGAGTAGTGTTGCTTGTTATCCCGTTTATTTATAGTCTATTGGATCTGTGACACCATTCATCCCTTATATACTATGGTATCTATTATTGTCCATCTGCCTCCAGTGGTAACAACGCCTACTGCCACCATTCAGAGGTGGCCTCAGACGTTCCACATAAGAAACATGCTTTCAGTAACCTATTATACTATTTCTTATTATTGTTTTTACAATGTGGCTTTTAAACCCGCAGTACCGTGACCTGTTGAGTGATATACTAGACTTTCAGTATTACTTATCTAAAATCTACGATTATTTACTATTGTTGATATTTATGATAAGAAATGCCGTGCTCAATAGAAATAGCACAACGTAACGTAATAGTATTATGTTTATTTGAAGTTTGATTTTAACAACGGAATGAATATGAAGTAAACAGGATTTTGCCATTGTTCAGTGATAAAATATATAATCAGCAGCACTACGCTTTAAGATCTGCAATCTGACCTCTCTTCAGATAAATTAATAAACTAATGCAAAAACACACAACGAGCGTTTTGACACGCATAAGTCAGGAACCACAGCAGTCATGTAGTATGTCTATTCCATGCATACTAACTATAAAATATGCAATTACTAATAACTAAACACTTTTTTAAAACACTAATTAAAAGCGTAATTACAGAATACAGGTCACAATAAGCCTGCACTCACCGGCTAACCAAATTGAACTTATAGTTTTGTTTCATACCAATATAATACCTGGTAATATCTGGTAGTAACAGTTGATTTTGCCTATTCTTTTTAAAATAATGTATCGTTAGTAGATAGTTTAAGGGACTTTGCAAAAAATTATTTTTTTATTCAATTCAATCGCGTATCTGAATATTAGCAATAAAACATAATATCTAATATGTAATTTAAAAATAAATATTGACTTAATTTTATTTATTTTTATAATTATTAGCTATCACATAAAATGAATGTACTCCAATAAGCAGAGTGTCTTTCAAGTCTTTGAATTTAATTAGTTTAATGTTATTTAACAAAGAATGTTTTAAAATGAAATGTAACAATTATTAAAGTACGTAAACCACCACAAATAATGACGCTTCTGGAATTGAAACTTCACTGACAAGAAGATATTTTGCTACTTTCAACGCATATCCTTACATTTTAATAATCTAAAGTATCTATCCATTTCATGAAATTCGTCTACGGTTCATTGTATATAGTATAGTATGGGTTATTACTAAAAAACACATTCATTCAATAAATCTCTTTGGATATGAATATACTGTGTTCAGAGCAAGTATGCAACAACAAAAATTCATGTTTATACAGATATTCTTCTGTAATATAAAAGACATGATTATTTAATCTTTGAACAGGGAACGTTTTTTTTGCTCTCTTATTTTTTATAAGTCATAAATAACAGGAACATAAGGTATTCTATATAGTAGGTGAGGTCTTATAGGTTTGGTTTTGTAGCCTAAATTTCCCAAAGTCTTCTCCGTCATATTTTACACGATCAAAAAGATATCATGATAAAAACAATTATATTATGCATTAATGATCCCATCTGCAATGTGTCGTACTTCCCACACGACAAGCTATTATAAGATGCACTGCAGACGAGTGTGGGGGCTGGGTCAGCATTTTCCAGTCCCAAGAGCAGAGAGCTCCTTAACGCGTAATTTATTCGCTATTACCTCTAATATTAAAATTTGAAGTAAAGGCATAAGTAAGAATGGATGTGATTAATGCAATGTTCTCAAAAAAATACAATTCAATAAAATCTTACTTAACTTTCTAATATCGAGTGAAATAGTGATTTTGTCTAATCCATGGTGTACTTATCCTATACAAACGCTGATGTTTTTATGCAAAACGGAACAAAAAATTAAATCCCTAACATAAACCCACTTAAAATCTTAAATAATTTAAAAATTATTTAAATTTGTATCGAAATAATATTAAAAAATATGTCATGAATGAAATGTTTCTTTTTTAAACAGGCCATAAACATAAAACAGTATTATTCGAACTGAAATTTAACAATAAAAATGTCCAATGACAATCTGCTAATTTGATCTTAACTTTGATGATTGTTTTTTAATCCCATATACCCTTACAATTGTACCAATTTTTTTATTGGTGGAAACTGGAATAAAGGAACAATGGTAGAAAATAGAGTGACTGTATTAAAAATAGTAGAAAAAAATAACAACACAATATTATTGGATTTTTCAACCTTGTCAATTTATCATATAAAAACATATAAAAAACTATCAGCATCATCACACGTATAACAGAAATAAATAAAGGAAAGAAATGGTACATATTCTTTTATTTTCACCTCTGGAATTCAAAAGCACTTTTGATGCGTTTTTTTCCGTTTCTCAATGACACTCGCTTCAATTCAATTGCTAAAGCTATATTAATTAATACCTATAGAGACGTGTATATAAATTTGATCTAGATAAAACTGCAGAAATGTTATCAAAATCAATGGTTTACAATAGTTTGCATTTATTTAGCCTCAAAACAATTTATAAAATATAAACAACAGTAAAAGTCCACATAAAACTATTATAGAATTTTTTAAATGATTAACACGGTTACTCAAACAATAATTGTAACAGTAAGTAAAACACACATACACACACATATATATTTATATAAATATAAATGTATTTGATGAGGCTTAATAATATTATACATAACAACTTACGAAAGGTTCGTTATTGTTCATAATATTCATTTGTTAATTGTCATTATAGTTTCCTCTTAACCATGAACACAGCAATATATTATTTCAAACATATTATAGGTCTCCATCGTATTATAGAATGGTTGGCAAATGCCACATTGTAAGTATTGATATGTGTTAATATTATTGACGTACATTTTTGTGTTTTACTTTTTATTTTAAAGAAAATGAGTAAACCTTTAAAATTACAAATAAGCTGTGTTCTTTTGAATCCAGCCTTACTACAAAGGTACATATATTTTTCTTTTTTTTTAACTTACATTAAAACATAAAACCAATATTTAAGACTTTTTATTGTTTTGTGAGGCCTTTCGATAGCGAGGCTATCTTCTTCAGACACATCACAGAAGATAGCCTCGCTATCGAAAGGCCTCACAAAAGAATAAAAAGTCCTAAATATTGGTTTTATGTTTTAATGTAAGTTAAAAAAGTAACCAATATAAGCACCATCTACAATATTTTTCTATGAAAAAAACAGCTAACTAAAATGGCGTTTTAAATATACATAATTAGGACGAGTAGTTCAGTTTCGAAATTTTGCTTAACTTCTGGTCCTCATGAAGACAGAAGAATGTGTACTTGCTACATCATATATGACTAAATTATGTTCTTAACATATCACAGGACTCCAACGTATTGCATTAGAAGCTATTCACTAAAATAAGGACTTTGACTTTAGTAATCTATCTCAATAGTCTAAAATAAATAAGTCTAAAGTATTACTAAAATTTTTGAACCTATTAAATTAAAAAATATTTAAAGTGGCAGAGACTTCGTAAAGGGTAAAGCCTTAGGTATGTGCTAGTATATTTCAAAATGTTTAAAATCTACTATACTTTATGCATTCTATTATCAAACCCCATGTAGGTGGCAATTCATATTATCTCACAATTACATCTCATAACACAAAGTATAGTATATATCAAATTTCTGAAGTATATCCTTTTTAAAATAAATTATTTCTCTTCAAGTTATGAATCAATTTTAGTTCCATTATCAAGAGAGAATCTACATAACTTGTGGTATCTGCCTGGCAGTAACAGAATTAGTGCAGTGGCTTACCTCACCGCCATCAGCTACTCCTATGCTTTATTGAGTGCTTCTTTAATTTTCTGTCAGTAACTGTGCTTTATTCAATTATTTTAGTTAAATTTGAAATAAGTAATACTTGTGGAAGTAAATAGTTCACAAACTATGTTATAAACAAAGATAAACTTTTTATATTGTATTTGGTTGTATTTACTTAGTAGTAAAACTAAAACTACGTTTAACATTGGTCTTATCATATTACACACTATTATAATGTTGGATATAGTTACAGTTTCAACCAAAAAACTTTAATAAGTAATATTACTATGAAGTAACCGAACCCGAACATCGCGTGCGGAATGTTATTTTATGTATTTTGCAAGTTAAGTAGAAAGATTTTTACTTAGCCCCTGCAATTAATACTCTATGATAACAATATACCTTGCTGTAACGTAACTCCAATATAAGTAAACATAAAACTTTCTTAACAAATCGTCTCTGTTCTTCGATTCAGTTTTTAATTGTCATAACATAAATTAATAAAAACTGATATATTATTGACTTATCAAGCAATAAAAATTGAAGACATAAGTTCTAGAAATTAAATTAAAATGGCTTTTGGAAGAGAATGTTTTCATTTTTTTTGTCATTTATTTTCACTATTTTAAATAATGTTCTGTAAGTCGTTTTTGACATTGTTTACAGACATGTGTTAAAGTATTTGTGATTTTCAAAATGTCCCATTTATTTCATTTTAATACTCCCATTTCATAAATCTTAATTTTATAAATAATAACCTCAGAGATGTTAATATTGGAGTCAATTGATAGAGTAAGATGTGCTGACTCATTTTATATTACAATGAAATGTTAACGGCCATGGGTATGACAACTGAATCAAGATTTGTAACTTGCGCTATTGAACTCTATTTCGAATTAATAATAGATGAATATATTGTAATATAACCGGAATACTTATCAGAAAATTTCAGTTGCCCAGGTCATTATTTTAAAAAGTAGTGTATACTATTGTGGCTAATCGTTATTTGCCACGTACACTGAATTTGGAATGACTGGGCTATAATTTATTAAATGAGATCGTGGAACGTTGATTGGAAGGCAGGCCACGATATTAAACACAATAAATAACAGGCAGAATTCCAAAGAAACATCTAGAAGAAGAGGTTAACCATCTGGAAAAGCAGACGACTCTAGGGAAACTGCTGACGGCCCGTCCATCGGCCAACAAAAATAAAGTGGCATATGCCACAGTACAATATCTTAAAAGTAATCAATGTTTCAAAGTTACCAAATATCATGAACGTTTATAAACATTTCTAGTGTATCAAATATTAATTAATAACGAAATAATAACATTTGCGATTTTGAAAGTACAGTAGTAAAATGAACATCTGTATTATGAAGAGGATAGAAAAATTATTTTAAAGATAATATTTCATAATTTTATAGATACTTTGTTTTTCATTATTTTTGGGAGTACAGCCATTCACAGGGAAAGGGTTCAAGTTAACTCACTTAGAAGTTCAGGCTGTGAAGAAGAAATGAGTTTGGAAATTTATATAAAAACTTCCAGAATTACAAGCACAAAAAGCCCACGTTTTTTCTATTTCAGTCTATTCACACTGCGGCAGATATAATATGTGTTAAGCACCCGAAAAAACTCTTCTTAAACTCGAGTAATAGTCTGTACGTTCGTCCGTCTGTCTGTGTGTATGATTAATCTTGGTCCAAGGAAGAACCCAAATAATTTTGGGGTAAAAAGGACGAAGAGCCCTCCGGCCGTCCGTCTTGTGACAAATCCTTTGTCACGTTCTTTCGGGTTTGACGATTTATAAGTTTCGTGTTTGTCATTATATAAATACCTATAGATAAAAATAGCAAAAGGCCTGGAAGAAGGTAAAACCTCCAATTCGGAAACGAGTAGGATTGCCTAAAAACCCCTGGAGATGAATTTTAAATCCTTAAAACCGTCTTAGCCTCTTAGTGAGGTTTCGGATTTCAGAGATTGTAATTAATAGAACATCTTTCACTACATGAGCAACTCAAAAATACCATTATAAAATTTTACCTGGATGCCATGATATTTACAAACATACCTTAAATCCTTCCATATCCTCCCATTGCGCCATTTGTATAAAACTTGATCCAAAATCTCATAATGCTCAACAATGGTGCTGCTTTAAAAAAAGGGAGATACTGAAATCAACCCACAATCCTGGATATCCTTTACCACTATTGTAGGAAATAATCGTAATCGCAAAATTCCCGTTGCACAAGATACAAAAAGCTGTGCTTTTTTACAAAAGTTTTTACATACCGTGTATAAAATCTTAGTTTGTGCCCAAAGATAAAAAACGAAAATCCTGACTTGTAGTTCAACTCCAGAGTTATAATTTTCTAATAGTAGTGCTGTCTAGAACATTCTCTCTGTACAGGAAAATGTGAAATCGTTAATGAGGTTAGCGGTTGTTGACATTACGTAAAACGTCATAAATATCCACATTAGTTACTCCAAATGTAGGTTACAGGCTGGTATTGAACAGCAATTTCCAGAAATGCACGTCCTTAAAACTTATACATGATTGTTCAAAATTGTGATTATAATTTTTTACATGAGACGTAAATAACATAGATGTCACATTTTTATATGGCTATAAACATATTTTTTTAGTGGAATTTACCTCAAATTGTCAATTAAAAATATAAAATACATTCATAGATATTTACAATAGCAAAATATTGGTATAATAAATGAACAATTAATATTTTTATACGGGTTTAGTGACAGTAATAAATACTTAAGGTTATAAAGAGTAGGTTAAGTAGAGAGAAGGATATGTCAAAATAAATATTGACATCCACGTGTGTAGGTACGCGTAGGAAATGGAGTTGGCAAAAGCAATAATGGACTGGACATGTCAGTTGCAATGTCCTGCCAAAAGGACGAGTTTTGTTTGAGTATTGGATATGATATTATTATGCTTTCTATAATTGTGTATAAAGTGAAACTAAAAATAATCACTGAAGCAGTTTTTTAATGGTTATTACATTTAATAATGTATACATATTTCTAGTTTCAAATATTCAAATATATTTTATGCACTATTCAATAATTTAGTTATATAGAGATATTATGCTTCTAATACCGTCTTTCAAAACATAAGCTGGTTATCCAAAATATAAGAAATATATATTATACGGTTTAAGAACCTTTTTCCTGAAAATTGTTTAAGCATGATCGTTAGAAATACAATAGAATAAGTTACAGTGTACAAAACTTCATCGATGTCGAAACTTTCATGGGCTTGTCATTTACCCTTTTGATGAATAGTGCGGAGGTGCACCATCTTGTTACAAATAATGCTCTTAGATATTTCAAGTTCACACAGCTGAAAAAAGCTTTATCTTATTATAATTTCGAAATGCACAACTCAATTAGTTGACTTTTTTGCAAAGGAAAAAGGGCATAATACACGATTTTTCTTAAGACTACACAAACCATTCAGTGTAGAAGAGTCGTATTGCTTCTCACAGATTTCCCTATATGCGTAAATTGTGTCTTTTAAACACTCATTAACATCCAATGTAGCATTTCTTCAAAAATTATATCATATACGAGTATAAGTAATTCGTTTTCACCAATCTCACTCAACATGTTAAAAGGGAAGTTAGCAATTGCTTGATTAAAAGAATGTTATAACACTTGTAATTTTGCATTTAATTTTAGTATTTTACGTACACCTTTGTGATTTTCTGTTTTAAATGCCTTAATCTATGGATATTTTACATTATAAAATAATTAATCGGATTCTTATAATACTTTTGGTGAAAAATTTGATTTCCGCTTCACAAATCATCTGTTTTCATTGAATTGCTTGAATCAGGGTCGTATGTTATTTTTATTTAAGTGGATCTTTTCTTTTCGCGTCAAAATGAACATAATAATAAAACAAAGATACGCATTTAATGCACTCTAACAACAATAATGCAGCAAATGCTGTAATTATAACAGCTGCTAAGCAAAACGTTTTGAGGGTAAAGGGAATACCAAATACAACGTTGGAAACTTTCCATACTAAATTCTTTTGACTTAACGAAATCCCACAATTATTTTATGCACAACCTGTATTACGTATTAAAATAAAGGTAATTTGTTGAGATGTATTATAACTACGGTTCATATAGATCCGAGAAGGTATTCTCGTATTTGATAATTAATCTGTCAGAATTTATAATGGTGATTATTTTTATAAACTCGTGTAATTTTATAAAACTATATACCGTACTAGTTTCTGCTCTATAAATCGTGTGACACGGTTAAATGTGGTTTTAATTCGTCCAATACCTATGTAATGTGGATATTAAATCACTGTACCAAATATTTTACAGGATTATTCTTAACGAAAATTCTAGAACAATACTTAGAATTCTATATATTCTGTAGCTCACCCTCTGGCTACCAAAGTGATCTCAGTATTGGGTTAATAATTCTATTATAGAATATACATGTTAATGTTTGTAAATCATTAGCCCAATTATAGAGGGATCACACACGTATCTCGCATAAATGTGAATCTTTGTGATTCACAACCTCCAGCTATAAAGGGTAGTCAAAACACTCCAAACCCAACTAATAATTTGAACGTTTCATTTGAAAAGAGGGCTAAAAATTTCTATATTTGCCTTTATGAATACGTATATATACGTATATAATCCCCCGAAAAACTTTTTAATAAATTCCAAAGTTACTACACTTCCTCCTAAATTGGAGTAAATAAAATACTATATTAATGATTAATTTTGTGACAGTTAGAATTGAAAGTTGTAATGAAACAAAACCTCCAATACGGAACAATCCGATTTTCTTCCTTTTTGTTCACATAAAGTAACATTTGAATGACACATTTCTAATATGAATTGGGCTTCATGATAAATGGGCCATACTTAGACGCCTATAATTTTGACAATTCGTAATCTAGGTGTCACTAATGTCAAAGCAATGTCGCGAGCTAATTTTGAGCTTCTTTGTTATCGATTTTTTTATCTCTTTAGGCGAACAAGACTCCAGGAGTAAAATCTGTGAAAGCAGAAGATTTAACATAGAAATAAGAGGATGATGAATTGGAGCAAAAGCAACATTCATAACCTACATGCTTTGCATTTATTTTATTAACCTACAAACTATTTATGTGGCAAGACACGAAATTTCCCTTAGAACTACAAAATTGTAAATAAAACTATTTGAAATGTATATAAATAATAATTGTTAAATTAATAAATAACTTATACTTTTAAACGTTAAATAAGCATAAAGTGTATTTGAGACGTACTAGTAAATGCCGGAACACACTTACCCGCACCGTGCCCGACACATGTGTCGGCCGTGTGTTGGCCGTCATACGGCGAAAGAATTGCAGGGCAGTTTTCAATCTGCAAGTTCACCCATGTCCGCACCGACACCAGACCGTTTTGGCCGCACCGTGCCCGCACCGTCACCGATAAGTGAAGTTTGAATTTTGACGGACACGATGCGGTCTAAGAGTGGCATTAGTAATTTATATAGAAAAACTATTTGAAGGAGTAAGGATGTTTCCTGTTATTTATGGTCAATCAAGTGAAAAATATCGGGATGCAGAGTATAATGGGAATGTGTGGAAGAAGATTACGGATAATGTAGAGTTGGAGAAGTATAAATTTGAATAGAATTTTGAAATATAATTCTATATTGGTTACTGCTGCGTTCTTTTTTTTTGTTTTAAAACCATTTAAGTAGTCTAAACGTTCTGTTTTATTGAACTATTTAGTATAGCCTCTAAAACTCGACATCTTGCGTTCGCGTACCATATCATATGTACTGATATAATTATTCAATTTTTTATGATATGAGTAAACTAGTCATATTTTCTTATTTTGCTAAAATTACAACAAACTTGATAACTATGTTGCATATTAAGTGATTTTTAACAACTAAATTAGAATTATGTATTAATTTTTTAAACATTTTTATTAATCACAAGCATATCTTTATTTGTTTCTGTTTATTTTGGATGTATTGAAGTTACTTGATAAATTTATTCCGGTATTTCGTACGGCTCATTATTAGACTGTTTCTATGACATTTTTATTTTCATGCTTTTCAGAACAATATAGTTAAAAATAACAATACTTTATTTACAATAAGATTTTCAAGCAAAAAAAGCATGTTCTCTTGTATATATTTTACAAATATTTATTATGTTTTACCAATTATTATGAAAAGGCTTGCGACATGGCAAAACTCTGGGCTCACACTGTAAGTTCTTGGGTTTAATACAAAAAATACCAAATATACTGTTTATAGCGTATTTGACCGAAATTCACTGCAGTTAAACACAATGAACAAGAATAATAGGGATAAAAATATAACCAAGATAATGTTAGTTACAAAATTTACAGCTGATTGTACCAAGCTTTACTGTAGCATAGCAATGTTTTATTCACCACAGCGATTAATAAAAATAACAACATTTAAATTAACATTCTTCATTTTAAGCAATACTTCATTTGCTTCATACTTTTTAAGTATCTGTCACTCTAAAAATCTAAAAGAAATATGCTCTTGTCTAAACAGTGAGGTTGTTGCGTACTCGGACTGCGTACGGACATGTATAGCTTCACGATAACCAAGCCGAGCTCGTACCGACACTCGGCTGACTCATGTGTCGGGCACGGTGCGGGTATGAGTGTCCCGACCGTTAATCGTGTAAGGTTCTTTAAGTTTTAATCATTGAAACATTGTTTTTGTATTATCTTAAGAAAGCCAAAACCAATTTTTCATAAATTTACTTTTTTCTTGTGTGGCCGAATATAACCAAAATATAAAAATGCAATTAAAAGTAAACATTGAGATGATTGTTTTATAAAAGGATGTTTAACATTACAAATTATATATTTAGTTGACACACTATATAAAGCGCTTAATTATTAAACACTTTGTATTTAAATTTTTCTATGAATCGTAGAATTTATATTCTCATTAGTTACAAAATTTAATTCTGTCATTAGTCCACAATGATTTTTACAATCTGTGATAATATGTATAAAATATACAGGATAACAAAATAAATTTTAACAGGTTACTTTTCTTTGGATAATGTATCAATCTATATATCATGTTTAATACTAGCATTTGGTATATCGTAGCATTTGGTAGAATGCAAAACCAGATACCAGCCCTACCAGCTGATGCTGATGTAAAATTTCTGGGAGTGATAATCAATGAAAAATATCATGGACACAACATATTGACAAGCTATGTAAGAAATTAAATACCAGTTTTTATATCTTTGAGCGAATAAAAACATTCAGTAACACCCAAACTGCAAAGACTACTTACTTTGCAATATTTGAAACGCATATTCGATACGGGATAACCGCCTGGGGAGGAACAACTCAAGAGAACCTATGACTACTACGACTTCAGAAAAAAGCTATAAGGAATCTTAACTGCCTGGGCCCCAGAGACAACTGTAAAAAAACCTTTAAGAGCCTAAAAATCATGACAGTGATTGCCCTCTATATTCGGGAGGTTATACTGTATGTTGATGGGAAGAACTTACCTCGAGCTTGCTGACCACCACGACTACTACACCCGACATCCTGCAAACTACCCACTACCAGCCCACCATCTTACCCTGTATGAAAGAAAACCGTCATATGCTGGAAAGAAGCTGTACAACATATTACCACAAGAACTAAAAGCTCTTAATGGAATTAAGGCATCACTGAATGATTGGCTGACATCAAGAACCTTCTACACCCTAGAGGAATATGTGCACTGGAAAGACATTAAAGAGTGACATTATTTTGTATTCAATTTGAATTGTATCCACTATAAACTGACACTATACATTTCTCTAAAAAATGTTGTAATAAAGTGTTTCTGATTTCTGATACTTCGTAATACTCCATTTATGTAGTTTGATCGTTGGCGAGTAACGGTTAATGGCCGTAACAATCGTATTGACTAGATCATTCAGTGATCTGAAACCGCCAATGAACTTAAGTCTAGTGTAATATAGGTAAATCTCTGTAATTGCCATTATAAATCTTGGAATGGGCACTTGAGGGTTTCTAAAAACCCCAGTTATTAGCTTCAGTGGAATGTGAGTCTGTCTGAATGACTGGTTGTAAATGTAACAATAGACATTATTATGGTTCAGTGAATATTTTAAAAATTAAATTAACTTTTAACTATTTTTGAAAGTTTATTAATCGTTGGTATTAGTCGAGGAGTCGAGACCTAATCTGCATTACATAAGTAAACAACCTACTTTTTCTTTAAATTGATACAGGAATATTTCCTAAGAATGAAGTCGATCGTCAGCCGAACTATTTAAGCTTTACAGCATGAAAAAATCAATTGCTATGATTACTTTTATATTATTACATTTTTATTTTATCATATGTTGTATCTATGTGAATGGCACCCCAATAACGTGTTATATAATTTTTAGAATTATAGTAAATACGGTATAAATGGGATACTTTTTCTCTATTTTAAGGAAGTATTTTTTGTTAGATAAGTAGATGCTCCAGCTATTCTTTTAATAGTAACACTAAACTATATTTTTGGTAATAGTAACAGTAAGCATGAATTTTTTCCTTAGCAATTTAAGGTATTTGACATATTTTCTAACGTATTTAGCTAAAAACTATTACCAAACAAAACAATACGCCAATTGAAAATTATCATTATAATTAGCTATGAGTGTTATTGGAAATTAACAGTAACTGAATAAAGTGTATAATAATGAAAGATTATAATCAATTGTTAGTACCAAATAGACTTCCATAATTAATAAATACACATATTTAGAACTGTAGCGTTTTTAAAGCTACATTGGTTTATTTTTTTAAATTAAAACTTAAATTAAATAAAAGTTTTGGGAACGAAATATTGGGATTTAATTTTAAATTAGATTGTGAAAAGTTAGGATAAAAACGAATACGTAATCCTTTGGCAAGTTAGTACTGGTAGTTTTAAATTGTTGGGAAGGTGGTTCACTGCCTTGAATTGATCACTTGTTTTGTTGTTTTGTTACGGCTATTGTTCTCTTAGTTGGATGCAGCTGGACTAATGAGAGAACACCTCGGATGTCCATCAGAATTAGTTGGAAGGGGGAGTACATAACCGCCAGCTCATAATTTTCGCCCTTCTTTTGGTAATTTTCGTCTTTGGTAATTAAGTTGATTACAGTGTGCCGTGTTTCTAAATTTTGTTTCCGCGAGGGATTTTGAGGTAAGCACCAAATTTATTGTACGTTATATTGTATCAGTCTTTCACATCTGATATTAAATTAATTTTGTTGTCTTTTTTATGGGAAAAATTAAAGTCATAAAAACTACAGAGCAATCTGCATAATCAATCTCGATGAACAATAGAGCATAATAGAATCATACAAGTTATATTTGGTTCAAACTTGCAAGAAAAGTGAATTAAAATTTAACTTTGTCATTAACTTTAATTGAAATTTGGAAATTTAATAATTTATTAATATGTAATTGGAACTGTTTTATTGTGAATTGTTAAGTCGTAATTAATTGAACTTTAATAATTGTTTGAGAGAGTTGTAATCTGAATTGCAGAGCCTTGAAAGTTAAAGTTCAACTAGTGGAAAGAGAAGTTTAAATTTTTATTTTTGAATTGTGATTGAACTTAGAAGTGAAATTTTTTATTTTAATTATTTCCAAGTGGTATTTAATTTTTATTTTAAAACTTTATTATTTTATTTTAGAAGAAAGCTCTGATTTTTAGTTTCATATATTTGATTAATATTTTTATTTCTTGCGAAAGGAAATTTTAAATTTACTAAACGGTTTGTCAATTCGTTGTGTAAAATAGAGTGATGAAAATTCTGAAACGTTGAACTTATTAATTTGCCAGTTTAAAATAATTTCATAATTTTTATTTAGAACTAGGATTTTTATTTTAGACAAACCAGATAATATTAAATAGTTAACAATTTAGTAATAAATTGTACAGAATATTCACTCGGAGCTTACTAATCAAAAAATATTTTACATCGTCTTCGATGTCTCATTGAAAATTTAAATATTAATATTCTGGAATATTAATGTCTAAAATCCAAGTCGTTATAAGAGCTAACGTATCACTCTTTCATTCGTATGGAGCACACGTAAGATAAATTTTAAGTTAGTTTTCTTTATACTAGTGATATTTATTTGTACAATTGTGGGCAAAAGTGATGAAATTAGGCCATATTTCCAAAAACATTTATAAAAAAAAGAGGAATGTTGGTTGATTGGAAACGATACCAAAATTAAACCACACCAATCCTGATAAAATAAATTATATATTTTAATAATTTTTCCCAATTTATCCTAAACTTAATGTTATTGAGTAAATCAAAAAGGTTTATCATACACTTCTAATTTATTGTTTCCTATGTAGTTTTGCTTTAAATAATAAATATTAACCAGATAATACTAGACCATTATGCTGTAAAACACCACTTGAGACCAGCCGCTTGGGGATGAATACTCAATATATTCCGACCACCATAAACAATGCAGTAAAACTCGTCCACTCAGTGGAATAGCAGGCGATGTTTTATCGTCCTGGGGACTGAATAGAGATCTGCCATTTCACATTTATTAGCTTAATATCTAGATTAAGGACTTAACTGCATTGCGCCACCATTACATACACTATTATTTCCCACAGATATATCTTATATTTTGGAATTTTATCATTCAATTTGTTCACATAAATAGATAGATCACACAAAATTATTGATTCCTATTAGTTATAAAACTTTTAAACTTACGCTACAAAAGATAACTTATATAGTAAGGAATTGGAAATTATGTACATGGCAAAATGCTCTGACTTTACCACAAAAAAGTGTGTTGAGTAACAATGCTTGAATATTGAATATTGTACCAATATAAAGGCAACTGTAGTCTATTGACCATAAACAAGTTAAATTCCATAAAGCTAATTTATTTAAAATAAAGTTGTATACTTATTCATTGTACGAATATTACTGCCAGAATTGCGTGAAAATACTCTACTTCCCATGGAATCCAGATTGGGAATAGTTTCTAGATACTAATTTAAACCACAATAGAATAAGCACCACTAAAGGAAAAGACATACACATTTGGATGTAGTTGTCGTTTTCAGTGAATCAAACAGAGGTCGACGCTTACATGAACATATATGGCTCATAGTGGCCACATAATTGGTCTTGTTGAGATATTGGACATAAATGTTTTATTTAATATTAGATACTGCAGTACTCGTTCCAGGTCTAAAATCAATAAATCGGGATCTCCAGTGAATGGTCGCTCTTCAACATTAGTTAGAACAGCATAACAACCGTGTCAACTGCGGCTCCAGATTGTTGTGATGTTCCCCCAAGTACGCCTCATCGGTACCGACTGCACACCTAACAATGACGGACGCCGAGGTGGGCCATGACCGTTGCAAAATGGAGCAGTTAATCTAGGGCAATGGAACAAAAACTTAAAATGTGAATGCTAATGTGCAGGTAAAAATAAACATTAGATTAGATAAAAATATTTACTTCGATGTAAACCTGTATTTTTCGGGATATAGCTAAAGAATAAGTGTACAACACTAAAGAAAGGAGGTTAGTACTTGAAGTTGAACCTGACATGAGCCTTGGCTGTTCAAGACAGGTTCATCCACGTGGAGAGAAGTTCTGACAGTATTTGAGTTCTTAAAAGAAGTCTGCATTGCTGTTTTCTTATGTGACTGACTATTTTGAACTAATATTGTGCCGCAACTATATATATATATATATATATATATATATAATATATATATATATATATATATATATATATACATATATATATTGTACATTTGAACAGTTTACTCAGATATTTAATTTTGTATTAATAGAGATCTCTAAATTTTCAAAATACGTCATTAAATTCACGTACATAGCCTAATTTATCCAGCACGATATCAATAAATGACATGCTTAAAATATATTTTCATTACGTGCTGAGGATTGTCATTACATAATCAGTTATGACACGTGGTTTGTATAGACTGGAACAGAAGAAAAAACTTGGGTTTAAAGTATAAATCCCATCCTGATAACGTATCAAACTATTTCACTTAACTTATGCCTTCACCACGTGTCTTTTATCTTGCTGTGCTGGTGCGGGGTGTAAAATTTGTCATTTACACAATTATTACCATATACTGCAAACGCACATCACTGTTTTACAAATGGTTTTAATGAGTAATTGCATTACAATGTCGAATGTTAAAAAGTCGTATGATTCAATTCCAGTTATTAATACATTTTTTGAGTTACTATTATGGTCATCACTAAAACCAATTTAATGTCATTCTCTAACATTTAGCCAAGTTCCATGGCATGGTATGCACTATCATGGAACTCCCTCCTTACATGGAGACTAAGCTTCATGTAAAATTACAAATCTTTATTTTAGTTCGTTTTCGAATATCACGCGGACACTAAGAGACAGACAGAAATGAAATGTTCCAACTAGTGAAGTATTAGATTACTTACCTTACCGTTGTAAACCAAAAAGTTTAACTAGAGAATTTTTTACAACTGAAGAATTAAAATAATGAATTCATTTATCGTTCCTACTGTAATGGGATTAAAATATCACCTATTCGTATATATTTTACGATACAAATGCAATATATAATTCAAATAGTTAATTTGCAATTTCTTTCTAATCACGTGACACATGAACGTATTTTAAAACGTTTGCCTAACTTTAACAATCAATAAAATTCTATAAATATTTTAAATGGCCATAAACCAAAAATAAATATCTAAAGTGTTTTAAACTGGATTTTACTATTAAAACATAGAAATACGCAATATCATTCAAAACCTGAAACTTTCAATTGTACATTTTTAATGTTAAAATATCGAGAGAACCATTCCACCAAAATATATTTTTTATAAGACTACTAAACCCACGTATCGTGTTATATACAGTTATTTTTTAAGGAATAAAATAACTATAACCCTAACCAATAATACTGGATATATTTTAACTTTAAACGTTACAAAAATGTTTTTGAGGGAGAAATAGAAACCATCCACATGGTTTAATTCATGGTTCATCATGGATGTAATTCTTTTTAAATAACTCTAAAAAAAAACTAAGCAACATATATAATCCCCCGTTATAACTTTTTCAAAATATTAGTTATTTTTGAGGTAGCAAAATTTAGTGAGTATGTTCATGTGACATATCATCAATAACAAATAGATGTTAAGAATGAGATTAAGAAAATTTAATTTCCGTGTTATACGTTTAATGTTTTGGAGATATTAGGGCCAGTTGAAAAAATCCCTTAGTTATGACAGTATCAAAAAGAAGACTTAAATAGGAAAACTTTCTTGGACAAAGTGTATGTTTCCATAAAATTTGAAGATAATCAAACATATCTGCGGACTGGGTATTTCTCAATGAATTATCTGCTTAAAAGTGCTCATGTTATTTATAAAATAAAACAAAATTGCAATTAACTGGGATATGACTGTATAAATGTGAACAGGCATTCGTGTTAGTAGGTTTTGTTTCTTCCGCGTATCAGCCATAATATGTATAAACATATTTTTTTAAACAAGGCTACCTCTGATAGACCACGAATTGTTAGGCATCTACTTCCAGCTCACACACTCCATGATCACGACGAACGGCCAGTCCAAATCTACAACTACCAATAATATCCCATGTTATTATAACCGGATTTATACTAGTCAACATGGTATCTATAACCATCCTTGACTTTAAGTTGAAGATATGTTTCCTCAATAGAGAGATATTTTAAATATTTTTTAACAAGAAAACTTTGAAGTTAATTTTAAGAGCCATAAGACAATTTTAAGTAAAATTAGGCACATTTTAGGTACATATGATTCCTCCAGTTTACAATCCTCTAGCTACCTACTATTAATATTTCGTACGTATTCACATTTTTGTTAATTTTGATCTGAATCATTATATACAACTTTTAAGGTGCATTAAATTTCACGGTAATTTTGAATTTCAAATTTATTATGTGTCTAGTATAACACAAGGTATATTATATTTTAAAAGTTCCCATGTTTATTTGACGACTTGAATAACTTTAGCACATAGAATGTCTTAACACGTGTACAAAATAATCAATTAAATTCGCTAATAATTAAAAATTACACATTTTCTTAAATTATGCAGTAGGAAAGATACTTATAGTACATTTTAGTAAGTGTTTTATACTGAACGTGTAACTACATATTTGGATTTATTTTAAATTAATTCTCCATTTATATATTTTTAAATAGCGATTATTAATATAACACCGTTGAAATAATGTTAACTATAAACCTAAACCCTATGGGTAGTTAGACAATGAACTTTATATAGGTCCCACCCTTTGCGGTCACCCTTATCGTAAAGATGTGCTCCAAGTTTAGCATATAAAACTCTAAAACATTTAAATATATATTAAAAATATTGGTTCCAAATTTTATGAAATTTTATAAGAGAAAATATTTAACAATGTGATTTGGAAATGGTAATTAATGTATGTCTCCTTTTATTTTTTAATGTCTATAGATTTTGATAGTTTATAGTTTTTAAGAATTAAATCTTAACATAATTATGTATATTGTATCTACCGAAGCTGGCATTAAAAAAATCAATGGGGGGGGGGGGTGGGGGGGGGGGGGGGTGGGGGGGGGGGGGGGTGGGGGGGGGGGGGGGTGGGGGGGGGGGGGGGTGGGGGGGGGGGGGGGTGGGGGGAAGTCTGTTTAAGGTTTTGGGGAGGTCATTGTACAACTTTGGGCCAAAGTAAGAAAAGCTCCTCCTCCCAAACTCATGCTTGACTCTGGGAAAGTGAAGCAGGTCACCATGGCGGACACTGCGTTGAGAGACCTCCTCCCGAAATTGGAGCTTCTCGCTCAGGTACCGCGGCTCACCCAGCGCAAGCACTTTGTGGATCATGCCACATGTCGATAGACTTTTAAACAATATACAATGATCTCACATAAAATTAAAATACAACAAATTTAGCCACCAAGGTAGTAAAAAACACATGACAAATTGATTTTAATTATTTATTTTTATAATTAACTTAACCTTATTTTGTACCTGAAGATGGAATCAATGATTCCGAAAATGTACATAGTAAGAAGAATAAAAGTTTAAAAGTGTTAAAAGTTTATTAATATTATGTTATTTTATTAATTATTTTGTATTTTATAAATTATATATAATAGTTATTTGTTGTATTAAATAAAAATCTAATGAAATCTCGCTGTGTTTTTTGCGTGCATGCGTATATGAGGTGTGCGCAAAAATGTATTTCAAAAATTTATTCAGGCTACGTCTAACTTAGGTTTTGAAAAAAATCCTCATCTAAAGTTGGCCTCTCGAGTTTTATTACATCAAATAAATGTTTGTAATTGAAAGATCCTGTGAAATGTAATCAAATGTCCTTTGTAAACATCACGTCTTTATGCGAGCAAAAACTAATGCTTAGTTTATTTAACCACTACTTTCAGTTGGTTTACATTTATAGTTTGAAGGCATAAAGCTTGACAGTAACAACACTTTATTTCAACATTTCCTATAACCGATGTTGAGCAAAAACTAAGACAATATCCAGATAAGAAAATTAAAACTTGTGTGGTTAATTTTAGTTTTTTACATTTTATAAAACATTAAGTAGATAGTGCTTGCCCAATACCGTAATGCAGATGTCAATTTTTTATCTGATTGGTTGTTCGTTAATGGAGTACAGATTAACTATAATGTCACAGATATCGTAATGCCATATTATAAACACAATTTTGTGAGTAACCTATATCTGCACCATTTTCTTTTAGTATGTAAACTTTCCTGACTTTTGATAGGTTTTGTTAAAATTGTACAAACATACTATTTTTGTATGATATGCTGAGTAATAGCAGTTAAACCCTTGTTCGTTTCCTATATTTTACAAGTTATTAAACTATGACACGAAATAAAGTTGATTTTATTGACAGGTGAAGATGAAACAGTAAAAATTCTCTCTGTGACAACCTCACAACATTTCCAAAAATTATATCAAATATTATATAATTATATGCATTAAATAAACAACGGAATACTTATTACGTAATATTAACATCTTAATAATTATAACGTAATATTTATTTGTTTAACCTTTAAAAAAAAAACGTTTTGACTCAACAAAAGATAATTTAAATGCACTTAAATATACTGAAACAAATCTCGTTTCAATCAATTACGACCACATTTCCTACAATGAAATTTTAAAACGAAAACAATAAAAATAATTTGATATATTTTCTAATTTATATTCTTCAATAAAATTCTAATATAAGATTCGGCATGCATATATATATATAATTATATATATATATATACATATATATATATATATATATATATACACAGTTTAAATACTGAATCTACATTTTAAACTAACTATGATATGTGTAATTATTGTTTTAGGTTTTGTTTATTTTTAGTCGATTTATTTGCCTGAGGTAGTTTTTATCATATTTTCATTTTCATTAAAATATCAACCAAACATATTTTATCCTGTTAATTGTCTAAATAAAGAAGGATTGTTATAAATTTACTTGGAAAAGAGTAATATTACTACTACTACTGTTGGATAGTAATAAATATTAATTGTGTACGTTAATTGTTAACTATATCAGAAACTCTTCAACCAATTTGGCAAATAAAAATGCCACTACAAAGAAAACTTTAATTACAAATTAGAATTATTCTTCTTTACCCTTAACCTTGAAAGATCATTCTTTCGGAAGGCGAAAGAAATATTGTTTGCGCTAGAAGTCGTTTCCAATAATTTTTTCCACACTTAGTGAGCTTGCTACAAAAGCAAAGACGGTCTTCATTTATTTTGACGAGACAAGTTCCACGTGATACTGTCATATTTGTTTCTTACCCGTAGTTAATGTTTTGGTTTTATTTATATAATATTCGTAGCTAAGCACATCGGGTTAGATTACATTTATCTTAAGTTTCCATTTCAAATTTCAATAAATTTCCAAATAATAAAAAGAAATGAAGGCTTAGTTGTGTATTTTGTTTTATTGGTTATTTAAAAGTTTTATGTTGAAAAACACGAATAGAAAACTGATAAAACTCATTTACTTTACTGACTTAAACTGTGTGTAATTATTTGTTGGCAAGAAGAGGTTATCATGCCAAAATACGCGGACCTGTAATCAGAATACAAGTTCTGCAGTGATTTCTAACCGATGCAGAATAATATAAATTTTGTACCTGCAGAAATAGCACTAGCACGTCTTGGAATCGATGGCTATTCATTACTTTGATAGAAGGTCTAATATAACGACCTATAGCATTTGTGTACAGTTTCTATTTTAACTATTGGACAACAAACTATACCAAACATATTAACATTAAAAGCAATTTAAAACAACCCTTATTCCACATGTTTAATATTTGATAACTTTAATTGTGAATACAATGGAATTCTTAGATGATTTATGAAGTTTTATTTAACACAACGATGTTAAGAGTAAATACGCCACCGTCATTTTGTACTAAAACTTAAAGCAAACCAAATACATTAATCAAACTTATTGTAATACCAATTTTTAATACGTCACTTCGTACTCGTGTAATATATTTATTTGAGGGGCAAAATAGATTAGATGTAGTATAGCACTATCAATCTTTCTTACCTAATGGGAATTAATACCATCTATAGAAGCTATTAAGTTACATATTCGTTTCGACTCTTTGTTTGCTAATTAAAAGATACAAAGTAATGTACATTTCTATAAAGTATAGTAATGTAATATATCATTAAATCTACATATTAATTAAACTAAGAATTTTTATATTTATTAATTAATTGACCTGATTTTGAATTACGGGTTATAGCAAAATAACAAAATTGAGTATTACCTGTTTAAAGTCAACAAATAAACCAAAAGTTTTCTGGGATCAAAAAGGAACTTCCCTATCAGATTAAGGTACTAGTAAATGTCTCCAATGCATGATATATTCATTAAATATGTTCTCAGTATTTCATAAATGTCCACTAGTACATATCAGCACGTTAATAATGTTTTGGTAAAATAAAAAAACGGATTGAAATCTCAGTTTATTTTTTAATACATTTATGCATTAAAAGGATATTCCGGACTCATATGGAATTTGGTATTACAATAATTTAACGTATATTAAGTAAATATATTTTATCTTCACGCTTAATATAATCTCGTATTTTTTAAGAACTTAACATTTTGGAAAAAGCCTTTTAAGCCTTCCACATTCTTCCACTTATTAATGTTTCTGAATGCAAGCTAGACATAAATCTATACCTTTCTATCAAATATAACGGAAATAATTTTATAATAACGAATTATTTTTATAAATAATTAATAATAATAATACAAAATTATAAAATCATTCATAGTTAAATAATTTATTGTAATCCCAATGTAAACTGGTGATTAAAACAATCAGAGAGCATTTCGTAAAACATTGTATGGTATACATATAAATATACATTTTATTTCACAAGAACGCTACTACAGAAATTCATGTAGTAATTCATATGCAAAAGCTAACAGTTTTCAATCACGTTATGACTGTCAACTGGTAAGCCAATTATTGGCCGAATGGTGTCCATAGAGCTGACATCTATTGTAATAGGATGTGATTGTACCAGCTACAGCTTGCTTACTACACTGAACTCTTTGAAATAAATGTAAAAAACACCTCATCCGTAATAATAATACCATTAATTCTGTTTTTCTTAGCCCCTTGTTACTTTTTTGTTTTAAACAATTGCACTTTGCTGGTGCATTGCTTTGTGGTTCCGTTTGCAATGGTCACAGGCTACTGCACCCATTTGTTTCAATAAGTTGTAGTCACAGTGGATGGTTCATTAAATCATAGTAGTGTCCGCATTCACCGTTTTGTTCCTCCAGGCACAAATATTCCGGCCCACGATGTCAAAGGAGCCCAATTTATATAATCCAAAATAAATTAAACTGTTTGCCATCTAGAGTAAGACTGAGGTAATATTGCTCTCACAACTGTTTTTAGTACAGTATAACAGATTGTATTCTGATCAAGCTAATATAAAATTGAAGAAAAGGTTATTTTTTATCAGTAGTATGTTGAAAAATCAATATGTTGTGTTATTCTTTTATCAAAGCAATGCAAATGCAAAATGTAGTCTAAATCTGTCCACAAGACAGATTGTGAGATTGAGAATAAACCATCCAAACATACAAATATCAAAACATCGTGTTTTCACAAAATTTTCATTTGTTATATTATTGATAGGATGAGATACGTAACAGTACAATGGTATAGGTTTACTTCCATATATTTCAGGTGTAAGGCAATAACTGAATGGATGTCAACTCTCGCATCTGGAATAAATGTATATTAAGTAGGATCAAACTTTGGAGTGTATCAAGAAATCCCTCACCTGTCTCATACTCAGAATGATAAATGTTGATATAACTTTACTGAGTAGCTGACAGTATCTACTCTGACTCGAGATCGTCTGTCATGTCAGGCGGGACGCATCCCCGATGGGATAAACTTCCACAACAATATTATTCTTCTCCTTAGCTAACTTCTTTACCAATATTATGAACAAAGTTACATGATAGTAAGTAGATATTGTGACATTTTAAATACTATAAATTTGTTCTTATGGGAATTATATATATATTTAATATCTTGAAAACAGTTCAAGAATAAAAAAAATATTTTTTATAAAACGTTTAAGAAATTATGCATGCATTTTTAAAACCACTTTTTGGGGTTTTATAAGTTCATAAATAACATATTTGTGATTTTGTAAAATTTTGAGCGGTCGCAACACTCAAACGAAATGGGGTACCAAATTAGGCTTGAACTAATTAGAGACATATTTACACGATACATGTTTGTACCAAGTTTGAACTTATTTCAAATCATTTCGCCAGTAACAAATAGTGCAAGATGTTGATCGAACATTCCTAACGGAATTTTATTTTAATCGATATACAAAAACCGTTCATAATGCAAAACAATTGTATTTTACAAAATGTGTGTGAAATGCTATAGGCATTCCGAATCACTTTTACATGTTTTTTAGGTCCATAAATAGGCCTGTTATATAGTATACATATGCAATCTTAAACATAGGGTGGTTTTGTGCTCTGGAAGATCGTGTTTGGAGAAAATGTACTGAAGTTTTCGGTAAACGTATACACAATCTAAATAAAAACAATAATTGTAATTGTGTATTCCTGTATTATTTTCTGCGTTTATTAAATAATTCAAAAATTCACAGCATGTATTTATAGTAAACAGAGCGACAGCAAAATTAGTACTCGAAAGCTAGATACAGCCGAAGATTATGCTATGATATATTTATGTGCTATTAAACAGTACAAAAAGGCAGTTTTTCTGAATTCCAAGCAGTAGTGAGGTAACCAAATACAATTTTTAACATAAGCAAACATGCAATGTTTCAACCTCAAAAACCTCAATTTTTGTTTTATTCAACTAAATGTTTACAGTATAATCCTCAAAATTTGTATATTGAACGTTTTCTGTATACTTTTATAGTATGAAGGTTTTATGATTAATATCCTATATCATTTTTTAAGTGGCAAAATTACGGAGTATATACGCTTTTGTATGGATAACACGGCTTTAGAACTTGTACTAAAAAATTAGTAATTTATTTTTGATATTTATTGACAAAATAGTCTAGGATGCTCTTCTGCACGTGTATATTCCAACGTAATCCGTTTATTGAATACTTTTTAATTATTTTGTTTAGCTATGTTTATAGTTCATCTTGGCATGTTTATATTCTATCGTCCAAGCTGTGGTTGAGGATTTATCAGACACATTTTATGATTGTTAAATACAAGTAAGAGTTCATTTAGAATATGAAACCAACTTTTTTGGATCTTTTCAGATGGATGTGGACTCGGATTACAGAAGTCAAGTCTTTTATAGTGTCAGAGTTCAGTCGCTGCAATGAGTGGAAGGTGTAATGGAGTAAAACTCAACATTTACATTGAGCAAACCCTTCCCAACATAGCTTCGTTATGTGTAGAAAGCTCGGTTACTACGACGTGTTTTGGGATCGTGTATGAAACATCGCAATACAGTTGTTATGCACCTAATGAGATAATACCATCTCGTCATCTACATTACACTGGGTGGATACCGAAAAATAAAACAGAGCGATTTCACGGTATAGGTATATCTGATGTGAAACAACATAAATAGTTCGTTTTGAACGACATTGTGGTTCTGAACGCCAGCTTTTTGTGGATCTGTTCAGACGGAAGTGTACTCCAGATTGTCAAGTTTGTGGTAGTGCCAGATTTCATACGTTGCACTATGTAGGTGAAATGGATAAAAAACTCAAAATTATTGTTGATAGTTAAACACCTGACGAATAAATACATGATTACATATGCGTATTTTCTGTGACCCCGATTCAAATCTAAAATGCTAAATAGATAAGTGAAGTGCTAAATAAACATACATATTAAAGTTTTTAATACAAACAAATAAGACAGCATAATAATACTGAAAATTTTGAGATCCAAACGTACCGTATCGCGTGCTCTAAAAGCTATTCCGTTGAGAGTTGAAAGAAAAACAATACTTACTTTGGGATGTTGCGGAACCGGCGAAAATCCGCTTTATACAAAGTTTCAAACCTTCCACGAATCTGAGCTGGCGTATAGAGGAATTGCTTTTATTCTCTAACAATATTTTTATTCTCAATTTAAAAATAAATATAAGCCACGTTTATGATTCATCACAAAAAGTATTGGTTTATCTTAAATCTTGCTTACATTAACTGCTTATTCTGTTATAGGCTTTTTCTCAGCTGTTAGGTTTGGAACATATTTATATTAAATTTATACTCCAACTTCCCTGTTAGTAAAACAGGCGGAAAATTACCTATTAATTACACACAAATTTATTAGATATTTGTAATAAACTAATGCGGAGTCACAGTATGGTTTTAATAAATATTCATCTAGCATGAGCCAATAATATAAATAGGCCCATTCCTGCCCCCCTTCCTTTCTATTCCCGTCATCTTGGTTTCTGCCGTGACGATTGCTATTTACCATTGACCTCTGGTCAGCCGTAGGTGGTTGGTCGACGAATTCAGACGATTGTGACCTGTATTCTGTAGTTCAGTTTTAACTATTAGTGTTGTGTTTAGTTTTCATTAAGTGCATGTTTTAGAGCTAGTGAAGTTGATACATAACATTGTGGTTGTGATTCCTGACGTAAGCGTGTCACAACGCTCTGGTATGATTTGTTTGGTATCTCGAAACGTAGTGTTACTGATTTTTTGTCTCGCTGAACGATGGAAAATGTCCGGAAAAATCATGTTTTCTTCAGGTGGAGAAAAGGGTTTTTCAGATCACTTTGCGTGAAATTACAGCATCTATAGTAGGAAATTAAGCGATATTTGTTTAGGCCAAATTTGCTGAAGATAAAAATTTGAATTTGTTAAAGCATGTACCAAACTTACAGTATAATATACTTACGTAGAGTTACATATATTTATTGACGAAATAAATGTAAATTCTTGAGTTTCTTAAATTTCATTTAATTAAAAATATTATTTTCTTAAACAAAAAGTACTAAAGAAATCCTTTACTTTCTGAAGTTAAAACTCACTTACATAATAATAAAGTTTCACATATTTACCTAAAGCAGATATTGTTTGTACCTTATGCCCTAATTTAAGTGTCTGCAATTTCATAAGGAGTAGTGTACAATTTTTAAACTATTTTGTTTTCAAGACATTCGTTTAAAGAGCTTTCAATCTGGCACAAAAATATTTTCGCAACCGATTGCAATTGGGCAGTAGTTGATTACACCACCTTGATAGGCTACAATGATAGGCCTTCATTGATTTTTTTTAAGTAGGCACAACTATATTTCATAAGTTAAAATTTTGTAAAACATGGATCTTTATGAATGTTTATCACATAAACTTGTTCATGGACTATTAATAAGACTAAAATCGTGTATGATCACTAATATACAAATTTATTCTCAGATCATTATTGGAAGCGGTGTAGAAAATTAGGTGTAAGTTATGAAATAAAGCAAAATTGGGCGCACTAGCCATCTATCGTTATAAATGGCATTTACGTAAGTAGATTTACCATTTATTTCCAGTTTCAAGTAAAGGAATCGAGAGGGTCTAGTTTTTTTACCTTTTGCAATATTAAAGGATGAAAAAGAGGAATGTTTACTTAGTATTCAAATTATATTTATATTTGAAACAAATAAAGTAGACTCTCATGTACTAGAATAATGATCATTAATTGATTCTGACAGAAATACAAATGGCAACAAAATGACTAGTGACATTTAATTAACTAGTGAACCTGAGCTTAGTGATCAATTCAGCCAAATTTATTGCTTAATCCCCCGTACGCAAAGTTACATTCTTAACATATAATTTTGGACGGAGGTAGTTAAGGCCATGGATCATTTTGGAGATTTTTCTCTCATTTTCTCAAAGCGTTAAAAATTTATATATAATTCTTTTTGTTTGTTGCACAATTATACACCATATGTATAAGTCAATTATAGTTCAGGTTAATATGAATAATTTACTCATAAATATCCAAGTATTAAAAACGCTAAACATAAAAATAACAAATAATTTAGTTATTTAAAATAATTAATATATGTTTAAGCAAAATAAACTTTAAATATTTGTTAAAAATATGTTTCCTCAATTTCAAAATTTGTTTACGTAGTTATTAGAGGAAATTGTTTCGCTTTACAATGTTGCTGAAGTTGAAGAAAGGAAAACACCTTTACTTGTTAGTCACTTCCTAATAACTGTGTGGATAATATAAATAATTGCTATGCTTTAGACATGTTACTGTTAACTATGCTATAAATAGCAGGAAACGTAATAAGTGGTTGTTTCAGAGATTACTCCTCACTCAAATAACAGTACTCTATTGTATCTCTCGTAAAGTAGGCACATTTCAGTATCACAGAATCGATACAGCTTTGTAAACTGTTTGGGTGTACCGTCGAATAGTTGTGTATACGAGGTTGTTGTTTAATGTACCACAGATCTCTACGCTGCGCTGTGACGTCATATCTCCTACTCCCCCTCAGCAGCTTACCTCATCCATCACTGTCTCAACACAGTTTGTTTACTTAGTGACATGCTTACTTTAGTAATAAACAAAACCATACTCATATAATAGCATAAAAGGCAAATCTCAACTATTTGTGATCTCATTAAAAGTGTATTAAGGATTTATTGGCTAAATAATAAGCCGAGTTTTCCATTAACCTAATTAACTCGATAAAACATAATATGCCGTTTAAATCCTCTGGAGCCTTTCTTGGCTAATGTATGATTATATAAAGTAATTTTCTCATACAGAAACGATCAACAGTTATTTATATTACCCTGTGTTCAAGGAAGTATCTAAATGTCGTTTACGTTCATATCTAAAACAATTTATTTACATCTGAACAAAACTTTGAGGTCATTTTTACATTCGATAGTGTTAAAAAATATTTCAATTAATTTTGAATTGAAATGTAGTATTGCCGAAGATCACATAGTTACACTAAAAATTGACAAAACTGTTAATTAAATATAAATACTGTTTTATAGGTCTTAATTTTTTAATTAAATAACCACTTCTAAAATTATAAATCGAATTTGTCTTAACTATCCATTTGAAATATTGTTCAGAAGCAAAAATTAAGCAAACATAAAGGCCACATTTTGTGATATAAAGTGACTTGTTCAATCACTCAGTTACTGTTTCTTCGCTCTACCGATAACAGGCATAATCTCTCTTTCTATATTGACACTGTCTACATTACAAAGTGCCATTACTGATAGGTATTTAAATATACCGTAGAAATATAATTAAAATTTAAAATTCATAATGAAATTTTGAAAAAAAATTTACTTTATGACTTTTTAAAGTAAATATTTGTCTAAAATATTAAAATAAACCTGTCTTGAGTTTCTTATTTAATATTAGAAAAAGTTCCGATGGGTTTTAATACTTCAAAATTAAAAGCACTTTTTCAATACTAATGGGTGTTACAATAATTAATTATGCCCTAGCATTATAAGTTAAGGTTGTATTTGAATTATTATTATATTTTTATATTATTTTTTTACTTATATCAATACATTAAATAACACCAAGAACAATATACCTTTAATATTTTGGTACAAAATTCACTAAACAGGAGAGTATTAACAATCACTTCGTACATATGGGTTTTAATACTTCAAAATTAAAAGCACTTTTTTAATACTAATGGGTGTTACAATAATTATGCCCTAGCATTATAAGTTAAGGTTGTATTTGAATTATTATTATATTTTTATATTAATTTTTTTACTCATATCAATACATTAAATAATGCCAAGAACAGTACACCTTTAATATTTTGGTACAAAATTCACTAAACAGGAGAGTATTAACAATCACTTCGTACATATTTATGTCAAGCACAAGCCAAGTTTCACTTGAAGACAGTAATTCGACAAATACAACCATTATTAAAAATTATACATTATTTGATTAAACATTACTTGCATATATATATATAGAACTGTAACGTAATTTTAAGTAAATAGTTATGCCTTATATTGTCTCCAATAATGGTAATAAAAAGATATAACCAGTAGATACCATAGACAGACAACAAACTAATAAGGTGGCAGCTGAAAGCATTCCATTAATTGAACTTTCATTGTTCTAGATTGCTTGTGATGTTTGTGAATCTGTTCTCATAGACTAAACTCATCACAGATTTAACAACAATGTTTCAACTGACATTGCTAATTTATTGTTAATAAGAGTGATGTATCAACCACAGTGAGAATGAAATATTTGGGATTGGTTTAACCATTACTTAGAAGATAAACTTTTAACTTTGTTATATTTGAAAACATATAATTTACGATGTGTCAAAGACATTTTCCACGAAGATCTGTATTCAGAATCAGCAAGGGAATAAAAAAATATTATATTTACAAACTAATTTTAGCTTTTTACTTAACGTAAGCTTCAAGGAAACTAAGAAGCTTTTATGAAACATTTATGAAAGCAACTATAATTATGGAACGATTTTATACTTCAAATAATAGAAATTGTACCGTAAACTAATGTTATGGTTTTCAGAGATGAAATCTCGTACAATATATTTAAACAAACATAAACACGTATTTAGACTGGTGTATAAATTTATTTTCTAAAACAACGTGAGTTTTAAATATACGTATCTTTACGACCCCTTTACTGCTTGTTTAAATTTCTTGTTAGTTGTCTCTTATCTATGAATACGAACCAAAACTGCTTTTTACCCCTTGATGGTAAAAAATAAGTCTTGGATCTATTATTTTGTAGTAGCTTTGCTTCTCAACATGTAATATTCAGAAAATTTTTAAACCAAGGATTATATTAAAGTTCTTGATTTGTGTTCATAAAATTTACTTTCAGAACTGAATAAACAATTTAGAAAAACTTCTGTTTTTAAAATCAAATGGAATATTTATACTTATTATGATCACTTAATAAACTTGAAACATTATGAGTAGTGTACATGCGCGTAGATAAGTATGGAACAATTAATGCAAAAGTTATAAAAAGGTAGTGTTTATAGTGTAACTATTTTATTCAATAGGTAACCATAATAATAAAATAATTGTTCCGTTTTACTGGAAGTCGGAGTTCCAACTGGTGTATTACAATTAAGTTTCATTTCAAGGGAAAATCTCTTAGTTTCGTGAGTAGTATTTTAACAGATCTCGTGAGATTAGTGCAGGCTGACAGACAGGTAGGTAGGCCGTGGAATATAGGCTCATTTCACAAACTTTGGTTTCTAACGGACGGTAAAATAAATAAGTTAACTTACCATTTGTTTATTTTGAAGCAATCCTGTCACACGTAATTATTTTTACTTGTACGCTTTTTCAACGGACACTAATGGTTGGTGCGTTGTTACATAAGTCATTTATTAGGGTTAAATTGATTTAATAATTAGGAGAATGTGTATTGGGTACCAATTTACTTTCGTCGAAAATATCGTGAGCTGATAGAAAGTGGGTTTCTTTTATATTATTTGACGAGATTAGGAACGACAAAAATAATTCTTCTGACAAATATTTGCATGTAATTCTGTGCTTTAGATGAAATATATGTTTAAAGAAAATTATAATCTCTCTTTTGACCAAAAACACAAAAATTAGGATTAGAGTGAAACCTGTCGAAATAAGAACGGGAAAATATATAGTAAATTTCTTGTGAAGAGTAATACTTACCAAGACCGTTTTTGTCTTATAATAACATTTGCTTTGCATTCATTTTCAACTCCAAAATTTGAATTAACTAAAGAAGTAAAAGTATCTTTTGCCTAACGACTAGAATAGTTTGACTTGATTTCTAATGTACAATGTATGTTTTACAATACATAGAATGTATTTTGACCAGTAGCAATCCACGATCTTAGTTCCTTGTCAAAAACACTTAAAAACTCAAATCTGTGTCATAGATTATTGAGGCAAAGAATTATGTTTTAATAACTCAGATTATCTTCACTATAGCCGGAATTCACTGAAGTCGTTCGGTTGCTTAGCACTTGAGTTAAACTTAAGATTTAATATTCAGAACTGTTTGCCTAAAAGCCAGTTGACTTAAAAAATATATTCTTTAGTTTAGAAGTAGGAATACCAAACCTTGAGTTTCTTATACGTGCAGAACAACCTTAAATTAAAAAAATTCAATTTATTATTTAGTTCAATTAGCCAATTTTAATAGTGGAAAGCGACTTTTTCATTTAAAGATCGTCGATTGTTAAAAAAATTATATATTATTTCTATACTATTTCCTACCAAACCAACTTATAAAACCCTCAGTTAACAACAATACACAATATTAGGCCATAGTTTTAAGGCTGCAGACTGCAGGTTGCACTGTGCGGTGCGCCCGTTCCGCCTGACCCAAATATCCTCTGTGTGTGAAATCGCATATATTCCAATAAGCCACGGTATAGGCAGACACGGCACGGCTCAATTCTCAACTATGTTTCCTGTCATTAAAAGAATTTGGATGGCCCGATTGTTTTCCCGACGTGTGTGAAAGGAATGTAGTTTGTCGTAATCTGAGCAGGCTCGGGATATTAGGGAACGTACAGGTGATTAGGATGTCAGCGCACCTTTGTAACATCCTTGTTACCTTTTATCCTTTTTTGGTTTGTTATAAAGTTTTTAAGTTAAAAAAGAAAACAAATATCAAGAAAAGATAAACATTAAACAAATATTAAATATGATGTTAATCTTATATAACCCTACAACCAAAAGATTTATAGATTTAACATCGTTAGTGTGGGGCTAAACTCAATGTAGCTGACAGTAAAGCCGGCTTTTAAATCGCTGCTATGTACGGGCACGTAATTATTGGGACTGGGCAACACGTTTAGTCACATCCACAGAGACGTGTGAGATGTTGAAGACGGAAAAGAGATAAGAGGGACAGGTACTGGAAACGAATATTGATAAGATCGGGATTAGAGAAGGCTCTTGGACAGAGCTTGGATAATATTGCAGGACTACAGAGACGACACAAGAGATAATGACCAGAGACTGAATCGCCACCACTACAGCTGTTTAGAAAGCGCCGCAAGGTAGTCAGCGTAATGACGTCATGTTCTGAAACAGGCAATTGGAACCACGTCTGAATGTATTCTTTAACTTGCTGGAAATGGGCAGCCACCTTGATGAAGCATATTTGTTTTTAATTTAAAAATTAAATTCATGTTTGTAATTAATTTCAAATATAATAAACCTTCCAGGATTTAGTGTCAAAAAAAGGCGTTAAAAGAACTACTAATAGTAATTATAATAATAATAAATTATCAATAATGTTTAGGAAAATGCTTAGAAATTAATTAACAAGTTAGTTCTGGCCCTTAGGTAACTAAACGGGTAATATAATATAATATAATATCAGATGTACAAGAATAGAGTCTAAAAGAGATTAGCGAACTATTAGAAATACCCCAACATTTGGAATACATCTGGAGGTGATAATGTTTAATAACAACAAGGTGAACATAAAATCCAAAGTTATAGTCGTGGCAGTGTCAATATAACACTCAAACTTCAATATATCACCTTTTTGTTGTCCATAAACTTCTTTTAATATTTCAGTCGAGCTGCTTGCATCCAAGTTTGTTTTTCCATTCTACATGTAACAACTTTCAAATATTTGACGTAATAATTTTCTTTGTTTTGTTACCTGTTTGTTACATATCTCAATACATATTAAAATGTATATATTGAAAATACAATTCAGTTTTGAAGTGATATTTGGTTTTTTACTACAACTCATACTTAGAAATAACTTATTTTTATTATTAGGAACTTAATTACCCTCTGTTTTAAACAGATAATTCTTTATTTTAAGGAAGATTGTACCACATATTTGCTACGGAACAAGCTCGATCCTATTTTACGTAATTATTTCCAGAGCAATGGATACCTTAATAATTAATCACATTATAATCCTCATAAACTATATTTAATATATAGTGAACTCCTAGTTTTTACCCTGACAGCACATAGAGCTGTTAAAACGATTTAAAAATATTTAAACACTGAATATAAAAAATACTCCGTGAAACTAAAAGTAAAAGTAAAGAAATATTCTATAAATATTTTGTACCCTAATTGTTTCGGAAAGAAATTGTTAAATTGTAACTAAAAAAATCATATGTCTCGCTTTATTACTATATTATCAAAATGTAACTTGAAAATATTGCGTGTGTCAGGTGACACGTACAGATGATGGATGTCTTGTTCAGCTATTTCATATTTCACGTCACCTGTCAAATATTGCTCTTTTGTGTATGGAAAAACGAAAGTCTTCAAAGTATTGTTTAAAACAAAATAAATTTAGTCTTAATTATGACAGTGTCATTTCTAAAGGTCATACTCGTAATATCATAAGCCAATCTCACAGATCTAACAATTTAGCTACATGTCTCTGAATGTTTTTGAGAGTGAAGAACCGAAAAAAAGAAAGAAAAGGCAGCGATATTAGCATCGAAGAATATACTAGAGGAGTGGCACCTGTATGAAAGAAGGTTATGAAAGGAAATGGGTCACTCAAATCAACTCAATTCACTCGAGTACATTTTTCTGCTGTCTATGAAATTTTGGTGCGAAACGAAAATATTTTTATGGAGGAGAAATAAATATTAAAGATAGGTTGGATCTCGTTGTACAGTGTTTTATATACAGTTTAGGATTCAACACCTTGGAGTGCCATGCACATAATCTAACTCAGTATTCCTCATATAAAAGAAGTTTCGTGCATAATGTCAAGTCTATAGGTTAGTTATTTTTGAGATATTGAGCAGACAGAAATTAAATATCTCCTGCCTCACAAATGGTAGGCTCCAATAAACTTCATCCAATAACATAAATTTAAATTTTTAAAAGCTTGATTGGCTAACCGAAACGGAATTACATACCAAGCTAACTTAGCCGAGGTAGCCTATGTATCATATCAATCTATTGATTGGGATTTTGGAAATTATCGTTTCTACAAGCCGCGTTATATCATACATTATTTCATATAGCAGGAAAAATTCTCACTAACTCACTTAGTCACTCATCACAAATTCTCAATTTACCGATATATTTATATACTTGAAATTTGAAACATGGATGCTTCATTAATTAGATAGCAAAACGAAGACAATTTCATAAATATAAAACATCCAAAAGGTTGAAATGAGGTGGCAGCCCTTAGAAGAACAATATTTTTTCCTTCTGACCAATGCCCTCATAAAACACACACACACGCACACATATAAATATAATTTCATAAAGATCAAATATCCCGAGGGGTTAAAGTGTAGTTGTGACTTCTAGAAGAACTATATTTCATTTTTCAACTTCTCGATGTACTCAACATATACATAGAGACAATGTTCGGTGAATTTCTGCATACATTTCCCGTAATTTCTCCCGATAAGACAATCAATTCTATTAGAAATTGATACGAACTAAAATTCAATCCGTAAATTTGAAACTTAGTGACCGATAACATTCATAATACAATCAGACTCTTGAAAACACTTTTAATAGTTTTGTTACAAATAAATACATAATGCGATGCAAGTATTAATTATCACGAGAATCCGCTTTCTGTCGGCAAAGTACACTTGTTATTGAAATAGTTAAATAAGCACTCTTCTTGGAGATAGATGTACCAAGTTTCACAGTGATAAGTTGAACACATCAAACTCTCATAACTCCATCTCAAGGGCTGTTTCAGTTTATTATAGTTTTCTTTGGTTGAGTGATGAGTGTGTATTCACACGACCCCTCTCTCCCCCTTGCAACTCGCTCCAGTTCTCGTATACTGTTTTTATCTACTTCAACCTGCAATATACTCTGTTTAACGCATGTAGAACTGTACGGGTACTCAACGAATTCGATTTTAAGCAATGTACTCTGTCCCCTTCCTGATATTTAAAGTGTTTTATATTAATTACACGCTATTCTATAAACTATAATAGAGAATAAATTATCTTTAAAAAAATGTATAGTATATATTAAAATGTTTTTACCATTATTTTGTTTTAAATATTCCCGCAACTAATAAAGAACATAGTTGGGATATATTGATGGATTATTTGTTTACAATATTTTATGGTATATATATATATATAATATATATATATATATATATATATATATATATAAAGGCACAGCTTATTGCTCAGCCAGGAGTAGCACAATTTATTTCTGTCTGTCTGTGTTTTGGTCTATCTGGCCACAAATGTTTATTCATGAATTTCGAACATAAAACAAAGGAGACAGTCAATGTTAGAGTAGTAACATACGGACTGGAAATTTTGCGCAAAGGTTAGTTTTTAAAAATCGGAATTTGAATTATATGGATTTTTTATTTTATATCAGGTGGCAAGATATATAAACAATTTTCATATGCAGGCTTTAAATTTTGCATGAGGCTGTAAAGGATTTCTACATATCCAAGTAGGAGTTCTACGATGGTGCGCTGATTAGGCTTCAGAATTTATATGTTTACCTGTAAGGAGAACGTAAACTTATTTTCTGTATAATTGTCCGTGTGTCGATCTGTCCACAGGACATCTCGAGAATGAAATTATCTATAGACTTCAAATGTTGCTTGCAACCTCAGAGAAGCCTCTTAGTATCAACCAAACACTTGGTAGTTAAAATACCAAACACAAAAGGCTATTAATCTGTTTAATAAACACAATAAAGAATAACGAGATAAAGATAGTTAACTTCAACTATAGGGGTCAGAAATTATTCTTGTATGTTGTTTGTTGATGTCGTAATAACGTGATATAACTATATTAATTTAAGTAAACATCTGATTGAACTATCTAAACTGAAGTATAAAAATATTACCTAGGAAATATTACTCAGTTTTAATTCTTTTGAAACCAGTTTGATGTTCTCTCATTCCATACCCCCAAACAGCGTTGTCAGGCTTTTATAGATTACATTATTATGAAAATATTTTTAATCGATTTATAAAAAAAATAATTGTTTTTTTAAAGGTGTCAATGGCTTTTTACTCCTATGCTACTAGCGAAATGCATCTCTTGGCAGGAATACGCTTATCAAAATATTACGAAACCTCCCTTTTCATTTCCCTACTTCTTAACAAAATTATTTTAATAAAAATCGTATTTTTTTATAAAATATACGAAATATATAATTTTATGCTTTAATATTAAAAGAACTATATTTTTAATTCAACCATTAGAATCGGAAAATAATTTAGTCTAATTGATAATTAGTGCCTAATAAGTTTGGTTTTTTGTTATTAAAGTCACGTTGAATGATCTGTAGGAAGTTTTATCACTTTGAACGAGTGAAGATATGGGATGTAATGGGTATTTTCCAGGAAGGATGGTTCACTGCAACTGGAAAGACAGCCTTGCAGTTTTATTTATCCAAAATCTAGGATTGTTTATTACTATTGATAATTTAATTACGGGTTAAAATTAATCTTTTTCTATCAATGTTCAATAGAAATAGCACAACGTAACAAACTAGTATTATTTTATTATTAACTATATTATTATTCTTTATTTGAAATTTGTGTTTGACAATGGAAAGAATATGAGAGAAACGTGTACTTACATTGAAACAATTCAATCAGTAACAGTACTTTTTGAGATCTTAAATCTGACCTCTTTTCAGGTAAATAAATAAACTAATGCATCACTACAATCTAGGGTAAAATAAACGAAACACTCCAGAGCGTTGGAACACGCATAAGTTCAGGAAACACAACAGCCATGTAGTGTGTCTATTCCATGTATAATAACTTTAAAACATGCACTTAATAAAACTGAACACTAATTATTATAACTGAACTACTGAATAGAAAAATAACACCTGAATTGATGAATAGTTTTGTTGTAAAATTGGATGTAGATCATCATCACTTGTTATATTATATAATCTCTGTTCCGTTTTCAGTATGTCTAGAAGCAAGTAACGTTGAGCTCGAATGCAATTTTGTTATTACTATGGTATATGGCACCATTTAAATAGTATTTGTAGGGGTATGGAAACTATAACATTACCATTAAAAAAACGTATTTATAGCTATAAAGAGAATACATTTTCCTTAATTAGCATATGTGGATTTTAAATGCCACGTATGTAATTTGGTCGCATAAAAGGAGATCACTAATTGAAATATCATTAAACATTGTAAAATCTATGTTATATTATTACCTCTATTCTCATATTTTCTCTTCATTTTATTTCCAATATTTAAGTAATACTTGTTTTCGTTTAATACGTAATATCAATAAATATATACTTATTGTTAATATAATGAGGTATATCATTAGCTTAACGTACACAGTATATTTTCTAATTAATGTTTGTTAAGTATGGAATGAAGGAACTCTCTTAATTGAGCATCAGTTTACATAGAAGCTGAGCGAGTTTCATGTAAAACCAAATTAATGTGACTTAGCACTTTAATTAATTAGAATATGACTTCTTTTCAGAACTTTATTTCAATACCTAATAAGTTAAAGTTGAAAGTAAAAGAAACAAGTAAACAACACTAGTAAATATTGTGAAAATTTTTTTATAATTTTTAACGTTAGTAATAAAACGTTGTTTAATAATTTCATATGTTAAAAATCCCATTCGAGGTTAACGTAAACATTTTAGTTAAGAAAGAACATTTTAAAATTATATATGAAGTTTATTAAATTAAATTGTCTCAACCACCACAAATATTGATGCTGCTCGAATTTTAAATTTCATTGGTAGGACAATATTTTGCTACTATAAATGCATTTCTTTACCTTTAAATAATATAAAGTCTCTATGTAAGGCCTGAGATTTGTCTGTATTGACTCATTATCTCTTTAAAAGTTAATGGGAATATCTCTATGATGAAGCGTTTAATACTCAACGAACTATTGGGCACTAAGGAATTATGAAATTAGATTATAGCAATAACATAGATAAATTTAAAATTCTAACAAATCCACAATACTCTAAAAACTGTCAATTGGCTCTGAGAAACATCATCCGATTTGAAAATGTTTTACAATTTCGTACGGCTCATTTAATATAATGTAATATGGATTATTACTAAAAATACACATTCAATCAATAAACCTCTTTGGATATGAAAATAATTACATTGTGCAATAATGATCATATTTGCAATGAGTTACAATAACTTCCCACACGACAAGCTATTATAAGAAGCAATGCAGACGAGTGTGGGTGCTGGGTCAGCATTATCCAGTACCGGGAGGAGACAGCTACTTAACGCTTAATTTCTTCGCTATTAGCTTTAATATTAAAATGTGAAAAAATTAGGTGGCGTAATTAAGGATGATGCCATTCGTGCAATATTATAAAAAATACAGTTCAATAAAATATACTTCTCTTTTCAATATCTAGTAAATTAGTCATTTAATTCAATCCTTGGTATACTTGTCCTCTACAACCGATGATGTTTTTATTCAAAACAGAAACAAAAAACTCAACCCACCAACATAAACTACAAGAAATTTAAATGAATTAAAATCTATTTCAATTTGTATCAAAAGAATACTCAAAAATATGAAATTAATTAATTTTTTTCTCCTATTAAAAGGCCATACAGAATTATATTAAAGAGAGTTATTAAAACTAAAATTTTTAGAATAAAATTATCCAATTAAATTCTACTCGTTTGCTCTTTACTTTTGTGATTATTTTGAAATCCCATTTACTCCTTATCTTCGTAAAAATGTTTCGTTTGGTCGAAACTGAAACAAATATCCAAGGGTAGAAAATAGAGCGATCATAATAAAAATAATGGAAACAAACATTAATTCAATGTTATACAATTTTCCCACTTTGAACATTTTATTACAATACCAACTTATTAAAAACTATGAACAGCATCACACCTATAACAGAAATAAAAGGAGAGAAGAAATAATACACGTTCTTCTATTTTCACCTCTAGAATTTAAGAGCACTTTTGATACGTTGTTTCTGATTTTCAACGGCACTCTCTTCAATTCAATTGCTAATGCTATAGTTATTAGTATCTATAGAGACGTATGTATAAAATTGGCCTTGCAAAATCTGTAGCTATGTTATCAAAATCTGAGGTTTTCAACAGTTTACATTTATTTAGCTTCAAATGAATTTAGAAAATATGCACAACAGTAAAAATCCACGCAAAACACCTATATAAATGTTTCAATGATTTACATGGTTACTAAAAAATTAACTTTAATAGTAAGATATATATATACTAATCCCATTTACAACGTGTTGTACTTCCCACACGACAAGCTATTATAAGGAGCACTGTAGACGAGTGTGGGGGCTGGGTCAGCATTTTCCAGTGCCGGGAGGAGAGAGCTACTTAACGCGTAATTTATTCGCTATTACCTGTAATACTCAAATTTGAAGTGAGCGTGTATATATATATATATATAATATATATATATATATATATATTCGCCTGGATAATGTTCCAAACAGATACTACTTTAACAAGTAAGTCACAAAATAAAGTATTTTTAGAGAAGCTGTCGGGAAATCCTAATACTCTTAAAATATTTAAATTATTGATGAAATAACAGATTTATTAGAAGTATAGACTGAAAATGTGTATTCAATCATAATGTTCATCTAATTAAATTACTTATAATATATTACAATTCTTCAATGTTTAATTATATGTAATAGTTATGTAACAGTTAAATAGCAGTTAAATATATAGCAGTTATATATATTTATACTATGTTATTAATTAAACATTAAAACATATTTTCTTAAATATTATAAACCGATTTCTTAAATAGTTTACAAATAAGACAAGAAATATGAGATATATTAAACTAAGTCATGTTTTATTATTCGTTCCAAATAAATTTCTTTAATAATATTATATCAAGTTAATTAATGATATAAAGCATTAATTTTAATATTCTGGTAGCCAATAGTTAATTAAAAGTAATAAATATAAAAGCGCACAACCTTGTTTTTGTGAAATCGATAAAGATATTTCCTTTAAGAAAGGCATCATTGTCACACGCGTTAATGTTTGAATAATTTACATAAACTAGAAATGGAAGATATCAAAATAACATTTTTCTCAGAACACATTATTTTAGCTTGATATACTTAAAATAAATTGTATGATACATAATTAGCAGTTATATCGCACCAAAAGAATAAAACTCATTAAGCGTTTTTAAGCGTGGACTGAATCAAAGTTTAACATTAATTTGAAAGAGATTTACAATGTACTATAATCTTAGATTTAAGACAAAGAAACATTAATAAAAATAAATAAAATACTAGTAATATAAAATATAAGATTGAAAAATGTCGTGGTACATGCTTGCAATTTGGCAGGCAAGAATGTGTACACAAGAGATAACATTGTGAGATTTTATTGAATATCGCACTTTTTGGACTAAAAACGAAATATAACTATTTATAACGTGCATAATCCTGTGTGTCAGCGTTTAAACGTAACATGCTATAGCACAATGGATTACATACGCTTCCTGAAGTGCCTCCTTTTTATACTTGACGCTGCGGAGTAAAACTTTCTGAATCCTAAAACCGGCTTCCAAGAAAGGCCAAAGGACTACTGTGAGCTTCCTGTTATTAAATTTGCTCTCCGATTTGACAATGTGCAAACACAAAAAACAGAAGAACCAATGTAAAGTGAACAATTAGTTTCAAGACAAGAGGTTCAGAAGTTTCTTAGACAGTACTGCGCTATATACTGTGGGGCATATCGCAGCATGATAAGAATGAGGACAGCATGGTAAATATAAATGTATGTATAAAGGCACTTTTTAGAGTTGAAACAATTTCAGTTTTAGTATTGCTACGAAGGAAAATTATTTAAATTTGATATTTAAACTTTAAAAGTCTATTACATATTTTAAAGGCTGCCACATATGAACAGATAGAGAAAATGTAAACTTTAAATATCAAACATATTTGTTAATATTATATTTCATACGTATTGCCAGTGATGACTTCAATTTCTCCAAGATTAAACATTTTTCAAACTTTAAAACCAATCAAATTGTCTGTGTTGCACATTTTCTATAAATGTGCTTAAAAATAAGCTTTATAAACTATTATCCTACGATATTACTGTTAAAACACAGGTGTGAATTAAACACATATTTAAAGAATTTTGGTAGAGCCAGCAAATGCGGTTTACATTAATTACCTTTATATTCCACAAACTGTACCGAGACCTTAAAAATGAAAGAAAAAAAACCCAATGTTAAATTTTTAATTTAAAAAAAATTACCTCCGCCGCCAAATTGGGTGATTTTTCAAAGCTGAAAATAATCATTGTTATTAATTCTCAGGGGTTTTTAATAATTCAGATGTTAAAATCTCTAAATATAGAAGAGTGAGAATTATATTAATGCATTTAAAAAAAAAACTTCCATAAAATGTTACCTCATTAACTGGGCATACTATTTAGTTCATGAATTCTTAAATTATTAGCAATTTTGTTACTAGTATTTATTATTGAAAATTTTAGACTAAGCTTTGCAAAATATGTAATTATTTCTTAATTGGTTTAGTTTAGCTTATTATTTTATTAATTTATTTTAAAATATTGACAATTCACTTGTATATGCTGAAAATTACAAACCAAAGTGAAGCTGATAGTAAATAGACAAAAATAAAACACATGCTTCAGTAGTATAATTATAAAAAAGACACGACTATACGACAGCTAATAGTCTCTAAGAGATCTTGTACTTTGGATTCAACCATCATGTTGACTGACATGGTCTATAAAATACCCTAGTTTGACTTTTTCACTAAGTGTACTTAGCTATATAGCCAGCACCATTCTAAGATATAATATTTGGAATTCTACGAGACTCGAAATCCTCCTACACCTGAGTAACCTGTATTGAGAGACTACTTACTGGTAGAATCTGGCTTTGTGGATTATTTGGCATGTAATAGTCATTTTACTCGAAGATAAATATACTAGATATCTTAAAAAGTAATTGTCTCACAAAAATAAAGTGTCTTTGTCTAAATATTCAAATTTGTATCTTTTATCTATAAATTTGACCAATCAAACTATAAAATAAATATATTCGATCCAAATTTCGATATAGTTAAGTATGTGTACAGAAGTTTGTAATTAACTGTAAAGTGCTACTATGATAGTAAAAACGTTGCAAAAATAAGTAATATAGGGCATCTTAATAATTTTCTATTGCCTCACCCTTATTTCAATTAATTACGCCACTGCCTCAGAAAATTATAATTTCAACACGATAAACTGTAAATGGAGACAAATCATAACACACCTGTTGGTAAACATTAATTATAAATATTTGCTCATTAAGTTTTCTGCAATTTGATTTGTTCAAATAATTTGCTTTTAACAGTATTAACATTATTAAATAAGTTTCAACTGAGTCTACCTACATTTTAAACTAGCGTGTAGTTCTTTACAGTCTAATAATATATATTTTGTTTTCACGTTAGAATAAAATATACAATATTGTATGCATGCGTTTTGAGAAAAATCGTTTTGAGAAATAATAATATTAAAACTAAATTCTTAGAAAGAAATAAGAAGTTTAACTAAAACTTAGTGTAAATATAATTATACTAAGTTTCGTTGTTGAAGTCTGGAAATCTGCGTTAGCCAAGTTCGTTAGTCGTTTTATTATAGTATATAGTGCTTCATTGTTTATAGTAGAAGCTGTTCGCATTCATTCTATATTTTAACTTGTTTAATGCATATCATAGACAAGAATTATAATATATACTAAAAATTTTCAATAACGTAAAACTATCTTTACTTTTACTAATTTCGTTATCTGATTCTTATAAAGATAGATGATATCGGAGTTAATGTGTTATATCTTTCGGGATTTAAATATTGTAAAACGAACTTTTAATACGCGTGATTTTTAAATTTCCTAATAATTTACAAACACTATTCATATTTTTATTTATTGATATCTCGAATGGTTTTAAGATAGACCCAACTTGGTTTAACAAACAAAACTTGGTCCGAATTAGTAATTGAAAGGTTTCTTCAAAATGTCATGCATATTAAACATTCATTCTCGTACAATTCCAAGATAATAAAGGTTCTTAGTAATGATTGAAGTAGAAAACATATTTTTTTAAATATACTCACTGATAAATTCTTTGACATACTCGTATTTTGAATTGGCAATGTAGTTCTAACTGTATTAAACCCCGCACAGTACTCAGACAATAACATAATTGACACTGGTGTCTTCTATTTTTAAGAGGATGCTACTCGCTAATACTTTTCTCTTATGTAAGTTAAATCAAAATCAGCCGCTAAAAAATTTAAATCTTATATTTCTTTATAATATATCTATATATTTATTACACCTATGTTTTTTACGTATCAGAAATTAAATCGCTATCATCATTCGTTACCGTATATTTCATAAGTAATCATATTTTATGATCATGGTTTTAATTTAAACTCATAAAAAGGATTATTTGACTCCCATATTAAAACTGATTTCACAACAGAGATCAAATATTTCTTTCGTGGTGAATGAAAATTTCAAAGTACACGCTGTTAAAGTGTCAAGTAATCAAATATGTATTATGCAAATTTTACCAACTTAAGTTTCATTTCACTCAAATATACTTAAATTTATTCAGCAGTTTTAGTACAGACTGTTAGATTTGAAATAGATTTTGGAAAACCTAAATGTAGATGGTAAAAATCATAGTTGTTTCTTTGTTTTGCATAACGCTTTTTATACAGTGCTCTATGCATAGCTTGAAAAAGTAAAGGATTAGGAACATAGCACTACATATAACATTGTTGTATGAAATAAGTCTAGTACATGGTCATGATATTGTTTGAACACTAATATGTTAAACGATAAATAGAATTACTGAAATTATTCCAAAAGCAGATGTCCAAAAGCGTCTCCTTGTTACAATTTGTGTGACTTTCTTACATATTTCCCTTTAAAAATACAAATTGTATCCAAACTGGTTTTTTTTCATCTTGCGAAAAACAATACCATAAATAAATAATGCCAAGACATTTCATTGTTTGCGAGAATTTTCGTTCTCTAAGAGCAAACCCAAACACAATCAAATTAATATGCAAACAATTTCCAGGTAATGAATGACCTACTTAATGGACTCGCTTTGTGCCATCACGGTTACCAGTCCTCGTTTAGTACGTAACAATAAACACAATACTTGGGTAATGCAGTCAGTGTCACAAAGGTCATTGTAAATGATAATATCCGTGTTTGTGCTGCAGTCACACAGAGATGTGAATGATTGTTAACTCGCATGTCATGTTATGTTCGTTTTGCATTTAATGTCTGTTTGTGTTTATGTATGTCCTGTCATACATGAACACAAACAGTACACTTCCATTGCTGTTGTGGAAGTTTCCAACTAACTGCAACATAGCTAATTTAACTGTCAAGAACTTGCAATGATTGCACACGGCACAAAAGCGAGCACGAAAGTTACTTACAGGTTTCAATTTTCAATAACAGAAAGGTACACTTTATATTTCTTTTTATTTACATATTTAATACAGATGAATATTCATTTCAACCATACTGTATGTTATGTAAAAATTTTTATATTTTATAAATAGCTTGAAATTAAATTATAATTTAATGTAGGCTAAAATTTTGTAGTGTAATTTCATTTAAACCACTGTTATTTTTACTTGTAAAAGATCAACAAAATATATGTTTTCATTTTAATATCTAATGCATACTGTATACACATAAACTTTACCCGTACAGCAAAACTCCGTGCTATATAATTAAAATACCATTAATCACAAAACTAACGGGTAAAATATAATAAAGCTCACATATAGAAGCTGTCTTGCAATTATCTAGTCTATTATTATTAGGGTCTTTAGATCTCACAATTGGAAGCAAGATCTGAGATAATATGATGTTCTAATAGAACTAGCAAGTTAGTAACCTTAGGGAAACAAGCTAGAAAAGAGTTTTACGGATTACTAAGCGATTTTAAAACTCACTTACAAAAAACACACAGGAATATCATGAGTACCAGTGCTCTTGTTGATTTAATTCACAATTATTATATGGGTTTAAAAATTTTAAATGTTCTTATGAGCTATTTTTTGTATGCTTTAGAATTTCTTAGAGAATCAAGAAGTATTTGCACAATTCAAGGGTTGGTAAGTAAATACAGAGCTTCTGAAGATAAAAACGTAAAAATAATATGAATAAAGTCTAATTGCTAAATAACCAAATCTTTATTTAGCTATTTAAAAAATCCTTATTGATCCACCGAATCTTTCAAAATAGTCTTTATTATGCTTCTATTATTAACTTTGGGCTGACGTTTAAACGTACCTACCCAGCTAATGGTAAGCATTGTAAGTAATTAACTGCAGGTAAGGGAAACAGGTACTTTTTTCGTTCACGTTCATGTTATGTTATCTCAATAAATAAAATATAGGTATAAGAGTGGACTATGTTTTTAACATGGGTCTCTGGTAAATAGACCACACACCCCTTCATAACTTCAAAGACAGTGGTACCTCTTTTGATGTTTTCTTACTGTCGTAGACAATGTGGGCTACATAAAAGCACATATCGTAGCTAACTATTTCAACACATAAGGCCTGTTTTATAAATTTTGTAAATATTGCCAAGGTTATCTATTTTTAAATTTGTTTTTGGAATAAATTTTCGTTTCATTATTGGAGTTTCTTATAGAGTAAGTTAATTGGAGTAATTTCACTCCATTCACGCCACCGCGAAGTGGCAAGCGCCGTCACAGCCGTCGCTTCACATTTACGGCCGTTGCTCCGCAACCGTCCATTATTTTTTTATAGGGCCTAGTTTAAACTATCGTAATTCTCCATGAAATTTCCTATACATATCATATAGTATAGCGTGTATTCATGTTACTAATGTTTGCTGGCTTAAATGATTCCGACGGTTTTCGTATGACCTGGCGGCAGACGAGAGAACAGCTGTCTACTCGTCTCGTCGCTGTTTTGTTTGGCGACTTTGCGTACTGTTATTGTCAGTTATAATTATTGTTTATCGCGTTGTTCGTGTTACCGGTAAATGTTTAGGTTATTCGTTCGTCATGGAAAATGTTGGGGTACTTTGGGATTATACCGACTACACCAGTATGAGGAACACAAAACAAATAAATTTATAGAAAAAAAAAACATTATAGAACGAAAAGGCAACTCTTCAATTACAAACTTATAATGATTATTAATTGTTAATGGGTTTCCTGTGATGCCCAGAAAGCAGCAATATCAAGGATGAGTGAGTCCTAGTGGATTTCCGCCTTCAGCAGCAACTGCCGACCGCAACGCATATTTTAGATATAGGCAACTAGTTTTAGATCCATCACCAATCTATTACACACACAGTAAAACACGGAAGTACAACAAAGCGACAGACACTTCGGTACGAAAAGTACAAGAATGCGGCGCACAAGCTGAAAGGGCGGCGAGAATCTGTAGTCACGTTATCTACTAGATCGCTCGACTTTGACCTCTATCTAAGGATGGGGAGGGGTTTGCGATAAGACAATTCCTGTTTTATATATTACGAAATATACTGTGCTATGACAAACTAAGCCACTATTATACTATTATAGGCCCTACACTACTGGGAGGAAAAGACAAGCCCTTCTAATGACTCGGGATTAAAAAACCAGTTTATACATAGATTTAGTTTTTCCCATCTAACTTTTTTGTTCTTGTAAAATAGAAAAAAATGTATAAGAAGTAATTTGTTTAGAATAAAATTGTGTATATTCTGTGAATTTGACATTATTTTGTAGCTCCAGTAGTTTCAAAGTGACGGACAGTAGAACTTAAAAATTATTTTTTCTAAAAAAATGTTTTTACACATCTACAATGATATTAATCTGGAAAATATAATGGTAAGGGTACCAAATATTATATTTATTCTTATTCTATAGTTCATAAGAAAAACAAAAGTATATAATGTTGCTAGGTTATCACTTAGATAATATTTTCTAAAAATAAGTTTATTGATCACGGCAATTTTTACCCAAAACGGCTGCCACTGAGACCACAAATGACCGCCACTTATAGGGTTAATCAAGTAAGAGGGTTAACAAAAAATTGCTATTAGTTTTCTCTATAAGGTAAAAGCGAGTTTATTTGAAAACCAAATCCTTACCACTTCCATGATGAACTAGACCATATTGATTCACAGAACCCATATCCATTACATTCAACTCAATTGGCTGACTTAATTTTAATCATGCAGTGTATTGAACTGGGCTAGTAGATACATTAAAAATCCTTCAGGTGTGCAATGTAAATAAATACTTGAGGTTAAAAAAACTACATTTATGTGTACTTATCTCTTTAGGTACCAACAAGTTTCCGAGCTATTCGCAGAACTATCCTGATAAAAAATCAAAACAGAATAACTAAAAAGAATTATTTTTTAAATTTTTACATTGGTGTTATGAGTAACCACGATCGCTACGATAAAAATCATAGAACAAACATATTTGTACACATAATTGAGTGAGGAGACGTAGCAATCACTCCTTTTAACGTCCCTAAAATCTATCTAGCAGGAATCGTTTGATGTCGAAGGGTTTCGTCACGTTTTTAAAAATAAGTTTTTATAAAAAAGCTGATGATCTGTTAATCCATATATTTGTTGTTTCTTTTATATTTATCAAAATTTTATAAATGAAACTAGCAACATTAAATTACATTTATAGCTACGATCAAAGTTTAGTCAAATAAAAACTGCAGTCTAGAACAATAGTTAGTCGTAACTTCTTAAATTTAGTTTTTAGTTTAATTATTTTTAAAGAATTAACTTTATTAAAATGTTTAGAAGTGGACATTTCAACAAAACTGTATTATTGAAAGAACGAGAAAGTATTCTTTCAAAGAAATATATAACTAATTGTTATATATGGACTATTACAGTTAGTGGTACAAATGTAGATATTATTTATTACCGTTTTAAGATATTGTTTAAAAATTGTCGCTGTTTTAAAAATTATTTAAAAATTTTCACGTTTACATGCAATTATTACAAAAGATAAGCAACTACTTGTCTGATTTTAGTAATGTACAAATTATTGTTCCAATAACAACAGCTAAAGACTTTCCATGAATATAGGCCTATTAAAAGGCAAAGTGTTTAAGATAGCCATTTACCTGTAAAGAATTGTTTTACAGATCACTAGTGAAAAACTTTAATACAAATATATAATAGCTAAAGCGTTTGAAATATAAAATTAATATTTAGTTCAGTATTTGTGTAAAGTGATATTCTTTGAAATATAAGAGCTTGACATTAGAATGGGAATCAATATTTTGATATTTACCAATTTTACAAGATCATGTGTATCAAATTGAACGCCAACCATGTATACTGTTGATCCAGTAAAGTTTGATCCCCATGTTGACAAGGAGCATAAAGTAAACTTACCACGACAGCCGTCTACAACATGATATCTCTCCCGTTATATTCAGTTAAAAATGCTAATTTTAAAAATGTACTGATATTTTTAAACACAGTGCACTGTTAGTAATGGGGATTAGTACGCCTTTATGTGTACAGGCATACTAATATCGTTCACTGAAGTTAATGACTTCGAATATAAAAGACATAATTCTTATGAATTAGATAATTTTAAAGGTCAAATGAGGTGGGTGTGTGTCCTTAGAGGCATATGACTACATAATTTTGTAATCACTCTTACTATTTTGCATAGTTGTTGAATTAAGACAGTTTGAAATGATTACAGTTTTCCGATATGTTGTATGGATATAAAATGTAAAGCCAATGCACTCTTTTAAATGTAAGAGCTCAAACTTCTTTCAACTTTTAATGAAAGCATTAAATAAAAACACTGCTCGTTGTTATAACTTTGATTTTTTTAAATACTATAACGAGGTAAATTAGAAATAGAACTAGTTGTATTTTAAGATCCGTTCATTAATTTATATAAATTATCGTTTAGTGTTTGAAAAGGTTTTCATTTTAGTCTAAAATTGCCTAAATACAGTGTAGAAAATATTTCGATCATATATTTGGGCAAAATTTTTACATTGTGAAGATAAGCATCAGTCACCCAGAACCTTTATACGCCATTTGAAGAAATATATTTAGCGAAAGGGAAGGAATAGTATGAAAGGGGAAGTTTCCATCTCGCCATAACCGTCTCATTTGACAAGATGAACACAGGATGTGAGATAACATCAGAAAATTGAACTATCAGTCTCTCCGTCACTTCGTATACGCAATCTGTCTTCAGATATACTTATGTTTTACGAGCAATCCAAATATAAATATCACGTGTTCCAAAATGTGTTATTTGTAATGATACTTTTACTGTAAAAGTCTTATTATAACAAATCAAAGTAGTTTTTTTAATACTTATTATGCATTTATACGAGTATATTGTTTGGGCTGCAGATATTGTAGTTTATTAACAACTTAATCTCATAAACATTATAATGAAAATAGGCCACAGACTATAGAGTTAACTATAGTTGAGTATATGCTTATTTTTCCTTATTGACTATGAATGATATAAAAGCTGATTATGAAAAGAAATAAATTAGAGTAATGTTAAAACAATAGAAACGATTAAGTAATTTAGTTTTTTAAGATATTAAAAGAAACAATAATTATGCAAGATTTAAGCCACTACGTTTAATTTAATAAGGTGTATTTTTAGCAATATAATTTAATGTTTTTAAGACACAACATACATATATCTGTTTCATGTGTAAGAAACTAAACATTTTATTACAATTACTACTTCATAAGAAGTCAAAAACGTGCTAGATTGTATGCGAGACAAATGTAAAATTGATCTTTTCTTGTTTTAACAATGCTGTGACTTATAAACTGAATATTATTAAACATTTCATTTTGTAAAAATGTAAGATTAATTAAAGTTTTGCTGCGAATAAAATATTTAAATATTAGAAATAATTATTTAAAAAATTTTCATAACTTTTGAATCAACTCTTAAAAAAAGATCAGAAAACAAACAATTTTCTTCAGTATAAAATTATTACATTAAAGTAAAGATTATGTTTAATTTCCGTATCAAAAACTACGTATACATGTAGTTTAGAACTAGCTCATAACATATATGATATATATATATATATATATATATATATATATATATATATATATATATATATATGAGCTTGTAAACATTATACACAAACAGATTTGTAAAAATGAAGTTTTAAAAGAACATATAAGAAGGTAATGTATAATAATAATATTACATAACGGCAATATCGGAATTTATGTTAAATTTATGTCCTGAAGCAGCGAGCGAGATAGGATCGAAGGCAGATGTTACGCCAGCCTCCTCGAGAAATGATATGAACCTCACAGATGCTGCATACAATTACCAGTTTGACCGTTAGAAGATGTGGCTTTTTAACCATCTTAAAAATAACTGTTTTCAATCGAAACCAATAAAATTTGTTTTTTTTTATCACAGTTATGAATTCTTTTTACCAACCTTGTAACTTCCTTTAGAAAAGGGGGGAAAATTTTCAACAACTTGAAAAATTAAAAAAAATACGTTATAATAGGTAGGGTCAAGGTTTCACATAGATATCTCGGGCCGTTTAAATTATATCCAGGTGTGCCAGGACATAAAACTCACTCTGTATATGCATGAGTCATAAGGCATAAATTGATAATTCAATAATATATTAGCTTAAATAAACATATTAATACGTAAGCACCACATTGATGGCTGTCGGACGGAAACCGTGAATGTACGAGTATATCATGTGTTGTTTATGGCGATATGTTGATCTGTTGCATGTGTACTTAAAGGGCCCGTTATATGTGAGATGATGTAGGCTATATGATATACATTTTATATTTGGTAAATCTGTAGTTTAAATTAATTTCAACTACAGAAACGTAAGAAAGCTAAATCTGGATAAATTATATTCTGCAAGAATGTGGCTATGGTAGCTTTAGCATTTTCATATTCCACGTTTACAGCTCGTCAAAAGAATAGCTACGCTTAAACTGAGTTCAAACTATACAGTAATAATAAATATAAACTTTTAAGTTTTAGTGGGCATGGGAAAAGAAACAAATGATCAAAATCCAATGAATATTCCTTATTAGTTTTATGATTTTAATAAATATAGTTTAGTTTTAAATTTCTTTGCTACATGATAATAATATATCAAAAACATAGTGTTTTACGTTTATATACTCATAGTTCATTTTCAGATGTAACATTCAAACATCTACAATAGCAATACATAAGAACACATTGCACTGCTAGCTGACAATCTGTTTATAACAACACATAACACTGTTAGCTGACTATCTGTTTATAACAACACATAACACTGTTAGCTGACTATCTGTGCATGACAACAAATAAAACTGCTAGCTGACTATCTGTGTATAACTACACATAATACTATTATATGACTATTTATGTATAATACTTGGTGTCCTAACATATAATTCTGCCTAAACCGATGTAAATTTATTCACTATAACTGGCTCTGCAAGGGTTTTAATAAAATTCTCTTAGCTCATTACACAAATTCCTCTATCTATTTTAAGAAAAGCTAGGTTGAGTGTTAATAAAGGGTAGATTAAACAGTGCAAAACTTCTGTAGGCTTATAGACTAAAACTTTAGGACATTTTAAACTTTAATTATTTGGAATTAATTCACTTGGCTGCAAACGAGTTTCTTATATTAAAAACTGTAATTATCTATTCAAAAGTAATGGTTAATATAAGAAGCATAGTGAGGTACACAGGTAGATAATATTATTATTATAAAAATTAAATATTGTGACTGTTGATTATAGCATGTATAAAAACATAATTCGTCAAAGAATAGATACGCTTAAATATACAGTAATAAACAACAAAGACTATTAGGTTTTAGTGGGTAATGGAACAAAAACAGCTGTTCAGATTTCTATGAATTATTTATTGATTTCTATGAAAATAGTTTAGTTATAAATGTTTTTGACGTATGATAATCGTCAGTCAAAAACATTGTTTTGTATGTTTATATACTCATAGTTCTTTTTCTAACATAAAATATAAATTCAAATAAGCTCAATACCATTCAATCTAGAATTTTTATGAGAACTTTTTATATTATAGATCATAGATTTAATGACAATACAACAATTAGATAATACAAACTCTATCTTCACTATAACAATCTCTATATTTACGTAGCAGCTGACATGAAGGTACCCTGTGTTGTCTTAAAATAAACAATTCAATTCTAAATTTAAAAATAGTGATTTGTATTTTACTATTTAAATTATCAAACGATTGATTTTCTCAGTAAAATCTTATAAACAAATTGTGTATTAAATATCTAAATTTATACGTTAATATCTTATATTTTAAAAGTAATGATGAATTATTGGCTGAGTGTTAGTAAAGTTTATCACTCTAGAGGCTGAAAATGTCTGTCTGTCTGTTTGTGTAAAGGATATCTCGAGAAAGAACCGATAGACTTGATATTTTGCATGAACCTTCATTTATATATTAACAACATCGAATTTAATCTTGGTGTATGCCACTTCAAGAGATTTGGCTGAGCTTTATTAAAACTTATAACTAAGTAGGGCCTGACACTTTTTTGGGGGTTTGTAAATCTTCATTTCATTTCATTTCATTTTCATTTATTTATCTCATTTACATATAATACAAATATGTGATAATAATATACAAAAGAAGGTACCCACATGGGCAAAAGCCTGTTTGTGAGAACCGAGTCCATCTTCACTCGAGTTTGCAATCACAATAATGCTAATATATAATGTAAATATTAGAACAAAATTACAATTGTATGATTTAAAGGTAACTAAAGATAACTAAATAGTAAACATACTCTGTTTGGATGCATATTAACTAAATTCAAGCAGTGTAAAAATTAATAATTTAATCAGTTATTATAATGGAACGACATGACAAAGATGCAACAAATTCTAGTATATGAAGTGTTATGGCTATAAGAAGTAAGACAACATACGGGATATGCTTAAAGAGTGCCCAAGAATCAATTTTATTCTTTGCCTATTTAAATAAAAAATGAAAAAGTAAAATTTTGCATACAACCCCAGCCAGGGGAGTCTATTGCAAGACACTTGGGGTAGCCTAATCGTAAGTCCTTAAAAGATTACAGAAAACAAATAAAATTTAAATGAAAATGAATACAATTTTGAATAATTATACTACACTTTTCAGTGTCACATAAACATGGGTATGAATATTTGCATTTTTCTCAATAATTCCTTACTAGATAACAAGTGCAAAATGCACCTGACTAAACGCAATGTTTATAAAGACATCACACATCAATGATTCTAGTGGAATAATACCAGTAATTGACAACAAGTCAGTCGCTGAACTGAGAATTTTATTAAAACACGCTCCAATGAGAGCTATGAAGATTCTGCAAATTAATAACAACGGAATGCACATCCGTGAATCGTTAGCATGTATTATACTCGTACACGTTTGTTGTTCAGATTAATTCAAAATTTTCTTACAGTGTAAAAGGTTTTATTTAAGAAATAACTATTAATTATTGCTTCAGCATTTTTAATTTGATAAAACTAAAATAAATAATATTATATACATACATTTTGATTCATGTTCTGTATAAATATTGACATCCTACCCTCGTTAATCACTACCAAGCAAATGTATGACGTGTTTCTTAGGAGCTTATTTGCACCTAAATATACGTACAATATGTGAGATCTATTGATGAATATCAAACTACAGTAATAGTGTTAAGATATGACATGTGTAAATAGTGTATAAAGGCTGTTCGAAACAGTATATTAAAGAAAACATTGAAAAGTGAATCCTTCAATATCCATCAATCCCGCTGTGGCCAAATTAGAAGACGATATTTTAATTTAAATAGCATAAATATATGCTGAATCGTTTTAGCCATTGATAGAAAAGGCGTATAAATAAAGTTTTTAATCCTTTCAATATGCAAAGGATTTAAAAACTTTCAATGCAATATTTATTATACTATTCCAGGATGAACTAAACATTACATGCAACCAAGGCCAACCCCTATCCAGTTATCATCTCTCTCTGTGAATATTCTTTCACTTTTAATACCTTATTTTCAATTAATGCTGAACTTCATAAAACTCTTTACGTGGACAGGAGCTATAAATAATTAGTAAATAGCTATAAATAAAGTTTTGTGAAATATCAATACACTTTGAAATTAGCTGCAACCTAAAATACTTGTCTGAAATATTAAAGCATTTAGACTTCTAAGATTTCTAACTATGCAATAAAATACTAAAATATGTCTTTTTACAATCTTTATCAAAAAATCTATTGACATCATAATTTTTTATGTGATATAAATAAAGTGACTTACAGCAGTTTCAATCCAACTATGCAAATTTAATATAAAGTTGCTAAATCCCTAATTCGTACGTATTTTCTTTTTTTATTCTTTACTTCTGAGTGGTTTCTATTATTGCAAAATTATAATGTTCTTTATATACGACATATTATATATGTTGACTGTTCATTGCGAAACATTATTCATCATATCACTCTACATTACCATTTGGCATTAATATAATAAGCTGTAAACAATGCCTAATGGCGGAAAGGATCTGCATACCGTAACACAATGAGAGTACAATGCCATTGTTCATCCTGTTCACGATAAATCATTCTGTCTAGATTATTAAACATATAGGCTGTCTGTGAATTGTACCGCAGAAAGGTTTAAATTGTTCAATATACTTTACAATATACAATGCAAATTACTGAGATCAAAGTCAATTAGGGCAATATGTTGTAAATAATATTGTAAAACATTACGAAGTATTGTTCAAAATACTATCTCGATACTTTAAGGCACTTTAGAAACACCGTGGAGGTATTCTTTAACCTTCTTCAATTCATGCACCACTGGTAAATACTAGTTATTATTGTAAAATCATTTTAATCATCAACTTAAACAACGTAAACGATTAATTATATGACATTCTCTTACTATGCGTCATTATTTCATTTATTCGTTATATATTGTTATTCATTTTAGGAAACATTTACTAAACAATTTATTGCATAATTGTGTTTTCTCAAATAAATAAAAATTTTGCAGCATTAATTATTTTTCTCATAAAACTTTTTATTCCCTACTGAGTTTGTACCGAAAGTAATTGAATGGTGTTTCCATTATATTAAGAATCGCTGTTTTCAATATTCTATACTTTATGTACTCAGCGTTACTGATTCCGCAACGTGAATACCAGGCAAAGTTCATGTTTTTAACGGGCAACACACGTAATACATGCACCAACATGGAAAGATATCACTTACTTATATTTCATCAGGTCCTGGGCAGACTGATTTTGCTTTTGAAGAAATCAAAGCAATTTAAATATGTTTTAAAAATTGTTCTAATCACACTATTTTGTGATCGAGCACGTGTCGATGGAGTCTGAAATTAGTTATAACAGATGACACTCGAATAATCACATAATTGATATATTGGTTGAATATTTAAAATATGTATGAAATTGAATAATTTAGGGTTTTAATTAAAAATACTCGTAGGTGTAAACCTATTGGGGATATTTTAAATTATTAACTACGTTCAGAAAAGTCAATATTTTCTACTTTTACACTAATGGAGTAAATATTAAATAGGCTCAATTTGAAGAGGTAGGTAGGTTTTATGGCAACTGGAATATAACTCGTTCTCTTAGGATTCACATATACTCAACATATATACAGGGTGAGTCAGAAATATGGTGAAATATTTTAAGACGTGATTGTAGAGTCAAAAAATAAGAAAAAAAGTGATATAAAGGTAGGTCCAGAAACACTCCATTAGTGAGTAATGGCTGGCGAAATATTTTGCTTTGTTTTCAGTTCACCTGGTGAAACTAAGTGATTCTGGAAATGTTTCGTTCTTACTTTTTAACTCAAATAAGGTAGATTTGTAAGGTAGATCACCTGAAAAATCAAATAAAACCACTCTAGAGGTTGTAGTGTGAACATTTTTTGAGAAAAAGTATGAAATTTTCCAAGAATCTAATATAAGAATACCGTCTTAAATGTTTGATGTCCAATAACATTGTTAAATGGCCAATAAACAAATTGTTTTTCCTAATACAGATTGTAGATAATTTAATTCTGAAAACACCCATAATAAGGAAAGTTAACTAATGGTAAAAAAAGTTATGAAACTGACTCCTCACGTATTACACTACACAGCAAACTTTTGCTGTGTTATAATAAGGAATGAGTATCTGATTGGTAACAGTTGGTAATAATTAATCATTTAAGGTAATATTCATGTGTATATGTGCTGGAAGTGGTATAGGTGTAACCGGTACTCGTGTAGTATTCTCCGAATACTAGATTGGCAGACAATGAACTGTAGTGACAATTCTCTAGTGCTCTTTTCAGAATAATTAGAAATTTAATTAAGAACCAACTCTTCTAATTCAACAGTCTTACATGATCGGGTGATGCCTGCAATTATTAAATTATCGACAATCTGTATTAGGAAAAACAATATATTTATTGCTCATTTAACAATTATTGGACGTCAAACATTTTAGACGGTATATTTGTTACTAGATTTTTGGCAAATTTCATACTTTTTCTCAAAAACTATTCACACTAAAACCTCTAAACTGGTTTTATTTGCTTTTTCAGATGATTTTCCTTATAAATACAACTTATTTGAGTTAAAACTTAAGAACAAAACATTTCAGAATTACTTAGTTTCACCAGGTGAACTGAAAACAAAGCAAAATCTTTCGCCGGCCATTACTCACTAATGGAGCGTTTCTGGACCTACCTTTATATAACATTTATTTCTTATTTTTTAGCTCTAAAATCACGTCTTAAAATATTTTACCATATTTCTAACTCACCCTGTATAACCATTCTAAATGCAATTAAATTGTTATATTCAGTGTTAAGAAAATTTCTCTAGCGTTTCAGACCTCTATAAAAATTTTATATCACGTATTAGCGATTCTTTTAGTTTAAATGTCTTGGCAATACGTCAGTCATCCGAATATGACTTCATCAACTCGATTTCCTGTTCAGCAAAATCCATAAAGATTCATTTTTACAAACAACATCTCGTGACTAGTAGAATCAAAGGCTTGAGTATAAGCAAACATTACTAGCATATATAGTACTCTTTAGCTTAACACAAATCTCCAAGGCAGCGCATATATTTTACTCTTTTTAAATTCTGATTGGATTATGTCATATTAAGAATATATGCATGCCTGTCTACAAGTAGGTAGACAACTAGCTTCTTGAGAAATTTTGAAATGGATGAAGAGTAGATTATATTTATTGCCCGAAAGTCTTCGAATTCTAGCGATGTCTGATATCGAGAGTGTCATGCTATATTCCGAAATTGTTACGGATTTGATTCCTGATTACAGCAGGAAGTTTTGCACTTATAATATTTAATTGCAATAATCCACTTTCAATGCAATAAAGATCTTCGTGAACCTTATCAAATAATTTATCTCTACCCGCATATTTGAGATAAGAGGATAGTTATAAATGGAAATCTTATAATTCCTTATAAGCTGAACAACTGTTGATTTAAATAGAATAATTAAGTTAGGAATGAACTTTTCATTACATTTTCCAAGTAAAGTTCATGTTATCACGATATCATATATTTATTCTATACTTTAAATTGTAGTATGACTTGTTCTGTTAGTCTTATAAAAAACTTATATTAATTATTATAAAATATATATTTTAACTTTACAAGAAAAATTATTTACGTTTAAATATTTATAATAACTATTACATATTATATTTGTAAACTTTTGTAAGCGTATAACATTTATTTTGATATATATATATATATCACGTTAAGAAATCATTGGTAACACAATGTAGCAGTTATTCATCACTGCCGTTACAATCATATTCATAATTATACAGTTTGAATGAGAGACTGCTTACGCCATAAGAGACAACAGCAATCACAAAAAGCGATATGAATGTGGGGGATGTCGAGGTTCGGACAAGGACTGCAGCTTGATTTCAGTTGATTTCAAAAACAAACTGACCTGTACATTTTTAACTGTGCATGTAGCTTCATTTCTATATGAGGAACACTGAGTCCGACTGGGTTATGGTCCATGTAACTACATGGTCTTATGGGTGAACATTAAAGCAATTAGAAAACAGCACGATAAATAAATTTATAAACAAACCGACTATTCTCAAATGCGATTTTAACATGTAAAATATTAACATATGTAGCCCATTTATCTCAAAACATAGTGTAGACTTAAGTCTGGCCTAATACAAAATAAAGTATTTTTACAATATTTGAGACGTTTAATGTTATTATTTTTTAAATTTCAACACAATTAATTCACAAATACAATTTTTGTAATAATATTGTATAGCAGTTTACTTTAAAATCTAAAATTTAACCCAATTTATATTGAAGTGGTTACCGATATAACCGATAACTTCATTACACCTTATAAAATAGTTTAATATTGAAATGATTATTAAAAACAGATAGTTAATATTACCTATTAAGGAATAAATGTCCTAATAACTCGACATCATAAATATTAATTAATTGAAAGTAGGACAATATTAAAACATATAGCAAAAAGGAAATGTAGAGAGTATCGAAGAGAACGATTAGCAATTTTTTATCGAAAGCTGAGAATCCCCATGTGACCCACCCCAAACTTGCTATCGAGCTATGTGATTTGTTATCCTCTCTTGCGCTATAAATTTCCTTGAATTCGCCTGTCCACCATCGTTGATGATAAACTTCATCCTCTACTAAATCATTGATGTTAGTCCGACATGGTTTCAGTGAAATATTAAAACTTTTATTTATAGTAGTTCATCTTAAATAGCAATATAACAGCTACAACACATATGTGTATAACTCAAGATATGTATTAATATTTTTATCGTTATAAAGACTGTATAACAGTCACATAAATTAGGCTCATTTAAAATTTCTAAAATAATGATTAATTAACATTATGAACTATTTATAGACAAGTTGACTGAAATTCGTGTTTTTGACACTTTGAGTATAGTTCTGGGAGTGCCGATGGCCGAACTGTATAACCCACGTGACTTTGGATCTGTGGTAGGACAGTACAGGGTTAAATCCTGTATGTGATGGTATCGCTTTTTATCAATACAATCGACTTTGTACTGTATCTCTTTCTACCGTTTTATAAGATCGTCGTGCAGGCCAGTGGACTATAAGTACAGGCAGAACAGAATAATAAAATAAAGTAATAAGATGTTAATATATATGGTTAGTCAAAAAGATTCCTCACTCATATAACATTCGCTCTTAAGGTTTTTATGACAAAGGCAATATAAGTGATGAAAAGATAACACGTGACATCAAACTACCAGCACAGTTTTCGCGTTTGTACAAATGGCACAGTCAAATAGGCAAGAATAGTTCTCAGGGTTAGCCTCAATTAGTGGTCGGCAGTGAAGTCGTGACCAGTTGTTTTTTCATTAATATTGAAATTTAACTCCTATACTTGTGTATTCTCACCAAGTCGTCGTTGAAATAGTGAAATTCAAACTTAGAAATACCACTATACTGTCGACGACTAGTTATTTTGTTGATGACTGATTTCACTATGGTTATTCACTGTTGGATTTTGGCTACACGTTCTATTACAACAAAACTCGTTTCGTGTGATGGTTTGGTACGTAAAATAGTATAGTATAGCTAATATTAATTATTTGTGTATTTATATATGTAGAATATACTGCAGCAATAACATGAACTACGAGGGTAAAACTTTACCTTTTTTGACATAGAAATAGTGGTTTGAGTAATTTGTAAGATTATTCAGTACTAGTCCAGTTTACCAGTGAATATTTGGTACTTTATACTTTTATTGCTATCTTTGTAAATTATGGCGTTGTATTTATAATTATATTTATCATGATATATGCCAATATGTTAGTATAAAATTTATAATACAATCGGTCCTTTAGTATTTAGGTGACCTATTAACACCGAAACGAACACAAACACACAGAACGCATGAAATCCCGCGCTAGCGCACACAAACACACAAACACAATTCGGTTTCTATCTGCAAAGAATATTCTATCTGGTCATTTTCATATCAATTACATTGAGTTTTATAAATATATTTAATTTATATTTTTTCAACTAAAATACAAAACGTTTATTTGAAAATCAGTGAATGTTACCTACGATCTTCTCTAGTCAATAGTAAATCCATATACAGTTACTGCACAACGAACATGACCACAGATAACCTGTACGTTAAGTTCATTGGATATAGGACATGATTAGAGATATATTGTATGTTAGGTTGATTGGATATGAAGATGGACACAGATATCCTGTATGTTAGGTTGATTGGATATGAAGACGGCCACAGATATCCTGTATGTTAGGTTGATTGGATATGAAGACGGCCACAGATATCCTGTATGTTAGGTTAATTGGATATGAAGACGGCCACAGATATCCTGTATGTTAGGTTAATTGGATATGAAGACGGCCACAGATATCCTGTATGTTAGGTTAATTGGATATGAAGATGGCTACAGATATCCTGTATGTTAGGTTGATTGGATATGAAGACGGCCACAGATATCCTGTATGTCAGGTTGATTGGATATGAAGACGGCCACAGATATCCTGTATGTTAGGTTAATTGGATATGAAGACGGCCACAGATATCCTGTATGTTAGGTTAATTGGATATGAAGATGGCCACAGATATCCTGTATGTTAGGTTGATTGGATATGAAGACGGCCACAGATATCCTGTATGTTAGGTTGATTGGATATGAAGATGGCCACAGATATCCTGTATGTTAGGTTGATTGGATATGAAGACGGCCACACATATCCTGTATGTTAGGTTGATTGGATATGAAGATGGCCACAGATATCCTGTATGTTAGGTTGATTGGATCCGTTTCTGCTCACGAGTGTGCGACCCATTGAGGATTAGAGGTTTACTTAGTTATATACTACAGTAAACTAAGCCATTACATATATAAGTGTTTTTGGTAAAATGTAATTATATATTTATCTTTGCAGTCGATAATTAATTAATCGTCTCTACATAAATATGTTTGACTTTGTTGACAATTATCATACAACAAATTTTCATAGATTTATAAATTCAAGATCAATCATCTTATATTGTCAAAAATATTCTACAATACTCTTATACAAGTATTGTAAGTGCCTTGGGACGAGGCGGAGTGTGTGCATCCTGGCTCACGAGAGTCTAAAAAAAATGTCGTGCTGTTGAGGTTTCGAGATTTTGCATTGAGGGCACTTGTGAACTTGCTTGTATTACAGTGGAGCTAGATGGTTCCCAGTGATTGGTTCTTTCTGTTTACAGACCCCCACTTTCTGACCTTGGCAATATTGAACAGTTTTTTTAATTCTTTGACTGACTGTCTTGAATCTGTTCTGAAAACCTAGTTTTAGAGTTATTATAGCGGGCGATTTCAATATTGATATGTCAACTGAAAATGTAGCTGCCAAACGACTGTCTCATCTAATGTCTTCATGTTGGGCTTAGAGACACCATAAAATCCCATACCAGGGAGTTTAATGGGTCTATGACACGAATTGATAACATCTTTACGAACATCAGTCCATGTGAACTGGACACTCAAGTAGTCACAACGGCAGTCTCTGATCACCATGCTCAGGTTGCAGATTTAAAGGTTGACATGTCTTCCGTGTTAAATGTCCCAAGATCTCAACTCAAACGTCAGATCACAAGAAGCAGCATCCATCTATTAAGATTCGTATTGGCTAAGGAAATGTGGGATGATGTATTTTGTGCACCTGGATGTTAATTCAAAGTTCTCGCTCTTTCTTTCTACTTTGTCCTATTATATGAATCTTTTTGCTCCTATAAAGAGAACAAAATATCGCAAGACCAAATCCATTACTAAGATAGCTCTTAATAAAGATTTATTTGAGCTTCAGGAGAAGGTCCTAGCTATGTACTCCCTGACTAAACATCTTGGTTCTGAACACCCGTTGCGCAAATCTTACCGAGATCTTAAGAGACAGTTTCGGACCAGCATTCACTCTGCCAAGTCTGGATTGGTTTTCAATCACATCACAAAGGCCCAAAATAAAAAACAAGGCCGTTTGGGAAATCATTAGAGACATTCAGCCTAACAAAAAATGTAAGTCTTTCACGAATTTCTCCATAAGAATGAGTCTGGTTCCTTGATGGTTGATCCTTTTGAAATTTCATGTCAGTTTAATTCCTTTTTCTCTGGAATAGGCGACCGTCTTAGAGGTAGTTCTTTGGAGCCACGCGGCATGAGCCATGTGATGATGCGGACAGTTGTACCATCGTTATTTCTGAAAAACCAACAAGTGTCCAGGAAGTGACCTCAGTAATTAAGATCCTTAAAGCTGGTCATTCCGTAGGATCTGATGGTATTTCTTCTAATCTTCTTAAAGACGTTGCTGAGTAATTGGCTTTGCCTTTGGCCCACATAGCGAACGCTACCTTCGAAAGTAGTGTTTTCCCATGCATTCTAAAGCAAGCAGTAGTTTAAACCATTACTAAAACAAGGAAGCCCGCAAGACATTGGAAAACTACAGGCCAATATCTGTCTTATTAACTTTTTCCAAAGTCTTAGAGAAGTTGTACCTCATTCGTTTACTATCTGTTTTGTCACAAAACAATATTTTTTTTTTTAACAAATTTGGCTTTAGAAAGGGTTTCTCGACACTTGATAAGCCGTGTTTGACTTCATTAATCGTGTTTCCGTGGCTTTGAATAAGCGTCAGCATACCTTTGGCATTTTCTTGGACCTTCACAAAGCGTTCGATGTTGTTAATCATAAGCTCTTATTGTATAAACTTTACAACTTGGAATAAGGGGAAGCTCATTTGACTTGGTCTCTTCATTTTTGTTGGGCCGAAGCCAGGTGGTGGAAATTCCATTTGTTAACGATTCTGGTTGCTTGAGTTATCGATTATCCTCTGTAGATGCAGTAAAATCGGGCGTGCCCCAGGGCTCTGTCCTTGGCCCCATCCTATTTCTGTTATTTGTCAATGACATCTCGTCTAGTGTAGGTATAGGTAATTTGTGTCTCTTTGCGGACGATACGTCTGTCAATATGTCACATGAAGTTAGAGAAAACCTGGAGTGTGATATTTTCGTACAGGGTAGTTGTCTGCTTCAATGGCTGGAGGATAATCATCTTACTGTGAACACTGCAAAAACAACTTTTCTCGATTTTCATATTAGAGCTCCTATGAGCTGTGATAGCGGTTCGTCGTCCATTATTATTGGGAATTCTGTTATTGAATCGTCAGAGTATACAAATTTTCTGGGCTTGACTTTAGATTCTGGGCTTGACTTTTTATTCTGGCCTGAAATTTTTCTCTTCATATTGACAATGTATGTAGCAATTGGGCAGCGGAATCTTTGTATTTCGTCGACTGTCCCATTTTGCTAATAGAGATATTCTTTTGGCTGGATATTATGGATGTATTTACCCACACCTTACCTACGGACTGCCTATTTGGGGGTCTGAAAATACCAGGACACAATACATTTTTTCGGCTTCAAAAGAAATCTCTCAGAGTTGTGTTGAGGTTAGGTAGAACCAATCATGTAGGGGGTACTTCCGGGACCAATAAAGTACTTACATTCCCGTGCCTATACATTTCTTGAGACCTTAACCTTCCTAAGGAAAAAACATGCACATTTTTACCTCTGATCTATCTAAATATTACAACTTAAGAAAGTCTTTCCGTTTCCCAACTCCAAAGCACCGTACATCATTTTTTGAAAGACAGTTGTATTACTCTTCGGTTAAATTATTTAACCATCTCCCGTTAGAATTGAGATCCGAAGAAGTAGTCCCTAAATTCAGATCTAAACTTAAGTGTGATTTTTTAATTGATAGAGAGTATTACTCTGTTAGAGATTATTTTATGTCCCATTTAATATTAAGTAATTAAGATACATTGCTGTTCTTTTTATTAAATGTATATTGACCTTTGTCATGCAATGTATTTTATTGTTGATTGACAAATAAACGCTTTGACTTTGACTTTGACTTTATACTAAGCGAGCAGTATAGTTCAAAAATATTTTATTGCAGTATCGTAAAACAATAATTAACTGAAACCCATACCTTATGTACTACTGTTGGCGAGAGAAAAGAAGAGACCTGGCCCGTGCCGGCGCACAGCTGTGTACTAGTGTGTTGCCGCCCGGTAATTTCAGGCGCTTCGCCCCACAGCCAACCCTGCGAGTTGTTTATCCTAGCAATGGAACAGTGAAACAATAATGGAATTACGAAACAGGGCGCGGCAACATACTAGTAGTAACGCCTGCAAATTTCAGATAGGCCAGAATCCAGGTCTCTTCTTTTCTCTCGCCATCAGTAGGAAAAGTAATTAAGTATACGTACAATTAACTTGAAGATTACATAACTAAACACGTAGATAATTACAAGTACGAAGCTCTACAATTAAAAAATATACATAGTTAATATTTTGTTGTTGTATTTACTCGTAGTTTTCGTTCTTCTAGTTACCTAGTGAAAGTGTATGGTTATCTCATTACTAATAAGGGACTTGCTTCTTCATATATCACATGTTAAGATAAATAGTTCATTTTAGTGCTTTCAACTTTCTCCTAACAGTGATACATAGAATAAAAGAAATAGGCTACCGTACGTGATGTAAAGTGCCTTACGAGTTTTCATATTTCGGAGACTGCTGAGCATGTTGCCACAGAATTCAGGATTTTGCCACATTATTATTATACCGTACACAGAACCTGGACTTTGGTAGCATAGTAACAGTTGGAAAACACTCCAGAGTGACGCCGTGGTCGTCAGGTCTAGTTTAGTGCGGGGGATGACTATTGGAGTAGGTGGGAATCTTTTGATGTTATAATGTTTATAGGCTAAACGTGAGGAAGCATTGCTCCCCTTCACACTTTGACTGGAAGAAACTGCAACAGAACTGCCTCCATTTCTTATAGGGTGACAGAACTGAGAACAGTCCTATATCCTGAACCAGTCAATTACACCTCTTCATGGAATCCTGGTAGAAAATAGCCCCAACCCCTTTTTAAACTTTTTCCTATATCCTAATTTTACTATTTTGAGTGAGTGCAGTGAGGGGTTTGTCCAGCTTATTGTCCTAAGTGAATAGAGAACTTAATATTAATACATACATATATTATGTATGTGTGTGTGTGTGTGTGTGTGTGTGTGTGTGTGTGTGTGTGTGTGTGTGTGTGTGTGTGCGTGCGTGCGTGCATTAAAATAGTAATACAATACAAATAGTCTAAACAAAAAGTCCACAGAGCAATTGATTAGACATACCGATTTTATTTAACGAAAGTACCTAATCAGCTGTACACATTAATGAGTCTTGCCTCATTAAATACATTAGCAATGTTTAGTAACGTTTATTAGATCATTCGTTTGTATTTCGGTTTATTGAATGCTTAATATGTTTGGATATTCCGTGTTATTGAACTGTCATAAAGTATGAAATATTTATACTCATCAATAGTCTGCTACAGCATTACAGATATTCAGTGTAAAACGCGTGTAATTTACTCAACATAATTATATGGAATTCACCTCAGAATATGTATATCTCTTTTATTTAGGATATTTCTTACCCAAGAGTTTGCTATCATTTTTTAGCAACAATATCTGACATTAGCATTGAGTAGAATATTCCTGTTTACTGATGCATTTTACTTTTGTGTGAAATCAGGTTACTCCCCCGTTCTCATTGAGATTTTAACATCGTTTTTCCTTGCTCAATTTCACGCCTGAAGATGACCATAAGTCTTATAATTTTGAATCTAAAGTCGAAACTGCAGTGACCACTATCGTCTTCATTAAACACGTTTATCTCAAAGTCGATCACGTTTCGTCTTTCCTACCGGCTAATGCGCTAAAGGGCGATTGCCAAAATCCTGGGGATGCTGCCTTAGCACGCCCTGCAATAAGCACCCCACTGTGCTCTAACGTCACGCCTGGCGTTACATGAACACGTTAAAGACGCTGAATTAGCGCCTCATGCCCCCCCATGATTTCTTGATAGTATTTTTTATCTAAGACAAGGAGCTTAAGAAATGACCTAGTCATGATGGGAAAGGTTGGGTTTAGGGACTGCCTCCTGTCGAGATCTATGAGGAAGAATGTAGGGCACTAATCTGAAGTCATGTTCCATCGGATAAAAAAGAAACCACTTTTTATTTCTGTCAACATTGTATTTATTTGATTTTAAAGCCAATTAAAGTAACATTTTACGCGTTATTTTAGAATAAATGAGGTAATGTAAAGGAATAACAGTCTTTCATATTCATAGATTTGATGTAATGGAGATAAAAATGTGTGACAGTTAATTCGGAGTTGTTTCTTTGAAGATTTAGTTCACAACATTTATAATATCCATTACTATTTCGATGTTAATTAGTGCAGTACGTAGAAGTACTCTTATTAAACACTGTTTCAAAAAAAATTTTAATGTGCCATAACAGCAAATTCTTCTACGTTGTCTTCTATGATAACTGGCAAAATTAGTAGAATGAAAAGAGATCTGCAAACGATATAACTAGTGGAACTATAGACAAACTTCCATGTCGCCATTAGGGTGTTATTTGAGTAACTCATTGAGTATATTGTAGCGAAATAACAAAACTAATATACTTAGTTTACGCATTGTTGTAAAAAAACATACAAGTCAGTGCAGGTTACTTAACAAACCTAGTAGATAATTTATCTAAGATTTTATCTACTTAAAAAAATGCTATTTGATGTTTAGAACGGCTCAAAAAATGTGGCTATTTTCGATTAAAATGCTATAAATCGTCCAAATTAGTCTTTACGTAGAGAATTATAGAAACCTGTTTTAACGTTTTTCTAAATAATTAACAAGTATTTAGCAGTTAGTAATTTCCCTAAACATAGTTAACTATAATTAGTTATGATAACAAAGAAAACTTAAAGTGATAAATAACTCTGTGATATTTTGATAGTGAATACACAAATCATAAAAAGGACAAATATCTGAATTTATTAGGCCTACTCTGTTTTTAAGTCGAACATAGAATCTAGAAATATTATTTATATTATTTAGCAACGTAAAAAAGTAAACGGATTAACTAATTATAACAATATAATAATCATAATACCACTGAATTTTGATGTTTATAGATACCAAGTTATAAACCAGGAAAAACCAAAATACTTTAAGCACAGCATTTCCCTGTGTATATGTCAACATATTGACGATGCAAATAGAACTCTCTTTGTGAAAGGGATGCATACATCACACACAAAGTCAAATGTAAGGTATATGTATACCTAATGACGAAGAAATTGTTTTTACATATTTGCATTAACTGTAACTTTTAATTTAGGTTCTTGGTGATCTTCGTGTTAACAAGGTAGATCGGTACCAATAAACAATATGTAATAAATTTGTAAATCTGAACTTCTCTGCAATCTACTCTCAATATTTCTGAAAAACTGGATGTTTCCCGTTTTACCCATTTATTATTTTGCATGTATTACCTACTAGCAGTTACCCGCAGCTTTGAACGTAATTTCATACTAAAAATAGCAGGAATATCGTGTGAATAATTCTTTTAAATTACATTCAAAACTTAGTCGCTTAAAAATATTTTCAAATCTTCTAAAAAATTTAAGATAAAGTTAAAAAACAGTTTTGTAGCCAGACGAGTTCTTATTGTCAAGGTTTGTAAATTTTAATATAAGTTCCTCGTGATATACTGAATAATCGAGCTCTGTGACATTTTAAAATGGTAGCTGAATTTGTGTTGATGCCCCAATCAAGAATATATATACACGTGCTCAGGTCTGACAAGCGTATTTAAGTCAAAAGTGCATATATTTTGACATTTTAGTTAATTCCGATAAATCTGTAGCAAAATTTAAACTTAAAGTGGTACTTAAATTAATGAAATATATAGTTGCAATGCCACACTTTAGTATTAAAAAAAAAAAAACATTTGACAACAAAAACACTTTTAATATCTGCTGATTAAGCGAAAAAAGGTTTTAAAGACCATTGGGGCATACCCGGAGAAAGTTTCAAAATATGAATCGGCCAGTATATTAGAAAGGGATCCTGAAAACGTCTGTAAAATTTGAACACAATCGGTCAAATATATATATATATATATATATATATATATATTGAATGATTGAGTAAGATACACGCCAACACGCAGACAGACAAAATTAGCTTTTTATATAAAATATGAATAATTTCATTCATTGTCGAAAGCGAAGCAATCATAGCTGTAAGCAAAATAATGCAGAATGTAATATTTCCAAGATCATCTTGACGAACACTTAGTGTCGTAAATTGAAAATACCCTAAACTTTCATCTAGAAAAGAGTAAAAGGAATACAATAATATGTTTTTATAATGTAAGACTTGATTGTTGTTTTATCGTGTCAAAGTGTTTGAGAATAACTTGTCAGGTTTAAAATCCCATTCATTGACGATTATTAAGGAATTTATTATTTAAAAAAATATACAGTATCAATGATTTAACATCTGATACCACAAATATTATTACATCAATATTATTTATGTATGTATTTGTATTCATGAAAGAAAACCAGACTATTACCATGGATTATTGTCCTTTTAGTATATATCACTGGCAAAGAAATTAGATTATTGCGCCATATTCATAACTGCCATAGTCAGTATAATGGCATTTAGTGTTACCATACTCCTTACTGCGCTGTGTGACACTTTGGTGGTGCCAATATTTTGAGAGGCTTAAATAAAGCCGCTTTCAATCTTGTCCTACAATGCCTAATTGACCTAACGGCCATAATTATGTTACTTCAATAAATATACTGTTATATTGTTCTTAAAGTCCTGTGCCATTAAGAACCACTATGTGAATAAAATTGTTACTTGTCTTGCTGAACCACATAAATTAGTTTCCTACAAATATGTGTACTATATTTATTTACTGTATTTATGTACTGCATTTACTACAGCAGAATATAAATTAATAGCTATAAATAGTAGGACGTTCTCTAATATTGTGAATACAAGAGGGCAGTAAACATAGTCTTTAAGTTTGAATATGAATAATTGAAATACTTATGGACAAACATAATAAATAAATTAATTATTTAATAACCAAAGATATATCTTAAAACTTCCTTAATAGTGTTGTAAAGAAGGCCTCTAAAGTTTAAAACACTATTTTATTAATTATGATATTAACCACTTCTATGTTACATGAGAACTAAGTTAATTTGAGACCTTTAGCCGGCTATGTACAAACAATTTTGTATATTTTAACTGTAGTTTAATGTGATCAACTATATTCTTATGAATCTCATTTATATTTTCTGGGATATCACGATATTAATGTATCGGGATGGCCTTCCTCTCCATTTTCTCCGTACGTACTTATGTCACGTATCCTCTGTCTGCTCGCTTATAGCTGTCTCAATTTCCTTTAATTACCGATTTGTCGATTGGATATTAATTATCCAACGTTATCTTTGGAATGTATTGTAAGTTAACCTCAACATTTCTTTCTGGTCAAATAAATTATTATTTATGTAATTGATGAGAGAGTCACGAAATATCGCCTATATTTTCAGTACCCTTAGAAGGCACAGATTAATTTTTCAAGAACCAAATTTCATTGGTTTCGATTTCTGCTTGGAAATATATTCACCAAAGTATGTTGGCTGTTTTGGTAGATAATCCACGATCAGTACAATTAAGGTTAATATTAGCACTAAGTAAGTAGTTTTAGGCTGAGCTAAATACGTAAAATGACATAACTCGATATCTTATTTATTAGATGAAAGTAAAAATCAACATAAACAACAAAGCAGTTTCATTTATTTCAAGCACCCAAAAGAGTAAGACTATGAAAATTTCATGATATCATAAAACTGGATATAATAAAAAACTAATCTCAACTTGGAAGTGATGCTGACTGTTGCACAATAACTGTAATTCCAGAACTAAATTGTCTCTGAGGTTTGGCGGAATTGTCAAGTTTACTGCAGTATAAGTCATCTTTACTGTAATGATAACTTTACGATTATTGGTACAAATAAAAATGAAATACCATTTGATGGTAAGCGTTCATTTAAGAACGTCAGGCTATGCTTGGCAAATATTCTGTGTTATAATGTCCATATGTTATTAAGTAATAACAATAAAAAGTATAGAAATAAATATGCACAATTATTTTGGTTTTAACGGAAAAAGAACATTCCAAGCTTTTTCAAAGGTAATAGTGTACTGTTAATACAAATAGCAATAATATGATGTAGGTGATAAATTTAAATCATGAAAGTTATTCTGAATATTATTTTATCATTGCTAAAGCAATTCTTCTAATGAATAAACTGTGAATATTTACACGTAGGATTCCATAAACATTATAGCATGGAATGTAACATAAGGTAACTGAATAGATAAAAACTGAGGGTTATGTAGCAATAATATGATGTAGGTGATAAATTTAAATCATGAAAGTTATTCTGAATGGTATTTTATCATTGCTAAAGCAATTCTTCTAATGAATAAACTGTGAATTTTACACGTAGGATGCCATAAACATTATAGCATGGAATGTAACATAAGGTAACTGAATAGATAAAAACAGAGGGTTATAACATAGGTCAACGAGCCTATACTTCCATGACTGAAATTCGAGAATACAAAAAGTATAGCAAGCCCATTACCATTGCACATATAACCACAATGGGCGAAGATGAATAATATGAATTTTTTAACAATAGCGAGGTAAAACACGTAGAAGCTGATACGAGCTTCATATTCACCTTATCTCTGGTAATATTCCCACAGGAGGATAATTTACATTGTTTCTTTCTTCTAAATGTGAATTATACGATTGATTCAAACATTTGACAGACCAGTTTAGGAGAAAGAAAGACAAATTAATTATAGGACTATATAACTAATATTTCTTCGAATTCATTTATAAATTGAATAATTATGTGTTAAATTATGTTTCAACGTTAATATTAACCTTTACTTCGTTAAATATATAATTACTAAATGTAGGGCATTATACTTTTTACTGTGGTTTTAATTAGCAATAATTTATTATGTGGTTTTAATTACCAAAAAACGTTTATCATTAGTTTAATCCTAATCATTTATCAAATATTTGAAAGTTTTAATTTATAGTATTAACAAAAGAATTCATTATTCATTTTATGTTTATAATTATGTAAACGCTTTTTTAGTTTACTGCAAGCAATACTAAGGATTACAGGAAACTTTCTAATCTAGAAATTTAAACAATACAATTTGAAGAATATAATATTCGATTGATTTTTTTAATGCCAGCTTCGGTACATACAATATACATAATTATGTTAAGATTTAATTCTTAAAGACTATAAACTATCAAAATCTATAGACATTAAAAAATAAAAGGAGACATACATTAATTACCATTTCCAAATCACATTGTTAAATATTTTCTCTTATAAAATTTCATAAATTTTGGAACCAATATTTTTAATATATATTTAAATGTTTTAGAGTTTTATATGCTAAACTTGGAGCACATCTTTACGATAAGGGTGACCGCAAAGGGTGGGACCTATATAAAGTTCATTGTCTAACTACCCAAGGGGTTACCCATAGGGTTTAGGTTTATAGTTAACATTATTTCAACGGTGTTATATTAATAATCGCTATTTAAAATATATAAATGGAGAATTAATTTTAAATAAATCCAAATATGTAGTTACACGTTCAGTATAAAACACTTACTAAAATGTACTATAAGTCTCTTTCCTACTGCATAATTTAAGAAAATGTGTAATTTTTAATTATTAGCGAATTTAATTGATTATTTTATACACGTGTTAAGACATTCTATGTGCTAAAGTTATTCAAGTCGTCAAATAAACATGGGAACTTTTAAAATATAATATACCTTGTGTTATACTAGACACATAATAAATTTGAAATTCAAAATTACCGTGAAATTTAATGCACCTTAAAAGTTGTATATAATGATTCAGATCAAAATGAACAAAACTGTGAATATGTACGAAATATTAATAGTAGGTAGCTAGAGGATCGCAAACTGGAGGAATCATATGTACCTAAAATGTGCCTAATTTTACTTAAAATTGTCTTATGGCTCTTAAAATTAACTTCAAAGTTTTCTTGTTAAAAAATATTTAAAATATCTCTCTATTGAGGAAACTTATCTTCAACTCAAAGTCAAGGATGGTTATAGATACCATGTTGACTAGTATAAATCCGGTTATAACAACATGGGATATTATTGGTAGTTGTAGATTTGGACTGGCCGTTCGTCGTGATCATGGAGTGTGTGAGCTGGAAGTAGATGCCTAACAATTCGTGGTCTATCAGAGGTAGCCTTGTTTAAAAAAATATGTTTATACATATTATGGCTGATACGCGGAAGAAACAAAACCAACTACAAAACATGAATGCCTGTTCACATTTATATAGTCATATCCCAGTTAATTGCAATTTTGTTTTATTTCAGAAATAACATGAGCCACTTTTAAGCAGATAATTCATTGAGAAATACCCAGTCCGCAGATATGTTTGATTATCTTCAACTTTTATGGAAACATACACTTTGTCCAAGAAAGTTTTCCTATTTAAGTCTTCTTTTTGATACTGTCATAACTAAGGGATTTTTCAACTGGCCCTAATATCTCCAAAACATTAAACGTATAACACGGAAATTAAAATTTCTTAATCTCATTCTTAACATCTATTTGTTATTGATGATATGTCACATGAACATACTCACTAAATTTTGCTACCTCAAAAATAACTAATATTTTGAAAAAGTTATAACGGGGGATTATATACATGTATGTTGCTTAGTTTTTGACGTGACAACGTCTTAAATTAGGTTGCGGCTCGGAGTCACTCATGAAAAAGTGTAACGCCCGGTAACGTTACGATGCCCGTCCAGTGGGTCCGCCGCACGGGATCCGCACGGGATAAAGCAGATAACTGTGGGTCCGCCTCACGGGATAAAGCAGATAACTATGTTTATTCGTGAAAATGTGGAGTGCTTAGATTCGTCATTTACAACAACTACAAAAATAAAGGTAAATAATTGTACACTGATATTTCATTATCGTAAACTATGATTGATTGATTAATTGTTAGATTGACACAAAAGTTGAGAACTGAGTTTATAGGTTATGTCATACTATTGACAAATGTTGATAGTGTTAAGTAAATTATTAGTTTAAATCACTCTGCAATCAATCGTAATTCAGTCGATTGAGAAGAAACAGCGTGTATTGCTAGTCAAACATTTAAAATAACAAATTATAACCTCTAACCTGTCATAACAGTGCGACCAAACAAACGAACTAAACCGACCAATCACCACGCGCGGAGTTTGTGTTTAGCAAGAATTTCAAATTCCAATTTTAGTAAATGTTTTATTCAACTTTACCATTTACAATAACAAATTTTAATTAATTTCAAATTATGTACAATGTTTTAGTAAACAAAATATATTTCTATAGTTTAAAATTTGTGCAATTCTTATTTTCATTCAATTCCTTGTTCCTATTGTGCAATTTAATAATATTCATATCAATAAATATTCTACCGAGAAAAAGACGTTGTCACGTAAAATCTTCGCCCGTAAAACCGACTTTACAGGCAACCATAATTTTTTTAGAGTTATTTAAAAATAATTACAACCATGATGAACCATGAATTGAACCATGTGTATGGTTCTAACTATCTCTCCCTCAAAAACATTTTTGTAACGTTTAAAGTTAAAATATATCCAGTATTATTGGTTAGGGTTATAATTATTTTATTCCTTAAAAAATAACTGTATATAACATGATACGTGGGTTTAGTAATCTTATAAAAAATATATTTTGGTGGAATTGTTCTCTCGATATTTTAACATTGAAAATGTTCAATTGAAAGTTTCAGGTTTTGAATGATATTGCGTATTTCTACGTTTTAATAGTATAAATCCAGTTTAAACACTTTAGATATTTATTTTTGGTTTACGGCCATTTAAAATATTTATAGAATTTTATTGATTGTTAAAGTTAGGCAAACGTTTTAAAATACGTTCATGTGTCACGTGATTAGAAAGAAATTGCAAATTAACTATTTGAATTATATATTGCATTTGTATCGTAAAATATATACGAATAGGTGATATTTTAATTCCCATTACAGTAGGAACGATAAATGAATTCATTATTTTAATTCTTCAGTTGTCAAAAATTCTCTAGTTAAACTTTTTGGTTTACAACAGTAAGGTAAGTAATCTAATACTTCACTAGTTGGAACATTTCATTTCTGTCTGTCTCTTAGTGTCCGCGTGATATTCGAAAACGAACTAAAATAAAGATTTGTAATTTTACATGAAGCTTAGTCTCCATGTAAGGAGGGAGTTCCATGATAGTGCATACCATGCCATGGAACTTGGCTAAATGTTAGAGAATGTCATTAAATTGGTTTTAGTGATGACCATAATAGTAACTCAAAAAATTTATTAATAACTTGAATTGAATCATACGACTTTTTAACATTCGACATTGTAATGCAATTACTCATTAATACCATTTGTAAAACAGTGATGTGTGTTTGCAATATATGGTAATAACTGTGTCAATGACAAAGTTTACATCCCGCACCAGCACAGCAAGATAAATGACACGTGGTGTAGGCATAAGTTAAGTGAAATAATAAAATTTATTTGACCATTTGATATGATATTAGGATGGGATTTCTACTTTAAACCCAAGTTTTTTCTTCTGTTCCAGTCTATACAAACCACGTGTCATAACTGATAATGTAATGACAAATCCTCAGCAAGTAATGAAAATATATTTTAAGCATGTCATTTATTGATATCGTGCTGGATAAATTAGGCTATGTACGTGAATGTAATGACGTATTTTGAAAATTTAGAGATCTTTTAGAGATCTCTATTCATACAAAATTAAATATCTGAGTAAACAGTTCAAATGTACAATATAAATATATATATATATATATATATATATATATATATATATATATATATATATATATATATATACAGTTACGGCACAATATTAGTTCAAAATAGTCAGTCACATAAGAAAACAGCAATGCAGACTTCTTTTAAGAACTCCAATACTGTCAGAACTTCTCTCCACGTGGATGAACCTGTCTTGAACAGCCAAGGCTCATGTCAGGTTCAACTTCAAGTACAAATTAATTTACCTCCTTTCTTTAGTGTTGTACACTTATTCTTTAGCTATATCCCGAAAAATACAGGTTTACATCGAAGTAAATATTTTTATCTAATCTAATGTTTATTTTTACCTGCACATTAGCATTCACATTTTAAGTTTTTGTTCCATTGCCCTAGATTAACTGCTCCATTTTGCAACGGTCATGGCCCACCTCGGCGTCCGTCATTGTTAGGTGTGCAGTCGGTACCGATGAGGCGTACTTGGGGGAACATCACAACAATCTGGAGCCGCAGTGGACACGGTTGTTATGCTGTTCTAACTAATGTTGAAGAGCGACCATTCACTGGAGATCCCGGTTTATTGATTTTAGACCTGGAACGAGTACTGCAGTAACTAATATCAAATAAAACATTTATGTCCAATATCTCAACAAGACCAATTATGTGGCCACTATGAGCCATATATGTTCATGTAAGCGTCGACCTCTGTTTGATTCACTGAAAACGACAACTACATCCAAATGTGTATGTCTTTTCCTTTAGTGGTGCTTATTCTATTGTGGTTTAAATTAGTATCTAGAAACTATTCCCAATCTGGTTTCCATGGGAAGTAGAGTATTTTCACACAATTCTGGCAGTAATATTCGTACAATGAATAAGTATATAACTTTTTTTTTAAATAAATTAGCTTTATGGAATTTAACTTGTTTATGGTCAATAGACTACAATTGCCTTTATATTGGTACAATATTCAATATTCAAGCATTTTTACTCAACACACTTTTTTAGTGGTAAAGTCAGAGCATTTTGCCATGTACATAATTTCCAATTCCTTACTATATAAGTTATCTTTTGTAGCGTAAGTTTAAAAATTTTATAACTAATAGGAATCAATAATTTTGTATGATCTATCTATTTATGTGAACAAATTGAATGATAAAATTCCAAAATATAAGATATATCTGTGGGAAATAATAGTGTAGGTAATGGTGGCGCAATGCAGTTAAGTCCTTAATCTAGATATTAAGCTAATAAATGTGAAATGGCAGATCTCTATTCAGTCCCCAGGACGATAAAACATCGCCTGCTATTCCACTGAGTGGACGAGTTTTACTGCATTGTTTATGACGGCGAATATATTGAGTATGCTTCCCCGAGCGTCTGGTCTCAAGTGGTGTGTTTTACAGCATAATGGTCTTGTATTATCTGCTTCATATTTATAATGTAAAGCAAAACTATATAGGGAAAAATAAATTAGGACGAGTCAAATCAAATCAAATTATTTTATTTTCGTAGACATTGTTACATGGATAGACATTGTCAATAAGCCGAAATACTACTCTTTGTCACAATATTTAGAAACAAATTATAGTTTGAGCTCACTTAAAGTATACTAAACCAGTTACAAATTACAAATAATGCCTTCCAGTTGGATCAATTGTTAATAAACTATTAAATAATCAACCGACTATTTACAATAACATATATAATAACAAGGAATTTAAACATATGGTTAAAATTGAAGGGTAACAATAACAGGACAAAACATTATATTATAAAGTTGTGTCAGAAAGCTCTAGGAATTCATTAAAACTATAGTAGGGATTTTTTAAAGCCAATAACTTAATTTTTTTAGGAATAACTGTTTGCGGGTATTTATTTTATTGGAAACTAATTTATTATACAGTTTCTTACACATTACAACATGACTTTTTTTAAACTTACACAAACGACAGTGCTGAAAACTAATTTTATCTTTACTGCGGGTATTGTATTTACCAATTTTTTTAAGTCTACGAGGCTACTGAAACATTTAAAAATGACGTATCATCAGCGTAAAGAAGAGTACTTTAGTGACGTTGTGAGGTAATCCTGAGGAGTATGATAATCCTTTTTGATTTACTCCTTAAATATTAAGTTTAGGGTAAGTTGGGAAAATTATTAAAATATATATTTATTTTATCAGGATTGGTGTGGTTTAAGGATGGTATCGTTTCCAATCAACTAAACATTCCTCTTTGCTTATAAATATTTTTGGAAATATAGTCTAATTTCATCACTTTTGCCCAGATTTTACAAATAAATATCACTAGATTAAAGAAAACTAACTTGAAATTTATCATCTTACGCGTGCTCTATACGAATGAAAGAGTGATACGTTAACTCTAAATATTTTTATTAATTAATTATGGAAGTCTATTTGGTGGCTAACAATTGATTATAATCTTTCATTATTATAGACTTTGCGCAGTTACTGTTAATTTCCAAATAACACTCATAGCTAATTATAATGATCATTTTCAATTGGCGCATTTTTTGTTTGGTCAAAGTTTTTTTGTTAGCTAAATACGTTAGAAAATATGTAAAATACCTAAGGATTGCTGAGAGAAAAAATTCATGTTTACTGTTACTAAAACCAAAAATATAGTTAGTTTAGTGTTACTATTAAAAGAATAGCTAGAGCATCTTAATATCTTAAAAAAAAATAGTTCCTTAAAATAGAGAAAAAGTATCCCATTTTATTTTATTTTATTTTATTTTTCACTTCCAACGGCAAATCCATTATACAATTTCAATATCTTAATCTAAATAACTTAAACATACAAATAATAAATATAAAAGCTTACCAGGCTACAATTTACAATAAGAAATTAAAATACATTGATATTAATATATATTGATCTGAACTCTATGCTCAAAAATGATCGCTGATTTAATAGAAAACTCCGGTTCTGACAAAAAGCTCAAGCATATAATCAACTGGTCATAATAGACCAATAATATATTCAATAACTTCTAAGTTTTGTCACAACCAATCAAGTTACTATTCAATTTATTTAACAGCAAATGAATATAGTGAAACAATAAGAATAACAACAATAATAACATAATAATATAACAATATATAAATAAATAATATAATAAACAATAACTATAATATATTTAATATAACATAACAATAATTACATATAAGCGTAAACATTAGATAAGACAACAACTTAAATATTACATTAACCCCAATAAATAATCCTAAAATAATATAACAATAGTAAGGTATCAGGTCACAGATTCACGGGTGAGTGAGTGTGTGTGTGTGTGGTGTGTGTGTGTGTGTGTGTGTTGTGTGTGTGTTTTAACTTCTGTTAGGTAAAAGAGGCATGTTTTCATCACATAGAACATTATTGAGGTCCTTTCTGAATGAACCTCTGGTCGCCGTAAAAAAGTCCAAGTGCGGAGCGATTTTATTTCCTAGGATTTGGACTCTGTTCATCGTGGCTGTGGCATTCGTAATTACTGCTCAGACTTCTTCTCTCGAATAAGTCCCTAGACCTAGTTCCACTGAAGCAGCGTAATCCTATGTGGCCAAGGATGGCTGGACAATCTACCAGTCCTGTAATGACCCCGTATAGGAACAGTGCATCCTGAGAGTTCCTCAGTTATTATAGTATTTATACTGTATTTACTATAATTCAAGAAATTAAACAACACGTTTATTGGGGGGCCATTCATAGAGACACAACATATGATGTAAAAAAAAAATGTAATAATATAAAAATAATCATAGCAATTGATTTTTTCAAGCTTTAAAGCTCAAATAGCTCGGCTGACGATCGATTTCATTCTTAGGGAAAATCCCTGTATCAATTTCAAGAAAAGTAGGTTTGTTTACTTGTGTAAAGGAGATTAGGTCTCGACTCCTCGACTAATACCGACGATTAATAAACTTTCAACAATAGTTAAAAGTTAATATACATTTTTAAAAACATTCACTGAACCCCCACCATAATAATATATATTGTTACATTTACACCCAGTCATTCAGATAGACTTACATTTATTTAACTGAAGCTAATGACTGGAGTTTTCAGTAAACCTCAAGTGCCCATTCCAAGATCTATAATGGCAATTACAGAGATTTACCTATGTTACGCTAGACTTGAAGTTCATTGGCGGTTTCAGATCACCGAATGATCTAGTCAATACTATTGTTACGGGCCAGATATTCGCCAACGATCAAGTTACATAAATGGAGTATTACGGAGTATCAGATATCAGAAATATTATTACAACATTTCTTAGAGAAATGTATAGCGTCAGTAGTGAATACAGTTCAAATTGAATACAAAAATAATGTCATTCTTAAATTTCTTTCCAGTGCACGTATTTCATCTAGGGTGTAGAAGGGTCTTGATGTCAGCCAATCATTCAGCGATGCCTTCAATCCATTAAGAGCTTTTAGTTCTTGTGGTAGCATGTTGTACAGCTTCTTTCCAGCATATGACGGTTTTTCTTCATACAATGTAAGATGGTGGGCTGGTAGTGGGTAGTTTGCAGCATGTCGGGTGTAGTAGTCGTGATGGTCAGCAGCTCGGGGTAGTAGGTTCTTCCCATCAATATACAGTATAACCTCCCGCATATAGGGGCAATTACTGTCGTGATTTTTAAGTTCTTAAAGGCTTCTTTACAGGTGTCTCTGGGGCTCAGGCAGTTAAGGATCCTTATAGCTTTTTTCTGAAGTCGTAGTAGTCGTAGGTTCTCTGGAGTTGTTCCTCCTCAGGCGGCTATCCCGTATGGGTTTCAAATATTTCAAAAAACTACTTACTTTGCAGTTTGGGTATTACTGATTGTTTTTATTCGCTTACTTTTTATTATACCATACAAAAATACCGGAATAGATTTATCAAATAACTTCAATACATCCAAGATAAACAGAATTTTGCGCAAAATAAACAAATGCTCTCGTGATTTGTTAATTAATAATAATTCTAATTTTAGTTGTTAAAAATCACTTAATAAGCAACTTAGTTATCAAACTTGTTGTAATTTTAGCAAAATAAGAAAATATGACTAGTTTACTCATATCATAAAAAATTGAATACTTTGATCAGTACATATTATATGGTACGCGAACGCAGGATGTCGAATTAGTAGGCTATACTAAATAGTTCAATAAAACAGAACGTTTAGACTACTTAAATGGTTAAAACAAAAAAAAAGGAACGCAGCAGGAACCAATATAGAATCATATTTCAAAATTTCTATTCAAATTTATACTTCTCCAACTCTACATTATCCGTAATCTTCTTCCACACATTTCCATTATACTCTGCATCCCAATATTTTTCACTTGATTGACCATAAATAACAGGAAACATCCTTACTCCTTCAAAAAGCATTTCTATATAAATGACTGATGCCGCTCTTAGACCGCACCGTGTCCGTCAAAATTCAAACTTCACTTATCGGTGTTGGTGCGGGCACGGTGCGACCAAGACGGAATGGTGTCGGTGCGGACATGGGTGAACTTGCAGATTTAAAACTGCCCTGCAATAATAAATTCTTTCACCGTATGACGGCCAACATACGGCCGACACATGTGTTGGGCACGGTGCAGGTAAGTGTGTTCCAGCATTTACTAGTACGTCTCAAATACACTTTATGCTTACTTAAAGTTTAAACAATTATAAGTTATTTATTAATTTAACAATTATTATTTATATAAATTTCAAATAGTTCTAGTTACAATTTTGTAGTTCTAAGGGAAATTTCGTGTCTTGCCACATAAATAGTTTGTAGGTTAATAAAATAACTGCAAAGCATGTAGGTTATGAATGTTGAGTTTGCTCCAATTCATCATCCTCTTATTTCTATGTTATATCTTACGCTTTCACAGATTTTACTCCTGGAGTCTTGTTCACCTAAAGAGATAAAAAAAGTCGATAACAAAGAAGCTCAAAATTAGCTCGTAACATTGTTTTGACATTATCGACACCTAGATTACGAATTGAGAAAATTATAGGCGTCTAAGTATGGCACATTTATCATGAAGCCCAATTCAAGTTAGAAATGTTCCATTCAAATGTTACTTTATGTGAACAGAAAGGACTAAAATCGGATTGTTTGGTATTGGAGGTTTTGTTTCATTACAACTTTCAATTCTAACTGTCACAAAATTAATCATTAATATAGTATTTTATTTACTCCAATTTAGGAGGAAGTGTAGTACTTGGAATTTATTAAAAAGTTTTTCGGGGGATTATATACGTATATATACGTATTCATAAAGGTAAATATAAACAATTTTAGCCCTCTTTTCAAATGAAACCTTCAAATTATTAGTTGGGTTTGGAGTGTTTTGACTACCCTTCATAGCTGGAGGTTGTGAATCACAAAGATTCACATTTATGCGAGATACAAGTGTGATCCCTCTATAATTGGGCTAATGATTTACAAACATTAACATGTATATTCTATAATAGAATTATTAACCCAATACTGAGATCACTTTGGTAGCCAGAGGGTGAGCTACAGAATATATAGAATTCTAAGTATTTTTCTAGAATTTTCGTTAAGAATAATCCTGTAAAATATTTGGTACAGTGATTTAATATCCACATTACATAGGTATTGGACGAATTAAAACCACATTTAACCGTGTCACACGATTTATAGAGCAGAAACTAGTACGGTATATAGTTTTATAACATTACACGAGTTTATAAAAATAATCACCATTATAAATTCTGACAGATTAATTATCAAATACGGGAATACCTACTGGGATCTATATGAACCGTAGTTATAATACATCTCAACAATTACCTTTATTTTAATACGTAATACAGGTTGTGCTTAAAATAATTGTGGGATTTCGTTAAGTCAAAAGAATTTAGTATGGAAAGTTCCAACGTTGTATTTGGGTATTCCCTTTACCCTCAAAACGTTTTGCTTAGCAGCTGTTATAATTACAGCATTTGCTACGTTATTGTTGTTACAGTGTATTAAATGCGTATCTTTGTTTTATTACTATGTTCATTTTGACGCGAAAAGAAAAGATCCACTTAAATAAAAATAACATACGACCCTGATTCAAGCAATTCAATGAAAACAGATGATTTGTGAAGCGGAAATCACATTTTTCACCAAAAGCATTATAAGAATCCCATTAATTATTTTATAATGTAAAATATCCATAGATTAAGGCATTTAAAACAGAAAATCACAAAGGTTTACGTAAAATACTAAAATTAAATGCAAAATTACAAGTGTTATAACATTCTTTTAATCAAGCAATTCCTAACTTCCCTTTTAACATGTTGAGTGAGATTGGTGAAAACGAATTACTTATATATGATATAATTTTTGAAGAAATGCTACATTGGATGTTAATGAGTGTTTAAAAGACACAATTTACGCATGTGGGGAAATCTGTGAGAAGCAATACGACTCTTCTACACTGAATGGTTTGTGTAGTCTTAAGAAAAATCGTGTATTATGCCCTTTTTCCTTTGCAAAAAAGTCCACTAATTGAGTTTTGCATTTCGAAATTATAATAAGATAAAGCTTTTTTCAGCTGTGTGAACTTGAAATATCGAAGAGCATTATTTCTAACAAGATGGTGCACCTCCGCACTATTCATCAAAAGGGTAAATGACAAGCCCATGAAAGTTTCGACATCGATGAAGTTTTGTACACTGTAACTTATTCTATTGTATTTCTAACGATCATGCTTAAACAATGTTTCAGGAAAAAAAAGTTCTTAAACCGTATAATATATAATATATTTCTTATATTTTGGATAACCAGCTTATGTTTTGAAAGACGGTATTAGAAGCATAATATCTGTATATAACTAAATTATTGAATAGTGCATAAAATATATTTGAATATTTGAAACTAGAAATATGTATACATTATTAAATGTAATAACCATTAAAAACTGCTTCAGTAATTATTTTTTAGTTTCACTTTATACACAATTATAGAGAGCATAATAATATCATATCCAATACTCAAACAAAACTCGTACTTTTGGCAGGACATTGCAACTGACATGTCCAGTCCATTATTGCTTTTGCCAACTCCATTTCCTACACGTACCTACACACGTGGATGTCAATATTTATTTTGACATATCCTTCTCTCTACTTAACCTACTCTTTATAACCTTAAGTATTTATTACTGTCACTAAATCCGTAGAAAAATATTAATTGTTCATTTATCATATCAATATTTTGCTATTGTAAATATCTATGAATGTATTTTATATTTGAATTGACAATTTGAGGTAAATGCCACTAAAAATATGTTTATAGCCATATAAACATGTTACATCTATGTTATTTACGTCTCATGTAAAAAATATATAATCACAATTTTGAACAATCATGTATAAGTTTTAAGGACGTACATTTCTGGAAATTGCTGTTCAATACCAGCCTGTAACCTACATTTGGAGTAACTAATGTGGATATTTATGACGTTTTACGTAATGTCAACAACCGCTAACCTCATTAACGATTTCACATTTTCCTGTACAGAGAGAATGTTCTAGACAGCAATACTATTAGAAAAATTATAACTCTGGAGTTGAACTACAAGTCAGGATTTTCTTTTTTTTATCTTTGGGCACAAACTAAGATTTTATACACGGTATGTAAAAACTTTTGTAAAAAAAGCACAGCTTTTCGTAACTTGTGCAACGGGAATTTTGCGATTACGATTATTTCCTACAATAGAGGTAAAGGATATCGAGGATTGTGGCTTTATTTCAGTATCTCCATTTTTTAAAGCAGCAAAATTATTGAGCATTATGAGATTTTGGATCAAGTTTTATACAAATAGGCGCAATGGGAGGATATGGAAGGATTTAAGGTATGTTTGTAAATATCATGGCATCCAGGTAAAATTTTTATAATAGTATTTTTGGGTTACTCATGTAGTGCAAGATGTTCTATTAATTACAATCTCTGAAATCGGAAACCTCACTAAAAGGGTAAGACGGTTTTAAGGATTGAAAATTCATCTCCAGGGGTTTTTAGGCAATCCTACTCGTTTCCGAATGGGAGGTTTTAACTTTTTCCAGGGCTTTTGCTATGTTTATCTATAGGTATTTATGTAACGACAAACACGAAACTTATAAATCTTCAAACCCGAAAGAACGCGACAAAGGATTTGTCACAAGACGGACGGCCGGAGGACTCTTCGTCCGTTTTTACCCCAAAATAATTTGGGTTCTTCCTTGGACCAAGGAATTAATCATACACACACAGACAGACGGACGAACGTACAGACTATTGCACGAGTTTAAGAAGAGTTTTTCGAGTGCTTAACACATATATCTGCCGCAGTGTGAGTAGACTGAAGAAGAAAAAACGTAGGCTTTTTGTGGTTATAATTCTGGAAGCTATTATATAATTGTCCAAACTCATTTCCTCTTCACAGCCTGAGCTTCTAAGTGAGTTAACTTGAACCCTTTCCCAGTGAATGGCTGTACTCCCAAAAAGAATAAAAAAACAAAGTATCTATAAAATTATGAAATATTATCTTTAAAATAATTTTTCTATCCTCTTCATAATACAGTTGTTCTTTTACTACTGTACTTCCAAAATCGCAAATGTTATTATTGCGTTATTAAATAATATATGATACACTAGAAATGTTTAGAAACGTTCATGATATTTGGTTTCTCAAATCACTGGTCTTTTGTAAAAAAACATTGATTACTTTTAAGATATTAAAGTATACACTGCTTTTTAAGATAACGACCTGGGCAACTGAAATTTTCTGATAAGTATTCCGGTAATATTACAATATTCTAATCTATTAATTCTAAAATAGAGTTAAATAGCGCAAGTTACAAATCTTGATTCCCTTGTCATACCCATCGCCGTTAAAATTTTATTGTAATATAAAATGAGTCAGCATATCATTACTCAGTCAATTGACTCCAATATTAACATCTCTGTGGTTATTATTTATAAAATTAAGATTTATGAAACATGAGTATTAAAATTAAATAAATGGGACATTTTGAAACTCACAAATACTTTAACACATGTCTGGAAACAATGTCAAAAACGACTTACAGAACATTATTTAAAATAAGTAACATAAATGACAAAAAAAATGAAAAACATTCTCTTCCAAAAGTCATTTTAATGTAATTTCCAGAACTTATGTGTTCTATTTTTATTGCTTGATAAGCCAATATTTTTCTCAGTTTCTAAATTAAACTATACCATGGACAATTAAAAACTGAATCGTACAACAGAGACGATTTGTTAAGAAAGTTTTATGTTTACTTCGTATTTTTGGTGTTACGTTACAGCCAGGTATATTGTTATCATAGAGTATTAACTGCAGGAGCTAAGTAAAAAGCTTTCTACTTAACTTGCAAAATAAATAAAATAATCTTCCGCACGCGATGTTCTAGTTCGGTTACTACGTAATAATATTACTTAATAAAGTTTTTTGGTTCAAACTATAACTATATCCAACATTATAATAAAGTGTAATATGATGAGACCACTCTTAAACGTAGTTCCACTTTTACTACTAAGTAAACACAACCAAATACAATATAAAAAGTTTATCTTTGTTTGTAACAAAATTTGTTTATTATTTATTTTCACAATTATTATTTATTTCAAATTTAAATAAAATAATTGAATAAAGCACAGCTACTGACTGAAAATTAAAGAAGCACTCAATAAAGCATAGGAGTAGCTGAGGGCGGTGAGGTAAGCCACTGCACTAATTCTGTTACTGCCAGACAGTACCGCAAGTTATGTAGATTCTCTCTTGATAATGGAACTAAAATTGATTCATACATTCATAAGAAATAATTTATTTTGGAAACTATATACCTCAGAAATTTGATATATACTATACTTTGTCTTATGAGAAATAATTGTAAGATATTTATCAATTGCCACCTACATGGGGTTTGATAAATCAATGCATAAAGTAAAGTAGATGTTAAACATTTTGAAATATACTAGCACTTACCTAAGGCTTTGCCCATACGATGTCTCTGCCACTTAAAAAAAATATTTTTTATTGCATAGGTCCTAACAGTTTTAGTAACACTTTAGACTGAATTATTTCTGACTTCTAAAAAAGATTACTAAAGTCAAAGTCCTTATTTTAGTGAAAGCGTTTCACTTATCTAATACGTTGAAGTCCTGTGATATGTTAAGAACATAATTAGTCATATATGATGTAGCAAGTACACATTCTTCTGTCTTCATGAAAACCAGAGGTTAAGCAAAATTTCGAAACTGCACTACTCGTCCTAATTATTTTATACTTAAAACACAATTTTAGTTAGCTGTTTTGCCATAGAAAAATATATGTACCTTTGTAGTAAGGCTGGATTCAAAAGAGCACATCTTATTTGTAATTTTCTAGATTAACTCATTTTATTTAAAATAAAAAGTAAAACGCTAAAATGGACGTCAATAATATTAACACATATCAATACTTATAATGTGGCATTTGCCAACCATTCTACAATACGATGTAGTGCTATAATATGTTTCATAATATTTTTGAAATAATATATTGCTGTGTTCAAGGTTAAGAGGAAATTATGACAATTAACAAATTAATATCATGAACAATAATGAACATTTCGTAAGTTGTTATGTAGAATATTATTAAGCCTCGTCAAATATATATATATATATATATGTTTTAATTACTATTACATTAAAGTACTATAAATAAATGCAAACAATAGTAAACCATTGATTTTGATAACATCGCTGCAGTTTTGTCTAGAGAAATTTTATACACACGTCTCTATAGGTATTAATAAATATAGCTTTAGCAATTGAATTGAAGCTAGTGCCATTGAGAAACGGAAAAAAAAACGTATCAAAAGTGGTCTTGAATTCCAAAGGTGAAAATAAAAGAATATGTACCATTTCTTTCCTCTCTTTATTTCTGTTATACATGTGATGCTGTTGATAGTTTTTGATAAGTTTGTATATGATAAATTGACAAGGTTAAAAATTTCCAATAATATTGTGCTGTTATTTTTTTTCAACTATTTTTAATACGGTCACTCTATTTTCTACCATTGGTTCTTTATTTCAGTTTCCACCAATAAAACAATTGGTACAAAATAATTAAAAACAACAATCATAAAAGTTTAGAGCAAATTCGTAGATTGTCATTGGACATTTTGATTGTTAAATTTCAGTTCTCATAATACTTTTTTATCTGTATGGCCTGTTTAAAAAAGAATCATTTAATTCATGACATATTTTTGAGTATTATTTTGATACAAATTTAAAATTATTTGTAATCCATTTAAGATTTTAAGCGGGTTTATGTAGGGATTGAATTTTTTTCCGTTTTAAATAAAAGCATCCGCGTTTGTAGAGGATAAGTACACCATGGATTAGATAAAATCCCTATTTCACTGGATATTGGAAAGTCGAGTAAGATTTTATTAAATTGTATTTTTTGTGGAAATTGCACTAATCAATCCATTCTTACTTATGCCTTTACTTCAAATTTGAATATTAAAGGTAATAGCGAATAAATTACGCGTTAAGGAGCTGTCTGCTCTTGGGACTTCAAAATGCTGACCCAGCCCCCACACTCGTCTGCAGTGCTTCTTATAATACCTTGTCGTGTGGGAAGTACAACACATTGCAAATGGGATCATTAATGCACAATATAATTGTTTTTATCATGATATCTTTGTGATCGTGTAAAATATGACGGAGAGGGCTTTGGGAAATTTAGGCTACAAAAACCAAAACCTATAAGACCTCACCTACTATATAGAATAACTTATGTACCTGTTATTTATGACGTATAAAAAATAAGAGGGCAAAAAACGTTCCCTGTTTAAAGATTAAATAATCGTGTTTTCATATAACAGAATCATATCTGTATGAACATCAATTGCTTTTGTCGCATACTTGCTCTGAACACAGTATATTCATATCCAAATAGATTTATTGAATGAATGTATTTTAGTAATAACCCATACTATACTATATGCAATGAGCCGTATGAATTTGTTAAACATTTTCAAAGTGGACAGATTTTCTCAGAGCTAATTAATAGTTAATAGGGTATTGTGGATATTATTAAAATTTAAATTGATCTATGTTATTGCTATAACTTTATTTCATAATCCAGGAGTACCCAATAGTTCCTCGAGTCTTAAACGCTATATTAGTGTTAACTGTCATAGAGATGATGATTGTCAATACAGACGAATTTCAAGAAATCGATAGATACTTTAATAATAACATAAATATATAAATATTTAATAATAAAAGATTTAGATTAACCTAGTAAGTAAATTATCAACAATAGTAAATAATCGTAGATTTTAGATAAATAATACTGGAAGTCTAATATTTCACTCAACAGGTCACGGTACTGCAGGTTTAAAAGCCACATTGTAAAAAAAATAAGAAGTAGTATAATACTATAAGCATGTTTCTTATGTGGAACGTTTTAGGCCACCTCTGACTGGTGGTCGTAGGCGTTGTTACCACTCGAGGCAGATGGACAATAATAGGTACGATAGTAAATATAGGATGGATGGTGTCACATATCCAATAGACTATAAATAAACGGGAAGACAAGCAACACTACTCCACTATGAATCGTGGAGTTATTTTCCAATATCACTTAAACCAAATTCACTTAGACTGCTCAAATCCTGGCTTGGCATATTAAGAGCTCCAGTACAAAAACACAAATCAAGTTAGAACAGCTGGACTTACAGTTGTAGTGAACCATCCTTCGTGAGAAATACCCAGACAATTTCATATCTTCACTCGTTCAAGGTGATAAAAACACATCCAACAGATCTCTCAGCACGACTTAAATCACAGGGAACTAATCTTATTAGGCGAAAATTATTAAGTAGCTGAATTATGTTGCGACATAGTTGTATTTAAAAATACAGTTATTATAAAATTAAAGCGTAAAGATATATATCACGTATATTCATAACAAAAATGACGATGTTTAGTAAAAATGTTTTATTATAAAGTAAGGAAATTTAATGTGGGGTTTCGTAGTATTTTGATTGGTGTATTCCTGTCAAGAGTAGGAAATGTAAAAAATGAACGAAAATTTGCACTCAGTTAGTAGTCTACGAGGAAAAAAGCCTTGGAAGCCTTTTCAAGAAACACTTCTTTTTTCAACAAATCTTTTAAAAAATTGTTTTTAATAACGTAATTTATTGCCAGCCTGACAAAGCTGCTGGGTGTTTGGAATGAAAGAATATCAAATATTGGTTTTAAAGGAATATTTTAAAACATAATCTAGATAGTTCAATCAGATGGTTACTTAAATCAATATAGTTATATCAGGTTATTACAAATTTATCAAGCAATATACAGGAATCATTTTATAAACTTTATACGTGACTTTAACTTTTTTATCTGTATCCTTTATTAATTCGACTAAATGTTTGTTATGTTAACTACCAAGTGGTTGGTTGATTCCACCAAGGTAGGTGTATCTCACAACACGTGTCTAGTAATAGGCTTCACTGAGGTTGAACGCAAAATTTAAAGTATGTAGATAATTTTATTCTTGAGATGTCCTGCGGGCAGATCGACAAACGGACAGTTATAAAGAAAAGAAAAGTTTACAATCTCCTGGCAGGTACAAATATAAGCTGTGACAGCCTAATCAGCGCACCATAATAGAACTCCTTCTTGGATATGTAGAAATCATTGACCGTCTAATGCAAAATTCGAAGTCTAGAAATGAAATTTTTCTATTTATGTTTCAACATGATATAAAATAACGCTCAGCCAAATCCAAATCATAGGAATGAACGGTTCCTATTTTAACAGTTAAGCTTTGCGCAGTCTGTAGGTCAGTATGTCACTACTTTAACATTGACTGTATCCTTTGTTTCTCTTAAATCCATGAACAAACATTTTTAAATTAATTTACATTGATTGCGCATCTCTTTTTTAAAACTTTATTTATTCTGCTATTTCGCCAATCATTCTTATATATAAAGCCAATGTAAATACAAATTTGTTAACGGTTAGATAAATCCCATGGAGTGGTATGCACCATCATTGAATTCAGTTTTCTTATACATAACTTCGCTTAGGGAGGCAGAAATGAAATTTTCTAGCACCTCGAGTGATAGACTTCGCTAACGCTCAGCAAAAAATTATTATTTGTTCTAGATATATCGTGTGGACAGACAGACCAATAGACGGACAGACCAATAAAATATGCTCAGCCCTGGCAGGAATATACAAATCAAAATAATAGTAAAAACGTAATTTAATTTACTCTATAAGTTTATCTCTCTATTATAGTTTAAAGAATAGTGTGTAAGAAAAATAAAGATACTTTACACATCAGGAGGGGGGCTGAGTACATTGCTTAAGATAAAATTCGTAGAGTACCCGTACATGCTTTTAAATAGAGTAGAGTAAAGGTTGAAGTAGATAGCAAGTATAGTATATACAGTATACGAGCACTGGAGCGAGTTACAAGGAGAAGGGTGGGGCTGTGTGAATATGCACAGACTCAGCACTCGACCCAAGAAAACTATAAACAAACTGAAACAACCCTTGAGATGGAGTTATGAGAGTTTGATATGTTCAACTTATCCCTGTGAAACTTGGTACATATATCTATCTCCTAAAAGAGTGCTTATTTAACTTTTTCAATAAAAAGTTTATTTTGCCGACAGTAAGCGACTTTTCGTGATATTTAATATTTGCATCGCATTATGTATTTATTTGAAACAAAACGTTTTAAAAGTGTATACAACAGTCTGATTACCTTATGAATATTATTGGTTACTAAATTTTAAATTGACGGATTTAATTTTAGTTCCCTATCACTTTCTAATTGAATTGATTGTCCTTATGAGAGTAATTACCGGAAATATATGCATAAGTTCACCGAACATTGCCTCCAGATATCTGTTTAGTACATCGAGAAATTGCAAAACCAAATATAGCTCTTGTAGAGGTTACAACCCCTCGGGATATTTGAACTGTAATTGCTCTACTTTTGCTATATCTAATTAATGAGGGATTTATGTGTCAAATTTAAAGTTTCTAAGATATCCAATCGGGGAAATTGGAGAATTCATGATGAGTGAATGAGTGAGAACTTTGCCTTCTATATAAAAAGATGTAAGGTATTGCGGCTTGTGGAAGCGATAATGGCCAAAATCCCCATCAAGTTGTAACTTGGTACAAAAATTGATATGATTCATATCTCGGCTATGTTCGTTGGCCAGCTTGGTATTAATTCCATTCCTATATGTCAGCTATAAAGCTTTGAAAAATTAACAAATATGTAATTGGCATAGTTTACTATTTGTGAGGTAGGAGATATTTCATTTCTGTCAGTCTGTCTATCTACTCAATATCTCAAAAACTAAACAGACGTATAGACTTAAACTTCTGCATGAAATTTCATTTATAAGAGGAACTCTGACTTCATGGTGCATGTCACTCCATGGCGTTTAGCTGAGCGCTATCTAACATTTTTACATTGGTTTTATGGGTTACTAAGATATCAAAGAGGACATTGTAGAAGAATAGAATTATTAAATGTTATAAATAAATGTAAAACCTACATTTTTTATTTCAAAAGTTTTTCGAGATACACTTACCAGTAAGTGCAAAATCTAGATTATAAATACATTTTTAGTAATTCAGTTGTCATAAAATCTATATAGTTCTTCCGTCTGAACCAAAAGATCAATCTTTTACAATTAATTTTATTGTTACATCAATCCAAGCCTTATATTTGTCTTTTAAAATCCACATCAAACGCCACTGTAACAAAATTGTGTAATGTAAGAAAACAAATTATATACACATATGTGTGTGTGTGTGTGTGTGTGTGTGTGTGTGTGTGTGTGTGTGTGTTGTGTGCGCGCGCTTGTGTGTGTCTTTTTATTTAAGCACTTTAAATGCATCTGAAATAATTAAAAATCTATTTGGAAATAATAATATGGCTGGTGAATACAATGATTGGTGTATTGTATTTATAAGTTTATTTTGGAATGCTTTTATATAGAATCAAAAGTATACTTGACATAATAACAATTAATTCATTGGCTGAACATTAACGAAGCCTAATTCATTTTTGACCGTCTTTCTGCGTGTCTGTCTGTCTGTCTGTCTGTCCACACGATATTTCTAAAAGGAACTGGCCTATCAAAGTTGAAAGGCTTAAACGTTTCCTACCATTTTACACGCTGCTAATGGGTAACCTTGGATGAAACGAGAAAGTCGCAGAATAAATATTTTTTTAACACACTTAGCACAATATGAAATTTTTAAAATGCGACAATTAGCATACATGTAGTAAAATTAACAATAATATATTTTTAAGTCAATGTTAATTGTCAGTGACAACATTTGATTTCAGCGCACTCTTGCGTTTTCATACCCTATAGCTTATCGGAAATATTATTATTATCTAAACACGTTACTGAATGCTAAAATGAGATAAAATCTTTTCATGTTGCAAGATATTTTGAGAAGGATTTATTTTAAAGACGTTAAACGTTGCATTAAACTTCATTTCTACGTAAACAATAATGAAGTCTATGTTGGTGGATGTCCAACCAAGATATTGACTGAGCGTCACTGCAGATTATAATTCAGTAGGCTGACAAAATTGTATTTTAGTATGCCGGAATGATGTATAAATATCTTTTGTGTATGATTTCTAAACCCAGACCAAACCCATATAGTTACATGCACTATCACACAACTCAGTGTTAAATATATATATATATATATATATATATGATGCATCATGCAAACTTCCAGGTCTACATGTCAGACTGTTTTCAAGATATCATTCAGACAGACAAGTAGATAAACTGATAAAGAGACCGGGAGAAAAAAAATGTAGGCTCTTGAGTGAATGCTTCGCTAAATATCAGCCAATAATGAGGTGCCTCTATTTTAATTAATTGGTTCTGGCTTCTGGAAGAATTCCTTTTACTATGACGATTACACTAACATTGTCTTTAAACATTTTAGTTACTGAAATCTCGGTGTAAAGCGTAAAGCGTTTTAAATAATGAATTAGCTTCTCTACAGCTTCTAGTATCACGTCCCACACAGTACCCTCACCTGGGTCAACACTCGACGTAAACTTTACTTTGGACTACCTCACGATCCATATTATATCCCGGCTGAAGCTTATTAAATTATTTTTCATCCATCGAAAAACTGGGCTCAAGCATCATAAACTGGACCGTATTAGTTAGAAAAACCTTTCTGTATTGTAATTTTTAGTACAATGTCCTCTTCTTTTAGTTTCGAAAAAGGCAACACTAACTAGCAAATAACTAGTTTTGGTTTGATTCAGTATGACTGAAGTAACTAGTTGTATTTCTCTTAAATATTTTTTTATTGTTGTTTTGATACTCAAAATTACAAACTCATTTGTTTTTATCTTTTATTTTGAGTTCAAAATTAATTCAGTTAAAACTATATTCAGATGTAAAGTGACTTAAAAATAAGAATATAAAATGTATGAGTGTACACTTGTTTCAAAATTTTAGCTAACTATGTTATTTGTTTCAGTCAGATTATATACACTGTATTAAAATAATAAATACACAAAGTGTGCATGACTTAAGCTTTGGTAAGTAGTCTAATTTATCTTTGTTCTTCTTACCTTTACAATTTTTTAATTAATGTTCTTCGCAACGGTGAAAATCATCTGGGAGTATTATGAATGCAATGTTTTCTCAGGTGTCCGAATCTCTGACAGCCAACGCCTTGCTAAGTCTGTATAATCCTTGATTCTACAACTCATCCATTGTATAAAAGCTTTGTATTCCTCTTAATTAAAATCCTCTAGAGAGCATTCTAAAACGAGATGAAACCTCTCTCTAATTGCTGTTTCTCCTTCATCAAAATTTGTACGTTTCATACCAAAAATTTCTGGACAGCCTAGAAATGTACTAATGTGAATTGAGTTGATTTGAGTTTACCCACTTCCTTTCCTAAACCTTCTGTCATGCAGGTGTCACTCCTCTAGTATCTTCTCTGATGCTATTCTCTCTGCCTCTTCTTTTTTTCTGCTATTCACTCTCAAAAACATTAAAAGAGACATGAAGCTAAATTTTTACACTTGTAAGATTGACCCAACATATTACGAGTATGACCTTTAGGAGTAACACTGTCATAATTGAGACTAAATTAATTTTGTTTTAAACAATACATTATAGATTTTAGTTAATCCATACACAAAAGAGCAATATTTGACAGGTGACGTGAAATATGAAATAGCTGAACCCGACATCCATCATCTGTGAGTGTCACCTGACACACGCAAAATGTTCAAGTTACATTTTGATAACATGGTAATAATGCAAGAAATATAATTTTTTTTAGATACAATTTAACAATATCTCTCCAAAATATTTACAGAATATTTTTTTTTTACTTTAATTTTACTTTCCGTGTTTCAGTATTTGTAAATCGTTTTTTAACAGCTCTACGTGCTGTCATGGTAAAAACTTTGAGTTTCACTATATATTAGATATAGTTTATGAGGATTATAATATGAATAATTATAGTATCCATTGTTCTAGATATAATTACGTAACATGGGATCGAGCTAGTTCTGTAGCAAATATGTGGTACAACCTTCCTTGCAAATAAAGAGCTAAATATTTAAAACAGAGGGTAATTAAGTATTAATAATAAATATAAGTTATTTGTACGTATGAGTTCTAGTAAAAAACCAAATATCACTTTGAAAACTATTTTTTTTCAATATATACACAATTTGTATATACAATATGTATTGAGTTACGTAAACAAACAGGTAACAAAAAAAAGATCATCATTATGTCAAATATTTAAAAGTTGTTACATGTACAAAATAAAAAAATCATGGATGCAAGGAGTGAAATATTAAAAGGAATTTTATGGACAACAAAAAGGTGATATACTGAAGTCTCAGTTATATATTCACAGTGTCAGGACTATAACTTTGTATTTTATATTCACCTTGTTGTCATTACAAATTATCACCTCCAGTAGTATTCCAAATATTGGGCATATTTTTCTTTAGTACGTTGATCTTTTTCAGAACCCTGTTCTTATAAATGTGATATCATATTATATAATATTATCCGTTTAGTTACATATAAAGGTCTGAAATAACTTGTTAAAAATTACTTTCTGTGCATTTCCTATAACATTATTGCTTATTTTTTATTATTATTACTTATTATTAGTTCTTTTAAACACCTCTTTTTGACACTGAATACTGGAAAGTTTATTATATTTGAAATTAATTATAAAAAAAAACTTAATTTTTTAATTAAAAGCAAATATGCTTAATCAAGATGCCTGCCCATTTCTAGCAAGTTGAAGAGTACGCTCTGACGTAATTCCAAGTGCCTGTTTGAGAACATGACGTCATAACGCGACTACCTTTGATGCGCATTCTAAACCTCCAATCCAGATTTTATCAATTTTCGTTCCTAGTACCTGTCCCTGGAGATTTTTCTTCTCTCTTTTCCATGCTTTTCAGAATAACTATCAATGAGTATTTTAGTACATTACTTAACATTTAATCGTTCAACTTGTGAAATTGAAAGCTGAGAGTACTTTACTTCGTAATGAAGTTGATATCATAAGTGCTAAATCACTCAATATGCTACGAACTTTACTTAATTAATAATTTATTGAATTTTGTCCAACATATATAAAATTCTAATCCAGATTGTTAAGAAGACTTGATATTGAATTATAGTGCATTTTGAAGAAGAAATCAGGCAAAAGTGATTAAATTCACAATAAAACAAATAAAAAATTGATTATATCTAAACGGAAAATATATTAAAAATAAGACCAAGAAAGACAATTAAAGGAAAAAACAAAACCGGAATACGGTTAAAAACGTGTTAAAATACGTGTGTTTGGTATAATCTAGAAACTGATATATTATTCATCATTTGCATGCATGCGAAGACGAAAACTAAAATTTTAACATAATATAAGCACTATACTAAACCATTCTTCGCCTTCATTCCTACTGCATTCATTTTAAAAGTAAAAATCAAAACTCATACGATTGTGTAAAGCTTCGTATACAGATGAATACTAGAATTATTTTCAATGGTTATGAGCACTGAAGTGCGCTGTAGGGTTATTTTAAATAAAGATAAATATTAGCATTAGTAAGAGTAAGAGTGATGGTGAAGACTGAAAGTGCCCTGTGGGAATATTGTAAATGAGAAAATGAGTAATACAAATCGTCAGTGATGGAGAAGATTGGGAAGTGTCCTGTGGGAATATTGTAAACAAGAATCAGTAATACCAATCATGTCAGTGATGGAGAAGATTGTAAGTGTCCTGTGGGAATGTTGTAAACAAGAATGAGTAATACCAATCATGTCAGTTATGGAGAAGATTGTGAGTGTCCTGTGGGAATATTGTAAATGAGAATGAGTAATACCAATCATGTCAGTGATGGAGAAGACTGGAAGTGTCCTGTGGGAATATTGTAAATGAGAATGAGTAATACCAATCATGTCAGTGATGGAGAAGACTGGAAGTGTCCTGTGGGAATATTGTAAATGAGAATGAGTAATACCAATCATGTCAGTGATGAAGAAGACTCTGAAAGTGTCCTGTGGGAATGTTTATAAATAATAATGAATATAATGCCATTTATGCCCGTGATGGAGAAGATTTGAAGTGCCCTGTGGGAATTCTCTAGCATACGAGTGAGGTATAAATGTGATTTATAGTCGGCTTTGACATCTCACACGTCTCTGTGCATTGTGAATAAACGTGTTGCCCAGTCCCAATAATTACGTGCCCGTACTTAACAGCGATTTAAAAACCCAGCTATACTGTCAGCTATATTGAGTTTAGCCCCACACTAACAATGTTAAATCTAAAAAATCTTACAACCTTACTTTTGGTTTTAGGGTTACATGAGATTAACAGTATATTTAATATGTATCTTTCCTTGATATTTTTTCTTTTTTTTTAAAACTTAAACACTTTTAAACATTTTTTATAAAATTACGATGCTAAAAAAGTATAGATTCTACAAGAAACAAAAAAAACTTTAGATTCGTGTATTCATTATATCTTTAATAGAAACACAGCTCATGTGGTTTTATCTACACCAAATAAAAGCGTTTTGATATTCGAGCTTTAAATTGTTCTTACGATGTAAAAAGCCAAATTTCTTTATTTACAGCCCCTCTGTGTGCAAGAACCTATAATATACTGCACCTATTCCTATAAGGCCATTTACGGGTACTTCCGGAGTGACATGATATTCTGGAGAGGTAAGTTTGGGGGTAGGGAACAGCAACCTGTCGAGATCCATAAGAACAAATTTAGGGCACTAATATCAAGTCATGGCCCCTCGAAGAAAGGGTTTGGCAGGGGGTGACACTCCCTTATATACAAGCTAGCAAGATCCTTTTACTCTTAGGGGGAACGGATTCTACGAACTCCAACAGTCATCTCCCCCATTAGGACTAGACCTACCGATTTACTCTTGCACCTCACGATCTCGACATTTGCGATTAATGATGTGTCGCTCCTGGGCAACCATAAGATAACCCAGATTGGGGTTTTTTGCTGGACACATCGGTTTTTGCTGTGACTACTGTGGTGTTCAACTGGAAGGTATAAAACTAGCAAGAAGTGAATCCTCATTGAGAAAGCATTATGTTAGTGTGAATTATGTCTTTTACATTGTTTTCCTTTCTTTAGATAAGTAAAGTAAATCGTCCTTTAACTGATAAAGCTTTCAGAAACAATCACTGCGACGATAGTACCCAAAATGATACCTAAACAGCATTAGACTTGATATAACTTTGTTCTGATATTGAAATGTTCCTTTTAATAACAGTAACAAAGGTACTGGCACTAACAAAGAATGTATATTAAATAAGTCGAAATTTTCATTTATATATCATTATCTAGTAAATTACACATTTGCATGGTCTGTGCAGTATTTAAAATAATATTAAAAAAAAAACAAATTTGAAATTCTTTCTATAATTATTATTATTACTTTTTCGTGGGATAACATTTAGTATTAATGTTTTATAAATCAAATCTCAAGAAAATTAAAATCTAGCAAAATTTGTAACTGTTTTCAAAGATAACTATTTCTGTGTGCTGTATATATTACAAAGAGGAGATCTTTTAAACCTAGGGTTATTTTATGTAACGTAAAAATACTATATCAATAAATCAGTCTATTACGTTATGTTCGATACTATTATTTTTAATCCTAGCTCTATGAAAATAATTTTAAGTAATTGATAAAAAGCATTTTACTACGCCACCCCAGTAAATATGAGCGAGAAGTGCTGCTTTTAAAACAAAAGACATTAAAAATAACAATACGTCCTCATTAGCTGTACTGTAACAGACACCATTTGTGGTGCGTGTGTTTGTTCAGAAACAGAGGCTGATTCTGAACAAAACTATTGGTTTTAGAGAGAAGAGAGTAGCACAGCTTAAAATAAATGCGCTGTTTCATGCGTATTATTTTCATGTTATGGAATTAAACGGGATAGGTCTCTCCAATATATTGTTCTGCTTGTATCTCTTACTACCTGTCATGTGATTGATTGTAACCCCTTTATTATTGACTCAGTGGACATTTCGACCGTCACTGTAGATTCACTCTGTTGAAACTAACCTAACACGTCTCATATAGATGTAGTTTTCGAACTACGTGTTAAAGTTTGAATATCCTACCTCAAAATATTTTAAATTATCATTTAGGACTCCAAACTTCGTAATAATGAAAGCAATTAACAGTATATTTTACCAGGAATGAGTAACGATAATATAATACTCTACATTTATTTGCAAATGAAATTTGAAGTAATAGCAAGTTAGTACAAAATAGCAATATGAATATGTACTTCAATTAAAGAAATATCATACTATAGTAGAACCAAAATGCAGTAAAACGATTGTTCAGTATTGTAACTTATACCGCACGTACAGTTAAATTAAATCAAAAAGCAATAGTTAGATTCTTTCTTCTTAAATTCGAACTTCCATTAGTAGGAAACCTGATATCTTTAAATCATTTAATTGTACTGTGTTTTATATCTATAATAACTATACAGAAGTTATAAAGCATTTTTTTTTTTTAATTTAATTCAAACACTTAATAAACATGTTTTTACATTAATCATCTGATTCTGTATAAACTTAAAAATCTGATGTATTAGATAAAGGGGATCGGCTTCTCCTTTTAATAATAAAAACACAAAATTGTGCAATCTTCTGAAAAAAAAAATGTTGGACTTAAACACAAATACATTGTCGTCTTTTTTTAAATAAAACTGTTACTCACACTTAAAACGTGCTTTAAATAAAATTCTTATTGTATGGTCTTATATATCATCGTAGAATTATCAACTGACAAATACAATACCAATATATAAAATCACCTTAATTTGTTTACGAAATGAACCCCAGGCGCAACACTTAAATGGATTCAAACTTGAATGGCCTCGTAAATTATATAAAGTCATAAAATACTTAATCCTGAACGGAGGCCGCAAATATGGAAGTAGAGAAAAGGAAATTAAGGAAGAAATTGAACCATATTGATTTCATTAGGGTGTATTATTTTACAATTAAAAATACTATAAAAGACCAAAATAATTTAGATAAATTTTCACTAAAATAGGAAATAAAATCCGATATAAAAGTTGTTACGGTTTTATAAACGTGACCCTGCTCACTGTTTTCACAAAAAAACTATTTCCCTTGTACTATATTTTTTTAGAAAGAAAAAACTTTAATCAATAAGATTACTTTATTTACCATAAAATAACTTATATTTCTAAATCAGTATATTAGGTGATGAATAATAGCATTTATGTCAGTGGTGGTGAAGCCAGGAAGTGTTCTTTGGGAATATTCGGAATAAAGATGAATAATTGAATAGGAGAATCTTTGCTACTACACTGATCTCGAATTGACAAATTTTGATGGAGGATGTAGGGAAGGAAGAGTGAAGTGGGCATGACACAAGTAGGAGGGAAAAGAAAGATACAAATGTTAAAAAAAAAGAAAAAAGTAGGGTAGGAAGGTAACAAGGATGTTTTGAAAAATGCGCTGACATCTGAATCAGCTGTCACTAATCTATCCCGGGCATGCTCCTTTCAAAACACACCTGTTTAAAAGGAAAATCGTGACATCAAAATTCTTTAATGACACGAAACATAGTTAGGAATAGTGTCACTCGCCGCCACCATGCCGTCTGTCTATACAGTGTATATTTCTGATGATTTTTGTGTACGAGAACAGTTTAAAAAAACACTACAAACAATCAACGAACAGGACAACGACAATTCAATTAATGAATGTTGTTTTCAAAAATCACCTTATTAGTTTGTTGTCTTTTTACGACTATATTTCATAATCATTATTGGAGGCAATATAAGCTTAACTATTTGCTTAAAATGAAGTTTCACACACAAAAATTCAATAAATTACTGAGTTTTATATATGCAAGTAATGTTGAATATATTCATGTATTTGTTTATTTATAAAGTTGTTTTTATGGAAATACTGTTTTTCTGTATAAAACTTGGCTTGTGCTAAAATTTGAATATATACGAAGTCGCCGAAAATATTTCCCTGTTTTACCTAATACCCAGTACCGAAATATTAAAGGAATATTATTCTTTTGGGATATTTCGTGTAAGGAAAGTAACCAAAGAAATATAAACAAAATAATAATAATTGATATAAACATATACAGGTAGGTAAAAATGATTGAGCATAATTTACTATATAACACCCCTTAAAAATTACTATGACTTTTTAAGTATTGAACCAAGTGAACCCTTAATTTATTAAAAGGTATTTAAATTATTAAAAAACTGAGCCACTGGTGTTTTTTCATTATTACGGACAAATGCTTAACTGAACAAAAAATCAATCTTGAAGGAAATATTTTTTTTTTATTTTATTATAACTTTTTAAGTTTACTTATTTTTAATTCGGTGTTGCATTTTAAAAACACTTAACTATAATACCTTACGTATTATAATTTCTTGTATCAATATGGAAATTAAATATTATGTCTCTTGTTCAGTAGAATTAATTTAATTCTAAAAAAAATTAATTAAAATGATTGAAGAAGCCAGTTTTTATAACAAAAATGTGATTTTTTAAGGTTGCGGTAATTATTGCTTGTGAACGTTATTTCAAATGGATAGTTAAGAAAATTGCAATTTATCATCTTAGAAGTGTTTACATAACAAAAAAAAGTAAGACATAAAAACGGGATTTATATTGGATTAATAAACAGTTTTTTCGAATTTTGGTATAAGTATGTGATTTTCTGCAATTACTATACTGCGGTTGAGGTCGATAAAGGTACAAGACGCATATACCTAGAAGGTCATGATTATAACTTAATCAATTAAAAAGTAATTAAATATTTTTTTTACATTGTTGAATGTAAAAATTGGCCCAAAAATTCGGATTTCCATGTATTATTTCTGATATTAAAATAAATGACATTAGGATACTTCCTTTAACACAGGATAATATAATTAGCTGTTGGTCATACATCTATGAGACAATTACTTTATATAATCATACATTATATATGAAATGCTCTAGAGGATCTGTAAGGCATATTATGTTTTGTCGAGTAAATGAATTTAAATGATGAACTCGGCTTGTGATTTTGCCAATAAATGCTTAATACAATATTTAATTATATCACAAAATATTTAGATTTACCTTTTATGCTATTATATGACTATGGTTTTATTTATTACTAAAATAACAGCAAGTCACTAAGTGAACAAACTGTGGTCAAGACAGTGATGGATGAGGTGAGCTGTTTGAGGAGGAGAAGCAGGGCGATTATGACGTCACAGCGCAGCGTAGAGATCTGTGGTACATTAAACAACAACATCGTATACACAAACTATTTCGCCGGTAAACCCAAACAGTTTACATAGCTGTATCGATTCTGTGATACTGAGGAGTGCCTGGTATACGAGAGATACAATAGAGTACTATCATGTAAGTAAGAATTAAATATCTAAAAACAACTACTTATTATACTTTCTGTTATTTATAACGTAGTTGATATCAACTTATCTAAAGCATAGCAATTATTTATACGTTAATACCACACTAGTTATTAAGAGCTGACTAGCAAGTCAAAGTGTTTTTCTTTCTTCAACTTCAGCAACACTGTAAAAGCGAAACAATGATCTTCTAATAACTACGTAAAACAAATTGTGATATCGAGTAAACATATCTTAAATAAATATTTGAAGTTTAATTCGTTTTAAAACATGTATTCATTTTTTACATCACTTACATATTGGATATTTTTATGTTTAGCGTACTTTTATGATACTCAATAAATAGATAGATAGCTATGAGTAAAATAGTCATATTAACCTAAATTATAACTTTCATGTATATGAACATATAATTGTGTAACAAACAATCAGAATTATGTAAATTTTTAAATGTTATGAGAAAATGCGAGAAAAATCTTCAAAGTGACTTCAAGGCCTTACCCTCCTACCCTCCGTTCGATACCTATATGATAAGAATGTGACCTTTCGGGATTTAAGCAAGAAAATTTGGCGAAGCTCAGGTTTACTAGTTAATTCAATGACACTGATCTTTTTGTTGCCATTTTCTATTTCTGTTTCAAGCAATGAATGCACATTTATCCGGTACGTGAAAGTCTAACTTTATTTATTTATATACAAATATAATTTCAATACTAAGTAAACATTCCTCTTTTGCTTTCCTTTCATATTGCAAAGATTTAGAAGAACTAGGCTCTCTCGATTCCTTTACTTTAAACTGAAAATAAACGGTAAGCCAGATTGCTCAAATGCCAATTTTTTAGTAACGATAGACTGCTATACGGCCAATATTTTCTTTATTTCCATAACTTACACCTACTTTTCTATACCGCTTCTAATAACAATCTGAGAATAAACTTTCATATAGGTGATCATACACGCTTTTACATTTGAATATTCTCTGAACAAAATGATATGATAAACATGCATAAAATTCCATGCTTTACTCAAATTTTTAAAAGTTATTAACTATAATTATTTGTGCCTAATTAAAAAACATCAATGATACCCTATCATTGTAGATTATCAAGGTTTTGTGTAAATGTTTTTTTAGTAAATGCAAAAACTCTTAAATCTAATTTCCTTTAAAAAATAGTAAAAACTACTTCTTATGAAATTTCAGACACTTAAAGTAAATTACAAGGTACAAAAAAATATCTGCTATAGGTTTAAATGTGAAAATGTGCTTTCATTATGTAATTGAGTTTTAAACCACAGAGAGTAACAAAATTTTTCTTATGTATTTATGGCCTAATACATAAAACATAATTAATTTTTAATTGAATATAATTGAAACACTCAAGTTTGATTATATTTATTTCTTTAATAAATAATTTTATATCAATAAATTACTGAATAAAGTCATTAAAAATATCACTCCCTTGAACTAAGTACATGATTTTACAAATTCACATTTTTATCTTCAGCAGTTTTGGTCTAAATACAAAAAGGCTTTAATATCCTACTTTTGATGCTGTAATTTCACGCGATACGATCGGAAACCCCCTTCTCACGCAAAAAACTCAATTTTTAATCACGTTTTTAAAACACAAAATTTAAATAAATATTACGAAACAGGTATAACAACTGGGAAAAAAGCCGATAAAAGATACTTATTAATATAAGCAAGAAATTAAGATAAACCAACATTACTGTGAAGAATAATATACACGGCTTGTTGTTGTTTTTAAAGTTAGGAAAAAACATATTAATTAGAGAATAGGAAGCAATTCCTACGATATGCCAGCTCCGAATTCTGGGAAGGCTTGAAACTTTTGGGTAAAAGCCGGATTTTCGCCGTTCCGTAAAACGTCCCCGAAATATCATGTATGTTGTTTGTTTAAGTCTCAACTGAATAAGCATTTCAGCACGTGCGATAAGGTACATTTGGATCTCAGGTTATTTCAAGTATGTGTCTGATTTTCTTTTTGTATTTAATACTTTACCATGTAAATTTATGTGTAGCACTGAGCACTTATTTATTTTACTTGTAAAATTGAAATCGCGGTCACATAAACTACGTATATTGTAATCATGATTCAACTTTTCCGTGACAGTGTTGACATGGTGTTTAAAAAATCAAAAATGTGATGTTGAGTTTTTATAGATCCATTCACCTTCTGCACCTTCTGCATTAGTGAAGCGTATGGAAACTGGCAAACTGGACACTACGACAAACTTGACTTCGTTGAATTGGAGTGGAGTTCACTTCCGTCCTTAAACAGATCCACAAAAAGCCTTTATAACATGAATGTATCTTCTTCCTTTCAGCAGCACCCCAATCGAAATCTAGATACGAGGTGTTATTATCTGATCATGTGTGTAGAGAATAGAGTGTATTCCGAAGTTTATCACACGGTTCCAAAGTAGTGCGTGATATTATTTGAATGTTTTACACCTAACAAAGCTATATGGGGTGAGAGGGGTTTGCTCCACTTTGATACGGTGTTTAACTATCAACAATGTGATGTTGAGTTTTTAGTATCAATCATGTCAACGGCCGCACATTGCAGCGTATGAAATCTGGGTGGTACTGACGACAAACTTTGAATTTTGGCAATCTGAGTAGTATACTTTCGTCTGAACATATCACACAAAATCTGGAGTTCCAGACTCTCACGAATGTCGTTTTCAGATAACGAATTCTTTTTTAAAGTTTACATCAGATACATATACACCTATACCACGAAAGAGCTTCTGGTTTATTTTTCAGCAGCTGTGCCAACAATTTAATCTGATGGCGAGAATGATATCGTCTCATCATTTCCATAATATATGGCGAGTATGGCGATGTTTTTCACATGATCCAAAATGCAACGTCGTTTAACCGATTGTTCTAACCCCCCCCCCAACATAAATATGAAGGGTTTGCTAAAATGTAAATATTGAGATTTGCTCCAATTACACCTGCCGCGCTTCAATGCAGTGTCTGAAATCCTGAAACTATGAAAGATATGGCAACTATAGATCTGGGGTCCCATCGATTCATCTGAGACGATCGTAAAATATATGGCCGGTATTTCATACCTCGAAAACGAACTCGAGCATTTAAACTTATATTTAACAATCGAAAAACGTGTGTCGAGCTTTTTGTTAAATCCTCAACCACAACCCGCTTTCGGAAAGGGGGAATAAATATAAACTTGATTAAAACAAATTAGTTAAAAACGTATTCAAGAAATGCATTTAGATTGGACAATAAACGTGCTGCTGAATAGCCTAATCCGGAACTCATTAGACTATTATGTTAATAAATATATACATATTTTTCAATTAAAAAGTTCTAAAGCCAAGTTATCCGCAACAAAAAGCGTATCCATACTCCGTAATGTTTTCAAACAGGAAAATTATATGGGATCTAATTATGAACCTTCATACTACTATAAGGTATACAGCCACAAGTATCAACACACAAATCACCTTTTTTGAGGATCATATGTGTAATAACTGAGTTTAAATTAAAGAGAAAAAATGGGCCGTTTGTGTTAGTTTTAAAGCCTTCGTCTCTACTAGCATATTGTTTATTTGTTGTTAATAGAATTTGTGTTTGGCCATATCAACTATTGCTTTGTGTTCAGGAAAAAGTGTCTTTTTTTTTGCACTGATTTAAAATTATCGTACTAATTGAACTGGTGCTGGTACGTAACGAGCTGTTTACTGGTTAGCACATGTAGTGATATTTATCTAAAAAAGCGGTCTGCTATAACAGAAAATTCACACTTAAACAGATAAAACTTTTATTATTTTTAAATTTATTTACAATAAATGCAGAAAATAATAGAGTAGGATTGCATTTAAATTAAATTATTGTATTTATTAAAGATTTTGTATTCGCTTAACGGAAACTTCAGATAAATGTTCTCCGAAGACGTGGCCCCCAGAGCACAAAACACCCTATTTTTTGGAGTGCACATGTATAACTATACGTGAGTATAACGGTGGATTTTAGAAATCCTATTTCTATAGACCCTATAATAAAGGGGAAAGTAATTCGGATGCCTGTAGTAGTTGCCACCACACATTTTGGAAGATGCAATTGTTTTAAACATATAAGAATCGGTTTGGGGTGTACCTGATTACATATATCCAGTTCCCGTAATATTTTTGAAGAAAAGGCCTTTTCGAATCACACATCTTCCACTAGTTACTACTGGCGAAATTAATTTTGATATATGTTACCCAAACTTGGTACAAACATGTATCTTATAAAAACATATCCCTTACCAAATTTCATTGCCCAGTTTAGTAATCGCCATACGTAGAGAAATTGCGACCTTATCAAAATAAAAAAAAAATCATCAATCTGTTCATTTCTGAACTTATAAAAATTTACCGAGTGGTTTGGTAGAAATGCTTGCAAAATTAATGTAAACGTCAAGTTTTGGTAAGGAAACAATTTTTATTGATTCTATAAATCTGTTTTTCAAGAATGATATTAAGTTTTGTGTAGTTTATCCATTGAGAATAAAAATGTAAAAATATTTCTAAATGTTACAAAATACTTACTTCTATCATAAACTTTTATTCCAAAGATTGGGCAAAAATTTTAGCTAAGGAGAAGAATAATATTGTTTGTTTGAAGTTTATCCCCATCGGGGACCGCGTCCCGCCCTGACATGAGAGACGATCTCCGATCAGAGTAGTATACTGTCAGCTACCTCAGTAAAGTTATTGTGTCAATTTTTATCATTCTGAGTATGAGACAGCAGGCGAGGAATTTCTTGATAAAACTCCAAAGTTTGAGATTCCTACTTAATATAAGTATACTTTTATTCCAGATGGCGAGAGTTGACATCCGCTCAGTTATTGCCTGATACCTGAAATATATATTAAAATAAAACATGTTTCATTGTATTTCCTACTTATCTCATGCTCCAAAATTAATATAATAAACGAAAAAAGTTTTGTGAAAAATTATTATGTTTTTTCGATATTTGTATGGTTTGGATATTTTATTCTCAATCACCCACATCATTTATAATGGAGTTATACTAAAATTTGGAATTAGCATTGCTCTTGATGTAAGAAAAAAACTATACACATTATAGATTATTGTCATACTACTGATGATAAAAAAATTCATTTATGTCCTAAAATGTTATATTAGCTTGATCATAATACAATACAATGTGTTATGTCTGTACTAAAAATATTTGAATAGCAGTATTATGGCAGTCCTTTACTATGGATAGATAGCAGTTTAAAATTTTATATTGGATCATTTAAATTAGATTCCTTTTAACAATCGTGGGGGCCGGTTTATTTACGAGTTGCCTGGAGACTGGAGAACAAAACGTTGAATGCTGGGCACTACTAAAATTTAACGAAACCATCCGCTGTGACTGTGAATACAATTTAAGGAAAGCAAAGGGTTGCAATTAATCCTGTATTCCATAAAAAAGCAATGCACCAAACAATTTTTTTAAACCAGAAACCCCGAGGGGGCCTAGGGGGCGACGAGAGACATACCGATACTGATTTGAACAATAACAATAACAATAAAAACAGCATTGTTTATTTTTAATTATTATTAAAATATATATCATTATAATTAGTGTAGTACTATTGTAAATATAACCAGCACGAGATTACAGTTTCTTTGCCTAGCAAACGTAAATCAGACTAGCCTTGTGAAGAGAAAATTCTAAATTACAATTATTCTGCCACACAGACGCATTTTTTTTAAATTCTAGAGAGGCAATACACATTTAACCAGCAACTATAATTTGCGAGCCTCAGACCTTATTACTTATACATGTTTGCACTTATAAAAATTAAGACACTTCTGACACTATTGCACGCTGGCATTTAGGATGGATGAGAAGAGCAGGTATTGAACACAATCAATTTCTGATTATTTAAGAATTTTTTTTTAAATGTCTAAATAATAACTAAACAAAGACGTAATTCAGATATATTAGTCTTTCATACTCATTGAAGGAGTTTAAACAACAATAGCATAATTTAATATCAGTAGGGACTCGATGTGGTTGCCAAAACTGTGGGAACCAATTGGCAGGAAATTTAGGTTAATGTTTGACCCAAAATTAAAAAGATCTGTACAATCTGTGTGTAGTTCGTTAAAAATAAATCGCCGTTTCATCTCAGTATTAACCCTTTCGTCCCTGCGGACCAGCCTTTTTTCCAGGTACTCCTCGGATTTTAAAAATTTTATTTGTGTACTGGAGCAATATCAATATTAAACATTGTCAGCAAATTTCAATCTATTTCATTCATGTCTTGATATCCAAAATTTTAGAACACCCTCGATAATTGAGATTGGTCTAACATATCCATTCATATTACAGACTCAGAACAATAATGAAAAACGCACAGTCTCATAAGCAGAGACAACATTAAAAGTTGGTTGGCAAAAGCGATAAAATTGAATTAATACCCTTCAGCAATGGTTTGGTTTTATATATTAGGACATTTATGTAATAAGTGAAAAAATAGTGTTTACTGATTTTTGTTTCACAGAAAATGGCAAAAGTCCGGAAAAACCGGTATTCGTCATTTCTGATTTATCACCATTTATTACTTTATTTTAATATTTAGTTATCCCTAAAATTTTATATATTTTCTCTTTAGTGTGTGTTTCCGATGGACGCCTTAGAAAGCTTGGAAATTGCTGAGTAATTACCTGCCGAATTCGTCTACAAAGGATAAAAATTTTAAAGAACGTAGCCCAGTCTTTTAAAGCCTAAGAAATTAATTGAAATTATTTAAAACATAATTATTCACACTTTACTAATTTCGTTTAAGATGATCTGAGGTAAACAGTGTCCTTGAAATTAAAATATATATTCAAGTTAACAAGAGGTCCTTCAACTTAGTTACTCACAATATATTATACGGATGCATCCTCAAACTGATATTATCAAAATTAACATTGTTATAAGTAATGATGACTGCCCTGGTGACAAATTATTTATGAATATTTAAGGATGTACGAATAAATTCTATTCGGGAACAATTAATGTCACATCGCGGTGCGGTGAAGAGATATGATGATTCGCCTCACCACACATGTGCAGGGTGTGGTTAGACCATCTTTGTATATGGTTATGTGAGCCGGACTTTCATAGCAAGACATGAGGTCTAAATTATTCACATAAAATTTCTGCATGTTCTCTGGCGCTTAAAAATAAGCCACATCGCTTAGTCTATTGTTACCAAAAAACGTTTATTTACAAAAAATTAAAAGAAAATGTTATGAAAATAACACGGTACATTCTGGCTGCTACACACTGGCTACAAACAAATCATATTCATTTTTGTACTTTCTTAAAATAATAATTATACATTAACACTTGTTTCTTTGGTAGGCAAAATCGATATCATTATTTACTGTTGGCAAGAAGCAATATAAATACTTTAAATTACTCAATTTAAACAGAGTATGCACTGTAGTAATTACTTTAAAAATAAATTAGTAAATTTTAATTCCGCTACTTATTAACTATATATTTATTTAAAAAGCATGATTTCATTTGGTGGCTTTTAGATGTACCACTTATTAAATTATTAATATAACTGGATCTATAAAGGAATCTCTGGAACTAGGTTAAACAATTAATTTTAGAAATACCGACTTTAAGAAACCCGGTATTAATACTAATACCGATATTTATTCAAAAAAACGACTCTTTGCTCATATAAAATACTGGAAAGAATGAAAAATCCTGATATTGCTAATCAATGAATTTGAATCAGATCATCAAATATATCTAATAAAAATTTAAGATTATTGATAAAGCAGTCTACTAGCACAATATATTTTAATGCTTGGGAAACAATTAACATTATAGCCACAATATCAAGGAACTTATCTAATATGATGAAGACGGAGACATTTAAAAATGTTAATTTTAACTCGTATATATAATATTTAAGGAAGTAAATTAAAATGTAATTCTGTTTCAATATTTTAAACTGGCTAATCAAAATATTCAAATCTTGTAAACCATCATGTTATGATTATGATACCTATTAATTTAGGAAAACTAGTATACAGCGTTTGTGTTAAATTTTTTTGAAGAGCCTGAAAGTTGGAATACATTGATTCCAAGTAGGCCTAGTGCAACACATAAAATTTATATTGGAAAATGTATTATTCATCTGTATTTAGTGTTATACAATAAACCTTTTTACCAATGCTTCCAAAGATTTATATTTCAAAAGTTACCACGTTTATAGTTAAAACTCGTTAGTTCTTCATAGATTGAATTCTGAACCAATTTCTGACTATATCGGGGACTAAATTTTTGTTAAATTTTTGCTTTACGGTATTTGTATTTCATGTAGTGAATTGTTGGTCAATTTTTGTGTTATTTTGCCTATGTTTTATATTTTTATTAATATTTGTATAACATAGTATATTTTTTCTTGATAAATTATAGTTGTCAAATTATTTATTTGTGTATCATTGTTGTTCTAAAATGTGATTTTGTTGATGAAAAGTATCTAATAAATTTTGGCCCAGAGTAAATTTAGGAAGCGCTGGATGGAATAAAGGCGTTTTCTTTTTGCATTCAGAAACTTAGCTAGTGATTTGTCTGTTTTCTCACAAGAGTAAATAATATGAAGTTTAATGTGAACAGGTAGCTTTCTTTTTTGCTTTTAGAGAAATATTTGCTGTGATAAAGGAAACGCTTCTCTTCGTGCTTTTGTGTCGCAGATAATTAAGTTTTACTCAGTACTTTTCCGTTTCACACTTCGTGACAAGCGTCCTTCTTCTGTAAAGGCAGCTTAATGAACTCCAATTTTTTAGATGTTGACGTCAAGTGAAATTATCATTGATTGCATTATCTAGAAGTCAGAATACAGCCAGGAGGAATTATAATTAAAAAACTTGGTTAAATAAGACTATATTAGAGTGAAGTTTTAAATTCAGGTTTTAAATAGCAATAAAAATCTAAAAATTTTTGAAAAGTTTAGGTGCATTTTTGGTTTTTATAAACTTTATTTGTAAGCATTCTGTTTTCCCTATGAAACACTGTTTTAGCACGATAACGTCCTAATGTATTTATATTATTCTCATAATTTTTAATATTTCATATAGCTTTAAATTCTGTGTTTAAGATATTGGCTAAGAGAGCTTAAAGTAATTATTCTAAATGCAAACATGAACATTATAAACATTTCATGGTTAATCAGCCTATTTGAGTGGATTATTAAAAAGTAAATGAAAGAGGTGATGTGGTTTATTGACTGTTTAGAGTAGGCTGTATCACACTATATTATCTTGTTGCAAAGTTTATAATATTTCAAATTTAAGAAGTCCAAAATGCATTTTAGCATAGTTAAAAATATTGCATCTGATTCATAAATAAAGATATTGATAAGATAAATTTTTATTTAATTTTCAGTTGATTCGGAAATTTGCAAATTTTAAAACAGTATAATTCGGAGTCCAAATCTTATACAGATTTCATGCGCAAGTTTATGTTTGAAACAATGTATACCTTATCTAATTGAATTAATTTTAAATAAATTACCATAATTAAACGTAAATTCAACAACACTATTAAAATTACCTGGGATAAAGTAAAAACTACAGCAATACTGATAATACAAGGTTATCGCAATATTAACGTTGTTTGCAAATCACGAAGTGCTTAGTTTAAAGAGCACACAACAGAACAAATCTTGTTAATCTGATTGTAAATGTTACAGACAAAAAGGTACAATAGGGAGGCTTTTATGTCCTGTTTCCTGGAAACTGTTTTTCAACTAGCTCTATTGTTTCCGCTGAAAACAAATGTTTTATGTAGTATAATAGATCAAGGGACACCTGAATGGTGGGGATAATATTCGTGGTTTCTAAACTTATTATAAAGCGAAACAATTTTCAGAATATGTATTAAAAAGTATTTTCTTTAAAATCTGTTTAAAAAATATTTCTATTTACTACATTGATTGCAGCTAGTAGTACAAGTAAAGTTTTGTGTATCGATAATTTATATTTACAGACAAAAAATATTAAATAAATATCCAGTTAATAATTGAGATCTGACATTAGAATATCGGAAATGTATGTAAAACTACTAAATATATGAGATTTAATAAGAATAAATAAAGTTGAATCTAAAGTCTCAGGTATTATCTATAATGCTAAGGTAATTTGATCCATCTCAATAAAATGGTGTTTGTCACACTTATAAAGTATTTAATTTAGGTACTAAAAATTTATATGTCTACTTCATAAATTAAACACATTTGTTAAATGGTGTTTATGAAATTTACAGGGAGCTTAACAGACATTTTAAGTTTTTTAAATTAAGTTAATTAATATTTCATCGTCCAGACTTGTAACAGCTGTATTTAAACATTTAGCATTTCAGTAATTAAGTATAGATTAGTTAAACTTTTTAAAAGGACGATACAAATTATTTAACACAAGTTTTTTAATGTTTATAAAAGTACTTTACACCCGACATAAATTTCCTGTTGGTACAAGGAAAATTTATGAAATTTTCTATAATTTTTAATTAAAGCGGTAGGATGATCATTTTTGAAGTGAAAACATTCTTTAGAGTTAGGCGCGTATTGAAGCGTTTTGGTAGAGGGTAAATAATCCTCGGTTCGCGTCACCGACATGCTAATGATACTAAACCATGCATGAAAAAGTCAGTCCTCGCTGTGTTTTTTAACCGTAGACTTAGGCCGCGGACTACTAACCTGCAATGGGAAAAATGTCAGTCTCGCTTGACTTTGTTAAAAACTGTCCCGGCAGGAGTATGGAAAAACAGACTGGCGAAAATCAGTGACCTTTAACGGCTTCCTCTCGTCGCGATTTAAAAGTGAAGCCAAATGGTCGTTTACAATTCCTGTAAGGAATGCCGTCAAATTAAAGCTTCTTATAATATTGGCAATACTATTGGTTACATTTTTAAATATTAAAAAAATTTCGAAATAATTTTGATTATGTTGTTTACATTTTACATAGCGTTTTACAGATGACAAGAAAAAAAGTGGTAAGCCGAGGATTTTTTTTTTATTTTTTGCGTCAGACCAAAATTTGTCAGCGAGAAAGTTGTGTGAAAATAGATTGAATATTTTTTTTTGTAATTTATCATTTTTTTATTGGAAGTTTAGTTTAGCCCGTAGTAAGCGTATGAAATGATAAGATGAACGTTTCTGCCGGAAACTGTAGTTTGGCGCATTGGCTCACAGATACCGTATGTAACTCAATTTAAATTATGTGTATTGTGTCAGTAAAAAATACCTTTACGAAAGAACCAAGTTAAATTTTAACAACTAATTTATTAGTTTTAAAAATATGTCGGGGTTTTTAATTGTTATTGGCAATTATACTACTTTGATTATACCGTAAAGCAATAACTGTTTTAAATTTACAACGGTGTCTCAACTCAGACTGTTGTTCTTCACGTCGGTGTTTTACTCACTTGTATTCTATGTTATAAACTAACTATTAATATTGAGCAATTACAACATATTTTTTATACAGAATAAAATATGGAATAATGATGAAAACCAACTGAATATAATTTTTAAACATTTTTAATTATTTGTACGAATAGTTTGTATTTAAAATTTTAGCATTATTCATTTTAATTATGTTTTTTTAATATTTAACCTTCTTCATCATTGAAATGAGTAATTATTACGGTAGTAAGATTTATCTTACTACGAGGGGTAAAAATAGATTTCCTAGTTATTTGATAATATTTTTTTCGTGGATTTTTTAAAATAGGAAAGATTTAAAAACGCGGTCACATTTACAATTTACAGATGCACTGCTACTATAACGTATTGTTTAAATTACTCTCAACTTAATAGTTCCCGTTTTCACTTCTATCGGCAGTCCGCACGACCTCGCTTACTGTTTTTTTTCACAGTTTTTTAAGGTATAAATACAGTATTATGCATTGTGGTTCTCTATTTTCCTCACAATTAAAACCTAGTGCTATAACGAATACATTGATTTTAATGTTAGTTGTCCTGTACCCCATAACTTAATTCTCCTTCAATTGAAATACTCAAATAAAACTTTATTTTCTTAATAAATGGGGAATTAGAAAATAAGTCATCATAGAGTTCTTTATCTTATCTAAGGAAAAAACAGTCATTCAGATGAAATGCAAACAGTATACACGTTAACAAAATTATGCTGAAAGATAGAGAATTATAAAATATGTAAGTACAAAGACATGAATTCCTATGGGAATAAGCATAATTGTTTTGAGTACAAGTAAATTAAAATTGAAATCGTGAATGCTTGAAAAAAAAATTTTCTTGGATCAGTATAGTTTTATATCTCCATTGAAAATGGATGTCCCAAAAAAAAATAGATATATGCTCTTGATTTTGATGTTATATTAAAAAACAATTAATCAGGACCAGTAAATTCAAAACACAGTAGTAGACAAAGTCTCCCTTATAGTTCTCCGTGGGTAGTTCATTGTCTAACCCTTTAAATTACAAAATTATTATTGGAGTAAGAACCAAAATAAAGCAAGGACACAAAGTTGCCAGCCCCAAATACGCCTTTCCCAATAGATTGATTGTTAGCCTATGTACGATTCAAATACTGCTAAACTGAAACACTATACACGGAAAATATTAACAATTCATTCATATTAACATATCCAAAGAAAAGGGGTTTTATATACAGGTTTTTAACCCTAAGTAAATGAGATATGGTACTACTTGAAAAAGAGCCTAATTTGAAATTTTAAAAAACCTGATCGTTAGTAAGTCAATAAGGTATTATGCAAAAACCAAAGATGAAGTCTGCAAATGAGAAAACCCATAACAAAAATCTAGTTTACTTTATAGTACGCATTTTATTGTAATTAAAAAAAATGATTAAGTAATTACCATACCCTAGTGGTACATGCTTTTGTATGTTTTCTAACAATTGCTCAAACGTCTTACAAGTCCTAAAACTGAGACAATTTTCCGAGTATTTGGAAATAGCACACGTTTCACCAATTTTGTTTATTTAAATATAGTTTTACTTTTTATATAATATGTTTTATTACAATTTTACCTAGAACAAACTGAATGCTTGCAAGAAACAGGATCGCTTAGCGGTCTTGACGTAAACCGTTTGTACCCGATACACCACGCGATTGCCAAATTAATTTGAGTATGAATTATCGAAATATCTTCATACCATCCGTATTTTTAACATTAACAGGCATTGCATGTCCATGTCTTTTTTATTTAACTGCATTGCTAGAGGTACTAATCTATTTTGCTATAAGTAATATAATAGAAGTAAAATAATTGGATTGATTAAAATAAAAATAATTTGCTCTGTTTTGAAGAATTAAGGTATTTATCTACAAAAACAAGTCCGGAAAAGGGTTAAAGAAATACAAGCAACTTAAAAAACGGTGAAATAAAGAGGCTTGTTATTCAAGGAAATCGCACAGATTACCTGATCTGGCCGCCCACCTAAGACTTTTGCTTATATCATAGGGCTAAAGTTTAATACTGTGTTTTAAATAGAACTTTGTCCAAAAATGAAAAAAAGCTTTGATGAAAAATACGCTTTTTAATATGCAACATTATATTTTTAATCTCTTAAATGCTTTATTAATCTATAGACATTTCAAATGTATGTTAATAGTTAAAGAATATGCATTATAGACGTAAATGAGTAACATTTTTACTAAAAGGTTTTCATATTGAAACCAACAGAAAAAATAGGAAACGTAGGGTATGTCGGGCAATATTAGGGCTAGCTGGAATATATGTGTCCATTGGCAAGTCTGGAAAGCACAGGAAATGAAGGCAGGAGCTGGCAAATATAGTTTTCAGTCGACAAGAGTTCATCTAGCATTTATAATGTTGGAATAAGGTAGCTTTCTCAAAGGACAATAAGTTCCTATTAGAGTTAATATTGTATTACTGTGTTAAGGTTTCTAGTACTCCTTATATATTAATAAATGTGTATCACCTTATTCATATTATCAATAAAAAAGTTTCCATCAAGCTCTTTTCCTACACATTTTTTTGGTAAATTAGAAAAAACCGTTTTGTTAGAACTTATGAGCCATTAAGCCATTGAAAAGTTCATCATAAATTATCTCCTAGCTCAAATTATGACCAAGTAATACTCTAAATGTTACCTAAATTTTATAGTTTTAATAATAATTAAGAAGCGTTTTAATTTGAAGTTTAATGATTGGCCTACATTTAATAGATACACTTTCCAATATTGTGTTTTAAAAATAAGTAACTTTGATTCTTTTCAATGTTTTGGCTATTTTTTTATTTTGATGGTGTATGTAAGAACACTGCTGATTGAATTCATTTAGATTTTGCCTTTATATTTGTAAAAAACAACCAGAATCCCTCAACTTTGCAAGTTATCATTTTATTTTATCAGATAGCTGTTTTAAGATGACGATCCCATCTGAATAATTCTACATTACTCTCTATCATTTTTTGTCTTCAATTAGCTAAATCTTACCCTAACTAAGCTAATACAAAAGTTATGTTTCGGAAATATTTATATAAATCTGCAAAGTTAAATACTACTTTTAATCATATTTCTAGTAACATTTTTGTAACGTACTCACAGGTCCCTCTATGGCTTTTTGTTTCCCTTGGCTCCAATTGTTTACAAAGTAACTGAAAATATTTTCAGAAATTTACGTGAAAAAGGCAGAAAAAGAAATAATCTTCAAACAGAGGTAACTGCCTTAGATCCCGAAACAATAGTGTTATTTATGATATTAAGCTTTTTCACGATCTTAGACTTATTTGAGTGATCAGTATACCATATTAAAATGACCAGTCTTTAACAATTCTGCAAAAATATAATTCTAAACGTTGACTCAGTTTAGACAAATTGGCTTGTAAAACCTTAAGCAAAGTAAAAATGCTATTAGATTATTGAACACTTTTTTAGTTCATTAATTTTAAAAATATGATTTCCTAATAATATATTTAAAAGTTTTAATTAGTATACCGTAAGATTTTAGCATTAACAAATAAAAAACTCACTTCCACACAACGTTTTTTATTATACGAGTACGTATCACTGCAGCATATCATTGTCCCTTTAAAATCATCCATTGTTGAGAAAAATAAAATGTCAAGAACTACTATAACTATTTAAAAGAAAAAAATTTTAGGGTTGTATCGGTTTCAATAAAAAATAAAATTATGTAGGTTTTTTATCATAAATAAAAGTATACAATAATGCAACTATCTGCTGAATAGAGTACACATACACCAATATAAATTGATGTTACTTAATTTTAAATATCATTTTAGATCACAAATTAGGATCCGTTCCTAACGTGGAAATAACAGGGAGGAATATATCTTATTATTTAAACAGGTTTCTTTTCTTTCCAATTAATTTCAGGTTCACCGTGTAATTATATGGAAAACTGATGCTTATTTTAATAAGATAAGATATTTCTAGTGCCAACCGTTTATAACAGCAGTTCAGGGTAAAAACTTTTCCACATATTTAATTACGACCCCCAGGTAGGAGTGAAAACTGACCACCGTGTCGCACATTAGGCTTCTCCGATATGTAATTAAACATTTATCAATGTCTACCTTATCTCATTTTATTATATATAAATGGAACCCACAGATTAATCATACGAAAAAGACATTTTTATATCACCCCGGTACAATGAGACAAATTGGGGCGTTTTATGGTGGGGGGGGGGGGGGGTGGGGGGGGGGGGGGGTGGGGGGGGGGGGGGGTGGGGGGGGGGGGGGGTGGGGGGGGGGGGGGGTGGGGGGGGGGGGGGGTATTTAGGAGGTACTATATCTCAAAAGAGAAGTAAGTATTAATTTAGTTTCTACTTAAGTTCAACTTTTTTTCTTACATATAAATCCTGGGAGTAGTTGGTACGTGATCTTGCAAGCCACAAATTGTATAATGAAGTCGTCTGAAACAAGCTCTCCATAAGGCTTGTCCTGCGTAATCTTGTTTTGATTGGTTCTTAGCACGTCACCAGACGTCCTTTAGAGGCTTGTTAAATTTTTATAGGAAGAAACACCCATATAATTAATGCAGAAAATATGGGTTATAATAGTCTTAACGGGTTCTTTTTCATACTTTAATAGATATCTAATATACTATACAGCCGCATGTGAAAACTGACTGACTGACTCACTGATATATAGATACAAATTCTAACATAGTTCTAGAAGTGCTGGAAACTTGAAATTTGGCATGCAGGTACCGTCTTGCAATATGACCCGGAGGAAAAGTCTGAAAACCGGACTTTTTTACTTCTAAACCCCTCAAAAAAATTCGAGAAAATTTGCACATTCTTTACCCTTGCAGGCCTTTTTTGTTAAGCCCGATAGCGCGCGAAACCGTTGGAGCCTAGCTCGGATCTAACGAAAAATTCATAGTCAGGAATGAAGTGAACTACAAAAAAGGTCCAGTGACTTTTTGCTCTATCTTCCATGGTTACAGCGACAAAACGCTCGAACATTTGAAATTCCAGAGATTTTTTCGATAAAAATAATGTTTTCAAGCCCGATAGCGGCCGAACCGTTGGTCGTAGCTCAAATCTGATTGACCCATAAAATTAGCAAATTTGCGCGATCTACAGAAAAGATCATGTACTTTTACTTTTTTACCCTTAACTCCATTGGTTTGGCCGAAAAAACGTGATTATGTGAAATATTTTTGTAATTTTCACGTGAAAACTTTGTTTTTTGGGGGTCGATAGCGGCGAAAAAATTGGTCGGAGGTCAAAATCACAAACAAAGGTTAGATTTAGGGAATAATATGATCTACAAAAAAGGCATAGTGACCTTTTACTATATCTCCATTAATTTGACCGCAAAACGCGATTTAAATGAAAAGCTTTGGAAAATTTTCGCCTACAAATTTACATTCCGGGCTTGATAGCGGCTAAACGGTTGGTCGTAGCTCAAAACAAATTTTCAAAAGGATTTAGCAAATAATGATCTACAAAAAAGGCTCAGTAACATTTTGCCCTATCCTCAACGGTTTGGCCGCATAAAAGTGTTTTAAAGTATTGATTATTTGAGTTTTACGTGAGATTTTGTTTTCTGGGTTCCATTTCAGACAAAATCTTAGCTCTACGGCCAGATAAAAAATTTGATTTCAGTACAAAATAATGCGATCCTACACAAAAGGTTTAGTAACTTTTTACTCTATCTTCCATGGTTTAGCCGTAAAACGTGATTATATTGAAAGTTTTCACTTAAAAACTTACTTTTTCGTGCTCGATAGTGGCCGAACCGTTTGGTCCTAGATTAAATTTAAAACTTTTTGTAAGTAGCTATTTATAGGATCTACAAAAAATGTCCTGTAGCTTTCTATCGTTTATCTTTCCGTAAGCCTGATAAATGCTATAAATGGCTAATTCTTTGTCGTCAATTTTAGGTGTTTTAAATTTTGCAACTATAATTTAGTGCGATTCATGCTGGTTCCAGATTGGACTTTTATTACTCCGTTAACGAGTGACTATAACCCCCCCTCCACATCGGGAGTTCGCTGAGCGTTAGTGAAGCTTCAATAGTAGATAGGGACAGAGTGCTTTTTAAAATGAAATAGTGATTCCTTATCAACACTCTGGTATGGAATGAAAATTTCCGAAGTAATATAAACCCCCTGATCAACGTTTTATTTTGATAAAAATTACTGTACACATATTCTCGTAGCACAGACACACATTTCCCAGAAAAGTACCATGCATTCTTATAACCCCCGATAACATTAACCCCCCTCCCGGGAATTTCCTGGTTGATGAACACCTGATTAAATCAAACCCCCTGATCAACGTAATAATCTGATAAAGGCAGTTTTTAATTTATTTACACTAAATCTGTTTACACAACAGCTGACCCCAAGCGTTGTAACCGACCTAAACCATAGGTTCGTAGATCAAATCTGAGGTCACAATCGGAACACAAAAATTAAATTTCCGACAAGAAAGGTCCAGTTACTTTTTGTCGTATCTCTAACGGTTAAGCCGTAAAATGCTCTTTAAATCAAAAAACTTTGGTTAAAAATTAACCACCCTACTTTCGTAAACCGACTGACTAGTATACGTCTACTGGAGCACATCGTGAATTGACTGAGCGTTAGCGAAGGTAACATTAAACCCCCCTGGAATTTCCTTGTATGACCATATAACCCTCCTGAGTAAATTAAACCCCCCGATGTTGTTAACCATCCTGGTAACATTTAACCCCCCCTAGGGAAATTTCCTGGCCATGACCTCATCTCCGAATTCTAACAATCACCAAATCTCATAACCCCCTTGGGAAGTTCCTGGTATGACCAGAATAACCCCCTGATGTCTAAACCCCCGGTAACGTTAAAACCCCCCCTGGAAATTTCCTGGCGGGACCTCATGTCCGAATTTTACCAATCACCAAATCTCTTAACCCCCCCTGGGAAGTTCCTGGTTATGACCAGATAACCCCCCGGTGTCTTATCCCCGGTAACGTTAACCCCTCCTGGAAATTTCCTAGCATGACCTCATGTCATAATTTTACCAATCATTCAAATCTCTTAAACCCCCCCTGGGAATTTCCTGGCATGAACCTACAAGTCCGAATTTTACAAATCACTAAATCTCTTAACCCCCCTTGGGAAGTTCGTGGTTATGACAAGATCGCCCCCTGATGTCTTAACCCCCGGTAACGCCAACCCCCCCTGGGAATTTCCTGACATTACATAATGCCCGAAATTTGACCTATCACCAAATCATTCTTATTCCCGAATTTCCTGGCATGACCTCATGTCCGAATTTTACCAATCACCAAATCTCTCTTATCCCCGAATTTGCAAGCGTAAATTTAAACCGCTCATCCCGAATGTGCAAGCGTACATCATGGGGGCCTGGGGCGAGCCGAAGGCGAGTATACATATAATTATGCTGTAAATTCATAGACCAACTACACCCAAATGTATGTTCTTCTATAATATTAATAAAAAAAAAATCCTTGATTGTCATGACCTGTTGTAAGACGTTTAATTTTATCTAGAGGAAAGTATTTTTATTTATAAAACCCTACTCTACAAAGCTGGTTCTATAACCATGGCGTTTTTAAAATTCTTGAGTGGAGAATGATGTAATCAAAAATATACATGTTTCATTAGACTAACTCTTTTCCTCTAAATATAATGTTAAATAATATTAATTTCAATTAGCCTACCGTTTGATTCATAAGATAAATTTTAATGCTTAGTAAGCACACTGTTTAAAATTAATTAATTGAAATTCTTATCAGAACTTCCTATGAGTACAAACATCCAAAATATTATCAGCACAAAATACAATCCGTTTACTGAAAATGAAAGTTGCCGCTACTTGCAACTTCACAAGCATTTTTCAAACTTGAAGTCGGTAAAAATTTTAGTGGAAGCAAGTTTATATTTGATGAATTCAAGTGTTTTTGAAGTACGGAAGTAGGATTATTTCAGGAACATATTGTTTTCGTGTTATTGGCTAAAAGGATCAGAGGCTTAAGCGAAATTGTGACTGCCTGTTAAAGTCTGATTTTGTACATGTAGTCGTATTTCCGGTTATAAATAACTTTATTTACGATGCCATCGTAGGGCTTATCTCGTTTCTTCCATCAAGGAAATGCATACAAATTAATGTAGATCTCAGAAAACCTAGTTCCTCAAGAAGGGTCTATTTCCGGTACTTGGAATATTCTTCTTCCGGTCTGGAAGATTGTCTCAGTCCATTGTTAACGTGGTGTTTCCTTTCTTCAGTACAATACAGATCAAACACTTATAATTAATATTTTCTAAAGTTTAAATCTAAACTAGTGTTTCAGCCTTTTCGGCTAAAGGTTTCTAGAGCTGTTTAGATCTAGTTCAAATTGAAATATGCTTGATAAATAAACCAATTTTGTTAGGAAATAAAAAAAATATTCGTAGAATAATATCTCTAATATTTTTGTTTATAAAAACCTCTTCATATTCTAAATAAAAATATATATTTTAACAAATTTAGCCAAAATTATTCTACCCGTTCTGAACATTAATGCTTAGAATCACATATCGCGGTTAATTCCTTATATGAATAATACTTTATTCATGTATAATTAATTTTATATATGTGATGCCTTTGCAGTAAAACTTCACTGTCTATTCAACTTTTTAAATTTCATATATAACGGCGTTCTTCTTTCAAGTAGGAACAATCCATGTAATCCCCTTATGTCTTTTCTATCAAGAATGATCGCGAACAGTTGGGAAGACGAATGGATATACAGCAAATTTTAACAAAAACCTGTCGAGTTCCTAAAGCAATATTGTATACTAATCATACACTTTCTTTAGAGGGTCATGTAAACTTTTGTGTTTGCTGCCAGTAACACCAATAATCTAGGAAAAACAATAATAGTTAATATTAATGGAGACTAAGTAACACTCTGCAAAAATTGAGGAAATAATTATTAAATTAGCATAGTTTGCCAATAAATGACATTTTACTAACTAGTAGTATGTATGATAGATTATTCTCTCCTTTAGTTACTGAATCTCGTTGTATTCTACACACGCACGCTCACGCTCCTGATAATATATGGCTGCCTGGATGATTAACTGTATGCAGCTCTCAAGTGTATCAATCGTCCGCATGTTGAAAATGTTCACTTTAACTATTCAGTCATAGCAACATTTATCCTGAAAGGTCTCCTATATATGTAATGTTGGTCAATAAAGATATATTTGTGCAAATGTGTTACGGTAAACTACTCAGAAGCGTTAAAATATAAATCTGGAATATAATAGTGGAGAACGATTTGTGTTGTACTCGTATATGCGCATATGCTGCTTTTCCTAGAAATCTATAGAAGAAAGTTCTATTTAAAAAATAAATCGATCTGAAGACGATAATTTTGGTGGACTTCGAACTTGGTGAGGTATAAAAAGTGTTAAGAATATGGAAACATTAATATTTGTTCACAATATACTTTTTCTAGCTTTTTTGGTGCACAAAAAAACCTGCTGTGAAGACTCATTAGTTATCGTCAACGCAAATACCAAAATCGTAATTTAAAGGTGAGTGTATAATTAGCTGACGCAGACTTAACATCTATATATACCTAGATATATATATATATATATATATATATATATATATATATATATATATATATATATATGTATTTGATATTATTTTTATGTATATCAAAGTGAAAAAAATATGATCGGAGGAAAAATAGCTATTTATGTTCACTCATGATCTATACCACTGTAAATGCGCTTTTATTTCGATCTCAACGAAAAACTGTCGTGGCTGTCAATTAATTAATTTCTTAGAATCAATCCTGGTATCGATTTCAAAGAAAACCAGGTTGTGTGCACATACATTTCAAATTGGATATCGGGTCCTGGAATATAACCCTTGATTTCAGTGTTCCTATCATTTACTGATTACTGAAATTTTGAATTGAGTGAATTACCTTGTAAAACTCGCATTGCGGTAGGAAATATAATAAATATAAATATTAATCTCTAATGACGTCAAACAGATATTGCCAACTCAGTGCGATTATATTTATTGAACGCTGTTCATTCAGAATTTAAGTTCAATATATTTTAAAATTGTGTAACCTTAAGTTAAAAGAAACGTATAATGCAGAATAGAAGTTAAAAAGAGAAACGAAACTATAAAATATCTTCATTCTCAACTTTTTAGAAAAATCTGTTCTTTCTTTCTGTATTTTTCTGAAATAAAATATTTATAATTGTAAACAATGATACAAGATTACCATTAATCTAGTATTCAAAATAATACTAATATTAGTAGACAATATTTACTTACTTTCTTATACTTTTTTAGAATTTTTTCATCTGGCCTCCGAAACCATCAATGGCTATAGCTTTATTAATTACATTGACTTTTACTTACACAATTACAATTGCATTCCATAAATTCAATATTTTAAAACAAAAAAAAAAAAGAATATTTCAAGTTTTCTAAAGTTCTTAGACAAGAACTGTTCACTAAGCTCTTGAATACCATGTCATAATACCTCTTGAAATTAAGTCTTAAACATTTTCAAGTGATAATTTACCACTGTTGGGGTCTATAGAGAATTTACATGTGATGTTGAGATTGATATGATATAACAGTGCTAGCAAGTATTTAAAATAAAAAATTTTTACAGAGTTTTTAGAAGAGACTTCTAAAGGGGTCTTTACAAAATTAGTAAATATACTATAGAATTCCATTATTAATGTCTGCAGTAGTTTTGTAACCCATTATTGAAACAACATTCCATTCAATCCATTTATTAAAATTAAAGTGATATTAGTTTTGGAAGTTTAATACTACACGATGAACTTAGGCTAGCTAGGTCTTATACACTTAGGAGCCAATGGTCATAATAATCATCCTAAAATAAATGTTATTCAACGGCCATTTGGTACAATTAGCCTAGATATGTTATGGAAAAAAGGTTTAAGCTATGTAATAACTTGGAATGTGACCGCAGCTCCAGAGCATAATGAGTTCTTCACACATCTAAATGTGTCGTCTTAAGGATATACGGGACTAGAACCAACATCGGCATTGACAAGCATGACAGAATAGACAGTATTTGTCAGTACTCTAGGTGATAAAGTCTCAGATATGTACTCTCATTTACAGATCATTTTAATCTAACTAATTAGGGAATACTTTTCAAAAGCAGTTTTTTCCACCAATCCTAGCAAATACAACGGTTAGGTAGTTAGGTAAAGTTGCTCTACTTGTCCATCTATATAGCTGTTGAGCTGATATAGCAAAGATCATAAAATCTACGTAAACTGATCATATGGACATTCCATCATTGCCTTTTGAAGTATCACAAAATATATTTATTGAAACTTATTATGACCTGTTATGATCTCATGATTCTATGATTGTATGAAATTTATCTGGTTAAAAATTTCAAACTATTTTATAATATCCAATTAAGATAAAATCTACAATAAAAACTTATTCGCAATTAGATAGACACAATTGAAGCAGTGATTACTTGTGTTAATTACAATTTATAGATTAAAGTGCTCTCTGAAAATTACTACTGTTGTCACTTTCTAACAGGTCTACTTATTTTGGTGTATAAATATAAAAACATAAATCATCATCCTGAGGGAAAATATAATCCATTAAAATGAAAATTCTCTCTCTTCTCAAATGATGGATGGTCAAAAAAGATAACGAAAAATTTGAATAACCTGTAGGAAAATAATGTTAAATATTTGAAACTAATAAAAATTTATACTTTAAAATATGGTAGCGTGAAGATAGTAAAGTTAGTAGGTTTTCCTAATTACAGTATTACATACAGTAACATTTAATTCTGGATAAGTGGAAACATAATTATTATAATATTCTTTTAATGTACTACATATAAATATAATAGAATAATAATTTAAAAACGCGATGCTCACACTTGGAATGATATTTTGAATATGTTTCCAATACAATGCTGTGTAATAGCAAAATATTGTTGCAAGAGATAAGCAGCTGCTAGAGTTCAAAAATTCACAAAATTCGCAGCTCGCGATACTTTATGGCAAAAAGTTTGGCTCGGATTCCAATTGAAATGAACTTCATAACCACCCCAGTCACGAGGCTTTAATAAAATTTGCCGTTTCCGGCCTCACCTGGCTGTCAATAACTTCGCGTTATTTCCGTTAAACTGCCGTTATAACTCGGAGTTACACCATATTTCTCTTCATAGATCTCTTTTATGGATCCAAGCCGCAATATATAAAATATATAATGTGATTCTTTGTTTATTGAAAAAAATTAATTAGGCTATTGCCATTTATACAAGTTTGCTTAATGTAAATAAATGTAAGTTTGACAGTTATTTTGGTCTTCCAATCATTATGTTTAGTTTGGTTATTTTAAACACAAAAAATTTAATAAGGCTATTGCCATTTGTACAAATTAATATATTATATATATATATATATATATATATATATATATATATATATGTATATACACGTTAAATTGTATAAATGGCAATTAGCCTTATTTAATTTCAATAATCATTGAATCGCAAAAAGTACTTGCTCCTCCGGGAGTCGAACCCGGATCTCTCCCTTGCCGGGTGAATGTGCTAACCATTACACCACAGAGCGCTTACTTTTTCCGATTCAATTATTTTGTATTTGGCCGTATCTGTCACATATGTGTTTAAATAAGCAAACTAACATATGATCGGAAGACCAAATACCTGTCAAATGACTTTTATTTACGTTAAATTGTATAAATGGCAATAGCCTTATTTAATTTCAATAAACATTGAATCGCAAAAAGTACTTGCGGATATATATAATATATATATCCAAATGTACTAGATTAGGTGCTGATATGTTAATTTTGGTTTTGTTAAAAAAGGCTTTTTTACCAACTCAACTATTAAAGCTTAAGGTATTTGTTCCTATTCTGTTCAAATTGTTGTCTATTGTGTGTCTTATTGTTGATGTGCAACTTATATATGTGTCTACTATGAAGTTAACGATACTTTTTATTTACCGATCTACAAGTCTTCTATATAGTATACAAGATGATAAATTAAATCCATACATTAAGATATTATGCACAACTTTTCATGACGATCTATCATTTAAATTGCGAGTTCACTTCGTATAAGTTAAGGAGTAGGTTTCTAGATTATCAGTCTATTCCACACAAATTAAATGTACACCTATACCCAATAAAATGTTTTTCTTTCATTATTCTTAAATTTACTATTATACGGAAAGCGAACTTTAAAAAGCGAATAAAAAATTATTACTATCTAACACATATAATTTTTATAAAATTACCTAGGTTATTGCACTGTTAATAAACAGCAAACAATATAATGTATTTTTATTTTCTATGAAAAAACTATTGAATATGATATAAAAAGGAAGTTGCCTTGCTATTAACACTGTTACATGATAAACATCAAATATTGAAAGAATTGAGAATCAGGTCATGTCTTCATAATTAAAGAGTTGATCCTTTAAACTGTCTCTAATTATTTTACTCTTTCCGATTGGTTTGGTGCCATAACACTAAAAATTATTAAACCTAGTATTAAATGTATAATTAAAACAAGAACCTGACTATTCATGATACAATAAAATTAAAATTGGTTTTACTTAATAACGTAGGTACATTTTTATACCATAAAATATATAAAGATATACGCGCTGAGCAATGTACATATCAGTCAGTATAACTATAACTAACTAGACATTTTTCTACCTTCCCAAGATTTAGGAAGGCCATAACAAGATTTCTCGTAACAATAATTTTAAACATACTCTGTAAGCGCTCACTACATCTAACCACATGCAAGAGCATCAGAGATTAGTCAGTCAACTCTTATTACAGGAAAAGTATCTAGTAGTCTTGTACCTATATAGTACCGAAAATGTAAATACAAGATCCCCCCCATTGTTTCTTCAAATGTCTTTGAAACAGATGAACAATGTGTGAACAAATCTCTGGTAGATTTGAATAAAATTAATTTCATTAATATGTACATTAAAAAAAAAATGCTTTTATTTTATTGTGCCTTAGTGGTTTAAAATTAAACGATTTACTAAATTTCAGCAAGTACACTAGTTTCCTCAGATGTTATAAAGATGCCATAGTTGCCACTTGTAATAGATTTAGAAATATCCCCTTTCAATTAAACAATTTACTAAATATTAATTTTTAAAAGCCATAGAAACTATTATCTGCTGTGTTGGAAAAAATAAAAAAGTACGGTTCATGCAACTAAAAGTTTTTTTTCGTATGAAAAGATTAATACAATGAATTAATATTTTGTTTTTAAACATTTTCTTTACCATTAACAGAGATATTTAAAGGTTTACCAGTTTTTTATAAGTACAGTAGTTTTAGCATAATTATTTAATAACAGATTGATCCAGTTATATATTATGTAAAAAATAAATTCTATTAGTCATTTTACTAGTTATTTTTACCGACATTCTGAACAGATTTTAGCTCGTTTTTTATATTTGAAAGACTATAGGTTAATTTATAACAAAGTACTAATTTAATTTAGAAAAATTGTCCTGTAGATCTACTCGTTTTAGTACACTTGCAATTTTCATGAAAATATGTGTAATTTGTACTTACTGGTTAATTTTGTAAGGAAAACATTTACTTTCTTACTCTACGATACTCCGTTAGTATTACACATACGTAAATGACACAGTTGTTCAAATAATAAGCGACATATATTTTTTTTACATTCAACAATAATTTTGTATGGCCTAATAGTGTTGAAGACCATTCGTGCTTGTTACTCAATGTTTGTCGAATAAAGTTATAATTGATAACGGGATATGCCAAGAGCAAATTGACTGTTACCCTCTGGAAACCGACCTATTCCACTTCACATCGTAATTAACTGCTATTGTCCGTCCATGCTGTGGTTGATGGGGATGAACCACTTGTTCACCGCAATGTTCCTATTCAAATATGATCATCATTGAACAAACTATTGATTTTTCTTAAAGAAATCTAATACATTCTCTACAAGCTTTTTAAACACTAATACCCAAAAAGATTTAATGATTTATTACAAATCTAAACAAACTATAATATCATAAAATACTACAAGTAAACTTTTAGCGAACAATTTTTAAATTTGTTTTTATGTGTAACCATGATGCAACGAGAAAATAGCAGAATAAAAAAAATTCTTTACAAAATGAGTACAAATATACGAGATTTTAGAACATCAATTATAGCCTACGTGTATGAGCACATTCTGGTTTGAGTAAATTATATTTTTGAGCTTTTTGGTGTCAGAAATATAATTATTTCGAACCAGAAATGCTCCTACATGCATCAATACATCATATAAGAGTCATTGTTAACTCTCATAATCTTACACATGAGCACTAAAATAATATTTACCTGATATCTGTCTACTTATTTCTAAAAAATATCAAAGGACTCCATCGTAAAACGTTGTAAGGGCTTCTACTAAATATTTCAAGGACTCAGATAGTTTGCTGTAAAGTTTACTATTACAATTTTCAGCATAAAGATAAATACCTGTTGTTGACAATTTATAAGGTTGTCTAGTAATATGTTTCTTACTAAATAAGGGCTGTCAAAACGTAACGCCCAAGACAATCCACTTCATTAATAAAACTTTGTAACTTATCTAGTAAGATCATATTTCTATCCATAACATTGCTATTAAACTAATTTAAATGTACTAAAATGTATTCCTGTCTATCTCAGTAAGTTTAAACCACAGGGATTTAAAGGTTGTGTATTCCAAACTATCTCTTCTTATATATATTTAATATACTCGTAAGATTCTTGAATATTTATTTATTGCTTATTTATTTATCCCTCATCACTAGAACCTGTTTTTCTCAAACTCGTGACCTAATACTTCTCTGAAAATTTCTTAAATACCCAAGGATTTTAATTATCTAAACAGTATTTAATAACACATAAAGGAAGAATTTGGTGAAATAATATCATTCAGTTTGGAATTATCTAGATTTTCAAAATGTTAGCATTGCAGTTTGCTTTGAACTTTATCGTCGTGTTTTTATAGTAATACAAATATTTATCCTTACAATTAGATTTAAAAAAATGTATAATGTTTTGTAATTTAAGTGTGTATTTTCAAAAACTAATATTTATAAACAGGAAAAATTAATTACGGGTTAGTATTAAAATAACACTATATGTACAGTATACGACCAAAATAACGTGCATAATATAAGTGCGGTTTTAGAAGAATACATAATTTTAATAATAATTTCCTATTTTAAAAGGATATACATTACTAAGGACATTTAGAATAATGAGTAGTATAACGATAGTATAGAATATATATCAATGGCTGAGCAGGTACATCAACCCACATACTTAACACCCTGCAATTTGAACAACCATTAACCTGGTTACTGAACTGTATAAATTTCAAACCCAAAGACATACGCTAGCAATTATTTAAAATTTCTAATTACATGCTTACTTATATAGACTAAGATACTTATTATTGTTAATTTAACTTGGAAAATTAAAGCAAGGTGATTAATTTAATGAAAAGTACTTAGTAAGCCTAATATTGTTGTGAATTTACAAAACGCTTAGTTAGACGTATAAAATGCAGTGTAATCTTTTCTGAATTTCTGGTATTGAAAGTATTCATTTTAATATTAAAGTTTTCGGGAATCAATATTTTTATGGAACATCTAGGATTTAATAATAGTCCCTTATTTCATAAACCGTAGAGAAACTTAAAAGCAAAATGTATTTAATCGTATATTTAAATTCACAGCAGTAACAAACTATGATTGAGGTTAATAATTAATTGTCCTTATCCTGTTTAGACTACTGAGATTTATATCCGTCACGTAGCATCATTAACATAAAGTTAACAATCAAAAGTGAAACCCCCATGGGTCAAAACCTCGGGTAATTGGATCGTGGACTTGCAGTAAAGCTAATCCCTAGCGGTTACCCTTATCATGAAGATATGCCATTTGGTTTCTATATAATTTGGCTACTGAAATACTGTGATAGTTACTGTGATACGATTTTAGCTGTACCTAACACTTGAATGTATGGACATCGTTATATCATATACATACAATTTTTTTTTTAATGTACTATTATTTACTATTTACTGACCATTTTAACAGGTACTAGCGGTTTTAAGAGTACTAAGCACCAGCAGTACTAGCAGCAAAATTCTAAGAAAAAGGAATTTATTATGTAATGTAATGTGGCCCTGTGATAATTTTCAGAGGATAGGCATTTCAGGTACTATAAATATCAATATCCATGGTTGAGAGATCCTAAAGTAAAATAAAACTGAATTCACATTCGGTTTCATAGTTTGATTTTTTACCCTAATCAAGAAAATATATGCATATGTTGTTGGTTTTTAAAACCTACTTGGATAAACAAATGTTTAAAACCATTAACTTTAATCTACCTTTGGTCTAAGATATTTCAAGTGCAATATTTAAAGTTGCTTTAGTCCCAACAAACAAAATATACCATACGGCTAAAAAGTCACAGTGGTCAAAATGAGTCATTTCCGGCCGTTTAAGTTGACTTTCCTGTATAATTTAATTATTGCCCTACAGTTGAGTTTTGCCTAGATACCCCGATCAAAAATACATACGTAAGTTGGTTTTCAAGACCTACTTTGGTCAAATAGCATCTAGTACCATCCCTTGTAATCTACTACTGGTTTCAGATATTTTCAAGTGCCACATTTAGAGTTTGTTTTGTATCTTGTTTTGTACGACTTTAGGGTGTAAATCAGTCTTTGCTATTGCGTTAAACTTCAGATAAAGAACCGTGTAATCATGTAATATACACTTTAAACGTTGTAAAAATGTTTCTATGTTAAAATGTTTTCTGTTAGTTAAGCTTCAGCTAAAAGTGTCATAAGCCTGGAACAGAAACGTTTTCTTCACCAAAACCTACGTAGGACTTCAACGGATACGTTTAAAGATATAATTAGCCAAATTGGTCTAGAAGTTCTAGGAATTAGCACCTAGTAATATATTTAGTAATTCATTTTTATTTATAAGATTCTTAACGATGTTAACATAATAATCTCTAAATAACTAATTTAAAACATATGGTTGGCTGTATGGTGATATTACGGTGCTTATAGTAGAGATTTTATAAATTATTCTTTCATGAATGAATTATTCTTAGTTAATGCTAATATTTGGAAAATATGAGAAGCTATAATTGATAAACTAATGCAATTCCCTGTATTTTACCTCATGTTACACGCATGTTTTTGTGAACTTATAGTCGAGATCAGAATACCATCCGTTATGTAAGGTCAATTTCTCAGAAGCCTTTTTAATCCAAGAGTTTATTTATTTAATTAACGCTATGTATTTATTTACTTCATTTGGATGGAGTACTATTTCATTTATTAATACCCTCTTTTCACATCACTAGATACATTATGACTAAAATCCATGAAATAAAGCAAAATGTTTTATAATTCCTAAATAATAATATTAGCAAAATCATGAAGTTCCTTTACATCATGAAACCTTTATAGATTCATTTAAATGTTTTCTAAAATTTAGATGTCAGATTTAAGAATTTAAATTAGTAAATGAAAGCTATTTAAGATATTAAAGATATTTATACCAATACTGTTAAAATTACTGAGCTATTTATTTTTATCTCGATTATACATATACTTTATATATAATCACCAAATTGGGTTCGTAATAATTCTGTCCGGTAAGCAGAAACAAACATACCACTAAAAAAATTCCATAGTTGAGGAAATTTAAAAAGTAACTTTAACTTAACCTTTGACAACCAGTATATCTGTCTCCGTTTGTCTTGAGCTTTTGTAAGCTTGAGCTATATTCTAACATTGAGGTCACACATTTTATTGCGAAAAAGTAAGCATCAAGATGTCACGTCGTAATGGCTGAACAGATAGTGGATGACTAAATTGTTTAAAATAAGTGACTTAACTTAATTAAAAAACTTTTGTATTATTGTATACATTACTACAACCAAAAAAGATTTTTTTTGAGTTACCAGTATAAAATTAAAGTTAAAATGTGTTCCAGATTTAATTATCTTATTATAAAAAAACTATTATTAAAGTATCGATATATGATCAAATATTCAGGTTCTTCATTATACTATTATGATTATGTTTGTTTAGTACATCATACGAGTATTTATAACTAATTATATCATAGTACATTATATTATAGTATTTAACTTAGCCATCTATTGAAATGTTACACAATAAAAAACTAAACTCAATAGATCTAGTAAACTCTGTAATAAAAATCTTGTTAATTATTGATAGATAACTCAATAATCTAGCAGATGTGACATTCCATCATCTTCATTCAGAATTTAGCTATTTTATTCACATGATTAGAACTATAAGTTGAAAAGATAAATTTTCAGACAATTTGTGTGATCAGTGCTTCAATACTTGAAATTAATTCTTGTCTTCAAATGTAACTCCATCATAATTATATGAGCGTTTTATGATTTGTGAGCGTCATAATAACGTTATAATTTAAGTTGCAGCTGTACATTTTTAAAATAAGTCGAGATAAATAACAATGCTTGATATAAAATACGTGATATATTTAATTAAATTAAAGAATTAATCAGAGAAGACAAGAAAAATCCACAAATACATAATGAAGTGAAATAAGTTCATTAGAGCAAGATGAGCGCTAAGCCGCCAACTAGCCATCCTTGGGCGCGTAATATCCATCAAAGTGTAATAAAAAGCAAATTAAAAAATCAATTAGTATCAAATGCAATCGATGTTACAGATAATATTACATTTTTATTTTATTTCACCTTTAATTTTATAGGCTATGAGGTTTTTCATTATTTAAACCTTAAAATCAAAGAAACTTCATTGTGTGTAGTAGTTCACCTAAGTTAACTTCTTAAAATAAACATAAATAAACGTTATTTTGAAACAAATTATAGTATAAACTATACAGGATATACCTTGTTTTTAATGGACATAATGTCAGGAAGCATCTATTAGTTTTAATTATTATGTCCTAAATAATGTTTGTAAGGATAAGATATACCCATAAAATAAAACTTGTACAAACTGTGTAATGTGCGACGTAGGAATAAAAAGCCATATATAAATCATTTAATATATATTCAATAAAATATCATCTATATTTTTAACTAATAATTATATGAAACGGAAACATTTGATTTTAATTCAAATACTCTATTCAAATTGTAATTAAAAAATAAATATAGATGCTCCTAAATTATTTTCAACCACGATTTAAAGTTTGAATTCTATATAAAACAAAATTGAATATCTATCAGTTTAAGAGCTGTTTGTGTTAGTCATAACTAATACATTAGAATTACACATATTGTATTATCTTCAGGTTCAAAATTAAAAAATTGGACGACATAATCCAGATGTAATAAACGAGAACAGAATTTATATCCTATATGAGTGTTTATTTTTCACATATCAATGACGCTCATACAGTAAATTAAAATCTGTAAAATTCTCTGATTTCCAACTATAAGACCTAATCTACGTCCGTTTCCTTATAGAATTCCACGGTTTTAATATGTTTTATTCAAAGTCAATGCCAAAGTTAATCCTTCTAGAAGCCTTGAATTGCCTCATTTATAATGCCAAATATTTTATACTGAGCATAATTTCATTTATAATTCATTTACAGAGACTATTACGGAATCGTTAATAACATTTTGAGGATATGAGCTAAAACCCTGAACATCACCTTGTATGTCGCAATTTCTTTTTTATTTTCATTACAAAGTACCCTTCAGGTTCAGTATGTACTGATCCTCGGATTACATACATATACTGTTGGCGAGAGTAAAGAAGAGACCTGGCCCGTACCGGCGCACAGCTGTGTACTAGTGTGTTGCCGCGCGGTAATTTTCAGGCGCTTCGCCCCACAGCCAACCCTGCGAATTGTTTATCCTAGCAATGGAACAGTGAAACAATAATGGAATTACGAAACTAGGCGCGGCAACATACTAGTAGTAACGCCTGCAAATTTCAGATAGGCCAGAATCCAGGTCTCTTCTTTTCTCTCGCCATCAGTACTAATGTTTGATAATTAAAATGTAATTCATTTTTAATGCTCCAATCTACCTTCCTCTTAGTGCAGCGTTTTGGAAATTCTGACACTGTCACTGATTTCAATCCTGGAATATGGAGCCATTTTAGTCTGAAGAGATATAAAGAAGTCGACAAAGAAAAGCTCGACCGCATTCTTTATATCGATTCGACTTTAGTGACAACTAGACTCGTGTAGTACATTTTAGTGAAGAGGTATTATTGAGCTACCTCATGTAATACTAAGCTGAAATAAAAGCTGCTAGCAATTTCACTTTACTTTTGATCCTCATAATCAAAAACACTGAAACTATTTATACGAATCATACACGGTATATATGACTGTATCCGTTTCAAAAATATTATTAAAAACATTGTATTACATTATAAATGTTTTTACTAAAAAAAGCTATGGACTTCGACTTTATGATTCTTACCAGTAGGTCTAAAATAGTTCGTGTTAATGAAATCATTGGAGATATTCAATCGAATACATTGGATGTTGCGGAGACATTCCATTTATTTAGTTAGTATAATTAAGTTAAAATTGTATTATTTTTGTCTTAATGGGCCCTCTAAGCACTGCTAATTAAACTTAAAATCCTATTATGAAATAAGATTAGAATATTTTTCTTTCGTGGTTAGTTCTTACTGAAGTGTTTCGTATGTCACATATAAAGGATTTGGTGATGATAATATTTTGCTGATAGCTTGGAGTGAAGCCACGAATGACTGCTAGTACTTACCAAAGCTATATTTAAAAATATATCCGTTTACACATATTTATGTAAGAGACTGCCAAAAAATATATTTAGAAATATGGAGCACAAAAACTCACTAGATGAATTTACGCCATCAATGATCAAACACGATCTATTTATAGTTTATTGAGTCTGAAAATAAGAAATATTGTGCAAACCTATATAAGAAACGCTCCAATAAAAATGTACCAAATAAAGTCCAAGGAAAATAAACGAACGCAGTGCACTGTCTGGCTAAAGCTAGACATTTTTACGGTTTACTGAGGCAGCGAATAAGGAGATATTGTTGTTTCTTTTACTGCAAACTCTATATCCTTATCACAGCCTAACTGTCAGTATCTCTTTTCTCGGAACTCACAAACTTGCTGAGGAATGTTAAATCAAAATGTAATATAATATGAAGTCAATCAAGAAAGTTATATGTGTAGAAATATAGAAATTCTATTTACATTCTGCACGAAAAAAATATTGTTTGTCATTTTAGAAATGCATAATTTACAATATTAAATTATCATTCTGTATAAACTGTTTAAAAAAATAGTAGTCCTGAGAACACATCTGTTTTAGAATATATTATATTAAAATTCAAATCGTGATCTTTTATGTTTATTATTGGTAACGATTCACTAATATAAATAATAGTGCTTATATTCAAACATACTTTAAAACCCAAGATTGATATGATTTAAAAGATGTTTTCATTCTTAGAACTGTGTGTTCATTAATAACTTGTATTACACAATACAAATCTGGTAAAGCGTATTGGCGGATTGTAGCGCTCAAAACACATACCGAACCCAATAAAAAGAGTCCAGTTTGTCATGGTACATATTAGTAATAAATTCAATCAAAGGAAATACAGTAGTTACTTGGTGAAGTTCTACATCGGTTTTTATAACTGAAAAGTGTAATATTCTACTTAGTTTCAAGGAACATTAATTGTTCACAAAACATGCCAAGCTTTATCCCGCATTATAAACTTGTGTCATAATAAGATCGTGTAATTGGTTGAAATATTAAAGGCGCACTGACAATGACTGTGGAGCGATAGTCTACCGTGACGTTCACCATCCATTACCGCTCTCTGCTAGACCATCGATCTTGCTTTCAGTCTCAATGTGTAAACGGCCGAGACAGGCTTTCAACTTGGGATTGAAAAGGTCCAAAAGCTATCAAGACTAGTCCTCCGTCACCAAAGAGGAGGCTATTGATGATCTTTTTTCTTTTAAACACCTTCATTAGATTCTTATCATTTAAAACTTACACTGCTGCACCAGTTTCGGTGCGGTTGTAGATGGGTGGTGGGATTATTAACCTGTTCAAAAATTAACTTAAAATTTTTTTAAACGTATTTTACAGTTTGAAACTCGCAAACCGTTAAGTACAAAAAACAAATGTAAAATAAGCGTCATGTAATCGAACATAGAGCGAGTATTTATTTGCAAATATACACAAACAAGGGCATTTCACTAAACTTTTTTGTATTTTTATCCTACATACCATTTTTTACTTTATACCATGAAGCTCAACATCAATTACTGTATTAAATAGCTTATCGTAAAAATTATGCTTTGTTTTATATATTTCAAACTTCTTAGAACAATTTCTCCAGTAGAATTCCCATAGCAGCTTTTTGTGAACAAGAAGACACAAATATCCTATTATGTATTTTCCATACAAAATTTTAATAAGCAGAATAAATTGCTTACTTGCCTGGAAAGTATAAAGCTTGTTCAAGGTTACTGTAATTAGTTCATGTATTTGCAATTTAATCACCAACTAAGTTTGTAGAAAATAATTTTACCGTCCATTACTTTGCTGAAACTTCTAACCGTCTTGTAACGCTAAGTTCAGCTTGAGAGAGGATGAATGTTTAGTTTGATATTCATTTACCAACTCATAACGCTACTCCATTTATTTAAATTTGTAGAAAATCTCCACGATTGAAAACACTATTCCTGCCTAATACCTACCAATGTGTATCATTTTAACTACGTAAAAAGTAATTATTTAAATAAAAATGTAGTTTTGTGTATATAAATTTTGACATCCAACTCATGAACTTACAATTTAAAAGTAAAAATCCAGTATATACAAATTTACTATGAATAATTAAAGCGTAAGTATCATAGCTCCATTAAGAATGGTTAAATATACTGCTTATATTTGATGATAAATTTAATTTTTTATTAAATCACTAGTGACTTCTTACGCGTGATATATATATTTAGTAGGCTCTGAGAAGCTTACTACTTTACCAAAACATAACTAATTTAGGTTTTATAAAAGTTTTTAAATTTAAAGAAAAGGTTATACTATATTGTCTCTTATGTACAGACATTGCTAGCAGCTCACTACTCGATAATTGCCAACTCAATTTAGAAGGTATTGCACGTGTATGACCTCTGCTAGTTGGAGTGTGAATTATATTTCCAATTTTGAGTTTGCCTTTCTGCCACGATCAAGGAAAACATGTCAAAACGTTTTTGTTTATGGTATAATTTTTATGTGGCTGGCCTGCTTTTTTTTAAATTAGTATGTTTTGTTACATTGTTTCTTTATTTGTAGAAACCCCAGTTGCTCCAATGTGCTTAGAGATTGTGTCTATCATGTCGTAGTTCACTCAATTGTATATCTGATGAGAAGTTGAGACTACCGCTACTCCTATTTATAAGTGTATCTGATGTCGAAACGATGAAATTGTTTTGTTTTGAACTTCTATGTCGTCGACTTTCTTTGGATCTCTGCAGACGAACATTACTCCAGATTCAAGGAGTCAAGTCTGAGACAGCGTCAAATAACAGACGCTACAATAAAAGGAAGGAGATCTGGAGGTAAAACTAAAAACTAATTAATTAATTAAATCAACCCTTCCGACTATAGCTACGTTATGTGCAGTGGTTTAAAATGTACAAGCTCATTCTAATAAAGTTTTATTTTAATTTCTCATTATTCTACACGTTTTAAGTCAATGGAACAACAACATCAGAGATTCCACGACCATCTGCTACGTAAAAGGAGTTCCCAGCAATATCTGATATTGTGAAATGATTACTTCATTTCCTTGTATTGCTTTGTGCACTAGTTTGAATTTCCGGACATTGGAACAAGTATTATTAAGTGAGTAATAACATATCCCTTTTGGACACACTTTTAGATAAACTAATGGATTTTTTAAAAGTATCTGTTTACATGTATATGTTTTTATGCTTTACTGTATACAGAAATTAGCAGTGATATAAGTTATTGGATTTAATGAAATATATGTAATATGAAAATTATATCCATTTTTGATTGAAATTGAATTCCCAACCAAACTCTCTCAACTAAAGCAAAAAAAAAGTATTTGAAATAGAAAAGTTTTATAAATTAACAACTATATTATAACATTTATCCGATAGCCACATGGTGCTAAACTAGATTTTCTTACATAATAGAAAGCTATTAAAAACTATCATTGTGGCATGATTACAATCGCACAAGGGTATAAAGGTTTACGACGACCCAGATTAGTTTTTACCACTTTCGATGACTCAATTTTCATTTCCCTTAATTTTTCTAGAACAATCACGCCTATTATCTGTAGCCTACCTCCAAAGAGGTAAATCATTGTTCAATTAAACATTTTATTTCATACAACTCTTTTGTCTGGCGAAATCATGCTGCTTTCCAATAAGAGTAGTCCAGTGATATTCTACTAAGTAGAAAGTTTCATTTTTAGTTATTTCAATAGGCATTATTTTCATTTAGATACATACTAAAATCTCATTGAATACTACAGTAAATATAGTGATGAAAAAATAATTAGACATTTTATAAATCTGAGTTATGTAAATTATTTGTGTTATTAGGCTGTATTAGGTATATTAAGTAGATTATTGAATATATGGCTGTATTAGGTCTAGTTAGGAGCGAGTATGGTTTAAGAGTGGAGGGGCCTGTGTTAGTCACAAAGGTTTTAGCAACGCCTAAGTGTGAGAGAGAACCTTCATCTTTGTACCTTCACTGCTAGAGAATTGGATAGATATTGGCCTTCCTTCGAAGCAGCAAGCTGGGAGAGTGTCTTTTCTCATTATTAAGTTCCATTCAGTGGGGGGTACCGGCTTGTTGCGGCTTTATTCCCTACTGCTACGTGCCCTGAATAATTTTTCACCCCAGAAGCTGTGTGAAAGATCCGTAAAAAGCTTTTTAGCTCTTTATCGCAGCAAATAAAATTTCTGCTTACATCATTGACGTTAGCAGCGTGTCGGGATATTTGACTGAAATATTTCCTTTATTTAAAAAAATCAATAAAACACTGAGGCCGGTCTATTTCAGTTCCTTTTGAAAAAATACGTGTTGTATGGATATTTTCTCATTAGGGCTGTTCTTCAAACGAATAACTTAGTATTGCACACTTATGAAGTCTTTTATTTATTCTACAGAAGATGACCCGTAACATAAAGAAAAGACTAGTTATAATATATGTTATTGTATTCATAGTTTTCATTATTACTAGTAGTTTTTGAAGTGTTAATAATGTAATAAAACAAGCTAGTTGTCACATCAGAATCAATTTACCATGTTATGTTCCGTTAAAAGTAACAATTTGTTAAAAAAGATAATTGTTAAATAAAAATAGTTAAAACCAAACCTTCTTTCATACTTTGGTCCAGATATAAACAATGTATCTATAATTAGACTTTTTTGCATAAAACAATAGTTTAACAATTAATTTATAAAGACGACAAGTGAGATCATTCTCTGTTGGGTACTAACTATGTACAGACATCCTGGAAGAAAGGTATCACTGTTGGTAATCATTCTCATTATCTGTGATAAATCTTCAATAAGTACAATTCATCATAAGCCTAGAGCCAAAAACGAGATATAAGGATAGACAGACATAAAGTAGGCAGATTAATGTTTATATAAGTTTTTATTAAGTTATTCAAAGTTCTCATAAATAAAAGAAAGGTTATTTCCTCCAGTCACCATTCTTATAAAATCGTAAAACAAGTCAAAAACTTATACGTATCCGGGGACCTAAAAGTTACCTTATTTATATTAAAAATTGGACCTGATTACTAGATGTCCTTAGATTCTGCTTGAATCCTTACCATTCCTTGTGGAATAGTAAGATAAATATTTGTATTTTGCGTAAACCAATTGAAAACTTATTGAAATACTGGTAACCTCAAATCTTTCTCTAAACGATTAACAATAAAAAGAAACAAATTTTGAAAAAAATAGTGACTCATGTAGAGGCTTGAACAGCTCATAAAAATTAACTGTTTGGGTTAGTGCTGGCCACATGATTGTGTAATAGTGGAAGTGGCTGTATTCCGGTACATGTGTACCGTATTGTACGTATGTACGAATTGAGTTGTTTTGGTTTGTTTGTAATAATACAATACCATCCTAAAATTCCAACTGCTATTTTGAATCAGTGATATTTGACATACATTTTCTTACCTTTTGAAGTGGCTGCCTGTAAGGGAATGATAGAATAGGCCTGCAACGTTTATAGGTTTTAAAATAGTTGCATAAACTATATGTACATACAAATTTTGTAATTAGTACAATAAATCTCTGAAATTAAATTGTCTGTAGAGCAAAGCATCGTGAGATCAAAATAAACCTATAACAACATATCGTGTTAATTACGAGACACAATATAATGATAGGAGAATATTTTTTTGATTTATAGACATAAAAATGCATGAGCTCGAATATATGTAAGCCGGGAATAATATTAAAAATTGCCAAAAAGGTGGGCCTTCTGCTTAGACAAAATAGTGACGGGTAGAGCAAAAAGTAATAAAATATATTATTGATTTTTTTATTGGAGTTTCTAACGACAAAGTTCAAATATATGATTATAATAATAATTTTGCAACAATAAAAGTAGGGTTACAGGTATCACTGACGTGAATACAGCTTTACACCGTTTTGTGCATCTTATTTACCGATATTGTTTGGATCTCTTTAGACTAACATGACTTAGATTCCATGAGTCAAGTCTGAGACAGCATCAGACACCAGAACCTGGGATAAAAGGGGTTTAAATGTTTTATGTTATATTAAAAAAAACATTTTTAATAATACTAAAGATATTTCATCAGTTAATCAAAACAAGATTTTCACCATTATATTATGTACTTTATATTACTTTCAATACGGTACTTGATTTACAAATGTCCTCATAGAATCTGAATGGCAATTTGTTTGATGTGCTATCTAGTGTACAGTAAATATTTTTTGTTTGGGTTTTGTTTAAATGGTCCATATGAGTAAAAATTCATGCAATTTTGAACCGGATTAAAATTAGGTGGCTACAGTGGTCTCTTTATAATATTTTAATATTTAAGTCATTGACCACAGCATAACAATTTAATAGCGTGAGATGGTATACACTAGTGAATTATGAAGTAAATTAGGTTTTAATGTCTAATTTAGTTAGACCATATATTAATATTTTAATTGTTTGCGTCATTGACTATAGCATAAAAGTTTAACGGGGTGAGTGCCAGTGCACATAACGAACCGAGATATATTTGTTGGCTGCATTGGTTAGACCATATCCTCCTATATTATATTGTTGGTCATTGATGCCAGCATAAATGTGTAACGCCGTGAGTGGGTATACACCAGTGCACATACGAACCAAGATATATTTTGTTGGCTACAGTGGTTAGACCATATCCTACTATATTATATTGTGAGTCATTTGACACCAGCATAAATGTGTAACGCCGTGAGTGGGTATACACCAGTGCACATGCGAACCGAAATATATTTTGTTGGCTACAGTGGTTTAGACGATATCCTACTATATTATATTGTTGAGTCATTGACACCAGCAATAAATGTGTGTAACGCCGTGAGTGGGTATACACCAGTGCACATGCGAACCGAAATATATTTTGTTGGCTACAGTGTTAGACCATATCCTACTATATTATATTGTGAGTCATTGACACCAGCATAAATGTGTAACGCCGTGAGTGGGTATACACCAGTGCACATGCGAACCGAAATATATTTTGTTGGCTACAGTGGTTAGAACCATATCCTACTATATTATATTGTGAGTCATTGACACCAGCATAAATGTGTAACGCCGTGAGTGGGTATACACCAGTGCACATGTCGAACCGAAATATATTTTGTTGGCTAACAGTGGTTAGACGATATCCTAATATATTATATTGTGAGTCATTGACACCAGCATAAGTGTGTAATGACGTGAGTGGGGTATACACCAGTGCACATGCGAACCGAAATATATTTTGTTGGCTACAGTGGTTAGACCATATCCTACTATATTATATTGTGAGTCATTGACACCATGGGGGGGGTGGGGGGGGGGGGGGGTGGGGGGGGGGGGGGGTGGGGGGGGGGGGGGGTGGGGGGGGGGGGGGGTGGGGGGGGGGGGGGGTGGGGGGGGGGGCGTACTAGTATTTTGTGTAATTGTAAAAAATAACATTTGTTCAGAGTTACAAGTAATATCGATTGTTGGGCTAGTGAGTTTAGGGCTGTTTCTATACAGCGAATGAAGCATACATCTGTTAGCAATGGAAACACTCTGCCTGATTTATTTTTTATACATGATTTTAACTATAGACATACCATTACATAAGACTAAATCAATTCATATATTTAAGGTATAATTTAATATAATGTTCTAAATGTTTATTTCCTATTACAGCGTGAGAAACTTATTTTACACATGTGTAACGTACTAAATTTTATAAAAGATTAAACTACCTTAAGCATTCCGTTATAAGACGTTTTTGTCAAAGTGATTAAAATAATGCAAAATTTTAAAATAAGTTATTAGTACCTTAGTAAACTAGATATGGATTTATATATTTGTTTACCTGATTCATCGTAAAAAAAATAATTTTCCAGCCTATGTTTATTCACTACAATTCACAAATTAAATTTTACATCTTGAGTACTTGATTGAAAATATAAACGTTTGCGGTTGTAATCATCCACGTTTTCTAATCAACGAAATAGCGTCGCAAAACTGATGAGTTTCAGCGCCATAACGACATAACATGATTAGATTTAACCTAACACAGTACGCCATAACTAAACTAAACTGCACACAGCTATATTCAAGATATTATGTGTGAACTTACAAGTGTGATAGCTCAGGCAATACCTTTACCAGTTTTTGACAGGGATGGCTTTCAAAACATTGTAAATTAAAATTAATACATTCTGGAAATAGTTGGGTCCATTAACGTTGGGGGATAAAAACGTTCTTATAAAAATAAACCCTCAAATAAAAACTTATATACTATCTCATCAGTAATGTAATATCCAACATATAATAATTAACTGTATTAGGGACTTAACATACAAAAACTAACATTAAGCATAAAATACACCCCCACGTAAAATTTAATCATGCTTTTTGCAAAAGGATCCTTATCACGATGAAACAGTGATTCAATGATGGTGAATCATGATAGGAACCACTCTGTAGTAATATTGAAAATGTAGCGGAACAATCACATGTTACTTGTGGTCAGTGAGGCTTGACTAAAAGCTCACACAAATGTAATCGACGAGAACATTTTTAAGTTTAAAAAATAACCAGTTACAGCTTCTTCCTCAATAAATAAATACCAAAACATTTTCTTACTAGATATAGCTCGCAAAACATTAAAGTTAGGAAAGTATCGTTGCACTTTTACCATCTCGTGAGGGTTTTCTGAGCCCAAAAATACATATAAATACGCACATTGTGAGTGTTCACATTTCTCCAGCGCCAAAAGTAGAAGACATAATTCCCTTATTTTTTACCAACGTTTTGTATTGCATATTTACAAGTCCACTATGCATTTTTTAATTAACAATACATCAAATTAAACTTCTGTGACACATCGAAATTAATCCGATATATATAAGTACCTACATAAGTCTAATTTAATTAAGTTTAATTAAGAATGTTTCTGAAAAAGACTAGTGATGAGTCATTTGATATTCGAGAAAATTTTGACGCGTCTAGTCAATAGTCGTTAAGCAGATTCAAAAGTTGCATAAAGCGAATTTCCATAAACGACACATACTGAAGTTGCTTCTTTGGTACCTCATTATAAAATCTCTTTTTGGTTGGAAATAAAGTATTCATGGTACAATGTAATTTTCGTGCCAATTAAAAATCTAAACCTATACTTCAACATTGACCTTAGGGAATTTGGTTTGTGGTCCCTAACAAACCAAATTACAAGCTACAAGCTGTGTAATGAAGCCGTCAGAAAGGAGCTTTTAATAAGCCTTCCCACAACACGCAGGATTGTCCAGTGTAATCTGGTTTTGATTGGTTCTTAGCAAATCAATAGAAGTCTTCAGAGACTTGTATTTTAAACGTAAGTGGAAAGCGAAGCACAAAGTAATGCTACAGTTTACAATAAATATTTAGAACTTAAAATTAAAGTACAAGGTACAATTACTTAAAACTGTACTTGTTCGTATACTCTAGTTCATTTTTTTACTGAAACTGAGAATAATACACTTTTGCCCTGGCATGTTACATGTTCATGTCGTATAAATAAACTTTATGCATTTGGGAAATAAATTGCTCTTAAATTAATGTGGTAACGGCAGCAAATATATAACAATGGTGAATTATATACTCACGAATAATTGTAAATCCTACGTTTTACTGTAGGGTACTGTATATCAGTACCCTACAGCGCACACGTAAAAGGTTCGAACTACTAAACACGATTACGACTAACCGTTATCTGTGGTTAACCACAAATTTCCCTGCACTGTTACAAGGACTCGAAAGACTGAATTATGGACTGTTTTTTTTTGCTCTGTACAAAGTTTTAAAATGTTTGGTTTGTGCACTAATGAGTATACGATATATAATGTATTTCATCAGTCATTATTTAATGAAAAAAAAAAAAAAATTGAAATGAATTTAACATTATTTTATTAAAGAGAAAGAGGATCCACGGTACTCTCATGAACGTCATCTTATTTGATTGAAAATGCAATAACGGTATAGATGTCACTTGGAAATTTCATAACTACTAATCATAATAACTCTGCAACTTCTCCCTTACATTAGCAAATGGAGAACAAATTATCCCTTAACGACCAAAGTAATTTGAAATTGTGGATGGTCAGATGACGAATTAGTAGTTCTATGAACAAATTCAAAACACTTTTACTGCAACATTCTGGGTTAAATCATCTTGGATATAATTGCACTAGTATTACTACAAGCATTTTTGTCAGTGAAAGTGTTTACAATACAGAATATTTTCTGGATTAATTCAGCAACTCTCTCTGATTGAAATACAGTTCCATTTTAAAACCAACCGAAAGCGTGGAATTATTCGTTGCGTCTACAAAACCTCCATTACGGGTTAAAATGAAAATTTAAATTTTATTAGACGTCTCAGTATCGGGACTTTTATATAAATTATTGTTTAGTGAATGGATAAGAAACGTGATGTATTATAAAAAGCTAACTGATGAAGACCTACTTTTTGAACTTTTTTGGTTCTTGTCTATATTAGTCATTAATCTGGATAAGCCCTACATAATTTCGCCCTATCACTAACTTCGAGAGGAATACATCTTATGTACTCCAAATCTAACACTGAAATAAGTTAACATCAGTCCTCTTAACATTAGCCTCTTCTTTCTGGTATTGCGTTGAATATAAGTTGTGACACTTCGTGTTTATTTTTTATTACTTTTATTATTTTTGAATATAAGTAATTACTTCGTGTTTGTTTATCATAATAAATGAATTATTTAATCGTAATGAAATACAGGACATGGAAGACAATATAACTAAAAATGAAATTTAGGTGACCATATAGGAACAAAAATTTTATCTTGCCATTATTGGTTATCATGCATAGTTATGTTATTTAAAAATATTTTAAATAAGGAAAGCTTATTTTTGATTTTTTACTATTTTATGTAGGTTTCCATAATATAAAGTATATTTATTTAACTATGTTTAAGAACAATTCCCACTTATGTGGCTGAAAGCAAATTACAGTAAAAACACGATACAGTAGGTTGTAGCACTTTTTTATGTGATAATTTAACGAATATAAGAACAAGAATCCATTAAAATAATTCTTATTAAAGTATTATAATAATGTTTAGATATGTAATTTAGTACATAAATGCTTCTATCGTTAAGAAAATATTTGAAAATAAATTGTCTAAAGTTTCATCAATATATTATTATGTAGGTTTAGTACATAATCTTATAACGAAAGGTTGATTAGATGTACATATTGATGCTCTAACCACATTCAAGACCCAAGGATCAATGTGTCAATGCCTTACTGTATTGCGGTCTATGCAAATGTAATTGCAAGTCATTACCCCTAAAACCGATCCACATTTTGTGACAACCCTCGGCTTAGCCTAATGTATTTTCCCAACAGGTAGAAAGGATGGATATAAATGAACAGCCATGTGATGTTTGTTCTGAGTGCCGTACATTTGACTGCAGGTTTTATTTACCTTTTAACCAGTATTCTCTTAGTTCATAGAGTCATATTACAAGTTTTTTTAATGTCTAATTTTGTATAAGTTTGTAAACCCACAATTTTATTTAGAATGCAGCTTTGATATAATCATTTGGCTTTTTATTCAAGCAGCAATTTGTAATTCAATTAAAAATTATGCGACCATAGTAGTACACTTCTTTACAAAGCATAATTAATTATTGTTTCTAACTCCATTTCACAAACCATCAGTGGAATATCAAACAGATTCCTTGATAGGTTTTCCAACCCTTGGTTACAGGCATTTTTCAGTTACAGAGCGAATAGTTCATATAATAGTATAGTCCATTAATTTTTTTTAATTCGCCTAATTGAAAGAGGCAAAAATGTCATTTCAGAGTACGTTTAATGCACAGATGGTGAAATATTTCCTTTAGTACAATTTATTAGGAATCTTTAATACACATACAAAACTAGTATAAAACTGCAAGGTCCTTCAATTCAATTCATCACATCCACAATCTACTAAAACATGAACCTATTATTATTGATTTAAATATTATTTTATTACTAGTGAAATGCTTAAAATTTATTTTTAACTTTAAAGACTTTTTAGAATGGTAAGTGATCTACGAGATAAGCTGTAAACATATTAACTGTCTTCAGTATGTTTGCAGTACTTTTATTTTCTTAAAATAACTTGTTAAGAGTATTAATAATAAGAGGAATATATTTTGATATAAAATAACGTATATTTGTTATTGTTCAAAGAAGTAATTCATAACTGTATTTCAAATTACTCAAGTAGGTCTTGATTGATTAAGCGTCAAACATCCAAATAGCCACGTAAACTATTACCGTACGTAATTTCATTGAAGTGACTACTTTCTTAGTGGGCTATGGATATATGTGTTGAACTGGAGAAAAACTCATTGTTTTCCACATGCTTTCAAGGGAGAGTGAAAGCTTTACCGAAACTTAAACAAACCGTTGCTTAAAAATATGATCTTAACTATCAAAAGTTGACTTTAAATGAAAATTCTGTTACGGGAGCTCAAAAGAGAAATATAAATAACAATAACCTACTCGTTATATAATAAGGAAAATAACGAAACCCGTCTCTAATCTAGTATTGTTTTACAATAATTTGTTTTCACAGGTGTTTTTACCAGTTTATATTGTTGACGTAAATTCGTATCGTCTGTGTCCATCGCTGCTTCTGCAGACTTTCCTTGGCTATGGAATTGTTCAGGTCAGGTTACTTATGATAAAATTTAAAAGCTGTCAATGTTCACAAGATGAATTCATACTCTGTTATTATTAGCTATGTCTACATTAACATACTAATAATTCCAACGCCAAACAATCGTTGCAAAGAGACTAAAGTATATCGTAAAATATTGGTGTGAATAAATCTACGAACTACGAATTTATATATTATGAACCCATCGTAAAGCTGATTACATCACTGCATCATTTAATAGCAGCATTTAAAACTCATTGGATTAGAAATTGAATTTCGGCATGGTTAATATTAATTCATATTCCATTTCAATACTAGTTTCGTTCTGGTCAAATTAAAAAAAGGATTAAAACCTAATAGAATAGATATTTTCTAGCTAACAAAACCGTAATGGAATAAAATAAGTTTTTCTGTTGTTCTAATTATAACTTTTACCCAATTACATTGCGTTATTTCTTAAATTCACATAAAAAATTAATAATATTCAGAGTTAAATACAAATTTAGATGAAGCACGTCAAAACTAAAATTGATTTGTTAAGATAAATTAAATTTAACACAAAGTCAACCGATAAAAACACACATCCAACGGAATATGGAACAAAAATAAATGCTGTGTTAGCAAGATATTTAGCAAGACTTTTTACCCAATTGATTTATTCTTATTTCATTTTATTTGTTATTATAAACCCTTCATTTGATTTTTAAAATATGATGACAAGGAAAATAAGGAAATAATTTTTCAAATACAAGATTGTACTAAAAACGATACTTACCAAATTATAGAAAATGATATGAAATATAATATAGAAAATTTATAAGTATTAATTACAGTACTTTAATATTTTAGAAAAAATATGCATAAAAGTAGTAGCAAATATGAAACTATTTTATGTTTGAATTTATTGTCTCGTATTATAAAAAAAAATTAATAACCAGAAGACGTACTTTTCAAGATTTAAATTCACAACTCATTATAAGAAGTGGTTACTTCTCTCGGTCAGTCCTGCGACTACCTCTCCATTTTTATTTAATCATTTAATATTAACCGGGTTTAATTGGTGGAACCATTTGTATATCAACGTAATTAAATTGTAATAACAAGGTTAAATTACTAATTAATTTACTTTGAATAGTTCATAATGTGCTTTGCTAGGTACATGTACACCCACCCTTAAACCTATTTACCCCTAAAACAAATATGGTGAGAGACAAGAAAAAAAACTATATTGGCAAAGGCATCGGTTGGAAAGGGTAAGTGCTTTGCTCTTAAGTCTTTTTTTTCATGCATAACATAGATACATCTTTTTGGAGTATTCATACCTAACAAAGTCTAGGCTACTATAACAAGAATTTTCAACTTGGCTCTCTTACCTTTATGTATACGTTTTAAGTACAGTACAAATTAAATCACCTCACTGTGTAGCAAGTAGACCACCCCGTAGAAGAGTACAACATTACACGATCAAAGCTGTGAATGTTTGAACTTTTTACTAATATTATGTTTTTGTTCGTCAGCTATGTACGAAAGAAGTCTAAAAATTAAAACCTTTACAGATATCTTACATATAGTTAGAAAATTTTTTACTATGTCAAATTTTAATATGTCATATTACTTATACATTAATTTATTGTGATTTTTCGATGTTTTCTTGTTTAGCTAAAAACCAAGGTAAACAAGTTACTAAGCATACAATAATGAGTACTATGATGCTGCACGCCCAAGCGATGGACTTGGCAGAATGCCTCTGAAGACTATCAGTAGGTAAGCACAATTTTCAACCACAGGAAATTAGAAATTTATTTTTTCATTATTTTTTGTTTGCCTACCTGCGCAGGACATAATTAAAGAATAAAATTAGGTATGGAATAAAAATTTTGCATGCATTTCCAACGAAGATTCCATTGCAACCCGTTTTAAGATATAGAAATAACTTGTTCCCTAATAGTATTTATATTTAATTTGATTTTAAACGCGGTAAAAACTATACATAATCATGTACAATAGCATGACATTTTGATACTAAACAAGGCATAAAATGTAGAATATAATTTGTAAAGCCAAATAAAAATATACAGCAAATGATAGTAGTAAATCCAAAATCCATAACAAGGAATATAGTTATGAATATATTTTTCACATTTATCTAAACATACCGGTTATAAACGCACATATACAACTCTAGTTTCCGTCATATATTGATCATATTGTAATACTAACTAAACATTCTATTATTTAAAAAAGTCTATTTGAAAAAGAGAATGTTCTGCTTATTTAAAGGTCAGATGCTAAAGTCGACAATCTAAATCAAGAGAAGCTTCCTGGCTCAGTGGCTAACTCAAGACGGATAGCCCAATTAGACGTGACAATTCTCTAGGCAACATCTTGTTAGGAAAACTAGGGAAACTGTTAAGTCTCTGCCAGGATCAGGTTAAAATATTGAAACCAAGTTTTAAATATGTTCTAAATTTAATTTAAGATAAAATTAAAAAGTTATTGTACATAAACTTAATTTATTAATCTCAATTACAATGAACGTTTTTTTGTATAATTATAGAAACTGTTAAATCTCGCCAGGATCAGGTTAAAATATTGAAACCAAGTTTTAAATATGTTCTAAATTTAATTTAAGATAAAATTAAAAATTTGTGTACATAAACTTAATTTACTATGACCAATTACAATGAACTATAATTATCTATAATCATCTATAATAATTATTATAGAACGTTTAGATCTTATTAATGCGCTTGATTTAAAATGAATACAAATTTGGGCTCTTACAGGGTACAGAGAATTTGTAGTTATTTAGTTTTATTGTATGAAATATTTTGTGGATACACTTTTACAACATTTTATTAAAGTTTACTTCCACTTTAATTAAACATTCGCAACCAGGCCCACTAAAAAGAAATGTATTCGACTCATATACGAAAATTTGCATTTCCCTTTCCTTCAAAGTAACGATTATCTAGCACTCACTTTGCCATGTGTCTGCACGTACGTACTTTTATCCTTCTAGATATTAAGCTAAAGATTTAAATCTGTTTTTAACTAATATAATCCCGTATCACTTTCATACGTAACTGTGTTCAATATTAATTGTAATTATGCTTCTTAAACAATAAATGTCTTGTGATTTTTTTTAATACTTTCATATATGATTAATGTTTATAATAATTATATGATATGATTATTCCAATGTTCGTAGGTATATTTTTATCCTTTGGTTTTAAAAAATTAGTGATTGTTGCAACTGTCAATACTATTGTTACGTTTTGGAGAATCCATTATCATTCTGTGTTTTATATTAAATTAAATATTTATTATGTTTGTAATATTTTATTCTAACTTTACTTAACCGTTAATATAAATAACAGAACAAAGCTATGAAATCGCTAAGTTTCGACTTCAAGTTTGAAGTGATTTTTGCCACCAACTTGAAGTAAACCACATTTTTTCTTTCTTTTCTATGTAAGCCACAAAACATTTCTGTTTGGTTGTTTTACTACTAAACAGTAAGTTTTTAAATTGCTTTGGTTAGTCCTCAATTCATAAAACTAAAGCAAATGTACTATTTTTATCTTATTTTATCAGATATACATCAAACTTCAAAATGGATGCAGTCAACATATTGAAGTCGTGTAATACAAGCGTATATTCAAGGAGCTAAAGTCAAGAGACCATATGATAAGACGATGTGGGCTCCCAAGAAAGCTATTAATTTCTAGTAAATGTAATAACAACAACCAAACAAGTGGGATACGATTTGGTTTCCTACAGTAGGAAAATTAGCATAATCTATCCATTTGAAACACAAACAGTGAGATGCGTTTAAGCATACTTAACAAACCATTATGGAAATATAATCAAATGAATAACGCCTAAAACACGATTTCTACATGTTCATATACTCTAAGAGCTGAGAGGAATTGTATATTTTTAAAAAGATAACTTTTAATGCAGATAGCTCAGCCGGCAGCTATTTTTAAAACGAAAATAATTATATATATATATATATATATATATATATATATATATATATATATATATATATATATATGTATAAACAAACATTGTGAGAATAGCAAGAAGAACTAAGCACGTTTACAGCTCCAGGCGGTCAGGGAAAGTGCCCAAACAAGCGGAACGTGACCTGCCTAATGAATATAGTTCAGTCCTTGCCTTCAGGTACAATTGTTTAATTTTTACCAGCTTAGTGGCTTATATAAGCAAATCAACAGAGAGAATATATTTTGCGGACATCTGCCCCATTTAAAACATTCTGTATGTCACATTTTATTTATTAAGTATTCATACACTAAGTATACTTTCATACAGTTCTATTATATTACATGGTAGGAGAATCACACACGCGTGCCACATTACAGGCTTTGCTGAGGTTGCATCCAGAACTTAATTTCTATATGCTAACTAATTTAATGCTAGAGATATCCAGGAGGCAGACAGACGATCGTGAAGAAGAGTTTACAATTCTCTGGCAGACATAGAGCAACTGCATCAGCCTACTGAGTGAAAGATTTTAATGGTGCTCAGACAAACTATAGAATCACAAGCATAATGGAACTCAGTCATATCTAATTATATATGAAGTATTACGAAAAATTTTGTCTTCATACACAACTAATGCCTTTCTTGAGTTATCTTGTGGTTATTTAAGCTACATGTGTTACTATGTCTTATGCTAAAAACTCATATGATGGTACTAAGTTAGTTTACACATTTTTTGGGCCTGTAGATTTATAGTTCCCTTGATGGTTACTCATAAAACGGATAATTTTTATCCGTATTGCGGAGAGATAAACAGAAATATAATGTTTGCAGTTCATTGAGAAATAGACTTCTGTGATGCTCAGCTAATAAATTTAGATCTAATTATAAAATGAAAAATTTTGTTGTACCAGTGATCACTTTTGTGGAGCTATCTCGAAACTGAACTCGAATGTATCTGTTGATAAACATTAAAATTGTATGGGGTAATAGTTGGTGCGTGACTCTTAGTATTTAAATAAAATGTATTTTGCAAAATGAATATTTTATTAATGATTACATGTCTATGGTATATGTATTAATTGGTTATTTATTTCGTGTTTAAACTGAACATTTCCTGACTTATAAATATAATTTAATTATGAACAACCTTATCCTAACTTAAGCTTTAAGAGCAAAAATATCGTGCTAATAAGCTAAAGAAAACATTGGTACATTGCTATACATTGCTACAATGTGGTATCTGAATTTGAGGCTGAGTTTAAATAATATATATTCAAACCTTGCATTTGTCCGTAAATATTTTAACCAATGCTCCTTATAATGTCTCCGTGTTACAAATTTACTTGTACACTCACAAAGGAAAGTACGACATTAAATTTTATTTAATATCCAATTATGCTTAGTAAACTTTGTAAATAAATCAATTGGAATACAATGAGACTATGAAAGAACATATATGTTAATAGTATTTATTGTATTATATGTGAAATGTAAGGACGAATACTCTGGAATTTGAAAACAATCATAACCACTTCGATAATTTGAAACAATTTTTTTTATTTTTAAGTTATTTGCAAAAATAAGTGAAACACTAATTATAACATTGGTTGTCTCTGATATTTCCACTCTTCAGAATGCTCCAGACACCATCTTTAAGAGTACTTACTTAAGGCAATAAAAACAAATTGTAGTAGCTTAAGCTGTCGTAGTCGTTTGTTTGTGGATGAACGCCAACAGCTTTTAGTCCGATTTGCAATATTGGTCTCCTAACTTGGATATAAACCAAAGTACATCTAACTCATCAAACGACATAATTTACATTTTAGTAATAAATTTTATTTTAAAATAATTTAGTGTTTTATGATAGTTTTTACTAATATTTTATGAAAACAATCGTGCTATTGTTTATTTAGTACGGACCCGGGATTTATATCAACATAATTATCCTTTGAATTTCACATACAGTACCCTACAAAGAAAGATAGCAAGTGAAAATTTACAATGAATAGTCTCTTAGAGCAGTTTTAAAAGAAAACTACCTAAAATGTACAATATTTCGTTGTAATTAACAACTTTGTCAAGTACAATTGTAAAACATACACAGAATAAAATTAACAAACAAAAGAAGCATATAATATATATATATATATATATATATATATATATATATTATATATATATATATATTAATATTATTATTTATATCCTGTATATTATTTTTTGTATATTATCTTAATTATTACTCCCAGTGAGACTCCTTATCTTCTTTTTTTGTCCTTGCGCCTCAATTACAGGTTTTAAAATTATATTCCATTGTATTACGCTAGTGAATCAACCATAAATGTCACTGATTTTAGTCAAGTATGTCGTAAATATTACTATTTCCTCTGATATATCATTAAAACAAATTTCAGCATATCTTATTTATATGAATATGTTATGTCGACTTCAAAAGTGTATTATTTAATTTAAAAAAAAAAAAAATAAAATAATTTAATGATAATGATCTGAACTTATTTAGCCGTTATCAAAAACAGATAACTGAAGTAATGATTTGCAGTCAGAACTAAAGCCTAATCATTATAGTTTTTCAGCTGATAACACGGAAGTCCCTCATGAAGGAAATTTATAGGAAAATTTATTATTTAATTACCATACATTTTTAGTTATACCAAAGTAAAATTTACACGGTTAAAAAAACTTCTATGGATTTACTGTCCATAAAAGTTTTTATGATCACTCAAGCAAAATGGCAAAATAGCCTGAAATAAGTTAAAATAAGTTAGTACATAATTTTTGAAAACAACTGCTTCCCCTTAAAACAATTAGTATATTTTTCAACCTTATGTTATGTTTGGAATTAAATAAACACTCATTAATCTCATACTTTCATTTATTTTTAATTTTAATCATGAAGCACAAACTATACGAAATTTATAATTGTGTAAAGCTGTTAATGTTATAAAAGGTTGCTAATTATCATTTGTTAAGTATCCTACTTAAAGAATAATTGAATATTTTAATTTATTACATATTAAATTATAAAAATCTTTCAACCTAAAAGAAATTTAACATTTTGCATCCAATTAAAAACGAAAATACGAATATGATTAATTTAAGAAATGTTGAAATCACATATAAATTGATTTTTAAATTGAGGCAAATAGATGGGCTTAAGCAAAAGATGATTCTCTTTTGCATCCTTTAAATAAAATGTTTATTATATCATTATTTACAAATGATCTACAGCTGAATGGAAACCTGCAGTTTATGTGAATTGTTTATTATTAATAAAGAATTCTGGCAACACAAAAATTTAAACTATTAACACGCATATTCCTGTGTCTACTAACTTGAAAGTACATAGTATATACATGTATAAATAGGTAATGTGTAAGACATTTTTTAATTTATGCAAAAATCATAAGCATACGAATTAATTTCATTAGATGTAGAACTAGAGAAGAGGTTTAAAAGTATCAGATTGACAAATGAAACTTATCACACATCCACGGTTGCGATGGAATACACACGTCGTGGATGGATTTTATGAAAACACGCTCCGTTCAGAGATATGAAGATTATGTAAATTCATTTCAGAAAATGCTTATCCATAAATTATTCATAGGATGCGCGAATCTTGTTTCAAATCATTGAGATAGGTTTCTGTTACTTAAAATTAGATTTATTCTCTAAATATCATGTTGTGTATTTTATTAACAGCCATTGTGTTAAATAAGATTTTATTCATTGTTGTACAATATTGTATCTATTCATATTTTACTATTGATACAATCTGTTTCACTGTGGACACTAACTTCTATGAGGTCAATTTCATTGTTTTTTTCATATGGAAATATTTCATTATTCTAATCTGTATCCTTTTATTACTAGTTGACCTATGTAAAGAATATTAAAGCCCTCTAACAATTTCTTTATATACACAAATCTACAAATATATATTTACAACATTATATTAAATTAAAAATTATATTTAAAAATCTTCAATCTTATTGATTTCCTCAGGGCGTATAGAACAATGTCTGATCCTCTTTTGCTCCTCTTAACCAGTCTCTGGATTAGTGTTATTATGATCTATGTTTTTCACAGTATCCTGGTCTGACAAGTGACTTCCTCTGATTAAATATCTTGGTTTCCTGATTGGATATTTTAATAAGTTCCATATATATGAGCAACTTGTAGTGGCACATGGCTTAATTAACAATTTAAATTTTGATAAAACAATGGAACAAGCCCACCAGATCGTCACTAAATCAAACTTTTCAAGTGGATTAAATTTAAAATTACTTAATTAATAAAGTTATCTTATAAATTAAGTTATTTGTTACATATTCGTCCTTATGAAATCATTATTTTGATGTTCTGTGTTAATATTAATATTTTATGTTTTAAATGTTCTTATAGCCTATGTATATATCTGATAGAACTATGTTTTAATAGTTTTTGATTCTTTTTTTAATTTCCTGAAACTGTTTGAACCACAGTACAAATATCTTCTCACTTATTATTCTGAAGATCAAAATATAGCCTATTAAAAATCTTTTCATGTGGATTAAATTTAAAATGACTTATTTAACAAAATAAATTTATAAAATTAAGCCATTTGTTTCAAATTCTACCTTATTATATCATTATTTTGATTTTCTTTGTTACTGATGTGAACCAAAATACTCGTAATAATATTTTCTCATTTCTTATTCTGAAGACCAATATATAACCTATTAAGCATTTCTAATGTACTAAACCCTTTCCGCTATTTCTTTCCGTAGATAAATACAAGCTTAATTTTAAGTATTTAGCTCATCTTATTATTGACAGATAGAACGACAGAGGGCTAATAAATATTTCAGATTTGGCCATGGTTGTTATCCTTCAATGGGATTTTGATTGTGCGTCGGCAATATGCCCGTAGGATATTTTGAGAAGAATTTAGCTGTAGACTTGAAATGTTTTTGAATACATAGCTGGTTCTAAATCTTCTTAAAACTACGTGACATTCACTAATTATTCTGTTTTTGTCTTTGAAAATGTCTGCTGTAACCAATATATAGTACTTTTGTAATATAATTTTCATTACACTAAATGCATTTAGAACATTAACTTAGTTATGTACACTGAATAGAAAAAATTAATTTGTTTCCCGTTTAAATATGTAGGCTGTTCTATATTTGATAAGGATAAAACCGTTTTTATGTAACATATCTCAGAGGAACGTCGGAGTATTGTGGAAGAATCTTTACCTTGAGAGATATCATGATGCTTCCTTTCAGCCACTTCAACACAGATGCTTGTTCAGAATAAATATTCGCTGAGGCAATAAACGCTATTTCCTTTCTAGAAGTGTAAATGTATTACAGATTATAATACATGCGTGTTGTAAAATTTTTACTAATAATGGAAATCCCAAAAAGGGCCTTTGTGACATTACCTACTCTGAATTATGGTGTTTTTACTGTGGTTTGTGTATTTATTGATGGTTATATAAGTAAAGTAAATTTATGGAGCATTTAAGTTCGAGTTTAGTAAAACATATGGTGAATTCGATAAAAAATTTGGAGCGAAGTAAACTGCAAAAGTTGAAAAAGCAGCTAATCACCTTAAAAGAAAATCAGACAGGGCTATGACTCTTAAAATGGAAATCTATTTGATAAGAAGGAGGATCCAGACAATTCTGAATAATTTCCTGGACATTACTAAACAGTTACATAGCATTACTATTAAATATTTTGATGTCACCTTTTTCAACTCAGGAAGATCCTACAATAATATTTACTACATATTTTCCGTAATATAAGCAAATCGTAGACATAGTGGTTTTGTAAAACTGTAATGTGTTAGAGAAAATATTTTAAAATATGATTGGACAATTTATTTACATAATATAAATTTGTCTTAGTAAAATGTCTTTTAAACTTTTTTTATCTTGTATGTGTGTCCAAAGAATGAGCAGAAAAACTTCAGAGTCCTAGCTTGACTAGATATAGATAAATGGCATAACGTTAACATTTCGGAAGATAGAGAAACTCTCCTTAATTGAACAATAATATAAAAATAGTCATCGAGAAGCCAAAGTTAAAAAAAGTATATATATATATACAGAAATTAAGCAAGTATTTGATTGAGTTAACGCACTCATTAATTTAAATTAAATTGAATTAAAAGCAATATTAATATTAATCAGTACATCAAAATACGCAACCTCTGGGACTAGGTCAACAAAACAACATAAACTAAGTACACTCAGGTTCACAAGGCAAGGAACGTCTAGCACACAACTTTGAGGAACCCCGCAGCTTGATTAAACCTACAGCTCGGAAAATAATGAAATAACTTGCGACGTAACCTTTATGGTAACAAAGTATATTACTAACCATACAAAATATCATACTACATATTCTATAACAACAGTAAACACATTACAGTATATGCTAAACATGCTGTATTTCGAAAATAAAATGAGATTGAGTTTAGATATGCATATTTCAAGCACGTAGTTCACTAGTACATTACAGCAATGAAAATTCATGACGTAAATAAGCATTTTAAATTCTCGACGAGTTTTAAATGAAATAATAGTTTATTTTATTGTATGACATTACAATAAATTACTTTTATATGATAGCCTCCTCCATAGTTATAAATTTCCATTATTAAAACCTCGTTCCTAAATTAACATATACAAGCCATGACTGTAATGGTTAGTGGCTGTCATGTAGCAATTTCAGTACGCTTTATGTGGCTGTACCTAAATTTTTGGGTGTCGCAGATAAATAAAACCTGATCAGTAATCATACAATAATCTTACAGTCAAATTCAGAGGCTGAATTGAGGTACTGAGACTACGAATAGTAAATATGAAACTTAAATACGATAAATGGGTTTATTAACGTGGGATTATATACTTTTCATGATTAATTTCCGTCGTATAAAGAATCTTTATATCCGTTTTCTTCAAATTGGTGAAATCTGATTAAGGTATAAAAGTCTTCATAAAACCCATTATTAGATTTGTTAAGATTTAGATAACCTAAAAATTTTACAAAAAATTAGTTTGTACCCTCTGCAGTGTTTTTAGAAAATATTGAGCTGATTATTGATTTAAAATTTAACTTTTTCAATGTTAAGATCCATGATTTTTAGTTATAACAAAATCACCATTATCCATGTTAAATAGGAAATTAATCATAATGTAAAATCTTTACTTTAAAAAAATAATGTTTAGTTATACAAATTTTATGTCGAAAGTCAAATGCAATTAACAATTTCCATCGATACAAACCATAAGGATATTATTAGTGAACCGTCCGCACAAAATCTATTATTGTTGAGAATGATAAATATTTTTCTATTCTATTTGGTTCTATTTTACGTAGTTTATACCGCACTTACAATAATTAATTTGTGTCTATTACATTATTCACGAAAAATATGGGTTACAATTTGCATGCAATACATTCTTAAAATTTCAAATCTTTTAAAAATTAATTTGCATTGGTACAATCAATATAAATCCCCTCTCTGAGACCGATTTCTTCGGTAAAGTGATAAGTATAATTTGGTCATAACAATAAGGCGAACGTCTAAATCCACATATGAAGGCAGGTCTTTGCCAAACGAGTGTGTAAAGTGAACCTTATGGGCGGTCGTTTTGAATAAATTTGTTCAATAGAAAAGGTTTCTCGTGAAGGGGAAGGCCTGCGTTTAAGTGCAGCTGGAATTTTCATAACTCTAGTTAAGTAATAAATAAGTGCAATATTAAGTGTGTTATTGTAAAAATATCGACAGCATGTAAAATCTACTAACATTAGAAGTGTAAACAACTAACAAAAAAATACAAACCTTGTACTTAACGTAGTGTATCTAGACTTTAGCATACATGTTAGTGATTATTAAGAATGTATATTAGTAGTACAGTTTCTAACCACAATACATTTGTAGAAGTGCTGCTGACATTTGTGAAAAGGTCACCCCTGGTTGCGTGCTGGGAGAGGCCGCGATATATCAAGATTAATATTAGATTGAATTTAGGAACTTGATTACATCTTAGTATTCACGCTACCTTAAGTAAAACAGCACAGATATTAACAGCCAGATTAGAGGATTATATGCATCTGAATATAATGAAAATAATTCGTAAATGCTAAACGTAAATAATTCGTCATTTAATAAATATAGTTGGCAGGAGACTTCATATAGTGAAAATAATTAGTTGAACTGACTTATTTGCCATTCATTTTTCACAGAAACTACATATTGATGTAGTTGATAATTAAGTCATTAAAATTTATTTCTACTACACATTATAGTATTTGCCACTGCCATCCTACCACCTACACACATTTACCCTAATATTTGGAACTAATAATTAGCCCTGTAACTAGTAATTTACCTCTAAATATATCAGTATGAGTTAATCAAACCTATCATTTTAGCAAAAAATTTAATATATTCACTCTATACACTAATGGAAAGAAATAAAAAAACAATAATGAGCCTATATCGTGGCCCAGCTTTGATGCCAATACAAAGGTTCCAGACAAGTAGGAAGTTATTCTTTTTCTGTAGTACTATTTCCTTCCTCTGTACCAGCTATTAATCAATGAACCAACTATTTTATCGTGATAATGTTGAAATATTTCGATAGAATACCTTAATTATGTTTTCAAGTACATAGATAAATTTTAAATGGAGGCAAATAGTAAAACTTCACACTCTAAGACTCCCAGTAAAAAAAAAAAAAAAAAAAAAAAAAAAAAAAAACTACTATAAGGAATTTAAATCCTTTTGCGACTTTTTCGCTTCTATTACTGGAGAACACCAAGCAGAACCTTCAGCCTTTCCACTAGGGCAATCCCAGCGCTTTTCTTTCCATATCCCCCTACCAGTAAAGAAATCCCAACGTATTTCTCATACTCAACTTTTCGCCTGGGCTATGATGATCTCGAGGGTTTGCACTGACTCATTTTAGGTTGAATCTGTGCTTATTCTGAGCCTTTGGCTTGCCGTTCACGACTCACTTCTTTCAGCCCCTGGAATATTTTACCCAGTTACAATTGAGTCTCTCAGAAAATTCGTTACAAAACAAAATAATATTATACATACCATAACTTTAAAATATCACAGTCTAGCTTTAATTACATTTCACAAAAATATCAAACTTGTACAGTCTTACTAAACAATTCTTTAATTAGAACATAAATTATGGCGAAAGCTATACTAAAAACAATATAAATCATTGAAGAAATAAAACAAATCCACATAAAATACTATGAGCAATAAAAAATTACAATCAGATCTGAAATAACTATAAACCCATTATTTGTTATTATAATGTTTTGTGATTTATAATAATAATAAATGACAAAACAGATTCTTAACAAAGTAAAAATTATATAATTAAAAACAAAAATAACAATGTTTTGTAGTAAACATTTACCAGCACTATTTCATATTATTATAATAAATTATCGTTAAAAAAAGGTATAAACTAAATAGTGCTTTATGAACGTTTACTAAAAAAATTGAGATTTTTGTTTTTAATCATTTGCTACATTTTTACTTTATTGCAAGATATTCAATAATTGCATAATATCGTTAAATTTTTATTTTTAAAAATTATTTACAAGGATTTACTTTTTTAATGTTACTCATTTAGATGTTTTGTCCTGGTCCAAGAAAAAACATTGACTTCTTAAAATACTTTTTAATTTTTCAATTTTCTAACCATATTTGCTGATCTACTTCTTGTACAATAGTCGTGGCGTAATAATTTTGTATAATGGTTACCATTTCTAATGTAAAAATGTCCAACACTTTGAACACAAAAAGGTGCCGAACAGTAAGGTTTTGATTTGTAGATGCAGTGGAAAAGATAGATCCATTAGTTTTTGTTTGATAAAATTTTTATAAAAGTTTTGTAAGGTTCTAATACTCTTTATTATTTTTTAAGATTTTACTCTTTTTAAGTCCCACTCAAGCAGCATATACCATACTGTAATTTAAAATTAACTGAAGCATAATGTAGACATCTAAGCACATACTACACAAAAATGTCTTAGATAAAAATTTTATTTTTTTCATTGTTAATAGTTGTTCAAAGTGAACCATCCATTCTAATTTCTCATTTATTCAATCCCCTATATATTTTAAACTTTCAACCTGTTCCATTATTTATATTTTGGAAACAATCGGTATAATGGAATGTATCTAGTTTCCAAAATTAAAACTACTGTGTCCAAAAGGCTAAATTTTTGTTTTAGAGATATTTACACTCATCTTGTTATCAGTAAACCACTCCTCAAAATGCGCTAAGCTTTATTTATACTACTCCATAATTGGTATGCATATTTACTTTAGAAAAGAAATGCTATGTCATCCGAAAAATCTATGATGACGCCATTGAAATCTTTTCCCAATATATCATTAATAATCATTTAAAATTAAATTGCTGATAGCACCAATCCCTGCGGTACACTAGTTTTTAGTTTTACAACTTGTTCTCGAACTGTCCAAAAGTTCTGAACCCTCTAATTCTAATATTTTCCGATTCATCGATTAATAAATCAAAACCTACCATGTCAAAGGCTTTACTGCAATCAAAATCAATCAAAATAACTACGGAACACTTAAATATAAATAAATATTTATTTTCCAACATTTACATTTACATTTATGTTTACAAATAAATGAAAAACTTAGGAAGTCACTGACCAAAAACAAGTAGCTGGTCAGTGTAACAGATACACAAATACACAAATAAACAGTTTATAGGTTGCTCTCACATAAAAAAAAACTAAAAGGTCAACAGACTGCTCTCCGCGACGTCTGCACAAGACTACAAAAAAAATAAAACTAAAATAAATACATATCGCCGACGTTTGTACAATATAGAGTGACTAGGAACTAATTAGACAATGCAAAGAATAAAAAATAAAAAGCACGCTTTAAAAAAAATACAAATATACAATCTTATGTACTAAAATCATAAATAATTTTACAAAAAATGTATAAACAAATATATTGAAATAATGGAAAACTAAATTAATGTGTTACATAAAATTACATACAAATATCAGAAAACTCACATATGTGCACTTACATGCATACTATAGAACATCCAAAACTCCAAAACATATTTCCAAGGCGTATTTCAAATATTTATATTAGAACAGACCTTTTCTAAAAACGAAGTAAGAGCAGCTTCCAAATTTCTCCCTCAATGATTCCAAATTAAACTGTTGTTATAATATTTAAAATATGGCAAATAATTGTTAAGATCTTAAGAAGCAACTAAAAGATTTCAAAGCAATTAAAAGAAAAATGTTATTTACCAGCACTCTCTTACATTATCAGCAAACATGAGAGTTGCTACTGGAAACACCTTGCAGTTATTTCTTTAAATAAAAAATTCCTTAAATAAGATAATGTATGTTTGACTCTTAATAGTAAAGTTAAATTGTGAACATACATCACCATATTTTAATATTTTTCTCAATTATATAAAGTTTTCCCAATTATAAATACTGTTAACTCGGACAGATATTTGTACGAAAACACTGTTAAGCGAATTAAATCTACTATAGAAGCAGGAGACTTCAACGAGGAAGGTGTCTTTGAATCTGCATGAAAACGTTACAAACAGGAAAGTATTGTAAGAAATTATATGAAAGACCAAGGCAGGCGGGAACTATATTAAAAACGAGTCAGCTGCGTCGGCGCTACTATCGCTTGCGACGGGTAGAGTGCTTGAGACGGAACCTGGTGCTCAATGCTCATGAAGCCGGCAGGGGCAGAGTCCCTTTTTATTATACAGTTCATATAATTCTGAATTAATAATTTTGGAAGATAAATTTTAATTGCTAAAAATATTTACTTAGTATTATTTTGGCTTAGAATTTGCAAACCTACTACTCGAGGGGTTTGAAAAATGTAATCTTGTTTGTCTTTCCGCACGATATCTTGAACAGGAACCGTATCATAGACTGTTCTATCGTAAGAATCTTCCTTTTCTACATATGCAATACTGGGTTCGATGATGGTATACGAATGTCACTCCACGGGATTTAGCTAAGCGATAGCAAATATTGTTACTTTGGTCTCATGGGTTACTATAATTAAAAGGAGAAAATAGTGGAATAAATGAACTTGTAAATAAACTAACTATAATCAAATTAAGTTTAGTTTTGATCAATTTCAATTCAAAGAGTAAGAAGAAAAATATATTGAAGAGTCAAACATTAAAGTAGGTATCAATATTAGCTTTCAGCTTACTTTTCCTTAGTAATACTCTCCATATCTCACCGGAACTTGTATTATGTGAGCAATGGTATGAAATGTAACTTAATGACAAAGATTTTAATATATCATGTGGCAAGATATCTCGAGAAATATTTCATTTGTAGATTAATAATATTTTTTAATGGGACTTCATTCTACATAGACAAGAAAGAGTGCATGTACGTACAACCATAGTATTTTTACAAGCGTCACTGAGACGTAAGCCTTTTCTCTGCCTCGAGAAAGTACATATATCTTTTCTGTAGACTGCCTATCTGTCTATCAGTTTACATGATATCACAAGGATAAAATTAACTATAGATTTGTAAATTTCCAAATAACTTCAAAGAAGACTGTTTTGCGACACGCAGTGCAGCGTACACCTACCTTGTAATAACTAAAAATTTTAATCATTATCTAAATTTGAGATCAGCGGATACAATAGAAGTCACAGAGCATAATTATATACTGTACAAGTATCTTTTAATCGCTGTCGGTAGCACCCATATCGAAGTTTGCTTTCCGTTTACTTAACATTATAACAAAATTAATTTTCATCTACAGTGTATGGCGACTAGTGCATGTTCAGTATTTAGTTCTAGGTTATTAAATATATGTTAGTATTTGAATATTTTAAATGTAATGGTTCTTGGTAAATAGCATTACACTATATATTTATATTATAAAGTGTAATGCTATTTACCTACTACACTGGCCTATTAATGTTTTTAAATAAACAGCTCTACATAATTATAAACATATTAAATTTGTAATCACGAAATAATAACCTGTGATATCCTAAAGAATACAGAAAACCAACCAAATAATCTAATATATATTTTTTACGATTATGCTTGTTTTAGCTGCTTATTTTAGACTCTAAAGTATTAGCTGAGTGTAAAATATCGTAAATGCAACAAATAAAAGTATGAAATATTCTGTTATGTATTATATGAAATACAATTTACTGTCTCCTACTGTGATGAAAATGTATAACGAACATTTATTACAGTATATATCACTTTATCTGTTGATGTCGGAATGGCGTCCCAAAGCCGGAGGATTGAGGAGATGAGTTCATCTCGTCTTAATGAACTCATTTAACTTCATTAAAGAATTCAGTAATTGCTTCCTGTGTTTCCGAATCAGTACTTGAATTAGAAAAAATACAATCCTTGTAATTTTTTAATACTCTATATTATATATTCTAGTAATAATGTGTAATAAATAAAATACTACCAGAAGATTATTTGTGCATGATTATTTTTACTAGCTATATAATATTAAATATGAAAGCTAGTGTTATAGTGTTACTAAATGAATACTATACATCAAACTTTTAAATTTCAGGTAGCACATAAATTCACATACATTCTGCAGATGTATGCACCTTCTGAAAATTTAAACTATGGTCAGGAAGTAGTTTAAAACACTTCTTAATTCATTAAATAAACAAGTCATGTATAACTAACCATGATCCCATTATTGTAGTGAATATATCTCTCGGGTCTGGGTTGGCATAGCAAAAATAATAGCATTATAAACAGCAATAATCTTAACCTTAAGATCATTTTAATACCCTTGAACGGTCTTGTTGATTGATTCATAGTAAAGTTACAAATAACAATGAATATATTTTACTCAATGATTTATTGATCGTAACATAACAAATTTACCTAAAACGTTTACTAATAATATCAATTAAATGAAAGATATTAAGCTTACTTACTCACCCTATCTAATTACTTGGAAGTTATATTACTATTGTTAACTAGAACACAAATTACAAAACCTATAGTACAAAAATAACTTATATTCACCGGTATTGAGTGTGATAAATCCTAAGAAGCAGTTGACGACACCGCAAAGAAATCTGGCAGCGAATCCTGCTGAGTGTGAGAATCCCAGGCCTTCAGTTCAATAAGACGTGACATCCTGATATACGCTTCCTTGCAAAACTGTGCGAACTGTAATACAAATATTACCTTGGGTCTTTATGTTTTATTTAAATATATAATAAAAAATACTTTATTGGTAGAAGAAATAAAGGCAAATAAGAGATTGTAACTACTTTGAACATGTCTTCTAATGAACACCGTTACCTAGGCAACTGTTCTTATCTGATTTTATCTTTATATATACTACCTAACACACCAGTAATTATAAATAAATAGCGCCTAAAGTAATTTCAGTTTTACTAGATTACGGATTTATATCTTGCTAGATTTGTGGATCTTACCTTTGAACCTATTATAATATGTTTTAAAACGGCTTCTGTATATGTAAATTACTTAGATTATTGGGGGCTATGCTATGTGATTACCCATAACTTTGGAGCTAACAATTCTTAAGGAGCTAGCTTATCACGAGCTTCTATACGAGTGTCTTTCCATAAATCCTTAATACTGTGTGTTTCTGTTTTTTAAATAGTTCTCCGGACTGTAGCATATCCAGGTTACAAAAAATGTTAATGGATGTGAGAACTCGGCCTCTTAGCAGGTTCTCGTCATTTTGGTATTCCTAATAAAAAAGTTAGTTCAAGGTTCTTAAAAGTTTCGGAGTGTGAGACCTTCCAGTGCCCATTTAAAAATGTTTATTTAATGCAGTTGTAAAGAAAAAAGAAAATTCATGTAGATCCATGAGTGTGTTAGTTAGGGATATAGTGGTAGTGCATATAAAGTGATACATTGAGTGATTTTATTGAGTGTTAATATATCCGTACATTAATCTCCTGTGTGGGGACAAACATAGCAATATTTGGATTGATTTAAAACTCATTATTGTCTATACTTGTACTTATATTTAGATACTAAAAGATGCGCGGGAAAAGTATTTACATAAATAAATTACAAATAGGGCATTTAGTTTTTTGTGTGTGTAATACTATGTAAAATGTTATATGTATTAAGGATGTTTGTACAAAAGTGCAGTTAAAATCTTTATTATCTTCAACTTTATTAAAACATATTATTTGTTATTATAAATTTTGCTATTATCCTAAGTACTAAAACAAAAATAAACACCAAATGCGATTGTTTCTACTACGAATGTTTAAATGTTTACAATCCCTAATTACGAGTAAACAAGATGGTCAGCAACACGTATAAAGTATTGCGTGAAACATTGTATTTACTCTTCTTCAGTTATTTTATGAATATAAGACTTTGTACGCTTGTCCATTTTCGACACTAAACATACTCCATTAAATCAGTTAAACCAATAATTTGTATAATAGTCCTTCCTATGAGTTCCATGGGAACTATAGATAATTAATTTATTAGGTATTTTTTTAATAAAGATGATTTTAACTTGAACTTGATAACATCAATGTTGCATTAAACGCCTATAACTCCATGCTGTTGGCCAACTTCGCTGCCAAATAGCCTTGTATGTTATGGAATTTAAACTAAAAATATTATGCAAGCTATCAGTATTTATCATAGATTAAAACTAGATAATGAGACAACCACTAATATTATTTAGAAGAGTGCAAATAAATACCATTTTCATAATATAAGTTCTACAGGAATATAAGCATTAGCTTTAAATAGTATTAAAGGTAGTGATACTAAGCCGATAATTTTATGTTCATACAGTTGTCACTAAATGCTTCACTGCAAGTTTTATTCGAATCAATGATTAATTACTACGTATCAATACGTAATACTATACGTATATGTATAGAATAGAATTCACCAGTCATACATGCTTGGCCAGGATAAGTATGAAGGTTTGTGCTAGAAAAGTACAATTTATGGAGTCTACTAGTTGCATAAGTTGGCAAATCCATGACAACGTTTAAAAAGTGGCTAATTATATATACATCTTTACAGTCACCATTGAAATTAATCTAAAGATCATCGGCACACCACCTGCAAGTGACCTTGCCTAAGTACACGAAATTGAAGTTTTTCCAGCTCCACGAAAACATACCTTGCTAATTTTCAGCTAAGGGAGAAAACAATAATAAATTTACAGTTGTGTGGCAACATTGCGTTTATTTCTCAGTCTATTACATTTTCTAAATGCTAAAACCTTTATTGGAAATTTTTCCTGGGTAGTCCAGTATAATGTAAATGTTCAGTTTAGCTCCAGTTCACATTCTTTCATTGCATAGTCTGAAATCGAGTGATGTCACATACTTGATTCCTGAAATCTGGAGTCATGTTCGTCTGAAGAGACCCAAAAAATTAGGTAACGGCGACGCTTGATACGAACTTCATCGTTTCGATATCAGCTACATTCAAACTAGTTTTCTCTACTGTGCTTATAGATGGTGTCAGAAAAATCACAGTGCTCTCTACTGAGTACCTGATGAGGCAATGAGAGATGCACTCTCACCTATATTTTAATTTTTTATGTATGGTCTGGGTGTCTCTGATGTCGAAACGATGTAATTAGTATTGCGTTCACCAGCGTCTTTTGATTGTATCTTTTCAGTCAAACATTCAGTCCAGAAGGAATCAAGTATGTGACATCACTAGATTTCAGACTATGCTATGAAAGAATGTGAACTGGAGCTAAACTCAACATTCACATTGAACCTTTCCAACTGACATACAGTATATTTTGCTTTAAAACCTTCCTAAATCCACATAAAAACACTTCGAATTAGAATGCATTAGTCCAGAAACAAAAGACAACTATCCGTGTACAAATATTTTTAACTCCGAGGATTTAGGTAAATTCATAATTGAACTCCTACAGAATCAGTAATCATGTTATTGTTGTGTTCATCTAATTATAAAAGACTTACTATTCATTGCCGAGTAGCTACAGCAGTTGTAACAAATGTAATCTCGCGTAAAGTCCAGTTTGTTATATTAACATCTCTGTTTTGTCTGCTTGACAGCATAAAACCCTAAGGGTGGCTATTAAGGCAATAGCTTCAACACAAAACAAACAGGCACACATACCACAACGCATGTTTCTTGTACATGCCAACAGATATATGACACTTGTGATAAAACAACAATGTAACATATCATCTCTTACGTTTTGAATTTGACTAAAACCTTGTTACATTATGCGAGCATTTAAAATTTAACGTGAATTGAGATGTACACCTTTACAATATACGCCTGTCGCATTTGCATATAATAAAGTAGTGTAATTTAGGGTTGGATGGGGTGGATAGAAATCTTCCACAAGGATTGGAAAATTAAAAAAAATATACATGTATTTCTAACACCAATACGACAAGTTTTAAATACAACATGTATATGATTTACTTTGGATTGGGCCTATTGAATTTACTAAAGTTTAAATTTGTACATATATATTCTGTGCCCCGCTGTGTATTGTGGTCTTCAATCAGGTACACTTCTCTAAGAAAGGTCTTTGTTACGCCACTGATATAGTATATTAAAACCTGTATTTACTAAGAACGCATCGTAAGGTAAGTCAGGTTACCTTTACTTTTGTCAATTTACAGAAAAGTTTAATTTCTTAGTTTCACTATTTCTCCTACCTTTTACACTAGAAACTATGTAGTACACCAGTTTTTTACTCATAAGACTATTTAATTCTATAACAAGCGATGCTTTAAGAAAGTAAAGTTTTCTAGCTATAAATGATGGAACGTAAGTGTTAGTTACTTAAGTTGAAAGAGGAAAATATTTTGTTCGTATTCTATTAGCGACAACTACTCTCATATAACCTATGAAGTGCAAAACCTTTAGAATACAGTTATTTGTAAATTTGATTATTTATTATCGTTAGTTGACACGATAAGACTAATAAAATGCAAAATTTTACATATAATTTTGTTGTTATACGAGGATTTTAGATTTAGGCATTTTTAAATACCACATGCCTCATATTACTACTAGTTCAAATTGTGTTATGTGACACATAAGTTTTTTATAATACCAACTAAAATTTAATTTAGATACAACTTGTATTTACTTAAATGTAAATTGTATGTTATATAGTTTAAAACACTTGCTGAAAAATTTTAAAGTGAAATAACAAAAACTTTTAATATTTACTACAGTAATATTTATAGTTTACATTTTTTATCAAACATCCAACGGTACTCGTTTCAATGAAATCCGTCAATGCATAACACCCATTCAGGGGAGGGGTTAAGGGCTTCAAGAAGGACGAGCCCTTTCACAATAGATTTACACAAGCCTGGAGAATAAACAATTTTTCTTTAATTTTAATTTTTTTTAACTTGGTATCGTTGGATGTTTAATTAAATTATCAAATTGAAATATAATAAATCTGAACTGTTCATAGAAGATTTTTTTCAATATTTACTTACATACGTGTACTCATATTATATGTAATATTTGATGTTAGCGTCGTATAATGTTTACGTAATTTATATGTGTAGAAGAATATAAAATTGTATACAGTGATGAATTTTGTTACCGTTAAAACAATATGTTCTTTTTTTGTAAACAGCAATTTTATAAATTATGTTTTTCTAAAAGATGCTACATATAGTATAAACTGTGCAGTCTTTTGATTCCTATCTTTTTAAATATGAAAATAAAATGTTTGATTTTTTAAGCCATACCCCTTATCACATTACGCTATATCACAAGTTTCAGTGATTAATTTTACTGGTTTCGAGATCAATATCAATTTCAGCATCGTCTGAATGAATGCAAATTTCTCGATTCATCTCGAAATATAAAATTTAATATCCGTTATTACTTTATATATTTAAGTTAAACACGTATGCGACGATCAGTATAAAGGTGGCCATGTTAATATACATGTAATATTTAGAAATAATTTTAAACTGCATTGTAAACTATACGTGACAAAAATAACAATACAAATTCGAAAACGATTGAATTAAAATAGTTTCTAATTTATGATTGTATACATATTATTATGCTTGTTGTTGTAGATGGTAATGTAAAAATATTCAAGAGCCACTGTCTTAAAATTTTAACAAGTAGTTTATGGGCCAAAGTAGATTCTATTAATAATGAAAGTCGCTTTAACTGATTTAATAACATATATTGCTTATTTTTTAAATTGTATATACTTTTGTGAATTACCAATGAGAGGAATATGTTTTTGGAATATGAATAGACATTGTCTTAAAATCTTTTATTAGTTCAGTCTAACTAACAATATAGTTCTAGCAATGAGTAGTTATAAAGTACATAATTATTTACAAAGTATTGTATAATAGTAATCTTTCTATAGCCGGTATTACAATACCTGAAGAGGCTTTTTAAATTCAATTTTTTTTTTAACGACCAGGGAACAATATATGGGTTTGGTCTACGATACATAATGACTGAGATATAAACATTCTTTTTTTAGTTTTGAAGGCCACCATTACAAATCTCTGAATATACGGTTTTACCTTTTATTGTACAGTTGGATTCCCCTTGAATGACCCGAGGTCTAGATGGTAAGAGGTTTCAAATATTTGTTATGGTCTCATCTATAAACAGAAGTAGTAACAAGGTAATTTAAAAGAAATCAATGGTTAATACTACTTGGTATTAGTTGATGATGAATTTTCTCTTCATGTATTATGAGAAACTAAAACACATAAATTTAAAGTATAAATTGTAACACTTTAATATTTAAACTGTAATATTCCGATTATTATTAAAAACGGAATAATCTCCTTTTGATCGTTTGAGTGTGAGAAAGCGTGACACGTTTTCTGTCACAGTTTAATGTTTGCAATACTGTTGTGATCAATTGGCAATAAAAGAGAAACAATTTCCAGTTTGGCCCATCAACATTCCTTCCACCAATAAATATGTCGTTTGTTATTGATCTTGTTTATCGGGTCCCAGTTACCTCGCTTTATTACATACCTTGCCTTTCATATACTACACTATAACTACACTTTTAAAATAGATTCATAAAATTTTGCACTAGACTACATAAAATCTAATAGAAGTTGTTACATTGAAATTAAAGTAATAAAACACAACATTTGTACTTCTTCAAAATGTGTTTTACAATAAAAATAGCTAAGTGTATTTCCGTCAATAAGCTAACATTAAATTTACGTGGTTTTTCCAACGTAGGAATACGCCATTCTATATGTAGATTAATAAGCTTCGTACATGATTTAACAACTCAGGAATATAGCTCAACTAATTACGCTACATTTGGCACTATGTGACGTGTTAAAATTCTATGTAGTTGTAGTAATTTTGTTTAAAATGTATTTATTCAGTCATTCTTTCTACAGATATATAGTGGACAGACAAGCAGAAAGACAGAAATAAATCCAGCTCCTCAAGTGTAACACAACTAACTATATATTGTTTCCGTAATATAATTATTTTCATTTTTAGGATAAAACTTCTAGTGTGATATAAACACGATGATTGATTGACCGTATACACAATTTCACTATTTGGTTACTTAAATCTTTCTAGCGAAATGGGAACGTCTATCCTCTGTATGCGGTGTGAATAAATTCTAGTAAATTATTCTAGGTGTTTGATGTTAAAATAATACTATTAAGTATCGTATTTATTTGTAAACTAGTTTATGATTACTAATGGCACTACTTATAAATTGTACACATAGAATGGATCCTTCTCACATGTAAGAATAATACATAATCCAATGTACTAAAAGCTGCCATTCTAATGTCAATTAAAAAAAAGAATAAAACTGAAGTAACAACTAAAGTTTTCTGGTTTCGAAATATTCCATGAATTACTAAAAAACGTTATTTATTTACTAAAAAGGTTTTTTTAATTATCATAATTCATTACAATATTATAAGTTTATAATTTAGTATCAGTTCATAACTTATTAACGGATAATTGGTAAGTAGTACCATTTAGATACAAAATATTCCTGATTATTTTAACATCAAATGACCTTATAACAAGGATACAAACGCTGTCAGTACTTCATTAAGTACATTCTGACCGTTTGGAATGTTTTTTTACGAAACATGGTCTAATCATATTTTGGATACTGTTGCATTATCAGTTACAGTTAATAAGGTAATGATTATTTTACTAAATTTTCAGTGGGGTTTTAATGTAAAATAAAGTATATCTAAGGGTATACTGACGATATCTGGAGTCTAGGCTGTGTCAGCCTCTTCAAAGTCCCGACTCTCAAGTAAAGTCTCGAGTGTGAGATAGCATCGGTTTCTGGGCATCGGAATCTGGGTGGGTGGTTTTGAGTCAAGAAATGAATATTCAAAGCACATTACAGTAATGCACAGTACATTTTTTGTAAATAAAGCACATCACTTTAAATTAATCACAGTGATATTCTTATTAATAACAGTCATTCTCACCTTTTACAAAAGAGAAGCGGTCAGTTTTGGTACTGAGATCAAAATATAATTAATTATAAGTTTAGTATATTTATATTTCCCACTAATTAGTATCAGTTTGAGATCAATAAACACTGATTTAAACTGATTATTGTTATATATTAGCTTTATGCCTTAAGGTAGGCTATTGATGACCTTGGCGCCAACCTTCGAAAAGAGAGCTCCAGAAGCTGCTGTCTATGTTACTATACTCTACATATGTTGATGATAGGCCTTGCTGTCTTAAGGAAATTTTTACAGTTTTAAAAATTTATTACTGTAATAGGATTAGGCAGCTCTAATAACTGTTAGACAAATTATTTTATGGTTTTTGCAAACATTTTAAATTTCACAATTTTATTTTTATACAAATTTTATGCTGCAATTTGAGTTTTTGTGTAAATTTAAAAATTCTGCTGTGATCTGATCGCTACGTAGGTAATTTTGCTTTAATTTAAACCTTCTAAATGGAAACAGAATATCTACGTAATAGTCTAACCGGTTAATAAAAGCATTGAACATCCCGTCCAGACAACCGTACACATTTAAAAGTCCAAACCTTTATTATATAGTTTTTGTTAGGATCAGAAATAATTTTTTTTTTTAATAGCCTTTAAATATTCAATTCTGAACGATAAGCTGCCTTCCTTTAATGAACTATGGCCTCCTGAGCGTAAATGTCAGATATAGCAATTTGAATGGCGTACGATGAGGCTTTTGTAATATTGGTAATGTCACTGTCGATTCCCGTACATGATATAGGGGTAACTATGCTTTAGTGTTCACAGAATAATTTAAACCAAAAGATAAAATAATACTCTGCATAGTCTAGGTGTGTGAATCATTGCGCACTAAAATTGCAATAAGAAAATTAGGAGCTGCTCAAATTTTACACAACACTCTATGATACAGCTTTTGCAATGCGATTTATAAATATAAATTAACAAATCTTTTCTGAGGTAAAGGCATAATCAAATACTAAGAGTTCTTTCATTTCTGTCTGTCTGTCTGCCTAGACCATATCTTGAAAACGAACTAACCTATAGAATTGAAATGTTCCAGGAATCCTCATTTCTATATAAAGAAAACTGAGATCGATGATGGTGTATGTCACTTAATGGGATTTGGCAAGGAATTAGAGAATAATTTTACAATACTCATTGGTAACCACAATGCTAACGAGATAATAACAGAATAAATATATTTATATATAAACTTAATACGCTCATAAGAGAATATAACATGTTTCATATTAAGAGGTGAAGCCTAACTCAGTGTATGCAGCTTTACTACTTAAAAAGTGATATAAAATTCAATTTAATGATTAGAAAGGTAAATTTATTGTGTTACATGAAATATTTAGAATGATTTAGCATGTAGACTTGAAATTCTGATTAAACTTAATTGATATATAGAAAAAAATGATTTCCAAGTTGGTGCATGTCCAAACCATGGAGTAAGGCTTAGAGTAGGTTAATATTTTTACAATGTCTTAAGATGAACATGGTGGCAACAAAATACAACCTACTAAATACATTTGTAGTCACATTCTTGTAAAATACACTCATAAGATATTGTAACATTTGAGATAATTAACACGTGGAGCCTAAAAGTCCCAATATATATAATATTATTTTATGGTGACAGTGTAAAGATAATTATTTCAACACTAATATGAAACCCAATGTAATGAACAGAAATGTGACTGCTTCGTGTTGCATGACGTCTTAAGAATGGTTTAATTTTAAAATTTGAAATTTTGCATGAACTTCATTTGTATATAGACAAAAAGACTGACACAATTTATCTTTTTTGACAGGGGATTCAAACATTTCTTAACCTTATGAACATCTGTCCGTAAATAACAAAAGACTTCAAATCTGGCATTGAACCTCAGCGAAGACGTGGTGTGGCGTACTGATACCTTGTAATACAATTGCATTGTTCAATACTCTACTTGCATTAGTTATGTAAATATACTTTGACGTAAAGTCCAGATGTTCTCTGTAAGAAATCGGATCAAATCTTAATATAATAAAAGGTGTTAGTATGAATATAGTAATTAATTACACTGCAAGGCTTCTTAACTTCCACCAGCGCGAGACTCAACTCAGAATCTAATGTAAAGCTGCAATTACTTATTTGAGATACCTTCATTTAGGATACATAATTTGTAGCTTATTCCGATCCATTATGGGACCTTCTAGACGGATGAAAACGAGTACAGCTATCCTTAATACTTCTCAGTACATCAGGCCACTTGGATATTTCACTCATTTAATTCAGTACCTTGCCATACAAATATATGTTTTCATAAATTTACCCAGTTTTATTTAAACATTTATATACTTTCTCCCTAAAGGTTTATTTATAGACAAATTCTTTAATTCGGTAATGATTAGTTTATAAATACCGTGAGGTTATGTCCACAGTATAAAAATGTGGTTATGATATGAGAATTATACAATTTAGCTAGACAGTTGTAGAGAGTCTTTATATGTAACAAACAAACGTTACTACTGAAAAAATACTGACTTTTTTATAAAATAAGTGAAAATGCATATCCAAACGATTAAGATAGGATTAAGAGGCTCTACAGTTTCTCTTTGTAGTTAGAGAGATTAATATTAGATACTAATGGTTTTTTATTCCAGTTCATTATTCCTGACTCCAGACGGACGGACTGTTCTTTGCTCTCCTGACCCCAAAATCAATCAATATTCTTAGACCGAAAGATCATTTCTATACAGAGTTATCGCACAGATGAGCTGTCGGGTAGGCAGGCAAAGAGAAGGACTACCCTCGACCTTCTGAGTTTAAAATAAATACAATTTCTCTTATGAAACGTTTCAACCTAGTAATTATATTCAAACTGTAGACATTTATATTAGGAGATGTACACAGACGGTGATACAATAATGGCAATTTTGGGAAGACTATTCATAGGTCGGATCCTCACTTACGGAAATGTTGCATATTTATGCGTAATAACGATGATAGTTGTAGGTTAAGACAGTAGGTGGTAAATTTTACCGGTGTCAGCTGTGAATACTTAAGATCTAAATTTTAATTATAAGACGTAGTACTTTACTAAATGCTGTAGTTTTGGTTTTGTAAAACTTAAAAGTAGTACTTTCTCCCTAATAAAGGCAGTTAATGGAATTATAATTTTGAAATTCTTCAAACAATAATTTTTTCAAAGCTCAAAAATAGGTCTTAATTACTCGACTTCGACTTTTATACTCGTATGTCTTATAACTAACAATACATATTCTGAGAAAAGGACGTAAAGCTAACATTAGATACTATTCTCATCATACTCGGTCTCCAACATTAATTCTTGGTTAATTAAGAAACCTCAAGTAAAATTGACTTATGAATCTTGTATGAACCCTGCCCCAGAATCTACTGCTTTACGTATGAAGGGTAATTCATTTTATTCGTACTTTTATATTTTATGAACTGTTTTATATTGGACGGTGGTGTTTAAAAATGTATGAGTGACATATATACGTTTAACATGTTAGTTAAATTTTACATTACGGACTGAAATTTTAAAAGCAAATTTTTCGTTCACCACATATAAAATTTTCAGCTAATACCAAAAAGCAGAGGCTTTCTAATCAAATCAATATACCACCTTTGTGTGGGTAAAAGAATTTCAGTTAAAATATCTAAATTGTATTTAATGCCCGAGCTTATAAAGTAATGTGGCTGAACTAAATTGAAACCCTTGTCTGGGAACACTTCAATTGTTCAATTCATATTGTGTTTCCGTGTTGACAGCAGATTGTGCGTAAAATCATGATCATAAACAACTTGTGTACTCCTATTGCTACGATTCTATTAGTGTGTCATGGACAGACAGTTGAGTATTTTACTGCCTAAATTATTGAAGAGTATATTTTCTGGCACATCTCTTGGCCTCGCACCGTCTCCATTCTTTTGTTCTCCCTCGTTATCTCCTTTGTCTATCCTGTGATTGGCAGGATAAACTCTTAAACTCCTCATTTATAGTCTCCTAAAATAAGTTTCAGTCACTGAAAAACTTTGAGTGTGTTTAGTCTGTGTTAGCAAAGGGACTAAGATTAAACTTTCGTAAGCATCAATTGAAAATTACTAAAACATTAAACATGATACAATGAACTAAGTGCATGGTTTGGCGTTTTTGTTTGATTAGCTTAAAAACATTTCCGTACCAATTAACATCAAATTTTAAATGCACATATACGACCGTGTGACTGATGACATATCACATGCTCCAACAGAACCACTCATCATGTGAGTGCAGATAATAGTCGCTGTCAAACGCAAGTCGGTTGGCTTAGACCTCCGGCTCTCAGCAATGATCAAATTAAATGAAAGCAATTCCAAAATAATCTTGGGTCATCTCACATATTCTTTCTGATCGATAAATGATTTCTAATTGTTATTGCAGTAAAAGCTCCCAGATGATAAAATAGAATACTCTGAATATTAGTGGGGTATGTAAAAAAAAAATAAAAAAATAGTAATTATTAGTAAATGACTCCTATACATTATTTAATCATACTGTTATTGGTAAATTACATACAACAATATTTACTGTTTACATAAAAATTTTAGATATTGCTTTTGTCATTTTTATGAAAATTTTCTTTTCAAATTAATATATTATCTTATTATTAATTTGAAAATAATAACTTCATAGCTGCTTAAATAACTTTCTAGTCTATTTAGTTACAAATCATCAACTGTTAATAGTATGAGCTTTTTCTCTTTAAAAGATAATTTAAATAAATAATCGTCGGTTTTGTTTCGTCTGGCCTGTTCTTCTTCATCGGTCCCATCTTCATGTACTGTAGAATTCAAATTTCATGTATAACTAAAACGGTAATATTTACCACGCTTCACCACTGTTCTACAAATTGTATGCTTTGAAATTTCGGCAACTAATCAAGATACGATGGATTAAGTATTCTCTTAACCCATTGTAATACAGTGTCGATTTATATTAATTGATATTTTCTTCATATCCTTGTTTAATAGTACTGACAACACTGAGCACTGATAAACCTTAAATAATATACCAGACGCCATTGTCCTCACCCTTTGAAATTTTAATATTGTTCTTAAGGAGGGATGACAAATAAAATATAAGTAGACAAATTGCAATCTATTAGAAATATATTATTAAGATTATTTCACTGTTATTGGTATAACTAAAGTTTATTGGCTATAATCTAGTAATTTTCAACATAAAAGACACATAGTTTGCTGTAGAAGCTATTACAATAATGAAATGTATTCAAGTTTCTAGTCACTTTATAAATTGAGATTGTATCCGTTACAATGCTTAGGTATCTTGGTATTACACAATCAGTAAAATAGAAATGGCGTGACTGGGCACTCACAGAAGATTGCTCGTAAATATGCCAATTGTGAGATTACTTAGTTTTAATTTACTCTATATTTCAGTGTACTGAGAATTGTTTAGTGTACTTGTTTTTGTTACGTCTAATTCTTTAGTTGCAATTTACATGATATTAACTCGCTTAATTGTGTTTGAGTACAAGGATAATGCATATTTCAAAACAATAACACATAAATTTCCCACAGTTTTGTCCGTGCAGAAATATGAGTCACATCTGTAATGTTAATTAGTCGTTTTAGCAGGTTGCGAATATATTAGCTTTGTATTACCGGTAAATGCAGTAATTTATAGTTTTTAATAATTTTATACCAGGCAAATAGGGGCCATGTCTGCTGGATTTAATCGCAAGTGTGGGGTGGAACGCATCCCAGACAACGAATAAACGCTTCTAGACGACAAAACAAGTTGTCAAAAGTAGGTTGACCTTGACCATACAGTAGATAGCTATTAATTTCGCGTTCAACAGGTAACAAAGGAGTACCTGGGCTTGAATTCACCCAGCACGTATGACCTAGGGTATAATGTGCCCTTCAATGCTTTAAAATCTTTAATCTTTAAATATTCAATGCTTTAATGTGGGTATAATGCTTTAAAATCTTTGACAAAATTCATCCACATAGAAAATAAACCAGTTTTTATAGATGAGACTACAAGTTTTTGCAAAAGTAAAATAACCAGGGAGAATGCTCATTAAAATATGTTTTAGAATATTATATATAACTTCTTGTTATATAACACAAAACATTAATACCTAATGTTAAATCTCTACAAAGCAATGTGTTTTCATCTAAATTAAATATAATTATTTCGTTACTAAGTTGAAATACGTAGTACTAATTAATGAAATAGTAAATTGCAGATATTCGTTGTATATACAATATTATGGCTGAAGTTATAAAACATTCATGTCATGTTGTGTATCGGCTAGTATGCGTGTCAGGTAATAGAAACTCAATTATAGAGAGACCCACGAGTGAGCAGGTGTTGCCAGTGTCACACCTGATATTATATCAGTTACCGTAAGTAATGATGTACCAGACTTCAGGACTGAGATATTTCTCTTTCAATTTTGCAGGGGTTGTGTTAAGACGAATTTAATATTGTGGGTTAGGTACATATGGTTATTGCGAATCGTAGATACGATTCAATTTAAAATTAGTTAATTTCTGAGTAAATTCACAATATTCTTAAAAATATAAATGCACTTAATTGCATTCAACATTTTGGCCGACACCCAATCGAAATATAAAGCTTGGAGTGCGTTTTGTCGGATAAGTATGCTACGGAACACATTTAACTAGCTTATTACTCCACAGAGAGTGAAATGTTGCTGTCTAAGAGGCAAAATTACTCAGGTTCTAGTCCTGGATAGTAGAGCCAACGTTCCCTACACAAGAACATAACCGAGTGTTTCATGGAATCGATAAGACAATGAAGTAAATTTATCCCATAAAGGATTTATTTTCCTGCCCATCAAAGTTTTGGTAGACTAATTAACTACAAGCGTCAGACGATTTTAAGAACAAATATTATAGTAAGCTTTGAATAGCTGGCATCTTGAAACGTTAAGGGAAATTAAAAAAGGGAAAAAATAAACAGTTGTTTATACTAACCTAATATATTTTAAATAAATGAATTGTTTTTGTCTACCTTATCAATTATTCCAAAAAATTATTTTTCCTTCAGTTTTGCATGATCGCTATCTTGAAACTTTAATAGGTCATCCATCCAAACTATATGCAATTATTGCTTCTGAACTATATGTATACGTTTTTGGATTATGGTAGCATAGGTTTCTAGAGGTCATGATCGGAGAAAGTCACCCGGAAATTCCGTCAAGGAGACAATTACAATAGACAAATTTTATATGAAACTAATATTATAACAACACTAAGCAACAACAAGGTTACATGTGGTAGCCACTACGTCAATAAGCCCCCCATTTTGGCTAGGGTTAACTTCTTGAGGTCGGTTATTATAATACAAAACGTACTTATGGAAGTATATTTTCTGATGTCATAACAATATTAAAATCTTAAATATAGAGCGCACGAGGTTATAATAAAGATACCACGTGTATATTTTAATAGGGTTACCTCATCTCGAGATCACGAGATACACTTGACTGATATAGGTTGCTTTGTAATTTTCCCAGCGCTCCACTCCCTACAATACAGTTGAGTGTTTCCCCTATGTCTAATGTTTAATAAAAGTGGATAAATATTGTTTAATACAACTTTCGAAATTGTAATAGTTTAATTTCGGTAAGGTTTTCGAACAATATTTACAAAATAACGACATTTGCTGTAAATATGAAATTTACAGTTACCTCATCTTGAGATCACGAGATACACTTGACTGATATAGGTTGCTTTGTAATTTTCCCAGCGCTCCACTCCCTAAAATACAGTTGAGTGTTTCCCCTATGTATAATGTTTAATAAAAGTGGATAAATATTATTTAACACAACCTTCGAAATTGTAATAGTTTAATTTCGGTAAGGTTTTGGAACAATATTTACAAAATAACGACATTTGCTGTAAATATGAAATTTTGGCACAACTACAAACGAAAATAATATATAGCTGATTGAATTATGAACGCGTTTGTTTTTATTCATTAACTAAACTTTTATTAAGTGATTTAAAATTTAAGGGTTTAAAAACATTTTTTAAATATTTTTTTGTTTGGAGGACAATGTCCCCAAGATCATTAAAATCTGAGGAAAAATTACATCAAAACACATTCTGCACACCCTTTATAGAGCCCCTTAAAATAATATACAAAATTGTGCATATTGCTGTAGAAAAGTTTATACTTATATGATATATTATGTTTTCAAAATATGGGTTGACGCTAAATTCAAAATTCTCTTTAAGTTGGCATATCAGAATGAAGATAATTTTTTTTCCGTAAAAGAAACCTGATTCATAATAAAAATAACGAAAATTGACAAGACCACCGAAGGGGTTCCGTAAATTTAAATATTATCCTATTTATATTATTTTTATATTATTATTTAACTTTTATAGAAACTGCTGCCATTTCGAAAAGTATTAAGATAAGTCAGTTCTGTTTTCACCATTTGAGTTTCATTCCTTGAGACCTTTAATTAGCTCTGTTCAGTCATCGGTGTCAGATTTATTGATGTATCAATACATGAAAATTTTGTTTATGTTTTTTTTAAACATTTAATGATTCAAATTCTCGACCCTTAGTTTTGTAAAACCCAGTAAATGGATTTTTATGAACATATTTTTAATTGACTCTCAATGTACGATTTTGTGGATATAATACTGTTTTATGTCACTACACTAAACTGTTCTACCGCTACACATGCTGGACTGGTCGTCTGCCTCATACTTTAATCGACTAAATGAGTAGTTCCTAGTGAATATATCTTAAACTTTACGTTCAAAAGAGTTTTAATATATCACGGTATCATTTTAATAATAGCTACACGAGTAAATATACTTAAGTAATAGCAGATATTGTAAATTTACTCTGAGTACTAAGTACGCTGCCTATTTATTTTCACTGTCTTTGTGATTTCTAGAGACTTCATTCTAATGCTTTTCTTTATGCCAGTTCTTGTGTATTACGTTAGTACACTCTCAATACAAAACAAGGAAATGCACTTGAGTGACTGAGACTGCCGAGCTACACTTCAAGTGTATTCAAAGTATTCAACACTGAGCTGCCTATTTCTGTTCAACGACCGAGATATCAACCCACTCCACTCTAAAGCTCCTTCTGTAGCGGATTCATGGGCTCTCTTGTAGTGCACATATTTTAATACGTGCAAATGAGTTATTCTACCTCCTGTGCTAAATTTCAAATGTACTCTAGTTAGACCATCAAACACGAAGTATTCAAGAATTAATTATTACTTGAAATACTATAATGTTTTATATGGCATAAGACCAGCTGCAATAATAAGTGTGAAAACTGTTTACTCGGAAACTCATTAGAGGTAACAGTGATTGTGCAATAGGGATTAATGAAATTTAATAAACATGATTGTATAAACTCTTTTATCATCATGATCAAATTAAATTTTCTGTTAGGTTGTCAGGGAAAATATTATTTGTGAATAAATAACGAGTAATAATTTGTCCAATATAGTGAAAATTGTAATACTGTTTAAAGTATAAAAAATTATAAAACACATTTCATGACACATGATTGCTTCATTAAACACTATTACATTTGTTCATACAGTCTCAGTTAACAAAGCAACATTTTACAATAAAATAGGCAATACTTAGAGGCTATTAGTAAATAAACATGTATTTTATTTAGATTTTAATGGTTTTGTATTAACCAATATACAGCCGTTCATGAAAAGTTAAGTTTTTGAGAAACACTAAACCTTATCGCTATCATATAAGTCAACTGCCGTAATAATGCCCAGGTTGTTTACCATGCTGGGAACTGTTAATACCTCACCAACTTAGATGGATTCATAATTAGGGCTCTAGTGCGAAACTTGGCTAACCTTACAGGAATAAAACAGAACTGCAGGTAACTAAAATCATATCTCACACACATTATTGAACATGAAATAATATTTCGGAAGCAAATTTTAGCGAATAAAAATGAAAAACCACAACAAATGACTTGTTCACACTAAACTCTTGCTTAGTTGAAACACTCTTATACCTTATCGAACGTAGATAAATTGCAGATATAAGTGTTGAACTTGCACTGATGCTTGTAGCTGCTTGTTATACAGAAACTTCAAAAGGTCGAATCTGTTGTTCCTGCAGCAAATTGTTGCGAATACCAGTGTCAATAAGTCCTCTGATACACTGCATGCGTAACATAATTTTGATACAGGTTCCTTGCATTTGTTTTAATTAAATTCACAATCTACTGTGTTTCTTAATGATTTTTGCATAGTCTTAAAAAGATTTATTAGGGCGTTGTGTGCGTGTAACAAAACTCTGTTGTCTAAACAATATGCTTAATTTATGATCAATACAAGATGTCAGTATTTCAATTATTTCGTCAAAGGTAATAATCAAAGGTAATGTATGTATACCTTAGAGGACTGTCAGGAATACATACATTACAAAGTTGTTCGAGTTATCAATGCCTAAAGTAGAAGATCAAATTTCAATTTTTGTCTGTGCTACCTCTGAGACATGTGCAAACTTTGAAATTGCATTTGAAGTTAGTGAAGGCTCTCCTCAGAGGAATACTATTGAAGAGGAATAGTTGAAATATTTGGAGAAGCACATGTAAAAGAACCTTGGTATACTTTAATTACTACTGCACTCTTATTCTTTTGTGTTTCATGTATGGGTCCATAAATCTAGTCTACATAGTTGCCAACGAATCTGAAGCTGACCTTGAAGTTCAGCAATAGAATATTCAAGTTCAATCTGTATTGGGTATAATTCAGAGTATACGTATAGTTTCTAGTTGTGTTGTTTACCTTTTCAAGCTTTCCTCTGTCCATCCATCCTAGGTGTAAAATATCTAGGAGTTTTGTAAGTCGTCATTTCAGTGCTTTCATGGACTTAAGAGTCTGGTTAAACCTGTTCGGTTGAACCACCGTCGCCACTGTTTTAATACTTATGTAAAAATAAAACAACTATGATGTGAATGTGACATATTGGTGGTTAAATGTATTCTGAATAAAATATTATAAAATAAAAACTAAATAACATATGATTACAATAAATTAACATCTCTAAACAGCTGTTAGCCAGTATGCGATCAATATTACAAACAAAATTATTGATATCCATCCGATTTTTATTTGTTTACCTATCTAAATATTTCGTATTATCTTCGAAAATGTGTTTTTTCACTTTTAAGCATCGTTATATTTGCTTTGGAATGAGAGTAATTGCTTTAATTTGAGAGTAATTTCCATTATCTACAGCCCATTTTTAGTTTATGCTTAGAAATGATAAGTTGCCAGATATATTATAAATATATTTAATCTAATTAAAAAAATCACATACGCAGTTAACACCGATACATGTCATATAAAACCAACTATATGTAAAATTGTATTAAACACCACAAAAATTTGTTTATAACTGTTCAATTAACTGCAAAATAGCTCTTGGTATAATGAATATGTGCTGTTTTTTTTATTAGTTTTAAGTAAAGGGCGTGTGGTTAAACTTGTAATCAATTGAATGAACACCAAACTTATAATATGTTACTTTCCTAACGTTCAACGTATACTGATTGTAAAATACTCCAGGGATAACAAGTTTCTAGTAAACAACACACAGTTATTGTTTGTTATTGTAACGTTGTGCCATGAGTACCTCCTGGAGCAATCCACAAGCAAACAGTTGAAAGTAGTTCACATCGCAGGATATAAATATCCTGCACGAATATGAGTAAACATAAAATATTCTTTAACATTTTCTTACTTCCAGTTTTAGAACAACTATTCTGTACCTGTTATGCTTTTATTATCATTGTAGTATTGATGTATTTCAGCATAAATCATATTATTTAACATCTGGTTTAACTTTTAAAGTTAATGATGTAAAGGAAACATTAGGAAAAAATAGTACTTTGTGGTAACTGTGATAGAGAAAGTTATTGCCACTCGCAAGTTCTTAAGAGAAGCCTAGATATTCCAGTCTGTGTAACGTTGAAGTGTTCTAGGCTACAGTTTCAGCAACTGTTACTTAGTAAATCATTTTCCTTGAACCTCAAATAACGACATTTCAAGTATATTGTCAAATGAAACGATTAAAACATTCAGTGTGACATTAATTATTCAAATATATGGCTTAGGAAAAGTAAACGCTTGTAATATATCTTTTTTATTTCTCATGAATGGTGTTATTAATGACCCGACAAATTCTTAAATTAAAATTTAAAATTTATGGCCCAATCATATACAAATTGCTATTGAATCACATTTCCATATAATGTATTATATGGAACCTATCTATAATATAGTAAACCTATAAGTGTTTTTGATGAAAACTAATCAGTGCACTTTAAAACCTGTTTGGGGCAGAAAACACAACTCTTTATGAAGTCTTTTTATTAAACAATCTTATTCTTTCAAAATAGTTTTTATCAGGTATTTACGGGACGAACTGCTGTAATTGTCAATTATTCATAGATTAGGAAAAATTCATCTTCGCTCCTCGTGGAGGAAAGTGGTTGCATAGAGCATTTTTAGTTAAAAAAACTATTTTTGTGTTCGATTCGTTGCCTTTTTCATTAAGGCTGCTTAATAATTTCATGTGCTGATTAGCTTTATATAGTGAAATGATAATACGACAATACTTGTTGGAAGAATTGTATTAACATGAATATTAATTTATTATTTAATCATGTAAACTATAATAACTACAAACACGAGTGATGAAATAAAATAAGACTATTTTTTTGGAAAGTATATTAATGTGAAATTTCAACCCATTAAATACCATAAACGCTAAATATTTTTACCAGAAAATATGTTAGTGTCATTAGGAAACTAACTTTAGATGCGAATCATAAGTATCCTGAAGCACTTCAACTAAGGCTTTTTGTTTAATGTGCGGCCATTTACATTTATTAATGTTAAGAACAATAACCATTCAGTGATGTGATGGTCCCAGTAACTGCATCAGTTATCAATTACCAGTGGTGTCATTTGTGTTACTCACTTTTTTAACCTTGCAAGGCAGTTTATTACGTTAACACTCATACTGCTGGTGTGTATATCTATTTTCTCTTACAAAGGTTTTTTTAAAAATAGTTTTATATTTTAGATTAAAACACATATATACCTGTAACATTGCAGGATAAACAACTTATTGCACTGTTAGATCTGTAATAACTCTCCTTTTCACTTACATGTCTTGTTTCTTTATTATCTTAGCTTATTAGTGTTTTAGTTTGGATGAATTATTTATCGATTGTTTCTGTGGTTTTTTTTTTTCAATTTTATAGTCTATGTATAGCATATATCAAATTCAAAAATTAAATTTCACACAATTCGTTCATTCTGAATGAATGGCTACCAATAGTATACAGTACTAACCAAACACTGCATACTTAACAGTACAGTAAAACAGATAAAACGTACAGTTAAAAGTATATTTTTATTAAACGTTCACGTTTGTTTTATCTGGAAATTTTCTTTTTCTATGCTAAATAGTGGTTGCAGTAAGGGTTGATAAGAAATAATATAACTACCAAGACTATATGTATGGACTAATAAGAAGTTGTAAAATTAATTAAACTTACAGTTCTACTGTTATAAAACTATGTTTATGAAGAAGACTTAATTGCATTTAACACACTGAATTTACAAGTGAATTTAATCAGTGGTCTATGAAAATTCCTATATTCGTAATAAAAATTTTTCTTTTATTAATCGAGATAAACATTATCCTATCTTTTAAGTTGGGCCTTAAATAATACATATATGTAAAATTTTATTGGTTCAGTGGTTTCGGAGATTATTGTAAACTACCATCGTGACAAAACACGATATAGCTTCCTTTAAGTTGAAGCAAATAATACGTCTTATTGTGATATGTAGTAGTAGTCTGGTATTGCCATATGTCACCGAATTATTTCAAATTGGTATAAAGCATGTCTGTCAGGATCTGGAATCTAACTTTTGATACGGTATCTTGTGATTTGTATGTCCTTAACAGAAGCTGCTTGTGTTAACTGCAGTGTCAGTGTTAGTAATGTCCTGAGCACAATCGGCCACTCCCTGCCGTAATGGACGCTATAATTACATCATTATAGATCACATATGTCAATGGTTAGTTTTAGTTTGGTATATAGCATGACTGTCAGTAATTGGAATCTAACTTTCTATCGAGTTTCTTGTGATTTATATGTCGTTAACTGAAGCTGCTTGTGTTAGGATCAGTTTTATTAATGTTTTGAGCACTATCGGAGTGCCCTTGTTTTAATAGACGCTATAACTGCATCATTATGGATTAACTATACTAACACCTGTGCGTACTGCTACATATTGTGTGATTTTGATGGCTTTCAATTAACAATGATGCATTATAAGAGAAGGGGACTTACAGGTGACTTCCTATCAATGTATCTTATTGTACTAAGTAACTGTAATTTCATAACATCTTAGATATACATAAACGACGTACAATCTCCACTTTTGCATTACACTTTCAATTTTTTTAACTTTATCCATCAGGTTGCCAATACAAATAAAAATGTCGGTTAGTGTTTAAGGTGCATTTTTGATGATTAATGTGTAAATTTTTTCGCCAAGGAGTGAAAAGTAAAACAAATTCTTGCACAAAAATATAAAAGGGTTTACAATGTTTGTCGAGAATGATGAATTTATTACAATTGAAACCTGGCAGTGTTGAATGTTTGTTTCAAATTTTTTGTAAAGTTAGTCGTTCTAGGAAATTTAATTTTATTAACAGCTAAGCAAGTCTCGTATTTAACTTTAAAGTCTTAACCAGGCTAATCAGTAAACTCGTGAATGTGTTGTAGTAGAACTGATTGAAACCCCATGGACAGGTTTGCTGGTTAGCCTCGTTAAGAAAGAATTAAACATGAACATTATACTTATTACCTATTTACGAATAATAATTTAGCTTTTTCCCAAGATAGGAGTATTGCACAACACGTGTCGCATAAAATGCTTTAATGGGGTGGATTGAACAATTTCAAATATATATCTCATTAAATATTTAAGATACTCTGCCCGATAGATCGGGAGAGTGTGAATGTTACTGTAACATATGCTCTTACTGAAAATACTATTTTTTATCTCGAGGGGAAGGAAAAATATAAATTATGTGAGCCTTACGAGTGATATAGGCTACAATAACGCTCAGCGAAATTCATTGGTCAGACATGCATCATAATATAACTTGTTTTTTTATATCTAGAGACAAAGTTTTATGCAAAATAAAAAGTGTAATATTAAAAACATCGCAGTGATATCTTGCCACATGATAGGAAGGTAGGAAAAAAGGCTTAGCAATTATTAGGTATAAAGTAAGGAACCTTGGTTTATCTATTTGCCTGATTCTTTATCTTATCTAAGCGAATGCACTCCTATTATCACCTAATTTGGTTCAGTGTATTCACGATAATTCATGATATTCTGGTTCTGTCTAAAGTTTCAGCAATATGAGAGATTTGAAATCTTCCCATTCGTCATCGTCATCATTGTGGACTTCCTCTCAGGTGTTTTTGGGCCGCTATAAAAATGCAGCTTCAGTCCATGCTTTGGCGACGTAGCAGCTCAACCACACACCCTATAGTCCAGATCTGGTATCTAATGATTATTTCCTGTTTTCCGACTTAAAACAGCGTAAATAAAGGAAGTTTGAGAACTTAGTATCCATGAAAGCTGCTTTAGAACAGTGGTTTGCACCAGGAAGAAACAAGTTTTTACAAAGGCATAAGTAATACTCCGAACAGGCTGCCCGAATCTATTCAATTAAGGGGTGATTATTTAAAAAGGGAGATTAGTTTCATAATTTGAACGCTTTTCTTTATACTTTATTTGAGGAACGTTTTGATCCTTAATCGTACATTAAAATTTTTCATTACATTAGGTATCACAGCAATATTCAAGTAATGAAACTTTCTGTAAGCTAAGAACTGTACAAGAACGCAAGGTGCACTGAAATTAAATCTTGTCACTATCTTATAACATTGGCTTTCCATTCTACTATGTTTTATTCATCTATAAACAAAAATTTCCACGTATAACACCACTCCATAACTTTGTACTTATTTTAATTTAATTAAACATTATTAGTTCTGCTGTTCTCCTTGCAATCATGGTTGTCTAAAAGGCCAATGTAAATATATTCGTTATGATGTATATTTCCTACAAATATTTTACGTATTTTTATCTTTATTCATGGTATTGAACCAGATTCTTCTTACACTTATGCTTGATTAAAGTCAAAATTTGCGTTTTCAATACGTATGCTGAGTTGGTACTTACATATTCGAATTAAACCTAAATTAGGCTCAAAAAAGGTATTTTTTATCAGCTCGAACTTTACAAGGCTGACACCATGTGTCACAATTTGAATATATAAAAATAGAATATTCCGTATTCTGATTAAAGGAATCTAGAATATAAGTAGACACATTTTTAGTCAGGTAAGCTAACCTTAATCAGTTAGGCTATAGCACAGTTTTAAAGAAACAAGGAAATTAAATTTAAAATATTTTAAAACTACTACTATTATTTCAATTTCACTGAAACAATATTGAACAAAGTATACAAAGGCCTATGTCTCAGAATTAATATTTATTATATGATCTGTCATTTTAGATTCTATGAATATATTTAATGTATAATAAAGTCCTATAGGTTTAAAATAATACTTTATATTTATTTACATTCTTAGTTGATTAGGTAGTTTTTATATTAGTTAATACATAAATAAAACCATCATCCTTTATTGATGGTGATTCTCTCACAACAGTCTTAATATATGTTATAATTATAATTGTTATCCAAAATGTTTCAATATAATATCCGCTGATACGAAATCTTAATTTTTTTCAACCATCTATTGTCATTAAGGTTACAAACGCCATAAGAGTCCATGTTAATTTTTTCCCACTCTGAACTTATTATAGCTAAATTTCCCAAATTTTTACTCTATATTTTTATGTTTATTTAAAACGCTGTGAATCAATACAAATATTAAAAACCCCAATTAAAAAATATTTTCAATAAAAAAAAGAAAAAATAAATGCTAGTTCCATATCTCTACTGATATGTAGTTAAACTGTGGTAAAATTTGGTTGCGATATCTGTATTAGTTCCTGAGATAATGGGAATATGTATAAAATACTTACCTGGGATATTTATTCAATAAATAGAAAAAAAATCATCTTACAAACATTTAAAAGGCTCCAGTGCATACTCCATTGGATCATCTGGTTCCTGAAGTAGGCTGGCCCTCTTCTTACTAAGTCTGGCTTCTTTAGTTGCTTCTAATGCTACTCTGTCCGAAGTACGCACAAGCTCCGCGTCAAGTGATTTCAAGGCGTTGATCGTATGTTCTCAATAGTCGCTGAACTCAAGTTCTCTTACCACTTTCAGCCTTGATATGTTACCATCATTGAAAGATATGAACTGCCTCTAACATTCCAAGCTCTAATGTTAGTCTACCTATAAATACGTTTTTGGGTAGCATATTCCATACTATATGGTTGAATGCTTCGTTCACGAAGAAATCGCTTGAGCAGTTCAGGTTTGACTAGTTGTTGAAAATCAGGCTTGTTGACTTCCATCACAGCAACAGGGACAGTTTTTATGTTTGTAAATAGCTAACTCACCTTTTCCTTCGGCTGGCCTGTACTTACACCAGGTGTCCGGGGGCTTTGGACAGAGCCCAAGATGAGGCGATTCGTGGTCAATACTTTGTGATAGTAAATAGCCCAGAATGCTTTTTGCATTTTTTTTAGGTCTGTGCAGTTGTTTCTGATTGCACTGCTGTAATATGTCTGTAGCTCATCAAACTCAGGAGCACAAGAGCACAACTGTCTAAACAATAATAGAATAAACAATAACAATACCAAGGTTTGAAGGTCAACTTTTAGGTTTGAGGTCAACTCTAATGGTGGGTAGAAGTTCTTAACTGTGTAGTGACTAATATACGGCATTTAGCCATTAAACAAGCTTAACAAGTCAACTTTTTCTATTCTTGATGGCAGCTGACAGCACACTAGGCAGGGAAATAGAAAATCAAAGTCACCTAAACACAGTAAAGGGGCAAAGTAATGCTGTAAGTTTACTATAAGAAGTTTCATGCAAGTGAGTGCGCCTTGGTGACATAAAACTCCTTGCATACATATTTTTAAAAATAAAATAAACATACTTCTAGTGGTCAGAATTTTATAAACGACCCAGATTATTGTTCAGTAAGAATCAAATAATAATAATATAATATTATCAAAAAAATTTAAAGTTTAAAAAATATTTTGCGTTTAAGTAACCTTAAGAGGTGTATAGATTTATTTTCTATGGAAATAAAATTACACAGAGTCCTACAGAGATTCGGTCACATAAATTTAACACACGCTTTTTAATTTGCATCCATTCATCACTCTATAATTACAGAGCAACCCCGAACTGAAATATTGTTGATTTCTGTAATCCGGCATATGTGTTCTCGGTCTACCTAAAAGCAATATTTTCAACTAATGAGCATCTGCATAACGTTTTAGATAGTCGTCTGGATTTATAATACATATGATTTTATTTTTATGATTGTTCAAATATTATAGCTTCAACTATAGTACGTTTAAACTATTTCAACTTACTTCAAGATCAACGCATTAAGTTCCTGGCATTTCCTCTATTGAATTAATTAGTATTTTCGTACAGAACAGTTTACATTTGAGGACAGTACACAATATTTGTGTGTTCTACGTATCTCATACACGTATAAAGCACACTTACAGATTTAATATATATTTTCCAGTACAGTTTACATACAGGAGAATCGTTTTGAGTAATTTTTCTTCGTAAAGTTCTAATACCTGTCTGCCGCATAATTAGAGCCAAGTAAGCCTGGCAGCTTTCAAGAGTATGAAATATTAAGGCATATTGTTGAGGAAGGGGCGCTAATGGTGGGTAGAAGTTAGTAACTGTGTAGTGACTAATATACGGCATTTAGCCATTAAACAAACTTAATATTAAAGGGAAGGACGAGCAACGTTCATTTATGGTACGTCCATCACAAAACAGACAGGAAAACCTTTCTTATCATAATTTTTTTTATATCTAAGACTACAGATTTTCTCATGCTGCACGCATATATTAGTAGAAATATATTAAATTAATGAAAGTGTTTGGAAGAATATGGAGGTATAAGAAAGCATTTAAAAGTAAAACATGTAAAATATAAAATAACACAAGATAGAACAAGGAATAAAATAAGAGAATTGAAAGAAATATTTTGTAAATAAAAACGCCGATCATCCCTAGTGTCAGCACGCTATGTTAAGGAGTGAGATGTTTATGGGGTAAGTGCACACTAGTGAAACAAATGAAGGCGAATAAGTTGAAGGAAGAGTCCTGGTAAATAAGGATAAGATTTACGTCAGACTGGATGTACGAAAAAGGGGTTCGGCTAAACAACTCTGTAATATTTCAAGTATATAATTGTTGATGTCAGGGCTCAAAATATCAATCGCTGAAAATCCGTTTTTTTACGATAGAAACAGTATTATTATCCTGAGACGAAACAATTATGAATAAAGATAGTAAATTTGTATACACAGATTTTTTAATTCAAGAATGCGCTTAATACAGAGAAAGACTGTTTGTTTGAACCAAACGATTTCCATAATTTTAAGTGCACGTACGTGATTCAAATTTTCCATAGTCACATGCACCACGTTAATATGTATGCAACACCTTTGACAAAGTGTTATGTAACGATCACTTGGACTTTTGCTGAGGAACAAAACTAACTGACCGGTGACTGTATTAATATTAAAATATTATATACTGTGAAGTACGCAAAAACTTGTAACGCATTACAGTGATAAAGTGTGACACGTATTGCCTGTGCTTGCATGCAGGGAGGCTATAAAACTAGTTATAGTCAATTATCTCAATTCACATTTTGAGATTAGATGGAATAAGATTTTTTTTGTGAATAAAATAATTATTGTCAGGACAAATTTGAATCCAGTTATGATTCAATAAAATAACTGCAGTTTGTTCTTGAATTTGTTATTTCACACACTGTCCGAAGAACGTTCATATCTGTAACAAAGCTCTCGCCACATCAGGCAGGGAACCTTAAGACCTAATATATTAGTGAGACGGTTTCATACATAAATCCTGTCTAGTACATAATGATAATTTATAATCCAGTTAGAACGTCTTTTAGCACAGTCTTCACTTGATTAAAGAACTGTTTTCTTAAGGCGCAGTTTAAGGCAGTTTGTGCTTCAATTCTATATGCTTAGTAGTATGAAACCTGCTTAGAAACCATTCCTTACATTACGTACAAATTGCAAAACCCCAATACAAGTTCGCATTCAGTGAACAAATGTTCCTACGCCACTAGAGTAATGTTTAGATGAATAGCTGGATTAAAGCAGTAGATCATAATTCTTAGAGCTAAGACTACATAGTTACCCATTGCCATGTATCTTTCACTTTCGTCCACAAGTAAGCTTACTATTCGACGTGTCGTGTGTAAAACACAGTTAACTTGTCGCCTTTGACACATTTTACATATAATGGCCGAAATACCACCGCATGTTCTACCTATATAAAGAAATAAAAAATGAATAACAGTTACTGAAACTAACAGTTCCATTTATATCTAAACTCACTATAGTTATAATATATGTAGTTTGACATACATTACAATAATACCTTAAAAATGGTAAGTTTTCCTTTAAAGACTGAACTACAAATATGAAAAATGTTAACATTTTAAATAGAAGTAATATTATAACTATTTAGTATTTCATTTCCTCGTATATTTATAAAATACCTAGTAATATTTAATCTACAACTTTAAAAGTAGTATTTATAATGTACTTTTAAAGTATTTTAAAAGTAAATTATAAAATACTTTTTAGACCGCCATAGCAGTACGTACACACATTCTTTTTCAGTGATCACTATAAATCAATAACTATAAGAATAAGAATATTTATTCTCTCTTCCACACAAAAATAATGTTTTGAAACAAACAGAAGGAAACTTGATGTATAAAACTTATTAATACAACAATTATTATTACGTAAAGAAATTAAAATAAAACAATAATCAGTAAGCTAGTATTATTAAAAAATATTACCTTTAATGAAATTGGCCACACTCATACGTAACTAAAAAAGAAACACAACAGTGCTAAACAACAATAATAACAGTAATAACAACAATATTCTAATTGCTCAATATCATTGTACAATTTATATTGAATAAACATTGATGATATTAAATAAAATTACAAAAAAAAGAAAAATATATATTTTATACTTGAATATTCATAATACTTTCGAGTTATTCTAAAGATAGTAACCACTCTTTAAGTTTTGTTTATAAATTTATGCTGCTAAATAAAAAAAAATCATGAATATTTTATAGAATCTGGGTGCTTGAGAATTGTAGGTTTTCGTAAAAAATGTATTGTATAGTTTAGGCGGACATACAGTGCTGAGGAGCATTTCCCCTTTTATTGCAAAAAGTCTCAAAACTTTGTAGACAAAAAGGTTCTTCAGAGGTAATATTTTTAACTTCTTGAAAAAGTGCAATGAAGGTTTTAATTTTAACGTTTTTACAATTCATTTTATAACATTTTTTGTTAAATTGATATAATATTAATATTTGTGTTATAAGTACCTGCCCAAAATGCTAATTCAAATTCTGTTCTACTTTCAATTAATATGAAGTATAACGTTTCTTATTTTTTCACAACACATGTCTTGTAAACAATTAAAATATCTTATTGGATTGTTTAATTTGGTCATAAAATCTGCAATATACATTTTCCAATTTACTTCTTTGTAAAATATAAAACCAAAATATTTTATGTGGTTTGTTTTTCCTACTTCCTTACAATAGCATGAGAATTCTTTACATAAACATTCAACACATTAATACATCCATAGCTAATTAAAACGCACCTCATTTCTTAAGCTAAAATTAATATATTTAATTTTGTCTGTATTTATTAAGATATGGTTCGAAGAAAATTACCACTGTATTGCCAATAAATTAAAAGTAACGTGTTCATTAGTGGAAATAATAACTTCTCCCGTGTATGATAGTGCTGTGTTATCCGCAAATGATTTAAGTTTAACTGTAAATTTACCATAACAAAAATCATTTATGTATATTAAAAATAAATGTGCACCCGAAATAGAAACCCTTGGGAAAAACTTTGGTGCATATACTCCATTTCATCCTGTTTACTAAATAACTTTCAAACAGTTACAAGCTACTCAGCTAATTCCGACTTACGTTTTAATAAGCTATTTAAATATCAAGAAATAAACCAGTGGTATATTTCCATTATTCAAGCTGTTATACATTTTGCACGTAAAGTTTTGAAGAGCATGTTTAGTAATTAACTTCTCTCTGTATCCAAATTGGTTTTGACTAAAAATTTATACTATCCGAAAAAACAACCAAATTTATTTTTCACCTTTGAGAAAACAGAAAGTAGAGAAATTGGACGAAAATTATTGAATTCATTATTCAGGCCACCTTTAAGAATTTGGAATGACTTCTTTAATCTGTCAGGAAAGAGATCAGTCTGTAAACTTCAATTAATTTTATGTAATAATACATCTATTATTGGTGGATATGCTGATCTAAGAAATAAAGAATTTATTCCACCGATTCCGGGAACGTTCCAGTTTTTAAGGATTGTGGTATCATAGTTCTATGAAATTACTATTTATAAATATTAAACATAGCATTAAATCTTGACCGTCTTTAATATAGATAAAAGCTAGTTGGCGCCACGCCGACGGGAAAAGAACTTTTGCGTTTCTTAGGGAAATATTTGGAACTGTATATTATGATATAAAACAGTGTAACCCAAACGGTTTGGTGATATTTTTAGAATATATGGCAATAAGGTGGGGCACTAACAATAGCTTCTTACTGAAAATCCATTATCTGTTTCATTTTATATGTATATACTATACAAATATAATTCTGGTCACAATTTCGATTTTGCTAAATGCGAGAAGTTCTATAAAAAGTATTTAGTGCTACGTTATTATACGGAGTTACTCAAATTTAGTCAAGGAAAGTTATAAATAGACTCTCACATAAGTGTTTTCGTACATTTCATATTTTTTTTCAAATATTGGAACCTCATACAAACAACTTTACATAGATTTGTGAAACTGTACGGATATTTTTGTTTTATAAAATGCACATCGACAAAAAATACTGTAGAATAAATTACAATTTTAGATCAAGACTAAAATTTATTAAAACAACTTTTACAAAAAAAATATTATAATGGTACCAGTTTTACTATCCATGTAAAAATTGAAAGTCAGCACGTAATAAGTTTAATTTAGTATTTTAAAAATAATAATATTGTCAATTTAGTAAGATGACTCCTTTCATAAGTTTTCAATAAGTAACTTTCACAAAAAGAGAAAAGTTGCCATGTTGTTACGCACGATACTCACCTGAATACTAATAATATTGCCAACCCATTTGCATAAAAAATCTCGGACAAGTTTCGTACAAGTTGCGAAATATAAATTGGCGAATTTTACTCTCTAACTGTTCACTTATAACTTTTTTATTTACTTTTATTTAACATTCATAAACTTAACATCATATATATATATATATATATATATATATAAGGTATTTTTTTTTATATTACACCACGCTTTCTTTTAATTTAAATTCTTATGATTAACATAATTAAAACTAGCAATTAGCCACGGGTTTCGCACGCAATTTCGTAGGCTTTGGACTTGTATGGGAAAATATATTATATTTTCAATTGAGTTTGCCTACAAAGTTCATAGGTCTGATAAGCCTTCTCCAAGTAAAAGCCAACTAAGATGGGTATTAAAACATTCTTTTTCTTTATTTGGAACCTAAATAGTTGCTTTTGATACATATTTGCCAAATATTTGTTTAAAAGTGGATATTTAATTCACTTTTAATTTTTTTATCTCAACAGCAGTTACAGCAGTTGATTTGATACTATAAATTTAATCAAATTGAAAATACTAGTTAAATTAATAAAACATATTATGCGGTTGTCGTAAATAAATGTTTACTACAAAAAGTTATTTACATGGAACAGGAACTTTAAATAAATATTTTACAAATTAAGAGATGAGATTTTCCGCTTTATTATAAAACTAGTAAAGCGCAGACTAAACGGATTTTCGAAATAAGAGTAGGCCTATATTCATACCAGGGACCTTAAGTATACTTATGTAAAATTTTAGTACAATCAGTTGAATAGTTTACGCATGAAAGCAAAACAAACAAATATCATCACTTTCAAAATTAAAATATTACTATTAGTTACCTGCTTCTTCGCACACAATTTTGTAGGTTTGAAAAGCTATAAGCACCGCTGGTTCGAATGAAATTATATGAGCGACGCCAATGTTGAGTTTGCATTGTTGCCACGATCAAGAAAATCCGTCAAAATACGTTTTTATGGTTATTGTAATTTACTCTGATATCAGTATTTTGTGTTCTATAATTGAATTTGCCTCATTAATCAATCAAGAAAATAACTATATAGGCACAGCTCTTAGAAGCTTACTTAAGTCAAAAGGTAATATAATGAATTTTATAATAACATTTATAATCTAATATTTAATATTTGCTATAAAGTTAAGGTTAACTTCATATTTTAATAATACTTTTTGATTTTCTTGCCAGGATATTTTCTTACTCAGTTGTCAACAGCATTTGCAGGAAAACTTAAAATAAGAAGAATTATTACTAGCAAGTCCACGATGGGACTTTTCGCTACTTTAGAGACCAGTGTGGTTGAGTGATATTTGAAATAAGAATAGGGCTATTATTCATTGTAGGGTCCCTAAAAAATGTCCATGTGAATTTTCAGTACAATTGGTTTATTGTGAAATTAAACAAACAAATTAAGGCACTTTTGCATTTATAATATTATTATGATTAGGATATAAGTACATGGCGTCTATTTTAAATATGACACAATTTTTACCTCTTCAACCACCAAATATACAGAAATGTTGAAAAAGAAGTAGGCACCTATTTCTTAAAAACACCAATTCTGAATTAAAATATTTAGCAAATTAATCGTACAAAATACCCTATATCATCTTACAACTGTCGATATATAAAAATATTCAAAAACTTGTTTAATATATTGTTCTTTTAACTTTTATATTAAACAGTTTAAGAACCGTAGTTTGAGTAACTTTAAAGGTTAAAAATCTAGCTACGTTATTATTAAATAAATTACTTCTTTAATATAAAGTTCCAGTTATAACTTTAGTATAGTAATTAAATTTCCAAGATGAGTATAAATATGTCATATTTATTCACAACCAGTTGATTCAGTTATAAATAGGATGTTTCCGCATAATATTAAATAGATGTTTGATGTATGTTAGGGACTGAGTCGTTATTTAGTTATAAAATACTTACGTTTCAACATGTAAGGGAATTTAACTTTTAAACAGATGATAATTTTTCTGGATTTTATAAACTTAAAATAATATTTTTTCGTATAATAATACGGTATATTTTAAAAATAGCCAATTAAATCAACATTATTTACCTCCAAAACTAATTATTCTATATTTTTGATGTGATTGGTGATACAGTATATTAAGGCATCGGATATTAATTGTAAATTAGAGATAGCACAAGTTATAGTCCAGTATGTATGGCCGTTGCACTTGTTATCAATACTGTTGTAGTTTTTAATGCATTGGCTCTCATCCTTATTCTATTTGTTAAGATTCTCGCACAGACCACTCGCCTACAAGGACGGTCAGAATATGACTCAAAAGGAGATCAGCCTCTCTTTACAAAAATATTAAACGAAACTCCCAACGTCACTAAATATAGCGAAATCTCTGAATAAAATAAATACCAGATAGAACTACTAGCTGAGGTTTACAAAGAAAGAAGTGAGGAAAGGTGGAGAGGCAAGTGGCGCGGCTCACTAAAAGCAATCTCGTGCCACAGACACAGCTATCAGTTAGAGTTATTAGGGTGCAGGGTAACCGCTTACTGAATGAAAGAGTTTTCATTTTATACATTTTTTATATATTTTTCTATTTTACTCCTCACAGTAACATAACTCGCAAGTTGAGGTAAATTATGGTATATATCGTTATAAAGATAAAATTTTAAAGTAGTATTTGGGAATGTATACATAAAAATATTTAAGTAATTCTTCTTATTACAAACGGGTTGTTCTGTACATATTATTGTATTATAGTATCTCCATATAAGATGAGGATAACGTATTATGTACATATTCTAGGGAAAATTTCATCGCTGTTGACACCAGAAACCTCATGAGCTGTTTCAAGATATAAAAACGTAAAACAAATACTTTTCTTTAAATTTAAAACAATGAAAAGATAAAATTAAATATTCATACCGATTTTAATGATAATGTGGACACCATGTATTGTTTTTATTGACACAGAGAATATTGCTAAGGTCTGCATACTAAGGAAAAGTTTTAATTATGGGCTTTAAATACCCTTAAAAACAATATAATATGTTTAAATTTATACTTCCTTGAATAATGTTTTTTAAACTGTACAGGCTCAAAGAGTGATTTGAACACATCAGATATCATTATAATTGGTACAGCTATTATTGAGCTTTTATTTTTTATGTATATACACTTATTTAATAATATACTTTCGTAAATATATATATATATATATATATATATATATATATATATATATATATATATATATATATATATATATATATATAGTTATTTTAGTATTTATCACTTGAGTGACGTATAAATGTAGAGGAGTTTTTGTATTCATTTTTATAGTAATATGTATTTCAAAAGTAAAAAAATTATTTTTATAGTATTTGGTTTTTAAAGTAATTTAATAGGAGACGAAAAAACTTTTTATATCTTACATTGAAATTGATTCTAAAGCATATCTTTCCATTTAAAAATGTGTATTTATTTGCTTTTTTGTTTGTTTATTTTTTAAGGAGAAAGCCTTATTCGGCCCGTCCTAATAGGCTACTGGGGCGTGCGATAATAGGGTGAGAGTCGATACAGTACAAATTTGATTAGAAAATGAGCTACATTAATTGACATAATTTTTACCTGTGCTATCTCTAACTCAGATCAAAAATCCATCCTCATAGACTCAAAGCTGAAGTATATTCCAAAGTAAAACTGTATTGATATTACAAGTAATATTACCAGCACATACATTAGCCTAATAGAAGTGATACAGGTAATTCGGGTATTGCCACAAGTTGGAGAATACTGCCATAATAAGCTTTACGTAAATGGAAAGACCGCAGGATTTTCAGTGATTGTGCTTGTAGCGCAAAACACAGAGTAATAAAATTATACAAAGACTTTTGTTCATATATAAACCTACAAAGTGAAGCTAACCTAAGGGATTAGTCACTTTTAAATCGGAATATCTTGAACATACCCAGACAACAAGACACTTACAATTATTATTTAAGGGCCCTTATGATTGAAACTAATTGGTTGGGCTTTTTAGAGTAATGTGATAAATTAAGCAAGTCAGAGTCGACGCAATTACTTTCTCTCTCGACCTTTATATATATATATATATATATATATATATATAATATATATATATATATATGTTAATTGACTGATGCTCTCACCTATTTAATATCTAATTTTCAATATGAATACAGAGTCGTTGTAATAGTATACCACTTTTAGCTACGCTTACAGCCTATCTAAGTAAAACCTGTATTTGTGATTTTCTGAAAGACCCTGAAGTCTATATTTGGCATTTCATACAAATATTAATAATAATCTTAATTAAAAACGTCTTGATCTCAACAGATAATGTTCAGATACTCGTATACACATTTGGAATATGCAAAGTACTAGTACACTTCAATACGTGTCAAGTAACAGGCTTCGTAGAGATTCAATGGAAATTTCAAAACTTAATTTTTTATACAGGTAGAACTTCAGACAATCATACAGAAAATTTTACAAATTATTCCCTTAACAAACCAAACATAATATTTGTCAGCCTACCGAGAGATAGATTCCAATGATGCGCAACCAAATTCCACAGTATCACCAACATAAAATATATTCTTTTATATATAGAAATACAGTTTCTTGCCAAATTTACCGTGTACTATGTAAGAGAAATGAAATTCTTTTTGAGATAAATTTGCATATCTCTTCATTAAATTGGGTTTCGTATTAGGATTGAAATAATTAAAGTCTACAAACGAAGTTAATATAAAATTATGTTGCGTGTGTTTGATGGTCAGGCTACATCTACATCTGTTATTATGTGGCACGTTTAAATTTGTTATGGATGAATTGATTTGGTTTACAAATTTATTTATTCTCGTTGCCATCATTGTTACTAATAAGATCAAAGTAAATGTATTCGATGATGTTTGGCCAAATCTCATGGAGTGACATACACCATAATATAACTCTGGGTTTCTGATATAATAATAAAACTTATCGCACAATTGTAGGTCTACAGGTCAGCCTGTTTTCAAGATATTGAACAAATAAGCAAACAGACAGATATCAAATGCCTCCAGCCTCCCGAAGATAGGATTCAGTACCCTTCAGCCCACAAAATTGATAATATATCTAAAAGATGTATAAAATAGTATATGTTCTCTCCATGTTTTATCCGACTATTAGAACATTCGAATTAGAAGGAATGTCAATTTTACTTTGACCGGTATTAACATATCCTTATAAGGAGTAAACATTTGCCCAATTACAAAATACGGGGAGTACATTTTAAGTTATTTGTTGTACCCAAATACAAAAAAAATTGTCTGAGTGTTATTTGTTAAAAAATTCATTTATTTCTGTCTGCCCAACCATATTTCCTAACAAAAATTATAACAAAAAATACAAATATATGAAAAAAATATAACATTGTGCGAACTGATATAAGCCACACTGAGTTCTGAGATGAAGCCCTGGCCGAGCGTTAGCAAATATGTTTATATTGGTCTTATTATTAAAAATGGTAGCAACGAGAATACAGAAGTAGAGATACATTTTTAAGCAATCTGAGAATAGTTATATTAAATTGTAATATGTGATTTATTCATACATGTAGTTTATTCATACAGTAAACATGTGTGATAATACTTAATTTCAGCGCAACCTTGCGTTTTAATACCTTCCATACTTTCCTGTAACTTTTATTATTAAAACACTGCTAGTAAACCGCACTCAGTGAAAACAATCTGAATGTATGATGTAGCAAGCTATTTGAGAAATATCATTTGTAGCGTTTAAATTTTTTATGAAACTTCATTTCTAAATAGGTTGCATAGTAAGTTCAATGGTGTATGTAAAACCATAGAATTTATTAGCATCTTTGAAGTCTATTATCACTAAATAACCTGATATAATTTCTCTTCTGTCTGAAGGGAACATGTACAAATTTGTTTTCTGAATAATGTCGGTTTGTCTACCTCTTCGTAGGACATCAGAATAATAAAATGACCAATATAATAGAACACTTATTTTTCAGTGATTTTTTCGATAATATTATTACCTGATAACGGTTGAACTGATTTTCTATATATTGTTTTTAAAGTCGAAATGAACCAATAAGGCGTTTTAAAAGGAAATATAAATAGGAAGAGTAGTAGTATACTTAAAACAGCAAATGGCATAATGTTATCTATATTTGATATAAATTATACCAGGCATACATTTTAAAACAATTTTATATATTCTGGATATTAACATTGTTATAAAACTCTATTGAAGACTGAAATTCTTGATACGTGAAAGTGATGTTGCCCGAGACGTGGTTTTTTTTGTCATTGTAGCACGAAATATTTGCATTAGCTGTATGAAGAACAGGAGGGACGAGCAGCAACACAACTCAATGGAGCTATTTCCTCCATGAATATAGTTATAGGAGAGAAGCAAGAGCAGTGAGCCTCTAAGCATTGCGCATGGAATCACACAAGCAATCACAATGAAAAATTGTTAGGTTTTATAAAAGTTGTGCAAGTAAAATACTAAGGACATTAGGGAGTAAAGCACCCCCTGTTGTGTATTACATTTACAGATATTTATAATTAAAAAGAATTAAAACTGAGGATACAAACGAGTACAACTGCATAATGGGACGCTTACGAAATAAGCAGATGTGACTTTGAGGTATTTGTTTTATTTTATGTAGTTATTTTTAGATTTTTGTGCTCCTGTTACTTAAAAGCTAATACCTAGCCTACTAATTTGTTGAAAAGACGCACAAACTTGGAATAAAATGTTCCTCTTATATACTGTAACATGATTCAAATTGATCATAGGATCATTAATAAAGCTAACAGACGTCGAATTCAGGATTACTGTCCCTCGCCTAATGTAAATCAAGTACTATGGTATTAGTTAGAGGTCTAAAATTAAAACTTACGGATATTTGAATTGGAATATTGTTCATTATCCATGACTTATCTCACGAGTGATTTCCACACAGTAAATTCCACCGTGACGTATGTTTTATGAAACAAGAAATTGCATGCGAAACAATGATAACTGCTAGTTTATATATGAGTTTGATAATGGTGTATGGCACTCAATGCGATTTTCTGAGCGTTAGCGAAAGTTTTGCATCGGTTTTGTGAGAAACCAATCTAGCATGGGGGAATTGCAGAGTATATATATATATCACGTGTATAAATATATATATATATATAAAAGCACACAAAGTACAATAATTTGACAGTTTTTCACGTGACATAGTAAGGCATGTATGCAGCCTATTGAAATGAGTTGTATAATATAAATTTTACATAATTGAAACCTTCTTGAAGCATGTTACACGACATGTGGTAAATAAAATATGTCATGTAAATATACATATATTTCTAAGCCCTTTTACTACAAATAGAAATCAATTAACAGGCGCTAGTTAATCAATTTGGAAACATTAACGAATCATACAGACCAAAGCTTGCGGAAGCGAAACATTAGCTTGGTGACCAAGGTGACCTGTATTTGGTAATGTCTATTGTAGCGCTGTAGGTTACTGTATATCAGATGTAGCACACAAGACTAGAAGCAATGTAGTTCAATGATCTTAATAAATTGACTATAACATAATGCTATAATACTTGTCTGCGAATATTATACTAACTACAAATTATCATAAAGAATCAATTTTTCAAATTTCAAAATGATTTAAATTTAGTTTTCAAAATTTTCCGGCCTGCAGGGCGAAGATCTTATATAGAAAAATTGTTTCAAAATTTTGATCTACATAGTTGAAATTTTATGTTTAAATTATTTCTTAATTATTATGGTGATAAATTCAAATATTTCAGAAGTAAAATTTAGACCTCGGTGTTTGTTCAGTGTTTTATTTCCTTATGAAGAGAAGCTGGACTGACTTCTCATTGCACTTATTCCTAAAATGACCTTTCCGTTTAAGTTTTGAGTGAACGATATTCAGGTAAGGTTGTTTGTCTGGGGTTTAACCTCTAAACTTTTAACTAACACTGCAATAACATATTTTAGTCATAAAGAAAACCTTTCCACTTATTAGTGGAATTATTAATGGAAGTGAGGGTTATTATCCTCACTCATTAATAACTTAAATATAAATAAATACAATATGGAATTCACTCACTAATGATCACTTCATATGAAACATGAACTTGAACTTAAAAACTGTAATAACATTCCGATATTAATTTATTTATGGATTTAGATTTAACAGCAGTTAATGAGGTTTTAACCAACTGTAAAAGTCCTTTAAAAGCATTCAAAATGTAATGAATGTGTAAAGCCACACTGCACTCTTTAAATATTTGAATGAAAATGTGTGTTTTGTTTTAACCTGTGACTGGTTGGAATTTTAGAATTAACGGCCACTCTGAAAGGACAGGAAGCCACTGTCACTGCTCAACCGAAAATGTAAACGAGGCACACGCTCCTGTGATATTAATTTTCTATTTTAACTTTATGATTTCAAAATGAATATAAAAAGGAAACACGTATATTCCTGAAATTTTTCATCCTTCAGTGATACAATACAAAGAGTTAAACGTTTCGAGTAATAGAAAGACCTTAAAATTAAATTGTTACTTTATAAAATATGTTTGCATAGATATGATTAACAACACTCAAAGTAATAAGAGGCGTGTAAATTTTGTTCTTTAATTAGCGTTTGAATTATCAATATTATTCATAATAGGCTTGGATAGCAACTTTATTTTGAAACATAGGGAAACCATGAGCATTTTCTCTTTAAGTGGCATTCCAAACAATGCTGGGTGATAGTCACTGAAAGATATTCCAATATTTTGATAAATTTCATCTTTGAGTTTTAATATGGGATCCTGAAGTTGGAGAGTAAAACGGTTTTTTAAGTTTATCTGAAATTTCTTCAATCTTATCTCCAATATTTCACGAAATTGATTTAATATATCTACCGATTACAGTAATTGAACTATTTTAGACAAATTTGGAGAAACCGGAAGTCTGAGGAAAAACTAAAGTATTCCTTCATATATTTAGTAACACACTTATGATGTAATAAATTATGGTATTTTATTATAGCTGATTACACTACCAATAAAATAACACCAGACAAAGGAAACCTAATGCCAGTAGTAGTACACTTGTAAATTTTATTTTATCATAAAATGAATAACAATAAACATGTATTATCACCTGTTTGAAAATTGTATCAAATATTATAGGCCTACTTATGAGTTTTGACTTTTAAAGGTGGTTAAAAACTCATTTACTGTATGCTGTTAGCTAAGTTCTATAAATAAATGAATATCGGAATGTTATTGGAGTTTTCATGTTCATCTTCATGTTTAATGTTTTGGAGTTTCTGAATGTTATTGCAAGATCAGTGGTTCTAGCCAGGAGTAATTATTGCAAAAAATAAACAAGTCTATATTCTTAATATAATTTTAAACTTCTGTTACCATCAAATTTGTAAAAATTATAAATTAATAACAGCTACTCGAGGTTTCACACACATTACCACTTCAGGTTCGTGTAAATAATACTTCCGACGTGTAAATAATGTTGAGTTTTCCTTCTTTCGAAATAAAAAAAAATATTTCAAAGTGTATATTTATGTCATTTTAATTTAGTCCGGTCTTAGTGTTTTTATCCATAGTCGATACGTACATACATACTAAGCTATGAGAATCATACTTCTGTCAATAGACATCTAAGATGGTTTTCATAACAGTCTTTAAATGTATAACAAACGTTTGACTAATTTGTCTTTTATATAAGCACTGATAGTAGTTAACTGCAATTTTGCGCGCAATTTAGTAGGCATTGCATGGTGTGACTACTGCTGGTTCTACTGAATTAAATTTCCCACGTCAATGATGATTTTTATTTGTTACCTCAATAGATCAATAAAATATGTCGAAAAGTGTATTTCTATGGCTATTGTGTTTTACATAGTCCTTGGTATTATTTGTCCATAGTTGCTTAGATCTTGTTCCGATCTCGATCAATATATATATATATATATATATATATATATATATATATATATCATGTCAGATAAGCCTACTTCTGATAAGAGCCAATCTCTTATAATTATCTTTAAATTTAGACTAAAAGTTAGACAGTAACTTTGTCTTCTTTGCCTAATAATTAATACTGGGTAAACGCACAGTGAAAAGTAAATGAAAAATATGACTATTTATTTGTTTTGTTTTATAGATAGAAAAATACTTTTATTCATTTAGAAAATGTAGAGCATTACTTCAAAAGCACAGTTCAGCAAACTTTCATCAAATTGACCCAATTTCAAAATAAAGTTTTGTAGTCTTTTGAAATAAGAACTTCTATAACTTCCTCATATATTTTTGAGGTAAGTCTATTTTAAATTTTTAGTTGTATAATATGTTTTTTTGATAAGCAAGTCTTAAGAAATATTAAGACGTCATATATATATATATATATATATATATATATATATATAATATATATATATATATATATATAAATGAATGTTTGTGTGTTTGTACTTTATAGAATCAGAAACTATTTGACCGTTCGTTATGAAAATCTGTATGTTTTGTATTTTTGCATGGGGAAGGTTTATATGCTATGCCCGTTGATGTAACTTACCACAAGGCAGCGCTGCAAAATGTAAAGGTTTTTCAAAGCGCCTGTACATTATAAACTGCATCTACAAGAGATTTACATATATTAAATTGCCAAACACTATTTGAAGGCGCTAATTTATTATGTATATTTGTCTTTAAGAAAAATGTTTGGCTGAACTTAAACCTTGAGTGTTAGTCCACTTTTTAATAAAGTACATGTGCGTTGTACGTGTACAATGGCTATAGACATACACTACTGACAGATTTTCTTGATCGTCGCAATAAGGTCAAACTCTACATCGCCGTTGGAAATATAATTCACTTGAAACAGAAACGTGCGAAGCCGCGGGAAACAGCTAGTTTTAGAATAAATAAAAAACATATACTTGTTTTCCAGTTTTTTAAATATATTTTGTATAAGTTTTACGTTAAAAACCTAATCCCTTTAGATTTTATTGCCGACTTTTGAAAAAGGAAAATGTTTCTTTTAAAGAAACTTCGCTACATCTTTGCGTCTAATATACCTTTAGAAATATGTTATATTACATTTTTAAAATCTCAGATCTCCAGTTTTGACACAACTTCTTACTGAATTCGATGGAATTATTTTAAATAGACACTCTGTATGTCTATTCGGAAGGTCGCATTCTGTTATTAACAGTTTACTTGTATGGGTGTAATAATTACTTGTTGAACAAATCGAATTAGTGACATTAGTCTATTAATTTTTGCATGTTGCTAAAAAGTGTTTAGGACGTGTGAACCAACTCCTCACTATAAATCGTTTTGGAAACAGGTTGACCTATTAACTTAGTGTCTGAAACTAAATTAAATTTATAATTAATTTGTTCACGAAGAAGTGTTCCAATCAAAAAGCGTACATAAGAAGTTGTGTGTACGAATTATTTTATGTAGTACTGTATTGTTTTTCTTTTGTTTTGTCACAAATAATTTTCATCCTAAGAATTTTGAAATGAATCTGCAAACATAAACTCTGAACTACAAACAAACAACATTGTGGTTACAATTATACTAGAGTTCTTAAAGGCATTACAATATAATTTTAATCCAAACAAAGCACTTGTTTATAATGATCTAAAATGTTGGATAAAAGGTTTACTACATCTGGCGTTGATAATATTAATATAACTTGTGAACAAACTGGTTTCCTTTATCTTGAACGATAATCTAATACTCCATTACTACCTTACAAAATTCAAGAAGTAGTAGGCATATTGAAATCGACCACCTTGGTTTCATATACATTTCTCAGAATTGGTGGAATATTCTTTTTCTTGTGCACTCTATTAAAATGTGAGAAGAAAAGATACTTTAATTCTTAGAAAATCTAGAGCTACTTCAAAAGTGTGGGGGGGGGGGGGGGTGGGGGGGGGGGGGGGTGGGGGGGGGGGGGGGTGGGGGGGGGGGGGGGTGGGGGGGGGGGGGGGTGGGGGGGGGGGGGGGTGACAAAGTTTGTTTATATATCTAAAATTATTTTCATTTGCAAAATTCATATTGGTACCTATTTCTTTTTCCGAAACGGTGTGTTAAATGTCCTTAATTATATCCACGTCTTTGTATTTGAAATGGATCAATTAACGCAAACTTGCCTCCTGCGAGAATTACATTTAAAACCAAACCGTGTCAGGTTCCTAAGCTGTAGCGCTCGATATTTTGGCCGTTTGTTAAATAAACGACGTTTGAAGATATTGACAGTAGCCATTTAAAATATTTAAATGTGTATTTTGCTTTTAGGATTCAATATAATTTACTATTTAGTAGTAAACTAACTAAACAAAACTTTCTATAGCTTACATTAAAATAAGAGAATAAATTTGGATTTAATCGAGTTAATGATAATAAATATTTACAACTTGAAATCGAAACTTTACATATGTATATATCCTTAATGGAATTTTTTTTCTGTACAATATGTTATAACTTAGATACGTTATGTTTAATTATATCTAGAGTAAAAACTTAACAAGTCCAAAATACTACTGTTGAAGGATAATTATCTGCATATTACTCTCCAAGGCTTTCCCAGTCTTCAAAACTACATGGAGCATATATTTACGATAAGGATATCCTCTAGGGACTCGTATTACTTCATGCCCACTATCTAACTGCCCAAGGTTTTACCCGTGGGGCCTAACTTCAATAGTTACGTTGGTGTTACGTGACTAATCACATTGTCAATAATATAATTTGATAAGAGAATTGAAATTTAGTTATGAACCTGTAAAAACCTGTTTAGCGATAGACTTTTTTTGAAAAAACAAATAGAATCATTTTATATGTATTTTTTAATAAAATTTACAAATGATTTTTTTAACAATTTAAAACTTTATTATGGACACTGGAATTAATCAATAATAAGTAAAATTAGAAGTAGAATAGTCATTAATTACGGATAAAATAGTCATTGTCACTTATCTTGTTGCCTCTTAGCTTAAAATATACTAAAATGGTAACAAATAAATAACTTTGATATATTATTGAAATAAAATATTACATCAACTTATGCTAACATCTAATACAGTATATACAACACGATAATAATAGACTCTTCAAACCATAACACAAATGCTGTGCCTCATTAATGGCTAATGATTTCAAAAACCAGAATAAACGCATACTAGCATAAAAATCGTATATAGCGCACAAATAATATAATAACTGATTATCCATCAAACTATTTAAAATAAGTTAGAATATTTTATGGAATAACAAACATAAATTGCAATAATTATTATATACATTGACGCATAAAACCTTTAATATGACTTTATTTGTTATATTTTATTTATTTATTTTGTATTACCAAAAGGAGAGGCCGATCCCCTTTTAAGCCTTAGTTTCTGTCCGTCCTTATGGGCCACTGGCCTGTGCGAGGATCTTATCAAACAGAATAAGAGGGAGAGTCGATACAGTACAAGATCAATGGTACTGATAAAATGTGCAATGGTCGCGGACAGGATTTGAATCTGCTTTATCTCTAACTCAGACCCAAATTCCAACGACCTTAGACATTTTGGTAAGGTTTTAATACAACATAAATCCATAAAATAATATTAAATACTTACTAAATATACTAATAAGAGACCAGACATATTCATTTTGAGATATTTCAATTGATATATTCCAAACAGTTCTATGATTATTTGTAAACTACTTTAAACATTACAACACTCATTGTGAAGGAAGCTTATGAAAACAATATTGTATTTATTCGTAAACAAACATATTGAGGTAAAAATTTTTGAGGTAAATCTTATCATAAGTACTTTTCCCTGGTCCTTGCAGGAACTAAGTAGCGTCCCTAGACACATGTCACGTCTAATTGGGCAATCCGTCTTGAGTTAGACACTGAGCCTGTTGGCTTCCCTTCATATGGATTGTCGACTTGAACATCTTCCCATTAACAAGATTCATTTCCCTCTTTCTTTCCGCTTGTGAAAGTAATAGAATTTTTAATTAGTATAATAACATGATGTAGACGATGGAAGTAATAATTTATATGTGAGTTCATATCCATTATTTTTAGAGGATGTACTAAATAATACCTAGTTTTTTTAATTTTAAAATCTTTTTATATTTACTTCTCTCTTATGATGTTTTTTTTTTTTTAATTACAGTTTTCAACTTTACGTTTTTCAGTCTTAGTCTTCTTTGTTATTGGAATTTTATTGTATTGTACAACATTATGAAATAATTTTTAACTTCGCAATAGAAATTAATAATTAATTAAACCTCTATATTTCATGGAATAGCATGTAAAAGTTCAATTTTAACTAGACAAAAAACATATTTAATTGATGGATCTAAAGCAAACATGTATCCAAAAAGTAATACATATACGTAGTAAAATATCATTCACGTAGTAAAGAATAAGGGGGGAGAGTCGATACAGTACAAGATCAATGGTACTGATAAAAATGTGCAATGGTCGGGGACAATTTGAACCTGCTTTATCTCTAACTTAGACCTAAATTCCAACGACCTTAGACATTTTGGTAAGTTTTAATACAACATAAAAGTACAAATTAAAATACAAAAATACAACATTAAAATACAAATGAAATCAATTATTTCAATGTAACAGCCGTTTCCATTCCCAGAAATTAATATCTGGGCTACTGTGGAAATTAATTGCGATAATTTTAATTAGTAAACAAAATACATTTATTGTATTATTATTTTGTTATTTGAAAGTATAATGGTAATTGCTATTTTCATTAACTATCAGTAATATCTTATCTATCATACGTAATGTAACAAGAATAAGAAAGTCTTGTTAATAATATTAATATGAATGGATATTTTCCTATAAGGGGACTTATAAAGCAAAACCTGTGTGATTGGAATACATAACTGAATAATTAATCAATAGTCAACGGACGATATATTAAAATAAATCGCAAATGAAACTTAATAATACCTATCCAATAAGATCTTGTTTCGCAAAAACACTGGTTTTTTCCTTTAATGCCTCCCTTTAAGTACCTTGTAAAAGTTTTAAAAGTCTGATGTAACTTTATATTGTTACGAGTATTTAGCTAGTGCACATTTATGGTCTCTGTAATAAAAAAGGACGTAATGATGTGATTGATGACGAGCTGTTTTGTAATGATAATAAAATGTTCTATAGTTAATCTTGCTCTTTAATATGGCTAGAGTATGTCTTGTTTCAGTACCATCTTATGTGTAGTCATAAAAATATTTTTTATTTGATTTTTGAAAAAACTAAATATATATTTGAAAGTGTTCTGGGCAATGAAGCATTTACCCAAGTGCCGACACAAACAAGATTATTGCAGTTGTCTTTACCTGGTTAGATATACACTAGTGTAATACTCACTACTATGAAATTCATGTATTGACGGCAATATCTGTGTTGTACTATGAGAATCAAAAGCAGTTTATTTATATAAAATCTAAGTTTTTACCCTTGCCACTATCTACGACCAAAGAAAGAAAGGAAGATGTTTAAAATTTATACATACTCATATATACAATCTTCTGGAAGACATTATATACCATAATTTACTGATATAAAATCAAACAAGCATATCAGTTAAAACGGTGGTGTGACCATTTACATGGGATTCCATCTTTATTGGTGTTAAGTGGACTATTATATAACAAGATTAAAGCGAAATCTGGCTCACAAGACACTTGTAGAGGAACTCCTGCTATGTCGGGATACAAGCAACCATAAATATCATACATATTTATTATTGCTGATGAATTATCATAACATTTTTTATTACGTTATTTTACGATAGAGAATATAAAACTTAACGTTATTAGGTATTGAACATACATGTTATATGTGTGTTTAATTTGTATTTATTTATTAATAATCATACTTTGTCCGCTAAACTTTAATAATGTGACTGCTAAGGATGTCACGTGTTCTATAATAAACGTACAATATCAACGTACATAATTATTGCATGTAATGTAATGGCAACTGTCCGCTCAGCCATAAATCCTCTGGAGAGGTCATATCACCATACCACCTACCTAATTTATGGCATTGTTAACGATATAAATTATACAATATCATATGTAATGAGAAGGTATGATACCATTGCAATTTATCAAACAAATAATACAGTATACAGTAAAAGTGAGAATTACTTCTTTTTATAACTAGTTAAATGCTTTGGATACTTTTCCAGTATTTTCCTACACTTCCATAGATACTTCTGTTGTTTTATTTGGTTTATTTGTAATTGCTGGTAGGTATTTTTGTAAAATTTAATTCTGTGACATTTCCAAGTTTTTAATAGTTCAGCTGCATAGATATTACCAGTTTCGGGAAACTCATATAATGTTTAAAATTATTATCTTATTGCCTCTATATATTTAAACAGCGGTGATTCTACTAATTATAAAGTTTTAACTACGAGGAATCAATAAATATATTAATAAAAAAACTAAGGCAATATGCAGTAAATATTTTTAGTTAAGTTTATTTTTGACTATAATAATTAAACGACTTAATGTCTGACGTTTTAAGTCATTATATAAAAACATATCAGGAACTGAAATCTACGAGTATCTTGGATAAAAAATTGGAAGGTGAGTTTTTTTTATTTTGACTAGTTTGCGGACAGCTTACTGTTTATCCTTATGTAGTGTGTACGTATTATATTTCTCATCGTGTTTTCGTGTTTTTATCTGAATACGTCTGTATCTAATACAAACATAGCGTTGTCTCACTTTATCACTAAATCGATACAGCCCAAATGCCTACTCAGTAAGATTAGTTTTGTAAAAGGAATTATTCTTAGTAATTGCATAGTTTTATAATAGAACCCTATTCCTCAGACGACTCGGTGTTTATGTGATTACAAGTATTAGCACTACAAAAAATTTACTATACTCATTTGTTTTTATTTGAATAGTGGAGTGAAGAGCATCATTTCCAATTATAACACATTTTATCTAGTTATTATTTACACAGAAACCAGATTTTAATGGCTATCATGTTATAAGATTTACGAGATGGAACCATTTTTATTATTAAATTCCTTCATCATTCTCAATTTTTTTTTTAAATATGTAAGATCTTTATTATTTTAGAATGCATAGTTAATTTGATGTGTAGATTTAGATGACAATCCGTTGTTTCTTGGTGTTGAGAGTTAATACTTTTGTGATGTGTCTGAAGAAGATATCTTTGATATCGAAAGGCTTCACAAAATAATAAAAGTGTTAAATATTGGTTTAATGTTTTAATGCAAGTAAGTTGAGAGTTAATGTTTTTTTAATCTTTTTGTTAAAAAAAAAATCAAATCATATGTAATAATGAACTTTTGCCAATTGACATCAGTACATGTACTGTATAAATAAAATACAGCCACTTACAATAAAAACTTTTGTATGACTTAAATCTATATTCTTCTTGCGGTGTTAAAGAAACTTGCAACAAAGATAATTAAAGACAGAAATTGATAACCAATTAACAAACCATTAATCCCTTAATCATTTACATGTTACCAATTGCTAACGTGGTTATTAACTGATAAGAAAGTTCATTATTTTTGTATTAAGTATCTAAATTAGAGTACTCTTAATATATTATTATAGGACTATTCATTTTTTCAGGTAACAAAAATTTCTCAAAATAAGTTTCATGTAAAAATAAATTAAAATCTATTCAGAGTTTTAAATATCCAAAAATTTAAACATACAAAGTAATAATCGATTGTATATAATAAACGCTTTTATGAAAATTTGACACAAAACATAATAATAGAACAAAGAAATCACGAACTGAGGGAAACAATATAATATATTCTCGTGGTACAAACTTGCACGGGCAAGACAAGAATACTAAGTGTGATAGTTTAGGAACAAAAACATAATATTGGAAAGCGTCATGTGAATGTTTTAAACTTCAAAACATTGTTGGTGTGTTGTCATGGTATTATGTGGGATGAAATCAAAATACTACACGGAAGAACAATTAACTTTTTTTAAACACTTCAATTTATACATACTTAACCGATCATGAACCAAGAGGACATTTTGTTTATATTTGAAATTCTTTGGTTGCGAATACTACATACAGACATACTCATAGAAGAATAATAAAAACGTAAGACCAAAGTTGACTCCTCTTTACCCTTCACAGCCACCTGTGGTGTTTGTAATAGTGTTCAGTGCAGTGACATAATTCATTTTCTTCTAGCCGTCACGTATATCCTTGATTGTTTTACATACTGCATGTTCGGTTATAAAGTGTGAATTTTTAGGATTATTTGTAATTCGATGATTAGCTGTTAATATTTTGTTTAATTTTATCATTTGTTTATCTTAATGTTTTTGACTGCGGGGGTTAAGAGAATACAATAATACTCTTTGAAACACGTAACATTTAACTTTTATTAAAGAAATTATTTTCGAACAAGGAATTGAGAATTTAGTTTTGTACACAATAGTAGTTTTTAGGGTGGTTGAGAGAATACATAATAATCCTAATAACACCTAACATGTAACTTTTATTAAAGATGTGATTTTCGAAAAAAGAAATAAGAATTAAGTTTTTCTACACAATTGCAGTTTTTCAGTTTATAAAGTTACCGTACCGTACCACATATATAATTATTTAAATTAAATTACATAATAATTAAAGTTTTTTAATAAACATTTAAATACGTAGTTAGGAAACCATTTTTATAAAGAAACGACCCCATTAATTTAATAATAATTAAATTATTTGCTGTAGTTTCCTAAGGATGTTTGAATGTTTTGTGTTTAGTTTTATATATCCCTGATGGTTTATAAAATGGAATAATAAAAAATACCCATGAATATTTATGACTAATATGTATTACGATTACTCAGTTTTAAACAAGATTATTAGTTGTCGGTCATAGAAAATATACTAATAGTTTTATTAAAAGTAAACACTAAATTGAGCGTTTGTTTTACACATTTATATAGCAATAACCAAACAACATAAATAGTTTAATTCTTTACATAAAGTGGATGCGAAAAAATAGGATTCTTTGCAGATAGGAACTGTAATCAAAGGTTCAACTCTGAGTATTAACATAATATATAACTTTTGATTCATATCCATTGTATCCGGAAAATATATGGTGAGGGTTGACATGTAATGTGAATCGGAGTTGTGGGTATCTTATTCCGCGTATTACATTCACACAGACCGCATTACGGCAAGTTGATCCTTGGGTTTTGCATCATTATTTACATCTATTTTTTATGTAGAATTATCTGCTGAACCTGCATATGAGTATAATTAAAATATAGTTACTTTGTTGAGGAAACATTTAAATGATAGTAGTACTCACGTATTAATCCTCAATTTAGTATTTTTTGTAAATAATTAAAATAAACGTTAATTTAAGGATTCTAATTAAAATATCACTTAGAAGGGAAGTATGTATGATTTTTATTTTTATAGATTGACCTTTTTGGCATTTACATAGAAATCGTCCTTAGGGAAAATTAAATAAGTATTGAAACCAAAATAAAAATTTTAGAAAAATCCTCAATGTGTTTTTCTTATTTGCTAATTGAAAGAACTTCTGCGTAAATGACTTTACAAATTTTTCACACCGTCATTAGCTGAAATAAATGTTATACTACTAATTTCAGATTTGATGTAATATGAATGAACTGTACATTCTCTTCCATTATGCTATTACATTCGGGAAGGTCTACACTCTGGAGATATTTTATATGTACTATAACATTAAATATTATTGTAAGAATTTAAAATTGTATGAAAATATGTCAGTTACATGTCCATATTTGTTATTAATACGCTCTAAAGCCAGCGTTATTTTGGATGCTAACAATAACAATTGATTGTTGCATTAATTTGAGCTACGATGCATGTTTATGTATACAAAAAATCATAAGTACAACAATCTCAAGTTAAAAATACTGTTATTTTGGTATTTTCATTTAAAGGGACCTCAGTATCTTTGTCCAGTATATAGTTTATCAGATAAATATGAATATATTTTGAAGTTTTTTTATTTCTTAGACATAAAGGTTTCAAGAAGATTTAATAAACCCGCCATATAGCACAATATGTAAAAAAAATTAGAATATCAAAGCATTGTTACGTGTTAGATATAAAAACCTACGTTAGTTTCATAAAAACCTTCGTTGTCCTCATTTAAATAGAACTTATATAGAAGAGCCGTGCCTCCACGACCGGAGAAACTAAATGTACTTTGACTGTAATTGGATCGTCATAGTAAAAGGCGCCGATCATAATTTTATCTCAATGATACTTTGTACTTGCTACACTGAATAATAGTCTTAATGGTTCTGCAAAATTATTCACCTGAAAGGTTCATTATATACGTCCATTAATGTATGGTAAGATTAATAGTTTTAATAAAAAAACGCATAGTTGTTTTGTACCAATGTAATATAAGATGGATGGATTCTTTTACAGCCGTATTTTCAAAATTATCTGAGCAAAGTCTTACATTGTCAGAGCCAGGTGCGTTTAATTGATTTATGATATAAAAGAGAGCACTTGTGTTCCTATTAATAAAGTTTTAAATCATCGATTAGCATAGAGGTTTAGATAATAAAAATTGTGTAATTTACGCCAATTAATTTAATTTTTTATATTATTTCCATATTTCGTTACTAGGTTACTAGGTAAATAACCAAACGGAAATATTAAAGTGTTAGTGATTTAGTTGGTTTATTTTATAGATTTGTTTTAATGTACTCTGATAGGATATGTATTGAATTTACTTTTATATCACTTGAACGGGCTGACCTTAGGCCGGTGTGCGAGGTTTTCGGGTTCGGCCCACAAGGGTATCAAGGCTCGGCGAACGATGCCCTACGACTGATATTTATAAATTTTCAATTTTGCTATAGAGTTAGACCTGGTTGAGATTTTAATACAATTTGAACCATCCTAGTAAATTCATTTGTAAGATACCGCGTATGCAGACGCATATACATGAATACAGAAATCTGATATGCGTGGGAGGAATTGTGATAAACGCTTCGTAAATTAAACCTCACGGTGCTTAACTTTCAATATATTCTGACTAATTTTTAATGCAAAACCTTAGGTTTTAACTTTTATAAATTTACTTTTACATTTCCTTGTATATCGATTAAAAGCAATCCTAATAGATCAAAATAATTTAACAAAACTTACTTAGTGACTAAATAAAACTTACAATGATTAAACATTTTATTTTACAGTGGTACTTTATTTGTTGTTTTCAGGGAGCATAGAAATGAATATGATTGTTTAATATTTAAGGCAGTCAATTGCATTTTATACAATTTGGGTTTAAAAATTTACTACCCCAACTCTGAAATATTTTTTTAAAATTTAAAAATATACTTACTGAAACAGACAGATCAAAAATTACGTAATAGGAAAGTTTTTTACTACTAATCATCATATTCAAGCTTAGGTTATCAAATTTGAGCCTTTAATCTCAGTCAACATAACAATAGTATAAAAGGCAATTTGCCGTTTATCTGGTGGAATTGTAGGTTAAATTAAAATGTACGCGTTTTTTACAAACACGAAGTTTTCACTAGTGATATTTTATATATTGGCTGTTAAGATTGATGTTAGAATCTACTTGTTGTATCAGTTGTTTGATTTGTATGTAGTTGAAGTTTGATTATAGTGCACGAAAATTCATGCATACATATTTCAGCTGCTTAGAAAAATATAAAAACATGTTCCTGGCTTCAAGAAGAGGAAAAATAAACCTTGTACATCCTTGAGAATTAGCGTGAATAACACATATTTTTGTGCAATTTTAAAGCTGATTATTTTCTACGATCCCATGATTGTTCAGCGCTTAGTAAATAAAACAAGTAAGTGGTGCTCTTTTAAAGACGATCACTTTGTTTCAAATGGAACTGTATTTCTATCAGAAAGATTTGCTTACTTATAAGGAAAAATGACTTGTTGAAAACTCTTTCACTGGTAAATATGAATGTACTACTACTATTACAATAATATACATAAGAATTTCACTCCGAATGATACAGTGAACGTTTTTTAGTGATTTTGAATTCGTTTATAGAAACTACTAACTCATGATCTGACAAAATCCAAAATCACAAATTACTTGCTAGTTATGGGTTAATTGGTTTTTCATTTGTTAATGTAAAAGTGAGAATTGCAGAGTTATTATGTTTAGTTCTTGTAAAATTTTTCTGAAATGTTTATACTTTTATTGCATATTCACTGAACTAAGATTATGTGAATTAGAGGAAATTAAATTCCTAACTTGAAAAATGTCCAGTTTTATTTAATTTTCGTTAGTTACGTTATCTAATTACTATTTAAATCCTTTTAATATCCTGTACTATATAATATACAACCAAATGTGTTGAGGAAAATATGTTGGCAATTCCATCAGTACTTTACGCTTTGCTAGCCCTTTGGCGTCCTTACAATATACCAGGTCTCTGAGGACGTCTGGTGATTTACTAAGAAACAATCAAAACCAGATTACACTGGACAATCCTGCTTGTTGTGGGAGGGCTTGTTAAAAGCTCCTTTCTGACGGCTTCATTACACAGCATGAAACTTACTGGACCACAAATCAAATTCCCCAGTATCAATGTTAAAGGATAGGTTTTTTTTTAAGTAGCATGAGCATGACATTTTAACGGACTATATATTCCGTACCGACCAAAAAAGGGATCCGCTTCTCCTTAAAAAATGTTAATTGCATGATAATGGGTAATTATTACGTTCCAAATTTTTTTATTGCAATACTAAACGTTGTTTGCCGTTTATGCTCGCCCACTTCGACATAATGCAAAATAACAGGAGTTTTTCTTTAAAGTTTTACACAATAAATTTCGTTCAGGAATCATTCTGGCTACATCAATACGGTCATAATTCATTTTCAACAAGAGAAGCATATTTTTATTATTCTCTTGTACAAAACAACATATCCATTGCAACCATGGCTATCGGCCATTTTAAAATTTCAAGCGACAAATTTTGGCTAGACGCTAGTATTTTTTTCTTATCACAGATTTGTGATTGTATCGAGTAATATCAAACTTTTACTATAAAATTTACCATCAAGTGGTATGCAATTAAAACTTTTGAAATGTAACAACCATATTGAAAACGTCCAAAAATATTTTAATATGAAAACAATGTGTTATAACGGATAATTTAAATATATGTTATAATAAAATTGTTTGTAAAAGTGAAATATTGTAGGATGCTTTGCATAAAAACCTTTTTGGGGGAAATTTGAATATTTTTAAACATAAATAGTTTTTTAATGAGGCTTAAAATATTGTTTTTATTATTTCTGTCTTTAAATATTGGTTTAAGGAAAATCATTAATCGAAATACAAAAATATATCCCACTACATATACATTATTGAAATGAACTGAAACAAGACCAATAGTGTATAATTTACTTTATTAATAACACAGGTTTTGAATGATGATGTAGACAAATAACAAAATAGCCTGAAATTAAAGAAAATTTAAAATTCAAGATCTAGGGTGGAACAAAATTATCCTAATCATAAAGTGAAAGATGCATTTGATCAACCCATAACAGCCTAGTGGTGCCAAATCTGCATATCAGTATGTACAGTATTTACTTCCGAGTGTGGCCCACTTGGCTCATTATATGGGCCGATAAAGTGAAAGATGCATTTGAACAACCCATAACAGCCCAGTGGTGACAAATCTGCATATCAGTATGTACAGTATTTACTTCCGAGTGTGGCGCACTTGGCTCATTATATGGGCCGATAAAGTGAAAGATGCATTTGAACAACCCATAACAGCCCAGTGGTGACAAATCTGCATATCAGTATGTACAGTATTTACTTCCGAGTGTGGCCCACTTGGCTCATTATATGGGCCGATAAAGTGAAAGATGCATTTGATCAACCCATAACAGCCTAGTGGTGCCAAATCTGCATATCAGTATGTACAGTATTTTACTTCCGAGTGTGGCCCACTTGGCTCATTATATGGGCCGATAAAGTGAAAGATGCATTTGAACAACCCATAACAGCCCAGTGGTGACAAATCTGCATATCAGTATGTACAGTATTTACTTTCGAGTGTGGCGCACTTGGCTCATTATATGGGCCGATACGGGTTCTTAGATTCACATAAGTCTTAATATAGATCGGTGAAAGAGTTACCAAACTTTTGTATTTGACATACAAAGCCCTGCACATTTTGGGTTTCAGTTTCCTAATACGTTTTATTATACTTTATTTGTAAGGGAAAAAGAATTTATTCCATTACTTCATTAAGGAAATTGCTTTGTTTCAATTAATAGCAGAAGTAAAAGTTCCGTTTGTCTGTGAAGACTTACTATAGGCAGAATTTTAAATTTGTAAGTTGTAATCATAACCATTCACAAAGCCCGAGACTTTTAACATTTTAAAACCAAATCTCTGGTTCTTTATGTGTTTGCGTGCTTTAGTCAGTTTCTTTATAATATTTCATCTATACCCATAAAAAGCCTCACTAACTACAACTACCATGCGATGATTTCCTATCTAATTGGAGCATTACCCATAGCATGGTTCCTATTATGAGTCATTACCAACGACATTTTGACAATTTTAACCCACGCTCTTAGCATGGTTAGAATACTTGCTTACAAATTCCACTGGGTTAACTTTACTTAGAGATATATGCTTAAGTGCATGTAAACTCCCTGGTTGAGTAAATTAGTATATTTTCTATATCTCATTAGTGATAAAATAATATATATTTGTATTTAAGAGTTAATTGTATGAGAACATTGATTTTCCCTCTTTGATATTCCCAATTTTTTCTAGCCCTCTCTAATTTAAGTAAAAATATTGGTTGAGTTACCTGTCACTTACTTCCAATTTATCAGTCATTTCGTTCTGAATAAAGCAGCGAAACATAGATACTATTATACCTCGTTTTGATAGGTTTAGTTTCATTTTGGTGTAATGCGTTAGGTTAAATTAAATCATATATCGTTACAGCTTTACAACTCATTTCGTTGATTAAAACTGCGTTCATAACAACTTCAAATTCACGTTCATAATTTCAATCAGTGTCAAGTTTTCGACATGTGGCCTTTAATTTAACGAAACGTGGCGAATAAACAACAGAGTGACAAATTAGTTTTCAATTTAACACGAATAAAACTTATATATCTGACAGACAATGAAAATGATATAATTCCATGTCCAATTTACTGACATGTAATTAAATCATTTCCACATTATGCATTACACTTTTAGAAAACAATCCGATTTCTTATCCATAACTGTATAAGATAATTTATTGTTTTTAATACTTCGCATCTTTTTAGCGTAGGTTTAGTCATTTTAGAAAAGAAACTTTTAGAAAATTGTGGTTACTAAATAATTGAGGCAATTTTTCACCGTATTATAGGTATATATATATATATATATATATATATATATAATGTACTGTACGAAAACTTTCATAAAACTCACTTCCCTAACAAACCGATATTAGTGTGCAAAGTTTGTATCTAAACAGGAATTACGATATAGCTAGACTGAATGTATCTCACGTACTAAGACACATTCTGTCTAGTTCTGGGTCCCCTGGTGAGCAATATGAGATAGCATGCAAAAACTAGCTATTGATTTATAACCAGCACTTCCTACTCCAAGCGGTCAGACAAAACAAAAACTAATAAATGCTATTTTATTCGTATTTCTTGATATTTGTTATTCTTGTAATAACTCTTATATGATTTCTTGTCGTAAGCTCTCAAAACAACTAGTGAGTAAATGTTTTATTGCTTTACATAAACTTTAACTGTAGCATAAATTGTGGGGGTTTTATAAAACAGTTCAAAATTTAATTTACTTACAAATTTAATAGAATAACATTAAATACCTCTAGTTCGTGTCATTATTCATCTTTCTGTAATTCATTAAAATAAGGTGTACTTAAGGGTTCTAATTTAATAATGTGACTTACAACCAAAATAGGTCATTTTGTGGGGGTGAGTCAAAAATTTTTATATAAAATAACTGTTTAGTTGTTCATATAGACACCCCCAAAGTAAACCATTCATTCTCTATTAAAAAGAAAGTTAATAGAGAGTTAGTAAATCGATCAAAACTACTTTAAAGGTGCGCTAGTATATATGAACGGAAATAAGTACCGCTGGAATTGCAATAAACTTCTAAAAATAGTTGGTTTCTAGTACATTGTTAATAACTATACTGTTTTTTTTTTTTTTTTTTTTTTTTTTAATTGAATTTATGGAAACTTTTAACAGACGCCATTTTTTCTACATTAAAGAAAATAAAACTTTTGCCCTTCTTATTTTATATTACCTATTCAAATGTATGTGGAACATATGGTTTCTTTAGCTTTACTTGTTTTATAGATAATAATTTGTTAATAAAACTACAAAATGGGGGCTAGCGGCTAAACGAAGTGGATATTAGAAAAAACACTTATTTTTAATTTTTAGCTATCAATTACACACAAAATTTGAAAATACATACATAGCCTTCGCAAACTTTTTGTTACACCCTGTATATTAAGGAAATGCTTGTGTAATGATAGTTCTATCCTATGTACCGAGTAACTAGAAATGCTTGCTTGGCTGAGGTAATCTGATGAATTCATGTAGTGATACATTACAGAATTATTTATAGTTTTCCTTTTGTTTTAGATGCAGAGGGACTAATATTCATATGGATATAAATCCATCCAATTTCAAATTCTTATAAATAAAAAGAAATTCTGACCTTAAAGTAATAGATTTGCTAACATACATCCAAAGAACAATACATAGTTATATTATCCGAGGCGACAAAACAAAAAGATGTGAATTTAAAGTTACTTTCCTAAATAAGGGTTGGTGTTCTATACATCATGGTGTAAATAATGTTCTGCTACGCAAAGGTCTATTTAATAGAAACGCCGTACACATGTTTTGTTTGTATCATTGTGGTTCTATTAAATAGACCTTCAAGATGAAATATAACAAGATAAGGGTTGTAATTTGAAAACTGAAAATTATCCCCTTCTACCCCCTTAAAACGGGGAAGAGGGGGTATTTTCTACCCCCAGAAAGTCCAAAAAGTATTTTAATAAATTTACTGAATGTTTTTACATTGATATCTCAACCCGTTTGGAATATATCCAGGCGTAAAAGGACCTAAAATGTACCATATATATTTATATATATATATATATACTAATATATATAAATTTATGATTATAAAAAATTATATAATAAAATTAATGAATAATATATTATAGATTTAAGACTACACAACCAAGGTGGCGTGATTATTGATTATAAATAATATCGCATTTATTGTAATAATTAATGATACTACGGAATTGAATACTAACTTAACAATATCTTATTAATTCCATGGTTTATGTCACTTTAATAACAGCCAATCATTGGGAGCTACGTAAAATTATTTACGGGATACCTAGTTATTTTCTTTTATTCTTAAATAAAATATCGATAATCAATCGTTCTAAAACTATCTTTGTCATAGTTATTGGTTTTCTATTATATTTTGGTTGTATTCCAGGAATATATGATGACGAAACAATTGATACCGTGAATCCAACCACTAAAATTCTAGAAACAGTCTCGAACATCAGACTATCAATAATTTGTCAAGGAAGCTACAACCAATGGCCTATAGTTTTATTTAAAATTTATTCACAATATTTATATACCATACTTACACTGTCGATGACGGGGAAAAAATTATACCAATATATACGAGAAGGAAATACCTTTATTTGAAGAGTAGTTATAAGTATTATAATATAATTAATATTTTTAAGCAAATGAATATTACTAATTCCTTTTTATATACTCTAAGCCATCGGTTTTCATACTTATGAGTATAACTTTGACAATATAAAATATCGGAAATAGTTAAAATTGGAAAAAATTGTGAACGTTATATTTAAGTATGCACAGAATAAATATTTTATATAATATTTTAGGGAATTAAATATTTACATCTTAAAAACATCTATATGACAATATAGAAGACATTGGTACCCACTGGTATCCCTTAGTTTTATTAACGGCATCAATTAAATTATTATTATATTAATTACGAAAACGCAATGTATGATTAACATACTTATTATAGTAAACTAATATTAAAAATTCCACTTGCTTTTATATTCACCGTTCAAACCATGATTCATGTCCTATAAGTGACAAGATTTCTAGACATATGCTATTAGCGTTCTTTCAACGAGTGTCACAATAACATACCTCTTTGTCTTTGTTGTTGACTGCCTCTTAAGCTGTAGACTTTATCCCATGGAGCATACTCCAACTCTGAGCCCACTCGTAGTAACTGTGCCAGTTAAGATGTCTCAACATCTTCGAAAGAAACAGAAGTAGGATTATACGTTAATTCCCAATAAATTTTAATATCTTACATCCTCTTAACTTTTATATATCTCAGGTAAGCATTTTTTTCTTTTTTCACTTTTTAAGTACACGTTAAACATAGAATTAACAAAAAACTTACAACGTTGTATATCTTGAAAATAATAAAACAAAAATCCTATAAAATTCCAGATTGGCTCAAGGAAATGAGCAATCTTATTCCTGAAAAAGCATCTGTAACGTGATATAACTTGCATGATTTTATAGGAGCAGCTGACAACAACAAGTCAACACTTTTACTTAAATATAGTAAAGGCTACTATATTCAACGGCTGAATATATAAAATTAATATTCATTCTTAAAACCAAGAATGCATAATAGAAGGCAAACGATATATGGGTTTAACCTAACATATGTGTTATAAGTAAACCTAACTATGAAAAAAAATTATCTTTAACTATCATCAGTTTAATAGTTCTATTCTTGTTTTGTACAATGAAAGAAAGAACACAAAACGAAGTAAGTTATAAAATAAACTTCGTATAACTTAGTAACTTTGTTTTTTTTTATTAGGTTTGTTGTGTTTGGTGCGGTTTGTTATGTGTTGTGTGGTTTACGATATGTGTTCTAGTTATTGATAGTACTAAGGTAAAGAACAAAAGAATTTACAATACAATCTTTATTGATCAGAACCCCATTAGTCATAAATGTCAAAGATGAAAACATCATTAATAGCATCGTCTTTACTGATGAATAAGCATTTCATTATAATGAATATTAAGTGCTTCAAGTATCTAAAAATACTCCCAAGGCAATGAGGTGCGAAATGGGATTCCCCAAACTTAATAGTACTTGACTGTTATTTATAACAATTTAAATAAAGTAAATATTAATTAATGCCAAACTGACCCAGAGTTTGTGCTTCTTTCTGTGAATACACATAAAGTTAATGTCTCTCCCGTTAATTTTTCTCTCGTACATTTAATCATTGTATGGCCGTTTTTGTGTGAGCACTAATAATAAAGTACGTCCCAAAAATTAGAAGTGTCATCTCCAGTGTTTCCTTTAACATTCACAGGTCGAAGATCCTCTTCCTCAGCCACCTACATCTGCCTTTGATGTTATGTTAAACTATTATACTTCTTCTTAATAGAATATTGGTTTACTTAATACATCTACGAAGTTAATATAAAATTACCTTTTTTCTTTCGCAATCTACATGTGAGTTGAAAAATTAGAAGACATTCGGAATTATTCTAGCTTGCGAGGAGAGAATATTGACAATTTTACGACACATACATCACCTTTTATGTATTGATGGTTTTCATTTGCGTAAAATATTTTACATAATTATGCGTTATAAATTACTGTTCAAAAAACCAAATACCTGTAAAATGAAAATTAATTTTTGCTTAATGTTTACAGGAAATGGAAGAATTGAAAGGGAAACTGGAAATATACAGGGATTTATTACCGTTTATAACAATTGGAAATGTTCTTAATCGTATGTTCGATGATGTGCTACTAAATTGACAATCATACCATATGTTTTGTTTTTTAATATGTTTTTTTAACTAAATATAATTTCTTGTGAGCTTAAACTAATTTGTAGATTTCCTTATGTGTTCTAATGTTTGTTCTTGGTATGTTTCCATATTATTAAAATTCACAGCAAAGAACATCCTTAGGCAGAAAGTACTGGTACTCTATTTGGCTAAATCTTTCACACAACTTAATTGTAAACTTTGGTGATACTCCGGATTTTAAATAAATCACTACATTGGTGCTGAAAATATCTTAAGACCGTTATCACCTATTGCCTTATACCTTTTTTCTCAAACATTTTATGACAATTAATAGTGATATAAGCAACTACCGTGTACTGCACGAAGTAAGATATAAATTTCATGTACTCATCCCATCTTCAGAAAATGTCGTTGTCGATGTGTCGTCCGGAAATTAAGTTTGGAAGGTTATAACATACTGCAGGTTTCTCCTTTGTGCTTACTTCAGTTAATAATAGTCATTTTACTTTCAAATAACATCTAATTCTTTTTTATATAATAAAATATTTAATTATGAACGATTATTTGTATTATTTGTAAACAAAACTTGTTGTACCTTTGTTTTCTAAGATAAATTTAATGTACATTGGTGTGTGAAAGGAAATATTTATGGTAGTAGTTTTATCTGGTAAAATTAAACTTTTAGTGTTTAATAATAAACTATTGACGGAATAGATCATTGGTTATTTAAAATTTACGATATTTTTGATTATTTGTATACAACCTCCTTTACATTTAGATCAAGGGCTGCACTATTGCTATTAAACCCATTTAAAAGATTTATTTATGATTGTATAATATATCAATCTTAGGAAACAATAAAATAAATCTAAGTTAAAAAAATAGAAATATTATGTTTAAAGGGAATGTCTAAAATTTAAGTTTATACTTTTCACTCACGTGTAATTACGTTATCTCTATTCAAAATACTAAGCACATTAAATAGAATTATAACTATCTTAATGAGCCACTGAGTTCATGTTCTATGTTTCTAACACTAGATTGAATCCTATGGCCTACACCTAATTAAAAACTTATTTACCCCTAATACTGTTAATCTGAGTTAAAAATGATTTGTGTATTTTTGTGTTACTAAATGTATTATTGATAGTTATATAAATTATGTTTCCTAGAAAATTTTTATTTATTCTAGTCTCCTCTTTAAAACCGTGATAGCCATAGAGTTTATAGTCGAAGGTGAAGATCTTAGATTAACTTTAGTGTCAAAGGATTAGGGGGTAACAGTTCAATAAGAGGTAAAAAAGAATATCAGAAACTCACTTTTGACTGCAATAGACTTTTGACCCACCTCTAAGTGGGTAAGGGCCATACACTTTAATCTTTGACACAATATCACTCTATCTTCATTATTTATAATAAAATATTTTATCTGCTGCTATTTAAGACACAGTGCTGGTTAAATTCCACATTTGGTGATACGCTAATGAATACAAATATTTAATTTAAGGTTAGGTATATATAATTGCCTATATTTTTAATAAAAATGCTCTTTTTCCTATTGTGGTAAAGAGATTATTTATTAATATCATCTTAAAAATTGGACTTACTAAATAGCCTAAGGTTATAGTCTTATTAAATTACCACTGCAGGTAATCAATAAAGTACAAGTCGCAAAAGCAGAAGACAAAATGTTGCAAGGTTTCGTTTTAAAACATCATATAGATAATTTTTTATTGTTATTACAACTATTTAAAGTTAATTTTTAAACTGCATAATAATAATTATTAAAATATTTATCATTCTAATGGTATTATTCGTAATGCATATAATTTTCATTGTGACTGCGATATTTGACTATAAATAAAAGTCACAGTAAAAAAATATTTAAAATTAGGTATTCTACAAAAGAATTTAATCTTGATTCTTAGTAGCTATGATGGGGAGAGGGTCCATTAGCGCTGCAAATAATTCACGTAACGCAGGTACTGTTTTGTTTCTAAATGTAGTTTAGTATTACTGTATAATGCTTTCCAATCTACTTACAAGTACATATCATTCAACTTCTCTCTTTTCAAAAAGAAATGTCTCTTACAAAAAAAAGCTTACAAGCCTGAAACGCTATTTAGTTATATATACATTTATATGCTTAATTCATTACATATATATATATATATATATGCTATATTGTCCTACAAAAGTATAAATCTGTAATACATACACAAACACTATCTTCCATTAAAGATTGTTTTTTGCAGTGAAAGTATTCTGAAAATAATGCAATTTTTCTGAAATTTGCCATTTTACGGTGAAAACATAAATCGATTAATTTCTTGAAAGAGTAAACAATGGCAAATCTTCAAAAAAAACCTATTTTCTTCACAAAATTGTACTATATTATAAATTCATAAACAGTGTTAAATCGTGTATTAGCTTTATATTTTAAGATGTTATTCTCTCTTTCAAAACCGGAGATATGAAAATTGGTTTACCTTTATTGTATAAGAATCATGGAAAATATGTAGTTTATTTTTTATTTAATATCCTCATACGCATAAAAATTTAAACAAGCAAAACATCTTTGATCGATATGTGAGCACGTAAGTCTGTGACCCCATAAGCATACCCTGGGCTGATTTCAAATAATTTAAAATGTACAATGCAATAAAATAAATCCAAAAACTTTCATTTGAAAATGTTTTATTATTTTTTCTAAAAAGTAAAATCATAATATAATATTACGTTTATTAAATTCTAGAGTTCTTATTTTAAGAAGCATTTCAAAAAGTGTTGTGTTGCTTAATTGTAATAAAAACTAGAATAAGAATATTCAGATTATGTTAATGACGTTAAAAATGCCACCTATCATATATATATATATATATATATATATATATATATATATATATATATTATACATTACGTTTATCATGGTTGGTACAGATAAATCATGGACAAAATTGGGAAGTAATATGTACTAAATGGAGTATGTAAACACTATACTAATCAATATCTAGCTGTGGTAATCATTACAAACCTGTCATAATCAGAGGTTTCCTCCTTCCAAATGACCAACAGACTGGCTAATTCGAAGCGGTACGGAGTCTTATATCTGAATGAAGATCAAATGTCAATAAATAATGTTGTAGAAAGTGCAAATTTTCAATATGCCCTATTATTTGAATAGTTTAAAATACAGATTATAATACTATATTCCTCAAAATTTAATGATTACTATATTTCTTTAAATGTTGTATATAAATTTTTTAACACTTTCTTCGCAATACATAGTTTCGTTTTTTACATTCCGGAGTTAAATAGAAATGTTAAAAAATAAACTACATAAAAAATACGAGTTTGGCGATGAAATATCCTTTTCTGTTTCTATATTATCTAATAATGCATTGTTATGGAAACAATATAATAACCTTACTTAGAAGTTCGTCTCGCAACAATTTTATAGCAGTGTTAGAAAGAATTTTTATAAATTTTACATTATACACCACATTGCCTACATATTTATACACAATAAGCAAAGATAACTGGCTAGTAAACTGGGTAAATTAAATAGTGTAAAAAACAGTAAAGGTTACAGAAGGTAAATGTGTATATAATGAACTCCCGCCCAGTTTAAGTAGTATAATCATACAAATAGCATACAGATTACTGCATAACCGATACTGTTGCCAAGTCTATTACAAAAGGAGAGATCACATTGTTAGTAATAGGGCTTTTTAGTTCTCGGATTAGTCCTTGTATGAACTTTAACACAGATTATGAGCTGTTATAACATTTCCAATGAGGCAATTGTGTTTTTACAACTTTCAATAATCAGTAATATAATTTTTGATATTTAATTTTAATAACTAATAAGAAAAATGTTGGTATAACAATGTTCAATAATTTTCTGAGCGTTAGTAAAGCAGGATAAAACCAGCCATATTAAAATGTGGTATATGGTAAAACCGTTAAAGTTAGACTAGACAAGTATTTTCCCTTGTACGTAAATACCCGGAAATCCAACGGCATGAACACAATAAATAAGTTGAGAACGAAAATGTATAATAGCACTCATTGTGCGGGAAAATTTAATAGTTGAGGTCAGACTTTAGTTCAAAGTGCAAATATTGAATAAACTAAAGATATTTTCCAATAAAAAATAATTGAAAAAAGTACAAGCAGGAACGAATTTTAATTACATTCGTGCCTTCATTACATAACTCATTAATTTTCTTTTGCTTATTCTAAATGCCGATTCTAGAATAAATATAAAAATTACGCGGTAGATTATTTAAGATAATAAATTCCATGAAATGTTTAGTAGGATAACAAACAAAATGCGGTATTTACTATGTACTCGTATATTCATATTAGCCGGACAAACACCAGCTGGCGAAGCAGTATGTTGAATGTTTAGCCTGGATATTATGTTGACATTGGATCATCCCTGTGATGGATTCTGACCTCATTTCGGTCAACAATATTGCAATATAAACATAATGTACATGTTGTAACTGCAACTAGAATAAGCCATTTTTGAAATGTTTCATATTCGATAACTTGTTTACGTTATATTAAACTCTAATAAAAATTGCATATTATTAACTTGTTATATAATTAAACGAGCGTTTCAAAGAAATCGATTAGTAGTACTCTATGAAAAATACTAAATAGTATGTTCAAAGGATTTGAATGGATTTAGTTTATATTCTGTATTTATTGTTTACACTAAGATTATTGATTGGCAAAAAGTGGTTTTCAACATTTTTGTATCTTTGACTCTAAATCATTCTTCAACATCCAAAGATTTGACTCTTAGGAATTATTTACTCGAACGTTGTTCTTAGTTTCTCTCATTTAGAAATACTAAAAAAATTTATACCAGGTAAAATGTTTTATTTTTAAATATGGAAGTATTGTGAAGAAAACACGTATTTTCACGGACATTTTCCATTGTTTAGTGAAAAAAAAATCATTAACAATACGTTTCGAGATGTGCAATCTGATCTCTTTTTCAGGTAAAAAACTAATCTAGCACATGAATACAAACTAGGTTAATTTTATAAACAAATCATACCAGAGCATTGTGTCAAGAATTACAGCCACCATGTTTTGTGTCCACTTTACTGACTCTAAAACACACAAATAATAAGAAAAACTGAACTTGACACTAATTATTAAAACTGAAATGCAAATTAGAAGTCATAATAGGTCTGCATTCAAGTATTTGTAATCAAAATCACTACAAATATATTTTATGAAAATATTATATTTTACAAAAACATAAGCTACTTTCCAGTTGCTAAAGTTTTGGCAAAATTAACAGCTTCAGATGAGTTTCCGAGTGCCTATCAAGCACCTCTGAGTGGAGTTTGATGTAGTTTCAAGTGGCAGCGAAAGGTCATCAGGCTATGTGTGAGCTGTGATGTAAAGCAGTGTGTTGCTTGGATCGATGGTTTGCTACTACAAAAAAATTTAATATTGCTTATTTATTTCTTTAGTTTAATCCCTTCATTTAAATTTATTCGTGTTTCAAACGAAATCGGAAAAGAAATATGCAGGATAAAAGCGAGAGCTATCCATGAAATATAAAAGCTTACACTTACCCTATTTGAGAAAAAAGAAAGTGTCTCTTTAGTTCAGTCACAGTGTCTGTGATTCTCTATCCCTTCTATATTGGACTGTTAAACTTTAATCCTTTGACAGGACCAACGCACACCTCCTTTCCATGCAAACCCCAAGACATCAAAGAATATTTTAGTGACTATTACTCGCTTATTCCCTAACCCTTAATACGAGATTACATATAATAGAATTACACCTGTTTACAACAAATTGTGTCTACAGTTATTCTTTAGTGCATCGAAACGTTGTTTAAGCCATAATCGCTGTAACAGCCAACACGTACCTCCGCATCACTACAGCTTTACTCAACTCTTCAGCAATTAATCTACACTGTGACATAACTTAATCCTGATCCCTGTATAAATGCGATATTTACTCATGATGTCCCTATAGTTAGTACACGTGTTGTAAAAATTAACGCTAAATTACTTTTTGCCCATTTTTCGATGAAGACGTGTTTTTAATAGCAGTCGAGTACCAAAGACCGTTATTCCAAATAGTCAAAATTCAGAAATTAGGTTGTGAATAAAATTATTGTTGACTCCTGAAACTTTCACAAAAGGCAAAAGAACGTATATATATATATTATTTTTTTTTTTTAATTAATTTGTAATATTTTGAAATATTTTTAATTTAATGAAATCAAAATACCAAGTATTATAACAATTAATATCTCTGTTGTTCCAAAGGGTTTTTGTACACAACATGAATTCCTTAATGGGATAATAATTTGAAATTAATTTGAATATATAGCATTTACTTTTAGTTGTTGAATGGAGATACGTAATTACTGTATTTAAAACAACGTGTAGTTAAATTAAATATGAAATATTTTCACTGATTACATGAATATATTTAGGACAGACAAGCACAAAAATTCGGTAAATACTGTTGTTGAGATAAATCTGCTGTCGCTGAACTCTGACACAGCATACCTTACAACAGTACAGAGATGGATTCCACGAACCAGAAATAACGCTCTCATTGAAATCTTGTGTAATATTAAAGAGCTTGTCTTAGAAATATTCATATCGTGTATAACTGAGGAATCTTAGGTCTTTTAATAATCTACGTAAATACAAAAAAAGTTTCTTTTAGTTACGTGAATAATAAGAATCACGAATCATGCTCATGAATCAAATCTATAACCGTGTTTTGATACTCTACGCTTCTTCTTATTTTCGTAATAATCTTATCTCGAATAATTTCTAATGGTACCTGAAAATAAGGGTACTTCTAAGGTATTAATTTGTTGCCGGGCACATATGAAGAAAGCTACTACGATAAGTAGCTACAATTTTGTATCATTTTCGAATGTTACAATGCTAAACCAATATCTATAAAACTAATTGTACTATATCCTATTTCTAGACGTTAAATATTTTATGCGAAATTCGTATAGTTTGTTTATAAATCCTATTATTTGCATTATATAAAGGGGTTCTGACTTCTTGAAGACTGAATGAAAACGTTAATTGCAAAATATTTTAGTTTACCAAAGATTTTATTCAAGATCAAAAACCGTTAGGTAAAACATTTTATATACAAAATTAATTAATAAGTTAACCTTTTATTCAATATTCAAAATAAATCATTCATTATGACAAAAAAATGTATTTATTTATTGATAGGTATTTTCCCTTGTCAATATTTCTTTATTATAATTATAAAATTCGGACTTTAAAATATTACTATTTAAAGATGTACAAATTTACTGGTATTAATGTGTCAAGTATGACAAAATTTAATTTTTGAAGCACGTTATTTCTATTGTTGCTAAACCTTCCAATTCATTAAAATGACAAAAGTCATAAAAGCACTTTCAAAGTTCCTTTTCAAATGTAAGCAAGTAAAAATGTTTTGATTTCGTTGGAGTTATATGTTCTCAATAGAGTGGACTCAAAGTGAATGGACTCGCTGCGAAGGATAACGAAGTGCACTCATAATAAACAGTACTTTATGACCATATTAATGACGGAGTTTCAGCACTCCTCCTCACTATTACCTTTGCAGTATTCATTTTATCCCGAGTCATTCATATTTATCGTTTTGTGGGTTCAAATATACACGTATTATGTCAGTATCATTCATGGTAAATGATTTACTATGAATATATTTAGTCAGTCAGTTTTATTTATTCCTTACGGTACATTCTGTATACGGACAGTGGGTAATTTCCATACACTGGCTAAGTATAATGGAATAAGAAATATTTTCGAAAATAAAACCATACATAAGTTCAGCTACATCCTTTTAGGAAGATGTTTAACCGGTGGAGGTGTAATTTAGATACATGTTACTACACTGTAGATTTCAGGTGGTCCTTTTGATTACAGTTATTAAACAAATTTAAATGGATGTTCAGGGTGAGAAATACTAACTTTGTTTTTTGAGACTAGAGAGTGACACTAGGACAAAATATAAAATAAACATAAACTCTATACCACTTGTGTTATCATAATTTAACAAAAACCAGTATAACCGTTTTATAAATTAAACATAACTAAGAAAAGCTTACAAGCCACAAAAGGTTCAAGAAGATAAGGTCAATAGCGAAAACAATACCCAGAGTAGAATTAGTGGATAAGGGATCAATAGAATCATAAGCAAAATGTCCATGAATTTTCTACAAGTAAATGGTGTTTAATATTAATTATATATCTAGTAGGGTAGGTCTTAGTATTTAATATTCAGTAGAAGACTCCTTGTTTTCTTGAGAATAGTTGAGGGCATTCCTATGAGAAAGTGTCCACTATACCTATTGTCTGTCTGATTGCCGTCCAGAAGCGTCCCTTAGACGCCCGAACATACAGTTGTACCGTAGGAGCCGTTAAGGAGGCATATTCGGTTGCGGTCGCTCACCCCTTTAATATTGTGTTAGTGGAAGTGTCAACTCTGGTCTATATGTCCATTTTTTCTCGTATTCAATATATATATATAGTCTCGTTGCTCCCATCGGAGGTGACAGGCCGATTGCAGTAGCTTATCTTCACTTGTTCTTACCCCGATACCAGTGAAGGTTCTTAGTGAAAATGAAATTCTTACACAGATCCCACTGAAGCTATAGATATACTGTTCGAGCTCAAATTCCTCCTCCCTCTTTGGATGAAGGCAGGCAAGAACCAAGATCAGCATCGGTAAGTTAGCATCTATCTTCAAATTCACCCTTTATACCTCCTGTCTAACCCATCCATCCATCAACGGATGTCTTCATATTTTAGTTTTACTTGCATCTCTTTGTGACTGTAACATTTTGGTCCTCCGTGCCATATTCTCTTTGTCTCTTCGAACTTAACAAATGTTGTACTTAGTGCGTTAGAATACGAGAAATACAATTACACATCACACTAGCAAGGATGAAAGTGAGAGACTGTGTTCTCGTACTCGTGACTTGTGCTCGGAACTTGCATTCTCTGCAGTGAAAACACATGGACTAGACTCCAAGTAGCGTTTAGCTATGTTTGAACTCTTTTCTTCTTTCTGTTCTCAATTTTTTATGTACTAATACCTCCCCCACCTGACGAAATTCATTTTTTTAAATAGTATATTTATAATTTGATTATTTTTAGGAAAACCTATCACACTAGGTGCTGGAAAAGTTTTATTATTTTATGTACGTCTGTGTGTCTATCTTTATATTTCTCCGCACTCTCTAGACCAACTATCTTATGCTCTATATACACGACCAATATCGATAATAGTGCATATCACTCAATGTGACTTTGGCTGAGCGTTATATAACATCTACATCGTTATATAACATTTACAGTTTTAACCATTATGACAACTACAAAACTGGATTACTATCATCTCTCAAGTACGTAAATCCTCTCCTGATTTAAATTAAATGGAAGATTACATTTTTGGGAGACTCTGCTTTTTTATATAATCAAATATGTTTTCTTAAAGGATACAAACTAATGTTGATGCTGTGATATTCATATGTATCAGTCTTATAACTTTAGGGCCAAACTGTTTTAACTTTTTTGTTCAATAGAGTATTTAGAAAATTTGTATGATTTAAATTTCAAAAAAATCTGAGAGTTAAAAGCTTAATATTCAATGAATCTTGTAATTATTTTAATACATTATACTTGGGATCAGTGTGATTAATTTTCTGCTCATCATGTTATATTGTAAGTTTTAATTTTAGGGAACTTTAGCAAAAACATTACATTACAGATTCTGATCAGTTTATATATTATCAGTATGTTAAGAGAATTTAATTTTACTTTACTTTATTCAAATTTTACATATGGATTTATTGTTATAATATCTTATATAATATTCTTACTTGCATTTGAATTTAGACATAATATTTTTTACATAAGTATAAAAACCATGAACAAAACTTTATTGATAACTAATATGTAGTGGATTTATTTTAATCTATAAGTAATACAGGCTATTGTAGACAGTTCTATATAAAAATGTAATTTAATTTAGGTTAACATTAAGACTTAATTTATTTAATCCAACATGTAGCCGCCATTGCAAGCTGATGGATTCGTGTGTTTCGTGCACTAATCTTTATGGCCTTATCTCTTGTCTACTATTGCACTGCGTGTTGCTATGATGGAGAAGATAACATAATATGTATATATATATATATATATATATATATATATATATATATATATCCTTTTGAATCAAAATAATGTTTTATAATGTACGATTTGTTAAAATAAATAGATTCCACAGAAGTAAATAAATTACTCCAAAAGTCGGATTTTAAGAGAAAGGAACTTCACAGTCGGTGAACACGAGAAGACAGCGGCTTTGTGCTTAGAGCACTTAGTCTTCATTACGAATGTGCCGTCTGTGAATAAGTGACTGAGATGTTTGTTTAAGATAACTTTGCCAGCGTGCACTTTTGCATCTTTATCTGGTTTCAAAAGTTCTAAACAGTTACGAATCGTTCTAAGAAGATTATAAGATCCGGATTTTCGGTGACTTCTCACATTTTAATAGAGTGCACGAGAAAAAGAATATTCTACCAATTTTGAAAAATGTATATGAAACCAAGGTGGTCGATTTCAATATGCCTACTACTTCTTGAATTTTGTAAAGTAGTAATGGAGTATTAGATTATCGTTCAAGATAAAGGAAACCAGTTTGTTCACAAATTATATTAATATTATCAACGCCAGATGTAGTAAACCTTTTATCCAACATTTTAGATCATTATAAACAAGTGCTTCGTTTGAATTAAAATTATATTGTAATGCCTTTAAGAACTCTAGTATAATTGTAACCACAATGTTGTTTGTTTGTAGTTCAGAGTTTATGTTTGCAGATTCATTTCAAAATTCTTAGGATGAAAATTATTTGTGACAAAACAAAAGAAAAACAATACAGTACTACATAAAATAATTCGTACACACAACTTCTTATGTACGCTTTTTGATTGGAACATTTTTTCGTGAACAAATTAATTATAAATTTCATTTAGTTTTCAGACACTAAGTTAATAGGTCAACCTGTTTCCAAAACGATTTATAGTGAGGAGTTGGTTCACACGTCCTAAACACTTTTTAGCAACATGCAGAAATCAATAGACTAATGTCACTAATTCGATTTGTTCAACAAGTAATTATTACACCCATACAAGTAAACTGTTAACAGCAGAATGCGACCTTCCGAATAGACATACAGAGTGTCTATTTAAAATAATTCCATCGAATTCAGTAAGAAGTTGTGTCAAAACTGGAGATCTGAGATTTTAAAAATGTAATATAACATATTTTTAAAGGTATATTAGACACAAAGATGTAGCGAAGTTTGTTTAAAAGAAACATTTTCCTTTTTCAAAAGTGGACAATAAAATCTAAAGGGATTAGGTTTTTACGCAAAACTTATACAAAATATATTTAAAAAACTGGAAAACAAGTATATGTTTTTTATTTATTCTAAAACTAGCTGTTTCCCGCGGCTTCGCACGCTTCTGTTTCAAGTGAATTATATTTCCAACGGCGATGTAGAGTTTGACCTTGTTGCGACGATCAAGAAAATCTGTCAGAAGTGTATGTCTATAGCCATTGTACACGCACAACGCACATGTACTTTATTAAAAAGTGGTCTAACACTCAAGGTTTAAGTTCAGCCAAAAAATTTTTTTTTAAGACAAATATACATAATAAATTAGCGCCTTCAAATAGTGTTTGGCAATTTAATATACGTAAATCTCTTGTAGATGCAGTTTATAATGTACAGGCGCTTTGAAAAACCTTTACATTTTGCAGCGCTGCCTTGTGTTAAGTTACATCAACGGGCATAGCATATAAACCTTCCCCGTGCAAAAATACAAAACATACAGATTTTCATAACGAACGGTCAAATAGTTTCTGATTCTATAAAGTACAAACACACAAACATTCATTTATATATATATATATATATATATATATATATATATATATATATATATATATATATATATATAAAACGTCTTAATATTTCTTAAGACTTGCTTATCAAAAAAACATATTATATAACTAAAAATTTTAAATAGACTTACCTCAAAAATATATGAGGAAGTTATAGAAGTTCTTATTTCAAAAGACTACAAAACTTTATTTTGAAATTGGGTCAATTTGATGAAAGTTTGCTGAACTGTGCTTTTGAAGTAATGCTCTACATTTTCTAAATGAATAAAAGTCTTTTTCTATCTATAAAACAAAACAAATAAATAGTCATATTTTAAATTTACTTTTCACTGTGCGTTTACCCAGTATTAATTATTAGGTAAAGAAGACAAAGTTACTGTCTAACGTTTTAGTCTAAATTTAAAGATAATTATAAGAGATTGGCTCTTAACAGAAGTAGGCTTATCTGACATGATATATATATATATATATATATATATATATATATATATATATATATATATATATATATATATATATTGATCGAGATCGGAACAAGATCTAAGCAACTATGGACAAATAATACCAAGGACTACGTTAAAACACAATAGCCATAGAAATACATTTTTCGACATATTTTATTGATCTATTGAGGTAACAAATAAAAATCATCATTGACGTGGGAAATTTAATTCAGTAGAACCAGCAGTAGTCACACCATGCAATGCCTACTAAATTGCGCCCAAAGTAGCAGTTAACTGCTATCAGTACTTATATAAAAGACAAATTAGTCAAACGTTTGTTATACATTTGAAGACTGTTATGAAAACCATCTTAGATGTCTTTTGACAGAAGTATGATTCTCATAGCTTTGTATGTAGGTACGTATCGACTATGGATAAAAAACACTAAGACCGGACTGAATTAAAATGACATAAATATACACTTTGAAATATTTTTTTTTTTATTTCGAAAGAAGGAAAACTCAACATTGCCACCGGAAGTATTATTTACACGAACCTGAAGTGGTAATGTGTGTGAAAACCTCGAGTAGCTGTTATTAATTTATAATTTTTACAAATTTGATGGTAACAGAAGTTAAAAATTATATTAAGAATATAGACTTGTTATTTTTTGCAATAATTACTCCTGGCTAGGACCACTGATCTTGCAATAACATTCAGAAACTCCAAAACATTAAACATGAAGATGAACATGAAAACTCCAATAACATTCCGATATTCATTTATTTATAGAACTTAGCTAACAGCATACAGTAAATGAGTTTTTAACCACCTGTAAAAGTCAAAACTCATAAGTAGGCCTATAATATTTGATACAATTTCAAACAGGTGATGATAAATGTTTATTATTATTCATTTTATGTTAAAATAAAATTTACAAGTGTACTACTACTGGCATTAGGTTTCCTTTGTCTGGTTTTATTTTATTGGTAGTGTAATCAGCTATAATGAAATACCATAATTTATTACATCATAAGTGTGTTACTAAATATATGAAGGAATACTTTAGTTTTTTTTCCTTAGACTTCTGGTTTCTCCAAATTTGTCTAAAATAGTTCAATTACTGTAATCGGTAGATATATTAATTAATCAATTTCGTGAAATATTGGAGATAAGATTGAAGAAATTTCAGATAAACTTAAAAAACCGTTTTACTCTCCAACTTCAGGATCCCATATTAAAACTCAAAGATGAAATTTATCAAAATACTAGCTGTTTTCCCGCGGCTTTGCACGCTTTTCGTAACTTTGCCCGTGTATGTGAACTTCTGGTTTAATTGAATTATATTTACAAATCCGATGTAGAGTTTTCCTTTTTGCCACGATCAAGAAAATCTGTTTATGTTTATAGCCATTGTGCACGTACATGTACTTTATTATAATGTGGTCTAACACTCAAACTTTAAATTCAATCTGAAATGTATCTCAAAGACAAATATACATAATAAATTAGCGCCTTCAAATAGTGTTTGGCTATGTAATATACGTAACTGTCTCGTAATTGCAGTTTATAGTGCGCAGGCGCTTTGAAACCTTTTTATCTTTTGCAGCGCCGCTTGGTGGTGAGTTACATCAATGGGGCATAGCTTATAAACCTTCTCCGTGGAAAAAATACATATACGTACAAATTTTCATAATGGTCTATTTAATATTTTGCGATTCCATAAAGGACAAACATACAAACATTCATTTATATATATATATAGATTGGAATATCTTTCAGTGACTATCACCCAGCATTGTTTGGAATGCCACTTAAAGAGAACATGCTCATGGTTTCCCTATGTTTCACAATAAAGTTGCTATCCAAGCCTATTATGAATAATATTGATAGTTCAAACGCTAATTAAAGAACAAAATGTACACGCCTCTTATTACTTTGAGTTTTGTTAAACATATCTATGCAAACATATTTTATAAAGTAACAATTTAATTTTAAGGTCTTTCTATTACTCGAAACGTTTAACTCTTTGTATTGTATCACTGAAGGATGAAAAACGTCAGGAATATACGTGTTTCCTTTTTATATTTATTTTGAAATCATAAAGTTAAAATGGTAAAATTAATATCACAGGAGCGTGTGCCTCGTTTACGTTTTCGGTTGAGCAGTGACAGTGGCTTCCTGTCCTTTCAGAGTGGCCGTTAATTCTAAAATTCCAACCAGTCACAGGTTAAAACAAAACACACATTTTCATTAAAATATTTAAAGAGTGCAGTGTGGCTTTAACACATTCATTACATTTTGAATGCTTTTAGAGGACTTTTACAGTTGGTTAAAACCTCATTAAATGCTGTTAAATCTAAGTCCATAAATAAATTAATATCGGAATGTTATTACAGTTTTTATGTTCATGTTCATGTTTCATATGAAGTGAACATTAGTGAGCGAATTCCATATTGTATTTATTTATATTTAAGTTATTAATGAGTGAGGATAATAACCCTCACTTCCATTAATAATTCCACTAATAAGTGGAAAGGTTTTCTTTATGACTAAAATATGTAATTGCAGTGTTAGTTAAAAGTTTAGAGGTTAAACCCCAGACAAACAACCTTACCTGAATATCGTTCACTCAAAACGTAAACGGAAAGGTCATTTTAGGAATAAGTGCAATGAGAAGTCAGTCCAGCTTCTCTTCATAAGGGAATAAAACACTGAACAAACATCGAGGTCTAAATTTTACTTCTGAAATATTTGAATTAATCACAATAATAATTACGAAATAATTTAAACATAAAATTTCAATTATGTAGATCAAAATTATGAAACTAGTTTTCTATATAAGAGGTTCGCCCTGCAGGCCGGAAAATTATAATGAAAACTAAATTTAAATCATTTTGAAATTTGAAAATTGATTCTTTATGATAATTTGTAGTTAGTATAATATTCGCAGACAAGTATTGTAGCATTATGTTATAGTCCATTTATTATGATCATTGAACTACATTGCTTCTAGTTTTGTGTACTACATCTGATACACAGTAACCTACAGTGCTACAATAGACATTACCAAATACAGGTTACCTTGTCACCAAGCTATTGTTTCACTTCTGCAAGCTTTAGTCTGTATTATTCCTTAATGTTTGCAAATTGATTCACTAGCGTCTGTTAATTGATTTCCATTTGTAGTAAAAGGGCTTAGAAATATATGTATATTTACATGACATGTTTTATATTACCACATGTCGTGTAACATGCTTCAAGGAGGTTTCAATTATGTAAAATTTATATTATACATCTCATTTCAATAGGCTGCATACATGCCTTACTATGTCACGTGTTAAACTGTCAAATTATTGTACTTTGTGTGCTTTTATATATACAGTTTAACACGTGACACATATATATATATATATATATATATATATATATATATATATATATATATATACTCTGCAATTCCCCCATGCTAGATTGGTTTCTCACAAAACCGATGCAAAACTTTCGCTAACGCTCAGAAAATCGCATTGAGTGCCATACACCATTATCAAACTCATATATAAACTAGCAGTTATCATGGTTTCGCATGCAATTTCTTGTTCCATAAAAATACGTCACGGTGGAATTTACTGTGTGGAAATCACTCGTGAGATAAGTGATGGATAATGAACAATATTCCAATTCAAATATCCGTAAGTTTTAATTTTAGAGCTCTAAATAATACCATAGTACTTGATTTACATTAGGCGAGGGACAGTAATCCTGAATTCGACGTCTGTTAGCTTTATTAATGATCCTATGATCAATTTGAAACATGTTACAGTATATAAGAGGAACATTTTATTCCAAGTTTGTGCGTCTTTTCAACAAATTAGTAGGCTAGGTATTAGCTTTTAAGTAACAGGAGCACAAAAATCTAAAAATAACTACATAAAATAAAACAAATACCTCAAAGTAACATCTGCTTATTTCGTAAGCGTCCCATTATGCAGTTGTCCTCGTTTGTATCCTCAGTTTTAATTCTTTTTAATTATAAATATCTGTAAATATAATACACAACAGGGGGTGCTTTACTCCCTAATGTCCTTAGTATTTTACTTGCACAACTTTTATAAAACCTAACAATTTTTCATTTTGATTGCTTTGTGATTCCATGCTCAATGCTTAGAGGCTCACTGCTCTTTCTTCTCTCCTATAACTATATTCATGGAGGAAATAGCTCCATTGAGTTGTGTTGCTGCTCGTCCTTCCTCTTCTTCATACAGCTAATGCAAATATTTCGTGCTACAATGACAAAAAACCACGTCTCGGGTACATCACTTTCACGTATCAAGAATTTCAGTCTTCAATAGAGTTTTATACCAATGTTAATATCCAGAATATATAAAATTGTTTAAAATGTATGCCTGGTATAATTTATATCAAATATAGATAACATTATGCCATTGCTGTTTTTAGTATACTACTACTCTTTCGATTTATATTTCCTTTTAAAACGCCTTATTGGTTCATTTCGATTTTAAAAACAATATATAGAAAATCAGTTTCAACCGTTATCAGGTAATAATATTATCAACGAAAATCACTGAAACATAAGTTTTCTAGTATATTGGTCATTTTATTATTCTGATGTACTACGAAGAGGTAGACAAACCGAAATTATTCAGAAAACAAATTTGTACATGTTCCTTTCAGACAGAAGAGAAATTATATCAGGTTATTTGGTGATAATAGACTTGAAAGATGCTAATAAATTCTATGGTTTTACATACACTATTGAACTTACTATGCAACCTATTTATAAATGAAGTTTCATAAAAATTTAAACGCTACAAATGATATTTCTCAAAATAGCTTGCTACACCATACATTCAGATTGTTTTCACTGAGTGCGGTTTACTAGCAGTGTTTTAATAATAAAAGTTCTAGGAAAGTATAGAAGGTATTAAAACGCAAGGGTGCACTGAAATTAAGTATTATCACATATGTTTACTGTATGAATAAACTACATATATGAATAAATCACATATTACAATTTAATATAACTATTCTCAGATTGCTTAAAAATGTATCTCTTCTTCTGTATTCTCGTTGCCACCATTATTAATAATAAGACCAATATAAACATATTTGCTAACGCTCGGCCAGGGCTTCATCATAGAACTCAGTGTGGCTTATATCAGTATGCACAATGTTATATTATTTTTTCATATATTTGTAATTTTTTGTTATATTTTTTGTTAGGAAATACGGTTGGGCAGACAGAAGTAAATGAATTTTTTAACAAATAACACTCAGACAATTACTTTTTTGTATTTGGGTACAACAAATAACTTAAAATGTACTCCCCGTATTTTGTAATTGGGCAAAAGTTTACTCCTTATAAGGATATGTTAATACCGGTCAAAGGAAAATTGACATTCCTTCTAATTCAAATGTTCTAATAGTCGGATAAAACATGGAGGGAACATATACTATTTTATATATCTTGGAGATATATTATCAATTTTGTGGGGTGAAAGGTAGTGAATCCTATCTTCGGGAGGCTGGAGGCATTTGATATCTGTCTGTTTGCTTATTTGTTCAATATCTTGAAAACAGACTGACCTGTAGACCAAAAATTGTGCGTAAAGTTTCATTATTATATCAGAAACCCAGAGTTATATTATGGTGTATGTCACTCCATAAGATTTGGCCAAACATCATCGAATACATTTACTTTGATCTTATTAGTAACAATGATGCCAACGAGAATAAATAAATTTGTAAACCAAATCAATTCATCCATAACAAATTTAAACGTGTCACATAATAACAGATGTAGATGTAGTCTGACCATCAAACACAAGCAACATACTTTTATAGTAACTTCGTGTGTAGACTTTAATTATTTCAATCCTAATACGAAACCCAATTTAATGAAGAGATACGCGAATTTAGCTTGTCATCAGACAAGATAATAGCACTATGAAATCTCAAAAATAATTTCATCTCTCTTACATAGTACACGGTAAATTTAGCATGAAACTGTATTTCTATATATAAAAGAACATATTTTATGTTGGTGAGACTGTGGAATTTGGTTGCGCATCGTTGAAATCTATCCCTCGGTAGGGTGACAAATATTATTTTTGGTTTGTTAAGGGCTGTAATAATTTGTAAAATTTTCTGTATGATTTTCTGAAGTTCTGTCTGTATAAAAATTAAGTTTTGAAATTTCCATTGAATCTCTGAGAAGCCTGTTACTTGACACCTATTATTGTGTATTGCTACTTTGTATATTCGAAATGTTTATACGAGTATCTGAACATTATGTGCTGACATCAATAGGTTTTGAATTAGGATTATTAATATTTGTATGAAATGCCAAATATAGACTTCAGGAGTCTTTCAGAAAATCACAAATACAGGTGTTGCTTAGGTAGGCTGTAAGCGTAGCTAAAAGTGGTATACTATTACAACGACTCTATAGTCATATTGAAAATTGTATATTAAATAAGTGAGAGCATCAGTCAATTAAGATATATATATATATATATATATATATATATATATATATATATATATATATATATATATATATAATTTATACTATGCATATGTAAAGGTCGAGACAAAGTAATCGCGTCGACTCTGACTTGTTTAATTTATCAAATTACTCCAAAAAGCCCAACCAATTAGTTTAAATCATAAGGGCCCTTAAATAATAATTGTAAGTGTCTTGTTGTCTGGGTATGTTCAAGATATTTAGATTTAAAAGTGACTAATCTCTTAGGTTAGCTTCACTTTGTAGCTTAATATATGAACAAAGCCTTTGTACAATTTAATTACTCTGTTTTGTGCTGCAAGCACAATTACTAAAAATCCTACGGTCTTTCAATTTACGTAAAGCTTATTATGGCAATATTCCCCAACTTGTGGCAATACCCGAATTATCTGTATCGCTTCTATTAGGCTAATGTATGTTCTAGTAATATTACTTGTAATATCAATACAGTTTTAATTTGGAATATACTTCAGCTTTGAGTCTATGAGGCTGGATTTTTGATCTGAGTTAGAGATAACACAGGTAAAAATTATGTCAATGACTGTAGCTCATTTTCTAATCAAATCTGTACTGTATCGACTCTCACTCTATTATCGCACAGCCCCAGTAGCCTATTATAACGGGCCGAATAAGGCTTCTCCTTAAAAATAAACAAACAAAAAAGCAAATACAAATTTTTAAATGGAAAGATATGCTTTAGAATCAATTTCAATGTAAGATATAAAAAGTTTTTTCGTCTCCTATTAAATTACTTTAAAAGCGAAATACTATAAAAATATTTTTTTTACTTTTGAAATACATATTACTATCAAAATGAATACAAAAACTCCTCTACATTTATACGTCACTCAAGTGATAAATACTAAAATAACTATATATATTTACGAAAGTATATTAGTTAATAAGTGTATATAAATAAAAAATAAAAGCTCAATAATAGCTGTACCAATTATAATGATATCTGATGTGTTCAAATCGACTTTTGAGCCTGTACAGTTTAAAAAAAATATTTAAGCAAGTATAAATTTAAACATATTATATTGTTTTTAAGGGTATTTAAAGCCCTAATTAAAACTTCCCCTTAGTGTGCAGACCTTAGCAATTTCTCTGTGTCAATAAAAACAATACATGGTGTCCACATTATCATTAAAATCGGTAAGAATATTTAATTCTATCTTTTCATTGTTTTAAATTAAAGAAAAGTATTTGTTTTACGTTTTTATATCTTGAAACAGCTCATGAGGTTTCTGGTGTCAACAGCGATGAAATTTTCCCTATAATATGTAAATTATACGTTATTCTCATATTATATCAACAATCTTTGCAAATTGGCACAGCCTCTTCTCCACGTAATTAAATTTAAGTATATGATCCGGAAAATTTCCTAACGCTTTTAAGATCGCTAAAGTCATTCCTATATATAAGTCTGGCCAGAAATCACAACACAGTAATTATAGACCAATTTCACTCTTGACATCAATTAATAAGATTCTCGAGAAATGTGTAAAAAATCAGTTAGCGAGTTACCTAAATCAATTTCACATTGTAGCTAAAGAACAGTATGGTTTTAGAGAAGAAAAAAATACATCCGATGCTTTAATTGACGTTACTAAATTAATTTCACATAAAATTGGAGAAAAAAAAATGTTATAGTTACATTCCTAGACTTAGCTAAGGCTTTTGATTCCGTTGATAGAACAAATCTCATTAGAAAACTGGAAAATTATTGGAGTTAAAAACATCGCTCTTAATTGGTTTAACAGTTACTTTAACAATAGAACCCAAATGGTTTCTATCAGCAACATTAATAGCGACACCATACCTGTAAGCTATGGTGTAGTTCAAGGAAGTACCCTAGGACTACTTCTGTTTAGTGTTTACATAAACAACATTGTCAAAATTGATTTAAAAGGGAAATTACTTCTATTTGCGGACGATACGGCCTTAGTTTCAACTGGTGACACTTGGGAGGAGGCATATGACCACGCGTCCTTGGATCTCATGAGAATTAAGAATTGGTTTTGACCACAATGTGCTGAGCGTAAACGTTGACAAAACAAAACACGTACCAATTTTCATGAAGAACGATCCAGGACCGAGGCAACTGAGGATGCACTCCTGCGGTGACCACCGTGCGATAGCTTGCGGCTGTGGCACTATTGAGCGTGTGGAAACAATACAAGTACTTGGGAGTAATTATCGATCGGAAGCTAAGTTGGGTTCCACACGTCCAGTATGTAAAAAAGAGGCTTCGGACCATGATTTATGCATTCATGCAGCTGGCGCAGGTTCTGTCCGCTGGTCAGTGTAGGGAGGTTTACTTCGCCTATGTACAGTCGACGCTTGCAGTACGGCATTCTGGCGTGGGGGGCGGCCTCTTCGTCTACTCTCGAGCCGCTGGCGGTTGCTCAGAGATCCATAATGAAAGTTATCCTTATGAAAAACAGAAGATATCCTACTGAATTATTATTTGAGCGGTTTCCTGTTTTAAATATAAGACAGCTCTTTATTAAGTCCCTATTAATATATATTCGTAATAATAAAAATACAATGTTCCAAGAAAGTTCCCATACATACTTAACAAGAAATAGAGTAAATTTTGGATTTGATATTCCCAGACCGGCACACATTTTGGAAATTAATAATTAGTCTTATTTAGCTCACCAACTTTATAGGAATCTCCCAACTGATGTACTGCAGGCCGAGGGTGGTGGTGCTGCTGCTTACAAGCGGAGGGTGGGCGAGTGGTTGCTCGGCCTGGGCTGGGCAGCAGCGGAGGCGCTCATTCAGTCGCCATACACATAATGGTAAATTGCACACACGTTCGTTCACTCCATCACAAGCACACACACACACACACACACACACACACACACACACACACACACACACACACACACACACACACACACACACACACACACACACACACACAACCAAAAAGTACGGTAACGCGCGTCCTTGCACCTGTTCTGTGTCATAATATATGATTGGCTTGACTAGCTCCGATTATTCTGACAGTAACGTATATAACTTTCTCTTAGTTCTTGGATTAACTCTCTCCTTAGCTTTATTAATTAATAGAATATCGTAGATTGTCGTGTTTACTTATTTTTTTTTTTTACTTATATATTATGTAGGATGTATACAATGTTTTAGTTTTAAAATTATTACCACATTTAGAAGTTCATTTATTTTAATGTTAATGTAAGCTAGCAAAGTTCAATTAAATAAGTTTATTAGTGCTGCTGGACTGACTTAAGAGTCTCTGCAGGTATTATTCCAATTTTCGTTTTACTATTTAATAAGTCAATTTGTATTCATGAATTGTTTGGAAATAAATAAATGAAATGAATGAAATATAGAGATACTAAAATACAATAATATGTACAGAACAACCCGTCTGTAATAAGAAGAATTACTTAAATATGTTTTATGTATACATTCCCAAATACTACTTTAAAATTTTATCTTTATAACGATATATACCATAATTAGCTCAACTTGCGAGTTATGTTACTGTAAGGAGTAAAAGAGAAAAATATATAAAAAATTTATAAAATGAAAAACTCTTTCATTCAGTAAGCGGTTACCCTGCACCCTAATAACTCTAACTGATAGCTGTGTCTGTGGCACGAGATTGCTTTTAGTGAGCCGCGCCACTTGCCTCTCCACCTTTCCTCACTTCTTTCTTTGTAAACCTCAGCTAGTAGTTCTATCTGGTATTTATTTTATTCAGAGATTTCGCAATATTTAGTGATGTTGAGAGTTTCGTTTAATATTTTTGTAAAGAGAGGCTGATCTCCTTTTGAGTCATATTCTAACCGTCCTTGTAGGCGAGTGGTCTGTGCGAGAATCTTATCAAATAGAAATAAGGACAAGAGCCAATGCAGTAAAACTACAAACAGTATTGATAACAAGTGCAACGGACATACATACAGGACTATAACTTGTGCTATCTCTAATGTACAATTAATATCCGATGCCTTAATATACTGTATCACCAATCACATCAAAAATACAGAATAATTAGTTTTTTAGATAAATAATGTTGATTTAATTGGCTATTTTTAAAATATACCGTATTATTATACGAAAACATATTATTTTAAGTTTTTAAGATCCGGAAAAATTATCATCTGTTTAAAAGTTAAATTCCCTTACATGTTGAAACGTAAGTATTTTATAATTAAATAACGACTCAGTCCCTAACATACATCAAACATCCGTTTAATATTATGCGGAAACATCCTATTTATAACTGAATCAACTGGTTGTGAATAAATATGACATATTTATACTCATCTGGAAAATTTAATTACTATACTAAAGTTATAACTGGAACTTTATATTAAAGAAGTAATTTATTTAATAATAACGTAGCTAGATTTTTAACCTTTAAAGTTACTCAAACTACGGTTCTTAAACTTTTTAATATAAAAGTTAAAAGAACAATATACTAAACAAATTTTTGAATATTTTTATATATCGACTGTTGTAAGATAATATAGGGTATTTTGTACGATTAATTTGCTAAATATTTTAATTCATAATTGGTGTTTTTAAGAAATAGGTGCCTACTTCTTTTTCGACATTTCTGTATATTTGGTGGTTGAAGAGGTAAAAATGGTGTCATATTTAAAATAGACGCCATGTACTTATATCCTAATCATAATAATATTATAAATGCAAAAATGCCTTAATTTGTTTGTTTAATTTCACAATAAACCAATTTGTACTGAAAATTCACATGGACATTTTTAGGGACCCTACTATGAATAATAGCCCTATTCTTATTTCAAATATCACTCAACCACACTGGTCTCTAAAGTAGCGAAAAGTCCCATCGTGGACTTGCTAGTAATAATACTTCTTATTTTAAAGTTTTCCTGCAAATGCTGTTGACAACTGAGTAAAAAAATATCCTGGCAAGAAAAATCAAAAATATTATTAAAATATGAATTTCAGCTTAACTATAGCAAATATTAATTATTAGATTGTAAATGTTATTATAAAAATTCATTCAATTACCTTTTGACTTAAGTAAGCTTCTAAGAGCTGTGCTTATATAAGTTATTTTCTTGATTGATTAATGAGGCAAATTCAATTATAGAACACAAAATACTGATATCAGAGTAAATTACAATAACCATAAAAACGTATTTTGACGGATTTTCTTGATCGTGGCAACAATGCAAACTCAACATTGGCGTCGCTCATATAATTCATTCAAACCAGCGGTGCTTATAGCTTTTCAAACCTACAAAATTGTGTACAAAGAAGCAGGTAAACTAATAGTAATATTTTAATTTTGAAAGTGATGATATTTGTTTGTTTTGCTTTCATGCGTAAACTATTCAACTGATTGTACTAAAATTTTTCATAAGTATACTTAAGGTCCCTGGTATGAATATATGCCTACTCTTATTTCGAAAATCCGTTTAGTCTGCGCTTTACTAGTTTATAATAAAGTGCAAAATCTCATCTCTTAATTTGTAAAATATTCATTTAAAGTTCCCGTTCCATGTAAATAACTTTTTATAGTAAACATTTATTTACGACAACCGGATAATATGTTTTATTAATTTAACTAGTATTTTCAATGCGATTAAATTTATAGTATCAAATCAACTGCTGTAACTACTGTTGAGATACAAAAAAATTAAAAGTGCGTTAAAAATCCACTTTTAAACAAATATTTGCCAAATATTAAGTATTATGTATCTAAAGCAACTATGTAAGTTCCCAATAAAGAAAAAGAATGTTTTAATACTCATCTTAGTTGTCTTTTACGTGGAGAAGGCTTATCAGACCTATGAACTTTGTAGGCAAAACTCAATTAAAAATATAATATACTTTTCCCATACAAGCCTACGAAATTGCGTGTGAACCCGTGGCTAATTGCTAGTTTTAATTATATAAATCATAAGAACTTTATTAAAAGAAAGCGTTGGTATAATATAATATAAAAATATACCTTTATTATATATATATATATATACACGTTATGAATGTATATAAAGGTGCCTGTGATGAATAAAACACAAGTAATATAATTAGTAACAGTTAGAGAGAATTAATCGCAATTTATATTTCGCCAACTTGTACGAAACTTGTCCAAGATTTTTTATGCAAATGGGTTGGCAATAATATTAGTATTCAGGTGAGTATCGTTGCGTAACAACATGGCAACTTTTCTCTTTTTTGGGTGGGGGGGGGGGGGGGTGGGGGGGGGGGGGGGTGGGGGGGGGGGGGGGTGGGGGGGGGGGGGGGTGGGGGGGGGGGGGGGTGGGGGGGGGGGGGGGTGCTTGACGTAAAATATTTGGTGGTGGCTCTGCGATTTTATGTCTGGATTGTTTCTTATAATACTGTCAAATGCGTTGCTAATTCTAACGAGTAATTCTTCTTACCTTGGTATCAACTTTTAACGTTTTATACACACATAGCTTTGATATCTGTCCCCATAAGAAGTAGTTCAAGAGGCGAATAAGTCCAGAGGCGATTCCCCCCGGGGGTGGGGGGGTGGCCAGTTTGATTGGTCCACCACGCCCAATCCAGTCTTCAAGAAATTAAGCATTCAAAATGAATTTCTAGCTAACTAAAAGAAAAATGAAGAGTTGCACAATCGTGGTTGGAAAAAAAATCATTTTTAAATCTTTTTTTGTAAAGGGATATCTTCCAAAAGAGCCGGTAAAATCATTTTTTCAGAAATTGTTCGTACCTTATTTCCTGTAATGGGGTTTTACCCTTTTCAAAACGAATGGTCCTACGAATTTTGTCATCAATAATTGTATCACCAAACATTAGTGTGAAATCTGAAGAGAGAGTGTGCGCGCCGCGTGTGAAAAAGGTTTCTAACGGAACCATGTGGATTTTCTTCGCTTCCATAAATGACTATTTCTACAATTGAAGGACCCGTTTCTTCCTCGTGAAAGTGATGCTTCATCAGTAAATAAAATTATATTTCCACCCCTATCAAGCATTGTCTTGAAGGCCAATGAGAAAAGTTTAACCGTAAAGGGTAATCTGTTCCGGCAGCAAATTTTTGTAGCCTTTTGCAGGTGAAAAGGATGATGTTCCTTCGTCTTTACGCAAGGTGCACCAAACACTTTGTTTTCCTTCAGATAAACCAGTGTCGATACGCAATTCGCCTCGTACCTAAGTACCCGGGCTAAAATGAATATGTTGAATCACTTGAAGTTTCATCATTAACGCGATGATGTGCCTACCGTTCAACCGAAAAACGAAATTGTTGGAAATGATCCATTCGTTCTTAAAAACTGAAACACTGAAGAAAAGGTTTTCGCATTCGGAATCCGCCTTGCAGGAAATCTTTCCTTATATTCACGTCGTGCAGCTTCCACATTTCCATTAGTATATCCGTAACAGAACATTATGTCGGCATATTCTTCATTAGAAAATTGAAACGGCATATTAACTTTTATACTGTATGAATATTTACACTTAACTTATCTGTATGACACTTCAATATAAAATATTCAAAAAAAGTTCATAATTGTGATTGTTTTAACAGCTGTTAGTACTGCCAACCTATGAAAATAATATTTTTGTTACAAAAGTTGTAGAATAACGTAAATTAATTCGCAATTATTGTTAAGTTTAAGATTTTATGATACTAAAGTTTTTTTTACTAGTATGTAATTCATTAGAAAAAATAGAAGAATATTTCTATAAATAAAATCTATACATAATTATTTTCAATAATATTTTCAATATTTAACATGTTTTCTCCAAATATTAGGATGTACATTCAGTAAGAAAAAAAAGTGTAACCGATTTTGTCTATTCTCCGTACGTTATTCATTTAATTAAAAATTTATTTTCTTTAAAGTTTTACGTATAATTTTTAGTGGCTTATTTTACATCATTATCTTAAGAAATTAATTCTTTACAAGTTTTTATAAAGAATTTTACGTGTTTGTTACATATTTAACAAAGTTAATCTACTTGAAACCTAAATGAAACTTGTTTTTGGACACCAAATTTTGCGTATTTCTTCATGATACTAAAAATTGCTGCAGCTAGAGTCTGGTACCAATTTTATTCAATTTTTCAGTTCAAATTTGCATAATATAAATTAAATTTTACGTCCTGGGTAACGCCCAAAATAATTTAATAGGGCTCCCTTTAACGGTGGCACTGAAATCTGGGCAAAATCTTTCACCCTGTATAGCTAGCTAACTAAGCGATTCTGGACCTATGTGTATATGAACTTTTTTCATTATTATTCACCGTAAGAACAAGTTCCTGACAGGTTTTTAGTTTCTCTCCGTTTCATCATGGGACACTCTGTATATATATAGTGCTCATAAACAACTCCCTTGTTTAAGTAGGTAGTTATTTAAGCTTCAAATGAAAATATTTTACAAATATACAGGTTTTATCCTTTACTTTACAGCAGATTGAACAGTTTTGCAGATCACAATTCAATCCCACAAACGTGGAAACGGGTTGATTAACTTCTAACAACAAAAGGCTCTCCTAACTTCTCGTCTTCCTTCTTCAATAGAGGTTAAGTTCCAATAATTAATTTTTTACTATTCCAAAGAAATGTTGTGCTTTAATACTTCAATGAACATTACTTACTCACTACATTACAAGTAAACTAAACATTATGCCTTTATAAGATATTTATTTGAACGCTGTTAATTTTTATTTATGTTTCTTTCCATGCAGTCTAATATTTACGTACAGTATGCAGTGCACATGATTTATAGCTAGTTGCTTGTTATATGAAGATATTTTAAAATATACAGAACGATTGTAATTGTAATTTTATTTTTTAAATAGATTTTTAATAAACAGATTTTTTGCAAGATTTATAGGCTTCGAAGTATCCAAAACCGGTTCTTAGCAAGCACCTGAGAGTGTTTAAAAAAATAATTACAAATCTCCAATTACATTTATTTTCTGAAGTTTTGAGATGTCAGTGGTATTTGGGTATTACATAATAGATTTCAATGTTTCGGGTTGTTATTTTGTGTTAACTTTTGTTTATGTAAGGGTTATAAATAATGAATAAGATGAGAAATGACCGAAATATAAGTTTTAAACCCTATTTACTTGTTTACCGTTGAAGAATACGTATAAGTGGGTTGCTATATCTGTTAACATCTATATAAATACGTCTAAACTTATAAATCTATGATTTCAGTAGGAGCGATTTTTCACGCAGGATTGAAAAAGACCAGTTACTACATTTATTAGTTTACATAATTAAATCTATACAATCGAATTATTCAGAATAGACGTATATTGTACACAGTATATTATACTGAGGGCTATCTTCCTTTAAGGTAGGTCTGAGGTTAATGTACAATATTTAGATGGCAATAAGTTTATAATAATTCCCATTCTAAAGCGGAATTCAACAAACAATGACTGAAATTTATTTCAATCATTTGATCGGCAAGTATTAGGTTTGTGTTTTATTGACATAATTACCTTTCTGTCAATTGTAATTAACTCTGAATTACTCTTTAACTGTTTATAGGATGGTTTTAACTATTAAATGTAGGCATTATATAATACTAGATAATCACAGATATTATCGTAGAAGCACCTATAATTAATTAAAAACAATTTATGAATTTAGAACCATTAAAAATTCATTGCTTCGTTTCATATAAATTCGGTATATATTAATTATGTTTGTAACTTTATCTACTATGAAATGACATTTTCATCAAACACAATTTTTAAATACTTTTAATTTATTAAAGTAGGTTGAATAATATAATTTATTCTTTCAATCTTTTGAATTGGTTTAAGCCGTCTGATCTATTTGTTTAATAACTAATTAACTATCAAATTAATAAAATCTCATCACAAGGACAGATAGAAATTAGACTAGTACATTCAAAAAACCAAATCTTTTCCAGATTATAAATTTGTATAACTGTTCCAGCTGTTGCGATTCATCATTATCATTTCATATCTGGTTTTATGGATAATGATTAATTTCACTTGTGAAAGTTATTAACTTATTATTCAAACAAGTACTAATGTATACTAGCGAACGTAATCATAGTCAAAGGAGAATAATTAATTTGTTTAGTTATTGTGAGAGTAGCTGACAGGTTTATGGTCAAACTAATAATTTCAGGGTGGAGGGTAAAGTTATGTAATATAACAGCCTTGTGAAGTGGGTAATAAAGGTAGGTTTATTGTATGTTAGGTTGTTAGTTTAGGTTATACTATACTATTTTAGTACGAATGTTGAGGTTAGCCCCATTTTACATTCCGTTAAGTGAAGCTTTCGAAATCGGGTAGTTTTAGAGACTTGGTTCCAGGAATGGGCTACCCACCACTAAAGCGTCTGATTCTTTATGCTCCAATGAGGGGAAGCTGAAATGTAGCTAAACTCTGCAAACGCAATAAATAAACTCTTCTTGCCATAGCTACGTTGTGTAAAGCTTAGGTTAGGTTTGTTAAAACAGGTTTCTTAATGTTTTTTTCCCACAGAACCAATCGTTATTACATACCATGGGAAATATGTAAACTGAATATCGCGTTATTATATACATATATGCATTTATATCCATTATATGCATGAATATATTCAAATGAACATATATAGCTATTATGAGTCACTAGCTATTATACATAATTATTGGATATTATATATAATAGCTGGGTTAGTTGAATTGAGTGAAACATAGGTATTCTAATGATATTACAATATCCAGCACTACTTTGGAAATGAATAGTTTTATTCTCGACTGAATAAGTCAATAAAATAATAATTCAGTACCGTCCATTACTCAACTGCCATTTTTGAATTAGAGGAACAAATTTATCGTCAAGATGAGGTAGCAATGGTTTCTTCACTGTCTCTTATTTTCACAAATATCTTGATGGATGAATTTAAGCAAAAGGCTTTGGCTTCAGCTCAGTTCAAAAGGAAGATTTGATGGAGGTAAGTGGATGATGCCTTTGTTATTGTTCCTCATGGAGACACTGAAATTAATTGTTTTATCACATTAATAGTATTTCTCCTTTCATCCACGTCACAATGGAAGTGGAAGTCCAAAACAAGCTTCCTTTTAGTAAGTGCATGTTTTAGAGTTAGTAAAGTTGACACACAACATGGTAGTTGTGATTTCTGTGACATAGGCGTGTCAAAACGCTCTGGTATGATTTGTTTATTTTAACCTAGTTTGTAATTATGTGTTATGTTAGTTATTTATCTGAAGAAGAGATCAGAGTGCAGATCTCAAAAAGTTTTGTTACTGAGTTTTTTGTTTCACTGAACGATGGCAAATGTCCGGAAAAAATTCTGTTTCCAACACAATCCTTCCATCGACAAAAATAAAAATCAAACGAAGAATGCCATTTTCTATCATAACACTACTTTTGCTTAGAACACAAATTGTATAGAATAAGACAAGGAAAATATATTATTCTATATTTGGAACTGTAAACGTGACTCTAATGATTACTCTCAGGGAAGTATTTTATGAATTAAAGTCATTATTTTAGGGTGAAACTTCACAGGCAGTGGAAGAGAAACATTTGCAAAGGAAGTCTGTTGAAAGTATATCTGCGGATATGTACACAAAATATCCAAATTTGAATATTTCACAAATTGTTTGTCTTCAATAGCGTACTCTACGCGTAAAGTATCAGTTTTTCAATTTTGAATGATTTACATTAATATTTACTTTATGATATGAATAAAAAATAATTATAAAAGTTTATATTGCATATATAAATACACAGTACATTTCATGCAAGGTTTGAGTAAGCATGGGAGGCATCAATTTACCCACAGTGGATAACACATTCCCACAGATAACGGCTCCCGTTAATGGACGAATTTGTACCATTTTCAATGTCAACATAAAGGTAATCATAGTGGATATTCACTTATAATTGTGGAAATAACTCATTTGCTATTAACTTAACATACAGACTGACAAACACAAATATACAAATCTGCTTTCATTATCAACCAGTAGGAGAGTCTCCGTTGGACGCTTAGGCTATGAAACTACTAAATACGTAAATTTCTAAATACGTATTATGGAGTTAACTTTAATTTTTAAATAAATAATAACTGTAAATAAAGTTGTTAAAATAAAAAAATATTGTTTACAATATTATTTAACGTGAATGCCTATTGATACCCAGCACCTTATATTAAAAAAATAAATCTCCCACAAGGCATTTACTTATACAATACGCCAAATTACCTGCTCGGAGGTTTATCAATAGCTCCAACAAGGCGAGAAGTACGTGAGCCGAAAGTTCGCTTGCCCTTTCTTCTACGTTCTATCAATAAAGTGAGGGTACATAGATTTCAACTTGGAGCTGAGATATTGTTATATTTTCCTTATTGGGACCCATCAAACTTTGCTTATTCTAATTAAAATATGTAATACGTATATGTAATATGTGTGTTGTGTTTATTAATATAGCAATATATATATTATATTTTTTTACTTTTCACGATATTTTCGATATTTTAGAATTATTAATTGGGTAACACCACTCAAAATTTGATTACCACAGTTAATATAAAACAAATATATTTAAAACGTAAATATTCGAACTAAAGTGTCCTATGGCACGTTATTAATATTTATTAAATTAAATACTACCTTACATTATTAATGTATGGTTTTGGGTAGATCACTTTAAAAATCGAAGATGACTATTTACCAACCTATGAATATGCAAAAGTAGATCTGTTATGTAAATTTAAAACCTGTTAATGTGTACAAGATTAGGTATTCAAAGACGTCTAAAGGGAAATTTACGTTACTAAAAACGTATCCTAAAATATTTAAAATTTTAAGTGAAACCGGATTAACTACTATAGTTAATAGACTCCTTTTCAGGTTTAAATTGGAATAAGAATCGTAATTATAATACGATTGTACCTCTGGTAGTTAAAATATAGAATATTGATATTGTATCCCTATAACAAATAATTATTTAAATTTCAATCGAACAGCTTTAAACGATTAAGCACTCTGGTTAATATTAGTGCAAGGTTAAAAAATAGGGTACAACATATATTGCAGCTTTTATTTAACATTGATTATATTGTTCTATTAAAACATCTAATTTAAGTACGTATTGTTGGAAAGATTTAGACAATTAAATTGCTATTTTCGTATTAACTACCAATTTCTATGATTTACCTGTTCAAATATTGTAACGGATATACTCTCACAGTTTGAAACATGCAATTTTAGCAATAGGTTTGAATTTTATTTAGGTATTTATATTTGATTCAGTTTATAAAACCAAATTTCACTGCAACAACTATTTCCTTAATTTCAATTATTAACAAAATATTGACATGTTCAGTAAAAGAAAGGTAATATGTTTATCTCATAATCATAAAGTATTAAAAACAGTCCAAAGAATTAACGATGAAATCAGTTAAAATACTGTATTAAAACTAAAAGGTAAAACTATTTTCATACCAAAATAATAAACAAATGCCAATAAAAAATTTGGAATACATTCTAATTAATTTGTAATTTTTTTAATATAGAACATATGCTATGCATAGGCTTTAAGGAATTATCAGAACGTTACTCACGTCAAAGCTTTTACAATAAACTTTACAGTTCTGAATGTAGCTGGTCAACTGTCATAAGCAGCAAGTTATATTTTATTCTAGCAATTAATAACCTTTACTGCGTGTTTAAATAAGTACATGCAAAATTCAAAATATATTTCTTATTTCATTATTGAGATGTTATGCGAAATGTGATCAGTCATTAATTTTCCTTTTATTAAACGATGATACAAACATAGTTCTTGACGCAACCCAATAGTGGGATATATGAAATTGAATTTGTTTAAGACGATGATTACCGGTGTGGAGAAATGAAAATAATTAGGTAGAAGTACGAAAACACGTACGGTACGTTTAGAGTAACAGGGTTCTCTGAGGTTGCGTTCAAAAACTTCAAGTATAAGGCTAATATGATTATCGATATGTTCAGCACATAGACATAGTTACAACCATTCAGAAAAGAAATATTTCTGTCCCTCTGCCATACAAAAGATAAATTACTCCTGTCATCTGAGTGATAGGCTTCATTGACGCTCAACCAAATGTCTTCGTTTTAAATATAAATGAGATTATTCTAGTTTATGTAAAAATGAAGTTTCTCTCAAAACTTAAATTCTTCAAATGAAATCTTATTCGATGTATCTTACTAATAATTTAGCTTCATAGTTAACCATGTCACATGTTAAAATGTCCTATGATTGTACTCAATTTTAGAATGTAACTATTTTTTTTATTTTCAATTTTTTTATTGCTGCTACTCATAAGACCAATCTAAATAAGGGTAATCATTTTATTTGAGTTTTCATTGAATGATCATCAATTTTATATTTTAAACTGTTTTCTTTTACCTTCCACATCAGTGAACTAGATGTCCTCTCTATTACAATTTCTCTGATTTTACATTGATTGAGATATCAATCTTTTATCAACATAAATCTTTTAAGGATACTTGGAAAAAATTTTTGGGGAGTGTAATAAACAAGTGACCGGGCAATTTCCAATCCAATGAGACCATATGTTACCACTTAACAGTTTGTATGTGCTCTAGCGTCTAGGTAAATTTTATGTTTTTCTCTTTATGTCATTTTAATGCTGTTAGTGGTTTTAATACACAACAAAGAAATATGTTCTTTATTTATCAATAGATTGTACCATTAAGGTTGTAAAATCTGTTTTCGGATGGAATAATATTTTAATAAAAGCATTTTTCCAGATCTTTAATAACTAAATAATATAAGAAAACTGTGAATAATTTTGTTTTAATTTTACCATACATGACAGGTATTCCAAGTAGAATATAGTGACACTGTATAATATGATGCATATTTAAATAGTCCTTCCGGCTCACGTGGAAGAAATAGGTAGATTTTGTAACCACTGAAAATATTAAATAATTTCTCATAGTATTTACATGTAATCCATTCCTCGAAAACCATTCAAAGTAAACAAATAATAAGATGAATATTAAATCTTATAAGCAATCCAGACACTCATTTTGTGTCTAGGTCTAAAGAAAAAAGAATAGCGATTTCTTTAGAAATGGCATAACAAGTTGTACGATAAACATAGCATAGAGATTGAAATATATATTTTTGTACTACGTTTCAATGCATGTCAGCATTCCTATAGTCAGTTATTGTGGTACTTACATATAATCAACATATCTACAAACATTCAAGACTGTCCTTCCGGCTCAGTCAGATGAATTAGGTATAATTTTTGACAGCTTAAATGATATAAATAATTGATATTATTCAGAATAATTGTTATACCTAGTTTGAACTTGTTTGGGATTTTTCGGACAGCTACAGTATCTACAAGCCTCGATATGTGTATCATAAAAATTAACTTTTAAACAGAGGGTGGTTTTTGGCTTGGTAGTCATTATTGGTAAAATTATGCAGATAATATATATTTTCAAAAATTTACCGTGAGGAAATTGCTGTACCCTATTGTTGTATGCAAAACCTTCCTAATGGGTAATAAAATGGATATAAATATTTTCTGGTACGGGTAAGCAAGATAATTGGAATAATTTTTTTATTACCAAAAACATAAATTGACTAGTTATATTTAATAAAAAAAATACAATCAACATGGCGCATACAAAACGTGGCACCATGAAGATATAACCATATAAATACTGTAATATTTTAACTTGTGTGTATCAAACTGATTGCACACCTGCTTATAGACCTTAAAATATTGAATACTTTTCCTGCTTTCAGGGAGATTCTATGAAATAGGCATGTGTATAAATATAAGACCAACATCTTCTGCACCACTTTAAAATAATATTTGTAAAACTCTAAAACTCAATACCCCCTGGTTCCTAAGATACCACTATCGAGGAGTAAATAATCGACATGGTTCAAGAAATGAAACCAAAGAAATGCTCCAGACTTCGTTCTTTTGGTTGCCCCTCATAGTAGCTACATAAACTAATTAAGTTGTTGGTGTTTCAATTCGTATTTTAAATCATGACTGGTGATAGTAGAATACAGCTGTGCCTTTACATAAATTAAATAATATTTAAATATATTGAGAATAAAATGAGTGTCCCATTGAATACCAGAAACTAAAAGGTTTGGTAAGCTGGATGATCAGTGTGGCTTTATTTTTTAATACAGTTTAAACAAATAAATATCAATATGCCAGAAGTAAAATCATAGTGTTAATGATTGAATGTTAAAACAAACATCTTTATAATGGTAGAACTTGAGACTTGTTTTCAATGAACCAATCAATTTTCAAACAGTATAAGCTTACCCAACGTGAGAAGTCAAGAGCGAGGTATTGTTTGCAAAGTTATTGTAAATCTGGCCTCAGAATATGACTTGGCTGCAACTTTGCTCTCACCAAACAACCCAACTTTCACATTTCTTGTATTATTTCTTTTTTCTTGTTTTAAAATTGAAAATTTATAATATTTAAAATGAAATTAATTTCGAAAGCATCATTTTTCAAGTCGGATGTTTAGACTGAGAGTTTTAATAGCTTTATATTTCATACTATTACATTACTTATTATACATGCAAATATATATATATATATATATGTGTGTGTGTGTGTATATATTTATAAGGAACAGTAACAAATGTACTGTGATATAATAAATATACTATAGGTATACTGGAAAAGAAGTTTAAAAGTGTACTTAATATTGCAGTGCTAATCTTCCTTAAATGTTCAACTAAACTCCAAGTAATTTTTTAATCCTCAGCGTATTTTTATGTTACGATACTAATCATAATTAAGGGTTTTAAATTATCTTTAGTGTTGGTTTATTTTATAGATCCAAAATCATTAGGTAGGCTAATATAACAAATGGCTATATTTGTTGTTGTTGTTTGCTTCTAGATAAAACGCAGCTGTACTTTTTAGAGCTGTGTATAGTTACAGTACTGCATGAAAAATTGTAATTTAAAATATTAGTTTAAAATTTTGCTTCTTCCTAAACATAAAAGCGCCTTTGAAAACAAAACTAAACTTCCAATTTTTACTTGAATTAACAAGATGCAATATATCTGCTGAAAATTAACAGGTTTGGGCAGAAATGACTCTGGTTTGTTTATTATACCAACAATATTTTGGTTTTGCGGAAACTTTGTCCTATTCCAACCTTATCCATCCAATAATATAGAATAATAAATAAGAATAGGATGAAATATCCCATCTGGCTGTCAAAAGAAAGGTAGATTTCACATGTAGCCCTCATGTCTAAATGTCTAACTTAAGATCCCATGTATTATTAGTGTAGAGGTTATAACTCTGAATTGACTATTGAATTAAATAAATCTACATGACATGTCAATATAAGCGTAGCATAGTGAAATATTTCGAAACATAATATTCTTGAAACGTTACAAGACAAAAGCTATTATGGGCATATAACTTTGTTGTAATAGGCTGGACTTCATTTAGTTGCTCATAAAACTAAATTTTGTTTTTTAAACATATTAAATTATAGCAATTAAATTTTATACTCCAAAATAATTCCAAACAATAAAATAAGAAAAGACTATATATTATTCAATTTGTTCTCGTTGCCACCATAATGAACCATAATACCAATGTAAAAACGTTAGTTTACATGTAACCAATAATTAATATACAAGGACTATCAAAGGAAAATTATAAACTATGAATGTAGGTCTTTAATGACTGAACTTTGTAATCCGATAAACGACTAACACCTTTTAACTCATTAAAAGACGAGGAAGTTTGCTCTTTCACTGAGCTAATTAGTGATATTGTATTGTACACACGCATCTGGTGCTGATAATGGAGGACTTTTCTCTGTTGATGATTTTAATAGGCCTTTAATTGAAGCAAATTAGGATCCATTTATCTCTGTAGCAAACTCTGAAACATACCATCAAAATATTACTGTAAAACTACAATTTATTCTATATGGATTTAACGATACTTTACAAATGATACAGATTAGTATTTTCTGTTGAACCCCTGATAAATCATGATGAGTTAGAAATAATATTTTTAAATTCTGTACGGATTAGTGTAAAATAAATCTACCGATAAAAATTTTGATTCTAAATTAATGATTTCCATCATTTTTAATCTTTAAAATCTCAATTTAAAAACTCATTAGGGAGCAAAATGTTTGCATTGATATATATATATATATATATATATATATATATATATATATATATATATATATATATATATATACGCAAACATTTTGCTCTCTAATAAGTTTTTAAGTTGACATTTTAAAGGTTACAAATGATGGAAATCATTAATGTAGAATCGAAATTTTATATATATATATATATATATATATATATATATATATATATATATATATATAAAGTAGATAGTAATATGGGGTTCCTGGCGCACTTTCGGAGCCGACCGAAAAGCAATGTAAAATACTGTTCAATGTACCATAAAGGAAGCTGAGAAATAACACAGCAAATCTCAATGAAAAATTAACCGAATCTACAGTCGTTCGTCTCCAAAAGCGATCGGTACATTACTATCTACTCTGTGGAATGAAAAATTAACCAAATCTACAGCTGTTTGCTTCTACTTTCTTAAGCTGTGCTTTGTAAAATGTTGTCAAATCTGCTACGAATAAAGGAAAAATCTTCGAAATCTTAATAAAATTTAATCAATTTAAAACATTTTTACTAAAAACATACTTTAATAAAAAACTTTTCTACTAAATAGTCACCAAACAACATGAACTCACCAAAGTCTCTACAATTTCTAGCATTAAAACAGTGCAACAAAGATGAATTCAGTGAATTGCCGGTTTATTCTCAACAACAGTTGATACCGTCTTTAAATGAAACAGAATTAAAAGAACTTGTAGAGTCTTTTGCAGAAAGAACGAAAACTGCACACGTGTACACACAAAAAACTAAAAAAGTAAGGGATTATATATTTAATATAATTACGAAAGATATTGAAAAGAAAGTAAAAAATAAACAAACATAGAGTTTTCATCGTTTTTTTTTTATGACATTTTTTCCCATATTATACGTTCTTTCAAGATAATCAAGACTTAATTGATGAATTTCTTAGGAATTTTTGTGAGTATCAAGATTTATCAACACAATTCATTAAAGAGCATTATAGAATTTTTCTTATAGAATATAGCCACATTTTGTGTGAAACAAAAGGTATTACTGTAGATAATATTCCATGTGATTCCTATGAAGAAAGACACCAACTATGGTTATCAAAACAGTACTATGACGTGGGGAGGGACTGCAAGTTTTAGAGTTAAGACTTTATTCTACAAAGTTAATTGTTATAATTTCTTTATCTTTTATAGTCTTCTTTCCAGTAACAATCAAGTGTAATTTTTCATTTTTGTTTAATTCTTTAATCTTTTTCTCATCCAAAACAGTCAAAAATCTGTTCGGCAAGTGTACTTTACAATCTTCCAACTCGGCAATTATTGTAAACCCGAATTTATCTTTCATTTTCTCCAAATTCATGATTCTATGTTTCTTCCTTTCTTCCAATTCATTTAACTTCTTATACTCTTTAAACTTACATTCTCCAATATCATTTAACTCCTTCAAGAACTCCATTTAAATAGAAAAAAATTCAAAGACGGAAAAAATGAAATTCGCTAACCTTCACTCAAAAAGTCGGGGAGAATGTGAGTAAAACCGCATTCTTTTCAAGAGGTTCTTCGTTTAATTTCTCCAAATGTACTATAAAATCATCGAGGATTTCTGGTTCAAAATCATAAACAAATTCAACATCCAGATAATGAAAAAATACAGGTAATATCTTTTCATAATAAACGTGTGTATCGATACCTACAAACCTAATGTATTCTTTGAAAAGGAAAATAATTTTGTCAATGGTTCCAAGAGATAAGTAAAAATTTTTATTCTGTTTTCTAAATTCTGTAACAAATTTTGTTTGCTTCTTGTCTCCATATTGCAATTTTGTAAGCAGGTTATTCAAATGTGTTAATTTATTTCGAAATTTCTTAGGTTTAGGTCTTTCTAACAAAATTAAATTACAACCTCTACAAACTAAATATCTTTTATCGATAATTTCTCCTCTATTAGAACACTTGTAACAGTTGGCATTATACTCTTCCATTTAAACAAAAAGATTTTTTTATAAATGGAGATTATGGAACTAAGTCTGCCGAGATATAAATTTTTCAACGCAAATGTTTATGTTTATATTTCAACTACCGAGATAAAAAGAAATGATTTTATTTTATTATTCAACTATTTAGGATATTTTGTCTATGATTACAAAGATTATTCCGGAAGAAATCGAGATTTTTCAACAGCGAAAGAGTATATTTTTGAAGTTTTAGAAGGAATGAAAGAGAATAATATGAACATCATCAATTATTGTAAAAGACAAAATGAATGATTGTGTCTTTGGTGTAGTGTTGTTAGTGTGCGTGTTTGCGCTATGGGGAATCACATCACATTCAACTTCTACGGTGTCTATTGTTTAGAGACTTGGCCCTGCACTGCTACTGTCCAACCAAGTTAATGGCTAGGAGCTGTAATTCGGGTCTTAGACTCTGGAATTTTTTTGTTCCCAAGTCTCATTTTTCTTTGGTAACTACTGTGTAGAAGTTGATGGAGAGATACAATTAGGGAATTTGTGTCGGGTGTTTTGTAAGTGTAATGTTGTATTAATGAATGATGTGAATGATGAATGTAATGAACGAATTAAGGAAGAGAAGGAATGTACGAATTAAGGAAGAGAAGGAATTAAGGAATGAAGTGGAAAGGTGAGGAAGCAAATGGCGCGCCAACCACAGTTGTCATTACTCGGCTTGTTCTATAGTCATTACACTATGGCCACTCGTGTAAAGACTTGTCCCCAACCACTGAACGACAACCATGTCTTCCTCAATAAAAAGCGCGCCTGAAGCTCTGGGATTTGAACCCAGAACCTCAGGCTTTGAAGGCAAGCGTCTTACCAACTGAGCTACGGAGAGTCTCGAAAGATATAAGCTATATCTCTGCTATATAAGTTGTTCTCACTTTTTACAATTAGGATTGCTAGTTTACAAGTTTATTAATAATTTTATATTTCAAAAACCACTCAACCGATTTTAATGAAATTTGGTACACATATAGTAAATACTTAACTCTTTCGACTTAACTTATCCATAAGGGTGAAATCATCCCCTATTTCTTAATATTCATAAAAAAATAAAAAAAATTATCAGAAAAATCTGAAACTTCAAAAACAAGCGAGTTCAACTTAAAATTTCATGAAAATAACAAAATTTTCAAAAACTACCCCAATCATCCCTTATCTTAAAACTCTTATATCTCGAGAACTATTGGAGCTTTTTTGCTGAAATTTGGTATATAGGATCAGTAAATATTAAAGTAATTTTTAAAATCATAACTTCCGGTCCAACCCTTAAGATGACCTTGGAATAGTTTTTTGTTAATATCATCCCCATTTTTTAAGATATTCTTTTGAAATTAAAAATGAATACTTATATCAATGTCTTTAACAATTCTGTAAAGTTTTAAAATTATCCGTTGAATAATAGTGAAAATAACGTGATTTTTACTGAATTTCTCTAATATCGTTCTTAATCACATCATAGGCTAAAAATTTCTCAGAGACAACAACAACATAACAAATCGCGTTTGTAACAGCTTTTTGAAAATCCATATTGATAATTATATCGTTCTTTGAACCAGAAATATTTGTCAAACTCTTTGTTGTATCAATGACATAAATAGGTCTATTCGCTAAAAATTCTTTAGGATTGTAAATACATTTCCTTATTATTACAGTAAACTTTCTTAAAATCTTGATACATCTGATACATGATTCTGAAAAGACCTCCGGAAATGTTTAAATTTTTGTAATTCATCTGGATAATAAGAACCGTTCAATTTTACTCTGATATTTTTTACATCCAAACTATCAAACTTTGAAGGATTTCTTTCTTGATTATTCTGTCTATCTGTTTGAAAACCTATAATAACGAACTTGGGATTGAAGATATTTCTATAAATATTTGTAATATCGAACGAATAAGTTGTTCCGGAAATACCTTTTTGTTCAATACATTGCCAATCTAGAAAATTAAACATAATGTTTTGACTTTTTGTAATTTCATCAATCAACCTTATTTTACTCGTGATTTTATAATCAATCATTGGAACTCTAATAAAAAAATCTGTAATTGTTATTTTTCCATCAACAGGCATAACATTTCCAGTTGCAGTCTTCAGAATCACATCATCGTCTTCTGCTCTTATAAAACTTAGATAAAATCCTCCTTTATAGATCGGAATAGTAACATTTTCAAAAAATCCTAATCCAAAATGAGATAAATTTCCAGCTGCTTCAAAAACACCAAATTTAAAATCTGATTCAAAGCCATTAGAAGTTTGAGAAATAACATCACTTTTTGAATACGAAATAGTTCCTTTAATTGTGCTTAATTGGCCACAGTTTTCGACTTCTTCTATCAATTTATTGTGTTTTCTTACTTCAATCTTAGAAAATAAAAACGGTATAAAATTATCGATTAATCTAACATTATCAGTTCCAAGATATGCTTGACCATCTTGTTTTGTTAAAGTTCCAGAAATATAAAACTGGAAGTTAGACGAGCAAAAGTTATCTCCAAAATCAATATTAAACTCAGTTCTTTTATTCGGTTCATTCAAATGTTGTTTACTAATTGGATAGAAATTTTTAAACTCCGCCCTTTCAATATCACTAGCATATTTTCTGTAGTCCGCCATTTAATAAGAGAAAATTTAGAAATTTTAAACATCATGTATCATTTTTTCATCGATCTAATGTACGTTTTTATAAGAAAAGATATAAATTTTAGTAAAATAATTAAAAAGATTAGAGTCATTTTTTAATGATCTACTTCGTCATATTCAGGATTCTCTTCCTTAAATTTTGCGATCTCGGTCACATATTTCAATAAAATTTGCACAGGATAGTAACCGCTATCTATAATATTGTTCCAATCAACTGTATCTTTATTTTCATCCAAAAACTTTATACTCAAGTGTTGATAGAGACAAAGAACAGACATATGATCTTTTAATTGATAATGTATATTTTCTTGAATGAACTCTGGGGACAGAGTTTGATATTTTGCAATGTTATACCAATTCAATTTGTTTACGTATAATCTCATCATATCTTCGGATAATTCATATTTTTGAGAAATGTCATCCCAATGTTCTTTTTTCAAATCTCTTTCGTGTTGCATGATAAAAAGATCGAAAGCACTGTAATGTCCCGCCATCTCTATTTATTAAGAAAAAATTTCAAAATCAAGTTTTTATAAATTGACTCTTTTTTGAGTTACATTCAGCACATTTTCCCGAAATTCTTTTAACTCCGTTAATGTTTGCATAGTATTTTATATCGTTTGTTGCAGTTTTTTCTTTACATCTCACACAATATATGAGCGCCATTTATATAAGGAAAATTAGTCATCGTAACCACCTAATCCATTAAATCTGTTATCAATATTTTCAAAAGTTTTATTAACATCTTCTTTAAATTTATTAAAGTTTTCTTCTAGTTTATTTACTTTATCGAGATATAAAGAGTATCGATCATCTATACTTTTAAGTAATTCATTATTACGTGTTATTTGCTCATTTAAACGTGTACCAAAATCTTCAAAAAAGTTTATTTTCTCATTGAAATGTGTATCAAAATCTTCCAGAATTTTGTTAATTACTTCACCAACTAATACATTAACACTATTTTTATATGTATTAAAGTTTTCTTCTAGTTTATTTACTTTATCAAGTAATTCACCAACATCGTCTACTGATCTTCTATTTCTGGCTTCTAACTTGTCATAGACTTCTGTTGTAAAATCTTTAACATACTGTTTATGATTCTCATAATTTTGTTTTAGTTCATTAAACATTTTAATAGGATCTTCTAATTGAATCATTACAACAACATCAAATGGATTAATTCCTTTACTAACACCGCTAATTCTTTTTCCTTTAAAATCTAAGGCATTTTTAACATTCGGATCATGTAAATCAACAATATCGATGTTTTCTGATAATTTTAGAGGTTTTAAAATTTGTTCTTTAACAACAACATCATGTTTGTCAATACCAGGTCGAACACCGACAATTCTTTTCTTATTAGCCAAACTAACATAATTCTTTTCAACTTTGATCGCTTCAGTAATTTCATCAGCTTTTTCGATGTGAGACATTAAATTGGTAAATAATTTTTTTACACCATCATCAACTTCTTTTTCCAATGTTTTTATTTTATCAGCAACTTCATTTGAACTCATGAAATTTGCAAGTTTGTTATCATATTCTGCTTTAAAATCTTCAATCTCGACAGCAAACATATCTGAATCTGGAAGGGTTTGTAATAAATTTTCTAACTTGTTATCAAACTCATTTCTCAAACTATCAAAATTGAAACTATTATCTACATTTTGAATAATTTGTGTACCAAATACGTCAAAAATATTTTGTGAATCCATATTTATTAAGCAATAATTTGTTAACAACTTCTTTAAAATCTTTACCATTACTCAGTTCATTCAACACAAAAACACATAAATGACCACAAATTGGGGGATCTTTGTAGTCTTGAATTTGAGAATCGTTATAATAAACGCTTGATTTTTTCAAATATTTAATCAATTCTATAGGTGGTTTGTCCTCAATTCTTCCATACGAATCAAAATAATATGCATTCTTATCATTTTTATAATAACAAATCCAATGTGTTCCACTTCCCATAATCGAGTCTAAATTCACAATTCCACATTCAAATTTCTTAACTTTTTCAGGTAATGTATCTCTCATGAAGATTCCTCTAAAATGTTTAATATTTTTGCAGATTTCTTCCAATTCCCCGAATGTTAAAGGTTTAAATTTTTTTTTTCAATGTTTGATTTCACGTAATTCAAAGTTTTTTCATCTAATCCAGATCCTGTAACATCTTCCAACTCTTTATCTAACCAATTTAAAATGTTTCGAACAATAGGAATCACATCTTTTTTAACGATTGGAGCAGCTTTACGAACATAAGGAACAACATTTTTAACAACTGGAATATTTTCTCCAAAATCTAATAAATCTTTCAAAAGTCCACCATTTTTGAGTTCTTTCAACTGATTATAAGAAAATTCTATTCTGGTTCCTTTATTGTTTTTCTTATGTTTTTCGAGTTTATTGTATTTTCTATTTGTTAAAAATATCTTATCTTCGCCATTTTTTAGTTGATCTATTTTAAATTGAATACTAACGGGTATTTTCTTCTTAAAAGCGGATTTTATTTTTTCTTTCTGATTTTTGCTGAAATTTACATTCACCTCCATTTATATAGTTAAAATTTCAAGTTCTCTTCGATTCCCATTCCTAGTTTTCTCTTCAAAAACATTGCTCCAGCTGTTGGAAGCGCAACAAATCTTTCACCTAAACTAGCATCTTTTGATAAAAATCTATCCATTGCCTTATCTTGCAAAACTTTATCTGCGATATGTCTGGAATTTGTGTCTCTATGTTTTGCATAAAAAATATCGTGTTCCATAGCAGCTTGATCTAATTTATTTATACCAGGATCTCCTCTTTTTAGTCTTTTTTCGAGTTTTGTGCCAGGCCCCAGATACTGATAAGTTGGTACGTGTAATTCAAAAGGTAAATTGTTGATAAAATCATTCAAAAGTCCACTACCCTCAATCATAGATGAACTTATTGCCGGCAAAACTCGTTTTAAATATTTAATTCCATCAGGTTTTTCAATCATTTCATCAAGTTTGTTCGAAATAAAATCTTTAATCGCTTTCTTTTCGTTCAAAAAATTGTTGTTTCCAGCCTTTTCTTGAGCATAAATATAATTAATAATTCCATCGAGTTTTGTCAAATCGTCGATATATCTGTATTCAATCTTATTATCATTGTATTTTCTCACACCTGATCCTTCGATTCTTTTTTCCCAAATTGGTTTAATCAAATTGAGATATTTTTTACCTTTACTTGACTTTGGTTTCTTAGTTGATGGATCATTATTTTTGTAAATTGAATCAGATTTCCATAAAATTTCAGTATACTTTTTCAAGTCTTCTTCAGAATATAAACCGTCTTTTGGAACATCAGTGCCTGTTAATAATCTCCATAAACCTTGAGTTCCTTCATATGTTTTTTCATTAATAATGATATCATTATGCTCAAAATTCACGGGCAAATTTCCAATCATAAAACTTTTCTTTTTTCTGTCCCAATACAAACCAAATTTATCATCCTTTGCTCTAGGAAGAAATTTTTTACCAATTTCACCAATTATTATATCCGTTGTTCCAGGACTTATTGGTTCAACTATGGTAGAGTCTTCAATGATTCGAGGTCTAAATGGTGTTGAAGATGGTAATTTTGGCAATTCAAACTCAGATTCTGGTATCGAAATATCAGCAAATTGTCGTACAACTGGAACCAAATTCATCAAATTTTGATTATCGCTTAAAACATTTTCAATTTTGCCCTCAACATTTTTTATTGCAGATGTTACAGGTTGATTAATTTTTTGAATAAATTCTTGTTCTTTTTCATCAATTCGAATCTGTTCTTTAAATTCTTTGATTAATTTCTTTTCTATTTGATCAAGTTTTTTTGCTTCTTCTGAAGTTACGTTCGCCATTTATTTAGGAAAATTTTAAACGTGGAACGTAAAACGTGAACACGAAACGTGAACACGGAACGTAAAACGTGAACGTGGAACGTGAAACACGAACGTGGAACGTGAAACACGAACGTGAAACACGAACGTGAAACACGAACGTAAAACATGAACGTGAAACGTAAAACACGAACGTGAAACATGAACGTGAAACACGAACGTGAAACACGAACGTGAAACACGAACGTGAAACACGAACGTAAAACATGAACGTGAAACGTAAACACGAACGTGAAACATGAACGTGAAACATGAACGTGAAACATGAACGTGAACGTGGAACGTAAAAACGAGAACACGAAACGTAAACGTGAACGTAAAAACATGAAAACAACTAGATTATCACACGTTTATATTGGAAAATTTATTCAAATATTTACCATTTTTAGGCTTCAAAGTTAGATTAATAGTTAAAAATCCGTAGTCTTCTTTCCAAATTTTATCACATAATTCATTAAAGTGGTTAAAACTCATATCAGATCCCACATAATTGTTGTAAATTTTTCTCGAATAGTGATCGTCTTGCTTAAAAACACACAACATATTCAAATTATTTCTTATAACTTGTTTATCAACCTTTGAAAAGCATTGAGAAAAATAGATACAAGAGATATTTTTGTGACGAGACATTACGAAATATTCCTTGATAACGTCTTGATTTTCCAAAATACAATCATCAAAAACGATTAAAGAATTCGGTTTACATTCGCTTAACGGAACTATGTCCTCGGAAGCATTGTAAAAATATGATATTTTCTTACTTAAGTTCTTCTCAATATTTTCAAATCTTTCTTGTAATTTTTTATAGGCGTCTTGTTCTAAAGATTTACTAAAAACATACAAATTGGAATAAGGAATCAACCTATTGTAGATAAAATTCAATAATAAAGTTGTTTTTCCACATCCACTTGAACCAACAATTAACAATCTGATTGGTTGATCTTTCTTATTTTCTTCAAACGTTTGAAGTTTTATCTGATCTTTTTGCTTTAAAAATTTCTCCATTTAAATAGAAGATTTTCATCTTGAAGCAACGCTTGCGAAAATGAAGCTGTTCAAGTTGACTTCAGAAAGCTCTAAATTAGTTTTAAACTTGGAACATCCTATACACTTAGAGGAAGAATCAAATTATTTTATCGGTTTAAGCGGTTTTTATTCTGACAATTTTGTAATAAATATTAGTGAAAGTTCTCCTTATTGTATAGGATTTAGTGAGAAGAACATAACAAAATATTATGGTTTAAACAAAGGATATTATACTTTCGATCAAATAAAAAATTCCCTTAAAAATTATCTGAAAACATTCAAACAATCAGATAAATCTTTAAACTTTGACGAAAACAAGTTTGAAATGCAAAAAAATTATCTCTCTAATAAAATTCAAATAAAATCACCAGTAAGAATAATGTTTTCAGCAATTATTGTAGATTTGTTAGGGTTTGTTCAAGAAACTATTGAGCCAAATCAGGTATATTTAGGAAATAAAACGCCAAAATTTAGACCGTTCGATGTAATTGAAGTACATTGTAATCTCGTTGAACCTAGTTTTGAAAATCATACCGAACATTTACACAAAGAATCTGAAATTTTGTACACATTTTTCCCAAATGTTGCTTATGGATCAAAAATCAGTGAAAAACCGAATGAAATCGATTATATTCCAATTAGACAAAATATTAAAAGAATTCAAAAAATCGTTCTGACTATTCAAGACTCTGAAGGAAATCTATTAAATAATGAGAGTAAAACAACAATATATTTAAGATTGCAAAAGGAATAAAAATGAGTTGATGATGATGACAAAATTCAATATTTTTACTTAAAAAACAAGGGGCTATTCGAATGGCCCCTTAACAATCTTCATCCTGACCCAGTTTTTATCAATGAATCTGGACTTTATACTGAAATAAAAATTACTAGTTAAATTTCTTTTCTATCTAAATGGAGTCAGTTGTAGACCTACTCAATAATCAACTTAGATTTAAAAGCAAACATATCTTTACAATTGTTGACGAAAATAATGAATTTTGGTTTAAGGCTAAAGATGTTGCAGAAATATTGGAATTTAAAAATACGAGACAAGCTATCATAGATCATGTTAAAGAAAAATACAAAAAAAGCTTTGAAAACATAGATTCTGACAAGGGTATCGAATCGCGACTCTTACAAAAATTACATCCAGACACTATTTTCATCAATGAACCAGGCATATATTCTTTAATACTGAAATCTAAAATGAAGATTGCAGAAACGTTTCAAAATTGGGTTTTAGAAGAAGTTTTACCGAGTATTAGAAAATATGGCGAGTACAAACTTGAAAACGAAAATAAGCAGTTAAAAGATGAAATAAAACAGTTACAAATTAAAGATGAAATGAAATCATTGAAAATAGAGAATCAAGAATTGCGAATGGAATTAATGAAGAGAGATATGGTATGTAAAAGATTTTGATAAGAAAAAAAAACACCATGTTTTTGTATTAATTAAGAAGAATCACATGTGGGAATGGCCTTATTATGTTATCAGAGCTCAGAAACGAGAAATACCAAACCGATTAAAACATCTAAAAATAAATTATCCTGAATTAGAGATTTTGTTCATTGATGACGAAACAAATTCTATCAATCTGTATAACCAAATGAAAGAATCTTTGAATATTTTATACAACGGAAATCATTTTACTACAAATATGGCAGAATCTCGACTGATTTATAGAATATCTAAATTACACGATGAAAATGTTAAACTCTCGAATTATGATATTTTGTTTGTAAATGTTTAGCATAACTAGGTAACCATTGTAGAATTCTTTTTTCATATTCACAAGGCATTTCGTTTTTATAACTTTCGCTGAAAATTGTTTTAGCACAATCTTTGCAAAAAGCATCTTTTCTATCTTTACTATACTGCCAGTTATTAAATTCAGAAATATTTTTAATTTCTTTACAAAAGTAACACTTTTTCTCTTCTAAAGTTAATTTGTTCATTTTAACGTATAATTCCTTACAATAACAGTCTTTTCTATTCTCTTCTTGACACTTTGTACATTTCTTTTGAGACTCCATTTATATAGAAAAAATTATTACACGATGAAAATGTTAAACTCTTAACTTATGATATTTTGTTTGTAAATGTTTTTGATAATTATTTAACCATTTTATAGTTCTTCCACATTCACATTGAGTATCTTCATAATATAATCTATGAAGATTCTTCTTTACACAATCTTTACAATATGAGTCTTTCTTATCTCTACTATAGTGATCACTATTAAACTCTGAAATTTTTTTAGTTTCTTTACATTTAAGACATTCTTTATCTTCCAAAGTTAATTTTTCTATTTTATCATATAATTCTTTATGATATTCCCTTTCACAATCTTTGCAATTATAATGCATTCCATCTTTCCTATTTTTATCTTTATAAAATTCATTTAAATCTTTAAATTCTTTGCACTTTGTACATTTCTTTTGATGCGCCATTTATATATAGAAAATTTATATTACAGTTTTGACTTCTTCAATTCATATTCATAAAACTTTCCGGTTATTTCTTCATTATTTAAATCTTTTATACTATAAGTTACAGGATCTGTGTTATTAATTTGATAAATCACAAAGATTTCTCTTGACCAATTGTTCTTATATTTGTTCGAAAATGTTTGTTTTTTTACTAACAATTCTTACATGATCATTGACTTTAAATTTAGTTTTCGTGTGAATTTCAGGTGGAACATACTTGAAAACGGTCTCTAATAACTCCTTTTCTGCATCCTTATCTACGTCTTTCGGTTTCATTTTGATTGTGCTGTGAACTGTATCGTTATAATTGTTTACGATTTTTTGAAGAATATCGATCCATTTAAAGTTTTTATTAATCTCAAAAATTACTTTCATTCTCTCATTTTGAGTTTCTGTTATATCTCTCTACAATACTTGATTTCTCTTCGTTTTCAGTATGATAAATCTTAATGTTGTATTTCCTCAAAACATCGTTAAATTCTTTATTTTTAAACTCTAAACCCTTATCTGTATGAAGTAGGTTAGGAGGTTTGTGATTGATCTTTATCGCGTCTTTTACTATATCTTCGAAAGCTTTTGAAATATCCTTGCCGTTTTTTCTTTTGATAGCTCTTGACCAAGCATATTTTGAGAAAGTATCAATAACATTTAACATATACTTGAATCCATCATTTTGATCCGAATAGTTAGACATTATAACTAAATCTGCTGCCCATAAATCGTCAATTCCTAAAGTTATAATTTTTTCTCTTTTTAAACTTTTTTCGTACTGGTGCATGAATTTCTCTAGCTTCAATCTCTATTTCTTCTTTATTCTTTAATTCTTTCTTTACTTGTTTTTCATTTGGATTCTTTATAAATTTACTCTTATTTGTCTTACATTTTGAACATTTTGCTGCAATTCTATACAATCCGTTTTGAGTTTGAACAATCTTAGAATCTATATTTTTCGTTTTCTTTTTACACTTGTGACAGTGAATTAAATCATCTTCCATTTACATATCAAAGTTTCCAAGTTTGTTTAACTCTTCTAAAATATCTGTTTTATATCCATACGGTACTGTATCGATCTTATTTTCTAGGACAATTCTCTTATCATCTTTAGCGTTCAGTGCCAGCTTGTTTATGGTAACAGTGTACAACTCATGTTTATAACTTTTGATGACTGTCATCTCCCTAAATTCTTCTTTATCTTCGAACAAACATCTCTTCAAGTTTTCGATATTTATTGTTTTATTTACAACGCTTCTCTTAATCCCTTTACACCTAACTGGGTTTTTATCTAGATATTTGTACGAGTACATCTTAGACCTTAAACCACAAAATTCTTCTAAAACTTCGCTATTTAACTCATCTTTGAATTTCCCTATTACCTTCTTATTTTTAGTAGTGAAACATTCATGATCTTTTGGATAATCACTTGTATCAAAGTCATCTATATTTTCTTTAATAATTTTAAAAGGATCTCGTTTCAATTCTAGAAAATAACTGTCTGTATCCATGTAACACAGATTCAAATCTGGATCAAAACTTCTTTAATTTGTTGTAATAAAACTCGTACATTAGCAATTTTGAGAGGTCGAGAACTGAAAATCCTATGTAAATCGGTTTGTTAAATTTAACCTTTTGTTTGTACATGTGACTCGCTATACAGTTGTCGTCAAAGATGTTAAAGCATTTGAAATTTGTTTTCTTAGCTTGTTTCATTGAAAATTCTTCATTTCCAAGCTTAATATCACATCTGTTTCTCACATTTTCCATAGATTTTCCAAACACTGAGTTGTTCATCATCAGCTTATAAAAGTCCTTTTCAAAGTCGCTTGTAGCTTTGGTTCTCATGTTTGTGTTAAAATCAATGTATTCTTTCATAAAAGGCTTCTGATCGAATGCAATAACTCTATTCACATGTTTCAAAATCATACCTTGTTCCAAATAGAACTTCAAATTTCTCGAATGAACAACCTATTCAGTTTTATCCAGTAGAGTTGTGCAAAGTTTGTTTTTAAAATGTTCTGGAGCAAGAGGTAAATCCTTGTGATGTTCGTGTAAATTTGTTGGATATCCAAGATCGACTTCGAGAATATAGCCATAATCTTCGTCGCCAGTGAGTTCTAAAATTGTTTCTTGCCACTCTTCTTTTGTATACGTTTTAGGATCCATCCACTTGATATCACTAAACGGCAGTTTTTGCATAAGACCATACCCATAAAGGTTGTTTGCATCGAGATAGAGTAAATAGTTTTCGGGCTTTGTCTTATCAAAATCTTTTAAATATTTGTTATTTGCTTTCACATATCGTTTAATACACTGAGAAATGCCTCCGCGAATACCTTTTTCGATCATCAAATACATATTATAATCACTAATTAATTGTAATTCTATCTTCGTTAATTTTAACATAGCATCCCATGCGAGACTGGGAGCTGTTAGATAGTGTGCCGGATCGAGTTTATAGCAATTCAAACAAATATTCCTAAAATTTTCAAAGATATCAGCGAGCAATAAAACATCTTGAATGTTGTACAAATCAGAGTAATTCCCTAGATTTTTCTCTTTTAAATTTGTTCCAAACATTTAAGTAGTGTTGAAAATCTTTCTCAGATATGCTCTCATCTGTCAAAAGTGAATAGAAATCTTGAATTCTCAATTCTTCTGTGTAATCAAGTTTTTCAATACTGTCGATAAATTCATAGGGAAATATTCCTTTTCCAGATAGAATTTTAAAAATCTCGTCGTCGTCATTTGGCTGTCTTTCTATTATCTCATTCAGTCCATCTTGTATAAAATGATTTGTATGTTTGAAGTCTTCTCTCTTTAGATTTTTAGCTAACTTTTCTATAGACGAGGCCATGAATCTGAACGTGTCTACAAACGAAAACTTGATGAATTTTCTTGGCTTATCACCTTCGAATTCATAGCCATATCCAGAATTTACAGAATAATTTATATATTTTTCATCGGTGTTTGCAATCAAATCAACATTTCCATATTGTTTAGCCAATTCTTTTATGTACAAATGAGTATCGTAATTTGACATATTGTGGCAGAAAACGGGAATATTCTGAGGAAATTTCAAATTTAGATTGCAACATGCATGAGCTGCGCCTCGAAACTTGCCGGTTAAATGACAATGATCTCTCACTTTATTATAACTCTTATCTTTCCAACTATCAGGAGTAAAACCATACTGAATTGACCCAACATCATAAGCAGACCATTCACAGATATGACAAACGTTTGAATTTTGATACGAAATTTCTTCTTCTTCTGTCAATTTCATAGGTTTCATGTTCTTAGAATTATATTTTTTCGCTATGTATTTCGATAATTTATTGAGTTCTTCAAACAATTTTGTCGGGACGTTTTTCAAATCTTCTTCATTTTTGGCACGATAACATATCGGTTTGTACATGCGATTGGTCACATTCGACACTAAATATAGAGTAAAACCATAAGGAATGTGCCTCTGAATCTTGGTTGTAGTTGATCTTTCTGGATTGTTCTTACATGTCGGAATCTTTTCCAATATGCTCTCAAAGTCCATATAAATTACGTACGGATGGTTAAATTTCTTTTGATAATTAGTAAATTTAGTTGTTTGACCTGGAAAATGGCATAATTGGCTTACAAACTTCATGATTTTTACAAATTTCTAAGTGATCTGTTAAATCTCCAGATTTGTAAAAATGGCTTAAACATCTTCTACACAAAAATTTTCTTTCTTTATGTTTAGACAACTGCGAAGAAACAAGCTTATTTAAATCGGTTATCAAAACATAATGAGATTTATCATCTTGTTTAACATACAATAAATCAATGTTTGTTTCAGCGTCATATTTTTCAGAAATTTGTAACGGAACAATGTTAATATTTTCATCAAAACTGTAGACATTGATAGACATTGTTGGATACTTATACTTGGAATTGTAGCTTCGTTTTTCAAATATTTGTATATCTTTTAAAGACATAGGATAGTCGAATCCAGAAAATATCTCATCGTTCACGAATTTTTTCGTATTGTTTTGCTCTGTCAACATGAGTCTCGGGTTTTTCAATAGCACATCTTATTGAGTAAATAAAGCAAAAATCATCTCTATTTTTTATATTTATACAAGCTTTTTTATCTTTGATATTCTTTGGTAAATCGATGTATGATCCTGCATTCATCATTTCGTGTTTGTTAAGGCTCAAAACTAGTTGTTTACAACTTTTAAATGTCCATCCGGAACCTTTATTTGGATTATTCGTTTGTTCTCGATGTGTTAATTTATTAAATTGCTTAGTAATAAAGTCGTTTTATAACCGTCAAAAGATTTCGTCTGCTTTGATAGTAAAATACATTAGACATGTTTGCGGTTCACCATTCACTAAAGTTCGTTCGTATTCACATTCCAAAGAGAGATAGCCCTTCATATTTTTAACATTTTCTTGAAATTTCTCGATTAAACTTTTAATTTCTGACCGCATAATTGAAAGATATTTGTAAATTGACATGGAATTGTCGTTCAAGTTTGTTAAAATGTATTGCTTGAAAAGATATATATAAGTAGATAGTAATATGGGGTTCCTGGCGCACTTTCGGAGCCAACCGAAAAGCAATGTAAAATACTGTTCAATTGTACCATAAAGGAAGCTGAGAAATAACACAGCAAATCTCAATGAAAAATTAACCGAATCTACAGTCGTTCGTCTCCAAAAGCGATCGGTACATTACTATCTACTCTGTGGAATGAAAAATTAACCAAATCTACAGCTGTTTGCTTCTACTTTCTTAAGCTGTGCTTTGTAAAATGTTGTCAAATCTGCTACGAATAAAGGATTTATCTTAATAAAATTTAATCAATTTAAAACATTTTTACTAAAAACATACTGTTCTTTAATAAAAAACTTTTCTACTAAATAAACAACATGAACTCACCAAGCTCTCTTCAGTTTCTAGCATTTCAAAAACTTACAAAGAAAGACAATTTTAACGAGTTCAACGAATTACCAAAACATTTTAAAGAACAGTTGATACTTTCCTTAAATGATAAAGAATTCAAAGAACTTGTAAAGTCTTTTGCAGAAAAAACGTCTAATGGAGTGTTTTACTATCGGCAAAAAACTAAAAAAGTAAGGGATTACATATTTAATATAATTACGAAAGATATTGAAAAGAAAGTAAAAAATAAACAAACAGAGAGTTTTCATCGTTTTTTTATGACATTTTTCCCATATTATACGTTCTTTCAAGATAATCAAGACTTAATTGATGAATTTCTCAGGAATTTTTGTGAGTATCAAGATTTATCAACACAATTCATTAAAGAGCATTATAGAATTTTTCTTATAGAATATAGCCACATTTTGTGTGAAACAAAAGGTATTACTGTAGATAATATTCCATGTGATTCCTATGAAGAAAGACACCAAACTATGGTTATCAAAACAGTACTATGACGTGGGGAGGGACTGCAAGTTTTAGAGTTAAGACTTTATTCTACAAAGTTAATTGTTATAATTTCTTTATCTTTAATAGTCTTCTTTCCAGTAACAATCAAGTGTAATTTTTCATTTTTGTTTAATTCTTTAATCTTTTTTTCATCCAAAACAGTCAAAAATCTGTTCGGCAAGTGTACTTTACAATCTTCCAACTCGGCAATTATTGTAAACCCGAATTTATCTTTCATTTTCTCCAAATTCAAGATTCTATGTTTCTCCCTTTCTTTCAATTCATTTAACTTCTTATACTCTTTAAACTTACATTCTCCAATATCATTTAACTCTTTCAAGAACTCCATTTCAATAGAAAAAATTTAAAGACGGAAAAAATGAAATTTGCTAACAATCACTCGAGAAGTCGGGGAGAATGTGAGTAAAACCGCATTCTTTTCACGAGGTTCTTCGTTTAATTTCTCCAAATGTACTATAAAATCATCAAAGATTTCAGGCTTAAAATCGTAATCAAATTCAATATCCAAATAGTGAAAGATTATAGGTAAAATCTTTTCATAATAAACGTGTGTATCGATACCTACAAACCTAATGTATTCTTTGAAAAGGAAAATAATTTTTTCAACGGTTTCCAAGAGATAAGTAAAAATTTTTATTCTGTTTTCTAAATTCTGTAACAAATTTTGTTTGCTTCTTGTCTCCATATTGCAATTTTGTAAGCAGATTATTCAAATGTGTTAGTTTATTTCGAAATTTCTTAGGTTTAGGTTTTTCGCACAAAATTAAATTACAACCTCTACAAACTAAATACCTTTTATCAATAATTTCTCCTCTATTACAACACTTGTAACAGTTGGCATTATACTCTTCCATTTAAACAAAAAGATTTTTTTATAAATGGAGATTATGGAACTAAGTCTGCCGAGATATAAATTTTTCAGCGCAAATGTTTGTGTTTACATTTCTACAACAGAGATAAATAGAAATAATTTCATTCTATTGTACAACTATTTAGGATATTATGTGTACGATTATAAAGATTATTACGGGAGAAATCGGGATTTTTCAGTGGCGAAAAGAGTATATTTTTGAAATATTAGAAGGAATGAAAGAGAATAATATGAACATCATTAACTACTGAATTTCTCTAATATCGTTCTTAATCACATCATAGGCTAAAAATTTCTCAGAGACAACAACAACATAACAAATCGCGTTTGTAACAGCTTTTTGAAAATCCATATTGATAATTATATCGTTCTTTGAACCAGAAATATTTGTCAAACTCTTTGTTGTATCAATGACATAAATAGGTCTATTCGCTAAAAATTCTTTAGGATTGTAATACATTTCCTTATTATTACAGTAAACTTTCTTAAAATCTTGATACATCTGATACATGATTCTGAAAAGACCTCCGGAAATGTTTAAATTTTGTAATTCATCTGGATAATAAGAACCGTTCAATTTTACTCTGATATTTTTTACATCCAAACTATCAAACTTTGAAGGATTTTTTTCTTGATTATTCTGACTATCTGTTTGAAAACCTATGATAACGAACTTGGGATTGAAGATATTTCTATAAATATTTGTAATATCGAACGAATAAGTTGTTCCGGAAATACCTTTTTGTTCAATACATTGCCAATCTAGAAAATTAAACATAATGTTTTGACTTTTTGTAATTTCATCAATCAACCTTATTTTACTCGTGATTTTATAATCAATCATTGGAACTCTAATAAAAAAATCTGTAATTGTTATTTTTTCCATCAACAGGCATAACATTTCCAGTTGCAGTCTTCAGAATCACATCATCGTCTTCTGCTCTTATAAAACTTAGATAAAATCCTCCTTTATAGATCGGAATAGTAACATTTTCAAAAAATCCTAATCCAAAATGAGATAAATTTCCAGCTGCTTCAAAAACACCAAATTTAAAATCTGATTCAAAGCCATTAGAAGTTTGAGAAATAACATCACTTTTTGAATACGAAAATAGTTCCTTTAATTGTGCTTAATTGGCCACAGTTTTCGACTTCTTCTATCAATTTATTGTGTTTTCTTACTTCAATCTTAGAAAATAAAAACGGTATAAAATTATCGATTAATCTAACATTATCAGTTCCAAGATATGCTTGACCATCTTGTTTTGTTAAAGTTCCAGAAATATAAAACTGGAAGTTAGACGAGCAAAAGTTATCTCCAAAATCAATATTAAACTCAGTTCTTTTATTCGGTTCATTCAAATGTTGTTTACTAATTGGATAGAAATTTTTAAACTCCGCCCTTTCAATATCACTAGCATATTTTCTGTAGTCCGCCATTTAATAAGAGAAAATTTAGAAATTTTAAACATCGTGTATCATTTTTTCATCGATCTAATGTACGTTTTTATAAGAAAAGATATAAATTTTAGTAAAATAATTAAAAAGATTAGAGTCATTTTTAATGATCTACTTCGTCATATTCAGGATTCTCTTCCTTAAATTTTGCGATCTCGGTCACATATTTCAATAAAATCTGCACAGGATAGTAACCGCTATCTATAATATTGTTCCAATCAACTGTATCTTTATTTTCATCCAAAAACTTTATACTCAAGTGTTGATAGAGACAAAGAACAGACATATGATCTTTTAATTGATAATGTATATTTTCTTGAATGAACTCTGGGGACAGATTTTGATATTTAGCAATGTTATACCAATTCAATTTGTTTACGTATAATCTCATCATATCTTCGGATAATTCATATTTTTGAGAAATGTCATCCCAATGTTCTTTTTTTCAAATCTCTTTCGTGTTGCATGATAAAAAGATCGAAAGCACTGTAATGTCCCGCCATCTCTATTTATTAAGAAAAAAATTTCAAAATCAAGTTTTTATAAATTGGCTCTTTTTAGCGTTACATTCAGCACCTTTTCCAGATATTCTCTTAACTCCGTTAATGTTTGCATAGTATTTTATATCGTTTGTGGCAGTTTTCTCTTTGCACCTCACACAGTATATGAGCGCCATTTATATAAGGAAAATTAGTCATCATAGCCGCCTAATCCATTAAATCTGTTATCAATGTTTTCAAAAGATTTATTAACATCTTCTTTAAATTTATTAAAGTTTTCTTCTAGTTTATTTACTTTATCGAGATATAAATCGTTGTATTCAACGAGTTTATGATCAATATTCTGAAAAGTTTTTGTGGCATCTAAACTAAACTTATCAAAAGACTGCTTATTTTTTATAACTTTTTCATTAATTTCGCTAAAGTTTTCTTCTAGTTTAATTAATTTATCATGAAGTAAAGATTGATTAGTAACTACTCTTTTAAAAACTTCACCATTTTTTCTATCGGTTTCATTAAAACCCTCTTGAAATTTAGCGAAATGTTCCAAAAAGTTTGTTATTTTTCCATAAAGATCGCCTTTATATAGATTGAAATTTTCCTCAAAATTTGTAAATTTTTCATCACAATTTTCTATAGATCTTTTACTTCTCGCTTCAAGTTTTTCATAGACTTCTGTTGTAAAATCTTTAACATGCTGTTTATGATTCTCATAATTTTGTTTTAGTTCATTAAACATTTTAATAGGATCTTCTAATTGAATCATTACAACAACATCAAATTGATTAATTCCTTTACTAACACCGCTAATTCTTTTTCCTTTAAAATCTAAGGCATTTTTAACATTCGGATCATGTAAATCAACAATATCGATGTTTTCTGATAATTTTAGAGGTTTTAAAATTTGTTCTTTAACAACAACATCATGTTTGTCAATACCAGGTCGAACACCGACAATTCTTTTCTTATTAGCCAAACTAACATAATTCTTTTCAACTTTGATCGCTTCAGTAATTTTATCAGCTTTTTCGATATGAGACATTAAATTGGTAAATAATTTTTTTTTACACCATCATCAACTTCTTTTTCCCAATGTTTCTATTTTTATCAGCAACTTCATTTTGGAACTCATGAAATTTGCAAGTTTGTTATCATATTCTGCTTTAAAATCTTCAATCTCGACAGCAAACGTATCTGAATCTGGAAGGTTTTGTAATAAATTTTCTAACTTGTTATCAAACTCATTTCTCAAACTATCAAAATTGAAACTATTATCTACATTTTGAATAATTTGTGTTCCAAATACGTCAAAAATATTTTGTGAATCCATATTTATTAAGCAATAATTTGTTAACAACTTCTTTAAAATCTTTACCATTACTCAGTTCATTCAAAACAAAAATACACAAATGTCCACAAATTGGGGGATCGTTATAGTCTTGAATCTGAGAGTCATTGTAGTAGGACGCTTGATTTTTTCAAATATTTGATCAATTCTATCGGCGGTTTGTCCTCAATTCTTCCATACGAATCAAAATAACAGGCATTCTTATCATTCTTATAATAACAAACCCAATGCGTTCCACTTCCCATAATCGAGTCTAAATTCACAATTCCACATTCAAATTTCTTAACTTTTTCAGGTAATGTATCGCGCATAAAAATTCCTCTAAAATGTTTAATGTTTTTGCAGATTTCTTCCAATTCTCCGAATGTTAAGGGTTCAAATTTTTTTTCCGATGTTTGATTTCACGTAATTCAAAGTTTTTTCATCTAATCCAGATCCTGTAACATCTTCCAACTCTTTATCTAACCAATTTAAAATGTTTCGAACAATAGGAATCACATCCTTTTTAACGATTGGAGCAGCTTTACGAACATAAGGAACAACATTTTTAACAACTGGAATATTTTCTCCAAAATCTAATAAATCTTTCAAAAGTCCACCATTTTTAAGTTCTTTCAACTGATTATAAGAAAATTCTATTCTGGTTCCTTTATTGTTTTTCTTATGTTTTTCGAGTTTATTGTATTGTCTATTTGTTAAAAATATCTTATCTTCGCCATTGTTTTAGTTGATCTATTTTAAATTGAATACTAACGGGTATTTTTTTTCTTAAAGGCGGATTTTATTTTTTCTTTCTGATTTTTGCTGAAATTTACATTCACCTCCATTTATATAGTTAAAATTTCAAGTTCTCTTCGATTCCCATTCCTAGTTTTCTCTTCAAAAACATTGCTCCAGCTGTTGGAAGCGCAACAAATCTTTCACCTAAACTAGCATCTTTTGATAAAAATCTATCCATTGCCTTATCTTGCAAAACTTTATCTGCTATATGTCTGGAATTTGTGTCTCTATGTTTTGCATAAAAAATATCGTGTTCCATAGCAGCTTGATCTAATTTATTCACACCAGGATCTCCTCTTTTTAGTCTTTTTTCGAGTTTTGTGCCAGGCCCCAGATACTGATAAGTTGGTACGTGTAATTCAAAAGGTAAATTGTTGATAAAAATCATTCAAAAGTCCACTACCCTCAATCATAGATGAACTTATTGCCGGCAAAACTCGTTTTAAATATTTAATTCCATCAGGTTTTTCAATCATTTCATCAAGTTTGTTCGAAATAAAATCTTTAATCGCTTTCTTTTCGTTCAAAAAATTGTTGTTTCCAGCCTTTTCTTGAGCATAAATATAATTAATAATTCCATCGAGTTTTGTCAAATCGTCGATATATCTGTATTCAATCTTATTATCACTGTATTTTCTCACACCTGATCCTTTGATTCTTTTTTCCCAAATTGGTTTAATCAAATTGAGATATTTTTTACCTTTACTTGACTTTGGTTTCTTAGTTGATGGATCATTATTTTTGTAAATTGAATCAGATTTCCATAAAATTTCAGTATACTTTTTCAAGTCTTCTTCAGAATATAAACCGTCTTTTGGAACATCAGTGCCTGTTAATAATCTCCATAAACCTTGAGTTCCTTCATATGTTTTTTCATTAATAATGATATCATTATGCTCAAAATTCACGGGCAAATTTCCAATCATAAAACTTTTCTTTTTTCTGTCCCAATACAAACCAAATTTATCATCCTTTGCTCTAGGAAGAAATTTTTTACCAATTTCACCAATTATTATATCCGTTGTTCCAGGACTTATTGGTTCAACTATGGTAGAGTCTTCAATGATTCGAGGTCTAAATGGTGTTGAAGATGGTAATTTTGGCAATTCAAACTCAGATTCTGGTATCGAAATATCAGCAAATTGTCGTACAACTGGAACCAAATTCATCAAATTTTGATTATCGCTTAAAACATTTTCAATTTTGCCCTAAACATTTTTTATTGCAGATGTTACAGGTTGATTAATTTTTTGAATAAATTCTTGTTCTTTTTCATCAATTCGAATCTGTTCTTTAAATTCTTTGATTAATTTCTTTTCGATTTGATCAAGTTTTTTTCGCTTCTTCAGAAGTTACGTTCGCCATTTATTTAGGAAAATTTTGAAACGTGGAACGTAAAAACGTGAACGTGGAACGTAAAACGTGAACGTGGAACGTGAAACACGAACGTGAAACACGAACGTGAAACGTAAAACACGAACGTAAAACATGAACGTGAAACGTAAACACGAACGTGAAACATGAACGTGAAACATGAACGTGAACCTAAAAACATGAAAACAACTAGATTATCACACGTTTATATTGGAAAATTTATTCAAATATTTTCCATTTTTAGGCTTCAAAGTTAGATTAATAGTTAAAAATCCATAGTCTTCTTTCCAAATTTTATCACACAACTCAATAAAGTGGTTTAAACTCATATCAGAACCAACATAATTGTTGTAAATCTTTCTCGAATAGTGATCATCTTGCTTAAAAACACACAACATATTCAAATTATTTCTAATAACTTGTTTATCAACCTTTGAAAAGCATTGGGAAAGATAGATACAAGATATGTTTTTGTGACGGGACATTACGAAATATTCCTTAATAACGTCTTGATTTTCTAAAATACAATCATCAAAAACGATTAACGAATTGGGTTTACATTCGTTTAACGGAACTATGTCCTCAAGAAGCATTATAAAAATATGATATTTTCTTACTTAAGTTTTTCTCAATATTTTCAAATCTTTCTTGTAATTTTTTATAGGCGTCTTGTTCTAAAGATTTACTAAAAACATACAAATTGGAATAAGGAATCAACCTATTGTAGATAAAATTCAATAATAAAGTTGTTTTTCCACATCCACTTGAACCAACAATTAACAATCTGATTGGTTGATCTTTCTTATTTTCTTCAAACGTTTGAAGTTTTATCTGATCTTTTTGCTTTAAAAATTTCTCCATTTAAATAGAAGATTTTCATCTTGAAGCAACGCTTGCGAAAATGAAGCTGTTCAAGTTGACTTCAGAAAGCTCTAAATTAGTTTTAAACTTGGAACATCCTATACACTTAGAGGAAGAATCAAATTATTTTATCGGTTTAAGCGGTTTTTATTCTGACAATTTTGTAATAAATATTAGTGAAAGTTCTCCTTATTGTATAGGATTTAGTGAGAAGAACATAACAAAATATTATGGTTTAAACAAAGGATATTATACTTTCGATCAAATTAAAAATTCCCTTAAAAATTATCTGAAAACATTCAAACAATCAGATAAATCTTTAAACTTCGACGAAAACAAGTTTGAAATGCAAAAAAATTATCTCTCTAATAAAATTCAAATAAAATCACCAGTAAGAATAATGTTTTCAGCAATTATTGTAGATTTGTTAGGGTTTTTTCAAGAAACTATTGAGCCAAATCAGGTATATTTAGGAAATAAAACGCCAAAATTTAGACCGTTCGATGTAATTGAAGTGCACTGCAATCTCGTTGAACCTAGTTTTGAAAATCATACCGAACATTTACACAAAGAATCTGAAATTTTGTACACTTTTTTCCCAAATGTTGCTTATGGATCAAAAATCAGTGAAAAACCAAATGAAATCGATTATATTCCAATTAGAAAAAATATTAAAAGAATTCAAAAAATCGTTCTGACTATTCAAGACTCTGAGGGAAATTTATTAAATAATGAGAGTAAAACAACAATATATTTAAGATTGTCGAAAGAATGATGAATCAAGGGGGGGAACGAATCGTTCTTACCTTCAAACTTTCAAGAAAACAACTTTAAATATATAAATTACAAGAGTCTATGCCATAGACCCTTTCAAAATCTTCATCCTGACACTATTTTCATTAATGAATCTAGCCTTTATTCTCTAAATAAAAATTACTAGTTAAATTTTTTTTCTATCTAAATGGAGTCAGTTGTGAATCTACTCAAATTCAATAATAAAGAAATTTTAACATTTGTTGACGAAAATAATGAATTTTGGTTTAAGGCGAAAGATGTTGCAGAGGTGTTAGAATATAAAGATACGAAGAAAGCAATTAAAGAACATGTCAAAGAAAAATATAAAAAAAGCTTCGAAAACATACATTCTGAAGGTAGGGGTGATTCGCCCCCGCCTTCAAACTTTCAAAAAAACACTGTTTTCATTAATGAATCTGGGCTTTATTCTCAAAATAAAAATTACTAGTTAAATTTCTTTTCTATCTAAATGGAATCAGTTGTAGACCTGCTCAATAATCAACTTATATTCAATAATAAAGACATTGTAACGATTGTAGACGAAAACAATGTAATCTGGTTTAAGGCTAAAGATGTTTGTGAAATATTAGGTTATGAAAAAACAAAAAACACAATTAAATTAAATGTTGAAGATGATGACAAAATTCAATATTTTTACTTAAAAAACAAGGGGCTATTCGAATGGCCCCTTAACAATCTTCATCCTGACCCTGTTTTTATCAATGAATCTGGACTTTATACTGAAATAAAAATTACTAGTTAAATTTCTTTTCTATCTAAATGGAGTCAGTTGTAGACCTACTCAATAATCAACTAAAATTCAATAACAAACATATCTTTACGATTGTTGACGAAAACAATGTGATCTGGTTTAAGGCTAAAGACGTAGCAAAAATTCTAGAATATGAAAATACTATGCAAACGATCAGAATAAACGTTGACGAAGATGATAAAAACTTCTATTTTAATCTAAATATAAGGGGGGCTATAAATAGCTTACCTTCAAACTTCCAAAATAACACTGTTTTTGTTAATGAATCTGGACTTTATTCTTTAATTTTGAGATCGCATAAACCAGAAGCGAAATTGTTTAAAAATTGGGTTACGAAAGAAGTATTACCTTCCATTAAAAAATATGGTGAGTACAAACTCAAAAACGAAAATAAGCAGTTAAAAGATGAAATAAAACAGTTACAAATTTCAGGTCAAATGAAATCCTTGAAAATAGAGAATCAAGAATTGCGAATGGAATTAATGAAGAGAGATATGATATGTAAAAATTTTGATAAGAAAAAGCACCATGTTTTTGTATTAATTAAGAAGAATCACATGTGGGAATGGCCTTATTACGTTATCAGAGCTCAGAAACGAGAAATACCAAACCGATTAAAACATCTAAAAATAAATTATCCTGAATTAGAGATTTTGTTCATTGATGACGAACCAAATTCTATCAATTTGTATAACCAAATGAAAGAATCTTTGAATATTTTATACAACGGAAATCATTTTACTACAAATATGGCAGAATCTCGACTGATTTATAGAATATCTAAATTACACGATGAAAATGTTTCTAAATTTTACTAAAAACTCTCGATTTATTATATTTTTGTTTGTAAATGTTTAGCATAACTAGGTAACCATTGTAAAATCTTTTTTTCATATTCACAAGGCATTTCGTTTTTATAACTTTCGCTGAAAATTTTTTTAGCACAATCTTTGCAAAAAGCATCTTTTCTATCTTTACTATACTGCCAGTTATTAAATTCAGAAATATTTTTAATTTCTTTACAAAAGTAACAATTTTTTTTTTCTTCTAAAGTTAATTTGTCCATTTTAACGTATAATTCCTTACAATAACAGTCTTTTCTATTCTCTTCTTGACACTTTGTACATTTCTTTTGAGACTCCATTTATATAGAAAAAATTATTACACGATGAAAATGTTAAACTCTTGAATTATGATATTTTGTTTGTAAATATTTTTGATAATTATTTAACCATTTTATAGTTCTTCCACATTCACATTGAGTATCTTCATAATATAATCTATGGTGATTCTTCTTTACACAATCTTTACAATATGAGTCTTTCTTATCTCTACTATAGTGATCACTATTAAACTCTGAAATTTTTTTAGTTTCTTTACATTTAAGACATTCTTTATCTTCCAAAGTTAATTTTTCTATTTTATCATATAATTCTTTATGATATTCCCTTTCACAATCTTTGCAATTATAATGCATTCCATCTTTCCTATTTTTATCTTTATAAAATTCATTTAAATCTTTAAATTCTTTGCACTTTGTACATTTCTTTTGATGCGCCATTTATATATAGAAAATTTATATTACAGTTTTGACTTCTTCAATTCATATTCATAAAACTTTCCGGTTATTTCTTCATTATTTAAATCTTTTATACTATAAGTTACAGGATCTGTGTTATTAATTTGATAAATCACAAAGATTTCTCTTGACCAATTGTTCTTATATTTGTTCGAAAATGTTTGTTTTTTACTAACAATTCTTACATGATCATTGACTTTAAATTTAGTTTTCGTGTGAATTTCTGGTGGAACATACTTAAAAACCGACTCTAATAACTCTTTTTCTGCATCCTTATCTACGTCTTTCGGTTTCATTTTGATTGTGCTGTGAACTGTATCGTTATAATTGTTTACGATTTCTTGAAGAATATCGATCCATTTAAAGTTTTTATTAATCTCAAAAATTACTTTCATTCTCTCATTTTGAGTTCTGTTATATCTCTCTACAATACTTGATTTCTCTTCGTTTTCAGTATGATAAATCTTAATGTTGTATTTCCTCAAAACATCGTTAAATTCTTTATTTTTAAACTCTAAACCCTTATCTGTATGAAGTAGATTTGGTGGTTTGTGATTGATCTTTATCGCGTCTTTTACTATATCTTCGAAGGCTTTTGAAACATCTTTACCGTTTTTTCTTTTGATAGCTCTTGACCAAGCATATTTTGAGAAAGTATCAATAACATTTAACATATACTTGAATCCATCATTTTGATCCGAATAGTTAGACATTATAACTAAATCTGCTGCCCATAAATCGTCAATTCCTAATGTTATAATTTTTCTCTTTTTAAACTTCTTTCGTACCGGTGCATGAATTTCTCGAGCTTCAATCTCTATCTCATCTTTAGTCTTCAATTCTTGCTTAACAGGTTTTGGATTTGGATTCTTTATAAACTTACTCTTGTTTGTCTTACATTTTGAACATTTTGCAGCAATTCTATACAATCCATTTTGAGTTTGAACGATTTTTGAAATCTATATTTTTCGTTTTCTTTTTACACTTGTGACAGTGAATTAAATCATCTTCCATTTACATATCAAAGTTTCCAAGTTTATTTAATTCGTCTAATATATCAGATTTTGCTTCATAGCCATACGGTACTGTATCGATCTTATTTTCTAGGACAATTCTCTTATCATCTTTAGCGTTCAGTGCCAGCTTGTTTATGGTAACAGTGTACAACTCATGTTTATAACTTTTGATGACTGTCATCTCCCTAAATTCTTCTTTATCTTCGAACAAACATCTCTTCAAGTTTTCGATATTTATTGTTTTATTTACAACGCTTCTCTTAATTCCTTTACACCTAACTGGGTTTTTATCTAGATATTTGTACGAGTACATCTTAGACCTTAAACCACAAAATTCTTCTAAAACTTCGCTATTTAACTCATCTTTGAATTTCCCTATTACCTTCTTATTTTTAGTAGTGAAACATTCATGATCTTTTGGATAATCACTTGTATCAAAGTCATCTATATTTTCTTTAATAATTTTAAAAGGATCTCGTTTCAATTCTAGAAAATAACTGTCTGTATCCATGTAACACAGATTCAAATCTGGATCAAACTTCTTTAATTTGTTGTAATAAAACTCGTACATTAGCAATTTTGATAGGTCAAGAACTGAAAATCCTATGTAGATCGGTTTGTTAAATTTAACCTTTTGTTTATACATGTGACTCGCTATAACAGTTGTCGTCAAAGATAGTGAAGCTTTTGAAGTTCGTTTTCTTGGCCTGTTTTCATTGAAAATTCTTCATTTCCTAGTCTAATATCGCATCTATTTCGCACATTTTCCATACTTTTTCCAAAAACTGAGTTGTTCATCAGCTTATAAAAATCCTTCTCAAAGTCACTTGTAGCTTTGGTCCTCATATTAGTATTAAAATCAATGTACTCTTTCATAAAAGGCTTCTGATCGAATGCAATAACTCTATTCACATGTTTTCAAAATCATACCTTGTTCCAAATAGAACTTCAAATTTCTCGAATGAACAACCTATTCAGTTTTATCCAGTAGAGTTATGCAAAGTTTGTTTTTAAAATGTTCTGGAGCAAGAGGTAAATCCTTGTGATGTTCGTGTAAATTTGTTGGATATCCAAGATCGACTTCGAGAATATAGCCATAATCTTCGTCGCCAGTGAGTTCTAAAATTGTTTCTTGCCACTCTTCTTTTGTATACGTTTTAGGATCCATCCACTTGATATCACTAAACGGCAGTTTTTGCATAAGACCATACCCATAAAGGTTGTTTGCATCGAGATAGAGTAAATAGTTTTCGGGCTTTGTCTTATCAAAATCTTTTAAATATTTGTTATTTGCTTTCACATATCGTTTAATACACTGAGAAATGCCTCCGCGAATACCTTTTTCGATCATCAAATACATATTATAATCACTAATTAATTGTAATTCTATCTTCGTTAATTTTAACATAGCATCCCATGCGAGACTTGGAGCTGTTAGATAATGTGCCGGATCAAGTTTATAGCAATTTAAGCAAATATTTCTGAAATTTTCGAATATATCAGCAAGCAATAAAACATCTTGAATGTTGTACAAATCAGAGTAATTCCCTAGATTTTTCTCTTTTAATTTGTTCCAAACATTTAAGTAGTGTTGAAAATCTTTCTCAGATATGCTCTCATCTGTCAAAAGTGAATAGAAATCTTGAATTCTCAATTCTTCTGTGTAATCAAGTTTTTCAATACTGTCGATAAATTCATAGGGAAATATTCCTTTTCCAGATAGAATTTTAAAAATCTCGTCGTCGTCATTTGGCTGTCTTTCTATTATCTCATTCAGTCCATCTTGTATAAAATGATTTGTATGTTTGAAGTCTTCTCTCTTTAGATTTTTAGCTAACTTTTCTATAGACGAGGCCATGAATCTGAACGTGTCTACAAACGAAAACTTGATGAATTTTCTTGGCTTATCACCTTCGAATTCATAGCCATATCCAGAATTTACAGAATAATTTATATATTTTTCATCGGTGTTTGCAATCAAATCAACATTTCCATATTGTTTAGCCAATTCTTTTATGTACAAATGAGTATCGTAATTTGACATATTGTGGCAGAAAACGGGAATATTCTGAGGAAATTTCAAATTTAGATTGCAACATGCATGAGCTGCGCCTCGAAACTTGCCGGTTAAATGACAATGATCTCTCACTTTATTATAACTCTTATCTTTCCAACTATCAGGAGTAAAACCATACTGAATTGACCCAACATCATAAGCAGACCATTCACAGATATGACAAACGTTTGAATTTTGATACGAAATTTCTTCTTCTTCTGTCAATTTCATAGGTTTCATGTTCTTAGAATTATATTTTTTCGCTATGTATTTCGATAATTTATTGAGTTCTTCAAACAATTTTGTCGGGACGTTTTTCAAATCTTCTTCATTTTTGGCACGATAACATATCGGTTTGTACATGCGATTGGTCACATTCGACACTAAATATAGAGTAAAACCATAAGGAATGTGCCTCTGAATCTTGGTTGTAGTCGATCTTTGTGGATTGTTCTTGCATGTCGGAATTTTTTCTAATATGCTCTCAAAGTCCATATAAATTACGTACGGATGGTTAAATTTCTTTTGATAATTAGTAAATTTAGTTGTTTGACCTGGAAATGGCATAATTGGCTTACAAACTTCATGATTTTTACAAATTTCTAAATGATCTGTTAAATCTCCAGATTTGTAAAAATGGCTTAAACATCTTCTACACAAAAATTTTCTTTCTTTATGTTTAGACAACTGCGAAGAAACAAGCTTATTTTAATCGGTTATCAAAACATAATGAGATTTATCATCTTGTTTAACATACAATAAATCAATGTTTGTTTCAGCGTCATATTTTTCAGAAATTTGTAACGGAACAATGTTAATATTTTCATCAAAACTGTAGACATTGATAGACATTGTTGGATACTTATACTTGGAATTGTAGCTTCGTTTTTCAAATATTTGTATATCTTTCAGAGACATTGGATACTCAAAACCTGAAAATATTTCGTCATTCACAAATTTTTCGTATTGCTTTACACGTTCACAGTCTCTTTCTGGTTTTTCAATAGCACATCTTATTGAGTAAATAAAGCAAAAATCATCTCTATTTTTTATATTTATACAAGCTTTTTTATCTTTGATATTCTTCGGTAAATCGATGTATGATCCTGCATTCATCATTTCGTGTTTGTTAAGGCTCAAAACTAGTTGTTTACAACTTTTAAATGTCCATCCGGAACCTTTATTTGGATTATTCGTTTGTTCTCGATGTGTTAATTTATTAAATTGCTTAGTAATAAAGTCGTTTACGTCAAAGATTTCGTCTGCTTTGATAGTAAAATACATTAGACATGTTTGCGGTTCACCATTCACTAAAGTTCGTTCGTATTCACATTCCAAAGAGAGATAGCCCTTCATATTTTTAACATTTTCTTGAAATTTCTCGATTAAACTTTTAATTTCTGACCGCATAATTGAAAGATATTTGTAAATTGACATGGAATTGTCGTTCAAGTTTGTTAAAATGTATTGCTTGAAAAGACCGCGTATTGAGGATAAAACTTCTACATCAATGATATTTTCGGATTTTACTTTAAGAGTTTTATCAATTTCTTCGATCATTTCAGACTTGGTTTTATCGTTAGTACCGATAGCCAACTTTTCAGCTATTGAATGAAGTTTTTCATCATTAAATAGGTCGAGATTTTTCTTTTCAACTTTGAAATTTCTCTTTAATTCACGTAATTTTACGATCATAGTTTTTTCTTAAAATTTCTTTTTTGCAGAACGGACATGATATTTTTTCGCGCTCCATTTAGATAGAAAAATTTATTTAACTAAATGGTGCTTGTAAACCAACGATTGCGCCTCTCACGGCGTGATATCACTACGGATATGACGCAGGCGAAGCGATTATCGTGATGGTCGGTCTGTAGTAGCACACCTCGACTGTCATTGAAGATTTTTCCTTTATTCGTAGCAGATTTGACAACATTTTACAAAGCACAGCTTAAGAAAGTAGAAGCAAACAGCTGTAGATTTGGTTAATTTTTCATTCCACAGAGTAAATAGTAATGTACCGATCGCTTTTGGAGACGAACGACTGTAGATTCGGTTAATTTTTCATTGAGATTTGCTGTGTTATTTCTCAGCTTCCTTTATGGTACATTGAACAGTATTTTACATTGCTTTTCGGTCGGCTCCGAAAGTGCGCCAGGAACCCCATATTACTATCTACTTATATATATATATATATATGAAATGAATTATTTTATGTAGTTAAAACCTTACTTTATTGGTATTATTCACGTTCTATTGTTGTGCTTTCTAGAATAAAATAGTTTACAAGTTGATCCTCTCAAAAAATATTAGTACTTTCTCTCTCAAGACTACATACTGGATCTTTCATTTTCCAGGGATTGCTGATTACATCAAGTTCATAATACAATTCAAAACGTGACGGTGATAAATGTACAGTTCTTATTTACAAATGCTGAATATAACTAGACTAAACATCCAAGCCAGGCAAAATTTCTTCTACGAATTTTAAACAAATACATACATATACTTCAGCATTCCTTAAATAAAAAAAATCACTCAATATTAGGTCATTTGAAGTTCTTCTCAAATTCACATAGATGAAAACCGTTTGTATGTTTTGTAGATATTCGTAACACAAAACCGTAGTAATTAATATTTAGATATTGATTTCAAGCAGATTTTATAATATACATTTTTAAATTGTTTGATACTGCTGTTGAAGGGCTTTTTAAAAATGGGCATACACGTTTAACATGTAAATTTCATGATCATGTTCATAGTTTTAGTTAATCTGAACTTAGGTTATAAAATAATTTTATATGATATTTAATATCATTTGTACCTAATTTGTCTAACGTTATCATGGACGTTCTATAACGAGTGTAGTTACGCAATCATGAGGTATTGAGTGTCTTGAGTGTCATATATCTTAAATGATATGTACTCTTAATTTTAACCTTAATATTTATAAATACTTGATTCAATAATATTATGATCTAATATTTACTAGGAAAACTTTTAGCCTAAAGCAGTCCAGGGCCTTAAATGTACAGAATTTGAAAGGTGACAAGTTACTGCAAGTCTACGCTAACAAATAATGATCGAGCTTTGATTTATTATCCTCTGCTGCCCTATATTTACTTGATCATATCTTCACAGTAACTTGGTGAGAAATAAATTTTATATAACACTTTTGTACAGTTTACAAAATACAATGTTTATTTTGCTCACTATTTCATTTTATTCTCACAGATAATTGGGATTAAAGCTAAGATTTGCGTTATACACTATGTTTAAATAAAAATATGCTTAGGTTATAAAACTCCCAGGATATATAAATCAAGATTTTATAAATCACTTACTTGGAATGACGTAATGAAACAAAAATGTAACTATATGTGATATGGACTTTCTTTGGAAACAAGGTTCTATTAGGAGAGTTATTCAGCAACGTTCATGGCTAGCAAATAGCAGAATGCCTTAAACTGATGAATTGCTTAGTACATCTATAGAACACCATCATCCAAATCTGCAGTATCTTAGGCAGTAGAGTACACTTACGCTGTTTAAGAGGTGGTACTTTTACTTTTCTTGACAAAGTTCGTTCATGAAACTAACCTTTCACCTTTTATGGGAATAAACGTTCTAATATCTCTGTCCATATTATTCTCCAGTTTGAGGGCTGGGGCAAAACAACATATCACTTTACAGCCTCAGAACAGAATATAAGGGGAACAACATAATTTTATCAATTCCAATTCATCGTTCCAATGTGTTTAATAGTCCCAATACTATTCAGGCTTCTCGCCTTTGGAACGCTCTTCCATATGATATTATTAATATCAATAGAGAAACATGTAGGCCTCGGTGTGGGGTTAGGGCCTTGCTACTGGAGTCTATGGGGATGAGAGGTGGTGCGGCCATGTGATCAATCTGTGTGTTGTTCTTTTGTATTTTAAGTCTTGATTTAATTTAAAATCAAACTCTATTTTCAGTTCATTTTTGTGTATAGGTATAGCATTTTTGTTATTATTATTTACAGCATAAGTTAATACTTTACCGCAATTGTATCAAACTGCTGTAAACTTACAATATACAATATGAGGTTGAGTGGAGGTTAGAGCTTGGCAGCCTTAATTCCGCCTCTTTAATAAAGGTATTTTTCATTTAATTTCATTACTAAGCTAAAACGGCAAACCCCCTGATTGTCCACCATATACCTAACATGATCAGGTTGACTTCATATCACTTTCATTCTCTAAACAATACCATGTTATAGGTGAGTGCGTAGTCTTTGAATTATATTTTCACAATACAAAATCCCCCACACCTATACGCCCACTCAAACCAGCATCTATATTAATACAAAACGTAAATACAGCGATGATTCTCTTTGTTTTACAATTAGTTCCAGTGGGTAAACCAGTGGATATACTGTAAAAATAGTTAAGCAAGTTTAACCAGATATTGTCATGTGAACTGTATCCTGTATAGCTAATATTAACCCCATATATTTGTTCTATTCCACGCATGGGATAACTTGTGAAGTGGATATCAATTTTGCTATAATAACTGTACCAAATTGTAACCTGTGACTAAATAACTTCGATGTAAAATATCTTTATAATATTTTTTTGTTGCATCACAATAACTGTGAGTAATTATCCTATAATTAACTAGAGTAGTTGGAATCAATGAACATCATAAATCTATTAACTACTACTAAAATGGCATTATTTATGTTAATTATTATTACAAGCTTTCCCTTGGACAGTACTCATTTCACCGTATTTATTTCGATTTAAACAAACTAAAAAAGGCATTATTTCGACCAATTAATTTAGGCTAAGTAATTAACACATTTTAAGAAAATACCTAAAAAACTGATTGCTATGGAACTGCTTGATCTTTATTCTGTAAAATTTACATAAAAGTTACGAAGAACGATCGGTATTCTGGCTGAAAAAATACACACAGATATTGTGATACACTTTTTAATATAACATTGTAGAAGTTCAGAGATAAACCGCTGTGGGAGTAAAACGTCTTTCAGGTTGTGATTTTTTATAACAAAAGTTTGGATCAGAATCCAATCTAAATGAACTTTATAAACTCTCTTGTGATATTGCTGTAAGTTGGCTGAACATCACAATTTTCAGAACAGCAAATATTATTTTACCTGATGTTAGTCACTTTCCAGTTGTGCGTACCATATAAACTAGGTTTTATGTCATTTAATTGGGTTCGTTTTGTATACAAATCTTGTTGTATGTAACTTCTGACATTACGTAACTTACAACTTTCAACTAATGGGTTAATTCTCACTACATGCACCAGTTGACAGCTGCAGCAAATTTATTTATATTAATATAGGTAATTTAGTTTTCAGTAGTAATTTTGAATATAATTCCTCCATGTTTAACAGGATTTAACAAAATGAAACATAACAGTTCGAACTAAACATCGCACCACTTTGAAGTAAATAAAAATTATATATATACTTGTCATATTTTATAAACATCACAACGCATGTAGTTTTATATTTAATACAAACAATATACTGCATAGTAAACAGTTTGCACTATTTTACAACACAATTAATATTTGTTCACTACACTATTTTCTCAATTCAAAATTGTAATATATTTATTTTACACCTTTATTAAAATAGTTTATTCGATATAATTCCTCACTAAATTAACCAAATTTTGCTCACATACATAATTTTCAAATATGCTATATACAGGGTGTACATAAAGTCCTGCACAGCTATAATATTTTCTGAACGATAACAGATAAATCAACAAGATTTGGTACATCAACACTACGCCTAAAAATCTACTTTTTGAAGAACTATCAGTTTTTCTGTATCATCATGGGGACGTCCCGCAAGGAGTCAGAAGGAAATCTTAAATAGGAGCATAGTTCAATATGCACATCATTTTAAAGGGCTTATCTAGCAGAGTTTAATGCCGCAAACCACACTTAAAAAGATTGATCCAGTACAAAATGGCGGCTGTTCAAAGGTTTTACTTGGTTACATTTTATTAGTAGCCATAACCCCAGTATAGCAAAACTGCAACCAAAGAATACTGCAGCTAAATACTACATTATGCTTGTCAGTTGTACGGAAGTGAATTATGATGTTAGTTATCCTCAAGGGTTACAAATTTGGTCCTAATATATTGATAACGCGGAAAACCTGATAACAGTAAGTGTTGATGTACGAAATCTCGTTGATTTATCTGTTATCGTTCAGAAAATATTATACCTGTGCAGGACTTTATGTACACCCTGTATAAGTGCAAGTGATAAGGTAAAATGACGATTTTATATGTGAAACCATCATCAATATTTTATTATGTCTAAGATATAGAACGTAGGAAACAATAACTGTTCGACATTACTTTATAAATACGTTTACTATAGAGGGTAATAGTGAGTTTTAATTATGCTTACCATGTAAAATACATGTATTATGAAATGAATTGTATATTGAACTGTAGACAGTTGAAACTGGCTTTTGTCAGTGTAATATTCTTTTATACCACACCATGTTTCAAACAATGTGTTTTATTAATTAAAAACTAACTTTATTAATAGTTAAATTTTGATAGACATAGATTTGCTTTGATACGTTGCTAATGTAATTAATTTCTTATAATAATACGTTGTTTTAAGATATTGCAAAAGTATGCGATAAAATGTATGCCTCTTTTAGATCTTGAACACCTAGTAATGCACTATCGATTAGAAAAGTGATTGGAGGATGCGGAGCTAAATCTTCATTGACAGTTTGAACGTATGAGCAATGTATTTCGTATAATTATACTTGAAATTATACTATAAATCTATTACTTACTTACTCTCTTACTCCCAGGGCCATTTATATCGGAGGTGATATTTAGCCGCACCAACAAAGCTCCTCCATCTTGAACGGTCCTCTGCATCTTCCTCTGAAGCGCCCACCTTCTCCATATCAGCCTTCACCTGGTTCCACCATCTCACTTTCGGTCTCCCATGGGGTCGTCTTCCTTCTGGGTTACCGTACATTACCCTCCTCAGTTTGCATTCCTCTCTTCTCAAAACATGGCCTGCCCAACGGAGTCTTCTGCACTTTATTTCTCCTATTACATCCGTACTATTGTAGAGCTCCCTGATTTCTCTATTATGTTTTCTTCTCCATACTATAAATATTATCTTTGTCTAGCATACTTCTTTCCCCCGAGATTTTAGCCAATTGTAATTATTTGAATTATTTGTATAGAGAGACTATTCCTTGAGTTCTTCTAAAATAAATGAGTCTATAAATGAAACAAAGACAGTGCTGTGGGTAGTACATAATATAACGTAGGTACTGTATTTCTGTTTTAGTGTAAACACAAAACTCATTTAAGTCGATATTCCAATACGGGGATTTTATATTTTTACGTGAACAAATCAGTTTTTCTTTGATTACATTCACCTAACAACATTCTCCGCTAAAACAAATATCTAAACCCTCATGGTCTCTTTATTTTAAAATACATGATTATAATAGTATGCAATGTTTTATAATATAATATATGCGTTTGAGTTATAAATCATAGTATTATGAATTATTAAAATTAAAAATATTATTATTAATTAAAACTATTATCCATATTCAAATGTATATAAATCCTCTGTTTAATAAACAATTCCTAACTTTCTGCAATTTCGGAACCTTGTGATTGTGGAATTATTAAATACTGTACAGTTACGAAGCTTCCCCCAGTAGAAGGATGACTAAGAGGGGCAGGCATGGAAACTAACAATATTAAGTATGTTCATTTACCCATTTACTAATCGACGATGATACGTTCGCTCCTCTTTTTCTATGCCAACAAAACCTAATTTTACTAACTTTCGAACTATATATTAGTCTATAACTATATTACATCACTCTCAGCTGACAAGCTCCTCTGATTTATCCGGGACCGTGGGTATCCTGCCTCCTTAGTGTCGTCATCTCTGCCCCGGCGCCGCTATCCACCTGCCCTGTCGTTTACTATCTATTCGGTACCCTCCCAACTTCGATACCAAGGTTTCTTGGCAGAAGGAAAAATATTTGGACGATGTGTTGTTTTCGAGGCCCTATGTCAAAATATTTACAAGTATACGATCTGTACACTTAAACAATCTGGGCAAAATAAATACTTCATCATTTAAAAAACGCTATTAAATGTATTGCGCAAAAATTAATATTGAGTAGTATATTGTTATACTTGGAAGTGAAATATAACACAAAGATTATTTGGCTTAGATATTTAATAAATTTTGTTTTCAATTATAGCAAGATAAATACATTCTCTAATATGGTAATTCTGCAGACTAAATAATATAAATTTTATAATTAGTGCAAGGATTATTGATGTGTACATTCTTCTGATTATAAAATAATATATATAATTAATATGTAAAACAAAGCAAAAATAATGAAGATTAAATATTTTATTAATAAGCGAAGGGAACCTAATTTTTGAACAAATCATTTGAAGATATATTTGATTAGTATTAGACTTCTTATTTGTAAAACCAGATTTAAATTATATATGAAATGAGTAATATAGTTGATTACTACTTAATATTAATGTACTTTATTTAGAAAAGTTGTGTTTGATAATCACTGATTGAATTGTGAATAAGTGATAGGGATATAATTAGAAAAAAAATTATGTTTATATTATTATTTATTAGCGTTTAGAAACTATTCTATGTACCAAATTAAAAAGTGCGGGAAGGATGTACCACTTAAAAATAAATTCCTTAAAAATTATATTTACAAATATATGTCATAAAATAGAATTTTAATAGCTATGCACGGTTGTACAAAAAAATGCAAAATACATCTAAGTGTAAAGATGAATAAAGTCTGGAGGCGATTGCAGATACATAGGGAAGTAATCAGCAGAACTGCTCATAAACAACTTACATAACTAAATATGTGAACAGTAGATACGTAAAGTTGAAAAGTTTTTCTTGTCACGGGTAACTAACTGGTGGCCTCCACGGGGGAAGTAAAGAATAAAAACACCGATCCGAACTTTCCGCTTAGAATCACTTGATTTTAAATCATCAAATGGGTCTAGACATTTTCTAAAGAAGTCTTTTGTTAATTTTTGTAAGCACATACGCGGTCGATAATAATTCAATATAGAATATAAAACCATGTTTAATAAAATAAAATTATTTTATTTTCTTACGGAGATTTTCTTATTGGAAACGAGCTGTGAACAAAACTTTGAACATTATGGAAGAAATGTGCTGGGGCACCATACAACTGAAAAAAAGGAATTTATGTTTATCTTCGCTAATAACATTAGTTGTTGTTGTGAAATGTATTCTTGTAACAGTTGTAAATTCTGTTAATGTTAATATGAACATTTTATTAAGATTCACATTAATAAAATATTATAATGTGATTCCTAAAAATCCCGTCCCACACATTTACTTTTTCTGGGTGTTGGGTGCAGGGTCACGAAAAACATGGAAAATTTCTGTGTCCTAGCACATGCTGTTGAAATAGATTTCTTCACTGACCACAACGTTTCAAAGAGAACATGGATGAGCGGAAATTAGTCCTTCCATTTCCTTACGAAATTTTAGATGACGGTCTGGAGCATCTTCATTTAACTCTTGTACAAGCTTAATTTATAAGGGTAAATTTTATTTTTCTTCAGTAAGCATACCACAGACCCTAGGAAAACGTTACTGATCTGGTGGACTTCTGCGGATCTTCAATGAGTTGTGTAACAATTTCAACCGGTTTGCCTTTTGCTTGAAAAATGCCGACCTTAGCGTGGGACATCTGAAATGGATCCGAATGCTCTAAACTTATTTAGTAGTATTTTTAAGTATTTATTTTTTACATATTCCATCCAATGGTTCATATACCTGGTGGTTCAGCCTATTTTCTGGCTTCTGCAGACCTGCATTCAAAAATTTCCAAATAAAACATTTTACAATTTATGTAAGCATTATTATTGCGCGAGCGAAAGGTAAAAGAAGACGGCCGCGATCAGCTGGTAAGTTTTGTTTGTAAAATTTTTGTCTGGTCACCGTCAGGAGTATAGAATACTCACTGAATGAATAGCGAAATCAGCTGCTTTCAACGATACCCAATATAGCATGTTTAGTGAAAGATGGACATATGAAATATTGAAAATATACATTTGACGATGCAGCGGCATTGAACCAACGCGGTTACGTGAATGCTGCCGCCGCATCGGCAATAAACCGTCGGAGGGTAGATGCTCTAAACGTTTTCATTAATACTAATAAGTATTTATTTTTTCACATATATATATAAAAAAATCCCATAGTGTGTTATGTAATTAATATATATATATATATATATATATATATATATATATATATATATATATATATATATATATATATATATATATATATATATATATATATACTCGTATAAGGGTGTGCAACATCGAACAGCTTCATGGTATTTTTCATTCAAAGCCCCGATATAAAAACATTAATTTCTATCTTATCGTCATGACTACGGGACATTATTACTCGTAGGGAGTAATAGTTTGAGAATATTATTTAAAAGTAAAAATGACCAAGCAATTCATAATCAATAGCCTTAACAACGCAAAAAAACACAAAAATATATAAAAACACTTCACAAAGCAATAAATACACTATAATGATACTATTTTATAATAATGATCCACTGGGCTGGGAAAGCCCAGTAAGTCTGTGTAAATAAACTTCTTATCATAGTAATATCCGTATATGTATTTCTATATATAATTATTCATTTACATATACATTTATAGTAGTAAAATAAGCATATTTTGTAATTTAATTCAATGAGGTGTTATATTGCTTCCTCATTGTTACGACAGTCTGTGATCGGGATAGGGTTCTTTTTTTAAGTTTTTTAATTATCATATAAGTAGCTCCAACATTTAATAAGAATAGTAATCTGAATTTTGAGCAGGTCTGCCCTCTCAATGGACCAATAATTCTAATTGTCTATCTCAATAAAATCCCAATTTTTGTAAATTTTAGTGCATTTTGTTTCCTGAACTAGAGGTAAATAAACTGTATGTAATTACTCTCCTGTTACAGAGTCCAGTTATAATTTTGTGTAATTAATGTGCATAATTAGTAAGAAACACAGTGAAGTGCCGTATAATTAATTATTTGTTATAACTTGCTAGATATTTGCATTATTTTACCATATCCTTTATTATACTTACCAAACGTACAGATTAAGAATATTTGTCATATGTAAAATCCTTCTTGCATTTTTATTATGTTTTGTTAATATAATATATTATATTATTGAATAAGTTCTTTTTTGACAGCTTAAGATAGGTGAATAATGTACACTATACACAATAAAATGTACATTAGCTTTAGGTCATAATACACCATTCCTGCAAATATTCTGAACTCACCTATGAGATTACTCGATAGCCTTTTGAAGGAATGCTGTATTCAAATTATAAATATTCTCATAGGAAATAAAAGAGATATTCAATGCTTCATTTTAATAGCAATTTCATTAAAAATATGTAAAGAAAACATGATTAGATATATTGTGATAATATGTATAACCTCTAATTTGTATGCATACAAAGGTGATAGGACCTCTATAGAGGATTTAAGGATAACAGGATAGTTGCTATTGCACCACGTGCAGTTATTATGTGTATCGATATTACAAATACATACATTATTGTACACGTGACATGTTTACTGAAGAGGTTAAAGTCTAGCGTAGCAGTGTGCTTAGCATAAGTATTCATATTATCTATTAATATTTTACTGCATAGAACCACATACTGTTTTCTTCGAAATGTTTTGTTTTGTACGAAATACAGGAAAATAAATTTATTTTTAACTTAAAAATGTGTATATTTTTATGCAACATTATTTCTTACTAGATCACTCTCATCATTTACCAGAAAGTGTTTTTTTAAATGCAGCAGTAGCTTAAGAAATACATGAACATGAACTGAATATATGGCAACTAAATAATTAAAATTAAACTTAACTATTGCACTGTGTCTTTAGATAATTGTATGTGATTCTTTTACTGTCCGCAAAACATAACAAATCAATAGAAAGTTATGACGTAGTATTTTATTCTTAAATTGAAATCAATTCTCATGTAATGAATATGCACCGCAACTTCCAATTCAATATTTTATATAATTTTTATACCTACTAATGTAAATTTACCCACCATTATGTTGATACTGATATCTCGCTACTGATCTTGTAGATTTTTAGAACAAATAAACATAGCTTTAAGCTATCTATCTAGTTTACTAAAATACATTTTTGGTAATAATTTAGAGTGTTTTTTACTGGTTCAAAATAATGTTAAATCTTTTCATAGTATTTAGTATTAGGAAACACTTTTTTCAGATTTTAGGTCACCACTAATACTTCCACACATAATTATATTAAAGGCAACCAATTAAGTCTATTGTTGGTAGATTTCTTATATATCAGGTCTTATATTGAGGTCAAACAAACTCATACTTTTTCATTGTTCCTCATCCCTCAGTGCAACATCATTTTATTGAACACACCTCGTTAAGAACGCTATCTTCATTGTCTTTAAATAAGATCAAACACAAAAATGTTTCACTCATAGATTTATTTCAAACCACATGTAGTGTCACGGAAATTTCTGAAGTTGCCTTCAAAATTCCATCTCCATAGAGCTTTCGTTTCTTAATATTTTATGCTATTGCAAACAGTTATAAAGAAGATTAGACGTAAGGAACTTTTTTCACTAACAAGATCAACAGGGGAGAAATTGTGTTATAGTGCTGATATTTGAAATGAATGATAGGCTTCAACGAAATTCATGAATCTCATGGATGGAAATTTACAATCATCAAACCATTTATTGTCTAAGTAGAAATGTACTTTAGTAAATATCTAGGTGTTACCTGCGGCTTCGCATGCAATTTTTAAAATTAAAGACCGTAGGCTATAAGCCTTTGTAATCTACATCTAGACTAATATATCTCCGGTGCCATAAGCAATGATTGATTTGTTGTGCCGATAAAAACAGTTTATATGGGGTGAAAATTAAGTCTTAGAACGAATTTATAACTTTTAAACGACAAAATATATCACAACCAACTTTGGCATACCTTTACTGGTAATAGTAAGCTACTTTTTTGAGTAAATTTTGATCGGATGTCACCTTTAGAAGATGGCTCTTCGGAGGTAGGAAGAAAATCGTTAAAGGCAGCCTATGTTAACTTGTAGATAATTTTAAAATTCTAGTAAATTGAATATAATGCCGCAAACCTGGCTTTAAAGTATGATCTAGTACTGTTTAAATTTTAAACAATGTTTAATACAATGTAATAATATTAATTATATGTTGAAAGTTGAAGTAAATGCTTATTTGAGTGAAATTATTTAAAAGTAGGTGTTCAAAATGTTCGCTTCCGGCCGTGTCGAAAAGTGCTAACCGGTTATAAAAGCTGGTTACTGCATTATAATGCACTCTCAGGGAATAGCTTGAACTTCCTGTACTATCCTATGTCTGATCTCGAGTAGGAATAACAGTTTTAATTCATTACATGGTCTAACTTTGTCACTTGGATAACTAGTATTACAAATTAGATAGTAATTTTGTCTTTGATATCTGCATTGCTCAGCACTTCATATTTAATATTTTTTCAATTTAATCGTAAAACATGTTTTCTGCCTCTTTGGCAAACTACAGTTGAGAATATTAACAGCTGTTAATGTCAGTCCACTTTGCATTAGGTGTCATAAATATTTTTTTCTCAAACTCTTAAATATTCCTAGAAACTTTTGTTACTTTTCTTCATAAAAAACGGATATATTAAAATAGTAATTAGCTGAGATGTACCAGCCGTTCTTGAGATTATTGCTTAGCAACACAATTGGAGATTCATTTCCTTTTATAAGAATATTTAGTATCTACTGTGTATATTTTACAAGATATTTTGAACCAAAGTGGGATAACCAAACTTACAACACATAGACAAGTATTTTTATGCTCCATACCACCGTAATATGAAATTACACGACGTCTTGAAATGGTGCCTGTCTGCTATATCATAAACTGAACACGTTCGAGACTCAAACTAATATGTCTCCAAAAACTCGCACTGAAGTACCTAAACAAAATTAAAAAATGCAAATTCGTATTAATGGTATAAAAATTTAATAAAATTGTTTGAAAAATAATACCGAGTCGATACATTTCTAAAGAAAGCTAAAACTAAACTTCAATATTGCGAGTCTGTCTTGGTGTCAAGTTAAGTATTCTTTTGACCTTTAGAATACTATGTTAAATACTTCTTGTACTCTAGCATGGATCATGTTCTCAATCTTTTTTTGTTTTGTTTTTTTTGCGTTGGGGTATTGGGGTGGATTCACAGATCCTCACACGTCAACCTGAGCTTATTGTGTGCCCCTTTGATGGTTAGAGGGGTAAGCCTATCTTTGTGCCCTTAATTAGGCTAAGAAGCTTTTCCCCGATACTAGCATCTGGTTCGTCGCCTGGTTGTTTATCACCGAAAAGAGCCCTTCTCCTTGCTCCCAGTCTCTCACAGTCCAGTATTATGTGTTTTGCAGTCTCTACACTCCGAGTCCTCATTTCGTAAACCTAGAGTGTTTAGGTGCTTTCTGAAGTGGCCGTGTCCAGTGATCAAGGCAATCACTTGTTTAACCTGATCCCTGCCCAGCCCCATCAGCCATCTGGTGAAGCTGGAGCTAGAGTCAGTAAGCAGTCTTTTGCCGAGTGCTTGTCCTTGGTGACTCTACCACCGCAAGCGGTGTGTCTTCCTGGACCATTTGTTTATACTTTGGTAAGCAGCTGACTTGCTTATACCACAACTCGGTTCTGGACCAGTGTATGGCATGCTTGCTCCGCTTTTGGCAAGCCTGTCGGCGCATTCGTTGCCACCTATGCCTGTATGGACCGTACCCAACCAAGACATACAAAGTTGCGTGATCCAAGCTTGCAGAGAGTGTTGAAGCACTCCCACACAAGCTTGGATGAAATGCTGTTGGAGTCAAGAGCTTTAAGAGCTGCCTGACTGACATTATGCAGATGTTCTTTCCTTGGTACCCTTTGGTGAGGCCTAGGTTGGCGCAGGCCAGGATACCATAGATTTCGGCTTGAAATATGGAGCAGTTCCGTCCCAAACTGCCGCAAAGGGCAGTTCTAGGGGATTGACTAAACACTCCATATTCGGTTCTGCCCTTAATAAGCGAGCCATCCGTGTACCAGACAAAGCTCTTTCTTATTGTTGGTATGTTATCTTGCGATTTCCACTCATCTCTGGAGTAGAAGTCAACAGAGAATGGCTTATTGAATACGAACTCCGTTCTCATTATGTCTGAGACCATTTCGAGAATAGCGTTTGGGTTTACAGCTTCGGTGATGGTGCCGTGGCCCGTTTTAGACGTGCCATTCCTCCACAAGCCAGCAACCATCAGCCGATAAGCTGACTTGCGCGCTTCAGCTTTTATGTAGACATCAAGAGGCGGAAGTCCTAAAGCCACCTCGAGGGTCGCTGAGGGACTGCTCCTAAATGCTCCGGTTGCAAAGATTGTGCCAAGCCATTGTAAGCTTTCAAGCTTGGCTTTAGCAGTTACCTGATTCACCTTTGTCCACCAGACTAATGAAAAGTGATTTGAGGCCTTACAACTGCTTTGTGAAGCCATAGTGCTATATGGGGTTTTATGCCCCATGAGATTCCTGCAAGTCTCCTGGACGTCATGAGCGCCCACTTTGCTTTGTGCAGGATATTGTTAAGATGATCATTCCACGTAAGCTTATGGTCTAGAGTCAGTCCTAAATATTTAACTGTCTTTGACCACTCAAGCTGTGTGGATGCGAGTTTCAGCCTGGAAAGAGACTCTAGGTTCTTTTTCCTAGTGAATGGTACAACTACTGTCTTAGAGGGATTTACTTTCAGTCCCTCTCCATGACACCAGTTGTGTACATGTTGAAGGTTGGTGTTCATGATATCAGCAACAACATTTGTATATTTTCCCTGTACCATAAGGACTATGTCGTCTGCATATCCTTGGACATAGATTCCATTGTTAGTAAGGTCCTCAAGTAGACCATCTACTACTAGATTCCACAGTAGAGGTGACAGGATGCTTCCTTTAGGGCATCCCCTTGAGGATGCGATCACAAGCGATTCTTCATTGAGATCGGCCATGATCCGTCTGGAGCACAGCATGGCCCTAAGCCACCGGCACAGAGCTGGCTCGAGACCACGTCGCTGTGCTCTACTTACCATCGCAGTGAATTTAGCATTGTCAAAAGCTCCTTCAATGTCTATGAAGGTACACAATGCCAATTCCTTGGCGGACAGGCTATCCTCAATCCTACTGACTAGTTTGAGCAGTGCTGATTCACAGGATTTGCCTTGCTGGTATGCATGTTGGTTGCGATGAAGGGGAGTGTCTGAGAGAACTCCCTTTCTCAGGTGCCTCTCCACCAGTCTTTCTAATATTTTCAGTAGAAACGAAGATAAACTGATGGGACGAAAAGATTTAGGGACAGAATAGTCCGCTCTCCCTTTTTTAGGGATAAAGACCACCCTGTTGAGACGCCAGACTTGTGGTATGTACCCATAAGCTAGGCTCGCCCTTAGTAGTTCACATAGAAGAGTGAGGAGATTCTCCGGCCCTTGCTGATTCTCAATCTTTCTTTCGCTGTGTCTCCAGCGTTCTTTTGCTACTTCAGAACATGTCAAGTTACTGTCTGATAAATTCTACAGCAAATAAGTTATTTTTTCTGATTTAATAGCTTCAATAACATTATTAAGCATGTATTTATATATTTCTTTATTTAATTTTAACAAAAATAAAGTGCGGTAGTTATATAACTACGCTGTCTATTATATAGGAAATGATTTACAGAACTCTGCTTATAATATAAATAATAATAGTAGTGGAGAATCGAGAATAGAGTGATGATGAAAACGGTTACCCTTATGATGGTATATGTTTATAAATGCGCAGAACCCTATAACTTACTTCTAATATCGCTTAGGTACAATAGTTCCATGCATATATACCTTTTATCCATTATTATTTGACTTGCCACCAATAAAGAAACTAAAAATTATCTTAAATGTTTTTAAAGTTATCTGAAAATAAGCTTCTCTGCCTTTACAAATAACATGAGTAGGTGTTGTTTAAATTATGTTATAGCCTTAATCACCTGAGTTGAAGTGGATGTTATGTACTTAAAGCGTTTGTGATATTTTTCGATTTGTAAAAATAGTTTTAAATGGTTGAAAAAGATACAGTCTTATGAGTTCTTGCAATAATAATAAATTATGAGGTAGCTTTGTAAATACTGATGAAACTACGTGACGGTGCATAATGAAGTATAAACCAATGCAACGATGTATCGAAAAGCCCGAAAAACGTGACAAAAGAAGTGTTACAAGACAGATGGCTGAAGGGTTTTTCAACTTTATGTCTCCTAACTTGTTTTAGTTGTTCCTTAGATAAGAGTTAACGTATAGGCAGACAGAAGGACGAACATACAGATGGTTACAATAAGAGCTGGCCAGACCCCTAATAAATATATTTACCGTAGTCTGGGTAGACTGAAAAAGAAAGAATGAGGAGGTTTTTTGCATGAAACTCTGGACATTTTCAGAACTTAATACAAAACAATAATTAACTTGCCCTATTTCTCAGTGATATGCAGTGATATTCACTGACTTAAAAATAAAATAGTTTTTAAGATATATTTGTAATTAAAAGTGTAATAAACGTGTTCTACATAGTACTTCTAAAACGTAAGTTTTACTATTATGTTGATACTTTTTGACAAACTAGATATGTTTTAAAACATTTAGCATATCATGTTCCTCACAGAACGGGTATATTAATAAAACATTAATTAATTTAAAGACACACACACACCAATATATATATATATATATATATATATATATATATATATATATATATATATATGTATATATAGTATGTATCTTTTCTTAAGATAACGGTGTGGGGAACTGGTCTTCCAAATGAGCATTACACGAATGATATGATAGCTCAGCCAATATACTCTATAAACTATAAATAATGACCAATATTCATCTCTTAAAATATAGCTCAATAGCATTAAATAATATTACTGATTTAGTTTTCAAAGGCATGGTTGGTACCATTGTAATATTAAAGAAAATAGTTTACATATTAAAATCTATCAATGCAACCAATATTCACCTCTCTAAAGTAGTCGTTTAAAATATTACATTTGTTAGTGTGTTAATACTAAAACAACATAAATGGGAAATTTTGTAATAAACATTTTTAATACTTTAGCATTTGTGTGAAAACAAAGCTAAAAATTTACCTATAGAACATAAATTATAATAAATGACATAAATGTCAAGAAAAATAGAAAATCATATTCTACTAGTATTTTTTTCTTGATTTCCGGGCATTTTCTATTTTTATCGTTTTAACAGTTTATATGTCGGTCAGTTTGTATTCGCTTCGCTAAATAACAGCACGGGGATGGATGACGGCGCAACTGACCTGTTTCCATGAGAGACCTCGTGCCACTTGATAGTTTTTTTTATCAGCTCTATGTTATTCACGTTACGTTATTTATTTACTGTCATTTAATATCTATTATAGGTTTAGTCAAGTTTTATAAAAACATTATATCTGTTCATATCTTATTATCTTCTTTGTTGTTGTTATTGTTATGTTTTATAATTATCTGGTTATTGTGTTAATGTTAATTTAATACTTTTTATGGATACGTGAAATGCCTACTATCACTCAATCCATGGATGTGCTAAAACGTTTTTACGGTTCTTAACATCTTGACAATGAGTTTCTTGACATTAACATTGTTGGGTTGACTGAACTGATGACAAGATTTAAAAATTTATACCAAATATTACCTGACTGATCTCTAAACATAGACTTTTTCCAGATAAACAGTGACCTCATAAAAAAAGATAATTATGAGTAAACCATTGTAATAGCCAAAGACAAGTGAGTAGATATAGTTGTTAGTTGCAGACAAAAGTCTGTGTAATGCCTGAAACTTACTTTGAAAAAGAAATAAAAACTAACTTAATACATAATTACAAAATAGATTTGGAGTATGTAATTTGTATTGCAGTGTGTAATTCTGTATGAGGTTAGTTTTAACCTGAACAAGAGATCACATTGCAGATCTCGAAACATATTGTTACTGATTTTATGTGTCACTGAACAATGGGAAATGTCCAGAAATAATTGTGTTTTCTTCACAATCCTTCCATCGTCAAAAATAAATATCGGAAATGTTATTATTGTTATGTTAACTGTACTGTAGACTGTAAACACTGAATCATTTGGCAAATAAAATTGTTAAAAACTATCAATTATTTCTCCGTAATCTTGGTGTTGTGTTACAACAAGACAGATTGTTATCTCTGAGCATTTCTTACAGAGGCTAATTAAAACGTGTTCTTTTTTTGCAATATAAATAGAATAATCTTCTGCATTTGACGTTTCGGTTTGGTTACTTCATAATATTATTACTCATTACAATTGTTTAATTCAAACTTTAACTAGTACCAGAAGTTGGAACATTATATAATATAGTAAGAGCAATGATAAACGTATTTTTAATATGTAGCATTATAATTTTTATGAAGAAAAGTCCCTAATAAAGCACAGCTAACAATATATAGCAAAGAAGCACTCAATAAAGCATAGGAGTAGCTGATGGTGGTGAGGTAAGCCACTGCACTAATTCTGTTACTGCCAGGCAGGTACCGCAAGTTATGGAGATTCTCTCTTGATAATGGAACTAAGCTTGATTTATAAATTCATAAGAAATCATTTGTTTTAGAAAATAAATGCCATACTCAATAATGTTTTTTTTTTATTGTTCTATTATAAACAATGTGTATTCTGTTTCGGTTCTTGACCTTTCAAAATTGTATATGTCATAAGGACACAGGAAGTATTTCGTTAAAATGGCGAAAAGTTCTCTCATAGTTATCAGTAAAAATATCCATAGTTAATTTGTAAAAGTTGTTATCTAAAAACTCTCAATTGCTTTAGCTTAAAAGTAAGAAAGTCGTTGTTAAATATAAAAAAGAGCAGAATGGAGAAGTCTTAGATTCATTTTGTCTATTGAGATAAAAATTGTACTCATATAAATACCATGATAAAAACCCAGCTAGATGTGAGGGAAATAAAATAATTGTAGGAAATAAGTCATCCAACATCAAAAATATATTTATTCGAAAATACGACAGAATGAATAGCAATGTATGTGGTAAAGAGGTACAAAAACAATTGTATACGATATCAATCACAAATAACCATTATGTTCAAAAAGATAATACAAGTATTCTTTTATAAAAATAGATGGATACTGTAATATTTGGTTATATAAATGAGATAAAAGCTGATATGTTAGATGAATTAAATCATGATGGTTCGTTCCAATAGTTAGGTAAGTATTCATAAGCTTGTTTTTAATTTTTTATTTCAAAATGAATAATGACTTCTTATACTGTAACAAACATAAGAAAAGAACTTACAATATAGTTAATAACATTCGTCAAACTTAAAACGAATTATATAGAAATGTGTGCGGCACAAAGTTCAAAATTTAAAACAAATTAAAGTATAGTAAGTACATGAGTAATCTTAATGAAAATTCAATAATTATTTAAACTATTATAAGAATAAAGAAGAAGTCTAAATTGAGTCTAGACAAATTCATAGACAATCAAGGAAGACGTTTTAAAAGAGAAAAATTATAACTCTAGGAGTTTATGATTTACGGGCAGCAGATTTTGACATAATGTCAAATTATGTATATGAAAATTAAGAATTGAAGTATATGTTATATATTATTTTTCCAAAATATATACAGCCAGGATTATTTAAAAACCCGAAAAAAGATTTTAAAAGCTTTCAATGATTAAAAATGCAACAACAATCATTAACCTCCAACAGACAAACTCAACTGTAAAACCATTAATAAATTAGTCCAAAACTAAACACAAACGGCTGGAACAGGCACTTTTTGACCTCAGTAACTTTTCAGTCGTGTCTAATTATGTATATTTTCTTCGGACAATCTATGGCACTTGAAATGTGAAAAGTGAATTTAATTAATATAGACATTTTACTTGTACAATACGAAGATTGCGTGATTTGCGTGATAATACTTACTTATGTGCACATATTTTTCATGCAATAAAACCTAGAGTAGAACATATCAAAATTTATTTTATCTTAAGAAAATCTCAAACGTGAATAATGAAATAATACGTATTTGATAGTTCTACTTCTGTTTAAAAATTATATGAATCCATCATACTACAGTATTCATGCTCTGAGTAAGCAGTCTACGTCTTTCAATTTTAGGAATTGCGTTTGAAACCATGGGTAACAGTTAATATTCTCATGTTAACTAACATTATTATTAAATTTAATTAAAATGTTACTGTTTCCACCAAGAATTAGTGGGAATATGTTAATTTCAACACCACTAATTGGGATGGGTGTACCAGTCTCGGAGGTTAACTTAATATAGATTGCCCAATTAGACTTGACATGACTCTTGGCATTATATTGTTAGGAACACTAACAGTTGTTCAGTTCATGCCAAGATTAGGCTAAAATTATTTAAAAACGCGATATGCATAATTTTAATAATAATAATAATAGAATGACTTTCAATGATATTAGTGAAAAGTATTGACTTAACCATGCTAATGGCGTGACAAATCTCTTAATAGTTTAAACATTCAGTTCATAAAAGAAATTCCATTATATTTAAAATTTAAGATTTATAATACGAGTACATAAATCCTCAAAGTCTTTGACATTTGGATAGAATTTTTTTAAAGTAGAATATAGTGAATTGCTTTAGCACATTTCTTCATTTCTACTGATTTTATGTTTTAGTAATATTCTCAAGAACTAAGTGCTTACAAAATACCAGATTTCTTACGACATGTCGGAACTTTGCGTGATGCAACATATATAGTCATGAGCCAAGACATGTTGAAATATCTCTGAGAACTATAAAGCCCTTTTTTGTTTGCATACCAAATAAGTAACATGCAACAGGTTTAGATGCAGTATGTCATTGTCTTTGGATTACGTATCTTCCTTTTCAAAACTTTTATTAGCCATTAAACTATCAGCTGAGAAACATGTGTTTAATTGCTTGAAACAAAAAAACAACACTTTTCCTTTACTATTGCGGTTTTGAAATAGTAATCGTTGTGATAAATTCAGTATAACATTATGCATTGTATAGTTAAAAAACAAACTGTGATAGAAAGCTTTTAAAACACTTATTTATGTAAATTATTTAAAAATTATAAACTTGTTTAGCTCTAACGATTCATATGTAGCTTTAGCTGGAGCCATAACATATATGAAAATTAAAACAGCTAATATCAAAAAGTTTTAAAATATAAAATAGTGATATATGAGGTTTACAATTATCTAACTTTTGTAACTGTTTATTCTCTAGTTTGTGTTTTGAATAAATGAGTTAAATTCTTTTTATAATAGCAAACTAAAAACGATTTAAACTTTTCAGTTACTTTTTATTCTCTAATAAACAGTCCAAAGAAATTGTAAATAATAACTTTAGTCTCCTTATGAAGTTTAGTTAACTACAAATGAACTATGTTATATTATTCTCATACTCGCATTAAGTTAAATAATTTCACACACGTTCCATAAGACTATTATTATTTTTAGTGGTAGGTTTTTGTAGTTATAATAGTGCGATCGACCAAAAAAGCAAAAATCTTTATAAATACAACTATTAGAGGGATTAAATAAGATTAATTCTCGAAATCTTTCAAAATAGTGTAATCAAAATAATTTCGTACTTTTATTTAACAGTTTTTAGTTAAAATAATTTATTTAGCAGCAAAGCACAAAGTCAAAGTTATTGGTCAGTGGATAGACGTCATCATGGTAGAGCTTATCTTGTAAATAGTGCCAGTAATGGCACGCATCCAAAGGCATGAAAATTATGTGACTGTTTCAATGAACTTATTTGTTTTAATATTCAAGAGAGTGATAGCTAATTACATAAAAGGTCATCCTTACGATTACCTATGCCCAGTCTCTGTATTTTTTGGCTATTTTTCACAATAGCTGTATTGTATTGACACTATTCAAAGTTAAAATGATTGACCGTTGGAAAAGTAAAAAAACTTTAAAGTAACAAAACTAGGTGGGCGGCCATTTTGCAGATTCAGGTCACTGATATCGTGTGTAACAAAGAGTGGTGTAATATTATACATCCCTTTTTGATATGGAGTCTTCTACACATTGATTACACTTAAAGCTTTATTCGTATTTTTAGAACTATCCCATACATAACGGTACATGAATTTTTGTTGTCATAACATAAACGTATTGTATTACCTTTAGTTATATTTTATTAAGATTTTAAATTAATATAACATTAAATACTAATATTAATAATTATATTAGAAAAAAAACATTATGGTTGCCTGTAAAGTCGGTTTTACGGGCGAAGATTTTACGTGACAACGTCTTTTTCTCGGTAGAATATTTATTGATATGTATATTATTAAATTGCACAATAGGAACAAGGAATTGAATGAAAATAAGAATTGCACAAATTTTAACTATAGAAATATATTTTGTTTACTAAAACATTGTACATAATTTGAAATTAATTAAAATTTGTTATCGTAAATGGTAAAGTTGAATAAAACATTTACTAAAATTGGAATTTGAAATTCTTGCTAAACACAGTTAAATTCTAACTCCGCGCGTGGTGATTGGTCGGTTTAGTTCGTTTGTTTGGTCGCACTGTTATGACAGGTTAGAGGTTATAATTTGTTATTTTAAATGTTTGACTAGCAATACGCGCTGTTTCTTCTCAATCGACTGAATTACGATTGATTGCAGAGTGATTTAAACTAATAATTTACTTAACACTATCAACATTTGTCAATAGTATGACATAACCTATAAACTCAGTTTCTCAACTTTTGTGTCAATCTAACAATTAATCAATCAATCATAGTTTACGATAATGAAATATCAGTGTACAATTATTTACCTTTATTGTTGTAGTTGTTGTAAATGACGAATCTAAGCACTCCACATTTTCACGAATAAACATAGTTATCTGATTTATCCCGTGCGGCGGCGGACCCACAGTTATCTGCTTTATCCCGTGCGGATCCCGTGCGGCGGACCCACTGGACGGGCATCGTAACGTTACCGGGCGTTACACTTTTTCATGAGTGACTCCGAGCCGCAACCTAATTTAAGACGTTGTCACATCAAAAAATCCTTTCATTCTAAAATACAAATGTGTACTAATTAAAACTTTAATGGTAATATTAGAACTTTACAACAGATTCTCCCGTTACGTAACTTTAAAATTGTCATATATATTAACTTGATATTAATTTTTTTTTTGCAACTAACTTTATGAATATTACTCAATTTCCATATATTCTTATTAGTATTATATGCAATATGATTCTTGTTAAGACACTTCATAGTATACACGTTCCCTGTTGGTTAAAATTAAAGCGTGGTGTCCTACACACAGAAATATCTGAATTCTGATCTGGATGCTTAAATGACAAAGTAATTGTATATTTCAAATTTTGAAGTTTGTTGATATATTATAACCTTGCATTACAAAATGGTAACAGGCCTGGAAACGTGAGGGCTCTAATTCGTAGTATTTACCCAAATAAACCCTGAAGATGGGTTTTCACTCCTCAAAACCATCATATCCTCTAGTAAGATTTCGGATTTATGTTATTGTAATTGGTAGAACATCTACCACTATTTTAGCTACCCAGTACCATTTATCATGATATCATTAAAACTCCATACATACCTGAAACAGGTCTATGTTCCTCCACGGTACCATTTGTATAAAACTGTATTTAAAAATCTCGTAATGACCGAATAATTGTGCTGTTTGTACTATAAGGTGAGATACTAAAATCAACTTGCAATCTTTATTCTAGACCACTATTTTAGTAAATTATCGTAATCGCAAAACTCTCGTTTGGATGTAAAATATTCGAAAGGTCATGCTCCTTAGAAATGTTCAACCTTATTGTGTATACAAAATTTAGTTTTGTTCCCAAAGAATACAAACAAGAGAAAATTCGTTCTTTTCCCACAATTCCAGAAAACGTTTATCACAGCAGTTATCCCACTAACATTCTCTTTTTACAGAAAAATTTGAAATCATTAATGAGATGAGTGGTTGTTGATATCATTTACAGCATCATCATAATCCAAATTTGTTACTTCAACTACAGGTTATAGGCTGGTATTGAACAGGATTTCCGTTAATGTATTTCTCCTTACAAAGAGTATCTTTAAACATGGACAATATTGATCATATTTCTTTAATTAAAAAATTTACAATTTTATATATATGGTATATCCAAAAGAGAACTCAATAACAATAAATATAGGCGCTCTCAAACTATAAACCTATTTTACTTAAAATTGGTATTTACATCGCGTTATAGATTAAAATAGAAAATGGAAATAAATTTATAGATATCAAATTGTAATGAAAAAGAAATAAATATTTATCCAAATATGTAATAATAGTAATACTTAAGACTGTAAAGAGTAAACTATGCAGAGAGAATGATATGAGAAATAAATGATGACATCGACGTCTGTGAGTGTATATAGGAAATGGAGTTGGCAAAAGCAATAATGTACTGGAGATGTCAGTTGCAATGTCCTGCAAAGAGAACGTATCGTATTTATTTTGAGCATTGTGTATGATATGTTTATCCCTGTTGTACTGAAGTATAAATAGAAACTAAAAATAAATACTGAAACCTTTGTAATGGTAATTACCTTCGCTGATTTATAAATATTTATGGTGATTGGTATAGATTGTCTGTAAATCTTTTAGGCTGAAAGATTTTGAAAATATGTTTGGAAAGCAATAGAATAAGATTGTGTATATAAATAGAATATGTTTTTAGGATAAAATTCGTTTAAAACATCATATGAATACTATACATTATAAAAATACAATATTGTAATTTAATGGTGGCTAGCGCGTTACAGTTTCAATTATATTTTATAAATGAATAATAGGGTATTAACAATTATGTAAACAAAAACAAAATTACTTACAGTGAATGTTGCTTATTTATAAAAAAACTACATATTTCACAGTTCTTTTAGATAACTAATACGTATCTATATGCACTACAATAGTTGTTGAGATAATATCCAATCTATATTCATGTTCTGCTCAAACATTAGTATTATATCTTCATTAAGGGTTGTTATGCCTTCAATTATCCCATTCTTCCAGTGAAGTAGTTCTTAAATGTTTTTGCTATACAATTTATTTTTATTACAGCCCTACAATAAAACTCCACAATTTTTCAGACTTCTTGGAGGCCAGAAAGTCAGCTTAAATCGGCCTCTCCCTCGATATCCAAACTTTGTTTTAAGAGAATCTGTGACAAATCCATTAAATTCTTGAGGTACAGCATATTGAAAGTAGTAAATTCCTTGGATATTTAGAAATTTTACATTTATGGAAAGCCTTATTTAATGATTATGTATAGATACACAACTACATTATTTGCTTTGTGTGTAAAGAAAAAGGTTGTGTGTAAAGAAAAACGTTGTCTCCCAATGGTTCATGTGTGTTTTCAGTTCCCTATATATGTTAGTTGTGTATTTAAACACTCTTTAATATAAAATGTAGTTTCGCCTATAAAAATTAAATCATTTACACATGATTCGTTTAATATTGTTCAACATTTCAGTTAAAGTCATGGAAAGAAAATAAATCCCTTTATAGCTGAAATCTCAAACTTTGTTGCATGATAAATTTTAAAATAGAAATTTATGGCTTTGCTGTGGGGATATGTATTCATCTATTACATGTTTTTGAAGTGACCTATAATAAGAATTGTATACTAATCAAATACATAAAAACCTCTTTGAATAATATACCAAATACGCTGGTGATCTGTTATATAATCTTTGGTTACCGCACCGATTGTTCAACGGTTAAAGCTGTAAATACTCTTGTAAATAATGTTCTCTTAGCTTTGGAAAATAATTGTTGGGCTCAGATCACACTTTGTGATCTGAGCAAAGCATTTGATTGTGTTAGACCTGATATACTGGTGAACAAATTGGAATTCTATGGGTTTCGTGCAAAGAATTTGAACATGTTAAGGGCCTATCTTGCAAATCGCAAACAGGTTGTTATGGTTAATGGAGCTTATTCCCAAGTGGCTGATATAAATATAGGTGTGCCACAGGGATCTGTGTTGGGTCCTGTTTTGTTTATTATATTTATTAATGATTTAAGTTTTAATGTCTCTAGTTTTACTACTATATATGCTGATGATACCACTTTGTTAAATAGTCACACAAATTTGCTTTACTTAAACAACTTGGTAGAGACTACAATGAATGAAACTGTTAACTGGTTTAATGTAAATGGTCTCTATTTAAACGCAGAAAAAACAAAACAAATGTTAATAACTCTTAAGAATATTAATAGGCCTATATTTGATTCTGAAGTTTTTGTTAAGTTATTGGGGATAATAGTGGACAACAGGCTATCTTGGAAACAACACATTGATTATGTATGCAGGAGATTGTCTAGGGTTATTTACTTATTGTGTAATTTAAAAAAAATAGTATCACAAAGGTATATAAAAATTGCCTACTTTGCATTTTTTGAAAGTATTATTAGATATGGTTTAATAATTTGGGGTAATGGTACAGGCATTGATCAGGTGCTAGTAATCCAAAAGAAGGCTGTGAGAATTTTAGCGGATGCACCTGTGTTAGGTCATTGTAAACCTTTATTTGTAAATATTGGTGTTTTAACTGTTATAAATCTGTATATTTATGAGGTATTAGTAGATGTAAGAAAAAAGTCACACATGGTTTTGAAAAGAAATGATGTTCATCACTATAATACAAGAAATAAAGATAAGTTAAATGTAGATAGAGCTAGATTAGGTAAAACCATGAATTACCATACAACCTTAGGCATTAAAATGTTCAATTTGTTACCTTATGCTGTTCAAACTTTACCATGTCAAGTTTTTAATAATAAATTGTATTCTTGGCTAAAAAATAGACCTTTCTATAATATTAATGAATATTTTAGCTGTGAGATCGTTCATAAGGATTTTTTAACTTTAGATTAGGCTAGTAATTTAAGCCTTAATATTTGACGAAGCCTATTGTAATTTTATTGAAAATTATTAATGGCCAATAAATTGTCTATTGTCTATTGTCTATTAACGAGTAAAAAGTATGATAAAGAATTAAAGTAAATTTTGTTTACAAAAGATATTCTACATTAAAAAATACTAAAAGCTTACTTAATGTGCAAGCTGGAAACTTTTATAAAGCCATTAAATAAGCAGGGTAGTAAAGATATATTAGTTAGTCTAGAAGATTCTAGGTATCTTAAGGGTTGCGCCCTGATTTTTAATGAACATAGATTTTTCTTTGTACTCTACATTCTATAATAGTGCAGTAAACATTTGTATCTGCAGTATTATGCATAAATTAGTTATTATTCCAGGACAGTTCTGGATAAACATAGATAATGAATGCAATAGAAATTATTTGAGTTGTTTATTTATCAGAAAACATTGTTAAATAACATATCCATAATCATAAAAAATTGGCACAAGGGGAATACTTCAATAAACCTGTATCCAAATTGCTGATCAATATTTCTGATATGAGATAAACGAACGTCAATATGCAATTTTTAAGTAAATATATTGTTTTTTTCTACTCAAAGGTAACTTTACCATTTATTTAATAGATTCTATATATTTAAATAAATGTCAATCTTAAAATTATTTCTTTTGAAGCCTCAGACTCTTACTCTTCTTAATTAGTTTTATGAATATTAAACAATCAGAATTAGGTTTATTATTCTTTCAATTTTATTAATATCCTGCCTAAAATCTAATGAGGACAGTTACATTCCCATCAGAGTTTGCCCAGAAGAAAGCTAATCTGGAGCAGTTGAAAAATCACAAACTATTGGGACTATTGAGAATGATTTTAGAATCCCATCCTTCATCCTTAAAATCTTCTCCTGCGCTATTGCTGACTAACTTTTAGAAAAGAACTCGAAAGCTGTATTATTTGCTGAAGAATCAGTAGGAGGCAGACATTCTGGTATAACAAGCGATTTGCTGTGGGGTACTTTCCGAGCTAAAACTCGATGTGGTGGTGAGCTTCACAGATCCTAGTGACTTGTAATCATAGAACGTAGGTATGGCTTTCTGTCAGCTTCTTTACCTGACTTTTGCTTACAACGTGAATACAATATATTTGCATTCAGTAAAATGTGGATGTCATATCACACCCTGAGTAACCAATCATAAGCAAAAGAAAAAAACACTGTTTTCATGGCCCAATGTTGATTTTATACTGCGTATACGATACAGGGGATCAATAGTAGATCCTTTTCTTACGTAATTAAAACAGAATAGCTTGAAGCTTTTGTTAAGCTGAGCTAACTAACATTTGTTGGCTTCCCTCAACATAATTTTATAATCAAATAATGTTGGAGTATATAAGTCGCATACAATTTGAACTTTGTAGTTCACAATCATTATACCTGTATTTTAAAAATATATAATTTGAATATGTTCTCTTGGGGATTCTGAATAATGAGAATGAAAGAATTTTTATGTATAACTTTATCAATACTAGCATAAATTGAAGGTAGGGTAACGTATATGCCCTGAGTTTAATAATTTATCAAATATATTTAGTTTTACTTGTAATATTTTCATTTTATGACGGAATATAAAAGCATTTCACATACCTTCCAGAATTTAAATATGTTTTAATATCTTTTAATTAGTTATACTTTTGATGTAATCTTTATTATATTATATTACACATATAGTAACGAAATAAAATGTAGCAGGTTATTTTTCTATGGAATAAAATAGCCACATATATCATGTTCAATTAAAAGAATACTTCATAATATTATAGTTGCGTAACTTGATCGTTGGAAATTAACAGTTAATGGACTGTAACAATCGTATTAATTCGATCATTTAGTGATCTAAAACCTCCAAATGAACTTCAATTCTACTGTAATTAAAGTAAACCACTGTAATTGCCAATATAAACCTCGGAATGGAGTACTGATGTTTACTGGGAAATCCAGTCATTAAATACAGTGAAATACACTTGAATCTATCTAAACAAAGACAATGACTAGACATAAATGTAAGTAAAGTCTTATTTTTAATGTGTAAGAAAGTTGTGTTATATTTTGCATACTTTTCATATTGTTAAAAATTCAGAATTATTCTAGAACCAATTTACATTACATAAGCAATAAACTTAGATTTTCTTTAAATCATTACAGCAATTCTTCCTAAGAAAGATGTAAACATCAACTAAGCTAATTTAGCTTCACATGTAAAGATTTAGTTAACATTATACAACAAGATTAAATTACTTTTTATTACATATTAGGTTATATCTTAATGAATTACCACCGAAAAACGCTATACGACTTTAGGAATTACAGTAAGTATAGTCAAAATATGCTACTTATTTTCCATTTTAAAGAGAAGAATTTTATACACCTTGAAATTCTTAGTAGGTGTTCATATTAACACTTATTTAAATGCATGAATTTTCTCCATATTAATGTATGTTATTTTAAAATATATTCTAACGTACTGCGGTAAAACCATTGACCAAATAAAACACGAGGCAATAAAAAAGGAGCTTTGCATTTGGTAATTACAATCTTTTTTGAATTCCATAGAAATTCAATTATGTCTATAATAACGAAGAACATTAAAACCAATCATAGACAATTTAACAATTAGAATATTATATATAATGAATAAAAAAAAATATATCTAAGACATCCCTTTATTTGTATTTTTGTAGCATCAGATAATAAATTATGCATTACTTTTTTACTGTAGAGGCCTTAACTTTTTTTTGGTGTGGGAAAGAAGTAAATGCCATTAGACCTAATTTCATAAAGAATATTGTAAGCAAAGTGAGATGTTGTTTAACTACAGAGCAACAAACCTACACTAAAACATACTATCTCTGGTAAAATATATTATACATTTTAATAATTTCAAACAATCTTAACCTAAACTGTTTATTAAGCGGTATATCAAAAAAGAATAACATTCTCGCGTATTTCATTGTTCCTTTTATGATTTTGCTCAATGTAATACAAAGGAAGCAGTTAATACAATACCATACTGCTTTAAAACACCACTTGAGACCAGCCGCTTGGGTATACATACTCAATATATTCACCGCCATAAACAATGCAGTAAAACTCGTCCACACAATGGAATAGCAGGCGATGTTTTATCGTCCTGGAGACTGAATAGAGATCTGCCATTTCACACTTATCTGGTTAATATAAGTGTGACTAATTATCGTTTAGTCCTAGATCTAGGACTAAACTGCACTGCGCCAATACCTCTACCATTATTTTTCAAACAATCGTCATCTTCATATTTTTTTTATTTAATTAATTTTATTATTCATTAAAATATATACATTATTGTTACAAATATATTTAACTTGGCAAATCAAATTAATTATACGACCTTTTTGCCTGTGGATGGCGTTTTAAAGAAAATCACAAACATTGGGTTCTCATTAGGATGACAATTTATATTCTCACGATATTTAAAATAGTCTTATTCAAAATAATCCTTCATATTAAGGGTACTAACTAAAAAACGAATACATATAAACACTGACTATTTCTTCATCATTATTACTACTGACTCCTAACACTAGTAAAGCACCATCCGAAGTACTTCAAAAATAAACTACGATAGAAGACTGAGACATTTACAATGAATAATATTCTGTGTGTGCTCAGAGAAATATGCAAAGCTACCATATATTTTTACGATTGTAGGTTACCTGTTGAGAGTAGCATTCAAACATCGCACTCTAAAGTTTACTAAATTTAAAGAAAGCATACTACAGTAACTATTCCTAACTTCCTAACTAACTTTGGAGTTAATGTATTAAGTAACAATACGAAAATTAGAAATACAAAGACATATTATGCATTTTTATTGAACTATTAATCATGCCAAGCTTGTGCTAAAAGTTTATTTTTTGACAGCGATTTCAGCACATGTAGAATAGTCTATAAAATCAACTTAGACTACCATTACCTGCGCTGTTAAAAATTCTCAAAATTATAAATGAAGTCTGCCTCAGCAGACTCTTCTCACAGGAATTCTTAAAGCTCAAAGAGCTCCTTACACCTTAGTATCATATAGATAGGTCAAGGGAAATCTGTTTTATCGAGAACACTGAATTTATAACAACCAAGTTGACCAAGAACACAGGCTAGGTTTGTAATTTACTACGGCATGGATATCACTTTTATAACATATTAAAAGAAACATTATATGATCCAGATTGAGCTGTATCACAAAAACAGGTTTATATCAGTGATAATAAATTCGTAAGCCCAATATCATCCGCGAAAGGAGCTAAGTCTCGTGTATACTGAGAAGATTACCAAGAAATCTACAGAAAAGATTTTATACAATGATAACTGTTTAATGATTAATGTATTCAGTAATTAAGATTTGTATAAAGTAATTATAATCATGCGCAACTATTTGGTATTGAGTCAGGTCATCCCAAAACCTATTATTCTAGGTTAATTTTAACGCCACATATTACAGCATAGGTAAATCTCAACTGCAGTTACTGGAAATACCAATATAGCTGGGTCAGGTAATTTACCCACCTGTTCCACGTGTCTGGTAACTAAACAAGGTCAACAATGTTTGTACCAGCGTTGCTCCATTACATTCTCATATTTCTCTTTTATTTCCCTGTCATATCCTTTTACGTGATATCTTTAAAATGTAATAAGACAACTAAATATTCCAATATTTTAAATTCATAATTTTGAAAAGTACATAATCGGAGGCTGTGTATATTATTCAGAATAAAAAAATAGCGATTGTAGTTTAGTAATACCGAAAATATATAATTTACTAAATAAGACATTAATTAAATTTTTTAGAGTAAATATCATAAAACAACATTTAACTGATTATGTGGAAACAAACAATAATTAAAATCAGTCATTTCTAGACATTAATTTATACAAATTTTAATATTTTGTATACCTCTTTAAACTATATAAAGGTCATCCATGTGTATTTATATGTCAGATCTACTATATACAGGATAATATATACAGCTTGAGCTGGGTTTCCCTTCAGAGTGAACAGTTACATTCAACGTTCACACATGATAGTGGAGCACTAAAGCTCATTATAGGATACAAATATACTCGTATTAAGTGCCTGGATCTTTAAACCACAAACAGAATAAGCATCACATTTAAAGCATCAGAATTAAACCAAAGGAAAAATCACATTTTGATAAAGTTTTAGTTTTATATGAATCAGAGGTTTGTGTGATCAGACATGCCCCATAGCTCATAGTGGTCACATTAACCATCAAGTTGAAATAGGCTACAATTTTTTTTTTATTGGAGAATTCCAGCTATGGGAAAAAAGGTATTCTTAAACATTATAACCAGCTTAAAATCTGTCGTCTTATCCTAAGTACGATTCTCTACTCATCTCGACTAATGCCGACGGACGCCAAGCTGAGCCGTGACCACAAGCAAAATGGCGTAGTAATTTAGCTATGATAATGGAACAAAAACTTAAAACGTAACTAAAAATGTAGTAGTGTCACCTCAAAATAATAGCTCAGTATAAAAAATCATAGAACCAAATCTTAAGAGCATAATAATAAAACGTCCTGGTGATTATCATTCGGAAGGATTCAGCAGCTGTAAACGTGACGAGAGAATGTCCTTTGGTGCATTTTTATACGACATCAGCATCAGCAGTCTTTGAGAGGTCATAGCCTGACAATTTTTGAGTCACAGAATGCGAAAACACGGCTTTATAGATGATTGGTCTCTCATTAAAAGATTTCATAAATGTAATGATAGGTATTAAAAGTAATTAGTAATATAAAAATTATTTGCTTTTAATATTTTAGTATACGTGTAAAATATTAAGTAAATATAAACAGCTTGTAACGTGATACCTAACATACCGTGCTCCTGTCTTGAAGCAATAGTTCACTAAAAACATTAAATTCTAATCATGAACCATGGTTATAAAAGTTTAGTAAGCACATATGTTTTTTAAAACATCACCAAAGACTTTTTATGTAGATCGTGAACGAAAAGTTAAAGTAGCTTTCCATAAGTTTGGCACTTGCAATAATATACCAAGTATAGTTAATACGTAGGTCAGCGGTCTTAATTTGGAAAAGTGTGGCCTACTTAAATGAAGAAGCCGGAGATCTGTCTATAAACTGAGAAGTAGATAGAAAAATTCTTCCTGCACATTTTTGGAGTGACCGAAGATGAAGATAGTCTCAGGTTTTAAATACTAAGATCAGTTTTGCTCCATAGACTTGGTAAAATAACATGACGATTTTCTTCCTTCATTTTATATACCCTCTTCATTGAGCGGCACATAATTTGTAAATACATTACATTGGACCAGAATATAGCTAGAATATGATATTTAACAGTGTCGTGTCAGTAGATGTCCATTTATTATCACATATAACTAAAATCTTATGTTTTTATGAATTTGGAATCAACATTCTAATATGTATGTGTGATTGATTATTCCAGTTCGATATTTTCATAAAGGAGTATAACCGTTATAGTGTGTTATCTTCTACTGCAACCATTCATAAAAATACTTCATCGATAGACAAATAATATTAAAATTTGCTTAATTGAGAAGTCACGTAGGTAACTAGATAATTATAGCATTGTAACGGTTATTAGAGAGAGTGTAAGCCGCTTACAGGATGCTGCGCCGCTGCACCCTGAAACTCTACAACAATCTCCAATTACCAGTTTGTGCTCTCTGATACTTGATACTTTGTTAAAACTTGTAGCATGCCACATGTAATAGATCAAGTTTTATTGTTATTTTTTGTATAGTATAGGTAATGCATTGTGATCGTAACATATAACATCCAGTGCTAAATTAAATACTAAGGAGAATAGTTTTATAAAATACTGCATGTAGCTTTTAAATATTTAAATATAGAATCTTGAATATTCAGTTTAGCTCTATTTATTTTTCCGCTGAGTCTGAAATATGTGTAATAGTTTCAAATCTGAGTCCACGCCCAATTTAAAAAAATCTAAAAATTCGAGGACGACAATATCATTCAAAATACGAATTATTTGCATAATTTCAACAGCAGAGCTACTTAGATTACAAAAAAAGGTAATTTGGTATGACAGTAGCCAAACAGGAAAGTGCAGATGAAGAAGTTTTCTCCTTGTTTCCCGTGAGGTGTTCTCAACTATGTGCCTCATGGGATTTGGTTATATGTGAACGAAAACTTTTACATTTGTCTTTCGGGTAACCATGATATCGACCAGAAATTTTAAGAATAAATAAATTTAAACTTTGCATGCTTCTTGAGGAATCCATGTTTCAACGACAAGTGGTGTGGATAGGTTGAAGTTTTACTACTGGCCAAAATTGATTTCATTTTAGTCTTTCTATAGCTGTATGTTTCTATTTCACGTACAGAATTTTGTTTTGAAAAAAATATGTATTTATTATAAAGGTTACTACAATTAAATAAAAAAAACATCAAGACTGTTTTGGGATTGATTGGATCTAAAGAAGCATACTTTAAGGATTAATTATTTTTTGACAACTACTCAAATCTATTATTTTGTGATTGAGGGAATTTTAAGCCGATGAGGCATGATCGTGTCTTTCTTCGAACCACGTATAAAAGATAATAGTTTTTTGAGTAGGTGTGAAGCCAAGAAAAGAAAAACCCCATTTTATAAAAAAATTCTGGATGACCTAGGGATTCATGATAAAAAAAAACATTAGTACATTTATGAAATAAATGGTTACCTCGTATACTTACGAAAAGTTTATGGTAGGTACTTTATTGTATGTAAGTTTTTTTAATAAATTTATTTGTGATAAACTATTATTCACCACAGAAGTGATAGGGATATCATAAAAAAACCATTGTGTTAATTAGTCTGTGTCAGTGGTCACAAATATCTTCCTTATGTTGTAAAATGTTACTATTATTAACTTTTGGACGAGTGGTTCATAATTTGAAGCGTGAACCAGTGGGCACTTTACTCTGTAACCCTTTTGTTGTCCGTTTATACTCGTAACTACATACTTTTATTAGAAAATGTGCAATTGAGTAAATTAAAACAGTGTTCGAGTAAAAATATGTATGGAGTTTCTAAGACATATTACAAATGTTTGTAATATGTACGGATTTTCTAAGACATATTACAAATGTTTCTTTCTTTATGCAGTTACATATGAAGAACATGCTGTATCTGAAGAAGAACTATTCTCGCAATATCTAGAACAGCACGTGTATAATGCTTCAACAAGTTAAACAGTACATTAAATATTCTTTCCTTTTATCGTCCTATACGTGTACGTAATCGATAAAGTACTTTACAGATAGGTCAATTTTTTATATTCGTCCTAGTGGTATATACTTTGTTTTAACTTATGGAATATTCTGGAGGATATAGGTTTGCTATTAGATAGAACAATTTAAATTCATACGTTCATGCTTGTGTCTAAATTAGGATAGCCAGAAATACGAGTATTTTATTATTACATAACACCTAAGCGGATTTTAAGAAGTTTGCCTAACCTTAAAAGATTTTTCCCTTTGTAAATATATATTAAATGGTGGTACCCAACATATTAATAGTAGAAGTTCTCATATTGGATTCATAATGTGTAAACACATAAAAAATTTATATAAAGTTATATGTTAGCAGTTTCAGTCGATCATTTTGAAATGGTATCTATTGATAGAAATATTTGCACCATAAATGTGTTCTGTTAGAACATTATTAAGCCAGCGTACAATGTACCATAGACATGCATCATAAAAATGTATTACTTATAGACCACAACATAATATCGGATGCGATGTAGTTTTAAAAATTAAAAACAGTTTTTGATTAAATCTAGTTTGAGATATGCACATGGTTTAAATTGAATTCTCCCTAATGTCCTTTAAATTTAAGCCCCACATTATTTAATCTACTATTTAACTTTTTTCAAAAGGTAAATTTTAGTTAACACCATTATGTGACGTACCACTTACAGAATACTAAATGAAGGTTAAGAATTTCTGTTTTATTATTAAATTGGTAAAAAAGTCAAATTTTGAAGTAAAACCGCATTTTTAACAATTAGGTAGACTATTTTGAAACTATAAAATATATTGGAATACAAATTTCACCATAATGTTTCTGTCAAATCGAGTTTTAAAACAATGAACCTTATGTCATAGTTTTATATCTATAAATCTTTTGATTCAAAAGCTCCAATTTGACTCATCTTTATCATTAAATTCTATTAATTTATTATAACTAGATTCCCTGATTTTTACTTCTTTGGGTATCATTTTGCTACTTTGTTATAGTTCTAACCATTGTCTTAAGAGACGTTTATGTCATCTTTCGCTGCTCGCCATTTATAACTTTGAAGGTGAATAATATTTCCCGGAGGTTTTTACTTTCACCTTCGACACTAAATTCACTAATGTAGAAGCTAATGTAAACAATAATGTAGAATTAATCTGATTTATTTGCCTTTTAGTCCAATGTTAATCATATTATAAATATTTATCCGTTTACTTTGATTTTAACATAGACAATATCTTTACAAATGTACTAAAACTTAAATTAAATTTGCATCAAATTAAATAGTTTTTACTATCTATAATTAAACATCAGTAAATAGTATGACTATTGGTAATATTTCTGAATTATAGAACAGTTGTTATTACGTTTGTTCAAGAAGTTTAAATATTTAAAATCTTATAATAAATTTGTATTCAGTTGACTTTCATTGGATATGTAAGCAAATATTAAAGTTTAATTGAGACTTATATTCTCCATTTTGATATTTTTAAGTGATTTTTAATATTTCTCCAATGATGATAATGTAACTATAAAGATAAATCCCATGAGTAAATCCTTGACTAGTTAGATAATGGACTTTATCGAAACCCAAACATTTTTGGTCGCCCTTATCACAAAGATATGCAATGTAGTTTAGCAGAAATTAAAGCCTTTACTTAGAACGAAGAGCACTTAAAAACTTTTATTTAGCCTCTACTAGCTCTTTTTTCCTAGTATTTACTTTCTGTTTTACTAGCCTTTACAAGTTAACTGCTCAATTACTGTATTTTCAATGTTTCATATTTACTGAATTTTTAATATCACGTAACATGTTATATATTGTATAGTCTAAAACATAATTAATTGTTATACTATTATTATTTATTCTTGTATTGTTCTGCTTTAATCCTAGGAATGTGTATAGAGTTATTCAAATAAGTTATCTGAATTTATATTCTCAATAGTTATTTCCTGCTAATAGGTTTGTAACCTTCATTTGTAACCTGTAATGGAATGCATATGTACTTGTATTTTCAATACATACATACATACAAATGTGAAATAAATAAGGTGTTGAAATGATTTAACAGATGGATATTAAGTTTATAAATTAAGACGACGAAATAGTGGTTAGTAGTCTTTAGTTTACATCTCTTCCTTTCTCCCAAACCGGTCTGTCAAGTCTTTAAAACACTCCTCGGATTTGCATTTAGAAGGGAAAAACAATGCAAATTGTCTTTCTGTGACAATATTGCCGAGACAAGCTCAATGTGAAGCTCGTATCAGCCTCCAAGCATTTCAACTCGCTATCGTTAATGTTTTTAAAATTAAGAATATAACCTGTTCTCCTCCAGAGCCAACACCACCTTGTTGTTTTGCACCTGAGGCTGATCACAGCTAAATACGATATGAATCCTTAAATCTACCATGTTACAAAACTGAACACAATATACTTGATTGTGAAATAATTGATAAAAATAATTTAAACAACATCATCATGAACCTTTTATTCAATGTTCTTAGCTTTTAAAACCTTATGTAACCAAAGACACGCTACAAAGACAGATACAAAATAATACTCGATTTATCTGTGGCTATACAGAGTGGGGCAGCATAACTTTCTTTTTTTTAAACTTAATAAAACGCATTGTATGATTCAGACAAATTTTATTTGTTTTTTACAATGTAGGTACATAGATAATTTGTTTACATAGTTTTGAAGAGTAAATCAGGTAGGTGACGTCCCGCATTCTGGATACATTTACTATACCAATTTCTGGTGTTTGTCATAACACTTTCAAGCTTAGAATTATGTCGGCAATTTTTCCAAGATTTTGTTTTTTTAAATCTTGAAGGGGTCTTGGACGGTTCACATAAACAAGGAATTTAAAAAAACCCCATAAAAAAATCAGAAGGAGACAAAGCGGGAGATCGAGCCGGCCATTGCAAATCGCCCCTGATTGAGATAATGTGTTACCTCAAAACAGCCATCGATGCTCTTTCGGTATGTGCTGTTGCACCATCTTGCTGGAACCAAATGTCCTCCAAATCCAACTCATCTATTTGTGGGAAAAAAAATTTCTGTAACATGTTTACATACTGGCCCAAATTCACTGTCGCTGCGACTTCATTTTCCTCAAAGGACCAGGAACCAATAATTGCAGATGAGGAAACCGCACACAACACTGTCACTTTAGGTGAATGCAAAGGCCTTTCCCGCAATTCTGGAGGATTAGTATCAGCCCAGTAGCGTATATTTTGTTTATTCATGGACACACATAAATGAAAATGGGCTTCATTACTGAAAAAGGCAGTAATGAAGCCTGTAGGTCATTACATACAGACTATACTATAAAGTCAGCTATACTATACAGGTTTTCAGCTCAGGAACGACATCCAGAATAACCTCACACGCGTTCCTCTGATTATTGTAGTGTTCGGACAGTTCCTGCACAATAGCCATCTTTTATGGATGGAAATGTAGGTCTTCATGGAGAATTCTCCTCACAGAACGATTGTAAAGTCCAAGGGCAGACGCTGAACGCCGTGGTGATCGCAACATTGAATCCCTTCACTGCCTCAATGTTCTCAGGTGATCTAAAGGATGGGAAGTTGGACTCCAGTTCTTCGTTTTATCGCACTTAATGTTTGTCTAAATGTAGTGACTCACATAACAATTGATTTCCGGTCCGGAACAGGAACCAAAGGAACTAAATTAAAGCCTTTCCGAACGGCGCGCTGTGTTGAGATCACTCAACAATCACTTGAAAAGTAGGTCTCAACCCCAAACGCACGCTGCTCACTGTTCCAACGCTTGATGACGACTGAACTGTGCCAGGAAAAACTTTATAGTCTCGCGTCCTGAACGAGACAGCTAGCACTCCGCGTTGATATCAACCATCTAAATGGCGCGCATTTAAAAAAGGAATTTAAGCTGCCCCACCACCCTGTATATGTAATGGTAATGGGCTCGATATACTTGCTTGTATCCTCTAGGTGTAATTATACACGTATAGGCTCGTTGAGACATGTTATAACTCAGTCCCTCTGCTCTTATTCCTCCTGGTAGCTACCTACTATAAATTGTTTGTACTACACTATCAAAGGTACCCTATATAGGATACGATACGTGCACATATTCACAGTTTTGCTCATTACAAAGAAATTTATAGCAACAATAAAATAATACACAGATTACCTTAATGATCAAACTTTATCACTTCCGTCAACTATAGTTAACGTTGCATAGTATTATTGCTATTGGTATTTACATTACAGTACCAAGCTTGGAAATTTTTGTTTCCGTAGAAACCAAAATACGTGTATATATTTCCATATTTTTAATTGTTCCTTCGAAAATCAATTTGAATTATTACTACCATTTTAAAACAATGTATAGCCACAGATATGTAAAAGTTATCAAACTATGCGCTTACAAACAAAGTGTATTTCATTTTTATTTTTACAAGTAATTTTAAAGTTAAAATTACAGTGGAAACTTGTACAAAATATAATTTGTACTGCAGTAAATTTCACAATTCTTCCGATCCTCGGAGACAATATGGCTCTGGAATTATGTCATAGTGTAACAGTCAGCATAATTTCAAAGTTAAGATTAGTTTTGTATTGGATTTAGTTTTGTGATATCATGAAAATTTTGCAAACTAAACCTCTTTCGATGCTAATAAAAAATAAATTGCTTTGTTCTTCGTTTCGATCCAGCAATTTTGATCTTAATGGGGTATATTTGGTAGGCACGTAGGCTATTTCGCAACAAATTTATTCCTTTATGGATCAATATCAGTTTTATCCTTAAAACTTTTAGCTTAACATCCCAATCATAAATAACACATAAAGATGCCAAATTGTGTCTTTTTACCTATATACCCTAACCTGCACTGATAGCTGACTACTTACTAAAACAGGTAGCACGCAGGTTCGTTTTCGTTAATATATTCATAAGAATAAACTGAAACCAATTAAATTTTATGCTTGTAAGATTAAATCAGGGCCTTTAATTTTAGTCGGCCTTTAAGTCACGAAAGCAGTTTTTGTTGGATTGACAACCAATCCATTGCACATAAGAATGAATAATCATCGTTGTTCGTCTAAAAAACAGGATGAAAAATTGGTTTCACGACACGCATTAGGCCACCAACAAAATTTTGAACAATGTTATTCATTGAAAGGTATTTGCAAAGTACCAGAAAATGGAAACAAAATTTACTTAGAACATTTAGAACAGGCACATCAGTTAATATTAAAATCAAAAGTACCCTTTGGTCTGAATAAAAGATGAAATGATCAATTGCTTTTGTTATTATAATTTTTTCTAAATTATTTTTCTAAATTCTTTCTCTGTTCATGATATTTCTCTTTGGTGTTAATCACATGTTTATTTATTTATGCAAATGTGTATTTATTTACTTGTGTAAATTTTGTTGCTGTGTTATTTTTGTTTTATACTTTTTATTATACCTTTTTGAAAACGGCAAATCCGAAATATTAAAGGAAGTTTAAACAAAGAAGTCTAATTTGTTATAATAGACCAATTCTGCATTATACAACCGAAGTGAATATATATATATATATATATATATATATATATATATATATATATACAATTGTTTTGTTATAAACGTAAACATATTTTTATTGATTATGATCTGCAGTAAAACAAAAATATATTCTGTCAAAATACCTGGTATTTAGTTGTTGCATTCAAAGTTTCGTACCTCAAACAAACATAAAACTGTATTAAATGCCACTCTCACCAATTTGCAACATTTTGACTTTGGACTCCCTCCTTTATGTCCTTTATGTAGGGTCTACATAACCGTTTTGAGCTTTTATTAAGGGAAGTACATATGAATATAGTAGTATATCGTTTTGAAAAATGCAACAATACAAAACAGGTGATCGAAGTAGTCACGACATTAAAGGTATTATAACATATATGGGACAATAATGTAGTGCTCATGATTTAAAACTAGTTACTTTTATGGTACATCTATTTTTTCATATTCTTGTTGATGGAATGCTGAATAATTGTATCAACATACTATGGTTATAGTTAAGGTAGAACTGACATATTTTGTTTAGGAAACAGCTCTGACAGGTTTCGAATAGAAGTCTAGAGTCAGTTAAGGCAAGTGTAATGAATGGCGTGTGCCAGACACTCAGGTATAATGTAATAGTTAAATACGTATAAACGATTAACGTCACTCTATTTTGGTACATATCACGTTGCGGTGTCAGTAACTGTTATGGTAGTTAATTGCAGTCTACAGAATAAACTAATTTTGAACATAACTATTAAATGAGTCAGTTAGTCAGACATTTTGAATTCGTTGTTTGCTAAGCATAAACAAATTTACAGTACATGAGTTTAAAGTCAGATAGTCAGAGGTTTCACAATATTTAATTTAAGGTAAAAAAAATTAAATATTTCCAGTTCGTTACTAATAGGTCACTCATGTAGTCAAAACTGTCATATTAGTTCATTAGAGGCCAGATAATTATCTTAAGCACATAACTACTATATCATTCAGTCAGAAGTAACATCTTAATTAATTGTAAATATTTTATATAAGATAGAAAAACTAACCGAGATTATACAGAGTTAATAGGTAGATTACTTAGATCTACTGAAATGTAAAAAAATAATATTTAAACTGACAGAGAAGTCTATAGATTATATTAGCGTAATATTGTCGGCAAATTAATCATCTTAAATAATGTAGATTAATACATCTACCTCGAAAGAGTTCCAAAGATATGAAAATCATCTCAACAAAAATAACACAGTGAACATAACCTAAGTTACAAACTATTCATAAGAAAGACAACACTGCATCCAAACCCTGCTTTACATGCAATGCTTAATCTACAGTGTATGTGTAATCCATTGCCCATAGCGTTAACGCAAACTCAAGTTATATACGGCCCTCAGTAGTGCATTTCACGATCTCAGCACAGCCCCCACACTACAAACTTAAGCCTCAAGCATTTGCTAGTATTAAACAGATTACATTTACAAATGTAAATACTAAATTACCTGGTACTGCATGTGGCAACTTATCTATATGAAGTAATTCTCAAGCAAAAGCGACAGATCATCTTATGAAATGCCAGATCAAAAATATACGAATAAGAAGGAATTAGACTTTACAAGAGACTACAAGTATTTATTACAACCACATAAATCTTTCAGCAAAGCAATTGAAATGGAACTGAATACAGAATCCACGTTCTTTACTAATTATTATGACCTAGAACTGGTACATGACATGTTGTTGTATACTCAAATTACATAAATAGTTTTATTATTTACACATCACAATTTTCTGGTTTATTAAACATTAAAGCTTGACATTAAAAACCGATTATCGTGCTTGAACATTTGTTTAAAACTTTGTATTATATTTTTTTCTTTTTTAATACCTCATGGTTAAATTTAGTGATAGTTACAGTTTAATGTTACACATTTGCTATAATTATGACATTGTAAGACCAGCTCCTAACGCATAATGATGCCTATATACAATTATATATATATATATATATATATATATATATATATATATATATATATATATATATATATATATATATCCTATAGCATATTGTTCATAGAATTCATTATATAACTACATTTTGCCTATTATGTTTATTTTCTAAATAATATATATATATATATATATATACCTTATAGCATATTGTTCATAGAATTCATTCTATAACTACTTTTTGCCTATTATATTTATTTTCTAAATAATATAGGCCTATACAGGGTGCAAACCCAAGTTGCAAACTCTAGCCATTTTTGAAAGGCTGTCATTTTTGACTCGGTTATCCGTTTGAGATCGGGTTTACGGCTCTGTACTTTACTAATATAGACCTTTAATTTGATATGCATATCAACCTATGCTTACATTTAATATTTCCTTCTGACTCCTAGCGGGCCGCCCCCCTGAGGAAGTAGCGTATCACTGAATATGTGATAAAATGTATTTTGATGTCCAGTAACTTTTTGTAAGGTTTTTTAGCTCTATTTTAAATATTTTGAAAAATATTTAACCGACCCGGGACTTTTTGGACCCAAACTCTTGCCATTTTTGACTTGGTTATCCGTTTGAAGTCGGGTTTGCGGCTCTGTACTCTACTAATAAAGACCTTTTATTTCATATGCATATCAACCTATGCATACATTTAAGTTTTTCTTTTTACTCCTAGCGGGCCGCCCCCCTGAGGAAGTAGCGGATCACTGAATATGTGATAAAATAGATTTTTATGTCCAGTAACTTTGTGTAAGGTTTTGTAGCTCTATTTTAAATATTTAGAAAAATATTTAACCGACCTGGGACTTTTTGGACACCCTGTATATATATATATATATATATATATATATATATATATATATATATATATATATATATATATATAGCCCAGTTTAAAATACATTATAATTAGTAGTTTCAAGTTAAATTTTATCATCATTATTCCCTCAAACTCGCTTCTAAATTATAAACTTCGCAAAGTCATAATTGGAGTAAACATTAACCGCGCACTGACAATGACTGTGGGAGCGATAGATCTTCCGCGATGTTCACCATCCATTACAGCTCTCTGCTAGACCATCGATCTTGCTTTCAGTGTAAATGTGTAAACGACCGAGACAGGCTTTCTACTTGGGATTGAAAAGGACCCAAAGGTATGAAAGGTTGCGTACTTAAAAAAAAAGAAGAAGCCGATTACTCTCCTTTAAAGTTAATACATTTCTCAGATTGTCTGATGCTCAAAGTCTGTTAATAGCTTACAATGTACAAATATGCAAGTACACCATTTAGAATTGAAATCTAAAAATATTCGTTGGCACTTGAATTAAAAGCTACGATTGAATATCTTCTTCACATAATTGAATGAATATTTGCTATACAACACTGGCGGGATTACTGGTTTACATGTATGAAATAGAAGCTCTCCATATACCAGGGGTTCCCAAAAGTACAATACATTCAGGTAGAGAACTTTTAAGACTCCTTTTGGGATATGTATGAAATAAAATTCCTGAGGGACGTCGTGTATATATTTCAAAACTACGCTGATCATTCCCGGAATTGAGGGGTGGGAGAGAACTCAAAGATTTAGCCCCATGACCCATTGAGCAATGTCTCTAAAGAATTTTAATGGTACAAGACCATTATCACAATCGTTGAATTAGGATCAAACTGTCTAAATTTAATACTTTTTTGAAGTATATAAAATATTATTCACTTCTAATTGGACATTTTTGGATGGAATGCAACCTAGGGACTTGTTATTTTCACAATTCCTTTGTATATAGTATTTTAAAATGATAATACGCTTTAAAAGATTTCATTCATCTTTCATTTCACATGAAGGATCAAATTTTGAATCTGTAACTCCTAACCACTTAAATTTATAACCATTTGGAAGTTAAGGTTGGTCGGTAGGTTGTGATGTATTTAACTGTCTCGTGAGAAGAACTTATGTTATAAATAAAAACAATTCTTTCTACTAAATGTTACAAATTATTAAAATGATATCTTTACCTTTCGCATGTTCCGTCTATTTACATCATTGAGACGGATAGTTTGTGATGTAAATATCGTCATTTCAATTTCATTTTTGTGATGTATCCAGTGTGACACAAATGAAACAAACATTGATATATGCCCCAAAAATGCTGCATTTTTAAAGTAGGGGTGAATTTGAGAAAAAATTAAACATGGATTAAATGATACATATTTTACCAGTATAATTTCACTGAACATTTTGGGAAATATACAAATTATTATGTACAATCGTATTTACTATACAGGATACGAGCTATGCTGTGTGTGAGAAGCGTTAAATTACAAGAATTAGGTGTTATTAAGGGAAGGAATCAAATATTTTTACGATTAATCTGTCCAACATAAGCCTAATTTACCATATTAACCATCATTATTAGCAAATCCCATTACAAATCCTTAAATAAAAGTCTCCTTCACTATTCTGTTGTATCGTTACGTTCTTTGCTTAAAGTTAAAGTGACAGGATAGCAGGATTTTGAACATTTGCCATTGTTATGGTTATAACAGGTACAGTACAACGTTTCGAGGATTGGTATCTATCCTTGTCGTCATCAGGGATGTTTCTTTCCCTTCTTTCTTCTTTCATTTCTTTATTTTTCTATGTACTAATATCTCCAGCACCTGAAGTAGAGAATAGATTTCAATCATCGTACGTTGTGTTATACCTGTTATAACCATAACAATGGCACATGTTCAAAATCCTGCTATCCTATCTTTAAGTGTTAGAAAATGGTGGTAGAAAAACAAAATTTAACAAAATTAAACTATTGCAACGTAAAAAATTAGCTTTTAATAAAAATCTAAATGTTTTTATTTTTTAAATATGCTTTAATAATTTTATATTATTTTTAATTGACATCTCAATAGATAACAACTATAGTTGCCATACATAGTTTCAGTAAACGAATGTAAATGCCTATGTTATATGTTAATAGATTATCTACAGAGCTGATTATATGACGAACTGATCAACGTAATCCATATAGGATACATGTTCATGTTTATTTCAAACGTGTTTACTATTTTAATCGATACAGCTTGTGAGGAATTTCTGTGCAGATTAAAAACTCACTCATATATGCGAATAGAAAAGTAGATATGTTTAAATTTTCATCATATAAACTAAAAAACAAAACCTAGGGGTATCCTCGTTAAAATAAATATAATATTATTAGAGGTAGTTTAGTTACACTTCAGTTTACTTTTCAGATATCTAGAATTTTTCGTTCGTCGGAATACACTGTACATACATGTAAAACTTCAAATTGCTTAAATTTTTAATTGACAGTTGACGCTATAAAAATAATGCCTTTACTTCCTTTTTATTACGAGTTAATCTAGTGGGAAATTCATTTTAACCACTATACATTTGAGAGAGATGGTCATAAAAACTCTGAGTATGTTAGATAGTTTTTGTAAACATTAAATAGAAAATTCTTGGGTAGGAAACTACCTATATTAAAAAACATACATATTCTTAAATGAATAACATAAAAGTTTTAGTAGAATACACGTATTTTACACTGAATGATCACAATGCACCCTAAAAGACTATAAATGACTATAAATAATATGATAAATATTATATTAGTATTTATGATAGATCATTAGCATGTAATATCCGAAAAAACTAAGTAGTCAATAAACCGAAACAATTATGAATTATTGAATGAATGTTACTAAACATTACCAATGGATTTATTCAGGCAAAACCCCATTGATATGTACAGTTGAGTAGGTACTCTTTCATTGAATTAAATCGATGTATCAATAATTGCTCTGTTTGGCGTATCATGTAGACAATTTGTATTGTGTTACAAAATAAATGCACACACACAAACACACAAGAATATATTTATATAATGCTGTGTTCATTTATAACAACGAGTTGAAACGCGTCAATGCAGATATACAAGAAATAAAAATTAGGAAATAGAAAAAAGAGACACTTAGTCCTCTGCACCACTTCCAGAATCACGGGATACACAAAATGGGTAATGTTTTGGGTTGCGGCTATCTTTAGCCGAGATGTTGTGAGGATGTATAATGGATACTGTCCGAGTCATGTCACCTTGGAACCAGGGAAAGCAGCTCTGAATAATTTAAAATTGTGTTATAACGTGTTTTTTTTTATTTACGATTTAAACTTAATAAAGTCTATTTCTTTTTAGTAATTTTCATGATAAACAAAATAATTCTAATGCAACTAATCATAAAACTAAGTACAAATAATAAAATTCCAAGAAAGATTATTAGCGAAATGAGTAATCCAAAGTGGTTTCTTAATGACACTCTACAAGATTTCCCTGGAGAACAATAAGCAATGTTGTAACAACTTTGTTCTGCGAAAAATTATACAAACATTGTGCTAAAACACATTTTAACATATAACACTTTATGAATATACAGGGTGGCCATTACCTAGTTTTTTACTTGTGTATTTTTGAGGGTAATAATACAATATAAATGTGACTCAAATACGGAAACTAAAGTTTTCATTACTTACACACACCCAAATAAATTGTTTTATTTTTAATAAAATTTTGAACATTTCATAAAAATTTCTAAATATTCTACATTAACGTTTGAGTAAATATGGACAACTTTGAATGTGTCTAAACCTCCAGAAAAATAAAATATCCGGCCCTAATTGCTCTCATTTTTTAAAATTAATGAACAATCAGGCATTATCATTGGTTTAAAAACATTTTTGAGACTGCTTAATGTTATATAAACAGCTTAAAACCTTAGATTTCAGAAATAGGAATTACTTGTTTATTTTTTTTTCATCATTTAAGTACATTGATATGACTTTCACTAGTTTAAAATAAATGGTGAACAAATGGGTGCATGTCAACACTGGGTTATGGCCATTCTGTAGACATGAATGTGCGTAGATAAATCAATATATTCGTAACAGTATATTATTAGTTTCCAGTTTATTTTACTTAATAAAACCTAACCGGTTGGGGATCTATCTTTCCATAACAGGAAATTAGTTGCAAGCCATTGTCTGGTATTTCAAGGTCCTAAGTATACAATGTAGAAGGACGCCAAACCACGTGTCATAACAGGGTCCGCTGAGGTTGCATGATCAATTTTCAATCTGTATCTCATTTTATTTTCTAGATGTCCTCTGAAACAGACACACATACAATCATGACAGAATGGTGTGTTGAAAAACATGAAGGCTCATTATTTTAGAAATGAAGTTTCATGTCAAATTAAAGTCTACATATAAAATGTTACTCTACATAGTATGCTACAAATTAAAATTTTTATTCATTAAACTGGTTTTTTAATTATGTTTTCAAATAAAAAACCTCTACAAACCAAGTTAATATAAAATAATGTTGTATCTGTCGATATATGCTAAATGTGTAAATATGTCACGTGTTTGAATCTTATGGTTGTATTGAAATTTAAAAAAAACATTATTTATTCTCCTTTTTTCCTCATCATGATCACCCATAACACTAATGTAAACATCCTCGGCAAATGTCACTGAGTGACATCCACCATCATCCAACTCAGTGTTTCTCGTATAGAAATGAAGCCTCATGCACAGTTTAAAGTCTATATCTCAGTTCATTCAAATTTGTTGTAGTTTTTTAATAAATTTCTTTCCAAATATATGTTTAGACGTGCAGGCAAAATAATTAATGCTATAAATGCATACGATACTATGGATTAATTTAGTTTGAAAGAAAAAAAATTTTCCGTTGGTCCCAAGTTTATGTTTATACATTATAATTCGTAAGCATATTCTTATGATGAAAATGTACACCCTTCGAATTTTGATTACATCTGAATTACTACGTAACTACGAGAGATGTTCGTTACTGCTGGTACGCTATAAGGGCATTTTCGTTGAATAGTATAATTTAAATTATTTTATATTTATTAACCCTTTTCTAGAATAGATACAATTTATTAAAGTAGTTAAATGATAGCAATAGATTTTTAATGGACTTATTTAATCCATTATATTATGGTTATTAAATATATTTTATTTTATTTAATCATATTAATAATTTATTTATCTTTAAATTCCACCTTTCCTAATACTACGCTATGAAGAGTATATTATATTTGACACTTGAATATGATAAATGATATATATATATATATATATATATATATATATACAGACATATATATGAACACAAAGAATATTATTAATTAAATAAATTGAAATTATTTATAATTTCATAAAGAAATAAAATTTTATTGGAGGAGCGAATGTTAAAAATAAAAATAATTTTATTTTTGTAAACTTCTATTAGCCATATAAAACAGTGAAATTACATACGCCATCTTTCAACACTACGTTTCCAATATGAGTATATATAAAACTTAAAATAATAAGAGAGCACGATTTATACAATATTTTATTGAATTTTACCAATATTTTTGTTGTTGTTAAGTTTCACTAAGGCCATATAGATCAGAGAGATGAAGAAAGAGACTACAAAGACACGATTTCAATTTCAGAGTGAATCACTTTGTATGGCCGAGCCTTTGCTCCCAAAGGAATCCAGTAACATTTGTATCAAAGCACTCTCACTGACAGATTATTGTGTGGTTTTTTAACTAAACTCTAAAACTCTACGTTTACCCTAACCTTTACATTATCCTATTTTCAAGGTGTCAAAGTTTAGGGCATACTGTTAAACATGTACAACAAGACTTGTTTATATATCTAAAGATTTATTAGAGGAGAAGGATAGACCGATGCATGTTATAGCTGTGATAGCTACGCAAAAAACAAAGAATACATAAATTTGTAAACAATATGACTACAACCTTATTAAATTTTAACATATAACATAATAACTCGTGTAGCCTAAAGAATCAAGAATCAAGGAATTTTTATGGACATCAATGGAATATTAGTAGACGACAGATGCTGTGGCGTATCCCTACCTTTTTATTTGACACTTGTAATTTGCCACAAGTATTCCATGTTACTGTATAACGAGTTTAAGGCAGTGAAATGAGTAGAGTTGTATAATAATTCATATAGTATAGCAGATGAAAAGTAAAATTCGCTTGTGGACTAGAAACATATAGATTTTAAAAATGAATTAACTTTTTAGTGGACACCTCCTGCGGATAAATCGCAACTATATATTTGGTAATAGTGGTATTAATATTTACATATTTCCTGTTAAATTATGTATCATGGTTTTATGTTTACCTACTCTGTTGTCTTGACCAATGTTAAATTATTACGTTATGCATATTTGTAAATACTTTACCTTTTTATTAATTAGATTCCTAAAACTTCACAAGGAAACCACAGCCCATTGCGCTCTATTATTTTTAATACGATTTATAAAACGGTGACGTAACTATTTATATTTTGGTCAGTACTATGCTACAAACTTTTCCAGAACGAACAATTGTTCATACAACTCATACATGGAAACGATTCACGTTCTATCTTATAAAGATTTATATAAATATTTATAATTTTATTAATATCTTAACAGGAAGGATGATGTAAATGTTATCTAATAAAGATCGATTTTTCTAATCAAACCATTGCTTATTGTCAGTGTTTATGTTCTTCTTGAGATATTTATTGACCCCACAAGTTCGCAAGGAAACCACAGCCCATTGTGATCTATTGGCTCTAATACAATTGATAAAACGGATGAGACAAATTATCTTTTAAAACCCTTAAAAACATTTATCGGTTGAAACCCTTTCCGGAATTTAAAATCTTTCATATAATACATATTTGAAAACACTTTATGTTCTACTGGTTAGCAGTTAAATAAATAATTTATTAATTTATAATTTTGTTATTATTTCAAAAATAAGGAAGTGTTAACTGTTATTTTACACCAGATTCTAGAATATTAATTATATCTTATTACTTGCAAAGAAAATACAATAAAACTATTTTTTTTAATATAGGAATTTATTTAAATGAAATAAAACAAAAAATTTTATTATATTTTGAAAGAATGCGCTGAAATCAAATTTTCTGCTCAATATTAAATTTCCACTCTATTATTCTTTTGTTTTGTCTATGTATAAAAATTTCGAAATTAAAAATATTTTATAGTTGTACTCAGTACTGAGCTTGTATACTGTCAGTCGTATTTCAGGACTGATCAGGATAGCGTAGAAGCCTTGAAATTACATAGTTTCGATACAAAAATGTATCACTCAAACTGGGTCTTAATTCTTTCCATTTTCCTTGACTTAAATTTTTCGTGAGAAGGCATTTATGAGAAAGAGATCAGTTATCCTTTTGGGAGAGAAAGTGACTTTCAGCGAAACGTGTCACGACAACCGTCTTTGCAAACAAAACTATAAGCGCAAGCTCTTGTCAATTTGTAGTTACCTGTTTCTGTTTCAACTCGTTTCTTTAGCTAAGGGGCTAAGGGGATAGTAACTGAAACACTACCAAAGGACAGGATGGGTATGGTAAAATAACAACTTTTCAACTAGTTATGTTAATCAGGGACCACAAGAAATGAAGCTTCGTGCTATAGACAGTCTAGAGGATAACAGAAGTTCACTGATATGAGAACGTCAGCAATTATAATGAGTGATGATAGTAGGAATGTATGCTAATAGAAATATTATTGAATCTTACTAAACATAGTATTTTTACGAACACACTGAAATAAATAAATTACAAATATGCCTACAGGCTGAGTAGGTCATTTTATAAAGACTTGCATGGTTAGAAATAAAATCAGAATTACTATAATTGTTATATTGTATGTATTATTAGTCAAATGAAAATGAAACATAGCTACGATATTAAAAAATACGAGAATGCCGAAACATTTAGCAACTACAGTCTTTGATTGGCGAACATTTTACCCTCCAAAGTCCCAGAGGAGAATTTCGTTATTTCTTTTGTAGTTTTTCGAAGACTTCTGATAAGGCAAAGATTAGACTTCTTTTAGGCAGCCTCATTACAGTAACAAGTCTTCTTGTTACTTGGATAAAGAATAGCTAAGTTCTCCTTAAAAGTGGCTAGTTATAGTAATTGGTTCACCAATTAATCATAACATTGTGATAAGTGTGGAACTATAATCATTTTAAAGATATTTAATAGTTGCGTGTTGCAATGAAAACACAAATATTAACGAAGAAGAATTAATCTTGCCTAACAGTCACAAAAATATTTCTATTCTGCAAACCAGTTAAATATATAAAATCTTCACTAATCAATTTAATACATTTGTATCTGTTTTATGCCCATTAAAGTTCATTTGCCCAACCATATTGTTTAAATGCATTAATGGGTGTAAATGGACGTAATATTCCGTACCTGGCTAAGCTTTTACCAAGATATACTTTTTTTTTAATTCCGTTACAAAGACTATGCCATTACCTTCATTTTAGAAAAAAAAACTTTTTCATAATACGAAATAAAGAATTATAAAGGTGGATTTAATAAGGTCAAAAACTGCTTTCCTACATTTTCATGAATCAAACCTGATTGACCTTAGCATTGAGATTATGTTCAATGAAGACTTCCACTCAATCTAGAATCTCTATCATGTCCTTTTCAGTTATGTTTTTTTAACATTAATAGAATACAAATTCTGTTAAAAGCCATTTCATAATCATTCAAACTGTTCAATCTACCTTTTTAATTACATCATAATGAGCTAACTTTACTACAGTTGCCCAATAAATATTTAGGCAAGTTCGTTACATTATACTGTGATAGAAATAGGTGGTCATTTAGACTATAATGTTGTGGTTAGCGATAAAAACTCTTGGAATTCCTATTCCCACTTAGATGTTTTGCATAGGGCACTTTTTTATTAGGGCAAGACGCTTAAAAATTACACCTAACCCTATAAGGACCTTTGCGATGCTTCCGGAGGGACAGGATATTCTGGATGGGTGATGTTGGGGGTAGGAGCCGCCTATCGAGATCCATGAGGAAGAATGTAGGGCACTAATCTAAAGTCATGTGCCACTGAAGGGGAAGCCAGCTCTGAACCAGTCTCTCCAGTCAAAGCAGGCAGAGGTGGCACACCCTAGAGGTGATGCTAGGAAGAACCTCTGATACTTGGGGAACGAACCTCACCAACCTCATTACCCGCAGTACACGGTAAAATTAACCTTGCACTCGAGAATCTCGAAATTTTCGGATAGTGATGTGCCACTCCTTGACATCCATCCATAAGGTTGCCCAGAATGAAGTGACAGGTACTTTCAAAATTCGTTGAGTTCAAAATGTACATTGTACAAATAAATTCTATAAAAAGTGTTAAAAGGTTTTTATTCAATATAAATGTATACCTAAAACGTTTTTATGTTACATTTCTAATGTTCCCAGGTCTGCTAGCAAATTTCCAACCCAGAGAAAGAAACATCCAAAAATTATTATATAATGGATTTAAATATTACGAGTGACAAAAGGTCCACTTGGACATTTTATCTGTTCTTGGTTTTCGGTTATCTATTGATGAGTGTCTTATAGACGAAATAAGACATTAAATGCTAAAATTTTTCATGCTTATGTTAGGAATAATTATTGAATTTTCATTGAAAAATGGGAAGTAATCTGCAAGAATCCAAGTTAGAGAGTGAAAGTTATCTGTTAGTCTGTCATTATATCAAGTTATTACAAACATTATAGATAAATATTACCTATTGGTCTCTATAAAATATAAGGCTGGAGTTCAAATGAGAACATCCTTTTGCTGTAGAACCCAATCTCTCATTTTTTACAATAGAAAAATATTCTATACAATTTTCTTAAAGTATAGTTTTTAAATAGCCCATTAATAATTACAGTCGTAAATTACTGGATTATTTAGGACTTACTGGATTATATTACTTATATAAAGGGGAATTCTTGAACTCATAAAACTGAAATAGTGGAGTTAGTCATATGAGTTTACCAACTAACACTAACGCACCAATGCGCCAACAATCAGACGCTTATTGTGATTTCTGTCATCTTTCATGAATTAAGCAATTTCTCATTCAATCCGAGTATTTATGAGAATGACTGTTCCGACAGTGATGAATAATGACTGTTAAATTTGTCATCAATAATTTCTTAACGTTATGCATGCCGACATAATTTATACACCTAATTAAATCAATGTTATACATAATTTACAATGATAAGTACAAATGAACGTAAAGTGAAACATTTTATTATTTTATTTCATAGGTCATGTCAGATTTTTTACAAGCTATCACACATCCTAGTAGAGTTTAAATATAAAAAAATCATATCCTGTTAACAGCCATTTTGCTGGGAAAGCAAGTGAAAAAAATGCTTATTCCTTAGTTAACTACATTTTTGTATTTAAATCAACAGGTGTTTAGCTTGTAAGGATTTAAATGATTTCCATTTATACTAATCCTCTTACCTTAAATGTGAGGTTGGGGAGAAATTATTTAAGAAGATTTGCGAACAGCTTTATTACATGGGAAGCGGATTATTAATTATAGACAATAATACAGAAGTTCCTGCTGTAGTCAGGAATCAAATCCATATCAATTTCCGAGAATATTATAACATTCTCGATACTAGGTATTCTCAATATACATGCCCAGCAGATTATTGCCCACAGACATCAAAAATTGATTTAAGTGCGGTTAACAGTTTATATATTGCCACATAGCTTTTAAGATGCTAACGATGTTTAAATACAGAGACGTTTTTAACGCTGCAGAAGCTTGTAGTGTACTGAAATTGTTATGGGCTATCATAATATTTTTATATACATAAATAGACTGTCTATCAAATGCAACTGTTCATAAAATACATTATGTTAATTGGTAATAAATATCGACAGTAAAGAATGTATCTTGATCTTTATCGACTAATTACAATCCAGCTCCGCCAACTCACCTGGCATTCCTTGTTATCACGTGGTTGCTACAAACAGATTATTGAGTTATAAACATTACTACTTATTAATGTAATATACGCTTGTATGCCTCCTGTACTGCGTTCACGAACAGAGCTAGTTTTTTTAAATACCCAATTGCCAAAGAGGAAACAATGACAAATTTAATTAGCCACAAAATATGATATAACCCTTTAAGTATCAGATAGGTATCTGACGGCTCTTGAAGATGACGCTCAGGACAGCTTACTTCCCACTTGTTACTCAAAGATTTAAAATTGACAACTATAAGTAGTCTGAAGTTTGACATAACTATTTATTTATCAGGTAGGTAACCCACGGCTCTTCAAGATGACGGTATATATTAGATATCAGACAGTTGCAAAATTTTGTCACATCTAATATTATGCAGTACATTACTTTTACGGGCAGGTTACAACCGTATTAACTAAAAATAGAAATTAAAGTACTGTTTGGTAACCAAATTATTTTTTTGTGTTCTTTTACTTCCCTATAAATAGGTAATATTACAGAAATTGCTCTGTGTGTATGGTAATTAAGAAAATATTATTTAGCATATGAATGGGTTTTAAAACATTTTGATAAGGTGTTATATAAAAAACACATGTGTAAATGTAATAAAAATATAACAACTTATTGCTTTCATCTCATATAATTTATTAGTTAAGGTTTATATAATAACTACCTATTTGTATGATATAAAACATTGTTCTTCTCATCGAAAAATATTTTTCGCTTGTAGTCATTAAAAAATTACTTTCACGACATAATTTTTTAAGGAGATTTTGTATCAAAATCAGCCTACAGAAATTATCCATATGTTGAACAGAAGAGATACTTCCTGACTGTCCTTTCATGCGACTATGTTTTAATAATTATTGTCATTACAAAATTGAATTTTTCATGAATAATGTGTAGAATTAAGAACTTTTCATTTATACAAAAAATCTGTTATTTTTTCCATATTAAGGTATTTTTAACAGATCTTCAGTGCGCAATACAGCGTGTGAGTGTGTATTTTTGAAAGTAGATAAGTAAAGGCATATATCTTATAGACAGTTCGTTGGGCTGCTTGGTACACCATTTCGTTTTAATATGATTGCTTTTCAAATCTAAAATCCCACACTTCCATTATTTATGGACCTAGAGAAATAAACAAGTATCCTGGAAACGTTGTAACATATGAAAAGCTTGTTATTAAAAATCGAGTCATCTCTGTTTTTGAGATGTCGTAAACATTGAATATTCCATGCCAGTTTCCCAGATACTAAGAACTTTTAAAATGAATGCTAAAACTACTTCTAAAATTGTTTTATTAATTCTATGTTATAAAATAAATATCTTAAGTACTTTAATTGCCCATCTAAGTACGCGTAATTAATTGCTCACTTTTATAAATATTTTAAACACTTCAGACTACATCGGCACGTGATTGATCACAGGATAGTATGCACTGGTCAAATATTAAAACATATTTAAATTGCTTTGATTCCCTCAAAAGCACAATCAGTCTGCTCAGGGCGTGATGAAATGTCATCAAGTGATGTCGTTCCATGTTGGTGCATGTGTTACGGACATTTCCAATAATGATCTTTGGATCACTTCAGACGAACATGACTCCAGATTCCAGGAGTTAAGTATGAACAAGTGTCATACACCAGACGACCATAAAATGAAGGTGAACTGAAGCTAAAGTCGAAATTCTAAATAATAATATTGTCTTCTAATTAGGCTATAATATGATTTGAACATTTACAAGCATTCGATTTCAATGTAATATTTGATATACGTTCTAGGCTTACAAACTGTTTCAAACCCAATGTATATATTCTATATACATGCCAATGACTCAACATTCATGTGATGTTTACTGCAGTCTGATACGCATTCATAGAGCTCGTAGTTTGTATGTTCTTTCCTCACAACAATTACAAATGTAACAGCATACCCATATGTTGCAGTAGTATAGAAATTGAATTTCAGTAAAACAGAATGTATTATTCTGGATAAACAGAAACAGTCCGAGGCGTCTGGCCACCAGTGACAAGGCGGGAACCGTTTACAGCTGCCCTACATCCGGGACCCCCAGTTTATTACAAAGCCAATATAGCAGCGTCGTAACTGACAAATCTTATTATAGATAATGAAAAATATGCAGCAAAGTTTTTTTCCTCATAGATAGTTAAAAACGAGTAAATAGTTTTTTTCTGCAAATGTATGTATAAAATCTATCTAAATGAGTATAAAGAAAACAATTTTAATGTATGAGTTTTGATCAAAGGAATATTTTATGACACAAAAACCACAATTTTAAACTAATGTTAAATACATATTACAATAATGAAATGTGATTCTCCACAAACTTACAGCACTTAAACATTTATTTTCTATTATTTAATTTGAAATCAGATTTTTTACAATATTACCTTAAACTAATAAGAATCGCTTTATTATCCTTAGATAAGTTTTTTATGACAAAAAATGAAATTTTCCATTTAATTCTCCTACAAAGATCTAAAGTCAAGTAGTAGTTACAGGTTAATGAGATTCTTTTAAACAAGAAAACTTATTTCTCGATGGTTGCTATACTAGGCCAATCATAAGGACAGTTATGATGTATTTTAGAGGTAGAGAAATGGGGTAGCTTTTGTCCAACAATGACGGGGCGAGCCTTTTACTTGGCGACACTTTCGTGCGCGCCAGTTAGTTTTTTGGTTTTATGAAATCTTTGGTGTCATTAAGCTTTGCGGAATTTTGTGTAGGTATAAATCCTTTAAATTTATACGTAGGGCTGTTTAAAATTTTATTTTCCATGCCCTTTATTATATTTTGAGGTTTTAATCATAATAATCGTACTTTTATACTACCCAGGTTTTGAATTAAAAGAAATTTCCATCAAAGAAGGGAATCTTGGAACATACTTAATGTTATGTCATCACCAGGTTTATTCTAGTATAGTAATGCAAACTGTTAACGATACTTTTGATAAGTTATACGCAGCATATAGAACGATTTTAGGTGGGTTCTTTTATTTAGGGAAATAATTCAATGCAACAAATTAATATACGAACAAGAAAACATTTTTTTGGGTCGTTACTCAAATAAACATTGAGTAATGTTTATTTAATTTATTATTAAGGCCGCTGGATCGTTTGACCTAATTTGGCACCAGCGTTCGTTATTTTCAAACTCAAGTCAAGTCATGGGCGATTTCAAACTAGTGTTCGGGTTTAATGTTTATTTAGTTCACCGTTACTTTTAAAGGTCACCGTGTTGCTTGACGTACGTTGGCACCAGCGTTCGTTGGCTTCGAGCTCCTGTCGAGCTAGGCGCGATCGTTTTAGAGGACGCTTATGTGTGAGGACAGTCCTCCTTTTATTTCTGAGTTGACGATGATGAATGAAAGTTGATACGTTGATCTTCAGTCCTGAATTTACCTTGGAATTAGGGTATCCGATACTGACACGGGTCTGTGACAGCCAGGGAGCTGAACTTGTAAACTACCTTTCCCCTCTGAACCCTGGGTTTACACTTTCTTAAAACGCTGTCCTGTAGATTGTTAGGTAGTATTGCTGTCACCAGTTGTACATTTTTTAGACAGTAAACTAAAGATGCTTGATAAATAAATAGTAAGTGTATTTAGTAGTCGAATATCATGGGGATGAGTGTTGTCTTGTTCAAGATATCGTTCCCTTCGACCCTGCATAGCGAGTCTTTTAGGCACATTTTAAGTTTAACAATATACTTCAATCAGGGTAGAAACAAACTTTTTACCGAGTATCAAATGAAACTCAAAAGTCTGGAACTAGGATTAAATTTAATGTGGAAATAAAAATAGAATTTGTACTCCAATAAGTAAGAAAAGAAGGTTTTCGATTATTTAAATTGCAGAGACTTTTAATATCAGACATATTTATCTCAAGTGTTCTTATTTTTTGTTGGAAAGATTTTCTATAACAACAGTTCTTTCCTATTCCAGTTCTCTTTGTTCTATAAAAAAAATTCAGACTTGAACCTGGAAGCATCGGGAATATCTGGTGCTTTACAATTTTGTTATTCTAATGATTAACGACAAATTTAATATATTATTATTATTTCTATGGTTTTTTATTTAAATATCAAGTTATGAAGTTTATACCTTGTAATATTTCATTTATGTATGATTCGTCTTTGATTTGACATTTTCAGCCAAATACATTTTTCATGCTTGCAGTAAAATAAAAAAGGAAGACCATTTAATTAAGTTTTTTAATCAATTGTCAGTTATGGGTTAGGAATTCTGTTCTACAAAACCTTAAATGAAGTAATATAGTAATGATATAACAATATAGCAAGCTTATATGTATACATTTATTAAAGATAGAATTTATTACATTTAATTCTAGAAATGTAAATAGCTTCACCGCAGTCTAGACAGAAACACGTGATGTGGCTAATCGGATAAACTCGGTTCAACTGCTAACAAGGCTAACTTTCACAAACTAAAGCACAGAGGCGTTCGAGTGTATGTTTACAATGCACTACTCTCAGTTACAAAGTTGCATCTAAACCTGTAACCGGGACTAAAACGACGCTGATGTATTTAAATAGGTTAAAAAACTTCATATCCTTTTATTATAACTGAGAAAGTGCCATTGTTCATTTGTTTTTCTTTCTCGCATAACCTATGCAACCTTATGAACTGAAATTTTATATAGTCATGCTTTGGATCACTGGGATAAAAATATAGGCCTATTTTTATTTAAAAAATCCTTCCAAGATACTATCATACCTTCTGGTTTCTAAGAATTATAAATCTCCTCTTAGTTTCTAAAACTGCGAAATTTAAAATGAAAGAGCCTCTAAAATGTAATCAACTGTTATGTGTAAACTTTGTATCACAACAGCGCGATCATATGTTTTACTAATTGAAGCACTATTTTAAATTATTATACGTTTATAGATTAAAAGCATATCAAAAGTAACTACACTTCTTATATCATCATCGTGGGAACAACGGAAAGCAATCAATATATTCTTGATTAGACTGAATGAACTGAATTTTGAATAGTACATGTCAGGAATTGAATTTTGGTTTCTAAGACATTGTGGGAAGGCATATTGACAGTAGCTGAAGGAACAAACGCGGAAGGACTGAGCATTAGCATGACTCTACACACTATTGTCAGTGCGGTGAGTCTGTCAATATAGCACGTGGATTCACAAGGCAAAACACGAAACACTCAGTGAAACTTTCATTACAAAAAATGTAGAGGAAACATCGCATCCATTTTGCATTGATAATGTATATGATACAGATTACGGATATAAATATTGAAATTATTTCCAGATTAGCAGAGGAAATAGTGTGATGTAGTGATATGAATTGGAAAGCATTAACATTTACTTAACTATAAAATATACCATCGTTATATATGTATGACAACTGTAACAATATTATTAATATTGATTTTTAGTTTATAATTTTCTAATATATATATTAATTAAAATAATTCCTACCATGAGTTGTAGTTTCGTAATAAAACAGTCACGTAGCACAATTATTATAACTATGCGGACATTTTTTGTTTTAGGTTCATTATAGACACAAGATGATTTTTTGAATATATGACTTTGAATATTTGGCATCGTTATATGTTACAAAAATAGAACATTTTATTTCAAAGATTGAAATTTAATCTCTTTCTCAGGTATTAGGAATCCCATATACCTAAAACTCATTGGTTCAGATGACGTGTTGTATTTGATTGTTTGTTTCACGTATGCCACAGAATGTTCTGAAAGTGATTTTCTCTCCAATCCTCCCCACATTCCCGGGTGTGTGAGATATATACTGATGCTCTTGTTTCTGCTCGCTGACATCACTTATTCTCACCAGTCTCGTATTTGTACTCGTGAGTTATAGGCTTGGTTATCTCACGTACATCAGATTGTATTGTAAAGATTATTTTAGTCAGTGAAGAGCTTATTGTTATACTGTGTAGTTGTTTTGTTGTTTAACTTATATTTTAGGGTTTGCTAACCTGAAGAGCGTAGATTTATTATCTTAGAAATTTATGTTTCTATTTTTCTTGTCATATAACGATGATAAAGGTCTAAAAACTCTTAATCCTTATAGTTAATACTTTTAAATTTAATTTAAAATAAAGGCAGACATTATGCTATCCATCAAAACATTGTGTGACTAATCAATAAATGCAACTTATTTAGTCTTGAGCGTGAATCATTTAAGATAGTCTGATTTCACCATACCAGTTTTTTACCCTACAAGTCCATTCTTAGTTTCAAGAGGCGGCACAAATAAGCAAAGCCTTTCTATAGTTCTTGGTATTATAGTTCATTCAACATCTACAACGACAACACCACTTTCAGTTCAAACATGACAACAACAGCATAGCAAACAACACGGAGCTCATCTTGACCATTTTGTTAGCTTAGAGTACTATTTTAACAATAGTCCTTCTTATAGCCCTTTATTTAATTCATATCAACAACATCAAAATTAAATGTTTGAGACCTACAGCACCTGAACGTGATTACGTAATGGACAACCTAAATTAAAAGAGAAGCACGATTCGTGGGTAAATTAATTATTTAGACAGGGTATTGTAAGGGACATTCAGTATAAATCCTATGTGTTAATGAGTACAACTGATTGGGTGTATTATTGCAATTAAGAAAGCAACATAATTGTAATTCTTAATATAAAGGATAATAAGAATTTAATTTTTGAGGCATTCTATATAGCAGAAATCCAGGATATAGACTTGTAAAAGAATAAATATAATTGACCGTTTAAAACTGTGGTGGTGTTATCTGGTCCTACTTTTATAATGCATCATAAAAGCGATTTATGCCAAATAAAAAGTCGCTTTAACCAGTATTTGAAATGAGGTTAATAAAATGGAATTTCTACAATTTATTCAAACGTACATCGGTGATTATTTTTATCTCCCAGCAACTTCTTTTCCGGGCAGATTAAAATTTTTTCTAAGAAAATAACTTGGCAAATAATCCGTAAACATCAAGATATAAAACCAAGCTCAGAGTATTTGGTATTATTATGTTTTACAGGAAAGAATTTAAAATAAATAAAATGCATTGAGAAAGATGAAAACATGAAAATGAAAGTGGGCCACAGGAAAATAATTTTAATAATAATACGATATTCCAATTATATGTTTCTTTAAAAATAAGATCCCTCATGTGTTATACATTACAATATATATTTCTTACATTGTTTTTCATGTTCGAAATACATATTTAATGATTATAAATGACATTTGGTTCCTAAACTGCTGTTTTACCCCCGTTCTATGTATTTATGATTTTCGAATGAAAGAAATGTCCATGTTATTCTTGATTAATTTAAATAAAAGAATAGATAATAATTTAAATCTAGAGACCGATTGAAAAACCACAATAAATTTGAATAACATGTTATGGATTTATTTAAAATATTTTGTTATTAAGAAAAAAATCTTGAGTAAATTTAATAACTAATGACCCAATTAGGACAAACCAGTATATACTTGGACGAGTGGTTGTTGCTTTGGACATAAGAGTAATTAAGTTAGTATTTTTATATGGCAGGAACGAGGATAACTAACAGAAGCTTAGACTTCAGACAAATGGACAGATAACCTCTGAACAATGTACAGTACTAATGACACCAAGTTAACATAGACAAAGTTACTCCTATTTAATAGGCTTAGATATTTCTGTAATGATTGTTATGTTAATGGTATTGTATTTATTAATTGATAATGGATGATTATTAAAATATTAAAGATGTGTAGAACATTCGAACTAAAAAGAGGGGGGGGGAGAAATGTAACGTTTGTTACACATTTAAATAGAAATTATTTATTTATAAGTAATTCCGGAATAACATATATATGAAATTTATTTCGATTTTTAAAACACGTTTTAAACTAAAAATGTATCATTTCATGAAATGGCCATGCGAGTTATATTTGAATTTTATTTATTTTATTAAAAACAAGAAACCTTTTCTGGAGAAAACTTAAGACAAGTGGTCCTGCACGAATTTTATTTATTAAATTTAATTATTCATAAGTATAAAAGATTATTTTATTAAATGCAAGTTGATTTCTTATTATAATATAAACTAACATAATAAGATCCGATGAACAAAATAAATTTGTAAAAATATTTTGTGGATTGTATGGATATCTCTATATTTACATTGTAAAGAAAAGAAAAAATTTGTTTGAAGGTATAGCCTATACTACATAGATTATGTATATTAGGTTCTACATCAGAATAAGCTTCCAAAATGTAACAAATTCACCTAAACTGAAAGAAATTTCCCTTTATAATTAAGTATATAATAATTTTAAATTGTTGACTCAAAAGTCTTTACATCCAAATACTCCCGTGCTTTAGCTAGCGTGAGAGTGGTATTAAGCAAAGTGACGGGGATAAATGATACAAGATAAACAGTTTTGATAAAGACTCATTTGGTCAGAGACATGATGCGAAATTCCTGAAATTGTAAATCACGTAACTATAACTGATTGTCAGTTATCATCCGGCTAGTCTTCCGAAATTATGAACTATACTCAGAATAATATTTTTTTTGTCAGTTTTCACAACAAGGGAATAAGAACTGTAAAACGTTATCGATTAATTAAATAAGTATATAATAGATTATGGGGAGATAGGGCATCAGAATTACTAATTTAAAAGTGTATTCACAGGATCTACAAGTATAACCTTTTTTGTGCCAACATTAGAAGTTTAGAAAATGCATCTTTATGTACAGAAAATACATATACATTTTCATATTATTCAATATTAGGGCAAGCAATATATACGCTTTTGGTTTTGAACAGATATTAAGTACAATACAAGCATTTAAAAATATAAATAACATTGTTTAGTTTTAATACAGTATTTACTTCTCTGCACATAGTCAATTAAATTACACAATTAAACCACATAACGATTTTACAGCAGATTCACTTTTTTAGATTTTAACCAAAGAGCTTTTAAATGCAGGTTAATGGATACCGTGAATTGAAACATTCTCATAAGTTAATTCAATTATTAATATTGTGTACACTTACTTAACGTTTCCTAGCAAACGTCATTGTAAGATACCTCTGGTTTTCTTAAGTTGATTAGAAGTCAAGAATCGTGAAATGTTATAGTGATTTAAGTCGGCTTTTTCAATCAGATTAATGCTAAGTGGTTTGGAGCCTAGGTCTGCAGTGCTGGTCTCTGGCCAGTGAGTGAGTTGTTGCTGTGGGATCTTTCCTATTAATCTATCAACATTAGAGAGTGTGATGATCAGCCCTTCACAATTATTCTTCGTAACATTCATCCTTTGCCTTCAGCATAATAAAATAATGTGCCTTTCGTTCATTGCGTAAAAATAATGTATGAAAATGTGTAAAATATTGTTCTACCGTATAGTAATTAGGTTCTAAATTCCGCAGAAACTATGACAATATTAAAAAAGTGCTACGAAGTAAAAGTTTTGTATTTTCATAAAAAAAAATACTATTGAATTTAAACTTTAATTTATTGATAAATTCTTTCAGTGGATGTTAATGCGTCATCCATCATGTACGTTATAAATCATATTTCTTAAAACTTTCATCTTCCAAGAAATACTATTCACAATGTATCTCGAAATTAAACAATAAATGATTGATTCATCATAAATTAAATCAACAAATAATAGTTCTGACCACAACTAAGTTTGTCAACCCCCCTCCCCATACAGCGACACAAATTACAATACATAGTATCAAAAATACACATTATCGATAGTCACATGCGAATCCATTTTAACATAAAGATATCCATTGCACATTGATCGAATGAATGTACACAGTTTATATCTAGTAACAAACAAGGTTTGCACGGTAGATACACATAAATTGCACAACACACACACACACAAATTATATATAGGTCTTAACAACCTTAAATATTTTGGAGCTTCAGACTTTCATTGTATTATTAAAAAACAGAGTTAATTTTAAAAAGCATTACTAGTTTCATCTAATTTCATCTAAGTTCTAATTGAGCTAAATAAAAAAATACCAGTTTATTAAGTGAATGTTAAATAAGTGTAAACATTACGTCAAATACCTGTATATGACCAATTATCGTTTTTACAAAGGTGATTTCTCTAGTTGTAATAAATAATATTACTCTGAAATTGTGTTATAATGACTACTATTCATTCTAATATTTACGTTCAAATAAAGGCGTATTGGGACCTACTGCTTGAAACATTTTATAACAACATTATAATTTTATTTTTGATACATTTTTATAATATTAACCAGAACTATTTGCGTGGCTCCTGTAACCAATATTATTATTTGTTTAGAAAACATAAACAGTAAATAAAGCCAGACGTACTTACAATTCCCATGAAATTAACCCGGCTTACTCTGTTTGATGTAAATAATTGTCCAGCAAAGGATTAAAAAAAATATTTTTTAAACAGTAAAACTATAAATGTATTATATTATACAGTATGAAATTACAATTTTGTTTCGTGTCATATATAAATAATTGATCAACTGTTTCATATTCAATATACAGGAATAATATTTTTCGAATATATTTTGGATAGTTATTTAAAATCTTGCCAAAAAATAATATTCTAAAACATATACATCTTATATTTGTTTGTATGAGAATGAAATAATATAATATATACTATTCATTAGATAATATGTTACATATTCTTTATTAGATAGCAATTAAATGCTAAATTAATCTGTATTAGCTGCGTACTTCATTATTAAATATAGATTGTAGGTCTTAAATATTAAAAACCACAATTTCCATAAGTTTTAAATAAAAATTTCTTAACTCCTACCAGGTTATACATAATTTTACTTCTTTGGAATACCACTTCATTCGTTGAGTTTTAGGAAAGTCTCAATCGAGAGACTGGAAAATATTTAATTTCGGTCTGGCTGTCAAACTGTTCACACAATACTTCGAAAACTAAGTAATTTATATAGACTGTACATTTTTAATAACATAGAAAAAATACTGAATTAGATTACAGTACAGAATACAACGGTAGTAATAAAGTATAAGAATATTACAAAATTTCGTACGAATTTTACAATTTATACACAATATTCATGTTTTCTTTGAAAAACTAAACTAGTTTTTCTCTTGGTGTGTGTGAGTAACACAAATTGTTATTAAATTTCATTATTTGAATAATATATATCTTTTATTATCAACCATAACAAATTTAACACTAGGTCATCACCACCCTGTATATATTATAGTGAGATCAATGTTATATATCAAAAACGTAGAAAATTAGCGAATTTACTTTTTCTTTTTAAATTGCTGAGAGGTGAAGTAATGGATTCATTTTGCTTGTCAAAAATTAATTTGTACACTCCATCATTTTATAATAGATCCCAAAATTTGTTTCACATTAAATTTTCTCGTACAATGGCACATTTTTCATCACCTTTGAATACAATGATGAGATTGCATAATTCTTTGCCTGGGGAGGTTGATATATTTTTACATAGTATTAATCAATACAAAAGACTTTGTCAGAGGGATATAAACTGAGCTAGACTATCTAATACCTTACATACACACATTTAACAAATTACTACACTACCAATATTTTTATTAAGATGTTTATACGTGATTAAAAACGCACACACGCGCGCGCGCACACACACACATACACACACACGTTCTTTTTGTTATGGCTTATCTTGACTTTGTTAATATTTATGATTATTTATTATTGTTGTTATTTTGTTTATAATTTTATTATATTTACGTTGTTATATCTATATATATATATGTATCTGTTATTTATCTTTAGGCTTAATTATCTATTTAATGGAACTATTTTGGTGGAACACTGGACTGGATTGAATTTATTTGAATGTGTGAATATTATTGCATGTCATCTTGATTTAAACATGCACAATGTAATTGGGTGTGTAACCTGTATTGTTGCATGTAAATAAAATAAATAAATAAATAAATATATTTTATACAACAGTACGTTACTTACTTACGTTACGTAACAGAACTTTTATTTGAAATGTAGAAAATCCCTTTTAGTAAACTATATTCAATGAAAAATAATCTTAAACTATAGCATTTCATCATTCCAACCACGTATTTAATAAGGCTTTCATTGTGACATATGTCTCTAGTTTAGAAGCCATCACAGGCACGTGACATTAATGTTGCATTTCCGGCATCATTCTGCTGTATCTTTGATATGTTTTATTTCTATATTCAATTTTAGCCTTAATTAATTCTAGTTGATAGTTGCTTTTAACTCAATGGGCTGAGAAAAATCTCATTTATGTCTATCTCTTTAAAAAACTAACCGAGATTTACACTCCACATTTGCAGGAAACTTCTATGGTTCTATTTCTATAACTGGATATTCCGTATAAAACGTATGTGCATTGGTAATTTCCCTTAGTCTGATGTCCATATAGATCTATATGTTTATTAATTATTATTACTTGAGCGTTAGAGAAGTTTAAAACTTGCATCATATGTATTTTAACCTGATATCTTGATAACGAACTGACTTAAGGACTGATTTGTATAAAAGGAATATTGATTTCAATGACGGTGCATTCTACTCTTTTTGTTATGGCTGAGAGTTAACAAACATTTTTTACATTCGTATAATATTATTCATGATGCGTAATAAAACATCATAGATAGTACAAGTTATTAATTAGAGTACAATCATACAACAGCTAAACACGTGACATAGTGAGACATTTCGTATACTGATATTTTCTAGCCTTGTAATTTTGCATGGAATCTCAGTGAAGCTTGTTACGCGTACATAACATGTGGCGCAGCGAATTTCCATTCACATAATACATCTCCTAGTATTTATGTCAATCTTAAGCCACAGTAAAAAACACTTTAGCCTAAATTGACGAATACTTAAGCAATTACTTCATTGGTTGAAACGGATATGTTGAGCACTGTATATAATATGATCCTCCTGCTCTCTCCTCCCTTTCGCTTACCTTACACTAAATCGTCTTTGGAACAAATAAAATGATTAGACCCGATTAAAAAAAGAGAGAATTATTATTTAAATTAGTTGTTATTATTAGTTATTATTGAACTGTAAAAGTGGTCTTTGGTGTAACTACTGCTAAAAGGAATATTTACCCAGTGGCTATACAGGTAAATAATTTGAATAACTTTATTGAAATGTTTTAAATTTTGTTTGTTACTTTGGCTTTTTCACTTCAATCTATTTCAATTTGAAAGTGGTAATTTCTCTATGTTGGAGTATTACTTCTAGTACTTTTAGTATTGAATAAATTACTATCCAAGGAAACGAAGTTAGCTCCATTTATAGAATTGTCGGACAAGACGTTACTGGTCTTTTCTTAACAGTTTGAACTACGAAAATTCCAGTAAAAGACTCGGAAAGTTTCCAAGCCAAGACTGATGGAGTCTGCAGAACCATGATGTGCTCGACTGGAAAATGTCTTAGGTAAAGTCTCATAAAATTTATATTCACTGTGATTAATTTATACATTACTTTTCTTAATTTGAAATATTTATTCAGTATACTATTCTGAAAAGAACCACAATACATCTAAGTAAAATAAATTAGGTATATTCAACACAATTTTTTATTTCAGGTCAGTGTTAATTATATTAAGTAAGCGAGTCATTAATTAATAAATCCAAAACAAAAATCGGATAAAAAACCAAATTTTTCAGTGCTATATTGAAACCAATTTCCGTTTGTCTTTACATTTTCTTTGCCTCTCACAACAAAAACAAAAAGTAAAAAATTTCAATCTTTTACAGAATTAAACCATTATAAGTTCCTTAAATGTTAAAAAGGGTTTTACATCTTTCATTATATGTCAGATTGTACATATATACAGGGTGATTCAAAACTAAACGGCAATCTCTCGAGAGATTATTCTATAGCTAAAAAAAAGTAAAAAAGTTCATATAACCATATGCCCGGAAACGCTTCGTTAGTGAGTTACGCCTAGCGAAAGATTTCGCCCGGATTTCAGAACCCTTGGTGAAGTCAGGCCGTATAAAAATGGTAAAGGTAGTTACAAAGATACAAATACGATTGTTTTTTTTATGTTTTTATATCTGAAAAATTTATTAAAATTCGTCCCAGAGCTGTAAATGCAATACTTTCAGAGATATCTTACGTAAAACACAAGAATTGGTGCAAAGAAATAACACATTTTTGTGTTTAACGTAAGATTACTTCCATAAATGTTAAATAAAGGTCATTTTTTTCTTAAACAGATTTGTAGAACATTTAATTCTGAAAAGATTCATGTGAATTACTTATGAAAAAAAATTAATAATAGGTATTGAAATTTAGCTTTATTTAAAAATAAAACAGACGCACAAAAATGCATATTCTTATCTGCATAAAATATTAACTAATGTTTAGGTTGTGAGTAACAGCTGATCATTTATTCTAGACTGAACATTAACATAAAATGTATTTACCTTTATAAAACTGTAATAATCACCTATAATAATGCTCAAAGTGTCCTCCGTTGTTAGCAATGCACGTTTTCGCACGACGAATCCACTCTTTTCTAGCGCGTTTCATAACGTTTGGAGCATTCTTGATAGTTTCTGCCGCCTCTGTAATGCGATTACGTAACTCCTCTATGGTGTTAATCTGTTTTGAATAAATAATTGACTTCATCCAACCCCATAAGAAAAAGTCTGCTGGCGTGAGGTCAGGAGAACGTGGTGGCCATTTTACTGGTCCATTTCGACCAATCCATTGTCTACCGTATGTATCATTTAAATAGTTTTTCACATCATTAGAAAAATGTGGAGGTGCTCCGTCGTGCATAAACCGTGCATTTATTCTGTTTTTAACAGGAATATCTTCCAAGAGGGTAGGCAGGTTTGTTCTTAAAAAATTTAAGTACGCTACTCCATTAAGTCAATTAGGGAGGAAAAATGGACCAATCAAATTATCACCCAGAACACCAAGCCATACATTGACTGAAAATGTACGTTGAAAATGCCTCGTCGCAGTTTCATGTGGGTTGTCGTACGCCCAAGTATGGGTATTACGAAAATTTACAATTCCATTTCTAGTAAAACAGGATTCATCAGTAACGAGAATACGCCGAAGAAAATACTGATATCGTAAACAATTTCTTCTTAACCAGCGGCAGAACATCTTCCGTTTATTAAGATCTTGCGGTAATAAGTCTTGAACACGTGTTATATGGAATGGGTACAACTGTGATCATGAAGTGTCCGCCATACGCTTGACTGGCAAATATTTAACTGACGTGATAATCGTCTGGTGCTTGTGGTTGGTGATAATTATATAATTATATGATATATATTCAATGTTGTTATTCAACTATGTCCGTAATTAGTGTTTATAAAAAGTTCAATCACTGTATCAACTTTAAATTACTGAATTATTTCAAATCCATACATTATGTCTACGTTAAATTCAATTCGTTGAATTTATTGAACCATAAGCTAATACGAGCATTATATAGAAACTTGTATGACGTTTCTTATGGTGTAGAGAACACATACATTTAAAGCGTAATATGAACACATATCCCTTCCCTCAACAGCTCTATTATTGTTATCTATGTGTTTATTATGTAAGTGTTGTAGTAAGAAATCCAAACGATCGTGTTAATTTATTTTTTTTTTCTATTCCACTGTTTAGTAACCTGATAGTTTATATTGTTTATGACTATATATTTTGTAAATCATTTCAGCGTAGCTATTCTTTTAACTAATTATTCTTTTATGCTTACAATACAAAAAATTTTAATATTAATATTATTTTCCTCCCTTGCAATGTATAAAATTGGTACATTCAAATTTAAAAGTTACCAACAGCTACACACCTGCGAAATATAGTGTATCCTTTTCTTGCATTTCGTACACTTCTAGAGCACGTTACATACTTTCCATTACAGCTGGATATCCAACGATAAGCTGGATATTGTATTTATACAGTAATGAATAATGGCGAATATTAATAGGTACACCTGTCCTAGATAGTACATCGTCATAGACATGCTTTTTACGTGCGATAGGTATCAATACGTTGCTTCCGTATATAATATGCAAATGTACACCAATACAGTATTGTATTATGGATTCTCCGTACGATTGACCTGTGCATTTTATATCCATATTTCCTTGACCAATGAAATTAAGATAGTAATGAAGGAATGGCAGTTGTTTTCACGAACACTTCAAAATAACCAAACTAACAAGAAAGGTATATCGGATTTTTATTGCTGCCTGTCTTTCTGTTTGCCCTTACGATATCTCGAAACGATGTGATGTGTGGACTTGAGACTCATCACGATGCTTCATTTTTATATGCGTAACACCGATTTTAATTATTGTGGATGTCAATCTACTGGGTTTGGCGAATATTTTTACATTAGTTTTATTCGTACGCGTTACGAAAACATAACATACTAGAATAGATACATTTGTAAACAAACTACCATACTTCCTCTGGACCCAAAAGAGATTTTTTTTCTTTCGAGATGGGCGAAAAACCTTACATAGGCAGCACCTTGCCCGTAGTAGGTGGTAGCGTGAGATTCTTACTCAATAAAAAAACCCCTTTCTCCGCTTCACTCTGGGTCACCTTGTTGGTAATGCTTCAAAATGAAGGGACTGTTTCTTATACTCCTCTGTATCAATCGGGCATCTCATCATACTATATTTCTCTTTTTACTTGCATTATTTATCTTATGTAATTGTTAACCTCCTCCCATTTTTCTTTAGAGTCTAACATTAGGGGCACTAATGTATCCACGGTCAGCACACCATGTATCACTCCCTCTACCTCCCTTTTTTCTTCAGTCCATCTCTGGCAAGAGATTTAACATTGATATAGAACCAAACTTTATGAACTAAATCTGAATGTACCATTTGCTAGATATTTCCCAATTTATGACTCAAAATTTTGCAAGTAAATTTTCAGTTTCAACATGAACTATTTTCCTTTAAACTTTATTGGTCTGTCTATCTGTCCGCACATGTTGAGGTAAATTAGATATGGATTGGAAATTTTGCATCCAAACCTAAACGAAGCATGTTTTAACGTGGTGTGGCTTACATCTACCATGTATTAAAATGTTTTATGTTAGTAATTTGCTAATTATTTTTATTTTGTAACTATGCATTCTTACTTCTTAGGCTTAAGTAGCCAGTTTCGTAACTAACGTCAATTATCGAGTTAGACTGCATCGAAATATTAAATAAACAATTAAATTCCTGAAGTACCAATTGCTTATTGAAATTACTTAATGCATTAATCTTGATTCATAATTTTGGTTTAAATTAATGAGTAACGAAGTTGATTCACGCACGTTTCCTATATCTACACATCTTTATCGAAACAGAGAGTTAAGGTTCTTATTATCAAAGTATATTTACTGTAGATTGTATGATTTCTTTAAATTGATTAAATATTTTATTTTAAGATTGACAACAACAACGGAAGTTTAAACTTTTATGTACGATATTTTATTAAAAAGATCTTTTACGTTCACAATGTATTAATACTTATAAATCCAGCATAAATATGGCAGGTTTTCAAGAAAGTTTATTTAAATTAGGAGACATGTTTTGGATTTTATTGAAGGAGAAGAGATTTATATTTGAAAATGTAATATAAAAGTATTACTTCTTGAGGAAATTTCATTACATGCCTTCAACCTCTGATTTACACTTTTTAAAAGTTATAATGGATCTTAATAGAATTTCTCGGAATACCGAGTAAGTATAAAAACTTTTGTAAGCTCTGATTCTATGCAGATTTAGAATTCATTAAAATTATTTTTCAAGCATTTTCTTAAATGTTTGTACAACTAAATAAGTATATTATTGGATAACCCAAAGTTAAATTTGTTCTGAAAGTTAGGAAATAAAATTTGATTATTCTTATCTCTTTGGCCTGACAAATTTGTATAACCTTTAATGCAATGCAATAGCATACATGGAAATAGATCAGTAAGAGGCACAACTGTGACAGGCAGTATTATAAACTGCAACAACAACTGCAGTAACCTTTTAAAATTATATGTAACCTCCTGGAAGAACCCAATGATGGTTCTGGAAAGGCAGCCCAACCTTTCAATCCACAAATTATAAAGTTCACACCGCTTCAAAACGACAAAATTGTGCAACTGGTACACATAACCATTTACTAAAAATATTTACACAAGTATTAATATAATACGTAAGGGAAACAGGACGCATCAATTAAATCCTGGCTTTTCGCCCGTCCGCCCCCCACTAATAACCTAACTCCATTATGTCGTGTGAATCATTAAAGTAAAGGGGGGAATGTTACAGTTGTTATTAGCATCTAGTGGCCAGTAATTCCTTTAGTCTAAGTATTATTAGCTACCAGGACTTCACGGTGTCCGAAAACTCATAAAGTCCACATTTTCTGAAAGTACAACGGTTGGTAGAGGCTGAGACCTTCTAAATACGGAGCTCCCAAAGATCAAAAGCTTTAAGAACCAGGAAATATTCGTAAATTAATAAATAAAAAACCCTAAAAGCCTCAGAGGTTCTAAGCTCTCTGTGTTGAAGACCTTCATTTCATTAAATTTCATAGATCAGAATTTTGTTAATGAATAATCCTTACAATTTAATGATCCAGGTTATCAATAAAGAGTCTAGGAAAGTGAATAAATGGCAAAACCAAAATACATGATGTCTTATACTTTCCAGTGAGAATTTTAGTATAAGTTGGGTGATCTAATAACCATTAGGATAGTTTAAGAGGGATTATCTTAGAATCTATAGGCTCTCTGGGGCCAGGGTTTTATTTCTCAGATACATCAGGGTTACAATATGAAACATATAAAAATATAACTTGTATATATTTGTGATAAAAACATTAGGTTGTTATTTTGTTACAAGCACATAATGGGGAAGATGTTAAAAGGTATAATGTTATTGAGGTTATGTTATAAAGCTCTAAACGTAACTAATATTATTCAGCAATGTAAAAAGTGAGCAATAAACAATACAATAACACAAAAGTTATCTCATCTCACTTTTTGTTTGATGTTTCACAATGGAGTGAGATTTATTATTTTATGTAAATTTCCTGTTTTAATTATAATTTATATAAAATGTATACAGTCGCATATGATTATGTTTTACTTTATTAACCAGGAAAAAGCACATGTTTGACCACAAAAGGTAACATTTTTGTATGAAGAAATAAATACTCTTCACTGACAATAATCAGATTTTATACATCTGTTACAAACAATGATCCTACCATTATTCACTCCTTTCAATATGAAATTACACTTTTACAATATAATAAACTCAGTTACTGCCAAATAATATAATTCAGAAACATTCAAGTTTCAAATGTACTTAAGTTATAGTCTAGGAGTCAAGAGCCAGTTTGCACTGAAAATACACTTAAACTGGGATTTATTGAAGATGAAGAAGAAGTTAAGAATCTTTCCTAAGAAATAATTTATCTTACTCTTACGAATTTTGTGAAGGTTGAAATGGGAGAGTATCAAAAGGGTTTAAAATATAAAAATATAATAATTTTTTAGTCAACATGTATTTTCAATTTATTTCACCTAAAACTAACCATCAGCCAAATAAATAATTAATTCATTACCTAACACAACCATGTAAAATAGAATAAAAATCATTACTCTACGGCTGTGTGTAATTTTTAAGACCCGATGATGATTTCAATTTATTTATGTATATTACGGTTGGGTTTTAGTTTCTGTAACTAAAAATACGCAATTAAACATTTAGGAAAACATATTATTTTATATTTTTATCACGTTTGATACCCTCCTATTTATTTATACCTATTACAATCCCACCTAACTAGCGAGGCTGACGCTCTATTTCTTTCTTATCGGAAATTTCACTATAGATTTTAAGATGAAGTAGGTAGTACTCTTGTAATGCCAACTCAGTTTTCCCTCGGCTCCTGTGCCGTTATAGGAGTGTGTATTGTTTGTTAATGTAAAGCAACTAAGAGCAACGGATGGTTGCATGTTTTAAAATCTATAGTTTATCAGATCAGTAAAGTGTAGTCTTTACATTTAAATCGTGTTATCAGTGAATTTATCACTAAATGAACGGTAAAATAAAATATTATACATATATCTTCAAAAGCAATGTATCTGAATTGTGCATGGTAAATCAGTTCTCATTTTATATTTTCTTACCGATGAGTGAAGAACGAATTTTGTTTAAACACCAAGAGAAAATAAACAAAGTACATCATGTTTTTAAGAGGTTTTCCTATTGTATCGGAATGAAATAATAATACAACAGAGAAGAAGAATTTTCAGAACAACATTATAAACGTTATTGTAAAATGTAGTTGGATCACAATCGTCTCGCATTCGTCATACAAATATTCTACTCATACTTTAACATCTTTATTTACACCTCTTCTAGACAACTTAATTCATACCAAGAATCTATCTGGGTTTCACAGGTTTTTATCATTCCGTTTTTATCTTAAATTCTTCAAATGACTAAATGCTGGATTAAAGTAATAAGAGGAAAAGAGTAAGGGATATTTTTTTAAATTCAATGATATATTTGTTTTTTTTCATTCTTAGATACTTTTAAACAAATATGACACCAATTTGAAAAAGGAAAGTTTCTGGAGATGAAAGTCCTTGTCCGTGTCAAGTTCTATTTTGAAGGGTCACTAGTTTTAGTGATCCTCTGTCTAAGGGGGGATCCTAATTCTAAGTACAGGAGCAAGAGTAAAATAACGATATTAGTGAATAATAATTGAGTGCTATAATTGAAATTATCAGTTTCGGGCGATCACTGAATCGCCTTCGACTTTAAAATTCAAATCACCACTTAAAAAATGTTAGGTGATTGTTAAAGTACACAGTTTCAGGTTTTATTAATATATCAATATATCAGTTAAATGTCTGAAAAAACAAGCCAAAGTTAAATTTATAATCGGAAACAGATTAAACAGGTCATGGGAGAACAAGTGTTCAAATTTAATTGATATGTCCGGCTTTTATTATTTAGTCGTCACATTAAAGTTCCGTTAATTTTTTACTTTATGGCTAGTCAAGTTAAGTGAAAACCCATTTCTTATTGTAAATTCTGAATAATATTTGTTTAATTCTATCCAATGTTTGGTAAATATGTAGTCTAACAACTAGTTTTACACCTTACACGAATTGGAAATTTGTGTTTTTTCAGTTCGTTTTTTTTAGTTATCTGTATTTTTATTCTCTAAAGTTTCAAAAATAATCCCTGGAACTGTGTTTGTGACGCAATCGTTCCTTGATACACAGGGTACTTCACATAGTAAGCAGGGACCAAACCCTTGTATCTCTTATAAAGAATGGGGTTAAAAACCGTAAATCCATCGTGACTTATGATTCACTATCAATAGTGTAACTAGAACATTGATTAATACATTAATATAACACAACTCCCAATATATAATAGAACTAATCTTTGACCTTAAGAGATTGGTGGCTGTAATACAGCTAGCCCAAAGACTCTTATTACGTGGCACAACTTAACCAGCAGAAGAATGGACCGTAGTCGTGGCAAAGAAATTCGCTCGAGTATTTTTGCAGTGTTATTTGTTGCGAAATATATATGTAGCAGATATAAGTACTATGTGCTGTTGTATGTAGATTAGCAGCAAAAAATAATATGTGTTATTGTGCATAGATCAGTTAACATCCAGCATTCAGAGTCCTCAGTGTGAATCGCTCCTACGTGATACACCTTACTATTTTGTACAAAGTGAAAATAAATTTTAATATGTTTTAAGAATAAAATTCCTTAGGTATAATTAACTCTAACTGTGAATACCCAAAACTTTCCTTCCCTCTGTGTTTTTGACAAAGCTGTCATTTATCATGTAAAAGCTATTACATCAATATCTTAAAAGTTACCTCGATGGATTAGTGTCTGCAATTTAACAATATATTTCAACATTGGGTGCTATTTTTTAATCAATTATAGGAAAGTGTATTCACGTCTATTTTTTACTGTTTATGTTTATTTGTCAATATCTTATGTATATTATTTATATTACGTAATATGTTTAAACACTTTTAAGTATATCATCGATATTTTCATCTAATCAGTACAAGTGCTACTTACCTAAAACTTTTGTGTATGTAGAGGCGTTTTGTAACGACGTCGCTTCAATATAATACACATTTAACAAACATACATACATCCATTAAACTGCTTAGTTATATTTTTCATAATATTTACCAGTTACATCGTAAAAAATTGTACTCATAATACAATAGCATTTAAAAAGTTTTATTACCATGTCAAATATGGAATTCTACGTAAAGAAAATCTTTGAAATTTTCAAATTAAATCTAAAATATTAAATTAATTAAAAAAATTGAAATTAAAATTGAGTTAAATTTTAAATATAACTTTTCTTTTTGATGTTAACTAAATGTAGTCCTTACATTAGAGTTTTCATAAAAGTACTTTTATGTATAAGAAATACGTAACTGAACTTTTACTGAAAGTTTTATAATTTTTTGCCCTATTATCCATATATGTCGTACAATGTAGACGTATAAACATAATACATAAGGAATGGATTTAAAATATCTAAGAGCCAAATATAAATCGGAGTTTTATGTCAAAAATTCTAAAACAACAGCAATATCAAAGGCGGTATTCGTTGTGCTGATGTTTTCATTTTCCGTGAAATGGTTTCTCACAAGGTCAACAATTCTAGTTCCTTATTTGCTCTTTTTAGTCTTTTTTACATTCTTTAAGAATACATTTCAGTAATATATGATCCTATAGTGTTTTATTGACTTCCCAAACATTGTGTACTTATTTAATCATATATTGAACGATAATTAGAAGGACTTTGCAGCTAATCTTAAGAATGGCTACACGAGTTTCGCTATTTCTAATTGTAAAATTATAGAAAAGATTTAATAAATAAAAAGATCTGAAAAGTTACCTGGAATATGTCTTAGTTTTTAGCAATGGTAACGTTTACATTTCATAATTCAAACGTTTAACTCAATACAGTTGTTGACTATTTTAGTTAAGTTTTTCAGAGAAGCATTAATACTTTTTTCAATATTATTTTTAGTACATTGCTTGATCAAATTATGGTGATGCAGAAGGCAAAAGCTAAATAAATATATGACCTTTACTTCAGATAGTCCAAGTGACTAATCTAAAACATCTAACTTATTTTTAATAGTATTTGAAGATTGGAATAAATCAACCTCAATGAACAAATAGTAGAAGTTTGCACTTGGTACTTGGTGGACCTCCTTGGCTGATATGGTTTTTCAACAGTGGCTTAGGGAAAACATAGAAGTGAACACTAACAGTCCTCAATGAAAAATCTTTTCTCAGACTAAAGTCCAAAAAGGATTTTATAACATAAAATTTCATTAACGATGATTTATGTTATAACAGGCTTCCAGAACATTTTTAAACAGCTGTGCTGTAAAAGGCTACAAGAATACCTTAGCTCTAATAGGTGAACAGTTTTAAATCTAATAATATCTGAAGATTAAGTGTATTTTAAAATTATGAGTTATTACATGTATCAGCCTTATAATCCTATGGTCTCATGAATCTATCAGCTTCTAGTAACCTTCTAAGTAGTATGAGTTTTTTGTTGAATTTTAGTAGCTGTTTACCTCAGGAATTCATACACCATAGTCAACATTCCTTTTTCTGTATTTAAATATTCAGCCAATAGAAAAGGCTAAAATCTAATTAGTTTTAATGCTTTATTATTTGTAATATACCAGTAATTTTCAATATTCTAGCCTAAATAAACCTACAGCTTTGCACTCCATACACGTTCATTAGGTTTCCTTTTAGTTTTAGCAACAGGCCTACAAAGTTTCAGATTCTAGAGAATTTCTTTTTGTAGCAGTTTCCCTAACACAATATTTTACGATATAAGTATCAATTTATTAATCGTAATCTGAGAGGTTCTGGCTCTTTCCTTGTAGAGGCTCCAGAGATTTTCGACTAATAGAAAGTCTTTAAAATGTTTTCAATCTCAAGAAATTTCCTTGTCAATTGGCACTATCAAAACTGTTATTCTATATACTAGCTTCTACAACATGTTTACCTCAGGAAATTTCATACACCATACTCATTTTAGCCAGTAAAAATTTATAACGAAAGTAAGCTTTTTTCTTTAGGAAGCTTGAAAAATAAGTGGTAAAAGTCTGTTAGAAACACAAAGCCTTAAGAAAATTCTAGCTTTCATTTGTGATAAATTGACGATTGATTATATTATTAATTTGTTGTCTTACCCTCAACGAATAATTAAGATTAATAGCTCTTAATAGTGATGGTATTCAATTACACTAGTAGTAATGGCTCTAAAACTGAGTTTTTATTTAGTTAAATGTTATTATTTTATTCTTAAACACTTTTTTGGTACACATAATTTTAAACTGTATCCTCAGTAGGTCATATTGGAGCGATTACTATATGGTTTATATCTAGTATAGTTCCGCGATTTAACTCAGAGTCCCAAGGATTACTGTTATTTCGGACAATATGTGTAGCATTTATAACTTATTCCCATTTCAATATCTTTATGTGATCAATATACTAATAAAAAAAACTTCTGAATATACTTTTAAGGCTTATTCAATCAGAGGAAGAGGAAAGATTAACGAAATAAAATGAATAATAAATGAAATTTCTGAAAAATAACTATATTATTCCATTATGTTATAGTATTCGTACTAGGAGCGGCAAGCTAATAAAAAATTCATTCTACAGAGTATATTTAACTTTTTTCTCTAGGTAATAAACGTTGTTGAAATATCAAATCAACAAGCAGACATAACAGATGGTGCTTTTCTCAGGAGAGTCACAAGAGAGAGCTACTCCCTCAGGACGTCTGCAGGCAATACATCTCCATTGCTGCTGACTGTTCACTGCCTTAGCGGACAATTAAAATTCACGTCATATCAATTTTCAGCCCTTTAATTTTGCATGACACATTGTGTGTAAATAGACAATAATGTGTTCTCTGATTCTTTACGTTATTTCATGGAATTTGGCTTAGCTTTATAGAAGGCTATTACATAAGTATGCTTAAGCAATATTTTTCCTTTGTCAAACGGAGGGTGTACATATTTCTTTTGTGTGTTATTGTCTGTACGTCAGTCATTCCGGACTACACGACGTCTCAAGAATGAAATGATTTATAGACTTGAAGTCTTATGTCCAACATGTTACGCATCAAGTATTGTGGCTTACAACTAGCTTGTTGGCTGAACGTTACCGAAGCTTATCTCTTGATGACTGAAAACGTTGAAATTTTAAAATTTGATTCGGGTGTTTAAGTAAATAATTCGTAAACAAGTCAATATACGATTAAATTTGTTTTATTTTGTACCTAGTTGAAGATAGGATATAACACCTAAATTTAAATATTTACGGAAAAGAACGCTTTTATTGATTACAGAGCCAGGAAATAATATCATACTTTATCCTGTAACTACATTAAAAAGGAAGAACAAAGGGACAAGAGATTAACTGGGAATGACTGATACATCTGTGATCCTTCACAGTCTAAAGTTTTCGTAAAGTGTGAAAAAGCAAGACGAGTTAATATGTTTTCATTTCCGTAATAGTATATATTTTGTATCTTTGTGTAGTTCGAATCTTATGGAACCACAAGGGTGTTTATGCAAGTATTGTTGTTGTACATTATTGCTGTTGTACATTATTTTTGTTACTGTTGTGTACAATACACGAGTGGTTAGAAATAATAATAATAGAGAGAAATACACTCTGAAATAAATACGAATGCAGTAAATGAATCGTTAGTCTTTACGACAGTGCAAAATAAACACCCTTATTTAAATATGAAAAGAATTCATCTGAAATAAATCATTAATGTAATTTTAAATTAATTGTATACCTCTGTTCAATACTATAAGATTCGATTATGAAATATTAGATTGAATTTATAGTCGTTGGTACATCACACAATCTTTAAGAAAGAATATTTTCGTTCAACAAGTATAAAAATACGTGAGAGATTCTATTAATGAAAGGCTGAAGGAACCACTAGATTGGAATCTTGTGTTGAAGTATTTTACCACCACAGCGACCCTCAGCCTGTACTTTGGTGTGTAAACGAATTAGTGAGCCGGCTATAACAAAGCTTTGCCAGCGGACATTACTTAATCAACGCCACAAAGGCGGCATGAACTAATCTCCTTTATTTACTTTTCTTATATGCTATGTTTTGATTTCACGCAAACAATTGACTATTATAAATGTATACACATCCTTTCATGTTTGAGAAGTTTTGTGATGTTAACACCATTTATCCTGAGTGTTAGTGAAGTCTATCACTCACTAAGGTGTAACAATAATTTTCTGTATGTCTATCCATCTACATTACTGTGACATTCATAATAATTAAATTAATAATAGTAATAATAATAATAATTTTATTCCGTCAATAATTTTACAAAGCATAATTCACAATACTTTTTTCGGAATTTATTGACCACTATTACCAGTAGTGTGGCCAGTGATATAATTTAATAATAATATTAATACACTTAATCTAGAGTCCAGCAACTTAAGTAGTTATTTAAAATCGAGCCTCCAATTGAAGTGTTTTCTTTTTATTTTATTTATTTTTTAATACTACTGACGTGAACCAGAGCTGATAGATTTATATGAATATCCAAATATTGTTGAAAAACGCCGCCAACAGTGATTTTATTTTCATTGGTTGTCCAACCTGTTCAGAGAGCAAAGTTCAGTTTTGCTCTCCGACAGAGGTTTGTCCAAATTGTGCTTGACTCAGTCATGCATTAGCCGGCATCAGTCTGGATACTTAGTGACACAATTCATTAGAAATAAATACTAAACTATCCATTTACAATTTACTATCCTATCCACATTGGGTTTTTCTATATTTTGTTGAAACTGTCACAAGTGGCGGTGTTGTAAAATTAATAGTTGTGATTATGTGGTAATTAATACAAGTGATACAAGTATTGTGTTGTTTGTAACTAACCTCTATCTGGGTAAGCTAATCCAATTCTAACTTTTCCTTCCTTCTTGTTACTGAGTGCACTAACTTATTTTACTGTAGAACATATGTCGGTATTCATTATATTAATAACTCAACACAGAACAACAGCAATTAAACTACTAGTAACACATCAATAATAATAATATTAAAATCTCAACAATAACCGTATCTTTTAACAATAACCGTACCGTACAATTTAGTGTTACTTACATCCACAATAAGCTTTATGCTTAATTTTAACCGTAATATTTATGGTATTTTATATGTTTAGGAATACTAATCATATTTACTTAGTTATAAACATTGTCAGAGTGCCCCGTACGTGTGATACATTGTGTACATATATAATAAGCAATGAAACCCCTCATAAACTTCATGTACGACGATGAAACCCTTGTATTGTTGTGATTTTACGAGACCACTTAAACGTTATCGCCCGTGACGTTATTTCTAAATATTTCCGTTAATTTTGATTTCGTCTACACTCTATAACTTGTATTTTAAATCCTTTAACACTCTAATGGAAATTGATGTCCTTTATTTTTAACCCTACGTAATAACATATGCGTCTGGAATTTTCTAACCAAATCGGAATCACCTCATGTTCGACTAATAAGAAAAGGAATACTACAACATAATATTTTGGTTTCAATGAGTATACTCCTATTTAAAAAAAAACTTCAAAATAACCTAATTTTTTATTTCCAAGTAAACTATTATTCTGAAAAATGTAAGGAAAAATAAACAAACAAATGGTATATATTTTAATAATTGCACGTAATGCAGTGAAATATACCTCTCAAAATTTGGTATAACAAATCTAACTTGAAAATTACTGAAATATAATTCTAATTTCCTACAATTATGCTTTGCAACTCCTCCTTATGCTACAATGAAATTGATATAACGCGGAAATATGTTTCTATACAGACTTTTATAACAAAACAATTATTTATTTACTTCATAATTACAATTGTGTTTCGATAATTTATATATTATAATGTTGTGAACTTAAAACAAGTTAAAAATTCCTGTTTGGAAAAGCATTGATCATAAATGTAATACATTACTAAACTTCGTTTAAGTATTAGAAAGAGGAGCACGTTCTGTTTTCTGTTTGAATTATTGGTGTGATAAATTGGAAATGAAGAAGAAACAATTCCCCGTTTGACCCACCAAAATCTTATCCAACAGTGAAATGCCATCTATTATTGCACTGTTTATCGGGCCCCAGTTTAAGTGAATCTTCCGGGACAGTAAAATGTCATTTGCCTACCCTACTGGACAGAGGAACACGTACTCTGTTTTATGTTTGGAATACTTATGTGATCAATTGGCAATAAAAGAGAAATCATTCCCCATTTGGCCCATCAACATTTTATCCGACAGTAAAAATGTCATCCGTTATTGCACCGTTTATCGGATCGCAGTTTCATTTGGTCGTTTAACTAACACTTTATTGCTTCACTTTGATTTACAAAGCTGCATGTACTGATGTCGCCAAGATCTTATTAAATATTATTCTCAACAGTATAAGAAATTGCATATTTGTATTCTTCAAAATTTTAAGTAGTTAACTGGTTGATTTCATTACACCGGTTAAACATAAACAATTCTATCACGAATAAGTACGCTGTAAACATATTTAGAGTTTGAATTTTATTTCTTTTTGACATTCTAACGTTGAAAATGAAACGATTGAACTAATAAATACCGTTTCACTCCAATGTTGATAATGCAAAGATTCACTAATTTGAATTTCTATAATATCTTTTATCAAACTGAAAAGTAGTTACAATCTTGGCTTATTACTGAACGTTAATAAACATTTTACAATGGCCCCAAGAGTCTTCAATATACATTAAACATAAATAAATTATTATGCAATACATATTTTGTTGCCTCTTATATCTTATGCCCTTTATTTATGAAAATAAACAATAATCTGTTAAATCTAGCTAGCATCGAAAAATTTTTAAATATATAAGTTATTTATAATACAAAAGGTTTTTACAATACGCCAAAGTAGTTTATTAAACAATTCTGTCATTTCCTGTACAGTTCTAAGTAATAAGAATGTATTAAAACTGCTCTCCCACATTTCATTTGTTTCGAGCTAGTAAATTTTATAGCATATAGTGGATTTCCAAACCATTATAAAATCTTACTTTTTGGAGGTTCCGGCGACCAGAATCCCCATCACGTCTGGATATAGTACCGTTACCCCTTGCTAATGAAATAGGGTTCCAGGATCTATTGTAACTCTTTTATTTAACCATGTTTATAGCCTTTGTAGGTATTTCCGGCAATTAAGTAGTTCACTACAACTGGTCTTTGTGCTAATTAGGAATAAGTAGGAAGATATTGTGAATATTTAAATGCTATTCATAAATTTCACGTCAGATTTACATTTAATAAATATCTCCAAAACCATTCGAGCTATAAAAATGTAATCTAAAATTTGTATAAGATGTCATAAATAGTCACCAAAACACTTGATTTCTTCTGTAGGTCCATGCAAAGCGGTGTTTTGTTTTTTGTGCCTCATTATGCCATTGTGCCAAAACTTTGAAACTGTATTATATATTAAGTGGTAACGGAGCATCAGTACAGATATTTCATGGGACAAGAAGCATCAACAAAAGACTTTTTAAAACGCCTAACGTAAACAAATCAATTTTTAGGCAATCGTATCTCTATTTAGGGCCAAAATATTTTAATCAATTACCAATTGATATTAAGGAAATTTCTAAATCAAATGAGTTTTTTACTAAGCTAAAAGCTTGGCTATTTACTAAAAGCGATCTGAGTTTCATGAATAATGTTTTTATTTAAAACGATACTAATGATAGACTGTATTCACCATTTCTTTGAAATCGAAGTCAGTAACGCTATAAGTGAGGAAGGAAGAAGGAGTTATGTAATAGATTTAGTCCTAAGAATAAGAAGTACTCTTTTGTTTGTTAGCAGTGATAAGCCGTACGCGCTGCAGTGAGCTGTTTGTTTAGTTGTAAGCATCAAGACGGACTAGACTCATTCAAGTTTATCAGATATGTTATTTTTGTTTTTATATTAGACGCCAAGCCACACATACTGGCAATTGTGGCAAGGCCTATTCCAAGCTCTGTACTCTTGTTTGTATACATGTATGATATTGAGGAATAAATATTCATTATTTCATTATTGGAATTAAACCGCCTACTGAGATCAGAAACCAATTTAAGCGAGATATGTATTCATAAGCTATTGTACTAAGTTTCAGTCTGACTTTTTTAGTCCAGCTATTTGGCTCGTAGTAATACGGAGGCTGGTTTTGGAATCTAGAATCACTTTCGCAGAAGTTATATAGAAATGTTCCCGTGTTACCATAAAATGACAATAGGGCGATTTTGTATACATAATCTATCTAAAATCCGGACTCAGTTTAGCTATAGGATTTCCCCAAGATTTTCGAGATACCAGTAGTAATTTTGGATAACGTTTGGTTGTTGTTCGAAATTCACTTTCAAGCCGTTGTTGTGATGAGAAAGGACTTGTTATTCCTAACCTTTCCTGGTTAAATAAAACTTTCTATACCTCTATCTGTTTTCCTATTTTATTTGTTAATATATTGTGAGTCACCTTCATGCTATAGTTTTGAGCCAAATGGTTATTGAAAAAAATTCTATTAAATATAATAAATAGCTTGGAAACATCATCTATTATCAAAATAGTAAATTTTAGTGCTTATATTAAATGAAATTTTATATCAACCGGTACCAACAGGTATAGGAATACTTTCGTATATGTGGTGTATTACAAACTTATATCAGTTCTCCTAGACCTGCATCACTCTACTGCTTTGATATAAGTTATGAAGGAAAGGGGTTGACCCGTAGCAGTTACACAGAAAACTTCTGAGTGCTTTTACCCATCAACAACAATATGCCCTTTTCAGTAAAGCCAAACCCAACCATTTACTCCATAATATTGTTCTGAAGTAATCAAAGCTTTTTTTCTTTTATTTTGGAAACAAACAAATTGTTTTTTTATATTAAACAAAAATGGACTGTAATGTATGACAATTTCTCCTGCAAACTATTTGCACTGTATAGGATTCTGTGCTCTAATATTTGCTTACACGAATAAATAATAGTTCATATTAATATTATTTATATTAATGTTTTAATATTTATGGATTTATATGTTATATTTAAATAGTATGAGCACATTAAAATAACTTCGTATATCTGTAGGAAGCAACTATAACTTGTACTATGCCTCGTAAATCTATCTCATAGTGTGACTAAATAATTAGAACATTACAATGCAACATGTATTACTTTACTTTTGCCTCGACTATACTTGGTGTGCATGTACGGATTAGCGAATTTCATGAATAATCCACAAAATTTGTGATAGAGGCAAACTATGGTTTTATCATTGAGGTATGTTCATATTTTATTATAGTACAATACAAATAGATGATTCATTCCAAACATCTATATAATGCTCTCAACAGCCTACTATTACCAAATCTACCTCAGAGTACAAGCATAATACAATGGCCGAGAGTAGTTGCTTTGACCGAAGTAGTATTTTATACAACGTAGCGTCTGTGTATGTATTTAGATCCGGACAACAAATGAAACGATATCAAGTTTGAAAATACTCTTGACAAAATATGTCACACTGGCACAAAATAATACTTTTTGACCGCTATGGTGCAAGAAATATCTTATAGCTGAATTAAATTAATGTAAATAGTAGTACATGCTTTTGGACTAAAGTATATTTTCAGAAACGATATATTTTTGCTATCCAAGTCAACAATGTAAACTCTACTACAGCACCAAAAACACCTTCGACCGGAAGTAGATGAGTAATACCTGCTGTGTAATAAGTTTGTTTCTTTTTAATATATCGAGTTCCTATTTACTATGACAACGGACGAGATATTTGACCATTCAATTTCATCAAACACTACACAGCCTAAAATATATGCTTTCCGTTTCATAGTCTATAATTTCAATTTGTTTTGCTCTCCGTATTCTTTTATTGCCAGTAAATGAGAATATTTACATGCATAAACGCACTGCATGGATCTCATAAGTACTGTTACCTTATACATTGACCTGTTATAAAACATTTATATTTATCCCAAGAACGTCCATTTTTTATCAAAAATATAACGTGGAATGTATTTGAACGTCATACTCTAATAAAGCCTACATTTGACATCTTGATTAGACAAATAATAATAGATGTCCAAAAAATATGATTTTCTGTGCATCATATGTACCATTCATGAAACATTTACAAAATATGGTAGAACATTAGGAAAGCTTGAATGGTGAAATATTTTAAGTTAAATTTAAAATTATTTATAAAACTGAAAGATGAAATACTCATTCTATTATGTAATGTTCCTGAGTTTTAGGTTGAACCTAAGTCAGACTGGAACTGGATCAGTACAACCATATATGCAGTCACTGCTCCCGCCATCTGTGTTAACATACAATATATTGGTAACATAACATTACTTAAACTTATAATAACACACACACACACTTAATAGGTTTTCTTTTTTAATAAGTTTTTCTTTAGTTAATCAATTATACATGGAATTGAACTAAAAAACCTATTTAGATTAATTGTATGGATTATGAAGTATTTCCTTTCGACATAGTCGAAAGAATGGTACATTTCCCATTTAGCTATCATCTCAAAATTTCAAACTAAAAATGAATTATTATTTTAAATGTATAACTTACGGAAAACAACACTGATCGCGTGATAACTGTCAAGTTTTGTATATTAATATACTCATAATAATTTCAATATTGGGAAATGGCCGCTAATTCAACACGTAACAGCTATAAGAAAATATTGGGAATAATAGTTGCATGAAATTGTTTACACATTTTATTTTTTTAACGCACCATATTGATGATAGGCCACCGTCTTGAACATTTTAATAACTGTTTTTCAACTAGGTGATGATATTTTTCAAACAACGCATAAGTCCCCTCTTAGTATCCTCTTTTACTAAAAATAATAATTCATTCAAAACAAAAATTGAAGGCAAAGAAAAAGTAAGAAATCTAGTTCAATCTGCATGTAACTTAGATAAAAAATATTTAAACACTACCAACTACAGTTACGTGTCACCGTCCTAGAGCCGGACTCTAAAAGCAAATTAAATAATCCCCCGACCTCAAGACGCCTCGTCTCTATAGATGATTTAACTCTGTTTAACTTATTAAATAAAAAGGACTACACAGTTGCAAAGTAATGTTTTTCAACTCAAACTACTGTAACTGTAAACCTTACGAGGATTCAGAATTCCCGTCAGAAAAATGTTTGTACTAAATTAAGTAATAATTATAAAAAATTGGTTTTCACATTCTATACGATAAACATGTTACTATATTACTTTTGAGATATAACCATTCATTTCAAAAATCTCGAACAGTAGCTATCAGTTAAACTAAAGTATAGGCCTTAAAGTTATTTAAAACAGGAAACAGTTGTTGTTGTTAACGTTTTGTGTGAAATGTACCATAAATATTACTCACAATATTATAAGTATGTTAATTATAAGACAAATTCTAATGTAATTCTTTATATTAACGGATTGAAAATGAGTGTTTACCGTAGTGAGTGATTCATTGTGGATCTGGAAAAATCCAAGAGCAGAAAATCTTGCATTGTGATGAGGTAACTGTATCAGAAACGCTTCTAGCTATAACAATCAAAAATATAACATTTTATAAGAAACATCTAAAACATATTAGCTATAGTGTCGTTATCACATGAGCAAGAATGTATTTAGTGAATGAATTATTTCAAAACAATGCTTTCTCTACAAATTTTGCAAACCTACTCAGTACGTATGACATTTGTGCAAGCATAAGGACTTGTATGTCTTTAACTACCTGCAAGTGCTTATCTAGTGTTAGGAGTATCATTGCACACTTTTATCGTACCCGCTTTGACCGAAGGAGGCTATCAAAGCTCCTCCTCTCCTTCTAAGTATGACATACGTGAAATTTAGCGCTTCCATCCCTACTCACAGCAGATTTAACATAGGATCTCTAGAAGAGGTTACACCCCAAACCGAATCTATCCTGAATATATCTTGACTCTGTGTGCAGGGTAAAGTACATAGATCTCATCATGCTAAATTTATGTTTAAAATCCATTTGTTGTTACTACTTTCGATAGAACACTCTAGGTAAATGCTAAATGTGAAAGATATAAATTATTGTAGACTATTAGATTATTTTACCAGTGTTTTCAAAATGTCTATATTTATGTAAAATTCATCTAGTTTGTATGTGTATTCTGGTAGTATAGTCTTTTTTATAAGTGAAGATTTATTTATTTACTTTTGAGTTAATTTAATTTTTAGAAGCTTATTTCAATTAACTTAGATGAAGTCTTTATATACATATTCATATTTGTACCCAACTTTGTGTAATCTTTGTAGGCTATATACTAAAATTCCTCACCTGTTTTCTGATGTGTGAGTTCATATTTTTGTTAATTAACTTGCACAGCATTGGTCCCATTTCATCAGCCTGCAAATTAATTGTATAGGAGATGATTAGACACTGAATTGGCTACATAGATATTACTATACCTACTGTGCATAAAACTAATATGTTTCATTCTACACTACATGGTAAGTGTACGGCTACACCAAGAATCGCCTGTTAGTTTTTACTAAGGTAACTTGCGAAATGTGAGCAGGCTCATTTACAGGTCTAAGATTAATTTTGCTAGACTGCACATAATACTATGTCACATATTAGAATGTTTGTACAATTTATTTATTCTGCAATTTTACTGCCAAATCCCATGAAGAAACATTTTTAATAATTTAACTCGATTTAGTTTACATATATTGTAAACATACATAATTGAAGCTTCATGCAACATTTCAAGTCTTTAGGTTATTGTGTTTTCGAAATATTGAGGGTAATAAGAAAAATTATTTTAATTCCAGCGTAAAAAAATTTAAAAATTACTCACTTGTTGTACTTAACTATTTTAACCAGTCGTAATATGTGGCTATAATTTCATTACAATTTCTATCACATTTATACAGGAATTTTGAGTAAATATAATGACGTGGTTTAGGTTAATCTGATTTATTAAAGACCTTCTATCAGAGGAAATTTTTAAAGTAGGTATGGTGTAATTTAATTGGTGTTAAATACATTTCATAATTTATTTTGTATTAAAATTGCTATTTCTGTGATTAAATTCTGTGAGACAATAACGCTAGACGCTCTATAAAGGTCCTCTATAGAACATAATTTACCGAGCTAGTAATGTCAGGGGCCACACTCCCTCATTACTAAAGCTAACAATGTCACAACCCTTGACTTACCGTGACGTCCATGCTCGAGTTGACTAATACAACCATGTAGCAATGTGAGTCAGGAGCCACACTCCCTTAGTATAAAAACTAAAAATGACTTACCGAGTTAGTAACATCCGTGCTTGAGTTGAATAATAGAACCGTGTAGCAAATATGAACCAGAAGCCACACTCCCTGAACAATAATGCTAAGAGAGTCACCACTCCTGACGAACAAGAAGAAGTAATAGGACGCGATGATGACATGGATAAAAGAACAGACCATCATTGCCGTCAGTGGACCAGAGTAGAAGTTGTTGGCTTGGTGTATGGTGTCACAGAGTAGCCAATAGATGTTCATGAAGGACTTGAGTCTCTCAATTTTGAGGATAATATTCCCTAAAAGTACACAAACAATTATATTAATAATAAATATTTGCCAACCTAAAGCAAGTTTTACTGTTATACAACTGATGGTTCCCTTCATTTAATTTTAAACTGCAACTGAATGCAACAGATTATTACTCTGCGTAAATGTTCATAACAATAGATCTTATTAATTAATGTCTTATGCAGTTGTTTACAAAAACCCATTTTCAGGAGGTTGTGGCTCTGTTATATGGAATTTTTTTCAGTTCGGTTCCTGCTCTTATCATTGTATCTTTGAAAAGCGATCAATATTATACCAGTAAAGTTTAATAATACATTTAATAGCTACAGTTCCTATAATATTAATTACAAATCTTCAAGAGGTTGTAGCCTTGCTTCATATAGGCAAATGTAACGGTTAATTATTGATGTAATTCAAAGTATCTGACACTGTAACCAATCGTGGTAATAGTATATGGTTTTAAAATTAGTCGAACTCAACCGGCCAAATCGATTAGAGCTTTTGAACGTACTATTACGCGTGCCTGTATTTTATATTGTGATTTACTTGCGTGTACAAGTTTAAATTAATTTTTTAACGTATTGCTGGATATAGCTATATATGGCGACTGTATGGGTGTGTTAAGTGAGTATAGTTATGTTAAATGTTCGAGGATATGTGGATTGTGTAAAAGGTAAATACAAGAAAAGAGATCACTGGACTGTAGAGTCACTCTCTCTCAGAGTTGTACAAATTCATTATGTACAAAATAAATATACTCAACGAAGTCTTTATAACTAAAGTATAGAGGTTTTTAAGACCGAGGTATGTTCTAAAATTCATCAATTCAATAATAAGATGAGATACTATAGTCATCTGGACATATTATATCAGACATGGTGAATTCGTCGTGCAAATTAAAAAAGCGTTTTAACGCAATTTACAAATTAATAAATCCAAAATGAGGTAGTGAACCTGAAGTATGTTGCTGTAACAAATGAAATATGTGAACTGCAAGAAAAGGTCAGGAACTTGGAGCAGTATTCACAGGTCAATAACATCGAGATCAACGGAATTCCAGCAGAGAGGAATGACAATGTCTGCTAAAGGATGTGGGGCTGCTATTGGAGTGCAGCTGCAAGTGAATGACGTTTCCGCCGTTTACCTTGTGACCGACATCAATAATCACATTTTAAATTATTTATTCAAGGCCAACACACATGACGTCTATACCATAGCAAAACACGTTTTCATTACTATTGGATTGCAAAACTATTAGTTTTGCATAGACCTATTTAGCAACTTGTATCAGTATATTGTATCAATATTGATCTACTATTAGATAAATATAATAAATTCATATATAATATATTAGATGCAGTTCAGTTTATTAAAAAATAAAGCAATGAAATACCTAAGTACTTAAAACCTGGCTGTGAGGTCAAATGCGATGACAAATAGTTCGTATTAGTGTTCTTGTTTCGGCATTGCTTTCATTTAAACTTTGCTATTGAATGAAAAATTCTATGAAAATATCATAAAAGATAGGAAGAAATTGAAAACATTAGGCTCCCAGCCCAGATAAACAGTACATAAATGTACGAAATAGATCCTCGATATTTTTGGTTTTATAATTAAGAATTATAAAAACATACAAAATTTCAAATATAATAAAGAAAAACAATAGAAAAAATCTTTTGTTTTCCCACTGTGTAAAGCCATAAATACCTGGTAAACATAAACAATTAATTAATTCAACTAAAGCATAGAAACAAAGTTCTTCCAGGCATCATATACCTTTTTTAATGTAATTTTGTTAGACCCTATAAGGCTGAAAAAAAAAACACTAAAGGAAAGTCAAAACTACTTTTATTTTCAGCAACAATAAAAGTAGTTCGTAAAATAATACTAGAAATAACTTCCGTAAGAGGCTACGATTTCAGCTGACTATATGCAAAGAAAAAGTTATCTGTAGTCTAATGATAAAATTTGAGGGGAAATTCTATATGGTTAGAGGATAGATTATTAGTGAATTTATTGTAGTTTATTGCTATAAAATACAATGAGAAACATCGACAATTATGAATCATCGGGATTATAATACACTCTTGTCTAGTTAAACTCTCCTTTATAAAGTATAAACAAAACACGTCTTAATTTTGTTAACTCCTACCAGAAAGGACATGATACTGGACTTGCTCAAAACTGATAATATATGAGAAGCCTACCCTGCATCAGGTAATAAATGTGTAACCAGTTTGATTTTGTAAGGAAAATGGTTGCTTTTTAAGTTACTTACCTCCTGAATGTCAATGTTCATGTTTTGCTCTGGTTAATGTTAAATTAATTTCTAGGAGCTGGAATTTTGTACCGGGTTGAGATAGAGAGCACTAGTTTCCACTCTTATTCTTCTGTTATTAATAACTTTCAAATGAGGTGTCATTTAATGGATCTTAAATTTAAAAATTTTGAACCGACCCCGCAAAATACCATTTTGGGGAAGTAGGTAAAGTTGTAACAGTGACTGAAAAGTTCATTTCTATATTCCATAAAGGGATCCCGAATTTCATCCCTCAGTTTTTATCTGTAAAAACCTAAACAGATATATCACTCACAATGTATATATTATGTGTAAGATCAATAATATCTTTCCTGACATGGTATATGACATTGTATTCTTCACAATTACAAGTATACATTTCGCTAAAACGTTTCCTGAAAGTTGAGGATTTATGTCTTTAAAATACTATATACTTTATTTTTCAACAATTACTTGAAGTAATAAATTCAATTCTTTACCACTTAGACTATGAATCCTGCTAAATATACTTCCTATATAAACAAATTTTAAAATGTTAATAACCATAAATTTAATAAGTGTATATCGGGTATTTGGTTTAACGATTTATTTCTCTCTTCATTTATAGCAGAATGTATTTATAATAAATATCATGAACTAGAAAAATCCATCAAATAATTTTTTATTACAACATCTTTAAAAATGCCTCTAAAACCTAATTTAAGCACCATTTTTCTTTACATTTTAAAACATTATTTGTGTACCCATCTGGGACATAATTTTATAAGCTATACGTACAAATACCTAAAAGTTTACTCTTTGAGTAGCAAATTTACTTAACAAACAAAATAATAATCTCATGTACTACTTACGTGTTAAAGAGACGGTTTCATCATTAGGAGGGATCTGGTTTACAAACATCTGTTCAATTATGTTCCTGGTGGTCTCTTCCTTTACGCTAGTACTGACCATTCTGAAGCCGCTTGCGATACTTTGAGTGACGTAGGTAAAATGAACGTACAATCCAACTTGTGTGAAGTATAAAAGTATGGCGGGACTGGAGGACATTTTGGAAGTTAATGTCTCTACATGATTTATGTTATACAGGTATGTGAGAGTAATCAAGATGATACCTGTGGCTATGCTGACAACAATAGCGTTTATTCTGTCCTTGATCTCTGGCGCTTTATTATACAGTCTACAGTGTACCCAGTACAAAGTGTTGCAGATATCTACGAAACGAAAGTAATTCCAGACGAAACAGAGGAATACGACAGCCGCCGTGACTTGCAGTGTGATCGAGTACACAATAATTGTGAGCTTGGTAACACTGTCCAACGACACCAGTGGATATTCCTCAATTTTTTCAGTAACAGCCAAGAACATTGTGATTCCAGAGAATGCTACTTGTAGTAGAAATGACGTTAGGCCACTGATGAATCCCGTGATGGAAAATTTAATTGTTTCGATTCCAGACGTCCCATAAGAATATTCCAAAGGCAAACTACCAAAAATTCGGCTAAACCAAAGGGCCTTTTTTGGGAAACTCTTCATGATAAATATAATCTTGACTATGATTTCCTGTATCAACAGCTTTACAATGAACGCCTAAAGAGAGTTGTATATTCATCTGACGACAATCGATGAGTGTTTGGGAGTTGACCTCAGGTTATTATTCAATTACACTTATCTTTTTAGCTGCCAACAATCAGTTGTCCATTACGAAATGGGCGTTTATTCTACAAAAGAAAGATTACTCATGTTGAAGTGGTCATAGCAAAAATAGTTGTTTGCTAATCTATTTTCACTCATTCCTTTATATGATTGGTATTTGTGGAAACTCTACTTAAATATGGAGTCTAACCAGAGTGCTTTTTTTTTTACTGGCAACATTTGCAAGCTAAGTAATATTTGATTTCTTATGAACGAAATTTTAATCGAACATCATAACATAACCGCCAACAATCAATTTCACACAAAATAAATAACCTTTATATGATTACACTCTTTTACTACATTTTGAGTTATAAACATGTTCTGTGTGTATTTCTTAAGATAATTTAACAATAACTAAGCAGTAAACGAACAATTATAAAATAAACACAATATCTCCTCTAAAACTTCACAACAACTAAAGTTCATTGTCAAAAGGTTACAATTATATACTAATTTGAATATTTCTCTACCTATAAGTCTTTAACATTAAATACAAATATAATAGTATTTCTCTATTTGTGTATGTGTGTGTTTTTTATAATGAAGTAAAAAATAAAAGGACTGATTGTTCAATCGGGGCTGTTATGAAACACAACCCTAAGCTTTGCAACATAACTTTTGATCTGTTTGCCCTAACCCACAAAAAAATTCAGCAAGTAGTAGCTTTGTTTCCTCTAAAAGATAATTGCATCGAAAATGTTTGTTGTCATAAAACAAAATAATGAAAAATATAAAACCGTGTTTCACTTTAGCCATGAAAATAGGCTATTGTGAAACGATACAATAATTACTATGAGCATATTTTTAGTTAAATAGGTATCAGCTTATACAAATGTATGTAATATATTATCTTCATTAATTTTTATTTGTTTAACTTTATATTTAAATGACTGTTTTCATGTTCGATTGAGGAAAATAAAATATTTGACTAACTAAAACAAAAATAAGGAAGGATACATGTTTTTGTTAGCATTATTTATAAATAAGCTAAGGGTGATTAGTAATAACTTTAAAATTGTTAATTTTTTTATTTTAAATTAGGCTAAATATATTGTTTGACAGAAACAGAAAGCTTAAAAATAAAAAATAAAGATATAAAATCAACATCTATCTATGTTTATTCATTTTTCAAAAACATTTACACAGCCAGGAAAAATTTACAATTTTATATTCTGAATGTAGAAAGTAGGGAAAGTTAAAACTATAGGGGAGCTATTCATATGAATATAGAATTATTCCATTCATTGTACACAAACTCTTGATATATACTAAATAATACGGACGTTTCTTAAATAAGTGATTTTTATTTATCTAAATGATAACACATGTTTATATTTATAATAATGTTCCATGTTGTTTATTTGAGAATAAACTGAACACCATAAATAATAAATATATTTTATTTAAACTTTTAATTAAGATTAAATAGAAACAAAACTGATATGTTGTGACTATTAAAACCTGCACCATAGACAGGATTTGAAGTAAAAGCTATGATATTTAACACATTAATTTATACATGATTAATATTATGTTATGAGTTCTAAACTACCTATTTGATTATTTTTGTTATAAGTTAAAAAGTAAACATTGTAAATAAACTAACACATTTAAAATAATATACTTTAAAGAAAATTTAGATTTGAAATACATTGTGGTGCTAAAGTTGAAATAATTCAGTTATTCATTCTGATTAAAATTTTTTTTATCATTTGATTTTTTGATGCATTTTCAATAAAATGATAATTTGCTAAATGTCCTTATTAAATCAGTGTTTTGAAAAATATAATTTATTTAATGATAATAATTACTAAAAAAATTATTTCAGAGTTTTAGGAAACTTAATTATAATTTTATCTTGTTAATAAAAACCCTTTTAAAAGTATAAATAAGTTGATCGGTTTTTTAAATAAGTTTTTTTAACACAGCCAGACATACCGTCAGATTTAAAATTTTTGACACTTCAAAATCAAATGATAATAAAGTATAACAATATAGATAAATACATTGTGTGTTATTTCAATACATTTTCAATGCCAAACGATTTGAGAAACTAATTACCAGAGGACGCTAGACAGAGAGAATTTCGCGAATCGCGCAGGAAATTTCATAAAAATATATTTTTTCATAGATTCCGATTAATATTGTGGTATATTTTTGAATGATATGTTTGAATGAACATGAAATATAATGTTATATATCACACATGGCATAACTACTTTACCAATCCTCCTAAAAGGTTAATAATTTGTTTTGTAAATTTTAGTCAAGCATCAGTTGTTTTCAGCACCGTCATTATTGTGATCGTGTAAAAAGTTTTCTTTAAAACGCATAAAACCTGCTTAAACATTATTCATATGTGCAATAATAGATGACATAGTATTGTGATGTTATTCAAATTGAAAATATTTTAATATTTGTTATGAAAACAAAAAGCTACTTACGTATGTAAGAAAAACAAAAATGTGTTATTTGAATGTTTTCAGTTTGTGTTTTATTTATTGGTTTAACACGTTAAATATATCATGTATAAATGCAGTGAGTGTGTTGAATTAACCAACTACAGAAACAATTTCATTGCATAAAGAAGTCCAAATCTGCTCGTTAAAGGACTCTTCAGACCGATCCTGTTGTGAGGTCCATCACAGAAAAATACTAAATCCAGGCTATGAGTATTAAAGAAGGTCGGAATTACTCGTTGAAGAAAATATTAGCATACTCATGTTGTGCTTCCCATCACAAGCATAACTTCTGCGTACTAACGCAGGTGGGATTTGATCGTTGGAATGCTCTCCAGCTAGATTTTGCAGCAACTACAAATGCAATGCCTGCGTATTACCTGTTCAGATATCCTCGTTGAAGGGCTCTTGAGCTTGGTCCTATTGTAACTCCCACCGCAGAATATACCTTTGTAATATTAAAGCTGGTTGCATATGATTGTTTGAAGGACATTTCCACTAATAGTAACGCCCATCACAAACACAAATCCTAACTCATAATACGTTTTCAGTCTTTGGCCATCGTTATATATCACACAATTTTATAATACAACGTTTTGAAATCAATCCTCTTCACCAGGTGGCGAGGTAACCAATACATAACAAAAACTAATTTCCTATTTAGTTCCTACCTACTTTTTTAAATATTTCCCACTAAAGAACCTAAACTGAATCGAAGGTTGACATCGTGGTCGGTCTGGTAATTTTATTTATGGAGTAATTTTCTTTGTTTTAATTAAAGTTCTATGTTTGCTGTTTCCAACAATCCACATATAGGTACAAAAGTTTGGGTTTTCTAGATCTCTTGGAACTATTGCTTTATAGCCTTTTTTATAATTTAATTTTAAATGTTTTATTAATTTACAATTTATTGTGGTGATTTACTAGGAATTGAAATCTTCGGTTATGGTTTAAATAAGAAAGAGTTTTAGAGCACAAGTTTACCAATGATTAGATAACATGATTAGTTAACTAGAATTTAATAGATGTGTATTTATATTAGTTTAAAATTACTCTAATATCGCATTTCTTACTTACGCCATTTACTTATTTCTTATATGAATATTAATGGTCATAGTGAATAAATTACGCGTTAAGGAGCTGTCTCCTCTTGGCACTGGATAATACTGACCTAGCCACCACACTCGTCTACAGTGCTTCTTAGAATAGCTTGTCGTGTGGGAACAACACATTGTAAATATGATTATATAAATCATATTAGAGGGTCAGGGCTTTAGGAAATTTATGCTCAAGACGAAAACTTTAACGGTTCAGACAACTGTAGACTACCTTAGGCATTTATTAATAATTATTACATTTAAATAACAGGAAGACAAAGATCGTTGCTAGTTTTAAGATTAGGTCAAGAGATCCAATGGACTATAAACTAACGGCACCGCATGTGAAACCATGCTTGCAAAATACTTTCCTACTAAAACAGTCCAGGAGATATTTTCCATCCAGGAGGTTTTTTTAAACATGACTGCAGTCAAATCCACTTAGACCGATCAAAGCACTAGGTTGCCAGATTAAGAGCTCCAGTCCAAAGGCACAAATTAAGTTAGAAAAACTGTCCTTCTAGTAGTAGTGGACCACCGTTCCGGTGAGTTATCCAATTCGTTGGATATTTCCTTTCGTTCAAGTTTAAAAAACACATCTTACAGACTGTACGAAGTCGTATAAAAACTGGAGGAAAGTCAATATTTATTGATTATGTTTTTTAAGCTCCTGCCGAGTCTAATGATTAACACGATATTATTCTTTCACACATTATTGAAACAGTTAACATGTGATACAGGATAGCACTGAATATACTTATTATAAGTAACTTACCGTTTTAACTGGAGCAGACTGCAGCCTTATATGGTTCATGATTATTTTAGTTTCCACTATGTTGTATACTAAAATATGTTTGGTTGTATAAAACTTATTTTAGAATGTAAACTAAATACTATACGTCTAATTACTATAAAAATATTAACGTAGTTAAAATTATTTGAGTAAAGAAAATTATGCAATGGACGAACAAAACATGTATCAATGAAGTAATAAGTTACATATGAAATAAGTGTAGGGAACTATTTTCACGTGGAATCTACTGGTCTGAGTATAAATAAATACATGCGATACTGTATCTGAATAACTTCCATGTTATGCAACAATCACGTGACAGTCAGTGTAGTACAAGAACGAGCATCTATAACATCATCTGCACACCTGATGTTATAGTTCTCAACTTAAATCACAAAGTACGAAATTTGAAACACAAGTTTGTACCATAGTTCTAATTCTTTATGCTGAATCGCGGTAGGAAGTAGGCTCCTGTTAACTAGACGCGGTGCGTGGACATTGTTTGTTTAGTTGGACCGGTAATCAGCTGATCGGTCTACGTTCCGACCCGGCAAGCCTGGAGAGAGAGAGAAGCGGTCAGTCCAGTCTTGGCGATTCGAAGAGAAGGTGTACCGGTCGAGTTAGATGCTGAATTTCTTTCTCTAACCCAATAGTTGGGATTTAGAGTAATTATTTATCGCGGGTAAATTCAATTTCAAGTATTTAAATTTTTAGTGCGTTTTATTTTCCGATCTGCCTCCGTAATCTTCAAAGTAGTAAGTCCCGTATCAGCGTATAGTTAATATCTTTTATTTTATAATACTGTAATTAAAATTTCTAAAGTTTCCCATCTTTCAGAGTCTGAAAATTTAATTCAATTTTTGAAGTATTGTGAATTAAATTTTGGTCATAAAGTAAATATCAAGTTTTGTGTTATATTAATTTTGAGTATTTTGAGAAGAGAACTTTTTATTTTGTTTTGTTAATTTAAACCATTTTTGGAGAAGTATACATTTTTAGTTTAATTTTAATTTTAATACCTTTTAATCAGACTCTTAATTAGATTTGTTCGATTGAGTGACATTTGAAGAAAATTGAATCAAAAGTTTGTAAACTTTGTAAACTTTTGGGTGAACTTAAATTTCAGAATAAAGCAAGTATTTCCGAAAAGTTGTTTAATTTATAAAGTATTTGCTCCATATAAATTTAAAATATATGTGCTATAATAACGGTACAAGTTATCAGCTTGACCATGATATATACCGTCTCTAATAGGACAACTATTATATTTATAGTAATGTTATCTTATGTTATAGTAAATATTATATGATATTTATAGAAATGTATGTATTTAAAAAAATTTTATTGAGAAATTTAAATATAATATTACGTATTACGCATATTGTATAACAATAATTAAGATTTTTTATATAAAATAATTGTTTTCAATATGTAACAACCTAACATTGAAAAGAAAACAGTACGTTGTGGCTAACCGTAATACTTTCATTAGCGTATTCCTGTTAACAGAAGGAAATTTTGTTACAAAGCCTCAAAGAATTCTTTACATGGACACTTATTTTTTAATTAAATGGATAAAGAAATATCTCATAATAATGTAATCTATTGCTAGGTTGACAAATATGTTGGAAGGGAAGGATACCAAATTAGTTGAAAATATTTCAAAATGTGCAATTTTTCAGAAATAATACCTTTTAACTTAAATCTAGAAACTTAAATCAGATAGTCACTTAAGTTAATATAGTCACATAAGTTTATTAACACTAAAAAAACAACATAAAAGAAGCAGCGTAGTGACCCTTAAAAGCGTATTTAACTTTCTTTATCTCGGTATACTTTATTATGTTTACTAAATGTTTTAAAAACAAAGTGGTTGGTTAATTAATACACAGTAGGACTACGCCACAGCGCGGGTCTAGTAGTAGGATTGCACAATTACAAGTCTATACATTTAATTCTCAAGATGTCATGTGGACAACATATAATCACACAGAAAAGAAATATTGTAATTCTCCTGGCAGAAAACTATAAATGACAGCCTACTGAGCGCACCATGATAGAACTCAGTCTTATCTATTTATAAATACTTGAATTTCTCATGCAAAATGTACAAGCAAAGTCTACAAATCAAACGTTTTAGAAAATTTTCCGTAAATAATACGTACACACTTTTAATCAGCATTGGTTTCACATTCGTTTTAAACAAAAAGTATATATATGAAGTATCCTAAAGACGTCGTATGATATTGCGCTAAAAGGTTAAATATTGGACGTGTTAAAATTTGTACCTATTTGTACCAAATACAACTAAGGTTAAAAAATGTAAGTTTCATTACAACAGGTATACTAAATGTAACGCGTTTTGATAAGAATTTTAATTTTCATACTGTTCTAAGTATTCTGTTTATTATTAAAAAAAAATGAATAGAGCGTTTAATACTTTATTTATAATTAGCTAGTAATAAATATTTTAAAAAGGGCAACAACCTTTTTGAGGGTGACAAGGATCTTTTTTCTCATTAATTTTCTGAGCCCACTGATAATATCCATACTGCAAAATATATATATATACGGCAAATCCCGACAAGTGTGTTACTTTTCTCTGAGGTTGTATGCAAAATTTCAAGGCCGTAGCTAATTTAATTCGGTTACATGTGTAGGTTACATGCAAATTACTACAAATTAAAATGGTTTTACTCTTCAGAACATTTTTAAAATATTCCCAAACATTTATCCAATTCCCATGGAGTATTATTCACCATCCTCGATCTCTATTTTGTTTATATAGAAACAAAGGTAAATGTAGGTATGCCGTAGCAAGTGTCGCGTAATACAGGATCCGCTGAGATTGCATGAGAAATTTCAAATCCACAGTTCATTTTGTGCTCGAGGTGTCCTACGAACATTTATGCAGTAAAGAATTTACTGCATAATCTTGCTGACAAAACCGAGTTAAAGTCAGCTTAGTGGTTTATATACTTCATGATGCTCAGCCAAATTCTATGGTTCTATACACCATCATTGAAACCATTCTTGCCTATATATAAACAAACTATCATGCATAATTTAAAGCCAACAGCTAATATCTTTCTTGAGATATCGTGCAACAAAAAAATACCATTGCATTTCTTAATTATAAATAAATTATTTTTCTTGGAAATTTCTTAGTCTACATAATATAACACAATAACATGTTGTTGAAGTTATCTTGCAACATGATACATTCATTTGTTTAGGGTAAGTTAGATGTTATAACAGTGGTAAAATAATACAAATTCCGGTTAGCTAGGGTGAGTACTACAACGCAAGAATGTACCGAATCCGATTACTTCCCCGAATTTTGAAATTTTTTAGTTTGGTTTGGTTTTGCTTCATAAATAAGAAATGTAAAAAAATAAATGTTACAGATCGCGCTTAGCTTGTTAAAAAATTTATTTATTGTGTTATTTTGTTATGCACATTATGCTCACACAAGATCAATGGAAAAACACTAGTTAACGCTTGGATAAATACTATGGAGTGATATGCATCATCATATAACTCAGAGCTTAGTAAATAAAAATGGACATGTTTAGATAGATTCCAAGTCTATAAGTCAGTAGGTTCCATTGATGTCATATGTACAGATAGGCAAAGAAACAAACAGACAGAAATAAAATTGTTCTCGCCCTAGTTGGGCAATAAATGCACTCAAGCATATAATATAAATAACAATCCATTTCAAATATAAATATCTCAAGATTAGGTTCTGTAGTAGTTACCATGATTGTTCAAATTGCATAATAATAAACATTATTTATTAATTCACCTTATAAATATTTCTGTAAGTGTACTATTTTATTTATTATATTTACAAGCGTAGTGTATAAGAAATATAGAGATACTTTACATGTCAGATGGAAGACAGATTGCATTGCTTGAAATCAACTTCGTGGAATACTTGTAGAGAGTTACATGCATCAAAGAGTGTAAAGTGCATCTTGAAGTACATTTCAGTGTATGAGCATTGGGGTGGGTTACGGAAGAGGGGACATGTGAATATGCAGAAGCTCAGCGCTCAGCTCAAGGAAAATCTAAAGAAACTGAAACAACCCTTGAGTTGGAGTTATGAGTGTTTGATATGTACAACTTCTCCCTGTGAAACTTGCTGAATATTATTCCAGGAAAAGTGCTTATTTAACTTTTTCAATAACAAGTTTATTTTACCGACATAACGCGATTTCTCGTGATATTTAATATTTAAATAGTATTATTTGTTTTTATCTCAACAATACTTTAAAAATTTCATTGCAAGAGCCAAATATTATCAGTCCTAAGTTTCAAATTTATTTATAGTATGTTAATTTTATGTCTGCCAAAATAAAATTAATTGTCGTCATAGGATGACTAACCGGAAATGTATGCATAACTGTACCGAAAAGCACACCTAGGTACATTTTTATGACATCGTGAAGATGCAAAACATACTTGTAATATGGGTAGCAATCTCATTTCAACCGCTCTGAATATTTGATCTTTATGCAAATGATTTACTTTTTATATGTAAGAAAATGTGGCATACTACTTTATAAGATGATGATTTATGTGTGAGTGAGGACTTTACCTTTTTCTAAAGAGATGTATGATAAAACGTGGCTTAGAAAACAATAACTGCCAAAGTTAATTTGAAAACAAACTCAATACACCTATAATGGAGTAAGTATCCCAACATATGCATTATTTTACAGTAAATGTAGGTGTAGACTTTTATAATATAAACACTGATGTGTAACTGAATTAAATGGAATTCTATCCTTAGGCAAGATATGTTTAGAAATATTTCAAGTTAAATTTTCAACTAAACCCCATTTCTACTAGAAAGAGTTCTAAGATATTTCCTTAATGTATCAATTTCTCTTTTGTATTACTGTCCGTAGGTAATTTAGTTAATAAAACAATATAGGGATTGAAACTTTGCAGGCAATCTCAGTGAAGGATGTTACTGCATAGACCTTGCGACTTACCTTGTGTATATACTTACGGAAAAATCAATAAGTGTTCTGAAATGTTTATAAAATTGTCGAAACATTTTATAATATAACTTATTTTACAAATTCATGTAAATCTTATATAGAATTTTCTTCTTTTTTCATTTTGAAGAAAAAAGTGAAAACTTGAAAAGAAAATGAATTTCATGAATATCTTGGTTAAACTCATTGGTAAGTTTAGTACACAATCTCGGTTCTATATGCCGGCCTTTAAAAGTATTTAACAAATCACAACTTAGCTACTTATGGACAAAAATAATAATATCTTGATTTTTAATCCATATAACTCCTTTTACATTTATTTATATACCAAATATTGTATTAAGAATGTTTTTATAGTCAACTACGTTTGGATTGTATGATGAATAAATTATTAATAGTTTATCCGTCACAAAATCTACCTATTTCTTTGGTATAAGGAGGAGGAACTTTTTTTCCTTATTTATTATAATGGTGCCTTTATCCATAGCTAATCCTTATCTTATTATGACGTCTACTCTTTTAAAAGGATAATTCCATACATATTTTATTTACTTGTTATGAGAATTCAAAAATATTTTGGTTAAACTTATTTAATAATTAATGTAACATTTATAAAAGCTCACTTTTCCATCACGTTCTACTTGAATTATATTTAACCGAGCTACAAATCCAATTGGGACTAATGTTTTCCCAAACATTCATATTTCGCTCAACTTGTTGTTGCACTGAATGCGATATTTTACGAGAGTTACATGTAACGATATGCTTAATTATTTTGCATTCAAACATAACATATAAATTAAAATTATCCTATCTCTATGTAAAGGACAAGCCTCTCACTACACTTGGCCACTTCATTGACGAATTTTCAGTAAAACCATTTTAGTTATATTATTATTTTACTTCAAATGCCATTTTAATAATTTATGTAATGTAACTAACTGCTAATTACTTGAATCTGAAATAGAAGGAACACCAATTTGGAAACAATAGGAGTGCTGATATATCAATCATTGGCGTATTGTACCTATGAGTTGATTTTAAGAGGTTTTTTATATGGAATCATAAATATACTTGACTTAATAGCAATAAATTCATTGGAGTGTCAGCGGAGCTTATTATTCGAAAAGCTAGTTTCATTTCCGTCTGTCCATCTCCATATCTGTCACACGATATGTTGAAAACAAACTGGCCTAAAAAGATTGAAATGCTGAGCGTGATCTAATATTTTGACATGGGTGTTACGTGTAACCATGATTGCACCGAGACAATCGCAAATAACTATTTATAAAGAGGCTGAGTACAATATGAGATTTAAACTAGTGAATATTAGAAACGTAGCATGTGCATAAAGTAAACATTAACAATGATATATTATTAAGCCAATGTTAGTAATAATCTGTTACAATATATACTTTAAGCTCACTCTTCTGAAGTCGTACCCTACTTAGTTTATCTTCAATATTATTAACTGAACACATCTATGAAACTACATTTAATGACATAAAATGTGAGCTTATTATTTGGCCATATATCTCGATAATGATTTCATTGTATGACTTTAAATGTCAAATTATGTCTCTACATCGACAATAATGAGTTCAATGTTGGTGGATGACCAACTAAGATAGCAGCTAGGCGCTACTGAAGACTATAACTCAGTAGGCTGACACAATTTTTTATTTTATGCCACGTGGGATGTAAAAGATGTCTTTTCTGTATGGTTTTTTATCTGTTGTCTGCTCACCGGAATTCTACAGATTTCCGAAGTATATAGACCGATAGCTCATTCCTTAGTCTCTAGGTCATTTCACTAAGGTTTATTTAGTTTAGATTAAGGTTGTGAAATATTATAATGTATTATGAGCAAGGGCTGTTGTGAGACGATTTAAATAATAGGTTCGATTGGCAATACAACACCCTCAAATGAACCAACAAATATTTTATTTGTAATAGCATCTCATTATATCGTTTAAAATTTTAAATATCAATGGATATCATCAACCGACATATTGAACACAAAATTTAATATCAATTATGTTTAATCTTTAATTATTCATTACAAATTGTTTTAAATTTAATTAACTATAACATTTATTAGTAATGTTTGTAGTGTTGCAATAAATATGTGTTCATGAACTAACGTGAGAATACTTTATTTTAAAATATCCAAGTATTTACTTGATTAAAACAAATGAGTGACTTTTCCAAATTGAGAACATTTAAATAAAATATATGGAATAGTAAAATATGAATTTCAATATTAAACTATTCATTTGATTACTACACATTATAATCTTGTCTTCACATTACTTTAGGAACATTAATGAAAAGAATTGTGCCTTGGAATTGTAAATGAGACGTATTAAAATGATTAATGAACCCTGATATATAATACTACGTTCCTAAAATTAAATACAAGATTTTCCTAATTTACATTTTGTTTGCACTTGACACTATTACGCTAAAAGATTTTTCCCCTCACACAAACTCAAGAACTGGAACTCCTAAACGTGGCTTTTCGAATAAAATCCTCGACTTCCTGCCTCTCCCTCGTTGTTCCTGATTTTTTATGTTGCCCCCGCCAACTCTCCTGACCACGCCTATGCCAAATCACTCCATCATAATTGGTGAGTACTAATTTTTCATATCAGCATGGCTCTCCCTTACATCGTTTGTATGATTTTTAGAAATAATCATTTCCGCTGCTTAAACATGCATTTCCTGTTTGTTCATCATCGGTGTCTGAGCGGATGTGCGTATCCGGAGGAATTTTGTTTTGAATTGTAATACAAGACTTCCTTTCCAGCAACTATCTGTACATTGATTATATGAATTTTGTTACACTAATAATTACGTATGTCTTACACTATAGACTTGAAATTTGCAACCTCAGTGAATCCTGGTACGTGGAAGTGGTGTGACGTACCATTGTTTATCACATAGTATGTGGAAGCACAGTAGTACAGAGTAAAGCATGGATATAATTAACTATCCAGGTCAATTCGGCGCCGCGGCGCCTAGATAATCCGAGTACTCCATAACTGTGAGCAATGCGTTGAATGTAATGAAGTTGATCCGCCTAAACGCTGATGAGAAAATAAATAGTTGTATATTGGCTTACATCTCATAGGCTAGACCACCATTAAAAAAATACTTTCCTTGTGAGTAATGAGTGTAACATATGAACTATACAATTTTAGAAACCAATAAAATAGCCTGTATTAGTAATTGTTTATTATGGAATTTACTACAACCACTAAACTTTATAATCCATTTCTTAGCTGATGGTAAATCTAGACACAATTTTACATATTAAAAACTACAAGAGACCTATGTTTTTTTCAATACTAGTAAGGTATGAGTACTCAAATACTTTGGTCACGTAACAGAATTAACATCCCATGCCAGTTTTACGAGACCAGCGCCCGCTCATTAGTGTGACGTCACAACACTAGCAGCGCGGCCTGGGATTCTATTGTAGCCATGACTTAAACTTTAATTTTGACCAGATTGGCTCATGATCCACACATATCTGGATGGAGATTACTAAAATATTTTCCGTCCATTGAGAATGACTCAAGCATTCGAATCTGAACCGTATTAGTTAGAAAAACCTTCTTTCTTACTTATATCTTTAAAAAAATGTCTTCACTTTTCATTTTGCATTAGGTAACAATAAACAGTAACTAACTATGAAGAGTGTAATCCACTATGACCGAAGTTCCTAATTTTGACCTTTATTTGGCAGAAGTTATATATTTTTTACACTACAAATCATAAATTAAGTTGTTTTTATCTTTTATTTTGAGTTCATAATTAATTCAATAATACTATTCTCCAATTTAAGGTGACTTTAAAATAATTTAACATAAAATGAATGAGTGTACACTTGTTTCAAAATTATTTAACTATGTCAATGCTTTCTTGAAGATTCTTCTAAAGATTGCTTGATATCCTTTCACTTTCTTGCTCTTATGGTCACAATATTGGAAGTAATGTTTTTTACAACAGTTAAAGCATTTAACATGTGGGAGTATTGTGAATCATGTCCCAGGATTCACAGTATGCAAATTTTCTACTATGAATCGGATTGGTTAGATTATTTTAATTTTTCCGTACACAAAAAGGAGCATCATTTTACAGATGACAAGAAATATGAATAGCTGAACCCCACATCCGTCAACTGTGAGTTTCCCCTGACTACGCATTATTAGCAAGGTACATTGCAATGATCGTTAATTGTAATAAAGCGTAAGAGTAATTTCTATTACTTACAATCAAACTCAATCTGTACGAATCAATTATAGTACAAAATCATTACAGAATATTTTCTTACCTTTAGTTTCAAGGAGTATTTTTGATATAGAATGCTGGAATATTTTTGTCATTTTAACAGCTCTATATTATTTTCATTGTAAACAATTTCAGTTCACTATATATTTATAATGGAGATACTTGATGAGTATTATCACGTGGATGGTTATACTTAAATATAATTAAATTTTGGTATTTGGATATAATTAAATAGCAAGATATCGTGCTTTATCTGTTAAAAACTGAGTGCTTTTGTTTTACGTAAATATTGATAAAAGAGCATAGTTAAATTGTATAATAAATATAAATTAGTTGTAAGTATAAGTTGAAGCATAAATATCAAATATCAATTTAGAAACAAATTTTTCTAAATTGATACGCATTTCAACAAATATTGCGGTACGTAAGACACAAGAAACAAAACAAAGATCCTCATAATGTCAAACATTTGTTTATATGTCACTTGTAGAGTGTAAAAACAATCTTGGATGCGAGGAGCTCGAGTAAAATATTAAAAGAAGTTTATGGATAACAAAAATGTGATATATTTCAGTCTGAGTTTTATATTCACACAGCAATGACTATAACTTTGGATTTTATATTCACCTTGTTGTTGTTAAATATTATCACTGTACATTATTTTCTTCTGATATTAGTATATTGTATCATCAAACACTCTATGACTGTAATTTACGTTTATTATCACATAATTATTCAATAATATGTTGTGGTTCGGTGTTTAAACCGTGCTATATATACTAATATTGTGTTAAACTTCAAGTTTGTAATACATCACATAATTACAAAAGATATTATTTACAACTTAACGTAAAAGGATTATTAGTTTAGTAACTTAATGCAAAGATGCTGTGAAGATGTGCATTCGATACCTTATTCAATCTCTATTAATGGTTTATTGAATTTTTGGATTATTTGCTAATTATGTTAATTTTACTACTTTTAATTTAAATTCGATGAACTCAGACAGTTCAAGGTATTTTTTCTATATAATCATATATATTATCTGGTAAAAACGTTGTTTTTAAAAGTTTTGGAAATATTTCTTCCTTTATTTACTCTCTCTAAGACCCTCTTATTGCACATACAAAACCATATAACAGTATCCATTCAATCATATAATACCACAATGAGCTTTCAATAAGGAACTGACCTTGTGAACGTACATTTTGCCTAATATAATTGATGACTTATAATATATATAATATTATTTAAAGTTTTAACATATGGAAATATATTAAAATTCGCAACTTTTTCACAAAACCTATTTTCCTGTTTTATATTACACATTCGTTTCATAGTGAGAAGGCCTTTCAACCATAATATAACATGTTACAATTCCGATATTAACAAATCAGTGTAGTACGTTATGTTCATTATTGTTTTTTTTTTAATTCTAGATCTATAGAATCATATAAGAACTATAAAAAGACTTATCATACCACTCCCATAATCTGAAAGAGAAGTGCTGCTTGTAAAACAAAAGCCATTTAAAAACAATACGTCCTCATTAGCTGTACTGTAACAGACAACACCTGTGTGCGTGGGTTTTGTTCACAGAAACTGAGGCTGTTGGACTACGAGAAGAGCATGCCTTAGTACTATAAAGGCGCTGCTCTTAACATAAAAATAAAATTTAAAGGAATTGAATTTTACCCAATTAATCAAATCAACTTTTGAATATTTTCTTCAACAAGTTCTTATTTCATGTAATGTAATTATACAGGGTAAGTTATAAATGACTCTCCAATTTACTATTTTGCCTGTCTCATATATTGCCATTCATGGTTGGATAGGAAACACTTTATACTGACTCACTGGACATTTCGTCTGTCGCCATAGATACGCCACGTTTATATATAAATACACATAGAAAATCGGTTGAAATATGGTTGAAAATATATTTCATGAGAGAATCTAAATTGCTATTCATTATGAGTTTCAAAATGGTAATACTGCTTGAGATTTTAATCTCAAAATAATAACATTAACTCTTGGTACACTTTGTATAATTTCTAATAAACATGTCCATAAATTATTTATGCATTAAAAAACGATAGCTTCTTGGCTGTCATAAAAAGAAACTTTCGTTAAGTGAAATATTAAAATTAGTATACGAGCGAATATATTTTTCTCTTACCCTGCTGCATTACGAGTATATATACTCATAAAAAATTTCTTTTAAACATCGTTAAGTACGAGTTTTCCTGAAAATTTAGATTTCAAACGAAACAAAGTAAAACTAAAATTAAACCTGTTGGTAATGGAAAGCGTCTGTAAAATCCTAATCTTTCACTGTCACTCTTGTTGACAGAATCACTCATGTTGACAATAAATTAGCAATGTCAGTCGAAACTTTGATGTCACATCTTTGATAATTATATTGAATGAGAACCGTACCACAAACACCACAAACAATCTAGCTAGGATTGTGACATTTCAATTAATAGAATGTTGTTTTCAGCTGTCACCCAATTATTATTGGTTTACGGTATCGATTTACTTTTACTGTATGACTGTCGCGATTTAATTTTAATATTTAAGTTAATATTGAACTATCTGTTCAAAAATATATCACAGTTCACTAAAAAGTGGGTTTTATCGGAGTATCATCGGTAATCAAAAATTATTTTCTGTTAAATCAAAGATGTATAACATGATTACAAATCATTTTATATTTAAAAACCTTGGTCACTAAATATTAAAGGTGTTTTATTCTTTTACATTATTTCAGGTTTGTAAGTATACCACAATAATACATTAAATAATAATAAGTGAAAAAATACACGGGCTGGTCAAAACGCTGATGCAAACTTATTATATGCCTAGTTAATATGTTTTAAATGAAAAAATGTGTAATAGTTAAAACTAATAATCGAAACTTGTCCTAATATCGTATGATAAAGTACAACACCGAACTGGTTCCTTAAATCAGACGAATTTTATAAATAAAAACTAATCAGTGAATGTGTTTCTAGGCGCTAATCTAGAGAAAGGCTGAACCAATTTTGCTAATTACTAATAGTTTTGAAGTCCATTGATGGTTTATATGAAGGTAAAAATCGGAAATGTGTTCCGGGACACTTTATAACTACAACAATATTCGTATCTCATAATAAACATTTCACGGACACTAAGCAGCTGTGGACACTTTTAAACTTTCTTTGATGTCTCAGGTTAAGGTCGTCAAAGAAGCTGATGCATTTTTTAAATTTAGATTTAATAAAATACTAGCATGTGGCAATTGGTTTGTCACGCAATTTAGAAGGTTTTGGACCTGTGTAATTGATGTATTTCTGACACCAATGTTGAGTGTCAACACTGACACCACCAGTCGCCAAAGTAAAAAAGAGGTGTCAAAAAGTGTATATTTATGACCATTGTATTGTATTCCTAGTTTAGTATTTGGTTCCATACTTTTGTCCTGGAACAATCCTCTTGAATACTTAACATTTTCTAAAAGTGCAAAGTAAAAAGTATATTTTTGGGAAAAGCTATAAACTTTTGAATATGAACATCTTCTTTCTCTGCTCAAGTCGCAGAAAAGGTCTGATGTTCCTTTAAAACTCCCTCTATGTTTCCACTCCATAAATGAAAAAAATTGAAAGGAGTAGTTCAATGAACGAAAATATATATAATATGTAATTTCGTAATTAAATGGTTACTCGGGACAGTTGATTACATTAAACAGGACCTTTTAATTAATATTTTGCAACTTTAGAGACCAATATTGGATTTTCGCCACTTAAGACACTACTGAGGTGAAGCCCGGAGACATTTTTAATTAATAATAGGCTTATATACTTACCAGCAACCCTAATAATGTTTATATAAGCTTTTAGTATAATCGGTTGAATACTTTACGCTTGAAAGCAAAACAAAACAAACAAAGTCACTTTCGCATTTTATAATATTATTAGAATTAATTACACAGTGCTTGACCAGTAGTGTATGCAGATAAGAAAGACAAAGTTATGTTTTAACTTTTAATCCATATTGTCCCAATGACAAATTAAAAGCATGTAATGCATTTGTAATAATTTTTTTTAATATGTTTTTACTACTAATACTCTTATAACTCTTTACTTATATATTTAAAACTTGCACATCAAACTTCAATTGGGGTCTTAGAAACTACTCGTACGTATATTGAAATCGTGTATTTCATATCTCTGGCATTTTTACATAGCTATAAACTATTCTAGAAATTTGAGTATTTAGATCCATTTGATATTCCACACAGTACCGGGTCAAAATCTGCCACCACGATAGACTTGACTTCTAGAATTTGAAGCCCGTGTCAGTCTGAACAAATCCAAAATAGTCAGCGATGACTTTTAAAGCGTATATTTTCATAGTTTCGACTTCGTATACAAATTCACCATATAATAGTTCTGTCTTATTTTACAGCAGCCACACAGTGCAATCTAGATTACCAGGTATTTTCATTGTCTCATCAGGTGCACAATTAGAGTGTATTGCAATGTTTTACACACGATGCCAAAGCATATTGAAGCAACCAAGGTTTCCACACATAACATAGCTATAGTATTGTTACTATCTCTAGAGTTGGTATATTATAAAAATGTGTGCACTGTGCCTACTATAGGAATCAATAAAAGATTATTCCATAAATACATAAATTATATTTAAATAATCAAGCGTAGAATACAATTCTTAGATTAATAACAAAAAGTGAATAGTTAAATGATTAGAGTAGTTTACAAAATAACTGATTTCTAATAACAACATTCATCTCTATGAAAAGAAAGACATTTTAAAGTATTATGATTAGGTTGCCAATTGGATATATTGGTATAATACAAGTAATAATTTTAAAACAAAAGAACGTATAAACAGTTTTAAAAAACTTGGTGCTTATTTCCAACTACTATTGTACTTTCTTACTTATAAAATAGTTAGTCAAATGTGACAAGAAAATATAGTATATACTTTAAATAATAGGACTAAATAAATAGTTCTGTATAATTAACCTGCTTTAGTGCAAACACCGATTTTGACAAAACTTACGCTTTTTGATTTGTTCAAAAATGTTGGTTAAGACAATAATTTACAACAAGCAATTACCTGCGATCTAGCACTATTTTCTATCAAATTACTTGTATTAGATTAAAATGTTCCACCGTTATCAATAACACTTTAACTATCTTAGATCAACGTCAAGAAGCTCTAATTTACAAGTTAGTAAAAGAACTTTTGAAGTAATATGATGGAGTACTATCATAATGTTAGGATGGATATAGGCATATATCGCGTATAATAAATACAAAACTGTCAGTGTTTATAGTTTAAAAGATTGATAAGAAAGCAAATTTGTGAATACTTTTATTTTTAGTTTTTTAGTTTTTCACTTGAAGGAGCTGTAGATGGAGTTGTTAAATTACATGAAAAACGTAAAACAAATATTTAAGACTGTTATTGTTTTGTGAGGCCTTTCGATAGCGAGGCTATCGTATTTTGTGATGTGTCTGAAGAAGATAGACTCGCTATCGAAAGGCCTCACAAAACAATAAAACACTTAAATAATGGTTTTATGTTTTTCATGTAATTTTGAAGGAGCTGTTGAGGAGAAGGAGTAGGCGATATGACGTCACACTGCAGTGTAGAGATCCGTGGCACATAAAACAACAACCTCGTAACTATTTGCCGGTACACCCAAACAGTTTACAAAGCTGTATCCATTCTGTATACTAAGCTGTGCCTGGTATACGAGGGATACAATAGAGTAAGTACTATTATGTGGGTTTGGATGTAAGGAGTAATTTGGGATACAATCACTAAAAAAATACTCTGTTGTTAATAGCATGTTAACTGCAATGTATCTAAAGCTTACTAATTACTACAACTTTTTTATACATAAATGAATTACCAGCTATCCTATGTTTCCTATGTTTTATCTTCAACTTCAGCAGCAGTTTAATAACTGTGTAAAACAAACTTTGAAATTGTATAAAAAACCACTTTTAATTCATATTTAACGATATCTGAACTAAAAAAAATATAAATTATTTTATAGCACTATAAGATCAGGTGTTTTTATGTTTTGAATTTTGAAATTTCTTAGAACTTATGAAGAAAATAATGTTAATGACACAAATACACTATAATTTACTCTAAACTAGCTCAACGAATACAAATCGATTTTAGAAAGTGCTTGACATATTTTAACCGCTATCCAGCGTCTTATTAGCATGGCCTGGAACTATTGGCAACAATGCAATTTTACCCTGGGGGAAGCCAAAATTGACCTAGAATGATCACCAGCAGAGGATCACTAGTAAATAAAATAAAACTATTTAGATAATATTTGTGTCAGTCTTATTTCTGTCAGGAACTTTGAATAAGCATTAAACCTATATATATATATATATATATATATATATATATATATATATATATATATATAAAGTATTAATTTAGTTTTTTAGATATAAATTTTATTTCAATAAACTTAAACATTCTCTCATTGCTCCCCTTTCATTTAGCAGAAATTTTTAATAATTGTTTGTAATTATTGAATTTTCTTTAACCAATCTTTACAGTTTTTTACAACAAAATACTTTCAACCATTATATTACAATCTAGCTAGAAAATTTAGCTTGCTACTATGTCATCTCCGGATAATGCACATATTTCTTGTCACGGTTCTTTGCTTTTTGTGAGCATTTATTTACATCTGTCCTATAACTTAAGGGATAATAACTTCAAAAAGTCTCATTAATATTAAGAAAATCTATTGCTCCAAGAGCTAAACCAAAATAAATACTAAAAAAGACAGACATTACAATCAAATCTGTTAATATAAGAACACTCTAATCTAATTTGATAGGCAGTAGAAATCTCCACTGATTGAACAAGTCTGAACTGAACGTAGTTCACTAGGGAATAATTAATTCAGTTATAATATTTTACAAACAGTAAACTATTAGCATAAGTGCTATTAAACTAGTAAAAACAAAAGCACTGTTGATAATTATTACAATTTTCCTATTACGTGTTTAGGTCTTATAAACATGCTAATATTAAACAAAAAATTATTTTTAAAGCCTATTGCTTCATTATATTTTCTACACAATGTAAAATTAAAAACAATTGTTACTATTCTTTTATTCAGAATATATTTTTAATTAAAATTTTCGTAAATTTTAATTTGATGTATTTGAAAAGTTTTAAGAATATAATATGCAAAGAATTAAAGTAATATAAAACAATTTAATGTAAGGCATCGAATTTATAATTTATTAGATAGTATATTCTCTTGCCTTTAATTGCTATTATTTAAGGTTAGTTATTATGAACAAGGTAAGATTGCTTGAGGCAGGTGTGCGACTTAATCCGTCCAGCTGATTAACCCTCTAAGAGCAGCATTTAGGTTTTTAAAAGGATTTAGGGAAGAATAAAAGGCAAGGTTGAAAGTACAGTATTAATTGTTAAACAAGGTTATATATGAAAGCATTGTAGTATATTTCATATATGGTTTTAAATGTAAACATAAATAGGCTAACTCATTGTTTTTGGTAAAAATTATAAAGAGTGATTGACGAAGATATATTTTAATCTATTTAAGTACAAAAAAATGGAGTCATGAAACAATTTTTTTTATCTTTGGGCAACAATAACTTTGGTTTTTAATCAAGAAAAAGATACAGATTTTGAAAAAATGCTGTATATAAAGTACACAAAATGGGAACAGATGCTAGATTAAAGATTTTCCCCTCTAAAAGTACAAAGTAAAATTGACCAGAATATATTATTGGTTTTTATAATGCCCAAGGATATTGGTTTTGTATTTTGATGGTACCATCACGAGTGAACTGTGACAATAGATAAATAAAATATACTTAAGGAGTACACGATGAGTGTTTAAATTAATTCAGAACTCCAAGCGATGGCTATTGTCTCCTGGATGTAAATAATGTATTTTTTTGTGTATGGCAGGGATAGCGCTTTTAAGTGTTATTTACATTTTTCTTTGTGGAACGCTCAACCGTTTAAAAATACGTCTTGTAATAATACCTAGGCTATGTTCTACAACAACAAGAATGTTTTCCTCTACAATAACATCATGTTGGCAAGAGCGGTCATACTAAAACTGCGCTAGGAAGAAGTGATCCTGTTTCCCGTAACTTAAGAAATGTAGCACTAATTCTTCTAGCATTTGGAATTCTTTGATAAAGACAACAAACTCTGTATTTTTCGACGGTGGCCGTAGCACAGACATTACATACACCATAAATAACAACCATTTTGTTGTGTTCATCACTTACAAATATGTGTGGCATTACTACTCCAATAATTTAATAATTACTACAAACAAAACAATATTTACGCGAACTGAAACCAAATTACTACAGAGCAATACGTACAAGGGCTGTAACTCGGATTATAGAACAGCAGTATTATCCTTAAGCTACGGATATTCACAAAGTTTTAGAAGAATAAAATTAAATTTGCTTTAATGGAAATCCAAAGTTAAATGTTTATTTAAAAAAACAGTAATACAAAAGATAAGGACTTTATATTTTGCCTATAAAATGTAAAGCAGGTATACGTTATACGTTACGAACAACACCAAAGAACTAATCAAATAATAATTCAATCACAAACAATACTAACCTGTATTAAAACTGTGTAACTATAATGAGGTTTAAACAGAAATAGTTTAATTAACAATAACAGTTTTTTACAGTAATAATATGATGAAGCTATATTAACATGAAAATAACAGGTAATAACGATAAGTATAGGAATAATATATAATACAAACAATAATAAAGAGGTAATAACATGTCAACAGGGGTTATCGTTGTTCTTTTTAATATTATTATTATTATTATGAAACTGTTACAATATTTACTGATTACTAGATTTTAAATAGTATTAAAGTAATACAAAAAAACTGTAATAATAATTATACTTTTACCTTAGCTACCTTGTTTCAACATTATCAACGTTAAGATGAACTCCTGCCGACTGAAACTATATTTGCTGCGTCTACTCATTTCCTACGCCTTTGGACTCGCCAGATAACGTACGCTCTACTAATATCGTGTTTCTCATTGCACCCGTACTCCTGCTTCCTTGTTTTCTCTTGTTCTCAATATTACAACTTAGTAAACATGTACCTTTACGTTTTGTACATATGCTGTAACCATTAAAACGTTTTACTGAGTAAACTAATGACGAATTTAAGAACCAAAATTGTTGTGTATACTTTGTGGTGTATTCACTTCTGTTAAAAAACGTCTTTTATTTTTAAAATGAGTTAAGAATTATGTATAATGAAATTTGTATAGCTTTCGTGCTTCTGACTCAACATTTCTTAAATAATTGCACTTTCAATAACATCATCTTTACTATTATTATCTTTATTATTAAAATAAAATGTACTTCTTTTATTGAAAGAATAAAAACGAAATGTACCATGCTAACGCTTGGTACATAAATGATATCAATCAAGCAATACACTTAAAAAGAATGTAAGTAAAAATACTGACGATGGTTTCTTCCTACAAATATGGTCGAGATAATGTCACGCCTTTATCTTCTACAGTATTCTTTGTTGTTCTAGAACGGTTAGGTAATGATATTGTTCTCTCGTTCAGAGGATCTTCTTATACGCTATTGCAGATAATTCAATGTAGACACTCACCTGTATTTTTATGAAACAGTTATACTCTGCACTTATTTCAGTTAAATGGAGTTGAAGATTTTGTAATACAACTGTTAATGTTATTTTAGTAGAAGAGTATACTATAGGAAATATCCAATTTCTACTCAATCAAATAAAAATACGGTAATGTATTGTGGAATACGTTTTAATATTAATTTATTTTCTTAAAAGACACAATAAGTATTTTCGGATAAGTGTGTTATTTGGTGACAATTATATTGTATCTGGCAGATACCCCTTTTGTCGATCAAAATATTCTTATATGTACGAAAATCTTATATAACAATAGATTTAACTTAGGAAATATTTTTGCACGAATATTATATTATATATTTTTTAATATTAGACTATAGTGGCATGATGTACTAAAATATTATTTTGTAATACAATTCCTTGATAAAAATTATTAAATATTTCCAGTATTTAAGGATTTACAAATTCAGAATTGTTATAATTAAGTTTAGTAAAAATTATACATTTTATTAGTGATACAGTTTTTATCATCCTCGCAGTTTTATCTAATGTTATGTACATAAAACATTTAATTATAATTGGGTTTTCCAATTTATAATCTGTTACATTACACACACAAACACACACACACACACACACATATATATAATTATATACAGTAATAATAATTACAGTATAAAGAAAAAAAGTTCATTACAAAGATTTCACACACTGGTCTAAACCGACACTCAAAGTTTTGCATGTTTAATAGAAGGTGGTCAAATTTTATGATTTATGGTTTAGAAGAAAAGTTAAAAACAATCATTTTGCTATAAAAGATCATACATATAAATCTAAGTCACGGTTTAACCCGCAGGGGTCCCTTCTGGCTGGTTTACACGTACTAGTTGAACCCACATTGGGCACAGCAAAAACCAATGTAATACTTTAATCTGGAAAAAGTTATGGATGTCTAGGAGCGGTACATCATTAAACGCAAATGCAGAAATTCTAGGGTGCAAGGGTAATTTAATAGTTCTAGTCTAATGTGAGACATAAATATATTACTCGTTATATGTTTGTCTAATCGTCATAAAATATTACTTATATTAAAACAAAATTATGACGGTTCTTGTTCTGAACATTACTTAAATTAAAAAATATATAATATTTGCCAATAAACCATCTATACCATGAGTATAATAGAGTGCATTGTTTAGGAAAACATCTTTACATGAAGTCTGAAACATAAGATTTAAAGTAATAGGCGAATACCATATGAATGGCTAATCAGAATAAAGTTGGATGATTAGGCGCGTCAAATTGCCGTGCGCCTTGGTACTGGCGTCTCAACTAGCTTTACTGCAAGTTCTGGTGTTCCATAGAGGTCTCACCTTGGACCATTCTTGTTTTCAATCTTTATCAATGATATTAAGCATACCATCAAGGTCCCCTTTCTTCTCTTTGCGGACGACATGAAGCTGTTCGTGGAGGTTGCACCTCAGAATGATTGTCAGTCTCTGCAGGATGCTCTTAACGATGTTTTTAACTGGTGTCGTGCGAATGATATGATTGTGAATCCTTCCAAGACCAAGTTGATAACGTTTAATAGGAAATTAAATCCAGTGGTAGCAGACTACTTTCTCGATGGCGACCGGGTGGAGAGATGCAATACCATCAAGGACCTGAGTGTTCTTATCGACTCTTCTTTGGAGTTTGGTCCCCACATCAGTCAAATCTGCGCCAGGGCCTCTCGTATGCTTGGTTTCGTCTTCCGTTCTTCAAAACATGGCTTGAATACCCATGCCTCTACGATTCTCTACAATTCCCTTGTCCGCCAGTTACTTGAGTATGCCTCTGTAGTTTAGTCTCCATATTAGCTCTGCCAGATTCATCATCTCCAGTCGGTGCAAAGACGTTTCATCAGGTTCCTGGGATGTCGTGCGGGATTTGACTTTCGTGTAGTTCCAGTCAATGAGGTGTCAGCTGCTTATGGTCTTCTTCTAGCTGAGTCTTGAGCGCAGGAGGAGGGTGGCTGATTGTATCTTCCTTTCCAAGCTTCTCAATAACCAAGTCAGCATCCCCTTCTTACTGGAGTCAATCAACTTCCGCGTTCCTGCAAGATTCACCAGACATCAGTGCCTCTTCGAGCCTGACCATGCTGGGACAAACTATCTTCGATTTAGTCCCATACCTAGACTCATGCGTTTCGGGAACGACATTGGCTTTTCAGTCGACCTCTTTGTTGCATCCCTGGGTGCGGTTCGACGAGCTGCTGCTGATGAAAGCCCCTGATCAGTGTTGCTTCATCCTCCAATGTGCTACTTTTATAATTTATTTTGTTGTTAGCTTGTCTGTTAGCTTGTCATTTAGTTTACGTTATATCGTTACATTGTTATTTTATATATATTTTTTTCTGTTAATATTTACATATTTTATTACTGTTATTTGCTTGTTTTTTCTGCTTATTTTTATACTGTTAACTTATTGTTATTTTTTCTAAAGTTATTTTCCTAATGATTTTAAATTTTAATTCTTGTTTTTGCTTGCATAGTATAGTAGTTGTTGCTTGCTTTCTTTGCATGAACTCCATTATTATATAATAGTTGTCTCACATAATTTATTCATAATTTAATTATTAATACTTATTTTTTATCTTGTTACACTTGTTGGCCATTTTTATTTTTTGTAATAGTGTAAAATGGTGTATGCCGTTGGTGAATAAAATAAATAAATTAGGAGAGAGTCAGGTAAGCAGCTTACTCAATTACGCGTTACACCGGGATAGTGCAATATTATGTCTGTATCAGTATCTTTGGTAAGTTTCCGAATATACTAAGTCAAATGCTTCAAAATGGTTCGTTATGTAATTTTTACAATATTACACTAATTTTATTTGTTTTTAATATATCAAATTGATTCATGAAGTTAATATAATAATAGAGATTTTTAATATTATCTTTTGACAAAATTATTTTTTCGTGCACATTGTTGCAAGAAATTCACTACAAGATACAGTTGGGAAATTAGAACACGAAACTGAAAAGTGTTCGAATTTCCAATCGATGAAAATCGATTAAAGATTTTCTTATTTGTGTTGATGCCACCTTTAACTCTTTTGACATTTGCTGTATAGTAGTAGGTTTAAATAATTCTCCCCCTTCCATATGAATATCATGTCTTTTTTGAGATAGGAGCTTAGCGTGTTGGATATCACGCTATTCTATTAATTTCAAAAATATTGCTGAATTCCATTTCGTATAACCCTAGTTGCTTTAAAAACCACTCAGTCGGAGAGCAATCGGCAACCATGCTGATTGAAATAAGTGATGACCTCACTCTATGGAAATATGTAGAATGTCACTGCTCCAGTGTTGCAAAAGAGAACGTTGAAGGACATTATATAGAAAGGTGGTTGTATTCCTCAAGCCTTCTAGTCACTCATGCTTAAATATTGATTACCCTGATTTAGCAATGGAAAATAATAAGATAAATTGAAATATGAGATTAAAAAGGGATGTTACAAATTGAAAATATATTTTGAAGTAAAATATACCTTAAATCGTGTAAAATTATATAAGTAAGACACGATATGTATTTGTCTCAAAAATCCTTATTTCATAATTTTATTATCATACGTGAAAATAGTACCATTATTAATATTTTAATGCAAGTATGTGTTTGAACTTGTATGTGTATTCCATCGCTGTCATATATAATGTACATTTATGGCTACGTTGAGTTATCAAACCACTTATAGGCCTACTCCTAACAATTAAAGACACTTTTTAAATCTGGCTTTTGATTTGTTAAAAAAGCTACAGATTGTAGTCACTCTTGATAATAAACAGTAGATAAAAATATGAGAATAATCAAACTTAATATAAAAATAATTCCATTTCATTTAGTACAGACTTTGTTGGTACCTAATATTTCACCTATTATAACAGATTATGCTCTCTAACGTAAGTTTATACTGCTCTGGCAGATAGAGTTTAAATATTTGGAAGTAACATATTTTTTAACTGAAAAATAATGCATATTCATGCATACAACACATTATCAACAGCTGCTCTCATATTAATATAAAGCATCGTATTGGTTTAGTTGTAACAACACTCCTATGATACAGGATAAAACAGTTATTCGCTGTTGAATTTTAAGAGGAATTGTTTTAACGTGTTATTTTTACTCCAACGCATACAACGTAACATCGTATGAGTGTTATTAGTAAAATGAGAAGAAATATTGCTTGTCATATAGGTTCCACTACGGTGTTATTTATACTTTTAAAAATCCATCCATTTAACGCTCCATCAGGCGCATAAAATTAGAAACACCATCAGGCGCTCACGGAGGTTTCCTTCAGGTTAGCGAAAAATGGATGTCATAGTCGTTTAAACTGGTTTCATTTGTTTAAATATTCATAAAGATTTAATTACAATGTAATATATTAATTTTTAGAAATTAAATAAAAATTACTTCTTATGTAATGAATTTTCCAAATAAGAAATTCAAAATCTTAAAAAATGTTATTGTATAATAACAACATGATTAAGTTTAAGGAATAATGCAATTAATTGTAAAAATGTTTAACCTACTGTAATAATATATGGAAATTAACTTAGTTTTTAACTCCTTACAAAAACAACTTACTTCAATTCTTGAGATATTATACAATTGTAATGTCAAATGTCTGAAATCTAAATTTATTCTTTACTAAAACTTTTTTTACACAGTACACACAGTTTCAAATCATGTTCCTTTTGGTTATTATAACGACAATGTTCACTCCATAAACAGTACTGATATGTTCCCTAGCACACTTGTACTGTACTGACAAGAGTCCCGTCTACATTCTCCATTTCACAAAATTCAAATGAAATATATTGTAAAACTTAAAAAGAAACCATCACAGGTCACACATTTAGGCGCACACGGATTATTACTCCATAAAAACTAAACACAATAAGGCGCTCACGGAGATTTCGTCCAAGCACTACAAACACAACATCGGGCGCTCACGGAGGAATCGTCCAGTCTCGCACGGAAGTAGACCTCACACTGACAGATTTTGACAAAGATAAGCGGGAGGCTTTTGTTTCGCTTCCCCGAAAGATGCTCGTGAATTACACTGCGGGAAACGACTGCCAACATCAGAAAAGTAGTACTATTTTTAATAATAAAAAATACACGGAGGAAAACTCCGTTTAGCGCCCGATGTAGGGTTAATAGATTTTTACATAAACATAAAGTAAAATGTAATTGAAAGATGTTTTTTACTTTGACCAAATAACGTAATGCAATAACGTAATAAAGTCTGAAGTGGTTAATGTTATAACGACTTAGGTTAGCGGCAGGAAAAAAAAGAAAGTTACAGCCAAAACGAGGCCATAAATGCAACATTAAAGTCACGTGCAGATGTGTCTAAACTGGAAACATTTGTCGCGATGAAAGCCTTATGAAATTCGTGGATAGAATAAAATAACGCCATATCAGATCTTTGCTAACTGATTTAGTTCTGTCTGTCTGTTCTCAGTGGGATCCGTTATTTTCAAAGCCTTTACATTTATTTACTGTTACTTCTTATAACAAGAGATTTTTAAATTCAACTAAAATCCTTTTATGAATGTCAATTTTCTATAATTAAAATATAAACTTTTTTAATTAACATGTATTGTTAAAATCTTTTTAGAATTGTAAACCTTTTGGTATAAATTGTAATAAATGTAAAGAAAATACACTTTTAAATATTATTTAAATTATTTTGTTTTCTTTCATTATTTTAACTACTGTATGTAAATTAATCCAGCCGAATAACCTTGAAAGTATTAAATATTAGTTCTCTAACATTACTTCTGAGGAGGAGGTTCTTTTCGCATATTTGACATGTACTTATTAATTATGATAATTAAATGATAAATTATAACTTTTTTCAAAGGGGAGTAAAACTTGTCAAGAAGTAAGCAAGCTTATCAATAAGTAAGTAACTGGGAGTGCCGATGGTTGGACTTTGGGTCTGAGTTAGAGATAGCGCAGGTTCGAATCCTGTCTGCTAAAAAACAACTATCAAATAGTACATTAATAAATTACTCGTGTTATTTTCTCCAACATTTTCCAGGATACAGAATAAAATGTGAAAATAAACATAACAATTTGTATAAGGAATGTTGAGTTTAACTCATTTCTAGAAGTCAGATATATGACAATATCAGAACTGAGACGCTGCAGTCAGCGGAAAGTAAAATAGACCTAAACGCAACGTTCGCTATAAATAACCCTTACCATCAGAGCTACGTTATGTGCAAAACTGTGAAAAAAGGAACCGAACGGTCTATTGTCCAGAATAAAGAGCAATAGAGGAAGTAAAGCAGGAAGACTTAAGTTAGTAGAGGATATAAATAATATTAAATAGAATTATTATTTAAAACAATATTTATATATGGGGGTTATTTTAAGTAACTTAATTCAGGTTCCTCTTGAATTTGAAAAATAAAAGGAATGATTAGAACGTTTCATGAATTCATACCGCAATCGCTCGCACGCATCTTTAATCTAAAAATCCCTCTAAATTAAAAACTCTAACTCTACATTTGCGCAATACGTATAAATGCGGATGTGATAACACAGACTACTTTTTTAAATTAATTAAACCAGTAAGTGATGGTCTTGGTCAATTCTATAATAAATACTAGATGTAAATTACATTTATTCTTCGCCAAAGATTAAAACCTCTAATTAAATGGGTTAAAAACAGATCCTCAATTACCAAAACATTCATTAAAGTTGTTCTTTGATACAAGGTTGGATAAGCTAAAGTATTACTTACGAGTAAGTACAGGTAAAAACTTCGACGACTATAAGGTTAACAGTGATAGATTAATTATTATTGAGACCAGGGTCTTGTCTATTCTAAAATTAATAAGCTCTAAGTTAGATTTCATTATTTCCACTAACGAAAGGGATCAACTTACATAAATTATTAACAAATTGTCAATTATTCAAAGCATTTGCTTTAATATTGTTCTATGTTACATAAAGCTATAAAAAATTAATGGTTAATTAAAGTTTATTATTTAAGGTGATGTATTAAAAGGTATTATTGTACAGGGTGGCGCAGAGAAACGGGAAATTTTGAAGTTGTTGTTGGTACACCTGTAAGTCTCGTAGGAGTGGGAGACGGAAGTCATGATGCCAAGAAGTAACGGTCATTTAGTTCAGATGGAGCAGTGGAGTGGTGCACAGCGTGCCGTTGCCGTGAGAGCGTATTACAAAAATAGCGACAGTGTAACAGCTGCACAACGAGTGTTCCGACGCCAACATGATATTCTTCCCCGCGGTCGAGTTCCTTCTTCACAAGGCATATCATCATGGGTTCGGAATTTTGAAGAAACTGGTTCGGCCTTAAAGAAAAAACCTCCTGGGCGTATAGTGACTGTTCTAACCCCAGAAAATGTTGATGCAGTACGAGTCACAGTGGAAAGGAGTCCGCGTCGTTCTGTACGAAAAATCGCCTCATCCCTGCAACTTGAGCGTTGAACTGTGCAAAGAATGTTGCACGGCCTGCAGTTTCTTCCTTACAAGCTTCAGATTGTTCAAGCTCTAAAACCAAATGACGGTGAATTACGCTTACAATTTTGTGAACAGCTACTGACTAAAATCAATGAAGATGTAAATTTCCTTGAAAGTCTTTTAATCCTCATTTAACTTAAATGGGCATGTAAATAAGCAGAACATGCGTTACTGGGCTCGCAGAAATCTCGTTGAACTTCATCAACGTCCGTTACACAGCCTTAATATTACTGTATCATGTGCAGTGTCTTGTCGAGGGATAATTACTTCTTTGAGGATGGTAATGGTTCAACTGTAACTGTCACGTGTGAATATTACATTCATATGCTGGAGACATTTTTTGCTCCATAGCTTCATGCTTTTCCAGATATTGACATTCAGCAAACCTGGTTTTAACAGGATGGAACCACCGCACACTCTGCCAATCTGTCAATGGTAGCACTGAGGCGTTTGTTTGGGGAGCGCATAATTTCAAGGAACGCTAACGTCACTTGGCCTCCACGGTTTTCAGACCTCTCAGTATGCGACTTCTTTCTATGGGGACATCTAAAGAGCGTTTTGTACCAAAGTAGGCCAAGAAATCTTCTTGAGCTCATGACTTGAAGAACACGTCATCAACATCCCAGAGAACATATTGCGTCGCACAATGATAAGTTTTCGAAATCGATTGAATAAATGTGTTAGACGCAATGGACAGCACTTAACTGATATTATTTTTTTAAAGTGACTTTAACTTTATTGTTATTTACAAAATTCCTCATGTAATTTCCACTCTTGCCTAACACTTTTTAAGCATTAAAAATTTGTTTGTACAATTCATTGGTTTATTATGATTATTTCAAAATGTTCCGTTTCTCTGCGCCACCCTGTATATGACTTTCTGGGTATATCGGTTGTATCATTATTTTAATTAATAATAAAATAAAATTACTAATTAGGAAATGTTTTTATGGGTTTGTCCGAAATTTTTAAAGAGGTAATGGAGCTTTAGGGGATAAATAATAATTTTACGTTGTATTATATTTTAAGAATATAAAATTAAAGGTAGACTTTATTAGATTTTCAGACTACCTTTATACTAATTTTAATAACAATTCTTAAATTTTCCCCCGTATGAAATTTTACAGACACTTATATTGATGTGGTTACACTCATTCTCCCACTGTACGTTAAGAATACATGCATTTATTATTTAAGTCAAGTTTTTTTAAGTTTCAGTCTACATGATGTCTTAACAATAATTATTTGTTATAACTTTGATATACTAAATGATCATGTTACTAAATGGTAATGAAAACAATACTTTTCCAAATGGTTTTTCTTTAGAAGAGGCCTTTCGATGCCAAGGATTTCATCACCAGGTCACTATACGATAAAATTATATATTTAATACTATTTAATATAAAAGCTTTAGCTGTTCGCTGTTTGTTAGCTCGTGCATGCCGGAATTGCCATAATTATATGACCCTAGTGTACATTGTAAAAGTGAGAGCGATTAAAATATTGAGAGCCTTCCCCGAGGATATCTCTGATTTTTAATATGCAGTTATGAATATCTCGTATAAAGGAGACTTTTACTTATTTTACTTATTTTTATATTAAAGTGTTGCATAAATATATCTCCCACGTAACATATTTTATTATTCCTTATTACATTTAAATATACGGAAAGTATTATTGTGCGTTTATATTCTTAAACTTCCTAAACGAAATTGATACTCAGTACACATTTTCTATGACATTTAGTGTCCGATATAATGAAAACACTTATTGAAATATATTAACGAAATGCCTTTACTTTTTAATTTTGGTCTTATTGAGCCCAAAAGGAAAAAATAATCAGGAACAGATCGTAGCGCTACAAAATTAAAGAACTCTGTATTGTATCTTCAAAATATAGGTAATACATAAACTCACAGTATCCCTATTAGTACGGGAAGGAATTGAACCGTATTACATAGTTCCAAGTATAAAGAAAAGAAAAATCTCCACAGATAAGACCCTCTGAATGTATACACAGTTATTACAAAACTGTCATTACCGCGGTCTTGAAACGGCTATGTAAGTGTTATATCGTCTTCCAAGTTGACATGCTGAATACTTCTGAAAACTCTAGTTTATGTAGGGAAAGTAGTAGTAAATATGAAAAAATATCCGTTACAATATCTATGTGAATTGTTCCACCTACGTCTTATATTCCTAAGCAAAAAGGGATAATTTTATGGATAAATCACTTGTCAACTTAAGTTTTAATATACATAATAGAATTTTAAATAATTTTAACTAACGTTTTAACATATTTTTACAGTAATAAATTTAATTTAAGGGGGCGGGTTACTTAAATATTATGCTGGAGAACAAAGAACGCAACCCATAAAAATCTATTAAACAACAATTAAACATCGTGGCGTAGTCCGTATAATCAATTTGCATAAAAATTTATCACACTAAATAATATCCTATACATTGAACCATTATTTAATAATCAAACTGTTATTTTACAGTAAATCGTTAAAACAGGCTTTAGTTCAAGAAATAAGTACTATAAGTCTCAGACTACCACAAAACAGTAGTTACAGCTAGTTTATCCGAAACCAATCAATGGCTATAATACTCTATGACAAATAATAATGTGTTACAGAGTTAATTTGATTTAAATTCTTGTGGTATTAACGGAAACAGGTGTAATTATTTTCGACGTATAAATCCCTTATATATCAATGGTGAATGGTACATAGTAAAGTACAACCTAGAATTATAAAAACGTAATAACAGAACAGTACTAATAACCAGAATTTGGCCAACAGTTATTGAGTCAAATTCCTGTTTCATCTGTGAAGGTATTATTGGTCCGGTCGCTTACAAAGTAGTTCTCTATTACTACCGGCTACTAGACTTTACACAAACAAGCAAAGTTAACATCAGATATTGGGATTTCTTTGTGAGGGCTCTCTTCAATTGAAAAACAGCCTTCCGGTTGGTTTCACCCTTTCATAGATTTTTACACAAAATATACTACTTTTTTGTTAGAGACAAAATTAATTCAATTTTAATATTGTTTTACTATTGAGAATATTCACTTATTACTTTTAATTGGCCTAAGTTAGCTGCAGTAAAACATTTTGTTTAAAGAATTATGAATTGAAATTCTCTGAGGAAATATTACATATTTTAACATGAAATTTCTACGTTTATGAATCTTCTGTATAAACACAGATTTTTTAAACATTGATTTTTACTACTTGATCATAGTGCTTCCTTGAAATAATAAGCAATGTGCTTAAACTTCACTTCAACGCCCAGAAATATAGTGACATTCTATACGTAAATCCAGTCTAAAAAAATCTCTTCAGGCAAAGAAATAAATACAGGTGAATATTAAATAATGTATTTCTGAAGATGTTGTATACATATAAATATGTAGTATATGTGTGTTAAGACTTTATATTTTTATGGTGACAATTTACTTGTAATGCTTGAAAACTAAACTTATATTAAATGGATAGGAAAAAAATATATGTCATAGCATAGCTTTGTACCATGTGATATAAGTTTTAAGTTTTTAAGCACATGTATTGGCAGAACTTCACTTAACCAGAACACCGAGGTGGCCACTCGTCAACGAGTTAGTCAGTCACTTGCATGTGCTAATCGTGTAACAAGGTCAGTAGCTAAATGTTAGTTTAGGCTCTCCGATGAGTATGCAGTCATTAACGTTTAACAGATAACCGACAACAAACATATACATATAGTGGACCAAACGTGGAAGTTTAACAAAATAATTTAATGTTTCAATTTGCAGGCTGGTCAGTTTTATTAAAACTTCTGTCTGATTTGAACTTGTCTTTCGGTTATTTATGCCTTCAAATTTCTATATTATTATTTACCTCAGCATTTCCTTCAGTGAAAAAATTGTAATATTATAGTGATTTCCTGAAGATTTTGAACTGTAATCTACTACTATTATTACTATTTAGTAATACTAGTAGTAACAAGCAACTAACTCAATGAAAGGATTCTGATAGTGATATAAGTTTTTTGAATTCCCTATGATAAGAAACTATTACTCCAAGTTCAGAGTAACATTGTTTAAAAGTATGTTATTTCTGAATTGAAATAAGAAGAAGGTGGTCGTATTGATTTTAACAATACAAATACAATGTTAAACTTCACATTTGCGACCTTATTAAGTTCTCATGGAAAATAAGTCTAGGGTGTTACATTACAGCTTGAACTTAAATTAATCTTTTCTATTGCAGATATCTATATTGCTTTAACACTCTATGAAAGTTCTATCGTGACCTTTTTGGCTGTGCAGTAGTGAAACATATATCTTTACTGTAAAAGTTCAGTTCTTTCTGTGTGCAAGAAATCTCGACTTATTTTTTTTTATAAAGCTTCAGTTATATATTATTACCATTGAGTTCAAAGATAATGCATGTCATTCGACGGGACTTGGTTGAGTGTCAGTGAATATCTTGGTTGAGTGTCTGTGATTGACTTGATCAGTGATACGTCTCTTACTCTTGGGTTATTACAATACAGTAATGTGTTTAATATTCATGGCTCTCAACTGGATTTGGTCTTCTCTGATGTTGCTTGCACTGTCTCTCGTTTATTGGACCCTCTGGTGCTTGAAGATTTGTACCACCCAGCCCTAGAAATTGATCTGACGTCATCGCCTCCTTCAATTGATGCACAGCCTAGATTTGTACCAAATCTTCATAAGTGCAACATTGAGGGCATCAGGGAGGGGTTGCTCACGTTGAATAACTCCTTACTAGCTGAATCACTTACTAATAATGACGAGGTTTTTAATAAATATATTTTGGGCCTTAGTGGTCTTGTAAAGAGGAATACCCCTCTAAGGAGAGTTAACTCATCACCGTTTCCACGCTGGTTTAATGGGGAACTTAAAGGCTTAATAATCCAAAAGAAGATGTTGCAAAGGATCTATAAGCGTACTGGTTTTTTAAGTGACTATAATGCTTTTTCTAGAGCTAGAGCTACTTGCAAATCCCGTGTTATTGGTTGCTATCGTTCTTATGTCACACATTGATATGTCTATCTCTAAAAATCCAAACGTTTTCTGTAGCCACGTTAACTCTACAAGAAAATTTAATATTACCCAGACTACTATGAAGCTAAATGATGTTGCTTCAAGTCCTCGCGACATATGTAACCTTCTTGATCGTCACTTCTCCAGTGTTTTCTCAGCCTCATCGACTGCCGCACCGTCCTTTTCAACCAAGGATAACCCTTTTCTCTATCATTTGTTCAGTGTAGCCCTAAAGAGGTCAAACGAAAGCTTGATGACCTTGACGTCTACAAAGGTTGTGGCTCGGATGGCATTCCTCCAGTTGTATCGCACCATTGTAGTGATCTTCTTTGTGAAGCACTGGCACGTCTCTTTAATGATAGTCTTCGGCATGGTTATTTTCCTTCTACTCTTAAGTCAAGTTTTTTAGTTCCTATTTTCAAGCATGGAAACCCTGGGGATGCTACCAACTATCGTCTTATCACAATTCAGTCTCCAATTGTGAAAATTTTTGAATCTGTTGTACTTGAAAGACTTAAGCCTCTTATATCTTATGTTCTGATACCTGAGCAACATGGTTTTATGCCTGGTCGTTCCACAGTAACTAATCTTGTTATTTTCGAAGACTATATATTGACAGCTGTGTCTAAAGGTATGCAAGTGGATGCTATTTATCTCGATTGTAGCAAGGCCTTTGAAAGGGTCGACCATTCAATTCTTGTCTCGAAACTTAAGTCATATGGTATTGTGGACCCTCTTTTATCGTGGATACGATGTTACCTTTCTGGAAGATCTTCTACTGTAAAGTTTGCAAATAGCTGCTCTGACCCTTTTGAAGTTATTTCTGGCGTGCCCCAGGGTTCTCTACTTGGACCTTACCTTTTTAATCTGTTTATGAATTATATAAGTGATGTGATCGACAGCAATTTTCTGGTTTTTGCTGATGACATCAAGTTGTTCAATGGTGTTGGTTCTTTATAGGACTGTCTTATTCTCTGGACAGAATATGTAACTGGTGTATAGTCAACGCGATGCAACTTAATGCCTCGAAATGGAAGGTAATCTCTTTTCACCGGAAAAATTCTCCTCGACCTACTCAGTGCCAGATAAATGGGACCTTAATTCAGCATAGTGATTTAATAAACGACCTGGGTGTTCTGCTAAACAACAAATTCTCCCCTGATAACCTTATCGAATCCATTTGTAGTAGAGCTAGTAGGCTTTTGGGCTTTATGTGGCGTGGTGCAATTGGAGGTTTGTCTTTATACTCCATTGTAATACTCTATAAGTCGTTACTACGTCCAATCCTGGAGTATGCTTCGTGGTTTGGAAACCATTCTACACTCATATAGTAAGACTGGAGCGGGTTCAGCGAAGAATTTTGAGACTGGTTGGTGCCAGATTGGGCTTCAACTTCCCTGATGTTCCAATTGAGAACTTGATGAGCCAGTTCGAAATCTTTTCACTTCAGGCAAGCTTTGACTTGCACGACATCATGTTTCCCTTCAAGATTATAAATGGGATCGTTAACTGCCCCGAAATTCTGGGCAAGATAGGCTTTCGGACTCCAAGTTCCACTAGATCAACTGATCTTTTTGTTCACAACTTCTACAGAACCAACTACTTGAGGTCCGGAACCATTGCTAGACTCCATTAACTTGGTAATTCAATTCCGGCTGAGGTTGACTTCTTCTGCGGTGGCCTGTTGTGCTACAGGAGGAGCATTCTGAATTGGTTTGCAGCTCTTCATGCCTGTTGATCTCATTATACTACTCATTAATTTTTTTATGAAAAAAATGTTGTAATTTTCTGTGTTATACATGATCAGGTCAAAAGTTATTAATTTATTTGAGCAATCATTGTTCTGTTTATATTATCTTTTGTAACTTGTTTGTATATAATGTAGCTCATTTTAAATTTTTGCTTGTTTGTTATATGTATCAATCATTTATGTGCCCCTGTTATGCTGTAATGTTACCATTTATTTTTAGATTTATTATTGTTATGATTTACCATTCTCTTTTTTTGTAATTGTTGCTAATGTAATAACCACATAATTTTAGTTATGTAAACCTTTCTATATTTTATTAACTACTAGTTGTCATTCAAAGAAATTCTAATCTTGTCTTGTTCTAGCACTTAAGTTTGTTGTATGTATTCCACAATGTGTTTTTGTTATGTATATAGGCAATGCCTTTGAGAGAATAAATAAATAAATATCTTTAGATCAGTCTTATGTATCAGCATAATAATATGACATTTTGACGTGTGTCATTGTAGCATATTTAGCGATACATCTGAAATTTGCAGGCAACCGCAGAGACTCCTCTTACGCGACAGATGGTGTGGCATACTAACATTAACTAACAGACACTATTCTGAAATTTATTACAAATCTTTAGAAGGTGTTATAGCAATAAATAATAAAGAAAATGTATAATAAATTACATGAAAAACATAAAACTAATATTTAATACTTTTTTATTGTTTTGTGAGGGCTTTCGATATCAATGATATCTTCTTCAGACACATCACAAAAGTGTGTGTTTTTGTGATGTGTCTGAAGAAGATATCCTTAATATCGAAAGGCCTCACAAAACAATAAAAAAAATATTAAATATTGGTTTTATGTTTTTCATGTAATTTAACAGTGACCAATATAAGCTCCATCTACAGCATTTCAAAATGTATAATGTTTACAACATTATTTATATACACAAACTGTGAGCTTGTTTAGTGTTCTTAGCCTATTCAGGACTTTGGTATCATCGTACCGTAAAGTTAGATGCTCGTTAGCGGCCTATAGTAAACTGTATCGGCAAGTTGGAAAGCCGATGTGAAAGTTTACTTTGAAACAGATTACAAACATTAAGCACAAATCTGTATACTTCATTAAACTATAAATTTTATGTCTAGTATTTCATACCTGATTACACAAGTAGAACAAACATTAACTCTAATTGTTGATCATATGATATTATGACACAAAGGTTCCAGTGTTGCTTAATTATTTATTAAATTATTAACAGATTATTACAAACCTTAACTGTTTCCAAAAAAAGCTAATTACTCTCCAAAATTTAGCATTTTTAGTTTGATTTGTTACGACTAACAGTAGATGATTCGTGTTAGATTATTTTTATGTGTATTTACATTGGAAAGTATTTAAAAATGATTATGTTTTCAAGAAATTAACCATCGTTCAGTGATGTAAAAATCAGTAACACTAACTTTCAAAATCTTCAATCTGATCTCCTCGTCTGGAGAATAGATTATATATAACTGCAGTTTAAGATAAAATAAGCTAATCATAACAATGCGTTGTTACAGGCCGAGTGAAGAATAAAAGTAGACATGTTCTGTGTCAGATTCTACACACTGTATACAAAACATGCAATTAATATATTATTTTTACAAAGTTTAATTAGTTTTAGTAAAAGTCTGTATGTTTGAGAGATAATATGCATGGCAGTGACTAAAAAATATTGAATATTTCTGTCATAAAGATGTTTTGACATTATTAAAAAAGAAAAATTTTAAAATTAAAATGGTATATGCAATATAAAATTATACTGCTAATAACTACAAAACAATTTGAGTGGTGTAAAATTATTTTCAAAATAGGTAAATTTTAAAGCGGATTAGTTTAGTAAAATGTATTTTGTTATTTTATTTTCTCTCAATGGTTACGGTTATCCATATTTTTTGTTATGGACTCCTACAGGAACGTCTCTTTAATAAATAAGTTATTTTCTTTGCTATATTGGTATGCAAATTTTCATTTCACTTTGAAAATTAAATGTTGCATTTAACTTACATTTATTTGTGGTATTTTATTCAGAAATTCCCAATAGAATTTTCACACAGTGTAAAATATTTCAATAATTATCTTTAACTCTTAAAGGTAATCATACAGACGAAACATATATTCCTACTAACTTATCTGAAAACGACATACTTTCCATGAATTGATCTTTAGACTTCGTGGTGTTTTCAGCACTATTTAAACAGTAAAATGTTGCTTGTTAAAAAATATTTCCTGCAAGTTACAGCAAACTTTACAACTACGTAGACGTTTCATCACCTGTAATGCATTCGGCAAACAAACTAAAAGAGATAGATCTATGTGAAATTTTCAGGTAAGGAACTATAGAATTTAAAGTTTAAAATTAGTGATTCTTTTAGAAACTTAATATACTCCAGGGAAAAGAAACTTTTCATGGAATGAAAAAAGCATAAATGAGCGGAGTTGATACTTTTCAATTATTTTATATAACACGAGTATTTATAAACTATATACATATTTAAAAAAGGTTAACATTCTATCTTTTACCTATGTTTATTTTAAACTGGGTAATTTTTAAAAATAAAATGTATATTACATAATGTACATCCAGATACTGTGTTTGGAGTTTAGTTTTGACGACGGAAGGATTGTGAAGGAAACCCGATTCTTCCGGACATTTGCCATCTTTTAGTGAAGCAAAAAATAAGTAACACAACGTTTCGTGATCTACAATCTGATCTCTTCTTCAGGTAAATGACTAACCTAACACATAATAAATTACAAACTAGGCTAAAATAAACAAATCATACCAGAGCTTTGTGAGATGCCTAAGTCAGAAATCATAACCAACATGTTGTGTGGCAACTTCACTAACTCTAAAACATGCACTTAATAAAAACTAAAAACAACACTAATTATTAAAACTGAACGATCAAATTTACGATTAGATTTTTTTGTAAATACTATTTAACATTTAATTGCATTCAGAAACCTATTTGTTTGCTAACTAAACATAGGAAATTCATTGCTGTATAAAAAAGAACTAATAGTTAAAATTGTTATAATTTTAATATGCGTTAATTGTAACAGTGACATGTCTAAAAATGCACTGCTAAACGAAGAAACTTTACTTTTGTATACTTAGTTCAAACTACTATTTATTACTAACAAATATATTGTCTATTGCATATTCCTGAGGATATCTTATTACAGCATATAAACTTGTTTCAAAACCTATTACAGCGTAGTTTCAAAACCATGTTACCCTTAAAAATAAAAGCTTTTAAAGTAAATAAAAAGTATTCGTATTTTTAAAGTATACAAACTTATAGCCATATATTTTCAAGCCAAAATAAGAAAATACCAGCTAAAAATAAATGTTAGTAATTTTTCATACAATAATGTATCACTTCCATCGATCAATAAATCTTTTATTAACATTCTTGTTGAAACTCTACATTTTTATCTCCTCAATATTCTATCGGCTTTTAAGTTTAATAGAATCTTTATGAATTTTCTGAATCCTCTTACCTGCCATAATCTTCAATGTTAATTATTATTAATTAACATTGAAGATTATGACATAATAAGAAGTAGTTATATCATAATAAAACTGCGTAACCGAGTAATATAGCTGTTTTAAATATATTTGTCATAGATACTTCAAATTACTTTATATAAAGTAATTTGAATAATTAAGTATATAATTAAGTAATAAAACATTAAATAATTATAAATATCTTCTATGGAAACCAGTAAGAAACGTATAAAATACTGTGTTGTTTGTAAGTTTTTTTTTTTATAAATTACCTACAAACTTTAATATCAAACAAAGAGATATTAAACTATTTTATGATTATTTGAGCAAGAATAGTGGATGGATAACTAAAGTAATGTTTAAGGATGTACTTTTATTGAAAAAATGTATAATTAATGACCATTGTTTTCAAAATCTATGTTAAAATATTAGGAGTTTGGGTATTTATATTGATTTTAAGCACGCAAATGCTACAGCTAAAACGTGCAAAGCTGGATCCAGACAGTGATGTTTGTGATAGAGTAGAATAATGTACTATGTCACAGCATTGAGATCTGTTGTACATCACCCCACCTGAGAACACACAATCCTGCTCCTTCAAGACGGTTTACAAAGCGATATTGATATTGTGAACGACGACAAAAACACATCGCGACAAGCGTATAGCGTCTATTGTGTACATGGGTATGAGAAGTAGTGTATCAATATTGATCTTGTGAACGACGACAGTAACACATCGCGACAAGTGTATAGCGTCTATTTTGTACATGGATATGAGAAATAGTGTATCAATATTGATCTTGTGAACGACGACAGTAACACATCGCGACAAGTGTATAGCGTCTATTGTGTACATGGATATGAGAAATAGTGTATCAATATTGATCTTGTGAACAACGACAGTAACACATCGTGACAAGCGTATAGCGTCTATTGTGTACATGGATATGAGAAGTAGTGTATCAATATTGATCTTGTGAACGACGACAGTAACACATCGCGACAAGCGTATAGCGTCTATTGTGTACATGGATATGATAAGTAGTGTATCAATATTGATCTTGTGAACGACGACAGTAACACATCGCGACAAGTGTATAACGTCTATTGTGTACATGGATATGAGAAGTAGTGTATCAATATTGATCTTGTGATCGACGACAGTAACACATCGCGACAAGTGTATAGCGTCTATTGTGTACATGGATATGAGAAGTAGTGTATCAATATTGATCTTGTGAACGACGACAGTAACACATCGCGACAAGCGTATAGCGTCTATTGTGTACATGGATATGAGAAGTAGTATATCAAATGACAAAGATAAAATCTTAAAATATTCATTTTTTTTATTTATAGCATAATTAAAATTCTGTCGATTTCTAAACTGAATAGCATATCCATTTATGGTTTTCTTAAGTCCATAAGGAGTGTTAAAAAAATTGATGGATTCTAATGATCAAAAAAACAGAAATGAATTGTTCTTAACTTAATCTTATTGTAAAAATTATTAATATTTGTATCAGTAAATAATCAGATTTATTAAGTTGAGTTAAATGAATGAGACTGTACGTTGAAGTTTCTAGGAATATTGCATATTATTGAAACATACATCCTAAAATTGATTAGTACAATATTTGTAGTCTCAATAGCAAAAGTCTATAATATGTTTATAGCTCCAATAATTTCTGTAATATGAATTATTTTATTCCATTATGATGATGTTATAAAAATTGCAGAACATTGTGTTATTTTAATCTGAAGTAGGCCTGTATATATGGTTTATATAATTTCAGTTTTTATTATCAAGAGTTTAAAAGAACAACGATAATCAAATTTAGCAAGAACGAATATGTATTTCTTCTACGACAAGATGCACAAACACACACACACACACACAAATATATCGGATGTCATAGTAGTCTTTGACTTGTCTTGATAAAAATATACATAAGTAATATACAAGATATAAAAAACGAACTTCAGTAAAAAAAATACTGATGTACAGTATCCTTTTGTGTCATAGTTACTTTTAGATTTATCTCATGGAAATATATTTATGAATACGTATAAGAAGCATGTATCGTTAAGAAATGATTTAATATTTTCCTTCCATTATTCCACTTCCGGTGTAAGGTATTTTTGCATTGAGACGTTTACATTGCTGATTAGTAAGAAATGTACATAGGTCTGAAAGGTCTTCTTATGGCAAAGGTACCTAGTTATAATTATAATATTTTTTAATTCCATCCTAGGTATATCCGGCTTAGTAGTCTGTGAGAGCATAATGACAACTTTCTCAGACTTCGACTTTCTAGGACACCGGTTTAGTGAGAAACTACAAGTGCAATATAATTCATGTGATTGGATACGTTCCGATGAGTTAGGAACGGCGCTACGACGTGAGAATGCTCTGACATTAAATTTTGTAACTAACTTTGTACATATTCTCTCCACATTACTTCTCTTACTCTAGGAATAAAATTACGTGGAAAAAAATCATTTTATTATGATTGTACTCAGTTTGTTTATAAACTTTATATATTCTGTAACGTGTACCATTATGATTACCCATATGATCAACGTAAACAATTCACTAACGCTCAGATGATTTTAATGGAGTGACATGTACCGTCGTCGACCTCAGTGTCACCTAAGTAGGATTGAAGCTTCATGCAATGATTTAGATTCGTGACAAATGTATATGAAATATTTTTAGCCTCTTCAGTGACGTTTTTGATAACGCCCTGGTAGTAATTTAAGTTAATATTAAAGTATGCATGTTTGTTCGTATATTCTGGTAACTATTTTTATAAATATTTCAAATCAGTTCGTAGTGTAACAATTGAATTTATTTTTAATACAACAAAGCGCATAAAACCAATTAGTTTTTATATGATTTCTGAGTTAACTACTATGCGATGATTATTTAGTTTTTAGCTAACTCAAAACTAAACATATGATATGCTTAAATCTAATAGCGATTAGAATCTTCATATATTCCAGAGCAATACTGGAGTACCGAGCTATTTTTGTAAAGAGTTTTCGATCTGGTTTAATACGCTCGAGCTGTATTTGTGGTTAGATAACACTCAATAGTCTATCAGTTTATACGTGGAACGTTTTATCTAGATCCCAAAATAAAGACACACACAATCCTATTCAAAGGATATTATTCAACACACTTAACTTAAATTTCATTTATATGACATAAAATGTGTTTATAAAATATAATAAAATCAATTTCCCTTTAAATTATTTGGTAACATGTTAGTGGAATATAGTTTGATAAATTGTTTGTACGTAGATTACATAATGCACTGCAATATTACTATATAATAATTAGTTAATAACAAATATTTATTTTTCATAGGAACTTATTTAGGATGCAAGTCCTAACGGAGTTTATGTGATAGTTATTGTATAATGCGTTTTGTATGTGACCATACCATACATTATTGATTTTGATCTAGTCGTATTGACCGTACATCCCCGCATAAACGTTTTTAGTGCAAGATACAAGTTTGCCCTTCTGGTACATCTCCATATCTACAAAGGTGCTTGTTTTCCTTCATTTGGATTGAGAAATTATTGTAAATGTAAATTTTAGCTCATGAAATTTGGTATAATTATGCCTCATAAATTTGAATAAAGCACAAATACAACATTCATTTATGGAAAAGATAGAACAACTAGGGGGGGTGCGTTGAAATAATATTGCATCTTCTAGACAGTAATATACATACATTTTTCAACCTTTCAGTGTCCTAGAAAACTTTAATTTAATATTTTAAGCACTGAACAGTTGAATGAAAGGTTTTAAAATATAACGATTACAATAAACCACCAATTAGGTTCGAAACAGTTTTGTAATAACTAGAAGAACTCAATTTAACTTTTTTACTTTCCGCTGGCCTTCAATGTCGAAATTTACAATGACTTTATTATACATGCAAAGTTAGGAATGACAATAAAAATTTCATCTTTGCCACTTACCCATCAAACAAAAGCTGCCTAATCTAAATTTTAGGCTTTACTGGCAACGAGTTCCTTAGCCTCGTACATTGTATTGTATTAAAATATCCAATAAAACTAAAATTATACAAATTGAAAAAAATTGACGTATAATTTTTAGATGACGAATATTAAAAGTAACCAATAAAACTAATATTATTGGCACTATTACGCATATCCAATGACTGAGTTTATTCTTTTCCCTTTAACTCTACAACTAAAGTTGTTCTCAACGTCTCAAGCTTGGCCCGATCTGTTGTCGTCTCTCTCTCTCTCTCTCTCTCTCTCTCCTCTCTCTCTCTCTCTCTCTCTCTCTCTCTCTCTCTCTCTCTCTCTCTCTCCCTCTCCCTCTCTCTTCTTGCAGTTTCTTTATTGACCTGGTGCTCATTGTATTATTTATGCTGCGTATTGTAAACAACCTATTAAATATATACAATATTTTAGCGTTACCACAAAGGTAAGTTTTTCTTTTAAGCAAGGCCTCAGCTAACTCGACGCTGTTGTAATATTTATCAGCGTACAGCAAACGGCCGTGGCCTAAGAAATCATGAATAAGATGCAGCATTATTTTTTGTTTGTGGCCTTTTCCAAATGTAATGTCACCTTTACCTACGTATATTTTGAACTTGCAGGTATAGACATTAGGAGAACAAAGCTTGTATATTTTTTACACCATATTTGTGCGATTTGTCCGGCAAGTACTGCCGGAAATTAAGCCTGCCTCTCCACGGGACCATGGTCTCATCTATAACTAAAGTTTCACCTGGAATCCTGACAGCTTTGAATCTATCATTTAACATGACCTGCAGTTTTTGTAGCTTTTTCATCCTGGGTTCTTCGCCTACTGCTTCTTCATTTGGGAGTGCCGATGGCCGAGCGGTCTAAGTCGTTGGACTATGGGTCTGAGTTAGAGATAGCGCAGGTTCAAATCCTGTCTGTGACCGTTGCACTTTTTATCAGTACAATCAACCTCGTACTGTATCGACTCTCCCCTTTATTCTGTTTGATAAGATCCTCGCACAGGCCTGTGGCCCATGAGGACGGACAGAATAAGGCTTAAAAGGAGATCGGCCTCTCCTTTTTATATAAAAAAAAATTATTATGAAAATGAAGACATCGAAGAAGCATTTCAAACCGCTCTCTTCATAGCCTGTTTTATGAAGCTATTTTTTAACATGGTGTCATTTGACCAGTAAAACCTTATTTGAGGCAAAGGGCACATCCCCATCACAATCAAAATCCCTAGAAATTGTTTTATTTCTCCACTAGTACAGTAAATCCACTGCCTCATAAAAGACCTCTGTTTGGGGATATTGTTTGAAATATCTTGCCGGGCATATCGGTTTGTTTCTTCTACGATGAGGTTAATAATGTCGTCTGGTAAAAACTGCTCTAATACTGTTACAGGATTTGATATGTCGAAATCATACACTAACACTTCATTGTCAGTACAGGGAAATTGTCTGACAGTACTCTTTATGTCATCCCACTCATTATCATCGTCATCATTACCGGTACTTGTTTCAGTTTCACCATTTGGCCCATCATCAGTTTCGGGCACATCGCCATTGGCGGTTTCATTATTTTGCTGATAAGGTTCTTTTAATTCTGATCTTGTATTATTTTCATAAATATTTACACCTAATTCATCACCTAAGCTTATATTTTGTGAGAAATAAAGAACTGCATTCTGAAAGCTTACGTCATCTGAAGTAACAATTACATTTTCTTCGATATTTAATGCATGACTTACTTCATTTGCATCAAGTTCCTCATCATTACCGTCTGCATTTGAATCCTCGCTATCTGCTTCAGATGGTAAGTATTCGCTCCCCGACACAGAAAATTCAGTAAGTTCACAATCACTGTGGCCTTCAAGAGCATCATCGATCTCTTATTCGTCCATTTTATTACAATTTCACTACGAAACACCACAAAATAACTTTCAATTCAACATACACCCAGTCACTAGCAGTGATAACCTACAAATTAACGAAACAGACTGACAGAAGAAAAACAAAAGCGCGCCAAACGATGCTCGCTAAATGTCTAGCTAGACGTAGGTTAGAAGAAACACAGGTACCACGTGTGGTACACGACGCGGTGGATTAATATCTCATTAGTTCAGCGCGTCGTGTATCACACGTAGTACACGCACATATATGTATAAAAGTTCATAAAAAAATTGTTTAATTTACGTTTTGATAGTTTTGCACATATTTTATAACTGCTGTCTAATGATTTAAGCAAAAAAACAACATACGCATTTCTGACATATTTTACCGATATCAACACGCCACTTAATTACGAAAGTAGTTATCACCTACGTCTTGAATGTGCTAGTGGGATAACGCAAACAATCGACAGCCAAGCCAGTCTCTGAACTGAGAAATGTATTAAAACACGCTCTGTTGAAATAAATTAGAGTTATGTAAATTAATTTTACCCCGATTCTTAGCTATAAATTATTAATATTATGCGCACTTTCTGTTAATATTCATTCATTTAGATTATTAAAATTAAAAAGGTGGTTTTATTTTTAACGATAACTAATAAAATGCAATTCCATCATAACGTTTTATTATTAAATTTATCAAATATGTAAACGCGTTGTTTTAATCTTCGGATATAGAATTTGGGGTTTATTCTACTACGGTTCTTCACCTATTGCATGGCAGTTAATTTTTTGACACAACCCTCCACTAAAATATACATGTTAGTATCTTTAAATAGTTTCCTTGTTCCAATCTGATACGAATTACTTCATTTTATAAATCTATCAAGCCTATTATTGTCTTAGAATTTGCATTTCTCAGGCATATACAGTTGAGTTTAAAAGGGTTACATATCACAAGAAAAATGGTTTTGTTACTTTTACATTTCTTTGTAAAACGTTTACTACTAGAAGTTTAATCAAATCACTATTACTAAATAAAGTTTATTGTATTAGATATTAGAGTGCTTGTGCTATAGATAAGGTTTCAAACAAAAAAGAAGCAATAAATATAAAAAACTATAATGAAATTATTTTTTAATAAGAGATCATATATATTGTTTAGACTTGTCTATAATTTAGCTTTCTTTAGCGACTATTATTACCAAGCATACAATATAAATAGCTAGAAATATGTTTTAAATTGTATCACTGTACATAAACAAAAAGACATGTATGTCTCTGTTTATTATTCTGCCTTGCTTTATTTTTACTATCCCATAATTGTTTATGTATGGTGTATTATCTAAAATCTGAGTTTTCAAGATATCCCGAGAGACAACAGATAGTCTCCCTCATGTTTAATTTGATTCTAGGATATTCCCAAGTAAATTAGTAAATTAGTTTGCAAAATTTAAGAAAGGTTTTTGATATTTTATTGCTGAAAATATTTGCTTAACTCCTCTCCACATTATTTAGAGGGAGTATAAATCAAGTTTAGGCAACCTTTATATTTACCCTGACAAACACGGAATTTGCTATGATTAGATTTTACTTTAAATAAGACTCAACAGTTCATAGTAATACAGTGAGCAATCCTAATATATTACAGGAACATAAAAAGAATAGGTTTTTGTCGAAAACCTATTTTTTGAAACCACTTAAAATTCCTAAGTGACTAAAATCTATGTAATAAAAAATTAAACTGGTGGTATATGATCATTACATACGGATTAATTTATCAGCCACTAAATATTGACAGTTTGATTTTAAATTATTGTGACGCCAAAAGCTACAAAAATATACTTGAAGGTTTGTAAATATCCATTACTTGATTTTACATAGCCAGATTTTACATCTCGGAAACTAGGTTTATACGAGAGTACCATTTATTCTGCTGTAGTAAGGCCACTTCGCAATCCGATTCAACGCAATTAGTCAAGGCATTGCGTATCACCACAATTTATTGATTTAATTATTTGTCGTATTTTTTACTTGTAAGCTAATTAAATATAAAATCTATCACATCACTCATATTGCATCGGGAATAAAGGACGATATTTTAAAATATAGTTTTGGAAGTTTTTATTATTTCACTATTACAAACTTATTTTAACAATTTCATTAAATACCAGTAACAAATATTTTCAGTTTATTTTGAAAAATTTCACAACAGATATTTCTTTATTATCGTTAAACCATTCACTAAAAACCATTAAAAATATAACGTAAAATTACGTATAATTTTGAAAACAATATAGCTCTATTAAAAATGTAAACTCTGAAATGTATTTTTATGATGACAAAGAAAATATGGTAGCGGATAAAGGATGAAATTACAAAGAGGGCATTTCAATTTCAGAGCAAACGCCCTTGTATGCCTGAGCCTCTACTCCCGAAGGAAATTACTATGTAATAAGTCACTGCACCGTTACTGACAGACTATTTTAAGGTCTGTGTGACAGTATCTTAAACACTATTATCATATTAATCAAATACAACCCTACTAGATACTTTTTGTCTTACATTTATGTAAACCTTAACTAAAGTAATGTCGAAAAAATACGTTTGTCGTAATTGTAAGGGGGATAGCTTTACTTGTGAGTTATTCCATGGTGGAAAATAGAATAGGAAATAGAATAATTAATTTGGTACACAAATACAATTGAATGAGCAATGTACTATATATTTACTCAAAATCTTGTACTGAGATAACACAAATTTAGAGTTTTATTTATGTTATGAAATTATATTGTAATTTTTTAATGAAGCAACATAATGCTACTGTCACGTTTAAAGTATAATCCATTGAAATAAAAGTGTCCAAATTAGTGTAAATTCTGAAATGAAAGAACCAGGCAAAATTTCGTTTCACTTCTTAATATTGAACCTTTGAAATGAGTATATAACTTCAATATACCTGTGCCCGATTAATATCGTCATAGGGCACATAATACTACAACATAAATGATTTCACTAAATAAATTTTGAAATTAGATTTTTAAAATAAAGTGAATGAATAGAACATACGGTGTAAATACGGGATATTTTACATAATTTCTTGGAAAACGTTTTCTGATTATGATAGATTTATTGTACAATAATTTTCAATAGAGATTTCTCAAAATTACTATGGCTGACTAAACCACCACCAGGCAACAGGGAAACAATTTTCTGTTTGTTCTGACACTGCTTCAAATGGTATGCAGGGACTTACAATATATTTACGATTTTTTATTTATTTATAATATGAGGTTTACAAATAATTCATTAAATTGTTATAACAAGAGAGTTTTTTGTATGTATTCTTTTGAAAACTTCTGAAACTAAATTAACATACAATTTCATGGTGATGAGCATTTAAGTGTATGTTAAAATATGTTTCGTTATTTAAATTGAATTTGAAATGAAATACTAATTCACTTCTATTAAAGTATAAATTACTCTTACATAAGATCTATCTTCTATTAGTGCTTATTTTAAATAATTTATAGCTTTTTCTACAAAATTAATAATTGTACAAAAGTAAACTTTATTACCATAATAAGCGACTATTTTATAAAAACATACATATGGTTCCACACTTGTAATTTATTTTATATTAGGTAAAACTTAAAAAATCAATGATCTTTGTTGAAAATTTCCTAAATTTGTATGTACTTAGTCCGTAATAGAATGATATTTCAATAACTGAGTAGCTTGTAATAAAAAAAGAATCATGGACTGCTGTGATTATATTGTAAATTATACATACTTAGTAAATAATTGTTTTATAACAAAGTGTTTTTCTCCAAGAAATAAGATTTTACTTTTATTCCTTTCCCATCTCCTGGGAAATCTTGAGAAGTGTCAAAGTATTAAGACATCGCTTTGAGTTGCTAATTTATACAACATTATTTTTTTATATTACAAATGAGTTTCATCTAATGACTTAAGGAAGTTTTTCCTCTCTCCAGTTATATAAAACAATGAAATGCAGTTTGAACACAATCAATTTAATTATTATTGTCAAAGAGAACTGGAATTTTTAAAATTAATTTGTGAATTGGAATTATCATCCCAAAATAATATGAGAATTGTTAAAAGGTTTTACACATATCTTATTGAACTATAATTCTTTCATTACAAAATACAATTTTTGAATGAAATTTCATTAGCAATTTTATTTATCCTGTAGTAGTTGTTAATACTTTTAATGACAATGTAAATGATTAAATTGTTATATATTATATCTTAATGTTTATATAAATCAGTTAAACTTCTACAACTACTCCTATAGAGCAGACCTCTATCAAGCCAAGGTTTTGTTGTTAGATATAGTAAAATACAATTCATTGGCCACACAGACAAACACTATTATTGTATCAACCGAAGTTTTATTATAACTGACGCTAGACTGTACCGGAGATAGCGTCATATTATACTACTTTACATTTTTATAAAATTCTGACTAACTAACAAGACATATTGACAGGTAAGCATATTAAATCCCGTGACCTGTTATTTTAATGTGGCAGTTGGCATATTCACAATAGAATAAAAATATTTCTTTTGGAGCCACTATTATACTAGTTGTATATTTAATTTAAATTACTATGTGTTCAGTTAATTTCAAAAATTTTTAAATAAAAATTAAAACAATTTGAAACATATGTTAATAAATATTAAAACAGTAAATTGCGTTATATATTGAAGTCTATCTAAAGGCTTACATACAATCTATACGTATACCTCATGACTAGAAGGTATATAGACATCGTTTCTCTGAAAATCTTGTCTGTCCTCTGGAAAACATTATATAGTAATTTATATTATCATTATTTATTTTATTATGTAACTATTTTTAACTGTTAATTATTATAATTTTATTTGTTACATCAAAAAATTAATCAAAGATTGCAATATCATTATAAGGATGAGTAAAACTCGTAGATGAATTAAATTTAAGGTTAAAAATGTTTATCTTAACCTTAATTTGTATTACTCTTTTATTAAGACATATTTAAAAGGAAACTAAATTATTTAAGTTAGTAAATTCATAGGAAAAATAGAAGTAAAAGTAGCACTATTTATATTTCATGAATACACCCGGTCAATCATTAATTCCTTCTTATTTAAAATGTTGTATAATTACATGAGTGTAAAAAATATTATTTGTCATCTTAAAAATATTATAAATAAATTATAAAATTAAATATATCGTGATAGAACTGAGAAAAATGGTTATCATAAATCATAATTGGTTAATTACAATGAAATCACTGTATTCAATGACTGCATTTGAGGGGACATGAAGGAACATTGGAACTGAAACGGACAGAGAACTATCTACATTCTGTAGTAACTCGATAGTCTGTATATAGTTTAACTGTTCCCTTGGGTCTGATTTGTTATTATACATCTTGCATAGCTGGAATCTAAGTTTTTATATGTCTTTTTCAAAAGCTTGAGTGACATTAATTTTAAATGTTTATAAAATATACTGCAATAAGTATTTATTTAAAACGAAGTATGCGCTAAATAACCAAAATTTAACGGTTTTACTTCTAGTACCAAATAAATATATAAAATTATAAACAAAATTCTTTTACAATGTTTTTTGACAGCCAAATTCTATAGTAGATTTTGAAATAAAGCTATTTGAATCGTAAAGCAAAAACTCCTATATTGGATGTATAAATCCTAAGGAGCAATATACGGCACTACAAAGAAATCTGGCAGAAAATCCTTCTGTGTGTGTAAATCCAAGGCTTCCGGTAAGACATCACGTCCTGATGTTCGCTTCCTGACAAAAATGTGTGAACGGTAGTATACATTTATGTGGGTGTAGCACGTGTTTATAAATCTCGTACCTAGTACAGTTTTAATTTGTTTATGGTAGAATCGTCTTCTCTAGTAGAAAGTTCAAGCGTATACATGTTAATATATTTAATAATTGAGTAAGAAATTTGAACGAAAACACTTTGATTACTCATGTTAAACACAACTTAAATTTTTTAAATAGCAATAATTTAGTATATTAGAAAAGGTTCTATAAAGTTCCTATTACATACATAGATGATAAATGTTGAACATTTAAAATCAAACATTATCACATACAACTCGTTTTGTAATACTGATATCTAGTATAATCGGTATAAATTGAATATTATCCTGCATATATTAAATTCTAATAGTGACTTTTGTTAATTAAAATTTAATATAGTATGCGAATGTGTTCTGTTATCAGTAGGCCATCTTAGCTTTACATTAAATTTATTCTAAATTTACGCTGATGCTTTTAATAAAAAGTTAGAAAACTGTTTTATATGACAAACCAAATTTCATAGAATTAAATAATGATCTCTTAAACTTGTCTTTGACACTTATCTAATGACTCGGTGCACAAGGGACTGACAGCTATTATATTTTAATTTATAAAGAGAGAGAGAATATATTTAATGATATTTTAAGGGTTTGGAACTTGGAAAAACAATAATGTATTTATAAACATACGTTACGTAAGAAGTAGCTTAGTTTTTAAATACAGAAGAAAGATTACCCTTTTTCGTAGACGAAAAATATAGGAAGCAAAAAACTGTAGACTGAAACCTGTGACCTTATACAAAACCATATAATCTGGCTTTTTACGTTACGCTGCTTAAAATATACACTGACACAGAAACTGAAGGAAACATTCAAACGTCCGCTAACAAAAAAATAGAGGATTTACAATTTTTCGGTGTACTTGAAAACAATATTAGTGAACATGAATCTAAAAAATGGAAATTAGGAAATGATTTGCTCTCTCTCTCTCTCTCTCTCTCTCTCTCTCCTCTCTCTCTCTCTCTCTCCTCTCTCTCTCTCTCTCTCTCTCCTCTCTCTCTCTCTCTCTCTCTCTCTCTCTCTCTCTCTCTCTCTCTCTCTCTCTCTCTCTCTCTCTCTCTCTGTCTCAATGACTGAAGTACAGACAAGAAGTCTTAAGAAGTATTAATAACAAGCTATCTAAGTTGGGAGTATTTTAATTTATTACCTTATGAGCGAATATTAACCACTATTATGTTGCTAATGACGAAACATGAGAAAGACTAAACCTATAGCTCACTTTTGCGTTATGTATGTTTATAAATCACATTTTAAGATACTTTGTGAAAAAACAGAAATGGACACAAACGTACTTCTACGGGCCCTGTCCATGATACAGTCCGAAAAACCAGATACATCCTATCATAAACGATTATTTTGAAAATATCTTTCACTCTTATAGGTACACTACAAATAGATTTTATTTTATAAAAAAAATCTCAGGCCTACGTATATGTATCCATATATATATGTGTTTCTTAACTGTAGCTAAAAATCAAACCCAGCTACAGCACCAGAAATACGGTAGACCGTCAGTCAAGACATGAAATACGGAAATAAATTAAACGCGTTTTAACCGGAAACATTTCCAGAAGTAAACACTTCTTAGCTGAAGTTGACTTCTAAGATTGATATTTATGCTGTCTATTGTATTAATTGATCAGGTTAATAAGGAAATGTAAACTGTGGCCCTGAAAATACACTAGATAGGGAAAGAATTTCAATTACCAGATGTAAATACTTTCAGAGTAAAGTAGAGATTCTTAAATCATCCAATTGTTATCTTCCCTCAGCAGTATTTAGTAGTTAACAACGGTATGCCCTCGGTATAGATAACATTCATTAGCATATTTAGTACAATGTTATAACTTCGGGAAATAAAGCTTATAAAGGACATTGTAATAATTTATTTAATGGAATAAAGTGCCATATATGAGATTCAGTTGTTTGATGTGGTAAGAGATTCTCATATATCTTCGCTCTGAGCAGATGTCACTGATGAGGCTCACTTCAGTAAACGATATCCACTTTACAGGAAATAGAAGAGTCAGTTTCTTTCCACTTTGAATTCAATCCAATTGCATATTGTTTTATCCTATTTTTCTTTATATGTTTTTTAATTTTACGTATATATAAGATCAAAGTTTGTTTAGCTCATGTATATGTAGAAGATGAATTATTAGAACCACGAGTTTTGTAAACATTGTAATTACTATTCATTTTTTAACGATGTTTTGAAATTAATAATGGAAAAGCGAAGACTAGCATTACAACAAAATATAACGTAATAACAATATAAGATTATGTAAAACAGGTCTAATCAAAGAAATATAGTACATTATATTCAGTCTATTGAAAATAATTTAAATACTGAAAAAAATCTTACAGCTCAGTTAATTATAACGTTTTTAAAATTCATGGTGCTATAATAAAACCATGACTATGGAGTTAAACGAGCGGGAATAAAATATAATGTTTTAAGCTACTTCCAGGTTGATAAAAAACCAAAAGGTAATGAACAAAAAGGTATTTATAGTGAAGTGTTCATTATAATCTGAATAATTTTAATGTTACAATATTTTAAATCAAGAATGTTTCAAGATTCTAGTGCTTCAAATGTCTTCAAACAAGAATACATTAAATTCACATGTGTTAGTCGAAGATGACTCTTCACAGTGAGGGCGAAACATCTCAAGAATATAACTCTGTTAGTAATATTTTAACGCTGTGTGTACCTCAAGACTTTGTCATTAGCTACGGCCTTGGCCGCGGAAACAGAGGGTTTAAGATATTTTTAATACATTTCTTTGGCTTTTTGAAGCCAATAGCCAGTGTGTGTATGTGGTCATGCAAATTTGTTTGGAAGGTGAGATAATTTAAAATGTCACAATTTAGGATGTAAGTTTATAAGTAGCTCATATATATATATATGAAAATGCTATAAAAAATATAGTTACAAGTTTCATTGATTACAGTGTTTTCAAAGAAAAAACTTGTATATTTAATATTTTTATGAGCTTTAAAATAATTATGTTCAAGCTAAGTCCTCACCCTGATCTATATTCACTAAACCCCTAATGGTATTGAGAAAATGAACCAATTACAGTTGATTGTTGTTGTAGTGCTGGCTCTGACTAGTATTGTTCGCTCTGTAACCAATCAAAGTTTGTAACTACCTGAGTCTTCGTGCCCAAGTCTAGAACCTAATTGTTACTGCCTAACAATCTATACTATGTTGCTGAGACAAGAATCTAGATTGTACACAAGTTGTAGAACTTAAACTTACTTTTTAAGACTTAGGAAAGTAAGAGAAGTAAAAGAAATAGAGCAGTATCTAATGTTTAGGTATACAAAACAACTCTAGTTGCATTGCACTTGCATTAGAGTAGTTTCATTTAACTATCCTAGTTCATTGACTTATTGTAATAATTTTTCAGAAATTATAATTTTACAGAGTGATTAATTAATTTTACTAAAGGCAATATTTGTGATTTTAGTCTTAACTGTTTGCTACGTGCAGGGAGTAAAACTAACCTTTACTCCAACAGTATGACGCTTTCAGTAGCTTGTAGCAACGTGCCACCTAAAAACCGTAAAGAGTGATGAAGTAAAACAGGTTCGACGATTTGTAAACACCTTGTATGTTTTCTCATTCCCTCTGAATGTAATCTGATGTAATTAGGATTGTACGTAAAACTTACGAACCATAAAATAATAGAGGTAACTGGTAGTATATATTATAAATATTTATAAATTAACACTTATTATAACATTCCATCAAAAAGTGGTCAGCTTTACGAATAATAAGTAAAATTAAAAATAAATTATTTTTCAGCTTCAATTGAAATATTGTTATTTTTTGCTATGCGGTTTATATATAGCAGATATGAACTAAAACGTCCTTTTAATTTACATGAAATACTTTTGAGAGTTCTTTTAGTTTGTTTATAGGTTAATAAACAACGATTGAAACGAAATTATTTACTAAGCTGGCAAGTGAACGTAGCCGAAAATTTCCAAGGTTACCCTTTTACTAAGTTTTAACTCTTTTGGGTTTTACGATTAATATATCGTTTCTACAAGCTGCGTTATATAGCGTGTAAGGCTACAGCATATATCCACTGTAAATGTATATAATATAAAGGGAAATTATGTACTATTTCACCAGGCGAAGTTAGTGCTAACAAACCTCTTTAACCCAACCTGGGAGCCCCTACCTATGGCCGGGCAGACAGACTGCTGTATGAACCGAGTCGCTCAGCGTTCAAGTTCGACGTTAAAGCTGTACCAAACAATGTGTACCTAGGCGTCAGCGAATAATTTTTTTCTACAGTTGCGAACTTAAAATACTTCATAATCTGGTATTCTCAGAGGACATAATATTTTTGTATATATTCAACATTGTTTATGTGTAAAAAATAGGACCTTACTTCTACTTGTAAAAAGGAAGATTACAGCTTCTATGTTACCGCATTGTCATTATTAGAACTCAATCTTTCTAACTTTATTTCATAAAATTCCACCAACTTAAATATTAAATTCAGTTAAATATTAGAACTTTCCATATTGTTGAAGTGCCAGTAAGACCTCCGATCTTTTAATGTAGACAATTTTATAAGGCCATACTGGCTCATTTACTTTATTGTTAAAATATCATACATGTAGATTTATAGTATCATATATTATAAATAGATCAATATAGCCGGAAGTTGATGATTTTGGTCAAATTTGAATTTTGAGACCAATGAATGTACGATATTTTCTTATATACCTACTACGCTCTGGCGTGTGAAATATAATTAATTCAACACAAATACTTTTTCACATGCTAAACATACGAACCACTAAACATTTTATTTAACTTACGAATCTCCAAATAATGAATTGTGTAATAATATATAGCAATAAACCTGTGTACTTCCAACTGAAGATTACATTATATAGTAAGATTTCTTTACACTAAATGCTCCTAATATTTCAATTTCATATTTAAAATTTAATTCGTCATATACTAAAATTCTAACTGATTAAATATAAGTGAACAGAGAATTTAAATGAGTATGCTAGAGAAATGCGGATAAAATAGTTCGAACTTTTTTTTAAGAAGAAGGAATCCGAATCATAAAGTTGTCTCAATAATGAAACATTTTATGCTCATAAAATATGAAATGTTGTCTACAAACTTTTTTAAGTTGAGTTATAATTTCTGTGTTTGAACCAAGTTTCTTACTGTTAGAAATAAATTCAAAGAAAACTATTCGTTATAGAACTAATAAAAATAAACACAGTAAATAATGTTAATACCTTACTTTATATATATATATATATATATATATATATATATATATATATATATGTGTGTGTGTGTGTGTGTGTGTGTGTGTGTGTGTGTGTGTGTGTGTTTGTGTGTTTTAAAGAGAGAGAGAGAGAGAGAGAGAGAACTGTAAAAAATTACTCTCAAAGGTAATGATATTACCTATATATCGCCAATTTTGATGTCAATGAAGGCCCGCATTGTAACCCCGCCACTATGAAATAGGTTATTAGACAAACTTCCCAATCATTCCTCGTATCTGTTGGGACTTGTTAGAAATTTGATACGACAGGGATTGGATAAGTCTCCCACTTACAGAGAAACGTACGGTATGTGTAAGTCAACACTGACTATCTGAGACTTCCTTACCACGATTATCTTTCTTATTAGTCCCACAGACATGTTAGTAAATTATATAGATCTAAAGGTTTATGAACCTCAGAGATGAGTCATAATAACTTTGAATCTGGTGAGAAATTATTAGACATTATAACATTGAATAATACACAAATTAAATCCTATTAACATTTGTAACTGATAGAAATATCTCCTAATATTTCTTAAATAATCCCAATGCAGCATCAATAGGTTAAAAAAAATTTTGAGATAGTTTTTTATAGTGAATTATCTGATTTGTTTTTATAAGAAATACTTTCTTAATTGTTTTTAAAAGTGTAAAATGTGTGATGTTTGATTAAATACTCCCTATTATAATTAGATAAATAAAATAGTACATTTTCAAAATATGTTTCTTTGCAAAATAAAATGTTTATAAACATGTAATAATCAATGAATCCCGCAAAACTGTCAATACCATCAAAAACGATCAAACCCCTTTCTCTGGAGCTTTGATCATTATATGTACTGACTTTTGTTTATTGTCACCATTCATCCACAAAGGAACGCCTTCTTCTATAACACTCCGTTTTGTTTTTAATCTCGAATATCTTTCAAAATAGTATCTGTTTATTTTTTTGCGTATAATGATTTGAAAATCAATAATGATACTGCAACTGAGATCCATTTTTTATATTTTTTTAGTAATACAGTTTGAAGTGGCAGTAAGTCAAAATAAAAACGTATTTATTATGTAAATAATAATTTCATCGTGATTATTTTAGACACTTCAATCCATTAACTCAAATGTATCTACGAAATATATCACGTCTTGAGTTTTAATATCTTTCTGACTTAAACATATATCACGTAGCAATGATATATCTACGAAGGGTGGAATTGAAAAACCTTTTAAACCATACTTCGGATTCGCTATCAGAAATATTGAAAATTAAGAAAATAAATCTCCATCATACTTATTACTCTAAGTTATTGCCATGAGCTATGTAATATTTGTTTTCTCTAACAGGCTTTGTATCACAACTCTTATCACATTTTACTACTTGAGGGTATCTCAGTAAGGGTGATTACATCAGAGATTGACGGGTTATGAAATCCCCAAGTCCTGCCTAATCTATCTCATTAATATGTTTAAGTTTCAGCACTTGATGACAGTTGCAATAACTTCTAACATATACTTACACTAGAAAGTTTTCTAACACTACAAATACTGTATACAAGAAATATCATATTATTAATTTTCGTTAATATCAACGTTGCACTAACAATATTACAAAACATAATGATATCAATTTTAATAGAAGACAAAAGTAAATACATTTAAGGCTTAAAAGGAATATATTTTAAGATTTTAATATATTATTTTCCTTTATTCTGTAATAGAATCAACGGGAGTCTTTTAGAAAACTCAATACACTCTGACAGTGTGGAAAAGGGTTGATTGACTTTCTACAAGTAAAGGTTCTCTTTCTTTTCGCCCTTCTTCTTTGCCAAAGGTAATATTTCTTTCTCTTTTTTCTTTCCCTAAATATTCTGTGTTTTATTAGCTTCCTTTAATACATTCTCAACATTTTGAAAAATAAATCCATGATACATTATGATTATGAAGCATCGAGAATAATTATATATAGTGTACTGAACGAATAAACTTATGTTTAGAAGTCTTTCAATGTTTTCGAAAAATAAGGACACTGTGCAAATTAATAAGATACAAACATCCTGCTCTCAATAACTATATAAATATGAACCATGTAAATTTCTTAATAGCAACAAAACAACTGTGTATCGTTCAACATAACAACCTAATCTATACAGGGTGTTACAAACCTCTTACTATAAAATTTAATATATTGTTCATCGAAAAGAGGAGCCAATTACTAAATGAAACCAATGCTCTATGTCTTTTTAGTTTCCGTCTTCTGTCTGTATGATACAAATTTTATAACTCGTACTTTCAAAATTTATCGATGAACTTTAGCCAAACTTAAGCAAATTCATTGTGCAGACCTAATCCTGCAATAACAATGTTTAATCTGATTTGCGCATTAAATAAATGTTGTTTAAAACCTTCAAAATACGTTATATGTAAACATAATAAAAATTTACAAGTTTAAAAAACCAGCTTGTATATGGTAGTGTTTTGGAATACGGGTATTCTTTTCAATAGGTGACAGAAATTCAACCTGATATATTATGGCCTTGCAAACTGCAAACGTTCGCTGCTAGGCGTTGTTATATACAAAGGTTTTCAAAATAAAGTACTTTTATTTAGTTTTATTACATAAACATTTGTTCTATTTATGGAAATATATATTTTCAATCAATGTGCACACACTTTCTATAATATAAAACGTTCACTTATGCTACAGAGTCGTGCTAAGCTTTTTAAAGGAATGCAAGCTTGTTTGATACATTAAACAAACCTTTTTACTTTATATAGTTAATTTAACTTGTTTTGATGTAATATATTAGTGTAGATATAATTGTAGTTCCCCTGCCCCCCTCCCACCAACGGTTAGTACTATTTTATTCTCACCTTGTAGAATCATTTCAGTTTTTAAAATGTACATAAAAACGCAACAGTTTATCTCTAACTTGAAACTCTTAAAACTCATTCATTTTTGTAAGGTTTCTTTTTTATTTTGAAGTAGCTTTCAGTCCATTAATACTCAGTAATAATGTTACCTGGCTTATTGTATGATTAATTAACATTGATCAAATCCTCCTTTTGAAATACTCAGCTTGTCAGGACAGACCCAAGACATGTAATGTTACGATAAATAACTCAATACCTATATGTATTAATAGAGCATATAGAGCACCCTCTTATAGTATTTCACTATATTTAGATTAAATCTATAATTATAAGAATAATTCTTTCAAAATTCATTAATAAATAATTGATAAATAATCTGCATGCCACCTAATTCACATTGTAAACCATAAAATAAAACAAGAATAGCATAACTTTAATAATCACTTAAATTAGTGTAATCGATAAGACGGAAGGTAAAAAGCCTATGCTCAGGATAAGTCAAGTTCTGATTTTTACCTGTCTCTTTTCTATAAATTGCATAAAATATTATTTGCATATGAAATGAAAGAAATAACGATCGCTTTAGTGAACGTATCACATGCTTATACACACTATAACTATGCTTACGGTTATACACTACTTCTTGTCTACAGGGTGATTCATGAAGTTCTCCCCCACTTCTACAGCACATTGTACTAGTAAAAATAATGAAAAAATGTTATATAAACATAGGTCCGAAAACGCTTCGTTAGCGAGTTACAGCTAGCGAAAAATTTCGCCTGAATTCCTGGGTAAAGAGTAAAATAAAGCCATACTGAACTTTTGGAAAGGTTAATTAAGTAAGAAATATCGTAGATTCTTATGTATATCTACCTGATAAAGCTAATAAAATAGGTTTCAGAACTGTACCTGTAGTAGTTTTTGAGGGATTCAGGGTTAAATGCAAAAAATTGGGGCACGAAACAATGTTTTTTTTTAAGTTTGATATACAATAACTTTGTTAAATTGGTAATAAATACATAAAATTAACAAACATTAATTGTATAGAATTTAATTCTGAGAAAATTGATATAATCAAAGTCTAAAATAAAACAGAAATAAGTACCAAAAAATCTATTTTATTCAGTATAATACATTACTAGTTTTAAGCAAAATTAATCAGGTTGGGCCAACCGTACGCACCTTTTTATAATAGATGTTCGAAAATGAGGCCATCATTATCAATACATTTTGCAGCACGTTTGTGTATTGCTTTTTTTGCGTTTCTTAATTTTTCAGGACTTCCCTGTATCTGCACAGCCGAATTCATAATACGGGCAATTAATTCATCACTAGAATTCACTTCTTTCTTGTATACAATGTCTTTCATCCATCCCCAGATGCAATAATCCAATGGAGATAGATCTGGTGATCTTGGTGGCCAAGGGTGAGGCCCTCCACGACCAATCCAGTGTCCAGGAAATTGATGATTTAATTAAGCAGAAACGGCACGTGAAAAGTGGAGAAGTGCTCCGTCATGCTGGAAGTACAAATTTTGTCTGAGATGTAAAGGAACATTCTCTAACAGCTGCAGCAACTCTTCTTGAAGGAAATGCAAATAGAACTCAGCATTTAGGCGTCCAGGTAATATGAAAGGTCCAATCAGCCGATTGTGCAAAAGGCAACACCAGACATTGACGCTAAATCGGTGTTGAAAGTTCTGTTCCACTACCTCATGTGGATTTTCTTCTGCCCATGTGTGTTCATTGTGCAAGTTATTGACACCATCCCGAGTGAATTGTGCCTCATCCGTAAACAAAATACGCTTGTAGAGTTGATTATTAATATTCAAAAAGTTGCAAAACTCCAAGCGAAGCGGACCATCCCCTAGCTGTAGATGTTGAACCTTTTGTTTATGAAACGGATAAAATTTGTTTCGATTAAGTGACCTCCACACCGTTGACTGCGAAACTCCTATCCGCCTAGAAATCCGTCGTGTACTTACACACCTGGACTGCGATGAACAGCATTAATAACAATATCATCATCAAGTTGGACAGCTCGTTCATAATTGGTTCTAGTACTTGGTAGTGATCCTGTTTCCCGAAGAGTACGAAAAGTTCCTGAAATTGTTTTGGTATCTGGAATCCTCCTATTAGGGTAACGTAGTTCATATTCTTCTACAGCAGCTCTAGCATTACCATTACAGTAACCCAAAATAAAAACCATATCAGCGTATTCCTCTGATGTAAATAAGTAAGGCATTTTTTAGCTGAATAAACAATCGAATTATAACTCACAGAAAAATTGCATTTAATAACACGATTCACAGAACCCGATCTCCTGCTGTACCTTGCAAAACACCACTAATACACAGTTCTAACGTAACAGTACAGATTACCATTGTTGATCAGTGTTATTCGTGCGTTACCAACTTAGAAATTAATAAAACAAAAAACTGCATTTCGATGATTAGTAAACAATAATGGGAAAATGTTTGCTTCATTTATTTTCGAACATTTGATGTAAACTTTTATTAAAAAAAAATACAACGTAATAAAACATGATATTTTTATTTACAAACAAATTTATTTAACAGTTAATCTTGTTTTTTTAATTTATCTCATCATTAAGGAACAAACATTTTGTTTTTGTTTTATTTTAACTAAATACCGTACGGTATTTCTTTACAGCTAGTAATGTATTATACTGAATAAAATCGATTTTTTGGTACTTATTTCTGTTTTATTTTAGACTTTGATTATATCAATTTTCTCAGAATTAAATTCTCTACAATTAATGTTTGTTAATTTTATGTATTTATTACGAATTTAACAAAGTTATTGTACATCAAACTTAAAAAAACATTGTTTCGTGCCCCAATCTTTTGCATTTAACCCTGAATCCCTCAAAAAATACTACAGGTAAAGTTCTGAAACCTATTTTATTAGCATTATCAGGTAAAAAATACATAAGAATCCACGATATTTCTTACTTAATTAACCTTTCCAAAAGTTCAGTATGACTTTATATTACTCTTTACCCAGGAATTCAGGCGAAATCTTTCGCTAGCTGTAACTCGCTAACTAAGCGTTTTCGGACCTATGTTTATATAACATTTTTTTCATTATTTTTACTAGCACAATGTGCTGTAGAAGTGGGGGGAGAACTTCATGAATCACCCTGTATATAATATGGCGAGAAATCATACTTCAACACGTCAGTACTCTAATGAGTCCAGTAAAAGATGGAAGAAATGTATGAAGGATTCATAAAACCTACTACTCTCGTACATACTCTCGATAGTCCAGGAAAACCTGGAGAAATAGCCAGAATATTCTTTAAAATAACATTACTCTAGATAGATATTTGAACGATGGAATCATATTCTTTAACACCTCAGTAATCCAAGTAAATTTTCAGCGTAGGAAAGGTGGATGTAATATTCCTAGTCATCAAAATTCAAGTGATCTACTTAGTAAAACATTGAAGAAAATATGGAGGAAGCACAATGTTTTCAAGCATTTCAGTTATAAGGATGTTACATCCTAATCAGGTTTCCTTTTAGATTTACTTTCGTTATGAGAAGTTTGGGAGCTATGACAGAAGATATTAATTTAAAATATATAACAGTAAATGGTACGTGACTCCTCTGACTAGTGGAACGAGTTCATCTATCAAAATTTAACGTCTTATTAAAATCTAACTTAATAACTTATACCATTTCACATATATAATAATTATAACTTGTTTTAGAATGAGTAAGAAAGTATTATTCACTTTAGCTAGTAAGTTTGAGTGGATCAAAGTGTGATAAAGCACTGCTCCTTGTAGGGCTACACAGGTGTCTCGTGTAGTAATCCGGTTACCTTAATCCAATTTTACGGTGTCTTAAGGTTTTTTTACAGTCTTCTTCAAAATTTTATTTAGCCAAGAGGAGTTCATCATCACACGCAAGTAATTTACCCACTGCTTGAAAATTTAAAAGACTGCGTCATATGGTGTGGTCTAAGAGCAGAGAGACAAATTTTAATGAGCACACAACCTTTATCGTCAGCCGCAGTAATTCAGTTAGTCGTCAAAATTGGAGTGTATTAAAAGTTTAACAATGTGATAGTTTTTCTCAGATGGTTGATAGACTTAATAAATAATCGTTTAACCCACCAACACTTGCACGGATCAGATTCGGATTTAAAGAAAACATTTTCAAAATTAGCTCTCGACTCAAGAGAACTAATGTTCTTGGAAAAAATATTGTAATCCCATTACAAAATTCAAGAGGCAAAAAGTAACTTTTATATACATTTATGCCTCCAACATAGGCCTAAAAGACAATCATGTAATACTCCACCTAAATTAAGCAGTTTGGCACATAAACATCCGAACACTGAAGCTTGTCACGTAACATAAATCACTTTGGTACTCTATATCTTATAGTTTATCTCCAATTAAGTTATCTATACAGTCTAAAACTTACTTAACTCCAAAGATACAATGTAATATTAAAGCAATTTAAGTCGTTAAACATGTAAAAGTGTTTACATTTTTGGCAATACATGACTAACTTCCAATTCTAAATATTCTAGGTGATTTGAATTAGATAAATTAGGTCAATATATTGAATTTTTTGTATTATATTTACATATAAAAACGTATTTGACTGGAAAATTTGGGCAAATCATAATTTGGTTTGGCATACTTTCCATTAGCATATTCAACACTGATTACTCAAATTCAGTTATTGATTTTTGAGTCTAATTGGAAGGTAGGAGTATAAGTATGATGTTTATAATGAATACGATTATATAGTTTATATTTTTAATCAACAGGTGAAATTGTCGTCTAGCTATGCAACAAGATCATGCCACACGGTACTATCTAACCACTCCTACCTCTCTTGTCACCCGAGCGACGTGTTCTATCAATTTGGCTAATTTCCACTACCTGCCTCAATTATGGTGGATATAGTTGTGTGGATATGGCAGGGTACAAAGTAATTACCAAGCTTAAAAAATTATGAACATACTTAGGTACACCTCAACGAGCTCCATAGAGGCTGAATAGACATTTCGCTTTAACCTACAATACAGAATAACTACAGTATTCTGCAATTAATAATATTAGAATTGCATTATACTTAAATGACTCCTTAATTATACCCCTTCAATGTTAGTAAGAACCTCCAATTATTCAAATGATAAATCAAACAAACAAAGTATACATTTTTTATTTATTTAATTGTATATTATTTTTCTGGCTTTAGAATACTTAAAAGTAAAGCGAATTGCTATTTACGATCTAATTTTATGATATTCATGACGTGCTTTTATAATCTCCCTAATGGTGGTTTCAGAGCTAATTAAGAAGATAAAGAGCCTACCCTCTCAGTTGCTTCTGCCTACATCTGTGCGTAATTGGTCTAATTAGATTTGATTTATTAGTATACACATTAAGCAAAACTTCTTCAATTAAATGGCAAGTGTTGTGTATATGTTAATCAATAAGTGTTTTTTTATAAATTAAATGCTGTTTGCTCATTATTATTCATTTCATTAATTTTTGTAAACTATATGCAGGAAAAGTGTACTTAAAAAAATTATGTTACTCTATGCATATTGAAAAATAACATCTTTTAATGTAATCGCAACATAAATAACAATTTGAATTTGAATTTACCATCGAAACGAACACTCACAGTTTTAGATATGAAGGTTACTTTTTCTAAAGTATTTAAATAATGCATTAGATTGTTGAAATTTGTCAATAGTTATCTGTAGTACAACCTGTACAGTAACTTTGTTTAGGTTATTTACATTACACTACATATTAACTGCTGTATATTGATTAACAAATATTATAGTAAAACAAATTTTCTGCTTCTCTGGAAGACTTGTGCTGACAGTTTCAAGCAGCTGTTTAGATGTGGTTGTGTCCACCTCCATGAGTTTCCTTAAGGCGTTAAAAAAAAGGCATGCACAATATCAATGAAGCCAACTACTTTCGAGTACTTCAGAAGGAACATTCTCAGTTTTGATCATAAAGGTGAGTTTTATAACAGTGTTTAAATAATGTTATATATATTGTTTAAATCCCTCAGTAGTTCTATCTCTAGCGAAAAATAATGTTTCTTCGTTTTGGCTATTGACATAAAAACTATGAAATATAGGGTTATCATAGTTTTTCTGGCCCATTCACTATTCTGTAAAATTTATCTGATCTTTCATTTGTATAATAATTTCGTGGAAGTCAACAAATATGATAAAAATTCAGTAAAATCATTCTGTCATTCTCAGGATTTTCTCTCAACACGTTAAGATTAATTTTACTTGTAATTTATAAGGTAAAATAATACTAAAAACGATTACACATTTTGGAATTTATTTCATTGCTAAGATAACAATTTGAAAGTCTTTTATTGAACCCTACAGTGCTAATATAAAAAGTAATGATGAGCAAACACAAGATTGATTAAATATACATACGTGACATTGTTAGCAATTAAGTTTTTGACTTTAAGATATATTCAACGTTTTAAAAAATATGTCTTTTACTATTCCATTTCTTTCATAAATGTACTCATTTACGCATTATATTTTGAATTTATACTTTGAGAAGTACGAAGGCAAATCAGTTTATTATTGTGTATAATTTACATGAATCTATTATACCTACAATAATAATATCATAACTTGTCCGTAAAAATGATTTAAGTCTCATAATTGATTTTTCATACAAACTAACCAACATAAAATGTTACAAAAACATAAAGGAAATTTAAAAAAATGTAGAAGGAGAGTAATGCAAACCAATTATTTCTGTAAATAAGAAATCCATAATCTGGCAGTCACATACTCTGAGACTGTCGCTACGCAAGAGCTTAATTAGCGCAGTTGAAATGGTGATATATATATATATATATATATATATATAAGTAGATATGAATATGGCGGTTCTAGCTCACTTTTGGGACAGACAGAAATTCCATACAAAATACTGTTTAAAGGACAATAAACGAATCTGTAAAATCAAACAGTAAGGGGTTCTAGACCACTTTTGGGACAGTCAGAAAATCAACGTAAAATACTGTTTAAAGGACAATAAACTAATCTGTAACTCACGAATGAAAAATTAACCGAATCTATAGCCGTTTTACTGTTCATTGTAGGCTTCTAATTTCTAAGCTGTTTTAATGAAAAAAATCCAGAAATCTTCGAAATCTTTATTCTACAAAGTTAATTGTAACACAGTCTTTATCTTTAATAGTCTTCTTTCCAGTAACAACCAAGTGTAATTTTTCATTTTTGTTCAATTCTTTAATCTTTTTTTCATCCAAAACAGTCAAAAATCTGTTCGGTAAGTGTACTTTATAATCTTCCAACTCGGCAATTATTGTAAACCCGAATTTATCTTTCATTTTCTCCAGATTCAAAATTTTGTATTTCTTATTTTCTTCTAATTCTATTAATCTCTTGTATTCTTTGAACTTTAAATCACCAACCTTATTCAACTCTTGTAACAGCGCCATTTACATAGAAAAAAATTAATACTTCTACACTTTTAAGGTGAAAAATCAACACTATACTTCCAAAATACACAAAAAACCAGGGTTTTGACCCTAAAAACGTGTTTTTAGGGTCAAAACCACAGCTCTTAAGGTGCATATATACTAGAGTTTTTTTGAAAAATCCTGAAAATCTACTGAATTTCTCTAATTATTGCGAATTTTTAGCTTTAAAGTTGATAATGTGAACGATATTTCTCGAAAATTCTGTTGTAAATATATTAAAATCTTAATGAAAAATCTTGGAAAAGTTAAAGAAAAAAATATTGAAAAAATAGTATTATAGAATTTAAATTACCCCCTACAAACCAATATAGTAATAAAAGTACTTTTATTACTATAACTATACTATTTTTTCAATAATTTTAAGTCTTAGTTTACAGATTTTTCTATAATAAATAGAAGAATCTACAGCTGTTTTACTACAATTTGTGCTGATTTGTGTCAAATTCTAGTAAAATTCTCCACTTTTCAAAGTGTTAGTTAAACAAATTTTTCTTCTTTAAATAGAAGAATCAAAGGCTGTTTAACCATAAATTGTGCTGATTTTTATCAAATTTTGATAACAATCCTTAGAAATCTACTGAATTATTGCTATTTTTCAGCTTAATAAAAAGATATTTTACTAAATAGTAAAACTTGGCACATTCAAATTTTCCCTATTTAAATGGAGCGGAAAAAGATAGAGTGCCCATACTGCAAAAAAGATGTTTTTGAACATCATTTTACCCGACATTATAAGTCGAAAAATCATCTGAAAAATAAAGATATTTATGAAAAAGAATTAAATTATTTGAAGACTTGGGCTAAAGAAAATCAAATTGCCGATCATGAAAAGATGTACAATATAGAAAAATTGCGTGAACTAAAGAAAAATTTTAAGGAAATTAAAAAAGATCTCAATCTATTTAAAGATGAAAAAATTCAATCAATCGCTGAGAAATTGTCCATTGAAACAAACGATAAAACTAAGTCTGAAATGATCGAAGAAATTGACAAAACTCTTAATGAGAAACCCGAAAATATCATTGATGTAGAAGTTTTATCCTCTATCCATGGTCTTTTCAAGCAATACATTTTAACGAATTTAAATGAAAATTTCATGTCAATTTACAAATATCTTTCTATTTTGCGTCCAGAAATTAAAAGTTTAATCGAAAAATTTCAAGAAACCGTTAAAAATATGAAGGGATATCTCTCTTTGGAATGCGAATACGAAAGAACTTTAGTGAACGGTGAAACACAAACTTGCCCAATGTACTTTACTATAAAAGCAGACGAAATCTTTGACATAAACGACTTTATTACTAAGCAATTTAATAAATTAACACATCGAGAACAGACAAATCATCCAAATCGAGGTTCTGGATGGACATTAAAACGCTGTAAACAACTGATTTTGAGCCTTAATAAACACGAATTTATGAACGCAGGATCATATATCGATTTACCAAAGAAAATCAAAGATAAGAAAGCTTGTATAAATATCAAAAATAAAGATGATTATTGCTTTATTTATTCTATCCGATGTGCTATTGAAAAACCTGAAAAGAATGCTGACAGAGCAAAGCAATACGAGAAATTTGTAAATGACGAGATATTTTCAGGTTTCGAGTATCCAATGTCCTTAAAAGATATACAATTATTTGAAAAACGAAGTCACAATTCCAAGTACAAATATCCAAAAATGTCTATAAATATCTACAGTTATGATGAGAAACTCAATATTGTTCCATTACAAATTTCTGAAAAATACGACGCTGAGTTAAACATTGACTTATTGTATGTTAAACAAGAAGACAAATCTCATTATGTTTTGATAACAGATTTAAATAAGCTCGTTTTCTCTCAGTTATCTAAGCATGAACACAAAAAATTTCTATGCAGAAGATGTTTAAGCCATTTCTACAAATCTGGAGATTTAACAGACCATTTAGAAATTTGTAAAAATCACGAAGTTTGTAAGCCAATTATGCCGTTTCCAGGTCAAACAACAACATTTATTAATTATCAAAAGAAATTTTCTCATCCTTACGTTATTTATATGGATTTTGAAAGCATATTAGAGAAGATTCCCACATGCAAAAACAATCCGCAAAAATCGATCACAACCAAGATTCAGAAGCACATTCCATATGGTTTTACTCTATACTTAGTGTCTAATGTGACCAATCGTATGTACAAGCCGATATGTTATCGAGCCAAAAATGAAGAAGATTTGCCAAATGTTCCTGCAAAATTGTTTGAAGAACTTAATAAATTATCGAAATACATAGCTAAAAAGTATAATTCTAAGAATAAAATACCTATGAAATTGACCGAAGAAGAAGAAATTGCATATCAAAATTCAAATCTTTGCCATATTTGTGAATGTGAGGGTTTTGATAATCAAACAAGAAAAAAAGTACGAGATCATTGTCATTTAACAGGTAAATTTAGAGGTTCAGCTCATTTATCTTGTAACTTGAATCTCAAATTTCCTCAGAATATTCCAGTTTTCTGCCACAATATGTCATGTTACGATACTCATTTGTACATAAAAGAGTTGGCAAAACAGTATGGTAATGTTGATTTGATCGCAAACACAGATGAGAAATATATAAATTATTCTGTAAATTCTGGATATGGATATGAGTTTGAAGATGATAAACCAAGAAAGTTCATCAAGTTTTCTTTCGTAGACACGTTCAGATTTATGGCATCGTCTATTGAAAAGTTAGCTAAAAATCTAAAGAGAGATGATTTCAAGCATACAAATCATTTTATACAAGATGGTCTGAACGCAATTCTAGATAGACAACCAAATGACGAAGAAGAAATCTTTCTGGAAATTTCTATCTGGAAAAGGCATATTTCCTTACGAATTTATCGATAGTATTGAAAAACTTGATTACACAGAAGAATTGAGAATTCAAGATTTCTATTCACTTTTGACAGACGAGAGCATATCTGAGAAAGATTTTCAACATTATTTAGCTGTTTGGAATAAATTAAAAGAGAAAAATCTAGGAAATTACTCCGATCTCTATAACATTCAAGATGTTCTATTGCTCGCTGATATCTTTGAAAATTTTAGGAATATTTGTTTGAATTGCTATAAACTTGATCCAGCACACTATCTAACAGCTCCCAGTCTTGCATGGGATGCTATGTTAAAATTAACGAATATAGAATTACAATTAATTAGTGATTATAATATGTATTTGATGATCGAAAAAGGTATTCGCGGAGGCATTTCTCAATGTATTAAACGATATGTGAAAGCAAATAACAAATATTTAAAAGATTTTGATAAGACAAAGCCTGAAAACTATTTGTTGTACGTCGATGCTAATAACCTTTATGGGTATGGCCTAATGCAAAATTTACCATATAACGAAATCAAGTGGATGGATCCTAAAACGTATACAACAGCAGATTGGAAAGAAACAATTTTGGAACTCACTGGCGACGAAGATTATGGCTATATTCTCGAAGTCGATCTAGAATATCCGAAGAATTTACATGAAAATCATAAAGATTTGCCTCTTGCTCCAGAACATTATAACAACAAACTTTGCACAACTCTACTGGATAAAACTGAATATGTTGTTCATTCGAGAAATTTGAAATTCTATCTGGAACAAGGAATGGTGTTAAAACATGTGAATAGAGTTATTGCATTCGATCAGAAGCCTTTTATGAAAGATTACATTGATTTTAACACAAACATGAGAACCAAAGCTACAAGTGACTTTGAAAAGGACTTTTATAAGCTGATGAACAACTCAGTTTTTGGAAAATCTATGGAAAATGTGAGAAACAGATGTGATATTAGACTAGGAAATGAAGAATTTTCAATGAAACAAGCTAAGAAAACAAATTTCAAATGCTTTAACATCTTTGACGACAACTGTATAGCGAGTCACATGTACAAACAAAAGGTTAAATTTAACAAACCGATTTACATAGGATTTTCAGTTCTCGACCTCTCAAAATTGCTAATGTACGAGTTTTATTACAACAAATTAAAGAAGTTTGATCCAGATTTGAATCTGTGTTACATGGATACAGACAGTTATTTTCTAGAATTGAAACGAGATCCTTTTAAAATTATTAAAGAAAATATAGATGACTTTGATACAAGTGATTATCCAAAAGATCATGAATGTTTCACGACTAAAAATAAGAAGGTAATAGGGAAATTCAAAGATGAGTTAAATAGCGAAGTTTTAGAAGAATTTTGTGGTTTAAGGTCTAAGATGTACTCGTACAAATATCTAGATAAAAACCCAGTTAGGTGTAAAGGAATTAAGAGAAGCGTTGTAAATAAAACAATAAATATCGAAAACTTAAAGAGATGTTTGTTCGAAGATAAAGAAGAATTTAGGGAGATGACTGTAATAAAAAGCTATAAACATGAATTGTATACCATCACCATAAACAAGCTGGCACTGAACGCTAAAGATGATAAGAGAAATGTCCTAGAAAATAAGATCGATACAGTACCGTATGGATATAAAGGCGAAGCAAAATCTAATATATTAGATGAGTTAAATAAACTTGGAAACTTTGACATGTAAATGGAAGATGATTTGATTCACTGCCACAAATGCAAGAAAAAAACGAAAAATATAGATTCTAAAATCGTTCAAACTCAAAACGGGTTGTATAGAATTGCAGCAAAATGTTCAAAATGTAAGACAAATAAGAGTCAATTTATAAAGAATCCAAATGAAAAACAAGTAAAGAAAGAATTAAAGAATAAGGAAGAAATCGAGATTGAAGCTAGAGAAATTCATGCACCAGTACGAAAGAAGTTTAAAAAGAGAAAAATTATAACATTAGGAATTGACGATTTATGAGCAGCAGATTTAGTTATAATGTCTAACTATTCAGATCAAAATGATGGATTCAAGTATATGTTAAATGTTATTGATACTTTCTCAAAATATGCTTGGTCAAGAGCTATCAAAAGAAAAAACGGCAAGGATATTTCAAAAGCCTTCGAAGATATAGTAAAAGACGCGATAAAGATCAATCACAAACCGCCAAATCTACTTCATACAGATAAGGGTTTAGAGTTTAAAAATAAAGAATTTAACGAAGTTTTGAGGAAATACAACATTAAGATTTATCATACTGAAAACGAAGAGAAATCAAGTATCGTAGAGAGATATAACAGAACTCAAAATGAGAGAATGAAAGTTCTTTTTGAGGTTAATAAAAACTTTAAATGGATCGATATTCTTCAAAAAATCGTAAACAATTATAACGATACAGTTCACAGCACAATCAAAATGAAGCCCAAAGACGTAGATAAGGATGCAGAAAAGGAGTTTTTAGAGACCGTTTTCAAGTATGTTCCACCTGAAATTCACACGAAAACTAAATTTAAAATCAATGATCATGTAAGAATTGTTAGTAAAAAACAAACATTTTCGAACAAATATAAGAACAACTGGTCAAGAGAAATCTTTGTGATTTATCAAATTAATAACACAGATCCTGTAACTTATAGTATAAAAGATTTAAATAATGAAGAAATAACCGGAAAGTTTTATGAATATGAATTGAGAAAGTCAAAGATTTTTTCTATATAAATGGAGGCTCAAAAGAAATGTTCAATGTGCAAAGAAATAAAAGGTTTTGAAGCTTTTTATAAAGATAAAAGTAGAAAAGATGGAATTATTTATAATTGTAAAGATTGTTATAGGAAGTATCATAAAGAGCTGTATGATAAAATAGAAAAATTAACTTTGGAAGAGAAAGAATGTCTTAAATGTAAAGAAACTAAAAAATTTCAGAGTTTAATAGTCATCCCTATAGTAGAGATAAGAAAGACTTATATTGTAAAGATTGTGTAAAGAAGAATCACCATAGATTATATTATGAAGATACTCAATGTGAATGTGGAAGAACTATAAAATGGTTAAATAATTATCAAAAACATTTACAAACAAAATATCATAATTCAAGAGTTTTTAGTAAAATTGAGTAAAATTTTCATCGTGTAATTTAGATATTCTATAAATCAGTCGAGATTCTGCCATATTTGTAGTAAAATGATTTCCGTTGTATAAAATATTCAAAGATTCTTTCATTTGGTTGTAGAGATTTATACTATTTGGATCTCCTTGTCTTAATAAAATTTCCATTTCTGGGTAATCAATTTCAAGTTCTTTCAATCTTCTCGGTATTTCTCTCTTTTGAGCTCTGATAACGTAATAAGGATATTCCCACATGTGATTCTTCTTAATTAATACAAAAACATGGTGTTTTTTCTTAGCAAAATCTTTACAAACAAGGTCTGGTTTCATTAAGTCAATTTTTACACTTTGTTTTGCGATTATTTCCGTTTTTATTTCATCTTTAATTTGCAAGTGTTTAACTTCGTCCTCTAAATATTTAATCTTGTTTTCAAGTTTGTACACACCAAATTTACGAATACTTGGTAAAACTTCTTCTAAAACCCAATCTTGAAACATTTCTGCTATTTTCATTTTAGATTTCAAGATTAAAGAATATATGCCTGCTTCATTAATGAAAACAGTGTTTTTTTGAAAGTTTGAAGGCGGGGGCGAATCACCCCTACCTTCAGAATGTATGTTTTCGAAGCTTTTTTTATATTTTTCTTTGACATGTTCTTTAATTGCTTTCTTCGTATCTTTATATTCTAACACCTCTGCAACATCTTTCGCCTTAAACCAAAATTCATTATTTTCGTCAACAAATGTTAAAATTTCTTTATTATTGAATTTGAGTAGATTCACAACTGACTCCATTTAGATAGAAAAAAATTTAACTAGTAATTTTTATTTTGAGAATAAAGCCCAGATTCATTAACGAAAACAGTGTTATTTTGGAAGTTTGAAGGTAAGCTATTTATAGCCCCCCTTATATTTAGATTAAAATAGAAGTTTTTATCATCTTCGTCAACGTTTATTCTGATCGTTTGCATAGTATTTTCATATTCTAGAATTTTTGCTACGTCTTTAGCCTTAAACCAGATCACATTGTTTTCGTCAACAATCGTAAAGATATGTTTGTTATTGAATTTTAGTTGATTATTAAGTAGGTCTACAACTGACTCCATTTAGATAGAAATAAAATTTAACAAGCAATTTTTATTTTGAGTATAAAGTCCTGATTCATTGATGAAAACAGGGTCAGGATGAAGATTTTGAAAGAGTCGCGATTCGATACCCTTGTCAGAATCTATGTTTTCAAAGCTTTTTTTGTATTTTTCTTTAACATTGTCTTTATTCGTATTTTTTGTGAATATTTGTGAGGTGGCCCTCGAGGGCTACCTTATCTTTTAGATAAAAGTATTGGTATTTATCATCATTATCAACTCGTTTTGAAAGTTTGAAGGTAAGAACGATTCGTTCCCCCCTTGATTCATCATTCTTTCGACAATCTTAAATATATTGTTGTTTTACTCTCATTATTTAATAAATTTCCCTCAGAGTCTTGAATAGTCAGAACGATTTTTTGAATTCTTTTAATATTTTTTCTAATTGGAATATAATCGATTTCATTCGGTTTTTCACTGATTTTTGATCCATAAGCAACATTTGGGAAAAAAGTGTACAAAATTTCAGATTCTTTGTGTAAATGTTCGGTATGATTTTCAAAACTAGGTTCAACGAGATTACAATGTACTTCAATTACATCAAACGGTCTAAATTTTGGCGTTTTATTTCCTAAATATACCTGATTTGGCTCAATAGTTTCTTGAACAAACCCTAACAAATCTACAATAATTGCTGAAAACATTATTCTTACTGGTGATTTTATTTGAATTTTATTAGAGAGATAATTTTTTTGCATTTCAAACTTGTTTTCGTCAAAGTTTAAAGATTTATCTGATTGTTTGAATGTTTTCAGATAATTTTTAAGGGAATTTTTTATTTGATCGAAAGTATAATATCCTTTGTTTAAACCATAATATTTTGTTATGTTCTTCTCACTAAATCCTATACAATAAGGAGAACTTTCACTAATATTTATTACAAAATTGTCAGAATAAAAACCGCTTAAACCGATAAAATAATTTGATTCTTCCTCTAAGTGTATAGGATGTTCCAAGTTTAAAACTAATTTAGAGCTTTCTGAAGTCAACTTGAACAGCTTCATTTTCGCAAGCGTTGCTTCAAGATGAAAATCTTCTATTTAAATAGAGAAATTTTTAAAGCAAAAAGATCAGATAAAACTTCAAACGTTTGAAGAAAATAAGAAAGATCAACCAATCAGATTGTTAATTGTTGGTTCAAGTGGATGTGGAAAAACAACTTTACTATTGAATTTTATCTACAATAGGTTGATTCCTTATTCCAATTTGTATGTTTTTAGTAAATCTTTAGAACAAGACGCCTATAAAAAATTACAAGAAAGATTTGAAAATATTGAGAAAAACTTAAGCAAAAAGGTATCACATTTTTATAATGCTTCTGAGGACATAGTTCCATTAAGCGAGTGTAAACCCAATTCGTTAATCGTTTTTGATGATTGTATTTTGGAAAATCAGGACGTTATTAAGGAATATTTCGTTATGTCTCGTCACAAAAACATATCTTGTATCTATCTTTCCCAATGCTTTTCAAAGGTTGATAAACAAGTTATAAGAAATAATCTGAATATGTTGTGTATTTTTAAGCAAGATGATCACTATTCGAGAAAGATTTATAACAATTATGTGGGATCTGATATGAGTTTTAACCAATTTAATGAGCTGTGTGATAAAATTTGGAAGGAAGACTACGGATTTTTAACTATTAATCTAACTTTGAAGCCTAAAAATGGTAAATATTTGAATAAATTTTCTAATATAAATGCTGCTCAGTGGTCTGGCAAATCTACTTGATAAAATATTTGTTACAATTATTTTTACATTATCTTTACTTTTTATTTACATTATGAAAACAACTGAAAAACGGTAAATCTGTTCACGTTTTACGTTCCACGTTCACGTTTTACGTTCCACGTTCACGTTTTTACGTTCCACGTTCACGTTTTACGTTCCACGTTTCGTGTTCCACGTTTCAAAATTTTCCTAAATAAATGGTGAACGTAACTTCTGAAGAAGCGAAAAAACTTGATCAAATCGAAAAGAAATTAATCAAAGAATTTAAAGAACAGATTCGAATTGATGAAGAAGAACAAGAACTTATTCAAAAAATTAATCAACCTGTAACTTCTGCAATAAAAAATGTTGAGGGCAAAATTGAAAATGTTTTAAGCGATAATCAAAATTTAATGAATTTGGTTCCAGTTGTACGACAATTTGCCGATATTTCGATTCCAGAATCTGAGTTTGAATTGCCAAAATTACCATCTTCAACACCATTTAGACCTCGAATCATTGAAGACTCTACCATAGTTGAACCAATAAGTCCTGGAACAACGGATATAATAATTGGTGAAATTGGTAAAAAATTTCTTCCTAGAGCGAAGGATGATAAATTTGGTTTGTATTGGGATAGAAAAAAGAAAAGTTTTATGATTGGAAATTTACCCGTTAATTTTGAACAAAATGATATAATTATTAATGAAAAAATGTACGAAGGTACTCAAGGTTTATGGAGATTATTAACAGACAATGACGTTCCAAAAGATAATTTATATTCTGAAGAAGATTTGAAAAAGTATACAGAAATTTTATGGGAATCTGACTCAATTTAAAAAAATAATGATCCATCTACTAAGAAGCCTAAGTCAAGTAGAGGTAAAAAATATATCAATTTGATTAAACCAATTTGGGAAAAACGAATCGAAGGATCAGGTGTAAGAAAATACAATGATAATAAGATTGAGTACAGATATATCGACGATTTGACAAAACTCGATGGAATTATAAATTATATTTATGCTCAAGAGAAGGCTGGAAACAACAATTTTTTGAACGAAAAGAAAGCGATTAAAGATTTTATTTCGAACAAACTTGACGAAATGATTGAAAAACCTGATGGAATTAAATATTTAAAACGAATTTTGCCGGCAATAAGTTCATCTATGATTGAAGGTAGCGGAATTTTGAATGATTTTATCAACAATTTACCTTTTGAATTACACGTACCAACTTATCAGTATCTGGGGCCTGGCACAAAACTCGAAAAAAGACTACAAAGAGGAGATCCTGGTATAAATAAATTAGATCAAGCTGCTATGGAACACGATATTTTTTATGCAAAACATAGTGACACAAATTCCAGACATATAGCAGATAAAGTTTTGCAAGATAAGGCAATGGATAGATTTTTATCAAAAGATGCTAGTTTAGGTGAAAGATTTGTTGCACTTCCAACAGTTGGAGCAATGTTTTTGAAGAGAAAACTAGGAATGGGAATTGAAGAGAACTTGAAATTTTAACTATATAAATGGAGGTGAACGTAAATTTCAGCAAAAATCAGAAAGAAAAAATAAAATCCGCTTTTAAGAAAAAAATACCCGTTAGTATTCAATTTAAAATAGATCAACTAAAAAATGGCGAAGATAAGATATTTTTAACAAATAGACAATACAATAAACTCGAAAAACATAAGAAAAACAATAAAGGAACCAGAATAGAATTTTCTTATAATCAGTTGAAAGAACTTAAAAATGGTGGACTTTTGAAAGATTTATTAGATTTTGGAGAAAATATTCCAGTTGTTAAAAATGTTGTTCCTTATGTTCGTAAAGCTGCTCCAATCGTTAAAAAAGATGTGATTCCTATTGTTCGAAACATTTTAAATTGGTTAGATAAAGAGTTGGAAGATGTTACAGGATCTGGATTAGATGAAAAAACTTTGAATTACGTGAAATCAAACATTGAAAAAAAAATTTAAACCTTTAACATTCGGGGAATTGGAAGAAATCTGCAAAAATATTAAACATTTTAGAGGAATCTTCATGAGAGATACATTACCTGAAAAAGTTAAGAAATTTGAATGTGGAATTGTGAATTTAGACTCGATTATGGGAAGTGGAACGCATTGGATTTGCTATTATAAAAATGATAAGATTGCGTTTTATTTTGATTCGTATGGAAGAATTGAGGACAAACCACCTATAGAATTGATTAAATATTTGAAAAAATCAAGCGTTTACTACAATGATTCTCAGATTCAAGACTATAAAGATCCCCCAATTTGTGGTCATTTATGTGTTTTTGTGTTGAATGAACTGAGTGATGGTAAAGATTTTAAAGAAGTTGTTAACAAATTATTGCTTAATAAATATGGATTCACAAAATATTTTTGACGTATTTGGAACACAAATTATTCAAAATGTAGATAATAGTTTGAATTTTGATAGTTTGAGAAATGAGTTTGATAACAAGTTAGAAAATGTATTACAAAACCTTCCAGATTCAGATATGTTTGCTGTCGAGATTGAAGATTTTAAAGCAGAATATGATAACAAACTTGCAAATTTCATGAGTTCAAATGAAGTTGCTGATAAAATAAAAACATTGGAAAAAGAAGTTGATGATGGTGTAAAAAAATTATTTACCAATTTAATGTCTCACATCGAAAAAGCTGATGAAATTACTGAAGCGATCAAAGTTGAAAAGAATTATGTTAGTTTGGCTAATAAGAAAAGAATTGTCGGTGTTCGACCTGGTATTGACAAACATGATGTTGTTGTTAAAGAACAAATTTTAAAACCTCTAAAATTATCAGAAAACATCGATATTGTTGATTTACATGATCCGAATGTTAAAAATGCCTTAGATTTTAAAGGAAAAAGAATTAGCGGTGTTAGTAAAGGAATTAATCCATTTGATGTTGTTGTAATGATTCAATTATAAGATCCTATTAAAATGTTTAATGAACTAAAACAAAATTATGAGAATCATAAACAGCATGTTAAAGATTTTACGACAGAAGTCTATGATAAGTTAGAAGCCAGAAATAGAAGATCAGTAGACGATGTTGGTGAAATTAATGAAAAACTTACTAAATTTAAAGAGTCTTTTGATAAGTTTAGTTTAGATGCTACGAAAACTTTTGAGAATATTGGTCATAAATTTGTTGAATACAATGATTCTTATGCTGTCAAATTTCAAAAATTAGAAAAAAAACTTAATAATATGGAGGAAGATCTTACTGAAATAGGTATTCGCGTAGGGTTTTATGCATGATAAAATTTCCTTATATAAATGGCGCTCATATACTGTGTGAGGTGTAAGGCAAAAACTGAAACAAATGATATAAAATACTATGCAAATATCAATGGAGTTAAGAGAATTTCTGGAAAATGTGCTGAATGTAACGCAAAAAAGAGTCAATTTATAAAAACTTGAAATTTTTTCTTAATAAATAGAGATGGCGGGACATTACAGTGCTTTCGATCTTTTTATAATGCAACACGAAAGAGATTTGAAAAAAGAACATTGGGATGACATTTCTCAAAAATATGAATTATCCGAAGATATGATGAGATTATACGTAAACAAATTGAATTGGTATAACATTGCAAAATATCAAAATCTGTCCCCAGAGTTCATTCAAGAAAATATACATTATCAATTAAAAGATCATATGTCTGTTCTTTGTCTCTATCAACACTTGAGTATAAAGTTTTTGGATGAAAATAAAGATACAGTTGATTGGAACAATATTATAGATAGCGGTTACTATCCTGTGCAGATTTTATTGAAATATGTGACCGAGATCGCAAAATTTAAGGAACAGAATCCTGAATATGACGAAGTAGATCATTAAAAAATGACTAAAATCTTTTCTTATCGACTTATACATGATGTTTAAAATTTCTCTTATTAAATGGTGGACTACAAAAAGTATTCAGGCGATATTGAAAGGGCGGAGTTTAAAAATTTCTATCCAATTAGTAAACAACATTTGAATGAACCGAATAAAAGAACTGAGTTTAATATTGGTTTTGGAGATAACTTTTGCTCGTCTAACTTCCAGTTTTATATTTCTGGAACTTTAACAAAACAAGATGGTCAAGCGTATCTTGGAACTGATAATGTTAGATTAATCGATAATTTTATACCGTTTTTTTTTTCTAAGATTGAAGTAAGAAAACACAATAAATTGATAGAAGAAGTCGAAAACTGTGGCCAATTAAGCACAATTAAAGGAACTATTTGTTATTCCAAAAGTGATGTATTTTCAAACAGTTTTGAATCAACTTTTAAATTTGGACAGTTTGAAGCGGTCGGTGATTTAGCACATTTCGGCTTAGGATTTTTTGAAAATGTTACTATTCCGATCTATAAAGGAGGATTTTATCTAAGTTTTATAAGAGCAGAAGACGATGATGTGATTCTGAAGACTGCAACTGGAAATGTTATGCCTGTTGATGGCAAAATTACAATTAACGAGTTTTTCATTAGAGTTCCGATGATTGATTACAAAACCACGAGTAAAATTCAGTTGATTGATGAAATTATAAAATCTCAAAACATCACGTTTAATTTTCTAGATTGGCAATGTATTGAGCAAAAAGGTATTTCCGGAACAACTTATTCGTTCGATATCACAAATATTTATAGAAATATCTTCAATCCCAAGTTCGTTATCATTGGTTTTCAAACAGATAGACAGAATAATCAAGAAAAAAATCCTTCAAAGTTTGATAGTTTGGATGTAAAAAATATCAGAGTAAAATTGAACGGTTCTTATTATCCAGATGAATTACAAAATTTAAACATTTCCGGTGGTCTTTTCAGAATCATGTATCAGATGTATCAAGATTTTAAGAAAGTTTACTACAAAAATATGGAAATGTATTACAACCCCAAAGAATTTATAGCAAATAGACCCATTTATGTCATTGATACAACAAAGAGTTTGACAAATATTTCTAGTTCAAAGAACGATATAATTATCAATATGGATTTTCAAAATGCTGTTACAAACGCGATTTGTTATGTGGTTGTGGTTTCTGAGAAATTTTTAGCCTATGATGTGATTAAGAACGATATTAGAGAAATTCAGTAGTTAATGATGTTCATATTGTTCTCTTTCATTCCTTCTAAAACTTTAAAAATATACTCTTTCGCTGATGAAAAATCTCGATTTCTTCCGTAATAATCTTTGTAATCATAGACAAAATATCCTAAATAGTTGAATAATAAAATAAAATCATTTCTTTTTATCTCGGTAGTTGAAATATAAACATAAACATTTGCGCTGAAAAATTTATATCTCGGCAGACTTAGTTCCATAGCTTCCATTTATTCTTTTTGTAAATGGAAGAGTATAATGCCAACTGTTACAAGTGTTATAATAGAGGAGAAATTATTGATAAAAGATTAGTTTGTAGAGATTGTAATTTAATTTTGTATGAAAGACCTAAACCTAAGAAATTTCGAAATAAGCTAACACATTTGAATAATCTGCTTAGAAAATTACAATATGGAGATAAGAAGCAAACAAAATTTGTCTCAGAATTTAGAAAAAAGAACAAAAATTTTTACTTATCTCTTGGAACCGTTGACAAAATTATTTTCCTTTTCAAAGAATACATTAGGTTTGTAGGTTTAAATACACACGTTTATTATGAGAAGATTTTACCTATAATCTTTCACTATTTAGACATTGAATTTGACTACGATTTTAAACCTGAAATCTTTGATGATTTTATAGTACATTTGGAGAAAGTAAATGAAGAACCTCGTGAAAAGAATGCGGTTTTACTCACATTCTCCCCGGTTTCTCGAGTGATTGTTAGCAAATTTCATTATTTCCGTTTATAGATCTTTTATTAAGATTTCTGGATTTTTTCATTAAAACAGCTTATAAATGTAGAAGCAAACATTGAACAGTAAAACAGCTATAGATTCGGTTAATTTTTCATTCGTGAGTTACAGATTAGTTTATTGTCCTTTAAACAGTATTTTACGTTGATTTTCTGACTGTCCCAAAAGTGGTCTAGAACCCCTTACTGTTTGATTTTACAGATTCGTTTATTGTCCTTTAAACAGTATTTTGTATGGAATTTCTGTCTGTCCCAAAAGTGAGCTAGAACCGCCATATTCATATCTACTTATATATATATAATATATATATATATATATATATATATATATATATATATATATATAGATATACATATATATATATATATATATATATATATATATATGTTAATAACTATATATATTATTTGGTGTATATCTTTATATATATATATATATTTCTTGTGTGCGTGAGTATGGGGCAGAATTCCTCCTAAATGGGTGGACCGATTTTAATGAATTTTTGTGTGTGTCTTATCAACATCTGAGAATGGTTTAGATTCACAATTCGGTCCAATTTTAATTTTGTATATAAATAATTTTTTTATTTATAAAAAAATTGTTGTTGATCTTGGAATATTTTACATTGGATCTGCCAGACTGTGCTACGACACGTAATACAAAGTTAACTGTTATTTAACAGCTGTTTACACTTTCAGCTAAGTTCAACAAAGAGGCAGAAAAATATGCTTACATTTAAATTGTAGAAAATATTACGATATTATAAAGTGCTTGATCAGTAGTGTAATGCAGATTGCAAAGATGAAGTTTCACCAATTGTTCTATGTAAACATTATAATATTAGAACACAGCCATAACGTTTTTCTATTTCCAGGTTTTCCCGAGAGTTTGTGCTGCTATCAAATTTGTGTGTTGTTTTGTAACATCGTGTAATTATTGTGTGAGTGCTAATTGTAATAATACATTAATAGAGATTGAAGATGTTTTACGTGCATAAAAAACTATAGTTATTGGTCGCATAACCTCAAAATAACCAAAGTAGCACACAAATCAAAAGGTTGTGTTTCTATGTGTGAATAACTATTGTTAACAGTTTAGATAATCAAGTTTTAAACTAATTGTATTTAAAATAATTTGTTGTAATTTACATTTTTAATCTGCAGTCAACATTGGTCACATAAGTTCAAATTAAGTAGCATACAAATCACATGTGTGAATAACTATTGTTAAGAGTGTAGGAATTGGGTTTAAATTAAATTCTGTTGGCCAGTTCCGATACTATACTGTAATTTTAAATAACTTTAATAAAATTCGGTAGTTTAGATAAGCTAATCAGAAATATCAATAATTCGATTGTGATGGTGGCCGCTTATTAAACTTCAGCCTTTAAATAACTATAACCTAATTCGGATCGTCATTTTAGTAGTTTAGATAGGCTATTCTGAAATATCAATAATTCAATTGTGATGGAGGCCACTTATTATACTTCGCCTATACCATTCAAACGTTTGCAATTTCCAATCCGCTTGGCATTTTCTATGACTATTAATAAGTCAAAAGGTCAAACAATGACAGTTTGTGGTTTAGATTTAGAAAATCCATGCTTTTCTCACGGCCAGTTATATGTTGCGTGTTCCAGGGTCGGAAAACCATCTAATTTGTTTGTGTATACTCCTGAAGGATTAAAAACAATATTGTACATTCAATGGCAATACGTTAAATTAAGTTGTAAATTGAAAAAATAAACCTGTTATAAAATAGTTTGTTTCAAATTTTTTACCTTCAGTTTAAATAAGTTTAAGTTTTCATTTAAAACATCCTCTACATTTCACTTCACTCATGTTATACTCACACACTATCGGTTGGTCGAAATGTGATTAAATGTACATATAATGAAGTTAGATATTTTAATAACTTTTTAATAGACATTTTTATCAAAACAGCCCAGATTGTTACAGATTAATCAAAGTTTAAAATTTTCGAATTAAAGACGTGTATTCAGGACAACGTCTGTCGTGTCTGCTAGTATATATATATATATATATATATATATATATATATATATATATATATATACACTAAATAACACACATTTACCATTTACGAACTGCGTAAAGTCGTATGAAGGATTTAAAAATGTAGGAGTCTCATATGATACGCTCTAATTAAAATGAATATTGACAGATCACTTTTGATTAGGTTAGCAAAGGAGCTATAAACACAGCAATGTATCACTAACCATATTTTTTAATGTTAAAACTTCTAAAACTATCAGGCGAAATGTGTGGATACTACTAAAATACTCTAAGCACTTATTATTCATGACATTTCAAAACATCTATGAGTACACTTTTGAGAGACGATTCAAATGCCACAAAACAGCCTCCTGTCAATGCTCTGTTGCCCTGTCTCACTCGCTGTAACGCTATTTATTGCCGCGACCACCAGCAGCGTGTCCCGTGGGAAATTTAGAGCTCTCGAAACAATACAATATCCACCCATGGTGGCAGTTTTGTGTGGATTTGACAATTTGAATCATTTGACAAAATTTACGTTTATCACACATTAAGAATATTGAAGTAATATGTGGTCAATAAAGGACTTCAATATATTTACATGTGTGTAATACGTACATAAAATTGTCTTTTGCACTTATTTGTTAATAGGTATATATCACCATCAGATTTTTGACAGTAGACGGAGCATTAAATGCAGGCACTGCCACACCTAAATTTCAAAAATCAACACCTTGGCCATGAATAGAGTTATATATGTACCACTTTCAAGTCTGTGAGACTCGAAAAATAATTTTCCCCGGGTCATAGATTATGATAACAAAAATATTATTGATAAAACATTTACTTTAGTTTAATGATTTATTGATAGTGCTCAACTAATCATTTTTAATATTAATTTATGTTATAAATTACAAAGCAAAATTAATCTTAGAGTATTAAGAGCTAATCGCTAGAATGGCTGCATCATTGTTAGTTTTGTAATTTATTGGCTGAAATCTACAAAAGGTTTATAGAAAAGAATTATAAGATAAGTTTTCCGGAATAGTTAATAGTTTACTAATAATTTTTATTTTTCAAAACCCAAATTTAACTAACCCTAAATAGCTGTATAAACCTTCTGCTAAATTCGATCACAGAAGCTTAGTTTACATTAATTTTATTTTTAATTAAATGTACAGTGGTTGATCAATAGTTTAATGTAAATAACCAAAACGTAGTAACAATTTATTTTTTACATAAGATGAATTTAAACGATCTAGTGCGTTATTTAAACAATGTTATAAAACTCATCTTTATGATCAAACCTGCGAATGTTCGTTCTGATATACTCGAAAATGGTTGGCTTCCTTGACATTATGTATGACATGTTTTATATAGGCCTACCTTAAGAAAAATCAGGGAGGTGGGCACAACCATATCTCAACGAATTATTGTTTCCTAGACAGAAGTTTTAAACACAAAAAGACTTTAAATCACAAAAACTATCATAAATTATAAATTTGTAAATGTTGCATTAACTTTGTATATAGAGTGTTGCATTAACGTCTCTACACTTCCCCTTATGCTGTTAGCAGAACAGATGCGATTGAAAGAGATACTTTTTTGACCGAAGTAGTCCTTTTAACTTAAGCTATGTATAAAATTTCTTGATTGGTATAAAACAAACCAAACAAACTATAGAACCATAATTGTAGACTGGAAGTAAATACCTTCAATGAAGGTTAGCTTACGCACGAGTCTTAACTGTGTATTAGTATATACAGAATTTTCAGCAACATTAAAAAAAATAAAATCCAACATAAATTAAAACGGCTGACAAAAGTCACTTTTCAGTCATGCGTCATACGACTTATATTATCTTCATAGTGGCAACAAGAGAAACTCTCCTTAAACATTATAAGTACCTTAAACTGAAAGTAAACTACAAAACCTGAGATTCAAACTTTAAGAAAGAAGAAGGTTTTGCAACTTTTGTATTTCATTCATGCGAGCACGTACACGTGTATGAACTGAAATAGAAACCATTATAAATACGGTTCAATTTTAGAATCTATGAACCATGGCCACTCTAATAGTAAGTACCTGATATAATTATACTCCTGTTTGAAAGATATCATGTAGGTTCAACATAAATTATCGTAAACAATTTCACTGAGAATGCTATGCTATATCATGGGTAAATGCTAGTTTAGTACATTATTGTTAATTTATAATCAATTTTCAGCCTTTAATGATGTAAATAGGTATTTTACATGATAATATTTACATAAACTTTATATAAATCTGCATTATTATCTTTAACTGCAGTTTTATACATTAAATGGTTGATTGCAGTACTTTAAAAACATAAATATAGCAAATTCTACAGATATATACGGTACATTTAATTTTCGTTCCTTTCAAATAATTATCCTCAGCTGTTTTGACAAAGCTAAGATTGCTTGAGGCAGATTCGCGGCTTAATCCTTCCCGCAGATTATCTTCCTTAGTGTGGGATTTGGGTTTGCCAAGTAAACATTATAGGGAAAGTTAAGATTCTAAAGTAGTAGTACTTGTCTTACATATGATTCTATCCAAATTTTTCCATTCTAAACCTATTAATTAGTTGGTGAAAATTGTAAATTTAAGCTAATGAGACCGTACATTTTTTTATCAACTTATCAGTGATCATATTATTTCATATAGTTTACTATTTACCTTTTACTTTTTATTTATAGTTTTTAAGTACAGTTTTCAGCTTATATTTCGCCTCTGAATGATTCTGTTTACACAGAGGTGTTCTTCAGACAGTCAGTACTACAACTAAAACAGCTGTTACTTTGTTGTAGAAAAAGAAAACAAAGTATATAAAGATTTCTTTTTTGGTGTGTTACTCATATTATTTATTTATAATAATACTTGTGTAGTGTTTTATTCTAGGGAAAAAAGGAGGGTACTAAGATGCGATTGAAGAGGTGCCTGACAGATTACGTGTTTCAGAATGATAAACACAATAGGCTAGCCCTTACTCTCCTTCTTGTCATTATTCATTGTTTAAAGCTTATAAACTGACTACATATCGTCAAAGATTAGTTTTTATTGTTATGACTTGTGTCTTTTTATTGACTACTCTTCAGTGATAACACCTGCGTTCAATATGTCCTATCTGGCCTTAAGCTGTTGTCGGGTACGATTAAAATTTTTGGTAGCATTCCATTTTACTACTTGGTACTGTAGTTGCCCAGTGATAACTCTATTTTACTCTATTAAATACGGCTTCTGTAGTGTCTTGTACACTTACTTTTAAATTACCTTTCATCTAGGTTTATTTATGAAATATAAATATTCTTGAAACAATTTTCTATTATATATTTTACTATGATTTATTTTTTATTATTCTTTGTCTTTTACTGTATGCTAGGGCTAATAGTTAGTTCTCTAGATTGATGAGACGATTAGTTTCTATATTTCTGAAAACTTTATTATGTGAACAACAATTGAGTTTTTTATGCTGTCCCAGGGACAGTTGTGGGTCAAATTGGAATGAAAAATGCCAAATGGGAACCGTGTTATTTAAAGTCTCAGTCTGGATGGACAAAGAACATTTTAATTGTAAATATTTGAAGGTAGAGGGACGGGCTTTAGTATTCTGTTTTCTATAGGAAACTCCCGAGTTTGCATATGGACCAGGTGGAGGTAAACAAATACCTGGCTAGCTGTCATCGTTTTGATAAAGATAGAAAAGTTAAACCACAAACTTCGTTCTTCCTGCTCTAATATCTAAATCTAATTGAACACATATTTATCAATGTATTATTTATTTGTTTATAATGATTCCCTAATTGCCAAAAAATTTATGTTATTTATGTGATGTATTTACATAAGAATCGTTAATGAAATTGGGTAGATTTTAAAAATGATTTGTATTGAATTGATTGTTGATTAATGTTGGTGTGCTGCATATTTATTCGAAGATCTTCTTGTAAAACTGTAATTAATAATCTCTGTCTGAGCTTCAGTCAGAGAATTAACAAGTTTAACTTTGTAAAACAAGATTTTTCATTTAGAATTAATCTATCGAGTGTTCTCAAGTACCAATAAACAATTTTTAAATTCATATTTTTATAACGATCATTTAGTTTATCCTTTCAAGGAAATATAAAAGTATAACCCTTATGTAACCCCAAATAATTAATTTTACTAAGAATGCTACATGGTTACTGTTTTTCCTTTAAATTAATTAAAATTAGTTCATGTCTCTGGATTATAACTTTTATATTTGCTCTATTATGACATGCATTCTATAAATATTCCTAAGAGAAACAAAATAAACTTGAAACTGTAACTATTTTTATGTATGCACATTTGTTTCATACTGAGAATATAGCTGAAGAAGTGGGTAACAGCTAGTACCAGAGAGTTCAGGATTTCACTCCAATCTATTCGTTATATCCGAACTGTAAAAGACTTTATATGTAACTCATGAAATGCAAAATACAATTAACATGGGTAAATTAATAGAATAACATTTTATAAATATTACAGTATAAACGATCTCCTTTATATAATAAAATCATTAGTATAATGTTTATATCTGTACTTTTATATACAAATGTTATGGTGTCTGCGTGTGAGTGTCCTTTGGTGTGTATCATTTAGAAACTACTGGAGCTATTGTAATTAAAATTGAAATAGACATTCTTCAGGTCTCTGAGTTAAAATATAGGCCTATATATATATATTTCGAAATTCCTTTGGACTACGCCCCTCTTATATTATAGATTTATTTTTGGCTCAATCAACGGGTAATAATTTGTAAATTTTCTTATTAAATTAAGTAATATTTCTTATTCCTTTACGTTTATTGTATTGAATTAAAAATAATAACACAACATCTTAAAATTAATAATACTTCTTATTTCATTTTACCTAGATTACCTGTAAATTTGAGCAAACATTAAATATGCAGTGATTCAGTGTAATGCAGTTATCAAAGACAAATTTATAATCTCACTTTCAAAACAAATTTAATCTGTGTAGTAAAACACACGATTTACAGTGTAACATGTACATCTTAGAAGTTATGATAAGTGTTGCTTTGTGATTACGTTTATTGACCACATTAAGGTAAAAATGTATGTACTAATGCTGACACGATTTCCTTATTCTGTTATCTCCGAGGGAATGCCTTGGCTGAAACCTAACTGCTACAACATTCCTTGTTGTCTGGAACGGTTTAGGTAACGTCGTTGCTCATACATTCACAGTATTCAAGCGCTTTTCTACATTATTGATTTTGATTGATTCGCCGTTGTCATATTTATTCTTATATTACAATGTTCAGTACTAACAGAGGTTGAAAATATGTTTTTCATAATTGATTTCAGAACATATATTATTGTATGATAGGAAATGTACTAAAGGCATAAATTTATGACTATAAAATCATACATGTTTTACTCATACATTACTAATTAGAAACAATAAATAAATTGATTGATTTATGTAGTAAACCATACAACTATATATAACTTATATACAGGGTGATTGAAAAGTAAGTTGCACCCCAACTGAACTTTTTGGTTATTTGTGATTTATAAAATCTTGTTATGTTTAATCTGTGTAATCTTTGACACTCAGGGGAAAGGGTGTGGGGGACAACACTACGCTCCTTCATGTTAGATAAAAAGCTACATACTGATTTGAACAAAAATATTAATTTTATAATTAAAATATTCACATTTGAAAAATCCTAACATTCATTTTACTATAGGTTGATTTATCATATAAAAGAATATATGAAAAAGGAAAATAAAAACAAGAATATTTACGTTACATCTGATTCATCATAGATTGTATACTGGATGTAATGAAGAAAGTGTTTTACCTGTTTTTTAATGTGCAGTACATTTTATGAAATATGTGTATGTCTCTAATTATTAATTCAATGAATTTTTGTCAAAAAAAAGGATCACTAGCAAATGGGCATGTATTTAAGAAAATCTTATAGAACTATATATTTAGAAACATTGACCTTAATACGTCATCTTGAATCGGATCTTTATTGATATAAAATGTAATATAGGCAATACTTGGTAATGAATTGGGTAATGCACGCTCCAACATTGAAGCGAAATATTTAGCCTGACTAGTCAAACTGGAGTGTTGGGCCACCGAAACCCCTGGTATGGGCGTGTTGAGCCCCTGACATGGGCTTGTTAATCCCGCGGAACACTGGATGGGCGTTGTGAGCCTCCGACAGCTCCGCAGGTGCGTTGGAGCCCGCGGTACATCCGAAGGGCGTGTCGGGCCACCGATGTCGTTAATAACATATTAGGTTGTAAGGGGATGGACCATCATTCCATCCACAAGTTATCTGACACATAGAAATAGGTTTTGTGAGTTTAAGGATTCATTATGTTGCAGGATCACTACCTTATCAGAGGTACTCGTAGGAGTCGTGTTGTTATGGATATTATGGTTTGCCAGCCAACTGGGGATAACAGAGTCATGACAGGTATGCCGATCTTCGGAGCCTGCTACTAGACCTCGAGTACTTCAACGGAGGTTAGGGAACTTACGGGGGTTACAATTCGATCTCAGGACTGTACCTGACGAGATCGTTGTTCGATACCCAGCTCGGCCATGTAGCTACAGGTCCAGTGAGTGAGTTAGGAAACTACAAGTTGTAAATATTAAGTTTAAGGAAATAGAACTCTCCTGTATATATTGTACATAACAAGTAATAAAACAAACCAGTGATTCATTTAGACTGTTTTGCTCATTTTAATTTAGTAACGCAGGATAGAATCCTTTTACAAAAGACTAGTGCGGCGGTTGGGTTTTTTCCGCAGGATAGAACTGTTAGTGCCAGAGGGAAAACTCCCTTACAAAACTAAAGAGCTAAATTCGCAGTAACCAAATGGTAACTGATGCAGCACTTTATTCGCTGGTTAGTTCATTATTAGGCGAAGATATCATTGCCTCATTTGCATATTTACTACCATTTCTGCATTTAAATTAGGAATTTAATCGAGAATCGTTGTTTAAATAACATCGCGTATCAATTTTCCTAATTTTATTCACTAAGGTGTGTTTTTAATTTAAGACTATTACATTAACCACTAATTATTTAATATAAGTAAATAGTAACAATATTTTATAGCGATAAGATAATAAGAGCAGTTTCGTGGTGACCCTATTGTAGACAAAGCAGACGGTTCCGTCTCACTAACCGTTTTACTTCCTGATATTTCAGAATGTGAAATTTAACACTCCTATGCTTCATTACTTAAATATACAAATAAAATTACTTAAGACAAATGAATCGTGGAAATTAAAATATGATTTTAAATCCTCTGAGAAATACATATTTATAATTTTTCAATATTCCGATGTCCTATAAATATTAAATTTCACATACAAGTCTGTCATGACTAACCATAAAAAAATCTTTTTAGTAGAAAGTGACTGCCCAGAAAAGTATGTTGTAAAAGAATTACACCCATTTGAGAACATATAATTTTGCCAATATAGCTTTTATAGACAGATGTAATGTCAAATGCAATCGCCATGGGAGTATTATTCTAAAACTTACTTATGCATGTATTTCCTTAATCGGGAGAACAACACCAATGTTATTAATGCATTTGAGTACCTGATACCTCAATATGACTACAAAGGCTATAGATAGACTGAAGTAATATTCTTTGATTTACATGAATGTATGTTTTATTGATTGGGGGAACAATGGAAATGTTACTACTTCACTCAAAATACCCTATACCTCAAGTAGATTATAAAGCGTGGGACACACATTTTGATTGAAAGGACCTTTCCCTCCATACTACGTTTATATTATCTTGATCGGGCAACAAGGCAATCACTATTACGTCACAGGGATTACCACCGGAAATAGGCAATCTGAGCAGAAATTATACGATTGTGATTAAAGTAGGATTCTAACATCTACGTTTATATCTACTTAGTATCATTACTTTTAAATATTTTATGTAATAAAATGCCTTTTAAACCTGTGTATTGCTTTATGATTCAAATAGCAATTACCCGCTGCTTTGCAAGCAGTTTTGTAGGTTTTGCATGTGTATGCGAACTTCTGATTCGAGCGAATTATATTTCTGACCCCCAATTTTGAGTTTGCCTCGCAGTAATTAATAAGAAAATTGCTCTCTCTCTCTCTCTCTCTCTCTCTCTCTCTCTCTCTCTCTCTCTCTCTCTCTCTCTCTCTCTCTCTCTCTCTCTCTCTCTCTCTCTCTCTCTCTCTCTCTCTCTCTCTCTCTCTCTCTCTCTCTCTCTCTATATATATATATATATATATTCTTCACAAAGATTGAAATAAGTCTAATTTTAGGCCGTATTTGAAATATTTACCCTATTTAACGGAGCACAGGGTATAAGATCATTATCATGTACATCGTATTTGTAGGTTCCTATTACAGTAAATTAGATATTTTATAAAAAACCCCAATTACTGAATATATTTGTTAATTAAATCTGATAAAGTTCGAATCATTAGTTTGAACGACTTTTAATAATAATTTAAAGAAATATATACGGAATACTGGTTAGAAGCTAATATAATAATATATTATTTCTGTTCTAAACATCGTAAATGTAACAAAGTCATTCCTTTCTTAATTTATGCGTTTAATTATACAACAAGAATTTACTGTCACTTTTTTATAAAAATACAAATCCTTGTAGATTGGTGTCTACTCTTTATAAAGGGTGCCAAAGAACTAAATTTAGGAAATCAAAATTTTTCTAGACATTAGGTTCAATGGGTAATAAAGAAATCAAGTGGTTCGGATTGTTGTTTTTATCATAACCTAACACTTTACTAGAATCTTATTTTGTACTACAGTAACTTGTTTTTTACAACCTACATGAATGATCATATTGTTTACTTAATCAAAAGTTTTACAGGTAATGCAAACTTATATAAGGAACCACTTCTGAAATGTGTTATGAATCAATACAGAAGGTTGAAAAATATGTTATTGTTATGGTACAACATTTAATGAAAGGGTGATTCTGCAGCTCAAAGTATTAGAACAAATTCTTCAAAAGTACAATAAGTCTACTTTATTGTACAATAATTAAGACGAAAACTCGTTGGAAGTCTACATATTATTGAGAATATTATTTAATAGAGATAAATTATATTTGTATCAGAATTTAGCAATCTTGTGAAGACGTTGTTTTTGAATAGCCTATGTTTTCTCTGAGGAGTATGTTTAGAAATTCAAGGTTTCAATAAACTAAAGAAATATTAAACTTAATCACTTTAAAATATAGAATGTGTATTATACTTAGATCTTAACCATTACCGTTTAAGATCAAAAATTAAACTATATATATATATATATATATATATATATATATATATATATATATATATATATATAAATGACATCGCATTACTTCTATTAACTCCTTTTAAAGCTTCTTATTAATGATGGATTATCTGAAAGGATAGTAGGAAGACTGACATTTTGCATCTCTATATATGACAAACTTATATCACTGCGTTTTAAGGATTGAAAAGTACACGGTTCCTTTAGGTGTAAAATCCCCTAATACATAAGGTTTATTGTGTTAGAGTATTTGAGACCTTTGAATAAGAGTAAATTTCAACCCTCAAATTGCTCTGTTCTATTTTTGTATCATATAAGTATTGAAAGTGTCTTAAATTCTTTTACAGAGCGTAAGTTTGTTAATTCACAATTATTTTATGATTGAAAATTTACTTTAAAATTTCTTGATATTCGTGAATGTATGTCCAGCTCTGAAGTATTAGAAGTATTATGAGTTTAAAGAGTAATAAACCATATTTAAATAAAAATTATTTTTAATACTATCAACCCTTAGTTTATGCACCGATTTTCTCTTTAACATTATATTATTATTATTATTAATCATATCGCCGAATATTTTGTATTTTATAATTTCTAATATAGATCTATGTAAAGTTCACTCTACAATTCAAAAGCAGGTGTTAACCATTATGATGCGTAGAGAATAGTGCACTTATTGTTGAGAGGCTTTGTGTTGTAACAAAGCTTGTTCACTGAACCGCTACTTTCTCGCTGCTATTCATATATATGACAATTCTGTAGTAAACAAAGGTATGTTATATAAACTATACTCGTACAAGACGTAACATATCTGTCCTTTATTATTTCTTATTTATTTTAGAGTCTTCCATACACTACAATAGTTTGCAATTATATTGTGAAATAATAGTCAACTTTAAATATTTATATAACTTCTAAAGTAGTTTACAAATTAAGCGATACATTTTTTTACATGAAATTTAACTTATCATACAACTAACGTAAGATAATTAAGATTTAACTACGTCCTTATGTTACGTACTTATCGTCACACGTATTCAAATTTGTACGATTCGAGTCTGCTAAACATTTTCAATACATTTAAAACGTAGTAATAATATTCCATCCTTAGTAGGGTTTAGTAAATATATACCTACGTACTGAAACTTAATATTAACTTACCTTATAAGACGCCTAAGAAAAATGCTAAAACATCTCAGTATTGTTATAGGGTTAGCATTTATTTGACAAAGTCTGTTCCTACTCTCTAATTCACAGTTCAACTTTTGAATGTGTATTTACTATAAATTCAGAGATTTTAAACCATCGTTGGTGCTAATATAATAATAATGCATTTACTATTCTGTACACTACCAGTCCCTTTTGACCGAATAATGGATAATGGATGCAATCGCTGTTTGTTAAACGTATTATATAAATACTTTTTGTGTATTTATACTGGATCAACTGTTTTAAATAGAGGATGAAAATTAAGTCCTTAATGGCCAAGATATATTCAAAAATGATCGAGATATTGATTTACAATCCCTACCATAGCTGAACTAGTTTTTTTTAATGATAAATATGTTTCCCCATTTTTTCAAATGTAGTAGAGTGAATTACTGTAAATTTTCAAATTGCAATTGTGGCATTTAACTTTAATAGTAAATTAAAAACAATATATTAAAATGTTAAAATAATATAAAAAATTTCAAAAATAAATATTTACTATAAATTGATATTTGGCTACATTTTAAAAATTACTAAATTAAAATTGGCCTTTAAGAACTAACGCCGTGTCAATTAAATAAAATTAAAACTCTCTTGGGTACTGAAAAAAATCTTTACAAATTTATACAATTAAAAGGTTCTTAACTTTTTATGTCACATTTAATACAATTAATTTATTATTCATAATATTTACAGTGTAAAACGTTAATTAATAAACGTTGGCAAATTAAAAATGTAAATAATTTTCAAACAAGTTAGCCATAAATGCTATAATTTTTTTATCCACTTAAAGTTTAACAAAAACTAGTAAACTTACAAAAGGTGAGTATGTATTCAATTAGAGGGTCATTGAAAAGAACTATACGCTCGCTGTTGAAATGCTGCAAGAGTCTGATAATGTGGGTCAGATGATGGCATCTCCTTCAGATTTCTCTGCTACTAAAACCATTTTTACGAGCTTTTTGAAGTTAATAACAATAAATTTCAAGAATTTGGATATGAAGCAGATCATTTTAAGGTGATGAATATGCATGATTTGCAAAAAGATTTGTTTTAAGATACAGATAGTTGTATTATGTTCAGCTGCATATTTGCATATTTACATCGATAATTAAAATTAAATTATGAGATTACAACTAAAACAATGAATTTGTAATAGTGTTAAATCGTTTTACATCAACTCAGATTGTATTGTAACAGTGAATATTTTAAACTCCAGGTATTCCAGCTCTAAACCAAAGGAGTTTGCGCAATATGAAGAGTAATGAAACAAACAGTAAAGTTTGTGTGTTTTTGGAGAAGCATTAACGTGAATGGTCATTTATATGTGCATGGCGACGTATACAATTAGTTTACCCAGTTCTTCTCCAAGTTTTGGCAGCATCCGTCTTGTATGAAATAAGTATTTCTAGTATTGACGTCAGCGAAATTTCATTCGAATCGTTGTAATAATGAAACTATATTGAGTAAAGGTAAGTCAAAGAGTGGACCAGTAAAGTTTCTAAAGCATTCGTAAAATATACTCTGAAGTTATTCAGTAATTTAAGTCTTATTCTGCATATAATTTGCATCAAGAATCAAAATGTCTTATATAAATTATTGTTAAAAACAAAACAAAAACATTTAATTATAATAAAAATAGCATAAGTATCAATTCTGTTCCAGTTAGTATCAAAGGTACATATTTCAAACGTAACACCCATCACGTTGGAGTTTCTTGTTTGCACCTAAAAGTTTCCAAATAATATTGCGATAAATAGTATACGGTATCTTAGGTGATCAGGAATAGATCTTTCGAATAAAAGTAAGATATAGGCTACGATCATGAAAATTGTATAGCGACGAGCAAGACAAGAATGCGCATGTGACAAACAAATAATTAAGATTGTAAAATTCTGTATATTATTATTCTGTGTATGTATATACATACATATATACGTAAAACAATTATGCGTAGAGAAAAATTGGTTTGTAGCTTATCGTTAAACTTTATATTTTCTCGATAATAATGAGAGAGCAGACCAATTTTTCCCTTTCCAGAAACATATAAACAACATTATTTTGATAATCCCTTTATGATACGTAGTTTATTAGAAGATTAGTCGTTTTTCCAAAACAGCCTTAGCCCAGTCCTGTCCCATCTGTTTTTGTATGCTACTTGTCACACATCTTCCTATTCCCTTTGTCGTGTTTGAAGACTTGTGTTTCAATGAATACGTGATGCGGAGTTTCCCAGACCATTACTATCTAAGACGAGGGATTGAAAGAAATAGTTCAGTTCAACAGGTTCCAAGACCTTTGGTACTTTCTAAACTTTTTCTTAGAAACTATTTAAAATATGACGTGTACATGACACAAATTAACTTATGTACAATATGTATATACACTCGTAGTCTATATTGTGGCAGAAGCAGCAAACGTAAAAAAACAGCAAATGTTTTTTAATAGCAGGCAACTAAAGGAAGATCTTGGATTTATATAGATGCAAACACGAAAAGTTTTAAACATGTCCGGTATCCATTATATGCTATTATTATTATTATTATTACTATTCCGTATAATTACCTGCTAATATTTGTATAACAAGTTTTCTTAAAAATGTATTATTAGAGACTACAATTTTATTTACGGAAATTTTGAAATTGGGAAAGTTAACCAATGAAACAAGGTCCTGGTTAACAATATCTGAAATATTTAGATTTCAAAATGAGTTATTATGCACTGTTTAGATATAACTTGCTAACTCGCTCGAACGCTTCACAGTTTACAACCCACAGACTCACTCAACCCTTCTCTGCTTTTACGTGTATTTTATCAATCGCAAATTAAATTTCAGAGGAACTTGTAAAATATTGTTTTGTTGGTTAACATACAACAATTTAATGGATTAAAGAATAACAAAAATAAATGTAGTTAGTTTTAATAGACATATTAACTAATATTTCATATAGTGGAGTTTATATTGTATGGAACCTATATTTGCACTTTTCTAAAATTTCTAATTTAACAGCCCAAAAATTGTGACCGAAAGACCAAATTTCGATTGAAATTATAGGCAAAAGTTTAATGTTCTTTGTAGTGTAATAACATTATAAATATGAAATATTAGCATTCTAGGCAATTATTTCACTATAAAGCTTATAAATGCATTTTATTAGGCATATCATTTTTTAAACTATAATTTAAACGTAACAATTTGAAAAAAATTGTATGAAGCAGATTGTGAAGTAATTTAATTATAAGATTGTTTTAACGCGCTTAAGAATTCTAAGGCACGCCTTGAAAATCCTACAAACTATTTTAGTTTAATTTCAGTTAATTATAGTTAAATATTATAAAAATTGCTCTCTTTCAATTTCTCAACTGTTTTAGAAAGTAATATTATACTAAAATTTACACAATTAAAATAAATATGTTTCTTTGTAAATGGTGAATGAATATAAAATGAATTTGTTAAGAAAAACAAATGTAATATGAAATTTGTTTCTCGTGATGAAGCAAAGTACTTAATTAAAAAGTAAATAATAAAAGAAATCTCGTGTAAGCGTTCAAACAAAGGTAAAGAATGGAGAATTTCATGTCCTTGTTGTTAAAATATTTATCCGCCTCAGTTTATATTGTTGAGAGAAAATAAACCTATTATTAGAGGCTAGGAATTACTTTCAGAAGCTATATAAATTTATTGTGTACATACGTATTAAAACTTAATTGTTTTAACTGATCTGCTGTTTTAAACAAGCTACGAAATAACACGTTTATTTCTAACCATACATTTTAGTTTGGAAATTAAAATAAATTATGAAAAATACAGGATTTACTTTTTATATTAGTAATGTATGATTTTAATTTAAATTGCTATTATATTGCCGCATATATTTAAAATACTTTAAACGAATGAAGAGAATACAAGTTACTCTAACTTCAAAAAATAATAAAGAATGGAAATATTGAAAAAACTGTAGTTGACTTAAACATAAGACGACTGATTGTTTACCTTATTATATTGCTTATCATGATATTGTTAAAAGCTCTTGATATGGTGTTTATAATAAATTATTTTTTGACATTTCATTTTATTTATGATGTTACAATTACTTTGTCCGTATTTTTTGCTATGCAATCGATTGTTTTAACTTACGTCTATGAACAATAATGCACAACCCTTTTACCAAGTATTGCTTATTACAAAAAATACAAAAATCAATTACTAAATCTCCACTTAAAATTAAAAAAATTATTTAAAAGTAAAATATCTATTTTTTTTAAACTTGGGGATTGAAGACTTGTATCTCCATTCATGTTACTCCCCATAAACACGACACGTTCCAAAATTGGTACTTAATGCATTTATTATAAATCAAGTTGTACAGCAGCAAAGTAACAATATATGAATGTTAAGATATGCCTAAGTCATCATGGCCTTCCTCTAAATGCAACGTCTGGAATATGATGCTGTTACGGACTTGACTCTTGCAATCAGAAGCAATGATTATCTGAAGAAACAAAATATATTCAACCAGACAAATTCAACCAGAAGATTAAAACAAACAATTTACATCTTTTGGAAATCAAAGATAACTGGATAAAAAAATATAAAATGTAATGAAATTCAAATGAATTGGCGTTCTAAGTGTCTCTTCAGGTGCACAACTAAGTGTATTACGTTACTAAAACCATTTCTTAGCAAGAGAAGCAACCGAGTTATCTACACATAACTTTATGCTGTGTCTTACTCTTCAATAGGTGTACATTTGTGCTAAATCTTCACTAACCGTCTAACAGTTTTCGAGAGCATATTATATGAACAAATCCACGTAAACATATGCACATAGACCTCAACATTTTAAACTGGCCTGATGTACACTAATATTTTCGATTATTTTAATTCCTCAACAGAACATCTCTGCCTACTTTGCAGGCCGCCCGGCTTGCTGCCTTTGTTTCTACCATCAATATTAGTTTTTCAACAGTAGGAGTATACCTAATACCTAATACAGTATACAGTAGACTCCCTCTCGTTCGGCTTCGTTTGGTTCGGCCGCCGGATGGTTCGGCCGGCCACCTGAGTATGACTCACGTGCGCATCTGCTGTGTTCGCCGACGCCGCGACTATCGACAGGTCGTGACAAGTTTATCTAGCTCATTCGATCATTCCTTTGTTTAAATAGGTCAGTTTTCTTCTGGATTTAATCGAGTTGAGATGTATAGTACATGTAGAGTTGTATTCTTTCCTTGAGTGAACGTTTGAGTGTGTAGTGTATTGTTGCGTGTGTGCTGCTGTTTTGGATTTTTTTTTCGTGATGAGTGTTAAACGTAAGCGTACTTTTGTGACAATAGAACAACGGTTGAAAGCACTAGAGCGTTTAGACAAAGGTAAATCGGTTCAAAATATGTGTACGGAACTTGGAGTAGGTAAAAGCACGGTAAACGATTGGCGTCGAAACAGAAAATCAATTGAGACGTTTTGTACCCAGATTGAAACAGATAAAGTTCTTGCATCTCGTTTCACTTTAAAGAAACCTAACAATAAGTTAGTTGATGATGCTCTTTGGTTGTGGTTTTTGCACGAACGTAGAAGAGGAACGCCAATGAGTGGCCCCATTTTACAAGAAAAAGCTGTTATCCTACACAATAAACTTCAAGAGAAAGGAACATTTGAGGCAAGCGATGGTTGGCTTTCACGCTGGAAACATAGGCACGGCGTTCATTTTCTTGGAGTGTACGGTGAAAAGCTATCAGCAGACCCGGCAGCCGCAAGTGAGTTTACAAAAAACTAGAAAAAGTTATTGCCGACAATAACTTAAGCCCAGAACAAGTATACAATATGGATGAAACTGGGTTAAACTTCAAACTTTTACCTCGAAAAACATTGGCTACGGCGAAAGAAAAGTCTGCTCCTGGCTTTAAAGTAAGCAAGGAAAGAATCACAGTGGCTCTTTGTTCCAATGCTTCAGGCACCCACAAACTACCTCTGTTTGTCATCGGTAAGTCAGCAAAACCCAGGGCATTTAAAACCTTGGACATGTCAAAGCTACCAGTGTACTACCGCTCACAGAAATCGGCTTGGATGGATTCTCATTTATTCAAAGAGTGGTTTATTTGTGAGTTCGTGCCTAAAGTAAAAAGTCATTTGTTGAGTTTGAAACTTCCTGTAAGCGCACTTCTTCTTCTCGACAATGCGCCTACCCACCCGGATGAACTGACATGTGAGGGTGAGACTGGAATAAAACTGTATTTTCTGCCCCTCAATGTGACAAGTCTCCAACAGCCAATGGATCAGGGTGTCATTGAATGTGTTAAAAGGAAATACCGGAGAAAGCTCCTTTCAGAAGTTCTATTCAAGCTAGAAAACGATGAACAAACAGACCTAATCCAAGTGTTAAAAACAATCAACGTGAAGGACGTCATTTTTATGGTGGCTAAGGCGTATGATGAAGTAACAGCCTTGACAATAACAAAGTCATGGAGAAAAGTCTGGCCAGACATTGAAAAAGCCTTTGAAAAGGACGGAAATAATCTTGTTGTACCCGACCTTGAACATGAAACAGAGGAACGGGTAGAAATCCTAAGTGACTTAATGCTACTGCCTCACACTGAAGACATTGTGGAACAAGATGTTTTGGAGTGGTTGACCGCTGAAAAGGAGCTCGATAATGAAGTTTTGAATGATGAAGAAATAGCTCATTCGGTTTAACAGCGTCAAGATACCCAAGACGTAGAAGAAGAAGACGATGTTGACGGTGAGGTAGACGACGAGGGTCAAATGAGTCACGCAGAGGGGGTGGCAGCCCTGCAACTGGCTACAACCTATATTAAGCAACAGACGACTTCTACAACAGTCGACGTCATGTTTTTGAGGAAGTGACATGAATATGCAAGGAAGAAAGCTATTGAAGAAAAAGTGCAACGAAAAATACTGATTTCTTTTAAACTTTTTTATACAGTAGAAAATTTTACTTTTATAACCATGTACATACTGTAAATTTGTGTTTGTAAATCTTTAGTTTTGTGAGGTTTTATTTTCGTTATTTTGTGTGTGATAAATAGAAACTTTGAGTTTCGAATACAGTACGTGTTTACAACTCCAACTGCCAGTGGTAAGTTATAAGTTAGCCCTTACCCTAGGCCTAGTTCAGTTTATTTGCTACATAAAACTCTTAAAATACTATTTGCACATGTTTCACAAATATTTACAGACTGTATGACGATCGAAAGTACGTTTTAGAAGTTAAAACGGTCTTATTTTTGCTAACTTCGGATAGTTCGGCCATTATTTAGTTCGGCCGGGGGTCCGGTCCCGAGGTGGCCGAACGAGAGGGAGTCTACTGTATTTTCTTGCTTCCAAATCAAAGTTCGATATATCGTACAAATTTCTAGGTTCAGTATAGGAATTATATAAGTATTGACATACTTATCAATAATTGTACATCAGTTAAAATATGGATGCGATATCATTTGGACTGCCATTTATAATAAATGTTTAATTATATTATTTGGGTGTTAATAATAATTAAATTTATACTATAAAAAATTAATTTAAAATTAGTTTTCCGCATGAAATCTGCTGTAAAATTATATCTTAATTTAACATTAGATCAACTTTCCTTACATTAGTTGTAAAAGGACTTTTTGGTTATTACATCGGAATTAAAATATATTTATATTCGATATCTATATGCAGAAGTGAGTTGACTTTGAATAAATTATACTGCTTATGTCAACTGTGAATTTTCCTTGTTGCCACGGCAATCAATGTTAAAATTAATTATGAGGGCTGTTTTTAAGTAAGGGCCGTTCAACCGTACACGGTAGTAGTTCGCGTTCATGCCGTAACGAGCGTGCGCCCCGCCTCCCGGCATTCATAGCGAACAACTTAATGTCACAACAACTTAATGTTGCAGCTCTGTAGCTAACCTGTATGCATTACTGTGGATCTTGTTTAAGATGTTTAAGATTATCGAATCACCCGCCGCGTGTGAGATTCGGTCAGTGATACGATTTTTGACTGCAAGAAACATGTCGGCTGCTGACATTCACCGTCAGCTTTGTGAGGTGTATGGTGCCAAGGCAATGAGTAAAGGTAAAGTGCGGAAATGGGTCCGAGAATTTAAAGATGGCCGCGAAAATGTCCACGATGAAGATCGCTCAGGCCGGCCATCTGTGATCACGGGAGATTTGGTTACTGCAGTTGACGCAAAAATTCATGAGGACCGACGGTTCACAATAACCACTCTCTCTATGGAATTTCCTCAAGCGTCCAGGTCAGTACTGTACAAAATTGTGTCAGAAAACCTAAACTTTAAAAAATTGTGCTCAAGATGGGTACCCAAACTCCTCACTGAGGATCACAAAAAAATTAGATTAAGCAGTTCTTTGACTTTCTTGACCCGCTACGACGAGGAAGGAGACGACATGTTGAGTCGAATTGTCACAGGAGATGAAACATGGTTATCCCATATCACACCTGAATCAAAGGAACAGTCCATGGAATGGCAGCACACAACATCTCTAGTCAAAGTCAAAGCCAAGCAAACGCTGTCGCGGCGCAAAGTTATAGCAACTGTGTTCTGGGACAGGCGCGGTGTTTTGCTAGTGGACTTTATGACGCGAGGAATGACGATTAACTCAGAAGCCAGCGCAACCCTGGAGAGTCTCCGACGCGCCATTCAGAACAAAAGACGCGGCATGCTGACAAAGGGAATTCTGCTCCTCCACGACAATGTAAGGCCTCACACCGCTGCTCGGACACAGGAAATGATCGACTCCTTTGGCTGGCAAGTTTTGAATCATCCGCCGTACAGCCCCGACCTTGCTCCGAGTGATTTCCACCTTTTTCGGTACTTGAAAAATCATCTTGGCGGGAAGCGCTACAATTACGACGAAGAAGTCAAGACGGCCGTGAACTCCTGGTTGTCAGAGCAGGCGGCAAATTTCTTTGAAGAGGGATTTCAAAACTTAGTTTTAAGATATGATAAGTGCCTTAACAAACAAGGCAACTATGTAGAAAAATAAAAAAGTATGTAGATTCTGAAAATAAATGTATTTTGAAAATAATAATTGTTGTCTATAAAAAAAAGAAAACGGCCCTTACTTAAAAAAACAGCCCTCGTATATTTCATAAAAAAGGTTTAACTGATTATTGTAATTTTGCTCAATAATACGTTTTTATCTGTAAAGTGTATATAACAAAAGTGTTAAGTAATTTATTTTCTGTCAAGGAAGAGCATTCTTCTATAACGGATAGGGGATAGATGAAATTGATTTTCAGAGTCCATTTATCTCTTGGTAACGTCCAATATCCGATCTAAATCGAATGACAGATACGTTAATGGGGATCTTACGTGTTACGTTTAAAAAGTTTATGTTATTTATTAGTACAGATGCATATATTTAATGATGTTAGCTGCAAATATTTCAAAAGGGATATTCGTCACAAGTTAAACTAACGTCAAATATAAAAATGAACTATTCTTAGAATGTACCGCTTTATAATTTAATTCAAAAGTACGTATTCCCGAATTTGGTCATGTATTTTAACCTCCCATAATAATATACGCACTAGTTTTCATTCTGAAAATTTCTTATATAATTAAGTATGAACTGGTAACTATACAAATAAATACTACGAAAATATGGGCTGAATAAAAATAACAGCAAATTGAATTTTTTTATTTTCTGAATAACAGCCTTAAGACTAACAGATGTTGGAATTTCAAGTGGTGTATGATCTAAAATACTTCTAATGACTAATAAAGTATAAATTTAACGTTAGTGTAAAAAAACTAATACAAATATCCATCTCTGTATTGAAAAGATTATTTAAAAATGTAATTGGATGTTGCTATTACTTCTTTATATATCGTTAAACTAATATTACTATTGATAAGTAGTCTACTTTATGTTACTTCTATATGTACGTGTTCCTTTATGTCTGAATTTTATAATAATTTGCCTTTATTAATCAAGCATATTGTTAATATTTGATTATTCTCTGCAATGATTAAAAAGACAAGAAATCATTGAAAGCATTTTTGAAATACGTGTTATAGATAGTATTATTAATTTTATTATTGTACCATAAACTATTTTATATTGGAGTAGTGTTCTAGTTTACAGTTCCGTTTCAACATCCTTATACATTCCAACATTACAAGTTCACTTCCATTCTTCTTGTCTCGTTGTTTCGCTTATTTTACATTGACAATGCTTTGTTGAATCATGACAAAGTTAAATAACGTACCGTATATTATCAGTGCTTGAAATTATAAAATCTTATAATATGAGTGAATTTAAAAATTTTTGTCGCAAATTTATTTAATTATTTGTGACTTAAAATTAACATCGTTAATAATATATCAACGTTGACATAATACAATATTTTTGAAAAACTAAAATTATTATTTTCGAAAAATGAACCTACCTAAACAACTTTAAATGTTATGAAATTGCTTCAAACAAGTAACACCTTCAGTGATATTCAAAAACGTCCAATACACAGGTTTTATAACTGTCCAATACAGTGGGCCACAATGAGTAGCCTTACGTCTTGGATGGCAAAAACAGCGAGGGCCACAGGGTTAGATGTGGTCATAAATAAATGACCTGACCGACCTGACGACATAGAGATCAGCCATGGGCACCCTTGCTTGGGCACTCAAGTGATATAAGATGATGATTAATTTTAATCCCAAACGCAAAAGGAACGGTCGTATCAAATGTGTATGGTTTTTAAATGTAATGCTGGTTTATTTATTCAAACAATTTTAACAGAGACATCCAAAAACAAAAGCATTTATCACTTCGGAACTTTGTGGTATAATGAGAACATTTTTACACCAGCAGTTAAGAAATCCAGGGGAATTCCCTTACATTATTTCCACTTTCCTTATTTACATTATTTATTGATGTATAGATTTATATATGTTTCAGTACTAAAACGCTACTATTAACATTTATATTACCTGTTGGCCAAATATAATACGGGACTTATAAACACTGTGTCATATAATACCGTTAGATGTTACATTTGAATTTCATTATTCTTGTTATTAAAATATATCTCACACTAATACAGGCGTTAAAAACCTTTTTTGAAAATAGTTAGAATTTGACAATAAATTATTCTTCTCGCATTAGTAAACCATCATTTTTAAGATAGCCAATAAAACAAGGAACATATCTATTTGGTAGCGACAAAAACGTACAAATGACACATGTGTGGTTAGTATAAGAGATCTGGAGCCACACTCTAACTGTGTTCGGTGTGGTAGTGCATGAGGCTAGATGTTGTGTTAGCCGGGGACCAGTCAAAGCGTGGGTTTGCTGTGAAACTCCACACCTCACGTCCCACACAAACACCAAACATTTAAACCCAGACACTTGGTTTTGGACTACCCCATCTTCAGTTAACTTCTACTAGGAATATAACTGTATTATATCTACTTATCAGCAGTAGCAGATAACAGTTTCCCTTACACAATTGTTTATATCAAGAAAGGTTGAGACGTTAAGTGAAAACTTACATATATCTAAAATCATACACACATAATTTTTAAATTATTATAAACTACTTCTATTTTTGTAATATATTAAAACGTATATAAAACCTTGTGTTTGTCAAAAGCTTTGCTAAGGTCGAATGAAAATTTTACATCTGTAGTTCATTTTATCCCAAAATATCCTACGTTCTAATAGACAGACAAGATATCATAACAAACATTTTTAAATACTCCCTGCGAGACAAAAGCAAATGTGTCACAATATTAAGTGGAGAATATAATGCCGCTTTTTAACTCTAAATTTGTTGAGAGCTTATGCACTTGGAATATCAAATTTTCACAAGTATTGTAAATTATTTATAAACCAGGTTTTACGGTACTTATCTAATGTGAATAAAAGGAACTGAAACATGCGTCCGTTACATACTTTAGAGACTATTTATATTTAAGGTCCACGTTTGATTTTTTGCATTAATCAGCTCTTTTTATATATTCTAGGTCTATACATACTGTATACTTCACAAAGGTATACATGATGTTACTTTGCTATAAAATAGTTGTGGTTAATCTGCAAGAAAATTAGGGTAAAATTTCTTTCCAAATAAATTAAACTTCCATAGACTATTTTATTTGAAACTGTTAAGAGAAAATTGAATTTTAACGTAACGATTTACTTCCTAGTCTGTGGTGTAACAAGTACCATTTAATGAAAAACCTTACGTTTGTGTATCATTTAACATCCTGCATGTATTAAAATATATTTCTGTAAAAATTCCTAAACAAAGTTAAAATTTATTACAAATTAATGTCAATACTAATTTAGATATTACCTAGTAAAATAATAAGTGTTATTTTATAGAAATACAGATATTTTGAACAATAATTAAAAAACCAAACAGAATAATCAATATTAAGTCACATTGTACTTTAAAATGAACAACAACTGCACTGCGACATGCAAAAAAACTGTATTATTTAGTTTTATTATAATCTACTAATATTAAACAAAATTTAGATTGCTTCAAGAGCCTTCAATAGTTGAAATGAAATTAGAAGAACCATAATCCATCCTTTATTCAGATAAATGGTCAAAGGTAACAGTAAATCTTCCAGTGATAATATATTAAACAGTCACTTGAAATTGATAAAATATGGACAAATGTTAAAACATTTTTTTAGTATAAGCATTAATGTTTATCCGTACATACACTTTTAAAAATTTAATTCTAAAAATATTACAGACAATCTTTCAAATTAGTAAATAAAATACGTTAATGACTTTGTGTATTTGAGTTAAATACAACAGTTTATGAGTTTCATCAAATAGGACACTAAAAAGATTTTTGTAAATATAGACAAGCAGTTTAAACGTAGCAATAGATTGTTATAATGATAATTTTATGTTACAGAGACCATTATATTTAGCTTCTTGAAATAATGAATGTATCTCAGTGGAATGTAGATATTTTAATTTGAGTTAAAATACATGAAACATTGTACGTTAAAAAGTTCTAAACAAGCAAACACTTAATCTAAATTAAAATTTGGTCGTTATTCAATTATTGATAAAATTAATTTTAACTTAAGTATACACAATTTATAATGAACTTAAAAGTAAACAGTTATAGTATATGTAAAGTTCTAACTTAGTTTCCATAAAAGTAGATATATATTCTCGTTTCTGTTATAAAAAATAAATGGTTCTTGAAAAGTTAAGATAATTTTCTACTTATTTAAAATATTATGACCAAAATTCAACTATGATAAGGATCACTGAATAAGTAAAAGTGTTGATAATTATAGATTAACCTACAACTAACATTATTTATCTTGGGTTCCAATGAGAAAAATCAAACAGTAGGAGATAAATCTATCATCCCTCCATTAAATACTCAAGTTACTCTAAACACTGTTGAATTTTAATTTGTTCAATCTGTCTGGTGCGTCACGTATCTTCGAGTCACGATTCTGCCTCTGACGACACGTCTGAGAATTTGTACTTCATTGTCAGTTTATTCCCTACGCATAAAACTTAACCCCTTATTGTTTATATTTCATGCACTTTTATGTGAAAGAATTTGAATTCTCCTTTAAAAATAATGCCCTCCATTAATACGTAGGTATTTACTTCACATATAAATTTATTTCAATTACATTGTTTTAAACGCTTTTATTTTTCTAAGGCGTTTCTGACATGGAGAGCCTCTGATGTAGCCATTTTATTTAGTCCAAGAATTTTTAATTCTGATTCTACTTCAAATTTTTATATTTATTTTATCTTTACGTAACTTTAGTTTGATAATACGTTGTTTATTGTTACTCTTAGTATATCTTGACAATGTATAATATACGAACATTCTATAAAATTGATGCGTTTTAACTTACGTTACTTTAATTTTACAAAGAATTTTTATTTAGTAGTAACAACAATCCTTAATTTTTAACTATTCTGACGAAGCATTTGTTTAATCAAGCAGTGATTTCATTACATTTAAACCGTCGTATAATAACATTTTATTAAATGTTTAAATGATCCAATATACATTAAAAGGTTTTTTTTAGTAATATTAAGATTTTCTTAACTTTGACGTACTGTTATGTACAAATGAATATTTGCTTACCTTTTTGATAAGCGTTCCACTTTTACTTATACGTGTGTACCGTAACATTTTGTTTGTGCTCAAAGCTTTAAAGTTTCGCTTAGGTTAATTCATTTGGCCTTGACTTCAAGTTTTTCCTGCCCATAAATGTATGATACACATATTTTTGATTGCCAGTCACTGCTACATTTTTTACTTTTTAAGTTTATGTCTATGAATTTTAGAACGTTACCAAAAATCACATTTTTTGCCGGTGCTTAGTATATTAAACAGTATTAAGATATCTAATCATAATTATTTACGGATATTTATCCATATGATTGCTGATTTCATATATACTAATAGCTGTCACCCACGGCTTCTTACTCAAAGTTCCAGTTCCTACACCAACGTCGAGTTATAAGATGTATCAAAAAGTGTATATTTCTGGTAATTTTATTTACACTGGCCTTAGTATTTTTTGCCTTGGTATATTGTACATCGTTTACAAGATCAGTCATGTTTACATATACAGTTATAAGAAGCTTACGTTAGTCAAAATATAACTAATATGGGTTATATAACATTCTTAAATGTATAGAAAACTTACTCAATAATTTAGTCCTTAGTATCTCAATTACAATACTGACTAAGCACTAAATATTAAATATTTCCTAAAACGCAAAGTTAAAAATATATTATCTGTACAAATTTTAATATCACAAATTAGTGTGGGTAAACAGTTTGATCAAAAGTGATTCCACAAAAATTAAAAGTTTTACAGACACTTTCATCCACACACAGGCGCGCGCGGGAGGTATATTAATTTATTTTGTGTACATTTTATCATTTTAGGGCTATGAATTGAGGTAGACAAAGTCTTGTTATCTGTTTTGCGAGGAAAGAAATTACTTACTGCAAATATTGTTTGTCTCAAGGTAACAAAGCGGACTCGATGTTGAAACAATTTTCACTAAATGTTTTGTTGCAAAGAGAAAAATATGTATTACTATACTTTTTGTACCATTATTTCCCCGTTTGTATCAAATGAATTACTACTTTATTGCTGGATAGCAATATTTTTACTCCCATATTACTTGTATGGATAAAAAAAAATTTAAACACTGTAAAAGATAAAAATATATAACTAAATTCAATCATATTTACATACAGAAATTACTTTAATATACGTTATGAAAATAATTCGGTATATGCTTTCTTCCTGACATAAAACATTATTTGTAGTATTATAATATTTTTACTTATCTGAAGTAACAACTAGATCCGTGTCCTAACGGAAAATAATAACTCGTCGGCCTACTGAGTGATAGATAGGCTTCAATAACGCTCAGCTATTTGCCATGGTTGGACATGCACATCGTAGAGGTCATTATCGTCTACATAGAAATAAAACAAAATAAAAAAATGTTAAGCTTGAATTTTATATTGAGAACTCTTGCCTCATTTACAGGTTTACATTATGTTACGTTTAATATCGGTTTTAAAAGAATGCAAGTTCCGATGAGGTAGGTATTATATACCTCACAATCATTACCATAAGTATTAAAGAGAGTGTAACTGAGAGGGCCATATTATACTGTAGGGAATGTGCTCAAACCTCTACGCATCAAGTACTTGTAATAACAAATTACACGTTTGTAGACGGTATACACGGTGATAAATGTATATTTGTCTGTATATTCTGTATATATATATATATATATATATATATATATTATATATATATATACAGAATATATATATATATATAAGCATACAGAATATACATACAAATATACGAGTATAGGTATGTGCGTAAATACAAACAGCTACACATAAAGATCTATTATTAGCTGCATAATTGACAGTGTTCTTTACAATAAAATATCACATCAAACTTTCTAAAGTATAACTTTCTCAAGTATAAAACAGTACACAACTTATATATATTTTAATAGAATGGAACAGGTGTATGCGAAACCAATGACAAGTATTGTATCAAAATTTACGTTTGATTTTAATAATGTTGCTGTCAAGGATATATTTCTTAACTTATAAGATATTGTTACATACTATCTCCTACGAACGTACGTTTACAATTGGATTATCCAGCGGAGATTCTGACTTAAACGTAATTTGGATCACAAATTATAATGACATAGTTAACTTACTAAATAAAAATAATGAATTCAGTATTTAATAAAGAAACTTGTTGAAATAATACTATTATGACTATAGACACAGACATTGAGAGTTATGCTGTTCCGGTGTGACGCGGCATTGAGTAAGCTGCTTACCCGCCTCTCTCCTAATCTAGCTTTACTGTGATTAGCCGCTCACATGGTATTCGCTTACGATTGTAATCTCATGCTTCAGAATTATTTTATAAAAGATTGTCTGACTGTTTTACCTGTTTAACTCATGTTTTGTTGATTGAGATGTAATGCTAATTTAACATAGCTTATACTGTACAACTTTAATTATAATTGTACATTCTTAGTACCTGAAGATGAATTCACAGAATTCGAAATGTGCGTAGTATGAAAATAAAAAGTGTAAAAAGTGTTAAAAGGTATATAATTATATACTTAATAATATGAATGAAATTACATGTCATTATTCTTTTATTTCTCTTTTGACAAGTGATCTACAAAAGTGCTACGTACTCATAAAACATATTTAACAATTTACTAAGCACAACTCTCTACAAGATTCAATGATATCCTTTACACAAACATACAACATATATACATAATCCATAAAATGGTGGCCACCAGAATCTGTTGTAGTAAGTACATCCAAATATAGTTAATAATAACCCCATACAATACACCCACAAAATTCAGTAGAAATAAACAGCTACAGAATATGATGACACTTCCACATGATTAAATGAATCCATTGTAATGTTTCAACAAAGTCCTTAGTCTGGTAATACGTAATTCCTCGTAGAGGTGTGACAAAGTCCCGAAATCCTCTTCTGGGTCTAATGAATTTCTGAGTTGAATATCAATAAAAGGGCAGAATCTGTCTGTAGAAATGTCCATAAAGATATATCTAATTTTAATCACAATATGAAGGTCATAGATATAATACTACTTGTCCTGTATCAGTAGTTAGGCGAGGTTGAATACCACACAAGTAAGTTGGCAATCACGGTATTAGTAGACCGAATCATGGATGATAGTAGATAAACACCACGGTCTGAGAAACTGGACCACAATGCATGCTGTACATAGGCAGGTGGCCTATTTTGCGCTCCAACCACAAGAACCCTCTTCTCTCTGCATAAGCATTAAAACCTTATTGTTATGGCTTCAGCGATCCTCTCGTCATAGTAACTCAGAACAGACTGGGCAGGGGCAGCGTTCCTGCAGCGGAATGTCGAAGCAATGACTCATCGTCAAGTCTTTATTCGCCGATATCTTCACCGATAAAGAGAAGGAAGTTAAATTTCTGTCCGTAATACTGGCGAATTTCGCCATACAATCCTTTGTAATAGTTTTAAGAATTAATATTATTTTTAATATGGAATAAAATGATTGCACTTAAATCGGCTCAAAATTTGTTTTCGGTTCTAACGTCAATTACCTAACTTCATATTATTATCATTTAATGCTTTAATTATTATACCAAAATTGAGGCTAGGTATTTCTCAGTGCGCCAACAGTCCGAAGTAGGCAATGAAAACATCCCCGCTCATTCATTGCGTAGTCCTTTTGCAGTGGTAGCTACCTATGGGGTTAATTTATAAATTGGATCCATAAGGCCCAATACGACTATAAATTAAAGCATACTGACGTCCCAAGCTTGCTAAGGATATGAAATAGACATTAATCATGCTATTATTTTCCAAAAAGTTTGTGCTCATTTCTCCCACGATTATTACATATCTCAACCTTTCTACGATTTAAATCTATCAATACAAACTTGGATCGGAGTTTGGTGGTGGTCTAAACACAGTGACCCAATTTAGGACGTAACCAATCACTTTCAAACTGAGCTCTATTACGTGTGAGCTCATTTCATATGACATATTATAAAATATCTCAATATTTCATCAGCTGATAAAATAATGACAGGAGATAATATCAGATGTTCAATGTTTGAATATAGATAGATGTTTACTTAACCAACCATGAAACTCACTATCGTTTTAAAAAATTGATTATAATTTAGTGTAAGAAAATAAATTTCAGATTCCTTTATCCAAATTTTAGAAAACGTTATGACTTTGAGTACATAGATTAAAAGTTATATTATAACCAACAAACTATCACAATTACCTTGCATGCTTCTGATTTTTTTATGGAATACAACTAGGCCACTATCCTGAGTAAAAAATTCCATAGCATAACAACTCATTCGAAAAAGTACATTTTGAAACTGATACTCAAGCGACTGCGATGTGTGATAAATGTAATTTAAATACAATAAAAAGTAGTATGATAAAAGTATAGTCAAAATTACTGTACCACACCTACTTAACAGCAGTTTGAGTTTTAACTCATATAACCAGACTGTTGTCTTCTTTATTGAAAAAATTTTTCCTTGAAGAATCTAGAGCCACTTGTAACCATTCTGTTTTCTTACTTCTCGAGGCATGCCAAGCAGCCTCCTTCTAGTAGAGGACAACTACTCGTTTAAATACACCGGGCCGTCAGTTGGAAGACCCAAGTGTGTCGTTAAGAGCTGCTTTATCTGATGTCGCTTTCCTACAATTTCTTCACATGTTTGACGGAACGGTGGCTTATGAACGCCTGCCTTCACAAGCGGGTGTTCAACTCCTCAACAGACTGCCCAATTCAATCAAAGATGCTCCAACGCCAAAGGCGTTTAAGACTCGCCTAAAACACTTCTTGGTGTATCAAGAATTTTATAATGCAGGTGTGTTTTTGGCTTTCAACTGGGAGGACGCCCAATTAGAAGACTGACCCCGCTGCTCGAAGTGGGTTGCATTTGCGATGAATGCAAGAGGTTTGATTGTGAAGATTGTATGTCTGTATGTGTATTATAGTATGAATTACAGAAATTTTAGGATATCTTTATTTATAAATTTACGTTTGCCATAGATGTTAGTATTGTCTCATCAATAAAACAGATTTGATTTTTTGATTTTGATTCATCTAACAAACTATACAATGATGTCTGGTGGTCCAGTAGCATTTGATCTGCATCACAAATTATGAACATGAGTTATCTTGCTAAATGGTAATAATATCAAACATATCGTATTACACTTAGATATGTATTGTTACAGAAAAATATTAAGAGAGTCATAATTTGTTCATAGAGTAAAACAAATTTTGAAACATTTTTCATTAAAGATATGATAACCAGAAACTACGAATCACAATGTCGGGAAGGAGAAAAGTCCACTTTTTAATTTTCTCAATTATTTAGTGGAGCGTTAAAATATGGAAACATGCTGATTAGAAGAAGAAATTAATTCCGTCTCCAGTCAACCGTCTTACAACAATAACAAAGTTTTGAACTGTTTACATACTTCATTATAATTTATTGCAATGCTAATTATAATTTAAAATCCAACTCATTGAATTGGTGGAAAACTACATCATTGTTGAGAGCGACACTGTACAATGGAATATAAAACATTCAAAATAAATATTGATAATACTAACCATTTTTGTAAATTAACTGTAATATATCACAATATTTCATAATTAGTAGATTTATGTGAGCTATGTAATTATCATAAATGATGTGTTTAGGTTTTAAATTTTTTAATAATCGAGGTAATAAAAACTACAAAAATTACTGGCTTAAAATCATCATCGTAAAAGGGTTACCTGGGTCAAAAAGATGTTTTCATTATCGATCTTACAAATTATAAAACATATGTGTAGCTAAGTGTTGGAATAAAATCATATTTATGACAAGAAAAATACATACAAATATAAGAAATAAGACTAGGATTTTTATTGTTAATCCATTACAAGCTGTGGAATATTTGGAGTTTTGGGATATTTGAGTACATAGTCTTTACACAATTATTAAATATATTAATAAAAAATTGAAGTATTACTATTCGGAGACCAAAACCTAAAACTTTTGGTTAATAAAGTAGTAATCATTATGGTTATGATAGCGAAAAAGTTAACCTTGACAATTATTGAACAAGTGGTACGCAAACACTTCATATACCTGAAAATATAAAGCGTTTAAGAAAACACAAAGCATACATCAGCACAACATAAGTGAACTGCTCAATATATTTTGTACAAAACGAAATAATAATTGAGAAAAATTGTAATACTACTTTAAACAAATAATTGAAGTATTATTAATGGAAGGAAAAACTATTATGTTAAAACTATGCTATTTTATTCACATGATACTCGTTCAGGTTGTTCGGTGCTTGCTCCTTTTACCTTAGACCTTCGGCAATATTTATAATTTTAATAATTTTTTATTTCATCTTAACTTTAAGCGTTACAGTTGGTTGACTCCTGATTAAAAGGATAAAATATAAAACTATTGCAAATTTCAAAAATTTGAGTATCTTTTCAAACAATAATTTTACCTTTACACAGATATTACAATCGGTTATATGTATTTTTTTAAATTTATTAGGCATAGCGCTCACATTTCTTACTTCAACAAAAAAACTTAAAATTAAAATCTTGACTTGGTTTTTCAATAACTATTGAAGTATATAAGATTTCAGGACTTATGTCAAAGAATTAAGTATTAACACAGTTTTACAGCCACAAACTATATTTTGTCTTATATCTAACATAGGTATATAATTATAAATTTAGTTTATTTTAATTACGTTATAATAATTTAGAGTCAGGTACTAAATAAAAATAAAATATTTTTTAAAAAATGAACTAAATTTGTAGATTTTGAAGGAACTGTGTTAAACTTCAGAATATTTATGAAAAACATTTAATCTAAAATAACCTTCAATAATTATATAAATAATTTACACATATGATTTTATTTTATATAATATTTATATTTATATAAAATTGTAAATGTTTTAGCTTAATTAAGGTTTGATCTAAACCTAGAGTTGTTCACCCTACGAAACAAAAGGAATGGTTTTTTTACGGTCGAGGCTGCATGCAGATGTGCAATATTACTTTTATCATTCATGCATCTAGGTTAATCGTTTCATCAGACAATGCTTTTATGTTAACAAAAGATTGTTACAGGAAATATTGTTTTTGCGCACATTAAAAACAATTTTATAATCAATAACCTGTTTACATATTACTCCTTATTAAATTCGTTAAATTGACATACAGATAATTAAAACCTAGATATTTGTCATATGAATGTAGTATTAAATACATTAACATTGTAGAGATATTAATACATTCCATGCATATCAAATGTGTGGAACACGAGTTTAATATTCACAAAATCAATTACCATTTATTTCAAACAAAATCATACGTAGAATATGGTAGTGACAGTTTCTTTTCTTAAAGCTTTTAACTTGTTGTTACCAGCGAGTGGGTTCCATTGACTTATAGAGTATAAGGAGTGTCAACTCATTGACTACAGATAAGTTATCAAATTGAGTTTTAATCAAACTACATTCACAGGACACATTTAACCGCATATTATTTAGTACATCTTACAAAACTTCTGAGTCATAATAGTGCTTTTCAGAAAATATAGCCAAGATATTCATATTCGGCTGAAACTGGTCCCGAAGATAGTAGTGTGGAAAGTACCTTAACCGTTATTCGAATGCTACTACAAATCTAAAGGATCTTAATCTGGAATTTAGTGCTGAATACCAACACCTTTTGCTGAGTTGTTGATGAATCATATTTTGATTCCTCTACCTCGAATATAGTGTCAATGGAAAACCTTATCTTAAAATATAGAGTATCCAAGTATCCTGTAATTATGTCATTAGATGAATATTTTTTCCACATTAAACTCTGTCGCACTGAGCACAGCCTGGATATCCTACATCAATTTTATGAAAGGAAAATTGACTATAAAGTAGCATTATAATCAGTTATCATCATTGAGAGGGATCCGTAACTGTATCCTTAAATACCATTTAGACTCTTCAGTGATAATTGAACTCATCCCAGAGAGAAATAACTACAAAATCCCAGTTGACTGCCCATTTATCTTTAGATTACATTGAGGATCATCGTTATTTAAAGCTTCCATCATGTCGATTTCACAATTTTAAAGTTTGGAAATCTATTAAATGAGTGAAACATTCCTAATGAGAGTTAGTTAGACTAATACAAACTTGGAGAGCCGGTGGAATTACGGGCAAAGACTTTGGATTACCAATCTGAGTTAAGGGATATCACAAGTTGAAATCCTGTCTTTGAGAGTGTCTAAATTTAGTTGTCCTTGGTCTTTGTACTGTACAGGATATTCTGTTTAACACATGCACGTACAGGCCAGTAGCCAATAAGAAGGGGCAAAATAAGACTAAAAAGGATATTGACCTAAAGATCAGCGTCGATATAAGTAACGATTTCTCTAATTCCTCAAACAGAGAAAACGTAAGTTGTTCTTTGAATAGAGTGAAGGAACGTCTTCTGGATGTGTTTCTTCTGTTAATAAATCATTTTTAACTTAAAGGTTGATAATAAAATACCGATGAAATATATTTAATCACTATTTTAAATTATTTTAATGTTTGTTGTTTTAACTATTCAACTATTCTTTTAAAATTATCATATATCAGTAATTGTATTGTAAGTTATTTTATACAGTTCTATTAGTTTATATCGTAAGTTGGCATTTGTGGAGTTTAAACCTTTCAATTAAGAAAAAATCACGACAGATTAATGATTTTGGCAAAAATATCGTATAAGTAAAAGAGTAACAATATATCTGCAGCTGATATGACAAAGTAAACAACGCATCAAACTAACGTCAACAACAAGACAGTTGCTAACAATGACACCTGACGCGTCGGGAAATATTGACTTTATATTGTGTGTCGCTCGCTTTCGGCGAATCGGGAATTAATATGTTGTGTTATAATTATGGTACAGGTACATAGCGGTAAGAATATTCTCATTAAAGGGGACAAAGCTTGTCATAACAAAGCTGCCATCAACTTTTAAGTAGTATAATCATAGAAATAATAAATGTTTTAATCATCTGAATGTTATCTTGTTCCGTAGGCCATCATGAAGAAAGCCAATAAATTAAAACAACAAATTATTAATATTCATTAAAAATTGTGTATTACATATCCAACATTTTTAAGTGATTACACAACTCGTCCTTTAAAGCTGATAACCACTTGATATCATAGGTTAAATGTTGTTTATTATACATGAATATTCAATCTGAAACGTGTTGGTTATATAAGTTTAGAGGCCTTGTAAAATGACGAAATAACCTTTTACTTCCTATTAAAAAATGGTTATTATTACATGTATAATAACATCCCATACAAGGAATCATATGATTAGGGTCCCTTATTGTAACACATTTTAATATTTGAAGTTATTACTACTTTGATAACACATGTGTAGACTTCGTATACGTTATGTTTATTGTTAGGGTATGTATTTATAAATCCATAATCTCATCATCAATATTAGAGAACACTCCATTGATATTGCTAAAAATAAACACATATAACACAAACAAAACATATAAAATCAGTTTCTAAGCACCATAGTTATGGTTGAAGAATTTATTCAATGCAAATATTAACTTTAGCTTCATTTATCCCTATGCTTAGTACAGTGTCTGAGATCTGACACTGTCACAGTCTACACTTCTGAAACATGTAGGTTCCACGTCCGTCTGAAAGGATCTAGCAAGATGACGTTAGAGTATGAGTTCAGTATTCCAAAATTACAGGCGGCAACACGATGTATACCTAGTCGTACACGTGATGCATTATTTCGATATCACAGACAGTGTCATATCTCAGACGCTGCACGAAGCGATAGGCCAAATGTAACCAAACTGAACTTTTGTAGTTTATACAGAGGTTTTTTCCACATAAACTATATATAAAGACATTTATTTTATATGTGAATACTGAACATTCAGTCTTGTTATTTTATAAAAGACATGTTGAGAAATTATGTATAATTTAATTAATATTAATGCTCATTGTTTTAATATTCGTTGAGCATTCTACCTCAATTTTCAAATACTAAGATTTGAGGAGGTTGGGTTTTTTTTAAGAGTGAAATACGCTTAAGGATCCAAAGTCAATAAACTTATAAATATCAGCAACATGTATTTGTTTCCTACCTACGTATGAACAATTGTTATTAATTTTAGTGTTTATTTCACGAAGAAAGCTTATAAATTACAAAATAGCAGTTAAAAAGTTCCATTTTTTTAAACACTCTTTAGAGTTGTATTTTTAAGTAAAGAAATTCATAGAATTTGATTCATTAAAAACATACAGTGATAAAAATAATAATTTTGTGTTCAATTGTTTACCAATTGTTTGAGTTTACTTAAAATCCAGTTAATATAAAATAGTTCTAGATATAATCTTATACAACACATATGACATTTAATTGGAGATTTTATAGCTTGGGAATTTTAAACCGATTTAAAATAACCATACTTCGTTTGGTTTAAAAAACGAGAATTGTGTAGAATAATACAGAACAAGTTATGTTTGTATATAGCTTAACCAAGAAATTAAACATTGTTTAACATTTCTTAAATATATAATTAATACAGTTGAAATATAAGTTTTTAAACGTACAAGATCCCCAAAGTATTTAAATCAAGATTCATCTACCAAATATGACCTCAATAGACGTATAATAAAAACAAAATAGAAAGTACTATTTTACGCTTTGCTTAAAAAAAGTAATTTTAATGTATAATTAAATGTTATAGAGCAAAAAAACTACATGTGTTATTGCGTCTGTTTTCGATACAGAAATATGAGTCTTTAACAACAGAGCTGTGAATAATTTTATAAAATCAGTTCAAAACATAATTGATTTTATAGCAATAATAGAGACTTTGGAAAACAATTATTGTAAAATAATTTAATTTATGAGGAAACTCGAGTACCATAATAGTTTAAACATATGAAGGAAAATCATTTAGAGCAAAATGGTTGATACTAACAAAGTTTTTGATTGCAACCTCGATCTTGTATTTTAATAAGTACATATTTAGTCGGTATAAAACTTAGAGTTGATGTACTGCATTTTCTGCTTTTGAAAATATTTAATAGTTCAAAATTTAAAACCACTCAATTTAAAATATACATTCAGGGGATATATAAATAAGGAGGTTCCTGTTTACATGTTCTTTCTGAACATTTGAGTTAGCCGATTTCTTTACATGTAAGAGATAATAGCACGTTTTAATGTATTTGAATACTGTAGCCAATATTCACTTATACAGTTGAATCTTTAAAACTGTATTATATGTAAATAGAAACTTTAAACAATTTATTGTTCAACAAACGCCATTTTCGATAGTGAATATAAATTACGATAAAATAAATTTTATTAGCTCTTTAACTGTGCCTATCATTATCATTTCAATAGACTTACATATATCCATTGTATGTGTTCAATATTTGCAAAATTAATAAAACACTAATTAAAACATGTAACCATGATGCATGGCTTTGCAGTCAATATTTACCCGTTATTGTCTCACGTTGTGCTTTATATAGCTGTTCTGCGCTTTAAGCTGCTGACATAGTTATCATTGGTTTGTTTTCAGTTATTTTAGTATAGTAAAAACAATTTATTGTTTTCGTTACTATAACCATTATTTAAATAAAAGCTTTCGTAATACGGCCATTCGTCTAGTATCATTCAACAAACTCTTAAAATAATAATTTTAAAAATGTTATTAAAATATAGCTAACGTAAAAATTTTGAGCAATACTGTTAACATACGGTTTGACTTCATAATCACAGAGATTGAACATTGACGGTAACATTATACTCAATGTACAAACATTGATATTTTATCGTGGGTGGTGATGAGAACAGACATGACTATACATCAGTTTTTAAAAACTCCTTCCGTTTCCTAATAATGTTGAATTTTGTTTCCAAATTGACTTATTTCGGAATAGGAAGAATTGTTAATTGTGACTATTATACATCAAAATATTAGATGGTCGACTAGAAAACATATTATTTAAGTAAATATTTAAAGTAGCCAATAAAAAATGTATGGTAAAAAATAAATGTTAGGGAGTTTAAAAAAATTAAAGAGCAGTATTTTTCGTTGTAACAAAGTACGTGTTTATAAATATGGAATAATATATGTTAAAATATAGAGAACTTGGTTTCACCACCGTGCTTAGAGATGGTATCTGTCAGGTCGTAGTGCAATCAATTGTGTACCTGATGCGAAAATGAGACTACCACTTCACCTATTTTTAGATGTGTATGATGTCGAAAGGACGTAAATATTTCATTTTGAGCTTCTTCGTCGTCGATGTTCATTGGATCTCTTCATACGTACATGACTCGAGATTCGAGGAGTCTGGTATGAGACAGTGCCGGAGACCAGACGCTGTAATGAAAGAAAGGTGAACTGGAGCTAAACTCAATATTGAATTGAATCTACCCTTCCTACGATAGCTACGTTAAATTTTAAATACTTTTCCTCTCCTCACTGTACTGTATTTAAATACTTGTTGTAGATAAATTCTTCTACTAAAGTGTTAAAAAAGTGTATAAAGTGTGCAAAGTTTATTTAAAACATGTATTGGAAGTTTTTGTTATGTTATTTGAAGGTTTAGCAAAATTTCAAAATATGTATGCTATTCTTAAATTATATATAATTATGAGTACACGAAGATCAATATCTTATTGATTTGATGATTCACCTTTAAGTCCATGCCTATATTTTTATATTTTAGTCGAACTATTCTAAATAATAGCGCAATAAGTCTCTGTATGAAAAGTTTGAAGTTAGTCTGAAATTTTACCTTTCGTTTAACTTTTATAAGTAAACCGGAGATTCTGTATAGTAAAATGTATCTTCTAGAAAGCTTACAGTGCACACTTACCTCAAGAAAATAATAATAATCTATCGTTAATTATTTGGATTAAACAAAAAAATAAGTAATTAAGTAAATTATGCTGTATTTTTGTTGAAACTATTATACTACTTTAAAACAATGCATAACTGTGATAGTTATACATTGTTTCGTGCACTGCTTAATTATGTTGTTTACATATATAGCTATGTTGCAATGTAATAGTGTTGAAATTCTTTTAACTATTTTGAAAGTGTTAATTTCAGATATCAGATAATTATGTTACAGATTAATAATACAATTTGTTAAATTTAGAATAGTTTATTGGGTTTGCTTTAAAACCATCAATACATATGCTTTTTTATTGTCTATATGTTTTTAATTTTCCTAACGATTATTTGGTTTTGCAAATGTGGTTGCAATGATCTAAGAGCGAAGTGTTTTGATACATACACACTGGGAGAAGCATATCTGAGTTCCTAAAATGTGATATATTTTCGATATTTAAACAGGAATCTCTCTTATTTGAACTTTAAAAAATACTTTAATTTATAACTAATGTAATTTGAACAAAGATTATTAAGTATCTAGAAAAAATTGCATTATTTTGTACACTATATACAAAGTTAGTTGTTATTATAATTCTTACTAGTAACTCAAATTTTAATTTGTTTCAGTAAATTAAAGAAATGTAGCTTACGGCAATATAGATTTAGATGTAAGAGTAATTTGTTCAATTCTATAAATTTGAAATTTGAGAATGCTCGTATATTTTAAATCCTAAAAAATATACAATACTCGTATTTTTATTAGATTTAAAAAATATACAATACTCGTATTTTTATTAGATTTAGAAAATCTAAAATAAATTATTAATACATATTTTAGATTTTAAATAGACAGCAGACTTATACCTTAGCAGTAATGTAGAATATGCATTCCTTGAACCTATTAAATACAGCGTAAGAAATTGAAGTGTTTGTTTTTTAAATTATGTTTCTGATATCATGATGATTGTAATAACAATTAGAACAGTCATGTTTTCCTTTGTAGTTTGTTTGGCATGTGTAATAATGACAAGTGAAGTGACATAATTGAGGGTGCTAACCAAAATGCACTGTATGTTTTCTCAGTTTTGTAATCTGTAACAACAACACTAACTAGTATAGGTACTCGTATGGTTTGTGTTCGATATTTATCCGTAATGAGTATTAAAAATTTGCTGATTTATTCTATCATGGAATAAATATCATATTAACACTAACTTTGTAATAAATCGTGTTTTCATTCTTACAATACTCTTTAAAACGAGAAAGAGTTGTTATTATGTCGCAATAATTATTTAATTTTAGCAACTGTGACATTATTCCACTTAAACTGGAAATTATTTTGTTCCAGAGTGATTAATAATTTAATAGTAACATAATGAAATAACTATGATGAAACGAATTTAACCCATTCGTTGGATCATTAATGTAGGCCTACCATTAAATAATCACGTTAATAAAATCTCCAATTAAATGTCATATGTGTTGTATAAGATTATATCTAGAACTATTTTATATTAACTGGATTTTAAGTAAACTCAAACAATTGAACACAAAATTATTATTTTTATCACTGTATGTTTTTAATGAATCAAATTCTATGAATTTCTTTACTTAAAAATACAACTCTAAAGAGTGTTTAAAAAAAATGGAACTTTTTAACTGCTATTTTATAATTTATAAGCTTCCTTTGTGAAATAAACACTAAAATTAATAACAATTGTTCATACGTAGGTAGGAAACAAAAACATGTTGCTGATATTTATAAGTATATTGACTTTGGATCCTTAAGATTTTGCTTTTAATGTAGAATACTAGTTAAGGTTAGGAAATGATTAGTAAAGAACACCCAAACATTTATTTAAGTATTTATATCTGTTATATAAAGTTTTTGTGCAACTACATTATATTTATCTGAAAATATAAAATTCAGAGTTTTTGCGTTTAAATGTCATGTCTGAGTTTCATTACGCACTGAACATAATATATAGCGTAGGTTTAAATTTACGTTTATGTGAAATAAATATGCCTGCTTCATATTAACGAATAGTAAATGGTCCAGTACTGTCTGTTTGAATTTTAATATATTTGTGACTCAAAATCGTATGTAAGGACATTGCTGAACTAGTTTATTTACCATGCAATGTAGTGTACTAATAAACCATAAAAAATAATTTATTAAATCATTATAAAATTTTACGTTAAACATAAATAGACAAATTTTTTTGTAATAAATTGAAATGTGCAATTATAGAAACAATGTTCAAATGGACTAGTTACAACTATCACATTTCTATTGTAGTATTTCCTCACATTTTTACTACCGTATGGTACCTGCTAACTGCATTAGCCAATATATTTAATGAAATTTTAGACGCAAGAGACTGAGACAGGTGAAGTTCGTTAGTAATACTCTATTAATATCAAACTTTCTAATGTTTATCCACATTATACTACTTGTAAATTTGAAAATATTTGGTTTCAGAGTTATGAGATAAGCACTACCTTAGTAAATAGTGGCCAGGAAAGAAGATTTGGTAGCAAAGAGTCGAATATTCTTGAAAAATTTAGAGGTGTTTCTCTAGTGAGTTGATTCTGAATTTTACCTTTATATCACCGATTTGACTAGTTGTGTTCGGCACTGCAACGGATGCAAACGAGTGTCGATGTCGGGTTCATTTATTTATTTATATATCCAAGGTAATTCTATTGTAATATTCGAATATTTAAAGTATACTTAATATACTAGCACTTAAATATATATTAATATACAATAATACCACAAGATTGCCCAAATAAAAAAGAAACATCAATCATAAAATTGAAATAAATTAATAATAAAAAACTTTCCTACCCCTAAATAAGTAATCACCATCATACATCATTTCTCCTACTAGCCAGTTTATCTCAATACAGCAATATCAAACGTTACTCGCGGTTAGAGAACTCTCACTCTTAATAACACAGTTACACGTTACATTTTAAAATAATAATTATATACATTTTTTCAGAAATGTCTATGCTATTGCAAATGATAAAATATTAAAAATTTACAAGTGGTAATATAATTAATACTTGATCGTGTTTTTGAAACTTTGAATGAATGGGGAGAAATACATTTTCCGGGCACTTGCCATCATTCAGTAAAACAATCCAATCACTAACACTACGTTTTGAGACCTGAAATTGAATTTCTTCTTCAGGTAAATAACTAACATAACACAACAATTACGAACTAGGCTCAAATAAACTATACATATCAGAGTGTTGTAACACGCATACGTCAGGAGCTACAACCACCATTTTGTGTATCAACGCATGCACTCAATAAATAAAAAAAAAACACAACACTAATAATGCATACGTTGATCAACCACATACGACCGTCCAGAGGCCACTAATAAATGGCAATCTCACGGCAGAACAGAAGTGGACCTTTCTTATTACTGTTCTTATTACTGATTCATGCTGTTAGAACTTCTTAAAACCACAGTGGAACTCCGCAATGGATTATTACAAAAATCTAATCTGTTTAATACTTTCCCTTTCCTTTTTAATTAATTATTCGGAATTGGCAACCAAAGTGGCATAATTCGACTGATGGTTTACAGATTGGTTAGTCTGCCCATTTAATGTACGAATATAAAAAAAATCCCTTTTAAAGAAATTATGTTCTCGATATTATTATGTTTGCTTCCCAATCCCAATTCATATGATATTTTTCAGACCAATAATGATGTGCAATTTTTATCTTCTCCCTTAGACTCGCACACGTGATTTCTTTCTATTTTGTATCCTAACTTTTAATGGTCTTTTTTTTCTCGCGTACGTATTCCCTATTTCAACTACATTTCATACTGCTAACACAGTTTTCGGAATCCCATGTGCCATTCTTGTTTTAGTTTTTACGAAACTTTGTCTAAGTATATTGTGTGTTATAAATGCGATTTTAATGTTATATTTTCTACATACTCTTCTAATTTTATCAGATAATTCCGGAACATAAGATATTGGAATAAACGCATACTTATAATTCTGTTTTTAGACTAAAGAATGTATCTTCTGGTTCGTTTGCACTTAATTATTACTAATTTGAGGGTATGCATTGTGTCTATGATCCAATTCAACTTACTTAAATTTTTCTGCTAATCCATTTGTATCCCAGCATAAGATCTTTGCTCAATCAAAAAATGAGTAGGCAGACTTTTGATGGTTTGATCGAAAACTGAATTATATTTCTGTGTGTGTTTTCTTTCGAAAAACAATAGTCTTAAGGACATCCCTAACTCATAATTTACACACATCCAATAAGGAATCTTGTTTTGGATTTCCACTTCCATTGTGAGACGAATGGAAGGAGAACTACTATTAATGTAGTCCAACAACTCATTCTATTTAGTGTCTCCATAAGGAAAAACAACAAAGGTTTCATCCACATACCTCCAACAAATCTTCAGTTTGAAATGAGCAAAGACGATGCCTATTGCTTCAATTCCTTCATAAATGCATTGACTAGATTAGGAGACAGTACAGAACCCTTTTCCAACCCCTGATCTAGACGGTACTTTTGACCCTTTAAACAACTATTTTGTAATTTAACACGTTTAAAGAAGGTCATCTAGCATGAACCCTTAAGATAAAAGGCCTACTCCCGTTCCCTTCTTGTTGCCGCCATATAGTTTCTGACGCAAAGATTCCCATTTACTATTTGCCTCTGATCAGTCGTACGTGGTTTAGTACTTCTTAAGTAATCCAGACTATAGACCACAGCCTATGATTTTAACACTAAAAAAATAAACAATATATTCGTTTGATATTAATAACCATTGATAAAACATCCCAGTAGCCTTAAAAAATTAAAATATTGATAGTTTATAAACTAATTATATATCAGTACAGAAAAATCAAAAGTCACAAAACACTTCTCTTTAATCATATTTATAATGCTCTATTTTGTCTTTTCAATATGTTATTTTCACGGGTTTATTCAAGACGGTTTTATATTATTTTTATAGTTAGGCTAATACATAGGCTATTATAATATTATTGTAGACTGTTAATGCTGATAACATAAACTGAACTGTTTTGATTACTTTTCAAAACTTATTTTGCGAGGATGCATCACTGGTGTGACTGACAGAACCGGTGAATTATACTCGAACCACAATCTAATAGCAGATACTTTAGAGATGTCCTGATGTTTTATAAAATTTATGTTTAATGTATTTCAAGGTGTATACAGTTCAATGGACCTATCGATAATTTTTCCTATAATTTCTGGATTCCATCTATCACAAACTGCCCTCTATCACGATTGTTTTATGATTTCAGCAGACCAGTAAATTAAACAAGTGTGGTGTAATTATAATACTATTTACACGTAAAATGTTTTAATCCCTTATTGCTGGTGTTAAAGAGGATTCTAGTTATTTTGGATTGTTAAAGAATAAGTCCAAATTACTTTTAAAGATGGCCGTAAATTTAACCTCTATCCAAGAAGTAAAAGGAGAAGAAAATAGCCTTTCTTTGTTAGACGGTAATCAACTCTTTTTCCACCTCTGGTAGACTTTATTGTGTTTGGGTAATCCCTCCCTTCTACTACAGAGTACAGGAAGCACAAAATGTAATTGAAATTTATTATCTTGTAAGTAAAAACTAAATTTACGTTCTATCTTAATGTAAAATACAGTTTCATAATACGAAAATGTCTGTTTTAATAATCATATAGCACACCATAATAATTTGACTCTAAGTTGCATTTGGAAAATGTACAAAAAAAAATTATTAATTATCTCTGTAAATTTCAAACTAATGTAATTCCTTAGAGTTGGTATGTATCCAGGTAGACTCAAACAGATGAGAATTATACTTTATAACACGTTTGACAGTAAATAAAGTGTTATAGTTAGTCGTAATGAATTTTAATACAGTATATTATTACAATGTGAGATAATAATAATATCTTTGCGAAAAAGGCGTAAATTAAAAGTTTTCTTTTATAAAAAGCCCATTTAAATTTTTCTTTGTTCCAACACTTACTCGTGGTAAAGTTTAAAATTCTCACTAAGACTTAAAATATATAATTTTATTTCTTCAGAATAACAGGATTGTAGTGAATTTACAATTGTAACTAATAAAAAATTGTATAATTTTTTAATTATTGCAGTTCACGACTTGTTCCTTATCAGCTATATATATATATATATATATATATATATATATATATATATATATATATATATATATATATATATATATGTGTGTGTGTACAATATATGTATATATGTAGTATAGCTAAAGCTAAGTTACTGGATTGGAGTTTGTGTCAGGTTACTAATAAACCTCTGATCAGGCAACTAATAGGTAATGACTATTTTTAAGGAACAGGCAGTGTATTAAATATTGGTTTTATGTTTTTTAATGTAATTTAACAGGTAGTGTTACACATGTGTCTCGTTTTGGTCTGCGTATATATTGGGTATCTTGAAAGTGTAATGGATCTTATCATCATTAGTTATTATCTCTACATTACAGGTTTATACATATATTAGTATAATTAATATCCATCTAGAACCCATTTATTTTCCATACACTTGTTGCGGCAATCAGCCATTTTTAGTGTACATTAATCTTTAAATCAAATCATAACCAATTGAAAATACACACGTGGAGCAGTTAAACAGATTATACATTTTTATGACGCAGTTGTAATTTCTAGTGCTATTCTGTATATTCTGTATTTAATATTAAGTTTTATACAAGTTCCACATGGTGGATCTTGTCGTGAGACAACATGTATGTTTGGTTGTTCTACCGCGTACCACGTAAAAACCTTCTGTGATCTCGTTAAGAACATTTCAAATCTTGATCATTTCATTCCTAAAAGAGAAATTTAATCGGCCTTCCATGATACTCAGCTAGATTCCACTGCTGGACTTGCACCTTCATGAAAATCATTGTTGTTTATATAAAATGATTTTTTTACAAACCTTAAAGCCCATAGATGAAATACTTTTTGAAATATCTTGCAATAACTATACATTTATAATATTTTTTAAGGATCGTTTTAATTACAGTGATAAAAGAATAAAGGTTTTGGTGAGCTAGGTACAGTAAAAAGCAAGATTACTCTAAATTAAATCATGAAAGTGACTCTGACCATTTATTTTTCACCCGATAATATTTTCTTTGTACTCTATGAATTAAAAACTCAAATGCCCTTACGCAACATTTTCCGGCACCATGAGTAATAGGCTGTTAATACTAAATAAAAATCAACATATTTAAGTCATTTGGAAGTTTAGTGCGTTATCGACATAATAATAAACGTATCAATTTAAACCATAATATTCTTACGTAGCTTTATAGCAATATGGATGGATAAAACTGAGAAGATATAATGCTTTTAGATCACATCAGACTATGTGTAGGGTTGGGTATTACAACCCCCATAATCCATCACAGCAGTATTATACGTGCATTAGAGTTACAGGAGAATTGCCACTATACTTACCCTCCAGATCTAGGAGCTGACGACATTTCCCAATGTGTGATTCAGTGGCAGCAACCAGAGCTATAGCTACCTCTGTATCCTCGATGAATGAGGAGAACTATTCTGTTGTGGTGATTTGATTGATGGCACCGGCGTCGATCTGATTGATGCATTTGATTGTATCATGACTTAGAAACCACAACCTATGTTAGTTTCATTTCAGTTAACTTGTTAAAGACGATATTTGCATAAAAACTAAATACAATCATATAACATTTTAATTTAAATTGTAATAAACATGCAGAAGAAGTATCCCCAACATATCTCGAAAATGATCCAAACGTTTGTATGGCAATTCAGTAGTATGCCACTTTCTGTAGCACACCCCAATAAGGAAATAAGCTAAAGAGTTGAAATTTCGCAGGCATCACTGAAAAATTTTACGCGAAATATTGTTTAATTAACGTACTTTGCAATAAAGTAATAAAGACTCGATGAACATGCATTTTCATCACAGTAGCTTTTTCACAAACTGAAATAGGCAGATATTAGTAGTCTTAATGAAGTGTTAGAATCTCCTAAGTATTATTACGAAGGAAACGATGCCTAGAAAATATAAACTGTTACAAATACAATTATACATTTATATATGATGAGATAAAAGATTAAATCACAGGCTGCCCCACGGCTTGGTATCCCCACCATGCCAGCCAACGCTTCCCACTCTTTACTAGATAAGTAGCTGGCATCGAGCTAGAAACTCGGTCAAACCCTACAGCCTTTACATAACTATAATCTAATTCGGATAGTAGTTATATAGGCTATTCAGAAATATCAATAATTCGATTGTGATGGAGGTCACTTATTATACTTCAGCCCTATCGGAAAATCATCTAATTTGTTTGTGTATACTCCTGAAGGATTAACAAAAAATATTGTACATTCAATGGCATTACGATAAATTAAGTTGTAAATTGAAAAAATATACCTGTTATAAAATAGTTTGTTTCAACTTTTTTACCTTCAGATGAAGTAAGTTTTCATTTAAAACATCCTTTACATTTCACATCACTCATGTTATACTCACACACTATCGGTTGGTCGAAGTGTGATTAAATGTACATGTGATGAAATTAGATATTGTAATAACTTTTTAATAGACATTTTTATCAAAACAGCCCAGATTGTTACAGATTAATCAAAGTTTAAAATTTTCGTATTAAAGACCTTTGTACAGGACAACGTCTGCCGGGTCTGCTAGTATATATATTACAACCAGGAGATTGTAATAGCATAACATAGCTAATATTATAATGAGGCAATATTATATTCAACAACAATTCAGCTTGCCTATATGGATTTAATGGCGACAGATTGAATCGGTAATATTTTTATTCCGAACACCATTTCAGATGAGATATTTTCAATTACTTCCTGTAATTTAAAGGTGCATATTTCTTTTAAATCATTTATATCGAAAAAAAATAGTAAATTTTTTCTTTGATCAAGGACCGTCAATGAAACGAAAGGTATTGATCTTAACAAGTAAACATGACCCCTACCAATTTTAATCCGAATAAAATAAATTCCATTATTTTTTAGATTTTTATGTAAGTATTAGATAGCCCCGATAACTTTTAGAGCACAAGTAAGAATAATATACCCATTACAGATATAAATACGTCACTAAAATAATATCAAATACCTAAGTATTTGTATTCATATATGTATATGACGCATGTTCATATTTTATATTCGTTAATACTATTTACAGAAAGACAACTATGTCAATTAAAAAGTATTGTACGATTCATGTATGAAAACGATTTAATTAAATGGTAACAATATTGACACTTCCTGTTTCCAGAGTATAGATTTTCCCGCAGGACGCGCTTGTGGTCGCGGTAATAAACAGCGTAACAACGTGTGAGACCAACCATTGACAGTCGGTTGTTTTGTGGCGGCAGAATCGCTCCACAGGGAGTGTAGTCCTCGAATTTGTTGGATGAACTAACACGCTGTTGTAAACTTTATAATTTTTTGTACTTTGACAAGCATATTTTTAAACAGATCCATTGTAGTTCTCCCTGAAGTAAACAGTGTTTTAGAGCAATGATACCTAAGTTACAATTGCGATTGTTTATTTACACTGTGAAAACAAGTGTTTTTACGTTACCGCCCTGCTTTGCCCAGACCTTGCACATGTTTTTAGTATGTAACATTTGTATGATAACGCAGATGTAAAATATAAGGTTAAAATATGAGATTAAAAAGTATAAAACTAAAAATTTCAGATTTTAGACGTTCTTACTGTTGTTTTTCTGAATTTTTATTAGTGTGTATGTAAGTAGATGTTTCATCACAAACAAATATCTGTCCTACGAGACTATCCACCTCCGCACTATTCTTTTGTAACAGGATTATATTCAGTGTTTCTAGAGTAAAATGTAAAAAACCTAGCCAAATTTAATCATCATTTTGTTAAATCACCGCCTACCGTATATACACGCCAGCTCTATTCGCTCAATCCTGATATTTATATTATGGAGTTTCCTTGAGAATTTCCGCGCTAGATGGCAAAACCTCGATCTCGTCAGGTGAACTCCTAGGTTCAACTGGTAGCTCCCTATGCTCCTTTACCCCTTTTTCAGTAATCGAGGTCTAGTAGCAGACTTTGGATACTACTGGCCAAGCTGTTCTATGGTATAAATCATACTATTTTATCTAATATTTTTACTCCTATGAGTACCTCCGACCAGGTAACAATCCGCATCAAAATTAACTTGAAACATACAAAATCTATTTATATTAAACAAAACTTGGATGGAGTGGTGGTCTATCCCCATCCAATCATATTTGTTACTGATTATTTGCGTCCTATGTTTTGCGGGTTGAACTTACTCATACAAGGTGCCGGGGACTCAATACGCCACTACGACGAGATATCGGTGACTCAACAGGTCCGTTTTGTGTACCGCAGACTGAACAAGCCCGTGCGGTGTGTCTGGGGCTCAATATGCCAGTGCGGCTAGTTATAGGTGGTTCAGTACGCCAGTTCCGTGTACCGCGGTCTCAACAAGCCCATGCGGGGATTATAGTGGCTCAAAAGGCCTGTCCTGAGTCCCGCACACTAGGGTTTGATTGAGTTTCTAGCTCGATGCCAGCTACTTATCTAGTAAAGAGTGGGAAGCGTTGGCTGGCTTGGTGGGGATACCAAGCCGAGGGGCAGCCTTTGATTTAATCTTTTATCTCATCATATTTAAATGTATAATTGTATTTGTAACAGTTTATATTTTCTAGGCATCGTTTTCTTCGTAATAATACTTAGGAGATTCTAACACTTCATTAAGACTACTAATATCTGCCTATTTCAGTTTGTGAAAAAGCTACTGTGATGAAAATGCATGTTCATCGAGTCTTTATTACTTTATTGCAAAGTACGTTAATTAAACAATATTTCGCGTAAAATTGTTCAGTGATGCCTGCGAAATTTCAACTCTTTAGCTTATTTACTTATTGGGGTGTGCTACAGAAAGTGGCATACTACTGAATTGCCATACAAACGTTTGGATCATGTTCGAGATATGTTGGGGATACTTCTTCTGCATGTTTATTACAATTTAAATTAAAATGTTATATGATTGTATTTAGTTTTATGCAAATATCGTCTTTAACAAGTTAACTGCAATGAAACTAACATAGGTTGTGGTTTCTAAGTCATGATACAATCAAATGCAGCAATCAGATCGACGCCGATGCCATCAATCAAATCACCACACCAGAATAGTTCTCCTCATTCATCGAGGATACAGAGACAGCTATAGCTCTGGTTGCTGCCACTGAATCACACATTGGGAAATGTCGTCAGCTCCTAGATCTGGAGGGTAAGTATAGTGGCAATTCTCCTGTAACTCTAATGCACGTATAATACAGCTGTGATGGATTATGGGGGTTGTAATACCCAACCCTACACATAGTCTGATGTGATCTAAAAGCATTATATCTTCTCAGTTTTATCCATCCATATTGCTATAAAGCTACGTAAGAATATTATGGTTTAAATTGATACGTTTATTATTACGTCGATAACGCACTAAACTTCCAAATGACTTAAATATGTTGATTTTTATTTAGTATTAACAGCCTATTACTCATGGTGCCGGAAAATGTTGCGTAAGGGCATTTGAGATTTTAATTCATAGAGTACAAAGAAAATAGTATAGGGTGAAAAATAAATGGTCAGAGTCACTTTCATGATTTAATTTAGAGTAATCTTGCGTTTTACTGTCCCTAGCTCACCAAAACCTTTATTATTTTATCACTGTAATGAATGCGATCCTTAAAATATATTATAAATGTATAGTTATTGCAAGATATTTCAAAAGGATTTCATGTATGGGATTTAAGGTTTGTAAAAAAATTATTTTATATAAACAACAATGATTTTCATGAAGGTGCAAGTCCAGCAGTGGAATCTAGCTGAGTATCATGGAAGACCGGTCCAATTTCTCTTTTGTGAATGAAATGATCAAGATTAGAAATGTTCTTAACAAGATCACAGAAGGTTTTTACGTGGTACGCGGTGGAACACCCAAACATACATGGTGTCTCACGACAAGATCCACCATGTGGTACTTGTATAAAACTTAATATTAAATACAGAATAGCACTAGAAATTACAACTGCGTCATAAAAATGTATAATCTGTTTAACTGCTCTACGTGTGTATTTTCAATATTGTTTATGATTTGATTTAAAGATTAATGTACATTAAAAATGGATGATTGCCGCAACAAGTGTATGAGAAATAAATTGGTTCAAGATGGATATGAATTATACTAATATAAGTATAAACCTGTAATGTAGAGATAATAACTAATGATGATAAGATCCATTACACTTTCAAGATACCCAATATATACGCAGACAAGAACGAGACACATGTGTAACACTACCTGGTCCTTAAAAATAGTCATTACCTAATGGTTACCTGATCAGAGGTTTATTAGTGACCTGACACAAACTCCAATCCAGTAACTTAGCTTTAGATATACTACATATATATACACACACACACACATATATATATATATATATATATATATATATATATATATTTATTTATTTATTTACATATACATACATATATATGGCTGATAAGGAACAAGTCGTGAACTGAAATAATTAAAAAATTATACAATTTTTTATTAGTTACAGTTGTAAATTCACTGCAATCCTGTTATTCTGAAGAAATAAAATTATATATTTTAAGTCTTAGTGAGACTTTAAAACTTTACCACGAGTAAGTCTAGGAACAAAGAAAAATTTAAATGGGCTTTTTATAAAAGAAAACTTTTAATTTACGCCTATTTAGCAAAGATATTATTATTATCTCACATTGTAATAACATACTGTATTAAAATTCATTACGACTAACTATAACACTTTATTTACTGTCAAACGTGTTATAAAGTATAATTTTCATCTATTTGGAGTCTACCTGGATACATACCAACTCTAAAGAATTACATTAGTTTGAAAAGTACAGAGATAATTAATAATTTGTTTTTTTGTACATTTTCCAAATGCAACTTAGAGTCAAATTATTATGGTGTGCAATATGATTATTAAAACAGACATTTTCGTATTATGAAACTGTATTTTACATTAACATAGAATGTAAATTTAGTTTTTACTTACAAGATAATAAATTTCAATTACAATTACATTTTGTGCTTCCTGTACTCTGTAGTAGAAGGGACGGATTACCCAAACACAATAAAGTCTACCAGAGGTGGAAAAAGAGTTGATTACCGTCTAACAAAGAAAGGCTCTTTTCTTCTCCTTTTACTTCTTGGATAGAGGTTAAATTTACAGCCTTCTTTAAAAGTAATTTGGACTTATTATTTAACAATCCAAAATAATTAGAGTCCTCTATAACACCAACAATAAGGGATTAAAAATTGTTACGTGTAAATAGCATTATAATTACACCACACTTGCTTAATTTACTGGTCTGTTGAAATCATAAAAAATCGTGATTGAGGGCAGTTTGTGATTGATGGAATCCAGAAATTGTACAAAATTAATTATAAAAAATTATCGATAGTTCCATTGAACAGTATACACCTTTAATTACATTAAACATAAATTTTATGAAACATCAGGACATCTCTAAACTATCTGCCATTAGATTATGGTTCGAGGATAATTCGCTGGTTCTGTCAGTTAAACACCAGTGGTGCATCCTCACAAAATAATTTTTGAAAAATAATCAAAACAGTTCAGTTTATGTGATCAGCATTAAAAGTCTGCAATACTATCCTAATAGCCTACATATTTTAATAGCCTATGTATTAGCCTAACTATAAAATTAATATAAAACCGTCTTGAAAAAACCCGTGAAAATAACATATTGAAAAGGCAAAATAGAGCATTATAAATATGATTAAAGAGAAGTGTTTGGTGACTTTTGATTTGTCTGTACTGATATATAATTAGTTTATAAACAATCACTATTTTAATGTTCTAAGGCTACTGGGATGTTTTAGTAATGATTATTATTATTAAACGAATATATTGTTTATTTTTTAAGTGTTAACATCGTAGGCTGTAGTCTGTAGTCTGGATTACTTAAGAAGTACTAAACTAAGTACGACTGATCAGAGGCAAATAGTAAATGGGAATCTTAGCGTCAGAAACTATATGGCAGCAATAAAAAGGGAACAGGAGTAGGCCTTTTATCTTAAGGGTTCATGCTAGATGACCTTCTTTAAACGTGTTAAATTACAAAATAGTTGTTAAATGGTCAAAATTACCGTCAAGATCAGGGGTTGGAAAAGGGTTCTGTACTGTCTCCTAATCTAGTCAATGCATTTATGAAGGAATTGGATCAATAGGCATCGTCTTTGCTCATTTCAAACTGAAGATTTGTTGCAGGTATGAGGATGAAACCTTTGTTGTTTTTCCTTATGGAGACACTAAATAGAATAAGTTGTTGAATTACATTAATAGTAGTTCTCCTTCCATTCGTCTCACAATGCAAGTGGAAATCCAAAACAAGATTCCTTATTGGATGTGTGTAAATTATGAGTTAGGGATGTCCTTAAGACTATTGTTTTTCGAAAGAAAACACACACAGAAATATAATTCAGTTATCGATCACACGTCACAACATCAAAAGTCTGCCAAAAAAGGAGTGGCCTACTCATTTTTTGATTTAGCACAGAACTTATACTTGGATAAAGATGGATTATAAGAGGAATTTAGATAAGTTGAATTGGATCAAAGACTCAATGCATACCATCAATTAGTAATTAATAAGTGCAAACGAACCAGAAGATACATTCTTTAGTCTGAGAAACAGAATTATAAGTATGCGTTTATGCCAATATCTTATGTTCCGGAATTACCGGAGAATATTAGAAGAGTATGTAGAAAATATAACATTAAAACCGCATTTATAACACACAATATTCGTAGACAAAGTTTCGTAAAAACTAAAACAAGAATGGCACATGGGATTCCGAAAACTGTGTTAGCAGTATGAAATGTAGTTGAAATAGGGAATACGTACGCGAGAAAAAAAAGACCATTAAAAGTAAGGATACAAAAATACAAAGAAATCACGTGTGAGAGTCTAAGGGAGAAGATAAAAATTGCACATCATTATTGCTCCGAAAAATATCATATGAATTGGGATTGGGAAGGAAACATAATAATATCGAGAACATAATTTCTTTAAAAGGATTTTTTTTATATTCGTACATTAAATGGGCAGACCAACCAATCTGTCAACCATCAGTGGAATTAAGCCATTTTGGTTGCCAATTCCAAAAAATTTATTAAAAAGAAAAGGAAAAGTATTAAAAGATTAGATTTTTGTAATAATCCATTGCGGAGTTCTATTGTTTTAAGAAGTTCAAACAGCATGAATCAGTAATAAGAAAGGTCCACTTCTGTTCTGCCGTGAGATTGCCATTTATTAGTGGCCTCTGTACGGTCGTATGTGGTTGATCAACGTATGCATTATTAGTGTTGTGTTTTTTTCTCTTTATTTATTGAGTGCATGCATTGATACACAAAATGCTTGTTGTAGCTCCTGACGTATGCGTGTTACAACACTCTGATATGTATAGTTTATTTGAACCTAGTTCGTAATAATTGTTGTGTTATGTTAGTTATTTACCTGAAGAAGAAATTCGATTTCAGGTCTCAAAACGTAGTGTTAGTGATTGGATTGTTTTACTGAATGATGGCAAATGCCCGGAAAATGTATTTCTCCCCATTCATTCAAAGTTTTAAAAACACGATCAAGTATCAATTATATTACCACTTGTAAATTTTTAATATTTTATCATTTGCGATAGCATAGAAATTTCTGAAAAAAAGGATATAATTATTATTTTAAAATGTAACGTGTAACTGTGTTATTAAGAGTGAGAGTTCTCTAACAGCGAGTAACGTTTGATATTGCTTTATTGAGATAAACTGGCTAGTAGGAGAAATGATGTATGATGGTGATTACTTATTTAGGGGTAGGAACGTTTTTTATTATTAATTTATTTCAATGCTATGATTAATGTTTCTTTTTTATTTAGGCAATCTTGTGGTATTATTGTATATTAATATATATTTAAGTGCTAGTATATTAAGCATACTTTAAACATTTGAATATTACAATAGAATTGCCTTGGATATATAAATAAATAAATGAACCTGACATCGACACTCGTATGCATCCGTTGCAGTGCCGAACACAACTACTCAAATCGGTGATATAAAGGTAAAAGTCAGAAGCAACTCACTAGAGAAACACCTCTAAATTTTTCAAGAATATTCGACTCTTTGCTACCCAATCTTCTTACCTGGCCACTATTTACTAAGGTAGTGCTTATCTCGTAACTCTGAAACAAAATATTTTCAATTTTACAAGTAGTATAATGTGGATAAACATTCGAAAGTTTGATATTAATAGAGTATTACTAACGAACTTCACCTGTCTCCGTCTCTTGCATCTAAAATTTCATTAAATATATTGGCTAATGCAGTTAGCAGGTACCATACCTTCTCTCAGTGTATCTTATTTTCAAGTGCTTGTTTTAATATTTTAATGAAATCAATAATGATTTTTCCACAGTTCCTAGATACAGAGTAAAATTGTGAGGAAATACTACAATAGAAATGTGATAGTTGTAACTAGTCCATTTGAACATTGTTTCTATGCACACTTCAATTTATTACAAAAAAATTGTCTATTTATGTTTAACGTAAAATTTAATAATGATTTAATAAATTATTTTCTATGGTTTTTTAGTACACTACATAGCATGGTAAATAAACTAGTTCAGCAATGTCCTTACATACGATTTTGAGTCACAAATATATTAAAATTCAAACAGACAGTACTGGACCATTTACTATTCGTTAATATGAAGCAGGCATATTCATTTCACATACACGTAAATTTAAACCTACGCTATATATTATGTTCAGTGCGTAATTAAACTCAGACATGACATTTAAAAGCAAAAACTCTGAATTTTATATTTTCAGATAAATATAATGTAGTTGCACAAAAACTTTATATAACAGATATAAATATTTAAATAAATGTTTGGGTGTTCTTTACTAATCATTTCCTAACCTTAACTAGTATTCTACATTAAAAGCAAAATAATAATACATTGAACTAAATTTATAAAGCTCTACTACGGATGGTTATATCCACTACAATAAATAATTAACAATGGTTGGAAGAGGTGCATTACAAAGCACTTAAGTTATTCCAAGAACTCTCTGTAATTAAATCGTTTAGAATGATATAACTAGCTAAACAATTCCAACTCCCACTGTACACTTTTGTAAATACTTTGAGCGTTCCTTCCTTAGTGCTCTCTGTGAATACTTCCACCACTCAGGAGATTGTTTTAAACCAGTGTTTATAAAACGTATATATGACTATGAATATGTTTGTCTTGTCGGTGTATCTTATAAAATAATTATTACACCCCCATCTATTTCACCTCATTTAACATGCATTTATACCTAGAACTTTAACATACTTACATTAGTTAGAACTATCCCAGAAGGAAATTCAAGTAATGATGTTTAGGAAAATTATTTCACTCAAGAAATAAAAAATCAAAACAATGTTTTTTAGTTTTTGGCAATAAATTATTCATTTCAGGATATTTTTTAATTTTATTTATGTTTATGACATACATTTCCTTAATTAAAATATTTTATGTATGTTAAAGCGTATTAATTTGTATCTATTCATATGCAATGTAATAAGCAATTGGAATGAAATATTTTTTTATCTTTTTTAGGTGCTGTAAATTAGGTGGTAAATATGAATAATTAAACTTACATGAAACCACTTTCATATCCTGTCAAACATACAGTGGAAATTATCAATGAATTTTATTTATTATCTGAATACTTTCTTGAAACCGGAATTTATTTGGAAAAAGTGCAAGTACTGTTAATCTCTTCCGTGATTTTTGCATGTGACAGTAGCTCAAACGATTTGTTACTATGTTGAGTAAACAGAAAGGTTATAAAGAATCCATGTAAAGCTCTAGATTGCAATTAAATGGGAAAAGGTTCACAATTAACTACTCCACTAGAGTATTGACTCTTTTGGATCTTTTAGGCACGGCTCTGTCATGGTTAGTGCTTGCATAAATTTTCATTATCTCACTCTAAATTATATGGTCTCAGGCTCCTTTAGCTTTAATTTTGAAACTAATTTTTGTTAATTCCTCTCAGATAATCGACAAACTCACATTACAATCCTTATTAGTCTGTTCCATGTTTCTCAAGAAAGTACCCACAAAATCTAGATAAGGTTTTCTTCCTGATTCTGGCAGTGTAAGTTTAAGTTTCTTCAGGATTATACTGTAGACGTCTTCCTACGAGTGAAATTCATCCGATCACACACCACCTGCCTCTTGAGCAAAATGTTTTGGAGGTACATGCACCATAATCAAATTCAACGTTTTTTTATTTAAATAAGCTTTAAGCACAACTTTAAATTTTGCATTCAACACGACTTGTGTGATACATGTGTGATACGCGACACGTGTTTTGCCTCACGCCTAACTTGGTTTAGTCAATTCAAAATTATAACCGTAAATTAAATATATATCGCAATGGAAAGCCTGAGGATTATATTAACGGCACCCTTGTTGCTCTCTTTCAGGGAATATTATTGTTTCAAATTCATTATTCTCAGTAATGACAGTAGATGGGAGTTTTTTATGCAGTTTGGGTTTTGCTCTGAGTTCATCAAAATGACCAGGTAAGGGGTGGATTGGTTGGTAAGGCCGTGGTAATATTTTTTTAGGTTCCTCGAAACCCCATTGCATCAATTACTTTGCCAAGAGTTCGATAATGTCGCATGCCAATAATGGAAATTTGCCGAGCCTTAGCAAAGGTCCATTACTCGATAATTGATATAAACTTGAAAATTATGTTCTGCCTAGTTTATTATAGATACTTATAGAACTGCATAAATTAATATCTTGTTTTACTTTCTGTTTTTATTTGTTTACTAATGTATACCATTTTGAAAAGAGTAATACCTTGGGGATTCAAATAATAAGTGTACACATTTTATGGCGTAATATTTAGATAATGAGATCATTCAAATATTGCTCTTGATGGCCCAGAAGCGTTCAGGTACTACTATTTGTGGAATCTAAGAAATTTCTCCAGGATTTGTATTTATTATGATTCATAAATTAAGTAATACTAGCAATTATATACTGCTTTTCATGTTAAAGTTATTTTACTGAATGGAACCTTTGGATATTAATTGCGAATCTTCGATTATTGCTCCCATAGGTGTATTTTTACCTCAACTTGGAATAATTTCCTGGCCATAGTGTACTATGAGTCAAGTTTCCAACCACGTAGGACATATTTACGAAATCTTGGATCTTAGATGTACTCGTATGGTCAGTTCCACTGAAAGTTCTTGACCATAGTGAACTTTGAAGCAGATTTACAACCTCATAGGGCATATTTACGATATCTTAGATATCGGATGTTCTATAATTTTCGGTGCCTTTATAATTTTTTAAGGAAATATTCACCTTAAAAAGGTGAGTAACTTTTGGATATATTGCAAGAAAATAAAAATTATACTTTGAGGGACAAAAAAATACACGTATAAGTAATGAATGAACCACTGCAGATCATTGTTCATTCTTAACAACCTTTTATTACCAAATAAATATAGAAATTTAAAAATTTTGATTTATGAAATATTTAGGTTTTAAGTTTAATAGTCAGTTTCAATGTGTTATTAAAATTTTTATTTCTCGACTATAAAAGCTATATGTTAAAATCAATGTCATAGACTATCCATTAAATAGTTTCTAATTTTTTAAAAAAGGTTCCATTGAAAATTCTAACTTATTATAATTGGTTATATATGTATTATTTACAATAGGTTTTCTTATAGGCGTCTTTGCTTGTATATATTACACAAAGAACCATATGCTGCGTGTTGTTGTCCATTTGCATTAGGTGTGTATAATCCTACCACTAATGTAGAAACAATTTTAAAATAGAGCACACATAACGATGGTTAACAATTCTTTTTAAATTTTCTCTCTGAAAGAAGCCCTAATACCCAACTAAACATTCATATCAGCTTATCCGTTTAGAGAACAATATAAATTTACTGCAGGGATGGGAGACAATAAATATTCTGGTAGCAAATTATTAGTAGGAATGTGGCCGTAAACATTACTCAGGGAAAACTGCTTTGCATTTATGGACCATTAGAATATGAAACTCCAAGGCATTTAAGGCAGGCCTTTGCCAAGAGAGTCTGTTAAAAGTATATAGGCGGTGGTTTATTTGAATATTTGGCTCAACTCACAAACTTTTTGTCTATAGTGGGATATTTTACGCTTAAAGCGCAATTCATGAACTTAACAGACTAGAGGATAAGTTTGCTTTTTCAGTTACTGTGCCAAAACAGAATCATTATAAAACAAATGACTTTTTCTATATATGTCATAGACACACATACATTCCAAGCATACACTCATTATATGTTGTGTTTAATTTTGAATGCTTCAGCTCCTTTTTCTACCAGTATTAGCGTGGTACTAACTTTTACAGAATGATTAGCTAATCATGCATTCGTTATAAGTCTATTTTTGTATAATATACATCATATGTATGTGTATGAATACATCATAGTACCTTGTAATTATATGTGCGACTATTTATGTTTAGGAAATTTATTGGTTGGCCCAGTTTTACTGTAGGAGAGTACACAGGAGAAGTGAATAAATGTGTTCAAAAATATAAGCAAAGTTTTACTAACTTAGAACGCGTAACATAAATCACTAGAAAGATAATAACCTTAAGGTTTTTACTATGTGCTACAAGTATCAAATATGCGAACCTAGGCCTGCTTTGTAGACATTTGTTTTAAATTCCAATTCTTACAAACTTCTTAAAGAGTGGCCTTATCACCACTTTGTACTGCAGCAGTAATGCAATACCTGAGCGATACAAGAGATTCAATGGCAAATGAGAAACAAAAACTCAATCTTTTTACATCACATAACCAAGTAAAAAAATCGCTCGGAGGTGAGTCCGGCTTCGGGGACGCCAAAGTAAGAGATGCCAACTTTCGTCAGCAGCACGGCCAACTAAACTCTCGTCAAGGAAGTCTTCGACATGTGCAACCAGTGTGGTTGCACTCCATCTTGCACACAAGAAGTCATCATTGTAGTTGAGACACAAATTATTTACTAATCCTGTCAAAGTAAATAATTTCTCTGATGGCTGCGCCTTGAAAATAAAATGTTCATTCTTGTTTACGATATCAAAAAACATGTTCAGATGTGATGATTTCCTGTCATATTCGATAGACGCCGAGTATTTTCGGTCGCTCGAATAATTAAATTATGTTTGTTTAGTTTGCCACAAATGTTGAACACTGATTCGTCGCCTATTATTTTCATAGCATTTTATAGAAACAGCTTTCTTCATGTAGTTCCTGTACATCACCACATCTTCAGATTTTTTCTCATAACCTTTCAAATCATGTAATGCGGCATTTGAAGCTCCTTACCTACTTTCCGCGTTGATATCCTAGGTGTGTACAACAATTGCTCGGATTAACCCAACCTGAGCATCAGACATCGGAGTTCTTCCGAAGCTCTTTCGTTTACTTAGCAACCCGTAGCCTTGAACTTCCTATGCCAATCGCAGAACAATTTCCTATTTGAAGGTTCTCTATGATAACGTGTCCGAAAACGACGTTGAACAGTGGTAACAGATAAATTTCTTTTAAAGAACAGCATACAAACAGACCTCTCTGTAAGAGAATTGACCATTTTTAACAACGTCATAAACAAATTACTTTTGCTACATTGTTGTCATTGTTGAAACGGTCCGCTGTGAGGAAAAAACTCGAGGTGTTACGCAACACATTGATACCAACCACAGCGATGTCGGACACGCCGGTTTTGTTATAAAAAGTTGTTTACTTCTTCTGTGTAGACCAATGATATTGTAATACACTGTACTATTGTATTGTACATTTTAGTAAATAGTAGTTCTAATACAGAACAATTCCAATCTATTCAAAATCAAATATTTTTTTATAATTTCACTTAGATTTAAAAAGTAACGGTGGGAAAATTTATTTGATAATCAGCACTGTTTTATGTCTCATACATTTATGCTCTTCATTTAAAGAATATGAGACATGTACGTTTTCCATTTAGAAAAAGTGAAGAATGAGACTGAGAAGAAAGAAGTGGCAAACGTAATTTTAGTAAAATTGTTACTGATATCATTATTACACCAAACAGGAGTGTAGCTTATCTTCTGACCTCGGATAATCACCAGGTAGCAAATTTTATTTTTCTCGTAAATATACATTTGGGTGGGTGGAAAATATTATGATTCTAAAATGCTGTGTCATAGAACAGTTTCCTTTGGGGTTGTTTAGTAAACTGCAGTATTTTATATTTAGAAAATATGCGGCTAATAGATATTACATAATTACCATTTGAGTTGTTGACGTAATAGTTTAAGTTTCTTTGCATTACAAACTAAGGAATTTTTAAACTTATATAGTACATTTCTTCATTTAATGTGTTAAAAAACGCATCTTAGATATTTTTCTTAGTTAAAGACTAACATAGGGGTAAATTGTTGAATTTAGAGTGCTAAGTTACATTACGAAGACATGACATCTAGCTCTAAAGCGTGTTTTAGGAGCCTTTTCCTTTAATTTCTTACTGTATGTTAAACATCGGTATAATAAGTTATAGTCAAGCTTATTCTATTTATTCCAAATTATAAATGTAATCAAATTTATAATAGTTGCTTAATTTATTATACGTATAGCTGTGCTGCCATAAAACAATGTTTACATAGAAAAGTTAATTATATTTTACAGCTTCTTTCAATTTATAACATTTATTTAATGTAATGCAACTTTAGAAACCTTAGGAGCGTAGCTCGGAGGTAGTTTTTAAATAATAGTACATATGTGAAATTTCTATATAATATTTCATTACAATTTATCTAGTAGCTTTTACTTTATTGAGTAACATAAGAACACACAGACATACAACGTTACATATTGTGTAATAGTATAGATAATCAAATATTTGTAGGGTACATTTTTGTTTTGGGCTGAGAAAAACGTAGTGGAACTTTTTACCAAAACTAATACCAAGGACGCCAAACTCAAATCACTATTTTACACACCTACTCTTATATTTTGAGGATATATTTTGTTCTTGACATGTATAAATATTAAACGAAGAAAAACATGATTTTTTTATTAAATTTGAATAAAATAGTTATTAAAATATTATGATTTAGAGAAAGGTTTTTTATAGAATACTTTAATTCATCATGCTTATCAGTGACTGGGTCCATTACAGTATTTTAATCCATTAAAGTAAGACCAACTTAAGAAATCATTACTCAACATGAAGTACAGTTACTTAACTGTAAAGTGCGTGGACAAAATTTCACCTTCTCTCAAACTAACCAGGTTGATTAATGAGGAAAGTTTTGAATCGGGTTCCCTTTCTCCAAATGAAAGCTGAAAATAATTGTTCATGGGTTGTTTCCTTATAGTAATCATGAATACAAACTTCATACATTAGATTATCTTATACCCATTTTGGTTAAAATATATAAGTTTACTTACAATATAAAGAGTTAAATTATAATGATCAATAGTTTTTTCTTTAGTATCTCATATTATTTACTCAATAAGCTTTCATTTACCCAAAAGTTAACAAGAATGGTTTCTTAACAGAATACGTATAATGAAAGCATCGTAGACGAAAGGGCCGATGGGCCTTTGACGCCTTTTAAATTTGTACTGATGAGTCCTACTGGGTCTTTCCATATAAGACTAAGGGCTTAAGTTCCACATTAAAGGATTTGGTAACTGCCACATGTGAGGTTTGGCCTTATAGAGCGATCCTCTAACTCTAACAAGATAAACATCCAGGTGGCTGGTATACGAAGTACTTCAAGATATATTTAAGATTAATAAATTATACTTTAAATTTACTATTAATATTGTATAGTAAACTAGGTATGGGTGATTTAGATTTATGTGTATAGAAAGCAGTATACACTAGGTTGTATACAATAAGGAACTGTCGTCAGTTCTAATCCAGAAAAGATGATACTTTAGATTATTCACAATATTATTTTCTAAAACCCACAGATGTCGGAAAATCCTCTGAGTTAACAAAACTGCCGCCAAAGTTCTCTTATATAAAAAGTCACATTACCGGGCAGGAGATGCGACAGGAACTCTAGCAAGGCGTGAAATACGTGAGCAGAATATTTTGTTGTCTTGCCTTATCCTAATTTTCTTCTGAAAAAAAAAAAAAACAAAAACATCATTTAAACCATATAACCTATGTTTTCCTCATTATGTACTGAGCATTTGGACCAAATATAGTGCACTATGTATTATAACATTCGTAACTTTACCTAAATCTAAGCACAAAAATATTAAATTATGTCTGATTTATTTCAGACAGAATTCACAATACTTCATATTTTATCTAAATATATATTTTAATTACAATGAATTTTGAATTCTGATACAAACTTGTCCTCCGATTAGGATACTAGTGGTAGTAAAATCATTTATTGAGTCGACATCAGCACAATAACCCGTCATTGATCTGACGAAATAGGGACATATGCATCCTCTCCTAGGTGGTCGAATTAAAAAGGTTATGTATTATCTACATTTATCTTGATTTTCAGTATCGTTTAGGCAACATACATAAAACGTGAAAATGTATAATTAAACAAAAATGTTGAATGTTCTGGTATAGACTATTAAGATGATTATTTTCATTGTAACTTATACGTCAAATAGGCGTACGAACATCCTTATACATCGCACTCCACATAGCTAGATTTTTATTTTCCTTACTAAACTAAGGTAATTTAATTGAACATTACAATTTTTTATTACTATTGTTGCAAGAGATCTGATATTTTAAAATTCAGCTTACTTTATTTTGAAATGTTTGTCAAGTAATTACCCTACTAGAATAATCTACATACATATATTTATTTAACCTCAAATAATAATATATCGCATATGGTTGCTGGATTTATTTTTTATATTTCTAGTTAAACTTAAAAACATATTTTTACATAGCCTAGGAACTCTTATTTGAGTCTTTAGTATTAACAATATTAGTCTCGGTGGCTTGCATATATGGTATAGGCACTTAATTACTTGATTTGACTTTATAAAGCTTATAAAAATTAACTGTATTCTGCTTACAAAGTTTGTGCGATTATGGATAAGTTAATAGTTAAAATCTCACTTATTGATGTGCCTCATATACGCAGGCTTAGGTGAGCAAAGACAGAGATTATTAGAAAATCCGATATTAGGGTTTCAACGAGTGGCACAGTATCACACATCTTTGTCTCTGCTGTTGACTGCCTCTTGAGCTTTAGACTTTATCCCGTGTAGTATACTCCAATCCTGAGCCTATTCGTAGTAGCTATGACAGTTGAGATGTGTCAAGTAGCGGACGGTGCTAAAATTAATACATTTTAGGAATTTTTTAGGTTTTCATGTTTTTTTTATATGCATACTAACAGATACTCACGTTTGCTGTTGAATAAATTATACATTCTAATGAGCATTTTCAAGTTAATAAAACATTTCTTACCTTCCAAATATTATTGTGTGGTAGCTCTAAGCTGAGAGTCCTAAATAAAATAGCTCTGTTTATTTAAGGTTTAAGGGTTGCCCTTTTTATTTCAATTTAAAACTATTTGTAAGGGTTAGGGCCTTCATTCTACAGGTCACAAAAAGTATTCGAAAGAACTACGGTTCATGATATTAACTCTTCTACGTGCCTAATACTAATTGGGTTCCCTACCTGCCCAATCTAGCCCTATTGTGTACTACCCGAGTAACCGAGTAACGTTTAAAATAAATTAAACGACCAGAAACTGAAAATACATAATTTATAGCCCTACCAAAACTACAATTGTGCCGATTTCAATAACTGTAATACTTGGGCGTTACGCTTACTTCCAGTGAACGTCTGCTGCTAAATTGGGAGTTATAAACAAGTAAACCTGTAAGATTCACAGTAGGTCTCTGTTTAATAAACTCTTTGGACTACACGGTTTCTAGTATTAACTTAATATTTACGGTTAACCCGAGGTTTCCTCAAGACACCAGGTCGCTACAAGAGAGAAAGAAATGAGATATCGGTATGCAAACCTCGCTCTATTTCTATGTTTAGTAACAGTTGGTGAATAACACCATTCGTAATACTAAAAATGTTAGAATATTTCTCTGTTTGCCATTATCAATGGATTACACTTTTTAAAGTAACTTAATATAACCTATTTAACCTGGTCACAATGTGTCCAAAAATAATATTGTTACCAGTTGACTGAATTTAAATATTCGGAAAATATTAAAACTAATAAGTATTTATTAATTTACAAAATGTAATAAATGGACCGGCTTTAAATGAACAGTTTAAAAAACGATCACTAATCTATATTTTCACGATACCACCACTAACTGTGTTATATATCTACTTACACAAAAGTCTTATGAACACTGACATAGCCTATAATTATTAACATAATCCCAACAGTCACGATCAAGAGTCTTACCACTAATTCAGTAACTTCATGAGTTAACTTATAAAGCTCAAATAACTCACTGCGACACTACGCTACAACTTCTTGGTTATTGATGCTTCCAGTACAATTAAGAACGTACTAGAAAAGTGGAGAAGGTTCACATTGCCCACCCAGCGTTCATGTAAGGAGGGGTGCAAATAGCCTAGGAATCTTAAGTTTATGGACACATTCTCATTGTATCAGAGTATGGCTCAGTTACCTCATATTCCCCTACATTCTTGCAACTAAATATCGATCTCCTTATCCAAAACTTCGCGAATCCCACTAAATATTCATCAATTTATACCCTTAAATAAAATTACTCCTGAAACTATACCGCCACTCCATTACGATTCAAATGGTGTAACGCTTCTCACAAGTTCATTTCAAAACCTACGGCTACCTTACAAGCAAGCTCTACCTACCATTCAGATTAAGGTCAGGAACAGTATTACCGCTCCCGGCGAGCCAGGCTCAGTCCTCCCCTTACCCCCTCTCGATCCATTCAACATGAAAGGGTGTTTTGTCACCTACGGCCGATATATAGTTGACCATACACGTAGTGTTGTGTGTACTTAATAGTACGAGCTGGTCCATTTGTCGGCACGTCAACAACAATCCCGGATACTTTTTCTTTCGGTCTTGGCTTTTTTAAGTATTGCGGTAGTATTTGGATTGTTTACTTGGTAAAAAATGAATGTGCTTTCTGTCAATGGTCTAAATATCTTCAACTAAAAAGAGTGTCTACTTGCATTAATAGTGATCCTATTCCAGTCTAAATATTTCCCGTGCCGTAGTAACATATCCACCACTGTGGATGTTTGATCTTCAAGAAAATTCTTAATTTTTACGATTATGTCATTAGATATAAGTGTGCCTGATTTCAACGTTCGATATATCGAGCAGTTATACAGTAGAGTATATTTTAGGATCATTATCAGAAGCAAAAGGATCTTGTTTGCAAATGTATGTATGTCTAGTTTTCAATTTGTTATGAGTTGTGTGTCTAACGAAAATGTATGTCTCATAAGTTTAACTAATAAAATATTAATAATATTTATGCTATGTACCATAAACCAAGCAAACCATTTCAGAAGTGCAATTGCTAGATACATTTATAAAAATGTGTGTTTTTAAGCTCCAAATTGACACATATTGGGTATTTGGTTTTAATATTATTTTTTTATGTACCCCTTATTTAGGGGGAGATATTTCTTTTAATTATATAAAGTAACAAAATATGATGTTACAAACACGAGAATAAGAGAGTCATTTTTCATTATTATTATTTAAACTTTATATTATCATTAATACAAACAAATTATATTTAAATTATTTTGTTTATTTCTCGTTACAATTTTCGCTGTTTTCTATCAAAATATAAAGTAGTAAAGAGGATTTTTCCGGAAATTTTCCATCGTTCAGTGAAACAATAAATCAGTAACACTACGTTTATATAAAGGCTTTTAGCTTATCTGTACATGTCTGTTAATGATAGTAACGTACTCGAATTTTATTGTGACAGTTTAAATGAAAAGTTTTAATGTGTTTATTGCGTTACAAATGTTATAAACGGCTTTTAAAAAACTACTTTGATAGTACATCACAATAGCATTGGCAACATGCTATTGATAAGTATAATACAATACTTTATATATTAATAAAACGTATTATAGTTTCTAATAATATTCCTGGTACAGAAAAAGTTATGTTCATGCATATAATAATTAAAACACAGCTTTTGACTCAACGATGTTAAAACTAGGAATTTATGTTCAGTGATTCAATCAAGATGGGAACAGTGTAAGCCTCCCACGGCGAGAAGTTAAAAGCGAAGTATTGTCTGCAAAGTTATTGTAACTCTTGCCTTAAATATGCGAGGGTTGCAAATTTACTCTCAGAAACCAACCAAAATTATCGTTTCTTATATTATTGTTTAGATATTGTATAATATATTTAAATTTCTCAATGTTTACTAATTACAGAGGATTTCTATTTCGGTTTTTTTAATTAATTAATATTTATCTCCTTAAGCTAGACATATTACCCTCAGTGTTTTATTCGTTGAAACATTTTTATAGTTATCCATTTTTATTTGCTATGCATTTTTTAAATTTCTGGAAGATTCAACGCTAAATTAAACTAAGCCAAAACGTTTGAGAGCTAGAACGAATTTTACAATCGGATGACGTTATATTCTTGTACATTATTACACAGTCAACAAAAAAATTATACAACTAACATTATACAGTTGTGTACACAAAATGTATTACGTTTTCCTTATGTACCGTTTTACTGGCACATGAGAGGTTAGCTTTGAAATTTAAAATAAACTTTTGTGAAGGTTTAAAAATAAAATTAAATCTTCTGAAAGAAATAAAGTTCAAACTAAAATAAAACTTCTTCTTCAAAATAATAATTGGAATTAAAATTAAAATAAAATCTTCTTGATGACTTTTAAATTTAAACTTGTAATATATTCTTCACTCCCAAAAATTTACAAAGTTCTTACAGCTTGTCTTTTATTCAATTTTCTAAATTCAAACATTCACACTCTAATCTGATCTGGCAATTCTTCACTTTAATTTATCTTTAACATCAATTATCTTTGTTACTATTTTTTTTTTTACTTTACTTTAAAAATTATTCTTCAGTGTTAGAGATTTAAAATTAAATTTCTTCTGTGCTAGACACTTAAAAATTTTTCAGTGTTAGAGATTTAATAAATAAAACAATTCTTCAGTGTTAGAGATTCAAAATCAAAATAATTCTTCAGTGTTAGAGATTTAATAAATCAAACAATTGCTGAATACATCTGTAACAACCACAAAACTCTTTTAGTATTTTTACATAAAATTTTATGTACATGTGCCCACTGCACCAACAAGTTTTATATTGCAAAGATCAAACGGACAAGTTCCTAAATTCCCATTAAATTTATTTGTACAATATTTCTTTCCAAAACTTATTAAAAATAACTAAGAATGTATATTGACTGGACTCTAGTTTAAAAGTTCATTTACCCGCAGGTTCGATGACAATTAGCAAAAGAATTTACTCTAAGCACTATTTAATCTACTCGTTACAATTACTTCCGATTAACTGAAACGGAGGTACGGTACGTTTACCTCACCCCACCTCTCAATTTCGTTATCAAACACTGCCATCTGCGATGCGCGCCTCGCGGATAGCAGCCTCTTTTGTACAGTCCAGCCCTTATCATTCATCTGTGCCTACTCCTTCCACCGGTAATCCAGTTACCCCAGAATTATTATTTAATACAATCGGTACCCTTACAATTATAATTTCTAAAAAAAAATTTAATTGAGTTAGTTATATTAGTGAACTGATGTTTTCACCTGAAACCCATTTTACCAAATTTTATGAACAAGTAAATAGAGCCAAATATTTAGAATAGGAAAAGCATTAACCATATCATAAAAGCAATAAGACAATAAACCCATTTATTGAGTGTTTTTAGTGATGACAAATACTGTCTATCATTAGTAAAGTTACCGCATAACCTGATTTTATTACACATCTTTATCCCCTATCCGTATATTAGGCATTCACTTAAATGAGAATATATTGTTAATTTAAAAGCGTTTTACCACAACATATTTAGAGAGTATTTACTCTCCGAATGAGATAGACCACGTTACTTTTTAGATATTAAAACTAGCAAGTCTGTGCTATTCGACAGGCTAGAGTATGGAAATTGCAAAAATTTTCTTTTGCTGCTCCAACATATGAGGTAAAAAATCCAATATTTTGTTATATAACAAAACATAATATGATAATTTGTGTTTTAATAGCATAAAAGGAGTTTAAAACCCTGCATATATTGTTATCCCTTACTTATGCATGTCCCCTTGTAATGTTTTGTTTGTTTAAATTATATTTATTTTCAAGTTTTAATTGAGTATTGTGTCCATCTGAGAAAGATAAAAATTGCAGTTCTTCAAACTTGTTTCTAATTTCTCATATTAAATACAATTAAAAATATCAGAAATAAAACATGCTTTCTTCAAAATCGTAATAGTATTTTATTATGAGTTTTTTTTTTATTTTAAAAATTTTTTGAATCCCTAAATTTGAAGTCTTTGGTAGCGTTCAGCTAATAACAAACATTTTGAATTAGTTGTGATTAAAGTTTTAACTATTGGTAGTTACGTTTACAATTCTATTATTTATTGATTCGTAATTTATAGTTACTTGTTAGAAATCGCTTCACACCCAGGTGTTCATGTTTTTGACTAAATACGAACCATTTCCTATAAATCGAGTTGTTGGGCGATTGAGTTCTGGGCAGTTACCACAGGGTACAGGATGCTTCAAACTGCTAACAATGGTGAAAGTTTACTTGGTCTACTTACCACACACAGTTATCGAAGTCGATTTACCTACTACATGGGACATTGATAAACATTACAATAGTGTTGGAAATGTATGTAGTTTTTAAAGAAACCCCTGTAACAAGGCTATAAATTATTCATTTATTTGAATTAGGGCTTATCACGCTAGTATTAGGGTAAACTAAATATAGGGCTAAAGCCAAATGTATATTTTGAATATGAATTGTGTATATGTCAATTACTTAGACATGAAATTATAAATGTTATGATATTATTATTATTTAATTTGTATTTAGTTTTATTTAAACATCCGATTGTCATTTCATTGCTTATATTCTACAAAACTATAATAATTGAACTATGCAGTTACAAAAAATTTAGCATGAAAAAGTTCACGTATCTCTGTAACTTGAACTAATTTGTTTTTAATGTAATAGTGTAGAATTGGTTCTGTATAATTAAACGACCTGGTTTTAATGAAATCGATGAAGGAATGTCTACTAAGAAACAAATTTATCGTCGGTCGCACTAATTTTGATGGGATTTCGAAAAGGCAGAGTATACGGGGAAGGGTTAAGAACATGAATGATAATATTTTCTTCAGATCCTATTTTTTTAGTTTCAACTTACCGTCAGACCTGTAAATAGTATTAGTTGTAAGCCAACTACCTAAACAAGCTGAAAGTAACCAATTAATTGTATGTGTATGGTTAGCTGATGTTGATATACAGTTTGATTTTATTATTATTTTACCTGTATGTAAATAAAAATGTATTTTTAGTTATGCCAAAGTAAAAATATATGTTAAAATATGAAAAATATAGTTTTATGACCAATAAAACTGTTACACTTTTAGTTAGATCTAAAATAAAACTGGTGTGGATGATAATTAATTTCTTGCTTTGAAAAAAATGCTGTATCGATTTCGAGGAAAACCAGGTTGTATGCATATACAATGTAAATTAGATCTCGACTTCTGGAATATAACACTTTATAATTCAGTGTTTCTAGTTAATGCTAGAAACTGATTACTGCAACTTGGTTGAGAGAATTACCTTGTAAAGTTCCCAATTTGTTGGTAGGTATGTTAGTTTTTTTGTTGAAAATAGTATTATATGCCGTAAACTATAATAATAAATATTTTAAATCTATCTTAGCATAAATATAGTATTTCTTTTAGATTTTATACTATAGTAAAATAATTATATTATATTTTAAACGTGGATAGATAAGTTGACAAATAAATATCAAGATATTGCTTTTGTTATACATAGAATTACGAGAGAGTATTATAACAACTTAATGAAAACGGTGATAAAACTTGGTCTAATATTGGAGTTTGTTTCCCATAAAACACGCTATAATGACAAAACAGTATTGCGAAAGAGAAACAGCTGTGAGAGTATCAAAATTCGCAGGTCATGGTACTTTATGACAAAAATTTAGGTTAACTTCATAACCACTCCAGTCACGAGGCTTTAATAAAATATGCAGTTCACGGCCTCATTTGGCTGTCAATAACTCGCGTTATTTCCGTAATAATTCAGAATTGTTCAATTTTATTATTGAGGAATTCTTGATTGCTATTATGCATAAAATCTATAAACACACACACTTACACAGATGCCGCAGGGATATATAATTGGAACAATATTTAGGAACATACTGTAAGATGGAGTTATGCGACAATGCCCAACGACGTGAGAACTTTCGATTTTGTAGATGACCTCGCAGTGGCAGCCGAAGATAAGCACCTAGGAGGGGTTGAAAGTGTGTTTCGTTATAAGAAGCAGCGCAATTAATAATAGAGCTACTCATGGTCGCGGTCGGCCGGCTTAGTACATCGAAGGGGATTACTGCGAGTAGTCTGTGGTTATCGTACGGTATCCTGAGAGGCCGCATGAGTGCTGGAAGGAAAAACCTCATTGTAACTACTGGCCGATGAAACAGCTAGGATCTACTGGTGCAACAAAGAAAAAGTTCAGAACCATGAAACTGCATCGAGGGAGGAACGAGACCAACATGTGGCAGCAAAGATCGAACAAAGCTGCTGACGGTAAATGAGCTCCTGGAGTTATCAGGAAGGTCCATAATTGGAGCAATGGTGTTTCAGAGCCTACCTCATCCGTTTTCATTTGGATACGGAACTGAGTTGCCCTGGCTGTGCAGATTCGGTGGTGAGAGCAGAACAATTTTTCTACTGTCAAAGCTCAAAGAAAAGAAAAAGAAAAATTAGTAGGGAAATTTGTTGAGCCTGAGAACCTGAGTGAGATGATATGTCCTCGGATACTAATTGGAATGTTATGATGAAGAGGCTGAGAAAAGAAGGTCGTAATAAAGGAGCGGACACAAACAAATGTTTTAACAAACACATATTTTAATTTATTGAGTTCTTTTGCAGTTTGCCTCAGTAAATATCAATAAAATGTAAATGCACGACTTCTTAATTTTTTTTGAGAGCATATAAAAATAAAATTTAAAACTGGTTTAACTTTTGATAATTATTTTCTTAATTTAATTTGATTTAATTTCTGCTAGTGTTTCTTTTATATTCCCAGTTTCGTATAAGATTCCTACATTCCAAAGCCAAGTCTTTTAATCCATTTTAAGCCAAAAGTTGCTACCACTTCTTCTATCCGGCTGTTTGTTAAGGGTTCAGTAATAACTTTTTTTTATCTTGAGTAAACAAGTAAAACCTTATTGCACCCGCAGTTTGATTGACGTTCCCCTCCTAAGCATTTATATTTATTCAGTTCCTTCTGATGTCTGATATCTCGACCAAGCCTACTGCCTGAAACGTTATTATTTTAATTTAATTACTCTATAAGTCAGATTCAATCAAAGTATGTCCTATGACTGAGAACTAATCCTTCACATGGTTGTTTGTTAAAAAGTTAAAAATGAGATTTTAAAATTAACCATTATTGTAGGTTTTGGGTTTATTCAGAATTAAATTTTCTGCAAGTTTCTTTGTAAAAATGTGGGTCTTCAATGCCTATTTAACAAAATAATTGTCCGTTAAACCTTAAAAAAGTGTTTTCAAAATTATTTTATTTCTGTTTTTTGTAGTATAACAAAAAAACTAAATGAGATACAGCTATGAGATGAACTTTATTCAATTTCTCATCTAAAAATCCGTTAGAAAGTTGCATTCGCCTATAAATATCTCTTCATAAACGCGCGGCAAATCATCATTTGACCTCCTGCACACAATTTTTGGTGAAATCTTCAATTGGCCATAACCCAGTAAGGAAGCATTTCCGGACCCATGTTTATATGAACTTTTTTCTTTATTTTTATAGTAAAATCAGCTCAGAAAGTGCCGGTAACACTAACCGAATCACCCTGTATATATATACATATAATACAATATAGTTCTGGTTTAAGGTAGTATGTCAAAAGCATAATACACATTTGCGTCTAATTGATTTTTTCTAGGACAGCTACGCGTAATATATAGTGTATATATATATATATATATATATATATATATATATATATACTATGTATTATATATATTTAATCAACAACAGTACAGAATAACTACAGGTTACTTAACCGTGAAACATGCAACAAAGTATTATATTTTTAAATTCATCTAGAGAACAATTTAACTGAAGAAAATATAAAAGGAAATCGCTAATCTAAAAACTTTGTTACGTGACAGACATTATTGAAAGAATTGAAGATCAGGCCGTGTCTAAAGAAGAACTGATTTGATCCTTTCCAATTATTTTTAACTCTCGCATACGTTTTATGACAATATCAGCACAAGAAATTGTTACCTATTATGATTATATTTATTACTAAAACAAGATTCTGCCTACTCTTGACATTGGCTAAGTGTGCTCTATTTTTACCATGAATTATATATATTTGAACTTCTTTAATTTTTAGTACTTATCAGTATAATTAACTAGATATTTGTAGTATCTTACCTGAAGGCCTTTACGAGATTCCCTATGACTCTTAATGGAATACATTTTACGAGCATCTTAGGTTAGTCAGGCTACTTATATTTAGGCAAGAGGCATGATTACAAGATAGAGTATTCAGTAATTTCATACCTATATTATGCTGTAAGTTAGGTGAAGGTTCCACTCATTAGTTTCTTCAACGTTTTTGATACAGGTGAACAATGTTTAACAAATTTCCAATATATTTCAACTAATGTTTTTGTTAATATGTAATGTGTTTTTTATTACGCTTTTATAAATAAGTATAATATTAAGTGGCACTAGTTTAAAAAAATGTATATACATGAATAATACATCACTGAAAGTTTCGTTACAGGTCAAAAATATATAATAATATCAAGCAGCCCAAAACAAATGTCTTTTGAGTGATAGGAATCAACAACACTTCTGTTTGGAAATACTTAACAAATACGTTAAATGGACCTAAAAGTTTATTATTGTATCAAAATCCTATATTGTTAAGATTTCAATATTATGAATTGTATACTTTTCTTATCATTTGTGTTTTATTAACAGAGATAATCAAATGTCGATAGGATTTATAAGAAGTTATCAAAACCATTGAATCAAAATCAGTGATTTAATGAGTTGGTCACAGACAATTGGACGGTTTTTACGTCGTAATTGTCTTAAAAACACCTATAATTAATTCATAACATGATACAACATTTAGTTTTTTTTAAATAGTGGATCAGATTTTAGATCTTCGGATTTTAGCACACTTTGAACCAACAATTCATTGAAGTATTTTAAATTCTTCCTTACTGTTTGATATTATAAGTAAAATGTTTAGTTACCTAATCTATTATGCCCCATTATCTCACAATTGATATCAAACACGTATATGTAAATCACTAGTAATTTGTTACTTGTTATAGTATAAATGTTGTACTGTGTAATAGTATTGAAGTCAAATAGTGCTTGTTACTCAAAGAATGATGAATAAAGTTATAATTGATAACGGCTCTGCCAAGAGCAAATTGACTGTTATCCTCTGGAAACCGACCTATTCCACTTCACAACGTAATTATTGTCTGTCCACGCTGTGGTTGATTGGATGAACCACTTGTTAATGCAATTTTCCTATTCAAATGCATTTAGTATTGTAAAGTTTTTTCACAAAGTTAATATTTCCCGAAAACTAAACTTCCTAAACAATAAAAGTTTTATTAAAATTGATAATGATAAATTTTGCAGGTGTAATCTATCTATAACAATAAAAATAATAAGTTTTGAATAATTGTATTATTCGTCACCAAATACCTTAGCATGTCATTGTTATATACGCGTGTGTATGCCTTTAATGTTAAAAATCAAGCTCTGGATACATTAAAATTTTTAATATGAACAAATAAATTAAATATTAAGTTCTATAGAATGTTCTCGTAATATAGGTGTAAATTATTCTCAAAACAAGATGATTTATTACTGATTAAAACCAAATATTTCATAAATAAAAAATATTAACTTTTACAACGTTTAATGTGTAGAGGGATATTATAAACTAAAAAGTACTTACCTCTACTGAAAAGATATTAAGACTATGGACATGTACAATTATGAGTAATGATGTACCATGTTCTGTTACCCACGCATCAGTCATTATTTCTAAGGCGGAGCAGGCTCATAAACTGACGTAATTCTTTAACCACGAAATACAACAATTACCAGTTTTGTACAGTACTGTATACATTAACTAGTCACTTGTTAAGCATGAAGTTGGATAGAAATTATCCAATTCATATATTATATAATACAATTACATACATTGCTATGTATAATTATATTATCTTGTTATTATAAACTGGAAGGAATTAAAACGATGTCTTTAAAGATTTAGGACGGTCTAGCTAGCCTTGTAGCGAGTTTTAAAACCCCGTATTAAAAATTATAGTTTAGTGTAGTATCATTTGGGTATATCCTGTTATATCCATTTATATATTTCAATGACAATTTATGACTATTAGCATATTGCGTAGATGGAACAATAGGCTTACCATTCGATCGAAAGACTTAATGGTATATGGTAATTTACTAAACATTCAGAATAATACACTATTCATAATGGATATACGTATATTTATGAGTACATTCCACAAACATACAGAATGAGAATAACTATAATAAAGAAAGAAATCATGCTAGTTGAACTGTACTGAAGTTTTAAATTAAATTAAATTGAAAATTTTTTTGATATTTATTTGTGGTATTCATAAAATAAATTGGATAAAATATTTCAGGTTATGAATAGTGTTGTAGAATATCAAGGATCGTGTATTAATTACCTTGATTAAACATCCAGAGATTAGGTTAATAATTAATTGTACTTTTCCTGATAGGCTAAGAATAGCATCAGTCACGTAGCATCATTAACATAAAGTTAACAATCAAAGTGAAGCCCCAAGGGTAAGACCTTGGGTAAATGGATTGTGGACTAGCAGTAAAGCCAACCCCTAGTGGTTACCCTTATCATTAAGATACACCATGGCTTTCTAAATACTTTGGCTACTGATATACAGTGATAGTTACCATTTCAGTGTTTTTGTTAGTTAAGATATATTCCTTTTAGTCTTTGAAAGTATGGAAAACGTTATATCACATACAGTGTATTACTTTAACACTTTTGTTATATACTATTTTACTCAAATGTTTAATGGTAGTTCATAACGATGTTGATGTAATACTGTATGTGGAGGATCTATCTATACATGAGTACTTTGATTTGCAAGATAAATAAGCGTGTAACTAACTACGTGGACAACTTGTTAAACTACGGGTATTTAGTGTTAAATTTGTTCCCCCGATATTATTTAATACATTATTCTTATACAGTTAACGCTACTATTAGGCAAAATTACCTGTTTGGATCTACTTGCACTAACTATAAATCACACACTAACACAGTTCGTGTATTTTACCTCATGTTTCACACATTGTTCCCTTAACTTATACTTGGCAACAGAATTCAATTCTTCATATAAAGAATGTAAAATGCTTACTTTATTAATATAATCAGAAACCTTTTTAATGGAAACTGTATTTAAGCTGTCTTTGCATTATTTTGGATAGTATACTATTCCATGTAATAATTTCCTCCTTTGACAACAATAGATACATTTTATTGTATCTAGAGAGTGCGAGAAATCAACCTAAAAGTTTATATTTTATAAGTTTGTATATTTTCTAAGTAATAAACCTCCTTCGAATCGTGACTAGTTCATTGATTCAGTTCATTTTATTATTTATTATGAAATTTAGGAAATCCTTTATGTCAACGACAACTAAATTTATTTGTATTATTGTATATTTTGAATTATAGAGGTTTTAATATTTCAAAACAATAATTAAAATAAAATTTACAAGACATTTTGTAATTCAATACAGTGGCATGATGTAAAATGACAGTAAACGATGTTTTTATAAGCATTATGTAATGGTAGAAGATTTTCAGAAGAATATCTTTGTGTATTGCACGACAGCACGTTATTATGGTCGTTATGTCGCTTACGCATTGTTTGACAAGATAGAAAGAGGCTTTATTTAAGCCTCTTTAAAAATATATTGCCACCATCAAAGTGTCACTTACGGCCATAAAAAATAATCTTTTGCCCAGTGAAGTTGTACTAATTTTAGCGATTAAAAAAGTTCTATAATTACCTATAGCAAGTATGAGTCACATTATATTTCAAAACGTGATATTCTATGAGAGAAATTATACCATTCTGTTAAATTCTAATAGTTTGAAGATATTTAGAAAGCCAGTTTAATAAAATACTGTCTTTAAATCTAACATACCAAAATAAACAGTATGTTAACCTATGAAGTTATAACTATCGTAGTAATGAGTTGCTTTAAGATACATTTCCGAAACAAATATTGTAGTTTTAACAATAACTGGAATGAAAAACCCTAAAAAAGTATTCAAAACTGAAAGAGAAAGATCTCATATTCATGTAAGATGATCAATAATTACATGTGTTTATACATTTATTGAATGAACGGTATTTATAACAGACAACGAGAGACGATTTAACAGTAAATTTTCCAGAGGCTTTACTTTTATATTATTTTCAATTCAGCCTTCAAGCGTAGTAAGGTAAAAAGTGTTAATTTCAGTGCTTAAACTCTGAAATAGACATTTAAATAACAACAAGACAGGAAGTGATGAATTACGAAAATAATTTTTTTTATTGGCTAAAAGTTAGCGCAACCTAACACTTGAGTGGCTAGAAATAATTTCTTATTTTGTTTTTCTAACTGTCTGTTCGCGTGGTATATTATAATGAAGTAGCTAAAAGACTTAAAATTTATTATCAAGCCTCATTTCATACACAGAATAGTACGTTAATTATGTTTTATACATATTTGGCTGAGCTTTATTGATAATTTTCACATTGCATATACCCAAATATCTATATAGAGAAATAAATGTGTGCTTTTCACTTAACCAAAAGTATAATACTGTTTAGACATTGTTTTGTGAGGAAGTGAGCATTAAGATGTCACGTCGTGCTGGGCTGAACGCCTTGGATTCTCACACTCGGAAGAATTCACTGCCAGATTTCATTTTGGTGCCGTCAAATGCTCCTTACGGTTTTTTTTATTCAATACCAATCAATATGATAATGTTTTATTAAGATAGCATTGGTTCTACGTAAAATTTAATATCAAAGTGAACAGATGTTTATATTGTTTAAATTAAAGGATTTAACATAAATGGTAAAGAAAATAAATTTTACTATTCCATCCGTTACTTCCAAACACCACAGTTTTCAAGAAATTACATGGTAAAATTAAGGTTTAATTGTATTCTAATTTTAAATATCTTCTTACTGTAAATATTGCTCTATAAGTATCGATATATGAACAACCGTTTACGTTTAACACTACACCTTAATGGTTATGTTCGGTTTAGTACAGTATATTATCATTGTGGCTTATTCTTCTATTGAAATGTTATGCAATGTAAAAAAAAACCCTAGATATGGTCAAATATTTAATACATAGCTTGTTAATTATTGAAATATTATTAAATAACCCAAACTTATGTGAGATTCCATCACCCTCGATCTTATGTGCAGACATTGCATTTACTAAATAGAACTATAAATTGAAAGAATACGATTTGATGACATTTTGTGGGACCAGACTTTTTTCTTCCATACATATAAACGTAACTCTTGCCATCAAATTTAACACCATGATAAGTTTATGAGCGTTCTATGATCTCTATGAGCTGACGCTATAGAGAATAATAATATTAGTATTCAATTTGCAGCTGTATATTTTGAAATAAGTAGCGATATATACAATACATATCGACATACAATTAATAATATATTTATTTAAAGTAAATATTCATTCAGATAAGACGAAAAGCAAATTTTACAATGTTTAATTAAGTATAATGAGTTCATAAGCGTGAAGTGAGTGCTGGCCACACACTAGCCATACTTGGGTACCATTCCGACACCGACAGCTAACAATTCAAAACGAAACGGTGAATTGTAAAATTCAGCAGTACCTGTGGCAATAAGTGTTATATAAAGCTAATAATATGCTTTTTTAATTAAAATTTGTATTGTATACACTTTAGGACTTATTCAGCATAAATTTAAGTGCCATTACACTTAATTATTTATAGTAGTTCACCTTAAAAAACCTTAAGATTCAGTAACAAAATTTGTCAACAAATTATAAAAGTATACTCGTATAATTTGATACGATATACATTTTTTATAATGGACATAATATCACACTATTAATTTGATTGGGATATGCTAAATAATATTTGCAATTTCAAAAGATAACCTGCAAAAACTTATAGACAAATAAGTTATATATTATGTTCAAAGTATGAGTAAAAGACATACAAATTTATGTATTACATTAAATAATTATTCAGCTATCTATAATCTATATTTTTAAGTTATATTAATGTTCAACGTTAAAAAAACTAAATCTCAACTCAAATACTTGATTAAGAACCAAATATACTGCAGCACTTCTTACCCAATCACCAATGCAATTTTTATGTTCAGACAACACAACGTTGGATGTCTATGACTACAAGCTGGTGTTTCAGTGTAAATTAATACATTAGGAATATGCAAATGTAATTCCCCAGGTTCAAAAGTAAAAATTAAACCTAATCCGAATGTATTAAACGAGAGCCCTTTTTATCTTGGATCTTTATTAGTATGGTACTAATTCAATGACAATCATAAATTATATCTCTAGACACAATAAGCTAAAGATTGTTGTACAGCAAATTGTATTGGCTCTAGTACTTCATTCTTTTGGTTTTTAATTACAGGGCCTTATCGATGTCCGCTATCTTAGTTCAATTCCGTTTTTCCATTTGTTTTATAGAACGTCAATGCCAAATCAGGGTATAATACCACCTTCAAAGCTGTTCACTCTTAATGTGTCAATAAGACAACTATTTGGTGCTGAGGATCCATGTTATATCATTCGTTTACAGATATTATTAAAGAATCGTAAATACAATTTAAGGGATTTTAGACAATATTTGACCATCACCTTAATGTCACGCAATTTATAAATATAAGTACTGTAAAAACTGTTAGTTACTTTTTGATTTTGAGGGGATCTTTAAATAATTTAAATGACATTACTAAAAAATAAACTAAATTCCAAACATTCAATCATTTTTTTAACCGTAAATTAATCAAGCTATATTACATATAATGTTAGTTTTTAATTATCCTTTTGTCACTTACTACAATGCTATACTTAGTTTTAGTAACAAGTGTTTTTCTGTTACTTTCATTGCAAAGTACCCTTCAGTTTCTATATGAAATACCCACATAAATGTAATAATATTTGATAATTAAAATTTCAAGTTCACATTCCTCTTAGTGCTGCGTCTTGTATCCTGGAATCTAGAGTCATGTTCGTCTGAAGAGATCTGAAACTATTCTGAGAAAAATAAACAAAATAAAAATCTTTATATCGTTCCGACATCAGAGACACCTAGGATATATAACATACAGGGTGTCAATTAAGTCTGCAACCTCTTTTTTAATTTTTGAACCACAATAGAAAGAAATACCAAAGTTCACACGTGCTTACTGGTGATAGTAACGCACACATCTGCCCAATTACCGACCAGATAATCCCTTTGGGTGACGGTCCACAAGGAGTCAGACAAAATTCTTAAATAGCAGCATAGGTCAAGTATGGTATCAAATTAAAGGTCTTACTTAGCAGAGTACAATGTTGCAAATCGGACTTCAAAAAGTGGATTCATTCAGTAGTTATAGCTATTTGAATTTTAAAACAATTGAACAATGTAAATTATTAAGTATTACAAGTAAACGCCAATTTTTAAGTACCTGTGATCATATGCTGCTATTTAAGAATTTTGTCTAACTCCTTGTGGACCGTCACCCAAAGGGATTATCCGGTCGGTAATTAGGGAGATGTGTTCGTTACTATCACCAGTAAGCACGTGTGAACTTTGGTATTTCTTTCTATTGTGGTTCAAAAATTAAAAAAGAGGTCCCAGACTTAATTGACACCCTGTATAACGAAATGTATCGGAAGTATTATTCTCTGGCTACCTCAGATATTGCTATCTGAAATAAGAGCCACTCGCAATTTCACATAACCTGTGACCTTCGTACCTACGAATACTGAAAATATGAATATCATATACGTCATATATGGTTGTTTCTGTTTCAAAAATATCATTGAACTACATCATGTTATATTGTGTACTTTATCATGAAAGCTATATAATCCACCTCTATAATTCTTCCCAATAGGTATAAAGTAACTCGTGATAACGAAATTATTGGAGGTACTCATTCAAATACATGGAATGGTGAAGAGAAATTCTAGTTAGTTGTTGGAATTCATAAAAACTATTTCAATTTCATATATGGCCAGTAACACTTCCCTCCAAACTTAAAATCCAACTACCATGAAATGAATAATATATTGAAAAATTTTTTAGTCATAATTAATTTTAGAAAACTTCGAAAGCTTATGCCAGTAGTTACTATACCCATGTATAAAAGTATATAGTTTGCATATAATATGCATATTTATGTAATACTGCCCAATAATAATATTCTAAACAATGAAGCTAAAGCTGACTAGACAAATTTAATCTATTATATGGTAAAAGACAATATATTATGGTTCCCTAAGGCAATAAATAAGGGCATATTGTGAAAACGCACACAGTAAACTGTCTTTTAATAATGTAAAAAATAAAGTACACACAAATCAAATGAACGCAGTGTGTTGTCTGGCTAAACCTAGACTTTTTACGGTCTTCTGAGGCAGTAAACAAGGAGATATTGTTGATTCTTTTACTGCAAACTTTATATCCTTAGCACTGCCTCGATATCAGGCTTCCTTTTCTCGTAATACACAAGCTTGTACAACAATGTTTATCTTGTATTAAAATATTAAACTATATACATTAAGTCATATAAGAAAGTTATATGTGTAGAAAAATAGACAGTCTATTAAATAACACTTATGTATGATAAGTATCGTTATCTTCTTCTTAGAAATGAAAAGTTACAAGACATCGCTAATGTTCTGCATAATTGATAAAAAATGATACTTAGAAATGTATAGTTAACATAATAAAAATGTTTCACAGAGCACGTATCTAATACATAAGTAACACATCTCTCTGATACTAAAGTTTAAAACACGAATTCTATTCTATTCTATTGCATATAATTAAATGCTGTTTCCATTGAGATACGTTTATAAAGTAATCATAAAATACATCATAAATTGGTTTTTTCGTAATAAATCGGAATATGAAAATAGCAAATGTTTATTGGATATCGGTGAAATAGAAATGCTTCACTATACCTATCCATAAATTACTATACAATTATCTTGGTTATGGTTTACGTATGCTTTGATATGTTTCACACATTAAAAGTCTAATAAGAACAACCGAAATCTGATCATTTTCACGATCACTATTATAATATACTTTGTTATCCACGCACATGTCTGAAGTGTATTTTATATAGCAAATTATTGACTTATTGGTTGTATGTATCTCGCAGGTTTTTTAACATTGGATATTAATGAAGTTTTCAATAATGAGGATCGAAATGGGTCAGAACTGCAGTGGTACAATTCAGTTTTTGTTCACAAAAGTATCATCGTATACGTAACATGTGGTTTTTAATACTTGAATGTCACCTGTGAGGTAAAAGTACTAACCTAATTTACAGGTGTAATATTAAATAACATTTTGAAACTATATTATTAATCAAATTGTAACTCATAAGAAAGTTTTAATGATAAACGTTATCTGGATAGAAATATAACCCGATTAAGTAGTTAATAATAATAATAGGGCTAATATTGCAACATGATTAAACCTTCAAATATACAATTTATAATTTAACTTACTCGTAGTTTAACAGTGGAAATCTGTCGAAGCGTATAGTCAAGTATTACGAAATGTAGCTGCTATTAAAGCTAAGAACCAAACAAAAAGTGCATATGCCGTCATGGTATGTATTAGAGATAAATTCTATCAAACGGTATACGCTAGTGTTGTTGTCAAAGCTCTAGACTGTTTTTTTTTACAATGAAACATATATTCTACATAGTTCAAGTAAATTTGATCATTAATCCGTCAAAATTGTTTCTAATTTATACTCCTGTGAAACTTTAAGCACAATTAATATTGGACTACACATTAACCGCGCAATGACAATGACTGAGGGAGCGATAGATGTTTCCTGACGTTTTCTATACATCACCGCTCTCTGCTAGACCATCTATCTTGCTTTCAGTTTCAACATGTAAACTGCCAAGACAGGCTTTTAACTCGAATTGAAAATAACCCGAAGACATCGAAATTTCTCTACGTGGTGGAAGAGTAATTAGTCTGTTTACTTAACCTTAATAATATCTTCATTGGCTTGTAATTGTGTAAAGAAACTTACAATGATGCACCAGTTTCGGAGGGCTTGGAAAAGGATCCAAAACCCGATCCCCTCTCCCCTTGGGTAAGGCTTTTTGGGATGGATAAAACATTTAACAGTAAACGCATTGTATTACATTACAATCTTAACTTTTTGGTGAAGTAAGAATAATTTATTTTAAATTACCGGTGTTTTCTATAGTAAAACTTCAAATAAACATGTTATCGACTGCACTTTAAACAGGTGTAAAACCAAATTTGATATCGTGTTGACGTTATTTCGCCAGGGATATCATTTTTGTTCGACCTTCAAGTTTAATAAAACTGCTAGGTCTAGTATGAATGTAAGATGTCACTTACTTTATAAACCTAAAGGTACATAGTTATTAATTGCTTAAAATAAACCTATTATATTAAAATAAATAATAAATATTATTAAAGTATTATAAATTGCATTATATTATAATATATAACAATAATATATCATATTTAATATGATGAATTAAATTAACGTAATAATAATAATTAAATTAACAAAATTAAATTTTTAATAAGATAACGAATGTAAACCTTAGTGAAAAACGTAAAGCTAATTCAAACTTTTTAAGTAACGAGATTGTCCACAATTCTTTTAAAATATATTACAGTGTTAAATAGCTTATCGTAAAAACAATGCTTTAGTGATTTTATTTTACACTTGGTAAGCAATTTATAACCATCACCCCACAGAAAACAGATAGCAACTTTATGCGCTCAAGAAGCGACAACCATCAAAATAATCTATTTTCAATACAAAATATTAATAAACAGAAAAAATTACTTACTTGCCTTAAAGGTATAAGCTTGCTCAAAGTCAACTACTTGAGTATTTACCATTTAATCACCGGCTAAGTATGTGGAAAATAATCTTGGGCAAAGTTCAATAATAAAGTTCTTCTTGTAACAGGCATACTTAATGCATGGAAAGTTTTATGTATAATACATTTATTAAACAATTCACAAAGCTACTCAGTTTTTAAATTTAGAGTAATGTTTATGATTAACCTACAGGTTTAAACATTATTCCTTCTTAATAACTACCAATGAGTAGGAGATATACGTAAAGAAAATGTAACGTTTTAAAAGAAAAACACTTTTTTCTGTAAATAAACTTTAACGTTCAACTCATGAAATGAAACATGTCTCAATCGAAATATAAAAATTTATAATAAAAATGAACATCAAGTATCATATAATAATACGAAATATAAGATAAATAAAGTGTAGTTAAAAGTATTGTTTCAATTTGATGATAAATTTATTTTTATTTTTTTTACTTATCGTGTCATTAACAATGTAAACCTGCATACTTTACTCAATATTCAATATTACTGCATAACTAATTAAATGCTAGTTAAATAAAAATATAGGAAAAAATATTACAATCAAAAGTTACCATGGAGTAAGACATTTGTATTTGACCAATTATTCGATACTTTACAATTAAAGAAAGATATAGAATAATATTTATAGTTAACCACTCTGTAAGGAATCAATTAGTACGATATAACTTATAATGTTCATTCTCTAATTGAAGTAAACAAGGCTTTCATTCTTTAAGTCTTAGAAAGTGGTTCCATAGTGTGGATACAATACCAGAACAACAAAAAAGACAGAATACAAATATTTTGAACCAGATTTTGAGTCTGATTGTGCAATACAGTAAGTGCTACTGGATTCAAGAGTCCCATCCGTTTTACGTAACAATAATATGTCCCTAAACAAACGTGCTTCTCTGGAGGCAAAATAAGAAGCTGAAGTCCTAAAGATAATGTACTAGATATTTATTCTTAACTTATTCTCAAATATTACATTTTAGAAATGTATATACTCAGATATAAGTTTAGTTTTCATATATATTTCTCCATGTTTAATATTGGGTGCCCTGGCCTACCGTGTTAAAGCAGTAAGAATTATACAAATAATTTTTAGTGAATTTGTTTGCTCAATATAAGGAGAGTGAAACAGTTTTTATTCTATCGTTTTCTGTTATCAGTTTTGAGCACGGAGTTTTTCAAAATAATAAAATCTGAAGTTTTGGTAAAAACTAGCTAATGCCAGCGACTTTACACGTAGTTTTCATTATTTAACTTTGGATACAACTATTAAAACATGATGTAGGATTAAGGAGTGCTATGATTCTTATCAAATATAAGTAAGAGTTGTTAAATTCCTACTTAGATACTAAGATATTTACTTGATATATAATAAAATATCGAGAAATATACAAGAATTTATTGCTGGAGGATCACAATTTAACCTATTTTTTACATAATTTTATACACCTGACTTAAGATCATAAACCATTTCAAAATAATCCTGTACAGGATTTTTGTTATAGAAGTATTTTTTTTACTGTAGTGTGGGAAAGAGTTGTTAGTTGAGGCATGGTAATTTTTATTACTCTGTTTTTTTAATCCACTGTTCACATGCCATAATCACCATGTCAGTTAGCCCCATCAGTTTGAAGTAATTTACTTGAAAATATTAACGTTTTTGTTTGTTAATGTTCGTTTTAAAACAGTATTTAAATAGTATTTACAATGATTATGTACTGAGTATTTAACTTTAAATTTCTCAATTGCGCGATCTGGAGTAAATGTCATACATTAAGTTTGTTTTTGATATCTGCGTTTCACTACTGATTAATGCTTGTATAATTCATATTTTATAACTGTTTTAATGCAAACAGATGTTTTACCCACATTGTTTAACTTAGGGAAAAGTGTCAACAGCTGTAGTGTAGGTTAATTTTGGATTATGAAACATCGTAACATTTGTTTTTTTTTTTGCATATTCATAAATATTTCAGTTATTCTATATAATTTATTAATTAGGGCTATAAGGCAAACTTAAACTTTGTGTCGGAAATACAATATTCACTCACAGCACATTATGTCTTATTTAGGCGCAAAGGCTAAAATTAAAGCAGTTATTCTTTGTTTGAAGGTTATTTTTGACGATGGAAGGATTGTGAAGGAAACAGGATTTTTCCGGACATTTGCCATCGTTAAGTGAAACAAGAAAACAGTAACACTACGTTTCGAGATCTGCAATCTGATCTCTTCTTCAGGTAAAGAACTAACCTAGGTTAGTTCTTTACCTGAAGAAGAGATCAGATTGCAGATCTCGAAACGTAGTGTTACTGTTTTCTTGTTTCACTTAACGATGGCAAATGTCCGGAAAAATCCTGTTTCCTAAAGCAGTTAGTAGTTCTTTTTTCAATCTGAAGGTGTTGACCATAAACACCGACATAATATGTATTTGAAATATGCATACTTTCGTTAATATAGTACTATATAAAGCCCAGTTATCTACAACGTCATAATTCCGTCAACTGAAACGATAAGGACTGTTTATATTTATACTTCGTTTTTGTTCTTTAACTAAAATCTTCAGCAAGCGCCATTCAAGCGAATAACAAGAATTTATTTTTAATTTTTCCTATTAGTTGTCATAACTTATGTATAACGTTTGGCATCTTTGGATTTACTAGTTCTAGAGATAGGAACTTGTGTCAAAAATAATACAAAAGTGACTAAATGACTCGATGTTTAAGGATTATTTTTTATTTGGAATCTTGAGTAATAACATTTACGGAAGTTTTTGGAACCATTTGTGAATAAATTTTGTATTTTGAATAAATTTAATCAAATTATTGCCATATTTTATTACATTTAATTTGTTTCGTATAATGATGTGTTTACTAATGACGTATCTATCAATCTATTTGTTTCAAGAATCAGCCAGCAATCAAAGAGCTTTGGGTATGTTTATCTATAATCTGTTGAATAATTTGTTGAATAATTATTGAAGAATCACAATCATGTTCGTGAATTCACATGTAACTTACATGTTGCCCTAGTAATCAAGCGGTTGACGACCCTTATACATTATTGACATATTTCCTTGTGAGGTGATAAGTAAGAAGCCATAACTACGTGTAACACTGAGTAATCAGTAGGTTTTAACCATTTTAAATAATCAAAAAAAAATTGTGAAATATTTTAATATTATTTCATAATTTTATGTAATTTGCCAACTAATGATGTTAAATGTTCTAGCTGATTCTAATAAACTTTAATTGTTATTTACGTTTCTGATTATTCTACGCCTTTCAAGTAAATGGAAAAAAAACGTCCGAGATTCCTTCACCATCTGCTACTTCTGGGGAGTTCATGGCAATATCTGATATTGGCAAATGGTGGCTTCTTTTCTTGATATTGCGTTGTGCACTCGTATGAACTTCTACACATTGAAACTACCATTTTACGAGTAACTATAACGCTGATTGATTCATCTATCTGCCTAGACTATGTTATGTTTTTGTAACAAAGTATTGGGTTAGATTCATCACGATATTGTAACGTATACCATTTAATTTACTCCAAAACTTAAAGTGTAAACTATTCGGTTTTTTCAACATGAATTTATATTCCAAAAATTTAATGATTATATCCATTTTTGACTCATCTTTAGACAAACTTGTTAGTAAGTGTTTATTCACATTTTGTGTTTTTGTGATTTGCAGTTTACGAAAATTAGCAGCAATTGAAATAATTGGATTTATTGAAAAGTATATAATATGGAAATGTATATACATTGTAGATTGACTATAAATATACTTTCCAAATCAAGCAAAACTAAATACTTTAAATTGCGGGATTTTACAAACTAACCATATTATAAAATGTACTCGATAGCCACATGATGCTAAGTATGATATGTTAGATAACAAGACTATTATAATGATCTCTCGGGCATGATTATAATCGAAGTAGATATTAAGGTCTATGCAGATTCAGACAATTTTTTACCAATTTAGGTATCTTAATTTTTACTCACTTATTCGTTTTCTAACAATGACTCCTAAAATCTGTACATCCAAAGGGATAAAAACATTTTCAGTGTCATTTTATACGGTTGAACATATTTTTATTTAGGGAAAAACGTATTTTATTTTATTCAGAGTGGTCCAGTGGTATTATAACAAGTAGAATATTTCTGTTTTTAGTTCACACTAGGATTTATTTTTTTTCTAGGAACTTGCTGTAAATCTCATTGAATACTGATTTGTAAAAAGCACAATATAAAATTAGGCAATAGAAAGTCTTTAACACCACACTATTTCATATTACCTCCTATAATATAAACGAGCAGTATTTTATATGCTCTAGTAAGCAGCATAATATTGAGTTACAAACTTAAAATAAGAAATCATCAAACGCCTATTCACAGTTAGAAACCTAATATGATTCGTCCACAATATGGCATGGGACAACAAGCAGTAAGTGATTGCCTCACTGCACATTACACAAATATGTTGGGATTTACAGCAAAACGAAACACGGATATGTTGCGTATGGTATATCAGGTACGATGCTATGTTTTGTGCGGAAGTAATCACCTAGAAGGCCGTATTCAGTGCCATGTTGTCCATCTGCCGACGGGAGGCAGTAAAGCTTCACTGAACACATCAGCTGAGGTTTATACCGTGACGAGACACTTGTATATGTCTGTGGTTCAACGGTATGTGGATATGTTTTGTGCTGAAGCACATAACCTCCAGCTGGCGTAGAATTTGATTTTGTTGCAATGTTATGGGTTGGATAGAGTTCTAGGAATTGGCATTATTAATGCTGTAGACTTTCTATAAAGGTTCAAATTGTGTACTTCAACTAACAGCATCTCGTTGACTTTGCATGTAATTTTCTGAAGAAAAACAGGAACACAATAACATGTTGTTTATTAATGACGTTCCAAGCCATCTTAAAAAATTATTAGTTTTTTGGTTATTGTCACTGAAATATACTCCCATCGAAATTATAGATTTAAGTATAAGGAACTTTGAACTATAAAATCGAAGAGTGAATAACTGGACTTTATCTCCATCAATCCATAATATATATAGAACAGTTCCAACGAATCAGTAACAAATGATCTATTTTATGCCAGTCTTGAAAAATCCTAACGTCAAAGCCCGCAGCTTTTCATTAATGAACGATGGTGCTGTATGTAGTTTAAACACCGTTTTTGGTGTATTTTACTTGTTTTATTGTGTCAATGTTCATAGTTAAGCGAAATAGCTTGTGACTCCATTTGTGAAGTTTATGTGAGTATAGACTTTTGGTTTGAAGGAGTTATATTTACGGCATTATTTGAAACGGAACAAAAAGAGTACAAAATTGTATGCTCTCGGCCTTTTTAATGTTCAAGAAAACCACTTTTATCGTAAAATAACCAAAGTGGATACGATAAAAGTCCTTAACATATCGTAAAAGATTGATAAATACTTTGTTTAATTTCGGCATTACAGTACTTACTAATCGTTACTGCATCTTTTATATTTTCTAATATTTACAGTAATATTATTATTTTATATAAACATGTATTATTTTCTATTATGGATAAACAGCAGTGGCAGAAAAGGATGAAATATGAATTATTAACAATCATGCCATTTAACGGAATACGCAAGTAAAAATTAAATATTGTTTAAGTGAATTTATAATATTAATCTAGTGTTACATTAAGATGTAAAAATATCATGGTTGATTAGAATGTTCAGAATGTATATGGTCTATAAATTATATATGTAGACGTAAATGAGGAATGACGTCTATGCAAAGCTACTTTTCATCGTCACAGGACACAACTTTAAAGTTCGGAAAAGAGAGAGATAGACGCACCTCGAATTTATAGTTAAAATCTTTATACGTTTTTGATAGTATTTATTATGTTTTGTAATATGGATATAAAGTATGCCTTAAAATGAAATTACTCTATAAAATCTCTTAGATATGTAGTAGGTTATCAATATCTAGACTTGTTACACTATGGATGGCACCATGCTAGTGAATAATAGAATAAAAAATGAGACAAAATGAAATTATCAACAAAATACAAAGTTTATTGCTTCATTTAATATAAATGTGCAGTAACTACAGCATACAGAAAATCCTATTAAGTATTATTACATTGAAATAAAAACTTTAAAGAATTGACCCTCAATTGCCTATCCCCTGTGAAAGTCTAATACAATTTAGTTACAATATATCACGGGACATAGAGTAGTAAGTGTTTGGCCCATTTAACTGAACACATTGGCGGGGGTTTGCGGCACGACGAGATAAATGTTACTTGTTAGCTGTATAACGGGTTTATCGGTGAGTTTTTGCTAAACTAATCACGCAGAAATCCATGACATACATGTCCAGCAGACCACCAGGTGGCGTAGGGATTTCTTTTATTACAGAAAGATATGTACTGAGTTGAAATCCATGGATTGTGCCTAACAAACTTTTAAAGTATGAATAGTGCCATGTTATACTTAAATAAACGTTGTAATATAACTCATTCTAAATCTTTCGATTTATTGTACTTTATAATTATCGTTACTACATTGCGCATTGTTTGGTACATTCAAAACGTTAATTAATTAATAGATGTAGCACCCGCTCCAAATTTATATTTGAATTTATAAAAATGTATAACCTGGAATTAATTATGTGAAAAGTTAAAAAAATTATACAACTTACAAGCATCTAATTCTTTTACTGTAAAAATTTAGTTATATCACTTCAGTTATTTAAACTAGTTATTAGTTAATTAATTGTTTCAAAATTGTTATTCTGCAATCATTAATGATAGGATTCACAGAAATAATTATTGGAATATGTCATAGTACGTAATAGCTTGTAGTAATTATGTTGTAGCAAAATACTTAGTAAAACAAGAAAGTAGAGAGATTTAAAACATATTTATTTTTTAGTATTAATAATTATAATTAAGATAGGAATAAGATAGATTGACACAATAATAATTTTATTAGTAATATTAAAGTATATTTAATTCTAAATCTCTGTTATTACAGATTTCAAAGCTAAGGTTACTATGTATTGATAAGTGATAAGGGCTTTCCATAATAACGTTTTATGTTTTATAAACATCAAAAATATATAGACTGATATTATTAAAATAGGACAAAATTTCAGTCCTTCTACTGAGAAAAATCAGTAATGTGTAATAGATTGAGAGAATGAAAACAATACTGATTTGTGTTGGGAGACTCTAATGTCGGTATAGCAGTTCGTGACTGTAGTTCGTAATATCTTAAAATGATGAAAGTAGCGTTGCTTTATATGAGATGTTTCAATACTTACAGATATTTCATTAGTTTTGAAAACGTAAGTTTTTAATCCACAAGATATGCTTAATGTTTCTTTATACGTCTGTTTACACAATACCCATGCAATTTGACTGAAGGTTTAGTGGCAATAGTGGGCAGAATACATCGCAATATTATTGTTCTTCAGTCCTTAATGAAGAAGTAAATTAGTAATGGTACAAACTAGTACATATACATAATGGCTAACGTAGTTAGACCACCTCGTAATATTATACTGTTTTGTCATTGTTATGTTAACAGCACAATTATTTAGTGGCGCGTATGGGTATAGTCTATTAGGCTTATGACCTGAGTTATGTTTAGGTGTCCATAATGATTTCACCTAAACAAATTTTACTATTTCGGTTATTGCCTACAGCGTGAATGTGTATTGGTATATGCATTAATATTATATATATTCATATGAATTAAATTATATTTTTGTGGTTAAAGCGGTCAGATCCCATCGTAAAAGTTTTCTGTTGAGTCATTGATGATACCTAGGACATGTAAAATAGGGTGAGTTGGAGAACATACGAGCTGAGTTATATTTAGTTGGTTAGACCTCCTTGTAGTATTTCACTGTTTGGATCAGTGCTCACAGCATGATTGTGTAATGGCGTGAATGGGTTTATTCCAGTACATATAAGAACAGAGCTATATTTTTGTGGCTACAGTGGTTTAACCTCCTCGTACTATTTCAGTGTTGGGATCGGTGCTCAAAGCATGATTGTGTAATGGCGTGAATGGCTTTATTCCAGTACATATACGAACAGAGCTGTAATATTTTGTGGCTACAGTGGTTTAACCTACTCGTACTATTTCAATGTTTGGATCAGTGCTCACAGCATGATTGTGTAATGGCGTGAATGGCTTTATTCCAGTACATATACGAACAGAGCTATATTTCTGGCTACAGTGGTTAGACCGCCTCGTACTATTTTACTTTGGGTTGAGCTCTGATTGCATTATTATGTAATGGCGTTTTTTGGTGTAGTATATTGTGCAACACAACTTGAGGTATATATTGGTGTCTGCAGTGTCTAAAACAGAGTGCCAAATTTCCATATGATGACAGTAATAATTTATTTCAGTACAAATTTATGATTTTCCTGCGAATAATTACATTTGTATATGTCTCATTTATTTTACACATATTAAATTGATATACTGCGTGATAGTTTGTAAATTTACTTGTTGTATATAATAAATATCCGTATTTCTATAAATATTTTTGTTTAATAATATGATATAGCTTTTGGAATTATATTGTTATTCCAACCACCACGCTGTATAAGTCCTGTAACAAGCGTACAATGTATAATATCGCTGGAACAACCTTCTATTCCAATATGGATGATTCTTCTAATGTTTTGACAAATTAATCCTACTAGACCTGAATTAAATGTGGTTAAATTAGTGCACAAATCATGATGTTTCCCTTTGAGAAATCAGTGAATGATAGTTTCTGTATGTAATTATATAGGTGACAATTATAATAGAAAAAACATTTTTGAACACCGGTTCTTTGAGATGACATGATATGAGAAATTGATGATTTAATTTGAATCAAAAACAGATACTATCTAAACCTATAGATATTATTATGTAACGACAGAATTGTTTGTTAGAAATATTTAAAAGACGATCCAATATTATTTTTAAGTAGCGAAAACAAATTGATAATTATATTTTGGCTAACGCATTTATAATTTTAAAAAATTGCTGTTGGACATAGTTATCTTGGTTATTTGATTTTTTTCGAAATCGTTATGTGCAACAAAATAAAAAGTTTTATAGACACATTTAAATTGACCAAAATACGTTTATTTGTTGTCAGTGTATATTTAGAGAACAAATGAAACTCGTCATGGTTGAAATACACTACAAATCGTAAAAACTTTCTACAGAGGTTTAATTTTGAAGTATATTAAAATTTGGAAAAGTCTGCCCATTTGGTACGGACATGTTTCATTTACTTGAAGTCAATAGTGAGATGAAAAAGCTGTTTTAAGTTTGAATTGTTTAAATACAAAATACACTAAAAACTATTGTGAAACACCCAAAAATACGTTTTATTTATCGTGATACCTATACAACTGCAAACCTGTAAAAGATACATGTGACTATACTTCTCACCAACAATACAAAACTGGTCATACACATGCCACTATTTTTTCTTCACTTATTTGTTATATTACACTTAAAAGCGTATTAAAAGTCACAATATAATTTATTTAGACGCTTTAAAATAATCCCAAAACAGGTGAGAATGCTCTTTTCAAGCGAATTGAATAAATAATATTGAATCATTTTTGTAATCACATAATGCTAAATACTTCTTTAGCACAGCAATAAAAAGAATTATTTTTGTAAGGAATCGGCTTTATGTCAAAGGAAAAATGTTCATAATTAAAATAAATGTATTTAAATCTGTCAATAAATTAATTTGTTTGTTTTCATTGACCTGCAAGACAATTGAACCTGGGACCTTTCAGTTACAGAGCCATAGCCTTATTACCACATTACAGTGAATGTTCATTTTGTGAGTTATACAAATTATTTCATTTATTTAAACCAAAGTTAATAAATATGAGTAAGTAGCATTAAAAGAGTCTATATATACACACTTAGTGTGACTGGAAGGATAAAATCAGTCTGAACTGCTAACAAGGCTAACTTTAACAACGCCAAGTGTAGACGAGTTGAAGAGTATTTTTATAATATTCTGCTAAGTTATCTCTATTCACGTTTTAGGGATCACAGTAACCGAAAATTCTAAATATGATAATTATTAATTACTTATTTATAACGTATTTTCAGATTACATAGTTTTTATGGAAATCGGTATAAAATGTCAATAAACAAGTATTCAGTCGTCATCAGAACTACGAGGTTAGCGGTATTAAATAAAAGTTTAACAATAAAAATACCATAAATCTTTTTAATTATATTTTTATTATTTTGATACAATTGAATCCAATGGTAGAAAGCATAAACAATAGTAAAATCATTGTCAATTAACGATATACAGACCCTTCAATTTGCGATTTTCGGTATGTTTATCTGGGCTTCTAAAGTTGGTATAACTGTTATTTATATGCCTGATGATCGGTTTTAATTTAATCAGCCTTATAATACACAGAAAAGATTCTGTTATTTAAGTTTCATCTTTTTAATAATTTAGATATCTTCCAAAAATAGCATGACTAAAGTTAAAACTCTTTTTGGTTAAAATGTATGTGTCGTTTTAGTAAAATGCAGATTGTGTGCATATAATGTAAAAATGTATTTCATTACTACTTCCACCGTTATTATTACATTCATTTTTCAGCTGTTTATATATCTACAGAAGTATAATTCTCTATTTTTAAATATTTCTCAAAAATATTCTAATGGAAAAGAAAATAATTATTTTTGGCCTTCGCATTGTATGTTACAAGGTAGGTGTACGGTCTTTACTGAGGTTGCATCTTACATTTCGAGTTTATACCTTATTAAATTAGGCCACATGTGTTATGACGTGACATGTGATTTCACAGAGTTTTGTTTAGAAATGTATGTATTATCACATTTTCTCATTATCAGAATAGTTACCCATTAAACCATTGAATTTATTTCCAAGGTTCAGTAAAATATCATGAAATGAAAAGCATAATCGTTGAACCCAGTCATCCTATGTAGAAATAAAGCCTCATGCAAATTATAAAATATATGTGTAAGTTTTGTTCAAGATATCGTACTGTCACATAGACGAGCAGACAGGAAGGCATACTAAAATGAAATGTTTTCAGCCTTTGAAGCGATTGTGGCCAACTAACGCTCCACTTATTATCTTCGCTGGAAGTTTTCTAAATTGAACTTACTGCGAAAGTTTCTGATTAAGCTTTCCGTATTCTCTCCATTTATACATAAAATGTATATACCTATATTTGTATAGTATAGTGCAATCTGTTTCTAACAAGCATAACACATGTATATTATTATTACATTATATTATTATTTACGGGCTTCATTACTACTAATATTAATATCATAATAATAATTTGTCAATATCACCTTTGAAAACGGAATCAAATTTTTTAACAAAAAGTAAATAAAAAAAGAACAGAATCGATTTATCTTTAACTGACCTACATCCAGATAATCTATTCCAAGATTCCATGCTTGAGATAAAGCAAGGTAACGTGACTATTGTAAATAAGCAGTTCGAACCAAAGCTTTCAAGCAATATCAAAGCAATATTCTTCCTACACAAGAAAAGAATTAATTTCCGAGTTGGTATGAATTTCATTTGCCACGGATATCTTAAATAGCTTTTCACTGAAAGGTTTTAAAACAATTTCAATTCTTACAATTTTTATACCCCTCTGTCTCACTTAACAATAGGAAATTTCGAAACTGTCAAGCACAAATAAATATCAGATGTTACATTTCATGAGATCTGTCGTAGGTGTTCACAACAAAATTTATTTATAGGATTGTGATAAACATTTTTGTATAGTGCCTACATTTTGAATCGCTCTTGCCTCATATCTTATGTTAACGGTTTTCAATTTCAAAAAGATTTAGTTCAGCTAATGTTACTTTTAATACTAATATATAGTTAGTACTGAAAAATATTTTTAAATGTAATGTAAATAGTTAATTTACTTTGTTTGATTTAGCTTAAGAAAATTTACGCGGTCCAACACTGTGTCCAGAAATAAGTTTCCATAAATATTGCTATTGCGTTCTATACAATGCAATAGTTATCTTAAGCAAATCAGGTTGAAAATTGTGATTAGTAAATGCTGAATTTAATTTCAGTTAATTGTTTATATTGTGATGTACGAATATTATTAACCATGCCCTTGAAGTTAAATGTACTTACAAATTAGAAAAAAAGAAATTTAAAAATTATTTATGTCACTAATATTTTTGCTAATAAAAATCATTGTATTATACTTTTCTAATTACACGTGAAAATCAACATATGAATGTATATATAATACGTACATACATGTATATATTAAAATCAAACAATACAGCTCGTTATATTTAATATGTATAGTCAGAATCGTCAGTGTAAAGATTTTACAGCATTTTAAAACTCTGGATCCCATTTAATCATTTCTTAGAAGGAAAGATTGAATACAACTGGAAATGGCGTTGAAATAATGGAAGCAAATCCTGGGAGGGATTTCGATCAGGAGCTCACTAATATTGTAAGAGGTTTATCCTAAAAGCTTCAAGTTCACTGAATAAATAAATTCTCTTGTTTTTTAGTGTACATTCAGTTTCACAATCATAAATATACCATTTTGTCGGATACAATTTTTATAACTACATCGGTGTCAAAATACTTTTTGAAAAATACCAATATGTTTGCTTGATGTAAGTGGTGTGATTAATTTATTACGGTTAGGTTTGTATGTATCTAAGTATTTATAATCTTTGAATGAACGTAAAATGAAGATTGCATCTCGTTATATGTAATATGTATAGTCAGAATCGTCAGTGTAAAGAGTTTACAGCATTTTAAAACTCTAAATCCCATTTAATCATTTCTTAGAAGGAAAGATTGAATATAGCTGGAAATGGCGTTGAAATAATTTGGCGTGTAACAAAATATTTTGGATATTTTGGTTATCGGGGGGAAGAGTGGGATTAAGGAAATCTCCAGCCAAAATTCTATGGTGAAGCCACTAACAGGAGGTACAACGGGCAATATCCCAGCCAGGCAACATTAAACTAAAGAATTCTCTCTTTGGATCTCTACGCTGAAGAGCTTTCAGTCACGTTTAGACTTAAGAAACGGTAAACAAATAAACAGTTGCTTAGTAACTCTCGCAAACATGTGGAGGCAGACTATTTTTTTAAGTTGGATGAAACAATGTGGAACAGTTTTCCTAAACCGACTTTGACAGTCATGTAGGAGTAAATAGACCCATCCGTCAAGTTATCCATGTACCTAACCCGTTATCTAGAAAATTGCGTTGATATATGTACTGAGTATTTGTTTACTGTACTCATTAAACTTAACTATCTAACTTGTTGTCCTACATGAACACAACATTTATCCTTGTGTAAAAAATGTATAGTGTTTAAAAATTATGACATTTTGGGAGCCACATGGGGTTTTACCTATTTAGTAACCTAATAAAAGTTAATAACGTTTTTTTTAAATAATATTTTTCAAATAAAATGATCAACATATCAGCCATTGAAAAGGAACCATAGCTGCATTAGTTTTCTATCTAGAGCTATAAAAAACTTTTAAACTTATAGTTCTTAGATGGCAGCACAATTTAATTTAACTCTTAGAAAGATTAAATTGATTAATTTTTTAACGGTTTATATAAAATAAGTTTTTAGCCTTATTGGTTTGGCGCGTAAACTGAAAAATACAGAATTTATTGTACATTGGTGTAAGATTAATTTCATAATAAGTAACCTATAAAAAGATTTTCAAAAAGCTAAAAGTTCGCTTCTAAATTTGTTTTCGCTATTTAAGATAAGTATCAAGTATTTAAGTTTCAAGTTCGTTATAAATATATTTTGCGGTGCATGTGATGTAAACGAAATTAAATTCACTAAAGATATTCAAAAGTTACTGTTAGCGAAATTTGTCAAAACATAGGTCAGAGAGTATCTAATAAGCTGTAATTAACTCCATCATTAAAGAAATAAATCAAACTGTGGGCTTTATAATTCAAAAATTTGGTTTATCGGATCGCTCAGTATTATTGATCTTAATCAAATTTTTCAATCCATTTTTTAGTAACAGGTTAGGCCTAGTATAAAAAACCAATCATTAATATTTACAGCAATAAATATATTTTTAACTCGGTCTGTGTATATTCTTAACTCACGAAAAAACGTATGAAACACACATTTAGATTTTCTATGCACATGCTGTTAGACAATAGTTAAAGTAACGTTGTTTGTCGGTGTTATATGATACAAATTTGATTTTCGTGAGGTACCTATTTATTATATGTTTCCTGGATGAATTAACATTCATGAAATAAATAAAATATTTAATTTTAACAATTAATACAGATATGTTTAAAGATAACAGACTATTATGTTTTTATTAGTGAATACATTCCAGTTATAACCAATGGCATAGTTAGGAACCAATACTGTAAATTTCTCTACAAGTTGTTGGCACTGTTCCACAGACAAACGACCAAGACATCTGCTTCTTACAGCGCGACAATTTGTTTTTGTCCCGAGTACTCTATAAGATGTTTTCTGCAGCATTCCTGATTTTAGATATCTCCGAGTACAGTAATCACTGTTTAGGTTGGGTTCATCGTATCTATTCAAGCCTGAATGTAGTTTTATAACATAAGGGTAGAATTTTAGACCTGTATGACGTGTCACAAAATTTTAAAACAGTTTTGCTCGACAATAATTATTAGAAGATATTTCTAACTCGCTTCCGTACTGCGAAGTTAGTTGAATTCTCTACTGAGCTTTGAACTCTACACTTGTAGCAGGGGGGAACGGTTATCAATTAAATGGTTTAGATTAGAGTTCAGTGACAAGTATTTATGTGTTATGGGCTCAAGTATAAACAGCATATAGCATTGCTAATATAACTATTAAAAATAAAAATTATACATTCAGAATAACTGTAGTTTGTTAAAAAGAAATATATTTTTTTGTAAAACTAGGTAGGAAATAATAAAGAGATAGTCTATTTTCAATATCAGTATGGCACTCATATTTTTTCTCTAATAAATAAATCTTGTTCGTCTTCAATTTAGTTATTAATGCAAACATTAATTCTCAAAACATTGCTTATGGCGTATTTAATTGTAAATGTATTTTAAGTTAATAGTTATTGTGGATTAGTTTAACAAGTTGACTGTAGTAGACGCCTTCACTCACACAGTAAAGTTGTATCCGTAAATTCTTATCATTCATAAGGCTAAAAATGGCATATATATATATATAATATATATATATATATATATATATATATATATATATATAAAATACCATGTTTTGAAATGTAAGCCTTATGGCATGTGACATTATCCTACATTTTGATTACATTCACCGACATGTAAGCAAGCATGTATGTGAAAATACGATTCCCTTCTGATATCACCGAGAGAATAACGCCTGAAGCTAAACTGCTACAATATTCCTCGTTGTTCCGGGACGGTTTAGGTAACGACATTGCTCTTACATTAATGGTATATTAATTGTTTTATACTGCACTTCAATGTTGCTTCTAACAAAACATTATTTTTGTATTAAACTGTAAAGAACTATGCAGAGAATACATAACAGTAACTTTTTGTACATCTTTCTGAAGTGTAAAGTAAGGTATACATCAAGTAAAGTCCAAAGGCCAAACTAAAAAATAATGATCTTTTTACTATAATAAATGATAACCATGTATAATTACCTTTAGCATACATCTCTACTAAACAAACTCTTTAATGATATATATATATATATATATATATATATACGATATATATATATATATATATATATATATATATATATATATATATATATATATATATATATATATCGTATATATATATATATATATATATATATATATATATATATTGAGCTTTTATTACTTTTAATTTGTATCAATACAATCCTCTATCAGTTGTGAAGTTCTACTTTAAAACTATTTCTTAAAAGCTAATATGTAATTAGTTTTACATAACAATTACATTTTTATGTAATTAGTTTTCTGATAACATTCTCTAAAAACTGCTATTTTTTTAATTATTTAACGAAATTGTTATTTATAATATATTCTAAGTTTAACCGTTTCAATGGCCGCCATTTTGAAAATACTAAAGGTAACTTATAGTGTTCCTTAGTAACTGGTCTTCCTATCGTAAACATTTGGGCCAAATGTTGTATAATTAAATATATTAGTTTAGAATATACTTATTTTGTCATAAAAAACATATCCATATAGGAAACTAAGCATTAGAGACCTATGTTCGTATGGTTAAATATGGTTGTCTTGACCTGAGCAATAACGTGGTACAAATTTGTCCAAAGCCACATGTTCAGCCATATATAGACAGATGCACTCAAAATTTTTCTGTAGATGTAAGTTTACACTGTATTCTTATACACTTGATAAATTTTCTAAATCTTTTTGAAATTGCCTTGTATATAATTTCGATGTGGAGACGATAAGGACAGAGCCTGAAAGACCATGAAACTTCTTACATTTGAAGGCCAGATATATCGAGGATTCAGACCATGACATCTCACTTACCGTACAGTAAATCCACAGGTTGTAAAGATCGGAAGTTAGTAATGTTAGTAACCTAAAACAATGGATTTATAAGTGCGGTAATGATTACCAAGTTTCATTCCTTTACCTGTAATTGTACAGGAACTGTCAAGCACGTGCACGACTTATTTTAACACCCTGTATATGCCAATTGGTTTTGCTTTGTATTATTTAGTAAACCGATAAGAATAGAACGTATTTTCTATAGAATATGTTTTTATTATTTCATAGTACTGCATGTAAATTTTTTACTACTCAGTAGTATTATATATTGTTACACACCACTATTTATATAGGGATACATTATTGACAACTATATAATGTAAATGTATCGTACCCATGTAAACATGTATATACCGATGTTTACAGTGAAATAGTATTATTGTGACTTAACAGGCCACATAAACGCTAAAGACGCTAAGAATCCTGAGAATGTAGATTCATGGTACGAATACTTTATTATTAACACAACAGGTTTTTAGTAGATTACGTATTTTATACATTTAAAAGTAATAAATGAGATTCCTGAGACTGGTGGGACTGCGGCGAGGACTGCTGTTTAGAGACATTCCTGTTGCTGAGCTGCAGGCCGAGCTTCTTCTCCCAGATCTTCGGACCAGGCGCTGTGTGGCGGATGTCTTGTTGCTGATTCGGCTGATAAGGGGGGAGCTGGACTGCCCGTCGCTGCTTTCGCGAGTGGATTTCCGTATACCATCGGGGACTCGTTCGCGGGAGTTGTTTGGGAGGCGCCAATACTCAAGAAACTATGACTTCCATGGTCCACTTGCAAGGATGATGAGGATTGGCAACCGTCACTGCGGCGGGTTGGATCTCTTCCACGACGGGGTTTCGACCATATTAAGGAGAGGAGTATTGACAGCCGCACAGCAGGACTCTACATGAAACGTCCTACCGTATCTATTCTTCATTTGTTATTATTTTTTGCATACGTACATATAGTATTTATTGATTGTTATTGTTTTTGTTCTATATATGCATATTTATCGATTGTTATTATTCTTAGTATATTTTTCAAGTTGTTACATACTTTGCTCGTATTTATATCTGCATGTATTCGGTTGCTGGTATACTTATTATTTGCTTGTTATAGGTTTGATTTGTAAACATTGGTTTGTCTTTTTATTTCTTGCATACGTACAGATAGTATTTATTAATTGTTTTTGTTTTTGTTACTATATACACATATTTATCGCTGTTATTATTCTTAGTATACTTTTCAGGTTGTTACATACTGCTTGTATTTATACTGCATGCATGCTAGTATTCTGTTACTAGTATATTTAAGTATTTGCATGTTATAGATTTGATTTGTAAACATTGGTTTTGCCGTTGGAATGAAATAAATAAATAATACATTTATAAATAAAAATACGTTCCATTTAAAATAAGCCATTTTAAGTTATCTATATGAGTATATTAAACTGGCAGTTACCCGCGCCATCGCACCCAATGTCATGTCCAATCTCCTGATCCATTTTAGAATTACGTTTAAAGACCAGTGTTTAGGGAACCCTGAAGTCATATAGTGAAAAGGTATTATCATATTATAATATACATCCTACATTCGATTATAGTTTATTGAATTGAATCTGATAATTTTCGTTAATTATCAGATTATAGGCCAGAATTTTAGGCCAGTGTGGAGGAATCCTAAAGCCGAGGACAACAGCAATGAATGACGTAATGCGTGGTCGGTTTCTGTGCAGTTTAAGAGTAGAAGTAAGCTTAACTTAAATATACTCGTATATTATGTTATTCTTTGTGGTTCACAGATGATAATCAAAATGTTTAATAGTTCTTATTTTAAGCTCTTCATGTAGATGGATACTTCTTATTTTAAAGAATTATTTGTTTAAGCCATGGTTGTTGGTTGTAAAAGTATATACTTACAGCCATTATACACACACACACACACACACACACACACACACACACACACACACACACACACACACACACACACCGTGTACAAATACAAAGGTCTGAGAAGACTACTTCATATTTAATTTTTCCACCAGTTATGGTAATATACAACCGGCCTAAGATATTTCTGTGCCACTGTTTGTTTTTTTGCCAATAAAATATATCCACGTAGCCTATAAAAATCTTAGAAGCCTATATAAAAACATGAAGGACGAGATTACAATCGTCAGTGAATACCATGTAAGCTGCTAATCAGAGAAAAGCTAGATGATTAGGTCAGAGGTAACAGCTTACTCAATGCCGCGTCACAACGGGCCTACCTAACACCGAACTACAACAGAAACAGTTTCTTAAAATACAGATATCATGCCTTCCAAATATTACAAGCTTTAATATTTCCTTACTTTTAGCATAATGCTCAATTTTCCTGTCTTTTAATGTATTACTGCAATAGTTAGCAATAGTTAGTTAGAGATAAGGTACATCTTATAGTACGCAGTAGCCCGCACAACAGACCTGTTTTTATAATCTTTAGTCGCTTAATGACGCCCAACAAAAACCGATCCAATACAATCCAGAGATATACTTATTCATTGTTGTTATCTAATGTAATTTTAAATCTAAGGCTATTTAATTTTTTGAAGAATTTTGAAGTTTTAATAGGATTGTTATCATTTAATTTTGTTGTAGGTATTAGATTAATTTCTAAAAATCCAAATTGGCAGATATATATGTTGCCTCTAAATAAATAAATTCTCCATCTTCTGGCTTATTTAATGATTTTTAAATTAAAGGTAATGACGAAACAGGGCTGTAATATGTAATTGACTGATCAGATTTTGTTTCAAAATAGGAGTGACATTTGAAATTTATAATATATCAGAGCATAAACTTTCATTGAAAATCTAAAAGAGATCAAGTACAACGATGTCACTAATTATTTTAAATATCTATGGAAGAAATAGTGTCTCTATCTACTGATCCCATACATTATTCTTTGTTTGAAGGTTATTTTTGACGATAAAAGGATTGTGAAGGAAACAGGATTTTTCCGGACATTTGCCATCGTTCAGTGAAACAAGAAAACAGTAACACTACGTTTCGAGATCTGCAATCTGATCTCTTCTTCAGGTAAAGAACTAACCTAATACATAATTACAAACTAGGTTAAAATAAACAAATCTTACTAAAGCGTTGTGGCACGCCTAAGTCAGGAATCACAACCTACATGTTGTTTGTCAACTTCACTAACACTAAAGACATGCACTTAATACAAAACTATACAAAACACCAATCATTAAAACTAAACTACGGAATACAGGTCACAATACGTCTTCACTCGTCTACTAACCACCTACGACTGACCAGAGGGACTAGCCAATGGTAATCGTGACGGCTGGCTAAAACAAGATGGCGGAAATACAAGTGAAGGGGGACAGGAATGGGCCCTTTCGTTATTATTGGTTCATGCGAGATGAACTTCTTAAAACCATACGTTTGATACTTTTGGTTTTCTCTTTAGTTCATTTTTTGGAATTGGCAACCAAAGCGGCCTAATCTCGACTGATGGTTGACTGATTGGTTGGTCTGCCAATTTTATGTATGTTGCCTCAATTAATTTCCATTTGAAGAAATGTGGTTCCCGATGTATTATGTGGGCTTCATCCCAATTCATATGATGGTCTTCAGACCAACAATGGTGTGCAATTTTTGACTTTTCTGTGAAAGCCTTTCTCGTGTTTTCTTTGTGTTCTTTTATCCTTACGTTTAGTGGTCTTTTTTTCTCGCCTATGTATTCCCTATTGCAGCTACATTTTATGATGTAAACACAGTTTTTGGAATCCTGTGTGCCATTTTTTGGTTTTGTTTTTACGAAAATTTGTCTAAGAGTGTTGTGTGTTTTAAACGCGGTTCTAATGTTGTACTTTCTACCTACTCTTCTAATTTTCTCCGATAATCCCGGCACATAAGGGATTGACATAAACGCAAATTTATCACAATTCTGTTTTTCTGACTCAGGAATGATTATTCTGGTTCGTTTGCATTTATTAATTACTAATTGAGGGTATCCATTGCTTCTGAGATCCGATTCAATTTTCTTAAATTCTTCTTTTAGTCCATCTTTATCTGAGCACAAGCTCTTTGCTCTATCAAACAATGAGTAGGCTACTCCTTCTTTGACAGATTTTTGATGGTTGGATTGATAAGTTGTATCGTAGCCTGTCTCTCTATTAAAAATGTAATTTTAATCTTTTGCCCTTTTTACCTGTAATATTAATAATAGTTTTCATGTATTACGATAATCAGATTATATATTATAAACATAATTCTGTTACATATTATGTTCCTTATCCAGGAGAATATTGAGTGCTTTAAGTTATTAGTTTACACAACACTATCAGGTTAGATGCTGACCACATAGTCTTACACACACTAAAATATTGTTTTAATTCAACCACCACTAAAACATCGATTATTTGCTTCCTACTGTATGGATTTTTAGTAAAAATTAGTATTTTAAATCTTGTTTCACAAAAACTGATATTATAGAAAGAAATAATTTCATTGTTATTTATTTACACATTATTACAGACTGGTAGTTAACACAATGAAATAAATTAAAGCTTGATACAATGTCAGATGGTTTTTCAAGAACAATACAAGAAGGAAAAAGAAACAAAACAGTTTGAAAATAGTTTAAGTTATTAGTTTACACAACACTATGAGGTTAGATTCTGACCACATATTATTACACACACTAAAATATTGGTTTAATTCAACCACCAATAAAACATCGATTATTTGCTCCGTACTGTATGGGTTTTATAGAAAAATTAGTATTTTAAATCCTGTTTCACAAAAACTAATATTATAGAAAGAAATAATTTCATTGTTATTTATTTACACTTTATTACAGACTGGTACTTAACACAATGAAATAAATTAAAGTTTGATACAATGTCAGATGATTTTTCAAGAAAAATACACAAAGCAAAAAGAAACAAAAAACAAAAATGTTTGAGACAAAGATTTAAAAAGGTAATCATTAAAACCACAGTGATCAGAGACTGGAAAAAATTTAAGATAACGTCAGAATTAGACCGTGAATTTAACTTTAATGTCACGTGCATCAGATGGCTGTGAACTGTAATAACTGTAAACATAAGTCACAATGAGATTCTTATTAAATACCTACATGATTTGAATAGAACGTTACCACTTAGAATTGAACTTAACTGATGTTTCTCTTTTAGACAGTCTTTGATTTAGAAAGCGTTATCCAAGTGACTTCCATTTGTATCTGATTATAATTCTTAGTAGACAAGTTTTAAGCCCTTGAAACAAACTTTATACATAGTATGTTATACTTTGCGCAATGTAGATTACTATTTCTTCTGTGATCGAAAGATCAAAGGAAACCATAATTTACTTTATAAACCATATTGCTTACCATAATATGGTATACCAAAATAACAACTATAATGCACTGTAACACATGAAGCAATAAATTATCTAAATTAACTTTCCATAACATATCTGGAGACTTTTTTTCTGTACTCAAGTATTAAATAAAACTTAAATAAAATTTCTAGATGGAAATAATTAGTACCATCATGGTGTATACACATATATAGCACACTGATGAGTCTATTATACAGAAACGTAGCACTAATGTTACGTCTATCGACCATTCAGTGGAATCATGGTATTATGGAATTATTTGTCATGGTATTATGACAAGTTACTGAAAGTTTTATACATGTTCCATTAAATTTAATAAGCCTGCATGCCTTAACTTAAATAAAAAAGAATATTCAAGTCTAAACAATTCTTGTCAGAAGGGACAAGCTGGCTGTGACATCTCGCTCTTAAGCCTCAAGGGAGTCTTATCGACAATACTCTGCTACTGCTAAACTGTGCAGCAAAGGTTTTGTTTAAAGGAAGTTTTCTCTGCTATCCACATTGACAGTCTAATAAAACAGGAAATCTTTTTAAACCTAGCAGAAGAAATTTTAATTTCAATTCCACCGGTTTTATGTTTGTACCAATGCATATTATGTCCTATTTGAGTAAGAGTACAGTAACATTTAAGAATGTAATTAGGTTAACAGTGTGTCTCATACAAATAAGTTAAAACTAGACTTGTACCAGCAACCTGCATCTAACTGCATACATATTTAAGATCCATCGTTACTGAGTCTCTCCGGCGATTTTTCTAACTAAGCATGATAATGATCACCGAATTAATTGACACGGAGAGTTAAAATTCGAATTCGCCCACGCTGATGTGATGGATAGCGTGCCCTGAAATCCTACATTAACATAATCTATAAAAGAATAACCACACAATAAATACTTGATTCATAGCTATTAATGAACAAAGAAAGGTATAATACATAATACAACATCTTATTTGATTATTACTTATACTTCCAATAGAAGCTAAAAGCTAGTACTAACGTGTTACGAAGCGAGTTTTTAGTTTAGCACTGTAACATGAGAGTAACTAAAATTTCTTTTTAGTGAAACGTATATTATTGTTCGTTTCTTATTTGGACAGGAGGATTAATAGAGATTGAAGTGTTACAATCCGCCTATTATATTACAGTAGTTTGAATCCAAATAAATAATGATTACAGCAATCCTAAATATTAGACGGTAATTCAGCTTAAACTATTTACCACCCACCGTAAATAAAAATACGTTATTACACGATCCCAAAAGTTGAGCCGGCGATGGGGCGGAAGGAATGCGTAGAACGGAAGCGTCTACACCAAGCAATAAGGAAGCCACAATCATAATATTTACCAAAAGTCGAGGAATGAGGTCGGCTAGGGAATGTTTGAGCAATTCGCCTTCTCACAATAGATTCATTATCCAAATGGAATACTTCATATTATCTTCGTTCTAAAAATATGCTACTGCCAGGAGGTATTAATGGCACTTTATATGGTTAAAGAGTGCTAGGAAAATTATGTAAAAATATGAAAATCACCTAATTGTTCCGCAGCTTACAGGGATATATTTAATTATGACTGTTATAATTATTGTAACTGTATATACCACATACATTGTAAGTTTATGTGTTTACTTCGGCCTCAAACTAATATTTTATTATGCTGACAATTAATTTATAACTTTTGTACATGTTTGGAGGTGAAAATATTTATCTTTTATACAAAATAATCATTAAATTCAGTTTAACTTATTGTAACACACCAGTACTTCTTATAGTAAGTAGGATTACTAAGGCTGGGATATTCTAGAGGTTGGTAACTACTAGAGGCTGTTAGTTCGTTTCGTCATGTTCGTTTCACATATTTTTGCCTGCTTTACTACCACTAATTAATGCATAATTTTATTGTGAATTTATTTATGTATTGTAACCAGTTTTATAATGCCAAGAAAGACAGACAAGCCTTTACTCCGGTCTAAATATGTGGTTACGACCAATTTATCTATCCAAAGTTGCACGCCACTTTGTAGTTTGCAAGTCCCCTGATCACGTAAATTTATCAAGTGCCATCAAATAGTTGTACTAATTTTATTAGAAAGTAATAGCCGTTACTTATACTTTTGGATGCGTTTATTACGTGTAATTATTCAATTATTAAAAGTAATTCTTTCTTCTGTTATATACATTCTGTTATATACTGACGAATTAAATTCCTACTTAGTTGTGTGGTTTTTCATACACAAATAAACTCGGTTTTGCAATTTGTGTTGTGTAGTCCATCTGTACACATCATAAGTTTCGAACAGTTGAATAGGAGTGTTTAAATTTGGTATAAAACTCATCATACACTACCTTAACATCTAAAATGACAATGGTAAACTTGGCTCCAGTGAACGCTATTCTCCGATCAAGAATAATGGCAAATGTGTGACTTTATAACCTTTTTTAGCCAAAAATTAATTTGCTGAACTGCTCAAAATAGAAAGCAAAAGTTATGTCTGCTTATAAAGTGAATAGAAGATACTGACACTCTTTCTATTTATATCCCAATAAATTACTATTAAAAATTAACAAATAATACAACGTACAAACCCAGTACTTTTCTTTACTTTAAAAACCTTCAAAATTCAAATTTATTTGAAATTTCACTTTAGAGAAACATAGTTTATTAATTTGTACCATATAGTGAGTTTATTTTATTTTATTTAAACATGGATCAATAATTATTACCCTGCCTAAAATAAATTAGCAAACAGTTTTAAGTTATTAATTCATAAATTATATTTACCAAATATATTCCTCCAAAAGTGAACTGAATCATTTAGATGAAGCACCCCAGTTAGTAAATTGGTATGGGGAATAAAAGAAGAAATATTTTTAGTTTCAATATTTGTATTAAAAGTTGCGGTCATTATATTTTTAACATTATATTTTAGGCTAAACGAATTTATCTATTTGCTCTGTAATAAATCTATAAACTTGTATAAACAGCAATGACATTCTGTACTTCGCCATAATTTCGTAACCTTGTTAATACATTCTCTTTAATATATATAATTTTTATAATTGGGAATTATAATATTTCAAAACAAAAATTAAATTGTATTTAGTACGTTATTTTCAAACAGCAGACAATTACATTTTTTGTATTTATACTTTATATAATATTATATTTTCTTTATTTTTTACATTTTTAACAACAAATATATTAAAATAGAGTAAAAATATTTAAATAATATTGATGAAGTATTTTTGCAGTTCATAAATATGTCATATTTGCTTTCCAGATATATATTTAAATTAGACACAATCTGGACTAAATTTAAAAATTCCCTCTCATAGAAGTATAAGTCTACGGATGTATAAGTAGTAGTAATTTTATACATATATTTTAACGTAATTATATAAAGAATACTGTAAGGTTTCTCCTTAAAATAAAATTGCATTTTTTAATACCTACTTTTGATTTCCTACTTTCATCAAGAAAGAGCGTGGGGCGTTTCAATGGATTATATTGTTTTTATTTAACTGAAAATTATACTGGAGGATGCGTTACGCTCTTTTTTACTGAAAGTAAAATATCTAAATTAATTATCAAAAATACGTATTATTTCAAGGAGAAAGTTTCTTAAGAGTTAATAATATAGTTTTTTAAGAGTCAATTACCCAGTAAATCTGTTTGTTTAATGCAGGCAGACGGACGGACAGTCCGCGGACCTTGTGTTTCGCGCTGAGACATATTAGTGAGGAAACAGCTGAATCAGATGCCTAAACATTGCTGAAGCACTACTGTTATATATGTTTCTAAAAAAGTAGGCACCGTTAATTGTGATAACCCAACAATAACAAAAGTAATTTAAATTAGTGGTATCATGAATTTAACTTTTTCTATAACTTACACAAAGAGTTTGTCATACAATAGTATATAACCGTCACAACCAATTTAGCATTGCTAGTTGAAGCTTAATAGATTAAATAAAAGTTAACTAAAATTGATTTCACGCCTCACGTGACGTGATAATTGACAATAATCTATAAAATAAAGAAGGTAAATCCTACATAAATAGTATTGTTGTCGAAAAAACGCGTAAAAAGCTACGAATTCATGAAATCAAACACAGTTGAATAAAAAGTACATAAAAATTATTAACTATTAATTTGTATTCCTGATGTAAATAGCCAAAAAGGTATAAATTGCCTGAAAGTTATCAATCTTTTTGAAACACGGTGATTACTAATTACTTGAAAAAGTTTCAAGATATTTTATGAAAAGAATTCTTTTTAACGTCTGTAAGAAATCATCTCCCGACTCTCTAATAACCAACCCACTTTGACTAATTAAACCTTGCTTATAACGCCCGTTTTATCCTTTTATTCCTTAAATACAGCAAAGCTATGCCAGAAATATTAAATATGGAAGTATAAAAGTAATGTTTAAAGTAGTAGTTATCAGATGAATATATGTAAAATTATATGTTAAAAGGGACTATTTCTGGTACTAAAGAAACAATATAATCAATTTACTTAATTGTTTCTGATTTTTAGGTAGCCAACCTAGAAAATTCTCAAATACATATGTAAAATTCTAATTCAATATTCTAAGGTAATAGTATATTACCTACAGAATATAGGTCAAAATAAGACCTTTATTCTGTAATTCAGTTTTAATAATTAGTGTTGTGTATAGTTTTTTATTAAGTGCATGTTTTAGAGTTAGTGAAGTTGACACACAACATGGTGGTTGTGATTGCTGACTAAGGCGTGTCATAACGATTTTGTATGATTAGTTTATTTTTAACCTAGTTTGTAATTATGAATTACCTTAGTTATTTACCTGAAGAATAGATCAGATTGCAGATCTCGTAACGTAGTGTTACTGATTTTTTTGTTTCACTGAACGATGGCAAATATCTGGAAAAATCCTGTTTCCTTCACAACCTTCCATCGTCAAAAATAAACTTAAGAAACGACATTATGAGTATTAGATATTTCAAATTCCGAATGTTTAAAATATTAATACTGTGTTGGATGTACAAAACATATTACTAGTCTATAGATGTTGGATATTAAATATGGTACTCATTTTAAACAAGGCAAGCAAATATTTAGAATAGAGACTACTAAGCAGAGGGGATTTGACAGAGGGGTATAAATATTTACAGTTTACTAGGAATAGTGTAGTAAAAGATAAATTGAACAAATTCAAAACAAATTAGTGCTTTTTTATGTATTATTCCAATTCCTTGTTGGAATAACCGACTTTCGAAAATTTATTATCATGGAAATATTACGCCTATAATAAATGTTCCTTCACTACTGGAAATCTTATTTAAATGATACTTTAACTAAACTTAGCTGATATAAATACCTTCCTTGTAACTAAACAAAAATTAATTTAACAGAATTAAGTAAATTTATGATTATAATAAATTCCTAATTTAATATACACCGCTGTTTGTTTTGTGAACATTGTGATTTGGACGTCACATGTCTAGAGCTAGGTATAGAGTTCAAAAAACGAGTTATAATCTATTTCAAAAATCTATAGATCTTTTACTGTATCGAGTCTCCCCTCTGCTAGTTGGTGAAGTATCCGCGTGGGTCCTAAAAACGGGCATATTAAGTATTAAAAGAGGATCGGTCTGTAATTTTTAATTTTTCGTGAATGGTTCAAAAATATCTGAAAACAATAAAATCGTGAATAAAATCAGTATTTGTCAATAACCAGTATTTTATGCAGATAATAGGACAAAGTCTATTGATAACTACGTTGTCTTTCACATGTAAAATGATCTTAAAGATCGGGTATTACTCGGTTTGTTCCAAGGGCAATAAAGATTCGTCTTGTTTAATATTTTCCTTATTCTATTTTTTAAACCTATGAACGGTACCATTAATATAACGTTGTAGTATGGAAAAAGTGTTTACTTGGAGTTTATCGCTTCAATATTTGTATAATTTGTTAAAAACTTTTGTATTCTCGATTTTAATTGGCGATTCAGAGGAACATATATTTAATTCAAACACAACGCTAGAGAATGAAATGTGTTTAATACAACTGCATTGCATATGAGCCTGTAAATTAAGTGTGAATTTGTTATCCTAAAACTTTGACTAAGGTTTGACATAATGATAAGCAATAGAAATAACTATTACAATGTGGCTGTACCATTTTAAATGTAATAAAATATAATCCGAAATACAAACATTAGTGAGTAGTCTAATGTATTTAAATAAACCCTCACAGCATAAATGATTGTTAATGCGACTAGGCTTTTAATTCACTATATTAAACCACTTCATTTGAAAGTAGTTAAACCAGTATATGGTCCGTTTTGTAACAAGAAGTTTTAAATTAAAATATTTCTTTCCCAATAACGTCAGAGATCCAACAAAATTAATTAACTGAAACACAAAAACTCTTAATTAACGTATTAACGCGTGTTATTTATTCTCTGTTGTTAATTAACAGTTAATTAATTAACATATATATATATATATATATATATATATATATATATATATATATATATATTAAAATGAACCGGCATTGGATTATATTACGATTGAGCATTATTAGTGAAGAATCAGGTTTTAAGGGTTGTATTTTACTTCATATATAGGACTTTCTTCTCTAACTATGTATATTTTTTCACAATTCAATTATAATGGCCTAGTAATTACCTATTCATCAATTTAAATTGGCCAACCTTAGTATCTTAAAAACAATGAATCGAAGCCTTAATGTGAAATAGATTTGAATGATGTATTTCTTGATTTTTAAAACTGCCACCCTTTCCTAATATAGGAAATTACTTCTATTTTCATTACCCAACACCATTTTTATAAATATTATAAGAAAAATATAGTGTTAAACTTTTTTCTTAGTTTCTTTACTCTTTATGTTTGCCTCAAACGATTTCTTCATAGAAACTAACGTCGAAAAAAACCTTTTTAAGTATTCGACAATTCAAGTATTGCAAAATGTCAGTCTAGCTTGTATAGAAGTGTATATTCAAACATTTTTGGGGTTTTTACTAACTATTTAATAACTGGTTGGAGTTTAATGTAATATTTGACTTCAATTCGTTAGACCCCTCTTGTTTTAGAATCAAGAAAACGTATCCGTTTGGAGTTAGATTTAGATTATACTGAAGGATAAGTTTAGTAACAGAAAACTTGTTACAATACGATAAAGAAAAAGCAATATGAAAGCAGAAGTGTGTTCGCTGGCTTCTGAGAGCAAAGTTTGAATCTTGAAAATCTCTAGACACTCTCAGACGAGTTACAATAACTTGACAGACAATACTTTATAGTACACCACATGTTTTAAATAAATAGTAAAGGAATGAATTGAATTGAAAGGAAGAGTTTTAAGCCGCTCCTTGGGTCATCTGTGCTATAGTGAGTAACTATGTATTTAAATCACCCTAATTAGTTACTTTCACAGGATTGATAGGTCAACCTATTAATAGACAAGTTCCAATTTATGGCCTCATGAAAGTTCATTATTTTCCAAGATATCGTAATTATTCTGTCACAAAACCCTTTATCTTTCACTTTTCCAACGAATATGCTTTTTCGAGTGCTTGCGTATCTTATAGTAACTAACCTATGATCAGAGGTTAGTCTTGTGATTTTAAAAATATAGCTCTTTTAAGGTTTTAATTATTACTTAAACCTCCAAGTTCAACAGCAAGACTGTGTTTTTTGCCGTTTAGCATACAATAATCCTGCAGCATTTTTTTCGTAAACACTATTATTGCAAGTAAGCCTTAAAATTTCATACTATTTGGAAAGGTGTCCTTTGCATGAAATTGAGCATAAAGGAAAGAAGAATTTCGTTGGAGTTTCCTTAAATTTATCCTAAGTATTTAAAGTAAACCATGTGTTTATATCGGTTAAAAATATACTAATTATTATGGATGGACTGCGTATACCTCTCCTCCTTATCAAATTAAAGAGGTATGGTTTCTCTGATGTTTGTGTTATTTGGGTCGAGTCTTACTTACTGGACATAAAGAATGCGTGAAGGAGGGTTATAAATTGTCTGACTATAAACCTGTTACACGGGGGTCCCACAGAGCTCTGTATTTGGGCCTCTCTTATTCTCACTTTATAAAACAACCTCACTTTAATTATAATACATTCAAATTTTCATCTTTCTGCCGAAAATTTTCAAATATACGTTCACTATTAACTAAACGATCTAGCTACTTTTGTGTCACCTCTAAACTTGGATATTGAGGTCGTTAACTTTTGGGCAATAAAAAAAGGACTGAAACTAAATGAAAACAAAACTCAAGCAATGATAGTTGGTAATTTTAGAATGATAAACTGAATTAATCTTGATTTCGCACCGAAACTTAAACTTAACAGTTGTGAAATAAATTACTAAAACAAATAGACAAATCTCGGACACACTATGAACTGAAATTTCAAATGTTCTGTATACAATATGAGGTTAGGTGGTAGAGAGGGCTTAATAGCCCCAACTCCGCCTCTTTAATAAATACATTTTTTATTTAATTTCATTAAGAAGATAAAAGATTATGTAGATGTAGTAGCAAAATATCTATATCACGGACATACTTATACTACAATTAGCTTTTACCTGCGGCTTCTCAGACAATTTTTAAAATCGAAGTCTTAAAACATTTAGTAAAAGCACTTATAATATAATATAATGGAGTACAATGGCATTTTCAAACGTAAGTAAACATACGTCAGGTACATATTATTTCGATGTTTATACTCAATAGTATCAAAGTCTAAGCTGTTATATTATGTGTAACATTTGTAGGAGCATTTTAGGTTTTAATTCGTTATATAACCATCATTATAGCCCTTCTTAACAGACGTCATAAGAATAGTAGGTGTACATTTATCCTTCCTGGACATGAGGAAGTTGAAAAAATATATAGTTTATCTAGCGGTTGTAGCTCTATTTCCAGTTGTATGAATGTTTGATCTGTACGGCAAACGTTTACTTAATTTGAACTTTCTGGGATATTGGCAAATTAAAGAATCAGTGATGTGTAAGTGGGTGAGTGCTTTGCCTTAAACTTTAATAGATGTTTTAATGACTGATATAGCTTTCGTCCTATAAACTGCTTATGTTTAATAAAAAACTACTCACATTCTCAATAATGAAATTTTACTGATGTAAATAATATAGATTGACTTCATTAGTCCCTTTTAAAAAGGGACGGCTGTTGTCACGATTTGAATTGGACAAGAGGGTATGAAACCAACTTTCTGTTCCACGAAAATCACAAAGACAGGTGTTTAATGCATCGATGAAGACTTTTCATAAAGCAAAATATATCCTGACGAGACAAAACACTTATCTGGTAAACACATAAGAAATTTCAGTTCAAACTAATATTTAATACAATGTAATCGACTTTGCTAAAAGTACGACGATTAAATGGACTTTGACTAAATAATTGTCGTAATTTCCGTTTAAAGGTACTTTAAATAGTACGTAATAACAAGTGACGCGTAACAGACATTTCTGAGGATTCACGCAAAATTGTAAATCGATAATTAATTTAATTTTCCAGGTGGTTCCTAAGAGGCAAACAGGTAGATATCGTACAGTGACAAGTGTATTTATCTCTGCAACAGATAAATTGTGTGACTGTACTGTGTGGTAGGCTTAAATAATGTGCTCAGAAAAATTCCATTTTCGGTAGAGAACCAACATAGAACCCATTCTTGTCTAAGTAACAATAAAGTTTCATACAAAATTTTAGATTTTGTGAAAAATACTGTATCCGTTTGTTTGAGTTATAAAATAATAGTTGGGTTTAAATATTAAAAGTTAAGGTTAGGAAGTGTGGATAGTAAATTAAGAAATGCACTGAAATTAATCCACTGTCTTTTCACATTGATTTATCCCTGTATAGTTTTTTACACGTAACATGTGCGGTATCGAAAATTACTTAGAAACAATTTGCTATGGAAAATTGAGCATGAGAAAGCTTTATAGATCATAGAAGCTGACCTGTAATACTGAATGTTACTCTTGTTCCGTTATAAAGAAACAATAAGGTGTTTCTAGCTAGTGTCTCAACATCGTAAATTCGGTTTTGACGAGCTTACTCTTTGCTCCTATGCAGTGAAATCGCTTGGGTTTATTCTTTTCAGTCTGGACTTCATGCCAGTTTTTTTTAAAGTTAACATTCATATATTTGAGTTGTAATCCATCGCCATGCGTTTTGTATTAATGTATAATGGGGTTTTACGCTAGAGAAGAAGGTAGGTTTTAATCCTCGAAACATAGTATTTTATCTTTAGTAATAACTTTAAATAATGGTTAAATTGAAGTAATATACTCGGAGACTAAAACTCCTTGTAAGAGATAATCATTCAATTATACTAATTTCTATTAGCCAAAATATTCATTACACACTAGGCTTACAAAGTTGAATTAATAACCTGTGTTCGTTAGAAAGAGTTTGAGTTATTTGAAATCGAAGAGCACAGTACCATTAAAGTGGGAATCTAAAACAAGTTAATTATAATATTGAACCTTGTAGGAGGTTTCAAACACTTCAATTGTGCTTTAGTTGTAATAGCTTATAAAGAATGAATAATAAGTAACTAAAAAACTTGGAATTCTAAAAAGTCTGTGATACCCTTTCTATAACTAACATGAGTTTAAGAATTAACTTAAAAAGGAATTAAATATAACTACATATTCATTTTATTTCTTAGTTTTTTATGAAATGCTGTGTCCTCCTAGGAGGATCTTCCTCTACCTTGATAGTGTTGCATGATCAGTCAAATGCTAAAGAATAACCAAAAACTTGCAACTACTTGACGACAACATACTTATTTTTTACATGTCGCACTTCATCAGGCACTTTTATAATAACTTTATTAAACTAAACTCTCAGACATTTTTAACATCTTAGGTTTAGCTGCTCTGTATGATACTAAACAGTCAGTCTTGTTTTAAATATGACACTACAGTAATTTAACCTTTAAATTTACTTCCTAGTTGATGTTTTAAACTCATATTTCTGAGATTTAAAACAAGCGTTTGTATGGAAATTACTGTAGTTTGTGGGAAAATGGTTACGTTTATGCTTTGGAATACAGAATAATTAAGGAAAATTAATCAAATCAAACTGTGTAACATAGTCAGTGGTACTGTTGGTTTAGGATCTCCCAAGAGAATCAACCACTAGGGTTAACAGATAGTCCAAAGCAAACTACAGACTTTCGTATCCCTAGTGAAATTTATAGTAAAGTTAGAAAACACAACTTATTTTTTTAAATATTGTAAAACAAGTACAGGTAACTTTTTCGACGCACCTTTTTCGAATACGTTTAATGAATTTTTATAAATTGAAATTTTCTTAACAGAATTAAATATTATTACTTACTAGTATTTATAAAAATTTTAAAATAAAAATAAAAAATAGCCACAGAAAATTTACCTCTCGGAAGCACATACAACTAGAAAATAAATAATTTTAAAACGTAAGATAGTGATCGCGCTCAGAAACGTGGCTAGTGTTTCAAACCTATATAATAATGCGATAAAAAATTTCGAACTATATGTATCGTCGGTTTAAGTAAAGTACTCTCATTATTGTGTCATGGTTTCAGTTTTACGTAAATGTTTTTGGAAGTAGCTCTCCAAAATAAAAGTTTATGAATTATCAAAGAAAGTACTGTGTAAAAAGTACGACTTGCATGGTTTTGAGGGGCCAAGAATCTGTAAAGAAAGGAATAGATAACATGAAATAAATGATAACTTATAACGTACTTATACATCAAGATAATCAAGTAAATGTTAATATTAAGGCAGAATCATTTACTCGTTTAGTCAGTTGTGTACACAGGACAACTAATGTAAAGCCTATAACTTGAGACTTTGATTAAACACAACTATTAACTTCATCGAAAATTGCTAAATTGGAACTTGTTGGTTCCGAAACATTTATAAAGCTGAAAATTAACTTAACCAGCATTGAACTAATAAAATATTTTGTATTGATTCAATCTAACATAATTTAAAAGTACATTAACAAAGTAAGTATATGAAATACGGGTCGTATTAAAGACTTAACAGGTAGCATAAAAAGTAATAAAACTGCAACATGTTATGCATATCGTATAACAACAAACTCATCTGAGAAAGGCAACAAATATAAATACTCGTATACAGAAAGAGATGCAACCCATCTTTTTCACCCAATAATGGAAGGCAGAAGTATCATGCTAATGTAAGGAATATTAAATGTACACCATATTATTTAGTAAACACACACACACACACACCCACACACACACACACACACACACACACACACACACACACACACCACACACACACACACACACACACACACACACACACACACACACACACACACATACATATATATACATATATATTTTACAGTATATATATATATATATATATATATATATATATATATATATACTTTAAAATCAATACATGGACATCAAAAATTACTTTACAAAATTTTTAACTTTAAATTTTGAAATATAATATTGATGTTTTATAGAAAAAAAAAATTTTGTAAACTTTCATAACAGAAAACAATAGAACATAATACCTTTGTATTGTGCTGGTTTTTAAATTAGAGTATTATTTTTAATATTTATATGAATATACCGCACTCAGACTAGAATACATGGAGGAGTAACACAATAAATATATTTTGCGTTCTCCTCTGATTTACTTTATTCCATAACAATAAAAATACTTCATAATTTACGAAATCGGTACATTTCGAATTTAACTGTTTCATTAAACTCAACTTAGAATAAGAAAAGTTACCACGATGGTTTGTTTGAACCATTTTATATTTTATAACAGTTATTAAATATAAACTAAAAAAATCACGATAATTTAGTACAAGTCAGGTAATACCTCATTAACACAGTATATTTTTAGTAATACTTAACAGCTTTCCTGAGTTTTATATCAAATGATCTCAGGTTTTTAATTTAGTTTTTGTTTAACGAACAAAACTGCAAATAACAGTCTCAAGAAACTGAAAGAACAGCTACTCATTTAAATAAATAAGGTGCATATGTTAATTTTCAATGCAGATTATTAGAACCATTACATTATTTGCAGCTCATTTTAACTGTGCACAACTGCATATAGTAAGTTGATGAAAGACCAGATGGTAGGAAGAGCGTTCAAGAAGTATAAATCATATTTAGAGTGCTAAGCTATTAATTAAAAATACTTAATTTCTATCCTTATATCTGTTCGCATGATATCTTGAGATGGAACTGACCTATAATTTAAAATATTTAAATGAAGCTGTATTTATATACCGGTAACACCAAGTTTGATGGCCATGCATCTACGCCATATACTTTGGTCTTACGAGTTACCATTTTGGGAACTAAAAAATGTAAAAATTAATAAATATACAATTAATTTGATTCTAGTTGTATGTAATTTTAACATGTGGTATAGTAACAAAGTGTACATGTTGCATGAAACCTCAGCGAAGGCCTTTAATTCCCGAACGATTGGAGGTAAAGCAATAAAACTCTGCCAATCATTACTGCACACATAAAAGTACTTTTAGAAGTAACTATCAATTTTGAAATTTCAAGAATGTGGCCTGTAAGGAGACTGAAGGAAATCTTAAATGAGAGCATAGGTGAAGTAGTGCATGAAATTATTCGTTTTTATAAGTGGAGTACATTGCTGCAAATCTGGCCTCAAAGGGTTTATTCTTTAAAGAGTTAAACGGGTTTAACGATTGAAAAGTTTTTCAACATATTTCCCGTTCTAGATGGTTTAATATTCTTATCTTGGATCAAGAGGTAAAAGTTAAACTTACTAAATGAATTCTGGACTTAAAAAACCAGTTTTCCAGGTAGTTCTAACATTCTTCACATCTAACAGAGGATGGTCTGCAAGGAATTCAGCAAAAAAGTTAATGTAAGCATTGCTTAAGATGAAGACTGTTTTAAAGTATAATGTAAGATTTTCATTAACTGATGTCCAAAGCGCGACCAAAAAATAAGATACCAGGTTTTCCCTTTAGCTTTTATATCTGCTATATAACCCCTTTATAATGATGTACATCTGAGCAATGCTTACGTTAAAAACTCCTTGTAGACCATCATTGGAAGTCTACTACATTTGAAACTATTTCAAAAGTCCAGTATTTATTTACTATTTTTAGAGTAAGTGTGTAATTTAACTTTCAGAACTTGAGCCGACACAAGAATATTAAACCATCTAGAACAGAACCTATATTTTAAATCTTTTCAAACTTTAAACTAGCGTATCTTAAGAGTTAGGAATTGACTCTGAGGTCTCATTTGCGGCGTTTTACTCTACTAATAAATACCTTTAATTTAATGTACTACTCGACCTATGCTCTTATTTAAGACTTACGTGTAATCGTTCGGAGTTACTAAGCCCGTGCTGGAATTTTTAAATCCTGTATAATGTTGGCGTACAACTACATGGTGTAAATATATAAAGTAGCAATAGTGAATTTAAATCTTAAACGTATTTATAGTTCCGAAAGTTCAATTATCTAGTCAATTTATATAATAAATACTATTTATCTAACATGGATGGGCTTCAAGAACTGTTTTTAATGGAATTAGAAAAAAACAATTATTGAATAAAAATAAACGGTGGTTTAGATTCTAGTTAGAACATAAAAGTTCATCAGAAACGTAGCACAGGAAGATTCATCTTTTAACAGATTTTGCTATATTAATCGTTTTAGTTATTTACTACTATATAAAATGTAATTTAACTATACGTAGAATATCCCGCTGTTAGAATTAATCAACATGCAGTGGATCTTCATCACTATTAATCACTCAGCCACATTCCTCCCTCACTTAAAAGTTCTTGTGTACAGGGGTACAGAAGAACTAACTACAAAGGGAGATTTACAGAGAAGTAAGTGGATATTTTCATAGGCAGTGAGCAGAAACCGACAAAGACTCCAGGTTGAGTATTTTAAGTACATTTGAAATGTACCATGGGAGTTGCAGTTATTGAAGTACATTTCTCTGGTTATTTTCTAAGAATATGTTTCCACGGTACACAATGACATGGCATAAAGAGAAGCCTTTTAAAATTGACACAGTAAAAATCGTTCTGTCAGTAAAAAACAGACAGTGGAAATGGATTGAGTACCTAGAATAAATGTAAATATATGATGCGTGGTTGTCAAACTTACTTAAAGACACATTTACTTGGGCTTTAAAAGAATATTAATTTAGTACTCAACAAACCCAAGTGAATAAAAACGTTGTATTACAGTCTGTAGCTACTAGAAATTTGAAAAAAATAAACAAGACACAAAACTGCTTAGAGTACTCCTTAAATGTACATCATTTGAAATGCAGGTTTTGAAATAAAAGTTCTCAGCTATATATTCTATTTAAGGTTTATTGCTAGCTCAATCAAAATAAGTGGTTATCACTTTGCCCATATATTGGTTTACACTTTCTATCTTTAACTGTAGTATGGAAACATGTAGCATAATTTTATCATGTATATGTTGATTTGTCCTCTGGAAGAAAAGTTTGTTTTCAGATTTTTTTACATTTGCATGTTCTAATAAAAGACATTCTAAGATAAATTTCTATGTTATATTCACCATATAATATTATTTACAAAGTTTTTAATTTTAGTTGTATTTGTTTTTGATAATCCCTAAAGAGTTTGCAATGTTTGCACTATCAAAAACAATTATTTTTAATGTGAAAAATAGTTTTATTAGCTGAGAATAGACTGGATAAATTTGATTTACGTCCGTCTATATATCGGTCTGTCCATCTGTACGTTTGCCCATACGATATCAAAATAAAACATAGATTTGTAAATTTTGCTTTATGCTTCAATTCTATACGTTGAATCGATGATTGTGCGTGTCAATCTATGAGACTTGGCTGAGAACCGCCGAACATTTCTTCATTGGCCTTATGGGTAACCATAGCTGCGTGAGACTGTTACAATTATTTTCATACGACACTTTAATCATACGACATGTAGCCCAAAAAATAAACAATAATATAAAAATATTGCGTAAAACTTGAGCGAAACCTGAGACAGCTGTTAAGTGCTCCTAACTTGTATATTACATAAATGTGTTTAGTAACAATGTGTTATCTACCATAAGAATTAAACTCAAAATAAGAGGAATTTAATATCTCTCGTCTTTTTAAGGACTACTTTGCAGGCCTAATGACTATTTATCGTACAGCTGTCACGCTTTATTTATTTAATAATCGTAGTTATTAAGACGTCAATGTTTTTTAAATATAAATATTTTCGGTTATACCTTTATATGTATTATTCAGAATAATATATATATATATATATATATATATATATATATATATATGTATTAAAATTTACAAATGATAATTTATTAAGATGTTAATATTATAAAACAATTTACCATATATCTTTATATACGTTAACTTTGGTTAACGTTAACTAATAATTATGTGTGAGCTTTGTAAAAGTTAACTTTACTATTTTGATGATAAAAGGATGTTTCAATATCCTTAAAGTCAGTAACTAGAATTTACTTTGTTTTAATTAAGTAAACTATTTATTCTGCATAATTTTATTATTGTACTGAAAAATATTCAAAAGATGGTTATATCTTAATACACTGTTAAATATAGGCAACGTGGGTTTCATATAATGTTTTATTACACTCATATAGTACATTACTATCACATTCAAATAAAAACCCAATAAACAAAGAGCTACCTTAGGCTATGTCTAATATTGATAGTAATCGGTTAAATATGTCACATTTCATTGATTTTATTTAGTGTTGCAATTAGGTTTTGTAATTACAGTAAAAACTCAACAACCTTAATTCATATTTAATAGCTATGATGTATAGAATAGTACTGGAAATATAATACATGAATATTCGTTGAAAACTAAGCGTGATGTTATGTATATGTATTAATATAAACAAACTTCCTGGTAACATCTTAATTTTGGAACACTATTTTGAGTTGGTGTGCAATAGAACCATATTATTGAATTGTATTTTGCGATGATGTTTTCATAAAATAACACTAAAGCGTCATGTCAAATTAGATTAAAAGCTCAGAATAATTTTCACACACTATTTATACGGAAGGCGAAAGAACTATCAAACACTAAAAGTTGTTTCCGATAATCTTTCCACATTTAATGAACTTGTACTTTAAGTAAGGACGTATTTTATTTATCTTGGCGAAACAAGCTCCAGTTATACTTAAATATCGGCTTCTTGCCAGTAGCTTTACAGTTTGTTTTTCGCTTTTATTACGTAATATTAGAACCTTCACTACCGTATTTAAAATAACCTATTTAGACTATATTTATACCTTGTATCATTTTCTAAGAAATTTTCGAAATAGTTTAATAATATTGAAGCATAAAAACATATGTAATACTAAGGTTTATTTTTAGCTGGAATAAAAATTTTTATTCAAGTCCGTACTTGATATTAATAATACGAAAGCAATCAAGGCATTTCTGGTTATTTGAGGATGCCAAGTTTTCTGCGTTTAAAAATCCAAATTAAGAGTGCAAAATATTATAGAACTTCGAAATTGAACAGGCTTATCGTTTTAGGGCTTGGATAAATTTAATGTCTGTCCCTCTGTTCACATGATATCTCAAAACACCAATAACAAATCCAACGTTTTCTAGAAATATCTTGTCACGCACCACATTCAATGAAAAGATGATGTAATACATATAATATTATGGAGAACAGTCAAAACAACCTAAGCTAGTTTACTCATAATACGACTAAAATGTCATTTCTTTAGCATATGTATATAATTGTTTCCTTAGGTCATACTTTTAGTTTTCTACAACATTTTATATTAACAAGGATTTAAAATATCGTTATATTAATTATTATAAGGTTTTGAAAGGTAGCCTTAAAACTATTTAACTCCCATAGTTCAAATCGATTACATTTAGTACTATGTAGCGCTTTTTAGAAAGCAAAAGGAGTAGATTATACTGGAGCAACGTGTATTGAACTGTGCACGGTGAGGTGTAGGTACCAAAGCCACTTATATCAGTCAAGTGTATCACGTGATCGATCCTCTCGTGGTGAGGTAAAGCTCTTAAATTATACAAGTAGCATATTTATGTTCACCATAATGTTTGCTTAATATTCAAATAATTTGGTCCAAAAATTTCCTTATACAATAAATATATTGCCATATAAAAGCTATTATGTATAACTTGAAGACAAAAACGGGTATAATCGGTAAATACTTTTTGTATTTACAGAATTCTCATTTGCATTTAGGATGCGAATACTAATGTCTGCAGGAGTCAAACACATCAGTCGTGTGGTTTAGAAGCTAGACATATTGATTAAACCACTCTCTCAAAACTATTTCATTAAATCCAGTATCTTGCTGACGAGGATTGTTACTGGTTATTTACTTCTACTGGATACTGTATCTAATATTTATATTACCTTGGTGGGGGGGGGGGGGGGTGGGGGGGGGGGGGGGTGGGGGGGGGGGGGGGTGGGGGGGGGGGGGGGTGGGGGGGGGGGGGGGTGGGGGGGGGGGGGGGTGTGAAAAAAAGTTGCAAACGGTCACAGACAGGATTTGAAACCTGGCGCTATCTCTAACTCAGCACCCATAGGTCCAACGACTTTTAGGACCGCTCGGCTCGGCCATCAGGCACTCCCAACATGAAAGAAAGCTGTAGGCGGAAAGAACCCCAGGATCAAAAAGTCTATCAACAAACTGCAGGGTCATGTTAAAATGATAGAATTCAAAGCTGTTCGGGATTCCAGGTGAAACTTTAGTTATAGAGAGATGAGACCATTGGTCCCGTGAGAGGAGGCAGGCTTTAATTTCCCCTCCGGCAGCTAACCTTTACTTGCCGGACAAAATCGCAACAAATATGCGTGTACAAACAATATACAGCTCTTTGTTCTCCTGATGGCTATAAAAATCTGCAAGTTCAAAATATACGTAGGTAAAGGTGACATTACATTTGGAAAAAGCCACAAACAAAAAAATAATGCTGCATTGTCCTTATTCATGATTATTCTTAGGGCCACACGGCCCCGTCAGTTGTATACGCTGGGGAGTGCAGAATAATTTATTAAAACAGCGGGTCGAGTTAGGCTGAGGCCCCTTGCCTTAAAAAGAATAAAAGAAAAACTTACCTTTCTGTGGTACCTTGGAAGAAAGGATTTGAAGTCATAATCCGAAGGACTGTTACTAATGGCAAGAAATTTGAAAAAAGGGTGAAAGGTGTAATGCGCAGGATAACAAACCAAGGTGTAAAAGAAGTAATCAGCTGGGTCGTACACAAGAGAGCGCGAGTAAAACCTTGATAAGTACTCGACACTGAGGATGGGGGACAACTATACTTATTGCCCAATTTAAAAAAAACCAATATAAATATCCAAACCAAATTCATGAAACCTAGGCTGGTGTTTTAGCTTACAAATGCATGGCCAAAAAGGGCCGTAGACGTATCAGGACCAAAATGGGTTTCCGTATTATAGCCCAAATTGAGAAATAAAACGTCTAATTGGTACAAGAAGGTTGCACTAGAGTTTTATTGCATAGGGTACACATGTGTAGCCCCGGCCTTTCCGTTTTGTGAACCCGGGCCTTTTGTGGTATTTCAAACAGTGTCTAGGGGAAAAGAAAGCTAAATGGGATATGTCTAAAAATTCCCTGATCTGTTTTAGCAAGAAACGCTTGTAGAGGGAAAACAGTAACTGTTAATATCCCTGCCTTCTAAAACCAACTCTCAACACCTCCGATTTCCACGGTTTAATCCTTATTTACTAACTAGTGTATTTCACATTTAAATGTATATTAATCTTGAATCGGTATTTGTTTTAGGAAACCAGAACAAGAAATAGGTTTTGCACCGTAAAAATTAGGGCCTTCAAGCGTCTTGTACAAACAATTTTTAAATTATTAAGCTTCTTGAACTTTATAATTAAAATGATGGTAAGTAATAATGATTCTTGATACTTATAAACTTATAATAAGGGTACCTTTAAAAAAAACCATATTTTTCAACATTTTAATTGTGTTTGTTTTTTTCCTGCATAGACGATTAGCCCTAACGTCAAAAAACACGAAATTACGTTAAAGAGAGATGGTCTAGCCTAAGCAATCGAAGAAAGAAAAACGATGTTTACCATTGCTATGAGGTCTCTATTCAGATACTATGCAAATGTTTTACAAACCAAACACCAATTTTGGGAAAATAAAACGAGTTAGTTTGTAGTTAAATGAAAAATATTATAAGGAGTTTTGTAGACGGGCTTAGACAGAAAATTCCGTAGAACCCCTTCTAGGGGAAAAACTGTTAGTTTCAGAGAGCTCAGTTTGTTGAAAATGCATTGTTCGTGTACCACGGGTGGTACCACGACGCGGCCCTGGTGTATAATTGTGGGCCGTGCGACCACACGTGGGTTAACACGACGCGCTCCTGTGAGAAGATCGCCGTGTTACCACAACGTGGGGGCGCACGTCGTCGTGAATTGTGCCTTATGAAGCGGTTCTTTGTGTTTAATTTAACATAAACGTGTTATTCATGCGCATCATTCCTATGTATGTGTTTTGCCCGTCTTTTATTTTAGTATCAGTATTAATTCTCAAAGAACGAATATTTGTAATTGTAAAAAATGTTAAATAAATATATAAAGTTTACAAATGAACAAGTAAGATCCAAATCAGCATTGGTATAAAAATTATTTACATGTTTTAATTCATTTCTTTTTTTATCTCTTGTATGGAATCTGTTACTTGTTGACTGCTACTTTGTTGGTATTAATTGAACTAAAGGAAAGTTGGATATTTTTAAGAATTGTTATTATGCAGAAAAAATAAATTATTATAGTTTATTATGTGGACCCAAAGTGGAGTGAGTGACAACGTTTTTGTGCGTAAACTTTTAACCATTTTCTTTTCAGGTGTAGAAAGTTTTAGAGTACGGAGTGTTCAAATTGTTTTGAAAATTATCAACCAGAAACACATTTTTAAAAGAAAATGTGGCCTGGGAGGAAAATATTGCTATAGATATAGTTAAGTAATACATTACTAATACATCTCTTTCTTCCTCTTTTATATTTCATTCAAATTATCAACCTGGAATCGCAAAACGCCCTCCCCCTAAGCCACTCCGTCTTCTCGCATAACCGTCCTTAAAAAAAAGGTTTTTATTAGCTCCAAATAGTAACGGCGGACCCCCCAATGTAACTGCAAATACTAATTCAACAAAATAGTTAAAATCTCGATAGTAAATCGTTTTGAAGTGTACTTTTTTGCTTGGTGTAACTTTGCAGAAAATAATAACCAGAGGACATATTCCCGGTTGTAAAAAAAAATTATTACGCTAAAACCCCAATGTTTCTAAAGGAGACTAAGGGGGAATTAAAAGCTTAGAGACAAAACGAGGCTTAAGGGTTTTAGTAAAGAGTATTTTTCCTGTTTTCCTTTATTATATATCGTTCCATATTTTAATAACTTCTGTCTCTAGCAGGAACCAAAAAATAGGAAAACCGAGAATTATTACTAATGAGTGTCGGAAATGTTAAAAACAAATATTATTAAAAAACTATGTTTAATAATTGATCACACCATTTACCCTTTTTAAAAATTGAATTTTTTCCAAAGTAAACGCAATAATCAATTAATAGCTCATATTTTATAAATAATTAAATTTCAGCTTTTGATAGGCGGACGATATAATAATATAGATAGGTTAAGTTTGAGCCAATAGTCCTTTTTTAAAATACATTAAAACTCTTGAAATAATTGTAATATTTAAAAAAAATTCTAATATAATGTTCACACTCTCTGTTTAGCTAAAAGTTTAGTCAAAGATCACCAATAATGTTACTTTGAAAAGTTTTGTATTTATTATCTAACCATTAAGCACAACACCTTTACTTTTCAATTCTCTTTTAAATATCAGGATTTCGTAATATTTTTTTTTGGAACTAAAGGCCTTAAAAAAACATCAGGTATTACCTAAAACCCAGCTTATAACTTTGTGTGTAAGGAGGCCAAATATTAAAAACAGATTAAACATAACTAAACTACACACTCATGCATAAGCATTTTTTGTTGTTTCAATGTACAAGAATAAAAATAATTGATTATTTAATTTCTCGGGTGAAAAGAGAGATAACAAATTCATCAATTTTTTTGATAATAATATTAATTGTAAGTTAACTGAACGCCATTAAATTAAAAAAACGTTTTTTGAAGGAATGGCCTTAAAAGCTACTACTGTGCTGAACCAAATAACAAAGCCCTGTGAGTTGTAAGAATATAAACTGAATGTATCTTTTTACAAATCACACGCTCCTTTAATTGTTCAGGCTTGTCAAAACAGGACGGGTTTTTTTAGTTGTAAGTATATATAACCCTGTTGTTGAGTTGTTTTAAAAAACCAATTCTTTGTATTTTATAAATAGCATGAGTTTAAATTATGGTAGCGTCCATATAAGCACAACAAGTAGTGTAGTGTGGACTGAGTATTATGTCTTTGTCTATATTTAATGTTAGATTGTGTAGCCTTTGTATGATTATATATAATCATGGAATATATATATATTATATATATATAGTATATAATATATATTTATATGAATATAATATTAAGATATAAATACATAGTATATATATATATAAGATATGTATACAGGGTTATTATATATGTCTGATAGACCCTCGACTAATATTGTAACGGCTTCACACGAGAAAAAAAACTAAACTCGCCCACACATTGTATTGTGCGAGTTAGGATATTACGAGGTACTTTTTTGGGCGTAATTTAGTGCTTAATTCACAAACCCAAAATGGGGGATTTTGGGTGGCAGCTCAAAAATTATAAATGTAAACTCCACAAGTGACCATGTCATTTTCAAGCCCGCTGATAAAAGAAACAAAACAACGCATCTTAGAGGTCTCTATCTTAACCAGTAAAGAAATTACTGCCAATGAAAATTGTATAAGGCAGAATAAACTACTTTCAACATAGTTGCTATAACTAACTTTTGGGGCAGCTAAAAATTGTTCACTTTTAAGCACCACCTCAGTTGAATCTCTCATTTTTTTTAGGTATTATAAAAGGTACAAAAAAACTATTGAAAGTGGAGAATTGTAATGAAACCTCTTATTTTTTTATTGTTCCCTATAAAGGAAAAGAAAGAGATATTTAATAAGGGAATGTTCTAACATCGTTTTGTATTTTTTTAAGCTGATACTCTGTTATTACTTACCAGCTTAACGTTTTCACAAGAAGTGTTCAAATTGCTTCCCCTCAGCGGCTTGACAATGCACTAGTGTGGTGTAAACATGTGATACAACTCGCCTGCAATGTTTGTTTTGAGGAATCCCATGTTCTTTCCTGTACAACTCGATTTCTCAGATCATCAATATCTCGTGGCTTTTGTTTTGATACCACTCTGTCTTTGACATTAATCCCCACATGAAGTATGTCAAGTGGTGACAGGTCTGGTTGATCTGGCGGGCCACTCAATAAAACCGATGGTATTGAAAAACATGAAACTCAATGAATAAAAACTATTGTAACAACAGATTAATTCGGGACAATAGTTCATAACTTGTAGAATGTAGTCCTCCTTGCAGTTAGGACGATTCCAATATTTCTTTAAACTTTTGTTATTTGCTAGGTTTGATATTTAAAACACATTATTCGTTTTTGAGATTGTTTTGCCTTTTAATACGTAAAAAATGAGAGATAAACTGAGTGGTGCTTAAAAGTGGGACAGTTTTAGCTGCCCCAAAAGTTAGTTATTCATATGTTTGTAAGTAGTTTAATTCTGGCTTATACAATTTTCAATTGGCAGTAATTTTTTACTGGGTTAAGATAGAGACCTCTAGTTTGCGTTGTTTGTTTTCTTTTATCAGGGCTTGAAAATGACAGGTCACTTGATGGGGCTTTACATTTATGATTTTTGGAGCTTGCCCTAAAATTCCACCATTTGGGGTTTGTGCAAAATAGCACTAATTATGCCAAAATAGTACCTCATAATATAACATAAATGTGTGGCGAGTTTAGTTTTTCTCGTGTGAGCCGTTAACAATATTAGTTGGGGGTCTCCAGACTTTTTATTAAACCCATGTATATACAGGGTGATTCATGAAGTTCTCCCCCACTTCTACAGCACATTTTACTAGTAACATATAAATGAATAAATTTTATATAAACATAGGTCCGAAACGCTTGTTAGCGAGTTACAGCTAGCGAAAGATTTCGCCTGAATTCCTGGGTAAAAGAGTAAAATAAAGCCATACTGAACTTTTGGAAAGGTTAATTAAGTAAGAAAATATCGTGGATTCGTATGGTATTTTTACCTGATAAAGCTAATAAAATAGGTTTCAGAACTGTACCTGTAGTTAGTTTTTGGAGGGAGTACAGGATTAAATGCAAAAAATTGGGGCACGAAACAATGTTTATTTTTTTTTAAGTTTGATGTACAATAACCTTTGTTAAATTGGTATTAATCAAATAGTTAAAATTTCACAACATTAATTGTTTTGAGAATTTAATTCTGAAAACAATTGATATAATCAAAGTCTAAAATAAAAACAGAAATAAAGTACCAAAAAATCGATTTTATTCAGTATAATACATTACTAGTTCTAAGCAAAAATTATTAATCAGGTTGGGCAACCGTACGCCACCTTTTTATAATATATGTTCGAAAATGAGGCCATCATTATCAATACATTTTGACAGCACGTTTGTGTATTGCTTTTGTTGCGTTTCTTAATTTTTCAGGACTTCTCTGTATCTGCACAGCCGAATCCATAATACGGGCAATTGAATCATCACGAGAATTCACTTTTGTCTTGTATACAATGTCTTTCATCCATCCCCAGATGCAATAATCCAATGGAGATAGATCTGGTGATTCTTGGTGGCCAAAGGGGTGAGGCCCTCCACGACCAAATCCAGTGTCCAGGAAATTGATGATTTAAGTAAGCAGAAACGGGCCACGTGAAAAGTGGGGAGGTGCTCCGTCATGCTGGAAGTACAAATTTTGTCTGAGATGTAAAAAGAACATTCTCTAACAGCTGCGGCAACTCTTCTTGAAGGAAATGCAAATAGAACACAGCATTTAGGCGTCCAGGGTTTAATATGAAAGGTCCAATCAGCCGATTGTGCAAAAGGCCACAAAGACATTGACGCTAAATCGGTGTGAAAAGTTCTGTTCCACTACCTCATGTGGATTTTTTTCTGCCCATGTAGTGTTTCGTTGTGCAAGTTATTGACACCAATCCCGAGTGAATTGTGCCTCATCCGTAAACAAAATACGCATGTAGAGATGATTATTAATATTCAAAAAGTTGCAAAACTCCAAGCGAAGCGGACCATCCCCTAGCTGTAGAATGTTGAACCTTTTGTTTATGAAACGGATAAAATTTGGTGTTTCGATTAAGTGACCTCCAGTCCGTTGACTGCGAAACTCCTATCCTCCTAGAACATACGTCGTGGTACTTACACTGGACTGCGATGAACAGCAATTTAATTACAATTCATCATCAAGTTGGGACAGCTCGTTCATAATTGGTTCTAGTACTTGGTAGTGATCCTGTTCCCGAGAGTACGAAAAGTTCCTGAAATTTTTTTGGTAACTGGAATCCTCCTATTAGGGTAATGTAGTCTTCATATTCTTCTACTGCAGCTCTAGCATTACCATTACAATAACCCAAAATAAAAACCCTATCAGCGTATTCCTCTGATGTAAATAGAGTTAGGCATTTTTTCGCTGAATAAACAATCGAATTATAACTCACAGAAAAATTGCATTTAATAAACACGATTCACAGAACCCGATCTCCTGCTGTAGCTTGCAAAACACATTAATACACAGTTCTAACGTAACAGTACGGAATACCATTGTTGATCAGACTGTTATTCGTGCGTTACCAACTTAGAAATTAATAAAACAAATAACTGCATTTCGATGATTAGTTAAACAATAATGGGAAAATCTTTGCTTCATTTATTTTCGAAAACATTTGATGTAAATTTTTATTAAAAAAAAAAATACAACGTAATAAATACATGGATATTTTTATTTACAAAACAAATTTATTTAAAAAGGTTTAATCTTGTTTTCTCAATTTATTTCATCATTAAGGAACAAACATTTTGTTTTTGTTTTATTTTTAACTAAATACTGTACGGTATTTTTTACAGCTAGTAATGTATTATACTGAATAAAATCGATTTTTTAGTACTTATTTAATATCTTATTTTAGACTTTGATTATATCAAAAGCTCAGAATTAAATTCTCTACAATTAATGTTTGTTGATTTTATGTGTTTATTAACAAATTTAACAAAATTATTGTACATCAAACTTAAAAAAAAACAGTGTTTCGTGCCCAATTTTTTTGCATTTAACCCTGAATCCCTCAAAAAAACTACTACAAGGTACAGTTCTGAAACTATTTTATTAGCTTTATCAGGTAAAATTACATAAGAATCCACGATATTTTTACTTAATTAACCTTTCCTAAAGTTCCAGTGATGGCTTTATTTTTATCTTTACCCAGGAATTCAGGCGAAATTCTTTTCGCTAGCTGTAACTCGCTCTAACGAAGCGTTTTCGGACCTATGTTTATATAACATTTTTCATTATTTTTACTAGTACAATGTGCTGTAGGTATTTACATTCATTAAATTTGTATAAGTTGGCAATAGCCTAATTTAATTTCAAATAAATATTGAATCCCAAAAAGTACTTGCTTCCGCCGGGACTCGAACCGGTATCTCTCACTTGCAGGGTAATGTAGGTACTATTACACTACAGAAGGGGCCATTACTTTGTTACGATTCAATTATTTTATATTTAGCCTTTCTTTCACACAATGTGTGTTAAAATAACTAAACTAACATTATGATCGGAAGACCAAATACCTGTCAAATGACTTTGTTTACATTCATTAAATTTGTATAAGTGGCATTTAGCCTAATTTATTTTTCAATAAATATTGAACATAGAGTAAATAAAATATATATATAATATATTTATATATATATATATATATATTTATCTATTTATATATATATATTTACATCTAAGTTCAAAGAGTATGACATTTCTTCAGCTTGTAGTACTACTATAGTTTAATAAAGGTCCGTATACTAAATTTGACTAATCTACGGGATAGCTGGATTGTAATTTTTATATTTTTTGTTTTGCCATTCAAGTATGGAAATTATTATCCTATAATCATTTACTGAAACCCAACATTCTAACCACGTCCCAATAGCTCGTGTCATGTTAGCAAAAAACAGAAGACTGGCTACTCTGCTACAGGATAAGATACTTTTAGGGATGGCTGGGTTTAGTCAGCATATTCGATGATACATGTTTAGAATATTTATAGGTAATTGAAGTACGTTATAATTTTAGACTTTTTTTAAAGGTAATTAATAAATGGTATACATTAACTTGAAGACATAATTTGTTTTGGCTCGTAAATTTTAGAAACGTTGTTTGAAATATAATTAAATATATTATATTAAAAATTATTTTTACATGAGACTTTTATTCTGTACCTAAACTGTATTTATCTTTACTGAATAAGATTTAATTTTTGGTATTGATTGTAATGGTCGCGTTTTGCTTTATACAATTTTATTTAAGGAATACAGGGATTATTCTCTTAATCACAAAAGTATAATATTAAATTTTTTTACAAACAGATAATTATTTCAGAATCTTCTTCAATTGAGTTCAAAAAACATCTTTAAATTAAGAACCAAAGGTTTTAATTCGATTTTTAGTTATTACGTTGAGAAAGTAGGATAATTAACATTTATTGAGAAATAAAGTAGTACATTAAAACCAAGCAAACATATTTGTACTTCAATTCTTAATATCCTTTAACACAGCTTTTATGTTTCACTTAAATTAATTTAATTTACAAAAATGTATGTTACATTCATACAGGGGTTTCATTATAATTATAAAGTGATTAAATTCTCTACTTAAATATTTATTACATTTTCTATTTCAATAGGTCTCCTTAACAACCTTTTAATAACAAAATAAACAATCTACCATAGTGCTTTTAAATAAAGCAGTTATTACACCATAATAATTAGTTATCGCTGCAGTAACATTGCCGCTACATTGTCCCCCCTCCTAATACTGTTCTGTCTCACAATAGTTAACATGACGTTCAGATAATGTAACCAAAGAAGAGATTCCAAATATCTCTTCCTTTCAATATCGTGAACCCCATGGGTTGCATGTGCAGACTATAATTGTTACATCGGAATTCATGAAGACTTCTTCCTTTGTTATCTTGACGGTTTTCTGTCCTTACTACTAAAACGGTTTTATCTACAGCTAAAATTTCTAGGTGGAAAGCTGTGTTATTAGTTCCCAAAGGCAGAGGAGTGCCCTTAGGTATTTGCTTAGACGTCTGTTTCCGCGGTGAATAGATAAAACACAGGACTCGGACCGGTCCACTGACTATTCTGTATAAATCCAATCTAAATAAAAAATGTGTAATTGCTAAATGTAACTCTATACAAGGTATCCTTTTTTTAACGTGCCCTTACGAATGTACTTCTTTTAGAGTACTTGTAAAGAAAAGGGTAAAATAGAAAATAACTCATCGAAATACCCACAATTAAAAATATGTTTATATACATCTAATAACAATATCTTATCTATTTGAATTAGATATGATTTAGATATGGACAATAGAAACGATTTTGCTAGCCAAGATACGATGTTTGTGTATAACATTTCCCAACCCTATTTATATATTGTATATTTAGTAGGGAAGTTAATTAATTTTGTAGTAGTTTCAAGTTAACCACAAAACGACAACTAAATGCGAAGCTGCAACAGCTGACCTTTCTTGACGAAATAAACTTAATCAACAATGGTACAAAATAAAATTATAAACTAACGATTAGCTAATTCGAAGTTGTATATTTATTGTAAAACTATAGAAATATTTTTGATATAATATGGTAGAAAGATGGTTTTAATGATTACTAGGTGCATAAATACTAATAATGATTTATGAGTGAGTTTACATTCCAAATACCTATTGAGTAAAAATAACGTTCGTATACTTTTTACCTTTAAAGGCATATTCGTGCAAATATATACCTGAAATGAACACATATCAACTGCACACACTTTATTGGATGTGTTAAACTTTTCAATGAACTTGAAAGCTAACCACTCCAAAGAGTGTATTTATTTAGCCTGGGATTAAAAATACACAAGTGTGACGTAAGGTTTATAATGATGCTGTGGATTAAAACCTTTGAAATTCGTGTCGAGGTATTTTTCCCTTACACCGCGACTCTCGCCTGTACTTTGTGTAAACCAATTAGCTAGCCGTCTATAACAAAGGCTTTTGCCATCGGACATTACTTAATCAACGCCACAAAGAGGGGGTTAAAACGAGCCCTTTATTTTTGTCCAATATATTATTTTCTTGGATATGATAAATACGTTGGGTTATTTTAAAAACAGTGAATAAAATATAATGGGAAACTAAGAATTTACTAAAACTATAAGCCAAAGTATACGAGTTTCTAAAGAAAACGTCTGTCTTCATGTACTTAAGTAAAGTTATGATTTTTCACTACTTCTAAAAAATTAAATCATTTAATTAAACCATTACAGTGCTATTACATAAAAGCGAATATATAAATGTTTCTTGTTACATAATAGGCAATTTGTTAAGTTAGTACGTTAAAAGCATATAAGTAAACAGAGTTATACATAATGATCGATGTTTTAAGTTTATAAAATAAAAATTTAAAAAAAAACAGATGTTTACTTTAACATGTATATTATAAATGATCTTCCTAAGACGTGTTTTGAACAAATTTTCAACACTTTTAAACATGTTATTTTTAATACGAGTATGGGCGTTTTTGCTTCATGTTCCGTTTGTTCTAAAAGTAAAAAGCAATTGGACCAGCAATAGTATTGCTCTCAGCATTTTATCAGATAAGTAGTAAAAAATCCTTAGCAGGAAGTATAAGATATTGCACCTATATCTTAATTACAAAATCTGCTTACAACTAAAAGTATCCTAATTTCAGAATCCACCAAATATTATTTTTAATTACGTATTTATTACATTTAAAAACAAATTTTATTTTATGAATATTTTGTCTACACTTATGTGTGAGTTTTAACCTAATTATTGATGGTAATAGAGCCAAATTTAATACCATTTAAAGAACTATAATGCTGTTTCTACCTCACTTAATATACCGTAAATAGGTTATTTATAATATTACAAAAGTTTTATAGATACGTATCACATAATTTATTTATAAACGTTACTAGAGTTTCATATAGTGTTGTTAATACTGAATAAAACTGTGTACACGCATAGTAAGCAATGACACCCTGCATAAAATTCATGTATAACTATGAAACTCTTGTATTGTTGTGATTTTATGAGACCACTTAAATTTTATTTTCAGTGAAGCCCTGTAATAAAAGTACTTTTATTTTATTGCATGTATGGTAACAAACAGTAATGGTTATTTATATTCTTTAACATTATAATATTACTGTATGACTTTCATTTGTACACTTTACTGTACTATTAGTATTTACCTTAAATATATAAACTACTGTTAGTTCTTAAAAAAAACCATTTAGAAAGGATTAAGCATTATGGAGTAAGCATTTATTCTCTCATGGTGTTGTATATTTGAATAAAGGAATCACAAAACTAACTTCAATGTTTCAATAATTCTGGCAATAAAAATCCAAAAGATCGTCTATTAAGTAAATATTTATTCTGCCTTAGTAAAAACCCACTCAAACTACTGCATTAGGTATTGCACTGAAAACCTGTTATTGCGATTAACATGCAAATTTATGCAATTTCAAACTAAAAAAAATTAAAATTTAGTTTAGAATTCATACATCATTTCAGTGACGTTTATTAGCGGGTGAAGAAATGAGCGTGATTCTTTATCCTATTCTATACATTATTAAAGAGTATAGTACGATACTACTAAAATGGTGAAAAATTTCATCAATTTTAATGGCTAAAGATTACACCAGTTTTCAACAGTTTAACTATCTCTCTGTTATCTTTCCTTAGGACTACGTTACTCTTGGCCACGAAAAACAGATCCATCATTTAATTTTGTGATGGTTATGACTCTTCTTTGTTTGAGGTTTGGTATTACAGTTAAATATTTAAAAAGATAATAAAAATATCAGACACTCTCCTGGATTATATAGTACAAACATAATACTATATTTTAAGGATTTTACTTTACCCCCTTATTGAGTTAATAATAAGGTGTACCATGACTTGTTATTAAGTACAACAAAATTCTTAAGTCAAAAAAACAAGATAATATTACATTTTTTAGCAAAATATTTGCCAGACAAAATGTTTTAAATATGACAAATAATACGAAACAAAAAAAAAACATACCTGAAACGTTGAACTGTAAAATATGGACTTTTTAAAAGCTTACGACAGCATAACGAATTAGTAAAAACGTTTTATATAATATATATATATATATATATATATATATATAAGGTATTTGGTCTTCCGATCATATGTTAGTTTGCTTATTTAAACCCATATGTGACAGATACGGCCAAATACAAAATAATTGTATCGGAAAAAAAGTAAGCGCTCTGTGGTGTAATGGTAGCATATTCACCGGCAAGTGAGAGATCCGGGTTCGACTCCCGGCAGAGCAAGTACTTTTTGCGATTCAATGTTTATTGAAATTATATATATATACATATATATTTGCCCGTGTAATTCTTTACAAACAGAATAAAATCTGTAAACCTAACCATTTTACAGTTAAGAAGCATTTGTAATATAGTACTGCGCTGACTGAAATTCAGAATATCCTGAGGCGTTTAGCACATAGGACTTGTTCGGTATTGCCGGTTAAGCATAACATATAACGAGGTATAAATTTATTTTTGCCAATGAGAGTTGATCTACTTGATAAACTATTTATATATAAATTTATTTGGAAGCAAATGACATTGAATAAAAGGTATTGAATAGTTTCCTTTGTAGCCAATTAAATAGTTTTTAAAGTCTTAATATTTTAATTATGCGTAAAAACAGCTTCTAAGTAGTGTAAATTTATTTTATATTTGTAGTCTAGTATAAAATAGCCTTAGCACCTCAACACGTTTCTCCCTCAACGTTTTATGAGGTGACCAGTAGCAGTTACACAGGAAACTTCTGAGTGCTTTTAACCATCAACTGCAATATGCACTTTGCAATAAAGGCCGGCTTCCTCAAAAGTCTGTTCGTACTCAACAATGAATTTCGTATAAAAAGTAAAATTTACGATTTCTATACGAAGTAAAGAAAACCATATTTTTGTTTTCATATGGAATAAGCACACAGGGCAATATCATTCATTATATCTTTGTCAATGGGAAGTTTATAAAATTGGAGATTTGTTGCTATACCGTGTATTGGTAACTTTTAATATTTAATAAAAAAATATAATTAAATTTTAATACAGAACATTTTCCAATAGTGTGATGTATAACTATTACCACACATTATAGCAAAGTAAAACTCATAAAAATTAATTGTAATGTCAATTTGAGGACACTTTGAAGTGACTGTAGTATCTGCAAAGCTTACAGCAATACTTGCTTGTAATCCAAAACAAAATAGCAGTGTTACTAGAAAATTCTAATTAATTTAAAATCAATAATCAACAAATCGAAAAAAAAACAACAAATCTTCACAATTACCACATTAAAAACATCTTGCACCTGATACCAAATAAAGGCCTCAAAACTATGTCTTTACGTCATACTTGAGTTACGATTTTTAATTGATAAATATTAGAACAAAGCTTCAAAAGGATGAGTAATTGGTCAACATTTTACAGTAGTCAACGTTTATCAAGATCTTAAATCTATAGTTAATTTTACAATAATATATTAAAATTAACATTTTGCGTTCAAAGCATAATAATCTAGTAATAAGATAGTATTCGCTGAAGCTCATTTCTTACTCTTGTATTAAACTAGAAATATATTCATTATAATGTAACTATATTAAGGTCATAATTGAAAACGGGTTATTTACAGATTTAATAATATATTCATTGATTAAAAATGGACGTAATTCATTTTACTGTATTAGCCTATGCCCTCACTTTGCTGAAGCGGATATGTTTTATATAATTTCAATGCAATATTTTTTTTGATTTACTATTATTATTATCCTTTAAACTTACAATAGTTATGGTATTAATTAAAATTTTTTCGGTATAACATTTATCTATCCTCATGTAAATACCTACTGAATATGCTATATACTCACTCTAGATATTGTTAAATTAAAATTTATCAATAACTGCAATTGTTTAAATAAAATACGTCCTGTACTAACTTTATGCTCAGCAAAGTTTAAAAATTTATTGTAGGATATATCTCATTATTCTATTAACATTTCCCCTTTTGCTCATTCTACTCTTAATTAACGCATATAGTCACATTACAGCGTTCTTAGAACAATATAATTTTCATTTCTATAATACCTGTCGGTTTTACCGAATATTCGAGGGTATACTTCAGTGAATAATTTATAACAAAGTATTTTCTTTGATTGTATAAGTTAAGATCTTACGCCTAAAACCCGTTTCATGCTCCATCTCTCTTCATTTCTTTTTTTGTGGTTGAGTCAGCAAAGCAAAATTGCAGCAAACAGGGAAAAGAAACTCCAAGGCCTGTTGAAAGTCGCTCTCGGTTGAAAGGGTTTTGTTACCCATAATCTGGTGATTTTAAATAAGGTTTGTTGAAACTGCAAGTCCCTTTAACAGCAACATTTCTTCTTGGTACTAATAATTTATAGTATCTATAGTTGAGGACCTTATATAAAACTTATCTTGCCTGTTATTTAGTATTGGGTTTTTTGAGTTGACTATTAGAATTAATAAAAATTAAGTTAAAGAAAGAGTTACGCAGAATAAATTGAAAGTTAATTAGTTACATTTACTATTTTAAGATTATATTTATATTCAAAATTTTAGAAACAAATTTCTAGTTATTATTTAAAAATTAATTCATTTCACTTAGTCTTACCTGTGATACCTCACGATTTTAAAAACCGCTTCATTTTATTTTACACGGTACCCTCGACAAGGATATACATTAGTCAAACGTGTAATTTTCTTTAATTTTAAGTGTTAAAGAAAAATGTTATATATTACCTTTTTAATATTGTTCAATTAAAATAAACTTGTTTGTCCTAAATAAAATTATAGTTTCAAGTAAAATTAGGATATGTCATTCGAAGATTAATCTCAAGGAACTTCAACCAAACAGTTTAGTAAACCTACGGGTCTACTATAAATCACCATTTTAAGTTAAAGTTTAAAAAACCAGGAAAAGATACCTTCCTTGTGTTTCGGTCTAATTCCAACGATCTTCCTATTATCATTGACCATTTTTGTAAATCACAACATTCCAAACGAGGAAAGTCCACCAATGTATTACATTCAAGAGGTATTTTCAATACTTACTTTAAACGATTTCACAGATATACTACCTCCAGTTATTATGGTACAATGCTGGTTTATACATTGGAGATAATAATCAGTCCTTTACGATAGTTTTACATGAGGGTGGAATTTCAGCGTCAGGCGACCAATGTAGCATCTTGCACATTATAAGCCATTTTCAGTACTCGTGCAAGATAATGCACGAACAGTTAGTTATCTGATAAACAAAGTTGCAGGCCAATAAAAAAATCGCTTCTATTTTATGAAACTATATTTAGGATGGAATACATATAAATAAATAGAGCGCAGGTAATTTCCATCTGGTCATTCTTTTTTTATTGTGTTATCGTAAACATGGTCTTATTTGGAGAAAGAAAAGAAAAGTTAGGTGTGACGTTTTGCTATGTATTATTATAGTTCTTGACCACGTGTCCATATAGACCAGATTTACAAGTTAATATGGAAAATAACGTTGTGATAACTTTAAAAGGGCTGCAAAGAAAGCAACTTAATTCTAAAAAGTTCGTCATATCAAATTTTATCGGATAAAGGAGAGAAAATATAATCTAACTGAAGCAAGCATAAAGAAATCGGTCAGTAAACTTGCGCCATGAACCTGTTTTGGAAATAAATAAGTGGAGATAATGCCGTGATTAAAGCACGAGACTTTGCGAGTAGTAGCGACCGGACTATATCTCCAGAACGGCTCCTACCGGAACACAATACACTCTGCGAACGAGTACAAGCAAATAGAGGCGTCGACACTCAAGGCGGCACTACGATGTCGAAGAGAGACGAAATCAAGAGACTTTGAGAATAATTTATTGTGAATGGATTGATTTCCTCCTATAAGATTTAGTAGGGTGTTTTAACTTACTAAGCTTTTGCAAATACTTGTTACTGGTTTTCTATGTAATTTTATGTAAGCCTTAATCCTGTGGGCCTAGTATTTTAAGTATGCTTGTAATAGAATAATAATATGATAAAGTCAGAAACAAAACTGTTGCATATAAAAAGTAATAGTGTATAATTAGATATAATTTTTTTTAATACTAAATAATTTATAGAACTTAACAACTTCAATACCAAACAAAATTAGGCTATTAATATTAGGATTCTTAAAAAAGGGTCTGGGCTTAAAAATATATCAATTCATAAGTGCAATAAACTAATAAATAGATATCTATGTATGATAAAGTAGCTTAAACTGAAGGCAGTGATAGGCAAGATACTATTTACTAAACATAAACTTGAAAAAAATCAGAAACAATTTGATAATTTCTTAAATACACTATTTTCAACGCTAAAACTATTGTATATATTTAATAGGTTGTTTACAATACCGCAGCATAAATTAATACAATGAGCACCAGGTCAATAAAACAAACAACTACAAGGAGAGAGAGAGAGAGAGAGAGAATTTCTGTTAATTGATAATTTCTTCTTTTATTTTTCCTTGCCCTGGTTTAGAGACCAATCGGTCCACCCCCCAAAAAAAACCCCCCCCCCCCCCCCCTCTTCCATCCAGGACAGGCTCCCATAAATTTATACAATAGTTTTTAAACTACAAATATTCAGTTTGTGGCTTAATCAACTATATGTTACAGGAAAATCATGTGTTTACGTTTTTACTCAAATAACTATTCAACAAATATTTACATTTAATAGTCAGATATTTACAATTCAATAAACTTTGAAGTTGAGAAACAATTCATTGAAAACACTTACTAAAAAATTCAACATAATAAGTAAATTCTATAAAAAAAAAATTAACAACAATATGAGCAAACAAAAACTAATACCACTTTTTTTTGTTTTACTTAAAAAATAGTATTGGTAACATTTTTTTTTATCGTACTTCCGTAAACTCTCCAAAGATATACTCCATATCAATAAGATTTAAAATGGTGCCTTTAAGTACTTTTTAAAGCAATATTTCTATACATAATTTTTATTCGCATTTGTTTTGTTTTTATTTTTCTTATATATATATATATACATATCTATTTTTTTTACTCCTAGCTTACAATACTACTTTGAAAATTTTTTTTTTTTAACACATCTTTTCTTGTTTCTTTTTCTACACAAACTAATACATATAAAACCTATAAACAATTCAACAAACAATCTGAGTTAATATCGCATAAACTGTAATATACAATCCCAAACCATCAATAACAATACTCAATAAATTTTATCACACTCTAACAGTAATATTTTCTATTTAATTAGAAATATAAACAACCCACGGAACACAAATAAATAACCATTAATCCAACATTTAGAACAGAAGCAAAATACAAAACAGTTAGACTCAATATCTTTTCAGAACAAAATCGAGTTTTTAAACACGTTTTGTTAAATATAAATTTATACTTTGGTGCCATTGGTTTAAATGTTGTGTTATGAAGGCCATTTAACAATCTTATCACTCTATTCTACATTGAAATGATTTATTATATATAACTGTTCTATGTAGGTGGAATTTGTGTAAGGTCACATTACCAAACCTTGTTTCCCTTTTTTTTTTTTTTGTGCATGTTAACATACGGTTTCCATCCCATGGACTATATCTTCGATTACCACCAATAGGTATATCCCAGGTTTGTACCAAACATAATAATCTTGTACCATTTTGTAATAAACATCATTATATTCCATTCTTTTCATTAATTTTTTTTAAAACCCCCCACCCACAAAACCCTAACTACTTTATTAATTATTCTGGTAGAATGTGTGCAAATCTATTATAACTTATAAAATATATCTTATACATGCCTCTATTTTGTGCCACCCTTTGCAAATTTTTTGTAACCCAATTCATCATATTAATATCCAACAATCCATACTCCTCCAGCCATTTGCATCCAAATCAAACCACCAAAAAGGAAAAATAAGTGTAAGAATACCTAACCCAATCTCGCTACGCCCCCCATCCACCCTACCACCACCATCTATTCCTTTCATTTATCATCAACACCATCTAGGCTTTAAAACAAACGCCCCCTTTCCTCCCCTCAAGTCGAGCACTACCCTAGAAAAACTTTGGTAAATAACTTTCTATGCGATGTCAAATTGACTTGCTCCTCTGATCAATGCCCATTGTGCTAACACATTTCTTATACCTAAATTAACAACCCCATGCACCTTTGACTCATAAATCACCCCCACCAGTAACCCCCCGTACCCCATAAACATACCATTTATTGTACATTTACTAGGTATAAACAATAAACATTTTCAAAAAATTCACAATTAGATAAACATCCTTGATAGTTCACCCATAATTACCTATTGGTTTGCATTTCACGATGCAGTTTCAGCAGACTTAGCGCCATTGATCTTTGCACCCACCCCACTTACATTAACATAAACTAAGTCTGCATTTATCTGCGTCTCACAGCGACGTCCCCTGTACTCAAATGGTGTCTAAGCGAGCAGTCGAACCCTGTACATTCTGTTGCATCAGGCTGTCAATCGTAGCAATAGACGCATTCGTCCTTACAACACCCAAGAAACCTCCTTTAACAGGTTTTCATCAATTCGGTGTGATATACAGGGGCGTAAACAACTAAAGGCATGACATATATTTGATCCCTGGAGGCACCCACAAACAGGGTTACTGTTTGCCACTTCAGTGATTAGCCCTCCACTGCAAGTTTTTAAACTTGTTGAAAAAGTCTATTGAGTCAAAATACGAATACTAAACCAGCTAATTACCCAATATACTCCCAAAGTTCGCGCTTAAGATTTGGAGTTACAGATAATAAGAAGTTTATGGTTTTACAACTCACACAAAAGCTCTACTCTAAAATCCAGGAGCAATCAATATTGTTAAAATTTTCTCTGATTGTTCTATGGCGTGTCTAATATCAATCTGTTTTATATTCTCAAACAACTCGGCAAGTCCTGAGTACTGATATATTGGGTCCTGTAACCTTGATTGGAATTTTCATGTACATAAAAATATTATTTGCACCAAACATATGCACTGACACCTGCCTTAATAAAACTATCTTATCAAGTACTTTATTGCTTAAAAAACGCACCAAATATTTATGGGCCTGTAGTGTTTTACATTCTAAAAGGATTTTTGAATACTTAGGCAAAAGGTTAAAATCAATGATCGTCTTTCCAAACGACTACGCTGAATATATAAACCACTGGTTGAGAGTGAGAAATTAAAAAACAAAAACATAGAAAACATGCTTTATTTTCATTATAAAACTAATTTTATAAAAAAATTTTAAAGGAAAATTCCATCATTTGCCCACTTGCATTGGAGGAGATATCGTTGATTTCCTTTACAGATCATATTCTGACCATTAAACATCAGTGTGAAAAACAAATGGAATTCTGAAACTCCCCTACGTCCCTTTCTTTAACTCCTATAATTAGTCCAATTAAGTTATTATCTATGCCATGATTAAATACCAACAAAAATAATTGTTCAATTTCATTGTTATATCTTTAGTTGGTGATTCTGATACATTCTTCTGTGTTCTTTACACCAGCGCCTTGGTTTATTCCAAAACCTCTCCATACATTTTTTTATACCAGATTTGTGTTCCTCTAAGAAATTACAGTGAAGTCGTTGATTCCTAGCCATCATCTAAAGCAGGTTCTCTTAACTCTATATTTCTTAATTGTCATATACTCCTCCCAGACTTACATTATTTTTTTGTCCGTTTACATTAAATGCCTTATACTTAGAGTCTCTTTGTATCATTAATGCCCTTTAATTTCATTAGTTATCCCAAGGGCAATGGCGTTCTTTTTTTCTTGTGAATGAATTCTTTTCACAGGTACAAATTTCATTAAATAAATATAACAATCACTCCTCCTCCAACATGTTAAACCATATCATTCTACAGAGTGTATTACTACTATAACATCAATTCCGCAATTCTGTGTTGTAAAACATTCATTATTGAGCAAATCTTTGTTATTTACCATTTTTAAATCATCCCTTAACGACTATTCTATTTTTATTTACATGTAATCTTAAACCCTTAAACCTAATATTCCATAATAAATTAAATCGTGGTATGAAATAAACCCAGATATGGGATATTGTCCATGCCGCTCTTCACACATCGGTTTTAGATTATTTTGCAATAATTAGGTCCCAACAATAGTATCACTATTTGGTTATAAATGGTAAGTTGTATCCAGTGAGTTAAAACATTTAAAATTTTAGAGTATTCAAACAGAATTTAATAATGTAATTTATTGTCCAGCAAACATTCTATATTTAGTACTAAGATCTGTATTGAGATCCCCCTAATTAATACAAAGTTGTCCATTACATTAGGTAATAGCGTTTTTGCCAAAAAACATTCGATACAAACTCTTACAAGCCCTCCTGGCTTTGGGCGGTCCGATAGGGACCTGCACACAAATAATTAGTTTCCATTACACATGTCACCTTCTAATATTACATATTCACACATATCTCTTACTATAATATCTAAGGATTGGATGATTGTTATTAGTTTACAAGTTTAGGACTATTTTCTAAAGTATACAGCATATAACCTCCCCCCTCCTTTTCCTTCCCTATCAATGCCTTACTGATACAATAACCATCAATCAATATATGGGTACGCAGATAGCAAAAGCCGGGGTCCCGAAAAAGGTTTTTCAGTTACCTAAACCTATAACATACAAAACAACTACCGAATTCATCACTGAAGTACTTTTAAAGAAAGAAATGCTTCTATCTCTGTGTGCTCTTAAATTTCTCAACGTTTCCACATGTGATATTTTTTAAAGTTTTTTTTTGACCTCAAAAAATAATTTTTTTAGTTCACTTAATGGGCCCCAATTTCCCACGTATTATAATATTATTTGTTTCCATAAAAATAAACAAAGGGACCACTTTACAATCCACAATGAAAACATGGCATTCATTCATTATAATTAACTTCGTAGAGAAATAGTAGTATTTTACATGTATTTAAAAACGCGTGTGGACAATTGGATTGTATTGAATAAGAATAACTCAATTTTTTTACAACAATACAACAACTCGACAATGAAACATTACTAACAAAATAAACAGTGGTATTGTAGAAATAAGGCAACTGTCAGAATTAATTCTGCCAAGGTCAGCCACCTCACAGGTTGATTACGACCAACACCGACGTTCTATTTCCCCCCGTTGATTTTATTCCTCATACAATATTTTCTTCCCGTTCTTCACCCACAGAGGAAAGCGTAATGTGCCTATGCTCTTGTTTTTTACTTGACGGCGCAGCATTAGATAGTTAGTCTTTTTTGGCCTTTAGTAAATGACACTCATTGACGTATATATGCCGAGGATTCTTCCGTCCTCATTGTAACCCCACGTTCCAGACCGTGAGATTAATAAACGTTTCCTCTTGAGAGTTTTGCCCTTCTACTCTAAGTCCATAAACGCACTATCCCCATAATTCCAATTTGCGGACAAAATTTAAACAACAAATATGGGCCAAAAAGTCCTGAACGATGGACTTGAAACGATAACAGTTTATCTATTCATTAATTTTGGGTTTTAAAATTGAAACCAATTAACCCTGGCGATAATTTGCTTCATAATGTCAAACAGGAACTTTCTGTGTTGTTTTAACATGGGTGACACCAAAGCATCCTCACATACAACTTTTTCCATTTAGTGGGCACTGCATCTAGGGCGCTTTTAACTGGTTGTGCGGTAAGTTCAGAGTTAGGATTTTTTTTTAAAATTGTTTCTAGTTTTCCTCCTGCTGCGCAAATGTTTCAATAATCTGCTGCCAGTTTTATATTAACACTAGTTACTCAATTCTCTACGCCTCATTCCCTTTTCACCGTTTCCTCCAAACAATCCATTCCGGCCATATTTTATTCCAATTTGACGTTAGTTAATTCTCAGCGTTAGAAAGAACTGTTTAATACACGTTCACTTCGACAAAATTTAGAAATTTCAATAAACAGCTGTATTGCATTGTTTACATTTCACCGGAGTCCACAGACCGAGCGCCGGTGGAGGGAAACCGCCGATAATCTCTATCATGCAGTTCCAGAGTGCTTTCATTGTTCGCTTGAAATTTCTACTATCTTTATCTACCGTTTCTAGAATGCTTCATTGTTGCATGACTTTCCAGCACACCGTTCATTATCCTTAATTCAACATTATTCAGAGAATAAGCCAAGCGGACTTGAGCTCATTGGACTGAGTTGGGACTATCCAACAAATCGTTCCTGTCCAATGCAGGAAAAGCAAAACCCACTGCGTTTGCTGTTTTAAATAAATCATCTTTTGGTGATATTGGCACACTTAAAATGATTAATTCCCTTCCCACATTTTGGGCAACAAAATAGTGTCCCTATGAGAGTTATATTGAGAAACCCTTTTGTGCACTTTAAAAAAGACCTATTTTGTGGAATTGTTACTTCTGTTTTGTTGTCGGAATTCGAGAATCATTAATTTTTAGACCCTCAATTTTTATACAATGGACCCGGTTTTTTTAATGGGGGTGTTGTCCCCACCTTTGGTAGACCTTCCTTCTTACTACATATTAGCACCACTATTCCAGGTTAAGAATTACTTGATTACAATAAAATTTTACGATTCAATCATGACCAAGTAGATACTTGATTATTGCAAGATAAAATGGAAAATGATTACAGCACTCAGAGCAAGTAAATAAAATCGTTTCTGAAATCGCTCTATTATTTTCAGAACAACACTTTGGACAGTTCATATTGCTTCTAACGAAAACAATAGGAAGAAAATAAAAAAAAATATAGTACTAATTACTAACAATGTCCTCAAAGAATGGCTGGAAATTTGTTAAACCACAAAGTTCAGTCAAAGTAACAAGAATATAGGTTATGTTAAGACCAGAATTACAACCAAGCAAGAGAGAGAGAGAGAGAGAGAAGAAGAGAGAGAGAGAGAGAGAGAGAGAGGGGGGGGGGCCAAGCTCGAGACGTTGAGAAACAACGTTAAGCAGTTGTAGGAGTTAAAAGGGGGATAAGAATCAACACTCAGTCATTGGGATAATGCGTTAAAAAGTGGCCAATAATAATAGGGTTTTATTGGTTTACCCCTTTAGTATTACGTTCATCCTATAAAATTATATACGTTAATTTTTTAAGATTTTTACTTTTATAGTATTTAGTTTTATTGGATATTATAATAACAATTCAAATGTTAGCGAGGCCCTAAAGAACTCGGTGCCAGTAAAGCCTAAAATTTAGATTATGGCAGCTTTTTGTTTATGATGGGTAAGTGGGCAAAGATGAACAATTTTTATTGTCATTCCTAAAACTTTGCATGTATTAAATAAAAGTAATTGTAAATTTCCGACATTGAAGGCCAGCGGAAAGTAAAAAAAAAGCTTAAATTGAGTTCATTCTTCTAGTTATTGCAAAACTGTTTCGAAACCTAATTGGTGGTTTATTGTGAATCGTTAATATTTTTAAAAAACCTTTCATTCATCTGTTACAGTGCTTAAAATATAAATATAATTTAAAAGGTTTTTCTAAGGACACATGGAAGGTTGAAAATATATGTATATTACTTTCATCTAGAAGATGCAATATTATATTTCAAACGCACCCCCCACCCTGGTTGTTCTATCTTTTCCATAAATGAATGTTTTATTTGTGATTTATTCAAATTTATGAAAGGGCATATAATTATACCAAATTTTCATGAGCCTTAAAAGTATACATTTACAATAATTTCTCAATCCAAATGAAAGGTAAAAATAAATTTAAAAAAAAAATAATCAAGCACCTTTTTGTTGGGGGGGTAGATATGGGAGATGTACCAGAAGGGCAACACTTGTATCCTTGCAACTAAAAACATTTATGCGGGGATTGTACGCGGGTCTAAATAACGACTAGAATCAAAATCAATAATGTATGGTGATGGTCACAATACTAAACCGCATTATACAATAACTATATCACCATAAACTCCGTTAGGACTTGCATCCTAAATAATTTCCTATGAAAAATAAATATTTTCGTTTAATAACTAATTATTATATAAGAGTAATATTTAGCAGTGCATTATGTATGTAATCTACGTTACTACAAACTCAGTTATGTTTTAATTTATCAAACTATATTTTTCACTAACATGTTAACCAAAATAAATTATTTAAAGGGAAAATTTGATTTTTATTTATATTTTATAAAACACCATTTTAATGTTATATAAATATGAAATTTAAAGCTTTAGTGTGTTTGAATAATATCCTTTTGTAAATAGGATTGTGTGTGTTGTGTTTATTTTGGGATCTAGATGAGAACGTTCCTCACGTATAAAACTGATAGACTATTGAGAGTTATCCAACCACAAAATACAGCTTCAAGCGTATTTAAAAACCCAGATCGAAAACCTTTTTTTAGCTCGGTACCTCCAGTTAATTGCTACTGGAATATATGAAGATTCTAATCAGCTATTAGATTTAAGCCATATCCATTTCGTTTAAGTTTTGAGTTAGGAGCTAAAAAAAACTAAATAATCATCGCATAGTAAGTTGAACTAAGATAATTCCATATTAAAAACTACTACTTGGTTTTATGCGCTTTGTGTTGTAATTAACAAAATAAATTCAAATTGTTACACTACGAACTGAATGTGATAAATAATTTTATAATAAAATAGTCTACCGACAGAATATAACGAACACAACATGCTTTACCTTTAGATTACTAACCAGTGGCGTTATTCAAGAAAAAGTCACCTGAAGAGGCTAAAAATATTTCAATATACATTTGTCACGAATTCTAACATCGATTGCATGAAGCCCTTTCAATTCCTACTTAGGTGACACTGAGGTCGACAACGGTACAATTGTCACCTCCATTGAAAAAAAAAATCAATTCTGAAGTCCGTTTAAGGTGAATTTTTAAACGATTGATCATATGGGTACTCATAATGGTACAAACGTTACAATGAATATATAAAAGTTTATAAACAAAAATTGAGTACAATCATAATAAAATTGATTTTTTCCACGTAATTTTATTCATAAGAGTAATGAAAAGTAAAGTGGAAGGAGATATATGATACAAAGTTAGTTACAAAATTTAAATGTCAGAGCATTCTCACGTCTGTAGCGCCGTTCCTAACGTCAATTCGGAAAACGGTATTTCTAATCACATGAATTTAATATAATTGCACTTGTAGTTTTTCTTTCTTCCACTAAAAACCGGTTTCCCTAGAGATGTTGGAAGTCTGAAGGAAAGTTTTGTCATTATAATGCTCCTTAAGCAGACTACTTAAGGACCGGATTATACCATTGGATGGAAGTAAAAAAACATTATAATTATAACTAAAGGTACCTTTGTTCTTTTCATATAGAAAGAACTTTCAGACCTTTGGTACATATTTTTAACTAAATCTGTCAGCAATGTAGAAACGGTTTTTTTCAATGCAAATATACCTTTACACCGGAAGTGGGGGATATAACAGGAAGGAAAATATTAAATTCATTTCTTTAATCGATACATGCTTCTTAATACGTATTCATAAATATATTTCCCTGAGATCAATCTAAAAAGGTAACTATTGACACAAAAGGATAACTGTACATCCAGTATTTGTTATTAAAACAGGAAAAGATCATAGTTTTTTTAATATCCTTTTGTATATTACTTATATATATATTTTTTTCAGAGACATAAAGTCAAAGGGATCTAATATGACATCCGATATAATTTTTGTTTGTGTGTTGTGTGTTTTGTTGCATTCTTGTGCGTAGAAGAAATCACATAATTTCGTTTCTTCGCTAAAATTTGATTCTTGTTGTTCTTTTAAAACTCCTTGAGAATAAGAACTGAAATTATATAAACCATATATTAAAGGGCCTACTTTCAGATTAAGAATTAAACACAATAGTTCTGCACATTTTTATAACATCATCATAATGGGAATAAAATAATTCATATTACAGAAATTATTGGAGCTCCAACAAAAATAATTATAGACTCTTGCTATTGAGACTTTCACAAATATTGTACTAATCAAATTTTTAAGGAAGATCGTATGTTTTCAATTGTAATATGCATAAATATTTCCTAAGAAATCTTCCAACGCATAGGTCCCTCATTCATTTAATTTCCAATACTTAATAAATGCTGAGTTATTTACTGATACACAAATATTAGAATAATTTTTAACTAATAAGATTAAGTTAAGAACAATTCATTTCTCTGTTTTTTTTTTTATCATTAAGATATCACACTCCATCAATTTATCTTTAACACAACCGTCCTTATGGACCTTAAGAAAAACCATTAATTGGAATATGCTATTCAGGTTCCAGAAATCGATCAGAATTTTAATTATGCTTAAATAAAAAAATAATTAAATATTTTTAATTTGATTATACTACTTCCTTTCTCATATCCATGTACAAAACAATAGTACGACATACGTTTGTCATCGTGAATGTGTTTTACTGTCGTTGGTTCACAAAGAATCAATATTGATTACATCCTACTTCTCATTATCCATGTACTATCAAATTAGACGCTATAAAACGCTTGTCGTCGATGTGTTACTGAGGTCGTCGTTCACTAAGATCACATATTGATAACACTACTTCTCATAATCGCATGTACACAATAGGACGGCTATAAAAAAAAAAAAATAAAAAAAAAAAAACGCTATGTCACGATGTGTTTACTGGTCCGGTCCGGTTCACAAAAATCCAATATTGATATCATCTACATCTTCTCATAACCCCATGTACACAATAGTTACGCTATAAAAAAAAACGCTTGTCGCGATGTTGTTACTGTCCGTCCGTTCACGAAGGTCAATATTGATAACACTACTTCTCATGACCCAGTTCGATAACACAATAGAACGCTAATAACACTTGTCCGCGATGTGTGTTATCTGTCGTCGTTCACAAGATCAATATTGATAACACTAAACTTCTCATAACCCATGTAACACAATAGACGCAATACCGTCTTGTCCGCGAATGTGTTACTGTCGTCGTTCACAAGGTCAAATATTGATTAACACTACTTCTCATTACCCATGTTACACAATAGACGCTATACGCTTGGTCGCAGAATGTGTATACTGTCCGTCGTTCACAAGGTCCAATATTGATAACACTACTTTCTCATAACCCATGTACACAATAGACGCCTATAAAGCCCTATAAAAACGCTTGTCGCAGATGTGGTTAACTGTCGTCGTTTCAACCAAGGGTCCAATATTTGGTAACAACTAAACATTCATCATTAACCCATGTACACAAATAGACGGCTATAACGCTTGTTCGCGATGTGTTACTGTCGTCGTTACAACAAAGCATCAATATTGATAAACTACTTCTCATACCCATGTACACAATAGACGCTATAACTCTTGTCTGACGATGTGTTACTGTTCGTCGTTCACAAGATCCAATTTTTAAAAAAAATTCGCTTTTGTAAAACCGTGCTTGAAGGAGCCATGATTGGTGTTTTTCCCTCCCTCAGGTGGGGTAAACATGTTTACAAAACAGATTCTCAATGCTTGTGAACATGTGTACCATTTATTTAACTTTTATCACAAAAGATCACTGTCTTTCGATCCAGCTTTAGCACGTTTTTAAAGCTGTAGCATTCTTTGCGTGCTTACAAATCAATATAAAACACACACAAACCCAAACCCTCCTCTAATATTTTAACATAGATCTTTTGAAAACCAATTTGGTCATTATATTATTACATTTTTTTCAATAAAAAGTAACATCCTTTAAAAACATTACTTTTAGTTTCCTCCATCCACTATTCTTGCTCAAATAAATCATAAAATTAGTTTAATATTCTCTTTGTTTGATATTAAAGTTTTTAGGTAATTTATAAAAAACAAACTTACAAACAAACACAGTTTTTATATATAATACGTTTGTTACTGCTTGTCATAGAAGATATTTATAAACTATTTAATGTTTTTATTACTAAAATTGTTTTTAAACAACATGTTAGAGTCGGTAGGTAGTAGGAATTAGGAGGAAACATACGATACTTAAATAGTTTTACAGAGTTATTGAATCGGATAGAACGTTTTAGATTAAGAAAATGACTCGTAACAAGTTTAGTTTATTTTAAATTAGCAAACGCATTATAAAGCTTTAATGTCTTAAACAAATCTAAAGAAATGTATCGAAATAGTGGTGAAACAATGCAGTTTTATTATTATTTTTCCTCATCGTTTTTTACAAAATATAACCACCATTAATTAAAGTTATTTATAGTTGTCTAAGTGTTTTATTTTTGTAGTCTTAGTCATTTCCACGCCACATGTTCAAAGTTTACAACACAAGAGCAGAGAGCTAAAGTTTCAACACTTTGCTAAACACTTCAGGGAATCCTGCTAAACGTCAAAGAGTGCGATTTTTCCCCGTAATTTTTCGTGAGTATTCTGGTTGAAAATTGAACTTTAAAATAAATAACCGATCAATTTTTTTTTACCTCGGCCCTAACGTAAAAAAATGAAAGAATAGGTTATTTGTCTTTAATGCAAAATTGTAATAAGTTATTACTTTTTTTATTTTCCCCAAATCAAAAATACCTTGGTTGGTCCCTGTCTTGAAAATTACTAGAATTTAATGAAAAGGACACTTAAACTTTTGAAAAAAAAGAGAGTATGTTAAAACCCAATTTGCTCTAAATATGTACCATTTTAATATATATTTTTTTCCTCCCTAAAACTAGGTGCTAATGTTTGATTTCTTACTTAGAGAAAAATACTCTATCAAATTGGAATAAAAAACCCGTTGTTCTTTATATGTTTTAGCTTCCCCTTTCCGAAATATCACATATTGAGTTGAACAATTAGAAATAATGGTGTTTGATAGTAAGGTGGAATGCTGATACATTTTACCAGTCTAATTATTATTTTTTTTAAAGTTATGAAATAATTACTAATGTTTTCTGTTTTAAATTTTGATGGGCACCTTATTTTAGACTTTAAAAAGAAAATACTGGTGTATTCTAGCTTAAATACAAGATAACCAACACAGAATTAGCATAATACAATAGTTTATCCTATAATAGTGTTATTATTGGGAGTAAAGGGGAAAAGATCAAAAACTCAGGAATTGAAATTATTACATTATTAACCAATGGACACATTTATTACATGGAACTAATGTGCAATGTTAGTATATCGTTTTATTATATGTGATTTAAAAAATTCTATGAAATTAAGTTTAAAATATTTGAATAAAACCATAACATTAAGTGCAGCAGTATTATAAGCAAGAAGAAAAATTTAAAAGTACACCTCCGGACTTAGTGAGATAAATTGGAACCCTTCCTTACTTTTGCAGCAAGGTCACAAGAGCGAAAAAAAATTATTGGAAACGTTTAGTCTCTCACAACAGTTTTTTGCCCTCAGTTAATACTTTGCCCAAATAGCCTGTTTTTTTTTGAGAGAGGGTGATTAAATTTATCTAATTTACAATTTTCTTTGTGTCAAGTTTTTCTTTTTAGTTTTTAAGTGGTTTTACAAGTACTTTATTCTTTTTGAATTTAAGTGTATTTTTCAATTATAATTTAATAATATAATTTTTTTAGTAAATTAAAAAATGAGTTTTTTTCAGTTGGGGGGGGGGGGGTGGGGGGGGGGGGGGGTGGGGGGGGGGGGGGGTGGGGGGGGGGGGGGGTGGGGGGGGGGGGGGGTGGGGGGGGGGGGGGGTGGGGGGTAGTTAATTTTCATTACATTAATAAATTAAAAATATATAACTTATTTACAGTATTAGCCATAATAAACAGTACTGAAACTGAATCGGCTGCAGTTGCCTTCTCGATAAGTTGATTCAACTGTCGATTGTTTCCAGGGCTTTGTGTTCATTTACTTCTTTCTTACTTGAGGTTATTTTTTGCTAACATGGTTCTAACAACGGTAAAGGTAGTTTTTATTGTAGAGCATTATTTTCGCTCATACGGAATTGGACGTGCGGGTGGGCCAAGTTTGTCATACTCTGCATTACGTTTTTAGGAAACATTTCCACTGAAACCCGCCTAGTAATGCCGTTATTCTTAGTGTTATTTAAAAATTTCAAAGAAGAGGTAGTGTTTTGACACAGCGAAACACTGTCTGTACGAATGAAAACCACGGAAGAGTGTTACAGTAAGTGCTGCAGTCACCGAAAAGAATATTAATAACCAAAACGATATAGGGCCATTCTTAAATTGGTTTGCGAGAGATCTCAGGAGATTTTGTCGTGCACGAAACCTGCCGTTAAATTTACAGTGTTCCAGCAAGATGGTGCAACGAGTCACACTGACGTTAACAACACTGCTTTCCTCCAATAAACCTTTGTCAACCGTCTCATCTCCTTTACAAAAAGCTTTCCTCACCCAGCCCACTCCCCGATCCTACTCCGGACGCCTACGGCTGGGGAATGTTGAAAGAAAACATTTCCCGGGAGGACCCACCATCTACCATCGTTTAACTAAAACAAATAACCATGTGTATTAGGAGAATGGAACAACCGCTATTCATGAAAACGATGTTAAATCTACAATAACGGTACGAATGTTGCCTAAAACTAAACGGGGGTCATATAGAACATGTTAACACCAGAGTTTAACCGATTTTGCTTCCTTTGACTTGTATTCATTGGGAAAATCTATATGTAATGCTACTGTGTTTTCCATAATAAAATATTACCATTTCAGTACTGTTTATTTTGGCTAATACTGTACTTGAAATGAGAGGACTTTGCCCAATTCTTGAATTATCTACAGAGACGTTTTACTTGTTCTGTTCTATTTCGCCCCTCTTTTAATACTGGAGTACTTGGTGATTTTTAATTATTAATAATACTTATATTCAGCATTATACTCATCGATTTTGATTTGATTAAAAATAATTTGAATGTAAACAGTATAGCAAAAATGAATTTATGCAATTCTACATTTTTTTAAAATTCTAAGTCATTTTGGAAACAAATATTTACTATCTTATTTACTTAATGCCTATTTCAATGAAACATTCTAATACAAAAATGTTTAAGTGACATAAATGCATGTTGCTTCATAAAAATCTAAAACAGTTTCATTTAAAGTTACTTAAATGGGTGAGTTAAATCGTTAAAAATCTGAATTTTATCCCACTCATATAAGGAAATAACGGACCAATTTTGAATATTTCCCGTTACCACTTACAGCTGATATGAGAAAATTAACAATTCAAAGTGCAGATTCTATTTCTAGAGAACAATTCCAGGGATTAGAATCAGCCATTCGCAAGTTGGTGACTTGGATTTGCTTAAATCAATATTGATTCTCGCTTCCACCTGCGGTATTAATTACGTCCTTCTCCATCACTTTCTCATATACAACATACGAGAGATCCTCGTATATTGGTTGCAAAAACAAGGAAATGGACGTAAATTACGGTTTTCTTAATATTCTTCAGTTTGAAAAATTCTAATTAAAATTATAAAATATGTATAAATATTAAGAATCATTAAATCAGTGTTATCTTTCAATAGGTAATACGTAACTATATGCAAAACGTTTCCCATATATTTAAAGGTAAGTCGTCATAACATATAGGAAGACCCTATGTAGCGATGCAAGGAAAAATAATTTTATTCAGCTGCATTCTCTTTAATAACAAGTAGTTTCCGATTATAAAAAAATAAATTGAAATACCCGTAAAAATCTGAAATTGTTTCTTTCATTATCTAAATTGTTGAAAGGCCGAAAACTCGATTGGTAATATTGTTATTCAGATTGCAAGATATATAAACTTACACCCATTTCTTGAAAAATATTAACTTTTATAACACAACATATACATTGGAGGAAAAACATAAGGGGAAAATTAAATAGGAGACTTTTTAAAAATTTTTATGAAATAAAAAGCCAGATAAACTTTTTTATTATTTTAAATTTCTAAATATTGAAAAAAAAACCTGTGGTATATAGTAAAGTGTATCTCTGAGGAAATTATGAAAAACGTTTTGTCGAAAAATGGTTCAAAATTCTTTTAAGGTTTAAAAGTGGTCAAAAATAAATGTTTTTTAATTACGACAAGTACATATATTTTACAAAAATGTCTAAAAAATCCATTGTTCATTTAGGTTCAAAGAGTTTTAATGAAATAGTACGTCTTGTGGTATCCCACTTTATTTTATTTGGGTAATAGAATTGTCTTGCACCTTTAAAGCATGTGTCTATACTTAAGCAGATCTGAGTTACCGGTACATCTAAACATTGTTTTGTTATGAGTACAAATAGAAACTCACTCAGTAAAATTATTGCAGATTATAGTCACTATAACATAAAACGTAACTGTGGGCCACATTGAGCGTGACTCTTTGAGCTTCGACAAATTTGACGATTTTGGAAATAAGAAAACGAAATTCTATTAATAATTATAGAAACTACTAATTAAGTTTGCATATTAGTATATTTTCCATACATCTTTTGTTTACACACCAAATACACTTTGAAATAGTTCATGAGTAAGGAAACGTTCATATAGCTATATAAGTTTTTTAGAATATATATTATTTAAAATACGTATAGGCAAGAAATAGTTACATTGTGAAATATGGTGCAGTTTTCAGTTTATGAAATTTTGTTCTGATATTGGCATAACTGTAAAGGGCCACCAGTAACATTCACATTAGTATTTTTCAGGTAATAGCACTTTTTTTTATCCAAAAGACCTAAGCTTTAACAATAATATTATCAGAAATGTAGTAAATTTGTATGGTATAAAATTTGTAAAGATATATAAATGATAGAATTATTTATGAGTAATTTTTTATAGTATAATGTGGTGATAGGCAAAAGAATAACAAGTCTGGAAATACTGCTGTGTTTTTTATTGTTTAACTTAAAACACTAAAACTAAACAATTTAGACTTCGTCAAGGTATGTAAACTAAGAAGAGAATGTTCATTACGAAACGAAGCACGTAATTACATGAGGAATGAAACGAATTTAAGAATTCAGAGATGTGATTTTGAAGTAAAAGCTGCGCCCCAATAACTCATATGCATACAGATCATTATGCCTTAGGTTTCTAAGTAATATATTATCAAACCATAGTTTAACAGTTCATTTCATTATGAGTTATTTACTATTAACATATTATTTATAATATAAACTATTTTGCTGAACTTGAAATTCAATATGCATAACTAACAATCATTCCTAAGGATTATGTTTGTTACATATGATATGTATAGCGTAAAATACGAATGCATAAGAGTTATATACTATAATGTATGTTTAAATGTAATGTTTGACTGTAGAAAGTGTGAAATGTATTAATGATAAAATATTTTAATTTGCAAAACGTATTTTCTGACATTACAACTAAAAGTGTATATAAATGTATCGTAGGTGAGCGGTAAGAGGTATAACAAGCAAACGAACTGCTTCCCACTAAATAACATACAGGTATAAATATAAAATAGTTTTATCGAATGTATGGACTATTGTGTACTAAAATCTTTTAATCAATAGCTAAGAGTGTTTTCGATAGTGAATAACGGTTTCAAGCAATCCTGCAAAAACATTGAGACATATATGTATAAAACATTGTTTTTAAGTATAGAAAATGTTCTTTATCAAAAACGTATAAAATAAACATATTGTTCATCCCTTCCTTATTATTTATTAGGTTACGTGTTATTTATAATTAATTATTTATTTTTCGTTTTGGTGTAACTTTTTAAAACGGTTTAAATGGTATGATGCAATAAAAAATGTCTTATTCAAAGAATGATAAGTACAATCGCCAGGTGGCAAATAGGTACGTTTTACAATTCAGTAATTATAATTTAAAGCAATAAACCTGTAGGTTATAGTGTTTTGTTTTATGGTAAAATACATTTTTATAACTGAAATTCTTTAACGATAGACATATTATATAAATATAAAATCATTCCTGTTTTTCGGAAACTTTCTTTTTTGACTAATGCCCGTTTGATATTTTGGTAAGTATTGTATTTTTTGATTAGAAAAGTTTCTAACCATATTCAAGTGACATGTAAATTGATAAGGGAAGTCTTAAAGACTACAAAGTTTTTTATTTATTAAAATACCAGGTTTTATATACTCCCCATCTTTAATAAAATAAAATAAAATAAAAATTCCCTTGTTTTTATCGATTTTAATAGGGGAGAGCGGGGCAAGTTGATACGTGGGCAAGTTGATACAGATGTGACTGTGAGCTAACGCGCATGCGCAGGGTGGACATGAGTCAGTAGAGGCTGTTGTTTACCGAGACGCAGTGCCACACGGCGTCCAGCTGTCAACAGAGTACTCTACGTGTTTTTATTGTTGAAATTGTGTTTTCATGAGTAGAAAGTAATTGTTGGCTAGTGTGTTTGAGTTGGCGTACCAGCAAGAGGATAATATTCAGGAAGTTCACTGTTAGAACAGTTAAACACCTGTTTCTTGGTAAGAATTCCATGATAGTTTCATATTTCTGGACTTTATATTTTAGAGACTTAAGTTAGACTTAAGAGACAATTGTTCAATGGGGCAAGTTGATACGCGTAGCTGGGTCAAATTGATACAGTGTATCAACGTACCCCAATATTGTAAAAATTAGAGTTTTGTCTTTGGAAGACAGATCGAGGGAAAGTCCCGGATGAGAGCTTTGAAAAAGCCTATGAAGCTGTCAAGACCAAAACCATGTCTTTGCGGGAAGCAGCTGTAGCCTTTGAGATCGACAAAATGACATTGTTTAGATTTATAAGAAAAAAAGATGAATCGCAAGGTCAAACCGTTACAATGGGGTATGCCAAACCAAGACAAATTTTTCCAGACCAATTAGAATCTCAACTCGAAGAGTATATAATACACTCTTCAAAAATCTACTACGGACTTACACCACAAAACATCAAAGTTTTAGCTTACGAACTTGCTATGGCTAATAGGAATATCATTACATTACCTGATTCATGGATTAACCATAAAATGGCTACAAAGGACTGGTTTAGCTTCTTTATGAAAAGACACCCTAGACTACCAATCAGGGAGCCTGAGGCTACGAGCCTTAGTCGCGCTACCAGTTTTAATAAAATCAATGTTGATCTATTTTTTGACAATTTGAAGAGTACTTTAGATAAATACAAAATTGAACCTAAGGATATTTGGAATATTGACGAGACCGGTGTGCAAACAGTTCAGAGGCCAAACAAAATCGTGGCTCAGAAAGGAGTACGCCAAGTAGGGAAAGCTACGTCAGCAGAAAGGGGGCAGACTGTCACTATGGTATTGGCTGTCAGTGCCATCGGCAACTCAGTTCCTCCAATGTTCGTATTCCCAAGAGTATTCTTCAAGGATCACTTCATCATTAACGGGCCACCAGGATGTATTGGAACTTCCTACCCATCCGGATGGATCACATCTGAATCGTTTTTGACGTTCATTAAACATTTTCACGACCACGTAAGATCTAGCAAGGGCAATCCCTGCTTGTTGGTTTTGGATAACCATGAATCACACTTATCTATTGAAGTGCTCAACTTCTGCAAAGAAAATGGTATCGTCATGTTATCGTTTCCCCCCCCCCCACACTTCCCACCGCCTGCAACCGCTTGACAGGTCAGTTTATGTGCCTTTCAAAAGATTTTACTTCGCTTCAGTCAACGACTGGATGGTCAAAAATGCAGGGAAAACTGTAACAATCTACGACATTCCTGGCATAGTAAAGATGGCACTCCCTAGAGCAATAAATCCTACAAATATTATATCTGGATTTCAAGCAACAGGAATCGCGCCATACAACAGAGAATTGTTTACTGAGGATGACTTCTTGTCCAGCGCAGTCACGGATAGAGAGATGACTTCACAAGACAGCACTGCCAAGACTTCTCAAGCTGGGACAAGCAACGCTGATGGTCTACACTCCAAAGTGAACCGAACTGAGACTACAACTGCAGTTCCATCTACAAATAAGGATGTTTCTGTAGGCGTATTCACTGTAAGCCTTCAAGAAATCCGCCCCTACCCTAAAGCTGGAGAGCGAAAAAATATCAAAAAAGGGAGGAAATCTTTAAAATCCGCTATCCTTACTAGCACACCAGTTAAGGAGAGGCTGGAAGTGGAAGCCAAAAAAAAGGAAGCTAAAATGGTAGCCAAGTCAGAAAACGCGAAAAAAAGACTTTTTAAAATGATAGAGAGTCAGACTAAGGAGAAGAACAAGGTGAAGAAACAGAAATGCGTCCCAAAGAATAAAATGAAGGTTGAATCAGTGTCGGAGGAAGAGAACGACGCCCTGTGTTTCATATGTTTGGAGCCATTCTCCGAATCCAAGCCAGGTCAGGACTGGATACAGTGCATTTCTTGCAAAAAATGGGCCCATATAGAATGTGGGAAAGACTGTAAAATGTACACTTGTATTCACTGTACATCTGACTTTGTAATCAGTGATTCTGAGTAGGTTATGAACACAATCTCATAAACTGTGTGTTTAAAATAGTTTAATAATATGTCTTACGTTACCTTTGTACTATATTCTGCTTAATAAATTTTTTCGATTGTCTATTAATTGATTATTTGCTACCTTAATGTCTATTAGCTTATTATTTATACACTTGTATCAACTTGCCTCTCGCTAGTATCAACTTGCCCCCATGTGGGGAACATTGATACACTTTACAGCATTAAACAAATATTTTAATTTTGGGAGATATATATAGTTAATCAAAGCGTCAATGAAGTATATCAACTAATTGAAGTATAATATCAGTATTTTTCCAATTACAAAATAATTCAAACAAAAAATGTAAAACATAACATCTGAAGTTTGTCTCAACATGCCCCGCTATCCCCTAAATTATAAAATTTAAAACAATAAACTATTTGTAGATTGAAGAGACCACCATGGCAAGAGAGCACACCTCGTCATGGGAAGAGAGCATCTGGAATGGGTAGTCAAGCTTGCGGCTCGTCAAAACAGTATGTGTCATGCACCAATTTAACATCCTGCATACAGCGTCTACGGGCAACATATTAACTGATGCTCGGCACGGAGATACATGGTCGAACCTTCTTCAGCAAAATATAAACAAATGGCTTTGTTAAGCGTCTGGATCTATGTGCTTCCGAGACATACTATCGTCATATGCAGGGAAGGAGTACCTAATAAAATACTAAAATTATAAGTACATCACCTAAATGAAGTTGATCTCTGATCTGTTGAGTGATCTCTGAAAGCAAACTTCTCAGAGGGCATGTGTTATATGTTCAGTGAAGGTGAGTCCTTGGTCGATGACGACTCCAAGAATCTTAGCCTTGTCATAGAGAGCCAGACTCCTGCCTTTAATTGAAACAATCACCTCACCATTTTCAAGGGTCTGCACTAGGTCTTATAGTGCAGTATGCAAAACTCTGCATTTATTGAGTTTAAAACCATTAATTCCTGACCATTAACCACTTTGCTATGATTTTCAGGTCATCATTATTGTGGCTTGGCTAATCTGACAAGTGCAACTGTGCATCATCTGCATGCAAATGAGCTATAGTCCAGTTCTGCACAGTCTGCTCTGTCCAGCGATACAGGACCGCTCCCAGGCAACTGCACAGCGTGCAAGGAGCGTGGATGCCCCACTCCCAAGTGGGGTAAGTTGCAGCTTGTCTCCAAGGTACGTTCATATCCATGAATTAACACCACTAATAAACATATAATAATGCTCATTTGTAATTATCTGCTTATTTTAACTGTGTTAAGCTGTATAATTATTAATGTCGATATGAACATTATGGATAGATAAATTGGATTAAAACGAAAACAATAAAAATGTATAATCTTTGGTTTTATATATTCCTTTCAGAAAAAAGGAATTAGTAAACTGTTTATATTACAGAAATATTGCAGAAAAAAGGTTGAAAATGTCAGTTTTTAACAACTAGTCTCAGAAACACTGTAAGCATCTTCCTTTTAAAGACGTAGCCAACCTATAGTTAAAAACTAAAAATTTGGGCCCTAGCAAAAACTATTAATCATTACTTTTCAAACAGTAAAGCCTTTTCGGGGTTCTTAATAATTTGCATTTATCATTAAAGAAATTAATATGTTTTAAATAAAAGTTTAACGATTTAATATTTTGTAAGATTATTTATGATATGTGTAAATACTAAAGTAATGAAGCTGACGAAGATAGTCCTATTATCGAAAGGACATACAAAGTGTTAAATATTAGTTTATGTATTTAAATGAAATGAAATGAAATATACAAATACAGTATATTTCCATAGAAATACGAATTGCAAAGAATAGGAATTGTACCTTTTGAGTATTATAAAACACCAATAATATCAGTTTATATGCACGTCTTACACACCAAATATTATAAATCTATGGGCTTCCAAACTAATAGGATATTTAGGAGAATTACAGAGGTGTTGTTACATTTTTAATCTGTACCCAACTGAGAAGATATGTAACAGAATCGCACAGTTGATAATTCACGTAATCAGAACCTTACTGATTCGGTATGTAGCACACAGTAGTTGCTTCATGTAATCCATACCCAACTGATAGGGCACATAACAGAATAGTAGAACTGTACTAATAGGATATGTAGCAGAGTTAGAGAGGTGTTGTTACATGTTTAATCTGTACCCAACTGATAAGATATGTAACAGGATCGCACAGTTGATGGTTCACGTAATCAGAACCTTACTGATTCGGTATGTAGCACACAGTAGTTGCTTCATGTAATCCATACCCAACTGATAGGGCACATAACAGAATAGTAGAACTGTACTAATAGGATATGTAGCAGAGTTACAGAGGTGTTGTTACATGTTTAATCTGTACACAACTGATAAGATATGTAACAGGATCGCACAGTTGATGGTTCACGTAATCAGAACCTTACTGATTCGGTATGTAGCACACAGTAGTTGCTTCATGTAATCCATACAAAACTGATAGGGCACATAACAGAATAGTAGAACTGTACTAATAGGATATGTAGCAGAGTTACAGAGGTGTTGTTACATGTTTAATCTGTACCCAACTGATAAGATATGTAACAGGATCGCACAGTTGATGGTTCACGTAATCAGAACCTTACTGATTCGGTATGTAGCACACAGTAGTTGCTTCATGTAATCCATACAAAACTGATAGGGCACATAACAGAATAGTAGTACTGTACTAATAGGATATGTAGCAGAGTTACAGAGGTGTTGTTACATGTTTAATCCATACCAAACTGATAGGGCACATAACAGAATAGTAGAAATGTACTAATAGGATATGTAGCAGAGTTACAGAGGTGTTGTTACATGTTTAATCTGTACCCAACTGATAAGATATACAACAGGATCGCACAGTTGATGGTTCACGTAATCAGAACCTTACTGATTCTGTATGTAGCACACAGTAGTTGCTTCATGTAATCCATACCCAACTGATAGGGCACATAACAGAATAGTAGAACTGTACTAATAGGATATGTAGCAGAGTTACAGAGGTGTTGTTACATGTTTAATCTGTACCCAACTGATAAGATATGTAACAGGATCGCACAGTTGATGGTTCACGTAATCAGAACCTTACTGATTCGGTATGTAGCACACAGTAGTTGCTTCAGTAATCCATACAAAACTGATAGGGCACATAACAGAATAGTAGAACTGTACTAATAGGATATGTAGCAGAGTTACAGAGGTGTTGTTACATGTTTAATCTGTACCCAACTGATAAGATATGTAACAGGATCGCACAGTTGATGGTTCACGTAATCAGAACCTTACTGATTCGGTATGTAGCACACAGTAGTTGCTTCATGTAATCCATACCCAACTGATAGGGCACATAACAGAATAGTGGAACTGTACTAATAGGATATGTAGCAGAGTTACAGAGGTGTTGTTACATGTTTAATCTGTACCCAACTGATAAGATATGTAACAGGATCGCACAGTTGATGGTTCACGTAATCAGAACCTTACTGATTCGGTATGTAGCACACAGTAGTTGATTCATATAATCCATACAAATTAAAAGGGCACATAACAGAATAGTAGAACTTTACTAATAGGATATGTAGCAGAGTTACAGAGGTGTTGTTACATGTTTAATCTGTACCCAACTGATAAGATATATAACAGGATCGCACAGTTGATGGTTCACATAATCAGAAAACTTAGTGATTCGGTATGTAGCACACAGTAGGTGCTTCATGTAATCCATACAAAACTGATGGGGCACATAACAGAATAGTTGAACTGTACTTATTGGATATGTAGCAGAGTTACAGAGTTGTTGTTACATGTTTAATCTGTACCCAACTGATAAGATATGTAACAGGATCGCACAGTTGATGGTTCACGTAATCAGAACCTTACTGATTCGGTATGTAGCACACAGTAGTTGCTTCATGTAATCCATACCCAACTGATAGGGCACATAACAGAATAGTAGAACTGTACTAATAGGATATGTAGCAGAGTTACAGAGGTGTTGTTACATGTTTAATCTGTACCCAACTGATAAGATATGTAACAGGATCGCACAGTTGATGGTTCACGTAATCAGAACCTTACTGATTCGGTATGTAGCACACAGTAGTTGCTTCATGTAATCCATACCCAACTGATAGGGCACATAACAGAATAGTGGAACTGTACTAATAGGATATGTAGCAGAGTTACAGAGGTGTTGTTACATGTTTAATCCATACCCAACTGATAGGGCACATAACAGAATAGTAGAATTGTACTAATAGGATATGTAGCAGAGTTACAGAGGTGTTGTTACATGTTTAATACATACCCAACTGATAGGATATGTAGCAGAATCACACAGTTGTTGCCTAATGTAATCCGAACATAACTAATAGGGTATGTAGCAGAATGGCAGTGTGCTTCCCACATGTAATCCGTACCTCACTGATAGGATATGTAGCAGAATCACATAGTTGCTGCCTAATGTAATCCGAACATAACTAATAGGGTATGTAGCAGAATGGCAGTTTGCTTCCAACATGTAATCCGTACCTCACTGATAGGATATGTAGCAGAATCACACAGTTGCTGCCTAATGTAATCCGAACATAACTAATAGGGTATGTAGCAGAATGGCAGTGTGCTTCCCACATGTAATCCGTACCTAACTGATAGGATATGTAGCAGAACCACACAGTTGCTGCCTAATGTAATCCGAACATAACTAATAGGGTATGCAGCAGAATGGCAGTGTGCTTCCCACACGTAATCCGTACCTAACTGATAGGATATGTAGCAGAATCACACAGTTGTTGCCTAATGTAATCCGAACATAACTAATAGGGTATGCAGCAGAATGGCAGTGTGCTTCCCACATGTAATCCGTACCTAACTGATAGGATATGTAGCAGAACCACACAGTTACTGCCTAATATAATCCGAACATAACTAATAGGGTATGCAGCAGAATGGCAGTGTGCTTCCCACACGTAATCCGTACCTAACTGATAGGATATGTAGCAGAACCACACAGTTGCTGCCTAATGTAATCCGAACATAACTAATAGGGTATGCAGCAGAATGGCAGTGTACTTCCTACATGTAATGCGTACCTAACTGATAGGATATGTAGCAGAATCCCAAAGTTGTTGCCTAATGTAATCAGAACATAACTAATAGTGTATGCAGCAGAATAGCAGTGTGCTTCCCACATGTAATCCGTACCTAACTGATAGGATATGTAGTAGAATCACACAGTTGTTGCCTAATGTAATCCGAACATAACTAATAGTGTATGCAGCAGAATGGCAGTGTGCTTCCCACATGTAATCCGTACCTAACTGATAGGATATGTAGTAGAATCACACAGTTGTTGCCTAATGTAATCCGAACATAACTAATAGTGTATGCAGCAGAATGGCAGTGTGCTTCCCACACGCAATCCATACCTAACTGATGCAATTACTGCGCCCATTAAAGCATGCAGTAGCTGTAGTACAGGACTTCCAATGGCCATATTGTTAACGTTAACAGCCCCAGTTGCCATCTAAACCATGATATGACACATTAAAAGGAGACACATTTTTTCAACTACTAAAATGTATGGCCTTTCTACTCTTAATTTTATATTTACTTTATAAAATATCCGGATTCATATCTTTTTAAAACGGTAAAACATTAAGGATAACGGTGTTGTAGGCTTATAGAAACAACATCAAATAATAGAAAATAATTTATGCCTACAGCTTCCTAATCAAAGGGTATGTTTTCATGTGAATTCCACTTTAGAAATTGTATTAGTAATCATTAAAAAATATTATCTGAATCTAGCCTGAGGTATCGTAATACGTTATTAGGGCTTCTGACCTTTTTGTTCCCTATACAACTGCATAACCCAAATTATGTACCGAGTATGAATTGAAAAATCTCTGTGTGTGTCGCAAGAAGATGCTTAAATACATCTAATTATTAACACAATATACCTCAAATTCTAACCGCCAATTAATACTTGTTCACTGATTCATATCATATTATCCTAGTATCCTAAACACATTCTTTATAATTTCTAAGTAAGAAGTACAATTACTATTTAAATTTGTATACAAGCTATTTCATAAGATTCTCTGAATTATTTCAAGAGAGGGACATGAGATCTGGTATTACGGAAAACACGTATTTTAAATTATAAATACGTACGTAAATTATTAACAATGTTAATTCTAATACAATATGAGTTACTTAATTTTTATTTTAAAATTACATTGGCAAACAAAAACTTTAAATATTCATGGAATCGAAGGAATAAGAGAACGCATCTGTTGTGACATGGGTGAGATGAATTGATGCAAAATGTGAAGGCGTTTGGTTCATTAGTTTCTGAGGGTTCAGTTGTTGCACGTATAGAACAAAATTAAGGTCATATTTAGAATTTACAAACCCCATATGTGGGTGCTTAGGCTAAAATTTCTGTTTGCCTTAAATTTTATTTATGATATATACAAAATTTTATCTTGTAGATTTTTAATCCTATCAATATGGGATTAATTCAGTTTTAAGTATATGGTCGTCCTTCTTACACTATTTGGCAGCTTAAGTTACCGGTGTTTGGAAAAAATTATCTCTTTAAATATATATTCTGATAATACGTTTCGTTGCTCGTTTTAAGCGGATTTGTCTACTAGGACTTATTATTCCACGTGACACCTTGAGAACATTGTAAAGTATGATAGTTATAATGAAGAATTAACATTATACGATAATATAATAATAAACAGAGACAATTTTTCCAGAAATTACACGGTGAGATTGTTAATGATTTTTAACCAATGTTCAGTAATTTATATAGTCCAAGGATTGGGTTTCGTAAAATCTAAAATCAGTTTCTGTAAGAAATATTTCGTAAGGAAGAAATGGATACCTAAATCAATAATTTTATATTAATATTCAAAAGCTTTCTCGGAATTTTACGAATGCATAGTGCCATTATCGATTATTTAAAGTTACACAAGAATTGGGAAGTAGTTTGTACTAAACTGCATAAATCTTCTTTTATGCTTCATACCAAAAATATTGAACAACTTAAGTGACTAATTTCTATTATGTTTTTAGGTATAATTCATGCATACATTAAAACCCATTATACTATCCTTCTCACTCATGTTATTCTAATAATTGTAAAATTTGTTTTAATTAATGCAATGACAATTTTGACTGTTAAAACACTAATAAGTTTTGCAGGCTTTTATGACTAATGACAATCCCATTTAATACTGGTAAATATGTAGGAAAAAAGTTGTTTTCCAATCTTCTAAACGTAAATAGGTATCATATCAGTATTCAAATTGGGTACAATTGACCTGTTGTCCAAAATATTACTCCAACAGTTCTGAGGATTATAACTAGATTTATTTATTTTTACGAAAAGCTGTTTTTATAACGGCAGCAGACTGTTTATTCAACAAGGTTGACATTTCATAGACACAAGTAAACATGCTCACTCGCGTATTATTATCCAGGGATTATGAAGGCAGATCATTCTACAGTCAACAGTTTTCTCTTGGACTATGACACGCTTGGGACGTTACACAATGTTGTTTCAGTCACAATATGTATTTAAAGATAACAACTTTATTATTTATGATAGTAATATAGTAATAGTGTCTTGGGATAAATGTTTAATGGTCGCTTCTAAGAAACTATTAAACTAAGTATACAGTATTTATTTGTAAGCTTCCATAGTCATATTGTACATGAAATAAACGTACGTTTCAATTGTAGATTATATTTATTTACTACATCAATAAATAAGAGAAAGAAATCATTATCAGCAGTATACTAAGTGTCTCAAAAGTTCTTGCACAGCCATATTATTATAGGTATTGAAAAGTTTTAAATCATTTTTAGATTATGTAATTACATATACCACAGATCCAATCAATTTCAATATTACATCAAATTTCCCATAAAGGCGATCTATGTCGTGTTTTACTAACACCCAACGCTTATTTCTCAGAAGAAGGAAGCATATTTTAATTTCAGACCTAGTTTTGGAAGTGTTTGTAACAGAATATAAATAGCAAAAAATCTCAGAATAGTACATTTTATAAAATTTTTACTGGCTGTTATACACGGTTTCGCACACATTTTCAAGATCAAAGTCCTTATAATACTATTAAAAGCAAGCATGATATTAATATAGAATACATAAGACATAAAATAAATTAATGTTACGTAAATAGCACATAGGAAATAAAAATGTTTTGCCTAACGCATTGGTATTCAAAAGAAAATCAGGAACGTTCATTTAAATGTTTTATTAATTTATTTCATCACAGGATACGACTGCAAAAACCATCCTATAATAAAGATTAATTGCATTTCACATTATGAAATTCTTTAAAAATTATAGATATCTTTAAGAACATGTTTATCGTAAATAAGTTGTAACTAAAATGGTATAAAACAACTTGCAATTACTTTGATGATGTATATTTAGAATGCAGTGCACCCATATACAGAGTGAGTTTTATGTCCTGGCACACCTGGATATTAAACGGCCCGAGATATTTATGTGAAACCTTGACCCTACCTATTATAACATATTCTTTTAATTTTTAAAGTTTTTGAAAATTTTGCCCGCATTTTCTAAAGGGGGGTAAAGGGGAGCAACTAAAAATGTTCAAATACAAACCCCTACCATGTGACCGCTCATTGTAAAGGGAATAATAAAATAAATCCAATAATGCAAACTAGAGGTCTCTACGTTTATTTTAACAGATTGTATGACAAATTTACAATAATAAAATCAGTAACTGTCTTGTCCTGTTTATCGTAACATGAGTCAACACTAACGCAAATTCTAAAAACAGTTACCTGTTTTAATGTTGCAGGTGTTCAAACTGTTCACCTTCGGCTGTTTGACAGTGTGCTAGACGTGTGTAAAACCTTGAGACAGCATTCAATCATTAACTGTCTGGTCCTGTTTATCATAACATGAGTCAACATGCTTTGGACAAGACAGTTACTGATTTTATTATTGTAAATTTGTCATGAAGTCTGTTAAAATAAACGTAGAGACCTCTAGTTTGCATAATTGGATTTATTTTATTATTCCCTTTAAAATGAGGGGTCACATAAAAGGGGTTTGTGTTTGAAAATGTTTAGGTGCCCCCCTTTTCCCCCTTTGAAAAGGGGGGATATGTAAATAAAAGTCGTTTGACAGGTATTTGGTCTTCCGATCATACGTTTGTTTGCTTATTTAAACACATATGTGATAGATACGGCCAGATATAAAATAATTGAATCGGAAAAAGTAAGCGCTCTGTAGTGTAATGATAGCACATTCACCCGGCAAGTGAGAGATCCGGGTTCGACTCCCGGCGGAGCAAGTACTTTTTGTGATTCAATGTTTATTGAAATTATATATATATATATATATATATATATAAATATATATATATATATATAAATATATATATATATATATATATATATATATATATATATATACAAATTTACTAATAATGTTTTCTACTAGTTTAATTTCATAAAAGGAAAAATAAGCCTATTTTGTGGGTCAATCAGCATGCTGCGTTTGTTTGCACCATCAGTATTTGTTTTTGCAAAGAATACCTGTAAATGTTATACATTAAAGTACATGCACCTTTAGATAACAGCAGTAGTGGCGTAACCCGCAGAGATTCATAAAATAACAATATACCTATGATCGTCCCAGAAAACTTAATAATATGATATAAAAATATTAGTTAAATTATCTGAATAGCTTACCAATGAGGGCAAAAAAAGAAAGAGAAAGGCTTCCTCATTTATTATATTTTTAAGATATTATGTGTTATATCCTTGGAATAAAAGTAATATAAGTAGAGAAATAAAAAAATACACTTACAATATGTTCACATAATGATTTTAAAATACTAACCGAATCCATAATATGATTAAATAGTTATTACCTGAAAGAGAAAAGGATACAAAGGTAAACCAATAAAGAATGGACGTAATGAGGCCATTACAGCCCGAAGTGACCATTATTATGGGCTCCTGTAACAGTGGATCTCATGTGTACATTTACAGCTTCAGTTAATGGTTTCAAAATATCAATAACAACCGAGTGGACGTGATGTATGTTCATTATAGTAATAACACAGAAATATGCGTCCCTTAAACTATCGATGTGGGAATCTCTTTTTTTACGTAGTTTGGTGCCATATGTAATATTTAAGATATTGTCAATACACACAAGTATATACACGTACAAGTACAATAACAAGTATATTTTAGCGTTTCGTTCTGAAATACCTGATTTGGTGGGTTCTGCGTATGGATCTAAATGTAAGTAACTAATATTCAAACTTATACACTCTAATAAATTATTATTATTGTATACTTCGTTGCAGAGAGATTATGAAGTAGCAAAGGGAGTATTGTCTAAGGCTCCATGTAAAAGATTTAACAATGCTCTCCATAATATTGACTTATATACTCGAAGGGCTCATCTTGCCTCACATGATACACACGATCCACTATAAAATATGAAAAGTCTATAAATATATAAATCTAAATAAATAAAAGCGAATATCATAGTTTGAGGCCATTCATCACTCAGTTCTGTTAAATTTTAAATTGGCTTTGTTCTTTTTCAGGCCTGAAAAGAATCTTTTATATGTTATTGCAACAAGAAACTTTTTTATTTATTAATCTTCGATAGTATATATATGGCAACCAAACATACTTAAAGCGATAATTCTCTTTTTATTTCCATACATAATGCTTATGTTAATTAGTGTTTCTCAAACGCCACCTTATAATACATTCCCTCGTAATTTCCTTTCCCGAAGAGGCGCAACTAATATTGTAACAAAAATCAACTAGTGAGTACTGTTTACAGGAAACCTCGTTGTTTTCAGGAATAACTTCAAATTTTTATTAACAGCTTGTATAAACCCTAAAGGTTACTGTTACTGCTCTTTAAATTTATTTGCTTACATATTTCATAGCAATACGTAATTGAAATTAAAAATAGTGCACTTTTGTTAATAATGTTATGTTTTAAAATTCTATGGTAAGTGTTGAAATGTTTTGGTTCATAAAACTAAAATAAGCATCGATTTACTAACATGAAGTGCCCCATATTTTGAAATTTTAAAAGTTTTATGATTTTTAGGTATAAATAGTTATGTTGAGAAATGAATGAGAAATGAGAACCATTAAAACAGGTTGTAATTTTGTACAAGTATAGAATAAAATACGAAAAGTATAATCTATAATGTTTTCTTCAGTATATATATATAACTGTATTTAATTTTGTTAATGCCTCCAGAAACCTATTTTTTATCGTTGGAAAAAAATTATACTTGTTATAGATTTTAGCGTTTAATTAGTTGATTTTATTAGCTGATTTTATTAGCGTTCGCGACCCCTTCACTCGTGGTGTTAGAAAAGTGTTGGTTCTGTCTGCGTGTTTCCACGATATCTCCAAATGGAACTCACCAAATAGACTTGATATTGTGATTAAACTTCATACCTGAATCGATGTGAAGAACTAGGTTGTATTATTATGTATGTCACTCCTTGGGATTAGGTTGAGCATTAGAGAGTGTAAAAACATAGGCCTTATGAGTAAACAAGATAAGAATGATAAAGTAACAGAATAAATAAATTCAGTACACTTATAAGATATTTTTTAAAGTGATATATTAACACTCCTAGGCAAAGTCAATGAACATAAATGTAATGTACCATGTGCAAGATATCTTGAGAAATATTTTACGGAATAGAAATTTAGCATAAAAGTTCCTTTCTACTTAAAACAAAAATGAGAACGGTAATGCATGTCCTACGATTTAATTTGGCTGACTGATGCATCATTAAAGTCTTTCACTCAATAGGTTGACACAATTTCTCTCTTTTTACGGTGTAAGTAAATACAACTTTGCCTTATGATTGTCTGTCAATAATGAAATGAGCAAATAACATTAAATGTATAACTGAACGCAGCCTGTTATCACATGTTGTAGGGTTGTCCTAACTTATAAAAAATAAAATTATAGAGAAAAAGAGCAACTACACTGGAACTGACATTGTAGAGACCTCATATTTAAAACAGGGACTGTTGTTCTGCGGCAAGAGGTAAAAGAGCCGCGTGGAGACCAGGTCTTTTAATAATGTATGAAAGAGATAACCTGTAAATGTTTGCTTTGAAATCGCAATCTTGCAACAAAGTAAATTGTATATTCAAAGCGGATATTTTTTAGGTTTGAACAGTAAAATTGGAGTGAAGAGTTTTCTGCATAAGGACAATTGTTTTGTTCGGATGAATGTATATTGATGTAAATATATGATTGTACTTTAAAATAAAGTCATTTCAAGCTGACCAGGAGCTGAGAGAGAGAAGGAGCTGAGAGAGAGAGAGAGAGAGAGAGAGAGAGAGAGAGAGAGAGAGAGAGAGAGAGAGAGAGAGAGAGAGAGAGAGAGAGAGAGAGAGAGAGAGAGAGAGAGAGAGAGAGAGAGAGAGAGAGAGAGAGAGAGAATTAATATGATAATATGATAATTTGTTTATTTCCCCTGCCATGGTTTAGACCAATGGTCCAATCCACCACCATGACAGGCATAAAATACACATTACAACCAATACATGAGTTATGGCCCTTTTACATTCATATTCATTTTTGTTTGTCTTATCATACTATTTACTAAATATTAACACTAATTTATATTTCGAAAAAGAAAACATCCGTTTTACACACAAAACAATACTACTATCATTATATTTTATTCTACATTTTATTACTAAAAACACAATTATATATATACACATATACAGAAATATATATATATTTATATATATAGAACAAATATATATATATATATATATATAGAACAAAAAAATATATATATACATATACATATTTTTTCTATATCATTATTCTGATTCACAGCGACATGAATTACGGTTATAAGTTCTGAATTAAATTCCTCTCAATTTATATTCTGCATTTGCATTACAACTACTGTATGTTGACATGTTAAATATGTTTGTACATACACATTTGTTTCTCTCTAAAAGTTAAAAATACCTTTCTAATAGTTGACTTTTAACTCCTCTCAAAAAAGCCTTAGGGTTTTCTGCACTTTTAGTTTCAACATCAACAGCATTTAATAATCTGACTGAATGCACATGAAAAGATTTACTATATGTCACGGTTCTGTGAATTGGAAACTGCAAGGTTTCACTACCAAAACGTGTCTCTCTAAGGTGTACATTGTTCATAAACGTATACATTTCATACAAATATTGAGGTTCTTTATATGTCAAGGCCTTAAAAGCCAAAGCAAGAATATTATACTCGATTCGTTCTTTAACCTTTAACCAATCTAAATCTCTAAAATACTGAGTAACATGATCGTCCTACCGTAAATTGAAAATAAATCTGATACACGCATTCTGTGCCCTTTGTTACTTTGCTATCAACTCACTATTCAAATCACAGAAGGCTACACTAGCATAGTCAAACAACGGTTGAACAAGAGTTTATATCAATAATTTCTTAATATTCACTGAAGGACTAAAGCACAATCCTCTAAATTGATGCAAACACTGAAAAACTCGCTTATGTATGTAGTTGACTTGCTCTGTCGAAGATAAAGTGTTATCAATTCTTAAACCTAAATTCTGAACCATACTTTGATACTCTAACACATTACCATCTATAATTACAGGTTCCACTAAATTAAAATCTACTGTATTTAACAACCTTCTACTTCCTAAGATAATTGGTTTGCATTTACTGATGTTTAAACTCAATCCATGATTGTGGCACCATTTAAAAGGTGTATCTAAATCTGCATTTATATAGTTAATTGAGTTATTTAAATCTTTTACATTAGTATGGATATATAATTGCAGATCATCCGCGTACAACATGGATTTACTAAAAACAAGTGACTCACAAATTCTATTTATATACAAGCTAAACAACAAAGCAGACAAAGTCGATCCCTGTGGTACCCCTAACGGATTATGCTTCCAATCCGACAATAATCCACTACCTGTTTTCACTCTTTGCATTCTATCGGTTAAATAAGAATTAAACCACATAATAGCACTTTCACTAAAACTATAAGATTTAAGAATAGACAGTAATAGCCTATGTTGAACACAATCAAAAGCACGTGTGAAATCTAGCAGTACCATTACAGTTAATTGGCGAGTGTCTATTGCACGCCTCACATCATCAGTTATACGAATTAGAGCCGTTTGTGTAGTGAAGTTAGTCCTATACCCTGATTGATACTTATATAAAATGTTATTATTACTAACAAAGTTACATATTTGTTGATAGGCTATTTTATCAGTTACTTTACCCAAAACACATAAAATATTTATCGCTCTATAGTTTTTGCACTCACTCGGGTTTGCAACTTTAGGGAGTCGTAATATCAAGGCCTTTTTCCATTGCTTAGGGTAAACACTATTTAACAGAGAAAAAATAACAATGTGACACAAAGCACACTTTATATCATCAAAAATCAATAATAAGAACTTTAAATGAATTCCATCATCTCTCACTGCGTTAGACGAAATTTGTAAAATAACCTTATAAATTAAGTCACAGTTTACTTCCTTAAAACTAAAACGACCATTAAATCTATTAACAATAACTAAATTTTCATAATACTCATATAATTCCTCATTAATATTATTATTAACACCACAGAAGAAAGAATTCAAGTCATTTAGAGGAACAACAGGATCAGATAGTTTTTTTTACTCTTTTCCCACTCCTTGATCTTTAACTACCTTCCACAGTGCTTTGTTAGACAAATCAGAGTTGAAATGTCTTTCAAAATATCTTTTTCTTGAATCCCTGACTAATCTTTTTATTCTATTACGTAAACTTTTATATCTAACAAATACATCATGGTCTCTTATTCTAATATAACGTTTATACAATCTATCTCTTTGTTTCATTAGTTCTTTAATTTCGCCGTCAACCCATGGGCATGGGTTTTTCTTTGTATAAATTTGCCTCTCAGTAACATTATTATTAAACAACTCTAACAATTTACTATACATTATATCCACTTTATCATCAATATTATCTCTATTATATACATCTTCCCAGCTAACAGAAGTACATTCGGTTTTGAGTTTAATTCTATCAACATGTTTAAAATCTCTAATAGTAATATATTCCTTATTCTTTCTTAATCTTAAACTTAAATCCAATTCTAAGTAAATCAAGTCATGATATGAAATTCCGGACACTGAGACTTGCCCATAACTTCTAACTCTAATAATATCCATACATATAATTAAATCCAAGAGAGAGTCAGAATTAGGCAAGTGATAGGTTGGCTCCAATGGTAATAGATTTAAACCCAAATTATTAATGACATTTAAAAATTCTGTTTTATCATGAAACACTCTATAAGCACTTAAATCTATATTAAAGTCTCCTAAAATAACAACATTACTATACACGGGCAAGAGGTTAGATAGAACATTAAAGAACTCAAAAATATGGCCCGCTTTCGGCGGTCTATAAACTATACACAAAAGCAATTTCCAGCCAGAACAAACTTCTACTATTAAAAATTCCGGTTTCTTACAGTATAAAGGAGGCGACTTTGCTAGGACTGAAAACTTTAGGCCTAACTTTAAATACACCGCTACACCGCCACCTTCCTTACCCTCTCTATCATGCCTAATCAATGAATAGTCACTCAACTGAAAAGGAAGTGAAGAAATTTCAGGCTTCAAAAAAGTTTCCGTTACTGCAATAATATCATAAGAATTTTCCTGAAATATTCTTACAAAACTCTCTCTATGGACTTTTATATTTTCAACATTTACATGAGCAATTTTCATAAACTTATTAGAGCTCCTTTCAATATTGTTATGTCTTTCCAATCTGCCAGATTCATTATTTGCGAACATTTAATAATATGCAAAAAAAGATACAATACCCAAAACCCCTTGAAAAGTTAAACATTATATCAATATTTTCCATTTGAAAGTACACGATCAGCAAACATTTTATAAACAAATACAATAATACAATTACATAACGAATAAAAAACACACAAAGACAGATAACTCTCACATCGCTGGTACACAAATTTCACAGTAGTCTGTCGAGATCTTCATGATTGTTTATCAGCACTGCACTATCTCCCTGGTTCTTTCTCATGAAGATGCGAGAAGAGAGAGAGAGAGATAGAGAGAGAGAGAGAGAGAGAGAGAGAGAGAGAGAGAGAGAGAGAGAGAGAGAGAGAGAGGGAGAGAGAGAACATCAGCTATTTGTTAATATAGTCAACCAGGTGGTTAAAAGATAAATGTGTTTTCTTTCTTTATACATTTTATTTCTTTTACAAGTTTTATAGACTACAAATTGGAACTTTTTGGAACCCATTCTGCTATTACTGTTTCCTCTTAACATTATTATACATTACAATATTTTATTGAAAAAAGTTAACATTCATATATCGTATTATAGAATGAATCATAACCGTCATAATGTAAGTATTGAAACGTGTTAGTATTATTATTAGGACTCTATCGCATTACATCATAAATGTTTTCACTTAGAAAGCTACGGATATAGACTTTAGGATTCCTCCACTTTGTCCAAAAATAGTTCAAGTGTTAACGAAACCATGGAAGCTATCCATTATAATAGACAGAGATCTAATTTACAGAGAAATTGCGGGCGAATTCGAAGCTAAGTACAAGCAAACATTATTATTCAACCACAAATTAAAATATGGATTAATTCTGGTTTTATAAATTTAATAAATATTCGATCATCTTAAACATCTATTTAAGTAACGGAAGGACACGTAATGAACGAAACGGTGAACGAAAAAGGAAAATCCATGAGAAAACAAGAGAATAAAAGATTACATATACTTCTGTGAATGACTGGTTACACTATTCAACCATAACTCTAACTGATAGCTGTGTCTGTGGCACGAGATTGCGTTTAGTGAGCCGCGCCGCTTGACTTTCCACCGCTCCTAACTGTTTCCTTATAAATCTCAGGTTTTTTTTATCTCAGTGATTTACTTATGATATGTATGGATTCATACATTGCAAAATATTACTAATCACGTAGAAAAAGTAAACAAACTCATCTCACCCCTCAGTAACACCCCAAGTAATTATTGTCTATACTAGTTGTGAATACTACAATTTTCATTACTCCGTTGAGACTTTTTTTCGTGTTACTACAATTCTACAACAAACTTTGCACTAGTACCTTACTGCTTTTATAATAGTAGTAAGGTCAATTAAATCAGTTAAACTTTCCTATTGTTATTTAGTTAGTATTATAAACTTATAAAGCATTAAAGACCATTTTGCCCAATATGTTATATTTTTTTGGATTAATACATTGCTTCATTAAATATAATTAATTGTCATTTATTAGAATATTACTCTTGGTAGTGTGATAATTTTAACAGGCTATAACTGGTTCATGGAGCAATTTTTCGGTCATCTGTAAAATTTTCACATACATTTGTCACCTTATACGAAAATCACCATTGTGTACAAGGAAGCTCTACTTCAGCATTATATATGCACCAAAATATATTTGGGGTTATAAATAACGTTAATTACTTTGTTTATTCAAATCACGGCTATTTATCTTCAAACATTTTCGTGACTCTTCATCTCTATCATTAAGAGATTAGAAATTGTAAGAAATTTATTTACATCTGTTACTTATAATGGTCTTATTTTTATGGTCTTGGATAGCTGAAATAAAACCCTCCACCTTAGAAATTGTAAGAAATTTATTTACATCTGTTACTTATAATGGTCTTATTTTTATGGTCTTGGATAGCTGAAATAAAACCCTCCACCTTAGTAAAAATATTGAAGGACTAACAATTATACACTTTATGATTTAGAATTAAATATTGAACATTAACCAATCAGTATACTGAAATGAGTACTAAAAATAATAAAAAAATAATGCCTGACGTTATTATAACCGTCAAACGATTCCGCTTATTCATTTAATCAGCATAAGTTTACCAGGTTATGTTACTGTAAAATTAAATATGCATTTAATTATGTAAAATATAAAATAACCTTTTGGATATATTTATTAATATTTCTATTAATAGTGAAAAACAGTAATCAACTATATAAAGTGATATGGTAAGAAATTAATAGTATATAAGCAGCATTTACTTATTTACGCTTAAGTATTATCTCAATGTGGCGTGAAAAAGTATTTTAGATTAAAAACATAAAGACGATTGTTTCATAATACGTTTCTAAAGACGGAATCTTCTGAAGCATTTTAAAGGGGAAGTGAACATCACACGAATTCAATTTTGTATGAATGAATGCACACAGTCCTGTGTAACACAAAATGGATTTTGCAGAACCGAGTCTATTTGAAACCTTAGGGAATATCAATTTCCAATATCAGTGCATATATACGCTCTTTGTGAGTAGTGCTTCCCAGTACGAGTGTATACAATATATGATTATACTACTACAACATTTTGTACAAATTTTAAATTCTAAATTAAGTTAGTACTAGGCGCTACTAATAATATTTAATTGTAACAATAATTAAGACGCAAGGAACCACGTGCAGTGTAGTTTCTATTTGTCGTTTAATTATACTCAGGTAGAATATGTTTATATTAAAAGGGAGAATTCATGGTACCTGCAGATGTGATGGTGATAAAATATTTTGAGCTAAGGTAAATACAAAGTAAACATAATAGAATAATAGTTTTAAAAATTAAAAAATATAAAATATAAGTGGTAGTTATTTATGATTTAAACTTTTGATCACAGATGAATTTTTACACTGTCTTTAAACGGAATATATACTTATAAATTACTTTGAATTTAATATCAGTATCTAATAATTATGTATATTCCAAAATTAAATGGCCCCCAAAATATACTATGAATATTCTTAGAGCCAGTTGAATATATAATGCATGTTTTGAATGCTTTTGCTTGAAACGCCTAAATTAGATTGTATTAATAAAAAGATCACACTATGTAAATAACATACAATTATTTATACTCTATTTTATTAGTATGGGTAAGTGGCTCAATGGCATCGTCGTACTGATGGGAAACTGTTTTGTAATACTTTTATAACTCACATTTTCTAAAAAGCCGTAAATATTTTAAATGTCAAACAATTTATATAATACGAAAATCTATTAAAATATGTAAAAGATTGATGCATTGCTGTTTACCTTTAATAAGAATCCATTGAATCCGTTTTTTATTACTAAAAGTTTAAAACCATTTTTATAAAATTTACTAGAAATTATTGATTCGCTCATTCCACAAAAAAATAGCATAGTTAATTTTAAATAAGTTTATTTTTTTACACAGCTATACTAGATTGTTATTATAAATTACATTATTGACATACAATTTGAATATTTTAGCAAATTATTCTTAAAATTACCATGTGGAGGTAGGTGCCAATCGAATTTCATCCACAGTTGCAATAACCATTTCACCAATATGAGCGTGGGACTATACGTTATAACTTATTAATTGAAATCCTCTTTAGCTTTATTCCTACCATAGCTGCGTTATCTGTAGAAATCTTGGTTACAACACCATGCTTAGAGATCGTTCAGAAACATCGCAGTGCATTAAATTGTGCATCTGATCAGACACACAGACTGTCACTTTACCGACTTATAGGTACAACACCATGCTTAGAGATCGTTCAGAAACATCGTAGTGCATTAAATTGTGCATCTGATCAGACACACAGACTGTCACTTTACCGACTTATAGGTACAACACCATGCTTAGAGATCGTTCAGAACCATCGTAGTGCATTAAATTGTGCATCTGATCAGACACACAGACTGTCACTTTACCGACTTATAGGTACAACACCATGCTTAGAGATCGTTCAGAAACATCGCAGTGCATTAAATTGTGCATCTGATCAGACACACAGACTGTCACTTTACCGACTTATAGGTACAACACCATGCTTAGATATCGTTCAGAAACATCGTAGTGCATTAAATTGTGCATCTGATCAGACACACAGACTGTCACTTTACCGACTTATAGGTGTATCTGATGTCGAAGGGATGTAAAGGTTAGTTTTGAGCTTATTCTTAAGCGACTTTCTATGGATCTCTTCAGTCGAACATGATTTCAAGTCAAGTCTGGGACAGCGTCAGATACCAGACGCTACAATAACAAGAAGGTGAAATAGGGCTAAACTCCAAATTAAACTTTTTCCACTTTCTTCTATTGAATCCATAGCACGAAAATGTATTTATAGAACTTTATGAATCATCTGTTACTTGCTTCAACTTATCTATGTTCAAGTACATAGATTTATAATTCCTATTTGAGTATACATCACAATAATATTTGTTTAAATATACAGACTAACTTTTGAAATGTAAGCCTTTGTGTTAACTTAACGTAACTAAAGAACTGAAAATTACCAACAGCTATAACATTCAACTATCTTGATATTGTTTTGGCACAATAATACTGTTTGATTCTTTTTTCAAAACCTATTTTTATTGTATTTGTATTTATAATTCATTCATATATAAAGCTATAATTCAGAGTGTCCAAGGAACTGAGGGGTAACTTCTACCGGAATTACTTGAGAATATCTAATATGTATTATTTGATTTAAAATATCGCTGTATTCCATGTCTGGAAAATACAAAGCAATCAAGTTACAGAAAACCAATAAGTTGGCCCGAGGCAATCTGTCTTTGTTGGAGTATACACGAGATCACTCACAACGCAATATCTGAGGTCAGAGGTGTCCTGTTGGGTTAGAGATCACCAGGTAAATAATACAGCATTATACTTGAAAATGGCTTACAAAATGAATAAAATTCAGACGAATAAAAATACTTTTAGATAGATATTATATTATATATACAAAGTAATCAATTGATTAATAAAACATGTAATAACACATTAAACAATGTTTAGGTAGCAGAGGTTATAACTATGAACATCTAATTCGTATGTGGGTTACCTTGCACTTTTGTTAGCGTCATTAGGATACTTTACTGCACCGTACTAAAGCTATGTAACACATTATGTAATCAATATTTGTTTATATCTTTACTGTTTAATTTAATTTCCTGCTTATTTAGTAATCTATAAGCTTTCCCACCTTGAAACTAGTTTTTGGAACCAAGATTCTAATAGCTCCTAATAGTTTCTAATAAAATGCTTCAGAATCGTGTAAAACAGGATTATAGAAAATATTAAATCTTTGTTAAAAAAAATAGGTAATTGAAATCTACGATTATTGCAGGAGTTAATGTTTGAAAGATCGTTTTTTTTCATTTCTTTATATATGTGTATGATGCTAGTACGGAAAAGGATTTTGTTCACAAAAGAACGAGTGCATATTTTAACTTTTTGGTAAAGAAAACAACTTATGGTTTTAAATAATGAGTATTAGATAAAGCAAACATTTTGTTATTAAAAAGGTAAAACATGTTGATTAAGTTAAACGAGTAAGTTTTGTTATGGAGTAGTTCCCCCCTTAGGCCCTGTATATTGATGTCGTTCTGAAAATATAATGGCATTAAGACACACTCCTTCTGATATTAAAACATTAAACTCTGATAAGCTAATCAATATAATATATAAGCTACTGTTTATATCAAAATTTTAAGACGTTTTCAATATTAGTTTATTGAAATGTCCTTTGGGTAGAAATTATTGTTTGATTTTAAATGGCCCAGTAACACTTTATAAAAGTATTAATGTAAAATCTACACTGTTTCATAAGCTTAGGAACGTGGATATACGAGTAAGTGCAGCTTTGGAATTGCTTGATGCACTTGTATCTCATAAAAATACTGACAATCATGCATACGTAATTATTGCGTATTATTAAAAAAAAATAAAATTGTATCTCATAACAAGTTGAGTTTTCTTTATAACACTCATTGCTATGTTTTAAAATATAATGTTTATTGTGAATTAATCAGGATGAGATCTTTTAAGAAAGATAAAAATTTGGAGTCAGTAAAAACGTGTTTTTGAAAATATTATACCACATTACACTCTAATCTTCACTAAAAATTACGTTTTTATTTTTTAAAATACTGTTAAAATATCACTCTAGATTTAAAAATTAGTATTAGTATTATTTTTTAAACACTATTATTATTTTGATATTGATACCATTTATATTAGCCAAACAACTATAAACAAGTATATTTATTAAATCAGGGAGCAAAAATAATTTGGACGTAGCCTTACGTAGCAAACCGTCGTAGCAAATACGTAGCAAACCGTCAGACCCTTTTCTGTGGTTTGAAATTTGGATAGCATTGTGCCTGGATGAATTGGAATCACAGCTGATTATTACAGTGCAGGTTAAGAGGGGAGTGTGTCGGGGATATAGCGTAACTACAGCCCAGACCTCACACTATCACTAGCAATATTTAACCATCGACATTGACCTCAATGCCAGGGTTGGGTTTTACCGAATAAAGGACACCGGTATTATTTAATGAATGGTGAAAGCCAGAGTTGGAACCATTACATTTTAATCCTATACCTTACATAAAGGAGGTTGTTTTTTTGTTTTGTGTATAAATTACCGGCAGAATAACTATTTGTAATTTTACACCATTGTGAACGATCTTTGTTAGTACTATCGGATTGCTATTCTAGCTAGTTCATCTTCGCTTAAAATAATTTAGAAAACTTTATGAAAGGGATTGATTAGCGAGTTTTAGTGAAATTTAGACTGTTCCATAGTATTACAAACATTCTTTAATACATGAATTTACTTTTAACGTTTGTGTGGAATTTAAACTAACTATTCTTGTTCATTACTTTTACTATTTAAGTAAAAATTAAAATTATTAGAATCAAATATGTTAATATAGCTTCGTTAAAATACTGCCCTTTTTATCAAATTTAATATGCGAGTGTACAATGGTATTGTTCAGGTAATTTATCTCGTTATTAATTTCTAATATTTTATTTCTAAGGAGATACACTTAACTTCGTGTTTTTCATGGTATTGGCCGCACGGTATTTAACTTCAAACATTTAAGTCAATGAGGAATTGACCAAGTGTACGTTCAGCCTCTCAGCCAATATTGATCACGTATTTCATCTGCAAAGTACCAAAATTGTATACTTAAGTAATTATATAACAGTTTCAATACAATCTAGAATATTAGACTCCTATTATTTTAAAGTAAGAAAACCATTCCATCTGAATTGTTTATTCACATATATAGTAGGTATATCTTGGGATTTTTACCATCTGTCATCTGTCAACAGATTTCACACCTTGCAGTTGAGCTATAACTAATGCTTCACAAATTGGCTTGAAATTTAACATTACACATGTTCATTGTGTGATAGTCAATCGTTAGTCACTTCATAGCCTTGGCTGTTTTGTTACTTTAACGCATCGTACTATTCTTTTTTCGTACTGTCAGTTTTGTCTTTACACGATTTTCTTAACCTCGCATATCCATTGGCAATAGTCCGAATAGAAAAAATTTGAAAGTTTTTCTGAAATTTTTAGTTAGTTTCATGGAATTGTGGTAAATAAAACCAATAAATATAATCAAAATGTTTATTTACGAACTTCCCTTCGCCTCCCCCCAGGTAGATTAAATACTTGAGTCAACTAAGGCTATTACAGAATTTGAAAGAATCAGTCATAAACAATAAATTACCAAAATTTCAGGGGGATAGTTGAATGTTACACTGGGAAAAATATTACTTGTTATCTAAGTAATTTGTTTTCGACATAGATTTAGGCGTTTCAGTGAAGTTCGGAGCGATGACTGAGATTTTGAATTTTCATGTCACAAAGTTCTTCTTTGACGAAATATTTCTGGCCCTTTGAACGATGTCCAGGATAGGATGACTGGGATTTAGCATGTGACTGTAGATGGATACGGTTTTTGTCGACGGAGAATTTCTGGCTCTTCAAAAGACGTCCAGGCCGGATGACTGGCGGGGATGACTGACATCGTTTTGCCCCAGTGATTGCTTTTCTTCAACTTCAAAGTTTTTACAAGTCATGCTTACTTTTGTAGAATTTTGAATTAAATTATGCTGAATGATTAATAACCATAGTTACTAACTTCAACAATCAGATAATAAATAAATAAAACGTGAATAGTTTTCCATAATCTGTGTGGTTCGATTTGGTAGCCCTTGATAAAAGTGCATTTGTTGGACACAGATATTCAGAAAAAGAATGTTTCATTAAATTGTTATAGAGATTTTATAAATCGTTGATAAATTGTTACTGTTAAAAATGATTGATATTTATTTGACTATATTTAACGCTATAAACCCTCATAAATAATAACCAATTTTGAAATGAAATAGATTTTTGGTATCGGTCTCAATTTATTTTGTGATAAATAAATCGAATTAAAAATTACTTAATGTTATTATTTATATTATTTAACGTTAACTCCATAATCTTCCTAATTATTTATCTCCACTGCAAGATATAGATTTCACGGAACTATCATGCCTTTTATAAAATCGAAATATAAATCTTTAGCACTGCACGTATTGATTACAATTATACATATTATGTATTAATTATTAAATGTTAATTGATAATTAATGTAATAATAATTATTAATTATTATGTATTACTTAAATGATCATTTAAAATGTAAGACTCTCTTCTGGATTACAGTAGGAGAAAGTTTGGATTTAATGTGTTGCTGTTATCTCAAAATATCAAATAAAAGTTACATTAGTTTAAAGGATAATTTCAAACAATAATTTTATGACGAATGATTCGAGTACAATTGTATTTCAAATAAAATCTTTTCTCTTGAAACCATTCGATATTGTATTGTCATCATCATAATCATATACAATGATTGTTATATATGTGGACTTGGTTTGGTCACGGTCATAAAGCAAGAGTATGTAAACATACTTATTTGTAATGAATCTATGTTGTGGTAATTATGAATTAAGGGTCGCTTTTATAAAGCATTAAGAAATAACAAATGTGAGGATGCAAGCTGCTTGGGAATGCTTATATGTGTAAAAAACGATGAAAAATGTTTTGAATTAAACATAAATGTAACATTTAGTTCATATTTTTTTTTAGCTCTGAAGCTAAAATGATGTAGTTACATATGATATTTGAACAAACAAATATAAAAACACAAAATGTGATAATTTTATTGCTTGACAAAGAATATTTGCTTGAATATTTTTATAGGATAAAAAAATTATATTCTTTTGAATCCTATTTGATTACACGTTACAGATAAATATTTTAATGTACTTAATTTTTTGTAATCCAGTATAAAGTGTTCTGGTAGAATGTGATAAGAAGTTTGATACTTTAATAAAACCACACAACAGCTAGAAATGACACTAGTATTGATTTGTGACCTGAGATGACAGATTAATCACATCCATAGTTTAAGGATATAATAGGATGGTGAAAGATTTATATAAGGAAGACATGTTTCCTATTTTATTTCCGTTATGGATGCTCTGTCTAGAGACGCTATTAGTAAGAACTATTATATAGTATAAGGTAATCAGAGCTGTTTTAGAGCTAGCTATCAAAGAAAGTCTCCAGGGTGTCCATAATGATATTTATCTAGATTATTCTCGCTGCGATGATTTTGAAAACCTGATCCTGTGATGTATTTACTCGAAATGGTACTATAATGTAGAGAACCTCACAATGCCAATAATACGCTCTCTTAGATTTTAAGGCCTTGTAATAGCTGTGAAGTTCTAGTAATCAACAGCAGTTTACCCTGAAAACCAGGTTGATGTTAAGGTGAATGATATCCTTTTTAACCTGAACCTATAGGAACTGTTGCAAGTTATTGTTGAGCAGGGTGAGCCGCCAGGATGCTTTCAAAAAAGGCCGCATAAACAATGACATTAGGTTTATTGCAGAAGCCAACAAAGGGCTTTATGTTACTTTCGTGGAAACTAAAATAGGATAATTTTAGTTAATTATATCGTAACGCGGTTCATTTTTGGAACATGCGTTTATAATCAATTAATTTTATCTAGATTCCCTATTACTGATTTGACAGTTTGCATTAAGGTTCCCAAGAGACTCTTGTTATATAGCTATGAATCTACACAGGTTTTCTGTGGGTGAATACGAAGAAACTGAAGTATCAATCTTTGTTTATATATAGAGTTAGAGTCCATGGCAGGGAATACGTTGGCAACGGTGATGTGTATACAGGCTTCATTTAGCTAAGTCCAAGCTTATCTCGTACCAAGATCGCAATATATTTTTAAGAGCCAAATCCAAACAGAAGCCTTAGTTTTGATAAACATTGCGGAACTAGTGAGGAGACAGCATTTCCCAATTCTAAGGTATGGTGCATAGAATCGATGTAAGCATATAGAGATCTTTGACCTTGCCGAGAAGAATCATTGGCGCAGGGATGTTTATTGTCTAAAATATAGTCTTCAAATACCAGACGATTTCCTACACTTATCATATTATGTGACTCTGAAGAAGTGGAATTTTCTTTCTATCGAGACTGTGGATCAACGTGAAGAAAAACTAAACACCGAAACATCAACAGGTCTAACTTCCAAAAAACACCACCGTCCTGAGAGTGCTGATCTATAAAGCACTCGCCCCAAGAAGACAATCAATATGCCGATACAATCCGCCAAACCCACCTGCTTAGCCTTCTGGCAAGAGACTGACCATTGCAGTCAGGAAGGAAGTAAACGGCGTGGAATAGATGCCAAGGCACAGAACTTATTCTTTTGCCCTTACGGAGACAACTAGAAGATTTGATAGCCCTCTTTGCAGAGGTACTATATCAAATAGTACAATAGCCTCTCCTTTAAGAGGGCTAAGTCTATTATTTAGAGCAACAAATCTAAGCAAACCTATTACTCTTAACTTAATATTTACAAGTGTTTCTCTGTTTAGCAGGCCTGATAAATAAATCATGAAAAAACGGTAATAAAATTTAATTACTAAGAATGTGTAAAGATAGTAATATTATCATGGATATAGTTATGTGTTTCACACGACATGGACTATTTAATGGTTAGTTTAAAATACAGTGTTATTGCATATGATAACATTAATGTATCTGTAGTAGCTTAATTAATCATTGTAATTTACTGGTAAACTGCAAAGATTGACATATGTGTCATGAATTGGGTTTAGCAAGTAAGTACAATATGTGATGCCCGTTACATATAATCACATATGATGTTTAATACATTGCGTCACACACACACACACACACACACACACACACACACACGCGCGCGCGCGCGCACATACATATTGAATACAAATACATATAGGTAAATAGATACAAACTACTGGATTTTACTTACATCAAATTTAAAGTGAATGGGTTGTATATAATTTAACTTTTAAGTATCTCAAAAAGAAAAGTGCGTTAAATTTTACTTTACTTTCAACTAAAATTAATACTGAAGTAAAGTACTAAGTTATCAAAAGTATTTATTTCGTAACAGTAATTAGTTGGCAGATGAAACCCTTTTTTATCTTATTATTCTTCTATCAGGTTACATTAAATGATACACTGTACTATATGAATATTTAATTGTGGTCATACTTCAATGGCCTGTGTCTCAGGTGATCGAACTTTATATATATTTGATAGTTTTCAAGCTCAGCAAATACTCTCAACAATTTTATTATATATTACTTACAATAAAATTATAATTTACAATCAAGTTATAATTATGATATTATATTATTGTTTATTGATAACAATAATTGTAATTACTTAAGTTATTCAAAAATGTATTACTTTAAAATCAAACACTGGGATTAATCTGGTAACTAAACAGGACAAATTCATTATTAGATAGAAATAAGTATTATAACAATCAAATGACGCTAGTTGCTACGCTTAAATAGTTAATATACCCAAATTGTAATTTATTTATATCCAATCATCTCCCAATAACTCAACACCCACCACATTTGAAATGTTGTATATTGTAACAATCCAACATGTGTGTTTACACCTCAAAGCATTATTTTTAATTCATGGCAGGATTGGATAAACTTATATCATTTTTCAGCATTTAAGAATCAACTTCTGTCACTTATTCAATACAATTTTCGTTTTAGTAATGTATCTAATGTGCGAATATCAGACCTACACTCGTAAGTGGCATATATCTGTTTAATGATACTACCTGAATCATCCCTGAAAAGCAATGTTGAAACTCTATAATGCTAATATTTTTTGGACTATGTGTTTTACGGTTATTTTTTATGTGCTTTTTTAGTTTTTTTAAAACAATATTGAGTATGTGACGAATCAAAAAGTACTAAAATGTTTTTGATTTTAATAAAAACCAACAAAATATCAAAATAGCAATTTTTTTATTGCTTATTCATTATATTTGTTTATTGTAAATCTTTCATAAGTCTATATAAAAATTAAAGGCGTACAATTGTTTGAGATAGAATATTGTTTTTGTATTTTTACAGTGATATGACTGTTAGAGCAGTCATATAATTATCTACAATGTACAAAACCATATTTACTTAATTGTGCTCAAAATATCAATTCAGTTTTATTCTGCGTTAATGGTAATAATTGTTATATCCAAGAATAAAATTAATTTTTAAATGTTACTGTTTTAAACCTTATGAAAAAAATAGAAAAACCTTAAAATTCAATTTGCTATTTTTTTTATCAATTTATCTGAAGTGAACTAACAGTTATTTACAAAAATGTTTATATTTTATAATATATCAGTACATGTAGATAAATAGATAACAACATATTGCTAGATTTTACTGACATAAAATTTAAGGTTAAGCTATTGTATATAATTAATTTTAATTAATTATTAAAAGAATAGTACGATGCGTTAAAACCCCTAGTAACGAAATATCCAGTTTATGCAGTGACTACCGACTGACTTATTACATAATAACAATCTTAATGTTAAATTTCAAGGCAATCAATACTCATTTTTGGAGCACTGGTTATATTCGCTACAGAAAAAGTATGTGATGGTAAAAATCCCAAAATATACCTAATATGTATGTGAATAAACAATTTAGATGAAAAAGGTGTATATTAAATTATAATAAAATATGAGTTGAATATTCCAGTTTGTAATAACATTTTGGATAAATTTACCTTCGTCTAATTGTATTTTTTGTGTGTTATATTATTTTAGGAATCGATACGACAAAGATTATATATAAAAAATTAGCAGTCGTGGGACTGCCGATAGAAGTGAAAACGGAACTATTAAGTTGAGAGTAATTAAAACTATATGCAAAAATTATATGAAATGTTTTATGTTTTATTTATTAGTGACATATGATGGGTTAAACAAATCATGAACAAAATATAAGTACAAAGTGGTTGAAAAAAATTATATGAAATTTTTTATGTTTTATTTATTAGTTACATATGATGGGTTAAACATATCATGGACAAAATATAAATACAAAGTGGTTGAAAAAATAATTAATATACAATTATCTTAATTATACATAGTATTTATATTTACACGAATTTCAATGAATTCAAGTTTGAACATTATTTTCACTATTTACATCATTGTCATCATTAATTTCGACAATACTTAGATTATCTGTTCGTTCAATCATTTCATTGTATTCTTATAAAGGTACAATAGGTTTATGGTAACTGAAATACAAAATAAAAATGTTTGATTGAAATTTATCTAAATATCGTATAAAAAACAGCATCGATAGTCGTTTTATACTTTGTTGTACTGACTTTTCGATCATTAGACATAGTCAAACCTAATGTTTCATTCAAAAATTCAATTAATGATAAATTTTTGTCATCTGCGAAGTTAATATTAAAGTCTCCACTTAATATCAATGTTTAAAAATATATTCGTTGTTTTCATTATTCATTTATCTGTATAAAAATATTAATATGTTTCATACTCACTTTTATACTGAAGTCAATGAATTTAAATTCAATAAATAAACAGTAATCCTTCAATTAAATAATTACAATAATATTCAAATAAAAAATTCACTTAAATAAACAAAATCCAGTACACACAAGTTGAACTTCCCACGTGGTCAATTTAACTTTACTTATGTATTTTACACTCTAATACTTAATGTACAACGCGTCACATTTACAATTACAGATGTACTGCTACTATAACGTATTGTTGACGTGACTCACAAAATTATACTTATCCAAAAAGCGTCCAACGCGCACATAATACAGTCAGAAATAGTCGATGTATTAGTGTATACGTGTACACAGGCTACTGCGCGTGCGCTAGTCTGGCTCTCCATAACTATAGATACACTATTATCATTAGCATATTACATTGCGTAGATTTAGTATTAGGCGTTTACTATATCATAAATAGCACAAAGTGACTAAAATAGAATAAAAAAATTTTCCAAAGATTAATAACGTTTCCATGGAAACCACTTTAGCATGTCGGTGACGCGAACCGCATTTTACCCTCTACCAAAACGCTCAACGCGCCTAAAGAAGTTTTCACTTAAAAAATTGAAAATATTGTAAAAAATTGAGTGGTGTTCACTGTAACATAATGTTTTAATTTGGATTTATTAATATTGCGTATAATTTGGTATAATATCTTCAAAATCTTTCACATATAAATAACTATATTAATATGAGTATATATTTCCTTTCATAGTGCTATTATAGAGCCGTGTATAATTTTGCAGACGGTAAATGATTCACTGGTAGTAAAACTATATTGACTTTGTTACCTGTCATAAATTATATGTCCAGTAACATTACAATGCACATGCAGTGAGTTAATGGCGTTGATTCACTTTATTGCTAAAATCACCTTTTTTATCATTACTGTATTCACTATACTACTCTACTAGTTTACTTTTAGACCTTGTAATGGGATATTTTTACATCATGAGTTACTCAGAATTATTCCGTGACAGTATACACATTTTTACATTTCTTGAAAGATAATTTAAACTATGTTTTCTGTTTTATTTGATAGAACGATATTAATTCACGTTTAAATAACCTTATTACTTATGAGGTGATGGGTTTATCGAAGTTCAACGATTGTAAATAATATTCAATTGGAGGAACAAATTGTATTACTTGTTTCCATGTTACCAAATCAAAGTAAGTATGAATCAATCAAATGAAGACGATGTTATATTTTCAAATGGCAGACTCACCCAATGAGTGTTCACTTTTGGCTAGTGTTTACCTTCTAGTTGAACCTGCATTGGGTCAAATAAAAGAGGCTGTGTCACTCAGCCAAACCCCATGAATTTCCGGGAGTAGCATATCTAAGCATGCTTGGCTCGTTCTGTTCTGTTTACTCTACTCACGATTATTGCATACTTGTTTACTAGGTTTGGTGCATACTTGTCTATTCGACTTACTGTTATTGCATATCTGTTTACTCGGTCAGCTGCATACTTGTTTACTCAATCAGTTGCATATTTGTTTACTCACCTCTTGTTTAATGCATACCTGTTTACTTTGTCAGCGTCAGCTGCATACTTTTTTACTCAACTCACGGTTACTGCATTCTTATTTACTCGGTCAGCTGCATAATATGATCTCGTGGAACATTTTCTCGGTAACTTATTACTGCTTTAAACATAATATGTACCAATGTATGGTTGTGTTCTGTTTATTTGACTAACAGTTACTGCATACTTGTTTACTCGGTCAGCTGCATACTGTGGTCACGGGTTACATTTGTTTAGTAACTGATTAACCTTTTAAACATAAAATGCATTACTTTATGGTTGTCTAAATTTGTAATGCGGGCTTATTTTCATCGATTGAAATGTCAAGATTAGTGAATTTACTTAAGAACTCTTTTTCTGTGAGTGATTTGTACAACTGAAATGTAACGTATTATATTAAGAGTTAATTCTAAGAAACGTAAAAAAATTTATTTCGAAACTAAATAACAATATTCCTTGTCGGTATATGTTATATTCTTATTGAAAATTAAATATTACAGGCCACAAATGCTAATATATATCCATGTGTAATTTATGGGGCTAATACATTTTTAACAGTCATAGAAATATATACAAAATATTTGTTAATTTATAAATATGTACACTATCCGACTGGTATATTCACCAACGCCCTTAAAAACCCGTGAAGGGTCCACGGTATTTAAAACTTTGATTTACTATGTACTTTATCATATTTGCAGTGTGTAAGGACCGTTACAAGGCAAAATATTATAAATTTACAATAAAACCTTTAATATTGAAAAATACAGTTTTTCCCATTGGTCGCAATCTGCCTTAAATGGGTGTGTGTGCTTTAAAAACTGTTTCATAATTAATAATTCGTTTCAATAACTTTAGCTAGTTTAGAACCATTTGAAAGAAAAATAACCCAAAAATTAATTTAACCTTAGAGTTCCTTTAATTTGACTTCTAGGGAGCTTCAATAATCGTTTAATAAATAGTAATTGCGTTGGAAACAATTACGTAGTGAATGAAATACAATAATTTAAATTGTATTGAGAAGTGAGGTTAATTATGGCTCCGTCTGTTTAGTTTCTTTCTAAGAAAAATATTTTCACATTATAAATTTTTTTAACTTTCATTGAAGAACCACCTGGATACTTTTAATTCAATAATATATATTAAAGAAAACATTAGCTTACCTTCAACCGCAATCACATTTAAGATCATATATAATAGTTTAAACGTAAGTGTGGTATTTATAGTAGCAAAGGAACATGTAATTTAATTTAAAACAGTTAATTAATATTCATAATTGCTAAATTTTTAACAAGTTATCATTAGGCAGTGAACGATCTACATTAAACAGGGACCAAGGCATGCTCGTTTGCGGCTCATTAGTTGAAGCTGCCTCTTGACTACATGATTTGTAAAGTGCTGCATTAAAACCAGAAATATAATTCAGAATGATATTTTTCTAATTGCTATTCTCATATCCGTAGCTTAAAAATTATATTAAATCTACAAGTCAAATTGTATAGCATATTTTAAAATATTTATAAACGTCTTTTGGGTTTCTGTATAGAGAATAACTTTGTTTTAAATATCACATTATCATTTCAGGCTATTTTTATAACTGCCCTTTTACTTAAGAGATAATATTCTTTAAAATTTAATATCGTAATAGAGTACTTAATAAAATATATATTTCTATAAAAACATTATTGATTGTTTAAATTTATAACATATTACCTTATCTGAATTACATCTAAATTTATTTTATTAACAAAAATCGGTTCACTTAAATAATTCCCTAAAGCATTATACACCAATCGATTAAAAATGTTAAAAAAAACATTATAAAATGTGTGTTATTGTCAAAATAATATTTATTGTTAAGTAGTAATTTATTTTTTATTATTTCGTAAGCTATCAATTTATACGATTAGTACTCTCAATATAATTATGGAACATTTAAAGGTCTTCCGTTTTATTGCCATAGATAAACATCAATTTATGTTGATAACTAAATCTGTGTATATGACAACAATTTATTACAATGTGTGTTGGTAAGTGGCTTTAGAATTAGTTTAGTAAAATTACATATGACACGGGTTAGAAAAACAATCTTTATATAATGTATGGCGTGATACAGGTATATTAATATGCTTTATCTATAATTTAAATATAAAGTCCAAGAAGGCGTGAATTCCGTTCATTAGTAATATAATTATGAGCTGTTTTCCTAAATGAACTTTCCCTATACGCCTTTAGAAAGTTTGTACAAATACATTTCATGTTGTTAGTCTGTATGAGATACTCTCTATTAAAACCTTATAGTGTATGAGGTGTGATTCTCTTATCAATTAATAAACATATATTATGTAGTATCGAAACTATAAAATGTTTACATATACAGGGTGTTTCCTAAAGGTGTTCCAATATTGTGCTATTTTGTTCTAGACGTGAAAATGAGCAAAAAGCTTCATATAAAGGTATGTCCTAAAACTTTTAGTTTTCCGTCTACCTGTCTGTATGTGATTTTTACCAAGAAAGTTATATCTTTCATGCCAGTAAAGATAAAGTTATGAAACTTTGCAGTTGTGTTGGCCTTTTTTATGCCCATTTGAGAAAAAAATATGAACAAACAGATAAGATAATTTGTTCAGTCAGATTTAAGTTTTAAAGCTATTAAAAATAAATATAAATTTATAAGTGCCACTTGGTAACAAACGCCGGTAACTCAAGTTGACATTACAGTCCTCCACCGTCACGTCGCTGTCACGTGATGTAGAGTAATGATCTTGTAAACTAACAGCCCTTATCTTTTACAGTCGTTATCAGAAAATAGACCTTTTATGGTAAATAAAAAAGATTTATGTGTATGAGAACTGTGCTTAATTATAACACAAATGCTTTAAAAAGTGAATAGGCGAATATAATTTGCGTAAGTGTTCAACCAGGCAGCAATGCTTAATCTGTTACTTATTAATAATTGAAATATTTGCAGTCTGTATTGTAATAAGCAGCAATAAATTTTACTTTTATAGATGGTTTTTTCTTTGTAATGTCTTATAAATCAGACGTTTAGTTACAGTTAAATTTGGATTATGAAACATAAATATTATTTTAAAAAGAGTGGTTAAAATAATTAAGCATATGGTTGTACTGTAATAAAGCTACTGTAATAAATGTTTACACAGAATAATTGATTACATTTTACGGGACGTTTCAAATAATATTCCCAATCTTTAGTGACCAAGATAAGATTTTATGCTACTTTAGAAAAGACCATTGGGGCGTAGCCCGGAGTGATGTTTTTAATAAGAGTAGTCCTATATTCATAAAAGGGACCCTAAGATAGTACATGTATAATTTCAGTACGATTATTTGAATAGTTTAAGCGTTAAAGGAAAACAAACAAAGGCACTTTCGCTTTGAACTATTTATTAGGAATAATATTTGATGAACGTGTATAGTTATATATTTAACAATGACACTATTTAAGTGTCTTTTTCATTAAAACCTTAATACTATTTTAAATATTTTAGAGTATTTAGAGCTGGAATTGGAACATTGGTATTTGAATTAGCACAAAAGCATAGTCTAGCGAACTATCATATAGTGCACCTTTTGCTCACTGCTTCAAAAGGAGTCCTTCTGAGTCAGATTCTGATCATTTAATGCTATCTTATGTTTGTAGGACATTTTATAAGGTGAATTTCTAAGGTTGAGTACTTACCTAACCGCTGAAAACTAAAAACGGTATGATAAATATGGCTAATCCTTAGATAATTTACACACTGTAAATGTAAACAAATTGAAAAACTGTTAATAACATTGATTAAACTCTTTTAGTTAGTATTTTTTTACTATAAAGACCATGATGGGATTTTTGACTGCTTTATTGACCAAATGTGTGTATTTTGAAAATATGTATGTATTTACATGTAACATTTCAGTACAATCGGTGGAACAGTTTAAGCGTGAAAGAAAACCAAACAAAAAGGCACTTTCATATTTATAATATTATTAAGATGCCTATTTAAATTTAGCCAAATAAAGGAAATGAAGATATTTATCACTAAGCCTATCAAAATCCTTCATCTTGATATCTGGAATGGGGTTTGGATTTCTTCTCCAGTCACATACCAGAATTAGGAATTTATTGATATAAATCACCATAATTCAAGGGACGCATGAATTTATCCTGCCTCCACAAGCATATTATAGTAAGTAAAACAATTGCTCACCAAAAATTGGTTATTTGGTTTTTTAATCTTTAGTTTTGGAATATATTACAGGGATTAAAAGTTTTATATTACCAAAATTTAACTGTTCATGTATTATTTTACTTTAAAATATTTCCGATAATTATGCACCCTTTTATTGCAGATTTTCAGTCCATTAATTATAAAAAGTATAATTATGTATACGATTTGAAGCAGTTCTGTATGAATTTAATGGATAAGGACTATTTCTTTAGTGTACCACAAGGAAATTCCCTTGGAAGAAATAAACAGGAAAGTGAAATAATGAAATAATGAAATAATGAAATAATGAAATAATGATTTATTCTTCCATAAAATTTCAAAATACAAAAATATACATAAGTTTCTTAAGAATAAGCTAACCACGCTGCCAGTAATGTGGGTTAGCTGCATGTAAATTAAATTCAAAGTAATAACACAACTTGTTGTGAGTTCAGTTCACAATAAACAATTTAATAAAAAACAGCCAGAATGCCACTCTCTGGGCGCCTAATATAAATACCTATAATACTATACAATACAAGATGCAGAATATCATACACAATATCACTGACAGAATAAAAACGTAATAGTATCACAACAACATAAAATAAAAAAAGGTAAAACGAGTAGGATCAAGTAGCCGACATACACAACATAAGAACAAAAATAGTAAATAAAACTAACCAAAGAAACAAAAAGATTAAATTTTTTAACTTTCAAAAAATAGATAAGAGGATTCGTACAACACAACAGGAGCATTTACTTTAGTACAAAATTAAACAAAATTGTATTGTTGTTTTCAAAAAGCTCATTGTTTTAACTTACGAAGAAATAATTTTTAAATTGTTTATGTCTTTTATTTCTGTAGGTAAAATGTTAAAAAATTTTGGTCCAGAATAGAGGAAACACTGTCTAAAAAAATTCTTTGTTGACTTTAGGAATTCTAAAGATTTTAAACGACTTACATTTCTTGTGTCATACCTCAAAGAATGTGTTCCGTCATTTCCACTTCTCAGGTAGAATAATTTTAGAACCTTAAACACATAAAGGTGTTGTATAGGTAAGATTTGTAGTTGGCAATATAATGGAAAAGAACTGTCCTCGTGGTTTTTTATTTAAAATTATACGTATTATATGATTTTGAAAAACTCTTAACCTATCCATTAAAGTTTTATACGAACCACCCCAACAAATTAACCCGTATTGCAACCTAGATTGAATTAAAGAAAAGTAGAGTGTTCGTAATAAATTTGGATCACATAGGCGTCTTAAAAAGTAGAAAGTTCTTAGCGTATGCGAAATTTTTCGATGAAGATTAAGAGTATGTTCGCTCCAGTTTAATTTGTCATCCAAAATTAATCCTAAGTAATTAAAATCATCCACCCTCTCAATATTCAAACAGTCACAGTTAACCTTAGTGCAATTAAGAGTGTGGTATGTAATCGATATTGAAAAACAAAATCTCTATAGCCAAAATTTATGTACTTCGTTTTTTTTTTACGTTAATTATCATAAAATTAGAGTTACACCAGTTCTGTAATAAATCTAAATCGTGATTTATTTTTACGGTACAGGGATTGTGAGTCTTCGTCTGAATAGAAAAGTGCGATATCGTCTGCAAACGCATTAACCGCACCAGCAAAGGGCTGTTCAAGAAGGTCGTTTATAAAAAACTAAGAATAACGTTGCAGACATTACAGAGCCTTGAGGGACACCTGTCTTAATAAGCAAAGGTGGACTAAATTATTTGTAACTCTCACCTGTTTGGTATCTATTCGTAATGAAACTCTTAAACCAGTTCAGGGAACGCCTCTAATGCCAATTGATTCCAGTTTATTTATTAGCACGTTGTGATTAACAGAATCGAACGCCTTTTCGAAAATCAATGAACAAACCAGTCACTTTTTTGTTTTCATTTAGGCTACTGTAAATTCTGTTTGTTTACGTTAATAAGAGCGTCTTCAGTGGATTTACCTTTTATGAAATCCATATTGATTGGTATTTTAAAACAATATTTCTATTTAGGGTAATTTAACAGTCTAACATTAACTATTTTTTTCAATGATCTTCGAAAATACAGAAAGAAGACTGATAGGCCTGAGGTTATCCAGTTTAATAGATTTTTCTTTTTTGAATAAGGGAACGGCAATACTTGTTTTCAATTTTGTAGGAAATATACCAGTGTACAAACTTAAATTAATTAGGTTTGTTAAAAAACGGGGACAATATATTCAGCAATATTCTTGATAAGTTCAACAGAAAATGAGTCGTGTCCAGTTGAACGTTTGTTTTTCAAGTGTTTTATAACAGACATAACCTCGTCTTCAGTTGCAGGTGTCATAAAGAATGAATACCGATAGGCTCCGAGATGTAGGTGGAATGTCGCTAGGCACAGCTGTTGTCTGACCTTGACCGCGATAATCAGCTGATGCGATAAAGTGTTTATTTATAATCTCGGCTACAGCTCTCACATCAGTCTCAACAGTGCCATTATCTAACATAACCTTATCAACAGTTTTGTTTATATTCCTTCCTGTCAGGCTATTTATAATTTTCCATTGTTGAGCAGAATCTCCACTACAAGCGCTAATTTTGTTAGTGTAATGTTGCATTTTTACGAAGTCCTATTTCATTTTTTAAATTATTGCAAAATCTGTTATAATAGTTTTTAAAAGCACTGTCATAAGGTCTCTTTCTAAATGTTCTATGTAACTTCCTTCTTGTTTCTATTTTATTAATTAACTGAAGTGTGATCCAAGGACTGGTAAGTTTTGCTTTACTTAATTTACTATTTCCATTACTGCATGCACTGCTGCTACTGATAACATCAGATAAAATACCTATAAAAGTATCGTAGCTTGAATCTACATCCCTGGATCGACAACAATCACCCCAATTTATATTCATTAACTTATGTTTAACCATATTATAGTCTATATTATTCCTAAAATTTATTTTTGTTTTTTCATGCATATTACTTAAAGTACAATTTTTCTACTAAACTAAGACCTAACATACAGTGATCGGTTATACCATTATCAAACACATTACTTCTAAATATATCTATTCTTCTGTTCTTAATAAAAATGTGGTCAATACAAGAGCTGAAATACTTGAATATTCGTGTAGGTGAATTAACCATTGAAAAAAATCCAAAACTGTCCATTAGGCTCAAATAATCTTGTGTATTTCCGTTATTAATCCAGTATATTTAGATTTTATATCTCGCCTATATATATATTGTATCATTATTCAGAAGAGGCAAGATATTTGCTAAGTCATCAATGAATTCACTTTCTGAGTACTTCTGTAATCTATATAAACATATTAATCTAAAAAAATAACCTAAACAGCTTACATTTAGAGACAACAAGTCAAGCAGTAACCATATCCATTTCAACCTTATCAACTACAAAACCATTTTTCAACACAGCACACTACTCCACCGATCTATATGTGTTGTTACATGAAGCAAAAAATTGGTAACCTGGAATATTATAGAGATGGAGTTTCGTCACTTCCAATCCAGACTTCACTCAAAATAATAAAATCTAATTTATTCTGAATTTGGCTAATTTTCTGCAAGTAGAGTATTAAAGTTTTTTCTAAGGCTTCTTATGTTTGCGTATATTATATTGAAGCCTGATTTTTTATTGGCACCAAAGAAGTCTTTAAGAGACATATTATAATCCTGATTGTTTGTATCCAACATCAAACAGTTAGTGTAATATTAGTGGAACTTAAATAAGTAGTAACAATATTCCAGGTTAAAACAAAAATATAGAGCAAACCCCAGAAGTAATTTATAAGTCTAAATTTACTTATTAGATAACACACAACATAACATTTAAGCTTACTTGAGTTTTTCAATGTCATCATTGGTTACAATCTTCTGGCATTTTTCCCCTTCATTTTCCTAACAAAAAATTTTCCATCTCTACTTCCAGGCGAACTTGTAGCCCTATGTCCTTACATTTTATCTTTAGCTTTGATAAGAACCTTTTTGTTTTCCGGGGACAGATGATCACTGATGAAGACCCTTTGATCGGGAAAAGTTTGATTTACCTGTTTAGCACTTAAATTTCTCTTTTCTCTGTATTTGGTAATCCAAGTGTCCTTTAAATGCCTTCCTTTGGAACTGGACTATTATGGATGGTGTTCGCTGCCTGCTGTATTGACGGTATGCGGTGGGAAGCCGAGATATGACTATCTTCCAGCTCTACGCCTATCGTTGGCTCACATCCTTCAGTATGTCGAGTATGTTTTCATTAGCGATGATGGTAATCCGCTGATCTCTTATATTATTTTTCCTAGTATACTGCTCAAGAGATCTCACTCGGTCCTTGCAGCTCGTATACATCAGAGGTTAGTGCTTTTGTTAATTACTTTAAATTGCTCATTTTCTTTCCTTACCAAGGCTAGTTCATTTTTAATTTTCTTTCATGATTGGTATTGTAGAGTCTGTTTTATCAGACATAAACTCAACTGGATGCACGGAGTTCACTCATCTCCTTTCTTAGGTTGGCAAGTTCTTCAGAGATCTTAATTAGGCAATCAGTATCAATGTTTAGATCATTACTCACGTTAGGTTGGTCAGGTTGAGATGATCTGCAGATTTTACACTTCCAGTCCTTGTAAGACCTTGTCTTTCTGCCCTCTAGATCAGTCCTTAATGCACTTTATATGAAACTAACCTCACAACCACCGGAGCACATAACCTCACTTCCATCTTTTGATAATTGATCTTTACAGACGCCACAGATTGATGACATTTTACTTATTTTACAGTTATTATCCACTTTAACAACGTAATAAAACGATATTAGTGAACAAAACTATCAATTGCAGTATATAGAAATGATTATTGAGAGCGAGGCAACAGAGCTGTGTTGACTGCGCGGCTGCCTGAGCTGAACTCGAGTCGTAGCTTGTTTTCATTAAGTCTTTTTCTTTTAAGAGGCCCATACTATATAATTTAAACATATAGGCTATTATTTATGTGTAATAATAGATATACTATTACGTTAAGGTTTACTGTAATATATTGTGGTTTCATTTCATATTATAACCTAACCTTATAGTAAATTATGGGTCAAAGTTGGAGATAAGTATGGTTTTGATTTACAGTGTAAGAATACAAGAATGTTTAATCTGCATTTCTAAAACGTATGTATTCTATATATATATACACACACACAGGTAGATTTTTACAAATCAACAATTATGCAACCTGTACTGTATACTTGAAGGAAACATACAGAATTTGTTTCTTCTGATGTGTTTTCAGGAGACAATGATCCGCATCCGTTGTTCTGACTCTGTGGTTGTTTCCTTATTCCTTACAGAAACAATTATTTTTACTATTTATATTAGGCTTAAACCATATTGCTTTTATACTACTTGACATTTCTTTTGTATTTTATCCTACCTAAAATTCTGCTTCAAGAATATTCTAAACACTAGTCGAGTAATCAAGGGAACATTTCTGATTGTGTACAGGGTAATCCTTTTCAGAGTAAGGATATAAAGTGTTTAAAACAATAAGTTTTAACTAATTTATTTACTTTTTCTCAATATATCCCTTATAAAAATCTTTATAATTTTACTTGATATGAATTTATATTGAAAATAAGGTAAGTTAAACATCACTAACCTGTCCAAATCTGAACTATTGTTGTGTTTCAACTTTTGTAGAACTGTCATACTAATACCACATCAAATGATTTAATCCTATGTTATACTTTCATTAAAAAGTAGCCTTTATTGCACTCAAAACTTATAAGCAACATTTTATCTGATACAAATATGACATAAATGATATTAAATTCTATTATTTTTAAATTTTGGTTTCGGTTGTGTTTGTTTGTTTCATTAAAACGTTGGTGAACTTGAAAATTAAAACACGTACACTGGTTTTTCTGTTTTTATTAGCTTTGAAATACTTGGAAGAAATAAGTAACTCTGAATTCCAATTAAAACAACATGTAAGCTTTACGTAGGGGTTAATAATAATTCAAATGTAAAGTAATTGTTTACATTTTTCCTACTTATTAAGTATGCAACAGCCCTGCATAAACCTACTATAATAAAATAGCCTGCATGCCATCAAATTTTGCTTTCTGTTTGCTGTGCTGTCGTATTGGGTCTTACGTAAATTATTTATCCGATCATCAGTGCTGCTCGCTACATTTTTTACCATTTAAAAATAATCCTGCTACATTTCTTGTGTGTTAGACCTTTGCAATGATCATACACTGGCAGCGCCTGCTTGTTTCCTCGGACTTCAATCTTAACGAAAATAATTTATTTATAAATTTTATTGTTTGTCCTATAGGGTTTATAATCAACGACTGTGAATCACACACTTGTAATAAAGTCAATTTTTTCATCAACATGCATAGAGATATTCACAGCATGTTTCTTTGGAAGGGATTTATAATTTTCCTTTCTTTAATAAAACCTGCATAATAATAAAGTGATAAATAATAGATCTTAAAAATATGCTTAAACGACTACCGGGTATTAAAAGAACTCATCACAAATTGCTTATTTTTAAAAATACTACTTTTATAACGATATAATATGAAGGTAACAAAACCCGAAATAGTATAACCTGTATCTAAACACTGCCTGTGTTCTACTTTCCTTTCAATTCTCGTGAACTGCTTGCCGACAGTGGACAATAGCTGCCAACAGCCAACCAGCTGACAAGACCTTATTGATCAGCCTTTGTGTCCGATCATGGAGACACTGCCACAACAATACCGATATTACATTTGTTTAATACTTCTTTGTCCCTGTTAACAATGCAGCACTTCTTGGTTTCATGGTTTCATGGAATTATAGCCTTTTTAAGTTTACACGAAATCATTATTTACGTGGAATAAAATGTTTTGTGATGTGATAATGGTTTTATACTATATAAAAACAAACGAGGTCTAAAGTGGTTAGTGACATAATCAGATTTTCCTTTACAGTTAAATAATTTATCTGGGAAATATATAGGACGTGAGTAAGTTTATATATAAAAATATGTATTTGAATACGCATAATGTTTCAAAATCATTTTTCTTCCTCCCTTTTTATGCCGATAAAGAGCCTTGAACCAAAAAAATGAATAACATTAATATTATATAAAAAATGCACTACTCGACGGTCATTGATACGATACAAATAATATATGTAAATTTATTAATATTTTAAAAGTAGAGTTTATAATATGAGAACTGCTGCCCACAGTTATATAATTAATAATTATCTCATACAAGGAATATTAGGATTGACATGTTGAAGTTTATGGGATTTTTGGAAGTGGATTAACACATACGAGTTATGGTAAGAATGGTTTAATCTATACGACGCTGTCGCACATTTGACTCAAGGCAAATGTAGCCATATTTTCTAAAGACATGAATAAAATGCCACAAAGAGGCTCAAAACGAATGATTTAGATCCTTTCGACATCAGAGACACCAACCCTACAAAATATATTGCAATCTAGGTGAAGAAGCATTTCTCAACTGGTCCAATATTGAGTGTTTTTAGACGTAATCTCAAAGTATGGTGAAGCAACCAATGTTTCCATACATAACATAGTTATAGTGGGAAGGCTTAAGCATTGTTATTGCTGTGTTTATCCCCATTTCATCTTTCTCTTCATACAGCGTCTGAAATCTGACGCTGACACAGACTTAGTCTATTCGTACTAAGAGGTTCTTAAGTCGGTAACGAAGAAGCTTATATCGTAGGTATAAATTATGTATGTTACTTACACTCTTTTACTCAAAAACCTTAATTTTCAGATACATTGAGTAACATTTTAAGGGTAGTTACAACCTTTGTCTGATCCTTTTAATTGTTTTAAACTTCATTCAATTACCTTTTTTAGAATCAGTTTAGTATTACTTACTTAGTTAGAGGCTTAGTGGACTATTTTTATTTTTTCCATTACGACTGATGGTCATTACTTTTATTGTTCTGATTATAGTTTATATTAGAGATGTAGCCTTGAAAAGTGTTTTATAAATATGTATAATACAATATAAATGATTTCGAAATGTACATAGTAACAAAATTAAAGTTTACAAAAAAGTGTTAAAAGGTTTATTTATATTGTATTATACATATAGTATATATATTTTTTACATTTTATAGTTATTAGTGTATGGCAAAGTGCTAGTACTGCAATGTTTAAAATTTGTTTCGTGTCACAGAAATATCATATAATAAATTCTTTACCATATAATAAATCTTTTTATATGTAATGTACATTTTTAACCTGGAATATATGGTACATACTCCTGGAAATACATATCCACTAACTTTCAGTACTCTTAATTGTATAATTTTAACGAAACAGTTATCTTAAGAGGTGTTCGTTATTTTAACAGTATTTTAGTATTGATACGTCAGCTAAAAATGAAGCTAGAATATAAGCTGAATATATCCTTTATAAACGTTGTAACATTAATTTAAAAAGCAAATATCTAAAAATGTTGTAAGCTTTTTGTTTGTTTACACATAAAATGCAACAAATAACAATAACAACCTATTTTATTATTTATTTTACATAGATAAAAATAAGTATATCCCACTAGAAAGAACATAGAAATGTTAATTATAACACATATGATTATTGCTGGAAGTATTTAATCTCATATGTCAATTTAACTTGTAAAATCTCCTAGTATAATGAGTTATCCTCTTACCTCAGTTTTTCATATGAAGCAAAAACTAGATTAGGTATTCAAATTACAACGTGATTGTGAGATACACTCAAACGGCATAGTTTACATTGAGTTGTAACATTCTGAAGACAGGAAATCATTTCTACTTTTATAGTCATTTGTTATATATAGATTGCTCTAATTCCTTATTTTTGACTTTATCATATGCTATAATACACCTATTTAACAATACAATTCAATTAGATCTACAAATATGTATAAATATGGTATTCTTTAAAATAATTTTCGTCGAGTATAGTTTAATTCTAGCGATACACAAACGTACACGATAATACTATTTAAAATAGTATTTGACAAAATAGTTAATATTATTATAAATAAATACCTAATAAGTTAATCTGGTGGATGATCTCAGTAATTGGTATATATAGTGCTTAAAACATCGTTAAACTGAACGACAATAAACTCGAAAAAGTGTTAATAAACATTTTTATGAAGTTATAAGGCGGAATACTTGTAAAAATTAACCCCTTTGTTAAATTAAGTGTTAAATGGATGAATAATTGAGTTTAGTGCATTTGACGTTACTTTATAAAACGACGTATTTCATTTGAAAATTCTTCATAAATGAGATTAATTGGACTTTTTAATTTTAATCGTTCCTTGTGACTTCAATACAAAAAATACAGGATCCATTATCAAGATACTATTATGTTCATGTTTGACAGCTTCACTCACATCAGTAAATGACAAATTCTACGATTCTATTCCGTTTATACCATAACTTATATAAAAGCATATAAATATCCTAGATATTTTTCTATAGATGAATATTTATCTTGGGCTAGTGCTAGTTCACTTCTAGATTTGTCGCAAGATAATGGTAATTTATTTTCAATAAATACACGATCTTGATTAAGGTTTAGGAACTAATTATTATTATTGTTACATTTCATATCAAGCAAGGTAAAAGGCATTCAAGAGAATGTTTTATTGGAAACTTAAATTTAACTGTTTAAATAAATATAAAGTTCGTCTGGTGTAACCACTGAATCTATAAATAAAACCTAATAAATTAGCCGTTCAGATTTAATGTATGTCTTCATTTATAGTTAGTTATATTCTATATTTTTTCAATTATATTATGATAACATTCTAAACTATTGATATTATACATACAATTTTAATAAATGAAGTTTAGGATACTGTATACTTGTACACAAGATATACACTGTTTGTGTAAGTGTTATTAATCAAGTATTTTGCATTGAAAATGTATCAATAAAAAAGTATTACTCTATATGACCAGGTAAAAATAGCTAATTGTAAGTTATAAGAGCTAGATTAAACAACTGTATTTGTATAGTATTACGACTCAAGTTGTCTGAAAACTATAGAATAAAGTCAATAATGCTGTCCCTTTAAACTTGTAGAGGCTAAAAATACTGACATAACTAATGTACATAAACAAATATAAGAGAACATTTTTAATGATGTTTAATTTAATAATCTACTTAATATAATTAAAGTTTTTAGGGTTAAATTTTATAACACGCTTAATTGTAATGAAACACAAACCACGGCAGGACTAAAATTGTCAGAATAGACTTTCTATCCTTAAACACTATGATTAAAATGCTGTACCCTTTTCCTAGGGTCTACTGAATATGTAAGCTTTACAAAGAAATTTAAGGGTGTAATGATTAATATTCTCTTGAATCGTATTTTAGCACAATGATTCAGATATAATGCTAGTTAATATTTAATGACTTAATTTATTTCTATAATCGATGTTATGTTGAAAATGGCTAAAACAAGAAGCCATTATTAATTTTTACCATTATTTAGCATTTTAAAATGTTCAGGAAATTTAAAAAGAAGCACTCAAACTTTCTCTCTTGAAGTTTTTGGATTGTCACGTCTTGCTTCCTCTTCACCATAGCTATTCGAAAATGACGTGATCACTTCCACTTTATGATGGGCGATTTGTGCGCGGGCCGCTGTTTCCCGATGCTTGTCAATCTTAAAATCGTTTTTACTACTCTTGTGTTATACCAGTAGCCGTCAGTTGAGGGCCAATAAAAACAACAGGTATATTATGCTAATGAAATCACGTTATCTTTGACAGTTAGATGTTTTCGGAGACGTCGAGAGATAATCAATTCTATTTTCTTAACTTTTGATTTTCAACGGGTTTGGATGAACGGACGTTATTGTCAAGTTAAGGAAATTAAGATCAAATGTGTGTCAGGTGCAGGATCTCTCGCCTGTTGATTAACTTAAGTAACTTTATTATGCAAAGTGATAACAGCTTCGTGTCTATTACACAGTCCCGGGCTGCTGTGAAGTAACTGGTTTTGTACGTGACAGTCTGCTTCTGTGTAAAATGTAAATTTTCTCTCACTTTTAGCTTAGAAGTGTTAAGGCTGTATAGTAATAAAGTATAAACAATTATTTCAATTACAAACAAAATAAAATATCTTACATTTTTATCTTAGTCACTATATGTAATCAAACAAAACTTTAGCTAAAGATGAGATTATAATCACCTGAAGTAAACACGGTTTCCTATAGTTTTAAGTATATAATATTGAATAAAATATAACATAACTGTTATATAACAGTACTTCGTGGATTTATAATATTATTCTCTTTTTGTTAAATATACTGAAAATATATTATCATAAAAATTAATAAATATACTAAAAACATATTATGAAATAATCAACATATGAACAATCTGTACCGTGCAATTTTCAATTCTGTACGGCGTATGCAAAAAATATCAATTTTTGAATATTTTATAAAATTATAAAAATTATTTCGTAGAGATTGTGAATATTATTATAATAAATATCCCTTCTGGCAAAGCTCCCACTTTTAGATTCTAGGACAGGTGTACAATGTATATTGTACACAACCTATGTATATGTAGACAACCTATATACAGGTGTATATAGGTTGTCTATGTATATGTGTTACAGGTTAGTTATGCTCATATATGTAAAGTCTAAAGAGTGACATGAGTAATGCTGTTTTAAGTATATATAACACCCAGGTTTAGTGTTAGAGAGGGCTTCTTAGCCCTAACTTCGCCTGGTAAATAAGACATTCTTTACTTTTATATATATATATATATATATATATATATATATATATATATATATATATATATATATATATATATTTACTGTATATATATCATCGTGTAAAGAGGTGTAGCAAAGTATGTTTATCTCATGTAAATATGTAGACAAATAAATACATGTACACTTTGTATTAAAACTCTCCAAACACGTAGCTATGAGAAATACATTAACCTCATTGCCAAATATGTGATTCAAAATTTTTAAAGGCAATTTGTATGTGAGGTTAACTGATCTATAACAATAGATTTACTTTCTCTATATTTAATTCAAATGATTGATACACACTAGGAATATTGTGGTTTAGCTTTATGAATTTCTAAATCATATAAATGACAGATATCCATGATAATCCTCTATATATAGTTTTTCATAAGGAAACGATCTACTTATAAAAATGTAGTTATTAATCTGGTTTGATAAAAACATTATTTGTTGTCTTTATAAAAATTGGATTAAAATATCTCAACTGTAATGAATATATATATATATATATGTATGTATAGAATATATATATATATATATATATATATATATATATGTATAGAATATATTTATATATATATATATTCAGTAAATAGTTACCCTGTGAATAAAATATTTAAGAACGAATACAAGGATTTACATAATAGGTTAAAAGGGTCCAACATGGAAACTATCGAGCACACTATGGTTCTACCATTAATTAATTGCGTATAATTCCACGCATTTGGAAAATGTTTGCTACTATGAATTAGCAAGCATTAGCTTGTCCCATAAAATATTTTGAAAGAAATTGTTATTATAAATGCTTTTATTCTGTTAGGGATATATATATATATATATATATGTATAATTTCAATAAACGTATAATTTCAAACCAAGAATACGTCTATTACTAATTATAATTTAAATTCAGTTCTTATGGACTTGTAATAGCGTACAGATATCTGCCTATTTGAATGAGTCTCAGTAAAATTACAACGTTCATGTTATCATATAGTTTTACTCGTATAAAAACATATTAAAAGTTGTTAATAGAATGCTTAGCTGACATGAAAATTAGTTTTGTGTTCAGAATTGTGCAGTTATTCTTTTTATTTCTGTTTGGGCTTCTGAATAAAGTATCTTTTTGATATATTGTAGTTATCTCCACATAAATAGTATACCATTAGTTACAAGTATTATGTTATTGTTCTTTGTGGTTATTCTTGTAAATATTTGTAGCAATACTAAAAGAGCTGTCCTTGTTAGTACGATTGACACAGATAACATTGTAATAAATTAAAAAGCCACACCTTCAAATATGTAAACCAATTCTAGAAAAAAATTTAACAGTATTTTAAGTAAATTTTACATCGGTTATGGTTAAATCGTACGCACCAAGAGTTTAGTAACTGGAATTGCACTAGATTGTGTTGCAAGAGAAGTGTCTTATATTATGTTTGTCTGCCAGGACGAAACTCGTTTGTGGCCACAAGTAAATAATGCATGAGGATGGGCCAACTGCGTGCTCTCACAGCTCAGTGTAACATAATATATGACTTGAAATTAGCTATTCATTAAAACATTGCTTTGCTTTGGCGTATCCAATATTTTGTGCTACCAAGAACATTTTTTAAGTCTGGCAAATAGAATGCCAAGGGTTAAATTGCAAGTAAAAGGTAATCCCTTTAGACTATACGTGAATTGCTGATTGAAACAAAATAGTGCATAAAACCTTAACTTTTGCATACGATTTTTTACAAAACCTGTTAGTATCAACGCTGAATTGTATGAATAAGCTGTTAAAATTATGTGGATTGTGCAGTTGTTGAGTATAGTTTTTCATCATTACAGCTGTTAAATTTCTCTGTTGATTATTAATTGTTTGATTCAACATTTACGTACCTGTAAACATAAACACTGAATAGAGTTCGCATGACTAAGTAATTATTGTAAGTGTAGTCTACACAATAAAAAAATGTTTTTATTAGAAATTTCGCTTTAAAATTGAATTACGATTATTAGGAACAGTCTATGAGCAGAGGGTAAATGTTTGTTGCAAAAGAAAACTACCTGGATCAATTTAAAACCTATATTGAAATTTTCTCCACGAACGTAATCAATCGTTAAACGCATCAGTTTTGATAGATTTCGAATGGAAGGGAATTAAGTGGTTTAAACATAAAATGAATGTTTTTCTCAAATTCCAAATTTATTTTGGATAAAAACGCTTTAAAATCGGCTGTTAAACATGTAAATCATTTGCTAACATCGTCTGATAACCATTCTATAAATCTAATTTGGAGACTTTTAGTATTTTTATCTTTTTCTCAGATTTTGGTTTAAGTATTATGTATATTATGTGTGTCAGTCGGTAAGCGTATCAAGATAAACAATTATAATCCGAGAAAAAAATATCGTTTTATACTTAACCCTCCGATTTCCATCTCCGTCAAAACTATCTTGACTTAAATATGTTTTTAAATCGTCTATGGATTTTCAGAAAAGTCAGGTAGTGTGCTTATACAACAAATTTGCCTCTAGGTTCTTGTACTATTAAATTCTATTTTTTCTCAGACTATTTTTTACTTTTCGTTAAAGTAAAAATAAAATAATAAACCTCTAATTATTATGTTATTACTCTAGCCTATCGTACGATTCTTTATCTTATAATTTAATTTATTCTCTAGTTGAGACGATTTATATAACATTTTCTGTTATTCCTTTACTCGCGCAAGACTGATCTAGTGATTAAAAATATTAAAATAGGTTTTACTACATATATTATGACTAGACAGTAATTGTACAGTAGGTTAAAAGCACATAGGATCCACCACTTAAATTTCCTTGTTGCTACTGAAAGATAACGGATTTTCTAAAGTAGTAAAAAGGTGGCTATGAAAATAAGAATTGTATTGAAAGAACAGATTTTATCCTACCTAATATAATTTAGGTTTTAAAATAGTAGCGGACAAAACATTTAAATTTAGTCTTGATTTTACTTGCGCAGGCCACAATAAAATATTCGTTGGAAAGATATTCAAAGGTATCTATAATACAACTATGTTTAGTTCATTACGCTATATTTCATTATAGTGTAGTATTAAATTGGACATTTAGATGGTACTATATTTAGTAGGACTATTTCTATACAGTTATTTATGGCAGTATTGCAGAACTTGGTGAACGTTTACTTTTACTGTCCAAAATAAATTATTTTGTTAGTATTTAAAAACTTATTATAAGTGGAGATTCGAGAGAAGACATTTTCGGTGAGATTTATTCTGTTGCAGTAAGATCAGAAAAACGTTTTTCTTATTGAGAATATTTGAGAAATATTCTCCGTTGTACCATGTCTAATATAAATAAAATGTCATCCATATAATATAGTTATTATAACAGTTTTAAAGAATTCGGCTTACTTATACAATAACGATAGTATTATAGTTTACTATTATGTGCAATAATATGAATATGTGGTGATTGCAATAAGGTTTGCTTAGTTTAAATTATAAATTAACGCAATCATTAACTGTGGAACGGTATACGATTTAAGCTGTACAATTTCGACAAAGTGAAAAGTGTTCACAAGTGCACAGTAAGTTTACTAAGTGATACACAGGACTGCAGGAAAGAGACTCAGCTGAGTGATAAATAATGCATGACGTGTTTGCGATGTACCGATGGAAACATTTAAATTGGTGTCGGACACTTCTGTTATTGATATGAGTTCAATGCTGCTTGCTTGTTAGTTTGAACAGTTTTTCAAGTAGTTTATAGAATAAAAACCGGTTTTTCCCCCGTTCTAAAATGTTTAGAATTATCCAATATAGTTTATAAAATCAAAAAGAACCTCTGTTGCTACGGTAGACCGTGTTAAGTTTCTGTAACATATGTTTATTTTACTCTAAAGTAGGAAATACTTTACCAGACGATAATAAACGTTATGTTTCTACACTTATGAGAACTCTACTTATTATTAAATTCCTACCATTTTATATAAACGGATTGGTATGTACTATTCAAATAATTAATTTAGTTACGAGTACTACAGAAAATTAACAATGTTGTTTATAGAAATTTCGTATTTTTTATTTTGTGTGTTGCCGTTTCTGATTTAAAAGCCTTGATACTACAAATAATAATGTAGTATCACTCATTTAAAACGAAAATTTGTTTAAAAAACCAAATGCACTACAAACCAAAATATTCTACCTCCTTCATAATGTCATGTAAAAATGACACCTGACCACATGCCGTATAACAGGATAGCCGAGGTTGCATGCAAGTTTCAAGTATACAGCTCTTTTCAACATTTAACATATATTAATATGTCACATGTTTAGAATATCTCAAAATTATATCCTGTTATTTTTGTAAATTTATTTATTTTAATTTTTTCCATCATGGTACGTAAAAGGTCCATGTAAAAATGTGTTAAAACTGACCTAAATTCCATGTATTGACAATCATAATCACTGAAGATTCGTTTATAAAATTGATGCTGTTTTTAATCTATAGGCTAAGTCTTTTCGGGTCTGTCCATTCTTGTGATATCTTCCAGTTAAGACTGTCAGATAGACGGACAGACATAAATTAAAATTATATTGCGTATTATTACCTTGAATGATAGTCAATATATGTTCACCAATCAATATGTAATTTTGGAACAGACAATTATAAGTTATTATTATTCTATACTATATTAGGTCATTAAGATTACCGTTACAGGATTTAAAGGGTATTTTGAGATTTAAAATTAAACTAGTTTAATAACTGTATAATACTTTGTTTGATAATTAGTTATTTAAAATAACAATTTTACATTGTATGTAGATAATATTTTAATAAAGGGTTTTCCACAAAATGTAAAGTTTTTAAGAGTCATAATAAGTAGTTTCTCTGTATCCTGATTTTATTTATTAGGTAAATTATAAAATAACTGTAGTTTAATAATAGATATGCAAGTAAATTACAGGAACCTGGAGTGTTATTCTGAACTACACTGAAGCTTTTAAGAAACCTGAGAGAAGGAATTTGTTATATATTGTGTTGGTAAATCTGATGTTGTTGCATTCATAAGGAGCTTCTCTCACCACAATACATGGACAAGTTCTCCAACCCAGTGAAATACATGCACCGAAACATCAAGCATAGGGTTTTATCATATTCCATATTTTATAATTACGGAAACAATAGAATAATTGCCTTTATGATAATGCATTTTGTTGTCTAGTAACGCTCGTAAATATACCAAATTATCCATTGCAGTTTTATGTGTAATAAAATGACTAAATATTTACATTAGGAAAGATTCCGTTTATATCAGGAAGATAAAGTTAATTCAAAGCTCTTGAGTGTGATTCCATTTGACCACATAAATCTGATATAGAAAAGAATATGACATGTTTATAAACAACTACAACGCTGATTGCTTTTTTTTGTGCTGTGTAGTGCTAGTTCCATAAAAACTTTCACTTTATAAAATATCTGAGTTATTAAAAATTTATAAGAGAGTGTTACCTTAATGAATTGCTTTACTTAATTATGTGTTGTGTGATAAATGAAAATCAAAACAGACATCCCGCTAGGAGACCAATAACTGATTGCGATATTATGGACTTACAATAAAATAGTGAGGCTAATGCACAACGCAAACAGATGGAAAGGAGGGGTTAATAATAACAATAATAAAATAGTTTTATAAGGAGTAATTCCAACTCACCGACGTTGTTGTAGCTTCATGCCTGGCACACGGGACGGCATATCTAACTCGCCCCTTGATGTATTTTGTATCACTCAGACTAGTGTATTGATTCTTGGTACCAGAAGTATCAACACCAAAAGAAACTATTCTAAGTAACTAAAACTTACTGTTACTAAACACAATTTTTATAATAATTAAATTATATTTTTTAAATATAATATATAATGCAGCCAAGGAGGAAACACCAACATAAGCCTTCACTGCAAATACTGATAAAGTCATTGGTAGTATCAATAATAACATGTCATTGGCCCTGTATTCAAGTGTTTTGAACAAAATAACAAATAATGGGTTTTGCATTCAATTAGAGAAATTTATTTTGAGGATTTATATTTAAATTGGCTTTAACTGTTTGCATATTGATAGGAAATTAGTGTACTTATATACGATCATGCAGAGACTCATATCTAGATAGCCTCTCTGTATTTGTCATCACTTTCGAATTCGAAAGAATAAAACCTCACTAGGTTTGAGTAAGATTTTATTACCACGTTGGAGTATATTTTCTCTTAATTCAATAGCATTTTATAAACTAATTACGTATAGGCTGTATACGAACAAAAGCTTTACGGAGGAATGAAGCAAATGTGACAGTCGTAAAGGATGATTTTGTTTTAGGTTCATTGTGATAAATCATACCTCAGCTAAGTAAAAATAATATTTTCACTCCACGACACAGTAATGCATTCCATCAACCATAACAAGTGTTTCTAATAAGTTACTGAAGCTTCGCTACAAAATCAGGCATGGCTGTAAAGTTTAGTTTCAACAAGTAATAATTTTTTTGACTCCTAATTTGTTGTAGTACAGTTTTTTATCAGTGTTCTGTTAAGTATTTAATTGAGCTTCTATTCTGTTTCATTTATTTCTATTCTGCTTCTCTTGGAACCTTGGCTGCTCTTTCTTTAAACTTCGCTTTCGTTGTGTTGTAGTTTGTTTTTTGTTTTCCTTTCTCATTGTACTCTTAAATAGGCGAGGTCGTTATCATAATTATTTTTGTTTATTTGAAGGAGTACTAATTTATTGCTTTATGACGACCATAGTACCTAATTTGGATACTACCATTATCAGTACCGTATATATGTTGATTTGTGTTCTTAATAATTTTTACTCGTAGTAAGTATATAGATTTAATTAGGTATCTTTCTGTTAAAATAAAATCTTTATGTGAGAAAGTATGCAAATATTCTTACACGTAATTGCGTTCCATATATTTCCAACAATATAGTAAAATCAATGAACATTAATATGTGCAATATGTACAATAGATTTTGTTCACACCCAAGTTAATCTTATCACATAGAGTAATATTAAATATTTTTTATTAGGTTAAAGTGTAATAATTACTTATACGTTTATTAATACGGTTTTAATGTTTTAATTAGATTTAGAAGCATCTTTTCAACAAATCTAAGACGAGATCGCATCAGTTGGAAAAGTCAATAGTAAGGTATCCATAGACATTATGTTTATATTAACGTACAGTATTTAAATTAAGCATTTCTCAATAACCCTCAGGGCATTAAATTTAACCGCTTGCTATAAAAACAGGCTTGTTAAATTGCTGACCATAATCTGTACTCATAATACCTCAATCCTGCTGGTTAAAAAGGTATTGTACATGTCGCAAATCGACTTCACGCTGGCACCCCTGAAGTTTGCACCCATATAAAACTTCTGCCACAAATGCAGTGTCATTAATCATTTAGTACATCTCATTTACCTGAGTAAGGTAATAAAATACTTCCAACAAAATGATGGATTGTCAGTTCCGTTCTCCTGGAATACGACCAAACATTACCAAAAGTTTTTTATGGATTGCTATTATAAGTACGCTGTCGTATACTTTGGTACAAAAATTACTTTTTTAATAATGCTTGTTAAATACATTGATTGAGGAATTTATTCAATAAAATAAAATACATTATTAATTAAATTAAATGAGCTTCAATTCGTGATTAAATTTGCTTATAATATTGAAATTCCATTACTGCTGAGAAACAATGCATGGCGTGTGATATGTGTTACGTTAAGTGAGTACTATCTCAGATATAAATTAAAACAAACTAAACATCCGTTCACTGTTTTGTAAACAACAATAAAATATAGATAATTAAACATTATTTCTTATAATATGGATTTCAATACATAATATCACTTCGGATCCGATTTAAAAACAATTAGCAGATGAAAGTATCGTGATATTGAACTTGCAAAGTTTTTGAAACTGGAATTAAACTGGGTTAACAAAGTATTACAAGTTTTCATATATTATCGATGTATTCGAAGGAAATATACACTGACTTTCTTATACTTAGTATAAACAATTTTCTGTCGACTCTTTAATTTGAAAGTTTGTTTTTAATGTGCTCTTGATTGAATTGGGAGTTATTACTAACTAGCTATTGCCGGGAAAGTAAGTGTGGAAATTAAATTATATAGTGTAATATGAAGCACGTTTTCCACATACTTCAGAATAAAAGTGGCTAAGATTCATCGGAGATTTGTAGGTCTAGTTTAATTATCTTAAAAGAAAAAAGAATTGGTGGCGTAGATAATGATTTACGTGACTTTAAAATAAAAGACTATCGTATGCATATTTAAAATAACAGTAATATTTGTGACCGTAACATATATGTAAACATTTTTGTGTTGTTATTAATGTGTGAACCTGGCTGTCACTACTACAACACTAAAGCCACATCACAAAAAGTGTTCTTACCAACTAACTTTTCAATGTTTTATGTAATATTGGTATATATTGGAACATAACAACTCTCCTTAGCTGTTTATCTTGATTTTCATTTAAATCTTTATTAATACTGGTAGTTTTGTGTATATAATAATATTACTCTATGGACCATTAATATTTAATTCAAAATTCTTCTATTGGACGTTCTAGATTAAAAAATTTAAACTCTAAATGTAACTTCATTTAGACTACTAATGATTTTGTCCTTATTTTACTTGACTGAATAATGGGATAGAAGTTCTGGAACGTTGACACAAAGCATGAGACTTGGAATGTTGAAATGTATCTCCGGAGCCATTTGGTTAGCAATAAAATGGGTGTAGAGCTGTTACTCGTTTGATGATGTAACGGTGCCGAGAGGCCTCTTTTTTTTATAAGAACAATACGTAGGAATAACAATCCATCCCGTTATAGTTTAATGACGAGGTTTTCATGCATTAAAATTCTAAAAATATTTAACCATTTCAACAGTCTATGCTTAATATATTACACATTGTTATGAATTTATCTTTGCCACTATCCTTGTGTATTTAGGCATTTAAACTAATAACTGAATGGATATTCCATAAGTAAATGGCTATATACTTTACAATTTTTGTATAATGTTCGTAACAAAGTGGTACGAAAAATCCAAATCCTTAAGGAAAAAGAAAACAACATTCTCGTATATCTGCTCTGGCATTATGGACGTATTATTTCTTCAATGACACTTTACAACAGAGAACGTAGATTAATTACTGAGAAACCAACAAGTGAAGTTTTACTATGACTATACAATTTGTCTCACATCAATCTATTTTTAATACTGGCAACAAATGCTTTTTATATTCAAAAATTATAAATATAAACTCCGTAAATAAGGACAAAAAATAAATCTATATTAATAAAAAAAAAACATACTGTGTTACACATTTTATTTCTTTCCTTACAGATATTTAGTACATAAAATGTTTAATTAAGACGTAATTTTGTTAAAGGTTTAACTGGGCTAGACTAAAAAAGGATAGATCTTCTCCAACAAACACAATTTACGTTTAAGTACAATAGAAAGAAGAGAGAGCCTGTTCACAATCAGTCTATTCGATCAGCAAACAAATGAGCAATGGAGTTCAGTTCGATTGTGAATAGTTCCAGTTGCTTCTTGTTACAAGAGATTTAATGATGTTGACCTAGCCTAGCATTTACAATTGTAGTGAGTGTCTTTCAACTTGAAAAAGAATGTAACATCAGGGTGCAATTGATCTCGTTATTCGAATGTTACATTATTCTCAATTTAATGGCGTAGCTTTATTAACTTTTTCTATGAGTTCAACATATTAAATGCAAATTTTTATTCAAATAAAAAACAAGAAAGTATAAAAGTTATTCTTATGAAATAAAATACAAAATGTATATAAATTAAAATAAATACAATTAATTTAAGGATAGTAATATCATAACCTATTAGCCTAAAATAAAGTAAACCTAACCTCACACTCCTTAAGGGGGTTCGGTAGGCCCTATCCTTACAATGCTATATTCCTATATTTTATGTACCTTCTTCTCAGGAACAACTGGTTCGATTACAGTAAAATTTTTATGTGTTATTTTTTTAGGTCCTTATCATGAAATAGAGCGTAAAACATTTTGGTTTTTAAGAAAATTTCATTAAAAAAGATTTTTTTTTAAATACATGTTTTTTTTAATTTTATGTTATTTATTTTTTTTGCGTAATTATTAAAGATTTTTTTTTACATGTTACGCGCTTAAAATTGTGTATATTGGTGGCATGTACAAGTGTTTTTTTTTCATAATGATTCATCTAATACTTCCTGAGATAAAGTACATAAGTAAGAAAAAAATTACATTCCGGGAAATCAACGTTAAAGTTTTAAATATACATTTGGTCTTTACTTGGTAATATGTAACTGAAGTTAATGGCATCCTGCTCCATAACTGGGATCATCAGGATCCTCCAAATCTTCCCATTCATCTTCCAACTTCCTTTTAGCACTTTCACGGGATTGTCTGCTTCTTTTTGCAACTTCCGAGATCATGCGCTGAGCCTTTTTTAGCCGGGATATATCTTTATTTTTCATAGCATCACAAAAATTCTGACCCAACAATCAATCCCAGGTTTCTTAAATACCATAGACCTTGCTATGTTTCCTTTATTAAAAGTATTGATGGCATCATATACACCTAAGTGAAGTGTGTAAATGCTTACAAACACGGTTTTCGGTAGGCGAGTCCAAATTATTTGGTTTCACAGACTCATTGGGATTCTGTGATTTACCATGTAAGCACTTTTTTTAGAAGGTCAGGAGCACTAAGATCTTTGAAAATAGGTTTTAGCCTCTCCATTATGGCAAGTGGTAGGTGAAAATGTTTTTCATGATCATATTTTTCATTTTGGACCAATGATTTTTTATATTTACACCAACTATCACTTCCTTTCGGGCAAAGTCCATGTTGAGGATTAGAGTTACTTGATAGTAAATGGTAGTATTCTGCCCATATAGCTTGCTTCATGTCATTCAAATTACCTATATTTCTGCGTATGGCTAATCCGTAGTATTTCTGAATTGATAATATAGCAGGCATCTGTTAGTCGGTTGCGACCGCCTAAGGTTTTTCCATCAATTTGTTTTGCCTTACCTTCTTTTAGTTTTAATGTCCTTAGGCGTGTGCCCATTACGCTTTTTGGACATGTCCAATGCACTCTAATTTTGTAACTGGACAGTCATTACCATAAGGCATGCTTTTTAATACACTAGCAAACCCTTTAGAGTCGCCGTCTCCAAGATATTCAATATAGCGAACATCATAAGTTGGAACGGACCGTTGAAATATTTTTACAGGCTCCTACCACTTCCATACCCCCACTTACTCCTTGGTAATTAGCACTGCAATTATCATCATGATGGCCAGTAAACTTGCCTCTACAACGACAGTACTTAGACAGTATGACGGCATCTACAACTTTACCAGTATCAACACTTGTAGCAGTTACAACGCCATTTTGAGATGTATGTCCACGCTTTTGCCAAGTGCCGTCGATGGCAACACACAAATCCCTATTTCCATCATTTATTTTCACTGCTTTCTTCTACAGCCTCTTTCATAAATGAAAAACATATATCCTCAGCTGTAGACCCTAGAAACTCTAATGTATTCACTAAACTTTGTAGGAGGTTTAGGCAAGTTTAGCCACGCCGCAAAGAGTTTCACAAGCGATCTGGCCCCTTCCAATAGTACGCATACCGTACACTAACCTAACATTTAGGTCATTACATTTTATTGTGTGATGGGTTATCAGGTAAAGTACAGCAATTTTTCATATGAAGCTAATGTCTTTGTACTTACAACCTGAACATGTAAAATCACCTGAAAAGAAAAGTCCAACACGCCTACCGACTTTGAAATCAATTGCTTCATGGCAATGTTTACAAACTGCTATATTAGAAATTATTTTCAACAAACTATTCAAATCAACTATTTCACCTAGACTAGGCTCACCATCAACAATAGATTGGTAAGTTTATTGGAAATATTTCCTAGTTTTGCTTTTGAAGCACTAAACTGGTTCATCTAGACTAGTCATATCTTCCAAAAACATCAGCATTAGGACTATGCCTAATTTCAGTTTCTACTGTCTTCTTACAAAATACTCGTTTCCTTTTCTTGAAAACACTAGTACTCCTAGGCATTTTGAATAATATATTCTTCTAAAACACTAGACACAACACTTTAGAAAAATAATTGTAATGTGTATTTACTTTTGAGTTTTCACAATAAAGAATAAACTCATGAATGTAAACAAACAATGTTTTCTTACTTCTCTTGTCTGCTGTTTATTGGCACAATACTTCAGGTTAGCCAACTATTGAAAAGAAAAACAACTGTTTCTGGATGCTAGTTATTATAACAAATAAATAATAGTATTGTCGTTACCCATAGATACAATTCTGGTAAAAATTGCAGCTGTGCAGACAATATGTTGTATATTTCTTTTTAAATACTTCCCATTGTCAGAATTAAATAATTTTTTATGTCAAAATGTTCAGAAAACAACACAGAAAAATAAATTGAAATAAAAAAAATGTATAATTTTTTAATTTTTAACCTACCGAACCTCCTTAAGGGGATCCGCCACCTTTAAACGGCATTTTTTTGAAATTTGTGACTTTTTAAGAAAATCATACTTTCTTGTTGTACATACTATTCTAAAAATGTTTACTAATTTTTAAGCCATTCTGACATTTTTTCTAAAAAAAAAAATGCAAATAACAAAATATTCGCAAATCGTAATTATGCCTACTTTACCATAATATTAAATTTTAGTGGCTTACAATGGTTTATTCACCAAAATTGGTTAAAAATTAAAAAAGTTATTCAAAAAATCAAAAAACGCGAAAAACACGAAACATTTAACGAATTTTAAATTTTGCTACCTCATGGATTTTTTTATTTTTTTTAAACACTCAATAACCTTCTTTCTAGTTGACAATATAAAAACAGTCTAAAATGTGAAATTTAAAAAAATGCCCTAAAAGTGGCGGATCCCCTTAAAATGTATAAATTCTCATATGAAACCCCAAACTGAACAAGAAAGCCTAGGAGGGTTCTAGCAAGGTTGTACTTCTTTTTAATATCTGAACTGGTCATAGCAAAATCCGATGCGTCACCTAAATCTGGCGAACCTTGGATGTTCATCACTAACGGCAAATATCCAGATAGTGGGGTGCGAGTGTTGCACGATAGATCTAGTCTACTGTGGAGGATTACGATGATGTGGGCGGGGTTTCCTTATCGTTAAAAGATTTTTCCAGCCGAATCATGAGGGTGTATTGTGTCTCCCCACTCTCTCCTGGTGTCCTTCCCGCATTGACTAGAATAAGTTGGGATAGAACGAAGCTCACCTTCTCCAAATTTTACATGACTAAAATAGTGCCCGTTATACCTCCTCATGAGATCTCGGCAGGATAAGGTCTCTAACCGTCTTAACGATCTAAATAACTGACAATCCACAGGCAGCACCAAGATCCTTTTAAGGGTCTCTTTATTTTCTTGTCCTAAGAAACAATACCATTAGATTTTTTAATGAACGAATTTCAATGAAATTCTATATTTATTTTTCTTTCATATTTATCATTTAAGTTTTATTTCCCCTCGTCGATGGTCTAATGTTTATTGTTTGATACTTCTATTGTTGAGTAGATATTTAATCAAATTATACCAATTTTACTGTATTGCTACATTTATTAAAAAGATATATGTGGCAGAAAATCTGGTGCTAGTTACTTGCCAGCCATTGTAAGAAACTTAGCCAAAGTACATGCGGGATGAGAGAGAACTTCGCCGTGACCCGCAAGGCTTGCAACATTCATAACTGTATCTGATAACTAGTCAACATCTCTACTGACATTGCAAAAGCTCTTTACACATTAAATAACTAATTTTAGTTGTATTCTTATTTTTAACTAGTGAATACTTCAGGTTAAACACTTTATGAATTTAAAAGAGGTACTGAGAGAATTTCTTATCTAAACTGAACAGAAATTTTGGAGTAATTAGTTTTTACCTTGATTACCTTTAAGTATGTAAGCAATCAATCCTCGATTACGTTTAGATATTGTTTCTCTAATGTGTTTCAAGTATTAGATGCGTAAGAAATCATTAAATACATAATGATATTTCCCTAGTTGTACCTAGAATTCCTAGTTGTACCTGGACATTCTATTGCAGCTACATCCACATGATCAAGTAATTTGACACTCCGACTATCTTAATATTTGTACCAGTTGTGTAGAATTTAATGAATCAATCCTAATGTAACAATTTAGTGAAACGAGAGGGTAATAGATAATTACAAATGCATACAGAACTCGTTATGTTGTTTTATTTTTAATGCAGTTATGTTTCCTCGTTATCATCCTACTACTGCGAGGTTATTGATACTGAAATTGAATCTAAAACCTACCTAATCACCAAGGTAGAAATTTTGAATAAAACTACTCATTACCATTAATATAGAACAGTAACATCAATTTCTTATTATTAAAAAACAGAGTTTACAGTAATCTATTGATTTCTGCAATCGGGCAGCAATTACAGGACTTTAAATAGCCTTCAGTTGGACCTGCTCAGTTGCAGGTTTTTAATATTTTCTTTTGTTCCAAAATGATGTGCTTTTAGATGGAATTTCAATTTCAGGAACAGGAAAAAGTCAAATGGATAATGTTAAGAGAATAATTTGGTTGAAGAAAGTTTGAAATATTTTTATTACCAACTCAGTATTCGATAGTTTAGTATTGCAAGTTGCAAGTTGCATTGTTATGATGGAGTATCCGGTTGTGCTTGGTGGCTCTGTCAGCGGGCAAGTGCTTGAGCCAAGTGTTTCTTTGAAAACACATTAGTTTACAGTACACTGCTGGAAACACGCCTTATAGACATTATCATTGCCAACAGTAGGCAGCTATAGACTAGAAATATCAATGATAAATGTTTTTCAGCTGTTCAGAAAACATTTGTCTACTTGCCAGTGTTTTAGTGTTGCCATAATGGCGGTAAAATAAACAGTCTCATTGCTCTACTTTCAGAACTTAGATATTATCTTATTGTGACACCTATTTATGTAGAATAAAAACAGCGTTAGATGTTAGCAAAATCCTCATAAAATCTTTATTTAAATGTAAATTATATACGAGGGATTATTTGGAAAAAGAACAGTGTCCATCTATATTAAAAAAGAACACTTGATTTCAGGGTCTGAATCATGTTATCAAAAACCCGAGACGTAAGCTTTCGCGTGTACAAAAATTTAAATGTAATGTTCAGTTTATTTAGCATGTGACGATCGAAAATTACTGAAATCCTATTACCTCTACGATTTCATTAATTATCACCAAAGTTTAAACTCATTTTCTTTGTCACTAACCTAATTATCAAATTCTACAACACCGAGAACTATACTAGTTAACATATAGTAGAAATTAGCGTGTGAAAATTTCTTCTGGTATCCTAATACGCAGGGTATGTTCCGACTAGTATATAAAAAATACAATTTGAATACAGCCCAAACAAATCTATATACAAACGTAAAAATAAGTTTTGAAAGTAATGTCTAATTAAAAAGTAAAACATATTTACACACAACAGAATATTTAATAAATTCAGGAAAAGGGCACAAACATATATGCATTCTTTAGTTACTTTTCACTAGGGGATGTGCTCACGGTTAAATATATTAGTTTTATTATAAATATGTTATAATTCTCTATAATAAAAATAGTTTGCGAAATAAAAATTATTTAATTTTTAAAAAGAAAGAGGACGTTTTCAGCATACTTTGCTTTACTAATAATTATCTAAAATAGTATTTGTATGGTTTTATAGTATAATAATTTTATTCTTATTAATATTTTACAGCCATGCCAAATCTTTTATTTCGTAAATAGTTTAATGTCTCATTCAAGAACACGCATTGCAAGTTGTTAAAAATATACTTAGTGGGAAATATGCGATGGGATATTTTCATTTTTTAATGAAGTGGGAATAGGAAAACAAGATTATGACGGATCAGTCATGTGTACTCTTAACGACGTTCCATATGGAGTCTTATTCGCGGCTACTAGGATTTTCATTTCATTCAGACATAGCGTATATTTAAAGAATTTTGAATAAATTATGATATGTTGAACATTTTTGGGATTTATGTAAAGGTCAGTTTGTACAATATTTAGAGCGTTCCTCATCTCCATATATATTTCCTGTCTCACTTCATGAGATCCTTCAGGTCTAGATCTACTGAAGGAAGGGAACAAGCATTCTAATCTGCGTGGTAAGATATTTCCAGAAACAATTGTGGTTTTGAACAGTAATTTTATAATAAATCATAACTAGCACTCAACATTATCTAAGTTTAACGTACGTTTGTTCCTCTTCATGTACTTGTACTGTTGTTGTGTACTGTCTACATTGAAAAACCTGTATGTTAGATTGAAGACTTGAAGAAGAAAATATATATTGATTAACTCTTGATATGTCACATTCGGCTCGGAAGCTAATAAAGAATTTAATTTCAAAATATTACAATAAAACCTGTTACATTCGGACTCTTTAAAGCCTTATGATATTTCCAAGACAACATTAAAAAACCACTATTGACTAAAACAAACATAATGGAAGGGAGGATTTATGGACAGACATAACGCTTTATCAATTGGCCAATAGGAGAACGATCTTCTCATCAGATGTCAGGTTTTAAGTTACGACTCACACCAGTTTGTTCATTTCATTGCACCGGGGGTAAAAATAACATAAGAAAATATTTTAACTAATGTCACTAAAACTGACTTAAACCAGACGTATTTTTAATTATTTTACAGTAATGGTATTATGAGTTTTACTTAAAGACAAATGGTCTTATTATCAATTTAAACCAACCATCTATTGTTAGGAATGAATGGAGTTTAAGGAGTTATTACTCAGTATAAGTATGGGATTTAAGAATACTTTATAAAAACTTTACTGTAATATTTATTTAGTTTATAACTATTTTTAGTGCTTTCAGTTCTTAAATAGGTTTCTTCCAAGAACGCGCAGCAATTATGCGAAAAGCCGTTACCACAAAAGTAATTGTTATTCTTAGGAAATAGAAACTCGTCTCTCAGTTGAAATGACTGAATTCCTAAATAAATACTAATGAGCATTTGTTTTTTATCAAATACAAATTATAAAGTAATTATTAAGTATTTGTTTGATACTCTGTTCCAATAATGATCGTTACAATTTAAAAACTTATCATCTGATATTGAAGGTCCTAAGGAGTAAGCATTAGATAGAGTTTAAAATGTTTCATTTTAGTTGTACTATGATAGTTACAAACAAACAAAACGCTTAGAATCATGAAAATAGAAACGGTCCAATAACATACGTGAGAGAGAGCGAGAGGGGGGGGGGGGGAGAGAGAGAGAGAGAGAGAGAGAGAGAGAGAGAGAGAGAGAGAGAGAGAGAGAGAGAGAGAGAGAGAGAGAGAGAGAGAGAGAGAGAGAGAGAGAGAGAGAGAGAGAGAGAGAGAGAATGTCGTAAACTATTTGATTATTCAACTTTTTACTGTCTATGAAACTTCATTTATATTTGAAAAATACTGAATTTGACGATGGTTCATGTTATTTTGTGGGATTTTCCCTAGCGTTGCCACGATATGGTTAAGCATTGTGATCACACAAAAACTTTAATACTCAATGCAGTCATAAGAGAAAATAACTAGTGAAACATTAACACATGTTGCCTAAATATCCTAACACATACATCATATTTTAGTTACTTGGCAAGTATACTCTTATTATTTAAACAGTTATATTAAAACTAATTTTATTTAAACATATCTGAATATACCAATTGACATGATATGATAAGATCAAATTTAGACATTTATTTTGTATCAAAATTCATTTCTATACAGGAAATATTTCTATATCAATTATTATTATTGTATATAGTATTATATATAGTATAGTATTATTGTATTATTTTGCTTGTTACAATACGTGATGTGGCGTATTCTACCTTGTTAAGTTAGTTAGGGAGATTGAGTACTAATGCGTATCAGGTGTAGGATCACTCGCCTAACTAACTTAAGTAACTTTATTATGTAAAGTGATAAAGGCTTTTCCTATCCACAAAGACTCCGGACAAGGTAAATGAGTTGCATTAACCAGTTTTATATATCACAGTCTACCGCAAAGTAAAATAGAACCTCTATGTTACTTCTTCCGTATTACGAATTTTTAGAAAGAGGATAATAATTTTTCGCTGTAAATTAATATGAATTACATCAGTAAGAAAGTAATTAAATGGGGGCTATGCGCCTAGATGTATACAAGAATACAACCTAACCGTATGCTTTTCGGTGAACAAACGAAAACTATTGAATACAAACATTTTTATATCACAAAATACAATAGTCATTGATTAAAGTAAACGTTTATAAAGTTTTAACCTTGGCGAAGAAGAGAGATAGTTAAATATAAGAATAGTTATGATATAAAGTGTATATAAACACATGACAAATTGAAAGTAACGACATGTTTTACGTTTAAAATTATTTTTAGAAAAATTGTTTTTTATATAAAAACCTCATATAAAAATGTATTTAAATACTAAGCCATTAATAAACTAGCAACTCCATAATGCTAAAACTGTTGCAAGTACGGAACAATATTAAATTTTATATTTTCCTTACTTCTTATTTACACTAATTAGAAAATTTTATTTGTTCATCCTGAGGTAAATTACTAAGCTAAAATTATATTTTATTTGTTATATGTTTGTTCTATGGAATAATTAAACTTAAGTATATACATTTGAAATATAAAATATCCCAACAAAACCGATTTCACTAGCATAAGAACTACAGTAATCTATTTCAAATTTTATAAAACACATTAAGCAACTAACATAGTGCACATGATATACATGTTACCCAAATGATATGTGTAACTTTTGACTTAACCAATCACATAGAACAAGCATTTAAAAGTTTTGGGAAGAGATGACGTTGGTCTATAATCTGTAGGGGAAATTTAAATGCAACGTAAAGCTACAGAGTAAATTTTCATTGAACGTAATGTAACTATTCCGGTGGGATTGAACTAATCGATAGCTAATACTGTTCAATACATTACAGCAAAGGTCGTCCGTTGCTGTAGACTTTCTCAGTATTGAGATGTAGGGATTGTACTTAAAATAAAAGCTTTATACCATCATAATTTTAGTAATAAAGAACCCACACAAACAATGCTTTAAACTAAATAATTACTAGATCTTTTCATAACTTTCTCAGGAATAATAACACCTAAATAAATATAATCATACACAAGAATTTAAAGTTAATACACTTAGCGAAACTATCATTAGTCAAATTTCTATCGTCACCTCCCTTGTGAAGGAAACAGGATTTTTCCGGACATTTGCCATCGTTCAGTGAAACAAGAAAACAGTAACACTACGTTTCGAGATCTGCAATCTGATCTCTTCTTCAGGTAAAGAACTAACCTAATACATAATTACAAACTAAGTTAAAATAAACAAATCTTACTAAAGCGTTGTGGCACGCCTAAGTCAGGAATCACAACCTACATGTTGTTGTCAACTTCACTAACACTAAAGACATGCACTTAATACAAAACTATACAAAACACTAATCATTAAAAGTAAACTACGGAAACAGGTCACAATGCGTCTTCACTCGTCTACTGACCACCTACATATCCCCCATAATGTATGGCCTTTCCCAAAATCCACAAACCTACCATCCCTCTTCGGCCCATCATTAGTTCTCGTGATTCACCTTGCAGGAATTGTCTAAAGTCCTCTTGGACATCTTAACGCCATTGGTAGGAAAAACTGACTCTTTCATCAAAAATTCCAGGGATTTCGTAGAGAAGTCAAAATCCCTAAAGTTGACTGAAACTGACAAACTGGTAAGTTTTGATGTCGAAAGTCTATTTACAAATGTACCAGTTCCAGAAACTCTCGGAATTATTAAATCACGTCTCAAAGAAGACCAAACATTAAAGGATAGAACTGAACTTCCCGTGCCAGTAATTATGGAACTGTTAGAACTATGCACTCAATGCAATTATTTTGAGTTAGAGGGTAAAATTTACCGTCAAGATGAGGGGGATGGCAATGGGTTCTCCACTGTCCTCCTATTTTCGCCAATATCTTTATGGAGGAATTCGAGCGAAAAGCTTTGGCTTCAGCTCAGTTCAAACCGAAAGATTTGGTGGAGGTATGTGGATGATACCTTTGTTATTTTTTCTCATGGAGACATTGAATTAAATAATTTTTTGAATCACATTAATAGTATTTCTCCTTCCATCCGCCTCACAATGGAAGTGGAAGTCCAAAACAAGCTTCCCTTTTTGGATGTGTGTGTATTAAGAGATAGGGATGTCCTTTAAGACAACTGTTTTTTCGAAAGATAACACACACAGGAAAATATTTAAATTATCAATCCAACCATCAAAAATCTGTCAAAGAAGGAGTAGCCTACTCGTTGTTTGATAGAGCAAAGAGCTTGTGCTCAGATAAAGATGGACTAAAAGAAGAATTTAAGAAAATTGAATCGGATCTCAGAAGCAATGGATACCCTCAATTAGTAATTAATAAGTGCAAACGAACCAGAAGAATCATTCCTGAGTCAGAAAAAACAGATTTGTGATAAATTTTGCGTTTATGTCAATCCCTTATGTGCCGGGATTATCGGAGAAAATTAGAAGAGTAGGTAGAAAGTACAACATTAGAACCGCGTTTTAAAACACACAACACTCTTAGACAAAGTCTCGTAAAAACAAAACCAAAAAATGGCACACAGGATTCCAAAAACTGTGTTTACAGTATAAAATGTAGCTGCAATAGGGAATACATAGGCGAGACAAAAAGACCACTAAACGTAAGGATAAAAGAACACAAAGAAAACACGAGAAAGGGTTTCACAGAAAAGTCAAAAAAATTGCACACCATTGTTGGTCCGAAGACCATCATATGAATTGGGATGAAGCCCACATAATACATCGGGAACCACATTTTCTTCAAAAGGAAATTAATTGAGGCAACATACATTAAATTGGCAGACCAACCAATCAGTCAAACCATCAGTCGAGATTAGGCCGCTTTGGTTGCCAATTCTAAAAAATGAACTAAAGAGAAAACCAAAAGTATCAAACGGAATCGGATATTTGTAATAAACCAATGCGGAGTCACAATATGGTTTTAAGAAGTTCATCTCGCATGAACCAATAATAACGAAAGGGCCCCATTCCTGTTCCCCTTCCCTTGTAATTCCGCCATCTTGTTTTAGCCAGCGTCACGATTGCCATTGGCTAGTCCCTCTGGTCAGTCGTAGGTGGTCAGTAGACGAGTGAAGACGCATTGTGACCTGTTTTCCGTAGTTTACTTTTAATGATTAGTGTTTTGTATAGTTTGTATTAAGTGCATGTCTTTAGTGTTAGTGAAGTTGACAACAACATGTAGGTTGTGATTTCCTGACTTAGGCGTGCCACAACGCTTTAGTAAGATTTGTTTATTTTAACTTAGTTTGTAATTATGTATTAGGTTAGTTCTTTACCTGAAGAAGAGATCAGATTGCAGATCTCGAAACGTAGTGTTACTGTTTTCTTGTTTCACTGAACGATGGCAAATGTCCGGAAAAATCCTGTTTCCTTCACAATCCTTCCATCGTCAAAAATAACCTTTAAACAAAGAAGTCACCTCCTTTTTTAGCATGTACTTTAATGAACTGTCATTTACGATTAATTTATTAAGTATACATTTTCATTCTTAAATTATACAACTTATTGTGGTAAACACCACTTCTATTACAGTTCAATTTTATTTATTGTAAAAAACTCGAAAGCTAATATTTCACGCTTCCAGTATAAATAAATAGAGGCTTCCGCCAGATTATAAATTAGACTTACGAGCCTGTTTCACAATTTACTTAGTTCGTTTGGTTATTTTAGTTAGACTGTTTCGTCTTTCCTAGTTACATTGTGGCCTACCTCAAAATGTGCGGTAGACTTCACTATATAATCCTAGTCTGTTTAGGTCCAGGCAGTAAGCTTGTAATTATCCTAAAATAAGGCTTATGGTCTTGGACACATGTTTGCAATTGCAGCTACAGTTACATTCACTAAAAACATAGTTCAAAACCAAGTACATTTAATCAGATTAATTCTCGACTATCAGAAACAAGCAGTGTTCCAGTGTTAGTCTATGTACAGTTTGATAAACTTTTTGTGTTATCACTCGAGAGCTGTACACTAGATGCTTTGCTAGAAGGAGAGAGGAAGCGATTCTTGAAATCTAATTTACATTAATAGAATATCATATTTAAATAAAATCAATCTGAAATTTTAAATGTATGAATGTAAATACGCTAAGTATATTTTTATTCATTATAGGATCTTCTTTTTAAAATTTATGAGATATGTTTTAAGAAAATATGCAGTGTATTATACACTAATTAATTTAATACTCCTAGTATGTAGAATATTTTTTTTTCCGTTTCAAAATCCTTAAGAAACTATTAAATTATAATTAATTTCACAATCTAAAAGACCTTTACTTATATTAATACAGTGTGCTAAAGCAGCCTACCGTGCTGTACAATTTAAAACTAACATACACTGAAAACGGTACTGTATATACATTTATAATTAGCTTTGCATAAAAATCTAATATGTAAGATATTTAACATTTGATAAAAGTAGTTGCATATATTTCTGTATATATTTCATACTGTATATATTTCTGATTTTTTGCTTTAAGGCTTAAGAGCTGGCGTTCATTTATTTGTAATGTTAACTTTACATTTCAGAAAATAATAGATGGTCATTTGATTACAAAACATGTGTTAAATATATTAATTTGTTAAGTATTACAACTGAAATGGAAACCAAAATAGTTCAAAAAAATAAACATCACAAATCACTATTGTTTTCTGTATGTGTGATTAATAATACTGCACATGTATTATTCGTAAACTTGTAACATGTAGACCTAAGTTTTTTATTTTTTTGTGATTTAGTAGTTATCTATGAACAAAAGTGTGAACTGGTAAACGTTAAGTTTCAGTTTCATAACGTTAGAATACATTTGAAATAAAGTTAAAAACACTATTTTAGATGATACCTAGTATTAGGGGATAGGCGTTAATTATTGAAACAAAAGATTCATGCTTCACTACAATCATTATCTTAAATATTGAAATGTATATAAATAAATTATAAAATTTATTTAGGAAGCTTTTCAATTATTTTGAAGTTAATTATATTACTCTTTACACTTGTTTAAAGCTTTGTTTAAATTCTGAGTTTCATGTAGTTTGGAATCTAAGTTTAGTATACAATAATCGTAAATAATGTGTACTAAAACGTTGATATAAGCATAAAAGTATATTTGTATAGTTACTTCAGTTACAAATGTACATAAAAACATAACACTCTTCCTAGACCTTTCATATTTGTATACTAAAATAGAGCTTAAATAAAGCTTAATTGAACATTTTAATAGAGAGGAATTTGTAGAGGCTTACTTGATTTCTAGGAAAACGGCACGTGGAATAGTTACTTCGGTAAACGTGGACTCGTCGTACATAAACGTAATATCAGAAACACTCTCCTACCTCCAAGTAAATAAAATAAATAATATGTGTTTTTATCTGTAAAGAGATAAAGTTTCCAAAATTTGAAACGTTTAGAACCTTACCAGAGTTTGTTACAATATTATATTCGGTAGTGGATTTTCAAATTATAACTTACGTCATTCAGTAAATATATAAATAAATATATGTATATATATATAAATTTGAATAACCGTAAATACCCATTTATTCTTAATAATTAGGCTATCCTTTAGACCGGTGCAGTTTTTAATTTTATTTAAATACCCTTTCTTTTAGTACGAGTACTAAACTATCAGACTGGTTCTCATATCATGCAAATAGTTTGGTTATATGTAATTAGCATATATGGTTTTACTTTAGAATTTCGAATTTGGTGTAAATTTTACTTGGTTAAAAATAGTTTATTACCAGTTTTTATTGGTTGTTCTGTAGCGAACGTGGGACAAAAATGAGTGAGAATTGGCCTTAAGTTTATTATTAAAGATCCTATAATAGCTAAATGTCCTAAATTAGTCACTACACAATTAACAATTCCTCTCAACTTGTGACACCTCTTTTTTAGTAATTTTACTGCCTCAAGGCGGTAAGCCTTAAAGCTGACAGAGTTGAATTATTGTGACATATATACATAGCAAGTAGAGTAAACAATCATAATTTCCAATTTCTTTTAACCAAACACAACAAAATTTACTTATACAGGTGATTTGTATATAGTGAATTTACTTGAAAATACATTGTAAATTTCTGAATGATTACTATCTATATTTTTTGTATAGACAAATATTTATTGTATGTACACACATTCAGAACAATATTGAACTAAGAAACAGCTTTAGTTCAAAATAATTAAATCACCCCTGTTTTATTATATACGTTCTTCAATGTTATATTCCATTATGTTATATCTAGTTTTAAGGAAATTGTACTTGATGTAAAAGATATTACTCGATTTTCGAAAGTAAAATTACATGACATGTACAGTTAATCCAGCATGTTTGAGATATGTATATAGCTAATTAGCTCCCTGTACAGAAAGCTGAACAAAATTTCAAATTTGGATAAATCTATGAATTTTCAGCTATTTTAAATAAGGTAATGATGATATACATGGATGTGGTTGTCAATAGTGCAATGGTGACTAGTTCAAATTTTACGTATGTAAGTTGTGTAAGATATTTACATTATTCACAAACTTTTCATCATATTCAGTCCGAAGTGGTTTCTGCCTTTTCTAAGCACGCGGTTATATGCAGGCTTTGGTACCACCATTGAGAGAGGGGTTAATAAAGACATTAAACCTGACCATTACGTGTTAGTTTCAAAACACCGTAGCTTGAAACAGAAGCTGTGTGCAAGTACTACCTTTCCAATGCGGTTTCTAAGCCTGGCTTTTTATGAGTCTGTCCTGATATTAAAACTTAACTAGGAGGTGCTATTCTAAATTTTTCTTCTAGTAAATTATCATTTTCTGCTGCAGTTGTTTATCTATATCATTCCCTAGCTACTGAGTGTGTTGTGTATCCACAAAGTCACATATTTAATTCATTGTAGCTACTCTATTATAGACCACAGGTCTACGAAACAGATATAAGTTAAAACAGTTGTTCATTATTTTTTGTTTTAATTTCTGTTTTATCACTGTTCTCATCTGTGGCTAACGTTTTTACGAAAACAGTCTTAATGGAAAATTAAAAGTTCAGTATAATTAGCGAATAGTAGTGATCTTACTCTGATATCAGTGCCGAGTGAGTTTCTTCGAGTGTTTCAAGAAACCCCTAGTTAGACGCAGCATTTATTGAAAGGGAAACGAATATTAAGGAAACAGTTTAGTTATTTGACAAAACGCGGACAGGTGGGCTATAAACAGGAGATAAAACCGTTGAAAACAATTAAAAACCGTTTTGTTAGAATTACAAGAAAGTCCGACTGGCAACGTGGACGTGAGGTGAATTTCCTAAAGTATGTATACAAAGTTCAAAACATTTTTAAGGAGATTTAAATTTAATGGTTAAAGACCAAAAATATTACATGCTTTGAAGCCTTATAACAAATTAAAGAGTTATAAATTGCTTTTGATAATCTGAATGATTACGGACCAGATCAACATTATATAAACGTAATCGTTTTTGTGTCTAGGGTAACTTTCAACTGTCTGAAAATGTGCCTTGTCATAATTGTCGTATACTGTAAACTTAGATCAATTAATCAGAGCTGCAATTAAATTATTTACTCCTTAAGGCCTGATTACAATATGGGAAGAGATGAAATATCGCTTGAACGTCTGTAGAGCGAATCGTGATACTCATGTTGAACAGACTAACTTATGGAAAAAGTTCAATTTAATCTCGTTCTTTGATGTGTAAGGTTTGTAGATTAAGGCATACTGTATATTTTATTCACAGTCAGATTTCATAAATATTTGACTGAACGCAAGATTTTGTAACTCAACCTATATATAAAAATTAAGTACTTATTTATTATCAATGTAGTAGTTGATAATTCTGTACAATAATATAGGTGTATACTTTATATGAGAATTCACTGCCGATTGTGTTATAAAATTTAAGTGATGAAAAATAAAGTTCAATCGACACACATTTTCTGTTTAAATTGTATATTACTTACCAAATTTTACGAATTAATTGCATTGTTGTACAAATGTGTTCTCAAAGTGAATATTTAAAGACTACCTGTTTGATAAAAATATTAAACAGCCAGGACTCCATGCAGTTACCCTCTGCAGTACCACAGTGGTCCTGTTTAATATATGAGGTTTCAACAAAGTCAGGTTTAAGTGTAGTTCACCTTAATATCCTATAAAAGTAATAGATGTTAAAAATTCATATAATGAAGTAACTATACAAATATACTTTTATGCTTATATCAACGTTTTACTTATGAAAGAGAATCAATTCCATTCTTCATAGCACATACAAAAATAATTTAAATTAATCACTTTGGATGAATGTATATAAAAGGTTGATAATAGTATCTATAATTGTTGTGAACACATTATTTTATATATTAAAAAAATGTTACTGCATTTATTTAAAAATCTTTGTTAAAATAAAGAATTTGGTCCGTAGAGAAATTTAAAATAAAAATGCATGACAATTTCTTTTCTTCCGAAAATTTATTTGGAACTTATTGACTTCATTTTAAGATACCTCTCAAATATGCATAAGTGTTTACCATTCACGGTACAGTGATAAAAGGGTTCACTCTTTATACGTAAAAGTTATTTTAAACGGTTATAAATATTTTAAAACTATTATAATATTCTAAACGAGAACCGGTTACACCAACGTCCTTACTGGTGCAAAATCAGTTCTAGTGGTTCACCTAATAGCAGGTACATGTAGGTATCTACGCAAAACATAACATTAAAGGAGTCAATATCATAGCGATACAACTCAAATTGATTCGAAAAGGGAAAACCTTCTGTCAATATTAGACTATGTTATCTCTTAGCTTCATTCCTTTATTGCTGAATGATTAACTGTTGGCACAATGTTTCAATAAAACTGTAATTTAACATATGATGATATCACATACATTTTTTTAGATGTTACAACTGATTATTTTTCGTATTTACGTCAGTAAATCGTTATTTTATATTTTATACACATGACACTGTGTACAAAATAACTATTATTGTGTTATTTTAAATAATATTAGTAATTAGTTCAAAGAAGATCAATAATAGAAACATGCTATTTATAGGGAGATTAAGTTAAAAATAAGGTGTGTGACATTATTTTATGCCACTAAATAAAGCCTATTATCTTATTATCATGTAAATATTTTTATTGGGACTTGGTTGCTATTATTTCAGTAAACACAAAACCCATGATTATGTGTAATTAGTTAAATTTATTCTCCTAGTTAATTTTATATTATGCTAAAATTCAACGGATTATTCATGCGCATAAAACGTTTTATGAGAAATGTTTAGAATTAGTGTTGTTTTCATTTTTAAGTAATAAATGTATAAGGGTATTATTTAAATGTAGAAATGCATATTATTAGATAACTGTGGTGAATACTGATTAAGTAACTGAATAGTTAAAAGAACTCAATTGCTGGATAATGAATTATTCTTCATCTCAACAAATTGTGGTTTGCCAATTATCTTGAAAGATTTTTCATTTTAGTAAATCTACCGGTAATGTACAGTAAAATAGGTATCAATTAATAAATTAAGGCAGAGTGTAATACATCAAGTTATTATTTTGTATTAAAAGTGAAGGAGTATATTCTCAAATAATCGTTGTTGGCGTATGCGCGAGATAGCTCTCAGATTATATCCAATATCTAAGATTTAATTTAGCCTGTTTAGTTAGAGATCACCACGGTTGATGTAGTCACACTATGATCGGACGAGGATACTATAATATTAATCTTTAGGTAGCTAAAAAGGATGTTTAGAAAGAGATTTTATTGTGATAGCATAGAACTCGAAAAGTACTAAAAAATGATACTTTAGCTAAATATTGGGTTATATAATGAGGTAGATTGTAATATATGTAATAACATTTTGAAATGTTATGTACAAATTCATAAAACATGCAGTAACCAAAATTATGCATTATTGTTTTTTCTCTAATAAAACTATATATTATTTCATCTTCATACTTAACGTAACATTAAAATATAGCTCCTAATATATGAATTTTGCTATGTGATATTTACGTAATGAATTTATATATGTGGGAATTATACATACACACACACACACACACACACACACACACACACACATATATATATATATATATATATATAAATTAAATTTATATAAGTATATATATATATATATATATATATATATATATATATATATATATAATGTGTGTGTGAAATTTATATTTTGTATTATATTATATTGCAATTCTAATTAGTAAATAAAGTTTTTAATACTTCGTTAAAGTTATTAGGACGTCGTGTACGAGTGTTACAATAATCATGATAATCTTACAAATCGAACAGCACAATAGTTTAAAATTTCTTAACTTAACCTTAAAGGCTCTATAACACTGATGAAACATTAATTTCTAAAGGAAGTAATTCGTAATAATGGTGTCTCATGAACTCTCGTTTTTTAGTGGTAAAGTTATTTTTGTGGTTGAAGGTTAAAAATGATTAACACTCCCACCGTTCCAAAACACACGAAAACATACTCAAATGTAGTGGAAATTCGCAGTTACAGTATTCATATAGCAGGCAATAGCAGGCATAATGAACATTAACTAAGTGGTGACGGACGATAGGAAAGGTATTGCAAAATAATCTGCAAATGAAGAATGCTACTACCTAAATGATACTAGAAACCTTTCACTTGATGAAAAATAACCATCAGTGAATCTCTATTCTGACATTATGGATTCATTCGGTTTCTAAGAATATTTCACAATGTAGAACAAATGATTTATTATTGAGAAATTATTTAGTATAGTTTTTATAATTACAACATTTGTCTCACAATTAAAATGGGGGGGGGGGGGGTGGGGGGGGGGGGGGGTGGGGGGGGGGGGGGGTGGGGGGGGGGGGGGGTGGGGGGGGGGGGGGGTGGGGGGGGGGGGGGGTGGGGGTACCCAGCTCCTACTTCCCTGAGGCAAAAAAAAACCAGTAAAACCCCGCACAAATACAATACTATAAAACACGGAATAACTAACACACAAAACTCAACATTACATGCTCCCAGCCCGGGAAACCGCTTGGCAAGCCATAACCACGCTCTGCTACCATCTGAGCCACACCCCGCTTCCGCTCGCCCGTACCAAGCTAGCTTAACAACGAACGTGCTTCCCATTGGAGCGGAGCGGGGCCCGACTCACGGAGAGAGAGCAAGGAAAGGCAAAGAAAGAACGTGGATGGCCAGCCATAGTGAAAATATATATATATATTTGAGAAGAAAAAAAAACAAGGGGACAAACGCAGACAAAACTACCCAGAAAGGTTGCCTACTCAGGTGCACCTGGAGAACAAAACTATAAGTGGTCAACCCAGACTTATGGAATAAAATTAAAAGTCTTTATAAATTTAAGTTAGATAGAATTTAGAGCGCCAAATTTCAAACAGGACAAGCCAAAATCACCCGGAGTCCTGTGGCACAGGGCGGGTTCCTGAAAGGATAGAATTAACCTAAACTTAACTACTTAAAACTAGATAACAAACTGGATAAAAATACTTAAATAACAGGCACACTGAGACAATATCACAGCAGGGTATCACAGAGAAATAATGTCCTCAGGTAGGAAAACCTTAGTAGCCCGCCATGGCACCGGTGTAAGGACCTGGCCCAAGAATCATGGGAGAGGCGGACATTGGAGCTGGAGCTCGTGAACCCTGCAAGCACAGAGTGCTTCTATAGCCTGTCTTGCTAGGTAAACATTTCAACAAAGTAAAAGTGTATAAAACAAGTTTCAGAAGCCTTACTAATTGTACATGAAAACAATTCAAAAGAATAAAAGTTAAGAATTAAGAGTGAAAAAAAAGAAAATAGTAAAAAAAATTTATAAGGTAAAACTATTATAATCAATAAATATACAGGAAATTACATGTTAAAGTTATAATTAACTGCTGTGACATAAGTAATAGTACAGTACAAAACAAAAGGTAAGTCTAGAAAAACCTTTGGTTTAAAAAAACAAAAGAAACTCATATAACCAAGTACAAAAAAATTAAGATAAGGTCAGAATTTCAACTTTAAAGAATAACAGTAAGTAAAAGCAAGCACAAAAGGAGTTGGAACCTTTAGTAAAAGTAGCAGGGACATCTGGGTCAAGCAGAGAGAGCTTAATATAAACATTTGGTGGTACATAAAAAAAATAATAACCATAATAAAAAGACAACTACCAAGGAAACTAAATTATGGAAAAACTTATAAAATACACTATGTAGAGTTAATTCCTCAACCGAATTAGCTGAAACTTTCTGAAAAAGCAGGGGAAAAGCTCCCTGCAGCTATAATAAGGTAAATCCCCCCTGAAAATTTAGGGAAACAAAAGATAGCCTAAGAAACCCTTTGATCTAGGCTTATATTAAACTCTAGGCCTATCTAGGCTAAAAACTTAAACTTAGAAACAGGGTGAAAACAGTTTGCCTAGAGTTGACAGAATAAAAGTTAAATCCGGAAAACATAAATCCCAATTTAAATTCCCCCAAATAACAGTTAGCCTAAGAAACAAAAAAAAACAATGGGAAAAGTTAAAGTTGCCAGTTTCAAGGGTCAGTAAAAAAAATTTAGCGGCCTCCTAAGGCTGGGAGAAAAGGAGACAAGTTACTAAATAACACATAACTAATAAATACAAAACTAGAATCCCCAGAACCTATAACTTAAATTCAGAACCACACGCTTATTGAGGTTAACCTGCTAAAACGAACAAATATAAGTAAAATATAAATAGCGAACAGTTACTCACTCGTCAGTTGACACAGCCGTGTTTTAGCCAGACATTTGGGGCAAAACAAAACCCAAAACTAAATAAAAGGGTAAAAACAAAATAAACTTCACTAGTAACGGTCTGAACAGAAGTGAAAGTCGCTACTCTCTCGATCCAGTCGCAGACGACACCAAAGCCTCGAAGAGTCAAAGAGAGCAAACACCAACAACAAAATAAAACACTATAACAAAAAAGAGTCGGGAAAACCGAAAAGGGCACGAGAATTTGACCCGGCTCAATACAAATATAATTTTAATACCTTATAATTTAATAATGTGACAGCTTTTTTAAATTATATTTAATCTAGTTTTTTTAAGCTGGACGAAATACGATTTAAATAGGATCGCTGTAGGGAATTGCTCCAACACAAAACAAACAGACAATCGTAACAACACCACACGTATTTTGCACAAGCCAACAAATAAATGTTTTTCCTGACTTAAAAATGGAAGAGGTTGCAAAATTACATTTGTTTACATGTTCCTTTTTATTTGTATCAACCGTTTTCATCCCGGAAAAAATTTAACAGAATTTGCAGAAACGTTTTTCAGCGAAATAGGGCTGTCCCAGATAGGTCCCCCTTTCTGGCTTAAGTGTTACTAACAAACTGAACTTAATATTATACACGCGATTTTATTATATAGCATATCTAGTTAAAATTTACATCATAGATACTTTCATTGAATAAAAACCTCTTATAAAATTGTTTTTCAAATTTCTTCTCCTTAATGGACAATGTATCTCAGTAATAGGGTTTTCATAATAATTCTTTCAATGTAAATGTGTTTTAATTATTACAAATTTGCCTGTTAATAATTTGTTCGTTTAAAGACTTTATACTGTCAATTATTCCTAGTATGCATATAAGGTTTCCAAGATTTCACAAACCAAATGTATTTCATAACTCTAGGAAGATTCATAAATATTTCTGGTCGTCAATCTGTATTAAATGCAAATTGATGTGTAGCCATTGTGTAATTAATAGTAACATGTATTCCCTAGATACATACACAGAAAAATAGTGTATTTATTTGTATTTTAATACTTTTGAACTCTGCAGTATCGTTGCATTACCAACATGTACTATTATTGTACAGTAGTTAAACACATTGACTGTGGCAGACACACTTCAGCGCTCGCTCTCTTATGAGTTATCATAGTCGTCATAACTCGTTACGGGCAATTAAGCAGTATTAAGTGTATGAGTCTGTAAATGAGAGGTTACGAGTTCAGTTTTTTGAAGGTTTGTAAAATATTTAGATGAGTTTGGACCGTATTCTCTAAAGCAAACCTTTGTGTGTCTAATTAAAATACCATAGGCGTAGAAAGAATTCTATTAAACGTAAAATAATATCTAGTGTGTTGTTTGAATATAAATAATGCATTGTCTATTTTTAAGCAATGGAATTTTCATCAAACATACATCTTTTATATATTTTCTACAAAGTATGTTTCGAATAAGTTGTATGTGACAACAAAATAGTAAAACATCAAAATATCATTGAAATGTTTAAATGTTATGTAATTTGTATCGGCTTAGTTAAAGACAAGGTAAATTAAACAAACCTTATAATTATATGATGTGGCAATATATAGGCATTTAAAAAAGATTATTTAAGGAAGGTAATATATCAAAGTTTTACTTGCAAATAGATGACTCATGAAGGAAATAATATCTAAACAGTTGACTTGGATTGTTTTCTACAACATTAATAAATTTCAGTATACAAACTAAATAATGTCTTATTCCCTAGAACATAGTTGCTGGAAATGCGCAATTTAATTAAAACAAACCAATATCCATGATTCACACAAAGCGATCTATACATGATAGTATTGACGTTCTGATATGAGCTCATACGAGTTTCAGCTTGTTTGATTATCAAAGTTAGCGCACAAAAGCCACATTATTGGGATCAGATTGCCAATTGCATTTGAATGCTTTGCCTCTTCCCAATATTACAGCCGTATAAAATTAAAACATTTTTATATATATTTATTATCAGAAACTTATTGAGGTACTATATGCAGAAACATATTCATAATTTTAGGCATTCGGGATATCTAATATTAAATGCAGGTTCTCATTCCCTTTCTAAGTTTAATGGAATGGGAATCAAAATATAACTTACTAGGAGTTAAGTTAAGTGTATTTTAAACCACTTTACTAGTACTCATTCTGCTACATAAGATACGCTGCTTCAAGAAAGATACGTTAAAAACTATGAATATTAAATATTAGATATTTTTTAACTAAACAGAACTCTTAACCTCAACCCTTCGTTCCATATGGATTAGCCTTCTATTTCTTAAAAGTGAGGAAGCCATATTTACTTGCACCTAGAAAGGTCGATAGTAGTCTTTTTTTAATGAAATTAATGAAATTAATGAAATTTATATCTGCAATAAATTGGCTTAAATATAGAATATCATAAAACGTCTGTCATTTCATGTATTTGTGCATAAAATATAATATATGAAGTAGGTATATTAAAAACGAAACAGAGACTTGTATAGTTCAATTTTTCTGATATTATCTAACTTCCTGTGCTCACCTCGTTACAAGGGATGATTCTGGAAAGATGCCAACTTCTTCTTTTCTAGTATTTGTTCTTTTTCCACGTATATATTTCTTCCAAATAATGTATAAACATGTTTAGTGTATAATGCATAAACTACGTTTTAATTAAAACAATTAAAATAAAGAATATCACAGTGATGAATAACAATTCTATTCACTGTGATTGAACAAATTTACTATAATATGTTTATATATACTGTAATTCCAAAATTGAGACAGGAAAAAATATGGAGATTAGACATGATCTCAATATTTCACCACCTGGTGACTTTTAAGTGCATACAATTAATGTTAAAACATTACTGTACATATAAAAGCCTCTATTGATACTACTATAGACTATTTATGAAATGACAGAATTTGGATAGCTGTAATATACAAATGCAGAAAACACTAAAACTACTACTTTATAGGTAACTACCAACAGGCACGACATTTTATCTCTTTATAAAATCATTTACATTATATTTATTTGATATACATGTAAATATGATAGATCTAGTATTTTCTAGAAACGAGATCTACTAGTGAAAAATAGTGGATCAACGAATGTATGTTTGATTATACATACCAATTTTTTTATGAAGTTAGTTTGATCAGGATTGGATAAGAATTTTATTTTTAAATACATTAGTATATACCCAGCCTATATTAGATTATTAAAATGTGTGCTTACATGGATATTTATTAATGTATCTATATACCACACCCTATATTAAGAATACTACAATATAATGTTAAAATATTTATTAAATGTATATTACTAAAGAAGTAAAGTATTTTGGCTTAAAGAATTAGGAGAGTAGAAGTCTAAAACATGAATGATGAAATCAATCGAAGTTGTACTCATAGTTAAACTCTAAGACTCCAAGTTAAACTCGTCTAAGACAAAATCATGCTGGTATTATTTTACCGACTCTTAACAACGTGGTCCCTTCAGAAGGATATCACCACACTATTATCCATATTAATCTGCCAAATAAAACCAAGGTAAGTTACTTTACTATTTAGAACTTTTACTTTACATTAAATGTAATGTCTCGCATGAAATAGCTACTTTATAAATAAGAAAATATAAAATTTACTTACAAAAAATGCGCGCGAGGTATTGCTAGGCAGCAAGAGCGGTCAGCTACAAAGCTCACGAGAGAAAAATGTAATATGCGTGCCAATTAGGTTAATAATCCGCTAAGAAATTAGTTCCAAAAGCTTCGGATGTAATTTAGTAACGAGTAATAGAGTTGCGAAAATAATTATTATATAAAATGTTACTAAATAAAGGTATAGGTCTTAAAACGTAATGACCAAGTAATGGTGTAATAAACTGAGTAAGCCAGTTGGAAAATCTGTGTTACATTTTAGTTTAAAACTGATACAAAACTCTAAGCACATCCTGAATCTCCTGAATGTAGAGGTTTCATGTGTCGATTACCGGTGTTGGTTATTTCACGCTTCACGATCACCTGGTTTATTCTAATAGCTTTATATGGTATTTATAAAACCTGTTATGCAACCAACTGATCTATGCATAATATTTAATTTTCTATATAAAAGTGTATTTCTGGTATACATGTGTATACAATACTTAATTTACTCTTCTTATCTTACAACTCAAATATATTAACTGATCATATATAATGAGTATCTTAGTGTCATTGGTAGCTGATTGTGATTATATTGATATTAGCTTCGCGCTTAAGGTATGGTATTGCCCTAAGGGCTTTTGTGCATGCACTTCAAAATGTATATTAATATTTATACCGAGTAACCATTGAAGCACAGAGAAAAAGAGTAAAGTTGCTCACTAAAACCAACCATCAAAAACAGACGTGTACTCCATCACAACAATGTACCTTACCACACAGCACGCTCAAGCAACCACTTAGTTTTTACAAAAAATTCCATCTATATCCAACTACTATAAATTGAAATGTCACCAACAATTGGATCTTTTTGAAACATGAAAAAATTGCAACCGACCTATTGAAAGCTACTCATAATCCACTTCTGAGTTCCACCATTTGGTGACTGATTTTAGATTGATAGTGAACTGTGGGACCTGGTTTATAATTTTAAGAAATAGGTCCTATTTACTAATGTGAATGATGTGATAATAAGTCATTTTATTTTGCATTTATAACTTGGTGATGAGGTAATACTGTTTTATAAAGTACGCATAAAGAAGCTCATGCTAAGTGGATACACAAATAACGAGGAAATACACATGCATTTATAAAGACTGTATAAAGAGTTTTATATGTATTTTTAATGATCTATTGCCATATCGTGTCACTAAATATTACATTAGAACGGATTCATTACATTTAATATAGAATACTTGTGTTATGATTAACATAATGAACTTTCAACTGCCTGATCACGTTGTTGCCGCTGTAATTTAATGTTTACAGTGTTATAGATAGAACCAGATAAAGAGGGGTTTCTACATAAAGATGTTCAGAAGCATCTTGATGTGTTATAAAATTGTCCCTATAAAACACATCAAACTTTAAGCAAGATCGGGTAGTTAATATTTAAGTGGTTCACTTGTTATGCTCCCAACGAATGAGACGCAAGGCATTCCTAAGCTACCTCTTATTCAGCAATGGTTAGAAAGATGTTACCAACATTCCTCAGACCTACAGTAATTTGCCTAAAAACAAACAAATCAAACTATGTTAGTAAAATCTAAAACATTAGTTATCAAAATTCTGAAACTTAAGATTTAGTATTTTAGAAAGTAATAGTTACCGAAATTATCAAAATATATCCGACATATATTCTCTTATACTTATGATTCTACAAAATTTACCATTATAGCTTAAATAGTTTTTTTATAAACTCGCACCTGAACATGAAAACATCAAGTTTTGAAAATCTCAATAAACATTTAAATTTTAATAATACCAATTACACTCAAACGAAGATGTACTTAAAATGTCTTAATGAATTATTCAGAATTATAAGCTAATGATAAATAAGAATGAACTGAATTTAATTATTCACAATTCATATATAAATGTATTTATGTGGCAGTATGGATGTGGACTAGCTCTCGGACACTGTTATGAATGTTGTCAAGACTTGAGAGCTCGCGGTAAAGTTCCTGCTGAGCACGCATGTAGTTTGGCGAAGTTAGTTACAATAGATTCCAAGCTTCCAACTGTAGACATTCCGCCTACACATATACTTTTGCTTAAAGTGGCAATTAATTTTAAAATAGTTTTTTATTCTTGCATTTCTAATAAGTTATAAAATTAGAAATCTCCTGCATGTAGAGTGGCATTGGCATGCATTAAATAACAGAACATACGCTTACATGATTTTCATATATTATTTTGCTCAGTTATATTTTCCGTTATAACTAGGCTTCTGGATCGGTTATTTAGGATAGGTAAGGCAGGTAGGAGGATTCCTGCAGTACAGATCCCATGAGGAGGTAGAACTGGCACTATCTCTGTCATATTAAAGAATAACGGGAAGCTGTTCCAGCTTCAAACCCGCCCACTTCAATAAACATCGTCCATTATAGCAGACTAGACTTATCGATCACACTGCACCTAAACGTTCAATGGGTTGGATATATTTAAGAAAAACCTCAGCTTTTGCAGTGACTATTATAGATTCTTCTAAAAGGTATAAACTAACCAGAATTAAACTGAAACGGTTGACAATCAAACTGAACTCCATTACTGATTTGTTTGCTGTTGAATAGACTGATTGTGAGTAGGCTATCTCTTATTTCTATTGTACTTGTGAATAAATTGTATTTGCTGCAGTAGATGTATATTTTTTAGGTTCAACCCAATTAAAATTTCAACAAAATTTCACATTAGTTATTAATTTTACAGTAATAAATATGTGTATTTTGAGAAATAAATATGTTAAAAAGTATATTTTTAAATAATCGCAATGTTTATTTTGTCCTCTTTACAGTGTTATTTTTTTTATTTTGATTTAAAAAGCGTTTATAACCGGTATACATTAAAAACATGGAAGACTAAATTCATTATTTTAATTGTGAGACAAATGTTGTAATTATAAAAACTATACTAAATAATTTCTCAATAATAAATCATTGTTTCTACATTGTGAAATATTCTTAGAAACCGAATGAATCCATAATGTCAGAATAGAGATTCACTGATGTTTATTTTTCATCAAGTGAAAGGTTTCTAGTATCATTTAGGTAGTAGCATTCTTCATTTGCAGATTATTTTGCAATACCTTACCTATCGTCCGTCACCACTTAGTTAATGTTCATTATGCCTGCTATTATTATATGAATACTGTAACTGCAAATTTCCACTACATTTGAGTATGTTTTCGTGTGTTTTGGAACGGTGGGAGTGTTAATCATTTTTAACCTTCAACCACAAAAATAACTTTACCACTAAAAAACGAGAGTTCATGAGACACCATTATTACGAATTACTTCCTTTAGAAATTAATGTTTCATCAGTGTTATAGAGCCTTTAAGGTTAAGTTAAGAAATTTTAAACTATTGTGCTGTTCGATTTGTAAGATTATCATGATTATTGTAACACTCGTACACGACGTCCTAATAACTTTAACGAAGTATTAAAAACTTTATTTACAAATTAGAATTGCAATATAATATAATACAAAATATAAATTTCACACACACACATTATATATATATATATATATATATATATATATATATATATATATATATATATACTTATATAAATTTAATTTATATATATATATATATATATGTGTGTGTGTGTGTGTGTGTATGTATAATTCCCACATATATAAATTCATTACGTAAATATCACATAGCAAAATTCATATATTAGGAACTATATTTTAATGTTACGTTAAGTATGAAGATGAAATAATATATAGTTTTATTAGAGAAAGAACAATAATACATAATTTTGGTTACTGCATGTTTTTATGAATTTGTACATAACACTTCAAAAATATTATTACATATATTACAATCTACCACTATTATATAACCCAATATTTAGCTAAAGTATCATTTTTTAGTACTTTTCGAGTTCTATGCTATCACAATAAAATCTCTTTCTAAACATCCTTTTTAGCTACCTAAAGATTAATATTATAGTATCCTCGTCCGATCATAGTTTGACTACATCAACCGTGGTGATCTCTAACTAAACAGGCTAAATTAAATCTTAGATATTGGATATAATCTGAGAGCTATCTCGCGCATACGCCAACAACGATAGAATTATTTGAGAATATACTCCTTCACTTTTTAATACAAAATAATAACTTGATGTATTACACTCTGCCTTAATTTATTAATTGATACCTATTTTATTATACATTACCGGTAGATTTACTAAAATGAAAAATCTTTCAAGATAATTGGCATACCACAATTTGTTGAGATGAAGAATAATTCATTATCTAGCAATTGAGTTCTTTTAACTATTCAGTTTACTTAATCAGTATTCATCACAGTTATCTAATAATATGTATTTCTACATTTAAATAATACACTTATACATTTATTACTTAAAAATGAAAACAACAATAATTCTAAACATTTCTCATAAAACGTTTTATGCGCATGAATAATCCGTTGAATTTTAGCATAATATAAAATTAACTAGGAGAATAAATTCAACTAATTACACATAATCATGGGTTTTGTGTTTACTGAAATAATAGCAACCAAGTCCCAATAAAAATATTTACATGATTATAAGATAATAGGCTTTATTTAGTGGCATAAAATAATGTCACACACCTTATTTTTAACTTAAACTCCCTATAAATAGCATGTTTCTATTATTGATCTTCTTTGAACTAATTACTAATATTATTTAAAATAACACAATAATAGTTATTTTGTACACAGTGTCATGTGTATAAAATATAAAATAACGATTTACTGACGTAAATACGAAAAATAATCAGTACCAACATCTAAAAAAATGTATGTGATATCATCATATGTTAAATTACAGTTTTATTGAAACATTGTGCCAACAGTTAATCATTCAGCAATAAAGGAATGAAGCTAAGAGCTAACATAGTCTAATATTGACAGAAGTTTTTCCCTTTTCGAATCAATTTGAGTTGTATCGCTATGATATTGACTCCTTTAATGTTATGTTTTGCGTAGATACCTACATGTACCTGCTATTAGGTGAACCACTAGAACTGATTTTGCACCAGTAAGGACGTTGGTGTAACCGGTTCTCGTTTAGAATATTATTATAGTTTTAAAATATTTATAACCGTTTAAAATAACTTTTACGTATAAAGAGTGAACCCTTTTATCACTGTACCGTGAATGGTAAACACTTATGCATATTTGAGAGGTATCTTAAAATGAAGTCAATAAGTTCCAAATAAATTTTCGGAAGAAAGAAATTGTCATGCATTTTTATTTTAAATTTCTCTACGGACCTAATTCTTTATTTTAAAACAGATTTTTAAATAAATGCAGTAACATTTTTTTTATATATAAAATAATGTGTTCACAACAATTATAGATACTATTATCAACCTTTTATATACATTCATCCAAAGTGATTTAATTTAAATTATTTTGTATGTGCTATTGAAGAATGGAATTGATTCTCTTTCATAAGTAAAACGTTGATATAAGCATAAAAGTATATTTGTATAGTTACTTCATTATATGAATTTTTAACATCTATTACTTTTCTAGGATATTAAGGTGAACTACACTTAAACCTGACTTTGTTGAAACCTCATATATTAAACAGGACCACTGTGGTACTGCAGAGGGTAACTGCATGGAGTCCTGGCTGTTTAATATTTTATCAAACAGGTAGTCTTTAAATATTCACTTTGAGAACACATTTGTACAACAATGCAATTATTTCGTAAAATCTGGTAAGTAATATACAATTTAAACAGAAAATGTGTGTCGATTGAACTTTATTTTTCATCACTTAAATTTTATAACACAATCGGCAGTGAATTCTCATATAAAGTATACACCTATATTATTGTACAGAATTATCAACTACTACATTGATAACAAATAAGTACTTAATTTTATATATAGGTTGAGTTACAAAATCTTGCGTTTAGTCAAATATTTATGAAATCTGACTGTGAATAAAATATACAGTATGCCTTAATCTACAAACCTTACACATCAAAGAACGAGATTAAATTGAACCTTTTCCATAAGTTAGTCTGTTCAACATGAGTATCACGATTCGCTCTACAGACGTTCAAGCGATATTTCATCTCTTCCCATATTGTAATCAGGCCTTAAGGAGTAAATAATTTAATTGCAGCTCTGATTAATTGATCTAAGTTTACAGTATACGACAATTATGACAAGGCACATTTCCAGACAGTTGAAAGTTACCCTAGACACAAAAACGATTACGTTTTATATAATGTTGATCTGGTCCGTAATCATTCAGATTAACAAAAGCAATTTAGAACTCTTCAATTTGTTATAAGGCTTCAAAGCATGTAATATTTTTGGTTTTTAACCATTAAATTTAAATCTGCTTAAAAATGTTTTGAACTTTGTATACATACTTTAGGAAATTTGTCCATCTCACTCCACGTTGCCAGTCGGACTTTCTTGTAATTCTAACAAAACGGTTTTTAATTGTTTTCAACGGTTTTATCTCCTGTTTATAGCCCACCTGTCCGCGTTTTGTCAAATAACTAAACTGTTTCCTTAATATTCGTTTCCCTTTCAATAAATGCTGCGTCTAACTAGGGGTTTCTTGAAACACTCGAAGAAAACTCACTCGGCACTGATATCAGAGTATGATCACTGCTATTCGCTAATTATACTGAACTTTTAATTTTCCATTAAGACTGTTTTCGTAAAAACGTTAGCCACAGATGAGAACAGTGATTAACTCAGCTAATTAAAACAAAAAATAATGAACAACTGTTTTAACTTATATCTGTTTCGTAGAACTGTGGTCTATAATAGAGTAGCTACAATGAATTAAATATGTGACTTTGTGGATACACAACACACTCAGTAGCTAGGGAATGATATAGATAAACAACTGCAGCAGAAAATGATAATTTACTAGAAGAAAAATTTAGAATAGCACCTCCTAGTTAAGTTTTAATATCAGGACAGACTCATAAAAAGCCAGGCTTAGAAACCGCATTGGAAAGGTAGTACTTGCACACAGCTTCTGTTTCAAGCTACGGTGTCTTGAAACTAACACGTAATGGTCAGGTTTAATGTCTTTATTAACCCCTCTCTCAATGGTGGTACCAAAGCCTGCATATAACCGCGTGCTTAGAAAAGGCAGAAACCACTTCGGACTGAATATGATGAAAAGTTTGTGAATAATGTAAATATCTTACACAACTTACATACGTAAAATTTGAACTAGTCACCATAGCACTATTGGCAACCACATCCATGTATATCATCATTACCTTATTTAAAATAGCTGAAAATTCATAAATTTATCCAAATTTGAAATTTTGTTCAGCTTTCTGTACAGGGAGCTAATACACATATCACAATTAGCTATATACATATCTCAAACATGCTGGATTAACTGTACATGTCATGTAATTTTACTTTCAAAAATCGAGTAACATTTTATACATCAAGTACAATTTCCTTAAAACTAGATATAACATAATGGAATATAACATTGAAGAACTTATATAAACAAAACATGGGTGATTTAATTATTTTGAACTAAAGCTGTTTCTTAGTTCAATAATGTTTTGAATGTGTGTACATACATAAATATTTGATACAAAAATATGGATAGTAATCATTCAGAAATTTACAATGTATTTTCAAGTAATTTCACTATATTTAAAATCACCTGTATAAGTAAATTTTTTGTTGTGTTTGGTTTTAAAAGAAATTGGAAATTATGATTGTTTACTCTACTTGCTATGTATATATGTCACAATAATTCAACTCTGTCAGCTTTAAGGCTTACCGCCTTGAGGGCAGTGAAATTACTAAAAAAGAGGTGTCACACGTTGAGAGGAATTGTTAATTGTGTAGTGACTAATTTAGGACATTTAGCTATTATAGGATCTTTAATAATAAACTTAAGGCAAATTCTCACTCATTTTTGTCCCACGTTTGCTACAGAACAAGCGATAAAAACTGGTAATAAACTATTTTCAAACCAATTAAAATTTACACCAAATTCGAAATTCCAAAGTAAAACCATATATACTAATTACATATAAACCAAACTATTTGCATGATAATGAGAACACTGAATGACGTAAGTTATAATTTGAAAATCCACTACCGAATATAATATTGTAACAAACTCTGGTAAGTTTCTAAACGATTCAAATGTTGTGGAACTTTATCTCTTTACAGATAAAAACACATATTATTTATTTTATTTACTTGAGGTAGGAGAGTGTTTCTGATATTACGTTTATGTACGACGAGTCCACGTTTTACCGAAGTATCTATTCCACGTGCCGTTTTCCTAGAATTCAAGTAAGCCTCTACAAATTCCTCTCTATTAAAATGTTCAATTAAGCTTTATTTAAGCTCTATTTTAATATACAAATATGAAAGGTCTAGGAAGAGTGGTTATGTTTTTTATGTACATTTATAAACTGTAACAATCCAAAGTTTGAGTACATGCTTATTAACGTTTTAGTACACATATTTACGATTATTGTATACTAAACCTAGATTCCAAACTACATAAAACTCAGAATTTAAAGAAAGCTTTAAAAAAGTGTAAAGAGTAATATCATTTAAACTTCAAAATAATTGAAAAGCTCCCTACATAAATTTTATAATTAATTTATACACATTTCAATATTTAAGATAATGATATTAGTGAAGCATAAATCTTTTCTTTCAATAATTAACGTCTATCCCCTAATACTAGATATCATCTAAAATAGTGTTTTAACTTTATTTCAAATGTATTATAACGTTATTAAACTGAAACTTAACGTTTAAAAGTTCACACTTTTGTTCATAAATAAGTACTAAATCACAAAAAAATAAAAAACTTAGGTCTACATGTTACAAGTTTACGAATAATACATTTGAAGTTTTATTAATCACACATTTAGAAAACAATAGTGATTGTTAATGTTTATTTTTTTAATTATTTTGATTTCAATTTCAGTTGTAGTGCTTAACAAATTAATATATTTAACACATGTTTTATAATCAAAACGACCATCTATTATTTTTTGAAATGTAAAGTTAACATTACAAATAAAATGAAACGCCCAGCTCTTAAGCCTTAAAGCAAAAAATCAGAAATATATACAGTATGAAATATATACAGAAATATATTCAACTACTTTTAATTAAATGTTAAATATCTTACAATATTAGATTTTTATGCAAAGCTAATTATAAATGTATATACAGTACCATTTTCAGTGTATGTTAGTTTTAAATTGTACAGGCACGGTAGGCTGCATTAGCGCACTGTATTAATATAAGTAAAGGTCTTTTAGATTGTGAAATTAATTATAATTTAATAGTTTCTGAAGGATTTTGAAACGGAAAAAATTTATATTCTACATACTAGGAGTATTAAATTAATTAGTGTATAATAAACTGCATATTTTCGTAAAAATAAAACATATCTCATGGATTTTAAAATGAAGATCCTATAATGAATAAAAAATATACTTAGCGTGTCTACATTCATCCATTTAAAATTTCAGATTGATTTTATTTAAATATGATATTCTATTAATGTAAATTAGATTTCAAAAATCGCGTCTAAAAGCGAAGCATCTAGTGTACAGCTTCTAAAGTGATGACACAAAAAGTTTAATCAAACTGTACATAAGACTAACACTGGAACACTGCTTGTTTTCTGATAGTCGAGAATGAATCTGATTAAATGTACTTGGTTTTGAACTGTTGTTTAGTGAATGTAAACTGTAGGTGGCAATTGCAAACATGTGTCCAAGACCATAAGCCTTATTTTACGATAATTACCAGCTTACTGCCTGACCTGAACAGACTAGGAGTTATATAGTGAAGTCTACCGCACATTTTGAGGTAGGCCACAATGTAACTAGGAAAGACGAAACAGTCTAACTAAAATAACCAAACGAACAAAGTAAATTGTGGAAACAGGCTCGTAAGTCTAATTTATAATCTGTCGGAAGCCTCTATTTATTTATACTGGCAAAGTGAAATATTAGTTTTCGAGTTTTTTACAATAAATAAAATTGAACTGTAATAGAAGTGGTGTTTACCACAATAAGTTGTGTAATTTAAGAATGAAAATGTATACTTAATAAATTATGGGGGGGGGTGGGGGGGGGGGGGGGTGGGGGGGGGGGGGGGTGGGGGGGGGGGGGGGTGGGGGGGGGGGGGGGTGGGGGGGGGGGGGGGTGGGGGGGGGATAAATCTAAATCACCCACACCTAGTTTACTATACAATATTAATAGTAAATTTAAAGTATAATTTATTAATCTTAAATATATCTTGAAGTACTTTGTATACCAGCCACGTGGATGTTTATCTTGTTAGAGTTAGAGGATCGCTCTATAAGGCTAAACCTCACATGTGGCAGTTACCAAATCCTTTAATGTGGCACTTAAGCCCTTGTCTTATATGGAAATACCCAGTAGGGACTCATCAGTACAAATTTAAAAGGCGTCAAAGGCCCATCGGCCCTTATGTCTACGATGCTTTCATTATACGTATTCTGTTAAGGAAACCATTCTTGTTAACTTTTGTGTAAATAAAAGCTTATTGACTAAATAATATGAGATACTAAAGAAAAAACTATTGATCATTATAATTTCTCTTTATATTGTAAGTAAACTTATATATTTTAACCAAAATGGGTATAAGATAACCTGATGTATGAAGTTTGTAATTCATGATTACTATAAGGAAACAACCCATGAACAATTATTTTCAGCTTTCATTTGGAAGAAAGGGAACCCGATTCAAAACTTTCCTCATTAATCAACCTGGTTAGGTTGAGAGAAGATAAAATTTTGTCCACGCACTTTACAGTTTATGTAACTTTACTTTCTTTGTTGAGTAATGAATTTCTTAAGTTGGTCTTACTTTAATGGATTAAAATACTGTAATGGACCCAGTCACTGATAAGCATCATGAATTAAAAGTTATTCTATAAAAAACCTATCTCTAAATCATAATATTTTAATAACTATTTTATTTAAATTTAATAAAAAAATCCCGTTTTTCTTCGTTTAATATTTATACATGTCAAGAACAAAATATATCCTCAAAATATTTAGAGTAGGTGTGTTAAATAGTGATTTGAGTTTGGCGAGCTTGGTATTAGTTTTGGTAAAAAGTCCCACTACGATTTTCTCAGCCCAAAACAAAAATTTACCCTAAAAATATTTGATTATCTATACTATTACATAATATGTAAACGTTGTATGTCTGTGTGTTCTTATGTTACTCAATCAAGTAAAAGCTACTAGATAAATTGTAATGAAAATATTATTATAGAAATTTCCACATAGGTACTCTTATTTAAAAACTCCCTCCTAGCTACGCTCCTAAGGTTTCTAAAGTTGCATTACATTAAATAAATATTATAAATTGAAGAAGCTGTAAAATATAATTAACTTTTCTATGTAAACATTGTTTTATGGCAGCACAGCTATACGTATAATAAATTAAGCAACTATTATAAATTTGATTACATTTATAATTCGGAAGAAATAGAATAAGCTTGACTATAACGTATTATATCGATGTTTAGCATACAGTAAGAAATTAAAAGAAAAGGCTCCTAAAACACGCTTCAGAGCTATATGTCATGTCCTCGTAATGTAAACTTAGCACTCTAAATTCAACAATTTACCCCTGTTAGTCTTTAACTAAGAAAAATGTCTAAGATGCGTTTTTAACACTTTAAATGAAGACATGTACTATATAAGTTTAAAAATTCCTTAGTTTGTAATAATGCAAAGAAACTTAAAATATTACGTTCAACAACTCAAATGGTAATTATGTAATATCTATTAGCCGGATATTTTCTAAATATAAAAATACTGCAGTTTACTAAACAACCCCAAAGAAAACTGTTCTATGACACAGCATTTTAGAATCATAATATTTTCCACCCACCCAAATATATATTTATGAGAAAAATAAAATTTGCTACCTGGTGATTATCCGAGGTCAGAAGATAAGCTACACTCCTGTTTGGTGTAATAATGATATCAGTAACAATTTTACTAAAATTGCGTTTGCCACTTCTTTCTTCTCAGTCTCATTCTTCACTTTTTCTAAATGGAAAACGTACATGTCTCATATTCTTTAAATGAAGAGCATAAATGTATAGACATAAAACCAGTGCTGATTATCAAATAAATTTTCCCACCGTTACTTTTTAAATCTAAGTGAAATTATAAAATAATATTTGATTTTGAATAGATTGGAATTGTTCTGTATTAGAACTACTATTTACTAAAATGTACAATACAATAGTACAGTTTATTACAATATCATTGGTCTACACAGAAGAAGTAAACAACTTTTTATAACAAAACCGGCGTGTCCCGACATCGCTGTGGTTGGTATCAATGTGTTGCGTAACACCTCGATTTTTTTCCTCACAGCGGGACCGTTTCAACAATGAAAACAATGTAGCAAAAGTTAATTTGTTTATGACGTTGTTAAAAATGGTCAATTCTCTTACAGAGAGGTCTGTTTGTATGCTGTTATTTAAAAGAAATTTATCTGTTACCACTGTTCAACGTTGTTTTTCGGACACGTTATCATAGAGAACCTTCAAATAGGAAATTATTCTGCGATTGGCATAGGAAGTTTCAAGGCTACGGGTTGCTAAGTAAACGAAAGAGCTTCGGAAGACCTGCGATGTCTGATGCTCAGGTTGGGTTAATCCGAGCAATTGTTGTACACACTTCCTAGGATATCAACGCGGAAAGCAGGTAAGGAGCTTCAAATGCCGCATTTACATTGATTTGAAAGGTTATGAGAAAAAATCTGAAAAAGTGGTGATCTACAGGAACTGCAGGAAGAAAATTGTTTTCTATGAAATGCTATGAAAATGTTTAGGCGACGAAATCAGTGTTCAACATGTGTGGCAAACTAAACAAACATAATTTAATTATTCGAGCGACCGAAAATACTCGGCGTCTATTGAATATGACAGGAAAATCACCACATCTGAACATGTTTCTTTGATATCGTAAACAAGAATGAACATTTTATTTTCAAGGCGCAGCCATCAGAGAAATTATTTACTTTGACAGGATTAGTAAATAATTTGTGTCTCAACTACAATGATGACTTCTTGTGTGCAAGATGAAGTGCAAACCACACTGGTTGCACATGTCGAAGACTTCCTTGACGAGAGTTTAGTTGGCCGTGCTGCTGACGAAAGTTGGCATCTCTTACTTTGGCGTCCCCGAAGCCGGACTCACCTCCGAGCGATTTTTTTACGTTGATTATCTGATGTAAAAAGACTGAGTTTTTTGTTTCTCCTTTGCCGTTGAATCTCTTGTATCGCTCAGGTATTACGTTACTGCTGCAGTACAAAGTGGTGATAAGACCACTCTTTAAGAAGTTTGTAAGAATTGGAATTTTAAAAACAAATGTCTACAAAAGCAGGCCTAGGTTCGCATATTGGATACTTGTAGCACATAGTAAAAACCTTAAGGTTATTATCTTTCTAGTGATTTATGTTTACGCGTTCTAAGTTAGTAAAACTTTGCTGATATTTTTGAACAAATTTATTCACTTCTTCTGTGTACACTCCTACAGTAAAACTGGGCCGACCAATAAATTTCCTAAACCATAAATAGTCGCACATATAATTACAAGGTACTATGACGTATTCATACACATACATATGATATATATTATAAAAATAGACTTGTAACGAATGCATGATTAGCTAATCATTCTGTAAAAGTTAGAACTATGCTAATACTGGTAGAAAAAGGAGCTGAAGCATTCAAAATTAAACACAAGATAATAAGTGTAATGCTTGGAAAGTATGTGTGTCTCTATGACATATATAGAAAAAGTAATTTGTTTTATAATGATTCTGTTTTGGCAAAGTAACTGATAAAGAAAACTTATCCTCTAGTCTGTTAAAATCATGAATGGACGCTTTAAGCGTAAATATTATCCCACTATAGACAAAAATTTTGTCAGTTGAGCCAAATATTCAAATAAACCAACGCCTATATACTTTTAACAGACTCTCTTGGCAAAGGCCTGCCTTAAATTCCTTGGAGTTTCATATTCTAATGGTCCATAAATGCAAAGCAGTTTTCCCTGAGTAATGTTTACGGCCACATTCGTACTAATAATTTGCTACCAGAATATTTATTGTCTCCCAACCCTGCAGTAAATTTATATCGTTCTCTTAAACGGATAAGCTGATATGAATGTTTAGTTGGGTATTAGGGCTTCTTTCAGAGGGAAAATTTAAAAAGAATTGTTAACCATCGTTATGTGTGCTCTATTTTAAAATTGTTTCTACATTAGTGGTAGGATTATACACACCTAATGCAAATTGGACAACAAACCACGCAGCATATGGTTCTTTGTGTAATATATTACAAGCAAAGGACGTCTATAAGAAAACCTAACGTAAATAATACATATAATCAATTATAATAAGTTAGAATTTTCAATGGAATCTTTTTAAAAAAATAAGAAACTATTTAAATGGATAGTCTATGATATTGATTTTAATATATAGCTTTTATAGTCGAGAAATAAAATTTTTAGTAACACATTGAAACTGACTATTAAACTTAAAACCTAAATATATTTCATAAATCAAAATATTGAAATTTCTATATTTATTTGGTAATAAAAGGTTGTTAAGAGTGAAAAATTATCTGCAGTGGTTCATTCATTACTTATACGTGTATTTTTTTGTTCCTCAAAGTATAATTTTTATTTTCTGGCAATATATCCAAAAGTGACTCACCTTTTTAAGGTGAATATTTGCTTAAAAAATTATAGAGGCACCGAAAATTATAGAACATCTGATATCTAAGATATCGTAAATATGCCCTATGAGGTTGTAAATCTGCTTCAAAGTACACTATGGTCAAGAACTTTCAGTGGAACTGACCATACGAGTATATCTAAGATCCAAGATTTCGTAAATATGCCCTACGTGGTTGGAAACTTGACTCATAGTACACTATGGCCAGGAAATTATTCCAAGATGAGGTAGAAATACACCTATGGGAGCAATAATCGAAGATTCGCAATTAATATCCAAAGGTTCCATTCAGTAAAATAACTTTAACATGAAAAGCAGTATATAATTGCTAGTATAACTTAATTTATGAATCATAATAAAGACAAATCCTGGAGAAATTTCTTAGATTCCACAAATAGTAGTACCTGAACGCTTCTGGGCCACCAAGAGCAATATTTGAATGATCTCATTATCTAAATATTACGCCATACAATGTGTACACATATTATTGGGATCCCCAATGTATTACTCTTTTTTAAATGGTGTACATTAGTAAACAAATAAAAACAGAAAGTAAAACAAGATATTAATTTATGCAGATCTATAAGTATCTATAATCAACTAGGCAGAACATACTTTTGAAGTTTATATCAATTATCGAGGAATGGACCTTTGCTAAGGCTCGGCCAATTTCAATTATTGGCATGCGACATTATCGAACTCTTGGCAAAGTAATTGATGCAATGGAGTATCGAGGAACCTAATAAAATATTACCACAGCCTTACCAACCAATCCACCCCTTACCTGGTCATTTTGATGAACTCAGAGCCAGGGTGCCGTTAATATAAAATTCAGGCTTTCCATTGCGATATGTATTTAATTTACGGTTATAATTTTGAATTGACTAAACCAAGTTAGGCGTGAGGCAAAACACGTGTCGCGTATCACACATGTATCACACAAGTCGTGTTGAATGCAAAATTTAAAGTTGTGCATAAAGCTTATTTAAATAAAAAAACGTAGAATTTGATTATGGTGCATGTACCTCCAAAACATTTTGCTCAAGTGGCAGGTGGTGTGTGATCGGATGAATTTTACTCGTAGGAAGACGTCTACAGTATAATCCTGAGGAAACTTGAACGTACACTGCCAGAATCAGGAAGAAAACCTTATCTAGATTTTGTGGGTACTTTCTTGGGAAACATGGAATAGAATAATAAGGATTGTAATGTGAGTTTGTCGATTATCTGAGAGGAATTAACAAAAATTTGTTTCAAAATTAAAGCTAAAGGAGCCTGAGGACCGTTATAATTTAGAGTGAGATAATGAAAATGTATGCAAGCACTAACCATGACAGAGCCGTGCCTAAAAGATCCAAAAGAGTGAATACTCTAGTGGAAGTAGTTAATTGTGAACCTTTTCCCATTGCAATATAGAGCTTTACATGGATTCTTTATAACCTTTCTGTTTACTCAACATAGTAACAAATCGTTTGAGCTACTGTCACTACTGTCACAACAAAAATCCCGGAAGAGATTAAACAGTACTTGCACTTTTTCCAAATAAATTCCGGTTTCAAGAAAGTATTCAGATAATAAATAAAATTCATTGATAATTTCCACTGTATGTTTGACAGGATATGATAGTGGTTTCATGTAAGTTTAATTATTCATATTTACCACCTAATTTACAGCACCTAAAACAGATAAAAAAATATTTCATTCCAATTGCTTATTACATTGCATATGAATAGATACAAATTAATACGCTTTAACATACATAAAATATTTTAATTAAGGAAATGTATGTCATGAACATAAATAAAAATTAAAAAATATCCTGAAATGAATAATTTATTGCCAAAAACTAAAAAACATTGTTTTGATTTTTTATTTCTTGAGCGCAATAATTTTGCTAAACATTATTACTTGAATTTCCTTCTGGGATAGTTCTAACTAATGTAAGTATGTTAAAGTTCTAGGTATAAATGCATGTTAAATGAGGTGAAATAGATGGGGGTGTAGTAATTTTTTATAAGATACACCGACAAGACAAACAAATTCCTAGTCACATATACGTTTTATAAACACTGGTTTAAAACAATCTCTTGAGTGGTGGAAGTATTCACAGAGAGCACTAAGGAAGGAACGCTCAAAGTATTTACAAAAGTGTGCAGCGGGAGTTGGGATTGTTTAGCTAGTTATATCATTCTAAACGATTTAATTACAGAGAGTTCTTGGAATAACTTAAGTGCTTTGTAATGCACCTCTTTCCAACCATTGTTAATTATTTATTGTAGTGGATATAACCATCCGTAGTAGAGCTTTATAAATTTAGTGCAATGTATGATTATTTTGCTTTTAATGTAGAATACTAGTTAAGGTTAGGAAATGATTAGTAAAGAACACCCAAACATTTATTTAAATATTTATATCTGTTATATAAAGTTTTTGTGCAACTAGATTATATTTATCTGACAATGTAAAATTCAGAGTTTTTGCTTTTAAATGTCATGTCTGAGTTTCACTACGCACGGAACATAATATATAGCGTAGGTTTAAATTTACGTGTATGTGAAATGAATATGCCTGCTTCATATTAACGAATAGTAAATGGTCCAGTACTGTAAGTTTGAATTTTAATATATTTGTGACTAAAAATCGTATGTAAGGACATTGCTGAACCAGTTTATTTACCATGCAATGTAGTGTACTAAAAAATCATAGAAAATAATTTATTAAATCATTATTAAATTTTACGTTAAACATAAATAGACAATTTTTTTGTAATAAATTGAAATGTCCAATTATAGAAACAATGTTCAAATGGACTAGTTACAACTATCACATTTCTATTGTAGTATTTCCTCACAATTATACTCTGTATCTAGGAACTGTGGAAAAATCATTATTGATTTCATTAAAAATATTAAAAATAAGCACTTGAAAATAAGATACACTGAGAGAAGGTATGGTACCTGCTAACTGCATTAGCCAATATATTTAATGAAATTTTAGACGCATGAGACAGAGACATGTGAAGTTCGTTAGTAATACTCTATTAATATCAAACTTTCGAATGTTTATCCACATTATACTACTTGTAAAATTGAAAATATTTTTGTTTCAGAGTTATGAGATAAGCACTACCTTAGTAAATAGTGGCCAGGTAAGAAGATTTGGTAGCAAAGAGTCGAATATTCTTGAAAAATTTACAGGTGTTTCTCTAGTGAGTTGCTTCTGACTTTTACCTTTATATCACCGATTTGACTAGTTGTGTTCGGCACTGCAACGGATCCAAACGAGTGTCGATGTCGGGTTCATTTATTTATTTTATATACCCAAGGCAATTCTATTGTAATATTCGAATATTTAAAGTATACTAGCACTTAAATATATATATATATATATATATATATATATATATATTAATATACAATAATACCACAAGATTGCCCAAATAAAAAAGAAACATCAAACATAAAATTGAAATAAATTAATAATAAAAAACTGTACTAACCCTAAATAAGTAATCACAATCATACATCATTTCTCCTACTAGCCAGTTTATCTCAATACAGCAATATCAAACGTTACTCGCGGTTAGAGAACTCTCACTCTTAATAACACAGTTACACGTTACATTTTAAAATAATAATTATATACATTTTTCAGAAATTTTTATGCTATCGCAAATGATAAAATATAAAAAAATTTACAAGTGGTAATATAATTAATACTTTATCGTGTTTTTAAAACTTTGAATGAATGGGGAGAAATACATTTTCGGGGCACTTGCCATCATTCAGTAAAACAATCCAATCACTAACACTACGTTTTGAGACCTGAAATCGAATTTCTTCTTCAGGTAAATAACTAACATAACACAACAATTACGAACTAGGTTCAAATAAACTATACATATCAGAGTGTTGTAACACGCATACGTCAGGAGCTACAACCACCATTTTGTGTATCAACGCATGCACTCAATAAATAATAAAAAAAAACACAAAACTAATAATGCATACTTTGATCAACCACATACGACCGTCCAGAGGCCAATAATAAATGGTAATCTCATGGCAGAACAGAAGTGGACCTTTCTTATTACTGATTCATGCTGTTTGAACTTCTTAAAACAATGGAAATCCGCAATGGATTATTAAAAAAATCTAATCTGTTAAATACTTTTCCTTTCCTTTTTAATTAATTTTTCGGAATTGGCAACCAAAGTAGCTTAGTTCCACTGATGGTTTACAGATTGGTTGGTCTGCCCATTTAATGTACGAATATGAAAAAATCCCTTTTAAAGAAATTATGTTCTCGATATTATTATGTTTGCTTCCCAATCCCAATTCATATGATATTTTTCGGACCAATAATGATGTGCAATTTTTATCTTCTCCCTTAGACTCTCACACGTGATTTCTCTGTATTTTTGTATCCTTACTTTTAATGGTCTTTTTTTTTCTCGCGTAGGTATTCCCTATTTCAACTATATTTCATACTGCTATCACAGTTTTCGGAATCCCATGTGCCATTCTTGTTTTAGTTTTTACGAAACTTTGTCTAAGAATATTGTGTGTTATAAATGCGGTTTTAATGTTATATTTTCTACATACTCTTCTAATTTACTCCGATAATTCCGGAACATAAGATATTGGCATAAACGCATACTTATAATTCTGTTTCTCAGACTAAAGAATGTATCTTCTGGTTCGTTTGCGCTTATTAATTACTAATTGATGGTATGCATTGAGTCTTTGATCCAATTCAACTTATCTAAATTCCTCTTATAATCCATCTTTATCCAAGTATAAGTTCTGTGCTAAATCAAAAAATGAGTAGGCCACACCTTTTTTGGCAGACTTTCGATGTTTTGATCGATAACTGAATTATATTTCTGTGTGTGTTTTCTTTCGAAAAACAATAGTCTTAAGGACGTCCCTAACTCATAATTTACACACATCCAATAAGGAATCTTGTTTTGGATTTCCACTTCCATTGTGAGACGAATGGAAGGAGAACTACTATTAATGTAATTCAACAACTCATTCTATTTAGTGTCTCCATAAGGAAAAACAACAAAGGTTTCATCCACATACCTAAAGCAAATCTTCAGTTTGAAATGAGCAAAGACGATGCCTATTGCTCCAATTCCTTCATAAATGCATTGACTAGATTAGGAGACAGTACAAAGCCCTTTTTCCAACCCCTGATCTTGACGGTAATTTTGACCATTTAACAACTATTTTGTAATTTAACACGTTTAAAGAAGGTCATCTAGCATGAACCCTTAAGATAAAAGGCCTACTCCTGTTCCCTTCTTATTGCTGCCATATAGTTTCTGACGCTAAGATTCCCATTTACTATTTGCCTCTGATCAGTCGTACGTGGTTTAGTACTTCTTAAGTAATCAAGACTACAGACTACAGCCTATGATGTTAACACTTAAAAAATAAATAATATATTCGTTTAATAATAATAAAACATCCCAGTAGCCTTAGAAAATTAAAATAGTGATTGTTTATAAACTAATTATATATCAGTACAGACAAATCAAAAGTCAAAAAACACTTCTCTTTAATCATATTTATAATGCTCTATTTTGCCTTTTCAATATGTTATTATCACGGGTTAATTCAAGACGGTTTTACATTAATTTTATAGTTAGGCTAATACATAGGCTATTAGAATACGTAGGCTATTAGGATAGTATTTCAGACTTTTAATGCTGATCACATAAACTGGACTGTTTTGATTATTTTTCAAAAATTATTTTGCGAGGATGCACCACTGGTTTGACTGACAGAACCAGCGAATTATCCTCGAACCATAATCTAATGGCAGATAGTTTAGAGATGTCCTGATGTGTTATAAAATGTATGCTTAATCTAATTAAAGGTGTACACTGTTCAATGGAACTATCGATAATTTTTGATAATTAATTTTATACAATTTCTGGATTCCATCAATCACAAACTGACCTCATTTACGATTTTTTATGATTTCAACAGACCAGTAAATTAAGCAAGTGTGGTGTAACTATAACGCTATTTACACGTAACAATTTTTAATCCCTTATTGCTGGTGTTATAGAGGATTCTAATTATTTTGGATTGTTAAATACTTTTTTTGGATTGTCCAAATTACTTTTAAAGAAGGCTGTAAATTTGACCTCTATCCAAGAAGTAAAAGGAGAAGAAAAGAGCCTTTCTTTGTTAGACGGTAATCAACTCTTTTTCCACCTCTGGTAGACTTTATTGTGTTTGGATAATCCCTCCCTTCTACTACAGAGTACAGGAAGCACAAAATGTAATTGAAATATTATTATCTTGTAAGTAAAAACTAAATACGTTCTATCTTAATGTAAAATACAGTTTCATAATACGAAAATGTCTGTTTTAATAATCATATAGCGAACCATAATAATTTGACTCTAAGTTGCATCTGGAAAATGTACAAAAAACTAATTATTAATTATCTCTGTAATTTTCCAAATAATGTAATTCCTTAGAGTTGGTATGTATCCAGGTAGACTCCAAATAGATTAAAATTATACTTTATAACACGTTTGACAGTAAATAAAGTGTTATAGTTAGTCGAAATGATTTTTAATACAGTTTATTATTACAATGTGAGATAATAATAATATCTTTGCGAAAAATGCGTAAATTAAAAGTTTTATTTTATAAAAAGGCCATTTAAATTTTTCTTTGTTACAAGTCTTACTCGTGGTAAAGTTTAAAAGTCTCACTAAGACTTAAAATATATAATTTTATTTCTTCAGAATAACAGGATTGCAGTGAATGTACAACTGTAACTAATAAATTTTTTTTAATTTTTGAATTATTTCAGTTCACGACTTGTTCCTTATCAGCTATATATATATATATATATATATATATATATATATATATATATATATAAGTAGATATGAATATGCCGATTCTGGCTCACTTTTGGGACAGACAGAAAATCAATGTAAAATACTGTCCATTGAACCATAAACAAATCTAATAAAATCTAACAGGAAAGCACGAATGTTAAATAACCGAATCTTTAGCTGTTTTACTGTTCAATGTTTGCTTCTACATTTATAAGCTGTTTTAATGAAAAAATCCAGAAATCTTAATGAAAAATCTTTATTCTACAAAGTTAATTGTAACACAGTCTTTATCTTTAATAGTCTTCTTTCCAGTAACAACCAAGTGTAATTTTTCATTTTTATTCAATTCTTTAATCTTTTTTTCATCCAAAACAGTCAAAAATCTGTTCGGTAAGTGTAATTTATAATCTTCCAACTCGGCAATTATTGTAAACCCGAATTTATCTTTCATTTTCTCCAGATTCAAAATTTTGTATTTCTTATTTTCTTCTAATTCTATTAATCTCTTGTATTCTTTGAACTTTAAATCACCAACCTTATTCAACTCTTGTAACAGCGCCATTTACATAGAAAAAAATTAATACTTCTACACTTTTAAGGTGAAAAATCAAAACTATACTTCCAAAATACACAAAAAACCGGGGTTTTGACCCTAAAAACACGGTTTTTTAGGGTCAAAACCACAGCTCTTAAGGTGCATATACTAGAGTTTTTTGAAAAAATCCTGAAAATCTACTGAATTTCTCTAATTATTGCGAATTTTTAGCTTTAAAGTTGATAATGTGAACGATATTTCTCGAAAATTCTGTTGTAAATATATTAAAATCTTAATGAAAAATCTTGGAAAAGTTAAAGAAAAAAATATTGAAAAAATAGTATTATAGAATTTAAATTACCCCCTACAAACCAATATAGTAATAAAAGTACTTTTATTACTATAACTATACTATTTTTTCAATAATTTTAAGTCTTAGTTTACAGATTTTTCTATAATAAATAGAAGAATCTACAGCTGTTTTACTACAATTTGTGCTGATTTGTGTAAAATTCTAGTAAAATTCTCCACTTTTCAAAGTGTTAGTTAAACAAATTTTTCTTCTTTAAATAGAAGAATCAAAGGCTGTTTAACCATAAATTGTGCTGATTTTTATCAAATTTTGATAACAATCCTTAGAAATCTACTGATTTATTGCTATTTTTTAGCTTAATAAAAAGATATTTCACTAAATAGTAAAACTTGGCACATTCAAATTTTCCCTATTTAAATGGAGAGGAAAAAGATATCCTGCCCGTACTGCAAAAAAGATGTTTTCGAACATCATTTTACCCGACATTATAAGTCAAAAAATCATCTAAAAAACAAAGAACTTTATGAGAAAGAACTAAATTATTTGAGGAATTGGGCTAAAGAAAATCAAATTGTCGATCATGAAAAGATGTACAATATAGAAAAATTGCGTGAACTAAAGAAAAATTTTAAGGAAATTAAAAAAGATCTCAATCTATTTAAAGATGAAAAAATTCAATCAATCGCTGAGAAATTGTCCATTGAAACAAACGATAAAACTAAGTCTGAAATGATCGAAGAAATTGACAAAACTCTTAATGAGAAACCCGAAAATATCATTGATGTAGAAGTTTTATCCTCAATACACGGTCTTTTCAAGCAATACATTTTAACAAACTTGAACGACAATTCCATGTCAATTTACAAATATCTTTCTATTTTGCGCCCGGAAATTAAAAGTTTAATCGAAAAATTTCAAGAAAATGTTAAAAATAGTAAAGGATATCTCTCTTTGGAATTCGAATACGAAAGAACTTTAGTGAACGGTGTGAAACACAAACGTGTCCAATGTACTTTACTATAAAAGCAGACGAGATCTTTGACATAAACGACTTTATTACTAAGCAATTTAATAAATTAACACATCGAGAACAAACGAATCATCCAAATAAAGGTTCTGGATGGACATTAAAACGCTGCAAACAACTAGTTTTGAGCCTTAACAAACACGAATTTATGAACGCAGGATCATATATCGATTTACCAAAGAAAATCAAAGATAAAAAAGCTTGTATAAATATAAAAAATAAAGATGATTATTGCTTTATTTATTCTATCCGATGTGCTATTGAAAAACCTGAAAAGAATGCTGATAGAGCAAAACAATACGAACAATTTGTAAATGACGAGATATTTTCAGGTTTCGAGTATCCAATGTCCTTAAAAGATATACAATCATTTGAAAAACGAAGTTACAATTCTAAGTACAAGTATCCGAAAATGTCAATAAATATCTACAGTTATGATGAGAAATTTAACATTGTTCCGTTGCAAATTTCTGAAAAATATGATGCAGAATTAAATATTGATCTACTGTATGTAAAACAAGAAGACAAATCTCATTTTGTTTTGATAACCGATTTAAGTAGGTTAGTGAGTTCTCAAACATCCAAACATGGACATAAAAATTTTCTATGTAGGAGATGTTTAAGCCATTTCTACAAATCTGTAGATTTAGCAGACCATTTAGAAATTTGTAAAAATCACGAAGTTTGTAAGCCAATTATGCCATTTCCAGGTCAAACAACTAAATTTACTAATTGTCAAAAGAAGTTTAGCCATCCTTACGTTATTTATATGGATTTTGAGAGCATATTAGAGAAGATTCCCACATGCAAAAAACAATCCGCAAAAATCGATCACAACCAAGATTCAGAAGCACATTCCATATGGTTTTACTCTATACTTAGTGTCTAATGTGACCAATCGTATGTACAAGCCGATATGTTATCGAGCAAAAAATGAAGAAGATTTGCCAAATGTTCCTGCAAAATTGTTTGAAGAACTTAATAAATTATCGAAATACATAGCTAAAAAGTATAATTCTAAGAATAAAATACCTATGAAATTGACCGAAGAAGAAGAAATTGCATATCAAAATTCAAATCTTTGCCATATTTGTGAATGTGAGGGTTTTGATAATCAAACAAGAAAAAAAGTACGAGATCATTGTCATTTAACAGGTAAATTTAGAGGTTCAGCTCATTTATCTTGTAACTTGAATCTCAAATTTCCTCAGAATATTCCAGTTTTCTGTCACAATATGTCAAGTTATGATACTCATTTGTACGTAAAAGAGTTGGCAAAACAGTATGGTAATGTTGATTTGATTGCAAACACCGATGAGAAATATATAAATTATTCAGTAAATTCAGGATATGGATATGAGTTTGAAGATGATAAACCTAGAAAATTCATCAAGTTTTCTTTCGTAGACACGTTCAGATTTATGGCATCGTCTATAGAAAAGTTAGCTAAAAACCTCAAAAAAGATGATTTCAAACATACAAATCATTTTATACAAGATGGTCTGAACGCAATTCTAGATAGACAACCAAATGACGAAGAAGAAATCTTTAAAATTCTATCTGGAAAAGGTATATTTCCTTACGAATTTATCGATAGTATTGAAAAAACTTGATTACACAGAAGAATTGAGAATTCAAGATTTCTATTCACTTTTGACAGATGAGAGCATATCTGAGAAAGATTTTCAACACTACTTAAATGTATGGAACAAATTAAAAGTAAAAAATCTAGGAAATTACTCCGATCTCTATAACATTCAAGATGTTCTATTGCTCGCTGATATCTTTGAAAATTTTAGGAATATTTGTTTGAATTGCTATAAACTTGATCCAGCACACTATCTAACAGCTCCCAGTCTTGCATGGGATGCTATGTTAAAATTAACGAATATAGAACTACAATTAATTAGTGATTATAATATGTATTTGATGATCGAAAAAGGTATTCGCGGAGGCATTTCTCAATGTATTAAACGATATGTGAAAGCAAATAACAAATATTTAAAAGATTTTGATAAGACAAAGCCCGAAAACTATTTGTTGTACGTCGATGCAAACAACCTTTATGGGTATGGACTTATGCAAAATTTACCATATAACGAAATCAAGTGGATGGATCCTAAAACGTATACAACAGCAGAATGGAAAGAAACAATTTTGGAACTCACTGGCGACGAAGATTATGGCTATATTCTCGAAGTCGATCTAGAATATCCGAAGAATTTACATGAAAATCATAAAGATTTGCCTCTTGCTCCAGAACATTATAACAACAAACTTTGCACAACTCTACTGGATAAAACTGAATATGTTGTTCATTCGAGAAATTTGAAATTCTATCTGGAACAAGGAATGGTGTTAAAACATGTGAATAGAGTTATTGCATTCGATCAGAAGCCTTTTATGAAAGATTACATTGATTTTAATACTAGTATGAGAACCAAAGCTACAAGCGACTTTGAGAAAGATTTTTACAAGCTGATGAACAACTCTGTTTTTGGAAAATCTATGGAAAATGTGAGAAACAGATGTGATATTAGACTAGGAAATGAAGAATTTTCAATGAAACAAGCTAAGAAAACAAATTTCAAATGCTTTAACATCTTTGACGACAACTGTATAGCGAGTCACATGTACAAACAAAAGGTTAAATTTAACAAGCCAATCTACATAGGTTTTTCAGTTCTTGACCTTTCAAAATTGTTAATGTACGAGTTTTATTACAACAAATTAAAGAAGTTTGATCCAGATTTGAATCTGTGTTACATGGACACAGACAGTTACTTCCTAGAATTGAAACGTGATCCTTACAAAATTATTAAAGAAAATATAGATGATTTCGATACGAGCGATTATCCAAAAGATCACGAATGTTTCGCTACTAAAAACAAGAAGGTAATAGGGAAATTCAAAGACGAACTAAATGGGGAAATCTTAGAAGAATTTTGTGGTTTGAGGTCAAAGATGTACTCGTACAAATATCTAGACAAAAATCCAGTTAGGTGTAAAGGAATTAAGAGAAGCGTTGTAAATAAAACAATAAATATCGAAAACTTGAAGAGATGTTTGTTTGAAGATAAAGAAGAATTTAGAGAGATGACAGTAATCAAAAGCTATAAATATGATTTGTATACCATCACCATAAACAAGCTGGCACTGAACGCTAAAGATGATAAGAGAAATGTCCTAGAAAATAAGATCGATACAGTACCGTATGGATATAAAGGCGAAGCAAAATCTAATATATTAGATGAGTTAAATAAATTTGGAAACTTTGACATGTAAATGGAAGATGATTTGATTCACTGCCACAAATGCAAGAAAAAAAACGAAAAATATAGATTCAAAAATCGTTCAAACTCAAAACGGGTTGTATAGAATTGCTGCAAAATGTTCAAAATGTAAGACAAACAAGAGTAAGTTTATAAAGAATCCTTATGAAAAACAAGTAAAGAAAGAATTGAAGACTAAAGATGAGATAGAGATTGAAGCTCGAGAAATTCATGCACCAGTACGAAAAAAGTTTAAAAAGAGAAAAAATTATAACATTAGGAATTGACGATTTATGGGCAGCAGATTTAGTTATAATGTCTAACTATTCAGATCAAAATGATGGATTTAAGTATATGTTAAATGTTATTGATACTTTCTCAAAATATGCTTGGTCAAGAGCTATCAAAAGAAAAAAACGGCAAGGATATTTCAAAAGCTTTCGAAGATATAGTAAAAGATGCCATAAGGATCAATCACAAACCTCCAAACCTACTTCATACAGATAAGGGTTTAGAGTTCAAAAATAAAGAATTTAACGAAGTTTTGAGGAAATACAACATTAAGATTTATCATACTGAAAACGAAGAGAAATCAAGTATCGTAGAGAGATATAACAGAACTCAAAATGAGAGAATGAAAGTTCTTTTTGAGGTTAATAAAAACTTTAAATGGATCGATATTCTTCAAAAAATAGTCACAAATTATAATGATACGGTTCACAGCACAATCAAAATGAAGCCCAAAGACGTAGGTAAGGATGCAGAAAAGGAGTTATTAGAGACAGTTTTCGGGTATGTTCCACCTGAAATTCACACGAAAACTAAATTTAAAGTCAATGATCATGTAAGAATTGTTAGTAAAAAACAAACATTTTCGAACAAATATAAGAACAATTGGTCAAGAGAAATCTTTGTGATTTATCAAATTAATAACACAGATCCTGTAACTTATAGTATAAAAGATTTAAATAATGAAGAAATAACCGGAAAGTTTTATGAATATGAATTGAGAAAGTCAAAGATTTTTTCTATATAAATGGAGGCTCAAAAGAAATGTTCAATGTGCAAAGAAATAAAAGGTTTTGAAGCTTTTTATAAAGATAAAAATAGGAAAGATGGAATGCATTATTATTGCAAAGATTGTGAAAGGGAATATCATAAAGAATTATATGATAAGATAGAAAAATTAACTTTGGAAGATAAAGAATGTCTTAAATGTAAAGAAACTAAAAAAATTTCAGAGTTTAATAGTGATCACTATAGTAGAGATAAGAAAGACTCATATTGTAAAGATTGTGTAAAGAAGAATCTTCATAGATTATATTATGAAGATACTCATTGTGAATGTGGAAGAATTATAAAATGGTTAAATAACTATGAAAAACATTTACAAACAAAATATCATAAATTGAGAGTTTAATAAAATTTATTAACATTTTCATCGTATAATTTATATATTCTATAAATCAGTCGAGATTCTGCCATATTTGTAGTAAAATGATTTCCGTTGTATAAAATATTCAAAGATTCTTTCATTTGGTTATACAGATTGATAGAATTTGGTTCGTCATCAATGAACAAAATCTCTAATTCAGGATAATTTATTTTTAGATGTTTTAATCGGTTTGGTATTTCTCGTTTCTGAGCTCTGATAACGTAATAAGGCCATTCCCACATGTGATTCTTCTTAATTACAACAAAAAACATGGTGTTTTTTCTTATCAAAATCTTTACATACCATATCTCTCTTCATTAATTCCATTCGCAATTCTTGATTCTCTATTTTCAATGATTTCATTTCATCTTTAATTTGTAACTGTTTTATTTCATCTTTTAACTGCTTATTTTCGTTTTTGAGTTTGTACTCACCATATTTTCTAATGGAAGGTAAAACATCTCTCGTAACCCATTGTTGAAAGCTTTTTGCTTCTATTTTATGAGATCTTAAAATTAACGAATAAAGTCCTGATTCATTAATGAAAATAGTGTTATCTTTGTGAATATTTGCGAGGTGGCCCTCGAGGGCTACCTTATCTTTTAGATAAAAGTATTGAGATTTGTCACCTTCATCGACATTATTTCTAATCGCTTTTTCTGTATTGTTATATTCCAATATTTCTGCAACATCTTTAGCCTTAAACCAAAATTCATTATTTTCGTCAACAATTGTTAAAATTTCTTTATTATTGAATTTTAGTTGATTATTTCTTAGATCTATGACTGACTCCATTTAGATAGAAAAAATTTAACAAGCAATTTTTATTTTGAGAGACCTGGTTCATTAATAAAAACAGTGTTATTTTGGAAGTTTGAAGGTAAGCTATTTATAGCCCCCCTTATCTTTTAGATAAAAGTATTGGTATTTATCATCATTATCAACTCGTTTGGAAAGTTTGAAGGTAAGAACGATTCGTTCCCCCCTTGATTCATCATTCTTTCGACAATCTTAAATATATTGTTGTTTTACTCTCATTATTTATTAAATTTCCCTCAGAGTCTTGTATAGTTAGAACGATTTTTTGAATTCTTTTAATATTTTTTCTAATTGGAATATAATCGATTTCATTCGGTTTTTCACTGATTTTTGATCCATAAGCAACATTTGGGAAAAAAGTGTACAAAATTTCAGATTCTTTGTGTAAATGTTCGGTATGATTTTCAAAACTAGGTTCAACGAGATTGCAGTGCACTTCAATTACATCGAAAAGTCTAAATTTTGGCGTTTTATTTCCTAAATATACCTGATTTGGCTCAATAGTTTCTTGAACAAACCCTAACAAATCTACAATAATTGCTGAAAACATTATTCTTACTGGTGATTTTATTTGAATTTTATTAGAGAGATAATTTTTTTGCATTTCAAACTTGTTTTCGTCAAAGTTTAAAGATTTATCTGATTGTTTGAATGTTTTCAGATAATTTTTAAGGGAATTTTTTATTTGATCGAAAGTATAATATCCTTTGTTTAAACCATAATATTTTGTTATGTTCTTCTCACTAAATCCTATACAATAAGGAGAACTTTCACTAATATTTATTACAAAATTGTCAGAATAAAAACCGCTTAAACCGATAAAATAATTTGATTCTTCCTCTAAGTGTATAGGATGTTCCAAGTTTAAAACTAATTTAGAGCTTTCTGAAGTCAACTTGAACAGCTTCATTTTCGCAAGCGTTGCTTCAAGATGAAAATCTTCTATTTAAATGGAGAAATTTTTAAAGCAAAAAGATCAGATAAAACTTCAAACGTTTGAAGAAAATAAGAAAGATCAACCAATCAGATTGTTAATTGTTGGTTCAAGTGGATGTGGAAAAACAACTTTATTATTGAATTTTATCTACAATAGGTTGATTCCTTATTCCAATTTGTATGTTTTTAGTAAATCTTTAGAACAAGACGCTTATAAAAAATTGCAAGAAAGATTTGAAAATATTGAGAAAAACTTAAGCAAAAAGGTATCACATTTTTATAATGCCTCTGAGGACATAGTTCCATTAAGCGAGTGTAAACCCAATTCGTTAATCGTTTTTGATGATTGTATTTTGGAAAATCAGGACGTTATTAAGGAATATTTCGTAATGTCTCGTCACAAAAACATATCTTGTATCTATCTTTCCCAATGCTTTTCAAAGGTTGATAAACAAGTTATAAGAAATAATCTGAATATGTTGTGTATTTTTAAGCAAGATGATCACTATTCGAGAAAGATTTATAACAATTATGTGGGATCTGATATGAGTTTTAACCAATTTAATGAGCTGTGTGATAAAATTTGGAAGGAAGACTACGGATTTTTAACTATTAATCTAACTTTGAAGCCTAAAAATGGTAAATATTTGAATAAATTTTCTAATATAAATGCTGCTCAGTGGTCTGGCAAATCTACTTGATAAAATATTTGTTACAATTATTTTTACATTATCTTTACTTTTTATTTACATTATGAAAACAACTGAAAAAAGGTAAATCTGTTCACGTTTTTACGTTCCACGTTCACGTTTTTACGTTCCACGTTCACGTTTTTACGTTCCACGTTCACGTTTTTACGTTCCACGTTCACGTTTTACGTTCCACGTTTCGTGTTCCACGTTTCAAAATTTTCCTAAATAAATGGTGAACGTAACTTCTGAAGAAGCGAAAAAACTTGATCAAATCGAAAAGAAATTAATCAAAGAATTTAAAGAACAGATTCGAATTGATGAAGAAGAACAAGAACTTATTCAAAAAATTAATCAACCTGTAACTTCTGCAATAAAAAATGTTGAGGGCAAAATTGAAAATGTTTTAAGCGATAATCAAAATTTAATGAATTTGGTTCCAGTTGTACGACAATTTGCCGATATTTCGATTCCAGAATCTGAGTTTGAATTGCCAAAATTACCATCTTCAACACCATTTAGACCTCGAATCGTTGAAGACTCTACCATAGTTGAACCAATAAGTCCTGGAACAACGGATATAATAATTGGTGAAATTGGTAAAAAATTCCTTCCTAGAGCGAAGGATGATAAATTTGGTTTGTATTGGGATAGAAAAAAGAAAAGTTTTATGATTGGAAATTTACCCGTTAATTTTGAACAAAATGATATAATTATTAATGAAAAAATGTACGAAGGTACTCAAGGTTTATGGAGATTATTAACAGACAATGACGTTCCAAAAGATAATTTATATTCTGAAGAAGATTTGAAAAAGTATACAGAAATTTTATGGGAATCTGACTCAATTTACAAAAATAATGATCCATCTACTAAGAAGCCTAAGTCAAGTAGAGGTAAAAAATATATCAATTTGATTAAACCAATTTGGGAAAAACGAATCGAAGGATCAGGTGTAAGAAAATACAATGATAATAAGATTGAGTACAGATATATCGACGATTTGACAAAACTCGATGGAATTATAAATTATATTTATGCTCAAGAGAAGGCTGGAAACAACAATTTTTTGAATGAAAAGAAAGCTATTAAAGATTTTATTTCGAACAAACTTGACGAAATGATTGAAAAACCTGATGGAATTAAATATTTAAAACGAATTTTGCCGGCAATAGGTTCATCTATGATTGAAGGTAGCGGACTTTTGAATGATTTTATCAACAATTTACCTTTTGAATTACACGTACCAACTTATCAGTATCTGGGGCCTGGCACAAAACTCGAAAAAAGACTAAAAAGAGGAGATCCTGGTATAAATAAATTAGATCAAGCTGCTATGGAACACGATATTTTTTATGCAAAACATAGAGACACAAATTCCAGACATATAGCAGATAAAGTTTTGCAAGATAAGGCAATGGATAGATTTTTATCAAAAGATGCTAGCTTAGGTGAAAGATTTGTTGCACTTCCAACAGTTGGAGCAATGTTTTTGAAGAGAAAACTAGGAATGGGAATTGAAGAGAACTTGAAATTTAACTATATAAATGGAGGTGAATGTAAATTTCAGCAAAAATCAGAAAGAAAAAATAAAATCCGCTTTTAAGAAAAAAATACCCGTTAGTATTCAATTTAAAATAGATCAACTAAAAAATGGCGAAGATAAGATATTTTTAACAAATAGACAATACAATAAACTCGAAAAACATAAGAAAAAACAGTAAAGGAACCAGAATAAAATTTTCTTATAATCAGTTGAAAGAACTTAAAAATGGTAGTCTTTTGAAAGATTTATTAGATTTTGGAGAAAATATTCCAGTTGTTAAAAATGTTGTTCCTTATGTTCGTAAAGCTGCTCCAATCGTTAAAAAAGATGTGATTCCTATTGTTCGAAACATTTTAAATTGGTTAGATAAAGAGTTGGAAGATGTTACAGGATCTGGATTAGATGAAAAAACTTTGAATTACGTGAAATCAAACATCGGAAAAAAAATTTGAACCTTTAACATTCGGAGAATTGGAAGAAATCTGCAAAAACATTAAACATTTTAGAGGAATCTTCATGAGAGATACATTACCTGAAAAAGTTAAGAAAATTTGAATGTGGAATTGTGAATTTAGACTCGATTATGGGAAGTGGAACGCATTGGGTTTGTTATTATAAAAATGATAAGAATGCATGTTATTTTGATTCGTATGGAAGAATTGAGGACAAACCACCTATAGAATTGATTAAATATTTGAAAAAATCAAGCGTCTACTACAATGATTCTCAGATTCAAGACTATAAAGATCCCCCAATTTGTGGTCATTTATGTGTTTTTGTTTTGAATGAACTGACTGATGGTAAAGATTTTAAAGAAGTTGTCAACAAATTATTGCTTAATAAATATGGATTCGCAAAATATTTTTGATGTGTTCGGAACGCAAATTAGAACTGAAAATATTCGAAATAATGTCAATTTTGATAGTTTGAGAAATGAGTTTGATAACAAGTTAGAAAATTTATTACAAAACCTTCCAGATTCAGATATGTTTGCTGTCGAGATTGAAGATTTTAAAGCAGAATATGATAACAAACTTGCAAATTTAATGAGTTCAAATGAAGTTGCTGATAAAATAAAAACATTGAAAAAAGAATTTGAAGATGGTGCAAAAAAAAATATTTACCAATTTAATGTCTCATATCGAAAAAGCTGATAAAATTACTGAAGCGATCAAAGTTGAAAAGAATTATGTTAGTTTGGCTAATAAGAAAAGAATTGTCGGTGTTCGACCTGGTATTGACAAACATGATGTTGTTGTTAAAGAACAAATTTTAAAACCTCTAAAATTATCAGAAAACATCGATATTGTTGATTTACATGATCCGAATGTTAAAAATGCCTTAGATTTTAAAGGAAAAAGAATTAGCGGTGTTAGTAAAGGAATTAATCCATTTGATGTTGTTGTAATGATTCAATTAGAAGATCCTATTAAAATGTTTAATGAACTAAAACAAAATTACGAGAATCATAAACAGCATGTTAAAGATTTTACAACAGAAGTCTATGACAAGTTAGAAGCCAGAAATAGAAGATCAGTAGACGATGTTGGTGAAATTAATGAAAAAACTTACTAATTTTAAAGAGTCTTTTGATAAGTTTAGTTTAGATGCTACGAAAACTTTTGAGAATATTGGTCATAAATTTGTTGAATACAATGATTCTTATGCTGTCAAATTTCAAAAATTAGAAAAAAAACTTAATAATATGGAGGAAGATCTTACTGAAATAGGTATTCGTGTAGGGTTTTATGCATGATAAAATTTCCTTATATAAATGGCGCTCATATACTGTGTGAGGTGTAAGGCAAAAACTGAAACAAATGATATAAAAATACTATGCAAATATCAATGGAGTTAAGAGAATTTCTGGAAAATGTGCTGAATGTAACGCAAAAAAGAGTCAATTTATAAAAACTTGAAATTTTTTCTTAATAAATAGAGATGGCGGGACATTACAGTGCTTTCGATCTTTTTATAATGCAACACGAAAGAGATTTGAAAAAAGAACATTGGGATGACATTTCTCAAAAATATGAATTATCCGAAGATATGATGAGATTATACGTAAACAAATTGAATTGGTATAACATTGCAAAATATCAAAATCTGTCCCCAGAGTTCATTCAAGAAAATATACATTATCAATTAAAAGATCATATGTCTGTTCTTTGCCTCTATCAACACTTGAGTATAAAGTTTTTGGATGAAAATAAAGATACAGTTGATTGGAACAATATTATAGATAGCGGTTACTATCCTGTGCAGATTTTATTGAAATATGTGACCGAGATCGCAAAATTTAAGGAACAGAATCCTGAATATGACGAAGTAGATCATTAAAAAATGACTAAAATCTTTTCTTATCGACTTATACATGATGTTTAAAATTTCTAAATTTTCTCTTATTAAATGGTGGACTACAAAAGGTATTCAGGCGATATTGAAAGGGCGGAGTTTAAAAATTTCTATCCAATTAGTAAACAACATTTGAATGAACCGAATAAAAGAAACTGAGTTTAATATTGATTTTGGAGATAACTTTTGCTCGTCTAACTTCCAGTTTTATATTTCTGGAACTTTAACAAAACAAGATGGTCAAGCATATCTTGGAACTGATAATGTTAGATTAATCGATAATTTTATACCGTTTTTATTTTCTAAGATTGAAGTAAGAAAAACACAATAAATTGATAGAAGAAGTCGAAAACTGTGGTCAATTAAGCACTATTAAAGGAACCATTTGTTATTCCAAAAGTGATGTATTTTCAAACAGTTTTGAATCAACTTTTAAATTTGGACAATTTGAAGCGGTGGTCGGTGATTTAGCACATTTCGGCTTAGGATTCTTTGAAAACGTTACTATTCCGATCTATAAAGGTGGATTTTACATTAGTTTCATAAGAGCTGAAGACGATGATGTGATTCTGAAGACTGCAACTGGAAATGTTATGCCTGTTGATGGCAAAAATTACAATTAACGAGTTTTTCATTAGAGTTCCGATGATTTATTACAAAACCACGAGTAAAATTCAGTTGATTGATGAAATTACAAAATCTCAAAACATTATGTTTAATTTTCTAGATTGGCAATGTATTGAGCAAAAAGGTATTTCCGGAACAACTTATTCGTTCGATATCACAAATATTTATAGAAATATCTTCAATCCCAAGTTCGTTATCATAGGTTTTCAAACAGATAGACAGAATAATCAAGAGAAAAATCCTTCAAAGTTTGATAGTTTGAATGTAAAAAATATCAGAGTAAAATTGAATGGTTCTTATTATCCAGATGAATTACAAAATTTAAACATTTCCGGTGGTCTTTTCATAATCATGTATCAGATGTATCAAGATTTTAAGAAAGTTTACTACAAAAATATGGAAATGTATTATAATCCTAAAGAATTTTTAGCGAATAGACCTATTTATGTCATTGATACAACAAAGAGTTTGACAAATATTTCTGGTTCAAAGAACGATATAATTATCAATATGGATTTTCAAAATGCTGTTACAAACGCGATTTGTTATGTTGTTGTGGTTTCTGAGAAATGTTTAGCCTATGATGTGATTAAGAACGATATTAAAGAAATTCAGTAAAATTCTAGATTTCTGTTGAGCGAATGTTAGCAAATTTCATTATTTCCGTTTATAGATTTTTCATTAAGATTTCTGGATTTTTTCATTAAAACAGCTTATAAATGTAGAAGCCTACAATGAACAGTAAAACAGCTATAGATTCGGTTATTTTCCATTCGTGGTTTCCTGTTAGATTTCTTAGATTTGTTTATGGTTCAATGGACAGTATTTTACATTGATTTTCTGACTGTCCCAAAAGTGAGCCAGAATCGGCATATTCATATCTACTTATATATATATAAAAGTCGTTTGACAGGTATTTGGTCTTCCGATCATATGTTACTTTGCTTATTTAAACGCATATGAGACAGATACGGCCAAATACAAAATAATTAAATCGGAAAAAGTAAGCGCTCTGTGGTGTAATGGTAGCACATTCACCCGGCAAGTGAGAGATCCGGATTCGACTCCCGGCGGAGCAAGTACTTTTTGTGATTCAATGTTTATATATATATATTAAAATGAACCGGCATTGGATTATATTACGTTTTAGCATTATTAGTGAAGAATCAGATTTTAAGGGTTGTATTTTACTTCATATATAGGACTTTCTTCTTTAATTATGTATATTTTTTCACAATTCAATTATAATGGCCTAGTAATTACCTATTTATCAATTTAAATTGGCCAACCTTTGTATCTTGAAAACAATGAATCGAAGCCTTAATGTGTAATAGATTTGAATGATGTATTTCTTGATTTTTAAAACTGCCACCCGTTCCTAATATAGGAAATTACTTCTATTTTCATGACACAACACTAATTTTATAAATATTATAAGAAAAATATAGTGTTGAACTTTTTTCTTAGTTTCTTTACTCTTTATGTTTGCCTCAAACGATTTCTTCATAGAAACTAACATCGAAAAAAACATTTTTAAGTAGTCGACAATTCAAGTATTCCAAAATGTCAGTCTAGCTTGTATAGAAGTGTATATTGAAACATTTTTTGGGTGTTTACTAACTATTTAATTACAGGTTGGAGTTTAATGTAATATTTGACTTCAATTCGTTACACCCCTCTTGTTTCAGAATCAAGAAAACGTATCCGTTTGGAGTTAGATTTAGATTATACTGAAGGATAAGTTTAGTAACAGAAAACTTGTTACAATACGATATACAAAAAGCAATATAAAAGCAGAAGTGTGTTCGCTGGCTTCTGAGAGCAAAGTTTGAATCTTGAAAATCTCTAGACACTCTCAGACGAGTTACAATAACTTGACAGCAATACTTTATAGTACACCACATGTTTTGTAAAGGATTGAATTTTCAAAGAGTTTTAAACCACTCCTTGGTTCATCTGTGCTATAGTGAGTAACTATGTATTTAAATCACCCTAATTAGTTACTTTCACAGGATTGATAGGTCAACCTATTAATAGACAAGTACCAATCTATGGCCTCATGAAAGTTCATTATTTTCCAAGATATCAAATTATTCTATCACAAGAAACTTTATCTTTCACTTTTCCAACGAATATGCTTTTTCGAGTGCTTCCGTATCTTATAGTAACTGGCCTATGATCAGAGGTTAGTCTTGTAATTTAAAAATATAGCTCTTTTAAGGTTTTAATTATTACTTAAACCTCCAAGTTCAACAGCAAGACTGTGTTTTTGTAGTTTAGCATACAATAATCCTGCAGCATTTTTTTTCATAAACAATATTATTGCAAGTAAGCCTTAAAATTTCATACAATTTGGAAAGGTGTCCTTTGCATGAAATTGAGCATAAAGGAAAGAAGAATTTCGATGGAGTTTCCTTAAATTTATCCTTAGTATTTAAAGTAAACCATGTGTTTATATCGGTTAAAAATATACTAATTATTATAGATGGACTGTGTATACCACCTTCTCCTCCTTATCAAATTAAAGAGGTATGGTTTCTCTGATGTTTGTGTTATTTGGGTCGAGTCTTACTTACTGGACATACAGAATGTGTGAAGAAGGGTAGTAAATTATCTGACTGGAAACCTGTTACACGGGGGGTCCCACAGAGCTCTGTATTTGGGCCTCTCTTATTCTCACTTTATAAAACAACCTCACGTTAATTATAATACATTCAAATTTTCATCTTTCTGCCGACAATTTTCAAATATACGTTCACTGTTAACTAAACGAATTAGCTACTTTTATGTTACCTCTCAACTTGGATATTGAGGTCATTAACTTTTGGGCAATAAAAAAAGGACTAAAACTAAATGAAAACAAAATTCAAGCAATGATAGTTGGTAACTTTAGAATGATAAACTGAATTAATCTTGATTTCGCACCGAAACCTAAACTTATCAGTTGTGAAATAAATTACTAAAACAAACTGACAAATCTCGGACACATTATGAACAGAAATTTCAAATGGACTGACCAAGTTACGATTACATGCAGAAGAGTCTTTGCTGTCATCGAAGGTTTGAAACGGCTTGCTTTGTACCAGCCATTCAATATTAAGATGATGTTCATCAAGACCCTTATACTACCACATCTTGACTACTGTGATGTGATGAGTGACATGACCGTTGAGCAACCGGACAGACTCCAGCGTGCTCAGGACTACTGTATTATATTTATTTTTAATCCCCGACATCATGAGCACGTTACGCAATATTTTTTACAATTGTCACTCATGAAACTTCATCAACTACGTAAATTCCACATTCTTTCTACTATACATTTAATTATCAAAACCAAATACCCAGTCTATCTGTCTGATCGTTTCGACTTTATCTCTGATATTAGTGAACGGCCTACAAGAAGGGAAGCCACATTACTATCAATTCCAATCCATCGTTCAACAATTTTTAATAAGTCCTTTACTGTTCAGCCTTTGGAACGCTCTCCCCGATGATAACAGATTTATTGAGGACCGTGCTCGCTTCGGGGTGGGGGTTAGGGGCTTGCTGCTGGGGGGGCCTGTGGAGGTGACGGGTGGTGCTGGTTGTTGCGGTCATGTAGTCAATCGGTGTTTTAGAGTGATTCAATGCTTCTTACTCGTCATTTTGAATTATTTTGTATTTATAATAATAATATATGAATGTATAAATTGTAAGATTAATAATAATAATGTATAAAGTTTTAATTTTATATTTTAAGTATACATTTAAATATATAGAATTTTACTTTTAAGATAATTTAATTTTGTACAGGTTACGCATTTTTTCTGCTTTCTATTTAAAGAATGTTAATAATTTACCACAATTTTATAAACTATTGTAAATGTTCTGTATACAATATGAGGTTAGGTGGTAGAGAGGGCTTAATAGCCCCAACTCCGCCTCTTTAAAAAAAACATTTTTTATTTAATTTCATTAAGAAGATAAAAGATTATGTAGATGTAGTAGCAAAATATTTATATCACGTTAATACTTATACTACAACTAGCTTTTACCTGCGGCTTCTCAGACAATTTTTAAAATCGAAGTCTTAAAACATTTAGTAAAAGCACTTATAATATAATATAATGGAGTACAATGGCATTTTCAAACGCAAGTAAACATACGTCAGGTACATATTATTTCGATGTTTATACTCAATAGTATCAAAGTCTAAGCTGTTATATTATGTTTAACATTTGTAGGAGCATTTTAGGTTTTAATTCGTTATATAACCAACATTATAGCCCTTCTTAACCGACGTCATAAGAATAGTAGGTGTACATTTATCCTTCCTGGACATGAGGAAGTTGAAAAAATATACAGTTTATCTAGCGGTTGTAGCTCTATTTCAAGTTGTATGAATGTTTGATCTGTACGGCAAACGTTTACTTAATTTGAACTTTCTGGGATATTGGCAAATTAAAGAATCAGTGATGTGTAAGTGGGTAAGTGCTTTGCCTTAAACTTTTATAGGTGTTTAATGACTGATATAGCTTCGTCTAAACTGCTTATGTTTAATAAAAAACTAATCACATTCTCAATAATGAAATTTTACTGATGTAAATAATAGACATTGACTTCATTAGTCCCTTTTAAAAAGGGACGGCTGTTGTCACGATTTGAATTGGACAAGAGGGGATGACACCAACTTTCTATTCCACGAAAATCACAAAGACAGGTGTTTTAAAGCATCGATGAAGACTTTTCAAAAAGCAAAATATATCCTGACGAGACAAAAAACTTATCTGGTAAACACATTAGAAATTTCAGTTCAAACTAATATTTAATACAATGTAATCGACTTTGCTAAAAGTACGACGATTAAATGGACTTCGACTAAATAATTGTCGTAATTTCCATTTAAAGTTACTTTAAATAGTACGTAATAACAAGTGACGCGTAACAGACATTTCTGAGGATTCACGCAAAATTGTAAATCGATAATTCATTTAATTTTCAGGTTCCCAAGAGGCAAACAGGTAGATATCGTACAGTGACAAGTGTCCTTATCTCTGCAACAGATACATTGTGTGACTGTACTGTGTGGTAGGCTTAAATAATGTGCTCAGAAAAATTCCATTTTTGGTAGAGAACCAACATAGAACCCATTCTTGTCTAAGTAACAATGAAGTTTCATACAAAATTTTAGATTTTGTAAAAAATACTGTATCCGTTTGTTTGTTATTTGAGTTATAAAATAATAGCTGGGTTTAAATATTAAAAGTTAAGGTTAGGAAGAGTGGATAGTAAATTAAGAAATGCACTGAAATTAAGTCACTGTATTTTCACATTGATTTATCCCTGTATAGTTTTTTACACATAACAGGTGCGGTATCAAAAATTACTTAGAAACAATTTGTTATGGAACATTGAGCATGAGAAAGCTTTATAGATTATAGAAGCTGACCTGTAATACTGAATGTTACTCTTGTTCCGTTATAAAGAAACAATAAGGTGTTTCTAGCTAGTGTCTCAACATTGTAAATTCGGTTTTGACGAGCTTACTCTTTGCTCCTATGCAGTGAAATCGCTTGGGTTTATTCTTTCCAGTCTGGACTTCATGCCAGTTTTTTTTAAAGTTAACATTCATATATTTGAGTTGTAATCCATCGCCATGCGTTTTGTATTAATGTATTACGGGTTTTACGCCAGAAGAAGAGGGTAGGTTTTAATCCTCGTAACATAGTATTATATCTTTAGTAATAACTTTAAATAATGGTTAAGGGGAGCACTTCGTAAAAAATCTCAAAAAATTACAAATTTTTTTTTTTTTTTTTATTAAAGTTTGGAATTTCCCGATAACAATGGTGGTATTAAATTTTTTTTATGATGACTAGAAGTGTCCGAAATATTTTTTTTTAAATAGGCCTGCAGGCAGTTTCGGGCCTGTAGCAGTCACACTTTGAATGGTGCTGTTATAGTACTACTTCGTTGCAGTCATGTTCATGATTTGGTTGGCAGTGACAGTTTGTTATGTCAACAACTTACACTAACCAACAAAACATCTGTTTTATAACCATTGCTTATAACCTAGGTAGCATACATGTTTTGGTTACTGACATTTCTGTTTTAGAGAGTGAAAATTACGTAAAATGATTTATGGTTTTTTGTGAGTTTAGTGGAGAGTTCTGAGTTTTTTTTGTTATAAGTGTAGTGAATTTTATAATGCCACGTTCAAAGCCTGCTTTCAAGAAACGCGTTTTCAAAGGAAATCAACATAACCCTCCAACTAGTCCTAGGGCCTAGTTTCTCAGGATCAAGTAACAATCGAGGTACCAATACTCCAAATGTGGATAGGCCAAGACCTCAAAGTGCATCTTCTAAGAAGGTCAGTCCTTTTTTGAAACAGTACCAATTGAATGAAAATGATGAGTCTGAAAACTGTATAGTTAATTTAGGATTGTTGAATGAGGCTCTTAGTAACGTTTCAGTGTGTAAAAATTGCCATGGCCAACTTGTTTACAAAGTAAAACACATTGTAGGCCTAGCATCAAAAAATTATAGTCAGCTGTTCTGATTGTGAAAACACTATTACTGTGACAAACTCTGAATTAGTCAGGCCTAACACTAATCAGAATGAAGCAAAGTCTGATAGGCCTAACACATTTTATGACCTAAATCTTCGTTTGGTTTATGCTATGCGTCACATAGGCAAAGGTAGAGTGGCTGCGGAGAAAATTTGCGCTTTTATGAATCTTACACCTCCGCCTTTGAGATATCATGAACATGAGCATTACTTGGGTTCAATTGCTGAGTTAGTGTGTAAGAAGTCAATGCAAAGTGCTGTGCAAGAAGCTGTATCGGATAATGATGGTTGCAGAGGACCTCGCTATAGCTGCTGATGGCTCATGGCAGAAGCGGGGTCACCTTTCACTAAATGGAGTGGTATCAGTGACATCTTTATCAACCGGTAAGGTCCTAGGACATCGAGATTTTATCTAAATATTGCAGATGCACTAATAGACTAAACAACACGCATGGTGATGGCTGTATCGCAAACTTTGAAGGTTCTAGTGGAGCCATGGAAGTTGCTGGAGCAGTCGCAATTTTTCAGCGCTCGCAGGCATTGTATGAGGCTCGTTACCTTGAATACCTTGGTGATGGAGACAGCAAGGCGTACTCCAGTGTATGCGAAGCCAAGCCCTATGGTGATACTGCCATAACAAAGATAGAATGCATAGGCCATGTCCAGAAACGGATGGGATCGAGATTAAAAAATCTAAAAGCTAAGACTAAAACACTCCCTGACGGCTCACGACTTGGCGGCAAGAACAAGCTAACAGATTCTGCCATTATTCAAGCTCCAAAAATACTACGGATTGGCAATTAAGACGCAACACAAACTCTGTTGAAGACATGAAAAAAGCCATTTGGGCAGAGTTTTTCCATGTGATGTCTTCTAATGAAAGGCCTCAACATGGACTATGTCCAGATGATGAAGAAACCTGGTGTAAGTACCGCAAAGCCGTAAAATCCAATGAAAACTATGATCATGGCAGCCATTTTCACTTGCCTGAATAACCTAATGACATTTATTAAACCTATTTTTCAAGATCTAGCCAATCCAACTCTACTGGGCAAATGTACTAAGGGAAAAAACTCAAAATCCCAATGAGTCCTCAACAATGTCATTTGGACCTACATACCTAAAAAGAACATTTGTGGAGATTAAAACTTTGAAATTTGGCATATATGAAGCTGTTACAGCTTTTAATGATGGCTACATTGGCAAATGCAAAGTATTTCAAGAAATAGGGAGTGTCACCAGGGCAGCATTTTATTACAGCAATGAAAAAGCTTGACCGGCGGCGAATTTGGAAGGCAGAGAAAGCTCAAGAAGATATAGAGAAAAAAATTAGACAGAAGAAAAACTTACTAAAAAAGAAGTCCTGGAGGATGAATATGAGGAGCAGGAAGGAGATCAGCCAGCCTATGCACCTGGAATGTACTGAAAAAAGGTAATAAAGCAGTATTTTTTCCGTTTTTTGTGTTTTTCCGAAAAGTTGCGGTTTTCAATACAAAAGTACATTTTTCTCAAAAAACTACAAATGGTAGGAATATGAAATTTTTTTTGTATGTTTGTAGCACTGTTTTACATATGTGGAACCACTAAAAACATCACATTTCACTGAGTTCAATATTTATATACATACATATACACATATTTATATAGGTTTTTGACAAGCGTTAAAAACAAAAATATATAACTTTTAGGGTATATGCCAAAAAAAATTTTTTTTTTGGTTCCACGTGTTCCCCTAGAAGCCCTCTTTAAATGAAAAAAAAGAATTATGAAGATACCTCAAGTAGTTCTTGAGATAAGTGTACCTATGTTAACATTACGAAGATAGGGCGAAGTGCTCCCCTTAAATTGAAGTAATATACTCGGAGACTAAATTCCTTGTAAGAGATAATCATTCAATTATACTAAATCCTATTAGCCAAAATATTCATTAAACACTAGGCTTAAAAAGTTGAATTAATAATATCTGTTCGTTACAAAGAGTTTGAGTTATTTGAAATCGAAGAGCACAGTACCATTAAAGTATGAAACTAAAACAAGTTATTAATAAATGTTGAACCTTGTAGGAGGTTTCAAACACTTTAATTGTGCTTTAGTTGTAATAGCTTACAAAGAATCAATAATAAGTAACTAAAAAACGTGGAATTCTAAAAAGTCTGTGATGCTCTTTCTGTAACTAATGTGAGTTTAAGAATTTTCTTAAAAAGGAATTAAATATCACTATATATGCATTTTATTTCTTAGTTTTCTATGAAATGCTGTGTCCTCCTAAGAGGATCTTCCTCTACTTTGATAGTGTTGCATGATCAGTCAAACGTTAAAGAATAACCAAAAACTTACAACTAATTTACGACAACATATTTATTTTTTACATGTCGCACTTCATCAGGCACTTTTATAATAACTTTATTCGACTGGACCTTAAGCAATTTTTAACATCTTAGGTTTAGCTGCTCTGTATGATACTAAACAGTCAGTTTGCCACGTTCAATGTCTTGTTTTAAAATTGACATTACAGTAATTTAACCTTTAAATTTACTTCCTAGATGATGTTTAAAACTCATATTTCTGAGATATACAACAAGTGTTTATATGGAAAATACTGTAGTGTGTGGGAAAATGGTTACGTTTATGCTTTAGAATACAGAATAATTAAGGAAAATTAATCAAATCAAACTGTGTAACATAGTCAGTGGTACTGTTGGTTTAGGATCTCCCAAGAGAATCAACCACTAGGGTTAACAGATAGTCCAAAGCAAACTACAGACTTTCTTATCCCTAGTGAAATTTATAGTAAAGTTAGAAAACACAACTTATTTTTTTAAATATTGTAAAACAAGTACAGGTAACTTTTTCGACGGACCTCAAGAATAAGTTTTTTAATGAATTTTTATAAATTGAAATTTTCAAAACAGAATAAAATATTATTTCTCAGTAATATTTATAAAAATGTTAAAATAAAAATAAAAAATTGCTACAGAAACTTTACCTCTCGGAAGCACAAACAACTAGAAAACAAATAATATTAAAATATAAGATAGTGATTGCGCTCAGAAACGTGGCGACTGTTCAAACCTACATAATAATGCGATAAAAAATTTCCTAGTATTTGTATCGTTCGTTTAAGTAAAGTACTCTCATTATTGTGTCAAGGTTTCAGTGTTACGTAAATGTTCCTGCAAGTAGCTCTCCAAAATAAAAGCGTTTATGAATTATCAAAGAACATACTGTGTGAAAAGTACGACTTGCATGGTTTGGTGGGGCCAAGAATCTGTAAAGAAAGGAATAGAAAACATGAAATAAATGAGAGTTTTAACGTACTTATACATCAAGATAATCAAGTAAATGTTAATATTAAGGCAGAATCATTTACTCGTTTAGTCAGTTGTGTACACAGGACAACTAATGTAAAGCCTATAACTTGAGACTTTGATTAAACACAACTATTAACTTCATCGAAAATTGCTAAATTGGAACTTGTTTGTTCCAAAACATTTATAAAGCTGAAAATTAACTTAACCAGCATTGAACTAATAAAATATTTTGTATTGATTCAATCTAACATAATTTAAAAGTAAATTAACAAAGTAAGTATATGAAATACAGGTCGTATTAAAGACTTAACAGGTAGCATAAAAAGTAATAAAACTGCAACATGTTATGCATATCGTATAACAACAAACTCATCTGAGAAAGACAACAAATATAAATACTCGTATATAGAAAGAGATGCAACCCATCTTTTTCACCCAATAATGGAAGGCAGAAGTATCATGCTAATGTAAGGAATATTAAATGTACACCATATTATTTAGTAAACACACACACACACACACACACACACACACACACACACACACACACACACACACACACACACACACACACACACACACACACACACACACACACACACACACACACACACACACACACACACACACACACACACACACACACACACACACACACACACACACACACACATACATATATATTTTACAGTATATATATATATATATATATATATATATATATATATATATACTGTAAAATCAATACATGGACATCAAAAATTACTTTACAAAATATTTAAGTTTAAATTTTGAAATATAATATTGATGTTTTATAGAAAAAAATAATTTTGTAAACTTTCGTAACAGAAAACAATATAATACAATACCTTTGTATTGTGCTGGTTTTTAAATTAGAGTATTATTTTTAATATTTATATGAATATACCGCACTCAGACTAGAATACATGGAGGAGTAACACAATAAATATATTTTGCGTTCTCCTCTGATTTACTTTATTCCATAACAATAAAAATACTTCATAATTTACCAAATCGGTACATTTCGAATTCAACTGTTTCATTAAACTCAACTTAGAATAAGAAAAGTTACCACGATGGTTTGTTTGAACCATTTTATATATTTTATAACAGTTATTAAATATAAACTAAAAAAAATCACGATAATTTAGTACAAGTCAGGTAATACCCCAGTAACACAGTATATTTTTAGTAATACTTAACAGCTTTCCTGAGTTTTATATCAAATGATCTCAGGTTTTTAATTTAGTTTTTGTTTAACGAACAAAACTGCAAATAACAGTCTCAATAAACTGAAAGAACAGCTACTCATTAAAATAAATAAGGTGCATATGTTAATTTTCAATGCAGATTATTAGAACCATTACATTATTTTGCAGCTCATTTTAACTGTGCACAACTGCACATAGTAAGTTGATGAAAGACCAGATGGTAGGAAGAGCGTTCAAGAAGTATAAATCATACGTAGAGTGCTAAGCTATTAACTAAAAATACTTAATTTCTATCCTTTATATCTGTTCGCATGATATCTTTGAGATGGAACTGACCTATAATTTAAAATATTTAAATGAAGCTTTATTTATATAGCGGTAACACCAAGTTTGATGGTCATGCATTTACGCCATATACTTTGGTCTTACGAGTTACCATTTTGGGAACTAAAAAATATAAAAATTAATAAATATACAATTAATTTGATTCTAGTTGTATGTAATTTTAACATGTGATATAGTAACAAAGTGTACATGTTGCATGAAACCTCAGCGAAGGCCTTTAATTCCCGAACGATTGGAGGTAAAGCAATAAAACTCTGCCAATCATTACTGCACACATAAAAGTACTTTTAGAAGTAACTATCAATTTTGAAATTTCAGGAATGTGGCCTGTAAGGAGACAGAAGGAAATCTTAAATGAGAGCATAGGTGAAGTAGTGCATGAAATTAAACGTTTTTATAAGTGGAGTACATTGCTGCAAATCTGGCCTCAAAGGGTTTATTCTTTAAAGAGTTAAACGGGTTTAACGATTGAAAAATTTACAACATATTTCCCGTTCTAGATGGTTTAATATTCTTATCTTGGATCAAGAAGTAAAAGTTAAACTTACTAAATGAATTCTGGACTTAAAAACTAGTTTTCCAGGTAGTTAGTGATTTTTCACATCTAACAGAGGATGGTCTACAAGGAATTCAGCAAAAAAGTTAATGTAAGCATTGCTTAAGATGAAGACTGTTTTAAAGTATAATGTAAGATTTTCATCAAATGATGTCCAAAGCGCGACCAAAAAATAAGATACCAGGTTTTCCCTTTAGCTTTTATATCTGCTATATAACCCCTTTATAATGATGTACATCTGAGCTATGCTTACGTTAAAAACTCCTTGTAGACCATCCTCCATTGGAAGTCTACTACATTTGAAACTATTTCAAAAGTCCAGTATTTATTTACTATTTTTACAGTAAGTGTGTAATTTTACTTTCAGAACTTGAGCCGACACAAGAATATTAAACCATCTAGAACAGGACCTATATTTTAAATCTTTTCAAACTTTAAACTAGCGTATCTTAAGAGTTAGGAATTGACTCTGAGGTCTCATTTGCGGCATTGTACTCTACTAATAAATACCTTTAATTTAATGTACTACTCGACCTATGCTCTTATTTAAGACTTACGTGTAATCGTTCGGAGTTACCAAGCCCGTGCTGGAATTTTTTAAATCCTGTATAATGTTGGCGTACAACTACATGGTGTAAATATATAAAGTAGCAATACTGAATTTAAATATTGAAATCTTAAACGTATTTATAGTTCCGACAGTTCAATTATCTAGTCATTTTATATAATAAATACTATTTATCTAACATGGATGGGCTTCAAGAACTGTTTTTCAATGGAATTAGAACAAAACAATTATTGAATAAAAATAAACGGTGGTTTAGATTCTAGTTAGAACATAAAATTTCATCAGAAACGTAGCACAGGAAGATACATCTTTTAACAGATTTTGCTATATTAATCGTTTTAGTTATTTACTACTATATAAAATGTAATTTAACTATACGTAGAATATCCCGCTGTTAGAATTAATCAACATGCAGTGGATCTTCATCACTATTAATCACTCAGCCACATTCCTCCCTCACTTAAAAGTTCTACAGGGGTACACAAGAACTAACTACAAAGGGAGCTTTACAGAGAAGTAAGTGGATATTTCATAGGCAGTGAGCAGAAACAGACAAAGACTCCAGGTTGAGTATTTTAAGTACATTTGAAATGTACCATGGGAGTTGCAGTTATTGAAGTACATTTCTCTGGTTATTTTCTAAGAATATGTTTCCACGGTACACAATGACATGGCATAAAGAGAAGCCTTTTAAAATTGACACAGTAAAAATCGTCCTGTCAGTAAAAAACAGACAGTGGAAATGGATTGAGTACCTAGAATAAATGTAAATATATGATGCGTTGGTTGTCAAACTTACTTAAAGACACATTTACTTGGGCTTTAAAAGAATTATTTTAGTACTCAACAAACCCAAGTGAATAAAAACGTTGTATTACAGTCTGTAGCGACTAGAAAGTTAAAAAAATAAACAAGACACAGAACTGCTTAGAGTACTCCTTAAATGTACATCATTTGAAATGCAGGTTTTGAAATAAAAGTTCTCAGCTATATATTCTATTTAAGGTTTATTGCTAGCTCAATCAAAATAAGTGGTTATCACTTTGCCTATATATTGGTTTACACTTTCTATCTTTAACTGTAGTATGGAAACGTGTAGCATAATTTTATCATGTATATGGTGATTTGTCCTTTGGAAGAAAAGTTTGTTTTCAGATTTTTTTACATTTGCATGTTCTAATAAAAGGCATTCTAAGATAAATTTCTATGTTATATTCACCATATAATATTCTTTACAAAGTTGTTAATTTTAGTTGTATTTGTTTTTGATAATCCATAAAGGGTTTGCAATGTTTGCACTATCAAAAACAATTATTTTTAATGTGAAAAATAGTTTTATTAGCTGAGAATAGACTGGATAAATTTGATTTACGTCCGTCTATATATCGGTCTGTCCATCTGTACGTTTGTCCATACGATATCAAAATAAAACATAGATTTGTAAATTTTGCTTTATGCTTCAATTCTATACGTTGACTCGATGATTGTGCGTGTCAATCTATGAGACTTGGCTGAGAATCGCCGAACATTTCTTCATTGGCCTTATGGGTAACCATAGCTGCGTGAGACTGTTACAATTATTTTCATACGACACTTTAATCATACGACATGTAGCCCAAAAAATGAGCAATAACATAAAAATATTGCGTAAAACTTGAGCGAAACCTGAGACAGCTGTTAAGTGCTCCTAACTTGTATATTACATAAATGTGTTTAGTAACAATGTGTTATCTACCATAAGAATTAAACTCAAAACAAGAGGAATTTAATATCTCTCGTCTTTTTAAGGACTACTTTGCAGGCCTAATGACTATTTATCGTACAGCTGTCACGCTTTATTTATTTAATAATCGTAGTTATTAAGACGTCAATGTTTTTTAAATATAAATATTTTCGGTTATACCTTTATATGTATTATTCAGAATAAATCTCCATTATATATCCCATTAGTGTAATGAGCAGAACATTTCTCCATTAAAAATATTCTCAACGAGAAGTAAATTATATATATATTTATATGTATTAAAATTTATAAATGATAATTTATTAAGATGTTAATATTATAAAACAATTTACCATATATCTTTATATACGTTAACTTTGGTTAACGTTAACTAATAATTATGTGTGAGCTTTGTAAAAGTTAACTTTACTATTTTGATGATAAAAGGATGTTTCAATATCCTTAAAGTCAGTAACTAGAATTTACTTTGTTTTAATTAAGTAAACTATTTATTCTGCATAATTTTATTATTGTACTGAAAAATATTCAAAAGATGGTTATATTTAATACACTGTTAAATATAGGCAACGTGGGTTTCATATAATGTTTTATTACACTCATATAGTACATTACTATCACATTCAAATAAAAACCCAATAAACAAAGAGCAACCTTAGGCTATGTCTAATATTGATAGTAATCGGTTAAATATGTCACATTTCATTGATTTTATTTAGTGTTGCAATTAGGTTTTGTAATTACAGTAAAAACTCAACAACCTTAATTCATATTTAATAGCTATGATGTATAGAAATAGTACTGGAAATATAATACATGAATATTCGTTGAAAACTAAGCGTGATGTTATGTATATGTATTAATATAAACAAACTTCCGGGTAACATCTTAATTTTGGAACACTATTTTGAGTTGGTGTGCAATAGAACCATATTATTGAATTGTATTTTGCGATGATGTTTCATAAAATAACACGTCAATAAAGCGTCATGTCAAATTAGATTAAAAGCTCATTATGCTCAAAATAATTTTTACACACAATTTATACGGAAGGCGAAAGAACTATCAAACACTAAAAGTTGTTTCCGATAATCTTTCCACATTTAATGAACTTGTACTTTAAGTAAGGACGTATTTTATTTATCTTGGCGAAACAAGCTCCAGTTATACTTAAATATCGGCTTCTTGCCAGTAGCTTTACAGTTTGTTTTTCGCTTTTATTACATAATATTAGAACATTCACTACCGTATTTAAAATAACCTATTTAGACAATATTTATACCTTGTATAATTTTTCTAAGAAATGTTCTAAATAGTTTAATAATATTGAAGCATAAAAACATATGTAATACTAAGGTTTATTTTTAGCTGGAATAAAAAATTTTATTCAAGTCCGTACTTGATATTAATAATACGAAAGCAATCAAGGCATTTCTGGTTATTTGAGGATGCCAAGTTTTCTGCGTTTAAAAATCCAAATTAAGAGTGCAAATATTATAGAACTTCGAAATTGAACAGGCTTATCGTTTTAGGGCTTGGATAAATTTAATGTCTGTCCCTCTGTTCACACGATATCTCAAAACACCAATAACAAATCCAACGTTTTCTAGAAATATCTTGTCACGCACCACATTCAATGAAAAGATGATGTAATACATATAATATTATGGAAAACAGTCAAAACAACCTAAGCTAGTTTACTCATAATACGACTAAAATGTCATTTCTTTAGCATATGTATATAATTGTTTCCTTAGGTCATAATTTTAGTTTCTACAACATTTTATATTAACAAGGAATTAAAATATCGTTATTTTAATTATTATAAGGTTTTGAAAGGTAGCCTTAAAACTATTTAACTCCCATAGTTCAAATCGATTACATTTAGTACTATGTAGCGCTTTTTAGAAAGCAAAAGGAGTAGATTATACTGGAGCAACCTGTATTGAACTGTGCACGGTGAGGTGTAGGTACCAAAGCCACTTATATCAGTCAAGTGTATCACGTGATCGATCCTCTCGTGGTGAGGTAAAGCTCTTAAATTATACAAGTGGCATATTTATGTTCACCATAATGTTTGCTTAATATTCAAATAATTTGGTCCAAAATTTCCTTATACAATAAATATATTGCCATATAAAAGCTATTATGTATAACTTGAAGACAAAAACGGGTATAATCGGTAAATACTTTTTGTATTTACAGAATTCTCATTTGCATTTAGGATGCGAATACTAATGTCTGCAGGAGTCAAACACATCAGTCGTGTGGTTTAGAAGCTAGACATATTGATTAAACCACTCTCTCAAAACTATTTCATTAAATCCAGTATCTTGCTGACGAGGATTGTTACTGGTTATTTACTTCTACTGGATACTGTATCTAATATTTATATTACCTCTGGTTTATCGTTAAATTTAATTAGGTTACAGCCAGCTTGAGTGTTTGGAAAAGTAAATTAACACTTGGAACTTTTCGTAAAAAAAAAACACAGTTACTTAAATTACTTATTTTTACCTAGGGAAGGACGAGCGAATTTTGGCACATTAAGGCAGTAAAGATGTCGCAGAAAGCATTATCCTTGCTAGTACAACTAGCTATAAACAAATCCATCATCACTGATTACCAGTCTCTTCGACAGCGCTATCTCTGGTGAGTGAGGAGGAGTTAGGTCACGTGGTAGAGAGCCTCAAGGCAAAAACGTCTTGTAACATCGATATCATGTCCACGTGGATGCTAAAACACGTGTGGAGGACATTTTTGCACCAAATACAAAATTAGTCTCTATAATCTTTCCTTCGCCCATGGAATTTTTATAAACATTTTGAAAGCTGAAAAAGTCAGAAAACATTGCTCAAATAAAACTATTCTTGACTTCTAGGCAAACATCGCCTAATCTAATTTTTTTAGTGTTTAGTAGAATCTTCAAAAAGATTACAAATTATTCTTGATTATTTTTATATCTTGTGTCTTTACCAATTTGGTTTTCAGACAAACAAATTATCAATCGATGCCCTGATAAAACTGAGTGACTCTTTTGTCGATGGCCTGGAGTGCAAGGAATGTGCACAATGTATATTCCTCGATGTCTTCAATGTTTTTTACTGTGTATATCAGTTCTATGTATACATTATGTACCAGTTGCAAACATGCGGTATTCGTGGTCTTACACATGATTGGATCTCGTCTTACTTCAAGGATAAGAGACCATGTTATCCATATTGCGAATATACTGTTAGAAAAAGTAAAGGTGCCCTTTGGTGTACCTCAAGGGTAGACTTTAGGGCCAGTCCTGTTCCATTTATATCAACACATAAAATTCATCGATTCAGATTAGAAAAATAATTCAATATGCTGACGACACGATACTTTGCTTAACAGAAAAACGAAAGTAGACTTAGAAATTAAGTCATTTAATTAGTATAATGCGTGTGTCCGGCATGTTTCCAAATTAAAAGTCAGGACAAACAAATGTGGTATCCAAAATTAAATAATAAACATCACATCCTCAGGTACTGCTACTCATGATGGACTTTGAAGTAATAATGAAACAAAATGTCTGTATGAGTGTGAGTATGTATGTTTCAGTATTTATTATATCTTTAGTTTATATAAAAACGACGCTTGTTATGCAATTGTAAAAAATTTTTAACATTCAAAGATTTATTATTATTATTATTATTATTACTACTATAAAGGTAGTAAATTAGAACATTTCTCGTCAGTTGTTTGTTGTTTGTGTTGGTACTCGTGGTTCCGTGTAGCAAATACGCATAAACCTAAAGCCGTGTCCGATCACGATATGTGGTATCAACTGGTAAGCCGGTTAGTGGACATATATCTGACATGTACGGTAATAGGATGTAACTGCATCAGTTTGCATATTAAATAAAACTCAGTTAAATAAATGATAAATACTCACTAAAATTGCAATTACGTATATAATGCGGCTGTGCATCGGTTCCCTATTAAATAGTAAGTCCTTCATAAGCATGTCCTCTTTAAAAACTTATTTTACACTCCTGAAAATTATCGATAGTCATTAGACCATATTTCAGTCTCGTTATCTATTTCAGAATTATGTTATTTTAAGTTTCAAAAGATTTAAAGCAAAATAATTTTTATGAGTACCACTTAAATCCAAAAATTAGTTATCAACATTACATATTATTTTAATGCATGATCTATCCATTTTCTGTACACTTGAAATATTCAAAGAAGTGTTAGCGATAATTTTGGATAGGAAGTAAACATACTTATGGTAAATATTAGTTTGGCATTAATTGCTAAGAGGTTAAAAAGGAAAAACAACAATGTCACTGGCTCTTATTTAGGATTTAGTGTGTAAAGAAACATTTATGGCTCGTATAAATTATATTTAACCCGCCATATTAGAATTTCCCTTGTTCAAAATAAAAGAAATCTGTGTCTGAGACATCTACTTTACCATAAACAGTTTTCATTCCGTCCTATTAATATACTTTTGGTCCATGTTATTCTTGCTGTTGTGATAGCGTAAGCGTTTCCATTAGTGCCTTCTTAAAAATATATTAATAAATATGACTGAAAAGTATACTTTCATCAAAAGGTGACCGACTATATCTGATCACTGAAATTTACTACTTCAATATGATACTCGTATTTTGTTAATGTGGTAGCATCTGTATCGTTACCCTGATCAATAAAATATGCACATACATAGGTTTGAGTTGTAGCAGCGTGTGTTACATTTTCCTGATCTTCTTGAAATATATACGTACTTTGTTCCCAAAAGTCTGCTTTGGCCAAAAAGCGACCGTTCTCATTGAATTCTACTTCATTTTATAGGTATTTCCGGATAGTAAACTACTGATGGCATAATATACATGTAAGTAAAATTTTACATTTTAATTTACCTAACACAGTTCTTCGAGGACTACACTGATATTAACTCTTAGGCCTATGAGCGGTTATAATTTAAACAAGTATCACTTTGTCTGTTAAGAGTTCAAGGCACATGTATTTCAAATATCATAATTCTAGAATTCGGGACGATGAAATAGTAAACTATAGTTTTTGTTGGGGATACAACTCTATGCAGACCTGTACAGGTCATTGATCATAATAACAATGCTATTGTTTTTATATTTAGGTTATAAGGTGGTAGGTATATTTTTAACTGTCTAGTAGCCTACCATGGGAAGTTTAAAAAGATAAAAATTAGTTCCTTTGGGGTTGTAACTCCTATGGTAGGTTGGCCTTTATTATATATAATTTATTGTGGCCTGTTAAGGTCATATACACTAATATTTACTTTGTCTCTCAAGAGCTTTGTCTCTTCATTTTAGTTATGGGAAAGCAAAGCAAAATGTAGCTTGTCTTCGAGTCGCCAAACAATGTATGCCTCTATAGTGATCGATCTTCGCATTATTTTTTGTATTTAAACACGATAGTCTGTATAGAATTTAAGTCATGTAAAATTTAAAATACACGTATAAACACTTTCGCCAAATATTTTGCCATGGCATATTCATCTTTTTTTCATTAAGTAAGTTTCATTTCAGCGTTTATATAATAAACGTTCCAGTGCGCTAGAACGGTATTACAAAGGATTATTGCACTTTAACAAAGTGTTCAATAAAGTCATCTTCAATTGGCATTGAATTTACAATCTATTATGTATTTATTGTTTCAATTATAACATAAATTATAGACATAAATTCATTCAAACATTATTTTGTATGTGTAGGGTAGATATGGTACTAGTGTTAATGTGTGTGATTTGTTAAAATCTCATTATTTTCTCGTTGTTATCATGGTTACCTACAAAGCCAATGTATATTTCCAAAATATATTTCCTAACAGTCAGAAAACCCCATGGAGTGACAGGCGCCATTATTGACTTAATATATATATATATATATATATATATATATATATATATATATATATATATATATATATATATAGAAATAGCTTCAATACAAATGTTGTGTATAGGCCAGTTTATTTTCCAAATACCGTGCGGACATACAGACACACAAAATGTAATGTTTCTAGGGCTATGTAGGATAGGTTTCAATGATAATAATCTGATAAAATATTGCAACTGAAATTCATATACAATTCATAAAATTAATGTTTGGGATGTAAAAGTGAATAAAAATGAAAGGAATCTTGCCACTTTATCATGTTTATCAACATATAGTAGTAATCGAGTACGGTGGGTGGCACGTTAATATATTAAACGGATAATGTAACCAAATTAAAAAGCAGCAACGTTTGCTTCATTATCCATATATGTATTCATTGTAGCTTTTGTGCTCGATGGAGAGATATTAAAGAAGTTGACTAAGCCAGTTCGTTATAGCCTTTGTACGGCTAGACTTCCCCTACTAAAGTTTATGAATAGGAAATAATCTACGCTAACGGTTAATATGCTGAACTAGGCTTCCATTTCCTAGCTTTTTAGCTCGATGCGTGATTAAAAAAGGTATATTTAAATAGTCTTCTCTGGTTATAAAACACATGTCCAACTTTAAGTTGGTCAAGACACAAGTGACTTTATATAATGAATGTAAGTTACGTTTTAGTGGCTATATAAGTTCACTACGCTTTAAACTTCAACAGACGAGTTTATACCCATAGAGAAGAAAATTTCTGTCTTCAATAGCACGTTTAGAGTTTGAATTATGAAGCACGATTATTCTTGTTTGAATGAACTGCCCCAATACAAAAAAAACGTGGCTCAGCTGAAATAAATCTTGTTTATCTACTAAGATAGGTGTTAACTTAATTTAATAAAAAAAAACTGCCAGCTAGGTGGTCATAAATTCCATTACGATGTATTCAATACAAGGGCAGTGGGTTTATCCGATGCTTGTCAACTGTAGAACAAGGGATAGTTTGTAAACTTTATGTACGTATATAAGACGGATATATTTTAGAGAGTGATTTTTATTTTGTAAAATATAGCATAGTTGTTCAATAATTGTTGGTTAGTGTTAACTTTATTTAAATATAGTAACTTTTGACTCAATACCGAAATTCCTTAATTTTGTTTTTCTTCTCTTTAAATATTTCTTTTAAACTATTTGTAGTACTTACGCTGATAAATTTCAATGCCGTATTATGTAGATACGCGCGCGCGCGCGCGCGCGCGAGTGTGTGTGTGTATGCGTGTATTGATGATATAATGTGATAATTAATCACCAGATTAAATTCGTCCAAAATCTCCAGGGAAGCAACTCGAGCCTACGCACAGGCTTTTCCGCCCATGTAGGCTCATTTCCTTGGCCACTTTAAATTTGATGTTTATAATATTGTTATGTATAATGTTGTTTTGTAAATATTTAACTAGTATAGTAACAATACAATATTAATTTAATAGTAAATTTGTACGCATGTAAATATTGTTTGGAAATAAATGATGATTCAATTCAATTCAATTCCTGAGGACACGCCGAATACTGAGTTCCTTATCAGTACCTCTCAAGGTAGCGGTTTTATGTGAGTTTTAGGCACTACATTTTGACTGTTTAGAGCAAGCGTGTCGTCAAAAACTCATAGCCTACGTGGAACAAGATAAAAATAAGAGCTATATGAGCTTTAAGACGATATATGTTATTTTTACGTTGGTCTTATATATTTGTGGTTCAATTTAATAATTAAAATTCCATCGACGTGTTTTAAAATAATTTATGCACTATTATTAGCATTTTCCTCATAAATTCTGTTTAAGTTGTGAACATATCATGAAACACTCACTCACTGACAAATATATTATTATAAATATAGTATAACTACTGTGGTATTATAGTATTTCTATCATTGCAGTAAATATAAATTCTACTTAAAGTACGTTTTTTGCTGTTAATAAACTTCGGCTGTATGTACACACAGTATCTACTTAAGACAGAAGTTGTCTGTGCCCAATAAATATAAGGGGCCCAAACCCCAAAGTTGTCAGGAAATTTTACATTGTTCCGGAACATTTAGATTTATACATTTCACGTATATAAATAGTTTGTAGTAATCTAAACCTTTTAATACCACGAAAATCCTAATAGAAAACAACTTCCATTTTTGGGAAATCCACTGCACTCTGCATCCACTAGTTTCTAACTCCTGGGATTTCTAAAAATCAAGTAGTTATTGTTTATCAAAATATTCATAGATGGGTAGCTTCTAGTACCTCAGCGCTCCAAGAGACTAGGTTTTCCCAAAAGGTTACAGGCCTTCTGTATAAAACAGACCTATAGAATCCTATACAATGTTTGCACCCACAATGTATTGCAAAACACTCAAGTGTAAATGGCGACATATGGCGTTTCCCCCGGTATAAAATGAAATCCTTAATATTCAAGTGATATATTTTAAATTGTATCAATACCACAAACATTAAAACACAACCAAGGGACCCTGAAAAACTTATAGCATTTTAAAATTCCATTGATAGAACCCTTAATGTTTCTTATTAAAAAAGTCTTTATTTAATTGAAGTCAATTACAATTCAGAGTTTCTCTATGTGAATGATAAGGTTCGTTCAGATTATTAAAATTAAGTAACAACAAGTATAGCCACATTTTGTACGAAGTTCAGCTAAAACGTAATCTCTGTGGGTATATAAATTCTAAAAAACTATGTACTAAAAATAATCTACACTACGGTTTTGTAAGGCTTATAACATAATTTAGCCCGCCGATAAAATGTTAAAATTTTTTCTTAATTAAACCACATAAAACGTAATGAGAATAAGATAGTATTCTTGTTTTCTCTTTCCTCATCTGCAATTCCCGCTCCCTATTCTACTACATTTACCAATTGTAACATGCCATTCTTCCATTCAATTATTGAAAATAAAATTTTGGAGGTTGGCTATCCATGAGGAAGGTTTGAAATCGTGTACCTATTATACAATGTAATGAAACTAAATGGCTGATAACACATTGTACACTTGCTCAACTACAATAATAATTTTTTATATTATAAAAAAACCTTAACCTCTACTCAAAAGACGTAATTTAATTTATAGTGTTTTCATTTATTTTTAACCACCCAGATGTGGGATTTAAATAGCTGTTTAATAATCAGTCATTATGGGCATAAATACTGCTCACTTTATCTGTTCTCTATAGCAAAAATAAAAGATAATGCAATCCAGAAAAAAAACAGAAGACGGATATAATCTGGGAACGCTTTCAAGTAAAATCTTTGTGAGCTGATATTCAGTAAACCATAGGGAAACTTTGAATATTGACAAAACTGTTTATTGACATGGGTAATATAAATCTGCTGTAAAGAGAATTGAAGTTTTTCTGCTATAAATGTTAGAACAATGTACTTTTATAACTAATATTTAACTATGGACATGGAGTAGGTTCACAAAAAATTATATGACTATATCTTTTTTTCATAATACTACATTACAACTATCATTACAACTTATTGAAAAATCCTGCTTATGTAACTCACAGAAAGTCCTCCTCCGTAGACTACTATAGTTATGGTTCCTTCCGTAGAACCATAGTTATGGTTCTCTAATAGACAGAATACGGGTTCACTTTCCGGTGAGACCTCGTGAGACAGAAATAAAGCAACGGTAACTAAGAAAAGCCAGCATAGCCATGAACTAAGCCTTAAAAACTTTTACAAAAATCTCGCAGACACCATGTGTTTAACTGTGGCGAACGAGCATTATCCGTAGTAACATAAAGCTTAAACACTTTACTGACCTTGGTACGTTACACTGGTAGTTAAGCACATATCTTTGTTGATTTTCGATCCCCACTTACCCTTGTTCCGCACGTCCTCACGGGTCGTTGGCCTATACAAGGATCTTATCAAACAGAATAAGAGGGAAAGTCTATATAGCAACATTTATAAAAAGCGCTACGGCAACAGACACGTTTTGTACATGTACTATCTTTAGCTTAGATACGAAGTTAGTAGTCTTCAATCGCTCGGTCATCGGCACTTCGCAAAGATTAATATCATAAATCAGCTAGTGGGTTATGACTGATATAACATTACAGTTGCGTAATATTGTAAAGAATAAGCGTGTTTGGTTAAATTTATATTTTAGGCACTACAAAAAGTTAAAGTAATGCCTTTTAAATATGTTTTTTTAGTGAGTATGATGCTATGTTACTGATATCACGTAATTAAAAAAATCTAGTTTAAAACTGAAGGAGTAACATAACACAGGACTTGCTTCATTTGCATATGCATTCTTGTATAACACCTCAAAAAACTATGTATTTAATTGAACTCTAGTATTGTTTAGCAAGTGAGTATAGTAAAGACACTGCAGGACTGAACTGTTACAGTAAAGTGGCCTCCTACAGACATATCCAAACTGCTTTAACAAGTTCGAGTTATGGTTGTAGTTGAATAACTAAATAAACTAGTCATTTATTCAACGAATATAAACTAAAAGACAAGCATACAAAAGGGCAAATGGTTTCAACATGCTTTTACTTAATTTTCAACATCAATATATGTGCTGCTCTTGATAAATTAACGCTAAACTGCAAAATAATGTTATTTCAATTACTCTTCATTAAACACAGAATATGTAGATACTTAAGCATTATTTGTAATTCTAATAGATATTAACGTTTAATTATTTCATAATATTAAGCAGATACTTCCGAAGAGCACACACTTTTTTGAACTCAAAATACTGATCTCTACGAGAGTTTTTAAATGAAGCGTGTCTAAGGATATAACTTAAGTAATTTACATTAAAGTTTGACTGTTGTACCTATATTACGTATCTCTCCATGTGAAGATAAAGCATCATGTGCTAAAGCCTCTTACTACATGTGCACCAAATGTGATGATTGTACGTTACTTAATGGCTAACAAAGAAAATAAGATACAATCGTATTAAATAAATATTTTAAAACATGTTATATTATATGAAACGTGCTAATAATAAAACTACTCAAAGCTTAAAATGTTATCATAAAAATTAAGAGAATTGCAAAAATATTTAAATGGTATAAAACTCTTATCGAAAGATTTACTATAGTGGAGCTATTTATGCTTTAAAGCATAGCATCACAAAATCTTCTGTTCTCTGGAAAGTCAAAGTATGTACAAGACTAGAAAACTACCATTGAATAGGTTTACTGCAGAAATACTAGTCTGCTTCTAGGGATAACCCTATATGCGTATGGTACCTTAGAAGATTATTTATCAGCCTTAGACATTGTCTATTCATTAAAATCGGCAAAACCTTCTACCATCTAGGAAAAGATTATTTAAGTTCAAGAACTATCACATTTAGCGCTGCAATGAAACTATTAGGATCTAAATCAAATTCAGCTTAGCATACCTTGGAATATATTTTAAATATTTTTATCTATTCAACACAAGAATTTAAATAAATGTATAGATTTAAATTGATATGAAAATTAGGTACAGCTTGAAATTAACATATTTTGACAAATTATCTTTATATTATTTCCTTGTCTATCTCGTTTATAACTGTTGTACAACGTATAAAATTTATGAATGATTGGCTATAACCAAAAAGTAGCTTGTAACGTGTTTATTTATCTTTATTTGTAAAATCCAAATATAAACGCCAGGTTAATCGTATTGGATATTATATTTTATCAATAAAAACAAAGCGTAACAGTAAAAGAAATCTAAATGTATTGAACAATCGATAGAGAAAGTTGAAACTAGTAACCCAACACTTTTACGCAGTTAGAAGCGTTTACGGAGCAATCTTCTCAAAGTGGTTGGTCACGCTATTGCTATAGTGTTTCTCTGTGGTCACGTGACACTCTGTTCCTGAAATAGTGTATTGTATACATTTAAACCTAAGGTTTTTAATATAATTATTGTGTTAATTTAAGTATTTATATCCTCAAATAGACTTAGTAAAAGTTATAATAGTCATTTATTACTAATTATTATTTTATAATTATATTATCAAATAAGTTTCGAGTAGACATACTTCCCGAAAATTCTTAATGTCTAAAATTAAATACTTAATGTTTTAAGGTCTAGTTAAATTTGAATTTATTTACGGATAAAACATAAACCTCATCAAGCTTTCTTTTGAAAGGAAATTGCTTTTATTCAATTTGTCCATTGTTTTAAGTGCCAGAGGTCTGAAACAATTGAATTGCGTTTTGCATTAACTTTCTTCTCTTCCTTTTAAAAAATGTGTTTACTGTTCCAAAATCTAATATTTGAGTTGTAATCGGATTATTTAAATAGATTTAGTCTGGAATTGTTCTTTTAATGTTAAGTTAGGCAAGTATTGCTTTAAAACTTAAGTGAAAGCGTGTTTCAGCAACTTCGTTTACATATGTATGCAGTTAAATATTTTACTGCAGGAAGATAGGAATATACCACACCAAATGTCGCGTAACGGTCTTTGTTGAGTCTGCATTCAAAATTTTAAGAGTATAATTATGTTAGTTCGTTCTTGAGATGGTTTCAAAAATAACAAAGTATAAAGGCCGAAATACTGCTGGATAAATATCATTTCCATATTTTAGTATGCGAGATAGAATTCTGATATCAGACTAGTGTAGTTACTGCAGGCTACTTCAAACTTTCCCACGGGTGCGGACGAACTGTAGTTTGGAGATGTGTAGGGTAGCTGGCAAACTTGTGTCTCCATCACAAGTGAAAATATAAACTAAATTTTTACTTTGTATTTAAGTAGTGAATTTAAAATATGCCTGTAGCGACTGTAATCGCGAAATGATAGTTTCTAAGTTTTATCCCTAATTAATTCCAACCATTAAATTAAATTAAGCTTCAAAGAAAATTCGAGTAGATTATAATGATTAAACTTCAGATTCAAGCACAACTGTAGTTCAAAGTTATTTTCACTTTTTTTCCTGTGTAGTCTAGAACATACGAGCTTCTCATAAAAACGTGTAAACATTAAAAAACTATGAATATATATATATATATATATATATATATATATATATATATATATATATATATATACCCTAGCAAGCACCTAAAAACACCAGAGAAGTAAAAGGAGATAGAGCAAATGTAGTTGGACATAGTATAGTGTATTGCACAAATACGATAAAGTCTGCTGTTGTAAATATGACGGTGCATAAAAAAATTGTAGGCAAGGAAGTGGGAGAGAACGGAATACTTTTGTAAGGAAACGATTGCATTATCATTGACGAACAGAATGATCAATTTTTCTCTTCAGTTCTTTTATGGTCTTGTTGATTAGCGTAAGAAAGGCTAATAACACGAGGGTTTGGATGAATTTAAGTTTTTTCATGCACACGATATTTAAGAAATACATAAAGTTGAAATTTTACAATTTTTTTGCCTATACACTATTAATAGACAACATCGAGTTAGATCATGGTGCTTGTCATTCCGAGGAATTTAGATGAGCGTTAGCGATAAAGTTTACATTGGTATTTCAGTTAAACTTAATGGTAACAATAGGATTATAGAGTAAATAAAGTTTTAAAAATACTAATTACAATCACATGACATTTTAAAATGTTACATAAATTTGGTTTTATTATCAGAATGTAGTTAGCTACGAACTTAAGATTGTGCATGGTACCTCAGCAAAGCCTGTGAAGTGGTGCTCCCACCTTGGTATAGCATATATTTTTAATTAGATAAATTTTCGAATAAGACTTATATGTATATATTGATTCAAGTACTTTGCCAATACAGACCAGTTACAAATCTCGTTTTAGATATTCCTGTAGCAAACTTAAGGTCACCAAACATTATCACTCAAGCTTTTAATGTCATTTAACTTTTAATTATTTGCAGGCTTTTTGCGTCATTTTTCTTCTATTCTAATTACAACTTCTGTATTACGTAGAACTTTGTTAAAAGGAATGAAAACATTTTAATTGTTTATTTAATTAGTAATGAAATAGAGGACTAATATATTGCCAACAAACGTTCACAGCTTTAATTAGCGTGTCACAATATAATTGTATGAGCAAGCCGCTAAAGGGTACATTTAAGAAACCCGGTAATTGAAAGTTAATTATTATATTGTTTTGATAAAAATTTACCAGAAAAGCATCTATTTATACGTTTTACGTTTCACCTAAAATTATTATTACGGTCTAATTGAAAATTCATCCTATATAAATGAATTTAGTAAAACTCTCTATGTCAAGTGATACACTTCAAGGTGTATGTTTTAATGCCAAAGGGCTCATAATTGATTTTGATTTCCCTTGTTTATTGGTAAAGAGAAAAACAATTTTGGATTTCAAAATAATTATTTGTTTTTAGTTTCTCTCGTACTTTGAAATCAGTATAAAATTAAATATTTGAAAAATTATTGTTGTGGAAAATTATTTTACGTTTTTAAAAATTGTATTATTCAAGCAAACGATTTCAAATTATTTGAAAAGATAATATGAAAGATATTTTATATATAGACAAATTATAAAAATTTTCTAATTCCGCAAATTTATTGAAATCATACCTTTTAAAACTTCAAAATAATAAAACCAGTTTGTTAGCAAGAATATATTGATGACAGATTATGTATTAAATATATAAATTAACTATTGAACGACCATTGGTTCAATTCAAAATATACTTTTTCCTTATACATCATAACTTAACTCTTTAAACCGAAATTTCTATATGTATATTTACTATGCACTTATCATAAGTAAATTAGGTTCAGTTATGATTAATGTGTTCTCATGGAAAATTCATGTGCTCAATATCTCAAAAACAGATTCTAAAAGGTCTTTTTAACAATAATTTTAAGAATAACTTTAAGTAGAACTTTTATAGCGCTCTTATTGCCAGCTCTAGGCGGTAAATACAGTTCTTATGGAATTTAAATGTAATCAATATCGCAAAAACGCTTCGAACCTGCTTGTCACAAGATGTTTAGTAGATCTTAAAATTATATAATAAGAAGATTTAGTTGTTTACTAGGTTTATAAAAAAATAGAGTTGTGAATTTAAAAAAAAGGTTGAACCAGCCGTCATGTGTAATTGAATGACTTTAAAAACTGGCTAAAAAACTTAGCCAATCTAGTCATAAAATAAATGTTTAGTTATTCTTTCTCTAAGCGACATTATATAGTGTATACACTTTTAAACGTTGTTGGATGTAGCTTCTGGGTCTTATGTTCTGTAAATTTATGCTGATAAGTTTGAAAAGCTAATTCTGTATATTATATCTGTCTAAAGGGAAAACCACAATGGTCTGCTTAATTCTGAATTAACTAATAATAGCATTAAAGCTGTAAGAATAATTATGCTGTTTAAAATTGATTGGAGTTGGATCTGTCAATGGCATATTTAGCGTTGAAAAGCGCCGTTTATGAAATAAAAACAAACTGTACTATTGATTGTTTCATTTTATTTCTGCAATAATATTTTTGCAATAAGAAGGGTTTCTCCATCAATAAATAGTTTGAGAATGTTTTCAAAGAACAAATGTAGTCATTGGAAAATTACACACTCGTAACCAAGATAAAAGATAAGTTGTATCACTCATTTAAAAATTAATTATAATATATATATATATATAAATATAATATAAAATATATATAATATATTACATATATAAAATATATATATATAATAAAACATTTAACGATTCTAATATGTGTACTATATGAAAATGTTTTCTTATGAGTAAAATGCACTACAGGACATTTAAGATATTTTTTAGTTCATTTTAAATTACCAAAATGCACTTCCGCCCGTTTTGCCCATTGCTGGGACCTTGATAGTAGACAAAAGTTTTTCTGTGTTATGGATAGCTTATAAATAATACTTTTGATAATAAGTTACAATACACAGGATAGTGAAACAGTAATTCTTTTACAGATATATAGCAAAATGTTCATGGGCCTGTCTCACATATTTTTTTACGAATATTTACTCTTAAATATTTATTATTGTTATAAATACACCCTACCAATACAAAATAAATATACCATTTTTTAATATAAATAAGTTTCTTTGTATTTCGATTGGTTTACTATCAATTCAAACATAAATATTTGTAATGTACAATAATACATGATATTTTTCAATAGTGATAAACATTTTCAGTAGCCTATCACTTGAGGGGCTGGTAAAATGTAATTGCTCTCTCTCTCTCTCTATTTATATCTGTCCACTAAAAATATCGAAAACCAACTAAAGAACAGACATTTTCGCACAAAATTTGATTTGTATCTAGGAAACGTAGATTTTGACAATGTTTCATTTCACGTCATATAATTTTGTTGAGGATTAGGGCAAATATTAATACTTGTCATTCAACCATGATGACATCTAGAAAATTCCAGTATATTCAATTTGTAAACGGAGTACACTATAAGATATTTTAACAGGTTACATAGTATAACATTACTATCAGATAACAACGCGATTTATACTTAAAATTTTGCTCTGAGATAAAGATTATTTATTTTAAACATGCATGGTGAATAAAACACAAGTATACATATTTGTTTATATTACAGGAGAAGTGTAATAACAAGTTTTAAAACTATTTTCAGGTCTTCTTTACTCAAATTCGCTCCCTAAAAATTCAGAAAGGTCATCTTCAGAAAAGTCAGTCACTTGTCTGTTTTATTACTATGCGCTGTTATTTTCTTTCTTGAGGTGATTAGGTATATCGTTCTAAAAATTTCCTTTCCATATAACATTTAGCATTAAAAACTTAAATGATTATTTTGAATTGCAAAATTGATTATATTTTTAGGCTCTTGCTGGTTTAAACTCTTTTTTGTCTGGTTTAGTCGTAACTACATTCAGGATAAATGTTATATTTCATTTTTATGCCACTGCAGTTAGTGATTTTAGTTTTTTTTTTTTAGTTCTTAAACAATGTCTTGGCAGTTCAATCCAGCAAGTTCTAACCACTATAATCTAGTGAAAAGGAGCCATAAAAATCTTTGGCCAGGTACGAGGTAAGTGTTCCAATCCATACGTCAACTGAGATACAATATTCGCAAGTTTTCTATTGTAGTCCAACTTGTTCTTTGGTTCGTCTGAAGACTTAATATCCTGATTTGAGCTTATTACATATCTGTTAAATATGAGGACACAAGAAACCGTTCTCATCTACCACAATCCCAAAGTATTTGATGTTTACTTATCTACTCAGATCAGGCAGTACAGTCTAAACTTTATTTCCTAGTATTATGAACCATCTGTATTGTTTTCCCATCGTACAGAATACGAGGTAATTTAATTAGCAGCTTCGAACCATACTAAAGGCAATATAGGATTTAATGTTAATATGCTCATTGGAATCTTCTGCTACTGTTATGACAGTGTCACCTGCAAACATATTGTGTATATTACATATATCCATATTTTGGTTTGGTATTACATTCTTTAGCTTGCATCTTTAGCGAAGCTTCCTACGTTGTAAATCTAGAAAACCCATCAATATAAGCAAACTATGTTACTGCTTTGAAAGGGCTATGTACTATCATATATGTACAATTTACACAAAATAAAACTTAATAAAGATTCTTGCTTAAAATTTGTTGTTGTTGTGGGATAAAAGTTTAGTAATACAGAAGGCCTTCAATTTATCTACGGTAATCTCAGTATACATGTACTGAAATACTTGTGGATAGTTTAAATTTCAATTATGAGGGAAATTGTATAAAACATTTGATATTTTGTTTTATTTTAGTGGAGATTGAAAAGCCAAGTGATAATGATTATATTATTTTAAGGAATATGTGGCTTTGAGTTTATATTATTTTTCATTTTACTTTCACACTTGAAATATTTTGAAGAAATACTCGTACATGACACGTTCTTTAGTATTGTAGCTATTTTGGTTCAACTAGACAGTTCATATTTTGATAATATAAAGACTTTTATATAAATTACCTTAATGAAGAAAGATGCTAGTGTCCCTTATATGTTAAGAATTATATATCTAAGAAAAGTCCCACACCAAGTGATGGTGCAAGATATAAAACAAATTTTCTTGTCACCTTTTGTTATATTTTTGAGGCAGAACCATATTCAAGACCATATTCAACCATATTCAAGACCATATTCAACCATATTCAAGACCATATTCAAGAGGTAACAGTAAGAACATACTCATCACTCATCGCATAAATTCCTTATATCACTTAAGTAGCAATAAAAGACTTAAGATGCAAAGGAGTAGCAAAGGAACAAACAATATGTAGGGAAAGAGCTATCGCGGAGAGACAGATTACTGTCTTTGTTGACTTGTTATCACAAAACAAATAAAATTTGCACTAAAATTAAAGCGACCAATACACCAAATTTATTATCTCTAGTTTCTTGCTATCGCACACTCGGCTTCTTTTTCAATCATTAAAATGGCTTCATATTTGTTTCCGCTGGAAATTCTAAAACTGATTTTGCTTACATCAATTTCCTGTTATACGTTCTAATTCTACAAATTTGGTACGGCAGCCATCTTGTAATCTATTTTTGAAAATATCGAAAATGTATAAGAATAACCGTATAGTATTAATATGGAATAAAAGTTTAACATATTTTTTGAAACAATCATATCTAAGTGCAACATTTCTTTCTTTCCTAATATGCAAAACTGTTTTATATTCTATCAATTATTGTATAGTTGAGCCAATTATTGAAAATGACCACACAGTTCTAACATTCTTTGAACTTTGAGACCTTCAATAATATGTTTTTTTTCGTAATCCTCGATATGTAATCTTTACCACATATGAAAATGTGATTAATGAAAGAGGAAGTTAAAAGATCTTCCCAATAACGTTATACATGGTATCTCTTTTATTATAACCAAGATAACAATTTGACACATTTATCCTGCGATAAATCTTTTTACTGAATGAGGCTGGCCTATGTACTTAATCTAGGTAAGAATAATTACTTTTTCTTTGTTAGAATCTTTTACAAAATAGCGTTAATGAAATATTTTTTGGAACAAATGGGCTAGAACAATGAATAATATAATCGGATATTAGATCTGTATATATTATATTGATTGAATTAGGATAGTAAAAAATTATAATTTAGGTCACTGATAACACAACCGTTTCACAGGTTTCGTTGTGAAAATTCCCATGACATTTATGACTGTAATGCCTATAGCATGGCATTATTATGATGATGGTATAAGGAATGTCATATTACTTAAAACAAACCGTAGCGGTATTTAACTGATAATTGGGTTAATTAGCGCACTAATGCAACCTCGGCAGATAGTTCTACTTAAAATTTCCTGCAGAAGGTAGTTTTATATTTTATGCTTCTGCTCAGGTTATATTAACCTGATTAGCAACCACAACCATTCCTTGTGTGTAATAAAATGAAGTTAATTTAAAATTAGCCTTTTTATTAGATTGAATATATAATAACTATAGTTTTACTGAAGTAATTTCAATGGAATAACCACCAAACCATCATTTTTGGATAATTTCAGGCAAAAAACGTTAAATATAATAACTTTATATATTTATCATTGATGCATAGTAAAGTACAATTCAAAGATAATACTTACTGAGTGATCATAAGTTTGTTAATACCTTAATGCTTGATTTTGTTGTAGTACAAATAATTTTAATCTACACAAAACCTTATGATTTAATTACAGTTATGGCTGTTGATCATGTAGCAACATCATGCGTAGTTGATCACTTTTTTTATATAACCTGTATTGCTTGTGGGCTACACTATGCGTAAACCGCTCTCAAGATGTAATAGAATAATAGCTTGCTAGATAGAAGGCAATCGCTTGATTTGAAATAGAGATTTATTCCATTCTTGTGATAGAAAAACATTTGATTAAAACTAATATTTTTGTAGATATTCCAGTTGTAAAGATTAAAAAAATGTTAGCTTTAAAACAAATACTGATGTCTCATTTGTGAATTTTACAAAATTAAATCCTTTGTATCACTCTACCTTATATATTTATATTCACATCTCCGATATGCCCGTGGTTATTTTCGTCTCCGACCACATCCTTTTGAGATTATAAAATAACAGCAAACGGTTTTTTTTTTAACGAAGATAATGAATCATTTTAAAGTCCTTTATAATTTTACTTGTCTACTTACTAAAGAGTATTTTAGGCCACCCTTTTAAGCTTTCCTGTTAGTTTACTCCTCTTTGAGATATAAGTGGTGACAGAGTTAAATGGACACATTGCTTACTTTAGTAACATAAAATAATATCATTTAAGGAGATCAAAGAAAACTTGGCATATAAATACCTATTTTATAAGTACTTATTCTTTTTTTTATTAGTATACGTATTCGTTATGGATAAAAAGTTAAAATACCTTGGTGAATAAAAAAATAATTATGATGCTTTCAAATTTGAGCTTTACAATTTAACATTAGATTGTTTAACTTTTGCAGAACTTGTTGCATTTGATTTCTTATGTAAATGGTTTGAAAATGATATTAAAATTCAGGTCGGTATCAAACGTAATGACACAGTAACTTTCTCTCCTTTCGAAAGTTATTGAAACTTTATGAAAAGAGCCATCATCATAAGTTATGACGTCTATTTGTAATTTGTATGTAGTAAAATAAGATTTATTCAAGTTTACTACATCTAAAATTTTATATTTAGAGTAAATAAGCGATTATTACTGTATGGTTTAATCCACACTTTAATATTGTATTCAACTATTCCTGAAGCAATTTTGGGTTTTAGGGATAAACTCCACCTTAGCATAGTGTTCTCTTTCTCACTAAATATCGGGGAAAATGCAAAAGTCGAAGAATTTAGCATGGCACCTACACTTAAGGCACATTTACATTAAAAGTTAAGATAATTTGAAATTATTCCCATATAATAACATACGATCTCGCTACTCCAGGTCAAGCAACCTGTTTTTGAATGTACTTTATAGTATAGAATAGTATACTGATGATTTAAATAAGTTATTACTGTAACCATAAACGTTAGTTATCGCCATCATCGTATTTGGACTTACCTGCTGCCCCAGCAGTTAAAACAGAGCCACACATGATTTAATACAATAACATATAATAACGGTGATAATAATTTAATTCTTAACTGTAAAAAGTTTGATTTTAAACAAGAGAAAAAATTTTAGTTCGCACCATCTAGTTCCCATAACCACACTTAATCCGATTGTTGTGAAGTAATCTCATCATCATTACAGTGTTTTGTAATATTCTCTTATTGATGGAGCTCTAAAATATTTAAAAAGCCCAAAAACCTTTCACCATGTTCTGACGTATGTTATGGAACTTCAATATTGTTTGTAACAGTTTGTAACAACTATAGATATGGACGACACCATTTATGAAGTTTAGGTTTAAAAAATGTAACAAAAATTATATAATGCCATGACTGTCTGTTAGGTGAAATTATACATTGTAAGTTCCAATATTAGTACACATTTTATAAATATACTAGGAAATAAAATACTATGTAGTAGTAATGAATTATTACTGGGCAAAAGTTCTCGTGTAGCGCGATGACATAATACAGCAAAATCACGTGATACGATATATAAAAACCATTTATTTGCAAGCATCTAAGACGAAATTGTGTACGAATTTTCATATTAATACATTCAATGGTTGTTGATCTCATTCAAAGTTCTAGAAATTTAAGGGATTAAGCTACCAAGTTTTCAAACTATTTTCTAGCAAACAACTGAGAGTTATGACGATACCAGTTAAATTTTTCATATAAATCACGTATGAAAAATTGAATAGAGGTTTCAAATATTTCATGATAATAAAAAGATTCTTTAACAGTGTTTTAAGTTTATTCAAATTCAAACACTAACTTTTAAAGATAAAAATGTATTAAATACGTTCAAAACATATTGAACTTACAGGTCATTGTAATGCCTCAGCTACGTTAAATGAGATAAAGATTTTTATCATAACTATCTCTGATTTTTATGGATTTTCGCTGTCAGACTTTAATATTTTCAAAACATTGACTCAACTAGCCCTGTAGATAAAAGATAAAATTGTGTAAAAAATGTCATGTAAATCCAATCTGTGGATTCTATCAGAGATTCTGTAAAGTGTCACTCTGTTTAGGTTATAAAACATTTTTCCTATGGTACTGAATGAATGAATTTTACCTTAATTATGACAAAAGCATTTTCTACTGGTGGTGATACAGTCATTCTCGGGCCGTGGAATGCTCACCACTAATACAAGTAAAAGAAAACACGGTATGTTTTGTACCATTTCTTTAATCTGGAGGAACAGTTGCTTTGCCTTTTATATCTGAACTAGTAGTTACCCGCGGCTTTACTCGTTATTTCCCATTAAAAATGAAAGTCATAGGTATATCCTTCATAATGACTTATTAAAGACTCCAAAAAATTACTCACGTCATTTGAAGTTATACCCATTTCATTATAATTTTCAGAATAAGTAACCTTTAAGTTTAAATATTACTTGAAGGTTCCTTAAAATTGGAGAGTTAAAACACTTTTGAATATTAACTAAATAAATAAATAGTTTATAACATTCCATAATGTTTTATGAGTTGAATTAACACTTTTTATGTATAAGGTTAGAATGTAGAATTTATACGTTTGTAGTAATCTTAGTATGCTAGTCTGAATCACGTATTATGTATTATGATTTAGCCATATGTTAACCTCAAATCCGAATTATATATTTTTATGATTCATATGAAATATTTGTTCTATATTATGAGTTTAAAAGGTAAAATATATTTCCACTGGCTCTTATTTCAGGTTTGGCATATAAAGAAGCATTTCTGGTTCGGATCAATTATATATTCACACACACACACACACACACACACACACACACACACACACACACACAAATACACACGGTTTTCGCGGTTTTCCTTGTTTCTACGCTCCTTAAGTTATAAAGCGTCTACCTTCTACCTTCAACGATCGTAATTTACTTCCAGTCTAATATTTTCCTGAAGCCATAGTAGTAGTTTATTGTTGTCCGATTCAATAAACTAATATTTATGTAGGTCTGAAAAATTTATGTCGTTTGCGTCCATCCGTTATAATCTACCTGAAGTCTATAGTATTGTTGGTGCTGTAGGAACGTCTGCATTGGTGTGGTTCCAACCAAGAAAATATATGCGTACATAATTCTAAAAGTTCTATAAGTGTTTGATCTCTATGCCAATTCTAAATTTTTGTATTTATATTATGAGTTCTACCTGTAGAGAATTTATACTTTCTGCGATATTAAAAGAATTGAAGTATTCGTGATCATTATGTTAGTAAGTAGGGACTTTTCTTTTATATACATATAGAATTCAAAACTGATCAAGCACTGCATACGTAATTTTTGCTAAAGTTTACGGCTAAAATTATATTTTTATTAAATTTTCCAATCTCGATGCGCAAACCTCTGTACTTAACGATGCTTAAAAACATTTTGATTAATAAAAGTACTTTTTTCGAGATTAATTTCTAGCTTAAAATCTTCAAACGTAAAAAAATATTTAAAATACTGTAGTAACAGTGATTTAGCATTTTATTAAAGTTTAGCATTTTCTTTTATTTAATGATATGTATTTGCTGCGATGCCTTTATTTTGTTAATGCTCACAACTTGAGAGTGGCAGTATGTTGGGGCACTGTGGTCAAAATGAAAAATACTTCTTTATTGCACCTCTTGAACATAAGATAACATTTTATGTTTCTTCTTTTTCATATTTTTGTGGGTGTTGATGTGTAAGTCACTCCTTTCGTATTTATAAATGCATACGTTGTATGACTTAATTGATTTTAATTACATATTTCAAGTAAGGATAATATTCATAATGTTTTTCAACCTAAATATATTTTCATTATTATAGGTAAACCACACGCTATAAACATTTGTTTTTAACCTGCGATGTATATAACTGGTAATAGGTAAAGATTATTCCGAGTTTCTTTTATACATACGTTGGATATTCCTTCAAGAGATGTACAATATACCGAAGGTAATAAGCTTTATATAACACACGCAGCGTGTCTAAAAGGGTAAGCGTGTTTGTGGATTAAAGTGGACGATGAATGAGAATGTGCCTAATGTGTGCTCTTAGCTCTGAGAATCATTATATAGGGCTTTAAACCAGCTGTTTATTTAAACATTGATAGCCATTGACGTGTTTAGATGTTTGTAAATAAAAGTTTATTATTTTATTTATTAGCGGGATTATTATATAGTTGTGATATTTGCAGTTATGGTGTTACTGAATATCATAACTTAATTAGGTTGTGTACGTACTGCAAGCAATTGTGACACATCTATTCTTACAGTACAATAAGCTAAGAATCTAATTGAGTCAATAAACATAAAATGACGAAGTGACTCGTGCTACTATACGTCATAGTTATAATAATAATTATGGTGAAAAAAACAGTACAACATCGAAATGATTTTTTATTTTTATTTTCCATGCTCTTGGAATGGAATAAATTAAAAACAACTTTGATAACTGTATGGTAACCCCTATCAGTAATGACAAAAAGAACAATGTCCACAAATGAATTTAAGTCAGATATTTACACGCTATATTTATTCAAAACTTTCCACCGAGATGTAAAGTGATGTTGCAGGCACTCCACTAAATATTTTGCGTTTATGTTAACTTGTACGTTATAACTAATAATCTGAAATACTCACCATTACTCAAAGTTCATAATTTTTTCAATCGGTACAAAACCTATTGACGTATAAAATTTAAAAACATCTAAATAATACAATAGTGACTATTATAAAATCACGCATTGGAAATATGTATCATCTGGATATTATTTGTAGGAAACTATCAGATATTAGTGGTACTGTTTGTTACATTGTGAATTTATTTACTCTAATAAGTAGATAAAGAGAACTTGTGGTCAAAGGAGACTTTTTAAGAATATACTTTTCTAACTATGAAAATATGTGTATAATACTAGTCTAATGATTAATTATTATGTTAGGAACTAATGAACACTCCTGAAAATTTATACCTTCAGTAGCTACTATTTAATTTTTCAGTGCTCCCAATTTCAGTCTGCTGATAAAATATTTCTTAAGATATCTTTCCAATTATGATAAATTCAAAATTATGCTCATACCTCATTACCTTTCAGAACAGTGTTTGTATAATACAATTTGTGAGGTACTAGGGAGAGTACTACAGCAAAAAATAGCCCTGAAATCAAATCTTGAAGAAAAATTTAAAAATTGACATCACTTTTCTGTATCTGTGAACAAAAGAAAGAAAGAAATGTATTTCTGAAAAACACCTTACATACATACATTTAATAAGTATATCGTGAGAAATATTTAATTCTCCAAGACTTAGCCTGATTGGATGCTTTAGCCTAGAAGAATAGAAAAAAATATGAAATTCTATCTGTTGGTGTGATTAAGTACTACAGCAAAAAATTAGCCCTGAAATCAAATCTTGGCGAAAATTTTTAAAATTGACTTATCACTTTTCTGTATCTGTGAACAAAAGACTAGAACAAAATATGAAATTCTATCTATTGGTGTGGTTAATTAACATGTAGTAATATGACAGGTATTAAAATCTCCTATAAATGTACTGAGTTTGTGTTAATATATTTATTCTGCTATTTTGACTTTTCCAACATAAAATCGATGTTAAATAAATCTAATGATATACGATAACTATCAAATTAATATTACACAGTGACATGCACTATCACTGCACTAAGTGCTCCCTATATAGAAATGAATTTAAAGTAATATATTACAGTATTTAAAGTAATAATTCAGTTCATTTTCGGTATACCATGTGGACAGACATACTTAGATAAATAAACTTTTTCAGCACCTTCTGTGAGTCTTGGTGAACGCTCAACAACTTGGGTTAACAGTGTAATTATGGTATTGCAACGTTGTGATCGAGGTCAAAGTATTAATTCTGGACAGGTCAAATAAAGGTTAACGGTAACACCCTGACAATGGTTGTTGAGCTTCTTAAAACTTGTTATCTAAAGTATGCATGCAGCATCAGAAAAGCAAAGGCCGTAGGCAGACCCTTTTAATGTTTTTGTTGGATAATAAAATATATTACCGTACTTTTTGTGACGGACATGGCATTAATGATCGCGGTGCATCTTTGCTCACAACACAGTTACTAATTTCTCTCCACCATTAGCGCCCCTTTCTCGACAATATGCCGTACTACCTCATACTCTTGTAACTGACAGGATTACTTGCCTCTAATTATGCGTCAGACAGGTATTGCAATGTTGTAAAGAAACTATATTTTAGTAAAATTATTTTTTATTATTCTTTTAAGCTACGTAGGTAAACAAATTTCATTTCTACCTGTCTGTCTGTCCACACGATATTTCTAAAAGAAACTACCTATATATGATTGTGATGTGGCATTAGTCTTCATATATATATATATATATATATATATATATATATATACACACAGGAAAACACTGACTAAGGTGATGGTACTTGTCATTTCATACGGTTTAGATGAACATTAGCGATTTGTTTTACAAAAGTCTCATGACTGCAAAGACAGGTAACCATGACTGCAACGAGAAAATACTAGAATAAATAAATACATTGAAGCAAACTAAGTACAGTAAAATCGGATTTTAACATGTGATATTTTTATGACAAGTTCAGATTTCTTAGTACCTTTCTTCTTCCTTTAGTACCATCCCTAGCTTACCTGGATATTTTTGGTATTCCTTATTTTTACTGCAATGAAACATAAAGATATTGAACAAGAAATTTTTTTTTATGTGGCAAGATATATAAAGATAGGTTTTATCCACATACTGAAATTTCATTATGTTTGTTAATCCAGTTGGTTTACTGGAGAATATTGTCATTACAAAAACAGAAATGTCTTTATTTTGCACAAAAGTAAGCATTAAGAAAACGGATAAAACAAATCTGCAAAATTGTAATGTACAACATCCAGGACATATACAATTAGTTATCAGAGTTCACTAAACCATAGAGGTATGAAATTTCCTGCTTTCTACAATTCTAGCAATCCTAGCAGTCACGCAATGAAAAACTTTATGCTTTAAATTTCATGATACATATGACACAACACGTCTTACTAATAAAACTTCCATCAGTTCGGAATATGATTAAATTAAAAATAGATATACACAACTACACTTAATCTGTTTTTCTAAAACTAACATTTATACTTTCTTAGGTTTGATATTGTTAAAAAAAAATTATGTTTAATTGCATGTTTTATTTGATGTAGAAAATTATGTTGAAAAGGACCTTTCTATAACATATCTTTACAAATGTTAGTACCTCCGACCTTAGCAAACTTTAGTACAATTTTTGTGCAAATGTTGTAATATTAAAGAATTGCATTTAACCTAGTACCTAGTTATTTGCAATTTAAATTAGTCTGAACTTCAGTTACGTTCGTCATTAAACATTCCTATAAGTTTAACGCAAAAGTAGAATTCCTTTAAGCTAATTAAGGAAGCGTTGCATGAGGTTTCAAGCTTTAATTAAGGGTTACCTTGTTTGTAATGTTATGATAGTAAATTCTTTATGTTACGAGAAACAAATCATACATTAGGAAGGATCATCAACAGAATTGACGATATATTTCTGTAGTTAATTAAATAATCAAACTTATTTGGAAAACTTATTTTATTAAAATGTGTACATTGTTGCAATTAAGAAAACTAAAAGAATGTATATGAGAAATGGGTATTTTATAACAACAATTTATAAATACAAACTTAATTAAATAGTCTATTTAAATAGTGCCAAATTGTGAATCTAAACCATTCTCGAATCTCCTTCAACACACGCACAAAATTTCATTAAAATCGGTCCAATCGTTTAGGAAGAGTTCAGTAACATACACAAGAAACACAAGAAATATTATGTTATTAATTAAATGTACATATATATTATACCACTGTATACAAATTTACCCTATTTAGTACCACACATTATTTTCTTACAAATTGAATATGTCTTAATATATATATATATAATATTAACTACTAACATAAATTTATTTGCCTCGTTACTAGTTAGATTGTGATAAAGGGTTTACAATTATGGTCTTTCTAATTATTAGAAAATTTTATGAAGTAAGATAATATAAAATTTTATCCCTTTTTCTTGAATAGTTTTATCAAATTATTAATGAAGAAATAATATATTCATAAATAGCTAAATAGTTTCATGCCCAAGTAAATTATCTTAATCAGGGCAGTCAGTAAACCTTTAAAGGGTTTAATTTGTGATTAGCCTCGATGATTTGGTGGTTAGTAAAGTTATGTTTTAGAGAAGACACCATAGGAACTTATGAAAATTCCACAGTTATTACACTACCCTGTTGCAGTGTATCCTCTTTTAATTCTCTTAGTTTCAAACAATTAAAAATACATCCTATTAGGTTATTTTAAGTTATTATTTTAATTTTAAACATTTATGGATATTTTTAGTACAAGAACTGAATATTATATATATGACAAAGGAAGGTACTAATGGTTAAAGGGAACTGTTTTTCTAATTGCCTAGGACGCATTGAACTGATAGCTGAAATGTGCAAATTGTCATAAAAGAACATTTTAACTGAGACTAACATGCACAGACATTGCAGTTTCGGAAAACGGTCCCTACGAACTACGTTATTCATTTACCCAAATCAAGTCTACTATTGGTTCATTACATTAAAAAATATGTTTCCTTTGCGTTTATGTACGCTGAGAGATGTTACTCAATATATCAAGGCTAGTGACGGTAGTTCGAGCGTTTTGATCCTATATGCAATCTTTCCTTTTTTAAGGTATAAATTAACAACTTGTCCCAAACTGGAAAGAAGAAAAATATGCTTCTGACGGAATAATTCTGTCCGCTAAGGTTTTTTATGTAAAAGATTCAATGACGATTCTACCTAGAATTTTATACTGGAAATTGTAATGATACCAAATTGCAGTTCCCTTTCTATAGGTGAGACATTGCTGAATTCTGCACAGATCTAATGATATTTAAAATCTCCTTTAAAAAATAAGGCGTTAAACTTATATACCGCATAGCTACAGTTTTTATCGATATAAAGTATTGACTTAATTTTTACCCATCTTTAAACGTACATATATCATTACATTTGATTGGGTGTCAAAGAACGAAAATACAAGAACTGAACGTTTTGTTAATATGGATTCAATCTTAACTTAAGGTGCAAGTGGAAATAAGCTCTTAATATTCATGCTTTACTCGCCTGATATGTAGCGTGGTATCATTGACTTCCTAAATCATAGTTATGTTGACATTGTAGTGTCTGACAAAGAGTACGTTAGTACCAGAAGGAATCTCGTAATCCTATGACTAAATTACGGATTTAAGGTTTTTAATATCCTTATATTAAAGTATAAATTTAGAAACATTGGTTCATTACACGTTATAGCTCACTTGATTACTAAATAATACGGATGGAGTTAAAAACCGTGAATTTTAATTCTTTTGCATAATATTTTGTAAACTAATATTAAATATGTTACTATTCATAAAAATAAATATAATATTATAAACGTATAATACTTCAGTTAAGAACATATAAATCACGAGACACTCGAAAGTTAAGTTCCAGCAACTGCCATACAAACAAGCTTTATACCAAAATGAAAGTTACCGTTGACATATGACTATACCACATTGTTACTATTGGTTATCTATAATGATGCAATCATAGCGTATATTACAGTAGGGAGTGCTCAGGATATTACGAACACTGACCCTGGAGTTAACAGAAGCAGCGTCAATTAAGGACACATAATCAAGAGACACTGTATCAAAAGTTATATTACAGACATTGGCAGACATGATATATACCAAATTGAAATTAATCATTGACATAGGAAAATAACAGGTTGTTACTACATATTAAAAAAACATGATTACCAACTAAATATCAAAGGGAGACCAAGTTACTACTTTCTTGACATTAAAACAAAGTTCAAGCAAATGATATGATACATTTTACCACGCCTAAATAAACCTCTGCAAAAGTTCTACTCTCATCTTCTATTTTTCCTCTTTCGAGTTTGTTAAAAACAAAATAAAACTGCAATATGATGAAAAAATATATATCTAAATTTTGAAAACAAATAATAAAGAACACTGCTATTTTAAGACACGATGTAAATTCAAACAAGGTTAGATAAAAAATCTACACTGGGGAGAACGAACTGACTGACTATGGCGCCTTAAGTCGTCGTATTTCTAATATAATATTCTTAAATATTTTGATCTGAAAATATTTGTAAAGTGCAGGTGTTATAAATTATTATAATTCACTATTATAACTATGTATCATCAACCGTTCATCCCTATTCTAACTCATTAGTAACTTAAAAGTGAAATGTTACCCTTTATTTAAATTCTCTTATTTACATTCGTAGATAATTAACTAAGTCAAATCCTTATTTTAAATATTGTACAACAAAAACCTTAGGTCTTACATTATATTGAGTAGGGAATTTCTCTAAAATAATAAGTGCAATAATAATTTATATTTGTTCATACATAAAATATTACTAGTTATCAATTAAAATGTAAGTAATTTTAGTCCTTGAGAGTAATAACCTTCAGTTACTGTTTTTTATCAATTTGAAATAAACTAATATCATGATAAAAAAAATAACCATACGAGTACTAAATGTTTGTGCTACATCTTTAATCTGTTTCAAATTGAAAATATATTCTATGAAACCAATACATATAATAGAAATTAAAGAAAACTATTCGAACGCAATAATGTCATATTTCTCTTTATTATTATTATTTTGATTCCCTGGCACAAATAGTTAAATATTAGTCACCTATTATGAAACAATTATTAGTGTTATAATTTGGGGTATATCATATATTTACAAACAAAATACACACAACGTTTTTTATTGTGTGTATAGGAAAATATCTTTTCTACAATAAGTTTATTACTTATTTTTTTACATAATTAAAGGCAAAATATATCTCTTCCAATAGTATTACAGCTTTGTATTTGCCTTAGGTAATGTTATTTAATTGAAGCTGTACCCCTTAATATTTAGAGTAGGAAAAAAGAATTATTTGAGAATAATAATTGTCGCCTCTTATCGGCGCTGAAGTACCTCTCTGTTAATGGTATCTTAAACTTTTATAATTACAAGCTGTAACCTTAACTTAACTTTAAACAGAGTTTAAGTTGAAAGCTCGATTATATTTTACTCGCCTTAGTTTTAAATTATTATTGATATGGATTATTCAGTTTTCCTACATATATTATACAAAAATAATACAAATTTTAAGTTCCACCTGATGCAAACTAGAATATTTATTTATCTTTTAACGAAATAGATTCAATAGACCAGTTACACGGAACTTTTTATAGATAATAGTTTCTAGATTTTGTAAATTTTTCTTTCATCTAAAAAAAAAAGCTTAATTCAGTACTCGGTGTTTAATGTGTAAATAAAATATAACTGTTTTATTTAGCAGCAAAAACCGTTCTGGGGATATCCTTCAGAATGAATGGAATTGAATTGCAAATCGTTTTCGTAAACAACAGTTGCACGAGGCCCTCTTTTATTTAGATCTGGTTAAATCCCTCCCAAATTGAATTGAACTTTATTTGATACTAGATGTAATGTGTGATAAATAATATGACTTGCCGTTTTATCAGCAATAAATTTAAATTTGTTGAAAATATTTAACATCTACTAGTTAACTCTCCTATATTTTTGCATTACGTCATGCAGTAGGACTCTAATTCCGCTTAAGAACCACAACCACTCCTACATCTTTTTACTACAGTCGCTATCGCTAAACAAGAAAATTGATTTATTCTATATAGTTAAATAAATCGTATTACATTTTTAAAATGTACGTGAAATATCAATAGTTTGTTTATTCTATTAATAATTTAGGTATACAAGAATACTTATGCTTACAATTTGGTCTACATTAAACCTCCTTGTATTTATTAAAAACTTGTTGGGAATATTCTATGGATATTACGGGGGGAGATTAACTGAGAGCGACGTTCAAGTTATAATGGTTACAAAATAAATACCCTGATTGCCTTTAAAAACTAGAGGCAACCAGTCTTTCGTTTACGCAGAGATACAAAGATCCCCGCCCAATGCAAGCAATCAAAGAAAAGTTAAAAGTAATTTCAGTGAGAACAGCTGACGGCAATGATAATGGTAAACACAGGATACCTTAATATCTTAGGTTAGGCTACTATAAACTCCGTTCAGTCGTTGCACACCGCCGTACGAAACTCATCTACATCTCATTTTCTCATCATATTAAATGTGTGATATATAATCCGCCTATATGTATGATTATACCACGTTTTCAATTTTTGTTTGTTTACAAATATTTTTTAATGTGCTACCTTTAAGACCATAAGTAGAAATGTTCTTAAGGCTTAGACATATAATTATGTGACATACACTATCGTCCATTGCCAATTAATTCGATATAATATGTATCTTTTATTCCCTCAGCACTGCACCCAAGGCTCTTTTTGTGAGTAAAAGCACACTGACCATGGGTTACCCAAGCTAAGTATGCCGTCATTTCCACTTTCTTATGATATACTCCTTCCGTGGGATCTTATTTAGTTTCCTTTCTAAATTCAGTTCCACGATACTGGCCACTCTCGTCTTATGTACTATATTTCTAACATTGGTAACTTTTAAACATTTCTTTAACTTTTGCCTCTTTACACTGTTTCCCCCATCCTTTTCTTCTTCCCAAGAGAGATTATCAGAAGATTGATCAGCACAGACTACGATAGGGTTGAAAGTGCCCACCGTGCAGGGTGAAACTTCGGGACTCTCCTGGCAGTGGGTTGTGCGAATTTGTTCTGTCGATGAGGGGTAAGGACCAGTGCCTTCAGTGTTTGATTTGGTTTTGTGACATGGACGCAGAGGTCAGACTCTGTGTTACACAGGACGAGCAACTTAACATATTTATATTCCTAGACGGGTAAAATAGATTCTATTCCTCCGAGAACTTAAGTGTGAAATGTTTCGTTCGAGGGTTCACCCGTTCCTGGTTACTCTGGCTTTAAACTTCGTATAAATTGCTGGTAAATTCTGATGTCTGATTTAAATTCGAATCCCTTCATGAAGTGCCTTGATTGATTACTTCCCTGAGGGTAGGGACGTTTAACCCAGAAATTAAAAGTACAGGGGCTGAATAATATTTTCGCCCCTAAGAATGTAGTGCCTGACGTTGGTGGGAAGGGCGTTGCTATGGTTGTTGAGTTCCTCTCAGGAGGCGTCGACGGCTCTGCAAGCACTAAGGAAGAATTATAGATGATCTAAAGGTTCTCAAGTGATACATCAAAGACACCAATCAGGACGAGGGAGAATACCTTGATATAATTGCCAAAACTATTGAGTGGATGCGGACGGTCCGACCAATCAAAGCCAGGAGTGGACTAAATCGCTGAGTGGGTCAGGTGGATTCGTACGCTTGATACGGTAAGAAAGCTTCGTGAGAACCTATTAAAACCAAGGCTCATCAAGGGGATCGAAGGGATTTGTACCGTTCTACAGATAAGGTCAGTGGTATCTTTATACAACCGAAAGCGCGTGTTCTCTGAGAACAGCCGGGAAGTGACCAAGTGTTTCCATTTCTTTGGTTTCGGCCACATTCCTGCTTTAAGTGCCGGGAGGTGGTGGGTTGCGAGGGAAGCAACTGTAAGGCGTAAGCTTGTTGTATATTCATGGGTTAAGAACCCCTGAAAAACTCTAACATCGTCTTGGCATGAGGGCCTGTTCTCTCTTTCGGCCAGTAAAAACGTAATGTAGTTACATATTATCGAACGAAATCACCGCCAAGGTAGAGTTACGGAGGATTTCCTCCTGCAGCTCGTATGGGAACACATTATCGACACTGTCTTAACAAGCTAGTAATATTGGTTTCAGTAAAATTAAATACTATACAGATGCTTAAGATCGGGTAATGTTCATATAACAGTTTTAACGATGTGTTTTGTTAAATAGTTCTAAAGCTCCACGCTACATGATTGAGTAAACTAAAAAGTAAAGTACCTTGTACGGTTAACGATCCGTTATAGCCTGGAACAGATAAACCAACAGGTAATTCATAAGTGATGCAGTTACTTAGACCATTATATTATGGAAGGGCTATGATTACAAACATTAATGTCAATGGCCGCATATTACACAAACAACTTCAGTTTAACGGCTTCAGGATCCCCAGAATCAACATCTAAAGTTAATTTCCTAAATACATTAACACGTTTCATGTCTAAAATAAGATGAGGCTCTGTGTTAGTTCATTGATATTACATATTACATTAATACGCTTTCAACAAAACAATAGTAATATTTAATTTGGTAGTTAATTTCTATCCAATTTTCTATTCAATTTACCTTTTTCTATTTAAACTAAAGTTCCAGAATTTATTAAATTAATTTTATTATCATTTGCGGAAACATTAATCAGCAGCTATGATAAATCATTGCAAGCACGAAGGTGCTAGTTACTGAAAACGGACCATTGAACAAAACTTTTCTATCTAACCACTTTCGAGCAGGAGGAACTAAATTAACTCTTTTTATTATATTTACCAAATCAGAGCATAATCTCCCTTATAAAACAAAATGAACTAACTACAAACAGTAAATAAATGGTTAATGAATAAAACTTCTATTAAAGCTATGTTTTCAGTTCAAAATCATATTTTTAAATGAAAAATTTTTATCATCCTACAAAAACTATGATAGAACGTTAATAGAAATAAGACTCAACGTAAATATATACTAAACTGTTCAGAGTATTAAAACTTGTAATGATCCTTTCCTACGCATAAAACAGGAAATACAGCGCTATACAAATTATTATAGTTCCTTAAACAGGTGACATGAATCATTAGTATATTAACTGAACGTTATATAACATTTACGCCCTATTCGTAGTTCTTGGCCAACTGTTAACGTTCTGAAACTAGTTTTCATAGCAATTGACCGCCATTTTACGGTATATGCAAGCGCGCCTAATTGTTTTTCTTCTCCGTGCAGGGAGGATGGAATTACTGAGAAATGCATGCAAGCTCTGTTCCAATATCGAATTCCGTGTTATATGTTATATCTGAACACTGTTTACAGATCTATGATGAGTATAATTATGATTTCAATTTCGGTTTTTTAAAAGTATGTTTTTTACTTATTATAAATACTTTTTTAGTGAGAAATCGAAGTGAGTTTTAAAGGACTTGTTTTTATGATTTACAGTAGGTCCAAAAATCTTAATTAAATTAGATCTGTAATAAAACTTAAATATGTTTTTTTAAATCTACATGTGCGCTATGTAGAAGTAAAGATATGTATATTGAGCTTTCTAAGGGTTTATATGATTTGAGTAGTTATATTAAAATATAATAAGCGGTTTATTAAAATGTTTAATATTCAGATGACGTGTACCTTCCAGTTAAAAATTAGATAGATACTCAGTAACAGTTGGTGAAGTTGTAGCCTATAATACACAAATACTTCATAGTTCGTCGAACTCAATAACCTCTGCTCCTCTTTGGAAATCTGAGCAGGTACAATGTAAAGTTTTAAACGTCACAGTTTCCTGAAATACAAATCATGTTTACCAATGGTGAACAAACACAACGAAATTAAACCGACACATGGATATTACATTTCCATCTGTATCCATTTATTAGAACTGCAATTTACTTTAAATAAATTTTCCGATAGTGTTTTGATGATACAAACTTGTTTGCGGTACGAAAAACTATCCATGACTATTTCTCTATTTACAACACTAAACGCTGACGAGTAATATTCAAATGTGAATTATTACTATGTATTAGCATTTTATGTATGTTAAACTGTCAAACCTAACACGTTTGTAAGTAACAATATACAACAATATAGGAGTATAACACAAACAGCCAAGAAACTATATAATTGCAACATGATATAAAAAATAGAATTGAAAATATAAAAAACTTAAAACTTGTGATCGATAAATTTTTACAAATATATTTTTAAATATTAATGATACATATTTAAGCATAACACAATACAAATGTAATATCATATGACTGAGTAATGGGATGTGTTTTAGATAGCTGGGTGCTAATCAGAGACCGGGTTTAGTGAACTTGCAAGTGCGATAATTGTGGGAAGGTGTGTTAAGAAGGTACATAATAATATTTAGTCTATAAATAAAACACTTAAAAGATGTCATTACTGGTCGTTAAATACAAACACCTCTTTGTCAATGTATGTAACAAATGGGATGCATTTAGGACAACAGTATATAGTAAAAAACTCGAATATCTAAACTTTTAGTCGAACCATATAAAATTTGTAAAAGTAGAAGTCACATATTTTTGTTTGACAGAGCAAAGGGCTTGTGTTGAAACAGAGATGAGTTAAAAGAAGAAATGAAAAACATTTTATTGGATCTTATACAAACTGGGTACCTAAAGTCTGCTATAATAAGTACAACAGAAAAAGGAAACTCCTTGAGTCATAAAAGAAAATAAAAATATCTGCAATGTGCTCTAAGTATTGGAGATAATTAAGAAAGTAGGCAGACAATGCAATAACGTAACCGCTCAAAATACAATCTTAGAAAAGTCTTGTAAAAGCAAAATAAAAGTTAGTATATGTGACTCAGGGAGCTGTGTTTATAGTATATACATGCTCTTATACTATGTAATACATCGGAGGTACAAACATACCGCTTAATTCCGATGTCATCTAGAAATAAAAAAAAACTGCACGTTTTTCATTGAAGCTATTACTATTTGACATGCTATTAATATAACGCGGTTTTCATTTGGAAAATGATTCCAGAAATTTAGGTAAACAAATATTTTGTATCCAATTTCTACGTAAAAAATTTTGGTTTAATAGGGTTTACAAGGCTCTAAATATGTTTAATCCAGACGAAAATATTCCTATTTAGCTTATACCCACTTTTATGCTAATTAAGAAGATCGCAACTAATACTGTCTGAACCTCCTTTATTTTAAAAATGGAGAGATATGGCAATAAAAACTGAAAGTGTTTAACAGGAAATATATTGTTTCTACCAGCCACATGTCTCCTATTTGTTAATTGGTTCAGTATCACGTGTATCACTGCACTATTATTACTTTCTTTCATATTACCAACGTTTCCTCCGTCTGTTCGTGGTTACTTTTAAGTTTAAAAAATATTCTACTGCAACTGCTTGTAACGTAATAAATAACGTTGATATATTGACGATATTGTAAGGTAAATATCCACACTGAGGAAATGCCGTTAAATTCCTGGTAAATATTGAAAGAAGAAACTTTGTTAATTGAGCAACAGTTTACACAAAATCAGAATCCGAGCGAGTTTATTTAAAACTCATACATATTTGATTTTCACATTAATTCATTTGTAAAAATTCCATAAAAAAACTTTTTCTTTGAAAATATGATATACGCATAGAATTTACAACTTAGAATATTAACATTTAATAAACAGTGTAAAGTTTAAATTTGAACAACTTTTTTATAAATGTAAAATGCAACTGTCTTTTAAAAATTCTAAAAATGAATTTTTTTTTAATTTTATATTTATAAATTAAGTTCGTGCATTGAAGATGATTTATTGATAGATATAGAGGTATTTTATTACATGTTACCAAAATTTTCAAGATGAAAAATGTTACATGCGTGTATACATTAGGCCTACAACAAAATTATGTCTTCTCAATCTGAAATGCATATATTACGTAATCTAATATATCGGGTTTATAAAATGAACGTAAAGAATTCAAAAACTAATTTACACATGATTTATTTTATGCTATTAACAGTATGTTATGCATCCCACACGATAAGCTATTTTAAGAAGCACTCTCGAAGGGTATGTGGGCTGGGTCAGCATTTTCCAGCGCCAAGGGCAGGAAGGTTCGTAACGCGTAATTTATTCACTTTTATATTTTCAAATTCAATAGAGTATGTTAAATACTTACATCCTGCTGAAGTGGTACATTTAACCATCAAATTTCAACATATCGATTATTATATTTGACTTTAAGAATACTTTTAGTATTACTATTTTAGGCGTATTTCTAATTAATCTGGTCAATTACAGACGGAAATAGTTTAAAATAATGAAATATATGGATGTTTAATATGATTGAAGCTCGTATTTACGCATATTTACGGGAATTAGCATGTTGTAGCATGTGCTCTACAAGTTAATGCCATAAATAAATTTTTATTTTGGCTAATAACTGACTAAATCGTTGAATCAAAAGTGTTTACTTCTCACCTTTTTTAACCTTCATATAGTTTGATTAGACAAATTATACTTCTCGATAATATTAGGCGTCCATTAAACCAGAGGGTACACAATAGAGAAAAAAATAAATTTTTATACAACCAACATTGTAGGTAATCTACAAATTAATTTTGTCTAAAAATTTTTAAATCGCCTCTCGTTGATGACAAAGTTTCAAAATGTAACCGAAATAATATCAAACAATTAATACCATTAGTTTAAGCACACGTGATATTTGAGTTCTATTGATAATATTTTAAGTGTGTATATTCGAATACACTTTGGACATTACAGATCAAACTCATGATTTGTAAAAAGAATTTAAAAGAAGCTTTCGGGATGAGTTGTAATAAGACCTATTTCCACAATACTAGGATGAATACTTAAATTTAAGTAAGGTTTTATATAAATTGGTTTTAAATCAACAAAAATGTGTATATACCTTTGTATATATTTAGGGAATATATATTTGCGATTTTTAAGGAATATTTCGACCATGTTCGCAATGAACGGGAGGTTTTAATTTAGGATAAAAAAATATTCTTAAAAAGCCAGATATACATACTGGAAATTTTTATAAAATACTTCTTCTAGCCTTGATAATTGCACGTAATATTCATACTTCTTCAAACTTTAAATAATCTAAAAATGGTGGGCATTATTAATCTATGAACTGGAGGTTTTAATTTAGGAAAAACAATATTATAAGAAGCCGGATAATTACTGGCCATTTTATATAATACATTTTTCTAGCCTTGAAAATTACAAGTAATATTCAATCTTTTTCAAAAATTAAATAGTCTACAAACGATGGTCTCCGAACTTTTAATGGGTTATAGATGTCATGATGTGATTGTTGCTGAATTATAAGGTTTTAATAATTTTTAGCATTGGGCAAGGCGAAAATTTTGATTCAAAAATAATATTTTAAGCACTACCGAATAAAGCAATACTTCGAAATGTGTTTATTCAATTAACTTATGTTAAATGTATAGAACAATATTGCTCTTAGCTCTAAAAGAGGTTTTATTTTCATCGAAGTATACAAATTGAATTTAAAATAAAAGTGAAGTAGTGTTGATGTGGAATATAACTGTTTAATTAAATATCCATTTATGTATTTAATAAAAACAGATATTTTATTGAACTTAAGTGTGCTTCAATTCAACGGCGTCACTGCATGGCCGAGCTATTATTGTGAAGAGTACTTCAATCACCGGGTCCGACTTGTTTTAATACACAGGATTTGTATTTGTGGTTGAATAACTCCAATCACTCAATCCTTTTATACGCGAAAAGTTTGATGTAAACCCAAACTAAAACAAAACTAATCCTTTTAATTGCAAGATATGATCACACTCATACTCTGTAGGCTGTATTTGTTGGCTCCCGATGTTCGTTATCAATTTTTTTTATGTATTATACACAGAATAATAAAATAATATCAGATATTATTAAAGTTAATCTATAAATTGTATTGGTCATTTCAGGTGTAGACTATGCAAGAAAAGTTTTGCTCATAATCGTACAAATTCTGTATCTTTAGAGAAGGCTTTAGTGGAACTCATGCTACGGGTAAATTTCTCTTCTCCTTTTCGGAACCTGTGCACAGCATGCGAGAGAGACCTCTCCTTCTCAACCAATCCTGTTTCTTTGTTTCTGGACAGAATTAGAAGCTTTAAGGAATAAATCAGCTAAAACTTAAAACCTCAAGTATTATTCACATTTCAAATCTTAGATAGTCCAATGTTATTATGTATTTACCTATTTTCAAACATGTGATAGGAATGAAATTCGCTAAAACTAGTATAATAAAACTAATGAGTCTATTAATTTCATACAGGTCATTTTATAAATTCAAATTCAAAGAATAATTTAATTGAATAATTTAATATAATTTGAATGAAGTTCATACGACATTTTATCAAACACTATTAAAATAATTTAGTATTATACAGGATGTAATATATATATATATATATATATATATATATATATATATATATATATATATAATATTTCGAAAGTAAAAACAAAATATTTTTGTAATAAAAATGAATTTTTTTTAAAGGGATTCCTGTATTACTCATTACTTAACACGAAATGTACAATTAATGCCAAAGAGCCGACTCAAAGTCCAGCTAATCTTCTACAGAAATTGTGTGTACAAACGTTGAGAAATTCAAGAGTACTTTTTTTAACGTATTCATCAGTTCTTCTGCCAAAACACTATACAGCTACAGAACGTTTCTTAGATCGCATAACTAATAATATAGTGACTGTTGCTTTAAATTTTAACTGTAACACAAAACAAACGGATGAAACAATCCTCATTGTATTTAGTGATTGGAACATTGAAATTTACTAAGCGTCTTTCTGTAAGAGGCTAATCACGCGATCGCTATTGTTGTTATTACTTGACACCAAGTCCCCGAAGCAATACAATGGAAACAATCACAATTGGTAAAGTGATTCCAAAGTTCAATAGTTTACGTTTGCAGTAATAACTGGGAAAATAATTAATTATGTTTCTTGAAGGAGTCATTTAAGTTTGACACGAAATCGGTTTATATATTTTGTAGTAGAAATATCTGAATAAAGAATTTATAAACAGAGTTTTTATTCACGCGAGAGATTTTTATTTCTAGTGTAAAATAAAGTATTAGAGTTTGAAAACTCAATGTAAAAAGTGGGCAACAACTTTTTATTTCATCACGCCCTTGCGTTGTAGAACTCTGTCTAGCTCACAAAAACGTTTGCGTTATTTGAACACTGCTATGAAACCTAAATTATGAACAAAAAGATGAATGTATCATGTGCTAAGCTATATCATGAAATATTTAAATTTCGTAAGATATATCCAAGACATTAAATTTTTTATTCTATTTATATCTAGAAATAAATGAGTTTTATGATTGTATAAGTCCAACAATGGAATTTGTCTCAGCGCTATTTAAATACACATTTTAGTAGAATGACATGTTTTTCACTATTGTCAGTAATGTAAATATTTCTTTTGTTGTGACTTTGTCATTCTGTCTGTTCGCAAATATCTTACGAAGGAATTGAACTATACCACACTGAAGTATTTTATTTTATGGTCCTGATTCCGATTAATTTATAGGAAGTATAGGAAGAATATACGAAGATAGGAGTATTTTTTTTATTCAACAGTATTATTTATTATAGTACAATTTATTTTTCTGGCCATGTGAAAGATTAGCAACTTATTTACTGTAAAAACTGTAAAAAACACTTTTACAAAGTAATCCAATATTTTACACGATGAGATGCTATAGCTCAAGTGTGTGCACAAGTAACTATTTAGATCAATATTAGGTATGTTAAATATTATATTGATAATATATTAAACAATTAGAAGGTAAAAAAGAGTGCCATAAATCACTGAGATGATGTGTATCGAGGAGTCGTGTTAGAGTGGTTGAGTCAGCCTTCACTATTGACACAACACCCTTCACTGGAGCTGCCTGTGACCAGTCGATAATACTGCGGCTCAGCTGTTCGTTGCCAGAAGACTCACACGTTATTAGATTCGTCCAACTGAAAACGTTTATTGGAAATTGTTTTAGATTACCGGTTGAGAAAGACAATAAAGTATTTGTTGAAGAATATAAGTGTTTAGGTCTTCTTCGTACATAACTATCCACTTTTATAATAACGACCAACAAACGAAATGGAACAGTTTACTAATACATTACATAATTTACCAGCGTTATTCTGAAGATTTTATACATTGATCTCATGGGTAACCATGAACGAATCGAGAAAATCATAGAATAAATAGATTTATAAACACGTTGAGTACACTCACAGTAGGAAATTGTAACATGCGACATAGAACACATATAACGCGATAAAATTTGCAATTGTATTACATTTTTGCTGTAACGTGACACATGTTTTGGGGTTACTTCTACGTTTTATTATTAAGATTATGTACCATGTGTGCAAAACAGGTTCATTTACTTCTTCCTCTTATCCCACCATTTTTAATAATTTAACATAAATTGTTCTTAGTTAACGCTTATTTTGATGAAAATTTATATTCTTTGAGGTATAATTTCTGGGATTTGTTCGAATTGAAGTTTACAGAAGTCAATCCCTGAACCAATCACCGTGCTCTTTCGTGTAAAATTAATTTAAGACTTCACAGCAAAATTTGGCCCTAAAATTTCAATTGGATATTTAAGTTAATGGCTGCCCACTGCAAAAACAACAATCTTTTATTGGGCGCAAAAAACAACCTATGGAACTGCAGGAGGTACGAGAGGTAAAGTAATATGTCCACATATCCCGCATATATTGGAAGTCACTGAATTATTTAGGGTTTAATATATTCAGAACCAGCACTATATACCCTATTTGTTATTATTCTTATTATTTTGTTAGTTACTTTTTTTCATAATTTGGTTACATTTAAAAATTTATTCAAATATATTACATCCATATATGCTAAGGGAGCACTAGATAACTTAAAACGGATTAGCATCCTTCGTAGAATGAAACAATACAGTCAAAACTATTTATATTTAAGGATATGGATATTAAGTGTGGAGTTACCGTATAATATGTTTAATCCACCATCATAAAATCCATATCGTCAATTAAGAAAAAAGATATACAGCGACTCTTATAGAAGTAATTAGTCTGTGTATAAATATAAATATATATATATATATTTATTAATAATATATATATATATATATATTTATTTATTTATATATATATTTTGAATTATTTAATTCTGGTGTTTATCTTTCCATTTATATAAACAACACGAATTTATCCTCTGATTGTTTATAAAAATGTTCATTCATAGCGTTAGTGTAGGAAACATATTTTTATTTCAATCGTTGAAAACTGCTATTATTCAAACAGTTTCTTTTTAATTCCCTGCATCATACCCTTTGTAACTTCGTGTGTTAGGGATTCTCTCTTTTTAAGATTTTAAGATTTCTCTTATTGTTAACCATGACATTTAACAAATTGAGTCCAGTCATATGAACATGCAGCGTGTTACGGTTAAAATTAAATTAATAAAGTGGAAAGTCATTGTTAAATTTCGATGATAAGATGCCTGTTACAAATAAAAAATGTTAGATATAAAGGCAAAAGTTTAATAAACGTGGAAGAATTTTGCCAGTTGTATCTTCAAGGATCTTCAAGTTGTGCATATATTAAAAGTTAGTATAAGTAAAACTGAATCATTTACTAAAAGTCGCGTTAGTTCTTTAAGAAAGTACACCTCTATGTTTCTGCAAACGGTTGAAACACATTTAATCCTATAATACAGTAGCATTAGTCATAACTCACACGCAACCTACCGACCAACAGCATATGTTTGGGGAACAATAATATAATTTTTTTCCAAATATAAACTAGTAGAAAGTGTTTTTTGTAATACAGAGTGATTCATGCATAATTTGGAATTAAGAGAGCACAGAAGTACTAGTAAACATTTCTCAAAAATATTAATTGTATGTAAGTAAATTTATTATTAATTTTCAGTATAGATATTTTAAAATTAGTTCATGTATAATGCAAGTTTTATCAACAATAGAAAATTGAAAAATAAATGACGGAATAAACATAATTAAACATTACGTGAATGATATGTTTTTCATAATTGTTCATTTTGATTCTATAGTTTACGAGTGTTTTTCGAAAAGCAAACAGAATAAAATATGCGTGTTATTCCAAGATGCTACCATAACTTACTGCCCTTGTCACGAGTTATGACTTTCCATTTTCTAGTCCACTTCATTCTTGTTTTCTTCCCTAATACGACTCGGAAGGGACAGTTTTCCTTTTTAATGTATTAGGACTCAAATATAAGCTCTAGAAATTGATTAATTTAAATTAAAAGAGCTTTTACTATTACCAAACAGTTTTACTATTAAAATTATTGATCTATTAAAAAAAATAATTAAACATATTTCAAAACAAAATTCTAGAAACCTGAAAAATATAAAATATAATGATATCTAAAAAAAATACGATGGAATATTACAAAACTAAAATATTATTTTAAACATCTTTTTACTGTGTCACCTAACATGTATTACAAATTCTAAGAAATATATATATATATACATTTGTCCTTAATAAACTGGATTAAGTGGCATTACCATTTTGTAGATATACATTGAGTTATCGTGTTTATAACAGAATACATTCTACTATTAAGTATTATAATTAGGATGTAGCGTTTTTTTTCTCTCGATGAGTTTATCGTATTTCGTTACTTTTGAAGCCTGACAATTATTTGTTTTTATTAGCCTCAATCCATTTTAACGTACTGCAGTGTAAGGATGAAATAACCCGGGGAATATCCTTAGAGAAAACGGAAAAGAGTCTTATGAAATAAAACTTTTATACAACTGTTGTTTTCCAATGATTTTTTTTTATATCTTATGCCTATTCCAATATAACATAATAATAAAATTCCTTAATTTTCCAATCGTGTTCTAAGTAAAAACTGTTTTTTAAGACTAACTTTAGTAATAATACTACCAAAAATACTTAATTTCTAACTAAAACTACATAAAAAGGCTGATAAATACAATGCGGTATTAGTAACATCCCAAAATTCTAAAGCTAAATTGAATAAAATCACTTTAAAACCAATCACAAAACCCATTGCTATAAACCTGTTCATCTAATGCATCGTTCATAGCATACGTTTTTACTAGCATTCTTTGTCATTAGTATACTCACAATATGGATATACTCGTATTTTCTGGCAAATTCCAATGCTTTAGCTTAAATACTTTTTCATTAGTGACAAATTTTTTCTATACAAATTTATGTGTTTGAAACTAACCCTTATGCAAAGCTAAAAAATTTTCGGCGATATACCCTTTAATCCTTTCATTCTTTCATTTATACCCATCCTACATTTAATATACAAGAAAAAAACTTGGCAATCAATTAAGTGAATATTCCAAACACATAATAGTCACATAAACATAATGTATGCCTCTAAGTATATGTGCTACAGTCAATGCACCATCCATTAACCTTTTTATAAGACAAAAGTATTTTAGTTAATAACTTATTAATTGTTTAATTTCTTTAAGGCTTAGAAGGTATTTAACAAAGCTAACTGCTTAATGCTTTTTTAATGGTTTATTTATGCCTTATGAAAAAGTTTTTTCAGTGACTATTGAAGACCGTGTAAGTGCCAAAATTACAATGCGTAAACGTTTGAAAAAATATCTGGTTAATTTACCTCCTGATTATTCAGCATAATTACCTAGTAATGAGAGCTTTAAATTTGAAAAATCAAGTACTATTATCAATTGAAATGCATTGAAGTTTTGACTGCAGCAGCGAGATACTATTACTCTGGATGTATAAAGGAAATAATCTGCTTTCCATACCATATAGATGTTGGTTTTCAATCTTCTTAAACTACCCTCCACCCATACATTTGAAGTAAGAGGATTAACATGAATGAAAACCAAGTGTTTGTAAGTTTTGGAAAACTAAATATCTTATTCTATAAACCGGACTTACTTAGGAAAGGAGCATCTATTCTTTTTCTGGATGATATGTCATGTATAAACAATGTATGATATATATATATATATATATAGTATATATATATACTATAATATATATATATATTATATATATATATATATATAATTACAACAAATGTATATAAAGAGACTTACAAAATGAGATTTATTCAATATTACATGAAGTTGTTTCCTTACAAAATTATGTTAATGACACAATTATAACTCATACAAATTGCGTAAATGTTTACAGAAACGTGTTACCACGCAAGTCCCTACATAGTGTAATCTAATATTATTATTCTTGGCATATGTTGGGGTATATTATATGAATGCACAACGCTTTGGTTTAATATGTTTTATTTTAATTATCTTACCTGTGGAAGTAATAGATAACTACACGTAATGGAGCTAATAATTGAACATAAACACAAGGCAGAAAACATTCTTTAAGTAACACTGATACGAAATAGTGGAAAAATGTTACTTACATATAGTAAATCCAAATGTTGTAGTTCTAAATAATGTTTGTATAATTTTTGTTGCTGAAATAATAATAATAAGTTAATATTCTACTTCTCGAAACGTCTATAACATACAAAAAGAGTAGTAGAGTATTATTATTTAAACAGAAACAATTAAAAAACAAAAATGGTGGGGGGGGGGGGGGGTGGGGGGGGGGGGGGGTGGGGGGGGGGGGGGGTGGGGGGGGGGGGGGGTGGGGGGGGGGGGGGGTGGGGGGGGGGGGGGGTGCTTCGCCATTTTGTGAGCTCGCGTCAGTTACTCGGCAGCTTTTGTCAGTGTCAAAGCTTCTTTTGTGTTACTTAGTTGAGTGTGTGTTGAGTGTCATGGCTTTGTCCAAGAAAATTACGCGTAGTGAGTTTTATTGTCCGATATTCGGTTACCCAAAGGAACTACCTGTAAGTAAACTGCCTTCCTATGAAGACGTTTTAAAGTGCTTCTTTCTTGAACATTACAATTTAGCTGTGGAAACCAACAACAAATTGTTGAACAACAACAGTTTTTCACAAATTTCTAATATTGTTGCACCGAAAGTTAAGCAATTATTTGATAAATCCTCAATACCAACAGTCTCCCTTTACAGAATTGTTCAAATGATCAATGCCTACAATAACAGTTACAGAGGTCTTATGAAGTCCTACAAACGAGATAAGGAAAAAGACTCGTTCAAAAAAAAAGTTGAAGAATTCAAGCAAAAGTCTTTGCGACTGTTTGATATCTCCGCATGCAAATGCACAATAACATTAGATTGCAATTGCCGAAAGGCCGTTGACTTGTGTGAGTGTCCGGTATCGATTGTTTGTACATGTGAGAAGTCAAAAAAAGTACCAGTCATTGAACTTAAGTTTTTGTACCTTCAAAGAAAACATAGTTTAGGCAAAATTGGTAACGTAGATGTGAAGGAGTCAAAAAAAATTATTCAAAGACAAAAAAGAAAAAAACACTGAGTACAGCAGATGTCAGTCGAACGTTGACTCATTGTCACAGCCATCGTGCTCAAAAACTATGGAACCTACACAAATAGAAGACTTTGACTCAACTGAAATAAATAGAAATGAGGATAGTAGCGATGAAGAGTTTCAACCTGTTGTAAAGACACCATGGCAGATGCGAGTTAAATTGACTAATACTGCGCTAACAAGTGATCGTTTTGGAGTTTCTGATAGAGCAACAGCTGCTATTGCTTCTAGCCTTTTGCAAGATTTTGGTATTATAACTGAAACTGAACATTCTAATGTTATTGATAAAAATAAAATCCGAAGGGGGAAAAAGGTTATCCGCACAGAACTGCAGGTGCAGAATCAGGCTGAGCTCAACACATTTCAAGGATTGTATTTTGATGGAAGGAAAGATGACACTATTGTGATTGAAAAGGTAAATTCAAAGCATTTTCGGAGAGTGATTAAGGAAGAATATTATTCTATCATTCAAGAACCTGGATCTGTATATGTTGGTCATGTGACACCTTGTTCTGGATCTGCTCAAAACATTGCCGACAGTATAATTTCTTATTTAAAAAAAACTGGACTTTCCCTTGATGATTTAGACGTCATTGGATGTGACGGCACCGTTACAAATACAGGGTGGAAAGGGGGCGTAATTCGAACAATTGAAGAAAAAGTGAAAAGGCCAATGCAGTGGGCAGTTTGTCTCTTGCACTTCAACGAATTACCACTCCGACACTTGTTCCAGTTTTTGGATGGAGACACTACAGGGCCTACAACATTTAAAGGACCTATCGGAACAGAGCTCAATAACTGCGAAAAAACTCCCCTTGGTGAAATTTGCTAGTGTGGAGTGTGAAATTCCAGATATTGACCGAAGCATATTGAGCAAGGACCAACAGTATTTACTGGACATAAGTTCTGCTGTACAATCAGGAATCTGTCCTATAGATTTATCTCACCGTGAACCTGGCCCACTCTCTCACGCAAGATGGCTAACAATGGCTAACAGGATTCTAAGATTGTATGTGAGTGTTGAATATCCATCAGACGAACATAAAATCGTAGTTCATTTTATTCTGAAGTCATACATGCCTGTTTGGTTCAATATCAAAAAAAAGCAAGTACTTAACTGATGGACCAGAACACATATTTCAAACTGTAAAATCCTCAAGATTCCTGCCTGAAAATCTGCTTCAAGTAATTGACCCCGTTATTGAAAGGAACGCTTACTTTGCCCACCCAGAAAACTTGATGTTGAGTATGATAGTAGATAAAAGAACTCACATAAGAGAATTGGGTTTGAGACGAATCATAAAGGCCAGGACATCAGCACCCAAAAGAAAGTCAATTAGAGCTTTCCATCCACCCAAATTAAATTTTCAAGCCACAGAGTACAGTGAACTGATTGACTGGACTGCCACCACATTGTCACCACCACCATTACTAAGAAGAATCAGCAACGAAGAAATTCGTGCAAAAATCTTGACTGGGGACACCGCAGCTGAATGGAGATTCGACAAATTTCCTTGTCATACGCAAGCGGTTGAACGATGCATCAAACTTGTAACCATCGCTTCACAAAAAGTAGTTGGTTTTGAAGCAAGAGATGAGCTCATCCGAACTACACTACAGTCAAGAGCAGCTATGCCATGCTTTGAAAGCAAATCAGCCTTCAAACTTCCTAAACAAGAATGATTATGGACTTGTGATGAAATATATCCTACAAATCAAAATTCCTTTTTGAATTTTCAATAACAATTTTCATGAAAAATGTGTAATGCTATGATTAAGTTGATGCTAATAAACTATGTTAAAAGGAATTTGAATTATTAATTTGCAGTCCCCACACTTTAAACAACAAATAAATTAAAACAAAACTTTTTATTAAAAGGCATTGTGAGTAAACTGTCGCAGGACGGCAGTGTTGTAAACTGCGCCTTTTAGCGTAATTATCCGTTATTTAAAGCTGTTTGCGCTACCGTAAACATTGTTTTTTTAACTGGTTCATTGTGTATTTCTGTTTTCTAAGTCAAATTATACAGTTTTTTCACTATAGCGATTGATTATTTAAAGTTTTTACACCGGAGAAAAAATTATAAAAATCCAAGTTTTTTTCAAAAAACGAACTATTTTAATTGCATTGCGCTACCGTGATATTGAAAAAATAATTTTTTTCCCAGTTGCATTTTATTTATGAAGTATATATGCAAGTTTTCCGCGGTATAGCACTTGAAAAAAAAAATAATTTTTTTTTTCAGCCCACCCTACTGGGTACTCTTATTGAGCCTCGTCAGTTGGTTGCCTTTTGAGTTGAGACTACTTAAGTTTAGTAAGTTAGATTTTGTTTGTCTTGAAGTTGATATGGCCGTCTCTTTGGTGCCTGAGTATCTCCGGAAGCCGGAGCTGGTTTTTGAGGTCGTGTCTAGGGGGCAGCAGGCTCGGGAGGACGTAAAGGGGTTGAGAGCTCAGCTCAGGGCCTGTTTGAACTTAGAGAGGACATGGCAGGAATCATTTTGTTTGGAAGATGAATTAGCTAGCTGCAAGACTAGGATGGAAGAATTAGAAGATGACATTGATACTGGGTCACTGCCTTTAACTGGGTCGGCCAAGGCTTGTTTGGGCTCCCAGATTATTCACTGGTGCGCCAGGGTGCAACTGCTTAATAAGGCTCCTGGACTCACCGCTGATATTGGTGCATGGGCCATTACTACTTCTGAAAAGCTACAGTCAGCCCTGGAGAGTCTAGGTGAGGTTAGGTCCGTCAGAGAGAGAGAGGGGCCTCCTTTCAGGAGCCTCCTACTCTGTCAATTTCGGATTCTCGAATTGCTGAGCTTGGAGGAGCTGCAGGTCCTCAGGGTGTTGCTCCAGGGTGCCGGGATTCGGAATTGGTATCCTCTGCCATTTCTGCTGCAATTGGAGGTTCAAAGTCTTCGGTACATCCTGTGTTCATGGATCATGTAGGTTGTGGGACGGTTGTTGATGGCCATGATGTCTCAGGTCTATTTAGTTCAGCCTTTGCCAAGTTGTCCCACCCACTCTCACCTATACTTCAGAGCATGCCCAAGGCCGATGGATTGGAGTTAAATCACCTCCTTGCTTTTCTTCAGGAAGCTTTCAAAATTCAGGAGTTTCCTGGAATGACCGATTTGGTACTTATGGAAATTTTAGCCCCCTTTTGCTTGAGACCACTAAGTGACCGCCTACTTGACTGTCTCAAGCGAAGAGCACCTTTTGATGAGTTTCATGCTCAAGTTATTGAATATTTTATACCTGGTCGTGTCATGGAGCGTTTGCGAGTTGAACGTATTTATCGCCCACAGGCACCCGAGAGACGCTTAGTCAATTTGTCGGCGAGATACGAGGGGTGGCCCAAATACTACGTCTTGACTTAAGCGAAAGGCAACTGGTGGACATTATTCTGGAGGGAATCAACCTGGAGGACCGTTGTCGTTTGGTTTTCTGCACAAGACCCACGTCTTGGGCGGATCTAGACCGTCTCTGCATTGCATCCAGAGGAGTCCAGGATGCGGATTTCCTAAGGGAGAGATTGATGGGACATCTGCCCAGTGAACCTCCTGGAAAGGTTCGGGTTTCAGCAGGGTCAGGGCAGGGGGTGCAACTCCCGCGTGGGCAACCCCCAACTTGTTTTGGTTGTAACCAGAGGGGTCACTTGAAGCGGGATTGTCCTCGGGCACGTGGGAGTTTTGGTTCCTCCTGACTAGTTAATCTTCCGGGACCTGGAACTGGACTCCTTGTTAACTCCGTCACTTCGGCAAGAAAACCTAATATTGTTAGTAATAATATAGTTGCCGGACTAAATATGTCTGCTAGGGTGAAGAACAGGGGTAATAAAGTCAAATCTTGTAAGGTATCCACCAATAAGGAGACCATTGCTTCCTTGGCTGCATTGGGTGTGAGAGCGGGTTGCTCGGTTTGCCCACGTGTAGATGTCCTTGTCGGAGATGTGAACCGGAAGGCCCTTGTGGATTCTGGTTCAGCACGCAGCCTGATATCCTTGCGTTTTTTCCAGGAGTTGTCAGCCTCTGGTCTCATCCGACATGTTGAACCTAGTTCTTTAATTTGCTGGACGGCGTCTCGCTCTCCTTTGCCCATCACTCATGAAGTCCAGTTTAAAATCAAAATCCACCATTTTTCTTGGGTGTGGCAGTTTTTGGTGGCAGGGGAGTTGTGTTTTCCTTTTATCTTGGGGGCTGATTTTATTCGGAGGACTGGCATGATTTTGGACTTGGGCAATGGCCGGTGTTTCTTTCGCTTTTCTCGGCGGGTGTCAATACCTTTTTCGGATGAATATTCTCATGGGGCTGCCGCAGTCGAAGCGGAGGGAGATAGGGTTTCCATTCCTGATCCGTTGGGGCATCTGACCGTGGAGCAGGCTGAGGCTATAAGGGGCATTTGTTGCTGCTTCCCAGAAGTACTCACACACCAAAACTGGGTGTTACGAAGCTTTTTGAGTACGAGATTCGCCTCACTGATACCCGCCCGGTTCGTTCTCACCCCTAAAAACTTGCTCCACCTAAAATGGAAACGCTGAGGAGCATCATTAATGAACTTCTAGAGAATGGAGTTATCAAACCTTCTTGCTCAGGTTATGCCAGTCCCGCTTTCCTGGTCCCTAAGCCAAATGGTAAGTCCAGAATGGTCCTGGACTATAGAAAGCTTAATTCCCAGATTGAGATTGACTCGGTACCTCTCCCCGATCTAAATTCGGCATTTGGTTGGTTCGGTAAGGCCAAATTTTTCTCCATATTTGACCTTAACCAGGCTTACCACCAGATACCTTTGAAGCCTGAATCTCGTCCTCTCACTGCGTTCTGTGTTCCCTGGAATTTATATCAGTTTACCCGTGTTCCAATGGGCTTAGCTGTGGGAGCTCAAACTCTTACCCGACTATTAGACTCTATTTTCCATGACGTCAAGTTTAAATTTGTATTTAACTATTTGGATGATCTTCTTGTATACAGTGAGAGCTTTGAAGAACATTTGACCCATCTGGAGGAAGTTTTATTTAGGTTGCATATATTGCAACAAATAAATTCGTAATCGATTTCAATTGCAAGCGTATTCGTACAACTTTTGTCTAGTGAGACGTTAAACGCCTGAGACAGCTAATGTGCATTGACACAACCGTAACATATTGATTCCTTAATAAGTCCAAGGGATCTGTAACAGACAGAACTGAGTGAAATCCTAACTCACAGTATTAAGTATATTCGAATAGAGTGGCAGATAACGTGACCAGAGACATACATAACGCAGGTTTGAATCTAAACTCTACATCGGAATTACCAAATAACTATGCATAATATGAATTGAAGTTAACAATATGTATAGAAAAATCAGTAAGTGTTAGGGCCTGAGCGTCAGTAAGGTCAGAGTTGCTATCATTTCAGTAGATTTTACAGGCCAGAACTTCTCATTATTCGGTACTATAAACCTCTCATAGTTCTGATGCCACAAGGTTGTAAAGACTGTAGATACTTGAAGGTTAAATCATACTCGTCTTTGGAGGCTTACGGAAAATTCCTAGTAGCTACTTTCTTAGGTATAAAAAAACTGTATTCACCCATAGAATTTTAGATTTGGGTGTAAGTTTTTAGAGCCATAAGATTTTTCAAAGTATATGAGCTTGTAATGTATATGGGATAGAAATTCATAGACACCACAATTCACAGCAGAAAGACAGCTCTAAATTTGCTGAAGACCTATTCGAATGGAAGCAGGGTACCAAGAGACGGGTAGAGTTATGTTGCTCTGATGTCAGGCAGATGGTGACGAGTCCATGTAGCTCTTGGCAGTGACATAATCGCTGTGACATATGCTGTATGTACTGTATTCCTGCTGACAGCAATCCTCAAAGCAGTCTGTTAAGTACTGCCATTAATAATAATTAGAGATGCTTTTGGTAATATATTTAAATGATTTAAGTATACAAATAAAAGAAACTATATTTATTTTTTAATTACCTGTAATTTATTCATAAGCCTCATGTCAAGCCTCGTCATCGCAAACAACTTAGGAAGGTGTATTCATCTCCTAAATAAACTAAGTTTTATACGAAAAATAAATAATGTTATGTTATCCAATAGACTGTAAAAAAATTGTGTTAAATTATATATGTCAACTATTACCCTAAGTCGAGCAACTGATTTTTGTTTCCGGTATTAAAAAAAAACTATTAAAATCTTTTTAACGATTTCCTACCACTTTCAAGACGATTCTCTGAATTATTATGGGCCAACACATTATAATCCCTATAATAATGTATTTTTTAAGTATGAAGTTAACTTATGCGGTTTATATTAGTCAATAAATATTCAAGGAGGTTCTTAACACATAATGCAGTCATACAAACCAATGCACATTTTCAATTTTGTTGTCTAGTCAGTGGATATAGTAGTTTATTGTAGGATAACCGAATATAATAACGACAAACGTGACCACTGCTTGAATATTTAAATACTAAGTAATCTTGTACTGCCTGAAAATTGATGCAAGAGTCATCATATCTTAAGTCGTGGTCCTAACCACCAGGAAAGGCATCTCAGCTACATGTATATCTGATTTTATAAATTAAAATATTGCCTCAGTTATTGATTCGATAAACGTTCCGTACTTGTCAAATATGATTGTTTGGTAATTAATAATTATTACATAAGTATATAATAGATATTTAAATGTTTAAATATGACCAATTAAGAAAAAGAAATTTGATTTAATTGTCAATTATTGCTGCGAGACATATCATGTTTAACAGTAATGACAATTACAATAGAAATAGATCTAGTATGACAATCACTTGCTCTTGTGTAAAGTCTAGCAATAAAGATCGTGTTATCACAACTGTCCAGTAGTTGACAACCCTCACAATGACACATGTAGAGTATTGGTAAACGTGCTTGAGGTCACAGTCCTTATAGTGTTTTTATCGAGTGTTGTGGTAAGCGAACTGCCATGGAAACTGTATTTATTGTGGAATGCATACACAATAAGGACATATGTATAAGTTACGTATATTGAGAAAAACTTTATGTGCTATTTCGATGGAAATTTTAACTTCCTAATTCTCACAACGCATTTAGTAATTAACATAAAAAATGTATCATAGCATAAGATGGTTTGAAAATTTTCTGTTGCTCTTATCCTATTTAATTTCATAAAATATTTAATTTTCCATATTTAAATTAACGTTAAGAAACGAGTGTTTATGTGCTTAGATTTTTCTATTTAAATTATGTAGTTCTGCGTTTTATTGGGTTTTATAGAAAACCCTATGGAATATTGGTTACAACTCAGCTGTTTAAAGGCTATATATTTTTTTTACCGCATTCAATATTGATGAGAAACGGTGATATTATATAGATACAGAAACAAATGAAATTATATAATAATTTTTCAAAGTGAACTTTGTTTGCACTAAGTTTTAACGTTGACGTGAATAATCTTATTATTTAAAAATTGATAAAACTGAACTACAAGCTCCTTAAAACTTAATCTAATTCAGACATGCAAATTCAATTTTTACTAAAACTATCTACATATTGTATATAATATACTTTAAATACTTTACAATATAATAAAATAAAGACTGATTTTAAGAAATCTTTAATTGCTTAGGTTCATTAAACTTGTCCATTGGCTTTTGTGAGATTTTTCTAAACAAAAATTGTTAGCAAGGTAGATATATATTGGTTTATAATACTTAAATGCATTGAAACCTAAAAAATTATCTTTATTAAAATTTAAGTACTATTAATATACATAAATAAGGTAGCAAAACCTTTAGATTAGAATCTAATAATGTGAGGAAATTCTGGATGATTAGAAATTATACCTTCGATTTTGAAATACCACCATGAAAAGCATATATTGAAATCATCAAAAATGGTTGGATGAAATAGTTCTTTCTCGTTGAAAGGTGTGAATATCAAATTAAGTGATACCACATATAAATTCAAAATTAATTTTTTTCCCAAACCCAGTTGCCCGTTGAGTGTGACTTATTTCTGTGCAGTGACATTGTTCGGTTATTCTCATAGGTCTGGTGTCTATACTATTGTTGTACCAGACCGTTATTACTTGAGCTTTACAAAATATCAATGTAGTTCATTGTGTAGAAAGTTAATTCTAGCGCTTTTTAGTTTTTAGTTTTTTTATGTTTATGTTTAACATTACGTATTTGCGTAGAGAGTGAGTGAGTGAGTGAATGAGTGAGTGAATGTGAGAGAGAGAGTCTTTTCGTCCTTGAAACTTAGTGTTAGTGATATATCCTATATAAGATGTAACAACTGCAGATGTTCAAATTTATTGGTACTGAATTAATTGTAACGATCTAAATTATATACCTATAACATGTGCATCATGTAATATCTATTTTAGGACCATTGTTACTTAGTTAACAACATATTTATGTACAAGGTCATCGTTTTATATAACTATTCATCGGTTTAAAACTGTGGAATTATCTTGTTGATTTAAAATCATATTGTGATACTGTTCGTCATTATATCTAAATCTTATAATGTATAAAGAACATATTTTTTATTCTCCTAATTGTGTTAAATAACAATAACTAATGTGAATAAAACACAGTAGTTTCTAGTACGTAGTAGAGACAAGGTGTTGAACTAACAATTATACCTACATTACTTATCCGCAAAGTTAAGAAAATATGTATCTTTATAGAGATTATAATAAATAACAGTTTTGAAATAGTAAAATTCTTACCAAAATCATATTTTAACAATAAAATTCTATTTCCGACCTAGAAATGTAACCAAAATATACTTGAAGGCATTAATAAAAACGGAGCTAAACTTTAAGTTTTTGAATGATACGAGAATTCTGAGATGCGAACGAGTGAGGAATGTTAGGCTGGCTTTATCATTCTAAACAGTTTAATTATAAAGAGTTCCTGAAATAACTCAAATGTTTCATACCGGATATTCTACAACCAATTTTAATTTTTGGCTCATTACTCAACCAGTGGCGAACTTATTTTGCTTGATTTTCACACAACATATTAGTAGTATTCTTTCCATTTATAGACTATTACATATTATTGATCAGAGTTTAAAAGAAGACTAACAATTTTACATAAATTGTGCTCTTTCAGTTAATAAGTAAGTCTTCAATGCAAGATAAAAATTTACAAATGAAATACTTCTACAGCTTCTTGGCATGTGTCTTACTCATAATAATTATTAACAACACTTATTTGCAATACAACTTTTTAAATGTACATTATTTGCGAGAACTAATAAAAAAATTTATATTTTTGAGACAAATAACACAAAATAAATCCTGAAAAAGTAATTTTTTGATTATAATTTCCATTCCATTTGTTTTCCATTGCGTTTGTCTTACTATAAGTTTATGAATAATTATACGTTATTCTGCTGTTACTTATTAAACAAATTTTAATGGTCTCTCTGTCTGTCTACCCTTTTGTACAATCTTGATAAAAAGATCCTTGAGGTTAGAAAAGCGATTGGACATAAATAAACTACATAGACTCCATGTCCTCTGAGTACATGGAAGAACTGTATTTATTTAAAATATTGGGCCAAAAGATTAAAATTGCAATATAAAATAAAAATCACATTCGTGAAACATAAACACATTATAACTACATTTGTAGAAACCACCAACTTCAATATAATATGAAGTGTATTACGCAAAATTTTTAGTTTAATAAAAGTTTACTTTGTTGAATTCATTAGATTCCTATGATCCTGCCATTTTAGGCTATAAATAATAAAAATTCTAAAATTTAGGATAGCTATATCATCTGCATGAGACAAATAATAATTTTGAAATCGAAACTCTGTCCAAGTACTCAACTTATCCATGTATATATTTGACTATGTCGCGCTGGTACGATCTAAAATAGAAGTTAAGCGTATTTCATCATCTATTTTATGTGAGTTACTTTTTTTGTTTGGTTCATGATGGTTTATTTTTACAGTCAGATGGATTGGCGGTGCTCTCAAGAGCTTATAGGTACACAGAAACTCTACGGATTAATATACAGTGTGACAATTTATTCTTTCATTTTCATGTATTAGAATTTATAACTTTCTAAATACAAGAGATATCATAACCACTTGTCATACCGTTACTGGTTATAGTAAGCTACTTATCTGTGTACATTTTAAACGTATGTTACCTGTAGTAGATGGCTCGTCGGGGGTAGAGTTATCTTTGTTTTAAGTCAGAGAGATCGTAATCTTGTTAAAGGCAACTTTTATTTCTCTAGTTCAACAAGTTTAGTAAAAATGTTCATCATTAAAATCTGTACTGCTATAAAAAATTTTACTTAAGGATAAAGGCTTTAATTTTAAATTGTATACAGTCGATTTTATTATGCATGTTGTTGACTAGAAAACGTGAAAATTTGAACCTGACAATATTACACAATTCGATTGTTTTGTTGAACTTATGTAGCATATATACAATATTTTAATACATTTTTTAACTCTTTGTCTTATACAAGTAGGTGTTTATAATCCTTAAATCCCCTAGGTGTTCAAATATGCTAAATAGAATATGTACAGTGATGAATGTAAAATTAGTATACTGTTATTTTGGGCATAATATTAAAATTATTGCACAAAATTTCCTCTCCTTGTTATTTTTTATGATACGCAGTACAACTGAATCCTGAATCCTAAATTTTATAAAATATAGAAATATATTGCTTCTTTTAAAGTATTATTTTAAGTTATACTCTACTGATGTCACGTACATTCACTTACCTTGACTAACACTGAAACCAGATTTCCGTCATACAAAGAGCCCTACTACTAGGTCAAAGGTTTGCCAGTAAATCTAACAAGGCGAGAAGTACGTGGGCCTAATACTTAGTTTACTTTCCTTATTTCTTTTCTTTTCATACTGTGTTCCATCCTCCTCTCCTTCTTCATGTAAAAGTAAAACTTCCCACATCGTTTACAAAGAATCTTATATCATAACACCGCAGTTACCCTCGGCTTGGGTAAATTATTAAAATATAATTTGTGTATTTGGATATTTGATAGTCTGTTACTATTTTACGTATCCTCTTATACATTTAAGAAACCATAAACACTGAAAAATATCTACTTAAAACATACCTTTCTCCATTATAAAATTTTGTAGAGCTGGTTCATATTACATTATAATAGAATTCACTTATAAGACTACATACTTAGACTTTATTCTTTCCCCATTCTTTTGCAGAGAAATTTAATTTATTGCATTGGTACTTGAAATTTTATACATTCTGTGACTTTCGGGTCTAATACCACTGCTATTTCTAATTCAATTCCAAGTATTTATTTAAAAATGTATCGTGAGATTGAAATATCGTCTAGTGACCATCACTAATTACAGAAGCGTTAGATAAACTGTTTAAAAAGGATATACCTATGATGTCCCAGTTACTCAGTATGAAAAAGCCATGGGTTTCTCCTAGTATATTTATAATATATTATACGAGAAATAAAAAACGTTATAATCTACTCTAGTATTAAATAAAAATTTGGAGTAACATAATTTAGAGCTAATTTAACTGGCACAGTTACGACAAGTGGGCTCAGAGTCGGAGTATGCTCCACGGGATAATGTCTACAGCTCAAGAGGCAGTCAACAACAAAGACAAAGAAGTGTGATACTGTGATACTCGTAGAAAGACCGCTAATACCACGCGGTATAATAACCTTTATCTTATATTGGATAGAATATGATTTTAATTATGAATATAAGAGGGGGATTTGATTACTGGTCATAAATAATTAACGTAGTATATAAAGCCTACGAGGTTTTCAGGAGATAATCATGTTTTTACATACACATTTAAAATGTTTAAACATAAGAAATATTTAATATAGAAATATAACTAAACCCTTATCCAAAATTCAAGCATAACTCTCATATTTTCTACCAAAAGACAAATTAAAAGTTTTAGAACATGGTACACTATACAGCTAACAAAATGGAAATATGCGGTTAGTTAGTAGTCATAATTTATGTTTTATGATAAAATAATTAATCACTTCGCATCCGATAGATTTCATTCTCATCAAAGTTGATTTAATCTTTACTAAATTGTTTACCTTAATATTTTAAATACTCTTTCAACTACTTACCATTCATCCAGTGATTAATTGTTATTGATTAAAAAGTCCTGAGATATGATCCTGTCAAGTAAAATTTTGATTGTATACAGAACGTACGTTAGGAGATCAAACCCTTAGTAAGGAAAGTTACCTAAAATTACTAACATTCCCATATTTCAGACACTTCGAGAAATATGATAAATATACTTTATTGGATGAGCATTAACGAGTCCATTCATAGGGGGGCTGGAAACATTTTGGTTGTGTCTGTATCTGTTTTTCTGTCTAATATTATTATATTTGTTCCATACTATGCTAATTAAATTGATTATATTCTATCACTAAACGCAGTTACTCAGTACGTGGCACAAAACCCACATCATCACCATCGAAATTCTCTACCACATATCTTAATTTCATAATGGTCATGTTGTATAAAAGCATTATGTTCTGTTATAGAAACAAAATTCGAAAAATGACCAAAGAGTAGTAACTATAAAGTGAAACCTACCCTTTATTCTATTTCTCTTCACTGCTTCTTCGGTGCTCCTTGAAAAACTATAAAGGCTAAGGGATAATAACGTAAATATCAGCAACGAAACTATTTTAATTATTTCAATTATAACGTATATTATTTTTAAAATGAAAATTCTTAGTGAAATTATAAATCCCTCTTGATATAATTTGAAACAGCGCTGAAATAGATCTGTCAGTAATTTTAAATTAATTCTTTTTTAAATAAAAAAAAATTGAAAAATGAGTAATAGTAGCTGAAAATTCAATTAAATGATTTGTTAATATTACAGTGTCAAAACTTTATATCAGTTTCAAATTCATTATTTTTTATTTTTAGTCATTTAAGGAACCTGATCATTTATAAATCACATGAAAGTTATTTGTTTGTGGTATCTTTTAGTATGCAAAACGCATTATACATAATGTAACGAATTGAATATATACTTGTTCACAGAATATAAGAAAAGTAAAAGTTAACTAAATTTGTATTATTCTGTTTTGGTCAGAATAAATGTTTTAATAATTTTCATTATTGAATTTATAGTTACTAATTCTTTTGCTTAAAATAAAATACTAAGCAAAAATATTTATAGAGTCAACAAAATTTAATTCCATTGCATGTTTTTATTTGTAGAATATATAGTCTTTTTATATGGCTAAAGTATAATTCTATATATTTTTCATTAGTTAAAATCTATTAACTTTCCATTGGAAGGAAAACAAGTTTATAGCTATATATTGATAGTCATTGGATGATTGACAAACAATAAACGCTCTCCACTGCTTCGGGTTAGTTGCAGTAAGGTTAAATAAGATATAATGTCAGTGATCATTATTGTATACTAATAAGCTGTTTAAAGTATTCTAGCCATAAAGATAGGGCCCTTTTGTTGTAGGGAGAATTTCATCCAATGTCTATAACAGATTGAGGGATTATTTTGTCATAAACCATACGTAGGGAACGTTTTTGGGGCTTTCGGATACGATGCTCTCTCATGGTATAGGGAGAGATATTCTCATTGCTTTTACAAAACCATGAGATGCTGGAAATATCTGAACAATTTAATAATTTCCTGACATTGTATCACATTTTTCCAACAGACTTTACGTTGTGATGAATCCCAAATCCATAGTAGTTTAGCGAATGTTTAGGAATTCATAACCAATATACCAATATTAAAAACAAGTGTATTGTATTAGTGTGGCTTTATAATTTTATTCCAGTATATATTATACCGAATAACCTATACAACCATTTTATAAGTATACTGTAATATAATGTGATTTATTAACTTTAATGCACCGTATACGCCTTTTAATTTTGAAGTATTATATAATTTGTAACCCTAAATAGAACAAAGATAAAACGTTAGTCTTTTGGTTGCTGTTCTTCAGTCGTCGCTTGTATCAAATTTTGTACATCAAAACATAACATCTCTCTAGCTAAATTAATTATCATCAAATAAATATATGACATGGAAATACTTTGAGAATGTTCAGAGAACTGTGCCACATACTGTATAACTAAAAATGCAATTGTTTTTGAGATAAGCTATTGAAATCAATAGAATGACAGAATATGTCTATTAATTTTAAAACCATTTTCTGTCCTTATTTTGATAGAGATACTCTGGCTATTGGTCAAACATTGTAGTAGATAACAACATACTTCATGAATGAAATTGACGAAGTAAACTCAAACGTTTCATCTACCAAGAGCTTCGATAGTATTACGCCCTGTGGCAAATTGGTTTACCGCTTTTACCGATTTATGTTTATGTTACTTAATCATATCTGCTCAGGTAATAATATGTGCGTGTCACACACACGAATAAATACGATCACTACATGTCTCGACTTGGCAGCATTTGGCTGTTATGTGTCAAATGAATGCTTCTTTCACTTTGCAACTTTAGTAAAGTTTTTCTTTACCTTTAATTTTTAAAGGGGATAGGCAGAAATAACATCTAATGTAGTTGTTTGATTGAAACATCTATACACCTTTAAACTCAAAGAAACTATCTGGTTAGTTACAATGTTATTATAAATGCATACTTTGTTTTGCAAAGACACAAAACTGCGGATCAAGGATTTTATATTAATGCATGGAATGTGATTTATTAGTCAGTTGTGTTAAATAAATCCTTTTTTTAACATCGGTCCTAGAGAATTTGTTATATGGTCCCGTAAGTTACAAGATGTGTAATGAAGCCGTCAGAAAGGAGCTTTTAACAATCCCTCCCACAACACGCAGGATTGTCCAGTGTAATCTGGTTTTGATTGGTTCTTAGAAAATCAAGAGACGTCCTCAGAGACTTATTATACTGTAAGGAAGGGATGCTAATTAAAGTGTGCTAACAAAGCGTTAAGCACTGATAGAATTTACAAAAAGGTTTTAAAGCTTAAAAATATTACAAAAGTAACCAAGACTGAAAGCTTACTTGTCGTATAATAGATGAAATTTTAAATACTGTAAACACGAAACATTATAAACAGTTTTGGTAATTATTTGCTTTAACATATAAGAGTTAATTGCAATATAAAATTGCATGCCTGAAGAAAATAATCAAAATAAAAAATATTTTTCTTTATTTTATGTGTCTTATAGTATTCCTAAAATTATATAACATAGAATATGGTAAATATGTAATACCTCTTAAATACTCGCATAAAGAGCTCTTAAATTAAACATGAAGAGTACTATCCGTTGCTTTGTGACCAACAACGTGTTTTATTACATTTGTAAAAGGACGCCACGGACAAACCATTGGGGGGGGGGGTTATGCTAAGTATTCCTCTTAAAAGAGTGTCTTATTAGAGAATAATACTATCGCGATCACCATATTTAAATCAATTATTGTTTAAATGACTGAAAATATGTAAAAAGGTTCATTTTATTTGATCACGTATTATTTTAGTATGATACATACATGTACATGTACATAAATAGTAATTATATATTTGAAATTAGCATAAATACTCTGAAGCTTTCACTTTTTATATTTAATATAACCATTTTTAAGGTAGCAACATATCCCATATGAGTACTAAGTAATCACACAAAGATGTTAACATACTGTCCCAAACATCCTTATACACGAGTTGGTCATTGCTATGGGTGCTTTCAAATATTATACACTATCTGCTTTCGGAGTAAAATCCTCATGAATATGAATGCTGTTTATACCTCGAGATATATGTCAGAGATAGAGCTACGAACAGTTAATTTTATAAAGTCTATCAGATAACTTATCTCACCTTGTGAGATAACTAACGTAGAAGTACGATTCCATTTAAAGCCAACTGAAAAGTTGACTATTTCATTGAGTCTATATAAGCCCTATTATCAAGATAACACTACTTATCATGTTAAGACTATTTTAGCTCCTTTTTGTACTGTACTTTAATATTAGTCTATTATTTTATGGCAAATATGATACAGTTCGTAATTATAATAGAAAATTAAACAGAGTCCATTATATTTTGATTAAAAGTAAAAACGCCTATTTTTACTACATACTTTTGTACCAGGGCTTTTATTTTAATTCACTTTTGTTTCTTTACTTCATGAGAAACGGGATTTAGAATTTTTATTGAAGAATAAACTAAATAATGACAGCCTAAAATGTGTTAAAATACATTTTGTTCTTTTCTTTACCAGTACACTGGGCAACCTCTATAAAACCTGAAACATTTTTCACCTCTACAAGTTACTAAATTGAAGACTAGAACATCCAAATTTACTCCGAATGTAACGCTGATATTCGATAACTTTAATCCTTCTAATATTAAACGTTTCTTTTGAATACTCGCTTAAATTATATTTTTATATCAATCAAAATTGCCAACTTTGAATGAAAACAGGGCGCTGGATTCAATATAGGTTATTACTTACATTGTCATTATTAGTATTCGTTTCCATTTTTAGGTATCCTGAGGACAGATGCACAGGGGAATATATTTTTTATATACTACCGGCAGGTAAAAAGTAACTATGTGAGCCAACTGAGCGATAGATTTAAATTGCGTTCAGCAACGTTTTATGACTGAACGAGCACTAACTTGGAACTCCTTGTTGGCGATACAGAAATACATTTTTATAAATTTAACGTGTACGGATGAAATCTGTGTATATCTTCACACATCAAACAGTTACGTTTTTTCGTTAAGTTAACTTTCATAGCAATCTTTAAATAATAAAATTACTAATGGGCTAGTGAGTATATTCAACACAAGGATACGCTGATATCAAATATTGCAATTGATTATTCCATTAATTAAAATACTGGATACGAGTGTAAAAGGATTGTATTAATCTTATATTACATTTGATTAAAATACATATTTATTACTTCGAACTTTCAATCTGACCACATATATTCGTGACCGTATTATTGAAAATGATTCTCTTATTTTAATAATTTTGTAAATCTATTAGGGGCAAATTAAAATATTGTTCGAGTGAAACACTTCTCTCACCCGTGTACTTGATAGTGTTTGCGAAATATATTGTAAAACTTTGTAAAACTTAAAATATTTAACAATATAAAAACTAAAAAGTAATATTTAGGTTTAACGATAAAAAATGGTTTTTTAGTAAGAGTTATTCATATTGAACAATACAATCCTAAATAATGCACAAAGCATTTTCAATACGTCTAATACAAATAGAATAAATATATTTTAAAAACTGCTACAATAGTTGCAGGAATAATCAAAGTTATAATTTTAAATTATATATCTATTGTTACAGTAAATTGTGCATGAATGGTTTTATTTTCGTTATAAATGGAACGTTCTAAAATCAAATATTTAGTAAGTGAAGTATTAAGTATTCACACAAATTAGTACTTAGCGAAACGTAATTAGAAGCTGAATTTCTTACGTAATATAAATAAAATTAAGATTTCTAACTCTACTGATTCGAAGAAATATGTATTCCACTTACCTATTTATAGCATTTTTATTTTAAACGGGTTTCTAATAAATACGTGTAACTTTATTTATAAAAACATAAGTAATATAAAAAGTCCTTAAACAATAAATTTTCCTTTATACATACATATATATATATATATATATATTCTTTTTCTATATGTAAAACGGTACGAAATAATCTATTGTAGAAAAAGAATGCATTTCAAATAATAAACCAATTTTACATTTTCTATTACCAGGTAATGCATATGGTACGAGAATAACTCTGTTTCAATTAAACTTCGATTTAAGTCATCATACGATAATAAGCTCCTTATAATTATATACAGTTTTTCGTCCCACTTTACACATCAATTCAAAAAACCAATACAGCCTCATGTATAACAGATTCACTACATCTCTCATATCCTTCTATAGTGCTAGAAACTCTAAATAATTAAAACCAATTTTAGAAATCTCTCTCTCTCTCTCTCTCTCTCTCTCTCTATCTATCTATCTATCTCTCTCTCTCACCTCTTTGACACTTTAACTAATATAATAGCAACTAACATAATATTGCTTAAATTCTTTTAGAATTATATTTTATGCATATATATTCAAAGTGTATGTATATGTGTGATAATAACTAAATTCTACTATCATTACAAAAATCTTGAATCATGTTTTCTTACGTAAATGTCCACGACATTTTAATATTACTCGCATGTAGGTTCAGTAGATAATCCTATAGGGAAAGGTTAATTAGATGTACATATTCATGCTGCAAGCATACGTAAGAGCCAAGGATCAACTTGTCAATGCCTTGCCGTATTGCGGTCTATGCAAATGTAATTGCAAGTCAATACCCATACACCTGTTTCACATTACGTGACAACTCTTAGCGTAATATATTTACATACAGGTAGATAAGAATGGCATTAGTCTACAGCCATGAATGATGTTTACTATCAGCGTGAAAATCTTTACTACGGTTGTCGTCTGTAGAGAACAACGTTTCTTTGCATGGTATTTATTATTTAAAAATAATAAATAATTTAGCCTATTTCTCCAAAATAACAAACTTAATATTACAACCAAATATTATTATCATTGATTAAAAATAAATAACACTATGACTTTACATAATTAAATTACAACAACAGAAAATAACAAGTAAATAAATTTTAATCTACTTATTTTATTTAAAATTGGTATGTGCTCCTTAGAGTAATAAGGTATAGAAAGTAAGTTAAATCATTCTAGGTTTTTCATTCTTTCTTCGGTACTAATAATTAGGTTAATAAGGTTTACACAATGTACTGTGTTAAAAAGAATAAATCAGTTATTACAGCTTGTATAGTAAATAATGTAGTATTACGTTTCAAAGTTTAAAATGAGAATACTTATTGTGCTGTATTAAATAAAACGATTTATTCATGATTTACAAATAAAATATTAGATTTAAACATGTGACATTAAATATTATACACAATCATGTAATAACGCTCTAATGAGTCTATTTAAATATTATTACAGTATATAGCAGAGTAGACTAACCATAAACTAATTTATTATCTTAAACATAAGCTCAATACTATCTTGACCGATCTAGCATACTCTATTTTTTTTAGAAAATATATTTATGTTACTTCTATTGTAGACAGAGTTTGGCAATAAATTATATATCCCAGGAGCTATAAAAGAAAGGAATTGTATTAAATGTGTTTTTTGAGGTACACAAAAGTTATTTGCATTTCCTAATTTTATTTCTGTTTTGCTATTCTTTTGGAGCATTTCTATTCCTAATATAAAACAATTGTAATACTTTGTAAATGTACATATAACGAAGATTCCTATTTTTATTCATTGCCCAATCTTATATAAATATGAAAAACTAACGTAAACGTTTTATTTACCATAGAACTTTGTTAAACTCCAAATTACTTTCTATGCCAGAGAGCTTACTTTCAAAATATACTACAGTACATATCTTCAATAAAGATAATTAAGCATTAATTGTAAATCTATTTTGCGATCATCAGTGCAATACGAAGGCCGGTGATTCTTCGGTGGGTTCCTTTGCTATCAAAATATGATGTGTTGTCTGTTGTTTTGTTGTATGTTACGTGTTCTCTGTTCAGAACTAAATATTTTTATACATGTGAATGGAGTGAATTCATCATGTTAGTGACTAGTCCATTTTAATTAATTCCTATTATGTATATGTTAAAAAATATATATGCAAACTAATATTGCTTTATATGGCCACATGCCCAAATTTTATTCACAACAATAAAAAATTAATAACCGTTTATAATAAAAATCCAGAATATTTGAAAAAGCTAAAAACACGGGAACCACCAGTAAATATACATAGAGATAAAAGAGTTGGTCAAGCGGCTTGGTTTTGAAGTTATTGAGCCTCATCGCAGGAGAAGACTATACTGACCCATCCTAAGCGACACATCAAGAAGCTAGTACAGAAAACACTGGAGGAGGAGGATCATGCCGTTGCAGCCAATGCAAACCAAGAAGGAGATTCGAATGGCCCTTTGGAAGAAAAGGGAGATGTGCAGTACATGCCCGTCCCACCTCAACACATAACTCGATGTTTTTGTTGTGTCTATTGTCGCGTTCGATATTCAATGACAATATGCCTCAACTAATTTGTGCCTGCAATGTTATACCACCAACTAATTATAATAAAATTATAACCTCATTTTGGTTTTTTATAATTTTTAGTTACTTTTTTGTGGTTATCCTATAAAAAACATGTATTAAATTTCAAAATGGTTTTCTATTGTAATTAAAATTTGAGGAATAAAAATGTGTTTTAACATCTTAAAATGTGAAAACGTTAAAAAGACATATTATCTAAAAATTACAAACTTTAACTAAACAACTGTTGAATAATATTGTCTTAGCAAAATTAAATGGATAAAATGGTAAAACGTACATAGAAAATACTGAGGTCACACAAACCGCATGGTTCAGGTAATATCCAATAATATTATGGTTCGGATAGAGGGTTAATATAATCAAAGTAAACGTCGTGTGGTTCAACGATTTAGTAACAAAAACTAAAAGAACGACCTTCATAAAGCTCAATATTAAGTGTTTTAGTTTAGAATTAGGATAAGTATTACAATCTACACTATAATTGTAAAGACAAAAAAGTAGTCCATAAATAAAATAAAACACACCCGTTTGTCTGCTGAGAGACTTGCTTTAAGGTAATTGATACGTAGTAACTTTCAGTTCTTCTGCCGACAGCAGAACATTACTAATAACATAGATAATAAAACTAATAAAATATGAGACGCTCAAGTAGCACACGACTTTAATGACACTTACTTTGTCACATTGCCATCACAGGTAATGTCATATAAATGGCTTGCAACGGGAGGTGTATGAGACGTAAAATAAAATATTAAACATATTGTGAATTTAAGTCAAATAGAAATATAAGAAAGTGTAGTTTTAGCTAAGTAGCGTGACAGAAGGTGTTTCAAAATCTGTAAACTCCATTTTAAAACCTTATATTAAATATTTTAAAGATACAAGATAATAAGAATAACGGAGAAGATATCTGTTTAGAAAATCTAACTAACTATAAAAAGCAAAATAGTTAGTATATTTTGAAATTTTAATTAACTGACATCATGAAACCATTGGTATTATTCATTATTGAGTACGAGGAAAAGTTTTAACCTGCTTAAGACTCGACTTCGATTTCCCTTTATATTTAAAATAATAATTATTGGGACTAACCAACCTACTTCTGTCAATTATATGTTTAAAAATCAAGCCAATTTTCATATGAATGAGTCAGGAATCACGCGATTAAATATTTTATGGGCTATTAATATGGGTAGTACATTTAATGTTATTGATGTTTTGCTTTATTTAACATACGGAAAAACACCGTTCTGTAGTCATGTACAACAACACGCAGTGCTAGTAAAAAACAAACAAATACATGCCCACTTACACATACACTATCTTATCTATGTATGCGTATTTAATTCTAAAACTGAAGAACGCGACAAATAAAGCCATCAAATTCTGACTAAATATTACGTAAGATTGAAATAAAGAAAACGAATAATTAACAATGAATATTATTTTGAATTATACTGTCCATATTATAAAAAGAAAACTCACATACACTCACTATACAATTATAATTTACGACACATATGAAGTATATTCTCTATGAAATAAGAATAATATTAATTTATACTTGCAATTTAAACAGTATTTGCCAAGATGTTACAGAGAATGTGTTCAAGTCGACAATCCAGATGAAGAGAAGCCACCTCAGCAGGCTCAGTGTCTAACTCAAGACGGATTGTCCAATTAGACGTGACGTGTCTAGGAACACTGGGGACACTACTTAGTTCCTGCCAGGACCAGGGAAACGTACTAAGTATGTAGTGTCCCTTCTAGATCTGCTCAATATGTTATGGTTTCGTGAAGATTTTTGTATTTTTAAGCACGTTTAACCATTGTATACGATGTTTAGGTATATATTAATTTAAAACTTTACATTAAAGTGTTATTTTTGCTTGTATAGTGGTAAAATATTTTTTAAACACGAAAAATATTTTTAATAACATTTTGTGTGTGGGTACACTCCTACTGCAATATATGTGTGTTTACTCTTCCATTGATTATACAAGCTTTAATTACATCTTTTATTTTTTAAGAATAAGTCAAGGAGTTATTGATTCTTATCAACCGTGTGAGAATGCCGAGACACTTATCTCTGTTGACTGACTGACGGGACAGGTTCCTTTTCCTCTCCCAACTTAATATAAAAAATCCATTTTTACTGCCTAAATATCAAATTAGTCTTTTCCCTCATGGCTGGCATGGTGGAGGAAGATGTGTTGGAGGAAAATGGGCAGCGAACCACTGCAGTCAAAATAGCAACTCGTTTTGTCTGTCGTGCGGTCATTTTTACACCACTGGTCCCCACCAAGATCAATATAAAGTATTTACTTATATATTATATGTTATTTATGTTTCTATATCAGTGAGTATAAACAGAGTAAAACTAGTTAATGTAGTTAGCGCTAGTTCTACATTTTGATGAATTTGTTATAGACCTGTGTTTTATATTGTGTTAGATTTTTATCACAACTTCATTTTAAGTCTTAGTTAGGTTAATAGAGCAATGTTACGTACGATCAAACTTCTAGTTATTGTTCATAAAAGAGACAAAAATATACATTGTATTACATAGAAAATGTCTTGTCAGTATTTGATAACAGATCAATTTCTACTATTTACTATTATTGTTGACTTCTGGAATCTTTATACTTTTTGAATAAATTTCTTGAAATTTATTAACGATCTCCTTTAAAAAAGTAATTGCTTTGAAATTCTCTAATTATTTTCTGAAAATTTCCTTACATTGAATGAGTTCCTATGGGTTTTGCTCACTTGTTCATTAACTTATCCTGATAGTTATTGGCGGATTGACTACTCTCGTAACATCATTATCATGAAAGTAAATTAGACCCCACAGTTAAATTTTTAGCTTGTTAGATAATAGCCATGAAGTAATACAATTCCCTATCGAGTACCCTTATCGTAAAGATACGCTGAACGTAATTTTTAGGTTTGTGAACGCCTTTGGAGAGGACAATTTATAAAATGACTCTTAAAATTTTTGTAATTTATAAGAGTTCTTATTTTTCTTTGATTTTAAAATTAAAACTTAGCGTCTAACTTTCAAAATCTTTTACAGATAAAATAATCCTTACATATTCATATACTAGCAGAACCCTACTTTAATTAAATATTTTCTTTCTACTTTTTATTATTACTTTCGAAAACATTATTGTACTGGATAAACGAATAACTTATCACTACGTGCTAAACATTCTAATTATATAGTCTTAAATTATCGTGATATATTTTTTAATAGTGCACAATTTTATAAATGTAACAATAAGCACGAAGGTATCTGGTTAATACCGACAGTGCACGCATGAAACGTAGCGTATTTTCTGTTTATTTAGTGAGAAGGGTTTAATTCATTGTGTTATCGATCATAACTTCTGAACATTGTATTGAAGGAAATATTAAACAGTGCCATTCAATTTTCATTTGAAATACATGCGTGAGTAAGAGCATCGATGGTGTCTCCATACTTGTCTACACTAATCGAAATGATCAGTGGGCAGACAGGCTGATGTTGATTGTTGCCGAATACTCTACTCTTGTACAGGTGGCTACAGTATAGACGATAAACACTGATAGCACAGTGTCCACAATCGGTATGTATGTAATAGAGATTACATGGCTAGAGTACACAGACCCTACCATTAAAATTTTGTTTCTAAAATTAGCTCTAAATATTTTATCCTTTATTAATCTGTTATTTATTATATTAATCAACCTGTTATTTTATTTGTTTTTGACTTTTTAAATATTTCATTTTTTTATATAAACCATTCTTTAGATTAGTGTGTTGTTTTGTGGTTTGGTTAGTTTAGTATGCATTTATCTATTAAGCCAATTTTATTTATTTATTGCCAAACAATGACATTGTCCGCTGAAAATTAAAAAAACTGAAAAAGTCACATACATTTTAACAATAAACAAATACAAAGAGGGCCATATTTTGAGAAACAGTGACCGAGCATGGAGACGCATGAGAAGGAACTGCGGAACAACGTTACGAACAAATTTTTATATTACGCAGTTGACGCCATCAAGTGACAAACTCCAGGGCCCTCATCCCGTCACAATGAGGGCTCTTGCGTCAACTCCTCCTCAGCGCTCCTCAACATCTGTCTGTATAAGGTTGACTCCAAAGAGCGATGCGTCTCGTGCTTTGGCCCCTCTGCTAGGAGCAAGGTACATTTACAATACAGAGGTAATATGGGTACCTGTTAAAACAACCAGTTAACTAGATTGTTTATATTACATTTCTTATCGCTTTTTTAAAAATAATGGATTTGAAACTGATCAGTTGGGCTTTGAAGCTAGTATATTTGAGAGAGCTAATATTTGTTTACTTTCTCACGCATTTGTAATCAGACAATCTGTTACTTTATTTTGTAATAGGAAATAAATTATATCTAGGGATGTTTATCTTTTATCTTCAAGGTGCCGCCGTTCTTAGTGACGGCTGATGGCATAAATTTAAAGCATTAGTGTTCGGAGACTAGAAATACTTTATAATCTTAACATGTAATCATTATTCATGTTTCCCATGGGACGCACTATCAAGAGACCACTTAACTCGCGTGACTAGATATTGCATTACTTATATGAACAAACTGAGAGAAAAAATATTTAATAATCAAAGGAAAATTCATTAATAATCAAAGAAACTAAACCATATACAACGGATGATGTATATTCAGTGACCTGATCTCCAAGATCGAGATTCAACGATTTAGCGAAAAAGTTTCTTACATTTAGGCAAATACAGGTAATAAATTTTCATGCTGCAGTTAACATCCTCTTAAGGTAGAACTGGGCTGTTTCCATTACGAGCTGTGAAATCGGTTAGTTGTACACTTTCAATGGTTTGGGATTATTCATCAGATATTATTTTTTCCTTTGTACTAAAACTAAATCACTGTTTTTTTTCTAGAACACATTGCCTTATTCATATACTCTGCCAAAAATAGTACAGATAAAATATGGAATGAAACATCCCATAGTAGACTTAACTACTACTGTGACGAGAAAACGTTGTTTTTAATTCTCTGGTTAATATAATTGATTCTGATATTTTAATTTAACTCTCGTTTAAAAAATTTCTTTAACTGACTAGATAGCCTATTAATTCAAGAAATAATGCCCCACAACTTTATTTCAGCAATTTTACAATAGAACAGATGTTTACAACATCCAACTACTTGTGCTGCCGTTGACAATAGTAATAGAGAAAAAGAGAGAATATCTCCTTCTTTGTCATGAACATTTGTATTACATCAAAGCTGGGTCAGGAGACTGTTTCTGTCTGTAGTTTGTTCAATCTGTCTTTTTATAACAATAATTAATAATAAGACAATGTTTAATAGGTAAGTTATATATATATATATATATATATAATTATTATAACTATATATATATTATTATATATAATATATATATATATATATATATATATATATATATATATATATATATATATATATATATAATAAATGATTTAAAAACACGCAAGTGACAGAAATGGCAAAATACCAAACAAATTCAAACTTAAAAAGTAAGGGCTCAGTGGTGTACTGGTAGCGCACTCACCCGGCAAGAGAGATAATATCCGGGTTCGAGTCCTGGCAGAGTAAGTAAATTTGTGACTCAATATTTATTGAAATATATAAAAGATTTCCTCAAAGCTGGTTGTTAATAATTCGTACAGTTACAGGTAACTAAGGGCAGCATGTTTCCTAAATTCAATCATACTTATTAATCTTAATATAGTGGCCAAGTCTAACACGCAACCAAGGTTGAGCTTAAGTTCCCTTCTTTCTAACTTCAATTGCGTCATATGTTTGTTAATTGTTATTTTATTCATTATCATATCATTTGTAAGAAATATATGTTTAGTGTATTTCATTTCAAGAAGGGAATTATTGTTCCTCATTTTACTACTAAATGAAGACGTTACATATTCAACAACTATACAAGCGCACCAAGTGTTTTCTAAATAATGTATTGTCGTGACCAAGCAAGCGTAATTATATGTTTCCTTTATTTACCAAATGCATTTTCTATTTTTAATAAAAATTTTTCAATTATAACACTTTTTTGTTAACTATAAGAGAAACACACATTAACTAAGTTAGCATACGTTCAGTTTAAAAAAATTTTATGTTTGACGGGGATAAAGTAATGAACATATACATTTTGGTACTCAATGTTTATAATATTATACGGCATGAATGGAAACCGGTATTAGGTAATGAAAATACTTATAGCATTCCTAGTTGGTCATGTAATTATTTGGCCAATGAAGTGAGGTTTTCTTAGTCAGTTTAAAGAAAAGACTTTATATAAAAAGTTTATATAAAAAAAATTTCAACTAGAAATAAAAAGAGAATTAAGCACATTGATTAGATATGAATCGCTTTGAGAGGTATTGGTGTAACTGAGTAAGAGATAAAATTAATTAAGGGCCATGATCATTTATCAATTGAGTGCTTTGATCATTTAGTAATCAATCCAACATAAATATTGTTTCTGAATACCACAATTTTAGGCAGGTAAATTTAGAACACTAGAACATTTTTTATCCTTTAATGCAGTGGTTCCCAACCTTTTGTGTTTGGCGACCCACTTCCAAATGTTTTTTTCAAATTCGCGACCCAGATGACACATTCTCCATATTTGACCGAGTCGAAATAAGTTCTTTTTTCTTACTTTGAAAAAACATCAAAGCTTTATTCAAGCATTCTGGATGTTTTGTTGAAATGTGCCTCTGAAGTTTTGAAGGCTTCATACTTTCGTTAGCCAAGGTTTTGAAACAAAGTACGCATTGTGGTAAAGGTTCTTCTTCCGTACCTATGAACGTAAATCCATATTGAAGGTATTCAGGACAATATTTTCGAAACATTTTTTTCCCTTTCTTAACATTTGAAAATACTCGAGGCACTATAACGTCATTGCTAGTAGACGGACGATTAAGCTTACCTTCATCAGTAGATTCCAGTTTTCTCTTAACACAAAATCCAGTTTTCAGCAAATTCTCCATCGTAAATAGATGTAACAGTCACTACTTTAAAAAACGCCGCGACCCACCGTTTGGGAAACGCTGCTTTAATGGTAAATAAATTATTTACTTACAAAGGTGTTACAAATTGATGGAAATTAAACACTCGTATGAATTAAATTTAAATGATTACTCAAATCTAGGCTACAGACTATACCCCCTGTACAAAATATAACGGCAATCCTTAGAGTTTACAGTAGTAAAGTAAATAAGTGGGTTTTACACGCTTTTGACCTTTCCAAAATAACACATTTAAAATACCATGTATATATTACTTAACTAGACTTTGCATTAACTATTCCAGCGGCACTTAAGGGCAGGTCTTTTCCTCCATGAGAAACCTTTCCTATTGAACAAATTTATTCCAACCATCCGCCAATAAGGCTCTCTCTACATACTCGCTTGGCAGTGACCTGCGTTCACAAGTGGCTTCTCATTATACTTAGAACCACATTATACTTAGCACTTTACTACAAATAACTACTCTTTAACGTAATTTTAGCATTCCAATAGAAATTGTTTTTAATGAGAAAAAGTTTAAGTATACATTGTTTATAATGTCTTGACCATAAAATAAAATAATAATTAAATATACTCTTCCGCTTAACAATTGTAAGTATGGTGTAACATAAAACTTTAGCGCTAAATAAAACAGAACATTAAAATGACTTTTTACTATTAACAATATTTTATCCCAAGCAAATAACCCTATTAATATTTTCATTTGATTCAAACAAGGTACTCATTGTCAAAAGATAGATGATATCACCTTGGATGGCAAAGTTGTGCAGCACACTACAAATAATAGCCCTTTATATCAAAACACATGTAGAGATATGATAGTATTTATTGTTTTAGGGAATATTTCTGACAAGAAGCATATGTGATAAAGTGGTAATGAAGCATATATCTTGTTTTATCCTTTGAATCTATAGGTTAAATTTGTGACCACTAAATAAATGAGTGTATTTTATCCAGTGAATGTAACTTTGTTAAAGTTCTGAAGAATTTAAATTCAGTTCTATTTTAAAATTAATACATATATAGTTACGGGTAAGTTACTACACGTAACAAATTAAATGCTCACGACTTTTAAAGTGTGAACATCGTAGTTTATAAAACCATGTTTGTACTACGATCCTGTTGCATACTTGATACCCTCTGCATTGAGTTTAGTTTTTTAATTGTTTCTGTTTAAATAATATACTCTACTTTTTGCATGTTATAGACGTTTCGAGAAGTAGAATATTAACTTATTATTATTTCAGCAACAAAAATTATACAAACATTATTTAGAACTACAACATTTGGATTTACTATATGTAAGTAACATTTTCCGCTATTTCGTATCAGTGTTACTAAAGAATGTTTTCTGCCTTGTGTTTATGTTCAATTATTAGCTCCATTACGTGTCGTTATCTATTTCTTCCACAGGTAAGATAATTAAAATAAATGTTAAAATAAACATATTAAACTAAAGCGTTGTGCATTCATATAATATACCCCAACATATGCCAAGAATAATAATACGAGTATTAGATTACACTATGTAGGGACTTGCGTGTTAACACGTTTCTGTAAACATTTACGCAATTTGTATGAGTTATATTGTGTCATTAACATAATTTTTTAAGGGAACAACTTCATGTAATATTGAATAATCTCATTTTGTAAGTCTCTTTATATACATTTGTTGTAATTAAAATTTTAGTATATATAAATATATATATATCATACATTGTTTATACATGACTATCATCCAGAAAAAGAATATATGCTCCTTTCCTAAGTAAGTCCGGTTTATAGAATAAGATATTTAGTTTCCAAAACTTACAAGCACTTGGTTTTCATTCATGTTAATCCTCTTACTTCAAATGTATGGGTGGAGGTAGTTTAAGAAGATTGAAAACCACATCTATGGTATGGAAAGCAGATTATTTCCTTTATACATCCAGAGTAATAGTATCTCGCTGCTGCAGTCAAAACTTCAATGCATTTCAATTGATAATATTACTTGATTTTTCAAATTTAAAGCTCTCATTACTAGGTAATTATGCTGATAATCAGGAGGTAATTAACCAGATATTTTTTCAAACGTTACGCATTGTAATTTTGGCACTTACACGGTCTTCAATAGTCACTGAAAACTTTTCATAAGGCATAATAAACCATTAAAAAAGCATTAAGCAGTTAGCTTTGTTAAATACCTTCTAAGCCTTAAAGAAATTAAACAATTAATAAGTTATTAACTAAAATACTTTTGTCTTATAAAAAGGTTAATGGATGGTGCATTGACTTTAGCACATATACTTAGAGGCATACATTATGTTTATGTGACTATTATGTGTTTGGAATATTCACTTAATTGATGAAGTTTTTTCTTGTATATTAATGTAGGATGGGTATAAATGAAAGAATGAAAGGATAAAAGGGCATATCGCCGAAAATGTTTAGCTTGGCATAAGGTAGTTTCAAACACATAAATTGTATAGAAATATTTGTCACTAATGAAAAAGTATTTAAGCTAAAGCATTGAAATTTGCCAGAAATACGAGTATATCCATATTGTGAGTATACTAATGACAAGAATGCTAGTAAAAACGTATGCTATGAACGATGCATTAGATGAACAGGTTTATAGCAATGGGTTGTGATTAGTTTAAAGTGATTTTATTCAATTTAGCTTTAGAATTTGGATGTTACTCTACCGCATTGTATTTATCAGCCTTTTTATTTAGTTTAGTTAGAAATTAAGTATTTTTGTAGTATTATTACTAAAGTTAGTCTTAAAAACAGTTTTTACTTAGAACACGATTGGAAAATTAAGGAATTTTATTTTTATGTTTTATTGGAATAGGCATAAGATATTTTTAAAACAAATTTCATTGAAAATAACACGATAGGAAAATTAAGGAATTTTATTATTATGTTATATTGGAATAGGCATAAGATATGTTTAAAAAAATTAATTGAAAAGAACAGTTGTATACAATTTTTATTTCATAAGAAACTTTTCCATTTTATCCAAGGATATTCCCGGGTTATTTCATCCTTACACTGCAGTACGTTAAAATGGATTGAAGCTAATTAAAAAAAATAATTGACCGGCTTCAAAAGTAACGAGATGCGATAAACTCATCGAGAGAAAAAACGCTACACCCTATTATAATACTTAATAGTAGAATGTATTCTGTTATAACACGATAACTCAATGTATATCTACAAATGGTAATGCCACTTAATCCAGTTTATTAAGGAAAAATTATATATATATTTCTTAGAATTTGTAATACATGTTAGGTGACACAGTAAAAAGATGTTTAAAATAATATTTTAGTTTTGTAATATTCCATCGTATTTTTTTTTGAGATATCATTATATTTTATATTTTTCAGGTTTCTAAAATTTTGTTTGAAATATGTTTAATTATTTTTTTTAATAGATCAATAATTTAATAGTAAAACTGTTTGTAATAGTAATGCTCTTTTAATTTAAATTAATCAATTTCTAGAGCTTATATTTGAGTCCTAATACATTAAAAGGAAAACTGTCCCTTCCGAGTCGTATTAGGGAAGAAAACAAGAATGGAGTGGACTAGAAAATGGAAGTCATAACTCGTGACAAGGGCAGTAAGTTAGGTAGCATCTTGGAATAACACGCATATTTTATTCTGTTTGCTTTTCGAAAACACTCGTAAACTATAGAATCAAAATGAAAAATTATGAAAACATATCATTCACGTAATGTTTTAATTATGTTTATTCCGTCATTTATTTTTCAATTTTCTATTGTTGATAAAACTTGCATTATACATGAACTAATTTTAAAATATCTATACTGAAAATAATAATAAATTTACTTACATACAATTAATATTTTGAATGTTTACTAGTACTTCTGTGCCTCTTTAATTCCAATTATGCATGATCACCTGTATTACAAAAAACACTTTCTACTAGTTTATATTTGGAAAAAAATTATATTATTGTTCCCCAAACATATGCTGTTGGTCGGTAGGTTGGTGTGAGTTATGACTAATGCTACTGTATTATAGGATTAAATGTGTTTCAACCGTTTGCAGAAACATAGAGGTGTACTTTCTTAAAGAACTAACGCGACTTTTAGTAAATGATTCAGTTTTACATATACTAACTTTTCATATATGCACAACTTGAAGATTCTTGAAGATACAACTGGCAAAATTCTTCCACGTTTATTAAACTTTTGCCTTTATATCTAACATTTTTTATTTGTAACAGGCATCTTATCATCGAAATTTAACAATGACTTTCCACTTTATTACTTTTAATTTTAACCGTAACACGCTGAATGTTCATATGACTGGACTCAATTTGTTAAATGTCATGGTTAACAATAAGAGAAATCTTAAAATCTTAAAAAGAGAGAATCCCTAACACACGAAGTTACAAAGGGTATGATGCAGGGAATTAAAAAGAAACTGTTTGAATAATAGCAGTTTTCAACGATTGAAATAAAAATATGTTTCCTACACTAACGCTATGTATGAACATTTTTATAAACAATCAGAGGATAAATTCGTGTTGTTTATATAAATGAAAAGATAAACACCAGAATTAAATAATTCAAATATATATATAAATAAATATATATATATAATATATATATAATATATATATAATATATATATATATATATATATATATATATATATATATTTATATTTATACACAGACTAATTACTTCTATAAGAGTCGCTGTATATCTTTTTTCTTAATTGACGATATGGATTTTATGATGGTGGATTAAACATATTATACGGTAACTCCACACTTAATATCCATATCCTTAAAAATAAATAGTTTTGACTGTATTGTTTCATTCTACGAAGGATGCTAATCCGTTTTAAGTTATCTAGTGCTCCCTTAGCATATATGGATGTAATATATTTGAATAAATTTTAAATGTAACCAAATTATGGAAAAAACTAACTAACAAAATAATAAGAATAATAACAAATAGGGTATATAGTGCTGGTTCTGAATATATTAAACCCTAAATAATTCAGTGACTTCCAATATATGCGGGATATGTGGACATATTACTTTACCTCTCGTACCTCCTGCAGTTCCATAGGTTGTTTTTTGCGCCCAATAAAGATTGTGTTTTTGCAGTGGGCAGCCATTAACTTAAATATCCAATTGAAATTTTAGGGCCAAATTTTGCTGTGAAGTCTTAAATTAATTTTACACGAAAGAGCACGGTGATTGGTTCAGTGATTGACTTCTGTAAACTTCAATTCCAACAAATCCCAGAAATTATACCTCAAAGAATATAAATTTTCAACAAAATAAGCGTTAACTAAGAACAATTTATGTTAAATTAATTAAAATGGTGGGATAAGAGGAAGAAGTAAATGAACCTGTTTTGCATACATGGTACAAAATCTTAATAATAAAATGTAGAAGTGCCCCAAAACATGTGTCACGTTACAGCAAAAATGTAATACAATTGCAAATTTTATCGCGCTATATGTGTTCTATGTCGCATGTTTAAAACTGTATAAATCTCAGATAACGCTGGTAAATTATGTAACGTATTAGTAACTGTTCCATTTCGTTTGTTGGTCGTTATTATAAAAGTGTATAGTTATGTACGAAGAAGACCTAAACACTTATATTCTTCAACAAATACTTTATCGTCTTTCTCAACCGGTAATCTAAAACAATTTCCAATAAACGTTTTCAGTTGGACGAATCTAATAACTTGTGAGTCTTCTGGCAACGAACAGCTGAGCCGCAGTATTATCGACTGGTCACAGGCAGCTCCAGTGAAGGGTGTGTCAATAGTGAAGGCTGACTCAGCCACTCTAACAAGACTCCTCGATACGCATCATCTCAGTGATTTATGGCACTCTATTTTACCTTCTTATTGTTTAATATATTATCAATATAATATTTAACATACCTAATATGGATCTAAATAGTTACTTGTGCACATACTTGAGCTATAGCATCTCATCGTGTAAAATATTGGATTACTTTGTAAAAGTGTGTATTTTTTACAGTAAATAAGTTGCTAATCTTTCACATGGCCAGAAAAATAAATTGTACTATAATAAATAATACTGTTGAATAAAAAAATACTCCTATCTTCGTATACTCTTCCTATACTTCCTATAAATTAATCGGAATCAGGACCATAAAATAAAATACTTCAGTGTGGTATAGCTCAATTCCTTCGTAAGATATTTGCGAACAGACAGAATGACAAAGTCACAACAAAAGAAATATTTACATAACTGACAATAGAGAAAACATGTCATCATACTAAAATGTGTATTTAAATAGTGTTGAGGCAAATTCCATTGTTGGACTTATACAATCATAAAACTCATTTATATCTAGATATAAATAGAATAAACAAATTAGTGTCTTGGAGATATCTTACGAAAATTAAATATTTCACGATATAGCTTAGCACATGATACATTCATCTTTTTGTTCATTAATTTAGGTTTCATAGCAGTGTTCAAATAACGCAAACGTTTTTGTGAACTAGACAGAGTTCTACAACGCAAGGGCGTGATGAAATAAAAACTTGTTGCCCACTTTTTAAATTGAGTTTCAAACTCTAATACTTTATTTTACACTAGAAATAAAAATCTCTCGCGTGAATAAAAACTCTGTTTATAAATTCTTTATTCAGATATTTCTACTACAAAATATATAAACCGATTTCGTGTCAAACTTAAATGACTCCTTCAAGAAACTTAAATTACTTATTTTCCCAGTTATTACTGCAACGTAAACTATTCAACTTTGGAATCACTTTACCAATTGAAGACGTCAGGGGAAAAACAGGCTCAGTCCATTTTTTTCAAAATACGTTTTTTTCTATTTATAATAAAATTGAACATTGTTAAACATATCTATACATCAATTTTGGGCAAAAACAAGCTCAGTCCCTAGTAATAAGAATAAGAAAAATCCACGTCCTGGGGAAGAACGAGCTTAGTCCTACTTTTGTGGGGAAAAAAAGGCTCAGTCCAGCTGAGAACTGTGGGAGTGGGATCAGCTGATCTGTTTATTTTGTCTTTCTTGGATTGGATTGGTGGTGTTGTTTTAAAAGTTAATCCTGTTAACATGTTCACTCTGTTATGATTGTAAAGTTCCTCTGCAAGTGAAGATAGTAAGCTTATGTTTTTATGTTTGTAGTTGAGCTAAAGAGGGAAATGTGATGTAGGCTAATTTTTTAGTGAATGTGTCAGAACAAGTGCAAATTCAACATAACCTCCAAACATTAGTTGTGTGAGTAGCAAGATAACTGTAGATATATTGCTTAGGCCTTGTATATTTAAGTTATTGGCATGGATAGTGGAGAGGACGATATTCCTCAAGTGCAATGCCTTGCTGCAACAAAGCAAACCAACGAGCAGCTTTCAAAAAAACGGAAAAAATATGGCAGGATGTCGGCTGTGAGTAAAATGCTAAAAATTCAAAGCCATGAAATGGGCAGTGACTGTCAGTGTTTGCGTGGCTGTTTCAGACGAGTAAATGAGACATCTCGGAATAAGATTCTCTCCGACTTTAATCTTATGAGGTCACATGATGAACAAAATAGCTATTTATGTGGGTTAATAACTGTCATACCTGTTCAGCGTAGAAGGCCTAGAGTAGAAAATGCTAGAGAAAATCAAGCATCTTATGCCTATAAAGTACGAGTATTGAAAGATAACATGTTAGTAGAAGAAAGCATTTGTCGTAAGGCATTCATTTCTATTCACGGAATTTCCAAAGCCAAAGTTGAGTTCTTGGTTAAGAGTCTTAAATCTGCTGGCACATCACCAAAGGACAAACGTGGTAAACATTTAAATAGGCCACATAGAGTATCTAATGAAACTGTAGATCTTATACGTGATCACATACAATCATTTAAAGGAAGATCATCGCACTATAGCCTCCACAAAAGTAACAAAACCTACCTACCTGAAGAATTGAATGTTTCGAAAATGCATCAAATGTTTCAGACAAAATATCCAAATGCAAAGGTATCATATGAAACATATAGACAATGTTTTTGCAGTGACTTTAACATCAGTTTTGGCTACCCCAGAACTGACACTTGCAGTAAGTGCGATGAACTAACGGCCAAAATTACAGGGCTACAGAAACAATTAAAAAATAACAGAGAATCCGATGATGTTGCTAACATTAATAAGGAAATAACTTCTCTTGAAAATGAAGCAAAACTCCACAAAATCAAAGCAGATGTGTTCTACAAAAGGAAAACACGTGCCAAACAATTATGTAAGCAATCAGTGGAACATGAGGCCATAAGTATGGACTTTGGTAAGAATTTACAATTGCCGAATATTACCACTAATGACATCTACTACAAGCGGCAGTTATCAATGTATGCTTTTAACATACATGAGTTGTCTAGTGCGAAAAGTATTTTTTACCTATATCCTGAGACTGAAGGAAAGAAAGGGAGTGATGATGTTTCTTCTTTCCTACACAATTTTGTCTATGAACATCTGGATGAAAAAATTAGACACCTTCACATATTCTGTGACTCTTGCTCGGGCCAGAACAAAAACTTCACAATGATAAGATTTTTACATTATCTTGTTTATGAAGCAAAGAAACTTGACTCCATCAAAGTAACATTCCCTGTGCGTGGCCATTCATACATGGAATGCGACAAGAATATGGGGCTTGTCAACACAAAATCTAAGGCAGAACTTCCTTCAGATTGGATTGAAGTTTTTGAAAATGCTAGAAAGAACCCTTTTCCCTTTAAAGTTGTGAGTATTGACAATCAATTCTGTAGACAGTGGACAAAATTCTTGGACACATTATATATGAAAAAATGCCCATTTGCTACCAGGACTATAAAGGAGCTTAAAATTTCCAAGGAAGGCAATGGTAATGAACAAAAATTGATGCTGAGGAGTTCTTACTATGCAGCGTGGGACAAATGTTCAATCCTGCCAAAGAAAAAAACCCATTCTTCAACAGTATGTGCTGAAAATGAATTTCTAATGCCAGAAAAATCTTATGATGGTAAGTGAACATTTTAAAGAACCTAATTTAACTGTTAAACAATTTTAACTTGCTAGGCCTTATTGCAATTTATTATTTTGTTACAGGTCCACTGCCTATCAAGAAGGCCAAATACAATGACTTGAAAGATTTAAAGATATTTTGTAGTAGTGCTGCCCAAGAATACTTCACCAATCTTCCCCATTTGGATGAATAAAATTAGGGTCTTAAATGAAGCAATCCAAATTAAATTATATTTTCAATGTGCTAAGTTTTATATGTAAAATAAATATCTGTATTATTTTGGACTTGGGTTTGTGTTAACTATCCTAGTCTCAATCCTCGTTTAGTACGATGGGGAAGAACAGGCTCAGTCCGGGACTGAGCCTGTTTTTTCACTGTAAAAACTGTACTTTAACCAAATATTTTAAAAACGTTGATGTTAATATTTATTTTTTTTTAAATACACTATTAAATAGTGAAATTAAAAGAGTTAAATATTAACAATAGCATTTAAAAAATAACCTGACCTTAAAACTAACTTAGAAACTAGACTTTAAACTTTAAAATCTATTTCCTGAAAAGTTTGCAAAATGTGACTGAGCTTGTTTTTCCCCTGACGTCTTCAATTGTGATTGTTTCCATTGTATTGCTTCGGGGACTTGGTGTCAAGTAATAACAACAATAGCGATCGCGTGATTAGCCACTTACAGAAAGACGCTTAGTAAATTTCAATGTTCCAATCACTAAATACAATGAGGATTGTTTCATCCGTTTGTTTTGTGTTACAGTTAAAATTTAAGCATCAGTCACTATATTATTAGTTATGCGATCTAAGAAACGTTCTGTAGCTGTATAGTGTTTTGGCAGAAGAACTGATGAATACGTTTAAAAAAAGTACTCTTGAATTTCTCAATGTTTGTACACACAAGTTGTGTAGAAGATTAGCTGGACTTTGAGTCGGCTCTTTGGCATTAATTGTACATTTCGTGTTAAGTAATGAGTAATACAGGAATCCCTTTAAAAAAATTCATTTTTTTACAAAAATATTTTGTTTTACTTTCGAAATCTTATATATATATTTATTTGAATCGTAAAAAGTGAGGGCCACGGAGCCCTCACTTTTTACGATTCAATTATTTTGTATTTGGCCGTTTCTTTCACATATGTGTTTAAATAACCAAACTAACATATGATCGGAAGACCAAATACCTGTCAAATGACTTTTATTTACATTAATTAAATTTGTATAAATGGCAATAGCCGAATTTAATTTATTTCAATAAACATTGAATCGCAAAAAGTACTTGCTCCGCCGGGACTCGAACCCGGATCTATCACTTGCCGGGTGAATGTGCTACCATTACACCACAGAGCCCTCACTTTTTACGATTCAATTATTTTGTATTTGGCCGTTTCTTTCACATATGTGTTTAAATAACCAAACTAACATATGATCGGAAGACCAAATACCTGTCAAATGACTTTTATTTACATTAATTAAATTTGTATAAATGGCAATAGCCGAATTTAATTTATTTCAATAAACATTGAATCGCAAAAAGTACTTGCTCCGCCGGGACTCGAACCCGGATCTCTCACTTGCCGGGTGAATGTGCTACCATTACACCACAGAGCCCTCACTTTTTACGATTCAATTATTTTGTATTTGGCCGTTTCTTTCACATATGTGTTTGTATATGGCTATTGCCATTTATACAAATTTAATGAATGTAAATAAAAGTCATTTTACAGGTATTGCAAAACTTTTCTTGCATAGTCTACACCTGAAATGACCAAGACAATTTATAGATTAACTTTAATAATATCTGATATTATTTTATTATTCTGTGTATAATACGTAAAAAAAATTGATAACGAACATCGGGAGCCAACAAATACATGCCTACAGAGTATGAGTGTGATCATATCTTGCAATTAAAAGGACTTGTTTTGTTTTAGTGTGGGTTTACATCAAACTTTTCGCGTATAAAAGGATTGAGTGATTGGAGTTATTCAACCACAAATACAAATCCTGTGTATTAAAACAAGTCAGACCCGGTGATTGAAGTACTCTTCACAATAATAGCTCGGCCATGCAGTGACGCCCTTGAATTGAAGCACACTTAAGTTCAATAAAATATCTGTTTTTATTAAATACATAAATGGATATTTAATTAAACAGTTATATTCCACATCACTACTTCAGTTTTATTTTAAATTCAATTTGTATACTTCGATGAAAATAAAACCTCTTTTAGAGCTAGAGCACTATTGTTCTATACATTTAACATAAATTAATTGAATAAACACATTTCGAAGTATTGCTTTATTCGGTAGTGCTTAAATATTATTTTTGAATCAAAATTTTCGCCTTGCCCTATGCTAGAAATTATTAAAAATTTATATTTCAGCAACAATCACATCATGACATCTATAACCCATTAAAAGTTCGAAGCCCATCGATTGTAGACTATTTAATTTTTGAAGAAGATTGAATATTACTTGTAATTTTCAAGGCTAGAAAATGTATTATATAAAATGGCCAGTAATTATCCGGCTTATTATAATATTTTTTATCCTAAATTAAAACCTCCAGTTCATACATTAATAATGCCCACCGTTTTTAGATTATTTAAAGTTTGAAGAAGTGTGAATATTACGTGCAATTATCAAGGCTAGAAGAAGTATTTTATAAAATTTCCAGTATATATCCGGCTTTTTAAGAATATTTTTTATCCTAAATTAAAACCTCCCGTTCATTGCGAACATGGTCGAAATATTCCCTAAAAATCGGAAATAAATATTCCCTAAAAATATATAAATATATATACATATTTTTGTTTATTTGAAACCAATTTATATAAAACCTTACTTAAATTTAAATATACATCGTAGTGTTTTGGCAATAGGCCTTAATATAATTCATCGCAAAAGCTTCTTTTAAATTCTGTTTACAAATCATGGGTGTGATTCGTAATGTCGAAAGTGTTTAAAAATATACACACTTAAACTGTTATCGATGGAACTCAAATATCACGTGTGCTTAAAATAATGAATGAAATGAATGAAATGAAATTCTCTTTATTTTTTTTCAGGCGAAGTTAGGACTACATAGTCCTTTCTTACACTTAACCTATTATTAGTATATGTAAGTACAAGCCATTTGTAATCTTCAAAATAAAAACAAATCTCTTTAACAAAAACAAAATTGCACTCTTAAATTTATACTGTGTATAAAATTAATACTTGATTACAAAATAATATTGATGATACTTTTAAACAAAAATTTAGTCAAAAATATACAATATTACAATATTAAAACATTATATTTTATTAAAATTATTTACTTACACTCACACATTCATTCATTCTGTCTGCAACAAATCATGACTAGCAATCCTCGGGCACCACGGCCGCGGACATCCGCTGCAAAAGATACAACTTAACAGCCGAAGCAAACCGATCCCGGCTCTCCAAGGATTTTAAAGGATCTGGAAGAGAATTCCACAAACGGCAAGCAGACACTACAAATGATTTATTAAAGACAGTCGTTCTGTGGTGGGGGATTCGCAACGTCGACGAGCCAGTGCGGGTGTTCCTTACGCCTTCTTCAATAGCAATGAACTTAAAATCGTTTGTAAAGTATTTTGGAAACCCGGTTTTAAGGATAGAAAAAAGTAAAATTAGGATTCGGAAAGCTCTTAGATCTTGCAATTTTTAACGTTGACATTAGTACATAATAAGGTGAGATATGCTCATCTCGCTTTAAATTAAACAAAAATCTTAAACAATAATTTTGGATTTTCTGCAATCTATTATTCAAAACCACAGTCATGTCATTAACCACGGCACAACAGTAGAGGAAGTGGGGAAATACGAGTGATTTAATTAGTAAAAGCTTTATGTGGTGCGGTAGAAATCGTTGCATTCTTTTCAGCGTATGCACTGCTGCAAATACCTTTTTACAGGTATCTACAACGTAGTCGGTCCAGTCCAGCGTTTTCGTAATTGTCAATCCCAAACTTCTGACACTACTACAGTATTGCTACAGCCTCTCCGTTTACCAATATTTCACGTACATTGTTAAAGTCAATTGTATTCAAAAGTCTAAAATGCCCAATTATTATGGGTTTTTAGTTTTGTCCGAGTTGAGTTTCAGTCCCGTGCTTTTCAGTCCAAAGTACAATCTGTTGAATGTCCAAGTTAATGTTTTCAATAGTTTGGTTTAATGTTACTAACACTGCAGTGAGCATATATCTGTAAGTCATCAGCATAAGAGGTGAAACTTCGTATGTGTCAGTACCTTGCTTATATCGTTAACATATAGTGAAAAAGTAAGTAAAAGGGCCAAGAATGGATCCTTGTGGAACACCACACGTAACAGGCTTCCAGTCAGATCTAATGTCATCAACCATAACACACTGCTGTCTTCCACCTAGATAAGATCCCATCCATGTAAGAAACCTCGGTGGAAAATCCTATATGTCTCAATTTTTCTTACTAATAAAGTGTGATTAACAGTATCGAAAGCTTTAGAATAGTCAAACTGTACTAATACAGTGCACTGCCTTTGATCCATGGCAAACCGGATGTCATCTGTAATTCTCAATAACGCAGTTTCAGTACTGTGATACTGTCGAAATCCAGACTGATAAATGTTAAGAATATTTTGCGATTGTAGAAATTGAGTAATTTGACAATGCACTATTCGTTCAAGACCTTTAGATAAAGCAGCAAGATGCTGATAGGCCTGTAGTCTTGCGGAAAAGCAGGTGATGGGATCTTGTTTAGTGGACGGATTTGGGCAATCTTCCATATATCAGGGAAAAATACCAGTTCGCAAAGATTCATTAAAAATTAAAGTAAGAGATGGAAGTATAGCGAACAAGACACGTTTCACCAGTCGAATTGATATGTCATCAGCACCAGTTTGCATTGGTACTGATTCTGTTGATTACATGCAGGACATCCAACTGCATCACTGGCTTAAATTTTGAATAGAGGATATGCACGCTCCGTGGGGGGCAGACTTTGTAATTGGTTGATGTAAATTTTGCAGAGCAACATTATTATTTGGTCGAGAAATTAATAGAAAGTAATCATTTAAATCATTCAAGGGAACTTGGACTGGGACTGAAGAGGGCTGCTTGCCAAAAGCCCAGCTTTTTCACATTACGCCACATGATCGTTGAAGACTGTTTTCTTATTAGCAAATAACGTGTTGATGTATCTCAATCTAGAATTTCGAAGGCTCTGCTTAACCCTGTTTCGGAGTCGGCGATACTGATCCATGGCCACCGCATCACCAGTCCTCCTGGCTTTCCGATAGACTGCGTCTCGTTGAGCCATTAAATTTAAAATGTCTTGAGTGAGCCAAGGCACTGGGCGCCTTTTATTCACTCGTTTTTTAAGCAATTGGAGCATGCTTGTTGAAGAGTGACAGAATCAATGAGTTTAATGTGGCAACCATTTCATTAACGGTCGACTGAGTTTTCTACAGAGTGCCATGGTGCTTGAAGTACATCTTCTAGGAAGACATCCTCATTCAAACGCCTAAAATCCCTATATTTCAAGAATCTTTCAAAAGGCTTAGGCGTTTTATAGGAAAGCACACAGAAAATAAGATCGTGTTTTGAAACTGCAGGGATTGGAAGTTGCCCTTTGTGAACAATATCATTAAGATCGCTAACTGCTATAATGTCTAATAGGGTGTGGGATTCAGCAGTGTGGTGTGTAGCGTCCAGTGGTACAATAGTCATGTTGCATACAATTAAACATAGTAGTCAGTTGTTTGTAATCATTGTTCTGTGTTTTCATGAGTAAATCAGTGTTCATGTCACCATGATTAGGACACGACTGTAGCACGGCATCAGGCCGCAATAGAACATCCTCAAAGTCAGTCAGATGTCCAATCTTAGGAGGGCGGTAACAAACTTCCCAGAAGTAGGGCATCTGAACCAGACAATCCAATTTCTAAGAACAGATATTCAGGTCTAGCCGAGTACTCCTGAGGTGAAGCATCCAGTAATTTAACCCTTAAAGTTTGTTTGGTGTATACCGCAACACCTCCACCCCCTTTATTGATTCTGTCGTTTCTGTGGAGAAACGTATCCACTTATTGATACCTCACTACTGGGAATACTCGGCTTTTAGCCATGACTCTGATATTAAAATAATGTCAAAAGTTTGCTGCCGAAATATAGCACTGATATCATCCACGTGCCCCCTCAATGACTGAGCATTAATATGGGCAGCTTTTAGTTGTTTGGGATAAGGGGGGACAGTTCATGTAGCAGGACTTGAGCGGTATCAGGCGGAGGAGTGGATGGGGGAGGTGTAGGAGAAGCCGGGTCGGAGTCACTGTCAGCCGCGGACATCCCCACAGCTGAGCCGCGACCGCCGCGCGCCGCCCCGCCCACCAGACCACGCTGCTACAGACACACATACACACACATTCATACAATCCTTTCATTTCAACACAATACATCAATATGAAAAAAATAAACAAATATTCCATATTAGATGCGAAGAGAAACGAAATACACACAGCCTTGCACTCCATAGATAATACTAATAAATATATACAGTGGTACTAAAATAAAGTAGGAGAGAGAGAGAAAAATAATTGATAACTGATAAGTTGAAATACATGTATAAATGGTATTTAAATAATAAACTTTTTAAACAGAAACAAAATACTACTTGTTAAACATGAATAAATCAATAATTACGTATATTGTATACAACATAGATAAAACTCAAAATTCCTACAAAATAAATATTATATTGTTGTCCTAAAACTTAATTATACACACATATACAAACTCACTACTAAATTACTAAATTTAAAACGTACTGCATACAACCTCGCAAGAACATGGTACATGTATGCCCGCAATATATATATACAATGCCTGCTAAATACAATCCTGTACCCAAACACACAAATACACACACACAGCTCTACGCCCACACATACAATTCAAGAAAAATATTCACTCATTTTTAAGACATTAGACATAAGACATTAATCTACTATATTAAATCATTACATTTAGAATTCAATTTATGTCGTTATGGAGATGAGGAGGAGGGATAAACACTAATTGTCCAATGACCATGTAGCCGAGCCCCTTTTCCTTCTCAGAGGTTATCCAGTTTACGCGGGCCGTCTATGGTCCAGACATTTCGCGCCCCATGCTTGGCGATCGCCTGCTGGAGCAGCTCTCGCCGATGGAGCGTCAAGTCCTCCCTAACTGTCACTGGAGTCCCCTTCAACTTCTTCTTGTTATTGAAGACCTCCCTCCGTACACGGTAGCTGACAAACCTGACGATGATGGGCCGTGGTTTCGCCGGGCCGCGGTCATCAGGCCGGCGAGCAGCTCCGACGCGGTGGGAGCGATCTATGTCGGCCAGGCTAACACTGACTCCCAACCTCTCGGTAAATAATTTTACCATCATCTCATCTGTGTCCTTCTCCCTGTTCCTCCTTCACGCCAAACACCCTCAAGTTGTCGCGCCGCTGATACTGTTCGAGCTCATCAGCCCTCTGAGCCCAACCCCGATTTACAAGTGACAGCTGTTGTCTAAGTCCCGCCACCTCTGCCTTTAATAATTCTATTTCTGCCAGCGCATTTTGGACGGTGGCGTTGAGAGTGGCAGACACTGTCTCAGAACCTGAGTCGCCACGAGCTGGACAATACGCGCAAACAACGCTGTCGTCCTGATAAGGCAAAACCCGGACGGCAGCTATTGTGGAGGCCTGCCTTGCTATCAGGGCTATCTGATAAGGCCGGGGTCAGACACAGCTCGCTGGGCAGGTGGCTTTGACCTTGGACCCTGCTCCACTGCCACTACGCGTCTTGACAGGCGAATGGTTAACTGACATTTTTAAAACTTTATCAAGTAATTAATATCAATTGATAAGTAAGTTCACACTATTGTCTTACCCTTACACACCCAAAGGTCGACACAACCACTTAGTCAAAAGTCCAACAAACTCTAATAACTTTTTACCACTAAAATTTAATATTTAAGCGGAGCACAAACGAAGCACGTGTGTAGGCTACTCTATCATGATCTTATCTGCTCAACAATAATGGTATTAGTTGTTGGATATTATTTCGGTTACATTTTGAAACTTTGTCATCAACGAGAGGCGATTTAAAAATTTTAAAACAAAATTAATTTGTAGATTACCTACAATGTTGGTTGTATAAAAATCTATTTTTTTCTCTATGGTCTACCCTCTGGTTTAATGGACGTCTAATATTATCGAGAAGTATAATTTGTCTAATCAAACTATATGAAGGTTACAAAAGGTGAGAAGTAAACACTTTTGATTCAACGATTTAGTCCGTTATTAGCCAAAATAAAAATGTATTTATGGCATTAACTTGTAGAGCTTGCATGCTAATTCCCGTAAATATGCGTAAATACGAGCTTTAATCATATTAAACATCCATATATTTCATTATTTAAACTATTTCCGTCTGTAATTGATCAGATTAATTAGAAATACGCCTAAAATAATAATACTAAAAGTATTCTTAAAGTTAAATATAATAATCGATATGTTAAAAATTTGATAGTTAAATGTACCACTTCAGCACGATGTAAGTATTTAACATACTCTATTGAATTTGAAAATATAAAAGTGAATAAATTACGCGTTACGAACCTTCCTGCCCTTGGCGCTGGAAAATGCTGACCCAGCCCACATACCCTTCGAGAGTGCTTCTTAAAATAGCTTATCGTGTGGGATGCATAACATACTGTTAATAGCATAAAATCAATCATGTGTAAATTAGTTTTTGAATTCTTTACGTTCATTTTATAAACCCGATATATTAGATTACGTAATATATGCAATTATTCAGATTGAGTAGACATAATTTTGTTGTAGGCCTAATGTATACACGCATGTAACATTTTTCATCTTGAAAATTTAGTAACATGTAATAAAATACCTCTATATCTATCAATAAATCATCTTCAATGCACGAACTTAATTTATAAATATAAAATTTTAGAAAATTCATTTTTAGAAGTTTGAAAAGACAGTTGCATTATACATTTATAAAAAAGTAGTTTAAATTTAAACTTTACACTGTTTATTAAATTTTAATATTCTAAGTTGTAAATTCTATGCGTATATCATATTTTCAAAGAAAAAGTTTTTTTATGGAATCTTTTCAAATGAATTAATGTGAAAATCAAATATGTATGAGTTTTAAATAAACTCGCTCGGATTCTGATTTTGTGTACACTGTTGCTCAATTAACAGAGTTTCTTCTTTCAATATTTACCATGAATTTAACGGCATTTCCTCAGTTTGGATATTTACCTTACAATATCGTCAATTTATCAACGTTATTTATTACGTTACAAGCAGTTGCAGTACAATATTTTTTTAACTTAAAAGTAGAATCAAGAATCAAGAGATTTATTTGCCATTAAATACAAAAAACAGTACAATAGGCATCGTCAATCAAGCCCCAATAATGAAATAAAAACTCTTAACTAGTCCGAATGATAATATCACACATGTCACTACAATTCAAGTACTCTTCAACAGTATAGAAGGCTTTGATCTTAAGCCACTTGCTAACCATAATACTAAATTTCTTAGGTGGTAGAGATTTTACAGAATTTGGCAACTTGTTGAATAATAATAGTTGATGATATTTATAGCTCTTATAATACTTATTGAGTCTAATGCTAGGTTTAAACAAATTTTCTTTTTGCCTTGTGTTGTAACTATGAACTAAGGAATTTTCTTTAAAATCATCTATATTATTTTTTACATAGAATAGGTTACAGTAAATATATGCACTAGCTAGAGTCATAATGTTAAGATTTGGGAAAACCTTTCTGCATGACTCCATTGAAAACAATCCAGTAATTGCTCTTATCGCTTTTTTTTGCCATACAAAGGCTTTTTTGGCAGAGGCTGAATTTCCCCAGAGTCTAATTCCATAAATTAGATGAGTATGGAACAATCCAAAATAGCACATAATTAGTACTTCTGAACTTACACAAGTTTTTAATTTTCTCAAGAGATAGGTCACTCTTGCCAATTTTTTACATAAATTACTGACATGTTCCTCCCAACAGAGCTTACTGTCTAGATATATGCCGAGCAGCTTTACCGGCTTAAACATACTATCATCTAAGTTAATGTGATGTTTCAAAGAGAATATGATGTGTTCTGTTTTATTTTCATTTATAAACAATTTGTTAGAGAAATACCATGTTTTTGCCTGTATGAGAGCTTCATTCAGTTTTGCTTGTACATTTGGAATATTTACATCATTTTGGATCAACGTGGTGTCATCAGCATACAGTATAGAGAAAGCTGACACATTATAACTAAAGTCATTCACAAACACCAAAAAAAGAAAAGGACCAAGGACAGAGCCCTGCGGAACACCTGCATAAACATCAAGATATTCTGAGCACTCATTTTTAACAGCAACCATTTGTTTCCTATTCTTAAGATAACTTTCTATTACTGACAGTTCTTCATTTACAACACCATAATGTTTAAGTTTTTGACATAACATAACATGAGAAACATTGTCAAAAGCCTTACTTAGGTCTAATAGGCTAGTACCAACCACCAGCTTGTCCTCAAAGCTGTTTAAAATATAGTCTACAATTTTCTCAACTGCATCCACGGTTGTATGTTTAGGCCTAAAGCCAAATTGAAAAGGATACAACAAATTGTTAGTAACAAAGTATTCATACAGCTGTGCCACCAGGCAAGACTCGATTACCTTACTTAAAATTGGGACAATTGTGATCGGCCGATAATTTTCAGGACAGTTCATATCTCCCTTCTTAAACATAGGTGTAACTTTAGACATCTTTAGGCAGTCTGGAAAATATCCTACAGTAACAACTAAATTTACCAGATAAGTAAGTGGTAACAATATAACATTAATTATATTTTTAAGCAAAAAATTGGACAAACCATACACATCCTCACTATGTGAACCACTCATTTTATTGACAACACACTTTACCATTCCTTCATCCACCAACTTCCATTTAAATACATTATCAGCATTAGGCCTAGTAGAATTTGATAGCAAGTCAGAGTACACTGAGTCATTTACATCAATGACCTCATCCTGTTTATCATTACTGTCAATAGACAAATTAACAAAGTAAGAGTTCAATTGGCCAGGTGAGATTGGTATACTGCGTTTTGTTGAGCAATTAAGATTACATTCTCTTTTAGCAACAAACCATGCAGCTTTGCATTGGTTATTGGAATTACTGATATATCTATTGTTGGCAGCTACTTTAGCCTTCATGATTTCCTGCTTATAGAGTTTTTTAAAACTATTGTAAAGTATGTGATCATCTTGGTTCCGAGTAATCCTCCATTTATCATATAGAGCAAGAAGTTGCATTCGCCTATCTAGTAATTCTGGCGTAAACCAGTTTATCACATCGCATTTCTTAGATCTAGGTATCACAGATATCTTTGGGCAACTAATATTAAAATGCATGGTTAAAATATTTAAAAAACTATTTACAGCAATATTTACATCTTTGTGATACACACAATTCCAGTCAGAATCACTTAAACATTCAACTAGATTACCTAACCTATCTTGTGACATGAGACGTTTTTGGCCAACTTTCATGTCATTGGGCTTAGGTCTAATAGTACTGCCATCCCGACTATGGCTATGTTCATTGGCCAAATATAGGCTAACCCAAATACCTGCGTGATCAGATATTACTCCTTGGTTCAACAAAACTATATCTAGGTTTTCTGCAGCTAAATTAGTAGCTATATTGTCAAGGCAAGACTTAAACCTAGTTGGTACATTATTTGTACAGTACAAATTAAAGGACCTTAAAAGATTTAAAAAATCAAGAGTTTCAGAGTCACTAGCTTTCAATATATCAACATTAAAATCACCAGCCAGTATTACATGTTTAAAATTTTTTGGACCCTTAGTAACATAAGCAAGTAAACATTCTAGGTTAAAAATAAACAGTCCAAAATTAGTAACCACGAACAGACGGAGGAAACGTTGGTAATATGAAAGAAAGTAATAATAGTGCAGTGATACACGTGATACTGAACCAATTAACAAATACGAGACATGTGGCTGGTAGAAATAATATATTTCCTGTTAAATACTTTCAGTTTTAATTGCCATATCTCTCCATTTTTAAAATAAAGGAGGTTCAGACAATCTTAGTTGCGATCTTCTTAAGCAGCATAAAAGTGGGTATAAGCTAAATAGGAATACTTTCTTCTGGATTAAACATATTTTGAGCCTTGTTAACCGTATTAAACCAAATGTTTTACGTAGAAATTGGATACAAAATATTTGTTTACCTAAATTTGTGGAATCATTTCCCAAATGAAAACCGCGTTACATTAATAGCATTTCAAACAGTAATAGCTTCAATGAAAAACGTGCAGTTTTATTTTATTTTTAGTTTGACATCGGAATTAAGCGGTATTCTTTGTTTGAAGGTTATTTTTGTCGATGGAAGGATTGTGAAGGAAACAGGATTTTTCCGGACATTTGCCATCTTTCAGTGAAACAAGAAAACAGTAACACTACGTTTCGAGATCTGCAATCTGATCTCTTCTTCAGGTAAAGAACTAACCTAATACATAATTACAAACTAGGTTAAAATAAACAAATCTTACTAAAGCGTTGTGGCACGCCTAAGTATGGGTTCTTTGGTATGAGCTGTGATGCCTTCAAGAGAGAGTTGAGACTAGCCTGTCATGACTTGCATATCGTCTGATAACTTTCCCCCCATTATTCTTGTTGTGTTGCTCTGTTATTGTTTCTGCTTGTTTTTTGTTACACAATTATAATTACGACTGTGCCTCTTGGTTATATATTTACATTTTATTGCTTGCATTTGTTGTTTTTATAGTCTTTTTCTCTGTTGGTACCTATATATATTTTGCTCTTGTTATTTATTTACAGTATTTTCCCCATTGCTGTTTACTTTATATAGTTTATTTGCACTGTTATTATTTATCTCTTTATTTATTCATATGTCACGTCTTAGACAGTAATGTGCATGCATTTAAGTTAAATATTTTGTATTTTTCCAGTTTTTTATTTACCACTATCAGTCATTAATGTTAATATTTTTTTACTCTTGTTATTCATTTAAAGTTTATCTTTCATTGTTGTTGATAATTGTATAGTTTATTTGCATTGTTATTATTTGTCTGTTTGTTTCTCCATATTGTATCACACCTTACAGTAGTGTATTAAATTAATATTATCACTAATTTATTATATACTTTCACTAATTTTTAATATAATTTATACTTTCTTGTTACATTATTTATACGTTAATTATGCCTAGATCTGATTTAGAGTCCAGTTGCATGTTTGGTTTGGCCCTTTTGTTTAAGTATGTTTTAATCATCTATTATAAGTTAATAAATAAACTTAGTTAATAAATATCTTTTTTCCTCTGTGGATGGCTGAAAGTGGTGACTGACGTGATTGTTGCTCTCGTTTATTTGGTTAATTTACCTTGTTTTTGTCATTTGTCGGGCCTCTGTGCACGCTGGAACTCGGTTATTGGTTCGGTAAGTTTTCCACTGTCACTGAATATTTTGTGTTCCTTCATTAAGCATCTAAATCTTTCCCACATAACTTTGTTTCACTCTCCTGGCTGGCAATCCACTTGTCGTGTTCATGCAGGCAACACTAACAGTCAATGTCATTAACGCAAGTCGGTAACGTCACTCACAATTGCCAACTCCCATAAACAAAATAACGTGTACATCTTTTTTCGCCACTGCCTTCTGGATCATCTTCGGCTCTATCCTACAGTACTATACTAAAACGTTGTGGAATATTCTCTGTCCTCATAGATTGAGTTTGATCAAACTGGGGTGGATCGAGTAGCTCCAGAGATCGAGGACATCTCGCAAAATTATACGTCTACATTCCTAAAGTTGTTTGAACTACAATCGCTTACATAATGGCATATGCTTCGACCGCTTGTATGGTGTGTATGAGACTAGTTCTGGATTCTGAAGAGGGCATTGCGTGTGACGGAGGTTGTAAGCGCTGGTTTCACCGAACTTGCGTGAATTTAACTAAAACTGAGTACACTCAATTCTCCAAGGACTTAAACAAGAAATGGCACTGTAGCAGAGTGGATTGTAAACCGTCAACTGATGACCCCATAGTTGTTCTAACTTCGAGCGTAAACAAACTGATGGACAGAATCGAGGGCTGGACAGAGAAAATTGAACAGATAGGTGGCGTCTCCGATGGAATTGAAGCCATAAAGTCGGATGTAGGTAAAATTAGAGACCAACTATCCCAGCTTGAGCCAAGAGTTTTAGCAAACGAGTCAATGATTTCATCCCTTGCTCCTGATATAAAGATATTAAAGAATAATAAGCCACTTGATTCGGAAACTGTCATTGCTGAAGTTAATGATCGGAACCAGCGCTCAAAGAATGCTATACTATATGGTATACCCGAATCGTCTGATATAGATATCAAGAGTAAAATACAGCATGATAAGGGAAAAATGGATGACGTCCTCAAAGTCCTCCAAGTGAGCGACCTTCATATTAGTAAGATAGTTCGAATTGGTAAAGGGAAGCCCAGAAAACCTCGTCCGATGAAGGTTTCCTTTGGTGACACAAGTTTGGAGGCCATTAGTTTCTTTAAAAATTTTGATCCTCCCAAACTTAGCAATCTCTTCCCTGACAGTGCTGTTGAAGTGTCCCGTGATCGAACTGTCAAGGAGAGATATCACTTGCAAGAACTTCGAAATTCTCTAGCTGTCAGAGAAAGGAATGGGGAGAAGGATTTAACAATTAAGTATCAGAATGGAGTACCGATGATAGTTAAGAAGACAAAAAATTAGTTTCATCCAACGGTCACACTTATTTTTACTATCAAAATGTGAATGGAATGAGAAGCAAACTGAATGAATTCAAGTCCTCAATTACTATGTCTAACTTCGACGTTGTCATATTGGCGGAGACAAACTTGTCAGTTGACGTTGACGATGCTGAGGTATTGCCTAAGAACTTCTCAATTTATATATGTGATAGGTCTTCACTGAGCAGCTCTAAGTCTAGTAAGGGTGGAGTAATGGTGGCCATCAGGGATGCTATCAACTCAACTCAACTCTACTCTGAAATCTATGATATTGAGCACCTTCTTATTGAGCTTAAACCCTGCAAATACACCTCATGGCTCCTAGTAGCTTGTTACATCCCTCCTCAGCAGCCTCCCTCCAGATACAATAGTTTGTTACAGTCAATAGAGGCACTAATGTCAACGGGGCGAAGATTCGATGAGGTGGTTGTCGTGGGTGATTTCAACCTTCCCGGGATTGATTGGAATGGTGTGTCAACTGGTACGCATTCCCCAGCGTCAAGAGTGGTACGGTCACTGATGGACTTGTTTCAGCTTTACCAAGTCAATCAAATCTATAACAGCAGAGACGTCATGTTGGACCTGATTCTGAGTTCTAATAAAGATATTAATGTATCACTGGAGAGTGATAATCTGCTGCCGGTCGAGGAGAGACACCACCCACCCTTATCCTTTGAGATCCACTACCGACTTATCAACCAATCTCATTTACTCAAAAGACACATATATGATCTGAAAAGGTGTAACCTTATGAATGTTCATCGCTCGTTGTTAACTACTGACTTTCATGCAGTACTGTCCAACTCAGACCTTAACAGGGCAACAAATTCCTTTATCTCTACAATTTCCAACATAGTTAAGGCTAACTCGCCAGTAAGAAGAATTGGCTACTCTCCGTTTCCTAAATGGTTTTCACCTTATTTAAAAAACATAATAATAACAAAAAAATGTTTACATAAAAAATACAAGCACTTTCCGTCAGCATCAAATTATTCCAGATTCGCTAACATAAGAGGAAGGTGTAGGGTCTTGGCTGCCTGGGTTTATCGCCAGCATATACAAAGGGTTGAAGCTGGAATCCCCAACAATTTCTGTTTATTTTGGAGTCATGTCAATTCCACAAGAAAATCTTCGTCTGTGCCCTCTCAGATTGTTCACAATGGAGTCGTTGCTGAGGAGCCTCTTGCGATGTGTGAAGCATTCAAGGACTTCTTCTCCTCGGTTTTCACGAAGCCTACGGGGGTCTTTATTCCAAGCGGATATTACCATCTCGGAGAAGGAGTTGCTTAAGAGTTCACCCCTGAAGAAGTATTGGAGAAGCTTAGAAACCTTGATGACAAAAAGGGCTGGGGCCCTGATGGGATTCCACCAGGTGTACTCAAGTACAGCAGAAGCATCTTGGCCATTCCAGTTTGCCACATATTTAATACTTCACTTGCGATGGGAATTTTTCCTGAGGCGTTCAAAGCAGCCTAAGTGGTCCCCATTCATAAATCAGGACCTACTGACATCACCTCAAATTACAGGCCCATTTCCATTCTCTCAGCTTTATCCAAAGTTTTTGAGGATCTATTTCTTGATCGAATAAGATTTAGGATTGCTCAGTTAACCTGTCCTCAGCAACACGGTTTCTCACCAGGAAGGTCGACTCTATCAAACTTAATGTTACTTCAGACTCAGGTGCAGAATGCTTTTGCTAATGGCAAACAGCTGGATACAATATATTTAGACTTATCCAAGGCCTTTGACACTGTTAACCATGCCTTATTACTCAAGAAAATCTCTGCACTTGGTTTCGATAACATTTCAATTCGTTGACTGTCGAGTTACCTTTCTGAGCGCAGGCTTGCAGTGAAGTTTGCTGGCTCAATATCCTCTGAGTTTATTTCACTTTCCGGTGTTCCCCAGGGCTCTATCATTGGACCTTATCTCTTCGCACTCTTCATAAACGATCTTCCTCTGAATATAAACAGTGACTGCCTAATGTTTGCGGACGATGTCAAGTTATACTCACAAATTACTCATGTTGCGGATTGTGAATCACTCCAAGATAGTCTTCATGGCGTATATGAATGGTGCTTAATAAACAAAATGTCACTAAACGCCAAGAAATGTCATTTTACCGTTGCACTTCGCCTATAATGTACAATTACTTGTTGCAAGGAGAAACCATCGCTAGAGTAAATGAAGTGAGAGATTTGGGAATTACTCTGACACAGAATTTTAGCCCTGAGGGTCACGTTCATAATATCTGCTCGAAGGCAAACAGAATGCTTGGTTTTATCTCCCGTTTTTCTAAACATATAACAAATATGGTAGCCCTGAGGACAATATACTGTGCCCTGGTACGCCAGATTCTGGAATATGGAGCGACTGTTTGGAATCCACACCAAAAGTACCTTTGTGATGATCTTGAACGAGTTCAGCGTCGTTTCATCCGTTTGGTGGGTGTCAGAAATGGATACCAATACCAACAAGTACCAATTGATGATATGTACGCCAGACTTGAACTGGAACATCTTGATACTCGCAGGACTGTAGCCGACTTAGTGGTTCTCCATAAGTTGGTGAACGGTAAGATGGTTTGCCCGGACGTCCTTCAACTCCTCAATTTCAAGACACCATCCAGCACTCGTTCCAATGACCTCTTCATCAGGCAACACTATGGCACAAACTATGCAGCAAACAGCACGGTGGCTCGCCTGCAGAGGGCCGGCAACAACCTGCCTATAACTGTCGACCTGTTCCATGATGGCGTGAGATCATTGAAGCGGAAAGTGAAAGGTGCAGTGCTGCCAACGTAAATGCCTCCACTTAATATCTATGTTTGTTCATTTTCTCTGTTAATTGTATGTCATAGTTTGTCTATTTACTATTGTTATTTTTACTGTTTGCTGTTTTGAAACACTGTTATGAATATCCCTGTTATATTATTTTATAGTTTATTATGTTATTTCTGTTATTACTGTTATTAAGTTATTTCTGTTATTATGTTATCTCTATTATTATGGTTTATTTATTGTTGCGTTCTTTCATTATGGTATTGTTATAGTTTCAAAACATTTATATACGTATTTATTCTAGCATATATCATGCCTTGCAATAGAGTATAATATTTCCTTTCAGTCTTTCACATGTTTAGTTGAGGAAACTTTTTTGTTTAGGTTAAGTTGTAGTTATTGATCTTGAATTATGGATCTTGAATGTAAAAATGGAGTGTGTCCGTTGGAAATAAATAAATGTAAATTGGTTTTTGACCGTTGGAAGGAAATAAATAAATAAGTCAGGAATCACAACCTACATGTTGTTTGTCAACTTCACTAACTCTATAGACATGCACTTAATACAAAACACTAATCATTAAAACTAAACTACGGAATACAGGTCACAATACGTCTTCACTCGTCTACTGACCACCTACGACTGACCATAGGGACTAGCCAATGGTAATCGTGACGGCTGGCTAAAACAAGATGGCGGAAATACAAGGGAAGGGGGACAGGAATCGGCCCTTTCGTTATTATTGGTTCATGCGAGATGAACTTCTTCAAACCATATTGTGACTCCGCATTGGTTTATTACAAATATCCGATCCGTTTGATACTTTTGGTTTTCTCTTTAGTTCATTTTTTAGAATTGGCAACCAAAGCGGCCTAATCTCAACTGATGGTTGACTGATTAGTTGGTCTGCCAATTTAATGTATGTTGCCTCAATTAATTTCCTTTTGAAGAAATGTGGTTCCCGATGTATTATGTGGGCTTCATCCCAATTCATATGATGGTCTTCGGACCAACAATGGTGTGCAATTTTTGACTTTTCTGTGAGACCCTTTCTCGTGTTTTCTTTGTGTTCTTTTATCCTTACGTTTAGTGGTCTTTTTGTCTCGCCAATGTATTCCCTATTGCAGCTACATTTTATACTGTAAACACAGTTTTTGGAATCCTGTGTGCCATTTTTTTGTTTTGTTTTTACGAGACTTTGTCTAAGAGTGTTGTGCGTTTTAAACGCGGTTCTAATGTTGTACTTTCTACCTACTCTTCTAATTTTCTCCGATAATCCCGACACATAAGGGATTGACATAAACGCAAATTTATCACAATTCTGTTTTTCTGACTGAAGAATGATTCTTCTGGTTCGTTTGCACTTATTAATTACTAATTGAGGGTATCCATTGCTTCTGTGATCCGATTCAATTTTCTTAATTTCTTCTTTTAGTCCATCTTTACCTGAGCACAAGCTCTTTGCTCTATCAAACAACGAGTAGGCTACTCCTTTTTTGACAGATTTTTGATGGTTGGATTGATAATTAAATATTTTCCTGTGTGTGTTATCTTTCGAAAAACAGTTGTCTTAAGGACATCCCTATCTCTTAATACACACACATCCAAAAAGGGAAGCTTGTTTTGGACTTCCACTTCCATTGTGAGGCGGATGGAAGGAGAAATACTATTAATGTGATTCAAAAAAATATTTAATTCAATGTCTCCATGAGAAAAATAACAAAGGTATCATCCACATACCTCCAACAAACCTTCGGTTTGAACTGAGCTGAAGCCAAAGCTTTTCGCTCGAATTCCTCCTTAAAGATATTGGCGAAAATAGGAGACAGTGGAGAACCCATTGCCATCCCCTCATCTTGACGGTAAATTTTACCCTCTAACTCAAAATAATTGCATTGAGTGCAAAGTTCTAACAGTTCCATAATTACTGGCACGGGAAGTTTAGTTCTATCCTTTAATGTTTGGTCTTCTTTGACACGTGATTTAATAATTCCGAGAGTTTCTGGAACTAGTACATTTGTAAATAGACTTTCGACATCAAAACTTACCAGTTTGTCAGATTCAGTCAACTTTAGGGATTTTGACTTCTCTACGAAGTCCCTAGAATTTTTGATGAAAGAGTCAGTTTTTCCTACCAATGGTGTTAAGATGTCCAAGAGGACTTTAGATAATTCCCTGCAAGGTGAATCACGAGAACTAATGATGGGCCGGAGACGGATGGTAGGTTTGTGTATTTTGGGAAGGCCATACATATGGGGGATTTTGGAGTGGTGAGGAGTTAATTTAGATCTAAATTTGTCTGAAAAAAATTATTTATGTTTTCTTAAGGTGTTTGCTACTTTGCGTTCAAATAAATCAGTCGGGTCTTTATTTAAAACTGTATATTTGCCAGTATTTAAAGTTTCCGCAATCTTTTCTTTATACGCTACTGAGTCAAGTACCACAGTAGCGTTGCCTTTGTCGGCAGGTAAGATTTTGACCGTGTCGTCTTTCCCAAGGATCGACCTGGCCTTTTTCTCCTCTATTGTCAAATTTGGTTTTGTGGGAGGAATTTTTCTGAGTAAAAGACTGGCCTCACAACGAAACCGGTCACCCTGTTCCTCAGGTAACTGTGAAACAGCCGACTCGATTCCAGTTACGAAATCCAGTGCCTTTACCGATTTTTGTGCCACAGAAAAGTTTAAACCCTTGGATAAGACTGATATTTCCGCTTCATTCAAGATTTTTGAAGAGAGGTTGATTACATTTTTATTATTTTCATCCGTATTCACGTTGCCATCCTTGGGCAAATACATTTTTTAGGCCTAATTATTTCCAATTTGGATATTTTCTTTTTCTTATCTGTTTCAGAAACTTTTATACATCTATTTTTGATGCTTTCGAGAATGTTGTTGAATTCTGTACCGATCAGTGTTTTTAATTCAGTTTTTTTACACTCAATACTATTTTGGAGGAGGCGTCTTTCACGATGATGATATGCAATTCTTTCTTTAAGTAAAGATTTAGAAGCTGAAGGCAAAATTTTACTGGCTTTCCTACTATGAAAAGGAGTTTTTAGAGTTAACCCTATAGGCATAAGGTCTTCAACCTTACATTTATGCAAGAAAGTTAAATGATTAATGTGTTTTGTTAACTTAAGATGCAAGCTCTCAAGGTCTTTGATTTGTTTACTGGTTCCGGGTCCGTACCGAGAATCAATTCTTTGTTTGTAGGTTATTTTTGACGATGGAAGGATTGTGAAGGAAACAGGATTTTTCCGGACATTTGCCATCGTTCAATGAAACAATAAAACAGTAACACTACGTTTCGAGATCTGCAATCTGATCTCAGGTAAAGAACTAACCTAATACATAATTTATTACAAACCAGGTTAAAATAAACAAATCTTACTAAAGCGTTATGGCACGCCTGTCAGGAATCACAACCTACATGTTGTTTGTCAACTTCACTAACTCTATAGACATGCACTTAATACAAAACACTAATCATTAAAACTAAACTACGGAATACAGGTCACAATACGTCTTCACTCGTCTACTAACCACCTACGACTGACCATAGGGACTAGCCAATGGTAATCGTGACGGCTGGCTAAAACAAGATGGCGGAAATACAAGGGAAGGGGGACAGGAATGGGCCCTTTCGTTATTATTGGTTCATGCGAGATGAACTTCTTCAAACCATATTGTGACTCCGCATTGGTTTATTACAAATATCCGATCCGTTTGATACTTTTGGATTTCTCTTTAGTTCATTTTTTAGAATTGGCAACCAAAGCGGCCTAATCTCGACTGATGGTTGAGCGGTATGTTTGTACCGCCGATGTATTACATTGCATAAGAGCATGTTATACTATAAACACAGCTCCCTGAGTCATATATACTAATTTTCATTTACTTTTACAAGACTTTTTTAAGAGTGTATTTTGAGCAGTTACGTTATTGCATTTTCTGCCTACTTTCTTAATTATCTCCAATACTTAGAGCAAATTGCAGATATGTTTATTTTCCTTTTATGACTCAAGGAGTTTCCTTTTTTCTGTTGTACTTATTATGGCAGACTTTCGGTACCCAGTTTGTATAAGATATAATAAAATGTTTTTAATTTCTTCTTTTAACTCATCTTCGTTTTAACACAAGCCCTTTGCTCTTTCAAACAAAAATATGTGACTTCTACTTTTACAAATTTATATGGTTCGACTAAAAGTTTAGATATTCGATTTTTTACTATATACTGTTGTCCTAAATGCATCCCATTTGTTACATACATTGACAAAGAGGTGTTTGTATTTAACGACCAGTAATGACATCTTTTAATTGTTTTATTTATAGACTAAATATTATTATGTACCTTCCTAACACACTTTCCCACAATTATCGCTCTTGCAAGTTCACTAAACCCGGTCTCTGATTAGCACCCAGCTATCTAAAACACATCCCATTGCTCAGTCATATGATATTACATTTGTATTGTGTTATGCTTAAATATATATTATTAATATTACAATACAAATCTTTGTTAAAATTTATCGATCACAAGTTTTAAGTTTTTATATTTTTTATTCTATTTTTTATATCAAGTTGCAATTATATAGCTTCTTGGCTATTTGTGTTCTACTCCTATATTGTTGTATATTGTTACTTACAATCGTGTTAGGTCTGACAGTTTAACATACATATAATGCTAATGCATAGTAAGAGTTCACATTTGAATATTACTCGTCAGCGTTTAGTGTTGTAAAGTCGTGGAGAGTTTTCGTACCGCAAACAAGTTTGTATCATCAAAACACTATCGGAAAATTTATTTAAAGTAAATTGCAGTTCTAATAAATGGATACAGATGGAAATGTAATATCCATGTGTCGGTTTAATTTCGTTGTGTTTGTTCACCATTGGTAAAACATGATTTATATTTCAGGAAACTGTGACGTTAAAACTTTACATTGTACCTGCTCAGATTTCCAAAGAGGAGCGGAGGTTATTGATTTCGACGAACTATGAAGTATTGTGTATTATAGGCTACAACTTCAACAACTGTTACTGAGTATCTATCTGATTTTTAACAGGAAGGTACACGTCATCTGAGTATTAAACATTTTAATAAACCGCTTATTATATTCAAACTCAAACTCAAACTCAAATTTCTTTATTGACAAAACACAATATGGTGTCATACAATGGCGTCATGTACAAAATAGGATTGTTCCATTCAACAAATAAAAAATAATACTAAAGTAGTCATATTTTAAGAACAACAAGGTACGGTACATGACCATAACAATAACTTAAACATGATCATAGGTGACCTTTCACCTTAGACTACTACTATCGTTGAGGAAGTCCCTGACTCTGTAGTGGCACTTCACCTCCAACAAGTTCTTTACCCCTTTAGCAAACGATTTCCCGTCACCTTCTGCCTTAAGGGTTTCGGGAAGAGCATTGAACAACCGTATACCACTAAACCGCAATTGCCTTTCAAAGAAACTGGTCTTGTGTGGAGGGATCTGAAGGTTATTGGAATGTCTGAGATGGTAAGTGTTGGAGTTGTGGGATTTTCTGAACAGGAGGGGATTTTTATGGATATAAGTGAGACAACTATGGATGTAAATTGATGGAAATGTGAGGATTTTGTGTTCCTTGAAAAGAGGTCTGCAGGATGATCGGCTAGGTTTGCTGAAGACAGCTCTCAATGCCCTCTTTTGAAGTTTAAAAATAAACCCCTTGCGCGTGCTTTCACCACCCCCCAAATCCCGTATTGTAATATAACTACTCAAATCATATCAACCCTTAGAAAGGTCAATATACATATCTTTACTTCTACATAGCGTACATTTAGATTAAAAAAAAAAAATGTTTAAGTTTTATTACTGATCTAATTTAATTAAGATTTGTGGACCTACTGTAACTCATAAAAACAAGTCCTTTAAAACTCACTTAGATTTCTCACTAAAAAGTATTTATAATAAGTAAAAAACATACTTTTAAAGAACCGAAATTGAAATCATAATTATACTCATCATAGATCTGTAAACAGTGTTCAGATATAACATACAACACGGAATTCGATATTGGAACAGAGCTTGCATGCATTTCTCAGTAATTCCATCCTCCCTGCACGGAGGAAAGAAAACAATTAGGCGCGCTTGCGTATACCGTAAAATGGCGGTCAATTGCTATGAAAACTAGTTTCAGTACGTTAATAGGTGACCAAGAACTACGAATAGAGCATAGATGTTATCTAACGTTCAGTTAATATACTAACGCTTCATGTCACCTATTTAAGGAACTATAATAATTTGTTTCGCGCTATATTTCCTGTTTTATGCGTAGGAAAGGATCATTACAAGTTTTAATACTCTGAACAGTTTAGTATATATTTACGTTGAGTCTTATTTCTATTAACGTACTATCATAGCTTTTGTAGGATGATACAAATTTTCATTTAAAAATATGATTTTGAACTGAAAACATAGCTTTAATAGAAGTTTTATTCATTAACCATTTATTTACTGTTTGTAGTTAGTTCATTTTGTTTTATAAGGGAGATTATGATCTGATTTTTGTAATATAATAAAAAGAGTTAATTTAGTTCCTCCTGCTCGAAAGTGGTTAGATAGAAAAGTTTTGTTCAATGGTCCGTTTTTAGTAACTAGCGCCTTCGTGCTTGCAACGATTTATCATAGCTGCAGATTAATTTTTCCGCAAATGATAATAAACAGTGAATACGGAAATATGTTGTACACTTAGAGAACAATTAAAAAAGATGTTGATTATCTATATGATAATAACATTAATTTAATCAATTCTGGAACTTTAGTTTAAATGGAAAAAGGTAAATTGAATAGAAAATTGGATAGAAATTAACTACCAAATTAAATATTACTATTGTTTGTTGAAAGCGTATTAATGTAATATGTAATATCAATGAACTACCAGAGCCTCATCTTATTTTAGACATGAAACGTGTTAATGTATTTAGGAAACTAACTTTAGATGTGGATTCTGGGGATCCTGAAGCCGTTAAACTGAAGTTGTTTGTGTAATATGCGGCCATTGACATTAATGTTTGTAACCATAGCCCTTCCATAATATAATGGTCTAAGTAACTGCATCACTTATGAATCACCTGTTGGTTTATCTGTTACAGGCTATAACGGATCGTTAACCGTACAAGGTACTTTACTTTTTAGTTTACTCAATCATGTAGCGTGGAGCTTTAGAACTATTTAACAAAACACATCGTTAAAACTGTTATATGAACATTACCCGATCTTAAGCATCTGTACAGTATTTTACTGAACCAATATTACTAGCTTGTTAAGACAATGTCGATATTGTGTTCCCGTACGAGCTGCAGGAGGAAATCCTCCGTAACTCTACCTTGGCGGTGATTTCTTTCGATAATTTGTAACTACATTACGTTTTTACTGGCCGAAAGAGAGAACAGGCCCTCATGCTAAGACGATGTTAGAGTTTTTTCAGGGGTTCTTAACCCATGAATATACAACAAGCTTACGCCTTACAGTTGCTTCCCTCGCAACCCACCTCCCGACACTTAAAGCAGGAATGTGGCCGAAACCAAAGAAATGGAAAAACTTGGTCACTTCCTGGCTGTTCTCAGAGAACACGCGCTTTCGGTTGTATAAAGATACCACTGACCTTATCTGTAGAACGGTACAAATCCCTTCGATCTCCTTGATGAGCCTTGGTTTCAGTAGGTTCTCACGAAGCTTTCTTACCGTATCAAGCGTACGAATCCACCTGACCCACTCAGCGATTTGGTCCACTCCTGGCTTTGATTGGTCGGACCGTCCGCATCCACTCAATAGTTTTGGCAATTATATCAAGGTATTCTCCCTCGTCCTGATTGGTGTCTTTGATGTATCACTTGAGAACCTTTAGATCAGCTAATTCTTCCTTAGGGCTTGCAGAGCCGTCGACGCCTCCTGAGAGGAACTCAACAACCATAGCAACGCCCTTCCCACCAACGTCAGGCACTACATTCTTAGGGGCGAAAATATTATTCAGCCCCTGTACTTTTAATTTCTGGGTTAACGTTCCTACCCTCAGTGAAGTAATCAATCAAGGCACTTCATGAAGGGATTCGAATTTACATCAGACATCAGAATTTACCAGCAATTTATACGAAGTTTAAAGCCAGAGTAACCAGGAACGGGTGAACCCTCGAACAAAACATTTCACACTTAAGTTCTCGGAGGCCTAGAATCCATTTTACCCGTCTAGGAATATAAATATGTTAAGGGGCTCGTCCTGTGTAACACAGAGTCCGACCTCTGCGTCCATGTCACGAAACCAAATCAAACACTGAAGGCACTGGTCCTTACCCCTCATCGACAGAAAAAATTCGCACAACCCACTGCCAGGAGACTCCCGAAGTTTCACCCTGCACGGTGGGCACTTTCAACCCTATCGTAGACTGTGCTGATCAATCTTCTGATAATCTCCCTTGGGAAGAATAAAAGGATGGGGGAAACAGTGTAAAGAGGCAAAAGTTAAAGAAATGTTTAAATATAGTTACCAATGTTAGAAATATAGTAGATAAGCCGAGAGTGGCCAGTATCGTGGAACTGAATTTAGAAAGGAAACTAAATAAGATCCCACGGAAGGAGTATATCATAAGAAAGTGTAAATGACGGCATACTTAGCTTGGGTAACCCATGGTCAGTGTGCACTTACTCACAAAAAGACCCCTGGGTGCAGTGCTGAGGGAATAAAAGATACATATTATATCGAATTAATTGGCAATGGCCGGTAGTGTATGTCACATAATTATATGTCTAAGCCTTAAGAACATTTCTACTTATGGTCTTAATGGTAGCACAGTAAAAAATATTTGTAAACAAACAAAAATTGAAAACGTGGTATAATCATACATGTAGGTGGATTATATATCACACATTTAATATGATGATAAAATGAGATGTAGATGAGTTTCGTACGGCGGTGTGCAACGACTGAACGGAGTTTATAGTAGCCTAACCTAAGATATTAAGGTATCCTGTGTTTACCATTATCATTGCCGTCAGTCGTTCTCACTGAAATTACTTTTAACTTTTCTTTGATTGTTTGCATTGGGCGGGGATCTTTGTATCTCTGCGTAAACGAAAGACTGGTTGCCTCTAGTTTTTAAGGCAATCAGGGTATTTATTTTGTAACCATTATAACTTGAACGTCGCTCTCAGTTAATCTCACTCCGTAATATCAATAGAATATTCTCAACAAGTCTTTAATAAATACAAGGAGGTTTAATGTAGACCAAATTGTAAGCATAAGTATTCTTGTATACCTAAATTATTAATAGTATAAACATTAACCAACTATTGATATTTCATGTACATTTTTAAAATGTAATACGATTTATTTAATTATATAGAATAAATCAATTATCTGGTTTAGCGATAACGACTGTAGTAAAAAGATGTAGGAGTGGTTGTTGTTCTTAAGCGTAAAGAGTCCTACTCCATGACGTAATACAAAAATATAGTAGGGTTAACTAGTGGATGTTACATTTTAAAAAATTTAAATTTATTGGTGATAAAATGGCAAGTCATATTATTTATCACACGTTACATCTAGTATCAAATAAATTAAATTAAAATTCAATTCAATTTGGGAGGAATTTAACCAGATCTAAATAAAAGAGGGCCTCGTGCAACTGTTGTATACGAAACGATTTGCAATTCAATTCCATTCATTCTGAAGGATATCCCCCAGAAGGTTTTTGCTGCTAAATAAAACAGTTATATTTTATTTTCACATTACACGCCGAATACTGAATTAAGCTTTTTTCAGATCAAAGAAAAATTTACAAAATATAGAAAATATTATCTATAAAAAGTTCCCTGTAACTAGTCTATTGAATGTATTTCGTTAAAAGATAAGTAAATATTCTAGTTTTCATCAGGTGGAACTTACAATTTTGTATAATATATGTTGGAAAGCTGAATAATCCATATCAATAATAATTTAAAACTAAGGCGAGTAAAATATAATCCAGCTTTAAACTTAAACTCTGTTTCAAGTTAAGTTAAGACTACAGCTTGTAATTATAAAAGTTTAAGATACCATTAACAGAGAGGTACTTCAGCGCCATTAAGAGGCGACACATTATTCTCAAATAATTCTGTTTACCTACTCTAAATACAGCTTCAATTAAATAACACTACCCAAGGCAAATACAAAGCTGTAATAATATTGGAAGACATATATTTTGCCTCCGGGTTATGTTAGAAAATAAATAATAAACTTATTGTGGAGAAGATATTTCCCTATACACAGAATAAAAAACGTTGTTTGTATTTTGTTTGTAAATATATGATATATCCCAAATTATAACACGGTTTCTTTCATAATAGGTGACTAATATTTAACTATTTGTGCCAGGGAATCAACATATTAATAATAAAGAGAAATATGACATTATTGCGTTCGAATAGTTTTCTTTACTTTCTATTATATGTATTGGTTTCATAGAATATATTTTCAATTTGAAACAGATTAAAGATGCAGCACAAACATTTAGTACTCTTATGGTTATTATTTTTATCATGATATTGGTTTATTTCAAATTGATAAAAAAACAGTAACTGAAGGTTATTACTCTCGAGGACTAAAATTACTTAAATTTTAATTGATAACCAGTAATATTTTATGTATAAACAAATATAAATTATTATTGCACTTATTATTTTAGAGAAATTCCCTACTCAATATAATGTAAGACCTAAGTTTTTTGTTGTACAATATTTAGAATAAGGATTTGACTTAGTTAATTATCTAGGTACGTAAATAAGAGGATTTAAATAAAGGGTTATATTTCACTTTTAAGTTACTAATGAGTTATAATGGGGATGAACGGTTGATGATACATAATTATATTTCAGGGTTCAGATTATTTAAAAATAGTGAATTACAATAATTTATAACACCTGCACTTTACAAATATTTTCAAGATCAAAATATTTAAGAATATTATATTAGAAATACGACGACTTAAGGTGCCATAGTCAGTCAGTTCGTTCTCCCCAGTGTAGATTTTTTATCTAACCTTGTTTGAATTTACATCGTGTCTTAAAATAGCAGTGTTTTTTATTATTTGTTTTCAACATTTAGATATATATCTTTTCATCATATTGCTGTTTTATTTCGTTTTTAACAAACTCGAAAGAGGAAAATAGAAGATGAGAGCAGAACGTTTGCAGAGATTTATTTATGTGTGGTAAAATGTAGCATATCATTTGCTTGAACTTTGTTTTAATGTCAAGAAAGTAGTAGACTTTGTCTCCCTTTGATATTTAGTAGGTAATAATGTTATTTATTCTGTAAAAGCAACCTGTTATTTTCATATGTCAATGATTAATTTCAATTAGGTATATATCATATCTGAGATTGTCTGTAATATAACTTTTGATACAGTGTCTCTTGAATATGTGTCCTTAACTGACGCTGCTTGTGTTAACTGCAGGGTCAGTGTTCGTAATATCCTGAGCACATTCGGCAACTCCCTACAGTAATATACGCTATGATTGCATCATTATAGATTACCAATAGTAACAATGTGGTATATTCCTATGTCAACGGTAATTTTCAGTTTGGTATAAAGCATGTCTGGCAGTTGCTGGAACTTAACTTTCGATTGTCTCGTGATTTATATGATCTTAACTGAAGTATTATTTATGTTCATAATATTATATTTATTTTTATGAATAGTAACATATTAATATTAGTTTACAATAAATTATGCAAAAGAATTAAAACTCACGGTTTTAACTCTATCCGTATTATTTAGTAATCAAGTGAGCTATAATGTGTAATGAACCAATGTTGCTAAATTTACACTTGAATATAAGGATAGTAAAAACCTTAAATCCGTAATTTAGCCATAGGATTAGGAGATTCCTTTTGGTACTATCGTACTCTTTGTCAGACACTTTTAAAATGTCAGTTAACTATGATTTAGGAAGTCAATGATACCACGCTACATCTGAGGCGAGTACAGCATGAATATTAAGAGCTTATTTCCACTTGCACTCTAAGTGAATTGAATCCATATATATATTCGATCTTTGACACCCAAACAAATGTAATTATATATGGACGTTTAAATATGGGTAAAAATTAAGTAAATACATTATATCGTTAAAAACTGTAGTTATGAAGTTATGCGGTTTATAAGTTTAACACCTAATTTTTAAAGGAGATTTTTAATATAATTAGATTTGTGCAGAATTCAGCAATGTCTCACCTATAGAAAGGGAACTGCAATTTGGTATCATTACAATTTCCCGTATAAAATTCTAGACAGAATGGTCATTGAATCATTTATATAAAAAACCTCAGCGGACAGAATTATTCCGTCAGAAGCATATTTTTCTTCTTTACAGTTTGGGACAAGTAGTTAATTTATACCTAAAAAAATGAAATATTGCATATAGGATCAAAACGCTCGAGCTAACGTCACTAGCCTTGACGTATTGAGTAGCATATTTCAGCGTACATAAACGCAAAGGAAACATATTGCTTATATGTAATGAACCAATAGTAGACTTGATTTGGGTAAATGAATAACGGAGTTCGTAGGGACATTTTCCGAAACTGCAATGTCTGTGCATGTTAGTCTGAGTTAAAATGTTCTGCTAAGGGAATTTATATATTTCAGCTATCAATTCGATGCGTCCTAGGCAGTTAGAAAAACAGTTCCATTTAACCATTATTACCTTCCTATGTCATATACATCATATTCTGTCCTGGTAATAAAAATATCCATAAATGTTTAAAATTAAAATAATAACTAAAAGTAACCGAATAGGATGTATTTTTAATTATTTGAAATTAAGAGAATTAAAAGAGGATACTCTGCAACAGGGTAATAATTATGAAATGTTTATAAGTTCCTATGGTATCTTCTCTAAAACATAACTTTACTAATCACCATAATCATCGAGGCTAATCCACAAATTAAACCCTTTTAATCTTTTACTGACTGCCCTGATTAAGATAATAAACTCTTGCATGAAACTTCTTTAGCTATTTATGAATATGTTATTTCTTCATTAATATTCGATAAAACCATTTAAGAAAAAGGGATAAAATTTTATATTATCTTACTTCATAAAATTTTTTAATAAATAGAAAGACCATAATTGTAAACCCTTTAGCAAAATCTAACTAGTAACGAGGCAAATGAATTTAGGTTACTAGTTAATATTATATATATATATATATATATATATATATATATATATATATATATATATACACAAGGTGTTTGAAAAGTCTGGGTACGGCTTAATATTTTACAAACCATAGCAGATAACATCTATAAACTTTGCACAGTGTCATATGGCTATGTAAACTATTTTTCCTTGCTATTTCCATGACATGCCAACCATGGGGGGACGTCCCACAGAGGAAAACATGGAAATCTTAAATAAAAGCATGTGTTATTGTGTTATAAATTTATGACATAATATGCTAATTAAAAGATTCAGTGAAAACACATCGGTTAGTAGAGTGAAACGCCGCCTACCGCATCAGAATACGACGATCCAGTCAGAAATGGCAGCGCATAATGTACTTCACAATATGTACCTAAAACAACCCGCCATTTCTGATAGGATAAACCTTTTGAGATGCGGTTTGTGGCATTCAACTCTACTAAGTTAGCTTTTTCAAATGAGGTATCACTCGACCCATGCTTTAATTAAGCCGTACCCAGACTTTTGAAACACCTTGTATATATATATTAAAACATATTCAATTTGTAAGAAATTTTACTAAATAGGGTAAAGTTGTATACAGCGGTATAATATATTTACATTTTGTTTATAACATAGTATTTTATACATATATATATATATATATATATATATATATATATATATATATATATATATATATATATATAAGAATGCGTCAATATTATTCATTGATCTAATTTTTTGGGAATAAGAATGACAGAGTAACAAACATTACCCATACACCACATATCGGTTTAATACAAGAAATTATATCCAACCTAACATACACAATATAATTTTCATAAAACCTCAGGATACCTCACATTATATAATGTCAACATCGTAATAAAACTTAAATATTGATGATTTACGCAGCTGTTTTAAACAAAATTCTGTATATTTTAAATTAACATTTATAAATATGTTAGATACCAGACTTAACAGTAGAATGATAGAGAAAGGAAAAAGATTTTGCAGTTAAAAACATTTTATTACAACACCAAAAGTACATGAAATAATGTAAACGATTTAATACATTTCTTATATAAATTCTTTTAGTGTTGTTAATTGCAACAATGTAAATATTTTAATAAAATAAGTTTTAACGAAAATTCTATATGTTTCTAAATAATTTTTATTATTTACTTAACTCCAGAAATATATCGGCAATTCTGTTGATGATCCTTCCTAATGTATGATTTGTTCTCGTAACATAAAGCATTTACTATCATCACATCATAACATTACAAGCGAGGTAACCCTTAATTAAAGCTTGAAACCTCATTCAACGCTTCCTTAATTAGCTTAAATGAAATCTACTTTTCCGTTAAACTTGGAGGAATGTTTAATAATGAACGTAACTGAAGTTCAGAGTAATTTAAATTGCAAATAACTAAGTACTAGTTTAAATGCAATGCTTTAATATTACAAAATTCACACAAAAATGTACTAAAGTTTACTAAGGTCAGCGGTAGTACCATTTGTAAAGATATGTTATAGAAAGGTCCTTTTCAACATAATTTTCTACATCGAATTTGTAAAAATGCAACCAAACATAAATTTTTTTTACAAAATAAAACCTAAGAAAGTGGAAATGTTAGTTTCATAAAAAAGATTAAGGGTAGGTTTATTTATCTTATTTCCTATTTTTAATTCAATCATATTCCGAACTGATAGAATTTTTATTAGTAAGTGTTGTGTCATATCTATCATGAAATTTAAAGCATAAAATTATTCATTACGTGGCTAGGAGAATTGTAGAAAGCAGGAAATTTCATGCGTGTATGGTTTGATGGACTCTGATAACAATTTGTATATGTCTTAATTGTTGTACTTTAAAATTTTGCAGATTTGTTTTATCCGTTTTCTTAATGCTTACTTTTGTTCAAAATAAAGACATTTCTGTTTTTGTAATGAAAATATTCTTATAAAGGATAGCAAAACAACTGGATTAACAAAATAACAGAATACATAAATAAAATTTGCGTATCATGCATAGACAGTTAAATTAAATGCGGTTTTATATATTTAAACCCCATGACAAAACAAATTATGTAGAGTACTATTGAGACTCGGTCAAATAACTTTTAACACCCGCTTTGTAATTTGCATCCATTCATCAATCGATAATTACAAAACCACTCCAAACCGGAGTATTGTTGATTGATGTAATCTGGCATATGTGTTCAATGTGTATCAGAAAGTAATATTTTTAGTTGATGATCAGTTGTGTGACGTTTAGAATATACAGGGTGAATATAAAGTCAGGACCCCCCCTCTACTTTTTTCTATATTTAATATAATGAGATGTCCATTGGGTAGTGGTGCATTATACTAGAAAGGAAGTTTCATTTTATGATATTGAACATTTTTTGTGTCCCCCAAAAATACAAAATTTTGGGGGCAACCCAAAAATTTCAAATGTAAACTCCTATCAAGTGACCCCTCATTTTAAAGAGCATGAAAAAACTTAAATAGTATTGAAAACCAGAGATCGCTATCTCTTTTCCAACAACATAGCCAATAAAAATTGTAATTAAGTCTTTACACCTACATTTATTCTGTTTGAGTATAGTTTCCGTCTGCGTGGAAACAGGTTTATTGGTTGTTTGTGTTCTTAATGAGTGAGGCATGCAATGGAAGAAGAATCCAATGCTAGAAAGTAAACTGATAAGGAGTTTATTGTCAATGAGTGACTGGGCTTTCCCGGTTCAAAATACAGTTAGTAAAAACTAGTCCATTCTTTGTTTCAATCTTGCGAGAACAGGTCATACTATGACAGTAGTTATTATCTTAGTGGATCATTATTATGCAGTGGTATTGTGTGGTTACTGTTCCGTGAAGTATTTTGAGAAGTTTTTATGTGTTTTAGTGTTGTTACAATAATTTATTTAGATGCATTTTCGCATTGTAAATTTTAAATAATATTATCTAATTAATACTGATTACGAGTAAAAATGGCACGTGGTGACGAAGATAAAGTAGAAATGACATTTTCTTTCTGGGCTTCGAATGAAAATTATCATGAGGCAGAAAGGCGGTTTAATTTGGCACATCCTGATAGACCTGTGACAAGGAAGTACTTTAGAACTTTAGTAAATAAGTTCTTAGAATTGGGTTCCACTAATGATGCCCTACGCTCAGGTCGGCTTCCTTTAGGCGGTGACAAACAGTTTGAAATTGTTGCACAATTTGTTGAATATCCGCAGCAGTCCACCAGATTAGTGCAAATCTTTGTGACGTTTCCCAAATGTCTGCTGTAAAGTTATTGAAAAAAAAAAATAATTTTCACGCTTATAAAATTAAGCTTATCCGTGAGTTAAACGAAGACGATACAGACCGTCGTCTACAATTTTGTGAAGAAATGGAAGCACTAATTTCTGCTCATCCATTGTTTGTTCGAAACGTTGTGTTTAGTGATGAATGCAGTTTTTTTCGTCAATGGAGATGTGAACAAACACAACTGCAGGTACTGGGACACATAAAATCCCCATGTTTTCCGTGAATCTCGCACCCAGTACACAGACAAAATTAATGTGTGGGCTGGAAATTTTGGGAATCACATTATAGGGCCATTTTTTATAATTGGGAATCTCAATGGTCAACTGTATTTTGAAATGTTACAAAAATTAATTTTTCCTGCAATAAATACTGTTATTAAGGAGAATAAACATGAATTTGAAGAAGAAATCATTCATTTCCAGCAACGTGGTGCCCCACCACATCGTGCTGTACGACATTTTCTTGGAACTCAGCTACGTGGTCAGTGGATTGGTAGGCGTGGTGTAATAGACTGGTCTGCACGGTCTCCGGACCTTACACACATGGACTTTTTTCTATAGGGTCACATAAAATTCATAATTTACAAAACACAAAAAGCAAACCTTGAAGATTTAAGAAACAGGATTATTGATTCTTGTAACCAAATACCACCTCAGACTTTCCAAAACGTCAGAGAGGCGTTCACCCTACGCTTGTATCACTGCCAAATAGTAGGAGGGCTTCAGTTTGAACATTTGATTTGACTTCGTGACGTGGTGAGTTATAACATTTTTTCTGGTAATACTGGCTATTATTTCGGATTAGGAAAGAGATAGCAATCTCTGGTTTTTACCAATATTTAAGTGTTTTCATGCTCTTTTAAAATGAGGGTCACTTGATAGGGGTTTACATTTGAAATTTCTGGGTTGCCCCCAAAATTTAACGTTTTTGGGGGACACAAAAAATGTTCAATATCATAAAATGAAACTTCCTTTCCATATTGCACCACTACCCAAAGGATATCTCCTTATATTACCTGTAGAAAAAATTAGAGGGGGGGGTCCTGACTTTATATTCACCCTGTATATGTAAGTGACTCTACGTGTCGCATAACAGGCTTTGATACAATTTCATGATACATTTTAAATCTATACATGAACTCATTCTCAAAATGGCGTCTGGTTTGTCTGGTGTGGACACATAGACAGAGAAAATTGCGCATAAAATATTTATACGAAGATTAAGGTACCAAAATACACAGTAGGATAAGTATAATCATACTACACATTCTTGTATATGTGGAAATGAAATTTCAGTCTGTGGATAAAATCTGTCTTTATATATCTTGCCACATGAAAAAAATGTTCAAGATATGTTCAAGATCTTTATGTTTCATTGCAGTGAAAATAAGAAATACCAAAAATATCCAGGTAAGCTAGGGATGGTACTAAAGAAAGAAGAAATGGTACTAAGAAATCTAAACTTGTCACAAAAATATCAAATGTTAAAATCCGATTTTACTGTACCTAGTTTGTTTCAATATATTTATTTATTCTAGTATTTTCACGTTGCAGCCATGGTTACGTATGAGACTTATGTAAAACTAATCGTTAATGTTCATCTAAACCTAATGAAATGACATTCGCCAGCACCATACTCAGTGTTTCCTGTACATATATGAAGACTAATGATACATTTCAATCTTATATAGGTAGTTTCTTTTAGAGATATCGTGTGGACGGACTGACAGATAGGAATGAAATTTGTTTACCTCTTAAGCGAAAGGCTTCGCCTTGCTCAGCCAAAAATAAATATTTTTACGTAGTTTAAAAGAAGAATAAAGAATAATTTTACTAAAATATAGATTCTTTACAACACTGTAATACCTGTCTGACGCATAATTAGAGGCAAGTAATCCTGTCAGTTACAAGAGTATGAAGTAGTAAGGCATATTGTTGAGAAAGGGGCGCTAATGGTGGAGAGAAATTAATAACTGTGTTGTGAGCAAAGATGCACCGCGATCATTAATGCCATGTCCGTCACAAAACGTACGGTAATATCTTTCATTATCCAACAAAAACATTAAAAGGGTCTGCTTACGGATTTTGCTTTTCTAATGCTGCATGCATACTTTAGATAACAAGTTTTAAGAAGCTCAAGTAGAACGAGTCACTTCGTCAATTTATGTTTATTGACTCAATTAGTTTCTTAGCTTATTGTACTGTAAGAATAGATGTGTCACAATTGCTTGCAGTACGTACACAACCTAATTAAGTTATGATATTCAGTAACACAATAACTGCAAATATCACAATTATATAATAATCCCGCTAATAAATAAAATAATAAATTTTATTTACAAACATCTGAACACGTCAATGGCTATCAATGTTTAAATAAACAGCTGGTTTAAAGCCGTATGTAATGATTCTCAGAGCTAAGAGCACACATTAGACACATTCACATTCATCGTCCACTTTAATCCACAAACAAGCTTACCCTTTTAGACACGCTGCGTGTGTTATATAAAGCTTATTACCTTCGGTACACTGTACATATCTTGAAGGAATATCCAACGTATGTATAAAATAAACACGGAATAATCTTTACCTATTAACAGTTATATATATCGCAGGTTAAAAAACAAATGTTTGTAGCGTGCGGTTAACCTATAATAATGAAAATATATTTAGGTTGAAAAACATTATGAATATTATCCTTACTTGAAATATGTAATTAAAATCAATTAAGTCATACAACGTATGCATTTATAAATACGAAAGGAGTGACTTACACATCAACACCCACAAAAATATGAAAAAGAAGAAACATAAAATGTTATCTTATGTTCAAGAGGTGCAATAAAGAAGTATTTTTCAATTTGACCTCAGTGCCCCAACATACTGCCCCTCTCAAGTTGTGAGCATTAACAAAATGAAAGCATCGCAGCAAATACATATGCTAAACTTTAATAAAATGCTAAATCACTGTTACCATTTTTAATATTTTTTACGTTTGAAGATTTTAAGCTAGAAATTAATCTCGAAAAAAGTACTTTTATTAATCAAAATGTTTTTAAGCATCGATAAGTACAGAGGTTTGCGCATCGAGATTGGAAGATTTAATAAAAATATAATTTTAGCTGTAAACTTTAGCAAAAATTACGTATGCAGTGCTTGATCAGTTTTGAATTCTATATGTATATAAAAGAAAAGTCCCTACTTACTAACATAATGATCACGAATACTTCAATTCTTTTAATATCGCAGAAAGTATAAATTCTCTACAGGTAGAACTCATAATATAAATACAAAAATTTAGAATTGGCATAGAGATCAAACACTTATAGAACTTTTAGAATTATGTACGCATATATTTTCTTGGTTGGAACCACACCAATGCAGACGTTCCTACAGCACCAACAATACTATAGACTTCAGGTATATTATAACGGATGGACGCAAACGACATAAATTTTTCAGACCTACATAAATATTAGTTAATTGAATCGGGACAACAATAAACTACTACTATGGCTTCAGGAAAATATTAGACTGGAAGTATATTACGATCGTTGAAGGTAGAAGGTAGACGCTTTATAACTTAAGGAGCGTAAGAAGAAACAAGGAAAACCGCGCGAAAACCGTGTGTATTTGTGTGTGTGTGTGTGTGTGTTGTGTGTGTGTGTGTGTGTGTGTGTGTGTGTGTGTGTGTGTGTGTGTGTGTGTGTGTGTGTGTGTGTGAATATAATTGATCCGAACCAGAAATGCTTCTTCATATGCCAAACCTGAAATAAGAGCCAGTGGAAATATATTTTACCTTTTAAACTCATAGTATAACACAAATATTTCATATGAATCATAAAAATATATAATTCGGATTTTAGGTTAACATATGGCTAAATCATAATACATAATACGTGATTCAGACTAGCATACTAAGATTACTACAAACGTATAAATTCTACATTCTAACCTTATACATAAAAAGTGTTAATTCAACTCATAAAACATTATGGAATGTTATAAACTATTTATTTATTTAGTTAATATTCAAAAGTGTTTTAACTCTCCAATTTTAAGGAACCTTCAAGTAATATTTAAACTTAAAGGTTACTTATTCTGAAAATTATAATGAAATGGGTATAACTTCAAATGACGTGAGTAATTTTTTGGAGTCTTTAATAAGTCATTATGAAGGATATACCTATGACTTTCATTTTTAATGGGAAATAACGAGTAAAGCCGCGGGTAACTACTAGTTCAGATATAAAAGGCAAAGCAACTTTTCCTCCAGATTAAAGAAATGGTACAAAACATACCGTGTTTTTCTTTTACTTGTATAGTGGTGAGCATTCCACGGCCCGAGAATGACTGTATCGCCACCAGTAGAAAATGCTTTTGTCATAATTAAGGTAAAATTCATTCATTCAGTACCATAGGAAAAATGTTTTATAACCTAAACTGAGTGACACTTTACAGAATCTCTGATAGAATCCACAGATTGGATTTACATGACAGTTTTTACCACAATTTTATCTTTTATCGACAGGGCTAGTTGAGTCAATGTTTTGAAAATATTAAAGTCTGACAGCGAAAATCCATAAAAATCAGAAATAATTATGATAAAAATCTTTATCTCATTTAACGTAGCTGAGGCATTATAATGACCTGTAAGTTCAATATGTTTTGAACGTATTTAATACATTTTTATCTTTAAAAGATAGTGTTTGAAATTTGAATAAACTTAAAACACTGTTAAAGAATCTTTTTATTATCATGAAATATCTGAAAACACTATTCAATTTTTCATACGTGATTTATATGAAAAATTAAACTGGTATCGTCATAACTCTCAGTTGTTTGCTAGAAAATAGTTTGAAAACTTGGTAGCTTAATCCCTTAAATTTCTAGAACTTTGAATGAGATCAACAACCATTGAATGTATTAATATGAAAATTCGTACTCAATTTTGGGGGGGGTGGGGGGGGGGGGGGGTGGGGGGGGGGGGGGGTGGGGGGGGGGGGGGGTGGGGGGGGGGGGGGGTGGGGGGGGGGGGGGGTGGGGGGGGGGAAAAGCTATATTTTTTATATTTTATGCGGCACTAATTTTATTATAGTGGGTGCCACTCCATCGAATTTGGCTGAGCGTTAGCATACATATATTTACATTGGCCGTATGAGTAAACTTGATGGTAACGAAAAAATAGCAGAACCAATAAATTTGTAAACGAACTGAGTACACCCCCTATGGGATTTTGACATGTCCAATATTATCACATTAGTTTATTTATACAGTATATAATAATAGTAGAGTGGAACGCTAAAAGTAAAATGTAAAGAATGAACTATTTGACTCAGCGCACTCTTCTTAGTACACTCGCAAACCTCACCAGACTTTTTATTATTTAACCACTGCTATGAAACCTAACTCAATTAAAAATTGTGAATATGTAATGTGGCAGATACCTCCAATAAATTTATTTTCAGTAAGAGAAATGTGTCATTTGTGTTTTTGTTTATACTAAGACAATAAAATATATTGTGAATTTCACCTCTGACATTTCTATACACAGATATACGTTAACACATTAACATTATATACTTCATAGACTAATTTTCAATTTATTTTAGTGCCCTGGCTTCAAATAACTGTGTGTATTTAAGTACGATTACTAGAATAGTTAGTACAGTTAGTACAGTTGGTTATATTAATATACTATAATATATTCTGGTGAGCAGAAACATTCTTTGAAATTTCCTGAAAAGATTACCACTATAGTGTTTCTATATAAAGAAGGGGTTAGGGCAATTAGTGAACGGCACGTCGCCAACTCGTGGTATTGGTGTCAGTCCTTGAAAGCCGAGCTTGGTATGAACTGGTAGCACTATAATAAATGATACACCTAACTCTCAAACACGAGTTTACATTACATTTTGCTACTGTGGTTGGCTTTATTTCTTTAACTATTTATTGGCTGGGATTTTAGCAAAGCCTATCATTAGAGAAGCTGTACACTTCTGCCTGTATATCGAGCTTCTTTTCCACACGATATGGCGAAATCGATATAACCTACAGACTTCAAATTTGGCACGAAGCTTTATTTCTACATGAGCAACACACAGTTTGCTAATGGAGCATCACTCCTTGGGATTTAGATGAGCATTAGCAAACATTTCGTCATTGTTCTTATGAATAACCACGTTGGCAAACAAGAAAAAAGTTTAATAAATAGATTCGTAAACAAAATGCATAGACATGTATGTGTGATTTGAGCATGTGTAATATTTACTCGTAGAGTAATTTCATTCAAACGAAATAATGAAGTAGAAAGTGAATGTTAAAAACCAGTGACATGATTTTATTTTATCGTAATCTACCGTTGCAGTATTCTCTCTAGTTCGCCAAATCTTTTATCATTTGAATGGTAGTATGAAACTTAGCGTGATAACTAAAAGTTTAAATGAATTATGTGGAAAATGGGATCTGGAGAAAGATTTCATTCGTAGACTTTCAAATTTTTTATGAAGCTTTATTTTTAAATATAAAAGTTCTCCTGATTTCCAATGTAAAATATATATATATATATATATATATTATATATATATATATATATATATATATATATATATATATATATATATATCCAATGAGGATATTTGATACAAAATATTTGATTTTTGGCAGATCTAAGTACAGAAAATAATTGCTTTAGTATGGATACATTAAAATATGGGGAAAATATTTTATAAGATAAACGTCCAATGTTGAAGAAATAATGTTGCAATGATATTAGTAGGTATGAAAAACATTCACCATTTATGTCGCATTGAGAAATTATTTTTATCTCAGAGAGTTGAATTATTTTAAGTAATAAGAGTGTCATTAAAATTGGACTGTTCTTGGTACTCTCTAAGTACTCTTAAATTTGACACAGTTTTAGTCTACAAATTCAATTTATGAAATCAAGTATTTATTACTAGTCCTGCTCTCATACGCTAAAGATCATATCAACTTCAAGTCAGAATATAAACCTGTTCTGCGCTATAGGACTTACCTTACCTTATGCATTTGTGTTGGGGGTTAAGAAATCTGTTAAGTGTGACTGGAAAATATTAATTAAATTGACGCATACATTTAATTATTTCAGGTACGAGTGTAATATCAATGAACGCTGGTCATGGAGGTATTAAAAGTTATGTAAAAAAGCACAACTTCTATTTGAAGCTTTCCTTATTCTCCAGTTCAAAAGAAAAATACACAAATTAATAGTAATAGTATCTAATTTAATCAAGAAAGAACTAATTCACTGATATTACGTTCCCAAAAACCCACGTTCTTATGATTTATTAAATAGTTACAGTAAACATGTAGGTAGATAATTATAATGCGTTGGAAAAGTTTACTTTTTTTATTCAATGTCTCAAAAATATACATTTTATTATGCAATATGTTGTGAAATGAACTTAAAGTTTAATTTAGGTTACGGGTTTCATTCATACGACTTTCGAAATGAAGAATATAGTTTTCATATTTTAAACTAAGGTAAAAAAGCATCGGAATGTATTAGTGTAATGTTTTATTGGATAATAAATAAAATATTGGAAAATTTAATTACTTTGGACACGGGTTTTACGTAAAAAAGGCAAGTAATTTCCCTTAGCGTGGAGTATTAAATTGAAATGATACCTTTTTTACTCGTTGGTATGAGAAAATCACTCCTGTCAGGTACACTAAAAATAATTAGTCATTAAACCTTTTTCTGCTTTAGGAAACTACAGGTTAATGAATATTCAAATAGACAAATAGTTTTCACTTTCATTATGAGATTTGAAATTTAAGTAACAGTAATGTTTTAGTGCTTACTCATTTTCAATTCAAGCAGGATCTATTATCCCAGGAATTAAATCCAAGATACTTTTATACACTCTGATAATTATGAGAAGCTTTAGTATTTTCCTGATATATTTCACTCAACGTGTTCATTTTCAGTAACTTTTTCAAATGGGTGGAGAATAATTAAGTGAAATATTAATTTGAATCAGTTTATCAGTAATTATTTGAGCCTTATCAAGCCTATAACTTCAGAGGCTACAAGAGGTTTTTCTGTATACTGTCTTACTGCGATCGGACTTACAGATTTGAAGTTTTGGAGCAAACGAGAAAATATAGATATGATCTAGGTATCAGAGACTTCTTAGGTCCAAAATGCGTACAGGTACAATCTCTCTCTCTCTCTCTCTCTCTCTCTCTCTCTCTCTCTCTCTCTCTCTCCCTCTCTCTCTCCCTCGTCTCTCTCTCTCTCTCTCTCTCTCTCTCTCTATGTATAATATATATATATATATGTTATATATTAATTTGTTCAACAAGCCAAACATAAATATAGCACTGGATATATTATAGACCGAAAGTATATTACAACAGCCGTACCTGGACGCATATATATGTAGAACTATGAATCGTACTCTGATCAATGGACATTAAATTATGGTGTAAGGGAGATATCCTTATTCAGTCTATGCAACATTTAAAAATAATGTTTATTATAGTGTTATCAAAGGTCAAACAAATTTTATTGAATTCTTGTTGTTTAGGACTGTAATCTAGGAAAAAATGGTTCAATGAGAGATATTAATGTTCATTCCTATGTTTTTAAACCGCTGTAAAAAGCATATCAAAATGTCAATGAAGCCAACCAGTACCTACCGTATGTGATAATTCACAGCTTTGCTCATTAAGGTAGTTTTTATTACAGTGTATGTATAGTATGTCAAATGCATTAGATGATTTAATTCGTGGCGCAATCTTGAGTTTAAATGAGATAATAACTTCGCCTTCGCTGTTTGCTTTACACTACTGACAAAGCACTGTACACTTAATATGTTTAATATTGTTACGTAAAGATAATATTGTTGAGTCTCTTTCACGAATTTTAGCTGAAAGTGTCAAAATCTGAAACAGAAAATGTATACGCAGGTTTTAAAAGCCTACTTTGGTAAAGAATTTCAGTCTCAGGTGTTGAGAGAAAACATTTAAGTATCACTGCCTTATTACTAGGAATAAAAATATTTAAATAACCTAAATCAATGCTTAAGATTACAATTAAAAGTTTGTACATTTAGTTAAGATCCAAAATTTATAAAAGAACCTACTTTCGCAGTATATTATTAAAAATATCACCATACAAACCGAGTAAATAAAGTATTATCAGTAAAAGTGTTTGTTTGCGCAACTTTAGTAAAATTTAAACCTGTTAGTTTACTAGTGCCCGGCCTTTTAAAAAATTACTATGAATGTTTTTATCCTAGCCTCCGAAGTTTACATGTTATCAGACTAATAACGACTGATGTGGGTGCATCTTCAGTGACACTTGTTACTGGGATTAGCAAAGAACACTTCCAGTACATCAAAGGCTAGATAGACTAACCGTTCATCTTATCTTATAAATAAAAATGAATGGCGAAATGTGTTGGTGAGCGCTAATCTCGATAATGGCTGGACCAATTCGGTTAATTCTTTTTGTAAAATGTTCATTGAAATCCGAGGAAGGTTCTCAAAAAGAAAAAAGTTAAGAAAAGTTACCTTGAATATTTTGGAATTAAGAATAATTGTAGTTTTTTACGTTTCATCATTGAAATTAAACTGGTACTAAACAGCTGTTCACACCTTCAGTTTTATGTCGACAAATTGGCTGAAACATCTGTTTACAATTAACTTTGATTAAATATTAAGTAAACAGTGCTTTATCAGTAGTGAAATGCAGATAGTAAATAAAAAGTGACTATAAACAGTTTTTACTCCAGGTCGCGCCAATGACGAAAAAAATGGAAATGTTTTACAAGGAATGGAAAAAATGCTTTTTGACCGAAGTAGGTTTCCGAGACATTTATAACCAGAAATGCTCCTACACGTACAAAAAATCATATAAGAATTAAGTTAAACTCTGATACTATTTACCACAAAATTAAATAATATCTACTTGATGTACCTACAGTTTTAAAACTATGCATAGGACGCCATAATATTACATCATTAGTGGTTTTACTAAATAATATAAGGACGTCGGTTTTAAAAATTGCAAGCGAAGCCGCGGGTAACAGCTAGTAATTATAATGAAAATGTGGACATAAATTAGCGATTTCTTTAACAAGTTAAATCATTATTAGCTCCCCGGTTCAAGACAACCACATATTAAATTCTGTAGGCTTTACAGAATTGTAATACATCTTAACAATAAATGATCTTAAAATGAACTTTTAAACGCGTTTTAGTTAGTGTAAATGTTTTTCAGAATAACAAATTTTAAACTGGCCTATTATATCAACTAAAACGTGCGTGAATGTGTAGGATTATGTTTTAAAAAAATGCAACAAACTCAGCCAGTTTATAACAATACACATATTCTAAATGTAGAAACAATGTCGACGTTGTTACAATGTAAATGCAAAGGGTGTACATTCGTGTTCGCCAAAGCAGTGCACGGCCGTTTCTCTTCAAAATTGCACACATGAGTTTCATATAGACGGTGAGAATGGACGGTAGGCACTGTCTATTGTTACTCTCTAAACTGTTCATTGTTCTTGAAATTTGTATGTCAGTTTTGTGTCCGGTGTTGATTAATGTTACCAAGAGCAATAACACTTAAAGAGTGAAGAATAGTGTAAAATGTTCCTTATAAATTATAAATATTTGTAAAACTTCTTGATAAACTGGGGTATTTGGCTATACTTGGGAAGTTTGTTTTTGACAATGGAAGGAAACAAGAATTTTCCTGGACATATGCAACGTCCCGGAAAGATATGCAATGTCATATATTCTTAAGTAAATGACTAAGGAGAAAGTTGCGACACGTTAAGTCAGGAACCACATCAGCCGTGTTATGTGTCTATTCCATGCACACAAACTTTAAGACATACACTTAATAAAAACTAAACATTAAAAACTGAACCTTAAAATAAGACCTAACTTTGATATAATAGGTCTGCACTCACCGGCCAAACCAAATAGACTTGATAATAGATCTTAAAACGTTGTGTTACTCACTTTATTATATTTCTGAAAGATGGCAACTGTCCGGAAAATCGTGCTATCTTCACAATGCCTTATATGTTTGAATGCGGAAATTGTTGCGAAATAATGTTGTCTCTATTGTGACTTTGGAAACAGTAGATCCTTTATTTTGGTTTACAAAACCTAAATAATTTATAAACAAAACGCCTTTTAGCTTATACAGATTTTCTACAGTTTTATATGAAACTACAAATGCTTAGAATATATTAGGTCTTCTTTCATACGATTATGGGTGTTAGTAAGCGTTCGAAAAAACACAACAGTTCAGTTTGGGGATCAAAACACTTATATAGTGTGTTTGTACTAGTTGTACAGGACGATTCTGATTATAAATTAGAAAAACAGATTATAAATGTTTAGAAATTTAACAGTAAAATATTATAAGATATAATAGTAAATGTTTTTAAACTGTTGGAATTATTGAACAAAATTCAAGAACCTTGGATACTTAATAGTAAGTAAATAGTTGTAGTAGTCTTAACTTATAAAATTAAAATAACAAAACTACGAAATTCCAGATAAATACTACTTTGAAGTCATTTTGGGAGCTGTATTAGAGAGAGCGTTTATTGAGGGTATAGTGTATTTATCGCAATCAGCATAAACTATATCTTTAAAGAAGCCGTCGTGTAGCAATGAAATGAAATACATAGCAGAACCTAGGATTATCCCAATAATCATAATATTAACTTAGAAAAATAGAAATTTAACTGTTAATATTTCCTGGTTGCTCTGTTCAGGTGTAGCTATTCTCGAAGGTAGTAGTTTGAAATTTTCTTCTAAAATATTGATGAGATCTTATTAAAGCTCTGAAAACTATGAACGATATCTCTCCGGGGACTATGATATATAACACTCTCCCCCACGTTTCCTCCAGATTTCTAGTAGATCCTCAGTTTTAAAGCAATGCAGATACTGCCTGTGAATAAATAAGACGTGATATAGTGCAAGAAGGAAATTGTTGTGATATATAGAATTTGCAATGAGGCTTTCCATAGTCTTTAAATACATCATCATTCAATGATTCTATACAATTTTTACGGTTAATTTACGTATGACTACCAATATCAACGAAATAAATGTCTATTTTAAATGGAATACACTGTAAAACGTTACTTGACAATGCTAATCTATTAATGAAAATTTATCCGTGATAATTACCAAATGAGGAAAGGATGCATGAATCATATAAAAGACGTTCTAAGAGACCAGACATGAAATTTGTATAAATTAAATTGTATAGTGTATTTTAAAGAGACAATTCCATGTTATTTCCTATAAAGTGTAGACAAAACCTTAAGTTTCAGCGAACCATAACATTTAATACTCTTTCCTGAGAGACATTTCGTTCAGTTTTATAAGCAATACAACGTTATTTGCCTATAAAGTTAATGTAAAACACCATTTAAACGAGGTAGAATTGCGTACGACTGCGCTTAACTGTACTGCAACTTCTAAAGTTTCACCTCATTTATGTACTTTACAATTCATAAAATAAGATATATTTAAATTTTATTAACAAATTTGAATTTAAAAAGGTTTCAATGTTTGTAATAGTAAATATTATTGTTATTGTTATTGCAAAGTGATATTTTGTTGTTTATGTCTGATTATAAAGTCACATCATAACCAGAGTGACCATATTATGTTAACATGTCACTATTAAATTGCTACTGTAACGGTTTGTGTCAATGTGAACTAAGTCAATCAAGAGTATAATCAAATTAACGTTAATACTCTTATTGGTGAATGTTATAACGAAAATAAACAGCACGGTATACATAAAACGGATACAAGCTTTACCAACAAACGTAATCCCATAGAAAGTATCAGAGGCGCTTTGTTTGTTTACACTAGTTGATATAATATTCCTATTTTCAAACAAACTGCAGTTTTAGATAAACCGATATGTTGTGTAACATGTCACTGTTATTTGATAAATGTTATTACATTGCTTAAAGTAGATTCTGAACTCTACTAATATTAGTATTAAGAATGATAACATTAATGCATGTATTATTTTGGTAGTAAGTGTTTGGTTAACAAATACGTCAATGATATTTATAGAAAAAAATTCAAAGTGCTAAAAATATATGGTCTACATTTTTTTTAAGTGGACTTTATGGTTCTTTTTAAAAGTTGAAATTTACTTGAATTTATGTAAGCATTATGTCTAATGCTGAATACCAATATCTTTGTTTCAAAAGTTAGTACAGGCTGAAATTGTTATATAATATGCTTGCATACTTATCTTACCCTTTGTTACATAATCAAATAGTTATTTAATCTTCCATGTTGCATAGATAATACAATTGCAAGAATTCTCTGATTATGTTTTCCATTGTCTTTCACAACAGAAATGTCATCAGTGAATAATTATATTTAAACTGCACTTTTCATGTATGAGTGTCAAGACCAAACAAGAATCAAAATGAGGCATGACTGGCTTTTAGTGGCTATTGATCAAAGAAACTTAAAAGGTCTTTAATACAAACTTATCAAACTTATAAAGTAATTAGTTTATTTCAGTTAATAATTTAAAAAAAGTGTTATTAGTTTTTAAAACAACCTTTTGTTATATGTCAACATGTATTATATTGTAGGTATTGTATACATACATGTATTACTATTTATATATTATTTTTTATTCGACGATTTTTTACAGTTTAACAAAATATCCTGATTAGTTCAAAGTTCGTCCTTGTTCGCCTTTCATAAATTAGCCTGCGTCACAATATTCATAAAAGGTATTGAGTTTATTTTATATTTAAAAATGGTCTCATGTTGTAAATGAAATAATTATTATAATATATTATTTATTTAAATCCACCTCTGGAATAGAAAATAACGGTAAAGTGGCATTCGAATTGTTAAATAACATTAATAAAACTTTAATACGTTTTAATTTAATTAACCAACTAGGATAAATGAAGAAGTCATAAAAACACATTAGTTCTTAAAATAAGGTAAAAATGAATGAAGGAATAACTCATTGTAAGCACATAAAGTGTATATAAATCCTTTAACTTCCATTAGGCTGAAAGTTAGCACTCAGGCTTCAAGTATTCTTGTCGTTTGATTCTCATTCCGAAATACTTGTTATTTCGTTTAAATCAATGAAACTGTGTTTGTCTGACATAAATGTAAAGCACCATTTAGCCGAGATGGGAATCTGCACTTTACCAGAGAGTAAATTGAAAAAGTTTCTTACCGTCGTTTACTTTTAGTTTACGAGAAGTAAGTTTACAGTACATGTTATGGCCCATTACCTATACTTAAATTTTTGATAAATTGCTATTTGATAGATTTTCGTAAAGCTACTTTAAAAGGAAATAAAAATAAAAATTGTTAATAGAGTCGAGTGGGACAGAAATCAAATTTGAACAACTTGATTACACGGAATACGTCCAAGCAGAAAGACACTAATAGAAGACTTTTATTTTTCATTTATGTGACATAAAATTACATATCTATTTACAGGAAATAACTGTAATTAAACTTATAGGGATTGCATATTCAAAGGAAAATAATTGTTTAAGTAACAGGGTTTTCGATAAATACGTGAGAATTATCACAATATTTAAATTTGGTAAAATATTACTTCCCTACTTATAGGGCTTAAAGTCATGCAATTGATCTTACTAGTGGTACCTTGGTCGTAGTCTTGTAAAAGTTGAAAATGTAATAAATTCTATACATTTTTAAATGCGTTTATATAGTTTGCAATATTCATATGTTTACTTTTAGAGAAATAAATTGATTCTTAGTTTTGCTAAAAGAAGGTGGAATATTTGGGAATTACATTTGAAATACTGATCTGGAAATTGTCTAATATTTTAGTGAAAATCTTTATACTAAATTTTGAAATGATTATGCTGAACACAATGATTATGGTGTGATTAATTGATTATAGCTAATAGGGAATTTTAATATACTTATTGGTAGTAGTAGTGATTTAATTACATAGACTCTATTATCAAGGATCGTGAACAGTTTTATAATTGTATAAATACCCTCATAAGTTTAACATTAGAACTTTGACATTCTATGGCGCAGAAGTTCTATAGTCGGATGTATTTCAAATCCATAACAGGAATGTATTTAGTGTAAGAGCTTCTGATTTTTCCAAGTTTGTAAATAAAACAGCAGTTTCAAGGCCTAAAAAATCACCGTATAATTTCCATTTTCAATCCGAATTCAATCGAAAAAATCTTACCGTTGAAATCTTGACTGAAAAAGACAATAAAGTATGTAAAAAAATGTAAAAATCCATCATATTCATCATAACTCTAAATTAAAATTTGGAAAATATTAACTGAAAAGTGTTTTAAAATAAGTAATGTTGATTTCTGGAATGAAAACAATTTTTGTTTTAAATATGAAAATCTCCTGAAATGTTATAAAACGTTTCGTTTAGTAACATTTTTGTTACAAAAATTTAAATCATTTTTTAATAATAAAATATTCTTGACAAAAATTTCAATTACACTAAAATTATCAAAATTTTCAAGTACGAGTTTTATTATTTTAAGTTAATAATTAGGTGAATCATACTAAACTTATCATAATGTTGTAAAATAGAAATGTAGAAGTGCTTTAAAAAGTTTTTATTAATAAATAGTGTATCAAAACACCTTATCTATCAAAATACTAAAGAAAAACAAAATTAGGACCTAGTAAGCAATGAAAAATTACAAGACATTGCTAGCGAATTGTCTCTTAGTAACACTGATATATTATCAAAAAAAGTTGGATAGCATATTAAGAAGTTCAAAACATTTCTAACAGACTTGTTTTGAAGTACAAAATATATTAAACTCTTATCTGTTCAAAACGGTAATAAAAGAACAAAAAAGAATAAAAAAAATTATTGATAAACTCAATAAAGTTATGAAAAAATATGACTATATCTAAACAAAATATTATCTACGTTCAAAACATTATTATCTATAACAGGTATGTTACAGAATTTGGTCTAACAAATTCAGATGAAGGAATTGTTAATATTTCTCCATATAGAGAATCTCAAAGAGTTGTAATTAAAAATTTTCTTGGAGACATGTTGTAAGAAGTTACAAATATTAAAGGACAAATAACGATAAAAGTTTATATGAGAGAAAAATATTTAATGATTAAACTCAAACTAAGGGAAACTATTTATACAAGGAATCCGGATGGACCTTAAAAATGTATATGCATGTTAAATTTGCAAAATTAATAACCAACATGGATGAGGAGTTATAAACTGTGATACCTTTTGATGTGTGCAACTCCCACGAGAAATCTTTGGTTGCAAAGCTACCTACTGCTATTGAGGCAATCTTCATCACCACGACCCCTTGTGATTTTTAGATTTGCTTGGTTTACCTTCCATCACCGTAATGAGATGATATAGCTGCGTCAAATTCAAGGATACAAACATTTATGAATATTCCGATGAATGAAAAAAATATTAATTTAGGAAAACCAAAAATAAAAAAACAAACCAAAAAATGTGTACAATCCTTAAAATAATCGATTAAAAAATTAAAAGAAAACAAAATGAATAAGGAAATTATAATTTAAAAAAAAGTGGAAAGGCAGTCATAGGACTGACCGACCAAAGTGACTACTACTTTACGGGCTGTGAATATATATTTAGAAAAAATACTTTTTATAAGAACGAAATGGCTGAACATATCTACGGAATATTCCACAACTCTTCACCATCCCATGATATTATAGAAGCATTTTAAAATATACAAGTTATATTATTGAGTATTTTGAAAGATTATTTCAAATTTTTGGCCGACAGTGAAGGAAACTTATCTTACAGGGAACATAAAAATGGTATTTCTGCTGTTTGTCCTCATGATATGTCGTAAACGAACTGACATATAAACTCCATTTCTATATAGGCAAGACTGAGATCTATGATGGTGCATGTAACTAGAAGGCAGCGCGTTAGCGAATATTTTACATTGGCACTATGAGTACTATGATGACAGCAAGAAAATCGCAGAGTAATATATTTGTAAAAAGGATAAATAATAATATTCACTTTTGCGAAAATGTAAAATATATATCCTAATTATCTGTAAGATATCTCAAGAGATATTTCATCTGTGTAATTTTTCCTGAAGCGTAATTTATATAAAGAATAGAATGGTTTCCATGATGTTGTATTTTTATGTTTCGATTGGGTTGAGCGCCATTAAATCATACGAGTCACTGGGCTGAAATATTTCTTTTGCCTTCAGGTGGATATAAACATTTATTTTCTGTTTGACTTCATCTCTGTACGCAGATTGTCCTAACAATAGTTTTTTCAATTTTGATTTAAAGTCATCAAACCTTGTCATAGCTAGGCTATGAATACAAGTTAATCGGAAATGTCCGAAGCCAAGTGCATGTTGATCTGTAACGAGTTACCCAAAAACAAAACCTAAACGTTTTTACGTTACCACACAATGAGGATTTTATAAAATCTGTACGAGGCAAACACTCGTTATTTTAATACTGATTGTGTGTACGCTATCGTTAGAAAAAAGCCTCTGATGAGTGTATTGAAGCGGAAAAACGATATCAGTGCAGGAATAATCAAGCACTAACGAGCAGAATATCTGTGCAGTATAGATGAGTAAGCAACGTTATATTGTCTTATTGTAATAGGTTATTTATCTGTTACAGTCCTTGCACTATCTTATGTTGACTTGGATAATATTATTTTATGTATGATAAAAAATACGAACAACACTCAATTTAATTGTATTAGTTACACAAAGGATAAATTTTTTTGTTCTATTACAAGAAGCTTAGAAAATTGAACCTAGTCCTTTTTGTGCTGCTTCCAGTATGACAGGATATTTTGAATGGGTACGGTTAGAAGTAGGGGCCGCCTCCTGTCGAGATTCACGAGTAAAAGTTTAGGGCACTAATATCAAGTCATGTCCCTAGGATGAAGGGGAAGCCAGTCTTGAATCAGCCTCTCCGGTCAAAGCAGGCAGGGAGTGGGACACCCTTATGTCTTTGTTGGCAAGAAACTTGGTTCTTAGGGAACAAAAGCCACCAACTCCAACAGTCATCTCCCACAGTACACTAGATCTATCGAACTACTCTTGCGACCACGAATTTTTTACATATGTGGTAAGTGATGTTGCGCTCCTAGACCTCCATGAGGTTGCCCAGGTTTAAGTGACATATCGGAGTTTGCTGTACCCACTGTGGGATTAACTGGAAGGTGTAAAATAGCCAGAATGAATCCTCCTGGGGAAGGTGTAACTTATGCAATGCTATAAATTGAGGCACGTAAAAAAGTGAGTGAGTGCTCAGATTTTGGAGTGAGAGAATTAAGTTGCTCAGGTAGTAAATATTTGAATGTAAACAAGTTTTATGTGGTTTCAACCCTAACGCCAGACTCTACAATCGCCCGGAAACGGACCTAAGCACATCTTGTCTGTATGAACGTTATTTTTACCTGTGTAATAAATACAATTAAAGGCACTAATGATTGTTTCTTGCTAAGCAGTAATAATTTTGATTCCATGACTCAAATGATTTTTACTATATTATTAATATTTGCATTCTATAAAATCATGCCCCACCAAGCTGACCCTTATTTGTAGCTTTATTTGTATGACCTAAATTCTGAACTATAAGCTTGGATGTGCGTGTGTTTAATTTTGTAAATACGTAGGAGTTACTACTGCGTATTTTAAATTGATTAACCACTTTCCTAAGATAAGCATTGTGGACTTTAGTTAGTGGATCTTTATACTTCGTCAAAATACGATGTTTTCACATGATCGCATTATTTTATAGCTTATTTTCTTAGTTTAACGTTAGTTAATTACAACAAGATTTAAATATATTTAAAATGTCACTCAACTGAAATTGAGTTCATTTGATAAACGTTATAACATAAATGATATATTGGAGTATTAAGTAGGCATGTTGTTTAGAGTTTTGAATCTCAGTAAGTCAATAATTATCACATAAAGATATGTTTCTAAATCTTTGAAAATTATCTTTCCACACAAAGAACGGAAGAAAAAAGCTTTTTTATATTCTATTTGGTCTTCTTGGCCAAATAAAAATAAAGGAAACCAGGGGATATTTTCAAATTCCAACAAAAGCATTGTACGATAGTTTTTTGTATTCAAAATTACACGTGATAGTTCTTTTTAACGATACAAATGTGGTTTCAATAGACCGAGCAATTTCTCTTTATAAAAAAAATTATCGTCTATTGTTACCTCTTATGTATCGCAAAAATGGAACTCTTGCGTGTAATTTTGAACACTAACTACTGTACAATGCTTCTAATCTGCAACATCCTGCCCTGTTATCTTTTTTTATTTGACCAATAGAGTATACAGTAGAATAAAAAGTGATGTATCTGCCCGTTAGTGTATTGAAAGATTAGTTTTTTTATATTTAAAAACAAATTACAATATACTTTTATTGTTAACTACTTAAAACTCAAAACCCAAAACAGCGTGCCTACCTATTACTTAACTTTAAAGATTCTGTTTTAGAACTAGTTCTTTCGCATTGATTATTTAAAAAATTCCTGTGAATTTAAATAGTTTCATTAAATAGTTTTCAATTTTGTATTGTGGAATTATAACTGTTATCAAAAAACTCAATTTCAGATTAAATTTCCATTTTAAGTTTACGTATATCTACTCTTAGTTAACTACAGTTAAATAAAAAAATAAGTATACATTAATATAATCATGTAGAAATATTGCATTTTTAGCGTCCAGTAAATGTGAAGACAGCTATAATAAATTTTAAACACGCTGTAACTCCTATATTTACTTATATCTTAACACACACAAACAAATACTCACAGGGTTGTTAAGTGTTCTAGATATAAAAAAACTGTTTCTAAACAACCGGTGAAATGAAGTCCATAATTTAGACCATGCAAATATAACAAAAAATTAGTGAAAGCTTAGTGGCGCACGTCCTTACGCATTGCAAATATTGGGGGGGGTGGGGGGGGGGGGGGGTGGGGGGGGGGGGGGGTGGGGGGGGGGGGGGGTGGGGGGGGGGGGGGGTGGGGGGGGGGGGGGGTGGGGGGGGGGATTTTTTCCCCTTTTTTCTGGGGAGTATTCGTAAACTTTGTATAATTAATATACTAAGTGCAATCTAATTCTAATTAATTAAATATTTATTTCTTTGAAGGCCTCATATTACGATGAATAACTGAATCATATTGTTTTCTACTTTTTCTGTATTTAGAAAAGCTATGTAAAGGGTTATGAATTTAAAAGTAAAAAAAACTTGTTATATTCTAAATCGATTGAACCACCATCTTTAAATAAAGTGAGCGTGGATGAAAAATAACTTCAGACAAGCATGGTGAAAACTATAGTAACCTTTATTGTTACAAATCTTATTGTGTTTTATGTATCTATTGTAACTGAGTAAACTGAAATAATGGAAAACTTTTGAATTGTTTATTTTTAAATCTTTGAAGGTATTGTTAATAATGTTAAATTATTGCTGAAGTACTCTGGGATTTATTAATTAGAATATTACCTTCACGATTCGAGATGCTGGATGAAAATACTCTCTCAAGAGCAAGCCTACTTCTTCGAGCTGAACAAGCAGTCAGTTAAATATTTATTCAGAAGCCAATTGAACGCGCTCCGAAGAGTTTGAACATTGAAGCAGATCTAACGGATTTGATTTCCATTAATTATACTCATTCATGGTGGAGAGTTTTCTATTTCAACGCCTTCTTTTTCTCTGGTTTTTTTAGAGGGCGTTCTTTAAAATTTTAACTCGTTCCTTTTGAAAGATCAATTATATCAGACTACTGAGTAGAGAACTATGGTGGGGTCCAGCTACATTTCATGGTGGGACATGAAACTTCATTTAACTCATTATTGTCTATGTGGAAATTTATTTTTCAAGCAACACTTTCTAATCTTCATATGAACTATTTCTGGAGAAATCTCACCACTTCTTGAGTATACTGATGTATTTATATTATGATTGTTTAAAAACATTTATTTATTTTTACCATTTTATCGTTGTTATCATGGTTACTTGCGACCAATGTAGAGATATCCGCTAACGCTTAGCCATATAAGCGATTATGAATAAATTTTGGAATGCATCATACTCGAAATCAGTTTTTTCTTCTATAGAAATTAATCTTTCATGGACAATATCAAGTCCACAGGTCGTTTTCTTTTCAAGATATCATGCAAACATACAGACAGAAATAATTTTATTCCAGGAGTTATAGTCGTCGCTAACTCTCACAGAATATAACAAATAATGTGCATTTCTCTAACTCAAACTTATGATGATATTATATTAATAAATCGCATTAAACGCCACCTTAGATGTGCAAAGTACAATGTTTTATATCTATCCACGATCATGTTTGAGCTCTTATCGAATAGATGAAGGCAAACAATAAGGTTTTGGTAAAGAATGAATATTGAAAACAGTTCTAGCCTGCATTATAAATTTTAATATTAAAGCTTAAGCTAACGTAAACGTAAACGTACTGCAAAAGCGAGTAAAAGTACAAACAGATAAACCATGATTCCTAATAAACCACTTTTTATTTTATTTATAGTAAATAGTAAGGTTTTATTTGTATTTTCCATACAGATCTTACTAATGTGGCTGGATTCATGAATAGGTTCATTGTTGCTTTCTAGTTGTATATGATTATTCCCTTTCGGTTGTATAAAATATAGATGTCCTCACTAATTACTTGTTGCATTATCTCATTGTTACGCTTAAACTGTCATCTTGTTATCCGTTAGCTTTGTTATAGTTGTTATTATAATTATTGTTTTTCTCGTTGTTGTTTTCTAGTTGTATATAATTATTATTGCAGACCCTAAGTATTTTATATAACCATGTATTATTTATAAATATTTGGTAAACTATGATAGTTCACTCACTGAATAAGTGCTACTCATTATCATCTAACCATTACTGTTGCATTGTTTTATGTAATTTTTGTAAGATATTTAAGCTGTTTTGAAATGTTAATATATAGCAAATAAGTACTTTAATGTAAAAATGGAGGAACCGTTGATAAATAAATAAAATAAATAGGTAAGCACAAGTAATTTTATGCACAATGAAGTTACTTTACAGCAGTGAACTAAATCCGACTTTGTATGATTTGTCAAACATTTCGAAATTTATATGTCAGAGCTTTTATCTCTGAATAAATTAAAAATCTGCTACAATTTGCCAGTAGAAAAGTTACCCACGATTGGCAGTTTCCTGCACGCAACATGTCAAGTAGAAAGGAGTCCTGTGACAGAACACTCTTGGACAATCTTTAATCTTACTCCGACTCGGCACGCAACTGTAAATATTAGCTGTACACAAATTACCCAGGCACAAATTATACTTTGACATTGAAATAACCATACTTGTATTATAATTTTACTACAGGAATTTTAATCGAAATGGATAGAAAAACTTTAAGTAAAATTATTTATTATTTCAGAGATAAAATTAAACATTTCTAAACACGTAGCACATTGCACATAGTTTAAAGGTATTAAAAAAAATATATACCATGATTAATATTTTTATTGTTACAGGTTATATAATAATGCTAAAAGTTAAAATATTTCTTTCGGGACAAGAAGATCCAGACATAAAAGTAAATCTTATGGCCGGAAATTAATAGAACCGATATATATCAATAAAACATTGAATATAAAATGGAGAATATCATATATCCTAAGGCCTACTAGTCTCCAATACTTTAGTCTCCTAAATATGAAGGTCCAACAGATCAAACGCTTTTGCAGCCTAATGGTTTTTTACATCAAACAACACTTTCAAGTCAGCCTTTCATCAGAGTCATAACTATATCAATTACCTAGGCACGAGATATTTGAGCTTGTTCTATAGATAGGAGGTTGATAGAAAAACAGTTCCTAGAAACCGAATCTACTTGGAAGTTTGGAGCATTGCGAGAACTCAAATGAACAATCGCGAGGTGGACTTAGAGACTGGACCAACTTAATATATTATATTTGTAATATAATAATAACAGCGTATTCCTAAAGTATTATATATCAATCAATATTAACAATATATATATAGAATTATATATAGGATTCCAATATAGAATCATTTTGATACTATATTGTAAATTGTAATTGAAATAAATAATAACAAAATTACTAACCTTTTCTTATTTGAAATAATGCATTATAATTAACAATATACCAATAATTTTTAACAAAACAATATATGTTACCCAATATAAATATATGCGATAAGCACTGAGCAATAAAGCAACGATGGGTTTGTATATTAGCAATCATAATTTCCCTCAGAGAGAAATGCGATAAAGTCAATAATTCCGTAACATCAAAGTGACGACTTGTAGGTATTATATTAACGATCAAAGTTGCCCATGCTAAGCGTTTGAGTAAACTTCTCAATGTTTAATGTATTGTCGTTATCATAGTACTTAATCGGCAGACATTATTTACTATATCTCCAAACTTAAGCTCCACTTTTGTAACTGATCCATACTATAACAAGATTAACTCGTTCATATCTTACTTCTACCTGTGCGATATGATATTCTCGATAAAGCAATTACTTATAGCAAAGTATTTTCTAATTTATTTACTTCACTTAAATGCTACAGTCACAATGGCGAAAAAGTCAGTAACAAACTTTTCTGATAAAGAAGCACTAAAGAGCACAGAATGGTGTTACCCAAACGCTAGACACTTCCTTTTGGGAAGAATTACCAGCGATAGTCAATGAAATTGACATAAAATGAATTGTTTGAAGGTTATTTTTGACGATGGAAGTATAGTAAATGAAAACAGGATTTTTCCGGACATTTGCCATAAATTAAGTCGTAGGTGGTTAGTAGACGAATGAAGACGTATTGTGACCTGTATTCCGTAGTTCAGTTTTGATGATTAGTGTTGTGTATAGTTTTTTATTAAGTGCATGTTTATAGAGTTAGTGAAGTTGACAAACAACATGGTGGTTGTGATTCCTGACTTAGGCGTGCCACAACGCTTTGGTAAGATTTGTTTAATGTAACCTAGTTTGTAATATTATGTATTAGGTTAGTTCTTTACCTGAAGAAGAGATCAAATTGCAGATCTCGAAACGTAGTGTTACTGATTTCTTGTTTCACTGAACGATGACATATGTCCGGAAATATCCTGTTTCCTTCACATAAAATGAATATGTGAAAAGAAAGTATATTACAGTAGAAGATATAATGAGTTTAGTTTAAGATACAATATTAAGTATATTGCTTTATTACATTATAGTATTCATTGCTTTCTATTTAAATGTGTTATTTTTTAATTATCATTATAATAATGAGGTTTCATTCGATTTTAACAGCATGATAAGATTGTGATTTCATATTTACAGAAATCTAACATAATGTAATAAACAACAGTAGATTAAGATGGAAACTTCCTACGAAACATTCATACAAAATATCCGTATTTTCATTTTCAATAAGTCAATATGTAACAACAAAAAGAATTCACCAGGTAAGCATATAGTAATATAACAGTTTGCGTTGGGGTCACAATGGAATCTGCAGACAATAGCTGATCTGAACAAATACCTAATAAGGGTCCAAACAATGGGGTCATGTTTCATTGCTCAAAGATCCATCTGTTTTGTAATAATGGTACAGACAAAGTAAATGCGTTACTGTAGCCCTCTTGACAAGTTTCACTTTTACAATTATTTACTCACAATGTGTATATTGTTTATACTAAATTATTTACACTTAGTATTGTTGTTATTTGATACTTGAAATTTAATTAAATAAAAATTTAATTAATTTTAATAACCCTGTTTGTTTTACAATCCATCAAACTATTAAATTTGCATTTATGCCTTATTTTCTAGTTTCTCGTATATAGAATCTAATAATCTGAATATGATATATTTGGGGAATAAAAGAAAATCAATAGAGATAGTTGAGGAAATCATGTTTTAATGTTAAATTTTTTCTTTCTCACTTACTATATAGTCCAATAGGCTGAAGAACGTAGAGATTCTTTATATCTATATTGATTTAGAAGCTACGGAATATTCAGGATGGGTATGGGTGGGAGACTGGGGGTAGTTTTTATAAATAGTCAGAGAATTATTAAGTATGTTTAACCCTTCTGAGGATGCTTTCCAAACACGATATGGTTTGCTGTGTACCTTATTTGGTTTAAACCATATCTTAAGACCTTAGACTTTACCTTTGGGTGAGTACAGTAGGGTCGAGTTAGAACAGTGGCCCATAGCTACTGTCAGGCCAGCTTTTGAAATACTAGCATGTTATTTTGGAGTGAGAATGCTATAGGCGTGGCGTAATCTGACAGGGATGTGCTTTGACTACCTATTGCACATATCGAGTATGTCAACGGTAATATTACCCAAAGGCGTACTGGACAATAGTACTCATAGCCATTGCGGCGAGGTACTACTGATCTCTAGAGCACAATTTAGTCCATTATTACTTTTACCTACTCGTTCATCATCTTACCAACCTTATTTGTATTTTCCCTTAATGCTCTAAAATCTGTTTGGACGGCAATATTCGAATGTATAATTAATAAACAATTAATTATAACAAGGACTTCGCCGGGACTCGAACCTGAGTCTATCACTTGCCGGGGAAGTGAGCTACTTCTACACTACTGATAAAAAAGTAAAATGCTCTGTGGTGCCTGGTAGCACTCACTTATAGTATATATACAACAAGAAAATTCGTGTGGATTATAATACACACAATGCAGAGTCATCATTTAATGTTATATTCAATTCTATTTGAATGGATGTGAGATCATACATTTAATTATAAAAGATGTAAAACTAGGTCATGTTATACTCGCAGTTTATTTCAAACCACGTTTAGACTGAAGAATGATTGTTCCGCCTCAGTAATAACATTCGCACCTAAAAACGTCAGTGTATTGGAATATTAAAGGTTGAACATGTAAACTAATTGAATAAAGGTCAGAAGAAAAATTTGTTGCGAACTATCCATTGTAGGACATGTTTAAACACATGTATAATATTTTGTCTCAAATTCACTTACTAAAAATTTTCTATGTTAATAATGATTGAATTTAATGAACACGTGATTAAATTTGATACCGCCTACATTTAAAAATATATTCTGATTGTGAATATTTTAATGAAATAAATGCATGTATGTATGTATTAATTACAGTATTAATTATACACACGTCTCATTTTACGACATTCAATTCATTTCCTGGTGGTTTAGAAAAACATTAATATAATTCTAAGTGGTCCGTGATTGAAACAGACACTTCTGTACTGTTTTCTGTTTCTCGATAACTACATTAACACGGTACGTAAAACGTGTTGATGTACAAACAAAAAACTAGTAAAGTCTTCTTAATGCTCTGAAAAAAGTTGTTTACGCCTAGCAGGAATGTAGAAAGTGGTTTCTAACAACGGTGTCCTGCTGTGTAACACGGACTCGCGGAACACCATTAAGCCACTGTTCCGGCAGAGCTTAGTAGTTACAACACAGCTACTCACTTTATATTTTGGTAGTTAGTGGCGAACTGCCATATATTATTTACAACTAAATGTGAATATATCAGCCAATTTAAAAATTATTTAATTTTAACGTCTATGTGTATATGTTTCCGTGGTTGTAAGTTGTGTTGAAATGTATACAAATGTCATAAACGTAAAATATTCAGCTCCTAAATTTATCCTTTCTCATAAAAGATTTTATTTTTATTTCCGTTACTCATAATAATATTATTTCAACAGTGTTACAATTATGTTAAATAACGAATCATAAAATCCAAGAATCAGCAAATTTCCTCTGACAAAACTATATAAATGGAATATATATATATATATATATATATATATATATATATATATATATATACATATATATCGAATTTGCATTATTTTTATATATTATTATAATTTTTTATTTTTTATATTTATATATATAAGTAGATATGAATGTAAAGGGTTCTAGACCACTTTTGGGACAGACAGAAAATCAAGGGAAAATACTGTTTAAAGGACAATAAACGAATCTGTAAAATCAAACAGTAAGGGGTTCTAGACCACTTTTGGGACAGTCAGAAAATCAATGTAAAAATACTGTCCATTGAACCATAAACAAATCTGAGAAATCACGAATGTAAAATAACCAAATCTATAGCTGTTTTACTGTTCATTGTAGGCTTCTAATTTCTAAGCTGTTTTAATGAAAAAAAATCCAGAAATCTTCGAAATCTTTATTCCACGAAGTTAATTGTAACACAGTCTTTATCTTTAAGAGTCTTCTTTCCAGTAACAACCAAGTGTAATTTTTCATTTTTATTCAATTCTTTAATCTTTTTTTCATCCAAAACAGTCAAAAATCTGTTTGGCAAGTGTACTTTATAATCTTCCAACTCGGCAATTATTGTAAACCCGAATTTATCTTTCATTTTCTCCAGATTCAAAATTTTGTATTTCTTATTTTCTTCTAATTCTATTAATCTCTTGTATTCTTTGAACTTTAAATCACCAACCTTATTCAACTCTTGTAACAGCGCCATTTACATAGAAAAAAATTAATACTTCTACACTTTTAAGGTGAAAAATCAAAACTATAACTTCCAAAATACACAAAAAAACCGGGGTTTTGACCCTAAAAAACGTGTTTTTAGGGTCAAAACCACAGCTCTTAAGGTGCATATATACTAGAGTTTTTTGAAAAATCCTGAAAATCTACTGAATTTCTCTAATTATTGCGAATTTTTTAGCTTTAAAGTTGATAATGTGAACGATATTTCTCGAAAATTCTGTTGTAAATATATTAAAATCTTAATGAAAAATCTTGGAAAAGTTAAAGAAAAAAATATTGAAAAAATAGTATTATAGAATTTAAATTACCCCCTACAAACCAATATAGTAATAAAAGTACTTTTATTACTATAACTATACTATTTTTTCAATAATTTTAAGTCTTAGTTTACAGATTTTTCTATAATAAATAGAAGAATCTACAGCTGTTTTACTACAATTTGTGCTGATTTGTGTAAAATTCTAGTAAAATTCTCCACTTTTCAAAGTGTTAGTTATAACAAATTTTTCTTCTTTAAATAGAAGAATCAAAGGCTGTTTAAACCATAAATTGTGCTGATTTTTATCAAATTTTGATAAAATCCTTAGAAATCTACTGAATTATTGCTATTTTTCAGCTTAATAAAAAAGATATTTTCACTAAATAGTAAAACTTGGCACATTCAAATTTTCCCTATTTAAATGGAGCGGAAAAAGATAGAGTGCCCATACTGCAAAAAAGATGTTTTTGAACATCACTTTACTCGGCATTATAATTCGAAGAATCATCTAAAAAACAAAGAACTTTATGAGAAAGAACTAAATTATTTGAGGAATTGGGCTAAAGAAAATCAAAATTGTCGATCAATGAAAAGATGTACAATATAGAAAAAATTGCGTGAACTAAAGAAAAATTTTAAGGAAATTAAAAAAGATCTCAATCTATTTAAAGATGAAAAAATTCAATCAATCGCTGAAAAATTGTCCATTGAAACAAACGATAAAACTAAGTCTGAAATGATCGAAGAAATTGACAAAACGCTTAATGAGAAACCAGAAAATATCATTGATGTCGAAGTTTTATCCTCTATCCATGGTCTTTTCAAGCAATACATTTTAACGAATTTAAATGAAAATTTCATGTCAATTTACAAATATCTTTCTATTTTGCGTCCAGAAATTAAAAGTTTAATCGAAAAATTTCAAGAAACCGTGAAAAATATGAAGGGCTATCTCTCTTTTAGAATGCGAATACAAACGTACTTTAGTGAACGGTGAAACACAAACTTGCCCAATGTATTTTACTATAAAAGCAGACGAAATCTTTGACATAAACGACTTTATTACTAAGCAATTTAATAAATTAACACATCGAGAACAGACAAATCATCCAAATCGAGGTTCTGGATGGATATTAAAACGCTGTAAACAACTGATTTTGAGCCTTAATAAACACGAATTTATGAACGCAGGATCATATATCGATTTACCAAAGAAAAATCAAAGATAAGAAAGCTTGTATAAATATCAAAAATAAAGATGATTATTGCTTTATTTATTCTATCCGATGTGCTATTGAAAACCCAGAAACTCATGTAGACAGAGCAAAACAATATGAAAAATTTGTAAATGACGAGATATTTTCTGGGTTCGACTATCCTATGTCTTTAAAAGATATACAATTATTTGAAAAACGAAGCAGTAAAGCAAAAGTATAATTATCCGAAAATGTCTGTAAATGTCTATAGTTTTTGATGAAAAACTCAATATTGTTCCGTTGCAAATTTCAGAAATTTATGATGCCGAGTTAGAAATCGATTTATTGTATGTTAAACAAGATGACAAATCTCATTATGTTTTGATAACAGATTTAAACAAACTTGTATTTTCTCAGTTATCTAAGTGTAAAAATAAAAAATTTCTTTGCAGAAGATGTTTAAGCCATTTCTACAAATCTGGACATTTAACAGATCATTTAGAAATTTGCAAGCAACACGAAGTTTGTAAGCCAATTATGCCGTTTCCAGGTCAAACAACATCATTTACTAATTATCAAAAGAAATTTTCTCATCCTTACGTTATTTATATGGATTTTGAAAGCATATTAGAGAAGATTCCCACATGCAAAAACAATCCGCAAAAATCGATCACAACCAAGATTCAGAAGCACATTCCATATGGTTTTTACTCTATACTTAGTGTCTAATGTGACCAATCGTATGTACAAGCCGATATGTTATCGAGCAAAAAATGAAGAAGATTTGCCAAATGTTCCTGCAAAATTGTTTGAAAGAACTTAATAAATTATCGAAAATACATAGCTAAAAAGTATAATTCTAAGAATAAAATACCTATGAAATTGACCGAAGAAGAAGAAATTGCATATCAAAATTCAAATCTTTGCCATATTTGTGAATGTGAGGGTTTTTGATAATCAAACAAGAAAAAAAGTACGAGATCATTGTCATTTAACAGGTAAATTTAGAGGTTCAGCTCATTTATCTTGTAACTTGAATCTCAAATTTCCTCAGAATATTCCAGTTTTCTGTCACAATATGTCATGTTACGACACTCATTTGTACATAAAAGAATTGGCTAAACAATATGGAAACGTTGATTTGATCGCAAACACCGATGAAAAATACATAAATTATTCAGTAAATTCAGGATATGGGTATGAGTTTGAAGATGATAAACCAAGAAAGTTCATCAAGTTTTCTTTCGTAGACACGTTTCAGATTTATGGCATCGTCTATAGAAAAGTTAGCTAAAAATCTAAAGAGAGAAGACTTCAAACATACAAATCATTTTATACAAGATGGTCTGAACGCAATTCTAGATAGACAACCAAATGACGAAGAAGAAATCTTTAAAATTCTATCTGGAAAAGGCATATTTCCTTACGAATTTATCGACAGTATTGAAAAACTTGATTACACAGAAGAATTGAGAATTCAAGATTTCTATTCACTTTTGACAGACGAGAGCATATCTGAGAAAGATTTTCAACACTACTTAAATGTATGGAACAAATTAAAAGTAAAAAATCTAGGAAATTACTCCGATCTCTATAACATTCAAGATGTTCTATTGCTCGCTGATATCTTTGAAAATTTTTAGGAATATTTGTTTGAATTGCTATAAACTTGATCCAGCACACTATCTAACAGCTCCCAGTCTTGCATGGGATGCTATGTTAAAAATTAACGAATATAGAATTACAATTAATTAGTGATTATAATATGTATTTGATGATCGAAAAAGGTATTCGCGGAGGCATTTCTCAATGTATTAAACGATATGTGAAAGCAAATAACAAATATTTAAAAGATTTTGATAAGACAAAGCCTGAAAACTATTTGTTGTACGTCGATGCAAATAACCTTTATGGGTATGGCCTAATGCAAAATTTACCATATAACGAAATCAAGTGGATGGATCCAAAAACTTACACAACTGCAGAATGGAAAGAAACAATTTTGGAACTCACTGGCGACGAAGATTATGGATATATTTTAGAAGTTGATCTTGAATATCCGAAGAATTTACATGAAAATCATAAAGATTTGCCTCTTGCTCCAGAACATTATAAACAACAAACTTTGCACAACTCTACTGGATAAAACTGAATATGTTGTTCATTTCGAGAAATTTGAAATTCTATCTGGAACAAGGAATGGTGTTAAAACATGTGAAATAGAGTTATTGCATTCGATCAGAAGCCTTATATGAAAGATTACATTGATTTTAATACTAGTATGAGAACCAAAGCTACAAGCGACTTTGAGAAAGATTTTTACAAGCTGATGAACAACTCTGTTTTTGGAAAATCTATGGAAAATGTGAGAAACAGATGTGATATTAGACTAGGAAATGAAGAATTTTCAATGAAACAAGCTAAGAAAACAAATTTCAAATGCTTTAACATCTTTGACGACATCTGTATAGCGAGTCACATGTACAAGCAGAAAGTTTAAATTTAACAAGCCAATCTACATAGGTTTTTTCAGTTCTCGACCTCTCAAAATTGCTAATGTACGAGTTTTATTACAACAAATTAAAGAAGTTTGATCCAGATTTGAATCTGTGTTACATGGATACAGACAGTTATTTCTTAGAATTGAAACGAGATCCCTTTAAAATTATTAAAGAAAATATAGATGATTTCGATACGAGCGACTATCCAAAAGATCATGAATGTTTCACTACTAAAAAATAAGAAGGTAATAGGGAAATTCAAAGACGAATTGAACGGCGAGATATTAGAAGAATTTTGTGGTTTAAGATCAAAGATGTACTCGTACAAATATCTAGACAAAAATCCAGTTAGGTGTAAAGGAATTAAGAGAAGCGTTGTAAATAAAACAATAAATATCGAAAACTTAAAGAGATGTTTGTTCGAAGATAAAGAAGAATTTAGGGAGATGACTGTAATAAAAAGCTATAAACATGAATTGTATACCATCACTATAAACAAGTTAGCACTGAACGCTAAAGATGATAAGAGAATCGTTCTAGAAAATAAGATCGATACAGTACCTTATGGCTATAAAAATGAAGCAAAATCTGATATATTAGATGAGTTAAATAAACTTGGAAACTTTGAAAATTGAGAAATAACCGGAAGTTTTTACGAATATGAATTGAAAAAGTCAAAGCTGTAATTTTTTCTATATAAATGGAGGCCCAAAAGAAATGTACAATATGTCAAGAATTTAGACTTTTTAAGAATTTTCTAAAAATAAGAATACCAAAGATGGATTATACTATTATTGTAAAGATTGTAATAAGAAATATAGAAAAGAATTATATGATAAAATGGAAAAATTAACTTTTAGAAGAGAAAGAATGCACACGCTGTAAAATAGTTAAGAATATTTCTGAATTTAACAATTGGCATTATAGTAAAGATAAAAAAAAACAAGCATATTGTAAAGAATGTATTAAACAAATCTTTGCTAGACCAGTTCATTGCGTATGCGGAAGAGAAATTCAACATTTCTATAGTCTTAAAAGACATTTACAAACAAACTATCATAATTCGAATGTTTAACATTTTCATCGTGTAATTTAGATATTCTATAAATCAGTCGAGATTCTGTCATATTTGTAGTAAAATGATTTCCGTTGTATAAAAATATTCAAAGATTCTTTCATTTGGTTGTAGAGATTGCTAGAATTTGGTTCGTCATCAATGAACAAAATCTCTAATTCAGGATAATTTATTTTTAGATGTTTTAATCGGTTTGGTATTTCTCGTTTCTGAGCTCTGATAACGTAATAAGGATATTCCCACATGTGATTCTTCTTAATTAACACAAAAACATGGTGTTTTTTCTTATCAAAATCTTTACATACCATATCTCTCTTCATTAATTCCATTCGCAATTCTTGATTCTCTATTTTCAATGATTTCATTTCATCTTTAATTTGTAACTGTTTTATTTCATCTTTTAACTGCTTATTTTCGTTTTTGAGTTTGTACTCACCATATTTTCTAATGGAAGGTAATACTTCTTTCGTAACCCAATTTTTAAACAATTTCGCTTCTGGTTTTATGCGATCTCAAAATTAAAGAATAAAGTCCAGATTCATTAACGAAAACAGTGTTATTTTGGAAGTTTGAAGGTAAGCTATTTATAGCCCCCCTTATATTTAGATTAAAATAGAAGTTTTTTATCATCTTCGTCAACGTTTATTCTGATCGTTTGCATAGTAATTTTCATATTCTAGAATTTTTGCTACGTCTTTAGCCTTAAACCAGATCACATTGTTTTCGTCAACAATCGTAAAGATATGTTTGTTATTGAATTTTAGTTGATTATTGAGTAGGTCTACAACTGACTCCATTTAGATAGAAATAAAATTTAACTAGTAATTTTTATTTTGAGTGTAAAGTCCAGATTCATTGATAAAAACAGTGTTTTTTTGTAAGAGTCGCGATTCGATACCCTTGTCAGAATCTATGTTTTCGAAGCTTTTTTTATATTTTTCTTTAACATTGTCTTTATTCGTATTTTTTTGTGAATATTTGTGAGGTGGCCCTCGAGGGCTACCTTATCTTTTAGATAAAAGTATTGGTATTTATCATCATTATCAACTCGTTTTTGAAAGTTTGAAGGTAAGAACGATTCGTTCCCCCCTTGATTCATCATTCTTTCGACAATCTTAAATATATTGTTGTTTTACTCTCATTATTTATTAAATTTCCCTCAGAGTCTTGTATAGTTAGAACGATTTTTTGAATTCTTTTAATATTTTTTCTAATTGGAATATAATCGATTTCATTCGGTTTTTCACTGATTTTTGATCCATAAGCAACATTTGGAAAAAAAAGTGTACAAAATTTCAGATTCTTTGTGTAAATGTTCGGTATGATTTTCAAAACTAGGTTCAACGAGATTACAATGTACTTCAATTACATCGAACGGTCTAAATTTTGGCGTTTTATTTCCTAAATATACCTGATTTGGCTCAATAGTTTCTTGAACAAACCCTAACAAATCTACAATAATTGCTGAAAACATTATTCTTACTGGTGATTTTATTTGAATTTTATTAGAGAGATAATTTTTTTTGCATTTCAAACTTGTTTTCGTCAAAGTTTAAAGATTTATCTGATTGTTTGAATGTTTTCAGATAATTTTTTAAGGGAATTTTTTATTTGATCGAAAGTATAATATCCTTTGTTTAAACCATAATATTTTGTTATGTTCTTCTCACTAAATCCTATACAATAAGGAGAACTTTCACTAATATTTATTACAAAATTGTCAGAATAAAAACCGCTTAAACCGATAAAATAATTTGATTCTTCCTCTAAGTGTATAGGATGTTCCAAGTTTAAAACTAATTTAGAGCTTTCTGAAGTCAACTTGAACAGCTTCATTTTCGCAAGCGTTGCTTCAAGATGAAAATCTTCTATTTAAATGGAGAAATTTTTAAAGCAAAAAGATCAGATAAAACTTCAAACGTTTGAAGAAAATAAGAAAGATCAACCAATCAGATTGTTAATTGTTGGTTCAAGTGGATGTGGAAAAACAAACTTTATTATTAAATTTTATCTACAATAGGTTGATTCCTTATTCCAATTTGTATGTTTTTAGTAAATCTTTAGAACAAGACGCCTATAAAAAATTACAAGAAAGATTTGAAAATATTGAGAAAAACTTAAACAAAAAAATATCACATTTTTATAATGCTTCTGAGGACATAGTTTCCATTAAGCGAATGTAAACCCAATTCGTTAATCGTTTTTGATGATTGTATTTTAGAAAATCAAGACGTTATTAAGGAATATTTCGTAATGTCTCGTCACAAAAACATATCTTGTATCTATCTTTCCAATGCTTTTCAAAGGTTGATAAACAAGTTATAAGAAATAACCTGAATATGTTGTGTATTTTTAAGCAAGATGATCACTATTCGAGAAAGATTTATAACAATTATGTGGGATCTGATATGAGTTTTAACCACTTTATTGAGTTATGTGATAAAATTTGGAAGGAAGACTACGGATTTTTAACTATTAATCTAACTTTGAAGCCTAAAAATGGTAAATATCTGAATAAATTTTCTAATATAAATGCTGCTCAGTGGTCTGACAAATCTACTTGATAAAATATTTGTTACAATTATTTTTACATTATCTTTACTTTTTATTTACATTATGAAAATAACAGAAAAACGGTAAATCTGTTCACGTTCCACGTTGTACGTTCCACGTTTTCACGTTTCGTGTTCACGTTCCACGTTTCGTGTTCACGTTCTCGTTCACGTTTTACGTTCCACGTTCACGTTTTACGTTCACACGTTCATGTTTCACGTTCATGTTTCACGTTCGTGTTTACGTTTCACGTTCGTGTTTCACGTTCGTGTTTCACGTTCCACGTTCACGTTTTTTACGTTCCACGTTCACGTTTTTACGTTCCACGTTCGTGTTTCACGTTCCACGTTCACGTTTTTACGTTCCACGTTCACGTTTTTTACGTTCCACGTTCACGTTTTTACGTTCCACGTTCACGTTTTTACGTTCCACGTTCGTGTTTCACGTTTCCACGTTCCACGTTTACGTTTCAAAATTTTTCTAATTAAATGGTGAACGTAACTTCTGAAGAAGCGAAAAAACTTGATCAAATCGAAAAGAAATTAATCAAAGAATTTAAAGAACAGATTCGAATTGATGAAAAAGAACAAGAATTTATTCAAAAAATTAATCAACCTGTAACTTCTGCAATAAAAAATGTTGAGGGCAAAATTGAAAAACGTTTTAAGCGATAATCAAAATTTAATGAATTTGGTTCCAGTTGTACGACAATTTGCTGATATTTCGATTCCAGAATCTGAGTTTGAATTGCCAAAATTACCATCTTCAACACCATTTAGACCTCGAATCATTGAAGACTCTACCATAGTTGAACCAATAAGTCCTGGAACAACGGATATAATAATTGGTGAAATTGGTAAAAAATTTCTTCCTAGAGCGAAGGATGATAAATTTGGTTTGTATTGGGACAGAAAAAAGAAAAGTTTTATGATTGGAAATTTGCCCGTGAATTTTGAACAAAATGATATAATTATTAATGAAAAAATGTACGAAGGTACTCAAGGTTTATGGAGATTATTAACAGACAATGACGTTCCCAAAAGATAATTTATATTCTGAAGAAGATTTGAAAAAGTATACAGAAATTTTATGGGAATCTGACTCAATTTACAAAAATAATGATCCATCTACTAAGAAGCCTAAGTCAAGTAGAGGTAAAAAATATATCAATTTGATTAAACCAATTTAGGAAAAACGAATCGAAGGATCAGGTGTAAGAAAATACAATGATAATAAGATTGAGTACAGATATATCGACGATTTGACAAAACTCGATGGAATTATTAATTATATTTATGCTCAAGAGAAGGCTGGAAATAACAATTTTTTGAATGAAAAGAAAGCAATTAAAAGATTTTATTTCGAACAAACTTGACGAAATGATTGAAAAACCTGATGGAATTAAATATTTAAAGCAAGTTTTGCCAGCAATAAGTTTATCTATGATTGAAGGTAGCGGACTTTTGAATGATTTTATCAACAATTTTACCTTTTGAATTACACGTACCAAATTATCAGTATCTGGGGCCCGGCACAAAACTCGAAAAAGACTAAAAAGAGGAGATCCTGGTATAAATAAATTAGATCAAGCTGCTATGGAACACGATATTTTTTATGCAAAACATAGTGACACAAATTCCAGACATATAGCAGATAAAGTTTTGCAAGATAAGGCAATGGATATATTTTTATCAAAAGATGCTAGTTTAGGTGAAAGATTTGTTTGCACTTCCAACAGTTGGAGCAATGTTTTTGAAGAGAAAACTAGGAATGGGAATTGAAGAGAACTTGAAATTTTAACTATATAAATGGAGGTGAACGTAAATTTCAGCAAAAATCAGAAAGAAAAAATAAAATCCGCTTTTAAGAAAAAAATACCCGTTAGTATTCAATTTAAAATAGATCAACTAAAAAATGGCGAAGATAAGATATTTTTAACAAATAGACAATACAATAAACTCGAAAAACATAAGAAAAACAATAAAGGAACCAGAATAGAATTTTCTTATAATCAGTTGAAAGAACTTAAAAATGGTGGACTTTTGAAAGATTTATTAGATTTTGGAGAAAATATTCCAGTTGTTAAAAATGTTGTTCCTTATGTTCGTAAAGCTGCTCCAATCGTTAACCCCTCTCCCGCTCCCATTGTTTCCAGGCGCTCACGGTGCTTCTAACCTCAATTAATTCGCCCTGCCGGTCGGGCTCGGTCAAAATACGCGGCGTCTGAACTTACATACGTTCTGTCATTGTAATTAACTATAATTATATATATTAATTATTTTACTATATATTGGTTCAATGAAGTTGATTGTACGAGACCATGGAGGGGCACACGGACAGCTGGGCGCCGGGTTGTTTGTTGCGCAGTTTACTTGGTGAAGGTCATTGTCTGGCTCGCCGGTCACTGCCCCTGCCACTGTGATCACTCCGAACTACATCCTCAATGCCACTAACCACTTCACAAAGCTCTGGTACATCACTACACTCACTTTAATCGTCGCAATCACTACTAATAACGAGATCGATTTCACTGTCACGAAGTGTACGACAACAACCCGCCATTGTTTCCGCACAACTAATATAAATAGCAAAATAATAGAATAAATCTACTTTTAAAGTAAAGTAAATGGTCTCCTGATAGCAAACAACCCGTAGTAGTACAAACTATTGCTACTCGAGAGCAGCACTTATCGGCTCTAGTAGATAAAGCAGTGCATGCCGATCTGTGCCGTTTAGGCTGCAGTGGCTATATTGTGGCCGTGCCGATTCATGCCTTGCGAGCGGGAGAGGGTTAAAAAAGATGTGATTCCTATTGTTCGAAACATTTTAAATTGGTTAGATAAAGAGTTGGAAGATGTTTACAGGATCTGGATTAGATGAAAAAACTTTGAATTACGTGAAAACAAACATCGGAAAAAAAATTTGAACCCTAACATTCGGAGAATTGGAAGAAATCTGCAAAAATATTAAACATTTTAGAGGAATCTTCATGAGAGATACATTACCTGAAAAAGTTAAGAAATTTGAATGTGGAATTGTGAATTTAGACTCGATTATGGGAAGTGGAACGCATTGGATTTGTTATTATAAAAATGATAAGAATGCATGTTATTTTGATTCGTATGGAAGAATTGAGGACAAACCACCTATAGAATTGATCAAATATTTGAAAAAATCAAGCGTCTACTACAATGACTCTCAGATTCAAGACTATAAAGATCCCCCAATTTGTGGTCATTTATGTGTTTTTGTTTTGAATGAACTGAGTAATGGTAAAGATTTTAAAGAAGTTGTTAACAAATTATTGCTTAATAAATATGGATTCACAAAATATTTTTGACGTATTTGGAACACAAATTATTCAAAATGTAGATAATAGTTTGAATTTTGATAGTTTGAGAAATGAGTTTGATAACAAGTTAGAAAATGTATTACAAAACCTTCCAGATTCAGATATGTTTGCTGTCGAGATTGAAGATTTTAAAGCAGAATATGATAACAAACTTGCAAATTTCATGAGTTCAAATGAAGTTGCTGATAAAATAAAAAACATTGGAAAAAGAAGTTGATGATGGTGTAAAAAAATTATTTACCAATTTAATGTCTCATATCGAAAAAGCTGATGAAATTACTGAAGCGATCAAAGTTGAAAAGAATTATGTTTAGTTTTGGCTAATAAGAAAAGAATTGTCGGTGTTCGACCTGGTATTGACAAACATGATGTTGTTGTTAAAGAACAAATTTTGAAACCTCTAAAATTATCAGAAAACATCGATATTGTTGATTTACATGATCCGAATGTTAAAAATGCCTTAGATTTTAAAGGAAAAAGAATTAGCGGTGTTAGTAAAGGAATTAATCCATTTGATGTTGTTGTAATGATTCAATTAGAAGATCCTATTAAAATGTTTAATGAACTAAAACAAAATTATGAGAATCATAAAACAGCATGTTAAAGATTTTACAACAGAAGTCTATGACAAGTTAGAAGCCAGAAATAGAAGATCAGTAGACGATGTTGGTGAAATTAATGAAAAACTTACTAATTTTAAAGAGTCTTTTGATAAGTTTAGTTTAGATGCTACGAAAACTTTTGAGTATATTGGTCATAAATTTGTTGAATACAATGATTCTTATGCTGTCAAATTTCAAAAATTAGAAAAAAAACTTAATAATATGGAGGAAGATCTTACTGAAATAGGTATTCGTGTAGGGTTTTATGCATGATAAAATTTCCTTATATAAATGGCGCTCATATACTGTGTGAGGTGTAAGGCAAAAACTGAAACAAATGATATAAAATACTATGCAAATATCAATGGAGTTAAGAGAATTTCTGGAAAATGTGCTGAATGTAACGCAAAAAAGAGTCAATTTATAAAAACTTGAAATTTTTTCTTAATAAATAGAGATGGCGGGACATTACAGTGCTTTCGATCTTTTTATAATGCAACACGAAAGAGATTTGAAAAAAGAACATTGGGATGACATTTCTCAAAAATATGAATTATCCGAAGATATGATGAGATTATACGTAAACAAATTGAATTGGTATAACATTGCTAAATATCAAACTTTATCATCAGAGTTCATTCAAGAAAATATACATTATCAATTAAAAGATCATATGTCTGTTCTTTGCCTCTATCAACACTTGAGTATAAAGTTTTTGGATGAAAATAAAGATACAGTTGATTGGAACAATATTATAGATAGCGGTTACTATCCTGTGCAGATTTTATTGAAATATGTGACCGAGATCGCAAAATTTAAGGAACAGAATCCTGAATATGACGAAGTAGATCATTAAAAAATGACTAAAATCTTTTCTTATCGACTTATACATGATGTTTAAAATTTCTAAATTTTCTCTTATTAAATGGTGGACTACAAAAAAGTATTCAGGCGATATTGAAAGGGCGGAGTTTAAAAATTTCTATCCAATTAGTAAACAACATTTGAATGAACCGAATAAAAGAACTGAGTTTAATATTGATTTTGGAGATAATTTTTTGCTCGTCTAACTTCCAGTTTTATATTTCTGGAACTTTAACAAAACAAGATGGTCAAGCATATCTTGGAACTGATAATGTTAGATTAATCGATAATTTTATACCGTTTTTATTTTTCTAAGATTGAAGTAAGAAAACACAATAAATTGATAGAAGAAGTCGAAAACTGTGGCCAATTAAGCACTATTAAAGGAACCATTTGTTATTCCAAAAGTGATGTATTTTCAAACAGTTTTGAATCAACTTTTAAATTTGGACAATTTGAAGCGGTCGGTGATTTAGCACATTTCGGCTTAGGATTTTTTGAAAATGTTACTATTCCGATCTATAAAGGAGGATTTTATCTAAGTTTTATAAGAGCAGAAGACGATGATGTGATTCTGAAGGACTGCAACTGGAAATGTTATGCCTGTTGATGGCAAAATTACAATTACAGATTTTTTTATTAGAGTTCCAATGATTGATTATAAAACCACGAGTAAAATTAGGTTGATTGATGAAATTATAAAATCTCAAAACATCACGTTTAATTTTCTAGATTGGCAATGTATTGAACAAAAAGGTATTTCCGGAACAACTTATTCGTTCGATATCACAAATATTTATAGAAATATCTTCAATCCCAAGTTCGTTATCATTGGTTTTCAAACAGATAGACAGAATAATCAAGAAAAAAATCCTTCAAAGTTTGATAGTTTGGATGTAAAAAATATCAGAGTAAAATTGAACGGTTCTTATTATCCAGATGAATTACAAAATTTAAACATTTCCGGTGGTCTTTTCAGAATCATGTATCAGATGTATCAAGATTTTAAGAAAGTTTACTACAAAAATATGGAAATGTATTACAACCCCAAAGAATTTATAGCAAATAGACCCATTTATGTCATTGATACAACAAAGAGTTTGACAAATATTTCTAGTTCAAAGAACGATATAATTATCAATATGGATTTTCAAAATGCTGTTACAAACGCGATTTGTTATGTGGTTGTGGTTTCTGAGAAATTTTTAGCCTATGACGTGATTAAGAACGATATTAGAGAAATTCAGTAGTTAATGATGTTCATATTGTTCTCTTTCATTCCTTCTAAAACTTCAAAAATATACTCTTTCGCTGATGAAAAAATCTCGATTTCTTCCGGAATAATCTTTGTAATCATAAACAAAATATCCTAAATAGTTGTACAATAGAATGAAATTATTTCTTTTTATCTCGGTAGTTGAAATATAAACATAAACATTTGCGCTGAAAAATTTATATCTCGGCAGACTTAGTTCCATAGCTTCCATTTATTCTTTTTGTAAAATGGAAGAGTATAATGCCAACTGTTACAAGTGTTATAATAGAGGAGAAATTATTGATAAAAGATTAGTTTGTAGAGATTGTAATTTAATTTTGTACGAAAGACCTAAGCCTAGGAAATTTCGAAATAAATTAACATATTTGAATAACCTGCTTATGAAATTACAATATGGAGACAAGAAGCAAACACATTTTGTTACAGAATTTAGAAAACAGAACAAAAATTTTTACTTATCTCTTGGAACCGTTGACAAAATTATTTTCCTTTTCAAAGAATACATTAGGTTTGTAGGTTTAAATACACACGTTTATTATGAGAAGATTTTACCTATAATCTTTCACTATTTGGACATTGAATTTGACTACGATTTTAAACCTGAAATCTTTGATGATTTTATAGTACATTTGGAGAAAGTAAATAAAGAACCTCGTGAAAAGAATGCGGTTTTACTCACATTCTCCCCGGTTTCTCGAGTGATTGTTAGCAAATGTCATTATTTCCGTTTATAGATCTTTTATTAAGATTTCTGGATTTTTTCATTAAAACAGCTTAAGAAATTAGAAGCCTACAATGAACAGTAAAACAGCTATAGATTCGGTTATTTTACATTCGTGATTTCTCAGATTTGTTTATGGTTCAATGGACAGTATTTTACATTGATTTTCTGACTGTCCCAAAAGTGGTCTAGAACCCCTTACTGTTTGATTTTACAGATTCGTTTATTGTCCTTTAAACAGTATTTTCCCTTGATTTTCTGTCTGTCCCAAAAGTGGTCTAGAACCCTTACATTCATATCTACTTATATATATATATATATATATATATATATATATATATATATATATATATATATATACTATTTATAAAAATAATGCAAATTCTCACAGACTAATTAGAAAGCTTTAACTAGATACAAAGGTAAACTAGATTACTGTTCACAAAATTACCCACTGTCAATTTTTATACTGTGCAAGGTCTTTTTTAATCATAACTTTCATCTTCAGGCAACTACAGTAATCTTTAAAACAAAACCATTCTCCCCATAAAATAAAAATAAACAATAAAAATGTTTGTAAATATTACTTCGGTATAAACAAATATTTTACCCTACATCATAATTATTATTAGGTAATATATGAGTATTCTTATTTTATATAATTTCAGTTTATATTTAAACAGATAAATAGAGATAAACCAGTATTATATGGATAAAGATTATAGTTAGCTACAGAATAGCAGAACTTTCAATCAAGCAAAGTTGACCTCGTATATCAGTCACACAAGTGTCCGACACCAATTTAAAGGTTCCCATCGGAACTCTGTGAACGTGCGTTGAATTATTTATCCCTCTTTTGGTCCCTCTCCTGCAGTCCATTATATCACTTAGTAGTTTTGTGAATAAATGTTCACTCTGCCAAAATTCTACAGATATTGTGTCAATTTTAATATCTCACTACAAAGGTTAATGTAAGTTGCAAGAGTCAATCTACTTTATTATAAATGATCCGTTATTTTCATTACATTCATTACTTCGTGATCATTAAGCATATACGAGTATATTTAGTTCCGTAAGCGAATCAGTCCCCAGAAAATTTCTCGAGTTAGAGAATTAGAGAAAAATGATGCAGCTTTAAGGAATTCATTTTAAAGTTAGAGTGCCAAGGACGCTGTGAAAAATGCCAAATGTGACAAAAATTATCTAGGCTCCACCCACTGGGCCCTAAGATTAAAGGCATCTCCATAGAAATGGATTTTTGAATAAAAGAGTTTTACTCTTATGTTCAAAGTATAATTTTTTATCACTACTGCGGTTTCCTTAATAATCCTTTTTTTCTTTAATTATCTGATGTAAACGTATCGTTTATTATTTTGTATTGATTAAAGTTTGCTGTGTAAAATATATACACAGAGATTTCATATAATAACAATGTACTGCAAGGGAAATTTGGTTATGGATAATCTTCCAAATCATTTCATATTTTATTGTGCATTAGTTTTAGTGTTATAGTTAATTAAAAACGAAAAAATGTGTTTTTAATAGAGGAAGACAGCAGCTTCATGGAAGAACGGTCCACAGCAGAACGAATGGTTAGTGACAATTGTTTTACACCGGAGGTGAACTCGGGGGTAAACATTGCCACAATTGTAGTTGCCCTCTGGTTAATGAAAACTGTGTCACTCAGAATAGTATTGTACTTCTATAAAAGCAGCTCGCATTGTAGTGCACTTCATTTTTCGGTGAGCCAGTGAGATGGCTTTTTAACTCAAACTGCCACAATGGACTACATCAGCATAGAACAAAACTGAAGATTAGAACAGGTTTTTAACCTAATAAGGCTTATTGATAACATCAGAAAATGTGATATTGCTGTGCACTTGCAACATGTTCCAGAGATATATTTGTTAATGGTCCTAGTACCTTTAAGATGCAAGGCCAGACTTTATATCTCAGACATCTTTCCTCTAAATGATTGGCACCTGTATATGTACGATAGATAAAGTTCAACTTTAAACTACAAAAAGATTAATTTTTTTTTTAGAACATCAAATAACCATTGGTAGATCAAGAGCACCTCATGACGTAAAGATTCAATTAGAAGCCCGAGGGGTGAAGGAAAAATAAACAATGACGACAATATTTACACAAACACATTACTAAGGAAGAGTTATAAGTTTGGTAATATAAAATGAAATGGATTAATATAATATAATTAACAAGATTAATGCAATTAAAATTGTAATTCTATTTAAGTTAATTTTACAACTATAAACAGAAACAATTTGCTGGTATTAGACACTTGTTTTATATAAATTTCTATAGAAATGTATAGAGAAAATATAAGGATAATATTTGGACGTCAGCAAATTCTTACTAAGATTATCCAAAGATAAGTGTAGTATGTAAATACGAAATTAATTTATAAAGTTTTTTGTTTTATAACATAGCGTGTTTGTGAGAATTATCCAAATGCCAATATCGAGGAACAAGCTTTCCTTGACTTCAGGCAAGTTACTTCACACGTAAACACTGAAGCAATTTGTTAATAATACAAGCACAACATTTCTTTATATGTAACGGAAACATAAACCACAAAAATTAGAAAATTCTTTAAATATTTAATTTACATATAATCTTGCAATACTTACTGTTTCAAACAAGTAATTGTTTGAAGTTTCTCTATTCACTATACTAATATAAAAAAACCTTTTTAGACAAATTATATAAACTTTATTCATATAAGATTGTTGTACAAGAATAAAGCTAATCCATGCCACAGATTACTTTCGTTATGAGGGATAAAAAATCAATTTATGTTTAAAGTAAACGGACTCCAAAAACGTTAAATAGTTATAAAGCTGATAGTAATGTAACCAATAAAGTAAAAAATAAAATATATTTTAGTTAAAAAATCCAATTTAATGCTAATATTACAAAGACTTTAAAGTTGTAATATTTTAGGTTGTAATTTTTTAAGGAGTCACCAAATTAACAAAAAATATATACTTAAGAAAAACTTCTAAACTTTATTGTTATATAGGAATGTTTCATATATCTCGTTAAAAAAAACATGTAGTTTTCAATATACAACAAAATTAAGTCATTTTCTTTTTTATTTTACAAAGCAAGCATGAAGTTAATAGTTAACTGCATCAACTTATAAACTACTGCACAATAACGACTGTGAAGCATTACTCCATGTACTTAAACTATTGTACATTAACTGTTTAGCTATAACTCATACAGTTTAAATACTGTACAATAACTGATTTGCTTTTTTTAATTTGTTTCGTTAACACCTTTACTCCCATGAAACTAAAAGAAAGTTAATAACTGGTTGCCCAGACGATCGTCTGATAATCGAGGAGTCCTATATTGGCTTAATTGGACACCCTAAACACCCTATTCACTAAGTGCGAAAAGCATTCCTGAGAGAGAGTCATGCCTGAGCCGGTGGGATTGTGAGTGAAAGTCCCACTCACTATTAAAATTCCCTGACGGTACATTAGTATTTTTTCTACATCTCCAAACAACAAAAAATAATAAAATCTTCACTGCCGCTCTGTATTGCCTGATATTGAGTATTCTTCTCTGCCTATTTGGCGTAAGGCGTTTGCCGTAATGCCTGATGTCATAGGTATTTATGACTATGATATCCCTGTTTTCCACATACACTTTAGAATAGCATAAACTATTAAAATGATTAAATTAAACGAAAAAATTTTATCTTTACTAAAGATTCAACAAAACTGCGTTTGAAACCAATGCTACAAAGTATATGCTGTCTAACGTTTTAGGGATACTAGTTAATAAAGACAGCTTGGAAAAAACTGACTACTTTATTTACAGTAAGATTCACATACTGTGGCATTACTTGCTTCAATTTAAACCATTTAGCGTGTTAAATGCAATACTACTTTTTATATTATATATTAGTTAACGTAATACAGCTGTTATTGGGGTGTGAGGAGTCCGTTGAAAAATATTATTTAAAGCTCATTTTTTCCGTTGAACTATGACATTTTATTAAAAATATAAGATACTAACTCATACTTGAAGAATTGTAAAGTAAAATAAAATATAAACACTTTTTATAAACTACATTTTATTGTGCGATGTGCTCAAATGCACAAGATATTAGTGTAAGGAAAGAGGATAAAAAGAAAAAAAAATACAAGATATATAAAATGAAAACTTGTTCTGTCAGTAAGCGGTTACCCTGCACTCTAATAACTCTAACTGATAGCTGTGTCTGTGGCACGAGATTGCTTTCAGCGAGCCGCGCTACTTGCCTCTCCAACACTCCTGACTGTTTCTTTATAAGCCTCAGCGTGGGCTTTCATATGGGTGTTTTACTTGTATTAGGTATTTATAATTTTTGTTTCAACTTCTGTTGCAGGTTTCATCACAGCAAAATAGTAATACTCGCTTCCAGATTTCACATAAATTCTTCTCAACACTCAGTAGTACTTATCTGTTTGGAGGGGTTTTTTCCGCCCTACTTATTTAAGCTACTAATCCATATTTTATTGTATTCAAAGTTCTGTGAAACAGGAAAAAGTATTTGAATACAAGATAATATATATCCTTTACCGCTTCATCAACTGTTTTACATTTAAACTTTAAAGGCAACTCAGCATATTTCAGGTTCTATAATTAATCTAATCATTACATATCACGCGTGGTTTACTACGTACATTCAAACATGACTATGAAATTATAATACCTTACGTACTCACTCTTCTTGTTGCTATGTATACAAGCACTTTACCCTAAAACGTATATGATTGCTGTACTGAAACCTAACGACATACATAAAATGTTTACAATTTATTTCGCGAATACTAATTTTGCAAAGTGGTTATTTATAGGTGAAATTAAACATCCTTATATTCTATTACAATTATCTTCATACTCTAAAAAATTTCGTTTTCCAATATCGAAATTCCCTAAGGACTCTAAAAATATAACATTCTTCTTTTTTTCTGTGTTTAGTTTATTTTATGGAAGGTTTAAAAAGATTTTGGACATTTGCCATCGTTATATGTTGGAATAGGTATAACACAACGTTTGAAGAATTGCAATCTACCCTTTACGTCCGTCCTGTTCAATATCAACATCTGAACTGAACTCCAAACAGCTTTGGGGCATGTTTTGAACCCTTTTATTTCTCTTCTTTTCTTCTTTATGTTTTTCATTTCTGTGTATATTCATAACTCCTCCTCCATTTTACAAAGAAGATTATGCAACAGTTATGATATATTTATAAACTTTTATTTATATAATATATTTAAAACTGTACCCTGTATGACATTATTCCAAGTCAGTAAAAAATAATGCAACACAATATTGCATAAATAACTTACATTTGAAATGCATTTAAGTAACTTGAAGTCCAAGAATATTTTGTAATTATATTTTATAATTATAAAATATAAAACCTTATATTGTTTTGTACAAATAATGTGCTATTATTTATATTAAATAATTTATATATTTAATATAAATTAAATAATATTTTTATATCAACCATAAAAACATAGTCAATTGTATTTTACTTAACATGCCTTGGTGTATATTATCTCACAATTACAATCTAGTATGATTAGATTTAAACGTTTAATATTTAAGTAGTTTTAGTAAAATCCTTATGATTTGGCAATTTCATATTTCATAATCGCCTTATTAGTTTTTATAACAAATTTTCAATAATAAAACAATGCTTATCTATGAATTTATTTCTTGCAGTTACTATTGGTTTGTTTTTAAAGCTATTTATTAAGGTGGAAGTTGTTATTTCAATGTTAAATTATCTGAATTTTTTAAACAGCAACTAAAAAATGGCAAATAAAAAATTTCATGGATATAAATTCGACGAGAATCAAATGATGTACTATGGATACTAGGTCGTATAAATTTTAACGCGCGCTTTGTAATTTAATCCATTCATCACTCGGTAATTACAGAACCACCCGAAACTGAGATATGTTGATTGCTGTAATCCGACATATGTGTTTCTGGTCTACCTCAGAGTTATATTTATAAACGGATGACGTTTTAACGATTTGGCTTTTGTTTTTCATACTGTATGTATTGTTGTGTATAAAGTTAAAGTAAAGTTATATAGAATGCGAAAATAAATTTGCATTGTATAAACACATAGCCAAGTATTTTGTGATAGCAATTTAGGAATTTTCTCTAATAATAAATTTGGTCACCAGCCGATAGTTGAGTTCGAGGTCAAAAAGAAACTTTGCCAAAAGTTTTAATACTTTTAAAACATTATTTATCTCAGATCTTATTTTTTTCACTTGACACACGTAACAATAACCGTATATTACTTAAATAAAAGTTAAATCGGTTTGTTTAAAAACTATAAATATGATGAGAGAAATAAGTTCAATCGTATTTTGAATCCATAAAGTGACTTTGATCATTTTCTTTCTCTCCGCTATTGTACCTTATTTATTAATATAATACTATTATTTCTTTTAATTGTTAGGAAATAGTAAAATATAAGTGTTTAAAAATTACTAGTTGCCTTTCTTTCACTTGTCATTTTAATCACTTTCATTTAAAAACTATGTAATATTTTGCAAATATCAATCATGGGGCTTCAAAAATGACAACAATAAATACTTTTATTATATTTATATAAAAAATATTGAAATTTAAAATATATAACACAACGAATCTACACAAGGTTGAGACGATTTAAGTTGAAATTGAAAATGTAAGGGTTTGAAAGTTAGTTTCACATTATTAAAGTAAAATCCAATCATACTGAATACGTAGGTTAGGTAACCTTCCATCAAGAGCAACTATGCTGATTTAACTGTTGATTACGTACTACAGAAAGACCAACCTTATTGTAAGTAAATAATATTCGGAAATACAAACAAAAATATAACAATATATATTTTATTTTTCAAATCTAAAAAGTCATACAGTTCACCTAGCTAAACACTATAGTCATATAATTATGTTAAATCGCAATGACATTAATGTTTTACAAAATTATTAAACAAGAACCGTAACAATTAAACCATATACAAGTAAAAGTAATTGCCTGGTTGTGAAGTAACTAACGACTGCGCATTATATTGTAAACGAGCGTAATATTAAATTGCAACCCAAGCACTGCTCGTTTGTGGGTCGTTAGTTATACCACGCTGTAAAATATAATAAGATTCGTCAACTGATATAAAAAACACAAGATGGAGTTCTATTGTTATCCATAGTTTCTTTCTAAACAAAGAATGGCTTTCATTAGTATTTTTATATTATGTATTATATTTATTAGACAATATGACCAAAACTCACTTGTAATGACTGTTCACAATACAATTAAATTTGATAAAGATATGTAGTAAATATGTTACGTTACTCAAACTAATGTTAATGTTATCGCTAGCTGATTGAGTTATAGCAGTCACTGTCGTCGACGTTTCCAATAGCAATTCGAGGTCGAATTACCTAAGTAAATCAAATAATCAAACTGTGATATTGTGTGTGTTGTCCAACGTGTCAATTTTGAAGTTTCCCATTACGATATATTATTGACGTTCGTCAGTCAGGTCTATTAGTAATTTTTCAAATTTTGGAAAGAAAATGTTATAATTTCCTCTGAGAGACCTATATATTCTGATCACTAATAATTTTGATTTGTATGTTTAAATTTTATCCTGACTGCCTCAAAATCTTTTTCGGTCGATTTTGGATTAAAAGGTGGCAAAAATAAAAGACGGCAACTCCTCCTCCTTTTAAATGGGGTCTTCAGTTCGCGCAAGCAAATCTGCAATTTGGAGTTTTGCACAGTGTGATGTTTTCAATATTGAAACAGTTTTTAGTAACAAGAAGATTCGTTTGAGATCCTCGAGTTCAATTTATATCAATTTACTTGTTGTACATATGAGCATTTTGGTGAAGCCATTTCAATTCAATTTGATTGTTAATTTTTGCGTATCTTCATTATTTATACTGTTCTTTTACCAATTTTGTTCACTGATTTAAAGTTGGATCTCTAAAACAGACTTAAACTGTTCCTCTTGTAATCTAGTACATGCATAAAAGAGCCATTATATGCCTTCATGGCATCGGCATAGAAAAGGTTCTGCATCAAAGTAACCACAAGCGACTGCAGTGGCCAATACATGTCATTGGCGATTTGACAGGCGATGAGGGTGAAGGGTACCTTTTCTAGCCTCGAGTCTACACTTTATTCCCAGTTAACTCTTATGTTTGACACTGAACCTCTGCTTCAAAGAACCTTGATCGTTCTCCACGCAGAAGTACACACGGTCTAATGGTAAATTGCAATGTACACTGCAGTAAACTGAAGAAGAAGGTTTAATGGCATTCACTTTAGGTCTATGCGCTACAAATACCTTGTTAGTAAACTCCAGGAGATGAGTGCTTAACTAAATTGAACGATCCAATACATGCTTATGCATTTCCTTCAGATGCCTGAGTTCTTCCTTGAGTCTTATATTTATTCATTAATCTTCTGGAACATTTAACGACAACAAATTACTTCGGCTGTAAGATTTACAAATAAGGTTAAACAAATGGTATAGTAATAGGCTATTGGTTTTTATCTTACTTTGTGTAAACGCAAATCGTTTAGTTAAATTTTGTAAAAAAATCATGCTTTCTATTTTAAAAGAGATCGTTGTATGAACGCTGAATTATCAAAGGAAACAATAGTTATGAGTGTTGTAAGGTCATGATCTAAAACTAACTGTAGGATATTCTGCTATGAGGATGATGCAATAAACGAAAGTATATCTGTGCTGGCAATCTTGTACTGCAAAAAGAGAACTGAGCTTAAGTTTTTGACTGCAGTAGCCGGTACTTGGAGACCGTGCGTGCGTCGCCGAGTGCATGTAAACTGATAACCTTCAGAGCGTGTAGACTGAGATTGAATTTAGATTGAATGATTACGAAACAACTAACAGAGCGTGGTTATAGCTGCAATACTGTGAAGAAAAGTTCTATTTGCATTTAATTTGCTGCATTGATTCAAAGTGACTGACAAAGATAACAATGCTATTTCCTGTATTGAAGCAAAACGTAATAATTTTAAAATATCGTATATACAGTCTACATTTTTAAAGGAAAATTGTATTTGATTTTATATTAAGGAATAACTTAGTTTCCTAAATAATGTTATTAAAAATTAGGGATTTCAGGATGTTTCTAAGCCAGAAATTGGGTACATTTTAGTATGTCACTTAGGTTCGTTTTAATAAATTAAAAACTTTAAATAACGTAGAAATAGGTATGTGGCTCATTGTAGACTTATTCTATCGATATTTTAATGTTCGAGTTGAAAATACAATAGTTTGAAAACCTTGGAAAACTGAATTTAAAAACAAAGGTTCATATCTAATATTCTGTGATATTTTTCAATTTAGAATATTTTGTGTTTATTTTTTTCATGTTTGTGCTAAATATTTGGCTCAGAATAAACGTGTATTACATAATCAACACAAAATTAATACTTGAGAATATAATATATATAATATTAATTTATCAATAATAATGCTTAATATATGATCAAACATTCCAACAAATGAAAAATTTTTATTTTGTGAGGCCTTTCGTGCTCAATGAACACATCGTCAGACCCTCATAACTGAAATAAAAGTAAAGTAATAATACAAACAATTTAGACTTAAATAAAAACATATGTTACTTGAAAAATACAAAGGGATAAGATTTATGCAATCTTTAATAGGTAAATTAGGATAATGTATCAATAATAATATTTTTCATGCAATTTTAATTAGTTACTGAGTCAAAACTGTTGAGGAAGGAGCGCTAATGTTGGAGAGGAGCTCGTAATTGTGTAGTGACTAATGTACGGCATTTAGCTATTAAACGAGCTTAATATTAAAGTGAAGGCCGAGCCACGCTCATTAATTACACGTCCGCTACAGAGCTGACGATAAAAATGTTTGCCTGTTTAATGATGGCGGCATATTTTATTTACATTTAGAAATAGACTTTTTAAAATTTCCTATGACTCTGCAATTTAGTATATTATGTTATTAGACGTTATCAATTAATGTTTATTTATGTATAGACAAGAAAATAAATATGAACACCACCAACGAAACTCATTTTTAGAAACAGTCAACAAGAATTATTAATAATAATGAGTTTGAATCAATTTTGGAACTTAATATTGAATTTATTTACGTATATTGTAGACGCCAGTACAAAGATGTGTATTGCCAATATTTTGACGAAAGTCAAAAAAAGAAACACACTGTTCAATCCAATGCAATGCGGTGGCCAAGATATCCTACGATACAGTAAGTAAAAAATCACCAAAAATACTTTATGTACAATCCAATAAGCCTCCATGTGCTTGTTTATATCAAGCCGTATATCGTGATACTCTGAACTGGGTGAGCACACAGTTGGCCCATTCTCATGCATTATTTACTTGTGTCCTCAAACGAGCTCTACCCTCGCAGACAAGCTGGACATAAATATAAGGCCTTTCACTTGTGACGCAACTACCCAATTCCACAAATATTGGTATATAAGATAAAATTCTTAACGAAAATCACGGTTTTGTTTTTTAAAATAAGGTAACTCGTTTACAAATATTGAGTTTCATTACACCTACATCGAGGTATATAAGTTTTCACTAACCATAACTTTTCAGTTTATTTGAAATAGTTCTTAAATTTAGAAAAGTAGATTATAAATAGAAATCGATATTCGAAACATGTTAAAGCAAACCTAAGTATTTTCGCTCGTTATTCTAGTAGTAGGATGTTAAATCATTTCCAGGAAACTTCAAATTGCATTAATAATTAGGGAATATGTTTTTTTATTCATCATAGTAATCACAAAGTAACGTTAACAGTCAGATAGTAATATAAACTGCGCTGCGACTAATTCATTTGTTATTGGTCCTGCCGCGAATAAAATACTACTACTTATAAATATTTATTTTATATGAATACATGGTGATAAAATTGAACATTTAAGCTAAACTTTTAGAGAATAATATGATAAAAATACTGAATAACTATAAACAGAGGTTAATAAAATACATTTTTCGCAAAGTCCTTAATGTTTCCAAAAGGAACCATACAAAATCTATGAACTCATAGCATAATTAGAAGCATCGATGATTACACTTAATGAAACAAAATTATTAAAACCTTAAGAATAAACCGCATTAATACTAGTTTAACTATTCTTTAAATTAAATGACTATAAAGAATACTGTAGGGCTCCTACAGTATCAGGACATTTTGTTGGAGTGAAGGTCTTAACTAAATGTATTATAGCAAGATAGTTATTTCACATTATGTTGACTACATGTGTCAAGCAAGAAGTTATCGTGCATTAGTTTAATTACTAAAAAACTAAATTATATTGTACGAAGTGCTCAAATGCATCAAATAGTACGTAATAATAGTGCATGGAAAGAGGACAAAATATAAAAATACAAAAGTATATAGAATTAAAACTCGTTCTATCGGTAAGCGGTTACCCTCCGCCCAATAACTCTAACTGATAGCCGTGTCTGTGGCACGAAATTGCTTTTAGTGACCCGCTCCACTTGCCTCTCCACCGCTTCTGACTGTTTCTTTATAAAGCTCAGCTTGGACTTTCATCTGGATGTTTTAGTTGTATTAGGTATTTATATTATTTACTTATTTTATATTAGGCACTAGGCTTTCTTACTTATTGTTAGGTTTTAACTCAGTAAGTAGTAATAATAACTTCCACAATGCAGACATTTCGCGGTGACAGCCTTAAGTAGAATCTACCATTCTTCCGAAAGAGCCGGAAGAGATATTTTTAGTTTTAGAAACAACAGATACTGCTAGGGACTCGTGGAAAATAACGCTCCTCACATGTGTTCAATACAAGTTTTAGATACCACAAATTAATTGAATTAAAAAATTATTCCTGGTTTGTTGACAAAATTCATAGAAATAGAATATGGGTAGGAATAATTTCTGTCTAATAATTGTGCAGCTTCATTCAATTGCAATAGTTTATTGAACTTCACTGTAAGAGAGTTTTTAAAAATCCATTATAAACTTTTTTGTTATATATTTCTATAATGGATTATTATATACAATACATAAATGAAAATCAATTTATTTGGAAGACGACTAAATTTATTATTACTATGCCATAATCAACAGGCATTTCATATTACCACAGTTTATTACTGTATATATTAATTGTATTGTACATATCTTTGGAGTTTTAGAAATAAAACAAAATCAATATTGCTTACTTTGTAAACGAGAAAAGAACTCAATTATTTATGGATGAATGCAAAATACGTGTGTACGTGAGCAGTATGAATGTCCTGGAATTGCGTATATATTATATCCTGCAACAGATAACAAATTTTAAATAGACCTTCATAAACACTTGACTTGTATCAATATCCTTCGCAACTGTATTCATCTAGTGTTATTTTTGCGATAGCTCAAGTAACTATATTTTAGTAAAACCAAGAGGAAAAATATAAGTTGATAATATATGAAACATCCATATTTCTATCATAAATTGAATCAATCAGGTATGGCAAATTATATTTTGTCTCCTGACACAGTGACTAAATTGAAATCTGTAAATCACTGTAGAAGTGAAAAGTATTCGCGGCTATAGACCTGTATAAATAACCCTAGAATAAATTTAAAAATATTGGTCATTATTAAGGAATATAAATGGATAATACAACTACATTATTTTTGTTATTTGATAGATTGTAAGTAGTACAACACAGAATCCTTACTTGCCGAGTGATCGTAAACGTTAAGGGTTCTGTGGTGTAGTGGTAACATACGCACCCGGCAAGTGAGAGACGCTGGTTCGAGTCCTGGCGAAGTAAGTAATTTTGGCAATTCATTATTTAAAATTAAATCAGCGTATTGCCACTTATACAAATTTAATACATGTGGTCTCCGGATCTAATGTTAGTGATATATACAGTGATATAAACAAGTATACCTATTGAGTATAAACTATATTTCGCACACTTCATATTAACAGTTTTACTCAATGTTTTCACTATATGTTTAAAATAGTCGGTTCAATTAAGGTAAAATTATATTTTATGTGAAACATTGCTCAATGTCGCGGTATACATATTATTTCTAAAAACCGTTATAAAATAATATTCAATCCATACGCTAAATTTTCACAAGGACATAAATTCAAGCTAATCATTGAAGTTAATATCTGTGTGCAATTGCAATATAAATTTTCATATCAGTACTCAACGAGGTCGTGACGGGTGTGCTTTTCCCCAGGACGCAAGGCGAAAACATATGCATAGGAGATTAATAATTAGGTCTTTATAACCCTTGTGATATAAATAAAGATATTTAAATTGTAACTAACTTTCCATTGCATTCTTTAGCTATTTTGTAAACGTAACTTTGTGTTTTATATGTACAGCTAAAATATATATTTTATATTGTTTTAAGCTAATTGTTTAAGATCACAGAATTGTGTTTCAGAACAAAATAAATATATTAAGATAAACTTTCAAAAACCATATTTTAATCTTGATATTTTCTTTATTTTTACAATATATTGTGGCGCAGACTATATGCCGTCCAAAGAACATTTACCTAAAAGGTGAGTATCCTAACAAAGCCTCTTGAATGTGATATGTTCAGATGTGTGGTATATGATTAATTTAGCTAGTAATAATATCATTCTCAACGTGTGTATTTTATATTACAGCCAAACAGAAGGTCTTACATATTTTATATCAGACATCGTTATACACAATGCATTGCAATAATATGATCCTTTCGATACGTAATAGACCTTTTTAAACCCCTTATTATATGGAAGGGAAACTTACAATGAAGTCTTCAGAAAGGGGCTCCATGAGCTTGTCAACTTAATTCAATAGGGATTGATTTTATTGTTATGTAATTTCATACATTTTATTACCTGTGATGATATATTTTATGATTATATATGAAATATAAATTATTTTCTATCGACTATTGCATTTTCTTATGATACTGACCTAAGACCGAAAAGAATAAAAAATATAAGTATTTTAAATAATGTGCAATAAACAACATTCAAAAATGTGATATGATTATTTTGCGACTCGTCTCGCTGTAGGTCTGTCCCCTTGTAAGTAATTAAATTTGGATTTTCTTTTAATTTTTTTACTAAGTTAAGTATTAAAATAATCAGGAAGCACTAGATTTATTTCTAATGTCTTATAATGGACGGTCTTGAATCCGCGTCAGGTATTCAGAAGGATTCCAATAGCATTGTGGCAGAAAGCTCAGTGATCCGAACTAATACCATGGATAGATAAACATTTATTATTAGATTATAAATTTTTATCGTTGTTGTATATAAAATATTTTGAAGAGTAAATTTTACATAATCATTGAAGTGTTGTGGATTAGTTAATATCAAGTTATATGAGAGGCCGGTTACAAGAGCTAGGATGATCATTATTGTGTGTGTTTATTTTGAAGAGTAAATTTTACATAATCATTGAAGTGTTGTAGATTAGTTCATATATCAAGTTATATGAGAGGCCGGTTACAAGAGCTAGGATGATCATTATTGTGTGTTTATTTTGTGTACACTAACCATGAGTTAGTGACTGCGGCAAACACAATGAACAACAGGGGCTCAACTGCCTAGAGCTACTAGTCGTGTTGTTTTACCCAATACCATATCAATAACGTTCATCTTTTGATACAGGTCAAAATTGGTCTATTTTTAATAAACAAAATTTCCATTATTTTCTATAAAAATTCATTCCCTGCAATTTTAACAAAATTATTTTTTAGATACTATCAATCTAGAATATTTACAAAGCTCTAGATATTTAGCATATTTGAAATTTTATAATTGCTGCCTAATAGCTTTCCAATTTTGATATACCACAGAGTTTCTTATTTATCACTTCACTAATAACGTCATAAGATGATTATTCATAAGTGAACCTATTTTCTGGTTTTTTACAGGAAAATAATACATTTTTCCAATGACAAATTAGATATGGCATAAGACTGCTTCCTCAATTCGGCACGATTAGCAATGTAAATTTTACACGTAGACGAATTTCATTTATGTTGTTATTGAATGTTGATATACTAAGTAAGAGTTCAGCTCTAATGCAACAGTTATTAATTTGCCACAATTATATATCTCTAAAACTTTGCATTTTAAAGCTAAATGTAATGCAGAGTTTCTTATTTATCACTTCACTGATAATGTCATAAGATGATTATTCATAAGTGAACCTATTTTCTGGTTTTTTACCAGAAAATAATGTATGTTTCCAATGACAAATTAGATATGACATAGGACTGCTTACTCAATTCGGCACGATAAGCAATGTACATTTTACACGTTATGTCAGACGAAGTTCATTTATGTTGTTATTGAATGTTGGTATACTAAGTAAGTGGTCAGCTCTAATGGTATAGTTATTAACTTTGCCACAAATATATATCTCTAAAACTTTGCATTCTAAAGCTAAATGCCTTTATAACACGTAGTAATGGAATAACACACATATCACGAATGGTAGTAATATGAATATGACGTCTCTGTTTGGATTAATATAATAAAATACTAGCAGTTACCCGCACCTTCTCACGCAATATCGTGTTCAGAAACAGGAACAGCATGGGCATATCTATGGCCAATTTTGTTTTCTACGTTCATAGTACTTTTGTGCAAAATTTTACTGTAAAACGAAATAAGCTTTTAAATAACTCTATACGTTAACATATTTGTTATTTTTCAGAATGTGTTCAGTCTGCTACGTAAAGAAAGAATATATTATTGTAATGTAAATGAACTATTTAAATTAGACACAGTTAAACTGTTACAATTCTTCAAACCTTTTAAGAAGCATTGTACGCAACTACATTACAGTTCCATATTTGATTCATATGCTGGTAAATGTAAGAGCCTTGACATTCTCCATGTCAAACACTCTCAGCTTCTTGCATACCATTGACAGAGACAGGCTAAAAAGTTATCTTTTATTCTGTAAACATATAAGAATTTAACCTTCAAAGAATCATGTAATAAGTGACGTGTAATTTTAATTTCAGAAGTTAAAATGACGAACAGCTTCATAAAAATAGAAAAAGAAAAGTGTATAGATACACTTATATATAGTACATAAATACATATATAATATAATATTTAATTAATATTAATATTATATTAATATTATAATTAATATAAATATAATATTTACACACATATACGCATACACAACAGTGTTTATCTGAAAATTATTATCAATACTAATTTCTTTAAAATATATGCAAGTCATCGATAATTTTGAACTTATATACTTTAATTTTCCTCTTTACCGGTTGATTAAACTGTGTTTATTGAATTGAAAATTATCAGAAATAAATAACCCAAATAAACTTTTTCAATTAAACTACCTTGATGTGTTAACTACCTGTTTTACTAATAAACTAAATTTAAACCATTATTTTGAGTATATGCTCGGTATCTCAATTGTTTGAATGTATTAACCAATGTTTCAACGAAATATGAACTGGGATGATAGTGATGCCACCAACCAAGCAAGGTCAACAGTGAAGTAAACCATTGTCACAAATGGAAGTTCTTAGTTAATTGATTTCAAAATTTAATTCATATATTTCATTATAAAGGTACAAGTAGGTAAATTAGAATTTTATTTCACTGAACGTATCTTGGTTTATTTTATTTCACAATCCAGGAGGTTTATACTTTACCGTGTAGCATTTAACTGGTGTTAATACCGTCCTTAAAAATGATAATGTGGTAATTTCATTGTTCATAATCATTATTTGTAATAAACTAATCGGAACTTATACGAAGACCCTTAGCTATCAATTTATTCGATGCATTTACTAACTGCTATTTTAATCTATTTAGTGACGCGATAATTGTTATTTCAATACAAAATTGTCTGCATTTGAAACAGTATCTGTAAAATAGTGAATTATAAGTTCCGTGGACATACATTCAACGACAGACAAAAATGATATTGAACGGAGACTCTTTGTAATTCCAATCCATTCATCATTCGATAATAATAACTTCTTTTCTTTCATGTCTTTCCCTCAGCTCTTAAATCTTACTGTATGACCAAACTTATGCCACTATTTTACACACACCTTTAGCTATTGGAGAATAGTAAACACTATCAGTGTATACATTTTTAGTATCCTTTCTTTTATTTGCCTTTATAAGCCTACATTTAAATACTATATAATATTTTGTAAATACTAATAGTTGGGCTTTAAAAAGACAACAGTCAATAACTTCTATTGTTTTCGTAAATAAAACCCCTAAAGAATGTGAAATGTATGAGACAATGAGACTGCATTCAGTTGAGTTGATTGAAGTTTTAACTGGAAATGTCAGGGTTTTTGTATTAGTAATATTTTATAAAACCTGAGTCCAATAGTACTAAGTAAGTACTTTTGGGGCAATCTTTCTTCAAGGCTAACCGTTTTTACTTAAACTGTTGATTACGTATCACACAAGGAGTACCCTTACTATGAGGTAGTATTTATAAATAAAAACCAAAAACAATAAAAAATAAATATATTGTTTTTCAAACCAGCAAAAGTTACTATAATTTACTCTACTCAAATTTACGCTTTTATTTCTTTCGCTTATAAATGTAACTGCACTGAAATTAATTTCTAAGAATAATCACATAAAAAAGAGCCATAAAAATTAGACCATATACAAGTAAAAAAAATTGCCTGGTTGTGAAGTGACTAACGACTGCCCATTACATTGTAAACGAGCGTAATATTAAATTGCAACCCAAGCCCTGCTCGTTGGTGGCTCATTAGTTATACCACGCTGTAAAATATAACAAGACTTGTCAACTGATAGAAAAAAACTCAAGGTGGGGTTTATTTTTGTCCAGGACATTTTACTACATAAAGAATAGTGATTATTTGTATTTATTATATTTTGTGTTGTATTTAGTGGACAATAGACCAAAACTCACTTCTAATATCGAAACTAAATACTACAAACTGTTCGTAGTATAGGTAAATTTGGTCATGACATGCAAGAAATATTATATCAATGTTAAACGAACTAAATTTATTTTTATTGCAATTTTTCTATCATTTGGTGATTATTTCAACCTAATACGAGTACACTGTAACGCCTTTCATAAGTGATCAAATATTTATAAATATAACACGTCTAATGTTTTACATACATTAAAACGTTCATAAAACCTGTCACTTTGTATGATATACACGAGCAGTAATGACCGTTCAGGTAACAAAACAGATTCTTTTTAACACTTTTTTATGTAATTTTTATTTCTTACAATGTACATTTCAAACTCTAATAATTCACCATCAGGTTATTTTAGGTACCTCAAAGTACCTGATGATGAATTCTTAGAATTTGAAATTTACATTTTTCGAAATAAAAACTACATCAAAAAGTGTTAAAATTTTTGATTTATTATTGTATATATAATTTATCAAACACTTTTCGAGGCTGCATATCTAATACAGATTCGTTTTAACGCCAAAACACAATCAATTTAACAGTAGGCTATTGAATTCGCCATAAATCAGGAATAATAGCACTATTAGGATGTAATACTTGATTACGAAGATTTGCATAAATTGTTAGTTATATGCAACTATATAATATCGAAGCATATAACTATCTTTTAAAACATACAACACGATACGATATTTTAGTATTATCCAGTCATAAGACTTTAGGAAGTATTAGTAAAACTGTTTTCCTCAGACGATTTTTATGTAAGATTTTTATTATTTATAAAATCAAAATCAGTTTAAAATTATAAAAATAATATTTTTAGCCAAAGTGTTTTGTATACTCCATTGGTCAAATTTATTAAAAGTAGTGTAAATGGTCCTCGTAACAGTTAAAAAACTATTAATACTAATTAGATTATAATGTAACCAAACCTCGTTTTAAACACCTCTTAGTAATAAAACATTTTAATATCTCTCGCATGGATATCACAATCCAATAAATAATAATATACAATTATATATTACAAAATAAAATATATATTGTCACATTTAAGATCCAGTTAGCTTCGTTTGCTTCGAGTACAAAAGAATTTCCAATATTTATTACCTAATATGATAGCATAGCATAATAAATTTAAAAAATCGTAAGGGTTATTGTAAGGTTATTGGATATATTTTAGTCCTTTAAAAGACATAATAAAGACTATACATTTTTTATTAGTCTTTCTTTATCATATTTAAACATAACAAAATACCGCGGTAGTAAGATTTACAAATATGGTTAAAACAAGGAATATTTTGGAAGCTTGGTTTTTATCTTACTTTACGAAAACGGAATTCAATTTGTCAAAATGAGTAAAAAAGTGTCATTTTTTCTATGTAAATAACAATCGTTTTAGGAAATATGAATTATAACAGGTTCAATACTAAGGATGATTGTAAAGGCTATGATCTAAAATAAAAAAGACAAGATGTATACTGCCAGTAGGATTATGTCAATAAACATAAATTGCATAAACATAATTTTCTGTGCTACGCTGCAAAATATAACGGTGTATAAGGTTTTTGACTGTAGTACCGATTTTATGTCGCCGAGTGCAAGTAAAACTAATAATATTCAGACCTTTTAGACTGAGATTAAATTTAGAGTAAATTATTGTAAAACCTCTAATAATGCGTGATTAAAGCTTCATTATTATGGAGAAAAGTGATTGTTCTTTAATAAACTGCACTGATTTTGAATAGGCTGATTAAAGATCGTTAATAATGTTATTTCCTGGATTGCTTAAAAATTTATCAAATGAAAATTTCGATCCATACAGTTTAAATTTCTATAATTCAAAATTTAAGTAAAAATTCTAAATTACCATAAATAATCATAATTATAAAAACTGAGATAAAAATATCTACGTTATAGTACACCTTTTAAGTTTTTTTGTAAATTATAAAGTTTAAATGGCCTTGTAAAAAGTGCGTGGGTCATTGTAGGCATCTCATATCCGTTTCCTCAAAATAAAATAAATTCATACATATATATATATATATAAATATATATATATGTATATATTCTTTTGTTTTAGTTTAAATTGTATGAATTTAATATATACTAGTGGGTAACAGTTTTACATTTTTATCAAGAATATTATGAAGGATAAAGAGATATTCTTTTCCATCTTATGTTTATGTTTATAAATATTTATGTAAATTATTACGAAAAATGTGGCTCAGCATGGACGTTTAGTTCATAATCAATAAAAATCGATATTTCCAAAAGTAATGATATATGATATTAATTATCAATACTAATATTAGTTATACTATATTAATTAGTTACTTAACCACAACTTGGCCATAATTTTGAGGAAGAGCCGCTAATTTTGGAGAGGAGTTTGTAATTGTGTAGTGACTAATGTAAGGAATTTAGCTATTAAATGAGCTTAATATTAAAGTGAAAGACGAGACGCGCTCATTTGTGTAGCACGTTCGCTATAAAACAGGCGATAAAAAAGGTTTGCCTGTTTAATGATGGAGGCATACTTTACCTTCAAGAAATTAATATACAAACATTTTGTACAAAATGGGAATTTTATATACCATAATACGTCGTCAATTCAATCAATTCATGTATAAGTACGGTACTCTAAATATGAACAACACTGACGAAACTCAGGTTTAGAAACGGTCAAAAAGAACTTCGATTATTTTGTATATATTAAATTTTTGGTTAAATTAATTTTAACCAATTTAAAGAAATTATTTACTTCAAGTATACTGTTGAGGCCAATTTTAAGATGTGCATTGCCAATCCTTTCGATAGTATGTCAGAAGTCACAAAAAGTACAACATTGTTCTATACAATGCTGTGGCTAAAATTTTCTATGATACAGGTATAATGACAAAGCACAGTTATTGGATTTGAGAAATTTGAACTAATGAGAAACACCATAACTATAACATGTCATGGAAAAAACTTTAAAAGACATGTAAAGCAAAGCCAATTGTTGGGAGGGCTGGAAAAATTTAATTTGCCTTTTTCTGTCTGTCCATACGATATCTTGAGGACAAACTGACCTGTAGACTTTAAATTTAGCAAATAGCTTCATTTTCATATACGTGACATGACATTTGATGATGATGCATCATACTCCATGGGATTTGGCTGAGGGATAGTGAAATACTGCATCTTAACGTAAATATTGCATTAAACATTATATATACATAAACAAGAATTGGTTTATTTCAATTTATTTCTTATAAGCAACATATAGCTTAGTAGTGTCAAATGACGATACGATAATCCCATTTAGTCTGAGAGTAAATGAAGAGGTTCAATCATAGTTAAGGAGCTAAGAGACATTTTGCACCGCATAATCATACAACCTAGTTTTCCTCGAAACTGAAAGAGAGAAACTTCCCCGATAACTAAATTAATCGTCTGCTACGCAAGGAACTGACCTCCACTATAGTGGATCTAAAGGTATCTAAAGTGTTATAAATAATACTTTTGAAATAGGGCTTTTTATTTACTTAATACTTCGTTAAAATATGTCTGTCTTCAATAACAGTTACTATTATTTTAAAATTTAAGTACTATTTGCTTAGATATATGATCACAAAACTATTGCCTAGGACTTATTTAATAAAACAATAACAACATTATAAACTGCTATTACAACAGCAAGTATCACATACTGTTAATTATTATTCCTACTTGGTTTTGAAACGGTACTTCATAATTAAAAGTTAAAGGTAACATTGTTTAGTTTCCATCTGATAAATATTGAAAAATTAGAAATATATTGATACAAAATATTGCACAATCTAAAGAAAAGCACTGTGTGCTTGTTTATATCAAGCCGTATATCGTGATACTCTGAACTGGGTGAGCACACAGTTGGCCCATTCTCATGCATTATTTACTTCTGTCCACAAACGAGCTCTACCCTCACAACACGCTGGAAATAAATATTACTTCTTTCACTGGTGACGACCTAACATACAGTTCAAGGACCGATTCTACAGCTATTGGTATGTAAGAAAATATTTTAACGCTAAATAACGTTTATCGAAAATCTAACATTGTCTACACTAGGACAATATTTTTGATAAAAACTGGCAGTATACCAAACATATATTCCTTAAAAATAACTTGGCCTAACAGTATTGGAATTTTTTAAGGTCTAATAGACGAAATAACTGAATATTGTCACATTTATCAAAGTTGAACTAGCGATACTATGATTATTCTTAATCCGCCTGAACTACCGACCTAATCCTCCAAGGACGCTGTATTTCAAAACTACAATGCAAAATCAAAAATACTATAACATCACCGTCTAAATATTTTCTGTATCTTTAGTTTATATATAATACAATTTGATTCGTGCATTTCAAGAGAGTTATAGTCAAAGTTTTCTAATGCAGTATTTCTTCAGCAGGTGATACACGATGCATACGGCTACGGCACTCACCCTTTTAACATGCAGGACCAACACAAACTGCGATTATGTGAGATTTATACGTTAGAGTAGGTTTCCTTCGAATTTTCCTATATGTTTTAATCTCAAATCGTTCAATATGTTTTCATAAAATAAGAACATATTTGGTACTTTATTAGCTAATACTGGAATAACTGAGAATGTAAATTTTTCTACACTCGAGCTTTACATGAACTTGAACAATGAATCATGACATTAACTCAACAAATTTTCGTTTAATCATAACAATAAGTTGACACCATTCATCATTTAAGTATGCTTTGTTTCTACGGACTATATTTTATGTTTCTTGTTAAAATAGTCATTTGGCCCTTTTTGTTAGACTAAACGTAAGTAAAGTTTTAAACAGAGACTGGTGGTTATAATTTAGTTGATTTTTAGAATGGAAATGTCAAATTTAAAGCCTAAAACATTTATGAGGTATATTTTTAAAGAATGGAGTATTCTTGTAAGTTCTACGACCACTGTTGTGCTGTGTTCGAAATTCTTATTAACAACTCAACGCGTTTTTGAACGTAGAATATTATAATAGTTTTTTTCGGGATCCTTCATAAATCATCGGGAAGCGATTCATTCAAAATGAAATTATCTCACAAAACACCTATTTGCGATCAACAATATTAGTTTTCAAGAACACCTTTGTTGACATTAATTTGAACGGTAAACTCGACAAGATAGCTCTTTGCACCTCTTAAATCGGTAGCGAAAGTTTGTTACGTCAATATTACCCAGTCAATTTCTTATAAACACGCCATGTGCGGAAGCCTGAGCTTTCGAGCAGGAGATAATCGAATTCTCGTATCCTAAAATTAGATATCCTCAAGCACCCATGAGCGCAAGGGTAATTATTTAAAGATGTTTGCGAAATAAGTATCTTTAGACGGGACCAAATAATGAAACCCTAACTGGATTGCGTCATTATTAGATTAAATGAGTATGGGCTCTAGTAAGGAATCCGCTATAACAGCAAGATAACTTTCAACACCCATTATGTTTGTGTGTCAGAGGTATAGTTTCTAAACAAATCATATTTTCTTGTATTATTATATTGTATTCAGTAATGAAATCATTCAATTTGAGAGGAGTTTAATATATCCCACTTCGATTCAATAAGCAGCTGTCGTCGTTCATAGTGAATCAATGGATCGCCCTTGGTACTTATGATATGAATAAGGAAAATGATCTCAAATCATCTTTCAGATCGGCAATCATTATCCTAAAATATTCCCTCACAAACACAAATATTAATTACTATCGATAAATATAATACACATAGGAAACATGCAATATTATTTCATTCATATATACGACATTATATTGACTCAGACACATTGAAATTCTGAGTATCAATGAAATTTCCCAATAAAAATACAACAATTTTTTATGACTCTAAATTCTAGTTTGACGTATCAATATAAACGGGTATTTGCACACCCACTCAAATAACTACGTACATTTATACCACAAAACGACGAATTAATTTTGACCATCAATATTCCGTGACAAATCACATGATTGATAATTGTATACAACAGCAGTGGGAGTGGTAGTTTAACAATTAGACAAGGACTAATTATCATTGCATACGTGATGTTTACAAAGTGTGGCTCTGCCTCACCAACCCGTATCACGTTCAGTCAGATATTGCCACTCCAATATAACAAAATTCAAGATAACTGTTCAACTAAAATAACTCCAAAATATACCTCAATAATTTTATTATAGTAATCATAACGAGTATATAAGGATATCATCCTGGCTTTTTATGGATGTATCAGAACAGATGTAGAATTTGATCCAAATTTAAAAGTACAATCTGCAAGTTTCAAAACTGTCTGTCCCATAACTTCACTTCTTTCATTCACTAAACATCTCCAATTAATAGTTACAAAGAAGAAATTATTTTCTGGCTACGAACTGCTTAGGTCTTTATTACATTAGGTATAGCACTGGTCAAAGGAATGGATGTTAGGGTAAAAAAGATTAAAACAATTGATGATGGAAGCAATTAACTGTACGCTTTTTAAATATTATTCTGGCGCAGTGTTTTAGATTTTTATCCTTGCCATCATTAATTTAAAAAGAATGCACTTGGATTCTTTTTGGTTCCAACCGAATTGAGGTCCCCTTTACTATGCATTAAAATTACATACATAACTTTTTGAACCATACATTTTGAGAAAGATAGGTAGGTCGAGGAGGTCCAGATGAATGGCCAGCTAGGTTACCTGATCTTACACCTTCGGATTACTTCTTTGAGTCACTCAAAAAACAAAGTTTACAAACTAAACAACTTAACACAAATAATACTACATGAAGCGGCAGGCATGTCTGCTGAGACGCTACGAAATGTTATAAGTGGCTACTACAACCACCTTGATAACTTTCAAACTGCAGATGAAAACGTATTTAGAGCTATAGTAAAACAGGGTAAGCTATAAAGATAATCTTATTTGGAACTACTGAAATTTTTATTAATTTATGACAAGCAAACAATTTTCAAAAGTTTCCTCCTATCCGTTTCCAAATGTAGCTTGAAGTTATTCACAAATTAGAAAAAAAAAAAATTTTCTATATGCTGTGAGTTTTTGGAGTTTCATTATTTTATCTAACACATGAAATTTCTACTAAGCTTTACTAAACAAGCTCAAGTTTTTAAGTTTAAACCACCGCTAACTTTGCTAGTATAATCTTTTTGCGCTCCAGCTTAACTTCTGCTGCTGCTTAATGATATTGTTTTTACATTCTTGTTGCCTTAAGTGCTTCTTTTATTTGTAATTAATAAAAAAAGTATTTAGTTTCAGTAGATTTGCGTTTTTCTAGCCAAATCTCAAAGGGCAGTGTGTTTCGAACAGCCGAACCTTTCAAAAAGATAAGAAAGTCGATGTTATGAAGAGCTGAGATTTGCATCTATATAAACGGTAGAAATTTTAAACATATGCTGTAGTAATAATTTTTTACATTCTTGTTCACCTTATGCTGTTCTTTTATTTGTTATTCCAAATAGATATAAATTGTTTTAAAGCAGCTTTCCTTTTCGGGTGGATCTTAATGGATCACTACGTGTTGCGCACAAGGAGGCGTTTAACAAATTCTTAATTTTCACAAAAATCACATCCTCTATGAACCCTGAAAAATGAGCTCTTTTATCGGAAAATGTATACATTTTATATTAAAATATTAAAAGCAACATATTTTTAAAATTTATGAAAATATCTTGGTCCAATTTCATACATAGTTATATGTTTTAATTTAGGAATTTTAGGAATATACTTATTATATTTATACTCTCCTATATTTTTCGAAACGTAGGTTTTATAATATGTAAAATAAATATATAACAACTAAAGAATATATTATTTGCCAATACAAGGTCCCCACTAGGAAAAATTCTCTAACACAATCTAAGGCTCAAGGGTTTAAAGGTGATTTCCGAACCAATGCGCAGTCATGCGGACTACTTGCAAGGACAGGATCGCTAAAGGGTCATCCCAGTCATCTTGCGATAAATGCCATACCCGATTGGCGGTCTTTTCATATAATCGTAAAATAGATAATACAGAACAGTTTGTGATTAATTTTTTAGAGCCCATTATTTATCTTGAACCGACTAATAAACTTGTAATGGATACGTTCTAAGATCATATTAATATTTCAAAAAGTGCGAAAATTTGTATTCGTAAAATATTAAACTGTATGTGAACAACAGCACACAAATATTTACATCATGGTTACTTGGTTTTAATTCTTTTTTGCAGTTACTCGAGTTTTTGTAAAATATCTTAGTATTTAAAGATTTATAGACAAAATATAGTGTGTTCCATAACGTTGTGCACGTTTAAGGGCTCTTTGAAACTACACGAAGATAAAAAAAAGATAAATTTAAAAAAAGTTGTGAGTATAAAAAACAAGACAACAAATTAATTTTTAATTTGGCGCTTTTTGACATTAAACCTGTATGACATTTTTTATACTTTTGAAATATTATAATGAAGAGTTGTATAAGCCAAGTGATCAGATAGAGTATGGATCTAGTAAATTGTTTTAAACGCAACCAGCCATTTTTTACTCAATCAAAATAAAGGAAAAATTTTACTGATTTAAAAAAAATAACATATATGGTATAGTTTCCGTATAGGTATTTTTAATTAATTCGTAAAAAGCTGCTCTTTTTAATTGTTTGAAGGAAATCAGTTTATACTGTTCGGATGGTTGGAAACTCTGGCTTATATATTATAAGCCATTGCACATATTATTGGAATCAGTTGTTTAGTGAAACACAGAAATTATATGATAATGTCAGTCTAAAAATGACTCATATCAACTAAATCAACTGAAAATCTGCGCTGGATACGTTCAGAAGACTAGACGCCTTTGTATTTTTTAAATTTCTATCAATGTTTATACGCACTGAGCAACATGTAATATTGAAATCGTAGGAAGTGCGTGATGCAGAGAAAGAGACACATTGAAACCTTTTAAAAATTAAAAGCTAATTATTTAAATTACATAGAAGAATTAAGTTATCTTGTTTGTTTTAGTTGGAATAAAATAAGTGGATTTATTAATTTCATTCGGTCGTTTCATTACTTGTAAACGAAAATGTTCATTTAAATTTTTTATAAGACTATAGAATATTACAAAAATTGCAAATATCATGTTATTATGCTAATTAGTCTAAACAATTTCCGTAACAGTCATTTTTGACCTTATTATATAATTTATGATCATCAAATGTAAGTTCTTATTTGTCTTGCAGATAAATAAAAATGTAATATCAAACGACAATCCTAGAGAGAACGAAACTGAGGCAATAAATACCGCAGACCTCTGCGAGAAATTGATGTCGAATGAATAAAATTCAGACTACGAGACTGATTTTTATACTCCTTGTACATTTAATGAGAAATCTATTTTACATTGAAAAGATTTAGTGCTATTAAATTGATCTATGTAACAGGAATATTGAGTAAACATTTATATATTTTTCATTCCATAGTTTATTTTATATTTTTTAATATGGCCATTAACTATATTAACTACACAATTTATCTTAAGTTTATATATTAAAAACATTAACAATTAAGTTTCTCATTTTACCACAAGTATAATACATTATTAAGTGCACAAACGTTTTGTGACTGACATAATGTCTAAGGTCATTACCACTCGTGTGGAAGATGGAAGGTACAATTACTCAAGTCCTTTACATTGCGCTCTCAATCGAGTTGGTACTCATTGTAAGGTACGTGACTAGACTCCATGCTCTTTCCACGTATTACAACCTCACTCGTTCTACTTCATTTCTTTTTACTGAAAAAGTTGTGTGGTAAACTAAATTTGAACAGAAACAAGATCAAAATAATAACTTTGGATTTTTTTATTTATTACTCGAATAGGTATTGCAATAAAATAAATCTACGGATTAATTAAAATTTGAATGTCTTTTTTCAATATAATATAAGTAATGGCACATTCGAATGACAAATCGTATCGAACCTAATGGTTGTATGAATGGAAACAAAATGTTCATTCAACTGAGAAAAATTTAGTAAAATGTGTTTACTGTTGCACTTTTGAGCTGTTATGGTGTTTTGACCTTAATTTGATATTGAATTCGTGCGAATTCATATATTTTCATCATAACTAAAGCTAAAATTATAAATATGAGGACTATAAATTATGCTAGGCTAAAATTAAATTAATGAGTTAAAATTAAGCTAAATGCAAGCAGCTGTGTGGCTTGGGTAGAGTGAACCATTAATCTGAAACTGCCTCCGACTGGTTCAAAACTTTGAAACTTCCTTAGCTCGGCCACAGCTACATTTAGAATGAGTTGTGATATAGATTACAAAGTTTATGATTTAAAAACATAGAAATATATTCTTTGTTCAAGTGAGAACAAAGAATCAGAGGCAGGAGTCATGCTATTTATGACAGAACCTCTATAATAGAAATAAAAACAACGTGGTCCACTCGAGCAAGATGTAATAGATAACGACAAAGACGCTTCGACCAAGGAACATGTAGGCGAACAAACCAACCAGTTCTTACACGACGCTCAACTCGGACACACAATCATGGCCTTTTTCATATTTTTAACTATTTTAATTTTGACAACCTTCCTGCCTAGGTGATCTTTTAACTAATTCATTTTATGTCATAAGTTTGTATGTGTATGCCTACAATGAGCATATTATTTGAGTGTGAGTTTAACAATGCCGTGATCAAGCGAAACGCCTCACGCTACGGTTAAATTAGATTGGTAAACCTGTGAGTACATAACAAAGTATTTACGTGACTAAGTTTTATAATTATATATCAAAACAAATGTAATGAGCTGCAGTTTTTGTTATAACATTATATTATTTCGCTTCAATTATGAGAGATTTATTGTTGCGTTATTTCACGTTATATTACTGTATTAATATTTTTTGAAACAAATATTACTCATAATGTAGTAAAGCCGCTTAGTGGGTCCTTTATAATATTGGAAAGCAATAAAGAAAGGCTTAAGCTACCCGAAAGGCTTATAGAGTTCACAGTCAGCCCAGAATTGCATGTAACGAAAACTTAATATCTTACATTGTCTTATCGAAAATTTTGATTTGTAACGTTTATGGTAAATTTACCCAATACAATAACGCATAAAAGATAAAAAATAGGTCTCTTATTATAAAAAAATAAGGTTACTTGTTTGTAACAACTTTATAAAAATGTCTTTGAAACGGTATATAAATTAGTTAAAAAAAAACTTTATCTTTATAATAAATAGTATAATTTAATAATTTATATTTGTCTTAAAAATTAAAAACAAAAAAACATATCAAATTACAAATTATTTATTTCAGTTGCAGCAACATAAATTTAAACTATTTAAACAAATGTAATAGAAGTTATTTCATGGTTTGTAACAGTGTCGAAAAAATTAGTTAATTTGTCATTAACTATATATTTATAGATAACATTTAATAAAATTAATGCATTAATATTTCACAAAATTCAGACGATAAATATCATTTTTAATATAATATGAATTAAATAAATTTTACTAAAAGTATTTGACGCCAATAGTTATATAGACATAACTAAAAATTCTTAAATGATACTAAACAAATTTGTGTGGTGATACAATAACAGGATAGATTTGAGTATCACTCTTACCCCTTACACCATTGTGGGAAGGGATGATACATTGGCCCTTACATAGAGATTAGGTTAATGGAATGTGCAGCTATACAGTAAATGGTCATTGAATGTAACTGAACCACTCATGTAGGATTAAATGTAATCAATAGCTAATACTGTTGAACCAAGTACAGCATGGAGAGTATATTTCTGTATTAACAGGCATTAAGAGTAATGGTATTTCGTATTTAACCTAGCTGTAGAATAATAACTTCCGTAAAATTGGATAAATATATTCCTTTATTTAAATATTTATTAAGATAACTAAATTATTCCAGAAAACTATCGTATTTACATTAGTGATTAAATAAGGTCAAGTCAGGTGTTCGAATCTCCACATGTCGTGTAACACGTTTTTTCTGAGGTTGCATGCAGATATCAGGTCTACAGGCACCTATGCTAATATTTAAAATTTTAAACTTTCATACGATTTAGCTCAGCGTATTTACAAACTGCGAGGTATGTCATACAAACTCTTTATGTCATAGTTATTCATAAGGTCAATCCAAGTATGTCCAAACACGCTCGGTCAAATCCTATGGAACAACAAGTTCTATATTCAAACTTTCATATAGCCTATATATAATCGAAAAATTATTCAAATTCAAGTATACAGGTTGTTGTTTTTCGGAATATAGTGCAAACAGAAGAGTGAAAGACTTCACTAATGCTAAGCCAATAACAGGAACAGTGATAGGAGCTTATATACCTTCAGTTAGGTTATAATACTGAGACGATATATCCGCCCTGTAAACTGTGTATAATTAGAAAAATGTGTGTAAAGAAAAAATATAAAGTTTAAAATTGGCTTGTTAGAGCATAAGTTCAAAGGTAGGACTGCAAAAAGTTACCGAAAGGCAACTTCCATAATATACCTGCAGGCCATAATGAAATAGGGTATGACGTCGGTGTTTTGTTTTCATTTATACCAGTTGAAATAGAACTTGCAAAGCACCAAAATATGAAAGGAATGAAACAGATATATTTTGAGTGAATATGTACTACTTTCTGAAAAGCAGCTTTGACCAACATGCTGCTTTTGTATAATATATGTTTTGTTTTACAAAACGTAACATTATTATCTAAACTGTTATACCTCAGAAGTTGTGTCAAAGGCAGGATTACCCTCATTACTTTGTACTCGATAAATACAAAACACAACTTCCAGGAAGCCTACCCGTCTGCGTCTTGTATGTTGTTATGAGACTTGACAGGATACATGTTGTGCAACTACACCTCACTTTCTTTGAATATCAACAAATATTTAATATATTCGAAATTTATGATTTACCTTCAAAACATCTATATAACATAGTATGTACTTAACTGAGTCACGAAATTCCAAGGAAAGTTATTTAAGTTTAAGTTATTTCTAACACCATTGAATATAACACTATTATTTAATATATTGTTATGTATAAAAAACACAATGAGACCAAAACAAAGTCACGTAAAGTTTCTTTACAAATTAATGCGATGCAATAGCCTTTTTGTTGTAATAAATCTTCACATATCTTCAAATTCCTCATCACTGTTGAGCAGGGAGAAACAAGGGTATGTGCCTGCTTTTAATAGTTTTCTTAAGTTTTGATAGATGTCAGCGTAAAATTTACTTTTCTGCCATTTGTGGTTTCAAAATTTATGCAGGTTATATCGGATTATAGCATTTCCAAAATCTTATGGTCCTAAGTCATATACCCAAAATATGACATCATGTTTGTTTTTTGTATGTCATGTGTTATCAAAATATGTTTTAAATTTGTAATAAAGTGTCTTACTTGAAGTAATTTTAAAAGGATACGACTGAATTGTGTTCACCCCCATCCCCATAACACATAGGTGCGCATTTTGGGTTCCAAACTTGGTTGGTTATATTATTTCAAATTTCATTTAGATAGTTCACATCCTTGCATGTGTAGTTGTAAGCTGTCTCATTAAAATCTTAGTGATTTTTTTGCCTTACTAGTTTGTGAACTGTACGCTATGAAAAGATTAAAGTAAATTAAAAATATCTACAATGTAAAATGTAGCCTACTACATTCATGGATACCGTGTTTTCCTTAATAATAATTCTGTTTTAGTAATTTAACTTTGCCTTAGCTATCTTAAGTTTAAAGTAAGTAAATACGGTTAGTTATTTACCAAATCTGTCTACGGACTTTTATAAGAATAAGTGGAGGGACATCCCATACTTACGAATTCATCGAGATCCATCTTCCCAAAGTAGAAGTAATGTAAGTTATATTATGTACTATTTCTTGAAATATCCAGGGTCGTACAAAGAAACATACACAATTCTCAGCCATTTTGGTATTAGATTTTGATACACCTCACCCAAATCCCAAGATATACATAGATCCATGAACTTTTCTGCCTAGATATATAGTTGGAAAGTTTTTTTATAATACTGAATAATTAACAGCATTTTATATTAAAGTTAATTTATGGTCCAATAATTTATTGTATTTTCTTCCTAATACAGATATTTAATACTCAGTCGGCGCACAGTTCAAATGTTCAGTGCGCTAACCTCAAACTTTGTTATTTTATAAGCAAAATGCAGTAAATACAGACTGTTTATAAATCTAAACTTGAAAGTTTTCCTGTTTTGAATTAAAATATAATAAGCGTAAAATAAAGCGTTTGATTTCGTGTCTTTTATAGTAAACACCACTGTTGACCACACATAGTACAAATGGCTTGAGGTGCTAATCGTATTTCCGACCACGGCTTTACCTCGTTCGTAAAATACGATTGTGCTCCAAAAACAACAAAAAAATTTCTCTCCTAGTAATTAAAACTTGTATTTTCAGTACGACTTTTATTTAAAGTAAGAAGCTTGTCATTTAAGTTCAGTATTACTTGTTTCTTTCCGATATTGATATTCACTACACAAAAATATTCAAATTTTATAATTATTAGAAAACGTATACTTTAAATTTGAAAAAATGTGCAGAAAAGAGTAGGCCTAATGTACAGGATGGAAGAGCATTAACCAATGTGACCGAAGTTCATCTGACATTGCCATCTTGATTGGAAAAAAGGAAATTTGGTTTGTGGAGAGCAAAGTTTGTGGAGCTTTTTATTTCTACAACACATAAACTGAACATAAAAACCGCAAGATTTCTATAGTGGAGTTTACTTGGGATGCCTACTGCTTTCTGAGGAGTATTCAAACCTGTGTTTTTATTCGTATAATTGTAAACTTTGTATGATAAATATACTAAGTGCAATCTAATTCTAATTAATTAAATATTTATTTCTTTGAAGGCCTCATATTACGATGAATAACTGAATCATATTGTTTTCTACTTTTTCTGTATTTAGAAAAGCTATGTAAAGGGTTATGAATTTAAAAGTAAAAAAAACTTGTTATATTCTAAATCGATTGAACCACCATCTTTAAATAAAGTGAGCGTGGATGAAAAATAACTTCAGACAAGCATGGTGAAACTACAGTAACCTTTATTGTTACAAATCTTATTGTGTTTTATGTATCTATTGTAACTGAGTAAACTGAAATAATGGAAAACTTTTGAATTGTTTATTTTAAAACTTTGAAGGTATTGTTAATAATGTTAAATTATTGCTGAAGTACTCTGGATTTATTAATTAGAATATTACCTTCGATGCTGGATGAAAATACTCTCTCAAGAGCAAGCCTACTTCTTCGAGCTGAACAAGCAGTCAGTTAAATATTTATTCAGGAGCCAATTGAACGCGCTCCGAAGAGTTTGAACATTGAAGCAGATCTAACGGATTTGATTTCCATTAATTATACTCATTCATGGTGGAGAGTTTTCTATTTCAACGCCTTCTTTTTCTCTGGTTTTTTTTAGAGGGCGTTCTTTAAAATTTTAACTCGTTCCTTTCGAAAGATCAATTATATCAGACTACTGAGTAGAGAACTATGGTGGGGTCCAGCTAAATTTCATGGTGGGACATGAAACTTCATTTAACTCATTATTGTCTATGTGGAAATGAATTTTCAAGCAACACTTTCTAATCTTCATATGAACTATTTCTGGAGAAATCTTACCACTTCTTGAGTATACTGATTTATTTATATTATGATTGTTTACACATTTATTTATTTTACTGTTTTATCGTTGTTATCATGGTTACTTACGACCAATGTAGAGATATCCGCTAACGCTTAGCCAGATCCCATGGAATGCATCATAATCGAAATCAGTTTTTCTTGTATAGAAATTAATCTTTCATGGACAATATCAAGTCCATAGGTCGTTTCCTTTTCAAGATATCATGCAAACATACAGACAGAAATAATTTTATTCCAGGAGTTATAGTCGTCGCTAACTCTCACAGAATATAACAAATAATGTGCATTTCTCTAACTCAAACTTATGATGATATTATATTAATAAATCGCATTAAACGCCACCTTAGATGTGCAAAGTACAATGTTTTATATCTATCCACGATCATGTTTGAGCTCTTATCGAATAGATGAAGGCAAACAATAAGTTTTTGGTAAAGATGAATATTGAAAACAGTTATAGCCTGCATTATAAATTTTAATATTAAAACTTAAGCTAACGTAAACGTACTGCAAAAGCGAGTAAAAGTACAAACAGATAAACCATGATTCCTAAAAAACCACTTTTTATTTTATTTATAGTAAATAGTAAGGTTTTATTTGTATTTCCATACAGATCTTACTAATGTGGCTGGATTCATGAATAGGTTCATTGTTGCTTTCTAGTTGTATATGATTATTCTCTTTCGGTTGTATAAAATATAGATGTCCTCACTAATTACTTGTTGCATTATCTCATTGTTACGCCTAGACTGTCATCTTGTTATCCGTTAGCTTTGTTATTGTTGTTATTATAATTATTGTTGTTCTCATTGTTTTTTTCTAGTTTTATATGATTATTATTGCAGACTCTAAGTATTTTATATAACCATGTATTATTTATAAATATTTGGTCACCTGTTGCTATGATAGTTTACTCACTGAATAAGTGCTACTCATTATCATCTAACTATTCCTGTTGCATTGTTTTATGTAATTTTTGAAAGATATTTAAGCTGTTTTGAAATGTTAATATATAGCAAATAAGTACTTTAATGTAAAAATGGAGGAACCGTTGATAAATAAATAAATAAATAGGTAAGCACAAGTAACTTTATGCACAATGAAGTTACTTTACAGCAGTGAACTAAATCCAACTTTGTATGATTTGTCAAACATTTCGAAATTTAGATGTCAGAGCTTTTATCTCTGAATAAATTAAAAATCTGCTACAATTTGCCAGTAGAAAGGTTACCCACGATTGGCGGTTTCCTGCACGCAACATGTCAAGTAGAAAGGAGTCCTGTGACAGAACAATCTTGGACAATCTTTAATCTTACTCCGACTCGGCACGCAACTGTAAATATTAGCTGTACACAAATTACCCAGGCACAAATTATACTTTGACATTGAAATAACCATACTTGTATTATAATTTTACTACAGGAATTTTAATCCAAATGGATAGAAAAACTTTAAGTAAAATTATTTATTATTTCAGAGATAGAATTAAACATTTCTAAACACGTAGCACATTGCACATAGTTTAAAGGTACTTTAAAAAAAATATACCATGGTTAATATTTTTATTGTTACAGGTTATATAATAATGCTAAAAGTTAGAATATTTCTTTCGGGACAAGAAGATCCAGACATAAAAGTAAATCTTATGGCCGGAAATTAATAGAACCGATATATATCAATAAAACATTGAATATAAAATGGAGAATATCATATATCCTAAGGCCTAGTAGCCTCCAATGCTTTAGTCTAATAAATATGAAGGTCCCACAGATCAAGCGCTTTTGCAGCCTAATGGTTTTTACATCAACAACACTTTCAAGTCAGCCTTTCATCAGAGTCATAACTATATCAATGACCTAGGCACGAGATATTTGAGCTTGTTCTATAGATAGGAGGTTCATAGAAAACAGTTCCTAGAAACCGAATCTACTTGGAAGTTTGGAGCATTGCGAGAACTCAAATGAACAATCGCGAGGTGGACTTAGAGACTGGACCATCTTATTACTATTAATATATTATATTTGTAATATAATAATAACAGCGTATTCCTAAAGCAATATATATCAATAAATATTAACAATATATATAGAATCCTATATAGGATTCCAATATAGAATCATTTTGATACTATATTGTAAATTGTAATTATTGAAATAAATAATAACAAAATTACTAACCTTTTCTTATTTGAAATAATGCATTATAATTAACAATATATCAATATTTTTTAACAAAACAATATATGTACCCAATATAAATATATGCGATAAGCACTGAGCATTAAAGCAACGATGGGTTTGTATATTAGCAATAATAATTTCCCTCAGAGAGAAATGCGATAAAGTCAATAATTCCGTAACATCAAAGTGCCGACTTGTAGGTATTATATTAACGATCAAAGTTGCCCATGCTAAGCGTTTGAGTAAACTTCTCAATGTTTAATGTATTGTCGTTATCATTGTACTTAATCGGCAGACATTATTTACTATATCTCCAAACTTAAGCTCCACTTTTGTAACTGATCCATACTATAACAAGATTAACTAGTTCATATCTTACTTCTACCTGTGCGATATGATATTCTCGATAAAACAATTACTTATAGCAAAATATTTTCTAATTTATTTACTTCACTTAAATGCTACAGTCACAATGGCGAAAAAGTCAGTAACAAACTTTCCTGATAAAGAAGCACTAAAGAGCACAGAATGGTGTTACCCAAACGCTAGACACTTCCTTTTGGGAAGAATTACCAGCGATAGTCAATGAAATTGACATAAGAGGTGCCTAGAATCAAATCCGCCAAGTCTATATTTTTCGAAATTGAGTTTGATATTGTTCTTATAGATTTTTCCTCGCTGGATTCAATTCAACTGTTATTTTCTATCAAATCCCGCCACATCCTAGTGTATTTTGAGGTCAAAGTTGAGGCTTAGTTGCAATATCCGCCAAGTCCAAAAGTAGTTTCATCCATTTTTAGTTTCAAAATCCGCCAAGTCCACAACGGCCAATAGGAGCGCCTGGTTTTGTCATATGACTACCCGGCGACTACCCGTGATCCTCTGCGAGTTGTTTACTTTTTATTGTTTTATTTTTTCTCATTGTGAGTATCCTGTCTCTTGTGAAAACACGTGGATTTTGTGTTTACAGTTTTGTTTTTATAATAATTAGTGTATTAAAATAATATTTTTGGGATAGTTAATAAATACTATCGCTCTCACTTTCGAAATTGAGGATGCTGTGGGCACTAACTTAGCAATCTGCCCTGGTAAACTAGCTAGGAAGAAAACCTCTGACAAAAAGGAATGGGAAACGGAAATAATTAAACGCCAATATTATTTCTTTTTGTGTTTACAATCATCTGATGAATGCAGATTTCCAGGGAAAAACAAAAGTAAAGTGTTTTGCAAATGGGTGCGGGAGGCAAAACAAAAATGCAATCCTCATTGCTATGCTTTGAAAATGGCTGGTATATGATGCTCCTGATCATGTCACTTGTATTGAAATTACATTTCCCGTAGTTGGACACTCATTTCTTTCCACCTGATAGGGTGTTTGGATAATTGAGAAGGATCTGAAAAAGAAGGACACTATTCTTTAGCCAAAAGAGTATGAAGAAGTTCTGGGGAAACATGGAACCAATTCATCATGTTGGAGTCAATATCCTGGTTAAAGACTGGAAGTCTGAATCTGAAAAAGTGCAAAAAACCCGAACTTGTGGTATTTCAAGTTCAACCGCTGAAAAAGGATCATGTTGAAACAGAACAAGAAGAAAAATAATATTCTGGTCCAGGGTAAAAGTCTTTTATAGAACTGAAGGTTGTGCTGCAAAATCTGTCACAAAAACCAAATTTTGATATGTCTCACATAAAAACCAAAAACCATCAATAAGGGGGTTGGCCTTAAATCTGCAAAGGTAAAGGATGTTGCCAGACTGCTCGCAAAGCACTTTGGAGAAGAATGGAGAAGCCACCAGATGCTAAATTTTATCGCGATTTGGAAAACCAAAAAGCTGAAGGTCACTACAATGAAGAAAATAAAAACATCATTTTTGATGAGGAAATTGATACAGGAATAGTGTCATAGTAAAACGATAAAGGCTGTGTTTACTTTTGAAAAAAAAACATTACATTTTTTACGATATGCAATTTTTTGTAATAATTAAAACCAATATTTTTACTTAAGATTTCTTTAATTAAGCCTATACCTAATTAAAGTGTAAACAAAGTAAACTTTACCATTAGTAAACCTTTTTACATCTTAACCCTTTTGCAGCCTTAGTTTATTTTGGTATCAAATCCCACCAAGTCCCAATCTTAGAATCAAAATCCGCGAGATCCAAATATTGACTATATATTTTACTAAATTTTTATGAAACTATTGTAGGGATTTTGATCATACATCATCACTATATTAAAGTAAAAAATTATGTAATTTTTGGTAACAAAAATTGGTTAGTTCTTATGATTAGTCTGTTTGTGACAGTTTTCTCCACTTTTCCGAAAATTTGTTGAGATGGACTTGGCGGGTTTTGATTCTAGGCACCTCAAAAATGAATTGTTTGAAGGTTATTTTTGACGATGGAAGTATTGTAATATAATAAAACAGGATTGCAAATTTCTGAAGTCGTAGGTGGTTAGTAGACGAATGAAGACGTATTGTGACATGTATTCCGTAGTTCAGTTTTAATGAATAGTGTTGTGTATAGTTTTTTATTAAGTGCATGTTTATAGAGTTAGTGAAGTTGACAAACAACATGGTGGTTGTGATTCCTGACTTAGGCGTGCCACAACGCTTTGGTAAGATTTGTTTATTTTAACCTAGTTTGTAATTATGTATTAGGTTAGTTCTTTACCTGAAGAAGAGATCAGATTGCAGATCTCGAAACGTAGTGTTACTGATTTCTTGTTTCACTGAACGATGGCATATGTCCGGAAAAATCCTGTTTCCTTCACATAAAATAAATATGTGAAAAGAAAATATATTACAGTAGAAGATATAATGAGTTTAGTTTTAGATACAGTATTAAGTATATTGCTTTATTACATTATAGTATTCATTGCTTTTATTTAAATGTGTTATTTTTAATTATACTTAATTATCATTAAAATAATGAGGTTTAATTCAATTCTAACAGCTTTATAAGATTGTGATTTCATATTTACATAAATCTAACATAATGTATAAACAACAGTAGATTAAGATGGAAACTTCCTACGAAACATTCATACAAAATATCCGTATTTTCATTTTCAATAAGTCAATATGTAACAACAAAAAGAATTCACCAGGTAAGCATGTAGTAATATAACAGTTTGCGTTGGGGTCACAATGGAATCTGCAGACAATAGCTGATCTGAACAAATACCCAATAAGGGTCCAAACAATGGGGTCATGTTTCATTGCTCAAAGATCCATCTGTTTTGTAACAATGGTACAGACAAAGTGAATGCGTTACTGTAGCCCTCTTGACAAGTTTCACTTTTACAATTATTTACTCACAATGTGTATATTGTTTATACTAAATTATTTACACTTAGTATTGTTGTTATTTGATACTTGAAATTTAATTAAATAAAAATTTAATTAATTTAATAACCCTGTTTCTTTTACAATCCATCAAAATATTAAATTTGCATTTATGCCTTATTTTCTAGTTTCTCGTATATAGAATCTAATAATCTGAATATGATATATTTGGGGAATAAAAGAAAATTAATAGAGATAGTTGAGGAAATCATGTTTTAATGTTAAATTTTTTCTTTCTCACTTACTATATAGTCCAATAGGCTGAAGAACGTAGAGATTCTTTATATCTATATGGATTTAGAAGCTACGGAATATTCAGGATGGGTATGGGTGGGAGACTGGGGGTAGTTTTTATAAATATTCAGAGAATTATTAAGTATGTTTAACCCTTCTGAGGATGCTTTCCAAACACGATATGGTTTGCTGTGTACCTTATTTGGTTTAAACCATATCTTAAGACCTTAGACTTTACCTTTGGGTGAGTACAGTAGGGTCGAGCTAGAACAGTGGCCCATAGCTACTGTCAGGCCAGCTTTTGAAATACTAGCATGTTATTTTGGAGTGAGAATGCTATAGGCGTGGCGTAATCTGACAGGGATGTGCTTTGACTACCTATTGCACATATCGAGTATGTCAACGGTAATATTACCCAAAGGCGTACTGGACAATAGTACTCATAGCCATTGCGGCGAGGTACTACTGATCTCTAGAGCACAATTTAGTCCATTATTACTTTTACCTACTCGTTCATCATCTTACCAACCTTATTTGTATTTTCCCTTAATGCTCTAAAATCTGTTTGGACGGCAATAGTCGAATGTATTTTAAAATAAACAATTAATTATAACAAGGACTTCGCCGGGACTCGAACCTGAGTCTATCACTTGCCGGGGAAGTGAGCTACTTCTACACTACTGAGAAAAAAGTAAAATGCTCTGTGGTGCCTGGTAGCACTCACTTATAGTATATATATATATATATATATATATATATATATATACAACAAGAAAATTCGTGTGGATTAATACACACAATGCAGAGTCATCATTTAATGTTATATTCAATTCTATTTGAATGGATGTGAGATCATACATTTAATTATAAAAGACGTAAAACTAGGTCATGTTATACTCGCAGTTTATTTCAAACCACGTTTAGACTGAAGAATGTTTTATTCCGCCTCAGTTTTCACATTCGCGCCTAAAAACGTCAGTGTATTGGAATATTAAAGGTTGAACATGTAAACTAATTGAATAAAGGTCAGAAGAAAAATTTGTTGCGAACTATCCATTGCAGGACATGTTTAAACAAATGTATAATATTTTGTCTCAAATTCACTTACTAAAAATTGTTTATGTTAATTATGATTGAATTTAATGAACACGTGATTAAATTTGTTACCGCCTACATTTAAAAATATATTCTGATGGTGAATATTTTAATGAAATAAATGCATGTATGTATGTATTAATTACATTATTAATTATACACACGTCTCATTTTACGACATTCAATTAATTTCCTGGTGGTTTAGAAAAATATTAATATAATTCTAAGTGGTCCGTGATTGAAACAGACACTCCTGTATTGTTTTCTGTTTCTCCATAACTACATTAACACGGTACGTAAAACGTGTTGATGTACAAACAAAAAACTAGTAAAGTCTTCTTAATGCTCAGAAAAAAGTTGTTTACGTCTAGCAGGAATGTAGAAAGTGGTTTCTAACAACGGTGTCCTGCTGTGTAACACAGACTCGTGGAACACCATTAAGCCACTGTTCCGGCAGAGCTTAGCAGTTACAACACAGCTACTCACTTTATATTCTGGTAGTTAGTGGCGAACTGCCATATATTATTTACAACTAAATGTAAATATATCAACTAATTTAGAAATTATTTAATTTTAACGTCTATGTGTATATGTTCCGTGGTTGTAAGTTGTGTTGAAATGTATACAAATGTCATAAACGTAAAATATTTAGCTCCTAAATTTATCCTTTCTCATAAAAGATTTTATTTTTATTTCCGTTACTCATAATAATATTATTTCAACAGTGTTACAATTATGTTAAATAACGAATCATAAAATCCAAGAATCAGCAAATTTCCTCTGACAAAACTATATAAATGGAATATATATATATATACATATATATATATATATATATATATATATATATATATATATATATATATATATATATATATATTATATCGAATTTGCATTATTTTTATATATTATTATTATAATTTTTTATTATTTATTATTTATTTTTACATATATATATACTATTTATAAAAATAATGCAAATTCTCACAGACTAATTAGAAAGCTTTAACTAGATACAAAGGTAAACTAGATTACTGTTCACAAAATTACCCACTGTCAATTTTTATATTGTGCAAGGTCGTTTTTAATCATAACTTTCATCTTCAGACAACTACAGTAATCTTTAAAACAAAACCATTCTCCCCATGAAATAAAAATAAACACTAGAAATGTTTGTAAATATTACTTCGGTATAAACAAATATTTTACCCTACATCATAATTATTATTAGGTAATATATGAGTATTCTTATTTTATATAATTTCAGTTTATATTTCAACAGATAAATAGAGATAAACCAGTATTATATGGATAAAGATTATAGTTAGCTACAGAATAGCAGAACTTTCAATCAAGCAAAGTTGACCTCGTATATCAGTCACACAAGTGTCCGACACCAATTTAAAGGTTCCCATCGGAACTCTGTGAACGTGCGTTGAATTATTTATCCCTCTTTTGGTCCCTCTCCTGCAGTCCATTATATCACTTAGTAGTTTTGTGAATAAATGTTCACTCTGTCGCAATTCTACAGATATTTGTGTCAATTTTAATATCTCACTACAAAGGTTAATGTAAGTTGCAAGAGTCAATCTACTTTATTATAAATGATCCGTTATTTTCATTACATTCATTACTTCGTGATCATTAAGCATATACGAGTATATTTAGTTCCGTAAGCGAATCAGTCCCCAGAAAATTTCTCGAGTTGCGAGAAAAATTATGTAGCTTTAAGGAATTCATTTTAAAGCTCGAGTGCCAAGGACGCTGTGAAAAATACCAAATGTGACAAAAATTATCTAGGCTCCACCCACTGGCTCCTAAGATTAAAGGCATCTCCATAGAAATGAATTTTTGAATAGAAGAGTTTTACTCATATGTTCAAAGTATAATTTTTATCACTACTGCGGTTTCCTTAATAATCCTTTTTATTTAATTAGCTGATGTTAACGTATCGTTTATTATTTTGTATTGATTAAAGTTTGCCGTGTAAAATATATACACAGAGATTTCATATGGTTAATTAAAAACGAAAAAATGTGTTTTAATTGGGGAAGACAGCAGCTTCATGGAGAACGGTCCACAGCAGAAAGAATGGTTAGTGACAATTGTTTTACACCGGAGGTGAACTCGGGGCTGAACATTGCCACAATTGTAGTTGCCCTCTGGTTAATGAAAACTGTGTCACTCAGAATAGTGTTGTACTTCTATAAAAGCTGCTCGCATTGTAGTGGACTTCATTTTTCGGTGAGCCAGTGAGAGGGCTTTTTAACTCAAACTGCCACAATGGACTACATCATCACAGAACAAACTGAAGATTAAAACACGTTTTTAACCTAATAAGGGTTATTGATAACATCAGAAAATTTAATATTGCCGTGCACTTGCAACAGGTTCCAGAGATGAATTTTTAATGTTCCTAGTACTTTTAAGTTGCAAGGCCAGACTTTATATCTCAGACATCTATCCTCTAAATGATTGGCGCCTACATATGTAAATAAATTTCGATAAATAAAGTTCAAGTTTAAACTATAAAAAGATTAATTTTTGTTTAGAACATCAAATAAACATAGGTAGATCAAGAGCACCTCATGACATACAGATTCAATTAGAAGCCCGAGGGGTGCAGGAATAATAAACAATGACGACAATATTTACACACACATTACTAAGGAAGAATTATAAGTTTGGTAATATTAAATGAAATGGATTAATTTATAATTAACAATATTAATGCAATTAAAATTGTAATTCCATTTAAATTAATTTTAAATAAACAGAAACAATAAATTGCTGCTATGAGCCACTTGTTTTAAATAAATTTCAATAGAAAATTATAGCAAAAATATAAGGATAATATTTGGACGTCAGCAAATTGTTTTTAAGATTATCCAAAGATAAGTGTAGTATGTAAATACGAAATTAATTTATAAAGTTTTTTGTTTTATAACATAGCGTGTTTGTGAGAATTATCCAAATTCCAATATCGAGGAACAAGCTTTCCTTGACTTCATGCGAGTTACTTCACACATAAACACTGAAGCAATTTGTTAATAATACAAGCACAACATTTCATTATATGTAACGGAAACATGAACCGCAAAAATTAGACAATTCTTTAAATATTTAATTTACATATAATTTTACAATACATACTGTTTAAAACAAGTAACTGTTTGAAGTCTCTCTATTCACTATACTAATATAAAAAAGCCATTTGAGACAAATTATATAAACTTTATTCATATAAGATTGTTGTACAAGAATAAAGCTAATCCCTGCCACAGATTACTTTCGTTATGAGGGATAAAAAATCAATTTATGTTTAAAGTAAACGGACTCCAAAAACGTTAAATAGTTATAAAGCTGATAGTAATGTAACCAATAAAGTAAAAAATAAAATATATTTTAGTTAAAAAATCCAATTTAATGCCAATATTACAAAGACTTTAAAGTTGTAATATTTTAGGTTGTAATTTTTTAAGGAGTCACCAAATTAACAAAAAATATATAATTAAGAAAAACTTCTAAACTTTATTGTTATATAGGAATTTTTCACATACCTCGTTAAAAAACATGTAATTTTCAATATACAACAAAATTAAGTCATTTTTTTTTATTTTACAAAGCAAGCATGAAGTTAATAGTTAACTGTATCAACTTACAAACTACTGCACAATAACGACTGTCAAGCATTAATCCATGTACTTAAACTATTGTACGTTAACTGTTTAGCTATAACTCATACAGTTTAAATACTGTACAATAACTGATTTGCTTTTTTAAATTTGTTTCGTTAACACCTTTACTCCCATGAAACTAAAAGAAAGTTAATAACTGGTTGCCCAGACGATCGTCTGATAATCGAGGAGTCCTATATTGGCTTAATTGGACACCCTAAACACCCTATTCACTAAGTGCGAAAAGCATTCCTGAGAGGGAGTGATGCCTGAGCCGGTGGGATTGTGAGTGAAAGTCCCACTCACTATTAAAATTCCCTGACGGTACATTAGTATTTTTCCACATCTCCAAACAACAAAAAAGAATAAAATCTTCACTGCGGCTCTATATTGCCTGATATTGAGTATTCTTCTCTGCCTCTTTGGCGTAAGGCGTTTGCCGTAATGCCTGCTGTCATAGGTATTTATGACTATGATATCCCTGTTTTCCACATACACTTTAGAATAGCATAAACTATAAAAATGATTAAATTGAACGAAAAAATTTTATCTTTACTAAAGATTCAACAAAACTGCGTTTGAAACCAATGCTACAAAGCATATGCTGTCTAACGTTTTAGGGATACTAGTTAATAAAGACAGCTTGGAAAAAACTGACTACTTTATTTACAGTAAGATTCACATACTGTGGCATTACTTGCTTCAATTTAAACCATTTAGCGTGTTAAATGCAATACTACTTTTTATATTATATATTATTTAACGTAATACAGCTGTTATTGGGGTGTGAGGAGTCCGTTGAAAATATTATTTAAAGCTCATTTTTTCCGTTGAACTGTGACATTTTATTAAAAATATAAGATACTAACTCATACTTGAAGAATTGTAAAGTAAAATAAAATATAAACACTTTTTATAAACTACATTTTATTGTGCGATGTGCTCAAATGCACAAGATATTAGTGCAAGGAAAGAGGATAAAAGAAAAAAAATACAAGATATATAAAATGAAAACTTGTTCTGTCAGTAAGCGGTTACCCTGCACTCTAATAACTCTAACTGATAGCTGTGTCTGTGGCACGAGATTGCTTTCAGCGAGCCGCGCTACTTGCCTCTCCAACACTCATGACTGTTTCTTTTTAAGCCTCAGCGTGGGCTTTCATATGGGTGTTTTACTTGTATTAGGTATTTATAATTTTTGTTTCAACTTCTGTTGCAGGTTTCATCACAGCAAAATAGTAATACTCGCTTCCAGATTTAAGATAAATTCTTCTCAACACTCAGTAGTACTTATCTGTTTGGAGGGGTTTTTCCGCCCTACTTATTTAAGCTACTAATCCATATTTTATTTTATTCAAAGTTCTGTGAAACAGGAAAAAGTATTTAAATACAAGGTAATATATATCCTTTACCGCTTCATCAACTATTTTACATTTAAACTTTAAAGGCAACTCAGCATATTTCAGGTTCTATAATTAATCTAATCATTACATATCACGCGTGGTTTACTACGTACATTCAAACATGACTATGAAATTATAATACCTTACGTACTCACTCTTCTTGTTGCTATGTATACAAACACTTTACCCTAAAACCTATATGATTGCTGTACTGAAACCTAACGACATACATAAAATGTTTACAATTTATTTCGCGAATACTAATTTTGCAAAGTGGTTATTTATAGGTGAAATTAAACATCCTTATATTCAATTACAATTATCTTCATACTCTAAAAAATTTCGTTTTCCAATATCGAAATTCCCTAAGGACTCTAAAAATATAACATTCTTCTTATTTCTGTGTTTAGTTTGTTTTATGGAAGGTTTAAAAAGATTTTGGACATTTGCCATCGTTATATGTTGCAATAGGTATAACACAACGTTTGAAGAATTGGAATCTACCCTTTACGTCCGTCCTGTTCAATATCAACATCTGAACTGAACTCCAAACAGCTTTGGGGCATGTTTGAACCCTTTTATTTCTCTTCTTTTCTTCTTTATGTTTTTCATTCTGTGTATATTCATAACTCCTCCTCCATTTTACAAAGAAGATAAATATTCATTAGCAACAGTTATGATATATTTATAAACTCTAATTTATATAATATATTTAAAACTGTACCCTGTATGACATTATTCCAAGTCAGTAAAAAATTATGCAACATAATAATGCATAAATACCTTACATTTGAAATGCATTTAAGTAACTTTAAGTACAAGAATAGTTTGTATTTATATTTTATAATTATAAAATATTAAACTGTATATTATTTTATACAATTAATATGCTATTATTTATATTAAATAATTTATATATTTAATATAAATTAAATAATATTTTATATCAACCATAAAAACATAGTCAATTTTATTTTACTTAACATGCCTTGGTGTATATTAACTCACAATTACAATCTCGTATGATTAGATTTAAACGTTTAATATTTAAGTGTTTTAGTAAAATCCTTATGATTTGGCAATATTCATATTTCATAATCGCCTTATTTGTTTTTATAACAAATTTTCATTAATAAAACATGCTTATCTATGAATTTATTTCTTGCAGTTACTAACGGTTTGTTTTTAAAGCTATTTATTAAGGTGGAAGTTGTTATTTCAATGTTAAATTTTCTGAATTTTTTAAACAGCAACTAAAAAATGGCAAATAAGAAATTTAATGGATATAAATTCCACGAGAATGAAATTATGTATTACGGATACTAGGCCGTATAAATTTTAACACGCGCTTTGTAATTTAATCCATTCATCACTCGGTAATTACAGAACTACCCGAAACTGAGATATGTTGATTGCTGTAATCCGACATATGTGTTTCTGGTCTACCTCAGAGTTATATTTATAAACGGATGACGTTTTAACGATTTGGCTTTTGTTTTTCATACTGTATGTATTGTTGTGTATAAAGTTAAAGTAAAGTTATATATAATGCGAAAATAAATTTGCATTGTATAAACACATAGCCAAGTATTTTGTGATAGCAATTTAGGAATTTTCTCTAATAATAAATTTGGTCACCAGCCGATAGTTGAGTTCGAGGTCAAAAAGAAACTTTGCCAAAAGTTTTAATACTTTTAAAACATTATTTATCTCAGATCTTATTTGTTATCACTTGACACACGTAACAATAACCGTATAGTACTTAAATAAAAGTTAAATCGGTTTGTTTAAAAACTATAAATATGATGAGAGAAATAAGTTCAATCGTATTTTGAATCCATAAAGTGACTTTGATCATTTTCTTTCTCTCCGCTATTGTACCTTATTTATTAATATAATACTATTATTTCTTTTAATTGTTAGGAAATATTAAAATATAAGTGTTTAAAAATTACTAGTTGCCTTTCTTTCACTTGTCATTTTAATCACTTTCATTTAAAAACTATGTAATATTTTGCAAATATCAATCATGGGGCTTCGAAAAAAACAACAATAAATACTTTTATTATATTTATATAAAAAATATTGAAATTTAAAATATATAACACAACGAATCTACACAAGGTTGAGACGATTTAAGTTGAAATTGAAAATGTAAGGGTTTGAAAGTTAGTTTCACCTTATTAAAGTAAAATCCAATCATACTGAATACGTAGGTTAGGTAACCTTCCATCAAGAGCAACTATGCTGATTTAACTGTTGATAACGTACTACAGAAAGACCAACCTTATTGTAAGTAAATAATATTCGGAAATACAAACAAAAATATAACAAGATATATTTTATTTTTCAAATCTAAAAAGTCATACAGTTCACCTAGCTAAACACTATAGTCATATAATTATGTTAAATCGCAATGACATTAATGTTTTACAAAATTATTAAACAAGAACCGTAACAATTAAACCATATACAAGTAAAAGTAATTGCCTGGTTGTGAAGTAACTAACGACTGCGCATTATATTGTAAACGAGCGTAATATTAAATTGCAACCCAAGCACTGCTCGTTTGTGGGTCGTTAGTTATACCACGCTGTAAAATATAATAAGATTCGTCAACTGATATAAAAAACACAAGATGGAGTTCCATTGTTATCCATAGTTTCTTTCTAAAAAAAGAATGGCTTTCATTAGTATTTTTATAGGATGTATTATATTTATTAGACAATACGACCAAAACTCACTTGTAATGACTGTTCACAATACAATTAAATTTGATAAAGATATGTAGTAAATATGTTACGTTAGTCAAACTAATGTTAATGTTATCGCTAGCTGATTGAGCGATAACACTCACTCTCGTCGAAGTTTCCAATAGCAATTCGAGGTCGAATTACCAAAGTAAATCAAATAATCAAACTGGGATATTGTGTGTGTTGTCCAACCTTTCAATTTTGAAGTTTCCTATTACGATATATTATTGACGTTCGTCAGTCAGATCTATTAGTAATTGTTCGAATTTTGGAAAGATAATGTTATCGTTTCCTCTGACAGACCTATATATTCTGATCACTAATAATTTTGATTTGTATGTTTAAATTTTATCCCGACTGCCTCAAAATATTTTTCGGTCGATTTTGGATTAAAAGGTGGCAAACATAAAAGATGGCAACTCCTCCTCCTTTAGAATGGGGTCTACAGTTCGCGCAAGCAAATCTGCAATTTGGAATTTTGCACAGTGTGATGTTTTCAATATTGAAACAGTTTTTAGTAACAAGAAGATTCGTTTGAGATCCTCGAGTTCAATTTATATCAATTTATTGGTTGCACATATGAGCATTTTGGTGAAGCAATTTCAATTCAATTTGATTGTTATTTTTTGCGTATTTTCATTATTGATACTGTTCTTTTACCAATTTTGTTCACTGATTTAAAGTTGGATCTCTAAAACAGACTTAAACCGTTTATCTTGTAATCTAGTAGGTGCACAACAAAGGCATTACTGCGATGTTCCATCATGGCGTCGGCATAGAAAAGGTTCTGCATCAAAGTAACCACAAGCGACTGCAGTAGCCAATACATGTCATTGGCGATTCGACAGGCGGTGAGGGTGAAGGGCAACAAGAGGTACCTTTTCTAGCCCCGAGTCTACTCTTTACTACCAGTTAACTCTTTAATGTTTGACACTGAACCTCCGCTTCCAAGAACCTTCACCGTTCTCCACGCTGGATTCCACACAGTCTAATGGTAAGTTGCAACGTACACTGCAGTAATTGAAGAAGGTTTAATGGCATTCACTTGAGTTCTATGCGCTATCTTGCTACTAAACACCAGGAGATGGGTGTTTAATTCGATCGAATGGTCCAATACACACTTATGCTTTTCCTTCAGATGCTTGAGTTCGTCATTGAGTCTTATATTTATTCATTAATCTTCTGGAATATTTAAAGACAACAAATTACTCCGGCTGTAAGATTTACAAATAAGGTTAAACAAATCGTATAGTAATATATTGGATTTTATCTTACTTTGTGTAAACTAAAATCGTTTAGTTAAATTTAGTAAAAAAATCATGCTTTCTATTTTAAAAGCGATCGTTTTATGAACGCTGAATTATCAAAGGAAACAATAATTATGAATGTTGTAAGGTCATGATCTAAAACAAACTATATGATATTCTGCTATGAGGATGATGGAATAAACGAAAGTATATCTGTGCTTCTTGTACTGCAAAAAGAGAACTGAGCTTAAGTTTTTGACTGCAGTAGCCTACCGGTACTTGGAGACCGTGCGTGTGTCGCCGAGTGCATGTAAACTGATAACCTTCAGAGCGTGTAGACTGAGATTGAATTTAGATTGAATGATTACGAAACAACTAACAGAGCGTGCTTATAGCTGCAATACTGTGAAGAAAAGTTCTATTTGCATTTAATTTGCTGCATTGATTCAAAGTGACTGACAAAGATAACAATGCTATATCCTGTATTGAAGCAAAACGTAATAATTTTAAAATATCGTACTATACAGTCTACATTTTTAAAGGAAAATTGTATTTGATTTTATATTAAGGAATAACTTAGTAGTTTCCTAAATAATGTTATTAAAAATGAGGGATTTCAGGATGTTTCTAAGCCAAAAATTGGGTACATTTTAGTATGTCACTTAGGTTCGTTTTAATAAATTAAAAAGTTTAAATAACGTAGAAATAGATATGTGGCTCATTGTAGACTTATTCTATCGATATTTTAATGTTCGAGTTGAAAATACAATAGTTTGAAAACCTTGGAAAACTGAATTTAAAAACAAAGGTTCATATCTAATATTCTATGATATTTTTCAATTTAGAATATTTTGTGTTTTTTTTTTTATGTTTGTGCTAAATATTTGGCTATACTCCGGCTCAGAATAAACGTGTATTACATAATCAACACAAAATTAATACTTGAGAATATAATATATAATATTAATTATCAATAATAATGCTTAATATATGATCAAACATTCCAACAAATGAAAATTTTTGATTTTGTGAGGCCTTTCGTGCTCAATGAACACATCGTCAGACCCTCATAACTGAAATAAAAGTAAAGTAATAATACAAACAATTTAGTCTTAAATAAAAACATATGTCTTAAAAAATACAAAGGGATAAGATTTATGCAATCTTTAATAGGTAAATTAGGATAATGTATCAATAATAATATTTTTCATGCAATGGTAATTAGTTGCTGAGTCAAAACTGTTGAGGAAGGGGCGCTAATGTTGGAGAGGAGCTCGTAATTGTGTAGTGACTAATGTACGGCATTTAGCTATTAAACGAGCTTAATATTAAAGTGAAGGCCGAGCCACGCTCATTAGTTACACGTCCGCTACAGAGCTGACGATAAAAATGTTTGCCTGTTTAATGATGGCGGCATATTTTATTTACATTTAGAAATAGACTTTTAAAAATGTCCTATAACTCTGCAATTTAGTATATTATGTTATTAGACGTTATCAATTAATTTTTATTTATGTATAGACAAAAAAATAAATATGAACACCACTAACGAAACTCATTTTTAGAAACAGTCAACAAGAATTATTAATAATAATGAGTTTGAAGCAATTTTGGAACTAAATATTGAATTTATTTACGTATATTGTTGACGCCAGTACAAAGATGTGTATTGCCAATATTTTGACCAAAGTCAAAAAAAAGAAACACACTGTTCAATCCAATGCGGTGGCCAAGATATCCTACGATACAGTAAGTAAAAAATCACCAAAAATACTTGATGTACAATCCAAATAAGAATCTGTGTGCTTGTTTATATCAAGCCGTATATCGTGATATTCTGAACTGGGTGAGCACACAGTTGGCCCATTCTCATGCATTATTTACTTCTGTCCACAAACGAGCTCTACCCTCGCAGACAAGCTGGACATAAATATAAGGCCTTTCACTTGTGACGCAACATACCCAATTCCACAAATATTGGTATATAAGATAAAATTCTTAACGAAAATCACGGTTTTGTTTTTTAAAATAAGGTTACACGTTTACAAATATTGAGTTTCATTACACCTACATCGAGGTATATAAGTTTTCACTAACCATAACTTTTCAGTTTATTTGAAATATTTCTTAAATTTAGAAAAGTAGATTATAAGTAGAAATCGATATTCGAAACATGTTAAAGCAAACCTAAGTATTTTCGCTCGTTATTCTAGTAGTAGGATGTTAAATCATTTCCAGGAAACTTCAAATTGCATTATTATTAGGGAATAAGTTTTTTTATTCATCATAGTAATCACAAAGTAACGTTAACAGTCAGATAGTAATATAAACTGCGCTGCGACTAATTCATTTGTTATTGGTCCTGCCGCGAATAAAATACTACTACTTATAAATATTTATTTTATATGAATACATGGTGATAAAATTAAACATTTACGCTAAACTGTTAGAGAATAATATGATAAAAATACTGAATAACTATAAACAGAGATTAATAAAATACATTTTTCGCAAAGTCCATAATGTTTCCAAAACGAACCATACAAAATCTATGAACTCATAGCATAATTAGAAGCATCGATGATTACACTTAATGAAACAAAATTATTAAAACCTTAAGAATAAACCGCATTTATACTACTTTAACTATTCTTTAAATTAAATGAATAAACCAACACTTTGAAAAAGCAATATTACTCCTATTACTTGAAGAAAAGTCAAGTAATAGGAGAATATTTAATTCATTATTGGCTGTACTGTAAAGTTTGTATCTTTAACAGGTTTTCAAGGGAGTGTAATATCGAATATCCGTATCAGACACTTCTGCTCATAACTTTGAGTACTGTTAAGGTAATTTACTTTACTGTGTATCTTGCTGCTTCTGAATGTAATTAGTTTCAACTTCAAACTCTTAGCTGAACTTTCATAAATGTTTAATAGCAAACTATAAATAACTTCAGGTAATATAACACCGAGGTAAGATAATTGAAACTGATACCCTCTTGATAACATTTAAGTTACGAGCACAAACCTTATTCTATTAGGTCCAGACTTGTTCGATATTATTATGAATAGTTGACTTGCTGCCTCTGAATGTCTGGAAGAAATGTGTTGGTTCTTCTCCGTAACATGTTTCATTGTGATTGCAGCCTTGTGCAGTCAACATAAAGTACCCCAACGCACTCTTTGTCAATAGTGAGAAGCAATGGTAGTACAAATATCATTCAAGGACTATATGACCATATGATTAAGTTTTATCTATAGTGAAACGTGTCAACGAGAAAAGGCAATAAATACGATGTCCCATATATCAAAAGGAGGAAACCAACTATTCAAGAAACATAAACTTAACATTTCTATGAATAGCACATTTTAAATGGCAAACGAAACAATCCTGAAATATAATCATATACGTATAAAACTAAATCAAAGCAGTTTTATGCGTTGATGATTGTAATGGTCATTTGAAACCATTCTAATTCTACTTCGTATCTGACCTTGGCGCAATCTAATAGTAACGTTTTTATAGAAACTTTTCCTTTACTGTTTGCATTACACTACAAATTAAGAACTATATACTTAATATTTTATTAAATTAGAAGTTCAAAGTATATTTTAAGTATTTAATGTGTATGTGGAAAAAGTCTGTACTCAAAGTGATGGCTTAAGATAGTGTTGTTACTTTAATGACTGGAATGTAAAAAACATATTTCAGCTTCTGTGGAGTGCATAAGCTAAAAGTGTCACAAACTGTTTGGTATCAGATAAGTTTAGATTATGATACATACATATTTTAATTATTTGTCCATATTAAAAATATCCACGGAAAACGTTTCATTTTTTTCTTTTACAAAAAACTGTCTTTGAACATCAATAGTTTATACATATAAAAGAGGATGTTTGTATATATGATATTGATAAACTTAGAAACAATTTGACCGACCATTATGAAAATTTGTATGAATATGTATGTTTCCACTGAAAAAGTTTATACGCTATGCACATTGATATAACTTGCCATCAGGCGGCGCTGCAAAACATAAAAGTGTTCAAAGCGCCTGAAAATTACAAATTGAAATTACGAGGCAGTTACTTATATTAAATAGCCTAACACTTTGTGAAGGCGCTGTCATGAAGTATCTTTGTTTTATAATAAATTTCTGGTTGAACTTAAAGCTTGAGTGTTAGACTGCTTTATAATAAAGTACTCGTACATGTACTTGTGCAATAAACAATTATTAAAGATTGGTCGTGGCCTAAAGGCAAACGCAAGGCGTTGGAAATATAATTCAATTAAGCCATAAATGCTCGTACACGAGCAAAGCTTACGAAAAGCGTGCGAAGCCGCGGGAAACAGCTATTATTATTCCAAACTAGATTTTCCAAACTTTTTCCAGCCGTTCTCCACCCTTTGCGACTCGGTTTTATTTATAAGATAATTCATGCTTTGACCACTAAGTCTGAACTTGTCAAGCGGGTTTAGTAAATTTTAATTATTTAGGGTGAGTCTAAAAGGAATTTACAACTTTGAAATTATATAGATATTTATTGACTTTACTTACAGACTTGATATATGTGTCATTTTGTAGCAAATTATTTCAAGCTTATTGTCATATTCTTATTTCGGTTCGATGTGACTTCCATTAGTGTTACGGCAAACATCCCACCGGTAATCAATTTCTCGCCACACCCGTTCTAGCAAATCTAGCGTAACTTCAGCAACCGCAACTGTGATTCTTCTTCTTATATCAACAAGACTGGCTGGTAGAGGTGGAACATACACTTTATCTTTAAAGAAACCCCATAGAAAAAATCCATAGGAGTTAAATCGGGTGAACGAGGAGGCCATGTAATTGGTCCTGAACGCCCAATCCAGCGACCTGGAAAACGACCGTTTAGGAAATCCTTAACATCGGTTAAGTAGTGAAGTGGTGCTCCGTCTTGCTGGTAGTAGAAAGGAGCATCCTGTTGTTCATCTTCATCAATTTGAGGAATCAAAAAATTCTGCAACATATCAAGGTAAATGATACCAGGAACAGTTCTCTCCATGAAGAAAAATGGCCCGTACACTTTAAATTTACTCATCGCACAAAACACATTCACTTTTGGACTGTCCCGAGCTCGTTGAAGGGATTCTCTTGGGTTTTCGTTCCCCCAGATTCTGCAGTTATGGGTGTTCACTTTACCACTGATATGAAAGGTACTCTCATCACTGAAGGTTATTGAGTTCAGGAATGTCTCATCTTCCCCAATTCGATCCAACATTACAGCAAATAATTCTCCACGAGCAGCTTTTTCTACATCAGTGATATGTTGTACCATCGTAAGTCTGTATGGTTTTAAGTGCAAACGTCTCCGTAGGACTCACCAAACTGTCTCTTGTGGAATTCCAGTCTCCACAACTGCCCGCCGCGTTGATTTTTTTAAGACTACGGGCAAAGGTTTCCCTGACCTGTTCGGCAGTAGCATCACTAACCTGTGGGCGACCTGACGATTTCTCATGACGAACACAACAACCTGTCGACAAAATTCTTGTGCCAACTGTAAATAGAAGGCCTGCTTGGAGGGTCTCTTCCGTATTCTGTGCGAAATCTACGCTGAACACTAGTATATACACATAGAACAATAACACACAGCGAGGACGCTCCGCACGAGTGAAAGTAGCCATTTTAGTACAGACGAAGCTGGCGCTCGCAGTGGCGGAACTTGTTACTACAGCACTACGGGAGTCAAACTTGAAGTAATTTTCTACAAAATGACACATATATCAAGTCTGTAAGTAAAGTCAATAAATATCTATATAGTTTCAAAGTTGTAAAGTCCTTTTAGACTCACCCGTTATTTAAACCTCTATATACAAGGGAAAAGTTATTTAACCAACAGCGAGAATTGCCAAACGTAAAATCCATTCAGTAGTCTATTAGTACAAGTTGACAAATCTGGGATAAGAGTTACAAGTAGATGCTCCAAATATAAATAGAAAATTGCAATAAATTCATACTTTATGGTGTACGTTTTTGAAAGCCAAGGCACATTTGGTCAAAGTGCGGGTATAAAAACACTCTTAATGAATTTGTTCATGAGATTTATTAAGAAACTAACGCAAGAAAAATATAAACAGGAAGAGATGCTGATACATTTTAGCCTTTTTAGCCTAATACATAATTCGTGTATCACAAAGTAGAATGGACTACACCACGCATTGCGTAACATACTCCGCTGATGTTTCTTCATGTCCACAGCTCCATTCATTCTCGAGATATCCTGCAGCCAGATATATAGGTAGTAATCATATTGAAAAGATATCTTCTCATCTGCAGACAAAAGTAAATTGTGTCAGTGTCAACGACAGGCTTCAACGCTGAGCCAAGTTCCATGGTTGGACATCCAGTATCATAGAACTTACGTAGAAATGACATTTCATGCAAAAGTTAACGTCTAAAGATAGAATATTTCACAAAATATCGTACCAAAATATAATGCTGTAGTTATACGGGTAATTAGCCTAAATGTGGGACCATTTCAAATTTTAAAATGAGATATAATTGTTTTAAATGTTTTAACAATTTATTTATTTTTCTATTTTCTCATTGTCACCATTGTTTCTTAATAGACAGCGTATGAAAGTTTCAGCTCTGCTATAAAGTGATATAGATTCATAGAAATTAGAATATTAAAAAAGTCTTTGTATCAGTTCGCCCTCCAGATGTCGTGTGGATAGTCAAAAAAGAAACCGTAATGTTTTACAACCGCTCTAGTGATAGGCTGAGCGTTAGAGAAGTTATTCATATTATGGTATTTTTCATATAAATTTTTACGAAGGATAGGTTTAACATTTGTTGCGTGACTTTTTTAACATGTTACTAAGAACACTATACGATTAAAACACATTTTTTTATAACTCTGCACGATTTAAATTTCCAAGGGCTGTTAATATTCACTATAAAGGTCGCTTTCTTATAACGACTGTAAAAGATAAGGGCTATTAGTTTACAGGATCATTTCGCCACATCACGTGACAGCGACGTGACGTCGGAGGACTGTAATGTCAACTTGAGTTACCGCCGCCATTTGTACGTCTCTTCCTCGAGTTTGTTACTAAGTGGCACAGGCAAATTGATATTTATTATTAGGTAACATTTGTACTTCCATCTTGTAGAATATTTGATTTTTTAAATATAAATTTAATATCTAAGTTTAGATAAGTTTGTTATGATTAAATATTAATATAGGTTACATTTTACGCCTACGTAAATGAGTTGCCATAGGATTTGTGTTATATTGTTGAATAGAATACATTGCGAGACTGAATAGTATTAGATATAACTGAAAAATTCTGTGTAAAAGAAGTGGTTGCGAAAAAACACAGCACGAATCTCAACATGAAAGTTAAGTTTGCAATGGTACTTGTAATTTGATGTTTGTAGAATATGGAATACTGAACCGTGATAAGCTATGTTAATGAACACATTTTCGGCCAGATCAAAAAGCAAAATCAATACATGACTCAACAAGAATTACTTAATATAAATATTTTAACTATTTTTACTAAATTTAACTCCTATACTAGATTTATTAACAAAATGGCGATCTCTTTTTACTGACGATCATCATATGCCACTACCCTGCGCGAGTAACTTATAACTCCAGTACGTCGCTATAAAAAAAGTTATATTAGTTAGTGCGAAAAATGTATCTTTACCTGAAATATAATTTGTTTTAAGACCTCATCTATCAAAATATGTCCAACTTTGATTCAAATGGACCTTTCTTATAGAAGGAGTTCCAACTCTCGGGATGTTTAGAGTACACATTGTTCTGCCAACTCTAGGTCTAGAAATCAAGTGCTATTTGTACGTACATACGCACTTTTATGTGTGATTTGTTTCAATTTACAATTTAAATTTATTTATTTTGTGTAATATAATTCTTAAAACGAATTGATCATGGTATTATAAAGGCGTAAAACGCGTAGAGGTAAAGTTAATTTTAGAAGGAGCATTGTAATGTAATGACTAATGAATGTAATTTACAAAGCCATGATTATTCTGGTATTAAAGTGAAAGCTGAGCAACATTAATTTATATGTATGACGTACTTTATTAAGAAAACTTGTAAATGTACTACTACATAAATTTACACACACTTAGCTTCCCTTCTGTAGTTGATTTACGTCAGCGATATAAAATAAACTTGACTATAAAAGTTATAATGTATTTTTATTTACTCAATGTATTTGATATCTAGTACCTATTTCTGCTAGTATCGAGTGTTATATTTTATTACTAATTTTTAACAGTTTTAAGAATTAACGTACATTAGGCCTTTATATTTAATTTACGTAGTCTTGGTGTAGTTAATTCCAACAATTTATCACATTTCCTATGACCACTTCGTTTCATTATAGCCATTTAAACTCAGACGATATCGATAAACGTATCAAGCTGCTTCTAACATTAGCACTGTTCTTATTAATTGAGCTTGCGTTCGTATTTTGAGTAAAATTTGACATATGTTGCTAAACACATTTATTATTAATAATATATATTATTATTTTAAATCATTAAATAATAAAAGGAGGAGTACGCTAAACTACGCGTCACGTAACAGTCCTCGCTGAGGTTGCTAAGCTACTTTTTACACACCTCAACAAAAAATAAATGTTTTTAAATATTATTTTTATTCAGATTTCTAACAAGTTTATGTTTTATTTTTTAATTGTCCTCATGGTTACCTTTAAAACCAATTTAAAACTGTTCAACAAAAGAACCAAATTTAAACATGGATTTGAATTTAGTGGACATGCACAATCACTGAAATCAATATTACCTAAATTGAAATTCAAGCCAAATTTCAGCTCGTATTTGAGATATCGTGCAGACAGGCAGGCAGACATAAATAAACTTTCCCATGATCTCGAGCGACCGGCTTTGCGAAAGTTCATCCAATTAATCAACCATAGTTGCTTTCAACCACTTCTTTGACAAGGACACGTCTAAAACGAGCATTTGATTAATAAATCGCGAGAGCCAAACATTAAAAGGGAACCAAACAAAAGCTCGGGTCATTAGGATTCTCCAGTACCAGTGGCATTTCAATGTACAGAATAGAGATTGGACTCATTTGCTGAGAACTGGCCAAAGCTTGATTGTTTGACTTTGAAGGAGTGTAATACGTCGATTGATAAAATATATTATGGTATTGAATGCATCAATATAAAAATATGCATCATTTGAGTTGGTATGTTTTAAGTAATTAATATTACAAACTTTACGGTACTTTGCTCTTAAATACTTAATTAGAGGAAATTAATTCTGATTGTATATGCTTAACGGGTGAACATTCTCTACTTGTGTTAATTTAATAAATATCACGGCTGAAGGGTAATTGGTTTGGGTTCTGTGCTTTATCCTTCATGAACTTATTTATTGTTCCTGTGCGAGTTTCCAAGCTTGAGCCACGACCATCTATGAATTTCAACATTGGATAGAAATTAAGGAAGCAGTAATTTCTTTATTGGAGACATTGTGCCATGTATGGTAAGTGTTCAAGATGTTATTGGAAGGTCATTAAGTTTATTTTATTATGTCAGAAATATTCTTCAGGCAACACTTTCAGAATATAATGTTAGTTCGTACGGTAAATACTATTTTTTTAGTCTCTGGATCTACGAACAATCGGTTTGAAAGTGTTATAATTCCCTATACTTCGTTATATAAAATCCTTAAAAATCTGGCATTAGATATCTATACACTCTACTTGGACAGTGTCATTACTAAATATAGCGAAATTATAAGAGCCTATTTTCATGAACGAACAATCTTAAGACACTTTACTAAGGGACGTGGTTGACCTCCCTTACTTCTATAAAATTGTAAAAATAATTTTCCCACACAATTTTACATTTTTATCACTGTGTAGGGTTTTAGAATATATGGTGAACTGAAATGATTTATTTTACTTTCTATTTTAACGAAAAGCATTTTGCCTGAGACAAAATCAATGCTCTCTAACTTAGCGTATTTATACGTGATAGGAATGTCATGAACAGTTACAGCTATAATTACATTATTCACTTTTTATTTATTTAATGCATTTATATCAAAGAATGGTTGTTATCTTTACCATTAAATTATTTTTCCTCATTTTTAAATGAGTCAGATTTAGTCCAGTGACGCATGTGGTCAAGTAGAATAAGGCTTAAAAGGAGCTACGGTTCTTTAAAAAAAAATAAATAACGCAACAAATATAACCATTAATATCAATAACAGTGCTTAACGCTGCACTAATATAGTCTGCGAAAAACTTAAAAATTAAAGTTAAACATTAAAGCAAACATTAAAGTTCATATTATGCTTTATGGCCTGATGACACAAAGAAATGTAATTGTGAAACATTAAAATCCATCTTTTATTCGATATGTTTTTTAAATTGTTAAAAACTACGTCTACATTAATGGGTCTCTATTGATATTGTGACCAACTAGATAAAATATAAACCACGTATATTTTCGATTCGATTCGGCGTTATTCCAGATACAATGTCAGTGATTTATATCTCAGTATGCAGATCCGAAAATAGATGGAGAAAACATAAAGGCAGGAAATGCCGCAAAATTGTAAGTGTCATAATATAAAATATTTAAAATAATACTATCAACACAATTATTAAAATAAATAGGATATTTCCAAATTATGACTGATCGAAATTATGAATAGCTAGAAATAGGATACTTCGGCATATTTAATTACTTTCACTGAATTATTTGTATTAACTTTAAACTTTTATTGAATAATACAAATCTTCTAACCGATACACGCTACATTTGATAAAGTGTATTATGCATATCAATCATAAATCAATTAAAGTTTTTATATAGTTAGCAAGACTTTCACTACCAAAACGTCATTAATTCCTCTTTGAAGAATGTTACTTTACACAATAACTAATTATTATTTTACACATTTTACGCAGAATGTGACTTATTGTCAAGTATGCATTTAGACGTTTTGTAATTTTCGCCAAAATTTGTTAGAATAAATTAATACAATAACCAATAACCTTTGTTTCCTAAATAAAGTATTATTTTATTAATGGGAATATTTATATGGACCACACAAAGAAACAATCTAAATAAAATCTAAATCAACTAAATTATCACTGCACTCTTAAATCATCATATATAATGGTAAGTTTACCGGCTCAAAAAATGTTGTTGCAAAGTTGCATTACCTGAAACAAATATACACTCTAAGTTTTTTTTATTATAGTGAAACCAATAATTATACAATTAATTACAAGGAGATATTTCTAAAATATGTGGACACAATTTTTTCCATGGTGTATTAACGAACCTCATAATGAATGCTACGACATTATTATCACTTTATAGCAGTTTATTGTTAAAATATTTCTTTATAGTCCTTGACTATCCACATTAAATCCAACTAAACAAAGCAATTAATAGATTTTCTAGTAGTATTCTTACTTCTGCCAACATTTGAAACATTATTAAATGCATTGATTTCCCCAATAAATGTATTTGCTTACCGTGTGTATTTAAAATTGAGGCTCTTTATTTCAAACAGAATAATAAGGAAATCCAGCACCTCTACCGACCATCCTGTATTATTCTTTTTAAGGCAAAACTCATGTATTAAAACACGTGCTTTTAAACAGCAGATACTGGACTTTGCATTCGAAAAGTACCGGTAAGCTATAAATTGTTGGGCTTGCATTATTTACTCAATTGACTAACATTATTGTCAGTTAAGAGGCATCAGCTGTTTTTGACGTGTTTTATGCTCCTGGCTTGTGCAAGGGAAACCTTTGAAGTGGTCGTGCTTGCTTATGCGTTCAAAGCTTTTGCTTAAATTCTAATGAAAAATGGAAAATTGTTTGCACATTATAAATTGTTTATACTATACTATATAATTTTGTTATTTAACATACAACATTTTCAACATGCACCATTTTGTTAATATTAAAGCAGATACAACCGTTTATTTACTTATTCATTATATTACTACCTTATATTGTACAATTAGTGTTTTACTGAGATTACTACGACAGAGTTAGTATTCTTCCACTCTGACCTAGAATATTTTAAGTGTTACTGACATTATAGGAGTTATTCGTTCCAATATTATATAATGTTGCAAAGGAATTTCTGTATTGCATCGGTATTCATAAAAAGTGATTTATTATTTGACTTCTGGACCTCTAGTAATTACTCTTTAAACTTGAAGTCCAATTCGTTAGAAGTGGATCAGGAGACTGGAGAATCTTCTAATGTCCATCACTTATTTTCAAGTGTGTCTATTGAGCCATTTAAAAATAACATGCCTGTTTCATGCGTGATATTCAATAGGATATCGTGTGTAAAACCGCGGGGAACTGCTAGTATGCTATATAACCTGACTTGTGCCATAAGTGTCCTAAAAGAGCGCAAACGCCCATACAAGTCTCGGCTAAGTTCATTCGCCAGATTGTTGGTGACTCGGCCATTTTTTAAATATAGGGGCCGTTTAAACTAAAACATCCGTTATTTATAAACCTAGCTACAAAACAGAAAAGGTTCTAAAATGATTATAAGGTTTACTGAAGGTTTTGTAATAACATTTTTGTGCTCGAACGTTTTAAAACATTTATTAAATGTAAATATGGTACATGTTGAAATATTTTCAAAACTAGTTTACTTGCCTTAATATCTGAAATAGGTTTGTAAGCCAGATATGTATGCTATTTATTTTCAGTATGGCTGCATATTAAACTTAAAAAAAAGTTAAGTCTCCATTATTTATAAACCTATAGAAAGGAGGAAATGAGTTTTGAAATGCTCATAGCATTTCCTAAACTTGTTGTTATAAAGTTTTTTTGTACTTATTACGGTTTTTGAGGTATTGAATATACGTAAATTCCATAAACATAATTTAATAATATATTATTTCTCACAAAATCAATCTACTTTGTCTGACTGGCGTGGAAGGACTGTTTTTTAAGTGTAATAGATCTTTCTCATTTTTTTATATTGATAAAGTTTTGAAGTGAATAAAGTATTTATTATGAGATTTTAACAAAAGAAGTAAAGAATCATGTTAACCACTTATGAAAAGTTGGATATAAATTTAAAAAAGCTGATGCAGCTTTCTAGTGTTGGATGTTCATTAGGAGACATCCTCAGCTTGTCACACTGATCATAACTTATTATATTATAAAAAAACAAACTGGCTTTTAAATTAATATGTCCAGGAAATAAAAGATATTTGGAATGAGTAACCTTATAGAAACTGTTATGTGAGAATATAACGGTATTTGACCAACAGCTTCCATGTATTGCTCAACATCAAAGCCTCTCCAGTCCACACATTTACTGGAATGGATTTTGCAGTTCACAACCTGACACGTACATATTTCTTTTAAGTATTTAGAATATGTTACTGTAAACAATATTATAAAACTACGACCAAACCCAACGTAAGATTCTGTAGGGTTTTAAAATCCTAAACTAGCACATAATTTTCAAATCAAATATTTGGCTAATAATCTAAAGAGTATGCATTGGAATATTGCTAGGCCATTGTGTTTATGTGTGTATGTACCGGCAGAGCAAGTACTTTTTGTGATTCAATGTTTATTGAAATTGAATTCGGTTATTACCATTTATAAGAATTTAATTATTGTATATATACATGCAAAATTAATTATTAGCACTTAATTAGACATAAATGAAATTGTATTAACTCTTAAGATATACCAGTTAATAGGTACTGGTTAATTCGCTGACAAATAATATATTTGTATTAGTTTCAGCCGATCGAGATTAATCAGTATTGCATATTACAGATCACTGGTATTAAATTCGATCTATGGAAACATTGGCATTGACTTACGTTAAATTTCATTATAATCTATAGTTTTTGCATATTTTAACAACTACATCTGTTGCAATTGAAATTTAATACGTTGCAAATCAGCGTAAAATTTTAAAGATTTTTTATCTATTTTATTCACAAACTCTATGTTTTTTATGACGTGACGAGATGTAGATAGTTACATTATCCTTCAAGACGGAAAGTTCCTAGCACTTTTTTCAACTCAATGAAGGAGTGCCCCACTACAGTACGTGTCGCTTAACAGGTTTCGCTGAGGTCGCTTGCCAAATGTCAATTCTATAGCTGATTTCATTGGACTATATGTGATACTATATTTTACGCTAAAATGTCACATGACTGCAATCAGTTGCTTCACACGTTTATGTATCCTGCAACGTCATCTTTACGTCATAGTTACCATTCAAGACCTAACTATACAATTTCGCTAACGCTCACCCAAAACACATGGGATGATATAATTAAACTCGATTTTTGTGTAGAGAGATTAAGCCTCGTAAAAAAATTTAAGTCTGTAGGTTATTCGTTCTCAAGATATAGTGCGGCTATTCACGGACAGAACGGAAGGTTTTCCAGACCCTGAAGTCTGACCTTTAGAATCAGGTAAATGATAATGAAGTAAAATAGTTCTCAAGGTGAATATTAGAATGAATAATTTGCTTTCTCGGGCTAAGTACCTTTCTTTTGCGTGACTTGTTAATGAAACGGTACAAACAAGAATAACAAGAATTCAACAAAGTATGCACGTAAATTACTGCTGAATACTTCATCTGTTTTGTCGCATAACCTTTAACCCTTTACTGCATCGTTGACCTTATATGAACCATCCACTTATTTTTTTTTTTTTTGTGTTCAAAAATGTCTTTTAAAGTCTTGAATGCATGACATTCCACATCTGGCACTACCAGCTGAGTTAAGAGCTTTCAGATTTTGCCACTAGGTTGCAGCACCGTTGCTTCCTTCCACTCAGCACATGGTGACACTCCTAATGTGAACTTAACCTATAAATGCCTGATTCTTAAGTGCGAAAAACAAGTTCATTGTGAGTTTTGATGAAAAAGACCAACATATTCACCTTCTATGAGGTATGTAGATCATATTGAACCTATTTAAAGTTATATTGCTGTTTCCTTACGTTTATAAATGTTTATTTTTCAAATGGTCCATATATGGACCATCATGCAATAGGCTTAAAACTGACCAATTTATGATTGGATCATATTTGTGCCATTATGCACTTAAGTCATTAATATGAAAAAAAGTTTCTTATTTGTCTTAATATAAACAAATGTTAGTAACATTAGTTTTTCAAGTTAAACTAAGTGTTTTCTTCTTTTTTTAGATATGGACGAGTTTTTGAATACTGTTGATATTCTTGATGCGTTGCTACCCTTATCTGACTGTAGTGAAGACTTGGACGATGTGGACGCTGATCCAGACTTTGAGGTAAGCAGTGATGAAGACGACAGGAGAACGCCAAGAAAAATACAACAACCTGTTTATGCTAAACTGGATCCTTCGCAAGTTACTGATTCATCGAGCGATGAAGATGAAAATATCCCTCCTCCAAGTCCACAGCCAGGTACGTCTGGTACATCTAGTAATACTTGTATGAATACCAAACCTAAAAAACCTAATCTTTGTATGAAAAAATGTGCTAGTCAAACTAAAAAAAATACAGTGGGAAAAAAACCTAAACAAAAACCTGTAAAAGAAAAGAATAAGCCGGGAATTCCTTGGGCTGATGCAAGTATTTTACATAAAAAAAATGCCGTTTGACAAAGCAAATGAGAAGCTGTCTCAAGAAATTATGGACCTAGAAACTCCATATGCTTTTTTTAAAATATTTCTTTGATGATAAGTTATTGAAAAATATTGTTCAAGAGTCAAACTTATTTTTAACTCAAAAAGACCCTAACACCACAAAGAGCATCACTGTTCTTGAACTGCAAAACTTTTTAGGAATAGTAATAATGATGTCAATAGTGAGACTGCCAAACGTTCGAAGCTACTGGAAAGAGTCGATTGGGAATTCTGCTGTTATTGAAACCATGGGGGTAAATAAATTTGAATTTATAAGGAGCGCTATCCATTTTAGTGACAACCTAAAAGCAATTCCTAGGGGTGAGCCAGGGCATGATCGCCTTTACAAATTAAGACCTCTTGTTGAGGAGCTACAATCAAAATTTAAGTCAGTCGCTCTCGAGCAAATGCTTTGCGTTGATGAGCAAATGTGTGTGCTACAAAGGCCAAAAACTACCTTAGACAATATCTACCTAAAAAACCACACAAGTGGGGGTACAAAGTTTATGTTTTAAGTGGGGTCAGTGGTTTTGCCTACAATTTTGAAATTTACACGGGCCAAGAAAATGACGAAAGTCGAAGACTTCCAGGTGAACCAGATCTCGGGTCATGCGCCAAAGTAGTAGTTCGCCTGTCACGATGCATTTCACCGCAAAATCACCAGCTTTACATGGACAACTTTTATACTACTGTACCACTTGTTGTTCATCTGGCTAAAAGGAATGTTCATGCACTTGGAACCGTCAGGAGGGATAGAGTTCCAGGAAACAACCTGCCTTCACCTTCAGAATTTCAAGCAAAAGAACGCGGATTTTCAACTGAAAAATGTGCAAAAGTTGAAGAGGTTGAACTGTCACTTGTTGCCTGGCAAGACAACAAGTGTGTAACTCTACTGTCCTCCTTTGTGGGGATTGGTAAACAGGACAAGGTTGGAAGGTACTGCAAAAAAACAAGAAGCATCAAAGAAATAAACTGTCCACAAGTAGTTAACACCTATAACCAACACATGGGAGGAGTTGACAAAATCAACTCCATCCTTGGGCGGTACAAAATACGAATGAAAACAAGAAAGTGGTACATGAGACTTTTTTATCACCTACTGGACGTAACGATGTGTAACAGCTGGTTGCTGTACCAAAGAGTCTGCAAAGAAAAAGGCAAAGTCACTCTGCCATTGGCAGAGTTTAGGGAATCAGTGGCATTGACAATGTGTAAACTAGGTGCAAAACAACCTCTAAAACGAGGAAGACCAAGCACTGAGTTGGATGTGGCTCTCCAATCTAAAGCTAAAAAGCCACATGTTTCTGCCATTCCTCCAAAAGATGTAAGAAAAGACGAGACAGGGCACTGGCCTATCTGGAGTGACTCTAGGTTGAGGTGCAAATTGCCTAACTGCCAGAGTAGAAGCTTTGTGAAGTGTTCTAAGTGCAATCTAACTTTGTGCCTCAATAAGGACAACAACTGTTTTTACAAATTTAACACCATGTAAATACACATGATAGAGTTCATCAGAGTTGATTTCTCATTGCATTTAATTCAATAAAAATAAGTAAACTTTTAATTAGGTCTTTAATTTTATATAATTTAGTCATCTTTTGTCAACACAACTTATATTTGTCAATTAAAACTTTTTTAATAACAAACTGGACTATTATTATTACTGCCATTTGTACAATTTTATTACTATTAGTCAAATGCATAATGGTACATATATGGCTCTACTGAAATTTGGACTTCTTTCCTTTAATTGCATGAGGCGCCATATCTGAACCAACAGCAAAAAAACATTAAAAAAGCATGTTAAAATTGAAAAAAAAAATGTTGTACTATTTTTTTTTGCTAAACAGATTATATAAGGACCACATGGTATTTATTTTAGCAATTACATAAAAATCATGCAGTAAAGGGTTAAGTATTCGACTGAAAACGTATTTAATGTAAATTTTTTAGAAATTAAGGTTACATACATTTACTCCTAGTACGTTTTATAATTTATTTTGACGTTATTTCTCCTTCCAAAGATGTAATTAGTATTCCGCGTACTAAAATAATAGTTAAATAATATTTTACATTCCTATATTACTTAATTCCTATTGGTTATTCTTGTTAATATATTTTATCGGGATATTACACTGGTGTTTGTAATTAAGGTTTATCGCGTAACTGTCTTCTTACATATTTCATCTGCGTAATGCCAATTATATAGGTGCCGAGAGCCAATTTTCACGATATAAGCACTCAATCCGGTTGATCTTGATTCGGATAGATATATTTTCTATTCTAAAACAACACGATCGTCAGGCACGCTATTATGTGTCATAATAGAAGACTATCGAAAGGGTTAGAGCAATGAACCAATTACCTTTTTCTATGATTATATTTATTTCAGCTGGATACACTTAAAACTGACGTTAGTTATTAGTCACATGACTATAATAAACGGAAATTCGCCACTTTTAGGTTCTGTATACAGAACTGGTGCTGATTTCACATTTTTTTAAACGTGGTTGCTGATGATGAAAACAAATATATCATATTTTTGATCCTTTTTATAATCCTCCCACTGCAACATGTGTTTGATATCCTCCCAAAACCAGCTCTGCTTGCGATCAATCGCTATTCCTATATCGAATTGAAGAAAAAACATATTGAGTGCCTATACCGTGCAAAGTATCACTCGGATCCTAGACTAATACATCTTTTCAAAATTTATATATTTTTTAAATATAAACATATATTTCTCTCACTGAATTTGATTAGTGTGTTACCTAGGTCCCTTTTTTGGCCATACACTAAGTCCATTGTAATGGTTGTCAGTGGTTTTGCTATCATTAGATCCGAAAAATGTATTTAAATGTTTCAACTACGAAAAGCCTTATAACATCAAACCTAAAATTGTTAATAATGTTTGGATTCTGAACTCGTAATTTAGTTTGAACCATTAACGTTGAAGACACGAAATTGTTTCAGTAAATAATGCTTTAATATTGTTTTAAATTTCACGGCTTTTTTTAAGAAAATTTAAATTAAATTGAATACAAGATATATAACACATATGAACGTACGTATTTCCATGATCGATATAGTATTCTCCCTCTCAAATAAAAATCACCTTACACTTTTTGTGCGAAATTATTTCTCTCTCTCTCCCGAGTTTTATCCGGGAAGATTATAATTAAGGAGGCCCTCAAAAGATTCAGAAACGTTGACGGTGATTATTTTTCCATTCCAATGGCTCGAGGACCAGTAACTATTTAAAATTTCTTTTCCTCGTTTCTTGGATCGGATATCATTATTACTTTTTGGAGTATTCTACGTATTTGCAATTCGAAGACAAAAAAATTGCATCCCTTTAATACCAACTATTTAAAATACAATACTTATAGGGATAAAAAATCATGTAGAACGAATAGAAAATGTAAATGATTATATACTAACATTATATTAATATTATAAACAACTTAAAATACTCTCTAAGACAGCAGAGCCAACTAACCTATTCAATATTTATGGCGAAATTTTTAATAAACTTGTCAGTTTTAATGATAACCTTTCTTTTGTATTTCATTTTGAGTAATAGTAGTGGATGATTGAATTATTACCTTTAGAGAGTAAGTTTTTATGAATACTGTCAAATGAATGACCAGCATTTCCTGTAAACAACAAATTTAAACAATTATTGGCCTATCGCTATTTTATGTTTTAAGTAATGGAGTGTTTACGTACCAGTATAATTCTTAAAGAATGTCATAAGGAGTTAAACATAGTTAATATCTGGTTTATTTTACAAAATTAAACTATTTAATCTATAATAAAGTATTTCATTCTAACAGAAGAACAAACAGTGTTTTATTCAACGAAATATACAAAAACATATTTTACATCGATATAAAATCAACTATTCCCAGAACTAAAATACAGAAACTTGCACTGATTGAAATCATCAATTGTAGCAAATACCACTGCTGACCGATAAATCTCAGTATGGATGATTAAAATTCCATTGCTGTATATATTCCCACCACAGAGCTGGTTTTACTCTCCTCCTTCCAGCCTTATTCCAGGAAATGGATTAATAATCCATTCATGGGAAGGTCATTTTACCACATGGACTGAGCGAGAATATCCATGGTCTACCACTTAATTTAAAATAATAATCACATTATGTCTTTAAGTGCTTAGGAGATACAAAGGTTACAATAATATAGTATTTTTTTATGTGTCACACTGAAGTACTTAACTGTTAACCCATTCTTATCTCAGATTAATTATTATACTAAAATTTGGATCATTTACAGATATACACGATTCTTTTCTGTACCATATATTTATTTTCTGGGGTAATTTTGTAAATTCTATAATAATAATAATGACCTTAAAATACTTTACAACTAGTTTTATCTCACGTATTTCATACATTATACATTAGATATTTTTGTCTGCTTGAACGTTAAAATCAACATCAACTAATCACAAAAAATGTGCAGTAAAACAATGATATCATTACTCTTGAGAGTATTAAATACAACTTATACTTTAGTACTTATTTCAATTAGGAATAATTGATTATCTTAAATAACGCATGATTTTATAAATAGAATAAATAACTTTTTTATTGAAAATCAGCAGTAAAGGGTTACAAGGAATCTTAGAGTTTAATATCGTTGAATATTAATTTAACTTAATACAAATTATGGTTAATATATGAAAGTAATATGGTTATAATGTGGAACGTAAACAAGAAACGCCAAAAGAAGTAAGAATGTTTCTGTTATACAATAAACGAACACATACAAAAATCTAATATGTGCGAGAAAAATAATCAGATTGTTAAAACTGTAACTGATTAGTTATTTATAGTGCTAATAAAAAGTTCAGATGATTTATAGTAAATTGCTTCTAATAATTGGACACAAATCGCCCGGCCAAATATTTAAAATAAACCTTATGAACCCCCAAAACCTTATAAACTATTCAAATAAACATACGAATCTCAAACTCTTCACTTCCACTTACCTACACAATAACGTTCTAATCTATTACATCTACTTTATAATGTGATGCAAATTGTATGTATATCGTCATAATACGAAGAGAGAGAATTATAAATGTAAGATGATTATAAATTTAGCGATTTTATAAGTAAAAAGTAAAGACACTCTTTATCAATTTAAAATATGTTTACTTTTAATGCCATTAAAACTCACTAAGTTCTTCTTCAATAAAATATCGGATGTATTATTATTCCTAAGCATTGTTTTCACTAAAAATAAATAAGGCCTCTCGGTTATGTTCTTCCATCAAACAAATGGCAGGCTCTGAACTCATTTGATTGTCAATGCAAACATAACCAAATGACTCCGGAAATGACTTCCGTCAGGCAAAGCCTAATGTCACTGATAACAAACCATCTGTTCTAACATACTTTACTTTTTATTTTCCCTATATTAGAATGCTTTAGTGCTGCAGTGATTTTTAGTTTTTATTTGACTTATTACAGTTTTAAACATCATTATAGATTTGCTACGTAACCTTACTATCAATGAACTTACATTACATTAAATAATCTTTTTAGTTATAGCCATCGTACATACGTCGTACATTTTTAATACAATAGCAGCGAAGCTGTACAAGTTACTATTTCGATAAATGTAATTTCTAACATTGGTTTCAAACAAAACAAGACCACGTTTTTATTTCTTTCTTATATTCTTTTAATATGTCTCTTGACGCTTTATGATTATGGGGTTAATACATTTGAAATGGTTACATATTCTTATTCCAGCAGTTAAAACCTAGAAACAGTTCTTGTAAAAAATTTAAATTCAAAATTAACTTTCCATGGAAGGGGTATTTTGCTTATAAACTAATATATTTTCTAGTAAAAGATCACATATAAACAAAGTTAAGTATAAGTACTTTGGCAAATGTGTTTTGCGGTTATGCAATATGGTGTATTGATACAATATGTAATTTTAACAGGCAGTATTGTACGATATATAACTAAAGTACGAGTAGTACTACTTTTTGAAGTTATTGTAAATTTAGGTTACAATAGTTCCTACAAAATAATAATTAATTATAATATATCGAGCAATTGTAGTAGACCGTTATAATGAATATATTCACTGTTCAACCATCTGTGTTGTTTTAAATATGTGTGCAATTGATGCAATAAAGTATTCATGATGTATCCACCTTAATGTCAGTTCTTATATGTGGTATTTAATTGAACCAATGAAAAGTTTAACATACTGGCTTCAAGTATACATCTAATTTGTTGTTGAGGTAGTAATAAAATGAAAAAAAGATTTTAAAATGAAGTTCATAATGAAATAATTATTAAACTTGGAAAATTATGTTAATTTTCCTAATTAATATAAATAATACATTTCCGTATTAATATAAATATTTCCTTACCTTTGTTACGTTTCACTGGGATTCTTTAAATGTACGGATACTCATATAAAACTGAAATACCCATAGTATTTAAATATATAATATATTATTACAGCACTTTATGAGTAATTCGCAAATTATCGTAGTTCCATGAAACGTTATTTACTTGCATAAAAAACCGTGATTCTTTCAAAAAGTGTCATCGTAAAGGTTTTGGTATATATAAAATGTTTAATATTTTTTGGCTTACAGATTGTTGCTTTATTAAACTCCACTAGTCGTTTACAATGTATTAACGTTAAAATATGTACTTTTGTGGGATAATATTGTAATGTTTTTATAGATTGATCCCTAGCAACTTTAGGTCCAAACCTTATTTACCTACGCCACTATTTAGTTTACTACACATAGCTGGCCGAACAATATTTAACCTATATCAGCCCAGATGATAAAGTGAAAAATAAATACTCTGCACGAGTACTCAACTTATCCTTGTGTACACGTGGCTACACTAGGCTGTTACGGGGTAATGTAAGAGGGATCCCAACGGTCATATAACGCATAAATTATTTAAACACCAGCAAAAGCAAGAAATATATTTTTATATTGTCTATAAATCTGTTTTATATTTAAAACTACGAAATCCCACTCGTCATTGCAAACATGTCTCAAAAAATTTAGTTTTGTCAAAAATAGTTTAAAACCAAATATGTAAGCATTTAATGTAAAAACTAGAGTATTTATTTACATATAATCGGAACAATTTATATTTTTCGTAGTATGAAACATAATGTCGATAATTATTTGTCTGGATCTATTAAAAAAGATTGAAAAAAATAAAAAAAAGATCACACAAAGACTCACACCTTCAGCTAACGTTTGTTTCTTAACTGAAAATAGGAAGCTATAAAATTATTGTTTACAATAGTTAAATGAAAGATATACCAAGTCACCATCATAGCTAGCTTCTAAAAATAGTAATTCATGACAATATACAGTAAAAAGCATACATAATCTTATTTGAAAACAAACCACATTAATATTACTTTGTACATAATATTTTTCGAACATAATAATTGTGTGACTTTGTACTTCGTACGAACTAAAAGAAATAATCATGCATATTATATATTAGCAATCAGTAAGATGAAATTCTACGCCCTACTGGGGAGGGAAGGGCAGTTATTTAAAACAAAATAGTTTGCCACATTGATGACTGTCCAAAAATGGCCGAAATGTATAATGTATCTCGTTTGTCTCACAGCTAATCTGCTATTGCCTAACTAGATTATATTTGTACTATTATATTTTGTCAATTTGTAATATTCAACAAAATAATACATATGTCTTTGAAGGATGCTGTAACTTTAATTATATTTATCATATGAGATTGAAACCAGAGTGAGTTAAATAAGTTAATATGAATTTTAATTTAATTTTGAAAGTTGCCCGATTGGTCAGTGCTATTTTAATCTCACAAGCAAGTATAATATATTTAATTAGTACAAGTTATAGCTAACATAGTTTTTCTAACGTTTATGATTTATACGAGAGTGAACTTGCCTTGTTTTCACCATTGTTACGAAACAAATGAATCTTAGTGTATAAACCCCGACCCTATTGTTTTCCACTTTATTGAGGACTGATCAAACACCTGCTGTCATCTGCTTCCACGGAGCCCTTTGCAATATGTTTTGTTATCCCGCTATCGTAATAGTTAACACGTTCTGACATTTTTACTTTTAACTGAGCATTAAAGATGTATTAAACAGTAGAAAAGATTGAACAGGGTCTTGTATAAACCGGTTTTCTCAGTCTGTTATATTTAATTACAAAATAAATAGTAGGAAATACTTAGAAAGCAAAGCAATGGTAAAGAAAAATCTTATGTGCTGGGGTTATTGGAGAATATTAGAAAAGTAGGCAGAAATTAAAATATTAGAACTGTGTCTAGAAAACTTTTAAGTAATACCTCGTATAAACCAAGGCTAGAAATGGGAAGCAGAACAAAAAACTTATGTTTACAATATAATAAGTTTTGGTGATAAGTAATATAAAGGCGAGATAAAATTACCTTTTTATTAGTGAGTTAAAAAACATAAATTCAATACAATAGAAGGGCTAGTGTAAAATCCTAAAATTACTCAGCATTTTTAGTCTGGAAATTATGTAGGCCACATTAATACATCACGAGGAGAATTTTTTTCAAATATAGTGAATTTACTGAGACTTTCATAACATTCGCTGATCAATTTAAGCTAACCCGGTGCTACGGGTGGCCAATTTGCCCACCAATATTTAGAAAATGAAATAAGTACGAAATTTTAACAACAATCAAACTTAAAAATCAAAAAAGTTTATACACACACCATTACTTTTAGATTCAGAACAAAAACATAAGACCAATATCTGCTCTTTATCCCCTCTCCTTCACCCTTTCAAACCAATTCCACCTGTTACAATGTTCTGTTTGTTTCAGATGACTCGCCATCATGCCACAGGAAGTGCCGATATTGATTGTCCCTCCAGTCTCTCACAGTAGTTAATGTTGTTGACATGTAGTTGTGCAGTGACAATTTTTTGATCCAGTCCCACAATCTTGACATATAGGTGCTTGGTTATTTATACATATATGATGTTATGCTGTCTAGTTTAATTTAATTTTTCATGGTTGCTTGACTATTTGTTCAAATTGTTTATCTGAGGAAGAAGATTTTGTCCTTGAAACTTTGACATTATGTTAAATTATTATGTAATATATAAAGGTATTAAATTCATTAAATCACGTAATCGATTCAATATAGGCTATAAAAAAGAATTTAGTATTCCATAGAAGTGTCAAAATGGTACTGAAAGAATACTTGCTTATTTTTGCCTGTGATATAAATAGAAACAATTACCTACGCCGTTCTTTATTTGTATTCAAATATTTTAAAAAATACAGGATTTGAATTCACTTATCAGACTTTCCAGAGTAATAACATAGATTATATTCACTTATCAGACATGATCAGACTTTCCAGAGTAATAACATAGAGTAACTTAATTTCATAACACTATCTAGAAACTATAATAATGCGGTTACTAAGTTTGCAGATCCAATTAAGAAACTTTGCCGAGTAAACCAAACGTAACAATAATACTATAATATGTAGACATTAATTTAGCCGTGTACTTTAAGCAACTTTTGTACTTAATTTAAAGCTTAAATTGATTAAACGAAGATATAAGTAATTATTCATGTATATATATTTATATACATACATTGATTTCTTATTTTTGTATAAAGCAATAACTAAAAAATATTAACATACTGTTTTTTTTCACCCATATGTCGCAAATGTTGTTAGGTTGTAAAATTAAAAATAGCTATTCCTCTTATTTAAGTTGTTGACAAATATAGGAACCTTTAAGCCTACGCGTTAATTTAGGTACACATACGTTTGTGATTTTGTACAATATTTGTATATAGCGGCCAAGGAAAGGATAGGATTATATATGTGCTACAAATATGAACTCAGTTAATAGGCTCTAGACGGAATGGTCGAACTACAGGTTCATTGCCTCTCTCATTCCTACTTATTTTATTTTTACAGAAAACCAAATACAGTGTAGAAAATTCACTAAATTATTCTTAATTAATCTTATCGGCTCAAATAATATTTTTTATTTAAAAATATAAAAGAATGTTTGCCCTAAATGACTGATTCATCAACATTCAATAGACATGAATTTGGTACATATGTTTATGTTATGGGCTAGAGGTGGACCATGGAAGGATGTTCTTTCTGATTGCAAGGTTTATTCTACTGTCCTCTAAATATTCTAAATATTGATAAATAATGTTTGCAGTAAACTGATTCCAGTAATCTATACGTAACGTTCTATAGCATTATCGAGGTATAAATTAGTCTCGATACCACTGGTCTTTTCATCGATTTCGATAGCATTGTTTAAATAAATATACAAGAAATTTTATTAGAACCATAAAAAATGCTTAAATACGTTTTAAAAGAGACCATATTGTGTTTATATGCTTTCTTCCATATCGCACAAAATATTTCAATGTTTTCATTCCTAAACAAATTTTCTGATTAAGAATTGCTTATTTGCGACGTTTTTTTTTCGAAAGGATTCAGTCTTGTATGGAATGATAACGAGAAAATTAATATACACACACACACACACACACACACACACACATATATATATATATATATATATATATATATATATATATATATATACAGTGCTAGCCAAATTATTAGACTAAAGCACATTTTTGTGTTTTTTCTTCTCAATTTTTACTAAAAAAATTTTTAATTTCATGTTGGTATATGTTAAAGTATATACCCTCATTCCTGTGTTACTTTAGAATAGTATTAGTAGAAAATTTGGTAATTTTATGATGGCGGGTGGCAACACTGCCCGTTTTGTTTATCATCTGCCTTTACAAATCTACCAGCTCCATAACCAAAATCAGGTTACAGTTAATTTTTCATGTGGTTAACATGTTTTAGGTTCAGTAGATCTTTCTATTAGTGTGTTCTGTTATTATTAAAGTAAGTTTAAGGTCATTTGTGAGTGTATGAAACTACTTTTTTACTTCCTTATTGGCTATTTATAAAATTATCAGGAAATGGGTAAAAAAAGGACCTTTCATCAAGGAAATGTGCTGTGGCCAAGGTTCTTTTGGAAGAACAACATTACACACAAACTGAAATAGCTCACAGACTAAATATTTCACAGAAGTCAGTTAGTAGGATCAAGAAAACACTTGATATCAATGGTATTTATAAATCCAGCCGTATCGGAAAAATGTGGCCGGAAGAAAGCGTTAAGTCCAAGCATGGCCAGAAAGTTGAAAAACATGACACTAGTCAATAGAAAAATGACCAGCAAGGTTCTTAGTGACCAGTTAAGAGATTATGGCACAAATGTTTCGCCCAGGACCATCAGAAGAACCTTGAATGGACAAGGTATTTGAACATGCAGGCCTACAAAAAACAAAAAAAATAACACCGGCAATGGCTAAGAAGAGATTGGAATGGGTCAAAGGGATTCAGTTCTCTACTGAATCCTGAGGGTACTGTACCTTGTTCCAATCATCATCAGTGAACTAAATGCCTTTGGCCCATTCCAATCTCTTCTTAGCCATTGCCGGTGTTATTTCTTGTTTTTTTTTTTTAGGCCTGCATGCTCGAATACCTTGTCCATTCACGGTTCTTCTGATGGACCTGGGGCGAAACATTTGTGCCATAATCTCTTAACCGGTCACTAAGAACTTTGCTGGTCATTTTTCTATTGACTAGTGTCATGTTTTTCAACTTTCTGGCCATCCTTGGACTTAACGCTTTCTTCCGGCCACATTTTTCCGATACGGCTGGATTTATAAATACCATTGATATCAAGTGTTTTTCTTGATCCTACTAACTGACTTCTGTGAAATATTTAGTCTGTGTGCTATTTCAGTTTGTGTATAATGTTGCTCTTCCAAAAGAACCTTGGCCACAGCACATTTCCTTGATGAAAGGTCCTTTTTTTACCCATTTCCTGATAATTTTATAAATAGCCAATAAGGAAGTAAAAAATTGGTTTCATACACTCACAAATGACCTTAAAACTTACTTTAATAATAACAGAACACACTAATAGAAAGATCTACTGAACCTAAAACATGTTAACCACATGAAAAATTAACTGTAACCTGATTGGGGTTATGGAGCTGGTAGATTTGTAAGGCAGATGATAAACAAAACAGGCAGTGTTGCCACCCGCCAACATAAAATTACCAAATTTTCTACTAATACTATTCTAAAGTAACACAGGAATGAGGGTATATACTTTAACATATACTAACATGAAATTAAAAAATTTTTTTAGTAAAAATTGAGAAGAAAAAACACAAAAATGTGCTTTAGTCTAATAATTTGGCCAGCACTGTATATATATATATACATATATATATATATATATATATATATATATATATATATATATATATATATATATATATATAATTCAATAGAATAGCACTTATGTGTTATTTAACTTTTGGTATGGACCTCACCAGTGAAAATTAAAACAACTTTATTCTATCCTTGATATTATTTTAAAATTACTAAACAACTCAACAGACGATTAAAATCTCTCATATTTGCACGTAAACGTTGTAAAACAGAATATTTATAACAGCTGAAGGGAGAATAGGAGGAACGAATAATGAATCCATTCATTAGGCAAATATGACTTTTAAGGAACTAATTTGATCATATGCTATTGTATGGATTTTTTGCTCCTGCTATGTAAAAACAATTATATACAATTGTATTTAAATTAGGATACTCAAAAACGCTGAAATATCTTCCTAAAATATGCCCTGTTTCGCTTCAAAATTATCATACTAATCCTTTATATTACATCATGAGTGTTTTCACTAAAAAAAGCTAACATACCCCGCTTTTAGTATTCCTCCCTCTGGCCTATGATCGTCCAGGTGCTACTGAGATCTTTGAGCTATAAAATTAAATATAATTGAATGTTGCACGGAATCAGGAATGGGAATATCTTTCAATTACCATCACTTATCTTGTTAGCTGTATAGCACTAAAATGTGCCTATGTCGTCCCTGTTACTCAGTAATTGTTTGCGAAGCCACGGGTAATTTCCGGGTAATATTTCGATGATTATTAATAAATTATTAATAGATTAAGCCTAAAAATAGTGCCTTATATTATACAGAAAATAAATCAATATAAGATATGACGTATCTACCGTATTATAATACCAATTTTTAAATACTTTTTAATAAAGAAAATAATCATTGAAATATTTAGCATTAAAACGTATAATTTTCTACTTATGAACATGCTATTAAATACTTGTCAAAATTTCCAAAATGTTATACAGCCTAGTTATTATTTAATTGTAAAATAAACTAAACAGTCAAAATGCCTCTCAAGGAAAAGGTGCAAAGGTATGGGTTGAGAGAGAAATCCTTCAATTTTGAATGTAAAAGAGGAAACTTAATGGAAAATCAAATCGATTGAATCTGATCTAAGGTTCAAACGCTTCGGAGTGCGTTCAATTGGCTCCTGAATAAATATTTATCTGACTGTTTGATCAGTTCCAAGAAGTTTGATTCCTCTTGAGAGTAAGCATCTTTTCATTCACTCTTAAAATAATAATTCATTAAAGTAAAATTAAAGTTTTTTATTAATAATTCATATTATTTTTCGTGCATGCTAAACATTTGATTAAGTAGTAAAATGGACATTATGTTATTCACACTTCATATATTGAAAATTAAAATTAATATATTGTTGTTGTTAATATATTGTTCAGGTCGGAAACAATATAGCTTAGATTTTATCATGTATTTCTTAAAGAAATTACTGTACAATGTATTTGTTAAATACAGAGAGCCAATCGATTGTCAATTCATGCATGTGATTTAGTATAAAAAGTAGGATGATAAAATATATATATATATATATATATATATATATATATATATTAATCTCGATCAGTAAAGTTACACAAACACACAATATCAGCTCTGGGCGCATAAGGGTTGGACATAGTAGTTACCACCACTGATGACAAAAGTTTACAATTTATAGTAGAAAGCTAATATATTCTCATGACTCACTTCACAGAGAGTGTGACTGGCAATTTTCGTCCAGCAAACCCCCTTAAACCTTCCTAAACGAAACTCCCTTTCCTGAAGCCGCGTTTAGTACTTCTTCTAGAGGATGCCTACTAAGCCCGAATTTTACTTGTCTCGTACTACAACTAAACGTCGGTGTAACGTGTTATACTACCTTTCAATACTTACTGAACTCTTATGCATACACAAATATCCTCATCCAATATCAGTGATTAAAGATAACCTACACTAAAAGTTAATACCATTGTAATAATTTGCAGAATACTGCGCGTCCTCGTCAATCTATGGTTTCCATTCATCACTAGGACGAGTTGGCATTTGCTATCAACGGAAATCATTTGTTCACAAAGAATTTGAATAATTTCTCCATGAACCTTCTAGCTTATCCTAGAATTTGGATAGACTAATGCTTGACGTAAAATAGTAGTAAACTAAGATTGTTTCTAAGTAATTCAAAGCAACTACCAATAATATAACTTTTGATGGCCAAAGACTGTAGTTCAGAACCGACCCTGATGCAAGAAAGGTGTGTATCGTTATCTCAAGGATCTTTCTAGCCCAAGTATAAACAACACCGTGCATCAACATACTATCTCATATGCTTGTAACACGCTCTCCGCATTTAAACCAAAAGCGTTGATTACTTAACCCCCTCGATTGTAATTGGCGTGATCAAAATGAAAGTACTCTGCAGTTCCTCAATCGGCCTATACAATTTTCACGTGGTCATAAGTAGCATAAAAATGTTATAATAGCGATAGCAGTTTGACCTTCTTGGAATTGGTTCCTACATGTCAAGATCTTCATTATCAGTTCCAGACTTTGCACGATACTAAATTGTCCGTTATCTAGCTTTACTGCACCAATACCGGGTTCCTAGATGAACCGGTCAGCATCACGGGTATAACACTCATCCGCGTTACCCGGATCGCTTAGAACTCTGTGCTTAGGTCCTTCGGTTGGGTGGAATAAACTCAGAATAATTAATATTAAATTAGATATTATTACATTTATTAATATATTTCCACTTAATTCTTACAATATTTACGATATTTATTATCATTACTTTATGGCTCAACTAGAGAATTAATTAATAATGTCAAATTAATTAAGCGATTATCTCCAAAACTGATTTGATGTTTATGTTTATAATTATATATTTGTGATTGGTATTAAAATCATAAACGTGAGGTGTTTGTTCGTTTAATTTATAAGATTAAAAATTTTTTTACCAGCTTTAAAATTACATCTTATACATTATCTGTGTAAAAATATGTATTGCATTCCTTCATAAATAATCCAAAAGTTTTACTTTTGAAAGTTAAAAGCTAGTGGTATTTTTAGTATTTTGTAAAACTATTTTAGAGTCTTCTACGTTTGTATTCTATTTTATCAAGAGGTCTTAAGACTTGCTCATCTAACAATAACATGTTTTATTCAAGGTGGTTAGGTAAAGGAATTTATTACTTTTAGTTTCTTTGTGGATCTCTTAACAGTTTACGATACCATTTGGAGTAACGGTTTTCTAGTTAGCTTCACGACCTCTTTCCTAGCTTTCTCATTTAACTCTCTTCTATTTAGTTATATTTTTGTCAATTTAACCAAAAATAAGATAGAGAAGTTTTGATGGATACTCTGAATATTATACATAGGGTTTATTCCTTATGATAATTTGAGTATATAAATTATTAAACTTTTTCAAATTGATCATTATATTCCTTAAATTCTTTGTAACACGGTCTATATCATGTAAGCACTTTAAAAAAATATAGGTGTATACCTAATAAACAAATTTTTACAAATAGTATTTCTATGTATATGTATAATCACGATTACGCATACAATTCTTAACGCGTCTTTACAAAATGTTTTATTATTATTCTACATGTAGTAGCATGGTCAAGTTCATTGTTAAAGCCAGAGTATATATATATATATATATATATATATATATATATATATATATATATATATATATATACTCTTCTAAGTACTTTAAAGTGTACACAAAAACAGAAACAAAAATTCAGTGCTCATGTTTAATTTTCGAGTTCACAGAACCCTTCATCACATATAAACATATAAACAGAACTCAAACCAAGAACAAAAGACATAACCAAACAATTTTAACAAATAAATACCATAAACAACAAGATTCCAATCAGCTGTGTGTAGAATATTTGTAAATGTTTACATAGAACTAAAAATTTTTTGTTATAAAAAGGAAAAGAGAATCATCTTAGGTTCAACCCATCTGGTTGCCTTGATTTTAAAATTAATTGATGTGCGATTACAACATTTCTTAAATTTATCAGATTGGTGTTTTGATTGGGGTTTGGCTCTAAATGGTAAATTCCTTTTAGGCTGAAGCAATTATCTAATTTATTTTGATTGTGTTGAATCGCATGAGCAGTTAATGGTCTCTCATAATTTTGACGAACAACATCAAATCGATGATTGGTCATTCTCACTCTTAATGGAGTGATGGTTTTTCCAATATAGTCTTTCGGACAGAATTTACAGGTTAGTTGATAAATTATGTTTTTTGTAGTGCAATCAATGTTACCTTTAATAGAATATTCTTTTTAAGTTGTGCTACTTTTAAACGATTTAGAATTTATTAACATCTTACAAATGCCGCATCTTGGCTTGTTACAAGGATTTCACACGTTACATTAATTTGATGTTATTACTTTTTGGATTTCCCTCATAGTTTAATTTCGGTCTAGAGAGAATGTTTTGTAAATTTGGAGGTTTTTAAAAATTACTTTGGGGCTTAGAAAATAAATTTCTAGTTTCAGGGGAAGATTCCAAAATAGGAAAAGAAACCTTTAGAATTTTGTTGATTTTATGAAGGCCAGGAAAATATTGGGTGATAAATTTAGGATCATTAGGATTAACGTATCATACAATTTAACGTATATATATATATATATATATATATATATATTTATTTATAATTATAAATAATTTAATTATATTTATATATAAACACACACACACACACACACACACACACACACACACACACACACACACACACACATACACAACACATATACATATATACATGTATGTGTACACATACATATAATTTATGATTCGTATTCAAATTGTTAACGAGACCTTCAGGTTAGTTTCATTCATAAGCTTATAAAATAGTTTGTTCTACCACCTTTAACATCACATCTTACAGATTACCAGTGTATACATTGCATTCCTTCATAAATAATCTACAAATTAAAACTTATATATATATATGTGTGTGTGTGTGTGTGTGTGTGTGTGTGTGTGTGTGTGTGTGTGTGTGTGTGTGTGTGTGTGTGTGTGTGTGTGTGTGTGTGTGTGTAATGTGATTTACCAAATTCAATGTAAAAAATGTCCAGAAGATTATATTGGCCCAACGACAAATACCTGGAGGACAAGAATTATAGGACACCTATTCGATTATAAACACCAAGATTTAAAGAGAACTGTCGTCACTCATGGTCTAAATCACAATGACACTTTAGAAAATACATATTCAGTCAAACCTATTCGGCAAGTAAAGAAAAATTCAAACCCAATTTACCTCAGAACATTAAAACAAGCAAACCAATTGGTTTTAAAGAGCAAAATTCCACATGGACATCAGATAACAGCCAAAAACTTCTAAATTTGAAATAAATATATATATTAAATGTTATGGGTTTATAACAGCTGATGGGAAAAAATATCATGACAAGATGAGACTTCTCCAGAGAGAAGTATTTGGCCCTAACTACCTCAGTACTAGTTGATCTATACTTGTATGTAATCAGAGGCTAATCCTGAAGTTAGGAACTTTGAATCACATTGTGACGATGCCTCTAATGATCACACTTTTATGATTAATCATATGAATATATTTCATATCTTTGGAAGTTTTTGATAGCTTTAAATTTTCAAAGTAGATTTAGATCTACGAGCATATGTACTTTATATCTTACAACTAACACTTTACATAGAAATGAATTTTTACACTCTCAGGCATAAATATTTTATCATTTTAACTATGCATTTCGTGAATCACCGGACTAGATAATATTACTATAATGAGTACATGCAACATTTGGTAAATGGCAAAGTCTTCAGAAACAGGTCTTGGGTTTTGCTCGTGTTAAAATAATTGATATTGAGACCTTTCGAGAAAGAGAGCAAATGTGAACAAAAAGTTGTACTTAGATTTAATTCACACGGTTTTAAGGAATTGTGTGAATTTATCATCAGAGAGAATGCATTTGACGTGATAATGTACTTTAAATGAAGCAATATCTATTAACCAAGTTATATGTGATGCTTGTAGAATGGGTTACATCTCGAAGTCTCAAACCACCGAGCTGCAACTAGGTTCTCCCGGTCTCAATACGTTGCGAACTCAATCATCCTGAACCACAGGTTGTATGTTTACTCTGCGACGCTGTTTTCTCGAAAGCATTAATTACATTGCTTTCGCCATTGATTCTTTCTTTAAGGACTTTAAGGCAATCAGTATTATAAAAACAACTATAAGCAGTTGGCCAAATAACAGAAACAACTTGTCAATCAGTCAAAATGTGTAATTTCCTATTAGTTATTTCCGAAAGAAACATCCAGTCATTTTATGCTTAGAATATTGTTAATTAACAACCGAACTGATTTAGACGCTAACAGTTTACTTTCCTATTCTTAGCACATGGCTAATTAAGTTGTTTTAAAGGTGAGTAGCCATTATTTATTTATTTGTATTATTACAAGAATTATAATAAAGTTGTGACACTGGTAAATATTGTAATATATTTTGAGACAACAATGAGACATCAAACTACAGTAAGTGAAATAAAAAAAATAATGCACATACACATTTAAATATTTGCAAGCATGTGTATGCACATTCAACTATGGAATAAACACGCCTGGTTTAAAAAAAATAAGTAATCTAAGAAAACTGAATATATACAGTGCCCGAATAAATACTGAAATGCAAAGATAAAACATGATAAATAAATCAGAGAAAATAAATTTTCCTAGTGAAATGTTTTAAGCGGAGGTAATAAAAGTTGATAAAGCAGAAAATAAGCTTTAACCGTGTAATGCTCAAGCTTTACAATAAAACTTTATATGTTGTCTATTTCAGTATTTCATTATTTTTTACAATTAACTCGACACGTTATAAATAATTATTTAATACGAACCGTAATTTTAAAATGTGTACTTTTAGTATGTAGTGTGATATTTAGTAAAAAGCACAATCCGCACCTGGAACAACAATTATTTAGCTTATGACGTATGTACGAATATGTACGGTAAATAAATAACAGTCTATTGACGTGTTAGTTATTACATGGGTATATTACTGTGAAATGTTCTAGGTCCTATAAACTGAGGGTAGAAACTTCTGTGAGCTTTCAGCTACTATTGTTTAATCCTAAACATGACTTCCAAGTTTTACTCTCAATTTTTAGTTAAGCGAAAGAATATGTGTACTTTTTTTGTCTTATGGTATATATTATAAGCAGTATTTTGTTACTAAATACTTCCATGTCCCATAAAATCGAATTTATATGGTGAAATGAATGTGTTATGGGTGGTAAAAAGCACTCTAAATGTTAATTCAGACCAAAAGCTATACCTGTTCAAAATTTCAGCACAATCTGTATAGCAGTTTCAGCGTGATTTAAGGACAAACCTCCAACATCCAAACATCCAAATATCCAAACAATCAAACTTTCGCATTTATAATATTAGTGGCATTATGTAACCATAGTAATTTAACAATATTGAGGTGTGTAACTTTGAGGTCTGTCCAGTGAAACCATTGAACCAGTGTACCATTTTAATTGTTTAAAATGAAATATCATTTTGGAGCATTTATAGCGACCATAATCTCAATATGTGCTCAACATTTGTTGAAAACAATTGAAATAATCTTTAACGAACTATAAGTATACCCTTCTAAATGTATATACAAAACAATAAATCTTCAAAAATTACCAAATAATTACTAATTAATTAATGAACTTTATTTATTATTGTATAGCTACAAACGTCTTAAAACAATCAAAATGTTAGGTGTGGCATTTTTATAATACAATAAAATATTATGAATCAAGTAATCATTATGTGATATTGATATTGAATAAGTCAATAACGTTATATTTCATATTATATTTCAATTTACAATTTCCATATTTCATTTGTATGCTTATCAACTACAAGGATACTTTGTAAGCAGATGCATATATAATATTTTAACTTTAGCATTGTATTTCTAATATAAGTGAACGTCATTAAGCCTTCGCAATAGTAGTATTATTCACTTTACACCACTAAATAATGAAATAACAAAGCAACTCTAATTGTAATCAAGGTGATTTATTCAGCCAACTAGAATAGAAAAAACATTGACTTGATAAATAACGAAACCCTAAGCACTGAAAGGGAGCTAAACAAAAGCTTGGATCATTAGGGTGCTCCAGTATCAATGCTGACTATTTCAATGTACAGAATATAGATTGAGTTCATTTCATGTGGATTTCCAAGGGCTTAATTGATAGACTTAAATCTTCCTCAGAATGTAACTATCATCCATCAGTCAGTACATTTTTACTATTGAATTAGTACATTTAACAGTATTGAATGTATCAATATAAAAATAAGCGTTGTTAAGCCCAAATAAAAAAAAACTAACTGTAAGTTATGTAAACACTAAGTTTATTGATTAATAACGCGCTTTTAGCTTTTTATGAAGCACATAAGCACATAACTACTAAAGCCTGAATATTTGTTCTACGTAAGGATTAAAACCATATATAATGCCGCTTTTAAATATATATATATATATATATATATATATATATATATATATATATATATATATATATATATATTTATTAATTCAAACAAACTCTCCAATAACATAAATGTTATTGGAGAGTTTGTTTGAATTAATATATCATTTCCAATAAGGCAAGAGCTTCAAGAATATATATATTTATTTATTATGTTATGTTCAAGCAACATCCACCTTAAGACTTGACGCCAGATGAAAAAAAACTCACCTATTGTTAAAAAGTCAATTTTTTTGTTTAAAATCAGTCAATCAACGTATGTTAAAAATACAATGGTTTAGTTCACAGACCACTGCAAAGAAGCACGATTCATTGTAACAGTAAATTAGTCATGACCTTGAACCAATAGGTCATCGCATGAGCAATAAACACCTGCCCTCACAGTTGGTACGTTATCATTCATCATAATGGTAAACCGAGTTCACGAAGGAGCTTAAAAACGTTGCAATATGCTTTTAAACCTTTATAGCAGTGCTTATAATTTAAATGATATATCAATATTTATTTTTCACTTTGGTTCAAGTAAACAATCAAACAATAAACATTTGTTCATTTGTTGTACAGACAAATACTAACTTTAGAATTTGAATAATTTTAGTACAACATAAGATAAATTATATCAAGTTTGAGTTCTACTTCAGTTACTGTTACATTTAACAATAGTTTTTATCACAGTTTATGCTCCCGCATATAGTGTATAATAAATCCACTTATATTACCATAATATACATATTTTAACATTTTAGATAATAGTTTGAATCAGTGTTTGTGTCAAATAAAGTTTAGTATGTTTGTCATAAACTGTGTACAATTTGTACTACGAAATGCTTTTCATAAAGTTTATGAAAAATACATTAATGTGTCTGTTTTCAAATCGAGTTTATCTTTTTACAGCAATGGTACATTTCTTTTGCGAAATATAGAATTGATGATTCCGAAAAGAAAATGGAAATTATTACCTATTACAATTAACAATAACAATATACAATATAAAATCTTATCAATAAAGTGTAATTTAATGATGATTACCTTGCCAGACAAAAAAAGGAAGCCTGTAACTGCATTACCTGGAACAAAATGTAAATTATAATGTACCACATTATATAAACACGTAATACATTGATACGAAAAGGTTAAAATATGTAATTACTTCGTAATAGGTTTCCTTGTCTAACCATTATTATATTAATAATATTGTCTCACAACATAATTATTAATATATTAGAGCTCTCAAGCAATAGAATTACATTCCATCCACCATATTTACCACATTCGCCATTATTTCCATATCTAAAATTTGAACATAGAATGTTCGCTAGGAACTCCGTAACATGAGCTCTGTATTGCAAATATCGCTTTTCATATGCTTTAAGAAAATTTACCGGCCTCAATGTTAAACCCACTGGCTTCGTCAGCAACCACGTTTTACCAGTCACATGTAAATACTGGATTCCCGGTAACTCTGTATCTCAATATATCACATGTATGGTGGGAACGGAATCTCTCAATTCCCCTTCCTCTATCTGCAAAGGTGATGTTTTTTAGTAAAGTTCTTAATTTTTATGACATTTGTTAGACTATGGTATTATAATTTATAAGTTTATTTATACCCTAAGCAATACAATATTTTACTTTATTTTAGCTGCAGGAATGAATGCAAGTTAAGCTTATTGTTTGCGCAATAAAACAAAAGAGAACAAATTTCAGTACCACATAACCTATAAACATTAGTAGTGTGAGTATCCAGATATTGTGATATCGATGAATATATTATTACCAGTCTTTTATTAAAATGGATAGTGAATAAGACGATTTTCTTTAAGTGCAATGCTTTGCTGCAACAAAACATACCAATGTGGAGGGTTAAAAAATCCCTAAACAGTTTGGTAGAACGTCTGTTGTTATTAAAATGTTTAAAACTGAACGCCATGAAATAGGACATGCATGTTTCGTACGAGTAAATGTGTGCGATAAATTAGATTCTTTCATACTTAAATCTCTTGAGGTCCCATGGTGAACAAAATACCTATTTGTGTAGGCGAATAATTGTCGTACCTATTAATGCAAGGAAAATCAAGCATTTTATCCTTATAAGGTACGAGTACTGCAAGATACCATGGTAGTTGAAGAAAACATTTATCGTAAAGCTTCCATATCTATTCCCGGTAGTTCTAAAGCCTAAAATTGAAACAAAAACTCTAAAATCCTGCAATGTATCACCAAAGACCAAACTCATTAAACATTTAAAGAAGCCACACATATTGTGTAATGAAACTGCAGAATATGTGATCGAATAAAGTTATTTGACGAAAGGTCATCTTACTACGGCCTCCATGAAAGTAACAAAACTTTCTTATTGTAGTAAATGTTTCAGATAAAATATCTAAATGCAAAGGTATCGTATGAAAGTACTTATGAAGTATTGTTTAACGGCTTCAATATAAGTTTTAGTTGTCAAAGAACTGAAACTTGCTGTAAGTGCTATGAGTTAACCTCTAAAATTTCAGATCCATTAAAACCATAGTAAATGCTAATGTCGTTGCTGAAATTAACAAGTAAATATCTTTACTTAAAATAAAGAAAAATTCCACAAATTAAGCATAAGTGTTTTACTAAAGGAAAACACGTGGTAAAGAGTTACGTAATAATGAATCTTACATTACATTGTTTGTGAAGAAGACCGAATTTCCTCCATCAAAATAACATTTCCCTTGAGTAGACTTTTGTACATGGAATTTGACAATAATATGAGTCATGCAAACACAAAATCGAAGGCAGAACATTCTTCAAATTAAATTTATATCTTTTAGAATAGAGTGCTAGAAGGAAGCTCTCTTACTTTGAACTTGTTAATATATAAAATAAATTCTGTAGACAGTGTAAAACGTTATTGGTAATATTCTGTTTGTAAAAGTGCCCGTTTAGCATAATGAGTATAAATGAGCTTAAAATTTCTATGAGAACCAGTGGTGATGATTAAAGGTTAATGCTAATGGAATGGGTTCATATTAAGCAGCCTGGGACGAGTATTCAATCTTGCTAAAAAAGCGTGTTTTTGAACTACTGCTAAACCTTTCTACTGCCAGAATAGACTTATAACGATAAGTGGACACTAAAAAGGACCTGATTTAATCAAAACCACTTAATTTGTTAGGTCTACATTGGAATTTTTTTATGTAGGCCCACTCCCTGTCAAGAAAGCAAAATACAAAGATTTGCTGTGTTTGAAGATACTTTTTAGTTCTTCTGTCCAACAATATTTCACCAACCTTCCTCATTAAGATAAATTAAACTGTTTCTAAAAATAAAGCAAAGCAGTAATACATGATTTTATATGTATTTAGTTTTATATTTACCATTTTTTTTTTTTTTTTTATTAAAAACTATTTATATTTTGATCAGTCTACATCCAACTGGTATTTTTATGTGGGGAAAGATCAGGCTAAATGCTGGACATAGCCTATTTGTCACTGTAAATGGTAACTGAAAAGCATATTTTAATACAAATCAAATTACAAACATATTTTTTTGTAAATTTAAACTGAAATGTGTAAGTAATGACAGTAAAAGTTTGTTTGAAAACCTATTTGTAGAATTTACTTGCTTAGCAGGCTTTAAACGTTAAAAACTGATCTCTCAAAATGTTGATAAATGGCACTAAGCCTGTTTTCACCGTGACGTTTTCTATTGTTCTGAGTTCAAACTACAATCTCTTTATATTATATGAAACATAATTTAAAGTCAGAGTAAGATTTGATTTTGTCCTTTGAGCAATCTCAATGAAATAAGACAAATATTATAACTTTTTTTATTTTGGAAAAAATTACTTGTAATATTTAGCAAATATGGTAAAGACCATAATTGGTTTGCGTCGAATTTCAATTGTAAAACTACATTTTTGATTGTATAGTTGAAATTAAAATTTTTTTAAACTGAGAATATATTCATTCTCATATAGTATATATTTAAATTCCAAACATTACAACTTACATATTCTTATTTTAGTTATAAACGTTGTTTTACCTGAAATATCATTATCTTAAATACAGTTTGGACGAGAAATTTATAAAGATGGCTTCTGTGATATCAATTTAGTTATATATTGAGTTAAGATCTTTAATTTAATAAAAACCTTTTTTTACACTTTATCTTTTGAATTCTTTATTTTTACTTCTTAAGTTACACGTCCGAGGAATGAAAAATTACACAGCAATTAATATGCTATTTATCATACATGAAATATGGTTGCTTTCACTTCTGCATGAATTAAATCCTTTTACCTTATAATAATTAACTGTAATTTAAGATATGACTAAAGAGTTAAAAGCTGTATTGTAAGTCTGTGAATGGACGTGAAAGTAATTCAGTGAAAAAGGCTGCGTAGAAAATATAGGTTTTAATTTAACCAACGCAACGCCTCAGCTTCCTTGCTTTTACATTCAAAGCGAGTTATTTACTCTTATACCTCAATTCGTTTAATGGTACAAGGTATTGAATAATTTATTTGGAACTTGACTTTTTAAGAGAAATTAAAGTCAATCTTAAATAAACAAATATTTTATGATTATGTAAAAGTGTTCAAAAGTGTAACAAACCTTTTAATTTAAGTATTAAATATTTTACTGGAATTTAAAAAAAAAAAAAAACTTTAATTTACAGCAATATTTAAGCTCAAAACAAAATTTGTCACAGGTACGTCATATTTACTTTACATGGTAGAGTTGTTTACGCCCTCCCTTCAGAATATAGGGAGGATTTAAATAAATTGATTAAGTGTGTTCCACGTGTAGCATAGCAGACTTCGCTGAGGTTGTAGTAAAATTTCAAGTCTATCGGTTATTTGATTAAATTATATGTGAACTTTTTAATATGTCAAATGTTTCCTTTTTGCATCATCGTTACTCACAAAACTAATGTAGCAATATTCCCTCAAGCTATGTAAATTGTCGTAGATTGACATATACCATCAGAGAACTCCTTGTTGCTTATAAGTTACAGCAAAATTCAATTCAATTCAAAAGATTTATTTCCAAAATTTTTCAAAAATAAACTTTACAAACATTCAAGGGAATTGACACCACATAGGCTGAAGCCTGTGCGTGGGTGCGATGCCGTTAATGTTCACCATAATATAGAATATACAATATTTGAGGAGTTCACATTAAAATGACATTTTTTGTCTGTGTACATTATTACGAGTATGCGGAGTATTTTCATTGGTAATAATTGGGTGAGAGGAACATAAATTAAAATAATAAAAAAAAAAAGGAAAGTCTGTAATATAAAATAAAAAAAAAATGCATGTTGTGTTCTGTACATTATGACGGGTATGGAGTATTTTCATTGTAATAATTGGGTGAGAGGAGTCCCAAAATTTAATAATAATAAAAAAAAAATAATAAAAAAAAAAAAAAAAAAAAAAGGAAAGTCCCTGTAATATAAATATACACTAATGCATGTTGTGGTTATGACATAATTCTGCTCTAACGAGAGAGCCTGCCCGACGAGAAACGCGTTCCAGTAACGACCGACGCACCACATCCGCGAACCGGGCCTCCGGCCAGTGACCACCGGCCCCGGCCCAACGACGACTGCTGTTCATCAACACCAGCGGCTGTGATTTGGGCAAACCGTCCAGCCGCCACCTGCCGGGCCCAACAATAGCACCCCGAATGTCCCAACCAACAGCAAGGCGCGTCAACCGCCGGGGATTGAATAACAGTATGGGGGGGGGGGGGGGGGGGGGGGGGAGATAACGATATGTGTGTGATTTTTGTCAGTCAGTGAAGAAGGTCAAGGTAGTGCCTTATCGTATCCCGAGACTATGACGCTTATCGGCGCGTCCTTTGCCAATACCTAATATCCAGCCGAGCACTCCTCTTTTATAAAGAGCTACAGACATCCTCCAGAGTTCTCAAATAGCTCGAATATTCCTATATAAATATATGCGCCATATTAAAATGGACTTGTTGTTGAAAAGACCTGTTTAATCTGCAGTGGCTGTAATTCCTAACTCGATTCTGCTGCTTTCGAGAAGAAGTATGTATGGGATTACATTAGTTAACAAATTAATCTTCGGTTTGTTTGAATATTTAGAGTAAGATGGTTTTTACATAAAGCTGTCTTAATCTGAAACTTCCAAAAATAATTTAAAAAAAAAAAAATAGATCATGTTCGGAACCTAGTAACAACTCAATCGCGGCCTATTAAAAATGAAATTTGGACTATATATAATGGTTTCCAAAGGTTGTTCGACGCTCCACCCCAAGCAACAATACCCCCCCAGAAACAAAGACCTACAACGCAAAAATAGACCAAGTTTTATATTTCAGAAAATTTTAAGGATCCGTGTAATTGTATTAATCCAATATGTATTTCCGAATTGTTTTTTAAATATTCAACATGGGCAGTCCACTTCATTCACGTATCAAATATTACACCTAAATACTTGTATTTCCCCACTTTTTCAATCTTTCGCATTTGCAAGTTGTATTAAATGGCAGCTGCCGCAAGTGTGCAGAGCTAAAGAATTAAAATGTGGGGTCTGAACTCTGTGTTAGTGATTGGCATGAAGTTTCGTTTTTTGAAACATTCAGAGATAAAATATTTTGATCAAACCACTTTTTAAGAACAGACAAATCATTTAACGCTTGTTATAGACATCGTCCCAGTATTTTCCCTGACATAAACCACAGTGTCGTCGGCAAATAAAAAAACACTGGGCCGTATAATTGAACTTGACACATGTTTAAAATAAACAAGAAAGAGAATAGGTCCAAGGGAACTTCCCTGAATAACACCGTAATTCAATGGCCTCCTCCCGCACTGTCTACCCCACAAACCGGACAAACAGTTGCGATCAGAGAGAAACTTCGGACCAAATAGGGAAAGCCCACGACAACCTAGGATTCCAGTTTGTGTAATAGTAATTCTGTCTGTACGAATCAAACGCTTTTGCAAGGTCCAGTAAGAACTAACAAACAACGATCATTGCAAGTGATAGCATCATAATGTATTTTGATAAAGCAAACAAAGCGTTCTGAAATGTTTTTTCTTCCTTTCTAAATCCATACTGGAAATCGTTAAGAATTCGAATTTGATTCAAATACTGAACAAACTGACCTTTACAACTTTTTCAATATTTTAGAAAAAATACTGAGCAATGAAATTGGACGAAAATTATTGTTTCACGTGACATCATTGGACTTATGAAGAGGAAATGACTTTATCTGTTTCAAAATTCGTTTGGAAAATTCCTGATGTAATGCTTTAAGTTAACAATGTGCAATAATGGTTTTACAAAAATATGTAACATTTTCCTTTAACAGATAAGCAGACACGCCATCATGGCCTCGGGGTAGAGCCACCTCATAGACTGTTTCACAGTATTCAGTATTCAGCTTCAGTAACCGTGTGCATTACAAAGTCAGTGTCCATAGTAAAGACGCTGTCGTTCACTAATGGAGTCCCACTGTCCGTCAATGCTGAGGCATCTGCGATCACAACCTCGGAGAAAAACGCGTTAAACTCGACGGCCACTCCCTTCACTTTAAGTTAGTTTCAACTCTCCTCATAGTTTTCAAATATTTTTGTGAAATGGAAGGAACCTTTCTTTGTTTTCGTCTGCCATCAATTTCGTTGCACTGTTCCCAAAAAACTCTAGGATTGTTTTGTCGATGATTAATTTTCTCTCTGTAAGTACCGTTTCCTGCACTTTTTTATTAGATGATTTAAACTAATGCGATAATTTGAAAAATAGCGTTCAAATCGTATGAAGGGCTGTTTTTTAATTTGTTTACTCAATTTGTCGCGTTTTCTTATTGACGTGATGACCTTCCGTTATCCAGGTTTATTTTTTTCATTTTGGATGAACATTTGTTGGAGATTTTTTTATAATTTTCAACGATAGACGAACAATTCCCGAAACACCGAGAGGCTCTCTAACGACATCGTCCGTCCCAGGCACAGAATCCATTTTTTTTTATTTTTTTTTCTGTCTTCCCCTTTTTTGTTTATTCCCAACCCCCCCCCCCCCCCCACTCCCTCCCCCCCCCCACCCCCCCCTCCCTCTTCTTTTTTATTTTTTTATTTTTTTTCTTTTTTTTTCCCCCTCCCCCCAGCTTTTTTTGCTCGCCCGCACCCCCCCCCCCCACCCCCCCCCCCCCCCCCTTCCCCCCCCTTTTTTATTTTTTTTATTTTTTTTGTTTTTCAGCCCCCCCCTCCCCCACCCCCCCCCCCCCCCCCCCTACTCTCCCCCGACCCCCCCCCACCACCCACCCCACCCCCCTCCCCCCCCCCCCCAACTTTTCCCCTCTTTCACCTTTTATTTTCTCCCCCCCCCCCCACCCCCCCCCCCCATCCTCCCCAGCCCGCCCCGCCCCCCCCCCCACCTCCCCCCCTCCACCCACCCCCCCCCCCCCCCCCCCCCCCCTCCCCCACCCTCCCCCCCACCCCCAACCCTCCCATTTCCCCCCCCCATCCCCTATTTTTTTCTTTTTTTTTTTTTCCCCCCCTTTTTCTTTTTTTTTTCTTTTTTTCCCCCCCCCCCCCCCCCCCCCCCCCCCCCCCTCCCCCCCGCCCCCCCCCCCCCCCCCCCCCCCCACTCCTTTTTCCCCCCCCCCCCACCCCTTTTTTTCCCCCACCCACCCCCTTCCCCCCCTCCCCCCCCTTTTTTTTTTTTTTAACCCCCCGCCCTCCCCCCTTTTTTTTTTTTTATCCTTTTATCTTTCCCCCCCACCCCACCCCCCCCCACACCCCCCCCCCCCCCCCCCCCCCCCCCCCCCTCCCTACCCCCCCACCCCCGCCCCCCCCCTTTCCGGCTCCCCCCCCCCCCCCCACCCCCCCCCCCCACCCCCACACCCACCCCCCCCCACCCCCCCCCCCCCGCCCACCCCCCCCCCCCTACCCCCCCCCCCCCCCCCCCCCCCCCCCACCCTCCCCCCCCCCCCCACTCAACCTCCCCCCCCCCTCCCCACACACCCCCTCCCCCCCCCGTCCCCCTTCGCCCCCCCATTTCACCCCCCCCCCCCCCATTCCCCCCCCACCCCAGCCCCCCCCCCCCCCCCCCGCCACCCCCGCCCCCCCCCCCCCCCCCCCCCCCCCCCCTGTTCGCGAGGAAGCGTAATTTTTGTTCGTATCTACGAACCTCACGACAAAACTGTAGGATCGCAGCGAGCCTCAACCCAATTTTCCACAACCTGTTATAGTTAGTAAAGTACTTGAGTGGTCAGTGATGTCAGTGCGCCAAACCCGGCCCTTACCTTAACAAAGTCTTATGGTCCACAAACACGTGATCAATACAAGTCCCGCTGTCGTCAGTCACTCTGGACGCAGTTATACGTTTACAAACCCATTCACACAAAGTATCTCAAGAATCGGTCAACATGCAAGTTTGTTTTGTATTATGTCTATATTAATATCTCCAAGAAAAATTATTTTTTATCAACAAAAAAATTTATGTATGTTTGTCCAATTTCAATTATATATCTCGAGGTATCGTGAGGACAAACAGACAGGCATCAATTAAATGTTCCCAGCTCCTCGATAGTTAGGCTTCGCTAATCCATGACCAATACAACATTTGCAATAAATTTATGTAGGTTATAGTGAATCCCTCTTTGGAAATAAATACCACCATAAGTATTAATTTCCAAGCTTTAAGTATGGCATTCGTTTGACAAATAGGTAAAGAAAGTTCAATGCTCTGAATTAAACTGCCCAAAATATAAACATCTTATTAGGACCTCTACAGTTATTTAACTTATATTTAGGCCATCAGTCAGGAAACAAGTACAGCAAGACAAAGCCCAGGGATTTTTAATTTTAAAGGTACAGATAATACAAATATAACTTGTATAATATAGTGTGAACAATGTGTTTTCACTGAACGTATCAGTGAAAACAATCTTAAATATTTATTTTCACATGAAAACTGACTTTTTTGAAAGAAATATTTCCAATTAGTCGTAACTGAAAACTCAACACATAATATTGAGTAAATAAATTATACATTAAAATGGTACATACTACAACACTATACGATTAAAAACGATTTAGAACTATGCCAGACAACGCTTTTCTAAGAGTATATGTAAAATTTAAAAGTGTTTCAATGTCAAATGTGAAAATGATATATATTATGTTTTAATCAGATGGTATACAAATTCATCTACTCTCCGGTCTTCTCATCACATCATTGCTACCATTATACCGATACAAACACTTTCTCTTACCCTCAGGAGAATTCTACATAGAGACATGCACCATCATTGACTCGATATTACTTGTATAGAAATAAAGTTATATGTGAAATTTCAAAATTACAGTTATGTTCGTTAATGAGATTCTGTTTAGCATTCAAATAAATAAGGACAGACAGACATAAACGCAATTTTCCAGCCCCTCAAGTCATAGGCATAACTAACGCTCCGAAAATGAGAAGGAAAAGTTATAAACAAGATGAATGTGAAAATGACATATCCTGATCTTACTTTATGAAGTTTTGGTTTTTAGGTAGTGAGGAATTTTCACACAGCTTCTGTATTGTTAAAAAAAGTCGATTTAATGGGCGTTTTATGGGTTTTCGATTATAATCTGGTATTATTTTCAAAATATTTTGATTTTATTATTACGGTATCAATCACTATGTATACGACGTTCGTTAGTAAAGCTTTATAAGTTACGTTTTAACCTTAGGACTCAAGTATTCCTGTCAAGTAATTTAGAAAATTATTTAATTATATCCGTCCTCGAATTGTCTACTCCCTAATTCATACTGTTCAGCAAACCTTAATTAGTGAGATAAACTACGCTGATGCAAGAGTAAGCACTAGTAATTAGTGTTTCTAGTTGGGAAACTTGGATACTGCTCATGTAACACTTGTGACTCCAATGCCCTGATTTAGGTCACGCCCTTTTGCAGAAAACCCTATCATTATCATCTCAAAATATATATTGTAATAGTAACTCTTTTCATCAATATCTACTACGTGTATTTAATGCAATCGAACCTATTCCATTATTAAGTAACTTTTTGAAATAATTCTATCAATTTTTGCAGTGTATTTTATACTATAATAATTAGAAAACCAGAAAAAAGTATTTTTACTGGTAATAACACAAATTTTACCGACATTAATAGCGTTTACGACTTGTGGTTAGTTAAGTGTCATTAAACTCTTTCTGTTGGTTTAAACTGTCTGAGCTTAAACATTTATTAGAACTTTACTTCACTCATTCCATTCTATGTTGACAAACCCATGACGAAGTCTTTGAGACATCGAGAACATCTTATCAAAAAAAATTATAGTACATTTTTACCTCAAATAAAATTTACAATATCTATTATCTGTCTGAACGTGTGTGAGAATCCACAGTACAGTTTAATAAACTATACATTCTAAAGGATCATTGTTGAGTTTTTTTTTGTGGCATGGGTCAAAATAATATATTTCTGTTAAAAAAAGGAAGATGAATTTATAACCTGTAGTAAAATCTGAACAAGCACTGCATACAAAATATTATTTGTTACATTTCCAGCTAGAAGTGTAATGTTTATAAAAATTCAAATGTTTTATTTCGATAAAGTATGAAAAGTATACAATTTTAAATTGTTAGTTAAACTAATTAAGCTGAAGTATAAACGATTAAAAGAGTTAGTATTAAGCTTCTTCGTCCTGTCTTCGGACGAACGTGAATCCAAATTCCACGTAAATTCTGTGACAGCGTCAGATTCGAGACGCTGCTCTAAAAGGAAGGTGAACTGGAGTTAAACACTACAGGTATTTTACGGTTAAATGCAATCACCATCTAATCAATCACTGTACCTATGAACAGATTATAATTCAACGCAACAAGAATTGTACGAGTATTATGACACAAAATTTATATTAACGTTGGTTTAATTAGCATAAATATTCAGGTCTTAATATTGTATTTTTAAATATATTTATATTAAAAAAGACTGATAAATATTTATGGAATAACACTATAAAACAAATAACATTTAACTATATGAAAGAAAGAATGTCAGTACTTATGCATCTGGGAATATTTTAGTGAACTATTATATTATTTATTATTATGAATTTAATGAACGTTTAAGTGTAGGTAGCTTGTACATTTTAATACAGTATGTGCCTCTTTGTTGAGGCAAATAGACAAATAGAGGAAAGTGAATAATAAAATATACTGTCACCAGTTGTTGCTCTATGAATAATTTATACTGTTCACATTGACAGTAGAGTCAAGTGCGATAAAAATCATCAAACTTAAGCAAATGTATTAATCATATTTTACATTAGTTTCAGATAAACTCACAATTTTAGAGCATACAAAATTATATATTGTTTGAATAATTATAACAAAACTAAGAAAATTAAGGATACTACCAAATTGATAAGAAACTGCAGTTATAATGAAGCCTCTCATTTGTACTAAAGATGAGTTTACCATTTCTTAATATAAAAGTAAAAAAGCACTGAAATGTATTTAAAATCATTAGAATGTTCCATTAGTAACGTTAACATACATGAGAACTTGCGCATTATACAGCAATATTGCTGTACAAAGTGCCTTCCTCAACTTTAATATAATTTATATTAAATTTCATTTAGGTTCTATTAAAACAGTAATTTAAGATATAATTGAAGAGTGAAAAGCTAAATTGTAAGTTCGTGAAACGACGTGGAAGTTTTTAAGCGAACAAGATTGTGTACAAATTATGGGTTTTAATTTAAGCAACGCCTCGGCATCCTCGCTTTCGGAATCAAAGCAACTTATTTACTTGTTATGCCATAATACAAATTAATTTAGCAACTTTCACAATTCAACAGTATTCTGATCCTTACTTTTAATGAATTAAATTACATACATAAATAACAGCTTTAACGCAGTTTAGTTGTTGAGGCATGTACTATAGGGCCTAATGTTATACAGTGTAACTTACAGGTATTGTCTGTATCTGTTAAACAGGTATCTGGTATTCTAACAAATCCATAAAGCAAGTTATTTTAAGATAAAATGTAATGATATTAAACCATATGTGAAGTACAAATTATAAATTAGGGGCCAATGTTATTGAGGAGTTTACAAGACAAAATTAATTTTAATCTGTTTGTTCTTCAAAGGTCATCAGTAACCAGTCATAATACATATTGATAATTTATTACATTGAATTTCGGTGCTTGTGTATCACTTAGCTTTTATATAACTTTAATAAAAATTATTTATGATTAAGATGCATTTTCATTATAAGAATCTTTATTTAAATAGTTTTTACATACCCTTAGTTACTGCCTAATAATACATAACAATATTGAGTTTATGCGTTTCGATTTTACAACATCATTGCCAAAGAAGTACTACAATTGTTAAAAATGTTTCAGCACTGAGCGTCGTTATAATTAAAGAAACACGAATGACACATAAAGGAACATGGAAAAAGAATTAAAACATTCCATAAACGTTCTTACGGTTCGGCAATAGACAAATACAAGAACCCAACAGCAGGATTAAGTAACTTTAACAGGGCTGCAATTACCACTGTCGTTATCTGCTGGGCAAGGGTCAATTTATCGAGATCAGTCTTTCTTCCCTGATACTATAGCATTGAAGAGACGTATGAATTTAAGTTTTGTTTTGTTTTGTTTTGTCATTCCCGAGTTAGGTTGGAGGTTTTAAATGTTAATTCAAGCCCATGTTTCTTCAACTCTTTTATGAGAGCATATTCTATGGTGTGACAGTAGCCGACGGAAAACGTAATTTTTATTTATGTTATAATGGATTTTTTGTAAATTTTAAATAGGTTTTTTAATGATTTTCTTCACCATATATTTATAACTAATTTCTAGTCTTGTGTGCCTACTTCTTTGCAATACCTTTTGCTAGAACCTTCGTAGAGATGTTATGTTCGATCCATTGTGTTTCTTTTGAATTTACCCTTTCAAATGATATATCACAAGAAATGGGTTGCAATTTGAAAATGTATAGTGATCCCCTCTACCCCTCTGAGGACGGAAATATATTTACCGTCCAAAAAGTCCCACAAAGTGTTTTAATAGGTATGGTGAAGATTTTACATCGATATCCCAATCTGTTTGGAATACATCCAGTTGTATAAGGACTTAACAAAGAGCTAGATAGTGCTGAATCCGTGGTAAGAAATCCATTTGTTGGAGGATTAATTCTCAATTTAATGAAAAAAGTGTTGGTGGAGAATCTCTTTTAGTACGTTTATTAACTCACTCGTAGCTTCTCGAAGTAAGTCTGAAGGTTAATAGAAATTGCTTTTCATTATTTCAAGAGTTTTTCTACTGGAACATTGGTGTAATGGTTGATTATATCGAAGGATTTTATGTAGCAATGTTGAGATTTCTTTAGTTTGTTCAATGAAATCTAGAGAATTTTTTAAACTGTGATTGTAGTCAAAAACTATATTTTGTTTCACGTTTGTTTGTTAATTTATAACAGGGTGCCCTAGTATAATCTACAAGAGGTCTGACAGAAATAGTGTCTTTGTGAACGTTTTGGTAGGCATTTAGCAAAAGTGCTGGATTTATCTCACGTAAATATCTCATATTTTTCGTCGGTGAATAATAAATTGGAAACGTTGTATTAATATATTTAAGTTTCTATAAAAATTTCAAGTGGGATTCTTCTACTATTAAAATATTTACTTATTTATGAGAAACTAAAAACAAGGTCTAAACAATCTTTTTTGTACGTACTTTAGTCTTTACTTTTATCAGCATGGACATTATAGCCTCATTGTTTAAATTTGTTTCTTTTATTTCGTTTTAAACAGAACTCATGTTGTTGTCTGGATAATTGTTTTTGATAAAATTGATAAAAAATCAATTAGGGAGGTATGTTTGTTTAATTTTATAGGCAGTTTGAACTCTGTATGCGTTTTGGCAGTTTTCAAATAAATTGGATTTAATGGCGAATATTGCCATTTATTATAGAATAGAATATACCTTTCCTTGTTAACCTTGGGGGATTTTGTTTGAGGTCTTTGTGCAAAAATACAATGCTGTCTTATCTTGTTGAATAGCCTATCGGAAAATCTTAGAATTCAAGTTTTACAGTAATTCCTAAGAGGTAATTGTTTCACTTATACCCTTTGTGTTAATTACTACTAACTAATTCATCATATTCTGGCACAGTGATATTCTCGAAATTAATTAGCATGCTAAACTACGATGATGTAAATGTCGGCAGTAGTAATTAATGATTGTAGTTGGCAAACTTACTGCTGATGTAACGGACTTGAGATCCCCTGACCTTGAGTTAACGGAATGTAACATTTTGCTTACTAAACTGTTTGTACAATATTCTTCTATATTACCTTCTAAATATTTCTTGAATTGTTAGTTTCATTGCTTCAATGTCGTAAGATTTACTTAATTAATTATTAAATAATATTCTTAACCGTCTTTTCTTTGTCATTAAAGTACAATGTAACGTATTTAACTTGTTTTATATGAGTCTGGTTTGGATAGTTAATATTGAAACAAGATTTACACTTTTCCTTATCAATGTATTGGTTTTGCATGCAATACACCTAAACTATGAGGTAATTTGGATTTAAGTGTGTTTTAAATTTCTAGTATAGGTACAGATATACCAAAGATTAATAATTAAAGTGTTATGTTCTCTTATGAATAGACATATCAAATTATACAGCCCGATTTCGTCTATAGTTATAACACAAATAACATATATTAATGCATATTTTAATTTTAGTCTAATTGATTGTACTTCGAAAATAGGTTTGTGTAAATATTATACTAATAATTATATTAATTAAAATAATTATATGCATGAAGGAAAACCATTATAAATCATATTATAAGTATAAAACATTTTATTACATTTCCGGATTTATAGTTCAGACTATTCATAAAAAGTAATTAGTGTGAGGTGTATTACATACAGTTCATAACGAGCAATACAGATTCCAGTAAGTACACATATTTCATGTACTTAGTGTCAAATACAAAATTGCTTAGTAAATCTGAAGAATAGTAAAAGTTGTTACATTTACGTACAAAAGGTTACTGTATCACTCAAAATGTTTATTTTGTTTCACAAACTATAAACTCTTGTCTTATACTATATGAAATAAACACTATTATTAAACATACACACAATCTACTCTTTTTCATATATACCACTTAAAAAATAATTTGAGTACATCCTCGTATATGATTAAGTGAATGCAAAAAGCGAGGCGATCATATCACACAAAGAAGTTCAGTTACCGTCTCCCTTGACGTCTGGTGGTCGGTGGAGCGCCTAGCCGGTCGGCTAGCCGAGTTACGGTCGCGCAGTTATCTATTCAGTAGTTATATATGTTGATGCCCTATAACCATAATTATGAACACTCAGTAATCCATTTAAATTCTTTTAGTATTATTAAAAATATATAACATTTATTTAATACTCTTCCCACAAATACGGATGCACAAAACTGTTGTGCTTAATAAAACACACAAACAGGATCCTATTACTGGACCAGTGCTATAAAATATCTAGAATTCAGTTATAATACTGAAAACATACTTTTACACTAAAAATATAAAACTTTTTTTAATAATAATAATCTGTCACTGGTGCTCACAATTAAAATATCTAATACAGAATCCTACAAATTAAAAATTGAGTATTGAGTATTAGATGTATTAAATGTTCATAAAAGGAGAAATGTAAAATAACATTAAATTTATTACCAATAAAAGCTTAAGTGCGCTTTCAATTAGGTATTGAACAAACAGCTTCTCCTCTGGTTATTGCTTTCATCTCCGACAAGATGACGTCGTATCATCACGTACAAAGTCTATATAGTTCTTTTTCATAAAGTGCTGGTAAGCAATATTGTATTAAACTACAAGGCTTAGGATACCCGTGTAAAATGATTGTCACAATATATGTTATAGAAATTATTTAATCAAATAGGGTACTTTATGATGATGAATGCGAATCAAGTATAAAAATAGCATATACATACCAAAAACATTTATAAGTTTTATTACTGCCGTAGGTAATTTGTTTTAGCCGAGTAAAATTAAAGGATCATAGTAAGACGGACGTGAGTCGTGGCAGATTTATTGTCAAAAACACAACAATTAATAAAGAGGGCTCGTTTCTAAGAAGAAAAAAACTTAACTTTATCAGTCCTAATAAATAATATTTTAGATCCCTGTCTTAATGAGTTCAATGCCGTTTATCCGACTCTCCACAGTTGTGAATAAGCATATCGTTAACACCTATAAAATGTTAAAGGAGGCTAGGTCCGGCCTATCCTTTTAATGCTAATTTATGAAACTTTGTGTACCTTTTTCTCAGGAACCTCTAGGCCTTTCATCGTCAAACATTAGGGCAATATTATATTGGCATTCCTTAATAGTTACGGAGGAAAAAACGTTTAGTATGTTTAAAAAAATATTTTAAAATATAAAATTTAAAACATATATTTTTTAAAGAAATAAACAGTGTTATAAATCAACTATAAAACATTTTATGAACTATTTTAATTTGTTATCTTTCTTTAAAATACCTTATGTATTATTATGAAATGATACATAAACATTAGTATTAGAGAGAAACACAATAAGCAACAGATGTTGACAAAAGCATTTCATAAATTCATTTCCTCTATTAGTACGTACATTAACGTACTCAGATTTTACTGTATGACCATATAAAGATTAAAGGTTAACACCTTGTCACAAATTATTTTCATTGTTATATTAAACCTCAATGAATGTATGTTTAGCATGCGAGAAAAAATTCGTATATATCTCTAACGTTTAAGAAACTGTTTAAAGGGAATATTCCTTTAATATTTTGAAGCTGTAAATTAATAATATTATTGGAGTGACTACTTCTTTTGGCGGGCTATGGATGTATGTTTAGCATCCGAGAAAAATTTCGTTCGCGTCACGGAACGTAATGATTGGGCTTGATCGCTCTGTAGCCTCTAGGGGCGGGAATATCGCGGCCATATTTATGTCATGGAGGACTTTTCTGTGTACATTGGCTACCCAGGGTGTGCTAGCGAGAGATTACTGTCGCTACTTATTGAAGTGACTACTTCCTCTGGAGGGTTATTGATTTATGTTTTCCACATGCTTTCAAATAGGGTGACAGCTTTACCGAAACGTAAACAAAACGTTATATAAACATCTGATCTGAGCTAACAAAAGTTGACGTTAATGAAAAATCTGTCAGGAGAGGTTAAAAGGGAAATATAAACCACAATGGCATACAACATTATGTATGATATGGAAAAGAACAAAATGCTTCTCTAATCTAGTATTGTTTTACAACGATCTGTTTTGTAACGGTTTGATCTGTTTTCTCATATTATTATTGAAGTAAATGTTCGAAATATTGCATCGTTTGGATCCATCTCTGCTTCTGTAGACTTTCCTTAGTTATAGATTTTTCAGGTTAGGTTACTTAAGCTCCAATTCAAAAGCTTTCAAAACTTACAACATCAATTATTATTCTGCTATTAGTAGCCACGTTGGCTTTCACACACTAAAAACGTACAACGCCAAACAATCATTACAAAAATATAAAGTATATGGTAAAATACTGTTTTGTATAAATCTATGAACTACTGATTTGTTTCATAATGAATCCAACGTAATACTGATTAACTTACTGCATCATTTAATATCAGTATTTGAAGCTAATTGGATTCTAAATCGAATTTCGGTACAATTAATATTAATTCCTTTCCCAGTTCACTACTAGTTTGTAACGACGAGATTTAAAAAAGGATTAAAAATACATTGATTAGATCTTTCCTGGATAACAAAGCTTTAGTTAATTTAATCCTAGAACAAATTTAGTCTATAATTATAACCTTTACTCAATTACATTGGGCCTTCACTTCCATTCACTTAAAAAATAAATTACGTAAAAACAAATTTTAATACACATTTTTCAGAAGAAACTTCAAAACTATTAATTAATTTTCCAAAATAGACATTAAAGTTAACAATTTAAAACGATAAAACCATAAGTACAGCGTGACAAAGATCAATCAAAGATGCTGCGTTTACAAGATATTTAGCAAGATTTTATTCCAATATTTAATTTCTTATTTCTGTTATTATGAATCCATAATTTAAGTTTTTGAATACAATGAGAACAAAAATTATGTAACTATTTAAAATATACAAGATTTTAATGAAAACTATACCAACCAAATAGTAAAAACTAATATATAACAACAATAATGAAAATGTATAAATATTTATTATTTTAATATTTATAAGTAAGTCATCATTGTCATATATAAAATTGAAAAATATTACACAAATCATAAAAAAGATTAAATGAAGTATAAAACCTTTTTATGTTAAGGATTTGGGTCTCTCATGTTTTATATATATATATATATATATATATATATATATATATATATATATATCCATTTAATGATTAGCAAACGCATTTTTCCAAGTATATATATATATATATATATATATATATAATATATGTCCATTTAATGATTAGCAAACGCATTTTTCCAAGACATATATTCACAGCTCGTTAAAAGAAGTAGTCACTTCTGTCGGCCAGTCCCGCGACTGCCTTTCTATTTTTTATTTTTATTTTATGGGTGATTATGACTAAAAAACAAATTACCTTTAGAGAAGTTGTACATTTACAAACTTAGCAATTAATAGCAATGAAGCTATGTGCTGTACAGATCAATCGTCTAGAACCACTGGAACTATTCCTATTTAAATTTAAATTAACGTCATGAGTAAATCCCACTTAGTTAAACTAAACTTAAGTTCTTTTAGCTGAGATTACAGGTATTACACTAAATACACACAACTGTATATGTTTGTAATATTTTAGCTAAAACCTCTTTTATCTAAATATCTTAAAATAGAATGAAAAAACTGGGCTGTACAAGAACAGGCCAATTAAATAAAATTGATATTGATAAAGCATTATCTCCATCCCTATATACGTTTTATTCTCAAAATAAACACTTACCTATTTGTAATTAAATGTCCCTTTTGTTTTTCAGTCCTTTGAAGTGATAGAGCATAATTTCAAGTTGGATTTAATGTGTGTAGATATAGATTCCTATTTTGACATAAATGTGATCATGAGTAGATATGATAATAATTGAAGAGATTTGGTAAAAATGGAGAATGTATGAAAAAGTACTTAGAAGTTTGGGCAAGATGCTCCGCTGTGCTTTTAAAAAAAATAAATATAAAGGTTTTTGGTAACTTAAACTAATTCTATAATGAGAGAAGATAGAAAACAGTTGTATGAATTTATTCATGGAAGTTTGGAAGTTAAGGGACATGTTCTATGAAAGCTCTCCCACAAACGAACAGTGTAATTCCATGATTTTTTCTAAATCCAATAAAAAGACTTTTGAATTGTACGTGGGTGTAACATTCATTGAAAAGTAGGTATGTGCAACCAAACTCTTCGTGTATTACCATCTACTAACAAATAGAGTACAAAAATTTCCAGGTAATCTGAATTCTGCATATTTCGGTCTTTCAGTGAACTAAAAATTTTATGGGTCAGATATAAAAGTCCAATGTGTGGTATTTCGATCACATTTTCAACTGATGAGATTTCAAGACTATCATAGGATACTGATATACAGGGTGGCGCAAAAAGTCACTGGACAGTGTGGTTAAAAGAAGAAAAACATAACAGCAAGACGTAGTACAATAGTTTTTGTCCGTGATGTTGGTATTACTAAATGTTGGTAATTATGCCTTTTTAAAGTTGGCAATACAATGCAATGAAACACACAGCAATCGAACTAGTAAGTTCATCTGTGACACTTGTTTAAAGCTGACACGTGTCAAAAACTTGCAACACGATGGTGCTCCACCACATTACGCCACTGCCGTTCGCGTTTATTTAAACGAACGTTTCAAAAGAAAGGTTATTGGTCGAAGGGCAGATATCGACATGCCCCCACGTTCACCAGATATCACACCAATGGATTTTTTCCTATGGGAAGTAGTAAAGGACCCTGTTTATTTTCGAAAGCCTCATACTATTGACGAACTGAAAGACTACATACATGACGCATTTTATGATTTGGACAATGATCCCACACTATGCCGTAGAGTATGTAACAGTATTCCAGAAATACTTCAAAGATGTATTAATGAAGACGGAAAACAATTTGAATATAAAAAATAATAGTAAGTATTGTTTTTAATAAAAAATAATTTCAAATAAATCTAGTCTTGTTTTAACCAACTGTCCAGTGACTTTTGCGCCACCCTGCATTTTACTTCAAAGAATTGAATTCTTATATCCTCGTTTCTTTAGATCCACCCAGCTAATGAGATTATACCCAGACAGTGCCATATAAACTACTATTCTTGTATATAAACTACAGATGTAAAAAACGCCTTTCTTTTTTATACTTTCCTCAATCCTTGACTTTTAAATCTCTCAAAACTATTTATATATAAGAGGCTTATAATATAGTTTATTATTTATGTCTTTATTTTATACGATGTCACAGCAATCCAACCACCCCGTTTAAAAAATACGATGTGGGATTGGGGCCTCTTGCCTATTTTTAAATTGAACAAAAAGTATAAAACAATACCGCATAACCTAAAACTACGTACCAAGGAATATTTCCACCAGTACTAACAGGTTGTTAGTGGATTTTAAAAATAATCGAAACCGTCTAAAATAACGTGATCTCAACTACTGGAATTAATTTTCTTCCGAACATTCATTCAATAAACGTATCACGCTAGACAGCAGTGAAACTCTATATCCTTTATTTTAAAGTGCTATCTCTAAAACGTTTTTAATTCCGTCAAGACTGCAGAAAATTGTCGTAAATAAAAAGCAGTTGTGGTATACTGTACAGTTCCCTATTGATTTTCTAATTTAGAGTACATATACCATGTACAAAGACTGCTAATGTCCAATAATTCACGTAACGACCAATAATCGGTTGTCAACGAGAGGTTTGAACTGTAATAGAACACAATAATCCTACGTCAAGGTTGGAATATAATTGGTTATATTATTGTTGTAACATGCCAACATTGCAATCGGTACAGCAGTAATAACCAGATAGCACGCACGGATATCAAACATAGGCGACGGCACATTGCGATTGTGTCAAAGCCTTTAATTATTACACAAATATTAGTAGATTGTAGTATATCTATACACAATACATCAATGTAGAGTCCTTCTTAATTAATATGTTAGAATAGCGCATAATAACAGCAATTGTACATATGCGAATACATCTTTCATTAGTTGAGTGTCAGAAAAGCTTATCACTCAAAATACTAAACAAATTTTATTTCTGTTTATATGTCTGTCTTTCCGCAAAATATATAAACAATTAACTGACTTTAAATGTTGCTTAAAGTTTTATTTACATGTAGGAAAACTGAGTAAGACTATGGTACATGCTTAGTTAATGTTAAAAGTAGGTAAAAAGATTTTGATTTCAGCGCACTTTTGCGTTGTAATAATCCTAAACACTGGTATGAAGACTAATTTAATGAACAAAAATATTTATTTATTATGGCGCAAGATGTCTCAAGAAATATTTTATCCCCACACTTAGCTCAAAACTAAGTATCCACAGAGACATAATTTCCTTGTGATTGTTTTATGATATCCGACATGAAATTTCGCTGAGCGTCATTTTTGTGTCAATTGCTTTTGTTTATGGATTGTTTTATGTCTATCTCAACTAAAAGTGTTAAAATATTAGCTAAAGCTCAAAGCGAAGCCTATTCTGAGGCACGAGATGTGGTGTGATCATACTATGTTGTAAGAATATAATCATTTCAATTTCAAAATATTAATATGAGTAGTCAACGACAAATTTTACTTGGGCATTAAAGAACCTTTAAACTTACCGAAGAAAGGAATTGATACGTTTCTCACAACCTTTTGACACAATTTTTGATACTGTGGCATATCTAAATAGTATTTTAAATATTTATCATCCAGAACATTGCTAAAAATTAAAATATTACATTCAGCCTTTGACGGTATATTTGATTATGTATTGAGTACACATCACTTTTGATTCTTGATCACCTTATTGGGTAGCTTCGCTAATTGGTCTTCTAATTTTATTTAATTTTTAGTTTTCTCGCCACTATGTATTATATTAGATTAATCCAAACTTATGGCATAATGTTCAAACAAAGATTAACAACTTTAGAAATTTCTACCAACTCATTTTGTGCATTATATTTTAGTTCTTTGCCACCTACATTTAAATATTTGCCTAAGAGTATGTTCTGATCAAAATGTAGTAAACAACGCATTTAATGGTGCATATATTTTAAATACATAAAATATTAAATCTTATTTTGCATTTAAAATAATGATTATTGTCTCATAGCTTTTAGCCTTTTGATATTATTAACTTACTGTTATAGTCTAAAACTTAGCTTTCTTAATTTCGACTGAAAAAATAATACAATTGACTTTATAAATAACACATAGTAACGGGCCATATTTGTGTAAATAAAAAACGAACTAACTAAATATGTACTCGTTTAATATAAAAAATCTATAAAACAAAAATTGCTTCAAAAGTTAGCTGTAACAGAAAACCGAAGATAGAACAAGCAGAATATTTATAGAATTTACGTTCTTTTACTTCAAAAAAACAAGCTAGAAGACCTATCAAACTAAGCAAGAGGCAATATTACCGGCTATATACGTTAAGGGAATTGGGCCGCAGAGTTTATGGCGTAGCTACTTGTGTGGCACAAACAAAATGTCGGTGTTACTAATTTTGTAGACAATACAATGTGTTTATCATCCACAAGTTGTGTGCATGACAAATTTATTATGACTGCCAATGCGTTAGGCTAAATCAATTTAGGCATAAACATACAAATCTTTATACTCCAATTAATGTTCACTTTAGGCTTACTTATACTTGCCAGAAGGGCCTACACTAGTAAAAGAGAGCAAAAACTGACTTTGTCACTCAAAGCTGAGCAGTCCAATGTATGTTCATGTACGGCATATTACTAACTGCAAATTTCAAGATGTTGTAAAAAAGTTATCAATATGTCTAGTTTACTCGGATATACCGACCAGGGAGCAGTGCAGCATACTTCCTCTCCTACTGAAAAATTTTTGAAGCCTCTGAATGCAGAAATATTGTACCTTCACTTTAAACCGTCATGTTGTTTATACTCGGACATTACGGGAAATGCTCGCTTGAAGAGCAAAATTACTGATTTCTGAATGGACAAAAAGACAACCTGACTTTAGTCTCCGATACGAAAGGTAGCAGCAAACTTGTTCAGTAGTGGTATGAATGTATGATTGATTTATGCTTTTGTTTCAGCGACTTATATAAAACAGTTACTAAAGAGACAGGTATATACGTGATAATCTATGCATTCAAGACTGTTTTAGATTTGTAGTATTATTGCATGTAATAGTATTTTCAGATTATACACCAGCAGTTAAAAATGTATTTACACTGTATATTCAACGAGACATTACCACCAATGAATATTAGAAGAGGATTTAGAATGTTAGCGGAGAACGGTGTTTGTTTACGACTATAGCAATCCTCTCTCATATTATAATTAATGAGTAATCACTCTGCACTATTTGGTGATAACTGGAACTTCCAGTATAATCATTCCCGGACTACTTGCGCGTAGATAATTGAAATAACCTGTAAACGTAACACACCGGTAAACTAATACAATTATCCTTCCATATTTTTAATTAAATACGATTGCCTTATTTAACAGTTCTCTAGTTGTGTTACTAGTTTCAATTGAAATAAGTGTTGAACTGTAAAATTGTTTGAATCTCCAACCAATCACAAAATATATCTTTTGCGCATAATTTATTTATTTATTAAATTGTTTATATTTATCTTTGACACTTGTTCCTTACAATAAATCATATATTCCACGGCCAACACATAGTCCATTTACACATAGTGTAGCTATGGTGCGAAGGATTTTATCAATGCTTCGTCTTACGTGGAGCAGATGCTACCGCAAACTTGACTCCTGAAATCTGGTATCATTTTTGTCTGAAGAGGTCCAAAAATAGTCGGCGACGAAGAACGTTGAAGTTCAAAACGAAATATTTTTATCATTTCGCCATCATAACACCAAAACTTTGTGCAATGTAAGTAAAAATGTATTCTCATTGTTTCATCAGGTGCAAAATTAAGTGCACTACAATGTTAACTGACACGATCTCAAAGCACGGTGGAGCAACCTCTTCTACTTGGGCCTATAAAAATCACTTCTAGGTCCAAATTTGCATGATAGCATACAAAAATTATTGATTGAAAAGAGCTTGTTTAAATGTATTCAACTATTCTGTATAATCATGTTCTTACGACAGCAAAACATATAGTGAATTATTTTAACCACTATTTTCAACTTGTTTACATTTTTTATAGTCTGAAAGCATAGAGTTAGCTTGATACTAACAGCACTTCTTATTTCGAACTTTACTACATCAGCTTTTAAAAACTGTTTAATAATTTAGATAAGAAAATTACAGAATATTTATTTACATTTCATAAATATACAGGGTGTAACAAAAAGTTTGGGCTGTATAAGTATTTTCAAATTTTATGAGTGATTCTAAACTAAAAATACATAATGTTTTTCCAATTTCCATTTTGTTTAGCTGAAACAATTTTATATGTTATACTATGTTGACGATTGTTTCAAAACCTGGTTAACTGGCCCATGTCAAGATGTGCTATGTCAGAAAAGAATATTTTCCAATAAGTTCTAATATTTTCAAAATAACAGGAATGTTTTATAAAATATTTTATAGACTACTTGTTTTTATCAACCTTTTATAAGATACAAAACATTTTGTAAAAAGAATTTTAATTTCCAATGATACTCCATATATATGTATTTTTCTTAAGGTTTTGTATTACCTATGCTAAATAAATGGCCCTAAATTTGACATTATCTGAACGGCAGTTATTTAAATTAGCTGTTACTATAACTAATATTTGACACTAAAACTGCATATTAAACCTTTAACATCTAATAAATTGAATCATAACCAAATTAAAATGTTTGTAAAATCAGTTTGCAATAATTGGTGATGTTAGGGAACATAGAAACGTATTAGATGTAAAAGGTTTAAAGTGAGTTTCAGTGTTGTATTTTGTTTAAATTAAACACCAGCTGTTAAAATAATTAAAGTTATGGCCCAATTTAGTTAATTTACTTGATATGTGTAATACGAAACCTTTCATAAAATAGTTATCTATTAGCACATTTTTACAAGTGATAATTACTTAGAAAGATAAAGTTATTTTATCACTTTTTAGTGTATTATAACATATTTATAAACACAGTGATTCATTTGATTTTTTTATAAAAAATGTTAAATGGCTCCCATTTTGAAAATATTAAAACCTTTAAAGTTTACATTATTACTTTATATCCAGATATTTTTATAACGCAAACACGAGAGGTTATAACGAATAAAAACGTAATGACAGTTATAAAACAATTTCTACACAAACCGGTACACACGCTAACTCAGTAGAGAAAAAAGTTTGCAATCTATTACCACCGTACAGACGAGAGGGAAAAATGCTGATACGTAGTCTGGCATGGAATAAAATAAAAAACCCCTAGTTACTTTTAAAATATTTCGTGTTTTTAAGTCATAAATTTGCAGCACAACCCAACTTACGTAGCCTTATAGAACAATCTTAAAAGAAAGGAATGATAGACAGTGATGTAGTGGATGAAGATTTTGAAAGCGAAAATGTTAAAGCGTTTAAAATTGGACAAGATTGTTGACGGAAACTAATTTAATTATTTACAGGTAATACCGAGTTGTCTGTTTTAGAACATTTAAAAATTTATATACTATTTATTATTTTAGTAAGCATTCATGTTCATAACAATTTTAAATTTTAGTTCTGCATTCGAATAAAGTTGTAAACTCATCTGTCAAGATCGGTCTGAGGTCTTCAGTAATATATTAGTATGGTGTTTTTAATAACTGCCTATAATAACGTTGACTGATAACTGTATAATGTTCATGCAACAGAAACAATAGTACTAGAACTGATTCATAGCAAAAATCATAATTTTTTAACAGAAACTTCAAATAATTTCTTCGAATTAAGAAAACTTCAAATTTTATATACGCCTTAGTAATGAAATACAAAAAATATTCGCAATAATTAGATTTTTGGGACCCTTTGGTTTTACAAATGATATAATGTGATATTCATACATGCATTTATCATATATAAAGGTTTATAATTCTGTCAACACTTTCCTGTAAGATTTAACAATGTGCAAGTGTGAAAACTATTAAAGGAGCTTGATTTTTTCACTTAATATTTTGTTATGAAAAGCTATAAATGTAAATCAAGAATAGTTTATAACTATTAATCCACAAATGAAGTGTGGATTCACACTCTAAATTTAGCAGTGTAAATATCATAATCAGGAATCCCCAGCAATACAACGCATGGCATGTACAGATAGGACTGTTTAGTATCTTTAGCAACAATATCCACAGTTCAGCTCTGCCTAAAGTGAACAGGATATTACACCTAATACGGTTCAATTACACCAGCTGCTGTATCGCGTTACCTTTACGTATCTCTAATCAGTGCGTTTGTATCACGATATTAGGTGGGTGAACAGCTTACATAATAAGGAGTGGCTTCCCACTTGACAGTGATTACTAGTAAGTAACAACTTCAGAATATACATATGATTACTACAATGTCATATTTATATACAGAGAGTAAATTAAGTCCTGATACGCCTGGATATATTCCAAACGGATTGAGATATCGATGTACAATCTTCATAATAGATATTAAAATACTTTTTTTGGTTTTTTAAGGATACAAATACTTCCATCCGCCCTTTTTTAAAGGAGAGTAGAGGGGGAGTCACTTTAAATTTTCAAATTGCAACCCCTGTCTTGTGACATGTCATTTGAAAGTTAAATTCCAAACAAAAACACGATGGCATGGACAAAATATCTCTACAATGATCTTGGCAAAAGTTATGGGTAAACAACCCCTTACATGTAAGGTTAACTTAAGTCCTGGTACGCCTGGATATTTTCCAAACGGATTGAGATATCAGTGTAAAACATTTACCATACTTATAAAATTACTTTTTTGTTGGGAAAAATTTCACAACCATTTTTAAAAAGCGGTAGAAGAGGGTATTTTTAAATTTTCAAATTACAACCCCTAGCATGTCATTTTAAAGGTCTATTCATAACAAGGTTATAGTTAATATAGCTCTAATATTAAAAAGTATTTCAATAAATATGGTGAAAATTTTATATGGATATCTCAATCTGTTTAGAATATATACAGGCGTATCAGCACTTCATTTAAACCCTACATGTATGTATGTTTGTATATAAATGCCATACGATGCTTCACGTAACAGGTTCCACCGAGCTTGCATGAAACTTTTCAAGTACACGGCTCGTTTTACCTCGATTGTTTTACATTCCCTCGCCAAACTAAAGACACATTATGTCAGCCTACTAAGTGATTGATTCCAAACACGCTCAGTCAAATTTTATATGTAGAAATGCTGTACCATGCAAAATTTTAACTCTTCAGATGAAATTTTTCTGAAACATGATTCATTAACCCTGTTTTTCATTAATTTGAGTTTTATATAAGTGAGCAAATAATAAAATCAACCCAAGTTACTCATAGATTTGATGATGTACTCATAGTGTTAGGCTACATGTGTTGCGTCACAATAAATTTAAAATGTCATATGATCGTACTTAGTTTGTTGTAAAAATTTATTTATTCTACTATTTTTTCGCTTTCGTCATAGCTATCTATTAGACAAATATAAAAAAATTTCCACTTATGCGTAGCCACATCCCATGAAGAAACATTCACAATTATTGAAATTAATGTTGCTTATTTATAAAAGAAGCTTCAAGCAATCTTTAAAGTCCTCGCGAGACCGTGTACACAGAAATACTTTTTTAACCCCCAGAGTGAAATGCTTTCTAATTTTTTATTTACGAACAGGAAATATGGTAACTGTTAAAGTTTACTATTCGTTCTCCAATAACTATTGTGTGCAGTGTTGGAAAAATCGATCAATCAACAATTTGTGCTCCAGCAACTTCGACAACAGTTCCCGCCACGTGTAATCACCATTAACTTCATCTCACCTGTTGTGTGTTGTTATGAACTTAACCTGTCAAAAGCACCTACCGTTAAATCGATTTGAAACGTTCTAATAAATTTGATTGGAAATACGAATCTCAATTTTCTAGTTCCGAAGTTCTTGTTTTCTAGTTTGCTTGTTGTTAAACTTTAGTGCAACTTTGACATGATTTTATGGTCTAAATAATCGAATGCGGAATACTTTAAATTATATATTATAAAAGAGGTTGCGTACAATAATTTCAATCTTATGCTGTAGGAGAAATGTTAAATAGCAGGTAATAACTAATAGTTAGTAATCCACATCGAAAAGTTCGCACTGTTCTAATATGTTGTTATTTAAAGAGAAATAAGCATTCAGAATTTAACTAGAAATTCCATTTGTAATTGGTTTTTTTATAGTTTGCATATTAGTTAAATGTTAACATCTCTAGATATAAAATAACCTGAACAAGCAGTAATTTGAAAAAATTTAACTACCATGAAGAAGTCTAGCTAGTCATGGATCACCACAGGACCCATGTACAAATGTATGTACATCTTATGGAGTAAAAAACTAAATTACTCCATGTTTCCAACTCTGTTTTACAGAATAGCTTATTTTATGTTTTTTTTACATGCAGTTGTTAAGTTTCACGTACATAGGGTGAGCCATCATGCAGTTTTACAACATGGAATCGGTGCTAAAAATTATGCTTCTCCAGCTATTTCAGAGTGTGGGTTTGGCTGACTGTGATTGTAATGGAGCGGAGGAATTTGTCACCACAGAAGGTAGAAGGCATTTTTATCACCGCTCAACTATACTTCTATATTTATCATACATTGTGGACCGGTAAAACCATTTATTATTATTTATTGTTAAAAAAGTGATATGTTTGTATAATTTGTCCACGTGACATGGATTGCATTGTTGAGTGAGGACATACACGTTTTATATATATATATATATATATTTAGTAAATATGTAAAATAAAGCAAATTGCAACGGGATTTTTAATCTATTGGTCTGGAACAAAATTGAAACTACAGAGTAGTCAACTACAATTTAACACTTTGGCTCCCAAATAAGTGGCACAGTGTCTACTATTCTATCACGTTTTGTAGTTAAGTTTTGTAAGCTCTTGAATTGATTGTACTTTTATAAATACATGTTTGGAATGCTAGTAAACACAGAGGAAACCAGCATACATTACTCAATAATATAATGTTATACAGTCTAACATAGCTTCTTTGAGAATATTGAGAAACATTGAATATAAATAATTCTTTGACATGGAAAAAAACTGGGTTACATTTATCATAAATACCAGAAAATGCGTGTATTTTAATCGTTATTCAAGCAATACTTTTTTTACCAAAAATGTAAAATTTCAGACAAAGGTAGAAGAACATATAATCAGAGAATAAAAAGCTTGTCGATTCCTTCTGTATATTTCACGTCTCTCGTTAAATTTGCTATCGAGGTCAACCCCTAAGTGGCAAATCTCAGCCGCTTTACAGGTACCGTCACAAAACATGATTCTACCTATATAAAATAAAGATTTTTTTACCAAAAATGTAAAATTTCAGACAAAGGTAGAAGAACATATAATCAGAGAATAAAAAGCTTTTCGATTCCTTCTGTATATTTCACGTCTCTCGTTAAATTTGCTATCGAGGTCAACCCCTAAGTGGCAAATCTCAGCCGCTTTACAGGTACCGTCACAAAACATGATTCTACCTATATAAAAATAAAGATTGATACAGTTTCGTGTCTGTAGATCAATTTGTTCTAGAGCTGTTCTGCAAACATAGAGACAGAAGTTAAAATTTTCCAGCCTCCCTAATAATGGGTTCGCTAACGATTAGCTAATAAATTTAAAGTTTTCCGGACCTTATTCTATGAAATATATAAGCCAGTTACCATCAATGTAATTTCGTTAATATTTAAGGACCAGTATTTGTTTATCTCATGATTGATCACCTCACATTTAGTTTTATACAAATATGTTCAGGCCGGGACACTCATTATGACGTATCAACATTCATATTTACTAGTTCAAAAGTAGAAGCATCGGAACCCTCATTACAGGATTTTATGTTGTAACATTGAGTTTCCCTGAGCGTTGTCTTCGCATACATTAATGTGAGTTCTAACGAGTAATGATATAAAAATACATTTCTTTAAAATAACATATCTAGTAGATTTCTTAGTTGGCTTTATCATTATGTTTCATGGTTCATTGGACTTGCATTATTTGCTTATCCTGTTTAGTTAAGGTATGCGGATATAATAGTTGTTATGTGCATATACAATTAAGATAATATTTGTACAGTTAATAATGCTTAAATATATGTAAACTAAGATGGGCTAGTTGTTATTTTCTGCACGGTAGACAGCCAAAAATCAATAGTTGTAGCGTGCAAGGGAGCTGAGAGTGTTCAGCTATAGGGCGTTGGATGACGGTTAGTTAATATTCCAGCAGAAAATGCGCGAATATCCAATAATGAAACTTTGTCCAACTTAAATTTGAAAAACGTTTATGGATTCAGCCAAATAAACAAACCAATAAGTTCAAAAATAACCAGAAGTATGACAGTTCTACATATCTGACAACCTTAGCTGTACATTTATGATATAATATAAAGTTTCATGTTATTCTATATCATATCAAGTGGTACTATAGTATTAAATTATTCACTCAAGTTATCAGTTAAAATTTATACCTGTACTCCGAAAGAAGTACTCCTTCACGCAAATAACACAAGTTAATTCGCGTTAAACACTGTACAGAAATAGGAACTCGTTTTATTAGAATTACGATATCCTTCCTAACTGTCATCCAAGAATTTATTTATTGGTTTTTTTTATTATCGTTATGATGACACTTACCGGAAAGGTATGATATTTTGTTTAAAACACCAACTTCAAAAATAAATCTTTAATAATTTTAGGATATTCAATACAGTAGTGATGGCAGGGTAAGTAGTTGTTCCAATATTAAAAAGAACGTTGTACCAGTTATGAAGAAAGTAGTGGCATTTATGACTTCACAGACTTAAATTATTAACAACATGCATGTATTTTATTTTATTCTGTAGTTATCAAAAAAAAATGCTATGATAAAATAAACTTCTGTTTATGACATTTTTTATACAAGGAAAATGTCGTCGGAAATATATAAGTTTACAATATTATCGATTCAAGAACTAAAACATAGTTAATTCCTTATTAACGGCCCTTATTCGGGGATCATGTATAAATAGTTAATATAATACTTATTTTTTTAATTTTTAATATGTTAATATAGAATACAGAAATACTTGACTGCCGACAAGTTGAAGATCAATTGCAGCTGAAATCCCAGGAGAGGAAAGAGACGTGTTGCCTGGGGATTACAATGGCTTATGTAACATTCACAATATCTGAGCTCTGAAAGCGTACAATGTAAGTATACAATGTGCACAGGTTGGATCTTTAATGTATCTACCTCCAATTTCCAAAATATTACGAAATGTCTCACGTGTGATATCTAAACCGTTGTGTTTAACATAATACTCGTATAGTTTGTATTTATATTACTTACATTATCAATATTATTTAAATAATATTGATAATGATCTTAAGATGATTCAGTTTGTTTCATCTTTCAAATCCTTTAGCTTAATTTATTGTAAAAATTTTGAACTGAAACTAACTAGCAGGATTCCTTTGAGTATTTCTAAAAGACCGATAGGTAATTTAAAATTCACGAGGTAAAAGTGCATAATAGCAGTCTCTCATAAAGAAAGAAATTACCATAAGTATGGTAAAGAAATTTACTTTCAAGATTTAGAGAATGAGACGTAATTTTAAAAAAGAACAAAAAATCATTTGGAATTAATTAACGGATATTGACTGTTACATTATTTTAGTAACGAAAACCTGTCTTAACTTAAAGTATCAAAACCATTTAATACGTTTTTAATGCGATTCGACCAAGGTAATTAATTTACCTACCGCTTAAAATAATTCCTTAACTTTAATACAACTCCAAACACTTCTTTCAAAGGATCTCAAACAAAGACAGAGGATATAGCTTTCATCAGCTCGCTTTTAAACTTTTCATATTACCTTTGATAACTAGAATAATAGCTATGCCTGTGTAGTCTTAGTGCTTTAGATGACCAGCAGCCATATCGCTAAGTTAGACGTTTTTCAAAATAGCAATACAAATTCGCATTGTCACGCAATATATCCAGGAAAATAAATGCAGCAGTAAAGAAAATAAATAACATCCTGAATAAAACGTGTTATTTTTAAGTGGATTTTGGTATCTGAAGACCAAATTATGAATTATCTTAGCTTCTATATTTTAAATATGTTTTGTCAATTCCTCCAGTTGGAAGATATTCATATTTTTCCTACAATTAATACAAACTACTGCATACATTTTATTTTTAATTACCCACACACCATTTCCTTACAAGGTAAAATGTCAGTTCTCAGAATAAGGGGATATGTATGAATACGCTAAATCTTGATCACCAATTATGTAGTAAAACTAACTGGTGTACTCAAATGAGAAACGTACTTCTTTGAATAAAGGTCAAGGGTGTAAATTGGAATGGAAGAGATTGTGTTAGAAGATATTTCTAATTTTCGAATCTAGAACGTTTGAGTATAAATAGAAAGTTGAAACCAAATTTGTAGTATGGTTATCTAGTATCTGCTAAGATTGTGTTTTAAGAAATTCCTCATTTTTTAAATCAAGAAATGTCGGTATAATAGAAAGTTGAAACCTATCCCATGCGACTATTTAGGGCAGGACAAAACTCACTCAAGTAAATAAGAGATACAATCCTTTCCTGGGGATTGTTTTGTTATTGTGATAATTTATCTTGAACTTACTTTCTTTATTATTAAACCAAGTAAATCGTAGCACATAGCTATTCCGTTCAATCAAAATTCCCCTCTTTAGAAATCGTGGTTGTTCCCCCTTACCACTTCGAAAGTCAATATCACAAAAAGAGCAAAATTTAAAGAAAAGTTTTATAATAAAGTTGTCTATCAATTAGCGTATTCAATCCATACCAAAAGTTAAAACTATATATTATACTAAAAAGTGGTTTGTTTACATTATCTATTCGGGATTTTTAAACTGCTTATTTCCTTAAAAAGCCAATATTTGTACTTTTCATAGATTGCACTAAGTTAATCTATGTACTGTATTAAAATAGTAAATGAAGTAATTTATAAATAATAGTTACCTAATTTTAAATTCCTTCACATGAAATTTTCTTAAACGCGAATTAAACTGTCATAGTTTGTTCAAGAACGATAACAAACAATTCATCTGTTAAAACGCATTATGTACGATTCTTTACCATTGGCGTTATGGGTGACCATATCAAAAATTGTAGGATAAATAAAATTGTAAGAAAAGTGAGTACAATCTTATGACCTGATAAACACATGTAACCGAATGAAACGATGTACATACTTGGAACTTGCCATCCGACCTCAGCGAAGCATGTTACGCGACACGTGTTGAGATGTAATCCTATTATAGAATAACAATGCTCCCTCATTCTTGTAGTTTTACTGCGCAAAGATTATTTTTATAATGACGTAAAGTAACTACATATAGTTTAATAAATGTTAAAAAAGCTATAGCTAGTAAAATAAGGTGTGGAATATATATTCTTATTTAGTAAAAATTATTGAGAACTCTTTCAAAGTGTAAAAAAACACAATGTCACCGTACGAGTAACACACTTTCAGACCTTTTAGTATACGAATATAAAATAATCAGCACTACCTTTTTTTTGTTTTTGTTTCTTAGAATTGAAATAATTGAATTCTTAGAAAGTTTTTTTAACTTCTTATCCGTGTAAGAAAATTAAACCAGTCTCATTAACTGAGAGTTGCTGAATTAAAAAGAAAGATCAGAGGCTGAAAAATTATATATTAAAACTTTTTAATTTAGCTTTGACAGTCAGATATGACAGTGCCCTCGTTACTGAATGTAATTTGTCCCAGCCGGCTATTAGTATATAGCCTCTAGTGCTCTAAATGGACAGGACAATATTGCCGAGTGTTCTAACGCTGTATCACGAACTCGATATTTGTGTACACGCACCACTTTCTACAACACTGTATATAAGAATATTATACACGTTTCATCACTACTATTTATTCAAAGGCAAAAAGATTATATGGTTCTTCTAAAATTAGTCTTTTAATTACACAAAGCGATCTAAAAGGCTTTAAATTAAATATGTATAACATCCACATTCAGTTTTTTTTTCTGGTAATAACCATATTTTCATTTAGTATTTCATTTGCATACATTTAATAATTAAAAATGAGAGTATCATAAAATGCCAGATTAAAATTATATAAATATGTAGCTCTGTTTTACACTAGTTTACATTCTTTAAGACCTAGATAACGCACATTAGAAGTGTTTTGAACATAATGGAATGTTGATTTGCCGTTACTGATGCTTAAAAAAAACTTTGGGCCCGATGAGTGGAACAATACCGTAAGGTATCAGAAGGTTTAAGATATTAGTTTCAGAAAGTAAAAAATCAATATATTTAGATAAAGGTTCCAAAATAATTGGTAACTGGATCAGAAAACAAATTCTTTATTTTTATATACGGCTTTTGTTATTGTTTATTTAGACCTTTTTGAGTTCATCTTATATGTTGATTTTTGGTCTAGGGCTTTACACATTTCTATGTGATAGGATAGTTTCAAAAACTAGAAACATAGTATTCTACTTTTTAACAAATAACAATGTTAAAGGTCCAGAATCCTTTAATAAGTGTATGTTGCCAATATGAAATTATAGATATAAAATTCGTATGTATTATATTACGAAGTTTATCTCAATAAAGCATACTTCCAATTACAAACACAAGAGAGGTTTATATACTAATAGATAATACCCAGATGGAAACAAGACAAGGTTACGGCTACAAACCTTTAATTTATTGATATAAATAATTGCAATAAAATCAATTGATTAATATTTTACTAACTTACCGTTGTGGGAAACATATCCACATTATGTATTTCATATAAATCATGATACATGTCATAAACTGAATAAGTCAATTCCATCTGCCCTACATGAATATTGATCACAGGTATATCTGTCAAAGGCCTAATTACCTCAATCATCTGCACATGCCATGCGAACACAGTGAGGTGCCACCTACTGCTTCCTTGATCACATCAAATCAACTGTGTCTGAAGGAACCCGTTCCATTAGGCTGATATTTAGACTTTAGATACGCAGAAATTGTTCGAAGCCAATAAAGTTAACTATGGAAAAATTGAGATGATAAAATAAAACTGCTTATAAGTAGTGTTGTCAGTTGTAAGAAAAATGCGTTTGTTGAATAATTCACATACCGAGATAGTATTGAGAATACCAATAATGGAAAATAACTATAGTTAAGAACTTTACTAGGGCACTCCTCACCCTAGAAATATCTTTAGTTTGAAAGATATTTTATCCAACGCAGGAGAGGATACAAAATACATACGGTAAGAAAATTATGGTATTAAAGTGTACCTTTAATCTTAAAATTTCGTTCTCAACGTAACCAAAATAGCCTTTCGGCACGTAAGATGATGCGATATCTGTTTGATGTGTTACTTTAGGAGGATAACATAATAATTTGAACATTTTTTAAGGAAATACCATTTAATCTGCGGTAAGACTACTATACGTTCAAATGACATTCAACTGGTATATTTAGCTAATGAAATGCAGTCAATAACGTCAAGGCACATTACACTTCTAGATTTTAAAATACTGTTAAGAAGTCTATACTACCCCGCTATAACAAATAAAATATTATAAAATTTCAAGAGTAAAAATTTAAATTTTAAAATGTTTTTGTTTTATAATACAGATTACGCCTAGAAAGTATTTTCGGAAGATAAAATAGAAACCATGAACAGCAATTAAGAGTATTCCCTTGGTAATTTATATTAAATTGAAGATGTAATACAAAATTATAAACGCTTACGGTTTTTATGAGGTACTGCTACTCAATGAAACAATACTGCCAATCGATATGAATAGTTGCTATGATCTTGTATTGGTTTCAATTTAAATTTTATACTACCGTATGGTAGATGTAAACGAACCAAACCTCATACGATTGTGATATTTTAATTATATTGTAACACTATGATAATTGGAGCACTGTTAGCTTTACAAATAGAATAGTGGGATCAATGTTTGCACAGTATAAAAAACATTTTCTAACTCCGTCCATTATATAATCATTTTAAATGGAAAGTATGGTTAATGATTGAGTAAACACAAAGGTAAACCAATTGACAAGTGCAAGTCCTCTGACATAACTGTATGAGTGTCCAAATGTATAGGTGTGAAAATAGCGTATTATCAGTCATATAATGTAACACTCCATCTTTATTACCCAACATAAACAGCTTGTTCACTTTGTTTGAACCATTTTAATACAATATTGTTATAATTTAAATATCAGAAGATAAATTAATTTAATTATTAAATAATATTCTTTAAAATTTCCATACCCCTTTTACACAAACCCATGTGTATAATAATACACACAAACTGAATCCTGTTATTGGAAAAGTGTTTTCACATTTCTAGAATTAAACGTAAAATATAATATTTAATGCTAATATGCACCATTCAAACATATCTGTACTCTAAAATATGCAAATCTATAAAATAATAAACGCTCAACGATGCAGCAAAACAAGGTTTGGTTTTTGCACTGCTATTAAAACTGGAGCTCTCTACTCAAAGAGCCAATATAGAATCCTACAGATGAAAAATGGAGAAAGGTATTAGATTGATTAAGTGTACATAAGAGGAATAATGTAAAGGAATATTAAATTTATTACGATTAAAATCTTTAGTGTCCTTTCAGGTATTGAACAAACAGCTTCTCCTCTGGTTATTTGCTTTCATCTCCAATAGATGGCGCTACCCCTTTGTCGCGTTCTAACTATATTTAGTCCTTTTTCATAAAATACAAGCGAGTAAGCAATTTACTTTATGTTTTATTAAACTGCGAGTTCAGGCTACCGGTAATGAGTGATTACGTCACGATATAGGTTCTCGTTATTATATTGAATCTAGAGGATATTCGTGATGCTTATATCAGCTAGCACATATAACGTACGGAATATTCTTTACATTTCTTATATAAGACTATACAAAATTATTGAATATGTCAAACTGATAGTTTTATTCTTCATACTGCAAAGCAAATAAAAATACAAATTAAGCAATCAAGCAAGCTTCGTGCTGTAGATTGTAGATTACAATCACCCACCACCAATTGAGCTGCTCCTATTTCAAATTAAATTAACTGCATGAGTAAATCCCAATTAATTAAACTAAACTTAAGTTCTGAGAGCTCAGCTATCACACTGAATATACGTTACTTTATATATTGTATATGTTGTAGCTCAAAGAAAATTTTTCCAACTATCGTAAAATACTGAGAAAAACTGGAAAACTGGATTGTATTAGAGCGTAACAAAATAAGTGTATGTATACAAAGCACTAACTCCATCCCTATATACATTTTATTACACCTTACATACTTTATTATTAAATTTCAATTATCTATTTGTAATTCAATGGTTTTTAATGTTGTAAGAAATTTTAAAGATAGGACTTATATAAGATTAAGTCGGCTAAAAAATGTATAATTTTATTTCTATATTGACATGAATATGGTCATGAATAATTAGTTAAAGAGAAACGATAGTGTTTAGTAGTTAAAAAAACATAGTATATTTTACCTCTTTATTAGGGTGAAAGCCTACCCATAATGGTAACAGTATATGATCAAAAATTTAGACAAAAATATGTGTATAGGAAATATTTTAATGTAGGCATAATCACTTGAAAGTGGGGATGAGGACTATAACACATTTGAGACTGTGTTTACTACTTTACAAATTAAAGATGATGACAGGATCATGAATATCATACTCAAGCAAAGTGATTGCTATCTAGTTTTTTGGTTGTGAAGATATATTAAAAAAATCTCCCACAGAATGATAAGCAAATTGTTCTGTAATTACGTTTTAGACGTAAATAAGAGTATAAATGCTTTCGTTATCTTACGCTTAAGGTATATTGAGAAACTATGAACAAATTTGAGTAGGTGAATTTATTTATGGAAGCGAGGTAGTGTTTATGAAATCTCTCATATAAATAATTCAATAATGGTATATGTTTTATTTAATGATTTTACAAAAGTTCCTGACATGTCTATCTTGAATTAGTTGTGTTCAAGGGTTTAAAACCCATTAAGAAGTAGGAATACGTACATATAGTAAAAAAATATTTATTTTATTTGGTGCTAAATTTTACGTACTCCAACCACCCCATCCTAAAATTGTGATGTAAGTTTATGACTTCTTTGCCCACTTTTTAAAAACTTCTAAAAGCATAACAAAATAATACATGACCTTCTACTAAGAGTAGTAGTTCTTAGTAGTTTTACTAAGAAGTCAGCAATATTTCAACCATTACTGGCAGGTTATTAGTGTGTTATAAAATAAGCTACACCATCTAAACAACACACATTCCAGTGAATGTATTTTTATTCGAACATTCATTCAATAAACTTATCACGCGAGACAGTCGTTACAACCAATATTCTTTATTTCAAAAGAATCATCTCTAAAAATATTTTATTATTTCATGTATGCAGAACATTGGCGATAATAAAACGGTTTATGGTATACTATACAGTTCCCTATCGATGTGCCAATTCAGTACATTTATACCTTTTACAAAGACTAATAATGTTGTACATGAACAATAATTCACGTAACGACCGATATAATCGATTGTCACGAGAGGTTTGAACTGTAATAGAACACAATAATCCTACGTCAAGGTTGGAGTATAATTATTGGTTATATTATTGTTGTAACATGCCAACATTGCAATCAGTACAGAAGTAATAGCCAGATAGCGCGCACGTTTATCTTACGTAGGCGACAGCACATTGCCATTGTGTCGAAAGCATTTTATTATTACAACACTGTTACCAAATTGTAATATATCCATACACGTTATATTAATGTAGAGTTATTTTTAATTAATATGTAAGATAGTGGAGATTAACAGCATTTATAATTATACGAACACATTTTTAATTAGTTGGCCATCAACGAAACTTATCTCGCGAGAGACTGGAAAAATTGTATTTCTGTCTATCTGTCTGACTTTCCGTACAATATCTAAAATATGATTGACTTTTAAAGTTGCATAAAGCTTTACTTCAATGTAAGAATACTGAATACAATCATATGACGTATTACGTATAGCCTAAGAAATGAAGTACATAATTTTAAATGCTACTTCAACGAAGTCTTTACCACGAAAAAAATTTAAATATTTACATTAATTGAACAAAAATAGCAGAATAAATCAATTTTAAACAAACTGTGTATAATCATGTGAGATTTTTACAAGTCAAATTTTATTTTCAGAGTAAAAAAGTGGAAATTCAATGATAAAAGTCTGGTAAGAAGACATTTATTTCAGCGTACATTTACGTTGTTGTACCAACTGTAATTCGTGGGTGCATTTATTATTTTCACACTGATATGAAAATATTCTTAAAGAAAAAAAATTAATTTATCATGGTTCAAGATATCTCAAGAAATATTTCATCCATAAACTTTGGATTGAAATCCATATCTTCAGATACAAAAGTAGTCACGTATAATGCAGTATGATGTATAAAGTGGAATTTGGCTGAGCGTCATTTTAGTGAATATTCCTTTTCGATATGATTTTTTTAATAATTACCTAGAGTAAAAGTGCTCAACTAAGACAATGATTGGCCACTACTCGATGGCTTATTTCGTGGGCAATAAAAAAAGCCTTTAAACCTACTAATGAGAGGAATCTATACTATCCTAATAACTACTAAACGCAATTCTCAGTACAATAACATTTTTTTATATTTTTTATTATTTATATATAGCATTTTACTTCATATTTGTTGAGTAAGTGAGTACACGTAACTTTCAATTTTTGTTGACTCAATTGGGTAGCTTTGCCAATTGGTCTACTAACTTTACGTAATAGAATTATTAGTTCTAAAGAAATTTCTCGCCACTATGTACTATATTAAATGTATCCCATCTAATGGCATAATTTCCATGCAAAGTTGAACAACTTCAGGCTTTTCCACCAACTTATTTCTCTTATTAGTACTTAAACACTAATATTTCAATCTTGGCCTAAGGGTATGTTCTGATTCAAATGCGGTAAAGTCTGAATAAATAGTGGATACAGTTTACATGTATTTAAACTTACTTTAAATTTAAAATGATTATCATTGAATCAGTTGTTTCTGATGTTTAAAATTATTAATTTGCTGTTATGTGTTGAAAATTTTCTTTTCCCGTTTATGTCTACGAGAAGAGAGAAACTAACCTTTATTCAAATGAATAATTATTAATATTCTACAGTTATGAGCAAAATTGTTGTACTTGTAAACTCACTAATTATAAATGTGTTTTTTAAATATAAAAACTGGATTAAACTTTGTCTGAGAAGCAAATTCCGACATTATTTATAACTTGGTTTCAACTATCTTTTAATGTTCTTAATCTTTTAGTATTAATTTCCCTTTGCTAAAAGTTATGGTTAATACAATATGTTTTGCTTTTAATTTTTCAATAACATCTTAATTAGAACGGAAAACATGAAGAGCCGAATATAACATTTTTGCTAATTAAACATTGAAAGAGAAACTCCAAGTATAAGTACTAATACTTACAGAAAATCCAGCTGAAAGACCTATCAAACTGAGCAACGGGAGGCAATATTCCCGGGTATACGTTTAAGGGAATTAAGGCAGCAGAGTTTATGGCGTGGCTACTTTTATGTAACAAACACAATGTCAATTTTATTAATGCTGTAGCCAATAAAATGTGTTTATCAACCTCAAGTTTTGTGAACAATAAAAATTAATAGGTTGAGAACGTGTTGATCATAATATTTGTTTAAAGCTAAATAAATGTTGCCTGTATAAGATACATTTTTATAATTTCAGGAGCTTTCACTTCTGGCATGTTTATATTTGTCAGTAGAACCTACACTAATAATAACATAAACCGATTTTGCAGCTCTAAGCTAGTAGTATTGCAGTTCACATGTTCAGTTCAGGCACGCGCACATTAATAACGGCAAATGTCAAGATATTGTTGTAAAAATATAACTTGATCGATACGTCTAGTTAATTGGGTGGAGTGAGGGAAGCTTACTTGGTAATAAAGGCTTTAACAAGCTTGATCGTAAGGGAAACCACTCATGAAAGTTTAAAGATCCACTAAAATTTCACTAATGAGGGTTCAAGAAAAACATATTTTCTTCCGAGGTGGAATAACTGTGAATCGGCCACTATCCACTCTCTTGTTAGCTTTTTCATCGGACTTAGGCATGTATCTCGATTCCCCTTTTCCTTGTAATTCTTAATATCCTGTCTGCCAGATATAACGTGCGGGTGAGAACGCAACACAGATTACTGTAGCTTATTGTACTATTGAAATATGTTTGAAGTTTGTACCTTAACTTTCAGTCACCTTGACCTTTATTGTGCGGACTTCAATTGGGTTATTATGCGAAGAACTAGACTGAAGATAAAATTACAAACTATCAGCTAAGTGGGCTAAATAAAAATCTCTCTACGATACAAAGGAAAGCAGTAAATTTGATCCATGGCGGTGTGGATGTATGACTGATTTATGCTTTTGTTCCCGTGACCTCCATAAAACAGTCACGGTAGTTAAATGCATCTCCAATTATTTAAAAATTATTTAGATATTATTAATTTTCATAATAGTATTTTCTGATTGCAAACCATCAGTTCAAAATGTATTTACACAGTAAATATAAAGGAATATTACAAAAATATTTAGATTGCTAGATGAGAACGGGTATATATGTTTACGGCTATTGCACTCTGTCATATTATAATTAATGAGTAACTACTCTGCACTATTTGGTATATAGCTGTAATTCCTCGTATAATCATTCACGGAATATGTACACGTGGATAATTACAATAGACTGTAAACCTAAAACGGAGGTGAACTAATACAGTTATCCTCTCAGATTTGTAATTAAATAAGATTACTTTAGTAAACAGATATTTTATTGTGTTACAGATATTAGTTTTAATAAAATAAAATTTAACGTTATGAGTGAGCCAATCTCCAACCAAGCACAAAATATATTTTTTATGCACATCATTGTATTCATTCAATTGCTTCTATTTATAGATGGCGAATATGTTCCTGAAATTAAATAATATATTCCATATTCTACGATTACGGTCAACCTGTAGTCTATATTACGTGGTTTCTTACTTTATTTAACATGCTAGGATATGCCAAAACAAGTGCAGCATAACAGGGTTCTCTGAAGTTATATGCTAAAATTCAAGTATGTAGCTACATTTATCACTATTTCGAATGTTTAAATGTCACATAATATAATCCAGTTTGCTTACAAATAGATTTTCACTACGATTTTCTTGCTTCTAGCGAAATGAGATCAAATGAGCCTTATGGCCCTAAATTCGCCCTTTTGTATATATGGTACAAATAAAGTCATTTGAATTTGAAATGAAAATTAAATTTAAAATGCCTGTATTGAAGGCAAAGTTATGTAAGTTCTCTATGCCCAATCACGTCATAAAAAATTAAACGAACATACATACGTTAATAAATAAACATAAATCTTTTATTTAAAAATAAAAAGAATTTTAAAAACTTTTCGTGAATCCAACTTATAAATAAAAGACTTAACTTAATAAAACAAGCATCAATAAGTGATGAATGATGAATAATGTTTTACTACATGAAAAATACAATTTAAAAATAAATAAATGGAATTTACACTGCCACTTTTTCAAGTAGCGTGGCAGCTGAACACAAACAAAACCATGAAAATAAACTCAGCCCAGCTTGCTATTGTCCTTTAATAAGAGCAACACTTCACTCCGGCCCGTCTGTGTTCTTTGCTTATCACAATACACTAACAGAATGTCGATAATTCATAGCTTATTTGTAATACGACCTATTTCTGTAACTGAAACATTAAACTAAATTACTTTTAATAAAATATGTAAATTAATTTAAATGTATAAATATGTACACTACTATTACAAGACACACTTTCGTACCAAAACCCAAGGTTGCCAACCCCTATACCCTTTGAGCTCTCAGCATCAAGGCTCTGACCTCCATTCCAAAGCGAGCGCGAGGACGATGGCTCCGATTTTTACTGAAAAAGCACTCTACAATCGACAGGCAGAACCAGTATATGATTTACTAAAAGGAGTTGTTCGATGAGTTGGAATAGACAATAAGAACACACCCGTCCTTCTACATAGTTCACTTACTTCAAACGTAAATTGTTTGATAAATAACTCAATTTAAAATTCGTATTTAAAAAAACGTTCAACAAAGTGAGTGAGTATATCTATCTTTTAATTTTAGTTTGAAAGAGAGCGTTACGTTACCATCAAGTCAGAGATTTAAAATGAATCTAATGCAAAGGTTTGGACATGCTGGAGTCTATTAGAAAGCTCAACAGTCATGTCATCAATGGCTATGACACAGTTGTTTAAGTCAGAAAGTACAAGAATCTTTATCAGCATTATGTGACTTCAACAAGCAGCGCAGAGGTGGATATGAAGTCAACCGCTTGAGGCTGTGTGCACCGTCAAAGACTCTATTACACATCAAAGATGTCTGTTCAATCCATCTCAAGTGCCTGTCAATAATAAGTCCTTTTACTTTCTCATAGAATTCTAGCTCTTGATAATTGAATTTAAATTGTATAGCCGCAGTAAAGACAGTTTTACCAACAAGCTTTGTATTACCTATCATAATGCAATAATTAATAATAACAATATATTTGTTTATTGCTGTAGAAAAAAGCAGGTATGCATAGCATACGTCAACTTCTTAAATTTACGTAAAAAGCTAAAATGTTTGTTAAGTAAATAAATAGAAAGGATGGTTTTTAAATAACCGAGTAATATAAAGTAACAGCCAGAGAAAGAGTTTTAAATTTTGAGCTGAGTAGAAAATTTTAAAGAATCTCAAGCCAATGTTTCCCGGTGTGTTGTCCATAAACTCGTCCACTGAGTAGAACACGTTCAACACTACAAAAGTGTCTAAAATTTTGTTTCATAATTTTCAATTGAATACTTTCCTAAACGTTGCTTAGTAGGGAGATACCTATGTGAGAGGTTAGGAGTGCCTAATATTAAAATTAAACTTATACTTTATATAAAACTTAATATTAAGGTTTTTGTGCTAAATGTATATTTTTGATATCTGATTAGTGATATTAAATGAAATAAAAGTAATTGAGTGTGTTGCATTGGCGATCGAACTTACTAATAACTCCTCTCACAATAGCCAAGCCTAATAGTTCACAGCCAAGCTTTAATTGGTAAAAACTATATCAGACTTTTTATAGTAAAAATCTAACTACAGTCTTATATATTCCAACGCCCAACTTTTCATGGTAAAACACCAATCCTTACAGACAGTAATTTTACAGCTACAAAATCATGAAAGTGTAAAGACAAAAGAAAATATTAAAGACTAACATATCTAAATGAGAGGTCACTTGACAAGGGTTCACCTCGAAAATTTTTAGTTGCACCAAAAATCCCGCATTTTTTGGAGACACAACAAATATTCAAAATCACCAAATGAAACTTTCTTTCCACATTGCACTACTACCCAAAGGATATCTCCTTATATAAAGTTTAGGACAAAATATAGGGGTAGGAGGTCCTGACAATTTATTCACCCTGCATATTTGTAGATAAATAATAGAATATTACGCATATATGATGTTAATATGATAGTGTGATAGTTATATCGAATATAATTTAATATACCAATAAAAATTACACAATTCAAAAATTCAAAAATTGTGATAACTCTAGTGAAAGAGCGATAGTATATACACCATCACCACTATTGTCATCGTGAGCAAAATTGTACAGTGCTTTTACTCGGAACAAATTTAATAACAGTTAATAGACCATTTTAATGAAGAAAGCTTGAACTCTGGAGCTCGCAACTACACTAATATCTGATGATGGAAAATTATTAGGATTTCGTAATGTTTTAGATTTAAGTCTACATTTATTGAATGTTATGAGTTCTCTAATTATATAGGTACGGTAACAGTAATTTAATTTTCAATATAAATTTTGATCGTATAATATGAACCACCCTAAGTACACAAACAATTAACAATTTTAATAAATTATAATGAGTTAGAACAATATTTATAAGAAACAAATAATTTTTCTCAAATTGGGGAAGGGGTGCCAAATGATTTTCTTACACCAGGTAACTTAAAGTCTAGATCCATTCTTGACAACACTCTCTACTAGAAACACGCACTGATTTATCAACATTTATAATGAATACCACATTTGGAACTACATCTCTGAACCGGTTCGCAGATAAGAAAACGCAAAGTCAAGTAGATAATTTGGCACCGTGCTGTGTAGGATTCGACCTTCTTATCGCTTGTTGTGGAAGCAATTTATGTCAAATATAGTACATACAAAACATAAAACCCTCATTGGTATAGTCCATGTACAATTTGTTAAGTCCGCTTCAGTATTAAAAGCCTTTTTTATTTATACTTCACACTTAACTATTAGAGTCTAAAACTGATCTTTTAACAAACATTTGTATACAGCTTAAGAGCGAACCTTCGTTGATTTCTGTACAGGAATTCAGTGTACTGCAGATACTGCAGTCCGTTTCTTGTCCATATTTTGAATTTCTATTTAAATACTGTGTTTTATATACCGTACCAAGAATTGGGAACAGTATTGGGAGAAAGAAAACACTGATGTTAATTATAAGTTTATATCAGTATAGTTTTCTATTACCAACACGAGAAGTTATAACATGAAGCATAAACGTAACGAAAGGACAATGTAAAAACAAACAATACAGAAACATTAATTCTGTGGTGAAGAAATACTACAATCAATTAGCACTGTACAGACGAGACAAAAATTGTGGAGACGAAGTCAGGTATGGGCATAAAAAACTCCGGTAGAGTTTAAAATGTTTAGAACGTTTAAGTAACGTATATGCACCATGATCCACTTTGTCTATTCAGTGCAATTTTAAAGAAAGGAATATAGATAGTAACGCAGTCGATGAAGATGTTCAAATCTAGTTTCAAAATCTGTGTGGACAGACTGGCAGAAATTCAATTATTTTAGCTCTCGAGTGATTTCCTTCGTTAAATCTCAGCCAATAACAGAATTATGAACATGCTTTTTAAATTTACTGACTGAAAACGCGGTAATTTTATCGTTTTCTCCCCGTTGTCCAATAACTATTGTGTGCAGTGTTGTAAAAATCGATCAATCAACAATTTGTGCTCCAGCAACTTCGACAACAGTTCCCGCCATGTGCAATCACCATTAACTTCTTTTCACCTGCTGGTTGTTGTTATGAACTTAACCTGTCAAAATCAAGTAGCGTTAATTAAATTTATTTAATCGTTTTTTAAATTATTTTGTGGAAAAATCGAATTTTGATTTTCTAGTTGTAAAATTGTAGTTTCTAGTTTGTTTACTGGTGAACTTTTGACCTACTTTTACTCAATTAAATTGTTTATATCTGGAATGTAGAACACACTAAATGCTATTTTATCAAAGAGGTTGCCTACAATAATTTCCATTATATGCTGTGGGAGACATTTGGTAACTTTAACAGATAATACTTTAGGAATCCATACCGAAAAAGGTTCTATTGTTCTAACGCAACATTATTTTATGAGAAATAAAAAATCACTTAATCTATTAACTGTAATTATAATTCGTTTCTTATAATAATTTTCATACTTGGTCAGATTTTCAAATCCTCATATATAAAGTTACTTGAACACTCTGTAAACTGTAAAAGAAGTATACATTTATGGATCACCACAACATCCAGATGCCAAACCTTTTTGTCTGTATAGCGTAAAAACGTAACCTAATCCTTGTTTTAAACTCTGTTTTACAGTATACTATATTTTATGTTCATTTTCAATTCAGATGTTAAGTTTTACATAAACAAATTGAGCGTTCAGAACTTTTGATTTGATAGAATTGGTGTTAATAATTAGGCTTATCCAGCAGTATCTTCAGAGGGCGGGTTTGGCTGAATGGGTTTTCAATTAACAAAGACAAATTTACCTCCGCAGAGAGTAAAACGTATATCGATTACTATTAAAGTATACTTTTGCACTTATCATACATCCTGGAACAGGAAAAAAATTCCTCATTAATTTCCTGATAAAAAAATATTTGAATAATTGATCACGTGCCATGGATCACAATGTTGAGTAATGGCATACAGTTTATTGATGTTTAAATAATATTTGAAATAAAACAAAAGCGCATATTAAAAGGCCATGAATATACTTCAAGAGCTGAAATTACATGTAGCTAATAACGATTTTGGAAAAAATAATCATGAAATATTATGTATACAGTGAATTAAGAATGTATTTCCTAGAAAATACTTCCATAAGAACTGCAGGTGTCGTCTGTCTTGACGGCTGGTGAACAGAAGAGCGCCCAGTCAGCTAAGCTGAGTTTCGGTTATCTATAGCAGTTATCTATAGAGAATTTATATACATCGATATCTCATAACTATTTTTACGAAATTTTGATAAACCCTTAAATATTCTGAAAAATAAATAACATTGATTTAATACTGTACCTCCTATACACGAACACATTATCCTTAATAAAAGACAGGGACCCAATCCTATTACTGGAAAAGTGTTATATAACTAAAAGTAAATATAAATGGTATTTATAATTTGGTATTACATAATGAAAATAAAATTAATCATACAAAATTTAAAATTTTATAAATAATAAACTTTTAACGTATAAAACTATTACTATTAAAACTAGATCTCTCTCTATTCAAAGAGCTAATACAGAATTCTAAAGATGCAAAATGAATACAGGTATTAGGTTGATTAAATGTATATAGGAGGAAGAATCTAAAAGAATGTTAAATTTACTATAATTAAAAGCTTCAGTTTGCTTTCAATCAGGTATTAAACAAACATCTTCTCCTCTGGTTATTTGCTTTCATCTCCAATATGAATGGCATCCTTTTGTCACGTACTCTCTTTAGAATTGTTCTTAAAATACAAACGAGTAAACAGTTTTCCTTATGATTTTGTAACTAAGGACTTACCTTACACGTGAAAAGTAGTAAGTATCACGATATATTATTTATTCAAATTCAGTAACTTGTGATGAAATAAGAACTAAGGATATGTATGTACATACATACAATACACATTGTATACATACATATTGTATATGTATGTATCTTCGAAAATATATACAAACCAAAAACTATTATTACATGCCCTTTGTAAACTTTTATCTCGTCGAGTGTAATTTAAAGATCGCCGATTGTGAGAGACGTGTATTTACAGTCTTAAAACGCAATGATTCATAAAAATTACTCGTTTCTAAGACATTAATACAAATTATACGCTCATTAAGAACCCCAACCATAATATAGAATATTTTACGTGCCTGTCTCGATGAGTTCGTACCCTCCGCAGTCCTGTGTCGTTAATACCTTAAGTCGTCCAATCTCATCAGGGAACCATCAATATATTTCATGGTATTTAGTATAGGTATTTTATTTATTATTTACAGAGATGAATACCAATAGAACGTTCAACCGGTACATATTTCACATATAAAATTCTTTGTGAATATACGAATATCTCGTACCTTCACGCTTGGCGTAGGCAAGCCCTAAACATCAAGTTTCCATGTTTTATTTGGATTTTAACAAGTCGTATTGGAAGTTTGTATAGTATTTTCATCCACATATACTTATAATGCTAGGCACACGTAATTAATATTTTTCCATAGTGGTGTTATTTATTATGTAAACTGTATATTGTTATTCTTCTTACCAGAAAATAAATAAAAATAAAGACATCTGGTTATAACCAAACTACCTAATTTATTGTCTCCTTTGAAATCATTATGTAACATTAGTGCTAGAGGGAAATATCTAAATAATGTATTAATATAATTCCCAGCTAACATGAATATTTCATAATTCTTTTTTCTCTATTCTATGATTTCAAAATTAACGTATCCAGATGTTATGACTATATAATACTTACAAACTTATGACAACCGCAAAGACAATATTATTTTCAAAGACAACCTCATTTAGTTATATAAATATTATATGAGAAAAATGCAATGTTGGGATAGAAATTTTAATATTCTTATTCAATTTAAAACTGTAAGGTCATAATCTTGTTTAGTTTGTTTTACTGTTGTGCAACATTTACCAATTAAGAAACCAAGCATCCTACTGTAAAGTACAATCGTGTAGCGCTGATGGCAGGTGCTCATACTTCAATTTAATTCACCGTCTAGAATAAATCCTATTTAATTAAACTAAACTTTAGTTTTGAGTGTTTGTATGACAATCCACTTAATATACATTACCTTATATGTTTTTGATACTGTAGCTCAAACCCAATTTCTTGAATTATTTAAAACGGTGGGAACATTTGACTATGTTTGACTTTATTAAAATGAATTTTATACAGATAAAGCACTATGTACATCCCTACACATGTTTTATTCTGAAAGATACACTTTAAATTAAATATTTGTAATTCGATGATTTTCTTAGACATTTTTAGAGGCAGAACTTATCTTCCAGTTGGCATGAAATTATATAATTCGACTTGCATGTTCATGTGAATATGATCAGGAGTAATTCATTGAGGAAATAGGAAAGAGTGTATGAAAAATTAAGATAGTGTTATTTTTACCTCTTTATCTGAAAGTTATGTGTAATGAAAACAGTATTTTACTATCACACCATTTAAACCTAAATATTTTTAAAGTAAATAGTTCAATGTAGGCATAATAACTTTAAAGCGGAGATGAAGACTACAAGCCATATGAAATAGCGTTTTCTATTTTAACATTTTCAGATGATAGGGTAGTTAAGAGCATACACAAGCAAGCAGATTGGTATCTAGTTTCTCAGATGTGAATAATTATTAAAAATACCTTCCCGAGAATGTATTTTTGATATGAGGTACATAAATATGGAACTATTTTTAAAATCTCTTATAAACTAATATAAAATGGTATATTTTTTATCCATTATTTTCAAAATTCACTGATAAGTTCTCCATAAATTTGTTGTGTTCAAGGATTCAACATTCATTCAAAAGTAGGAATGTGGAACCAAGCTGTTTCTATATCGCCATCTACTACCAAGTAGAGTACAAAATATCCAAATTCCCTGAATTCTGCCTAGCCTAGGATAATATCCTAATAGAACTAAAATGTTATCGCCCACATCTAAACGCCAATGTTAGATAAGTTTCGATCGCATTTTCACAGATTTATTAGATTTCTAGTACTGATATATTTTATTTTTATTATATTTTTAAGTCTTGAATTCTTAGATCCTTGGTTCTTATACATCCACCCAGCTAACGGGATCATACTCAGCCGGTGCCATAAATTTGTATTCTTGTATACAAATTACAGTTTTAAATTTTTTTTAGATGTTTCTCAAGTCAGGTATATCTACTGTCCACAAAATTATATATGAGAATAGGTTTTATTTTATTTCAAACATTCAGTCAATCACGCGTTTTAGTTGTCAAAACCAATATCCTTTATTAAAAACAACGATCTCTGTAAAATTCTTTCAATACTGCAGAAAATGTATGGGAATAAAACATTTTTTTTATTCTGTACACCTCTTTATCGATTTTCTAATTCAGTAAATATTTACCTTGAATAACGAATGATAATAGTCTACATGACCAATAATCAGTTCAAAAAGCAAAACGAAATAATACATGACCTAAAACTAAGAAGTCAGAAATATTTCAACCATTACTGGCAGGTTATTAGTGGGTTATAAAATATCCACACCATCTAAACTAACATTCATCTCAACTACTGGAATGTATTTTTATTCGAACATTCATTCAAAAAACTTATCACGCGAGACAGTCGTTACAACCATTATTCTTTATTTCAAATGAATCGTCTCTAAAAATATTTTATTATTTCAAGTATTGGCGATAATAAAACGGTTTATGGTATACTATACAGTTCCCCTATCGATTTTCCAATTTAGTACATTTATACCTTTTACAAAGACTAATAATGGTGTACATGAACAATAATTCACGTAACGACCGATAATCGGTTGTCAACGAGAAATTTTAACTGTAATAGAACACAATAATCCTACGTCAAGGTTGGAGTATAATTGGTTATATTATTGTTGTAACATGCCAACATTATAATCGGTACAGCAGTAATAGCCAGATAGCGCGCACGTATATCGTAAGTAGGCGACGGCACATTGCCATTATGTCGAAGCATTTTATTATTACAACACTGTTACTAGACTGTAGTATATCCATACATAATATATGAATGTAAAGTTCTTTTTTATTAATATTTTATAATAGCGCGGAAATAACAGACTTTCTAAATATATAAAAACATATTTATTTATTTCAGCGCCAGTGAAGTTTATTACACTAGAAGCTGGCATAATTGTATTTCACTTTGTCTCTCTTTCTGCATGATATTTTGAAAATTAAGTAACCAATAGACTTCAAATGTTGCATAAAGCTTTAATTCTATATAGGAAAACTGAGTTTTATAATGATCCATGCCAGTCAGTGCGATGTAACTGAGTGTTAGCGAATATTTGTACATTTATCTTATGGGTAAAAAGAAATTTGCAGAGTAATTTACCTTTTTAACAAACTGAGTAGTATCGTATATCATTTTTTTCATTTAGTCTAATAAAACGGAGTATATACTTTGAAATGCATCCTCAGCGAAGCCTGATAAATACAAAAAGACAAATAAATCAAATATCTACGTTATATAAACGACAATAGCAGAATAAATAATTATATGAACAAACTGTGTGTATCCACAGTGTTAATATGTGGTCTTAACTACTAAATTTTATTTCCAGACTAAAAATTAAAGTGGAAAGTCAATGTTGAATGTCGATAACAAGCTCTTTACTTACAGCGTACTTTTTCCTTTTAGTATCTTCTCTAACTCAAGGGGACATTTATTATTTGTACACTGTTATTAAAACTAATATAATAGAACAAATATATTAATTTATGATAAAGGAAGAAATTTTATGAAATATTTCATCCATACGCTTTGCATGAAACTCAAAACAGACAAAAATGAGTTGCGTGTACCGCGTAATGACGTCCAACATGTAATGTGGCTGAACGTTATTCTTTAGCTTAACCGGGTAGCCTAAAACTTTTCTCGTCACTATTTGTTATATTAAATCTATCTCTTCGTATGACATGATTTCCAAGCAATGATGAACAATGTTATACTTTACCACAAACTTATTTTTCGTAATAGGTATTAGTTCCATAACACTTACATTATGAAATCTTTGCTTAAGGGAAAAGGCGTTCTGATACAAACGCGGTTAAAGATTAAACAAGTCCCATTTAATGGTGCATATAGTTTAATACATAAAAGTTTTAAGCTTACTTTAAATTTAAAATAATTATCATGGCATCAGAGGTGTCTGCTGTTTAAAATTATTTATTTACTATTATGGTTTTAAAGATTGCTTTCTTAATTTTGTCTACGAAAAGATTAAAACTAATTTTAAAATTGAAAAATTTTGAAATTAAAATTATAAATAATCTAGATTTATGAGCTAACGTTTAAGAAATATAAAATTCGCTAACTAAATATTGACTCTAAACATAAAACACTGAATCAAAATTCCAACAACCAAACGCTCTAAATCCATCAGTGCTAGTTTCCCTTTACTATAAATTACGTGCGTTATTGATATAATGTTTTGATTTTATATTGATATAAGTCCTGAAAAGAGAGCTGTAATAAAAAATTGAGGATATAAAAAGTCTAATATAAAATATTTGCTAGTTACAGATTGAAAGAGAAATTACCACTACATAAGTTTCTTAGTAAAACACTTTTTAACAGTAATAATATTGACATACTTGTACCAACAGAAAACCCAGGTGGAAGGCCTATCAAACTGACCAAGAGGCAATATTCCCGGCTATATACGTTTAAGGGAATTAGGCCGCAGAGTTTATGGCATGGTTACTTGTGTGGAACAAACACAGTGTCGTTGTTATTATTGTTGTAGCTAACATAATGTGTTTATCATCCACAAAATTTATATGGCTGTCAATGTGTTTATAATATATTATGTTTAAAGCTAAATCAATGTAGGCTAAGCACTTCTGTATTGCTTATATTTGCCAGTAGAATCTACACTAATAATACCAACAACCGATATTGCAACTCAAAGCAGAGCAATCCCAAAGTATGTTCAGGTCATGTACGGTACATTATTAACTGCAAATGTCAAGGTGTTGTTGAGCAAATATAACTAGATCAATATGTCTGGTTTACTGGGGAGTATTATAGTTGTTGGAGTGAGTGAGGCTCTCTGAAGCATTAAAGGTTGGTGAAGCTCGAACGTAAGGGAAACCGTTCAGGAAAGGTCATACGTCCGCTTTGACTAATGGAGGTTGAAGAAAAACGTCCTTTATTTCAAGGTGGAATGACTGATATCGTCCACTATACACTCTCTTGGTGATAAGGGTTTACCAAGCTTGAACCTAATGGAAACTGATCAGGAAATGTCATAGGTCCGCTTTGACTAATGGAGGTTGAAGAAAAACGTCCTTTATTTCAAGGTGGAATGACTGATATCGTCCACTATACACTCTCTTGGTGATAAGGGTTTACCAAGCTTGAACCTAATGGAAACTGATCAGGAAATGTCATAGGTCCGCTTTGACTAATGGAGGTTGAAGAAAAACGTCCTTTATTTCAAGGTGGAATGACTGATATCGTCCACTATACACTCTCTTGGTGATAAGGGTTTACCAAGCTTGAACCTAATGGAAACTGATCAGGAAATGTCAGAGGTTCGCTTTAAATAATGAAGGCTAGAGAAACAAGCCCTTTACCTCAAGATGGAATGACTGTGACACCGCCCATAACCTTCTCTCTTGGTGGCTTTTCCATCGGTTTTGGCAGAAGTCTGAATTCCCCCTTTTGTACTATAGTGGATATCATATCATACAGAAATATCGTAAAATTAGCAGCGCAGCAGATGTTACTTTAGAATCCTCTCCTACTGAAAGATGTTTTTAATGCGGAATTTAACGGAAATATTACGTAAAATACTCGATTGACGATGAAAATTACAAATTCCTAGCTGATTAGGCCAAACAGCAAACTGTATTTAGTCTCCGATAGAAAGATAACAGTGAATTTGTTCCGTGGCGGTGTGGATTTATGACTGATTTATGCTTTCGTTCCCGCGACGTTTGCAAAATAAAAGAGACAATATGTCTATGATATTTCTTGAATTCAAGGCTGCTTTGTTCTTGTAATATAATTGCATATAATAGTATTTTAAGATTATGGAATTATATAATCAATCATACATTTGGAAACAGACTTAGATAATTACCGCCAATCAATGTTGAAAGGAAATTTTGATGATACTCGAGACATTTGTTTGTTTACGGCAATTGCATAACTCTCTTATATTATAATTAATGAGTAATTACTCTACACTATTTGGTAATACCTGGAACTTCCAGTATAATCACTCGCGTAATACGTGCACGAGGATAATTGAAATAGAATTTAAACCTAACACGGTCGTGAGCTAATACAATTATCATCCCAGATTTGTAATTAAGTACTATTTACCTTAGTTAACAGATCTCTTATTATGTTTTGGCACTTAATTTTATTAATTAAATGGTTTCTATTTATGTTTGGCACATATGTTTCATACATATTTCATAATTTATGATTACGACCATGTAAAGTCGCTTCTTAATTTAACAAGCAAGGATACGCCATACCACGTGTCACCGAGGTTGTTTCAAAAATCCGAAATTTCAAGTCTATACCTACACGAATCACTATGTCACATGTTTAAATGTCATAAGATTATACGTTGCTCAGTTAGTAACGCTAAGCAATACCACATATAGGCCCATGTGCGATCATCAAATTATGTAGAAATTTAGACTCATGAAAAACATCTATGTCTGTATGGTTCGTTTTTAGGATGTCATGTATAAAAAGAGAAATAGAAGCAGACAGATAGAAAAGAAATTTTCCAGCGCCTTCGCTAACGCACGGTGGATAGTGGAGGCCTTGAATATCAGGGATTCCTGCTTACCCCTCATTTGTATTGCGCAGTTTATTTATCAGAGGTGATATCGGTATTGACATCATTTGATATAATTTATATATCAGTACCTCACCGTGAGGGGTTATCACTAGTCACATTCATCCCCTTAAGGTGCAAAACAAGTAAATTGTGTTTTAATTTATAAATGACTATCAATTTACACTGTTCATTATGATAAATAATAATGTCAGTTTTATAATTTTATATTATAAAAATATAATAATATCAATGTGTGTGTCTGTGTTTTACTTAATCACGTAAGGATTACTGGATCCGATTGTACTGAAGATTTTAATGTATTATTTTAAGGGGCATGGTACAAGTACAGGCATTTTCCTGTTTCCAAAATCATTCTGAAAGACGCTTTACTGGACTCTAAATTTGTGGAAATACCATCTTGGTCCCTAAATTTTCATCACAAGAAACTAATAGTATTGACTGAATAAGGCTGTTAAATGTAGTCACCTTTTCTGTGTAAACTTCTCTTAATGACGACCCAAACATGCTGTGGTTAAATAAATTAAACATTTCACATGCTTAATCAAACATTTTTAAAAAATTTAACCACTAAATTCAATTCGTTTACAGTTATAGCGAATGTATAAATAAAATTTAGAATTGTCATTAACGTTAATAAGTCCTGAAATCTTATGAGCACAGATTACATTTCCAAAATCAAACCACCCTTTCAATCCTTATATTAATTTCCTATACGACTATTATAATCTTAAATCTTGCTTCATCTGTGTTTGACATTAGTTTTGGACATCTTAATGTTGTATACATCACGAGAGCGCATTAAAACTCTCAAACTTATTTGACAGGAAATTATATAAAAAATAATAAAAATAAATCTTGATCCCCAGAACGTTTAATAACCAAAAAGTAGAAATTACAATGAAATATATTTCAAAATACAACTAAAGGCCGTACCAATGCGGTAAATTCACAGTTTTGGATTTTTACATTTATGAAAGATCCAGTAATTTCCTAACTACATCCCAAAATTAGTTTCTTCGCAACGAAAAATATGTATTTCGTTGTTTCCGAGTGAAAATGTCGCGCCTTATTATATATAACACGTTTTAATTTAATCTTTTTAATTTGATTGTAATGTATGTATAAATACAAACTTTTATTGTTACAGACGTCAATAATTATTATTTTACTATACACATTAATATTACATCTCTCAACGTCCACAATGAGGTTATTTCTTATAATTTTTGTAAACTAACAGGGTTGACTGTAGAAAACGTTGAGGCAATATTTAGCACAAGAACCATCTGTCATTTCCCACAGATCCTTACCTAAGAGGCTCTCAACCTAATTGTGTTGCTTATGATAATGAAATATGCTGTTAATGGAGAGTGCACAAAACTATCAAAATAAATTCTATAACCAGATAGTTAAATTACAACTCACGTTAGTTAAATATGCAAGTGAACAATATCAATACTTATTTTAGTTGATATTTGTCCAAATCTTAAATAGTAAAATCAGTTATACTTTAGGCAATATATAAAATATAGTGGATATGCCTTAATATGTATACACATATGAGAAATGGTAAAATAGACACATTTTATTTTTAATATATTTGTACATAAAGTATAGAAGACATTAATAAATCATTTGCATAAATATATTATATGATACTTATATGATTGTGGGATTGTTGTTTTTTTTTTTTGTTATTTAATTCAGGAATGGCGAACCGGGAGAGACATACAGTGAAAGAGAAAGACTATATACTATATCACCACTATTTTCCTAACGAACAAGAAGTGCCTATGGTACTTTTACTGGGGGAAAATGTAATAACTGTCAATTGAGAACACATTAATGACCTTGTAAGGTAAGAAACATGCACCGTGATACACCTTGCCTTAACCTAAGTATAATATTAAAAAAATAGTATTAGATAGTAACGTAGTAGATTGAAATCCAAAAGTGATGTCAAACACAGATAAAATATTTAAGATTATGAAAGATTTGTTTAAGACAATAATATAAAAATTGACAGGGTAGTCTCGTCATGGAAATTGTGACATCTGTGTTAGGAGATAAAGTGCACTAATATCCATTTCCACTTACAATGTGTTACATTGTTGGATTAACAACACATCAAAAAAATATGTAAAAAACATATAACACAAAAAAAATACAAACATAAACACACATACATACATATAAACATATGTATTTGTTATTTTATATGTATAAAATAAAAAAACTTTTAATAAATAAACGTATTTGAACTGTGAATTAGTATAATTATATTTATTGGTTACGCACTGTATCCTCCGATGGAGATACTCCAACATAAATAATTATAACCAGATGATTCTTCATTGATAAATAATAATATTTAAATTGAGTTGGTGTTCTGTCAAATGAAATAAATGATAGTCTAGCTATGGTAACGATTGTTTCTTATTAATCTTATTGTAATCTTCAATTGACAATTAGATCATTGATAAACTGTACTCTGCTATTTAATTACAGTTATCTTAATATAATTTATGGAAAGAGCAAATGTAATAATAGTGTTTTGAATCACTTTAACCAGTTTATAATTCCTGAATTTAACTTGAATTTATTATATATATACTGTATATATATATATATATATATATATATATATATATATATCACTGATATCTATATAGACTGTGTGTATATAGTAATCATTGTCAGGTGTGAAGCCACTTCTTGGTATTAATATGCTGCCTGTTGGCCCACCTACTAATATCGTTATACAATGGCACTGATTATAGATACGTAAAGGTAATGCGATACTGCAGCTGTTGTAATTGAACCATATTATGAGCAATATCCTGTTCACTTTAGGCAGAGCGGAACTGTGGATATTGTTGCCAAAGATATTTAACTGCTCTCTCTGTTAATGCCATGCGCTGTATTACTGTGAATTCCCTGATCATGGAATTACACTGATAAATTTAGCCCACACTTCATTTATGTATTAAGTGGCATACAACATTCATGCTTTATTTGTATTTATATTGTTGTAATTAAAACTTTAAGTGAAGAATTATGATTCTTTAAAATTTATCAGTCATGCACATTAAAATTACAAGCAACCAAGTGTTGAAAAAATTGTATAACTATGTAGACAGTCAATTTACGCTGATACATCCCGTTATATCATTTTTTCTTTGAAAGTTCCCCAAAATTCACATAATTACATTTTAAGTTTATATTTACCAATGCGTAAGTAACATTTCAAATATTCCCCATTTCGAAAGTTATTTGCTTAGTTTAGAAAAAAAAATAAAATGTAAGATTGATACAGTGCTAAAACAAGTAAACCCTGAGCAGGTTTTGGACAAGTTTAGTTCTGTAAATTTAAAACAATTGTATTCCATTACAAAAACAAATGTTTTGATTAGTCGAGAGGTCTAAAACGTATTGACCAATTGGAAAACTAGTTGGCTACATGTGATGTAATGCTAGAACAAAACTACTGGAGAGCTCTGCTTGCTCTCTAGTAGAGTCTAGCCTTGTAACTTGAGAATTGGTCTGGATTGAAAGAACTAAAAACTAGCGTAAAATAATCATCATAAGTCTCATCTCAAGAAAGAGACTAACATAGGTATGGTAAATATATTTATTACCAAGGTTTCGAAACTTAGACCTAATAATTGTTAATAAGAATAGTATTCATGTGGAATTAATTAACGGGTATAACTTATTAATTGAATTTACTAAATAAAAGCTGTATGGACGTAGAGTATAAAAAATTTAATGAGTTTGTAATACGATTTGACCAAGGCAATCAATTTACCAACCGCTTAGAAACTTCTAAAGTGTAATACAAATCCAACCTTTTGCTTCCACTTTCTTCGGTTAAAGGGAGAGACTATATCCTCCATCAGCTCGCTATCAAACTTTTCAAATTACCTTTGATAACCAGAAGTTATAGCAATTGCATTACTAAACTTAGTTTCTTTAGCTGCCTGTGTAATCTTAGGGCTTTAGATAACCAGAAGCCATATCACTGAGTTTCACATGATCCTATGTAACAATACAAATCCACAATGTCGAAATTATATCCACGTAAAGAAGTGTAGCATTATTAAAAAAAGAAATGCCAGAAAATCAGCGAAATTTCCTAGGAAATTTTTTTCACCAAATAATGCAAACACCTAATGCAATGTTACTTCGTTTAGCAGCACACCATTCCCCTCCATGGTAAAATACAAATTCTAGAAGAAGAGGATATGCATAGGACACAAAACCTTAATGACCAAATCTGTAGTAAGACTATCTGGTGTAATAAAATCAAATATAATATGGTGACCTTTGAATAAAGGTCAGTGGGTGTAAATTGTAATGGAAGAGATTGAGTATTAAGATATTGCTTATTTTCAAAGGCAGATCTTCTAGCTGTAAATAAAAAGTTGTAAATGCTCCTATACCACTTACAATTAATGTAAGGAAAACTCATCACTATTTTTAAGAAAATTTCATTGGTTTGGTATCTTAATATTCCAGCAAACAAAAGGTACAATGCCTTGCAAAAGTTTTTTTTTATTACGATAATGTATATTTAACTTAATCACTTTAGTATATAAACCAAATATATCTGATCCTATATGTATTATGATAACTAAAAATTCTCTTCAAATGAAACTGTGGTGTCTCTTTCCTCACCCCCTTGCAAGCAATATAATACAGAAAGCATCAATTAAATAAAAAGTATTAAACTATGGGATTATTCAGTACCTGGTCATATTCAGGTTGGTCTAACCAAAATAAAGTTATAAAAATTCTGCTTTATCGAAGCCTGTTACGCGAATCCTATCACAGATTAACAATGCTCCCACCTTATTATAGTTTACTGCACAAAGGTTATTTTTCTATAGACATAAAGTAAATACATAAAGTTTCTTTACTTTTAAAATAGCTATTGATATTAGTATTTAAAGCTGTAACTCTATGTTACACAGTTTCATTTTTCTAGACCTTTATATGTACAGTAGAAATGTTTTGAACATAACAGGATTTCGGACATTTTTCAATATTAAATGCTTCAAAAAAAGACTATGGATTCGATTATTGGATATATACCTTAGTGTATCAAAAAAATAGACATTTGTTTAAGCAAGTAAAAATCAAAACATGGCGATTATCTTAAAAGAGTATTTGGTAATTGGATCAGAAAAAGGCTCTATTTTTATAAATACTATTTTAGTTGTTGCTTATTTATACTTTGTTCAGCTCACCTCATAATTTGATTTTTATGTTAGCGTTTAATGCATAAAAAATTGGGTAGTTTCCAAAACTTTTAAGAAGCATATTATTCTACTTTTAACACCTAATATTGTTAGAAACCCAGACACCTACAAGTTACTCATTGCCAATCATAGTCTTTTTTAATAGAATCGTGTTATTGTCATATTACGTAGTTTTATATCGCAAATCTTACTTACAATTACAATTATTTTTACAGGACAGGGTTATATACTAATAGATAACGTCTAACTACAAGACTAGGTTACGGATATATCTATAATTTAAGTTTCTAAGGTTACCTATAATTCTTTAATAAATTAAACCCAATACTTTCAGTTTAATGACACATCACTAATTTTTCCGTAAGCAATATGTTCAACTCCATATGTCAATTCCATATGCTCTTCATCAATATTGATCACAGGTATATCTGTCAAAGGCCTAATTACCTCAATCATCTGCACATGCCATGCGAACACCGTGACGTGCCACCTACTGCTTCCTTAGATCACGTCAAATCCACTGTCTCTGAAGGAACGCATCCCACTAAACTCATATTTAGACTTTCGACTTGTTCGATGTCAATAAATTGCAATGTTATTTATAGGTAAATTGAAATGATGCAGTACAACTGACGTTTCTGTCATAGTGTTTTTCGTTGAAAGAGAAATACTTTTGTTAGATGATTGACATACCGAGGTAGTATTGAGAATATTAGTAATGGAAAATAATGTTATATGAATTTTATATTTTATACGACTCTCCTCACCGTAGATTTAGCTTTTGTTTGAAAGATATTTGATCCGCTACAGGAGATTTAGTGAAATAAAATGTGTCTACTTAAATATACAAAGCGTTATATAATTTATTTACGGTACCAAAATAATAATATTAAAGCACATCTCTGGAAACGTGGTTTTGTTTACAATGTGTTAGTAATTCGTTTTCAGCGTAACCAAAATAGCCTTAGAAACTCTGATATGATGTGATATTTATTATTTATTATGAAAATTATCTAGATTTCAATTTCAAAATAGGAAATTCTTTTGATCTATAATAAGGCTACTACACAAAGTGTTACAAGTACATTTAACTTATTAAATGCAGTCATTGAAGTCCACTTATTTTCCCCTAATACAATTCATAATATATAGCTTCACTTAAGTCAAAGAAATATTGCAATTGAATAATATCTGTCACGATGTTGAAGAGATACTGCCACTTTCTTTAATATCAGCAAAAATTGGTAAAAATAAAAGATATTATACCGTGTCAGTTTGAATAAAAACTGGATAGTATTATACGTAATATGTATCTTGACAGTGAAAAATTTCTGTAGTGTGCTTTTAGAATTCCCAAAAAAACTAACGGCATAACGAGAATTAAGATAATGACATTGTAATTATATGGTTACAGCAAAATGATACCTGAGGGGCTGTAATCCCAACCAGATAACATAATGTAAATGCTGATCTACCACTTTAAACCGTAGAAAAGAATGTTCCTAATCAGTCCATTATCAAGTGATGGGAGTAGATCAGAATAAATATTCGATTGCTTTAGTTATAAAAATATAATCACTTTAAATGGGAGGTAAGGTTAATGATCGAGTGAATACATAGTTAAAGCAATTGACGAGTTACACAAGGACTTAACTGTACGAGTGTACAGCTTTTTATGTGTAACCAACAGCGCATTGTACAATGTAACAGTCAATATTTACAATACACTATGAAGATTGTTCATTTTACTTCTGTTTGCATCACTTTATTACAAAACTACTATTTCCCGGTGTAATGTTTATGTTAACTATTTTCAATCTCCTTTTAAATGTTTATGTGTTAACAAGGTTGAACTAAATCAATTTTCAAGTGCTAAGTCCATAGTTATAAAGAAGAAAGATGGATAGAATTTTCTCAGTACCACTATTTAAAATGCGCCAACTGAAAATAAAATATTTAGAATTCTCTGGCATTTCCGATTTCCACTATGCAAACAAGCCTTTCTTACCTGGTTATTGTGCAGCATAGTTTTTTGTTATTGATTGTATCTTTAAACCTTAAACTTTAAATCTATCAAATTAAATGTATTAATTACCGCGTAATGATATATTTAGAATTACATACATAGAAAATAACCCGTATATTCACTGTCTCTAGAAATTATAAACCAGACAATAAAATGTCTTGATAACGCAGTGTTCGTTAATCACTAAGAAAAACTGATGATTTATCTTACAAGATTATTAGAATATATAAGCCGTAATCTTTTTAAGGAAGCGTCAATTATATACACCGTAATTTAATATAAATCTTTCTGATCTTGATGTGTTAATGATATTCGAGAACTTTCAGAGGTACTTGTAAAAACCCATTTCACTCTACGAATTCAGAGCCCTATCCGAGAACTTAAATTAAAATTGTTCAAGAGATTATCTTTCAGTGACTATCAATTACTTCAGAATTGTTTGGCATGTCATTTAAAAAGAATATTATCATAATATTTTTGTTTTTCGAAATTAAATGCGAAGCCATTGTTAACTGATAGTAGTAAAGACACTCTTTTTTGAACTATTCACTTGATACGGACATCTAGAGTTAATTTATTTTTGTCACCAATGTTTCGTTACATAATCAAAGCCAAAGGATCTTCAGTCCACAAAACAATGGTACATGTGCTAAGTGCGATACATTCAATAATCTATAATGAAAATATGACTCACCAATGTTTTTCTCATGCACTAATGTGAAAGGTAACAACAGTAAGAAGATTCTGAAAGGCTTGCTAGTTTCTTCTGAACCTGAGTTTCCCTCTATCAATTCCGAGTAGAACATGCTAGTAACAAAGGTGAAAGCTAATTGTTATAATAAACGAGCTAAGTGATTGAGTGGAATGTTGTCCAAAGGGAGAGCACTACAACCTATAGCAACCTATTTCATGGTTATTGAGGAGGTTTGCATTGTACAGTTGAAGATCAACTCGAAATAGTGGAGATTATTTTTTTAACTTCATCAGTCAACTGTTTTTATATATTCGATAACACATAATGTAATATTGTTTTGAGGATATGCTATTTCTTGATTTAAACAAAATTCTAAATATTAAAGAGTTGCAGCTTTACCTTGTGGGTAACGCCAAAAAAATCTAGATTATTAATCTGTGCAAATGTTATTTTGTACTTCGAATTAGAAACATTTCTTTTAAAATATTTACTGTTTCTTTGGTATTGAGGCCAATACTATTTTAATCACTTATTTGGTGCTGTTTTAATAATGGTTAAAACGTACCAGGCCCTCATATAATAGTATTATTAGTATAATATAGCATAGTACATTAGATTTCTATTTTCCAGTAGCCAATGTTTCTCTTTTCAATTGTTATTGTATTCCACCATACATTGAAAATATATATTTTGGAATAAATACCGGATAATAATGAATACTACAATTTATGTGCGTCACTTTTTGGTATTGTCAACATTTTGTAAAAGTATTATATTTCTCCTTATGATCAATGAAATCAGACTAGTAATGTGCTGATAAATGTACTCATTGATTTTGTTGTTTTTTTACACTTCAATTCTAGAAGTTATCGTGTATCATGTATTTTTTACCTTAATTTTACATTGATAACAAATTATCCTATATTAATAAACATAATAAGTTAATAATACCTAGAAATGTCCATAGACATATAAATTCTAAATTTATTACTCTTCCATTAACCACCTGCAAACCAGTTTTTAAATATCCAAAAATTATTTTCATTAAAAATATAATTTGGTGGACTGTCAAATAGGCAAGGAACAAGATATTTGGCCAATAATTTACCGAAAGTATTTGTATTCTATCGTTAATTAATTTTAAAATCCCACGATATACGAATCACCCTAAATAATTAAAATGTATTGCAACGAAATAGAAGTATCTTTACAGTTTCAATAAAATTGGAAAAGCTATGGTAATACCCATATGTATAGATTTGAGTAAGTCAATACATTTTCTTTAATTTAAAAGGTGGAGGGTTTTAATACCTAAATACGGTTGTCCTTTCAGTAATCAAATAAAGTCCTGCGAAAAAACGTATGGCATATCAAATGTTTAACTCTGTAATCAATTTAAATCTCAAAATTAGCAAATTATGGATTTCTTATGGAGAATTGGAATATATGTAAATGATATGCAATATTACATGGGTATATGTAAACAATTTTTTTTAATTTACTATGTCTATAATTCGTTAATTACTTTTAAATCAATTTAACAATGCAACGTCTCCAAAGTTTTTTCCGATAGTAATCTTCTGAGTAGGTACTTGTAAATCAATCTCTATATTGTAAGTAACATTCAGAGTCTGTACTACCTCATTGCGGTGAAGCAGGTAGACTATATATCAAGGAAACTTTATAGCCTCCAGAGTCTGCTGTGCATCAACCTTATCTAACGGAAATTCGCAAATCTATCAAGTTTTCAACATCTCATTTTTCTGTCCCTTTCTGTCGAATAGAGAGTGCTTCTCTTTAACTTGGTATTACACTCATTGAGACATTACAACTTACACACAATTGTTGATTCACTACCTGAAAATATATAAGAACTTCTAATGGCTTTGGAATGACAGTGACGACGGAATTACATTTCTACTAAATCACAGGTGTAGTGAATAAATCTTAAAAATATAGTCACATTGTTAACATTCTAAACTTACTATTTTTTTTTAAATAACTGTATTTACAATAAAAACCACATGTGATTTGTTCAAACATTTATATGCAGCAATATGTATAGTAATACGGAAATGGAACTGCAATAGATATTAGTAATGTCATTGTGTTGGCTTCGTTAAAGCTTTTTTTCATTAAATACTAATAATCTATTAATATAACTGGAAATTTCGTAGCAACGGAGTATTGTACAGTGTTAAGGGTAGGTATTGGTATTATGCATACATAGAAGCTGAGTAATATATCTATGAATTTATAACTAACCGCAATAAATACAAATGATTAGCATTGTAATACATACATAATTCTACAATATACAAGAGGTAATAATTATTTCAACTCCACATTTAATGATTTCAATAGTAATGGTTTACTAAGATACGTAGTATATGTATTAAATCGAATCACTTTATTTATCAGTCTTTAAACTATACTGGTTTATTACATTCCTTATTATTTTATCGTATTAAAAATGTGTAACATGTTGAGAGTAAGGACTAAAACTTATTTTAGGGGTGTCAAAAGCAGCCGAATATACCACCTACCGAAATTAAAAGTACTTTTGTGTGAAAAAGTTCATTGTTTAGAACGTTTAAGATGGATGTGCGTTATTTCTGACAGCTAAACGTGTATAAACAAATGTTTTTATTTAAAACTGTTCTCTCTGTGTATGCCTACACACTCTAACAAATTCGTGTAATCAGGGTGAAGAGACGTCAAATCAAGCTGTTTTCAATTTCCATGAAAGCTGAACCAATACAATCTCGTTCACCGAGACCCACGGGCATTTACACACAATACAGACACTGCATGCTGTAACTGGCGAACCCTTTTTGTGAGCCTATGAGAAAGAAACGGAACCTTGCTTATTTTTACGGGAAGTTGCTGAAAAAACTCAATAATATGTACATGTTGAACAAGCGAAATCAAATACATTTTAAGATAATTACTATTAGTGATAAATTATGATAAAGATTAGTTTGTTTTAAAGGAATAAAGCATATGTACAACTGACACTGATCAATCTAAATAAAATGATCAAAACCAACCCCAAGTTTTGTACCTGATTTTCCTAATGCTTGTAAACGAATATGATAAATTTTCTTTTCTGTGTGTAGAGGAAATTTTCATGCCAAATTTAATGAACGTTTAAGAGAATGTTTATCACTTCAAAACTAACTTTAATGGAAACGTATTTCTCACATATTCCTGAAAGGAATCAAATAAAATATGATATATTTAAAGAGTGTATATTCCTTTCAGATAATCAAATTAGGTATATTTTCACTAGGATCTATCGAGGATTGCAAAAAAGGCTTATTTATTCATTTTCAAAAGCCTTTCTTACCTGGTTATTGTGCAGCATAGTTTTTTGTTATTGATTGTATCTTTAAACCTTAAACTTTAAATCTATCAAATTAAATTGATTAATTACCGCGTAATGATATATTTAGAATTGCACACATAAAACATAATCCGTATTTTCACTGTCTCTAGAAATTATAAACCAGACAATAAAATGTCTTGATAACTTGATATTTAAATATTTTTTTTACTTAGGTCAAGAAACTGAGAAACCTCCCATTGCACCTTTGAGCTGCTACTTGAGTAAAAGGTTACTTTGAATTGGATTAATTCATGAGGAAGTATTTTGGGAATTAATCTAAGCCATGTTTCTTTAGAAGGCCAGTTTTGAATCAGCCCCTCCAGTCAAAGCGGCCAGGGAAGACACGCCCTTATGATTACGCTGGCAAATGCCTTTAACATTTAGGCAGCCCCACCAACTCCAACAATTATCCTCAGCACTAGATTGGAACAATACACTTGCACCGCAATATCTCAACAATTGCGCTCAGTGATGTGCTGCTCTTGGATATCCATAAGGTTGTCCAGATTTAAGGGGTTGGTTTTTTTATGTAACCAGTGTAGAATAAATTTAAAGGTATAAACCAGCCAGAGTTCAATTCTTCTGGCGCAGCTCTACTGGTTGGTTTCTGGTTAATATCTAAACATTTGGTTCGATATATTTAATGGAAATGAAAAATGTATGTCTCAATTTGTTTCATCATGCTAAAGGAGCACAAAAATATGTTTAGTTATGTTTTTAGTTTTTTATTTCATGACTAGCGCATGTGTTAAATATTTTAATAATAATAATTACTACAAACATCAAAATAGGATATTTAATCAATTAATTTTAACTGAAGAGGTCTGATTATAAAGTAAAAGTACAAACCACAAGTATTATATCTATTGTGATTAAGCTACAACCTAAGATGAACCGTCACGAAACCCATATTTTCAGCTGGTGATTTATAGGATTTACGATCACCCATAAACTTCACCGGGGCACATTCTCTTGCTTATACGAGAATTGAGGTTAAGGAAATGAGAATTAGTATACTGTTTGGTTGTTGGATGTTAAAAGTAAACAGTAATTCTCATGTTTTTCTTCTTATTTTTATTGTACTATTTAAATTATGATTGTATATAACTAATGTTATTAAGAATTCAGTCATTACCTGTATACTAATTTATTTTATAAATTATTGTGGTAGATTTCACTGCATGTAATACAAAATGAGAATGTCACAGGAGAGAAAGACAACTGGTTGCTGTCCTGTTAGGTAAGTGTATGTGAAAACGTATGTGTTATCATTTATTATATTTTTTTATAATAACTATCCTGGAATATTTCTATCCTTGGAATATCAGTACAATGATTATACCTTCAAAATAAAAAACTCTCTCAAAATTGATAAACTACTTTTCATAAATTACCATAAATCTTTAAACGTTTTTATCAGTTTAATATACTTCATGGTGTTCAAAAATAAACTAAACAGTCACAGATCAATGAGTTTCTAATAGTAATCTCAATCCTTTAGAAACCCTATTCGTTTGATTAAGTACGTGATTAAATCAACCAATAGTGTCCTAAAAACGGAATTCGGGACTGGATTTGGAAAAATTATTTTTTTACTTAGGATTTAAAAAAATATAAGGTTATCATTTTTTCTACGTTGCAATATACAAAATGTAAGGGGTTAATCATCAGTTTTGGTATTTTCACTAATGTAACATTTTATAAGATTTAGAAGCCTATTTTCATAACCATAATTCAATATATATCTAGTTGTTTATTTTTATCTTAAGAGTTTAATATTTTAATGCATCCTGATAATTTATATCTACAATAATTATATACATAAAATATTCAGTTCGTAATATTCTCCATTTTGTAATCATCCAGCAATGATTACTCACCCTCTCACCGTAAATAAGGATTTCAAATACATAAATCTGTCATTTTTGATTAAAGATACATGTGATTTCTTGGAAATATATTGCATATGTTGATTTCTTACATCTATGGATCTAGAGAATACAAGATTCTTAATATTCAATAAACATTTTGATCCAGCTTTATTTGCTGTACAGCATAAAATACTTTATATAAAGTACTTGCATCTTGTTTGTATTACATATTAGGCTATTTCTACTTTCAATGGACAATCAGGCATAATTAATTGACTCATAAATATACCCAAACAAATTTTTTTATACACACAGGAATTAACGTATCAAGAATGTATACTTTAGCTCAACGATTTGAGTAATTTTTCATTAGAAGAAATTCTTAAGTTAGGATTTTATTGGAAATAAGTATAGAATAATACTTGGTTTTTTTCTTTAAACCAATTTAAATTAAACTATAAACGACTTATTAAGTATATTTACCTAAATTCATGAAATTATAATAAATGTATCCGAATGCCAAATACCCGAGAGAAGAATATTGATTAAATACCAAAACCTGTTACGAATTGATTTAAAACATTAATAATAACATAAAAAAGTAGAATAATAGGAGTTTGTTTCATACAAACAGTATTGGCACGTTTAAACTCATCGACTCCTACATGTGAAGTTGGTGGGAGCAATATTTCACGTTCCACACGATCATTACTTACACAACGGTATGCAGTTCATACAGCTACATTACAGATCTTTAGTTGTGATCCTCTAGGCTTTAGAGGTGGAAGACCTTCATACTCTAAAACGATGACAATCTTTAAAAAGATAAGATCCACGAAAAGTATTCTTGCTCAACAAATGTCAATGTCAATGCAAATTATCTGAATTTATTTTACAACAGAAATAGGCAAGTGCCTTATGTCTACTTTTACTTATACGAAACTTTTCATTTTTATAAATTTTTATACATGACAAACTTACATACTCTATTTTATATTTAGGATAGAATTTTGCTTCAATGTGCATTTGCACACTTTGTCTGTTCAAAAATACACGATCATGAACTCTCTGATAAATACTAATCTGTAAGTAACACTCTGAGGAGTCAAAAGAAAATTGTTAATATAAGCATAGGTTGTTATTAGATGCTTACAATTATAACTTACAAAACCATTACTTACATGTTCCTCTTTTATCTGAACTCACTGCCGTTGTAGCTGTAGTTGGGGAATTAGAATTACGATTATTAACTGTTGAAAGCTAGTAACATAAGTAGCTATTAATTATCAAAAAACGCTACTTTCTTTTATAAGACAAAACTACTCGGATAAACTTCAAACAGACAGTCAAATTTCTTCATTTCTTACATGTCTATATAATAATAGATAATAAAATGTGTATATCTTTAATTCATTATTATTATCTTTGTTGTTAAAACAACGTACTCTTTGTATAAATTTGAAAATTTAATGTACCTTATTAGGTTCAACATTATAATGCTTGCATAATGTCGCTTTTTCGCTTTCAATATTCCTTTAAATATCAACTTATCAGTTTTAGTAACATTTTTAAGTTAAAAAGTTACCTAGTGCTTGAAAAAGAATTATTAACATATCGACTATATGTATAATCAATGCAGAAGTGTTAATTCTTGTTAGTGCCTGACGTAAACGATTAAAGGATTGCTTCATTTGACTTCGTTATATGTAACAACTAGAGTGGAGGAAGTATATGTAACACTCCACAGTGTGGCTATATGTGTTACAATGTCTCACGTTAAAATTTCATACGATTATACTCACTTTACATACACATTTATTTATTCTGCAATTTTCACGTTACTATCATGGTGACCCATTGAAAAAATATAAAGATGTTTACTAACGCTCAACCAATTCCGCTTATATATGAATGAAGTTTCGTGTAAAGTTTGAAGTCTATAATGTTTTTGTGCAGACAGACTGATAAACAGTAGTGAAACCTCACCCAACATTTCGATTATTTGAAACCTATAAATTATGATCAAATCATCAAAGCTAAACTAGAAAAGAGTCTTACGTCTAGTATACACCTGAACGTCCAACACCACCGTCAGAAAAAAATCACAAATGATATACCTGCACAATACAGGTGTACTGAACAAATCATACTGAGCATAACAATGAGTGTGAGAAACATACATACATCATTAAACATATATAAATAGGTGTCAGACATTTAGGTAGACCTTTCATTAATTCGTAGTGTTATTAATCAGTTCGTACACGTCTTAAAATAATGGCGCACAAAAAAACAGGTTATAAAAAAACTGAGATATCATATTGTATGTTATTTCAAAGCCTACAATTGTTTTATCGATAAGGCTATTTTTTTGTAATTTTCACTGGACACAACAACTTACAAGCATAAAGAAGAACAATCAACAGTTTGAACTGTAACAATAGAGAGAACAAAACGTCTCGCCTACTTCCACCACTTGTGTATCGCTGATGAAACTCTCACGTGTAAATTTGAAAACAAACTGCCTTACAATGCTTCTGTTGGATTCTGAAAATTGCTGTATTTTTGTTTAGAAAATAAAACTTATGTATTGCTTATTTGCTTTTCTTTTATATAAATAAATGACGAAAAGTATATTTAGCATGAATATATTTTTAATATTATTTGTTGCAACCACACAAAACATTAAAATAAATATTGAAAATAAGATTACGAACTATAATTCAGAATTTATCAAGTTCCAGGTTTATAATATTAATTAAAACTATACTTATAAATAAACTATAATACTATTTTAGATGAAATCGTATTACATCCACATTTTATAAATATAAAATATAAAGATCACAGTCTCTTTATACTTTATATTTTTTACAACAGACTTCACTGAGGTTTTGTAACAACTTTTCTAGCTTATTATAAGGTAGATGGCAATACCCATGTAGCCAAATATACTTATACATTATATAGTAATTTTTTAATAAAAAATAATTTAATTATAATACCAAAATTATTGTAAATAACTTTTAAATAATATATTACAGTTTTAAAATTAAAATTTGAAGGTAATCATTTTCTCGACAGTAATGCTTATGAATTTTAATTTTTTTACTCTTATATTCGGTTACATAGTTCGGACAGAATCATTTTTTTTTTTCAAGAAACTTATCTTCCCATCCATTGTTACGCGGCGCGCCGTGCCTCCCAGTAATCCTAGATTCTCACGTAGCAACAAATAGCAATCTTTACTCGTAAATATTAGAATTTAGGTCGACCACCGCATGCAATATCATCACCGCAAACTCAGTACAAGATTGTAAGGTTAGGGTAAAAAAATTCGAGGGGAAATAAGGTAGAGCGATCACCAGAAAAGAGCTACAATAGCTTATGTTTGTAACTTATATTTTTAAACTTTAGTCTAGGAATAGTACTTGTTACGGATTTTTTGAGGTTGGCGGGATGGGGGAGAAAGTCTGGAAGCCCCGTGTTCCTTTGAGAAAAATAACATAATTGTAGCAAAATGCCATTCCTTATCAAGACCCTACAACCATTAATTGCAATATGCAATATTTGTTTGAACTTTTAATTCGCACAAGACTGATGATACGATTACTCTAAACGGGTTTCTTCTTAATATAATGTACAACTTTGAAATATATAGAAACAACAAATATCGTGATAAGCTTATAGATTTGTAAGTCAAATTCTTACTTAAGTCAGTATAATCAGTCCAAAATGTTATTTATATATATATATATATATATATATATATATATATATATATATATATATATATATACTTAATCAATGTTAACTATATACTTTTAAAAACATTGAACGTCCACCACAAGAATTCATTGGGGTTACATTTTCCATTCTAATTGGGGGGGGGTGGGGGGGGGGGGGGGTGGGGGGGGGGGGGGGTGGGGGGGGGGGGGGGTGGGGGGGGGGGGGGGTGGGGGGGGGGGGGGGTGGGGGGGGGACCTTTATATTCCATACGCCAACCTGAACTAGAGCGACTGACGATAAGTGTATATATATTAGTGAAAAAAAAAGGTAAATTTTCTCTACAGATTTTTAACAGTAAAACAACATAGTTTTTCGCACTCACCTCAAATAAACTTTTCCTTACTATTTTTTATATAAAAGAAGATGTATTTTCGAATTTGTATAACCTTAATTTTTAATTTATAAATTATCTGTAACCTGCTTGTGAACTCACTCTTCTTATGATGTGAGAACAGACCCATTTTGTAAAGAGTATAACAATCTCTAAGTTCAACCTTTCGCGATTTAAGAAATTAGCTAACAAATAGTGTTGTATGTTTTTTTACAACTAAAACACACACTCGATCGCTATAATCACTACAATTGGTTTAAACCCAATCTTAAAACATACGAAACTGTACTCATATCTTGTTAATAACTTAACGACACATCTAAACTTGATTTGTTTATAATCTATATTTTAGTTGGGTGTTATGGATTTTATAGTTTGTTCTTATTTCGCTGTGCTAGGATTGTCCCAATAAGAACGCAGAACTTATAATTACATATTATGATTACCAATTTGCAAAATAAATAATAAATAATTACGGCGCTCCGCGGTTTGTAAAATAATGCTATTTGCTTGGTAAATCATACCGAGGTTGAAGTGAGTTTTAGTTTTAAAGTTTGTATATGGAAAGAACATACATACATTTATTTTTGTTTGTCTGTAACAAATTTTAATATTCAAGAATCTTGACTATTCTCACACCTTAAGTGTGGTACGCGAAACTTATACCGCGTGTTCTGCAGCATTCATCCATTTTGTCGTTCTTATTTTCTTCATTAATATTCATCTTTATTTTCTGAGCTGCAAACCCCCACCCCCCCCCAACCCCCACCCCCCCCCCCCCCACCCCACCCTCCCCCCCCCCACCCCCCCCCCCCCCCCCCCCACCCCCACACCCCAATCTATTTTATCTTGTTCCTTGTTGTAATTATCCTGTTTGTATTTCATCTGAAGCTTTATCTTGAAGTAAAGATCTTTATTTCCCCTCTTTCAAGTATGTATAGTGTTATTGTTGTTATGATAAGTTACTGAGATCACTGTATAAAGCATAAAGATGTGTAGCAATAGAAACTTTTTCTTTTTCAATCTGTTATCTCTGCGATTTGAATTGTATAGTCTTTTAATGTAAGTATTTATCTGTTAGAGTAATTATATCTTTGTGATGTGTCATTAATTTATGAGTATTGCTTTTCGCTTTCTGTTGATTTATCTACATTATTCTAATAGGGTTTATCAAGACGTTACCAACAACGGCGTTGTAATATTCTATAAATGACCACTCTTGTTATTATCACTGTGTATATAGACTAGCGATCTGTTTCGCGCCATTAGACTAAGATAGAATAAATATAAAAAATATTACTTTGCTAGGTATATATCTACAATCAGCTTATCTGTTGTCGATACTATCCAGGCCCATGGTATTTATTAGTATAGTGTATTATTGCTTATTATACTTGATTGAGCGGTGTGTTTATAATACGCTTTAATAGAACATTATGTACGTTTCAACAGCTTCTACAGTATGTGGTAAAACAATGTTTTTTTACATCACTGACAACAAATACAACCGTACACAGTATGAGCGTTGTACGGGTTATGTACACCTGGTGTTCGGTATCTATTTGAAGATGTTTAACTATGGACAACACAATGCGAACATTATTCAACTGTATGTAAAACTGTCTAATTAACAAGTCACTACCTGTATTACTTAACTAAAACTAGTATTGATTATGTACAGTGGTATTCAACTGGTTGTCGAGAAATCACAATGTATTAAATCTCTTCTTATTTTTACGTTCAGTGGCATAATCAGGGAAAATGAATGCGGTGCAATATGAATTCTTATTGTTCCATTCCTTCTATACGCTACCGTTTTTCCTTCATTTATATCTTTTTCTGCCCAATATATTATGCCTTGTATAGACTTTTTTGCAAAGTCACGTTTTTAATGGATACTGGAATAAATCTTATTTAATCAATTCGCTTGAATCTCATCGAATATCGACTGATAATGTGTCTAACGTTAAGAAACAAGTTATTGGAAAGCGGTTGTATATAGGTACGAACTTTATTGTTAAAGTATTAAAATTATAAAGTTTGCTTATCTCTTAACGAATAAAATGCAGTATAATGTTACAGTTTGTAATGAATCGTAAACTTTGAGAAATCGATGAGCTTTAATGGCATTGAAATAACATTATATATCTGTCCTTCCTTAAAAGGTTGAAATTATCTAAAGAAAAAGTATTGGTCACCATGATAGCCTCCTTGTCTGTTGCAGACAGGAACAGACACGAATGCAGGATAAACAGATACCACATACCCTATAATTGATATTAAATGGTTTGTGTGATTGATAACGTACTAAAAGGGCTTAGTGCACATTAGATTTCAGACTGATTTCATTCAGAAAAAATATAAAAATGTTTGTTAGAATAAACTGAATCATTTTAACTTCTATGTGGTACACCAGTTCACCTTTTATTGCAGCGTCTGGTATCTGATGCTATGTTCGTCTGAAGATATCCAATGTAAGTAAACGACGAAGATGTTCAAAACGCATAATTTGCATCGTTTCGACATCAGAGACACATATAAATAGGTGAAGTGGTTGATCATTGTCTCATCAGGCACAAAATTGAGTGCACATACGATGTGATAGATACGATATCCAAGCACGGTGAAGCAACCGAGTTTTCTACACATAACTATATCTATTGTCGTGGACTTTCTTTGGATCTTCTTCAGACGAACATGACTCCAGATTCCTTGAGATAGCGTCAGGTAACAGACGCTACAATATAAGGAAGATGAACTGGAGCTAAACCCAAAATTAAATTGAATCAACCCTTCCTCACCATAGCAACGTTATGTGTATGTAAGACAGTTATTAATGAAATTAAAAAAAAAATAACAGTAAAACAGTTCTATCACACTGTAAATATTCCATAGTGAGTAACCATATAAGTATTACACCACAAACACATACATTTAAAGACAGAAGCATGTCCTTGCAATTGAATATCTCACCCTATCGTGACTAAAGAGGTAGAAGGAAATTTTCCTATTGTGTAAGCTTTAAAATATTGTAAGGTAGTATACCTGATATGCTTAATATAAAGTTAGATTATATAAAGGAGTACATTCAACAAGTTTACCTCACACAAGTTTACCTGTGATATCGGAAATTTTACGTATCTAAAGAAATAACCAGAATTATAAGTCTATTCCGTGTTGAAATATGTAAACTTTGCATCGTGAGGCAGACATTGCTCTTGTTTAGTACACAAAAAGTTACACCACCCTAAAATATATTATATATATATATATATATATATATATATATATATATATATATATGATGTTTATATTGATAATGTTAGGTTTACATATTTTTGGAAATCGTTAGTGTTAATTTATTCACCAAATTCATCTTATTTAATTTGTATATATATATATAGTATAGATATATTTATATTTCACATTCCAATATATACCCTAAGGGTTTTATTAAATATATTTTAAATTAAAGGGTTATTCATTAATCTTCAAGTTGTCTTTAGTAGTTTACAATTCTTTTCTTCTTATTTTATATATTTATATTTTGCCCACTTAAATTCCACATTAAAATATTTTTTTAACATCTGTATGAGATTGGTTTTTCTATCTATTACAAATAAAACCAAACTATCGGTTTACATCAAATTTAATAATAACTTGAACCAAGAAACAGGCATTACATTCCTCTCTAAGTAAACATTCCACCCTTTACCACAAGAAGAAATAACTTAGACTAAGCTTAGAGATTGGAAATCCGGTAAATCCATTCTGAGATACAATGTTTATAAGTATTGTGATTTTTTTTAAGTAATAATTTTCATGCATTTTTATAAAAAACTATGCAATAATAATTAAAGTCTGACATTTTTCTCCCAATACATAAATAGGTCATTTTTATGTTTATAATTTACAATTAACTGAGAAATGAGTATTTTACGACTGCTATCTACTAAGCGCTTAACTGCTAAAGTTTTCTCATCCTAATTTAGTTTTATTAAAGAGAGAATAAACGATAATAAATGTTATGGTCCGTTGCCTAAAGCTCACCTTAAAAACTTGTTTAATGATTTTCACGTCTATAGTGTTTACAAGATGAACAGTACAGTCTGTTGCTTAGCGATGAGGGTAGCGTTTTATTCGTACAGACATTTATTTACTTATCACAAACAGCGAATAAATAATTTCACCGAGAGAAAACTAGCCCTAGTGGGAGGGAAATTTAATTTAATTTTCATTCATTAGATATAAACTTTGATGCTATTCTTTTTGACCATAAGCTTATACATTATGTTTTACAAACTTAAAAACTCCTCGAGTCAACGGTTTTTGTATCATTTACACTACTAATCATGTAACTGTCTTCAGTTATCTGCCTGTTTAGTTTGTGGTGGTGTGTTTATTAAGAAAATCAATATAATCAGAAGATTATTGTAGGATTTGTGAGTTTTTGAAAATTACATATTTTGAGAGTTAGTAACAGCTTTTCAATTTAAAAACATTGCAAAATCAATTTTGTATACTTTATTGAATTCTTTTGAATATATTTATTTTTGTTAGGGTAATAAGGTAATAATCGAACTAAGAATTAAAAAAATATATTAGTTTTTTCGTTTTTTTCTATAAACTTAACCGTATAATAAGAGGTTAAAAATGATAAAATAATTGCTATCGGGAGAATTCCTCAATAAAACTTTAAAAGCTCGTACTCAAAAAAGAACAAAATAACTTAGTCGATTTCTGACAGATAGTAAATTGATTTGGCATCATTACATTACAACACCAATTATTAATTTCCTTTCAACAAAAAGAAATCTATTTCCGAAAAAATTGTTGTACTAATAGTTTAAAGACTTGTAAATGAAACTATAAATGATACAATAGTTTTTTTTCTTATATTACTTCATAAACGATATTCAGAATATGTACTCAAAAAATTTCAGTGCTGTAGTTTAAAGAGTATTATAAATTCTTTCAGAGAGTTTCAGTTGGTAAATACAATTTTAAATTGAAGAGGCTGCTCCGTAACCAGTAAGGATGAGTAAATAAAATCGGTGATCTTTTGTATAGAAATTCCCATGAGGACATCGCTGGCTGCAAACGCTAACTACGCTTTTGTTGTTGTGAATCTGGATCACAGTGGTAAGCCTCTTGATGGGTGGGGGGGGGGGGGGGTGGGGGGGGGGGGGGGTGGGGGGGGGGGGGGGTGGGGGGGGGGGGGGGTGGGGGGGGGGGGGGGTGGGGGGGGGGGGGGGCCTCGGTTGGCTTTAGTAGATACCCTCTTCAAGAAATGCGGAAAGCAGTCCCGAGAGGGAATAATGTTTGAGCCGTCGGATTTTAGTGGGTGAGAGTCCCACTCATAAGTAAAATTCGCTGACGGCGCATTAGCATCTTCCTCCATCGTCAAACAACAACAAAAAGAAAAGATCTTCTCCGAGGCTTTATATTCAGTGATCTTGAGTATTCCACTCTGCATCTGTGGCGTAAGGAGTTTGCCGCCATGACTGCTGTCATAGTTATTCAAGACTATGACGTCCCTGTTTTCCACAGACACTTAAAAATATTACAAACTGTTTATTCTTTAAAATACAAATGATTAAGTTTAACCACAAATTTTAATCTTTATTGAAAATTAAACAAAACTGCATTTGAAAACAAATGCTGTCTAACCTCTTAGACAATATATTGATTTTATATATATATATATATATACAAACATATATACATACATATATATATATATTCATATATATATATATATATAATATATATATAAAATTGTATATTGATTACATTCTTATAAATGGCAACAGCCGAATTTAATTTCAATAAACATTGAATCACAAAAAAGTACTTGCTCCGCCGAGACTCGAACGCCGATCTCTCACTTGCCGGGTGAATATGCTACCATTACACCACAGAGCCCTTATTTTAAGATTAAATTATGTGGTATTTGTGGCTTTATCTGGCACATATGCTTTTTAAATCATTGATATATATATATAATATATATATAATATTATACATTAGAAAATCGAAGTAGTGATGAAAAGTTTACTTTAAAATATGAATTAAATTGTGTTTATTGAAGAATTTATTTCTTTTGAAGCTGTCTAAAACTTTTGGATCCCTCCAGAAATTTTCTGGGGACGGATTCACCTATGGACCTTAATATAAAGGCCTAATGCTAAAGAACTACAGAAACCAACGGATTATTTAGATTAAAGATTTAATTGAATCTTGTAATTTACGACTAACCTTTGCATTAAAATATTATAAAGCCACTTGAATTAGATCTTTAGAATTGTAACAGAGTGAACATTTATTAACAAAATTACACAGTGATATAATGGACTGCAGGAAAGGGACCGAAAGAGGGATAAATAATTCATCGCACGTTCACAGAGTTCCGATAGGAACCTTTAAACTGATGTCGGACACTTGTGTGACTGATATACGAGGTCAACTTTGCTTGATTGTAAGTTCTGTTATCCTGTAGCTCATTACAATCCTTATCTATATAATACTGGTTTATCTATCTTTAGGTGTTTAAAGCTATTGAAATATAAATTTAAAATATATGAAATAGAAATGATCCCATATTGAATTGTGATTACTATGAAGTAGGTTTTAATTTTGCTTTATTCAATTAGTAATACTCAAACAAGTTTTAAATATGTATTTTAATGTTTTTGCGAGGAGCTGTTTTATTTTTAAAGATTGGTAGAGTTGCCTGAATATGAAATCGGTGATTACGAAACGCCTTGCACAAAATAAAAATGGAATTGGAAACTGTTGTAATCAATACAGTAATTTTTTTTGTAACAAATTAAAAATATCCAGTATCTCTAAGAATTGTTAATATATTTTTAGTAGGAACATACTGCAAAAATGTACAGTAAGCCGTTGTCCGATTCGATAGTTTTGTCTAAGAGTTTTTTTAGATTTTTTGCAGATTTTTTAAAATTTTATAACTTCTTGTCTTACTTAATTATTGTAACGGTTTAATATTATTCCTCTCTGTAAGGGAAGTAAGAAATAACACATTTTAAGTTAAAGAGTAAATTTATGAGTTATTATTTTTAATGTTATAACATATTTTATACATTTTAACACATCTTACAACCACCGAACATACACACGTACACATGTAAATTGAATAATTTGCATATAAGTTTACATTTTAACATTTAATTATAAATAATGTACAGCATTTTCACCCTTAAGTACCAGAATATAAAGTGAGTAGCTGTGTTGTAACTACTAAGCTCTGCCGGAACAGTGGCTTAATGGTGTTCCACGAGTCTGTGTTACACAGCAGGACACCGTTGTTAGAAACGACTTTCCACTTTCCTGCTAGGAGTAAACAACTTTACTGAATATTATGAAGAGTTTCATGTTTTTTTTTATGTATCAAAACGTTTTATGTAATGCGTAAATGTAGTTTCATATTTTTTTTTCCAAAAAGCAGTACATAAGTATTTGTTAATAAGACTAAAATGATTAATATATGATGAAATATATATATATAAGATATGGAATGAAATCACAGGTCACTTTGTATATTGAGACAATACATTTGTTCATTACGTCGACGAAACAATCGAGAATATAACGTGTGTGTGTGTGTGTATATATATAATATATGTAATTTCAATAAACATTATATTGCTGTCGGCGGAGCAAGTACTTTTTTGTGATTCAATGTTTATTGAAATTAAATAAGGCTATTGCCATTTATACAATTTAATATATATATATATATATATACAATTTTATATATATATATATATATATATATATATAAATATATATATATATCATATATAATAATATTTGAAACATATAAAACTTTACTAAGTACTCAAATGACAGAAACAGAAGTCAATTTCGAGTAACTAATTGAAAATCGAAATTTGTCAATAGGAAAATCGTCATGCATTCACCTTGTCTGTACCATTGTTATAAAACAGATGGATCTTTGAGCAATGAAACATAACCCCATTGTTTGTAACCTTATTGGGTATTTGTTAGGATGAGCTATTATCTGCAGATTCCATTGTGACATCACTGCAATCTGATATATTATTACATGTTCACCTGTGTTTTTTGGGAATTTTATATATTGGCTTGTAGAAAGCTAAAATAAGAATACTTTGTATGAACGTGACAAGTATGAAAACAGTAAATTATACTAAAGTTTCGATCCTCTTAATTCAATGTTACATCATGTTAAATTGTTTAAAATAAGAAAACTCAATTTCACTAAGCAGTTTGTATAAAATTAAACCCCATTTTATATATATATATATATATATATATATATATATATATATATAAATTAAATTGTATAAATTCCAATTGCCTCTTTTAATTTCAATAAACATTGAATCACAAAAAGTACTTGCTCCACTGGGAGTCGAACCAGGATCTCTCACTTTCCGGGTGAATGTGCTACCATTACCCGGCATGTAAATAAAAGTCGTTTGACAGGTATTTGGTCTTCCGATCATATGTTAGTTAGCTTATTTAAACGCATATATGTGACAGATACGGCCAAATACAAAATAATTGAATCGGAAAAAGTAAGCGCTCTGTGGTGTAATGGTAGCACATTCACCCGGCAAGTGAGAGATCCGGGTTCGACTCCCGGCGGAGCAAGTACTTTTTGTGATTTAATGTTTATTGAAATTATATATATATATATATATATATAAAATGTGGTTTAATTTTATGTTTTATATATATATATATATATATATATATATATATGATAACAACTCGTATCTTCTAAATTAATATATTTTAATTGTTCTTCTTAGTTTCCATCTACTATATCACTTTATCTCAAAAGAGAACAAAAGAAAGTCTATAGCGTTTTGGCAACACTCTGTGGATATTTTGTGTTTTTTTACCAGAAAATATTTTGTTTTTTCATTTAATATTTAGTTAAGAATATCATGTCACATAGGTAAAAATAAGATGTGAAATTATTTAATTTCGTTATAGTATAGAGAAATTTTTAAAGTGGAGTTTAAACATTTGAAGATATAGTATGTAAAAATTATTATATATATAATATAAAAATTGTTTGTCGATTAAGTATAATAATAACAAGAATACGCTCAAAATTGAGAAGTTTACTCAAACGCTTACCATGGTAAGTTTGTCTGTTAATATAATGCCTAAAGTCGGAACTTATATGTTATTTTATGTTATGTAATTATTTACTTTACGGCATTTCCCTCTGAGAGGAATAGTTATTGGCAAATATACATCTCCATTGTAATTTAAATATTTAACATTCACTGAAGGTTGTTTATTGTATTTTGCTACTGTTTAGAACATATATTTATATCGTATATGTACATAGGTTATATTGTTGTTTTTAAAGTATTCCTTTGAATAATACTCAGGTTATAATTTTGTTATTATTTATTCAGGGTAAAAGTTTACATTATATACGTTCTAAATGTTTATATGATTGACCCAGAAGATAGCTTGTATAATATTAGTACTATACTACTTTGTAAATCATATTATGATATATTCTTGAAATGTCAAACCTAATAAATAGATGTAGCAGGATTCAATAACATTATGGGCTGAGCCTTAGCGGAGGTTGGAAAAAGGCTTATAAGTTGAAAAACATTTTATTTCTATTTCCCTGTCAAACCATCTGTCTTTACGTACGATATCTCAAAAAAGTAATTACTTACGGACTGAACATTTTGCATACGGTGCTTTATAAGAGGTACAATGAGTTTGACGGTGCACTTCATTGGATTTTGCTTATAGTTAACATAATTTTTACATTTCTGATATGTGTAACAATGATAAAAACGAGATAATAGCAGAACAATGGAGTAAAACTATATATATATATATATATATATATATATATATATATATATATATCAGAGAGAAAGGTAAATAATAAAACCTGGTCGGTGAATATGTTCGATTTTAAAATAACCTCGCAATCTGGAATCCTTCAAAACTCGCCGTACCTATTATTATTTGAACAGTGCCGTGAAACCTAAAGCTTAATTTGTACAAAAAAATAATGTGTTTATGATTGTGCATTTCTTCAATGGAATTTTGAATTTGATAAATTATTCTGTACGATTGTATGTCTTTATAACCGCCCGCAGTACACCTCGAGAAGTAAATACATTATAGATTAAAAATGTCGCCTGCAACCTCAGTGAATCCTGTTACGTGACACGTGATGTGGGGTACTCCTTACTTGTATTCATATAGCATTAAACGTGTTCATAAACAGATTAAAATGAATACGGTGGCTGAAAATTATGGATATGGAAAAATATTACTTAATAATTCATAAACTCATTAAGATAGATCGTTATTTATAAAACAGTGTCACATTAAATTAAATTTAATTAAATTTTATACAATATATATATATTGTTATTTTGATATTGGTAGTGATAATAATACTGCAGAAGATTGTTGTCTCACTCGTTTCCTCAAGAGGCATACACTACAAACCTACTATTGGACTTTTCCTCGAGTTACGAGTAAAACTTTCTCAAACAACTTTTGTTGTACAGTATTTTCTTCTGTACCTAGAAAAACAGGTTAAGAAAAATATTTAGAGCATAACTCACGCTTTATTAATGTTTTATTGATAAATAATATTTAATTTACTGCTTCGGAAATGCGCAGTTATTATAATATTACTTAATTTATTAATTATTTTTCATTTAGATTTTCTCAATACTCCATATTTCTAAGTGGGATTGGTTTCTAAGAACTGTGAGTTACCGCAATCTCTAGCATATTGACTAACACGAACTATGAAAGAATCAGACCTTCATGATTCCCAAAAAATTCTTCAGCTTTTAGAATTTTCTAGACTAGAGATTACGAATACAAAATTCTAGTATTGGTCAGACTTGATTCCAACTGGAATCTATCTTTTCATGGAATCAGCAACATCAGAGACTGTATCTTCAAACCCATTTGTCATCGAAGAGGTATGTTTTTATTAAGAACCTCATGTCAGTAGAAGAAACTCAACTCTGTTATGCCCAGGTTAATGATATAGCTATGCCTCTGATTAAACACACACTTGATATTGATGTAAAGATGTAATGAATTAGTCTGCACGTACGCATAGTCTCTGGGAACTTCATACTTATAAGAGACTAATAAAGCATTGGAAGCAGTCTGGCGTTAGGATATTTTATATCTCTACATTACATTTTGTTTTTTTTATCGCTTCTCATCGCTACCAACCCTTAGTATTTCTGTTATGTCTATGACTTCGAAAAAATCTCTAAAGAGATATTTTAGATTTTAGCACTATTATATACAATGTACAAATTCAGATTTGTTTTCTAACACATTTATTTCTAAGTACTTTTAAGGGACCAGGTTTGCAATGTCAATTGAATATGAATTCCTCTTGTTTATTAATTATATAAAAAAGAAATATAACGTTCCCATCTTTTTTGTTTGCATTACTGCCATAATTTTATCATTTGCATAAAATGGTTTAATTATTGATTGATTATTTTAAATCCCTCAACACAATTCTTAACTGGGATTTCCCTAAAGTGATTACACCGAGGCTGTATGATCAGTGCTCTGTGAAAATATCGTAGCCAACAGTATTTACTAGAGAATATATCCTGATTGCCAACTGATAGAGTAGGGAATTTCACAATCAGTATAATACAAATATCTGAGTAGGCTAGGTGTTTTTTTTTAATTTATTAGATTTATTTATTCAAACCCTGCTTACTTCATTAATATTTTTAAATAAAAATACAATGACTTGTTCTTTATCGTACAAATATAATTATCTTGAATTGCTCTTCGTTTGCAGCAATTGTGAATAGTTATTTGATTGAATACACCCATACAATGGACACTAATTGAACACGAATGCAGCCTAATTTATAAAAACCAATTAATTCCATCCTAAAACTTGGACTGAACTAATTCAAGTTTTTCGTGCATGGTACAGTACCTGAGATATTATATAAATTGTGATATGTAATTAGTGCAGTTGAATAAATTGTAAATTGCATATTAATCTGCCGTATATGTGTTTTAGTGTAATATATTTTTATTTTGTAGTATTTTAACATTTAAAAATTTGTCTCTAGATTTTTTTTCTAAAAATAGACATAAATCTAGAGTGGCACTGTTGGAATTATTAATTTAAAAAATAAAAAATTCTAAACATTTGACACGAGAATAATAATTTTTGCTTTCGTTCTGTAAATATTAAAAAATTTAGAACAATTACATACCCAAATTCCAGTTGACATTTATAATTTTGGTGCAAATAAATAGCGTGATATATGAGTTTAACGAGGACGATAAATATCGAAATGATCAAATAATATAACCCTGTAAATATATTTAAATATTTTTAATTTTTTAATTTCTTATCTAATATAATGTAAGCTTTAATTTATACCATACACTTAAGTTCAAATCCCTGCAGTAAATTATAATACAAGTATGGTAATTTCAATGGCATAGTATAACTTTTGCTTGGCCAACTCGTGAACAGCTAATATTTCAAGTTGCGTGTCAGCACGGAGTGACATTAAAGACTTTCCAAGATTGTTCTTTCACGGTACTCATTTCTACTTGACATGTTGCGTGTAGGTAACCGCCAATCGTGGGTAACCGTACTACTGCTAAATTGTAGTAACTCTCGTAATTTATTCAGAGATAAAAGCTCTGAAATCTAAATGTCGAAAGGTGTAACAAAGCATTCAACGTCGAAATCGGTAAACTGGTATACAGACACGATGTTGTGCATAAATGTATACAAGCTTTTCCATTTAAGAATCAGCTACATTAGTACTCGTAAGATTGTTGCGTGAACAAGATTCAAGTCAAGTTACTAGAAATCAAATAAAATGAGTTTGAATTTCCTTAAGAAAAATTATGGTTTATAAATGTTTAATTTTACTGAGATCTGGAATAACTTAATATTCAGTTGTAATATTGTAAAATTTATAAATTAAGATGGTTGATATGTTACTTTTTTTCGTATACCATCATTACCAACTACTTGATTTTGCCTTTATCTACCCGATAAGAGCAACGGAGCTCAAACCCGATCGTGAGTTGATTTAACTTTGCATATCTGAGGCGGCTTTTATTGCGATTTACTTATGTATTTTCATCATAATTCGGAGTGAAAACAATGCAAATTATTAGTTTTTTGGCTGGCCGTTAGAAAATTCTATGACTAGTGGACTTGGAAAAAATTCATTTCTGTCATTTCATTCCCGGGATGTCTCGAAAACGAATTTACATATACACTTGAAATTTTGCATGAAGATTAATTATATATATATATATATATATATATATATATATATATATATATATATATATATATATATATATATATATAAAAGGAATACTGAGTTCATAATAATGCATATAACTTAACTGGATTCAGCTAAGCGTTAGCGAATATTGCTCACAAGTAACTATAATAACAAGATGAGAATATTAAAACAAATAAATTTTTAAACACTCGTATTATAAAATAATTCAGTACACTCATATAACATTTTTAAATGCTATATATTAACACTTACGACCAAATATAACAGCCAACTCAAATATGAATGTATAATGTGGCCAGATATCTGAAGAAATAGTTCATATGTATGTTATACATTTTTTATTTATAGTTGATTTGCACATATACAAGAATGGGTTATACAAAGTTATATGTCCCAGCATGGAAATTTTGCTGGATGATGCCATCATCAAAGCCTAACTCTCAATAGGCTGAAGAAATTTATCTTTTGTGGAAAGACATCTTGAGAAAGGTTTCTTCTGTTAACTTGAAATTTGATATAATACTTTAATTCACCAAAACATTAATCAGCCAAACAGCCTCTTAATACAGAGAAAAATAAAGCGTTGAGGTATAAAATTTCTACGTTGAATGTAAAAGAGGATAATTAATGGAAATCGAATCGAATAAATCTGCTTCAATGTTCAAACGCTTCGAAATACGTTCAATTGGCTCGTGAATAAATATTTATCAGACTGCTTGTTTAGCTCGAAGAAGTAGGCTTGCTCTTGAGATAGAATTTTCATCCAGCTTCGAAGGTAATACTCCAATTAATAAATCCAAAGTACTCAGCCTTGTTTTAATTGATTAAAAATGCCTTCAAAGTTTAAAAAATGACAGTTCAAACGTTTTTCATTAATTAAGTTTACTCACTCACAATACTCATCTGTAACAATTAATGTTACTGTAGTTTCACGATACTTGTCTGAAACAGTAATTTTTCAACCACGTCCGATTTATCTTAAAAATGGTGGCGCAATTAACTTTAAAATTATTTGTAATTTAAAATTCATAACCCTTGAGATAATTTTCATAAATACAGAAAAATTTGAAAGCAATATAAATCAGTTACTCGTTGTAAGATTAGACGTTCACAGCAAGAAATGTGTAATTTATTAGAATTATCTTTCTTATATATTTTTCATGACGAAAATAATAATTTATAGGAAAAAAACGTTCCGCAGGTTTTGAATACAGCGCAGAGATCCCCAGTTGCAGTACTCCTCAGTTAACTACTACATACATATTGTTTTTAACACGTTGTATGTAGTGCTATAATCAATCAATCATAGGGTATAAAGTTAATGCTTTATAAGTGCGAAATAGAACTCATCAATCCGAAAAGTTTACTCTTTTGCCGTGTGTGGTGAACAACGGGTTTCGTTATAAAGGAATCAGAATTAAAACTTAATATAAACGTTTAATAAAATTTTTATTAAATATTAACTAAAATGGTAATACTATCTAATTTACATATAAAGCATCTGTATTTTGCATTTAATCTCACTCAAACAGTACAAAAGTTTGAGGTTAGCGCACTGAAAAATTCGAACTTGGACGCAGCTGATTTTTAGATAAATAATAAGGTAACGAAAAAAAATCACTTATTGGAGCAACTGAAACATATTACAAAAACTATTATTTGTGCGGTTTGATAAAGAAATGTACGACACGATGTTACTAAACAGACAAGTTCTAGGATGTATCCATGGAATTTTGCTGAGGTATAACAAGATTTCACACCAAAAATGGCTGGAAAACGCCTTTGCGTATGTTTTAACGTACGTCCGCTGATATCTTGAGAAAGAAATACAGTTTACATACTTTACTTATACATTAGAAAGACAGATCTCGACGACTGCGTAAGTATGGCGGATGTCTTCATATTATTCTTATCAAAAGCAAGTTACGGGACAAATAGTCTGACGTTGTAAAATTTATTCATATCTTTATTTATATTTACTTTTATAACTCAAGGTACTTAAGACAAGATGAACGTTATTCCATCAATATATAAGTAATAAATAGTTGGTACATGTGCATATTAAAACAAGGACTCACACAACTTCAGTTTTGTGAATGGACACGATAACTCACATTATGAATGATTCTAAATCAGGAACAACCGACAAGACTTGATTCGGTTATCAGAAAGTTCTCGGACGTTGCGCAATCGGATGTTGTATTTGAAAAAATATTAGTACTCACAAATTTTTAACACTACAAGAAGATATTGTTATGTCCCGGCCTTTGTTCTTTTTATGTTGTTGGCTGTAAATTATAATTCATTTATATTGCTTAAAAATATATCGTATTTAGCCTATTATATTAGTGCACGCTTATGTAGAAACTATTTTTTTGAGACGAGAATTGGTGCAGTCTTAAATATTACGTGTGAAATGTATAATATTTAGGACAAGGTCGCCTAGAGGTAGTAATTGCTACTACTCAAGATGTAGGAAGCGACAGAGGTTTCACTCCCAGGGAAGAATAGAAAGTAAGCCTGTCATGGACAATGGGATGTCACCCTAAAGTTTATGGTAGGGTCGCCATGGGGTGAAAGGGCTGGACCTCACGCCTTGTGGAAAAAGCAATACTTTCACCTCAGGACAAGGGCCCAGAGCCACTGTCGTCGAGTCTACTGTAGTTTCAGCTCTCAATAGGGTAGGGAGCATTATATCTCTCTACATTTCATTTAGCCAGAGGGCAGCAGGTCTCAGTATATCATATCAATTTAGAAGTACTTTAACTCTTGGTTTTTATATTAGTTATGTTTCATAGTAGTTAGGGTCATTTAAATATAAATTCAATTTAAAAGTTATCAAAGTGTTTCATTTGTATAAAATTAATTGCGATACTCAAGGCGCACTACGCGCCGCAACGAACATTTTTTCAATTGTGGAACCAGGACCTAATAAAAAAATTTAAAAAGAGTAAAATTTGTTCCAATACAAAAAATATTATTTCAACAAAAAGTCGTTTACTCTTTATTTAAAAAACATTAACATTACTTTGTGAATATAAGTATCCTAATTTTTAAAACTAATGCATGTACATTGTTTAAAACACTTGTATTGTAAACTTATAAATTTTCGTATTTATATTTTTGACAATATCTTAGTTTAATAATATTTAAGCTGATTCATAACGTAGTTTGGTTTATTTACAGAGGAGACTAAAGGTAGATTAGGTCAGAACATATGTCCTGTCAAAATATCATAAAAATATATACGACGGGTAGGCTTCCTGGAAGTTGGGTTTTGGTTTGTATTCATCACATGCATAATTAGTGTAATCCTGACTTTTACACAGCTGTTGACGTATAACAGTTTAGATAATAATGTCTCGTTTTGTAAACGGAATTTACAAAAGCAGGTTACGTTGGTCAAACTGCTTTTGAGAAAGTAATACATTTTAATTAATTCCGATACTCAAGGCGCACTACGCACTGCAACGGATATTTAGTCAATTGTGGAACTAGGTTCTAATAAAAGTTGTCATATTATGTATATATATCACAGTGTATATATTGCAAAGTGTTCATATCTTTGTATATTTGATGTCTTATATTTTTCTGCAAATTTCTACAACTGCTTGTGGAATAATATACTGTTTTAGTTATCCTTGTGTTCGGATATACATTAGTACGCTAAATATAGTAGGTAGGGTTAAAATTGTTCCCAATGCAAAAAAATATTATTGTAACAAAATGTCGTTTGAAACTTTACTTAAAAACATTACTTTGTAAATGTAAGTATCCTTACATTTTAATAAAAACACTTTCAAAGTGTTACATGCTCGTATGTTTATTTATGACAATATATTATATAATAGTAGTAAATGTAATAATAAAAAAATATGATTAGGGTATGAATCATTCATAAACTCGCGTTTGAGTTTATTTTATATCTCCTCCCCTTATCTCCAGGTTATATCTCCTAATACCGGTACATACCATATTATATAGTTATTTAAACAGAATTTCTTATTAAGTTGATTTTAAAAATTTTAAGTTAATTCATTATATACATTGTTTGGTATATTTTCAGAGGGGAGTGTAGTTTCAGAACATTGTCCTGTCAAAACATCATAACAATTATACGACGGGTAGGCTTCCTGGAAGTTGGGTTTTGTTTTTTTACTCATCACATACATTATTAGTGTAATCCTTACTTTTACACAACTGCTAATGTATAAAAGTTTAGATAATAAAGTCACGTTTTGTAAACTAAATGTACAAAAGCAGGTTACGTTGGTCAACTGCTCTTCAGAAAGTACTAAATTTTCACTTATAATCTCACTGTTTTATTCCTTTCATCTATTGGTGCTTTGCAAGTTCTATTTCAACTGGTACACATTAAAACAAAATACCAACGTCATACTCTATTTCATCATAGCTAGCGGGTATATGGATGTTGCTTTTCGGTGACTTTGTGCAGTCTCACCTTTGAACTTTTGTTTTAACAAGCTAGTTTAATTACGTACAATTATTTTATATCATATTTAATAGGTAAAAAGACACGTTTAAAAATTACTATTACGTGTTATAGTACATAAAGAATAGTGGATGGAATGTAATTACGTTTATTAAATTATAAAAAAACTCTGTAATTGCACTTGAATGTGTGGAACCGTAATGTTAATATGACAATACGTTCTATGTAACTCTGGAAGCATTAATTTAATAGCTACACTTTCATGACTTTATGTTCCTTGTAGTGGATTATGTTTTTTACAGTGTATACAACATATTATTAGTGCATTTTAGAATATATATCTCCGTAATGCAACTTCTCAAACAGATCTGCTGTAAATGTAGAAAAGAAAACCGAATCGTATATTTTAGCTTTTTGTTTCTTTATATTACCATATATGAAACAAAATGACGTATTTATTAATTTTTTTATTATTAATATCTAGCATAAACGTAGTTTCACTTTATTTTATAATAATATTAAGAGGGTAAAAGGCCTGTTTATGGCCGAACTCTGCTGACAGAAGCCAATCCACTTACGCGATGCGGCCTCATTGATCCACAGTCCTCTCCTGAATGTGGTGAACAGCCACAATAATACCAGTACACATCTGCTTGTACAGTATAATCGTTTGTCAATGTTTCTATACTCCTTAAAACCCTGGACAAGAAGATTCATCCCCCAGCTACTTATAGCGGACCATATCAGGTGCAAATTTATTGATACAAAATCATTAATGTTATCCTGAATGACCTTTTTTTAAGGATTTTAGCAATTTAGTTCTTTTTTCATAGGAAAAAACGAAGGATTAAAAAATAATGCAGCTTTCATAAGAGACTGACTGGTAGTTCAGAACAGCAATTTCCACTAAAAGTAACAGTAAGAGTACAGCTTGAGTAAATTTATTGTAAACAGTAAACATTATATTTTACTCATCTTTATTACTATCATACTCATTATACTCATCTTTCTTATTGTACACAGTTTAAAGGGATAATATATGTTGGCTTATCATTATAACCTAACGTAAGGCTCTTTATTTGTTCCTCTTATTGACTGAGCATTAGTGGAGCCTATCCGCTCGATATCGCGACACACCCTGTATATTTAAATTTGCACAAACTTTTGTTTATATATACAGGGTGTTCATAAATGAATGGTGCAATTTTGAATGCTTATAAACAATTTGCTATGCAAAGTAGAAAAATATGGTTGGCACCTCTGAATTCTTCAGCTCAATTAGTTTTATTGTTCTGTGTTAGAAAACGGCTGTTTCATTGTTGTTGGTTAAATTGTGCAATAACTTCAAACATTTGATTCTGATCTAGAAACATGTTTTCTGATCAAGAAAAAGCCACGTGTGTGCTATTGTTTAGTGAATTAAGTTCTTCTGTTTTAGTGCAAAGGGCTTTTAGAAGATTATTTAACAAAGATCCACCTCATAGAAACAACATTACGCGTTGGAGTAAACAATTCGAAGAAACTGGATCGGTACAAAAACGGAAGTCTTCTGGGAGACCGACTGTATCAGAGGTAACAATTTAAAACGTTACAGAATCTTGTCTTAGATGTCCACAAAAATCTCTTCCACGTCGGAGTCTGGAGCTTGGAATCCCCAGTGACAACTCTGCATAAAATTTTGCATAAAAGGCTGCATTTTCATGCCTATAAAGTTCAACTGTTGCAAGGGATCAAACCGAATGATAAAAATAAACGTGTGGAGTTTGCAACTTAACATCTTAAATCAGATTGAAGAAAATGAATCATTTTTAAAATGATGTTATGTTTACAGATGAGGCAACTTTTCATGTTAACGGGTGTGTTAATAGACACAACGTTCGAATTTGGGGTTCTGAACATCCTCATGAGGTCATAGAAATAATCCGACACACACCAAAAGTAAAACGTCTGGTGTGGACTGACTGAAAACAAAGTAATTGGACCTTTTTTCTTTGCCGAGAAAAGTCTTAATGGTAATGTGTATCTGGACATGCTAGAGAATTTTTGTTTTCCTCAAATTGACGAGTTTTATAATGTCAATATGGTGTATTTTCAAACAAGATGGTGCGCCACCCCATTATAAGGACTTTGTTCGTGATGCTTTGAATGACAAGTTTGGACAAAGATGGATAGTTCGAGTTGGCCCAATAGCATGGCCTCCTAGAAGCCCGGATTTTACTCCATGCGATTTTTTTTTGTGGGGATACGTGAAAAACATTGTTTATTCTCAGAAGATCCGTGATTTAGCTCATTTAAAGGAAAGGATTTATGAGACAGTATCATCGGTTACAAGAGACATGCTGCACAGTGTATGGGCCGAGGTCGACCATAGATTAGATGTCTGCAGAGCTATCGGTTGGTGGACACATTGAAATGTACTAAATGTATCAGTATAAAAATTGTTTTTAACGAGGATTCTAATGAAATAAATATTTTTAACGTACTTCGTACGGTTCTCTTTTTATTTTATATTTAAATTGCACCATTCATTTATGAAAACCCTGTATAGGCAATAAGAGAGTTTGATTATGGAGCTTGTTGCTCCATAGGATTTTACCGTGCTTTATTGAACATTCTTACGTTGATCTTATGAGTAAATATGATACAAAGGGTTCATCGCAGTGAAATTTTTTAAATAAACTGAGTAAGATCATATAAAATTTTAACATGTCAACATAGCTAACTGTATACCTGAAGTTGCGTGATATCTCAGCGAAGCCTGTTGTACGTCACATGGCAAGGCGTACTACTGCCTTGTGCTTATTTCGTAAGTAACATAAAACATTATTTAAGTTAATTTAAATATAATAAAAGATTTTGGTAGAAAGGCCTATATTGTAAACATGTAAATTAAAGGTACGCGATTGTCATACAATAATTTACTGTAATAACTTAGTTTGCTTAAAGGAATAGTTTTAAATAAACAAAAACCTTCTTCCAATATGCCGGAATATGTTATTCCACAGCTGGGTTAAATACAAAATACCATTACTGTTAATGCCTACAGCAATATACTCTCCATGCTGTAATGGCTTCAACAGCATTAGCTATTGATTACATTCCGCCCTACCTGAGTGGTTCAGTTAAGTCAAATGGCCATTCACTGTATAGCTGTACATGCCATTAACCTAATCTCTTTGTCATCCCTTCCGGAAATGTAACATAGCTTGCCCCTTGTGATCTGTTAACTGAAATGGCTACATACACTAACTTGATATGGTGTCTTCATGATGATGTTAAAATAAAAAGATTGGAGAGTAATATTTTAAAACACATATTTTATATTAAAACAGGAATAAATAAAATATATAACAAATAAAAATGCATTTTTTCTGTCATAGATAGTGTATACTACTTTACTGAGCAATTCGAGTCTTAATTTTAGGAACTTGTCATAGTTGACTTATTCCATTCGATGTATGTATAATTTAAATCTTATTGGTAAAAATGAAAAAATAAAAAAAACTAAAATCCAATTATGATTTGGTATCTACATTTAGAACTAGATACCACAAAATCCACAACATTAAATCTAAAATAGTCAACGATTTCGTGCTCCTGCACCCATCGGGTAGGTCGTTTTACATTTTGGACCAGAGTAGGAAAAGCTTCTCCTACCGACTTCCAGTATTACTCTGAGGAATTGAAGCTAGCTGTCCTGGCGGCTGCTACGTTGCAAGGCCACCTGGCTTTGCACAAGTTTCTCACAAAGATAAAAAATTTCTCCGAATATTAGTGTCTTGAGTATCATTCAGACTGTAGTCCCTCTGCTTAACCGCTCCATACACAAAGCTTTGCCCTCATCTCGATGAGAGAACAAATGGTCATATCGTCTCAGACAGAATACAAAAGGCCGGCTGAGTTTTTATACTTCGAATCATTCCAACGTCCTCCCTCGAGACGGTGTTTCCATAAGCAGGATATTAATCTTGCTGTAGTTTTTGACACAGAGAAAGGTAAAGACTACATGAGATGTAGTTTTGTGTTTTCAGGCATTAAATTTTGTAATTTATACAGGCCCCTCAACCTGTCTAATGCACGTTGGATAGCATTTTGACATGATCAGAGATTTTGAGGTCACTATCAAGCATGACGCCGAAGGTCTCGCTACCGATTCGGACCATCACATCCCTGTCAGTTTATTAGGCAACTGCAACTAACAATAATCAGCATATAAATGAGCTTTGCAACGTTGCACTTAACTAGGGATATAAGTAGTGTACAGCTTGAGCAAAGGCCCAAGAAAACTACCCTGAGGTACACACAACGTTTTGACCAAAGAGGTAGAGATCTCACTGCCAAGCCCTGCGACTTCGGTTCTATCATTTAGATACGATCTCACTCTTTCGATTTCACCTTCGCAAAATCCTTTGAAGTACAAATTAGTTTTCAGCACTGAATAATCAATAGAATTAAATGCTCGAAAGAAGTCCAACATTACTAGTGTACTGAACTTTCCTGTATCTTTTGAATCAATAGGTCACTAAATAAATTTACCAGGGCAGTAAATTTGCAGTGGCGTTCTCAAAAACCTGATTATATTTTTGGTAAAATGTACTGTTCCTTAAAAAAAGATTTCTTTTTGCGAGTAAACATTTATTATCAAATCCTTGAAGCTGAAGGTAATATTGAGATGGGTCTTAATTGATATAAACTTTTCGGGACATTTACCGCTTGAATAGGCTGAACAATACTCATTTTCACAGTATTTGTGAGCAGAGTATTTGTGAAATCAAATGGGAGCTTTAAAAGGCCCCAGGACATAAAGACACGGGATTTATGTTTCGAATTGATATTTGATCACTTTCTGACTATTCCATAGTACATGTCATTTATTGCTGATTTTAAATCTTCTTTTGTTCCGAAGAAAAACACAACTAATTTATTAAATGGGTTCTATCTTTGAAAGAAGGTATAGTGGCTTGATGAGTTTTGTAATGACTTTCAAGAAGGTATTTATTGATCTCATTTACATTCAAATGGTGTAGTAAAATATCATTAACTGTATCAAACTGCTTCAAGACTAAAAAGCTTCACTTTTGCAGTCAGTTTTTCATTTAAAAAATCTTTCTTAACTCTTCACCCATAACATCTAAGCTCATTTAGTATTTTCTTGTACTTCTCACAATCAGTACTGACTCAGTATTTTATTCGATATACATTTTTTTCTTTATCAGTCCGTCTATACTTTCAAGATATTCAACGAGGTATCTTCTTTGTGATTATTTTGGATACTACTGGGGTTTGTTCATCAAAGACCTCTATAATATGATTTGTGGTGAAATTCTCAACGTTTGAACCCAGTTGACATTGCGTCATCATTTCAAAATCATTATCTGAAATTTTTTTAACGACTCCATCGGCTTCTAACTTTTTTAAATCTCTATAAAAACTAACTTTAGCAGTTTTCTCGTTTCTTCAAATTATATTGCAATAAATAAGCCTGTGGTCTGTTATCTTCATCTCTCTGTGGTCTTTGATGATAGTTGCATAAATATCGCCGGTCTTCTCGACCTCCACAGAATTGTCTACTATGATGTGGTCTAACAAGTTAGTAGAGGGGTCTGTAACTCTTGTTGGCTGTGTAATCAGCTGTATTTTCTTTTATTCTTTCAAGAGTTGGTGTACATATATAGCACAAATGGAAAATTGTGACGGTAAATTGACAATTGTATCTCAAAAAACCATAACTAAGTTCAATTCAATCGCTAGTTCAACAAAAAGAGAGTTAATTAAAGCTGAAAGAGAGGCGTACCTTACACAGGGAGGCCTATACACTACACAAAAATTTAACCCTAAGTGCTATCACCCTCAAGAATATTCAATGCAATTTATGAACCTTTATGTTTTCTTCATATAAATTATTGACGTATAGCATTCTAAGTAAGCATTATTTAAATTATATTGTACCCAAAAATCATTTATTAATCTTAAAACTAATATTTTATAAAATCTACTATTTTGTAGCTTCTTAAAACATTACTTTTAAATTTTATAAAGGATTTGTGTTTTTATTACACTATAAATTTATTAAATTGCATGAATACTTGCTATAACCTAACTTTTTTATATTTTATTCAAAAGAGATAGTTGATCATTTTATAAATAAGTAACATTTTTTTAATAATCCATAGCAATTTAACTTCTTTTATATTAAAATGTAGCCTACGTGAAATTTAGTACAAATATAACATAAAAAGAGTAAGATAATAAGATTTAAGATACAACGTTTTCGTTGTATGCAATTTCGAACTGACTAGAAACCCAATAAGCCTTTCTTTATTGCTTCCCAATATTATAAAGGGCACGCTTCACTACGTTATTTTTTCATAATTTTTGATAAAGCAATATTGCTTACAATAACGTAGTAATGAATCTCTTAAAATTGAAGCAAAATAATATGCTATATATTACATAATAATAAAAAATAAAACTGTAACAACAGTACAATAAAAAAACGTAGCAATTCAATTCTAAATAAGCAAAATAAACAGCAAATTTTGAAATTAATTTTGCTTAGATAAAAAAGGTGTAAAGAATAAATAGCATATTATTTTTTTATGAGATTGAGATAAATTATGTCAGTTCTGGACTAGAAACCACTATTTTGGCATTCCCATATATACTACGGATTACTTTGCAATTTAATATTCTTCTACTTAACAACACTTCTGACATCTTGTACTTGACTACTAGTCCTTTGTATCTGAGAAGATTCTATTACTCACTAATCATTAAACTATGCGGATATCTGCACCTTAGTCGTCTAGCTTACATTGATCAATAGAGTATCAGCGGTCAATTATGTTTAAACGTCTGAGAAGTTCTATATCTTAGTTGTTTTGGTCTTTACATTTTATAGTTCTCTGTTCACTTGAGATTCCTCTCAGATTCAATAGTTTTTTTGTATCCATTCTCTAAAATACATTCTATAACCAAAGACATCTTAATATCAAATTTTATATATCAAATATTTATTTGTATTACATACAAGTAAAACTGTAATATCGGACAGTAATACTAGAGCAAAAAAATTTAAACAATAAATACCACAGGCTTCTGTGAGAGATTGATATTTAAATTAATAAAATCGAGACGACGAGACTGATTAATATTTCCCCGCGTATTTTTTAATGAGAAAGAAAATTATTCTACTGTAGATACATTTATTGCTATTCAAATCTACATTTAATTAATTTTGTAACAGTAATTAATAAAATATTGCAAATGGCATCCTCTATTTTCCAAAGTTCTTGAAACGATTGAAATCGATTTCAACTACACCATTAGTTTTATTTTTCGTGTATATAATATAAATATTAAAAATTAAGTTTGTCATTATTTAAGTATAATACAGTATTTCAAATGCACATATGTATTGTGACAGACAACAAGTTCAGGTATAATGTGATTACTACTCGTCAGAAAGCTGTAACTAAGAATTACTGAATTCCTTTACATTCCGCTCTCAATCGAGTTGGTACTCGTTGTAAGGTACGTGACTAGACTCCATGCTCTTTCCACGTATTAAATCCTCACTCGTTCTACGTCATTCACTTTTACTGCAGAAGTTGTTTTGTAAAATACATGTTCACAGTAATAAGATACAAATAATATTTTTCGAATATATTTTAGAGTTATTACCTAAATTTTTATCTTTCGTTTTATTCTTTCGTTTCTTTCTATATATAAATCTATAATACCACAAATTCGCTAGTAGGTGCAAACACAAAATAACAAAGAATGACTTGGATCAACGAAAAACTTTAAATTTGAAGTTAGTTTTTAATATAAACAAAGTAATGGCATATTTGACTTACAAATAGAATTGAAATTTATGGTTGTATGAATAGAAAGAAAATTAACATTTAACTGAGAAAAAGTTAGTTCAATTTGTTTGTTGTTTAATTATGAGTTTTTATAGTTATGTGACCTAAATAAATATTAAATTCATTGTATGTATTTTAAAATTGATAGATAGTATATTTAAATTAAGGGTTTATATTTTCATACCAAATAATATAATATTCATGAAAACTAAAATGTAGATTAGTCCCCGTACGACTGCAATAAACATGAACAAACCGTATTAAAACTCGTAATACTAGTAAATGTTTACAATCCATCTAATTTCTATAAGTATATTCTTGTTAACTCTAATCCGTTCCTAGTTATAACAGAGCCCTATGGAATTATTGAATAATGTAGACACGTAAACTTTTAGAGCAAGTCTGTAGCTGTGAAAGTATCAAACTTAGGTAAGTAAAACACACACACACACACACACACACACACACACACACACACACACACACACACACACACACACACACACACACACACACACACACACACACACACACACAGACACGCTCGTGCGCGCATATATAATATATATTTATTTGTATAAATATAAATTGTATAATACACGAAATCGTACATTCTGATATGATTTTCAAGAGTAGAATCTAAGTAGGAAAATTTTCTTTTACATCTTCAGAAAATTTATACAGATGTTAGGTGCATTGGAATGAATATTTAATTTTGCTTCTAGTTATCTTTATTGCAGAATAGCTTATTGAATTGGATAAAACGAGGATACCAAGAATTTAATTTTACAAAGTATGCCCGGAAACTATTGCTAAAGTTTTTTTTCTATTACGGCTCATCTTGGATACATTCTACTAAATCAATTAATGATTATATGAAATTATCAAAATAACTCTAAACATTGTAATTACTGACGTTATTATTACTCCTCAGTTAAATGTAATATCTCAGCTTTTTCTGAAATTAATTTCCTCAAATAAATTATAATTAAATAACACTTTAAATTTCTATGTTCCTCTTTAATATTACAAATGCTGTATTACATTCCCAGACTTACTGGTAAATTAAATCAGAGAGAGAGAGAGCACTAGCGTTTTAAATTAAGAAGATAACTTTGTTTTGGCTCATGGGTCTGGAGAAAATTGTATGTTTGTCTGTCTGTTTGCCAAACGATACCTCAAAAACAAACTGACCTCTATATTTGAAATTTTACTTGAAACTTAATTTCTACATAGGGCACACTGAGTTCGATACTCGTGCATGTCACTTCGTAGCATTTAGATAAGAGTTAGCGAGTAATTTTAGAATGGTCGCATGGTTACCCATGATAGCAACGTTATAAATACATTTTGTAAACAAACTCAATACAGTCATAAGAGATTCAAACATATGAGATAACCTGTACAAAGAAACATATTCAAACAAATACATGTAACCTAACTATCCCACCACATTTTATAGTTAATTATTGGCATTATAGGTTAATAGAAATTTGTAACGAATAAACTTAGCATTTGTTCAAGTACGGCTTTTTATATTCTTTTACTAGGTGATATACAGATTGCTTATGTCGTTAAAGGACTTACTTTTTACACCCTTGCTTCATCCATTGTTAAAAAATACTAAGACGGATCGTTTTTACTACGTATAGGACCAACCAAAAATAATAAAGGCCCTTGACTTCGTTAATTTATCAAACGAGTTGCTGCTCTGAACTCAGTTGGTTGTCAATGAAAATATAAGCAAATGCTATCGGAAAAAAGTCTCTGATAGTCGCAGATTAATATCACCTGATAACATGCCATTGGTTCTAACATAATGCTATTTTAGTTGCTCTTACCTTAAAATTCATAATACAGAGAAAACTTTTCAGTGCTTTGTTTACAATATTATAAGTTTTAACCTATTTCAGTATCAAATAATAATATAGTACGTGACTATATTATTATTATGGTGTAAAAGTTGTGCATAATAAAATACTCATGCACTTGTTGTAACATGTCTAAATTTTAGTCTCAAAATTCTCAATGTTCAAAGTCCAAAAACGTGCCTTTAGAGTAAGATGAGATAAAGCCTTTTGTTTCTGAAGATATTACTTAGTCTATAATAATCTTAATCTATACAAGGCTAGATGAAAAGTGTTCATTTGTAAAAAACTGGAACATATCCAAAAGAGTGTTTTTATCATGCTAATTACATCGCTTGGATAGAAAGTGCATTCACTATTCAATAACTAAACCACAGCGTTAGTAGACTGAATGGAGGAAATGTGCAGCTTGAAGTATAAAAGATGGTGCTGAGAACGGTTCTACCACTTAGCGGAACCACTCAAAGTCTACATTGCGTGATGTTGAGTAGAAGATTTCAGATCCTTGCATAGCTCATGTTCCAGTATATAGATGTTTACGTTAACGTTTATATGTAATTCAATCCATTCTTTTGAAATCTATCCTGACAACAAATTAAATTTGTGTGTCTTACTGCACGAATTTATTAAAACGCTTAGATTCAGTATATACTCAAACAATATAAATAATGAGACTATGATAATAATTTAGTAAATAACAAACTAGCTGAACCTTGTTTAAAATGTCTTTTCCTATAATGTCTTGTGGGGACACTTCTAAGTGACTTTTGTTCTAAGATGGGTTATTTAGGGACCTAAATATTTTGAAGCGCATAAAAATCAAATTTGGTTAGTCAGGGTTATTTTGAGAAATTTAAATTAATGAATTTTGAATTCGGTAAATATCACAAAGCGTTTTAAATGTACATAGTACACCAGGATTGTCGCTTCTTAATTTCCGAATTTGTTCGTTTTACTATTTAAATCTTGTACTAAAATATCTGCAAGTGTATACTAACATACCAGTTTCCCAATATTTATTTATTAATAAATTTAAAATAAAATTAATGTCATACAATTAAAAATTATTTTCTAAAAATAACTTGGGAAATAAGTGTTTAAAATTTTGTTCACGAGTTAAAAATAAATTTCCTTTTTGTTTCAAAATGTCCAGAGGTAATCTATATTAATGTATTTTATTTTGTATGAATATGGTTGGTTGCTTATATATTAAAAATTTTTTCTGTTTGAATGGTTTTTAAAGTGAATATTTCAATCTGAACAATAGTGATGTAGCTTTAATAAATAATATGATGAACATAAAGAGGGCTCTAAACCTAGTGATATTTTTACTTAAACTAATAAAAACAAGTTCTAGTACACAAAATTAACAATAATAATTATTTAACATTTCAAAACATCGTAATCGATTATTTTATAAGTGTTTATTTGGTTAATATTTTGGATCGATTGAAATTTAAAATAATACAATATAAGATAAAGCGGCATAACTATCACGACAGGCTCTAGGATTGCTGCAGGGGGGGGGGGTTGCTACGACTAGATATCATATAATTAGTAGTAGTTCCTAGTAGCGGGTTTACTTGAAATAAGCCGTGACTATGAATAGTGCAAGTTGACAAAGATATGACAACAGTCAACGCCATTTATAAGGCTTTAGGTTTAGTATTCAGGGACGTTTGATGGAAGGATATGTGTCAGAGTGGACATATGTTGAATTTTGAAAACAGCTTTAGATGCATATAATCTGAAGTTATAGGACAATTTTTTTAACTGTTACAGGAACGTTTCCGGGTGGAGGCAGATGTGGCAGTGAACCGTGCCAATATGCTGACTCGACTGTGGAAGTATGCGGCTCCAGAGGTCATGGACTCGGAATATCTGTTGCACGCTGGTGTCTTCGCAATGGTGGAGTTTGATGATGACATCTTTGCCGCTGGAAACTGTTACGATCAAGTAAGTTATTATAAATTACCGTTTGAATCATAGAACAATGAATTGTTAAGAACATATTTGCCACACGTACTTGTAGGTTAGGTACAACTGTTAGTAAACATTGTAATATTGTGTTTAAAGTTATTTTTTATAATATTGCATAAATAACAGTTGTTTTTTATGCTTAAGTTAGTCCAAGCAAATATTTTTTGCGTTAACAGCATAACAGAGGTCGGAAAAATCAGCTGCTACATAATTTAAGGTTTATCAGTGCGATAACCTCAAACTTTGTTATTGTTTCAATAGAAGTAAATGTTCAAAGGCTCTGTGTTTGATACCTAAACGTGATAGAATAACTATGTTCTTATGATAGTTAATATGTTGTAAAAATGAAATATAAGTCTTAGTTTTAATTTGTTCCTGCATCATATCAACCGTTCCCCACAAGGAAGAAAAATGTTTATAGGCGCTTAATAATATTATTAGCTTCACCTAAGGAGGCAGAAAAAAAATGATATCGCATCGAAATCAACAGCTTTTGATCAACACCTATTTTCGTCTCAACAATTTAGATTTTCAGGCATGGTTGTTCAAAAGTTAGATAACTAACATTAATCACAGATTATATTAATATAAAAATGCTATATACATTTATTTGTGTAAGTTATCATCTGATTTAAAACATTTTTCAGCGAGGTCGTAACGCAAATTAAGGTTAAAACGCTGTGTTTGCAGTGTGACACAAAATGAATAGCCTGTTTGCTTAAATTATCGTTTAAGTAAATGTCGACCAAGCTTTTCTTAATAATAATAACGTTTCTTGTTTTAAAAGTTATACATAATACGATATCAACCACTGAATTATGTTATAAAATATTTATTTATTGAATCAAGAATATATACAATTACTTTTACAATGCACTATTTCTTGAAAAACACATATAATATCTTAATCATAAAATATCTCATACGCGCACCTTCAGAAAAGCAATATTTGTACTCTGGGTTAGGAGATAATAAGATCATTTAGAGTTGTAAGAAATTTCGGTAAAACCTCGTATTTGAGAGCTGTATCATTTGTGTAATGAACGTAATTTCTGTATGCGTTTGTCAATCCTTTTGTTACAGTGAAGCCTGTTACGAGACTCGGTGTGGCATACTACTTCCTTGTACTACTATGTATGTGTTGCTTTGCTTGTCAGTTCCAGTACAAAGACTACTGGCTCTTCTGTCCATATGCCTACCGGCTGCCTGAGGGTCTTATCCTGGTCAAGGATCTAGCGGTGGAGTACAAGTACCTAAGTAACACCAGCGAGTGGTTCTACATTGCCAGGAAGAACGCCGAAAATGTTATCATCAACTACAATCAGTTCAGTAGAGGTTAGCATCTTCCATGACACATAATTTTAAACAATTCAGTATTTATTTGTTTTTTGTTTAATATAAATTCAATTTTTCTATACGTTATAGAGTATTTGAGGCAATCAGAAACATATAAATATATGCTTTAGTAGATAGGGAAGGAAAATCATGAGTGTTGCAGATGTTTCATGCATATGCAGTCTATGAATAATAAAAGGGTGGTCGAATATGTTATTATAAAGTTATTTTTTAATATGCTCTATACCCGCTAATTTAAGTTTTAGATGTCTGTACACATTTTCTCAGATTTTTATTCAAGTGATTTTGAAATAATAAACTGATTCAGTTTTATTGATGATTGTCATTGTACAGATTTTAATTTACCCTTATCAAAATCTGTCAGTCCACTACGATAAAATTTGCCATGGATTATTATACTTACTCCTTATAAATTTAATCAAAAGAATACTTCCAGACAGAGAAAACAAAACTGCCTAGTGACCAGTCTGAAGATAATTTGTAATGCACTAAGAGGTTTTACTTAACTTTTCTCGTGCGATTAACTAGAATTTTAATCCTAAGCATCGACATTATTTGGATGCAATTTTTAGTTACCAATTCTCACCATTTTTAGTTACGGGTTAGTTATTAGAGGCATAAGGAGATTTTGATTTTGATTAGTTCAATGCCACAAAAGTTAGTTTTAAATATTGTTTGTACGTATAACGTCATCTTAAGGTCTTCGTGACAGCTAGAGAAGAGGACAGATCGTAATCATTCAAGCGTAAACTTATATTTTTGTAACACATATCGAGTGCAAATGTCAAAAGTTGTATTATATTTTCAATAACTTTGGATATAACATCAATGGTATGCTATGCAATACCATTGGTATTAAACTATACTAAAACAGCAGTATTCTGAAATAGAAATTTCAACCGATTTCTTAGTTTATACACCATTATTGTGTTGACATGATTAAATATATTGAAATATTAAAAATGAAAACGTAGGAATTCGTAAATAAACGTAATTGCTTTTTGTTATTAATTTAAATGTTACTATTGCACAATAAAAGGTAACAATAATTTTTTTAATTAACAAGTTAACAAACATGCTTATGCTCCAGGCTTTAATACGTACACATACAACGAGACAGCTCACACAGACAGAGTGCCGGACGAGATCCTCAGTGTACGTTACGAGGATGGCAAGTGGAGTAAGCCTTACTACGACTGTGGAGGTGGCAACATATGGATGCTCACATACACTGTGCCTTTCTTTGGTTACGCCAACAATTCCTACTTCTTCAAGTGAGTTTCCTGTTCAATGCTGTTACTTTACTAATAAATATTTTCTAAGTGAAAGCAAAACATGGAATGTATGTCTTTTTAGACCATAGAAATGTTAAAGAATTCCTGTTCACAAGCAAGCGTTAACATTGCGTTTGACTGTAGAAATGTTAAAGAATTCCTGTTCACAAGCAAGCGATTAACATTGCGTTTGACTGTATTTAGTGGCTCCCTTAAAAACAAGAATTTGTCACTTAATGCAATTGTCTTTTACACCAAATGCAAAAGAATAATAATGTGCCCTTATAATGTGCTCTTAAATAATTTTCTAGCATTGAATGTCATTAAATACTCAATAATCTCATTTATGTTAGAGGAACAAGTGGAATAGACATCGACTTGAGGAGAGTTGACATCGATCAGTGTCCGCTACCAGCTGGCAGCACTCAGCTCAACATATTCGCAGCTTCTGACAAGTGCAAAAATCGAACGACAGAGGTATAGTGTCTTGTACATATATACATTATAAGGAACACTTAGTGATTAGATAAGGGTTTAATTTACATCATGTTTGTGGGGTTTTTAATAGAGGTGGTTTCTTTTATAGAATGTGCCCGCAATTATGAAATATGGTATTTGCAATCTATATTGAGGGATGTAATTAGAAACTTTATTTTAACGATTACGTGTATAGTGCAAATAAGATATTACAAAAGATAATAATTACTGGTAATTTTGTGGCAGATTCAAACCAACATCATAGGACACTCCGTTTTATCGTAGCAAAACAAACTGGACTCCTTATCACTACAATAATATAATTCTAGAATTAATATGGATTCATTACTATCAAGAAATTTAACTACACTTACAGAATTCTTCATTATATCGTCATTTTCATAATATTTTTATATCCACTTGAAACACTTTCTATATATTGATAGCCTAGCTACGAACATTAAACCACAAGAGTATTTTACAAAATATATTACCTCAAACAACAAAGAGCGATAAGGAGATATCGGAAACCCTCGGTAATAAAGACTGATGTATCGATTCTACCTCAGTTTACATCATTAAATAGAACAAGAGTAATACAAATAAAACACAAATAAATATAAACTTGTTCACTTCGTAAGTATAAAAAATTTAGAGTTGGTATGAAGTAGTTTCTAAGAAAATGTGTGGATTAGTGAAAAAGACACTACATTCGTTTAAAAGTAGATCGATATTTCCATGGAAATGTCTTTAATCCTTTGTTTGAAATTTCCAAAATTATTTTTAGCTATATTAAAATATATTAACAGTAAAAAATAGATATAATATTTTCATTTCTCTAATAAATTTTGAACCTTATAATCTTTAAACCATATACATCTTAATTAATTCTGACATTTTCTTGGTGTGATAAAAACCTACCGGTATAGTAAATATATCCTATCTTGAAATTTTCCAAGGAAATCATAATTCCTTACATAAACCTTTATAATTCCTTATATGATATAAGTACACACCTGAACTTTCGAATGCCATGATTGAGTAATTATTTTTACGCTCTGCTAATTAAAACACAAACCCTAGCTGTTATTATATCTTACCATTCTATTAAAAGAAACATATTTGAAAACATGTCACAGTTTACATTTAGAAAAATTTCCGATTTAAATAACTTTCCGTTTGTTAAGTTTATATTGATCCGACATAATAATCTGAACAGGGAAAATCTCATCCAAACTAAATTATTTATAAAAAGCCACATTTCACATATAGGTTTGCAAATCACTGCATTTACTTCCTTTTAACAAAACTTTGAATTAATTGATTTAGCATTCAAAACGTATCATACAGTTCAGAAACGCAAAAGTGATTGTAGCGCGCTCCTAAACATGTAAGCCATTATGCCTTTTTTGTTTTTAATTGTTTTAAAGTTCCAAATAGTATAGAATTTCACTTGAATAGGGATCACAATTCTTCTATTAGAAATTCAACATAATTTTTTTTTTTCAAAATAGTGTATTAGCTACAACTTTTTCATGATAATGAATCTATTTTATCTTATGCAACGCAGGGTATTTTTCCTACACAAATTATTCTTAACCATAATTTACTGATGAAACTAGATTTTTAATATTTAAAATATTTTGTAAATTAAAGTATTTGCAAATATTGAGTTTAGCTCCATTTTACCTTCATATCAGTGCTGCTTCTGAAATTTAACACTGTCGCAGACTTGAATCTCTGAATTAATCTAAAAATGTAGACAATAAATTCAAAAGGACAAAAAGAACCCTTTTTATAGTTTCGTCATGGGTAGACCATTCTTGGATGGACTCCAGATTCCAGGTTTCAAGTCTTTAACCGTGTCAGATTTCAGACGCCTTTTTGTATTTCCAGTGTGTAGCTTTGCCAGGCCTTGGGTTCCGGCGTGGCAGCTACAAATGTGTTTGTAAGCGAGGCTTCTACTACCCCGACACCAAGGCAGCTCATCGCTACTACAACGGCACAGTCATAGAGGAGGAGTACGAGAAACTTATGCTGGTTAGTTACTGCATATGTATGAAAGTACAGTTCCAATACGTCATAAATTGTAAAATCTTAAATATTCATTTAAATTTAGTGTCTTATTTCAGTGTTTATATATTTACAAGTGTAGCCTAAAGTTACATTAATGAAATGAAATTATTGTAATTAAAATTTTACCTATTTTGAAATCTTCTCATGAATCATGAATTATTTTCACAAATGAAAGAAGCAATGTGTAAATAATATCCATAGAAAATATGGGATAGTATTTAAATATTTTCTAATGTGGAATACTTTTAAAAGAAAAGTGTTGTCACAAATCTCACAGTCATTTCTCACAACTCACCATTTTTACTTCGATTTAGTTCTGGAATTGCAGGTATAAATCTTATATGATGTACTCACAGTTGGAGTAATTTAATTTATCCTCAGGGTGACGTGTTTCGATCGCATTGTCAAACGAACACTCAAATAACTTATTACTTGATTTTCTTATTGGAGTACGCGTTTGACAATGCCGTGATAGAGCGAAGCGCGTCACGCTAAGGATGAATTGGATTGCTCAAGCTGGGAGTACATAATATAACATTTTTTTCTCGCAAACTTTAAACTTGATAGGTTCTCCATTCTGCACATATTGTAATTTAATGTTGGTTAAATCCGTAATTGTTGCAATTTATTGAAATGTCATGAACGTTAAATTTACAAGTTACAAAATGTGTTAAACGAGGCCCATCTCTGACTCACTTCTTGGCCTTTTATTTCTCAATAGAAGTAACAGCTGACATATTAATTTATTTCAATAATGTAAAATTTATAAAATTTCTTAATATTGTATTATCTATGGTTTAAAAGCATTGTATGGCAATAGTTTACTCTTTATTTGATTAAATAGCAAATGTAGACGCGTTATATTCGATTTTGAATATTGCCGATTCCTCTATGATGCAAAAAAAGAAAAATCATTCCGTTCATGGATAGAACCTCACTACCGTGGGACTCGTTATGAGTCATGTACCGTTAGTTGAAAGAAGATCTATAGATACCATACACTTGACTGCCATTGGCTAATACATGCTGCGCTCAAAAATATGCAACTCGTTTAAAAAAATGGCAATATGGACATATATATCTTTCTTATTAGCTTTCCATGCAATCCAAAGACCAGTAGTCTAGTTTCTATAAAGATAAAATCCACTGCTGATTAATAAAATGAGAGTAAAATACTGATCTGCTTTAATAATAACGAAAATACACAATAAAAATAACTGCTTTGCTGGTATTTTTACAAGAGCTGTATATAGAAGCTTACGTTTCATTCCAAAGGGCCCAATAAAAGATCAGGGATTAAAAAGGTTTAATTCTCATCCGTAATATTAACCTCTCTTTGCCCAGGGCAGTAATGACTCGGCAGTCTAGCGGTTTGCTCATTTAAACGAGAAGGAGTCACTCAGTGGTCAAAATAGTATATGTAGACGGGTATAGGTTCTTGGTTGACTGCTATTAAGGCTTTTATAAATATATATATATATAGACATATTTAATTATTTTAACCCCATTAATAGCAATCATCATCGTCATATTTTTAAGATAAAAATATTTTAAATTTAAATTTTATTTCTAACAGTTAAGTTTAACGAAGGTGTAATGTGTTATAAGTCCTGGAACCGAGGGTCGATTTGTATTATATGAGCACAAAACCTTGGTGTTCCTGAAATAGATAGTGGATTCCCCTTCTGCGAAAAAAACTATTTTCAGTTAGCAAGATTTTGTAGGGATCGAAATGGATTAGTATCGAAAACTTTAAAATGTCTTCATATATTTTTATACCTTGAAAACTGCAAAACAGACTCCCTAATTGTTGCATGACGACCAGATAGCTAATCATATACATACGTACCATTTGCCAGAAATATACAAATGTTAGTTTCTTTATCTAGTAGCCTGGCGAATGGCAGAGAAATTAATTAACTAAAATACAATATAATCGGTTTTTAACTCCTTTAAATTATAATTTGTACTTCACTTGCTCCAAAAAATACATTATGTTTTTATTAGTATCTTTCTCGCAATATCAATATGAAAAAATACATGAAACAATATAATTAGACAGGACTGTTAGCGACAAATTCGATTACATTCTTAAAATTCGTTATATGAAAGAATTCGAAAAATTTCAAACAAATTATCATCCATTATCAATACTAATAATTATTATCTGATTTGGGTAACCATACCGTTCAAACTAAAATGTATATAATAAGTACAAAAATGTTATTTATATAGACAATATATTGTTGAGTGATGAGATCGTCATCTATTGGTATACACAAAATAACTCAAACAAACATTGTATTGGACCAAATAACAGGGCCTAAAGAGTCATACTTTCTGGCCGTATTTAATCTTGCACAGAATTCTCATAGTTCCAAGTTCTTATCAGTTTAAGGTTCCTAAGTACCTAATAAAGATTGTTAAATTTATAATAATTTGATTAGCCATTATTTTTTATGTTTCTCCCCCTAGGAAAGTAATTTTTCAATGTGGTCAAGGTTCGGAAAGTTTAAAAAACTTGTTATTACAATCGTTATTACAAATTAAACGATTTAAATGCTGTTTTGAACATAGATTACAATAAGACCAATAGATAGGACATCGGGTGCTAGCAGGTGAAGCCACTGCGGAGCGGCTAATACTCAACAATATGGCGGCGCGGGCGTGAGTCACCCTACTGAGGAGCGTCGCCTTGCACCCCCGCTCTTCACTTCGCCCTTGTCGAGCTTACTGTTAGTAGTGACCTGCTATACACTCCGCTTACTAACCATTTTGTACTTCTTATAAAGGCAATAGCTAAGAAATATTTTAAGTTGAGACTACACCATTTTTCAAAGAAATTCAATGAATCAATACACAAAACCAAACTTAGAAATTATCTCTTGAAAACAGTAACGTTCATGGGGCAATAGTTGGTTCATTAAATTTTAAACTGTTCAAGTTTTTCAATTGTATTGTAGTTTTTGTCTTTTGTTTTGTTTGTCATCATGGTTGGAAATGGTCACCTAAAAACAAATCTATTTCTATATTTTCTTTCTTTTTAGCGCAATTTTAATTGAAAAAGGTCAATAAACTAACATTTATAATATATGACTTAAAACTTCCTCCTCTTCTCAACTGAGTATTACAGATTAGTTACAATTACTTGTAAACGTGTACCGTAGTTGTAATTATGTATGCTGAATCGCGGTAGGAAGTAGGCTCTTTGTTAACTAGACGCGGTGCGTGGGCATTGTTTGTTGGTTCGAGACCGGTCAATCAGCTGATCGTGTTATCTACGGTGATACGTTCCGAACCTGTTGGGTGGAGAGAGGGAGCGCAGTCTTGAAGTTTCGACGACAGGGTGCAGACCTCAGTAGAGAAGCAGTATTTCTTCCTCTAATCCTATAGTTTGGGATCTAGAGTAATTCTTTTAATCGGGTGTAAATTTAAATCAAGTTTTAATTTTCTTTAGTGCGTTTTTAGTTTCCTATCAGCCTCCATAGTCTTCAAAGTAGTAAGTCCCGTACCAGCGTTTAGTTAATATCTTTTATTTCATACTGTTGTGATTAAATTTGTAAAATTTCCCATATTACAGAGTCTGAGAATTAATTCAATTTTTGAAGTATTGTGAATTAAATTTTGGTCGTAAAGTTAATATCAAGTTTTGTGTTATATTGATTTTGAATATTTTGAGAAGAGAACTTTTTATTTTATTTTGTTAATTTAAACCATTTTGGAGAAGTATACATTTTTAGGTTTCATTTAATTTTAATTCTTTTTTTAATCAGACTCTTAATTAGATTTGATCGATTGTGAGAAGTTTTTGAAGAAAATCAAATCTAAAGTTTGTAAACTTTGTTAAAATTTTGGTGAACTCTAATTCGAAATAAATCAAGTATTTCCGAAAAGTTGTTTTGATTTATAAAGTATTAGCTCCAAATTAATATAATATATGTGCTATAATAACGGTACAAACGTACAAACATTTAAGTAATTTTCCATACTTTATTATAATTAATCTATAAATCTTACTTATTGCCTTACTAATTGTATAATAAATATTTACAGTCTTAACAAAATATTTTATTAAACCTTTATACACTTTGTTATAATATGTAAACATAAACTTTAGATATTGTGTTTTGGGATATTTTGAGCTGAAGGATTATAAGGTTTAAAGTCATGTTTCCCTCATCTAATAATTTACCCGCATATACAAACTTTGCTCATATTATAGTATATATGCAAACAATAAATAGCAAATAAACTCTTAGTTGTAGGCCTACTTGTTTAGAGTATTGACTCAGATTGAATTCCTTCATTAATTACATAACTTATGTGATTTTATTTGAAGTAATTACTGTAAACAAGTACAAATAAAGCGTGTTCTACTCACTTTTTATAATATGCTATAATGTACGATGCGAGGAAACAGATGGCCCGGCACGGACCGCACGGAGCGTTGAGCTCCAAGCGGTCGCGGCACTCGTAAACTAACGTCTCACAAACAATAACTTTCTGGCCAAACCATAAGAGCTAATTGAAAAAGAAAATATGTTCTGAAAACTTCAACTATTCAACAACATTTTCTACCGTTTTTAAACTTGCCTGACCAAAAAACGGCAAAAGTAGCAGCCGACTAACTTTTTTATGTTAAGTTTTAAAATGTAAACATAATTCTCGACTTTATTTAATTATTTAAATTGCAAAACTAAATTTTTTAAACATTTGAATGATACCAAAGGCATCCATAGCTTATTGACTTCACTCATACACAGTTTCAAAGTATTTTCTTTATTCTAAGTAGGGTAGATCACGAGTTGATTGAAACGGGAGAACTGAATTTTTACACTAATCGGAGCTTAGTTTTGAGTTTCTATCCCACGAAAACATGGCGGACCTGGCTTCACCTGCCCCAATGTTGGCAAGATAGGCATAGCCCATCTATTTGGTCTTATTGTAATCTATGGTTTAGAATGACGCTTCCAAGAGCTCTATCACGAGGCTAATGTTTTTTGACGTTGATTTTATTTAAAAAAACTGCATACTTATTAAATGAGTAGATGACCTCATTGATCTTAATAAAATCAATAGTCTCTGAATTATGAATATTTAATGTTGCAGTTTGCGTGAAAGTTAATAAAATGCCACCTTTTTGTTGACATCGCCTTAAAGACTGTAACTGCTTGTTTGTAAATAATTGGCTTTTTTATACGTTTACTCGTACATACAAAAATAACCATTATATATTTTAATTTAGCTCTCAATAGCAAAGGATAGCTCTCTCTAAATCTTGGATATATAGAATTTTTTATCCTATAGTAGACAAACGTCCTCTGCGTAACGAAGGATATTTTTGAAACGAACTTACGTCTCCAAATTGCCAATTACCTAATAATATCATTTATCATACTTAGTACTAGCTTTTCATAGATAGGACCATGGCTGGTTCAGATTAATGCTAACCAAAATTATGATTTTATTACACCAACTAAAAATGGTAATTATGGGACACCATATCAGTTGTCAGGTTTAAAGAGGGTGTGAGGAAATATTAATAGGTAACTTTAATACGGTTTGAACAGGGAGAAGAAAACCAGTACAACAACTCCGAGGTATTCGTGTGCCTGCCTTGTGCTGAAGGCTGTGAGGCTTGTCTGGACGGCAGCCCCTGCGTAGTGTCTCTAAACTGGGTCATGCGCACCGCCATCCTCATCATGTCCTGCGTCTTCATCTGCTGTCTTCCCGTCGTCGTGCTCTTCACCTGGAAATACGGCAATGTTAAAGTAACTGTCATACATTCTTTCACCATATTATTATATTAAAACCACCACACGTCAATGTTTAGTTTATATCTTCTCAGTTAAAATATGTGTACCTATTTACGAATTAAAGATCTTTATAATTATTACAACTACACATCTATCTATGTACTTTAATAAAATTGTACAACGTTAGTAACATAAAAACTGAATCACTTCTTCAACTATTAAGGTTGAGTACGTTAGGTATAGTGTACCTAGATTTTGGTTGTAGATTTAAAATTTTAATAATTAGGAAAAGGCTGAAGTGTAGTTTTTTCGTTTCATTTTTATTTATAAGTGAACGTAACCTTTTTGTACTGAAAAAAATAAAGCATACAATTTTGTATTTTGCATTAGAAAGTTTATTGTAATAAAACAGAGTCACACTTACAACTAATAAACTTTCTTCATTCTGTGTAAAAGTTGTTTTTGAATAGGGTATATTGGTTTAATTGAAGGGTTATAGAATGGTTACCATATATATAATAATAAAAATATGATATTTAATTAATAATAAACCTTATTTTCATATGAAAAACAATTACTATGAATGATTGGAACAAAGTAAAAATTTATAATTTAAATCAAAATACAGTATATATTATTCGATTTGTACTTATGAAAATAATGAGTAAGTTACAAGCTCCGTTATGATTTAGAGCCAAAGGCTTTTATGTATATGGAGCCAAAAATTAAACACTGTAGATATAAAATTCGTTAAATATTAAAACAGTTGAATCAAGTGAGCGATAATCAGGTAAATGAATTCCATTTCTGAGTGACAATTTCACTTTACCAAAAGAAATGTTCAAGACATACAAATTGTAAACCATCATAAAGAAATAAGCTGACATTAAGTTAAATTGAGAAACACTACCTGGGTCATACGTGTGTATTAGTTATCAGCTGTTGTAAACAAAACAAAAATTATCCAATAAGATTAAATTTTGGAAATTTGGAATCCTGTGAAGCAGAGATGTATTTTAAATTCATGAGATGTACATCAAGAGTGTAAAAGCTTGCAATTGATACCAAATATGTATACAAAGAAACAGTTTTATATACCGAATGGCAATATATTAATTCTGACTCAGTGATAGTTTCTGGGCACTAAGTCTAAATAAAACGCCTTCCAAGTGTTTTGATAAAAATAATTGGGTTTGAAAAGAAAAGCTAATGGAGTTCACATAACTGATACTTACAAAACAGCCACTCTTTATAAATTGGTCTAGTTTAAACTTTTCATGTTCTGAAGGTTGAGTTCTAAAGTAAACAATGCTACTATATAACAACTACAACAGAGCAATGAATTATTTGTTTTCCTCTAGTGAAAATTTAAAATGATCTCCCCATCATATAAAACAGAGAAACAAACTTTTAATGGCAACCCATAACAAACACTTCGTCTTATTACTCGGAAAGCGGACGTGACAATCCATCATTTTCTTCAAACTGTTTTATTACTTTCCTCAGGTAGATGAGATACTTAAAATTATTAATGATCTTGTTATTTGCGACAGACCTTTTATAAGTGGCTAACCTTTGAAAGTTATAAAAGCGGGTGTATTGCCATTTAACATATTGTCATTTTAACAGTAGTATTCTGATTACTGAGTTGTATTTCTCCTGTTGTCCTCAACAATACAACCGACCCGATTGTTTTGCAGGTGGTGCGAGCCGCAAGCCCTGTCCTTCTCAGAGTTATTACGTTAGGAGCTTTCTTTATTTACTGCACAGTAAGTAATCAGAATATCTTACTTCTTACTTATCAGGTTTACTAGATTTCTTATTTCATTTACTGAAAATGTGTATCAGATTCTGTTTAAGTAGGGTGAATCAATAGTGATCAATAGAAACATAAAAAGTGTTATAATCTCCAATAAATGTTGTTATTTAACGTTATTTGGTGATTAAAATGATTATTGATATGCTATACTTACTACATGTAATATAAATTGTTATCATACTTTTATGAATTATAGGTATTATTATTGGGTTGTAGATTATTAGTGCTTACAAAAATCAATAAAACTATTGAATATTTGTAATTTACTTTGGAACACGGATAGTAAATCTATCTATTTTCAACTTTGCAACAACAGTGTTATAAAATATTACAATATTGAACTATTGACTGCAAGATACTTTCAATAATTTACTAAATTTAACTGAATTAATTAATTAAAAAGTAATACATGTATTCAGCTATAAGGTCAAAATCACACACCTTTCACAGTCAAAGTGGATGATGATTAACGTACCTATTCATCACCATATTGATATACAATATTGTTAAACACTTGTTTATCTTACTACTACGCGCAATAGACAATTCCATGAAGTACCAATCCTTTATTCTTGAGCGAGACCTACACAACAAAACCGTGTTCGATTTGTTATTAACTTTTATGTTATAAATAAAATCAATTTTACTCTCTAACCAGAAAATTAATAATTAAATAAAAAAAGTATTTATTTTACGATTATAACCAAGCATGTGCTAATGGTTAGGATGAATCCACTTACAAAGCCAACTGTAGTAATGCAGTGTTTTCTCTGTCCACTCGTGCAATAATAATGCAGCGAGGGCTTGCTGAAATATGATAATACCTTGCAGACGATCGTGATGTACCCTCGACCCAACATCATCACCTGTACTCTACGAGTCTGGCTCAGAGAAATAGGATTTTCCCTTACTTACGGCGCCCTCATGCTTAAAACATGGAGGTAAGTACATCCACCGAGGAAAGCTAAGGTGGACGTTTACCATTCGAGTTGTAGAAATACTGCAAACCACACGTTTCCACTATTATATCTTTTAACAATAAATATTATAAATTTATTATTGAATAATATTATAAGCATGAAAAAACAAAAACATAAAAACACAACGTAAATATAAAAATAAAGTTGTAATATTATTAATAATAAAAATTTATATTTAGATATATTGATTATTGGTTTTTTTTTTAACCTACATGTAACAACAAGTAAAGTTATTGTAATTAAACATATCTTAGTAATTTGATTGTATAATTGTGTTTCGTACTGTTAAATCCTCATTATTTTCAAGTAAATCTCAGATTTGATTACTTAATCTAATAATTAATTTTGAACTTGGTGTGAATGAAAACTTTAAAAGTTTTGTCAAAAACGCTGTTATTTTTTTTGAAAAATATTTAGTTTTTGAAGACATAAATATTCTTTGATTGTTTATATGTGTGTGTGTGTGTGTGTGTGTGTGTGTTTTATTAATTCATAATTATTACGTTCATTAAACATATCTTGGTAATTTAATCATATGATTATCTTTTTCACGATTTAATATCTCATATTTTTAATTTATTATGAGGTTTGAGTTCTAAGTCTCTTAATTTGTTTTGAACTCAGTGTAAATTAATAATTGTCAAGGTCATAATTGTCTCTTACCTCATAAAATCATCATTTCTTCCTTTATACTTTTCAAACTCCAGAAACACAGTTAAATACTTTTACATAATTACAACTATTGTTTTCTACTAATCATCACAAATTGCTTCAGAAACTTATTAAATACCAATAAAACAAGAGTATCATGTGAAAATCTTGTTTTCTGTGAAAAATTGCATACAGATTGACAATTAAACAACTGGTATAATAATATTACAACTTTAATCATATTAGTAAACAAAGCGCTAACTTAACTAATTTTTTCCGTGTCGAAGGATATCAGTGATATTTCGAGTCCGGTCAGCGAAAGCGGTGAAGATTACGGACCTGGACCTCCTGAAGCGGCTGGGGGTCATTGTTGCCATTTTCTCTGTATTCCTGATGATCCGCACCCTAGTGGCGCCCCCACACGTCATCATAGGGCGGACTGCGGATGATCTCAAAGCCTACCTTTGCCACACAGACTGGTGGGACCACTCCTTCAGCATGAGTAAGTCTCATACTCTGGAGTTATATCCTTACAGTTCTTAAGTGTTCGTCTTTTAATTCTGTAGTATAGTGCAGCAAAACTAAATCCTGTGATATTAACAGACTAAGTCATAGAAAGATTGCAACTGATAAACAGTTAAGTTTAAGATAACATTTTAAACCAAACTTGTTAAATTGTGATATTAATATTTGTTAATTCCCCTAAATATACCTTTAGATATATACTTTTTAGTTGTTTTATACTTATATGATGTAAAATTCTGACAGCTCACATTTAAAATAAATTTAGTATGAATCCATATTTTTGTCATTATAAAAATTTAGTAACTTATTTGATACTAATGACGATAATAAAACACATTGCAGTCATTTAAAAGTAACAACAATTTCACACTCTTCATTAAATTAAGATAGATTGGACTAGACACTACAAAATATATTTTTTTAATGCATGGCGGCTTCTAGCATGCAAGTACTACTTGATTTACAAGTTTTCATTTGCATTACAACCATAGATTTACTGTTCTAGAGAAGGGCGATTTTAAGATTATGTGTAAGTGGTTAAATTATGCGGATTTTAGTTACCTTTAACTAGTATAGTTTAAAATAATCTGCAAAGTTGTTTGTAAGCAGATAGTGTTCGTCTAGCAGTTGTAAGCATTTTTATCTGTGTGTTTTACGTAATAAAAGTAGCTCACACAACAATATCCTGCAGTTACCATCTCCTTGTTTCGGGGAAAAGCAGTAAGATAAAATTACAACCGACACGATGTGACGTAAATAACACTTATAATTCAATACATCTCGTATAAATAAAATAATTAGTGTATGATTTCTTCATGAATAATTAAGAATATTCTTTAAAACTGATAACTTAATGAAAGGAATATCACGAAATTTAACAAGAACGCACACCTGTTACAAGGATTTTGATTTTCCTTTGAAATTACGACACTATCTAAAATAAACTCATTATTATAAGAGGTAATATATTTACATTGTTAATTGTAATCCGAAATATCTATAAATCAACGCTGTAATATATTTATTTCTTAAAATACATAATATTTTCTATAAAGTTGTAAAACAGAATTTAGATTGTAGATTTTACTAATCATATATATATAAAGTTTATTATTTTGACTTAATATACTTTGTGTAAGTATAGATCTTTAAAATTATGCGAGGCATTGATAGCATATTACAATATATTATGCGTGTGTATTGCCCTAGCAAGGATATCAGCACTGTACAATACATATTGTTTGTAGTTTACTGTACAAACGGATCTAGATCAACCAAGCATACACAGCATCAACAAGCATTGCCTAACATGATTAGAGCATGTAACATACTCTGACTACATGTGAGACTTTTTCTCGGGAATAGTAAACCTTCCAAGCTCACATGTGAGTATCGTCTTACACATAAAAGTTTGTTTTAAATGAATTAAGTGCTTTTGTTTCCGGTTATAAAGGTACATCAAACAATTGACAGCGGTTTTATTATTTGTAGGACATTATCACGCCATATTAAACAAAGGATCCCTACTGTAAAGAGGTATGTTAATGTCATAATATCAAATGAACATCTTTGTGCTAAGTAAGATCCAGTTATGACTCCACCCAACCGTTTTCTCTAGTTCATGCATTCTAAACTGTGAACCCATACTTACAACCTTGGATGATAAATAAGAAATGTATATTTCCCTTCCGATGATTTGCAATCATGCTTTTTGACAGACAAAGAAATAATACAATTATAACATATAATAATATTTTAATTCATGTTTAAAATTGAATAATACTAACAGTTTTTCAAATTAAAAAGTACCCCAAATATACTTTTATATTGCCTGAATGATTTTAATTTTCCTTTATTGAATATCAATTTCAATGCAAAACTAAGTACTATACTACTTGATTGTATTAAATACACATACCTTTAATATGTTGAATTCTAAATTGAAAAACAATTTTTATAAAATAATTCAAAACAAGGTCTTACTAAAACTCTTGCAGGGCTAGTTGCGCAAAAACGTAACCCACAACCATATGCTTGTATATATACTCTTATTAATATATTGTGGAGCATGGTGAAGTAACAAATGTGTAGCTGTGTTAGAGTAAAGGATGTTTAGCACCTGCCTGCTTATCTAAAGACCCCTAAGGCGATTCGTTTACCTCCATTTGAGTAATGGTCTTCGACCAACACAGTATTGAGTGCATTCTTCTCAGCCGTTAAAAAATTGCACATTTTGATTTAATTTCATTAAATTAAAATATATAGTATGTTATACAATTTAATAGTATGAAGTAACCTATTATAAAAAGCAGTTTCTAATTAATTATAAAATAAAACAATATAGAAATATTATAACACGTGTAAACATTTCAATTACAACTTCTAATAATGGAATTCTAGTCAATATAGACATTTGCCTAATTGTAATATTTTAAATCCTAATAATTTATCAATTAGTACAACCGAGAAGAAGTCCAATAATTTTTTGATAATGTAAATAAACTGTAAACTGAATCGTCGGAATTACCATTTGTCTTGTAAGCCTTACCAAAAAGACTGGGTTAGCCCTTGCAATTAACTTTTTTATTTAGTTTATACTTAAGTAATTAAAATTTAGGATTTTTTTTATATTAAAGCTATTTAATTTAAGTTTTTTATATTTTCACTGTCGTTTACTCACCTTATATTTATTAAAACTCTTTTACATTCAATTTCATGGGATTTTTTCATAACTTTAAACTATGTAAATTTAAAATATACCGTCATTTGTAAATTGTATTTAAAAAGTATTTAAGGAAGTATGCAAAACGAAACAGTTTAAATGAAATTTAAATACATTTTTTCAAATATTATTAACTTAAATTGCGTTTTCTGCAATATTTTTCAATGATTAAAGTGTTCGTTAGTACCGATGAGTACTTTGTGTTTCTTATATATCTCTATATAACGAATGCCGTGAATGTAGGGTTATGATATTAAAGTTCTTAATACTACATACACTATGGACAAAACAACAAATAGATACTAGTAATTTACAAGATAGGAGTACACCACACTACGTGTCGTAAAAGGTTTCATAAAGGCTGCATACAGTACTTCAAATCTATTGTTTATTTCATTCTTAAAATTCCTTCTGACAGATAGACAGAGAGGCAATCAAACAAAACTAAGGTCAGCACTAAAAGTATTGCGTATCATATAACTAATCCTTATAGAAATAAAATTTCATGCAAAATATATGAAACGTTTCTTGATATTTCTTAATTCTTTATATATACACATTTTTATTCATGAAATTTGTTTTCATGTAAGCGTTTAAATAATAAAAACATACCCACCAAGTCACTATAAAGTTGTGTATATTATGGGTTAGTTAGGTTACCTGTGTAAATATATCACATGGTTCAATCTCTTATAGATATGTTGAGTTTATTGGTAACGTTATTTAATTAGCTATTTCGTCGTTGGTATAAAACAAATGTTAAACTATTCGCTAACGCTCAGCCAAATTCCATGGAATGACATTCACAATCATTGAACTCAGTAATTACCATTTATAAAGAAAATGTCATGCACAATTTTAAGTCCATAGATCAGATCGTTTTTAAGATATCGTAAGAAAAGACAATCCGTTAGACAGACAGACATTCACTGAAATATTAAATCATATAATAAACACATATAATTAAGAAAACAAAAGAGTCGTTCAATCTGAGATTCCCACTATATGTTGTATGTATGTGCGTACTTATGAAGTGCTTTGAAAGAAAGACAATGCTGACAATAACACTTTAACTGTAAATTATATTAAGTAACAAATTATACAATTAAGTACTATTAAGTAACATTGTATCTAACCATTAAAAATAATGTGGATTACGTAAACAAATTATTAGTTTACCACACCACGTCTTATGTTACATATGTATCGCATGTATTGCCTTCACAATTTTGATGCTATACATCATGTCATTAGACTAAATTCGTTAATATGGCAGATGGTTATCCTTACTTTGTTTACAAATTTATTTACAATGTAAACTTTTCGTTTGACATCATGGTTGCTCGTAAGAGGAATTTTAAAATGTTTTGCTAATGCTCAGCAAAATCAATGGAGTAATATGCGCTATTATTAAACTCGATGTTCCGATAAATGAATCTTAACGCAAAATGACAATGTTCTTAGCTTTTTTCTCGAGATAACGAGTAGAAAGAGAGACAGATAGACAGACAAAAATAAAATAAAATAAATCCCTCTAGTGGTGGGATTTGCTAGAACATATCCGGTAAAAAAATAAATCGACTTATACCAGATTTAATATTATACAAAGGGTGATTTCCGATTTGTATCCATTTATATAGTAACTGCCATAAAAAAATTGGCGAGTACACCTGAAGTCAGTTATCGGCTTATACAATTCACATCCTGTCTACATATAAACTGCAACGTTTTTATATGAAATGTTTTCCTGCTATTCGATATTACAATAGTAATTGAAATATAGTTTTTGATGATTATACATTTCCTAGTCATACGATTATAACAATAACGTGATATTTTCATCTGTAAAGGATTTACCTTCGTAGGCAAGGGAGAAGATAGGTCTAGATCTCTGCTAATTTAGCAAACAATTAAATGTGTAGAGCCTATACAATATATGATGAATAGATTGGTTAAGCTTTAATTATATTGCTAAGATTAAATGTTGATTTAAAATATAATTTTATAAACTTTCACAGTGAAACATACAGATTTTAGTGCATGAGCTGAGAGAATATTTGCATTTTGTACGTAAATAACCTGGGTTTTCTTCTAATTAATATACGTTTATCATAATAAAGAAATAGATCAGTTGGGAAGTTGTGAAAAGGGTTAATATTATAAAACAATAATTTTATTACATAATATATTAGCTTAAACACACATGATAGAAACAACATATAGGTAAATAAATATTAAATCAGTGTCAACTAATCATGAAATTGGCATTGCATTTTTATCTTTTTCTTAGTTGACTGACACAAAGTAATATACGATCGGTTCTAAGATTTTCAAGGCAACAGATATACGATTTGTACAAGACCTGTCGTTTGATATTTTAAACCTTTCTGATATCCACAAAACTGGCGTGACGGAAGATCGATTGGTTTCGCAAGAGAAAATTATCCATGAATTTGAAGGAAAAGTAACGTTATATTGTTACATAATAGAGTCATTTGCTGTCGACTCTTAGACTATAAAACTTTTAAACATATCATTAAAAAAACGCATTATTATTGTTCAAGATTGTTCTGACAAGGAAACAAAATATTTATTTATTACGGAAAATACAGTAAAAGATTCCAAAGTTTTCGTCACAATTCGTCTCAAATACGTACTAAATAACAGCAAATATTAATTATTTAAAGTATTATCTGTAAACTCCATGTAATCCCGAAGACTATAGTTTATAAGTAGCCACAAGCAGCGTATAAATTATTCATAGGAGCGCTTATAGATGCTGCATAACCCTTGAGCAAAAGTGTGGTTCTTCGTTGGAGAATCTTGCTCTGTATTGTGATGGCAAAATATTGGGCGATAACTTATCTTAACGACTCTGCAACAAATTCCTCTATTTCCAGCACTAGAAGTGCTGTTTTTTACAATACACTCTCTAAGAAATTAATGTTTATATGCGTCGTTGAAAATGGCTCACGATATTTATCCTAGTATTGTGTAATGCTCAACTATCTTAAGAATATCTAGCTATCGTTTGGCTGTACAGTTATAGTAAAATGGCTTGTACGGCCGAATATAAAAACCGTCTATTACAATTTCTCCGTAACTTAAACAGTAAAACAATACTACAATATAAATAAATAAATATATATATATATACGTTTATTAAATTTGTATAAGTGGCAATAGCCTAATTTAATTTAATTTCAATAAACATTGAATCACAAAAAGTACTTGCTCCGCCGGGAAATATATATATATATATATATATATATATATATATATATATATATATATATTTCCAATAATACTATAATTAGACTAATACATCTTTTCAATTCAACGGATGAAAATGGTTAAGGAGAATAGGTTGATGAAAGGTTCGTAATTACCTTTAAAGGAAAAAAATAATCATCTTATGATAAATATTAAAAGCTTAAATATCAATAAAGTTTTTTGACATAAGTTTATGATAGTAACGTTGATAATAAAATGTTAGCAATGATTAGGAAAATCAATTAAATTTCAATTTACTAGTCGTAAAGTAGTTTATAACTTCTAGACTGCGATGAAAAATCCCAAGAAATATATTGAATGTGAAGAAAGAAAATTTAGGGAATTTAAAATTTGGTCCTAACGTAAACGATTAAATATATACTCAGCCTAAAAATATCCTTATCAAAGTTATTCGTCTGGTAATACATTTCAAGTCTAGAAGAGTTTGGTATTTCATAAGTACTATTTTATTATCAACCTTCAATGACAGTACGTAGACAAAACCTGCAAACTGAAACACAGAATGATGGAGTTGTAATCTGTAAACAACAGTGGTCATACACTCATCATTAACACAACAAGCATAAGTCAACTAAACTAAGTTGTAACTCCCTTGTACACTATCCCGCAAGTTATCAGTCTATTGACAGAAACACTCAGTCTCTCTTGAGCTCCTCATTCTATTGTAATTGGAACCTTAATCAAATTGAGTTATAATTACTATTTCTAAAAACCTTTAAAATGCTTATAGCAAATATCAGTGCGCGAGTGTGTTAAGCAAAGGTTTGCACTGTAAACAAATTGCCGTATAAGTGTTTACATTTTACTCACACGCTTGGATTTTAAGTGATAGATAATAAGTTAAATAATATAGCTGTATAATACATACTACGGAAGCATTAATGAAATTTTTGTTTTACAGACACTGTCTTGTAAATTCCAATACTCCAGACACTTCAAATACGAAAGATAATAAGAACTCTCTTAATTTTAGTTCTATAGGGTTATTAATTATTTTTATTTTGCTATAATATGAGTCAATGAACATCGAGAGCACATGGACTTTCGGTCAAGGGGTCGAACTTGATCGAGATAGAATAGGCTATCGAAAAACAATAAGTGGAATCGTCCTGTCAAAAACTTTTCCACTTTGTATTTTTTATCAATCTTGTACTGTTTGGGCTCACCCCTTTATTCTGTTCGATGTAAGTATTTAAATAACTAAATTTGACTCACCAATTCATTATAAAACTATTTATAATATAAGATAGTTAGGCTAGATGTGCGAATGAAATATTTGACATATCTCTAATGGGTATATTGGCAAGTTATTTATTATGCTATTTTCATTGCCATCATGGTTATTTTGTACTCTCTTGGTTAATCAACACCGAGGTCAGTGTCCGATGAGGACGGATAAAATAAGGCTAAAAAGAGATAGGGCTCTCCATAACAAAACCTATGGTTTAAACCCTCATATTTATTTGGTTGGAACAGTTTTTAAATTCTCGTTGAAATGTGAAGTCCTTATTTTTTATCCGTTAATAAACGTTCTAGATATAATACAATACAATAAGTATAACATCCGAGGAGGTAGGAAATGAATATTATGTTGATGAAACGGATGTTCACGATTAAAATATTTTTCCGTCTCAACAAATCCTAAATCCTAATGCAATGTTTGATTGAACGCACGATTTGACAGCACTGTACGCTTGATGTTTCAGTGGAAGTGCTGTTCCTGGTGTGGGGAATTCGTCTCTGTATTGTGGTGAGAAAAGCGCCCTCTGAATTCAACGAGAGCAGATTTATCTCAATGGCAATATACAACGAATTCCTGCTCTCATGTTTCCTTAATGTTTCCATGTAAGTTGTTATATTTTCGTTTTCTTATATTACCCTTGTTCAAATATTTATTTAGGGCAAGGTAAATTATTTAAAGTTACTAAAATTGTAGTTTAGAAAAACCAACTACTATAAGGCATGTACAGCTCTAATGCTGTAACTTACATTCGTATTGTAGTAGGTATATATTATACAAACGATCTGAATTCGGAAATAATAATAAATAAATATTCATGAAGATGATCTGTAAAATCTTTTAATGTACTGTGGTAAATCAAAGAAAAATTTACTTTATGTGTTTTATTAGAGTAATTTAATGTTAAATAATCTATGTAAATTACCATACAGATTTAATTATGTTATTACTGTTAAAATTAGCATCGTAACTATAAAAGTATTGTTAATAAATACACTAACTGTTAAAGTTCATACCAAAAAAATGGTTTATTGAACGTTATGTATTCGTTGTTTCCAAAATATCATTTACTATACGTTAATGCGGGGTTTTATAGCATCTTAAACTATAACTATTCAGTTCTCCAAGATATAGATAGGACAGAACTAACACAAATAATATTATTTCGTTCGTGAATTATCTCTACTATGGAAATCTTATGTAAATTATCAGTCAGTAATTAACAAATAACCTTTTTCTGATTATGTTTCAGGCTATTCTTGCAATCACCTGCAAACCCTGACCTGCTCTACATTATTTTCTTCGCCCATACTCAGCTTACCGTTACATTACTGCTTTGCCTTATTTTTGGAAGCAAGGTAATTTTCTTACAAATATTGTATTTATATTCATCATATTAAATTTGTATGTGTTACGCTACATGAATTCTCAAACGTATTAACCTGTATATATAGGACATGTGCATTCTTGCCAGAAATGGACTTGCAGTTAATTGATACTGTTACTATAGCAACACTCGTACAGGTTTTTAACATTCAGTTTCTCTTTATACTATCATTATAAATTTATAAAAACGTCCTGTGTCGAGTGTATATACGTGTTAATTTAAATCTTGAAGGTAAAGGATTCAGGAAGATAGATGAGCAGTAACGATCACTCGATTGATGAATTCAATCGATTATCAAATCACTAAATGTTCTTCCACTACAGCTAGCTACATGTTTCTCAAACTTAAGTAGAATTCATAATCTGTTACCGGATATGTTAGACATAAAAATATGAATTTATTTAAATTTTCATATGTATATGTAATTCGACAAGTAAACCAAGAAAACTTCCGTAGTATTCCAGGTTCTGGCAGCTGCTCGCTTGTGGGAATTCCCGTTCTGTGAGAATTCTTAGCCTAAGGAAAACACTCTATGCTAAAATATATTAATTGACACGAGGTCTCAGAAGCCTTCAAAATCATTAAGAATATAGGAAGCATTGGTCCTTGGAAGATCTTCGTATATGAATTTGACGAATACATATACGTGTACATTTTGTAATATTAAAATTATTTATACAATAACTTTGAAAACCATGATAAGTACAATCGTTTTCAACTAATGTTGTTTTTGGTGATTCCAGTCATTATGAATCCAATTAATAAAAACTTTAGCTGCAGTATTTTCCGTACGAAAGCTATGAAAAATACGACGAAAACTATATATATATATATATATATATATATATATATATATATATATATATATATATATATATATATATACTATGTATATATTGTATTACTTCTTTGTTCTTTCTTGTAAACACACCAACAACCAAGGTATAAAAAAATTACGCACGCTAAAACATAAATATTTATAAATCACACTGGTACAAGAGCAATTTTCTTAAAAATTAGTTTTATATGATTATTTTTACTTGTTTCTTTAAATATTAAAAGTATTCACGTACATTTTTCAGTTTGGTGTTGATGATAAATAGTTACTACTAGAAATGTTAGATTTTAAATTAAAATTTTTATAGGAAATACTATTTATTATTCTACAAACTTGTACTTTGTGGTGCAGGCATACATGGTTTTCAAAGGCCACGGAAAGGCGGAGGACTCCACCAATACTCTTCCCAAAGCTCAAACTACGAAGTTCCTGGCCAAACCACGTTCTACGAACTCCCAGTACGCAGCCAGTACCAATTCCCAGTACGCAGCTAGTACCAACTCCTCCATTACGGCGCACGAGTATGCTAGGCTCTCTGAACTTGAAGTCCAGGTCAGGAAAACATGTTACAGAATTGCGGTTGTTGTTCAAAATATGAAGGCCTTGTAGGGCTACTTGTTGAATTACACCTTTTTTTAGCTTTGTTTACGCTATTCTATTCTACACTTCTTACTTTACGATATTATGGATTTCTTGTTTTATTTTATATTAAACAAAGATTGTTAGTCTATGTCCACTATAAGTACAAATATCTCAGTCGGAATATGAAAATAAATATTTCAAAATATTAAAGTCTGAAGCAATGTTGGAGGAAACGTTGTCCACCAGAACTCCATTTATTGCCATGCCAAGCTTGCCATTTACGTGACTCTTAAATTTGAAATTCCTAAGCTTAGATTTTTAATAGTGGTTGATTCAGTAAATATTTTATTCTTGACAAATACATCTTTTTTAAATGATGACTATTACGACTATGTCTGTATTAAGATATGTTAAATGTAGGATGTACTAAAGATATTTTATGAGTACTAAAGATGGATGTATATTAAAAATTTACTTAGAGAGTATATATACCATTATATATTACTTTTAAATCCATGGGTAAAACTGCAAATACCACTTTACCTTTCCACCCCGAAATCATCATAAACTTGACTTTCTTGGTCAGCACAGAAATAATATTTATCGTCAATCCTTCCACTGCTGTACTCTTTATGGTTTATTGTTAGTAGCAGTTTTTACTTTAAATAATCCGACAAGCAATCATTGAAAGGTACTTGTAGAACAGTTTATAGGAAATACACGTGGCAAAGGGAACAGTTTTTTTTTGTATGTAAAAATAAATATTTCCTGGAAATGCTGTTTTACTACCCACAGATTTTGTTAAGTTGTACCTCGTTATACTTCAGTATGATTAAAAAATATTGATATTTATTTGTTTTATGTAAAATAACGGAACAGTTTTTTTTATGGGTGGAATATTTACACAATTCTATGGAACAGGAGCGTAAAATATCTTAGGACAGGAACATACGACATTATAAATTCTATTTGCATTATATAAATACTTTTTAGTTTATACAAATCGGTCTATACCTGATTGGTCTGCTTTGGAATTGATAGTAATAATTTGATTAAAATAATTCAGATGCACATTTGCATCAATTGACCATTGTACGCTTTTAAGGTAATTTAATTAATACTTTTCAAGGCGTCGTCTTACAATACAACACTGCGATAAAAGGATTCTGCTGTCTATTAGACTAAAGTTGTAATTTCACATTGATTGTGCATATGTGTTTATTATTAATATTTTTATGGCTTGTAAACTGTGTTAAAGATTAATAAATACCCCTGATCTTGGATATAAATATTACAAGCATGACAATTACAATTCTATAACTCTGTTGAAGGAGGAGTTTAAGCGACTCTCTACTCAACTGGAGATGCTGAGGGACCACAACATGCGGCACGGCAACAGACATCTGGCCGCCAAAATATCAGCAATGCAGGAGGCGGCGCGGGACTACCGAGAGAACATCCCGGAAGAAGACAGCGACAGCATGGCGGTACCGACCCTCCCTGGCTCGGGGTCTGTCCCGCCACACCCTCTGGCTCAAGGGGATGAAGTGGCAAATCACAGGGTGAGCCGCAGAATCGAAGGCCAGTGTGATTCTCGCTGCAGCAAGTTCGAGAGGAAGGAATACCCCATCAGCAAACACAAGGAGCGGAGTCCCCAACACTCCACCGAATCCAACCAACTCCGCTCCGGCCATGCGCGCACTCACACCATCGTCATAAACCTGGACGACAAGAACCGGTTCACTGAGGAGGTCACCGTCTGATGTCCGCCACCCAGTACTCTACAGGGTTGTGGTTGCTATTGGGGTAGCTTTGAGATAAAAGATACAGGATGTATATGTAGAGCAGCTGGCCTCAAAATACCGGACTGTATTGGAACTCCTAATTATCAACTTCCTGTCTTTGTCTTTTCACATTACCTGACCTTGGTACTATAGTTGTATTATCAAAGTATCTGTGATATTGTACATAAAGTTTGTATAATGTTCTAGTTTTTTATTATGTAAATATCGCGATAGTATAAGAAATATTTAATTGAGTGTACTGACACATAAATGTTGGTGTGCTCGTAGTTGCATAATGATTTAAACGGACTTACTTCATTACTTTATATTGAATTTATTCTACTGGTTGTAAATAAGCTACTTAACCATTGGTTTTAAACTATTTCGACGTTGAACATGGCAATGAAACAAAACATATTATTATTCATATAAATTTTGGTTTGCGTTTATAAAATAAAATACTCGTCTGTGAAATAACAAAATTTTGCTAAAAAACAAATTTTTGTGTACATGTTAATTTAAATTGGCAAGCCACCAAAGAATATTATACATAACATCGAATTAATTATACCTGTAATAGATCAGAGCCAATAATTAAAAAGAAAAAATATGAAGAAATATAATACATAAAATACAAGAATTCTGCTATGAAAACACTTAACGTAAGAGTAATTGTGTAAACTGACATGTATCTACATTTATGCAAAATGAATCAGTATATATAAAAACGTATTAATTTGACAGTTAATTAACAATAGTCTTTTTTAATGAAATGTAGCACTATAACTAGCTATATCAAATGCTGTAAATAATAAGCTGTTACTAAATAAACAAGGTCACATTGTACATTATTTTACTTTTCTATCCCGAGATAAAATTAATTTTCCAGTGGAGATTTAAATTTAAGAACGTGCAATTGAGAAATATGAATAATTTCTTATATTTTTAAAATAAATGGTCTTATATCATTTTTCATGGTACACTCTAACAGGGAGGACATCAGAAATATAATCGCATATAACATTTAGTATATACATTGAGTTTGTTTATGTAGATGAACAATACAATAGATATTTTATTATTAGTTCTCAAAATCCTAATTATATCTGACTTCAAATAACAAACTATATCTTACAAGTACAGAATTACTTGTTTCATTTAAACAGTAGTGTTGGCAGAACTTGTACAAAGACTGAAATGAATTTAGATTGTAGCACACGAAAATTATCTAAATTTCTAACTACTTATGCTTTCCTGCTTTAGAAGCAAAAGTTCGTATGTGTTAATTTTTAAATTGAGCTCGAGAGGAAGAATGGTTTTGAAACAATAACAGACAAATATAAAAGTTATGAATGCCCTCAAGTGTTTACGTACTCTCTAGTTGAGTGTTTTGCAAACCAACGAAATGTTTGGTTAAAACGCTATCATGTTTATTTTTATTTTAAAACAGTTTTACAGACTAATAACAAAATTGAAGCCTTAGCTAATAATTCATTTATTTTATAATACAATTAAAATTCATATGAGTAATTTTGTGATAAAATAAGTCATGAATTAGGTAAAAGTAAAAAGGTAAATGTAATGCAGTGACTCATCACAATTTTACTACGGAACAATTAAATTAAAATTTTATTCAAATTTAAAAATATTTGTAAAATATTAAGTTTAATAATACATGTTATTACAGAAAAACAAATTGATAAATTCCATCTTAGCCACGGCGAAAACGAAAAAAATGTGTACTTAAATCGTGAAAAATACTTATCCTGCTTATCACCGGTATTATTGGTAAAAGTTGATGTAACTTATGTATATAAGAAATACGTCCTTATAGTACTTAAATTATTTTTAAATTGTATTAAGCGTATAGATATAAATAGCAGTGTAGTATTTTAAATACCTGTGATACTTGGACCATGAGGTTGTTTATAGATTTTATATTGATTTACTTCTTGTAAATAAATATTAAGTACTGGAGGAATAAGCCTGCTCCGACACTATGTAAAAGATGTTATTCTTTTGGCTGTGCTGTAATAGAAAATTCAGAGGTTGTAAATAAAATGTACTCAATACTCTAGAAATAAAGTTTAAACTAAGACGAAACTGTAACTTCTAGCATGTAGAGAGACTACAACAGTTTATCTCGTTTATATGAAGATAAAAGATGAAGATATGAATATAATTATAAAATACTTTTTATAGCTTCGAACGGTCCTTGATAGACTGAGCCCTATCGACCGTTCGAATCTTAGATATTTAAATATCAAGTAATACGAAAAACGTTACAAAATGTTGTTCCATTATTAAAAATTTTACTCGTTTCAAAGACAAAATAAAAAATATGTCAGTAATATTTGTTGTTTATTTCCTTTTGTTTAATTCAAATTAAAATAGTTAAATAGCTTGAGTATACTTGTATAATGTTTATTATTTTCATACATTTTATAACCCACTTGGTTATTCTAAACAAAATTTAAACTCACTATTTGGTTCTCACTGAACCGAATATTTTATTGCTTACTACATTGTAAACCTAAACTGTTAAAATAATTACAATTACCTTTAAGGGGGCCATTCACCCAAAAAAAATTTTTTTTTTGTATTTCAAAATATTTGGTAAACATATATCTTAAAACATATATGTGGTGTATATATGAGGAAGGTCTCCCACCCCCGAACACCTCTAGTGATGATGGGGGGGGGGGCGAAACCTGAAAAAATAAATTTTTGCGAAAACATACATAACTTTTTTGTGGTTATTCCCTTGGCCTAATTTTTTTTATTTTAAAGACTATACAATTTTACATTATCTGTAGCATGGATATTATGCAGTCACTTTCCTTTTTTGATCTATAAATAATAAACCAAAAATTAGGTTTTCATTTCTGAACTTTATGAAAAATATATTATTGTATGAGTTCTATACATTTTACCTAATTTTGCATGCTAGGGATAATAGCCATAAGTTTTATGAACCTGTGTGCAAAATTTGAACTCTGTACCTCTAAAAACAAAGAAGTTATGTATGTTTTAGTGAATAAAAAGACGGGAAATCAAAACAGCGGAAAAACGAAAGTAACTCCTTTAATTTTAAAATTTACATACCATTGAGTTGTTATATCACAATGTTTTCCAACATGAAGTGTTGCTGGAACTAAAATAGTTCTGCTCCATAAGTAATTCCTTCCTTTTCCTTATTTTTATTTTCTTTTTTCATCTTTTTCAGCTTGAGTAGGCGGAGATATTTCTTGTAGGCTATTGTGGTTCTTTTTTCGGACTGAGCAATCCTCCTCTTGTCTCTTGCCTTCATGTGTTTGAATGATTGTCTTCCTGGAGATAACTTTGCACCTTCCATCAGACCTGTCTGCACTTTATTTCCAAAATTGAACTCAGAAATAGCCTCCGCAGCAGCACTTTCGACAATCCGCTTTGACACATTTGTAGTCTTTGGGCATTTTTTCCAAATCGAACTATGCAGACACTCGTTTGCATTCTAAGTTCAACCTTTTTGACATCTTTATAAAAGTTCTGGAACCATGAGTCGCTGGTACACAGGAAAAATATGTTGTAGAACGCAGTTTTCAGGATTTCAGTGTGCGGCCCAGGTTGTTCACCCTTCGCTTTGGCGCGGTTGTAAAAGCACCAACTCTTTTCTCCTGCAGGGCATTTACTGTGTCTAGGAGCTGAACCTGTAGAAACACAATGGTGGAAGGTAGCTAAAATTTGTTGTTTCATACCGGGGACATTTTCTGGATTGCTGAGAATAGCGTTTTGGTAGTATTTTGTAAGCTTGGTAATGGTCGTGTCTTTCAGGCTACCAAACTTTCTTCCGCCAAGCGTAATGCCTTTAGCCTTAGCCGTTTGAACTACATTCCGCAAACCTGTCCCAATCTTTTTGCAACGTGGTTTATACGCACTCTTCTTTTTGGACTGGAAAGTCTTCACCATAAACATTCAGTTTTTGGATGTGGTGGAAAACAGCTGAATTGCCATCGGAAAGAATCGTTAGGTACCGAAACTTGTCTATTGACCTTTCCCAGAGTACTTCTGCTGCTTTTGTTTCCATTGCCGGGGAAGATCCATCATCATAATTTTTGAAACACTCACATTTGTGGCCTTGAAACCAAATGTCGAACTCTGGTGAGTCTGGTCCAAGATTGTTTGCGGTAATCGCACAGATTTGGAAAAATTTCGATAGAACACAATAGTCAATTACTAATCCTGTTTGTATTTCAATGACCGCACCTATTCCATAGTTAGAGGTGTGGCCTCTTTTGTGCCATGATCCGTCGTAACTAACACCAATATCAATTATGGTGTCTTCATCGATTACGCTATCAGTCTCCCTGTAAACTTGTCTGACGCGGTCCCTAGCTTTCGCCAAGTTCAGATAATTTATTTTCACACATGAATCTGACAATAGCTTTGAATGTTTGTTTTAGGTATTGGAGCTCATTCCATCCATGTTCATAATAAGAGAAAATCTTTCTACAGCACTAAAACCCTCCCCCAAACTCATAAATGATTTTACCAATCTGCGGTTTACATCAAATGCTTTAGATCCTTCAACATTTATCGACATATACGAGGATATATCCAGATCAGGGCAGTTGTCACACACCAATGTCAGCTTAGTTGCAAACCCATACTGTTCAGAGCAGTTCACAGAGATAGAATTTTCAAGGCATGAAGGACAAGCCAAATTACGTAACAGTGTTTTCAAGCATGTCATATCAACCAATTTATAATCGGGCGTGGTAGCTAATTCTTCGTCACAGGTTCCTTCATTGCCCTTGCCAGGTGATATTTTATCTGAACTAATAAAATCACTTATCCTTGTTGACAATGGCTTAGTTTGGCCTACATTTGAACCAGAAGCATAATTAGGAACATTGCTGTTTTGAGAAGTGCTAGGCCCATCTATGTTAGTATTTGAGGTTAGGTCTAAGCTTCCTGATGAAGTGCTAGAAGATGAGCTAGGTAGATTTTTATCACTACTCACAATTACACTGTCTTGAAACAATTTTACATTTTGCCATCGTTTGTTTGCAGCTAAAAATGCCTTTAGACTTTTAGCAGTAGTCTTTTTCGTTCGTTGTTTCTTAGGAACTTAATGGAGTATATAGTATAGTATTATAATGGAGTATAAATCTAAATAGAAAAATTAAATTAATATAATGACGAATTAAATATTTAAATAACCTTCTTGGAAAAGTAAAGTTTAGTCAAAATATAACAGGATATAACAATATAACAACTGCAACAGACATTTACTGAAGTAAACAAAATAATTGATCAGCTGTACTGAGATATTACTATCGTAGTAGGTATAGAGTAATACCGCTATCCATAGAGTAATACAAGAAACTTACATCTAAGTGATATAAACAGAAATACTATAAAACATATTTGTGCAGGTATAAACAGTGGTATAAACCGTAAGTAACATGGGATGAACATGAAATCGTTGTTTCGCCTGTGAATTAAATACTTATGATATGTGTAAAATCTATGCAGCAGTGATTGGCAGAAACAAAACGCAACAGGAGAAGTATTTGTATTGTATGTGAGAGAAAATATACAGTGTAATCTTTAAAATCAAAGAGAGTTTTAATTGAGTTTATAAGATAATAATTCAACAGAGTGATACCAAATAAAATCATTGCATTTTGTTGGAGAACTAACTTGTTTTGGGATTTAGTTTGTTCTACTTTCTAAACGTACGTACATTATTCTAACCATTGACTTCCAGTCATGATCTAACAAGTCAAACAAAGGGGTCCGTGAGAGAATACCAAAAGTGCAGTCAGTGGTTATTTTAAACACTAAGACTAAAACCTACTATTAGTATTAGAGGTTTTCCTTATGTTTCGAAAATTTTGAGTAAGAATATTATATGGAAGTATATTGAAAGAATGTAATGTGGATAGAAGTGTCAACGTAGCAATGCATTTTGAAGTGTAATGCAATGGAGCATTGTTATAAAGCATTATATCCTCCCTGCGGAGATATCAGTATCGTTTAAATCTAAATATACAAAGTTTTCAATATCACAGCCTAATAAATAGTATACATACAGTACTTAAATATATAATTTCGATCAATTAATAACAAATCTTTGTACAAACCGACGGGAGTGATGCTATATGCATTCCCCTATCGAAAACTTGTTAAAATAAACAGGAAGCAGTCCCCAGTTAAGTAATGCTTGGACCGTTCATGCTAGTTCAACTCGTCAGAAAAATAAGCTTACAGTTTATTAGATTATAGTTCACTAACGCACGACCAATAACATTCAAAGCAACGTTAAAATTAATGGTTTTTTTTCATTATTTAAAATACTTATTTTCTTATATTTTTTTATAAAGATAGCCATTTCATTTATTTCCTTATTCTGCCATGCTCTGGGCAATTAGCCTGTGCTTTATGAAACAGTATAAGGAGGAGAATCGATGCAGTACAATGTCAGTAGTAAAAATAAAAAGTGAAACATGATTTTCTTCTGCACTATCAGGAGGTTAAGTGGTAGAGAGGACTTTTAAGTCCTAACTTCGCCTCTGTAAATAAAGACATTTTTCATTTCATTTCATTTCATTTCATTTCATTTCATTATTTTTATGCATGTATCGGCTAATTATTTTTCATAATATTTGATTCGGAGATCAATAAATATCATTAAATGTGCAATAAAACATTTCTATTGCTTAATAAAAATTAAATTAAAATTATGGAAATAATTCTATAAGTTTTAGAATTCCCTTTATACTCTTTACTTTATAATTTAAAAAGTAGCAGGAGGGAATTCAGATAGAAAAAACATTTTTGGTACAAGCAATAGTATATACTAAGAATATACCTTCCAATGTTCGATTCTCTAGGTTAGAGATGTGACGTGTTGGTTAGTTGAGAATTTCCGTTTGTAAAAATATGCAAAAAAAACCATTTAGAAGTACCTCGATTTAGGATTTGGAATCCCATAGGCATCGGCTTCATGGCTCATAGGAATTTTTCCACGGAGTACTAGTACCGTATTAAAAAAAATACTAATGATAAAGTAACAACTTTCGTTTCCGCTTAGTTTTAATAAAGTATTAGTAAAAATATTATTAAATTAGGTCGTTTCGAATCATTTCCACATTTGCAACCGCATTTCGTCGTATTATCAATTTTTTTTATTTTACTATTACTTTACAGAAATTGACGTTTACAATATCAAATATGTAAGATATAATAAAATGCATTGTGTTTCTGTATTTATTGCTTTGATGGACTGAAGTTTTAATAATATTAATAAATTGGTTTAAAATATTGCCCCTGAAATGAGTAAAGCTATGTAGAATAATAAGGGTTTTAGGATATAATATTACACAATAATTTAATATGAATTAAAAATTAATATAATAATCTTAGTTTGATCAATTATATAAATTATACCTAGGAATATTAATCATAAATTGGAACACGGCATAGTTAAGGGATGTATGTATAAAACGTTGCTTTAAAACACAAAACTTTTATCTTATAAATCAACAAGTAATCGCTAAATATGATGCTAAGCGCTGATCTCGGAAACAGCCGTACCAATCCTGCTAATTAAATTAATATACGTTGAAGTCGAAGGTTTACAGCGAGAAAAAAGGAAAATTATCCTAGAATAATTTTGAATTTAGAAAAAAAAATTATAAGAGGTTCAAAAATATTAAAAACGACGCTCTTCTCCACTATCGAAGGTGTCTCAGCAGAAATCGTAGTGAGATTTCGAGAAAAATGCTCCCGTGACTGGCCCCTACGCTCCCGGAAAAGTAGCTGTTAGTGCGCAGACATGCAACCAGGCATGAAGTAATCCTGAAAAAATTCCCATCCTGGATCCCCGCGACACGTAAGAGGGTTTAGTGGGTATTCCCTGTGTTGAACAAGTCCCAAACTCTGTCCAAAAACTCATTCTCAAATAAAAACCTTATAAGAGGGTCAAGGTGGATAATTTATATGGCCTTATTTGTTCTAAAATATATGAGCAAAATTAGATGAAATATCAATATTACACATTTTATATTAGGTACCTCAGTCTTCCTATTAAAACTATATACAAACTTGACGTATAAGTTAATAATGTTTAAAATTAATCTAAGTGTTACATTTTTTCCTTCTTATAAATTATGCGACACCCCTGCATAAAACTACTGAAATAATCATGTATGCCACTGAACTCTGCTTTCACTTTGCTGTGTTCTCGTATTTGTTTTGTTTTCGGACTATAAGCAATGCCAATTAGAATGTGATTTCTAGAATCAGTACTTGATGCTGCTTTATCCCCTATTTATTGATTCAAAAGTAATCTCACTAAGTTTCTGTTATAATATTGTACCGTAAATTAGTTAATTAAATTTCATACAATGTAAATTTCGCAACCTAATCAGCCAGTATAATATAATATTATTTTACATCCAATGTTCCGGAACTAAATTATTGGGCGGAGTAACTACCTAATTGGCACGCGTATGAATTTTTTTTTCCTTCTAACCCTTTGTAGCAGCCCAACTACGTAACCCATCAGACCTCGCGCGCTTTGTCCGTAAGTAAAATTTATCTTTTCGTATTATTAAATTAGCCCTTTGATGCCGAACATATAAAATGAATGTAACGTAAAGTAAAGATGTGAATAGTAAAGTAACTTACCCTTGAAGATCTATTATTTGCTTGATGGAGATAGATAAAGGTTGTGGCGTCGTCCTTATGGCGACGAGCACGTTGTTATAAATAGTAATTTGTATCATTAAATGGCTAATACCGTCGCGAATTTGTTTTAGGCGAGTTTACGTAGCTGATGTATCTCACGTGTTGTTTGAATAGATGGCTACCACTTCCCAACATCTACTCCTCTTCTAGAAGTAACCGTTCTTAGACTACAGCTTCAATGTCTCGTGCCAAGACGCCGATACCCGGGTTGTGAGTCTACCTATTGTGAAGGGAAGTGAAATATTATTGTTTTGTAAAGTAAAACGTCGTACGCATAATTCAATAGAACATTGGATATTTTAGGCCCACCTAGAAGATATACTTTTAGTTATTACATTCTAATTGGCAGCAACGTGGCAATACATATTTTTCATTTACCATCTAAAAAGTGGTGCTTGTAAGTTTAGTACATTAAATTGAACTTATAAGTAAACTTTGCATTTCTAGTATTTATTACTACGACCTCAGAAGTCACCACCCCCATGTGTTATCGTCATACGGTACAATATATTCCAAGTCCTTTCCAATGATCACGGACTGGCAGCGTCGAGTAGTTTTCTCTGACTGCAGTCCTTGTTGAGAATGGTATGAGTTCCACGCGTTTTTCCTTCAAAACATGTCACACTTTTAAGAAAGCCGATTTTTTACTATCATGAACAAAAACATCATGATCATGATGCCAGATTGTTTCCTAAGTAGGGATCTCTATCAACGTATGGCTTTAACGCTTCATATTAAACACCTTAGATAACAGATCTCAAAATATGGCAAAACCACTAGCGCATGTTTAAAGAACTCATCAGATATTGTTCACATTTACAAATAGTAAATTTATTAAAGTCTAAGATGAAGACAATTAAAGAAGGCCACAACAATACAACCTGTATCTAAACACTGCCTGTGTTCTACTTTCCTTTCAATTCCCGTGAACTGCTTGCTGACAGCGGACAAAAGCTGCTAATAGCCAGCCAACCAGCTGACAAGGCCTTATTGATCAGCCTTTGTGTCCGATCATGGAGTCACTGCCACAACAATACCGATATTACATTTGTTTTATACGTCATTGTTCCGCTTATCCATACAAAATTTAATGACACCTGGTAATGCTTCCTGGTTAACTGAAACAATTACATGTTTTCAAGTATATTTTCAATTACACAAGATCGTTATTCTTGTGAAATTATATATTTAGTTGTATATATAACTAATATATTTAGTTGTATAATTATATAGTTTTTTTTTGTAAAGAAAATTTTTCATTATTCGTGATGTGCTAATTGTTTGAGAAAAACATGAGGATTTCTAACATTTGTATTCGCAGATTTCCCTTTTAACAAAATTTTTATCTGGGAAATGTATGGAACATGACATGAGTAAATTTATACATAAAAATATATATTCGTACACACCTAATTTTTCAAAATCTTTCTCTCTTCTTCTCTTTTGCTCCTGATAAACAGAATTGAACTTAAAAACTGAAAAAAGCTAATTACATTGGTTGATGTTTATAATTAATATAGACAAAAGAACCTGTAAGTTTAATAATATTAAAAATTAGGAGTTTATAATAAGACAACTTTTCAGTTATATACAAATTAAAGATCTGCAAGAAGGCAATCTACAGTAAAGCAATATGTCTCCAGATTCAGTTAAATAGTATGCATTACACAGCTGAGTTACCTACACATTTCCATTACCACTAATCCCTACATCAATAGACTGTGCTGTATTGGATTTATCGTTATTAGCTATTGATGACATTCAATTCTAACTGTTTGATTGTATAGTGAAAATTTACGATATGACTTTTATTGCATATAAAATAAGCCATTTGATTTAATGAAAATTTACCTCCTTATATCCATTTTTAGTCGTACTCCAATATTAACGGTTATTGACCGTTAATATTAACTTTAACTACAGTTTACCCTCCTTTTAATGTAGCGTCTGAAATCTGAATTTGTACATCTCGAATCTGGAGTAATATTTGCCAAAAAATCCATAAAAACGTCAGTGACGAAGAAGCTCAGATTCCAGGAGTAAAGTCTGTGATGATACTTGCACTCGTGTACTCAAAATACTTAATGTTTCACTTACTGTGAGCAACATTACCTTAAGTGAAGGTTAGTTAAAACCCCTGTCTGGTCTCTTTATTGTTTTCAACTACAATGTATATTTACTTGTTCTGCATTATTTTACATAATTGTTAAATGTAACAATATTGTTAATTGTTGATAATTATTAATATTGTTTTACATCATTTTACATTGTTTTTTATTACATAATTGCCAATGGCGTAGTGAGCGGGTACAACGGTTATCGCAAGATAACCGGATCAAGCAACTTCGAGCGTAGCTGCTGTTTGGATGGGTGACCACTGAGCGATCCTGTTCTTGCTAGCAGTCTGCCTGCCCGGCCATTGTTGGTGGTCCGGAAGTCACCTTTAAGCCGTTGGTCCCCAGGTTAGGTGTTAGAGGCCTTCTTAACCCTAACATCACCTGGTAAAATAGGACATCTTTACTTTACTTTTATTATTTTCAAAATAAAACTGGTGGACTCATGTTATTGTATTGATCATTACAGTTAATCGTATTTACTTTTCTAGTTGTGATTATAATATTTTTTTTATTTCAAGGTTATTATGAGTGTATGACGAAATACTAGTACTGTAATCTTGTACTTATTGTGGTCATTTTCATCTCGTATTGAAAGAATAGTATCTATTAATTTCTTTGTTATTCTTTTGTACTATACATTGATAATTTTTGTCAAGCGTAGCCTAATAATAAACTCATTCTAATGGAAATCTTTGTACCGTGATGTTATATAGAATATATGCTCCTAATATGTTTCATGTAAGGTAATACGTTTCTACCAAGTTTTATTAGGCACAATTGTATGAATTGAAACTAAACAGTTATCGTTAAAGATGTTAGTCATTGTAACAAAATACATATGTCACGTAAATCCGAAGTTCAGACTCTATATGATTCGCATTAATACAGGTTATAAATAAGTTTAAAATTCGAATATCAATAAATTTTCGCGTTCTTATTTCTATATACATAAAACATAATAAATGATATCAATCCATTCAATATTTTATTTTATAAAAAATATGTATATCAAATTACAAAAGAGCATCTAAATCTTAATTTTAACACTCATGATTAATGCTGGTGATATTTCAATCTCAATTTGACTCGTTAATTCTACTGTTATAGTGAGTAATCCTCTCACTCTAGTCTAGTCTGCTCATATGCCAATAACCAAAATTGCAAGGAACTTTTATGGATAAAGTATCGGAATCAGATCTAATACCTAAAATTAAAATTAAAACAATAGGTTACGTACAATATGGGTGTAAGAGACGTCATAGCTTCCGTTTAGTTGTTACTTTCCAAAGTCGATAAATTGTTTGGACTGTTATTTAATTTGTCATATATTAATATGCTTAAAAGCGTTATCGTGCTACAGGATCTTATTTTATTCTAAATACATCAATTCAACTATAAACTTTAATATGATTTCAAAATGTATTAATACTTGACAGTTTGAATTAACTTCCTTCAAGTATAGCAATATATTTCTGCAGTATATTTACAAAAGTTGACAAAAATACGATTTTTACTTCGTAAGAATTATAGATAATTGTCTGCATTATTTATATATTTAATAAAATAATTGGCGGATGGTCTCAGTAATCGGTATATAGCGTGCTGAAAATATCGTTAAATTGAATTACAATGAAGCTTCTTAAAGCGTTGCGTTAATGTAATTTTTTAAGTCGCTTTGAAACGCAATGCTTGTAGAAATGAATAGCCTTGTTAAATTGAGTAATAAAATTAAGAATTATTGAGTTTTTTGCATTGGACGTAACTTTATAAAACGACGTATTTTATGTTTTGTAAATTAATTTCTGAAAACTTATGAACAATAATCTATTTTCAACTGTGTGCAAAGTTGTAAATGCCAGAGAAATTAGGTTAGTTAGGATATTTACTTTTACTAATTCTTTTTGGCCTTCTCACTCAAACATTCTCAATTCATTATCATGATACAGTTAAGCTCTTTTTTGAAAAGTTCACTCACTTCAGTAAATGACAAATACATATAAGTCTATAAAATTTATAGCATTACTATATAAATAAATATTTATATAAATCATAGTACAAATATTCAATACATTTTATGTACGTTAGTATTTATCTAATTTATTGCTTGAACACTTTGTAAAATAACTACAGGAATTTGATTACTTTTATAAACTATTTATTGTTACTAACATTACATTTAATTATAAACACCATACAATGCATTCAATAAAATAATTATATGGAGTCGAAAAATCAAACCAAAATTATTTGATATGCAGTATATTTCGGTTATACATCGTTAATACTGAGTAAATGTTTGACCATAGTTTGTTGATAAATAATTCGCAAAAAAACGCGGTACACATTTTGTACTCCGCGATTGGCGATGAAGATGGGTGTATTTTTGTATACTGGGAAGTCGCATTTTTTTCTAAAATATTAATTCTTGCTATGATTGTGCTAGAGGAACTGATATTCGTATTAAAAGCTACGTCACCACAAATATAAAATTGATAAGAGAAAAGGGTAAGAATGGCAAATTTCACTACGATAGTAACAAACAACACACGTCAATTAATTAACAAATGGAATATAAAGCATAATACAGTATAATGCACTACACATAATACAGTACAATACTGTACACATAATAAAGTACACACAATACAGTACAATCATTCATAGTATTTTTAAACTTAGAAAATATTGCATATTATTGATATGTACACTGTATTATTAATTGTAAAACAAGTAGAAAAAAGATATTTGGTAAAATAAGGCATGTCCCTTTAACTAGTAAGCGATGTAATGTTTGATTTTGGGATACACGCAACACAAGGCTTTGATTACAAAATGACGTACAAAATAACCTTGGGTGAAGAACTCCGTTCTCTACAACAGAGCGACAGATAGAGAGATAGAAATGAATTTTTTATGTCCCTCGAGTGCCCAATCAATCTTCGCTAAATCTCAGTCAATAATATGTGGCCTGCAGTTATAAAAATAATTTTAAAAGCTATTATATACAATATTTTACTTTTATGTGGGACTGCAAGTAATAATTACATTTTAAGATTAATATTAATACACGATTGTAACAATATTTAGAGTAAATCTACTTATGCTTGCAACACTTTGAAAAATGTTTGTATACAAATAACAAAATATATCGTAATAAAGTCAAATTAATGAGAATATTTAATATAAGTAATGTTATTTAGGAGTTCTACAAGTGAACTCACCATGTACCTAATATGTGTAACAACATTTAAATTGTAAACTAGAAGATGTGAACCTACTGGTACAGGTCAGTATACTACAACTCCCATCTGCCTAATATGTGCAACAACATTTGAATTGTAAACTAGAAGATGTGAACCTACTGGTACAGGTCAGTATACTACAATTCCCATCTGCCTAATATGTGTAACAACATTTAAATTGTAAACTAGAAGATGTGAACCTACTGGTACAGGTCAGTATACTACAATTCCCATCTGCCTAATATGTGTAACAACATTTGAATTGTAAACTAGAAGATGTGAACCTACTGGTACAGGTCAGTATACTACAACTCCCATCTGCCTAATATGTGTAACAACATTTGAATTGTAAACTAGAAGATGTGAACCTACTGGTACAGGTCAGTATACTACAACTCCCATCTGCCTAATATGTGTAACAACATTTGAGTTGTAAACTAGAAGATGTGAACCTACTGGTACAGGTCAGTATACTACAACTCCCATCTGCCTAATATGTGTAACAACATTTGAGTTGTAAACTAGAAGATGTGAAACCTACTGGTACAGGTCAGTATACTACAACTCCCATCTGCCTAATATGTGTAACAACATTTAAATTGTAAACTAGAAGATGTGAACCTACTGGTACAGGTCAGTATACTACAACTCCCATCTGCCTAATATGTGTAACAACATTTGAGTTGTAAACTAGAAGATGTGAACCTACTGGTACAGGTCAGTATACTACAACTCCCATCTGCCTAATATGTGTAACAACATTTGAGTTGTAAACTAGAAGATGTGAACCTACTGGTACAGGTCAGTATACTACAACTCCCATCTGCCTAATATGTGTAACAACATTTGAATTGTAAACTAGAAGATGTGAACCTACTGGTACAGGTCAGTACACTACAACTCCCATCTGCCTAATATGTGTAACAACATTTGAATTGTAAACTAGAAGATGTGAACCTACTGGTACAGGTCAGTATACTACAACTCCCATCTGCCTTTAAAAATCTGTAAACAACATTTCTCTGTTAGGAATAAGATTGTTAATGTATGCCATTAAAATATAACTTCAAGAGGATATTTGCATAGATATATATTTGGAGATTGTTTAAACTAATACTCCATATACTTGTCTACACAATTAGATGAGATAAACATAATTTGGTACATCCCTTCATATGATGGCTGTCTCTAAACATATTATAGTAATACATAATTACTTATATTACTGAGCAGGCATTACTTATATGGACATACTATACAACCTGTAAAACACATAACTAGGCGACTACACACCTTTTCTAGAAACTACCAGATAGGTCCTTTATTGTAACAATCTACTATCGTCACAGTAATTAGTTTATAAAATAATAACATATTGCAAAATACATATTTTCTGCATATTGTGTACGGTATTTGGAATTAAGCAGTATATTTTCAAGTATTGCATATTTTGAACATTTTATAATATGTTAACAGTATTATGTAAAATTGGTATTACCAGTTACACTCATATCACTTTACATTAAACTGATAATAATTTTAATAAAATATTAATATAGTATTTGTAGAATAATTAATATAGAACTACGAAGTTTTGGTATATTATATTATATACCACATAATAAAAACTATAAGAGACAGATTTCAAATTCAGAAGCATAATTATAATTTCATCTCTTGCTGAATCTTGGTTTTATTACGCACGCACTGGTTAAGAAAAATTTAATATAGTATTTTCTAAATGTTAAAGGTATCTAAACTAGTAGAAGTGAAAGAAAGTACCCGCTTTACACAGAAGCAGACTGTCACGTACAAAACCAGTTACTCCACTGCAAGTCATTTATCTTTCTCGGAGACTGTGTGGGAGACAAGAAGCTCTTATCAATTTGCATAATAAAGTTACTTAAGTTAATCAACAGGCGGGAGATCCTGCACCTGACATGCATTTGTTCTTTATTTCCTTAGCTTATTAGTATTGTACGTTCAACCAAAGCCACATTACAATATATTTTTAATTGTTTTCAAAATCATCTATAATGTTCTATCCAAGAGAACGTGATCTCATTAGCATTATCATTTCAAATTAATGTCTGTTGTGTTCGTTGGCTCTTAACTGGCGGCTACTGGTACATCACAGATGAAGCGATTACAATATTGCCTCACATCGGTAAAGAGCGTCCCACACGCCAATCAAACATCATGACGCCAAAATGATCAGGTCATTGTTAAAGTAAAACCTGTGGTGATGAGGGAACGTCACGTCACATATTTTTCGAATTACAAAGCATCGCTAACTGCTTGTAATATTCCATTTTCACCGACGATTTGGCATTGAAATTAATGGTGGCGAACTTTGTCCCGAAGATTCTGACAATAGGCGGAACGATAGCAACTATTTAAATCTCACAGATCGTGTTGGCCTTCACAAACAGTGACGCCTACTTCGTGAACAAAATATGCACTGGTTACGAGTCTTGGATGTACTGATAAGGTTCGAAGACTATATCTTAATCTCCAAAGTGGAAGCAACTATGACACGAATACCAAAAAAAGTCCGCCAAGTTCACATCAATTGGCCGCCAAGTTGTTGCTGGCTTTTTTCTTTGTCTTTCGCAGTGAGGTAACTCACACAATCATGAGAGGGTATTACAGGTTTCCTTCGTCTCCTGCGAAATGCTTAGCTACGAAATCTAAGACATCGGTGCTAAAATGTTGCAGTGATTTACATAACCTCTCAGACTTCCGATTAACAATACTACGAGTATATTTTCTCAATTGGCGAATCACTCAGTTTTTGATTAACCTATATTGATTGAAAAGTCGAAACATTGGCCGAGTCTAACAACCGCTTGTTTTAATAAGTCGGGTATTTTATCACAGATGTGTTAGTAACTAATCTAGATTGATTAAACAGTAGTGTTGTAACGAACCAAAAATTTATTTGGCTGATTTGAGTCATAAAAAATTAGTAAGAAAAACAGTTGGCTAAAATTCTTTTACTTAGTAAAATATGACCGACATTGAAATCATTGTATTTGTTCATGTTCCAATTTTCTTGTGATGGTGTTAGTGTACGAGTCTAACAATTTTAATAATTCTGAAATAGGGTTATTACTCAAATTTTACAACACAATAAACACTCTAATTATTATACTTACAGTTATATACAATAAAAGAAGGATTGCTATACCGATTCTGCACCTTGCAATAATAATTTAAAACGACCCTTAACTCTGTCAACATATTCAAATCTGTCCTCAAACTTTAGCTGATTAACTAAGGCATAACAATTTAGCTGAGGATTTACATAAGTTACTATAATAATATTCCAACAAGGATTAACTTCCCATTTTAAAATTTAAAATTAACTTATAAATATATATCTCTTTCTTATGAAACTTTTGGAAAGTAGACCAACACCACTCAGCAATAATTTAGACGTTTCCTTAAATTTATAACGCAGTGCAGTTACCAGGTCTAAATATGTAATATATACTCAGAGGTGATATAAACTAAGAAGTTGATGTCTTTTAGAGCCCATTTAATTTTAAAAAGAATTTATTGGAGATACTAAGATTGTAATAAACGTGCAACTGAAATATAATTAATATTTTCCATACCATATTATTTTAGATAACCGAATGTTATCATCATTAGAAAATAAGGAAACTTTTTTTGTCCAACCTATATTTTTTTTGTTTTTTTTAAACTTAGTTAATCAATTATTGGTGAAAACCATTTATTTAAAAGTTTACTCACGAAATAAATCAATGTTTTATAAAGCCATAGTTCCTTATGTTTTGAGATTATATTGAGATCGATATTAATTTTGTTTTACGTTTTGTATGATTTACAATACTAGAACGAGGTGTCGCCTATTTTTGTGAGCATAACACATAAAATTTATATTGCCCTTGCATAATTTATTCCGTATTCTGTTTAATATCATTAAAACTCACTTTAACAGACAGCGACACCACATGAACGCTCAAGTAATTACATTTAGTTCTCAATCGAGTTACTACTCATTGTGCTGCACGTGACATGACTAAATGCGTTTTCCACAAATTACAGACTAACACTTTCAATGGCTCCCCATTTGTATTGCGTAGGTTTTCAAGAGGACGTTTTAATGAGATGTGTCAACATTCTAGCAGTATTAAAACTATATTTTGGTTAAATTCATAGTATATAATTGCACTATGTCCGGTCCAACACACACATTTTTATATCTATAATGACGATTACGCATATGGTTCTAAACATATATTGAAAAATCGTCATGAATTTTATATTGTATGTAAATTGTAATGTATAGTATTTACGACATTCTTATAGTGTAACTATCATTATAATATCAATTTGATATTACCTATGATAATATTTACTTGTATATACAATTCCAATAAATTAAAATAACTGGTAGTTCTGACATCTTCTCTTGTCTTCCATATAGTTTGTTGTTAATTTTTATTTTAAACCAAATTGACATCGATGTTTTATAGATTTTTTTTATTATTCGGCATAATTATTTTGAGCTTATGGGACTAAAAGTATTAATTTACATGATCTCTCTGCATATGAATTATTATTCTGCACAATATATCAATAGTAGTTCCACTAACGGTGTAATCTCAAAGACAAATTGTCATGTAGTTTGAACGGTTTACAGAGGACAATTGATTGATATATTAAAGATTTTAAATGGCTAGACCCTAGTGTCCAATACAGTGAACAAGCAGGATCCCTGGTGGTAGATCCACATTTATTATACTCAGAGGTGATATAAACTAAGAAGTTGATGTCTTTTAGAGCCCATTTAATTTTAAAAAGAATTTATTGGAGATACTAAGATTTTAATAACGTGCAACTGAAATATAATTAATGTTTTCCATAACATATTATTTTAGATAACCGAATGTTATCATCATTAGTAAAATAAGGAAACTTTTTTTGTCCAACCTATATTTTTATAGTTTTTTTTAAACTTAGTTTTTGAGCACTCTACAACGGATGATTACTTCGATCTGCAGTTCTTGATGGCTTATTATTAACCTTGAATGATACTTCTGTCTACGAGAGGAATTGGTTATATTGAGTGTCACAGTCAGACTATTGCGTCGTTGAAAATAAAGTATTTCTCATGCAGTTAGGAATTTATTTTATTATTAATCAGCTTTAAACATCCATAAAAATTTACTCACAATTAGGGTTAATGTATTAAGTTGGATATTGGATACCATTCCACAGTTTAAAATAATAAAAACAATATGATACATTCATTGCATTCATTTTATGAACAGTGGTCTCCTGCTAAGCTTATAAGAAACGCTTCATGGAATTAAAAGTTGAAAAATTATGTAAATCACGTATACATGATTTATGTGGATGTTCCATTTCCACAATAAAAGTAACAACGGTTTGTTTATGAAATATTTCATCAGAATTTTGTATAGAGAGGTAACAGACAAACAAGCCCACTTCATCGGACGTTGTTGGAAATAGCAATCAACGCGTATTTTACTTCCGATTGTGTCAATCACAATCGGAATTTCAAATGAAAGCGTTTTATTTATGGAACTGTTGGAAATCTGAATATATGCAATTCCTTATTGTTTTCTGCTTATATTTACGTTTTGAATAACCAAAATCATTGGGAATATTTGAAGCCCAATAACCAAATTATCTTTATCAAACGTTTGTTATACCTAGAACATAAACCATTGAATATCTCAGTATTTTGATACCAAAGTACTTGGTTTCATTGTGTTGCTCTGTATAGTGTTTAATGAGCCACATGGTGTTATACAAATTGACAAATTGTGTTTTACCCCGACTGTATTTTACACCGTAAACTGTGATGCACATGTTGTATGGATAATTAAGACCAATTAAACCAATCTAAGTAGCTTTCAAGTTCTGAGCTTACTGCAATGACGCAGATATTTTTGCAGATATTAGGAGTTTTCTTGATATCTGTAACCGACTGTGGGACTATTTTTCCTAATATCTTTCTTTCAAGATGAAAAAGAAATGTGAAGGAGCATCTCATGGATTTTTCAGCACTACACAAAAGAGCATAGTTAGGGTATTGAAATGTATAATTCTAAAATTACATCTTAATTGTTTTAGTTGATCCACTACCGCTAGGAGTTCTACTTTTGATATTAAAAATACCGATGACGGACGCAGTGCATTGAATCGGCCTGGAAGTAGGAGAGGTGGACAAGAGTATACCAATAGAATATCCTTTTGAGGTATCGAACAATGGCTAGACCGTAGTACTTAATTTCTCAATTATTTATTAGGACTACAAATACAATTCATAGGATGTCAGTAGTTTCAGTTTGTTTTTTTGTTTGCTTCCAAACAGCAAAAGCCGGATTTGTAGTTATTTAGTCTGCAGTATGATTAAGGTACATTATTATTTTACTAAGATTACGTATCGTATTTAAGTGATACGTAACCATAATTAACAAACTTTTAAACAATATAAAGAATATAAATTAATTCACATATTTTTATTTGAAAAGGATGTTTTAATATCAGGGACAGTTTCTCTAAACCACTGATATAAAGACAAAAACGGGTAATAATGAGTAAGCCTAACTAACACAATTTAAATTTATTAAGGTAAATCCGATTAAGTAAACCTTACACAAGTGAGGCCTTTTATACAATTATTAAGGTTTCCATGAACCGTCATCCTGTTTTTATGAGCTGATTACTTAAGAGCAATTATAATATAAATGATTTTCCAAGTATTCAAACTCCTACTAATTTTATAACAAGATGCTTCAATCTTACTGTGTCGTTCTGAGATTTTCTTAGCTGTTTGAATAGTCACTCCAAGAGAGAAGATTGAACACAGAATTCGCAATAGTTAATTAATAAGCATTATTAAACAAAAATTAAGCTATTTGGAAAATTTCATAACATGATTTTTGTAAATTATGTATAAACTATTTCTTGTTATTCCAATTAAAACTTAAGTGAGAATTATGGTTTTGGATTTTCTTTCGCCACACCGTAGTGGTTTTTTTGGGACAATATCCTCCAATTTTACTTATTTCTAAAGGACTTTTGCACTGCATCTGGAGCGTCAGGTTAGTCAGGATAAATAATGTTGAGGATAGGAGTATCCACCAGTTGAGATCTCATAAGGAGTGATAACGTTCAGTACCTATTCTGTACCATGAAAGAAGGGTAGACTAGGTCATGTGTATGCTTGAAACATAATTTAATATTAAAGGATACTTAACCCACCCCAACATTAAAAATTTGTAGTAAACAGTACCTATCTAGCACCTTCTTTTACTCAATTACCACGATATTTGGGATTAATTATATTCTTCTCCTAGACATCCATTATTTTTGTATGTTATTTCCATTTAATGTTATTTCCCAGATTTAAATAACACATCGGATATTGCTGTGTCCAGTATAGGTTACTAGCAAGGATAAACCAGACACTATTGAACCCAACTGGGGTCTGAGAATCCGTGATGTACGAGCTAGGAGTTTATAATAGTGTCTATCTATAAAGCGAAGTTAAATAAAAGACTTAAAGAGAGTCGCCGTCCAATTTAACCCCATCTTAATTTTTTTTTATTTCGGTACCACTGACTTAAAACCTACTAAGCTAAATTTTTTTTTTTTTTTTAAATTAAGCTAATATACACTCAGAGTTTTTTTTAAATATACGTATATATACACTAAAATATATATACATTAAAACAAGAGTATTTTTCATTAAAAATATGTTACAAATGTGTTAAAAGCTGAACAATCTTTGTAGATAAGCTTAATTTATTTTCATAGCTGCCAAAGTCATTGAAGAGTAGCTAGCCGACATAAAACATGAAGCAAAAAATCCATATCATAAAAGTTAATTAGTATAACAATAAAAAATGGAAAAATCAATAATGAAGTATATGACGTTGTAACTTTATTTAAATAGATTAGTAAATTGAAACATACTGGGTCGTCCATGATGAAAGGAAAACATTTCAACAGGTGACTTTACACGTAAGAAACTGACAGTTCTTATAAACACGTCTGTAAATGCTTCGTTAGGGAGATTAGGCTAGCAAAATATTTCGCCCATATACTACTAAGATTTCATTAAACTGGACTGAAACAATTATAACGGCAAGTATGACATAAATTTCATCGCTTCATATGGGTTTTTAGCTTACAAATTGAATACAATTGGTCTCAGAACTGTAAATCCCTTAGTTTTTAAAAAAGTTGCTTAAAACAAAACATTACTGACAAAAAACACGATGATAGGTCTAAGCACTAACATTTAAATAATGCGGTATAACGTAAGAACAGTAATTTTAGAGAGTTCAATTCTAATAAAATTGATGTAAATAAAATCAATAGCAAACTAATTCTAAATTCATGTACTCAAATTTAACGTAATTTGTATTACCCTCCAAGAAAGTAATGATACATAATGCTGATATAAATTTATTTTCCCATCTTAATACTGTTCTGAATAAAGCAAAACTAATTTTATGTAAATGTGTTAGTAAATTTTATTTGTCTTAAATACTGTTCAAATATTTTCAGTCCGGATTAACTTCAATTAGACAATGAGACCCACTCATGTACCCCAAATTTTACATAATAACTCTAATAAAATAATATAGAAAAAGAAATAATTTTTTCTTAAAACTGACGTCAGACTCCTTTCAAAGCAGTGTCGTTGATGAACATTGATTCTATAACAATATTAAGCGTTCAAAACGTTATTTAAATAGGTAGTAAGTTATTTGCCTGATTACACGATAAACAAATTCATATTGCCACTCAGAAATGTCCAATACTGGTATATTTGCATTATAATAACCTGCACTGTGTAAAGCAAAATACAACATATAAGAAAATCTTGACATCACAGTTCATGTATAAGTGTCAAATGTTACTAACCTACAAAAATTGGTATTTGGATAACTTTGTTAGTACAGATATTCGTCCTAGTGGAGGATGATTACTACATTAGACGCCACTGCTTTTCGTTAACAATTTTTCAGTCCACAAATGACAGATTCCATGATATTTTCGTTTACAGTAAAAATTATCTGTAGTGTTTTCAATCAAAACTTGACATCTTACAAAATGGTTCCCAAATATAAGGTTTACCGTATCTATTTTTTATATACCTTCAAAAATAAAGAAATGTTTCCCATATCAGTTCTGTTGGCAGATTGCTATCACGATAGATCTCATACTTAAAAAATATTCTCCATGTGCAACTCTCTATTTCTTTAGTATTAATACAATAGTTGATAAATCAGTTCAATACGAAAAGCCTATTGATTATTAGTAAATTTACCACCTATTCTATTAGAGCATGAGTTATAATCCATTTAATATGCAAAAAGTAATGTTCAATGTACGCAAAGCAAACTTACCTTTAATTATTTTACGAAATAATTGCAGATGTAAAAATGGGATTCTAAAACGAATATTTAAAGATTAAAGACTACCTGTTTCATACAATATTAAACAGCCAGGATTCCATGCAGTTACCTTCTGCGGTACCACAGTGCCTGTTTTATATATGAGGTTGCAAACAAAGTCCGCTTCAAGAGTAGTTCACCTTAATAGACTAAAAATTTGATCAAAAAGTAATACATTTTGAAAAAACTACAAAGTTACTAATATAATAAAGTAATATTAAATTTACTACATCATTTTACATTATTTTTCGTAGCCTTATACCCAATTTTTTACTTAAAATTCAATAACAATCCTTTTGATAAAGAACAATAACAATAACAAAAAAACTATGGTAACAAGTAAAGGAAACAAATTTAATCACAAACCGGACAGATAATGTATAAAAGGGAGATATTAGTGATTAGGGGTGTTGTAAACAAATTAAAGGTCAAATTACATTATTTTATACATTCATGGTGCATTAACAATGTATGTTCGTAAGAGAATTGAAAATACAAATAGATAAATTATTTGCTATCAATAAATATTTTTGCCATCAATTGAAAAATACGTCTCTCGCTCCAAAAATAGGTCGTGAAGATGCTGTATGCATTCATGATCTTTTCTTCTAGTGTTTTTTTGCGGTAGGCTTGATTGTAAGATGAACCTTAATTACGCATAAAGTGCTTGCCATTGATTGTAAGTGATTAAAGAATTGCCATCTCTTGAAGGTAAAGTTATTAGTAATAGGTTGTTATCCTTTTATTAATATATATATATATATATATATATATATATATAGTATAAATATATTCCTACCAAAATTGATTATATTTAGTAGCATTCCAATATCAGGAACATGTAGATATATCAGCAACACGTAGTCTAATATTTGACACAGTCGATATTATATAATTGCGGCAAAACTTAAAAGAATCCGAAATGGAAATTACCTTCCATTAATATACATTTTTTAGCCTATATCTTTAATCATATCTTTTAGGTTTATTTCTTAATCGGTGATTTGTTAAGTATTACCACAATGTTTCATTGAAGAATAGTTTTATCACATAAAATCCTTTTCTTAATTTGTCAGACTGTTTATTTTGCTATATATTTCAAAGAAATTTTCGTCTGCAGTGGGTTATACAGTTTGTTTACTCATATTTACTAAGGGAAAATAATGTATCGTCTTAAAAATAAACATTAATCGTATAATGTTTTCCCAAACACTTAGTATTGACAATGGCTGATCCAAATAGGTTCATTCTATTGGTAAAATATTCATTTATAATCAAAGAAGGTTATATTAACATAAAAAATATAAAAGTAACTGGAATATTTTAATGCAGAAATAACAGGAGTATTTAACTTTCATGAACAAAATTTAACTGACAATGCACATATAATACTCTTCAGCTAAACTTTATATGTATATAATAATTATAATTATATATATCTATATAAATTAAGTTTTATAATCTTTTAATAGTGTTTTTTTGTCTAGTTAATGAGTCTCAGTAAAAGTACAGTGTTCATGCTATCAAATAGATGTATATAAAGCTGTTTACAGTTGTTAACTAATAGCTGTCAAGAAAGTTTTGTATTACGGATTATAAATATATTCAGTTAGGTTTCCACTTCTGAATAATGGATATTTGACAGTTCCCTCCATATGGATACGCATAATACTAATTATTTTCTCTTATTAATTTTTTAGGTTTAGTCGTTTTCACTGTATAAAGTTACCTTAAATGAACACAAGAGTAAGATTATTATTATAATATATTCTATCGTTATTATTCAGCTAAATGTTTATAACAATACATTATATCATTAAGTTTTAATTTAATGAGTCATAAATTTAAACAACTATTATTTAAATGAAAGTGGTGCCACACCTTTAAATTTACAATCTTATTTTATTAAGTAATAAAACCGTAGTTTCAGTAAACTTAACTTCGATTCAGGTCTTATTGTACATACCAAGAGTAGATAAATTGGAACAAATGCTCTATATTGTGCTGCAAGTGAAGAGTCTTACATTACGTTTGTTTGCCAGGATGGAACTCCTTTATAGCTGCAAGTAAATAATGCATGAGGATGGGCCAACTGCGTGCTCTCACAGTTCAGTGTAACTTGATATATGACTTGAAATTAGCTATTCATTTAAACATTGCTTTTCTTTGGCATGTCTAATATTTTGTGCTACCAAGAAAATTTCATAAATCTGGCAAATACCAATGCCATCGTTTAAAAGATAAGTAAAAAGTAATCTATTTAAAATATAATTGTATTACTAATTCAAAAGATATACCTGGGAAATATATATTATGTGGGATGTGCAGTTGTTGCGTATAGTTTTCCATATTTTTTTTAAATTCCTCTATCAATTATTTGTTTGATTCCACATTTTTCTTACCTGGAAACTTAGACTCTAAATGTTGGTGATGTGGCTAAGTGAGTAGTATGTGTGGCCAAAATACAGTTATATCTGTCATCAGCTGTATGTGGAAACAGAAGTTAGCCTACAAGTATTAACCATACCATACCACTTGTATAAGATAGAGTGTTCTAGACCCTACAAAGTCTCTAGACTTATTTTGGAAATTTGATGTTAGTGTAAAGGCAAACAAAAATTTCATATTAAGATACGTCAGAAATGCTTAGTTTACCGTATTTATTCGTTTGTTAGTTTTATTTTAAATATTAATAATAAATAAATAAATATATATATATATATAATATATATATATATAACTCCACTTTAAAAGGTTATCTTTATATTAGTATAATGAATAATAGTCAACTAATGAGTGATGAGAATACAACTAAATAAATGAGAATAATAAAACATCTCGTTGTCAAAAATGGATAACAACCTCATATTGTAGATAAAATTATTAAGACGAAAAGAAGAAAAAAAGTCAATTATACCATTAAACCAACATAGTAAGACCTAACCTTAGTAATAAAAAAATCTGAAATATATACGCTATATACCTTTTATTACTAAATTAAACAAAACTGTTCAATCAATATTTCAAAATTCCAAATTTTTCATCAGTTACCAAACATTAAATAACATATTTAACCTTAATGAAAACAAAGTTAACAAACAAGTATAGTGACTGTGAAAGCTATATTGGAAGAACTGGCAGAAGTGTTAATAAAAGGATTAAAGAACATATAAAAGTGTTTAAAACAAATTAAATTTATAGAATGAATTCCAATGTCTTTGAAAATTTATTAGAAACTGACGATAATTACAAAAATTTTGAAAAGAACATGGGAATTTTAGGTATCGAAAGGAAAGGAGAAAAATTAAACACGAAAGAAGAATCACATAATTATTAATAAGGATCTTCATTTAAAACAGCAACCTGAAAATTAAAACGAACCCATTTTGACAAAATAAAATAACTACATAAAACTTACTCAAATTCCAACGATGCCATTTAAATTCAATATCTGTTTAAATGGCTCACATGTGTATATTTAGTTGTTTATTATTTATTTCAATGTTAATATACACTGATGATGGTTGAATACCAAAACACGTGTATGGTAATTAAATACATAAAAAAGTGTTAGTTTACAATAGTAATATATATATATATTATATATATATATATAAACTTTATATATATTTATTATAAACTTTATATATATATATATATAAACTTTATATATATATATATATATATATATTATAAACTTTATCTTTTAAAAATTCTGCTAAAATAGGCCTCTCGTACTAGACAAGCAAACGTTTTTATCGCCTGCTCTGCATAAGAAGTGCCTCGTAAATGAGTGAGTCTCGGCCTTGAATTTAATATTAAGCTCGTTTAATAGCTAAATACCGTACATCAGTCACTAGACAATTACGAACTCTTTCCCAACATGCGCGCCCCTTTCTCAGCAGTCTGCTGTAATACGTCATTATCTCTAAAGCATGTTTGCCTGAAAGTATGCAGCAGTGTTTAAAGATTTTCCATTACTATATGTGTGTAATATATCAAGTATATATGATTAAAAACAAGTTTATTTAAAAAGTCCATCCCGAATAATAGAATTAAAACAAAGACTACAATAAAACGGCTAGCAATTACTGCAAATTGAATAACTGTTTTAGTATATAGCCCTATATAAATGCGTTTTGATTTACGTAATAATATTTTTTTCACATATCTATAATGCGTAAAAGAAATCATAAAATAACAAAGAAAATAAGTACATATCTAACTTTGTACTGAGGATAGCGCATGAATTTTATTCTGTAGCCAATTTTAAAACAGAAAATAAAAAGTGTTTGACATGGAAATCCCCTACAGTCCTACACTTACAACAGCAATGCATGAATAATACATCCTTTTTGTAATACATCCTTATCTCTGCCAAAAATGTTGTCGTTACGGCGATGAGAATCCGCTGCTTGAAATAAATTCTACCGCACATTACGCCAGTGTCGAATTTAAAACATCTGAAATATTGTACATACTACTAAAAACTATTATAAGACCAACCAATAAATCAAGCTGTTTGGTTGTTCACACTTTGTCACATAGGTTTCACAAGTTCACAAATATTTTTTCATATAAAGTACTCCAAACTGGTAGGCTTCCTTGTCATTATGATATGGCATGTTAAAAGTGGTTAATGGGAAAACAGTAAAATGAAAACCTTATCATGAATCAAAGATCAATTATGTATCTGACTACAATTCGAAAAACAATAAGATTTCTATTACGCAAAATCTTATAAACTATTATTATGGGTTGTTGTATGAACCTGATAAGGTTCTTTCCATTATACAGGAAGTACATGGGGAGTAGGTGGGATTTCCCTCTAGGCTCTACATTTATATGTAAAGAAATATTAATTAAATGAATGTGCCACATTCAAACGTGCAATCTTTAGCCTTGTAAATAAAGGAAACCGTAGTTTCAGTAAAGTTAACTTCGATGAAGGTCTTATTGTACATACCAAAAGATGAGAAATTGGAACAAGTGCAGTAAATTGTGTTGCAAGTGAAGGGTCTTATATTACGTTTGACGTCCAGTTTGTCTGCGAAGGTGAAACTCGTTTGTGGCCACAAGTAAATAATGCATGAGGATGGGCCAACTGTGTGCTCTCACAGCTCAGTGTAACTTGATATATGACTTGAAATCAGGTATTCATTTAAACTTCGCTTTTCTTTAGGGTGTCTAATATTTTGTGCTACTAAGTATTGTTTTTGTAATGTCTGGCAAATAACAATGCTAATAATTAAAAGGTGAAAAAATAAACTCTTTAAAATATTTAAACTAAATAACATACACTAACTTGATAATCTCTCGTTACAGTTTCTTTTAAATTTGTCAAATTTCAATTAATATGACTTTAAAGAAAGGTCATATTATATTTATTAAGGACCTTAATATATTTACTATATTGATGACTCATCATCTTGATTTCCGCCTAAACTATCGTCGATTTATTTAAAGAGTTAACAAACGTTGGTCTTTTTAGTGAAATTTTGTATTGTTATTTTATTTTGTATGTTGAAATGTCTGTTATAACAGCCTTGTTACTGTACAGGTAATCACGTGGTATCACTTGTATACAAAAACTTGTTCCAAAAACATTACAACTCACTCATGTTTCTGCCTCCTAAATATAAACCGAAATATAGGTAATGTGGTATGATTGATAACCACTGGAGAGCACATCTCCATAAAAATATATTTTTAATATATCTGAGGATTATGAAAAATCAGTTTCCGCAGTATGCATTGTCTTTCATTAGTCTATGTTGTATCTATTATACAGCCACGGATAAAATGCCAAGATACATCTGCATTGCATATACTGATAATTTTGTAATTTTATTATCAGTGTCAATAAATACATGACATTTCCCATTTTCCCATTCATTATAAACAAAAACGTATATAATATATTTTTTATTTAATTTGACTAATTTATTGTAAGAACTTCTATGTAAGTTGTCTTTTAATGAATCATTTAATAGTTTCTATATTTGCAATGGTTGGAAATGAATTAAATCATATATGAACATTCACAGGCTCATATATAGATAGTCGTTCTGTAGTTGTACATCATTTTTGGGTTGGCGAAAATAAAACACCCATAATTATGTGAGAGTTTTATTCACCATAATCACATATTTTTCTCATAAGTCTATGAGTGGTAATTTAGTATAAATTTAGTATAGGCTACATAAGAAAATAAAAACTGCACGGAGGTAAGAAGGAAACATGAGAGTCAGAGATTGTGTTTTATAGTCATTGTGATAAATCATACTCCAGAGAAGTGTACGCAATATTTTCCCAGCCCAGCCCAACAACACAGTGACGTATTAAATAACCAAGAACAGTGATATAATTAAATTTTATACATTATCTACAAGCATTTGTAATAAGATTCGCTTCAAATTTAGACATAGCTGTCTATGAAGTTTATTAACCACAAGTAATACAAATTTGTGTAGTCAATTATTAATTTGTAAAAACAGTGTTACTAGTTATATATCACTCATGATAAGCATTCAATTGCACTTCACGTTTCTCTTGTTATTCGTTTAGTAAGCGCATTTTACTACGATATAACCTTCTCCTGTGCTATTTTATTTGCGAGCTTCGATACAAGCATTAGATTCGTTTTAAAAAACCATCGACTGCGTTATGTTGTAATTTTTTTTGCTTTTCTTTCTTGTTGCTCGTTTGATTAGCTAAGTTCGTTGCACTAATTTAAGTTTATATTTTGAATGCATTTAATTTCGTACATTATGTCAAGCAAAGTTAGAAGCAATAAATCACAAATTTATGTTATTATTGAATAATTTTAGTGCAATCTTTGTGAATAAATATACTGATTTGTGTGGTTCCTAGTTTCAAATCATACTGAACTAATTTTATAGCTCTCTCTTAAATTCACTCTCTTTATGTGTGATGATTTAATACTCTTTTAAACGTTCTCGTACGTCTCAAACTGAAGAGCAAAATCAATAAACATAATATGAGCAATATTTACATCAAATTTGTTCGCACGTAATAAAATACCTATCAAATAAAATGAATAATTGTTTTTAGTCCAGTTAAAATTTTATGCGTACGTACTTTTATATTAATTTATCACTGTTATTTAAATTTTTCATTGACTTTCAAAATATACTCAACAGATGGTAGACGAGATATTTCCATTTGGAGCAGTAAAGAGAAAAGTATTCTTAGGAATTATGATTATTTGTTGTGCCTTAATTATAGTAAGCATTGCTCCATAACTCTCAGAACAGTACTTAAGACTCGCGACGTCTGCCATACAAACAGGTCGGTTAGATTACTGAGCATAATAACACAAATACCTGTAATTATAATACCTTAATACTGCTGTTAAAAATCTATTGCATGTCGGTAATGCATTTTACACGCTGCCACGTCGTAAAGTTTGCACCATTATAAAACTTCTATCACAAATACAGCATCATTAATCATTTAGTATATCTCATCTTCCTGACAAAAGTAATAAAACAGTTCCTGCAAAATGATGGATTGTCCGACCAACCGTTCTTCATGAATAAGACGAAACTTTACAAAAATGGTGCTGTGGTTTGTCATTAAAAGTTTCCTGTCCCATATTTTTTAATAAATAGTTTGCTTTTTTAATAATTAAAAATAAACTAATTGATTGATCTATAACTGCATCACTTTAATAAATTCAAATAAATTTAATTTAAATAAATAAGCTATTACTTAAGGTTATATCTGCTTTAATATTGAAATTAATTATTTCATTACTACTGAGACACATTATGTAGTGTGTGATATGTGTTACTTAAGTAGTAATATCTAAGAAATAAATCTAGATTTCCTGATGATATTGTCCTGAAAAACGGAAAATAATTTGCTAAATAAACTTATTATGAGACGGAAGGTCCCGTTGATAGTAATCGGTGGAACATGAAGGTCCTGATGTAGTTAGTTTAGTTGGGTACTCTAGACAAGCGCCTGGAATGCGATTAAGTAAAGGTTAATTGAGTTTCCGCAAAATCTCATCATGCTGTATAAGTTGTATAAAAATAGGACACACCTTTTCGTGTTAGTGTATCAGGGTTAGCGTACGTGTTGCTAATAAGCTCTTCAGATGAATGTCTACGTATTTTATTTAAAAGATAACAGATTGTTTCTTGTTGGCTTGGAAAATCTATCAAATGAGTTGTCAAGGCTGAGTTTTTTAAACAGTTTTGTTAGTTTAAGATTAAGGTCTATAGTTGGTTAAAAATAATAAAAAACGTAAAATCAGAAAATATGGAAAATTTTCAGCTAGTCATCTAATTGTAATCAATAAAGTTTGTAAGAAATTTCTAATGTGAAATGTTTTAAAATAATTGTATTTGAAACGTAACTACTGAGTTTTCCTTCATAGCCTAGGGGAGTGAATCAGGTTTATTCCCCCTTTCCCCCAAAAAACCAACCTAGTTACACTATATGCTCAAATTATGTGCAACCCTTAATAATTTATTGGATGTTAATTTTCATATATCGTAGATACCTAGGTCAGTGAAACGACTAGGACACTTACTTAAAGTACAAAATGGTATGAGTTAACTTACATGTTTCGTGATGAGTTTCCTTACTGTATGTCGTTAAGACATTTGAGTTTTTTAGGGGTCGTTTTCCAACAAATGTCAAACGCTGATACAGCGAAAACATGTATATTTATTTTTTTCTTTCGTGAAATGTACAAACGGGGTTTGAAGTTTTTATTCAATCAGATTTTTCTTCTTATTTATGAAATAATAATCTAGTTTGCCACTTGTAGGCTACCGTTGTTTAGTTTCATTGTGTATAACACAATATTCTGAGACCTGCTATTCGTTAATGGTTCGCGGTAGTTTTTTCCGGATGTTCTTAAAACTAAATTCTTTGGAATAATAGCCTAAATGACCTGGGCAGTAACTTTTACTCTCTTGAATTATTCAAAAGCTCACAGGTTACATCTCGTGCTCCGTGTCTGTAAGTGCAATTTAAATTTTTCGAATGATTAGACATTTCGTGTGAATGAAATGATAAAGTAGTAACATACGTATAAATTGCTCTGTGAATTATAATATAAACTTTCTTTCATGAAATATTTTGCAAACTTTCTAGATACACGGTGAAATTAATGAACTAAAAAATTGTGTGTTTGTACACAACACTTAATTTAATTTAATTTATCATTTTATAACACAATGTATTAAATTTTGTTGCAGTTTCAGAGTTTTGAGTAACGACCTACACAACAATACAATAATTATATAGAACGGGAAAATGGAAAACTCATTCTAGAATGTAACTCTAGAACAGTTTTAAATTATATATTTATGATTACCTTCTATGATAGATCAACATACATTTTCGGAAAAAATATAAAACTGTTCGATAGTATCTAGGAATGAATAAGGATGAAGCTTTTAACAAGATTTCCCTAGTAAATTACCGCAGAAAAAAGAATTTTCTAAGACTTCACGGAAAATGAACTTTGTAGCTAAAATTATATTACATTGTAAGTGTTTAAAGCATGTTTGTGAATTACAGAAAAGGGAATAGCATATAAATAACCCTTTATCCTTCTTAGTATTTTACTTTGCTTTAATAGGTAGTTCATATTATTAGGACGTCGTGTATGAGTGCTAATAATTAAGATTAAAAATTAAGGAGCACAGCGATCTCAGATTCCTCATAAATTTAAAAGGCCCTACAACAGTTGAAATATTATTTGGGAAGTGGTTGGTAAAGACGCTGTATCATGTACTCTGATGACCGAATGTAAGACATATTTAGTATAAGAGTGTGGAAAAAATAATATCGGTGCTAAAATGGTAAAAAATAGCTATAACATGAAGAAAAAGAAAGTATTATAGAGTAATGCAGTTTTATACAAAAATTCTCAACAGAAATATGACCAAATATTAATAAGTTGTTATTAAAGTATTTTAACGATTGATGGTCAGTAGTTTGTCTCACAATAAAAAATAACAATTGTAGTCTTCGCTGTATTTTATTATGTGCTGATTGTAACACTTGTTTTAAATGATACAATTATGAATTGAAACACCATAACAAGAACTAAATAAACCTTGCTATGAAAGCATTGTGTATTACGCATTTTCTTTCCCTCAGTACATATATGCACTACTGTAGATTTATAGTTAATACGTAATTTTGTTGAACTTGTAATTGCGTTAGACTTAAATACAATAGACCTACTCCAGCAAATTAAGTTCACGTTCAAGTATAATAGAAAGAAGAGAGAGCCTGCTCGCAATCAACCTATTCGATCAGCAAACAAATCAGCAATGGAATTCAGTTCGATTGTGAACAGTTCCAGTTCCTTCTTGTTGCAAGAGATTTAATGATGTTGACCTTGCTTAGCATCTACAATTGTACGTGAGTATACTATCAACTTCACAACGATGTACCATCAGGGTATAAGTGATCTTACTATTCGTGTGTTAGTAGTAGTTTAATATAGCAGCTTTACACAATCTACTAGGAGTTCAATGTATCACCTGCTAATTTATTAAGGTATGGAAATAAATGTTATTTAAGTAAAATTAACTATAACATTTGTATTATTTAAACAAAATACAATCAATTTAAGATGAGTAAAACAGTATTACGCATTTTCTTTCCCTCAGTACACAGATATATATATATATATATATATATATATATATATATATATATATATATATATATATATATATAGTTATATAATTAAGACCAAACAATCATAAACTAAAGTAAACCTAACGTAATACAGTCTAAAATTTTAAATATCTTACAATCAAATTTATGCTGTACATGAGACGTCAGAAGGGCTTACTTCTGGCAGGTTTATACCTTTTATTAGAGTCTATATTAGTCACAGCATAATACAATGCATCACTTAAATCTGTACAACAATTTAGATCTTTGGGAGCGGGACATCACTAACCGAAAATGTTCAGATAGTGGTTGGGTACAAAAAGTGGTTGATAGACCTAGTTTACTGCGGAGAAATTCCTTGAGGTAGACTGGGTTTTCCAATGTTGAATGATTTTTTTCCAGCGAACTATAAGGGAGTATTGTCTCTCCCTACTACTAGTCTATCCTGATTTCCTTCTCACTTTAACTGGAAGAAGTTGGACCAGAAAGAGTCTCCCCTTCTTTAAGGTTGAAATGACTGCGGTAGTGCTGTTATCCCTCCTGAGAGGATCTTGATAGGAGGACGCCTCTACCCCGCCTTACCCATTCTAAATGAAAAAAAAAAAAAAAAACAGATAATCCGGTAGCAGCGAAAAGATCATTTTGAGGCTCATTACTTTCTTGTATTGAGGGAGGACAATTAATAGCATATGCTCTGTTACTAAACACATTCCAATGCTGCTCTATATGCAGTAGTTTGTTTCTTTCCTACTTATAATTTACGTGTTTGTAATGCTCGTTTATGTTAAAATGTTATCAATTGATATTTTTATTATTGATCGTACATTAATTGAACAATTTTAAGTAACAAACAAACTAATTTTAATTTTGTTGCTACTTTAAGCTAAAATATAATCATGTGTTGGTGGAAAGTTTACAGTTAGTTGCTTGATATCTATTGTAACTTGGCCACTGTACATGCGGGTTGAGCGGGAACTTTACTGCGACTACTCAAGGCTGATAACATTCATAACAGTATCCGAGAACTAGTCATCATATTATACAGTACAATACTATATAAATTAAGTTACATTATATATAAACCGTAAATGATAAAATTAAATTAAATACTTTTTATAATTACCTGATAGTTCAAGGACTTTAAAGAGTTACTGAGTCATATTTAAATCTCTAATAAATATAAATTACATTTTCTGAAAAGTATGATTATTTATTATCATATTTGTATCCCCAAGTTGAACCTTAATATATATATTCAATTGATACTTAAACAATTTTGTGTTATACTAAATATTATATCTATATCCGTATAGAGATATAAACTATTTCGATATATAAATTCATTTAGTATATATTTTTACTATTTTTATTCATTCTAAATAAATATACATTTAAGTGTTAAATATTAGTTTGTTAAACCTCATAATATCATGATACAGTTGATTCATAACTTTTTCAGATATTTTAGTGAATCTTTCTATGGAGCTAAACTATATAATAAAATCGAATGGTAATACAATATGTATTTTGATCGTCGGCAGATTTTAGTTACATTAAAATAATTTTTTCCTTTTTTTAATTTCACTGCATTCATCACATATTAAGAAAAATCAAATAGAAACATATTTTATACATATTATATAAAGGATATATAACACAATATGTGCGTATGTTATATATTGTAGAAATAAATTCAAGTTTTATGTCTGTCATTTCAAGAGTTTTTCTCATATCTTCAATTCTGTTTATTAGAATGTATCTGTTACAGCATGATCCTCATATTTATACGTATAATTTGTGTTTATAATTTATATATTAATCAACAAGGACCTCTCAAACAAAGAACTAATAAATCCATAGTAAGACCCAAAATCAGAAAGTGATTTTCAAACCTACAATATGCATTATGTTGCCTATAACGTATTTTATAGGTCTTAAAACCCAAAATGTAGGCGATTTATAGTGCTATCATATTTTTAATGTAGGAAAGATTCTAAAAATTACTTTTTTATAGAGCAAAGATTACTTTAGGATAGTTCAGCGTTACACTGTTAAGAATGACTGAAAAAAAAGTAAACGAGAAGAAAAAGAAAGGAAAGTTGAAAACGCAAAAGAGATAATAAGAAGGATGGCAAGTTCTAATATAGATGTTTTTAGGTCCATCTAATGATGAGTATAATAGGTATAAATTAATAGGTATTTTAATTTTAGTTTTTAGAACTCACTATTCTCAATATGTATTAGTTCTATAATGGCAAAATTTTGTACAGTGGTCAGTATAAAAGAATACCATAAACAAAAGCTTATCATATCACAAAGGTATAAATATAGAATAAAATTAATCATCATCTACATTAAACAAAAGGATCAACTTTCTATAATTATAAAGCAGGTTCCACTATTCTCTATAGACCTACAGTTAGTTAGCAAGTGATGAAACTCAGAAACTGGATTTTGAGTACCTTTCAGTAGGTAGGTTGAAGTTTTTTCATATTTTAGTACGTTCCAAAAAGGTATTCTTTTAAGTTTAATTTTGGTTTATGGAAAAGGAAAAGTTCAAATGGGTTCTAGTTAGAAGACATGGAGGCTGAAAATAGATATTTTGTGAAAAACAGTAATTGAGTGTAGAGTGTGGAAGGTACATTGTTTTGATGGAGCATCGAGTTGTTTTTTATAGCTGGTTTCAGTAGGTTTCTGTTTGCACAGTTCCTTAAGGATTTCTCGTTAACATATTATTGTCAATTTGCACTGCAGGGAAAACGCCTTATGGGTTATCAATAGGCAACAATAAACCGGAAATATCAAATTCTTTATGTCTGACAGCTTTCAGCTTTTATAAACATGTGTCAGTTAGTCAGAGTTGCTACATTGATAAAGCAATCATCCTCTTTACTTTATATCCGGAAATTAAACTTTATCTTATCGAGTATTCTATAAGTTTTTTTAAATAAGCATCATTAGATTTTAAAACAAAATTCTCAGAACGTTTGTTTAAAACCAAATTGTAGGCAATGGGTTGTTTTATAAGGTGACAAAATGTCTCATCTCTATATGTTATGAAAAACGTTTCTTATCGGGAGCTGAAATCTGTTCTCGAAATGAAATCTCTTAAAGAAACTCAGATATAGTTTTTTAGCGTGCTCAATAAATTGGAACGTTACTATCGTATTTATGTAAAATATAACTATGGAAAATAACTTAAATCCTACAAATTCTAATATTTTTGTAAGTATTACGTAAATTTAAATTGACTTAAAATGACTCTTGTTTGGTAATAAATGATATTAGCAATATTGGCACACTTTTACCATAACGTACTACTAAATGTAATGTGTGTATTTTTTATGTAGCAAAATAGTCATTGTAACTTCGTCATTACTCTTTGTAATACAAAAAAAATAATTATAAATTATATCTTCTAAAAGCTTTACTCGGATATAATATGAAATAAACCTCAAGGTTACAGTCTGAATCAGCGCTATGTTTGTGCACCAATTCAGCTACAAATGGCACTATTATATCCATGATTTATGATCAGCTATTATATTTCGTTGTATGAAGAATTAAAAAAACTTTTTAATAACACATGTATAACAGTAATTCGCTATTATATCGAGAAATAAATATTATAAATAGGTCAAATGGTTGCATAACGGCTGTTCTAATTACCATATAAACTTATTAGAATAGAACATGTGATCGTGAGGCATGAAATAACCAACACCGGTAATTGACACATAAAACCTGTACTTTCAGGAGATTCAGGATGTGCTTAAAGTTTGTTATCAGTTTCAAACTAAACTCTAAACCAGATTTTCCACCTCGCTTCTACAGTTTATTACTTAGTCGATATCATTATTTAGTCATTACACGTTAAGACTGTGTCTAAATTGCATTTTTATAATGATGAAATAAGTACTATAATTACATACTTATAATATATGTATATTATATACATAAATACATGTATATACATATAAAAAAGTGTTATGTATTAATAAATATATGTATATATATATATATTTTGTATTGATATGAAACCGAGTTTTATTACCAAATATCTGATTGTAACGTGGAAAGAAATATTTAGCAAGAATGTACTATAAAAATTTTGCACGAAGATTCATTTCAAAGAGAATCGATGCGTCATCCCGCATATTTTTTACTGGTTATCCGTCTCTATGGCCGCTGTACATCTCGAAAATAAGATTCGTATTTGTTCATTCAACTTCAGTAAGCCTGTAATGACATGGTGTGTGGCGTACTTCTACCTTATATTAGATATTTAATAATTATTCAATAGGTCAGTTAAAACAATTGAGTTATAATTGTTTTCAGGTGCAGGATAACTCACCTGCTGAGTAACTTTAGTAACTTTATTATGATAAGTAAAATCAGCTACCCACCCCCATACAAGGTAAATGAGTTGCAGTAAGTGGTTTATACGTGACAGTCTACCTCAAAGTGGAATAGAACCTCTATGTTGCTTCTTCCGTATTAGAAGTTTTTTTATAGAGGATGATAAATTTCGTAATAAAAGATAATAATATTACATTGAGATACTAGTAAGAAAGTAAATAGGTTATTGTTATGCGACTAAATATATGAAAGGTATAGTAGACCCACTGGTATGCTTTCCGGTGAAGATAGGAAAACTATAAAAACATTATTTCTCTTACCACGAAGAGGATTGAAGCAGAGATATATAATGTTGTAACCTAGCCTAAAGAAAGATAGTTAAATATAAGAATAGTTACGAAAAGTTTGCAGTTTATACACGAAACAGTTTCCAAAAGCAATAACACGATTTATGATAAAAATTAGTTAAAATACAATATTGTTTGTATACAAACATAATTAATTAATAAGCTTGATACCTCCAGAACCCATTACAGTAGAAAATAATGTACAAAACTAAAATTTTTATATTAATTTTGCTTTATTCAGGTCTAATTACAAATTTTTTTTAATTTAATTAATTGGTTGTAATTACTTCTGAGGAACATTACAAAACTAAAAATATATGTTTTTTTATGTATTTTTGTTATTTGTTGACTTTAGGGAATTACATTGATGATTATCTATTTTACATATAAAAGTATTCCAACAAAACCAATTGCAAGAGATGAAGATGTGGAGAACTCTATTTGTAATTAAAAAAAAACTAAGCTAATAAGATACGTGAACACGATATATTTGCTACCCAAATGGCATGTGTAACAATTTTAGTTAACTAATCACATGGAACAAGCAATGTAAACGTTTTGGGAAAAGGTGATACACTGGTCCCTAATCTGTAGGGAAATGTTAATGGAATGTACAGCTATATGGTAAATGGTCATTGGACACAACAGAACCGCTCAGATAGGATTGAACTAATCAATAGCTAATAATGTTGAATCCGTTACAGTATAGCAAATCTGTTGCCGAGGACTTTCTCGGTAACAAGATAATGAGATTGTTATTGGAATATAGAGTGTTTTAAAATTATATTTTTGTTAATAAACACTACAGCAACAAAATTATTAAACATCATAAGTACTAAGTCTATTCAAAAATTTCTGAGCAATAATACCTGCACTACAACAATATTTACGATAGTTCAAAATAATACGACATTTGCAAAGTTGTCAAAAGTCAAAAATATATTTTTGATTTCACTTTTAGCTGGGGCAATGCGTCCATTTAAATTGAAGGAGTAATTTATTTAGTTAAAAATTTCGTTTGAAAATTTATAAACTATTACAATAAGCAACTCTTAAGATATATTTTACCTGTTTTATTTCATAGGTTATTCATTCATAAACAATAAGTCTCTTGTCCATACAAAAACGTCTTCCTTAATATCCAAAATGTCTCTAATCCATGTTCTAGTTACAATTTTTTTGGGTTTTAATTACTGTTACCCTTGATAGATGTATGGTTAAAGTATGAAAGTAAAAATATGTACCTTAAAAATTATAAATTTACGATTTCCCAATAGTTAATGAAAGTGGATAGAGAATACTATTCTGAGCACCTCAAATATATATGAAGAGATATCACTCTTTCTAAATCTTACATATATATTATTGGAACAGAGGAGTTAAATGGAACATTTTTAATGTATAGGAATTCGTTAGGATTAAAAGAAGGTTGAGGAATACTGTACCTGGATTCGGCACCCATAAATTTAATATAAGAAACACTCTTTTACCCTTACTAAATAATAAAAATATTACGCGTTTTGAGCTACAAAACTTTAGTTTCCAGTTGTTAAAATGTTTAGAAGACTACCTCAGTTGGTTATAAGGCTGTATTAGGTAAAGGATTTTCATATTATAACATACAACAGTCAACCAATTATGTTACGTTTAAAGAACTATATCATATAAATTTTATCCGAACAATATTTTTTCCCTTTTCTTCACTAAAGGGTAAAATAATACGATGCGGGAATATTTGAATAACACGCCACAATGAGCTTATCATAAAGAGGAGTGGCATAAGATAAAAATGGCTCTAATTGTCCAACCATAGGATCAACTTGGGGAAGTTTTTAACAGTTGAATTCTAGCTAATGTTAGTTTATTGGATTATATTTTAATGTCGATTATTGTATATTATTTACAATTATTTTGTATTACAGTAGGATTTAGTTTCAATTGTAAAGATAGCTAATTTTTAATTTTTATGACTGGTGCAAATATGAATAAGCTGGACTAAATAATAACTTGGGCGCCGTTTTTGTACCGCTTTTGTACCCTTCTTCTTTCTCGTAGTATTTTTTATTTTTCTCAATTTTAATAACATTTTTTGTATGAAGTTTCTTTTACAGGGTATCCATTTTGAGTTAGTATGTAAATATACCATCAAGTGTGGTAATGGGTTCTCCACTGTTTTCTTTTGTCACCAATAATATATAATAATGGAGGAATTTGAGCAAAAGGTCTTTTCTATGTGGATGAAACCTTTGTTGCTTTTCCTCATGGAGACACTAAATTGACCGAGATTTTCTAATTAGATTATTTGTATTTTTCAAATCGCAGTGAAAATGGAAGTCGGAAACAAGCTTCTTTTTTGGATGTGTGTGTATTAAGAGATATGGATGTCCTTAAGACTACAGATTTTAGGAAGAAAACTCACACAGGAAAATATTTATTAAATTATTAATCAAACCACCAAAGATCTGTTATAGAAGGAATGGCCTACTCTTTAATTGATAGATCAAAGAGCTTATGCTTGGATAAAGAGAGATTAAAATAGGAATTTAAGAAAGGTGAATCGGATCTTAGACGCAGTGGCTGCCATCAATCAGTAATAAACAAGTGTAAACGAACCAAAAGAATCCTTCATGAGTCAGTCAACCAGAATAGGGATACTTATGCTCATAAAACTGTTCGGTTAATTATATAAGAAGAATCGATTAAATTATTCGTCAACATTACAACCGATCTCATTAACTCACCTTTATCCTGGACATTATTAAAATGTTAACCTTACTTGACATTGTTAATTATCATTCATATAATTAACTCTACATTTAACCCATCATAGCGCCTTTTACATAGCATGGAAGTTATTTTAAAATATTCAAATAGTATTTTAAAACATATTTTTACATGACTAACTTTATTGTAATACTTAATAATGCCAAAACAAAGGATAGGATGATAGCGTAGTCGGTACTAACAGTGCCATAAATCTTGTGTGCAGGTCTAGTAGATAGCCTTATGTTTATTACGCTTAAATATTAACTTGAAACTCCCGCTCATATGTTTGAGTACTATTATGATAGTTTAATTTATTCTCCGTCTAAATTCTCGTTGATATAATTACGTTAATATTTACAAGGATTTACCAAGAAATTTTAGATCATTCCAATTAACTTTACCCTGAGGAGTTAAGTTAAATAGTGCTTATGACTTTCAGATACTACTTGACTTAGTGCTTGTAACTTGTAGATACTACTAGTACTTGACTTATAAGTTCAAAATTATCAGTTACACAACTGAAAAGATTTTATCAATCAACATTCCAATATGTTATCAGTGATTATAATTTGGTCTCCATAGAGGTTTATAGAAAAAATAGAAGTTCCTCTGCAATAGATATTCTCTATTCCAGCAATGATAAAAATTATATAAAAATAATACCTACAGAAAATAAACGAATCGAAATTTTTTAAACAATTACCTATAACTCATATAGAAACTATATCATCTACCAAAATGCGTTTAATGAAGGCATAAAAAGTCATAAAAAGCATATAAATATATATATAAGAATATATATATATATATATATATATATATATATATATATATATATATATATATATATATTCTAGGATGTTAAGGCTCAGACTCCAGTTTAAACGCTTCGAGTAACTGTCAATAAAGCAATGAACAAATTCCATTGAATTATGTCCGATCAGGTAGATATTATTCAGTATTTTCCAATGAAATTACATAAAGTTATTTTTTGGGTTTTATTCAATAAAACGTATAATTTTATTTCAATTTCACCTTTTTTTAAATTTGGGTATATTGATACAGTTTTCATGCTATTACTGTTTTTATTATGCATATATTTCAAAAAATATTATAGTCTATATGCATTCCTTATACACTCTATAATTATGTCCGGACAAACAATCGTGGCATAATTTTTAAATTATTCTATCAATAATCTGATCGTTTGTCCATGATAATAAATCTAAGAGCTATACAGAAAACTATAAATGTAAAATAAAGAATTAAAGTCACTGAGGAAACCTTAAGGAAGTTTAAAACAAACCATACATTGCGTTACCATGTCCTATGTAATGTAGGCTGCAGATAAGGAATAAAAACTCCCCATGTAAACTCAGGGTTCCAGTAAAATGCCTTTCATTGTTTTGGCAAATTCAGAAAACTGTAAATGAAAATATTTCATAAAGAATCTTAAATATTTGCAGCTTTTAAAATAGTAGTCCAACCATAATATCCTCCTTAATATTGGTTAACATCTTAAGGACCAATAATGTTCGAGGTTTTTAAATAATTGATACTTTAATTCATTTGAAATATTATGTAATAATAAATAGAAAACTATATCAATCAATTAAATTCTTGGTATCGATAATTATGTTAGTGACGAAATGAGATGTCTCCTAATTTTGTAATAATCCTAACCACTGATATAAAATATCACATTACTGGAATGTTATACATAATACTATGTAAAGAATCTTACTTATCTCGCTCCAATAATAACTTTATATTAAAAGCAAATGCAGTTTTGCTAAAATTTCACATCATAGCATTGCTTCACCGATAATTACAGTTTATAAAGAAACTATCAGAGAAAAAGATCTTGTTACCTTTAAGATTTTGAAGAGATTAAAAACTTTTAGCGGAAGCTTGAAAATTTTGCGCTCTTTGTTTAAGGGTTTTACAGTAAATTTACTTAAAATTATAAAATCTTCTAAAAGTGTAAAAAATAGTATCATTTCATTAGTTGTAGACATTAATATTATATAAAGTGAAAAACCTTTCTAAGAACCCGAGTAGAAGCAGCTAAGAGCAAATAAACACTTACCGGGATGAAGGATATTCTGGAATTCTATGAACTTAAATTACAACTTAAGATACCAATTTAAAAATATTAATAATAAATTACCCAAAGAAGAATATAAATATATCACACATAGGCTTAGGAATACATCTTAGATGCTTCAAAGTCTAATTCAGGTGTATTACCTGTTTATTAAATACAATTTAAATATCGTTTCTAAAATTTTTAAACTCCTTTCCATCTTTACCCCTTCGTGTATTTTTGGTAATAGAGGAAGAGGATATCTTCAAATCTTTGAAAACACTTTTCTATTTTTGTAACGTACAATAATAGAAAATGTCTAAAATCTTGTAATTATTTTCTCCAGGATGAAAATCATACTTGTGCATTGATATATATTATATAGTTATACACGGTTTACATTCATACGAGTCATTATTATTTGACATAAAAACATCATTTTCTTGCAATGTTTGTGAAATATAGGCGCTATTAGTTAGAAAGATAATTTCGCTACATCACGTGACAGCGACGTGACGGTGGACGACTGTAATGTCAACTTGAGTTAGCGCCGCCATTTGTACGTCTCTTAATTCGAGTTACTTGTAATGGGGCACAGAAAATGTATACTTTGTATATGAAGGCATCCATATAGTTTAGACATTATTTATTTTTAATGTAGATTTTTTTAACAATTCGTCCCATTTCCATATCAATATATCTTTTGCGTCTTCATAGACGAGTTATTACAGGTTTTAATGTCGGGAAAAATACCGATTGAGTGTTTTGGGTTATAGACAGTGGTACAACACTTATGTAACGTTTCCCGTTCAAACACGTGAGCTATCGTACAAACATGTATGTTTTTTGCACTCTTTTACATTTGTAAGGTTTGTAAGGTTGGTTTTGTTTAGATTTTAGTTGACGTTATCCATTGTTAATTAAAATTTTCATACCCGGCGCCTCCACCATGTACGGTTTGTAAGGTTGGTTTTGTTTAGATTAAGGTTGTGAAATATACATGTATTATGAGCAAGGGCTGCTGTGAGAGGATTTAAATAACAGGTTCGATTGGCAATACAACACCCTCAAATGAACCAATACATATTTTATTTGTAATAGCATCTCATTATATAGATTAAAATTTTAAATTAACAATGGATGACGTCAACCGACACATTGAACACAAACTTTAATACCAATTATGTTTAATATTACATTATTCATTACAATTTATGTTTAATTTATTTAACTATAACATTTATTATTACCTTTTGTAGTGTTGCAATAAATATGTGTTCATGAACTAACGTGAGAAAACGTTTCTTTTAAAATATCTGAACATTTACATAAATTTACATGATTAAAACAAATGAGTGACTTTTCCAAATTGAGAACATTTAAATAAAATTTATGAATTTCAATATTAAACTATTTATTTTGATTTCTACACATTATAATCTTTTCTTTTCATTACTTTAGGTACAGGTACCTTGGAATTGTAAATGATTAATGAACCCTGATATAAAATACTACGTTCCTAAAATTAAATACAAATTTTCTTAACTTACATTTTATTGCACCTGACACTTATTACGCCTAAAGATATTTCCTCGCACACGAACACAAGCACTGGCACTCCCGAACGTCGCTTTTCGAATCCCGTCCACAACTTCTTCCTCTCCTCTCCTTCTTCATTTTTGATGTTGTTCTCCCGCCAGATCATGACCATGCCTCTGCCAAATCTCTACATAATAATTGGTGAGTACCAAATTTTTCATATCAGCACGGTTGTCCCTTACATCTTCGCATGATTTTTAGAAAAACAAGCATTTTCGCTGCTTAAAAAAGCATTTCCTGTTAGTTCATCATCGGTTGTTGGGCGTATGTGCGTATCCACTTACATCCGGAGGATGTTTGTCTCGAATTGTAATACAAAACTTCTTTCCAGCAACTATCTGTACATTGATTCTATGAATTTTGGTCTATACTAATAATTACGTATATCTTACACATTTAATTCTATGTAAAAAGGAACTAACAATTCTTTAATAAGTTGGGTTAGGGAGGTAGTTTGTCAGGAAAGTATATATTCGTATTCATATACGTAAAGTTCCCCTAAAACGTATTCGGAGCTAATTCCAATTATTGTAATACATCGCCTATCTTTGTCTGTCACCGCTCTCATTAACGAGTAACTAATCGTATTTATTAAAAGAAGCAACGTAACCAACATTTCTGTTGGTAGCAGGGGAGGTTTTCGGACACGCACTCAAACTCCACAATAGCTGTGCAGCTTAGCGCGGCGCCGGGAGAGGCTGATTTTAACGCCGAAAAGGTGGATCCCAATTGATTTAGTCTTGATCCAAATGCCCAATGAATACCATTGGTAGTTTCAGCATAAATTTCCAAAATGTGACGTGGAATTTGGCTAAATTACAATGAGTCAGCGTTTATGGTATCAGTACCTGCCCATCAATCATTGTGTCATATTACTATAATTCTTCGCACTTACACAGTCACCTATATTGTGGTAATATCAAAACCATCAACCATTTGGATCAAAATTTGGGAAGGGAACTAATTCTTCAGTTAAATATTTCTCGATGTCTTTTTGGTGATTATTGTGGATAATATTGCATTCATGTTCCTCCATATGGATTGGTATATTATATATGATTACGTATCTTTCCGTCGTGAGTCCTACTTTTAGGTTAATGATGACTAGTTTCGGGAGTGCTGATCCATTATCAAATTATCTGATAACATTAAAATAAAAAACAGTAGCAGTCGTGGGACTGCCGATAGAAGTGAAAACGGAACTATTAAGTTGAGGGTAATTAAAACTATATGCCAAAATTATATGAAAATTTTTTATGTTTTATTTATTAGTTACATATGATGGGTTACACAAATCATGAACAAAATATAATACAAAGTGGTTGAAAAATAATTAATATACAATTATCTTAACAATATCTTAATAAAAACAATAAATGAACATATTTCATCAAATCTAAAATTATTATAACATTTTTTTAATTTTCCAATTTAAAATGCACGAAAAAATATTATCAAATAAACTGCTCCATTGTAAAGAAGTACTGTAAGTATTAAAGAATATTATTTTAATGAAAAAAAAGTTCAATGCAATCATTATAATTGTTGTAATTGCTCAATATTAATAGTTAGTTAAACATAGAATACAAGTGAATAAACACTGAGTGAACAACAGTGAGTTGAACACCGTTGTAAATAATACAGTTATTGCTACGGATAAAGTATATAATTGCAATAACAATTTAACCCCACAATATTTTTAAAAAATAATAAATTAGTTAAATTAACTTGGTTCTTTCCTAAAGGTATTTTTATTGCACAATAAAACTAATTTATTGAGTTAATACGGTATCAGTGAGCCAATGCGCCAACTACAGTTCCGGCAGAAACGTTCACTCATCACTTCATACGCTACTACAGGCTAAACTAAACTTCCGATAAAAATAAATGATAAATTACAAAAAAAATATTCATCTATTTTCACACAACTTTCTCGCTGACAAATTTTGTCTGACCAAAAAATAAAAAAATCCTCGCTTACTACTTTTTTTCTTGTCATTGTAAACGCTATAGTAAAATGTAAACAATAATCAAAATTATTTCGAAATTTTTTTTAATATTTAAAAATGTAACCAATAGATTGCCAATATTAAGAGCTTTAATTTGACGCATCTTACAGACTTGTACGACATTGGCTTCACTTTTAAATCGCGAGAGGAAGCCGTAAAGGTCACTGATTTTTCGCAGTCTTTTTTCATACTCCGCCGGGACAGTTTTAACACAGCGAGACTGACTTTTTCATGCAGGTTAGTAGTCCGCGGCCAAGTCTACGGTTTAAAAAACACAGCGAGACTGACTTTTTCATGCAGGTTAGTATCATTAGCATGTCGGTGACGCGAACCAAGGATTTTACCCTCTACCAAAACGCTCAACGCGCTTTAAAGAAGTTTTCACTTCAAAAAACACACTCTTGTAAAAAACTAATATGAGTACATAAACAGAACTGACTCTGTCCAAGGCTGACGAAACGTCTAAACTAAATTATAATTCAATTTCGTCCTTGTTTTAAGTATGTCTATGCTAGTGTGGCTATTTCTCTAAATATTTATAAGACATTTTAATTGTTTATAACGTTAGAAATTTTATGATTTGACAACATGATTAGATATTGAGGAAACGCTTTAGGAACTTGTCGTCATGGACATATATAATTGGATTGACGACGGAAAGGCATGTAAACGCATTGTATTCGATTAAATTTTAGAATAGTCACTTGAACTTCAGCTTGTTTGTAAATGAATACTGTTCACATTATGAGTGGATGTGGAATGAATTTTGAAATGGTTTTATTATACATAACTTTTACTATATTATCTATTTTGTTACAACTAAAAAAGGTTTAGAATATGAATATCCTCAAATATTAAGTTTAGAATTCTATATACTGTTCATGATTTAGTATTAGTTTTTAACATTACTCTCAAAATTTTAACAATGAATTTGTTTATCCCTTTTTCTGCAGTACTAAAGATATTACTCTTCAAGAAAGATTATGTAACTTTAGAGACTATTTATTACCGGCACTATATGACATAATAATTTTTAATAGATGTAATTTTTTCGACTTGTAAATTTTTGCTTCCTTATTAAGTCTACTCTGGAGAATAATTTAAACTAATATTTTAGTTAATATTACCGATATTATTTGTGCAATTATTACCAATAATACTACGCGTAACATGATCGAATATTTTACGTAACTTTTATTTATTTAAAATAAAAATAAACTTACACATATATTTACACACACACACACACACACACACACACACACCACACACACACACACACACACACCACACACACACACACACAAAGGCCGATGGACACACCGGCTGATCTCAAACATCGCACCTTGGATCGGAAGGAAGCGCGGAGAAGTAGATTATCACCTCACACAACTCCTGACCGGACATGGGTGCTTTAGAAAGTACCTGCACCGCACCCACAATAACATCAGTGATGCCTGCGCGGTCTGCTCTCCCGTTGAAGAAGACGCGGAGCACGTCTTCTTCAACTGCCCAAGATTCAATGAAGAAAGAGTGGAATTGTCCCTCGTTCTCGGTGAGGCTGCTACAACGGATAATGTTGTGGAGAATATGATCCGAATGGAAGTGAACTGGCTCGCGGTCGCGACTTTTGCTAAGAAAGTCATATCAAGACTGAGGGGAGGAGGAACGATCGAGACGTCCCCTACAACCACCCTAGAAGAGCCTCGCACAATGTTTACAGTGTTGCCTGAAAATGAGGTCAATTGGATCACCCTGAAGTAGCGGAAAGCTCGTGTCACTCCCGCGAAGTAAATGCTTGGCGGCGGTCCCGCGGGGAGTATTTGTGACTAGAGGAAATGCTTTTGGTGGTGGTTTTAGTGGGTATAGTGTATGAGTCCCACCACTCTGGGGTGTGACGGTTCCCTACCCCAGGTAGTTCCATAAAGGATTTCCCCACCGTGTTGGCATCGCCAAAACGGAAGGCACACACACACACACACACACACACACACACACACATGTATATATATATATATATTTATATATACGAGTATGTTACTAAATCGCGTTAAAAACAACATGACAAATTGTACTAAAACTTTATGTGTACATTATAAGGGTCTCTAATTTACGGATAGATCTTTTCTTATTCCTTAAATCCCTCCGGGATACGTGATTGCTGGTCTCTAAATTTGCGAAAAACCCAATATAGGTCTCTATAGTAGCATTACAAGAAACAGATATTAATAATTGACTAGAGCCTGTTAAATTTAATGAAACTGTTCTGTTTATATCCTGTCTTATGACAGTACAGCCGCATGTTTAAATAATTGAACCACTATTTTCAATTTGTTTACATTTATAGTATTGAAATTATATATTAAGTTTGATAGTAATCACAATTTACTTTTCACTATTTTCAGCAAACCGATGTTGAGCACAGAAAAAGAAACACCAAGAAAACAAAATTAATGGATGTAATAAAATAATACTGTTAACTGTACATTTTAGCAGCATACTTCAGCACTTTACTGTAGTTATGTAATATACAATAATTAGTCAGTTGTGGAATGCAAATATCATGGAAAAAGTTACTATATAACTTTTACTATAACTTTAAAACTGTTATAAAACATCTTACTTGCATTTTGATGGAAGTAGGCTTCTTAAACCCGTGTACGTATTTTCTTGATCGTGAAAACAAGGCAAAATCAATTATGGCACAAAATATACTAGGAATGGAGTGTAATAGATATGTAATTATTATTATATAACTCTTACTTACTGTTTTAAGACAAGAACAGATCTTCGTAGGAAAAGAATGTTTCGCATTACAAATCAAATCAAACATCCTCCGGATTTGGTAGATGAAAACTGACCTTTATTGACACCCATCTACTTCGTTTTAAATCTACAAAGACAATAATTCCAGCTCAAACACGACGAAAAAAGTGTAGTAAACATCACGGAACTCAAATTGTAGATCTTATTAACCAGGAATACTATCTTAACGTTTCTGAAACCTTCAGTTTAAGAACGAGAACACCCATTGGACTACCTAAGTTAGAAGAAAAGCACGATTCGGGGGTAGAACCGTCATTAAGCCAGGGAAATGTAAGGGACATGTAATTAGTAGTATATATTATTACAGAAGACTAAAGAGCAGATCGTCGTAGAAAAGGAAATCTCGCTTTACAAATTGGGATAAAAATCAGCTTTAAGTAAGTGGATACCCACGTCCGCCCAGACACCGCTGCTACACAAAAAAGAATTGCTACCTCATCGTTTTGAACAATTAATTATGCAGAACCTTTGAAACATCCAGTAACGCCGGAAATAACAACAAGATCAAAGAGTTCAAGGAATGGCAGCCGTGCTGATATATACAATGTATTAGTTATACTCTAATTACCAGAAAAGGTTTGGCAGGTCAGTGGACAGGCAAGCTGGAAGGGACTATATCAAAAGCTCCTGTAGAACAAGAGGATGAACGGCAGTCTTTTGGAAGATTCAACGGCCAAATGAAGAAATCGGGAGTGAGAATGAGAGTGTTCGAGTGCGAGATAAAGTTACATTAGGTGAAATAGTGCCATATGTTAGTGTCAAGTGGAAATAAAATGCAAGTTATGAAAATTGTATTTAGTTTTACGAACGTAATGTTATTTAATATCCGTGTTTCATTATACGTCTTAATACGTTTAATTTGATTTTCCAATATACCTCTTATATAATTCCTTTTTATATAAATCTTTAGATATGTGTATCTATATCTAAAGTGATTAACTAAAGTATTATTTGAAGGGATCATATGATATTGAAATATATATTTAATAACTTCGTATATTCGATATAAATCTTCATAATATAGTAAAGTAAGTCATTCAGTTTATTTATGTAAAATATATGCAATGTTTTGATATTTTAAAAGAATTATTATCCCAAAACTTATTCCGTGAATTAAATGAAATTAAAAAAACATTTTGGGTGTGATGTATAACTATAACGTTTGTTATTAAAATCAGTGAAAAATAACTTGAAGTTTATAATCTAATATCAAATTATATTTATCTTTAGTAAAATTTATAAGTACTAAAAGTGTGTTGTTGATACTCAAAATAATTGAATTTTGCTATAAGCAAGATATTTGCTGTTTCGTTTGAGTATGTGGAATTGCCGATCGAACCTACAAATTAAATCTTTTCACAATAGACCTATCTTGAAATATAGTTTTATTCACAGCAAACCCTACTTGGAGAACTTCCCAATCATACTTAGCATTGTAGAATCTAACTAAAACCAAACAGATGTAAATTACAATGACCATAAAAATACACTTAAGGACAGATTGTTTCAATAGTTTTTCAATTGTTATCCAATCGTAATATAACTACTAACCGTATAGAACCAAACTAAAATATTCCACATTTTGGCAGTAATAAAAAAGTTTTATTTGCATCCATATGTAGATTTTTCTTACAAATCATACTTCTGGTATAAATTAAAAATTTATGAAAAGAATAAGTAACGGAATAGCAAACCAATTTAAATGTAACATAATTAGCCTAACAAGAGAAAACTCTTTTGGAAGTAACAAAATGACACTTGCTTGTATCAGTTATTTTGCAAGAAGTGAAACCACGTTATAGAGCGAAAAGGACGTGTTACAGATAAATTGATGTGTCTCAGCTTTCACTTTGATACCAGGATCTTGGATGCATAAATTCCGTTAATTAGTCAAACCATTACAGGCTTCCTTCCTAAACTACAGTTCACTTCACTTTTATATACGTACACCTCTATAAAGTTAGTATATTTACGTTTTAGAAAGCGTATTGAATAACGTTCTTAACTGTATACACTTTTATACTCTTAATTGAGAGTTTAACAATATTCCGAAGATTACAACTTAAAATATCAAAAACTTCGTCGTTATTTCTTAAAAATTTTATTCATTTTTTATATTGCTATGTTTTGTGATATATAAATATATAAGATCTATTTAAGAAATATAAGATCTATTTAAGAAAGATAAACATCAAAGCATTTGTATATAAATGCCACATTTTTAAACACATATAACCTCATTCTCAAATAAAAACATTTGCCTCTACCAAAAGTTCAGAATTTGGAAGCCACTAAGGATGTCAGGATGACAACTGATGTACATAGTGCCCCCAGTGAAAGGCCTTACGTCATGCTAACCAAAATCATTCTATAATACAATTTAAATGCGTTCCCATAAGAGGGCATCATTCACAATTCACAATTATGTAACTAGAGGCAGGAAGAACTACCAAACTGGGAGTCACAAAACGGTAGCTCATGAGCGTTTGCCTTCACAGGCAGTATTTTAACTCGTAAACAGATTGCCAAATTAAATTATAAGTGCTCCAACACTGAAGGCATTCAAAACACGAAAAAAATTTGTCGCAGAAACGTTCTATAATATCTACAAGATTATAGCGCACGATAGGGAGAATGATTTAAACTCAATGGAAATCGCAATGCATACCGACTGACAGTGAGGCTTAAGTGGAATTTATTCGAGTGTATGAGAACTGAATGAATGAAAAAACTGTAAGTGTGAGTAAGGACTTCGATTTCAGAATGAATGTAAAGTTTAGCTACAAAAATATGACGATTTCCATAATATATCAACATGTTTTTTCTTTGCAATACATGGTTTATTATTATTATGCTTAAGTAGGCTAGTCTGCGACGGTAGAGCGCGTTCGTGGACACAAATAAATAATACATGTTGTTAGGCTAACTGTGAGCTCATCTAGTTAATTAGATGATTCAAATATATGTCTAGAAATCAGCTTCTCATTTAAACATTTGTTTTTTTTTGCTTGAGTAATACGTATCGCAGTTAAAAGATATGTTTCATATTCGTGTTCTTTTTTGATCAATTATTTTAGTTTCTGAATTGTGTCTGTACAGCTTCCAAGTTCTTTAAACTATATTTTATATAATACTTTACTGTAATCTTTGTACCTACGACATTTTAGCAGGTTATGTTGCTAAGTGCTAATCTCGAGAACGGCTACACCAATTAGGCTTATTCTATTTGGAAAAAATCGTTGGAATCGATCTATGGTTAATAAAAAGAAAACGTTTACAACATTACCTAAAATATTTTTAGGTCTGAAAATATTGCAGTGTTATTTGCAAAATATAGACACGTTATAAACGACATAGGTTTCGCGGACCTACGTATATACATATATTTTCTTCACATGTACTTATAAATAATTGTGATCGAGATAGCAAGGCAGACTCAGCTGTGTCGTCGGAAATACAAATAATTGGAACCAAAAAGTTTCCTAAGCTTACAAAACATGATATAATAGTCATAATAATAATAAGTACCTGATGTATACCTGATTACGTTGGAAAACGTTTGTACGACTCAATCATATTACAGTATAAGTGCTATTACTAAGAATTATAAGGACTTAAATTTTTAAAATTGAACGTGAAGAGGCGGGCAGCAGGAAGTCATCAATAAAAAGAATCTAAAGTAAGCCATAATCATTAGAAACATTTTTCTCGTCTGCTCTGTAGCGGACTTTCCACACAAATGAGCGTGGCTCGGCCTTCACTTTAATATTAGGCTCGTTTAATAGCTAAATGCTGTACATTAGTCACTACACAATTAAAAACCCCTCTCTCCCATTAACGCTACTTTCTCAGTAATATTTCACTGTCTTAAGCCACTAAGCCTTTCAATTTAGAGGATTGAATTGTAACTTTTAGGCAAATATGGGTAACAAACGTAACTTCTAATTGATTATAACCAAAGCTAACAAAATATATTTAATACACCTGAGCTGTGAAGGCACTTTGGTTCCATAGACTGTCTCTAATTGGCCGTGTAAATCGTATAAATCTATGCTAAAAGCTCTAAATGTTTAGATGATGCTATTTTAAAAGCAGCATAATGCTCATATTTAAATAAATATATTAAAAGACTGAAAATGTACCATATTTTTATGATATAACAACATTCCAAACAAGTAATTTCAGCAAAATTTTATTCAAACTGAAATTACTGTCACCAGTGTCTAATTATATCTTCACTTTTATATTCAGTTATGATTGCTGTACATTCTATCTAGCTTTATTTCAACTGTGCTGGGTAAAATACAACTGTAATTAAAAAGGTGAGGTATGGGGTAGTATTTTGGCAAAATTCAGTGTTATACCATTTGTTTTTAAACTCAGAAACATATTATTACAAATGTATTCAAACTTATGAGAAAATCCTAAAAATCAATTTAAAAAAAATTACAACATCCTCATTTTACTATCACTGCACATCCTAGTAACTTTATTGACAATTTTAAATAAAAACGTAGATACGCCTTCAAGGTTGAAATGATCGAAATCGATGTTGAATATATAGACTTGAAGCTTTATGTAAATATTAAATCTGAAGGTCAGTTCGTTTTAAATAAATCCTTCAGATGGAGAGTAATAAATGTAATTCATCCAACCTCTCGAATGAAGGCTTTTTAATGCTCAGTTAATAATATATTAACATGTAATGGTATTTTTTGTTTGTTAAGCAAAAATTGGTGTGATTACACAACATCATAATTGTGGGTCACAGTTTAAATGGCTTCAAGAGATTATCTTCAGCAAAAATCTTGTTTATAGTGTATTTTCGGCTTCACAGAATGGTTGGATAAAAAGTCAAATTTACGTCGCATTTTAATATTAAAAGGCTTCTCTGAAGTTGCATGCAAAATTTAAAATTTTCAGCTCATTTTATTCTGGATATCCTGCAAACAAATAGAACGACAGGAATTATACAAAAAAGTTGAGACGAAAGTGATGCATAATTGAAACATTTTGTATAAATTAAATTTCATTCAAAGTATGTTTATAATTCTTCTGGCAAATTATTTTATTTAATTTATGTTAGTTAAATTGTTTGAGTGTTTGAATAATAAAAATCTACACAGGAAGACGCTATTGAAAATCCACACAACAAGATTTTTTATGTTATGCTATAAGTATTCTGCATGTGTTTAAGTGTAACATGTTTGAATATCTTAGGGAGTATTGTTTATAGAATTTGTTTGCAAAATGTTTTTTTTTTTTAATTTTAGTTACTAATTTTGTTACCTATAAGATCATTTTAAAATGTTGGTTACTGTTAAGCCAAACCTCATTGAGTGACATGCACAATCACGGAACTCAGTGTTGCTCATTTCAAATTGAATCTTTATCCACAACGTCAAGTCCATACGTCACTTGGTTTTCGTAATGGACGGGCAGACAGATATACAGGAATGAAATTACCTAAACCCACTAGTGATGGGCTTTGCCAAGGCTCAATCAACAACTCTTAAGTATCAAATAATGTACAAATATCACATCATAAATCAACCCATCCAGTATCCCCTTACTCTGATTAAAATGATTGAGCATGGTCCTTATTATTCCGCTCTAAAAACTAAAACAAATTGCATCAAAAACTGAAGAATGGGATTTCCATAATTTAATAAAATTTTCAGTAAGATGCTACCTTATTGAGAAGGAAAACCATTTATTTAAGCAAAACTTTAAGATATACTTAAATAATCAACGATATTGAATCTTTAGACTACGCTCGTTAAGCTGTAGAAAATAATGCAACCATTTATTTATAGGTTATTAGTTTAGTTTAAATCATTGACAACTGCTATATCTATCTTTAGCCATACTGAAAATAATAAGCTTATGTGAAACTGTGACTATAAACAAATATTCTAAGGTTTTAATAGTCCTACCTAGTTTGTGGAGATCTTCCACATCTAAGAGGGCATTAATGGTAGTCTGGGGGCTGGACCAATTGGAAAACTGTAGGGAGTTATTCCAATCAAACGGTAGACTCACTCTGGAAAGCCTTTTCAATTACCATGCAGTAGTTTTTACTTATAAACAAACACATCCTCTCAGTACGTGGTCCTAACTATAAGACTAGACTAAAAGATCTGTCTCTTTTTTTATCAATTCTGTCTTTTCTTGCCGCAACATGTAGTGTTTTTCTTTGAACCTAATATTTTCAATTAAATTGAATTAAAAAGAGAAAAATAACATAAAATCCTCTCTGAACTAATTTTGCAAAGGAAGTAAGCCATATTTAAAAGTGAGAGTACCAAATTTGGATTTAATATTATACACACTACGGTATATGTATGGCTAAGTGGGTATTTTAAGGGGAATTTGATGACTTGTGGAAATAAAGATGTTCAAGCGTAACTTGAGAAAATAATAACTCCCATATTCCCTCGCAGTGAATTTAGATGCTTATTATTATTTATTTTTCAGATTATTTTAGCAGATAAATTTCCATACTGATCCTGCAACTTTTTTTCTCAATATTGAATGGCTCCAGCATTTTTTTTCTAGGGCATGAAGCTTAGAAATTGCTCCTAGTCCATCTGGTAGATATTTACTAACCAGAAGAGAGCTCTTCTGGGTAATGGTGTTTGCTCAGTTGATATACAACCATTATTTCCTAAACTAATGTGTAATAATTCCATTTACTTTAAATAAATGGTGGTAATTTTAATAATATAGTACTGTGTTTCTATAACGATTTGTAAGGCATCTTCTAAATTTTGTGGATTTACTATTATATATTCTTTATTCACTATTATTAGTAGCAATGCGTGGCCTATGTAAAAGTAAAAAAAATCGTGAAACATCACCCAAGTGCTCATGATTTATAAAATGTTACACTTAGGTAGACCGGAAACACATATGCCACACTACAGCAATAAACCATATTTCACTTTCTGTGGCTCTAGAATTATCGAGTGATGAATGGATACGCATTACAAAGCGGGTGTTAAAAGTTATACGGTCCAGCCTCCTACGTAGCACGCTGCCATTTGTTACTCGTACAATTTATAATTTATCTTTTATATTTACCGGTTCAATTGAAAAGATCATTTTAGTTTATGGTAATATATAAAAGATAGTTTTATAGAATAATAACTAGTTGTTGTACGCAATACAATAGGTTTAACTGTAGCCTAGTCCTTTTCATAAATTCAAATAACATTACATAATTTTAACTTCTCGTGTTTAATAACTTAATATACAGACACCCTTTTTTATAGATCACAACATTGGTAGTTAAACGAAGCATAGCTCATCTCGGGCAGATAAGACACTATCATTTCCGCCTATTACTCTATTGGCATAATTGAAATCTTGTACTTTAAAATTACTTTAAGGTAATTTATTTACAAAAATAGTGATAGATTAGTTTTTTTTATTTTTGTTATAACATAATTGGAATAACAAAATTTCCTTCTCAGATCATTATCGAATATATCTTAATTTGAAAAAATATTGAAGATTAGGAACCTATTCTCTGATCTTTCCGAAATAAAAAAAATCAAAGAATGACAGTATTGCATCACTTATAACCCAGTTATAATTCTGATTTTAGTCTCTAAGAAATCACTGTACACCTATCGTCTAGGATCAAGGAGGAAATAGGAGTCTCTGATCTGTTATATTTCTCATCCTTTTTGAAGCACTAATCAAAAATATCTATCAAATCACTAAAAACAAAATTGATAAAGATTTTTGGAATTAGGAGTCTCCGGCTCATTAATAACCATTCACTGCATCAATAATGTTTCTAGAAGAATCAATAAACAATGAATTATCTCTCTAGAATCTCCGATTATCATATCCCTAGGGCCTTTAGTTTATCACCTCCGGTTTCATATATATTCTAGGTGGTAATAAATTTTAAGATCCATAAGGACCTTTTCTGGATATCCTGGAGGTACCAGTACTCGGGAAATTGTAGATCCCTGTATTCTGCTTACGGAATATCTCTACTTTTGGGGTGTTCCAGTTCGGTTTAGCTTTTCAATATTAAATATATTTGTAATAGGTAAGAGAAAAATATTTAATTAAACGAACACTTTGTTTATCCCAAAAATCTCTTACTCCTAAATCACATAGCCTTTTATTAATTGAGACTACATTTTATACAATTTCCTTCCATAAACTTAGTTTTGTAATAATAAGTCCCGAATTCACTAGGGATAAACCCCTGTTAAAGTTTAAAAACGATCGAGTCTACATGTGTTATTATAATATAATATAATATAATGTGTTTATCTAATCCAGAGCTGAACTTTTCAATGTAAGTTATTTATAAAGTATTCTATTTACATATTTTTAACATTTAGACAAATAATAAATTTTTAAATATTTTTTCTTTTTATTATTTAAATAAGAAAAATACTATAGCAATATTACTGTAAATATTATTATTTGATTCCTTTTCTTTCGTAATGTTTGTTTAGTGCAAATATTAATTGCTCTCCCCGAAACTCTCTATCACATATTTATTCGATATTTTGTTTCTTGATAAATAATTTTAGGGATTAGTTACTACTAAAATAGTTTGTGAGACTGTGTATAATATACGAACTACTAGTTTTTCGTTTACTTCAACTATCGTTATATATACCATAGATATGTGGGAGTTGTAGGTTAATACGAGTAATAGTTAAATTACCCACACTTAGAAGTATATATGTTTCAATATTAATAAAAAAATGAAAATATTAATTAAAATTATAGTATGGTGCAAAAATCTTAATAAATTATTAAATGTTATATTTGTATAAAATATTATTTGTAAGTAAATATAAACTGAAAGCAGAAGCATTTCACCTAACCTGGTGGTTAATTTCCGCCTAGCTCAGTGAACATTTCCTCAGACAGCATACGGGATACATTGCTCGCTTTAACGTCTAAGTCTACGTGATAACAACATTAATTAAATTTGAATGCATTATATCATATATATTCAATGTGCAATCATGTCATTATATTATGAAACGATTATTACTTATTACTATGAACAATTAGCAAATCAATTATACAGATTTCCATCCGAAACAATGATGCAAAATTTAATGTAAATCCTTTAATATGATTTTAGAAAATTCAAAAGAACAATTAAAACAAGTAACTTGAATTTTTCTTGCATATGAAAACGAAACAAGTATTAAGTGATTATTTTGTATTTATGTAACAGTACAAAACAATTTTTGAAATGCCTTTTACTTCATTTTTAACCAGTAGGATTAACAAAAAATAAAGACATCCAGACGAAAATTAACCAATTAAAGCTACAGTACCAATTAATTCTAAAACATTAGTTTGAAAGATATATGTAAAAAATTCGTATCGTCAAGTTATATGGTCATTATATGAAAGAGAATCATACAAGTGGATCAGAAAGTAAATCATTAACTAAGAGATATAACAAGACAAATACTACTACAGCTGATTACCACAACGAGCTATTGTAAATCTAGATCTCTTCTAATCACTTACTTTTTAGTTAATAAATTCCCAAAGTAAGAATAAGTTTCCTTCCTTATATTATTTATCTTTTAACACATAACAAATGAGCTTTATTGGAATCCATATGAAGTAATATTTATAATCATTATTTAAAGTATTTATCAGGTGTTTTTTTGTTGATTTTGAAAATGTCAGTACGATTTCTTGTTTATGTAATCCCGAGCTGAATTTTCAATGTAAATTATAAACCTTAGATAAATTAGATCCTCCCCTCCTTATGTCTTAAAGGGGAATAAAGAATATTTTATTTTACTTCATTTTAGTATTTCCTTTTTTGTCTACTATCAAGAACATATTTTATAAAACACAAAACAGATCAAGATTAAAATCTTATGTTTCCATTTTACAGTATCGGATGGCTGTTTTACGAAAGGTGGCAGAACAAGATAGAAGCCAGCGTGAAACTACAGGTTACAAAATAATTACATTTTTAATTTCATTTGCGATTCACTATTATTATTACAAATTATCGTTATGTTATTCCTTTTTATTAGTTTTGTGTATAAATATTTTGTATTAAATATTTATGGTCAATTACGTAATAAGAAAAGGTTAAACCACTCTTTGAATTAATATTTTTTCAACAATTATTATACTCTTATATTAATTCACCCTATATTATAAACTTAAAATATGTAGGCAGGCTGATTTATTTTTGGAAACCATTGGGTGAATTTTGTGTTTATGTAGTGATTAACGAAAGTGGGTATTCACAACTTAATAATGCTCATCCCATTAGTCGGTCCTTGTTTTAATTAACGCTATGCTAATAGTTATTTTGATGTTAAAAAAAATTGCGTGCAGTGCCGTATCAGGTCACATAAAGAATTCGATACAATACCAAGTCGTTATGAATATTTATAACTACAATTGAAACAAAAAAAACCAAATTAACATTGATTTTATCATATTATATCAAACAGAGGGGATTTTTAATATTATATTTGATTATATACTATTTATAATTTGAATTAAAATGTTAAAAATATTTGTATGATACTTTACTATTTATCATGTTATATTTGTGAACACTTTTAGAACGTAACTTTACTGTGTAGAGAGTACAATTCTTTTCCAAAAGCTCTAATGTGTGCATGGAGGTTATAAAAGTGACCACCAAAGATAAAAAGGGATATTTAGTCGTAAGAATTAGATGTGTCTCTTAACATGGATGCACTTTTGACAATACTATATAAACTGATATCACTACAAAATGGAAGTAAAATCATCTATCATTGTTCCATTTCTTAGACTATCTCAAATAAAAGCTCCTCAGAAACAACAAGAAATTAAATATTAGTAAAGACATGTAAACAACAAAAAACAAATTTATTATTAATATATGTAGATTATTTCTCAGAACAAGTTAGTTTAATGCAGTTTTAATGTTTCAAAATAATATTATATACAACTCTAATTAGGTATATAAATAATTTATACATCCTAAATTATCATTTTTAATTATAAAAAAGAAAAAGGTTTATCCCTACTTTTGCCTTAAATATTTTATAACTCTTTGTTATGAAATACTGTTATGTATTTTATAGTACTGAAATAACAAAGTAAAAGTATACTAGTGTACGTAATTAATTATATATTTAGGTCAATCATGTATATTGAATGTAAAAGTTCTTTTTAGGATTATTATGTTAAGACGACTCTAACGTATTAAAACTATAAAAAATATATATATATATATATATATATATATATATATATATATATATATATATATATATATATATATATGTATATATATATATATATATATATATTATATATATATATATATATATATATATACATAATTTTTTCATCACTACATAGTAAATGTTTTCCATTACTTTAACGCTCACTCTACATATTCTGATTAACTATAACATAATACACATTTCACACTTATTTACGTATTATTCAAGTACAGTAATAAACTAATAGATATTTTTGATGGTTTAACAACATAACCTTTTGGTTATGTGCTAGTAACATCATTTTTTGGGATCAAGTAGAAGCCAAGTGAACGCGTTGTCAGCAGATGTTTTGCCAGAGTAGGGCGATAGAAGCTTGAAGCCAACAAAAATGTTGGACTTCAGTAACTACATTTGGGTAATCCGTCCTTAGATGTCTTCTTTTGAGTAAATTTTTCCATGTAGTCGTGTTTATAGTTAAATACGACTGATAAAAATGTATAAACAAGTAAATGAAACCCAGTATTACTGAAATACTCGTATATTATGATTATTTTTATAAATATATTATAATGTCTTCATCTACAAGTTCTGCCAGGACATATCTTCTACAAAGATCCCAATGAAGGCTTTATCTCCACATTATTATTATGTCATATTGTATTAAATGTGTGTTGATTATTAGTTTATTTAACTGAGTAGTCTTATTTTTACCGATATCGGCCAGCAGCGTTGGTTGAATTTTTAAATTTCAGAAATATCTTGGTAGCAGCCCTGAGACTTTAATAAACATAAAAAATAATGAATATACCGTACCACAAAAAGTAGGGGAAATTATAATTAAGATTTAAGAACATTGCGTAAAGCCAAATTTATAAGGATATCATCGTTGTACAGTACCATATGAAATATGATTGATAGGAATGAAGTGTTTTTATTTTTAATAACAATAATTTCGTGAGGAATTATTTTTTAACATGCATTTTTCTTAAACCATATTTTATTTAAAACTATAAATTCCTTTAATACTTTAGCCATGAATCTTTTAAAATATTAAAATATATAATTTTAAAATATTTAATATTAAAATATATATAATTTTAAAATATTTATTATTAAAATATATATAATTTTTAAAATATTTATTATTAAAATATATATAATTTTAAAATATTTATTATTAAAATATATATAATTTTAAAATATTTATTATTAAAATATATATAATTTTAAAATATGTTATTATCTAATACTACAACTCATGTATATGTGAGACTCATGTATAAGGCGTGGTAAATAATTCATCACGAGTATGCTGAGTACCAACGTGACGGAAACATATTTGTATTGTTGTTGTACATTTTTGTGACTGATTTACGAAAGTTAAAAACCGTTTAGAAATGCCATTTCGTCCGTTTAGTTATTAGAAATGCCATTTAGTACTAACTCTGACGGTTTCACTTTAATGTTAAAATATAGTTCTATGTAGAAGATCCTATTAAAATCAACCAATACGTGCAACTGAATTTAATTTACAAGTGTTTTATAGATTATTATGAAACCTAGTCGCTTATAATACGTCCAAGTAAATATTTCGCATACAGTTTAAGGTACTACTTCTATTACATTTAGTATTAAGTGTTAACTGGAGTTTAAAATAAATGTCTTTTTTTACTCTTAAGTTGTTTTACGACACAAAAAATCTTTTCAGTTGTTGAAAAAATAAATTTGTATTTAAACTACAGAATGTGATTTTACAAATTTATAACGTGGACTAATTTTAAGCTATCATACATAAATATGTAAAATCCTTAAAATGAGGATTAATACTACCTATATTTTAATTTTAAACGTTTAAACAACCAGCATCTATCTCCAAAGTACTAAATTTTGGAGTTGCAATTAAAATCAAAACTAATTTCTCTGAGTCCTTTTGAGGCAAATATAGGAGGGTACAGTTGGAAGAAATATACTATTTTAATCTATGCAGCCAATACATGTATTTGTCTAGGTATTTGATACGTACTGTATTTAATATACAAACTTTCATGAGATTTGAAACTATGCTGAGGGTCACATTGTATCAGTACTTTAGCTAAACTTAAAAAAGCTGTTATAAGGTAAGGCATATATTTTAAAACGCCGAATCTTTTTTAACATATTGTGTAAAAAAATGGCTTTATAGGTTGGATATGTTTAAATATAGTGTTGAAGTGTAAAACTATTACTTTGTTTTGTAACTGATTATAGGACTAATAATTTATGTAACTATAACCTGCGTAAATATAATTAGATATTACAATAAAAACACGCATATGAAAGCCCGATCTGAGGTTTAGAAAGCATCAGTCAGGAACGGTGGACAGACAAGCGGCACTGCTCACTTACAGCAATCTCGTACCGCAGACACAGCTATCACTTAGAGTAGAGGGTAGCCGCTTACTGACAAAAAGGGTTTTTATTTATATACTTTTCGTTTTTATATTTTACTTACACTATACAATGTTTTTAAACCTTGGTCACAGTGAAAACAGGCAAACTTAAATGCTACTTATATATAATACCAACCAAATAAACATAGAAGTGACAAATATTTAAACTAAAATTAAATGTTTCAAAAATAATTCTATATTTAAATATTGTTTGTTTGTGTAAATATTAAAGGTCCAATCTCATGTTACAATCAGTCTGACTTGTGTGCCAATAGAGAACGTGTTTTTCATTTATTCCTGTATTTTAGGTAATAAAAGCGATAGGTGTGAATTTTTTTGAAACTCCATATAATTTACATAATAATTAAATACGTATAAAAATCTGCTGTCTTCTAAGCTGGCCTTTTTATAATAAGAATGGTAAAAGTACTGAATTTCTAATTAGTTTACATTAAAAAACTACTAACTCTCACACTAAACCTTCTGTAACCAATTTCATCCAAGAAAAAAACGTATTTGAGAAGGAATTGACCAGAGTTCTCATGTCCCGGCAACTGCGCCTAAATAATCATAATTTTTGTAATTTACATAGTTAAAGCTGGCAAAAATGTTGCCGTCACGATTGCGGGGTCTCGCGTTATGGAATTGCTCAGAGTTCTGCATGTTCCCAGCAACTGTGCATTAATGATACATCGTTCTTGTAATTTATATACTTAAATAATAATTATCATAATATAATTAATCAGTTATCAGTAATTAGAATTGAAAAATGTATATACGATTCCCCCATGATTATATAAAATACCCATAGATGATTAAAAACAAATTATTTCTGAATACGGCTTAAACTTTTTCAAAAATTTTTTATTGTAATTAGCTGTTTAAAATTATATATCACTCTAACCCTATTGTCATTGAAATATTTCTCGAACGTCGTTCCCACACAAAAAATTTGACCTACTAATCAAAACTGGAATTTTTTTTAAAATTTAAAAATTATTTATTGAGTTCCACAGGGTTTAGATATTATGTATCCACAAGTAAAATTAGGGGTTACGCGTAGATAAACAAAAACCTTTATAATTAATGCGTCATATTATCCACTATGCATAACTAACGGATAATCTGTCCTATGCAGAATTATTATACATTTACTGTCACCTGCAATACATCTCTCTTCTGAATCTAGGTAATGTTAAATTAAAATTTTGTAATTAAAATGTATTTGTACACAATGGAATATACCAATGTATGTATTTTAGGAAATTACATTAGAGGTTTTGAATAAGTGGAATGTGGTCCCGACATCTACATTTAGATAATGTGTTGTAATTATAATACATTTATATCTCAACTAATTTTCCATTTAAATGAAAAATCAGTCCGTACGATCTCACGAAAACAAACAGACCTATAGACATCAAATTTGCATGGAACTTAATTTCTGTAATAAAAACATATGATACTGTAACATGCGATAAAGTAACACTTGAATTTTAATATACGTTTATTACGTTAATTAGGAAAAAATCCACGAATGCATTGTACATGTCTCAGTTTATCCAATTACTTCAGGCACAAAAGCATGAGGCGCCCTTGAATTAATGAGAACCCTAACGTGGTAGGTCTTATGACAATAAGTATTGTGCGAACTCTCAGTTTCACAGGTACTGTAAGAAGGGCCTGACTTAGAATCTCCCATTATCTCTTTCTAATGTAAAGGGATAGGAAAGTGGTTTTATAAAAGAGATTATTTGGTCTATAGTAAAATCGAAAACGTATGTTTATAATCTCTGCGATCAGTGATAAAATTGCAAATTTAGCGATACCAGGATTATTTGTTTGTATTTTGAATTTATTCGATGAATAAACTTCTATCTTGAGTCGTTTCTTAATTTAAATAAAGTCCCTGTTATTTTAAGGGTTAAGGTAACGTAGTTAATATCACAGAATTAAAAATTCTAATTAAACTAAAACACATACGGCAATAATTAAAATGTTACCTTCTGGTGGTTTTGGAGAATAGTAAAAGATGCTGAATTTGTATTTACATGCCCAGTAAAAAAACATACAAAATGTATATTCCACAACTATTACCACAATTTCTAAATTAAACATACATACAATATTATTCTTGTGCGAGAATAACTGGAAAAATACTGAATGTAGTAACGGTTACTACATAGTAATTTTTTGACAGTATGTAGATAACTAAATTGGCGTTTCCAATGAAGGAGATTTTTTAAAATTGAGTAATCTGGAAAAATGCTGCTGTATTACAAATTCTAATCAATTCCTCTGATATTATTGATGAGTGTACGCAAAGCTATTAGTGGAGGGTGTGAAATTTACAAATAGTATTTTTGTCTTTATTTGTCCGTACGAATTCTTGAAAACGAACTGACTGAACAGTTTTTCATGAAGCTTAGTTGCTATAGAAACAACATACGATATTGTTAACATGTGATAAAGTAACACGAGTTTTTACATACAAACTCAGCGGAGCCTGTTATGCGACACATGATATATATATGTACAGGTTATCCCACGATTAATCCGATAAACTTATCAAGTGGATTACTATCATTAAAAAATAGTACAGAAACTACGTCTACAGAAAGATTTCGCTCGATTTTATGGGAAAAGACGAAAGTAACGTAAAAATGATATTTTTATGATGTAAAGTTAGGTGTTCAATTCGGCGGGTTTTATGTCAAACGAACTGAAAAATTGATTTTAATACGTTCCAGACGTGTAAGAACACCCATATTTGAGATATCAGACAAAATAGGTATGCAAACTTCGGTCTTAAAAAAATGCTTCGTTTAGATTTGAAGTAAATTAACATTATTAAGTGCGTAATACACACGCAAAATCTTTAAATAAAACTTGTAGGAAATTTTATTCTGAACAGAATTATGTACAATAGGCCAATAATTATCAAACGCAAAGTTAAAAAATAATATTATTATAATAGTTTAATAAAATCAACACATTTAGAAAAATAAGACAGAAAATGCAATATACGTTTCTTCCTAAAAACTAAAATATTTTAATTACTGAATCTCTTTTTTTCCAGTTTTCATACATTATTGAATAATAATTTTAATAGTTTACTAATTACGTAGCTTTTATAGTGTTCAAAATGATTTCCTTGACAATTTATGCACAATTGAAATCGTTTATTGAAATCACGAGTACCTATTTTGGTAGTAGTACAGTCGGCCTATGTAAAACATTTCATGACCAAATTTTAAACGGTTAAATAATTTTTCTTTGTAATTAACTGTTTCTGTGTATAAAATTTCCATTAAATGACCTATTAGTTATGAATCTAAGGGATTTAAATCAGGATACCTAGGAGGCCAATTAGTTAGTGCACCTAGACCACCTCCATCTGCCTGGAAAACTTATCGGCAAGTGCTCTCTAACATTTTGTTAATAATATTCCGGTGCGCTATCATGTTGGAATATAATTTCATGTCTTCTTTCAAGTGGTACATGTTCAAGTAGAACTGGCAGTTTATTCTTTAAAAAGTCTTGCACACAAGACCAGTAGGGTGGTTTTAAAAACAAATGGGCCTATTAACTTGTTCTCAATTATAACACCCCATACATTTATCGAAAACTGAATTTTAAAGTCAAACTGCTTTTGGATTTTTAGTTGCATTGTAACGTGGATGAAGCTTTGGAACTCTTTGTAAATTACATGGATAAAAGTTTTTTTTTTTTTTCAATGTTCTCCAAACTGTACAACGAGAGATGTTTTATTCTATTTCAAAGTAAGTTAGTGCTAAGTTGAGTACTGCGTTGTATATGTCAATATTATCTTGTTCGTGTGCAGGCTGTATTACAGGATGTTTTCTCAAACAGTTAACGGTTTGAAAAGATCCAGTTGTTCATAAGTTATGTAAAACCGATGCAAATAATTCGTTTGTAAGTGTTCTTTTATTCGAAAAACGTCTTTTATGATCTCGTTTAGTTGCTCAATTACTTCAATTGGCAAAAAATAGACAAAACAATATCTGCGTACTCTTGGTTTTAAAATATAAACGACATCTTATAGTGGAAAAAACATGAATAAAGGACAAATAATGCAATAATACACATACACTGTACAAATCAAATGTAGACTAGTTACTGCAACAGCTGAATTGTTGGACAACTGTACAATAGGAACTTGGATTCAGGTATTATTGCAGCAGTGTTGCCAACTCTCGATTTTCAATAAACTTAAAGCATTTCATTTAACGCTGTATTTAAAACATCTTGTTTCTCAACCCACGATGTTTATACAGTAAATTTTGCGTAATTATTTACTCGACTGAAAAAATCATCTTAAAATGTTACTCGTGGAACATCCTGTGTATAAACTATTTATTGTAAGAAAGTTGATATAATTCAATGGCAGATGTTAAAAATAGCAAGTGTTTTGTTAATAATCTTCTCAGCATAAGCGTAGCCTATCACTTGCTGGCCTGGAAAAATTTCAATTCTGTCTCTCTGGCTGTCTGTCTGTATTTCTGTTTGCACGATATCTTCAAATTAACTAACCCATAGACTTTAAAATATTGGTTGGAATGATGGTTATTTATGAAATTAGCAACACTGCGTTTAATAATGGTGCAAGTTACTCCACGTGATTGGCATGAGCATCATACTAAATTTGCAAGAAGCTTTTTTCAGATGTGTATTATTTATGCATGCACTAAAAAATAATAATAGACTTAAAGTAAAAGTTAAACATTTTGAAAAACCTGATTTTAGCGCAATCTAGAGTTTAGAAACCTATCTTCCTCAGCGGAACGTTTCATATTTAAACACCGCTAAAACCTAACTCGATAAAAAATTTACGTATGATGTACTAAAATATTTCGATCAGCAGACTTTAAATTTTTTGATATAGACAAAAATAAGTGCTATGATAGCATGTGTCTATCCAGGAATTTGGCTGAGCGTTATTGACGAATATCGCTCAATATATTGACACAGCTTTCTTTTGTATTTCATTTTCTTTACAGTGTAATGTATGCCTGTCTATTAGACCGCAGGAGATCTCGAAAATGAAATAAGCCATAGGCGTTAAGTTTTGCTTAACGAAACCATAACGAAGCCTTTTATACGATACGTTGTGACCTTTTAATATTAACAACCAACGTATATCTGAGTTTTATATCTAACTATTCTGAAAAGTGAGAGAATTCATCGTCAGCAAGATTTGTATACATGACTGGAACGAAAAAATCATAGAATATATAAACGTGGTAATAACTAAATACAGTTGTGTTAAATGTTAAGGTGTGACATAGTAGCATTCAGTTCTACGATGGTAAATCCCCATCAATGGGATTTCTCATGGATTAGCGTCATTGAAACGTATTACTTATTAGGTTGGTAAATTTCTCTTTTCTCTGCCAGGATATGAAAAACTTGTTTTATTAACTGTCCTCAGGACATCTCAAGAGTGAAATTAAATTTGGCTTGCATTCTCACCGAAGCTTGTTAGTATGTAACACTTAATGTGGCATAACTAATTTATTGTACATACTTTGTTTTATATATTTACGGACTTATTGGTTTTAAAAGCAATAATTTTCACTGTGTTATTAGTTTACAATATATTACACATATTATTTGTTATATATTTATATTAAAATGTCTGCATAACAATGCAGTATTTGCAAATAAAGGAAAAGTGTGATTATATGATACAATATTGTTACGCGTATTTAACAATGTGTTAGTGACGTTTAAAATTGAGAATACATTGTATCATCACAGAAAAATTTGGGCGTTTAAATTAACTTAACGTTTTTTGCGTACTCCATGATGGTTAAACTTTACATTGATATAAATATTTGCCGAATAAATGCTATAGAAAGAAAAGATGTGATGAATGTGAACTAATTTTGTAAAGTCACATATGGGACTGCAGGAAGGTGAACCAGCCGTTCGATAAATAATGCAAAGGTTTGCCGAGTAACTCGGAGAATATTTAAATTGGCGATAGACACGTGCGTGACTGATTTACGATCCTAACTTTGATTCTTTCTTAGTTAAAATAGTGCTGAAGGTAATTGTTCACACATTCCTTATACGTTTAAAGTTATTGATATAACCGTAGTGATATACGACAAATTTAAATTCTGTTTGTGACGATAAATTTTTTATCAATACTCTCAACATATTGAATCCCATCATTATTATGTTTGATAGGATTCTCCCACAGGCCAGATTTCAATCAGAACGGGAACAATACAACTAAAAAAGGTTTGCATACCCTAAAAACTTTAAATTATATAAATTCAGAGTAAACCATAATAAATAATTATTCCTAAAATTTGTTTAATAGTTTCTCATAACTTAGTTTCGTAATTTCTTATGTTGGATATTGAGCACTAGAATGTAATTATCTTTAAGTAAACACATTAAGGCCAGATTAAAAATACACAAAGAAGCAGACTTTCAATACCGTAAAATTTACAAAGTACCAAGTTGTGTGCAATAAAACATATATAGTAGGGCCTATATATAATTTTTAGTCTTAAATCATTTGCTATAAATCATTTTCTAAGCTGCGATATCTTTTTCTATTCAAACCACTTTATACTAAAATTGTATTCTAATACTGCGCATAAAAATGGTTTTCCACAAATATCTGTCGTTAAAAACAACACTACACTGCAGATGTTTTCATACACCACGATGTAAAGTGAGTGGTTCTGTTACAAACACTTACAAGCTCTGCCCACAACAGTGGCTAATGGTGTTCCGCGAGTCTGTTTCACACAGCAGCACTTATTATATAACCACTAAGCTCAGCCCGAAACCGTGGTTAATGATGTTCCGCGAGTCTGTGTTACAGAGCAGTACTCGCTGTTATATAACCACTCAGCTCTGTCCGCAACATTGGCTAATGGTGCTTCGCTAGTCTGTGTCACAAAGTATCACTTGCCGATATAACCACTCAGCTCTTACCGGAACAGTAGCTAATGGTGTTCCGCGAGTCCGTGTCACACAGCATCACTTGCTGTTATGTTACCACTCAGCTCTGTCCGCAACAGTGGCTAATGGTGCTCCCCTAGTCTGTGTCACAAAGCATCACTTGATGTTATATTACCACTCAGCTCTGTCCGCAACAGTCGCTAATGGTGCTCCCCTAGTCTGTGTCACAAAGCATCACTTGATGTTATATAAACACTCAGCTCTGTCCGCAACATTGGCTAATGGTGCTCCACTAGTCCGTGTTACAAAGCAGCAGTACTCGCTGTTATATACCACTATGCTCTTTCCGGAACAGTAGCTAATGGTATTCCGCGAGTTTGTGTCACATAGCAGGTCTTTTTTCTGGTAAGTTATACTAGAGCTCACACTTTTTTGCTAGCATTAATCTACTTTTATATTGATCGATGCAAATCGGTATTATTTTTTGTAGATATAAATGCTAGCAATCCCAGTAGGGTAATATGATAGTAATAACTTCATCAACCTTGTAACTTCATTGTCCGGACGAACTAGTAAAAAATTTGCTCTTCCAAATTATTGCATCTCAGTAGCATTATATTAATCAGCAGGCGTACAGAGTACGAATAGGATTGAAGATGTAAAAATTAGCTAAATGTCCATGTTTTTTTTTTCAGTGTAATTCCATAATAACTACCAATGAATTATACATATTTTAAAAATTATAAACACGCCTTAATATTACGATTCAAGAAAAAACTATTACAGCTCTTCCAACTCTGAAAAAGACTATTCCTCTTTTATCCTCAGAAATGCTAAAACTAGAAAACATATTTCAGCTTTAATGTGTATTACACATATTGAGATTGCACTTGTATACGTACAATGAAAGAACGAAGAAGAATGAATGTTATTATTTACAGTCGTTGTATATTATTTATTGTCATATGAAAATAATTATGAGTCGTTTAATCCTGAAAAATATATAATTTGAAGGATAAATTTTACAGAAAATGTTGAAGACGAAAGATAATGCTCAGAATCACAAAAATTCAATAATTTAAATTCTTAAAACAGCTTCACTGACTTCATAAAATCTTAGGTTACGTCCCTAAACATTGAAAATAGTTTCTTGGTTACTGAAATTTAAATAATATATGCTTTATCATAAGAAACACGTTTCTCTATTAAACGAGTTCACAAGAACCATATCAAGTAACTCATAAATATAACGTGTTTCAAACTGTATATTATCCGTCACAAAGCATTCAATTGTCAATTACAAGTAAAATAAGTTTAATCGATATCAATGGTAGTAAAAATCGGTGCTAAGTAAAACTGACACGATTACAATAGAACTACACTCACCTTTTTGTACCGTTATAAAACAGCTGGATCTTTAGGCAATTAAACCCGACCCCATTGTTTGAAACTTTATTGGGGATTTGTTCGGATCATCTATTGTCTGCAGATTCCATTTATTACCTCCTGTTACATCATTATAATATATAGCTATGATTTTCTTTATTACTGATATACGTTGTCTTACTATAAGTTTTATAATACGTATATTTTGTTATGTGCTACAAAATATAATCAATCAGTTATGGTAACTTTACACTTTACTTTACTTTATTCTAAGATTATTTCTGTTTCATTTTATCTTTGTTTATATAAATTAAAAAAACAAAATTTATCAAGCTAATGTGAAAAATTAATGTTGGTAATATATATATATATATATATATATATATATATATATATGTGTGTGTGTGTGTGTGTGTGTGTGTGTGTGTGTGTGTGTGTGTGTGTGTGTGTGTGTGTGTGTGTGTGTGTGTGTGTTGAGGACTACATGCTAATTAAATACAGTTCCTAAAAAAGGAATTCAGGTCTTTGGCTGACAAAAACTAATTTTGTGCTAGGTCTCAGGATGTTATATGACTATATGTATTGTAGTACTACGTAAATATATTATCATTATTCCAGAAATAAATCAAATGTTGTAGTATAAAAGTAAAGCAATTCAATTATATATAGTTAGTTAACCACTAATATAATATCTATTGATTAATAATAATGATATGCATACATATTACCAAATATATACATATACATAAAAGCTACTGACTGATTGATTGACCATTTTGATACATAAATCTATATGGGTATTTGAATCTATATGTGTCAAGTCAAGTCAAAGCAAAAAGTATTTATTTCTTCATCAAAAATTATTTACATTTAGTTTACATGTATTTTCTTAGGTAAATAAAATATACTACAATAACTAGTTACGTTGCTGTACAACTCTATAAAATAAAACTTAGAAAATTAATTCCCAAACTAAGTAAGAACTTGTGTTTTGAGAATGAGTCTTGTACTGTCCCGCATTGTTACTTATACTTTATTTCAGCTTAATTACAACAAACTAAAAAGAATATCTATCAAAATAATTAAAATTTCGGTAGAAATAAATATACAAATATTTAAAAAATTTAAATTATTAATTGATTAAGTTTTTAATAATTTAAAAAAGAATATACTACAGATTTGTTTGGTTACATGGGAGAAGACTATGGCAGTTCCAACCCCAAATTTAAAAAGTGACTAATTTGTTTAAATGCATAAATACATTTTCTAAGTTTTTTATTTAAATAATCTATATGTTCTGTCCAGCTTAGCTTGCGATAAAAAAAACACCCAGATATTTATAACTCGCCACACTTTCAATTTCCTCACAATTACACGTTGTGTTGTCGAGATTTCCACAACTATGCAGTTTAATGTTTTGGATAGGTATGTCTCCTCTGTCTCTTAATGATATCGGCAGGAATTTTGTTTTTGGAACATTAAGTGTGAGTAGGTTGTGGTCTAGCCATTTTTTAACAGACTCAATATCTTTGGTGGCCTTGCCTCTGACTTCCTCCCAACTCTTACCATCAAAGAATATCGCTGTATCATCGGCAAAGAGATAAAGCTTACCCGTTATATTTATTTTAGCAAGGTTATTCGCGTATATGAGGAATAATGTGGGACCGAGCGTACTCCCTTGAATGACGCCGTAATCTATGGTGGTTTCCCTACTATTGACGCCATTAATTGTAACAAACTGCTTCCTATTTTCTAGATAAGATTTAAACCAATTAAATGAATTTCCTTTAACGCCAATTAACTCTAACTTACTTAACAGTTTGACCCTATCTACCGAATCAAACGCTTTTGCGAGATCCAGAAACACCAACAGACAACGCCTGTTGCTACTAACAGCCTCGTTGATATCTTTATTCAAACAAAAAAATTGCATCTACAGTGTTTCTAGATTTTCTGAAACCATACTGCGAGTCTGTTAAAATATTATTAATATTTAAATATTCAGTTAAACTGTATCTATAGTTTACTATCTTCTCAATTACCTTAGTGAAAACGCTCAATAATGATATAGGCCTGTAGTTAGATTTGATTGTATATTCATTTGATTTATAAATTGGTACCACTTTAGCAATTTTGAACGCGTTGGGGAATTTTCCAGAGCGGATGCTTTCGTTTATTATATGTAGCAGCGGTTTCCCCAATACACTTAAATTGTCTTTTAAAAAGGAAGCAGATATTCCGTTATAGCCCGGAGCTGAGCCACCACGTAGTTGGTTGACGTGCCGTTGTAAGTCATCCTCCGTGACAGTGTGAAGTGTAAAGGTCGAGTAAGTCGCATAGTCAGTGTCGTCTACTACAGGGTGGGCCGCTTGAATCAATCGCATTCGCCAGATTAGAACCGACTTGAGAGAAATATTGATTAAATTCTTCTGCTACCTTTAACTTAATTTCTCCAGATCTTACTGTTTGATTAGTTGTAAAATGTTCCAATGGAAATATATCTTTATTGTTTTTTCTACCAGCAAGTTCGTTGACAGTTTTCCAAAAGCTTTTTGGATCATACTTTGCTTCGTTGAGTTTTTCTCTATAGTATTGTATTTTAACATTTTTAATAATACTATTCAACCTATTTCTATATCGTAAGTAAACAACTTTTATATTATTGTTAAAGGGTTGCGATTTAACTACCTTACTAAGCTTTTCTCGTCTTCTTATAGATCGTACTATTCCTTCAGTAATCCAGGGTTTTATAGGTCTTAAAAATGCAGGTTTTACTTTCATGGATTTTTTTGATTTTTCTAAACAAACACTTATAATTCCAAAAAATCTGTTGGTAGCGGTATTCAAATCGGTAGCTTCCGTAACACCTGCCCAATTGCTGTTATTTATCTCTGCGGTTAATTGTTTTTTATCTATATAAGTACTTCTGTTAAGTGTCCTACTAGCATTGCTTCTATTAAATTTTACTTCTAAAAACACTGCATAATGGTCTGTTATGTCTGTTTCGATCACTCCAGTCTGTACATTTGTGAAATTATCGTGATGTATGAAGACGTGGTCGATGCAGGTTTTACTCTCTCCCACTACTCTTGTTGGTTTGTCAATCCCACACATAAACCCAGCGGCATACAACACATCCAGGTAGCGTTCAGTCTTGTTGTCAGTAAGTATGAAGTTAGCATTAACATCCCCCACTAGTACATACGTCTTTTTATTAATCATGTCCCCATAGTAGTTGTTTAGTGCTGTAGTAAAATTGTCAAGGTCACTATCGTGTGTCCTGTACACTGCAAGTAGGTTGCATTGTTTGTTTTGATAAGTAAAGTCCAGACTCATACCGTACACATCACCAAGCTCTAACTCTCTCACAGACACACTCACTCTCTCACTCACATACACCAATACACCATCATTTTTTGTTTTTTACTTTAGTACTTGAATAAACGTAATATCCCTCTAACTGAATCCCCAACCCTGTTCCACCAAGCCATGTCTCCCCTAAAATTATAAAATCAAACTGTGTTTTAATTTGGTTTAAGTGTATTAATAGTGAATCAAAATTTTTATTGTAGCTTCTAATATTAAGATTAAAAACCTTAAAAATTTGTTCCTCTGAGGAAAACACCAGATCAATATTTTGAAACTTTTCAACAGAACAACAATTTAATTTTCTATACTCTTCAACCTCAAGGTCAAAATTGTTCATTTATGAATAAAAATAATTATGAAAAAAATGGAGAAATTAAAAAAATGTTTCAATAAACACAAATATAAAATAAAAGAATCATTTTCAACCCACCCGCCCTGTGTTCTAGTTCTTATATTATCTATGTACATGTATTATATTAAACTGAAATGTAAACTTAATTTTAATTTAATAATACATCAATGAAAAATAACTTGTTTTCCTTCATAAAATTGTTAGACATATTGATAGGAGTTTAATAAGAACAAACGAAGTGTCCTATAAAAATAAAAATGCAAAGAAATTTAATTTGTGCATATACGTTTATAGGGTATGTTAAATAGAGACGTTACAGTAAATAATCCAATTAGCATGAAATTACGAGTTACTGAATTATTAAATATGCTTGAAACTGGGTTAACCATATTATAGACTAGGACTTACGAAATAATCAGATTGTGGCCCTACATATTAATTACTATAATAATTAATATAGGCAATAGTTTCCTATTAGTGATAATAAACATTATTTAGTAAGTTATAACTTTATAATTTTAGGTAACTATTATATGATTACATACAATAAGAATTACAGTACACTTAATAAACAATGGGCAAGATTAAATACACAGTTCCTTTATTAGTAATCTAATCATACTAAGAATGCAAATAATAATTGTGCAAACATCTCCTATTACACTAATAATGATGAAAATAAAATAAGTGTAACCTTTTAAACTAATTTTTATAAAGATTATAACATTAGCTTAGTTTAACATAAACACCATTGTAGAGTAAATAAAACTGATGTACTAAAAATCCTATTTTAACTAGATATGTAAACTATTAGTAGCATCCTATCCTTATAAAGGTTTTCTGTTCTTTTCAAATTTTGGATAACTGCTACTTGAATTTTGAATATAATCAATCAATAATGTATTCTATTTTTAGCTGACAGTATTGTTACCACACTTAGGAGTAAACATTTTTTAGTAAATAACGTTCTAACAATAGTAAAAAACACTCTAACTATTATTTAACATTTATTTTTAAAATTTCCTCTTAGATTTGTTTTTATGCCACAAAAGATTAGGGTTTTAATTAATAATTACACTCTGAACCGTAACACTGGTTTTGCTGTGTATTCAAAATAGTTTGTTTTTATATACGTTAACATGGCGTATATAAGTATAAAAACCTATTTTTCAACCTTTAGTGACCCCCTTTCAAAGGTTTCAAAAATAGTTACACATTTATATCTATATACGTTTTAAGTTAGGTGACGTTTCGTTTGAAATTTAAAAATGTTGATATTGAGTTTTATAAATTGGTTGCTATTAAAAAATTTACTCCAGTATCTTTCTAAACATATCTTACTTTTTTAACTCTAGTTGAGCTGGGTGATGCGTCCATATGGTGCCTTAAGGTGTCGTGTTCGAGCCACCATACGCCGGTGAGGTTGTCATCAGGTGCCGTGTTGTTGTCCTCAGATGTAGTTGTTTTGTGGTCCCGCAGCTACCATGTTGGCACCCTCGCAGTCCTGCACTCTCACAGCTTGCGAGTCTGCTGTCTTGCGTACCAGACTCTTGCCGTCACTCACCCAGGCATAGGCGAGCTTCTTTCTCTTTGATCAGGGTCTTCGCGTGTCCTAGAAGTTGTCTGTTGTGTGCCGTGAGGTGTTCATTGACGTTACACAGGGGCTTGCTTGAGTGTCGGGGACAGGTCCGTAGTCTCGATCTTCTTCCTCTTGGCTGCGGACAACCACACGGCTCTGGTGTATCTTGATACAAACTGTATTACTATGCCTGGAGCCAAAATGTTCTTAGTGGGTCTCGAAAAACCGGTGCGCTATAGAGATGTCCTCATTTGCATGATTCACATCCAGGGCCTGGGCGACCATTCTCACTACATTGTAGATATCCTCATTACGAGAGTAAGGGATTCCTCTGACTTCTATGTTTCGGTTTCTCGAATACTGCTGAATTTCATTTTGCATGCTGCCAACCTTCTTGTCTAATAGGGCGTTTTTATTGTATAATTCTTTACACTTAACTTTCAGGTCTGCATTTTCTTTTTCAAGCGTAGTTAATTTTGTTTGTACTCCATCTAGCGTAGTGCTGATATTTTTAAGTGTAATTTCAAGTGCAACGAAACTCTCTTTATTTTCTTTCCTGTTTTTTAAGCATTTCTTGTTGTATAGATTTCAGAATACTCATAGCTGCTTGTATCCTCTAGACCGGGGGCGTGTAACCGCTGGCAAACTCCGGCTTGCAGTCCTCACACCTCCACTCCTCAATCTGCTTCTCTGTCATACCCTCCAACTTAGCCACCGTTCTGACACGACAACACGCCACATGAAACTCCTTTGCACATTTCTCGCACTTAATAACTTCTTTGCGATTTGATATTAACTGTTTACACTTACCACAAGCCATAGGTTACGCCTTTCGAAAAAATAAATGCGAAAAAAAAATAAAATATGTCTGACACACCTCCACGCTAGTCAATAATACACTTGTTATGAAAAAAACAATAAACTTGTTAAGATTATTACTTGTAAAAAAAAATATTACTTGTAAAATTGTTAAAATATCACTTTACATGCAGTTGCATACTATTAAATCAGGAAAGAACGGGCAGGTAGGTTGAGCAAACCTTATCAAGCGGAGCGGCTTATCATACGACCTTCCGACTCAGTGGCCTGATAAAGACTGTGTATATAACATTTGGAGGAAATATTATTTATATTGTAACAGTGTAGTAAGGAAGGAATTTTTAAATTTCAGCCGATAATTACATTAAGTATAAAAACTTTAAAAACGATGGTATTCTGCAGGTTTGCCTATCTCAATTTTGACGAATGAGATAACCTAATATTTCGTCACAATATCTAAGAAGCCACGCTACCGTGACCTTTAGTATACGTAACTATCATAAATGAAATAAAAAAAAGAATATCCTATGAATATTATTTGACAAACAAATAAAGGAATTTTGATTAAGATCAACCACCCACAGGGATGTAAATAAAGTTTCAAACTTAAATGTGTTCAATATTTAATTTAATATAGATAAGCATAATCTAGCCCAGACGCATTTAGGTATAAGAGAGAGAGGGAGCGTGGGTCCCCAAATCAGTCCGTCCGCTGTTCCAATCAGCGCCACACCCCCTGATATCTTAAAGGGTCCTGTCCTTGAAGTATTCTGGGCGCTCTTCCGCTTTGCGACTGCTGCCCGTTCGGCGAAATAGCAGAATACCCCTCTAACCAACCAGGGCGATAGCGTCCCCTGGAGCGAGCCGCTTCCCGGCATTCTGAGTGGAATCATCGGCCGGAGACCATGTAGCTCTACAGTTCGTGGGTCACTCTTTGTGCTCGACCCTTTCGTATTGACTTTGTTTTCAAGTGTTTTTCCTTTAATGTGCATTTACCATCCTCCTCCCACACTCCTTTGGAGGTAATTTCAGGGTATTAGTGGAGAAGACAGTGTCCCAGTGCGGATTATTCGTCGTTCTACCGCGGCCGCCAGCGGTGACGCCCGTTCGCGACGCGCCAATTACGTCGCGCCTAAGCACTCCTGTCCGTTGCTGCTTCCCCCTGTGGATCTCTACACACAGCGGAGTTTTCCAAAGTACTGTTAAAACTCCATCACTTGTGTTGTATTCTCCTCTCACCTCTTGTTACCTGCCCACTTTCCCGCCATTCTGCACATTGTTTTATTTTTATTTTCATAATTGGTCCTCCGATTATTAATTTTTTAACTTCTGCCCCCGTACATTTTTTGGTCCTCCGGGCCGGATTATTGTGAATCAGTCCTGTAGATTACAGTAATTTGTGTTTGTAATTAATTAATTGTAACAGGCGTCGTTACGCCATTTTGAATCTGCCGTACCGACGCTACCGGCTTGTATGGTGGCGCTGCGAACGTGTTGTACTGGTAACATTGTTTCTTCTCTCGCGCAAACTGGATCGTTGACGTCAAACAACTATTACGTAATTGTCCGTAGGCAGTCTAATTTTACGACCGCCCCTCAACAGCTGATGGCCCGATCGATACTTGAATGCACGGCCTCCGCTGCAGTCAGCTGTACCGGTTTTTGATACTGCATTTCTCTCGCCGTAACGGAACTCTGTTTATATCTCTGAATAGAGACTCGGACACGAGTCCACCCATACTCGTCTCTCACATTAGTAATATACTAGTAATGTATTTAGTTAACAACAGGGCAATATCTGGTTTAGTTAATTGACCACTCTTTCTTTGATAGTATTAATTAACTCACAATAATTCTCCATTCCATTAATGTTAACTTTGTGCTAGTGGAAATTTAATTGTTTCCTTGTAATTGTTTCTAAAGCAATATATTGCTCACTATTCAATTTGCTATTGAATAACATTTCGCTTTGTTCCATTGTAATTTAACTTGTTAAAATAAGCAACCAATTAATTGCCCATTCTAAGTTCTCATGTCAATTTAAGATTTAACTTGAACTGATTTGCTCTCCTTTTCATTTCAATTATATCATTGTTGTTTCATGTTCTAGCGTAAATTATGTTAAGAAGTCGTTTAGATTAACTCTCTGATCGATAGTATTGGTGATTGTAGGTCAATTCCTATGGTGTACTCTTGCCAAATTATTGAAAGCAACATTTCTTATCTCTAACCTACATATTAGCTACTTTATTTCTCTACACTTCCATTGTATTTTGTCAATTTTATTTTAAAATGGTTCATTCACCGTTCTCTACATTGTGTCTCTTTATCAACCTGATTAACTTAGGATATCTCTCACGGGTTACTTAATTGTTTAATAACAATTATCACTGTCTCTCTTATATTATTTTTACTAATAATTGCCTCCATTTAAAATATTTTCTTCGCCTTAGGGTTACATAACATTGGTACTTAGATTAGCTATTAAGGTAGCTTAGGTGGACATTACCGGCACTTAATGTAATCTAATTTTGTCTTATCTCAACTTAACTTGTTCCCCCCTTTCGCTTACATTGATTTGTTTACATTACGGTATCCCTCCATTGTTTTTTAAATTATCTTTGTTAATTGTCTCATTTTATTGTTTTGTGGCACTATCGGGAAACCTTTGGTAATTCTCATTTGTAAAACTGCTTTGCCCCTTTCGATATCACAATGGCTCCCAAGGAATTCAAATACGAAACTTATCGTAAATCAACAGATCTTATCAAATCTCGTTTTGCTTTCTCTTAACGAAACCGTCACGAAAATCACTACCAGCGCTCCACCTTTGACACCAGTTCAAATCAGACAATTAAACACAGTGTTCGCGGAACTAAAGAAGAAACGCGCGGACTTTTGAACTTAACCTTCAACGTGTCATCGAAGGTGACAGTGAAGCAGCGGATCAAGATACTCTTTCCAAAGATCAGGAATGAGGTTAACGACCTATATGTCGCTATTTCTAGCTTGATCGAGGTTCATCTTGTCACTGAACCCACAACTCCCGCGCGTCCTCATCACATTCTGATCATCCCGCGTTGTTCCCCACGACGGTAACTGGAGTCAAGTTGCCTAAATTAAACTTACAGACGTTTGATGGTTCTCCTATGAAATGGATTTCATTTATCAACCTGTTTGACACTACAGTACACCGCAGTGCTTCACTCTCTAACGTCGCTAAGTTCCAGTATTTACTGAGTCATATTGGAAGGCGAACCTCTGAACTTAGTGAAGTCGCTCAATCTCACCCCCGCCAATTACCTCATTGCTTATCAGTTGTTGCGGGACAGATATCATAACATAACGCCGCCGCCTCACTACTCTCCATCTAAAATTATATACTTGACATGCCCGCAGTCGCTAGCAACAATGCTAAACAACTTAGAGCGTTCATAACAACATTTTATGAACATTCAGAGTCCTTGAAAGCCCTGGACTGTGATATCGCCTCTGATAATCCTCTATTGTCAGCTCACTTGTTGCGCAAAACTTGACAGCAAAACTGTCCAGAAATTGGAACAGTATCGTGAGTCCCAAAGAGAGCCTGGCGCCGCTCCGCATTCCCTCCCCAAGGTCACGGAGATTATAACATTTTTAAAATCTGGAATGCTCCCAGATTGAAGACGCTAGCCTTCACACCCACTCTGAGACGAAAATACTGTCTACCTCTTCCAGACCGAAGGGTTGAAAAGGCGTGTTCAGTTCGCCTCCCCCCAAGCAAATGAATTTGTTAGCTACTGACGCTAAAATTAATTCAAACTACGAAGCTCTTTGTTTTTGTTGCCGGAAATCTGGGCACAAAATTTACCAATGTCCTCTGTTTAAGGACAAGTCATCCTAATGAGCGGTACAACCTCGTTAAAGGTAACCAGCGGTGCATTTCATGCTTGGGAAATCATCCGATTAAAGAGTGCAGATCCAAGAACACATGTTCGACTTGCCACAGGAAACACCATTCGCTTCTGCACTTTAATAACAGCGCCGATAGGCCTAGCTCTTCCGCCACTGCGCCTCTACCCCCCCCCCCCCCCCCCCGCTAGCTGTCAACACAACACTGGACTTGTGCCGCGCGCTCCACCTCTCTCACTGAAACAAGCACCGTGCTGCTCTGTACAGCACTGGTCAAACTCACTGCCCACAATGGCCAGTCATATATTTTCCGCGCCTTATTGGATTCTGGCAGTATGTCCGACTTTGTTTCTGAGCGTGCTGGCTCAGCTGTTAGGCTCACGTCGCCAGCCTTCTAACCTCACTGTCATTTGGGTTAGCCCAAAACATGACTAACACCAGAGGGTCACTAGATTCTCAATCTTGAAACATTATCGGGACACTTAAATTGCCCCAAAAACCATTCCTTCCATGTACTGGAAAAAATCTCTCTCGAACTTCCGCGGGTAGAACTTAACCCGGAAGTACTCATGCGAACAAAATCTTTTTGTTCTCGCGGACCCGACCTTTGGCAAGCCTGGTCCCAATCGATGCCCTCATCCGGCAACTCTCTCTTCCCTCAACTGCTTACCAATGAGCGACACTCTCTCGGGGCGAATATGCCTTCTGCTCTTGGCACTATTTTTGGATATGTGATTGTTGGAAGTGCGGCCGTGTCTCTCTACCGCGCAAAGAACCTCTAATCTCGCCATCTCTCTCCTCTCGACCACAGATACTGACCTCCACTCCTCCCTTCAACGATTTTGGACACAGGAAGAACTTCCGATCTGTAGTAAAAAATCGGAAGAAGAAATCGCGTGTGATAAACTGTTTGAGACATCGCATACACGTGACTCGGAAGGTCGCTATGTAGTCAAGCTTCCCTTTGTTGACAACCTCGCCCACACTAAATTGGGAACGTCAAGGTCAACCGCCGCTCATCGCTCCTGGAGTCTATGGAGAGGCGGATCCACGCCAGAAATAACTCCCCCCTGAAGGCGCTCTATATCGAGTTCATGACCGAGTACGAGGCGCTCCGGACACATGGAAATGTCTTCCCCATCTTGATTTATCTGCTCCGCATTATTTTCTCCCACATCATGGGGTAAGTGAAAGAGTATAGTAGCACTTACCAAGCTTCGTGTTGTTTTTGACGCCAGTGCCAAGACCGGCTCAGGCCTATCCCTCAACGACGTACTTCTCACCGGTCCAAAGTTACAAAATAATATTTGTGATATCCTTCTCCACTTCCGGCTGAAAAATTTTGTTTTTTCGTGCGACATCCGGCCAGATGTACCGCCAAATTAAGATTTCATCCAGACGACCAAAGGTTTCAGCTCATCCTTTGGCGTGAAAACCCCTCCCTTCCGCTCTCTACTTACCCAGCTGACCACGGTGACGTATGGTATGAACTGTTCACCCTACCTCGCCATAAAAACTCTCCGACAATTGACACAAGATGAAGGTTCCAATTTCCCTCAGGCAGCTCACATTCTGAAACACCATAGCTATGTGGACGATTTGATAGCCGGAGCGTCCACTGAAGACGAAGCTCTCCAACTTCAACATCAGCTGATCGAGCTTCTCCGCTTAGGCGGCTTTGAACTGAGGAAATGGGTTTCTAATTGCCCAAAATTACTTCAACCATTGCCTGCCTCTCATCAAGAATCCCCTGTGTTTCTTCAACCTTCGTCGGACCCTCTGTTCTCCATCTTAGGTATCCATTGGTCACCTGGTGACAGACTGTTTTAAAATATAACCTCAAACTTCACATGTGATGCCCCGACCTAAGCGAAAAGTGCTAAGTCTGATCGCTCGGATTTACGACCCGGTGCGGTTTTTTGTCCCCTTGCATAATGATAGCAAAGCGCTTCATGCAAGTGTTGTGGACTTCCGGTGTATCTTGGGATGAACCCTTGTCTCCGGACCTCGCGCTAAAATGGCGAGACTTTGTGATCGACTTAAAAAACATTGTTGAAGTGTCGATCCCTCGGCCGATAATGGCCACCCCCTCTAGCTCATGTGAACTACATGGTTTCTCGGACGCATCCGAGACCGGTTACGCCGCTGTTGTGTATATAAGGTGCATAAACACTGATAGTGAAGTGAGTGTGACCCAAATAATTTCAAAAACTCGTGCTGCCCCGCTAAAACGAGTAACTTTGCCGCGATTAGAGTTGTGCGCGGCTCACCTCCTGGCTAATTTAGTTCATTATGTACAGTCTCAGTATTCCAGTGTATTAAGTTATTGACTCTACAACTTTGTGGTGTGATTCGACTGTGACTCTGTCCTGGATACATACTCTCCCTTACCGCCTCAAAACGTATGTAGCGAATCGTGTAGCTCAAATCCAAGAGCTCATTCCTCCCTCTTCTTGGCGTCATGTGTCTAGTGCTGACAACCCCTGCAGACTGTGCTTCTCGTGGGATCCTCCCTTCGGAACTTGTTCCATCACACTCTTTGGTGGCACGGACCCTTGTGGCTGCAACTACCTCCTCCAGAATTGGCCCACTTCCAGTTTTTTTCTCCGCTCGATGATTCTTCCTTGGACGAGTTGAAGCCCGTTCCGCTGTCCGTCTTCGTTGCAGCCTCCCAGCCTCCTTGGGATCTACTCACTCGTTTCTCCTCCTGGACCAAGCTGCTCCATGTGTTGGCGTATCTCCTCCGGTTCGTCTCTCATAGCCGCCGGCAAGAACATCATGTGGGTCCTCTTTCTGTCGTCGGAGGTGCGAGCTGCTCAACTTCGCCTCTTCCAATTAGTTCAACGAGAATCTTTTCCTGATGACCTGGCAGCCCTTCGAGACAACAAGAACTGCTCCATCAAGCTACAGCGCCTTGCTCCCTTCATTGATGCTGAAGGACTCCTCCGTGTTGGTGGTCGACTAAAGCTTGCTGACTTGACGGAAGAAGTGCGCCACCCCTGTATTTTGCCTAAAATCTCACCATGTTGTTAACTTACTAATAGACCACACTCACCTACAAAACTTACATTCAGGGGTTCAATTAACCATGTCTCTTTTAGCCCAGCATGTCTGGATTCTCTCTGCTCGTAGTGTGGTGCGCTCGCGCATTTTTCAATGCCTCCCTTGCTTTAAACAAAGACCCAAGCCTTTGTTCCCTCTCATGGGTGATCTACCCAAAGCCCGCATAATTCCCGCTCGACCTTTCTTGTCGACAGGCATTGACTATGGTGGTCCCTTCAACGTCAAGATTCACAACCTCCGCTCTATCCGACACACTAAAGCTTACATCTGCTCTTTGTGTGCCTAGTGACTAAGTCTGTACATATAGAAGTCGCCACTGATCTGTCCACGGACGGCAATATTAAGAATTGTGATGCCGCAACGTCACAGACCGCACGTTTTTGTTTCCACGTAGAGTGCCTAATGTACCGACCAATCTATAGTGACTGTGGTACAAATCTTTTGTATGGTGATGCGAGAAAACTTCTTCTTACAGCAACTAAAAATAATCACTTCCTCTGGCAAGCTCCAAATTCACCCAATTTTTCCCTCCGGCCAGAAAATTAACTGTTCATTTTAAACCCCCCATGCTAGCTCCCCACCATGGCGGCCTCTGGGAAAGCGCCATTAAAGCAGCGCCAAATTTTCACTTGAAAAGAGTTCTGAGGCACCTATGTTTCCCACCTCTTGGCCCAATTTACCACCCTCACTTGCCAGGTGGAAGCAATGTTTGAATTCCCGGCCACCGCTTTACTGCGCTCGTCCAGTGACCCCAACGATTTTACATACCTCTCACATCCGGGGCACTTCCTGATTGGAGCGCCGCTAGAAAAGTGGCTGGGTGCCACGAACGCAACCTTGCAGATTTGCCGGATGTAACAGGCTGGACTCATTGGCAGCTAGTGCAGGCTTTCTCCAGCGAAGTGTGGAAACGCTGGAAGCTAGGGAAGTACCTCCATTCCCTCCTAGCAAAGACCTTAAGTTGGGAGCGGCCCTCCCGAAATTTACATAGTTGGCGATCTTAGTTTATTGGTCCAACATAGACTCTCCCTTCGCTGTGTTGGCGCCCTCGCTAGAATAACTAAGGGCTTTTCCTCTGGACGTGACAGTGTAGTGCGTGTTTGGTAGAACTCAAGAACCCCCCCAAGGTACCTTCACACGCCCGGCAAGTCAAAGTGTTCCTGGCTGCCGGTTCTTGTCACCAATAGCTTAAGTCTATCTCAAACACTTGTAGGATAGATAGTTTAAGACCTAGTTTAAGATGTTAGTCTTTAGCTTTATTTTCTCATGTTTCTTTCTTTTTCTTTTTTTTATCTCTTCTTTTTTTTCTTCTTTTTTTCTTTTCTTTTTTTCTTTTTCGTTCTTTGTCCTTCTTTTTTTTCTTTTTTTTCGTTTTTCTTTTCCTTTTTTTCTTTTTTGTTGTCTTTATTGCACTTTTTTCTTTTTTTCGCTTTTTCTTCTTTTCTTTCTTTTTTTTTCTTTCTGTCCTCTTCTTTTCTTTACACTTCTTGTTTTTGTCTTTTTTTTCTTCTTTTTCTTTTTGTTCGTCTTTTTTCTTTTTCTTTCTCCTCCTTTTGTTTTTTTCTTTTTCTTTTGTTTTCTTTTTTTCCTGTTCTTTTCTTTTTCTTTCTCCTTTTATTTTGTTTTTCTCTTTTTTTCTTTCTTTTTTCTTTGTTTTTTCGTTTTTTTTTTTTCTTTATTTCTTTTTTTTTGTTTTTCTTTTTTTTCCTTTTTTGTTTTCTCTTTTTGTTTTCTTATGTCTTTTTTTTGGGGGTCTTTCTTCTTTTTCTCTCTTTCTATCTTTTTTTTTTTCTTTCTTTTATTCTTGTCTCTTTTTCTTTCTTCTTCTTTCTTGTTCTTTTTCTTTTTCTTTTTCTTTTTCTTTCTCGATCATGCCACTTTGGATTTGTTGAATCCTGATTGATTTCAAAGCCGCCGGTATGTTCAATATTTAATTTAATATAGAGAAGCGATAATCAAGCCCAGACCGCATTTAGGTATAAAGAGAGAGAGGGAGTGTTGGTCCCCAAATCAGTCCCGTCCGCGGTTCCAATCAGCGCCACCCAAAACCCCCCCCCCTGATATCTTAAAGGTTCCTGTCCCTTGAAGTATTCTGTGGACGCTCTTCCGCTTTTGACGACGGCGTGCCACGTATCGGCGAATAGCAGATACCCCCTCTTAACCAACCAGGGGCGATAGCGTCACCCTTCCTGGAGCGAGCCGCTTCCCGGCATTCTGAGTGGAATCATCATGGCCGGAGACCATGCTAGGCTCTAGACAGTTCGTGCTCACTGTCTTTGTGCTCGACCTTTGCGTATTGACTTTTGTTTTTCAAGTGTGTTTTTCCTTTAATGTATTGCATTACCATCCGCCTCCCACACTCCTTTGGAGGTATTTTCAGGGTAATAGGTCGGAGAAGACAGTGTCCAGTGCGGGATTTATTCGTCGTTCTACCGGGCGGCCCGCCCAGCGGTTGACCGCCCCGTTCGCGTACGCGCCAATTACGTCGCGCCTAAGGCACATCCTGTTCGTTGCTGCTTCTTTTTTATCCCCTGTGGATCTCTGACACACAGCGAGTTTTCTCAAGGTACAGTTAAAACTCCATCACTTGTGTTGTACTCTCCTCTCACCTCTTGTTACCTGGCCCCACTGTTTTCCCCGCCATTCTGCACATTGTTTTATGTTTTATTTGTATTCTCAGATAGTGGTCCTCCCCGATAATTTAATTTTTAACTGCTGCCCCCGTACAAAATTTGTAAGAGAGGAATTACATTATTTTTTTCTGACTTCCTGATGCACTTACAAAGAAGGTAGTTGAAATGGAACATTTCCAGTATGAATTTTCAAACAGACAAAATAAACAGGTTTTTTAAAGATCAATCAATCTATAGGTGCTGGGCCAGTAGGGTTGACAACAAAACTATATTATTTGCTTATTCAACCTTTTTCCGCTATATATATATATATATATACTTATATATATATAGATAAACTATATATATATCATACTATATATACTTATATATATATATATGTGTGAATGGGTGACATGGTGGGGGGGGGGGGGGGTGGGATGTAACTTTCCTTTCATACGTTTGCTATATATGGTATCAAACGATTGTTTCCAGTTTACTATATGATCATAAGTATCATAGGCAACATGCAATAGACCATTAACTTATCAATGCATTATTGGAAAAACCATGCTTTTACTTACGTTTGTACGTGGAGTTGATTTTAAAAGAACCTGGCATTATATCATAATCACTAGTAGTTACTGAGCGAATTCGCACGCACTCATTCCTCTGCTGAAAAATAGATACATAAAACCACTCATGGTTAAGTGATAAATCACGTTGAAAATGTACCAACATACTGATCCATTACTGGATTTAAGTTTAAAGAGCACTGGTCTGGTGCTCTCAATAGTCTGTGAGCAAAACAGTTTTTTATTTGTTCTCTGAAAAAAAAAAAATAATTTTTCTACGCAAATATTTTCCATTATAATTCGTTTTTCAGTTGAAATTATTCTTATTTTTATGCCCATTTGTGATGAGGCGAATGCTTGGATCGGAAGTTTCTTAGTATATTTGAGTCAATACACTTAATGAGGTGATGAATAATGTTTGATCGATTTTAATTTTGAAATGCGTAGTTGAAATGAGTAGATGCGCCGATCAAGAGTTTAGAGACTATCATTTAAAATGTGGTTGTTTTTTACAATGTTCTGAACAAATGTTTTTATAATTGTTTGGCTGCTGTGATACTACGTTGACACATAATTACATCATATGTGACATGTTTAATATTTTTGTAAAATAAACATATTTCCTTGTGGGGAGTTTACACTAACTTGTGAAGTTAATTATGTTTTTTTTTTTTTATTTTTTTTGTTCCTAAACGTTATTCTTGGTATTGATCCCATATTGATCTTAACAATTCACAGCACAGAAGATACTTACACAGACCATTAAACCACTGGCTGCGCGTTTGAACAAAATCTTTCCCAGACAATTTAAGTATATATATTTTGTTAAATCCGTACAAAAAAAATAATCAAATAAATGACTGTTGGTGCTAAAAATATTTTAAGTTCGGAATAGGTTACATCTAGTATAGATATATAGTAGATATATATACTATATATATATATATTAAGTATATATATATACATTTAACGTATGAGAGTTTGCTTCTCTTACAGGATACGAATATAGGTCTAACTGAATAACTTTGAACATATATGTTAGAAATAGTTCACATTATAACTTTATTACCTTCAACTTTTTATTATTAAGGCATACCAGGTTTTTTCTTTTTCTGGTGCAATCTAATGACGCCCGTATTCTTTTCTAAGACAAAGTATCCTGCCTTCGATAATTTAGGCCAAGCTTCTTCCCGAAGAATTTTTGAGAAATATATTTTTGGTGAAATTTAGATATCATTAGCGTAGAACAGTTTAGAAAAAACATCCAGGTTAAGGTCAAAGGTTGCGTATTTTAAAATTTACAGCGCAAACATATTTTGCTCTATAGCAGATTACCTAAATGTCACTGTATCAAATGTGGTGAACGTATAGTGAATGATGTTATGTGATTGTAGTACTGGGTGGTACGGGGATGCGCACAATAAGTTAAGCATGACTTTAATGTCCACAGAAGTGATGTAGTTCCCGCATTCCTTCTCTTGCCATATCCGCTGAAGTGTTTATGTCAACAAGAGTTTTTCATTTTCAGCGAAGGTATGCGTTCATATAAACATGTTTCGTGTATTGGTATGATTTAGCAGGAAAGTTTTAGTCGAGATCTTGCACCAACGTTACAGTTTATTAGTGTTATACATTTTACGGTTTCATCCTCCCAAACGTTTTATATAATTCTATTACACAAGTTAGCGGTTTTTTTTTAATTTTAGTTACTGAGCATGATCTATTAAAAAGTTACGGAATCAGGAACATTCAATATCAATACGTTTTTAAGTAACTGAAAAATTAGAAATTTATCAACTAATAATATATAACAACCTGTTGTATTAAAATTATTTCAAAAGTAATTACTTTTGATCAAGTACTACTGAGTTCAATTCTCTACATAGCTTGGCTTAAAAGCCACATGTAACGTTGATAAAAATGAGAGATACACGTAATAAACAGGACATAAATGGAAAATTTATAAATAATAAACAATGTTTATATTTTGAAAGTATATGTGGGCTATTACCTAGTTGGAAATACCAATTAAATGAGAATAAGTGACGTACAAAACGGTTTGAGAAACCAATTATTAAAAAACGAAACGGTCACGGTTGTAGTATGAAAGATGTTTTATCGCGGTGGTGTTTATTATAATAAAACGGTCAATTATATATTTTTTTCTTTCAATCAGAAGTAGATTTATAAAACTAATGTAAACACTGTTAGTACATCGGTTAGTTTGAACTGGCTATATGTGAAATAGAATGGAACTTTTAAAATATTTTATTATTTTTCGCTCTTAAGATTTGTCGGACGTAACGCGTTATACATTTTAGTAATAGCAAGACTTCTCGAAGGGTTTGTGATACATTAACAACGTCTCACATTGTTTGATATATTTAATAACACAGCCATTTTTTGACTCATTTCTGTTACTTAATTTTTGTTTTTTTAATTTTGTTAATTTTTCACAAATTTAAAAATGAGTTTTAACTTAAAAAATGTATCATATATTTAGTCATGATTACATAAACAGTCTTAAGTCACTAAAGCTGCAGATGTATAATGAAACACACTCATCAAATTGATTTTATGTTTCCTGAATGAGACATTATACAGTTAACTTATCTGATAGTTCACAGCCTTAGATCAAAATACAGAATTCACATCTGCACGGAAATTAAAATCACGCAGGCCACAAATTACATGAGGGAAAGAAAGGATAGGTATTGTAAGTAAACACGACCTTACTGTTGGAAGTTCATGACTATTCATAATAGGAATCTACATCAAACTAGATCCGTGTCTAATAGATAAATCTTGGCTTCGATTGGAAAGTATAGTTACTATTAACGTTATGTAGATTTCCACGTGTCGATTGTGGTAGGATCCAATATGAAGACGAGTCGACTTCTAAATTTCATAGATTGCTTAAATTGTAGGTGTAGATCTCTTAGGTCCTACTTTAGTGTTCAAGGGATTGAGAGGATATACCTGTATTTTCAAAAAGGAGATGAATAAGAATTTCAGAAATACGCACTTTTGACTGCAATAGATAAAGAACTTAAGTGGATAAAGGCCATAGCCTACAGATTCAGCTTTCACACAATCTAACCTCTCTTCTTATGCATTATAAAGACACATCTTTTATCTGCTGAACCTTTAATACACAGTGCAGGTTTAACGCCACATTTGAGGTTACGTGAAAAAGATAGATTTTTTCTTAAGCATTGAGCTATATATAAAATTACATATATTAAAAATAACATATGCTATTGTTCTTATTTTATTAAATACATAATTAATTTAATGTTAAAGTTGGGTATTACGGATATAGTCCTTATTAATGAACCAATGCAGGATAATCAATTAAAGTGACAAGTCGTACAAGCAGAAGAGAAATATTGGTTGCAGGTGTTAATTTAAAAACATAATAAAGAGTAATTTTTAACTTTGTTATTATTACTAAGAGTTGATTTTCAATATGCATAGTAAATATTCTTAAAAGTATGTTATGTTGTTAGTCTGTGTTATTCGTTATTAGGTATAATAATTTTCTTTGTGACTACAACATGTAAACTATACCCATAAATCAAGAATCTAATAGTGAAATCAAATAGAAAATTAAGTGTTTCCTACAACAAAGCAATAGTCTTGGTGTCTTAGAAGTTATGATGGGCAACGTGGATTCCTTAGCTCTACAAATGCTTCACGTAAACGCAGGTTATTGATCTTGTATTATGAATTTAGTTATTATATATCCTCTCCACATTTCTTCAAAAGACAATTGTCTTTATGGCAGACAAAGCTTACAAGCACGCAACACTTAACTAATTCTATATTAATGTCTAAGTTCCTAATACCTACTCTAAGTGTTTGTAGGTAACCTCGTAAAGAACCGTATAGAGTATTTGTTTAAATTATATAACAGTAGTTTATATACTTCAATAATAATATTAATAATGTCCGACAATATGACTAATTATGTATATTCACATAAATCAAAAAATAAAATGTATTCGATGTAAAGGAGTTGGCTTATTAACAGTGAAAGTAGGTGTGCAAGGTTATATGATAGAGTTCTGACAACAGTAGATATTGGTCAGTGCACAACATTAAATCAGACTCATTTCTTTCATCAATGTACAATTGCAAATGTCCAGAAAACCTATTTCCTTCACTTCTTGGGGTTATTAACAATTCATAAGACGGTGATAAAAACTTGTAATAATACGATTTTATGACTCGTCCTTCCAAACCGGTAGAGTGCGGAGAAATATGTTTTACCTTTATTGGTTAAGGATATAGTAGATTACATATGTAGTTTTTATTGTTTAAATTTAATATCATCGTACACATAAAAAGTGAAACATGCAAAACATTCGTGATCGATATGTGTTCACTGAATCTAATGTGAGCATAACCTGTGCTAGTTTTAAAATAATTTTGAATTTACAATGCTATAAAATATAACCAAAAATTTTTCATTGCCCAAATGTTTTATCTGCGGTTTTGCCCAATAGAATTCTCGACTCATAATATGAAATCATGTTTTGTTTATCAGTCTAAGAATTATTGTGTCTACGAAGTATTTGAAAAAGTGGTTCTGTTCCTAAACTAATAATAGAAACTAGAAATCTGAATATTGCAGATTATCTTAAGTTGACAAAAACATGCGCATTGTTAGCCTGATGTTTATAATTAGTGGTAAAACAAATATAGTAGGGAGGTTTTCGACATTTTTAATGACGTAAAATCCTGTTTTTTATAGAGTTACTTATTTTGATGCAGTGGGAGTGGTTAATCGCAACATATGTTTTCTTAGAACATGGACCTAAAGTAATATTTATGGCTGGAAGGTAAATCACGCATAATTAATATTTCCCGAGGCATTTGTAGCCTGATAAAAAGGTGTATTTTATATGTATACATTTATATAATCAGTACAGGACAAACTGTAGATGTTTCTCAGCTGGCGGGTGTATACCCTGTGGAATGCGTAGGAAGATGGATTTAAATAACCGGTTAAAATGGGCAATATGAGGACTTCAGTAATGCTGCAACCGTTGATTTCTTCATTTATATCAATATTAATGAAGAAAGAATGCGGGAATGCTGTTTATAATATCATCCATAAAAAATTTAAGTCTGAAACTAATAGCTGAATATTAATGTCCACTTCAAAACTCATCAATATAACAATATTATAACATACATGTATTACATTGAAATCGTAAATACATGTAGAGTATACCTTTAGATTATGCGCATCATGGTTCTCTTACAGAGTATAATAATTTACAAAATTGAGAAGTAATGTAGAAGTCAACCAGAAGTATGTAAACACCTATACTCGATAGCTATTTTTTTATATAAAAAACATGTAGTATGTGATTGAGCAAAAGTTCTTTCCAATATTGTTACGATTTTACATTCTAGCACTATAAAATATGAGTCCAAAAGTTCCATATGGTCTTATGGGAGTATATGCCTACACCCTTTATTTTTTCCCCATCTTAGTCTGTCATGTAATGTGGTCTTTGTAAAAAGTTACAATAGTCTGTTTGAACTGGTGAATAGCAAGTATGAAACTTAAGAAATTGTAATAACCTTTGGTAGACCTTTTGAAAAAAAAGCAGCAAATAATTCTAACGCCGTTTTCATAATGGCTTCGCTGATGGTTTAAAGCCAAAATAACCAAATTAATCGGTAAAGTTAAATATGACGTATGCATGAAAATGCATACGGTAAAAACTTTTTATGTCATTAGCTATACCGATTCCAACGGCACCTTTTTCAAAAAGATCCATCAAATAATTAAGTCACGATACACTTTTATAGGTATGCTTTTGCAAAAGCTGATGAGCAGATTAAGCAAGTTTGTTGAGTTTTGATATGTTTCAGCTGCTTTTAAATAGGTTTTTAACAATTCTTTTTTAAATGATACCAACAGGTTTTAAAATGATTTTATAACAATTCTAACTGTAACAAGTCCAAACGAAAGCCGTCAATCGCATAAGCTAGCAATAGTAAGAAGTAAAAGTAGTATAACTACCTATCTCATTATGATTATTGGTACACGTCTCTTTCAGAATTATAATGAGAAGATTATATATGAAATAATTTTCTTTTGTGGTAGATCTCAATGAAGATGAAATGTCCTGACTAATTTGACTTGATTCACTCACCGCCAGAAAAAACCTCGTGACAAGTAGTCACTAATTAACATAAAATCAACACTCAAGGATGGATTTCTCTCTCTCCGAGCCTCCAAGACTCCACTCGGCTGGCCTTTTAAAGATGTACGAAAAAGCCCATTAGAAATGGATCCACAAAAAGTTGTTATTAGTTTTTGAGAAGAAGAATCGTATGCAACATTTTAATAACTTGTATATGTAAACATTCACTGCATAAATTCCATGCTATCTTGACTGAGACATTGTTAGTGGGATTGAAGCGCTGAAATGCTATTACAGATCCTACAGACGTTGAACAAATAACGTATGTAACCTCTATAGTTTATAACTAATCTACAATTTCTTTACTAGTCTTTTCTATTCTCCTTGATAACTATGTTTATTACAGCATCCTTGATTGGAAACCATTGTTTAGAAGCTTTAAGGAGTGCGTTGCGAGAACCATTGTATAAAGTTCATGTAAGTGAAAGACTGGCAATTTCCTTGTCTAACACTTCTTAGCTTCTTGCATAAAATTTACATTACTGCCAAAGAAAGCAAGGAAATAAGTTAAGACACATCTACAATTGATTAGTATAAATTCCCGTCTATTGAGATAATCTCAGTGAATCTGTTTATCCTTAGGTTTCCTTCAAATATTTCTTATTTATTCCTACACATATACACTCTCTACAGTCTACAAAATACGATTTTTGAAGAATTACGCAATATTATAATTCTTCTCTGCACTAATCTTTATTTATGGGTATAGGCTTAAACCTGTCTAGGGTTAAATCCTACTAAGTGAATCAGCCATTATCGGGCTCCGTCACGAGCAGCATCTGCTCTTCACGTTTTATCTTATTTTAGTGTAAATTACACTCCTTTGGATTGCAAATGGTTTTAAATTGTAAAGAATATAGAAAATTTTCACGCTATACTACAATGATTGCTGAGTTATGGCAATAGTATCATTACAATAAAACCCTTCGTCTGAAATTGTCCGTAGGATAACTCTACTTGAACAGATTGTTGTTCGTACAATGTCATTGGTTGTCCCTTGCTATCACAAAAGTTGTATCTTTTTTTCGATATTCTGAAGCCCTGAACAATGATATTCATTCCTATATAAACTGCCTGTTAGAGATTTTTTTGTATATTAATCTAGTATGCCTTTACGCCAACAAAATAGTAGCATAAGGGAAATATGAAATAATCCCTCGGACCCTTGTCAGACAACCAACCATTCCATTCTGAATTTCCTTTCCTCTTTTAAATTTGACGGTGCACATTGTTAAACTCGAAGGGATGGATTTTATAAGACTAAATTTTTATTGTTATTCTGCTAAATGTAAAGAAAAACTCTCGAGTGAAAAAGTTTTAATCTTTGGAGGTATTAGGTAATGGAATAAATATGTCATTATATGTTTTATAATAATTAAGGAAATATCATAGGTGTATACTTAATCCTATTAAAATAAAACATAACTTCTAAATAGTAAAGAAACTATTACATCGTGTTTTAAAGATAACGAACTAAAATTCTATTATAAAAAATAAAAATAATTTAATAACTAAGAATAATCAGTCCAAAACGTTATACAAACGCTGAAATCCAGCATTCATCGTGTCACCAGTTATTTAATATTTTGGTAATAGCTCCATTCAAATATCCCTTAAAGTTTCTAAATGAAAGACAATAAAAACATCAGTTCAATAACAAATTATCTGCACGGCTATAATATCCGTTTCAGAGCCGTGTATAGCTTTCGCATTGGAATTATGTCTTTAATTATTACATAAGGATGACATCTTGATAACATTTGGTGTAATCCGGTGTTCATTATTCGCGTAATTTGTATATAATTCGAAAATGAATTTTAATATTAAATAAATAGAACAATTTCTGGTTCATTACTTTTTGTCTATAAAATTTTAATTTACTTTACATTTGTTGTTTTCTGTCTTGTGTGTTTATTATAAAAATTGGTGTATGGATCTATATATTTAATATAATATATTATATTGTGATGTGTGGCGTGTGTGTGTATTATATATATATATATATATATATATGATATCTTGTGTGTTAGTGTGTGTTGTGAGTGTTTCTTGGTGTTATATATTTTTGGGAGTGGAGAGTGTTATATATTATATATTATATGGTATTTCTTTAAGTATGATATATATTGTGTGTTGTTGTGTTATCTATCTTTGAGATAGTTTTTTGAGGTTGTTTTGTGGTGGGGGGGGGGGGGTGTGTTGGGGAGGGGGGTTTTTGTGTGTGGGGGGGGGGGGGGGTGGGGGGGGGTGGGTGGGTGTGTGGGTGTGGTGGGGGGGATTATAGTGGTGTTGGTTGTGTGTGTGTGTGTGTGTTTAGTTGTGTGTGTTTGTTGTGTGTTGTTGTGTGTGTGTTTGTGTGGTTTGGTTTTGTTTTGGGGTGGGTGGGGGGGGTAGTGTGTGGGTAGGATTTATTTTGATGTGGAGGGAAGTGGTATGTTTTGAAGTTTATACGATATTCTCCAGTAATTATGTTTTTAAGGTAACGAGGTGTCGGAGTAATTATATATGTGTTATGAGATGTGTATTGTAAATGATATACGATATAATGTCGATTAAACTTACTTTTTCATAGTAATTTAACTGATCTGTGCAAAATGTTTATAGTATTATTTCAATCATGGCTGTACCCAGAAGGTAGACCGCCATATTGATGTCAAGGCGTTTGTCACTGTGACCCCAGATATTACGACGCCGAGTACTGTCCTCTCCTCTGCTGTTCTTGGTGTCGTGGTAAACTGTGGTGCTGATATAGAAAACCTCTCTACGGTTACGAGAGTTCTTTAATCAGATATGTCGATAAAGAATTAACATACAAACTGAAATATATCTCCAATTGGCTGATGTCGAGAGAAAGACAATTAGTAATCGCTTATTAAGGTAATCTTATATTATTAAAAATAAATTTCATGCCAATGTTTGACGATGAAGTCAGCGTTTCCAACCCTACCTTAGGCATTGCGTAAACGGAAAGTTTCATTAAAACCGTCATTTCCACGGGTTTGATTGATTAAATTGTGGATATGTGCCGCATGTTTACCCAACTGTATGGTGGATTATACCCAGTAGTGATGTTAAATAAATTTCTTTTAGTTAAAAAATTAAATAAAATGAAAATTTGTTACAGAATAATTTACAATTCCTCTAAAAATAAAATTAACTGTGATACTATATGCGTCATAATTAACCTTTAGGATGTATTTTACTTCTTTTAGTTTTCCTAAATAATTATTATTCGTAACAACTTTTACTTTTTGGGCAGTTCCTATTCACACTTTTAGCCTTAATAAAATAATTTCGTAGAAATGGCAATCTTTTAATTTGTTCTGATTTTTGAACAATTTCTTAAGACATTTTATAAGACTAGTACTAAATATATTACTTAAATTTTAATGAATCCTATATTTCTTCTAAATCTTGTTTTAATACATTTTCTTTTAGTACTCTCTATTATTATTTTAGATTTTTTTTTAATACTTAATTTTCATATACACCTTTGATGTGCGGTAAAAAAATTAAAAATTTACACTACATACAAAAGACGATTATTAAAAATAAAAAATCTTTATTTTATTTCTATATTAGTCTAATTAAGGGCTTGTGAAGGAAACAACACAATAACTTTACTTATATATTTCACTTAAAACAGTTCCGAATAGCAGTGTTTAATAATACTTATTATAGTGATTAAGTGTTTTTCATTATATCGCACATTGGCTTAATCAAGAGTTATATAGTTTAATCCACAATGAGCAGAGGTATTAACTGTCAATAGTTATCTGGTAGATTGAGTAAGTGTAAACAAAACAGTAACGGTTACAGATAGGTAACATGTAATTGAATCTCCCACACAGTTAATGTATTGTAATCATCACAAATTAGTCATGCAGCTAACTCCAATAAACCGAGACACTTTTGCCAAGTCTATTACAACAGGGGTATGTTCCATTACTGAGAGTGGGTTCCTTTGTTGGTAATAGCGGGGCTGTGGTAGGTTGTCAGGATAGTCTTTGTCTGGACTAACTCAGATTCCGAAGCAGCTGGTAACTTTTTCCTCAAAAAATTCGTGTTTATTAACAATTGTTAATAACCATTTATATAAACATTTGTAAATTAAGGTTTAGTAAATAATAGTACACAATGCTGTGATACTACAGTTCAAATTTATTCTCTGATCATTATTAAAGGTTAAACAGATTTTAAAACCTGAAGCCGACTGAAGCCGGTCATCATCAAAATGGTAAGTGGAAAATACATGGTAAAAACCCGTTAGAAGACGAGACACATTTTTTACTTTTAACATTAATATCCGAGAAACATCCAACCACATGAACTACGTAAATAATTTTGAGAAAGAAAATATATTAATAGTATGCTCAATATAGGGGAGAACTTTAATATTTTAATGTAGGTCATGACTTTAGTTAGAAGGGTAAATGATTGGTTAAAATAATGATATCTTCCAAGAAAAACAGTAGTTGAAAATAATAAAAGGACGTAAGGATATTTTAGTTTACCTTCGTTCTTTAATTACGTATCCCATTATATTTCTTTGCGTTATTTATAAAGTTCCCGAACTCAAGATTAAAATTATAATCTTAAGCGGTGAGGAATTTATGATAATAACTTCTATTAAATGTGCAGGTAGGATAATCAAACCAAAATGCGGTATTTACTATGTACTCCTGTATATTCATATTAAGCCGGACTAAAACACCAGCTGGCGGATGTAGCGAGTATGTTGATAATTTGTGTGCTTTTTGTTTGTTGTGTTTTTGGTTTAGCCAGGGATATTATGTTGACATGTGGGATCATCCTGTGAATGGATTCTGCCTCATTTCAGGGTCATCAATATTGGAAAGAAAAGACAAGATATGTTACATATTTGTGATCTGCAACTAGAGAATACCAAATTGTTCATATTTTTCATATTCGATAACATGTTTACGTTTTATTAAACCTATAATAAATATTGCATAACTTCAAACAAGTTAGATTTGAATTACACAAACATTTTAATAAGTTACCTATTAGTGGTACTCTATGACATATGCCTAAATAGAGGAGTACGATTCAAGGGTTTTGAATGGAGTTTAGTTTTATATATACATTGTTTATACAAGGATTTCGTTGAGTTGATTCTTGGCAGTCAATCATTCTTGAGTGAGTTTCAACATTTTTCTATCTGTTGTTTACTGTACACAATTAAAAAGTTTGACTCTCAAGGCAATGATTTACTCGGCTTTTTCATTAGTTCATCAACAATTTGGTGATGTAGAATTTATTGATACATCTAAATAATTTGACTACTCAGGAATCATTTACTCCAGCTTTGTCCTTAGTCTTTTCCTCTCTTTTAGAAATCATAAACTAAATGTTATGCCAGTAAAGACACATCAGGTAGCGAAAGCTACTAGGGCTTTGACGCTGACTGACACTAAGGTAAATTCCTCACGGCAGGAGTCTTGAAAGAATTGGGTGGTCCTCCCCTTCACAGTCAAAGGGGGTTGTCCTGGACTGACTGACCAACAAAAGGGTTTTTCTAACAATGGGAAGGCTTTGAGAGGAAAGCATGATTTTTTCCGGACATTTGCCATCAATTCGTGAAACAAAAAATCGGTAACGACAACCGTTTCAAGATATGCATTCTGATCTCTTCTTTAGGGAAAGAACCTAACCTAAACACATAATTACAAACTCAGGTTAAAATAAATAAAACAATGCCAGAGGGTTGTGAACTGACACGCGTAGATCTGGAATCACAACCACCATGTTGTGTGTCGATTTCACTAACTCTAAAACATATAAATAATAAAAAAAACTAAACACGACACTAATTATTTAAAACAGGAAACTCCAGAAAACAGTAGCCACAAAAGGTCTGCATTCAAGTAGTTCTGATAAAACGAATAAGATTCATATTCTATTATGCAAAAGCATAAGCTACTTTGCTGTTTGCTACCGTTTCGGCCAAAGTAACAGGTTCAGATGAGTTTTCCGAGTGCCTATTCAGCACCCTCTGAGTGGAGTTTGATGTAATTTCAAGTGGCAAGCGAAAGGTCATCAGCCTATGTGTGATCTACGGTTTAAAGAAGCGTGTTGCTTATACCGATGTTGTTTCTCCTTTATAGTTAATGATAAATTGCGGTATGTTTTTTTAGATTTGTTTAAAACTTTTCATTAATGTATATATAGTATGTTACAATTTAAATTTATTTTTATTAATAGGTAATGTGTTTATACAAAATATGTATGGAGTTATTGAATAGTAGTAAATACCTTGGTGAGTACTCGGACGGTATATGTATGGTTTTGTTGTAAAATAGAGATTTATAATGATTAGTGATGTTAGTAAACCCTTATCCCAATGAAAAATAAACAAATTTTGGAAATTTGTGATACCGGATTTCAAGGAAACGGGCAATCGTACTGTACCTAACACTAGTCTTGCTATAAATTGCTCACTATTTCTCTATTAATAGCGCACAACCCTGTCCAAAGTGGAAAAATTAGATTTCTGGATATCCAAATAAATTTACCAAATAATAAAACTCCATTATATATAATATATATTAGAGTTAGATATGAATATGAGGCGTTCTAGCGCACTTTTGGGACATGACAGAAAATCAATGTAAATATACTGTTTAAAGAGACAATAAACGAATCTGTAAAAAAAAAAAAATCTCACAGAATGTAAAATAACCGATATTCTATAGCTGTTTTTACCTGTTCATTGTAGGCATTCTAATTTCTCTAAGCTTGTTTTAATTGAAAAGAATCCAGATAATCTTCGAACATCTTTATTCCACGAAGTGTTAATTTGTAACACAGTCTTTAATCTTTAATAGTACCTTCTTTCCCCGTAACAACCAATGTGTAATTTTAGTGGGGTAGTCTCATTTTTTGTTCAATTCTTTAATCTTTTTTTTCATCCAAAACAGTTCTAACCAAATCTGTTTGGCAATGTGTACTTTACAATTCTTCCAGCTCTGGCAATTATTGTAAAGCCCGAATTTATCTATCATTTTCTCCAAATTCACAATTTTTGTATTTCTTATTTTCTTCTAATTCTTATGTAATCCTCTTGTATTCTTTGAACTTTTAAATCACCAACCTTATTTCAACTCTTGTAACAGTGGCCATTTACATAGAAAAAAAAATTAATACTTCTACTCTACTCCTTTTAAGGTGAAAAATCAACACTATTTACTTCCAAATATACACAAAAAACCGGGGTTTTGGACCCTTAAAAACGTGTTTTTAGGGTCTCAAAACCACTAGCTCTTAAGGTAACCTACATACTACAGAGTCTTTTTTTTAAAAAATCCTAAAAAATCTACTAGAAATATCTCTAAATGTATTGCGGATTTTTAGCTTTAAAAAGTTGATAATTTGAACGAATATTTCTCGAAAAATCACTAAAAATGTGAAATTTAGAAAATCTCTAAAAATAAATTCTTTTCCTATCTAAATAGAACAATCTACACGCTGTTTTTACTTACAATTTGTGCTGATTTGTTGTCAAAGTTCTAAGTAAAATTCTCCACTTTTCATAAGTCCTGAGTTTGTATACAAATTTTCCCTATTATAATATAGAAGAATTCTAACGTGCTGTTAAATCATGAAATTTCTGCTGAAATTTGTATCAAAATCTTTAAATTTTTCCTATATAAATAGGAAACATTTACAACGCTTGTTTCTACATAAATTGTAGCTAATTGTTATCAAATTTTGATAAAAATGCCTTAGAAATCTACTGAATTATTGCATACTTTTCTTCAGCTTAATAAAAAGATTATGTTTACTAAATAGTAAAACCTTGGCAGATTCAAATTTTTGTCTCATTTAAGATATTATGAGCGGAAAAAGCAATCTAGAGTGCCCGTACTGCAAAAAAAGGACAATTGTTCGAACATCCACTATAGCTCCGCTCATTATAAGTCTGCGAAAAAATCATCTAAAAAATTAAAAGATATTTATGAAAAAAGAACTAAATTATATTGAGTGACTTGGGTTAAAGAAAATCAAATTGCCGATCACCAAAACATGTATAATATAGAAAAAATATGCGTGAACTAAAGAAAAATTTTAAGGAGAAGTAAAAGAAAGATCTCCCAATCTTATTTAAAGATGAAAAAATTCAATCAATCGCTGAGGAAATTGTCCATTGAAACAAACGATTAAAACTATAGTTCTGAAATGATCGATAGAAATATGACAAAACTTCTTAATGAGAAACCTGGAAAAATATCATTGATGTAGAAGTTTTATCCTCCAATACACGGTCTTTTTCCAAGCAAATTACATTTTAACAAACTTTAAACGATAATTCCATTGTCAATTTACAAAATATCTATCAATTATGCGGTCAGACAATTAAAGAGTTTAATCGAGGAAATTTCAAGAAATGGATATGATTAAAGAAATATGAAGGGTTTATCTCTCTTTAGAATGCGAATACGAAACGAACTTTAGTTGAACGGTGTGAAACACAAAACTTTGTCCCAATCGTACTTTACTATAAAAGCAGACGAAATCTTTTGACATTAACGACTTTATTTCTAAACAATTTTAATAAATTAAACACATCGAGAACAGACAAATCATCCAAATCGAGGTTCTGAGATGGACATTAAAACGCTGTAAACAACTGATTTTGGAGCCTTAAATAAAACACGAAAATTTATGAACGCATGGATCATATATCCGATTTGCCAAAGACAATCAAAGATAAGAAAGCTTGTATAAATTATCAAAAATAAAGATGATTATTGCTTTTATTTATTCTATCCGATGTGCTATTGAAAAACCCGAAAAGAGACTGCGAAAGATCAAAACAATATGAAAAATTTGTAAATGACGAGATATTTTCAGGGTTCGAGTATCCAATGTCTTTAAAAGATATACAATTATTTTGAGAAAACGAAGCAGTAAAGCAAAGTATAATTATCCGAAAATGTCTGTAAATTGGTCCTATAGTTTTGATGAAAAACTCAATATTGTTCCGTTGCAAATTTCAGAAAGTTTTTGACAGCCAAAATTAGAAAAATCAATTTTATTGTATGTAAAAAACAAGATGAAACAATCTCATTATGTTTTTTGATAAACAGATTTAAACAAACTTGTATTTTCTCAGTTAATCTTAAGTGTAAAAAATAAAAAAGTATTTCTATGCAGAAGATGTTTACAGCCATTTCTAAAAATCTGGAGATTTAACAGACCATTTAGAAATTATGTAAAAATCACGATAGTATCTTTAGTAAGTGCCAATTTATGCCGTTTCCAGGTCAAACAAACAACAGTTTATTAATTATCAAAAGTAAATTTTCTCATCCTTACGTTTATTTATAATGGATTTTGAGAAAGCATATTAGAGAAGATTTTTCCCCCAACATGCAAAAAACAATCCCGCAAAAGTCGCGACTACAACCAAGAATTTCAGAAGCTACTTCCTTATGTGTTTTACTCTATATTTAGTGTCTAGATGTGACCAATCGTATGTATAAAAAAAAAACAAGCCGATTATGTTATCCGAGCAAAAAATGAAGAAGATCTTGCCAAATGATTCCTGCAAAATTGTTTTTGAAAGAACTTAATAAATTATGCGAAATTACATAGCTAAAAGAGTATTAATTCTAAGAATATAAATACCTATAAAAATTTGACTGAAGGAAGAAGAAAATTTCATACCAAAATGCAAAAACGTTTTGTTCATATTTGCGAATGTGATGGTTTTGATAATCAAACAAGAAAAAAAGTACGAGATCATTGTCATTTTAACAGGTAAATTTAGAGGTTCAGGCTCATTTATCTTTGTAACTTGAATCTAAAATTTTCCAACAAAAATAGTTCCAGTTTTCTTGCCCACAATATGTCATGTTTTACGATACTCACTTTTGTACATAAAAGAACTGGCTCTAAAAACAATATCGGAGAGACGTTTGATTTTGATCGACAAAACACCGATGAGAAATATACATAAGTATCTTTATTACTGTAAATTCTGGGATATGGGTATGAGCTTTGGGAAGATTGATAAAGCCAAAGAAAGTTACATCAAGTTTTCTTTCGTAGATACGTTCAGATTTATGGCATGCGTCTATAGAAAAAGTTAGCTAAAAACCTCAAGAAAAGAATGATTGTCAAAACATACCAAATCATTTTATTACAAGATGGTTCTGAACGCAATTCCTTAGATAGACAACCAAATGACGGAAGAAGAAATCTTTAAAATTCTATCTGGAAAAGGCATATTTTCCTTACGAATTTTAATCGACAGTATTTGAAAAAGCTTGATTACACAGAAGACATTGATAGAATTCAAGATTTCTATTCAACTTTTGACAGACGAAGAGCATATCTGAGAAAGATTTTCAATACCACTACTTAAATGTATGTGGAACAAAATTAAAAGATAATAAAAAATCTAGGAAATTACTCCGGATCTCTATAACATTCAAGATGTTCTATTGGCTGCGCTGATATCTTTGAAAATTTAGGAATATTTGTTTTGAATTGCTATACAAAACTTGATCCAGGGCATTACTATCTAACAGCTCCCAGTCTTGCATGGGGAGTGCTATGCTTTAAAATCTAACGAAACATTCGAGCCTTCAGCCTATATTAAACGATTTATAAAATGTATTTTGATTGATTGAAAAAGGTATTCCGCGCGGAGGGCATTTCTCAATGTAATTGAAACGATATGAGTTAAAGCTAAATAACATAATATATTGAAAGATTTGTTGATCAAGACGCATAACCCGAAAAACTATCTGTTGTGACGTCGATGCTAAACAACAATTGTTTGGGTATGGTACTTATGCAAAAATTTACAACCATATAAACAGAAATCAAGTGGATGGATCCTAAAACCGGTAATACAACAGCAGAATGGAAAGAAACAATTTTGGAACATCACTGGCGACGAAAGTATTATGGATATATTCTTGGGAGAAGTTTGATCTATGAATATCCAACAAATTTGCATGAACATGCACAAAGATTTACCTCTTGCTCCAGAATAGCATGTTACTAACAACAAAACTTTCTGCAACAACTCTTATTTAAACAAAACAGAATATGTTGTTCATTCTAGAAGAAATTTGAACAATTTTATCTAGAAGCAAGGTATGATTTTTTAAAACATGTGAATAGGGTTATTGCGTTTGATCAGAAACCTTTCATTGAAAGAATAGAATCGATTTTAATACTAGTATGAGTAACCAAGGCTATAAGTGGACTCTTGAGAAAGGACTTTTATAAGCTTATGTAACAACTCGTGTTTTTGGAAAACATCAGATGGATAAATGCGAGAATGTCTGGGAAATAGATGTGATATTAAACTAGGCAAACGAAGAATTTTTCAATGAAACAAGCTAAGAAAAACGAATTTCAAAATGTTTTCAATATCTTTGACGACCAACGTGTATAGCGAAGTCACATGTATCATACAAAAGGTTAAATTTAACAAACCGATTTACATAGGATTTTTCAGCGTTCTCCGACCTCTCAAAATTGTCTAATGTACGAGTTTGTATTATCAACAAATTAAAGAAGTTTGATCCAGATTTTGAATCTGTGTTACGATGGATACAGACAGTTATTTTCCCTAGAATTGAAACGAGATCCTTTTAAAATTAGTTAAAGAATAATATAGAGGAACTATTGATACGAGCGATTATCCAAAAGATCACGACTGTTTCGCTACTAAAAACAAGAAAGTTTATTGGAAAATTCAAAGACGAATGGAACGGGCGAGATATTAGAAGAATTTTTGTGGGTTTTAAGATCAAAGATGTTACTCGTACAAATATCTTTAAGACAATAAAATCCAGTTAGGTGTAAAGGAAATTAAGGAGAAAGCGTTGTAAATAAAACAATAAATTATCGGAAAACTTTGAAGAGATGTTTGTTCGAAGATTAAAGAAGAATTTAGGGAGATGATCTGTAATAAAAGCTATAAACATTGAATTGTACACAGTTACCCATAAACAAGCTGGCACTGAACGCTAAAGGATGGATAAGGAGAATCGTTCTAGAAAATTAAGATCGATTACAGTACCTTATGGGCTATAAAAATGAAGAAAATCTGTATTATATTAGATGAGTTAAATAAACTTGGAAACTTATCACTTGACATGTAGAATGGAAAGATGATTTTGGATTTCAACTGCCTCACAAATGCAAGAAAAAAACGAAAAATATAGATCTTCAAAAAATCGTTCAAACTCAAAACGGGTTTGTATAGAATTGCAGCAAAATGTTCAAAAATGTAAGGAACAAACAAGAGTAAGTTTAAATATAAAGAATCCAAATCCAAAACCTGTTTAAGCACACGTAATTTGAAGACTAAAGATGTAGGATTAGAAGATTGAAAGCTCGAGAAATTCATGCACCAGTACGAAAGAAGTTTAAAAAGAGAAAATATCTATAACATTGAAGGAAATTGACGAGATTTATGGTGCCAGCCAGATTTTAGTTTATAATGTCTAAACTATTCAGAATCAATAATGATGGGATTTAAAGTATCTGTTAAATGTTATTGATACTTTCTCAAAATATGCTTGGTCTGAAGGAGACCTATCAAAAGAAAAAAAACGGCAAGGATATTTCCAAAAGCTTTCGAAAAGATATAGTTAAAGAGAAATAGCCTATAAGGATTAGTCAATCACAAACCTCCTAACCTACTTCATACAGATAAGGGTTTAGGAGTTTTAAATAAAAATAAAGAATTTAACGATTGTTTTGAGAAAATACAACATTAAGATTTTATCATACTGAAAACGAAGAGAAATCAAAGTGGATCTCCTTGTAGACATGATATAACAGAACTCAAAATGAAGAGAATGAAAGTAATTTTTGAGGATTAATACAAAAACTTTAAATGCGATCGATATTCTTCAAGAAATCGTAAAGAAATATAACGATGACTGTTCATAGCACAAATCCAAAATGAAGCTCCAAGAGACAGTAGATTAAGGAATGCAGAAAAGGAGTTTTTGAGAGACCGTTTTCAAGTATGTTCCACCTGAAGTTTCAACACCGAAAACTATTTTATGAAAGTCCAATGATCATGTAAGAATTGTGTAGGTAAAAAACAAACATTTTCGAACAAATATAAGATACGAATTGGTCAAGAGAAATCTTTGTGATTTTATCAAATTAATAACCACACGATCCTGTAACTTATATTATCGTATAAAAGATTTAAAATACATGAAGAAATAAACCGGAAAGTTTTATGAATATAGAATTTGAGAAAGTCAAAGATTTTTTGTTCTATATAAATGGAGGCCCAAAAAGAAATGTTCTAATGTGCAAAGAATTAAAAGGTTTTTTGAAAGAATGTTTTATAAAGAGTAAGAATAGAAAAGATGGAATTATTGTATAATTGTAAAGAGTTGTTATTAAGGAAGTAATCATAAAGAGCTGTATGATAAAATAGAAAAATCATTAAACTTTGGCAAGAGAGTAGAATGTCTTAAAATATGTAAAGAAACTAGAGAAAAATTTCCAGAGTTTAATAGTGATCACTATAGTTATTGAGATAAGAAAGACTCATATTGTAAAGATTGTGTTAAAGGAAGAAGTCTTCATAGAGTTATATTATTGGAAGAGACTCATATGTGAATGTGGAAGAATTATAAAAATGGTTTAAATAACTATGAATAACACAATTTACAAACCAAAATATCCATAAGTTGAAGAGTTTTTAATAAAATTTAGGTAACATTTTCATCGTGTAATAATTTTATTCCTATATAAATGGAGTTCTCAAAAGAAATGTACAAAGTGTTCAAGAAGAGAATAGAAAAGACTGATTATTGTAAGGGAATTATACGTTTAAAAATGAACAAATTAACTTTAGAAGAGGAATAAAGTGTTACTTTTGTAAAGAAATTAAAAGATATTTCTGAAAATTTAATAACTGGCAGTATAGTAGAAGAATAGAAAAGATGCTTTTTGCAAAGATTGTGCTAAAAAAATTTTCAGCGAAAGTTATAAAAACGATAATGCCTTGTGAATATGAAAAAAAAAATTCCTACGATGGTTACGCTAGTTTATGCTAAACATTTATTACAAATCCAAAAATATTAATAAATCGAGAGTTTTTAGTAAAATTTTTAGAAACATTTTTCATCGGTATGGTAATTTAGATATTTCTATAAATCAGTCGAGAATCTGTCCATATTTGTTAGTAAATATGAGTTCCGTTGTATAAAATATTCAAAGATTCTTTCATTTGGTTATACAGATTGATAGGAATTTGGTTCGTACAATCAATGAAACAAACATCTCTAATTCCAGGATAATTTAGTCTTTTTAGGATGTTTTTTAATCGGTTTGGTATTTCTCGTTTTCTGAGCTCTGATAACGTAATAGAGGCCATTCCCACATATGTGATTCTTCTTAATTAATACAAAAACATGGTGTTTTTTCTTTATCAAAATCTTTGACATCCCACATCTCTCTTCATTTAATTCCATTCGCAATTCTTGATTCTCTATTTTTCAATGATTTCATTTCATCTTTAATTTGTAACTGTTTTATTTCTATCTTATTACAACTGCTATATTTTCGTTTTCAAGTTTTTGTATCACACCAAAATTTACGAATACTTGGTAAAAAACTCTCTTCTAAAACCCATATCTTGAAACATTTCTGCTGATTTTCATTGTTAGATTTCCAGATTAAAAGAATATAATTGCCCGGTTCATTTAATAATAAAATAGTGGTTTTTTTTGGAAAGTTAGTTTTGAAGGTAAGAACGATTCGCTTCCCCCCTTCTGCGAATCTATGTTATCGAAAGCTTTTTTTATATTTTTTCTTTAACGTGATCTCTAATCGCTTGAACAGTCATCGTATTTTTAAAATTCGCAATATTTCTGCAATATCTTTTGCTTTAAACCAAAATTCCATTATTAATCATCGACAATTGTATAAAGATATGTTTTGTTTTCAAATCTAAGTTGATTATTGAGCAGGTTCTTACAACTGACTCCATTTAGATAGAAAAGAAAATTTAACTAGTAATTTTTAGTTTTCACGTATAATAGTCTAGATTCCATTGATAAAAACAGGGTCAGGATGAAGATTGTTAAGGGGTTCTATGGGTATAGACTCCTGTAATTTATTTACATTCATGAAAGTTGTTTTCTTGAAAATATTTGAAGGTAAGCTTATTCAATAGCTCCCCTTGATTCAATCATTCGTTTCGACAATCTTAAATTGGGGGGGTGGGGGGGGGGGGGGGTGGGGGGGGGGGGGGGTGGGGGGGGGGGGGGGTGGGGGGGGGGGGGGGTGGGGGGGGGGGGGGGTGGGGGGGGGGGGTGTATATGCTTATTACATGTGTAAAATGTAGAAAATTCTATATGAGAATATTAAAGACCTATCACCCACTGGTAACCCAGTAAGATCTATAAACGGCGAAACTTAAAAGTGTTGTAAAAACTATTTATTATTTAAACATACTTATTATTGAATTCTCGAAAATTTTTTTAAATTTCATTCGCTTTTATATTCACCGTTCAAACAATATTCATATTTTAATGAGGGACAAGATAAGAACCACCTGGCATTAGCGTTCTTTCAACGAGTGACACAGTAGCATACCTCTTTGTATTTGTTGTTCACTGCCTCTTGAGCTGTAGACTTTATCCAATGTAGGACACTATGGGCCAAAAGCACAGATTGGAAAGTTCAAGAAAAACTTGTCGAACTTGAAACATAAGAGTTGCTTTTATGAAGAATACAATCTCGGTGACTTAAAATCTTGATAAATTCCTACTAAAACTTATAGAATGCTTCTCTCAATCTACTTTTCTCTCTTTCAACAAATTTTTAATTGTTTTTGTGTTCTAGTATGAATTCTTTTGTTTAGTCGTATTACTTCCATAACGAGTTATTTATGGATGACCTACATACTTGAAAGTTGCATAGATACCAATATATTATTGAACCATACAATTTCTGTGTACGGTGTGTCTAGACTCATGAGTAAAAACCGCCATTCCATCTTACTAAAAAAAAGGGGCTAAACCATCGTCAGTAAAGAATAACTAGTTATATAAATAAAGCAAAATTGGTCATGATTAAATTTTACTTGATATTATTTAAGTATCTCAAATTGGCTGAGAAGCCTGCCTCGATGAAAATATTTGTTATTACATCTTACATGTATTTTTTGGAGATATGATTGAGTTTGCCTTAGTTCTGTAATTCAGAATTCAGTTAAATTGACCAATTCTTGTAATTTGCTTCCAGTCTAAGATATTTCTGGTGTAATTTAAATTTGTTGTTCCTATTTAGAACATTTATACACACGAAGGCCTAAGAAGAGTAGTTATGTAAACAATCTGTTAAGTGGGCTTTTTATAACAGCCTTTAAACACTATGTCTTTTATCTGTACTAAAATTTATACACAGTAGAAAATTTAAATTTGACATATAAATTTTAATACTGACCTGTAATTTCATACTTAAGAGATTTATTAAAACAAATATTATATTTTTTAAACCAATTCAAAATCTTACTATCTTGATAACCTCTGCTCATCAGTAATTACAAAAAAGTTAAACTAAGAAATAATATTGTTAGTTTTCTCCATATCTATAAGACTGTGAATGTGTATTATTTAATCAGTACGTCGTGTGCTTATGCAATTAAAATAAGTTAACTTTTTCGCCTGATCTCTCTTAAAAATAATTAAATTTAAGATAAATATGTAATAAATTGAAAGATAGGCTAAGATCCATAATGTCCTTACTTTTAGTTTTTAGTTAATATAGTTAATTGACCAAGATTTAATTCTGCAAGAAAAGTCTGTACTAAATGTCTTTCAAAATAAACGACATTTTTTTGAATTTTGTAAACCTTTTAGTGCAAATGTATAGTATCAGTAATCACTTCGATAAATAGGTACTCTGGCGATAGTGCGACATAGAAGCGCACTCAACAGGATTGCAGCACTCCCATGTACTAATGTAGTTTGCTCTATCTAACTTATGATTGAGTATATATTCAAATAGGATTCTGATTCATATGTTCAACCGATAACTAACAATTGGCACTGTAAACACTTAGCTTATCCCGCAAATGTCTGTAAAGGAAACCCAATACCTGTCTTTCTGTTTATATGCATGATAACTATTAAAGCTACACATCTACTCCATGCTTAAAACTAGTACACTTTTATCCATTGAAATTCTCATTTTCCGTATGTGAAAAAGACACTCTGTTTTATTAGTTATAAGGGTATCTTGTTGCTTACAATGATACTCAAAATAAAAATTAACACTTGAACATTTGTGACTTGAACTTGGATGAAAAAGAAGAACAAACTATATAACACACTATATGGTGGAAGTTGGTCATAAGACATATTCCAGTAAGTTATCAATATAATGAGATGAATTTAATCCGGAATTTTTAATGAAATATTTGGACAAATATTCATCCACATTGAATTCTTTTAAATAAGTTTTATTTTGGAAAATATATAAAATTTCACATTTATTCTAAAGCTGAAACATTTTTTACATTAACGAAGAAGATCGTTTTAATTCAATTCAATTTAATAATGTCTCAATACGTCATACTTCTATTTAGATTATTTGGATAATTAAAAGGTTTGTGTTTTTCTTGAAAAACTAGATAAAATTTTATTCGCAGAACTAGACAAATTAGCCCAACCCTTAACATAAAAATAGATTAAATCGTGCAAAAATGTAAGATATGATGAATAGTTAGAACACTGATCATAAAAAATACTTAGATTACAGGTTATACACGTTTGAAATATTTTTGAAATAAGAGTTTTGGACTAGTACGCTCCTGTAGGTGTCTAGTAAACGTGATAAATAACAGTCAGTTTATCTAGGTTCCAATATAATCACACCAATACAAAAATGGGATGGATTCTGTGTTCTAATGTGGGTAACTTGATTTTAATTGTAAAAAAGAATATAGTTAGTGGATATCTTAGTCAGAAATAACAGTGCATAGGGTATCCACACTCATCCTTTACATAACTTTTCCTTTGGCCACCGACTCGTGTCACGTCACTTGATCAATCTTAGCTTCATGACGTATACTTGTTCGTGTACTCCTACACCCAGTACAATTCACTGTACTGGAACAGAATATTAGCCGATATACGGCACAATGAATAGCCAATGATCGCAGTTTCAGCCGAAGTTTCTTTGTTATTTACTTATTTTTACTAGTAGGGGTGTTTTACTTTTTTATTTATAACTTATTATTATTATATATTTATACTGTTGCGTATATTTCCCCAACACTTCAGTAAATAAGGTTCAATGTAATACATAAATATTTTTACCAGCTAACTTCCTGTAGTTGTTGATTGCTGCACCTGTAATGATAAAATGCTATATCAGTATAAAACATATAAAAAGAATGTCATAATACTTGTTTTGTACTTGTGTCTAGCGAATAATTTAATGTCTAATAAAAATAATTGCAAGATTTTTTTTCTATTAGAGTTCGTTCAATACTTAAAATAAGATTCTTTGCTATCATTAAAAATATTTCGGTGCATTCTACTAGAGAAAAATTAATGAACTATCATCCGACTGACGGTCACCTCCGATTGGTCGTCTTTTCGCGTTATCTGTCGACTATGTCTGTCTGAAGACGTGTCGGTGGACGTCTGGCCGCAGCACCGGCCTGAAATTCGACTCATTACTGTCTTGCATTAGCCCTTTCTTTCCATCAAGTTATGGGGGTCGTCCCTTTTATCCTCTTGTTCGCAGTTGTACCGGAGTTGCTTCGAAGGTTCTCACGTTTGTGATCCGTTAGTTTGCGATAGACAGATGGAATCCCTTGACAAACTTGTCTCACCCCGATGCCTACGACTGTTTCGTGGAGTGATAGCAGTAACGCAAACGCCGTCTACACGTGGATATCGTCGATCACCTAGATGCCCTGACCGAGTTGACTGTTCCACACCGTGTGTCTGGTATGAAGAGAAAATAACGTTGGTGATTTGGCATCATTACTTTAAAAACTCTTCTTTTACCTGGTGTTTTTCACTGTACCTTATTTTATTGCTAACTTACTAACATGATTAATCGTTTAGAGCCCGGATGTAAAAAGTGTTATTCCACTCGAAATGTCCTATAAACATTTCATTGGCTTTATTAGTTTCTTTAAATTTTTAATATAATTTCTTGTTCAAAATTATGCACCTGTAAACATGTTTTGTCCATTAAAAAATAGACAAGAAAGTAAATATAAGATGATATATACACGGTTTAAAATTATAGGCCTACTTATTTCTGTATAACTTAATACTATATCAGCTTAAAAAGAATTATTTTTGTTTGCAATAAACTAGAGTTATTTTTCTGTATACGAACCATCGTAATATATCACGTCACAACTGTGCAGAGATAGAATTATGACCATTAGTAATTGTCAGTTACGTGATTCTTTACAGAAGCACTCACCAGAGCTGCATACTGTGCATGCACGATGAAAAAGGACCTTTTGATTTTGTCATGACAATGTACTGGTTATCTATGTTACCCAAATCATCCAGAGTAAAAATAAATGTAGTTTTGCACTATAGCAACAGATTATTCAATACATCTTAATCATAAAACATATAATGCTTAACATAATTTTTTTAATTAATATTTTCGACATAGTTGTTAAAAGTACAATACATATAATATTGTTTTAATCTGGGTTCTTAAAATAAATGTTGAGCTTAGTTTCTGCCTCATATTAAAAATATCTATAAATATAATTTAGAAGATTAAAGACATTTTTGCAAAATAATGCTATCAAATATCCTTATATGTTACGTATAAATAATTTCGAAGAGTTCAATATTTAAATGATGCAGGTGTGAGAGCATATAACATATTAGTTTCATACATTTATCGACAGTCTTCGGTCCTCTTAGCTTTAAAACCAAGTACAAGAGTTATATATCTGTAGCTACGATAGCTAGACCAAATGTTACTAATTAATTGCTTGGGTTTGTTATTTAACGAGATAATTGTGCAGCGGTTTCCACTCCATACACTTTTTAAAAATACAAAAGAGATTTATTGCTGAAAATCCCTTCTTGCAAGTTACTGCACATAGTTTAGTATAATAGAGTTCGGTTTGCAAGATTATATACTGACGTAGTGACCTCAAGCGTGTTCAGGGCAATGTCTGTCGGACCAGCCAGTCTTCTATATAAAACATATTGGGTTTATTATGTTTAGTAATGTGTTGAGAACATTAGTACATGATCCCTGTTTGGATAATATTACATTATTGTTTGGCTTGAGACACACAAAATAACACTCATCCTCTTATTTCTAAGAATTTTAAAAAAACATATTTTAAAATATATCACTGCGGTATTTAATTGGATATTTGTGTGCGAGACGAGGATATGTGAACGTAATTTCCAGATGCAGAAACAGGTCGACTGTAAGAGGGATGAGTATTTAAGAAAAGATCGTGGACAAGGTGTCAATAGTCAATTTAAGTCAATTCCATCATCAGATCCTCAGGTGCAAAAGTTACTGCCTTGCTACAATCCACCTGAATTCCATCCAGAAAAATTTACATCAGTTGCAACAACTGTATAGGAAATATAAATTGCCAATCTTTTAGCTATCAGAAATTCAATCATTTCTTCTATCTCTGCCGATAAATTTCCCTGCACCTAAGCCAAATATTGACTGTATTACCTTTTAACAACATTAGACATAATTTTCCACTGAGACTATGGAAAGTTATTTGAGACAATAATTCAGATGAAGACAAGTCACCAATCTCAGTGTCAGTGAGACGTGAAGATGGATTGCCCAATTAGACGCAACATGTCTCTTAGCACACAACTGCCAGAAGCGATTAGCAATTATTTCCCATAATGATGTTGTAAAAGAAATTGATATATAATCTTAAAACTATCTATATACATAATCAATCCAAGTAGAAAAATAGTGGCATATGTTTTCATGTTGTTTCTTTTCTGGTTGGTATCCTTAATGTTGAATGACTTTTAAAGACAATTCTACTAACTAGTTTATGTACCTTTGTTAATATGTGACAAAACTATAAATACAGTAGTGTTAAATTTTTAATCAATGAAAAAGAATTAAATAAAAATTTTACTTTGATTTAAAACTGTTATGTTCATAGTTTCATCTATATCAAAGAAATCATTGATTAGCTTTCACAGTCGTTGCGCGTATATAAGCTCTTCTGGTTTAAAGGAATTATATTTCCAATTCCAATCTAGAGGTGCCAAGGTTTAAGAAAATATGTTACAAATATTTATTACATTTTGTGTAAATTTTGCCAATGTAATTTACTCTGGTGTTTATTACTGCAAAAAGAACTTAAAAACATTCCTGCAATATTTCCTTTCATTACCTTACATTTACATAATTTTACAGTGACCACACTTAATTTAGCGAATAAAGCCAGATTTAAATCTATATGATTTATTGGGAAGAATAGATGAACAACAAAATAACTTTAAAAACTGTGGACTAAGGGCAAAAAGGCAAGGTATGAATAACGACGGTGTTCAGAGACAGGAAAAATGAAAGATAACACGGAGCGAGGCCGTAAATACAACATTAATATCACCTGAAGGAGATGGCTGTAAACTGGAGACATATGACACAAGGAAAGCTTTATTGAATACGTGGTATGAATAAAACGTTACTACTTCGAATTTAACTAAACAGATTTTTCTCTTAGAACATTAAGAACATTCTCTTTGTTTTAGTGAGCGTCACCATAGCGTCTGTCCATTTATCTGACCTTCTGCACGATAGTTCTTAAGAGAAAAGCTATATAGACTTGAAACTTGGTATATATAATTCACCTAGTCCAAAGAATATTGCTTTTTCTTTTGTTTTTAAAAGTTGAAATGGCAACAAAATCCACTTTTTAAAACATGATGCTTAACATAATACGTAAATATAGTTGAAATCCATGTACAAAAGTATTATAAAAGTATGACATATTTTTCACCAACATTTTGATACTCCGTTGTATTGTTTTACTTACGACCAGCAGCATAAAAAATAGAATACATTACGTTACAACCTAGGACTAATAATAAATTATATATATTTTATCAATACAATGTGAATTTCAACTCAATTTTTATTATTCTAAAGCGTTTCCCCTACGCATCAAGCCTGTTAGCTTAAAATAATTCTTATATAAACCAATTCTACTCGTACGAAACCAAATCGTGTTTTTAGGGATAATTTATTAAATTGTAATATAAACCGAATGGGCTTACCAATATAAGGCAATTAAAACAGACTACTAAGGTGTAAATACATCAAATTATTAAATAATGAGGGTAAGGTTGGGTTGGGATGAATATATGTAAATTTGTGCTCGCAAATTATAAAATAAGGGATGAAATAGGTTGTAGGTCACACGCTGACGAAGGCTTCACTGTCATACGAAACAGCAGACCTCTGGTTTTTTCCTCAATAAAGCAACAGACATTACTAGACATCACAGTTTGTAGTATCTCCAAAAGTCATCGGCACTTTCACTTATGAAATTATATATGTATCTTCGATTATATATATAGGAAACGTGCATTTGAAAATGAATAACGTTTCCCTCTGGGATGTTCAGGCCGTTAGGGCCGTTGTTTAACATTGGCTTTATAGGTAATCATGATTGCAAAGTGAGAATCGCAGAATAAATAAATTTGTAAACATACTAATAATAATCATATGGAATTTTAAAATGTGGCATAGTGCCACACGTGGGTTAACTATCTGTAATATATGTTGAGTAGGTTTCATCTGTAAACTTTAAGTTTTAATTTTTACATAACCGTTCTCTATCAATGGGACTTTGATGAGACTAATAATCGGGAGACTGGAAAAACTTTCCTTTTTTCTCCTTTTTTAAACCTCAGTGGTATCATATTCTCTGAATCTATAAAATATATTGACAAGTTACTGAATGTGTACAAATATAACGCAGCATTTACTAAAAGCTACACACCATAACATATAAGAATTTTCAAGCCCAAACAATTCTTGCCAAAATCGACAAGCTGCCAGTGACATTGTGTCTCAAGGGAACCTTATCAACAATAACAGTGTTCTGCTACTGACAAATCTGCAGCAAAATTGTTGTTTAAAGGGACATTTTATCTTTGATACACATTCATAGCCTAACAAATCATAAAATCATGTTTAACCTCTTAGAATAAAGGTTTCTTTAATGTGTATTGAGCAGTTACAGTTTAAAGCTATTATACTTTATACACTGTTATAATTTGCCCCTTAGTGCAATTACATTTAAGAATTTAATAATTAAATGAACGGTGAGTCTCATATTAATAAATTTATGGCTCTTCAATCCCTCCCACTTGATCGGAGTTTATTTATCTGTATGCTCGATATCGAACGAATTAACGTAGAAAGTTAAAATTCATTGCTGAAGCCCACATATATTTTAAAATATAAAGAGGCAAAGATCTGTATTTGGGTAGTAAGTCTCCAAAATGTCTTCTAGTATATTATCTGTTTGGAGCAAGCACTAAGCCTCCCACGATACTCATCGTCCTTGACATTGCAATAACAGTATCCACGCAGTAATAACTACGCCTTAAACTTCATTATTAGTTTTACTGAGCGGAAGGATATTTTTTGAGCCATGAAGACATGTATCGATAGCTGCTTGTAGTAATAGATTTATAGTCTGCATGTTACCCTATTAGTTTGTAACCAGTGTAAACATTTAGAATCATCAATAATACGTGTGGTATAAACAATTACAATTTTAACATTTCAAATACATTCATGAAAATCGCAGTGTAATTTGTTGTTTTATACTGTGGTAGAATTGGGTGGTTTAGTTTTAGCATTTAAATTATACAATAATCGATTTTCTTTCCACAGATACTCTATAGAAAATGTAATATTAAACTCCTAATGAAAATTTATTTTGAGAGCGAAGATGCGAAATCAATTTATATAATGAATAAGTTGTGCGAGGGCGAACTGCTCAAATATTCACTAGCCGACCTCATTCCTCGACTTTTGGTAAACATTTGGATTGTGGCTTCATTATTGCTTGGTGTAGACGCTTCCACTCCACGTATTCTTTGTTGGTGACTCAACTGTTTAGAATGTATAATAACGTAATTTGAATTATGTTGGCTGCAATGTACTTCAAGTTTATGTATCTCATAGCATTTAAGAGTTGTTTTATTGTTAAGTAATGGGATTAGAGTTGCCGTTATAGAGGGTGAGGCAGAACACCCGTACAGTACGTATAGCGGGAAAACCAAACGAGATAGATTATTCGTAACAACTTAAACTCCCATATTTCCACCCCAAAGAATTTGGAGAAATTATTTTTAAATTTCTAAAACTCCCCAAAAGGGTAGTTTTTTGGGCGGTAGGAGTGGTTTTTAGAAAATTTTCGAATGTAAAGGTATGTTGAGTTATACCTCATTTTAAAGGTATTTTTCACTGATTATTTTGATGCAAACAGTTTGAACCTATCTTGCCGCTTATGTACAGGGTACACCAAAACGTTAAAAAATCAGGGGTATGTGGGTAAATTTATTGCAACTACCTGCACAAATGTAGAGAGACGATATTTATATTAAAAACTAATGATGAGACAGCTTATTGAAAAAATATCATCAAATGCCACTCCTACCCCAAAATTTACACATTTTAAAAATACTTATAATTTTGAAATACTTAACAGCCCCAATCTAAACAAAAAATCAAATAGCAACCTAGGTTGTGTTGTACTTAATTAGAAAGGTCTTTAAGAAATAAACATTTTCTACATTTAAAGTTTGTCTCTATCTCCAATAGTTAACTCAGTTACCTGTAAAGTTAAGTAGTATACCTCCGTTTAGTGTCAATATTGATTAAGATGGATTTAAATTCAAATATTTTCGAAGTTTATGAACGGACGAAGTAAAAAGAAAGGTGCGTGTCATTTGTTCCGAATATAAATATTTTGCCAAGAGAACGACTTTGTGAAAATGGTCAACAAATGACATTAAGCGTTACGGATAGTCGGAACGTTGGCGTTGCAGGAAAAACAGGTGCCATCAGGATGCACAATTAAAATTCAACAATTGGCTGGAAAATTCAAGTTTGGGCGTCGACAAACTGCTATTATTCATTTATTTTCGGATTCAAAAACTTACGAGTGTTGATTTCTGTGAGCGGGAACTGAAAATTAATCACAACACTATAGTCAATTGGAATAACTACTTGCGAAAGGTATGTGCAGCTAAATTACTAGCCAATCGACTTGTAATAGGAGGTCCTGGACTAACAGTGGAGATTAATGAATTTGTATTCGCTAAGCGTAAGTATAAAGTAGGTAAGGTGCCAAAACAACCGTAGGTTTTTGGTGGCATTTGTCGCGAGACAAAATGTTGTTTTTTGTATGCTGTTGAAGACAGATCTGGTGCTTCGCTTATGCCCATAATTGTTGAAAGTATTACTCCAGGAACACATATCATGTCCGATAAGTGGCGATCCTACAATGGAATAAGGAATGCTAACAGGAAACTACGATCACAACACTGTAAAACACAGTGAAATATTTATTGATCCGGAAACAGGTGTTCACACAAACTCTGTTGAAAGAATGTGGGGCGTTGCTAAGTCAAGCTTTTGGCGTCAGTATGGCAGTCATTCGAAATTGCTGGACCCATTGAAGACTTCAAGACATTGCGGCTCAGTAAAAATTCTGTAAAATTGTTTGTGTTCATTTTGGTGTGGGAATTAAATTACTCATTGATTATGCTCATAATTGTTGAAAGTATTACTCCAGGAACACACATATCATGTCCGATAAGTGGCGATCCTACAATGGAATAAGGAATGCTAACAGTGAGTTTTTTGAGTTTTTTTTTCTTCATATACTAGCTTTTTTCATAGCTAGTAATCAATTGTAGTTCATTATAATCATTCGTAAATGAAAAATTAGCGTTGGGGGCATATAACGGAATCTGACCCTCCAGGTACTATACTTATTTAAAACACTAGTAAAACTAAGCGGGTACTTCAAGGTAAAATAAAATTATAACAATTACTATTTTGAGGTACTTTTATTCTTATATTTGTAATATTCCATAATAATATTCAATTATTTTTCAGATTCGGTATGCCCTAAAACGAAGGCGCCCAATATACTCATAATTAGACACATAACCTCTTAGGTAACAGTTGTTAGATTGAATTTTGTGAATACAAAATTAGCTTTGAATCTTAGAACATGTTATATTACATTTTTATTTTATAAATGCATATACATATATTAGTATACTGTACAACCATAAGAATGCAATAAGTAATGTAAATTCGTAGCTGAAGTTACGAGAAATGTGAATAGAATACTACTAGAACTTAAGAGTATATAAATATTAATAAATACTATTTAAATAGTTGATATAGAGAAAAAAGAAATATTCAATATTTTTTGGCCAAAGTTTTCTCAAGTTATTCCATGAAGTCGCTGAGGTTGTGATCTTGTTAGAAGCAACTTTAATATTTCAATTTCAATAAGTTTTAATGACACTCTTCAACCTTTTAATCTGTTACACTTGGAACACAGTTTACTTTAAATGAAAGTCTTTAAAAGGAACTTTTATCACGCCAGCCGATAAAAACACTTTATATTTGAATGTATTAATAGAATATATTTACTTACTCTAATATTTTAAGGCACTTGATTGATTGAGTTTATTTGCTTAATTTAAACACAAAGTAAACAATTTTATTTTAAGAAGTTTTATAATTTATCTCAATGTTGGCCTTAAATAGAACATATATCCTTTCCGAATACTCAAAAATTGATATTTCAGTAGAAAAAAATCATGCTACTAGTAAAGATTATAATCTAATAAAAATAATTCAGTTATCTACATATTTAGAAAACATAAAATATTTAAAATTCTGTATAAACAGGATTGTTTAATGTATATTTATTATTTATCTCGTTGAGATAAATGTGCTGTGGCTAGGTGACATTAAGAAACTTACAAATTCGTACGTGTAAATAGTGTATTCAAGAAGAGGTCATAAATAGGTAAGTAAAAGAAAAAGAATCCAACTATTATCCTACAAATGTTTTACCCTGAGGAGTGCAAAATATGATTTCAAAAACTGTAGAACAACTTAGTGCATACACAAATATTTTGGCTGTTGACATTTCATTTAGTTACTGGATATAATGGCAAATGTATTGTATAATATTTATTGTTTAAATGTATAACGAAGCCTCTTCCATGTTTCTGGTGAGCGGAATCCGGTGTATGTACACACAATAACTATCGAGGTCACCTAGGCAGTTTAATTTGTCAATTAAACTCTATTTTTACTACATATATATTGGTATTAAAAATGGTAGACTCGTTTTATACGGAGTCTCAATTTCTGTTCGCCAAAAAGTGTCTCTGGTTACATTGGTCATATAGATAACCAAGTTGGCAACAATAAAAATAGAAAATAATAATAAGGGAAGCAAGTATATTATTTATAATAATTACATAATTTTTTGCAATAAAATATAATAACGTGAAGATTATTTTTTGTAACATATTTTGGCTGTCGGATTTTAAAGCAACTTAATGGAAACCTACACTACAATTTTTGAACATAGCATGGAACTAAGTATTACTACATCAATTTTTAGTACATATCCACACACACATGTTTAAATATACATAGTATATATTTATATAAAAGTGAATGTGAATATGTGAATGAGTGTGGACGTAGGTTAGCATCGTTATATGGAAGGAATACATTCTGGCTTTTTAAAATCAATAGATTTGTCACTGGCTAATGCAATTTCTATCAATATACAACTCAAGCTACTAAATCAACATAAACAGTAAAAATAGTAAATATGGGTCCATTCGCAACCACTTTCACTTCGAAAATCCAGAATAGATTTTGCTTCTGAGAGGAAAATTCTTAGGACACGGAAAAAGCGTAAGTAATACATTTTATAATCTTTACTATGACACCTCGAGGATACGTAGATTCGTACAAGTGACATTGTGGAAGATAAGTCTAAAATACAGCGTGTATCAAAATGAATGACCTGATTTTAGAACTCAATATCTATTGCTAAAAATGTACTAAAACAATTATATTTATTGCAAAATACTCACAAAATCTTAAAGTTTTAGGTATGTTATTACAAATGTTCTATATGTCAACCAGCAGCAGCACGAACAACATCCAGACGATAGCTAAATTCCTCATAAACCTTACACAACGTATCTGCGTTCACAGACCTTATTGCGACAGTTATTCTGTTCTTTAGTTCTTCGATGTCATGAGTTAGAGGAGGAACAAACACTTTTTCCTTCACATATCCCCACAAGAAAAAGTCACATGGGGTCAAGTCTGGTGATCTTGGAGGCCAAGAATGAAGGGCATTGTCTCGAGGTCCCGTGCGCCCTATCCGAACATTGTTGTGCCAATGAGGCGGAGCTCCATCCTGTTGGAAAATGAAGTCACTAGAGTCTGCCTGAAGTTGTGGGAAAAGCCAATTCTGCAGCATTTGAAGATAGCTCATTCCATTCACAGTGTCTCCCTCAAAAAAGAAGGGGACCGTACACTTTTTTACGAGAGACTGCACAAAAAAACGTTCACTTTCGGCGGTCTCGTTCATGCTGAATGACGTCGTGAGGTTGTTCGAGTCCCCATATGCGCACGTTATGTCAGTTTACTTTACCACTAGTATGAAATGTTGCTTCATCACTGAAAATTTATCCTGATAAAAATGTATCCACTTCCATGTCCTCAAGTAGAGCATTACTAAATTCAACACGTTTCCTTTTATCACCAACCCGGAGAGCGTGTACTAATTTTAGTCTGTATGGTTTGTACAGCAAACGACGTCTTAACACTCACCAGACAGACATGTGAGGCATACCCAGTTGTCTGCTTGCACGGCGAGTAGACGTTCGTGGACTGCGCTCATACGTTTGCCGAACTGTTTCCACCATTTCGTCAGAAGTGCGAGGAAATTTTACCTTTGCACAAGCACCCTTCCTCTTCAAATTGGCGATGCCATCGACGAATGTTTTTAGGTGAAGGCGGATCAATGCCGAAACGACGACGAAAAGCACGCTGGACCGAAACAACTGACTCATCCTTGGCAAACTGCAACACACAAAACGCCTTTTGTTGAGCGGACGCCATTTTACTTCAGACTGACTGGAAACGAAGAAGACGCACTGACCGACAATTAACGGCGATTTTATGAAACTTTAGGCCACGCCCATTCCAAATACACAGCTTTTCCTTTCCCGGCAACGCCTTATGTTTCGTAATTATTACGTACAAAATCAGGTCATTCTTCATTGATACATCCGGTATAATTGTTGTATATTTTGGTTTAATTTTATTTTGTGCAATTATTAATCATGCTCTCCAATTTTTAAGCAATTAATACAATAAAACCTACGTATGGAGAGCACTTATAAATGATAAATACTAGACTACTATTCTTTTATTTAATGTCTGTAAACTATGATTTCCTTAAAAGTTTTAGCTCTATCATAACGGTGTTTAATTTGTGAATACAACGTCTAGTATTTAAACTATAGACATTAGTGAACAAAGAAGAAATAGAAGTAAAGTTTACTTCAACATAACATAAAAACAATGTATATTTCAATAAACTTTAATTTGATGTACTATAAAAAAAAACTTGCTTAAAAAATCATGCAACATACCGTTCAAAAACTTATATTGTGGTTGTATATTACTAAATATTTTCTCTCGCAAATTTTAGAACAGAAGTATTTCGAAAAGCTACAAAAAGTTTTAAAAACGCCCTCCATTTACAACAAAAACTTAAAAATGTACAAACCATTGTTATAACATCTGTTTAACGTTCCATATCTATCTATATATACACATAATACAATACAATTCATTTATATATATATATATATATATAGATAAATGAATGTTTGTGTGTATGTCCTTTATAGAATCGCAAACTATTAGACCGACCATTATAGAAAGTGTATGTATAGTATTTTTCCACGGAGAAGGTTTATATGCTAAGCCATTGATGTTCACCACCAAGCGGCGCTGCAAAAGATAAGAGGTTTAAAGAGCCCCTGCACCCTATAAACTAATTGCGAGACAGTTACGTATACTACATAGCCAAACACTATTTGAAGGCGCTAAGTTTTTATGTATATTTGTCTTTAAGATAAATTTATGATTGAACTTAAAGTTTTTGAGTGTAAAATAGACCACTTTATAACAAAGTAGAGGTACGTTAACAATGGCTATAAATATAAATAGATTTTCTACAACAACGCAAACTCTACACCGGCATTGGAAATATAATTCAATTAAACCAGAAGTTCACATACACGGACAAACAGCTATGACATACATATATAGGTGCTACATGACCAATCTTGCCATTTGTGGCCCCCATATATATGGGCACAATCTGTATTTATAGAATGCGACTATAGCAATTTTAGATTCGCCATATATTAAACAGTTTTATGTATTGATCTGTGTAAACTTTGCATGTGTTCCACGGAGAAGGTCTTACCTATGTAATATACGCTTCTAGATTAAGTATCGCAACTCACAACCAATTGGTCCCTGTCATGTACCAAAAGATAATGGTGATAGTTTAATAAATAATTAAACTGCAATTTTGATAAATATTATTACGTATATTACATAAAAACACTACTTTTCCAAAATTGTTTAAGTTTCGGGCGAGTGGAAGTTTTTATGTAAATTGGATGCAATGACTGTAAGACAAAATTTATATTGAACTTAAAGTTTGATTTAAAGAGCACTTTATAACACACAAAATATGGAAGAGTTGACAAATCTGCTGTAGCCAAGCACTGATTGAATCAGGACAACAGAACATCAATTACAAACCGCCATTGGAAATATAATTAATTAAACCAGAAATAACACCAAATGAACTTGAATGCTTGGAAACAAACATAAAATAGTGAAAAACTCAAGAACAATATTAGGTGCTACATGAAAATTCCAATCTTCTTTCTTCTGAATTTTATTCCCCAGTATTTTAAACTCTAGTCAAATAATATAATTTTTCATACTGGCTGAAATATTTCCAAAATTTTTGTATTTACATTTTTTACACCATATGTTATTTTAATATTATTGTAACAAGCATGTATAAATATTTATTTGGCAACGGGTTGCCTGAAAATGAAACCTATGGTTTTTGAAAGGCCTATCGCCCGCGAAACAATACAACAATCGGAAAAATAGTGTTTTTATTAATATTTAATAATATTTAAAGGAATTTACAATTAAAGAGTCCTACAATTTTGATAAAGTTTATAAATAAATAATTTTTTTGTTACAAGACATGTAAGAACCTAACAAATAATTAATGAAATATAGTTGTCATTATTAGTATCAAAATAACTTCTTCATAATCTACTTGAAGGTTAATACACTTTTTGAGAGATGGTGATTACTAATTCCTTGGTAAAATTTAAAAACATTTCACAAAAAGAATTGTTATTAACGTCTGCCATAAAGCATCCCCAACTTCCCTAATAACCAGTCCGCTTTGACTAATTAAACATTGTTTCTAAAGCCCGTTTTTTATCTTTTTATTCCCCAAATATAGCTGATCTATGATAAAGAAATAAATATGTTTTAAACTATGTTCTATAGGTAGTAGTAGTTATCATATAAACGCATTCAATTCTTACCTGATCAAAGAGATTATTTCTGATATTAAAAACCAAATTAAAACCAATATAACTTAATGGATTAAGACATTATTCATGCATAGTAAACCATACAATTCATAAGCTATGTACGTTACGGAAAAGAAATGAAATGAATTTAACTCCACATAAAATTTACGTCTAAGCTAATAGTATTTATCCATACATGGATCTCGTAATCTACACTTGGTAGTAGCGACATATGTACACATATTGCACCATGAAAGGCTGCCATAAGTTCTACTCCAACTGTAAAAAATATGTATGTTGTGTTGACATACAACAGTGCTATTGGCGCAGTGAAAAAAACTATATCTTTCACTACATACTGATTATAAGTAAATTTTAGAAAAGAGAAACATTTTAGAATAAGTCTTAGAGATCTATAGTTTTTAAGCGCTATTGCAATTCAAATAAAGGAGCAATTTCAAAAATAACCCAACTATAAATATTGTTACAGGTAAAACAATAATTTATAGACGAATTATTTGACCTTTAGCAAGTTTCAATAAATCCACGTATAAATTAAAATCTCATTGAACTGATTTTGTCAATAAATTTTCCACCAATGCTTAAAATGGTATTTAAAGTGTTCTTTTTATTTGTTCATTACACCACTGCATAAATACTTCTTTTTACTAATTAAACTTAATATTTACTAAACAGAACTGAGTTACATTTGCATTTCCTAGATTTATTTAATATGCAATGTGTCTAATTAATTAATTAACGTTTCTTCATTATCCCATGTTTGAAATAATCTTATAAATATTTAATGTACTTCATTTTAAATCGTAGATACTACAGTAATATTTGTTTACTGCTGTATATGTATCTATACTCCATATACATTTTAATATTTTAAGTATTTTATAATGTAGTTATTAATAATGAATAACATGAATATAAATATTATATTAGTAACATTGATGTTATATATCAACCTTTTCTCATTTAGTTTTTACAATGCAATCCTTTATTATAATCATAAATATGGACTTTCAATACTATGATATTCTTTGACAGACAAAGTGTTTTTACATTGACCCTAAGAACTATTATGTTTTACAAATTCATGATGAGTACACTACATTTCATAATTAGCCAGTATGAGGGCTTACCTTGATAGTTATTTAGGGCGGACCGTGGTTTTTCATTGAGGTTACATCGAGACGGTTTTGAGGACATACCGTGATGGTAATTGAGGGGGTACCGTAATGGTTATTGAGGGCATACCGTTATGGTCATTGAAAGCGTACATTAAGGCTTATTGATGGTGTATCGTGATCCTTATTAAAGATGAACCGTGAAGGTTATTTAGGGCGTAGCCTAATGGTTATTGAGGATGTATCGTGATGGTAATTGAAGGCGTATCGTAATGGTTATTGAGGGCCAATAGTTATGTTTGTTGAAGGCGTACAGTAATGGCTATTAAGACCGTACAGAATTGGTTATTTAGGACGTACCGTGATGGTTATTTATGGCGTATCGTAATGATATTAAGGGCGTACCTTTTGTTGAGGGTGCTCAGTAATATTTATTCATGGCTTAAAGTGATGGTAACTGAGGGCGTACTGTGATGATTATTGAAGGCGTACAATAATGGTTATTGATGGAGTACAGTAATAGATATAGATGGTGTATCTTGAAGATGATTAAATGTGTACCATTATAATATAATACTTAATCATGAAAAAGTGCAAGTTTTTTATTATACGTAAAGAGATACTCTGAGATATGTTTATTAAAAGAAATATAGTTACACTATGATCAAAACACTAATATGAGAATATGAGGAGTGAGTTTGCCAGCTTCTGAGAGCACAGTTTGAACATCTAAAATTTCTAGAAACTGGCAGCTGCTGAGTTACAACAACTTGGCTACAATACTTTTTAAAAAGCAGGAGTATCTTCTGAAAGTGGTGAAGCTTTGAGTGCATATACTAGATTCTCAAACCGCTTTAAACTTGTTGTTGATATATAAGTGCAATAGTGAGCAACTGTCATTAAACTTGCTGACCTCATACATGCAATACCTTTGCAGCTTTGAAAATTCTACTCTTTTTGGTTTAGCGAATAAATTTAATGTCATGTATTTTCTAATATCGATTAATAGAGTAACGTGTCAGTATGCGACTAAAATTATAAGAAAAGACTTTTTATTCATTCCAGAAAGCGGCCGTTTTACTGTGATGCAATATATTCACAGGAAGGTAATCCCATTATTATTCTAGGTTTTAGGTATAAAAATATTTTTTTTTACTATACCTCACATTTTTATTTTGTACTTTGTAAGAAAATATACACTAAGAAGTTTACTTGAACTTTGTAAGAAATACACATTATACTCATTTCCAAACTGTCAATACTCTTTAGGAACTCCTCTGTCCACTCGAACTCCTGTTTTCTTTTTGAGTTCTTGCAGTAGGCTGCAGTAGTAGCACAATTTTATATGAATTTTACAAAATAACTTACCACTCCAATCAATTTTCTCAAACCATTAGCATCTTTTGGCGGTCCAGCCTTCCTTATGGCAAAGATTCTTGCACGGTTTATTCTAATATTGATTTAACTTATGATATGGCCCAAGAACTCGATTTATTGACAAGTAAACCAAATATTTTTTGTGTTCACTGTTACCCATGTTTGGATTAACTGTCTATGGCATCTTGTCCATGTTCAAAGTGATCATCCAATTATACCAATATGTAATTGATTAAATAATACATTTCATGTACTTTAATATCTTCTTGAGTAACGAGTAGCAATGACATATCTCCTGGCCCCATGTGTAAGCCATAGGGTACTTTTTGACACTTGTAACACTCAAAAGGCGCTACTAACCCTTTTACATGCTTCCTCTTGTACTCAGCTCCAGTTAATAAACACTATTACCAAAGTTTATATCTGTAAAGTACTTAAAGTTTTATAGATAGGTGTTCCAAATACATCCAATAAGGTGTTTTGCCACTTACTGTTCAGCTTCGAATAGTTTATTACCATTATGGATTTGTCGGTAACTGGCATACTCACTAACATTTAGGGATTGCATAGCTAGGCCACTTGGTTTAATTACCTTTGGTGCTTATAGGTCAACAAAACTTTTTCTCATGTTCACAAGTCTATACTTGTGAGCATCTCTTCCCCTACCGGAGGAGATGCTAGTAGTTTTACTAATATTAAAACTTTCACCAATGTTCAATGTGGACTCGTCCACAATTTTCATAATGCGTTCCCTATTATTTTATTTTTTTCGAAAGAAAGTTCAATTGTAAATTAATGTTCCTTTATATCATTGTAGGTAAGTACCAAATTACAACGTATTGGTTTTTACTTTAAGAGACTTTTTTTAATATTTCCCTTTACATGAAGAGTAAGTAAATCATTCGTAAGAAACTGAAGCGTATCTCAATTAGATATTTGAAGTATATGAGTATATCTCAGTTGGATATAATGTGTTTTACTTATTGGTTTGTTATAAACCTTCAAACATTCTCCGGAAATAAAATCTTCAAACAATTTTGCATGGAGATTATCAATATATGGAAATGGAATTCTATTTTTTTACAATTTTTTAATTGGTTTGTTTGAGATAATATATATATATATATATATATATATATATATATATATATATATATATATATATATATATATATATAATAAATTAAAACAATTATCCATTATTTAACCCTAAACACACGCACTGGAATAAATTCCACTTCAGGCACAAATTTGCTACCAATAAAACGCGAAATTGAAACTCTGCATACAGTTCAGTAAGCATCCCCCTTATAGAATAGTCAAGATCCACAGTTTTTTTCACACTTTTCTTGCCGCCTATAAGTTTTTTTCATTGTCTGGGGTGCGTTCAACCCCATGCGTGCGGCTATGTCCAGTAGACACATTTTTATGATTATTTTCCTTATTTATTTTATTATATTTTTATTCTGTTTATTTTTAAATTATACTCCTGATAAATCTTTAATGGTTTTATTATAAAAATAAAGTCGTTTCATGCAATGATTAAAAGTTTACGCGACAAGGAACTATACTACGGAACCTGTTTGACATATCGGTCTTTACCATAAGTCTAGATACAATTACGTTCACTGTACTATATCAATATTAAAACTGCATTTCTGCAGGATGAACAAAATCCCTTCAGGAAATAAATTAATAAAATCATTATAAACCTACAAATAAGTTTTAATCTTCATATAGTACAAGTTTCTAAATTGTGTTTAAATAAATATATAAGTAAAACAGAATAAATGTGTTATTCCACACCAAATAGTATTGTGAGAATAAGGCCGTGAGTGAATGGTCAAGCAGAGAAAGAAGATTCTCTTTTGTGTGCAAAAGGCATTTGAACAAATAGGTTCCCTCTTTGACTGAGAAATAACTGATCCCATAAATATTCTTGGCATGTGGTTGTGACGTTTTTACCTACCTTTCAGGTCAATCACCTTATATACTTGACTTCTGGAAAGTGGAGCCAAGTTCGTCTGAATAGATAGAAAAAAATCTGACGACGAAGGAGCTCAAAAAACAATTTGTTTATGATTTTGAGATCAAAGACACCTATATTTATAGTACGAAATACAGTGTTGTCCATGTAAATTGTCATATCCATCGTCTCATAAATTGTATAACTTTTTAAAATAATTTATAATAATATTTAAAAACTTTATGACGTTTCTAACAGATATCGTTTGTTCAAAACAGACACGAGTAGGTAATTAATTTAAATCTTAATCGTTTTGATAAGTAATAAATATTTCAATACTATGAAAAACATTATTATGAGATAAATTTGATTTTTTTTATTTGTTTACATTGGACCTGTAAAAGAATTTTTAGACAATTGAATATTTTACTTCAGTAAATAATGTAAAATATTTGTACCTGTATTAGCTTAAACGTAAGTGATAATAACTTTTTTAGTTTGATTCTGTGATACATTTTGTGAAATACAATATACAATAATCTGATCTCCCATTGTATTTATTTAAACAAATGTCATTATATTCTTCTTCTACGAAAAAGAAAATATGTTCATAATAACGATTGAAATGACATTGGTGTTCATATTTTTTTTTATTTTTATAATATTTGATAGTTATTTCACAAGGTTAATATTATTATAATTCTTAAGTTGAGATTCCACTTTCCACTGCATTACTTGAAGTACACATACTGTAAGGCTTTACTGATACTTAAAGGTTACGGTATAATAAAGTATGTTTTCGTCTCTTCTGTTGTATAAACCTCTTTTCCCATAACTGTCAGTGTTCCGCAGCTGCTCGGCATAATAAGATTGCCGTCCTGTAATCTTTTATAAGATTTATGGAGCAGTGAGAATGTAATTTCAAAAATTTTTTTATATGTTTTGCACGTAAAAACATTGCATCTTTAGCTCTGTAGAGGAGATATAGACATTTGTATGTCTATGTTAATATGAAATCTTTACGCGTATTCAATAAAGATTTTTTTAAACATTAAATGTTATGAGAATGTTCTTAGTTTTTAATACAAATTTTCACAGGAATCGTATGAGTGTTATTTAATAACACCTATAAATTTCCATTTCTCAGTAAACATATTTAAATTGTATATGGAGAATTTTAATTTATTAAAATATTGTTACATGTATTATAATTTAGGTATAATTTTATTACAAATACGGTGGGTAACAACGTGTGTTTACATTTGAATACCATTACAGAACTTTCATACACGTGTGTTGTCTGTTACTATCCTGGAGCTTCCTTCTCTTGTGCAAATAATTTACGAAGATTATGGCATACAATGGAGTATATATATATATATATATATATATATATATATATATATATATACTATTTATATGTATATATATAGCCTTATACTTATTTAATTTCCTCAAAATTGCGGGAGCGTTTTATATTTAGATTATCGGGACCGTATAGCTCATTAGATCTTAGCAAACATAAAACATATAATTTGAAAATTTAATTAAGTAAAAGTGAGTTTTATAAAATACATCTGAAACTATAGAACATATGTAAGTAGGATCTATCTTTAGTTGTATAATAATTATGTGCAGTGTCTTATATATTATTTAAAGTGTAAATTTATAAACTCAACTTTTAGGTTTACACCACTTCAAACCCAAAAGTATATGAACAGCATCCAAATGACATTCCATCGCCAGCTTAACTTTTAAAACCCTTTGTTGCCTTGAAAATGGCAGAAGAACGTTATCTAGTATGGATAAAAGTATAATTATTAGCAATTTTTATGTTGCATGCTTTTAATACATATATGTAAAGATTAGGATATTTATTATAATATACATTTCTTTCTCTACTAGATTTTACTACACATTAAAATCTATTGCAAACTATTAAATTATAAATATGAAAAGTATCTTGATCCTTATGCTGTAGAATTTGCTGCCAACAGAAATGTGTATTATGCCCCCGATGTTCTGAATTAACTTTTCTAACTAAAATGATATGTTGACCGTATGATTCGACTATTTAAGACAAATTTATAATATTTTAATAATTTTAGAATGGAGTATTTAAATCATTTTCGAATCTAATTTTATATTAGCGCTTTAACAATGTATTGAATTTAATGAAACTACAGAGGCTAATGTACTAATAGTAATAATGTAACAGCGCAGTATTAGCTAAACCGACATGACATATATATATATATATATATATATATATATATATATATATATATATATATATATCTGTTGGCAGTAATATATGGAAGTTAAGTCAGATTTTTGAATACCAAGCTTTATTTATGCCACATTTAGTATGAAGTGTTACCATTACATAAAATGTAATTCATATTACTGTGTTTTAAAGTACCGAAAAATAAAGTTTTGTCAATTTTCTGTCCCTAAACTCGATCTAAAACTAAAACATTTGGTTACAAATCAGCTAATATATTTGATATACTAGTGTACCTGTTTTAAATAGTGAATATTACCTTAACAGAATGTGTTTGTAAATAAACCTTACTAGAAGTTTATTTTATTTTAATTTACCAAATAATACATTACCCTTTTAATTATTTAGTATTAACTCTATATAAAAGTAGCCCTAAAACAAAAGCTAATACTTAGTTATGTGTTAATTATTTAATATATATTCTAGAATACAATGTTACGACTTAGTGTACATTTGAATGAGAACAGTAGGTACGAGTATACAGGTGTATGTACACCAATAGCTGTAACCCAATCTAAAGTTCTAATCAACATGGTGAAAATGAAATCCAGCTGAACTCTATTTAAACGAGTATAATAATAATCCCCGTCTATCCCCTCTAAACATTAAATATTTGTAAATTATTATATTGGTTTTTATAAGAAATATGAGTACTGCAAGATATTTAATACCCAGCAAATGTTGCATAGTAACACAGTTGCCGTATAATCTTGTCACAAGAGACGTTTTAAATGCTAATACTCGGCTAAGCTCACACGTTTTGTTCTGTCTTTTACTCTGAAAGTGGGTTAACTGGTTAACTGGCTTCTTCGTATGTTTCTTCTCAGATCTAACTCACAGGCTGTGTTTATTTGAAGTAATCAGTAGTCAGGTGTTGAATATTTTTTAATGATCTTTACTACCGGGACTAATAATTTTCTTAACTAGAACGTAGATGCAAAATCCAAAGAACATATATTTGATGAACTAAGTTAATCTTTTCTAATTAAGAGTATTGTTAAATGACTCTAACACACAGAGAACATTTATTCCTAGCATATCTAAGTCAACAGATTTTTGTCCATTTCAACGATATAATATTATTAGTTATTTTTGAAGCGAGAAACGTTACAAAATAAGACATTTTTATTTTAAAATATAATACTATAAATAATATAAATAGAATAGAATATATTCACGTACATCAATCCTTATATAGCAATAATAGATGCATGATTGTAAGATAGTTCAGTTGATATTCATTAATGCATTTTAGTTTAGAAACTAAATTCTCATCTACAACATAATATAAGACGAACTGAAAGTTTTAAAATGAGTGTATTTTTATTTACTAGATATTACAACAATAAACGACAATTCATCTAAAATACATTTTAAAGTAACACAGTAAAAATACCTATTGTTCTAGATTGAATACATGTATTCCTGACCACTTTACAGCCCGTTGTTGCATTTCACATAATTGAAATTCAAGCTTGTTTTATTCCTAAACACTGTCATTATAGAGGAGTACTCATTGTTACAGGTTTATTTCCATAAAACATCTGCTGGATAGAGGCTCTTTCCGCAGTATTATTTCTTATTTCAATAGTCATATTGAGTCTGATAGAAAGTGTGCACAGTCAAAAAATCAGGATAGGATAATAAATAGAACAGATCAGAAGTAGATTAAAAGATTTCCTGCTCTTATAGATAATTAACGCAGAGTGCATCACTATTCTCTATTCGGCCACATTCCTCCAGCCATTTTAAGGGTACTACAGGAATACACAAGAACTTACTACAAATCGAGCTGTACAGAGAAATAAGTGGATATTTCACAGTCAGTGAACGATAACAGACTGAGTACATTGAATATATTTGAAGTGTAGCATGTCAGCCACAGTAACTGAAGTATATTTCCCTGGTTTCTGTCCAAGAGAATGTTTCCGCAGTACACAAGGACCTGGCGTAAAGAGCTTTAAAAATGACAGCAAAGAGTAGATTGTTAGTGAAAACCAGTTAGTTACAATGTATAAAGTACTTAAAATACATATTATAGGTATCATAAAAGATTGAGTTACTGAAATACATTTCCTTGATTGTAGGAATTGTAGATTGTAGGAAATACAATATCCGCGAAAATAAACAAAGAAGCAGTGGTGCCTGGTGTACTTCATGTTTATTTGAAATGCTTATTTAGAAATTGAACTACATAGTTATATTAATTGCTGAATGAATTTTATTACTATCTCAATTAAATCTAAATATTATTATTCGTTAGGCTTTAGGTTTTTCACTTTGTTATGTTTAATTTTAATATTAAAGCTAAAATACCTAATTATTAGAATTTTGATTGTGTTCTGTTTGTATGAATGAGTACTTCGTTTGTATTTTCTTATTCATATGAAACCCAAGTCGAGGAATAAAGTCATATTATATATTTAAAATGTAATCGTACTGAAATTTTTTTCATTAACATTAATTATAATATTTAATTTCTTTTTAATGTTTTAACACCAAGAAGGAAATTGAAGAGGAAAAACTATTTAATAATATAATGTTTTGCAACTACAATACTATCTTACATTTTAAACACAAAACAGAAGACGTTAAGTATATTACTATTTTCTATGCACTATCGTTACTATTTTTCACATCGTGATGAAACTATGTGATAAATATTAAATATAGGATATGAGGTTACTTAAAGTTTTATAGATATTATAATTTAACCAAACTAAAATATTAAGGTCCTTTTTGTTTTAAAAAACCTAGAAAACTTTTTTAAGTTTATACAAACCTTTGATTTGTGGCAAAATGTATTATTCATAATGTTATTTTTATTAAATATACTGTTAATATTGATAACTTCATGACCGATATTTTGTTCCTAATTTAATTTCTAGGTGAGGTATTAACGCCGAGTGTTTATGTTAAATACTTTTCAAAAGCTTTTTACTTTTCAGGATAATATTAAACAAAAGCTATTAGGTTATTTAACAATACATTTATTTCCCTCTAATGCGTTACTAATCACATTGTAATAAAACACAATAAACAAGGTACATCATATGTTTATATGCCACTGTGTGTGATGATACATAAATATATATATATATATATATATATATATATATATATATATATATATATATATATATTTATTTATTATTTTAAGTTATCTAAGTGCAGTAAGTACTAAATGAAAGTATTTACATATTGTAATAGTTGTGATGAAACCATTCATAATAATATGTTTTTCAATATTTACAACACAGTATTTGTTACTGCATTGAAATACTTACATTTCATTCCTTAAGTTTTTAATTTATAACAGTAAGTGGATTCAGATTTATATCGTAAACAAAATATATATGATTGAATGAAAACTTACATGAAACTGTGTATATGACGCTTGAAGATATAAAACAAAAGCGTAACTACAAATAAAATTCCAAATGTCAATTAGATGATAGTTTCATCATAGTCCTTATCACCCTAACAAAACATTTATACTTAAGGCGAAAGAACTATTGTAACGCTGAGATTGGTTCCCTATAACTTTTTCACACTAGCTGTAAAAGCAATGAAGTCTTAATTTATCTTTGCAAGACATCCTCCAAGTCAATCTGCAATATTGGCTTCTTCCCAGTAGCTTGATAATTAAATTTCGGTTCTATTAATGATATTTTAACATTCACTTAGCTACTTGAATTAAGCTGTGTTTTTATTATTTATACCTTACTTTATAAACCATGAGACTTTCCAAATAGTTATATTGTTAGAATGTAAACAGTATATTAGACTGTAGTTTTTAATTTTGGCTATAACTGTAAAACCTGTATTAATCATCTCCGGTATTATTAGATACATTAATTGCCTATAATTTGAATGCAACTCACATTTTTGTTCATAAAAAAAATTAAATTAAAAATAGTATGTTACTTTAAATCAATGGAACATAGTTAGCTGAGGGTTAGCAAAGCCTGCCACTTGGGAAGCTGTAAACATTTCCGTGTGTGTTATGTCTGTATTTCCGTACTATATCTTGAGAAAGAAGAAGCACTTACCTATTATTGTACTTGAAATGTTCCACAAAGCTTAATTTCTATGAATACAATATGAGTCTGATGTTGGTGCTTGTCATTCCATGGGTTAGGCTGAGCGTTAGTGGACATTTCAATTAGTCTTTTGGATCATATATGATAGAAATGAGAGTAAATAAATTTGAAAATTAAATAAGTACAAATATATCAATTAGACAGCACAACTAAACATATACGTAAAATATGATCATTTTGCAAATTTGTGCGAAGACTTTTTTTATTTAAAATATTATAAAAACCTATCATATTGTAAAAATATTAGAATTTATCATTTAACAAGATATGTCGAGAAATAACTTACCTGTACACTTTACATTTGGCATTAAGTTTAACTGGAAGGCTATCTATAAATACACTGGCAACATTTCCAAATATTTTGCAGTTTATTACCGAAGTAGGCTTCACATATATGTATTATTTATAACAAAAACTAAATTTACACCAAAAACCATGAATAAACTACACAGAACCCCATTATCCATTGCTTTAATAATTGATATTTCCTCGGATTTCTCCTAATATAGTTCGATTCTTAATAGAATTGTCAGAGCATAATAATTAATTTTTTATTATTTAAGCAATTTGGATTAGTAGAGGGAAATTTGAATTATTATTGTAACTTGAGGATCACAAAACACTTTTCTTTATACGTAAATCTAAAATTGATTATTATATTGGAATATATTTGAGTGACTATCAGTTATCTTAGAAGGGTTAAACATGTTAATAGTTGCTCTGTTTTATAGGGAACAGCAAATAACGTGCGGAGCCGCGTGTAACTGATAGTTATGTAATAGATTTCTACTGGTAAGATTTAGTTCCTTTTCATATTACCTTTCCTTACTTAAAAAGTGTAAACGGCATTTACAAGTAATATTTCGCATACACATTCTATATCCCGAATGAAATATTAAGGATTTTAATACTCTGACACAGTGGTATACTAATTAAAACGTAATAATGGACTATTTTATACAATATACTGGTATTGAATAATCTTATATGCACTATTTGTATAAATACATGTAAACATTCAATAGAAGAACTATATTGAACTTGAGAATTAATATTAGCTTTGTAAATTTCAGGTACCGGTTAGAGGACTTGTATCATTTATACAATAGTATACACAACACATATCAACTAAAAAGAATGTGTTATATTCGTAAAGATTATCAAATTAGATTACTTTGAGATTATATAGTGATCGATAGTTACATCGAGATAGTGTTAATCGAATATAGATTAATGATTTTTGTAACAAAGTAGTAATATAAGTGAGGGTGATACTTAACTAAGTAAGGCATGTCTATGTGTTCTTAGTTAAGTCACATTCGAAGATGGCAAACTTATGGACTAAATAAATGCCCTACATAGCAATGATTTAGGGCTGATTGGAACATGAACATTATTGTGTTCACGATTAAGACAATCCTATTAGGATATTACTAATAATCCTTACCCCTATTGTGGGTATATGATAATAGTGCCCTCTGAGACACATCTGATACATAGAGTGCAATAAGATCAAGCTATTCATAGTTTCAATCTACTTTAGCCTTATAACAGTAATAGTTAGCTGATTATAATAATGGTAATGCTGTTGATTAATTATTTTTCAACAATATTTTTCCCAAAACATCAATCAATATCAACCACTGTTGGACGAATGACTGCTAAATAATTAAACTTTCAACCCTATACTACTTTATCTAATAATAATAATATAATGTTTTTTTGATTGAGCTTTATTCACACAAAATAAAATACAGTATCTTTACTGTAATACCAGTCAAGGATTACATGACATTTTCTATTTACCGTTAAGTTAACGTAAGTAATTAAGTTCATACTATTTCAAAAAATATTCAACAAATTGCTTTATCTGTGATGCAGTGATATTCGCGGTATTAGCATGTCTCAGTTTTAGTCTGTATTTTATATTATACAACATGAAGGAGAATTTCTGAACACTGATAGATGTTTAAAACTTATTCAAACTTGGAAATATAAATTTAATTCTGGCGTAAGGATGTTCTGCAAAAATTAAGTTTAAGAAATTTTTAGTCATAATATTCCTTGTTAAAATTATGTGTTTGTATCTAATTGCTTTTGCAATTATTAGCCTTCTCAATGATAAAATGTTTATTATTATTTTCGTATAAAATGTTTTATATAGCATACTTTTATATGAGTTTAAGTTTGAATATGTGCATTTATAATGCCTACTTACAAAATAGTAAGATATAATAAGGACACCAAATCACAGGGAATACAAAGTACCGTATAGATGACCGCGGTCCGTATATTTTGTATGAGCTACGACTATTCAGCTGGGTTAGTTTAAAGCATTTAGCGCTCGCATATTGAATTTACATCTGGGTAGTGTTTATTTCTGCACGTGACACTAGAGGTATGCATGTAAACATTTTACATTCTGTATGCGTGTGTCCTGAATACCATATGCCAACATTTTAACATGATAAACAATCAAATTATACCATGCAGTAATGTCGCAACTGCATACTACATACTAGAAACTTATGCTCAAGGATTAAGTTTTACATGACTTCAAATATTTATGTTACTTGTACGAACAAGTATTCATACATTTATCTACATTCAGGAGCTTTGACTAAAAATATAATTATAATATAAATAATTAAACAACAATGTTTAAGTATATAGAAAGTTACGTAATGACGAGACATCAAAAGTGTATCTTAATATCGTTTAATATAAGAAGTGCAGATAAATATACCTCAAGCGAAATTTGCAAGGCAATAAAATTGATAGAATATGCTAGTTATATAAACCATGATATGCTTTTATAACGGAAGTGTTGATTATTAAGGACTAATGTCAAGTTGTCCAAAGTTGTGTATGGCATGGAATAATCAATTCATGATAGTATTCAAGTTTCAAAAATAATTGATCAACATTATCGCTCAGGTTAAATTTAGAAAATCGTGGAGGGAACCTCCGAAATTCACAACTGTTGATGCTGCCAGTTTCTATATCTTTGTTTGTTTGTATTGATGCGCAATGCCGAATGGCCGACATTTAACTGAGTATGAGACTAGAGGAAGAAATAACTACCGAACTGGAAGAAATAGAACTGTTTATGAACGTACAGACATGTGTCCGTTTTGTTAAAAAGAATTGTCAAAATAAGAAAGTGCGAGACTTTGTGAGTGACTGCAACCGGACTCCAGAACGGCTCCGATGTCTAAGGAAAGCCATGGATGGTCTTAGACAGAGACTACGCGATGAGTCCACCAAAGAGAGACAGCGTAGTTACATCAGACGTTAGTTACAAGGCCACTAAACACCACGCAAGTTAATGATTTTACCCTGAACTGTTACCATTGAATTGTTACCATGAAGATAACCTGGATTCTTATACTGAATATTAAAAACTACATCCTACTTTACTGGGAATGTTTTAAATAATATACATAATTTGTAGTATAATACAAGATCATATAAAAAATATCTATGCTGATTATACGACTAATAAATATTTATAAATTATCAGAAATAGTCTTTAATATTATAGACTTAAAAATATTTTTAAATATTAATTTACTTTGCTACGTGATACTGTACTGTAGTTATTCATACAACCGGTATTAATCTTTGCTTATTCATAACTATGTCTATATAATATTTATATCATAATAATGTTCTGTTTTCAATCAGAGGACTCACTAGTTTTAGCTTTCAGTTTCTGTCCGTTACAAATGTAGAAAGGCACAAATATTTAACTTGGTCGGTATACGAGTGAGCCCACTTTCCAATATTGCACATGTCAGGTGACACTGACAGTTGATGGATGTGAAGTTGAGCTATTCATATTTCACTTCACCTGTCACAAAAGTGTACAGTTCGTTATTGTAAATTTGAAAATAAAAATAGCTTTAAAATAATAACGATTTATGTTAGTAAATCTTATTATTCGAGGAGCTAAACAATGTTATTTCAAGTTTTATACATGATATAAAGAGAAAGCACTACACACCTGCATATGTGAAATTTTGAATGAAGCATCATTTGCATTATAGAAAAATCGAGATGGTGATACTGCATGACACATAGTATTCCTTTTTGTATGTTTATTTCTCTGTCTATTTACCTGCTTGTGTGTTTCACAATGGATAACTTAGAAACGAATCAAGCACTGGACGTGAAGTTTGCTCAACAGCTTAGTTTCTACCTAGGCAACGCCATACCTTAATGAGCACCATTTGGCATGTGACTTAATGTTTATCTTTCCTAACTCTCCCCTGGATATATCGGGAATTATTTCATTTGCAAGATTTGAAAATGTTTTATATTAAACTTAATGTGAAGCCTATGACTTCAAGTAAAATTTCTATTCTGCCTGCCAAGAGTCAGTAAATGTTTATTTTCTTACTGATTAGTTGCTTGTCTGCCAGATGTATGAATAAATAAATAAGCCATATGCTTTAAATTCTGAACCTAACTTCAGAAAATCGTGTTACGTGACTTTCAGTCTCATCTTGTAGTTTGTTATGTATTGTGGCAGTGTCTAGAAATTCTAGTTGACCACTTGCCGTTATATAAAAGCGTACATGTGCTATCGCCAGCGTTCATGATTTTGTTGTGTGTTTTGTAAAATTTTGTTTTATTTATTTGTTGTGTACTCAAAAAAGGAAGGACATTAGACAGTCAATAAGAATGAACGCCACCGATAAAAGAAATACTTTCAAGTCTGAAAATGAGACTACATTTTGTCGTTGCTCAATTACTCTTTCTTGCCCTACAACTGAACATTCAAAGTTGTGCCGTTGATACTCTGTATTAAGAGTACTGTGTATTTTATATGAAAATAAGTGCAGATTTCTTATAATTAGTGTTTATTGTTATACAAGTTGACATGAACCGTATTTTTACTATAATAAATGCATTAACTTAATTAAATAATAATCCTCCCAAAGAGCCTAGAACGCGTTATTTTTAGACGTTCGTTGACAAAAATATTAGGTGTGAAGCTTATGACACCTCCACTTTCCTTAGCCTACCTCTACACATATAAATGTTACGCTTCTTTTGTAGGACATGCAACTGTACAGTTACATCCCATGTATTTATTGACACATAAATGGATACATCCCAATCAATTATCTGTTGTATTCTATTTCTCAATATATATTTTATATATAATATACCATAAAACTATATTATAATAACTATATTTGCTTCACAGAACTAAATGTAATTCCATTATTATTATTTGGGTACTAAATATTTACTTTCTTGTATTAAAATATTAAATTCAAGAAACTACCGTTCTTCATGAATGTGACATCTATCATACGTAGCACAATGACTATATTTTTTATGTTTTAATAGAACTATATTATGCTTATAACACATTTTTGTAGATTGGCCCTATCTGGTTTACTCCAGTTCAGGCTCTGCTGTATAAAGTAAAACTTTGAAGAGCTTAACATCCAATATAAACGTTAAAGCCATTCCAATTCTTCTAAATAGTTTGGATAGTGACTCTGGTCTGCTTTATTGAATGTACGAGTATATGTTTAATCTAACTAACAGTGCCATGGTATAAAGTTATATATCTTACTGCAATATTCCATATTCAATTTAAAATATACGATTATTTACCAAATTTTGTCATTGTACTTGATTACCGTGTTCTGAATATATATGTTTTAAGGTTTATATTCAAGCTTTATACAATAAATCCTCCTACTATGAAGGCTATGGGATTTTCCAGCCATCTGCTCACGTACAGTGGTATAATAAAACAATAATGTTTTGAGATATACTATGTGACATGGTACATAAGGGACATTTTACGTAATTATCTAAACGAAAGTTTAATATACATAAAATAATATAGCTTCGTGTGACTTAGACAGGATTACGTCACACTGTCAAAATGAAATTACTCAATTTACGCTGTATTCATACTTGCTTATGAAACGCCGCGCCTCCATGTATGCTGTTACTATTACCAAACCTGAATTTGAATAATATCTGGGGCGAGAAACTTGATCCGTTTGCTCCTAATGGGGTGCTAGACCAAGTAACTGGTATTACGCAATTAGTGCTGCAATTACAGGGTGCATTAACTTACAAATTTGTGGTTACAAGCGCTTGGTTGCTTGCAGTTGCCCCGAGTATCTCGGGACTGGTTACAACGATCTTCAATCATTGAGGGACGATCTTTAAATAACAAATTTTGATGAAGAGGTCTAATTTAAAGTACTTTTAGTGTTATTATATTGTGAGGGCAATGAAATTTACATAGTGCATTAAAACAGCGCATTTGAATATAAGTTTACTATATATTTCTATATATAAAGTCTACAGTTGAAACCTCTCTGGATACATTATATTTTATATGGCACATGATATTTTATAATTCTTTCATTGAGTTAGATTACATATCAATGTTTATATGCAATGATATTTCTATTGAGCTATGAAGGCCGCGAGAACGCAAGTAGCAAACCACTGAAAGCAAATCTTTTCACCGATTTTAAATTCTATTATTAATCTTTTGCTACTCTTAATAAAATTGTACACTTAAAGTCACCACAAGGTGATATATTATTTTTGTGGTGGTTAGACTACATATTGTGTTATTATGTTTTAAAAGCTCATATGAATAAAGTATCATTTTGCCATTAAGTTTACCCTTGAGACTAATGTAAAAATATTCGCTGACGCTCAGCCAAATCCCATAGTTTAACGTGCATCAACGCACTCGAACTCAGTGTTGTCTATATAGAAATGTAGCTTAATAAACAATTTTAAATGTATTAATTTGTTCGTTTATGAGACATGGGGTGTAGGGACAGACGTATTGATAAGCAGATACAACGACAGATATTTGTAGGGCCCTTCAAGTGATAGGTTTCACTCATGTTCATCAATAAATAGACGGCATAATCTTGAAGAAATACGTCAAAGTAATGTTTTGGATTGTCACAGTATGTTTTCATCGGAGGAACTGTGTTACTTTATCAAGATGATCTAAGACCTAGTACTAATCAAGGGTGGTGAGTTAAGGCACATATTGTGAATGGATAACGAGACCTTTTTACAAAGCAGCCACGTGTACAAGTATAGCGCTTTGTTATCATTCTCAGTATTTATTCTAAATCTTGTGCTCGTTAATGGTATGTTAAGAGAGAATTGAATAAGCTCATTTTATCTACACTTGCATTTACACGGTATGGCTGTCACTAATTAAGTTTAAGATTATGATCTTTATAACGCTAATGGTCACCTCGGTAACGTATACTTTATTTTCCTAGCTTTCAAGCTTAATACCTAAATCTATGCGTGGTTTTCACTAAAGCTTGTAAAAATAATATATAATTTTAATTGAAATAAATTTTATTTACTTATTATATTTAGGATTCTTGCTGTGAGGTATGATTATTCTTGTTCCGGTGAACTGATTCACTACAATAACGCATTTCAGATGAATGGAATATTGTGCTTATACAAAGATAGAGGTGAAATTGTAATGATCGTAAACTGACACGTAGGTGGTCGTATTATTACAATGTATACAATAAAGTAGCTGTGGATAGAGACGCTCATAGTTCTACTGATAGAACTACTGAACTGATAGATTTATACCCTTTATTGAAGAGGCAAACAATATGTGCTTCATCAAATACCAAATTACAAAAAAAATTAAGTATATTGAGTTATTTTCACTTTATAAAACAGTTAATATATTTGATAACTGTTCGTTAGTATTAATTCTACTTTATAATAGAAACTTTTGTACTTTGAACTGAACTTCGTGGTCACATTCCCAGCACTACACTCTGAATGAATTTCTCTCAGAGGTAACAGTTTATGTGAGTTTGGGCACTACTTTCTAACCGGCGGGAGCAATCGTTTTGTCATATTACTTTTAATAGTTAACGTGGAACAAGGTAAAAAAGAGAGTTAGAGAAACTTTACCAAAAGGGGCGGTAATATACCTTATAATCTGTGTGATTTGATTATGAAATTTAAATTTCGGTTTAACGATGCATTCTGAGGCCGGTAAGTTCTCCATAAGGGAAGGCTATATTATTAACCAAAAGAAATTTGTATTAGTAAAATTCTTCATGGTGGACGCTCCAGGGGGTAATACGTATCCAAAGGGCGATAATTCGCTGTATACGATAGAATACCCAGTTTCTGCAAACTTTTCTTCAGATTTTAAGTGACAACTTATTGCAAAACAGTGTGCAGAATGGAACTCTAGCCAAAGAAAAAACGCTTTATTATGTTACCCAGGGATAAATTCTGGGCCCATTTTTTTCATTTACGTCAACAGGTCGATTTGATGAATTTAAAATGGATAGTTGGTTCAATATGTGGAAGATACGACTCTCTGTGTTAGATCAAAAACGAAAAGTATATTCAGATGAAATCCTATATTGGACTAAACTCATGTATTTAGCACTTTTCAAAAATAAATCTGAAAAAACTTTGATAAGACATACGTAATCAAATTTTACCTCTGTCATCAAGAAGACAAAAACTGACCAATTGTGATGGTATCATAGTCGAAGATGAATCCACCAAGTTTCTAGTGAAGCACCTAGACCAGAGGGACTGACCAGGAGTGATCACATCGACAGTGTTTGCTCAAAGGTCGCCTCAGGCAATTATATATGTTAAGTAATTTATCAACGTTCTTTAAATATGCTATTGTAAATCCCTTTAAATGCACTGAAAAAGCCTAATTTGGCCTACGGTTAGAGATTATGTGGCAGCTGTTCTTAATATTATTCTTATAGAATATTTAAAACACGAAAGAAAGCTTTCAAAATAATTTTTAAACTATAACCTAGAGAGTCTTTGTAACATTGCCTTCGAGAAGCTTGGGTTTTTGACCTTACACAGATTTTCAACTCTTTATGTAACCCTATATTGCCGATTAAAATTAAACTGGTTCTGGGCAGGTACGCTCATCTGTACTATATTAGAGACGGAGACAACTTCAGTACAAAACAGTATAAAATGACTGTATTCGAACGGTTGTAGTCTCTAGTTCGAGCTAAGATAATGAAAATATTTTGGAGAACTCAAATGAATCAATGAACCCAAACAATGCAAATATCGGTTAATACAATTTTGGTTGTAAAAGGAATTTTCCATTTTAGATGAGTTTACAGTGGGTTACTGGGTTGAAAATTTTCATTTTAACAATGTTTTATTTCTTCTTTTCAGACATCCAAAATCATGCAAAATGAAAATAAAGTGTTAGGTTTTTACGTTACGTTGTTACGTGGAATGTACTGTGCATATGGTACATTAAGATATGTTAAGTTAAACATATATAATAATTATTATTGAATAAAATTTTGAATACAATTCTGCAATTGTTTTATTGCAATAAAAACTATTATTATTAGTATTTAAAATGAACTGCAGAACGCTTTTTTGAGCTATAATCTTACTTCATTTTCTCTGATAAAATTGGTTATCAATAATTTTTAACTAAGTGAATATAAATTACAATCTTAGGATATGTATTTAAACTTAATCTCATATCAGTGAAACATTGAGAACCACAACAAACGTAAGCGGAAATAATATAGCACATTCCTGTTTCCGGCTTTCCTCATCTGGAATTCCAGAGCTCTCTTTTACTGCATATCCCGTTTTCCACAACAAATTCTTCCGTTTAATTACTAATCCTTAAGTTGGGGGACGATCAGCTGAAATAGAAGCTGAAATTGTTTAACTTATTCCCTAATGTAATCTATATGATTGGATCCCAACTACTGTATATTTCCTCACTACAAAAACCACGTTTCAATTTACAACTAACATAAACACCCCAGTACAATATATATTTTCGTACTTGTATTTAATGTTTTTTGTTTCTATTTTAACCTACACGTTTTAGTACTTAAAAAGCAGCTCAATAATTACTCATTAATATATAGTATTATATACAAATGTTTTGGTGCCATTAAAAAAATATATTCCCATGGTTTAAATGTTTTCGAAAAACGAAATTGCCTGCGAAACTGCAGACAAATGTTAGTATTTGATTTAAACATAAATATTGCTCCATTTGTCTTTTATCTACAGCAAAAACGTGTGACAGTGTGAAATTAGGGCCTCATATTCAAAGAACAAAGGAAGTGGATTATATTTAAGCACTCCTTTAAATACTTTGTGAGGAGTATAACCACTCAATGATGAAAACATTAAAGCTCTGCTTCTACGGTTTAAACTAGATAGAACATATAACACCAAAACTATTTATTTTAATATGGGAGTTCGAAACTGTCAAAAACAATAAAAAGATAACTGTTATATTATCAGACTTATGTACTTTTGTAACTAATATTTAGATATAGACATGTAATATGTTCTTGAATTATTACATGGTTCTAAGTTCATCAATGTACTAATTCCTTCATAAAATAGGGTTGTGATTGCTAAACTATTATTGTTGTACAGTTCACTACATTATTGCAAACAGAAAGAGAAAAACTTAGTTTAAATTAAACTCGTTATTTGTCTAGACTTGAATATAAAACTAGAGTTGTAACGTAAAATAGAATTGCGTCATTTATTTTTACATTATTCTATAACATCTCAACCAACGAAGTATTTTATTGAACACCAGTATTAATTTAAAAAGTATGTATATTTTTGGGCGTCAACGCATGACTGAACAGTTATTGTAAATGTACATTCAACAGGCAGATAGAACCTGCTTAATACGTTGGAATTGAGTTAAATGGATTTGATTGAAATGTTTTATCATGCATTCACTTTATGTTGTTTTCGCGACATGAATATGCCTTCTGTTCATTACATAATCACACTATATTACACCATATTATTTTTTATTGTTTTAAGTAAACTAAGTAGGTCGATACGTAACATATAAAAGTAAAAAAATAAGGTTTCACATATAAAAATTTAATAATATTGAGCACAAACTGCTGAAATTACATATATACACTTGTTTAAATTCAAATAACCAATAATTATAAAATTTTATAAACAAGTCACACAAAAAGAAGCTACAGTTTAGGCTCACATTTAAACTTTGACTTTGATTATGTGTCAGTCTATGAAATTTTGTTGCAAATAGTGCAAAATGTATTGCTATTTAAATTGTTGCAGTCGTGCTTTACCTAGTAGCAAGAAAAAAATAATTGTAAATATATTACAGAAAACTACTGAACACACATTAAATTCAGTAACCAGTGGCGATAAGAACCACCACAAGCATACACAATATTAAAAAATTAAATGCATACAAATGAATTAATGACGCTAATGATGTAGTGTAGCGTGTAATGTGTATTTCGCAAAATAACCGAATGAAGCAAATACGGGCCTAACTGCTGGTTAAATGGATAACCGCTGAGCGATATAATTGTCCTTGCAGGCTGCCCGTATCCCGGTCATTGGTAGTGGTTCAGAAGTTACCTTTCAGCTGTTGGACCCCAGGTGAATTAGAAAGGTCTTCTTATCCTGTACTTCACCTTGTAAAATACGTCATAATTTAGTTTATTTTTTACCTTTTTTTAGTAATAACACATTTATATTAATTAAAGTTATTTTCTATGATATATATATATATATATATATATATATATATATATATATATATATATATATATATATTACACCATCGATTGCCGGTCTGTTCTCTGAAAATTAAAAGACTGTAAAATAATTTAAAACTACTACACGAAAGTTTTAATACAGACATACCAGTCTGTCCCTATGTATATTATCTACTTTCTTTACATTGTGATCACGTACAGTTAATAATGGTCAAGGTGAATTAATCAATAGATACAACACCAAACACAAGTTAAAAGTAGCCACATTTATATTCAAACTCAAACTTTTTTGTAAAACCGTTCACTGAATTTGAAATCGTCATTGGATAAACTAAAAAAACTTATCTTACTATCTTTTGAGAGGAAGTTGCTTTCATTCAATTTGTCAACTGTAAGTGCCCGGAGGTCTGAGACAGTCGCAGCTCTTGACAGTAACTTTCTGTACTCCTTGCATAATGAGAGGTTTTCTTCAAGAAACAAATACAAGTATAACAGTAATTTTATGTTATTCAATCACTGATATTTTCGCTTTACTATATAACAAATTTACTATGTAAAATAAAGACATAAATATCATTGTAAACATTTCTTCTCACAGGTAAACTATTGGATAAGAGTATTATGTTATAAAACTATATTTTAACATTAATAAGAAAAATGGTATTTATTTGACCCATAATGTTCGTGTTTTTTGTAATGACATTCAGTATGCGTTATGTTACAATATTATGGTTTCCATGCAGCTACGCACTCCACTCAATTTAGTAGTATTTGAACGTAAATAATAACTTCTAGTTCTAGTGATTTCTAGTCGAAAATTTTATTAAATTTTACTTTTAACACTTTGCATATGTTTACAATAAATCAAATGGGACAAATAGAGAAAAATATATCAATGATGACATTTTTAAAAATAGGTATAGATTCTTTAAATGGATTATTATCATTATACCGTATATACATAAATCCAAAGAAGAATACTATATTAAATTTACTTTAACTAGTGGTATCCATAAGGACTTCTGACAGCAAGAATCTGGACTTTATTCTCCATATGGACAGACATAACTAAACTATTTGTGTAATCGCCCATTCCTCTTCTGCTCGCCACCATTTTGCGTCGACAGTAAGGGTGGTTTACTGTTTAAAAATATATCAGTTTAATTAAAACTAATATAAATAATGGACAACAAAACATAATCCAATTATTTTTCAGGGCATTACAACACTACTGTATCTCAACCTAACACGTTGCCTAATAAATTACGCCTTAACTACAGATATTTCGAAAATAAATGTAGTTTCTGGTTATGAAAAATAATTTATAAATTCTTCGAAATTGGATAAGATACAAGTAATTGGATTGATTCACTTCCAAACAATTTTAAACAAAATGGGTAGAAAACCATTAATAAGGAAATAGACTTAAGAAACAGAAATTAATCGGTCTAATTTGAGATAAAACTCATTTTTATAGATCTTTGCGATCGCCACGAGGTTAAGTTTTACAACAGGATTCATATTGTTGTCACCTGGCAATATCACCATAATAAACCTCCATTGTTTAGCTATACCTACTTTAGTGTTAACTAGGGACTAAATTCTGTACAATATTCAAATTTTGTTAGTTAATTTTAATATATTTTAATATTCACCTAGCTTTACCTTATTATCCTGTAAGTGGTTCTGTGGACCTTTGGAACTACATAATTTCTGAGAAGCTTAGGAGTTAAAAATTCATCTTAATAGGAGCACTATTTCCTGACTAATCGAACTCTAGTCTCTGATATGTGGTGGAAGACACTTCGCTATTTTGCTAGTAAGTAGTCTTTATGTAATATTTGGTGTTATGAACACTTATTAAAATTTAATTTCTCTGGCCTGTAGAATCGCTTAACACGAATGTCTGATTTCCATATCCAATATTACCATTTTGCAAGAATAATTTTTTCCCTAATTATTTCAAGTCAACTGGAAAGTTTCTTTCACTTGACATTCTTATTCAAAACTACGAAGTTCTTAATATCCACCGATTTTGAAAATAAAATATGATTTATATGAACAATCAGTTTCAATACAGTTCATGCTATATCAGTTTCAATTAAATCTATCCCTTGAAATACTAAAATGTTTGTCAGATCCTAGAAAAAATAAGATGCAGTACTTATGATCAATTAAAAAGGTTACGTAAGTTAAACAAACATATATATAATAATAGGTTATTTGTATTTTTTGGAAATTATACTGACAATTATAATATTTAAAGCAAATATTGTACATATTTTCAAATGGTAAAGGACATAAAATGACCTACTTATAAATACTGATACGTACCAAGATTATATTGGTGGATATTGTTTTTAAATCGTTTATTTATATATTAGCAGTTCCCTGGGCATTCGTACGCAATTTTGTAGGTGTTTTTACGTGTATGAGCACCTTTATTTAGAGTAAGTTATATTTCTGTCGCCGATGTTAAGTTTCCCTTATGGATTTTCGAAATAATAATAGACCTTTATTTATCCTAGGAATAATGAGAATATTCATGTAGAATTGATAATAGGTTGAGTAGTTTACATGCTAAAACAATACAAACAAACTCACTTTCGCATTTATAATATTAGTAGAGTTTAGTAGATATTACACAGAAAATCAAACAATAGTTTTAAAATGGAGGATGTGTACATTAGTTATAGCGCCTTTCATTACTGTTCTAGACTGTGAGATTAAAAACTCTTATAATTCCATAGTGGAAGTAGAGGAGAACGCTCATAAATTCCGTGAATTGTAAAGGACTCCAAAACTAAATTCAGTGTCAATATAATTATGTCAAGTTTAATTTCTGTCCACAAATTGGCCTTAGTCAAGTTCATTAGTCCGCCACAATAATTTACACTTGTTGAGACAGTATTAATTTGCATTTAGTGCACACATTTATGTCGGCTACGGCATATTATTTAACAAGTGAAACAACTTGTTAAGAAAGGTACAGCCGTTTCGAATTACTTTTATGTAAGCCAGATTTAATATTCACTCGTTTGTAAATTTTTTAACAAATAAAATAAAATACCTTTATTTCCACAATTATTATAGAAACACATATACAATAGGATATTCTATCTCCTTGATATAATTATTCTTCTAGATCATGCTTATCATAATATTGAAAAATTATTACATATTGATAATAAAAGTATATTTATAAATAAGACATATAATACGTTCAAAGCACCTGGTCGTGACAGAATGAGTTCTCTCTTTTATAATTCATTATTTAAGGGAAATATGATTTACTAAATAGTTTTATTATAACACACATAACAAATTATTAAATTACCAGAACCGAAAAATACTCATTAACTAAGGTCATCGTTGATAAGAAGGCAATACAGCATTATATTAAAACGTGTCAGAATAGATAAACAATTTTATCTGTTGACATAGCTAAGATAAGACGTAAACAGACGGTCGGACGGACACCCATGATAATACTTGAGGTATCTGTTTCTGCTCTATATATTTTTCAATACTTTTTACATTCCTCCCCTCTTTATTTACACTTTCATTGTTTTAGGATTTCAACGTTTCATTTATGAAAACCATAACAATATAATAAAACCTCTGAAAATATAAAAATATTATATTGTATTTTTAAGTTTAGGCTATATATTATATCTTATTATTATCACCTTTATATTCTCCTCTTTGTTATTATAAGATGTCCAATGTTTTTATGAAACCAGCCTATTAGTTTTCAGCGGCAAATCAACTTTAGTAGACTTTACAAAATCCCATCTCTCTATTGGGAAACCGCCAAAAGCTTACATTGTTTATATCATGTCGCTACCCAAGGAGAAGCAACTATTTGTTCCGGCAAAACATAGTTTATGTCTGAAGTGTTTCCTTTGTATCGATCATTTGTTGTACAAATTGGTCACTTATAACTGTTATTTTTTCATGCCATTCCTAAACATATAAAGAGTCAACGTTATAATTGGGAATGGTTTACTTAATTGTACAAGTTTATGGGAGCATTTTAAAACATTTTAAAAGAGATAAAATCCTAAAAATAAATAACTAAAGCAAGTAGGGGTGAATTAATCGTTAAATTGTTCACTAACCTTAAACGAAAACTTTTATAACACATCGCTTTTTTATCTATGTCTTTGTAATAAACAATTTGCTTCTCATATTATATTTTTCTAAAAATTTTAGTTTCACCAACTACCTATTAATATTTCATTAAAATGTGATTTAACAGTAAATAACTAGTAATTTGATTCATCGTCGGTATCAAACAAAGCTTATTAAGCTTCAAAATATGTAAATTTATTTAGAGGCTTTTTTATACAATGTCACTCATTAACATATTAACAAATAAAACATATTTTTTTAAATATTTTCTACGTATAGGTCCAATAATAATCTTAATAATACTCTAAATGTGAAATTGCCTTTGATCGATTGTTTTGCTTTCATGCTTTAACTATTCAACCGATTGTATTTAATTAAGGATATTCTCAATGTGTATGGTATGAATATAGGCCTGTTTATATTTTAAAAATCTCCCTTGGCTACTGGTTTAACTTAAGCAAAAAATCTCGTCATGGTTTCTTAAGTTGTAAAATATTATTTGAAAGAGCTTCTCAAATGCAACCAACAGTTATCTTTAAACATTGTGTTATGGCAGCAGGACCGTATGATTAGTGAATTTATCCACCACTTTCAATATCTTTACATTTATTAGTGTGTTAATTCTCTAAGGTGTCACCATTAGTTTTTATTTTTGTTAGTTTTGAGATGTCAGTGATTAAATATGTACTCAACTGCCTTATAAAATATCCTAAAACACAAGGTCAGAATTTGACCCCGATTACTACCAACGAAGGTGTCGGCAAAACTATATGAAACTTCGCTGGTCTGTGCTTTTGAACCAATGTCCAAATTCCAAAGGTTAAAACTTCTTAAAAAAAAAAAACTAAATTAAAATTACTAAACCTAAATAGTTTCATGGTTTATGTACTTTTAACTGTCATTTTTAGTATACATATAAACTTTAAGATACACAGATACATTAAGTATAAGATATAAAGATAAAGATACTATCCAACTTTTAATCTAAATTTAACGACTGTTATCAAACCCATTTAGTTGTCTTATGACATAAGTGGTCTTATCTGATCTTTGAAATATATTTTTCTTGGTCAGGACATAAGGAAAGAATGAACTCACTCGAATCATTAGGGTCATACACCTGAACTACGCGTACTGAACTAAGTACAAAGTAGCTGGTAACTGCAAGCAGTGCATATATGAAATATAAAGGAGTCCAACTTTTAATATTTATTTAAAGAATGTTAGAAGCCTGTCGTAGTGGTCTCCTTACAGAAATAGGCTTCGCAGCGCTGTGTATGTGCCTATATTTTCTTTCTCTGGGAAAAAGGCAAAACCGACTATGGAACAAAAAATCAATACGAGTGGAGTAAATTAGGCCATAAATATACATAAGTTTTCAAATATTTTCTTAATTGAGCTGTGAAGGTCACTCAACGTTGGCGTCCGAAATAGAATTCACTCAAACCATAATTGCTCACATAGGTGAAAACAACTGGAAGCGAAGCCGTGGGTAACTGCTAGAATTATGAATTACCCTGCATATTAGTTACTTACGTTTAACATAAGTTAAGGAATAATACTTCAATTAAAAATTGAAAAATGCCTAATCCAAACACAATTGTCTTTATCTAGTTAATATAGTCATCTTCCTTAGGAAGCTATAGTTTGCACTGATCATCTAACATCATCTGACTAAACCCACGTATAATATTCGATATTGATCTTAAAAGTACGTATCATCAAAGAAATATAGGTTAATCTGCTAGTTAGTTTTTAAAAGAATTGTTTTAAAATTAACTAGAGCGGAAAGTACATTCTGTATGTGAGAGACACGTGAAGTTTTTACTTACAGTTTCATATTTGCTTTAATGCTTCCTCTTCATTATAATAACACTTTTCCGTCTTATTAGAAGTCATTATTATGTGTTTTCTTGCATAAGATACATAACAACTTCCACTTTTGCGAATTAGATTCAACGTATATTTGGAGTTCAAAAAGATAATGTACGTCTTTTACGCGAGTTAAACTATTAATGGTTTGTACTAAATATTTCAGATAAAAATTTAAACCATATTTTCAAGTACTGTAATTGCACCAATTTCAGTCTGGATATTTCTATCCTGTTCACAAGTGCACGTATATTGTATAAACCGAGGTGTGTGTGTGTGTGTGTGTGTGTGTGTGTGTGTGTGTGTGTGTACGTCTACAAGCATGTATGTCTGTATGTAAACCAGCGAACCTAAATGAAATTTCAATACCTTCCAATACTTAAAAAAATATTAACATCCTACGAATATTATTTAATTCGTTAAAAACTTCTGGTTCAACTAATTACTATTTCTAACAAAAACTCCTAGGCTGGTCTTAAAAAGATCTGTTAGTCTCAAAGATTCGTAAAACCTAAATTATCAATGAAAAATAAAGATGAATAATCGTTAAAAAAGGATTATATATTTTTAACAAACTCTAATGTTTGGTATGTAAAATGTTACCAATTTCATTTTAATGCACTAGTAGTAAAACCAGAAAGACAAATCTTACAATTGGCAACTTGTTTTCTAAATCTAAACATTTGATATAGCAAATTCCATGGAAAACATGTCATCTGTATAATATTAGGTAAACGTTAAATAGTTTGAGCACAAGAATGACAGGTCACAGGTACAATTGTAAGCCACAACCCAATAAAGGGAAAACTCATGGGATAAATTACCACATTACTTTTAAAAACACTTAAAATATCAAATCTATTGGGCAAGTGTATCAAATTTCTAATCTTATCCATCTCATACCACTAAAACCACACACCAATTAACATTAAAGAGCAAAATTAAACATCAACACAACGTCAAGTAACTTATACAACAAAATTTAATTTTTCAAAGCGACAACATTTGAAAGAAATACTAGGCTCATTCAATCTGTACTTATCGGTTATTCACTTTGTATTAACTTTTATTTCTGTAATTTTCTTTTTTACTTGATACAAATTTTATATACGTTATGGAGTTGGGGACGGGTTTCAGAGAAATACATTGCTAATTTTATACAACCTTTTCGTTGTAAAATTTATATATATATATATCTGTGGCTTGGTGCTGAAAATGGCCAATGTCCAAAATGTGCTATTTTCAGGTTAAGGTGCCAATATAACATTTACTGACCTGTTCTACCTAGTCCAAAAAAAACGGGCCAATGTCCAATTACAAAAATAAAGAAGATTCAGACCTCTATATGGTCCAATGTCCATAATAGTTTCTTCCAGCCAATTTTATTAAAGAAAAGGCCAAAGTACACATTGGCCCAAGCATGGTTACCGAATCTTGATGCTAGAAAGGCCAAAAGTCAACATTGGCCCTTTTACTTCTCTTTGAAGGTATTACCTCTATGGAATGGACATTGGCCTTATCACAGCTGATACATTACAGTGTTTCCTTTTCATTCACGCTTTCTTTCCACAAATATAATCATAGTAACCACTGTACTGTTTATTATTGTTATTGAATTTTAAAATGAATCCAAAAGGAAGAAAAAAATTAGTAAACATAGCGTTTGTTGGAGTACAACTCTCAAGGTAAGAATGCATTTTCTATCTATTATACATTAATTATGTTTCGGTTTTTTTTTCAGGTTAGTGAGGTTATGAAATGTTGGCTATAATCAACTTAGCCATAAAACACCCGATAAATATTATGTTTATAGATTATTAACAGATTTACCTAGTAGGTATGTATAACTTTATTGGTTTCTTTGTGCTTTTCAGGTGAAATGAAAGGATATATTTTAAAATTCAGAGTTGGGTCTCCCTAACTCTGCATTTTATGGACACATATTCTTAATTGAAACTAGTTTTTGTAATACCAAATTTTGTTGTAATTTCAGATGAAATATCAATGGGACCCGTCGCTGGATCTTCAAATGGAAGACAAGTGCAAGAGCCAGTCTACTTAGTTGGAACATAGAAACGGACTATGTTGGAGATGAGAGTCCACTAAACTTGACTTTGGCGACCCTTTTGATCCATCATCAGATGAATATCAACCACCAGACGAAGATGATTGTTCTAGTAGTGAAGGACGAGACATTCAGTTAAAAGGAGATAAACGACACAAGAAATCAAGTGTTGTAGTGATTCAACCACCTGTAAGTATGATAATTAGTGATTAATATACTCCAGGTCAAAATAATGACTGCTTGAATGTCATCAATGAAGCAATTGATGCTTCTAGCACTTCTGAGCGTTAAAAGTAGAGGCCGAAAAGAAAGTCGACGATAGGATGTTGGACAGAAAGAAACCGATAAGAAAAAGAAGCGGATAAGAAACCCTAGTTCTTGGATTCGGAATGTAAAAAAAAATGAAAAATGAAGGACTGCAATAACAATACTGAAAAAGGTAAAGGGGTTCATGCTAAATCTTTAAAGGATAGCTGTAATTGAAGGTGTTTGAACAGTTTTTCAGACATTGAAAGAAATGTCATCTTCTCCGATTACTATACATTGCCAAGTGAAGCAAATATAACCATTTCATTGCTGGCTCTATTGATGAAGTAAAAAAGCAACGAGAGAGGATTTATGAGAGAGATTAAGTATTGAAGGTAAGGGTGTTGTCATTGTAGCAGTTATGTCAGATTTATTCGCCACTACTTTCTTCTCCTTAGAAGGAGGTTGATGGAAAAAAGAATTGAGGTCTTGTCAAAAAAAAGGATAACGAGGGTGATTATTGATTTGACTCTGAAAAAGGTGATGAATATTTTGTGGAGAAGGATAAGGATCTTCAATACATCAGGTTTCTTTGTCTAGGAATAAAAAGAAAGAGGCAAATGCCATACCAAAAAAATTGATCCAAAGAAAGATGCTAAAGTGATTCAGAAAAAGTTCGCGGACCATATTATTGTTGTTCCAGCATATGAGTTCATTACTCTCGCTCACATACACAAAAGAAATATCCAGACCTCTTAATAAGAAGGAAAGCACGGAAAATACACAGACTGTATTGTTAATATTGTACAGAAATGTGATATCTGGTTACCAGAGCATATGATAAGATATCATATTATACAGTTACAAAATTTGAAATGTTTAATTTTCTCCAGAATTAGAACATTTTAAAAATTTGATTTTAATATTGTTATATTCCCAAAATGCGGACAACATATGTGCAAAATTTGACACATATGAGACCATCGGTAATAGAACCGGATTTAAAGAATTTTAAAATCTTCGAAAAAAAGAATAGATAAATATAAGAAACAATTGAATGGGTGATTCTGGCTTTAACCAAAAGAATTGATTGAAAAAGAAAGATAAAACGACAGATGTAGAAAATGAGTAAATCTTAGAACTTTGATAGTGGTTACTGCTTGAACCTTTTGAATCTGTATCACAGGTTACTGCCTTGCACGTGTTTAATGGTATGACCTGTTTTATAAACACTATGTACTACAAATTGACCTATGTATATGAGACCAGAAAATAGACACCCGAATCCTTCCAGTCCTATGTGTTTTTTGTGGGATTGAAACTGTAGCAATGCGTGGCAGTCAGGAACTTGGATCGTGCATTTTCAAATATGTAAAAGAGATTTTAGGAGATGACGTAAAAGAGATAATCTTTTACAGTGATTGTTGCCCTGGCCAAACTAGAAACATCATTATGAGCTCAAATATTTTTGATTCTGGTTAGGGAAGAACGACAAGCACGAAAAAATCCTCTTGTGATGATCCACCATAAGTTTCTTGTACCGGGCCATACCACACATGGAAGCTGACGGTGTGCATGCATGCTCGCTCATTTGATAAGATCTAGGAAAAGAACAGTATCTTGTTTAGAGATACCAAGGGACTGGTCCAATTTCATAAGATGTATTGAATGCACCCCAAAGATTTGAAGTATTTCAGATGGAACAAACTGAATTTTTAAATTTCAAGTCATTGTTTAAAACTGAATTTGTGCACAGAAACCAAAATATTGATGGTGAAAGGGTTGTACTGGGACTCTATTCATTGGTTTTTTAAAATGATGAGTACAAACAAAGAAAATTCTTCCCAAATTTTGTACAGATCATCGTTAAGGAATCTGAAGAGTTCAAGGTGTTGGACATAAGTAGAAAAAAAAAACGGCACCTTGCATACCCAAAGGTGTATGGTTGTCCCCATCAATAATACGCCAATTAAATTTGTCAAAAGAAAAAGTAGAATGATCTTACATCTTTAATGCCATATATTAGTACTAATAGCAAACTGTACTACAGTGCTGTTATTAATAGCCTATAGAGTAGTTCCGAGGTTGAAGATATAAAACAAAATCCATTTGAAGACTTTTCTGACGATGTTGGGGAAGAAAACTAAAATAGTGAAGGTGTATGAAACCATTTTTGAATAAACATTGTTATACTTTAGATAAGATTCATTCATATTCTAAGACATGCTTAGCTTATATTAAAAATGTTTCAAACAATATGTGTTGAAAAAACAATAAATATGACATGAATAGATCATTGATTTTTTATATACCTGAATTAATTTCCTTTGTGCTAATAACAAAATAGTTAATTTTCATCAGAAACTACTGTTATTGAGTAACTAAATTTAAAACACCATATAAAATTAAAGGGCCAATCTCCACAAATTTTGTAAACATTTATAATTACCAAAATTTAAGAAAAAAAGGCCAATGTCCCTAAACAAAAATGTTTTAAAAAATATTACAAGCACTTAGTTATTATCAAAAATATCAGTTATAAAACTAATATTAAGGTAGAAAAATTTCATTTAAATATATTTCAATTTGACTTCACAGTAAATGTTTGAACAAATGAAGAAATGTTGTGCAAGCCGTAGTGAAAAATCAGGTTTTTGGGACTTCAGGCCTTTTTAGCACCAAGGCACAGATATATATATATATATATATATAATAAATTTTGTGAATATGGTAGTTTTGGATTCTATGTAATCATCGTGGAATATCCACCACAAAGACAATAAAAACAAATAAAAACAATACCCTTAGGAAACTGTGAGGCCTAAATCACTGAGATGATGCGTATCGAGGAGTCTTGTTAGAGTGGCTGAGTCAGCCTTCATTAATTAGTAACTCACCATGACTGGAGCACGAAGTTGAGTGAAAATATCTCAAGTTTTACATCTGAACTTTAGTTTAATTTGCTATCGCTAGTTTTCTTTTACACAGATTGCGTTCTGATGATTTAATCCAACGAATAAGTTATTTTGTACTTAACATTCATTTGTATAAATGACAATAGATGTATTACATTTCATTACAGATTGTACCATAACCAGTCGTTTGACAGATTATACATATAAGTTTGGTTATTCAAAAACACATGTGACTAAAACGGTCAAATAAAGAATAATTGAATAGTAAAAAGTAAGGTCTCTGTCGTGTAGTAGTAGCATACTCGCCCGGCAAGTGAGACATCTAGGTTCGAGTCTCTGCAAAGCAAGTACTTTTTAGGACTCAGTCAGTATTGAAATTTAATTATATCAACCGAGAACGGTTCTCTGAATTAATCAATTCGGCGATAAATCGGTAGGAATTGCAACAGATTTTCTTTAAGGCAGTGAAGATATTAAGTCTTTGAACCATTAAGAGATACGTTCTTCTAATTAAATTATTCTCTATAGATTTCTATAAATTCCTTTCTAACAAAAATAATCAAAAGAACAGTTTTAAGCTGTGGAATTCTTTTTATAATTCATGAGTTGATGTTAACAACAATTATTAAATAAAAATACATCACAGGTTTTCAAGTGATGGGTTATAGGTTGCAAATGAATATGAAAATGTCACAAGAAAGTTCACCGAAGTTTTGTCTGTAATAATGTAAGTTTAATGTATATCAAATAATAATACTGTATTATAATTATTTTAAACAAGGTTTATCACAAAAAACAACACATTGAAAGGGCTAGCTATTATTTATCAACTAGTTATTAATAATTATTGACACACCCTTCACTGGAGCTGCCTGTGACCAGTCGATAATACTACGGCTCAGCTGTTCGTTGCCAGAAGACTCACAAGTTATTAGATTTGTCCAATTGAAAACGTTTATTGGAAATTGTTTTAGATTACGGGGTGCGAAATACAATACATTATTTGTTGAGCAACACAGGTTTTAGTTCTTCTTCATACACACTAACACTTTTTTATAATACTGGCCCATAAACGAACTGGAACTAATCTTTCACCTTTTTTGTGATGTTTTAAATGCCTAAGACTCCTAACATCGGTTATTTTACACATTTTATAATTTTTTAAAATGAGAATATAAGTATTGATGAAGAGTTCAATAACGCTTTTAAATTTTAATATGTGATATAGTATCACGTGTAGCGTGATTAAATTAGCTATTTACATGTATTGTTGCTGTTACGTGATACTTGTTGTGGAGCAGTCCTCCCTAGTGATTATTAGGATTTCTTAAGATTTTGTATACATCAAAGGCTAATTAACTTGTTCCTCATATCCCAAATAGTGCAATAATTTAACAACGAAGATACTAACTAAGTAAAACACTTCCTTATATCGTTAATAGTTTATATTTCTTGAGACAGCCGTTATAGGATTTGTTGAATGTGAAGTTTACAGTTATGAATCACTAAAAAATTGGTCCATCGTGTTTTAATACTAGAAGCAACACTTCGTGCAAAATTTATTTCAGATTTCAAAGCTGCGTTAGGACCTGAAATCTCAATTGGCTATTGAAATTACTAGTATGATTTTCCATAATAAATGTATAATAATCGAATGTGATGAATAGTTTTTAATAAATTAAGACCCGCGACTATAATATATTCTATTTCTTATCGCCATCATTACTTTCCTCTTTTGCAGCTTTTGCCTAATTCGGTGACATTTGAAATAGCAACATACAATGCATGCATACGAGTATTACTTTGATTAGGTAGCAGCAAAAGGAAAACCAAAAAGCTATGTGTTAACTTAGCCATATTAAAAAAGTAGAGTCATCGCACTAAAACAGTTATAATTGATGGGTATGGAAATTAATGTAAATTTGTAATCCATTGCTATACAATCCGTATCGTGGTTAAGAAAAAGAGATAAAATGTTTCTTATACAAATATTTTGTTCGAGTATAAAACAATTTATTTCGATGATTTAATGCTGTAGAATATATTACCATTATTTTAAATACATGCATTTTTCATTTATTAACAACAATATAGGGGATATACTCTATTTACACCAATGTTATTTGTACTTACTCCACCACAGTGTAGCAAATTCTCCGAATCGAACCCGTTGTAACAGTGTATAGAGGATTCTCTTGTCTTATTTCCTCAAACTTTAACTTTTGGAAATTACAACTAGATTCTTCTAGTAACTTTAGTGAAGTTACTAAAGTTCATATCTTTATAGTTGTAGTTAATTAATTACGTTATTAAAATATTTAACTAAATAAGTCCATTTATAATTGTTATTGTTTCTTACTTTTACGTGACGGTTGTCACAAAATAAAATACACAAGAAAAGTCTCCTTAAGTATAAAAGTTTGTTTCATATACAAGGTAAGAGTAGCCTACACCAAACCGCGTGTCGCGTGACAGGCTTCAGTGAGGTTGCGTAACAAATTTAAAGCCTACAGCTAATTTTATCCTCGAGATATCCTGCGGACAGATATATAGAAATAAATTATACAGAGAAAAATGTTTACAACTTCAAGGAAGGAAAATATGAATTGTTGCAGCCTATAGGTGATTGGCTTTAATGACACCTGGATAAATTCCGCTATATAAATTCCTTTTAACTTATAATTTAATTTAATTAATTTTGTTTTTCTGCCACAAGTTCTTTATCACGTTATTAAATTACATACAAATTTGAAAATTTTTATTTCACAAGTAAAAGGTTCTGATTGTTGGGGAAATATTATGGAAATTACTTATACGTGCTGTACTTAACTGATATTACAGGGTACAATGCATAGGAGATTAAATCAAGGAATATATCTCAAACTGTTCCCCTGATATCTGCATACTATTAGCATATAAAATCGATTGTAAATATAAAAACAACTAGTAACTGTCACAAACTGTTAATTGTAAAGGCTAATATATATTTATCCACAAATGAGATTGTTAGTTGAAAGAGAAATTTAATAGGCATAGAATAATCTAGTTATTCTTGCTACAAAAAGTTCTAGAGTGTTAAGCAATATAATCCACAATTTCACCACTGAACTTTGAATATTTTAATTCAAAGGTGTGAATATGGGATAAAAAATGTATTTCAGTAACACTGTATAGTTTAATAAATTCTGAGAGTTGTGATAGCTCATAAAAAAATTACATATCTATATTTTTTCAAAACGAACCAAGTTTTAATGCTAGCTTATTAAAATACACATGGCCCACACCGTCAATCAGCAAGCTCACTAGTTTCTATATAAACTACTAAATTTTCAAATCCAAACAAATGACATTTGTTTAACACATGGATCTGTATGAAAATTTGGAATTAAATAAACACAATAATACTCTCGATATATAAATACTATTCAATTTTTATTCGTTTAAATGAATTGCTGTTCGATGTAATGATGTTTAACAAATATTTTTAAAGCTATATTAAAAAAATATGAAATAAAATGAAAGCATACTAAATAAAATGGAACATCAGGTGGAAAGACTTATTTGTTTTCTTGAGTGTGTATTTTTAGTGACAAAGTTACGAGTGTTTTCCAAAAGGAAACGGAATAACAAAAGCTTGTATTACAAAGATGATACCTAATAATTTACTGCCCTTGTCACGAGTTATGTATTCCATTTTCCAGTCAACACATACTTGTTTTGTTTTCTGACACAACTCTGAAAGGGAAGTTTTCCTTAAATGAGTAAGTCTAACCAATGTGATTGATAAATTATTAAATCTTTATTAATTTAAATTAAAATGGTATTATATTGATGTAAATACAGTTCTCCTTGCACGATTATAGAACTTTAAAAAACGATAATACAAAAACACATAGCACTGAGAGAATAAACTTTCAATTATTTATGCAAATACATATGCACAACTAATTACACAAAATAATGATAAAATAAATTTAATAATAATATAGATCATTACAGGATCCTACCAAAATTAAAATATTTCTTAACTTGTCATTTTATGTACGTGCATGTATTCAATAAAATGGTTTTAAAATAATGGTTTTAAAAATTAGGCTTGATCCTATCATAAGTAACATACTTCATGATAAGGGCGAAAATCCCAGAGAAACAGACTGATCATTTATTTGAGATATAGGAAAAAGAATATTATAATACAAAAATCTTAATACACTGTTATTTAAAATGAAACAAAATAACAGTTGTCAATATGTCAATTATATAATGATTACTCTGTTATGACATATTTAAAATTACTTGTTTTGTGAGTGACGAAGAACTTTATAAAATATAATTTAACTTTGTACCAAAATAATTTTCTATTTCAATTTATATTCATTGTTCAATCAATATCCGTTGTTCTTCTTTCGGTAGTTGAATACAAATCGGGAACCGTTAATGTTAATATTTATTTGAAAAATATGAGAATCTCTCCAGGAAGTTGTCACTCGAACTTACTATTACCACATAAATTTGTTTGTTTTTAAGTATGTGGCAACTTTATCTTTTAAATGACGTGACATCTTCTTCTTCCGCTCTAAGCTTCGGGGATCTCTAACGGTGTGAAATCTAGCTATCTAGAATTATTCTGTATTTTGAGGCTTTCGTCTGCATGGTGCTTTTGATTACTTAAGATGTACCCTGTCTCTATTAGGCTCCAACCTCCTCCGGAGCTTTTAAATAATATGGATTTGCAATTGAATGATTGAAGACGATAACCATTTGGTCAACAGAAGGTTCTACAACTTCAGGTACTCATCATTCAAAATACCTGTTATATGAAAGCATCAGCATCTCAAAAGTAACGCATTTACAAGTTCTCAGAGTACAAATGGCTCCAGTCTCTGGAAATGAGATCCCGGCCTCAAGCCGTATTCTGGCAATGGAAGCTCTTGTCTCTAAGGAGTTTGCCACATTTAGACTTTGATTTTAGATTTAGAATTTAGAAGGCCTTGAACTGGAAAGAGACATTCAAACCTCTAACAATCTGAATCTGATACTTGCTGTACTACACGCTGTTATAAATAAAAACTCTTAGAAAAAGTAGTTCTCCGAGGAAGGGAGACTCAGACTTCATGTTCTAAAAATAAATCACGTTACTGCAATCTGTAAGATTCCAAGACAGCTAGCTACTACAGACAGCTATATTTCATAATGGAGGTTTTTATATTTCTAAGACTTCTGAAGAAACATAGTGCTCTATTCCGTGAACTTCCGTGACAAGGAGGCTATCTTTTGTTACATCCAAGAGTTCAGACACTTATAAATGTGAGCAAAAATGTACAGAGAGTTCCCACAGGTTATGACGTCTGATATTAAAACGTTCATACTATTTAAATTAATTAAATTACTAAAACTAAACTAATGAAAACATATAAATAAAAAGTAATGCCTAATTTATAAACATAAAATATAATAGTTTTATGGGATTAAATTGATGCTTGCATGAATAATTAAAAAAACAGAGGTAAAAGCTCAATAATTCCTCGGCAAAGTTTGTCTACGTTGGTATTACTTGTTTTGTTATTATGTGGCAAAGCGTAACACAAAATGAAGTATTGGACCAAAATGAAAAAATCACAATTAAAAGTTTTATTTAGCACAATATTATTATTTTTCCCTACCATTTTCGTACTTTATGTAAAAACAATTTTTATGTGTGTAATTTTATGTGTTTTAGTTAAAATATTTTTATGATCAAAGAGTTTTTATGAAAAGGGTACATGCTTTTAACTAACTGAGTGTAAATAAAATGTTCTTTTAATATGCTCTGTTAGTTTTGTTTCTTGTTTTGATGCTCACTGTTAATGATATTTCATTTATTTTTTTTATGAAAACAAATTACTATGTTTAGTTTCATAATAATCTTTCAATCAACAAGGTAATAAATATATGAAATCTACTGCGATCTCTTATGGCTAGTAGCTATGATCCCTCTATATATTAGTGTACCCATACAGATAAATATTACATGAGCCACAAACTAATGACTCTCAGTCGGAAATTCGCGTATATTTATCATGTTTGTTCTATGACTGATGGTGCACAATCTGGGGCACATGTACATACAGTGGTCATCCATTATGTGTCTTTGACTATTATGTATATAAGATATTCACTACTGTTGGAAAATATTTTCGTATATAGTAAAGCGGAAAATGTTTTAAAAATGGAAGGGGAATTTATAGAAGATAGTGAATAACGTTTATATGTCGGTATATTCAAGACTCTTAAGTTACAAGAGTTCACAGAAATACAAACCCCCAGAGTAAAACGAGTTATTGAGATATTTAAGAACATTTACATTTATATATTTTGCAGTAGAAATATTCCAGGGGCCACGAGTCAGTGGGAGGGAACCTTCAAAGAAAATATATGCTCTCAGTGGTCATGAACTTAGAGTAATTAAGTTATCAAGACTTGAGTTACTAATAAAACACCGCTTTCTGTAAGTTGAAAGGTTCTGGACAAGAACTTCAACTGAACTTCCAGTTGACAAAATATTTTCGTTATACTAGAAATCATTGTAAAACTTGCCAGAGTACCAAATATATTTGATACTGCTGATGTCATATGTACCAAGATGGAAAATCGCTAACTCAGGTATAAAGCTGGAACATCCCAGATAAGGAGACCGTTAAAATATCGAACTTAAGATGTGGAGTTCTTGAGCTTGTTTCTAGAGACTCGGAACGTTCAGGAATAGTAGATGTTCGTAGGAGGTCAGCATAACTTAAATCATAAAAACTACTACTAATTATAGTATAGTTATCCTAGTGGAGTATAGTTATCATAGAAGAAAGTTTACTGCGATTGAGAGATCTAGTAACAGGATTAGATACATTTATTCGTATTCAGCCTTCACAGAGGCGGAGATCAAGACTATGCCTAGTCAAGTTTAATCTAGACATCATGAATCGTAGCTTCTGAAGACTTTAGAGGTTAGAGGAAACACTTTTCGGACCATCCTAATAATAAATAGAAAAATACAGACTTTTCAACTTCTTAAAGATTCTTTACGTATATCATAAGTTTTAGTAATAACACATATGAGATCCATGTTATATACAAGGACAATATCTGACACAATTTTTATGTATATATGTTTATTTTCAAGAATGCCTATGAGATTTAATAATTATTTGGTACATTACAGTATTAAGTACAGGCGCATTTATGTTGTATACGACCGTACACTTTCATTAGATAGATAATCGGTTTAAATGATGGGTTAAGATACGTTACATATTTTTATAAACAAACATATTGTATATTCATTATACTATGATTGCCACATTATTTAATAGTTTAATTAATCATTAATGTAATTAGTAACCATTAATCACTTGCAGGTGATTGGAGTAATCTCAAGACGTATGAAATCCTTATAAAATACGTTATCAGAAAGAAATTTTAAAGGTATAGTTTATGGTTGTTTGAAGTATCTCTCGTTTACTTAAGGGAATCGAGAACATTTTCTAATCTTACCGAAAATGCGATTAACACAATCTTACACAGTACAATTTTCACCCACTGAACTCTATTGAAAACCTTAGGCCTATTTGGTCCTTGATAGTGTTATTAAAACTCTATAGATAGTATAGTTCAACGTTTAAGTTTACTAACTAGTTGTAAAAATGTTTTAGAATATATAAATATTTATATATATATATATATATATATATTTATATATATATATATATATATATATATATACGAAAAGTCATCTTTTTAAATTTCTTACTTTTAAATAACATACATTATATATTATAAATAACCTTAAAGTGATTCTTAGCTAAAAATATTACAGACATATTATAACACATTTTTAATTTCCGGTACTTAAAAATGAAAATAACTCCAATAAGTACACAAAACGCATAAGCTATGATATATGAAAACCAATACGTTTACTCACAAAAAATCCAGTGTTCTGTATTTTTACACAAATTTGATTGTATTACATTATGTTTTATTTCTATTTACAAATAATTGTTTCAAGTTGTCTAAGGGTAAATTCAACCGATCCCAGGGATACAACTCAAATATAATTGTAGACACAACTTTAGTGTCACATATATGTTAGTGTCTTATGCCTTGATAAAAAACATCAGTGCAAGTAAGAGGACCCGATAAAGTTTGTCTGTTTAATAAGATATGATTTGTCACAAAGTATTATGATAGAAGGAATTTCACCACGAAAACAAATGACAGTATGATCGCAATGTGTCAGTTAGCAGTCAACGTTATTAATAAACGTATTAATATGAAACGGTTGTCTAAGAGAAGGTAATAGAATGTAACTCGGGATACTGAAAATGTTAACTAGTAAACAATCATAATAACACATTTTGGTAAATTCGTTATTGCAAAAAGCAAAGGTTTATACTAGCATTAATACAAATTAACCTTATTTACAGCCTTCTCAATTATAGCTGGGAGTGGCGATATAGTACACTTGACAACACAGTGCTATTCTCTGTAGTGTAGTAAATTGTGGCCAGCATTTATGGCTCGTAAACAAGACATCAAATCCTATAGTTTAGCCCCAAGTCACAAGTTGGAAATAGTTAGTGAACATACCTGTAAAGTGTAGTATCCTGCATAGGTTGATTAAACGTAGTCATATTTATATATACTAAATGATGACACAGTATAAGTAGCATATGTTAAAGCCAAAGTATTTAATCCAGATATATCATCAATATGTGCATTAGCTTATGATTTCAGTATAAGTGTTTTATCATGTAATGTTTTACTTAATCCTACCATTAGGTTATATTAGTGACTAGAGCATGGCAGGCCAAACTAGGTTAGGTTCAGTTAAGGTAACGTCACATTACATACAGGGCCGTTTTGTCTCATGACTTCCCCCAGCACCCTGAAATTCTTCCCTTAACCTACTTGAGCCAGCCGCTCTTCGTATTCTCTGGTCAAAGTCATTATTATCCGTGGACAATTATTAAAGTATTCATATACTGTTAGTTGGTCAGGTTATTGGAAAAGGAATAAATGAAACAATAATTTGAGAACATAAGAGGAAATTCTTTTAAAATTACGAGAGTAAGACTGGAAGCATTTGTACAGTACTTTGATTAGAAAGGTCCTAATTTGCTCAAGAGAATCTCAATTAAAATTCAATGTAGTGTTAAATTATCTAGTTTGGTTCTAAGCTTAAATAGTAGTTATTAATCATAGATAATAGTACAATTTACACTACAAGCTATTCTTTTATTTATGCGGATTAATTTATACAAGTATAGTTATATATTGTTAGGTAATTTAATTAGACTAATACAAAATTGTTATCTGTAAAGATTAAACTAATTGATCGTGTTTTTCTTTTTTTAAAGTGCGTATATAAGTATATATAAATATATACAGGGGTGCTGAAAAAGTCCCGGGACGGTCTAATAACTTTTTAACTAATTACAATATAAGAAACAAAAATTTACATCAAGCGTTTGCTCATATAAAACTATTATTTTTATGTATTTCACCATGATATCCTGCTTATGGGGGACGTCGTCCCGCTAGGCGTTGGTGAAAATTCTTAAATAGAAGCATAGGTCGAGTCGTACATCAAATTAAATCTCTTTTTAATTAGAAACATTTTGGCGAAAATCTGACGTAAAACTGTTGACGCATTACAAAATGGCGGACACTCAAAGATTATAAAATACAGAATTTTTCAAATGCAAACATTCTGGTTGTTAGAGAAAACTGAGACACTTTAATCTTTTATTTTACTTCTTTTAATTCAAATCACTTACCGAAACAGTTATAACAAAATGTTCAAAGTGTTTGCCTTCAGTTTGCTGACAATATCCCAATCGATTGAAGAACGCTGATATCGCATTGTTTTATCTGGAAATTCCTTATCAGGAGGTAAGGTTATTACCTTCCTTATCTGGAAGGTAATCAGCTAGAGCAAACAAGACCAAAAAGACAACAATGAGGTGACCGTATTAGATCATGTAATGTAGGTAAGGCATCTGTTTATTGATACTTTTCCCAATAGACCTCCAATTTCAAAAATCTACTGTGGGAAGGACAATACAGTGGTTTGAACAGACAGGAAACATTGCAGATCTCCCTAGATCCGGTAAGGCCCAAGACCGCGACCAATGAGGACAAAACTTTAGACGTTTTACAGTGTTTTGTTGAGAACCCACATGAATCGATTGTCTCAATAGCACAACAACATTAGTCGATATTCAGTCTCAGATATTTTTAAAACTAATAGTTACAAAGGATATAAAGCTAAAATTGGTGCAGGAACTAAGCGAAGACGACTTTGATCGTAGAATCGAGTTTTGCGAAGTTATGATGAATAAAATCAATGAAAACTTGGGATTTTTAGCAAACATTGTATTTACTGATGAGTCAACATTTTGCTTGAATGGAACAGTAAACGCCACAACTGCCGCTATTGGAGCGATACAAACCCACATTGGATGATACAAACACATACTCAGCAATCCAGAAAAGTTAAATGATTGGGCCGGTATTGTGGGGCGGCATGTGGTAGGGCCATTCTTTGTAGAGGGAAATTTAAACTCTGCAGTGTATTTAGCATTACTCAAAAACCAGATAATTCCTGAAATTCAACGTGTTTCCGGTGATAATTTTGAAAAAATCTCTGGTTTCAGCAAGATGGAGCCCCTCCACATTATGGCGTACATGTAAGACATTTTTTAGACAATGTCTTTCCACATAAGTGGATTGGTAGAAGGGGAACAATAGAATGGCCTGCCCGTTCTCCAGATTTGTCCCCTTTAGACTACTTCCTTTTGGGGCTACCTCAAAGAAAAAGTGTTTAAAACAAAACCTCAAAATTTGGATGAGTTGAGAAACCATATTGTAAGAGATGCTCAGGGTGTTCCTGTCCAAGCTTTAAACAATGCGATATCAGCGTTCTACAATCGATTGGGATATTTTTTAGAGAACTGAAGGCAAACACTTTGAAAATTTGTTATAACTGTTTCGGTAAGTGATTTGAAGTGAAAGAAGTAAAATAAAAGATTAAGTGTCTCAGTTTTCTCTAACAACCAAAATGTTTGCATTTGAAAAATTCTGTATTTTATAATCTTTGAGTGTCCGCCATTTTGTAATGCGTCAACTGCTTTACGTCAGATTTTCGCCAAAATGTTTCTAATTAAAAAGAGCTTTAATTTGATGTACGACTCGACCTATGCTTTCTATTTAAGAATTTTCACCAACCCCTAGCGGGACGTCCCCCATAAGCAGGATATCATGGTGAAATACATAAAATAATAGTTTTATATGAGCAAAAGCTTGATGTAAAATTTTGGTTCTTATATTGTAATTAGTTAAAAAGTTATTAGACCGTCCCGGGACTTTTCAGCACCCATGTATATATATATATATATTTATATTTATATTTATATATAGTAAACTAGCGGGCCCGGCGCGCTTTGCTGCGCATTTCAATAATTTTTTGCAAAAGTTGCCCGCGGCTTCGCACGCAATTTCCCGTTGAAAACAGTACACTATATTCACTTATTCTTTTTCTATCACATTCTAAACATTGCTGAGATAATTGATAGTCGTTCCATCGTGAGCCTCTTGGGCGTATTATGAAGGTATGTACCATATTCCTGCCTCTATCTAGCTGTTACCCACGGCTTCGCACGCAAATCTTAAGAACCGAAGTCCTTATATTACTTAGTAAATTTTTTTTTTTACTATAATAAATTTTAGATTAAATTAGTTATATCTCCGATGCCACGATTGAGCTTGCTTTGTTGTCTCGATCGAGAGAATATGTACACACGGGAGTTTTGAGAACCATACTTCTGTCAAAAAAAAACAACTAAGGTTGATTTTATAACATTCTTTATATATTTGTAGCCAACGTAAGATAGTAATTATGATATCTGCATTACTCTTCTGATCAAGCACATGAGCATGGTTTATATTAAATAAATATTGCAGTTAAAGGTGAATTTTTTACGTCAAATTTGAATTGTATTATCTGGATAGTAAAGTCTATGTTTAACAGTGATTGCAAAAAAACAGTTTAAACAAAATTTGTCGTTTCTCTTAAGCTTACTCTATGCTTTAAAACTATAAGTGTAATATATGTTTACAAGAACAGCTGATTAAAAATTTGAAAAGACGTTAACTGCATATGTTTGCTGCAATCCATTTCTTATGGGTATTTCTGTAACCAGTGGGGCGGAATCCTGAATCGGGAAAGGGATGGGCATAGCTTATAAACCTTTTCCGTGGAAAAATACATATACGTACAAATTTTCATCATGATCGGTCCAATAGTTCACGATTCCATAAAGGACAAACATACAAACATTCATTTTTATATATATAAATGAATTTTCTTTATAAAAAAATTTAAAAAATTTATAAACACTTTATACATTATTGTACATATCAGCATACTTCTTCAGACTTAAACATTGTGTAAATATTTACAAAAATTTAAATGTTAAACCTACTAGAAATTTTAAGCAAGAAAAAAATTGCATCGAATAATAAATAGCCTACTATATGAATCATACATAATCTACATCTAGCTTAGTATTATTTCCCTTGTAATCTATTTTCTTTTAAAACTTGTTAATGTGTATTAATACTTGGTTTAGTCATACATTTTTGTAAGAAAATTAACTAAACTTCTTTTCAAAATTTCAAGCTCCACCTGTGAAAATTGATCATTTGGTTTTAGGTGTGTTTTTATGGTTAGTTTCATCGTTCCTCCAAGGCCTACTTGTTATCTGCTTACAAAAAATTCGGAACATACTCACAAGATATTACCTTAAGTTCTAGGATCATTGGAAATATGGATGATATAGATCTCTGCAAGTAGCAGGCTTGAATGGTTATATAAGTTAAGGTAATATCTTAAACATATTCCAAATTTTTTTCAGCGCTAAGCTTCCAGAAGCCTTAAAGTTCATACTTTATTTACAATTATTCGAAACTTATGGTAAACTTAATTGTAGATTTTGACTCTTTGCTGCCCATGGTGTCTCTGGAAGCCGTTTGACGACGGTGTGAACCATTGTCGTACGGGATATTTCAAGTTATAAGTGATAAGGACGAAGGAAAGCCTTATTTTCTGTATCATCAAAACAAAGAAGGCGTATACGTATATTTGAGAATAGGCGCCCGTTTTTGACTACATTTTTTCCCAAAATAAATCAGTAATATATTATTGCATTCTATCTGATAGATAATGAGACGTTTTTAACTATACCCTAAAACTCTAATAATAGAAATCATAAGTTATTATCAGTCCCTTAGATTTTAAAGTTGAGTAAAGCTTTACATAAAAAATGTATTGGAAATCCAAATTTGTTATAGCGTTTCATTGGAGAGATTTACGTATGATTTTACCTTAAAGAGCAAAAACTACATAAAATAGTATAAATAAAATGTCAATATTGTTGTGCATTTAAAATAATGTAATCTAAATATATATTTTTTGGGGAATTTTGAAAAATATATGGTTTTACAAATTTGTTGTTAAATTGGTTTAAATAAGTTTTGCACTAAAATACCTCTTTGATTAATTAATTACATGTCGGCAATTGTAAATTGTTAGAATTATTGTAAATATCACGTACAAACTTACAGCTTTGAGTAAATATAATTAGGACAGTTATTATACGTTGATATAGATTTCTTTTGAATAAAGTAAAGATTTCTTAAAAGGCTTGAATAAGAAAAACACTTTCTTATTGGAAATCGTAATTTCTTGTATCTACTGTTATCTGCTTGTAATGATTGATTTTAAGGAGAGGCCGATCCCCTTTTCAGCCTTACTCTGTCAGTCCTCATGGGCCACTGGCGTGTGCAAGGATATTATCAAACAGAATAGGGGGAAGAGTCGATATAGTACGATGTTGATGGTACTGACAAAGAGTGCAACGGTCACAGACAGGATTTAAACCTGCGCTATCTCTAACTCAGGCCCAAAGTCCAACGAGTTAGACCGCTAGACCACCGGCACTCTAAATGATATGTTTAATCATGTTTTTAGTATTTCATTTCTTGTCGATGGATGACCTGCTTGGAATAAAATACTCTTGAGAGTAATATGATAATATAATAATAAGTTATAAAACTTTTCCTTTTTCTTTAGTTGTCCACTTCGTATGTTATACCGTACTTGCAATAGTTAAGCGGAAGTGTACATTGAATTACTGATGTATAATGCTGTTTCCATTGTATAAGCAATTTATTTTCAGAGTAGGGCCCTTCATTTACAGTAAAGTGATAAGTATAATTTAGTTATAATAATAAGGTAAACCTCAATAGCCAGTCATGAAGGCAGATCTTTGCCAAGTGAGTGTGTAGAGTGAGCGTTATTGGCGGTCGTTTTGAATAAATTTGTTCAATAGCAAACGTTTCTCATGGAGGAGAAGGCCTGCGTTTAAGTGCTGATGGAATTTTCATAGCTCTAAGTAGGTAATAAATACATGCAGTTTTTAAATGTGTAGGTTTGGGAAGTGTTTAAAAGCTACTTTCTTTTTCCAATGTCAATAATAAGGATTTCTGATTTGTTAAGTACAGTGTAACTGGACACTAGCATAGATGTGAGTAATTTTAAGTAATTTACTACAAACAAGGTTTCCATCTCAGTGAATTTGGCAACACTTAAATACAACTAAATTGTTGACTATCAAAGGATGATAAAAATATGTTCCATGGTCTTTTAGATTTACTTACGAAATTCTACGTAGTTACATCGCATAACATGTGAGTATTCAGATAAAATCTTTTTGTTTCATTGACTACTACATGCTCTACAGTGCTACATTAATAAATTATCAATTTCCTTCATTAATTTTATCACACTTAGTTACTCTAGTAACTCTCAAAGCGATTCAGATGTAATCAATGTGCTTAGTTCTCTACATTTCTAACTGAATATTTCCTATTAAAACTTATCTTTTGTCCTATAATTGACTAAGAGAACTTCATTCATTATCCAATCAATTACATGACTAATTACGAGTTTATTTAAATATGACCTAATTCTGGTTTTTATTCATACATAAAAACGCACAAATTATGTACTAAAATCAATTTTTCTGCATTAACCATCAACAAAATAGATACCGTATCTCTTGAACCTGTAAAACACATACTGAGTTTCTTTTTTTACTTTGTTTTCAATACATATCAATTAACAAATTGATATGTAACATTATCAATTAATTGACAAGGTAACATTAAAAGTAGGAGCTACATACACTATATTAAGGTTGAACAAACTACAGGCAGAAACAGTCTCCTGACCCACCTTTGATGCAATACAAAGGTTTAAGACAAGGAAAGAGATATTTCCCCTCTGTATTACTAGTGTCAATCGCAGTACAAGTAGTTGGACATTGTGCACAATGAACTGACTGTTCTATTGTAACATTGCTCAAATACAGTGGTCGATCGCTATTGGTAGTACGAATAGGCCACGCAATCACCTACAGATATTTATAAAATAGAGAAAAATTGCTAAAGCTATAATAATTAATTACCATGAAATCAACCTAACAAGTTTCATTCTTTTAACAGTATTACTAATTTGTCACACTTTAATATTTCATTCCATATTTTTTTATAAATTTTTTCAATAAACCATATGCCTCAGACGATGTTTTCTAGGACAAATGCATATCTTAGGTTTATTATAAAGGAAAATATATAATCTAATGAATAATCCTAAACATCTCTAAACATCATAGCTAGTAATGAACACAAAGCCAGTTAGTTGCTGTCAATCTTACCAGAATACACGATAACTACAGCATGAGAAATTTATTCTCAGGCCAACATTTACCTACATATACAAAACGATTTCGCAAGCTATTTCACTCCCAATCTTTGGTATCAAATTTGTGAATATACATCACCCGTTGTTTGTGGTTCCTCTCCTATGATTTGTAATCCATTTTTTTTTCAGGTTGATAAGTAAAACACTAGTCATGTGAATTATGCGTCGATGCAATATTTATTTAATAAATAAATAATTTAAATACTTTTACGAACCTGAAAAAAGTCCGATGGTAAGAGGTACGTTTGAGTCGACTTTGATCCAATTTGAGTCGACTCATTTTTGCCAATGTTACGTTATAAAATAATAATATTCCTTCGCAATATCTGTTGTAATAAACACATACGAGCAATTCAGGAATAAAACATCAGTTCATTCAAATTGTAGTATATAATGTAATTTATTAAAGGCAAGATTATTTTATTATCAACGTATATATTAATAAATATATAGTTTTACGATACAAATTTGCATTTTTTGGCTTTCTAATTCAAAGATTTCTTCTTCAGACCACTCCAAGAGTCTATTAGTATTATTCTGTATTATGTGCTTATGTTCTTTCCTTGATAATTTGGATAACGTTTAGAAGACTTTTTAAATATTACAACTACTCTAACAGAATATTGCAAAAAAAGGTCACAACAACCGATTTAAAATGTTCGATATTTCTAGTAGAGAGTAACTGTAATTATGTCAAAAAATGTGTTATAATAAATAAAATGTTTCTTCACTTCACAAATATGGTAGATTACCTGAAAAACGAGAAAGTACAAACTTTGTTCAGGCCGTGAAATTAGTCGGCAAGGCTTTTTGTTTGTTTAAGATTATTGCTCAACAAATTAAGCCTATTTTAAAATCAGCAGTCAGTGGCAAGGAATTTGAGAATTAATATCGCAGAAAAGTATCAAACGGGAATGGACTCGGTTCCCACACGCAGGTTTTGCCCATGTGGGTACCTTCTCGTGTATTTTTATTATTACTATATTTGTATATATGTAAATGAGATTAATAAATTAAATGAAATAAAATAACATAAATGAAATAAAATGAAATGTATTAAAGCCTATTTGTATGACTTCGATAAACAAGTAACAGAGAACAGTTTTAGGGTATTAAAACGAATGATTTAACTAAAATACTAAATATAACTGTATTAAAAGCAAAAGAATCTACACAAGGCCTAAATATTCTGCAAGTATAATACTCGAGTAACTTTGTTACACGTAAAGAAAATAAAATTTTAATGGTAAGTTCTCAGTGGAACCTCACGAAATCGCTGCGAGAAAATTGAAGTTCCTGAATAAAAGCCACTCGTTGAGAATAATCAATACACAAATCATAATATATCTTGACGAAACCCAGAAGCCTCAATAGTATTATAGTTTTCGCATAATATTAAGTAGTTTATATATATATATATATATATATATATATATTAATCAGTAACTGACCTCAAGTTGTGAATATTATACGATAACTTTTTATGTTAATTTGTAATCTTCATATTACAGAACATTTGTCACTAATTTACAAGCCTACTTATTTTTCGGTAAATGCACCTTATTAAAAAAGACTAATTGTTAGAAAATATTTTACTTTTGTTCTTACTGATATAGAAAATTCTATTATGTAATTTGTAGATCCAGAGAGGATTACATGGGCCTCAAGTAGCTGTTTTTGACGAAAGTGTATTTTCGAGAGCTACATACGTATAAAGATTCTTGATAGGGTTATAAGGCAGGTTGAACTTTAGCACCGTAAGTGGTTTTATATGGTTGGAAGTATACAACTTTTAAGTCATGTAGGCTTCTCACATGTGTGTACGTATTGTTTCTTCATCGGATTATCAAAGCTCTAACAAACACTATAATATAGCACTGGAATTATCGGTATAAATCTGCTGGTAACCGCAAGTAATTGCAATAATTGTCTTTCAATATAGATAAATATATGCAATTTAAAGTACGGCACTCACTAGCTGTAAGGGAATTAGCATTTACGTAAAGATACAGTAGTAATCATTATCAGTTTTATAAAATACTATGTCATCAGTGAAAAATATCTCAATAATGTAATACTGTAAAATTATAATTATTTTATATAATGATAAATAGTTTATATATCTACTACAACAATGTTTTTAGAATTAATACCGAAAAGTAGAGAAAAGGGACCTAAAGCGGACAACTGCTACTATTCTAATATGTAAAGCATTCCCGTTGTTCTTAAAAAAACTTTCAAAGTTAGATACTATTGTTTATTTGTTAAAATCTGGAGTAAATAGTATCACGTATAAAATATAAAAATTTTTAGGGTCATTCTCTAAATCACTCTCTATATAGGCGTTCACAAGACTGTAAATTACGTTCAGCATATCTTTATGGTAAGCTTGCCCGCTAGGGAATGGTATTACTTCATATCCTTTTTCTAACAACCAAAAACATTACCGGTGTGGCTTAACTTTACTGTTCACTGCCAACAACTATTTGGGTAGGTAAGTGACAAGAGACCTGTAGGAACTCGTTCAAAGTAAGAACATTTTGGAAAAAAAATATATATCCATTTAATTTATGTTTATTAAAGAAATCTAAAATATTATTAAATTAATTTAAAATTAATAATGATTTCATAAATAGATAGTAAATTGTAAAATCTTAGATGTCATTAAGTAATAATAATAATAATAATAATATTAATAATATTCTTTATTGCGTGAAACAATTAAAATATTGCATGGCATGCGTGAACATAACTATATAAAGTTAATAAGTACATCAGATAAATGATGTTGGTCAAGGTAAATACATACAAGAATTATATTACATTGCATGTATCAGAACCCGGGATTTCGTGGTTATTGTTAATTTCAAAAAATTTTCATCCCAGCGGCACATCATGAACTCATCAGTTGAGTAAAATGCCTTTGACATAAGAAAATGTTTTAGTCGAGTTTTGAATTGTTTTGTTTCATTGAGTTGTTTGATGCCCTCAGGGAGCCTATTGATTAGTCTGACTCCAACTTGAGATGGTAAGTGTTCGAAAGCTGCCGTTCTGTGCTGTTCGACTCGAAAGTTATTCCTGCCTCTAGTCCCATATTGGTGGACATCCCTGCCCCGTACCAACTCGCATTTAAGTCGGCAGTACAAGGCCACCTCGAGAATATAGAGACAGGGAAGGGTCAGCAATCCAAGCTCCCTAAAGGCATATTTGCACGACTCTCTGGGGTTTAATTTTAAAAGAATTCTTACGGCTTTCTTTTGAGATCTGAAAACTCTTTCAAATCTGTACTTGGAACAGCTTCCCCACAATCTCAAGCCATATGTCAAATGTGGATGTATCAGACCGAAATAGGCCATTTTTAATACATCCACCGAGCAAATTTTGCAAGATTGCGCAGGACATAAATTCCCGAAGCAATCTTAGAGCAAACGTTTTCAATGTGATCGTCCCATGTCAGCCCCCGATCAAGGTACATTCCAAGGAACTTAATGGAGTCTGTTTCTTCCAGAAGGAAATCGTCCACCATCCAAGTACTGACTAGTCCATTTTAATGTAATACAACGTATATTGTTTTCTCGTAGGATGCAATAAATAAAAATGTAAAATTTACTTAACATTGTACTAGTATCCAAACGAACACTAAAACAAGTTATGATGATAATCTAACATAAATCAAAACACAGGGTAATAATATATTCATTATGATGATAATAGACTGTCTGGGAAAACTATAAGCGTAGTGATAAGGTATAAAAAATATAATGAGAACTAAAAGTAAATATAGATCACTATTGGACACAGTTACCTATAAAAGTCATTAGTGATTAATCATAAATGTACTTCAATGACTTACTTATTGTCGAAAAATTTGTAAGTAATCACGTACAGACGACTGGTAAAGTAAGTGCTCCATATTCATTAGTTTGCATTACTTTTGCATCTGAAAAATTTCTTCAAATAGGTAAAATGTATTTATTTTCTTTGGACTTTAAATAAATTTTAATTTTAATAATTTCCAAAGAATATATAACTGATTATATAGAAGCAAATATTTTACATGAAATAAAAGAATTATGCTTTTGGATAACAAATTATGAATAATAATCCTCAATATCTAACATGAAACTTAATACTTAATAAAACAAAAACAATGTATCGCAAAAGAAACATATCCCCTTTTGGAAACTAAGAAAAACATTTCAACAAAAAAATCATTTATCATTATGTTTAGTTTTCTCCTTATTTACTGTAATATTAAAATAACTTAAGCCATAACGACCTGTGCGTAGTCTTGAGTTGAAAATATTAGGTTAATTATTATGATCTTGAGCAGTGTGTGATTACGTTTATAAAACGATAATTTGAGATAAGTAATCTGAAGTAGAATAATTTAAAGATATATTCCTAGTTTAAGAATTCCGATAATTAGAAATATTGTTTATAAAAAGGACGCAAAGGAAGAAATAAGTGTAAAAAGGAACACAAATATGATAATTACTTGGTGAAAGTCGATTTTTCAAACAAAATCGATTGCCAAGGAGACAGTTAGCCAATTTTGGTTAGCCTATAACCGTTCTTTTGTCAGCAGGACATAATTTAACCGGCAACTGCAATTGTGATAAGAATCAACAACTGCTTGACGTTTTTCCTAAAAAGTTCAACATACATGTATAATTAAATGATATCTAATTTAAAGGAGAGTAAACCTTTATATAACATATATATATTTGTGATTCAATTTTGATTGAAATTAAATAAGGCTATTGCCATTTATACAATTTAACGTAAATAAAAGTCGTTTGACAGGTGTTTGGTCTTCCGATCATATGTTAGTTTGCTTATTTAAACACATATGTGACAGATACGGCCAAATACAAAATAATTGAATCGGAAAAAGTAAGCGCTCTGTGGTGTAATGGTAGCACATTCACCCGGCAAGTGAGAGATCCGGGTTCGACTCCCGGCGGAGCAAGTACTTTTTGTGATTCAATGTTTATTGAAATTAAATAAGGCTATTGCCATTTATACAATTTAACGTAAATATATATATATATATATATATATATATATATATATATATATAATATATATATATATATATATATATAGGATTATTTCCGAATTATAGAGCGGATTTCAAGTTAACTTTGTTCATCTTTATAATACATAATACAATAAGTTAATACATTCCCAGTAGTTCGATTAGGATGTTTAAACGTGCTTAAACAATATAAAAATCGATATGAAACAATAAAGTATCGAACAGATTTAGGAGTTAAAGTATATTCTTAGTACTTTGGCCTGGTCCTGGCAGGAACTAAGTAGTTTCCCCAGTGTTCCTAGACACGTCACGTCTAATTGGGCAATCCGTCTTGAGTTAGCCACTGAGCCTGCTGAGGTGGCTTCTCCTCATCTGGATTGTCGACTTGAACATCTTCCCTATAACATCTTGGGAAAAAGTTTAAACTGCATTTTTAAATGTATAACATTCTAAGTTATTATGAGAAAATACTCCATATGCGACATAAATTAAAATTGTATAATGAGTATATATATATATATATATATATATATATATATGTATATATATATGAGTTATGTTTAGATTATAGAAAGAATAATTCTTAATTATAGTCATTGGTAATATCTCGCACTGTTCATTTCCTCCCAGTGTTACTTTTAGTTAGAGGTCTACAGTTTTAAACAATACGTCCGGTTTTAGTGTTAGATATGCATAGACAGATTCAATTTTATGACTTTGTGAGTGTGTCTGTGTATATATGTGTTTTTGGTGTTAGCATTGCTTATTGTTGTACTTGATTACAGACCTTGATTTTTCACAAATTTAGACACATATGGGACATAACTTGTAGTCCTTAGAGTTATAGAAATAAGAATGGGCTTATATGTTAAATAGGGGCCATACGAATGTTTATGGAAAACCTCAGTAACATTAGTCTAGGAGTTTTTAGGTAATGGAGTAAAACACACATATGCGTATAATATGGATAACGTTAGATGATTATATAATAGAATAAATTATTCACACTTTAGTGTCTCAAACCTTAATAGCGTTATCGCTAACCATGTCACGCGTTCAATAATATATATCCAATATCGATGTACATAATTATTGCATGTAATCAAGCGAGAAATGTCCGCTCGGCCATAAATGCTCTGGAGACATCATATCCACATACCACCTGCAGTATGTATGGTATAGCAATGAGATAGTTATATCATAGCATATGTAATAAGAAATAATAAAAATTCAAATAGCATATAAATGTTTAGATAATATGTAATAGTGATTTTCTTACTTATGTATGTTTAAACTACCTTCATACTAGTAAAAGAAAGAAATTAATACAACTAATTTGTACGGTTCAAAACGTTTCATACTAGGATCCCTTACAAATCTATAAATAAACGACAAAGTAATGTTGCAACTATTAACGGATAACTTGCACTGAAGTACTTTAATGCATTTTTTACTATAATATAAATATTATTATGGTTCAAATATTACCCCCAATACTGTTTTAAATATATTTAATAGAATAGACCATGTGTATGTATGAAAGTAATTGATATTTTACAGTGCTCTGTAAACACTATTTGGAGTAGGAGGGATTTTTATACATTTTGCTGTGGATAACACTTCCTAGGGGAAAAATGAGTTTGTATATTTTTGTGAGATTCGAATCATGGTTAACATAGTTCGTAGTTTTTTACATTCTGTTATACGTGGAATAATTTATTTTGCATCTTCTAAACTTTTTACTAAATGCGCAATAGAACTCTCCACTAACCTTCTTAGATTATTTTCTTTGACGAAAGACAAACCAAAATATGGTTTTAAGCTTTCAAAATCTCAATAATTACCTGACATGTACCATTTTGTATTTTGCACATATGCAGTGTGTCTTAAAAGTCCCCCCTACCACCACCACCATTGGCTTTCTTATAAATGGAGATGAATTTATCTACTTTGGGGCACGTTTATAAATTAAATATTCCTTAGCTCCCATGCGAAATCTATATCTATCAAACCATATATATATACAAAAAATCCCTCTGGAGGAACTACGAAAGACATTCCTTATAACATCGTTTCTTATTGGAAAACACTTATTGGAAACATTACCATATGAGAAAAAATATACCCTAACAATCACAAGTCACACAAAGATGGTGGGATACTGACCCAAACATCCTTATACATTGGTTGGTTATTTTTATAGATCAAATATAACACTTTCTCTCAAAATTTTGGAGTAAAATCATCATGGATATGATTGTACTGGTAATACCTCTAGATATGTATCGGAGAAAGTATTTTACACAGTTAATGTTATCGAGTCTATCAGCAACTGTGTGAAATATTTGTCAATTAAAAACCAATTAAAAGTTGAATTCCTTCGTTGCAGCTACAGAACTAAAATTTAAAAGATAATCATATTTACAATGTTAAGGCTCAGGTTTTTTCTTGGTTTTACACTCTCCCCATATTATTACTAACCTTAATATTATAGCTCTTAGTTATAATAAATAGTAAAACAGGTTCCGTGGAACTTTAGTGATACAATTCTAAGAAGCTGTTATAATGTTATTATAACATTAATATAGCTTTTATCAAACATTCCTGTACTAGGAGTTTTATATGAATGAATTATTTATTTCCTATACACTTACAAAACTGAATTAAATTAACAATGACCTCTTTTCATTCATATTCATTTTTACTTGTTTTTTCACTAGATGTGTAACTCATTTAAGGTGTTTTATTTAAATATTATTAATGTACTTTTGTAAGTTTAATTTACTGGGAACTTTATTTACTTGGTATCACACTCATTTATACGTTTCTTTAAATTTAAACTGAATCCCATAGAGGTACATGTACCATTATCAATATTTGCCAGATAGGTGTAAAAACCTCCACTAACTATTTACCAAGTAGTAAATTTTACAATTTCGTATTATAATATTTTTTATTGTACTATATTCTCGTCGCTACCATCGTGAAACATAAGACCAACGTGAAAACTTTCGAAAACGCGTTCAGCCAAATCCTATGGAGTGACATGCACTATGGTGCGCTATGGTGGTGGTGGTCACTATGGTGTGTATTATCGAGCTCTATATTTGTTATGTAGAAACGGGTTTTCATGAAAAGTGCCGTCTATTGGTCAGTTCTTTTTTTAAATATCAGACTGAAAAACAAAAGCAAGAGTTTCCAGCTCTTTGAGTGATAGCTTAGCTGGCACTAAACCATTATTATTATTATAATATAATAGTTATATTATTATGTATTACAATATTATTATAATAATTATTATATATACTTGTCAGACTATTTGGACTTTTGTCAAACTGCCGATCAGCTTTTTGGTTTTCACAATGACTCTGTGGATCAGATATTGCTTATGGGGACTTTAACCTACCACATACGGACTGGCATGGGGGACGGAGGGGTGTTGGTGACTCTTCGCGTTTTGTTATGGACCTTACAAGCTCCTACGATCTCAAACAGTACAACAGTGTGCTGAACTTTCGAGGGGTCGTCCTTGACCTTGTTTTCTCATCCAATCCTGTAACTGTGGTAACTCCTGCCTCGGACTTACTATTGCCAGAGGATAGACATCATCCAGCCCTTGATGTTGTAATCAGTGTCAAACAATCTGCCCATCTCAAAGACGTCAAATATATTCCTGACTTTCGAAACTGCAACTTGGTTGAGATATTTAGGTTATTGCAGGGTGTTGACTTGTCCATCGACTGTGCCTTATGTGATGCGGAACAAATGTTTAATGCCTTTTGTGACCAACTGTCCTCTGCTGTATCTCTCAACACCCCTATAAAGAGGATTGTTAGCTCAAAGTTTCCTAAATGGTTCACAAATGAGCTCAAGAATTTGGTTATAAATAAAAAACTGCTCACAGGAAGTTCAAAATGACCGGCGATCCCTTTTATCTTGAGTGCTTCCGAAAATTGCGAAGGGAATGCAAAATAAAAACTTCTGACTGCTAACGAGTTTACATTGGCAAGGTTGAGGAAGGTATACCCCACAATATTAAATCCTTCTGGTCGCATGTGCAGGACCTCAAGAGTTCCAGTGCGCTACCTCCAATGCATCTGAATGGCAGTGCAGCTGATGATCCAACTGAGAAGTGCAATCTTTTTGCTCGGCATTTTTTCTTCTGTGTTTTGCGACACTGACATCGCTGTGCCTCACTTAGACTTTGGATGGAATGATTCACTCTCTTCAATAGTGCTATCCGCTACCGATGCCCAAGCTAAGCTCGAGGTTCTTGATCCGTTTAAGAGTGCTGGCCCTGATGGCATTCCCCTTTGTGTACTGAGATTTTGTGCTCCTGTTCTTGCTCTCACATTTGGCGGTATTGTTTAATCTGCTACTGGCCTCTGGAATTTTTCCCTTAGTGCTGAGGCGGGGATTCGTGGTCCCAATCTTCAAGTCAGGAGACCGTTGCAACATAACTAACATATATCTATTGTTATTCAGTCTGCTCTGGCGAAAGTCTTTGAGGCACTGGTCCTGGACCATCTTTACTTCTATCTAAGAAAGTTTATATCCGATAGTCAGCATGGTTTTCTTCGCAGCCGATCTACAATCACTGATTTGCAGGTCTTTCAGGGGTATGTTATGACTGCCTTTGTTGACTCATGTCAGGTGGATTGTATCTAATTGGATTGCTCTAAGGCATTTGACAGGGTACACACCATGGACTGTTGATTGCGAAGCTGCTGGTTATGGGGTTGGTGGGCCGTTGTTGAGGTGGTTGGCTAGTTACCTTGGGGACCGCAAACTCATGGTTAAATGTGGGGGTGCTCGGTCGGCACCCTTCTGTGCTTCCTCTGGGGTTCCCCAGGGTTCACACCTGGGTCCATTACTGTTCAACATCTTCATAAATGATATTACTTGTGAACTTCCGGTCAATTGTCTGCTGTTTGCTGACGATCTAAAGATTTACACCAGGGTTCACTCTACGTTCGATCAGCAAGTTCTCCAGCGGTCCCTCACTAGGATCTAGACGTGGTGTGCTGCCAATGTTATGGAGCTGAATGTCTCCAAGTGCGAAGTGGTGTCTTTTTCTCGTAGTCGATTTCCATATATCTTTGACTACCGCATCAATGGATTGTTGCTGAGAAGAGTGAACAGTGTTAAGGACCTTGGAGTTGTTTTCACCTCTACACTTGACCCTTTGGAGCATATTGATGGTGTTGTATCAAGAGCTTACTCCCTCTTGGGATTCATCATGAGATCGATTAGGAGCTTCAGGTCACCCCAGTCGCTCCTGATCCTCTACAAGACTCTCGTTCGCCCGTCCTTGAGTATGGTTCGGTGATCTGGTCCCCTCATCTTATTACCCATATTGAATACCTGTACCGAGTTCAGCTTCGTTTTTTGAGGATGTTGGGCGTTCGAATGGGCTATGGCTACCTGACGACTCCAATTGAAGAATGGGAGCTGAGATTCAACCTGCATCCTCTTCACACTAGACGTCAATTGCAAGATCTTCAGCTTCTTTACAAGTTGGTTAATGGCAAGTTGGATTGTCCTGACCTCTTTCGTCAAGTAAACTTCTACATTCCTAGAGGAACTAGATCAAAGGCAGTGTTTGGAAGAGTATACGGGTCAACTAGTTATGCTAGCAACTGTGGTTTGGCGAGGATGCAGCGTACTGGGGGATTGGTTTGCGATGGGTTGGATTTTTTCCAGGTCTCTTGGTTGTCCTTTAAGTGGAGGTGCTCCAGGGTGTTGACATGAGTTCATCAGTGCATGTGCTTGTTATTATTGTTATGTTGTTTTTCTTCAATTTATAGTTTGTTTTACCTCGTAATGTATAATTGTATATTATTTCCCTACATATTATAGTTCTGTTAAATATTGATATTTGTTATTGATTTGTTACATTCTTGCTATGAATGTTAAATGATTTTTGGTGTCAAACTATTGTTATTACTGCTTTGCCTTATGATTATCTGTTATGTTGATTGCTGTGTTGTTGTTTTGTGTACAATGTGATATAATATTTTTCTAGCTTTAATTTAATATAGTCATCTTAGAAGTCTGTAATCTTGTAATTATGTTAAATGGCGTTGTACCGTTGGAAGTAATAAATAAATAAATTGTTAATTTATTATTTTTACATTTCCTCCAATCTCATTCTTTCTGTACGCAAGATAAAGTACAAGGTAGAAGTACTTTGAGTTCACCTGTCGTTTTATAAGGTTTCCCGTGCATGTTAATATTTTTGTTTGTAAACTTTTATGTTTTATTCCTGATTTTCATAGCTTTCTGTTTTGTCAGCATTATACACAAACAATTTACCTATAATGCTATTTCAATTCAAGAGTTAAAGAAGGAAAATACAGGAGAGGATTTTGATGTTGAGAGATAGTAAAGGAAGATCCGTCTGCGTTTTTGTGTTACTAATAGGAACGGAGAATAGGTTGATAAGTTAATATATTTTATGTATTAATTTTCTTGCATTAATCAATGTATAAATATATTAAGACCTAAACCAAATAGTAACAGAAAGAATATATATATTAAAATGAAATAGATTTTTATGCAGTATCTGTGATTTTTGCAATAAGCTATATATATGTTTTTTGAAGAAAAAGTTTTGATCATTTTACATTTCCTGAATTTAGACAAAAGTTAAAACAAAATAGTAATCTTCGACTCTATTATTTATTTATAATGTTAGACTTTAAAATGTGCAGTCCCATCAATTTAAAAAAATGGGAAAATTACCAAAATTATAGTTATAATTAAATTTTTTGTTTAACTATTAATGCATAATTGTTAACACCATGATTGTACCCATATTCTCTTGAAAAGTATAGGCCAATAGTAGGCAAACAAATAACTAGCGAGGCAATCCCTGCTGCTCGTGTCAATATGTGACTATCTTTACACGTGTCTCTGAGTGTTAATAAACGAACCCTGTACACCAATTAATGATGTGCCTCTTTTAATTAATACGAGCATATGTGCTCTCTCTTGGTTAATTAATCCTCCACGTGGATCTTGCTCTGACAATGCAAAAATGTGTTTGGATAATTTATTGAATGCCGGTGTAAAATGATCCCTCAAACCTATATTAAAACTGATTGAAAGAAGTATGTATTAGTAAACACTACCAGTCTAGCTACATATTCGTGACCGTATTCTTTATAATGAACATCTCATTAGAATAATTTTGCAAAAACAACAAAGGGATAAGTAAAATTTATATAAATGAAAATTTTCCATGACCAGATTACTAATCGCTAACCTCAGTCTAAAGCACTATGAAACAATTTACTACTTAACAATATAAAAATAAATAATAATAATGTGAAGAAACTAGTTAAAGCATTGAATATAAATTGGATTCATATATAAAGATTAACTGGAAATGTTCAAGGAATAATCTAAATTGTGTTTTTATACCAATTATATATATATATATATTATATATATATATATATATATATAATATAAATATAGTATACATGCAATTATTACATGCAACAATTATGTACATCGATATTGGATGTATATTATTGAACGCGTGACATGGTTAGCGATAACGCTATTTATGAGTTCATACTTTAGTGTCTTTATTATTTAAAGACACTAAAGTATGAATAATTTATACTATTATATAACCATCTAACGTTATATAATTATAGTAAAACTCTGGCATGAATTATATATTTTCATTATAAATGAAAGTTTATGAACATATTTACTAGACCCATCACTAGTTAATGATACAATTTAATACTTCCCGTCTACTTCTACTGATATATATATATATATATATATAATTTTTATATAATTGGTATAAAAAACACATTATATATATATATATACAGGGTGATTCATGAAGTTCTCCCCCCACTTCTACAGCACATTGTACTAGTAAAAATAATGAAAAAATGTTATATAAACATAGGTCCGAAAACGCTTCGTTAGCGAGTTACAGCTAGCGAAAGATTTCGCCTGAATTCCTGGGTAAAGAGTAAAATAAAGCCATACTAAACTTTTGGAAAGGTTAATAAGGTAAGAAATATCGTGGATTCTTATGTATTTTTTACCTGATAAAGCTAATAATATAGGTTTCAGAACTGTACCTGTAGTAGTTTTTCAGGGATTCAGGGTTAAATGCAAAAAATTGGGGCACGAAACAATGTTTTTTTAAGTTTAATGTACAAAAACTTTGTTAAATTGGTAATAAATACATAAAATTAAACAAACATTAATTGTAGGGAATTTAATTCTGAGAAAATTGATATAATCAAAGTCTAAAATAAAACAGAAATAAGTACCAAAAAATCGATTTTATTCAGTATAATACATTACTAGCTGTAAAGAAATACCGTTGTTTCCTCAGGTTTTAAACAAATTTGTTATATTTAGTCCAAACGTCATCAGTTCTTGAAAGATACAATTGATTTCAACACAGTTTATTGGTATTTACAATTTAAGGAATGTTATGGGAGTATTTAGAAAGTCAACGAAAGAAATAAATATACATCCTTTTATATCTTTACAAATAGCCTATACATATTCTAAAACAAAAACAAACTCCGAACAAACTTTTTAGATTTGTAAAATGTGGATATGAATGCGACAATTCGTTAATAGTATGTTCGTTGAATTTTCAATAACATTTCAGTTTTTTTGTTTGTAATAAACTACTACAATTTGTTTAATAACTAACACCTCAAATAAAGGATACAAGTGTTTCAATTAGTAACCATAGCGGCGCTCTGCGGTTCCTGGTAATGCAGATTAGCCAACCTTTTGTGTAACCAGCATAAAGAGTAGGCTGTAATAATCGTCGGTTATCCAATACACTTTCTTTGTTAACATAATATAAACACTACCTGCTATTGCAAGTAAGTTATAATTTGATATTTCTCGCTATACACGTAGCACTACGTCACCCACGCGTCACGTAACAGTTTTCGATAAAGTTCAGTGCAAAATATGAAGTCTGTAACTTATAATGTATAACTACAGCCAATCATACAGCACAGAAACTTATACATCCCCGGAAAACACAAGAGACTGTTAAAAGTCTGTAGATACAATTTTTCTGAGGATGTTTTGCTCTGTTCTACAGTAATATGTATTTTTGACGTGACAACGTCTTAAATTAGGTTGCGGCTCGGAGTCACTCATGAAAAAGTGTAACGCCCGGTCACGTTACGATGCCCGTCCAGTGGGTCCGCCGCACGGGATCCGCACGGGATAAAGCAGATAACTGTGGGTCCGCCGCACGGGATAAAGCAGATAACTATGTTTATTCGTGAATATGTAGAGTGCTTAGATTCGTCATTTACAAACAACTACAACAATAAAGGTAAATAATTGTACACTGATATTTCATTATCGTAAACTATGATTGATTGATTAATTGTTAGATTGACACAAAAGTTGAGAAACTGAGTTTATAGGTTATGTCATACTATTGACAAATGTTGATAGTGTTAAGTAAATTATTAGTTTAAATCACTCTGCAATCAATCGTAATTCAGTCGATTGAGAAGAAACAGCGCGTATTGCTAGTCAAACATTTAAAATAACAAATTATAACCTCTAACCTGTCATAACAGTGCGACCAAACAAACGAACTAAACCGACCAATCACCACGCGCGGAGTTAGAATTTAACTGTGTTTAGCAAGAATTTCAAATTCCAATTTTAGTAAATGTTTTATTCAACTTTACCATTTACAATAACAAATTTTAATTAATTTCAAATTATGTACAATGTTTTAGTAAACAAAATATATTTTTATAGTTAAAATTTGTGCAATTCTTATTTTCATTCAATTCCTTGTTCCTATTGTGCAATTTAATAATATTCATATCAATAAATATATTCTACCGAGAAAAATACGTTGTCACGTAAAATCTTCGCCCGTAAAACCGACTTTACAGGCAACCATAATTTTTTTTCTTATTATGTTTAGTTTTATAGCAGATATTCAAAATGAATGTTTCGGCGAGGTGGGAAGGATATTTCAACATTTGAGTGCACTAAAATATTTTCAGCATCTTTTAATATTAAATTTTTATTTTTACTGTATAAATAATTTGCATATCTAGGAGATGTCATATTTCAACATTTCATACGAATATAATCAGCTTGTAACATTTTATTCATTTTGAATTTTTTGTTATCTTATTATCAATATTTGTTATCCATAATTTATAATAAATCGTATCGTTCAGCCAAATTCCAGGGAGTGACATGAACTATCATCATAATTATTGTTGCTAATATAGGAATAAAACTTATTCAAAATTACAAGCATATAATTTTTAAATATTCAGATGAGTATTGACACCAAAATATTACTTAGAATATGATTTAAATAAAAGTATATGATTTTCAAGCCTAGTATAAACACTCTGTCAAGATAGTTAAGTAGGAAAATTAACAAAAGTTACAAAAATATTTAGGTCATCACAACTTTTATTACAGAATATGCCTTTTTTATCTTGAAACGCAGTGTAGTTTATATATAATAGCTGTTTAAAATATTAATTGCTATAGTCGCATCGCAATAATTACGTACTTTGAGGAAGTATAAACCATTGTTTTTAGGTTATTTAGACAAATAAAAACATCTTTTTGAAACATGAGATTTCAAGATGTTGTCGAACAATAACCTATTGTTTTCGTAATAACAATTGCAAAATATAAATTGAAATAAACTCGAAAATTCAAGAGATTTAAATAGATTGCTACTAAAGCTAGTGCGGTTTTACGAGAGATTTAGGAGTATGATTGATTTTTTTTGTACCGTATGTTCCTGATGATATTTCAGTAAGTTGGTTCCGTCATATTTTATTAATTTTAGACATTCTTTCTTATATGAAAACTGTTAATTATTTATAGAAAATGATGGCCTTGTACTTTTATACTTTGATGTCTAGGTAAAAAATCTCAAATTATAACTATGTTACGCAATTGATTTAGATGCTTCCAACTAATTCAGTATAATAGGAATTTAATCGTTGCTATTAGTAAATTTTAAACCAATTAAATACTAACTTTCATGGACTACAACTTACTCTCTTCAGTAGTAATGGAACGCTAATAAGTAAGGTTAAACATACAAAATAAACGTAAAAGTAAAAAGTGTAAAAATAAACTTTATACACAATAAACTATACGTAAAAATAATATATTGTACTCAAAAATCAATTAATACCTAACTAGAACTATAAAATCACAATTCCAGACATATGAGAATGAACTGCAGCGATGTTACTGCAAAAAACAAGTCTTGTCCACTTTGTAGACTGTATTTTTCGCAGACACGGTGTGCTGAAAGATAATGGAGGGTAGAGGCAATTGGGACTGTTTCACACTTTGTCACAGACGTCCTCCAATCAAATAAGGCTGATTTAGACAGAGAAGCAGGCCATATGAGTGTAAGCCAACGTAATGGCGTAAAGGAAAATTATTATTTGTAGAAAATCTATTCTAGGTTAGATTCATAAAAATAGAGGAAAGATTTTAGTGTGTGTGTGTGTGTGTGTGTGTGTGTGTGTGTGTGTGTGTGCGTACGTGTGTGCGTGTGTGTGTGTGTGTGTGTGTGTGTGTGTGTGTGTGTGTGTGTGTGCGGTGCGCGCGTGTGTGTGTGTAAATATCTTCACATAACTAGAGAATTCAGCAAAGTATACGCTGATTAAAGCAATAAATTAAATAATCTGTTTCTGAATTAAAACATATAAATATAGCCTCTTAATGGTTTCAATATAACCAATAACTCTTAGAACTCATTATAACAATATACAGAACTACACTATCTGTATTCAAAATCTAAGTACGTAAAGACATATTTACTGTGCCTTGTGACATTGCTTTAAACATGGAACTATTATTTAAGATTTAAAATAGTTTGAAATTACCAGTTGACATTTACTCTCCGTGAGAACAATAAACAAATTTCAAAAGTATATCATGGTCAAATCTAATAACGTTTATTTCCACACACAAAAATTAAATACAAAATACATCTGTACAATGAAAATGATAACAAATGTAGCACTTGCATATCTAATTAATATAAAACATACTAAAGTATTCTAGTAATACAATTCTAAATAATTACCATTAGATAATTAACGCTAAAATAATATAAAGAACACTTATGGCACCATAAATTAATCAATGTAATGAATAAAGAGATAAATTGAATATACATACACACACACACACACACACACACACACACACACACACACACACACACACACACACACACACATATATATATATATATGTATGTATATATATATATATATATATATATATATATATATATATATATATATATACATACATATCCACATCCATACTGCATCCACCTAGTAAAACAGCATTAAATTTGCTACATTATTTCTGAATTATTTTAAAATAAATGGGAAAAGAGCCCACATGGGCCCTAATGGCCTGTGCGTAGACTCGAGTTGAAAATATTACGATTCGAATTTTATCTAGAGCAGAGTGTAGATTAATTTTATACAATTTTTTAATTGAAAGAAGTCGTCTGAAGCAGAATAACCGACGGATATGACTTGGAATTCCGATAATTAGCAATATTGTGGAGAAAGTAGACAAAAGCAAAAAAAAATGTAGTGAAAAAAAATTTTTTTAATCGGCAAATTACTTAAGTGAATGGATTTTTTTATCTGTGGTTTGAAGAGGAGGGGAGAGGGGACAGTGCCATCAGTCAGTTTTCAGTTAGTCTAGGTCCGTCTGTAGTCAACAGAGATAAGTAACTGGGCCCTGTCACTGCTTATAAGAATCAAAAACTCCTTGAAATTTTTCTTAAAAACCTCAAGAGAGGGAGAGTAGAACAGCTTGAAATTTCTAAAACTATTAGAATAATTTCGATATAAAATGTGTGCTAGATAAAAACTTTTTGCTGTCGCAAATGATTTGTGTTTGTGAATATTGTTAATTCCGACTATATTTGCAAATCTTGTGTTATAAAAATGTGGGATTGTAGAAAAAATTTAGTCGAAATGTTTGTAAATATTAATAAATAAGACTTTTAGAAAAATGTTTTTAACTGGCAGAATTCCTGTTTCTTGAAACAATAAATCAGAGCGATATCGTCTACACTTCGCAAAACCGGCTTTCAGAATAGATTTCTGAACTATATCTAAACTTTTAATATGTGAAGGAAAAGCACCCCCCAAGCTAGAATGCCATAAGAAAAAATGGATTGCACACAAGCAAAATAAACGATTTTAGTTTCATCAAAACTCAAAATGCCATTTAACTGCCTAAAAGCAAATATATACTTTCTTGCTTTATTAAAAAAATTAATATGATCTATCCATTTCATTCGAGAATCAAACAAAAAACCCAAATATTTGTATGACGACACTTTCTTGATTTTATTACAGGCACAGGCATTGTTATAGTGATTATTACAATTATGAAAAATTAAATCTTGTAAGTTGTAATCTGAATTTGATGTAAGAGAAAGGGCCATAAATTTAGTTTTTGAAACGTTAAGTGATAAAACATTTTGCTCCATCCATTTTTTTAATTGTGATAAGGTCATTTAATGATTTATTTTGAACATCCTGCCAAGGTTTACTTTTGATAATAATTAGCATGTCGTCAGCAAAAAGAAAATATAGTTTACCATGAATCTGCAGTTTTGAAATGTTGTTAATGTATATCAAAAATAATATAGGTCCCAGAGTGCTTCCTTGAACTACACCATAATCCACAGGAAGCTCATCACCATTCACACAGCAGACAGACTCAAACTGCCGTCTGTCCGCAAGGTAGCTCCTAAACCATGCAAGAGCATTACCCGTTACACCTATAGCTGATAATTTGTAAATTAATTTATTTCTATCTACACTATCGAATGCTTACTTTAGGTCAAGGAAAATTAAAAAGCTCTTCATACCATCTGATAATGTACGATAAATGTCTTTGTTTACATCAAAGAGAACGTCTGAAATGTTTTTATCAGCCCGAAACTCGTATTGACACTCCGCTAAAATATGGTTGTGTTGAAGGTAATTTACAAACTGCTCTTTCACGATTTTCTCCAGCACCGTAGAGAACACACTTAACAATGAAATGGGACGATAGTTATTTTTATCCGAAAATGTGCTAGCCTTGTGAAGTGGGATTACTTTAGCTAACTTAAAACTATCAGGAAATATACCGTACGCCAAGCTAAGATATAAAATATATAGAAAAGGTTTGGAGAAAATATGTATATTGTCTTTGAGTGCAGAGGCTGGGACACCGTCATAACCAGGAGCGGACTCACCACGTAGTGCAGTAATGTGTCTGAATACGTCCAGTTCAGTGAGAGTCCGAAGCGTGAACAGTGAGTCTCGCCCGTAATCTGCATCAAATATAATTAATGCACCCCCGGTGTTAATTGAACTTGCCAACTTATGTCCAACGCTAGCAAAAAACATGTTGAAATCGTTAGCGACTTCTTTACATACACCGTGAGTAACACTCGGTACATTAGCCAGATACCTTTCGACCGGAAATAAACCCTTATTAACTTTTTTTACCTGCCAATTCATTAATTACAGCCCAAAAAAATTAGGATTATTTTGATATTCGTTTAATTTAGCCCTGTAGTAAATACGCTTAGACGTTTTGATAGAATTGGCAATAAAATGCCTTCACGTTCGATAATTATTTTTAAGAATTATATTAAAAGGCTGTTTTTTTATTTTTTTTTGTTCAATTTATCTCTATTGCGAATTAATTTGATTGGATAATTTTTAATCCAAGGTTTAAGCCTCTTGAATCTAGATGACTTTTTAAATTGGTTTCTTGGAATCATCGACCGCTTGGCCTACTATTTTGCAAAAGTCGTATGCAGAACCGTTTACATTTTCGTTCAGGAAAATCGTCTTCCAGTCAATATTAGCAAGATTACGGGGCAAGAGTGCAGAGTCTATAATCGTCTGTGAAGCTGTATTTTTCATAACCGATGGTGTTGTAACGGCAAAAATAATGATAAGACCAGTGCTATAGTGATCAGTAATCTCAGTCTGTAACACAGCTGCCTGTACGTTGTTCATGTCGTTATATCGTATAATAAAGTGATCCAGGCATGACTTTCTAGTTTTTGTTACCCTTTTTGGTTTATCTATACAATGGATGAGACCAGCACCTAATATACAGTTCAAGTATATGTCGGTATAAGGGGAGTTTGTTTCAAGCAAGTCAAAGTTGAAATCTCCAGCTAAGATAATTATTTCGTCCTTATTCAAACTGTCAAGGTAATGTTCTAAAGAATCCAAAAAAAGTTGAATGTCGCAGTCAAACGTACGGTAGAGAGCCAAGAGACAAAAAGTGTTATGAAAAAAATTAAAGTAGAGTCTTATGCCGTACGTGTCACTTATAGAAATCTGTGATGCAGTAACTGACAACCGGTTATTGTAGTAAACAACTTACACCATCGGCCTTGTTACGCTGCTTATCAGTAAGTACAAATTCAAACCCGTCAATGGTCCACCCCTCCTCAACCCCCCTCAACCAACACTCTGTCAATATTATTATATCTAGCAAAGGAAGGTTATTTAAATAAATCACAAGTTCTTCAAAGTTTTTTGAAATACTTCTTTATTGGAATGGAATATTTTATCAACAGTTTATAATAAAAGTTTATCAACAGAATTCGTATTAAAAAAAATATATTTTTTATTCATAATATGATTCCAGTTCTAAACAATCGTTGTGGAAAAACAAAGATTTGTCATCATTCTCAGCCATTTATGCCGTTCAAGCCCAATAACCCGCCCGGCCGGTTAAAATATTTGAAATAAGAAAAGCATATTATATAAATGCGTATACGTACCCTGGCATACACGGAAGTTTAATTAGCACTTAAATATTGCCTATACTATGTTACTTCTTTTTTACTTCAGTAAGATGCATTTATATAAATCCATATTATTACAATGTAATTACATTAAACGGCCAATTTTAGCAGACAATTAAAAAGGCAGATAATTATTAGATTTTAAGGTCTTTCAAATTTAAAAGATTGCAGTCTTACACAGACAAATTTAGAAGTTTGTGAATTCAGAACATTCAGTTTTATCATAAATAGTTTCTGGTCAAATAATAAAGATATTAAATAGTGGAAAGACAGACCAAATAAAGACATTTGTTTACTTAAATTAAATAGTACTAAATCTATTTAACTATATATTATTAATCTTAATTTTTTACATCTAGGCCTATGATGCGTATCTAAGAAACAAGCGTATGCTTGTATAAGTTGCTAACAATTTAAGACAAAAAAACAGACAATATGAATATAATAATACTAAAATAATTGAATTTATATTTTCAATGTTTTACTCATTTAAAGAAAAAAAAATATTGGAAACATGTAATTTAGAAAACATTAATTGATTAGTAACAGTTAGTTATATTCTGAATTCATAATCCGAAAAATACCGATACTGAATTGTTTTCATGAATGGAAAGTTGTAAATAAAATTAGAGCCTCTCTTACATATTAGTAACTTGACTTTCTCATACAAATAAAAATACAGAACCATACACCAAACTAATAATAACTAATGACATCAATCACATTGTCATACTTAATTTTATCATTTCCTCATACAATAACCGATCGAGAGAAAAATGAAATATGGTATAATGGTATGAGATTTATATTTTATTTCATATTATTCTCTAAAGAATGAGAAATTACTCCTAATGAGAAATTAGGAGGTGAAATATCTATCAATATACCACGTACTGTATCTCAATATACGTAACTGATGTATATAAACTTGACAATGCAAGCCACAACAAATAAAGTCTCCATGGCAGTTAGTATACCACAACACTCCATAAGGACTCTGTATTGGTGACCTCAAGCACGTTTACCAATACTCAATATTGTGACGGTTGTCAATTACGGGAGTGATAATACGAGATTTACTGCTAGACTTTACACAGTGGGTGATTGCCATTCTAGTTCTATTTTCATTCAAACTGCCATTACTTCTCTGTGCAAAATTGTTTGTCTCACCGGAATGATTGACATTGAAATCCAGTTCCGTTACCCTAATTGTTTTTTTATGTACACTTTTAATAATCTACAATATACTCAGTTAATAATTATTCATCACCAACTTAATCTATTTGACTAGCATGGATTATTCATTCAATTAATATATGAAGTTGAATTTGGATTTATTATACCATATATACTCGTAAAGGTAATAGAAAATATTTTCCTAACAGTTAACTGCAAGATCTATATGATAACTAGCATCAATTTCCAGGCAGCACAGGATTACTTAGTTGTCAGATATTCAAGCAGTGGGCAGGCTTACCATTATTATATTTAGTAATCCTGCAATTCACTACTGTATAATAATATAATTGTATTATGTGTTAAGAACTTTTTTACATTTTTGTGACTAATCTTGGCACATGCGTTTTATTGAATGTCTATATCATGTTATGTTCATTCATAAAAAATTTATTAATATACAAATATAATATTTATGTCTATAGTTTTCTAAAAACCGTATTGACAGTGGTTGGAAATCGGATACAAGGTTTTACATTTGAAATACCCAAAAACTGTAATGCTGAAACTAACGTTAATGGCTCGTATGTGGTTAATTATTAAAACAGTAAAATATTTTCTGGTATAAACTTTTTCATGTAATAAAAAATGATTTGTTATTCGTATAAAACTTCCTTAATTTAGTTGGTGATAAATATTTAAATTTATGCGATATATTTGTCATGAGGCTTATGGATAAACGCGTAAGTTCAAGTTTGTTAACAAAAACATGTATTTTGTTTCTTTCATTTATTGGATCAAGACATAAACGTATACTAACAGATTACTAATAAAAGTTTGTCAGTATATAATAATAATGACAGTGCTTAACAGACTATGTTGAGGTATGCTGTCAGCAGGAATGCAGCACAAGCAGCAGATGTCACAACGATTATGTCACCGTCAAGAGCTCCACGGACTCGTCACCATCTGCCTCACATGAAAGTAACACAACTCTACCCGGCTCCTGGGACCCTGCTCCCATTCAGTTAGGACATTAAGAGCTGACTTGCTTGCTGTCTGTGCATTTTTTATGTCTGTGTATTTCTGTTCTAGAGGAGTTATCACCCTTGTGGGATACCTAACTACAGACTTTACTGGTATTTGAATCTTCCTACACGCTGCAGTGCTTTTTTATGTGGAATATTTGACACGAATGGAAACTTCCAGAGTCGAGTATGTTTAATCTTCAGTGATACCAGTCTTTTGGGTTTAGAATTACGTGAGGTTCAGGTTAATGAAACGTGTGTTTCTGCCCTGCAAAATGTGCTGGGTGTATAAGAAGCTTCGACTTTACAACCTTAAAAACGCTCATCCCCTAATATTTACAGCTCTTTCAATATACTTTATTTACTTTAATTTATGTTAGGTATAGTTATTTGGTCAAATTATCTGCTAATCTCTTTGCCTTTCATGAATATTGAGTTTTGAAAGATTTGTAACCTTCACTAATTGTAGTTCACTTCAATTGTAATTAACTGTGCATTCTAATAGTGCTTCAGACAAATATCTATAAAACTCACCATTAACTGTTTTAGAATTGTGGGAGTGCCAGGAGAGTTGTATGTTGGCCCAACTGTAATCTGAGTCAGTTACAGATCCCTTGGGCTAATTAAGGAATCAATCTGTTACGCTTGTGTCAATACACATTAGCTGTCTCAGGCGTATAAACGTCTCTCTCCTTACATGCTGTACGAATACGCATGTAATAAAAATCTATAACAAGGCCTCCTATTACAAGCCAAATTACCTCTTAGTAATCAAAATAACCTAATTTTATAAATGTGACTAAATTTGATAACTTTTAATTAATTTTCACATAGTTTTGAATAAAAAACGTCATTTTACATCTATTTATAATCGAACACTTCGTATAGTTCCAAACGTAAACGAGATTCAGAGAGTCCTAATATTATGTTTATTTAACTGTTCTTACTAATCTTTATTTAACTGAGAACCTTTCCTCGTTTCTCAAGAGTTTCAAAGTGTATTATTAAATGTTTAGTGAGTAATTATGGTATTTTTCCATATCCGGTCTTCTTAATCTTTGTCTCATTGAACACAATAAATTCGTTTCATATTCTAATGCCGTAACTAAATAAAAATTCTCTAGCTAATTCAATAATAACTTAAGATTTATGCAATACTTTATTAAATTTTAGCCTGTTACAATATTCACATCACTGCGTACGTGACTGCTACTATAAGGACGAATATAACTGAGTTATAAAAAATTTCAGCTGATGCACATAATGTAAAACAGAAACATCCATTTACGGCTCCATATGTTTTACAACCTCACACTTTTAAACGGAATATGAGATGAATAATATTTTTATATCACAAAACATTGAATTATTAATAAACATGATAAGCGTGTATAAATAAAATCATGATAGAATGCATCATGTTCAATTGTCGTCCCGTATAAACAATTATCCTCAATTGTTGAGCTAAGAATGCATTGAGGCAGGTTTGTGGCTTATTCTTTCAGCAGACTATCATCCTAAGTGCAGGAATAAGAAATTCACATTTTTTGATTATATTTATTTATTATATTATAACTTCTCCTGCACAATAGTTCATTAATTGATTGTAGTAGTAATGCTTAAATATAAAAATAAATACAATTTTAGATCTGAGAGATATACGTAACAAATATTGTATTTGTAAGAATGGAATCATTTGAATATGGTGATATACACATTATTGCTTATTATATAATTGAAAGTTTGTAAAAATTTCTTGATTAGTCTACATACATACTTGTATACAGGCTTTAAAAATTCAAAATTTTGGAAATTATAAGTGCAAAATAATGTATTGAAGTACAGTTCATACAGTATCGTGAATACTGTAGAGTGTTGAGTGTATAACATTTAAAATCATGTTTTACATAAGACAATTTGTTTTTTTATTTATTTTTTTATTTTTTTTATTTCTCTATCTAAATACTTTTTTAACTTGTTGAATTATATGGGTGCTAATAAATAGAATTTAGGTATTACTCCTCATTGACCGAGAAACTGTAATTAAACATCATCTCAGAACACGATGATCTAATCGGTGTGTAAAGTGTCCCCTGTACACTGCTCAGTCGTTCATAATGTAAACAGGTGAATGGGCTCTATCAGTTGTAGAAGTTGTCTAAAATTTTACTTTTTCCTAAAAATAATTTTAATCGAATTATAGTGCACGACCCTTCTAAGATAAGTTTCGGTCGTTATCTTCATTTACTTCCTTGTAAGATCCATTTGATTGTGTTGAGTTCGTTTCATCTTGGACAGATATGGATTCTCTTGTAACCACTTACTCCCATCCCGCCCTAGTGACAGTGATTGTGGTTTTGGAGTGTATCTCCAATATTATCAGTGACTTCACATTCAGCCGTCTATCTATGGACACCGAGTCGACTCCATTGAACCTCTCCGGAAGGTGCGACGCCAGTCGTACCACACAGCGCGTCTGACCTGGGAGAGGGACTACGGTAAGTGACATCATTCTTTATAAAATTTATTCTATTACTGTATTGTTGTCTTACCCTAGAATCACAAGATTCAGTTGAGTTATTAGTAAATATATTTTATAACATTATTTACTTTAAAAACTAAATTATAAATGTTATTCAGTTTAAGTTCCTATACAGAATAATTTTATAAAATAACTACTCATATAATCACAATTTGTGTAATTGGTGAATAAAGTAATTCTATATTAAGCAGGAAATTTGTAATTAGGCATCGTAAGGTTTGATGGTTATGTCTCGGTAGCTTATAAACGATTTAATAAATAATGTATACTTACGATATGTACTGGCACAAATACCAAGCAAGTTCGCCTAACTTATCTCACACAAACCGTTGGCATTGTAACATCGCTTGTTCCTTGAAATATTTAAGGCTTCAGCATCAACTCAACTAAACAGATCTGTAGGGGTTTATATGACTTGAATTACATGCTACTATAAGTTCTCACTATCCACAGTTTTCTTTCCAACCAGCTTCTGCCTTCTTTCCGTTCACGACGGCACTTATCGTTGGCTATTTCCAGGTGTCTTCAGAATTGTGAATTATTTGCATTCTAATTTTTCTACAGAGTTCTACCAGAGCCCTAGATTGTATTTGAGGTATACCCTGCCACTAGATTCACTACTATCTTCTTGTTATTCTATTAGCTCGTTAACCACATTATAGTCCTTTTATTCTTGTCGAAATACACATTTTATCCCTGAGGTTTATCATCCAATTGATTAAATAATGTTTTCTTCATTTTCAAGGTAATCCCATTCGGCATATATCTAGACTAAACGTTAACCTAGAATGCACTATCCTGGATTAAAATGTCTAAAATATTACTTAAACCAACTAAAACAATGTGATAATCTTGAAGTTAGAATAAAACAATACTGTGTTGAAAGTTTGTTATTGACGACGGAAGATGTGAAAGGTTATAGGTATTAGTATTTTGTACATTTCCATCGTGATGTTTCAAAAGGTATAACGCAAAGTTTCTACTGTCTATCCTCTTCGTCAAGTGTGGGTTACTTATAATATAAAAATAAAGGACATACCATCTGACAAAGGAAAAGGTGATAGCATACTCGTACAGAGACCATGACACTATGGCCTAGGATAAAAACATAGAGCCGGAACCTCTTGCCTCTACTCTTTTCCCTTCCAAACCGTCGACTTCCTGCCCCATTGTTTCAGCTAACAACGCGAACCCGAATAAAGAGGCGACATTGATTTCCTTGTTAGTATTCCACTTTCACCTGTCTTGGGCGGGACTAATGAGCGTGCTCTTGATTTCTTATACTCGTAACATGGGATTGTGCATTTGAATTCTCGTACTTTGCATCCTGGGAAGTTACGATGGCTGGAATAGACTCCTAGCAGCTTTCGAATATGATTGAAACCTTTTATTCTTCTACTGATCTTCTTTTTGTATGTAATAATCACCCAAATCACCTGACGAAGAAGAAAATGTCAATCCTCGGAACGCTGTGCTGTGGGTTTTGTAACATTTAACAATAGCAAATGTCCAAAATCCTGTTATCCGTTCATAACAATACTCCTACATATTATATTTTAAACAAAATATTTAAAAATGTTTACTTACCTGTATCCACAAAGGGCTAAAGTTAATTTAATACTACATTGAGGAAAGTTCTTTGGATAACAACGCTTTGAGGGCATATAACAAAGCAAATATGTTGAAGCAATTTCCAGTAAACACTGTAATGTGAAATATAAACTGAATACGAATTGTTTACACACCAAGCTCCATTAGTTTCTTGTCGGTCTCAAAGGACGGCCATCAGTTTATGATACAAGCATGTGTGGTGCTTTTACTGGCTGTGTTGTCTGGTTATATAATCTACTGCTACAACTATCAATATGTTAAAATTAGGATTAATACCAAAGTTATAATAACCACTGAGTAATTATGACATAGTGTTTGTGGAATAATTTAACTTACATTGTGTACTGTAATTTGAACGTTTTACTAGAGCATGCATAAAACAGAGACATGTTTATCAATATGTATTCAAGACATTTAAAAGTTATATAAATTATTAAACCAATTCTATAAATTTTACAGGAAATAGTTTCGTTGGCCTTCTAAAAATTATGGCACGTTTTGTCAACTGATAATGTTCAGTCCAGTTCCTACCTTGTGTGTTTCTCAGGAGAAACTGACGCGTGTTTAACATCTAAAACAACTGTGTATAACTGAAAAGAAATATTTTTTCTTATCAATATCGCAAAGATTATAACGTTTGGAGCGATATCTTTAGTAGAGTGTGCTACAATTATCACTAAATATTGGCCGTTTTATTTATTTATTTGTTTTATAATATGCAGTTTTTTATAGGAATAGGTGAGGCATACGCAGATATTCAGTTTCAGAACAATATAAGCTTTTTCTCGGTTAGTAAGGTAAATAAAAGGGGTCCCATTACATTAAATCTTATATCAGAACGTATTGTTCTTCTTTAGAATATTATTACTCTTGGTAAAAAAGTAATTCTGACCGATGTTTCTTTTATGAATGTAGTTTCTAAGGTGAGTGATGAGTTTCTAATGGCTTATTAACCCTGATATCAGAACGTATTCTTGTTCTTTAGAATAATCGTTCCTCGTAAACAACACTTTATGAGAAATATATGTTTTTAGATACTTACTACAACTGTTTACAAATTATTAACTTTTAAATATGATTTGAGCAGTTGCCTCCATTCCACTAAAACTCAACATTTAATATTAATTTCTGTATTTTAATTCTGGAAAGCTATTTTAAATATTGGTATTATTATACGTATCATACCATGCCAGTTCGATTAATAATCTCATCAACGTACCTCTTTAAGGCTTTAATAATTAATATATTATTTTTAACGTAATAGAAATTCTTAGTAAACTCTAACGTTGTTGTTATATTCAGTATGTTTTACGTTTATAGGCCACCTAAGTTACATTAAACTACACATAAAGGCTTACAAACAGTAAAGTGAATACTCTTTACAGAAACTTATACTTATAAGCACACTTGCTACAGATAGCGCATCATCATTCATAGACGACACGTGATAAGAGTTCGTGGTTTTCGAACGAGAGTCATTAGGGCGTGGCTCATGTATCAGATATATTTTGTAATCCTACGTCAGTATACTTTTTATTGCTATATTTTACATATTATACAGGATGAACTCCTTTGCTCATTCCATTGTTTGTTATAAAAACATTGATATAAAACTATAAAAATACTCTGAATGGTTTATATTATATAAAGAACAAAATTATAACTTAGATTAAAAAAAATAGTTTTCCAGTTTAAACCCCCTCAAAATATTGAACACTTAAAAAATTCTGTTATTAAAACAATACGGTCCTGTTATATATTGTAAAGCTACCATAAGTCAAAACATTTTAAAGCGAATCAGAAAACCTAGGTCTTAGTTAAGATGTGTGTCGGTAGATTCTAATGGGCTGCTTAGTCTAAGAACTATGGTTAAAAGTTATGTTGTTATTTAAACATAACGTAATTAATTATTTCTAATAATTTAATACCAGCATTTTTAGCATAGCATTATTACTAATGATGAAAAAGCATATATTAATATATTAAAGAGAAAAAATAAACCATCAATTAGGCATGTTTCAAATCAATAAATATGTAGCTCTCAAAGAGTACTTTCTCGACGATGTAGTACGAAGTGATCAGAAATGTAAAACTGTGGTTGAGGACACACATGTCTACGACTCGTATCTTCATATAAACGTTATAATCAAAATCTTGAAATATATAAAAATAAAATATAATCTGAAGTATTCTTTGTGTATATGATATGCACTCTCTGTAGTATTAGGCTGAGGAGTATTTTAAAATACTCCCGAGATACTTCAAGGAATATGTGTAAAATAAGGTGTGTTATAGCAAAAAATGCAATTCCTTTAACTTAAACTTTTATACATTATGCATGTTTAATCGATTTAATGACATGTTAAATAGATGAACCTTGTGACGTCATAGGATATATATTTACGACACAGACACTTATAAGGATCCATTTTCTGATATCTAAATTCACAAAACATGCCAACCCTCCTTTTCTATATGTTTTCTTCCCACGTGTACATTTTTTTCACATAAATTATAAATATTTTTAGTATATAATTACGTTTAAATGTTAAGAAAAACATAAAGATTACCACAGTGTTGAATACAATTTTAGTTTGCTGGTTTTTGACGTGAAAATGTGACACAAACAACTATAGCATATTGGAACATTTATTTATTAAGCGTAACTTTATATATCTTTACGTATGTATCTTTAGAATGGGTTAATTTAGAATGCTGAATTATGGTGTACAACTGCTACTGATTAATAGCAAAATTTAAAATGGATGACAAACATCCATTGGGAGTCTCTATTTTGCCTGAATATTTTCTGTATGTCATGCATATCGATACACCGTTGTAATAGGCTGACAGCTATGTGGTCTCTTGGTATGAACTTTACTGGCTTTATATCCTGATATCGATATTTTGGGCTGGCACTCTTGTATTAAATTAAAATGAAGGCAAACTTGTACATTCGTAGTAAGCTACATTCAATTGGTGTTCGTATTAGTGATATTTATACCTGACAATAGTTCTAAAATTAGCATTATTTTTTATTTCAATTTGTATCAAAATGTAGGGACTATTTTTTCAATGTGAATTACTTCAGGTATTATAGGTCTAACAGATTAACTTAAAAAAAATAGTATTGCTATTTTATTTTACATAGGAAATAATTACACTAATTACGATAGGAGGAAAGGAAACGTAGATTAAAAATACTATACATTTTTTGGTCGAATTAAAAGGGTAAATTATGCTCGTTTTTATAGGTGAAATGATACGAAGTGTATCAAGGATGTTGTGGTGATATCTAGAGCCAAGGCTGTGTCAGCCTCTTCAATGTCCTGACTCGACCCTGAACAAGTCTCAAGTATAAGATAGTAATCGTTTCTCCAGAGTGGGTGAATCGCTTCAAGAAATAAATATTCAGAGCATATTACAGTTTAAATTTAAAACAATATTTTATATCACAATATTACGTCCTTACTATACGAGTACAGCGGCACTCCTTAGTGGCTAACTGTAGATGAGGATTGCAAAATTACAAAGTGTACAAAAATATGTAAATATGTGTTATTGGATGTGTAATTTCTGTATGACAAATTTTTAATTTGTCAATTATTGATATTTTGCTTAACGTAAAATATACATTAAAACTTGTTCGTCAACTCCGTTACTCTTCATCCTGCGGGAGGGTGGACCTGTGAAGCGGTCCGAGGAACGCGTGTGACCCTGGAGCCTCAACCAACCAGCCGCCTACCATAGACCTCTCGTCTCTTCTGATAACCAACATACGTGGTTCGCGTCCTCGCGTTAGATATGTCAGCCCATGGAGAGTTTGGAATGTTAATGAACAAACTAAGGGCCAAGGATATATGACCACTATCTACCAATTACGACTCTTTAGTATCTACAGTAAAAAAATAATATTTTTTAGCAGGATTGTGATTTATCATGACTAGCAATCAGCAATCAGTAGTATCCTTAGAGTTAACGAAGGCTTCAAATCACTGAAGCAAAGGTAATTGGTTTTGTACTGAACCATCCAAATGAAGTTGCTTTAGACACAATACGTTATACCTATCACAAGATTTAATGTAAGACAACCTTCCTCAATGAGAACCTTTATCAGTTAAAATTAAAAAAAAAAACCATTAATGTGAGACAAAAGCTACTGATGTTAAATTAATTTTAGCGTCCATGGGACTTGACTGGCAGTGCATTGAATTTTAAATTAAATTTCGCAAACACATTAGCACAAGTGTTATACATCAGGAAGACTTTCAGTTTCAGAAATTTTATCGAAGAAACTTATTATTAATATACTGTAGAAAAGAAACTCATAAAGTTGGTCTCTACTGTTTCCCAGATACCGGCACTTTTTTATAGGTATTTTCACGTAATGTAATTTAGTAGTTAAGTCCTTATGGTATGTAATTCTTGTTACAAATATAAAACAATATATGGAAAAAAATCTATTTCAAAACTAACATACTTAAAGATTTTAGAAAATGCTTGCATAAGATTAAGTTTATTTCCAAAACATGTTACACCGATTTTCATTAATTAAATGTAAATAATTAGTACTAAGATACAATTGATTAACTTAATTAAGTATATATTCGAATAAATGGTGTGCGTATTCAAATAAACCTTCTTTGTAAATGTTCTAAATTAAAATAATGACAATTTTTAGCTCTACTATAAAATACCATTAAACATTAAGCAGTTTTGCAAATCAGCTTATCAATTGGTAATCAGTTTGAGGCTTATGACACAATAAAAAAATTGAAAGAAGAACATTAAAATAAAGAATTCTATTAGGACGCCTAAAAAAACGACTCATTCTTGGAAAGTATCTTCTATACGGACTTTCTTGTTGCAAGTACGGATACACGATAATAGCCCAGTCAATCTAGGTAAAAAATCATGCAAACCCGGAAATGCGAGGTATAAAGCTGAATTTTGGCACAGATGTTCTTTCTTTATGATATCCTTGACCATATACTAAAAGTCCCCTACCATCCCCTGTGTGCTTCTTCCGGTATAACGAAAATAGGGGGAGGGTGGGGGGGGCGGAATATTACTTAAACGCTTACTGCTTTAGAACGGTAAGATATACAGAAATATAAAAAACTGATTTAGATTCATTAAAATGTGGCCATTAATAAAGGTCATGTGATAAATTGTGATAACTGTAACCGTTTAAGCATTAATAATTGAAAGAAGAACATTAAAATAAAGAATTCTATTAGGACGACTAAAAAACGACTCATTCTTGGAAAGTATCTTGTATACGACTTTCTTGTTGCAAGTACAGAAATTCTTTTTAGCTAGAATTGTGTTATAATGCTATATTCTAGTGTTATTTCTTGATGTAACAAAGTTGTAAAAGCTCTATTACATGTTAATAAAGTATACACAACTTATAGACAATCGTGAGTGTTTACTTAATAGCGAAGCCGAACGCCCGCCGCGCCGCGCCGGCACGGTGCGATGACAGCGGTCGCGGTGCGGCAGAGGCACAGTCATCGCTGACAGGATTCAACGTGAACGGCGTGTCGCGCATGCGTTCTTGAACATGTTTACAAACTGCACTGTAGTTGAGGCGGAGTGCCCGTTCTGTTTACACCCAGTGCGTGCGTTTTGTTAATATTTCACGTTTTGTGCGTGCGTGTCTTTTGAAGTGATGTTAGTGTACTTTCAGATTGGTTGTATTTTTTGCATTAAATATGGAAATAGATTGTTTTTTTGTGTGCCCATGGCTTTGGTGCTGGTTGTGTGATTCTAAAAACACACTGAACATTGTTAGCGTAACTGAGAAAGGTGTAGAAGGACTAAAAAGTGCAAGTGAAAAACGCGGAGATGGCTTACATGACAAGTTTAGTACAGTTACAGACCTGAAAGTTCATGATGTTTGCCGAACGAATTATACCAGACCTACAAGCATTAAGAAAGTATATATCTAAAAAATGTTGGAAGTGAAGTTTCAAGTGAACCGTCAACCTCGTATAGAACAAGATCTACAGAAGTAGAAGGTTTCGATATTAAAACTCATTGTTTATTCTGTGCTAAGCATATATATTTCCAAGCAATAAAAAAGCGGGCTTTAAAGTATAGGAATTCAGCTCATCACGTTGAAACATTGACAGTGCAGACTAGAATTCTCAACATTGCTTGCATTTCGTGGTGATGATTGGGGCAGAGAAGTAGACACACGTGTCCGTGCAGCCGGTGATCTAGTTGCTGCTGAAGCCATTTACCATGAAAACTGTTTAACTCAGTTTTTTAAGTTAAAAAAAAAATACGAAGTCCGATGATAATGATTACAAACATGATGCCTTTTTAAAGTTGTGTAATAGGTTAAATGAAAACGACGAATGCCAGTACAGTTTAGGAGAACTTTCAGATATCATGGACCTTTTTGGATGGAAAAGATGGATATACTACTAAACATCTAAAGAACAAACTTATTGACCATTATGGCTCCGATATAATTATTACTGACATACCTGGGCGCAGTACAATAATCAGCTTCCGAATGGCAACACATAGAATTTTTACATGATATGTGGTATGAAGACAGAAAATCCAATCCCGAAGAAGAGCAACTGAGGATAATTTCTGCTGCTGCTGAAGTAATTAGATCAGACCATTCGCGGCTGCGCTGCGTTTAAAATCTTGGTGAGTATTCTACATTGCACCCTGATTGCGTGGATTCACAAACTCTGGGAACGCGTGGTTCTGGGGTGGAAAAACTGGACAGATATGGTGATTGAGCAGGAGCTCATGCGTTCTTTGAAAGTGTCAGGTGGACTTATCCATGGGAAGAGGCGTCACTGACAGTAACTTAGCGAGATTTGTCCTAGCGCGTCCAGCCTGTTCTGTTGTCACGAATGCGTTTGAAAAAATTGTGTCACATAAACTCTGGAACTACAGAACAACACATGTTGAGCTACGCGATGCTCGGCAATCAAGAGATGATAAAGATTTGGACAAAAACTACTTTGTTGGCTAAAGTCACATTCGCCTTTCAGTGTTGACATAAATGGAGGTTTAATTTCTTTTGTCGACTGGAACAGTTGCTGACGCTAAAATAAACCCGGAGACCGCCACAGAAACAGGTCTTCTTGCAATGACTCAAATGACTGGCCAAACGTTTGGTGATGTAAAACTTAAAAGAAAAAGTAAAGTTACTCCTCTTGCTGCTATTTATGCCACTATCAAAGTAAGAGGTCACAGTGAATCCGAATCAACTGTTTCTTAGAATATCGTGTATTTTAAAATCTCCATCTGACTATGAAGATTACATGGCCTTTGAATTGGCTCCGAGGCCACCTTCTCTCTTTAACGGAGCAGCGATGAGAAAACAGCTAAGTCAGCACTTTGTGATGTTATAGAAATGAGCACACCTACCCTTCATAGTTGGCCTCAAGACTGTGTTTATGTATTGGACGGAGGACATTTGCTTTATCATGCTGTTTGGCCTAAGCCTGCCACATATGAACAAATTATTTCAGGATATGTTGAATTTATTCGCATCCATTACGGTTCAAGTGTAACCGTAGTTTTTGATGGCTATGAGGGGACAGCGACCACAAAGAACCAAGAGCAAGATAGAAGAGCATGTCGAATTCAATCAAGAACAATACATTTCGACTTAAACATGACAGCATCAGTGACTCAGGCTGAATTTCTTGGTAACGCTGCAAATAAAAGCCGACTTATAAGTGAAACTGAAATCACATTTTGATCGAGCTGGCTTTTCAGTTGTACAAGCTGTAGCAGATGCTGACTTTTTGATTGCTTCAACAGCTCTTCAGCAGTGTTCTAAAGGTATGAAAAACAGCTGTGGTTGGTACAGACACTGATCTTCTAGCACTTCTTGTGCATGGAGTTAAAAGTTCTGATACATTATTCTTCATCAAACCAGAAGGCAGTAAAGGTTCCTACAAAGTTTTACCAGTAGCTGAAATTAGTAGTTAACTTAGGCAATATGAAAGACTGTATACTGTTTGCACACGCATTTTCTGGATGCGATACAACATCCGCCACGTTTAGAAAAGGGAAGAAAGTGCCATGGAAAGTATTGGAAAAAAAAGTGCGGAACTTCAAAAAATGTCAAACATTTTCAAAGATCCAACTGCTGAGCCTGACATGTTAACATCATGTGGAGAACAATACTTTCTTGCGATATACGGAGATACAAAGTGCAAAACATTAAATGAACTAAGGTACTTTATGTTCAATAAACTGATAGCTAGAAGATTACTTCAAGCTTTGATTTGTCTGTTTTACCACCCACTTCAGATGCCGCACGCTTACACACCTTGCGGGTTTACTATCAAGTGCAGAAATGGCTTGGGAAGGATCTGGATCCATGTTCATGGGGTTGGCTTGAAAAAGACGGTGTTCTTGTACCACAATCTATGACTTTGCCACAAATAATCAGCTTCCGAATGGCAACACTTAGAATTTTACATGATATGTGGTATGAAGACAGAAAATCCAATCCCGAAGAAGAGCAACTGAGGATAATTTCTGCTGCTGCTGAAGTAATTAGATCAGACATTCGCGGCTGCGTTTAAAATCTTGGTGAGTATTCTACATTGCACCCTGATTGCGTGGATTCACAAACTCTGGGGAACGCGTGGTTCTGGGGTGGAAACTGGACAGATATGGTGATTGAGCAGGAGCTCATGCGTTCTTTGAAAGTGTCAGGTGGACTTATCCAATGGAAGAGGCGTCACTGACAGTAACTTAGCGAGATTTGTCCTAGCGCGTCCAGCCTGTTCTGTTGTCACGAATGCGTTTGAAAAATTGTGTCACATAAACTCTGGAACTACAGAACAACATGTTGAGCTACGCGATGCTCGGCAATCAAGAGATGATAAAGATTTGGACAAACTACTTTGTTGGCTAAAGTCACATTCGCCTTTCAGTGTTGACATAAATGGAGGTTTAATTTCTTTGTCGACTGGAACAGTTGCTGACGCTAAAAATAAAACCCCGGAGACCGCCACAGAAACAGGTCTTCTTGCAATGACTCAAATGACTGGCCAAACGTTTGGTGATGTAAAACTTAAAAGAAAAAGTAAAGTTACTCCTCTTGCTGCTATTTATGCCACTATCAAAGTATAAGAGGTCACAGTGAATCCGAATCAACTGTTTCTTAGAATATCGTGTATTTTAAAAATCTCCATCTGACTATGAAGATTACATGGCCTTTGAATTGGCTCGAGGCCACCTTCTCTCTTTAACGGAGGCAGCGATGAGTAAAACAGCTAAGTCAGCACTTTGTGATGTTATAGAAAATGAGCACACCTACCTTCATAGTTGGCCTCAAGACTGTGTTTATGTATTGGACGGAGGACATTTGCTTTATCATGCTGTTTGGCCTAAGCCTGCCACATATGAACAAATTATTTCAGGATATGTTGAATTTATTCGCATCCATTACGGTTCAAGTGTAACCGTAGTTTTTGATGGCTATGAGGGACCAGCGACCACAAAGAACCAAGAGCAAGATAGAAGAGCATGTCGAATTCAATCAAGAACAATACATTTCGACTTAAACATGACAGCATCAGTGACTCAGGCTGAATTTCTTGGTAACGCTGCAAATAAAAGCCGACTTATAAGTGAACTGAAATCACATTTTGATCGAGCTGGCTTTTCAGTTGTACAAGCTGTAGCAGATGCTGACTTTTTGATTGCTTCAACAGCTCTTCAGCAGTGTTCTAAAGGTATGAAAACAGCTGTGGTTGGTACAGACACTGATCTTCTAGCACTTCTTGTGCATGGAGTTAAAAGTTCTGATACATTATTCTTCATCAAACCAGAAGGCAGTAAAGGTTCCTACAAAGTTTTACCCAGTAGCTGAAATTTAGTAGTAACTTAGGCAATATGAAAGAACTGTATACTGTTTGCACACGCATTTTCTGGATGCGATACAACATCCGCCACATTTAGAAAAGGGAAGAAAGTGCCATGGAAAGTAATTGGAAAAAAGTGCGGAACTTCAAAAAATGTCAAACATTTTCAAAGATCCAACTGCTGAGCCTGACATGTTAACATCATGTGGAGAACAATACTTTCTTGCGATATACGGAGATACAAAGTGCAAAACATTAAATGAACTAAGGTACTTTATGTTCAATAAACTGATAGCTAGAAGATTACTTCAAGCTTTGATTTGTCTGTTTTACCACCCACTTCAGATGCCGCACGCTTACACACCTTGCGGGTTTACTATCAAGTGCAGAAATGGCTTGGGAAGGATCTGGATCCATGTTCATGGGGTTGGCTTGAAAAAGACGGTGTTCTTGTACCACAATCTATGACTTTGCCACAATAATCAGCTTCCGAATGGCAACACATAGAATTTTACATGATATGTTGTATGAAGACAGAAAATCCAATCCCGAAGAAGAGCAACTGAGGATAATTTCTGCTGCTGCTGAAGTAATTAGATCAGACATTCGCGGCTGCGTTTAAAATCTTGGTGAGTATTCTACATTGCACCCTGATTGCGTGGATTCACAAACTCTGGGAACGCGTGGTTCTGGGGTGGAAACTGGACAGATATGGTGATTGAGCAGGAGCTCATGCGTTCTTTGAAAGTGTCAGGTGGGACTTATCCATGGAAGAGGCGTCACTGACAGTAACTTAGCGAGATTTGTCCTAGCGCGTCCAGCCTGTTCTGTTGTCACGAATGCGTTTGAAAAATTGTGTCACATAAACTCTGGAACTACAGAACAACATGTTGAGCTACGCGATGCTCGGCAATCAAGAGATGATAAAGATTTGGACAAACTACTTTGTTGGCTAAAGTCACATTCGCCTTTCAGTGTTGACATAAATGGAGGGTTTAATTTCTTTGTCGGACTGGAACAGTTGCTGACGCTAAAATAAACCGGAGACCGCCACAGAAACAGGTCTTCTTGCAATGACTCAAATGACTGGCCAAACGTTTGGTGATGTAAAAACTTAAAAGAAAAAGTAAAGTTACTCCTCTTGCTGCTATTTATGCCACTATCAAAGTAAGAGGTCACAGTGAATCCGAATCAACTGTTTCTTAGAATATCGTGTATTTTAAAAATCTCCATCTGACTATGAAGATTACATGGCCTTTGAATTGGCTCCGAGGCCACCTTCTCTCTTTAACGGAGCAGCGATGAGAAAACAGCTAAGTCAGCACTTTGTGATGTTATAGAAATGAGCACACCTACCCTTCATATTTGGCCTCAAGACTGTGTTTATGTATTGGACGGAGGACATTTTGCTTTATCATGCTGTTTGGCCTAAGCCTGCCCACATATGAACAAATTATTTCAGGATATGTTGAATTTATTCGCATCCATTACGGTTCAAGTGTAACCGTAGTTTTTGATGGCTATGAGGGACCAGCGACCACAAAAGAACCAAGAGCAAGATAGAAGAGCATGTCCGGAATTCAATCAAGAACAATACATTTCGACTTAAACATGACAGCATCAGTGACTCAGGCTGAATTTCTTGGTAACGCTGCAAATAAAAGAAGCCGACTTATAAGTGAACTGAAATCACATTTTGACCGAGCTGGCTTTTCAGTTGTACAAGCTGTAGGCAGATGCTGACTTTTTGATTGCTTCAACAGCTCTTCAGCAGTGTTCTAAAGGTATGAAAACAGCTGTGGTTGGTAACAGACACTGATCTTCTAGCACTTCTTGTGCATGGAGTTAAAAGTTCTGATACATTATTCTTCATCAAACCAGAAGGCAGTTAAAGGTTCCTACAAAGTTTAACCCAGTAGCTGAAATTAGTAGTAACTTAGGCAATATGAAAGACTGTATACTGTTTGCACACGCATTTTCTGGATGCGATACAACATCCGCCACATTTAGAAAAGGGAAGAAAGTGCCATGGAAAGTATTGGAAAAAAGTGCGGAACTTCAAAAAATGTCAAACATTTTCAAAGATCCAACTGCTGAGCCTGACATGTTAACATCATGTGGAGAACAATACTTTCTTGCGATATACGGAGATACAAAGTGCAAAACATTAAATGAACTAAGGTACTTTATGTTCAATAAACTGATAGCTAGAAGATTACTTCAAGCTTTGATTTGTCTGTTTTTACCACCCACTTCAGATGCCCGCACGCTTACACACCTTGCGGGTTTTACTATCAAGTGCAGAAATGGCCTTGGGAAGGATCTGGATCCATGTTCATGGGGTTGGCTTGAAAAAAGACGGTGTGTTCTTGTACCACAATCTATTGACTTTGCCACCGGCACCTGATAAACTCTTGAATTTCATTACATGTGATTGCAAAGAAAGAGAGTGTGAGCCCGATCGTGTGATTGCATAAGGTCAGGATTAGCTTGTTCGGCAATGTGTGCTCATTGTCAAGGGCAGAGACTGCAACAACACACTGCAGACAATTGATTTAGAGGAAGAGGACGTTGATAGTAAACTAAAGGTCAGTTTTAAAACAAGATAGTGGATACAACACACTGTTCAATACAATTGCTTTTTGACATACGGTTGTACATTTTAAAATCATTAAAATAAATTAAAATTGGGTATCATATTGAATATAGTTAATATGATTTGTACAAATATTATTTTAAATTAATAATATTTTATGATTGTACTTAAAAACGTAATTGTTAAAACCAATAAATTTTACTGTATTCTGTACATTATTTATTTAAATACCATGCTAATGTGTTATACTTTTTTAGACCATTGACCACGTTCATTCTTACATTACTTCAACTGGAGTTTATTCATATACCAGTTTATTTCCCCAAACTGAAATATACATTTAAGGAAAGAAAATAAAGTGTAGTGTTGACGGAAACCATTGATAAAATAAAAATATAGGAGAAAAAAACTTCAGTATTAAAACCTTAACAATAAAGAGTAAATCAACATTTTTTTTGTTGGTTAACAATTTTTCATGCACTAACTAAAACTGATTAAAAGAAAATCATCATAATTTTTTGTAGCTTATATTCTCTGAATTAAACACAGTTGTTATTTTTTCCTCCATCTGCTTTTGTTCTCGAGTAATGTGCGTTTAAGTAAGCCGCGCCCCCCTCCCCCCCTTTATTTCGTTAATACGGGGGACGCACACGGGGGACGGGCGGGGACTTTTAGGATGTGATTTGGTATACCATAACGGACATCTGTGCAAAACATTAACTTTATACCTCGCATTTCCGGGTAAAAACCTAGATTGACTGGGCTATAAGACCAGTTACATTTTTGCTAACGCTTGGCCAAATTCCATCGAGTTACATGCACTGCAATAGAACCAGATGTTGATTTTTTGACAGACAGAAATTTGACAGAGAGACGGACAGACAGATATGAAATTTTCAGCCCTTCGAGTTACAGGCATCGCGAACTCTCAGCCAAATACCCTTTTTCTGGTATGAAACATTATATAACCGTACCAAAATTATTTTAAATAAATCACCCTAACGAATATACAAGGTCAATGAGAATTTTAAAATCACCTTGCAAGGAACGAATAAGCCTCAGTACCATAGACTGGTCACAGGGAGCTCAAGAGGAGGGTGTGTCAGTGATGAAGGCTTGGTCAGCCACTCTAACACGACTCCTCGATACCGTATCATCTCTTTGATTTATGGCTCTCAGATTCCTATAATATTTAAGAGTGTTGAGTGTTGTGTTTTTTTTGTTTTATTTGTAGTCGATATTCTGCGATTTTGACTTGACAATCCAAAAATTAACATAATGCAATATATAAGTCTGACGGAATTGTAACATTGTGTCTAAATTTTCAGGTTCCCAGAACCTTTATATATTATCAATATATATATAGAAAAATTTCTGTTCGTCACTTTATTAACATTAACTTCTTATACGTAAATTTTGTAGTTGTATGAACAGAATATTTAATAACATAAGATTTATAAAAATGTCTCCATATAAGATTTCCCTTATTTCAGTATTTGTTATTTTAACAACATAGTGTTCAATCCGTATACTACATACAAAATGTGAATAATGTTTTCTAGGCATTAAGGTATAAAAAATATACAATGCAGTGTTTCAGTGCTTTAAGAGAAGGTTGGTTTTACAAAGTAAATAAATTAACTTCTTAGCGTTGAAATAATTGTTTTCGACCGTAATAATACTACAACATTTTATAGTCACGGAAGCGTTAGTACTTTAGTTACATACTGTTCTAATGTAGAATATTGCCATAGTTTCTCATATATAAAGAACCAAACTATTAAATATGATGAGGGCTACTGACTGTGTTTCATATTTAAGATAATGTGTTTGTAAATGAGATAATGATTTATGTCTTTATAGAATACTAGAAATTACCCTTGCATTTGTATGCAATTTAGTGTTGAAAAACAGTTACACTATGGGCAATTATATTCTTTTCAAATGACATTCCAAACAATTCTGAGCTAAGTGACAGTCACTTAATTAGATTTAAGTTTTAACCTCCCACAGTCGAAGCGCGAAACAGTATTTTATAAATACTTCTAAAAATTCCAAATTGTTTCTGCAAATATTTCTTTATTTATCGAGTAAATGTAATGTTTTAAGTATCAAATTAACTATTTTAGGCCATTACTAATAAATTCTAAGTCTAAAAAGCGACTGAAGCCGAAGTTCTTTGCTTTTCACTCAATACACTTGTGATATAATAAATGATCCCACTAATATTATAAATGCGAAAGTTTGAATGTTTGAAAGTTTTGTTCTCTAATCACGCTGAAACTGCTATACGGATTGCGCTGTAATTTGGAACAGGTATAGCTTTTGGTCCTGACTTAACATTTAGAGTGCTTTAATAAATATCCTTAATCGGGATCTTGATCGGGATTACAAGGTAGATTCAGCTGTGACGTTATATGTATATAATTAATTAGAACCAGAAATGCTCCTACACGTGCCAAACATGATATAATAATTAAGTTAAACTCTGATACTATTTACCATGGACTTAATAATATCTACCTGATTATACCAATTACATGGTATACTTTAAATAAAAAATAAAAATTTATTTTAGAATTGTAAATGGATAGGGAATAAAAAAGTAAATTTATATTGTAATCCAGCGGCAGGCACAACGCGCTTGGAATCTGGTCTAGACCTGACTTGATGGCAGTGAATGCTAAACAATAGTTTACAGTGGACTCTATCTTGGTTAGGCGGCCAACCTGCGTTGGGAGAGATTTAAACAGACCTGCAGGAACAGGAGCGTAGTCGGTGCAGGCCGAGAAACCACGTTCTGACCATTCCGAGTTGAGAAGCGATAGAGTAAAGTCTTTTAGTGCGAGTTTAAAACTAGTGTCGGGCGTAGGATCCGTCGGTATAAAATTATTTTAATACCGAACTCCAAGACCTTCACGACCAAAGAGCTAAGTACTTTTGACTGAATTATTAAAATTTTCTAAATTTGAAATTTGCAAAATTAAGAAGTGAATTAATTTGAAATTGGAATTGAAACTTTGAAATTAACGATCCAATTCTGTTGAGTGAGGACTATAATATATATAAATTGTAAAGGAGTAATTTATTTAAAGTCGAACGTAAAATTTCATTGAAATTAAAGGGATTGTAGTAAAAATTAAGAGCTGCAGGTGCTGCACCATATCCTGTAGGAACTTGTGAAAAATTCCTGTTGAGAACTGTTTAGTTTGTTTGAGAATTTAATTTGAAAGAAGTTTATAATTATTATTTTATTAGTTTTGAGAAGAAGCCTATTAATTTATTTCATTCAAATTTATTCAAGAATATTATTTTACTTTATATTTTATACACACGTATTTAGAGGACAGTGAGCCCATATTAAATCGAAACTGCCTTGCCTAAGGAAGTAGTAATTTTAACCTATTGTTCAAAACATTGTTTTGGTGGAATACAAGGTTAATAATTGACATTTGAATTGATTTAATAAACCTGAATATTTCTAAAAGGGTGCAGTTTTAATTTCCACCAGTATCTACTTAAATCTTATGAGTTCAAGACTATTTAGGGTCATCATAATAAAAACAAAAAATTTTGTATATTAACATTCAGTATACTGATGTATGCCAACTTACGTTTTAAAATGTTTGTAGAGCTCCCATCATATTACATCATAATTGCTTTTTATAAGGACTTCGGTTCTAAAGATTGCGTGCGAAGCCACGGGTAACAGCTAGTGGATTAATATCTCAATAATACTAACGCAGAAAAAGAAAAGCTTCTCCACGTACAATGAAATTTGTTTGGATATTTGATTTTGACAGGTTAATAAAACAACCTACTGAAATCACCCGTTTAAATGTGTATAAATAGATTTACTTATTATTAATGACTTTAACCGGTGTTTAAAAAGAGCTTTCTGCTATCTGCTTATGAATCCAAGTACATAAATATAATGGATAGTGGACTGTTAAAGAAGTCTTTAAGACCAATGATATTTTCCCGGAGGAATTTTCGAAGTAGTAATAGGGCTATATGTTACTAAGTATGTTCTTGTAAAATGTAAATACAATTGATTCACGTGATTGAGTAACACACACATACAACACATACAGACCGACAGCAATAGATTTGTATATAATAAATAGTATAGACTAATCATTGATTACTGAAATTGTACAACTGTAAGGTTGTACAACTATACAAAATTACATAGTATAATTAATTTTATAAGGATATGCTTATGTAAGTTTTAACTTGAAATTTTTTTGTCATTGCGCAATTGTAAAATTTTTGTAGTCCAATCATATAAATTAGATAGAAAAATAAATTATAGAATTTCATTTACTATTCCTGGCAGGTCGATCTGCAGACTCTACTGTTAATAATTAAATGGAGGAATGTGTTGTTGAAAACGGGAAATGCAGTAAAAGAGACCTCTGGAATTCCAGATCAGGAAAGACGGAAACAGGAATGTGCTATATTATTTCCGCTTACGTTTGGTGTGGTTAGAAATGTGTCACTGTGATGGGATTTCGTTTAAATACACAGAAAAATAGAATAAAGTTCTTATTTCCATTCATTTATTTAAATAGTATTAATATAAACAAGTTTATTACGAACAAAAATATATACAGCTCAAAAAAGCGTAAAGAACATTTTAAAAATTTGTCTTTGGAATTAAAACTACAAGAGAGTTATAGCTTGAACTTAACGTTTGTCGTCCTGTTTTTAAAATGTAGGAAATGTAGGTGGCAATAATGACATTTACAGTTTAAAATACAAGAAGCAATTTTACCTGCCATATATAGAAATTGTAAACTGATTGACACTAATTAGAAAACAAAATTAATATTTTTTATTACAAATAAAATTATTTATGATACATCCTTGATTTTCAACCCAATAGCCGTAATCAGAAATAATTTTAGAATCGCAATCGTCCCATTCCATTTATCTTTGAAACATATTGCATACTGAAGTTTAAAGTTTAAAACTCAATAATTTTGTAAAATAATTACTAATGTCTTGTTACCACAGAGAAATGTGTATTATAACTTTTATTTCTAATGTATGAAGTTATTATTTGTCATTATTACTAAAGAGCACAATTACGACTTTATTTATTATTTTTAATATTATTAAAGATATGTGATATAAGCTGCGTAAATACCAAATGAAAGCAGCAGAAATTTTGGTTTTGTTTTCAGCTAGCTTTAATATTCATATTGAGTCTGAAAAAGACGTTTTAGATTACTTTTTGTTTTTGTTTTTAATGTTTATGGTTTGGATAAATTTTATATTTGGGTCTGTGAAAAGCTCCTACTTTTAGCTTCACACGCAAATTTCTAAATGGGACTCCTTTTTAGGTTTACCACTTATTAAAATACTTATTATGAAATACTATGAAAATCAGTCTTGTTTTTCTCATACTTTAATCTGAAAAATGGATCAATACGACATGTTATTTTCGTTTCTAACATTGTTTCGATGGTATTTAAAATGCAGTAGATGTTTTAATTTCGTTACCGGCGCAACATTGAGTAGAATTAGAATTTTGAAATGTAAATATTTTCGAATTGGAAAACATTTCCACGAACGATTCCAATTTTCTTCTTCATAACTTTCTTGGAAAAAATGTGTTACACATAATTATAGCCAAATTGGTCCACCTGTTCTAGATAGTAGCGATTAATAAGAGATGTTGCGTCAAACTTTTTGGAGAACTTAGCGGACTCAGATATTGTGTGAGTTTCCAATCATTGGGGACTGTTCGAATTAATGACACTGTCGACTCACATGCATATAAAAAAAAACAAGAGACTCGCTCAGTTTTTTAGTGTTTGTAGGTCAAATAACAGAGTTCCTTTATTACCATATGTAAAAGGCAGTAATCCATGTAGTCACTGCAATTATATTTATACTACTTCATATATAGTATATGTATAATAAGTTATTCAAAAGAATATATATGCAAAAGAAATATATATTGAGGAGGTTTATATGATACGACTAAAGCAATAAATAGAAGTGATGAGTAAAAAGTTAATAATATATCCGTAATTATTATACAAAAGCTAATGGAATTATCCTAATTAAGAAGGTAAAATACCACCGTTTTACCTACAGTTTCTCTATCTATGTCTTTCTTGTTCCAGGTTGTTTACTAAAGTTCATATGACGAGACGGTTATGCTCACCAGTCAAAATTTAGTGCTCTAATCCACATAAAACTGTTAATTCTGACAGTTATGAATTATATACATAATTAAATATATATATTTTACAATCATATTTATTATAAAATTTATATTACTCTGTAAAATTACTATGTTATGTTATTGGTTATTGTTAAAACACATACGTTCACCTCTTTTATACACGGTGATCAATTTACATATTTTCAATGGTTCAGCATCGGCTAAACCCACATCCACTATATTATATACACCCTAATAAAGTTTAGTACAACCATCTATGTGTAAGTATTTTTTTTCTTCGTTTCACTTCTATATTCGTAGATGTACTAGATTTCAATAATCTGAAAAACTTCTTTGTACTAATTAAGGTTACTCGAAGAGGAATAAACTTACCTCACAGAAGTAACCAGAAATATAATATTTAAGACAGGAAATCTCCTCATTATACTTATAAAATTGTTTGTTGAGATGTAAAACATATTTATCTTATATAGCCACTTAAACGTAACTCGTATTTTGTATCTAAAGACACTTGTTTCCTGACCCCCATAAAGTCATACATGAATTTTATAACCGGAGATAGTATCTTAAATTTACAATCTTTTATAAAATCACTCATAAGTGAACGAATAAAGCAGAGGACTCTAGGAAAAGGATTTATAGTTCACTGCGATGACCATGAGCTTTGTAAATATCTTAATCATAAACTTAAATAACGACAGCCACACCATTCAAATGCAAGTGTATATCGAATTAGCTTAATTAACTTTAACATGTCTCTAACGAGCACGAGATCTACGGTAAATACAAAGGTGGCGTTATCCACCGAAACGGTTAAGCGCTATACCTGTAAACGTTTCTGATTTGTCTCGTTATCCATTGAAGATGTGTGTGAATTAACTCACCACCCTTTATTATTATTAGATCTTAGATAATTTCTGTAAAGAAGTACAGTTCCTCCGAGTTCAACATACTGTGACATTCCAAACATTGCTTTAATGCATTTATTGGAATATGCTATCTACTCGTATGTATTTCATGAACCCAGATGTATCCAGAAAGATTTCGTCTGTAGACTTTATATATTTAAATATATAATAAATGTATTAAATTATATGACAATACACTATTTTAAATCGTTATGTAAATGTTATTGTCCTATCATATTCATAATAATATTATACATGCGAAAGCGCCTTTGTTTGTTTGTTTTGTTTTTACGCATAAACTACTCAACCGATTTTACTGAAATTTTATATAGACACTAATGTTTCCTGGGATTATTAAAGGCTTAATATTACTTCAAAAATCCATTCGGGCTACGTCAATATGGTCTTTGCAGGAGTGATAAATTCCATCTTGGTCTCTAAAGTTATGTAATATTAATTAAATGAAGGCTGTCAAATTTAGCCAACTGTTCTGTATAAACAGTTCTGTTTAATATTAAAAATTTGTTTAAATTTATAGTGTGTAAAATGTCAAAGTGTAATCATAACTTTTAAGTTGATTTATATTTACAATTAAGTAAGTACAAATCCACCTTAGAAAATATTATAAAATACAAGAAGAGAAGGTCTTAATTTGACTCCCTATAAGGAGTGAAAAAATAAGCTAGATGAAATTTCGCAGTACTTTTCTATTGAACCAATGTAGCATCTCCAGCTCTATATGTTGAAAAATAATAAAAACAAATTTATACATTGATATAAAAACCCATTTCAGCTCTCGTTGACCTAATTAGGATTCCCTGACCTGTGATATATATATTTATTTATTTATTTATATTTATTTATTTTCATGATCGGGAAAGAAATAAATATTACCTATGGAACAGATCATAGCAAGAACGAAGTAAATTAGAACTAATTACCATAAATATAAACTTTATGACGTATTTTCTTACAAGGCAAACTCAACAGAGGCGTCATATATATATAATTCATTGGAACCAGCAGTAGTCATACCCGTGCATTTTTAATTAAGATTTTATAATAAAGATATTACAATAAAATTACATCGAAAGATTTGTTATTATTTGATGATCGCCCCTCAATGAGTGAGGTTCATGGTAATCATTCCAGCTTTATACGTGAAACACTCAGAATAACTGCAAGCAACCAAGCGCTTGTAACGACAACTTTGTTAGTTAATGCACCCTGTAATTGCAGCACTAATCGCGTAAAACCAATTACTTGGTCTAGCACCCCATTAGAAGCAAACAGATCAAGTTTCTCGCAAGAGATATTATTCACATTCAGGATTGGTGATTGAAACAACTGGGATAGCTTAGGCGCAGGGTTTTAATAGCAAGTATAATTTCAACGTAAATTGAGTAGTTTCAGCTATTCAGTCTGTAAGGTCCTTTGTACAGATTACACGTATAAACATAATTTTATATTAATTGAACCTTCTTTGCAATTAATGCGTAAAATGCCCTTTAGTTTGTTTTTGTGTCTTGTATAACTGTGACAACAATATTCACATTTAACAGAATCAGTAAATATTTGTTAATCCATTTGCTAGAGACATTTCAAAAATAATGTCTAGCTCGTATGTGTAACGAGATTTTTGATACAAGTTAATAGTAAAAACTGGAACTAGCAGCTGTGTTATTTTCGACAAAAATTTATTTACGCTCTATATAACAATATGAATCTTATTCTACTCTACACAGAAACACCAAATTTTCTCTATTTGGCTAGCAATGCAGAGAAGCAGCACTACGCCTCTGAGTTTCAGTGGAGTCGGTGGGCTGGAAGGATTAATTGAACAAAAGGAAAAACTAGTTTATTTTGAGATACATAGTAGTTTTTTTAATTAGTGTGGTTCATTTTATTGTTGTTCATTGATTCACTAGCGTCTTTTATATTGGTTTAGATACAAAGCGCATGAATAAAAAACATTGCGTAACACACTACAAAATCATAAGCCCTAGTGATAGCACAAGTATGATGCTGCATAACAACGGCAAATGGACAACTGAAATTGTTGGACACTGTAATTATAGATCATAAATTACAAGGTAGGAGTACGTTATACTACAAGTATACTAACAAACTTCGCTTTTTAGTTTAGTTCTACATTTCAAGTCCTTAGCTTATTTGTTTAATGACATATCTTGCAGTCAGAAATTAAATAAAACAGAAATGAAATTATATAGCCTCTTTGCAGGCAGAATAGGAATTTTGCAGTTGTACTACAGCGAATTAAGTCATGGGCTTCAATTTAAGTTTCATACCAATCCCAAAGCATAATAATTAAATTGCTTTCGAGATCTTGCGGATAGTTAGGGTAGGTACGCACATGCCAATGAAGACATGCCTCTCACTAAAAACGACTTTACTACTAATTAATTTAAGATTTATCCAGTGGGAAACAGACAAACAGGGTGATAGGCAGAGAAAAAAATCCACAAAACAGAGGAATACTGTGGAGAACATGCAGCATCTCTATCTCTTGTCTGTGCATAAAACTTCATACAAAATTTCACATTTGTACGTCAGTGCCTTCTTATTTATTGTGCAAAAGTGGAGTAAAAAGTTTGCAGTTCGTCGAATGATAAGTTTCGTTAACGCGAATAATTGTAACTTTAAAGCTATACTTTATAATTTTCAAATTGACCTCACCAAATTGTACTCTTTTGTGACAGGTGACGTGAAATATGAATAGATGAACTTCACATCCATCAACTGTCAGTATCACCTGACATGTGCAATATTGGAAAATGGACTCACTCTTCGATCAAATTAAACACTTCTGCCTCCTACATCTGTAGTAGCATATAGAATCTGAGTGCTAACATTGGTGAGTCCTCTGATTGAAAAATGAAAAATAAAAAATCGTTATGTAAAGTTATTTCTGATTAAAGTAAATTTAATACTTCCGTATACATACACCAAAACTAACATTGGAACGATACGAAATATTTAAGGAGCATTTTATAAGTCTATAATTGTATTCTGTATATTTATCAAATTGTACCTTTTGATTAGTCTTTTAAGAGGTATGTCTGTCATTATTTAAAACATATAATATAATAATGAATTCTGTTAGGCATTATTTTATTACATCATAGGAATACGTTATACACCATAAAATTTGAGAATAGTACGTATAGTTAAAAGAAACGCTGTTAATAAATTGTTTAGCAATAATTTTGTTACTCATATGTTACAATCTAAGTATATTAGTTTATTGTAATTCAAATAGTATACAGTATTATTAAAAATTTATACGACATACAATATTTATATTCCAATCTTTATACAATTTTATACATTCTTTCTCACCTTAAATGTAGTACAATACACAAGTACGCAAGAGGAAGAAAAGAACTCTTATTATCATACATATTTTGTTCCGTTGTCACTTGTTGAGGAGGAAAACAGTCTTGTAAGCGGGAAGCTCGAGTGCTATATTGAAAGAATATTATGAATGTTACCTTATATATTGCGTTTTGACATTTATACTCGCTCAGGCCTGAATATAACTATAAATTTTATCCTGTATGCAGAATTTGAGACTGCACTATTTCTAACGTCCGATGTAGGCTTTTCAAATAATACTTATCAGTTTTTAAAGACAACTAGGAGTGTTTTATTCTTGTGCTTATAATAGAAATAGCACACTTGATCATGAACAACAAACTTGCACTGTATCAAATAATCCCTTATTCTGTTAGATAATATAATCGTACAGGCCAGTGGTCTATGAGAATGTACAGAGTAATTTTTGCAAAGGGGTCGGTCTCTCCTTAAAAAAAAACAACAACAAAGAAGTACAGAGATAAATAAAACTATTGATGCGTAAAGGGATATACGGATTAAAAGTATATAAGATTTATAACCAGGAACATTTCTGTAATCGAGTTTATCCTTCTCCTATTTTGGCTAGGAAGGTTCTAAGGGCGAGAGCAAGCTCTCAAGCTCAAACTGAGAACGCTGTGCCAGAGATAGGAAGTCGGCAATACATGGACGTCTTACCTCTGCACTACAAGTGTGTGGATTTTAGTTGGATTTGTGATTATGTGATGAGCGCTTTCCTAGAACCACCGGTGCATTTGAAAGGAAAAGAGTTAGATACCCCACTCGTGGTTGGCTGTTTCGATGTTCTTTCATCTCTTCCGACACAGATAATCAACAGATTTCAGTTACTATCATTGTGGGTCGATAATATAAAAAAAAAAACACCTAGAAGAAGTCAAACTTGATGGTTTAACTCATTTATTTGTAGCCAGTGAAACCCTAATAGTGTACAGGTTATTGTCGTTGTCGAATAAATCGCAAACGAAATAGTAAAATATACAAAATTGGATGTGATGATAATCGAGGACTTCCATACGTAAATTTAAATATACAATAACCTAAAGATAATTAATTAGTATCTTCCCGAAGAAAGTTAATTAGTCCTATAAGTCAATCTTATAATGTACAAATAGTAACTATGGCTAAACTTTTCGTATTACTTAGTGTATAACAAGTTTACTAAAACTTTGCAAATACAAACCGAATTGAATATATTTATGAGTAATAAAATAAAATTCTTCTTTTAATTTAATAAATTTATATCACACTACGCTTTTCAGATTACTGCCTCAACTATAAAGCACCGATCACTTGTATCTCTATATGCCCCCATCTCGAAAATGGGAATTTTGGGCGTGAAAAATTAAATTTGTGTTGTATAAGGCTGATTTTCTTCAATATTAAGAAGTATTTCAACTTTATAAAAATGTTGGAACTTTTTAATGTGAGAATATCTGGGTTAAAACGCAACTTTTAGTACAAGCGCTCGTCATTATGGAAAGGAGTGTATTATCGTTATTGGCCAAAGTATAACTACCAACGGATCAGTATTAATCATCATCGCTTAAGTATCACAGGTTTTTGGACAAATTTAGACTGGTTTTGATAAAGTTTTCTTCGTAAATAAAACTTTCTCATTCTAACTTTGGATATTAAATAGTAGACAACCTTTGAAAGTATTATTGTTTTGTGGAATTCTATCGCATACTTGGCCTTAAAACTGTGTTTTGGTATATATTCCATTCTCAAAATAGGAAATAGTAACGAGGAAAGGAACAAAAAGAACATTTATATTGAATGATTTTTATATTTATTTACTTTACTACATTGAAAGGAAACTTCATATAAAGATAGTTATGAAAATGTAACCCGTCAAAGTTTTGTCTCAACTGACAAATGACAGACTGCTTGAAGTCAGAGTAGATACGGTCAGGTACTCAGTAAAGTTACGTCAAAATTTATCATTATTAGTATGAGACAGGTGAGACAATTCTGAGTACACTTCTGAACTTTGTCCTATTTAATCTTTACTTACTCAATATGGGAAAGTGGAGTAATGCATCCAACAATCTGATGGTTATATGGGACATAAAAATTTAAACCTATATCTATACTAATGTCTATCACATACTCTCATAAATTAGTTGTGATACCCCGTAGCAAGAAATGTATAAACGTTAAATTTATAATACGCATGGATAAAACTTTTTGCCTTTTATCATATCTACGCAGTATATTAAACTTTTAAGCTTGTTTAATATACAAGGCTTTTTCATAAATAAAAGTGTATTGATGGTGTAAAAATGTACAATTGGCTTAGAAGTAATCACAGAATTGCCGGCCATATAGAAACATTAGGGATAATCAGATTTATCGCCTACTATATTTCACTGGCTTCACGAATATACTCATAACATATCTTATTTACAACTTAATTTATCTGTCTAACCGCAGGGAGAAATCATAAATTACGTGGACTTTACAACCAAATTTATCATGCCAATATAGGGGTAATATGTACAGACTTTACAAGTACAGGCCAAATATTACAAGGTTCAACGTCCGACCGTGGTTTAGTATAAATAATATTAAACTCCAATAAATATATAGCTTGTGACAACTTGAATTATTTCTTCTTAGCAATAAGTGGTAGGTATAGCACGGCCTCTAGGAATAGCACTCTAGTGTCTGGTTTTAGGAGGAGGGGGTGAAAATGAGTCAAACATGGTATATTGCAAATTTCTTTGCATCTATCTTGAGAACCATGAGGTTTAGTGCACACGTTGTAGGATAAAAACTAATTTATAATAAATTTAAATCAAAACAAGTAAAATGTATGTTTGATATGGAATATGTAATTGTCATTATTTAACCATTTGGTAAATAAAACATAAATAAAAGCTGTCACACTTTTCGCTTAAAGTTTATTCCTTTTTGTCACTTTGTTAGACGTAAGCTACTCACGAATGAGTATAATTCTGTTACCATTTTGTTTATTACACAGTTATGTGCACCAGCCCTCGTACTCACGGCAAAAACAATTGGATGTATGTTGTTTGTGATTGCTTCTGTATTTATGAAGGGGTTTTTGTGTTCATGAATTATTGTGATTAATGTTTAAAATTAGTTATTATATTATACAGATTGAAATATACTTAAGTTTTCAAAAAATATTTACATTTTACGAAGATGTATTAAAATTTACTCTACCTTGGTCTTATTCGTTATGTAATTTTTATTTTTATGATTTATTACAACAGATATAATACATATATTTTTATACCATGAGTCAACTCATAGGTGTAATTAAATAATTTTTGAGCTATTGCAAAGGTTTATAGACGTGAGGGAAGTACTTTGTGATTACTGATTATTTTTACTTATCTTTAAGTTGTTAACTTACTTTAGCACGAACTAACCGTTGGTTAATATAGTGACTAAGTAATACCAATAATTATCATTTCAGTGTCACATTTGGTAATAGTGCTGAGTACTTAAAAATAACCAGACACTTCGGAACGTATATTATATTATGTTTTGGTTATTTTGGCGTTATCTGTAAAATAAATAACTTAATTTTAAAATGAATGCAAATATTTATTCCTTGTGAAGTATTCTGCTGTAGAAGAAAATTCGTTAAATTCATTCTCATTCGGAATATTATCTTCATTTATGTTACTAAAAGTAATATATTATCAGTATTGGTTAACCCATGACCTATGCAATCTCATGTATTTTAGTATTGTATGAACATTTTCGTTACAAATTTCCCATTTGACTAAGATCGAGACCAGATTCATGTAAATTGTTTGGAATAAGAAAATCATTCGCTACTATTTCTTACAGTAATAAGAAAAGTGTGTATTTCAATACTGTATTTCAATTAAATCTGTAATAGAGAACAATCTGTCAATGGGTTTTCTTTGTCTTTTGTGATTCTTGCCAATAGCGGTCCAAAAACAATACTATCCTGTTAATAATATAAATTGATATAATATTCGTTAATCTAAAAAAATGTAAATTATCATTGCCTAATACAGTGGTCAATCATTATGTTCGTTTAATGTCAGTTTCTTGATACTCTCAAGGTTCTAAAATGTTTCATATTAAAAGAATGTTACCGTTTTCATTAAACCAGATTCATAAAAGTAATGGGGATTTTGTCTTTTATAACTTTGGACAGCTGAGCATTGGTTCTTATTAAACACCCTGAATGATACGAGAGCATGTCAAGTTTAATTTATTCAGCATGTTCTGGTAAGTATATTGACTTCAAAATTTCTATTCAGGTATATTTCAACAAATCTCTTCCTATTAATTGTTTGACAACCACCTAATTCGTTTATATCTTCACTATTTAACTTTCTATATGAATGACCGTCGTTGATTTACTTCTCGGTCTCAATAAAAGTATTTTTATTAAATAGGGTTCCTGAATTTAGAGACATTTCGGTGGTTTTAAAGTTAGAAAGATTTTACAAATCGATTACCGTTCACATTATATTCTCCTTCATGTTTATAGTATAAAATAATCATTATAGCGGGGCAAAAATTAAAATTATTGTGGTTATTTTTACCTGTTTATTATTATGTAGAGGAAAAAGTAGATTCCAACCACGTACAGTCTGGTCTTATGCACTCCTCATATCATATATGTCCCCGAGGGCACTATTGCAATACACCCTCAATAGAGCTAAGACCTATTGGTATAATCCAGTTAGGACTATCCTACTCATGCACACAATACATACAGAATGCTCATGTTCAACTTAGCGCTAAATTATTGCTATGCAGAGCATTCATTTAGTCAATACATTTCAACATCTTGGAATACATCTGACCTTGGGATACATGGAGATTTTACTTAGTTAAGTATTACTCTCACTGATATTATTATTTTTATATTGCTGCCAACTATGTAACAACTATATAATCTCAGTGTGATCTCTTTGTATTTTGTACTATACAAAATTATTTTTATGTGTACTCAAATGTGTAAATGGTAACACACCACAATCGTTACCTAAGACCTGTAAAACTCCTTATATTGATTTTTAACTTCATTTCTTGTGGATTTTAAAATTTATTTGGATAAGTATCTCATAAAAGATAATCCTATCATCTATCAGGATAATGCACAAAATAGTATAGTGTTATCTTGTAATAATACGCTGGATTATTCATATCCAGAATATTTCCCTATGTATAAATGCATGTATATGTGAAACAACATTCTTAAATGCAGATGCCACTCTTTATATATGTAAAAACATTTCAATAACAAAAGGTACTAAATGTTACCAATAGAAAATTTTTGATTCAACTGGCAGTTACCAGTGGCTTTGCACGCTATTTCCAGTTCACCGTAAGAACATAGACAATATTGCATTTTTTTATACAAAACTTTAAACACTCCTGTAAAAGTGATTTTCACTCAAAGATGAATAAGCAGCATTGTCCTAATCAATTTAAGTTTTTAGTTGAAGATATGTGTTTGGGGCTCTTGAATAGTTCCAATAATAAATAATTCAAGCATATGATTAATCTTTAATAGTGAAATCTTTAGATATAAGTGTTGATTACATTTAACAATTAGTTTTAATAAATAACATGTGTTTGCTGCAATTTGTTTGTTACAGACATTTTCACAACTGTAGAGGACAGTGGAATTAGCCCCTGAGGTCTAAGAGAAAAGTTTTTCCTTAGCGCATTTCTAGTTCAAAGTTGAAAGGTATGTACCAGATTTCATAGTGGTATCTTTCATAGTTTTGCTAGCCGTTAATGTTTCAAACAAAAGATTAGACATATGTGGTATATATATATATATATATATATATATATATATATATATATATACTTGTAACGGTTTTCCAGCCAGAAGTAACAGTAAGGTTCGTCTACCACAGTCAATATGTTAAAAATGTTATTATATGACTCTTTAAATGTTAAAATATTTTTTTAAGTAGCTCAGAAACTGTTTAATAATTATAGTTCGCAGCCGTCGCATATTTCACAATGTAGTTAGTTTCATGTAAGTAAAAGCAACATGTGTTAGAATGCAAATGAAACAACCTGTATTGAACGGTACGCGGTGAGGTGTATGTAGCAAAGCCATTTACATCAGTCAAGTGTATCACGTGATCGATCCCCTCGTGGTGAGATAAAGCTCTTAAACAATAAAAGTTGCATCTTTATGTTCCAATAATGTGTGCTAGATATACAACTAGTTGTGCCCGTCAATATTGTGTTGTCTCCATACAATATTGACAATGGAATTACAATGCTTGTGAAGAAAATAAAAACCAGGTACAGTGTTACTTTAGTATGTTCTGACATTAATAGTGGAATACTTGAAACAACAATGTCTCCAGAGAATCAGACACAACAGATCTGTGGTCTGCAACTTGAGAGACTTGATTAAATTACTTACGAAATACTGTTTAGTCATTGAAATATACTGGTGTCGAAGATTTTTTTTTTATTGACTTCTACTGACCACTATATTTAAAATATACTTTACTTCGTACTTACCGTTGCATTTTTAATCAGGATTTAGCAGCGTTGGATGTTTTTAACTGTAAATATTATTTTAAAACCTTGTGTCTTTTTGTTATATAAATTTTTACCACACGTCTCTTCAAGTAACAAAACTTTGGCTATTTTGTCATGCTACACATACCGAAAAATGTAAAAAAAATTTATCCAATGAATTTTGCAGCATATCTGTCGCAATATTTATGTTGGTGATCTTTTTTAAACTACTGATTTGTGTACTAAAAATTAAATTTTTGTGTACGACCAGAACACTTGTTTTATATGTAATAAAAACATTATTATCCTTACCATTTTCAATAATTTTTCGTGTTATCATTATTTTATCGTTTCTATGTTAAAGGTGAAGCTGAAGATTAGAGATGATTGAAAACGACCTTATATAAATTTACTGAGTACCAGTCGTAAATAGGTTGAAGACGACGGAACAATATTATCTGATTATGGTAGTTCTTTATTTGCCTAAAATCTGATTTACAGCTGACTGAGAGACTTCGCAGACAATTAAATTCAAATTATACCATAGTAATTTTTCATCTATAGTATTGAAGATATTATTATTTCACAATGCAGATTAAAAATACTGAATTTAATGAAAAACATGAAAGAAATTGTAATTAAAATGAAGACCACGTTACTTTAATGATTATTCCTTTTGGTTCGCACCCGTTGCTAATAAAACGGATCCTAATTGATGGAGCCTACCTTTGCTCGTTCAAGTAAAAACTAATAGCGTTAAGAACAACAACACTATTTTTGTGAAGCTTCCGTTTAAAGTAGTTTTATCATTAATAGTGTTTTAGCTTAAGCAATCGTAATGATATGTAATATTTCAATTCATAGGTTGAATTTTAGTCCTGTGTTTAACTTCTTATTGGCAACATTTTACTTACCGAAATTTTAAAGTAAGCATACAATGCTTCAATCGCCACATCTAAAAAATGACATAATAATATAATTGCAATAATTAGATAGTTTCCCGGTTCTTGGATGGTTGTTCAATTGAAGTTATTAGCAGTGGACTACATTTGAACAGTTTTTCTTTAGTGACAGTTGAAGATTGCTGATACCAGGAGGCACGGTGTGGCCGCGGTGGGACGGCGGTGATACATATCTAAGAAATAAACACTGAAAAAAGAATTGTTTATCCAAATATTAAACATTTTTTTAAATTTTAGGGTTATAAATAAGTCTTCAGCTAATTTACAATCGGAATGTTGTTTATACAGTGGTCATGCTCTAGTTTTATTTCTTGAAGTTAGCGTTAAATGCACAGTTTCAAAGTTACAATTCAATAATACAACTCTTTGTTACCTAAATTAGAAACCATAAATGGAAACCATAAACAACAAAAATAATAAGGTAAATGTAATGAATTATATACAAACTACAAATATTTTTAAATTATTGCATAACATAGAAAAGAATAATTCTGTTAAATATATTAAAATTTTAATTTGATGTATATGGTAATTACTGTAGGTTATTAGCCTTAAATAAAAAGTATTCCATTGAATTATCAAAATTGTAACACAAGTAAACGCGTCATTCACCATATTTATTGGCGTTATATTACAATGTGGTAGTTACGCACTACATATAAATAATCATATCCTTTAAGAACAGAATTTCTTATGTTTAAAATTGTACTGAAATATAACCAGATTTGAAAATTAGTTGCTCAGATCAACTTTTATCTTAATTACTACGACAATAGTTGTAAGATATTGCTTTACAGCTTATGAAGTAGGCTAAGTTTAATAAATCACATAATGTTATATTTTGACATAAATCATTCTTTCATATTAAAGTTACAATGAAAATTAAGAAAATTAATTTAATATATTACAAAAACGGTTTTAACTCAATATTTTAGTTTGGTGAAATTATGATATTTATAAAATTTGCATTAAACTTCTTTCAAGTATACTGCATAAAAATGGTAAAATCATTACTTTCTCCTTTTTTACAACTTGTGGTGGATAAAATATTTTGATTGCAAATCATGTTTGATACTTAATATTTGTTCCCGGTGTTTGCTTTTTGATTTGATAACCTTCAAAGGACATTTTATATTCCATATTTTAAGGCTGTATTGTTGAATATGATATATTGAAATGAATTTATGCAAACAAGAATACACTAACAAGAACTAATAACTATGCAAAATAGCTTATATATTTAAATTAAATATTAAAAATTGATAATCAATATCCTGCCCAAATGAGTTTTAATTTTCGTGTATATCGCAATAAAACTTATTACATATAACTGAGTTGTTCAATATTTAAATCTGCATTTCAAACAAACAACTGAGCTTTTCCTTTAGCCGAGTCCTTGTGTACTTTGGAAACACTCCCTTAGGCCCAAACCAGGAAAATTTACTTCAGTTACTCCGAATCCCTTGCTTGAATTGTACTGAGCCTGTCTCTGTTAATTGACTTTGAAATATCCACTTACGTCTCTGTAAAACTCCCTTTGTAGTGAGTTCTTGTGTATTCCTTTAGTACCTTTAAGTGAAGAGTGGAATGTAGCCATGTAGTGTGTAGTGATGCAGACCCACTGCATGTTGATTATCTGAAACACAGAGAATCTCTTTTAATATATTCTAACTGTATAAAAACTAACTATTCAACCAATAATGTTAAACGGTTTACTTTGTTACATTACATTTGTGATGTATTTAAATCTCTGACTTGAATTATTTATAAATAATTCCATTGTAAAGCTATTTTGTTTGTGTATAACTGAAACTGTCTTTGATTGAGGATCAGGTAATTAAGTTACCAGAATCAAAATAATCTTCAATACATACATACATATATATATATATATATACATTGTATATATATTTGTGTTGTATGTATTATATAATATTTTCTCGCAGTGTTACAAATAACATTATATACGATCTACTTTTAAGAAAATAAATATATTAAACAACATTTATATTTTGTTCTGAAAACTCCAGATGAGTTAAATAATTTTAGTTTCGTCTTTAGACGACACCAGATAGAATAAAGATATATTCGACGTATTTAAAGTTTTGTAATTATTCAGAACGAACATTAACTTAATTCCAGTATAACTAAAGTTACAAATAGATAGACAAATAAAAACTATTTACAACAATGCAGTTATAAACTAGACCACAAGTCGAATAACACATTACGCAGAAAATGTCTGCACAATTAAATCTATAATTACACCTGTTATTATATCACATGTAAAAGTATGATTATTTTAATTATTTAATGCCATAGCCAATTTACTATAATTATAAAGCTATGTTTTATCTATCAAGCACCAAATTAGCTACCCAAGTAAGAAATCTAACCTTTATACTATAAATAACATGGCAACAAGCACAAAATATGATACAGATAAGATAAGCAATATAACTGAAAATTATATAAACGGGTTTTTTGTACCAGTGCATATAGTAAAAGGCGAAAAGCATTGGATCTTCATAATGTAGTAACTAGAATGATAATAAATCAGTAAATAAATAGATAAACATCACATAAATATTACAATTATACAATAATACAAATCTGGAGATAAAATGAATAACGACAAAAAACACAGACTCTACTGGAAACATAACAGTGTTAGCTAACTAATACAACGCGATATAGAGACAGCGTAAAAAATACAATCTGTGGGGGCTGTCTATAAACTACACACCTCTTTAAAACGTATGAAAGGTCCTTAAAACTAGTTAAAAGGTCCATGGTGTCATGAAATCGGTTTCCATGCCACTGGTATCTCAACATCGTGGCCGTTGGCACAGTTTTTCACCAATAATGGGCCCTATAACGGGTGGCATTAGGGATACTAGTTGCGACTAATTAAAGGAGAGCGGGGCAGTCAATTTATGTATTTAGAAGAAGAAACAAAAATATGATTTCGGTAAATATAACGACTTTTCAGAGTTTTTGGATTCAGTACTTCTACCACCACATCAGTTGGGACTTAAAAATATCTGAGGACAAAACGCAGCCCCGCCAGACGAAGGAAACCTGTATGGGCTTTGTCGAGCTTTTTGGAAAGTAGCGTTGATGAGGTAACCACATATTACGACGTACTCCAGGGCCGAAACAATAATTGTACAGTGGAAACTTCTTAGTATGAATATGTCGGTTACCCACCAATCACCATTAATTTTGTCATTATATAACTACCGCCCAAAGGATATTAGTTTGTTTAATTCCGTTCAAAAGTTAGAAGGGGGGGGTGGGACTTCTGGGACACCCGATATAATAAATACTCCTTTATACAGTTATACTGTATCAAATGATAAATAATACACGGAGTACATATATGTTTCAGGAAGAAATTTAAATGTTTAATTTAGCACGGTATTGTAGTTTTGTATTTGTATTGGTCTAAAGTTACCTGAATATTATACTTCGTTTTGATTCTGGGAGCAAAGAAATAATAATAAAGCATTATCATTTTGTTCTTGTTTGAAGAAAATTTAAATTAATTATCTTTATTAAATTTACATTGGTGTTAGGAACTGATTTAGTTGTTCTAATATTCGACCTCAGTTTCATGAGATTCGTTTTATCGTAAATCTCATGATGATATCCAACATTTCCAGTTTATTACTTGATGTAAATTTCCTGTAGGTTACAGTATAATATAACATGTTTACATCGCTTCAGTACTATAAACCTCTTTTCCCATAACTGCCAGTGTTTCGCAGCTGCCCGGCATATAGCGGTTGTTGCCCTGTTATCTTTTACACTATTTATGGACCAGTGAGACTCTAATTTCTAAACTTTTACTTGTATATGATTTGCACAAAAGCAAATTTTACGGACAACTCTGGCCAAAAAATATTTCAATACGTATGTCTTTGTAATTATTAAATATTAAAATAATAAATACAACCTATTTACATCGTACAGAATAGATGAAACAAATAAGATGGAAATCTATGATCTCGTTGTAATAAACACTCGATATTGCAAAGATTAGTTTTATTGTTAATTATTGAACATAAAATTTAGAGGATCAATTTTTTAATGTTGCAAAATTAGATTAATAATGAACTAAAACTAAATCAAAGGGGTTGGCCTAATGGTTCCAATGTTCTTAATGCACTTTTCCTATAAGCTTAATCACTTAACAAAACTTTAAAAGATTTCTCTTCACGTTAATGTTGACTCAAACATCAAGGCATCAGCTTCTTCATTTGACATTGCAATTTTAGGGGAAAAATGGAAGAAGGATTAAAGGTAATTGCGAAGAATTGTTCTAGGACACAAGAACTGACCTAAAACAAAATTGCGGGCAAATTAGCCAGTTATCGAGACAACTTACAATCACTACAACGTTTTCACGTCGGAAGGACATCTCTAGAAAGTATATTTGTGTATCTGGCAAAACGTCATCATTGATAAATTATTTGATTGTTTGCTAATTTATTCTATAGTATATTTAAATAAATATTTCGCATGCAGGAGTTAATTTAAAATACGAAATAGAATTAAATTAGAATACGGCGAGTTTTCAGTATGTGTGTACAAATGAATATACAGCCACAGGCTCAACCATTATAGTACCCTCATACACATGTGTTGTCTGTTAGTATCCCGGAGCTTCCTTGCTTTGTGCAAATTTGCAAATAATACACTACGTTTATTAAATACATTACAGCTTTTAATTTTCTCTAATTTCTATGGCGTTTTATAATTAAATTACCAAACTCTACAGTTGATTACATATTTTAAACATTTAAAAAAATATCCGTTTAAAATTAAATTAAGTGACAGTTATGCTTCAAAATAATACAAAAAAATGTGTTATCAATGTAAGTGCGTGCAAATTTTAATTGAATTAATATTTTGTAAACTTTTTAATGAATTAAATTAAGTGGCACTAAATTTACTGACGGAATTTTTATTTTTAATGCATTTTAGCCAAAACAGTATGTATACATTTTTATGCCTTGTATGCCTCTTACAATGCTGATTACATTTCCTATTAAAACCTCACATTGTTAAATTGAAGTTCATTTAAAAATAGTTATGTGAAAAGCAGCTAAATTGCTTTTAAATTGCAGCAGTTTTCAAACAAACCTTAGTTGAAATGAAATTGGCAGAATAATGTTTTCTAATGTGTATGAAAGTAAATTAAATATAATAATGTAAATATTGAACGATAAAGTGAGTTATTATTTTACCTGGCTCCGGATCTGGAAAGTATGTTCTGACGTCAAAAGCATATGTCAAGTGTATTTCTCGGGTCAGTAATTTCTTAGTCTATAAGAAGGGAAGTATTATGCCAAATGCCTTTGCACACAAAAGAGAAATTTCCTTCTCTGCGTGACCATTTACTTATGACTCATGACTTTATCCTTACTATTTAATTTGTTTTAAAAAACACATTTATTACGTTTTTCACCAACAGATTACCTAAACATAATTTACATTTCTATTTAAGTATTTTTATAATTTTTCCTATGTGTAATTTGTGTTATAATTGGATAATATTTAATTGTGTTTATTATAAACTTTTATCTAGATAATTCTATAGAAATGCAGTTTTAGTATTTAAAAAGCTCTATGACAAATATTTAATTTAGAATTAGGCTAAAAACCAACATGTTTCAAAATATTTGAATACCTAGTTAATCAGAGATAATACTTTAAATGTATTAATTATTATGTATTAAATAAAAGTGGACCACTTTAATAAGAAAGATAAAATAAAATGTCTTATTACTTATGATAATAATCTAAATGCTATTAATAATGTTTAGAACATTTATTTCCGGATATTTCTTAATGCCTATCCGAAGCCAATGAGTAACATACGAAATTCCAGTTGAGATTTGCTTTTTTTCATAAGGAATTATTATTTTCACATGTTGTATGTAAATATAAACGTTAAAATGGTGTGTTAAAATACAAAATAAATTATAATTCATATATATATAAAGTTTCAAGTTATTAAGTTATATATTTATTGATATTTAGGAAAATTCATTTTACAATTATTAAACTTTCTTATTAAAAAATGAAATAATAGGTAAAATACAAATTTACATATTCAGAAAATTCTACATATAATTAATAGTATACAATGGAACAAAAATATAGTTTGAAAAAAAAATTACAACAAATACATATATACTCCATCCAGAAGAAAATAAGGAAACATTTTTGGTCTGGGATTCTTAGGGGGAAAATACACAGCAACCTTAAAAAAGAAGCAAATAAGAAAACACATTATTTTTAAATGTAACCTCTAGGTTTAAAGCGTGGTATTTAAAATATTATTCTCGTAAGCCATAAACTCGTAACAAAAATAAAAATTTAAAAATATTTTCATTAAAAGTTATACACCTGATTACTACCATCAAATTTGTACTGTTTCCTTTACTCATTACGTTACTTAGAAATTTTTATTGAATTAAACAAAATTGAATTCATTTTCAATGAATATATTCAGACTTTTTAGAATTATAAATATAGTATACAAAGATTTTAAAATTACTCTTGTTTTAAAAATAAAATGCGTTAACTTATTAAAAACTACATAGGGAATCTGACTTTCTTTAAAAATTAATATTTCCTCTTGTAATAAAATCTTACCAAACAATATTTTTCTGATAAATACTTATTAACCAACAGCTGTAATTCCTATTTAAATTTACTTTAAAATGTTTGAATATTTAAATTGAAATGTCTTAAAATTAAATATTTCTAATAATTGCTGGAAATATTTAAATCACAAATATAACATTTAATCAAAAAAAGTCAAAATTTCTCAGAAAGTCTCGGAAAATCAAAAAGTTGACAAGCATTAAACAGGAAACTTCTTACTATAACATACACAATTTTTTAAGACTATAAAATTACCTGGAATAATTATTTTTAATACATACTACAAAAACTAAAAGCTTCCAGAAATTTCCAAACCCAGCTGAACGGTACCTGGCACTGTTCAGGTCTACATATGGAATGAAGGTGGGTGAAATGTAATTTATTTAGACTTTGTGATGTAAATGATGCAGGACTTAATAACTGGGCCGCAGAGGAGCAATGATAGGTTAAGTTGTTACATTCATAGTACAAGACAAAATGTTTGGTTGTTTCTATGCGGTTATTCCAAGGAGGAGTTAATGGGATTTATTAAACATTGTATTTTGTATTGTATTTTGTGCTAACACACTGACCCTTTCTCATCTAAAGAATTGTGTATTTACGAACAGAATATAAAGGTAAATTATAAGGAGAATATGTTCCACGCTGAATGCCAGCTGCGGAGATCCGGTAGTCATCATGCAAGAAATGCTAAAATTCCCAGTCCAAGGTAAACATAACAACATAACATAAGTTGACAATGTAACCCCGCAACAACATCTCAGCAAAGTGGATATGAGTTTTGTTTTTTTAATAAAAGTAATATAGCTAATTACTTTTGCCAGAAGGAAAGAACGTCAGGCAGTCAACCAATATATTTCCAAAATAGAGAATAAAAAAAATTAAGTAGGGAATGTCAATGCAATAGTTAATCTCGCATGTTCCTCTCGAGGTTCAATAAATACTAGGAAATGGACTCTTACCTTTCTGGAAGCGAGAATCATCACCACGGCTCGAATTAACCAGGTAACATTGCCAACTATTCGCGCTGCAAATAATAATACTCTCGGCTCGGTAGTATTAGACATAGGAAGCTCATTTTTGTTAATAAGTAAAGAAATGAACGAGTTAGTGAAAACAATACAGGTTTGTTCATAGTTTCCCGCTAACATTAAGTGCCACCGTAAATGATTATGAAACTATTATATTAAAAAAATGTTTAATTCAGGGGAGTCTAACATTACATTCTTCAAAATAATTTTACTTCATTGTTGTATATTATGCATTGAAAAATTCTCTTTTGAATTGTACACTAATTTTTTTTCTGTCTAAATTGAAAGTTTAAAATATTTCCTTTGCATCAGGTGCAAATATAACCATCATATATAACCTTTAAATATAACCTAAATCTTTATTAGACTAAACACATTATGTACATAAAAATCTTTTCGAAATATCAAAAGAGATCGTGTATGATATTAAGCCCATATTTCGGGACTTGAAAGACAATCAGATTTTGGAAAAATGACTTAAAGGCAAAAACAGAATCCGAATGAGTTGAATAATGTCATATAGTCTGGGATCCCAAAAAGGACCTTTGTGACATAACTACACTGTAGTACTGGTGGCGAGAGAAAAGAAGAGACCTGGCCCGTGCCGGCGCACAGCTGTGTACTAGTGTGTTGCCGCGCGGTAATTTCAGGCGCTTCAACCCACAGCCAACCTGCGAATTGTTTATCCTAGCAATGGAATTATTTGTTTTCAGTAATGTGGCATTCCTGCAGAGTGTGACTCATCTTAAATGTTAAATTTTATATACATAAAAGCACTAAATTTACATTATACATATATGAACATTAGTAATTGTTATATTAAGAATAAAAAATCTTTTCAATGGAATTACGAAACAAGGCGCGGCAACATACTAGTAGTAGCGCCTGCAATTTTCAGATAGGCCAGAATCCAGGTCTCTTCTTTTCTCTCGCCATCAGTATGGTGTTGCACTGCCGGTGCATCTAATGATGGTTAAATAAGTTTTAGACCAAATTATGGGACATTTAGGCTTGAGTGTAGGAAAATATCTAATGAATACGACTAAAAGTCTGGACGAAAAGAAACTGTAAAAAGTTGGAACAAGACAGCTAAAGACCTCGAAAAATAAAATCAGACAGACTAGTACTCTTATAAAAGGATGCTTGAGGATCTATATCATGGAAAAGAGGATTCAGACAACCCTGCATACTGTCCTGGACATTATTATACAGCTTTACTTTACTTTTGTTCCTTTTTGCGATTTCCGTAACTTGTGCTTTAAAAATATTATTGGACTATTTAGATGAAGAATATCCTAAAGTAGTGAAGTATTTACTACATATAGTTTGTAATATAACTAATCACTGATATAGGGGTTTATACAAGTATAAAATCTGTTATGAAAAAATATATTTTAGAAAATTTATGTACATGATTTTTTTTTTATCTTTGTTTAATTGTGCTTATTTTGTGTGTTGTGTGTGTGTGTGTGTGTGTGTGTGTAAAAAAAAATTAGAAAGAATTAATGTAAAACAATTCAGAGTCCTAGCTTGATAAGTTCCAGAGATAAATGGTATGAAGTTAACATTACACACGCTAATATGTCCTCCGTTATTAGTGAGTTAGTCTATTACCGACAAATCAAGAATTCTAATAAACTACTCTAAGCTGAACAGTAATTCCTTTTTTAAAGATTGTTATTTACAATAGAATCTTGGGCATTTACCATAGTTATTTGTTACAAAAGGTATAACACACATTTATTAGTATTAATGTAACACCCTCTCCCCAGCAGACTAAGAGGATAGATTTAAAGCCGTTGAAACGTTGTGCTATACTTAAGTAACATGTAACGATGAGTAATGTCCGAAAACCTGTTATCTTGAACAATAAGTAAAATTGTGTAAAACACAATATTGGAGATGTTCGTAACACCTACCGCCACACACAATGCTGCAAATACTTTACAAAGGTAAATTTAAGTAATGGTTTCTATCAACTGGAGTTGATTGAGAAGAGTAAGCACCTAACAGGGTTTGAAACTCTTTTTGAGTGTAAATAATATTTTAAAGCTTACACGTGGGTGTACGATGTATGTCATTGCTACTCAATAATATATTAAGTAAATCAATTGTAATTATATAATAATTTTTATAGATGACATGCTGATATACTCAAGAATATAGCCGATCATCTGGAATGTACTGGTATACTAAAGAATATTGGACGATCATTTAGAGCATGTAGGATATTTTATAGACAGGTTATCAAAACATGGGTTAACATTAAACCCGATGAGGGTAATTTTTGTTTTTATAGTATTTGAGTTCCTTGGCCATATCATATGAGAAAACACTATTAACATAGACCTTGCAGGAATCAATGCCATAAGCCCATTTTACAACATTCATTCCAAACTAAGGCATAACTTAAGCTTGTTTGAATGAACTGAGAAGAAAAGGATGAAGTTACGGTGGAAATATGAGTGCCTAAAGAGATTTTAGTGTATGACCAGGAGAGTAAAAATTCCTCCAGTGTTAACCATAGCGGACCATAATAAACATCTAGTAGGCTGATGAAAGTGATAAGGCATTCTTTTTGATTCAGTAGACGGATTAAATCGGCCACAATATTGATATACTGTGTTGTATATTGAATTTATATTTATATTAAAATAGTTCCACGTAACCAAAGTTAATCACTCGTACCCATAAGAACAACTCAGCCACTAACATTGTCTATCAGCCTAATGATAATGTTTACTGAGAAGTCGTCTGATTACAACAACAGGTTGACTGTAAATCAATATCATTGACTGTCGATATGCAGCTGTATCGGTTTTCATTTAACAGTAAGACAAATAAAAGTAAATTTTAGCACAAAAACTCATACACAATACAATTATTGAGCACTTTTATAGAACAAACAATAACAGGCCACATCCATTGCGACGTAAAAAAATTTTACCGTTCCTCATATGGTAGACTAAAACATACTCTAACAGGACAGTGGTCGGGCACATTACCACAATGCTGTTCAGGGTTTTCTTAAAAAGCAATTTACGTTGGATTGTTAGGAGAGTGCCAATTATAAGGCCTTAAGATTGCCAGATCCTAACCTGGATTTCTTAGCATGGGAACCATAACAGGTTTCGTGCAACAGGTCGAAATAAAAAGAAAATACGGGAACTAATGTTTGTGGTTGTAGTTGAGAGGATAACGCTTAAAATGCACACCAAATGGTTAATTTATATGTCGGTTTTTATTTGAATAAACAGAGAATAATTAAAACGAATGTTTAAACTAATTAAGCCTTTGTTCTTGTTTCAATTAATTAATTTGGTTGGATCCCTGTCATCAGTGGGAATGGAGTAATCTAATTTAATGCTCCTGTTTATTACAGCACGGACCTTTAAAAACTGTGTACTGGTTTGATTACTTTCAAATGAAGTGATTAAATATAACGGATTAAAGTACTTGTCACGTTAATAATTATTTATGCCGTAAGGATAAACTAAAATTCCGTTCTCATTATTGTTTTCATTTCAGATGTAATTATATTAAGTTGAGATGACAGGGACAAATTTTAATTTGTTTTATTAATGCTGCACATTATAAATATCTATTTTCATGAATTATTAAATGAGAGATCTTATGACTTATTGATATGTTAGAAGAAAAGACTAATTATTAAAATGTCTTTATAATCTTACGTGCAATGAAGTAATTTCAAGAATATTACACTCTATTAAGCTGTGACTGTATAAAGTATTTTCATCAGTGTATGGTATTATTATGATTACTTAAATTTACTTTAAATATTCAGAGCCATGTATAAAAGAATAAAAATTAATATTATGCAAAGTATTGTGCATCTAATAAAATTTGGTTTAATTCTATAAACTTACGAGGTATTTATACATTTATTATATATTTGATTCCATGACTACTAATGGAACAGGGGAAAGCGGAGACTATGTGCACTGCTAATAACTCCAAGGCTTTGGTTATGTCTTGAGCCATTTGGAACTCATGTGGTTCTTGATGGCATTCAGGTAGGTCGTGAATATTAGGAATAATGACATGATGCTGTAATGAGATGCCAAGTGGTTTTCCTGTGGACTCTGAATTCTAAAAAATAAATTCACCTCTTTGACGGCTTTCTGGGTCACAGAAGGACTTCCAATGAAGCGGTGTATACTATTTAAATATCTATGTTGAGGTGATGTTAGTAGAGCTGCGTATAAAATTTAAAAACTCCAGATAATGTAGCTCGAAACTTATCATGCGTACAGTGAAAAAAACCACAAATGTAAACATATACTCAGAATCCAATCATCATCACCTGACAGTGAAGGCTTGTAATTGTTTTGATTGTATAACTATTCGTTTCTAATATATGTTCACAATTTATAAGGAAAGATTTTATGGAATTATTCTTTTGAACATATTCTCTTTCCTTAGTTATTTTTTTATTTCATCTGTGTAATATAATTTTGAGACTATGATTGTCAATAACACATTTTAAATCAGAGTCACTATGCAGTTTAATAATCAGAGAGAGAATTTACAACAAAAACTGAAATAATAGACCATTACCAATGTAGCTATAGAAATAGAGTTTCCTTGTAAATTTAAACTATCTAAGTGACCTGGTTCATTGTTCGTACAGACAGACATCGGTTTTCGTTCACCAATGAATTGGGGGGAGGAGTATAATCATAATAATACTTTAACCCTATAAACAACTGGTGATATCCTTGTTGTAGTTTTTTATAGTTGTAGTATTTAGCTATTTGCTGACTTAACAACCTTTCTATCTACAATAATACTAAAATTATGGAAATCAAGTGGAAACAACTTTACGTATCTGCTTTAAGTCTAATTCTGGATAGTAGTCAGTTTGAACATAAATTAATAACAGTAAAACAGTAGTAATAATTTTTATCGAATAATCCTCCTTACTTATCAAGCCTTTGAGTTTATTTTTACTACTAGATAATTAGTTTCCATTGAACTTTGTGACACCATATTTACAGTTACTGAAGGACAACTATTTGATTTGTGGCTACAATTTAAGGAAACATATTAGCGCAGTAAGCTTTGCAAATGTAAACATAGAGCAATGATCCATACACAAAGTGCAATTTTTTATTGTGTATATCTGACGAGGGGGTAGTGTTTCCACGTTGCACTGAAAATACTGATGATACAGATCAGGTATATACACATTTATTACTAAACTTAAGCAGGAAAATAGGATTCTATTTTGGCAACAGTTTGAAAAGAAAGGACATTAAGTTTTCTGCATCAGTTTTTCAGATATTCATAATTTGAAGAACTAGTAGAGAGGGTGAAAGCAAAGAGATCCAAATGTGTTTCCCGCAAAGTACTCATAAATTTCATTTTAATATGTAAAATAATAATAAATCCTATCTCGGAAACTGTTTCAAGCACAATTGAGAGACATTGCATCTATTTTGATCTATTAAAGAGTTCGTACAAATTTCGGGATGTTAAACAAGATGAAAAACACTGTATAATTTATATCGTATTATTTTAAAGGCACCGGAATTTAAAGGTTTTTGACTGAAGTAAGCATGTAAGTATTTTTGTGAACATAATTTATTAGACACATAAGTGTGCATAAACGCGGAAAACGTGAATAATAACAGCCAGTCGCAATTTTAGTTGATCTCCTAAACATATATACTGAAATAATACATATTTGATACATGTCTATTTCCGTTTAAAATCACTAAAGGTTTCTATCGTACTACATTTTACACGTTTTTACTAAAAGAATACGGACTAAAAAAGTGTGTCTAAAATATGTCACTGAAATTATTGGTTTTTCTATCGAATAGCACGGGATATTTTAGATACGTTCGATTTATGCCTTTGGTACTTTCAAAAACTGTTTCAGGAACTCAAAATACTGCTATATAAAGAGTTAAATTACTCAAGAATCGATCAAAAATTTCAATTTATTCCAGTGATCTTACAGTTTTTAGTACGTTTTTAAAAATGACCTGCCAATAAAGTTTCAGTTCTGAGAATGATTTTGCGTTTGAGGCCGGGTATAACTCCCAGTAAGTATATTATTGTAATTGAACATAGATTAAGATACTTCATATAAGACCCTGATATTTAACAGAATCATCACAATGCTAAGGCATTGAATTAAAAATCAATTACTTTACTACAAGTAATCATTGAGTCGAAATAATGTTTTACAATTTATTGAACCCATTAACAGAAAGAAAGCTTTTCCTGTAGAACAAAAGCTTCATTGGCACCTTTTGTAATCCTTTGATATACCGCAAAGTGATTCCGATAGTTTTATATTCGGAATATGCCGCCTTAACATTGCCAAATGATGATGACAGTAACGAGTTATCTATTCCTGTTTAATTGTTGGTTTTAACCAAAGTAAACGTTTAAACAAGTATTTTTACGGATCAGATTGTACGAAGCCTCTTTCGCAGGCTAATCGAATATGTTATTGCCTGTTTGTTCCCAAAACTATTTCATAGCGGTTGACCAAGACCGTCGGTTGGCCAATTGAAATCGTGCTGAAATAGTTACGTTTAAAGAAAAAAAGACGCGTCTTATTTGCTCAATGTTGATACAACGTGATAACACTTTGTTGGCAAAATATATCCTTTCAAAAATTATCAGCATACTAAAAGTTGGAACTGATAACTATACACACTCAACTGTACACCCTGATGTTTGTTGTAGTTGTAACTGTCTTAAGGCCCTAAAATTTATATGTGACCGCTAATCCTTATTACTCTAGAGGTGTACATAGAAGATCAATAACCATTGCTGTATGCACTCATAATGTTCCATAAAGTGGTTGCGATACATTAATTGCTTTCAGTTCATGAATATGTAAAACATAAAAGTATCGCTGTCAATATAAAAGCAATTTGTCGGTGAAATATTGTTTTAGTGAATATTTATGACTGTTGTTAAGTATTTTTCATAATGCGAAAACTATAATTAGCTTGATATATGATTTCAGTAATGATAATGTATTCTTTATATCAATTTCATTAATACATTATAACTACATAATAAAATAATTAAGATTACACGGAATATAGAGACTTATATAGCAGTGTGAAAATATTACTATTAGTTATACGTGGTATAAAAAAGAGCATTAAAAGTATATAGACTAATTGCAAACAAGAGGTAATGAATAAACATGATTCATTAATTATACACCTTGAATAATAAATAAATGCAGGTTTTGATTTTAAATATAATGTAAGTTATTTCTGTTAAATAATTATGCTTAGTCACAATAAAGTTATTTAATCAGTGGTTTTGCTGAACAGCAAATACAATCTATTGAAGAAATCCGTTTAATAAGATTTTAATTAATATAATACCATTATTGGAACTTGTTAATTATATCTATAGCTAAAGATGTGTTAATCAACTTTATTTTTGAAGTTTCTCTTTTCAATTCTCTAGATTTTCTAAGGTTTAAAATGTTTGTAATTTAATTTTAAATGTTCTCATCTAAAGTGTTGACTTAGAATGCGTATGAAATGTTCAACCTTAGTAGGTTGAACATTTCATACCTACTATATATAGTTACATAGTTATCGTTTTTGTCTCTGCTCCGATAGAAATTTATATGACCACACAATATACGTATTTTTTACAGATAGATAACAAGATAGTTTGGTACATTATATGTTTGTAGATCAGATATATATTTTAAATAAAAGGATGTACTTGGATTTAAAAGTAATGTTTATTTAATCAAATTGGGTAGGTTATCATGAAAGTGAAGATGATTTTTTTCAGATTTTTATACATATTTTTGTTATGAAATTGTCTTTAAATATTTTTGATATTTATAAACACTTTATTTTGATAAATACAAGTTTGTTATGAAAATATTTTTCATTTTCATGTTTTATAAGACGAAATGGTAGAGATATACGTGTCTACTCTCAAAAATATGATTTATGTAGTAACTTTATTAACTAAATGGTTTTAATTGTTTACTCAAGTATCACGTTAAGTGAGGGACAATTTAAATATATAAGGGGCCAATTTTTGACAGTTTCGCACACTTTAACTAGTAGCGTAGTATATTATATAGTGTCATACTATTTGCTCGGAATATCCTGTGGTTAAACACTTTGACATAGAGTGAGCAACATTCAACTATAACCCTAAAAATTCTCATACTGAGAAAGTTGAAAAATAATTATTTTCACACTAAAATACATGGTAGCTCAAAAATGAGGTTCAAATCTTTTAAAAATTAAGTATTCACTTTGGAAGCTTCGTGTTCGCTCCACGCCGATTTTCTTGTCTAGAGACCGACTACCGACGTTTGCCTCTTTCAGTTTTTAAATACAGGTAGTAAATGTGCGATTCCACACTGAATTTCAACTTTCTATGTTAATTCGTTCAATATTATCGTGCATGCAAAAAAGCAAAATACGATTTGCTTTTCTTAATTTATATTGTCATTAAGAAGTGGCAGGTACTCCACCTCGAGCCCGTTTATAACAGAGATACTCTTCATTTAGTAGACTGTTAAAAGTAATTTTACTCAGAGACAAATTATATTATAGTATAAAGAATGAAAATTAAAAATTATAATTGCTCAAAAATTTGAAAGAAAATTTTCTTCCAATTTTCTGATCAAGATTTCGTTATTTAATAGGCTAAGAATGTGGATTGCAAAATAAAGTCCTTTAAACAAAACTTTGCTTCACATTTGTCAGTAGCAGAACACTCGTATTGTCGACAAAGCTCCCTTGAGGCTCGAGGAGTAACAATATCACTGACATCTTTTCCCTTTTGGCAAGAAAAGTTTGTGATTGAAAATTCTTATATTTTTAAGATTCGGTTTACAGATGTTATTTAATAACGCGGTACCTATATAAACATTCAGTAACTTAGCAATATATTGTGATAGATGTAGATAATAAGATACCATTGGTTTTTCAAAAGGCACAAGATAATTAATTATTCCCGCATTTTTAGTTGTAGGCTCATCAAAGTCCCACAGATGGACAGCGGATATGCACCATTAGATTAGTACGAAAAGTAAAGTTTCATTCAAAACTTTATAGACTCGTAGTCTAAGGATAAAATCTTTTCCCATATCTTACGGACAGTTAATTACATTTATGTGTTACTTTCCCATGCTCAATTTCACGTAACTGTTCCAAGTTTGATTACAAAGTTTGACCAGTTTATTCTCTGTTTTTCACGTTGCCGGGTGCAGTGGCGTGTAGTGCTCAGGAGGTCTTGGTAAAGAAGTCAAGGAAGATTCTTGGCCTATACGTGGCAGGTTCTATAAGGGAAGTGTAATTTACCTAATTAATTAGACTATCGTACTTTGAAATTACATAGTTGAAGTATTTTAAACATGTATTCATTCAGTATACCGGATGGTTTTCAGAGGTCAGGACTTATCCTCATGCTCCTTTCTTAGATTTGTTTAATCAATGGCGTTTGACAGGTTTATTGGATTTTTACGAATATATTTTAATAATCGTAAAATAGAATTTATTTTAAGATTTTAATATTTATAACATTACCTGTAATAATATATAGATTGCATCCGTCAAGCAAACTCAATTTACGAGTAAATCCAGCCTCTACACACAATACCGTATGAATTAAACTTAACACGTCTCATTAGTATTTGGTATAAAGTAATAATTTTCACCATTTCGTCTTAGTTGCCACTTTAATACTGTATTGAAATAAAACCAAGTATTACAGCTAGAAACTGTTATTATACTTATTAGTATTAATATTCTTTGACTTTAATATACCATACTTCAATTCATAGCCAGTATGAGATCAATTATATAGCATAAATTTGGGTGCCCTGGTAGTGTATATACGTACTGATTCCACTGATTCTAAACCTATGAACAGGAAAACCAAGTGATCGAAAGCTGCTTGGAGTCCAGTTCAAGTGAAGCCACAGGATGCAAGTCCCGAGTACAGGTCATGAGTACGAGATTCACTATCACACTTCACACCAGCACAAGCAAAAGGGGAATACTAACAAGAAAATCAATGTTGGATCTTTCTTCAGCACTGCGTTGTGACGTCTGCACGATAAGATATACGGCCAATGATCAGGATGTGAAGGGGTTAAGATAAGCCACTTCCGGTCTTATGCTCTCGTCCTAGACCATAGTGTCGTGGTACGTGTACAAATATTGTTAGTTGCTGTTTGTTTTAGTTCGTAAAATATGTTTAGGTTTCCTAGTTAGTTCCTTTTTAAATATTTGTACCCAAAGTAGCCTTACCTAAACCGAAAATTTATATGCTAATTTTAACTAATAAGCCTCTATAATGTTTAGTTAAAAAATTTTCTTCATAGTGAATTTCGTTTATTAACAGACATTCTCGTATAAATAACAATATTTAAACAAAGGATTTGCCTTATTGCAGCGATCAAGAAGATATGTCAATAGTTTTATATGTAAAGTCATTGTATTTTACTACATTCTAATTATTTTTGTGCTATATTTACTTTTGTCTTTTTAAGTCACCAAGAATAAAGAATATAAACATAACCATAAGGAAGAGCCATCATATGTCAAAAGAAAACTTAGATGGGGTTTATAACAGTATTTACTACTAAGTTTTTACAGTAAATACTAAGTTTAACTTATATATGATCATTAAATTACTGACAAAGTACTGCATTGTAATTATTTACTAAAACGTACTGTTAAAAGTTTATATCTACTCAAACACTAATAAACAATTCAGTTTCTGAAAAGATAAAAATGTTGCTAATTTTGAAGTATATGATATATCCAGATATCCACTTATATTAACCAGTACTGCAGCTAGCTTACCTTATACAATAAGTCCCAATACCAGGTCAGAGGTTTGCCAGTAAATCTAATAAGGAGAGAATTACGTGAGCCGAATGTTTGGTACCTTTCACCATCCTGACTGTATTCGTTAAGAGGTATAATACATAAATTCAAAACAAGAAACTTACAAATATATTCCTGAATTAAGTTTATTTTAAAATATATACATGTGATTTTATGTAATAGTAACATTTATTTAATAGTCCATACATTTTGTTTTTATACACATTTCAGTTCAATCAACGTACTAAGTATAACAAAGGAATGTTAATAAATGAGGAGAAAGGTAAAGACACTTTACAGTCTCTCTAGACATCAAATAATTATTGTGTCAGTACCCTGTGATTTCTTATCCTCATCCTACAGCTGATAAGAACCTATGAAACTAGTAAAATAAATAACCAAATCAGAAAAATCTTACCATAAATGTGAAGTGTTAATATAAGGACTTATTAAGATATATATGACCTAATATTTTATTATATATAATATTCTTTATTGATAACTTTTTTACAGCCCACCACGAGTGTGTAAATCCACTCACGCCATCACACGTATCCTATTGTAAAATGATAAGGACCAAGATGCTATAACAGGTTTGTAGCTAAAAATTAACCCAAACAATACAACATTCCAGTAGCAGAATAGCTAATCTGTTATCAGTCAATGCGCAATGTCTTATGTGTCATGTTTCCCCTAGGTAATAACAAAATATATGAATATTTCTCATTTGAATTTCACCATAAAACATTACACGTTAATATTACAGGTATTTTATTATATTTTTATGTTGTAATTTTAGCTGATATCTGTTATTGAACTGTACTTTAGTTTGTAAAGTATGCTCACCATTAATGTTTTTCTATATGTACTAGTTGAATGGTCATGCTTAACTACGCGAAGAAAACATAAAAGTGTTTTCTTCATTGCTTGTTTTTTGAAGGAAGATCTCTTTTTACTTGAAATAGCACTGCAGTAAAATCAACACACCACTTAATTGGATTAAAATAACAACCATTAAACAATTTAGTCTTTATTGTTAAGGGGTTTTGACACTTAGTATGTTACGTGCCAAATATTACTGTATATTAGGTATTGTAATAAGTCATTATCACTATCATTAATAAGCTTATTATCTTGAAAACTTCCCTGTACACGAAATGGATTGTGCGACTCAAGCGTTACGGGATCAAGAGACTGTTTCCAGAAAAATCCACATGAAGCTGGGGGTTAGAAAAACACAAGGCTTCTCAATTCATTCTAAAATTTTATAAATTACCTTTGGGCTTTTTAATGTCATATAAATTGTAGTTTTTAAGGTTTTAAAGTTATAATATTCAAGCAATCATGGGCATACAGAGTATGAAGACTGTTTAATCTCAGCCGTTGAATATAGTAGCTTTTACTATATTTCAGTGGAAATGTTGACTTGTAGTTGTCAACTGCTCCAATGAAATCATGTAATTTAAATTACGTTGCAGAGAAGTTTTCAGGAATAAGATCGCTCATTTCTTCAACCTAGATCATTCTCTAGAACGGAAGTTAACGTTCTTGTGAATCGTTTCTGCCTTTAGGTCTAAAACAACTTTGCAAAGGCATTGCGGTTTATTTATACTGCCATCCTCCACCTGGTGTGACATCACTTTTTTTAATTATTTAACTGCGAAAATAATGAGCTACTAGGATACTATTAAGGTGTGAACTCATGTTTAAAAATAAATATAAAAATAAAACAAGGGGCAAGATAGGACGTCTTATCAAGAGGGTTTACCTTTATCGGTGAAAGTTCTTCGGGGCACAGCATGCCATAAAACTATTAAATATACAATAATAATAGTTGACTAAAATGATCTTTTTAACAAATAATGGTATGAGTTAATACAATTTGTCTGGGAGCCTTAGACAGAAATTTTAGCCTGGCATTTTAAACTATTTATGTACGTCTCTCCTTTTGCTTGAAAAAACTATAATGTTGAAAACTTGCTATACGTGTATCTATATGTAAAATATTTTATCCGACATTTATTTTTAAAGTTGAAAAATTTATGGATTAATGAGGACGTATGAATGTATTACAGCCTACAATGATATATTTTATTAACTATCTTGTTCAAATAAGAGGTTTTATATTTTTTATTTTCAATGTATAGCCCGTTTAAAGTTTTTTTTTTATTCTATTTTAACTTAAACATAAAAAGTAAAATAGAAAAATGGTTACTTGATAAATATAAAAGTTAAGATATAAGTTAATTAAATATTCAAGGAATTAACGTAGAATCCTACTTTTGTTTCTTTCGAAGATGTTGAGCCATCTTAACTGGCACAGTTACTACGAGTAGGCTCAGAGTTGGAGTATGCTCCATGCGATAAAGTCTACAGCTCAAGAGGCAGTCAACAACAAAGACAAAGAGGGATGTTCCTGTGTCACTCGTTGAAAGATCGCTAATACCAGATGTCTAGTAGTCTTGCCACTTATAAGAGTTTCAACGGTGATTATAAAAGCAAGTGGAGTTTTAAATACTAGTGTACAATGATACATATTTTTATCATAAATGCATGATTGTAAATAAAATAATGATAATTTAATTGACGCGCTTCTTAAAGCATATCCAGTTCCCAGTGGGTACCAATGTCTGTTTTATCCTTATATAGAATTGTAATTCTATATTTCAAATATTTAATACGCTAAAATATGATATAAAGTTTTTATTCTGTACAGACTTAAATATAGCTTTAATATTTTTTTTTAACCTAATTTCTAATACTTTATGTTGGCAAAATTGCAAACATAAATATGAACGCAGATGGCCTGCAAGGAATTAGTAATGTTCATTTGCTTAAATTCTTAAGCATATTCATATTTTATAATTATGCTTAAGCATATAAGCATAAATCATATTCATGGATTATATTATTACTATATACATAACATCTGTTCAAATGAAAGTTTTTCTTCTGTTAAATGTTGGTATATAATTTATTGTCGCTTGTTAGCGATAATGCGTTATAAAAATAATGTGAATACATTCTAAATAAAGCGTTAGTTAAGGAAGCGTTAAACTAACGGATTGAATTATCAATGATTAATGGATTATAAGAATTAACGGATTAAATAATTCTGTAAAATATAATTTAAATAGTTATTTGAACTGTTTGGTGGTAAAATATATTTCCTCCCCTTTCAAATAGGGATAGAAGGGGTAATTTAAATCTTAAAACTGCAACCCCTTTCTTGTGACATGACATTTTTAAGGTCTATTCAATAGAAACACAAAGGCATGAATAATACATCTCTATGACGTTCATAGCAAAGGATTCCTTACTTTATAATACCACCTTATAAAAGATCTCTTACTAAAACTATGCACACAAAAAGAAAATAGATATTACGTAAAGGGGTACTCTGGCCACCCCAAAGTTCTACCGAATTATATCACGCATGCATTGCGTCGATAGGCGCAAGGCATTGGCATTGTCAACACAGATTATTATTTTTTGTGTTATTTTTCCGTACCTTTTGCTAGAAACGTCATAGAGATATTTTCTTTGTAACATTGTGTTTTTATTGACACAAGACAGGGATTGCAATTTGAACATTTCATTTACTCCTCTCTCTTATTCTAAAAAAAATCTAAAAAGGTACGTTAATAAGCATCGTAAACTTTAAGGGGTTAATTGCCTATAAATTTTGTTAGAAACGTCGTAGAGATGTTTACCTCATGTCATTGTGTTTCTATTGAAACGAACTTACCGTATCAGGACATGACTTACACTCTGTATATATAAAATACCTAACCTTAATTAAGGAATTACATTAAATTCACATCTTTTAGCTTTGATGTCTCAGATAATAGAGCAATGTATTCTTTGTTGGCTGTGTGCTAACAGAGCTATTACTTGAAGGGCTGGAAAATTTTTATTTATTACCAGATACATTCTGTCTCTTTATATCTAAACCACAAGGAAAATGCAAATAACTCTTTGATGTATCGCTACATGAATTCATCAGATTATCTCAGCAAATGCTGTCATTTCTAGTTACTCAGTATAAGGGATGTAACACCTATCACCATCCGTAGGTATATACCGAGTGTCGCAAAAGCCCCAGTACCAACCTTTCTTATTAATAGAGATGGAATTTTGATTTAGGGGAATATCTATATGACCAACTAAAAATTTTGTTTATATATGGCAGTTTTTGACTAACCCTCCCACGAAAATGAGTTATTTTACATATCCATATTGTTGTCTTAATCTTATATTTTAAAATTATATGTCAGGATATCAAATACTAAATTTACTTTTTATTTATAGTCTACTTAATTTTATTTCTAAATTTATTTTTACTATATACTTATAGTGCAATGATTACATCACTGTCCTAACTTATGCAATTTTATTAATAATGTAATGCCAATTTATATTGTTACAGATCCATATTTTGTCTTAATCTTACATTTTAAAATTATATGTCAGGATAGCTAATACTAAATTTACTGTTTATTTATACTTAATTTTATTTCTAAATTTATTTTGACTATATATTTATTGATTATATCACCGTCCTAAATTATGCAATTTTATTAATTTACTTAATCTTCTCGACCCCCTGGAAATTTTAAATATAATTTTTTCTATACTAATGAGCTTAGAGCTTTAAAGTGCTATAGATCATAGTTATGATCGTTAGTTATCATAAAATTGTTTGTTTTTTCCTTGTATATATCTATTTCTGAAATCTGGTTTTTATGATATGTTGTATGAATGTAAGTGTGAGTGTGTGCGTGTACAGGAGCTCCTGCCGGTTCAGCTTGTGTGCGGTTGCCTGGTCGGCCGTGTTCCGCCACTGCTACCAGCGGATCCATTTTAGCGGATTCGCGCGGTGACGACCGCGGTCCTGGGCCGGCCCTCTCTTCCCTTCCTTTAAGCGTGATCTCCACAGCTCAACTCCTGTCCTCAACATTGTCTCCTTATCACAAACTCTTTAAAGCTGCTCATATTAACGCTCAATCACTGCCTGGACATATAGACGAAATCAGATAAATTTTTCGACCTCAAACATTTGACATTATTGGCGTATCAGAATCATGGCTTAAGCCGAGTGTTTCGTCAAGTGAGGTGGCCCTCTCTGGCTATGTGCTGCTGAGAAATGACAGAATTCTAAAGATTAGTGGCGGTGTTGCGGTTTATGTCAGAGAGGGTCTGAGGTGTAGGCTTTTGTCCGCATCTCCCTCTGAATACTCGGCCAGGCATGAGTTCATGTTCATTGAAATTGGTTTATCTTTATCGGATGTTCTATTGATCGGTGTGTGCTATCATCCTCCCAGAATAGGTCATCTGATAGACTTTGAAAATGCTCTCTTACACCACTTGCCCGGCTACAGTCGAGTCTTGATCATGGGCGACTTTAACACAAACTTACTAAAAAAGACAGATTATAATACTAGGCAACTGATAACAATGTTTGACTCTACTAACATGACTATATTGCCACTATGCCCGACACATCACACTGCCGAATCAGACACCCTTCTGGACCTTTTAAGTTATTACTGACCCCTCTGACGTGATGCATCTAGGGCAGCTTCCAATTCCAGCAGTTTCACGTCACGATCTTGTGTACTGTGTTATCAAGGTCAAAGTTCCAAAGCCAAAAATAAAATTTATTGAATACAGAGATTTAAAAACAAATGGACGAAGGCCTCTTTTATGTATGATGTTTATTCGTCCCCATGGCAGAATCTACAGACATTGCAATCTGTCGATGACATGGTTGAATCATTTAACACCACCATTCTGGGGCTATACGAAAAAACATGCACCAATTGTTACCAAACGTATAACAAAGCGGCGCCCAGTGCCTTGGATCACGTGTGAAATTCTTAGCTTGATGGCTCAACGTTATTCCCTGTATAGGAGAGCTCGACGAGCTCGTGACCCCGTTTTAATGGTTCAATATCGACAAATTAGGATATAGAGTCAAACAACTTCTACGAAATTCCAGACTAAGATACACACGTAAATTGCTTGAAAAGAAACAGACATCTAGTGATTTGTGGCGAAATGTTAGGAAACTAGGTTTGGGGCAAAGACCGCGCTTCTCCTCTGATCCCAATTACCCTTAAATGATCTTAATAACTATTTTGTTTCTTGTTGTCATACTGTCAATACAAACCAAGTTTCGGATTATGTTTAATGAACTTCTAAATATACCTATCAATCGGCACGAACATGAAAAAATTTACTTTCAAACCTGTTACCACAATCGGATGTTTGAAAGCCATTCGCCGTATTGGCAGTAATGCTGAAGGGTCTGACGGCATTAAAATCCAATTAATAAAAACATTCTTTTTGCAACTCTCCCAATAATCACATACATTTTCAACATGTCACTGAGACAAGGTATTTTCCCTTCACTTTGGAAGTCTGCTATTGTCCGCGCATTGAAACAAGACCTCAGTCCCAACATCTTGCCAAGAATTCAGACCGTTAGTATTCTGCCTGCTCTATCCAAAGGCCTTGAAAAATTGTGCACAGACAGATTACTGATTACTTAACACGAAATAACATTCTAAATGATTTACAATCAGGATTTTGACCAGGGACATAGTACTGAAACTGCTTTGCTGAGAGTCACTGACGATATACGATTCGCAATGGACCAAAAACTAAGCTCAATACTGACACTCTTTGATTTCTCAAAGGCTTTTGAATTGTGTAAACTACAGACTACTATTGGCAAAATTGAGAATCATTGGTTTTTCATAAAATGTCCTGAAATGGCTGAGGTCTTATCTGTCTGGCAGAAGGCAGGGTGTACAGGTAGGTGACATAACATCCGACTGGTGAGTGTTGAGTGTGGTGTTCCTCAGGGTTCAATAATTGGTCCTCTCTTGTTTGTGTTTTACGTTAATGACTTGAGCACGGTACTGGTACACTGCAAAGTCCACATGAATGCTGATGACCTTCAGATTTATGTCCACGTTAACACACACCAAATCGATGATGGCATTACCATGATCAACTCTGATATAAAAAATGTACTGGACTGGACTAGTAAACATGGACTTAAACTAAACCAAGAAAAAACTAAACCTATTGTGATTTCTGATTACCGCTCTCGATCTTTGATCCATTTTACATCTATACGTAACGTTACTGTGAATGGAACTGTACTACCTTATTACGATAAAGTTAAGAACTTAGGACTGACAATAAACTGTACTCTTAGCTGGACTGAGGCAGTGATAGAGACTTGTTAAGAACGTTTTTTCATCAATACATTCCCTGAAAAAAAAACTGGAGAGGTTTTTGCCGCTTCACATAAAACTGTTGTTGGTTAAAGTACTCATACTGCCTCATTTTTTCTTACTGTAATAGTGTGATGAACGACATGACTGTGGCTTTGGGTGAAAAACTCCAGAGAACCCAAAATTATTGTATGAGATATGCATTTGATCTCAGGAGGGATGAGCATATAACGCCCTATTATATTAATTCAAAGTTCTTGAAGTTAAATGACCTCAGATCAATAAAAATCTTAACATTGGTCCATTCAATTTTAAATTCTGGCTTTCCAAATTATTTCTTAAACGATTTCCAATTTGTCTCTCAAAGTGGTGTGGATAGAACTCGCTCTGGCTCGTCTGTGCTCCCGCATGCCGTTGCACAGAACTGCTGTATATGACAAGTCTTTTGTAGTAATGGCATTTCGTCTGTGGAATTCCCTTCCTCGTTACCATATCATCCTTAGAGAGTCGTCTCGGTTCGTGCGTCACTGAGGGAGCACTATCTGGGGCGGATGGTTGTGGCGAGGTCGGCATAGGTCTCTTTCGCTGCGGTTGCACTGGCATGAGCAGTGTGTGTGTGAGGGTAGTGTGTTTGTAATACTCATTACATACAAGTATATGTTATTATTTTTGTTTGAGTATGTGTTTTAAAAAAAGTTTATATACCTTTTTAATCATTATATATTTTTTAGTTTATATTCTTCAATAAAGTTGTACTTTTTGTTATTCATATTTAAAATGTTTACAGTAAAAGATTTAATTTAATTATTATTTAAAAAATAAGAATATTTGTTATAGTTACTATATGAGGTTAAAATGTAAGAAAGGGCCATGAGGCCTTAATTTCGCCTCAAATAAAGGAATATTTCATTTTCATCCGTAATATATATACCGAGTGTCGCAAAAGTACCAGTACCAAAACCTTTTCTTATTAATAGAGATGGAATTTTGATTTAGGGGAATATCTATATGACCAACTAAAAAAACTTTTTTATATATGGAAGTTTTTGACTAACCCTCCCACGAAAATGATTTATTTTCGTTGTAAGTAAAATATTATTAAATTATAACCCCTAAGCACACCTTATTTAAAGGTATTACAAAAATAAGAATATTGTCACCTACTAGAGGTCACTAATGTTACTGTATCAAATTTGTGACAAGATAAAGTTTGAACATGTTTTATAAAACTCCCAGAAACTTATGTTACGTTAAAGTTATTATAAAGCAGTGAAAACATGCTCTCACTTGTTTATTTTGAGAATTTATAAACACCAAATCATAAATTACTTTATTACAAGAATAACGAAAGATCAACAAATAAAAATTAACTTTATTAGTGTTGCTTTGTCTGACTGGAGCTCAGTACAAAGTCTTAGGCATATCAATGGTTAGTTTTGGCATGCTATCTCTTATTGGTTACCAGTGGACACAGTAACTAGACTGTTAATTACAGTAACCAGACAGTAATTAAGACACATTATGTCCAGTTACATTGTAATTCTGTATAGTTACAATCGTGTAAATATTAATATTAATTGTTAAGGAAGTGAATTTAGGGATTTTTGTAAACAGTACATAAAGTATATCCCGGTTAACAACGGTAAAAAATTAATTGAAATAGTTTTTTTGTTTTTTTCTAAAAGTTTAATGCGTAATGTGAAGAAGATGTAATTGCATGTCAGTAAATTGGACACGAAATTATATAAATTTTCACTGTCTGTCACATATATAAGTTTTATCCGTGTTAAATAAAAAAACAAATTTGTCACCCTATTGTTTATTCACCATGTTTCTTTAAATGAAATTTCCCATGTAAAAAACTTGACACTGATTGAAAGTGTGAACGTGCATTTGACGTTGTTATGGCCGCACTTTTAATCAACCGAACTGAGTTGTAGTGTTGCGACGATATATGATTTAATTTTAACCTAATGCAATACACCAAAATTAAACTACAGTTATCGAAACGAGCTTACTTTTTATCGAGCGAACTTATCGAGTTAGACTTGTCAAACTTATCGAGTATTAGCTATGATTTTACTACTTAATCAAAACTAAATTACTAGTAAATTGCAAGTGAGCGACAGTTATAATTTAATTTAAACATTTTTACTTAAGGTAGAGAGCGCTAGAAAACAATTGAAACCATAATAGAGGGAAAATCAATTTGTTTTATACAATAAACTCGTACATACAAATATAAATATTATTTTTCTCTTAAAACTTACTAATTTATTGTACCAGGGGCTTTATTTGTCAAAACCTAACTTAAAGCGTGTGATATATCTATATGTAAAATGTACGCAGTGGCATTTGTAAAACAAGTATCCTAAAAACGCTAAAAATGTGTTAAAGATGTCGTTGGTTAAAGACTCATATTAGGAAACCATGCTGTGGTTAATATTACAAATGGATAGGAAATCATCGCATGTTAATTGTAGTAAGTAATACCACTTGACTTATCGATATAGACTACATATTGTAATGAAGCTGACGAAAAATGCATATGAACACACAAACAACCAGAGATTTAGTTTTTTAAATGTTAAAATATTTCGGTTTTGTGCATATTTCTAATTACAACTTAAAAAATTTAAGTTTCTCTTAAGAGTAAGTGATAGTAAAAGAATTAAACTTTAGTTCTTACTCCTAATTTAAACAAAACTAATTCTATAGTGCATCACTTTAGTAAATTATGTGTCAATACAAATGAAGATTAAATTAAACATATTAGGATATTAAACCCGGCATGATCAGAACTATGTATGAACGAATGCTAAAGTTAGGTAACACTTTCAACGATCTATATAAGAAATTAACCCATATCAGATTATAGATCATATAATGATCTATGTGCCACACTCGCAGGTAAATACTGTACGTACTGATATGCAGACTAGGTTATGGGTTAATCAAATTAATCTTGCACTTTGTGGACTAGAATATAGTTGTTCTACCTTGGATCTGGCATGTTGAAATTGTTGAAATGTTAGGCACTATTTTGCTATTTGTGTACATCATGATTCAAAACCTATGTTGAATGTTTATTAATAAAGTAATTTATACACTTTTTCAGGACATTACGAGAAATGTTACATGCAGAGGGATTTTTATATTTATTTTGATTAAGGATTTATTTTTAAAAAAAAATTTAAAGATAATAAATAAAACTTAAACAAATGTAAAAGTAAAACTTTAAATACAATTTTTCTTTAATTTAGAAAAACCAAAGGTTTTTACGTAAAGCATCTAAAAAATTTCACTTTCTTTAAAAAAAATTAAAAAATAATGTTTATTATATGTTAAAAAACCACATTTTAGTTTACATTTAAAACATTTTACACATATTAAATATGTTTATTATATTTATAAAACTTATAATTTATATTACTTGAGGGCAAATGTTAGCGGTTGAAAAGTTTGAAATTAATGCTACTTTTCTCGGAATAGAGAATATTAAACGTATGTTAGATGCAAATGCTCTTGCAGAGAGAAATTAAGAACACATTGATATAATCAAAATGTTTCCCGAAATATGTTTCACGCATCAAATTTTGAATACAAAAATCTATATAATTTTTGCATGGTGTGTCGAAGTCTCGGCAAGAAAAAACGTTTAGTTTTGCTATTTTATAATTTTAGAGGGTACTAAATACGCACTATCATTCAATTAACAAAACTAAAAAAATTAAATTGTGACAAATCTTAATTAGTCAATTATAAGATTCATGTCTTCATGAAATTAATATTCTGTTGAATAATCAGATAAGATAATTAGTTACTTGTTTTCGTATACCAATAGACAGTTTCTTTCGGCCGGAACAGACTATGTAGTCCGTTACAATATTATTCTCGTGCTACTTTAAAGAACGAAAAATCCTTTCCTTCGACATTGATTCTGTAGAATTCTGATTTGTGGTCCCGTAAGCTACAATCTATGTAATGAAGCCAGCAGAAAGCAGCTTTTAACAAGCCTTCGCACAACACGCAGGATTGTCCAGTGTAATCTGGTTTTGATTGGTTCTTATCAAATCAAACAGACGTCCTCAGAGACTTGGTATATTGTAAGGACGCAAACAGGCTAGAAAGCGTAAAGTACTAAAGATATTTAAAATATGTTTTTATAAACACATTTAGTGGTGTATTTTTACAAGAGGATATTAAAAGGATTTAAATATTAATTTAAAACAATATTTAAGTAAACATTTTTTGGAGGCAGATTTAGGATTTTTTTCAGTCCTCACATCCACATAATCTTAATTCAGTGAATATGCAATGAAAGAATAAATATTGCTCAAAAGTTGCACAAAAAATAAACATAATACCTCTGCAATTCTCCTTTTTATACGAACAAATGTAAAAAATATTATCCCTTGATTATTAAGTAATTTGTGATCATGGATGGTCACATCACGACTTAGTAGTTCCTACAAACGAAGTAAAAATGTAAATGTCTTTGCATCCACCAATACCCCCACTCGTACAAAAACATTGGTTATTATAGAAGAATCTTGTTGTTGTTGTTATGTACTATATTTTATTGGGCATCTATCACATCTTAAAGATAATAATTAGAAAAAAAATGTATCCAGGGTGGAATAAGAGCCGAAGGGATTCGTACAGATGTCCTCAACGGAGAAGTCATAAGTAGAAGACCATGTAAGAAGCAAATACAAGTAAAACTTAAGAGAGATATCATTCTAGAGTTTTTAAGAATCTTTAATCTAAACTCGAATTTCATTACTCAAGGAAAGATTAAAAAATTATTGATTCCAAGTGATAGTTGAATGAAAACATATTTATCAGCCTTACGTCAATCCATTTTTACTTTTTATTCCATCTTAATGAACTCAATCTCAGCTTGTTCAGCCTAAGAAAGACCAATTACGACAATTGCACTGCTTACAGTGCAGGAAAACTTGAGCAAGCCAGAATACAGAGTTCATATTGCAAGAAGAAGATTAAGCAAGGCTAGGAAATTAGAGCGATGAAAAGAACTCTGAAAACATCAGTTTTTACAATGGATCGATTTTGCTTAGTCCTAAACTACACGCATCTGCTTACACTATAGGATCAATGGGAAACGTTCATAACTTCACAGTTGTAAACAAAGTTATGATGTTTATTGTTATTTATAGAATGAAATCAGAGGGAGGACTCGATGCTGATGAATTTGCTAGCATTTGTAACCACTTCATTACTAAGGTAATAGACCAAAATAGCTATGACCTTCTTCTATTCAAACGTGATGGGGTACTTACCAAAATCGGGAAACAGCATTAAGTTGAATATTGGTTAGCGTCCACTTACTATAAGCCTATAAATCGCAGTTGCAATTTTCCTTTATTAGTATACATCGAAAAAAATTCCCTTCCTTATTTATTCTTCTTTCACAGTATTTTTCTTATTTTCAACCTTTTTCTTTTGTTTTCTCTTTTTTCCATTGTTCCTTATTCACTTTACATTCCTTGATTTAGCTTGTTCTACCTTGAAATTATTTACTCATCTTTTCCAACAGCTGAATATATATGTACATGTATACTATTTACGCAATTTATGTTTTCTCGCTCAAAAAAGTGAAAGACCCAGAATTACTGGAAATATTGTTATAAGAAATAAACTTTGATTTATCATGGTACTTATGAAATACGAGTTTATTTAACAATCATTTATAGTATTCCAACATACGTACTAGGTCGTCATTTATTAACTGTAAAGTTACCTTTAAAAAGAGCACCAATTACTTGTTTTAATATCAAAGCGATGAACAATTATGATATCATTGAAAAACATCATACTAAATCTCAGGCCTGTACGTGTTTTATTTTTCACCACTAGAGGCCAGCCATAAGTTTATATAGTATTATATATATATATATATAATATATATATATATATAGTATTATATATATAAAATACCTAACCTTAATTAAGGAATTACATTAAATTCACATCTTTTAGCTTTGATGTCTCAGATAATAGAGCAATGTATTCTTTGTTGGCTGTGTGCTAACAGAGCTATTACTTGAAGGGCTGGGAAAATTTTTATTTATTACCAGATACATTCTGTCTCTTTATATCTAAACCACAAGGAAAATGCAAATAACTCTTTGATGTATCGCTACATGAATTCATCAGATTATCTCAGCAAATGCTGTCATTTCTAGTTACTCAGTATAAGGGATGTAACACCTATCACCATCCGTAGGTATATACCGAGTGTCGCAAAAGCCCCAGTACCAACCTTTCTTATTTAATAGAGATGGAATTTTGATTTAGGGGAATATCTATATGACCAACTAAAAAATTTTGTTTATATATGGTCAGTTTTTGACTAACCCTCCCACGAAAATGAGTTATTTTACATATCCATATTGTTGTCTTAATCTTATATTTTAAAATTATTATGTCAGGATATCAAATACTAAATTTACTTTTTTATTTATAGTCTACTTAATTTTATTTCTAAATTTATTTTTTAACTATATACTTATAGTGCAATGATTACATCACTGTTCTAACTTATGCAATTTTATTAATAATGTAATGCCAATTTATATTGTTACAGATCCATTTTTTGTCTTAATCTTACATTTTAAAAATTATATGTCAGGATAGCTAATACTAAATTTATACTGTTTATTTATACTTAATTATTATTTCTAAATTTATTTTGACTATATATTATTGATTATATCACCGTCCTAAATTATGCAATTTTATTAATTTACTTAATCTCTCGACCCCCTGGAAATTTTAAATATAATTTTTTCTATATAATGAGCTTAGAGCTTTAAAGTGCTATAGATCATAGTTTATGATCGTTAGTTATCATAAAATTGTTTGTTTTTTCCTTGTATATATCTATTTCTGAAATCTGGTTTTTTATGATATGTTGTATGAATGTTAAGTGTGAGTGTGTGCGTGTACAGGAGCTCCTGCCGGTTCAGCTTGTGTGCGGTTGCCTGGTCGGGCCGTGTTCCGCCACTGCTACCAGCGGATCCATTTTAGCGGATTCGCGCGGGACGACGACGCGGTCCTGGGCCGGCCCTCTCTTCCCTTCCTTTAAGCGTGATCTCCACAGCTCAACTCCTGTCCTCAACATTGTCTCCTTATCACAAACTCTTTAAAGTGCTCATATTACGCTCAATCACTGCCTGGACATATAGACGAAATCAGATAAATTTTTCGACCTCAAACATTTGACATTATTGGCGTATCAGAATCAATGGCTTAAGCCGAGTGTTTCGTCAAGTGAGGTGGCCCTCTCTGGCTATGTGCTGCTGAGAAAATGACAGAATTCTAAAGATTAGTGGCGGTGTTGCGGTTTATGTCAGAGAGGGGTCTGAGGTGTAGGCTTTTGTCCGCATCTCCCTCTGAATACTCGGCCAGGCATGAGTTCATGTTCATTGAAATTGGTTTATCTTTATCGGATGTTCTATTGATCGGTGTGTGTGCTATCATCCTCCCAGAATAGGTCATCTGATAGACTTTGAAAAATGCTCTCTTACACCACTTGCCCGGCTACAGTCGAGTCTTGATCATGGGCGACTTTAACACAAACTTACTAAAAAAGACAGATTATAATACTAGGCAACTGATAACAATGTTTGACTCTACTAACATGACTATATTGCCACTATGCCCCGACACATCACACTGCGAATCAGACACCCTTCTGGACCTTTTAAGTTATTACTGACCCTCTGACGTGATGCATCTAGGGCAGCTTCCAATTCCAGCAGTTTCACGTCACGATCTTGTGTACTGTGTTATCAAGGTCAAAGTTCCAAAGCCAAAAATAAAATTTATTGAATACAGAGATTTAAAAAACAAATGGACGAAGCCCTCTTTTATGTATGATGTTTATTCGTCCCCATGGCAGAATCTACAGACATGCAATCTGTCGATGACATGGTTGAATCATTTAACACCACCATTCTGGGGCTATACGAAAAAACATGCACCAATTGTTACCAAACGTATAACCAAAGCGGCGCCCAGTGCCTTGGATCACGTGTGAAATTCTTAGCTTGATGGCTCAACGTTATTCCCTGTATAGGAGAGCTCGACGAGCTCGTGACCCCGTTTTAATGGTTCAATATCGACCAAATTAGGAATAGAGTCAAACAACTTCTACGAAATTCCAGACTAAGATACACACGTAAATTGCTTGAAAAGAAACAGACATCTAGTGATTTGTGGCGAAATGTTAGGAAAACTAGGTTTGGGCAAAGACCGCGCTTCTCCTCTGATCCAATTACCCTTAAATGATCTTAATAACTATTTTGTTTCTTGTTGTCATACTGTCAATACAAACCAAGTTTCGGATTATGTTAATGAACTTCTAAATATACCTATCAATCGGCACGAACATGAAAAATTTACTTTCAAACCTGTTACACAATCGGATGTTTTGAAAGCCATTCGCCGTATTGGCAGTAATGCTGAAGGGTCTGACGGCATTAAAATCCAATTAATAAAAACATTCTTTTTGCAACTCTCCCAATAATCACATACATTTTCAACATGTCACTGAGACAAGGTATTTTCCCTTCACTTTGGAAGTCTGCTATTGTCCGCGCATTGAACAAGACCTCAGTCCCAACATCTTGCCAAGAATTCAGACCCGTTAGTATTCTGCCTGCTCTATCCAAAGGCCTTGAAAAATTGTGCACAGACAGATTACTGATTACTTAACACGAAATAACATTCTAAATGATTTACAATCAGGATTTTGACCAGGACATAGTACTGAAACTGCTTTGCTGAGAGTCACTGACGATATACGATTCGCAATGGACCAAAAACTAAGCTCAATACTGACACTCTTTGATTTCTCAAAGGCTTTTGATTGTGTAAACTACAGACTACTATTGGCAAAATTGAGAATCATTGGTTTTTCATAAAATGTCCTGAAATGGCTGAGGTCTTATCTGTCTGGCAGAAGGCAGGGTGTACAGGTAGGTGACATAACATCCGACTGGCTGAGTGTTGAGTGTGGTGTTCCTCAGGGTTCAATAATTGGTCCTCTCTTGTTTGTGTTTTACGTTAATGACTTGAGCACGGTACTGGTACACTGCAAGTCCCACATGAATGCTGATGACCTTCAGATTTATGTCCACGTTAACACACACCAAATCGATGATGGCATTACCATGATCAACTCTGATATAAAAAATGTACTGGACTGGACTAGTAAACATGGACTTAAACTAAACCAAGAAAAAACTAAACCTATTGTGATTTCTGATTACCGCTCTCGATCTTTGATCCATTTTACATCTATACGTAACGTTACTGTGAATGGAACTGTACTACCTTATTACGATAAAGTTAAGAACTTAGGACTGACAATAAACTGTACTCTTAGCTGGACTGAGGCAGTGATAGAGACTTGTAAGAACGTTTTTTCATCAATACATTCCCTGAAAAAAAAACTGGAGAGGTTTTTGCCGCTTCACATAAAACTGTTGTTGGTTAAAGTACTCATACTGCCTCATTTTTCTTACTGTAATAGTGTGATGAACGACATGACTGTGGCTTTGGGTGAAAAACTCCAGAGAACCCAAAATTATTGTATGAGATATGCATTTGATCTCAGGAGGGATGAGCATATAACGCCCTATTATATTAATTCAAAGTTCTTGAAGTTAAATGACCTCAGATCAATAAAAATCTTAACATTGGTCCATTCAATTTTAAATTCTGGCTTTCCAAATTATTTCTTAAACGATTTCCAATTTGTCTCTCAAAGTGGTGTGGATAGAACTCGCTCTGGCTCGTCTGTGCTCCGCATGCCGTTGCACAGAACTGCTGTATATGACAAGTCTTTTGTAGTAATGGCATTTCGTCTGTGGAATTCCCTTCCTCGTACCATAACATCCTTAGAGAGTCGTCCTCGGTTCGTGGCGTCACTGAGGGAGCACTATCTGGGGCGGATGGTTGTGGCGAGGTCGGCATAGGTCTCTTTCGCTGCGGTTGCACTGGCATGAGCAGTGTGTGTGTGAGGGTAGTGTGTTTGTAATACTCATTACATACAAGTATATGTTATTATTTTTGTTTGAGTATGTGTTTAAAAAAAGTTTATATACCTTTTTAATCATTATATATTTTTTAGTTTATATTCTTCAATAAAGTTGTACTTTTTGTTATTCATATTTAAAATGTTTACAGTAAAAGATTTAATTTAATTATTATTTAAAAAATAAGAATATTTGTTATAGTTACTATATGAGGTTAAATGTAAGAAAGGGCCATGAGGCCTTAATTTCGCCTCAAATAAAGGAATATTTCATTTTCATCCGTAATATATATACCGAGTGTCGCAAAAGTACCAGTACCAACCTTTCTTATTAATAGAGATGGAATTTTGATTTAGGGGAATATCTATATGACCAACTAAAAACTTTTTTATATATGGAAGTTTTTGACTAACCCTCCCACGAAAATGATTTATTTTCGTTGTAAGTAAAATATTATTAAATTATAACCCCTAAGCACACCTTATTTAAAGGTATTACAAAAATAAGAATATTGTCACCTACTAGAGGTCACTAATGTTACTGTATCAAATTTGTGACAAGATAAAGTTTGAACTGTTTTATAAAACTCCCAGAACTTATGTTACGTTAAAGTTATTATAAAGCAGTGAAACATGCTCTCACTTGTTATTTTGAGAATTTATAACACCAAATCATAAATTACTTATTACAAGAATAACGAAAGATCAACAAATAAAATTAACTTTATTAGTGTTGCTTTGTCTGACTGGAGCTCAGTACAAAGTCTTAGGCATATCAATGGTTAGTTTTGGCATGCTATCTCTTATTGGTTACCAGTGGACACAGTAACTAGACTGTTAATTACAGTAACCAGACAGTAATTAAGACACATTATGTCCAGTTACATTGTAATTCTGTATAGTTACAATCGTGTAATATTAATATTAATTGTTAAGGAAGTGAATTTAGGGATTTTTGTAAACAGTACATAAAGTATATCCCGGTTAACAACGGTAAAAAATTAATTGAAATAGTTTTTTTGTTTTTTCTAAAAGTTTAATGCGTAATGTGAAGAAGATGTAATTGCATGTCAGTAAATTGGACACGAAATTATATAAATTTTCACTGTCTGTCACATATATAAGTTTTATCCGTGTTAAATAAAAAAACAAATTTGTCACCCTATTGTTTATTCACCATGTTTCTTTAAATGAAATTTCCCATGTAAAAAACTTGACACTGATTGAAAGTGTGAACGTGCATTTGACGTTGTTATGGCCGCACTTTTAATCACCGAACTGAGTTGTAGTGTTGCGACGATATATGATTTAATTTAACCTAATGCAATACACCAAAATTAAACTACAGTTATCGAAACGAGCTTACTTTTATCGAGCGAACTTATCGAGTTAGACTTGTCAAACTTATCGAGTATTAGCTATGATTTACTACTTAATCAAAACTAAATTACTAGTAAATTGCAAGTGAGCGACAGTTAATTTAATTAACATTTTTACTTAAGGTAGAGAGCGCTAGAAACAATTGAAACCATAATAGAGGGAAAATCAATTTGTTTTATACAATAAACTCGTACATACAAATATAAATATTATTTTCTCTTAAAACTTACTAATTTATTGTACCAGGGGCTTTATTTGTCAAAACCTAACTTAAGCGTGTGATATATCTATATGTAAAATGTACGCAGTGGCATTTGTAAACAAGTATCCTAAAAACGCTAAAAATGTGTTAAAGATGTCGTTGGTAAAGACTCATATTAGGAACCATGCTGTGGTTAATATTACAAATGGATAGGAAATCATCGCATGTTAATTGTAGTAAGTAATACCACTTGACTTATCGATATAGACTACATATTGTAATGAAGCTGACGAAAAATGCATATGAACACACAAACAACCAGAGATTTAGTTTTTAAATGTTAAAATATTTCGGTTTTGTGCATATTTCTAATTACAACTTAAAAAATTTAAGTTTCTCTTAGAGTAAGTGATAGTAAAAGAATTAAACTTTAGTTCTTACTCCTAATTTAAACAAAACTAATTCTATAGTGCATCACTTTAGTAAATTATTTGTCAATACAAATGAAGATTAATTAAACATATTAGGATATTAAACCCGGCATGATCAGAACTATGTATGAACGAATGCTAAAGTTAGGTAACACTTTCAACGATCTATATTAAGAAATTAACCCATATCAGATTATAGATCATATAATGATCTATGTGCCACACTCGCAGGTAAATACTGTACGTACTGATATGCAGACTAGGTTATGGGTTAATCAAATTAATCTTGCACTTTGTGACTAGAATATAGTTGTTCTACCTTGGATCTGGCATGTTGAAATTGTTGAAATGTTAGGCACTATTTTGCTATTTGTGTACATCATGATTCAAAACCTATGTTGAATGTTTATTAATAAAGTAATTTATACACTTTTTCAGGACATTACGAGAAATGTACATGCAGAGGGATTTTTATATTTATTTTGATTAAGGATTTATTAAAAAAAATTTAAAGATAATAAATAAAACTTAACAAATGTAAAAGTAAAACTTTAAATACAATTTTTCTTTAATTTAGAAAAACCAAAGGTTTTTACGTAAAGCATCTAAAAATTTCACTTTCTTTAAAAAAAAATTAAAAAATAATGTTTATTATATGTTAAAAACCACATTTTAGTTTACATTAAAACATTTTACACATATTAAATATGTTTATTATATTTATAAACTTATAATTTATATTACTTGAGGGCAAATGTTGCGGTGAAAAGTTTGAAATTAATGCTACTTTTCTCGGAATAGAGAATATTAAACGTATGTTAGATGCAAATGCTCTTGCAGAGAGAAATTAAGAACACATTGATATAATCAAAATGTTTCCCGAAATATGTTTCACGCATCAAATTTTGAATACAAAATCTATATAATTTTGCATGGTGTCGAAGTCGGCAAGAAAAAACGTTTAGTTTTGCTATTTTATAATTTTAGAGGGTACTAAATACGCACTATCATTCAATTAACAAAACTAAAAAAATTAAATTGTGACAAATCTTAATTAGTCAATTATAAGATTCATGTCTTCATGAAATTAATATTCTGTTGAATAATCAGATAAGATAATTAGTTACTTGTTTCGTATACCAATAGACAGTTTCTTTCGGCCGGAACAGACTATGTAGTCCGTTACAATATTATTCTCGTGCTACTTTAAAGAACGAAAAATCCTTTCCTTCGACATTGATTCTGTAGAATTCTGATTTGTGGTCCCGTAAGCTACAATCTATGTAATGAAGCCAGCAGAAAGCAGCTTTTAACAAGCCTTCGCACAACACGCAGGATTGTCCAGTGTAATCTGGTTTTGATTGGTTCTTATCAAATCAACAGACGTCCTCAGAGACTTGGTATATTGTAAGGACGCAAACAGGCTAGAAAGCGTAAAGTACTAAAGATATTTAAAATATGTTTTTATAAACACATTTAGTGGTGTATTTTTACAAGAGGATATTAAAAGGATTTAAATATTAATTAAACAATATTTAAGTAAACATTTTTTGGAGGCAGATTTAGGATTTTTCAGTCCCTCACATCCACATAATCTTAATTCAGTGAATATGCAATGAAAGAATAAATATTGCTCAAAAGTTGCACAAAAAATAAACATAATACCTCTGCAATTCTCCTTTTTATACGAACAAATGTAAAAAATATTATCCCTTGATTATTAAGTAATTTGTGATCATGGATGGTCACATCACGACTTAGTAGTTCCTACAAACGAAGTAAAAATGTAAATGTCTTTGCATCCACCAATACCCCCACTCGTACAGAAAACATTGGTTATTATAGAAGAATCTTGTTGTTGTTGTTATGTACTATATTTTATTGGGCATCTATCACATCTTAAAGATAATAATTAGAAAAAAATGTATCCAGGTGGAATAAGAGCCGAAGGGATTCGTACAGATGTCCTCAACGGAGAAGTCATAAGTAGAAGACCATGTAAGAAGCAAATACAAGTAAAACTTAAGAGAGATATCATTCTAGAGTTTTAAGAATCTTTAATCTAACTCGAATTTCATTACTCAAGGAAAGATTAAAAAATTATTGATTCCAAGTGATAGTTGAATGAAACATATTATCAGCCTTACGTCATCCATTTTTACTTTTTATTCCATCTTAATGAACTCAATCTCAGCTTGTTCCAGCCTAAGAAAGACCAATACGACAATTGCACTGCTTACAGTGCAGGAAACTTGAGCAAGCCAGAATACAGAGTTCATATTGCAAGAAAAGATTAAGCAAGGCTAGGAAATTAGAGCGATGAAAAGAACTCTGAAAACATCAGTTTTTACAATGGATCGATTTTGCTTAGTCCTAAACTACACGCATCTGCTTACACTATAGGATCAATGGGAACGTTCATAACTTCACAGTTGTAAACAAAGTTATGATGTTTATTGTTATTTATAGAATGAATCAGAGGGAGGACTCGATGCTGATGAATTTGCTAGCATTTGTAACCACTTCATTACTAAGGTAATAGACCAAAATAGCTATGACCTTCTTCTATTCAAACGTGATGGGGTACTTACCAAAATCGGAACAGCATTAAGTTGAATATTGGTTAGCGTCCACTTACTATAAGCCTATAAATCGCAGTTGCAATTTTCCTTTATTAGAATACATCGAAAAAAATTCCCTTCCTTATTTATTCTTCTTTCACAGTATTTTTCTTATTTCAACCTTTTTCTTTTGTTTTCTCTTTTTCCATTGTTCCTTATTCACTTTACATTCCTTGATTTAGCTTGTTCTACCTTGAAATTATTTACTCATCTTTTCCAACAGCTGAATATATATGTACATGTATACTATTTACGCAATTTATGTTTTCTCGCTCAAAAAGTGAAGACCCAGAATTACTGGAAATATTGTTATAAGAAATAAACTTTGATTTATCATGGTACTTATGAAATACGAGTTTATTAACAATCATTTATAGTATTCCAACATACGTACTAGGTCGTCATTTATTAACTGTAAAGTTACCTTTAAAAGAGCACCAATTACTTGTTTTAATATCAAAGCGATGAACAATTATGATATCATTGAAAAACATTCATACTAAATCTCAGGCCTGTACGTGTTTTATTTTCACCACTAGAGGCCAGCATAAGTTTATATAGTATTATTAAAGTTACTCCATTACTAATCCTTTAATATTTATTTAGGTTATTTACGTAGTAATATCTTTAAGGTAATATGGAAGTAGTTTTTGAAATGAAATTTATTAAATGTGTATGTTGGAGGGTAGTAAATTTTAATGAAAAATACTTCTATGGCAATCAATAATTCCAAGTTTTGATTAATACTAGCAAATGTGCTCTCGTATCTCATTAATCAATTAAACGCACCTGGCCCTGACAAAATTCAGACTTTGTTCAGATAATTTATTACATATGGCTGTAAAAGAATCTATCAATCTTATAATTAATTGGTATATAAGAACTACGTGCTTTTTTATTAAAACTATTAGGCTGACCATATATTATTAGCCATACATTATGAAGCTCTAATTAGAATAATTTTGCAGGATCATTAAGATCAAAATTATAAGTGGTACCTTTCATTATGACGATCCAATTACAGTCAAAGTACATATGGTTCCAACCGGTCACCAACGAACGGCTCTGTACCTTACTTTAAGTTAAACCATGATATTCGGATCTATTTAAATAAGGATAACGAAGGGTTACAGAAACTAACGTAGGTTTTTTTATCTAACATGAAACAATGTTTCGATATTCCCATATTTGTAAAATGTGCTATATGACGAGTTTATTACATGTTCTTGAAACTTTCATGTCTAAGAAATAAAAAAAACTTCGGAATATATTTAAATTTATCTGGTAAACTCAGTGGACAAAGAGACTGAGGTTCCTTTAAGTGCAGAGACCAAAATAGGTTGTATTTTTAAGTGACGTTTGTTGTACTTTTTATTATTGTATACTTAAGGATATATCGTAACTGAAATTAATACTAAAATCAACTATGCACGGTAGGTAGTACCAAAAGTAAGGCTGGCTCTAGAGTGTATTAATAACAACTATAGACATCTAACTTACATACTTTCTTTTTAAATTCTTACAAGTATTTTAATTTTATGGATATAAAATATCTCCATAGACCTTCACGAATGTGATAGCCTAACGGAAGAGGATGAACTATAATTAATATTACGTAAAATCTGAAATCAATAGTATGATATATACAGGGTGGCGTATATGTCAGTTTCCCCAAAAGAGAAAGGCGTTATAGGTTAATTAAATGAAACACTTTTAGGAAGGAAAATAAATTTATTATATGAAATATTACTTACATATTACCACACAATGTTATGTCAGTTGTTCGAAATATCCACACTGATTTTGTATACACTTCATACAACGACTGAGAACAGAATCACAAATTTTTTGCAATAAAGATTTATAGTTATTAACAAGTTCAAATGCATTTCTAAATAGGTTTTTGAGCTCATCAAGATTTTGTGGTTTTGAAGCATACACAATCTTATTTATAATACCCACAGCAACAAAATCATATGGGGATAGTTTTGCGAGCGCGAAAGCCAATTGATTGTACCACGACGACCATTCGTTAAATGTGCTTAAAAAAAATCTTGAACTTGAAAACCGAAATATCCTGGGACACCATCTTGTTGCCAGATGAGCGAATGAATATTAAAAACAGGATTGTTTCTGAGTTTGGGAACTAATACTTCTTGCAGCAACCGTATGTAACTTTCTGAGTTTACATTTACTTGAAGGAAATGAGGTCAAATCAGTGCAGTACTCGAAATACCTCCCAATAACATAAAATCAGGTACATTGAGTTCTGCTTAGATTACGTTTTGAGGATTTACATCCGACTAGTACTTGTAGTTATGCCGATTACGGTTTGAAACCGTTATGCCGGTCCATTCAGTTTGAAACATGCCTCATTACTCCACAAAATTGGTCCAGGAAATTTTGATCAGCCTTTGAGCGGATAATCATTGTCTCATAGAATTCCGATCCTCTATCGGAATCATCATCGTGAAGCGCTTGGAGTAAAGATGGACGGCATGGCTTAAATTTTAATTGCTTTAACATTCTTTGCACACTTCTTCTTGATATTTCTAGGTCAGCAGATATCTTGCGATTTGATTTACCGGGGCTGGCTACTAAGGCTTAGGCAACTGTCTGCAAGTTTTCTTCGTTACAAATAGATAGTGGATGATCAAACCTCGCGGTATTAATACGCTTCCTGTGTTTTCAAATTTCTTATTTAACTTCCATATACACTTTCGAGTGGGTATCACGGCACTTGTATATTTACTACCATCGATTTATTCTTTACTATAGCAGTATTTTCATAATGCTTCCACCACAACTAAAGAATGTAAACTCGTTGTTGGGTTGTAAACATTTTTAAAACACACACAAACAATTTACATATGCAACGAGCGTCACTTTACAATAGTCACTGGAACGGACAACAATGAACTTGCTTTGTGTCGCTGCCAACAAAACAAAATATCCCAATTTATGGGGAGACTAACATATGCGCCACGCTGTATTTCAGCTAATGACGATGTGAAAGATTTGTAAAGTCATTTACGCATAAATATAGGTTATTTTAAAATGTGTGCAAATAATAAAAACACACTTAAGATTTCTCTAAAGTTTTGTTTTGGTTTCCATGAGACATACTTATTTGTTTGTGCTTAAGAACAATTACTACGTACATGGCAAAAAAAGCAAATCCATACAAATAAAAATCATACATATTTCTTTTCTAAGTGGTGTTTTAATACAATTACTTAAAATAGGGTTTATTTAATTATACTAAAAATTTCCTAATGCGTGAATTAATATATGAATATTACTACCATCAAAAATGTGCCTCAATAAAGGAACTACGTTTCAATTAAACTCGTATGCAGGTTCAGCAGATAATTCTAAAGCAAAAATTAGATGGGATGTAAATAATGATGCAAGACCAAAGGATCAACTTGCCAATACCATGCCGTAATGCGGTCTTTGTAAATGTAATTACAAGTCCATACATCTACCTCTGATTCACATTACATGTCAACCCTCACCATAGTCTATTTTCAGAACAGGAAAAAACAATGGATATGAATCAAAATTCATATATAATCATTTATTCTAGGAGTTATACTTTGATTAAAATTTCCATCTGCAAATAAGCCTATTTTGTCGCACGCACTTTACGCAAAGAGATATATTTCTTTTTATAAACTTTGGCTAATTTCATATAAATGTATAAAACCAACGCTTCCTTCAGTGCATGCCTTTGATAAAACTACTAAGCTTCTTTCTATGACAGACGATCAATAATCTTATTTAAAACTAGGTAATTGGAGTACATTTTTCAACAAATCATCATATGTATTTTGTGTAATTCCATTTTATAAACCATTAGGGTAATATAAAATTGAATATCAAACAATCAAACATCCTTTCAAATTACGGCATTAAAATATAATAATATTAACGGGATGTAACGGATTTCATTATAAAAATGGTTGCCAAACTACGTATTTAAGTGTTTCTAACAAACATTGAATTAGTTTTTAATTTAATTGAAACGATTAGTTATGTAGTACGGTACGGTAACTGTATATTCTGAAGAGACTACTATCGTATACAATAACTAAATTCTAAACTATTCTTCAAAAGTCCTTTCTGTTCTGGATTCCAATTCCAAAATTCCTCCAATTGTTTTCTGCTCGTAAAGCTTATAACATGAAAGCCAGTAAAATTTGGTTTGTGTGTAAATAATAACTAGATAATATGTGTTATCATCGGAAAGAATGCTTTTCATCCCGTTAATGAAAAAGAAACAAATGAGTTTATTAAATTTGTTGTAGTACCAATAAATGTAGGTACTGAAAGAAACAACTATGAAGCAGAGAATGTATAAACGTAACGTTCTATGAAAAATATAAATTATTTATGTACATACACTCTGTGATGCCAAAATGTGAACACAGTTCATAAAAAAGCTACAAAATAATTTGTATTCGGTATATTTATCGCAAATCTATTTATGTACGTAATCATTGTAACACATCAGTAAAAAGCTCTAGACTTTGTGATCGGAATTGACTCTGCTGTTTCCGAGTCATCTGAGGAACATGGATACATTATGAAAATACAAAATTACTAAGAATAATTCCTTCTACAAAACTTAACTTACTAAGTAAGCACTTGGGCTGTATCGATGCAATAATAAATGTATATACTCAAATTGTAAATAACTCAAAGAATACTCTATGAGTTTACTAAATGCAAACGTATACAGATAAACACAGAAAACATAAAATGATGAACAATATAATATACTGAATAATGATAAACGATAAATTCATCAAATTCTTACTAAATTTTAAAAAAGTTTGTTTAAATCTAAGGGTTTGTAACTCAGAATTTCTGCATAAGCAAAATACTACAAAACTCTTATACTACAAATCTGACCTTTCAATTACTTACCACCATCTAATGAGATGTCTACAGTTTTTCGGAGCTTTGAGAAATGGCATGAAACGCAAACAGACACATTTATTAACGTTATATAAGATGTATAGCCAAATTTATTGCCGAACTATGTGTACTGTTTTTAAGTTTGCTTGTGCAAGTTCGTCGCGACAATTTCATATGTTTGTAATTTTTGAGTCGCTAAAACTAGAAGGTTATTCCAATTCTCGAAATGTTTTATTATATAATGATTTACAATGTATGACATTAGGTTTTGTACTTATTTATCATAAATAATAAACTTACTAAGTATTCATTGCATATTGGCTTGGGTTTTTATGTATATATTTATTGATTCCGCCAGTTAAAGTAATGAGAGGTACAATAATTAGTAGAATACGCATTGTTAAGATTTATCGAGGCAATTAAATAATAAATTTAACCTTATATCAGTTAAAAACCTCATATAACAAAAGACGCCAGTATTAGAATCTAGATTCCATTGCTCCAATTTTTATTATATAACGATATAAAATTTATCACATTAAGTTTTGTATTCATTTATCGCAAATAATAAACTTTATAAAAGTATTCATTGCATATAGCCTGGGTTTTTTTATATATAAATATACTTATTGATTATGCCGAGTTAAACTAATCTGAGTTACAATAATTAGTAGAATCAGCTCTGTAAAATATATCGAGGCACTTAAATACTAAATAGTCTCGAAATTGTTAATATATTCAGCTGATTGATTCAAGACTTAAAAAGCGACAAAACAGTATATTTACAAAAAATAAATACCAGCAGTTACAAATAAACATGAAACGTAGCCGTGACAGTCTATGAGAATATTACAACGGAAAATTCCTAGCACTGGAAACTAGTACTTCTCACTTTTACTTTATATAGTGTTTGTGATAAATTGCAATTGTATCATACCTCCTCACTACATATGATATTGCATAACTTATACCCTTAATGATGCCATAAATTTGGTAGGTGGTACGGGAATATGACCTCTACAGAGGATTTATGGCTGAACGGACAGTTGTCACTACATTACGTTTAATAATTATGTACATCGATATTGGACATTTACTATAGAACACGTGACTTCCTTAGCGGTCACGTTATAAAGGTTTAGCGCACAAAAGTATTATTATTAATTAAAAAATTTTTGTAATGACAATTAAAACTCTATTGCCCCTTACCTCTTTTTCTTTATCCCAGTAACGTTATTTGTATATTCTGTATCATGAATGTACGTAATAAAAATGTTATAATAGTACTACTGCAATAATAGATAGATAATGAAGAGTTACAGTTTTTTAAAATTCCAAATTATAAGAGTTTTTCAAATGCAAATGAAAATCAGAGGGCAGGAGGTATAGCAATTTTTGTAAAGTTGGATGTTGAAATTTTTATATGTGAACCGATAAACTTTAAAACAGCAGATCTAATGATATTAGAATTTAAGTTTAATTCACAGAGGTTTTGTTTGTTTGCAATTTACAGGCTGCATAGCTTCAGCAAGGACGATTTCCTAGTTGAGATTAATGAGTATTTTCTTCGTAATAATAATTTTAAAACAAAAAAGAACGCTCTTTTCATCGGGACGCTAATTTAAATTTATTTGAAAATAGTATGATAATTGACAATTACAATGCATTTCTTTGCTCAAACGGATTCGATTGTTTATTGAAAGAACCAACTAGAGTAACGACAGAATCAGTTTCATGCATCGATCACGTGTTTGCTAGATTAGCAAACAAAAGTCAAGACTCAAGTCGATGTAAAGGTAATAGACGCGAATATTACAGATCACAGGATGGCTGTTGTGTGCGTGCGGGTGGTCGTGGGCGGGGAGGGGTGGAGGGGACAGACATCAGCTGATTCTGCCGGCCCCTTCCCTCCCTCCTATCGCATAGATTACGACGGGCTTCTTGCGCGACTTGAACAGGTTAAATGGGTAGAAGTCTACGACGATAAAAACCCGGTCAACTGCGTTTGATACTTTTCATAATACCATCCAAAAAATAATTTCTGAAAGTAAATTTGAACAATCAACCAAAACAAGCGGTGTTTTTAAAATAAACCTTGGATGAGTGATTGTATTTGCAAAAAAATAAAAATAAAAAATAAACTCTATAAACTCGTTAAGCATCACCCAAACAATGGAAAATTAAAATTGCGTTATAAAAATTACAGGAATAAACTGCAATTTGAAATCAGAAATTTAAAAAATTCTTATTACGAGAATACTTATTTTCATAAATGTAACGGAGATTCGAGGACTACGTGGAAGGTTATAAATGAAATAACAGGACAAACGTCAAAACGACCTCCCCATACAGTCTTTAAATATTAATGGTAACGAAATCTGCGATATTAAACAAATTTGTAATGAGTTTAATTCATTTTTTTTGTCTATTGTAGATAAGCTAGACATAAAAAAATTAAAACCTGATAACTTTGACTTATGTTGTTATAAGAGATTTTTTTAAGTTATATAATTCAATCAATTCCATGTTTTTAGCTCCAGTAGTGGTAGATGATTTAGTATCTGTTATAAGAGAATTTGAAAAATAACACCTCGCCTGGAATTGATAACATTAGCTCATCTCTAATTAAATTGATGTATCCAAAAATAGTGAATGTCTTACTGTACTTAATTAATTTAAGTTTTGAAAAGGGCATATTTCCGGATATTTTAAAAACCGCTGTGGTAATTCCTTTGCATAAGAGTGGACCGAATAATGACTGCAACAATTTCAGACCGATATCTTTACTCTCAACTTTTGCAAAGATTTTTGAAAAAATTATGAAAAAAAGATTAGTTAAATTTCTTGAGCAAACCCATTTCTTTAGTAAAAATCAGTTCGGTTTCAGAGAGGGCTTGAGTACTGAAACTGCGTTAAAAAACTTTATGGATGACGTACTTGAAGCGATAAATTCAGGACGCAAAGTTAGTGGATTATTTTTGGACATAAAGAAAGCTTTCGATACTGTAGATCATGACATTCTTTTAAATAAATTATACTGTTGCGGTATCAGAGGAAACGTTCTTTCCTGGTTTTCAAGTTACTTAAATAATAGGAGACAATGTGTAAAAATTAGCAATACTTTCAGTGACTTTGGTATAATAAAAAGTGGAGTACCCCAAGGGTCAGTATTAGGTGCAATATTGTTTATAGTATATATTAATGATCTCTGTAATTCAAATTTATATGGTAGAATAACATCATTTGCTGACGACACAGCATTAACCTACATAAAGGATGACTGGAATGATATAGAAGAAGCAATGAGTATAGATTTAAAAGCCCTTCAATGGTGGTTCTCAAAGAACAATATGTTATTAAGTCCCGAAAAAACAAAGTACATAAATTTTAGCCTGAAAAAAAGATCCACAAAATTTTACCAAACAAATTTTATACAATTGTGTGAGTTGTTTGTGTACAAACAAAGAGTGTCCTGAGTGTGCAATTGTGTCTCAGTCTGACAATTTGAAATACCTGGGAATCTTGCTGGATAGGGAAATAAAACTGGAAAAAACACATAGACATGGTAAAGAAAAAAACTTAATGGTATTTTAAAGAACCTTTTATTTTCTACAAAATAATGTGTACAGAGGAAGTTATGAGAATGTTATATTTTTTCATTAGTAAATAGTAGATTAGAATACGGAATATTTTGCTGGGGTGGAACCTATGAAACCAATTTTAAAAGCCTCTTCTAATGCAACAAAAGAAATTCATTCGATTAGTTAAAAGAAAAATGTAGGTACGAGCCATCTCATCCATTATTTATAAGTTTAAACATTTTTCCAATTACATATTTGTTTGTGTATAAGGTTTTAAAAATATTTTAATGTCACTAGTGGTAATTTGCCTGTATTAATTAATATCTACAAAAATAAATTAAGGCACAAAGACAAAATAGCAGTTCCAAAACCTAATTTAACTATTTTTAGAAAAAGCTATTGTTTTTTAGGACCTAAAATGTTTAATACAATACCAAAAGATATAAGTAATTCAAAAAATATACATATTTTTTCAAAACTATTGAAATTATGGTTATTAAGTAAACAAGAATATAAATTGTCTTCTGCATACCATAAGTTAAAAAGTTTTATTCGGATCAAAGTTGCACATAAGTATAAATTTAGAATTAACATAGATATTTGATAAACAGGAGTTTTTCTAATCAAAATTAATTGTCAACATTCTATCTGAGCTATCATGAATTTAATTTAGCATGAAGGAACCTCCTGCACAGGCTTTGCCTTTAGAGGCCCTATATATTCATAAAAGTATGTTTCATTAAAATATTTGTTAGTATAAATCATATAACTGGTGTTTCCTTTTTTTTACTTTTAGTTTATTTTGATGTAAGAGTCATCATGCAAGTGGTATATTTAAATGTGTGCTAAGTACTAAATATTGTTAAATTGATTCTTAAGTTATTAGTATACAATTCTTGTACTTGTTTAAAAAATATGTACGGAACACTTTTATGAATAAAAATATTCTTATTCTTATTCTTATTCTTATAATATATAATATGTAAGCTATTAGTAGTTGCTTATCCCAACATGGTTAATAAGTCCTGCACCAGATTTTACTCTACAATATTTCGTAGCAGTCTGTTTTACGACAATAAAGGTGGAATGCCTGTGAACCGTCATATTGTCGTTTTAATTGATAAGCTTTTTTGTTTTTATATCAGTAAATTATTGTATACGATGTCTTCCAGAAATTTTTATACATTGGTAATACATCTGAACCTTACTTCTCTTTAGTCGTTCATAGTGGCAAGGGAGAAAATTTAAAACTCTATTACTCTAAAACTCAGATAACAAAACTGCTATTGATCACCATAGTACAACATCGATATTGTCATAGATACATGAAATTCATAGTAAGTATGCGACTAGTGTATATCTAAGTAACCAAAGACCATTAATCTTGTTGGTTCCGATAATGAAGAAATGTTTCATTTGCCCAGAACACGTCCAAATATATATTTAGTTCTATTACGATTTATATTATATGTAACTTATGTTTTTTGAACAATTAAATAAAAAATATGGTGATGCCGTGGGATTGCACTAAAACAATACATACTCCAGACACATTAAATAGATAGATTCACTACAGAACACTTTCTCATCAGAAAACAGCTAGTCATAAATCACATTGTTACGTCCTCTACTACAACAAAGACCATAAATGTGCATTCCCTATATACTCGTAACAATATAAAGCTAATATTTACATCAGATGACTTTTAAAAATTTACTGAGTAAAGTGAAGGAATAAAGGCAAAATTTTGTAATTTTTAACTCTATCAATGTAAACAAAATTTAGTTTAATAAAACATGTGGTCGTGCTATCTAAATACAAATTTTATATTGAATATTTAATTAGTTTAAGAAGCTCACCAATTAATATTTTGAAACTAAAAGTATAAAGGTGGGATTTTTAACTACTTTAGAAACCAGCAGGGGCGTAGCTCGGAGGATTTTCTAAATAGTAATATGCCTATATTCATTCCAGAGACACTATTAATGCCCTTGCACAATTTCAGTACAATCAGTTGAGTGCGTGATAGCAAAGTAATGAAACAAATTGACTTTCAGATTTATAATATTATTAGAAAGTATATCCCTTTTAAATGTGAACATTTCCGAACTCATAAAAATTTTTAAAGTTCTAATCTTACTTTAAGTTTTATGAAGAATAAATTCGTGGTAGTAAACTAAAGAAACGTATATAACATTTCGCACAATTTTGTGAACAGTACATCAGGATGTCACGTCTTATTGAACTGAAGGCCTGGGATTCTCTCACTCAGCAGGATTCGCTGCCAGATTTCTTTGCGGTGTCGTCAACTGCTTCTTACGATTTATCACGCTCAATACCATTTAATATAGGTTAATTTTTATAAAAAAATATTTGTTTCCAATGAGCAATAGTTATATGACTTTCAAGTAATTAGTCTGAAAAGGTCGAGTAAATAAGCTAATAAATTTCATAATTTACATAATGTAGAAAACATCACTTTAATGTTTTCCTTCGATAAACGTATTATTTATCAAAAAATCATTCGGTAAAATAATCCAATAATAATTGTTCTACTGTAAGTACTTATGACCGTTCAAGTGGATGCATATTATCTGACGGTTATGTTTATGATTGTTCATAAAAAACTTATATTTGCTGTGGCACACTAGACCGGAGATATACATTCACTACATAATGCAATCCGGGTTAGTTATACATAACTTAGTTACATACATACTTACATAATCAGTTAAGAAGGTGATTGAAACGTTTAGATGTACTTCTGTACAGCTTATATTTTAAATTTAATGTTTTAAGTAAATGTTAATATTATTATAGGCTATTCATCGATTAATATTATACTAAACTATCCTTCATATATAATTCTATATAGCTAGGAAAAAATATTCTTAACAAATACTTTTTCTCAACTCAAGTATTTAAATAGTACGTAATATCATTGTAAATAATCTAGAGTATTAAATAATTAAAAGGATTGTTTTTGTAATACTACTAATCAACTACTGATGCGGAGAAGAAAAGAAGCAATTACCATTCCTTAATGAAGTTAAATGAGTTATTTAAGACGAGATGAACCTTTCTTGAACTTTAGGACGCCATTTAGAGAATACATATACTGTAATAGACGAATATATACAAATTTAATCTAAGTAAGACACAGTTAATTTAATATATTAAATTATTCCATCGTTGTATTTACTAGATTTTAAATTAAGCTAATACTTTAAAATAAATCCAGTAAAATAAAATCGTCCATAAAAGGTTTCTAAATTATTTTTAAAAGTTTATTCAGGATTAAATTTAAATTGAATATTTTTTTATACAATATCTCATATATTAATGAGTATATGCCAACTATATATATATATCAACTTAGTCTTACGATTAACAAAACTTAAACAATAACCTATATCATCGAAGGTATTGGATATATAAATTCACTGTAATGGAAGAGTACATATTCAGCTGAACATAACAATGTTTTACATGAATAAACCTGTTGTTAATTCTTTAATACCGTTGATGAAACAATTAGTTCGGTTTGTTGACTATTTACGGATTTTGGATAGTATGGGCAAATGAACTAAACTACTGAATAAGAAATTTTCTAAACTAGTGAATTTTAAAGTGATATGGTTACAATAAAATTTTTTACCCGTAATTACAAAAATTTATTTAGAATAACATAAAATTTCGATTTACTAAATATGATATGTTATTTATTATACGTACATAAAACTAAAAACAAATTTTAAGGATGCGCACGAGAGTAAATTAAAGTAGTTTACTAGTCTTCTAAAGATCTGACACTAATGCCTGAAAAAGCTACGTATGAGCTCTCTGACACATCAGGTTCCAAGCCTGACCGACATGTTCGTAAGATACAAGTATTCGTATTTTGTATCTTTTAAGCAATAAGACGTGTGAAAATCTTTCAGTTAACGCTGTAAAACTTTCTCTTATAATAGACCGATTATGGCAGGTGCTGAAGTGCACCATACACCTTGTGTTCTTCATTGTTTAAAATTCATTTGAAAGGAAAATTACTGTTCATAATTTAATGTTGCATTAAATAGACACCAGTTATGACAACAAACAGATATATACATTCAAAATGTAGCAAATCAATAACTTTAGTGAAAGCAAGAAAAAAAATAATTATTTTAGTATTGAAAGCAACTTTAGTTAGTATTTTACTAATATCAATAATCGTTTATCTTTCATGTATAAATCTGTATCTTGTGTAAAACCTTTTAAAGTAAATATTTTATCTTTCGATGAGTTTGTAAAATATTTAGTATTTTTATATCGTTTGCACTATTAAATGATTTCCATAAATTTTTGGGTATTGGTTGAAAAAACATGATTTGAAACTCTCTAAGCAACATCAACAAAGTGTTACGTGACACGGGTTGCAGCGTACTCCTATCTTTTAATAATTATAAATTTGAATTATTTTAGGAAAGTGAGATCAGTGGGTGTGACAGACACCACAGAGGATACATGTCGTACATGTGTGTCAATCTTTAAATGACAGTCTGTAGCATCCGAATCGAATAATGCTTTTTTTAGTTTTATCAACGGTATATTTTGGCTGCAGTATAGTTTTTCTTGGTGAAAAATGTGTTTAAACAATAGTGTGTTATCATTTTCTGGCTCAACATTATATATTTTAATTTTCTAATTTTGAAGGTATCGTGGTACGTACCTATATACTTTATTTCATTAACGGTAAAGTCTTCTGTCAACGTTATATAGTAAGTAAATTATACTTAGCATTTACAAATTACTTCCATTCTATACATATGTATATGCTCATCTAATCTGGCTGTTAATATCCGTAATGTTTTACTTAAGGTAGCGTAAATATTAAGATTTACTAAAGTTCCTAAATTCAATCTATTATTAATATTTATTATTATGGCATTAGCAGTGATAATATGGAGTACTTTAAAATAGAGTACATTATAATGAGTTGTGAGAACGACACTAATCGAGAAATTAACATTTTTCTTAAATTGGGGCTTTAGTTATTGGTAATGTATATGACTTCAAACCTGATGAATCATTACAATTTACTTTTAGGATAGTTTTTATCTGTACATATTCCAAAAAGTAACTTTTAATTTTTTAATTATATTCTAAATTTATATTTAAATGTCTCTACATGGTAACAAATCAACTATTTATGGTATGTTATTTAACCCCAACACAGTTTAATAAGGAAAATCTACAATTTCTCACTGTTCAATTTCTGCAACAGTTAAATTCTTGTGTATCAAAACTTTTTTTGCCTTTTTCGGAAAAAAATTAAAAAAAAACGTTACTCATAACTTTAAGAAGGGCACCCTATTTTGTGAAGGATTAACATTATGCTTGATGTTAGTGACTGTCCTGATATTAATGCAAACAACACTCAAATACAAAATTTATCACTGAGGTTTAATAAAATTATATTGTAGTCAATACAAACAGAGGCATTTTCAAGAAAAGCTATATTTTATTTCAGTACCAGTCATAAAATACAGCTTTTATTGACCATAGTATCAATGTTCGTAATACTGAACGAAGTTTACAACTTTTAATACGTTTCAATTTAGTGATCACGTGTTTTATATTTGGTAGTATGGTGATAGTTTTAATAAATTAGTTTACTTATACAATATTTCGAGATCATAATAGTTTGTATGCTATAAGTTGATAAAATAGCTTGTAATACGAATAATATATTATAACTATAAATCATTACCTGAGTGTTAGTTAAGACTATCAGTTGAGGGATGAAAAAGTTTATTTCAATATGTCTCTCTGAATGAGGTATTATATCGCGAAAACGAAATTACATTTACAGTAATTTCACGTTTTGAAAAAAACCCTAATTCTTACAGAGAAAATATATAGTTCGATGATAGTCCTTGTTTCTCCTTGGGATTTAGCAAAGCGTTAATAAATTGTTGTACTCGTTTTATGATGTACACTAATGTGTACGAGAAAATCACAAGATTAGTAAAATTACAGACAATCTGTCTATAATCAAACACTCTTCTCAACGAGATTGGTGGGTAGCCCTCAACGACCTTTTCACACTAAGGACTCTCTACTGTACACTTTTTTGAGACTCACGTGGAGTACTTCTGTAATGTGTGGTCACCTCATCAACGCTACCTTCAAAGAAGCTCGACAAAGTCCATACAGATGTCCTTCATCCGGCGGGGCTGTGTCTTGGCCCTAGATATTTTGAAGTCCCAACTGATGTGGTGGTAGAAATGCTAAATCTGCAACCTCTGAAAAGGCGTTTTATTCACCGACGTCATATTTTTGTTTCGTATTCTTTATACAAAAATTGACTGCCCTGCTCTCCTTGAATTGATCGGCATTAGTATTCCTAATAGCACCTGTGATAGGGGCCATTATTGGTGAAATACCTGGCCAACGGACACGATATTGAGATACCAGTGGTATGGAAACGATTTTAATGACACCACGGACCTTTTTCAACTCATCTTCAAACCTTTTTGAAAGGTGCCTGGTTCGGAGACAGCCACCATAAATATTGTTTATTAGTTGTGTATTTGTTTCCGCTGTCTCAATAACTTGTTGTATTAGCTAGTATCGTTATGTTTCCAATATAGTCCGTTATTTGTGTCGTCCTTCATTTTATCTCCAGATTTATAATTACTGTTATTATTATAATATTTATGTGATGCTTAATATATAATCAAAAACTTAAGCATTTAGTTTCCAATAAGAAGAAGCTGGTAAAATGTATTTATGTGATGTTTATCTATTTATTTACTGAGTTTTTATGCTTGTAGTTCTTAGAGTATGATGTTATACTGCTTTTCGTGTTTTGATATATGTACTGGTTCATACTATTTATAAAATGTTTAGTAATATTGTTTATCTTATCTGTATCATATTTTTTATGCAAATATGTTATGCATTTATTACTTATTAAGGTAAGTTTTCTTACTTGGAAATTTAAATTGGTGCTTGATAGATAACACCTTATTTTGTAATTATTATAAACTGGCTATGAAAATAGATTAAAAATTTACATACATACTCAGCGAAACAAAGTACGCGTCACGAAGTGTATCTTATACCTTCATTATTCTAAATAGTCTTATTTGCCTATCTATTTGTAACTTAGGTATATTAGAATTAATTAATTTCAGGACAGAATAACTACAATATTATAAATCCGTCGAATTTCTTTATTCTGTCTGGTACCGTCCCACAAACAGGAATTACAAAAAAGCATGTTTTGTAAGAAAATTTGAAATGTAATTAAAAACTTTATACAAAGTATAACCTAATTAATTATTATGTTATAAATTTAGTACTCATGCTGCAAGACATAAGGGCGTAGTGAGTAAAGAAGGGTGATATATAAATGCTTATATTCTACAAATTAGTGTATTAGTATGTATTTTAGTAACATATAATTCTAGAGAATAAAATAAGATTGTTTTATATATCTGTAGTTTTCAAATCAAAAAGTTAATTAAGACGTGAATAGTCTGTTGTACAGTCTATTTTTAAAGGTTTTGAATGTTGTAATTCGTAACAGGGTGAAATAATATGATAGACATAGGTATTTAGCAAATAATTATATATCTCTTTAAGATAATTTAAATTCTATTATTTTAACTATATTTTCTTTAATCAAACTAAGACAGTTTTAGTAGTAAATAAAATATTTTTACAATGGAATTGTATATTATAATTCATTCATGTCAGCACTTCAAATGCATCACGAACGAAATTTTGACAAAGTAAATCGATCAACAGTTTTTATATAATTGGAATGTTTTAAAAGAGACCCTCACTGTTTAAGATATTCAACATGCAGTGGGTCTGTGTCATTATTTATTACTCTACTACATTTCTCCCTTGACTTAAAGGTACTACAGGAATGCACAAGAACTCACTACAAAGTGACCTAAACAAAGAAATAAGTGGATATTTCAATGTCAATGAACAGAGACAGACTCAGTACAAGTGTAGCAAGGGATTCAGAGTAACTGAAGCACAGTTTCCTGGTTTGGGCCTAAGGGAATGTTTGCAAAATACACAAGGACCCAGCACAAGGAAAGGCTCAGTTGAAATAGCATAGAGTTGGCTGTCAGTGAAAAAACAGTTCGTTGCAATGTACTAAGTACTTATAATACATGTGGTATGTAGTAGAGAAGATTAAGTTACTCGTACACATTTTCTTATTAGGTATTAGTCTTTATGAGATTAAAAATAATACCTATGAAACCTAACGTAATATAAATATTACATTTAAGTCTGTATAAACGGAAAGTACGCAAAAAACAAAAGCAGCGATGCTTGAAGTACTTCCTGTTTGTTTGAAATGCAGATTTAAATATTAAACAACTCAGTTATATATTTATTTGGAATGTAGGTATTGAAATACTCAGTTATTATTTCTGCATAAGTTTTATTGCCATATAAATCAAAATAAAAATTCGTTTAGCCGGTATGTAAATTTTTACTTTTTAATGTTTAATTTCAATTTCTAAGCCAATTTGCATAGTTATAAAAATTGTTATGACCATGTTTGTATGAAAGGGTACTTTCTTTTTTCATTGAAACCCCGTTCAAGGTACAACGTCTTATCATATTCAGCAATAATGTTTTTCATAAAAATTTTAATATTGATTATTAAATGTCCTTTGAGGACTATTACATTAAAAATAAAACATCAACAAAAATGTAATACCAATAATAGTTTGCAATCAAAGTATTTTATTCACTACTTAGTGTAAAAAACAGGAGAAATTATTTATTTTAGAAATTTCATGCGGTATATTTATACTATTTAATAGACAGCTATACAACTATATTAGGATAACCTTTCAGAGGAAGACGTAGATATTATCATACAGATAGATATATTTCCGGATTCCACCATTGTTATGTGTTGCAAAGATTTAAATATACGAAACTTTTTTACTATAGAAGGTTAGACCAAGATTTATAGATTTCATAATTTCCCCAAGCAAAAATATTGGGTTTTAACTGTTTTTAAATCGGATTAAACCATAATTTCCTTTGTATCTTTAGTGTGAAAGTAATATTTGTGTGCAAATATAACATTATTGATATGTTTTATTACATTGACTTTATTTCATTAGCTGTAAGAAAATATCTTGTTACTATTGGTTACTATTGTCCTAAAGTTATAATTAGAATTAAACCGAATACTCATGGCAACTAATTTTCAAAAGCTGGTTATATTTCAGCGTAATCTTGTACATAAGAAATTAGGTTATAAAAGATATGTTTATTGTATGATTAATAATGTATATATATATATATATATATATATATATATATATATATATATTATTACTATATATATATATATATATATATATATATATATCGTACAACAATGTAAAAGAAATTTATTTTGTAATTTGCATGTAACTAATTAAATTTAGCTTTATATTTTTTATTTATGAAAGTATAAGGTTCCTATTTTAGGTGCCAAAGAATTATACGCGTGAATTTTAACATTTATGAAACTGTGTATATAACGCTACTTCAAGAAATGAAACCAAAGCATAACTACTATGTTAATAAAACTCCTAGTGTAGATTAGATGAAGACTTATTTGCAATCCTAATCTCCTTGATAGTCCATTTATATTGAAGGTGAAAGAACTATTGTCAACAATGAAAGTGGTTTCCAATAACTTTCCACACTTAGTGAGCTTGCTATAAAAGCAACGACAGGCTTCATTTATCTTGGCGAGACATCCTCCACGCGATACTGTAATATTGGCTTCTTGCCAGTAGCTGCGTGTTTAGAGCTTCGGTTTTATTTACGATATTTAAAAATTCACTTTCGTACTACAATTAAGCTGCACTATTATTTTTACATTACGTTATCATTAATACAATTGTCCAAATAGTTATATAATGAGAATGTAAGGAATACCGTGTGTCCCAAAAGGTTTTTAAAATTTTGATTTTATATTACTTGCCTATTTATGCACTGAACATTTTAAAACTCTGTACAATTCATGTAATAGGATTTTAAAATATTCTGTAACACTTTCAGGTCCCTAGCTATTGTTGAAACATAATGGTGGCATTTGGCAGTGACACAGTGATAACAGCGCGTAACAAATGAATTGTAACCCCTTACAAAGAAATTCTGCAGTATCCGGAGAATTTTCTCTTCAATTTATTGATTTAATTCCTCATCATTATTGAGTGTAAAATTGTTCCCTTAAGTAACCTCACAAAATTAAATTACACACAGATAAATCTGGGGATCTGGGTGACCAATCTAAAACTCACTTCCACATCCAATCCAACGGCCATAACGGTTGTCATTTAGCTATCGTTGATTTGTGAAATGAGGAGGAGCACCATCTTATTGGAAGTTTACTTGATTCATTTCTTTAATAGTAGGTTTTTAATAGGCTATGTTCTAATTTTCTGATTGAAATGCTTTAGTTTTTTTAATATGACAATAAATAATTTTACAAAAAAATACAGTTTTATTACTTTTTTAAAGGATAGTTTTTCAAAATTCCACCATTATGTTTTAACAACTGCTAGAGAGCTGGAAATTTTACAGAATTTTTTTAAACCCTACTTTATTATTTTTGTAGAGATTGAATTATGTTATGTAAATAAATGGATAAGTAATATAAAATCAAACTTGAAAAACCTCTTCGTGGGTCACTCTGTATATCAGATTGTGAACCCACAGTCAAAAATATTTTTGCATATGAATTAAATGAACCAAATGCATATTTCGACATATTTAACTGGTATTCTACACTTACCAGATTTCAGTTGTGCTTTCCTACGTGCAAAGTTACAACTGAAGGCTAAATGTGTTAAGATTAGTTCAAACTAAGCCACCACCTAAAGCAACAAAATGTAGCAAAAATATTTTTTCGGTTTTCTTCCTTGATTATCAGCAGATTTTAATTTTAGAAACTGATTTGTATACCAAACAATTGTAAGATCGTATGTATTGAAGCGTCCAAATTATTTCATTTATTATAACAAAATTGCTCTACATAACACCTATTTAAATGTGAAGATAAACATTTGAAGCTAATAATTGGGAGCGCCAGATTTTTATGAATTTAAAAAATGTGTTGAAAGGCTGAAAAGTATGATAAAAATGTTTTTTTTATTTGCAGTGTTTATCTCTTAGGTATATATCAACACCAAAAGTGACGAAAAAAGCGACCGTCAAGTAAGAAAACGTGTGACTAGCACATATAAGTTTCGACTGACGTGAAATGAGTAGGAGCCGCGATAGCGGTGGGTATGAAACCGGTTTTATATGGAGATGGTTCCCTTTTATTATTAGAGAAAAAAAGGGACCTGTGTGATTAAGTTTTTGAATTGGCTTTTTGACGTGTTTTGTTCTTTTTTAGTATACCGGTATGTACGCCGCAGCCACGGCGTGTGTCCTGGCACCAGCTAGTCCTGAACTGTAAGTGAAGAAAAACTGTTCAAATATAGTCAACTGCTAATAACTTCAAATGCACAACCACCCAAGGACCTGGAAACTATCTAATTATTAAGGCAATAATACAAAAACATTTTCTACACCAATATACATGAATGGTTGAATAGTCTTTCGTGAGTAATTTATACAAGTGTCCCAAGTTGTAGACCACAGAACTGTTTTGTCTGACTCTCTGCAGACATTGTTGTTTCAAATATTCTTCTATTAATTTTAGAACATACAAAACTGGTTTTTATTGCCATCACAAGGAATTCCAGTAGGAGACGACGCAATATTTACGGTTATAACTAGTTGAATATCTAGCACATATTATTGGGAACATAAAGATGCCACTTATATAGTTGAAGAGCTTTACTTCACCACGAGAGGATCGATCACGTGATACACTTGACTGATATAAATGGCTTTGCTACATACACCTAACCACGTACCGTTCAATACAAGTTGCTTCATTTGCATGTTAACACATATAGCTTTTACTTACTACAAACTAACTACATTGTTAGTTACACGTCACTAACAAATATGTGACGGGCTCAACCTATAATTAGGAAGCAGTTTCAGAGCTATTTTTCATTATATTTTAATATTTAAAGAGTGATATTGCAATTAAATTTTTAACACATTGACCGTGGTACAAGAACCCTACTGTTACTGCTGATTGTCTGAAAACTGTTACATGTGTCTTTTCACATTGAAGGTGTTAACCAACTTAAACGAGCTATCATGTGACTTTTGGAAGTAAATACAATACTTACTATATATATATATATATATTTTACGCATATATATTTATGTATATATTTATTATATAAGACCATGTGCTACAATAACAATCTAGGTTAAGTTATTTGACTATTTTGCGTAAAATTATATTCATCATATAAAAATAAAATTCTGTGGATATTATGAATAGATAAAAAGTTACACTAGAAGAGTAAATATAGATGATATATAACTTTCTATTAAAGTCAAACTGTACTTTTCAGTAGCTGAACAATGTTTTTCTAAATACAATTTTGTAGCATTCTTAAAAGTTTGATAGTTGTTGAAAAGAGTATAATTAGAGCTTCACCCAAATTTTCTTATTGAATGTGCGACAGCAAAGTATATGACCCGATGGGCTAAGAGATTTTGTTTCAGCCTTTGCGAAATGTATCTGAAGACGTAAAATTTCATATTTCCATATTTTATATATATAAAATAGTGTTTGATGCTGGTGGTTACCACTCCACGAAATTTAGTTGGGAGTCAGTTAATGTTTGTACATAAAGTTAACTGTTTTGGTCCAATGAGTAAATTTTTTGGAACCATGTTGGCAACGAGAAAATTGCTGGATAAATAAATTTTGAAACAAAAGTGGCATATTAAGATATCACATACTACATCAAGTGGTTTAAGTCAAATACCGTATAAAGTATAATTGTACGTGAATAGGCCTTTCCTTCTTTGAGCTAGTATTATTGAGATATTAATCCATAATTTATTGTATCATGTGTATTTTAACTAAAATTTAAAGTACTTTGGCTTCTGTCTTCCTTTAGACTCAGGCTTTATCCGCACTGGAATAAATAAGTAAAATTAATACTAAAAATGTTGCAGTTCCTCCATAAAAATCAGGAAATATTTGGAATATACTTTGTGTGAATTAGTTTCGATAACGTAGACATATACATAGAATCCCACGATGAGGTTTAAACTTTTGATTTAATATTTCTTGAACATTTATGCACCGAACATTTTCAAACTCTAAACAATTAATAAAGTGGGTTTTTAAAATATTCTTGAAAATTATAGCTTCCTAACAATTGTAGAAACAAAATTGTGAAATATTGAAAATGTTTCCATTTTGCTTCCTATAAAAATTTATTTCTCTCCAGGAACACCAAAGTCACTAAGGAAGGATGAACTTAAAACTGGTGGTCCATTTTGTTCAAGTACAGAGAATAATTAGGAATAACAAAATAAAATTTTACAAAAGTCACTTAGCCCATGATCTTCTTGAAGAGGATCCGGACAGAAGAATGGAATTTTGTTATTGTGTCATTAAGTTTCATGAGCTAGATCCTAATTGTCATACTAAAAATGTTTTTTTTCAGACAAGTCCACTTTCTACCGTAATTATTACTGTAAATAGGCATAGTTTTAATTACTACAACACCTAAACAATATACACATTCTTGAACAGACTCTACCAAAATAAAAAGAAATTACTGTTTGAGCAGCTATCAGTTGTAATGGGGTGCTATCTTACAACATTTCAGACAATACAACGACTGGGAATAGGTATGAACAGGTTTTAAAAATTGAAAAGTTTGCGTGAGTTGCATTAACGTTGTATTTACACATACTGACTAATGGTTGTTTGTATTTTTGATAAATATTTTATTGATAGGAAACATAGGACAAATATATTCTAAATTTAAAACAGTAAACGACAAATAATTACCTACTCACAAATACTAATACATTGTATGATTATAAAATGGTGGCTGTTGTTTTCAAAGCCAATATCTAAGTATATTTAGTCCATGTTACCATTCTACCATCGTTAGTTATCTATAATAATGTTGCTGTCTTTTTTAATGTTATATCTTGAAGAAATTATAGCTACATTTCTAGACTGTGAAATATAAATTTTTGTAAGGAAATATTTACATAGTGGCAATACAAGAGAACTCTAACTTCCGTGAATTCTAAACGATTCCAAACTAAACCCAGTGTCAATATAATTATGCCAAGTTTAATTTCCGTCCACAAATTTGCTTTAGTGAAGTTCATTAGTCAGCCACATTGTTTTACACTTGTTGAAACATTATCAATTTGCATTTAGTAAAAACATTTACGTCTGCTACCATTTAACATATAAGCTATCATTTAAAAAGTTAGAATTTTTTATATATTTAAAACATTTTTAAACTACTTTAACTAATGTTAGATTTAATTTGTATTTTTTTAGATTTCGACTCAAATCAGATCAAAAACACCTTTATCTCCAAAATTATTATTGAAAGAGGTACTAAATAAGAGTACAATAATCCACCTTTTCCGTAATTATTTTCTACTTAATTAATATCATGATTTTGTAAAAACTTTGATATATTATTATTATAATTAGGTTTATAAGTATATACACAAAAGGTGTAAAGCTTCTGATCGTGATATAATGAGTTGGTGTTGATTTAAGGAAAATATTATATCAAAAATTGTTTTCATTAAAAAGCGCATAAGCAAATCAATATGTCACCAGAACGGAAATAATGACAACTAATAAGTAAAGTCATCTAATAATTATAGGATATTTAAAGTTTGTTGTTTTTATTAATAACGTATGTCAAATATGTTTTCTATTTCAATATAGAGCCATCCAACTAATGTTTACCTGCGAATCACCTTTAGTACACAATACCAAAATTCCATATCGTTATTGGTAAATGGCCAAGAGTTTGCACAGTTTATGTCGTATCGCTATACAACGAGAACCAACTTTATTTGTTCCGCCGAAACAGGGTTTATGAGTTTCTTCTTTATCGATGTTGCTTTTTTTAAAGTTAGTTATTTATAAGGATGATTGTATGCTATTCCTGTATATGTATACATTTTATTTGGAGAAGGTTAATTTAAGTGTTAATTGTACTAATATAAAAACGGTAATAAACTACAACAGTGTTTACTATAAACCAAGCAGAAAACCAATTATTGGAATGGATTCGAATAGAAAAATTCTATGACGTACATATAATATTCAAATAAGTAATATCTTGCTATTATAAATAATTTGAAATACGTCTATAACAATTTTTGGTCTTAAGACTATGTTGAAATAAGTAGATAAAGTGTTTTAAAGATTAAATATAAATATATTTGAATACACTATACGTTCTAGTATATAAGGGTATAGGTGCTTACACAAAAATATTAAAAGTTATAAAATCAGATGAAGAATGAACTAAGGAAAAAAGTTATGAATTGTTTCTTAAATTGCTTACTATCTCTAAATGAACATTTAAACTACTTATGGCTTTTTATTTATGCATATCTTTTTAAATAATCGTTTTCTTTTTACAATTGTACGTTTTCTTAAAAATCACGTTTCACAAACTACAAATTGGTATTTCATTAAAATCGATTTCATAGTAAAAAGCAGGTAATTTAATTCATCATCAGTATAAAATTAAGTTTATAAAACTCCTACGAATAACCACATGTTTTTAAGTTTCTTCCGCAGTTTACCTTATTAACATTATAAAAATTAAAACTGAACTATTTTATATGTATAGTTCATGTAGGAATGTATTATAATTACTCTGTATAAGTGACCTAAGTTTAAATTATATTATAGAATACTAGGCTACTTGATGAAAATATAAACCCAACTAGTGTAATTAGAACAAATTTCTTTATTTGGTTATTTTAGTCATCCTATTCAAGAGGTAGTACTTTAAATTGATTCTCTACTATAATTTCTCTAAAGCCAAATATAATATCCGTTATTTATTTTAGAATTACGAAAACAAGTACAGATATTTTTAACGGTTTTTATTTTTCGTCATCATTGTTGTGAAATGAACTGGAGCGAAGAACATGCTGCATGTGAGAGAAACGTGAAGTTTGAACTTACATTTTCATATATTCTTTGTTGCTGTTAGTAACGGTAATCATCGTTACAATAACTCCTCTTCGTCTTATTGTAAATTATTCGCTTTTATTTTCTTGCATAAAATACATAACAACTTCCAATCGTACGAATTTCTTTTACCGTCTATCTGTATAATCTGAAATTTAAAAAAATGATATTGCACCCATGAGATATGCTATTAATAGTTTTTACATAATATTTTAGATAGAGTTTAGTCTACCTATTTAAATGTGCTTGTTTCGATAGGTATTATTTCTTGGTATCATCGCAAGTCCATCTGTAGTTTCAACAAGACATGACGTGGATGTTTTACAAGCTAAAGATATATTGAAGCTCAATGTTCGATAAAGTGCGATCAGAGGGATGTTTTATAGTTAATTCCTCCTAGAGCCTAGAAATCCTAAGAAGCAAGATGCTTACTCAGGCATTTTGTAGTAAAATATAAAGGCACTAACAGGCAGAAACCCCTAAAATACAAGAAGCTGACAGAAAGTAGCGGTTATAGGAGTCTGATAATAGTAAAAGCAAATCTGTCAAGATATTATGGACCAGCCACGATGACAGACGGAGAAGGTAAGCTAGAGCAGGTTTATTACACACAAATAAATTCTTGTTCATCTTTCTTAAAACAATTGATTACAGTTGGATTATAATGATATAAATAGAAGCTTACCTAAACGAAAATGGTTGTTATAGTATGACATTTAAGATTATCCGTTCTAGTTTAATAATCATTATTCATTTATTGCTCACAAGCATCTATCAAAGTGATTGAAATCATAATGCGTACGTTATTTACTCTACTTTCTAATAGCCCTAAGGATTTTTTGTAACAAACAACCAGTTTCCTCCTGAACGTTACCTTGCCTCCCTTAATTCTAAACTTGAGAATCCAGTTGTTACCCAAGCGCACCGGTGTCTTACATTTGCCATTTATTTGTTTGAGGTAAGGGAAAACCCATTTCGTGTTATATACAGTTTTTACTACATTTTTTATTATCGGCATTTTAGCGATGTAAAAAATCTTTATTTCTTTCCTATTCTTGGCTTGGGGGAGATTTAGCATTTTATCGGACGGTTAGATCTCATTGTAGTTCAGAATAAGTTGTTGTTAAAACGTTTGTTTGTTAAGTTATTAACTTTGGTGGAATTGTCTTATTATGAAGACTTGTCCGTAAAATTCAGGAGCAACCTGTAAAAATTAACAAATAATATATTTTCATCTTTCGACAAATATCTGTTTTGTGAAGAAAATAAAGTATACATATTTCGGCAGGATTATGACATTATTAGTATAGCGGATAAAACAAGCTTACTTTTATTAGCCAATTCAGTTGTTAAAGCAGTTAAAAAAAAACAAAATGTACAAACATTAACAAACAAACAAAAACAATTACTAAATAGCTGGTCCAAGTTTAATTTAACCGTACGCACGGATATGTCCAAGCAACGTCTGGAAGAGTAAATACAGGTACCCATTTAAAACCACTAGTTATCGCAGAACAAAAACTTCCTTTACAATTATTAGAAACTTTCTTCAGAACTTGGAGCGTCTTTTATTGCTTGGTACATCTGGATAATTTATTTTACTCAACCATAAAACAAGGAATGAAAAAAGTTGGAACAGGAATTATTGTAAATTAGATTTCTATTGCTACACCTCCAAAGATATATCATTTCAGTGATCATTTCCTGTATATAATTATATTCTCTTATCGTATGCTGTTGACTTAGTGCTGAATATTGCCCTACTATACAAATTATTAATTATTGTAGCATGAAGAGGGAAAACTATATATGATCTGTTTTTGTAAAAATATATTATTCAGTAAACTGTATTTTTAAACACCACTTAAACCAATATCTCCGCATCCTACTTTCTAGTAATTGTTGCACAAAAATGCAGTTTAAATGTTTTTAAAGTCTAGATAACTACGCACTGGAATTACATAGTAATTGATATAACTGGAATTACTTAAGGCTTATATATACTATTTGATTGTACTGTTAGACTGGTGCATGCAAATATTGTTGAATTGAGACAAATGTGGCTGCAAGCTGTAAATTTTAGGATATTCAAGCAGTATGGGGATATATGTGAATATTAATATAATATGCGTACAATAAGATGAGGAGCGTGTGTGTGTACGATTAATTTTTAAGAAACGTTAAGCCGAAATTTTCCCACCTCCAAGTCTTGGTACAAGTTATTGTCAAATACCACCAGGGTGCGTTTTATTTTTCAATAATTATTCTTCCAATATATCTTCCTATTAATCAACAGATTTTTATAGTACCCTACACATCTTCTTTCTTTTCAACTAAGCCATTAATGTCTCACTTCTTTTTTTCTCTTATTTTATTAAAATTTTTGTGTCTATAAGCCTCCCCCTACACTTCACAGAATTTTGTTTTATTTATTATATCTCTAAAGGCCCATACCTACACTGTGCATTTTTCCTTCTTACAAATTACGGTAGTCTAAATAGCATTGTCTTATTCAGATAAAATATACTACTTTATAGATCTTCCTCTAATTCTTCCAATTCTTGTCTTCTTCAAAGTTAGAATTTTTTTTTTAGTTTTTTGGTAACATTTTGATAAGTGAAAGATATACTTGCGACTGCATAAATTCGCTAGGCCGATTTGGCTTTTAACCTTACAGATCTGCATTTCAATGTAAAACCTTCCCTACCTCTGAACGTATTCCTTACTTTATTTTAAGTATTATTCAGGTTTATTTTATAAGGATGTGTCTTTCCTTTGACATTAAGCTGGCTGAGGGGTAAGCTGAAACTAAAATTGTTTTAGGTTTCAAAATTCAATATGTTAAATTTTTGCATTAATATGGTTATTTTTCGTTATTTTAAATATGAATCACGGTCAGTAGCCTTCAATATATTTACTTGTTTGTTTTTTAAATATTATGAACTATGGCCTTTAGACATTAGGAGAGTGTGTAATGTAATAAAATGCTAACGCTGATTACACTATAAAGTTTTGTATAATTACGGTCGAAAACAATAATTTATATACTTAGTAATTAATTTATTGAGTTTATAAAACTGAATTTTCCTTAAACAACTGAAACACTATTTTTATATTACATAATTTAGTGCCTATTCAGAAAAAATAATTCACATTTTTTATTTAGTATACGGATTTATTACATATTCTGTCAATACAACTACAAAATTTAACAATACGAAGTTAACATGAATATCGTAACCAACAGGAATTTTTCTTATTTATAAATATCCTGTGTTTAATACAAAAAATCTTGTCCGTCTCTTTGTATGATAAGTACACTTTCTGTCTCTGTGTACACTGTAAGATGTGTCGAACGAGTTGAACTATATGAACAACAAATAACAAACTTAAGGAAAAATTTAGTTCGTCATCTGTATTTACTGTTTATTTACTTTTCTTTCTATTTTTCGCTTTTCAATTTAATTTTAATTTTATATACATTTTCACCTGTAGGCGGTTATTTATCGAAATATAGTGTTGTGTTATGAAAATGTTGTGTTTGTACTGTTATTTATCAAAAGTACTATCATTATTAGTTTGAGTACTGTTTGTTTCTTTTATTAATGGTTGTGGTTCTAATGAAAGGTTCTAGGAATCCGAAAATTAAAACACAGGTTATTGCTTCTTTTTATAATTCCGTCAGCATGTCATGATCGCAGAATATAAATCACAAATATAATGAAAAAACATAACATCCAATACCCTTAAATATTGTAGGATAATAAGAGCTGTAAATCACTGAGATGATACAGTATCGAGGAGTCGTGTTAGAGTGGCTGAGTCAGCCTTCATTATTGACACACCCTTCACTGGAGCTGCCTGTGACTAGTAAATAATACTGCGGCTAAGTTATACCTTGGATGGTGATTTTAAAATCCTCATTTACCATGTATATTCGTCATATTTTATCTTAAATAAATTTGGTTCGTTATATAAAATTTTGTACTAGAATAGAGTGTTTGGCTAAGAGTTCGCGATGCCTGTAACTTGAAGGGCTGAAAAAATGCATATTTGTTTCTCTGTCCAATTCCTGTCTGTCCACACAATTTCTAAATATCAAACTGACATAAACTTTAGTTTTTAATTTATCAATCCTCATATATAGCTGGCCACTAAGGATTCTGCCTTTGTAACCGTATAGTAAGGATGTAATATTGTGATATAAAATATTGTTTACACATGTAAACTGTAATATTCTTTGAATATTTATTTCTTGAGCCGATCCATCCACTCTGGAGAAACGATTGCTATCTTATACTTGATACTTGTTCAGAGTCGAGTCAGGACATTGAAGAGGCTGACACAGCCTTGGCTCTAGATATCACCACAACATCCTTGATACACTTCGTATCATTTCACCTATAAAAACGATCATAATTTCCCTTATAATTTACATTTCCTTTCTACCTGTAGTAATTAAATATATCCTAAGTAAAATAAAATAGTGATGATCTTGTTAGGTTAATCCGTTAGATTCACATTGAAATGTATAGTTCATACATTTTAATAAATATTGACAGAAAAATAATGCTACTTTTACAACTAGGATCATGTATATATCTCTAATACAAACACCAAACAAATGTAGCTTACTATTAATGCACAAGTTTGCTTTCATTTTAATGATAATGCAATCGCCAGCACAACAATCGATATGAGGATATAGAAACAGTAAACTTCATACAAAGAGTCAACATAGCTGTCAGCCTATTACTACAGTGTATCGATATGCATGACATACAGACAATATTCAGGCCAAATAGAGACTCCCAATGGACGTTTGTCATTGATTTTAAATTTTGCTATTAAAGTGATAGGAGTTTTACACCATCATTCAGCTTTCTAAATTAACCCATTCTAAAGATACACATCGAAAGACACCTAAGGGTACGCTTTATAAATAAATGTTCCAATAATGCTATATTTGTTTGTGTCAAATTGTTCTGTTCAAAAATAGAAAATTAAAATTGTGTTTTATATTGATGTATCCTTTATGTTTTTTCTTATCATTTTAACGTGGTTAAAAACTAAAAATATTTATATTTTATGTGAAGAAAAAATACACTGTGGAAGAAAGCAAATGAAAAGGAGAATTGGCATGTTTTGTGAATTTAGATATCAGAAAATGGATCAATATAAGTGTCTGTATCGTGTGTAGACACGTACTTCAGACCTTATATTTTATTCACCAATATATTAGATGTTACACCTCAATGATATTTTATAGTTAAGATAAGTTTGTACAAATATAAATTTCATTAAGTTTAGAGACTCTCGGAGCAAATACAAAATAATATTACGTCTTGAAAACTATACTTTTACAAACAAAGGATATCGAAAAAGCATTGTTTTAATAATATTTACTACTATTCACTACATTTAATTGTAATAAATCACTACGTATTGACCTTTATATTTTGCTGAAAGGAAAATGGTTTCTTCCCTTTTAAGAAATGGAAAACTGACCCTAATGGATAATCAGCTGACTGGTTAGCGTTCTGTGATCTCTTTTGGTTGGATAATATTAAAAATTTCATATTTATAGCCATTTCAATATCTTCCTTGCAGCAGCGTATCGGGCTTTAAAGTTAAGGGATTTAAAAAACAATTAACCTAATTCTGAGGTCATGGATATGTTACTAAGGATAGTATCTATATGCGTTTCTGATAATAAAGGAACAGAATTCAAATGCAATCGGAAATCTGATCACAATAATGTGGCTTTTGTGCACTAATTTTGATGATCAAGCGAGCTGAAACTGAGTAATCGCTTGGAACACAATATCAGTACTATCATATATACTGATTCATATAATGACATGATTCATTGATATTATCATGTTTTTAATATTATAATGAGAAATTAAATTAACAGTAGACTGAGATATAAGATAAATTTTGGCTTCTTTATGAGGACATTTATCTTATATATTAAACTTTGGAAAATAAAACGCATTACATAAACTTATTAAAATGCTCGTACTCATACATTTATAAATAATATCCCATGGCGTAAAAAGGTAAACATACATAATATATAACAGTTTATGTGAAAAGTTTTGAGTATTTTGCTATAACATAACTTAGTTTACACATAATCCTTGTAATATCTAGAAGTGATTTATAATTATTAAAAATAAAATTGATTTTAAAATAATCCCGAGCCTACTACTCCAGAGAGTGCATAACAATAAACAAAGAATACATAAGATTTTATTTTATCTTCTATATATTTTCATGTCTGTGTTATTTTAATCAAATGCACTACAGGTTTTTAATGGAAAACTGTCTAAAACCATCTGAAAACTGTTTATACGGTCTTTTCGAACCTGTAAACTCGCGGTTAGAGAGCCACTGTCCGAACATCTTCACTGCTGGTCTAATACGAATTATGATAAGTGCTTTTCTCATAAGACAGCGAGCGCTCAAGGCTGTCCACCACATACCATTATTGTATGAGTGTCTGTTTGATTTGTATTTAAGCAATTACCTTAACAACTACCAAAATTTATCCACATGTTGTCAGGCAGACTAAACATATATTAAATATTTTATAAAAAATACATTCACGTCTCAGATTAAATTTATTTAATTGTTGTTTTTCCTGTGTCTGATATTTATAAAAATATAATTACAGTTATATTTATGCGCTCCGTGTACGTCAGATTTGAAATATTATTTCCCCAAATAACTATGGAATGGTTTACATCCATTTTAAATAACTTAGTCTTTTTTACGACTAAACAATTAGGCTATATATAGTGAGTTATCATATTCACCTTTACGGTGCTTAATCTCAATAAAGATTTGATTTCAAGATAGTGATTATAACGTAAGAATATATAAAGATACGAGTCGCAGACGTGTGTGCACTCAAGCATAAGGCTTCCTTTTTAATCACCTCGTATTATATCGTCGAAAAAGTATTGTTTGAGAGCTAAATATTTATTCATGTAAAATATGCTTCATCTATGGTATATTGCATTGTCTTAAATATATTCAGCACTTGTGATATACGCTTTTTCATCATTATTAATACAGTAAAAATATTATGCTAAAAATTCTGGTATTAAATTAGTAGCATTAATTAATTACGTTTGGTTTTAAATGACAACATAACATTTAACCATAGTTCTTAGACTACGTAGCCCATTACAATCTACCGACACACATCTTAACTAAGACCTAGGTTTTTTGATTCGCTTTAAAACGTTTTGACTGATGGTAGCTCTACAATACATAACAGGACCGAATTGTTTTGGTCTGAGGCGGTTTAAACTGGAAAACTATGTTTTTGTAAACTTATGTAATAATTTTGTTTTTTACATAATATAAACCATTCACATTATATTTATAGTTATGTATCCATATTTTGTAAAAAACAATGGAGAAAGCAAAGGAGTTCATATTGTATAATATGTAAAGTAGAAAAATAAAAAATATACTGAAGTAGGATTACAAATGCACATCTGATACATGAGCCACACCCTAATGACTCTCGTTCGAAAACGCGAACTTTTATCACGTGTCGTCTATGACTGATGATGCGCTATCTATGGCAAGTGTACCCATAGCCACCATTATAAGTAAATTTCTGTAAAGAGTATCCAATTTACTGTTTTTAAGTATTTATGTGTAGTTTAATGTAACTTAAGTTACCTTTAAACATAAAACTTACTGAATACAACAACTAAACTTTAGAGTTTATTAACAGTTGTTATTACGTTAAACATAATATCTTAATTATTAAAGCCTTAAAGGGATAGTAATGAAACTGGCATGGTATGAGTAATATATTAATACGAAGATTTAAAGTAGCTGGCACGGTTTCCGGAATGAAAATATGGAAATAAATAATAACTGTTGAGTTTTAGTGCATTATGGAATGGTGGCAGCTGCTCAAATCATAATAACAATAATGATAACAATAAATAATTATTTTTATAACAGTTTTAGTAAGTATCTAAAAATATATATTGCTCGGTATTTGTTGTTTACCATGTTGTTGAAACTAGAATACGTTCTGACATCAGGGTTAATAAGCCATTAGAAACCCATTAATCACCTTATAAACTGTCAAAATGGACATATTGTTCAGAATGTTTGTTTACTAGGAGTAATAATTCTAAAGAAGAAGAATATGTTCTGATATAAGATCTAATGTAATGGGACACCTTTTATTTACCTTACTAAACATCATCCGTCGAAAAAGCTTATATTGTTCGGAAACTGAATATCTGCGCATAACTCACCTAAGCATATAAAAAGCTGCATATTATTAAAAAAAAAAACCGGCCAATCTTCGGTAATAATTGTGACACACTCAACTGACTATATCGCTCCAAAGATTATAATCTTTGCGATATAGATAAGAAAAGATATTTCTTTTCAATACCCATTCCAATGCCAATTTACACTATAGAAGTGATAGTAATATTAAAAAAGTTTATTTAGATTTTAAACACGTGTCAGTTTCTCCTTAGAAACATACAAGTAGGACTGACATTATCAGTTGACAAGACGTTCAGTAATTTTCAGAAGGCCAACGAATTTATTTCCTGTAACATTTAGAGAATTGGTTTAATAATTTACTTTTGAAGGTCTTGAATACAAATTGATACACACGTTTCTTTTTTATGCATGCTCTAGTAAAACGTTAAAATTACAGTAAAATTAAGTAATTATCTATTACCATGTAAGTTATAGTACAAACACTATTTCATAATTATTTAGCGGTCATTACAACTTTTATACTAATACTAATACTAATTTTAACATATTGATAGTTGTAGCAGTAGATTATATAACCAGACAACACAGCCAGTAAAAGCACCACACATGCTTGTATCATAAACTGGCGACCATCCTTTGAGACCGACAAGAAACTAATGGTGCTTGGTGTGTAAACATTTCCCATCGTTTATATTTCACATCGCAGTGTTTTGTGGAAATTGCTTCAACATATTTGCTCTGTTATATGCCCTCAAAACGTTGTTACCTTAAGAACTTTCCTTTTTGTAGTATTAAATTAACTTTAGCCCTTTGTGGCTACAGGTAAGTAAACATTTTAAATATTTTGTTTAAAATGTAATATGTAGGAGTATTTTTATGAACGGATAACAGGATTTTGGACATTTGCTATTGTTATGTGTCCAAAAGGTATATCACAGCGTCCCGAGGATTGGAATTTTTCTCTTCATCAGGTGACTTGGGTTATTATTACGTACTAAAAGGATAACAGAAGAGGAATAAAAGGATTTAAGCATAAACTAAAACCCCTTTGAGTCAATTTCAGGAGATACAACTTCTCAGGATGCAAGTTCCCAGCACAAGTCCCGAATAAGACAATCCAAGTGCACAAGCCCACGTTACGAATAAGAGAATTCAAGAGCACGTTCACAATTCCCACCCAACACAGGTGAAACTGGAATATTAACAAGGAAATCAATGTAGACTCTTTCTTCGGTTTCGCATTGTTATCTGAAACAATGGGACAGGAAGTCGACTGTTATGAAAGGAATAGTGTAAAGGCAGAGGTTTACGCTCTATGTTTTGGTCCTAGACCATAGTGCCATGTTCTCTGTACGAGAATCCAATACCATTCCTTTATCTTGAAGGTAAATTTTACCTTTTGATTCAAAATACGAGTAGTTACATTGAGTGAATAACGAAGAAAGTTTCCATAATAACGTGGATAGGAGGGTTTATTCTCTCATTTCACGTTTAATTTCATTTTAGCCGAAATACAATTTTTTGTGTTTCTTGAAGTGGTGCCTTAGTAAATTTATTTTAAACGCCAATTTTTTACTTCTAAACGAATTCTTTGAAATTTGTACAAAAAGAGTCAGTTTTTCCTGCTTGTAGTCCCAGCATGCCTAAGAGAACTTTAGATATTTCCCAACTCGACGAATTCTGGGATCCAATTATTGGTCAGATAGGAATGCCAGGTTTTTGGATTTTAAAAAGGCCATACATGTGTTGGAGTTTAGAATGATAAGCATTTACTTATGGTCTGATTTTGTCTGAAATATTTTCCTAAAAGGTTTGTGAATATTTTTGCGCTGAAATTCATCTGTTGGATCGTTATTTAGCATAGTATATTTGCCAGTACTCAAAGTTTCTTTAACTTTATGTTTGTGTCAGCACATCGATTCAACTTCACATCGATCAAACTGTCTGAAACAACGGTAACCTTTTCTTTGTCAGATGTATCCTTTCACACATTCCGTCGTCAATAACAAACTTTAAGTGTATTCTAGGTTTACGTCGAGCCTAGAGATACGTTGAATAACATGAAGACGTTATCTTCAATATAAAGAAAACAGATAGTAGTGAATCTAGTGTCAGGGTATACCTTCAATACAATCTAGGACTCTGGTAGAACTATGTAGAGTTTAGAATGCAAATATTTCACAATTCTGAAGGCACCTGGAAATAGCCAATGATAAATGCTTTCCAAAGCCGAAAGAAGGCAGAAGTCGGGAAGCGTACAATATGCCGACCGATCAGATCATCGTGTTCTCAGGTAATGTAAAATTACATTTTCTCGGTTACTATGGAGCAATCACTAAATTCTTTGTATTGCTCCACATGTAACTGAATTAGTTTATAAAGTATTTATACGGAAAATTTAAAAATATTTCAAAATTTTCTAAGAAATAAGATTTGTCTTATTCTACAATATACATATGTCTCTAGAATTTTGACAATACTGTTGGAACTGTATTTCCATAAATTATTTTGCACTTGTGATTTCTTAAAATTTAAAGCCTGTAAACAAGTATGTATGAGTCGAAAATAAAGAAATTATTTTTAAAATTCTCGGTTACGGTTACTTAATAAGCATTAATGAGTATCCCACCATCTTTAAATGATTTTTTACAAATACAACATCTTTTGCGTATACCACGATTTTCTTTTTACATGCTTATCTTTTATGTATACTAGTACCTTATTAAACGGGGATTTTAAACTCATTTATAGCTTTAATAATTCAAAGTTTTGTGATATAAAACATACTATTCGTTTAATGTTCCGTTTGAAAGTGTGAGAAGTTGTAAAATAGTTGGAGCCGTAAATGGATGTTCCTTTGTTTGGCATTATCTGCGTCAGTTGATATGTTTTATAACTCAGCTATGTTCGTCCTTAGAGTATTAAACACGTAACCAGTGATGTGAAGATTGTATCATGTTGTATAACTCAGCTATGTTCGTCCTTAGAGTATTAAACACGTAACCAGTGATGTGAAGATTGTATCAGGCTAAAATGTAATAGGGTATAACTCTAAAGTTATTATTGAATCATCTTTAGAATTCATATTTAGTTACGGCATTAGAATATGAAACGAGTTTATTGTGTTCTATAAGACAAAGATTAAGAAGGCCAGATATGGGAAATTACAATGATTACTCACTAAAAATTTAATAACACAATTTGAACCTCTTAAGAAACGGGGAAAGGTTCTCAATTAAATAAAAATGTGTAAGAACAGTTAAGGAGGCCATTCACCCAAAAAATTAAAAAATTTGTATTTTTTTATTTTTGTATTTTGGTAGAAATGTAATTAGGAATACTTTTATGACTTTGGGTTGTCCAAATATGTGCTAAAACATTAAATAAAAAATATTTTTGTGTCGGGTGTTTCACAGGAGAAACAACGATTTCATGTTCATCCTATGTTACTTACGGTTTCTACCACTGTTTATACCTGCACAAATATGTTCTATAGTATTTTTGTTTATTTGATTTAGATGTAAGTTTCTTGTATTACTCTATGGATAGTGGTATTACTCTATACCTACCACGATAGTAATATCTCAGTACAGCTGATCAATTATTTTGTTTACTTCAGTAAATGCCAGTTGCAGTTGTTTACGTTCTCACTGTCAAGTCCTGTTATATTTTGACTAAACTTTACTTTTCCAAGAAGATTATTTTAATATAATTCGTCATTATACTTATGTGATTTTTCTATTTGGATTTATACTCCATTATGAAGCAAGTTCCTAAGAAACAATGAACGAAAAAGACTACTGCTAAAAGGCTAAAGGCATCTTTAGCAGCAAACAAAATATGGCAAAATGTAAAATTGTTTCAAGCCAGTGTAACTGTGAGTAGTGATAAAAATCTACCTAGCTCAACTTCTAGCACTTCATCAGGAAGCTTAGACCTAACCTCAAACACTTGCATAGATGGGCCTAGCACTTCTCAAAACAGCAATGTTCCTAATTATGCTTCTGGTTCAAATGTAGGCCAAACTAAGTCATTGCCAACGAGGCTAATTGATCTTATTAGTTTAGATAAAATATCACCTGGCAAGGACAATGAAGGAACCTGTGACGAAGAATTAGCTACCACGCCCGATTATAAATTGATTGATATGACATGCTTGAAAACACTGTTACGTAATTCGGCTTGTCCTTCATGCCTTGAAAATTCTATCTCTGTGAACTGCTCTGAACAGTATGGGTTTGCAACTAAGCTGACATTGGAGTGTGAAAAATGCCCTGATCTGGATATATCGTCGTATATGTCGATAAATTTTGAAGGATCTAAAGCGTTTAATGTGAACCGTAGATTGGTAAAATCATTTATGAGTTTGGGGGAGGGTTTTAGTGCTGTAGAAAGATTTTCTCTTATTATGAACATGGATGGAATGAGCTCCAATACCTACAACAAACATTCAAAGCTATTGTCAGATTCATGTGTGAAAATAAATGATCTGAACTTGGCGAAAGCTAGGGACCGCGTCAGACAAGTTTACAGGGAGACTGATAGTATAATCGATGAAGACACCATAATTGATATTGGAGTTAGTTACGACGGATCATGGCACAAAAGAGGCCACACCTCTAACTATGGAATAGGTGTGGTCATTGAAATACAAACAGGATTAGTAATTGACTATTGTGTTCTATCGAAATTTTGCCAAATCTGTGCGATTACTGCAAACGAACTTGGACCAGACTCACCAGAGTTCGACATTTGGTTTCAAGGCCACAAATGTGAGTGTTTAAAAAATTATGATGGATCTTCCCCAGCAATGGAAACAAAAGCATCAGACGTACTCTGGAAAAGGTCAATAGAGTACAAGTTTCGGTACCTAACGATTCTTTCCGATGGCGATTCAGTTGTTTTCAACCACATCCAAAAACTGAAGGTGTATGGTGAAGACGTTCCAGTCCAAACATAAGAGTGCGTAAACCACGTTGCAAAAAGATTGGGAACAGGTTTGCGGAATGTAGTTCAAACTGCTAAGGCTAAAGGCATTACGCTTGGCGGAAGAAAGTTTGGTAGCCTGAAAGACACGACCATTACTAAGCTTACAAAATACTACCAAAACGCTATTCTCAGCAATCCAGAAAATGTCCCCGGTATGAAGCAACAAATCTTAGGTACCCTCCACCATTGTGTTTCTACAGATTCAGCTCCTAGACACAGTAAATGCTCTACAGGAGAAAAGAGTTGGAGCTTTTACAACCGCGCCAAAGCGAAGGGTGAACAACCTGGGCCGCATACTGAAATCCTGAAAACTGTGTTCTACAACATATTTTTCCTGTGTACCGGCGACTCATGGTTCCAGAACTTTTAGAAAGATGTCAGAAAGGCAGAACTCAGAATGCAAACGAGTGTCTGCATAGTTCGATTTGGAAAAAATGCCCAAAGACTAGAAATGTGTCAAAGCGGATTGTCGAAAGTTCTGCTGCGGAGGCTATTTCTGAGTTCAATTTTTGAAATAAAGTGCAGACAGGTCTGATGGAAGGTGCAAAGTTATCTCCAGGAAGACAATAATTCAAACACATGAAGGCAAGAGACAAGAGGAGGATTGCTCGGTCCGAAAAAAGAACCACAATAGCCTACAAGAAATATCTCCGCCTACTCAAGCTGAAAAAATGGAAAAAGAAAATAAAAATAAGGAAAAGGAAGGAATTACTTATGGAGCAGGACTATTTTAGTTCCAGCAACACATCATGTTGGAAAAAATTGTGATATAACAACTCAATGGTATGTAAATTTTAAAATTAAAGTAATTACTTTCGTTTTTATGGTTTTTCCGCTGTTTTGATTTCCCGTGTTTTTATTCACTAAAACATACATAACTTCTTTGTTTTTAGAGATACAGAGTTCAAATTTGCACACAAGTTCATAACACTTATGGCTATTATCCCTAGCATGCAAAATTAGGTAAAGTGTATAGAACTCACACAATAACATATTTTTCATAAAGTTAAAAATGAAAACCTAATTTTTGGTTTATTATTTATAGATCAAAAAAGGAAAGTGACTGCATAATATCCATACTACAGATGATGTAAAATGGTATGGTCTTTAAAATAAAAAAAATTAGGCCAAGGGAATAACCACAAAAAAGTTATGTATGTTTTAGCAAACATTGATTTTTTCAGGTTTCGCCCCCCCCCCTAATCTCCAGAAGTGTTCGGGGGTGGGAGACCTGCCTAAATATTTTCATCTACACCACATATATGTTTTAAGATATATATGTTTACCAAATATTTTGAATGACAAAAAAAATTTTGGGTAAATGGCCCCCTTAAATAAACATAATATTAGAACTCTGTTAATCTCGTGAAGTGTTCAATAATAAATAGATGTAAATTTATAAAATTAGGTTATTTGTGATTACTAAGAGGTAACGCGGCTTGTAATAGGACAATTTGTAATCGATTTGAATTACAAGCTTCTTCGTGCAGCATGTTACCAGAGAGACGTTTATACGCCTGAGACAGCTAATGTGTATTGACACGAGCGTAACAGATTGATTCCTTAATTAGCCCAAGGGATCTGTAACTGACTCAGATTACAGTTGGGCCAACATACAACTCTCCTTACACTCCCACAATTCTACCACCGTTTCAGAAATTTTTATAGATATATGTCTCAAGCACTATTAGAATGCATAGTTAATTACAATTGAAGTGAATTACAATTAGTGGAGGTCACAAATTTTCAAAATCACCATATTCATGAGAGGCAAACAGAGTGGCAGATAATATGACCAAATAACTATGCCTAACATAAATTAAAGTAAATAAAGTATATTGAAAGGCCGGTAAGTTTTTTGCTGGGTCTTTTTAAGGCAGTAAATTTGGAGTTTCTTATACACCCAGCACATTTTGCAAGCCATAAACACGCATTTTAGTAACCTGCACGCCACATAATTATAAATCCAGAAGCAAGAAAAGACTGATAGCACCTTAAGATTAAGTCATATTTGACTCTAGAAGTTTACATTCTTGTGAAACTTTCCACAAAAAAAGCACTCCAACGGGTTGGAAGATTAAAATACAAGTAAATTCAGTAGCTAGTAATCTCATAAGAGCTGATAACTCCTCTAGAACTGAAATTCACAGACACCAAAACTCTCAGCAGCAAGACAGCTCTAAATGTCCTAACTGAATGTAAGTAGGGTCCCAAGAGCCGGGTAGAGTTATGATGCTTTGATGTCAGACAGATGGTGACGAGTCCATGTACCTCTTGGCAGTGACATAATCCCTGTGACATCTGCTGCTGCTTGCAATTCCCGCTGACAGCAATTCTCAACGTAGTCTGTTGTGTACTGCCATTATTAATACTGACAGACTTTTATTAATGATATAGTATTGTGTTTTGAGTCAATAAATGAAAGAAACTAAATAAATGTGTTTATTGGCCAGCTTGAACTCAAATCCATAAGTCTCATGTTAAATATATCGCATAAAAGTTAGATACGTAATTCCATCTCTGACTTAATTAAGTTGTATACGAATAACAAAACACTTTTTGTAATACGAAAAAGGTTACACAAAAAACTATTTTACTGTTTTAATAACTAACAGTAAACGAGCCATTTACGTAAGTTTAAGAATTGCTATTTTTGGGTATTTCGAGTGTAAAATTTGTTACCTGATTTCCAACTACTATCAATACAGTTCTTAAAAATTAAGACCTAAACACTTTATTTTTAAAATTGTAATTTATTTTTTTTTGCATGAAGATAACATAATATATGTAAACTTTCAATTAAACGTATGTGCCAAGATTCGTCACCAAAAATGTAAAGAAGTTCTTAATACATAATACAATTATACAAACCAATGCTAAATTGTTATTGTAGTAATCTAATCAGAGTTTACAGTAGTGTATTGCAGGATTACCGAATATAATAATGGCAAGGGTGGCCACTGCTTGAATATCTGACAACTAAGTAATCCTGTGCTGCTAGGAAAGTTATGCTTGTTCGGGATTTATCATATAGGTCTTAGGTTAGCTGCTAGGAAAAGATTTTCTATTACATATACGAGTATATATGGTAAAATAAATTCATACTCAACTTCAGGTATTGATTGAATGAGAAATCCTTTATTGTCAAATAAATTTAGCTGGTTATGAATAATTATTAACTGAGTATATTGTAGATTCTTAAAAGTTTACACAAATAAAACGAATTAGGGTAACGGAATCGTATTTCACTGTCAAACGTTCCGGTGAGACAAACATTTTTGCACAGAGAAGTAATGGCAGTTAGAATGAAAATAGAACTAGAATGGCAATCACCCACTGTGTAAAGTCTAGCAGTAAATCTCGTATTATCACTCCATCAGTTAACAACCCTCACAATATTGAGTATTGGTAAACGTGCTTGAGGTCACCAATACAGAGTCCTTATGGAGTGTTGTGGCAGACTAACTGTAATAGAGACTTTATTTGTTGTGGCTTGCTTTGACACGTTTATATGCATCAGATACGTATATTAAGAGACTGTGCGTGATATATTGATTGGAATTTCACCTCCTAATTTTTCACAATGCCTTTAGAGAATAATACGAAATAGAAAATAAATCTCATAACACGATATACTTTTCAAATACTTTGTTTACCCTTCTAACGGAAAGTTAAAGTCAACTGGAGATATCAAACTATTTCGAATCTTAAATGATATTTCATATTTAAACCAATGACACATGGCAAAATAAAAATGTCTTTACATACTTAGATTTGCAATATAAATATTGCAGTTCTGTATTTTATTGGTAGAAATTCTACAAGTTATTGGCTAAATTTCTACATTTCAACCATGCAAAGACTATACATGTTATAAATCCGATACATACAAATATATGTATATATATATATATATATATATTATATATATATTATATATATATATATATTATATATATATATATTGAAATTAAATTATATATATATATATATATATATATATATATATATATATATATAAAAATTGTAGCACGTAGCAAGACATCCTGAAAAAGTTTTATCTACAGACTAATTGTCTCTTGTGTTTGCTGGGGATGTAGAAATTTCTCTGCCGTGTGAGTTATATACTTTATATTTTGCATTGAACTGTATCAAAACCTGTTACGCGACGCGTGAGTGACGTACTGTTATGTGTTTACCAAAAAATATAAAATATTCATTTATTTCCAATTACAGGTAGATTTAAAGGAAGTTTATATTTCGTTAACAAAGAAAGTGCATTGGACAACAGACGATTATTACAGCCTACTCTTAATGCTGGTTACACACAAGGCTTGCTAATCCGAAGTCACAGGAACCGCAAAGCGCCGCTAGGGTTACTAATTGAAACACTCGATCCCTTATTTGAGGTGTTTGTTTTAATACAAATTAGTACAGTTTGTTACAAATCATAAAGACTCAAATGTTATTGACCATTGGAGAATTTATTTGAACTATACGGTAAATATTATACATGTACATGTAAAGAACTCGAATAATATTTCAGTGGAACTCAATAAATCATGATGGCCACAGTTTAGGGCTCGCAGATGTAAAATCGAAATTCTACTGCTAAACATTTCTAATTGCAATTGATTTCCTTTATTAACTCTAAAATTGAGTCGACATATACCCAGGAAAAATACTTTAGGCTCTGGCATCTGTAACGGTCCTCCATAACAATCTATCGCTCTTGAACATGTCATCCAGAACATGGTTATGGAAATGTACTATGTAAATTAGAGTGGTTTCAATTTGGACTATACGTAGAAAAAAGACATGCGTTTAAAACTTTTTAAAACTGAAACTATGGATAAAAATGTAATAAACTGCAAGACGCACTGAGGTTTTTACTCAGAATTAGCCATAATTGAATTGTGATGTACTAACGTAAATAACAATACTTTTTTAAACCAACAACTATTTGTCCTCTAATTTAAAACGGCTCTTTTAACAATGAATTACTATAATAAAATACTTCATATATCCCAAGAGATTCATACGTCCACACATGAAGTGCCTTAAACGGTGGCCATATCGTTATTTTACTGTTGCACTAAATTATTAGGTAAATCTACCTGTATATGTAAAGGTATAATATTTATATTAGGGTAAAGTTTAACATTTTTTTAAATACTAATTGAAGTTAATTTAGTCAGTTTTTTTTGACCTCCTCGTATAATTGAGGCACACTATTCGCTAAGTCGTTTTAACCAAAGTAACAAAATTAGGAGTACGGCACATTATATGTTGCGCAAGTCTTTTCTTAGGTTGCTTGCAAAATATAATAACTAATATCTCAAAAGAACATATTCTTTTACACATACATTAAAACTTAAAAATGTTTAAAATTAAAGCCTTGTATAGCTATTTGCTTGTTATAGGGGCAAAGCATTGCAACATATTAACAAAATGTATTTAGTGGTTTCAAAATGGTGGCTGTTTTTAAACTACCGCATTTTCATGCTAAAATTTCATGAAAACAATAGGAGATACGACCAACACATAAGATGCGCGTATAGCTTGTTAAATGATAAAACGTTTGATATATCGGTTGCTATGATCGCTTGACATTGTATTTCTTTTCTAAATGAATATCAGTATTTTGTTTTGAAATTAAATAAAAACACAAACACCGAAAACACTAAATAAACAAATATACGATTTCTAAGGAACAGATATGAGATCAGTTGTTTAATTTGGTCTATTATTATAATTAATTAATAATTGATTGGATATAAATACATAAAGTTCTGTTATACAAATAGAATGAGGTTCACCTACTATAACTCTAAAACCAAACCTTCGTTTCATTTAACTTGCCTACTTGTGTAACGGTTCATGTAAAAAACATTAACACTAACAGTATATAAAAAATAGATAAACGACAAGACACATTGAAAAAATTATCCCTTTATAAATTGTTTTATTCTAAAAAATATTTTTCTTACTTGCTATTTATTTCTAATGAATCGCCAGAGTTGTCGGTGGTATAAACTTTCTCACTGTAGTAAGTCAGGAGCGAGTTATTGTCTGCAAATTTATTGTAACCCTGGCCTTAGAATATGCGTATGCTGGAACTTTGCTCTAAGTATAAAAGGACTTGCATCAAAATCGGAATAATACTTTTACAACTATCTATTTATGTTACTGAATCTATCAGCCTACAACAGTAAATAATATGATATGTGTGCGTACCATACTCGAGAGTAAATAATGTACGTGTTGACGTGTTTTCTTGGAACCACGGGCGTTTGTGGATTAATCCAATGCACTTTTCACTTTCTGGATGAATTAGTGTTGTTCTGTAATTTCCAATTCCTTAAAGGGGATAACCAGAAATGACATCTACTGTAGTTGCTTACTTGGTACAGCAATGCTCTTTCGATCTGAATGAAATTCTCTGATCAGTTATTTTGTCATTTTAAAGGAGTACTTTGAATAAAACGATAGAAAACAGAGAATTAAGGTTCATTCAGTTGGATGTGTGTTTAGATCTAAGTCATTTGTGCTAAAAAATCGTTTTCTTCAAAATTGTTGCTGCAGAATGTGGTTTGTGGTCTTTTAAGCTACAAGCTGTGTAATGAAACCTGCAGAAAGCAGCTTTTAACAAGCTCTCCCACAACACGCAGGATTGTCCAGTGTAATCTGGTTTTGATTGGTTCTTAGCAAATCAACAAGCGTCCTGAGAGACTTGGTAATTTGTAAGGAAGGGACGCTCATTTAAGTGGTTTAGCAAAGTATTAGTAAAGTGTGTAGGTTTTACTACACGTTTTTAAAATCTAAAAATAATGTACTCTTAAAAGTAAAAAATATTCCTACCTTTACTTGCTCCTGTGCAAGATACAACCATACATGTTATAAAAAATTCCGTTTTAGTTTTGTTCTGAAAATATTGCATGGCTTTTTTTACTCTAATGCTTTAGATATAAAAACAATACATATAATTTTATGCCTCTAAAAACTTTAAGAAATAAATTTTATTTAAATACCTGTCGTCTTGTGTATGTATCTTTTAGTTGTTTAGCATATTTCGAGGTAAATATCTCACACATACAAAATACTCCCGTGAAAGTATTTAATAATTAAATTAAAAAGAAAAGTATCCGTTTTTTGTAACTAGCCACGCTTTCTCTTCGACTTTATACGGCGTAACAAAAAGTCCCTCTGCAGGGATTTCGAAAGACATTCTTTATAAAAGAGTTTCTTATTGGAAAATATTAAAATTACCATATGAGAAAAAATGTACCCTAATAGTACTAAGTAAACACATGCAGATAGTAAGATACTGTCCTAAATATTCTTATACACCAGGTCATTTTTATAGATCAAATATAATATACCACATTATATTATACTGATGTATAATATCTAAACCATATTATACAACACTAATTCATTATATACTTTCGCTTAACTTTTGCAAATGCGGTCTAACATACGAAGTAAAGAACTAAATAAAGCAGAAAATCATTATACCTTTTTATATTATATTATTACTCTCAAAAATATTTTATTCCAAGCTAGATGTCCATTAACAAGACATAAAAAATAAAAACTTGATTAAACATATCATTTAGAGTGCCGGTGGCCGAGCGGTCTAAGTCGTTGGAATTGGGTTTGAATTTAGAGATAGTGCTGGTTCAAATCTTGTTGTGACCGTTGCACTTTTTATCAGAACCATCAACCTCGACTATCCTCCTTATTCTGCTTGATAAGATCCCCGCACACGCCAAAGGCCCATCAGGACGGCCCCCACCTAACACAAGGTCTCGGTGGTGTTGGGCGGGTTAGCTTTTCTTAAAAGGGGATTGGCCTCACCTTAATATACATATATATATATATATATATATATATATATATATATATATATATATATACACATCATTAAAAATAAGCATACGCTATATATTTAACTATTTATTAAAATGAACAAAAACGTCAATAAGTAAAGTATGTACAAACCACAATTTTGTAATATACATAGTCTAATTAAAACTACCTAACAACATGTAACTATATTTGTATACATAAATCCGTATAAATGACCGAATACATTGTGGTGAAATATGTAACATTGTCTACGATTATTAACTGTCATTTAAGTTTAGAATCCACACTAGATAATTTATCACTACATTGAATTTCAATTGAGATTCTCCCAAGCAAAGTAGGACCGATATAATTAAAGCACATTCCGAAAGTTTCCAGTCTTAGTCTAGTAATTGTTAAAGAAATTCCTCCCATGTTCTAAAATCATTGTTTCCTTTATTCCTCTTCCAATAATCCAATACAAAATATCCCTAGAACATCGCAAATACATAGATGTTTAATATTTCAAAGACATGAAAAGAATATAAAAACTCTTTTCCAATTTAATACGAATTACTCTCTTCAGCATATTTTGACATGACTAAATAATTTCGTACACGTATTTTTCAAACATTTAATGTTATGCTGAAATTTAGAATTGATTAAACAAAGTAAAAAGTTCTTAAAACTGATTATTGAAATAGTTATTTAAGTAAATTTTCCTAGTAAAACTGTACATTGAACCTTTTATGATTCTTGCTTAAGAAAAAAACTGTTATATAACAAAAAGCTGTTCATGTCCATAGGCATGAAACACATTAAACAATGAAAATATTTTTAAGTAAGATGGCATTTTATAGTTGATATAGGTTATTGTTGAGATTAAACACAACATGCTTAGTTTTATGGTCAACTCCGAAACAAATTTGATCAAACCAAAACCTAAATATAATGAAATAATCCTGCATAATTTTTCTACTCTGATCCTTAGATTCACAAATATGACAATGAAGTATCATCTAGAAACACAGTTAACGAACAGTGACAATTTTCAAGGCGTAAATCATTACAATATTTCAAAACAAAATTGGTTCCAAAATAGGGCCTTGCGGAACACTAAAACTAATAGATTAAGTAAACTAAATGCCTTCCTAATCCACATCATCTTATTTCCACAGTAAATAGTTTGTAATGTAAGTATTACACATAACAGTTAATCAGAGACTATAAAGAGTAGCTGACTCCACTTGGTTAGAGAAATAATATCAGGGTGCTGGGGGAAGTCCAGACAAAACGGCATTGCAATGTGACCTTACCTTAACCGAACCTTACCTAGTTTGGCCTGGCATGCATGGTAGGATAAAGTAAGATGTAAGATATCACTTGGACTTAAGTCTCAAGCTAATGTACATATCGACTTAATATTAAATTAGCGGGATTAAATAATTTGGCCGTAACAATTGCCTATTAGATTGTGTCATTATTTAGTTTATGTAAATATAACTACCTTAAATCAAGCTATGCAGGATAATAGGCTTTATGTTTACTAAATATTTCCATCTTGTGACTTGGGGCTAAACTATGGGATTTGATGTCCAGTTTACGAGCCATAAATGTTGGCCACGATTTACTATACTACAGATAATAGCACTGTTTAGTGCAGTGTATTATATCGCCATACCGGGCTGTAACGGTGAAGACTATAAGATAAGGTGAATTTTCATAGATGTTAGTATCAAAATTTGCTGTTATTAATAAAGAATTTACCAAAATGTGTCATCTTTAAACTTTTTTTACTTAAAATTTTCAGTATCCCGAGTTACATTCGATAACTTTACCTTCCACAATCATATCGTATTAATACATTTATTAATAACTGAAAAGAATGGATTTTGGTTATCAGAACCGTGAAATAAGTTTTTAGAGGCTCGATTAAGAAGGACCACTTCACACTAGGCAGTGAAGACGCCGAACACACTGATTTTAACAAGAGTTCACCAGGTTACACATAATGAGTTTATGAACAGTGAATATTCAAATAAAGTGTAGAAAATAAACAGTTACCTTTGTTTTCATGAGGAGTAACCGTAGTCTGCTGTTGTTGATGGCCAGGTTGTGATCAGGAAGTGTGGAAATAGGCTGCTGTCTTGTAGGCAGGCGTGAAGACGGAAGATGTCCTTCACGGATTCACTCACGCACAATACGACCGCAAGCGAATAGTTCATAACACTGTGGCCAGTCCTGTAAAGCACGGTAGACGCGGGTGTCCGGGAACAGAGACGTTCTGGTAGAGATTGCCAATCCAGAGCACTGACTTTAATGTTAATGTAAATGTACAACAAATAGAGATAAATTAATATTTAAGTGAGAGAGTAACACATGGGGCATAAAGTCACGTGTTGAGTAAGTATGGTCAGCAGTGGCTAGAGTGCTATATATAAGTGCCCCAGGCGGGACTGAGCGTACACTGAGCAAGCGTGCAGTCACTTGCAAGGTGGGCGATTGATAAGTCAACCGTTGTGATTGGTTGATGAGTGTACAGTAAACAGCTGATTCGTGAAACAATGGTTCATTGGTCTGTCACTGTACGTGAATATTTTAATCCAGTGAGGAATGGTATTGTAGGCACTAGGCCGCAGAAAGATATATAGAATTAATGCAGTATATACAGTTTAGTAAAATAAAGGCAAATATAGAGTATAAATTGCCCAAAAAATATATACATAATTATTGTTCAATAAAAGTAGCCTTTTCATATTAGGCAATAAAAAACCAGTTATTTAACGCAATAATACTTAACAATAACGTTTACTGATAGACAAGACATTGATTTAATACCGCCATTTGCTCTCATGGTGCGATTCCGCCTATCATAATGTTATGACAAATCATATTTTATCAACCAGGCAAATCTGACCAGGTCTTAAGACTTGAACTGAATTTTATCTAAGCACATAAGATACTAACTTAAATGTGACACTAACTTTGTGTCTACAATTATATTTTAGTTAGATACTCAATCCCTTGGATCGTTTTAATTTAGCCATAGTCACTTGGAACAATTATTTGTAAATATAAATCAACCATATCGTATTGATTTCCACATACCATAACTTATGCGTTTTGTGTATTTATGGGAAATATAAGTACCGGACATTAAAAATGTTTTAGATTTCGAGTTATATCATTCTAAATTTTGTTATACTAATTAATAAAAGTAAAATTCTACTATAAATTGAGTTTTAATAGCAATAGCAATGACTAAATATTTCTAAAATTTACAGTAGTGAAAAAATAATAAGAATGATTGTGTTAATAGCAGATTCGAAAGTGTTCAATATGTACTCGATTCCTTTCAGTAAACGAGAGATAACTTAAACTAATATAAATCAAAACTTTAACACTTCATTATAACCACGTTTTTAATAAAGATTTCGTTATGTCCTGAAATTACTCCAATCACCTGCAAGAAACATTAATAATAATGAGACTATGATAGTTTACCTTAACTCATGTGGCTATCGTAGTACTAATCATATATAACATGTTTACATGTATACATGTATCATAATTTAACCTGTAGTTTAAGCTGGTTAGCTTTCTAATAAAACCGTACATAAGTATAAATGAGCCTTTACTTAATGCTATAATGTGCTAAATAATTATTACATTTCTTATGAATTTATGAAAGTCAACACATATACATTTAGTTTGTGTCAGATATTGCCCTATTAGTGTCATATAAAATTTATTTTATATTGTATATAACACGGAACTCATATTATGTATCATAAAACATTATGATATGTGTTTAAGATCTTTTAGGAGTTTAAAAGTTTCAATTTCTGGATTAATTATTAGGATCGTCCAGAAAGTGTTTCTCTATAGTATTCAGAAGCTATGATGTTATGATTGATTATTTATAGATTAAATTGACTAGACCTAGTCTTGATCTCAGTCTTTGTGAAAGATGTATAATATTATATGTGTCCCTTTCACTCGACCTCTCAATCATTTTAAACCTTCTTAAATGTCAACTTTAAACCAATAAGACAGATATACTACTATCATTAGTAGTTTCTGGGATTTGAGATATCCTGACCTCCCACGAAAATCTACGATTCTTTGAAGTTACGATCCTGTAGAAGAACGAGATTGAACTCTACAACTTAAGTTTCAACATTTAGTTGGTCTCATTCTCTAGAATTTTCCGTTTTGTGGAGTGAGCTACCTGAGTTAGAGAGCTTCCATCTTGGTGCTTATGACATCAGCAATATCCAAGATGTTTTGACTCCGGTAAATTTGAGAAGACTTCTGTAATATAACGAAAAACTTTTTGTAAACTAGAAATTTGAGTGAAGGTTCTTGTTTATAATCTAACAACTTACTAAAGATGCTGTACTCTTAGTAACTCAATTCTTGTTAATTTCATGACTCTCAGTTCATGAACACTGGGAGAATCTAGTTTCTCAGAAGGTTCCCACTGACTCAGGACTGTTGGCTTCTTGAATATTTCTTTTAAATGCATAAGTTAACATATTCTTATGGTATTTGAATAATGCATTCTACTCTAGAAGTTTTTTATTTCTGTGAACTTTAGAAATTTAAAGAGTTTCAGATTTTCAAGCTAGTGGAATCTTGAATATACCAAAATATAAACGTTACTGTCTGTCATCTATATATTCTCCTTAAATTTGTATAAGCCTCTTCTTTAAAACGTTTTCCAACAATAGGGTGAATATTTCTCAAACATAAAAGTCAAATACACATAATGAATGACCTCTGTAAGTACATGTGCCCCAGACATTGCATCATCAGTCACAGAACAAACATGATAAATATACGGATTTTCGACCGAGACTCATTAGTTTGCAGCTCATGTAATATTTATCTGTATGGGTACCCTAATATATAGAGGGATCATAGCTATTAGCCATTCCAGATAGTAGTAGATTTCATATATTTATTACATATATTTACTACTTTGATTACAAAGGTTGCTATGCCTATAAGTATAGTATTTTGTTATCATTCCATATAATACATGATACACCATAAACGGTGAGCATAATACAAGAAAAAATCAAATGGAGCATACTACAAAAAATGTTTTGTTAGCAATAGGTTAGTTTAAAGCACAGTAGCTTACGATAAAAACTATTCATTAATAAACATGGATTAGCTACAACATCGAAATGTATACACATACCAAATTGTAAGTACTCTGAAGACGAATATGCTGGTGAAAATATAATATTGTGCTAATAAAAGTTTTTACATGGTAAACTTTTTTATTTTTTGTTCAATACTTTATTTCGTGTTAAGCTTTACTACATAATAGCAAAACAATTGTTATTAAATTCTTCAAACTTTGCCAAGGAATTACTACTAACCTATTACTCATTTTTTCTAAATATTCGTACAGGCAACACAAACCTACAACAATTCAATCCTATGAAACTATTCTGTTGCAATATTAAACATTGAGCTTTCTTCAAAAGTTTTCATGGAGTCTGGTTTAAATAGTATAACCGTTTTAATGTAATAGTTTTTTACCACTGAGACCATCTCTTTTCAAAGAAGATATTTTGGTGTAATTTTTATTCCAAATTTTCATAAACATCCATGTTTAAAAACTATTCATTCATTTTGATTAGTAAATATAGGAGATGTTCGCAAAAATACTGAGCTTGCTATTTTATTAGGTGTAGGCTATGTGTGTTTTAATAACCTAGCATTAAAAAATAGGTCCGTTTTGAAAAAAAAAAAATAGATATGCAATTTTTTTTCATGCGGTAACACATTTCTCAGTATTTAGTAAATTATACTGTACATTGTTACTAAAATACTTTTTTTTATCCAGTATGCACACGTTTGGATTATAATATTCAAAGTTACAAGTATTTTCGTTAGAAATACGTAACAACGGAAGTTTCCGAGTTATTTCATAAACTATCCATGCCAGTTTATATCCATGTTTTTGTACAGTTGTAATTGATTTGTTGTATGACAAATATATGCAAACTTTCTTTGCCATTTTATATTAAAACTAAAAGGTTACACCAAATAAAAAGTTCATTCCAATATTTGAAACTCGGAAGGGGTAAAAACTCATATATACAACTTTATATATATATATATATATATATATATATATATATATATATATATATATATATATAAATATATTTTGTTATGAACTCCACATTATAGGGCTATCTTTATGTTAGAATAATAAATTGTAAACTAAAACCCTTTTAAAATTCTTTTATTTCAGACACGTGTTTCGGTATAAACCATCTTCAGTGTGAACATTAACCTCTAACTAAATAATAAACAAAACAAATAAATATACACCTGTCGACTATTTAAACAGATGTTCAATTTATATGACACAGTTGTAATTTTGATTAATATTCTGTATTTAATATTTTTTCAAAGATAGGATTTGTTTTATTTTTTAAATTGCTATTTAATATGTTGTGAGGAGCTTTGTTATAATTTAGATAAATATGTAGTTCTTCTTTCGTGTTTAATTTTTCTCCTTTCCTTTCAATGTCCAAAATTTCCATGTTCTTTTCAATACTTTTGTAGTTATGTCCAGTTTCTAATAAATGTTCAGCGAAATTGGATTTAATTGTAGACATGTTATTTGTTTTTAAAGCTTGTATATGATCTTTCAACCTTTTATTAAAATTTCTGCCAGTTTGTCCAATATAATAGCTTTCACAGTCACTACAGTTAATTTTGTATACTCCACATTGTTTGTATAAATCTTGTTTGTCATCTTTTTGGTTTACTTTGTTTTCAATTAGTTTAAACGTATTATTTCTTGTTTGGTAACTGATGGAAAATTTTGAATTTTGAAAGGTTTTTCGAACAGCTTTGTTTATTTTAGTATTGAAAGGTACACATATATTTCTGAATTTCATTATTATTAGGATTAGGCCGTATTGTGTTGGTTTTATTGATTTTTCTTGTTTTCTTCTGAATCATTTTGTCTACAATATGGGGTTGATATCCATTTTTGACAGCTAGATACTTTATGATTTTCATTTCTTTAGTTATATTTTCATCACTCATTGGTATATTTAACATTCTGTTAATCATTGAGTGAAATGCTGCTAATTTGTATTTCCATGGATGGTTAGAGGATGATGGTATTAGAAGATCTGTTTGGGTTGTTTTTCTATAAATTTCAAATGAGTGGTTTCCATTAAGATTAGAAATGCTTATATCAAGAAAGTTAATTTTGACTTTTTGGGTTTCTTTTGAAAACTTAATTGTTGGGGATATAGAATTGAGGAATGTTAAAAACTGGTCTGCTTGCTTCTCATCTCCTTTGAAAAGACATAAGATATCATCAACATATCTAAACCAGTAAATTATTTGATCTTTAAATGGATTAGTAAGATTTGGGTTGCCCCCAAAATTTCGTATTTTTGGGGGACAAAAACATTTTCAAAATCATAAAATGAAACTTCCTTTCCATATTGCACCACTACCCAAAGGATATCTCCTTATATTACCTATGGAAAAAAGTAGAGGGGGGGTCCTGACTTTATATTCACCCTGTATATATAAATATATATATATATATATATATATATATATATATATATATATATATATATATATATATATATAATATATATATATATATATAATATATATATATATATATATATATATATATATATATATATATTGACAATAAAACGTACTTACAAGTATTTGAGTAAAAAAAAGTTTCATGTATATCATGTGCTGCTAGCTATTAAGAAAAAAGCTAAGAAAAAATTTCAATATGTTTTTAATTTTGTTAACCACTTTTTAAAATTTTCATTTAAATAGGTGAATTAAATGTTATCTTAAATATTTAGTACAAAATGTTAATAGTTTTACTGGTGTGAAAGACGTACAGTATCTTGTTTCACTCCAAATATACGTTGAAACTAATTAGAACGAGTGGAAGTTGTTCTGTAGTTGTTATGCAAGAAAAGACATACTAATGACTTCTAATAAGATGGAAAAGTGTTATTATAACGAGTTCGAAACATCAAAGCAAATATGAAATTAAAACTATGAAGTTAAAACTTTCCGTATCTCTCACATGCAGAATGATTTTTCCGTTCTTCATTTTACAACAATACTTAGCAGATACACAAAAAGATAAGTAGCAGATACAAATATATGTTTTTGTTAACGTACTTCTAAAATAAATATCGAATATTATACGAGGGTTTAGTTAGATGATGTTGGATGATCAGTGCAAAGTATAGCCTCCTGAGGAAGATAACTGGAGAAAGTAGATAAAGACAATTGTGTTTGGATTAGGTTTTTTCAACTTTAATCTAAGTAGTTTTCTTTAACATGCGTTAAAATTAAGTTACTAATATGCAGGGTAATTTAATATTCTACCAGTTTCCCGCGGCTTTCCAAGTAATTTATTAGGTTTCTTCACCTATATGAGCAATTCTGGTTTGAGTAAATTATATTTCGGACGCCAACGTTGAGTGAGTCTTCTAGGCTCTATCAAGAAAATATGCTAAACTTATTTACATTTATGTCCATTTTTATTTACTCTGCTAGTATTATTTTTTTGTTTTATAGTCGGTTTTGACTTTTTCCAGCGCTGCGAAGCCTTTTTCTGTAAGTAGACCACTACGATAGGCTCCAAACATCATTAAATAAATATTAAAAGTTATACTACTTTATATTTCATATATGCGTTGCACGTGTATGACCCTAATGATTCAAGTGAGTTATATTTCCAACTCAAATATCAAGCTGATTTTTCCGCATATCCTGATCGAGAAAACAAATATATATATATTTAAGCTCAGGGAAGCCCACTTATGTTATAAGACAACAAATTTGGGTTTCATAACAGTCGTTAAATTTAGAGTAAAATTTAAATAGTAACTTTATTATTATATCTTATACTTAAAATTTATATTCATACTAAAAATTTACAGTTAAAAGTAAATTAATCATTACACTGTTACTTGTTTGTTCTTTATACTTTAGAAGATTGGAGATGGAATTTTGACATTAGTTCATAAGCACAGCCCAGCGAAATTCCATATACTTCTTGCCGACACTTTCGTAGGGAGTAATTAAAGTCAAATTCTGACCTTGTATTGTAGGGTATTTTCTAAGGCAGTTGATTACATATGTATTCGCTGTAATCTCATAACTATCTGAAGTAAAAACTAATGGTTACTCCTTAGAGAATTTACACACTAATACATGCAAACATATTTAAAATGGTGGTTAATTAATGAAACATACGCTTGTGCTGTAATAAAACAATATTTAAAGATAAATTGTAGGTTGAATTTGAGAAGCTCTTTCAAATAAAATTTCACAACTTAAGAAACCATGACGAGATTTTTCGTTAAAATTAAACCAGTGGGGCTTATCCTAGGGAGATTTTTAAAATACGATCAGGCCTACTGGTGGCGAGAGAAAAGAAGAGACCTGGCCCGTGCCGGCGCACAGCTGTGTACTAGTGTGTTGCCGCTTGGTAATTACAGGCGCTACGCCCCACAGTCAACCCTGCGAAAATTGTTTATCCTAGCAATGGAGTCATTTGTTTTCAGTAATGTGGTATTCCTGCAGAGTGTGACTCATCTTAGACATTATTTTCTTTTGACGTGGTATTTGTAAAGCTGTTGAAGCAATTTTTTTTTTCTAATAACAAATGTAAATATTTTTTTGCGTAAGAGGTTTTTTGTTTACTGTATATTGTGTAAGTCAGTAATGTATCAATGTTAAATTGTATATACATAAAAGCACTACATTTATGAACATACATATATGATACATATATGAACATTAGTAATTGCTATCTTCAATTTCAGCAATTCATTCCTTTAACTATTGTTGGTTTACAACCACCGTAGAGCCTAATTATTACAATTTATTACAAACATAAATTTTGCTCAATTTTAATTGATCAAAACAGTACAGTCATTTAAATTATCTTATAAATCATAACAGTTAGGCCGCAAATCAATCAAAACAGTGAAACAATAATGGAATTACGAAACAAGGCGCGGCAACATACTAGTAGTAGCGCCTGCAATTTTCAGATAAGCCAGAATCCAGGTCTCTTCTTTTCTCTCGCCATCAGTATATTCATACCACACACATTAAGAATGTCCTGAATTTAAGTAAAATCAGTTGAATAGTTTTATACCGTAATACTCGTGTCTAATATGTTACCTGAAAGAAGAACGTTTTACAATAACTTATATACCTTTAATTTATTTAGTAAATAGTCTATATAGTAAAGCAAAGACATCAGTGATTGAAGAACATAAAAATTACTTTTATATGTGTATTTGATTCTTGATGAAAACCACTCATTATGCAAGTACAGAAAGTTATTGTCAAAAGAGCTTTGACTATCTCAGACCCCAGGCACTTACAGTTTACAAATTGAATTGAAGCAATTTCCTCTCAAAAGAAAGTAAAACAAGTTATTTAGTTTATCCAATGACGGTTTCAAATTGAAATAAAGTTATTTTAGTAAATGGTTTGACATAAAAAGTTTGAGTTTGAATGTATAAATGTGGTTCTTTGAACCTGTATTTGTTGTTGTAACTATCACTTAATTCACCTTGACCAATATTAGCTGTTCGTAACCATAAATTGAAGACAGAAAAGAATATACATAGGGAAAGACTGATATTTCTGTAGTAAACCTCACGAGTAGTAGTTTTCAATTCCTTTACAGTCTTTGACCTTTCAGAGAATAAACCAATTATATGGGAATTTCGTAGCTGAAATTTTTTTTATAAAGCTACCTCTGTTCTTTAAAGTATTTAAACCTCTAATATAACATTTCATTGTACAGGGCTTTGATTAATTTAAATATACTATCATTAAAAAAGTTAATAAACTAAAATATGACATATTTTACCAGATGAAGTTCAGGCTGAGAAGACCTTTATAACTCGTCAACTAGGGACCAACAGCTGAAAGGTAACTTCTGAACCACTTTCAATGACCGGGATTCGAGATGCTTGCAAGGACAATATCGCTCAGCGGTCATCTATTCAACCAAAAGTTAAGCCCGTATTTGCTTGATTTGGTTATCTTGCGAAATCAATTACACCCATTGCACTGCATCATTGGCGTGAATATTTCGTTTTTATGCATTGAAATGCATTTACGTATCCATATTGTATATCCTTTATTATTGCCACAGTTATTGAATTTAACGCGTGGTTATTAGTTTTCTGTAATATATTTATAATCGCTTATTTTACTACTAGAAAAAGCGCAACATCAACAACTTAAGTGGTAATCGATATTAGTACTATAATAGCTCATATGCAACATTATTCCATAGGCTAACAAATAATCAAAGTCACAGTTTTAATGTAGGCCCACACTATTGCTTCATATGTTTTGGCTTTGACTTGTTAACAAACTTTTACAATTATCAAAACTTTGAGTTTAAACAAGAATAAAAGTGGAATTTCAGCGGTTTATGCTCAATATTATTCAATTATTATATGCAAAACCTTATTTTTATTACTTCTATATGTTAAGTATCGACCTGTTTAGTTTGCTTAAATACAATGTAAATAATAATATGTTGCAATATAATGTAATTATGTCATGAACAGCAGGCATATTCATGTCGCGAAAACAACATAAAGTGCATGCGTCATAAAACATTTAAATAAAATCGCTTTAATACAACTACAATGTAATAAAGCAGGTTGGGTCTGCCTGTTGAATGGATCTTGGTTCCATAAAATACTTGGTTGGTTGAGATATTATAGAAGAATGTAAAACGAAATGACAAAATCCTATTTTACGTCACCACTTAAGTTTTATATTCAGTTCTACTTAGGAAATTATTGAAATTTTTAAAGTGAGACATATTCTTCACCTTTTACATTTAACGCAGCACTTAAGTAAGTAACTTTTAATATTAGTGGTGCCTAACATAATGAGTTTAATTTAAACTAAATTTCTCGCTTTTTGTTTAAAATAATTTAGTAAACTATACAACTATAATATTATAGCAAGCATAACCCACGTGGTAATTTACGATGCTAATATTTGTGAATTGCTTAATAAAGAGTTCCGCATAACATAGTAGTTTAACGTAATAGCATCTGTAATGATTATAAGATCTTTTCTAATGATATTAAGGTACTACGGTTAATAGACGCTATATACACAGCTGCAAACCATTGTGTCTGTAAGTTAATTCTTATACGTATCATTAAAGTCGTAATTATATAAGAGTGTAGTATATTAATCAACCTAGAATCATGTAATAATTTAAGAAACTATTACATGGCCATATAAATATAATTTATAAAATTCCATTAGTCTGACAATATAGCAGATATTGTGTTTAAACAGTTTTGCATTGCTACATTAAAATAAATAGTTTTTATTTGATATGTTTTAACTAGTTTATAACCGTGGAAGCAGGACTTCAATGTCCTCATCGTTGAGTGGTTATGCTCCTTACATATTATTTAAAGGTGTGCTTAAATTTATTCGGATTCCTTTGTGTTTTGAGTATTAGGCCATAACTTTCCGCTTTTGCTCTGGATAAAAGATAAATGGAGCAATATTTTTAATAGAAAATTAACATTTGCCCGTAGTTGTGCAAGCAATTTCGTTTAGAAAAAAATTTATACCAAGGTATATTTAATTATGGCATCCCGAACAATTGATAGTCACTGAAATGCATTCCAATCTACCGATCCATTTTAGATTGAAGTGTAATAATCCTGAAGTCTAAAGGTCAAAGTGCATTTTACAAGTATTTCTGCAATTTCTAGATTTTCTCTCCAATATTTCATGATACTTCATTGGATAATACTATCTTTTCAGTAACAAATGTAAAGTGAAAGTAAATACATTGTCCTTAGCTTTTGTATTCGACACATGTATGATAAAATAAATGATAGATTAATTTTTCAATACAATTCAAAAATAAAAATAAAAGTTTATTCACGTAACATTACAGTTGCAATGATAGTTACTTTCACAGATGAATAACATTTATACTCACTGATTTAAATATGTACAAATAGTTTTCTTTATTATTATTGACTCTTGCAGGTGCTTAAAAGCTCCATAAATATAGTGGAGAGTGGAGTGTTAAAGAAGCCTTTACGACAAATTCTTTAACAGGGAGGGATGTTTAAAATAGGAATAAGCCATTATATTGACTAGAAACGATAAGTATGTTCATAAAAATTGGAGTACAATGGATTTAGTACTTCTTACGTGATTTTACTTAATCTTATAAGGGGGTTTTTTAATATTTTTAACTCGAAATGTGGTTGTGTTGTAAACTAAATACAATTGTTGTGGGCCAATCGTAAGGAATAAATTCCACAATTTCATCTTCCTGGCTGGTCGATCCCCCAAAGTGTAGTGTTAATAATTAAATTGAAAAAGTATTATCGAAAACAGGAAATGTAGTGATAGAGAGCTCTGGAATTACAGATGAGAAAAGACGAAAACAGGAAGGTTTTTTCCTGTATTATTTCCGCTTACGTTTGGTATGGTTCTCAATGTATCACTGAGACGACATTAAGTTTAAATACCTATAAAAATGCTTGGTTAAAATTATTGATATAACAGTTTTATCATTTGAAGTAAAACAATATCGCAGCTCGAAAACGCGTATTGCTGTTCATTTTAAATAATAATAATTCTTTATTGCAGTAAAAGAATGTTCAAAATTGTATTGCAAATTTAAATTTCATAAAAGTTATTCAAAATTTATAAACTAAACATATCTTAATTTGTCATAGGCACAGTACATTCAACATATTAATGTACAAACCTAACAATATATTTTGATATATTAAAAGAAGAAATCACGCAATGTTATAAAGAAATGATCAACCCAGCGTCCCATTGTAAACTCATCAACAGTGGGAAATGTATTTTACAATAAAATGTAACTTAATTGATATTTACATTGATTGGGTTCGTTGATTTATTTGAGATATGCGGTAGTTTATTAGTTATCTTGGAACCAAATAGAGACCTCAAATATTTGAATATAGTCTTTCTATGCTTTTCAGTACTGAAGTTGTTCCTGTCTCTGGTCTAGTACTGGTGGACGCACCTGGTCTGAACCAGTTCAAATTCAAATTGGTAGAACAGTGTGACATAATAGAGACCGTGTAAGGCAAAAAGTGCAAGATCCCTGATTTATATGACTCTCTGGGTTTTAACTTAAAAAATATTTTTACATCTTTCTTTTGTTGTCTAAATATTTTATCAAATCATTATTTAGAACAGATGTCACATAGTCTCAAACCAGAGGCCAAAGTAGATTATTTTTAGTATTAATGAGCAGGACGTTGATAATAACGTAAAACATAAATGCCATAGGCAATCTTTGAGCAAACACTGTAGATGTGATCAATCCAGATCAATCCCTCGGTCTAGATTCATCACCAAGAACTTGGTATGTTCAGCTTCGACTAGCAGAGCGTCATTCGCCATCACAATTGGTGAGTATATGTCTTCTTGTTGACGGATGCAAAATTCGATTACTTATATCTCACTTTTTTCAGATTTATCTTTGAAAAATGAAAAAAATCATGAGTTTAGTTTAATCAAATATTTGATCTGAAGATCATTTGTCTTGACCGCGTCAGCATAAGTCACGCGTGGTAGCGTTAGAAGTCCTGTTACGCCTGCCGACAAGAACTGCTGAATGATAAAGGGTTGCCGCAAAGACGACGCTGCAGCAGAAACGTGGTCTAGTTCTCACATGCATTCTACCAGCTGTCTTGGCAAGAGTCGCTTACTTTTGGTTTTAAAATGAATACCGTGTCTAAGTAAATGCACCCCTTCTATACGGTTGAAGTCTGGCTATGAATATGGCACAGGCATTCAACATAAGCATTTAGTACAGTTTTTCCTTACTTATTGGATCGTCGGCTGGCAGGCTGTGCCAGTAGGGCAGACTTCAGACTATCACCTAGGCAGTTTTAAACCTTGGCTGCTATGCTGACCTCCAGATTTCGATCTGCTGCGCAGCTCCTAGATCGTTATTTACCACTATGAGAATACAGCAACTTTCAAATAAATGTCTAGCATCTAAGTTTGCCCCCGGCCTGCAGGCGCATTCCACAGCCATATCCTTGGTCATCATGTTTCGAAAGAGTCTATAAATTTAATAAATACTAATTTCTTTTGACTAATAATGTTTCCTTGGGGACTGTTTACCTTATTTACACCGGAATGAAAATTACCAAATCAAATCACACAGATTAGAAGGTAGAACACCGCCTTTTTCCGAAAGACTTATCTAGCTCTAATGAACATTTATTAAATATATTAATTTGTTTAATATAATTAAAATTACAGTACATATTTACTATGTTGTGTTTTTAGGTTTTGATCAAACACATATGTTCGCCTCTTGTATAGGGTATAAATATCTATATTCAGTAGTTGAACAAGCATCGGCTAAACCCACATCTACTGTATTGTATACATCGTAATAAAGTATAATAGGACGACATAAGTATCAGTTATTCATCATCTTGATTTCTCCTCTATCTTTGTATACGTATATTATTCCATTGATCTGGTACACGTTATTTTACCGAGCCAGTTCCTTAGACCAATAATATACATTCCTCAAAGCAAGTACATCAATACAGTATTTAAGACAGGCATATCCCTCTCTTTAATTACAAAGTAGTCTGTTGAAATGTAAAATATATTTATCTTATACAGCCACTAATATGTAACTCATATTTCGTATCTAAATTCAGTTGTTCGCGACCAATTTAAATTTAGACATACATTTTATAATCACAGATGATAATCTATTTGTACAAGGTGTAGTAAAAACTACGCATCAATTTAGGAACCAAGCTTGAAAGCTAAGACAATTATGTATAATTCCACGAAATGAGCATTAGCGTTGTAAAGATCGTAATCATAAACTTAAGTAATGACAGACGTAACATATACATACAAGCGTAGAACGAATTAGTTAGTCAACTCCCTTAACATGTCATTAACGAGCAGTACATTTATGAAAAATACGGAGATGGATAACGAAGTGCTATACTTGTACACGTGGCTGCTTTGTAAAAAGGTCTCATTATCCATTCAAGATATGAGTCTTCACTCACCACCCTTGATCACTACTATATCTTGGATAAACTCGGTAAAGTAACACAATTCCTCCTATTAAAATACACTTTTATATTCCAAACATTACTTTAATGTATTTCTTCAAGAATATGTCGTCTTAGACGAACGTTAGTGAAACCTATCACTTGAGGACCTTAATCATTTCTGTCGGTGTGTTTGTCATTTTGTCTGTAGCTACACATCATATCTCAAAAACGAACAGACCAATACATTTATATATTGTTCGTTAAGTTTCATATCTTTGTAGGCAACACTGAGTTTGATGTGCGATAATGCATGTCACTCCATGGGATTTGACGGAGCGTCAGCTAATATTTTTACATTAGTCTTAAGGGTAAAACTGATGAGCGACCTATCAGTTATTAAAACTTTACATAATAACACAACATTTTGTTTAACTACAATAAAAAGTGCAATATTATTTTTGGTGATTGTGAGTGTACAATTGTATTGATTGTAGAAAAAGAATAATAATAGAGCCAATTTATAAATAAATGGTGACACAATTTTATTTCTGTGCCTACTTGAAATCTCGTGGCTTTCTGGCTCAATAGAAATACAAACAGTGATATGAAACCTAACCCAATGAAGAAAAATGTAATGTATCATGTGGCATGATATATCCAGAGAGGTTTCATCTGTAGACTTTATATATTAAAATATGTAATAAACTTATATTAAAATACACTGTTTTATTGCACTATGTAATTCTTATTGTCTTCACTATAATAATATATAAAATTGCTTTAAATTGGACCTCTTCAACAAAAGATTTTTTTTTATTGAAAAATCGTCCCCCAATGAATGAGGCTCGTAGTAATCAGTACAGCTTTACACACGAAACACTCGGAGCAACTTTAAGCAACCAAGCGCTTGTAACCACAACTTTGCTGCAAAACTTGATTGCAACACTAATCGCGTAAAACCAATTACTCGGTCTAGCACCCCATTAGAATCAAACAGATCAAGTTTCTCGCCTCAGATATTATTCAAACTCAGGTTGGGTAATATAGACAGCGAATGCGGTATAACAGCAACGTAAATTAATTAATTTCGTTTTTACATTCTCAAATAATCGTGTCTAAATCACAAGTTGCTATATTATTTTATATTGATTCAACTTTCTTTGAGGCTTTTACGTAAAATGCAACTGGTGTTTTGTATTATACCCACCTGAGGACCATGTCACACAGTAGATCCCAAGCGTTACTGATTTTATTATACCACTGAACGAGAGAGATGTCCGGAAAATCATGTAGACTTCAGAAAAAGAGGGCTTATCGTAAAAAGCATTAATACAAACCTTAAAACATATGTATTCAGAACATGGTACTCGAGTAGAATGTTAAAATGTAGTAAATTATCGCACATTTTAAATGGGCTGGGTAATATTGCAAAAAAAATATAACATGGCACGTATAGTTGGATTACACATATACTCGTACAGGCAATAAAGCAGACTCGCGTCACTATCGAAACTATTTAGTAGAATAATTGGAAAGGATACTCGTATGTACGTTGATTTTATATGTTAAGCTCTTGAAATTTATACTTTAAACAGCAGACCCTAACCTGGTGAAAACCAGATAGGGTTCATATGCAAAATTGTGCTATAAGCATACTAAGGTTTTATTAAAACATATATAATAATTGTACTATGATAAATACCTAAAAATTTTACATCTTCGGACAAAAACATTATGGCTGCCTGTAAAGTCGGTTTTACGGGCGAAGATTTTACGTGACAACGTCTTTTTCTCGGTAGAATATTTATTGATATGAATATTATTAAATTGCACAATAGGAACAAGGAATTGAATGAAAATAAGAATTGCACAAATTTTAACTATAGAAATATATTTTGTTTACTAAAAAATTGTACATAATTTGAAATTAATTAAAATTTGTTATTGAAAATGGTAAAGTTGAATAAAACATTTACTAAAATTATTGGAATTTGAAATTCTTGCTAAACACAGTTAAATTCTAACTCCGCGCGTGGTGATTGGTCGGTTTAGTTCGTTTGTTTGGTCGCACTGTTATGACAGGTTAGAGGTTATAATTTGTTATTTTAAATGTTTGACTAGCAATACGCGCTGTTTCTTCTCAATCGACTGAATTACGATTGATTGCAGAGTGATTTAAACTAATAATTTACTTAACACTATCAACATTTGTCAATAGTATGACATAACCTATAAACTCAGTTTCTCAACTTTTGTGTCAATCTAACAATTAATCAATCAATCATAGTTTACGATAATGAAATATCAGTGTACAATTATTTACCTTTATTGTTGTAGTTGTTGTAAATGACGAATCTAAGCACTCCACATTTTCACGAATAAACATAGTTATCTGCTTTATCCCGTGCGGAGGACCCACAGTTATCTGCTTTATCCCGTGCGGATCCCGTGCGGCGGACCCACTGGACGGACATCGTAACGTTACCGGGCGTTACACTTTTTCATGAGTGACTCCGAGCCGCAACCTAATTTAAGACGTTGTCACGTCAAAAAGAGAACTAAGAACAATAGCTTATTGAATCTTTTAATAAAATAAACAAAATATTTAATAATCAACTAATAACAAAGGAATTACAACTAATTCTTTGAATTGTATATATTTATTATATTACCGTGTTATGATACATTATATATAAACTATATATTGAGAAATAAAATACAACAGACAATTGATTGGAATTTATCCATTCATGTGTCAATAAAACCATAGGATAAAACTGTACAGCTGCATGTCATACAAGAGAAACGTGACATTTATTCACAGGGGTAGGTTGAGGAACGTGTAGGTGTCGTGAGCTCCGCACCTGATATTCTTGTCAACGAACATGTGTCAACACGTGTATAAAAATAACGTGTTCTTGGCTCTTTGGAAGGATTATTATTTAATTATTTTAACACATTTGTTACAGTAAAATTACGGTTATTGTCACCTTGTATAAGAATAAAAATTAATTATAAGATATCTGCATTAAAGCATGATTGAATAATAAAATAAAGTTATTATAATTTGGACAGTTTTATAAACTTATTATAACCTTAGGATAGTACTTTAAAAATGTATTCGTAATTTATATTCGTATTAAAATATTTATAACATTTAAATGTAAAAACGTAAAAGATGTGACGTTCATGCACAGTAATCATATAACCATGTGGCAACCCTTATATTCATTTACAATTATTTACTTATATATCTTTATATTCGATAGTGTAAATATTTACTACAAATAAAGATAGAAGATGAAACGTTATTACTCTTGTAAAAGTTCACGAAATGTTGTGATGTTATTATTTTTTTTTAGTTTTCATTATTTTTAATATTTAGTACCATTACATTTTCATAAATTTTCAAAAACGTATAAAAAAAAAATATTATATTAAATAATTAATTGACGATTACGACAAGACATAAAACAATGTGGTTTATACCATTGATTGAAAAGCTATCTTAGACTTACATTAACTACCTAATTGAAGTTACCTGGAAACGTGGCAAGAGAACTTCTGAACACCAGATATCCACCCATCCTTTTATACTTGAATGCAATGAGTGTAGCCTTGAAGGTCTTTTAATCTGATAAGGAACATTGATTCAAGAGTCGTATATATATATATATATATATATATATATATATATATATATATATATATAAATTCGCCTTTTTAGAAACGAAGTTTCATCTTTATTTATTAAAATCTGTAGTTCAATTAGACATAAAATAATTGCTTTACTAACAGGCTTAGGTACTAATGTGGAGAAGAAGTTTAGGATACTCATAAATCACAGGAATATACGAGTTATCAGACTTTATTCTATATTTTGGGATATAGGATTCAAGGTAAATGTGTCAGGGTGCAAGGGATCCCTGAGATATTTCTTACCAAAAAAGTGGGCCATAAAAGAACAATTTCCTGGGTAAACCCACGTATGTGAACTTATCATGTTGTTCTATAATTTTATATATAGTAAATTATCCTATTTCATATACACTTCTTGATAAAGTGAAGAATATTCTATAATTCATAGATAATGGGAATATTGTTGGATAAAACAATTTTAATCAAATTGTTACCAATGCCTACAAAATGTATACAAAATACAATGGTAAAAAAACATTAGGCTAATAATACAAAGACCCAACGCCATAAATTTTCAGTTGTTTAGACACTGTTAATACACTACGCATAAATAAAACAGAATTTCACAAAAGACACAACAAAATCATGAACGTTAGCGATAGCGTATGTATGCCGTTATATAACGGCAAGTGGTCAACTAGAATTGTTGGACACTGCCATAATAGATATTAAATTACAAGGTGAAACGGAAAGTCACGTAACACGCTTCTCAGAAGTTAGGTTCAGAATTTAAAGTCTCTAGCTTATTTATTTATTGATATATCTGGCAGACAGACAGCTAATCATAAACAAAACGTTTACGGACTCTTGGCAAGTAGAAGAAATTGTTTTTCAAGTGATAAGCTTTAATTTAACAACATTTAAAGTCTAAAAATTAAATCATTCTCTATAAATACTGCGGAGAGTTAGAAAAGATAAATAAGTCACGTGCCCAATGGTGCTCATTAAACACGACGTTACCTAAGCAACGAAACTGAGCAAACTTCAAGTCTAGTGCTTTTCAATTCCAATTCGTTTTTGAGCTATTCAGTGGGAAACAGACAGGCAAGTAAATATACAGAGAAACAAACATACAAAGAGGAATACTATGTGACATGCCGCATCACCATCTTGATTTTTCCTTAAATATAAATTAAGCTTCATGCTAAATTTCACGTCTGTAGGTGTGTAGTGCCTTCTGTATTATATCGAGTATTGAATTTGAAATAAAATGTTTACAACTTCTCGAATTATAAGATTTACTAACGCAAATCATTATTATTTAAAAGCTATTTTTATATTCACATCTACAATAAGGAATTGTACTCTTATGTGACAGATGACGTGAAATATGAATAGCTGAACTTCACATCCATCAACTGTCAGTGTCACCTGACATGTGCAATATTGGAAAGTGGACTCACTCGTATACCGACCAAGTTAACATTTGTGCCTTCTACATTTGTAATAAAGCATTGAAACTAAATGCTGAAATTGTTGAGTAGTAAGTCCTCTGATTAAAAACAGAACATTAACAAATTATAATTATGAATAAACATAGTTATGAATAAGCAAAGACTAACACCAGCCGAATGTATACCTTAAACTCACGTAGCAAAAATAATTAATATTTACACGTCTACAACATTGCAGGATATTTCTGAAATTGGATAAATGTTTACTAATCGTATAATCAGTATATTTATATGATATCGTGTAATATATTAAAAATTATGTATAATATTTACAATATACACAGTATAGTAGGATGCGACTCTTTTTTTGGTTTTTATTAACGATTTGCTGGAGCTAAACCTCATTGGAAAACCAAATGCTTTTGCTGATGACATTGCACTTTTTTACTGTCATAAAAATATTGAAAGACTGTCTGAAATGACGATCTGCATAAATTAATAAATTGGTGTGAATTAAATTCAATGCAAATAAATGTTAGCTAGACAAAATATGTAAATTTTGATTTTAAAGGTTTCAATTTTTTTCTAGTTTAAAGTATCATATCAATCGTTCTTGTGAGATTAGCTGTAATTGTGAGACCATTAATAAAGAGAAGGAATTCAAAGATCTTGGGATAGTTTTAGATGAAAAACTTAATTGGGAAAAACATATAAATTTTTTACATAAAACACTTAAATCTTCGGTAAGAAAATTTTACTTTCTAAGAAATGTCTGCTCTACACATTTATTAAGAACGTTGTATTTTGCCTTAGTTGATTCCAGACTACAATATGGGGTGGTTTGTTGGGGTGGTGCATATAAATATCTAATTCAAAAATTGCGTGTCGTTCAAAATCACTTTTTACGAATATATTAAGAAAAAAAATCCGTGACAGTTCTTTTCCTTTGTTTATGGAGTTAAACATTTTGCCCATTCAGCATACTTATATCTATAAAGTTCTTAGATTATTTTACCAGAGAAGTGGCAATACTGGAACTACTCTTTTATACTTAACGCGTAATATAAATCGTAGAATATTTAGAACTCCAAAAGTATATAAATCGTCGTTTAAATGTTCATTTCGTCATAGCGGCCCTACGTTTTTTAATAAGCTACCCTTGTCAATAAAAGAATCGGTAGGTCTAAGAACTTTTATCAGTAAGGTAAAAGATGGTTGTTTTCTTTGAGTAATTTGTAATTATTTTTAATTATTGTAATTTAGAAAATAACATTTAAAACTTTATTATTGCTAAAATAGTTTTGATATTTTAAAAAATTATTAATTGTATTGCTTTATTAAATATAACAGTGTAATGGTGGCTGTATAATTTAATGTGTTTGTAGTGTGATACAAAGAACAGACGTCACAGTGAGCGGCTCTGTGTCATTCAATTAAAAATCTGGACTCTAGCTTTTTTGTTGTTATTTTTTTGGCAATCTGGCCACAATACTTGTAAACGTGGCCAGTTCTTATTCCGTAGAAAGAGTTTTTGTTCTTTTTATATGTAAAAAACTGCTGGAATACATCATTATTTCATGTAGTTTGTAATTTTCAATTTAAGACTCCATGCTATCATTGAAACAGTTCAAGACCAAATCAATAACTATTGGACTGATCAGTGGCCTTGTAACTATCGTCTGATGTAACTACGCCGTCTCTCATTGGTGGACTCATCGCGTACTCTCTGTACGAGTCCGTCTATAGCTTTCCTTAGGCGCCCGAGCTGATGTCGCACCGTTGGAGCCGTTCTGGAGATATAGTTCGGTTGCGGTCACTCACAGTTTTGCACTTTATTTTATCGACGAATTTTTTACGAAATGGATCCCTGTCTGTTCGTTCATAAGCTACTGTTCTATTTCTTCCAGTTCGGTAGTTATTTCTGCCTCTAGTCTCATACACAATTATGTCTCGGCAATTCGTCATTGCCCGTTAATACATAAACAAAGATGTTTGCAAGATATAGAAACTGAGCAGCATCAACAGTTGTGAATTTTTGGAGGCTTCCTTACACGACTTTAAACTGAGCGATAGTTTTTTTTGCAACTTGAAGAATGTCAAGAATTGATTGTCTACATACATTGCACAACTTTGGACAACTAAACATTAGTTCTTACTAATCAACCCATCTGTTATAGAATCATACCCAGGTTAATACAACTACCAAATTCTAGCAATTTTATTACCTTGCAAATTTTGCTTGAGGTATATATGTCTGCACTTCTTCCATTAATCGATATTAAGATCTCCTTTTGATGTCTCGTGAAAACTTAAATTTCTATAACCTTGAACATTTTTATTGACTATTTATACTATAGTTATATTTTATGAAATAAAGCTCCAGAATGTACATAAATGTGTGCATACTTGTTCGCACAAATAAAATAAATATTTGAATTTCTCTCCTAAAACTTGAGCCTTGAGCATAATTTTTTCTTATTTATTATGCAGTTGCAACATTACTCCATGGTATACTTTGACTGTTTATGATGTTAAAATGTTGGCATATGGTATTCAGGACACATGTATACAGAATGTAAAATGTTTACATGCATACTTCTAGTGTCACGTGCAGAAATAAACACTACCCAGATGTAAATTCAATATGCGAGCGCTAAATGCTTTAAACTAACCCAGCTGAATAGTCGTAGATCATACAAAATATACGGACCGCGGTTATCTATGCGGTACTTTGTATTCCCTGTGATATGGTGTCCTTATTATATCTTGCTATAAGTAAATAGACGTTATAAGTGTGTATATTCTAACTAAGAATCGTATAAAAGTATGCTGGTTTCAAAGATGCATAAATTTTTATGTATTTGAAAATACCAATGCGCAACATTTTACCTTTGAGAAGGCTAATAACTGCAAAAGCAGTAAGACACAAAGATAATCTAACAAAGTATATACCAGTTAAAAATTTAAAATGTCCTTAACTTTTTTTGCAGTACATCCTTACGCCAACATAAATTTATTTTTTACAGTTTGAATAAGTTTTAAAAATCTATCAGTTTTCATAGACTCTCATTCATGATTTATTAGGTAAAATACCGACATAAACTGAGACATGCTAATACAGTGAATATCACTGCAGCACAGATAAACCAATTAGTTGAATAATTTTTAAATTTAGGCTTCTAATTACTTACGTTAACTTCATGGGTAATAGAGAATATTATTTAATCCTTGACTTGTGTGACAGTGAAACTACTGTATTTTATTTTTAATATTAACGCACAGTCACACAACCATTATAATTATTATTAGGAAAGTAGTTTATGTTTGAGGGTTATTATTTAATAGTCATTTGTCCAACGGTGTTTGACATCGATTTATTGTTTTGGAAAAATATTGCTGAACAGTAATTATTTAACAGCAATGCGATTTGTATTATTTGTTTATTATTATTATAAGGCTAAAATAAATTCAAACTATCTAAAGCTTAATCTTATTACACTTGTGTATCAGACGTATCTCAGAGGACTCTATTGGCATATGCCCCCAATAGAGCTATATAACTAGTAATACCTTTAATAGGATTGCCTTGATTATGAAGACAATACACTAAGTAATGCTCACGTTTCACGTAGCTCTAAATTATTGCTATGTAGGGCATTGATTGAGTCAATAGATCTTAAAATCTTGTTTTCTAATAAGCCCTAACTAAGAATACATAGCCATATATTCTTAGTTAAGTAGTACCCTCACTTATTACTATATTCCTATTATGAAAATCATGAGTCTCTTTTTGATTACCATTATCTCGATGTAACAACTGGTTATTAAATAATACCAATGTCATCTATTTACTTAATTATATTTTTGTTGTTGATGTGTGTATATGAATGTTTTAATAATAACACACCGATAATCGGTACCTGAAACTTATAATGCTCCTTATATTTAATCTTAAGTTCAGGATAATAGTTCTATTAAATTTTAAAATTAATTTAATTTATTATTTTTTTTCCATGGTGTCAGAGTATTAAAATCCCTAATTCTTCATTCGGGATAGGGATGTTTGTGCGAAATACTACTTGTAAATGCCGTTTTCACTCCTTAAGTAAGGAAAGGTTAATATGAAAAGGAACTAAGTGTTACCAGTAGAAATGTATTATATAAAACTAGCAGTTAAAAGCTTGGCACATTATTTGCTGTTTCCTATAAAACAGATACATTATTGACATGTTCTTTTTATATAAAATTTTGAATACTCCTCAGATAACTGATAATCACTGAAAAATATTCCAATATCATAATCAAATTTAGATTGAAGTTTAAAGAACAGTGTTTTGCGATCATCAGGTTCCAATAATAACTAAAATGTCCCTCTAGTAATCTCAATTGCTTGAATAATGAAATACTTCATAATTTTTCTACAATTTCATTAGGAATTTAACAATTTTAGGAGAAATCCTTAAGAGAAGACAATAGCAATTATTTATGTAATTAATTATTTGAGTAATAGGTTTCTGTGTAGTTATTCATGGTTTTTTATGTGGAATTTGCTTACATAATAGAATATATATGCATACCTATACATATATATATATATATATATACACGTTAAATTGTATAAATGGCAATAGCCTTATTTAATTTCAATAAACATTGAATCACTAAAAAGTACTTGCTCCGCCGGGAGTCGAACCCGGATCTCTCACTTGCCGGGTGAATGTATATATATATATATATATATATATGAGAAGCCTACTTCGGTAATAAACTGCCAGAAATTTGGAACTGTTGCCAGTGTATTTATCGATAGGCTTCCAGTTAAATTTAATGCCAAATGTAAAGTGTACAGGTAAAATATTTCTCGACCTATCTTTCCAAATGATACATTCACATTTTTACATATTATGATTGGTTTATTAATATTGTAAATAATAAAAGTATTTACACAAATTTACTAAATGATCATATTATATGTATCCGTGTAGTTGTGCTACATGAGTTACTATGTGATATAATTCTACTTATTTCATTTTCTAATTTATTTAGTCTCAATTCTTACATATATGATCCAAAAGACAATTTAAATGGCTACTAACGCTCATCCTAACCCATGAAATGACAAAAGCGAACACTGGACTCATAATGTCTTTATAGAAATGAAGCTTGATGCAGCATTTCAAGAACAAGAATAGGTAAGTGCTTCTTCTTTCTCAAGATATAATACAGAAAGACAGACATAACACACACGGAAATGTTTACAGCTTCCCAAGTAGCAGACTTTGCTAACCTTCAGCTAACTATGTTCCATTGTTTTTAAATGACATACTATTTTAAATCTTAATATTTTTAACAAAAAATGTGATTTGCATACGAAATTTTAAGATATTAGTGTATACAATAATACCCGAAATGTTTAATAAAGGTTTACATTTATAGCCAAAATTAAAACGTACAGTCTAATATATTCTTCACATTCTGATTATATGACTATTTGGAAAAGCTTATAATTGATAACGGAAGGTAAAAATAATATCAAGATAGCTTAGTTTAAGTCGAAAAGTAATTGTTAAAATATAATGAATAGAACCGAAATTGTAGCTATCAAGTTACTGGGAAGAAGCCAATATGTACTCTTGGGGGACGTCTTGCCAGGATAAATTAAGTCTTCATTACTTTCACAGCAAGTGTTAAAAAGTTATCGTAAACTACTCAGCGCTATAATAGTTTTTCGCCTTGAGTATAAATGTCATGTTAAGGTGATTAAGACTATGATGAAATTTTCATCTAACTGAGATTTTGGATTTTATTTTAAGTCACGCTTTTGTTTTGGAGCTTGAAGTAGCGCCATTTACATTCTTTCGTAAAACTATTCATTCAATCACACATACTGCTATAAATTAAAAACCTATGTAATTAAATGAAAGTATTTCAATGCAGTAACAAATACTTTGTTTTGGATTATTGTAAAACATTATTACGAATGGTTTCATCACAACTATTAAATTATGAACTAATTTTCTTTTAGTACTTACTGCAGTTAGATAACCGAAAACAATGTATATTAATCAACAAATAAATTGGCACCAATCAAAATGGCATATAAAAGGTTTTACACAGTATTTAAACCCATGCTGCACCTTGTTTATTGCGTTTTATTACAATGTGATTAGTAATGCATTAGAGGGAAATAAATATATTGTTAAATAACATAATATCTTTTGTTTAATATTATATTAAAATGTGACGTTTTTGAAAATTGCTTAACATGAACAGTCGGCTTTAATATCTTACTCGCCTAGAAAATTATGTTAGAAAAAATATCGGTCATGAAGTTATCAATTAACATTAATAAAACACATTATTTATAACATATTTCGCCACAAAACATAGGTTTACATAAACTTAACAAAGTTTTTAAGGTTATATTAAAACAAAACGATCTTAATATTTTAATCTGGTGAAATTATGATATTTTATTAAACCTTAATAATAATTAACCTCATATCCTAAATTTACTATTATCACATAGTTATAAAACTAAGTGATAAATAGTACATATACTTCATAATAAATACTAATATACATAACTTCTGTTTTGTGTTTACAATTATATGATATGGTATTGTGGTTGAAAAAATTATATTATTAAATGATTGTTCCTCTTTAGTTTCCTTTTTGGTGTAAAATAATTAAAATTACATATTATAAACAATGTTCATGAAAGCAAATCAATACGAATAATTGTTAAATATAATCTGATATTATTCCTTGACTTGGGTTTCATACGAATAAGAAAAGACAAACCAATATTCTTTCATACAAAAAGTACACAATCGAAACTATAATAATTATGTCCAATACTATTTTATACAAACAGAACACAATGAAAATTTTAATAATTATTTCTATTAGCTTTGATGATAAAATTAAACATAACAAAGTGGAAAACCCATATGCAGGGCGAATGACTTTTATTTGTATTATAAAATTTTAATTTTAATTTAAATAGTAATGAAACTCATTCAGCAATCAATATAGCTATGTAATTCAAGTTCTAAATATCCATTTCAAATAAACATGAAGTACTCAAGGCACAATTGCTTTTTTGTTTATTTTCGCGGGTATTTTAGTTTCTACAGACTACATTATATAATATCTACTAACTGGAAGTTTCTTGTGTATTAAGTTTATTCTCTTAAAACTAAGGAAATGTATTCCAGTAACTTAAGCTTTTATGATAAATATCGCATATATTTTAAGTACGCAATACATTGTCACTAACTAGTTTTAACTGTGAACCTACTTTCTGCTTTTTGAACTCTTTAGTCCAAGTCCTTGTGCATTGCAAAAACATTCTATTACATAGAAATAAGAGAAATGTACTACAGTTACTGTGACTCTGATGCAACACTCCAAATGTACTCAGTCTGTTTCTGTTCACTGACTGTGAAATATCCACTTACTTCTCTGTAAAGCTACATTTGCAGTGAGTTCTTGTGTATTCCGGTAGTACGTTCAAAGTGATGGGAGGAATTTAACCGACTAGTAAATAATGAAGCAGATCCACTATGCGTTGATTATCTCCAACAACAGAAAAACTTTTAATCTACTTCTGATCTGTTCTATGTATTACCATTCCTGAATCACTTAAGTATATTTATTTAGAAACTGTCTTTCTTTAATTGAAGACCAGATATTTGAATTATATTACGAGAATTTCTATTAAGTAGTTTACATTTAGTTAGTAAGTATGCTTTTATTATTTATTTCTATTCTGATACAAATTAATGCATTGGTTATCTTTTTATGAAAATTAAAATATATTTCATAACTGGTCACTTACGTAGGAATTAATATTTTTAAGACAGTTCCGTTTTGCATCCTTTGTTGATAGCTAGGTGTAGGTGTGATAAGGTCAATTGGGGGATTTTGCTTGGTTTGGTGTTCCCCCGGCAGTATGTTGTGGCTTCTCACGTAGCTGCGATAGCATGTTTCAGGTTTGCGCATGAAATTAGTTTTTTGTAGCATTTAACTTACGTATAGCGTCCCTCAAACTTCTATTTGTACTGCAAAGATCAAAGTACGACAATGCCTATATGTTTTTTGTTTTTGAAATATTGATTTTGTAGTTTTTATATATGTATACATAATGATGTTTATTAATAATAATTCATAATGTTTTCATCGACAAATTAAAAAAAGATTATTGGATTAAAGATAAACTAGTAACACTGCAGAATTAAGTTATGGCTTGTTAAAGAAACAAACAAACCCCAGTAAAATTATGATTTATAAGAAAAATTTGGTAGGTTATGCTCACCTACTACGCAATCTGAATATAAATGTTCCAAAAATAAATAATACTGCGGAAAGAGCTTCTATCTAATGGAAGTTTCATGAACTAAAAGCTTGTAGCAATAATGTAACAATGAGTGCTCCTCTGTAAAATCAGTGTTTAGGAAGAAAATAAGATTGAAACTCAATGTTGTGAAAATGCAACAACGAGCTATAAAGGGCTCACGATTCCATCAAATTTATTCTGTATGGAACAAAAGCTATATTTACCGTTTACTTCTACGTGTATTCTAAATGAAATGTCGCTTCATGTTGTAATATTTATTAAATAAAAATTACTCATATTTTTAAGCTCACAGGTCTTCTTATACTATATTATTTGTTTCTAAAGACATGATTTAGTTTTCATATTAAAATTAAAATATAATTATGTTATAAGTGTCAACCACACTGGCCTACATTCATGCACCCTCTAGTCCACTACTGAGATTTGTCTACATGCATATATTCTATCGCATAATAAAAAAAACAAATATATTTTATTTCGTAATGTTACTCGCATCAAATATAACAACTAATATTATATCATTAAAGTAGAAAAAAATTCAATTACCTTAAATATGCTATGAATCATTTTCCTCTATCTGTGGGGACATTTAATAATACTCTTAATTAGAAACTATTACCTTCTTTCAACAAAAGTTCTCTGGCTTTTACACCTACGTTCTAGTTAAGAAAATTATTGTCCCCAGTAGTAAAGATTAGTAGAAAATATCCAGCACCTGACTACTGATTACTTCAAATAAACACAGCCTGTCAGTTAGATCTGAAAAGAAATATACGAAGAAACCAATTAACCCACTTTCAGAGTAAGAGACAGAACAAAACGTGTGAGCTTGTCCGAGTATTAGCATTTAAAACGTCTCTTGTGACTTAATGCTATGGCAACTGTGTTACTATGCAACATTTTCTGAGTATTAGATACCTTGCTGTACTCAGATTTCTTATAAATATATGTTTATAAATATTTAATGTATAGAGCGGATATACTGGGATTATAATTATACTCGCTTAATTAAAGTTCATCTGGATTTTATTCCCACCGTGTTCATTAGAACTTTGGATTAGATTACAGTTATTAGTGTACATACACCTTTACACTCGTACCTTCTATTTCCATTCAGTCGTAGGAATGTATTATATAACATGTATTAAATAATTAACACATAACTAAATAATAGCTCTAGTTTTAGGGCTAGTTCTATATAGTGTTAATACTAAATAATTTAAATATAAAGTTATTATTTGCAAAATTGAAAGACAATGAACTTCTATTAAGGTAAAGTACAATTTAACAAATCTTGTTAAGATAATATTTACTATTTTATACTGATACACTACTATATAAAATATATTGGCTGGTTTGCAACCAAATATTTTACAGCGAGGTTTAGAGACTAAAAAAGAATTTTATTTTTCGTTACTGAAAGAAACAATAATATGAATTACATTTTATTTATTAGGAACATTTTAGTTTAGTTAATACTTTGCTGTGACATTTCATGCTTTCATTACATGTAATTCTTTAAACCTTAATATAAATAGTTAATTCAATTTCTGTTTGTAGCGGATTCTACAACATGAGGAACAAAATTACGTTTTATAATTATAATTTAATAATATGTAATAGATTTGAATATGTGATAAATTCTAGGAGAAAAAGAATTGTATATAACATATACTCATATTTACCCATTTTCATTAAAAGCATGCAGCGTAAAATTTGCTAATAATTATACCTTTATACACATCATAAAACGTTCTTCTGCCATTTTAAAACCAACAAAGGGTTTTAAACGTTAAGCTGGTGACGGAATGTCATTTGAGTGCTATTCATATACTTTTGTGTTTGAAGAAGCGTATAAATAAAAGTTGAGTTTATAAATTAAAATTTAAATAGCATATAAAATACTGTATGCAATTATAATACAACAAAGAATAGACCATATTTACATATGTGTTATACTTTCCGCTGTATTTTTTAACTTAACGTTTATTTAATAAAATTTTTGAAGCATATTTTTTATGTTTGCCAACATTTAATGAGCTATACAGTTCCGATAATTTAAATAAAAAACGCTGCAGCAATTTAGAGGAAATTATTATAAGGGAAAATAATATATAAAGACTATATTGTATGCAATTAACATAGAATATAGTTTGCACAAAGGAAGGAAGCTCCGGAAAAATAACAGAGAAAACACGTGTATGAAAGTACTGTAATGGTCGAGCCTGTGGTTATATATTCAAATGTAAACACACGTTGCATACCTACCGCTTTGGTGATAAGAGACCTTAGCGATAATAAATGTAACACAATTTTAATTAGGTAAAATCCTCCATATAATAGTACACTGTACTTACAGTGAAATGGAAATTCATAGTTATTATTAAATAAAACTAGTATTCAATTAGTGTTACAATGTTGATACAAAAATTAAGAATATTGGCGTAACATTTAATGTATTAAAAGTTATATTTAAAACTCGTAAGAATTTAATTATAACAAAGACATGGGTTTTCAGTATCTGTTCGACAGATCTGAGAATACAATTTATTAATGAACAAACAATATACACAAATAATTTATAGATTACATTCTCACTGTTTCATAAATTGCGTAAAAAAATTACAGGACGATAATCGCATTATGCCGAGCATCTGCGGAACAATGGCAGTTATAGGAAAAGGGATTTATGCGATAGAAGAGAAGGAAAAATCTCTTAATATTCCGTAACCTTTAAGTATGTGTAAAGTCATATAGTATATTTACTTCAAATACTACAGTTGGAATGTGGAATGTCATCGTGGGAATAAGGATAAAATTAACCTTTTGAAATAACTATCAAATATTAAAATAAATAAACAATTTCTCAACACCTATGTCATTTTAATCATTAATAAGACAATATTTTTACTTTTAGTAAAACAAGACTTTAATGACATTGGTTAAAAAATGCAATGGGAGACTAGGTTATTTTGTAATTTATTTTACAAAATGTTTCACAGAAGCCAAATAAAACATAATTACAAGGCACGTTTAAGCTAATCTGTAAAATAAAAGCTGTAAAATTACAGGTCCAAAAATAGCATATTAGTGTCTGTTATGAACTAACGATCTCTGTTAGGAACGCTTTACACATTTTAATTACGATTACAAAATTGTTTAAAAAAGATATATACCTGATGAAACAATAAGAAAGCCAAATTACCTGGTATACATTTTATTTCATATTTTTATATAGGTGTCTCTGATCTTGAAATAAAAAATGTTCGTTTTTTTAGCTCCTTCGTCGTCGACTTTTCTTCGATCTCTTCAGACGAACTTGGCTCCAGTTTCCAGGAGTCAAGTATATAACATATCAGATCCAAAACGCTCCATTAAAAGAGAGGTAAACTGGTGCTAAAATCATTAGCATATAATGATAAAATGATAATTATATTATGATAAAGTGGTTTCACGTGCAGCTCGTGAACCAGCTTACAATGTCTCTCATTATTAAACTGAACTAACCGACATAGAGCTTACTTCAATTGTCATGTTACAAGTAGAATATGTGATTTACCTGGAAGGTATGTACAAACGTCAAAAGCATATGCCAAGAATATTTCTCGGATCAGTCATTTCTCAGTCACAGAGGGGACCTATATGTTCAAATGCCTTTTGCACACAAAAAAGAATCTCCTTTCTCTGCGTGACGCCATCAATAATCATAACGGTCTTCCACCAATAATCTTTACGGTACGCCTTAAATAACCATTACAGTACGCCCTCAATAACCATCATGGTATGCCCTCAATAACAATCGGTAGGCCCTCATTCTGCCTAATTATGAGATCTGTAGTGTACACAAGTAAAAACAGTTTGTCTGTCAAAGATTATCCCTTTAAAATAAATATTTTATGTTTATAATAAATGACTGCATTTTAAATATATAATATAAGAAAATCTTGATAAATATCATTAATGTTACTAATATTATATGTATACTTATGACATCCATAATTAATAATTACATAATAAAATACTGAAAATATAAAAATTTATATGGAGTATAGATACACCTACAGCAGTATAAATAGATTACTGTAAATTACCCGTGATATAAAGTAAAGTACATTAAATATTTATAATATTATTTCAAACATAGTATAATGAACAAACATCGATTAATTAATTAAACACCTTGCATATTAAATACATCCAGATGTTGACTTTAAATATTATGTAACTCAATTCTGATTTATAAATTAATAATTTTAATTAGTAAAAAAGAATTTATTTTGCGGTTTAATGAACACATGAAAAATATACTTTAAATATAATTTCAAGAATAGATGGGAAATTGATCGAAAAGTTTCATGAGCTTTTGATGTATACATTAAAGTTATTGAAACTTCGTAGAGATCGAGTAACCTGACTATTAATTATCTTTATACCTCTAAAGGTATATAGATAATTATATAGCTTATTTTTTAAATTGCTCGTTTACATGTAATAGCCCTCTAAACTATAAATCTCTAAAACTCCCTCTAATGCTCTCTTTTCTAAAATTTACTTTCAATCAGTACGAAGTGTGGGATATCCCACTGCTCAAATAGCATTTTCAATATCGTTTTTAGGTGGAATAGGAATTATGACAGGCTTTTATAGTGTAGTATGTGTACATTTGACGTTACTACCAAGCCTATAGCAAATCCATTAAATTCGTGTATGGTTAATACTCTTAGTATTAGACGAGAATTTTATATAAATTTTAACTCATTTCATTTGTTTTACGTAACATACATACTCTAGCTTATGAATTGTCTAGTTTACTATGCTTAAATCACAGTCATAAACAATTAGGTATATTGGTTTTAAATAGTTTTTAATACCAGAAGTTATCTCTAAGGACATGTAAAAATTGTATCCGTATATGATAATTATTACCTTAGAAGTTAGGTACAAAATATATATTTATTTATGTCAGATCAGCTGTGTTTGAGGAATAAAAGGGTAAAACGTAATTTAGGAACAATGTTTAATTAGTGAAAGCGGGCTGGTTATTAGGGAAGCGGGAAATGATTTCTTACTGACGTTAATAAAAACTCTTTCATGAAATTTTTTCAATTTTTATCAATGAATTAATAATCACCATCTTTCAAAAAGTTTGTTAACTTTCAAGCAGTTCATTTAGAAGTTATTTTAATACTAATAATGAAACTTTCGTTTAATTATTTGGTAGGTCCTTACGTGTCTTGTAAGAATAGTATAATTTATGTAGGAACATTATTAACAACATTATTTTAACTGTTTACTCAAATATCACTATAAATGTAGGTAAATGAAACTAATTGTGGTCAGGTTTGAATACTTAATCTAGAAGCTTATACTACGTAGGGTACTTCATACCACACGACCACATTCTCCTGTGTTTGAACAGTCTAACATAGAGCAATACATTAAACTGTAACACTAATAAATATCGTATGGCAAACATCCCGAAAATTATTTTGCCCTATTTAAAATACATGGTGTGCTCAAAATTTTTGGTTAAAAGTTCAAATATATTATGTTTCAAATAGGAAGATATGTCACGTAGCACAATATTAAATCTCATAAGGAACGTTGAACAGTTATTTAAAAATATTTTTTAAATTGTTAAGTGTTTGTTAAAAAGAAGGGCCGTTTTGACACTGTTTTTGTTTTTTTTGTTATAGTACTTGTGTCTAAGTTTTCGATTGTAAATGTTTGTATTATACAATTACAATAGAAAATTTTCAAACGGTATCACGTATGAGATTTCTTGTAGTACATTAAATTAAAGTGTATTGGAAAATAATATATAGTTTTTTAATTTAAACTTTACTTGTATCTAATCAGGTTTACTAGTTATTTATAAAAACTGCATTTTAGTATGAATTAATTATTATTCTTAGTAATTACTAAAATTAAAATAATAATTAATCATTGATAAGTATGAAAACCAGATTTTATGTTCAAACAATTTTCTTTTCTAGCTTTCGCTATCTATATTGATAATTTGTTTGTCAGGGTTTAAGGAGCCGAAATACATACATTACGTTGTAATCAATAATAAAACATGTTACAATAAAGTAAAATTTGTAAGAAAAATATAATTTATAGACCTTAAAAAAAGAAAAGTAGTGTGTTTCCAGTATTTATATGTTCTAAGTGCTTTTCAATAGTTGGTGTTATTAATTTAATTTAATAAAAATTGCAAATAAGGCTCAATTAATTATATACACTGTATAGGTAGAAAATAAATTTAACCAAATTTTTTTGCGTCATACAACAAGTTTTACCCCTTAAGACTATTATGTCAGAAGGATTTTCGAAGCGAAAGTGGTTAAAAAATAGACCCATGTTTACTATTTTCGTTGTCGACCTTGTGTTAGTATAGTTTGAGTTTTATACCAAATGTAAACACTCCAATCCCTGTGCTATTTTTAAACTTGAGTTGTTTAAATATGGAACTATATATAACACATACAAGCTCCGAAGTCAAGTCCATTATTTTCTGCAAAACTACGCTACTAAATAGAAATTACATTAGCCAGCGATAAATGTATTGATTTTGAATTGAATTTCTGAATGTATTACTTCAATATAATGATAATAACTTACGTATACACATTTAATTTTATATAAATAAATATAAAATATAACAATTATGTGTGTGTGTGTTTGTGTGCTTTAAAAATATATGTAATAATATTTAGTTTCAAGCTATGTTCAAAAATTCTAGAACCTAGGGTTTCTTTAAACTTCTTTAACATCCAATAATATGTAAAGAGCCAACGTATGTTGTAAACATAAAAGTAATATCGTTACGTTTTTATATTTTATATTAAAATATCATGTGTATTATAATATACTTCCTTTCCTTATAATTATTTCTAATTTTTCTGTGTTTTTCTTGTTGCCAACATGGTTAACTATATAATCAATATAACCAGAGTCACAGTTTAGCGAACAGAAATTAACACTTCATATAAAACGAGTCTATCATTTTTAATACTAATTTAGATGTAGTGGAATGTACGTTGTTTAGGTGACCTCGATAGTAATCATGTGTAAACATATTAAACATACGTGTCATTATATCCAGAAACTAATTTTAATGCCAAAAGCCTAAATATTAGTTTACGATCTAAGTTTTATACAGCTTTTTAAATTATTTATCGCACTCTTCAGGGTAAAAACTTTGTTAGATAATAATTTGATTCTTTATCTTATATGTATCTCGCCCTCCTGATAAACTGACTTTCAACATACGCCAGCATCTAATTACGAGTGCATAAGTGTTAAGAATAGACATTATTTATATTCCGAAGATAAATTTGAACCTATAAAGACTGAGGTCACCTAGGGCTCATTACTTAAATATTTATGACCTCTTCTTTCTAAATACACAATTGTACACGTACAAAGAGTATGTTTCTTAATGTGACCTATCCACAGCAAATGTATTTCAAATAGATAAATATTAAACATACCTAATACTACTCCGTTGATACAAAATTGTAAATATTTTCTGTAAATGATTTTTAGTCAATTATACTTTGTACTCGTAGCTTAATTTTTATCATTGAAATATCAACATCTGAGCATTCGAAAAGGATACGTGTAATAAATTAGTTTTATTAAAGCCTATATTTGGATAAATTCTTGAAACATTTTACAGTTAAATTTTTTCCTTTGTGTACAAATTAAGGAAATAAACTCAAATTATCAAGTGTAATAAAATATGCTAGAGTAATTAAAAACAAATTATTGATACTTTCAAAAATAAAGTGTTTTTATCGGCTTGCGTAATAAATTATACACAATAAATGCTCCTTTTAAAGTCTTTAATTTAAAGTAAACCGTGTTCCAAGAGTAACAGATTAAAAAGTTGAAGAGTGTCATTAAAACTTATCGAAATTGAAATATCAAAGTTCCCTATAACGAGAGGACAACCTCAGCGGCTTGATGTAATAATTTAAGATACCTGGCCAAAACCAATTGAACGTTTATCTCTTTATGTATATCTCTTTAAATTTTAGTGAATTCATACTTATACACTCATCGATTATAATAATCATTCATTAAAATCACTCTTAAGTTCAACAATGAATTTACCTTACCCACTGTATTCTTATGGTTGTATACTTTGACAAATGTTCCCATTCATAAATTTAAATGTAATATTAACTTCTTCTAAGATTTAAAGTTTATTTTGAATGAAGAAAATTCACTCTAACATCTGTCACTTTATAGGGCATGTGTGTAATTATGCATATATTAGATAACTTCGTTTTAAGACATACAGAATTTGAAAGAACAAAAATTCAATATTATTATGGAATATTACAGATGTAAGAATAGAAGTACCTTAAAGTGGTAAATATTATAATTTATTGTTCGCCTTGAAGTACCCACTTAGTTTTACTAGTGTTTTAACTTAGAAAAGTAACTGAAGAATTGCAGTTTAAAATGATAATGAAACGAAAAAAGTATAGTACTTAAAATTAACTTGTTTAAATAATATTTAGATACAAAGGAAATACAAACGATCTTTATTTATTTATATATTTTACTGGTTACATCCGTAGGGTCTCTACGAGGTAATAAATTCATTAAAGTAAATTTAATTATTATTTTGTATAAAGTAAACATTGTTTTATTGCATATCGAGAGTACCAAAAGAAAAGTAATTCCAATAAGACTTGATACTGTTTGATTAGTTCTTATGAAGTCAGTTGTAGTTTAATACTGAAGGTAGGTATTAACAAAACTTTATTTTTAATAATTCGTGAAAAATATTGTCCACTTAGATTAAGACTGATGTAGCATAAAGATCCATGTGTGAGAAACCACCTATTACATTACGGAGACTCTTATCCAGTTACTTAACAATCAAAAACTCTCTACGGTACTTTAGGTTGAATTTTTCAGGCAACATAGTTCAATCTACGTTATAATTAATTCAAACAGTTGAATCACCTACAAAGAATTAGTAGAGTTGAAGCGTCTACATCAAGCAATAAGGCAGCCACAACCCTAATATTTACCAAAAGTCGAGGAATGATGTCGGCTAGGGAATGTTTGAGCAGTTCCCCCACTCACAACATATTCATTATATAAATTGATTTCGCAACTTCGCTCTCAAAATAAGCTTTCATTAGGAGTGTGCTTACATTTATAGAGTACCTGTGGACGAAAATCGATTATTGTATAATTTAAATGCTAAAACTTAATCACTTAAATCAAATGTTAAAATTGTAATTTATATACCAAATATATGAGTGATTACACTGGTTACAAACCAATAGGGTACCATGCAAACTACAAATGTATTACTACAAGCAGTAAGAGATCCAGGTCTTCTGTAACTCATGAAATATCCATTCTGACAATAGCTATGAATATAGTATTTGTTGTCTAGTTATTCCTTCATGGATTTTTTATTGCAATGTCAAGGAGTATCGCGGGAGGCTTCGTGCTTGCTCCACGCAGATAATATACTAGACCATATTTTGGAGACCTACTACCCTAATACCGAGGTTTGCCTCTTTAAATTTTAAAATACATGTGAGGTTTTTCAACGAAACACCACTTTCTATGTTAATTCGTTCGATATCAAGCATACTGCTAAATAAACTCTGATCAAATAGGTGGGATTGAACAATCATACAATTTATTTATATGAGACTCCGTTCATTTAATTAGATTCTTAAAGGTAATTGCACTAAGAGACAAATCATAACATTGTGTAAAATTATAAACTATAACTGATCAATACATTGTAAAGAAACCCTTATTTTAATTGGTTAAGCAATACTACATGATTTTTAACCAATGGGTGGAACCCAATCTGGTGGCTGAAGCGTTTAGTTCATTTTATTCCAGTGTCGGTCAACCAATGTCTACAGGCAGTAGTATTGGGTCGTCGCACGGAGTTGTACAGCCGGAAATGATCAGTAAAACACTCTTCATTTTTCCTACCTCAGAAGAAGAGGTGATGAGGGAAATTAGATCTCTAAAGCCTAAAAGTTCTGCTGGACCTGATGAAATCTCTCCAAAGCTATTGAAGCATGTCGCTGATGCAATAGTCAAACCTCTTACGTATCTTATAAATCTGTCATTCAACCTGGGTCAGTTCCCTTCATCACTAAAAAATGCAATTATAAGACCAGTTCATAAAAGGGGACAGAAGGACGACTGTAACAACTATAGGCCCATCTCGCTCACTTCCACATTGTCTAAGGTATTTGAGCGCATATTCCTAACAAGACTCCTGTCATTCATGAATTCAAACCAAGTGTTTTCTTTGAACCAGTTTGGGTTTATGAAGAATAGATCGACATCTGATGCCATGCATTGTTTGGTTTCTTCTGTGGTTCAGTCCCTGGATTCTGGCTTGAAAAGTACTGGGATCTTTTTCGACTTGTCAAAAGCATTTGACATGATTGATCATGACATCCTGTTACGTAGGCTGTCTTGTCTTGGACTAAGGGGTGTCGCTCATTCGTGGATTTCTAGCTATCTTGGTGGAAGAGGTCAATTGGTTCAAGTACCTTATGTGGATGGCAGTGGCTGTCTAACATCGGTTCAGTCGTCACAGGCATTGGTCTCTAGGGGAGTTCCCCAGGGGTCGGTGCTTGGTCCCATTCTCTTCCTTCTTTATGTGAATGAGCTACCCAAACAGGTCACTAGAGGAAAAGTCTGCCTTTTTGCAGACGACACTACCTTTTCAATTTCAGCTCGTCATCACAATGAACTTGAGGTTGCTATTTATGAGGAGACAGGTGCTTTAATGCAGTGGTTTCAGGAGAACCGCTTACTCTTAAACAGTGAAAAAACTAAAGTCGTTGATTTTAAGATTGCGGGCTCTGTCAGTGATGATAACAGAATGTTTCAAATTGGGGATGATACAATCGAACCATGTCTTAACATTAAGTTTCTTGGGATCATCGTTGACAGAAATCTTAATTTTGCTCAGCAAGTTGATGCGGTCTGTAAAAGGATTAGCTCGGGAATCTTTGTGTTGAGGCGCCTGTCCGCTTTCGCTGGTACCGATGTCTTACTAGCTGCTTATTATGGCATTGTGTATCCTTCTTTATCATATGCCATTGAAATTTGGGGCTTTGAGTGCACAAGGACCAAAGTATTATTCAAGCTTCAAAAGAAAGCAATTAGAATAATATTTGGAAAATCATGGCGTTCTTCTTGCAAACCTCTTTTTACTGACAACAACATATTAACTTTTCCATCCATTTACATTCTACATGTTGTCAAGTATGTCCATAGAAACTTACCTTTGTTCAAGTCTGACACTCTTCCACACATCTACGATCTCCGGGAATCGGGAAAAATCTCTGTTCCTAGGCATAAAACTGCTTTTTATGAACACCACCTTAAATATAATGGGATCAGGCTTTACAATGCACTACCGGGGGAGCTCAAGTCAGAGAATAATTTCAATTCTTTCGGAAACGGGGTAAAGAAAATTCTATTACAGCGGTGTTGTTACAGCATCGGGGATTTCTTGTCCTGATGACGAATTGAATGTAAATAGGTATGGGAACGAGCTAGTTGTAGATAGCTCTTTTCTTATTGTAACCCATAGAAATGTGCAATGTGATAATCATATGTAATTACTGTTGTACTGGATTACTTCGTTTATTTTTGGTTGACACTATTGTATGGTTGAAAAACTGTAAAAATAAAGATTTTTGAGTTTGAGTTTGAGTTTGAGTTTTAGGCTATGAATGTGGATCGCAGATAAAATTTCCTTTAAGCAACAATTGAGCTGCTGAATTGTCAGTAGCAGAACATTTGTATTGTCGAAAAGGCTCCCTTGAGACAATGTCACTGGCAGCTTGTCTATTTTGGCAAGAATTATTTGGGCTTGATAAATCTTATATTTTACGGTGTGTAACTTTTCGTAAAGCTGCGTTACATTTGTACTGATCCAGTAACTTTTCAATATATTGTGATATATACGGATAGTACGATGCCACTGAGTTGTCTAAAGGGGGAGGAGAAATTTTCCTTCAATAATAGGCTCATCAAAGTCCCATTGATATACAATGATTATGCACCATGTCATCACTTACCGATGTCTATGTAAAAATTTAGTTTGATGGAAAATTTAAACTTTTACTTGTGAAATCTATCTCAACATATTTTATGGATAGTTAAAAACATGTGTTCCTATTTCACATGTTATATTGCTATTTTACTTTTTATTTCTTTTTAATTTGAATAATTTAGTACGTTTACAAAGTTATTTATTATGCGATTAACACGTTGCCATCATGATTGCCTATAAAATAATATAAAGATATTCCCTAACGGCCTGAACATCCCAAATAGAGACATTCACTATTATTTTTATCCACGTTTCCTAATCGAAGCTAAATATTATATATTTCATAAGTGATTGTGCTGATGACATTTGGAGATACACTGTAATTTATAGTATTAACTGGTACTTTATTGACGAAAAACTGAGATGTGCTGTTTCGTATGACAGTGAAACCTTCGTTAACGTGTGTACAACAACCAATTTCATCCTTTATTTTCTAATTTGTAAGCCCAATTTTATATATTTCCATTGCTACCCAACCTAGCCCTCTTTCTTTAATAATCTGATGTATTTACTCTTTACGAGTCTGTTTTAATTGCCTCATACCGATAATTTATTATAATTTGATACATTATCTATAAAAAACCATTACATGGTTTTTGATATATGTAATGTTGTTAGAAACTGTTTAAGAAAGAAATTCTACTAAATTTTGTTTCTTACAGCTAACATGCTGATTATTACTTTAAGCTAACAGGCTTGGTGCGTAGGGAAAACGCTGTTGAGTAATACAAATACCATTAAAACTCACATTCTATTGACAAAATGTATATAATTTACTATTAGTCCTATGTTTAACCGTAATATACTCTATTTTTTATGCTGCTGGTCGTATGTAAAACAATCAACGGAGTATCTAAAGGAAGGTGACAAATACTTCAAACTTTCATTCAACAATACTTTCATACACGCATGTTTTACAACTATGTCTATTTTTTATGGTAAGAATCATAGTTTGAAAAGTGGATTTTTTATTGCTCGTTTAACTGTTAAAACCAAAGCAATATCAATCTTCTGTGACTAAGTAAATTGTACATACCAAGTTTCCAGTCTCTATAGCTTTTATCTTAAGAACTATCGTACAGAAGGTCAAATAAATGGACAGACGCTCGGGTGACGCTCACTAAAACAAAGAGAATGTAACTCAGAAAAATATGTTAAGTTAAATTCGAAGTAGTAACGTTTTATTCATACCACGTATTTAATAAAGTTTTCGTTGTGTCATATGTCTCCAGTTTACAGCCATCTCCTTCAGGTGATATTAATGTTGTATTTACGGCCTCGCTCCGTGTTATCTTTCATTTTCCTATCTCTGAACACCGTCGTTTTTCATACCTTGCCTTTTTGCTCTTAGTCAAAGTTTGTTCAAGTTACTTTGATGTACATCTATTCTTCCCGATAAATCATATAGATTTCAATCAGGCTTTATTTCTTGAACTAAATGTGGTAAATATCAGTATAAATTGTACTGGTAGGAAATTTTAGAGATATTACAAAACATTTTAACACTAGTTGTTATGAAACGGGAGATATATTACTTATTTTACTATAAAACCCCTATAATACCATGAGTGGGTATGATTGATATTTTAGTGGTGATGTAGTAAACTGATTATTTTAATCTGTATAATTTCCTACGATTAGAATTGATACCTCTAACAATAATATGTTAAATCACTACATGAATGATTCAAGTTTTTCGGTATATATAATTTATCCGATTTATATGATACTATATTTGCTTGAGTATTGAATCACCTTGAGTTAACAATATATAAAGCAAGAAAATTAAATTATATTATAAAATTTATTTGTAAAGGGCAAATTCCGCCCAGTTCATTAAATGAGACAGCAAACCGGCAGATAGGAGGAACTATATATATTGGGTGAGAATATTACAGAATGCAGTATATTAAAAGGAATTTTTTATTTTCCATTGAATTAGCATAATATCGTAAAATATACAGCTATAGCATACTCATTATCTAACATTTTAGCATTAGTTACTTGAAATATATCACAATGTACACTTATAACAATAAATTATGGTTGAAACAGGAAACTTAAACTATATATTACAATTAGTTTGTGATTTGCTTTAAAACATATAGTAAACAGTAGTTAGAATATTCAAAAGTTATATTCTTGGCAAATCACTTAAAGAGCTAAAATATTTGCACCTAGTAAAACCGAATATCTCGTCAGTATTTTTGCAGTGTTTCTGGTCTACGGCAATAAATACGAAGAGTCACTACAAAGAATTCTTGCACATAAGTGCACGATCCACCACTTTAGTGTACCATAGCTTTATAGCGTCAGTGTGAACGTGTAGCTTTATGAATAGTTGACTAATTATACTGAATGTTAATATACAAATTTTTTTGTTTTTATTATGATGACCCTAAATAGTCTCGAACTCATAAGATTTAAGTAGATACTGGTGGAAATTAAAACTGCACCCTTTTAGAAATATTCAGGTTTATTAAATCAATTCAAATGTCAATTATTAACCTTGTATTCCACCAAAACAATGTTTTGAACAATAGGTTAAAATTACTACTTCCTTAGGCAAGGCACTTTCGATTTAATATTGGCTCACTGTCCTCTAAATACGTGAGTATAAAATATAAAAAATAAAATAATAATCTTGAATAAATCTGAATGAAATAAATTAAATAGGCTTCTTCTCAAAACTAATAAAATAATAATAATAAACTTCTTTCAAATTAAATTCTCAAACAAAACTAAACAGTTCTCAACAGGAATTTTTCACAAGTTCCTACAGGATATGGTGCAGCACCTGCAGCTCTAAATTTTTACTACAATACTTAGAATTTCAATTAAATTTTACGTTCGACTTTAATAAATTACTCCTTTACAATTCATATATATATATATATATATATATATATATATATATATATATATATATATATTATAGTCCTCACTCAACAGAATTTGATCGTTAATTTCAAAATTTCAATTCCAATTTTAAATTAATTCACTTCTTAATTTTGCAAATTTCAAATTTAGAAAAATTTAATAATTCAGTCAAAGTACTTAGCTCTTTGGTCGTGAAGGTCTTGGAGTTCGGTATTAATATAATTTATACCGACGGATCCTACGCCCGACACTAGTTTTAAACTCGCACTAAAATGACTTTACTCTCTCGCTTCTCAACTCGTAATGGTAGCAGAACGTGGTTTCTCGGCCTGCACCGACTACGCTCCTGTTCCTGCAGGTCTGTTTAAATCTCTCCCAACGCAGGTTGGCCGCCTAACTAAGATAGAGTCCACTGTAAACTATTGTTTAGCATTCACTGCCATCAAGTCAGGTCTAGACCAGATTCCAAGCGCGTTGTGCCTGCCGCTGGATTACAATATAAATTTACTTTTTTATTCCCTATCCATTTACAATTCTAAAATAAATTTTTATTTATTAAATTTTTATTTTTATTTAAAGTATACCATGTAATTGGTATACACACCCCCCCTTAAAGCGCTTGGTATCTGCCAAGTTTAATACTTAAATCTAAGAAATTTATCTCACATCCTTTAGAAATTGTATTTCCACCTAGCTTTAACATGCATCATAAAATCTACAAAACCTTTTTTTTTTAATTGTTTAGGTGGATTCAATGGATATGGTCTAAGTTTTACGGGTTCATGATCTTTAACTTTTAATTTATACTCATAATCTAGAGTTTTACCAATTTTGTCGGTAAATACCGTTGGAAATTCCTTTATAATTTTTATTATTTCATTGCTGGCCTCTTCGCATCCTATTTTATAAGTGTGATTGGTGTTCATACACGCTACTGTCATATTTTGCACAAATTTTATACACTTCTCTACATTAAAGTCAAATCGACAACAATTATTTTTCAAGTCTATTAACAAACCAGAATGTTTTATTAAGTTCGCTCCTAAAATTGCCTTTTGGGCTAAGTCCTTCACTATAAGAAATTCCACTTTCCAGGTGAACCTATCTATTTTAATTTTTATACTTACACTGCCGATTACGGACATTTTTTTATTTTCAGCACTCATACATGTCAGGTTAGATAACTGGTAACACTTTACAATCTTATTCTCTAATAATAGTTTATACAGTCTATCACTTATTATATTTATACTACTACCAGTATCTAATAATACATTTAATGATATATTCTTGCCAAAATCTATTTCTAAGCTGGGCAATGAAATGACATTGTCCGAATTTTCCTTTTGCCAAGTATGATTTAATTTAGCAGATAATTCATGTGAAATTTTGTTGGACACAATTTTAGGTAACCGGGAAAGTTCGCCCTTCCTTAACTCATTGTTCGAACTTTCCCTACTAACTAGTTTTTTGACTCCTGTACATTACGACCTACATTTTCGGGGTTAATAGCTGGAGTGTGGTTTACAATAGGTCGCCGCTGGTTTACAACAGGTTTCCTGTTTAGCTCCCGGCACTGATAAGCATAATGACCAGGTATATTACATTTATAACAAGTTATTGTTTCTTGCCTCGCCCTGATGCTGTTAACCGGTACATTATACTTCCTAATCACATTCAAATTATTCCCTGTTTTCCTCACGTTTCAGCATAACCTACATTATTCGCCCTTATACACATCTCATCCAGTTCGGAATATGTGCTCGGATTTCCCATAAACACTAGTTTATTTCTGGTTTCAGGATTAATTCCCACCTTAATTAATTCCACAACATCCCTTTCATTTATATTACAACAAAGTACTTCTACTGATTCCTTAATGTCTATAATGTAGTTGGATAAGCTTTCATTATATCTTTGGGGACGGTGCACCTTTTCAAATTTCAAAAGTTCACGCTGATGATAAGGCACGAAATAATTCAATAATATTTCAAGCATTAATTTGACCGTGACATTGTCCTGTTTTATTTCCAATAGTTTCGACAAAAGAGCTCCCTGACTATGTGAAATCGCAATCTCCATAATATCCTCTTCCGTACATCTAGTTTCCTTTTTAAGTTTCAAGATTATTTTAAAGAATTCTAATAATTCTTGAACATTTAATCCATCGCAGATTTTTAACTCCTTCAAATAACGCTCAATGGGGTTCGGTAGTTTATTATAACTTAAATGTGGCCGTCCCGAAACAAACACATCATCTCTCATATTTAGACCAGACTTATCTTTCACTTCCGGTTTACCAGCCTCTTCCAGCTCACCTTCTATTTCCAGATTGGAATCAGATAACTTGCGCACCAAGCTATCAGATGTTTCCTTGTCAATTTTTAGGTTTTTTATTTTTAACAACAATTCACTTAATATACTATTCCGGTTTTCAACATGTTTAGCTATATCCTTCTCTTCGATTTTAAACAATTTACTTAAGTTAGTCAGACGGCGCTGCCAATGATTTATTTTTGTTTCACACCTAACTATGTCCAATGTTAGTCCCTGTTCAATGGATTCCTCCAGTCTAGTTCCTAATAGTTGGGTTTCTAACTTAATTTTATCCCATTCCTCCTTGAAAGCGACCTTTCCACTCAGGTTCAAATAATTACTATTTACATCAAAACTTATTAACTGCCGTAACTTTTTCCTTAAATCTATCACCTTAAGACTAGGAGACACTTCCACACCTCTTAACCTAATTTCATAGTCCAATTCCTCCTTGGTTAACAAGTCCACCTTAAGTGCCATTTTAAAAGTTTAATATTAAACACTTTATAATTTTCCAGTATCCAAGCCACTTATTAATTTACAACCACTAAGTTCAATTTTATTAAGGTTCACCAGAATATAGCAGAGTCGCGCACTTATTTGTATACTGAATGTAATTGGTATACTAATCTATAAAACTGTATAATAATATTTAATATATATACATATACATACATATATATATATATATATATATATATATATATATAATTATTGTAATTATTATATCATTATACGACTATTATAACAATTTTCAAAAGGAATGTAGTTATATATTAGGAGAATATTGTTTTAAATAGACATCTTTATGTTTTAATGTAATTAAGTTAACATTAACCAATATAAGCTCCATGTACAACATGCAAAGATATGCTATGAAAATTGTTAGGTTCAAAATACTGCGTCGTTTGTTAAAAAGAAAGAAACTCCCTCGTAACATGTAAAGATATGCCATGAAAATTGTTAACTTCAAAATACTACGTCGTTTGTTAAAAGGAAAGAAACTCCCACGTAACAGGTAAAGATGTGCTATGAAATTTGGTAACTTCAAAATACTACGTCGTTTGTTAAAAGGAAAGAAACTCCCACGTAACATGCAAAGATAGGCAACGAAAACTGTTAACTCCAAAATACTACGTCGTTTGTTAAAAGGAAAGACTATATATATATATACTTTAAAGACATATTCCATTTTAAAATATCTGCTAACGATATAAATATATTTCAGGTAACACAGAGGAATATCATGTCGAAGGAATATATGCAAATAATATTCTAAATATTATAATAAACGCAATAAAAGTAAAATAATCTCCAGATATATAAATATCTTAATGCTTACAAAATTATATACTTACACATCAAATTATATTATTAATTATTGAATAATAACGTAGTTTTTAGTTAAAGAAAACTATATGAGGCGATTTATTACAAAAATATCTAATCGGCCGTAACATATTTTAAAAGAAATTTTCTGGATTTCTATTATTTTGTGGAATACAACATTTTGTATTTTCTTTGTAACTCTTAATGCATTGTTAGATAGACAAAATAAGGTTTCTTAAACTATACAATGGACAATTTATTCCATTAATTAAGTACATCCATTTCAATTTTGGATTATTAGAATCATGTATCACAGAGCTTACTAAATCTTACATTCTAATGTGTAGTTCTCTCCAGGAAAATCGTATACAGGAAGCAAGAATATGTCTGGAGGAGACGTGATATGAAATATGGTAGCGATATTTGTTCAGGTTTGACGCCAAAGGTACAGGAAATTAGTGAGCACAGCAAACATAAGGTGGCGCACAGGAGTCTGTTTATTAATGATAAAATGTTGGAAAACTATGGTATCACATGAAATTCACCATGATTGTAACTTTCGACTTGCTTGAGATGAGGCATTCAATTTCTACTAATTAGAATTATTGAAACTAATTTAAGTCATTTATGAGTTATATTACGTCTATTTCAAATTTTTATAAAATATTTATATTTTATTTTTCATGGTTCTATCTTAAAATGTCAAAACATTCTTCATTTGACCTCTGCTTTTAACGTTGTTTTATTTTACTAAAGACCTGTTTCTTTTTAGAATATTCTCTTCTTTGGGAAGTCAAAAATAACTCTTTTTGGAAAGTTACACAAATATATTAACTATAAATAACTATACAGCAAAACTTTAGGACTTGTTTAAAAATTTTTTTATCATTCATTATCTAATTGTTTTGTTACTATACATAAGAATATAATAAACAAATATTTCTGTTCTTTGATCTCAAAGTCGATCTTGATATAGATATATCATTAAAAAAAGAGTGAATTAATTGGAATGCATATTTGGAATTTATAGATTCACATCTCTACCTTACTTATATTCTTACTTGTAAATAAAACTATTTCAATATATAATGTAACTCTTGTATAAATAGATAAGGGGCTTTATTTGAATATACAGTCACACCATTACGTCAGTAGCAATATATTCTGAACAGATGAAAAAGGTACTTTAAAATTCAGTAGCAAGAGGGAAAGTATATTACTCATTTAGAAATAATTTTTAAATCATCTCAATCATTGCAGTGGAGCGAGCAAATATGAATACCTGCCAACCAAAATATGAAATCCATTCCTCTTCCCAGTCAGCTGTTTTAAACTGTTCCGCGTAACAACTACATACATAATTCATAATTATTACTATAAGTTTAATTTTAAATGAACACAAAAACAAATATATGAAGAAACCTTCTTTCTGATAAAAATTATACTGTAGAAATAATACTTTTAAGGTGAGAAGAATATATTTAACGAACATTTTGTGCTTAGCTCTATTGCACCTGTCACTTAGTGCAGCGTCTGAATTTTGACACTAGTATAGACTTTACTCCTTATGTCTGGAACCCACGATCGGCTGATCGGATTAATAAAAGTACAACACTCTTTGTCTATATAATACTGGTTGGCTGTTTATTAAACCAAAGACAGCTCTTTTGTAGTCATTGTTTCTCTGATATCGAAACTATGCAAATAGCACGATTTGAACGTCTTCGTTGTTGACTTTTGGTTATAAATTATTACAATTAATAAAATTGTGAAATAAAACAGATTTTTTATATTTTGGCAGAAGTTTTATTGTGTACATTATATTTATTAAATAATTTCTAAATATATTATGAAAGTAATGCGTAAATATACAGATGATGCCCCTTTATGTTGTTGAAATAGAGACATTAAACAAGGTTCGAGTTATACAAGCAGTGTACTGGCTCTTGCTCATAACATAAACTGTTACTACGGTCTGTCCCATGTCTATCTTTGTTTATATCGAACTTTTAATATGAATGAAAGCAAGTATTCTGCAGTTAACTGTAAGAATACATTTTTAAAAGTACTTCCTGTGTGTACTGTTTATTTAATAAGATCAAAACTTGGGAAATGTTGTGATTTTATACGAAAATATTCTAATATTCGCTGAAAACGTCAGCACAATCTTAATTCATTATGTTTAGTTCTGCATAAGAAACATTCTCGTGAACATAGCATGTTCATAATATATGAATTAAAATAATACAATAATTTAATACTGTTCGGTTTAAAATCTGAATAAAATATTAAATGTGCAATGAGTATTATAACTTAATGTAGACATCAAATAAGAAAGAAGTAGTTAGAAGAGTTTAACATTTTAGCTATACATAACTACCCTCAGATTGTACCTATCATAATTTTGTATTAACTATCGATTAAGACTAATGCCTATACAACACAAATTATCTGGATTTATTGTCATATCCTCCAGCTGTACATACTAGGTGGAATGTAACCCCAGAAAAATGTTCATTCGAACAAGCAAAATTACAAAACCGTAAAAATATACAAGTAGTTAGACTGGCGTTTTTTTTAATCTGTGTGGTATATAACGGAATATACAATTTCAGGACGAAAATTGTGTGGTCGTTTAAAATATCGTATTTTATATTGCACAACACTACTTCCGAACGTTTGTTTCGGGGATTATTATATTTTAAACATTAAACTGATCAATAAATAAATTAAATTAAAATTTTAAATTATTGTTTCGGGATGAAAACGTATAACCAAGAATTAATAGTTTCCAGCCTTACTTATACGAACTTGTTATTAGTTTGATTTCATTATTGGAAAGTACTAAAGCAAGCATATGAAAATAAGTGTTTTAAGCTGTGTTTCAAACAACTGGTTTCAATTTCATTCCTTAAGATAATTGATATTAGTTTTATTTAAAAGGTAACAAAGTGTGATTATTTTTCGGTTTGATGGGAGGAAAACAATGATTGAGATGATGTGGTTTTTATGATAATCAAAGTTACTTCATTTAATGAACGGAAGGATATACTACGCAAATAAAATCTGTATCTTGACAATAATATCAGTGCAAAATCGTTAAGTTAACGAAAGAGCAAGTGGAATAAAAAGTAGAAAATACGGACAATGTTAACTGTTGTTCTGGGAAATAATACGAGGTTCTAATAGTAGTGAATCTAAATGCGGACATGCCTTAAGGACAATCTCTTTAGAGCTTAAAAGGTTTACAAGGAAAGTTTTTCCTGATAATCCTAGAGATAGGTATTGGAATTGCATACTAGAACTAAGAAGGTTTGTGGTTATATAAGCTATTTAGAAGTGGCATCTAAGAGTGCTACGAAGCTTACAAACTTCTACGAACCAGTTGAGGCTTCCAAGGAACAAGCAATATCTTATAGCCAAAGGTTTGTGAGGGACCAGCCTATAAATTTTGTTTGTACAAGTCTTATCTACATACTATTTAGTAAGTAATTTACAAACCATACCTTTAACAATTAAAACAATCTATTTAACCTTCAATCACTTCATTAACCTATTACAATAAGTATGATCATATTATAAGTTACTTATATATTAATATTTGGAAATAAAATTACCAAATTTACAAAACTACAATCGTGCAGTGACCTAAGAATTGTTGAATATTTGTTTCTGAAAAAATATTGAAACAAATTCATTTAAAATCAATGTAACATTATATTATTTAATTTAATTCCTAAACATATTTATTTTTAGTTTTTATGATTAAATGGTTATTGAAAGAAAAATTTAATTCGGCTATTGCCATTTATACAAATGTAATTAGTCAATAAAAAAAGTCGATTGACAGGTATTTGTCTTCCGATCATATCTTAGTTTGGTTATTTAAACGCATATGTGATAGATACGGCCAAATACAAAAAAAATCATAAAAAGTAAGGGATCAGCGTAGTAAAGGTAGCAAATTCACCCGGCAAGTGGAAGATCCAGGTTCGAGTCCCAGTGGAGCAAGTTCTATTTGTAATTCAATGTTTATTGAAATATATATATATATATATATATATATATATATATATATATATATAGGAATAATATGCAACAATTTTATTTGTATGAATAAATATGTGATTTAAAAAGCCTCTGATCATATTTATTTCATTACTTATTTAATTCAAGAGGTATGTAAAAAAACTACATATAGAATCAACAATAAAAGAATACTCCATGGGTTTACAATCACCTGTTTGATGGAAATACAACCATACGAAAACAACTATCTGTCTTAGTTGTCGTTCATTTTTATTTTTATACTTTTTATTTATTTTAATTTTTAAACTAATGGCTGCGTAGGAAAAGTTAAATTTAATTATAATCGTAACTTCTTCCTTTATTGTTTATGTAGTAAACACAAATCCCGCACGAAGAAAGATAATCTCCGGAAAGGATTAAGCCGCACACCTGCCTCCAGCAATCTTACTTGAGGTTAAAACTACTAAGGTTAATTATTTGGAAGAACGACAACTAAACATAGTATTTTCCATCATGCTGTGCTTAATGCTACAATATGCACATGCTTTTGATGTGCTTATGCTGTATGATATTATTGGTTACTCAACCAATGTATATATTTAAACTGTTTTAGTTTTATAATATTAATATCCCTAAACTTCTTAAACTTGATAATTATGGCTTATTTAAATTTTCGATTGAGAATAAGAAGGGCTAAAATTAATTAAACTATTTGCATTCCAATAACATTATATGCATTAGGAATAAATGCATGTTAATACCATATCTAGAGGAGTAGACACATAAGCAGTGACTTAAAAATACTAGTTCCAGTAGCCTAAAATGTAACAAAGCATTGCATAATACTAAAGTTAAGACAGAATTACTGATAGTTGAATTAAGTGTAATTATGGCATTATGTTTTGAAACGTGATTACTGTGTTATATAAGCAATTGTCAGCGTGTTGGACCAGTCATTTACCAACATTAGAATAAAATACTTCTAATCTTATTAAACAACGAGAAAAATACTCCTATTTCCAATTTTCTTTCATATCATAAATGTTTTGCAAGTCACTTAACAGTTAAATACCTATTGAATATGGACACTCGTGCATTTTTGTGTATAATAGAGACTATAAAGACATTCAATAATATGCTGATTTAAATTTAGTTACTATTCGAAAGTATCATAAAAGTAATAAAATATTATCAAAAATGTTAATTTTCACCTATTTCAAACGTATTTTGTTTCAATTAATGTACTAAAACAGGATTCTTTTAATATTTTTCGGTTTTTATTATTATCCAATAATATTGTTTTATAATTATTTAATATTATATTTTAAATATTTTTTATTATTATCGAGTTGGCACTCCATTTCAATTAAAAGCGTGTTCGTGAATTGGGAGCAGAGAGACTTTTATACAACCGAGACAGATATTGTGTACTGATACAGTCTTAAAAATATTTATTTCTTAAAAAATCCCAAGGGATCTGTAATTAACTCACATTACAGTTGAAAACCTGTTACCCCACCGAATTCAATCCTACTCGAAATTGTTAAAAAAATTTTTAGTAAGCACCATTGCAGGGAGAATGCCTGTGTACTTCTTGTAGTAATGTAAGTTGAAATGCAACAAATATTTCAATTGGCTGGTAAAGCTTAAGGCAATGAATTAAAACAGAGTTTTTTATGTGCTGGTCAATACCTATTTTAAAATTTGGAACAAAATGTAAACATCTTTTTAAAATTGTAAGTTCTAAATTAATAGCTCTAGTTTTAATTCTAATTCCAAGCTGTAAGAATCTAAATTAATTTCTTATAACACGTATGGAGTTTAAACACAGTTATTTCTTTACGAGGTGTGTAGCTCAGATAACAATATTGTCTTTAATTATAAGGCCATTACTTTATATTTAAGTATGAATCTTTAAGTAACCAAGAACAAATAATTAAAAAATAATAGCGTAAGACATGAGGTAATACATTAGTATTAAATGTACATAGATTACACAATGAACTTTGGTAGAAAACTTATCAATATTGCCGCGATAGTTATAGATGTATTATGTCCTACTCTCTCTTCTATTACTAATATGGTATTTGTTTCATAGAAAAAACAAATTTCCCTAATTTTAAATCCTGTGATTATAAAAGTAATCAGTTAATTTATTAAAGTGCTTTCAAAAATGCTTAATAATTGCAATACAACTTTTTTTAACAAATGCTATTGAGACATTCCACTGAACGTTAACATACGTTCAGGAACAAGAATTGTTTTGTAATATTCACGAAAAAAAATATATTTTGTGTAAAGCCCCATTATTTATTGATAAATATAAGTAAGTAATAACTCCTTCTGCTGTTCACTTACATATTGTATAACGAGCTGTACAAACGGTAAAAATAAGGTAAATCTTTTAAATATATAGTGGGTTTACCTGTTAAAACTTGTTCTCTGACTTCTTCTTACTACTGTTACACATAAACTAAGTAAACATATGAAATAAAAACTAATAACAATTTTTATTATACAATGTAAAAGTGAAAACAGTTCAATACCGCGTTTAAAATTTAGATTTATAGTTTTTAGTTGTAGATCTGCGGATTTGCATAGAATATGAAGTTATTTTTAAAAACTATTATTTAGGATTTCTTTAAAAATACATATATACATTTTATAAAATTTATTCACCCGGCAAGTGAGAGATCCGGGTTCGACTCCCGGCGGAGCAAGTACTTTTTGCGATTCAATGTTTATTGAAATTAAATAAGGCTATTGCCATTTACACAATTTAACGTAAATAAAAAAGGTCATTTGGCAGGTATTTGGTCTTCCGGTCATATGTTAGTTTGCTTATTTAAACACATATGTGACAGATACGGCCAAATAAAAAATAATTGAATCGGAAAAAGTAAGCGCTCTGTAGTGTAATGGTAGCACATTCACCCGGCAAGTGAGAGATCCGGGTTCGACTCCCGGCGAAGCAAGTACTTTTTGCGATTCAATGTTTATTGAAATTAAATAAGGCTATTGCCATTTACACAATTTAACGTAAATAAAAAAGGTCATTTGGCAGGTATTTGGTCTTCCGGTCATATGTTAGTTTGCTTATTTAAACACATATGTGACAGATACGGCCAAATAAAAAATAATTGAATCGGAAAAAGTAAGCGCTCTGTAGTGTAATGGTAGCACATTCACCCGGCAAGTGAGAGATCCGGGTTCGACTCCCGGCGGAGCAAGTACTTTTTGCGATTCAATGTTTATTGAAATTAAATAAGGCTATTGCCATTTACACAATTTAACGTAAATAAAAAAAGTAATTTGACAGGTATTTGGTCTTCCGATCATATGTTACTTTGCTTATTTAAACACATATGTGACAGATACGGCCAAATGCAAAATAATTGAATCGGAAAAAGTGAGCGCTCTGTGGTGTAATGGTAGCACATTCACCCGGCAAGTGAGTGATCCGGGTTCGACTCCCGGCGGAGCAAGTACTTTTTGCGATTCAATGTTTATTGAAATTAAATAAGGCTATTGCCATTTACACAATTTAACGTAAATAAAAAAAGTAATTTGACAGGTATTTGGTCTTCCGATCATATGTTACTTTGCTTATTTAAACACATATGTGACAGATACGGCCAAATGCAAAATAATTGAATCGGAAAAAGTGAGCGCTCTGTGGTGTAATGGTAGCACATTCACCCGGCAAGTGAGTGATCCGGGTTCGACTCCCGGCGGAGCAAGTACTTTTTGCGATTCAATGTTTATTGAAATTAAATAAGGCTATTGCCATTTACACAATTTATCGTAAATAAATAAAAGTCATTTGACAGGTATTTGGTCTTCCGATCATATGTTAGTTTGCTTATTTAAACACATATGTGACAGATACGGCCAAATACAAAATAATTGACTCGGAAAAATTAAGCGCTCTGTGGTGTAATGGTAGCACATTGTTACCTTACCCAGGAAACAATATGGTGGCTAGCTCAGAGATGGGTCGGGGTCGGTGGTCCTAGAGGGTCTAGCACTTATACTGGAATGGTCTTTAGGGCGCCACCTCATTTGCAAGATACACACACAGGGGGAGAATGAGGAAACTATCCCTGACGCCGGAAGAAGATGAAATGTCCTTTGAGTTAGAGAAGTAAAGGAATATTATTCTCAGTCCGCTGTTGGGTCGGGAGGGTAAGGCCGGCTTTTACACAGTATTACTAAGATCAGGTCTAGGTCGACCCCATGGACCCTACCTACTGTATAACTTATAATCAATACTAAAGTTAAACTACCCAGTACACAACTAGTCTCAGCTCTTCATTAACATTGACAGATTATTAATAATATCGATTGCTTGGATTAAAATGATCGAATGTTAATATCTACAATCTGTGGTGCAAGTCAACACAATTCTGGTAACTGAACGAGCAGAGAGGATTAATCAATGAGGCACCTGTTTCGATAATTTGATTTTAATTTAATGCCAAGGCAATAGAAAGTAAAAGCCACTCAATAAATACACACAAAAGAAATCACATGCATCAGGGGTTCATGCCCTAATAAATATAAACACAATATATATATCTATTGTTCATGCAAAATAACAGTAAACCTTGCTAAATTAATGAGAACAGTTCGCTCAAGCAAAAAAAAAAGAGCTATACCCTAACAATGAAGCTATAAATAAATATACTTTTCAAACAAATAGGCTCTAACTATGTTAAATGATAGGATGTACTAGTTTGCTCGAGCAATATAAATCTAGCCAATACATAGATAATTAGTGGTGGCCACCGAAAAATAATAAATAGGACACATATATCTTAACAGAGAATAAATAGAACAATTATTAATACATGTTTAAAATGAAAATATTATAGACTATGGAAACAGCCAATATACTATTCAGCTTAGTTCATATAACTTCACTCTGGAAGTGGCAAATACTGAGTCTTCTGTGTCCCACACAAAGGAATAGTGGTCACCGATACGGTCGAAAGTTATAATTAAGAGTTAGACTTATCGGTTGAAGTCTGATAAGGTCCGTCCTGGGGCGATAGTGGCATGTCACGGCCATCCAGGTGTGAAGAGACGATGCCGGCCGACCGGGATGCAAGGGAACACGTCACAGCCAAACTTGTGTCGTCGACCAGAACCCTTAAACATTAATTCCTCATTCCTAATTAAACTATACCATTTAAGGACAACAATTAATCCTGAATTCAGTAATAACATAATTTGTTTGCCAGAAATAATGCAGGTACTACATTGGTAAGGCTTTAAAGCACAGTGCCAAGGACACTTAAACGTGAATAGTAATATATTGAACATTGTGAAACAGGTTTATATACATAATATAAGTCAAGTTAATAATAATAAAATTGACCATTACTAGTAATACGTTGAATGCCATTCTCAAGCCAGTTAATAGTTTCAGCCAATTGAGTAGGCCACAACACCTTGAGAAGTGAGTGAATTGAATGGTGATTTTAATTTCAAACAAGAATAAATCATATTAAGCTACTCAGTTATCGTACATATCAACTTACACCAAGTAATGGCAGGGTTTTGAGATAAACATATTTTATAACAAGTATCCAAGATTCAATATACATGCAGGGAGACATTCATTTGTAAATAATATGATTGTACTTTATATAAATAGTAGAAACTAGAAATAGCTTGAATAAATAGTAAAATAACTTTTAACAAGTAACAAGTATTGATAGGTTACACATCAAACAAATTGGTTCAGCGTTAAGTAATTTTAACAGGACCATTCTTATAGGATAAACATTACGATTAATAAACATAGTTTACATGGTAACAATGATTTGGAATCTCTAAATTTGTAATATATAAGATTGAACATAATTAATTTTCCTATACCAGCCGGCCTTAGTCCTGAATGTAATGAAGTTTGACATCATGTTAATCGGTTGATTGCAAGATAACTCTCGGGATAATTGATTCCTTAGATGTAGCAGAATTTATATATTGCACTGTTCTTACCTCAGAGTCCAAGAAAATCCTCGAAATAATTACAAGACGACGAGAAGACCTGAGGGTGGCAAACGATGATCCTCGAACTTCAACTTTTCTTCACAACGTGGTCCTTGCTCGTTAACGACTGTTGCGTGCATCACGGCTGATAATAGCGCCATCTAGGTCAAGCTTGGCTACTGGGTCAATCTACGGATTTTTAGATTCGCCGTTAAGTGGAGAGCGGCAATATCTGACCATTTTCGCTAATCATTACAGGGCGCGCACCGCAACTGATTAATTCTAAACGGGGTGATCAGTCCCGTTTCCGAGTGCAGATAAGGCCTATGATGGCGAATCGTTACAACATTCACCCGGCAAGTGAGAGATCCGGGTTCGACTCCCGGCGGAGCAAGTACTTTTTGCGATTCAATGTTTATTGAAATTAAATAAGGCTATTGCCATTTACACAATTTATCGTAAATAAATAAAAGTCATTTGACAGGTATTTGGTCTTCCGATCATATGTTAGTTTGCTTATTTAAACACATATGTGACAGATACGGCCAAATACAAAATAATTGAATCGGAAAAAGTAAGCGCTCTGTGGTGTAATGGTAGCACATTCACCCGGCAAGTGAGAGATCCGGGTTCGACTCCCGGCGGAGCAAGTACTTTTTGCGATTCAATGTTTATTGAAATTAAATAAGGCTATTGCCATTTACACAATTTAACGCGCACACACACACACACACACACACACACACACACACACACACACACACACACACACACACACACACACACACACACACACACACACACACACACACACACACACACACACACACATATATATATATATATATATATATATTACATAAATAGATAGGAATGGGCATAACCGATAAGACTAATGAGTTACTTAGTTGACCGAGCCCTTTGAATATTCGCCACGGTCAATACCATTTACCTATTCACCCAATTTATTCACTTTTCTTCAACTTTCAGGTTAACTAAAAACTGTATCAAAAGAATGTTCTAAATATTTACTATTGTTATTGAAATTATGTATTGTATTAACCTATAGTAATAACAGAAAATATTTTAAAATCACTCCAAATTAATAATTTCACTGTTGTATGTAACCAGAAACTGAGAACTTTTGACACATTACATCTTACTCCTTTATGAGTTAATGTCACATTAAATATGGTCCACACAGATTATCTAATGTCAGAGTCCCAGCCACTAAGAAGAAATATATATTAAACGGCGTAATCAGGTTAATGTTAATCTGAAGAATTTTTATTGTACTATACCATTTTACTGCTGCATTTCTTATAAAAGACAATTAAAAATAAAAAAAAAAAACAGCTCTATAATTTAAAACTTTTAAGGGTTTTGCTCACAATCCTTTCCACGAATGAAATTGACAAAGGCTATAGTGGGTTGACCCATAAAATAAGTATATGGGAAAACAGACTAATAGCGTAGTTTTGTAAATAATTATATAATTAATGAAGCGAGCTCTTCTATTTTTATTCGGATTACTTTTATTAATCTAAAATTTATTATGAAGTTAGCACCAAGGCTACTCTTGTTAAGGGTGTAGTAAATCAGGCATTAGTTATATATAGTATTTTCCAATTATCTAAAAAAATATTCCATTTTATATTTGCTATAACTTTATTACCACCAACTTGTTGGCACAGATAAAAGAACAGACTGAATTTCTTATAGCGGAAAGAGTTGGCTATTTTTGTTTCCTATACTTTTGCTGCACTAGATTGCAAAGTTTTCGGGATGGGATTCAGGTGGATTGTAGCAAAGCTCTAACTTTTACACCTTTCAACTGACTTTTGACACCTTGTCCACGATCCTTCTTAAATACTCATTCCTCTGACAGTCAACCTGTTTCTGCATCTCGAGATTACGGTCACATATACTCGTATCGCACAAAGATACATGTTTACAATTTATAGAAGGGGTCAGGTGTTTTATATACCTATATAATATATATATATATATATATATATATATATATATATATATGTGTGTGTGTGTGTGTGTGTGTGTGTGTGTGTGTGTGTGTGTGTGTGTGTGTGTGTGTGTGTGTGCGTGCGTGTGTGTGTGTGTGTGTGTGTGAGTTTTACTTAAAGACATATCATGTACTCAATATGTTTTATAGAAGTCTGCTGACCCGATAGACATTGTCCAGAATAAATGACCTCAGTATATAATGAAACTTGCAAAACTAACTCCATTATATTAAACTAAATGCAGTCACTTGTAAGAAGGGATTCTCAGCAGTAGATCTCATTTGCATTTAAAGTGTATGGAGTGGAAACCGTTGCACAATTATCTAGTTAAATAACAAACCCAAGCAATGAACTAGTAACATGTGGTCTAGTTATCGTAGCCACAAATATGTAACTCTTGTATTTAGTGCAGTGTAAAATGAAACGAAAACTGTCAATAAATATATGGAATTAATATATTATATGCTCTGAAAGCGTGAAATTATTTATACGTGAATTATAACGATATTTGCTGCACGAATTTGCACAACTTTCTTTTTAATTTTCTCAATTATATTTTAAGATATTGTTATATAAGGCACAAATTAAGCTCAACATTTAATTTAAAAACCCTAGTTACGAAAATATTATATGATGTATAGTATGTTTAACAAGAATAGCTTATCGAAATGAGTTATTAAAAAAAATATGTCAAGCATTACATGTTTTATGATTATGATGTATTGAATAACTTTCGCTATAGCGCCAAGCAATATTTCTCTTTACACTGGATGATTTAGATAACCAGTAAATTGTAATGACAAAATCCAAAGGTCCTCTTTCATCGTGCATACACAGTATGCAGCTCTGGTTGCTGCTTCTGTAACTCATAAAGAATCACGTACCAGACCATGACTAATGGTCACAATTCTACCTCTGCACAGTTCTGACGTGAGGGATTATAAAGGTATGAATATAGAGAAGTCACTTTGGTTTTATGTAAACCAACAGGATTTTTTGTGTCCTGATACAGCTAGTAAGTTATATAAAATATGTGTCATTTTCAATCATGTCAATAGCCTCCGATATTTATTTACTTTATTTGTGTAGTCTATTTTATTACAGATCAGTGACCAGTATACCGGATAATATTCTGTTGCAGTACTGTGAGTTGAACTGGGAGTAGGAGAATACGAACTATACGTACGTTGTGAAGTACATGTCATCGAGCAAAGATTGATCACGTGACGAAACACGAATGGGGTGCAGTGCCATGTAGTATTCAGGTGGTCATGCTAGGAAATCGACGTAGATTCCTGCCCAAGACGTGGCAGCTACTGTTGGTTAATTAAATGTACCTTAAACAATATTAGACTGTATTATTTTTATCTCTTGGGTGGTTTTTAATCATGTAAATATAAATTAATTAAAAAAGCCGGAGGGGTTACCATAAGTTAGAGTTTGTCGACGTGCCCTTTATTTACATTTGTATAATCCATGTGTTTTGAACAGATTATTACAGATTTAGTTTGTTTGTCAATGTAACCGTAAAATGCACTTATTATATTTACTTATTATTAATTATCTTATAAATATATGTTCATCAATTTTGGCGAAAACTCAAACTAATCCCACACTAATTCTGAGCACAATACCGGTAAGAATTACTTTTAACACGCCTCATGAACGGCAATACCGTTTGTTATAGAACAGCAATTTTCACGCTTTCGTTTCGGTTGACGCATCCAGATTTGAAGTAATGGCCAGTCAAAGGAAAATTATATATAAAATGAGTAGGAATGCCGTGTGTACTGTTATTACTGTCTCAGATCCACTGATATTAATCTTGTGCAAGCCAATTGATCTACAGTAATTTATTGGTCTAATTATTTTAAAAGCTTCATAAACCGACTTATACCTCATTACCTCATTTTCTGAAAATCATTAGCGTATTATTCTAAAACTTTTATTTCACTCATATTTTAACGTTTAAAAACAGTAAAGTATATATTTGTTCTTCTCAGTTTCCAAAAGCATAAAGCTCTTACTCATATCTTTAACTTATACAAGCTTTTATCTATTTTGAATTAAAATGTTAGATTCAATTTTTTAAGTCTAGGAATAAATTTTAATTTACTTTAAAAAATTTAAAACATATCTTCTAACTATTTGAAACCATTGAAAAACAGAATTAATTATTGAGACATTATTAAACTGAATAAAAAATTTAAAGCGATTTTTTTCAATAATGTTAAAACATATTAGATTTAGAATAAATGTTATGTTAAAAAAATGTCTTTATTGCTATATTGAAGCTATTTGAAAAGAATTTAATGAAATATAAACTTCAAAATTGAATATATACTTTCTAATATAAACTCTTCTGGTCGTTTTTCACATTATAATGTTGCAGGTTAAGCTAAATGTCCCAATATTTCATTAACAAATCCGAATTAACTTCATCTCATTTTATTGCTAACTCACTGGATTATGTCGTATGACCAAACTCCACCATATCCTGTGTTATATAGTTTGTTCTTCTTCTACATCCAAGTCATTAAGAATAACATAAGTGTTTATTTTTATTTTGAATATCCTTGTAACCAACAGGGCTGTCCATATGACTGATAAAACGGAGTGTCTTTTTGACATACATAAAATGAGAGTCTCAATAGACAAAAGTGTAAAATATTTAATCGTGAGGTAGTTATATAGCAGAGTTAGAGTTTTACCACACATTTTAGCTGTAAGTAGTAATTATGCATACTAACAGACAGACAAGGTATCGGGTTTTCTTCACAGAAACTCGCGGCAGTGGCTGAGAGTTTGCCAATTGTTATTCATCACTTGTTTTAGAATCATATTTAAGTGTCTACTAAATCATAAGTTAGATAGAGCAAACTACATTAGTACATGGGAGTGCTGCAATCCTGCTGAGTGCGCTTCTATGTCGCACTATCGCCAGAGTACCTATTTATCGAAGTGATTACTAATACTGTACACTAAAAGGTTTACTAATTTACCAAAAACTGTCAATTAAATATTTTGACAATAAACTAAAAGTAACCAAATGCTGTATTTTATCCTTTAATTTAATGGATATTCATCTTTACTACATCATATTTTCAACAGAAATTTTGTCCAAAAATTTACTTATTTTAAATACATACACCTACTACGTTCTAATTAAAAAATATTCATTCACAGTCTTATAAAACATGGAGTTTGCTTAAAAACACTACAATTTCTGAGTTGAACAGTTTTTTTAATTACTGATGAGCAGAGAGATTTTCTAGATAGTAAAAGTGGAAATTGGTTTATAAATATATCTTTTGCTATAATTTTAGTAAATGCCTCAAGTATAAAAGTCTAGGCTGGTAGTATAATGCAGATGCCAAAGTTTTTAATGTGCCTGGACTTTTGTACAGATAAGACAAAGACATTATTTAAAATATAATTAAAGCATAAAACATTTTTCGATATTAATAACTAGTTATTCTTTGTTCATTATGGATTAGCCTTTTTACAAAAAGGATTGAATGGCAATTTAATCATGAGTCTGGAGACACCATACACATAAAATCTACGGTTCAGTATTTATTTTATAATTAAGCAAATTCAGGAATGTACGTCTTGAATAAATATGGAACTACCAATACTAATAAAAAGAAATAATACTAGAGCATAAAGCAATTTAAAATTGTTGAAATAAAAAGAAGATTTTGAGATGCATTCTATAAGTTTAGTAAAAATTGTTAGATTTTAAGTCGCTGAGATTGTATACTTGTTAAAACAACTGTTATGTGTCAAATTCGAAAAGTTTTAATAACACTCTTGAACTTTCCAAACTGTGCTCTTGGATCAGTGTTTGCATTACATTAAAGGCTTTAAATAGAAGCTTTATTCGGCCAATTTTATTATGTATATAGGGGAAGCACATCATTTACCATGATATTTACCATACCACCTTTTAATAAATCTGTTTATGTGAAACGATATTATTTAGAGGTTTGTTAGATAAGAACTAATTAATTATATAATGTAATTTATGTTTCTGAAGCAATCGGAAGAAAACATTTCTAAAATTGGCCATTATTTAATTAGTAATAGTTTAAAGACACAAAAAATCATAAAAGTCATATTTCAGTGGTTTATTACTTATTTTGTATATTATAAATTGGATCATATACTTGTTCCCCTTGTTAAATTTACTGAAAAACCTGTACACTAGTCATGAGGCTATAAATATAATTTTTATAATATAAATATAATATAAATTATGCATATTTATTGTAATATATATTATAATAAATCTCGAATTTATGTTATGTAGTTTAGGAAAAGTACCAGGAAACAATAAATGTGAAACCAAAACCTGAAGCATTCGAGTCTTTATTTTTACACTGCAATGTTTCATATAAAATCACTTTCATAATTTTTTTCGAGTATAAATATTTATTTCAATAATTTGTTTTTATTTTTGTAATGTCACACTGCACAAGTTTTGAAGAAAAATAAAACGTAGAAAGTTCAATCTTATAATTTCTGTTCTTCAGCTAATTCTTGATTTGTATAACAGAAGACAATGTTTCAAATGAACAATATTTAAAATATATGTAAATGCAAGCAATATCATTTACAAAATGTCGAGTTGGACTCATCGTCAATCACATATTCTACAGGGTTGAGGTATGCGATTTCCAAACACAGAATTTACAGAACTTTCAGAGCACTACAAGATAAATTCCCTGCATTCAGGAAAATAAAATGTACTGTTTCAAATGAAAATGTGTTAACCTTCACAATCAAGCCCAAATAAAACGGCTAAATATAGCAATGTAATGTTTTAAAATATGTACATTCAATATGTCTTTATCATTTTATTTATTTATGACTTCGAGGAATTAGATCTTGTAATTAAAATATTAGAAATAATGATATAATTTAAAGTTATTCTTTAACAATTTCCTTGTAAAAACATGTTACTTATTCAAATAGACTATTATTGCAATATATATAGTAAACAGTTTTTTGGCCTATAGGTGATGCTAAAGCTGTGTTTTAATCCTAGTGGAATTGAAATATACATTTTTATGGAAATGACATTCAAACAGCTGTGACCCTCATGTTTTTAAAACTGAAAATCTTACTGATTCCGAAATCCGACTGTAACATATTAAACGTTACATTTTTAGGCAACGGATTGGTTTGAGATAAAACTTACAAAATAAACAATTTAATTGTTAAATTACAGAAATATTTACTGGTTTTGCTTAATATTACCTGTGATTTTAAACTTGTGTAGACGTATTTTTCAGAGAACACTAAGTAACTAGAGTTATAAATACCACTAATTTAGAATTTCTGTTTGAATTAAAACTTTTACTTGAAATTTAATATAGATTTTAGGGCAAGTAAGTTTAGGGCTGATCAGTTATCAGTAAAAGCAGTCTGGCTGATTTATTTAGTATACATGATTTTAATTATTGTAATAACATTCCATAAGATTATATCAATTCGTATATTTTTGGTGTAATATAATAAAAATATTCTAAAAGTTTATTTCCTATTATACACGGTATGAAAAACCGTACATTACATATTTGTTACATTTTTTAAACAATAAACTACGTTAGGCAACTAGGAATATGGTATAAGATGTTTTTTTGTCAAAGTGATTTAAAGAATGCATAATGTAAAAATAAATTAATAGTATCTTAGGTAACTGGATATGGAATTATATTTTTGTTTACATGATATATAGTGTTATTCGCAAAATAAATTAATTTGTCACCCTATGTTTTATTCACTACGTTTCACAAATTGAATTTCACATCTTGAGTACTTGGCACTAATTAAAAATGTTAACGTGTATTTGATGTTGTTATCACCGCAGTTCTAATCAACGAAATAGCGTCGCAAAACTATGTCGTAAAGTTGCAGTACAGTTACGACATAATGCAGTTAAATAAGCTAAAACAGTACACCACAATTAAACTAAACTGTACACAGCTTTATTCAAGATATTATGTGCGATCTTACAAGTTTGATATCCCAGGAAATAACTTTACCAATGGTTGATAGGGAATACTTGCAACACATTTTAAATTATAAATAATAATTGCTTGAAATAACTGGGACCATTGTTGTGGGGAAAATAAAGGTTTTCATAAAATTAACCCTCTAATGCAAACGTATGTATATCTTATCACTAATGAAATATCCAAAATATAATAATTTACTCTATCATGGACTAATCATAAACAAAACTTAGCTCAAAAAATATAAGCCACGTTAAATTTAAATAGACTCTTGAAAAAGCAAACCCATCACGATAAAACAGTAATTCAAAGTCGTCAAAATGCTATTAATGGTGAATCATGATATGAACATAAATGTAGAGGAACAATCGCATGTTAGTTTTGGTCGGTGAGGCATGACTGACTAAAGGCGCACGTATATGAAAAAGATTAGAACATTTTTATATTTAAGATTTGAATTTTATGCTCGTTTACGATAACAACCTTAAAATAATAAACCTTGTATAGTAAACCATAGTGGACGAATATAAAGTAAAGTTATAAATATAACAAATACCGAGTGTTTTAAAATGAATATAGGAAATGTTTAGTATTTATTATATCAAAGTTAAAATGATAATTAATATGTGAAATTAAAAACAACTCAAATAGTTATAACTACAAACTTAAAAGTGTTTACTGTGAGCTTCATTCCTCGCATGACACATATGAAATTGATAGATCAGTTCCTCCCAAACTTTAATCAGTGTTCTAGATTAATTGTTGCAACATCTGTTTTAATTCTGTTCCTTACGTTTCATAGGTTAGCTGGTAGCGGAAGTACAAACACACAATTCTTTGAAAATCCCCAAAGATAGAAATATCATGGCTTCAGATTGGGTGAACGTGGAGGCCATGCGAAACAAGCTCTGTCATTAGGCCACTTGACAACCAATCGCGTACTGAGTTATGCCAGTGAGGTGGTATACCATCTTGCTGCTAAATGAGTTCATCTTCTTGCAATTGAGGAAATAGCCATATTTTTAGAACATCAAGATAAAAAATACCTGTTATAGCTTCTCCTTCAATAAAGAAAGGCCCAAACATGTTCAGACTTGATATGGCACACAAAACATTGAATTTAGGAAAGTATCGCTGCATTTTTACCAACTCGTGAGGGTTTTCTGAGCTCCAAAATACATAAAAATACGCAAATCGTGAGTGTTCACATGTACACAGTTCTCCCGCGTTAAAAGTACAAGACATAATTCCGTTATCCTAACCAACATGTTGTATTGCAAATATACAACTTCATTAATCATTTTTCAATGAACAATACATCAAATTAAATTGCGACACATCGCAATAATACCGATATAAAAATTATCTACTTAAATCTAATTTTCGATAGAAAAAGTTTTATTAAAAATATTATTGAAAAAATACTAGTGACTAGTCGTTTTATATTTGAGAATATTTTGACGTTCATAGGCAGTAGTCTTTTGATAGATTTAGAGATCCATAAAGGGACTGGTCGTAAAAGACACGTACTGAAATTGATTCTTTGGTACATTTATATAAAATCTATTTTTGGTTAAAAAGAAAGTATTTGGTCCGATATAATGTAATTTTCGTGCCATTTAATAATCTACCATTCAACATCAACTTTAGGGAATTTTGTTTGTGGTTCTGTAAGCTACCAGTTGTTTAAAGAAACCGTCAGAAAGGAGCTTTTAACAAGCCCTTCCACAACACGCAGGACTGTCCAGTGTAATCTGGTTTTGATTGGTTCTTAGATTGGAACAGAAATCTTCAGAGACTTGTTATATTTTAACGTAATTGGAAAGCGAAGCAGAAAGTAATGGTACAGTTTACAATATATATTTAGAACTTAAAATTAAAGTACAAGGCACAAAGACGTAAAACTGTACCTGTTCTTATACTCTAGTTCCTTTTTTTGTACTGAAACTGAGAGTAATACACTTTTGCCCTGGCATTTTACATGTTCATGTCATATAAATAAACTTTATGCATTTGGGAAATAAATTGCTCTTAAAATAGTGTGGTACCTGCAGCAAATATATAAAAATGGTGAATTATGTACTCACGAATAATTGTAAAGACTACGTTTTACTAAATATATCAGTACCCTACAACGCACACGTAAAAGGTTCGAACTACTAAACACGAAGACGACTAACCGTTATATGTGGTTAACCACAATAATTTTCCTGCAATGTTACAAGAACTGAATTACTGAAAGACTGAATTACTGACGGTTTTTTTAGAAAACTACAAAGTTTGACCATATTTGATTGTTTATTATTGAGTATTATTTAAAAAGCACAATTTTGATTTTATAGCACTTTTAAAACACACTCTTGATAAAACACCATGAGCCACAGGTTTTTCTAACCCTCAGTCAAATCCAATAGATATACATGAACAATTATTAAACTCCACATTGGCTATAAACAAACTAACTGATACAACGTCGTATTGAATGACCCGATAGATTATAACAAAAATATCAACATCTCATTCACATAAAATTACATGGTAAGATGTCATGATTGTAAAATTCGAGCATTTTATTTTAATCTGAGCATTTATTACAGTCTCTCCCATACACGAAATAAGATTTCTTGTGTTTGTGTAAATGAGCCTGTATAAATGATACCTTACGAATGGGTTAACTTAGAGGGTTTAAATTTGATTCAAATTCCTACCTCGACTATCTCTAAACCAACATTTATATTAATAAAATATCAGTCACAGGGAATCGCTCGCCGAGCCTTGATACCTTTGTGAGGCAACCCCGAAACCTTGCACAGTGACTCAAAGTCTGGCGTGCTTAGTTCGTATGCTAGCAGAGGACATTAAAATAAAATCTATAAAATAACAGAAAAAACAGATTGTTTTGTTTATTTACTTAGTAAAAACTTTAAGCTAATATTAAAATATTATTTTAATGAAATTTATTGAAAAAGTACATTAAAGATATCTAATAAACGAAATCTGTACGGCAATCTTAGATTTATTAGTAACTAATGTGACACATCTGTCTTTTCAATATTAACCATATACTAGTTCAAGGCTAATGAAAAAGACAGACATAGGAGGAATATTACGGGAAATATTAGTAATATTTACACAAAATAAGGAAAACTTCGATTTTATAGCCCAATAGATTCGTACACACACGTACTCTCGTTCCTTGTGATTAGTACGAGACAGTGTACTCTCTATAATCCCCATTAATCATACACATATTTCTGGTATATATTGATAATTTATTAAATGCGGCTGAAAACTAATCCATCTACCTTATATTCAAATTTTTTAAAGCACTATGTGCTATGTGTATCAACACTCCTTTTACCATTTCTAAAATTAAAACCAAACATTCTTAGGAATATATCCACATTTATTAGTAAAAGTGTACAGTGAATATAGAGCATGAGGTTCTCAAATTAAAGCTTTTTATGTTTTATCTTTTATATTTTTTAGTTTTCCGTATATAAAGATATAAATTGTAACTTAAGCAATACTTAAACTAGTTAATAACATTAGGTAGTATAAACCATTATGCTGGTTTATAAAGTGAATGCAATAACTACAACCACACACAATCACACAAAAGGTTTAAACATCCTGCCAATACAATCAATTTAGTGGTTTAAAATATGTCCAAAGTTTCATCCTTGCCCAAAAAAGAAGATAATCTCTAATTATTTTTATCAAATCTAAATTCACGATTATAATAAATATTTTACAAAATTATGACATTTCAATTTTTTATAATTATATGTTATTTTAAAATGTTTCAAAGTAAGGAAATCATATTTTTGATTTTTTACTATTTTATGTTAGTTTCTATAATTCATAGTTATTTAGTTATGTTAGGGAACAATTCCCACTTATTTGGCTGAAGGCCAATCCATAACAACATGATGAAGTAGTTCATTTTAAGTGCTAATTTAATGGATATAAGACCAATAATCCGTTACAATAATGACAATTAAAGTGTTATAATATTGTTTAGATATGTAATTATTAAGAAAATGTTGGGAAATAACTTGTATACAGCTTATTCAATATACTATTATGTAGGTTTAGTACATAATCTTATAACAAAAGGTTGATTAGATGTACATATTGATACTCTAACCACATTCAAGACCCAAGGATCAATTTGTCACTGCATTACCGTATTGCGGTCTATGCAAATGTAATTGTAAGCCAGTACCCTACACTCGATCCACATTTCGTGACAACCCTCGGCATTGCCTAGTATATTTTTCGAACAGGTAGAAAGGATGGATATAAATGAACAGCCATGTGATATTTATTCTGAGTGTCGTACATTTTATTTACCATTTACCTAGTATGCACTTTGTTAAAATAATTATATTACCATTTCTATATTATACCTAATTGTATATACATTTATAAACCTACCGTTGTATTTAGGATACATCTTTGATATATTCATTACGCTTTTTATTCAATGGACAATCAGTAATCTAATTAAAATCATGTGACCACAGTACATTTCTTTTAAAAATCTGTATTAATTGTTGTTTGTAACACCATTTCACAAACCATCTGTGGAATATCAAAAAGATTTCTTGAATAGTTTCCAACCCTTGGTGACAGGCATTTCGCAGTTATAGAGCGAATATTTAATTGAGCCACAATAGTATGGTATTTTAATTTGTATTCATTCGGCTAATTTAAATATGCAAAAATGCCATTTCAGAGTTTCTATAATTTCTTTTAATATAAGGTATTAGGAATGTCTTATAAACATCTAGAATAACCTGCAAGGATTGAGTTCATCACATAAACAATTTGCTAAAAAATGTATCTATTACTAGTGTTTTAAATATTTGTAGAACACGTGATATGCTTAAAAGTTTTTTTACATGGATTCTTTGAGACTGTCACTGCTACCTCTGTTGTTTCTGTAATTCTGTGACTCTAACAAGTAAATCTATCATCTATATAGATATTAAGAGTTTCGAGTATGCTTGTAGTACACTTGTGTTCTTAAAATTACTTGTAAGAGTATTAATCGTAAGTGAGATTTTGATATAAAATTATGTTTATTTCTTATTGTTACACAGATTTAATACCTATCTCTGTTTTAAACTACTCAACTTGGTTTTGATTAATTAAGCGCCAAACATCCAAATAGCCATGCAAATTATAAAGTTCATTTAATTTAATTCCACTACTTCTATCGGTGGGCTACGGATATGTGTTGAACGGGAGATAAACTTGTTTTGCCTTAACATGTTTATGTTTTCCACATGCTTTCAAAGTAGAGTGACAACTTTACCGAAACGTACACAAATCGTTGCATAAAAATCTAATCTGAATGATCAAAAGTTGACTTTAATTATAAGCCTGTTATGGGAAATTAAAAGGAAATATGAAAAGCAATAACATACATTTATATAAAATGAAAATATCGAAATTCGTCTCTAATCTAGAAGTGTTTTACAATAATATTTTTAACAGGTCAACCAGTTTACTTACATTATTTTTGACGCAAATATTGTTCCAAATTTCGTATGATCTGTATCCATCCCTGCTTCTGCAGACTTTCCTTGGTTATGAAATTGTTCAGATTAGGTTACTTATGCTAAAATTTAAAAGCTGTCAATTTTTACAAGATCTATTTAGACTCTGCTATGTCTACTTTAACATACTAAAAACTTCCAACGCTAAACAATCGTTGCAAAGAGACAACAGTATATTTTAAAATATCTGTGTAAAAATCTATGAACTACCAATTATTTTTTAAGAATACAACGTAAAATTGATAACTAACTCCATTATTTAATAGCAGTATTTAAAGCTTACTAAATTCTAAATCTAATTTCAGCATGGTTAATATTCATTCATATTCCATTTCAATACTAGTATCGTCCTAGAAAAAGTTAAATAAAGGATTAAAAATAAATTGATTAGATTTTTCCTAGCTAACAAAACATTAATGGAATGGAATAAAATACGTTTTTCTGTTGATTCTAATTATAAACTTTACTCAATTACATTGGGTATTACCTTAGATTCATATAAAAGATAAATTCAATACAGAGTTAAATACACATTCAGATTAAATACGTCAAAAATAATATCTTTTTTTTATAGCTTAAACTTAACAATAGCAAACGATAAAAACACTCATCCAACGGGATATGAAACAACAATAGATGCTGTGTTCACAAGATATTTAGCAAAATGTTTTTTCAGAATGTTTATTTCTTTTTATAAAACCATCATTTAAATATAAAAATATAATAACAAGGAAAAGAAAGGAATTTGTTTTTGAAATACAAAGTTTGAAATACAATACTAAAAATGATATTGGCCAAATGAGAGAAACTAATAAAACAGGTAATACAGAAAATGTATAAATATTTAAGACTTTAACATTTAATAATATAAATAATACGTATAAAAGTAATAGCAAATATAATCTATTTTATGTTTGAAATAATTGTCTCAAATTGTTACAAATTTTAAAATAACTATTTAATAACTTTTTCAAGATATATATTCACAGCTCATTATAAGAAGTAGTCATATCTTTCGGTCAGGTCCGCAACTGCCCCTCCATTTTTATTTAATTATGTAAGATTAATGGGTTGAAATCCATCATTTTTTATCAACGTAATTAAATTGTAATAACAAGGCTTTGTTGAAACTCGTGTTCTAAATTAAAGGTGTGTTTCTAGAATAAGAATGTATTTCATCCTCTGCAATCAAAAAGTTTAAACTTGAACCAAAAATAACATATCTAATTGGCGCACTGATAATAACTCTTCAAATTCTTACTTTACAAAAGAGCATATAGTAATTTAAATAATCATACACATTTATGAATGTCCGAAGCACAAACGAATGCTGCACTCAACAAAGAAGGTGAGAGACAAAAAACAAACTATTTTGGAAATTGCATTGCCTGGAGAGGTAAGTACTTTGCTGGTTTAAATTTTTATTTTATACGTGACATATATAAATATTTTTGCAGTAGTCGTACCTAAAATAGCCTACTTTTAACAAAAGTTCAACTTGCCTGTTAGCGTAATGTACACGTTTTAAGTACAGTACAAATAAAAATTATCCCACCGTGTAGGAAGTAGACTTGATCCCATATAAGGGACAAAATTACTTGAGCAAACATGTGGAAGTTTGGAATTTTCACTGATATTTTACTAATATTATGTTTATGTTCGTCAGCTATGTAGGAAAGACGTATACAAATCAAAAATTTTACAGAGAGTTAGAAAATTGTTCTCTATGTCAAATTTTAATATGTCATATTTGCTTGTACATTAATGTATTGCGATTTTTCGTTGTCGTTTTTTATAGCTACAAAACCAAGGTAGAAGATTTACTCAGCAAACAATAGTGAAAATTACGATGTTGCACATTCAAGCGACGGATTTGGCTGAATGCCATTGAAGACTATCACTTAGTAGTGAGGTCCAATTTTCCATTTTTCTACCGCGGGAAAGTACAAATTTATGTTCTCTATGATTCCCTGTCTGCCTGTCTGCCCGCAGGACATATAATGAACAAAATGGGATATAAAATTAAAATTGTTCATGAACTAACAACGAAGATTCCTATGCAACCCGTAAGATATACTCACTTTCCTCTATATAGGAGATTTATTCTATTTTATTTTAAACGCGTTAAGAATTATTTCATAATCTTATATAATAGCATGAACTTATAATAATAAACAATGATAAATATAAATAATATAGTTTTTTAGAAAAAATTAAAAATATACAGCGCAATATTATTCAAAATCTAAAACGAATAACAATAAATATAGTTAAGGATATTTTTCCATATGTTCTAAACCTAATAGTTGTAAACTCACATATACTACTATAGTTTCCGTCATATAGTGATTATGTTATATTATTAACTAAACATTATATTATTTTAAGAAAAAAGTTCCAAAAGGGAAATTCTGTATATGGTCAGATTATCAAGTCGACAATCCAGATGAAGAGAAGCCACCAGGCTCAGTGGCTAACTCAAAACGGATTGCCCAATTAGACGTGGCAATTCTCTAGGCAAGATCTTGTTAGGAACACTAGGTAAATTGTTTAGTCTCCGCCAGTTTCTGTTTTAAAATATTAAAACCAAGTCTTTCATTTAAAATATTTTCTGAATATAACTTAGTACAAATTAAACATTTGTGTATAGAAACTTAATGCTTACTATGCTAAATCACATTTAAAAATAATTATCGAGCGTTTTCATCTTATTAATGCAAGAGATCTAAATTGAATATAAAGTTTTGGCTCTTATAATTTACATATAATTTGTAATTATTTATATTGCATGAAATGTTTTGTGGATTCACTATTATTAAATTGTATTTAACTTTACTCTCACTTTAACTAAACATTCTTCAACCAAGCACAATAAAAAATATATTCATCTCATTTGGGAGTATTTTAATTTGCCTTTCCTTCTAAGTTCAACATCTAGCACGCAATTTACCATGTGTCTGTTTGTGGGTTCTTATATCCTTGTAGATATTAATTTAAAGGTTTAGATCTGTTATTATCTAATATAATCGTGTATACGTAACTGTGCAAATAGTAATTTTATTTATGTTTCTTATACAATAAATTTATTGTAACATTTCTAATAGTTTCAAAGTATATATTATTTATATGATATGTATATTCTAATGTATTAAGTATATTTTTATCCTGTTTTTTGCAACACTAGTTACTGTTGCAGGTCAGTACTATTATTATGGTTGAAGAATGCATTATCATCATGTGTTTTACGTTACGTTAAATATTTATTATGTTTATAATACTTTATCCTATATTTATTTATACCATTATTTAAATTATAGAACAAAGCTACGTAATTGCTAAGTTTCGATCACAAGTTTGAATTGGTTGTTGTTAGCTTGAAGGAAACGACATTTTTTCCTTTTCAATGTAAGCCACAAAACGTTTCTGTTTAGTTAGTTTATTACTAAATAGTAAGCTTTATAATTCTGTGGTTAATCCTCAAAATATACACCTAAAGCAAATATACTATTTTTATCTTATATATATATATATATATAAACTAGTACGGAAATACTATAAAATGGACAAAACCTAAAACACAATTTCTACATGTTCATATACTCTAAGTGCTGAGAAGAATGTCTACCTTTGAAGAAAGGTAACTTTTAGTGCACATGGCTCTGTTGGCTGGTAAAACTACGAATTAAAAAAAAAATTATATATATATATATATGTATATGTATAAACAAACATTGTGAGAATAGCAAGAAGAACTAAGCACGTTTACGGCTGTAGGCGGTCAGGGAAAGTACCCAAACAAGCGGAACGTGACCTGCCTAATGAATATAATTCAGTCCTTGCCTTAAGGTAGAATTGTTTAATTTTTACCAGCTTAGTGGCTTATATAAATAAATGTCATTGACATCTGGTAAGATAGAATATATTTTGTGGATCTGTGGCTAATTAAATATTTCTATATGTGAAATTAGATTAATTATGTTAATTAATTAATTAGTATTCTTAGATCAAGTATACTTGTATAAAATTCTATTCTATTAAAATAAAGGAGTACCCTACACGCGTGTAACGTGACAGGATTTGTTGAGGTTGCTTCCAAAATTTTATTTTTATAAGCTAAATAGTTTCATACTACAGATATCAAGGAGGCAGGCAGACGACCTTAGAGAAAATAAATATTTGCGATTCCTTGGCAGACATGGAGCAACTGCATCAGCCTACTGAGTGAAAGAGTTTAATGATGTTCAGCCAAACAATAGAATCACCGGCATTATAGAACTCAGTCATATCTAATTATATATGAAGACTTATGTAAAATTTTAAGTCTTCATACAAGTTTTATGCTATTCTTGAGATATCTTGAGGTTATTTGAGCTATACCGTATGTGTTACAATACCACATGCTTAAACCTCATATCATTGTACTAAGTTCGTTTACACATTTCTTTGGCCTGTAATTTTCTCGCTCCCCTGATGGTTACTTATAAGACAAGATAAATCCCGTTGAGTGAGATACACCATCATCTAACTTTATGATGCCAATACAGAATAAAACTTCATGCATAATTTCAAAACTACGAGCTATTTGTATCTGTCATGCAGACAGATAAACAGAAATATAATTTTTCCAGCCTATTGATTAATAGGCTTCTCTCATACTCCGGGCAGGTCACGTTCCGCTTGTTTGGATCTAATTATAAAATGAAAGATTTCCTACTGTTAGTGATCGATTTTGTGGAGCTGACAGTGAACTCGAATGTACTTGTTGAAAACTTTAAATTTGTATGTGAGTGAAAAAAATGTACTAATTGGCAAGTGACACATGGTATTGAAATAAAACTGATTACTATTGTAAAATAAACACATATATCTGGAATGTGTATTAATTGAATATGCACCTTCGTTTTAAAATTGAACATTTCTTAACTTATAAACAATTTTGAATTAGAAGGACCTTATCCTAATTTATGTTTTAAGAGCAATAACTCGTGCTATTAAGCTGAAGAAAAATATACAGCTGTATTACAGTTCGCACAATTTTGCGAGGAAGCGTATATCAGGATGTCATGTTCTATTGAACTGAAGGCCTGGGATTCTCTCACTCAGCAGGATTCACTGCCAGATTTCTTTGCGGTGTCGTCAACTGCTTCTTAGGATTTATCATGCCCTATACCAGTGAATAAAGGTGAATTTTTACCATAAATGCAGTATTTGTGTCTTACTTAAAAATAATAATATCATTTCGAAATTATTTAATAGGGAGATTAAACAAGCATAATATCGTTTTATATATATATATATATATATATATATATATATATATATATATGTATAAACTAGTACGGAAATACAATAAAATGGACAAAACCTAAAACACAATTTCTACATGTTCATATACTCTAAGTGCTGAGAAGAATGTCTACCTTTGAAGAAAGGTAACTTTTAGTGCACATGGCTCTGTTGGCTGGTAAAACTACGAATTAAAAAAAAAATTATATATATATATATATATATGTATATGTATAAACAAACATTGTGAGAATAGCAAGAAGAACTAAGCACGTTTACGGCTGTAGGCGGTCAGGGAAAGTACCCAAACAAGCGGAACGTGACCTGCCTAATGAATATAATTCAGTCCTTGCCTTAAGGTAGAATTGTTTAATTTTTACCAGCTTAGTGGCTTATATAAATAAATGTCATTGACATCTGGTAAGATAGAATATATTTTGTGGATCTGTGGCTAATTAAATATTTCTATATGTGAAATTAGATTAATTATGTTAATTAATTAATTAGTATTCTTAGATCAAGTATACTTGTATAAAATTCTATTCTATTAAAATAAAGGAGTACCCTACACGCGTGTAACGTGACAGGATTTGTTGAGGTTGCTTCCAAAATTTTATTTTTATAAGCTAAATAGTTTCATACTACAGATATCAAGGAGGCAGGCAGACGACCTTAGAGAAAATAAATATTTGCGATTCCTTGGCAGACATGGAGCAACTGCATCAGCCTACTGAGTGAAAGAGTTTAATGATGTTCAGCCAAACAATAGAATCACCGGCATTATAGAACTCAGTCATATCTAATTATATATGAAGACTTATGTAAAATTTTAAATCTTCATACAAGTTTTATGCTATTCTTGAGATATCTTGAGGTTATTTGAGCTATACCGTATGTGTTACAATACCACATGCTTAAACCTCATATCATTGTACTAAGTTCGTTTACACATTTCTTTGGCCTGTAATTTTCTCGCTCCCCTGATGGTTACTTATAAGGCAAGAGAAATCCCGTAGAGTGAGATACACCATCATCTAACTTTATGATGCCTATACAGAATAAAACTTCATGCATAATTTCAAACCTACGAGTTATTTGTATCTGTCGTGCAGAAATATAATGTTTCTAGCCTATTGAATAATAGGCTTCTCTGATACTCAGCCAATAAATTTGGATCTAATTATTAAATGAAAGATTTCGTAATGTTAGTGATCGATTTTGTGGAGCTGACAGTTAACTCGAATGTACTTGTTGAAAAACTTTAAATTTGCATGCGGTAATAATTGGCGAGTGACACATGGCATTGAAATAAAACTGATTACTATTGTAAAATAAACACATATATCTTGAATGTGTATTAATTGAATATGCAACTTCGTTTTTAAATTGAACATTTCTTAACTTATAAACAATTTCGAATTAGAAGGACCTTATCCTAATTTATGTTTTAAGAGCAATAAACTCGTGCTATTAAGCTGAAAAAAAATATACAGCTGTATTACAGTTCGCACAATTTTGCGAGGAAGCGTACGTATATCAGGATGTCACGTTCTATTGAACTGAAGGCCTGGGACTCTCACACTCAGCAGGATTCCTGCCAGATTTCTTTGCGGTGTCGTCAACTGCTTCTTAGGATTTATCATGCTCAATACCAGTGAATAAAGGTGAATTTTTACCATAAATGCAGTATTTGTGGCTTACTTAAAAATAATAATATCATTTCGAAATTATTTAATAGGGAGATTAAACAAGCATACTATCGTTATATATATATATATATATATATATATATATATATATATATATATATATATTGTAGTCAACTTATAATATTATTTATGTTAAGATCAATAAATTGTTGAGTAGAATAGATAGAACTTATTTATTTTTATTCACCTCCAAAGTAAACCCAATGTAAAATAGTAGTAAAAAAAGATATATAAATTTCAACATAATCATTTTGTGTTTAATTAGAACAGTAAACACGTGAAAACACCACACAAAATCTTTAGTAAAAAACATGAATGTATTACTGAATTATTAAATAACAATAATCAATATATGATAACTAATAGTAACATAATAACAAGTATTAATAACAAGTAAGTGATGACGTAGACTATAAATTTAAAATGTGACATTAAATTATATACTCTAAATCATTAAAAATAATGAATAAATAAAATAATATATGTATGCATAAAAAATAGTTTGAACAAGAAACAGTGAGTAAACAACGAGCCCAGATAACAGATAATAAATTAAGATTTAAAATATTACAGAATTGTGAGTGTGTGAGCGCGCGCACGCGCGTGTGTTTGTTTGTATACTATACTACCAATCTACGACTATTCAAGGGTATGAAAAGGATCTTACGGTTAAGATTATTGCTGTTCATAGTTCTATTAAGTTTACTAAGGCAACCCAAACTCGAGAGATATATTCATTAAAATAATTGAACCACAGTTAGTTATACGAGTACGTTACTTGCTTACTTAATCAGTTACGAAGTGGTTTCAATTACCTTCTGAACATCGTTTAAATGATCAGAAGGTTCATACATCTGAAAAATGGACATTTTGAATTTATGAGTTACCTAAAAGTTAACAGGTAAGTTATATATAATTAAATAATTAATATTAGGCCTATAACACTAGTCTTCATATTTAATAGTATATATAATAAAAATATTCGTTCACTAATACTGTTCTTATAATGCATATTTTGGGGTAGTAGGCCTGTAAAATTTATGAACAGTTTTATTTGTATATATAATATTCAAAAATTACAAGGATTGTTATTTTTCTAATCCAAGTACTGATTCGGAAACACAAGAAGCAATTAATTACTAAATTCTTTAATGAATTTAAATGAGTTCATTAAGACGAGATGAACTCATCTCCTCAATCCTAAGGCTTTGGGACGCCATTCCGACATCAACAGTTAATTGACATATACTGTAATAAATTATCGTATTAGATTTTCATAACAGCAAGATACAGCAAATAGTATTAAATATAATAAATAACAATTTAATAAATACCTTTATGGGTTTCATTTACAATATTTTAAACTAAGCTCAAACTTTAACGCCTAAAATAAATAGCTAATACAGGAATCATTATGAAGAACTTGGCATATTAGACAACTGTTGGTTTTTGTGTATTTTTAAGATATTACGTTATTATTTCGAGTTATATAGAATCTTTATTTAAAAACATAAATAGCCAAAATGGTATAGTAATTGTCAAGAACTATTAAAATATTAATATTCAAATAACAACACTTCTTTTAATAATCTAGAACTAGATACTAATTATACACTAATCACTACACACCCTACACAATAAATACTGTTCATTTCAGAATTGCTCTGAAATGAATCAGGCAGTTGCACTAAGAAATAAAGGATGATTTCATTTGGGTTGCAAGGGTTTTTTGTAAGGGTAAAACAATCCTTATCTTTAAAAATTTAACAATCATACAGGAGATTTTCGTTTAATAAGATAACTTCGAAACATAGATTTATACATAAGAGTGCATCCTAAAATCAGTGATAGAATTATTTGTGAGAAGATTTGTAAATAAATGTGGTTACGAATTTAAATAAATGACCTAAACCTTTGAAATCTCTGCAATTACTGTATTCACTTACTCTCAATCAATAGTTTCGATAAAATGGACTGTATAGGGATAGTGTGCCGCGCTGCTGTGATAGGGGCAGGTTGAAGAGATTCAAGCAGTGGGTGATGGAGAGTAGTAGCTGCATGTTCCAATAAAAAAATATTTTAGTATTATAAAAGTAAATAGTTGTGTTTTTATGTTTCAACTATATATTGGGGCATGTATTGTTAATACCAAATATTAGGGTAAAGGTGTGTAGGTGGTAGGATGGCAATAGCAAACAATATATAGTAAAATAGAAATAAATTGTAATCACTTAATTACAAACCACATCGATATTTTAGTTTCTCCTAACAATACCTAGCAAATAAGTCTGCCAAATTAATTATTTTCACTATTTAAGTATTCTGTCTACTTTATTTATTAAATAAATAATTATGTTTAGCATTTAAGAATTATTTCCATTATATTCATATGCATATACTCCTCTAATGTAGCGGTTTTTATCCGTGCTGTTTTACTTAAGGTAGCGTGAATACTGAGATTTACTATAGTTCCTAAATTCAATCTAATATTAATCTTGATATATCGCGGCCTCTCCCAGCACGAAACCAGAGGTGACCTTTTCACAAATGTCAGTAGCCTCAGATATAAGTTATTTTAATTTAATATCCTGCATACAAAGTATAACTTATTTCAAGTGAAAACGTATTTTTTAGTAATAAATACATTTATTTATTATACATATTATAAATATAAGCATATTTACCAACTATAGACGCATTCCAATTTTATTTAAAATAAAACCGGTTGTTTATGGCAGACCATAAAAAGCACATTACTCCACAAATTACCAAATATAATTTCTAATTTTAATAAATGTTATTATTTTTAATTGAAATGCTTCTTAACGTTATTTGTGTGTCTTAAATAGAGAAATAATATAAAATTTAGTTGCTTAACTTTTTAATTTTTAACATTCCATTTTTAGTTCTTAGTGGTTACGTGAATAATATATAAATTGCAGTATTTATTATAATTTTTTTACACGTACTAATAGTTACCGGAATTTAATAAATATTATACTGGTAAAACACAAACATAGTTATGAATTAACAAGTTACTAATGTGAAGTATCCTTAGTTAATTTGAGGATAAAGAAATATTTACAAGAGATTGTTGATTTTTTTAAGGGAATTAAGCAAATTGATTAGATACGAATCACTTCAGGAGGTTTTGGTGTAATAGAGTGTGATTACTTAACTACTTAACTTAATTAACAAAATTGCAGCGGCACTCAAACACAGCCTTTCTCTTCACGAGAAACCTTTTTTATTGAACAAATTTATTCAAAACGACCGCCCATAAGGTTCACTCTACAAACTCGCTTGGCAAATACCTGCCTTCATATGTGGATTTAGACGTTCACGTTATTGTTATGACACAAAAATACTTCTCACTTTACTGAACATTAAAGTCTCAGAGAGAGCGGATTTGTATTTATTGTACTGCAAATTTATGTTTATTAGAATTAAAATTGGAATAGTATATGGTCTAAAATTTTAATCCAAATATTACATCGACAAACACTTTAACTTAATTATTGCAAGTGCGGTATGAAATATGAAGTGGAGACCTAAATAGACTAGAAAATTTATAAATATATATTATTCTCAACAATATTTGATTTTATGTGGAAGGTTCACTAACAAGAAGTAAAAAAGACGCAAACTATTAAACAGATGACAAGAATAATACAGGATATACTTGAAGTTAAAGTATTACCGAAAATTTATACTAATATAAACTTAGTATTACAAGCTTGTTTGAGGTAAAGGAATCTCAGCCTAAGTACATTTCGATTTTATTGATTTGTTTGTTTTTGCTTGCATCATACGATGTTTTTACAAGTTTAAATCATAATCATATAATAAATTTGAAAGTTTCAGTTTTTTTTTTTTTTTTTTTTTGCTTTCAATAAATTAGCCAACAGACAGTACTGAAATTTTATATGAATATTCTGAGAGTCAATGGGATGAATAAAGGCCTGTTATTATTTTAAAAATTCTCGATACTGTGCCCATTGTTCTCTAAAGCAGTTAAAATCCCATCTCAATCTCTAAAGTTACAAAATATTAATTGAAAGAGTCTGTTTAATGTAATCAACAGTTGTAGTTAAATACTGTACTATGAAAGTCCGATTATGTATTTAGTTATTTTAACAACTATTTTAATTTTGTTTACATTTATTGGGTGAAAGTATACCAAAAGTAAAAACTTCTCATTTCAACATCGTTGCAACATGGCTGGTTATATAATTGTTATTTTATTTTTCCCCAGTGACCTAAATGTGTATGTGTTCTTGTAATTTATTGAATTTTCACGCAGACTGCTAAACCGTGGTAAGCATCCATGTAAAGCCAAAGAGCCTGTAAAAATCCAACAGAGCACCCCAGCCTACCTAATTGTCCACCTTTGTATTTAAAAATGTGTTTGATTTACATGGATTTCAGTATCGACTGAGACCGCGACCTGTTTGGTTTTTTGTACCCTAATACGCGAGACACGGACCACGTCGATGCACCGCTCTGACACTGGCGCAAACTATCCATATAGTTTGCATCAATCGAAATTATTAATTGCGTTTGATTTTCAGCATAAAATGTATGATAGTTAAGAATTTAATTTTAAAGTAAAAATGTTACTATATGATTAATATCCTATTTAACTTGATTTTGGCATAACTAAAAATTATGGATCGTACTATAGAACAAGACAAACTTTAAATCAATAAGCAGATCAGTAAATTGTTTTATAAAAACACTGCAGAGGGTACACATTAGTGTTTTGTATAATTTTTAGGTTACCTAAATCTTAATAATTCTAATAATGAGTTTTATTAATACTTTTCTACCTTAAGGAGTTTTCATCATTGTGAAAAACGGATATAAAGATTCTTTAACCAACGGAAATGAATCATGAAAAGTATGTCTTGACCTACGTTAATAAACGAATTTATTGAACTTAGCCACATGAAGCATACTGAAGTTACTATATGACAGCCAGTAACCATGCCTTGTATATAGTAATTTATAAACGAGGTCATAATAATGGAGATTTAAAACTATGGAGGAGGCGTTAATTTATATCAAAGTGATTCCTTGTAATGACGTACAATAAAATAGGCTATTATTTCATTTAAAACTCGCGGAGAATTTAAAATGCTTTTTTTGCATATCATATCAATATCAATCAATGCTGTAATTTATTAGCGAACTACGCGCTTGAAATATGCATATCTAAACTGAGTCTCGTTTTATTTTTAGTTACAACATATTTGGCATACACTGTAATGTTGTACTGTTGTTATTGAATATATAGAATAATATTTTGTCAGGTTAGTAGGATACGTTGATACCACAAAGGTCACGCCACAAGGTATTTCGTTATTGTTCGAGCTTTAGGTTTAATCAAGCTGCGGGGTTTCTCAAAGTTGTGTGCTAGACGTTCCTTGCCTTGTGAACCTGAGTGTACTTAGTTTATGTTGTTTAGTTGACCCTAGTTGATAAATGCATATTTTTATGTACTTATCAATATCAATATTGCATTAATTAAATTTAGTTTAAAGTAATGAATGCGATAACTCAACCAAATACATCCTTAATCTGTAAATATGTTTTCAAAATTTTGCTTCTCTATTTGACTATTATTATATTATTATTCAATTAAGGGGAATCCGATTTTCTATTTTCCGTAGTATTAAATTTATGTGTATCTCTATAACTAATCAAGCTAGGACTCTGATTTTTTTATTTCCATTTTTTGGACTTTTACACACACACACACACACACACACACACACACACACACACAAAAGATAATCAAAGTTAAACAGACATTTTTACAACGAAAAAATTTATTTTATGAAAATAAATTTTCCCCTATGTCTATTATTAGCTTTTATTACAAAATATATGTAGTAAACGTTTCATTATTGTAGGATTTTTCTGATCTGAAAAAGGTGGCATTAAACTATTTTACTATGTAACTGTTTTGTAATGTCCAGGATAGTATTGAGAGTTGTGTGGATCCTTCTGTTTATAAAATAGTTCTCAATTATACAAAAACCTAGCCTGTATGATTTCCTTTTCCTTGGGTGTTGTCAGGTGTAGTCATTAGGTGCTTTTTCAACTTTTTGCAGTTTAATTTGCTCCAGATGAAACTCATCAGATGTTTTCCTACACAAAAACCTAAATGCTCCATAAATTTACTCCACTTATACAAAAATCATTAAATTTAATACAGAGTATTACATGGACAAACCGCAGTACGAGCACCATAATTAAGAGTAAGTAATGTCACAAAGGGCGTTTTTGGTATCACAGACCATATAATATTATTCATAACCTATTTGGATTCTGTGTTTTGCACTTTAGACGCTTTTTCAAAAGCTGTTTATCTCTCGAGTCACGAAATTTAGGCTAAATTTCAGTCAATATCTATTTTGAGATGTTGAAATGATTTTTATGGACACGATGATTGGCCTAATAAAGATATTGTTATATTTGCACAAGGTGCCATTTTACAGAACCAAAAAAGCACTATAACACAGTTTATGGAAAAAATAAATTGTTATAAGTGTTAATTGAGATAATACAGAAAGTGATATACCATTTAAAAGAGGAGATTTCAGTTCATCACTAACAACAAAAAGTAAAAATAATTATTTTTGAAAAAATTATTGAGTCAGAATCCCTTTAATAATGGGCTCAATCATATATACTTCATTTACCAGATGACCGTGGAACCTAATTGTTATTAATGCAAGATATAAGGAGTTTATTACATTTTAATCGTCTAATGGTAGACGATGTAGGTTCCCGGATTTTAAGTACTTCAGAATCCGATGAATGATTACCGTGTAAATGCAAAGGTTTTAAGGAGGCTAAGCTATTATATAGATCGATAAACTAGCAAGGTAACAGAGTCTTCAGTGTAAAAGCTATTAGGTTGTGAGAATACAGAGACTAAGGAGTTTTATCATGCAGGTAAATTGTAAGTTAAAAATACGCGTATGCCAAGGGTTAGTAAGTAGCGCGTTCGAAAGTCTCCTAGAGACAATGATAAATTAGTCTGTAAATGCCTTTGACTTCAATGCTACTGGAAGCTATATAATTATTCCATCCTGATATATGACATTTATATGCATAATTAACCAGTACTATAGGGTCATATCTCGCGAGTATGTCCAAGTGTTTGCAAGAGAGCGAAAAGAAGAAAAGAATCGTGGGCAAACGGTGTTGCTGACCAAAGCAAAACATGCCGGTTAGAGAGTTTGCTTTGTCATACTAACCTTCAGTTTCGTTCAGATAAAGCTTCTCTAAGGAAAAGAATTTATGTTGTTACAAAAACTCAAAACGAGATCGCTCCAACTGTCAAGTAATTTTAAAGGTAACATTAAAAAATTAATAGAGTACTATGGCAATATGACTGTATGAGTCTACATCAAGATCTTTAAATCATGTAATTTTTATTATAATATAATAACTATAAAAGTTATATTTACTAACCAAACGCAATTTTGAAACGTATTAACTCATTACATAATATTATATTGAATTATATTTTATTTACTTATAACGTCATTACTATGTATATAAATATGATTTATTTTATTCTGTAACATTGCTAAGTCTAAAAAACCGGTTAAGGAATATCCTTTTTTATTTGTTTTTGTATTCATTATTTCGTTACAGAATTATAGGGCCTTATAACCCCTATTTAGGACATAGAGCTATACTGGAGCTTGCTACTGGAAGTCCTTAGAAAAAACATGTTTTGTAGTTAAAACTGAAATGTCACTAATGTCAAGTTTAATGTTATAGATGCCTTTTAATAATTGAAGTAGGATCGGTACTGTCTGTTACAGGAATGAATTTTGGAAGTAAAACGCGTAAATATTATATCCAGTAATACTTATACACTTCTAGAAAGTACGAGTAAATAACGTTTATTTCTTCAGCAAATATTTGTAACTCAACAAGCATCTGTGTTGAAGTAGCTGAAAGGAAGCATCATGATATCTCTCAAGTTGAAGATTCTTTCACAATAGACTCCAACTCCGATATTACTCTAAGATATATTCGGTAAAAACGGTATTAATCCACAATATAATATATATATATAACAGCCTACATTTTCTCCTACAAAACTGTAAATAACTATTCAGTGTACATAAATAAGTTAATTTTCGTAATGCATTTAGTGTTATGAAAATTCTATCGTACAGATATCATATATTGGGTACAGCAAAAATTTTTGAAGATAAAAACAGTATACATGCTTATTCCTCATTCACTACGCTATACCCTATAGGGAATGTAGCGAATGGGAAGTTATTTAAGAAGATTTTGAACCAGCTTTACAGTATGGAAAGTTGATTATTGTAATTTATATATGCGTCCTAAATAATAGCGTACTTGTTGATGGAGTCAAGAACTCAATCTATTTCAATTACCAGGAGTACTATATTATTTAAAATCTAATTTCAAATGCTAGGTAATTATGCTGATTCTCAGGAAGTAATAAGTAAACATGTATTTATCATAAAGGGCTGAGAATTGCAATCACCTGAGCATATCAGAAAATTTGATACTTGTGTCCTTTTCAGTTAACAATGTAGAACTACGTCATAAGTGTCGTTTATGGTTTTGATAAGGAGAGAATAAAAAGTTCTTGGCGTGGTAGGCACCATCATCGAACTTATTGTTTTCTATGTAAAAATGAAATTTCTTGCAACTTTTTTAGTCTATAAATTTCTAGGATGGTCGTCAACGATCACCGATTTTGATGTTTTCTATGTTGAAATAAATTTAAATAGCTCATTTCGTCCTCGAAAATTCCTGGGGATGATTAAAGTAATATATATTGACGTACACTTATCGTATTTTCCTATGAAATAATTAAATTAAATGAACATGGTGTATAGACCAGTGCTAATTCTTGAGGTAAACAGATATTCAGAAAAATAGGGCAAACGACTTAGCTACGGAATAATATACAAAAGTTCAAGTCTATAACTGAATTCTACGGAAATATTGCCGACGCACAATAAAATCCCATTGAATGATTACAACAATGGGCAAAATCGGATATTTGTCTTGGTCGTATATTGTTCTATTTGTCAATAATAAGATAAGCTAAATACTATAAATTATGCTTGTATTTATCTGCTGAAAGAAATAGCAAAAAGGGTTTAGTGAACTATAAATTTTTAATAGGTTATATATTAATTTTTAAGATAAGAAATGAGAAGATATTAGTATTTTGGTTCAAACAGTCTTAGGAAATTAAACAAAGAAACAAGGCTATAAGAGCATTTAAAATTTAAATATTAACATCAACACAGAAAATCAAAATAATGATTTAATAAGATAGAGTTTGTAACAAATTACTTAACTTTATAAATTAACTTTGTTACCTAAGTCATCTTTATTCAATCCACTTGAAAGTTTAGATTTATAGACGATCTGGTGCTTGTTCCATGGTCCTTAGCTTGTTTGTACTTACATTTTGTGACATTTTTATTATAGTTTACACTGGATATATTTCATTAAAATTTAAATTGTTCATTAATTATCAGTGAGTTTAAATATTTTTTACATAGGCCGACTAATAACAAAAGGATACACATTAGAGTATTGAAACAGTTCAATATGAAAAAAACAATGAAATTATACTCTTAGACGTTATTTTCCACAGTAAACCAAATTGTGTTTAACGTATCAAGAGTAAAAAAATGTATAGCTACAATATTATACAACAATAAATAAAATTTCATTTAACACATTGACTGTTAATATAATACACAATATGATATTTAGAGAACAAATCTAATTTGAAGTAACGGAAACCTATCTCAATGAATTGAAACAATATTCGCCCATACTATGAATAATTTATGGATAAGCATTTTCTGAAATTAATTTACATAAGCTTCATATCTCTGAACGGAGTGTGTTTTCATAAAATCCATCCACTGAGGTGTCTATTCCATCGCAACCGTGGATGTGTGATAAATTTCTTGCGTCAATCTGATACTGTTTAAACCTCTTCTCTACTTCTTCATAATAAAATTATTGCGCATGAATTTTTTTGCTTAAATTTAAAAATGTCAACCACTGTAAATATATAAGTGTACATACTGTATACTTTCAAGTTACTAGAATTTATATAAATACAGGAATATGCGTATTAATATTTTACATTTTTTTGTTCCCAGAAATAATAACAAGCAAATAATATAAATTACTGGTTTCCATTCAGCTGTATATCATTTGTAAATAATGATATAATGGAAACATGTTATTTAAAGGAAGCAAAAGAGACTCACACTTTGCTTTAAGGGATCTAGTTGCCTTAATTTACTAATTAATTGGTGTGTGATTTCAACATTTCTTAAATTAATCATATTCGTATTTTGGTTAATATGTGGATGTAAATGATAATTTCCTTTTAGGTTGAAACTATTTTATATAGTAATAATTTAATATGTAATAAATTAAAATATTCCATTTTTCTTTAAGATACTTAATAAATAGTAATTATATAACATTAAAAGCTTTACACAATTATTTATTTCGTATATATTGTGTTTCACGATCAACATAAAAAATAAATATGTGTATGAGATTAATGAGTGTTCATTTAATATCATACAAAATATAAGGTTAAAAAACATAGTAATTGTTAGTAAACTATTTTGTTAAAAAAAAATTTTGTACTAACTTGTTATAACTTATTTCAGGTTATTTTGCCATTTTGCTTGGGTGATCGTAACAAACTTTTCTAGATATTAAACCCATAAATGGTTATTTTTAACTGTGTTATTTCTACTTTGGTATAACTAAAGATATATGGTAAATAAGTACTAAATGTTACTATACATTTCATTTATGAGAGACTTCCATGTTATCATCTAGAAAAATATAATGATTAGGCTTAAATTTTTACTGGAACACACTACTTTATCTCTTTTTGGATAATGGCTAGTTAAGTTCAGATCATTATCATTAATCTTTTTAAAATCAAACAATAGACTTTAAAAGTCAACATAATATATTCATATACATATACGATGCTGAGTCGTGTTTTTATGATGTAGCGGAGCAAAAAGTAATAATAACATACTTGACTTAGATCACTAACTTACATTTATGGTTGATTCAATATCGTGATACAATGGAATATAATTTCAAGACCTGACATCGAGGCCCAAATACAAAAAAATAGAAGATAAGGAGTCTCACTCGGAGTAGTAATTAATTAAGATAATATACAAAATACTAATATACAACAGATTTAAAAATAATGCAGCTGTATATAGTGTATGTAAAGACTTTAGTTTGGTTTTACAGAACGTATTATTTCTTATATTATGTAAGATGTATCTTAAAGGTAAAATATGTACATTTTCATATTTTCTAAATATATTCGTTTTGCTTTTTAAAGTATTAAAGGGTTCTTATTTTTTTGACTGATCTTAGTTGTAATTATTTGCACTCGGTGCCAATTTTCACTTGCTATCCTTGTTTGTAGGGCACTGTATGTGTGTTGATTTAAATGCAGGGTCCATACGAAATAAATCAATAACACGATTGTTCTCATACAATATTAATAAAAAAACTATCATAAAACGCTGATTTAATTTAAAATAAAATTTATAACAAACGTAGATTATGTAGTTTGGTTTACTTTGGTTTATATTCAACTAAGGAAACCTATATTGCAAATAGCACTAAAAATTGTTGGCCTTTATCCACATACAAACCACCACGACAGCTAAAGCTACTATAATTTATGTTTATTGCCGCAAGTACTCCTAAAGATGGTGTCTGGAGCATTCTGAAGAGTGGAAATATCTAAAGAAAACCAATTTTATAATTATTGTGTTACTTATGTTTGCAAATAACTTAAAAGTAAACCAAAATGTGTTATATATCATCGGAGTTATTATGATTTTTTTTCAAATGCTAGGGTATTTGGCTTTAAATTACACATATAATTACAATAAACACTATTAACATATATCTTATTTCATTTTTTTTAACAAATATACTTACGAGAATAGAGCACGATTATGTCTTCGACGCTACCTAGCCAATTACTGTAGAAGAAAGATATAAATTACGTAGTAATGTAATTAGCATTAATTAATATTAAGTAAGAATTGCAATACATAAAATTTATTTTATACATAGTAAATATTATTATAATGTTTTAATTACACACGTATGGAATAAGGCTAATCAACAACATTTTTAATAAATATTAGCTGTGTAATAATTTATCGTAAAGTATACTATATAACTAACACTGTTACCAACAGTTATTATGTTCCATTATATATTTTTATACTTATATAAAGTAGAGATATTGAATAATAATCCTCAATAGAAAAAATATAAACAATGTTAGTAGGCAACCATTTATAAATTTAAAGAAATCATCTAAATGGTCTAAGTAATACTATTACTGTGAGAAATCTTTGTGGAACTAAAAAAAACTTGAAATAAATATTTAGCAAAAATTAAGATAAATACATATTTTATTCATCCATACTGTAGAATATGTTAGTAGGCCTACGACACACAAGGTATCGCGTGATGCGCTTTGCTGAAATTACATGTATTATATAAGGTTTAAACTCATCTTAACTTCGTTTTCATGTTGACAGGCAGACATTCAGACTGGAAAGAAATTTTTCCAACTCTGAGGCATGGTTATGAGAAAATTTATTGTGATACTTGCTGCTCAGTAAAATCTAATGCATATACATTCAATTTCATGGAATTCAATCCTATCTATATAGATATTAAAGTTTATCCAAAGGTTTCATATACAGATAAAGTATATGGAGACATCCTGAGATTAGTTACGCCACGTTTAGTCCCAGACAATTGTTTCCCAGCCAAAACTTTCATCGACCACAGGACAACGTTGCTTATGTACACAAAAATGAAGTTTTCAGCCCCTCGAGAACGTACTGTGTTAATTTTCAGCTAATGAAGAAAACAAAAGTAAATTAAAAGTTTTGTTGCATTAATAAGATTATTTCGCAGTTTTTGAGATCTTCTAAATATTGTACATTTAATGGAATTCCAATTTTACAGCCTATTATAATGTGAATATTCATTTTAGCTCCAGTTTACCTCCTCTATCGCATCGTCTAAATCTGGCAAATGTCACAAACTTGACTCCTAGAATTCAGAGTTATGTTCGTCTGAAGTGATCCAAAAAAGTAGGTGATGGAGTGGCTCAATATGAACTTCATCGTTGCGACATCAGCCTCATCCAACCAAGTTTTCTCTACCGTGCTTAGAGATATTGTCAGAAACATCACAGTGCACTCTACTGTGCACCTGATAAGACAATGGGAGTCCATATTTTCTAGGTTACATTATGTTTTATATTTTATAGTCTGGGTATGTCTGATGTCAAAACGATGCAATGCGTATTGAGTTTCTTCGCCACCGAAGTTTGTTGGTATATCTTCAGTCAAACATGACTCCAGATTCCAGGAGTCAATTCTTAGACAGTGTTAGATCTCAGGTGCTACACTAAAGGAAGGTGACTGGAGCTAAACTCAACATTCACATCAAATCAAACCTTTCCAACTAGGCTACAATATATTTTGCCTCAAACCTCCCTACATCTAGATGAAAATAACTTCGAAATAGAATTGAATAGTCTAAAAACTAAAGAAAACTTACCGTGTAACAGTTTTTCAACTCTGAGGATTTATGGAAATTCATAACCTAACTACTACATAAACATTATTCATATTATAACTGTGTTAAACTAATTATCAAGGATATAATGTTCGTTTCCGAGTAGCTACAACAGTTGTAAAAGATGTCATCTCGCGTACAGTCCAGTTTGTTATATTAACATCTCTGTTTTGTCTGCTTGACAGCATAATAACCTAAGGGTGGTTATTAAGGCAATAGCTTCAATACAAAACAAACAGGCACACATAGGAGTAATACAACACGTGTTTCTTGTACATGCCAACGGATATATGTCACTTGTGATAAAACAACAATGTAACAAGTCATCTCTTACGTTTCGAATTTGACTAAATACTTGTTCTGACATATGAAAATTCAAATATTTTAACGTGAATTGAGATATACACTATAGCAATATACGCCTGACGCATTTACATACAATAAAATAGTTCAACTAAGATGATGAATGAACCATTTAACCAAGAGATTGATGAGTTGGATTGAAATCTACCACAAAAATACTAAAATGTAACAAAATATATGTATAATAGAAATCCGACAAGTTTGAAACACAACAGTTAAATGTATTACTTTGGATTGGTCCTATTTAATTTTCTTAAATTTAAATTTATTCAGATTTATTGCGTTTCCCACTGTGTGGAGTGGCCTTCATCCAGACACACCTCCCCAAGCCAGGTATTAGTTATGGCACTATGATATAGTATATGAAAACCTGTATTTTCTAGCAAATAACGGGTAGGCCAAAGTAGGCCAGGTTACCTTTATTTTACTACATTACCTAACTCTTTACACCAGAAAATAAGGAATAATGTTTTTTAATAGTAAGAATATTTTAACTCTTTAACGAGAGATGCTTTAAGAATAGAAACTTTTCTAATTATCAAAGATGCGAACACAAGTGTTAGTTTATTAAGCTGAAAGAGAAAAGTCATTCTTTTTTGAGTATTCTAGGAGCAGTAACTAATGCCTATAAAGTGCTAACCTTTAGACTACAGTTTTTTTAAATATTCGATTATTTACTATCAGTAGTTGACAAATTAAGACTGACAAATTGCAAATATATATATATATATATATATATATATATATATATATACATAGGTTTTTATAAAAAAAACAACTGAAACAGAATTTAGCTACAATTCGTTCTTCCTTAAAACGTAAAGTGTATAGTTAAATCGAAGACCAAAATAACGTTGAGCCATTCTTAAATCTACCTTAGGTTCCTTTTTGAGTTTTAATTAATTTTTTAGTGACATAAATTAAAAAGCCCCATTAGGAATTTAACAACAGTGTCACGTACGAATATGTGTACATGACATAAATAATAACAGAGTATACGTTTTTTTAGCTTAGCAAAATGCTATGGGATTTTAACAGTATTTCAGTCAATATTTAAGTTCGTAAGTGCGTTACGTACTACGGCTATACCAGTTTATAATACATTTATTCCATTTTAGCCTAAATAACTCATATAATAGTGTGCTTAATGAAAACGTACCAACGCCAAAACTGTGTGTGGAAAAGCTTAATAAAAAAGGAAACCCGTAAACATAATCATACAAATAAGGCGTCTAATAAATAAGTTCTTTATAGGAAATTAGGCAATTTGTATATAAACGTATACGCAGACTTTCAACTTATTACAAGCCGTTCTAAAATTAAAATTTTGTTAAGTCAAGTAACAAAATTTAGGATATTTGCGTAGGTATTGTGTTTTTGAAAGTATAGGAAAATACGACAGACATTTTGTTTTGTCTTTGGTCCAGGAATAATACCAGAAATATTGGTAGAGAGTTCTGGGACACTCTGTAAATGTCTATACTATTTAAATAGTATAAATGATAAATGTAGATGTAACAACACAATATATGTAATATTTTATGACGACTCATCTCAAAATATCGAAGTGAGGATCCATTATTACTTTATTATATACTGAATTCAGTTATGTGGGTCCAAAGATGTTCTCATTGAGTACGAAAATAAAAACTTATATTATTGGAGAGTTTGTTTAAATTAATCTTTAATAAGTAGTTTATAGACTAAAGTAGATTCTTCAATGAAAGTCACTACGAATTGCTTTTAAGATATACATTTTGCTTATTTTGTCAACTTTGATTCATTTGGTGAATTACCATTGAGAGAACTTTGTAGGAATATGAATGGACGTGTTCTTAAAACCTTTTATTGGTGCAGACTAACGAACAATATAGTTCTATTAAGGAATATTTATAAAGTACATGCATGTTTCCAAAGTATTATATAATAATAATCTTTCTATAGTCTGCATTCCAATCCCTGAAAAGACTTTTTAAATCAAAAGTTTTCACAACTAGGTAATATATGCATTTAGTCTACGATACGTAATGACTGAGTTATAAACATTCATTTTTTTTAAATATGAATGCCTGATATCTGAAAATTTGAAATCTCTGAATATAGGGATATATATATATAATATATAACATAGGGAACTTCATGGATACAGTTGGATTCCTCTTGAATACCCCAAGGTTTAGATGGTAAGGACATAAATCAATGGTTAAGACCTAGCATTAGTTTATAATGGTTTTCTCTTCATGTATCATGATAATCTTAAACACATAAATTGAAAGTATAAATTGTAACACTTTACTCTTTAAAATCAAAGTAATATGTAAATAATCCATGTTCGATCGAAAGAATAACAAGTTCTCTGTTTAAAGTTTGCAACACTGATCTAATCAATAATTGGCAATAAAAGATAAACAATTCCCAGTTTGGCCAATCAACATTCCTTCCACCAATAAAAATTTAGTTTGTTATTTATCTTGTTTTTTGGGTCTTAATTCCAGTTACCTCGCTTTATGTCATACCTACTGTAGCATTTTACATACTAAAACTACAGCTAGTCTTTTAAAACAGATGCATGAAATTTTGCACGTGACTATATATAATCCAATAGAAATAATTACATTAAATGTTAAACAATAAAATATTTGACTTAAAATACTTCAATAGGTGCTCTCGATGACAATTAGCCACCTGTACATTTCTGTCAGCGAGCTAAAGTGTACATCTTTTTTGAATGTAGGAGTACGCCACTCTATGTGTAGATCAACAAGCTTCTTTGGGGTTGAATGCAAAAGTTAAAGAATTTAGCTAATTTCACTACGCTATATGTGGTACTATGTCCTGTGTTTAAATGTAACGTAATTGCAATAATTTTGTTTATAATTTATCTATGTAGTGATTTCTATTGCCTATCAAAGTTACCCATGAGAACAATAAAAAATAATTATAACGCTCAGCTAAATTTCATGGGGTAACATGGCCAATAATAAAAGTCGTTATATTCATGAAGCGTTCTGAAACAAATTATAGTTCAGTTCTTTCTAGATATATCGTGTGTACAGACAAGCAGAGACACAGAAATGCATTTTCCAGCATAACACTTAATGTTTTTTTTTCTTCAAACAGATAGTTATTTTAACTGTTAGACTAAAACTTCTAGTGTGATATATATTGGTTGATTGTTGCCTCTTCACAGTTTATTTAGTTTATTGGGTTATTTCAGTCTCACTAGCGAAAGTTATGCTAATGGCTCTCATATGTACGCGGTGTGAACAAATTGTAGTGAAGTATGCCAGGTGTTTGATGATAAAATAATACTTAATTATATAATAGCCAATAAGTGGTTTTTAACTGCATAATTTATTTGTAAACTAGTTTATGATTACTGATTACACTAATCGTATATTCTCCATATAGATTGGATCATCACCAGATGTATAAAGAATATATAATATAATGCATTAAAGGATATCAAATTACCTTATATTTAAAAACTGTTAAAACTAAAGTAACAATAAAAGCGTTTTGGTTTTGAAATACTCCATTAAATATAAAAAACTTTTTATCTCTTTACTAAAAAAGAGGTTTTTAAATCATTATCATTCATTACAATATTATAGGTTTATCATTAAGTATCAATTTATGACTTATTAAAGAATAATGGTTGTAAGTAGTACCATTTAGTTACAAAAATATCCTGATTGTTGTCACATTATATGACCTTATAATAAGAACACACACGTTGTCAGTACTTCTTTAACTACTTCCTAACAGTTTGAATTGTTTTTGAATTTAAAATTCAGGTCTAATTCTATATTGGATACTGCCGTATCGTTAGTTGCAGTGAAGTATGCAATGATTTTTTTACTACATTTTCAGTGGGGTTTAAATGTCAAATGAAGTATATCTAAGGTTATACTGACGATATCTGGCTTCTAGGCTGTGTCAGCCTCTTCAAAGCCCCGACTCTCAACAAGTCTCGAGTTTAAGATAGCATCAGTTTTCCAGGGCATCGGCATCTGGGTGGGTGGTTTTGAATCAAGAAATGAATATTCAAAGCACATTACAGTAATGCAAAGCAATTTTTAACTGTTTTTTAATAGAGTGTGGAAGTTTAAAATAATCACAGCGATATACTTATCGATAGCGTCATACTCACCTTTTACAAAAGAGAAACAGAGAGTTTTGGTACTGATTACAAAATGTAATTCAATGTAAGTTTAGTGTATTAGCCACTGAATAATACTCGTTTAGGATTAATAAACGCCAGCTTTAAACTGTTTATTGCCATGTTTTACCTTATGCCTTAAGGAAGTTTATTGATGACTTTGGAGCTGACCTTTGAAACGAGAGCTCCAGAAGCTGCTGTCTATGTTACTAAAGTCTACATCTGTTGATGATAGACCATTCTGTCTTAAAGTAATTTTCCAAATTTCTTAAGATTTATTAATGTATTAGAATTAGGCAGCTCTAATAACTTTTTGAAGAATTCTTTTGTAGATTTTGCCAAAAGTTTAACTCTTAAATTTTATTTTTTATTAGAATTCTAATGAACAATATGAGATTCTGTACAGATTGATAACATCTGCTTGTGATCCAAATTGCTGCTTAAAGAATTTTACTTTAATTTAATCCTTCTGAACGAATATGGAATTTCCACGTCATAGTCTAACCAATTTTTAAAAGCATTGAAGATCCCCTTCGGATAACAGTACTCATTTACAAGTTCCAATTTTTATTATATAGGTTTTAGTTAAGATGTGCAATATTTTTTGTTTGAAAAATCCTTCGAATTTTTTATTTTGAATGGTGTGCTGACTTCCTGTTATGAACTTCATGAGCGTAATTGTCAGATATAGCAATCTTGATGACACACACTGAGGTATTTTTGTAATATTGGTACATGACATAGGGGTAAATATACTTTAGAGTTCACAGAATAATTTAGAAAAAATGATAAAAAAGTACTCTGTATACTCTGATAGATCAGTGTCGACCAAAGCTTCAATTAAAAATATTAAGGGACACTCAAATTTTACAAAACTTTATTTACTACAGCTTTTGGAATACGATTTATAAATACAAGCTAACAAATGTTTCCATCTATGGAGAAGACAATCATCATGTGAAGACAAAAATCAATTCCTAAGAACATAAATTCTAAGGAATCGTTTACTAAACATTACAAAACCGCTTATAATTTGCAGCACTCTATAAGGATATGCCATGAATGTAATTATACATATTTAATCGTGAAATATTTTCTGTCTTATAAGCGTGATAAGAAACAAAACACATATCTACATTTCGTTTTTTGCATAGGAGTGAAATTTAATCCAGATTATAATAGCGGTTGGAATATTTATGTGAAATATTTATTTAAGAATTTGATATGTTTTCATGATTAAATAAGCATTATTTTGAAATTTCAAATTTAAATTGGGATTAATGGCTGTTCTATGCATTTTAAGTGGTATATTTAGATAAATTTACGTATATTTTTCAATGTGTATACACTATAATCAAATTATCTAATTAAAATTACAACAAATAAATGATATTTTCAATTAAGCTTTTATGGTGGATTTATTCTAGGATATTTATTTGTAATAGAACGTATAATAATGGGCCATATATGTATAAATACTTATTCCCATGGGCATTATCGTGTTTATAATAAGTGACTTACACATTGTCATAAATAAATAACTTTATTTCGGCTTGGCTGTATTTGATTCGAGAAATTATTCTTTCTCTCATATATGACAGTCCAAAAACCATTGTTGACTACTAATGAATTAATTGGGTGAGTAATGGCAATAACGAAGATATATTTTATATTTCTAAGCTATCTGTGTGTGGTCTGATAATTATGCATTTACAAAATAAGTGTTTACGTAATTTGCAGTGATGTTTGTTCAGATGCAGTCGATGAAGGATTCAGAATGTGGTGTTGTTCATGTGGGTTTTAAGTTAATTCACTGGATTCAATGGGATGCCAGAGTTTTAGGCAAGTTTAGTTTATTGATTTTTGTTTTCAGTTTTAGTCTACCTACGTATATACCTCTCATGATGATGAATGGAGTGTTTTCTGATTTGGTGTCTTTAATCGCTCTTTATATCAATTCTAAGGCTCATCCCTTAAAACCAATGTAGAAATATTTAATAAAGATGATCAAAATTCCGTAGAGATGAATCCAATATAATCGAACGATATAAAAATGAAGCTTTGAGGAAAATGTAAGGCCTAAACGTAAGATATTTCTTAGATATCGCGTGGTTAGCTAACATACAAACAAGAATTACAGTACTCCAATCCCTCTAGTGATTGGGTTCGATAAAGCTCAGATAATAAATTGTTATATTTCGCTATAGGACCAAAACTGTGAAAGATGTAAAATTACCAACTGGTAGTTCTGTGTTCTTATGTATAAGTAACATAACATAAGATATACGTTTTATTCAATATCGTTTATTGGCCAGTACCATAAAAATGCGTTTTTGTGTATGACGAAAAACAACTGAGTCACTTAACAAAAACATTATTGTCTTTCACACCCCGCAATCTAGAACAATTTCCAATAAACGTTTTCAATTGGACGAATCTAATAACTTGTGAGTCTTCTGGCAACGAACAGCTGAGCCGCAGTATTATCGACTGGTCACAGGCAGCTCCAGTGAAGGGTGTGTCAATAATGAAGGCTGACTCAGCCACTCTAACACGACTCCTCGATACGCATCATCTCAGTGATGTAAGGCACTCTGTTTTACCCACGTTTTTACTAAAGACAAGAAATTATATACACTAAATAGAATATAATTATAACACTGTGTATGATACCTAGTGGGATACAAATTTAATGCATACACTTAAAACGTAGCTTCTTATTAGGTAATAACATAGGTTTTACCTAGTAAGGTAAAAGATTGAGCAGTAAAACGTACTATTACACACGGATTTGCAATATTGAAAATTCATGATTCAATAAATATTATAATAAATAACATGAAAAATTAGTACTTAAATTTAAATATTACTTTTAACTAGATAGGTTGGTTCGATTAGACCAAATAATACATTGTGGTGACGAAAAGTCTCGTCGATTTCATTTTGGACGTGTGGCTCAACGAGTTTAATCAAGTTAATTGTGAACAGTTACATAACCATATGTATTTACTTTTTATTCACTCATAAATTTTATTAGGATTACCTTATTTAATAGGAAAGGATTTATTTTGAAGTTGGCCATCACTCGAAACAATTATACAAAAATTGTATTTTTAATAAGAAAAATTATTTTTTCTTTCAAATAATTCAACTAAAAATTATTCTAAGTTTTTTATAAATTTCGTATGTTTTAATTTTACTATGTAATTGCTTGGTTATGTCATTAGTAAGCAATAGCAATATCATACCTATGTGAATATTCATGTTATTGTTATTTAAGTTCCTGTAAAATAACATAGACGCATTGGAAGGGAACTATTATATAACAATATCTAAATTACACAATGAAACATTATCATTCTAGGTGAAAACTCATATTAGTCATACTTACACTTACAAAAAATCGGCTAATCAAAGTACACAATTTAATATCCGTATTCGATCAGATGAAGTACACAATGTAGGACAGCGGTGAATTATTTTTCCCTTAGTCAAAATCCCATTCCACTTCCTCACAATAGTGTTCTCCCTTCACTGTTATTATTTTTGTAATAAGCAATATGAAATAAACAAGCTATAAGGAAAACATATTAGAAATCTTTTTAGAATATTATTTTTCTTCCAAAAACGAAGACAATTTATGGATCTACTAAAAATGGCATCACCAATTAGTAGAAAGCTTTAGTAATCCAACACAATCAAAAATGTATTTTGAGTTTTATAATTTTTCTGGCTTGATTGTACGTATGCAGTATGCACATGTTTAGTACACATAAATGCAGGAATCATATTTCCTGCATTTATTGAAATTAAAGTATTATTTTTATGTATGTCCTTAGAGCCATATCAGATATAAAAATCTGTTAAAATATTTGTGGCAGATATTTTTAGATAGTTTCTTTTTAAGTAAATTTATCTTATTTTTTTAAATGAACACCCCAAAATATAGATAGTTCATACATGTGCATTCTGACATGTATTTATAGTTGATAAGTATTTCCTAACAAAAAGCTACATCTAATTTTAATGTAGTAGGTTTATATGAGCACTTTACATGTTTTGAATAATCTATACATGTAAATATTAATCTGTCATTAAAATTTTGGTTTGGCTTCATGTAACGATATCATAAAAATAAGTTTTGCCATTTCAAAGTAGTGTTAAACATTTTCATACCCATATATACTTTATTTTCAATTACATTAAAAGAGACATATTATTTTTATTGTACTTTGTGTATTATGTTCCGGTTCTCGATGTTTGTAAAGTCTCTTCCAAATAAAATATACCAGATTCATCCTATTTAGTGTTTTATGTGTTTTACGATATTTAATGAGAACCTTTTTTACATGAAAGGACAAAGCAACCACTTACAGTAAATTGGTAAAAATTAAATGAATTAATTTTGGTCGTAAAGTTTTAGTAATAAATAAATAAAAACATTTTAATATGGGCTTCATTGCATTCTATAATGTCCAAAGTTAGATAGCTTAGGCTGAACATCAGCGAAGACTATCACTAGGCGGACTAAAAAATTTCATTTCTGTCTGTCTGACTACCTGGAACATATCTCGAAAACAAACTAACCTATAGACTTGAAATGTTCCAGGAAGCCTCATTTCTGTATGAGGAAAGCTGAGATCGATGATGGTGTATGTTAGTTAATGGGATTTCACTGAGCATTAGTGAATAATTGTGCAATACTTATGGGTAACCATAGTGTCAACGAGGAAATAACAGAATAAATATATTCATAAATAAATTAATGAAATAATAAGAGATTGTAACATGTGACATATTAAGACGTGTAGCATAACTATCTCAACAAATAAAACATTATTTTATGACGACTTAGTGTATACAGTTTTATTATTTAAACAGTGATATAAAAAATTAAATTTAATAAACAGAAATGTGAAATTATTGTGTTCCATGAAATCTTTTTTTTATTCAGCATATATACATTTGCATGAACTTTATTGTTATATAGAAAAGAATTATTTCCATGTTGGTGCATGTCCAAACCATGGAGTATGGCAACAAAAAACGACAGAATAAATAAATTTGTAACTAAAGTCACATGTTTGTAAATACACTCATAAGAGAATGTAAAATTTGACATACTAACACGTAATAGCCTAAAATCCCAATTAGTATAATATTATTTTATGGTGACAGTGTAAGATTATTATTTCAAAACTTATACGAAACCCAATGTAATGAACACAAATGTGAATGCTTCGTGTTGCATGAAATCTTGAGAATGATGTAATATTTAGGCTTGAAATTTTGCATAAACTTCACATGTATATGACAGGAATGAGTTTCATGTTAGTGCATGTCCAACATGGCATTTGGGTGAGCACCGTTTGAAGCTTATCACTCAGTAAGCTGACACAATATTTTTGTCAGGGGATGGAAACATTACTTAACCGTATGAAAATATGTCAGTAAATAATAAAAGACTTGAAATCTTTCACTGAACCTCAGCGAAGATGTTTCACGACACATGGTGTGGTGTACTACTACCTTGTAATACAATTACATTGTTCAATACACTGCTTGCATTAGTTATGTAAATGTACTTTGTGACATCAGACATCAGAATAGTTTGGGAAAACATAAATGACCAGTATTGGTGTGATAGCGTCTTTCGGATTATATTATTCATTGAAAAAATTAAAACTGGCGGAGAATTAAAACTTAAATAAAGAATCTTTAATTCAACGTAGTTTATTTTACTGATTAAGCAAAGTAATTATCAACGGAATAATACAATACAAACTCTAATTGACTATAGTAATGTCCGCAAATTTTCTATATTTCTATGCTGGAAATTGGACATCGTATCAAGTATTAATGTAATAAAATGTGTTAGTATTAATGTTATAATTAATTAAACACAGCGAAGTTTCTTAACGTCCACCAGCGTGAGACTCAACACTGAAATTAATGTAAAGCTACAATTCATTATTTTAGATACTTTCTTTTAAGATATGGTTTGTAAATTATTCCAATTGGTCATGGTCGTCTAGACACATGAAAACGAGTACTGCTATTCTTCTTACTTCTCAGTTCATCAGCCACTTTGGACATTCCACTCATGTAATTCAATACTAAGCTAATTATAATAATTATTTAGAAATTTACCAAGGGTTTTGAACGTATTCTTTTTAAATATTTTTGTAATTTCTTCCTAAAGGTTTATTTATATGCCAATTCATTAATCCAGTATTGATTAGTATATAAATTACCGCTAGGATATGTCCACAGCATCACAATTTGACGTAAACAAAATATGTATATAATATGAAAATTATAACTTTAACTGGACAGTTGTATGGAAGCCTTTATATGCAAAAAACAAACTTTACAATTGAAAGTGACTTTGTTACTTTCATTTAAATATGATGAAAATGTATACCCAAACGATTAAGTTAGGGTCAGGAGGTTCTACCGTTTCTCTTTGTGGCTAGTGAGATTAATCTTAGATAATAATGCTTTTATTTCCAGTTAATTATTTAATCCAGGATGGATAGTTTACAGTGATAATATAAAAAAATTATACAACGGAGATACAAAGGATCGGACAGAATGTAACTAAAACTTAATTGACAGACGGACAGACTGCTCTTTGCTCCCATGACCCAAAAATGAATATAGCTCTCTCTTTGCCCAAGAGAAAATTTCTATAAAGAAGTATCTCACAGACGGGCAGTCGGGTACACAGGCAGAAAGAAGCACTACCCTTTGAACTTTCGATCTTAAAATAAACACAATTGCTCTTGTGACAATTTTCAGTCATGTAACTAGATTCGAACTGTAGACATTTATATTAGGTTTACACAGACAGTGAGACAGTAATGGTAATTTTGTAAAGGCTTTAAGGTTGGGTCCTTAATTAAAGACATATTGCATATTTATACGTAAAAACAAATATATTAGGTTTAAGACTGTAGGTGGTACATGTTACCGGTTTTAATGTTACTAACTTATATCTTATATTAAGATTTAAATGATAATTTTAAGACGTAGCTCTTTACTACACGCCGGTTCTGGTTTTTTAAAACATAAAAGAAGTACTCTATCTTTAATAAAGGCAGCATGTAATAATAGCTTTGAAATTCTCCAAACAATAAAGTATTTGAAGGTCTGAAAATATATCTTAATTAATCTAACTTTGTAAAAAAAAAATCCGTGTAAAATTTCGACTTTTACACTCGTATGTCTAACGAGACAGATTCTGAGAAAAGGATGTAAAGCTAACATCAGATACGATTCTAATACTCGGTCTCGAACATTAGTTCTTGGTTAATTAAGAAACCACACGTAAATTGACTTATGAATCTTGTATGAACCCCGCCCCGGAATTTACTACTGCTTTACGTATGAAAGGTAATTCACTTTATTCGTATTTTTGTATTTTATAGGCGGTTTTATATTACGGCGTTTAAAAAAGTATGAGCAAGATATATTGATTTACATGTAAAATTTTAGATAACGAACTGAAATTTTAAAAGCAAATTTTAGATATAAATCACCAGATATAAATTTACAGCTAAGACCAATAAGCTGAGACTTGCGTAAGCACTAAAACTCGTAATTTAAAATGTGTTATAATAATTTATGAAAAATGCAGACATCGTATATATTTTATGGTCTCCTAATAAGCTACTTTAAAACTAGTTTTATCACATTTTTAATAAATCCCAATAATTGTATATAGTTTATACCGAAGGTTTAACCAAAAATTTCTGAACTGCTTTGATCTCAATTATGTTCGATTTAAAGGTGTTTTTATTGATTTAAAACAATAATAGGAATGCCATTAATAAATACTGATTCATTTAGAAAAGATTTGTTATAAAATCTACTGTTATGTTTAAAATGTAATTATTAACCCGTGAAGAACCAAAGTAATATAATTCGTAACTACGACTACAACATGAATATAATATTTATTTGTTATTATTAATCGTATACAATTGTCTTATACTTAACGTAGATCTAATTGTACAATTTTATTGCTATTTAGTGTCAAACGTTATAATACTACTGTTTTTTTTCTGTTACATTTTGGCCTCAAAAGTTCAGACTGAACGTAATCCGATTAGTCCAGGCTCAGATTACGTATCCCCCATTGGTATGTCTTCTGAAAGTAATGTTTTAATACGTAGTTCCACATAGGTTTAAATACTATAATTTACAGAGGAGTATATAGTTTAGAAAATTATTTCTTCTTGTCCTCATCACTCAATACTATCCGTTTCCCTAACGCTATGATGACTCATTAAGCTCCTTTAAAACTCCAAAAACTATGACCTCGTTCCATACAAAGCACTTTCGTAAACCCTGAAATTATCCCAACCAATAGTAGATCGAGATGTTCCCGTAACTTAATTCTTGTAGAAAATTCAAATCCCCTCCCCACCGTACAGATGAATAATGTATTGTGATTGCTTTCCACTAATATGAAATCATTATCTGTATGTTAGGAGTATATGTTGTACTAGTATATCTCTGTGGAGTGGCTTAATCGTTCGCTATCGGTATAGCTGTGGAGACTATATGTTCTCGGATGAGGCAAACGAATGTTTTTTGCCGTGAGGGATCTTCTCTCGTTCCTTCTTAGATTCCTGTTATCCTTTCCTAGGAAATTAGTGTCAGTAAAAAAAACTCCTGAACAGTGATGTAAATCATGAATAATGACTTTCAACTACGTTGCGACTTCACTGTGATAGCTGAAGCTAAACCGATCACCAACCACTATGACCAATATGGCTTCTATATCATAGGTTGCCAGCTTTTAGCAACTTTACGCTACCTTCTACAATGAAGCTATTTAGGTTCTTTATTTTTTTAAAGTGCTCTTGTTACCTTTGGATAAAGTGTGTAGGCTTTTCAAATAATTTTGTTTTCTGGAAATCCACTGTATTTGTTGTCATAAGATTGTATTCTGCCATGGTTTATTTTGCCTTATGAGGATTTTTTATAAGGAATCTGCACTTTTCAGACGTTCAAATCAAACCAATATAACAATTTTGTTTTGCTACAAGAATATAAATTACAATTTGTAAATTGTTTGTAATGCTTGAGCTTATGATGTATTGTGCTTGTCTGGGAACACTTTAATTGTTAAATTCATATTGATCTCATTATTATGTGTGACTCAATGTTGACAAAAGATTGTGCGTAAATTCATGAACATGAATAATGTTTGTACTCCTATTGCTACGATTCTATTTGTATTACATGGACACTGGACAGGGTTTGTATTTTACTGCCTAAATGACTTACGAGTATGTTTCCTGGCACATCTCTTGGCCTTGCTCCCTAACCACTCTTTTGTCCTTCTTTTTTATCTCTTTGGTCTTATCTTAACCTGTCATTGGCCACAGCTATCAAACCTTAGGGAAATTCCACAAAAATAATGTATAGTTACTGAAAAAGCTTTTTGTGTGTTTAGTTTTGCTTAGCAAGTGGACTAAGACTAAACTTTTTTAAGCATCGATTGAAACCTAATAAAATATTACACATGTTTCAATGAAATAAGTGCATGGATTGGCCTGTTGTTTGATTGGATTAAAACATTTCTATATAAATCATCAAGTTTCAACATCAAGTTAAAATGCATATATACGACTATGTGTCTGATGACGTATTGCATGTTCCAACAGAACCACTCATCATGTAAGTGCAGATAATAGTCGCTGTCAAACGCAAGTCGGTTGGCTCGGACCTCCGGCTCTGAGCAATAAGCAAATTTAATGACAGCAATTTTCATGCCAAAAGAAGCCTAAGTCATCTCTTATATTCTTTCTGATCGATAAATGAGTTGTAAATGGCAAAAGGTTATTGCAGTAAAAGTTCCCAGATAATAAATTAGAATACTGTAAGATCCTTAAAACAATATAGGCAGTTATTAATAAGTGACTCTTAGCCATTATTAAATAATGCAGCTATTTCTAAAGTACATACACAATTATTTACAGTTTTATGTAAGAAACAAGGTTATTAGATGTTGCTTATGTCATTTTCATGTAGAGTTCTTTTTAAATGAAATATTTAAAATTACTAGCTCCTAATCTAATAATCTAATAAAGTTATAACTATCTAATCATTTTAGTTACAAAACCAACCAGTTGTTCATAAAATGAGGTGCATTATCTTTGAAAGATAACTACGTTATTTAATGTTACTAATCGTCGGTTTAGTTACGCTTCGCCTGTTCTTGGCCAGCAGCCACCATCCCCGTGTTCAGTAGAATTCCTATTTCAGGAATACCTAAAATTATACTATTTACTGCGCTGCATCACTGTTCTACAAACTGCTTTGAAATTTTTGCGACTAATACAAAAATACGTGTAAAATAATAATTCTCTTAGTCAATTTAAATACATTGACGATTTCAAATTCTTATTTATTTCATATAATTGTTTAATATAAATGAATACACTTAACACTGCTAAAAAATTTATATTTGGCACAACTACAGTAAAATTAAAAACTTAAATTGAAATCTTATGCTGTTTTACCCTAACTTCTTACCCTTAATTGGTTTCATGCCTGCAGCGACACACGTTTTATTTTAGAGTTGGTATTCTATGTCTGTGGTGCCGCAATTTCCCTCACCCTTTTGGCGATTGTTCTCCTTCTAATAATGTGACAGTCGTTAGTTCCACAAGACGTCAGTGACGACGAAATGCATGTTAATTTCTACTCCTTTCATGAACAAAAACTGAAAAGTTCTGAGAATGAAATCAAAGAGTATGAAGACGACAAAATTTCAGTAGAATATAACCTCGTAAAATATTATTCCAGAACATAGCTCAATAAGCGGAAGAAACAAGTACTGTATTGGACGATATTTGGAGTACTTTATGGTATAACAAAAGCTTGTTAATATTGTTAAGCATTGATTTACTATTGTTAATAGAAATAAAAACAACTCCGAGTTTCCTTTAATTTTAAATATAACCTGTCATTTCATTTTTATTCTTCATTCTCACCCCACCATCATTTACCAAACCACGATCAACATCCACTATCTTCTGTTAATGTCTGTACTTACATGTACAATTAATTGTGTCCAGTAACAATGTTTTAAACTTTCTAAATGATGACAAAATGAATTAAAAAAAAACATATACTGAAGTTTATACTCTATAACTCTCTCTTTTTGAAAAATCTCCTTTATAATAAAGACTTAGGGGCTGGAGATATAAAGTTAACGTAATATATGATGCTATAAAGAATTTTTCCAAAATTACTAACAAACGAGACCGTATTTGACGTTAACGGTAAAAGATTGCAAAAAGTATAAACAAATACGGATAAAACTAAATTAGCTTTTACTTGTTTAAGTGCACATGTTCTTTAGGACATTACTCCTGCGGATATATGGGCAAAAAATATAAAAAAGGCACCTTGAATCCTCTTTCCCTCCTCACAACTCCTAGGGGTTATGATATAATATCGGGAACTCCGAACAACGTCTCGTACTTACTTTATTTATAGACCCCTCTTTTGGCTATTCGTTGACTGGACTAATAGAATGATGCACCGTATTATGTTTGCTGCACTTAGCAAGAGATACATACATTTGTACCAAACTTCGAGATAAAACAGGTTTAGACATCCCCATGTCTTGGAACTTATAGAAAACTACCTAAATGAGGATCTACCGTAATGGAATGGCTCAGGATGTGAATGGTAGAATGAAGGAAGGTAAGTGTATAGGCAGACGGTTCCAACACTGCACAAAAACTGTTTTTTTTTTTTTTTAGTGAACAGCGTAGTGTCATTTATACTCATGAATTTTCGTTCCTCAGTACAACAAAACACCTATTTGTCATGAAATAGTTTGGGAAAGGGTAAGCGGTAATGAAATATAAAGATATAATGAACGACAAGTCTCAAATAAGGCTATAACGGCTTAGATTTTAATTTCCGAATGCGTGAGTATCACTTAAGTGTTAAAAAGTTCTTAGATTTCTACATAGAATTTTTGTTGATTTATAATATCTTGATGGCAAACAAGATCAACCTCAAATCAAAAATCCCAGGACAACAAAAAGAAAGGTTTTATTCTTTAGTGGAGTAGTAGGAACGAGGTCGAGTGATAAGATAAAAGTGCATATGTGTGATCAGATACAAAAATATGACAGGAAAATAACGGGACAAAGTCAGCAAGCAGATGACCACTTGCAGTAAGTACTGCCCGAACATGTAGTTATTATGACTGTAGTTCATATGATTGAAATACGTCAACAAAACTCACACAAAGCAAATCATTTTACATCTCTTTCAAAAGATCTCCATTATAATTTTCACATGTTCAAATTTGCTTTTTTCTATTTTCCTTTGCCTAAGAGAGTTTTTTGTCTGTAGAAAACACTGTTCTATATTGCATTTGTGCCTAATCGTTTAATCTTCTTCGAAGACTCCGGCACATAGGGCTTTAACATGTATGTAACATGATTTAAACCATCTTTACTTTCTTTTTCTGACTGAAGTTGTTTCCTATTATTTCTTTTTTAACTATGTATGACAGTCTAACGGATATAATTGTATACAGGATGAAATAAAAGTTTTATTATATCTTCTTTTAAATCACCTTTGTCTCAGCACAAACTCTTTTGTATGATAAAAAAGGAAACACCATTGCCATTTCCCCATTTTAATGTAAATATTACAATTTTGTTAAATTGGTTGTATTGAGTATATCTGTGAATATTTACCTAATTAACTGAAACGGATTAGGTAAATATAGTTCTTTAATTTGGGTGAAAACAAATTAGGTTTAAAATAATTTTAATAACTCTGGATAGATCGTTTTGTGTTCTCAGTGTTTGTAATGTAAACAGACCAAAATCAAACAGGGTACCTATTGGAAAATCACTATACATTTCAACGTCTATTTTTTCACAGACCATGCATTTTTCATCCTTGGGCACAACACTGCAGGTGGGTGATGGGTTTCACTCCAATTTATTTTGCTCATAAAATAGCTCATTTTATTTATTTTTAACATTGAGTCACTAGTATGTCAAATACATTTTAATTATTTTGAATAAGCTATGTATTGTAATAAAATTACTCCACGATATTTTTATTTATTATTTTATTTTAATTATGTTACATTTTTATTAGTATTAAGTGTCATTGTTAGGAATATTTTTTTCATTTAAATGAACGTTACGCTTAATCTTTGTATATTGATTGATTTTTTCTATTGGAATCCATTAAGAAAAAGTATAAACTGAACAAAATAATCATTTTTTATATGTTTTATCTATCTGTTAAAGAATACACAAATCTTGTTAGGCTAAATAATATGAGCAATTCATGCTAACTGAAAGTGTCATCATTTATGTTATCATTTTATCATGTTATAATTTTACATGCCTAATTTAAAATCTTATTATAAATTAAATTATTTCTAGTTTTAATAATATTGTACGTTAATTACCGGCCTTCATCATACAGAGCAGTATAAGTTAAGACATTAATGTCTGTTACTCTGGCGTACACTCGCTGCAGTACAGGTTGCTGCGCTCCTCACGCATTAGTTTATTGCAGCACAATGACTTGGTATTTATGTCCTTTTCAAGGAAGAAAATTATTAAATTTCCCTGCTTTCTTCTCTGGGATCCTTTTTGAAGGCCACTGAACCTCCTAACCGTTTCATTTACAAAGTAAGTTAAACCTGAAGAGAACATCTTAATGTAAAATGTGGCTTTGTTAGATCTAGGGCTAGCTGCTTTAGAAATACTCTTCTAATAATAGGAGTTTCATGTGGAATGTTTTGCCAATGGATATTTGTGCACTGGTAGCAGAAAGAATAAAAAAACAGACTCCGTCATTTCGCTCCTTTACGGATTAATTTACGAAGTTTGCACCTAATACTTTATTTACTGTATAAAACATTAAAACTCAAAAATAGATATAAATTAAAGTAAACATAAGCAATGAAAAGGATCAATTATATGTGGGAAATACTCGTACAAAATGTGTATGCTGGGCGTCATCGCATGAGTGGGCTCAAACAAACGGCAATACAATTAGGCAAAAGTAGGACGATTTTTACTATACAGTAGGGGAGGATATGACTGAAAGTCATATAACTTTTTATATTAGACAGCGATTAATGTCGCGTTCAACAGGTAGGAAAGGAGTATCTTGGCTGGAATCTACCCAGCGCGTGTAACTTAGGGTTAAATGTACCCTTCACTATTCTTTGAAATTCAGAACAAGATCCATCCATATGAAAAACAGACCAGTATATACGAGGCTAGATGTTTGAACAAAATTGTAATAACCAAGGAGAATGTATATTAAAACATGTTTTAGAATATTGTACATAAAACTTCTTGTTATATAAGACAAAAACTGATTATCTAATGTTAAACCACTACAAATCAATGTGTTTTCATATACCTATGCTGCTATTTAAGAATTTTTTCTGACTCCTTGTAGACCGTCCCCTAAAGGGATTATCCGGTCGGTAATTGGGCAGATATGTGCGTTACTATCACCAGTAAGCACGTGTGAACTTTGGTATTTTTTTCTATTATGGTTCAAAAATTAAAAAAGAGGTTCCAGACTTAATTGACACCCTGTATATTAAATACAATTACTAAGTTGCAATACGTATTACTAATTAATAAAGTAATGAATATCAGATATACGTTGTACATACAATATAATATAATACCCACTAGCTTAAGTTATAATACATTCATGATATATTGCGTATCGGAAAATATGCGTGTCAGGTAATAGAAACTCAATTATAGAGGCCCACGAGTGAGCAGGTGTTGTCGGTGTCACACCTGACATTATAATAGTCTACGTAAGTAAAGAAGTACCAGACTTCAGGACTGAGAAATTTCTCTTTCAATTCTGCAGGGGTTATGTTAAGACAAATTTAATATTTTGGGTTAGGTAAATATGGTTATTGTGAATTTAGATACGATTCAATTTAATATTAGTCATTTTCTGAGTAAATTCACAATCTTCTTAAGAAGATTAATACAATTAATTGCATTCAACATTTTTAACGTTACCCAATTTTTATATAAAGCTTGAAGTGCGTTTTGTTCGGTTAAGTATGCTACGGAACACATTTTATTAGCTTATTCCTCTACATAGAGTGAAATGATGCTGTCTAAGAGGTAAAATTACTCAGCTTCTAGTCCTGGATAGTAGAGCCAACGTTCCCTACACAAGAACATAACCGAGTGTTTCATGGAATCGATAAGACAACGAAGTAAATTTATCCTATAAAGGATTTATTTTCCTGCCCATCAAAGTTTTGGTAGACTGATTAACTTCAAGCGTCAGAAGATTTTAAGAACAAATATTATAGTAAACTTTGAATAGCTGGCATCTTGAAACGTTAAGGAAATTGACAAAAGGGAAAGAATAAATATTTATTTATATTATCAATATATTTCTAATGAATGAATAGTTTTTACTACGTTATCAATTAGTCGAAAAATTATTTTTGCTTCAATTTTCATAATCGCCATCTTGAAACTTTTTATAGGTAGAGACAGACTAAATAACTCATCCATAAAAAATATGTGCAATTATTGGCTCTGAACTATATGTATACGTTTTTGGATTATGGTAGTATAGGTTTCAGGAGGTCATGATCGGAGAAAATCACCCGGACATTCCGTCAAGGAGACAATAAGACAGATTTATATGAGATCTAACTAATATTATAACAACACCAAGCAACAACAACGTTACCTGTGGTAGCCACTACGTAAATAAGCCGCCATTTTGGTTAGGGTTAACTTTTTGAGGTCGGTTATTATAATACGAAAACGTACTTATAGAAGTATATTTTCTGAAGTAATGACAATATTACAATCTTAAATATAGAGCGCATGAGGGTATAATAGAGATACCACGTGTATATTTTAATAGGGTTACCTAATCTAAAGTTCACGAGATATACTTGACTGATATAGGTTGCTTTATAATTTATCCTTCGCTCCACTCCCTCCAATACAGTTGAGTGTTTCCCCTATGTCTAATGTTTAATAAAATGGATAAATATTGTTTAATACAACCTTAAAGATTTTAATAGTTTAATTTCGGTAAAGTGTTAAAATAATATTTATCATATAACGACATTTGCTGTTAATATATATTTTGGATCTCAACTACAAATGAATGTATAGAACTGCTAGAATTACAAACGAGTTTATTTTTTATCCATTAACAACATTTTCATTTAAGTAAGTAAAAATTTAAGGGCTTAGAATATTTTTGAAATATTTTTTTTTTTCATGTTTTAAAGGACAAAATCCACGTGATTATTAAGACCTACGGAAAATTATGACAGAACACATTCTGCAATTTGTTGGCAACTCATTGGAGATACTAAGAAGATGTACAAATAAAAAAATATTCGCTTTAAAGAGCCCTTTAAAATGATAATATACAAAATTGCGCATATTGCTATTTATAAGTTATCACTTATATGAATAATGTTTTTAAAATTTGGGTTGGCGCTAAATTCAAAATACTGTTTAATGTAGTTGTTTGGCATGTCTGAATGAAGTTGAGTTTCTTCCGAAAAAGAAACCTGATTTAAAATAAATAGAACAAAAACTGATAAGAATACACAGGGGGTTCCGTAAATTTAAATATTATGCTGCCATTTAAATAAAAAAACGGCTGCTAATTCAAAAAGTATTAATATATGTCAGTTCAATTTTACCATTGAGTTCCATTTCTCCAGTCCTTTAAAATGATGTATTGTTAAATGACAATTTTATTTATGTTTATTTTACAACATTTTGAGATTAAAACACTCGACCTTTAGTTTTACAACATTTGGTTCATGGATTTTTATGAACATATTTTTAATGGACACTCCATGTACGATTTATGTGGATATAATACTTTTTTATGTCACTACACTAAACTGTTCTACCACTACACATGATGGAATGGTGGTCTGCCTCATACATTATATTGACTAAATGAGTAGTTCCTAGTGAATATATCTTAAACTTCATGTTCAAAAGTGTTTTAATCTACTACGGTATCATTTTAGTAAAAGCTTACACTAGTATATATACTTAAGTACCAGCATGTATTTTAAATTTACTTTAAGTACTAAGTACACGGCCTGTTTGTTTTCACTGTCTTTGTGATTTCTAGAGACTTCATTCTAATGCTTTTCTTTGTGCCAGTTCTTGTGTATTACGTTAGTACACTCTCAAAACAAAACAAGGAAATGCACTTGAGTGACTGAGACTGCCGAGCTACACTTCAAGTGTATTCAAAGTATTCAACACTGAGCTGCCTATTTCTGTTCGACGACCGAGATGTCAACCCACTCCACTCTAAAGCTCCTTCTGTAGCGGATTCATGTGCTCTCTTGTAGTGCACATATTTAATACGTGCAAATGAGTTATTCTACCTCCTGTGCTAAATTTCAAAAGTACTCCAGTTATACTAGCAAACACGAAGTATTAAAGAATTATTACTTCTACTGTAATATTTTGTATCGCATAAAACCAGGTGCATTAATAATACTGAAAACAGTTTACTCGGAAACTCATTAAAGGGAACAGTAATTGTGCAATTGTGCCCTGGAGTATAATCATATTTTCTAACATGATTGTATAAATTATTTTATCATGAAGATTAAATTAAATTTACTTTTTAAGTGTCGGGTGGATTAATAAATGTAAATAAATAACAATAGGTTTTCCAATAGACTGAATATTTCAATACCGTTTAGATTATAAAAAATACTAAATAATCATTTCATAACACGTGATTAAACTCTACTACATGTGTGTGTTCATACAGTCACAATTACTATACAATGTAATGTTTTATTCTAAAATAGGCAACTCTTAGTGGCTATTAGTATATAATAATGCCTATTAATTATATTATACTGGTTTTGTATTAACTAATATACAGTTGTTCAAGAAAATTTAACGTGTTCTAATTAGGTGTTGAGAAACACTGAGCCTTAAGGTTATCGTCTGCCGTAATAAAGGCCCAGGTTGACTACCATGCAGGGAACTGTTAAAGAGCTCGCCAAACTAGATGGATTCATGTGGCTCTATTGCGAACCGCAGCTAACCTTACAGGAATAAAGAAGAACTGCAGGCAATTAAAATCATATCTCAGACACATAATTGAACATGAAATAATATTTAAGAGGCAAATTTTAGCTAATAAAAATGAAAAACCACAACAAATGACTTCTTCACACTAGTCTCTAGCTTAACTGAAACACTCTTATACCTTATCAAATGTGGCATAAATTGCAGATAGAAGTTTTGAACTTGCACTGATGCTTGTAGCTTCTTGTTCTACAGAATCATTAAAAGGTCGCACCTGTTGTTCCTGCAGCAACTTGTGGAAAATACCAGTGTCAATAAGCCCTCTGATAAACCTAAATGCTTAACAGAAGTTCTGATACAGGTTCCTTGCATTTATTTTAATTAAAATCACAATCTGCTGTGTTTCTTGATGATTTTCTGGGACAGATTTATTAGGGCGTGGTGTGTGTGTAACAGAAACTGTGTTGTCTTACCCATACGCTTAATTTAGAATCAATACAATATGTCAGTATTTCAATTATTTTGTGAAAGGTTTTGCTTAGAAAACTGTCAGGAATACATATACGAGTATTATAAAGTTGCTCGTGAATCAGAGGTGTCAATGCTTGAAGTAGAACATCAACTTCTTGTCTGTACTACCTCTGAGACGTATGAACACTTCCTAACGGGTCCATAAATATATTCTAGTTGCCTGAAGCTCACCCAGAAGATCATAAACAGAAAATTAAACTTGTGACTATATTGTGTTTAATTCAGTCCATATAGTTTCTGGTTGTGTTGTGTACCTTTTCAAAACCTTCCTCTGTCAAGTCTAGGTGTAAAATATCTTAGAGTTTTGTAAGTCATAACTTCAGTGTTTTCAATTTTTATTTTTTTATCTATCTAAATATTACGTATATCTTCTAAAACATGGCTTTTTCACTTTTAAGCATCGTTATATTTGATTTGTAATGAAAGTAATTGCTTGTTTTTGGCAATTTCCATTATGTAAAGCTCATTTTAAATTTACGCTTAGGAACAATAAGTTCCCAGATATATTATATTTAACTTATATCACTTTTTAAAACAATTATTACATATACACATTTAACTCCGATATTTGTCGTGTAAAACCAAAGATATGGTAAAATTTTAATTAACACCACAAACATTTGATTATAATTGTTGAATAAACTACAAAATAACATTTAAGATAATGTATTCATTTTGTTCGTGTTGTATACGATTTGATCTAAATAAATGCCGTGTGGTTAAACTTGTAATCAATTGAATGAACACAGAACTTATAATACATTACTTTCATAACGTGCAACGTATACCCATTGTAAAATACTCCAGGGATAACAAGTTTCTAGTAAACAACACAGAGTAATTGTTTGTTATTGTAACGTTGTGCCATGAGTACCTCCCGGAGCAATCCATAAGTAAACAGTTGAAAGTAGTTCACATATCAGGATACAAACATCCTGCACGAATATGACTAAACATTAATATTCTTTAACATTATAGTATTTCCAGTTTTAGAACTACTATTTTGTACCTGTTATACTTTTAGTATACTTGATGGGTTCAATTATTTTAGCATAAGTAATTTATCATCTGATTTACCTTTTAAAGGTAATACTGGAAAGGAAACTTTACGAAATGTTAGTAGTTTCTTTTTTAAACTGTGATGGTGAAAGTTATCGCCTCTCGGAATTCTTAAGAGAAGCCCAGATGGAGTCCAGTCTGTGGAATCGTGAAGTAATCTAGGCTACAGTTTCAGCAACTGGTAATTAGTAAATAATTGTCTTTGAACATCTTAAATAACGACATTTCAAATCTATTGCAACGTGAAATGATTAAAACATTCATTTTGACATTAATTGTAAAAATATATGGCTTCGGAAAAGTAAATCTTTGTAATATATCTTTTTTTATTTCTAATGACTGATTAATATACAAAAGATATTCTAAAAAAATCCTAAATAAAAATTATAATATTCTGGACCAGTCGGACACAAACTGCTATTGATTTAAGTTTACTTATAATGTATTATAATATAATAAACCTATAAGAATATTTGATGGAAAACTAAGCAGTGCATTTGAAACTTGTCTGGGGTAGCAAACACAACTTTTTATGAAGTCTTATTGATTAATCTTTCTTTTCTTATTCTTTCCAAATAGTTTAACCAGGTTGTTACGGGACGAACTGCTGTAATTGTCCAATCATTCATAGATTAGGAAAAAGTGAACTTCGCTCCTTGTGGAGAAAGGTTGTTATATACAGCTTTTTCAGTTCCAAAAAACCATTTTAAATAACATGAGCTGGAGTATTTTCGTTATAGCTACTTATTATTATCATGCACTGATTAGCTTCATATAGTGAAATGATAATATAATCGATACTTGTTGGAAGAATGGTATGAACACGAGTATTAATTCTGTGGTTTAATCACTATTTAATAATATAAACTTTAATAACTACAAATGTAATTTGTAGTATAAAATAAGACTATTTTTTTCAAAAGTGTGTTAATGTCAAATTTGTATCAATAAAAAATACAAAAAGTGTTAAATATTTGTGCCAGAAAATGTGTTAGTGTCATTAAGTATTTTTAAACTAATTTTAGATGCGGATCATATGGATCCTGAAGCAGTTAAACTAAGGTTGTTTCTTTAATGCTCGGACGTTGACATTAATGCTTGAACAATAACCATTCATTGTTGTAATGGTCTCAGTAACTGCATCAGTTATCAACCTGTGGTATCATTTGTGTTACTTACTTTTTAAACTTGCAAGGCGTTTTTATTACGTTAACACTCATACTGCTTTATTAGAGTATTAATCAAGCACTGCGTACTTAATATTTATTAACAAATATTAAGTATATATTATTCACTATATATATTCACTAATAAGCTTTTTTTCCTTACATTTTAATTTTCTTAACTTAATATTTTCATACTCTGTGGAAAACAGCACTTGCAGAATAGATTGATAAGAAATTATCGTTACTGCAGATCATGCAAAGTCTAATTATATTTATCGGATTAACTATTTTAAGAGAAACTTTCTTAAATATATTTCGATGCAACCTTTTGATAAATTGAGTTTTTTCATCAATCAAACCGGTACTGTTTTGATATTATCCATCACACAGCTGAATACAATATATGTGGTTAGTGGGATTCCTAAACGTTCTAGGTTGGTAAGCATCGCATTTATTTTTCTACGCTATTTAGATATTGTTAATACCTTGCATGAAAGGTTTTAAAATTATTCTGAAGCGACATTATTGAAAAATGTCATTTTTTAAACTTCTTAGAAGTTTTGATGTATTAGAGTAAAACTAGCAACAAGAGACAAAAATTATGCAAAATTTCTATGATGTTAATGAGTTGATGTTTTTGCAAAACGTGGAACCATTCGTGTAGAGCCCGTTAGTAAAGCTATTACTTTCTTTTACGAGACTTTTTGAAATCATTGAATCTAGGGCACTGAGCCTCTTTATTTCGTCTGTAAATTTTAGTGTTTCGTCTGAAGGTGTTAATATTATAAACATTAACACTCATAGGACACTCATGGACGTAATTACTCATAATTCCAGATCGCTACTTTTTCTAATCGTAAAACGTCTGTTAAATGCAATTAATTAAATTGGCTTTCTACTGTTTAAAATGCCTGAGTCATTTCATCGTCGGGTGGGAACATTTTTTTAGATAAATTGATTTTATTATATTACATTTCAAGTGTTCATTACATTATCGAGAGAATAGGAAATACGTATATCGACTTATTTGGCAGAGCTTTAATGAAGGCTGGAGTCTCACTGTGGGGGCTGGAAACTGTTATGTCTGACTATATGTCTATTCCATCACATATGCTTAGTTAGTGGACATATTTTATTAGTATAATTGGTAACTATGGCGGCAATGAGTGATTCAATACGTAGACGTCACGACTCTGTGCATCAGATCAAAATCAAAATATGATCTCAAAATAAATTTACTCATTTATTTGAACATGCATTGAGGATTTGACTATAATCAATTTGAAAATATTATTCAAAATCAAACGTCATAAATGACTGGGTTTGTATAATCGTTCTAAATAATAATAATGTGTTTCGTATTAGGCTGCTGTTTTTGTCTAATGATTTGAGCAATAACTTCAGTTTAAAGCATGTCTTGTCCAAAACAGATTATTTTCAAACTGATTTACATTTTTGCTTGGGAATTAAAAATTTGAAAAAATGTATGTTTACTTCAAATGAGTATGCAATAATAATCACTGGATTTTCTAATGTAAGCTTCTGAAAATATTGATACTACTAATTCTGACAACAAAATGAAATACACAAACCACCATCTACAGTCAATAAATGTTGATTAGGTATTTATTGGAATATTTATGCGTATCATTGCTGTGGGAAAAGAGAATTTGACTTCGTGAGCAGACTATTGTAGTCGAAAGAGCACATTGTAAGTTTTTACAAATAAAACCTATTGTCACGTTGCTACATTAAGTTGTGCTTAAACGAAAGTTTTTAAACCACACTAAAACAATTGTTTTCTCTGTGATCAATAGTAGCTGATACATAAGTATACACTTTTAAAACTGCAACATCTATCATCTGTAGAAGCTTAAGATATACTAATAAAATTTTCAGTTAAATAACATATTTTTCTAAATTAACTACATTATTCAAAAATTATTTTCATGATCTTATGTAATTCAATCAGTTGTTGCGTTAAAGAGCCTAAAATATAGATCAAACTAATTTTAAAACTTTAAATAACATATAGCTGATTTTAACTGGATTCTGGATTAAGAAAATATATATAGATAAATAGGTCAAAGAAGGCTACTTCTGTCAAAAGACAACTGATATGGGTTTTATTACAGACTTTTAATTTACACTAATAAAATGATTGTTATATTGCAAATATGACTTCTATATCAACATTACGGTACTAACCAAACACTGCATACTTAACATTTTGTAACTCGTACAGTTAAAAGTATATTTTTATAACACGTTTATATTTTTTTATCTGGACATTTTCTTGTTCTATGCTAAATATCGGTTGCAGTAAGGTTTAACAAAACAATTATGGTTGCCTGTAAAGTCGGTTTTACGGGCGAAGATTTTACGTGACAACGTCTTTTTCTCGGTAGAATATTTTGTTATTTTAAATGTTTGACTAGCAATACGCGCTGTTTCTTCTCAATCGACTGAATTACGATTGATTGCAGAGTGATTTAAACTAATAATTTACTTAACACTATCAACATTTGTCAATAGTATGACATAACCTATAAACTCAGTTTCTCAACTTTTGTGTCAATCTAACAATTAATCAATCAATCATAGTTTACGGTAATGAAATATCAGTGTACAATTATTTACCTTTATTGTTGTAGTTGTTGTAAATGACGAATCTAAGCACTCCACATTTTCACGAATAAACATAGTTATCTGCTTTATCCCGTGCGGCGCACCCACAGTTATCTGCTTTATCCCGTGCGGATCCCGTGCGGCGGACCCACTGGACGGGCATCGTAACGTTACCGGGCGTTACACTTTTTCATGAGTGACTCCGAGCCGCAACCTAATTTAAGACGTTGTCACTTCAAAAATAATGTTACTATCAAGATTATTCTATGTTTTCAAGACTATACATATAGACGAATGCATAGTAAGTTGTGGTAAAAATAATTAAACATATAGTTGTACTGTCATCAAACTATGTTATAAAGACGAGCTGATTACATTTACCAGACTGAATCTGGAATTGAATTTAATATTTATCTATAAAAAATATAATATTAGCAATTAGAATATTGCTTTTATTAATCGAGATAAACATGATCTTATCTTATAATTTGGGCCAAACAATATATGTATATTACATTTTATTGGTTCAGTGGTTTCGGAGAGAAATGTAAACAATCATCATGACAAAACACGATATACCTTGTTATAATTTGAAGAAAATAATACGCCTTCTTCTGATATCAGTTATGATATCTGATGTCACCGATAAATTTCAGTTTGGTATATAGCATGAACGTCAGTAACTGGAAACTAACTAGCAATACAGTATCTTGTGATTTATTTATGTTTAACTAAAGCCGTATGTGTATGTCTTGTGATCAGGGTCAGTTGCTGGAAGGACGCTATAATGGCATCATTATGGATTACCTATACTAACACCTCTGTGTACTGCTACATATTGTACGAGTTTGGTGAATTTCAATTAACAATAATGCAGTATAAGAGAAGGGGACTTACGGGTCCCCATCAGTGTATATTATTATATTGAGTTGCTGTAATTTTATAACATATTATATATATATATATATATATATATATACAGGGTGAATATAAAGTCAGGACCCCCCCTCTACTTTTTTCTCTAGGTAATATAAGGAGATATCATTTGGGTAGTGGTGCAATATGGAAAGGAAGTTTCATTTTATGATATTGAAAATTTTTTTTGTCCCCCAAAAATGCAAAATTTTGGGGGCAACCAAAAAATTTCAAATGTAAACCCCTATCAAGTGACCCCTCGTTTTAAAGAGCATAGTCACATAAACCGCGTTAATATGTATGCAACACCTTGGACAAAGTGTTATGTAACGATCACTTGGACTTTTGCTTAGGAACAAAACGAACTGACCGGGGACTGTTTATATATTAAAATATGATATACTGTGAAGTACGCAAAAACTTGTAACTTTAACGTTACAGTGATAAAGTGTGGCACGCATTGCATGTGCTTGCATGCAGAGAGGTTATAAAACTAATTATAATCAATCATCTCAATTCACATTTTGAGATTAGATAGCATAATTTGTGGGAAAAAATAAATAATGACAAGGCAATTTTGAAACCAGTTATGATGCCAGCATAAAAGAACTGCAACTTATTGTAGAATTTGGTATTTCGCACTTTCGGAAGAATGAACATATCTGTAACAAACTTTCGCCACATCAGGCAGGAAGCCTTAAGACTTGATATATTAGTGAAGTGGTTTCATACATTTCATACATCAATGCTGTCTAGTACATAATGATAATTTATAATCCAGTTAGGAATTCTTTTGGCATAATCTTCACTTGATTAGATAACTGTTTTTTAAGGTGCTGTTTAAAGTAGTGTGTGCTTCAATTATATATGCTTAGGAGTTTGAAAGCTGCCAAGAAACCATTACCTACATTACGTACAAATGGCATAACCCCAGTACAAGTTTGCATTCAGCGGACAAATTTCCGACACCACTAGAGTAATGTTTAGATGAATAGCTGGATTAAAGCAGTAGATTTCTAGAAATTCTTAGAGCTAAGACTACATAGTTACCCATAGTTCACTTTCGTCCACAACCAAGCTGACTATTTTACGTGTCGTGTGTAAAACACAGTTATTTATATTATATATATATATATATATATATATATATATATATATATTATATATATATATATATATATATATATATAAGTAGATAACAAACTGGCGGTCCTGGACCACTTTTGGAGCCAACAGTAAATTGAGTATAAAATACTGTTTGAAGGACCATAAACGAATCTGTAATAACCAAACAGGAAAGCACGAATGGAAAACCGAATCTACAGCTGTTCGCTTCTACTAGGCTCTAAAAATCTTCGAAATCTTTATTCTACAAAGTTAATTGTAACACAGTCTTTATCTTTAATAGTCTTCTTTCCAGTAACAATCAAGTGTAATTTTTCATTTTTGTTCAATTCTTTAATCTTTTTTTCATCCAAAACATTCAAAAATCTGTTCGGCAAGTGTACTTTACAATCTTCCAACTCGGCAATTATTGTCATCCCAAATTTATCTTTCATTTTCTCCAAATTCAAAATTTTACATTTCTTTTTTTCTTCTAATTCCATTAATTTCTTATACTCTTTGAATCTTAGTTAACCAATCTCATTTAATTCCTTTAGGAGCTCCATTTAGATAGAAAAAAATTGGGAGGAAATCGACATTATACCACCACACAAAAACCTTGATTTTGATCCTAAACTGTGATTTTGACTCCCAAAATCACAGTTTTAGGACCAAAATCAAGGTTTTTAAGGTACATACAAACTGGTACTAGAGTTTTTTGAAAAAAATCCTGAAAATCTACCGAATTATTACAAATTATTGCTAATTTCAGCATTTAGTTAGTAAAAATATACTAAAAATATTGAAAAAAAAGTATAAACAATTTAAATTTCATCCTACAACCCGATATTTGAAACATTCAAATTTTTTCTAATTAAATGGAGTCCGAAAAAATATCATGACCGTTTTGTAAAATAGAAATTTTAAGAAAGAACTATGATCGCCATTATAATTCTAATTTTCATGCCAAAAACAAACAACTTTACGAAAACGAACTAAATTATTTAAGACAATGGGCTAAAGAAAACCAAATCGATAACTATCAAAACATGTATAATATAGAGAAAGTAAGGGAATTAAAGAGAAACTTTAAGGGAGATAAAAAAGATCTCAATCTATTTACTGACGAAAAAATTCATTCAATCGCCGAAAAATTGTCTATCAAAACTAACGATAAAACTAAGTCTGAAACGATCGAACAAATAGACAAAACTCTTAACGCAAAACCTAAAAATATCATTGATGTAGGAGTTTTATCCTCTATACAAGGTCTATTTAAGCAATGCATTTTAACGAATTTAAACGATAAGTTCATGTCAATTTACAAATATCTATCAATTATGAGGCCTGAAATTAAAAGTTTAATCGAAAAATTTCAAGAAAATGTTAAAAATATGAAGGGCTATCTCTCTTTAGAATGTGAATACGAACGAACTTTAGTTAACGGTGAACCACAAATATGTCCAATGTACTTTACTATAAAATCCGATGAAGTCTTTGACGTAAACGATTTTATCACTAAACAATTTAATAAATTAACGCATCGTGAACAATCTAATCATCCAAATCGAGGTTCTGGATGGACATTAAAAACGCTGTAAACAACTGATTTTGAGCCTTAATAAACATGAATTTATGAACGCAGGATCATTTATCGATTTACCACAAGAGATAAAGGTAAAGAAAGCTTGTGTAAATATCAAAAATAAAGATGATTTCTGTTTTGTTTATTCTATTCGATGTGCTATTGGAAAACTCGAGACTCATGTTGATAGAGCAAAGCAATACGAGAAAATTTGTAAATGACGAGATATTTTCGGGATTTGAGTATCTAATGTCTTTAAAGGATATACAAGCATTTGAGAAACGCAGCTATAATTCCAAGTACAACTATCCAAAAATGTCTGTGAATGTCTACAGTTACGACGAAAAAATTAACATTGTTCCATTACAAATTTCTGAAAAATATAATGCAGAATTAAATATTGATCTACTGTATGTAAAACAAGAAGACAAATCTCATTATGTTTTGATAACTGATTTAAATAAGCTAGTTTCTTCTCAGTTATCTAAGCATGAGCACAAAAAATTTCTTTGTAGAAGATGTTTAAGCCATTTCTACAAATATAGTGCTTTATCAGATCATTTGGAAATTTGTAAGCAACACGAAGTTTGCAAACCAATTATGCCGTTTCCAGGACAAAAAACATCATTTATTAATTATCAAAAGAAATTTAGCCATCCGTACGTTATTTATATGGATTTTTAAAGCATATTAGAAAAAATTCCGACATGCAAGAACAATCCACAAAAATCGACTACAAACAAGATTCAGAAACACATTCCTTATGGTTTTACTCTATATTTAGTGTCGAATGTGACCAATCACATGTACAAACCGATATGTTATCGAGCCAAAAATGAAGAAGATTTACCTAATGTTCCAAAACAATTGTTTGAAGAACTCAATAAATTATCGAAATACATAGCGAAAAAATATAATTCAAAGAACATGAAACCTATGAAATTGACTGAAGAAGAAGAAATTTCGTATCAAAATTCAAACGTTTGTCATATCTGTGAAACAGAAGGTTTTTATAAAGAAAAAAGATTAAAAGTAAGAGATCATTGTCATTTAACCGGCAAATTTCGAGGTGCTGCTCATTTATGTTGTAATCTGAATCTCAAATTTCCTCAAAATATTCCAGTTTTCTGTCACAATATGAGTAACTACGATACTCATTTGTACATAAAAGAATTGGCTAAACAATATGGAAATGTTGATTTGATTGCAAACACCGATGAACGATATATAAATTATTCTGTAAATTCTGGATATGGATATGAATTCGAAGGTAATAAACCTAGAAAATACATTAAGTTTTCTTTCGTAGATACGTTCAGATTTATGGCCTCATCTATAGAAAAGTTAGCTAAAAATCTAAAGACAGAAGATTTTAAACATACAAATCATTTTATACAGGATGGAAGAATATTGAATGAAATTCTAAAAAGACAGCCAAATGACGACAACGAGATTTTTAAAATTCTATCTGGAAAAGGAATATTTCCCTATGAATTTATCGATAGTATTGAAAAACTTGATTACTCAGAAGAGCTAAAAATTCAAGATTTCTATTCACTTTTAACAGATGAGAGCATACCTGAGAAAGATTTTCAACATTATTTAGCTGTTTGGAATAAATTAAAGGATAACAATCTTAGTAATTACTCAGATCTCTATAACATCCAAGATGTTTTATTGCTTGCTGATATTTTTGAAAACTTCAGAAACATTTGCTTGAATTGTTACAAACTCGATCCAGCACATTATCTGACTGCTCCAAGTCTCGCATGGGACGCTATAATAAAATTAACGAAAATTGAGCTTCAGCTAATTAACGATTATAACATGTATTTGATGATTGAAAAAGGTATTCGTGGAGGTATTTCTCAATGTATTAAGCGATATGTGAAAGCAAATAACAAATATTTGAAAGATTTTGATAAGACAAAACCTGAAAACTATCTGTTGTACGTCGATGCAAACAACCTTTATGGTTACGGGCTTATGCAAAATTTACCATATAGCGAAATCAAGTGGATGAACCCGAAAACATATACAACAGCAGAATGGCAAGAAACAATTTTAGAACTCACTGGCGACGAAGATTATGGCTATATTCTCGAAGTTGATCTAGGATATCCAACAAATTTACATGAACATCACAAGGATTTACCTCTTGCTCCCGAACATTATAAAAACAAACTTTGCACAACTTTACTGGATAAAACTGAATACGTTGTTCATTCAAGAAATTTGAAATTCTATCTGGAACAAGGTATGATTTTGAAACATGTGAATAGAGTTATTGCATTCGATCAGAAGCCTTTTATGAAAAAGTACATTGATTTTAACACAAACATGATAACCAAAGCTACAAGTGACTTCGAAAAGGACTTTTATAAGCTGATGAACAACTCAGTTTTTGGAAAAAGTATGGAAAATGTGCGAAATAGATGTGATATCAAACTAGGAAATGAAGAATTTTCAATTAAACAGGCCAAGAAAACAAACTTCAAATGCTTTAATATCTTTGACGATAACTGTATAGCGAGTCACATGTACAAACAAAAGGTTAAATTTAACAAACCGATCTACATAGGATTTTCAGTTCTTGACCTATCAAAATTGTTAATGTATGAGTTTTATTACGATAAATTAAAGAAGTTTGACCCAAATTTGAATCTTTGTTACATGGATACAGACAGTTATTTTCTAGAATTGAAACGAGATCCTTTTAAAATTATTAAAGAAAATATAGAGGACTTTGATACGAGCGATTATCCAAAAGATCACGAATGTTTCACTACTAAAAATAAGAAGGTAATAGGGAAATTCAAAGATGAGTTAAATAGCGAAGTTTTAGAAGAATTTTGTAGATTGAGATCGAAAATGTATTCGTACAAATATCTTGACAAAAATCCAGTAAGATGCAAAGGAATTAAGAGAAGTGTTGTAAATAAAACAATAAATATCGAAAACTTGAAGAGATGTTTGTTCGAAGATAAAGAAGAATTTAGGGAGATGACAGTAATCAAAAGCTATAAACATGAGTTGTACACAGTTACCATAAACAAGCTGGCACTGAACGCTAAAGATGATAAGAGAATTGTCCTAGAAAATAAGATCGATACAGTACCGTATGGCTATAAAAATGAAGCGAAATCTGATATATTAGACGAATTAAATAAACTTAGAAACTTTGATATATAAATGGAAGATGATTTAATTCACTGTCACAAATGTAAGAAAAAAAAAACGAAAAATATCGATGCTAAGATTGTTCAAACTCAAAACGGATTGTATAGAATTGCAGCAAAATGTTCAAAATGTAAGACAAATAAGAGTAAATTTATAAAGAATCCTTATGAAAAACAAGTAAAGAAAGAATCTAAGAATAAGGAAGAAATCGAGATTGAAGCTAGAGAAATTCATGCACCAGTACGAAAAAAGTTTAAAAAGAGAAAAATTATAACTTTAGGAATTGACGATTGATGGGCAGCAGATTTAGTTATAATGTCTAACTATTCAGATCAAAATGATGGATTTAAGTATATGTTAAATGTTGATAAAAATTTTAAATTGATACTTTCTCAAAATGAAATGAAATGAAATGAAATATGCCTTTATTTAAGAGGCGGAGTTAGGGCTATTTAGCCCTCTCTACCACTCAACCTCACATAATATACAGATATATGTACAGTGAATGATCTTAACTAATAACAAATTTTAAATTAAAATAAATGCTTAAAAATTAACCAAAATATATACATACTATTTAATAATTAAAAATAAAATTTATCAGCTTAATATGTAGAAAAATTCAAACAAAGTTGAATTAAAACTTAAATTAACAGATTACTTTTTAAAGAATTTCTCGTTATTACTATATTCATTCTCTCAAACACACAGCCCGACCACAAGCACGCCACGAGCACCGCCATCAGTCACCCCCACAGACCGGCCAGCAACAAGTCCTTGACCTTTGCCCCAAAACGAGCTCGGCCCTCTATAATACGTATATCATCAGGAAGAGAGTTCCAGAGGCGACATGCCTGAACAGTGAACGACTTACTGAAGAAGTTCGATCGATGAACAGGAATTGACAGTAAGGTGGATCCCCTTCTCGTAGGTCGCTCACTTATATCGGAAATAAATTTGAAATGTTCGGACAGGTAAACAGGTGACTTGTTTTTGATAACTGAATGTAGAGTTGAAAGGATGTGAAGTTGGCGAAGTTGTTGAAGTTTCAGAAGCGATAGCTGTTTGAAAAATGGAGTCACATGCTCATAACGTCTGAGATTGAAAATAAATCTGATACAATAGTTTTGAGCTCGTTGAAGCCTGTCCGAAAGCTCAACAGTCATGTCACTGATCACAGCGTCACAGTAGTTGAAGTGTGGCAGTATGAGAGTTTTAACCAGCATAACCTTGACACTGAACGGTAGATATAAAGCAAAACGCTTTAAACTGTGAATGCCAGCAAATATTCTATTACACGTTACCGTAACCTGGTTACTCCACTTAAGATTTGAGCTCATAGTAAGACCAAGGTTTTTCAGTTTGTTTTGAAAATTTAGTACGTGGTTATTGAGTTTCAGTTTTGGTGCAACGTTGAAGTCCAAACGGTCGATCAGTCTTGGGTTTCCCAATACCATTGCCTGCGTTTTGTCTTCATTTAATTTCAGCCCATTTTTATTTGCCCAACAAGCAATTGATTCAATGTCGTGATTGAGCAGAACCATAAACGTGTTCAGTTCATCAGGCGAACAGTGTACGTAAATTTGTAAATCATCGGCATAAAGATGAAACTTAGAGTGCCTTATAATAGATGTGACGTCATTAATGTAAAGTGAGAACAATAGGGGCCCAAGAACAGAGCCCTGTGGAACACCCCGTGTTACGGTTTTCCATTCCGATATTGTTTCCCCTTCTTTGACACATTGCCGTCGCCCAGTAAGATACGATTTGACCCAGTTAACACACCCATCGGAGAAACCATACTTCTTCAATTTGATGAGGAGAAGGGGGTAATAAACACAGTCAAAGGCTTTGGAAAAGTCAAAAAGCAGTAAAATGGTGATTAGTCTCTTGTCCATTGCCAATCTGATATCATCAGTAATTTTAATTAGGGTTGTGGTGGTGCTGTGATTAGGCCTGAATCCAGACTGCCATGTAGACAAGATGGTATAATATGGCAAAATATGCTTGGTCAAGAGCTATCAAAAGAAAAAACGGCAAAGGATGTTTCAAAAGCTTTCGAAGATATAGTAAAAGATGCTATAAAGATCGGGCATAAACCTCCGAACCTTCTTCATACAAATACGGGTTTAGAGTTTAAAAATAAAGAATTTAACGATGTTTTGAGGAAATACAACATTAAGATTTATCATACTGAAAACGAAGAGAAATCAAGTATTGTAAAGAGATAGAACATAACTCAAAACGAAAGGATGAAAGTTATTTTTGAGATTAATAAACACTTTAAATGGATCTTTATTCTTCAAAAAATAGTCACAAATTATAATGATACGGTTCACAGTACGATTAAAATGAAGCCCAAAGACGTAGATAAGGATGCAGAAAAGGAGTTATTAGAGACCGTTTTCAAGTATGTTCCACCTGAAATTCACACGAAAACTAAATTTAAAATTAATGATCATGTAAGAATTGTTAGTAAAAAACAAACATTTTCGAACAAATATAAGAACAATTGGTCAAGAGAAATCTTTGTGATTTATCAAATTAATAACACAGGTCATGTAACTTATAGTATAAAAGATTTAAACAACGAAGAAATAACTGGAATTTTTTACGAATATGAATTGAGAAAGTCAAAGCTATAATTTTTTCTATATAAATGGAGGCTCAAAAGAAATGTTCAATGTGCAAGGAAATAAAAGGTTTTGAAGAATTTTATAAAAAATAGAACTAAAAATGACGGATTTGGACATTATTGTAAAGATTGTCATAATAAATATCAAAAAGAATTATACGATAAAATAGAAAAATTAACTCTAGAGGAGAAAGATTGTTACTTTTGTAAAGAAGTTAAGAATGTTTCTGAATTTAACAAGTGGCATTATAGTAAAGATAAAAAACAGACTTTTTGTAAGGAATGTGCTAGAAGAATTTCCCGAGAAAGTCTAAATAAACCAACTCATTGCGAATGTGGACGAATTATTCAATGGTTACCTAGTTATGCTAAACATTTACAAACAAAATATCATAATTCGAGAGTTTAATAAAATTTTGTAACATTTTCATCGTGTAATAATTTTTTCTATATAAATTATTATACAAAAGTCTCAAAAGAAATGTACAAAGTGTCAAGAAATTTATAAGGAAAAGAATAGAAAAGACTGTTATTGTAAGGATCATGATGAATTATATGATAAAATGGACAAATTAACTTTAGAAGAGAAAAAGTGTTACTTTGTAAAGAAATTAAATATATTTCTGAATTTAATAACTGGCAGTATAGTAAAGATAGAAAAGATGCTTTTTGCAAAGATTGTGCTAAAAAAATTTTCAGCGAAAGTTATAAAAACGAAACGCCTTGTGAATATGAAAAAAAATTCTATATTGGTTACCTAGTTATGCTAAACATTTACAAACAAAATATAATAAATCGAGACTTTTTAGTAAAATTTAGAAACATTTTCATCGTGTAATTTAGATATTCTATAAATCAGTCGAGATTCTGCCATATTTGTAGTAAAATGATTTCCGTTGTATAAAATATTCAAGGATTCTTTCATTTGGTTGTAGAGATTTATACTATTTGGATCTCCATGTCTTAATAAAATTTCCATTTCTGGGTAATCAATTTCAAGTTCTTTCAATCTTTTCGGTATATCTCTCTTTTGACTCTGATAACGTAATAAGGATATTCCCACGTGTGATTCTTCTTAATTAATACAAAAACATGGTGTTTTTTCTTAGCAAAATCTTTACAAACAAGGTCTGGTTTCATTAAGTCAATTTTTACACTTTGTTTTGCGATTATTTCCGTTTTGATTTCATCTTTAATTTGCAAGTGTTTTACTTCATCCTCTAAATATTTAATCTTGTTTTCAAGTTTGTACTCACCAAGTTTTCTAATAGAGGGCAAAACTTCTTTTGTAACCCAAGTTTTGAAGATTTTTGCCTCTTTTTTATGTGATCTCAAAATTAAAGAATAAAGTCCTGATTCATTGATGAAAATAGTATTTTTTTGAAAGTTAGAAGGTAGGGCAATCGAATGATCCACCTTATTTATTTCAGAATATGATAATTTATCATCATTATCAACATGCTCTCTAACTGCGTATTTCGTATTTTCATATTCTAGAATTTCTGCAACATCTTTAGCTTTAAACCAAAATTCGTTATTTTTATCCACAATCGTAAAAATATGTTTGTTTTCAAATCTAAGTTGATTATTGAGTAGGTCTACAACTGACTCCATTTAGATAGAAAAGAAATTTAACTAGTAATTTTTATTTAGAGAATAAAGGCCAGAGTTCATTAATGAAAATAGTATTGTTTTGAAAGTTTGAAGGTAAGAACGATTGGTTCCCCCTTGATTCATGTCCGTTGCTTCATCATTCTTTCGACAATCTTAAATATATTGTTGTTTTACTCTCATTATTTAATAAATTTACCTCAGAGTCTCGTATAGTTAGAACGATTTTTTGAATTCTTGTAAAATGTTTTCTAATAGGAATATAATCGATTTCATTCGGTTTTTTCACTGATTTTGATCCATAAGCAACATTTGGGAAAAATGTGTACAAAATTTCAGATTCTTTGTGTAAATGTTCGGTATGATTTTCAAAACTAGGTTCAACGAGATTACAATGTACTTCAATTACATCGAACGGTCTAAATTTTGGCGTTTTATTTCCTAAATATACCTGATTTGGCTCAATATTTTCTTGAACAAACCCTAATAAATCTACTATAATTGCTGAAAACATTATTCTTACTGGTGATTTTATTTGAATTTTATTAGAGAGATAATTTTTTTGCATTTCAAAATTGTTTTCGTCAAAGTTTAAAGATTTATCTGATTGTTTGAATGTTTTCAGATAATTTTTAAGGGAATTTTTTAGTTGATCAAAGGTATAATATCCTTTGTTTAAACCATAAATATTTTGTTATATTCTTCTCACTAAATCCTATACAATAAGGAGAACTTTCACTAATATTTATTACAAAATTTTCAGAATAAAAACCGCTTAAACCGATAAAATAATTCAATTCGTCCTCTAAATGAATAGGATGTTCCAAGTTTAAAACTAATTTAGAGCTTTCTGAAGTCAACTTGAACAGCTTCATTTTCGCTAATTAAATGGAGAAATTTTTAAAGCAAAAAGATCAGATAAAACTTCAAACGTTTGAAGAAAATAAGAAAGATCAACCAATCAGATTGTTAATTGTTGGTTCAAGTGGATGTGGAAAAACAACTTTATTATTGAATTTTATCTACAATAGGTTGATTCCTTATTCCAATTTGTATGTTTTTAGTAAATCTTTAGAACAAGACGCATACAAAAAATTACAACAAAGATTCAAAAATATTGAGAAGAACTGAAGCAAAGAAATATCACATTTTTACAATGCTTCTGAGGACATAGTTCCGTTAAGCGAATGTAAACCCAATTCGTTAATCGTTTTTGATGATTGTATTTTGGAAAATCAGGACGTTATTAAGGAATATTTCGTAATGTCTCGTCACAAAAACATATCTTGTATCTATCTTTTCATATCCCAATGCTTTTCAAAGGTTGATAAACAAGTTATTAGAAATAATTTGAATATGTTGTGTGTTTTTAAGCAAGACGATCACTATTCGAGAAAGATTTACAACAATTATGTGGGATCTGATATGAGTTTTAACCACTTTAATGAATTATGTGACAAAATTTGGAAAGAAGACTATGGATTTTTAACTATTAATCTAACTTTGAAGCCTAAAAATGGTAAATATTTGAATAAATTTTATAATATAAATGCTGCTCAGTGGTTTGACAAATCTACTTGATAAAATATTTGTTACAATTATTTTTACATTATCTTTACTTTTTATTTACATTATGAAAACAACTGAAAAACGGTAAATCTGTTCACGTTTTTACGTTCCACGTTCACGTTTTTACGTTCCACGTTCACGTTTTTACGTTCCACGTTCACGTTTTACGTTCCACGTTCACGATTTTACGTTCCACGTTCACGTTTTTACGTTTCCACGTTTCAAAATTTTTCTAATTAAATGGTGAACGTAACTTCTGAAGAAGCGAAAAAACTTGATCAAATCGAAAAGAAATTAATCAAAGAATTTAAAGAACAGATTCGAATTGATGAAAAAGAACAAGAATTTATTCAAAAAATTAATCAACCTGTAACTTCTGCAATTAAAAATGTTGAAGGTAAAATTGAAAACGTTTTAAGCGATAATCAAAATTTGATGAATTTGGTTCCAGTTGTACGACAATTTGCTGATATTTCAATTCCAGAATCTGAAGTAGAAGAGTTTGAATTGCCAAAATTACCATCTTCAACACCATTTAGATCTCGAATCATTAAAGACTCTACCATAGTTGAACCAATAAGTCCTGGAACAACGGATATAATAATTGGTGAAATTGGTAAAAAATTCCTTCCTAGAGTAAAACATGTTAAATTTGGTTTGTATTGGGATAAAAAAAAGAAAAGTTTTATGATTGGAAATTTACCTGTTAATTTTGAGCATAATGATATCATTATTAATGAAAAAACATATGAAGGAACTCAAGGTTTATGGAGATTATTAACAGACTATGACGCTCCAAAAGATAATTTATATTCTGAAGAAGATTTGAAAAAGTATACAGAAATTTTATGGGAATCTGACTCAATTTACAAAAATAATGATCCATCTACTAAGAATCCTAAGTCAAGTAGAGGTAAAAAATATATGAAATTAATTAAACCAATTTGGGAAAAACGAATCGAAGGATCAGGTGTAAGAAAATACAGTGATAAATAAGATTGAATACAGATATATCGACGATTTGACAAAACTCGATGGAATTATTAATTATATTTATGCTCAAGAAAAGGCTGGAAACAACAATTTTTTGAATGAAAAGAAAGCGATTAAAGATTTTATTTCGAACAAACTTGATGAAATGATTGAAAAACCTGATGGAATTAAATATTTAAAACGAATTTTGCCGGCAATAAGTTCATCTATGATTGAGGGTAGTGGACTTTTGAATGATTTTATCAACAATTTACCTTTTGAATTACACGTACCAACTTATCAGTATCTGGGGCCTGGCACAAAACTCGAAAAAAGACTAAAAAGAGGAGATCCTGGTATAAATAAATTAGATCAAGCTGCTATGGAACACGATATTTTTTATGCAAAACATAGAGACACAAATTCCAGACATATAGCAGATAAAGCTTTTGCAAGATAAGGCAATGGATAGATTTTTATCAAAAGATGCTAGTTTAGGTGAAAGATTTGTTGCGCTTCCAACATCTGGAGCAATGTTTTTGAAGAGAAAACTAGGAATGGGAATCGAAGAGAACTTGAAATTTTAACTATATAAATGGAGGTGAACGTAAATTTCAGCAAAAATCTGAAAGAAAAAATAAAATCCGCTTTTAAGAAAAAAATACCCGTTAGTATTCAATTTAAAATAGATCAACTAAAAAATGGCGAAGATAAGATATTTTTAACAAATAGACAATACAATAAACTCGAAAAACATAAGAAAAACAATAAAGGAACCAGAATAGAATTTTCTTATAATCAGTTGAAAGAACTTAAAAATGTTGGACTTTTGAAAGATTTATTAGATTTTGGAGAAAATATTCCAGTTGTTAAAAATGTTGTTCCTTATGTTCGTAAAGCTGCTCCAATCGTTAAAAAAGACGTGATTCCTATTGTTCGAAACTTTTTAAATTGGTTAGATAAAGAGTTAGAAGATGTTACAGGATCTGGATTAGATGAAAAAACTTTGAATTACGTGAAATCAAACATTAAAAAAAATTTGAAATCGAAACCTTTAACATTCGGGGAATTGGAAGAAATCTGCAAAAATATTAAACATTTTAGAGGAATCTTCATGAGAGATACATTACCTGAAAAAGTTAAGAAATTTGAATGTGGAATTGTGAATTTAGACTCGATTATGGGAAGTGGAACGCATTGGATTTGTTATTATAAAAATGATAAGAATGCATGTTATTTTGATTCGTATGGAAGAATTGAGGACAAACCACCTATAGAATTGATTAAATATTTGAAAAAATCAAGCGTCTACTACAATGATTCTCAGATTCAAGACTATAAAGATCCCCCAATTTGTGGTCATTTATGTGTTTTTGTGTTGAATGAACTGAGTGATGGTAAAGATTTTAAAGAAGTTGTTAACAAATTATTACTTAATAAATATGGATTCACAAAATATTTTTGACGTATTTGGAACACAAATTAAAACAGAAAGTATTCAAAATGTAGATAACAGTTTGAATTTTGATAGTTTGAGAAATGAGTTTGATAACAAGTTAGAAAATTTATTACAAAACCTTCCAGATTCAGATATGTTTGCTGTCGAGATTGAAGATTTTAAAGCAGAATATGATAACAAACTTGCAAATTTCATGAGTTCAAATGAAGTTGCTGATAAAATAAAAACATTGGAAAAAGAAGTTGATGATGGTGTAAAAAAATTATTTACCAATTTAATGTCTCATATCGATAAAGCTGATAAAATTACTGAAGCGATCAAAGTTGAAAAGAATTATGTTAGTTTGGCTAATAAAAAAAGAATTGTCGGTGTTCGACCTGGTATTGATAAACATGATGTTGTTGTTAAAGAACAAATTTTAAAACCTCTAAAATTATCAGAAAACATCGATATTTTTGATTTACATGATCCGAATGTTAAAAATGCCTTAGATTTTAAAGGAAAAAGAATTAGCAATGTTAGTAAAGGAATTAATCCATTTGATGTTGTTGTAATGATTCAATTAGAAGATCCTATTAAAATGTTTAATGAACTAAAACAAAATTATGAGAATCATAAACAGCATGTTAAAGATTTTACAACAGAAGTCTATGAAAAACTTGATGAAAGAAGTAAAAGATCAGTAGACGATGTTGGTGAAATTTATGAAAAACTTACTAATTTTAAGAGTCTTTTGATAACTTTAGTTTAGATGCTACGAAAACTTTTGAGAATATTGGTCATAAATTTGTTGAATACAATGATTCTTATGCTGACAAATTTCAAAAAATAGAAGAAAAAACTTAATAAGTGGGAGGAAGATCTTACTGAAATAGGTATTCGCGTAGGGTTTTATGCATGATAAAATTTCCTTATATAAATGGCGCTCATATACTGTGTGAGATGTAAAGAAAAAAACTGCAACAAATGATATAAAATACTATGCAAACATCAATGGAGTTAAAAGAGTTTCTGGAAAATGTGCTGAATGTAACGCTAAAAAGAGCCAATTTATAAAAACTTGATTTTGAAATTTTTTCTTAATAAATAGAGATGGCGGGACATTACAGTGCTTTCGATCTTTTTATAATGCAACACGAAAGAGATTTGAAAAAAGAACATTGGGATGATATTTCTCAAAAATATGAATTATCCGAAGATATGATGAGATTATACGTAAACAAATTGAATTGGTATAACATTGCTAAATATCAAACTTTAACACCAGAGTTCATTCAAGAAAATATTCATTATCAATTAAAAGATCATATGTCTGTTCTTTGTCTCTATCAACACTTGAGTATAAAGTTTTTGGATGAAAACAAAGATACAGTTGATTGGAACAACATTATAGATAGCGGTTACTATCCTGTGCAGATTTTATTGAAATATGTCGCTAAAATCGCAAAATTTAAGGAAGAGAATCCTGAATATGATGAAATTGATCACTAATAAATAACTCTAATCTTTTTAATTATTTTACTGAAATCTATATCTTTTCTTGTAAGAACATACATTAAATCGATGAAAAAATGATACATGATGTTTAAAATTTTGAAATTTTCTCTTATTAAATGGCGGACTACAGAAAGTATGCTAGTGATATTGAGAGGGCGGAGTTTAAAAATTTCTATCCGATTAGTAAGCAACATTTGAATGAACCAAATAAAAGAACAGAGTTTAATATTGATTTTGGAGATAATTTTTGCTCGTCTAACTTCCAGTTTTATATTTCTGGAACTTTAACAAAACAAGATGGTCAAGCATATCTTGGAACTGATAATGTTAGATTAATCGATAATTTTATACCGTTTTTATTTTCTAAGATTGAAGTAAGAAAACACAATAAATTGATAGAAGAAGTCGAAAACTGTGGTCAATTAAGCACAATTAAAGGAACTATTTCGTATTCAAAAAGTGATGTTATTTCTCAAACTTCTAATGGCTTTGAATCAGATTTTAAATTTGGTGTTTTTGAAGCAGCTGGAAATTTATCTCATTTTGGATTAGGATTTTTTGAAAATGTTAATATTCCGATCTATAAAGGAGGATTTTATCTAAGTTTTATAAGAGCAGAAGTCGATGATGTGATTCTGAAGACTGCAACTGGAAATGTTATGCCTGTTGATGGAAAAATAACAATTACAGATTTTTTTATTAGAGTTCCAATGATTGATTATCAAAACCACGAGTAAAATTAGATTGATTGATGAAATTACAAAAAGTCAAAACATTATGTTTAATTTTCTAGATTGGCAATGTATTGAACAAAAAGGTATTTCCGGAACAACTTTATTCGTTCGATATTACAAATATTTATAGAAATATCTCCAATCCCAAGTTCGTTATTATAGGTTTTCAAACAGATAGACAGAATAATCAAGAAAAAAATCCTTCAAAGTTTGATAGTTTGAATGTAAAAAATATTTAGAGTAAAATTGAACGGTTCTTATTATCCAGATGAATTACAAAATTTAAACATTTCCGGAGGTCTTTTCAGAATCATGTATCAGATGTATCAAGATTTTAAGAAAGTTTACTGTAATAATAAGGAAATGTATTACAATCCTAAAGAATTTTTAGCGAATAGACCTATTTATGTCATTGATACAACAAAGAGTTTGACAAATATTTCTGGTTCAAAGAACGATATAATTATCAATATGGATTTTCAAAATGCTGTTACAAACGCGATTTGTTATGTTGTTGTGGTTTCTGAGAAATTTTTAGCCTATGATGTGATTAAGAACGATATTAGAGAAATTCAGTAAAATTTTTGAAAAAAATCGTCTTATTGTCTATATTATTCATTGGATAATTCAACAACTTTACAGAATTATTAAAGACATTGATATAAGTATTCATTTTTAATTTCAAAAGAATATCTTAAAAAATGGGGATGATATTAACAAAAAACTATTCCAAGGTCATCTTAAGGGTTGGACCGGAAGTTATGATTTAAAAAAATACTTTAATATTTACTGATCCTATATACCAAATTTCAGCAAAAAAGCTCCAATAGTTCTCGAGATATAAGAGTTTTAAGATAAGGGATGATTGGGGTAGATTTTGAAAATTTTGTTATTTTCATTAAATTTTTAAGTTGAACTCGCTTGTTTTTGAAGTTTCAGATTTTTCTGATAATTTTTTTATATTTTTTTATGAATATTAATAAATAGGGGATGATTTCACCCTTATGGATAAGTTAAGTCGAAAGAGTTAAGTATTTAATATATGTGTACCAAATTTCATTAAAATCGGTTGAGTGGTTTTTGAAATATAAAATTATTAATAAACTTGTAAACTAGCACTCCTAATTGTATAAGTGAGAACAACTTATATAGCAGAGATATAGCTTATAACTTTCGAGACTCTCCGTAGCTCAGTTGGTAAGACGCTTGCCTTCAAAGCCTGAGGTTCTGGGTTCAAATCCCAGAGCTTCAGGCGCGCTTTTTATTGAGGAAGACATGGTTGCCGTTCAGTGGTTGGGGACAAGTCTTTACACGAGTGGCCATAGTGTAATGACTATAGAACAAGCCGAGTAATGACAACTGTGGTTAGCGCGCCATTTGCTTCCTCACCTTTCCACTTCATTCCTTAATTCCTTCTCTTCCTTAATTCGTTCATTACATTCATCATTCACATCGTTCATTAATACAACATTACACTTACAAAACACCCGACACAAATTCCCTAATTGAATCTCTCCATCAACTTCTACACAATAGTTACCAAAGAAAAAATGAGACTTGGGAACAAAAATTGTATAGTACACTTGGAAAAGATAAATAATGAACCTCGTGAAAAGAATGTGGTGTTACTCACATTCTCCCCGACTTCTCGAGTGATTGTTAGCAAATTCCATCATTTCCGTTTATTAGTTTTAATTTATAGTTTATTCGTAGCAGATTTGACAACATTTCCAATAGATTGATTCTAAGGAGATTTTACATTAAAAACTGCTCAAGAAAGTAGAAGCAAACAGCTATAGATTCGGTTAATTTTTCATTCGTGGTTTACAGATTCGTTTATTGTCCTTTAAACAGTATTTTCCCTTGATTTACTGTTGGCTCCGAAAGTGGTCCAGGACCGCCAGTTTGTTATCTACTTATATATATACCAATGCATGTTATTCCTACATAAAGATACGTATAAAAACTGAATAACAGTTACTGAAAGTAGCAGTTCCATTTATATCTACACTTATTATAGCTATAATATGTTTAGTTTGATTTACATACATTACGAATACCTTAATAAAATAAGTTTTCTTTTAAATACTAAAATACAAATATATAAAATATGAACATTTTCAATAGATGTAATATTATCAATAAAATTCTTACATTATAGAATACTTTTCAGACAGGCATAGGAGTACAAATATTCGTTTTCAGTTTTAACTCTAACTTAATAAGTATAAGAATAAGAATATTTATTATATCTTACACACATAATTTTTTTCTCTCAAACAACAGAAGAAAACATTACACAGTTGAAAGAAAGTACGAATATAAAAATGTACAGTGAATTCTATATTTTTAGTAATACTTTTACTTTTTTTATCTGGATATTTTCTTACATAGCGATCAACAGCGTATGTAGAAAAGCTTGAAACAAGAAGTAATACTACTAACAAAACCAAGACAGAATTTTTGCTACTTTAGAGACCAGTGGGTCGTCGTTCGGAAGGATATTCGAAATAAGAAGAGGGCTATTCATAATAAGGTCCCTAAAAATGTCCATATACATTTTCAGTACAATTGATTTACTGTGAAATTAGTAAACAAATAAAGGCAGTTTCGTATTTATAATATTATTAGGATTAGAATATAAGTACATGACGTCTATTTTAAACGTGATACCATTTTTATCCCTGCAAAAACAAAATATACAGAAATTTTGAAAAAGAAATAGGCACCTACTTCATAGTAACAATTAAAAATACTAATTCTGAATTAAGACATTTGTAAAAGTGATCGTATAAAATACTCTATATTATCTTGCAACTGTAGATATATAAAAATATTTCAAAATTTTTTCGGTCTCTGTATTTTTCTTCTTAACTACTCGTTAAATGCTCTCTATATTAAAAAGTGTAAGAACCGTAGTGTGAGTAACTTGAAACGTTAAAAAGCTAGTAACGTTATTAATAATTAAATTAATTCTGTAATAGAAAGTTCCAATAATATCTTTAGTATAGTAATTAAATTTCAAAGATAGTATAAAAATTTCATATTACTTCACAACCACACGTCACAGTGAATTCAGTTATACATGAGATGTTTCCGGATAATATAAAACGGATAATTGTTATATGTTAGGGACTAAGTCGTTATTTAATTATGAAATACTTATTTATAACATGTAAGGAAATTTAACTTTAAAAAGTTATGATAATTTTTCCAGTCCTTCAAAACTCTAAATAATATGATTTTCGTATAATAATACGTTATATTTAAAAACTAGCGAATTAATTTATCATTGTTTACCTGCAAGACTAATTAATTTATATTTTTGAAGTGAATGGCGATAAAGTAGATTAAGGCGTCGGATATAAATTGTATATTAGAGATAGCCTAAGTTAAAGTTCTGTCTGTACAATCGATGCACTTTTCATCGATACTGTTGTAGATGTACTGCATTGGCTCTCGTTCTTATTCTATTTTATAAAATCCTTGCACAGACCAGTGGCCTACAAGGACGGGCAGAATATGACTTAAAAGAAGATCGGCCTCCCTTTTCAAAAATATTAAACCACACTCACAACGTCACAAAATATAGCAAAATCTGTAGAACTACTAGCTGGGGTTTACAAAGAAAGAAGTGAGGAACGGTGGAGAGGCAAGTGGCGCGGCTCACTAAAAGCAATCTTGTGCCACAGACACAGCTATCAGTTAGAGTTATTACGGTGCAGGGTAACCGCTTACTGAATGAAAGCGTTTTCATTTTATTAATTTTTTATATATTTTTCTCTTTTACTCCCTCACAGTAACATAACTCGCAAGTTGAAGTAAATTATCGTTAAATATTTTTATAAAGATAAAATTTAAATCTAGTATTTGGGGAGGTATACATAAAAATATTTAAGTAGTTCTTCTCATTACATTACAAGCTTATGAATATGTTTATATTATTTTACTGTTGTATTCCCATAGAATATGGGAATAACGTAGTATTTACACACTATGGAAAATATTTTATCACTGTAGTCACCAAGAACCTCATGAGCAGGATAGTTGAAATGTAAACCATACCACTACTTTCTTTCCTATATATGTATGTACTACTCACTTTTGTTCAGCGTTGAAAAAATCAAGATAATTCTGTAAGTTTTGATTTTTACGTTATATTTTAACATTTACATAATTAAAAACTTGTGATTTCTTGCAGTCCAATTTGCAGCACAGTAGTTAATGTCTATTCCACATCGTTTTGAATAATAATGAAAGCAAATTAATTGGTTATGAGTTGCCATCAAGACATAGCTCAATATTTTCAATGACTGAAAGGTGTTTTTCTTTATGATCAAAAAACAATTTGAGCATTTTCTGCTACAGGTGCAATAGTTTTTTTATGTAAAAACTGCTTTAGTTTTAATTTCAAATAAATATCTTTAAAGACAATAATAACTAATTAGTAACGCTTTTTAAAAGCTATGCACTTTTAACTGAATGGTATATTTTTAATATTGAGACATATTTTATAAGTGAGAAGTATTTTAAAATTTGTACGGAAACAAACTTTCCTACAAATAAAGTTTAATATTTTTTTCTCCTTTGCTCTGCGTTATATATGAGCTGTGATCAAACCATATCCTCCGCAAAATACCAAAAGTCACTGTATCAAAAAGGAAACATGTAAAAAAAACTAAAGAAAAGTTGTTTGGAGGACTAAAAACTGAAGAATTATTTCTCAGTGTATGTTATGTCGACGCTATTATAAAAACATGACTATTCATTACGTGTAATAAGTTAACAATAAACTTCAGGATCCGATATTAAAGCTCTAATAGAAAATGGATCAAGATATTTCAATATATCTCAGTGACAATCACTTATCCCAGCATGGATTGGAATTCCATTTAAAGAGAAAATACCCATGGTTTCCTTATCTTTCAAAATATAGTTGCTATCGAAGCCTACTACGAATACTATGGATCATTCAAACGCTAATTAAAGAACAAACCTCAAACGCCACTTATTACCGTGAATTTTGTTAAACCTAATGTATGAAACATAGTTTATAAAGTATCAATTTAAATGAGAAACTTTTCATATTACTCGAAACGTAGTATAACTGATTGTATTTTAACAGTGAAAGATAGAAAATTTCCGGAATGTACGTGGTTCCTTTTTATATTAATCGTAAAAGTTTAAATGGAAAATGAGTATCGAAAGGAAGCGTGTGCCTCATTTAAGTTTTCGGTTGAGCTGTGATAGTAGTTTCCTGTCCTTTCAGAGTGGCCGTTCTAAATTTCCAACCAGTCACAGGTTAAAACAAAACACACATTTTCATTAAAATATTTTAAGAGTGCAGTGTGGCATGAACACATTCATTACGTTTTGAAAGCTTTTTGAGGACATTTTGATATGAAATGGACGTCAGTGAGCGAATTCCATGTTGTATTTATTTTTATTTAAATTAATAAAGAGTAAGGATGGTTAGTGAAAAGGTTTTCCTTATGACTAACAGTATATAACTACAGTGTTAGTTAAAAGTTTGGAGGTCAAACTCCATCCAACCTACCCATCCTGAATAAAGTTTTCTCTAAAAGTGAACGAAAAGATACTTTTAGGAATAGGAGCAATGTGATGTATGTCTAGCTTTGTGTCGTAAGTGAATAAAAAAATCAACAAACCTCTAGTGTTAAACACTGTGAAAATAATTGAATTTATTAGAGTATCTAATTACTAAATAATTTGCTAAATACTAGAAATATAAAAGTTCTTAAATCAAGAAACTATTTTTCTGTATTAGAGCTTCATTCTAATGACTGAAACAATAATAGTACAAATTAATTAAAAGTAATTTTAATTTTTAACTTGAAAAGTGATTAATTATGATATGACAATCAGTGTGCTGTTTACAAAATTTAATAAATTTTTATTTCATTCAATACAAGAATGAAATATACAAAATATATTACTTGTAGCATTATGTCCATTTATCATGAGCATTAATCTACATTGCATCCAGTTTTGTGTACCACATCTGAGACACACTAACCTCAGATGTGCCAATGGCGCAGTGTAGTGGGTACGGCGGTTATCGCAAGATAACCAGATCAAGCAACGCCGAGCGTGGCTGCTGCTTGGACAGGTGACCGCTGAGCGATCCTGTCCTTGCAAGTGGCCCGCCTTCCCGGCCATTGGTGGTGGTTCGGAAGTCACCTTTAAGCCGTTGGTCCCCAGGTTAAGTGTTAGAGAGGGCTTCTTAGCCCTAACGTCGCCTGGTAAAATAAGACATTCTTTACTTTACTTTACTTTTTTTTTACCTACAAAGCTGTAATAGACATTACTAAATACAGGTTACTTTGGTCACCAAGATATTGTTTCACTTCCTTTCCTTCATATCCTTTCACTTTCCTTTGCCTGTATGATTCCTTAATCCTTCTAACTTGATTCACTAGTGTTTGTGAAAAGTTTATTTCCGACTGTAGGAAATAGCTTAGAAATATCTGATCTTGACCTGACGTATTTTTAAAAGCTCAACATAAATGTAAAATGTTCTGCTTATAATTTCAATTAAATACTTTATTTAATCCCGGCAGTAGTACACCACACCACATGTGGAACATGCTTCGAGGAGGTTGCAATTCTCTCATGATATCATGGTTACTAAAAACAACCAATGCAAAACCTTAGCTTATGCTAAAAAAAATCACGTTTATTGCCATATACCATTATCTAACTCATTGTTACTTATAAACTAGCAGTTACCCATGGTTTAGCATGCAATTTATTGTTCAATAATAAATAGGTCACAGTGGAAGTTAATTTGTTGAAATCACTTGTGAGATACGTGACGGCCATTGAACAAACTTTAAATTCGAATATCCGTACAGCATTACATGAGTTTTAATTGCAGTGCTCTAAATAATACTATAGTACTTGATTTACCTTAGTCCAGAGACAGTAATCCTGAATTCGGTGTCTGTTAGCTTCTTAATGATCCTATGATCAATTTGAAACAGATAACATCATATACGACGAAAATGTAATTCCACATTTGTAAGTCATTTCAAAAAAGTATTATGTAGTAGCTTTTAAGTTGTAGGAGCACAAAAATCTAAATTTAACATCTGAACTATATAAAATAAAACAAAAACCCTAAAAGTAACATCTGCTTATTTTTTAATCGTCCCATATTGCAGTTGTCCTCGTTTATATCCTCAGTTTTATTCTTGGCAACTATAAATATAAGTAAATCTAATAAAAGACAGTGGGGTTATTACCCTCTAATGTCCTTAGTACTTAATAACACAACTTTTATAAATCTAAAAATTTTACTTTTTGTCTGGTAGATGGCTTTGTGATTTCATGCGCAATGCTTATAGGCTCACTGTTATTACTTCTCTCCTATAACCAAATTTATGGAGGAAATAGCTCCATTGAGGTTTGTTGCTGCTCGTCCCTCCTATTCTTCATTCAGCTAATGCAAATATTTCGTGATGTAATGACAAAAAAAACCTTGTATCGGGTGTATTACGTGCACATATCAAGAATTTCAGTCTTCAATAGAGTTGTATAACAATGTTAATATCCAGAATATGTAAAATTTTTTCAAATGCCTGGTGTAATTTATATCAAATATAGATAACATTATGTCATTACTGTTTTGGTATACTACTACTCTTCCTATTTCTATTTCCTTTTAAAACGTCTTATTGGTTCATTTCTATTTTTAAAACAGTATATAGCAAATTAGTTCATCCATCTTCATGTAATAAGATTATCCACAAAAATTATTGACTCATATGTTTTTCAAGTATAATCGTCATTTTATTATTGTGATGTCCTACGAATAGATAGACAAACCGACATTTTTCAGAAAACAAATTTTTTACATGCTCCTGGCAGACAGAAAAAATTACATAAGGTTACTCAATGATAATAGATTTCAAAGATGCTAAACCATTCCATGGTTTTATACACACCATTGGACTTATGCAACCTATTCTGAAGTTTTATATATGGTTTAAACGCTAAAGATGATCTTTCTCATGATAGCTTGCTACACCATACATTCAGATTGTTTTCATTGAGTTCGGTTTAATAGCAGTGTTTTAATAGTAAGAGTTCCAAGAAAGTAATGGAGGGTATTAAAACGCCAGGGTGCGCTGAAATGAAATATCATCAGATTTGTTTACTGTATGAATAAACTACATATCTTAATAAATCACATATTAAAATTTAATAAAACAGTTCTCAGATTGCTTAAAAATGTACGTGTTTCTTCTATATTCTCGTCGCCACCATTATTACTAATAAGATAAATATAAACATATTTGCTAACGCTCAGCCAGGGCTCATGCATGATTCATCATCGAACTCTGTATGACTGAGTTCACACAGAGTATACTGTTTAGCTAAGTTGTGTTGTAACTGAGCAAAAGGTTTTTGCCCCTACAACGATGTTTTGTCATAAGAACATAGACTCCGTAATAATAGTTATGTGTAACTTAATATAAAATTCATATAGAACTATTCACAGAAGATTATAATCATATAAGAAATTCATTATTATTTATTCATTGCTCTTTCTTTTATTTAAGATATTGGTTTGTTTTCGTTACTTTTCCACTGTTTCCATAACAATCTTTCCATAGCAAGAAAATTGGAAAGGCAGTCTGACTGTCAGAAGTGATTATTTCCTATAATGGGGTGTGAATATGTATCTTGAAAAAGTACGTTTACTAATTATTACATGGTTCTTTGTTATATTTTAAAATAATACGAGAAACTCAATTATTTAACATAAACAATTGAGTTTTTATTTCCTATTAATTTTATTCACATTTTTTACAATTCATTTATTACAATGATCACTGTTTTCTAAATATTACAGCGATAAACATTTATTAATTTTCATTATCATGGTTTGTATTTATTTCTATAGTTTGGCCAGTATTATTTTTCGTACAATCTTGTATTTCTGAAATTATTATTTAATTTTCATGGGCATTGTATTCTAAAAGTGTAGTTTTGTGTTTATGATAACATAAACAAGAAATAAAACTTTAGAATAAATCTTGCTAAATATCATGTACACACAGCATCTATTGTAGTTCCATATATAGTTTTGGTTATGTTATTTTACACTGTTAAATTAGTTTACCTATTAAAAGTCAATTAATTATTTTGAATTTCCTTCCGCAACATTTGTATTAAAAATTAGTTTTTAAGTAATTAATATTATAAGTAAATGTAAGATAAGGCTTAATGTAATTAGCTTTATAATTATAACCTTTGTAAAGGTTATCATTATAATCATGAGATCGACAAATTTTCTTCCAGGATTAGATTACACTTTGGATTCTTTAGCTACAAAATATCTAATCAACTTCTTTTTAATAGTTTTTTAAAACTATTCAGGACGAAACTAGTAGTTAACTGGAATAGGAATTAAGATTAACTGTGCTGTAATTAGATTTAGACTCCGCCGAGTTTTAAATATTAGTATTAAATTTAATCATTTTGGAAATGGTTTGATTAAAAAACAAATTAGTAGTGCATAGATTTATTAAAAAAAGGTTTTACTATCTTTGCAATGATTGTTTGGCGTTGGAAGTTTTCTAGTTTTTTAAAGTAAGCATAGCTACTAATAGTGAAATTATTAATGGACTTCATTAATTTTTGGGATCTATCACAAAGCTTAGAATCATTCAACAGAAATATATGTGTACAAACGTGAGTCAAACGATTGATTCGTAACGCCACTCAGAATATTGTCTTTCTGAACTTGAGGGATTCCGTGTTTAGCCACATTTCAGACTAGATCGGCCTTGTTCGCGCCTATTGACTCAGCTTAATGCTGACGTCACTATCTATCGTTACTGCTTTCTCTCGTCACTCTGGATGTACGCTGCTTGCTGTCTTCATTGTGGATGCATGATGATTTCTGTCGTCAGTGTGCATTCATGCTGCTTGCTAACACCACTGTTAATCCATGCTGCTTGCTGTGGTCATACATACACATAGAGTATATGTTACGTTACGGTGTATCTGCAATGTTGGCGTTTGGTGGTGCCATGTTACTGACGAAAACTATTACGGTTAACCGAATTTTTGGCTTATTTAAATTTTGAAAAATGTGTTTATAGTTTGTCATTATAATTTCCAGTATGACTTTGGTTATTATTAACATATACAGAATAGTTGTTTTAATTATTCTTATCACGCTAACAAGTGTAAGTTAATTAAAAAATTAAAACATAAATATAATTATCCAGTCCCATATTAAATTGCGTAATTTTTATGTTAAGTTCCAAAGAGAAATAGGTACTTAAATTTTGAATATCATCGCGTTACTACTGTGATATCACTCCGTTTCTGTTTTCAGCTTCAGCGTTCTAAAAGAAGCTAATAGAACGAGAGAAAAGGTAGCATGGATGAAACAATATGACAAGGCTGATAATGAATAACATGAGCAGAACATTTAATTAATCGTCAGATTAAAAAGCAGATATCTTGTCATATTTGTGCCCGATAATGCTTTACGTTATTACTAATACGAGATTAGCTATTAAAATAAATCAAATTGTTGGATGATTTAAATTTGGTCTGATAAGCAGTGTTTGTAATAGCGATGTGTCTGTAATATGCTATATTTTGTAATGCATACGATTTTTGTAATTGTTTTCTCCCATCTGTAATTCTAATAGCTACACATATTATTTTAAACCCAATGAGACTTTAAGGTAATATGATTATGTAAAAATATATTAAATATGAACTATACAATTAGACACGAAACTTAAAATCTAAGATATTGTAACAAGCGTTACAATTGAAAGGTGGAAGCTGTCTCTAATAAAGATAATTTCTTATCCTCTTATAAGGCTTCTTATATGGGCTATAGCCCATATAAAAATTTTAGCAAAGTATGACACTGTTGTACTGAGAAGGATTCTATACCAATAGGATGCAAACACTGATATTCTTTTTTCCATAGGATGCGAGAATTGCATGTGTAAAAGTTTGAAGTTGTACAATTATTATATGTTTCAGCGAATTTATTTATTTTTATTTGTAAAATTACAACATGACTCAAAAAATTTAAATGCCGAAAAGAATTTACTGTACACTACGTTGACGGCACATGGATTTGTGAACTGGATGCTCACACATGATTTGCTCGTATTCGGATGAAAAGTTCCTTTCTTTTTCTTTAAATAAGAGTCCTGTTCAATATTATTATTTTTATGAAATTTTGAGAAATAAAATATCCTATATATCAATTGTTTACTATCGGTAGCTGGTCTTAAAAGTTTGTAATCGATTGTTTATCATAGTTATACTAACAAATAATTTAAAGTTAATAATAATGAAAAATTTGCAATCCATCCGGCTTAAACATTAATTCTTAAATGTCGATCTCTAATAATACAATAATTTAATTTATTCAATAAAGTCCATAATTTTAAAATAACAAGTGACGTATACATGGAGTAGATCGAGTATTGACTGACCAATGTTTGGTATTCACAGTGCTAATAAAATGAAACTTAACATTTTTTCAGCTTCTGAAATGTTCATAACCTTAACTCAGAATTAAAGCAGTTTCTACTGTCATATATAAAATAATTCATTTCAATGTATTTACAATCGAAATGCTAATATTTCAGTATATATCTCTTTAAACTAATCTCTTTATTACCATAAGATATGGACCAATTTGAGTAAAGTACATGAGTTTTGAAAAGCACTACGTTTATATAAAATAAAAACATTCGAATTTAATTACTAGAGTAAAAATAAATTAGTCTCCTATAATATCCCATAAATTATATTTAATCTATAATAAATTATAAAAATAAATGTTTCCTTCATTCCTTATATAATTAGACCTCCCCCCCCTGATATGCATAAGAGTTGTAAACCTTTAACAGATTAAATATAATGCAGACATGATGGACTTATTCTAAACTAATTAATATATTCTTGCTGATATGTATGAAAATATAGTACTAACATACATACAGACCAAGGTCCATTAACAACTCTAATGTATGAATATTCTTAATATAGTTTTAACGGTCAGCGAATGTTGGTAAAAACGTAAACATAATGTAGAGTCGTTATTTATTTTCCTCAAGTACTAAAATAATATTCGAAAACATGTAATGTTTTGCCACTGAGACGGGTTCCAGGATTGAATAACTTTAAGTCAGTTAAATATTTTTGCATCGTAATACTTTGATGGGCGTATGTGTTTTGAAATCTGATTCAAAACAACATTACTTATCCAAGACCATATAATGCCAGGATTTGTATTCCCTTGACTTTATTATTGTTACACAACTGTGAATACATTTTAATATTTATGTTATTTTGATCTCTAGAAAGGAACACTGTTGTTATTGTATTGAGTTTTCAAACAAATTATAACACGTCTGTCTGGTTTCCCAGCAGCCATCCAGTGTAGATCTGATGAACAGGTGTTCTCATTTTCTCATCAGCTGTACGATTGTGCATAAATCTATTTAAATAATACAATGAATGGGACTGTTATACTTGCTCTACGATAATGGTGTATTGGATATTAACATCTTTCATTTCACTCGTTTACTGAAATATGTTGTGAAACTATCGTCATTCCTTTGCTTATGCATTTAATAGATTAACTTTTTATAATATAACACAGTACTGTTTACAATATACTTATATACTAAGTATATTTATTGTTTCAATACGTTCGATGTCGGTTATAAACATTTCAGTATGTTCCATGCAATCCAAACCAAACTCTTGTTTGTGGTAAACTTAGACAATAATATTTACTTAACTGTCATATGCTGAATATAGAATTGTGTTTGTGCTGAAATATTCTGAAGCTGTGTAGTTTGATAGAAGGCTACGTAGCAGACGATTACTGTGCTGTATTGTCAAGTATACATAATCGCTTCTACTCTAAGAGTATGGCTCAGGTAAAAAGGATTTTCCGTTACTTACGTCCTCATGCTTAAAACATGGAGGTAAGTACATCATGGAGGTGATTGTTTAGTGTGTTGAAAGTTGGGAACTCGATTGCTACAAATAAAATTAACAAATCATTTTGATAAATAAAACCTCTTTTATCGTAAACCTGATATTCCATTAGCAGAATAGTAGTGAAATTTGCTAATTGTTAGGTTTTAGTATGATTTAATATATCTACCATTAAAAATTACTGTATTTTTTCCTATCAAACTGTTATATTAAAGTGTTTTGTTATTACTGTACATTCAATAAGGTCACATAAAATTAAAGTAGTTATTTAACCTATAAAATAACAGGTACTTTCGGATTTGACCAACGGTGTCTTTCTTTTATACTAATAAAAGAAAGGAGGTTAAATTCTAGAAGTATCATTTGGTAGAAAAAGCAAGTTACCAAAGTTATAGGAAGGTAAAGAAAGATACGAGAAAACAGCTTTCTACAGGAGAGATAATAATCTTTTAAGGTTTAGCGGGTTTTACTTTCCTGCAGGATAGTAGGTATTATGAGAACTGTAGGGTCAGAAGAATATGTTATTGTACTCAAGATAGTTTACGAAAATATAAGCCGAGGTAGCTGTAAGAATTAAAATAATTCATTGTTTGTTTTTGTTACTATATATTATGGTTTTGTCAGATTACAAAGTACCTAACTACTATTTAACACTTAGTATATAACTGCCAATACCCCGTCAAGCTTCAAAAGACTTTGAAATGGTCTATATATGTTACATTGGATTTATAATATTATATTATAATATTATATATATATTTATTTGTGTCAGCCCAGAATAGGTTTAAACTAAAAAAGAATCTTAATGGTATCTGTAAACAACACGCAATACCCAACATATTACATGTATTTGCCTTAAGTTTGAATTGCTAAACACTTTTCCAAACAACATTTTCTTAATAAATTACAAGCATACCACATTATAAAATTACATCTATGTTAAAGTTATAAAGTCGTGTATAAATCATAGATATATATTGTCCTATAACAGAAGGGATCACTCCTGGCTTGTTAACACCTGGCCAGTAGAACCTATTCTACAGCCTATTGTACAGCCAGAGCAAACGTATCACTTAAATATGGGTAAACCAATATTGGTGGAATCTCTAACTGAAAATATTGAAAAATTTTTTTGAATCGGAATGGTCCTCAAGTTTAGTTTGTTCTTGAAGATGACCGTTGTAGTGGGTTGTGCATCCTTAACGTTACGCCTAAACATGAGGAAATATCCTGGTCTTCCTTTTCTGCTTTGTCTGAAAAGGGGGAGAGAAGAACTAGCCTTCCATTCATGTCAGATAAGATGACAAAAAACATTGTCCTTTATCTTTCCTCTCGACCGAAGGCAGCGTCTATACTTTCCATAATATCGTATCACTCTGGAAGCAGCCTAAGGGTCCTTTTAGTACCAACTTAATTAAGAGCTTTATTCGCTTTTTGGTTTTATTTTTAATGGTAACAACTGCTTGGCTCTCCTCAAAAATGTATTATTAGACTGGGCCATTATTGCAAGGCTTTGAATTCATATAGATTACTGATAACCAACAAATTTAGTATTTAAATTAATTCAATAAATATATAGTTTACATAAATGTCCGTTATATTTCATGTTGAAGAAGCAGAATATTTCCAAATATTATCCATCGTACAGTGATACAAGACATCTGTAACACTACTTTTTGCGATTTCCAATCTGATATCTTATTCAGGTGAGTAAATAACCTAACATAATTTCAATTTTGATCTAGGTTAAAATAAAAAAAATATATTAGAACGTAGTGACATGCATAATTCACGAATCAAAACATAATAATCTAACACTAAACTATATCTAGGTAAAAAAAAAATTATACCAAAGCGTTCTAAGACGAATAAGTTAGGAAACGGAATATGTAAAAAAACGTTGTTCGTCAATGTAAAAAAAATTTCCGGAAAACTCCTGTTTAATCTACAATCCTGTTATCGTCAAAAACTAATTTAACATTAGTTTAAATAAACACTGGTTATACAGTTAAATATATCTTATTAAAAAGAAAAATTTAAGGGAATGGTTTATCTATACAATATTAAATATGCTGTAGATGGAGCTTATATTGGTGACTGTTAAATTACATGAAAAACATAAATCCAATATTTAAGACTTTTATAGTTTTGTGAGGCCTTTCGATAGCGAGGCTATCTTCTTCAGACACATAGCCTCGCTATCGAAAGGCCTCGAAAAACAATAAAAGTCTTAAATATGGTTTTATGTTTTTCATGTAATTAAATACTAAATATAGAGAAAGAAATTTTTTAAACATAACACACTTGACAAAAAATAAATAAAATTAATGAGACCTAAGAGACTTTACAGTTTGAATCACTGAAACGCGCTTCGCGAACGCCAAGACGTGCGCTAACGATGATATGAGTAGATTCTTGAGAGTCACTTCAATATTACACAGAATGGGTCACTACTTCAAGTATGGGTCGCCAAGGAATGAAGTTTCCTTACCTGGAGGCAGGAAAATCTACCTATTTATACGAGTTTTAGGCAGAGTTTTAGTCCAGTTTCAAGCAAGGCTCGTAATAAAACGGATCGAGATAAGTGTACTATATTTTTCAGCATTTAAATGTATATTAATGTAAACAAAATTATGCGTAAATAACATGTACCTAATATCGTAAAATAGATAATTACCGCCCTTGAATAAATGAAAATGCTAGTCATTAAGATCCGACTTTTCAAGGCTTTTCAAGCTAGGTAACAATTCACTTGATGAGATAGTGGCTTGAATAAAAACACCATCTTAATCCATTCGTCTCATTTATGATGGGTGAGATATCACTTACATGCAAGTTTTTTCATTAATTTAGGATTAATAGCTATGTTGAATAATTAAGTTACAGTAAGGTTGGGAAGTACTGTAACACAAGATAGCACAGTAATTAGAACTTTTTACTAACCTAAACGTTTACTCTATTGTATTTTAGCTTTACTAGATGAATATTCTACATTTGTTATTGTATTACTTGTTAAAAACTTATACAGTTGTACCCAGCTTGTTTCCAAATTTATTTATTCTGTTATTTTCTGTTGATCATTACTGATTTCCATAAGACCCATTTAAAAGTGTTTTGTCAAACTGAATGTTGCTAATATATAAATAAGGCTTCATACAAAATGTCAAGTATATAGGTCAGCTCGTTTTCATGATGACGTGACGATAGAAACACAGACATGAAATTACATTCTTCCAGGCATACGATTCACATGCTGAGCGTTAGCGAAGCACATAAATTAAAACAAAATAGATCGAATACATTAAATTTCTCCAGTTTAACTTAATCATAAACCTAAGTCGTATCGCTATAGTATAAACATAAATATAAACTATAAACATATTAAAAGTACAACAAAACACATTTTCTCAACTAGGATAAATATTCTAAACTTGGATTATGAATTTAGCAACTTTAGTGTGAGGAAAGTTTATTTAACACTTGGAACTCTCCAGTAGTAAGAAGTTTGTCTTCCTTAACCTTTCTCTCTTTCATTATATAATATTTATATCGGAGTACTGTGGTAGTAATAATGTATATGTCATGTAATATTTTCGTTTTAATCAATTTATGTAATTTCGAAAATTTACAATAAATTCGATAATAATGCTTAAGAAGGACGTTTAGTCTAGCTATTAAACGATTTCATATTTGTACATTTGATTCTTACACATTCAAGAAAGAATAATGATGGATAGCTTTTAATTAGTTTTAATTTAAACCTAAGTGTTATTATCATATATCATTATAACCTTTTGCAGCTAGGAAGGTGTAGTGTCAAATCTATAGTTTGAATTAAAAAAAGGCTATCGAATTATTGATGGCCTTTAACTTTGATATTCACTGTTAAATGCTTGAAAAAAAGAAGGTAAAATACCTGGTAAGATATAGTTAGTGCTTGATAATTTAAATTAACTAGCAATGTTACTGGTTTTATTATAAAAACATCATTCGTAGAAAACGATTTTCCTTTTAAAAAAAAATCTCCCCTTCATTAGGACAATTATACTTTTAAAAATCATTCTAATTTGAGTAAAGTACTATTTACTCTGTTGTAAAGATTTTCCTTTTAAAAGAAACATTTACAGGTAGGTTACCCCTTTCATAAATTATTAAACAGCCAAGTCTCCACGCGGCTGTTGTACCTTTTGCAGCAGCACAAAGTTCCTGTTTTAAATTTGAGGTTTCAACAACGTTTGTTTCAGTGTAGTTGCTCTTTCTCTATATACTTTTATTTTTTGATAAGGTAGGAGAACCCCACACTATGTGTCCCGTAACAGGCTTCGCTGAGGTTTAATAAAACATTTAAAACTTCAACTCATTTAATTATTGGCTGATAAAAAGAACTACAGACAATGAAATAGCAAAGATATATTTACAAGCCCCGTAAACAAACAGAAATTTTTTCAGCCTATTGAGTGTTAGGCTCTCATGATGGTGTTAATCAGGCAAATTCCAAAATGGGAAATGGGTCTCCATACAACTCATTCTTGCTTATTTACAAAAGAAGCTTTTATGGGAAGTTTCTAGTCTATAGGTGAAATAATTCTCAAGACATCTTGCCTCATTATAAATTCACACTTTTTTTATTATTCTCCTACTCGCGTTAATATGTGACATGTTAAAAAGTCTTTTAAAAGGGTTCATAATTTGTATACAAATTTATTTAATCTATTACTTTTAATGCTTACCCATATAACCTATAATGTACACTGTAATTCTCAACCAAATCCCATGGCGTGCACCATACTAAAACCGTTCAGTAAAACAAAAAAATCAGTAACACTACGTTTCGAGATCTGCAATCTGATATATTCTTCAGGTCAATGTGTCAACTGTTGGTGTTGTGTATATAGTTATTATTAAGTGCATGAGTTAGTGAAGGTGACACACAACATGGCGGTTGTGATCCCTGAATTAGACATGTCACAACGCTTTGGTATGATTTGTTCAATTTAACCTAGTTTGTAATTATATATTAGGTTAGTTATTACCTGAAGAAGAGATCAGATTGCAGATCTCGAAACGTAGTGGTACTTTTTGGAATTTTTGTTTCACTGAAAGATGGTAAATGTCCGGAAAATCCTGTTTGATTCACAATCGTGAAAAATAAACTTCAAACAAAGAAATCTCAGTGTTCTTCATATAGATATGAAGCGTGAGTCACTATTGCTAAATTCGATCTGGAGATATCGTGTAGACATATAGAAATAAATATCACGAGTAATAGATTTCGCTAACGCTTAGGAAATAAAATAAAATCTATATAATCTAAGTATAATATCCCTTAATTAATAACAGATAGGTGTTTGGAGGTACCAAATATTATTAAAGAAAATGCTATACAACTAAATAAACCATTATACATTTTAACTTTCTTATTATATTCTACACGTTTACAAAGGTAGAACTGGTACCAATGGTTCTTTCTTCCTTGTTCCTCAGCATACCTTTATATAAATAAAAGTCCTAAGACTATTACGATAAACAGTGTCGTCGTTCACTACAAAAGTTAACAAATTTTAAAAATTAGGCAATTATTGTGAGTAAGTCAGCGTATTGTTTTGATTTATAGAAGATATCGTAAACGAAGACATTTCAATTCATTCTGTAACATTTCAAACACAAGGTTTTTAACAAATATTAAATAAATGATGTAAAAGAACAAGTAATTCGTAGAGCCGCATAATCCTTATAAAATATAATTTATATTACTTATAAAACATAGGTTTTTAGCTTGATGGTAATTTAATAAACATTATGGTTATAAGATAAGTATACTTCGTAAGTTCATTCATATAATACGATGGAATCAGTAAGCAAATAAATTTAACGAGCAATAACGGTAAAATGTCAGGTTTATATAAAGTGTGAATAAACATTTTCAGTTACTCCTGCAAATAACGAGGTTTCCTGCAAACATTACTCACTAGTCGATGTTTGTTGCATTATTGTTAGGGCCACTTGGGGTAACGAGAGAATACATTACGAGATACCGTTTGAGAAACACTAATTAACATAAGCATTATTTAAAAAAATAAAAATAATACTATCGCATTATATCTGGTTGTTAACGTGTTGGGGGAGATTTTAATAAATAAATATTTTTTTGTTATAATTAAATATAAAGTTCTCTTGTCATAAATTAAAAATCACATAGCTAATTAAAGTTAAGTTTAAAATCTTTGTTTTTCCTTTTATACGTCTTTAATGAAGACCAGTGCTAAGACTAGTTAACACAGAACCTTAGACACGTCTCTATTTACCACCTCATAATTGTAGTTTCAATGCAATAAACAATAAAAATAATTTATTAGATTGAATGAATTAGAATATTAGTACCTTACACTAACGCTCATACGAGGAACTAATACGCTTTCTTATCACCCTTAAATACGCATGCTTACTTGGCACCAAAATTAGGTATTACAGAACTAAACGCTTAAATATAATTTTCGTGTCCCAAACACTTTTCGAAAATTTGTACATTGGACAGTGTGACTAGATGTACTGATTTGCCTTTAGCGCAGTAATCAGTATTTACATTTTTCTAATACTTGCTCGTTAAGATTAAATATATCTTTAAGAAGACACACAGGTTTAAGATTAATTTTAATAGTGTTATATAAGTTTCAGTTATAAAAATGTCTTCAGTATTTGAACTGATTTATTTTTCATACATTGTTGGTTACGACTAACTTACATGATAGTTAACCTACACTTAATTTCCAAATAGCTGACACCAGTAGTTCCCTAACGGTATTCCGTGGACCCCTCCCCCCCTAGTAATCTCGGATGTGATTTACGTTATCAAGTAATCAGGCAGTCCTCATTTATATACTTTTAATACAAACTCTAGATCTAAATTCAAATTGGGCACTCGTAAAACAATAACAGTAAAACAGTTACCAGAAACAATTAAACATAAAGTTAAAGTAATAAAAAAATTGTTAACTATATCAAAATGTGTCCTTTTAATAAAGATATTTTTATTGTGCACGGAAAGAGTAGTGAGTATGACCTTTACTTTTCCATACTGATAAGTGTAACGTGAAACGTGTGTAATAATTATTATTGAGCATAGGGACTATGTTTATGAGGTAACACATATGACAATTTCCTTACTGTATTTTCTTTGCTTTCCATAGTAGTATTATTGGCCCTTGTGTTTGACCGTTTGAATATTTAAAATTTTACTCTACAATAAACTATGAAAATGTATTCCAAGTGAACAAGACAGTAAGTGATATGGCGGAAACGTATCCAAAATTGGATCTACGATCACCTTTTCTAATGTGCAGTAGTTTATTGCACAATAAGATGCAGGTTTGAATATAAACACTGCTATGAGTGAAAACACCTCAGCATATTTGGCAATTTCCTTTACACAGTATTTTACAGAGCTAGATTATAACCGTTACGGGATATGAAATCCATTTGAAAGCATTGAGATTAAAAGGATTTACAACATTACGGAAGAGAACCAATATGAACATATTTATTTAAATATATTATGGAATATGGAACGGAACTATCATGATTAGTAAACGGCTTATGATTATTACAAGAGAAAAGTCAAAAAGCTAAAAATAACTCCTACAATTCTCTGCCTTTAGTTTTTTGAAGTACAGGTTTACTTTAACTGTAAGTATTGGTTTAATTTGAAGTTATATTTTTAGAATATACAGTCAAGCTATTAAACAAACCTATCCAAAACTAGGATATAAACCTAACATCTCATATTAGTATGAATATACTATATAAACTTGCAGGAATAGTTTTTCATTATCTAGTAATTTAAAGCGTTGTAAAAGTATATTTATTTACACACACTGGTAAAAACTAATTTTTGACATGATACTTTTGGTTTAAATTCTTCTTTTCAGATTAACATTTATCTATTGCTTTATAATTTTGTATATAGTTTTAGAGTGTGTAACTGTTTTTATTTTATGTTAATTACGTAACACTGTAACTTAAATTAAAGGTCTTTCATTAAATACTAAAATTCCTGAGTATCAATAAATTTCACTTTCGACTCAATCTTAAATCGACAATTAGACCACTATATGTTATTACTGAATTTCTCGGCAGTATATACTACCTATTAACTTTACTTTTGTGAAATTAATAAAATATCTTCTTTTTGTTATAGCTTCTTTATCGTAATTATTTCTAAATTGAGCCAAACCCAATAAATGAAATATCAACTGTGCATATTTTATTATTAAAATTATATTATAATAATATACAGCCAAAACATGGTACAAAACGCCTATTTAATAATGCATTTCGTTCAATAAATTATTTTAGCAGGCCCAAGATAATCATTTCAAAATTAAATACCCTCGATTGCCTTGTTTTCCAAACATGTAGTATTTTCAAACATACTATGTAAAGTGAACCAGCAAAAGTAAATTCAGGTTTGGGGGTCCTCCAATAATTTAAGTTAAATATCAATTAAGATTGCTTTAAATTTAGATTCACCATCTTCAGTGTCTTAGTTTATTCTAAGAAACCTATACGTGCATACAGCTTGTTATTTTTACTAAGGTATATTTACACAGTCGAACAATTTATTTCACGTTTATGTATAAACTGTTTACTTGGAAAAAATCAATTTCCCAATAACTTGCGACTTTACAGTTTTAAAAAATGCACATTTACAAAATTTTTTAATACATAATTAATAAATAGCATTAAAACGCGCAGTAACAATATCTTAAAATGAGATAAATGCCACCATACTAAGCGAAAAAGATATTGCCATATCGATAGTTTAAGTGACGCTTATTACTGTGTTATTACTATAATGAACATACATTACGTCCTCTCGGTCGTTATTGATCTTCTGAAACCATTAACTGAAGCTGTAAATGTACACATGAGATCCACTGTTACAGGAGCACATAATAATGGTCACTTCGGGCTGTAATGGCCTCATTACTTCCATTCCATATTGATTTACCTTTGTATCCTTTTCTCTTTCAGGTAATGACTATTTAATCATAGGATGGAATCACAATCCTTTATTAAATGCCAAAATGTAGTTCCATTTTATATACTCACTTATGGGGTTCTCTACTTATATTAATTGTATTTCATGAATATATTACGTACATTTGTTGTAAAAGAAGTATTGTAAAGTGGAATGGACATTTCGAGTGAAATAGTTCTTAAGTATATTCAATTTCCAAAGTTTTTACAGTTGAATAAAAATAAATAAATCAAAACATACCAAGTTTACTTTATTTATTGATATATTCCATCGCATACGTTAGTGGATAAGTTTTGTGTGATGTTATTATTGAAAGAGAGTGAGAAATTTAAGCGTTTTTTCAAAAAGGTTTTAAACAGCCGATTCGAACAGTATGTACCGTGAATATCAGTCAGGTTTACCAACTATCCGAATATTAGAATAAAATTTCCCTTAACAATCATACAAAAAACGAGTTTTTATAAATAATTTGACGAAACCCATATAACACATATAATATTTTTTTTAAAGTATTATATTACAGTCTTCTTATTACGAATTAAATGGTTTGCATTGTACACCACCTGCTTGCTGATCTCAAACAGATTTTCAATACAATATTAAAAATATGGAAGAACATTTCATGTAAAAACTACATTATACAGACATGAGACTATAATATTGGCCTCGTTATCCTAAAGTTTTTAATCAATTAAAACGTGACATGGTAGAAATAAGCACTAAATTAGGAATAGAAATGTATCAAATCGCACTAGACTTTCAATTTTAGCTTCTTGTCCTAGCAGCTTAGAATTCTCGTAATTGTTTACTGATTCTTATTTAGAATATACATAATGCGTAAACATTAAAAAGTTTAAATAAAATTTTTGTGCAACCTATGGTCACAAGAGATGTTACACATTCTACGTCGCTATAAAAAAATTGGAAGTCAAAGAAAGCCGAGTAGTAATTCAAAAATTTTGAATCAGAATAAGAAAACAACTGTTTCAACATATTAGGAAATTCAAACAATACGTCTTATCCTCTTGAGCTGGGTGAGCGCACAGTTGGCCTATTCTCATGCATTATTTACTTGCGTCCACACACGAGCTCTACCTTTTCAGACATAGGGCATAAAACGTAATAAAAGGCTTTCACATGTGATACATTAGGCAGCTCTTGAATGAATTCCTCAACAATTTGTGTCTCTAAAACAACACACTCATACACACAGAATAATGTGTACTTAGAATACTAGATATTTTAAATATTTTATGGAAGTCACGAGAATTCATGGAATTTACTATAGAAAATTTACAAAATAATCTGTACTTTACAAATTTAGTTGTAAAATGTTTATATTCAACTCATTAGTGCTAAATAAGTACAAAAGTTACCTCATTAAATAGGAGTTTCATGAATGCAACTAATGTTGAGGGTAAAGGGTAGGTAGGACTTTATAGTCCTAACTTTTCCTCTAATAAAGATGTTTTTTAATTTCATTAATTCTTTTATTGTAAAGTAATTTTATAACATAAGTAAAATATGCAGATATTGTAAATTCCTTTAGATATGTAAAAAATATTATTACAACTACTATCATTGAGTATTCGTGTCTGTAGTAGATCTATATACCAATATCTCGTTGGGACAAAATCATATTCTATTTAAAATTGCTTTTATTGACAGGAAAATTGGCTGGTATTATAATCATGGTGAAAGAGATAAAAATGTAAGCTATACTTTCAATATGTTCTTCTTGAAATGCTACATAAAACTTTAACTAATGAAACATTTTACTGTAAAATACAATACAATAATGACATTTTCATTTCCAAGATAACAATTTATGTCTGAGTTATGTTATACATCTAATTAAATTTCTAATTCACAGGAATTTTACTACTAAGTTTATGAATGATTTATAATATCCGTAACTCACTTGATCCTGGGTATTCAGGCCGCAGTTAAAATGGTCAAATTTGGATAATAAAAAGATTTAAAAATAATATAGTAACAGTATACTATGCATTATCTGCGTGATACGAAATCTATCTCATTTTCGTCAAAGCAGAAAACCAATGTTCAAATCCAGTTTCCTGTATTGTCATAAATTCTTGTAATTTTAGATGAATCTGCCTAACTATTAAACATTATCTTCTAAAACTTTTATTCAATCAGGCATTTTACCTATTATCCTCTCGTTTGATGGTTGGCCTACTATGTATTTTCCTTCATATCGTTACAAAAATAACATATTGTAAATTGTAGTAGATTCTTTTAAAGTAAATTTGACTTTCAATCTTGTTTATAACAGGGTAAAAACAAGATATATTGATCCTTGTCGTTTATTTATACAATAAAAACATTTTTTGATTGTTTCAGGAATTGTAAAATAATGTCGCCTGTTGAGGATTTAAAGACATTTCGACGGATTAAGAGTTTGAGGCATCCTGAATTACTTCAAAAATATGTAAATACCATAGTTTTTGTTGTGTTGTTTCGAGTTAATCGTGTTTGAAATCTAAAGCCGAATATACCACAAAAACTCAAAAACTTTCTTATGTTATGACTATTATATTAAAAATAAATTTCTTAGTTCGTTCGAATGATAACCTACATGATTGTGGTGTATTTTATGTAATAATATCTATTTACGTAATCCTAATTTAAAAACTAGGATATAAAACATTCGGATTTATAAGTAGAACTGGTCTTTTTTTAATACCATGGATTTATCTGTTTCTGATATAAACTTCAATTTGGGTTTAATATCAGTTTTGGCATTTGAAGTATATATTTGTTTTGTACGTAATTCTGGCGTTTTATTATTAGAGTTGAAAACTTTGCCAAAGCGTGGCAATTTAGGATCCTTACCCTTCTTAAAAAGCTAAAAATTGGCTGGTCGATTGCATTTGGTTGTGGACTTCATTGTGGATTTAAACTTTCCGGTCCCCCTACCTTCATTATGGACCACAGCCTTATTTAATCATATATTTGCTCAATCAAAACTGTGTACTACCTCACTACACAATTTTTTTGCGTGACAAGGTCGCAGTTATGTCGTGACCTTTTCTCTTTCGCCTAAACTGTTAAACGATGTTATGATAATTTACGTTTTCTTCTGTTATGACTATAATAGGTTTTATCTTAAATGTTCTCTTCGGTATGTGTTATGAAAAGTTCTCATTATTGAAATGTTAAATTATTTGTTAAAGTTATTTATTATATACATTGTTAAAGTACTATATGGATGTTATTCTCATAGTTGATGTCTTGTAGTTTGAGTACAATGAAAACATTAAAATTATTGATTACATGATTTTTAGGTGCAGTGACATTGAACATTAAAAAAATTATAGCTAGACTATTGATTTTGGTTTAGTATGCTAAAATGTAATTGAATAAATTGCACTTTTGTAGCTTGTCAATTAGAAGTAAAGAAATGGATATGAGACATAACAGCTTTGTTTAACCTGTAATAATAGTCAAACTAACACACATATCGCTGTACAATATTGATTAATTATTGTTTTAAATAAATAAATTTATATATATATATATATATATATATATATATATATATATATATAAGTAGATAGTAATATGGGGTTCCTGGCGCACTTTCGGAGCCGACCGAAAAGCAATGTAAAATACTGTTCAATGTACCATAAAGGAAGCTGAGAAATAACACAGCAAATCTCAATGAAAAATTAACCGAATCTACAGTCGTTCGTCTCCAAAAGCGATCGGTACATTACTATCTACTCTGTGGAATGAAAAATTAACCAAATCTATAGCTGTTTGCTTCTACTTTCTTAAGCTGTGCTTTGTAAAATGTTGTCAAATCTGCTACGAATAAAGGATTTATCTTAATAAAATTTAATCAATTTAAAACATTTTTACTAAAAACATACTGTACTTTAATAAAAAAACTTTTCTACTAAATAAACAACATGAACTCACCAAGCTCTCTTCAGTTTCTAGCATTTCAAAAACTTACAAAGAAAGACAATTTTAACGAGTTCAACGAATTACCAAAACATTTTAAAGAACAGTTGATACTTTCCTTAAATGATACAGAATTCAAAGAACTTGTAAAGTCTTTTGCAGAAAAAAACGTCTAATGGAGTGTTTTACTATCGGCAAAAAAACTAAAAAAGTAAGGGATTACATATTTAATATAATTACGAAAGATATTGAAAAGAAAGTAAAAAATAAACAAACAGAGAGTTTTCATCGTTTTTTTATGACATTTTTTCCCATATTATACGTCCTTTCAAGATAATCAAGACTTAATTGATGAATTTCTTAGGAATTTTTGTGAGTATCAAGATTTATCAACACAATTCATTAAAGAGCATTATAGAATTTTTCTTATAGAATATAGCCACATTTTGTGTGAAACAAAACGTATTACTGTAGATAATATTCCATGTGATTCCTATGAAGAAAGACACCAACTATGGTTATCAAAACAGTACTATGACGTGGGGAGGGACTGCAAGTTTTAGAGTTAAGACTTTATTCTACAAAGTTAATTGTTATAATTTCTTTATCTTTTATAGTCTTCTTTCCAGTAACAATCAAGTGTAATTTTTTCATTTTTGTTTAATTCTTTAATCTTTTTCTCATCCAAAACAGTCAAAAATCTGTTCGGCAAGTGTACTTTACAATCTTCCAACTCGGCAATTATTGTAAACCCGAATTTATCTTTCATTTTCTCCAAATTCAAGATTCTATGTTTCTTCCTTTCTTCCAATTCATTTAACTTCTTATACTCTTTAAACTTACATTCTCCAATATCATTTAACTCTTTCAAGAACTCCATTTAAATAGAAAAAATTAAAGACGGAAAAAATGAAATTTGCTAACAATCACTCGAGAAGTCGGGGAGAATGTGAGTAAAACCGCATTCTTTTCACGAGGTTCTTCGTTTAATTTCTCCAAATGTACTATAAAATCATCGAGGATTTCTGGTTCAAAATCATAAACAAATTCTACATCCAGATAATGAAAAAATACAGGTAGTATCTTTTCATAATAAACGTGTGTATCGATACCTACAAACCTAATGTATTCTTTGAAAAGGAAAATAATTTTGTCAATGGTTCCAAGAGATAAGTAAAAATTTTTATTCTGTTTTCTAAATTCTGTAACAAATTTTGTTTGCTTCTTGTCTCCGTATTGTAATTTCATAAGCAGATTATTCAAATGTGTTAGTTTATTTCGAAATTTCTTAGGTTTAGGTCTTTCGCACAAAATTAAATTACAACCTCTACAAACTAAATACCTTTTATCAATAATTTCTCCTCTATTAGAACACTTGTAACAGTTGGCATTATACTCTTCCATTTAAACAAAAAGATTTTTTTATAAATGGAGATTATGGAACTAAGTCTGCCGAGATATAAATTTTTTCAGCGCAAATGTTTGTGTTTACATTTCTACAACAGAGATAAATAGAAATAATTTCATTCTATTGTACAACTATTTAGGATATTATGTGTACGATTATAAAGATTATTACGGGAGAAATCGAGATTTTTCATCAGCGAAAGAGTATATTTTTGAAGTTTTAGAAGGAATGAAAGAGAATAATATGAACATCATTAACTACTGAATTTCTCTAATATCGTTCTTAATCACATCATAGGCTAAAAATTTCTCAGAAACCACAACCACATAACAAATCGCGTTTGTAACAGCTTTTTGAAAATCCATATTGATAATTATATCGTTCTTTGAACCAGAAATATTTGTCAAACTCTTTGTTGTATCAATGACATAAATAGGTCTATTCGCTAAAAATTCTTTAGGATTGTAATACATTTCCTTATTATTACAGTAAACTTTCTTAAAATCTTGATACATCTGATACATGATTCTGAAAAGACCTCCGGAAATGTTTAAATTTTGTAATTCATCTGGATAATAAGAACCGTTCAATTTTACTCTGATATTTTTTACATTCAAACTATCAAACTTTGAAGGATTTTTTTCTTGATTATTCTGTCTCTCTGTTTGAAAACCTATGATAACGAACTTGGGATTGAAGATATTTCTATAAATATTTGTGATATCGAACGAATAAGTTGTTCCGGAAATACCTTTTTGTTCAATACATTGCCAATCTAGAAAATTAAACATAATGTTTTGACTTTTTGTAATTTCATCAATCAACCTTATTTTACTCGTGGTTTTATAATCAATCATTGGAACTCTAATAAAAAAATCTGTAATTGTTATTTTTTCCATCAACAGGCATAACATTTCCAGTTGCAGTCTTCAGAATCACATCATCGTCTTCTGCTCTTATAAAACTTAGATAAAATCCTCCTTTATAGATCGGAATAGTGACATTTTCAAAAAATCCTAATCCAAAATGAAATAAATTTCCAGCTGCTTCAAAAACACCAAATTTAAAATCTGATTCAAAGCCATTAGAAGTTTGAGAAATAACATCACTTTTTGAATACGAAATAGTTCCTTTAATTGTGCTTAATTGGCCACAGTTTTCGACTTCTTCTATCAATTTATTGTGTTTTCTTACTTCAATCTTAGAAAATAAAAACGGTATAAAATTATCGATTAATCTAACATTATCAGTTCCAAGATATGCTTGACCATCTTGTTTTGTTAAAGTTCCAGAAATATAAAACTGGAAGTTAGACGAGCAAAAGTTATCTCCAAAATCAATATTAAACTCAGTTCTTTTATTCGGTTCATTCAAATGTTGTTTACTAATTGGATAGAAATTTTTAAACTCCGCCCTTTCAATATCACTAGCATATTTTCTGTAGTCCGCCATTTAATAAGAGAAAATTTAGAAATTTTAAACATCATGTATCATTTTTTCATCGATCTAATGTACGTTTTTATAAGAAAAGATATAAATTTTAGTAAAATAATTAAAAAGATTAGAGTCATTTTTAATGATCTACTTCGTCATATTCAGGATTCTCTTCCTTAAATTTTGCGATCTCGGTCACATATTTCAATAAAATCTGCACAGGATAGTAACCGCTATCTATAATATTGTTCCAATCAACTGTATCTTTATTTTCATACAAAAACTTTATACTCAAGTGTTGATAGAGACAAAGAACAGACATATGATCTTTTAATTGATAATGTATATTTTCTTGAATTAACTCTGATGATAAAGTTTGATATTTAGCAATGTTATACCAATTCAATTTGTTTACGTATAATCTCATCATATCTTCGGATAATTCATATTTTTGAGAAATGTCATCCCAATGTTCTTTTTTCAAATCTCTTTCGTGTTGCATGATAAAAAGATCGAAAGCACTGTAATGTCCCGCCATCTCTATTTATTAAGAAAAAATTTCAAAATCAAGTTTTTATAAATTGGCTCTTTTTAGCGTTACATTCAGCACATTTTCCAGAAATTCTCTTAACTCCATTGATGTTTGCATAGTATTTTATATCATTTGTTGCAGTTTTTTCTTTACATCTCACACAATATATGAGCGCCATTTATATAAGGAAAATTAGTCATCATAGCCGCCTACTCCATTAAATCTGTTGTCGATGTTTTCAAAAGTTTTATCGACATCTTCTTTAAATTTATTAAAGTTTTCTTCTAGTTTATTTACTTTATCGAGATATAAAGAGTATCGATCATCTATTCTTTTAAGTAATTCATTATTATGTGTTACTTTCTCATTGAAACGTGTACTAAAATCTTCAAAAAAGTTTATTTTCTCATTAAAACTTGTATCAAAATTTTTCAGAATTTTTGTAACTGCTACACTAATTATTTCATTAACAGTATTTTTATATATATCAAAGTTTTCTTCTAGTTTATTTACTTTATCAAGTAATTCACCAACATCGTCTACTGATCTTCTATTTCTGGCTTCTAACTTGTCATAGACTTCTGTTGTAAAATCTTTAACATGCTGTTTATGATTCTCATAATTTTGTTTTAGTTCATAAAACATTTTAATAGGATCTTCTAATTGAATCATTACAACAACATCAAATGGATTAATTCCTTTACTAACACCGCTAATTCTTTTTCCTTTAAAATCTAAGGCATTTTTAACATTCGGATCATGTAAATCAACAATATCGATGTTTTCTGATAATTTTAGAGGTTTTAAAATTTGTTCTTTAACAACAACATCATGTTTGTCAATACCAGGTCGAACACCGACAATTCTTTTCTTATTAGCCAAACTAACATAATTCTTTTCAACTTTGATCGCTTCAGTAATTTCATCAGCTTTTTCGATATGAGACATTAAATTGGTAAATAATTTTTTTACACCATCATCAACTTCTTTTTCCAATGTTTTTATTTTATCAGCAACTTCATTTGAACTCATGAAATTTGCAAGTTTGTTATCATATTCTGCTTTAAAATCTTCAATCTCGACAGCAAACATATCTGAATCTGGAAGGTTTTGTAATAAATTTTCTAACTTGTTATCAAACTCATTTCTCAAACTATCAAAATTCAAACTATTATCTACATTTTGAATAATTTGTGTTCCAAATACGTCAAAAATATTTTGTGAATCCATATTTATTAAGCAATAATTTGTTAACAACTTCTTTAAAATCTTTACCATTACTCAGTTCATTCAAAACAAAAACACATAAATGACCACAAATTGGGGGATCTTTATAGTCTTGAATCTGAGAATCATTGTAGTAGACGCTTGATTTTTTCAAATATTTAATCAATTCTATAGGTGGTTTGTCCTCAATTCTTCCATACGAATCAAAATAACATGCATTCTTATCATTTTTATAATAACAAATCCAATGCGTTCCACTTCCCATAATCGAGTCTAAATTCACAATTCCACATTCAAATTTCTTAACTTTTTCAGGTAATGTATCTCTCATGAAGATTCCTCTAAAATGTTTAATATTTTTGCAGATTTCTTCCAATTCCCCGAATGTTAAAGGTTTAAATTTTTTTTTCAATGTTTGATTTCACGTAATTCAAAGTTTTTTCATCTAATCCAGATCCTGTAACATCTTCCAACTCTTTATCTAACCAATTTAAAATGTTTCGAACAATAGGAATCACATCCTTTTTAACGATTGGAGCAGCTTTACGAACATAAGGAACAACATTTTTAACAAATGGAATATTTTCTCCAAAATCTAATAAATCTTTCAAAAGTCCACCATTTTTAAGTTCTTTCAACTGATTATAAGAAAATTCTATTCTGGTTCCTTTATTGTTTTTCTTATGTTTTTCGAGTTTATTGTATTGTCTATTTGTTAAAAATATCTTATCTTCGCCATTGTTTAGTTGATCTATTTTAAATTGAATACTAACGGGTATTTTTTTCTTAAAGGCGGATTTTATTTTTTCTTTCTGATTTTTGCTGAAGTTTACGTTCACCTCCATTTATATAGTTAAAATTTCAAGTTCTCTTCGATTCCCATTCCTAGTTTTCTCTTCAAAAACATTGCTCCAGCTGTTGGAAGCGCAACAAATCTTTCACCTAAACTAGCATCTTTTGATAAAAATCTATCCATTGCCTTATCTTGCAAAACTTTATCTGCGATATGTCTGGAATTTGTGTCTCTATGTTTTGCATAAAAAATATCGTGTTCCATAGCAGCTTGATCTAATTTATTTATACCAGTATCTCCTCTTTTTAGTCTTTTTTCGAGTTTTGTGCCAGGCCCCAGATACTGATAAGTTGGTACGTGTAATTCAAAAGGTAAATTGTTGATAAAATCATTCAAAAGTCCACTACCCTCAATCATAGATGAACTTATTGCCGGCAAAACTCGTTTTAAATATTTAATTCCATCAGGTTTTTCAATCATTTCATCAAGTTTGTTCGAAATAAAATCTTTAATCGCTTTCTTTTCGTTCAAAAAATTGTTGTTTCCAGCCTTTTCTTGAGCATAAATATAATTAATAATTCCATCGAGTTTTGTCAAATCGTCGATATATCTGTATTCAATCTTATTATCACTGTATTTTCTCACACCTGATCCTTCGATTCTTTTTTCCCAAATTGGTTTAATCAAATTGAGATATTTTTTACCTTTACTTGACTTTGGTTTCTTAGTTGATGGATCATTATTTTTGTAAATTGAATCAGATTTCCATAAAATTTCAGTATACTTTTTCAAGTCTTCTTCAGAATATAAACCGTCTTTTGGAACATCAGTGCCTGTTAATAATCTCCATAAACCTTGAGTTCCTTCATATGTTTTTTCATTAATAATGATATCATTATGCTAAAAATTCACGGGCAAATTTCCAATCATAAAACTTTTCTTTTTTCTGTCCCAATACAAACCAAATTTATCATCCTTTGCTCTAGGAAGAAATTTTTTACCAATTTCACCAATTATTATATCCGTTGTTCCAGGACTTATTGGTTCAACTATGGTAGAGTCTTCAATGATTCGAGGTCTAAATGGTGTTGAAGATGGTAATTTTGGCAATTCAAACTCAGATTCTGGTATCGAAATATCAGCAAATTGGCGTACAACTGGAACCAAATTCATTAAATTTTGATTATCGCTTAAAACATTTTCAATTTTGCCCTCAACATTTTTTATTGCAGATGTTACAGGTTGATTAATTTTTTGAATAAATTCTTGTTCTTTTTCATCAATTCGAATCTGTTCTTTAAATTCTTTGATTAATTTCTTTTCTATTTGATCAAGTTTTTTTTGCTTCTTCTGAAGTTACGTTCGCCATTTATTTAGGAAAATTTTAAACGTGGAACGTGGAAACGTGAACACGAAACGAGAACACGGAACGTAAAACGTGAACGTGGAACGTGAAACACGAACGTGAAACACGAAACGTGGAACGTAAAACGTGAACGTGAAACGTAAAACGTGAACGTGGAACGTAAAAACGAGAACACGAAACGTAAACGTGAACGTAAAAACATGAAAACAACTAGATTATCACACGTTTATATTGGAAAATTTATTCAAATATTTACCACTTTTAGGCTTCAAAGTTAGATTAATAGTTAAAAATCCGTAGTCTTCCTTCCAAATTTTATCACATAATTCATTAAAGTGGTTAAAACTCATATCAGATCCCACATAATTGTTGTAAATTTTTCTCGAATAGTGATCATCTTGCTTAAAAACACACAACATATTCAAATTATTTCTAATAACTTGTTTATCAACCTTTGAAAAGCATTGGGAAAGATAGATACAAGATATGTTTTTGTGACGGGACATTACGAAATATTCCTTAATAACGTCTTGATTTTCTAAAATACAATCATCAAAAACGATTAACGAATTGGGTTTACATTCGCTTAAGTGAACTATGTCCTCGGAAGCATTATAAAAATGTGATATTTTCTTACTTAAGTTCTTCTCAATGTTTTCAAATCTTTCTTGTAATTTTTTATAGGCGTCTTGTTCTAAAGATTTACTAAAGACGTACAAATTGGAATAAGGAATCAACCTATTGTAGATGAAATTCAATAATAAAGTTGTTTTTCCACATCCACTTGAACCAACAATTAACAATCTGATTGGTTGATCTTTCTTATTTTCTTCAAACGTTTGAAGTTTTATCTGATCTTTTTGCTTTAAAAATTTCTCCATTTAAATAGAAGATTTTCATCTTGAAGCAACGCTTGCGAAAATGAAGCTGTTCAAGTTGACTTCAGAAAGCTCTAAATTAGTTTTAAACTTGGAACATCCTATACACTTAGAGGAAGAATCAAATTATTTTATCGGTTTAAGCGGTTTTTATTCTGACAATTTTGTAATAAATATTAGTGAAAGTTCTCCTTATTGCATAGGATTTAGTGAGAAGAACAACAAAATACTATGGTTTAAACAAAGGATATTATACTTTCGATCAAATAAAAAATTCCCTTAAAAATTATCTGAAAACATTCAAACAATCAGATAAATCTTTAAACTTTGACGAAAACAAGTTTGAAATGCAAAAAAATTATCTTTATAATAAAATTCAAATAAAATCACCAGTAAGAATAATGTTTTCAGCAATTATTGTAGATTTGTTAGGGTTTGTTCAAGAAACTATTGAGCCAAATCAGGTATATTTAGGAAATAAAACGCCAAAATTTAGACCGTTCGATGTAATTGAAGTGCACTGCAATCTCGTTGAACCTAGTTTTGAAAATCATACCGAACATTTACACAAAGAATCTGAAATTTTGTACACATTTTTCCCAAATGTTGCTTATGGATCAAAAATCAGTGAAAAACCGAATGAAATCGATTATATTCCAATTAGAAAAAATATTAAAAGAATTCAAAAAATCGTTCTAACTATACAAGACTCTGAGGGAAATTTATTAAATAATGAGAGTAAAACAACAATATATTTAAGATTGAAAAAGGATTAAAATGAGTTGATGATGATGACAAAATTCAATATTTTTACTTAAAAAACAAGGGCCATAGACCCTTTAAAAATCTTCATCCTGACACTGTTTTTATCAATGAATCTGGCCTTCATTCTCAAAATAAAAATTACTAGTTAAATTTCTTTTCTATCTAAATGGAGTCAGTTGTAGACCTACTCAATAATCAACTTAGATTTAAAAGCAAACATATCTTTACAATTGTTGACGAAAATAATGAATTTTGGTTTAAGGCTAAAGATGTTGCAGAAATATTGGAATTTAAAAATACGAGACAAGCTATCATAGATCATGTTAAAGAAAAATACAAAAAAAGCTTTGAAAACATAGATTCTGACAAGGGTATCGAATCGCGACTCTTACAAAAATTACATCCAGACACTATTTTCATCAATGAACCAGGCATATATTCTTTAATACTGAAATCTAAAATGAAGATTGCAGAAACGTTTCAAAATTGGGTTTTAGAAGAAGTTTTACCGAGTATTAGAAAATATGGCGAGTACAAACTTGAAAACGAAAATAAGCAGTTAAAAGATGAAATAAAACAGTTACAAATTAAAGATGAAATGAAATCATTGAAAATAGAGAATCAAGAATTGCGAATGGAATTAATGAAGAGAGATATGGTATGTAAAGATTTTGATAAGAAAAAACACCATGTTTTTGTGTTAATTAAGAAGAATCACATGTGGGAATATCCTTATTACGTTATCAGAGCTCAGAAACGAGAAATACCAAACCGATTAAAACATCTAAAAATAAATTATCCTGAATTAGAGATTTTTGTTCATTGATGACGAACCAAATTCTATCAATCTCTACAACCAAATGAAAGAATCTTTGAATATTTTATACAACGGAAATCATTTTACTACAAATATGGCAGAATCTCGACTGATTTATAGAATATCTAAATTACACGATGAAAATGTTTCTAAATTTTACTAAAAACTCTCGATTTATTATATTTTGTTTGTAAATGTTTAGCATAACTAGGTAACCATTGTAAAATCTTTTTTCATATTCACAAGGCATTTCGTTTTTATAACTTTCGCTGAAAATTTTTTTAGCACAATCTTTGCAAAAAGCATCTTTTCTATCTTTACTATACTGCCAGTTATTAAATTCAGAAATATTTTTAATTTCTTTACAAAAGTAACAAATTTTTTCTTCTAAAGTTAATTTGTCCATTTTAACGTATAATTCCTTACAATAACAGTCTTTTCTATTCTCTTCTTGACACTTTGTACATTTCTTTTGAGACTCCATTTATATAGAAAAAATTATTACACGATGAAAATGTTAAACTCTTGAATTATGATATTTTGTTTGTAAATGTTTTTGATAATTATTTAACCATTTTATAGTTCTTCCACATTCACATTGAGTATCTTCATAATATAATCTATGGTGATTCTTCTTTACACAATCTTTACAATATGAGTCTTTCTTATCTCTACTATAGTGATCACTATTAAACTCTGAAATTTTTTTAGTTTCTTTACATTTAAGACATTCTTTATCTTCCAAAGTTAATTTTTCTATTTTATCATATAATTCTTTATGATATTCCCTTTCACAATCTTTGCAATTATAATGCATTCCATCTTTCCTATTTTTATCTTTATAAAATTCATTTAAATCTTTAAATTCTTTGCACTTTGTACATTTCTTTTGATGCGCCATTTATATATAGAAAATTTATATTACAGTTTTGACTTCTTCAATTCATATTCATAAAACTTTCCGGTTATTTCTTCATTATTTAAATCTTTTATACTATAAGTTACAGGATCTGTGTTATTAATTTGATAAATCACAAAGATTTCTCTTGACCAATTGTTCTTATATTTCTTCGAAAATGTTTGTTTTTTACTAACAATTCTTACATGATCATTGACTTTAAATTTAGTTTTCGTGTGAATTTCAGGTGGAACATACTTGAAAACGGTCTCTAATAACTCCTTTTCTGCATCTTTATCTACGTCTTTAGGCTTCATTTTGATTGTGCTATGAACAGTATCGTTATATTTCTTTACTATTTCTTGAAGAATATCGATCCATTTAAAGTTTTTATTAATCTCAAAAATTACTTTCATTCTCTCATTTTGAGTTCTGTTATATCTCTCTACAATACTTGATTTCTCTTCGTTTTCAGTATGATAAATCTTAATGTTGTATTTCCTCAAAACATCGTTAAATTCTTTATTTTTAAACTCTAAACCCTTATCTGTATGAAGTAGGTTAGGAGGTTTATGATTGATCCTTATGGCATCTTTTACTATATCTTCGAAGGCTTTTGAAACATCTTACCGTTTTTTCTTTTGATAGCTCTTGACCAAGCATATTTTGAGAAAGTATCAATAACATTTAACATATACTTGAATCCATTATTTTGATCCGAATAGTTAGACGTTATAACTAAATCTGCTGCCCATAAATCGTCAATTCCTAATGTTATAATTTTTCTCTTTTTAAACTTCTTTCGTACCGGTGCATGAATTTCTCTAGCTTCAATCTCGATTTCTTCCTTATTCTTAGATTCTTTCTTTACTTGTTTTTCATAAGGATTCTTTATAAATTTACTCTTATTTGTCTTACATTTTGAACATTTTGCTGCAATTCTATACAATCCGTTTTGAGTTTGAACGATTTTTGAATCTATATTTTTCGTTTTCTTTTTACACTTGTGACAGTGAATTAAATCATCTTCCATTTACATATCAAAGTTTCCAAGTTTATTTAATTCGTCTAATATATTAGATTTTGCTTCATTTTTATAGCCATACGGTACTGTATCGATCTTATTTTCTAGGACAATTCTCTTATCATCTTTAGCGTTCAGTGCCAGCTTGTTTATGGTAACAGTGTACAACTCATGTTTATAACTTTTGATGACTGTCATCTCCCTAAATTCTTCTTTATCTTCGAACAAACATCTCTTCAAGTTTTCGATATTTATTGTTTTATTTACAACGCTTCTCTTAATTCCTTTACACCTAACTGGGTTTTTATCTAGATATTTGTACGAGTACATCTTAGACCTTAAACCACAAAATTCTTCTAAAACTTCGCTATTTAACTCATCTTTGAATTTCCCTATTACCTTCTTATTTTTAGTAGTGAAACATTCATGATCTTTTGGATAATCACTTGTATCAAAGTCATCTATATTTTCTTTAATAATTTTAAAAGGATCTCGTTTCAATTCTAGAAAATAACTGTCTGTATCCATGTAACACAGATTCAAATCTGGATCAAACTTCTTTAATTTGTTGTAATAAAACTCGTACATTAGCAATTTTGAGAGGTCGAGAACTGAAAATCCTATGTAAATCGGTTTGTTAAATTTAACCTTTTGTTTGTACATGTGACTCGCTATACAGTTGTCGTCAAAGATGTTAAAGCATTTGAAATTTGTTTTCTTAGCTTGTTTCATTGAAAATTCTTCATTTCCAAGCTTAATATCACATCTCTTTTCTCACATTTTCCATACTTTTTCCAAAACTGAGTTGTTCATCAGCTTATAAAAGTCCTTTTCAAAGTCGCTTGTAGCTTTGGTTCTCATGTTTGTGTTAAAAATCAATGTATTCTTTCATAAAAGGCTTCTGATCGAATGCAATAACTCTATTCACATGTTTCAAAATCATACCTTGTTCCAAATAGAACTTCAAATTTCTCGAATGAACAACGTATTCAGTTTTATCCAGTAGAGTTGTGCAAAGTTTGTTTTTAAAATGTTCTGGAGCAAGAGGTAAATCCTTGTGATGTTCGTGTAAATTTGTTGGATATTCTAGATCGACTTCAAGAATATAGCCATAATCTTCGTCGCCAGTGAGTTCCAAAATTGCTTCTTTCCACTCTTCTTTTGTATACGTTTTAGGATCCATCCACTTGATATCACTAAACGGCAGTTTTTGCATAAGACCATACCCATAAAGGTTGTTTGCATCGAGATAGAGTAAATAGTTTTCGGGCTTTGTCTTATCAAAATCTTTTAAATATTTGTTATTTGCTTTCACATATCGTTTAATACACTGAGAAATGCCTCCGCGAATACCTTTTTCGATCATCAAATACATATTAATAATCACTAATTAATTGTAATTCTATCTTCGTTAATTTTAACATTGCGTCCCATGCGAGACTGGGAGCTGTTAGATAGTGTGCCGGATCGAGTTTATAGCAATTCAAACAAATATTCCTAAAATTTTCAAAGATATCAGCGAGCAATAGAACATCTTGAATGTTATAGAGATCAGAGTAATTTCCTAGATTTTTTCTCTTTTAATTTGTTTCCAAACATTTAAGTAGTGTTGATAATCTTTCTCAGATATGCTCTCGTCTGTCAAAAGTGAATAGAAAATCTTGAATTCTCAATTCTTCTGTGTAATCAAGTTTTTCAATACTGTCGATAAATTCATAGGGAAATATTCCTTTTCCAGATAGAATTTTAAAAATCTCGTCGTCGTCATTTGGCTGTCTTTCTATTATCTCATTCAGTCCATCTTGTATAAAATGATTTGTATGTTTGAAGTCTTCTCTCTTTAGATTTTTAGCTAACTTTTTCTATAGACGAGGCCATGAATCTGAACGTGTCTACAAACGAAAACTTGATGAATTTTCTTGGCTTATCACCTTCGAATTCATAGCCATATCCAGAATTTACAGAATAATTTATATATTTTTCATCGGTGTTTGCAATCAAATCAACATTTCCATATTGTTTAGCCAATTCTTTTATGTACAAATGAGTATCGTAATTTGACATATTGTGGCAGAAAACGGGAATATTCTGAGGAAATTTCAAATTTAGATTGCAAACATGCATGAGCTGCGCCTCGAAACTTGCCGGTTAAATGACAATGATCTCTCACTTTATTATAACTCTTATCTTTCCAACTATCAGGAGTAAAACCATACTGAATTGACCCAACATCATAAGCAGACCATTCACAGATATGACAAACGTTTGAATTTTGATACGAAATTTCTTCTTCTTCTGTCAATTTCATAGGTTTCATGTTCTTAGAATTATATTTTTTTCGCTATGTATTTCGATAATTTATTGAGTTCTTCAAACAATTTTGTCGGGGACGTTTTTCAAATCTTCTTCATTTTTGGCACGATAACATATCGGTTTGTACATGCGATTGGTCACATTCGACACTAAATATAGAGTAAAACCATAAGGAATGTGCCTCTGAATCTTGGTTGTAGTCGATCTTTGTGGATTGTTCTTGCATGTCGGAATTTTTTCTAATATGCTCTCAAAGTCCATATAAATTACGTACGGATGGTTAAATTTCTTTTGATAATTAGTAAATTTAGTTGTTTGACCTGGAAACGGCATAACTGGTTTACAAACTTCATGATTTTTACAAATTTCTAAGTGATCTGTTAAATCTCCAGATTTGTAAAAATGGCTTAAACATCTTCTACACAAAGATTTTCTTTCTTTATGTTTAGACAACTGCGAAGAAACAAGCTTATTTAAATCGGTTATCAAAACATAATGAGATTTATCATCTTGTTTAACATACAATAAATCAATGTTTGTTTCAGCGTCATATTTTTCAGAAATTTGTAACGGAACAATGTTAATATTTTCATCAAAACTGTAGACATTGATAGACATTGTTGGATACTTATACTTGGAATTGTAGCTTCGTTTTTCAAATATTTGTATATCTTTCAGAGACATTGGATACTCAAAACCTGAAAAATATTTCGTCATTCACAAATTTTTCGTATTGCTTTACACGTTCACAGTCTCTTTCTGGTTTTTCAATAGCACATCTTATTGAGTAAATAAAGCAAAAATCATCTCTATTTTTTATATTTATACAAGCTTTTTTATCTTTGATATTCTTTGGTAAATCGATGTATGATCCTGCATTCATCATTTCGTGTTTGTTAAGGCTCAAAAACTAGTTGTTTACAACTTTTAAATGTCCATCCGGAACCTTTATTTGGATTATTCGTTTGTTCTCGATGTGTTAATTTATTAAATTGCTTAGTAATAAAGTCGTTTACGTCAAAGATTTTGTCTGCTTTGATAGTAAAATACATTAGACATGTTTGCGGTTCACCATTCACTAAAGTTCGTTCGTATTCACATTCCAAAGAGAGATAGCCCTTCATATTTTTAACATTTTCTTGAAATTTCTCGATTAAACTTTTAATTTCTGACCGCATAATTGAAAGATATTTGTAAATTGACATGGAATTGTCGTTCAAGTTTGTTAAAATGTATTGCTTGAAAAGACCGTTGTATTGAGGATAAAACTTCTACATCAATGATATTTTCGGATTTTACTTTAAGAGTTTTATCAATTTCTTCGATCATTTCAGACTTGGTTTTATCGTTAGTACCGATAGCCAACTTTTCAGCTATTGAATGAAGTTTTTCATCATTAAATAGGTCGAGATTTTTCTTTTCAACTTTGAAATTTCTCTTTAATTCACGTAATTTCTCAATATTAAACATGTTTTTCGTGATCGGCAATTTTATTTTCTCTAGCCCACTGTCTTAAATAATTTAGTTCATTATTGTAAATTTGCTTGTTTTTTTCATGACTTTTAGAATTATAATGGCGATAATAGTTTTTTCTTAAAATTTTCTATTTTGCAGAACGGACATGATATTTTATCGCGCTCCATTTAGATAGAAAAATTTATTTAACTAAATGGTGCTTGTAAACCAACGATTGCGCCTCTCACGGCGTGATATCACTACGGATATGACGCAGGCGAAGCGATTATCGTGATGGTCCGTCTGTAGTAGCACACCTCGAACTGTCATTGATACACACAGCGCAATCTTTCGGAACTAAAATGTCGGTAATGCAGATTTGCTTTTAAGAATAAAAATTGTGATCCCGTTTACTATTATAACATTTTCTTTTTCAAAATGTTAGATAATTTTACCTATTTTAAATATGCGTACATTTTGTTTACTTGTAATTTTCAAATTATATTTTAAATTAATTTCTTAAATTTTTACTTCTCGATGGGCTGTTGTATTGTGTTTGCTGAGTATATATATGTCCGCGAATTCGGTTTGGTCGGTTAGGAAGTTTACTTCTGAACTGTTTCAATGCGAGTGGCCATAGCGGAGAAACACCAAGTTCAGAAGTATTCAGATCGTATTCCGGAACCATTTCTCTATCCGTATCTCGCTCTTCTCTCTCTCTCTAGCCTGAATATAGATCCTAGCCTATAAACGGCAGAAGTGATCGTGTCATAGGCATAAAAGGAGAGGGAGAGAGAAAGAGACAGAGGGAGGAGAGAAAAGGTCGACCGAGAAATGGTTTTGCACTTTTTGACTTTGAATTTTTTCTATTTAAATGGAGTTCTTGAAAGAGTTAAATGATATTGGAGAATGTAAGTTTAAAGAGTATAAGAAGTTAAATGAATTGGAAGAAAGGAAGAAACATAGAATCTTGAATTTGGAGAAAATGAAAGATAAATTCGGGTTTTACAATAATTGCCGAGTTGGAAGATTGTTAAAGTACACATTGCCGAACAGATTTTTGACTGTTTTGGATGAAAAAAAGATTAAAGAATTAAACAAAAATGAAAAATTACACTTGATTGTTACTGGAAAGAAGACTATTAAGATAAAGAAATTATAACAATTAACTTTGTAGAATAAAGTCTTAACTCTAAAACTTGCAGTCCCTCCCCACGTCATAGTACTGTTTTGATAACCATAGTTGGTGTCTTTCTTCATAGGAATCACATGGAATATTATCTACAGTAATACGTTTTGTTTCACACAAAATGTGGCTATATTCTATAAGAAAAATTCTATAATGCTCTTTAATGAATTGTGTTGATATAATCTTGATACTCACAAAAATTCCTAAGAAATTCATCAATTAAGTCTTGATTATCTTGAAAGGACGTATAATATGGGAAAAATGTCATAAAAAAACGATGAAAACTCTCTGTTTGTTTATTTTTTTACTTTCTTTTCAATATCTTTCGTAATTATATTAAATATGTAATCCCTTACTTTTTTAGTTTTTTGCCGATAGTAAAACACTCCATTAGACGTTTTTTCTGCAAAAGACTTTACAAGTTCTTTGAATTCTGTATCATTTAAGGAAAGTATCAACTGTTCCTTAAAATGTTTTGGTAATTCGTTGAACTCGTTAAAATTGTCTTTCTTTGTAAGTTTTTGAAAATGCTAGAAACTGAAGAGAGCTTGGTGAGTTCATGTTGTTTATTTAGTAGAAAAGTTTTTTTATTAAAGTACAGTATGTTTTTAGTAAAAATGTTTTAAATTGATTAAATTTTATTAAGATATAATCCTTTATTCGTAGCAGATTTGACAACATTTTACAAAGCACAGCTTAAGAAAGTAGAAGCAAACAGCTATAGATTTGGTTAATTTTTCATTCCACAGAGTAGATAGTAATGTACCGATCGCTTTTGGAGACGAAACGACTGTAGATTCGGTTAATTTTTCATTGAGATTTGCTGTGTTATTTCTCAGCTTCCTTTATGGTACATTGAACAGTATTTTACATTGCTTTTCGGTCGGCTCCGAAAGTGCGCCAGGAACCCCATATTACTATCTACTTATATATATTAATATAAAGCTATTTACAAATATAATAATAATTTACAAGAAACCTATGATCTTGGACTATTATTAACACTGGGGCATAATAATCAATTATACAACAACTTTACGTTTTTAAACTCCAAAAATGAGCTATAAATGTAAGTTATTACCTCATTTTAAGGACAATGATTTTCAATATTTATATGTATAACTAACTTTAAAACAAGCAATGTACTCCTATTTTAATGATAATAATTATCTAGTAACAAAATTTATAAATAAATAAATATAAATCATACATCCGAGAGATTTAAACATTTTACGATATTTTCGTCATTATAAAAAGTCAATATATACGATATATATACCGTATATACATACATATGAACATATAGATCACAGATTTTACCAATAGCCTAATTCAATATTGTTGACTAAAGTCGTTTATTAATAATTGAATATTTTTATATTTATATTTATAAAATTTGTATGCACCACTATGTAGATTAACTTAGGATTTCCTACTGGTTACATTAATTTTAAATAGTTACTAATACAAACATAACATAAGAAGTTATACACTCTTAAGATAGAAAACTGGCGAATATGATAATGGTATATCAACATTAAAACACCTATAGGAAAGAGCAAGTCTAATAACTGTTATTGTTAAAAATAAAAGAATACAATAAAACATTTTCTTTGTAATTCTCCTTAATCTATGTATTTGAAACATTTACTAAAACATTATAACTACAATTACTAATATCTTGCGGTAATTTTTCATCAACAGGTATAAATTGAAAACCACGTCTAAAAATTGCTTTTTAAAAAACTACAAAACTTACCTCCGATTCTTTTCAAAAGTAATTAATTATATACAATAATTTAACCTTGTTGTATTTAAACTTGGTTTTGAAATCGTCATGAATCAGGTAAATGTATGTAATGTAAATGCGCGTGTTGGTAGCCGCTTAGTTATGGAAATGCAGTCAAGCAAATCGCATATACTCATGGAAACGTGATATAATCTGATATATTTACGACCACACTATGAGAGATTTAATGTGGTCTTATACACTTCAACATATCGTTGCATAATTTAATTTCGCACAGTACTCCAAAAAGTCTAAGAGCTATATAATGTAAATGAAGGGTTATTGCTACTTTAGCAAAACGCTTATTTTATACACTGCATTTTGAATGTACTTTAAATAAATTAAACCTGTTTAATTATTTACATGATTTTTTTAATATTTACATAATTACATAAATTAACTTTTATATACAATTTAAAAGGCGATACATATTTTTATGTTAAAACGGTATTGGTTTCTTCTTTTATGGTAAAACGAATTACTAAAATTAAGAAAATTATTGAATTTATCTGATACACCAAGGCATTGTCCCTTTTGTGGTTCTTTCTCCTTTACAGTTCACGTAAAATGTGTTTATTTTATACTTTTAATGCTTTTTTCAATTTAATATAAAAAATTTTCCTTAAATACTTATATTCACTTCCACAAAGCTAATATTTTATAGATGAGTGATCTAATACATAAGAACATGTATTATAGTTTATATAGTGTTAATGTTAACCAACTGTAAAGCAAATTAATTAAAATTATTCGTAAAATAACTATCTTGACATTCCTACGAACTTACATATTTGATTTTTTTTAACAGTTTTAAATGCCAACAAGTTTAAAGTAATTGATAGGTTTCAATAACAATATTTTGTATAAAATGAATTCCAAAAGTAGGAAAACCTAATTTAAAATTAAATCTCTAGATTGTCAATTGTATTATTTCCATGTCTGATATTATATATATATAAGTAAATAATTTACTTTTACAGACTAAACAAGCTCAGAACTAACATACGAGCCAAAGATGACATAAATATTGACAGTATATGTTAGGCTAGCACGTTTGGACCATTGTATTGGATGACATGTCACACTATTAAATACACATATTGTTGTTATCTACTGTATAGTAAAATCAATAACACTCCAAGGACAACATAACATTATCATCAGTATGGATCACTCAGTAGGAAAAGTACTTGATCACGGATATTTAAGAGTTTTAGAACACTCAAGAACAAAAGAAACTATAATAAAAATATACGAGGAACAGGTTTTCGCCATTGTTTAATGAACAATATCGTGTCAACCAAACAATAATTGCTTTCTGTATTTATTTTCGTTTTCCGACTTCATAAAGCTAAATATTGCTTTACTATATCACGTGTTTTAATTAATTGTACGTGTCATATGATTGTACTTAGTTGCTTGTTTTCAAATACATTTATCTGCAATTTTCACGTTGTTTATCATGGCTAGCTATATGACCAATATAAAAACGTTTGCTAACGCCCAAAAAGTCCATATTATGGTATAATATATAACTTTATCGAACTTGAGGGTGTTTGTGTACAAATAAGTTTCACGAGACATGAAATTTTCCAGCTCATTGACTGATGGCTCTGCTAACACTTAGCCAACAATATAATATAAAAACCCAAAACCAAGATGAATGATAAATGAGTACATATTTAAACATGTAATATCATTACTAGAGATAATTTCTTAGAGTCACTAGAATTTGTAAGGGATCAAAAGTATTTGGGATTATGACCATTGTGATATGTTAGTAAATTATTTTTAAACATGTAGCGATTTAATATGTTATATCATTTGATATCATTAGATGTTGTCACCATTGCTCTCATATAGAGACGTTGAAAACGAAAATTGCTATTGATATACTTTTTTTTAGAAATGGAGGTTAGCGTATAAGTAAACTACATTCCAGAACCCATTTTTGAAAATGGTTTGTAATATTGAAATAGTTTACAAATGTCTGTAGAATATCTAATTTAAGTTTTGAAATTATTAACAATTGAATTATTGTAATAAGGATATAAAAGTCAAGAAAACCGATATTTTACTGATAATGATGTCCTTTTCTCTTATTTAACTGAGGTAATAAATAAATACAATGTAGGTTACAATTATGTTGTGTAATGTACAATATCCTTATAGGAGCGCACAATTAGATTTTTAACTATTAGTCAGATGAGAGTATTATACATTTATCCAAAGACAGTATTACCGTCATAAATAATAAAGTTGTTATCTTTAAATACATATTGTGACTGAAACAACATTGTGTAACATGTCCCAAGCGTGTCATAGTCCAAGAGAAAAACTGCTATCTGTAAAATTATCTGTCTTCAGCATCCCTGGAGAATGATACGCGAGTGAACATGTTTACTTGTCTCTATGAAATGTCAACCTTGATGAATAAACAGTCTGCTGTCGTTACAGAAACAGCTTTTCGTAAAAAAATAAATCTTGGTGTACACCTAGGGACTGGCAGAACATTATTTTTGACAACAGGTCAATGCTACGCAATTGAAATACTCATATGATATTCATGTACAGTTATAAGATTTAAGAAACATTTGGTTTCGTTTTTTTTATTAGTATTATATAGCTGTACTGATTAAAAATAATTTAATGTTCATTAGTATTAAAAGTCCCGGAAATACGGTCATGTTTTGACAGTTGAAATTTGTATTGCTTTAGTTAAAGCACATGCTATAATAAATAGAAATTGCAAGAGTAGGTGTATGAAACAGTATATTGCCAATAGTTAAACCACGAGCAAAGAATATTAAAGTAATTGGATACTTTATTTTGTATGTATTAAATATTTTCTATTGTGTGTCAGGAACACCGAATGACCATATTTTATAAGAAGAAAACATTCCAGGCGTAAAAAATCTTTTATTGTGTTTAACATAACGCTACTGATGTTGATAAAGCCTCAGCAGAAGGCCGTCATATCATATCATTATAATCACCTGGATATTCTGTAGAATTCAATATCTTTGATAAAAAATATGCTCAGTAATACTTAACCTTAGTACCTAATAACATATGTTACACATTTGTCATCTTGGAAGTCTTCTTAGACATACTTACTTCCATTGATCGTTGAAATAACGTCCACTGTCGCAAAAAAATAGTGAAAATTCAATACATGTTAAAATGGTGTTGAAACTTGTTGCAACTTTGTAAACTTTTTAAAAAAAAATCTGGTTTTTTTAAAACAGTGTCAATTTGTACTAGACATAGTATATCGTAAACGGTAGTATAATATACGAAACGTAATTTAAATATTCATCTTATTCTACGTCAATGTACAGTGTAAAATCGGAAAACATCACTAAATTAAATAAATGTATAGGCTATGTTAACAATATGCCTGGGTTTTCACGACAGAAACTGGAATAAGGGGTGTAAACTAAGTCCTGATACATCTCAAAGTATTCAAAACAGATTGAGATATAAATCTACAACCTTCACCATATTTTTTGTAATACTGGAGTATAGATTTTAGAGTGTAAAAACAATTTCCTCATCCTTTTTAAATGAGGTAGAAGGGGTAACTTTAAAGTTTTTATTTGGCAACCCATATTTTTAGAAATTGCAATTTAAAGGTCTACTTAATAGAAATAAAATGACAACAATAATACATTTATACTACCAAAATTATGGGAAAATTACTCCTTACACCTCAGGGTGTAAATTAAGTCCTGATACTCCTCTATATATTCTAAGCGATTTGAGATATCGATGTAAAATCATAATTATAAAAATAATTTTCTAGGTATTTTGGAGGATAAAAAATCCAGAAACTTTTCAAAAGGGGTAGAAGGGAATAACTTTAAATTTAATAATTTCAACCTCAATTAATATTTTAATTATTTGAATCTCTTGTAACTTAATCTCTAGTCCAAAGTCTATTCTAATTAGTATAAAACTTCAGCCAATATTCAAGACGGTAAAGTGAAGTCGTGTTACACCAATAACGTTTAGACTTATTTAGAAAAAATACATTTAGTCGCTCATTTTTTTTTAAAATTAAGTAAATGTAGGTAGATATACATTATTTTCTTATTTATTAGTGTGTATTATAAACTTTATGTATCAAGATTTTATCATTAGGTGATATTGTGTTTAATTCTTCAAATAGTTAATAGCCTACTATTAGGTATATTTTAAATATACATATAGTCTGAGTAAATGTTTACTGATTTAAAAAACGAGAATTTTTTACAATGGTCTTACGAGTAACCAAGACGTTATAAAGAAAATTCAATAATAAATAAATTTGTAAAAATGGGTTCAAAAATATTTGTAGACCAAATTTTGTTTTTGTATAAAATTATGCTATCATGGTAATCTTATGATTGTCATTTATTTTCAAAACATATTTCTCTATCAAAGCAAACCATATATCGTGGATGTAGTATCTTGTAACGGTACAATGTTGAATGTTCAATGATTTAATTGAAATTTTAAGGATTTAATATTTAAATAAGCATTGTATAACTTAAATAAGCCAATTTTCCTAAGACTCTGAGGAAGCCATTATAATGTGTTGTAAGCAAATGTTTTGCCAAAGGTGTAGGAAGCCACAACAACAAACTTGTAAGTAGGTTGATATATAATCTTTTAAGGAAGAAGTCCAAAAACATCTCATTTATTACGCTTAGGTTGGCTGTGTGTTAGCAAAAGCTAATACTGAAGAAGCTGGAAAATGTAATGTCTGTCTGTATTATTGTCCACATGTCATTTAGAGAACTATCTGACGTATGGACATCTTCATGAAGTTTCATTCCTAAGTAGATGGCATTAAGCTCAAAGATGAAGTACGGTACTCCATGCATCGACTAAGCCTTAGCAACCATTTCTACGTTGCTTTTAGTGGGAACTGTGGTGGCACAGAGAAAATTGCTGATTATATAAATTTAAAAACAAACTATTAAAAAATAATAACTTTACATATTGTATGATAACACATGTAGCCCTACTATCTGCAACAAATGTCAAGAAATACTCCTTATATCTGTAGATTCATAGTTTTGCATGAAAATTTACCTCTACATAGACAAGAATGAGTTTAACGATGGTCCATATCCACCCAGGCAGTTGACTGAGCGTCTTTTAAACCTCACTCAGTAAACCGCCACAATTTCAGGGAATAAGTGAGAAGGTATTTTTTTATAATTGCTCATATATCCGCAAGTATACACAAGAGGGTTCACTTCTCTGTGGTTTACACTTTGCACTAAAAACCCGCACTAAGCACAGCAAAACTTCCCTTAAATCCTGGAAACCTTATGGATGTCCAGGTTATATCAGTAACCACAAATGTAGAGATTTCTAAGGTGCAATGGTACTTCGTTAGGTCTTGTCCACTGCGAGGGATAACTATTGGAGTTGGTGAGGTTCCCTAAGAGTCAAAGGATCTTACTAGCCTAGACATAATAGCGTGCTACTGCCTGCGTCTGGTTCAGAGCTCCCATTTCCTTCTTCTGAAGGGACATGACTAAGATTAATGTGGTAAATTCTTCCTCATGCTTTTCGACAAGAAGCAGCCTCTACTTCCAACCATATCTATCCAGAATATTCTGTCACTCCGGAAGCAGTGCAAAAGACTTTTTATGACGAGGTGCAATTTTTAACCTTCTTGTGCTAAGAGAAAAAAGTAGTAGAAAGGTTATTTCAAGAATGAAAATAATCTATACATATGAAATGTTGTATGCAACCTCAGCAAATCTTGTTATGTGACAGGTGATGTTCTACCTTATAAGGTATAATGTGTTATAAAATATCAACATGAGTTAGTAAACTAGTAATTTAAGGAAGGAGAAATAAAAACAATTTATTTTCAGAACTAGAAACTCTTAGAAGAGACCGATTTGTAAAAATTAGGTAAATAATTTGTTAAGTAGTTTGATATGTTCAGACAGGGATATTGCAGGAGAAGTTGGACATTTGTATGACTAATTTTAGAGATTTTCTCCCACTATTCCTTTAGTTCGAAAGCTTTCTTTAGTAATTAAAAATAATGCGCCTTTCATTTTGGACTAGTAATTAGCTTGAAAAATTGGGACCATTGTAAATGCAAATAGCTTTTACATTCAGCCAATATCTTCAACGTTTTATTGGTTTAATTTGCTTGAAAGAACTAATTATTTCTAAATTTTTATTTAAGTCGTAATTACTTTTTAAATTCTATGTAAAGTAACTAATTATTTTAAAAAATCATTGCAATGATAAAATAAATAATTTTGTTAATCAAACTCAATTTGTCTTTAACGCGTTTAAACACTAGTAAAAATGTACGCAACTTTTATTTCAAAATAAACCCAAAATAAAACTTGTATCATAAACAAATATTACCCTTCGTATTAAGCCTTACATGGTTGAGTTATTACACAACAAAAAATTCAAACATATGAGGTATCGCGTGGCAAGGGAGATACACAGGCAGAGTACATCGTATATTTAGGTAAATTCCATAGTTATATTCATTTAACAAGTATTTCTCGTACAGTTACCACTATAGAATATTTCCAGGAATGTGCACAGTTTAAAATGTGTGTGTCATGGGTGAAGACATGACACACACATTTTAAACTTTTCCGCACAATTTTGTTATATCATAACTAATAGTTTTGATAAACTGTATACATCTCTAATTGACTACAGTATCTTAATAGCGTTCTATCATTGGTTTATATTGTGCTATAATTGAAATAAAACAATTTCACAAACTCTAATGACCAAATTTTGGAATTGTAAAAATTGGTAGACCATTGACTATTGTAATAGGAAACTATGTATGTAACATATGAGAGTGTAGCACAGACTAGTTTTTAAACTCGTAATTTCTTTTTTATTTCTGGAAAAGTAACGTAGAAAATTCAAAAGAAATACTACAGAAAACAATGTTATAATAAGGGTTGAATAAGTTAAAATGGTTTAATTATGACCACAGGATAGGATTACAACGAAGGAAGGAAAGGTCAAAGTAGATATGTACCTAATGTTTCGAGACAAATCAGGTTAAATTTAAAAGTTATCTGAAAGTTTACTTCTTTACTGTTTTACGACATAATGGAAAACAAACTACGCTTATAGCTCAAAGATTGAGGTGATTTGCGTTAATTATACTAGTGAAATAAATATTACTAGTGTAGTAGTATTATTAGTAATATACTGACACAGCGTTCCTTAAAGTATTACAATATCATATAACACTACAATGGTAAAGTAATGTTTTTATATATCCTACGTCTTTTATTTTAGAAATCGATTCCTATAAAACTCAGACTTTATATCATTGAAAGGTGGGCAACATTTTAATCCAAACGCCACAAAATATTACTTTTTCTTTAAACTTCAGACGAATATAGAACCATTCAAAATTCATTAAAATAAGATAAGCGTATGTTATAGTTTTTTTATTCATTTATTGACTATTAGATCACGTGTTTTTATGGCCAAGTATTATTATTGTTAATATTTATCTAAGCCTAGCACTGTCAAATACGAAAAATGGGATTAACGTCCAAAAACACCTTTAAAACTATTTTGTGTAAATGGTTTATATATCATTTTATTTTCTATAAGAAAAGAATCTTGAAGATTGTATTACAGTTATGTAGCTATATCTATTTTTAAGACAAAGTTATAAACTCCTCTTTTACATTCCATTTTTCTGAAAGCTACATTACCTATGCTTTACTAAATGAAATTTAAATGGGATTGAAATTATCTTAAACCTGTGTTTTCTTTATAAAAAGGTAAATTTGCAATTGTAAGTAACGTGTGCATACCTGTTGTTTTCTGAACACATAATAATATATTATTCATCCTGAAAATATTTTGAAACATTTTGATACTAGGCCCTTCACAGCCAATTTTATGGGAGGAAGTAAAATGTGCTTAGCATGGAAATTGCCCAGAGCCCTGCATTTACCAGCAGCTGCACATGAATAATACATGATTCTTGTAATGTACATCCTTATCGCTGCTAACAATGTTGCTGTCACGGCGACGTGAAAATGGTTCACGGAATTGGACCTTGTAACGCAGTCTTTTATATACATGACAGTGGCTTAATAGTTTAGTAGCCTGTAATAATTAGTATTCTTTAGTTTTAAAAAACTACTACTAATACACTCTTAAGTACCTAGGGTAGAAAACGAAGACGAGGCTGCAAATTATTTAGTAATTTATTTTACTAAAAAATGTTGAAGAATACACACACAAGCAAGGCTTAAACAAGAGCCATTAAAACTTTTACTTAACAACAGAAGCTGTTAACCATAAAAACTGACATAATATATATATATATATATATATATATATATATATATATATATATATATATGTAATAGCTGTTTCCCGCGGCTTCGCACGCTTTTCGTAAGCTTTTCCCAGTGTAAGTGTACTTCTAGTTCAAGCAAATCATTATTTCCAACGCCGATGTAAAGCTTGTTGCCACGATTAAGAAAATCTGTCAAAGTGTATATTTACAGCTATTGTACACGCTCATGTACTTCATTATAAAGTGGTCTGACACTCAAGCTTTAAGTTCAACCAAAAATTCTGCATTCAAATAGTGTTTGGCTTTTTAAAATACGTAACTGTCTAGTGATTGCAGTTTAAAATGTGCAGGCGCTTTAATTACTTTTATATTTTTACTGTCGCCTGGTGGCGAGTTATATCAATGGGTATAGCATATAAACCTTTTCCGTGGAAAAATACACATACATAGAAATTTTCATAATTATCGGTCAAATTGTTCACGATTCCATAAAGGACAAACACACAAACATTCATTTATATATATATATATATATATATAATATGCATACTTCCGTTTCTAAGCTACATTGACCCCATCATGTATTACTGAAAAGAGTGGGGAACACTGGCCTGTAACAATAATACTAACTGGCCAGTATAATAGTACAAATCATACTGAGATCGATAGATCTTTAAATTGAATATTATGGGACAATGGAGATAAATTTGATTATTTAAAGGTTACTTGTCTTTCCAACCTCATTCTTATTTGAAAAAATATACAATGGCTCAGAAGATTGGAATATCTTTCAGTAATGGTAACTTATCTCATTAGTGTTTATAATGAACAAGAATATGCCTATGGTAAATCTATTTTCAACAAGATATTGCGTGCGAAGCCACGGATTACTGCTAGTTTGAGTAATAAATTTACCACAAATTATTAATTTCGTGATATATACTCAGCTTCTACTGTTAATGATTTTAATTTTGTAAATAATATTTTAATAGAGTATTCTTATTTATATTGTTTGCTTACAAGTTCTATACAGTTAAAAAAGTTTAAAGTTATTAGTAAATTTTAATTACTAAATATATAAACTATCATAGAAATTATTTTAAAAAAATTAGATTTATACACTAGTTTTATAAGTAATACGGAACCTTACTGTATGCTTACTTTAAAATATTACAGAGAGGGAAAATGTATTTAAAAATCTACTACATTTACTAAGCTTTCATATACGGCTCCAGGGAAAAGTAATAATTAGTTCATTACGCGTTTCAGAACAGACAGAATTTGTTTATGTTTGTTTCTAACTAAACATTATCGTACATTATTAGAATATAATTGCAAGTTTTACTTTCACAAAAAAGAGATGTACTGTTTCTTAGTGATACATCAATAAATAAAGTTCAAAACTATAGCACAGTTTGTGATATAACTGTATTACCACTAACTAAAAGTATTACTTACTTTTACTGTGAGGTATTTATTAGGAAAAGATATATATTTTTTAAATTATTGAAAAACAACTGTTTGTAATATTGTACAATACATCTATCTATTTTACATATTTTTATCAACAGTATGAGTTAAATATATAACAAGTAAACTTAACAGGACACAGTAAGAAACATTTATATAACCGTTAGGTAATGCGTATATAATTTTATGGTTGTAAACAATGCACACTTATGTTAAAAACGTATAGTGTTGTAACCACTAATCTCTGGTCTGAACAGTGGCTTATGATGTCCGTAAATCCGTGTTACACAGCAAGACATCCTTGCTGGAAACTTCTACGAGAGTTTGTTCTTTTCTGATTGAATTAAACTCTTTCTTGTTTTTCCATTCCACACGAAAAACATACGGAGAAGCAATAGATGCTTATATTGGTCGATGTATTAATTCCGATGTCTGTAATGAGCTATATACGTAGCTTAATGTTTAGATTTATTTTAACTTCAAAATAGAAAACCACTTCTTTGCTTGAATCTGTATATTCCTTAACTAATACTACGCAGCGGACGCACATTAATATTTTAGCAGCTGTTCTAAAGCCGGTAGATTAATTTTGCAGTAAAGGTGATAACAATTTATTTTGTAGCAAGACAAGCACCTACAACAAAACAATTTATTTAAATTATTTTTACTTTTTTTAGAATTTACTTTTTTCGAAAGCCAAAAATTCATTCGAACAGTTGTTGAACATTTATATTGCTATATTTATATTGATCTGTTGAGCACAAGTTTTGAAAAATGTACATTTTGCGATTTTTAAGCCTATGAGAGACGTGTTTTTAAAATAATGAGGTCGAAATATTTTTTTCCGCAATTTATTAAATTATATATAACAATCTAATCAACAAAGTGTAACGCCTCTAATGTTCCGGGCGAGTATTTTTAGCTTTTCGTCTTATAAACAACAGTATTTCTTTATTGAAATAAATGAAACTGTAAAACTTTAAAGTTTAAATACAGTTTACATTCAACCTCTACCATACCCCGTGTCATTTAAGAAAGCCCCTCAAAAGCTATATGTCTTAAATTTTTGAAAAGGAAATTGTAATAAATCACACTTTACTTCAAATTATATAGCAATAATTGTATTAATTCAAATATTACTTGGTTTAAATCAACTTAATCAGTTTTGGTTTATTCGGTGAAGAAATAAACTTTTACGTAGTTAATTTAAAAATAATTGATTAAATAAATTAACCATTACTATTAAATACAATCGAGTACTTTGAGTCGTGGAAATGGGTCACTTCCGGGGTGACAGTATATTCTGGATGGGTATGGTTATGGGTAGGGGCGCTTTCTGTCAAGATCCAAAAGGAAGAATTTAAGACACTAATCCTAAGTCATGTCCCCTAGGATGAAGGGGACGTCAGCTTTGTACCAGCCTCTCCGGCAAAAACAGGCAGAGGGTTGGCGCACCTATATTTTGAGGCTAGCTAGAGCCTTTGACTCTCAGGGAACGAATCCCACCAACTCATCTCCCGAAGTAGATTAGACCTATCGAACTACTCTTCCACCCCAGAATTTCAACATGTATAGTACATTATATTTTATTTTACATTTATATAGACCGTACTTTATTATTTTAAATTACTGTCTATTTATTTTACGAGACGATCATACTTACCTCTAACATCTTGTTTTTTCAAAGTGTTTAAATTATTTTAAATTAATCATATATTCTGCACAATTTAATGCTTTTGGCATAGCGCAATATGGAGAACATAAAATGAAATTTTAGTATCATTGTGAGTAATCTGAAACGTGATAGTTTTGATCTTATTATTTCCAGCAAGGAATAGTTTTAAGAACAATGGAAACAACAAATTTGTTTTTTATGTTTATGATATTTCAATGGAAATTAAGTTCTTGGTTTGGGGAATCCGACTTTGAATGATGGTAAGAAAAGCGCCCTCTGAATTCAACAAAGCAGACTTATCTCAAAGGCAGTATACTTTATAATATATTTATGCTCTCAGGTGCCTTACATACCTGTACTTCAGTGTAAAGTGAAATAACATGCCATTTTAACGTAGATCTCCTACATACACGTAACTATTAGGAAAGTAAAGTGCGGACGTAAAGCTGTATTATTTTACAGGATCTCTGTATTAACTAAAACGGTAATTGCTTTCTCTTAAAATATAGCTACTGGTATAATAAGTTTTTTAAAGAAATTTGCACAACAATATTTGCTACATTTAATAAAATGTTTACTACTACATTGATTTCACTGAAAATAATTGTTCATAGAATGAATCAGAATTTTAAAGAAGATGTATACGGAATGAGCCTGTATATTTTATTATTTATTATGGAAATTTTATTGTCTTTTAGAGAATAATATTATTCAATATCAATTTAAAATATCAAATCGTACTATAGTTTGTTATAGAAAAGTTCTATAAAAATAGTCCATATATTTTGGTTGTAAAGTTTCTGAAATAGAGTTTCAGAATTAATTATTAAATTTGAACTGATAATATTCACCCCCTCCACAATCTTATTAGATAAAACAGAACAAGAGTAAATAAATGCATTTCCAATAATAATGATTCTTCCTGTATATATAAATACTAATATTTTTATATTTAATATTAAAGTTCAAGTAAAATTCATATTTAAAATTAGGATTTTAATTGTCACGTTTTTCAATGCAAGTAGTCGTATTTACTACAGGAATTAATATTTCACTTATTTTGGCTCCATTATTTGTAAAGTTATAACATTTCTGTAGTATATTACAATGTTATTTATATATAACGTGTATTTTATTCATTTTAAATTAGTTTAATTACAAAATTATCTGTTTTTATAAGAAAACTGTTCATTTAAAGGTAGATCTCATAATCACAGCTGTTTGGTCATTTGTCTGCCGATAACACTCGTGATAGGATGCTGTTTGATGAATTCATGACCGTTATACACACGAATACGTCACTAAAGACCAGACTTTCGTATATTGGATTTAATGTTTTTTGACATAAGAAACAATGTTAAACTTCGTGCAGTTTTTAGTCTTTTTTGTCCGCAAAATTGTATAATCGCATTTTAAACATTTAATTAATATGTATCCGTATCTGTTTTTAATTTTCAAATATTTATATGGGTTATTCAGAAAAATTTTTAAACTTTATTGGTTTTCATTGTCAGTAAAAATAAGTCAAAGTCTTGTATTTTGATTCATATCAGCCGTACATTCTGGTAGAATTGGCTAACATAACTCTCCTTTGTGAATGATATACAACAGTTTTTTTTCAATGCCTGTTATTGGTATGTTTCTATTTAGTTTAACTAAATAATTTTATTTAATTCTGACACTGGTAGCAGAAGACGGCATGGTAGTTTTAATAAAAGACGTCAATCCTGATTTTGTGTCTCTATGTTCAGTTTAACACTCGGGTGGGGGGGGGGGGGTTCTTTTAGCCTTAATACTCCGATAAAATAATGGATTCTTTATTTTATTTTATTTGTGATTTACTTCCCCTTGTTTTCTATTGTTTAGGTGGTTAATAGGATCCGCATGTAAAATTAGTCTTGTTACGTTATGAATCATGATTACCTCTAATGTTTTGTCTGCACAATACATCTAAGACCGTAAACGTTCATTCTCCACATAACGTCTAAAGAGTATTTCTATCGATAATAAACATAGCAATAAAAATCGACTCGGTTTTAAGTAATAAACCGCTTGAACCATGATGTATATTTTTGTAATGCCATGGTATATTTTTAAGTTTAAAATAATCAGGGGATATACATGCGTGTTTTAATACATGGAGCTGCTTTAAAAACAGTGTAGAGTTGGCTTTGATTCGTTTATGTTAATATTATATTAATATCAAATTGATATTTTTTGTAGGTTTGAAGTAGTTTTATTTATACATAAAAAATGTTATTGTGTTTGTTTTTCTTTGTTGGTTATTCGATTCTTAAAATATGGTAAGAAGTGTAATATATGTAGAGAGATATTCTTATAGTCTCATTGCGTGCAAAATTCGAAGAGGAACGTAAATTGAAGCTGAAATCTACACCTTCATATGGGGATTAATTGGAATTAATATTTTACCCCAAGTTCAATTGTAAATATTAAGAACTATAATATCTTGCAGTACTAGGTAATAATTTAATTACCAAAAATAATATCACCATAATATCACCACTTCCCAAGGGAAGCAATACCGTTTTAATGGGTATTGTCTCAAGCTGGGAAACATTGTTTCAACAGGCTTTGTGTGTAAACTAAAAGACCGCAGGATGTTGGTTTAATGTATGTGTGACAAACACCACATAGTAATTAAGTAGTGCGAAGGCTTTGTTGGTAAAGTTTGTCGGAAAGTGAAGTCAATTTAAGGGTTTAGTCACTTGGCAAAGCAAATACACTGAAACTTTCCAAGACAACAAGACACTTAAACTAATTTGATGGTCTTGTGGTAGTGATTTGATCAATTACTTAAGTTCATGACCACACAACTGTTGTGTCTGGAGCTGTGTACATGTTATTGTGTACCAATGTTCTTACTGATTTAATACCAAGGGGTAAGTTACGAAATATATCAAAACTTCTTATCAGCATTCTAGTAATAACATAGTTTTTTTTTTTAAGTGAATATTAGCATCCTATCTGGATACTAAGATATTGCTAATGTATACAATACATGGTTATCATCATAATCCGGTTATTTACTATTTAGATGAGAAATGAGTTATTATTAAATATCTAATTCCTACATGTTTTACGAATTGTAGATGTTTTTAAACACTATTTGGCATTGTTTGGTTCACTGTTTTTTACGCCTATTTCAAAACCTATTTCTTCTCATCGACTAATTTACTGATACTAGAATGTTTCAATAAAGATTGACCGATAAATGTTTAATGTAGTTGTTTAAAAACACCTTGGTAAAAGGTCGTTTTTGTTTACAAAACTGAAATTATTATAGAATTATCAAACTCTAACTCTGATGAGTTGATACTACTCAAGTTGAAGTATACATGTTCATGTGTTGCGTCTGTATACTTGTATATGTTCATGTTTTACTAAAAAGTTCATTGATTGAATATGAAATGGTAAGATATATTATCCATAAATATTTTATCTGTATTCTTGTGCTAGTAATTACTGTGTGGATAAGCCCTCTGAGGTTTTCCAAAGGTATTATCCAGTTTTTATCTACATACTTAGATCCTAGATAAGCATTAGACAATTAGATATGTATTCATCATTAAAATAAAGAATTTAATTATGTAAACATGAAATTTTAAAATATACGGTACGAATTCCTCTTAGAACCTGAACTTTGAGAAAGGAATTGGAGATAATCCCAAATCCCACAAGCTATTTCGTCTAAACCCAAAATGCTCAGTTATTCTTTTATTAAATCGTTTTGAAAAGGATCATTCTGCAATCTTTTAAGTCCGATAAGACTTAGAGGTTTCGAGAGATCACGATTGTCATTGAATTAAAATTGTTATACCCACTCAACATTGTGGTCCTAATATATATTTCATGGATCTTCGGCTTCAGCTCTGGTGTGGTGTGACCAAAAATTTCACTCTGATGCTTATTCGTTTCTGGTGACGATTGCACATGTATAACACAGATTACTATTTGTGATACTCTTTTTTAATGCTGTAAAATTAGTACAATAAAATTTAATGCTTTTGAATGTTCAGTTTATAAATATTAAATTGATATTAACAACCTAAAAAAAGTCTCATAGTTAGCCATGTATTTATAAAAACCCTACAAGTAAGGCAACTTCTATTACGAAACATTATATCAAAGAATTTTGTACTTATAAAGATATATTGCGATGTGTTGCATAGTAATTTTTGGTTTATACATATAAATTATTCAATGCTTCAAGGAAGCGAATATCTATAGATTACCCGAAGGGATACAACACAATAATTTATGGCTACTATGTGGTTGAATATTGATCACACATGATGGTGAGAACAAAGATGCTCCTTGTATAATTTAAGAGGTTTAACTCACGACACGACAAAGGGGTGATCACGTGATACACTTGACTGATATAAGTGGCTTTGCGACCTACACCTCGTCAGTCTGTTTAGTACAGTTTAATAATGTCAAATAAGTTTGTTAATAATATATTTAAATATTGTAATATGTTTCCTTAAATATTATATATGGTTCCTTTGTAATAATTATAGAATTTTTTACATATTGAGAGATTTTTTTGAGAAGTTTACTAAAGATTATTAATTTCATATTTATTTAAATTATAGTGAACATGAACACAATATTCTAGTTATGAATCTAAAACCCATTATAAAAACAATTTTGAAATTTCACATACGTTTGAACATTCCGTGTGTAGGTAATTGATTTTTAGTTTATTTACTTAGTATTTTAGAGTTTATTTATACACTTTGGTGATAGCTTAATGTGGAAACGCGTGTAAGTTACATACATTTAATGTGTTTAAATGATTTTTTGTTTTATTTCAGACTAATTAGGTAATTCAATTATCCTAATACAGTTTTCGGCTATTATAAAAATAAAGTTTTTAGTAAAGCAGTTTACTAATAACAAGAGTAAACTGCCAATATTTAAGGCATGTGTGTGACAAGTTAGTGTTGTTAAAATAAATTTATCAAAAGGAAAATTATAATTTTGTAACCTGTGTGTTATGTTAATACCATTCACTATATTTCAATAATAGGAAATGCAAAGAGTAAAAATAACGTAAAGAAAGAGTAAAAAAAATATCAGACAGGATTTGAAATATCTCTCTCGCTTGCATTCCAAACCACACTCTATTTCAATTTATCAAAAATATCTATGGTGAGATAGAAGATGAAGTGATTTGGTAAGTAATAAATTAAAGATAAACATTTGTTTGAAAAACGTCTTATTAACGGAATTATTAACAAATTTAGAGTTACTTAAGACCAAATATGGTTTAATATTTTGACTAGCTACTAAAATTACTTGTTAACCCTCTACATTTCATGCGTCTATGTAGACACATCGTCCTGACTGTGACTAGTTTAAATAACTAGTAACACAGTTACAGTTAAACATTTATTATGTACTGCCAAGAGAATAGTTAATAAATCTATGTATTTGCTTTTTTATCGAATAAAGTAACTAATCATTGTTTTTAGAAAATAAATAAAGTTGAATGTATAAAATATTAAACTACTTGCCACAATATTACTTTATGAATAACTAAATTGAATAAAAAGTAACATTAAGCTACTTGAAGTTGCAATCCTTATTGATTTATTTAGTATTTCACTGTTAAATTGATAGTTTTTATCACAGTTCATAGATTCTTTGTTTGAAGGTTATTTTTGACGATGGAAGGATTGTGAAGGAAACAGGATTTTTCCGGACATTTTCCATCGTTCAGTGAAACAAGAAATCAGTAACACTATGTTTCGAGATCTGCAATCTGATCTCTTGAAAATAGGAGACAGTGGAGAACCCATTGCCATCCCCTCATCTTGACGGTAAATTTTACCCTCTAACTCAAAATAATTGCATTGAGTGCATAGTTCTAACAGTTCCATAATTACTGGCACGGGAAGTTTAGTTCTATCCTTTAATGTTTGGTCTTCTTTGAGACGTGATTTAATAATTCCGAGAGTTTCTGGAACTGGTACATTTGTAAATAGACTTTCGACATCAAAACTTACCAGTTTGTCAGTTTCAGTCAACTTTAGGGATTTTGACTTCTCTACAAAATCCCTGGACTTTTTGTTGAAAGAGTCAGTTTTTCCTACCAATGGCGTTAAGATGTCCAAGAGGACTTTAGACAATTCCCTGCAAGGTGAATCACGAGAACTAATGATGGGCCGGAGAGGGATGGTAGGTTTGTGGATTTTGGGAAGGCCATACATATGGGGGATTTTGGAATGGTAAGGAGTTAATTTAGGTCTAAATTTATCTGAACAAATTCTTTATGTTTTCTTAAGGTGTTTGCTACTTTGCGTTCAAATGAATCAGTCGGGTCTTTAGTTAAAACTGTATATTTGCCAGTATTTAAAGTTTCCGCAATCTTTTCTTTATACGCTACTGAGTCAAGTACAACAGTAGCGTTGCCTTTATCGGCTGATAAGATTTTGACCGTGTCGTCTTTCCCAAGGATCGACATGGCCTTTTCTCCTCTATTGTCAAATTGGGTTTTGTGGGAGGAATTTTTTCTGAGTAAAAGACTGGCCTCACAACGAAACCGGTCACCCTGTTCCTCAGGTAACTGTGAAACAGCCGACTCGATTCCAGTTACGAAATCCAGTGCCTTTACCGATTTTTTTTGCCACAGAAAGATTTAACCCTTTGATAAGACTGATATTTCCGCTTCATTGAGGATTTTTGAAGAGAGGTTGATTACATTTTTATTATTTGCATCCGTATTCCACGTTGCCATCTTTAGGCAAATCACATTTTTTGGGCCTAATTTTTTTCCAGTTTGGAGATTTTCTTTTTCTTATCTGTTTCAGAAACTTTTTTACATCTATTTTGGATGCTTTCGAGAATGTTGTTGAATTCTGTACCGATCAGTGATTTTAATTCAGTTTTTTTAAACTCAATACTATTTTGGAGGAGGCATCTTTCACGATGATGATATGCAATTCTTTCTTTAAGTACAGATTTAGAAGCAGAAGACAAAATTTTTTTCCTGTTTCACTGAACGATAGCAAATGTCCGGAAAAAATCCTTTTTCCTTCACAGTTCATAGATGCAAAACGTAAAAACATCTGGGACATAAAATGTTGTCTTAGTTGCTCAGGCTGCATATAAAAGGTTCTTAACAACAAATACAAATTCATATTTCTTAATAGTTATTCTAATAAGAATTTAGAACACTTTTTGTGTCTCTTAAATACGAATGGACTATATATTATGTCATCCAGTACAGTAAAAAACCAATAATTTCTTTTTAAGTCGAACATTAGTAACAGTTTTAGCATGTTCCTGAGGTGTCTTTATAAAATATAATTCGTCAAGAGGATTTTATACAGATAGTTGCTGACTTTACAAAGCAGATGTAAAATTTTCAAATAATCCGTCGTCTTTGTGACACTTAGATTTTTTTAAGCCCTTCAGTAATAGAAACAGTTTAGTACAAAATAGTGTCTTCTAAAATAATGTATATACTTAAATTGGTTTTTTATTTATATGTTCTAAATATGAATTAAAAACGTTCCACACTGACCTCATATATATTTCCTTTCTAGTTGTATACATAAAGTAGGTATAGTAGCAATGATTGATTCAATTTTAATGTTGGGTTTATCTCCAGTTCACCTTACTTTCATTACAATTTGTGGGTGTATGATGCTGAGTCAGATTTGGTTCTTGGAATCTGGAGTCATGTTTGTCTGAAGATACCAAAGGAAAGTTGGCGACAAAGATGCTGAAAACGGACATTTACTTTGTTTCGACAACTGAGACCTATAAATAGGTGAAGTGGCAGTCTCGGACTCTTAAATATCCTGTACGGATCCTTTATCCTGTACTGGTCTTCTACAGTACTATTGTAAAGGAAGCTTATTTAGAAAAATATCTAAATACACGGTTAGGAAATGGGTCTGATAGTTTAAAATAAGAATTTGCAGAAGATCTCATATCATGTCATATTCTTAGAATGTCATCTCCCTGATAGTTTACTGTTGTAGTCAAATCTAGCTCAGTATGTAATTATATAAATCAGGCATCGAGGAAACACATCACAGGCTCTTACTCTTCCATGCAACACATTTGTTAAAAAGATCTCATATCATGTCATATTCTTAGAATGTCATCTCCCTGATAGTTACTGTTTGTAGTCAAATCTAGCTCAGTATGTAATTATATAAATCAGGCATCGAGGAAACACATCACAGGCTCTTACTCTTCCATGCAACATTTGTTAAAAGCACTACAAGCACAAAGCCACTGTTTGTTTACTGTGTTTCTGTAAAATGTTTTGTTCCTTTTAGCCACCATTTTTGCAAGTTCTAATTTAGCATTTGTCTGCTTTGTTTGAAAATGAAAGCTGCAGTTCTACCTTAAGCTTTAATGGCTACGTTATCCTACTACACAACACGTCAGAGTTTTACAACGGTCTATAGGAATATCGTCCATTTTTGCTTAGGATATTTTAACTTTCATTGAGCAAGTATAAAATAATGCGGTGATTCAAAATGTGTTTTATTTTACAAAATGAAATTAATTAATATGGTTGTTTTAACTATCCGATTTAGATATTTAGAAGTATCATTTAGTTGTAATTAAATTGCTATTAACATTTATTACCATATTAAAAAGTTTTAAGAGTTTTTCAAAGATAACAATCAATATAACAATTAATTATATTTATAAGTGAAAATTTGTGATAATATTTTATTCTCATTTATACGTTAGTTAAAATGTAATGGACTATAATTGGCTATCTAATATTTTATTTCTAATATCCTAGGAGTAAAATTACTACCATATTATATTATATGATACATTAGTTGGACAATAGTAAACTAGATAGTCTTAATAATAATATTTTGATTACTCAATAGGAGAACATGACAAAGTCTGTTGTTGGCGGTATTTAGTTTGTATATATTATATTTTATATTTTTCCACGTTGAATATTGAGAAAGAGAAGTATAAATTTTGAAAAATAAATCCATAAGGATGTTCATCAAAGTTGAAAATAAATAATGTGTCATTTTACTTAACGTAACGGAACAGAAGGTATCATTAAAAAAAAAGCGAAAATAAAAATAAAAAATACTTTTAAGTCATTTACATATCAATCGATCTCGCTTCAGTTTTAAAGAATAAAATTTTTCTAATAAGCATAAATAGTGTGTTTAATCGTCTTAAATAATGTTCATATACAATGTGAGTTCAAAGTATTGATACACTGTGTTTAGTTTTTGAAGGATGAAGATGGAGGGGTGTATTGCTGAACACCTTATGCAGTAACACCTATAAGAAATTGAAGTGAAATTTGCAGTTATTGTTACAATTTTGGCCATTTCCTTAAAATGTGATTTTGTAGGGGGCCCTAACAATATAAAAAGTAAAGGCCCATTAAGTGACTTGATGAAAGGACAGTGAAAACTAGAGCTTTCTATCTCAACCCAGTGCAAGATGGCATAAGATAATGTGAACTTAAATAATCTTGTTTATCTGATGTAATATAAAATTAAGTATCGAACGTTGAAAATAGTAAATTTTATTGGTATATTGATGAGGTATCTGGTACTGAAGTTGTTTGGGAATTATTTATAGGGTACTTTGAAGATTAGTTTATCCAGATATGGCAGAATAAATGGAATTAAAATATTTAAAACATATTTAGTAATATTTTATCCCAATAATATGGTTCTTGTATTATGTATTATACGATTATGTTAGGTTATATATAATTCCAATTAATGACAAACAGCAATATTTAGGATTAAACGAAATGCATCGACTATACTTAGTGATAATTACGAAGAACTTCAATGTATAAGCTGATTGCGAGTAATTACTAGTTTTTGACGTCTCTGGAAGGATATAGAAGGAAAGAGTATAGCATGTAAAATGAAGTAAAGATTACAGTTTGATAGTAAACACATACAATTTTATGCCTGTGTACTGCTAAAGTCGTAAACTTTCATCACATTCGTTATTAAGAAGGTGTAAAACAGTGCTGACAGTACCAGATCCCATTTTATGCCATGGAACAAACTGATAGTAACATCAACCAACAAATAAATCAAACATTAAGCTACCATGTTAGTTACTTACCTTTGCCATTTAACATTTCGTAACATTTAATGTAACTTTCCTTTTATACGTTGCTAATACGGTGTCAAACATTGTTTCCAGTTAATATATGATTATAAGTACGAGTAGTCATAGCAGCATGCAATAGACCTTTACGTTATCAATACATCATGCAAAACCATACTATTACTTACGTTTTGTACTTGGAGTTGATTATTTAAGGACTGGCATTATACATAGCACTAGTAGTTACTAGCGGATTTGCACGCAATTCTCTGCTGAAAAATAGATACATAAAACCACTCATGTGTGTTAAGTGATAAACACTGAAAATATTCCCAAACCTTCTGATCCATTAGAGATTTAAGTTTCAAAGAGCACTGGTCTGGGGCTCTCAAGTCTGTGAGTAAAACAGTTTTTAATTGTTCTCTGAAAAAAGAAAATATTTATATTTTCTCGCAAATATTTCATTATAATCGTTTTCAGTTCAAATTTATTCAAAATTTTAGCCCAGTGTGGAGGACAGTGCTTAATTGGGAAAAATTTTTAAAAAATTTTTTTATTTTAAGGGGGGGCACTTTTTTGGGGGGTTTAAAAAAATTTTAATTTTGGGGGGGATTAAAAAATTTTTAAATTTAAAAATTTTGGGGAAGGGGGGTTTGGGGGTTTTGGGAAAAGGGGGTTTTTCCCATAAGGTTAATATTTAAAATTTTTATATTTTCTAATAATAAATTATTAACCTTAAAGGGGGGACAAAAGGGGGTTTTTTGGGGGGGGGTTAAATGGGGGGTTTGGGGTTTTGGGGTTTTCCAACAATTTTTTTAGGGGGCCAAAATTTTTTTAAAAGCTTTTAAGCTTTTTTTAAAAATTTTTTTTGTAATTTTTTTTAAATTTTAAAAATTTTTGAGTTTCGGGGTTTTTGGGGGTTTTTGGTTTTTTTTTGTTTGGGGGGGGGGGTGGGGTTATTAATAAGGGGGGAAAAATTAGTTGAAATTTTCTTTTACAAATTTTGGCCAAACCCCTTTTCGGGGTAAATCTGTAATTTGTGAAAAAAAAAGAAAAAATTTAAAAAGTAATTTTTTTTTCCCATTTTTTTTTAAAAAAAATTTTTGGGGGGTTTTTTTTATTACCCCATACAAAATTTTAAAAAAAAAACATCAAAAAGGGTTTAAAAATTTTGGGGGAAAATTAATTTAAAAATTTTTTTTGGGGGGTAGGGGGGGAAGGGGTATTTGGGGGGGGCCTTTTCATGGTTTTTTTAAAAATTTAAATTTTTTTCATAAAATTTAAATTTTGATAAAGGGTTTTCACATGGGGTTGGGGGATTTAAATAGGGGAATAGAAAACCAAATTTCCGGGGGCCCAAAAAAATTTTAAAATCTTTTGGGAAAATTTTTTTTCCCGGAATGGGGAAAAGGGGAAAAATTAAAACGGGGGTTTAAGAAACCGGGGAAAATTTTTTTTTCCCCTAAGGGGGTTTTTAAAAGTGGGGGTTTTAAAAATTTAAACCCAAAATTTTTTGGGTTGTTTATTTTAAATGTTTTTAACCCCTAAAGGGGTTTAGGGAAAAGAAAACGGAAATTTTAAATTTTTTAAAATTAAATTTTAGGGTTTTCCGATTGAAGTTTTTTTTAAAATTTTAAAATAATATTTTGTGAGTTTGGGAAAATTGGGGGGGATTTATTGGGGTTTTTTTTTAAGGGGGTTTTTTTTGTTTTTAAATCCATTTTTTTAAAAAATTTCGGGGGAAAAAAGGGGTTAAAAGGGGGAAAAACCAAAGTGGAGTTTGGGGAAAAAAGTGCTTCAGTGGTAAATTTTTGGGGGGTTTAAATTAGAAAAAAATAAATTCTTTGGGGGTGAAACTATCTTAAACCCCCGGGGTTTTAAAGGTTTTTTAAATTTTTTTATATTTTATAAAAATATTTTAAAATTTTGGGGGGTTTTTAAATTTATTTACTTAAGGTTTTAAAAAAATTTTTAATTTTTTTTTTTGGGGGGATATTATTTTTTGGGGGTTTTTGGGGGGAATTTTTAGGGGAAATATTTAAAAAAATGAGGTTTAAATTTTTTGGGGGTTTTTTGGGTTTTTTGGGGAATTTTTTTTGGGAAAAAAAGTTTTTGGTGGGGTTAAAAAGGTTTTTTTTTTTTAGGGGGGAAAAATTGTTTGGGGGGTTTTTTAAAAATTTTAAGGGGGGGGATTTTGGGGGAAAAATTTTTTTGGGTTTTTTGGGGGAAATTTTTGGGGTAATTAGGTAAAAAAAAAAGGGGGTTTTTTTGGGGGTTTTTTGGTTTTTGGTTTTATTTTTTAAAATAATTTAAGGGGGGGTTTTTTTTTGGGGGTTAAAAGGTTTATTTGATTTTAAAATTTGGGGGTTAAATTTTTGGTGAAGGTTTAAAAGGGAAATTGAGAAAAGGGGTTTATTAAAAAAAAGATTTTTGTAAAGAAAAGATGTATTGCTTTTGGGTTTTGAAATTTTGAAGGGGGTTTTTTTTAAAAAGTTTATTATTTTAGGGAAAGGGGGGTTTATTTTATTTTTTTTTTAGGGTTTTTAAAAATTTTGCAGAAATTTTAGGGTTTGGGAAAAACCTTTAAAATTTTTTGGGGGGTTTGTTTTACTTTTTTCATTTTTCCCCCCCAAAATTTTTATAAATTTTCGATAAAAAATTACGTTTTTTTAAATTTTTTATTACTGCATTTTCTATTAAAAAGGGGGGAAACAGAAACATTAAAAAACTTTTTTTAAAAGGGAAAAAAAAAATTAAAAAATTTTTATAAACAATAAAAAAATAACAACCTGTTTTAAAAAATTAAAAAATTTTTTTTTAAAATTTTTTTTTTTGGGTTAAATTTTCTCTACATAGCTTGCAAAAAAGCCACATTTTATTTTTTGAAAAAAAGGAAGAGTACACATAAACAGACAAAAGGGGGAAATTTAAAAAAATAAAAAAAATTTTTTAAAATTTTTTTTTAAAAAAGAATATGTGGATATTACCTAAAAAAATACCAATTAAATGAAAAAAGCAACGACTAAACGGTTTAAAAAACCCCAAAATTTTAAAAAAAAAGGGGGGTCCGGTTTATTGAAAGGTTTTTATACATGTTTATTTTAATAAAAAAAAAATTTTAAAAATTTTTTTTTCTTTCCCCCCCAGTAGATTTAAAAAAAAAAAATGTAAACATTTTAGTACATCGTTATTTAAAACTGGCTATATTGGAATAGAATGGTTTTTTTTAAAATTTTTTTAAATTATTTTCGTTTTTAAAAGATTTGTCGACGTAACGCGTATACATTTTTGTAATCAAAATCCGAAGGTTTGTGTACTTAACAACGTCTCACATTTTTGACTCAAAAGTTTTTTTAAGCCCTCAGGGGTTAAAAAAATTTTTTGTTTTTTTTTTTTGGGGTTAATCTTTAAAAATTTAAATATGTTTTTTAAAAAAAAAAAATTTTGAAATCATATATTAGTCATGATTACAAAAAATTTTTTTCCCAAAAAAACCCAAAAAAATAATAAAAGCACCTAAAAAAAATTTTTAAATTTTCCCCCTGAATGAACAAAATACAGTTGCCTTATCGTTTTTTTAAAAACCCTTTTAAAGCAAAAAAAAAAATTTACATCGGGCACGGAAATTAAATCACCAGCCCAAATTACTTTTGGAAAAAAAAATTTATTGAAAGAACCCCCCAAAATTTTACTGTTGGAAGTTCATACTATTCAGATAAAAAATACTTCAACTATATCCGTGCCTAATAAAAAAATCTAGGCTTCATTGAAAGTAAGTTACAAAAAACCCTATGTATATCCTAGTTAAAATTTTGGAAAAAGGATCCAAATGAAACGAGCCCCCTTAAAAATTTTAAAGTTTTTAAAGAAGGTAAAGGGGGTTTTTCTACTTTAGTGTAAAAGGGGTTGGGGAAAGGGTAAAAGTTAAAAAGGGGGGTTTTAAAAAAATTTAAAATACTCATTTTTGGGGAAATGCAATAGATAAAAACCCCAAAAAGGGGGAAAAAAAAAACATACACTTTCATTTTTAAAAACAATCTCACCTCTCTTCTTTTTTTTAATACAATCTTTTATCTGCTCCCTTTTAAAAAACACAGGCAAGTTAAACTCCACATTTGATTTTTAAATTTAAAAAAAAAAGGGGGGAAAAAAATTTTTTTTGCTGGGGTATATAAACTTACCAAAAAAAAAAAAACCCTTATTTTAAAAAATTTAATTTAATTTTAAAAGTTGGTTTTAAAATTAAAATAGTCTTATTAAATAACCAATGCAGATAATAAATTTTTAAATGAAAATCGTCAAGCAAAGACAATATTTGTCCCCGGGTTTAATTTAAAAACATAAAAAAAAAAAATTTTTAATTGTTATTTTTCCCCAAAGTTGTTTTTAAAAATGCATGGGGAAATTTTTTAAAAATTTAAAATTTTTTAAAGTTTTATGGGGTTTTTTTTTTTTTAAATTTTAAAAATTTTTTTGTAACTAAAACATGTAACTATAAAAAAAAAAATCATGAATAAAAAGGGGAAATAAAAAAAAAAATTTTTAAATTTTTCCCACAACAAATATAGTTTTTGGGTTTTTTTAAAAGGGGTATATGGGCGCGGGGTTCCTTTAGCTCTACAAATGCTTCACGTAACGCAGGTATTGTCTTTTTTTTAAAAAATTTTTTTTTTATATATCCTTCACTTTTTTTTCAAAAAAATCTCTTTTCCCAAAAAAATTTTTAAAAAACCCGAAACGCAAATTTAAAATTTTTATATAAATTAAAAATCAAAAAAACCCAACCTTATGTTTGGGGTTGGGAAAACCTTTTTAAAAACCCATAAAAATTTTTTTTTAAAAATTTTTTTAAATTAAAAATTTAAAAAAAAATGTCCGAAAAATAGGGGCTAATAGTAATACAAAATCAAAAATATGATTAAAATTAAAAAAAGGTTTTTCTTTTTTAAAAGTGAAAAAATTTGTAAAAAGGTTTTTGTATATATTCTGAACCTTTTTGGGTATTTTTTAAATTGAAAAAGAAATCAACCATTTTTTAAAAACAATGAAAAATTTGGGGAAAAATCCAAAAACCCCAAAATTTTTTTACAAAGGGTTTTTTAAAAAAGGTTTTTTTTAAACGTGATAAAACTTGTGTTACCCCTTTAAAATTTTTAAAATTTTAATTACTCTTTTTCCCAAAACCCCCCCAAAAGGGGGAAAAAAAGGGTTTCCCTTTTAAATTTTTTTTAAAAAATATAGAAAAATTTTTTTTTTGTTTTAATTTAATATCATCTTACAAAAAAAAAAGGAAAAAAAAAAAAACATTCTTGATAAAAAAAGGGGGGCACTGAAGTAATTTGGCAAAACCCTTTGTGCGGTTTTCAAATAATTTTGAATTACAATGCAATCAAATAAAAAAAAATTTTTCATTTCCAAATGTTTTTACTGCGTTTGCCCAAAAAAAGGCCTCCCAAAATTTTAAAAATCATTTTTTGTTTATTAGAAAAATTATTGATCTCCCAAGTATTTAAAAACAGGGGCTCTTTTTCCTTAACTATAATAAAAAACTAGAATCGGGAATATACAAAATTATCTTAATGACATAAACATGCCTTTGGGAGTTTGTTTTTAATAAATAGGGGGTGTGTGAACAAATTTTGTAGGGGGGTTTTTTTTTTTTTAAATAAACTTAAAATAAATTTTTTTTATAGAGTTAAAAATAATTGATGCAGTTGTATTAATCGCATCATATGTTAAAAACCCAAATAAAAAAGGGGGAAAAAAAAAAAAAAAAGGGGCCCTTTTTTGGGGGGGGTATTTTTTTAAAAATTTTTTTTTTTTTAAAACCGGTTTTTTTCCCCCGGGGGGGGGGGGGGAAAAATAAAAAATTCCAAAAAAGGGAAAAGAGGATTTTTGGGAAAATTTTTTTTTTTTAAAAAAAAAAAAAGAATGCGGGGGGTTTAAAACCCCAAAAAAAAATTTAAAAAAAAATTTTTTTTTTCCCCAAAAAACCCCAAAAAAAAAAATTTTTTCAAATTTTAAATTTAAAAAAAATTTTTTTTTTTAATTTCCCTTTTTTTTAAAAAAAAAAAAAAAAAAAAAAAAATTTTAAAAATTTTAAAAATATTTATTTAATTTTTTAAAATTTTTAAAAGGGGTTTTAAAATTTTAAAAAAATTTTAAAAAAAAATTTAAAAAACCCAAAAATTTTTTGGGTTTTAAATTTTTAAAATTTTTTTTTTTTTTATTGGGGCTTTTTTTAAATTTTTAAGGGAAAAAAAAATTTAAAAAATTTTAAAAATTTTTTTTTTAAAAAAAAAATTAAAAAATTTTTTTTTCCCCTTTTTTTTTTTTAAAAAAAAAAAACCAAAAAAAAAAGTTTTAAAAAAAAAAAAATTTTTTTTCCCTTTTTTCCCAAATTTAACCCCCCAAAAAATTTTTTTAAAAAAACCCCTAATTTTAAAAAAATTTTAAAAAAAAGGGGGGTTGGAATTTTTAAAAAAAAACTTTTTTTTAAAAATTTTTTAAAATTTTTTTTTAAAAAATTTTTAAAAAAATTTTTTTAAAAAAAAAAAAAAATTTTAAAAAAAAAATTAAAAATTTTTTTAAAAAAAACCCCAAAATTTAAAAATTTTAAAAAATTTTTTTTTTCCCAAAAAAAGGGAAAAAACCAAATTTTTAAAACCCCCCCCCCAAAAAATTTAAAAACCCAAAAGGGGTTTTAAAAAAAAAAAAAAACCCCCCCCCAAAAAAACCCCCAAAAAACCCAAAAAAAAAAAGGGGCCAAATTTTTTTTTTTTTAAAAACCCCCAAAATTTTTTTGGGGTTTTTTTTAAAAAAAAAATTAAAAATTTTTTTTTCCCTTTTAAAAAAATTTTTTAAAAATTTTTTTTTTTAAAAAAAAATTTTAAATTTTTTTTAAAAAAGAAAAATTTTTTTTAAAATTTTAAAAAACCCTTTAAAAAAATAAATTTCAAAAAATTTTAAAATTTTTTCCCCCCCCCCCAAAATTCCCCCCAAAGGGGGAAAAAAAAAAAAAACCAAAAAATTGGGTTTTTTTTTTTTTTTTTTTTTTTTTTTAAAAAAAAAATTTTTTTTAAAAAAAATTTTTTTTAAAAAAAAAAAAAATTTTTTTTAAAAAAAATTTTTTTTTTTAATTTTTGTTAAAAAGTTTAAAAATTTTGGAAAAAAAACCCCCCCCCCTTTTTTTCCCCCCCTTTTTTTTTTTTTTTAAAAAAAAATTTATTTAAAAAAAAAAAAAAAAAATTAAAGGGTTTAAAAAAAAAATTTTTTTTTTTTTAAAAAAAAAAAAAAAAAACCCCTTTTTTTTTTTTTAAAAAATTTTTTAAAATTTTTTGGGGCCCCCCCAAAAAAAAACCTTTTCAAAAATTTTAAAAAAACCCCCTTTTCCAAAAAACCCCTTTTTTTTTTTTTAAAAAAAATTTTTTAAAAAAAAATTTTTTTTTTTTGGGGAAAAAAAAAAAAATTTTTTTAAAAAAACAAAATTTTTTTTTTTTCCCAAAAAAATTTTGGGGTTTTTTGGGGGGGGGTTGGGGGGTTTTTTTTTAAAAAAAAAAAATTTTAAAATTTTTTAAATTTTTTAAAAAATTTAAAAATTTTTTTTTAAAAAAAACCCAAAAAAATTTTAAAATTTTCCCCAAAAAAAAAAAAAAAGGGGAAAAAAAAATTGGAAAAAAAAAACCCCCAAAAAAAAAAAAAAATTTTAAAAAATTTTTAAACCTTTCAAAGGTTTTAAAAAAAAAAAAAAAAAAAAAAAAAAAAAAAAAAAAAAAAAAAAAAAAAAAAAAAAAAAAAAAAAAAAAAAAAAAAAAAAAAAAAAAAAAAAAAAAAAAAAAAAAAAAAAAAAAAAAAAAAAAAAAAAAAAAAAAAAAAAAAAAAAAAAAAAAAAAAAAAAAAAAAAAAAAAAAAAAAAAAAAAAAAAAAAAAAAAAAAAAAAAAAAAAAAAAAAAAAAAAAAAAAAAAAAAAAAAAAAAAAAAAAAAAAAAAAAAAAAAAAAAAAAAAAAAAAAAAAAAAAAAAAAAAAAAAAAAAAAAAAAAAAAAAAAAAAAAAAAAAAAAAAAAAAAAAAAAAAAAAAAAAAAAAAAAAAAAAAAAAAAAAAAAAAAAAAAAAAAAAAAAAAAAAAAAAAAAAAAAAAAAAAAAAAAAAAAAAAAAAAAAAAAAAAAAAAAAAAAAAAAAAAAAAAAAAAAAAAAAAAAAAAAAAAAAAAAAAAAAAAAAAAAAAAAAAAAAAAAAAAAAAAAAAAAAAAAAAAAAAAAAAAAAAAAAAAAAAAAAAAAAAAAAAAAAAAAAAAAAAAAAAAAAAAAAAAAAAAAAAAAAAAAAAAAAAAAAAAAAAAAAAAAAAAAAAAAAAAAAAAAAAAAAAAAAAAAAAAAAAAAAAAAAAAAAAAAAAAAAAAAAAAAAAAAAAAAAAAAAAAAAAAAAAAAAAAAAAAAAAAAAAAAAAAAAAAAAAAAAAAAAAAAAAAAAAAAAAAAAAAAAAAAAAAAAAAAAAAAAAAAAAAAAAAAAAAAAAAAAAAAAAAAAAAAAAAAAAAAAAAAAAAAAAAAAAAAAAAAAAAAAAAAAAAAAAAAAAAAAAAAAAAAAAAAAAAAAAAAAAAAAAAAAAAAAAAAAAAAAAAAAAAAAAAAAAAAAAAAAAAAAAAAAAAAAAAAAAAAAAAAAAAAAAAAAAAAAAAAAAAAAAAAAAAAAAAAAAAAAAAAAAAAAAAAAAAAAAAAAAAAAAAAAAAAAAAAAAAAAAAAAAAAAAAAAAAAAAAAAAAAAAAAAAAAAAAAGGGGGGGGGGGGGGGGGGGGGGGGGGGGGGGGGGGGGGGGGGGGGGGGGGGGGGGGGGGGGGGGGGGGGGGGGGGGGGGGGGGGGGGGGGGGGGGGGGGGGGGGGGGGGGGGGGGGGGGGGGGGGGGGGGGGGGGGGGGGGGGGGGGGGGGGGGGGGGGGGGGGGGGGGGGGGGGGGGGGGGGGGGGGGGGGGGGGGGGGGGGGGGGGGGGGGGGGGGGGGGGGGGGGGGGGGGGGGGGGGGGGGGGGGGGGGGGGGGGGGGGGGGGGGGGGGGGGGGGGGGGGGGGGGGGGGGGGGGGGGGGGGGGGGGGGGGGGGGGGGGGGGGGGGGGGGGGGGGGGGGGGGGGGGGGGGGGGGGGGGGGGGGGGGGGGGGGGGGGGGGGGGGGGGGGGGGGGGGGGGGGGGGGGGGGGGGGGGGGGGGGGGGGGGGGGGGGGGGGGGGGGGGGGGGGGGGGGGGGGGGGGGGGGGGGGGGGGGGGGGGGGGGGGGGGGGGGGGGGGGGGGGGGGGGGGGGGGGGGGGGGGGGGGGGGGGGGGGGGGGGGGGGGGGGGGGGGGGGGGGGGGGGGGGGGGGGGGGGGGGGGGGGGGGGGGGGGGGGGGGGGGGGGGGGGGGGGGGGGGGGGGGGGGGGGGGGGGGGGGGGGGGGGGGGGGGGGGGGGGGGGGGGGGGGGGGGGGGGGGGGGGGGGGGGGGGGGGGGGGGGGGGGGGGGGGGGGGGGGGGGGGGGGGGGGGGGGGGGGGGGGGGGGGGGGGGGGGGGGGGGGGGGGGGGGGGGGGGGGGGGGGGGGGGGGGGGGGGGGGGGGGGGGGGGGGGGGGGGGGGGGGGGGGGGGGGGGGGGGGGGGGGGGGGGGGGGGGGGGGGGGGGGGGGGGGGGGGGGGGGGGGGGGGGGGGGGGGGGGGGGGGGGGGGGGGGGGGGGGGGGGGGGGGGGGGGGGGGGGGGGGGGGGGGGGGGGGGGGGGGGGGGGGGGGGGGGGGGGGGGGGGGGGGGGGGGGGGGGGGGGGGGGGGGGGGGGGGGGGGGGGGGGGGGGGGGGGGGGGGGGGGGGGGGGGGGGGGGGGGGGGGGGGGGGGGGGGGGGGGGGGGGGGGGGGGGGGGGGGGGGGGGGGGGGGGGGGGGGGGGGGGGGGGGGGGGGGGGGGGGGGGGGGGGGGGGGGGGGGGGGGGGGGGGGGGGGGGGGGGGGGGGGGGGGGCACCCAGTTTTTTAATATTTTTTAATACTCCATTCAAAAACCCCCCAAATTCTAAAAGAAACAATAAAAATCAGTTCAAAAACTGGGTTTTTGGGAAAACTTTAAAAATTTCCCTTTTTAAAGGGTATTAAACTTTCGCAATTTTGGGAAATTTTTGTCTTTAATTATTACATAAGGGGACTCTTAAAAACATTTGGTAAACCTGTTTAATTTTTTGTATTAGTAAAAATTCGAATAATTTAATTTTTTTATTAAATAAAAAAATAACAATTTTTTGGTTCCCTTTTCTTTTTTTTTTTTTTTTTAATTTAATTAAGGTTTTTGGCAATTTTAAAATTTTTAAAAATAGGTTAATAAAAATTGGGATTATATTGTTTAAATTTAAAATGGACAGTGAAAAAAAAGCATAATTTTGGCCGGATTTTATTTTTAAATTAACGAAATCTCCAACAAATTAAAAGTTAAAGAAATTAAAATGTTAAATTTTAAAATTTTTTAAGAGGGACCGAAATGTAAATAAAAAACATATAATATTAACAACTTAAATTTTTATGTAAAGTTAAAAAGATCTTGCAAAAAGTTACTAGTATTATTTCAAACAGGCAGTACACCAGAATGAAGCCGCCCCTATTGATGTCAAGGCGTTTGGGCACCCCGGTTCTAGATAATTTCGACCGAGTACTGGGCCCTCCCTTCTCTTCTTGGGGGTCGTGGTAAAAATGTTTTGAATAAAAAACCACTCTACGTTTCCAAAAAGTTTTTTTAATCAGATATGTCGACATATAAATTTCTTTCAAACTGAAATATATCACCATTTTCTGATGTCTAGAAAGACAATTAGTAAACCGGGGTTATTTAAGGCGTTTTTTAAAAAAAACAAGCGTTACTTCCCCCGATTTTAACCCTACCTTAAAACTTGGTAAACAAAAATTTCATGAAAAACCCTCATTTCCCGGTTTTAAATTTATTAAATTTTGGGGACCTATTTTCCGCATTTTTAAAACTAAACCCGTATTGGGGGATTAAATCAATGGTGATTTTAAAAAAAATTATTTAGTTAAAAAAAATTAAAAAAAAATGAAATTAAAAATTTTATTTTTAAAACCCAAAATTTTTTTTTTGGGGGAGTTTTCCCAAAAACCCAAACTATTATCCTTTAAAACATTAATTTTTGTAGAAATGGCAAACTTTCCCAAAATTTTCTCGATAAATTTAAAAAATTTTTAAAAAAATAGTTTTTTAAAACTATACTAAATATTTCTTTAAAATTTTTTTTAATCCTATAAATTTTTTTAAATCTTTATAAAGTTTTTTGTACTTTTTTTATTATTATTTTTGATTTTAAAAAAATAATTTTCAGATGCATTCCCGAAAGTCCCGGGAAAAATATTAAAAATTTCCCTTTAAAAAAACAGATTAAAAAGAAAAAAAAATCTTTATTTTAAATTTTTATTTATCTAAAAAACCCTTTTTAAGTAAACAATATAAAAAAATTTTTTCTTAAAGTTTCACCTTTAAAAAGTTCAAAAGAAATGTTTAATTTAAAATTTATAGTGATAAATTTTTCATTATAACCACTTTTGGGTTAATCAAAGCTAATATTTTTTTATTCCCAAAGAGCAGAGAATTTAAATGTCTAGTTAACTGGGGTAGATTGGAGTTAAAAAAAACCGTAACGGTTACAGAAGGGAAATGTAATTGAACTCCCCCACAGTTTAATTGGGGGTTTAATCACACCAAAAAGGGAAGCCTAACTCCCTTTAAAAAATTTCTGTTGCCAAATCCATTTTCAACAGGGAATTCATTACTGTGGTCCCTTGTTGTAATGGGGCTTTTGTAAATTGTCGGTTTGTTTTTGTCTGACTAACACAGAAGGGGAAACACTTTAAAATTTTCCATCGAAAAAAATTTTTTTTTTTTTTATTACAATTGTTTAAAAAGTAAAATAACATTTTTTTAATTATTTTAATAAATACTAATACACAATGCTGGATACTAGTTCAATTTTTCTAGATCCTTTTTAAAGGTTAAAAAAATTTAAAAACCTAAAGCCCGGGCTTATCAAATGTAGTTTAAAACAATGGGAAAAACCGTTAAAGACTAAAAACACATTTTTTTTCTTTTAACATCAATACCGAAAATCCCCAAAGGCATGAAAATAGGGAAATAATTTGAGAAAAAAAATTTTTTTATAAATTTTTTTTTTTGCTCCCCAAAAATTTTGGAAAAATTTTTTTAAAAGTTTTAAACTTTTTTAAGGCAACTTTAGTTTTTAAAATGTAAATATTTGTTAAACAATAATCTTCCAAAGGGAAAAAGAAATTGGGAAAAAAATAAAAACATGTAAAAAATTTTTAAATTTCCCTTCGTTTTTTTTAATTTTCTTTAAACCCCTTAATTTTTCTTTGTTTATTATAAATTCTGACTCTAGAAAAAACCCTAAAATTTTCGCGGTGGGGTTTTTTGAAATAAAAGAAAACTATGAAATGTCAGTAGGGTAACAAACAAAATGCGGTAAATTTTCTATGTAAATCCCTAAAAAACATATTACCGACAAACACCACTGGCGAAGCAGTATGTTTAAAAGTTTAAACCCGGATAATTTTTTGACATTGGGTCTCCCCCTGATGGATTTTTTTTTGCCTCATTTCGGGCAGCAAATTGCCCTTTTAAACATATGTACAATTTTTAACTGAATTTTGAGAAAACCAATGTTAAAATTTTTTTATATTCGATAACTTTTTACGTTTTTTTAAAAACCCTTAAAAAAAATTGCATAATAAAAATATTTTTTCTTGGTATACTGTAAAAAAAAAACCCCAGTTTGTGTATAATTAAAACAAAAAATTTTTAAAAAATGTTTTTATTACAGAAACCAATGACAAAACCCAAATAGTACGATCCCGGGGTTTTGAAAAGGTTTTGGGTTTTTATTCAATTTTTTTAACAAGATTTTGATTATGATTAGCCAAAAAAATTTTTTTTTCCCCAAAAAATTTTTTTTGATCTTTTTTTTTTATAAAAAATCAAATCATTTGACTCTCCCGGAAAATTTTTTACTCCCGTTTATCATTAGTTTTCCCTTTAAAAAATAAATTTTTTTACCAAAAAAAAAACATCTGACTGGGGAGCGAAAACTAAATAGGGTTTTGAACCCCGACTGACACAAAAAAAACACCCCACGGGAGAAGTCTTGAAAGAAATGGTTTGGCCCCCCACCCTCCCCAGTCCCAAAGGGGGACAGACTGGTACAAAAATTTTTTCACAATGGAAGATTGTTTTAAGGAAAAAGATTTTCCCGGGCATTTGCCATCGTTTAAATGAAACCAAAAAACTTTAAAACTACTTTCAACAATACTACAATAAAGCATTCTGATCTCTTCTTCAGGTAAAGAACTAAAACCTATCCCAAAAAATTAAAAAACTAGGGTTTAAAAAAAATAAATCATGCTAGAGGGGTTTTGACACGCGTAGATCAGGAAACCCCAAACCCATGTTTGTTCAATTTCCCCTAACTCTAAAACATATCAAAAATAAAAAAACTAAACACGACACTAATTTTTTTTAAAAATGAACTGCAGAAAACAACAAGGGCCCAAAATCTGCATTTAAAAAATTGTGATAAAAAAATACTACAATTAATATTTTACAATCAAAAAGCAAAAAACTACTTTGCAGTTGCTAAAATTTCCGGGGAAAAAATTTAAAAGGTTAATAGTTTTCCCAGTGCCAAAACAAGCACCTCCCGAGTGGAGTTTTTTATGTAGTTTCAAGTGGGAAGCGAAAGGTCAAACAGGCTAAATTTTTTATCTATGGTGTAAAGCACGGGTTGCTTATACCCATATTGTGCTCCTTTATAAATTTAAAGGTTTAAAAAGCGGGTTGTTTTTAGATTGTTTTAAAAAATTTCATAATGCATATATAAATGTTACAACAACTTTAAAAATTTTTTTTATTTAAAAGGGGGAAAATTTAAAAAAAATTTCGGGGTTATTATAGTATAAATAATGGTTTATACGTCCAAAAATTTAAAGTTTTGAAAAAAAGAGACTGTAATTATGATGTCCAGGAAGTAAAAATAACAAAGTTTATGTCCCTTTTTTTTGAATTTTACTTTTTGGAAAATATAATTCCGAAAAAATAAAACATTTTTTAAATTTTGGATACAGATTTCAAAAACGGGCAAAAAAACTGTACCTACGATAGTCTTTTTATAAATTTTTTACATTTCTATTAACGGGGCAAAAACCCTTTCAAAGTGGAAAATTTGATTTCTGATATCCCAAAAAAATTTTTACAAATAATGAAAAACCCTTTTATATATATATATAATATATATAAAATTTTATGTCATTGATTATATTAAACAATTCTCTTTTTAAAGCAGGGGGATTCAATAAGTAAAAAACAAGTTTTTTTGAAAAGTCTGGGTACGGCCTAATATTTTACAAACCATAGCAGATAACATCTATAAACTTTGCACATGCATAGGCCCATGTAAAAATATTTTTTCCTTTCTATTACCATGACATGCCCCAAACCCTGGGGGGCCCGGGCCCCCACGGGAAAAAATTGGGAAACTTAAAATTTAAAACCTCTACAAAACCCTGTGGGTTTTTTACTGACTTTTTTTTAATTACAAATTATTCGAAATTTTTAACACCAAAAAAATAAAAAATAAAAGGGAAATTTTTCGTCTTTTTTTTAATTAATTAAAATTCTAAACCCTTATTCATTGTTGGTGAAATAGTTTAAATTACCACTTAAAATTTTTTAAAATAAATTTTTTTTGATATTTTTTAAAAAACTAATCAGTAAACCCAAAGGGTTTTACTTAGTAAATGAAACGCCGCCTACCCGCCCCGAATACGTCAGAAATGGGAGCGCATAAGTACTTCCACAATGTTACCTAAAAAAAACCCCCCATTTCTGTTGGGAAAAAAACCTTTTTTAGATTCGGTTTTTCCCATTAAACTCTACTAAGTGAGGGGCCCTTTTAAATGAGGGATCCAAATCGACCCATGCTTTAATTTAAGATTTTCCCTTTTTCCCTCTTGGGGCCCTCCCCCCAATTTGGTTTTTTAAGTTTTGGGAAATAGCAAGGAAAAATATTTACATAACCCTATGACAAATGTGCAAAGTTTATAGATGTTATCTGCTTGGTTTTTAAAAATTTAAGCCGTACCCAGACTTTTCAAAAACCTTGTAAATTTAAAATAAAACAATGAGGCCTTTTTGTTAAATTTTTTACAAGTTTAAGTAGATGAAATGGGAAAACCCGGTTTAAAAATTTTTGAGTGTATTTATTTAAACCTTTTTTTTTTTGGGAATTGTTTCATTCATTTTAAAAACAAATTTTTAAAAATAAATAAACTAAAGCTTTGTAATTTTTAAATACATGTTTTAAAAAGAAAAACAATTAAGCGAATACAAAGGGTTTTTAAAGGAATTTTAAGAGCTCTTGGTCTTTACCTTTGGGAATACATACTTCCCAAAACATCTACCTCACATTTTGAATTAGAATAAATAGGACGCTCTAATTTTTTAATAAATTTAAGTTAAAAAATTTCGGTTTTTTCCCTTTAATTCGTATTTGTTTTTCTAAAGTTTTAAAGGATCAGAACTTTATTTTCTAACGGGATTATGTTTCTTTTTGTAAAAACACTTTTTAAAATAATTAAAATTTCTATTTGGTTTTTTTTTTTTATTTCAACTCATTTAACGACATTTTATTTTCCTCTTATGTTTAACTTTAAACTTTTTTAAAAAGGGTTTTAAACCCCATTAATTTTTATTTTTTATAAAAAAATTTAAAAATTTCTTACCACTATTATAGTATAAAAATCTGTTTCAATCCTTTTTTATGATATAATAAATTCAACTACCCCAATAAAAAGTATCCGGTTGCCACCAAAAGTAAAAAACAAATGACACAGCACTCAACCCTGACAAGTATGAGGTACTGTTTTTTAAACCCCGCCTTTTGGGACTTCGCTACCTGGGAAATTTTTAAATTTAAAAAACGGTTCAAAATTAAATATTATGTTAAAAAAAAACCGGGGTTTGGACTCCCCTATATCAATAACGTGATTTTAATTTGATATTTTGTTTTCAGAACAATATTTATAAATGGCTAGCAGCTAATTTTTTATATAGAATTGTTTTATTTTAAAGTATTTCTATTAAGGACCCCCACTGCTTTCTAAGGACCCCGACCTTGTCGTCTGTGCAACAAAATTTGTATAAAAATCCATAAAATTTAAAGGCGGTACATTTTTCCTTTTTGGGTCTAAAGAAAAAACTGCATTAAGTTTAAAAATTTTTTAGTTTTAAATTTGGTTTTTTTCAATAATTTAATTTTTCGGAATATTTTAATTTTTAATAATAAAAACATTTCAATATTTTTTTTGTTTCAAAAATCTGTGAAATTTTTTTAAATGTTACATTTTGTCATTCATTTAAATGTATAAAATTGGGTCAAAAACGCAAAAAGAATAAAAAACCAAAACTACGTACAATTTTGAAAATAAGTACATAATAAAACCCCAAAAAAACTTAATTTCCACCCCCCCAATCCCGGGGAAAGCCTCATGGAAACCCAAATTTTAAAAATTAAAAAACCCCCCCGTTTTTCAAAACGGCCATAGAATTCCCACTTCCCCCGCCCATTGAAAATAAAAATTGGTTATTTAAAAATGTTTTATCTTTCAAAATTAAAAATTTCGCCACAACAAAGTAGTAACAAGCTTTGCTAAGAGCTGAGGTTTTAAATTTAAAAAATTTAAAACTATAGCCCCATTTAATTTTCCAGATGTTTCCCCAGTCAATTAAAGAACCCCAAAAGATATCGTAAATTAATATGAAAGTGATTATCATAGAACAATTTTTGTATGAATTTAAATTTCGTGCAAAGCCCTTTAATTTGGGATTGGAAAACTGTCTCGAGATAAGTAACACATTATAATTTTTTTTATTAAATTGGTTTTAATATTGGGGTTTAAAAATAAAATTTTACAGCAAGTTATTTTAAAATATTTGGGAATTATTTTTGGATAATTATGTTTCATGGGGTAATATGCCCTATTTATAACCCCCCTTTTTGTATTAATTTTTGTTTACAAATTATTTACTCTAAGACCATAAAAAAATTTTGCTAAAACCCCCCCAGCCAAATCCCCCCCGGTCCAAAACAATTCTTTTTAAAAAAATTTTTTAAAAAGGGTTTTTTTAAGGGTTTTTAAATTTCCCCCCACATAATAACATTTTGTGTTTCAGAAATGACAAAAATTTTTAAAAAAAAAAGAAAAATTCTATAAAATTTTTTTTAATGAAAAGTTACCCCCCTCAATCTTTTTCGGGAAAAAATAGATAATAAAACCCTTAAAAACAAATCGTTGATTTTTTTATAGCATTTTTTTTAAAAGCAAAGTTAGTTCATATGGTAAATTAAAGGGGATTTTATAAGTTATTTTTCAAAAAAAAAACCCAAATTAAAATAACTATTAAACAGCCCCATAAACCCAAAAATGAAACCCAGTAATGAACTCCCTTTATTTTTTAATAAAACACAGAAAACAGTAAAACGGTTATTAAAAATTTTCTGATATTTATTCCTGCTATTTTTTGGATTAACAAAACTATCTGGATATGAATTCATAAAAACCCCTTTCATTTTTTTTTCTCCTAATTTTGTTTTAAAATTTTTCCCAAAGTTACCCGATATCTGAATTGGGTTTTGCTTGGGTTTTGGTTTCCAAGGGATCTTGTATTCTCAAAAAACAGGAACCCGCCCAAAAGGAATAATTTAAATTTTTCCGTATTTTAAATTTAAAAATTCAGTTAAAAAAAACAAATTTTGGTTTTTTGTTTTTCGCTCTAAAGTGTAGATTTAAAACCCTTTTTCTTTGGGGTGATTACTAAATTAACAGAGCATTTAGGATTAAGTTTTTCTATTATATTAATAAAAGAAAAATTTTTTTGAATATTTCTAACCTAAATTTTTGGCCCCCCCCGGGTTAAAAAAAAAAAAAAATTTTGGTTTTAAATAAATTTTTTAAAATTACTTTAAAACATTATAAAAAGATAAAATTTTTCGTGTAAAAATTAACCCCAAGTAAAAGGGAGTTTTTAAAATGTTTAAAATTGTTTTTAACCCCAAACATATTAAAATTTATATAAAAAACTTCATAAAAAAAAACCTTTATTTAAAAACATTTTTTAAAATTTTTAGGTTTAATACATAAAATCTTTTCACTGGGCCCCACTGTACCAAGGGTAAAGTTTCTCTTTATGAACAAAAGATTAACCCTTTATTAAAAAGGGTGCAGCAGTCATGGGAATGTTTTTAAATTTTAATTGGGTTCTTTTTGAAGAGAAATCCCCCTCACATATTTTCGAAAAAATCTTCAAAATTTTTTATGAACCCAAAAAATACTATTTTTAATAAAAAATTAAATTACTTTTTTAACGTGATTTGAACTAAAAAAAAAAATAAATCGAGTAATACGTGTAATAAAAAAAACCCGTCTACATTTAAAACTTTTAGTTTAATTTTTCCCATGGAGTAAAAAGGGAAAGGGAAACCAAAAAAAAATCCCTTTGGGAAAAGGGAGCCCGCGACATGTAAAAACCCAAAAACCCTTTTCTCTTATGCAAAACAAACTAAAAAAAATTGCCTTTTTTTAAGTGTAATGAAATACTGTTAAAAATTTAAAACCCGTGTTTTTAATTTTTCACGTTTAAAAAAAGAAATCGCAAAGGGAAAAATATAAGGTAAAAAAGAAAAAGATTTGCGCATCCTGGGGAAATTTGAAAATTTCCATCGTTGGAAAAAAATAAACTGTTTCTCTTTTGTTTGGGCCCCCAGTGACTGCGAAATTTTTTCCCTTCTAATTGGGCTGTTAAAAACCCTTTTAAACCTTTGAGAACCAACGCCCCCACACCCCCCATTTTCCATAAAAAACCCCCAGACATCAAAGTAATTTTTTGATTCTACCCGTCCCATTTCCTAACTCTTAATACGAGATGACAAAAAGAATTACACCTGTTTACAACAAATTGTGTGTAAACAAAATTTTTTAGGGTTTTAAACATTTCTTAATCACTCATCTTTTAAACTTTTCAAATGTTATTTTTTAGGGTTTTTAAAGGGGGTAATTTGATGATTTAAACCCCAAAAACATAATTTCGTAAAAAACTGTTTTTTTTAAAAAAAAACCCCTTTTATACATTTAAACTTATCTTTTAAAAAAAAATTTTGGGGCCTGGGGTTTTAAACCAAAGGGAAAAGGGAAAATATACAAAAACTACGATTAAACATATTTTTTCCCAAATAATTTTTAAAACCAAAAAGTTTTTGGTAATTGCTTTGCTATTATATATTTCGAAATATTTTCCGTAAAGAAAATACTATTTTGATTAATTTGGGTTTATGTTTTTGGTTTTTTTAAATAAATTTTCCCATTTGTCGTTTTAAAGTTTTTCAAAAATTGCTGATTGTTTCGATTTTTTTACCCCTGACAACGATATTGGTTTTAAATGGTTATCAAAAAATTTTTAAAAACAGCAGGAAACACAATTTTAACTAGAAAAAATTTTTAAAATCTTGAATCACTCATTAGGAATACGTAAAGGTAAATTCAAGTGTGTTTTCCACAGCCAAAACCCACCTCCCCCCCCACTACCGAATTTTCTCAAATTTTTTCAGCAATTAATGTACACTGTCACATAATGATTCCGATTCGCTGGATAAATTCGATATTTTTGTAAAAATTTTTTTTGCTTAATTATAAAACTTGTTTTTAAAAATTAACGCAAATAAATTTTAAAACATTTTTCAATCAAGCCCTGTTTGCAATAGACAGTCCCAAAGAAATGTTATTCCCAAATGGTCAACATTAATAAATAAGGTTTGGAAAACCAAAAAAATGGTACCCTTAAAAATTTCCCCAAAAAAACAAAAAAAAAGGGATATTAATTAAAATTTTAATTAAATAAATTTAAATACTCATTTTAAAAAAAAAATATAATTTATCTTCCCCTTTTAAAATTTCGTAAAGGGTTTTGTACCAACCCCCCACGACCTTCCCTTTTGGTAATAAAATTTAAAAATTTTTAAATATATATAAAAGTCCCAAATTAAAATTTTTGTTTTTGAATTCAACACGTAAAACGCATTTTAAAAAACCCTTTATTAAATTTTCATACAAAATATTTTCACGGATTACACAATATTATTTCGGAAACAAGCGCAGAAATTTTGTAAGTAAGTTGAGACAAATCTGTTGTCCTGAACCCCTGCCCCCACATACCTTACAACAGTACAGAAAATGGATTCCACAAACCCCAAAATAAACAGAAATTTTTAAAGTAAAATTAAGGAGCCTTTCTTATAAATATTTATATCGTTGTAAAAAGAGGAAAGGGTTAGGTAATTTTTTTTGTCTACGTAAAAACAAAAAAAGCTTCCTTTAAATAACGTGAATTACAAAACTCCACTTGATACCCCCACGCTTCTTTTACTTTCCTCAAAATAATTTTCCAAAAAAACTTATCTCAAAAAAATTTTTAATGGTACCTAATAATACGTTACTTTATAAGGTTTTAAATTTTGATTTCTGGGGACATATGAAGGAAGCCCCACTGGGAATTTAAAAAGCTTACATTTTTCATCATGGGTTTTTAAAAACCCCATGCTAAACCTTCTTCAAATTAAATTTTTTATGCAATATTCAGATCATTTTCAAAAATACATCCCTTTGCTTTCCCTTTTTATAAAGGGTACCCCTTGTCTTGAAGATTGAAAAAAAACCGTTAAAATTTCAAAAAATAATTTTTGTTTACCAAATATTTTATTTTTATGTTAAAAAGCCTTAGATAAAACATTTTGAAATTTAAAAAAGTTATTACATAATTTTCCCCTCGAAAATAAAATTCCAAAAAAAAAAAATTATTCATTGCGAATAAAAAAATTTTTTTTTTATTGTTAGGTACTTTTCCTTGTCAAAAATCTTTTTTATTATAAAATTTTAATTTAAACAAAAAAAAGACCTTTTTAAATTTTAAATATTTTTACAAAATCTACAACTTTAACAGGTATTTAATGTGTCAAGTACCACGAAATTTTGATATTTTTTAGTACATTTTTCTAAGGTTTTTTAAAAACCTTTCCCAAATTTTTTTTAAATGGAAAGGGCATACAAGCATTTACAAAGGTATTTTTTAAATTTCTGCAAGTAAAACTGTTTTTTATTTCGTTGGAATTAAAAGGGGTTTTCAAAAGAATTTGGGCTCAAAATTTAATAGGCTTGCTGTGAAAGGGTAACGAAGTCAAATCAAATAACCATTACTTTAGACGAATTTTGTGATGAACTTTCACACCCTCAAAATCATTACCTTTTCGGTGTTTTTATTTTAAATTTCCCAAAACATTCCACATTCACCGTTTTTTTGGGGGCAAAGAAAAAAGGGGATCATGTTTCTAAATGTTTGCCATAAAATGTTTAAATTAGTCAATTTTTAATTTCACCTTAAGCTACATTTTATAAAAAAAATTAAAAAAGGGTGTTCAGGGTGAGAAAATTAACTTTGCTTTTTGAAGGGGCTAGCTGGTAACTAGGAAAAAATTTTCAAATAAACATAAACTTCATACAACTTGCTATATTACAATTTAAACAAAAACCCTTTTTGAAAATGTTTAATTTTAAAATTTAAAAATAACCCAAAAAAATCTTAAAAAGCCGGGAAGGTTTTAAAGGAGGGTAAAGGTTCACCCCCCAAAAAAATTCCCCAAAATAAACTACTGGTTTAAAGGGGTCGATAGAATCATAAAAACAAAAAAATTTTTCCCCACAAGTTTAAAAGGTTTTTTAAAAATTTAAAGTAAATAGTACGGGTGTTTTTTAAAATTTTTAATATTCCCTAAAGACTCCTTGTTTTCTTTAAAAAAAAGTTTTTGAGCCCTTTTCCCATGCCAAAAAACAATACTGGGAGCTTATCCAATGTCCCCTTGTACCTATTATCCAAATTTTTAAACCCCTGTCTTTTTAAATTAAAAGAACACTCCCCCCTTTGGGGTTTTCTATATGTCTGTCCTGCCATCCAGGAGCGCCCTTAAAACTTCCGAACGTTCAATTGTACCTAGGGGGGGCCCTCCAGGGGCCATGTCCGGGGATAGTCCTCACCCCCCCCTTTAAACCCCTCGGTAGTGGAAAATGCAACGCGGGGCTCTATGTTTCCGTTTTTTCTCGTATTCAATATAAAGTCCCTCTCGATGCTCCCCGGGCCCCTTTGACAAGGTCCGATTGAAGTAGCCCTTTTCCTTTTTTGGGTGGTTTTCCCCTTTTACAAAATTTTTCCTAACCCCCCAAACAAAATGAAAAGGTTTTTTTACTGAAAACTACTTGTTCTTACTTTGAAAAAACCACTGCAGCTCTAAACACTATCCGAAACTGGAATTCCCCTCACCCTTTAGATGAAAAAAGGCAAGAACCAAGATCATAATTTCCGATACGATCTTGGGTTTTTGGGGTTCCCTTTCCGAATTGGGATCTATCCCCCCAAATTCCAAAACTTTAAACCTCAAATCCCCACCCGCCATTCATTCAAAAAAGGATGTCCCTTTATATTTTAAATTTATTTTAATTTTTTTTGTTACTGAAAACCCTTTTGGGGCCTCCGGGGGCCAGATTAAATTTTTTCCTCCGAACTTAACAAACGGTGTACTTTGGGATAAAGAAATAAGAAAAACACAATTAAAAAGTCACAAACCCCGGGACAGAAGAAAATGGGATACTGTGTTTTCATACTCGGGGAAATTTTTCTCGGGAAATTGCAAACCCCTTTCAGTGAAACGCCTGGGAAAAGACTCCAAAACAGCTTTTTTTGGTGTTTTTAACCCCTTATTTTCTTCTTTTTTGATCTTAATTGTATGTACTAAAACCTTCCCCCTTCGACGAAGTTCATACTTACCCAAAAACATATTTAAAAATAGGAAGAGTTTTAAAAAAAAACCATCACTTTGTTGGCTAGAAAAGGTAATTTTTGAAAATAAGTCTGTTTTCCCAAACCTTTTAAAATTTTTCCGTACTCTCTAAACAATTATCTGCCATAAACTTGAATTTTTTTTTTTATTAAGCTCTATACAGTAAAATAAGACCAATATCGGGGGTTCGATAATATGCAAGTCACTCAAAGTGATTTCCGGGTTTAGTGTTTTTTAAAGAATTTACGTATGTTTTAAAAGTGAAAAAAATTTAAAAGAAAACTACAAAACCGCAAAAAAACCATCCCTATTTCAACTACATAAAATGAAAACCCGGAAAAAATTTAAACTCAAATTGAAAATTACATTTTTGGGGGTTTTTACCTTTTTTAAAAAAAATGAAATATGTATTCATATCGGGTAGAAACTAATGTCGAAGCTGTGATAATCATATGCCCTAATTTCATAGTTTTTGGACCAAACCCGCTTAAAATTTTTTGGTTTAATAGAGTATTGAGAAGATTATTATTTAAAATTTTAAAAAAAACCCCTGAAATTTAAACGCATACTATTAAAAAATTCCCTTTAAAAATTTCTTTCCAAAACATTATACGTGGGAACATGTGATTAATCTTTATGCCATCCCTGTTTTTTTTTTTAATTTTAGGGAAAATTTAGCAAAAACCTTTAAAATTTCAGACCTGATCAGTTTTTATGTACAAGTAAAGTTTTAAGAAAATTTTAATTTTAAATTTTACCCTTTTTCTAATATGACCAATGGATATAAGTTTATATATAGTTCAAAAAATATTTAAAATTTTTTTTAAAAATTTTTAAAGTCAAAACACGCCCATTGTAGAAAATTTCTATAAAAAAAAATTTTTTAATTTAAATAAACAAAAAAAAGACTAAATTTTTTAATTTTTCGTGTAGCCGCCATTACAATCTAAAAGTCTCGTACGCTAATTTTTTTTGTCCTATATGTTGTCTACTATTACACTGGGTGTTGCTATCTGGGGAACCAAAAACGCTATATTTATTCTTTATGAATCAAAAAAAAAAAAAATTTTTTTAACTAAGAAATTTTTTAAATTGATAGATTTCCCCAACTGGGAAAAAAATTTACAAACCCAAAAGGTCGGTTTTTAAGGAAAGCAACTTTAACGGGCCCTTTAACACGAGAAGACAGCGGCTTTTTGGGTTAGGGGCACTTAGGGCTTCATTACAAATGTGCCGTTTTGTGAATAAGTTTACTGATATGTTTGGGGTTTTAAGAAACTTTTAAAAAACGTGCACTTGTCTCATTTTGAAAAATTTTCCAAAAAGTTTTAAAAAACATTCTTATAAGAATTAAAAAGATCCGATTTTGGGGACTTTTTACATTAAATAAGTGCAGGAGAAAAAAAAGTATTCCGCCCCCACATTTGAAAAAAATTTTTATTTTAAAACCCAAAATGGTGGGGTTTTAATAGTCAATTGGGTTTGTGAATTTTTTCAAAGTAATAATTGGGACTATTTGTTTCAGCGTTTAAGAAAAAAACCCCATTTTTTAAAAATTAAAGGGTTTAAAATTTTTCCCCAAAGCCAGATTTAGGGAAACCCTAATTTCCCACCAAACTTAATAAATTTTTAAAAAGCGCTTTTTAATGCTAAAATTTTTATAAAAAAAAATACACATTAGAAAGAAAATGAATTTTTGTCAAACAAAGAAAAAACAATACATTTTCTTATTATTGTTGATACAAACAACCCTTTTTTTTTAAAACGCTTTTTAAAATTGCAAATTATTACTAAATAATTTAAAATTAAAAATCAATAAATAGTTTTTAAACACTAAAGTTAAGTAGGGGCAACCCCCTTTTTAAAAAATTTATAGTGAGGGGGTTGGTTCAAACGTTCTAAAAAGCATAATTGGGGATACAGGTAGAACGTTTTTAAAAACAAAATACGACCTGCCGAATTTTACACACAGTGGCTATGAAATTTTTTAGTAAATTTAAAGAAAAAGGGGGTTTAAACAGGGGTAAAAAGATTTTTTCAAAAAGTAAAAAAATAAAAACATACACCCAACCCTGATGCAATGAAGTTTGGGTTTAAAAAAAATTTTTTTTTCAAAAATGAAGTATAAACACTTACAAATTTAAAATTTTAAAAACAAAACTTTTTTATTTCTAAATATAAAAAAAAAACTGGGAAAAAAAAGTATATAAATTTTTTTTTTTAATTTTTAAAAATTTTATCTTAATATTTAAAAAAAACTTGACATCACTTTAAAAAATATATAATTAAAAAAAATTAAAAAAGTATTAACCCCAAAAATTTGGAGGAAGAAAAAAAATTAGGCCGATTTAAAAAACACTGCAAAAATTTTTAAATTTTTTAACCAAATACACGTTTTTAATAAAGACAAAACTTTTTTATTTAAAAAAAAGGTATTTTAGTTTTCTATTATGAAAATTCTAACCTAAAACACTTAAAAAAAAAATTTTCTTAAAATTTTTAAAATGTTAAATGGAATTAAAACAAATTTTAAAAAATTTATATTGTCGGGAAATTTTTATTTCCCTGTTTCAAAATAGGCGTAAATAAATTTAAAAGTTATTATTTCTTTTAAAAATAAACATAAATTAATAACCTTTTTCAAAAAAGAAAATTTAATTTAAATTTTTGTAACTTTATTTGACAGAGTATTTTACTTCCTTAAAAGGTGTAGCTATCAATTACACTTAAAATGGTGTTTAATATTAAGTTTTCTAGTTTTTAAAACAATTTATATAGCTTCTCCAATAACAATTTATAAAAATAAATTTTCATTTCATATAATTTGGGAAAAAAAAATTAGTTTTGTTTTTTTTTAAACCCACGAATTATAGTTACCCAATGGAAGAAGCTCTCTGCAAAAATGAAATTGCGCCCTTTTTTAAAATAAACTGGTACTTTTCCGTTTTAAAAATCAATATTTTATCATAACTTCAAAGTTTTCACAAAATATTTTGTCATGTTTTTTGTCTTGAATCACTAATTACAAAGTTTAAAATGGTTATAAATTTAAAGTTATTTGGGTGGAATTTTTTACAAAAGTCTCCAAAAAGGGGGCTGGAAAACCATCATTTTCCCAAAAATTTTTAACGTAGTTAAATCCACTAAGTAAATAATAAAGAAAGAAAAAATACCAAATAGGCAAATGGGAATTAAATTTCAGACAAAATACCTTTAATTCCCAAAACTATATCAACCCCATTTTTAAAATTTAATGAACTGGACTTTTTCACCCTTTTTTGGTTTAAGTTGGTTTCCCAAAAAAATTTTAAAACGATAAAATCTTTTTGGGGATTTTCCCGTTAACATTAAAAGAAAAAAAGGTAAAAAATTTTTGGTTTTTTTCCCCTATAAAATTTTAATTTTTTTTTCAGTGTTTACGGGTTTATTCCTGGTCCCCTTTTGACACCCAAAATTTTTTTCAATTTTTTCCCCCCATCCCGTGCTACCTGTTTTAAAAATAGAAAATTTGAAATAGCCTTGTGTATTTTGGGGAATTATTTTTTTAAGACAAATTAAACAAACATGGGTTTTTCTTCAAAAGGCATGATTGATGAAATCTTATGGCAATAAATTAAAAACCCTTGGGCTGACCCAGAACCTTTTGCCGGGTCACAACTCTCTTGTAAAAAGTTTTTATTTTTAACCAAATATTATTTTTTAAGGTTAAATTTGCCCCATTTCGAAAAGAATTGTACTGTGTTTTGTTTTTGTGAACAATGGGAAATTTCGGAATTTAAACCTGGGTTTTTATAAAAGATATTTTATTTAAAACCTACTAAAAAATTTCTGCAAGTAGCGGGTATCGCTTCAGTGCAATATAAAACCAAAAATTTAAATGTTTATTATACATTTGAAAAAATAGAAACGTTATGAAAACTACTTAATAATTGTCTTTTACAGAAGTAAGTTTCTCAGAAAACACCCAACCCAAACAAATTTCCCCAAAAACCAAAAACCTTTAAAAAACCATAAAAAATTTTTTTTTTTCGCAAAAAGGAAAATTAAAAATAGAATTTAAAAAATTTTCGGAAAATTGATGTTTAAAAAAAAAAATATTTACTGTGTTGATACATCAATAAATAAAGTTCAAAAACTATACCTTAGTGTGTGGTATAAACTGTTATTTACTATATACTAAAAGTTATTTACTTACCTTTTACTGTGAGGTTATTTATTAGGGAAAAAGTTATATTATTTTTTAATGTATTGGAAACAAACTGTTTGTAATATTGTACCAATACATCTATCTATTTTACCATTATTTTTTATCAACATACATGTGTTAAAAAACATAACAAATAAATACTTAACAGGACACAATAATAAATAATTTTATATAAACCGTTTTAGTTAATGCGGATATAATTTTTTGTATGGTTGTAATAACAATGCACACTTTTGTTTAAAAAAGTTATAGTGTTGTAACCACTTAATCTCTTGGGTCGAAAAAAACAGTGGCTTATGATGTTCCGTTAAATCCGGTGTGACACAGCAAGACATTTCCTGCTGGAAACTTCTACGAGAGTTTTTTCTTTTTTCTGTTTGAATTCAAACTCTTTCTTGTTTTTACATTTCCATACGAAAAACATACGGAGAAAGCAAATAGATGATTATAATTGGTCGCATGTCATTTGTAATAAGCTAGTTATACACAGCTTATATGTTTTAGATTCATTTTAAGTTTCAAAAACAGAAAAACCACTTCTTTATTTGAACTCTGTATATTCCTTAAGCATTACTTACGCGGCGGCATGCACATCTCATTATTTTACCAGCTTTTCATAAAGCCAGATTGATTTAATTTTTGCACAGTAAAGGTGTTTAACAAAGTTTATTATGTAGCAAAACCACCTTTCAAACAACACTAATTTAAATCTTAATTTTTACTCTTTTTATAATTTAGTTTTTTCCAAAGCCAAAAAATAAAATTCATTATCTACAGTTGTTTGAAACATTATTATATTGTTTTATAATTTATATTGAATGCTGTTTGAGCACTAGTTTGAAAAAATGTAAATTTTGCGATTTTTAAGCCCATGAGAGACGTGTTTAAAAAAATAATTGATGGTCGAAAATATTTTTTCCGCAATTTATTAAATTTATATATAAAAAAATCTAATTCAAAAAAAGTATGTAACACCTCCAATTTTCCGTGCGAGTATATTTTTTAGGTTTTCGTCTTATAAAACATACAGTATTTCTTTATTGAAATAAAGTACAAACTGTAAAACTTTAAAGTTTAAATAAGTTTACATTCAAACCTCTCGCCATACCCCGTGCCCATTTAAGAAAGCCCCTTAAAAGCTATATGTTCTTAAGTTTTTGAAAAAATAAAATTGTTAATAAATCCACACTTTAATATTTAATCATTAGTATAGTCAATAATGGTATTTCAAATATTACTTGGCTTTAAATCACTTAATAACTTTTGAGTTTATTCGGTTAAGAAATCCACACTTTTAGGATTGGCTCAAATTTAAAAATAATTAATTAAGTATAATTAACCATTTAACATATTTAAATAAAAATCGTGGTAGTACATTGAGTCGTGGAACATGGGTCACCTTCAGGGTGTGACAGTATATTCTGGGATGGTGTTATAATGGTCTGAGGATAGGGGGCCCACGCCTTCCGTCAAGATCCAAAAGGGAATGGAATTTTTTAAGGCACTAATCACTAAGTCATGTCCCTAGGATGAAGGGGGGGGAGAAGTCAGCTTTGTACCAGCCTTGAGTCCACGGCAAAAAATAGGCAGAGGGTTGGTCCGCACCTTTATTTTGAGGGCTAGCTAGAGCCCTTGTGGAACTTCTTAGGAACGAATCCCACCATACTCATCTCCCGAAGTAGATTAGACCTATCGAAACTATTCTTCCACCCCAGAATTTCAACATTGTATAGTACATTATATTTTATTTTTAACCATTTATATAGACCGTACTTTATTATTTTATAATTAATTTTACGAGGACGATTCATATCTTACCCTCAAATCATCTTGTTTTTCAAAGTGTTTAAATTATTTTAAAATAAATCATCTTATTTCTGCACTAATTTTAATGCTTTTTGGACAATTAGCGCAATATGGTTGAACATCAAATGGCAGATTTTGAGTATTCATTATTAGTAATACTGAAATCGTGATAGTTTTTGATCTTATTTTTTCCATCATGGAATATTAGCTTTTTAAGAACATTAGAAATAATCTTAATGAAAAACAAAATATTGGTCCGGTTTGTAGTTTATGGTTATGATATGTTCAGTGGAAATGATTGATCCTTGGTGTGGGGAATCCGACTTTGAATAGGTGGTTAAGAAAAGCGCCCCCTGAATTCAAACAAAAGCAAAACTTATCATCAAAAGGCGAGTTTACTTTATAATATACTTTTATTGCAACTCAGGTTGTCTTAACATACTTCCAGTGCTAATTAATGTAAAAGTGAAAGAACATTTCCATTTTTAACATAGATCTCTTGCATACACGTATGTGTTATGGAAAGTAAGTTTGGCGGACGATAAAGCTGTATTATTTTAACAGGATCTCTATAGTAACTAAAAAACGGGTAAATTTACTTTCTCTTAACAACCATAGCTACTGGTATTTATTATTTTTAAACGAAACAATTCATAAGCCACAATAATTATTTGCTAGATTTAAATAACATTTTTACTTACTACATTAATTTCACTTAAAAATAATATTGTTTCATAGAATGAATCAGAATCTTAAAGAAAATGTTATTACGGAATGGCCTGCATGTATTCTCGTTATTTTATTATTTTTTTATGGATATTTTAATGTGTTTTAGAGAAATAATTTTAATTCACTATTAATTTAAACATTATCCCAAATCGTTTACTATAGTTTTGTTGATAAGGAGAAAGTGTTTCTTTAAAAATAGTCCAATTATTATTTTGGATTTTTTCGTGAAGTTTCGTGAAAATAGAAGTGAGTGTTCAGAAAATAATTATTAAATTTGAACTGATAATATTCACCCCCTCCCCCCCCACAAATCGCTGTTTAGATAAAACAGAACAAGAGTAAATAAATGGCAATTTCCAATAATAAGTGATTCTGTCCTGTAATTAAGTAAATACTAATATTTTTAATATTTTAATATTAAAGTTCACAGTAAATTCATATTTAAAAATTAGGGACTTTAATTATTTGTTCACGTATTTTAAAATGCAAGTAGTCGTATTTTAGTAACAGGAATTTAATATATTCACTTATTTTGTGCTCAATTATTTGTAATGTTATAACATTTATATACTATATTACCAATGTTATTTAAATATAAAGTGGTATTTTATTCATTTGAAAATTTGGTTTCAATTACAAAATTTATTCTATTTTAATTAAGAAAAAACTGTTCTTTTAAAGGTAGATCTCAATGAATCACAGTTGTTTTGGGTTCATTGGTCTGCCGATCAACACTCGTGAATAGGATGCTGTTTTGATGGAAATTATCTATAACTTAGATACACGAATATGTGGCTAAAAACCAGACTTTCGTATATTGGATTTAAAAGGTTTTTTAGACATAAGAAACAATGTTAAAACGTTCGGTGTCTAGGGTTGTTAGTCCTTTCTTGGCCGCAAAATTGTATAAATCTCATTTTTGAACATTTAATTAATATGTATCCATTATATATTTTGTTTAAATTTTCCAATATTTACATGGGGTTAATTAAAAAAAAAATTAAAACTTTATTGTTTTTCATCTGGTCGGTAAAAAGAGAGTCCTAAAGTCTTGGATTTTGGATCACATATCAGCCGTACGTTCTGGTTAAAAATTGGCTATAAAATAACTCGACCTTTGTGTATGATAATAAAAATCAGTTTTTTCAATGCTCTGTTATTTGTAATGTTTCTAATTTAGGGTTGTTATATCTAAATAATTTTATTGAATTCTGATACTGGTAGGCAGAAGACGGCATGGGTAGGTTTCGAATAGAAGACGTCAATCCTGATGATGTGTCTCTATGTTCCAGTTTAAACTCTCAGAGGGGGCTTCCTATCCTCTGACTACTCTATTGATAAAAATATTGCATTCTTAATTTTTATTTATATTTGCTGATTTTATTTCCCCTTGTTTAGGTGCTTAATAGGATCCGCCATGATAAAAATATAGTCTTGTTACGTTATGAAACCATGATTTAACATTCTTTATGTATTGTCTACACAATATATCCTAAAGAACAGTAAACAAGTAATAACGCACATTCTCCTATTAAAGGTCTAAAATAGTTTATCTCATCGATACCTAAGCATAGCAATTAACAATTCGGCTCGGTGTTAAAAGTAGCTACACTGCTCAGAGACCGCGTTATGCTGTTTATAACACAAAAAGGCTGGAAGAAGGGGAAAAAACGTATACAATAGTATATATATATATATATATATATATATAAATATATATATATATATATATATATCAATGTTTTTGTGTGATTGTCCTTTATGGAATCGTGAACAATTTGACCGATCAGTATGAAAATTTATATGTATGTGTATTTTTCCACGGATAAGGTTTATATGCTATACCCATTGATATAACTCGCCACCAGGCGACAGCGAAAATATATAAGTTATTAAAGCGCCTGCACATTTTAAACTGCAATCACTAGACGGTTACGTATTTTAAAAAGCCAAGCACTATTTGAATGCTAAAATTTTGGTTGAGCTTAAAGCTTGAGTGTCAGACCACTTTATAATGAAGTACATGAGCGTGTACAATAGCTATAAATATACACTTTGATAGATTTTCTTAATCGTGGCAACAAGCTTTACATCGGCGTTGGAAATAATGATTTGCTTGAACTAGACGTACACTTACACGGGGAAAAGCTTACGAAAAGCGTTGTGAAGCCGCGGGAAACAGCTATTACATATATTATATATATATATATAATATATATATATATATATATATATATATATATATATATATATATATTATGTCAGTTTTCATGGTTAACAGCTTCAGTTGTTAAGTAAAAGTTTTAATGGCTCTTGTTTAAGCCTTGCTTGTGTGTGTATTCTTCAACATTTTTTTTTATTAAATAAATTACTAAATAATTTGCAGCCTCGTCTTCGTTTTATACCCTAGGTACTTAAGAGAGTATCAGTAGTTTTTTTAAAACTAAAGAATACTAATATATTACAGGCTACTAAACTATTAAGCCACTGTCATGTATATAAAAGACTGCGTTACAAGGTCCAATTCCGTGAACCATTTTCACGTCGCCGTGACAGCAACATTGTTAGCAGCGATAAGGATGTACATTACAAGAATCATGTATTATTCATGTGCAGCTGCTGGTAAATGCAGGGCTCTGGGCAATTTCCATGCTAAGCACATTTTACTTCCTCCCATAAAATTGGCTGCGAAGGGCCTAGTATGAAAATGTTTCAAAATATTTTCAGGATGAATAATATATTATTATGTGTTCAGAAAACAACCGGTATGTACACGTTACTTACAATTTCAAATTTAACTTTTTATAAAAAAACATCTCGTTTAAGATAATTTCAATCCCATTTAAATTTCATTTAGTAAAGCATACGTAATGTAGCTTTCAGAAAAAATGGAATGTAAAAGAGGAGTTTATAACTTTGTCTTAAAAAATAGATATAGCTACATAAGTGTAATACAATCTTCAAGATTCTTTACGTATAGAAAATAAAAGTTTATATAAACCATTTACACAAAACACCTTCCAAAACAAACACCTTCGTATTTGACAGTGCTAGGCTTAGATAAATATTAACAATAGTAATACTTTGGCCGTAAAACACGTGACCTAATAGTCAATAAATGAATAAAAAAACTATAACATACGCTTATCTTATTTTAATGAATTTGAATGGTTCTATATTCGTCTGAAGTTAGTAGAAAAAGTAATATTTTGTGGGTTTATTACGTTTTGATTTAAATTTTGTCCCACATTTCAATGATATAAAGTCTGAGTTTTATAGGAATATATTTCTAAAATAAAAGACGATGGATATAAAAACATTAGGTACTTTACCATTGTAGTGTTATATGATATTGTAATACTTTAAGGAACGCTGTGTCATTATTATTATTTCACTAGTATAAGTAACGCAAATCACCTCAATCTTTGAGCTATAAGCGTAGTTTCTTTTCCATGATGTCGTCAAAACAGTAAAGAAGTAAACTTTCAGATAACTTTTAAATTTGACCTGATTTGTCTCGAAACATTAGGTACATATCTACTTCGACCTTTCCTTCCTTCGTTGTAATCCTACCCTGTAGTCATAATAAACCATTTTTATCTCATTCAACCCGTATTATAATATTTTTTTCTGTAGTATTTTCATTGAAACTTCTACGTTACTTTTCTAGAAATAAAAAAGAAATTACGAGTTTAGAAAAAGAGTCTATGCTACACTCTCATATGTTACTTACATCGTTTCCTATTACAATAGTCAATGGTCTACCAATTTTTACAATTCCAAAATTTGGCCATTAGAGTTTTTGAAATTGTTTTATTTCAATTATAGCACAATATAAAACCAATGATAGAACGCTATTAAGATACTGTAGACAATTAGAGATGTATACAGTTTATCAAAAACTATTAGTTATGATATAACAAAATTGTGCGGAAAAAGTTTAAAATGTGTGTGTCATGGGTGAAGATGTACATATTCCTGGAAATGTTCTATAGTGGTAATTGAACGAGAAATACTTGTTTAACGAATATAACTATGGCATTTACCTAAATATACGATGTACTATACCTGTTTATCTCCCTTGCCACGCGATACCTTTAGAAAAACGTACCTAAAGACTTGAAATTTTGCATTCCCTAGATATGCAACATCTAGTTCGATGATTACACAAGTAATTCTATAACATTTTAGTAACACAAAAACATGTTTACATTTACCTTATGGGTGGCTATGACGGTAACGATACAATAGCAGAATAAATAAATTTGGAAACATGCTGAGTACAATAATATGAAATTTTAGCACTCTGACATTGTAAAACAAAATATAGCTTACTTCAAATTTCAGCAAAGTATGTTACGCAAAACTTCGTGTGGCTTACTCCTGTTTTTCTTATTATGTCATAAGTACTATCTCAAAACAAATTGGAGTATTCTTTAAATCGCGACGTATTCAGTTGATCGCCACTGTAATTAGCACACTACTAAAACTTCAACTAAAATATCTCACAACATTTAACCAAGTCTATATATTTAGAAATATTGTTACGCTTACAAGTATTTTGATATTTTAAAAAGTTACATTTCATACAGAAGAATCGATAAATGTTTGACAGTGTTTACTTGGTATGCATAACATTGAATACAATAAACGATCAGTGTTGGAAACTGTAGCGTTTTTAAAGCTACATTGGTTTATATTTTTTTTATTAAAACTTAAATTAAATGAACATTTTTGGATCGAAGTATTGGGATTTAATTTTAGATTAGATTGTGAAAAGTCAGGGTAAAACGAACATGTAACCCTTTGGCAAGTTAGCACTGGTAGTTTTAAATTGTTAGGAAGGCAGGTTGACTGCCTTGAATTGATTAGAACTTGTCTTGTTGCGAGTATTGTTCTCCTGGTTTGATACAGCTGGACCAATGAGAGAACACCGCGGATGTCCTGCAAAGTTGCTTGGACAGGGAAGTATTTAAGCGCCCGCTCATAATTTTCGCCCTTCTTTTGGTTATTTTCGAGAGTAAGTTAATTACAGTGCGCCGTGTTTCTAAATTTGTTTTCCGCGAGGGATTTTGACGTAAGCACAAAATTTATTGTACGTTTTATTGAAATAGTCTTCCTGATCTGATATTAAATTAATTTTGTTGCCTTTTTTATAGGAAAAAATTGAATTCATAGAAACTACAGAGCAATCTGAATAACTTATTCTCAAGGAACAATAGAGCACAATACAATCAGACAAGTTGCATTTGGTTCATACTTGCAAGAAAATTGAATTAAAATTGAACTTTGTTAATAACTTTAATTAAGATTTGGAAAAGTATTAATTTATTAATATTTAATTGGATCTGTTTTGTTGTGAATTATTAATTGGAAATTAATTGAAACATTAATAATGGTTTGAGTGAGTTGCAATCTGAATTGCAGAGACTTGAAATTTAAGGTTCAACTAGTGGACAGAGAAGTTTAAGTTTTTATTTTTAAGTTTGAGTGAACTTAGAAGTGAACATTATTATTTTAGTTATTTCCAAGTGGTATTAGATTTTTATTTTAAAACTTTATTATTTTATTTTAGAAGAGAGCTCTGATTTTTAGTTGATATATTTGATTAATATTTTTTATTTCTTGCCAAAGGAACTTTTAAATTTACTAAACGGTTTGTAAATTCTTTGTGGAAAATAGAGTGATAAAAATTCTGAAACGTTGAACTTATTAATTTGCCAGTTTAAAATAAATCCATTGTTTTTATTTAGAACTGTGATTTTTATTTTAGACGAACCAGATAATATTTAATAGTTAAACAATTTAGTACAATCTCTGTGACGTTATAAATAAAACATTAACAACTCAGTATTATACGGATGAACGCACAAACATATGTAGGTAGAGCGGTATGGATTTCCGTGAATGTAATCTATTTATAACTTAATATAAAATAACAATTTTGAGTCATAAAAAAGTGAAAAAGTTTTTATATTTGTAATTTTAATATAAATAACTATTTTAAAGATGTTAACATTGTTGACATTGTTTAATAATTAGTTCTTTCAACCAAATTAAACCAATAATCCCTTGATGATATTGGCTAAATGTAAAATAATTTGAATTTATAATGACCCCACTTTTTAAAGCTAATTGTTAGTTCAACTCAACATTAAAGGCGTAATATTTCTAATTACTAAAGAAAGCTTCAGAACTAAAAGAAGAGTGGGAAAAATTACCGTAAATTAGTTATACAAATGTCCAACTTCTTCTGCAATTTCCCTGTCTGTGTACATAGTGTTGATATTTTATAGCGTATTTTATCTTACAAGGCAGGTGTGTTAACATCAAGTGTCACGTAACAAGCGTTGTTAAGGATGTATGTAATACTTCAAGTCTAGAGATTATTTCAGACTTGAAATAGTCTGGGGATATTATTTTTCTCTTAACTCAAGACGGTTAAAAATTGAATACAGTCCTAAAAAGACCATTATTACTGCTTCCAGAATGAGAAGATATTCTGGATAGATAAGGTTATTAGTAGAGGCCGCTTCCTTTCGAGATCCATGAGGAAGAATTTAAGGCATTATTCTTAGTCATGTTCTTTCGAAAGAAGGAGAAGCGACCTCCAAACCAGCCTCTCTATTCAAAGCTGGCAGTGGCACGCCCTTATGTTTAAGTTAGCAAGAACCTTTGACTCTTAGGGAACCCCACCCAATTCACCAGTCATCTCCCGCAGTAGACTACACCTATCGAAGTACCCTTCCTCCCCAGAATCTCATCAAATGCGGTTAGTGATGTGCTGCTCCTGGATATCCATAAAGTTACTCAGATTTAAGATAAGTTTTGATGTGCTCAGTGTGAGTTCTTCTGTCAGGTATAAACCAGAGAGAATTGAACCTTCCTGGGTATGCTTGCGGACATATAAGCAATCATAAAAATACCATCTGACTTATTCACTGAAATTGTGGCAGGTCACTAAGCGATAAGTATCAATGACGCTCGCTCAGACAAGTGCCTGGATCGATATGGACCATCATTAGACTAATTTTTTCCATGTAGATATGATGTTTTATACTAAACTATATATCTACAGATGAATTATTTAATCTCATTTACAGTTAGTTAGGTTACATGTGTTATCATGAAATATGTAAGCATTTCATGTTTTACTAGTTTGTTTCAAATTTATATAATCATCAACTTTCTCTGTGCCACCACAGTTCCCACTAAAATCAACTTAGAAATGGTTGCTAAGGCTTAGTCGATGCATAGAGTCTAATACTCCATCGTTAAGTAGAATGTCACCTGCTTAGGAATGAAACTTCATGAAGATGTCCATAGGTCAGTAAGTTCTCGAAATGACTAGTGGACAATAATACAGGCAGACATAAAATTTTCCAGCTTCTTCAGTGGTAGCTTTTGCTAACACACAGCCAACCTAAGTATTATAAATGAGATGTTTTTTGGACTTCTTCCTTAAAAGATTATATATTTACCTAATTACAAGTTTTTGTGGCTTCCTACATCTTTGGCAAAACATTTGCTGACAACACATTCTAAAGGCTTCCTCAGAGTCTTAGAAACATTGGCTTATTTAAGTTAACTGCACTTACCAAATATTAAATCCTGGAAATTTCCATGAAATCAACACTGTTCCGTTACAAGATATTACATCCACTATATATGGTTTGCTTTGATAGAGAAATGTTTTGAAAATAAATGGCAATTATGAGATTACCATGACAGCATAATTTATACAAGAAAATAATAAAAGGAGAGAATACTACAAACCTCGTGTCACGTAACAGGCTTCGACGGGATTGCATGCAAATTCCGAATCTATACGTCATTTATTCTTAAGAGGTCTTGAGGACCGATATGCCGACCGAGAATCTTATATCTTAGATATGTTTATATTTTCTAGCAGACATAAGAGAAATGTTTCATCTTACCTAGTGTTAAATCTTCACAAATCTCCTCTAAATTGCATGGTTTTACATACACCATCATAAAACTCATTTATGTATACGAGTATATTGAGATGAAGTCTCATGTAAAATTTTAGTCTACTTATAAAATATTTCTGAACACATTTTTACAAATTTATTTGTTATTGAATTTCGTCTATAACGTCTTAGTTACTCGTAAGACCATCGTCAAATATTTACTAATGCTCAGCCGTACCAATTTGATATATTGCGGACACAGCTTTTAAATCGCTGCTATCAATCAAGAATAAACTTTACCATAATTATTTCAATTATGAATTATTTATTGTTAATGGTTATTTGATATACAAATTTTCCCAAACATTAAACATAATTCTAGTTTCTGTCGTGAAAACCCAGCCATACTGTTAACATAACCTATACATTTATTTAATTTAATGATGATTTCTGATTTTACACTGTACATTGTCGTAGAATAATATGAATACTTAAATTACGTTCCGTATATTATACTACCGTTTAAGCTGTTTACGATATACTATGTCTAGTACAATTTGACACTGTTTAAAAAACCAGATTTGCTTTTAAAAGGTTTACAAATTTGCAATACGTTTAAACGCCAGTTTAACATGTATTGAATTTTCACTATTTTCTTGTTCAACTGTAGGTGTTATTTCAACAATCAATGGAAGTTAGTATGTCTAAGAAGATTTCCAAGATGAAAAATGTGTAACATATGTTATTAGGTACTAAGGTTAAGTTTTAGTGAGCATATTTTTTTATCAAAGATATTGAATTCTACAAAATATCCAGGTGATTATAATGATATGATATGACGGCTTTCTGCTGAGGCTTGATCAATATCAGTAGTATTATTTTAAACACAATAAAAGATCCTTTACGCCCGGAATGATTACTTCTTGCAAAATCTGGTCAATCGGTGTTCCGTACCTGACACACAATAGAAAATATTTAATACATACAAAATAAAGTATCCAATTATTTTAATATTCTTTGCTCGTGGTTTGACTATTGGCAATATACTGTTTCATGCACCTATTCTTGCAATTTCTATTTATTAAAGCATGTTCTTTAAATTAAGCAATACAAATTTCAACTGTCAAAACATGACCATATTTCCAGAACTTTTCATACTAATGAACATTAAATTATTTTTTAATCAGTACTGCTATATAATATTAATAAACATTACGAAACCAATTGTTCTTAAATCTTATAAATGTACATGAGTATTATATCAGTATTTCAATTGCGTAGCATTGACCTGTTGTCAAAAATAATGTTCTGCCAGTCCCTAGGTGTACACCAAGATTTATTTTTTTACGAAAAGCTGTTTCTGTAACGGCAGCAGACTGTTTGTTCATCAAGGTTGACATTTCATACAGACAAGTAAACATGCTCACTCGCGTATCATTCTCCAGGGATGCTGAAGACTGATAATTCTACAGATAGCAGTTTTTCTCTTGGACTATAACACGCTTGGGACACGTTACACAATGTTGTTTCAGTCACAATATGTATTTAAAGATAACATTTTTATTATTTATGACAGTAATACTGTCTTTGGATAAATGTTTAATTCTCTCATCTGACTAATAATTAAAAATCTAATTGTGCGCTCCTATAAGGATATTGTACATTACACAAAATAATTGTAACCTACATTGTATTTATTTATTACCTCAGTTAAATGAGAGAAAAAGACATCATTATCAGTAAAATATCGGTTTTCTTGACTTTTATATCCTTATTACAATAATTCAATTGTTAATAATTTCAAAACCTAAATTAGATATCCTACAGACACTTTTAATCTATTTCAAACCATTTTCCAAAAATGGGTTCTGGGATGTATTTTACTTATACTCTAACCCCCATTTCTAAAAAAAAGTATACCAATAGCAATCCTCGTTTTCAACGTCTCTATATGAGATCAATGGTGAAAACATCTAATGTTAACAAATTATATAAAACATATTAAATCGCTACATGTTTCAAAATAATCTACTACAATATCACAATGATCATGATCCCAAATACTTTTTATCCCTTACAAATTCTATTGACTCTAAGAAATTATCTCTAGTAATGATATTACATGTTTAAATATGTACTCATTTAATCTATATTGTTGGCTAAGTGTTAGCAGAGTCTATCACTCAATGGGCTGTAAAATTTAATTTTGCTTGAAACGTATTTGTACACAAACACCCTCGAGTTCGATAAAGTTATATATTATATCATTATATGGGAATCTTTGAGCGTTAGCAAACGTTTTTATATTGGTCATATAGCTAGCCATGATAAAAACGTGAAAATTGCAGATAAATATTTTTGAAAACAAGCAACTAAGTACAATCATATGACACGTACAATTAATTATAACACGTGATATAGTAAAGCAATATTTAGCTTTATGAAGTCGGAAAACGAAAATAAATACAGAAAGCAATTATTGTTTGGTTGAAACGATATTGTTCATTAAATAATGGCGAAACCTGTTCCTCGTATATTTTTATTATAGTTTCTTTTGTTTTTGAGTGTTCTAAAACTCTTAAATATCCGTGATCAAGTACTTTTCCTACTGAGTGATCCATACTGATGATAATGTTATGTTGACCTTGGAGTGTTATTGATTTTACTATACAGTAGATAACAACAATATGTGTATTTAATAGTGTGACATGTCATCCAACACAATGGTCCAAACGTGCTAGCCAAACATATACTGTCAATATTTATGTCATCTTTGGCTCGTATGTTAGTTCTGAGCTTGTTTAGTCTGTAAAAGTAAATATTTTACTTATATATATATATATATATATATATATATATATATATATATATATATATAAAATATCAGACATGGAAATAATACAATTTACAATCTAGAGATTTGATTTTTAAATTAAGTTTTCCTACTTTTGGAATTCATTTTATACAAAATATTGTTATTGAAACCTATCAATTACTTTAAACTTGTTGGCATTTAAAACTGTAAAAAAAATCAAATATGTAAGTTCGTAGGAATGTCAAGATAGTTATTTTACGAATACTTTTAATTTATTTGCTTTACAGTTGGTTAACATTAACACTATATAAACTATAATACATGTTCTTATGTATTAGATCACTCATCTATAAAATATTAGCTTTGTGGAAGTGAATATAAGTATTTAAGGAAAATTTTTTATATTAAATTGAAAAAAGCATTAAAAGTGTAAAATAAACACATTTTACGTGAATTGTAAAGGAGAAAGAACCACAAAAGGGACAATGCCTTGGTGTATCAGATAAATTCAATAATTTTCTTAATTTTAGTACTTTGTTTTACCATAAAAGAAGAAACCAATACCGTTTTAACATAAAAATATGTATCGCCTTTTAAATTTTATATAAAAGTTAATTTATGTAACTATGTAAATATTTAAAAATTCATGTTAATAATTAAACAGGTTTAATTTATTTAACGAACATTCAAAATGCATTGTATAAAATAAGCGTTTTGCTAAAGTTGCAATAACCCTTCATTTACATTATATAGCTCTTAGACTTTTTGGAGTACTGTACGAAATTAAATTATGCAACGATATGTTGAAGTGTATAAGACCACATTAAATCTCTCATAGTGTGGTCGTAAATATATCAGATTATATCACGTTTCCATGAGTGTATGCGATTTGCTTGACTGCATTTCCATAACTAAGCGGCTACCAACACGCGCAGAGTACATTCCACCTGATTCATGACGATTTCAAAACCAAGTTTAAATACGGCAAGGTTAAATTATTGTAAATAATTCATTACTTTTAAAAAGAATCGGAGGTAAGTTTTGTAGTTTTTTTAAAAGCAATTTTTAGACGTGGTTTTCAATTTATACCTGTTGTTCAAAAATTACCGCAAGATATCAGTAATTGTAGTTATAATGTTTTAGTAAATGTTTCAAATACATAGATTAAGGAGAATTACAAAGAAAAGGTTTTATTGTATTCTTTTATTTTTAGCAATAACAGTTATTTGACTTGCTCTTTCCTATAGGTGTTTTAATGTTGATATACCATTATCATATTCACCAGTTTTCTATCTTAAGAGTGTATAACTTCTTATGTTATGTTTGTATTAGTAACTATTTAAAATTAATGTAACCAGTAGGAAATCCTAAGTTAATCTACATGGTGGTGCATACAAATTTTATAAATATAAATATAAAAATATTCAATTATTAATAAACAACTTTAGTCAACAATATTGAATTAGGCTATTGGTAAAATCTGTGATCTATATGTTCATATGTATGTATATACGGTATGTATATCGTATATATATTGATTTTTTATAATGACGAAAATATCGTAAAAAGTTTAAATCTCTCGGATGTATGATTTTTATTTATTTATTTATAAATGTTGTTACTAGATAATTATTATCATTAAAATAGGAGTACACTGCTTGTTTTAAGGTTAGTTATACATATAAATATTGAAAATCATTGTCCTTAAAATGAGGTAATAACTTACATTTATAGCTCATTTTTGGAGTTTAAAAACGTAACGTTGTTGTATAATTGATTATTATGCCCCAGTGTTAATAATAGTCCAAGATCATAGCTTTCTTGTAAATTATTATTATATTTGTAAGTAGCTTTATATTAATATATGTATGTAAATTTTATATGTGTGTGTATATATATATATATATATATATATATATATATATTTATTTATTTAAAACAATAATTAATCAATATTGTACAGCGATATGTGTGTTAGTTTGACTATTATTACAGGTTAAACAAAGCTGTTATGTCTCATATCCATTTCTTTACTTCTAATTGACATGCTACAAAAGTGCAATTTATTCAATTACATTTTAGCATACTAAACCAAAATCAATAGTCTAGCTATCTTTTTTTTTTATTTTCAACGTCACTGCACCTAAAAATCACGTAATCAATAATTTTAATGTTTTTCATTGTACTCAAACTACAAGAAATAAACTATGAGAATAACATCCATATAGTACTTTAACAATGTATATAATAAATAACTTTAACAAATAATTTAACATTTCAATAATGAGAGCTTTTCATAACACATACCGAAGAGAACATTTAAGATAAAACCTATTATAGTCATAACAGAAGAAAACGTAAATTATCATAACATCGTTTAACAGTTTAGGCGAAAGAGGAAAGGTAACGACATAATAGCGACCTTATCACGCAGAAAATTGTGTAGTGAGGTAGTACACAGTTTCGATTGAGCAAATATATGATTAAATAAGGTTGTGGTCCATAATGAAGGTAGGGGGACCGGAAAGTTTAAATCCACAATCAAGTCCACAACCAAATGCAATCGACCAGCCAATTTTTAGCTTTTTAAGAAGGGTAAGGATCCTAAATTGCCACGCTTTGGCAAAGTTTCAACTCTAATAATAAAACGCCAGAATTAGGTACAAAACAAGTATATACTTCAAATTCCAAAACTGATATTAAACCCAAATTGAAGTTTATATGAGAAATAGATGAATCCATGGCATTAAAAAAAGACCAGTTCTACTTATAAATCCGAATGTTTTATATCCTAGTTTTTAAATTTGGATTACGTAAATAGATATTATTACATAAACTGCACCAAAATCATGTAGGTTAACATTCGAACGAACTAAGAAATTTATTTTTAATATAATAGTCAAACATAAGAAAGTTTTTGAGTTTTTGTGGTATATTCGGCTTTAGATTTCAAACACGATTAACTCGAAACAACACAACAAAAACTATGGTATTTACATATTTTTGAAGTAATTCAGGATGCCTCAAACTCTTAATCCGTCGAAATGTCTTTAAATCCTCAACAGGCGACATTATTTTACAATTCCTGAAACAATCAAAAAATGTTTTTATTGTATAAATAAACGACAAGGATCAATATATCTTGTTTTTACCCTGTTATAAACAAGATTTAAAGTCAAACTTACTTAAAAAGAATCTACTACAATTTACAATATGTTATTTTGTAACGATATGAAGAAAAATACATAGTAGGCCAACCATCAAACGAGAGGATAATAGCTAAAATGCCTTATTGAATAAAAGTCTTAGAATATAATGTTTAATAGTTAGGCAGATTCATCTAAAATTACAAGAATTTATGACAATACAGGAAACTGGATTTGAACATTGGTTTTCTGCTTTGACGAAAATGAGATAGATTTCGTATCACGCAGATAATGCATAGTATACTGTTACTATATTATTTTTAAATATTTTTATTATCCAAATTTGACCATTTTAACTGCGGCCTGAATACCCAGGATCAAGTGAGTTACGGATATTATAAATCTTTCATAAACTTAGTAGTAAAATGCCTGTGAATTAGAAATTTAATTAGATGTATAACATTACTCAGACATAAATTGTTATCTTGGAAACGAAAATGTCATTATTGTATTGTATTTTACAGTAAAATGTTTCATTAATTAAAGTTTTATGTAGCATTTCAAGAAGAACATATTGAAAGTATAGCTTACATTTTTATCTCTTTCACCATGATTATAATGCCAGCCAATTTTCCTGTCAATAAAAGCAATTTTAAATAGAATATGATTTGGTCCCAACGAGATATTGGTATATAGATCTACTACAGACACGAATACTCAATGATAGTAGTTGTAATAATATTTTTTACATATCTAAAGGAATTTACAATATCTGCATATTTTACTTATGTTATAAAATTACTTTACAATAAAAGAATTAATGAAATTAAAAAACATCTTTATTAGAGGAAAAGTTAGGACTATAAAGTCCTACCTACCATTTACCCTCAACATTAGTTGCATTAATGAAACTCCTATTTAATGAGGTAACTTTTGTACTTATTTAGCACTAATGAGTTGAATATAAACATTTTACAACTAAATTTGTAAAGTACAGATTATTTTGTAAATGGTCGATAGTAAATTCCATGAATTCTCGTGACTTCTATAAACTATTTAAAAAATCTAGTATTCTACGTACACATTATTCTGTGTGTTTGAGTGTGTTGTTTTAGAGATACCAATTGTTGAGGAATTCACTCAAGAGCTGCCTAATGTATCACGTGTGAAAGCCTTTTATTACGTTTTATGCCCTATGTCTGAAAAGGTAGAGCTCGTGTGTGGACGCAAGTAAATAATGCATGGGAATAGGCCAACTGTGCGCTCACCCAGCTCAAGAGGGTAAGACGTATTGTTTGAATTTCGTCATATGTTGAAACAGTTGTTTTCTTATTCTGATTCAATATTTTTGAATTACTACTCGGCTTTCTTTGACTTCCAATTTTTTTATAGCGACGTAGAATGAGTAACATCTCTTGTGACCATAGGTTGCACAAAAATTTTATTTAAACTTTTTAATGTTTACGCATTATGTATATTCTAAATAAGAATCAGTAAACAATTACGAGAATTCTAAGCTGCTAGGACAAGAAGCTAAAATTGAAAGTCTAGTGCGATTTGATACATTTCTATTCCTAATTTAGTTTTTATTTCTACCATGTCACGTTTTAATTGATTAAAAACTTTAGGATAACGAGGCTAATATTATAGTCTCATGTCTGTATAATGTAGTTTTTACATGAAATGTTCTTCCATATTTTTAATATTGTATTGAAAATCTGTTTGAGATCAGCAAGCAGGTGGTGTACAATGCAAACCATTTAATTCGTAATAAGAAGACAGTAATATAATACTTGAAAAAAATATTATATGTGTTATATGGGTTTCGTCAAATTATTTATAAAACCTCGTTTTTTGTATGATTGTTAAGGGAAATTTTATTCTAATATTCGGATAGTTGGTAAACCTGACTGATATTCACGTTACATACTGTTGGAATCGGCTGTTAAAATCTTTTTGAAAAACGCTTAAATTTCTCACTCTCTTTCAATAATAACATCACACAAAACTTATTCACTAACGTATGCGATGGAATATATCAATAAATAAAGTAAACTTGATATGTTTTGATTTATTTATTTTTATTCAACTGTAAAAACTTTGGAAATTGAATATACTTAAGAACTATTTCACTCGAAATGTCCATTCCACTTTACAATACTTCTTTTACAACAAATGTATGTAATATATTCATGAAATACAATTAATATAAGTAGAGAACCCCAGAAGTGAGTATATAAAATGGAACTACATTTTGGCATTTAATAAAGGATTGTGATTCCATCCTATGATTAAATAGTCATTACCTGAAAGAGAAAAGGATACAAAGGTAAATCAATATGGAATGGAAGTAATGAGGCCATTACAGCCCGAAGTGACCATTATTATGTGCTCCTGTAACAGTGGATCTCATGTGTACATTTACAGCTTCAGTTAATGGTTTCAGAAGATCAATAACAACCAAGAGGACGTAATGTATGTTCATTATAGTAATAACACAGTAATAAGCGTCACTTAAGCTATCGATATGGCAATATCTTTTTCGCTTAGTATGGTGGCATTTATCTCATTTTAAGATATTGTTACTGCGCGTTTTAATACTATTTATTAATTGTTTATTAAAACATTTTGTAAATGTGCATTGTTTTTAACTGTAAAGTCGCAAGTTATTGGGAAATTTGGTTTTTTCTAAGTTAACAGTTTATACATAAACGTGAAATAAATTGTTCGAGTGTTTAAATATACCTTAGTAAAAATAACAAGCTGTATGCACGTATAGGTTTCTTAGAATAAACTAAGACACTGAAGATGGTGAATCTAAATTTAAAGCAATCTTAATTGATATTTAACTTAAATTATTGGAGGACCCCCCAAACCTGAATTTACTTTTGCTGGTTCACTTTACTTAGTATGTTTAAAATACTACATGTTTGAAAAACAAGGCAATCGAGGGTATTTTATTTTGAAATGTTTATCTTGGGCTTGCTAAAATTATTTATTGAACGAAATGAATTATTAAATAGGCGTTTTGTACCATTTTTTGGCTGTATATTATTATAATATAAATTTTAATAACAAAATATGCACAGTTGATATTTCATTTATTGGGTTTGGCTCAATTTAGAAATAATTACGTTAAAGAAGCTATAAAAAAGGAGATATTTTATTAATTTCACAAAAGTAAAGTTAATAGGTAGTATATACTGCCGAGAAATTCAGTAATAACATATAGTGGTCTAATTGTCGATTTAAGATTGAGTCGAAAGTGAAATTTATTGATACTTAGGAATTTTAGTATTTAATGAAAGACCTTTAATTTAAGTTACAGTTTTACGTAATTAACATAAAATAAAAACAGTTACACACACTAAAACTATATACAAAATTATAAAGCAATAGATAAATGTTAATCTGAAAAGAAGAATTTAAACCAAAAGTATCATGTCCAAAATTAGTTTTACCAGTGTGTGTAAATAAATATACTTTTACAACGCTTTAAATTACTAGATAATGAAAAACTATTCCTGCACGTTTATATAGTATATTCATACCAATATGAGATGTTAGGTTTATATCCTAGTTTTGGATAGGTTTGTTTTATAGCTTGACTGTATATTCTAAAAATATAACTTCAAATTAAACCAATACTTACAGTTAAAGTAAACCTGTACTTCAAAAAACTAAAGGCAGAGAATTGTAGGAGTTATTTTTAGCTTTTTGACTTTTCTCTTGTAATAATCATAAGCCGTTTACTAATCATAATAGTTCCGTTCCATATTCCATAATATATTTAAATAAATATGTTCATATTGGTTCTCTTCCGTAATGTTGTAAATCCTTTAAATCTCAATGCTTTTAAATGGATTTCATATCCCGTGACGGTTATAATCTAGCTCTGTAAAATACTGTGTAAAGGAAATTGCCTAATATGCTGAGGTGTTTTTACTCATAGCATTGTTTATATTCAAAGCTGCATCTTAATGTGCAATAAACTACTGCACATTAGAAAGATGATCGTAGATCCAATTTTGGATACGTTTCCGCCATATCACTTACTGTCTTGTTCACTTGGAATACATTTTCATAGATTATTGTAGACTAAAATTTAAAACATTCAAACGGTAAAACACAAGGGCCAATAATACTACTATGGAAAGCAAAGAAAATACAGTAAGGAAATTGTCATATTTTTTACCTCATAAACATAGTTCCTATGCTCAATAATAATTATTACACACGTTTCACGTTACACTTATCAGTATGGAAAAGTAAAGGTCATAGTCACTACTCTTTCCGTGCACAATAAAAATATCTTTATTAAAAGGACACATTTTTATATAGTTAACAATTATTTTATTACTTTAAGTTTATGTTTAATTGTTTCTGGTAACTGTTTTACTGTTATTGTTTTAGGAGTGCCCACTTTGAATTTAGAGCTAGAGTTTGTATAAAAAGTTTATAAATGAGGACTGTCTGATTACTTGATAACGTAAATCACATCCGAGATTACTAGGGGGGGAGGGGGCCATGGAATGCCGTTAGGGAACTACTGGTGTCAGCTATTTGGAAATTAAGTGTAGGTTAACTATCATGTAAGTCAGTCGTAACCAACAATGTATGAAAAATAAATCAGTTCAAATACTGCAGACATTTTTAAAACTGAGACTTATATAGCACTATTAAAATTAATCTTAAACCTGTGTGTCTTCTTAAAGATATATTTAATCTTAACGAGCAAGTATTAGAAAAATGTAAATACTGATTACTGCGCTAAATGGCAAACCGGTAAATGCAAAACAACTAGTCACACAGTCCAATGTACAAATTTTCGAAAAGTGTTTGGGACACGAAAAGTATATTTAAGCGTTTAGTTCTGTAATACCTAATTTTGGTGCCAAGTAAGCATGCGTATTTAAGGGTGATAAGAAAGCGTATTAGTTCCTCGTATGAGCGTTAGTGTAAGGGACTAATATTCTAGTTCATTTAATCTAATAAATTATTTTTATTGTTTATTGCATTGAAACTACAATTATGAGGTGGTAAATAGAGACGTGTCTAAGGTTCTGTGTTAATTAGTCTTAGCATTGGTCTTCATTAAAGACGTATAAAAGGGAAAACAAAGATTTTAAACTTAACTTTAATTAGCTATGTGATTTTTAATGTATGACAAGAGGAGAACTTTATATTTAATTATAACAAAAAACTATTTATTTATTAAAATCTCCCCCAACACGTTAACAACCAGATATAATGCGATAGTACTATTTTTATTTTTAAAAATAATGCTTATGTTAATTAGTGTTTCTCAAACGGTATCTCGTAATATATTCTCTCGTTACCCCCAAGTGGCCCTAACAATAATGTAACAAACATCGACTAGTGAGTAATGTTTGCAGGAAACCTCGTTATTTGCAGGAGTAACTGAAAATGTTTATTCACACTTTATATAAACCTGACATTTTACCGTTATTGCTCGTTAAATTTATTTGCTTACTGATTCCATCGCATTATATGAATGAACTTACGAAGTATACTTATCTTATAACCATAATGTTTATTAAATTACCATCAAGCTACAAACCTATGTTTTATAAATAATATAAATTATATTTTACAAGGATTATGCGGCTTTACGAATTACTTGTTCATTTACATCATTTATTTAATATTTCTTAAAAACCTTGTGTTTGAAATGTTACATAATGAATTGAAATGTCTTTGTTTACGATATCTCCTATAAATCAAAACAATACGCTGACTTACTCACAATAATTGCCTAATTTTTAAAATTTGTTAACTTTTGTAGTAAACGACGACGCTGTTTATCGTAATAGTCTTAGGACTTTTAGTTATATAAAGGTATGCTGAGGAACAAGGAAAAAAGAACCATTGGAACCAGTTCTACTTTTGTAAACGTGTAGAATATAATAAGAAAGTTAAAATGTATAATGGTTTATTTAGTTGTAGAGCATTTTCTTTAATAATATTTGGTACCTCCAAACACCTATCTGTTATTAATTAAGGGATATTATACTTAGATTATATAGATTTTATTTTATTCCCTAAGCGTTAGCGAAATCTATTACTCGTGATATTTATTTCTATATGTCTACACGATATCTCCAGATCGAATTTAGCAATAGTGACTCACGCTTCATATCTATATGAAGAACACTGAGATTTCTTTGTTTGAATTTTTTTTTCACGACTGTGAATCAAACAGGATTTTCCGGACATTTGCCATCTTTCAGTGAAACAAAAATTCCAAAAAGTACCACTACGTTTCGAGTTCTGCAATCTGATCTCTTTTTCAGGTAATAACTAACCTAATATATAATTACAAACTAGGTTAAATTGAACAAATCATACCAAAGCGTTGTGACATGTCTAATTTAGGGATCACAACCGCCATTTTGTGTGTCAACTTCACTAACTCATGCACTTAATAATAACTATATACACAACACCAACCGTTGACACATTGACCTGAAGAATATATCAGATTGCAGATCTCGAAACGTAGTGTTACTGATTTTTTGCTTCACTGAAAGGTTTTAGTATGGTGCACGCCATGGGATTTGGTTGAGAATTACAGAGTACATTATAGGTTATATGGGTAAGCATTAAAAGTAATAGATTAAATAAATTTGTATACAAATTATGAACACTCATAAAAGAATTTTTAATATGTCACATATTAACGCGAGTAGGAGAATAATAAAAAAGTGTGAATTTATAATGAGGCAAGATGTCTTGAGAATTATTTCACCTATAGACTAGAAACTTCGCATAAAAGCTTCTTTTGTAAATAAGCAAGAATGAGTTGTGTGGAGACCCATTTCCCACCTTGGAATTTGCCTGATTAACACCATCATGAGAGCCTAACACTCAATAGGCTGAAAAAATTTCTGTTTGTTTACGGGGCTTGTAAATATATCTTTGCTATTTCATTGTCTGTAGTTCTTTTTATCAGCCAATAATGAAATGAGTTGAAGCTTTAAATGTTTTATTGGACCTCAGCGAAGCCTGTTACGGGACACATAGTGTGGGTCTCCTACCTTATCAAAAAATAAAAGTATATAGAGAAAGAGCAACTACACTGAAACAGACGTTGTTGAAACCTCATATTTAAAACAGGAACTTTGTGCTACTGCAAAAGGTACAACAGCCGCGTGGAGACTTGGCTGTTTAATAATGTATGAAAGGGGTAACCTACCTGTAAATGTTTCTTTTGAAAGGAAAATCTTTACAACAGAGTAAATAGTTCTTTACTCAAATTAGAATGATTTTTTTAAAGTATAATTGTCCTAATGAAGGGGAGAATGTTTTCTTAAAAGGAAAATCGTCTTCTACGAATGATGTTTTTATAATAAAATCTGTAACATTGCTAGTTAATTTAAATTATCAAGCACTAACTATATCTTACCAGGTATTTTACATTCTTTTTGTTAAGTGTTTAACAGTGAATATCAAAGTTAAAATCCATCAATAATTCGATAGCCTTTTTTTTAATTCAAACTATAGATTTGACACTACACCTTCCTAGCTGTAAAAGGTTATAGTGATATATGATAATAACACTTAGGTTTAAATTAAAATTAATTAAAAGCTATCCATCATTCTTCTTTCTTGAATGTGTAAGAATCAAATGTACAAATATGAAATCGTTCAATAGCTAGGCTACACGTCCTTCTTGAGCATTATTATCGAATTTATTGTAAATTTTCGAAATTACATAAATTGATTAAAACGAAAATATTACGTAACATATACATTATTACTACCACAGTACTCCGATATAAATATTATATCATGAAAGACAGAAAGGTTAAGGAAGACAAACTTCTTAATACTTGAGAGTTCCAAGTGTTAAATAAACTTTCCTCACACTAAAGTTGCTAAATTCATAATCCAAGTTTAGAATATTTATCCTAGTTGAGAAAATGTGTTTTGTTGTACTGTTAATATGTTTATAGTTTATATTTATGTTTATACTATAGCGATACGACTTAGGTTTATGATTAAGTTAAACTGGAGAAATTTAATGTATTCGATCTATTTTGTTTTAATTTATTTTCTTCGCTAACGCTCAGCATGTGACTCATATGCCTGGAAGAATGTAATTTCTTGTCTGTGTTTCTGTCGTCACGTCATCACGAAGACAAGCTGACCTATATACTTGAAATTTTGTATGATGCCTTATTTATATATTAGCACCATTCAGTTTGACAAAACACTTTTAAATGGGTCTTATAGAAATCAGTAATGATCAACAGAAAATAACAGAATAAACAAATTTTGAAACAAGCTGGGTACAACTGTATAAGATTTTAACAAGTAATACAATAACAAATGTAGAATATTCATCTAGTAAAGCTAAAATACAATAGAGTAAACGTTTAGGTTAGTAAAAAGTTCTAATTACTGTGCTATCTTGTGTTACAGGACTTCGCAACCTTACTGAAACTTAATTATTCAACACAGCTATTAATCCTAAATTAATGAAAAAACTTGCATGTAAGGGATATCTCACCCATCATAAATGAGACGAATGGATTAAGATGGTGTTTTTATTCAAGCCACTATCTCATCAAGTGAATTGTTACCTACAGGCTTTTCGCGTAGTAACCATAACTACCGTGTGGCTTCTGGCTTAAATCTTCAAGTCGGATCTTAATGCCTCGCAATTTTATTTATTCAAGGGCGGTAATTATCTATTTTACGATATTAGGTACATTTTATTTATGCATAATTGTGTTTACGTTAATATACATTTAAATGCTGAAAAATATAGTACACTTATCTCAATCCGTTTTATTACGAGCCTTGCTTGAAACTGGACTGAAACTCTGCCTAAAACTCGTATAAATAGGTAGATTTTCCTGCCTCCAGGTAAGGAAACTTCATTCCTTGGCGACCCATACTTGGAGTAGTGACCCATTCTGTGTAATATTGAAGTGACTCTCAAGAATCTACTCATATCATCGTTAGCGCACGTCTTGGCGTTCGCGAAGCGCGTTTCAGTGATTCAAACTGTAAACACTCTTAGGTCTCATTAATTTTATTTATTTTTTGTCAAGTGTGTTATGTTTAAAAAAATTCTTTCTCTATATTTAATATTCAATTACATGAAAAACATAAAACCAATATTTAAGACTTTTATTGTTTTGTGAGGCCTTTCGATAGCGAGGCTATGTGTGTGAAGAAGATAGCCTCGCTATCGAAAGGCCTCATAAAACAATAAAAGTCTTAAATATTGGATTTATGTTTATCATGTAATTTAACAGTGACCAATGTAAGCTCCATCAACAACATATTTAATATTGTCTAAATAAACCATTCCCTTAAATTGTTCTTTTTAATATGATATATTTAACTGTATAACCAGTGTTTATTTAAACTAATGTTAAATTAGTTTTTGACGATAACAGGATTGTAGATTAAACAGGAGTTTTCCGGAAATTTTCTTTACATTGACAAACAACGTGGTTATTCCGTTTCCTAACTTATTCGTCTTAGAACGCTTTGGTATAATTTGTTTTTTTTTTACCTAGATATAGTTTAGTGTTAGATTATTATGTTTTGATTCGTGAATTATGCATGTCACTACGTTCTAATATATTTTTTTTTATTTTAACCTAGATCGAAATTGAAATTATGTTAGGTTATTTACTCACCTGAATAAGATATCAGATTGGAAATCGCAAAAAGTAGTGTTACAGATGTCTTGTATCACTGTACGATGGATAATATTTGGAAATATTCTGCTTCTTCAACATGAAATATAACGGACATTTATGTAAACTATATATTTATTGAATTAATTTAAATACTAAATTTGTTGGTTATCAGTAATCTATATGAATTCAAAGCCTTGTAATAATGGCCCAGTCTAATAATACATTTTTGAGGAGAGCCAAGCAGTTGTTACCATTAAAAATAAAACCAAAAAGCGAATAAAGTTTTTAATTAAGTTGGTACTAAAAGGACCCTTGGGCTGCTTCCAGAGTGATACGATATTATGGAAAGTATAGACGCTGCCTTCGGTCGAGAGGAAAGATAAAGGACAATGTTTTTGTCATCTTATCTGACATGAATGGAAGGCTAGTTCTTCTCTCCCCTTTTTCAGACAAAGCAGAAAAGGAAGACCAGGATATTTCCTCATGTTTAGGCGTAACGTTAAGGATGCACAACCCACTACAACGGTAATCTTCAAGAACAAACTAAGCTTGTGGACCATTCCGACTCAAAAAATGTTTCAATATTTTCAGTTAGAGATTCCACCAATATTGTTTTACCCATATTTAAGTGATACGTTTGCTCTGGCTGTACAATAGGCTGTAGAATAGGTTCTACTGGCCAGGTGTTAACAAGCCAGGAGTGATCCCTTCTGTTATAGGTCAATATATATATCTATGATTTATATACGACTTTATAACTTTAACATAGATGTAATTTTATAATGTGGTATGCTTGTAATTTATTAAGAAAATGTTGTTTGGAAAAGTGTTTAGCAATTCAAACTTAAGGCAAATACATGTAATATGTTGGGTATTGCGTGTTGTTTACAGATACCATTAAGATTCTTTTTTAGTTTAAACCTAATCTGGGCAGACACAAATAATTAATTATAAATCCAATGTAACATATATAGACCATTTCAAAGTCTTTTGAAGCTTGATGGGGTATTGGCAGTTATATACTAACTGTTAAATAGTAGTTAGGTACTTTTTAATCTGACACAACCATAATATATAGTAACAAAAACAAACAATATTTTATTTTCATTCTTACAGCTACCTCGGCTTATATTTTCGTAAACTATCTTGAGTACAATAACATATTCTTCTGACCCTACAGTTCTCATAATACCTACTATCTTGCAGGAAAATAAAACCCGCTAAACCTTAAAAGATTATTATCTCTCCTGTAGAAAGCTGTTTTCTCGTAACTTTCTTTACCTTCCTATAACTTTGGTAACTTGCTTTTTCTACCAACTGATACTTCTAGAATAAATAATAACATATAATAACTAATAAAAGAAAGACACCGTTGGTGAAACCCGAAAGAACCTGATATGTTTATAGCAACTACTTTAAATTTATGTGACCTTATTGAATGTACAGTAATTACAAAAAACTCTAATATAACAGTTTGATAGGAAAAAATACAGTAATTTTTAATGGTAGATATATTAAATCATACTAAAACCTAACAATTAGCAAATTTTACTACTATTCTGCTAATGGAATATCAGGTTTACGATAAAAGAGGTTTTATTTATCAAAATGATTTGTTAATTGTATTTGTTACAATCAAGTTCCCAACTTTCAACACACTAAACAATCACTTCCATAATGTACTTACGTCCATGTTTTAAGCATGAGGACGTAAGTAACGGAAAATCCTTTTTACCTGAGCCATACTCTTAGAGTAGAAGCGATTATGTATACTTGACAATACAGCACAGTAATCGTCTGCTACGTAGCCTTCTATCAAACTACACAGCTTCAGAATATTTCAGCACAAACACAATTCTATATTCAGCATACGACAGTTAAGTAAATATTATTGTCTAAGTTTACCACAAACAAGAGTTTGGATTGGATTGCATGGAACATACTGAAATGTTCATAACCGACATCGAACGTATTGAAACAATAAATATACTTAGTATATAAGTATACAACAAGTACTGTGTTATATTATAAAAAGTTAATCTATTAAATACATAAGCAAAGGAATGACGATAGTTTTACAACATATTTCAGTAAACGAGTGAAATGAAAGATGTTAATATCCAATACACCATTATCGTAGAGCAAGTATAACAGTCCCATTCATTGTATTATTCGAATATATTTATGCACAATCGTACAGCTGATGAGAAAATGAGAACACCTATTCATGAGATCTACACTGGATGGCTGCTGGGAAATCAGACAGACGTGTTTTAATTTGTTTGAAAACTCAATATAATAACAACAGTGTATCTTTCTACAGATCAAAATAACATAAATATTACAATGTATTCACAGTTGTGTAACAATAATAAAGTCAAGGGAATACAAATCCTGGCATTATATGGTCTTGGTTAAGTAATGTTGTTTTGAATCAGATATCAAAACACATACGCCCATCAAAGTATTACGATGCATAAATATTTAACTGAATTAAAGTTATTCAATCCTGGAACCCGTCTCAGTGGCATAGCATTACATGTTTTCGAATATTATTTTTTTACTTGAGGAAAATAAATAACGACTCTACATTATGTTTACGTTTTTAACAACATTCGCTGACCGTTAAAACTATATTATATTCATACATTAGAGTTGTTAATGGACCTTGGTCTGTATGTATGTTAGTACTATATTTTCATGCATATCAGCAAGAATATATTAATATATTAATTAGTTTAGAATAAGACCATCATGTCTGTATTATATTTAATCTGTTAAAGGTTTACAACTCATATGCATATCAGGGGGGAGGTCTAATTATATAAGGAATGAAGGAAACATTTATTTTTATCATTTATTATAGATTAAATATAATTTATGGGAAATTATAGGAGACTAATTTATTTTTACAACTCTAGTAATTAAATTCGAATATTTTTATTTTATATAAACGTAGTGCTTTTAAAAACTCAGGTACTTTACTCAAATTCGTCCATATCTTATGGTAATATAGAGTTTAGTTTAAAGAGAAATATACTGAAATATTAGCATTTCGATTGTAAAGACAGTGAAATGAATTATTTTATATGTGACAGTAGAAACTGCTTTAATTCTGAGTTAAGGTTTTCAACATTTCAGAAGCTGAAAAAATATTAAGTTTCATTTTATTAGCACTGTGAATACCAAACATTAGTCAGTCAATACTCGATCTACTCCATATATACGTTACTTGTTATTTTAAAATTATTGACTTTATTGAATAAATTAAATTATCGTATTATTAGAGATCGACATTTAAGAATTAATTTTTAAGCCGGATGGATTGCAAATTTTTCATTATTATTAACTTTAAATTATTCGTTAGTATAACTATGATAAACAATCGATTACAAACTTTTAAGACCAGCTACCGATAGTAAACAATTGATATACTGATGGCGAGAGAAAAGAAGAGACCTGGCCCATGCCGGCGCACAGCTGTGTACTAGTGTGTTGCCGCGCGGTAATTTCAGGCGCTTCGCCCTACAGCCAACCCTGCGAATTGATTATCATAGCAATGGAACAGTGAAACAATAATGGAATTACGAAACAAGGCGCGGCAACATACTAGTAGTAGCGCCTGCAAGTTTCAGATAGGCCAGAATCCAGGTCTCTTCTTTTCTCTCGCGATCAGTATAGGATATTTTATTTCTCTAAATTTCATAAAAAATAATAATATTGAACAGAACTCTTATTTGAAAAAAAGAAAGGAACTTTTCATCCGAATACGAGCAAATCATGTGTGAGCATCCAGTTCACAAATCCATGTGCCGTCAACGTAGTGTACAGTGAATTCTTTTCGGCATTTAAATTTTTTGAGCCATGTTGTAATTTTACAAATGAAAAATAAAGAAATTCGCTAAAACATATAATAATTTTACAACTTCTAACTTTTACACATGCAATCCTCGCATTCTATGGAAAAAAGAATATCAGTGTTTGCATCCTATTGGTATAGAATCCTTCTCAGTACAACAGTGTCATATTTTGCTAAAATCTTTATATGGGCTATAGTCCATATAAGAAGCCTTATAAGAAGATAAGAAATTATCTTTATTAGAGACAGCTTCTACCTTTCAGTTGTAACACTTGTTACAATATCTTACATTTTAAGTTTCGTGTCTAATTGGATAGTTCATATTTAATCTATTTTTACATAATCATATTACCTTAAAGCCTCATTGGGTTTAAAATAATATGTGTAGCTACTAGAATTACAGGTGGGAGAAAACAATTACAAAAATCGTATGCCTTACAAAATATAGCATATTACAGACACATCACTATCACAAATCTTCTTATCAGACCACATTTAAATCCTCTAACAATTTGATTTATTAATAGCTAATCTCGTATTAGTAATAACGTAAAGCATTATCGGGCACAAATATGACAAGATATCTGCTTTGTAATCTGACGATTAATTAAATGTATTGCACATGTTATTTATTATCAGCCTTGTCATATTGTTTCATCCTTGCTACCTTTTCTTTCGTTCCATTAGCTTATTTTAGAACGCTGAAGCAGAAAACAGAAACGGAGTGATATCACAGTAGTAATGCGATGATATTCAAAATTTAAGTACCTATTTCTCTTTGGAACTTAACATAAAAATTACGCAACTTAGTATGGAACTGGATAATTATATTTATGTTTTAATTTTTTAATTAACTTACACTTATTAGCGTGATAAGAACAATTAAAACAACAATTCTGTATATGTTAATAATAACCAAAGTCATACTGGAAGATATAATGACAATCTATAAATACATTTTTCAAATTTTAAATAAGCCAAAAATTCGGTTAACCGTAATAGTTTTCGTCAGTAACATGGCACCACCAAACGCCAACACTGCGAAGACACCGTCACGTAACATATACCCTATGTGTATGTATGACCACAGCAAGCAGCATGGATTAACAGTGGTGTTAGCAAGCAGCATGAATGCACACTGACGACAGCAATCATCATGCATCCACAATGAAGACAGCAAGCAGCGTACATCCACAGTGACGAGAGAAAGCAGTAACGATAGATAGTGACGTCAGCATTAAGCTGAGTCAATAGGCGCGAACAAGGCCGATCTAGTCTGAAATGTGGTTAAACACGGAATCCCTCAAGTTCAGAAAGACAATATTCTGAGTGGCGTTACGAATCAATCGTTTGACTCACGTTTGTACACATATATTTCTGTTGAATGATTCTAAGCTTTGTGATAGATCCCGAAAATTAATGAAGTCCATTAATAATTTACTATTAGTAGCTATGCTTACTTTAAAAAACTAGAAAACTTCCAACGCCAAACAATCATTGCAAAGATAGTAAAAACGTTTTTTAATAAATCTATGAACTACTAATTTGTTTTTTAATCAACCCACCGCAAAATTGATTAACTTTAATAGTATTATTTATAGCTTGGTGGAGTCTAAATCTAATTACAGCACAGTTAATCTTAATTCCTATTCCAGTTAATTACTAGTTTCGTCCTGACTAGTTTTAAAAAACTATTAAAAAGAAATTGATTACATATTTTCTAGCTAAAGAATCCGAAGTGCAATCTAATCCTGGAAGAAAATTTTTCGATCTGATGATTATAATGATAACCTTTACAAAGGTTATAATTATAAGGCTAATTCCATTAAGCCTTATCTTACACATTTACTTATAATATTAATTACTTAAAAACTAATTTTAATATAGATGTTGGGGAAGAAAATTCAAAACAATTAATTTAATTTTAAAAGTTAAACTAAATTTAACAATGTACGACGAGATATGGAACCACAATAGATGCTGTGTGTACATGATATTTAGCAAGATTTATTCTAGAAGTTTTATTTCTTGTTTATGTTATCATAAACATATAACCAAACTTTCAGAATACAATGACCATGAAAATTAATTAATAATTGCAGAAATACAAGATTGTACGAAAAATAATACTGGCCAAACTATAGAAATAAATACAAACTATGATAATGAAAATTAATAAATGTTTATCACTGTAATATTTAGAAGACAGTGATCATTGTAATAAATGAATTGTAAAAATTGTGTATAAAATTAATAGGAAATAAAAATAATTTTATTATGTTAAAGAATTGAGTGTCTCGTATTATTTTAAAATATTACAAAGAACCATGCAATAATTAGCAAAAGTACTTTTTCAATATACATATTCACACCCTATTAAAGAAAATAATCACTTCTGACAGTCAGACTGCCTTTCCAATTTTATTACTATGGAAATATTTTTATGGAAACAGAAACGATGAAAAATGAACGAAAACAAACAAATTTCTTAAATAAAAGAAAGATCAATGAATAAATAATCATTAATTACTTATGTGATTTTAATCTTCTGTGAATAGTTCTATACGAATTTTATATTAAGTTAAACATAACTATTAATGCAGAATCTATATTACATGCTAAAAAGCCTTTTACGGCATAAGGAATGCTCCACACTGCAACATCACGTGATGTCGATTTAAAGCAGTGTTTATAAGTGCTCAAACCATTATCACCAGCAAATGTTACACTTCATGCTCCACGCTTTATGCAAAAAGTACGATAATGCAATTTTTTTACTTTCTGCACATTGAATAATTCTTTCATGAGTCAATAAAATTGATAAATATAAAAAAACACATTAATAAAATTGTATTATTTCACATATAAAAAGAATTTTGCTAAAATTTCCAAAAGTATCATCAGATAAATTGTTCTTTTCAAACAAAATACAAAATGAACAGCAAGCTCCTGCAAAATAAAAAGCAGAAAGTTATTGTTTGTGTTCAGTGTATTTACATACATAAATCACATAGTACATCTTTATACATATTTAAATTACAAAAACTTAACAAAATTTATAATATATTAGAAAACCTCCATTAAAATAAAAATTTATCATTGCTATAGATCTTAAATTAATAATGATATGCTTGACGTGTTATGTTTACATTGTTTGGTATTCCTTTATCATTATAATTTAATATATACACAATAACCTAACAAGGAAAAACACAAAGCCGAAGGTAATATTATCTGAATAAAATGTAATTCTACATACATATGATATTGTTGCGAAAGTTTGGAAAGTTGTTTGGATATTTCATTCTCAATAACATAAACCCTAGAGGATGGATTTGGACGAAACTTGCTATGAGAGTAATTAATATATCAGAATAAATAACTAGCATATATATATTCCAAAATACTACTTAAATATTAAAATATAAATAACTATAACTAAATATTTACTGCAACGATCGGGTTTATTTTGGACAGCTGATAAGTAAAAAACACATAATGTCAGTAATATACGTTGCATTCGTATGGACTTATATTAACTTACATTGTATGACGCAATTAGTAATGAATAATAGTATTATCCAACTTAAATTATTGATTGAAAAAGTAGCAAATTTCAGACAATTAATTAATTTTAAAATTTAAATAATGAACAAAATTGTGAAGGAGTATACGTTGGACACCTGATTTTGGTTTCCTTAGACAATGTGGGACAGCATATTTACAGTAACGAAAACTAAAAGCTAAAGGAATGAAAACGGAGGGACTGGTCATTCGTATGATAAAACTATTCTCTCAGTGACTATAATATTTGGAAACAAGGTCCTGCAATAAATCCAGGAGTATACCAAATGTAATGTAATTCTTATGACAAAACATCGTTAAGGGAGCAAAAACCATTCGCTCTGTGACTATAATATGTGGAAACAAGGTCCACCAATAAGTCCAGGAGTATACCAAATGTAATGTAATTCTTATGACAAAACATCGTTGAGGGGGCAAAAACCATTTGCTCCCAGACTATAATTATGTGGAAACAAGTTCCTACAGTGAGTCCAAGAGTAATTCAATTTTTAAGACGAAACACTGTTTAGGGGGCAAGAATCATTCGCTCTGTGTCTATAATAATATGTGGAAAAAAGTTCCTACAATGAGTCTAGGAGTATACAAAATGTAATGTAATTCTTATGGCAAACATTTTGGAGGGGTGAAAGCCATTTGCTCTGTAATTGTAATATGTGAAAATAAGTTCCTGCAGTGAGTCCAGGAGTATACCAAGTGTAATGCAATTCTTAAGACAAACCATCGTTGAGGGGGAAACGAGTCCAATTTTTACTGATGAGGGATACGATACTGATTATGTTTATAAATATTTATATAATTCCAACACTGAACCAATGAGATAGAATAAAATAGTGAACACGGATTGTAAATCAAGAAAAATTTATTGGAGTAGGCTTATAGATAATCAATCCGTATGTATCTTCATGTAGATGTTGTCCACATGTTATCTGAAAAGCCGTTTGAGGTGGGGATGAAAGATTTAGCACAAATGTGTGTCTATTAAATTGTAAGGCATAGCATCATGTAAGTATTTTTCATTCCACCATTTATGTCAGAAGTGGAATACAAGCGAAGAAGTAGACATATGTTAACCGTAGTGGGTTTCTCAGTCCAAAGACTTTACTATATATACCTGTAACTTTAGCCAAAGTATTGTATTTGAAAATAATCTTTTTTTTACAACCAAGAATTGCTTTTATATTTATTACCAAAGCTCTGATAAACGATGAAACGCACGAACAAATCAAAATAAATCAAATATTTATTTATTTTGACGTAATTTCAACCTCAATTTCAACTAATTTTTCATTCATGAAAAAGGCTCACTGGAGAAGCTGAAAATGTTCACTTCTCTATGATTCTTCTCTCTAAAATATATCTAGAACGAACTGAATTATAGAATATATTTTTCTTTTTTTAATGTCACTCCATCCTATTAGCGAATAGCTTTGGTAAGGACATTGTTCCTAATCCATTGGTCTTATGGATAATAATAATGGATATTGGAGAATAGCATGATAATAAACTTATAAACAAACTGAATAAAATCATATGAAATGTTAATATGTGATATAATAACAATGTATCCTAACTATGGACTGAGATACATTAATTACGTGGTTTCACGTAATCTGAGCTTTTTTAAAGCATATTTTATTTGCAAGAGTATATAAGAAACATTTAGCAAGATGATAAATACAAAATATAACAATACAACTAATGGTGAAAATCAATATATACTAACCGGATCAGCAAATGATTTTAAAATTTTAACAAATATTACATATTATATTATATATTAAATGTAAGATATTATAATATTTTTTCACGGCGTTTTTATGAAGTAACTAGGGTTACACCAGGTTGAATTTCGTCAGAATGGATGTTTTGGAGTTTTTAGTAAAATATCTCATTGTTTTAATTTATACAAAATATAATATTATGTACAACACATAAAGTATTATAACACATTTATTTCTGTACAAAATCAGTAATAGAATTTCACTCGTCATACATTTATACGCAAATACTATTAATTGAAATTGGTTCAAACCAAGTATATCGTAATAAGAGTTAACTTTAAACGCTGATATATACAGGCTACATCTTTCATTTAATACTAACCTGTTAAGACTCTTCTACAGGTTCTACTTCTAGTGGAACCTCAACGATTACTATTTATATAAGGTTTCTTTCATGTAAGCGTCAAGCGAACTTGCACTTTAAGTTGTAAAAGGTATCTCTAGGAATTTTAAAATGTTGATACGGTTAATATAATTCTTTAACTTCACAAACAAATAAGAATATATAATGCCACATTTATAAGTATAATTGAATATTGAATAAGACGAGATTAAAATAAAATTGCTTGATAAACATATTTGCATTACCATAATGCCCTAGTTACACAAGCACAATTTTATATGGTATATTAAAAATTAAATATAATTTCGAAAGAAATTAGATGCGGAATAGGGCCAAGTGTTGATGAAACGGTTGTTTGATACTCCATTTTAATCATACGGAAAAGTAGCTCAATGCTATCATTGTACTATTGAAAAATGTGCTTTGAAAATAAATTCATATTTAAAATCGCAAAAATACTCTAAAGATTTTAAGCCAAAATCTATTCATAAGATATGATTATATACTGAAATCTGCATAAAATTTAAGTATTATTTTTTTACCTCTAATAAGAATTTATTAAATCCGTGTTTTATTACTTAAACGGTAAAATAATCTTGTATACAATTCAAATAACATTACCAATTCCTCATTTCTCAAAAAAATATTTAATTTTAGAAAAGATTTTAAGTCTGTAAAACAGTTATACTAGATCGCTATTAAATATTATGTTATTGCGACAGAACTTTGCAGTACTTAGCAATTTCTTCTTGAGATTACATAACTAACCACGCAGAGATCAATCGATTTCCAACCAAGGCTCAGCCAACCATTTCACCAATGTGAACGAGGGACTTTAAAATATAACCTGTTCCTTGTAAGGACCTTCAGTTTCAAATTTCGGCATCCTAGTCCTATATATAAGGAACCCATTATAAAACCGTCTCTGTCATAAGATAACCACTTTGTCTAGCACAACTGTTAACTAGCTTACCTCAATTAGGAAGTTCTTGCATACTTTAAACATTAAACTCAAACATATTTATGTGCAAGAGAGTTCAAATATGAAAAATCTCCTTTGTTATACTTTAGGTAATTGAAGGCAGGTTACATGTTTTTCGATCCATTATTTGTTTTACATCCACAGCGCTAAAGTGTATTGGCCGAAACTTATAAAATACGTATATGTATGATCGTAGATTTGTTGACCCTAGGATATTTCTATACATCTGTTGCCTGCAACAACTTATTTATCTTCAAGAACATACATTTGTACTTCATACTTTGTTTACATCACAATAGTTTTTTATATGAAAAATTAACTTACTTTTTGTTGAGAAAATAAAATATTTAAAGAAGCAAAATATCTAACAGCTTCAACATTTATCTAGCTCGGTATTATTTTTTGAATAATATACTCTTTAGCCTTATTTTCATAACATTTCATGGTTACTTGTTTAAGCTATAATTTTAGAGTTGCTAAAAATTTAAGAATAGAGGAGTAAGCTATACCGCAGTGCCCGAGATCAACTGTATATGTATAAATGTATGTAAAACATCACCGTATTCCACGTCAAGCAAGTGAAAGGAAAGCAATAACTTGGCCGGAGGCAATCTGTCTTTGTTGGCGTATACACGAGATCGCCCTCAGACTGAACGCAATATCTGAGGTCAAAGGTGTCCTGTTGGGTTAGAGATAACCATGTTCAATAATATGGCAATATACTTGGAAAGGTTTTACAAAACGAATAAAACTAAGACGACTGAAAGCATTTTAACCAGTAATTAAATTTGTTTCCAAATTACTCAATTTATACCTATCGCTACAACACACTGAATAAGGTTTTCTTAACAGTGATAATAATTAATAGCATCCAATTTGTCTTTACTTTAGACTGCACTGTTATTAGTGTCATCGAACTATTTCCCTGCACTTTACTAAAGCTACATAATACATCATGTAATCAAGAATTTATAAAAGTGTTTCCCTAATTTGAAACACGTTTTAGAAATTAGGGTTTTAATCACACTTCATGAATTCTCGTTAGAATGCTCCATAATAATTTCAAAATATATATAAAAGAAAGAAATTTTGCTTAAAACTCTGAGTTCATTCGAATAATCTATGATTGTATGATAAGATATATCTGTATTTCTGCAAACATCTATTTTTAGTATACAAATGCATGCAAATGGTATTTTTAGGAGATAACATCTACAAATTTCAAATTTGGTAGACGATGTAAAACTACTACTTTTTATGAGGACTAAAATTTGTTTAGATATATTCAATATAGCCTACAAAATGCTATAAATGAGTTGTAACTTTGTTTGGTATGAAAGTTTTAACCTATGTACCGTAAGCAAAGCGATCAGGTCTTGTTTTGGAATGGTTTCCTATAAATCATAAATATTAAAGTCGTATTGAAAAGACTGCTGTAGAATACACTCCTTCTCCAATTACGACGTAGAAAGCAAATGCTTTCCATTTATATGTTGTAATAGAAATAAATATTATAAAATCTTTTTTTAACTGTTAGATCATTTTCAAAATATTTATAAATAAACATTCTTTAGATCGATATAATAAAAATGGAATTTATATCAAAACGCAATTACACACAAAAACAAGGTATAAATCTGTAAGAAAATATAGAGACTAAAGGACACTTATAACAAAACCTTCAACATTTCAAATAAACCTCAAAGCCGTTTATTTTTCAAATTAAAACATTTTATTCAATAAATGAATAGCACGATAACATTATCACAAAGCGAAGAACAAAAAGTAAAAGAATAAATCAATACAAAAGTGTTAGAGTAATAATAAATGTAGAATTAAACTTTAAGAGTTTAAAGGAGCATTTATAAAATCTAAACTCTTAGAAATACAGTTAAAAAGTGTAAGATCTGTAAATATTCTAAATAATAGATTTAGTTTCTTCTAAACTAGGCACAGAAGATGAAGAAAACATAGGAGTAGTTGTTATTAAAACATCTTAGCAGTGCAAACGATATAGATTCCAATGGAAGAAATATAAATATCTATAATATTATGAGTAGATATTCACTTTTTATAGTGAATGACTTTCAGTAGAGAAAATTTATCACTGAGGTAAAATTATTTTAACTTTGTTAGGTACTCGTCGTAAATTATTTGTGCAGTAACATTGCAATGCACATGCATTGAGGTAATGAAGTTGGTTCGTTTCATTGTCATCACCTTTGTTTCATCAACACTGGGTTCATTAATAAGGTACTTTTCAAGTTTGTAATAATTGAGATAGTTTCGAACTTCATGATTTTTAAAACTCTGAATTATTACGTGAGGGTATACACATAATGAAATTTCTTCAACAAATCTTTAAAATAACGTTTTCTGTTTTATTTCATAGAGTGGTTTTTACTTAGGATTAAACAAACTGATTAATTAGAATTTATTGAAGGGGCTGATGGTATAGTGAATGATGTTATTCCTCTTTCCCTCAATTTTTGTTTCTTTAGCTTTTGTGAATAAGCCGTCCCTCAGTGTCGAAAGAATCTATTGGATTTTTATCCAAGTTCAACATTTGCGTATAATATTCAGTTGGACGTATAATGATATACAATACTTACCTTAATTTTATTGAGAATCTTACTACAGGAAACAAGTCTACTTCCTACGCCTATATTCCATTTCGAGTTTAAGGGGTGGAGTAAAACATTCATAATTTCCGGCTTTGCCTTACTCGACACATACACACACACTGTTAAAACTGTCCCAACTTACTAACAATCTTTATGATTGGTTTAATTCACTAAGAGTATATGTGTGCCTTTTAAGATGGCTAACTGGTTCGTTGTCTTTGTCGGAATCCTGGTTATTCGTTTTTCAAAGGGATGTATATATGCTAACTTATAAACTACTGTATATGATATAGCGTAACAATCCATTGATATATTATTACTTTATTTATTATGTATATCATCAGTATGTTATTTCACATCAATAGAAAACAGGTCTACCATTTTCTGTAAAATTGTAGTGTGCGGTGTATTGCTTTGTGATTCTACTTCGTACGTTTCCTTAAATTTTGTTTAAGGAGCTAATGGTTTAGCTTATTATGTTATTCCTCTTTACCTCAATTTTAGTTTCTTTGGCTTCTGTAAATACGCCGTCCGATAATGTCTAAAGAAATTAATTTCCAGTTATATACAAACACATTCTCATATGAATATGTGACTCAAAAAGGTGTAAAATTACTTCCTAAAAGTAAATATATTGTCTTCAAATATATAAGGAGTATTTGTGGGTGGTATTTTGGAATTTAAATACAGTATGCATATGTTTGATTCTTATACTTACTAATGAACATGCCAAATTCGTCAACGTGACTGTAGAACGATATATAAGTCTGTAAATTGCAGTACTGATCCTTAGAGACTCGTGCGTGTGTCACCGAGTGCATGCAAACTGATAACCTTCAGCGTGTGTGGAACAGGAATGAATTTAGATTGAATGATTACAAAACCACGAGCAGACTATGAATACAAGCAAGCTTTGAGCAGAGAAAAACATCATCTTTTATTTTTATTTACAGCACATATCGTTAAGTAATTGTCGAAAAATTTCATATTCTTATATTATTTACATATTTGACTATACAAAACACTGTTTTTATAAACCCTATAACTTTAAAATCAAAATGGTGGAAGCAAGACATCTGTAAAATTCGAAACTATTACAAATAAAATAAACTTTTATTTTAAAGAAACGTACAAAACTAACAACTAATTCTCAGTCACTCTTAATGTGCTTCATACTTTTCATACTTTATGGTCGCACTGATACTGGTTGGTGGTCAAATAATGATTTGATTACATAAGTTTAAACTAATATTCCACAGTTTTTCGTTTGAAATTGGTTTTGTATTCTATAATACTTCTCTACAATAATATCTAAAATAGCCCCAAAGAAGTAGTAATATTTGGAAATAATTTATTATGAAATAGGTTAACTACTTTTATGCATATTAAAAAGCTTCTAATATTTTGGTTTTTAGAGGGATATTTCTTACAAAAAATATATCGTTTTTAATAAATTTTTATCAGTTTAATGTTCTTGTTTGTTTGATTTAACTATCGCATTATATTGGCGGTATAAAATTTTGTTATAGGCCGACATTTTAAACGACATAGTTATAAATAGTATTTGATGGTATGTTAGAAGCATGTACTAGTTTGAATATATGATTAATTATTAATAGACGTACATAATTTAAAAGTTCCCCAAGCATTATGCAGAAACGACGCAGGGTTTATAATAAATATAGGATGTATAATGGACTGCCTAATGACTTTATTAACTAAGACTGCGTTCCGAAAACGCATTAACAGATATGATATGAAACATGATAAATGATATATTCTTCCAAATTATAAACTCCTCCTTCAATGAGGTCTCTATACGGATCTATACTTTGGTAAGCACTGGCTCTATCAAGAGGAAAGGCAAAATCGATCTTAATATACATCTGATTTTAATACTACACATTCTATACTTTGGCAGTTGGAATGCTCAAAATTGCTGGTTAAGAGCGAGAACGGTATAATAATATATTTCATAAGCAGGCTGCTGAGAAAGAGCTGTAGTCCCAATGGAGAGAAACTTCAAATTGTTGAATTATTAACCATAACAGTACCGCCTCATAATAAAGATCCTTGAAAGACACACTAGAAAGTTACCACCCCAAATAATGTTATTGTCAGGCTACTCTGTCTCCACACATGAGGTTAAGGCACTAAGACCGGCTTCAACATATTATATAGTTACAAGGCCAAGTCGAGGTGGTGGGAACGACCGGAGTGCTACCCCCACCACCAGGTCGTTACGTCACATTATCCGTCTGTCATCCGACTCTTCACGTGTTGATTACAACTGCCTGATTATAAGAGTGGGATTCAACTATTAATAAGTTGTCCGCAACCCTAAATTTTTGATTAAAGGTTTACAAAATATGTTTGTCACTTTAAATCTAACATAAAACGAATATATAACCTAATTTTATAAAAATACGATTCTTAAAAATGTTCTTTACTAAGTACGACATTTAATTTCAATCAACTTCAAAAGCTAAAAAATTATATATTAACAATCGGTGGCCGATTGATTGAAGCATATTGATCGGACGGATCTTGTGACGTCATAGTATCAAGAACCCTGTTTTTATTATATTCTAGTCTTGACTGTCGTCACTAATTGGAAACTGTACATAAGCGTATGGTTAAGCAAAACAAAAGCAGCTCATGCCAAAAATAACTTTGAGAGACAACTTTATTGCTATAACCATTCAAATACTAGAAAACTTTCGAATTCACTGCGACGACCAAAGCAAGCTATACATTATTATTATTGAACAGCTTCGTCACGGATATAAATATTAACACATAAACGTTTGCACGTGAAGGTAAACAAATTTGTGAATATAACAACCGTCTGATAGTATATAGTAGGCTCTTTATTGTGTAAAATTAAATATATTAAATATAATACCAGCTAATAAGTTGATAACATTGTTTAGTTTAAAAAATAACATATTTTTATGAGAAAATCGATATTATGGACTGTAGGAAGGAGATTTTTAATTATATTAACATAATGTTAATAATAAAAAAATCATTTTATTCGACTATTATCTTGTTTGGAACAAAATGCTATATATTTATGAACAATTTACATGTTATCAATTAAATGTTTGTATCTGAATTAAAATTGTTTCAAATTGTACTTAAACATGCCGAATATTATTAAAAATATAAACAAGTAATTAACCACTAAGTGGCATAAGCATCCTCTACTTGATATACTTTTTTTAAAATTATAGCACACGTGATATTTAGCTTTCAAATAGTTGTGCCGGATAAGGGTAATATAGAAGCTATAAGCAAATTTACTTAACTATATTGAAATATTGTAAAGTAATGCCATATACATATATGTCAGAAAACACAAATTTAATATGACATCGAACAAGTAGTGTTGTACTTTATTAACATATTTAAGTTATTAAATTTCTAAAAAATTAATTAAAATTATCTTGCGCCATTCCACTAGGTAAATCATTTACAATTGTTCTGTAATGGACGTGCTCCAAATAAAAGTGCGTCAGCCTTCACTTTAATATTAAGCTGGTTTAATGGATAAATGACGTGCATTAGTCACTTCACAATTACTAGCCCCTTTTCATCCCTTTAATGAGCAGTAAGCCTTAATATTCCTTTGTTTGTAAAGCCGGTATGCACCGTAAATTTGGTATAAACACTATGTTTTATAGATTTGGCAGTAAAGTAATGAAAAACATATACTTCGGTGTAATAGTAATAAATTAAAGGTTGTGAGAAGATAACAAGATAAAGATACTCTTGTGTGAAGATAACAAGATAAAGATTTTGTTTAAGAAAAGTACCGCAATTCTGACAATTTTCATAAAATGAGGAAAGCTAAAGAAAGGCAAACAATTATTTATAAACCAAATTTCTTTGGAAATGTTACAGTACTTACTGTATCCCATCCTTATAAAACTATTTCATACTTCTAGAAATATTTTTATGCGCTATCTTCTCACATTAAAGGATTAATTAAAACTTAAAACTTACTAAATCTCTGCAAAAAGATAAAAATGTACAATTTTTGTATATATCTCTAAAAGTTTCAATGATAGATAGAGTTTTTAAGATTTTGCTTTCAATTAATTTAAGTTTCTTTTTATAAAACGTTTTACGTTTTGTACGTCCGACGAAGTTTTGTGATATACGTCTTTGGAAGGGGTATGTTAACTCTATAAAAATGTCAAAAATATTAAAACTGTTAATACATATATTAATTGTACTATGAAAAATTCAATATTAACTGTTAGAAAGTTGTATAAAATAACTTACGCCTATTTTTTTAGTTTGAATATAAATTAGATTAAACCGATCTCCAGGCGGATCCTAAAGACAAATTTCGTCAATTTATAGCACAAAAAGTGGCAGTAATATTATCCAAAATGTTTATACCTTGTTAATTCAATGTCAAAACTATTTTAGAACATTATAAACAACTTTCTATTACACATTATTGGTCCTAAAATAATAATTGTTCCTGATATTTATCATAACACAGGATTTTGCATCGAGGATTAAAATTGGCGCAATACTTTGAAACGGATAGATGTGTGATTTTGCTTGTAGTTTGTAAATTTAATCAAATATAGAAATAACCACCTTTCGTCCCTAATCGTATAAGTCAAAACTCATTCAGCATAATTTTTCACCGTGCAGTTGTTATGGATAATCCTTATTGCTTTCTGTTTATAAAATGCACAATATAAAACTAAGATGTTTGAGTAATTCCAGATGAAGCATTGTTTCTGTATATTTCCTGATGTAATAGTATACGAATGATGTTACCGAATTAGAACACGTACTATGAGACCATTTAATGAAGCAGAAACCCCAACGTAAAAAAGAGCTGTCGTGTGATTGGACTGTTCGTACTTAATATTCAGCAGAAGAAAGTAACCTGTCGTATAAAATGATAACTCATTAGCATAATGTAAAAGTCATTAAAGATGCCATTTGGCATGCATTACTCATTGAGAAAATCAATTGTCTCAAAGTGCAATAATACTCTATAATTTACAAACTATTCGGTTAAATGGATTGTATGCATTCAGTGATTACTTGACAGGATTAAGTTTAATAAAATTAATAAATGCATTTATGAACATAAGTGTTAGCTAACACAACAATTTAGGTAATTGTGTATCTGCATTATAGCAATTAAAGCAACAATTTAAAGGAAGCAAATTACTGATAATTCTTTTAGTAAATTGAATTCCTTACATTTACCATATTTTTATATATTTAGAAAAGTCTTCTTTAAATTTGATGTAATATATATATAATGATAAAAACAATTATCATAAACTTAAAAAAATATTAGGCAATTCACAGAAAAACTGTTAAAATGAATCGTTACTTTGGGCTGTATATCATGATAGCATGAACTGAGAATTAGGGGGAGAAAGAGAAGCACAGTAGGCCCATTCTCATGCATTATTTATTTGCCTTCACAACCGAGCTCTGTGCTAGCAGACATACTGGACTTAACACTCCAGGCCTTTCGCTTATGACATTGTGTTTGGTTTGTACGAACTCTGCAACACGTTACTTTAAGGATGTGAAGAAATTCTTTAATGGAAATAAGATGCATACACATTTACAGTTCTCTAAGAAATGTGCATATGTTATAAAGTGTTGAAATCAATAGAATTTTACTGATTACAGTAAACGTGTGTTTTAATAAAAACGTAATTTCTATATAAGTAAGTATTACTTTTAATATTCAAGAGAAAAATAGTTCATAAGTATAAGTATGGGTTTACGTGATAACAATAGCATATAACTCTACCCAATTTTTATTAGTTAAATATTAACCGATTTCCAACTTTAAATTGTAAGTATTCACTTTATAAATTAGGACAGCATTAATTTACGTTTTATTTACCTATGTTAAAACTAAATATAAAAATACGAAAAAATTTAAATTTCGCTATTTCCGATAACATTATGTTATTAAATCTAATATAAACTTTAAGCCATTAATAATAATCATTTATATAATCAATAGTTTAATTTAATTTAATGGGATAGAAATTTCTTGCACAGTAACTGGTTTCACCACTAAAATTTGTATCCAGTGAGAAATGCAATTTATTGACGTAATATTGAATGTCCTGAATAATTTATATTTAAAGGCTAGAAAATAAAATATATTATTGTTTAAAAACTCTGTTTTATAAAGCAACTACGGAACAGTTTTATTTTTGATACACGATGATATTTTAATAATAGTGAATCTTTTTTTGCGTTATCTAGGTTATATGTAATTTATTGATTTTTTACTAATTGAAAAAATATATTACAAATTATACGAATAGCCTAAATATGCAGTATTTCATTAACTCTATTACATCTAGAATTGTAAATTTTTCATGCATTCAATTACCTTTTTAAAGTTTTATGTAATACTCATATAATATTATATTTTCGGAGATTTATTGCTACATTTTATTAAACAGTAAGGTTTCGATTCATCCAAATTACATTAAGAAGTATTGATGAGACAAATAAGCTATTTAATGCTTATTTCATTTACTGCAAGTGTTGTACATTTTTTCAAAAGAGGTAATTTTAATTTCCTCGCTATTCCATTTAGTTCTTACCTATTTTTTTCCTTTCATTTTCCATTGTGTTTATAGTGTGTGTAAAAATTAACGTTTAATAACAAACTTAGAGTATAAATCAGACTATAAATAATATACGGTAACCGTATAAATACTCGTACTGTTGCTTCATCTCAGAATAGTACAACATTTTTTGGTTAAGAATGTGTAGCTCTTATGAAATTTTGTAAAATCCTGTAAAATATATGCCTTAGTACTAATTAGCAGTCATAAGACTATTAATATAAGAAATATTATTTTAAATGCGTTTGAACCGTTTAACATGAACTACGTGAATATATGTTAACACAATTTCATCTATAAAATTATTAATGCCACCTCCGGTAATGCCATTGGTAATGAGTTAATACAGTAAGTAAGTATTGAGGTCTGTGCTGTTACACTTATAGATTAACCACATACATTAATTGCAAAATATGTCCATAAGGTACTACTAGAACGAAAATCAGCTGTGAAAGGGCTATCGATATAAAATGTTAATAGGTATCCATCTTTTGAACCTGGTATAGGAAGAACAGATCGGTTGGTTTTATAGGCATTATACGCAGAGTTTTTAATACTTCAGATAAAGTAGGCAAACATTATCTTTGTTGGTTCATCCTTATTCTTGTTGGATTGTGTAACTTCAGATAAATAAATTAACGAAAGTTATTCCTCTTCGTTCTTCCCAGATTATTTTATTTCACATGGACTTACTAGATGTTATCCCTGTTTGTACTTCTAAGATTGTGGACTCTTGCGATAAGAAAGTTTAAAAATGCCATCCTTGTTGGTTCTTACCACAGTGTGCAACTCTTCAGATTGAGTAATCAGTTAGTATCCCTGTTGGTTCTTCCAGACTTTAATTTTTTTAACTTAGTTATAACAAATTTTAAATAAAATTAAGTGTAGTCGCTAGTAACCACGGAGGTGGCGAATTTATAATTTTAAACGAAGGATGTCACTCTAAATAACTAAGAAATCATGTTTTAATAAATATGTAATAACCAGGTTTTCTATTGACTGACACTTTACGGTTTTATTGAGTGTGATAGTGACCAAAAATATAATATCATTATTCACTTGTTTTCATAATGAAATATTGGACAAGTATTGAACTGTTGTTGCAGGAATTACTGGCTTTATAGTGGCTTAATTTATATCTTATTATTGTATCTTTACGTATCTTGCAGTTTTATTAGGATACAAAAAATAAACCCTGAATGAGGCAAACTGAATAAATTACATTGTACTTAGACACGAGTAAGTACTGTAAGTTATTACATGATTAAATAATGTTACAACATTTGAATAGAATAATTTGTATTCCTAAGAAACCTATCAATATTAGTGTTTATTGTATTTGTGGCGTAAATCAGTTCAAAATTTTAGTAATTCACTATAAAGTTCGGTGAGTGTTTCATTGTTGACATAAAATTTGTATGTTAGCAGCATTAATATTGAGATAGATGACACCTTTAAAAAACTACTACATTATGTATTATAAAAATTCATCTGCTAAAGAAAGGTTTAAATCAAAATTATTATTGATTTTCATTCGACAGTATTAAAAGCTTGCTGGGTTGTTGTAACACATGTGCTAGGTAAGATTTGCGTGTTTCTATCGGCTTAATTATGGAAATGTAGTCAAGTAAATAAAAGCAAGGCCATGGTGTTTCCCACAATCTGATAGCTTTACAACCACGATTTTACCAGGTTTTAGGTAGTTTTAAGCAGTTGCTAATTACTTTATAATGTTTCAATTCCACATCGACTGAACTTTTAGAGTAAAACTTCTTTTGACCTAAGACTTTATAAGTTTTAGTTTGTCTTTTATATAATACTAGCTGTTACCCGCAGCATCGCACGCAATATTTGGAACCGAATTCGTTATACTACTTAGTAAAATCAATTATGATGTAACATGATGGGAGTCCTATAGAAATTTTAAAACTTAAGTAGGCATACATCAGGTAGATATTATTTACGATCATGGTAAATAGTATCGGAGTAATATAACTATTATATCATGTTTGGCACGTGTAGGAGCATTTCTGGTTCTAATTAATTATATACATTACGTCACGACTGAATCTGCCACGTTATCCCGATGAAGAAAACACAAATCTCGGCACACACAGGTCTCGGAGACTTACTTCGTTCAAAAAGCGTATATTTCAAGTCCTTGTCATATATTTCAGGTCTAAGATCTTTCCAGTACCATAGTAGAATTTGCATTGTTGTTCTGAAGAAATATATATATATATATATATATATATATATATTACGTAGGATCGAGATGCCTACTTCGGTTAAATAGTGCCTACTACGAGTAAATTCACTTACCTACTATATGACAGTTTAGCTTGCCATATTGCCTCGATCAAAATACTATACACGTTTGATTATCTCTTTCTCGGAAATCTATTTTGGTCAAAATCGTGTTGACATAGTTGAGTTTGCCTTGTCCTGATGAAGAAAATACACACATAAGTAGGACTGAAAAGCCTATTACGACCTAGCGGGAAGTCTTACCTTTTTCTTATGTACTTTCGGTATAAGAGGAAAATCCTTATTAAGGTTATGCTACATTGCAAAGTAATCGTTATTACAGTTTTGCGTTACACTTTTTTTAGACTGTACCTAGGGAAAGAATGAATCGTTGAGGCATTTTATTATTCATTTCTCTGTTTTTTCATAAGCCATTGTTAAAATGTAACATCATAATGTCAAGGAAGCCCATCAGTTTAAAGTTACTTATGCGAAAACATCTATAACTTTGTTCATTAAGGTTGGTTTTATAACAGTATTTAATGCATTAGATGATTTTAATTTGTCACTGGCGCAATCTGGAGTAAAATTTATATATTAATGTTTTATTTACTATCTGCATTACACTACCGATTAAGCACTGTTTACTTAGATAAAATTTAAATGTAAACAGATGTTTCAGAAAGTTTGTCAACTTATAGCTGTCAAAGGCTGTTTAGTGCCAGTTTAATTTGTGTTATGAAACGTAAAAACTAAAATTTTTTCTGAATTCCAAAATATTCCAGGTAAATTTTCTTAACGTTTTCTTCATAAAAACCTTCCTCGGATTTCAATGGATATTTTACAAAAAGAATTAACCGAATTGGTCCAGCCGTTCTCGACATTTGTGCTTACCAACATATTTTGCGATTCATTTTTATTTATAAGATATTTTACATTATACAGGCGTATACATGAATAAGGACAGGTAAAACCATGTATGTGGTTGAGAATGAATTGATATTTAACTGTAAAACTATTTATAGATCATTCCTATAGTAGGTAAAGTCTTCAGGCTTTTCATAATTACCGTTGAAATATTAATACAAGTTCTTTATTATTTTTACCTACTTAGTGCACTAAGTATAAATTATAGTATGACAAGAGAGTATCAATATGCTTCAGGCAGCCCACTTATAGCATAACATTGGGTAATTAGTTTGTACAGGCAGCTATGAGAACAATAATTTCATGGTTTCTGTTGTTACCAAACAACGAAACCAACGAGCTATAGAAAGAAATTCAATCCCTTTTAGATCACATGAACCACAGATTGGAACATTTAACTTCGTGACATGTTCGGCCTATTTTGGCTTTATTGCCTTGCTTGGCTGGTGATATAACCATTTGGTTGTGTTCTGTTAACTCCCCTCACGGTTACTGCATACTTGTTTACTCGTTCAGCTGCATACTGTGGTTACGGGTTACATTTGCTTGGTAACTATCAAACATTCTAAACATAATATGTACCTCTGTATGGTTGTCGTAATCATTATGCGGTTCATTTTCATTCATTGGAATTATTAAATTATTATATCATATTGTATTAGATTATCCTTAAGAACCTTTTTTGTGTTTTATAAATATTTATAAAACAAATTATTTTTATATAAAGATTTAAGTAAATAATTTATTGTAAAACATATTAAAAATATTTCTTGTGGTTAAATGTATGATTCTCAGTAAAAACTAGAATATTACATGACCTGCTGTATTATAACCATGTGAAACTCATTTGAAAACCAATAAATGTTTAAAAATCACGTCTGATTTAACTTAAAAAAAGTCATTTTACTAAAAAAATTATGTATACTAACTTATCAACGCCCAGGAAACAGCAATAAATATAGAAATATGCAATTTGGCACATGGATTTATCTAGTAGGGCAGAGGAATTTTCTATCCGACCCCAGGACTCCTTCTCACTGGGCTCTGAGGTTGGAAACATTTTCATAAGAAATGCATTGGTGGAATCACATAAATCAAAGGAACCAGTTATATGAAATATACAGTATATTTCACTATGTACTATGCAAACATGCAATAAAGATTGCAATGTTCGATGAGAAGTACGAGTATATGCACATATTTGTCAAAGGTTTTATCGTTGATCATTGATAACTATAATATTTAATATATAAAACCTGTTTGCTTCAAAATCCAGATCAATTTTGAATTTCCTACTACGGTTTGAACACACTGCTTTTTTTACTTATAGATTTTACTCATGCAATATAAAAAACACTGGTTAATGTGATAATGGGATATCAAAATGCGGAAATTAAAATGCAGATAAGAAAAGAACAAGTACGATACCTGTTATTGTGGAACTAATAAAAATGAAGAAAACTTTCTGTTTGACATTCTGAATATGTTAATCCTGATGACAATTATTATAGTCATTCATTTCAAACATTTACTAATCCATCATATCTTCAAATTCTAATGCCTTACTGTAATTTTAAACTATATATATAAGTCGAAACAGTGTCTAAAAACTTGCTTTTATAAAAAAACTACAAAACATACTTCCGAATTTGTAGAAAAGTGATGAAATCTTTCGTCAACAATTAAACCATGCCGTATATGAACTTGATTTTAAATCGTCATGAATCAGGTGGAATACATTCTGTGCGAGTTAATAGCAGCTTAGTTATGGAAATTTAGTCAAGCAAATCGCTAATAGCTATGGAAACGTGATACAATCTGATAGCTTCTCGACCACAGTTTGACAGATTAAACTTAGTATTATACACTTCAACATATCGTTGCCTAATAACTTAATGCCACATAGCGTTAGTACTTCACAAAATACAAATGAACTTGATGTATTGTTGCAACTTTATCAAAACGCTTATTTGATTCACAGTATTCTGACTCTTTAAGAAATAAACTAAACGTTTTATAACATTTTAGTAATAATGGAATTATGAAATATGTTTTCTAAAAAGTTTTAGATTATATAAATTAAATTTCAAACAATATTTAAAATCCACAACTAACACTCCTTATGACTGTTTGATTATTTCTCAAGAGAAATTTCTCTATCAGTAAGTGTTCAAACAATTCAAATAGGCATTCGGTTCCTGAGCTATGATGAGTCATTGCTCGGATTAAATTTCATACGATATAACTTCAAAAAAGTTTTAACGCAACAATACTGCATTGAACGTCGAAAGTATTCATGGCATTTTAAAAGTTTGTGTACCAAAATAAGATAGTTTAAGATAACCAAACGATATTTTTGAATTAAAAAAGGGATATAGTTTTTAATCAGGAAACCCTTTCGTAGGTACTACAGAACATATCTTATCTTTCCTATATTATTGTTTACTTTCTTTTTGTAGGTAAATGAAAAAATATGGTAATAGATTTTCAGGCTGAAACATATGTTAACCTTCAGTTCATCTCTACGTAGACAATGTTCGCCTAGTTCATTTTATATGCTGAACAAAACAAATAAAAAATAAACTATTAATTGGTTATATACACATATTTCTTTGTATATTAGGAAGTACATAAAATTATATTCATAACTTCATTCATAATGTGAAAAAGCTAATACTGTAGTAAACTCTGTAGGTCTACGCAATATTAAAAACTAAATTGCACTGTTTCAAGACTTATTTGAAGCGTTTTAGTAACATATACTTTTACTTGTATTGATATGAATTGTATTAGATGGTGGAAGTTCCACTTTTATGCAATTTATACTATGAAAATTAACTGTACCATTATCAATACACAAAAAAACATTATTTTAACTTTAATAAAACCGGTAGCTCATGATTTTTGCATGAAATATTCCATATTTACAAAAATTTTACTGTAAAAGAAAAACAGATATAGAGGCAAAAGGAATATCCGCCACTGAGATTATTATCTCATTGTCTGCTGTTGTCTTCAACGAGGTGGGTGGGGTGGGAGGTGAGTAATAAAATCAGGTGAAGACAGAATAGCCAACTGCTTAATAATTGAATGTTAGTTAGCAAGGACTATAAAACTTCAAATTATTTGTGTTCAACTTCCAGATAGTTAACTGTCAACTGCCCAATACTTCTTTACAGCTGTAATATTATAGAATTGGAATTTTGTTCGTGCAACATATCATAATATGTTGAAGAAGAATCTCGTTTTGGGGTGATTGTAATTATTTAATAGCGTTGTCACTGGAATTCCCGGTTTGCACGACAAACTACAGTCATTATTTCAGGGAATGACAACACTATAGAGTATTGATAAAATCATGTTACATACACAGGTGTATTATATGTACCTTTTTTAAATATTTAATTTTTTATGTTCACTTGTTAGTCAGTTATTGTATTGGATTTCATTATGACATATCAGTCTTAAACACCACCTTAATTAGTACATGAATAAATTACTAAATAATTATAATGGATTGAATCCTACTTATAGGCACACTAGAATTTTAATTTTTAATAAAATACCTTTGATTGCTATCGTTTATGCTTTCTATTGATCCTTACAGACAGCAAAAATGTCAAAGCCGAATTTGTACAGTATTTATTATTAAATAAAATGATTAGAACTAAAAGAAATAAGAAAATTTTATTTGAATTTAATACTAAAAAAAATCCTTGGTCTTGCAAAATTATTTGAGAGTGATTTGAAACCTATAATTTGATAAAAGTAAACATTCAAACAAGGAAGAAGTACGCCATACCACTTCTTGGGAAACAGGCTTCGCTGAGAATCAATGCAAAACTTTAAGTCTGTAGCTCGCTTCCCTATTGACAGGCAATCAGAAAAACAGACAATCATAAGTGAAAAACATTTTTACATCCTCCAGACAAATGAAAGAGAAATTGCGTCAGCCTACTGAGTGATATTTTCAAACTCCATGGATCATAGAACATCATATAATTTATAAATATCTATAGAGAAATTAGGTTTTATACATAATTTCAAGTCAATAGGTTAGTTTGTTCTCGAGTTATAAATCGCACACACAGAGAAACTGAAATAACTTAAATATTTTTTGTTGGTATTGTAACAGCGATTAAATAGTATTTATAATACATTATATTTTATAAACTTGTCACTGGTGACATTTTTAATAAAAGAATACGTAACATTTTTTCCTGAGTAATCTGCATTGTACTACCAAAAATTTCTAAATTTTAAATGTAAACAAATGTTTCTACCTCTTAAGTGAGTTTTAGCTGACCGTGCCTACAGTTTTTTACTGTCAGTTACTTTTGGATTATGTATATAGTAGATAATATAAATCTTTTCATATTTCTAAAACATTCCGGGACAATTTTCTTTCCATAAAAGCCATCGAACCTTAACGAATATCACAAAAAGAATCAATCGAACTTGCCCAGCTCTTCCCGAGATTTGTGCCTAGCAGCATATTTAGCGATTAATTAAAATTTTTATTATTCACAGTATTGTGTCTGAGACATTATCTTGTAAAGTGACCCAAGCGTATTATAGGTCATAAGAAAATCTGCTGTTTGAAAATGATGTCTTGAGCCACCCTTAAGAATAATACGTCATAGATAATGTTGTTTACTTGACTCTTGCGAATGAAAATTCGAAACTAATGAAACATTAAAAGTCCTTTAATAGGGAATCTAGCAAAAATTACGTGAATATATAGTAGATATACTCGAATAGATCCCCTTAGGTTGCCTTTTGTGACAAAGAATCTATACACATATACAGAGATACAGTTAGTAGTAACGTTTTCTTTGATTTAACGTATTCAAAGGAAGATAATAATTTATGAACTTAATTTTTATCAAGATATTTATTATTCACTGTTGGTGAAAAGAAAAATGGCACAGTTATAATATGCTACACCGTTTTAATCCTAGGACATAAATAGGGACGTAGCTTATACAGAATCTAAATTTATAAACTTAAACGCCTGACAACCTCTTGTATTATTTGACATCCTGACTGATAATTAGTTATGCTTTAGTTTTTTTAAATAACAAATTAACACTATTAATATGTAGGTGGATTAATATTATGTAGATTCACAGGCTATATATATATATATATATATATATATATATATATATATATATATATATATATATATATATATATTTCTGTACAGTACTATCTATAGTCTTTTGTAGATTCAAAGAGTATTTTTGGAAATAAATTAATAAAGCTTTATTTCCTTATAATAAAAGTCAGTAAGGCCCATGAAATATTAAGCTTGTAAATTTAATAGGAGATACAAGAGGGTTTTATAATAACGTTTTAAACTTCAAAATAAATTATTTTCATTATTTTACCTTGTTTAAGAGATTGTATACTTTGTAACTTCACGGACCTGTCACAAATATTTTTTATAGTTACTTAATGAAATAAGGATCCTTTCTGATACATTAGGATAAATTATATTTCACAATCAAATCGGGAGGTTATTATAATTAGGTAAATTGAAACAAAATAATCACTTCAACGAACCAATTTATTTATTAGCTTGTTATTTTCTTTTGGTAAAGATAACTTAATATAAATATTAACTTCGTTGAATTAGCATTATTATCCCAATTGATAAGCAAATAATTGTCATAACTGTTCATGCTAAAAAATATGTTTCATTACCTTTAGCTGTGTAAAATGTACATTAGAATCAGTGATCCGTAAAATAAATTCTACCTTAGAGCTCTTTTAACTTAGCTTCAAAGAAACTTCAATAATCGTTCGATAAATACGTAGTTTAATAAATATAATAGTAATGTTTTATCTTCAAAATAACCGTAAGAAAATCCATACTCTCATACTTCTCCAAATGGGTTTAATGAATCTCTGTGTGCTTAGTTACATTATAAGAAAACCAGATTCATATTGTTTTATAATTTAATATATATTAACTCTCATTGCAAAAAACTCATTTTTAATTCAATTACACTGTATTTTAGGAAAAATTAGCATATTATGTTCAACCGCAAATCACATTTAATATCATACACAATAGTTTAAAAGTTAATATGGTAGGTATAGTAGCAAAAGGATGTGTAATGTAATGTACAGCAGTTAATAAACATTCGTAATTGTTAGTTATATAACAAGTTATCATTAGACAGTAAACGACCTAAATTAAACAGAGACCGAGGCATGCTCGTTTGTGGCTCATTAGTTGGAGCTGCCTCTTGACTACATGATTTGTGAAGTGCCGCATTATAACCAGAAATATATAGTACAGAGCGACAGATGTCTAATTGCTCTTCTCATAGTCCCTCACTTGAAAATTTAACTCAAATAATAAAGAAAACAAAATTAAATATTTTATTATAATTATTAAAGTATTTTGGGTTTCTCTACAGTGAATAATTTTGCCTTGATAATATTTTTCTTTACCAGTAATTATAATAACAGTTTCTTTTGAGGTAAAATTCTACTAAATTTATTATTTTCATTTAGTGCAATATAAATTTCTGTGAAAAAGTACGGATTTTAGTTATATAAAATTTTATATTTTCTGAATTACTTTATGATTTGGTTTATTAACAGCAATAATAATATCCAAGTATTTGATGTAAGATATAGAGAGAGACCAATTGATCTTAAAGTGCTAAACATTATTTAACAAATATATGATAAAAACAGACTAATTTTTATTGAGTTATAACAATAAAATATAATTTTTGGTAATTTATCAATTATTACTATTACCGGCAGTTGCCGGTAGCTCCGCTAAAAAATTTTGTAGGTTTGCACCTGTATGAGCAAACTTACGGCTCAAGTTCATTATATTTCCAAAGCCAAATACGCCAAAATGTGTATGTTTATAGTCATTGTAATTTAATTTATTATAAGTATTGTTTGTTCCATATTTTATTTTTTCATGCTTCCTGATACAAGAAATGCATATATGACAGTTCAGTTCAGAAAATGAGTTTCATACCTGTCTTTAAATTAATGGTAAAAGTTTGATAATAGCTATGACTTAAATTTCTAACCCTTAAATTGCAATTTTACAGTAAAAAGTACATTAAAAATGAGAATTTTTAAGTAATTGTTTGTTATTCATCTGATAAATATTTTTAAAACTTTAGAACACTTAGAGATGGGATTTGTAGTTTAGTTCAAAATCACAGTTCCGTGAACTTCCGTGTATCGTCGTTATTGTCGATTGCTTCAAAGAGAGTCTTCGGGGTCGAATTCTAACCTTATTTTGTTTTAAGACATTTTTAGGTAGATAAGTACTTACCTCATCACTAAAATCGAAAAAATGCGCGGAATGTAATCGTTACTCCTTAGAGAATTTACGCACTATAAATGGAAAATAATTTATAATAGTGGTTAAATGCGATTATACTATAAGTAGATTATTTACTAATATTTATTACTAACGTATTATAAAAACAAGTTTTACGTAATATATAAATGGCGTGTTGTCAACAAATTGTCATTCCTCAGTTTTCACTTTAATAATAGGTCTATGAATCCATAAATTCCGTCCATTACCATTACCAGTTTCTTGCATAAATGACGCTCCTTCCAAAGTTATACACCTTTATAATGTCCGTGTAAATAAGTGTTTGAGTTTTGTTACTCTGCATTTAAAAATTAAATGTTTTTTTAAATATTTTTATTCTTATTTTAATTTAAAAAGAATTATTATAGAGATTGTTCAGTAATAGCCTAATACACTAAGATATAAAAGAATGGGATAGTAAATAAGGTTATTGGATTTGTCATGATAATCGTATCACACATGTTAAACAACTTTAAAATTCATCATATTTATAATCGTAATAGTCTTGTTTAATTTATCAAGAAAGATTGATTCACTAAAGAACTTTCCACGCCGGAACACGAACTCTGTTACTTTTAGTGATTCAATTAATTTATATTATGCTGTTGTATTTACTCATGTGATTAAAAATTCTCAGTGGACAGCCTTGAAAATATTATCTATATCATTATATTTTCAGCGAAACATATCTAATTTAAGATAAATTGGGCGAAACTCAGGTAACCCTTTCCACCCCTTAGCAAATCTGAATAAACGAGGTAAAAGAGAAAAATTTATAGTAATAAGTTACAAAATATTTTGTTAAAATTTATTTTACAATACGTATTCCTTTTACATCCATATACCACTCCGCACTCTTGTAGCTGATGTTGCAACTGGACGGTCCGCCATGTCAACCGAGAACCGATCATGTGGTTAAGTGAGGGCTTACATCACTGAGCCTATTGCTATTACGCAATGAAGCCAGCCCTCATAATGTTTGCTTTTGTGAGCTGTACTGCCACCACAATGCTTGAATAAGTGTCTGGTGACTTTAGTGCCCACACACCGGAGCTATAATTCTCAGAATTTTAAAGGCTAAACAGAAATAAAATATTAAGGGTTTTCACCTGTTTCTCGGGCAAGAGAGAGTTAAGTTTTTCCACTTCCTGTAAAAGTCCTACGTAAGGATTAAGAGAAGGATGGATGATATGATGAGGTAAGATAATAAGAATTAGAACCATGACACATTCCGCTATGGCAGCATGAACAGATTAAAATTGTAATGGTTTAACAGTCTGCTGATGGTATAATTTTTAATTTTAATGCTATTTTTCAAATGAATCTTAAAAATGTATTTATTGCTTATTCCTTAGCTTAATGATTGAAGACGTACATTTTTGCATCTTCCATGTCATATTTATAAACATAACCACTACAATGGCAAAGCTTCGACCATCTTTATTTTTTAGACATAGTTGTGGACACCTTGATATATTTTCTAATACACAATCAACTCAAAGTATAAAATAAAAAAACAGTTTAGTATTCAGGAATTCCAAATGAGAATTCCTAATTATGAAAACTACTAATTATTAAACCATATATGCCGTCTTATAAAAAGTAAAACAGCTAATACTTTTACCTAGTTTTTCAAATTTATACTAAAATGTGAAATCTATTAGCAATAAATCTCAATTTGCCTGTGCCACTTAGTAACAAACTCGAGTGAAGAGACGTACAAATGGCGGCGGTAACTCAAGTTGACATTACAGTCCTCCGACGTCACGTCGCTGTCACGTGATATGGCCAAATCATCCTGTAAACTAATAGCCCTTATCTTTTACAGTCATTATCACAAAGTGTACCATTTATTCTAAGTATCAAAGATCTATGTCCATTGAAACTGTCCTTACTTATTACAAAATTGATTTTCTAGGTTTGCTAAAAGTGTCAATGCCAGTCAACGAGTCTAAAGCCTACACTTAATAATAACTCAAATACTTGTATTATGTATTGTAATATGATCTAATAACGTTTAATATTTATTGTTTTTATGATGTAGTGTAAATTTCATGTATGCCTAAGCTTAAAATATGTTTTGTATTTACTCCCGCTGATGTGTCCACGACCAAACATAATACTTAGTTACGTATTACAACAAACAGTGAAAATATAAAGTTGTTATTTTTAGTATTTTATTACATTTAATTGTTCGCTAATTTCAAATAACTTTTTGTTGGTATTGTAACATGAGTGAGCACAATAGCTTTGCAGTTACCGCTATTAGTTACCATTAATTGTCTCTAAATTATATGGTATTTATTTGGTAATGTGTCATTATTTACCTGTACACTTTTATTAACGGTGATTTGTAACTGTGAAGTACACCACTGAAACTTCTTTGTAGTTATTACCAATAAAAAGTATATATATATATATATATATATATATATATATATATATATATATATATATATATATAACTGTATAAAATTATATACTTTTTCCGATATTTTAATAAGTTATATAATCAGATATGTTCTGAAATTAAGGTGGTTTTGATTCTATAACATAAAATATAACTATAAATAACAGAAATAGAATGAATTATTATGTGACTTTATAATATTACTGAATACACAAGAGGCCAGGCTTCAAAGATGCTGATTCAAAATCCATAGTTGAACATGCAACTGCATTTAACTAGTCTATGTAGAAATAAAGTTTTCTGTGAAATGTCAAATATAGACATGAAATATTTCTCAAGATATCTTACAACATGATACATTCACTTTTAGTCTATTATTAAATTCTACGCACGTAGTCACTGTAATGTTTGATGTATTGGGTTAATTACACGACATTTAATAATATGTCATGTAATTATATCTCTCATAAGTATATGTGTTTCTTTACACATTTATGTATCATGCTTTTTATCAATGCCTTCATGGTTGTCGATAAGACTAATGTAAAAAATATTCGCTAACGTTAATGGATTTGTACTTTAATCTAACTAAGTGTTCCTCAAAGTGAAGCTTCATTCAAAATGTAAAATCAGTAAAGCAGTGTTTTTTAGATCATGTGCAGAGAGAAAGAATTGACAGAAAAGAACAAGTTCCTGCACCAACATCTCCATAGGCAGAAACAAATAGTATATAAAGTTGACCCTTTTAATCCAGAGCTGATATTACATCCTGCTGTTCTCTAAACACAATTTAGGGTATTGGATACTGTTCCATTCATCAAAAGAAGGTAAATTCTAAATGCAACTAATTGTCTGTCTTATTACTAAAATATATATTCAATTACCTAACAATAACTTACTGTATGTCTGTGTTAAAAAATTAATGTTGCATTACCATATCTATTGTACAACCTTTTTTTGTTTAAAGGTAGTAGGACGTTTGGAGTTTTTAAAGGTTATATATATATAAAAAATAATAAGATTAAGAAACTTTTTAGTGAATAATAAAGCTTACCAAGCCAAAAACATTTTGATACCTATATAGTAAAAGTATGGACATATTTTTAATTGGTTTTAATTAACGGTTTAGTGATGGTGTAAGTACGTAAAAAATTAAAGATTTGCTTGTGACAACAAAAGTGATGGGCATGAACCTGTAGCTTTTTAACATGAGGCTATGTTGTCTTTGTTTTATTTATACTAATTGAAAAAACCTGACATAATGTTATACGAGTATTGTGCAGGTATCATGTTACTCGTACTACAGTAAATTGAATAATTCATCAAATACGAGTTTATTTTATCAGAGTAGAATCTTGGATGAAGACACTCTCTCAAGGAAAACCCTACTCTTAGAATCGAGTCTCAGACAAATATTTGTTTTGGAGCCAATTGAACGCACTCTGAAGCGTTTGAACCTTAGATCAGATTCAATCAATTTGATTTTCCATTAAGTTTACTCTCGAACCATACATTCAATATTAAACGGTTTCTATCTCAACGCCTATTTTTCCCTGATTCCGACCTGAGTCATTGTATTTATTAGTTTGTCTTTGCATAATGTAACATAGTAACAACAAACAAAATTATAGGGAATTGGAGTGCCTCATAATAAACACTGACTTAACTGTGTGTAATATGGAACGTGTAATAAAGCAGTTCGCTATTTAAATATTACAAGCAAAAACATAGCGTTACAATATTGTAACTCACTGATAATATATGAATATGACTAATAAATAACTTAAATTTTTTTCTATAGTTTTCATTGTCTCCTACTTTTAATATGTATATAAGTATATATGTATGTATATATATATATATATATATATATATTATATATATATATATATATATATATATATTAATGTCTATATTTTCTTTTAATAGCATTTGAAATCTAATGCTGTTACAGATTTGACTCCTGATATCTGAAGTCATGTTCGACTGAAAAGGTAAAACAAGTTGACGAATAGATTAAGGCAGGAGAACAAATTTCCAGAATGTCTTTATTAAAGAAAATCTACGTCTATCAAACTCATCAATAACCCCCCCCCCTCAATAATGCACTCTTCTATGTTGGGTGCACTTATTATTGTGCGCTAAAAAGTTCCTATAGATGTGATGACCTAAAGGTCCTATCCTAAGCTACTGAATATTAGATTGGAATAAGTGGATTCAAACTTCTTTACATTTTCTGGGCTTCTTTTAGATGGAAAGCACGTGAACCATATGTTATTAAGTTCTAATTCCAAGAGATGAGGTAATATTTTTATATTTATACCTCTCCACTATATTGACGCGGTGTGCACGGAACATAGATTCTACATAACATCATAAACACATGTACAAACATACCTGAAATAATTTTTAAATACAGCATTTTTATAAAATGTTATACAAAAGCAGTCGTTGAAAATTATATTGTTAAGATGTCCAAAATAGAAGCCTATATATCATATTCATTTTTCAACCGCAAAACATGGCGCTTGGTATAATATGCTTATTCGTGAACTATAACCAAGAAATAAAAATAAAATTAATTAAAAAAGTGCATTACGTCATAAATATTAAAGTAGTAGGCTAACTGAGTTAAGGTGTAAGAAAACGTTTTTGATTTTATACAATTTTGATAAATATGAATGTTAAAGTAACAATGTTTAGTACCTAAAATGTATATTTCTTTTTAAATAATATCTACCCTTTAATTAATCCCTAATTTTTTTGTCGGATTTATATGTATTGAAACTTTTTTGAATTAAATGAAAAATATGTTAAACAAATACAAAAGATATATGAAGCATGCTTATCAGTTTACCACATATTTTGATACATTTAAAGTATATCACTTTTGAAATAAATGTTCAAATAAAATTTTCAATTTATTTAAAGTTTAAAATAATAAGATTCTTCATATTTCATGTTATTAATTTACCAAAGCTCTTTAAAAAAATCCGAAATTACTTATATAAAACATCGTTTAATATGTAAACTTTTTGTATCTTACATTATATTTCTGGAATATTAAGGTAATTCTATCAATCTTAGGGGACGTGAGAAAATTTGGAGAGAACCCCCTTGTGTTATAAGGAGCAATTAGCTTCGGATGCATATCATTATTTGAGTCACATTGAAATCCTCAACAGTCTTTTCACTCAGAATTCTCGGACCATGATAGCCACCGATTCAACGATAACTATTATTTGCACTAATGCGACATAGTTATTTTTTGGAGCTTTTATCAGACTCTTACGGGACTTACGGGTTTGTGTACGGGACTTGATTTGGTAATTGAATTACTGGTAACTTTTTAAATTTATTTGATCTTGTACTTTCTGGGCATTGGTGTACAGATAGTATTAGAGGAATGGAAATTGCATAAAGTATTTATACATGTTATTTTATAAATTAAAATTAAACGTAAAATGTGGTAATAAGCGCTCATCTAGAGAACAAGAGATTGTTTGAATTAGGCTAATGATTCTTGTAAAGTATTCGTAGAAATCCGAGAAATTTTGATAAGAAGAGAAGAAGATCTGAAGGGAGTAGAAGGTTTATGTTTAGACCTAATGGGTTTCTCTCAGAGCTCTATATGTATGTATAAGTTTCTTCATCGGGACAACAAGGTAAACTCAACTGTGGAACTGAGAACGAAAATAAACAAGATCTGGAAGTGGATGCTTTAGACCCGGTATATTTCAGAGAGTATACTTCCGTGCCTTGTAATTCTCTTCGAACTTGGGTATTTTGTCACCCATATATAAGTAGATATGAATATGGCGGTTCTAGCTCACTTTTGGGACAGACAGAAATTCCATACAAAATACTGTTTAAAGGACAATAAACGAATCTGTAAAATCAAACAGTAAGGCGGTTCTAGCTCACTTTTGGGACAGTCAGAAAATCAACGTAAAATACTGTTTAAAGGACAATAAACTAATCTGTAACTCACGAATGAAAAATTAACCGAATCTATAGCCGTTTTAACTGTTCATTGTAGGCTTCTACATTTCTAAGCTGTTTTAATGAAAAAATCCAGAAATCTTAATAAAAGATCTATAAACGGAAATAATGAAATTTGCTAACAATCACTCGAGAAACCGGGGAGAATGTGAGTAAAACCGCATTCTTTTCACGAGGTTCTTCATTTACTTTCTCCAAATGTACTATTAAAAATCATCAAAGATTTCAGGTTTAAAATCGTAGTCAAATTCAATGTCTAAATAGTGTGAAAGATTATAGGTAAAATCTTCTCATAATAAACGTGTGTATTTAAACCTACAAACCTAATGTATTCTTTGAAAAGGAAAATAATTTTTGTCAACGGTTCCAAGAGATAAGTAAAAATTTTTTGTTCTTTTTTCTAAATTCTGAGACAAATTTTGTTTTGCTTCTTATCTCCATATTGTAATTTTCTAAGCAGATTATTCAAATGTGTTAGCTTATTTCGAAATTTCTTAGGTTTAGGTCTTTCATACAAAATTACAAAATTTAAATTACAATCTCTACAAACTAATCTTTTATCAATAATTTTCTCCTCTATTATAACACTTGTAACAGTTGGCATTATACTCTTCCATTTACAAAAAGAATAAATGGAAGCTATGGAACTAAGTCTGCCGAGATATAAATTTTTCAGCGCAAATGTTTATGTTTATATTTCAACTACCGAGATAAAAAGAAATGATTTTATTTTATTATTCAACTATTTAGGATATTTTGTCTATGATTACAAAGATTATTACGGAAGAAATCGAGATTTTTCATCAGCGAAAGAGTATATTTTTAAAGTTTTAGAAGGAATGAAAGAGAACAATATGAACATCATTAACTACTGAATTTCTCTAATATCGTTCTTAATCACATCATAGGCTAAAAAATTTCTCAGAAACCACAACCACATAACAAATCGCGTTTGTAACAGCATTTTGAAAATCCATATTGATAATTATATCGTTCTTTTGAACTAGAAAATATTTGTCAAACTCTTTTGTTGTATCCAATGACATAAATGGGTCTATTTGCTATAAATTCTTTGGGGTTGTAATACATTTCCATATTTTTGTAGTAAACTTTCTTAAAAATCTTGATACATCTGACACATGATTCTGAAAAGACCTCCGGAAATGTTTAAATTTTGTAATTCATCTGGATAATAAGAACCGTTTCAATTTTACTCTGATATTTTTTACATCCAAACTATCAAACTTTGAAGGATTTTTTTCTTGATTATTCTGTCTATCTGTTTGAAAAACCGATGATAACGAACTTGGGATTGAAGATATTTCTATAAATATTTGTGATATCGAACGAATAAGTTGTTCCGGAAATACCTTTTTGTTCAATACATTGCCAATCTAGAAAAATTAAACGTGATGTTTTGAGATTTTATAATTTCATCAATCAACCTAATTTTACTCGTGGTTTTGTAATCAATCATCGGAACTCTAATGAAAAACTCGTTAATTGTAATTTTGCCATCAACAGGCATAACATTTCCAGTTGCAGTCTTCAGAATCACATCATCGTCTTCTGCTCTTATAAAACTTAGATAAAATCCTCCTTTATAGATCGGAATAGTAACATTTTCAAAAAAATCCTAAGCCGAAATGTGCTAAATCACCGACCGCTTCAAATTGTCCAAATTTAAAAGTTGATTCAAAACTGTTTGAAAAATACATCACTTTTGGAATAAACAAATGGTTCCTTTAATTGTGCTTAATTGGCCACAGTTTTCGACTTCTTCTATCAATTTATTGTGTTTTCTTACTTCAATCTTAGAAAATAAAAACGGTATAAAATTATCGATTAATCTAACATTATCAGTTCCAAGATATGCTTGACCATCTTGTTTTGTTAAAGTTCCAGAAATATAAAACTGGAAGTTAGACGAGCAAAAGTTATCTCCAAAATCAATATTAAACTCAGTTCTTTTATTCGGTTCATTCAAATGTTGTTTACTAATTGGATAGAAATTTTTAAACTCCGCCCTTTCAATATCACTAGCATACTTTCTGTAGTCCACCATTTAATAAGAGAAATTTTAAACATCATGTATAAGTCGATAAGAAAAGATTTTAGTCATTTTTTAATGATCTACTTCGTCATATTCAGGATTCTGTTCCTTAAATTTTGCGATCTCGGTCACATATTTCAATAAAATTTGCACAGGATAGTAACCGCTATCTATAATATTGTTCCAATCAACTGTATCTTTATTTTCATCCAAAAAACTTTATACTCAAGTGTTGATAGAGACAAAGAAACAGACATATGATCTTTTAATTGATAATGTATATTTTCTTGAATGAACTCTGGGGACAGAGTTTGATATTTAGCAATGTTTATACCAATTCAATTTGTTTACGTATAATCTCATCATATCTTCGGATAATTCATATTTTTGAGAAATGTCATCCCAATGTTCTTTTTTCAAATCTCTTTCGTGTTGCATTATAAAAAGATCGAAAGCACTGTAATGTCCCGCCATCTCTATTTATTAAGAAAAAAATTTCAAGTTTTTATAAATTGACTCTTTTTTGCGTTACATTCAGCACATTTTCCAGAAATTCCTCTTAACTCCATTGATATTTGCATAGTATTTTATATCATTTGTTTCAGTTTTTGCCTTACACCTCACACAGTATATGAGCGCCATTTATATAAGGAAATTTTATCATGCATAAAACCCTACACGAATACCTATTTCAGTAAGATCTTCCTCCATATTATTAAGTTTTTTTTCTAATTTTTGAAATTTGACAGCATAAGAATCATTGTATTCAACAAATTTATGACCAATATTCTCAAAAGTTTTCGTAGCATCTAAAACTAAACTTATCAAAAGACTCTTTAATATTAGTAAGTTTTTCATTAATTTCACCAACATCGTCTACTGATCTTCTATTTCTGGCTTCTAACTTGTCATAGACTTCTGTTGTAAAATCTTTAACATGCTGTTTTATGATTCTCATAATTTTGTTTTAGTTCATTAAACATTTTAATAGGATCTTCTAATTGAATCATTACAACAACATCAAATGGATTAATTCCTTTACTAACACCGCTAAATTCTTTTTCCTTTAAAATCTAAGGCATTTTTAACATTCGGATCATGTAAATCAACAATATCGATGTTTTCTGATAATTTTAGAGGTTTTAATAATTTGTTTCTTTAACAACAACATCATGTTTGTCAATACCAGGTCGAACACCGGACAATTCTTTTTTTATTAGCCAAAACTAACATAATTCTTTTCAACTTTGATCGCTTCAGTAATTTTATCAGCTTTTTCGATATGAGACATTAAATTGGTAAATAATTTTTTTACACCATCATCAACTTCTTTTTCCAATGTTTTTATTTTATCAGCAACTTCATTTGAACTCATGAAATTTGCAAGTTTGTTATCATATTCTGCTTTTAAAATCTTCAATCTCGACAGCAAACATATCTGAATCTGGAAGGTTTTGTAATACATTTTCTAACTTGTTATCAAACCTCATTTCTCAAACTATCAAAATTCAAAACTATTATCTACATTTTGAATAATTTGTGTACCAAATACGTCAAAAATATTTTGTGAATCCATATTTATTAAGCAATAATTTGTTAACAACTTCTTTAAAATCTTTACCATTACTCAGTTCATTCACAAACAAAAACACATAAATGACCACAAATTGGGGGATCTTTATAGTCTTGAATCTGAGAGTCATTGTAGTAGACGCTTGATTTTTTCAAATATTTGATCAATTCTATAGGTGGTTTGTCCTCAATTCTTCCATACGAATCAAAATAACATGCATTCTTATCATTTTTATAATAACAAACCCAATGCGTTCCACTTCCCATAATCGAGTTCTAAATTCACAATTCCACATTCAAATTTTCTTAACTTTTTCAGGTAATGTTATCTCTCATGAAGATTCCTCTAAAATGTTTAATGTTTTTGCAGATTTCTTCCAATTCTCCGAATGTTAAGGGTTCAAATTTTTTTTCCGATGTTTTGATTTTCACGTAATTCAAAGTTTTTTCATCTAATCCAGATCCTGTAACATCTTCCAACTCTTTATTATCTAACCAATTTAAAAATGTTTCGAACAATAGGAATCACATCTTTTTTAACGATTGGAGCAGCTTTACGAACATAAGGAACAACATTTTTAACAACTGGAATATTTTCTCCAAAATCTAATAAATCTTTCAAAAGTCCACCATTTTTTAAGTTCTTTCAACTGATTATAAGAAAATTCTATTCTGGTTCCTTTATTGTTTTTCTTATGTTTTTCGAGTTTATTGTATTGTCTATTTGTTAAAAATATCTTATCTTCGCCATTTTTTAGTTGATCTATTTTAAATTGAATACTAACGGGTATTTTTTTCTTAAAAGCGGATTTTATTTTTTCTTTCTGATTTTTGCTGAAATTTACGTTCACCTCCATTTATATAGTTAAAATTTCAAGTTCTCTTCAATTCCCCATTCCTAGTTTTCTCTTCAAAAACATTTGCTCCAACTGTTGGAAGTGCAACAAATCTTTCACCTAAACTAGCATCTTTTTGATAAAAATCTATCCATTGCCTTATCTTGCCAAAACTTTATCTGCTATATGTCTGGAATTTGTGTCACTATGTTTTGCATAAAAAAATATCGTGTTCCATAGCAGCTTGATCTAATTTATTTATACCAGGATCTCCTCTTTTTAGTCTTTTTTCGAGTTTTGTGCCAGGCCCCAGATACTGATAAGTTGGTACGTGTGTAATTTCAAAAGGTAAATTGTTGATAAAATCATTCAAAAGTCCACTACCCTCAATCATAGATGAACTTATTGTCGGCAAAAATTCGTTTTAAATATTTAATTCCATCAGGTTTTTCAATCATTTTCATCAAGTTTGTTTCGAAATAAAATCCTTAATCGCTTTCTTTTCGTTCAAAAAATTGTTGTTTCCAGCCTTCTCTTGAGCATAAATATAATTAATAATTCCATCGAGTTTTGTCAAATCGTTGATATATCTGTACTCAATCTTATTATCACTGTATTTTCTTATACCAGATCCTTCGATTCGTTTTTTCCCAAATTGGTTTAATCAAATTGAGATATTTTTTACCTTTACTTGACTTTGGTTTTTTCTTAGTTGATGGATCATTATTTTTGTAAATTGAATCAGATTTCCATAAAATTTCAGTATACTTTTTCAAGTCTTCTTCAGAATTATAAACCGTCTTTTGGAACGTCAGTGCCTGTTAATAATCTCCATAAACCCTGAGTACCTTCGTACATTTTTTTCATTAATAAACTATGTCATTTATGCTCAAAATTCACGGGCAAATTTCCAATCATAAAACTTTTCTTTTTTTCTGTCCCAATACAAACCAAATTTTAATCATCCTTTGCTCTAGGAAGAAAATTTTTTACCAAATTTCACCAATTATTATATCCGTTGTTCCGAGGACTATTTGGTTTCAAGCTATGGTAGAGTCTTCAATGATTCGAGGTCTAAATGGTGTTGAAGATGGTAATTTTTGGCAATTCAAACTCAGATTCTGGAATCGAAATATCGGCAAATTGTCGTACAACTGGAACCAAATTCATTAAATTTTGATTATCGCTTAAAACATTTCTCAATTTTGCCCTCAACATTTTTTATTGCAGAAGTTACAGGTTGATTAATTTTTTGAATAAATTCTTGTTCTTCTTCATCAATTCGAATCTGTTCTTTAAAATTCTTTGATTAATTTCTTTTCGATTTGATCAAGTTTTTTTTCGCTTCTTCAGAAGTTACGTTCACCATTTATTTAGGAAAAAATTTTGAGAAACGTGGAACACGAAAACGTGGAACGTAAAACGTGAACGTGGAACGTAAAAAAACGTGAACGTGGAACGTAAAAACGTGAACGTGGAACGTAAAACGTGAACAGATTTACCGTTTTTCAGTTGTTTTCATAATGTAAATAAAAAGTAAAGATAATGTAAAAATAATTGTAACAAATATTTTTATCAAGTAGATTTGTCAGACCACTGAGCAGCATTTATATTAGAAAATTTATTCAAATATTTACCACTTTTAGGCTTCCAAAGTTAGATTAATAGTTAAAAATCCGTAGTCTTCCTTCCAAATTTTATCACACAGGCTCATTAAATTGGTTAAAAAACTCATATCAGATCCCACATAATTGTGTATAAAATCTTTCTCGAATAGTGATCATCTTGCTTAAAAAATACACAACATATTCAGATTATTTCTTATAAATAACTTGTTTATCAAACCTTTGAAAAGCATTGGGAAAGATAGATAGATACAAGATATGTTTTTTGTGACGAGACATAACGAAATATTCCTTAATAACGTCCTGATTTTCCAAAATACAATCATCAAAAAACGATTAACGAATTGGGTTACACTCGCTTAATGGAAACTATGTCCTCAGAGGCATTATAAAAATGTGATACCTTTTTGCTTAAGTTTTTCTCAATATTTCAAATCTCTCTCTTGCAATTTTTTATAAGCGTCTTGTTCTAAAGATTTACTAAAAACATACAAATTGGAATAAGGAATCAAACCTATTGTAGATAAAATTCAATAATAAAGTTGTTTTTTCCACATCCACTTGAACCAACAATTAACAATCTGATTGGTTGATCTTTCTTTATTTTCTTCAAACGTTTGAAGTTTTATCTGATCTTTTTGCTTTAAAAAAAATTTCTCCATTTAAATAGAAGATTTTCATCTTGAAGCAACGCTTGCGAAAATGAAGCTGTTCAAGTTGACTTCAGAAAGCTCTAAATTAGTTTTAAACTTGGAACTTCCTATACACTTAGAGGAAGAATCAAATTATTTTATCGGTTTAAGCGGTTTTTTATTCTGACAATTTTGTAATAAATATTAGTGAAAGTTCTCCTTATTGTATAGGGATTATAGTGAGAAGAACATAACAAAAATATTATGGTTTAAAACAAAGGATATTAATTTACTTTCGATCAAATTAAAAATTCCCTTAAAAATTATCTAAAAACATTTCAAACACAATCAGAATAAATCTTTAAACTTTGACGAAAACAAGTTTTGAAATGCAAAAAAAAATTATCTCTCTAATAAAATTCAAATAAAATCACCAGTAAGAATAATGTTTTCAGCAATTATTGTAGATTTGTTAGGGTTTGTTCAAGAAACTATTGAGCCAAATCAGGTATATTTAGGAAATAAAACGCCAAATTTAGACCGTTTGATGTAATTGAAGTACATTGTAATCTCGTTGAACCTAGTTTTGAAAATCATACCGAACATTTACACAAAGAATCTGAAATTTTGTACACTTTTTTCCCAAATGTTGCTTATGGATCAAAAATCAGTGAAAAAACCGAATGAAATCGATTATATTTCCAATTAGAAAAAATATTAAAAGAATTCAAAAAATCGTTCTAACCTATACAAGACTCTGAGGGAAATTTTAATAAATAATGAGAGTAAAACAACAATATATTTAAGATTGTAGAAAAGAATGATGAATCAAGGGGGGAACGAATCGTTCTTACCTTCAAACTTTCAAAACGAGTTGATAATGATGATAAATACCAATACTTTTATCTAAAAGATAAGGTAGCCCTCGAGGGCCACCTCAAAATATTCACAAAAAATACGAAATAAAGACAATGTTAAAGAAAAATACAAAAAAAGCTTTGAAAACATAGATTCTGACAAGGGTATCGAATCGCGACTCTTTCAAAATCTTCATCCTGACCCTGTTTTTCATCAATGAATCAGGGACTTTATACTCAAAATAAAAATTGCTTGTTAAATTTTATTTCTATCTAAATGAGTCAGTTGTAGACCTACTCAATATAATCAACTAAAATTCAATAACAAAACATATCTTTACGATTGTTTGACGAAAACAATGTGATCTGGGTTTTAAGGCTAAAGACCCGTAGCAAAAAATTCCTAGAATATGAAAATACTATGCAAAACGATCAGAATAAACGTTGACGGAAGATGATTAAAAACTTCTATTTTAATCTAAAATATAAGGGGGGCTAATAAATAGCTTACCTTCAAACTTCCAAAATAACACTGGTTTTTGGGGGGGTGGGGGGGGGGGGGGGTGGGGGGGGGGGGGGGTGGGGGGGGGGGGGGGTGGGGGGGGGGGGGGGTGGGGGGGGGGGGGGGTGGGGGGGGGGGACTGTCGCCTGGTGGCGAGTTATATCAATGGGTATAGCATATAAACCTTTTCCGTGGAAAAATAAACATACATAGAAATTTTCATAATTATCGGTCAAATTGTTCACGATTCCATAAAACACAAACACACAAACATTCATTTATATATATATATATATATATATATATATACTATAATATATATATGCATACTTCCGTTTCTAAGCTACATTGACCCCATCATGTATTACTGAAAAGAGTGGGGAAACACTGGCCTGTAACAATAATACTAACTGGCCAGTATAATAGTACAAATCATACTGAGATCGATTAGATATTTAAATTGAATTATTATGGGAGGATGGAGAGAAATTTGATTATTTAAAGGTTACTTGTCTTTCCAACCTCATTCTTATTTGAAAAAATATACAATGGCTCAGAAGATTGGAATATCTTTCAGTAATGGTAACTTATCTCATTAGTGTTTATAATGAACAAGGAATATGCCTATGGTAAATCTATTTATTTTCAACAAGATATTGCGTGCGAAGCCACGGATTACTGCTAGTTTGAGTAATAAATTTACAACAAATTATTAATTTCGTGATATATACTCAGCTTCTACTGTTAATGATTTTAATTTTGTAAATAATATTTTAATAGAGTATTCTTATTTATATTGTTTGCTTACAAGTTCTATACAGTTAAAAACATTTAAAGTTGTGAGTCGAATTTTAATTACTAAATATATAAACTGTCACGGAAATTATTAAAAAAAAATCTTTCAGTAATGGTAACTTATCTCATTAGTGTTTTATAATGAACAAGAATATGCCTATGGTTAAATCTATTTTCAACAAGATATTTCGTGCGAAGCCACGGATTACTGCTAGTTTGAGTAATAAATTTACCACAAATTATTAATTTCGTGATATACAGGGTGATTCATGAAGTTCTCCCCCCTCTTCTACAGCACATTGTACTAGTAAAAATAATGAAAAAAATGTTACATAAACATAGATCCGAAAACGCTTCGTTAGCGAGGTACAGCTAGCGAAAGATTTCGCCTGAATTCCTGGGTAAAGAGTAAAATAAAGCCATACTGAACTTTTGGAAAGGTTAATTAAGTAAGAAATATCGTGGATTCTTATGTATTTTTACCTGATAAAGCTAATAAAATAGGTTTCAGAACTGTACCTGTAGTAGTTTTTGAGGGATTCAGGGTTAAATGCAAAAAAATTGGGGGCACGAAACAATGTTTTTTTTAAGTTTGATGTACAATAACTTTGTTAAATTGGTAATAAATACCTAAAATCAACAAACATTAATTGTAGAGAATTTAATTCTGAGAAAATTGATATAATCAAAGTCTAAAATAAAACAGAAATAAGTACAAAAAAATCGATTTTATTCAGTATAATACATTACTAGCTGTAAAGAAATACCGTACGGTATTTAGTTTAAATAAAACAAAAACAAAATGTTTTTTCCTTAATGATGAGAGAAATTGAGGGAAAACAAGATTAACTGTTAAATAAATTTGTTTGTAAATAAAAAATATCATGTTTTATTACGTTGTATTTTTTTTTAAATAAAAATTTTACATCAAATGTTCGAAAATAAATGAAGCAAAACATTTTCCCATTATTGTTTACTAATCATCGAAATGTAGTTTTTTGTTTTTATTAATTTCTTAAGTTGGTAACGCACGAATAACAGCTGATCAACAATGGTATTCTGAACTGTGTTATTAGTGGTGTTTTGCAAGCTACAGCAGGAGATCGGGTTCTGTGAATCGTGTTATTAAATGCAATTTTTCTGTGTGAGTTATATAATTCGATTGTTTATTCAGCGAAAAAATGCCTTACTTATTTACATCAGAGGAAATACGCTGATATGGTTTTTATTTTGGGTTACTGTAAATGGTAATGCTAGAGCTGCTGTAGAAGAATATGAACTACGTTACCCTAATAGGAGGATTCCAGATACCAAAACAATTTCAGGAACTTTTCGTACTCTTCGGGAAACAGGATCACTACCAAGTACTAGAACCAATTATGAACGAGCTGTCCAACTTGATGATGATATTGTTATTAATGCTGTTCATCGCAGTCCAGGTTGTAAGTACACGACGTATTTTCTAGGCGGATAGGAGTTTCGCAGTCAATGGTGTGGAGGTCACTTAATCGAAACAAATTTTATCCGTTTCATAAAACAAAAGGTTCAACATCTACAGCTAGGGAGGGATTGGTCCGCTTCGCTTGGAGTTTTGCAACTTTTTGAATATTAATAATCAACTCTACAAGCGTATTTTGTTTACGGATGAGGCACAATTCACTCGGGATGGTGTCAATAACTTGCACAATGAACACTCATGGGCAGAAGAAAATCCACATGAGGTAGTAGAACAGAACTTTTCAACACCGATTTAGCGTCAATGTCTGGTGTAGCCTTTTGCACAATCGGCTGATTGGACCTTTCATATTACCTGGACGCCTAAATGCTGAGTTCTATTTGCATTTTCCTTCAAGAAGAGTTGCCGGCAGCTGTTAGAGAGTGTTCCTTTACATCTCAGACAAAATTTGTACTTCCAGCATGACGGAGCACCTCCCCACTTTTCACGTGCCGTTTCTGCTTACTTAAATCATTCAATTTCCTGGACACTGGATTGGTCGTGGAGGGCCTCACCCTTGGCCACCAAGATCACCAGATCTATCTCCATTGGATTATTGCATCTGGGGATGGATGAAAGACATTGTATACAAGGACAAAAGTGAATTCTCGTGATGAATTAATTGCCCGTATTATGGATTCGGCCTGTGCAGATACAGGGAAGTCCTGAAAAAATTAAGAAACGCAACAAAAGCAATACACAAACGTGCTGCCAAATAAAAATGTATTGATAATGATGGCCTCATTTTAGAACATCGAAAAGGTGCGGTACGGTTGGCCCAAACCTGATTAATTTTGCTTAAAACTAGTAATGTATTATACTGAATAAAAATCGATTTTTTGTACTTATTTCTGTTTTTATTTAAGACTTTGATTATATCAATTTTCTCAAAATTAAATTCTCTACAATTTAATGTTTGTTGATTTTAGGTATTTATTACCAATTTAACAAAGTTATTGTACATCAAACTTAAAAAAAAAACATTGTTTCGTGCCCCAATTTTTTGCATTTAACCCTGAATCCCTCAAAAACTACTACAGGTACAGTTCTGAAACCTATTTTATTAGCTTTATCAGGTAAAAATACATAAGAATCCACGATATTTCTTACTTAATTAACCTTTCCAAAAGTTCAGTATGGCTTTATTTTACTCTTTACCCAGGAATTCAGGCAAAATCTTTCGCTAGCTGTAACTCGCTAACGAAGCGTTTTCGGACCTATGTTTTATATAACATTTTTTCATTATTTTTACTAGTACAATGTGCTGTAGAAGTGGGGGGAGAACTTCATGAATCACCCTGTATACTCAGCTTCTACTGTTAATGATTTTAATTTTATAAATAATATTTTAATACAGTATTCTTATTTATATTGTTTGCTTACAAGTTCTATACAGTTAAAAAATTTAAAGTTAGGGAGGCGAATTTTAATTACTAAATATATAAACTATCATAGGAAATTATTTAAAAAAAATTAGATTTATACACTAGTTTTATAAGTAATACGAAACGTTACTGTATGCTTACTTTAAAATATTACAGAGAGGGAAAATGTATTTAAAAATCTACTACATTTACTAAGCTTACATATTCGGCTCCAGGGAAAAAGTAATAATTAGTTCATTACGCTTTTCAGAACAAAGACAGAAAAATGTATATTTGTTTCTAACAAATATACATAATCGTACATTATTAGAATATGGTTGCAAGTTTTACTTTCACAAAAAAGAGATGTACTGTTTCTTAAAGATACATCAATAAATAAAGTTCAAAACTATAGCACAGTTTGTGATATAACTGTATTACCACTAACTAAAAGTATTACTTACTTTTACTGTGAGGTATTTATTAGGAAAAGATATATATTTTTTAAATTATTGAAAACAACTGTTTGTAATATTGTACAATACATCTATCTATTTTACATATTTTTATAAACAATATGAGTTAAAAATATAACATATAAACTTAACAGGACACAGTAATAAACATTTACATAACCGTTAGGTAATGCGTATATAATTTTATGGTTGTAAACAATGCACACTTATGTTAAAAACGTATAGTGTTGTAACCACTAATCTCTGGTCGGAACAGTGACTTATGATGTCCGTAAATCCGTGTAACACAGCAAGACACCCTTGCTGGAAACTTCTACGAGAGTTTGTTCTTTTCTGATTGAATTAAACTCTTTCTTGTTTTTCCATTCCATACGAAAAACATACGGAGAAGCAATAGATGCTTATATTGGTCGATGTATTAATTCCGATGTCTGTAATGAGCTATATACGTAGCTTAATGTTTAGATTTATTTTAACTTCAAAATAGAAAACCACTTCTTTGCTTGAATCTGTATATTCCTTAACTCATACTACGCAGCGGACGCACATTATTATTTTAGCAGCTGTTCTAAAGCCGGTAGATTAATTTTGCAGTAAAGGTGATAACAATTTATTCTGTAGCAATACAAGCACCTACAACAAAACAATTTATTTAAATTATTTTTACTTTTTTTAGAATTTAGTTTTTTTCCAAAGCCAAAAATTCATTAGCACAGTTGTTGAACATTTATATTGCTATATTTATATTGCTCTGTTGAGCACAAGTTTTGAAAAATGTACATTTTGCGATTTTTAAGCCTATGAGAGACGTGTTTAAAATAATGAGTTCGAAATATTTTTTTCCGCAATTTATTAAATTATATATAAAAATCTAATCAAAAAAATGTAACGCCTCTAATGTTCCTTGCGAGTATTTTTAGCTTTTCGTCTTATAAACAACAGTATTTCTTTATTGAAATAAATAAAACTGTAAGACTTTAAAGTTTAAATACAGTTTACATTCAACCTCTCACCATACCCCGTGCCATTTAAGAAAGCCCTTCAAAAGCTATATGTCTTAAATTTTTGAAAAGGAAATTGTAATAAATCACACTTTACTTTAAATTATATAGCAATAATTGGTATTATTTCAAATATTACTTGGTTTAAATCCACTTAATCAGTTTTAGTTTATTAGGTTAAGAAATCAACTTCTACGTAGTTCATTAAAAAAAAATTGATTAAATCAATTAACCATTACTGTTAAATAAAATCGAGTACATTGAGTCGTGGAAATGGGTCACTTCAGGGGTGACAGTATATTCTGGATGGGTATGGTTGAGGGTAGGGGCCGCCTTCCGTCAAGATCCAAAAGGAAGAATTTAAGACACTAATCTTAAGTCATGTCCCCTATGAAGAAGGAGAAGCCTTTGTACCCCAGCTTTGTACCAGCCTATCTGGCAAAAACAGACAGAGGGTTGGCGCACCCTTATTTTGAGGCTAGCTAGAGCCTTTGACTCTTAGGGAACGAATCCCACCAACTCATCTCCCGAAGTAGATTAGACCTATCGAACTACTCTTCCACCCCAGAATTTCAACATGTATAGTACATTATATTTTATTTTACATTTATATAGACCGTACTTTATTATTTTAAATTACCGGCTATTTATTTTACGAGACGGTCACATTTACCTGGAATATCTTGTTTTTCAAAGTGTTTAAATTATTTTAAAAATAACATATATTCTGCACAATTTAATGCTTTTGGCATAGCGCAATATGGTGAACATAAAATGAAATGTTAGAATCATTATTGTTAATCTGAAACGTGATAGTTTTGACCTTATTATTCTAGCAAGAAATAGGAAAAAATCTTAATGAAAACGAAATATTGGTCAAATTTGTAGTTTATGGTTATGATATTTCAGTGGAAATGATGTTCTTGGTGTGGGGAATCCGACTTTGAATGGTGGTAAGAAAAGCGCCCCCTGAATTCAACAAAGCAGACTTATCTCAAAGGCAGTATACTTTATAATATATTTATTCTCTCAGGTGTCTTACATACCTGTACTTCAGTGTAAAGTGAAAGAACATTCCATTTTAACGTAGATCTCTTGCATACACGTATCTATTAGGAAAGTAAGTGCGGATGTAAAGCTGTATTATTTTACAGGATCTCTGTATTAACTAAAACTGTAGTTGTTTTCTCTTAAACCATAACTACTGGTATAATAAGTTTTTTTATAGAAACTTGCACAAACATATTTGCTAGATTTAACGAAATGTTTACTACTACATTGATTTCACTGAAAATAATTGTTCATAGAATGAATCAGAATTTTAAAGAAGATGTATACGGAATGAGGCTGTACATTTTATTATTTTTTATGGATATTTTATTGTCTTTTAGAGAATAATATTATTCAATATCAATTTCAAATATCCAAATCGTACTATAGTTTGTTATAGAAAAGTTCTATAAAAATAGTCCATATATTTTGGTTGTAAAGTTTCTGAAATAGAGTTTCAGAATTAATTATTAAATTTGAACTGATAATATTCACCCCCTCCACAATCTTGTTAGATAAAACAGAACAAGAGTAAATAAATGCATTTCCAATAATAATGATTCTTCCTGTATATATAAATACTAATATTGTTATATTTAATATTAAAGTTCAAGTAAAATTCATATTTAAAATTAGGATTTTAACTGTCACGTTTTTCAATGCAAGTAGTCGTATTTACTACAGGAATTAATATTTCACTTATTTTGGCTCCATTATTTGTAATGTTATAACATTTCTGTACTATATCACAATGTTATTTATATATAAAGTATATTTTATTCATTTTAAATTCGTTTAATTACAAAATTATCTGTTTTATAAGAAAACTGTTCATTTAAAGGTAGATCTCATAATCACAGCTGTTTGGTCATTTGTCTGCCGATAACACTCGTGATAGGATGCTGTTTGATGAATTCATGACCGTTATACACACGAATACGTCACTAAAGACCAGACTTTCGTATATTGGATTTAATTTTTTTTGACATAAGAACGATGTTAAACTTCTTGCAGTTTTTAGTCTTTTTTGTCCGCAAAATTGTATAATCGCATTTTAAACATTTAATTAATATGTATCCGTATATTTTTTTTAATTTTCCAATATTTATATGGGTTATTTAGAAAAATTTTTAAACTTTATTGGTTTTCATTGTCAGTAAAAATAAGTCAAAGTCTTGTATTTGGATTCATATCAGCCGTAAATTCTGGTAGAATTGGCTAACATAACTCTCCTTTGTGAATGATATACAACAGTTTTTTTTCAATGCCTGTTATTGGTATGTTTCTATTTAGTTTAACTAAATAATTTTAATTTAATTCTGACACTGGTAGCTGAAAACGGCATGATAGTTTTAATAAAAGACGTCAATCCTGATTTTGTGTCTCTATGTTCAGTTTAACACTCGGGTGGGGGGGGGGGGCTTTTAGCCTTAATACTCCGATAAAATAATGGATTCTTTATTTTATTTTATTTGTGATTTACTTCCCCTTGTTTTCTATTGTTTAGGTGGTTAATAGGATCCGCATGTAAAATTAGTCTTGTTACGTTATGAATCATGATTACCTCTAATGTTTTGTCTGCACAATACATCTAAGACCGTAAACGTTCATTCTCCACATAACGTCTAAAGAGTATTTCTATCGATAATAAACATAGCAATAAAAATCGACTCGGTTTTAAGTAATAAACCGCTTGAACCATGATGTATATTTTTGTAATGCCATGGTATATTTTTAAGTTTAAAATAATCAGGGGATATACATGCGTGTTTTAATACATGGAGCTGCTTTAAAAACAGTGTAGAGTTGGCTTTTGAGCCGGTTCTATACCTATATCTCCCCGGCTCATGTGTGTTTTATATAGTGTGTGTGTGGTTTATTGGCTGCAGAGGCGACTGACCATTTGAAGGCGTTTGGCCTTTCCGGCAGAGTGGCAAAGACTCCGAGCCGTGCTGTACTAGTTAGGAGCAGCTCCAGTTTAATTATTTTGTTAATTTGAGTGTTTGTTAGTTTTGCTGAGCATTTCTCCTTCTAACATGTGCGGCTAAGTTTACGGCCCCTCACTGATGAGGTCCAAGGGATGAATTGTTTTCTCCTGTCATCTCTCCATCATGGTGGCCGTCCTTCAGCAGAGCCCAAAGGCGAAGGTTCTCTGCGACCACGCCATGGGGGGGGAGGGAGAGATGACAGGAGAAAACAATTCATCCCTTGGACCTCATCAGTGAGGGGGCCGTAAACTTAGCCGCACATGTTAGAAGGAGAAATGCTCAGCAAAACTAACAAACACTCAAATTAACAAAATAATTAAACTGGAGCTGCTCCTAACTAGTACAGCACGGCTCGGAGTCTTTGCCACTCTGCCGGAAAGGCCAAACGCCTTCAAATGGTCAGTCGCCTCTGCAGCCAATAAACCACACACACACTATATATAAAACACACATGAGCCGGGGAGATATAGGTATAGAACCGGCTCACTTTGATTCGTTTATGTTAATATTATATTAATATCAAATTGATATTTTTTGTAGGTTTGAAGTAGTTTTATTTATACATAAAAAATGTTATTGTGTTTGTTTTTCTTTGTTGGTTATTCGATTCTTAAAATATGGTAAGAAGTGTAATATATGTAGAGAGATATTCTTATAGTCTCATTGCGTGCAAAATTCGAAGAGGAACGTAAATTGAAGCTGAAATCTACACCTTCATATGGGGATTAATTGGAATTAATATTTTACCCCAAGTTCAATTGTAAATATTAAGAACTATAATATCTTGCAGTACTAGGTAATAATTTAATTACCAAAAATAATATCACCATAATATCACCACTTCCCAAGGGAAGCAATACCGTTTTAATGGGTATTGTCTCAAGCTGGGAAACATTGTTTCAACAGGCTTTGTGTGTAAACTAAAAGACCGCAGGATGTTGGTTTAATGTATGTGTGACAAACACCACATAGTAATTAAGTAGTGCGAAGGCTTTGTTGGTAAAGTTTGTCGGAAAGTGAAGTCAATTTAAGGGTTTAGTCACTTGGCAAAGCAAATACACTGAAACTTTCCAAGACAACAAGACACTTAAACTAATTTGATGGTCTTGTGGTAGTGATTTGATCAATTACTTAAGTTCATGACCACACAACTGTTGTGTCTGGAGCTGTGTACATGTTATTGTGTACCAATGTTCTTACTGATTTAATACCAAGGGGTAAGTTACGAAATATATCAAAACTTCTTATCAGCATTCTAGTAATAACATAGTTTTTTAAGTGAATATTAGCATCCTATCTGGATACTAAGATATTGCTAATGTATAAAATATATGGTTATCATCATAATCCGGTTATTTACTATTTAGATGAGAAATGAGTTATTATTAAATATCTAATTCCTACATGTTTTACGAATTGTAGATGTTTTTAAACACTATTTGGCATTGTTTGGTTCACTGTTTTTTACGCCTATTTCAAAACCTATTTCTTCTCATCGACTAATTTACTGATACTAGAATGTTTCAATAAAGATTGACCGATAAATGTTTAATGTAGTTGTTTAAAAACACCTTGGTAAAAGTTCGTTTTTGTTTACAAAACTGAAATTATTATAGAATTATCAAACTCTAACTCTGATGAGTTGATACTACTCAAGTTGAAGTCCACATGTTCATGTGTTGCGTCTGTATACTTTGTATATGTTCATGTTTTACTAAAAAGTTCATTGATTGAATATGAAATGGTAAGATATATTATCCATAAATATTTTATCTGTATTCTTGTGCTAGTAATTACTGTGTGGATAAGCCCTCTGAGGTTTTCCAAAGGTATTATCCAGTTTTTATCTACATACTTAGATCCTAGATAAGCATTAGACAATTAGATATGTATTCATCATTAAAATAAAGAATTTAATTATCTAAACATGAAATTTTAAAATATACGGTACGAATTCCTCTTAGAACCTGAACTTTGAGAATAGAATTGGATATAATCCCAAATCCCACAAGCTATTTCGTCTAAACCCAAAATGCTAAGGCATTATTCTTTTATTAAATCGTTTTGAAAAGGATCATTATGCAATCTTTTAAGTCCGATAAGACTTAGAGGTTTCGAGAGATCACGATTGTCGTTGAATTAAAATTGTTATACCCACTCAACATTGTGTTCCTAATATATATTTCATGGATCTTCGGCTTCAGCTCTGGTGTGGTGTGACCAAAAATTTCACTCTGATGCTTATTCGTTTCTGGTGACGATTGCACATGTATAACACAGATTACTATTTGTGATACTCTTTTTTAATGCTGTAAAATTAGTACAATAAAATTTAATGCTTTTGAATGTTCAGTTTATAAATATTAAATTGATATTAACAACCTAACAAAAGTCTCATAGTTAGCCATGTATTTATAAAAATCCATACAAGTAAGGCAACTTCTATTACGAAACATTATATCAAAGAATTTTGTACTTATAAAGATATATTGCGATGTGTTGCATAGTAATTTTGGTTTATACATATAAATTATTCAATGCTTCAAAGAAGCGAATATCTATAGATTACCCGAAGGGATAAAACACAATAATTTATGGCTACTATGTGGTTGAATATTGATCACACATGATGGTGAGAACAAAGATGCTCCTTGTATAATTTAAGAGGTTTAACTCACGACACGACAAAGGGGTGATCACGTGATACACTTGACTGATATAAGTGGCTTTGCGACCTACACCTCGTCAGTCTGTTTAGTACAGTTTAATAATGTCAAATAAGTTTGTTAATAATATATTTAAATATTGTAATATGTTTCCTTAAATATTATATATGGTTCCTTTGTAATAATTATAGAATTTTTTACATATTGAGAGATTTTTTTGAGAAGTTTACTAAAGATGATTAAGTACATATTTATTGAAATTATAGTGAACATGAACACAATATTCTAGTTATGAATCTAAAACCCATTATAAAAACAATTTTGAAATTTCACATACGTTTGAACATTCCGTGTGTAGGTAATTGATTTTTAGTTTATTTACTCAGTATTTTAGAGTTTATTTATACACTTTGGTGATAGCTTAATGTGGAAACGCGTGTAAGTTACATACATTTAATGTGTTTAAATGATTTTTTGTTTTATTTCAGACTAATTAGGTAATTCAATTATCCTAATACAGTTTTCGGCTATTATAAAAATAAAGTTTTTACTAAAGCAGTTTACTAATAACAAGAGTAAACTGCCAATATTTAAGGCATGTGTGTGACAAGTTAGTGTTGTTAAAATAAATTTATCAAAAGGAAAATTATAATTTTGTAACCTGTGTGTTATGTTAATACCATTAACTATATTTCAATAATAGGAAATGCAAAGAGTAAAAATAACGTAGAGAAAAAGTAAAAATATCAGACAGGATTTGAAATATCTCTCTCGCTTGCATTCCAAACCACACTCTATTTCAATTTATCAAAAATATCTACGGTGAGATAGAAGATGAAGTGATTTGGTAAGTAATAAATTAAAGATAAACATTTTATTTGAAAAACGTCTTATTAACGGAATTATTAACAAATTTAGAGTTACTTAAGACTAAATATGGTTTAATATTTTGACTAGCTACTAAAATTACTTGTTAACCCTCTACATTTCATGCGTCTATGTAGACACATCGTCCTGACTGTTACTAGTTTAAATAACTAGTAACACATTTACAGTTAAACATTTATTATGTACTGCCAAGAGAATAGTTAATAAATCTATGTATTTGCTTTTTTATCGAATAAAGTAACTAATCATTGTTTTTAGAAAATAAATAAAGTTGAATGTATAAAATATTAAACTACTTGCCACAATATTACTTTATGAATAACTAAATTGAATAAAAAATAACATTAAGCTACTTGAAGTTGCAATCCTTATTGATTTATTTAGTATTTCACTGTTAAATTGATAGTTTTTATCACAGTTCATAGATTCTTTGTTTAAGGGTTATTTTTGACGATGGAAGGATTGTGAAGGAAACAGGATTTTTCCGGACATTTGCCATCGTTCAGTGAAACAAGAAATCAGTAACACTACGTTTCGAGATCTGCAATCTGATCTCTTGAAAATAGGAGACAGTGGAGAACCCATTGCCATCCCCTCATCTTGACGGTAAATTTTACCCTCTAACTCAAAATAATTGCATTGAGTGCATAGTTCTAACAGTTCCATAATTACTGGCACGGGAAGTTTAGTTCTATCCTTTAATGTTTGGTCTTCTTTGAGACGTGATTTAATAATTCCGAGAGTTTCTGGAACTGGTACATTTGTAAATAGACTTTCGACATCAAAACTTACCAGTTTGTCAGTTTCAGTCAACTTTAGGGATTTTGACCTCTCTACAAAATCCCTGGAATTTTTGATGAAAGAGTCAGTTTTTCCTACCAATGGCGTTAAGATGTCCAAGAGGACTTTAGACAATTCCCTGCAAGGTGAATCACGAGAACTAATGATGGGCCGGAGAGGGATGGTAGGTTTGTGGATTTTGGGAAGGCCATACATATGGGGAATTTTGGAATGGTGAGGAGTTAATTTAGTTCTAAATTTATCTGAACAAATTCTTTATGTTTTCTTAAGGTGTTTGCTACTTTGCGTTCAAATGAATCAGTCGGGTCTTTAGTTAAAACTGTATATTTGCCAGTATTTAAAGTTTCCGCAATCTTTTCTTTATACGCTACTGAGTCAAGTTCAACAGTAGCGTTGCCTTTATCGGCTGATAAGATTTTAACCGTGTCGTCTTTCCCAAGGATCGACATGGCCTTTTCTCCTCTATTGTCAAATTGGGTTTTGTGGGAGGAATTTTATCTGAGTAAAAGACTGGCCTCACAACGAAACCGGTCACCCTGTTCCTCAGGTAACTGTGAAACAGCCGACTCGATTCCAGTTACGAAATCCAGTTCCTTTACCGATTTTTTTTGCAACAGAAAAGATTAAACCCTTCGATAAGACTGATATTTCCGCTTCATTGAGGATTTTTGAAGAGAGGTTGATTACATTTTTATTACTTGCATCCGTATTCACGTTGCCATCTTTAGGCAAATCACATTTTTTGGGCCTAATTTTTTCCAGTTTGGAGATTTTCTTTTTCTTATCTGTTTCAGAAACTTTTTTACATCTATTTTGGATGCTTTCGAGAATGTTGTTGAATTCTGTACCGATCAGTGTTTTTAATTCAGTTTTTTTACACTCAATACTATTTTGGAGGAGGCATCTTTCACGATGATGATATGCAATACTTTCTTTAAGTAAAGATTTAGAAGCAGAAGACAAAATTTTTTTCCTGTTTCACTGAACGATGGCAAATGTCCGGAAAAATCCTGTTTCCTTCACAGTTCATAGATGCAAAATGTAAAAAGATCTGGGACATAAAATGTTGTCTTAGTTGCTCAGGCTGCATATAAAGGGTTCTTAACAACAAATACAAATTCATATTTCTTAATAGTTATTCTAATAAGAATTTAGAACACTTTTTGTGTCTCTTAAATACGAATGGACTATATATTATGTCATCCAGTACAGTAAAAACCAATAATTTCTTTTTAAGTCGAACATTAGTGACAGTTTTAGCATGTTCCTGAGGTGTCTTTATAAAATATAATTCGTCAAGAGGATTTTATACAGATAGTTGCTGACTTTACAAAGCAGATGTAAAATTTTCAAATAATCCGTCGTCTTTGTGACACTTAGATCTTTTTAAGCCCTTCAGTAATAGAAACAGTTTAGTACAAAATAGTGTCTTCTAAAATAATGTATGTACTTAAATTGGTTTTTTATTTATATGTTCTAAATATGAATTAAAAACGTTCCACACTGACCTCATATATATTTTCCTTTCTAGTTGTATACATAAAGTAGGTATAGTAGCAATGATTGATTCAATTTTAATGTTGGGTTTATCTCCAGTTCACCTTACTTTCATTACAATTTGTGGTGTATGATGCTGAGTCAGATTTGGTTCTTGGAATCTGGAGTCATGTTTGTCTGAAGAGACCAAAGGAAAGTTGGCGACAAAGATGCTGAAAACGGACATTTACTTTGTTTCGACAACTGAGACCTATAAATAGGTGAAGTGGCAGTCTCGGACTCTTAAATATCCTGTATGGATCCTTTATCCTGTACTGGTCTTCTACAGTACTATTGTAAAGGAAGCTTATTTAGAAAAATATCTGAATACACGGTTAGGAAATGGGTCTGATAGTTTAAAATAAGAATTTGCAGAAGATCTCATATCATGTCATATTCTTAGAATGTCATCTCTCTGATAGTTACTGTTGTAGTCAAATCTAGCTCAGTATGTAATTATATAAACCAGGCATCGAGGAAACACATCACAGGCTCTTACTCTTCTATGCAACATTTGTTAAAAGCACTACAAGCACAAAGCCACTGTTTGTTTACTGTGTTTCTGTAAAATGTTTTGTTCTTTTTAGCCACCTTTTTTGCAAGTTCTAATTTAGCATTTGTCTGCTTTGTTTGAAAATGAAAGCTGCAGTTCTACCTTAAGCTTTAATGGCTACGTTATCCTACTACACAACATGTCAGAGTTTTACAACGGTCTATAGGAATATCGTCCATTTTTGCTTAGGATATTTTAACTTTCATTGAGCAAGTATAAAATAATGCGGTGATTCAAAATGTGTTTTATTTTACAAAATGAAATTAATTAATATAGTTGTTTAACTATCCGATTTGGATATTTAGAAGTATCATTTAGTTGTAATTAAATTGCTATTAACATTTATTACCATATTAAAAAGTTTTAAGAGTTTTTTTCAAAGATGGCAATCAATATAACAATTAATTATATTTATAAGTGAAAATTTGTGATAATATTTTATTCTCATTTATACGTTAGTTAAAATGTAATGGAATATAATTGGCTATCTAATATTTTATTTCTAATCTCCTAGGAGTAAAATTACTACCATATTATTATATGATACATTAGTTGGACAATAGTAAACGTAGATAGTCTTAATAATAATATTTTGATTACTCAATAGGAGAACATGACAATAAAGTCTGTTGTTGGCGGTATTTAGTTTGTATATATTATATTTTATATTTTTCCACGTTGAATATTGAGAAAGAGAAGTATAAATTTTGAAAAATAAATCCATAAGGATGTTTATCAAAGTTGAAAACAAATAATGTGTCATTTTACTTAACGTAACGGAACAGAATGTATCATTAAAAAAAGCGAAAGTAAAAATAAAAAATACTTTTAAGTCATTTACATATCTATCGATCTCGCTTCAGTTTTAAAGAATAAAATTTTTCTAATAAGCATAAATAGTGTGTTAATCGTCTTAAATAATGTTCATATACAATGTGAGTTCAAAGTATGGATACACTGTGTTTAGTTTTTGAAGGATGAAGATGGAGGGGTGTATTGCTGGACACCTTATGCAGTAACACCTATAAGAAATTGAAGTGAAATTTGTAGTTATTGTTACAATTTTGGCCATTTCCTTAAAATGTGATTTTGTAGGGGGCCCTAACAATATAAAATGTAAAGGCCCATTAAGTGACTTGATGAAAGGACGATGAAAACTAGAGCTTTCTATCTCAACCCAGTGCAAGATGGCATAAGATAATGTGAACTTAAATAATCTTGTTTATCTGATGTAATATAAATTAAGTATCGAACGTTGAAAATAGTAAGTTTTATTGGTATATTGAAGAGGTATCTGGTACTGAAGTTTTTTGGGAATTATTTATAGGGTACTTTGAAGATTAGTTTATCCAGATATGGCAGAATAAATGGAATTAAAATATTTAAAACATATTTAGTAATATTTTATCCCAATAATATGGTTCTTGTATTATGTATTATACGATTATGTTAGGTTATATATAATTCCAATTAATGACAAACAGCAATATTTAGGATTAAACGAAATGCATCGACTATACTTAGTGATAATTACGAAGAACTTCAATGTATAAGCTGATTGCGAGTAATTACTAGTTTTGACGTCTCTGGAAGGATATAGAAGGAAAGAGTATAGCATGTAAAATGAAGTAAAGATTACAGTTTGATAGTAAACACATACAATTTTATGCCTGTGTACTGCTAAAGTCGTAAACTTTCATCACATTCGTTATTAAGAAGGTGTAAAACAGTGCTGACAGTACCAGATCCCATTTTATGCCATGGAACAAACTGATTGTAACATCAACCAACAAATAAATCAAACATTAAGCTACCATGTTAGTTACTTACCTTTGACATTTAACATTTTGTAACATTTAATTTAGTGTAACTTTCCTTTCATACGTTGCTAATACGGTGTCAAACATTGTTTCCAGTTACTATATTATTATAAGTACGAGTAGTCATAGCAGCATGCAATAGACCTTTACGTTATCAATACATCATGCAAAACCATACTATTACTTACGTTTGTACTTGGAGTTGATTTTAAGGACTGGCATTATACATAGCACTAGTAGTTACTAGCGGATTCGCACGCAATTCTCTGCTGAAAAATAGATACATAAAACCACTCATGTGTTAAGTGATAATCACTGAAAATATTCCAACCTTCTGATCCATTAGAGATTTAAGTTTAAAGAGCACTGGTCTGGGGCTCTCAAGTCTGTGAGTAAAACAGTTTTTATTTGTTCTCTGAAAAAAAAAAATATTTTCTCGCAAATATTTCATTATAATCGTTTTCAGTTCAAATTATTCTATTTTAGCCCATTGTGGAGGAATGCTTGATTCGGAATTCTTAGTATTTGAGTCAATACACTTATGAGGTGATGAATAATGTTGATCGATTTAATTTTGAAATCGAAGTTGATTATGAGTAGATGCTCCGATCAAGAGTATATATATCATATAAAATGTGTTGTTTTTGCAAATGTTCTTAACCATAAGTTTGATGCTGTGAAAACGGAAACTACGTTGACAATTACATCATATGTTACATGTTTAATATTTTTGTAAAATAAACATAATCTTCTTGTGAGTTTACACTAACTTGTGAAGTTAATTATGTTTTCTAACGTTATTCTTGGTATTTATCCATATGATTAAAATTCACAGCACAGAAGATACTACACAGACATTACCTGGCTGTTTGACAAAATGCTTCAGACAATGTAAGTATATAATTTGTTAATCCGGACAAAAAAAATCAATAAATACTTTGGTGCTAAAAATATCTTAAGCCGGAATAGGTTACATCTATATATATATATATATATATATATATATATATATATATATATATATATATATATATACATTAACGTATGAGAATTAGCTTCTATTAGAGTATACGATATAGGTCTACTGAATAACTTTAACATATATGTTAGAAATAGTTCACATTATAACTTTATTACCTTCAACTTTATTATTAAGGAATAACAGTTTTTCTGGTGCAATTAATCACGCGTATTCTTTTCTAAGACAAAGTATCCTTGCTTCGATAATTTAGGCAAGCTTCTTCCCGAAGATTTTGAGAAATATATTGGTGAAATTTAGATATCATTAGCGTAGAACAGTTTAGAAAAAACATCCATGTTAAGGTCATAGGTTTTATTTTAAACTTTACAGCGCAAACATATTTTGCTCTATAGCAGTTGACCTAAATGTCACGGTCTCAAATGTGGTGAACGTATAGTGAATGAGAAATGTGAGAAAATGGAGTACTCTCATAATAAAGATGACTTTATGTCCACAGTAATGATGTAGTTCCCGCATTCCTTCTCTTGCCATATCCGCTGAAGTGTTTATTTCAACAAGAGTTATTCATTTTCAGCGTGGTATGCGTTCATATAAACATGTTTCGTGTATTGGTATGATTTAGCAGGAAAGTTTTAGTCGAATCTTGCACCAACGTTACAGTTTGTTAGTGTTATACATTTTACATTTCATCCTCCCAAACGTTTTATATAATTCTATAACACAAGTTAGCGTTTTTCTTAATTTTATTACTGCATTATCTATTAAAAAGATACGGAATCAGGAACATTCATATCATAGTTTAAGTAACTGAAAATTAAAAATTTATCAACTAATAATATATAACAACCTGTTGTATTAAAATTATTTAGAAATATTACTTGTTCAAGTACTACTGAGTTCAATTCTCTACATAGCTTGGCTTAAAAGCCACATGTAACTTTGATAAAAATGAGAGATACACGTATAAACAGACATAAATGGAAATTTATAAATAAGAAACAATGTTTATATTTTTAAAGAATATGTGGGCTATTACCTATTGAAATACCAATTAAATGAAATAAGCAACGACTAAACGGTTTGAGAAACCAATTATTGAAAAACGGGTCCGGTTTTATATGAAAGATTTTTATCTGGTGTTTATTATAATAAAACGTCAATTATATATTTTTCTTTCAATCCAAGTAGATTTATAAAACTAATGTAAACACTTTAGTACATCGGTTAGTTGAACTGGCTATATGTGGAATAGAATGGAACTTTTAAAATATTTATTATTTTCGCTCTTAAGATTTGTCGACGTAACGCGTATACATTTTTGTAATAGCAAGAATTCACTAAGGTTTGTGATACATTAACAACGTCTCACATCTTTGATATATTTAATAACACAGCCATTTTTAGACTCATTCTGTTACTTAAGTTTTGTTTTTCATTTTGTTAATCTTTCACAATTTAAAAATGATTTTTAACTTAAAAAATGCATCATATATTAGTCATGATTACATTAACAGTTTATTCACTAAACCAGATGTATAATATACGCACTCATCAAAATATTTTATTTTCCTGAATGAGACATTATACAGTTAACTTATCTGATAGTTACACCTTAATCAAAATAAAAATTCACATCTGCACGGAAATTAAATCACGCAGGCCACAAATTACATTATGGAAATAAATGATTTATTGTAAGTAAACCGGACTTTACTGTTGGAAGTTCATGACTATTCAGATAGAAAATACATCAACTATATCCGTGTCTAATAGATAAATCTAGGCTTCATTGAAAGTAAGTTACATTAACCTTATGTATATCCTAGTTCATTGTGGTAGGATCCAAATGAAGACGAGTCCACTTTAAATTTCATAGAGTTCTTAATTGAAGGTGAAGATCTTAGGTCTACTTTAGTGTCAAGGGATTGGGAGGATATAGTAGTTCAAAAGGGGGTGAAAAAGAATTTCAGATACTCACTTTTGACTGCAATAGATAAAGAACCTTTAAGTGGATAAAGGACATACACTTTCATCTTTCACACAATCTCACCTCTCTTCTTTCTTTATAATACAATCTTTTATCTGCTGCCCTTTAATACACAGTGCAGGTTAAACTCCACATTTGATGTTACGTTAAAAAGAGAGAAATTTTATTTAAGCTGAGATATATAAACTTACCTATATTAAAAAAAACATATGCTATTGTTCTTATTTTATTAAATACATCATTAATTTAATGTTAAAAGTTGGTATTACTACATAGTCTTATTAAATAACCAATGCAGATAATCAATTAAGTGCAAGTCGTACAAGCAGAAGACAATATTGTGCAGGGTTTAATTTAAAAACATAATAAAGAGTAATTTTTAATTGTTATTATTACTAAAGTTGATTTTCAATATGCATAGTAAATATTATTAAAATATTTATGTTTTATCGGTTTTATTCTTTATTAGGTATATAATTTTCTTTGTGACTACAACATGTAACTATAAATAAAAATCATGAATCAATAGTGAAATCAAATAGAAAATTAAATTTCCTACAACAAATATAGTCTTGGTTCTTAGAAGCTATGATGGGCGCGTGATTCATTAGCTCTACAAATGCTTCACGTAACGCAGGTATTGTCTTGTTTTATGAATTAGTTATTATATATCCTTCACATTTCTTCAAAAGAAATGTCTTTTGCAACAAAGCTTACAAGCCTGAAACGCTAATTATTTCTATATAAATTCAAAGTCTAAAACCTACTTAAGTGTTATAGGTAACCTTTAAAAACCTATATAGTATTTGTTTAAATTATATAAAATATTTATATAATTCAATAATAATAATAATGTCCGACAATATGACTAATATGTAATACATAAATCAAAAAAATGTATTTGATTAAAGGTTGCTATTAACAGTGAAAGTATTGTGAAGGTTATGTGATATATTCTGAACATTTGCTATTGTTCAGTGAAAACATAAATCAATCATTTCTTCAATCAATGAACAATTGCAAATGTCCAGAAAACCTATTTCCTTCACAACATGGGTTATTAACAATTCATAAACGGTGATAAAACTTGTAATATTAAGATTTTATTACTCTCTTTCCAAACCGGAGATGGGAAAATAGGTTTACCTTTATTGTGTAAGAAATATAGAAAATATGTAGTTTATTGTTTTAATTTAATATCATCATACACATAAAAATTGAAACATGCAAAACATTCTTGATCGATATGTGTTCACTGAACTAAGTGAGCATAACCTGTGCTGTTTTTAAAATAATTTTGAATTTACAATGCAATAAAATAAAACCAAAAACTTTCATTTCCAAATGTTTTACTGCGTTTGCCCAAAAAGGCTCACTCATAATATGAAATCATGTTTTGTTTATTAGTAAAATTATTGTTCTACGAAGTATTTGAAACAGTGTTCTGTTCCTTAACTATAATAGAAACTAGAATCTGAATATTAAGATTATCTTAATGACATAAAAATGCCATTATAGGTGTGTTTATAAATATGTAAAACAAATATAATAGTGAGGTTTTGATTTTTAATGACGTAAAATCATGTTTTTATAGAGTTACATAATTGATGCAGTGGGTATTAATCGCATCATATGTTTTAGAACATGGACCTATAGTAATATAGGCTGGAATGTAAATCACGCACAATACAGTATATTCCCGAGGCTTTTGTAGCCTGTTAGTAAGGGTTGTATTTTATATGTATACATTTATATAATCAGTACAGGACAACTGTACTGTTTCTCGCTGGGGTGTATACCCTGTGGAATGTAGGAAATGATTAAATATCCGGTTAAAATGAGGAGTATGAGGACTTCAGTATTGCTGCAAACTTTGATTTCTCAATTCTATCAAAAATATGAAGAAAGAATGCGGGAATACTGTTTATAATATCATCATCAAAAATTTAGTGAAACTAATAGCATAATATTAATGTCCACTTAAAACTCATCAATATAACAATATTTAACATACATTATTACATTGTAATCTAAATACATGTATTAGTATACCTTTAGATTATGCGCATCATGGTTCTTACAGGTAAATAATATACAAAATTGAGAAGTAATGTAATAACAGAAGTATGAAAACACTATACTAATATCTAGTTTTTTTAATAAAAACATGTAGTGTGTTTAGCAAAAGTGTTCCAATATTTTAGGATTTTATTCTACACATAAAAATGAGTCAAAAAGTTCATATGGTCATATGGAGTTATGCCTAAACCCTTTATTTTTCCATCTATCTGTCTGTATGTGGTCTTTGTAAAAATACTATATCTGTTGAACTGGTTAATAGAAAGTTATGAAACTTGAGAATTGTAATAACCTTTGGTAGACCTTTTGAAAAAAATTCAGCAAATAATTTAACCCGTTTCAAAATGCTTGTGTGTTTAAATTTTTTAAAGCCAAATAACAAAATAAATCGGTAAAGTTAAATATACGTATGCATAAAAATGCATACGGTAAAAACTTTTTATTCATATCTATACCGATTCCAACGGCACCTTTTTCAAAAAATCCATCAATAATTAAGCACGATCACTTTATAGGTATGCTTGCAAAAGCCGATAGCATCTAAGACGTTTGCATTTTGATATGTATCAGCTCTTTTAAATAGGTTTTAAAAAATTTTTAAAGATACCAACGGTTTTAAAATGTTATAACAATTCTAACGGTACAAGTCCCAACGAAGTCCGTCAACGCATAAGCGAGCAGTAATATAAAAGTATTAACTACCTATCTCATTATGATATGTAAACTGTCTTTCAGAATTATAATGAGAAGATTATATAGGAATAATTTTCTTATGTGTATATCTAAATGAAGATGAAATGTCCTGACTAATTGACTGATTCACCACCGCCAGAAAAAACCATGAAAAGTAGTCACTGGAACATTGGATTGTCTTGACCCCTAGATGAACACTAAGGATGGATTTCTCTCTCCGACCTCAAGACTCCACTCGGCTGGCCTTTAAAGTTACGAAAATGCCCCTTAGAAATGTATCCCGCAAAAACTTGTTATTAGTTGAAAGAAGAATCGTATGCAACATTTTAATAACTTGTATATTTAAACATTCAGTGCAGCAATTCCATGCTATCTTGACTGAGACATTGTTAGTGGTATTGAAGCTTGAAATGCTATTACAGATCCAAAATACGTTGAGAAATACGTAATTAGCCTCTATAATTTATAACTAATTACAAATTTTAACTAGTCTTTCTATTCAATGATAAAATTTTGAAGCATCCTGATGGAACATTGTTAGAAGCTATAAGGAGTGCGTTGCGAGAACCATGTATAATTCATGTAGTGAAAGACTGGCAATTTCCATGTCAAACACTTCTTAGCTTCTTGCATAAAACTGACATTACAGCCCTAAGTAGGCAAGGAAATAAGTTAAGACAACTACAATAATTAGTATAAATTCCTTCTATTGAGTAATCTCAGTGATCTGTTTCCTTAGGTTTTCTTCAAATATTTATTTTTCTACACATATACACTCTCTACTGTCACAAAATACTATGTTTGAAGAGTTACTCAATATATAATTCTTGTGCACTAATTATGTATGGTATAGGCATAACTGTAGGGTACCTTCCTACTTGTGATCCATGATCAGCTCGCCACGCACTCTTCTCTTCACGTTTTATCTTATTTTAGTGTTTATTACACACCTTTGGATTGCAAATGGTTTTAAATTGTAATAATATTGAACATTTGAGCTATATAAATTACTGTTTATGATAATAGCATCATTACAATAAACCCTTAGTCTGCATTTTCGGTAGGAGTACTCTAGTCTAACAGATTGTCTTTGGTCCATGTAATGGTTGTCTTGCTATCACAAAAATTTTAAATTTTTTCGATATTCTTCTGAACGATGATACTCATTCCTATATAACTGCCTGTTTGAGATTTTTGTATATAATATATATGCTTTACGCACCAAAATATATGCTTAATAGTAGCATAGGGAAAATATGAAAACAATCCCTCAGACCCTTGTCAAAGAAGCAACCTTTCCTTCGAACTCTTTCCTTCTTTAAATTGATGGTGCACATTGTACTCGAAGGGAAGGATTTAGAAGGACTAAAGTTTTATTTTTATTCAGCTAAATTTAAATAAAAATCCGAGTGAATTTTTTTAATTTTGGGAGGTATTAGATAATGGAATAAATATTTCATTATACACATGTATGTTTTTTAATAATTAAGGAAAATAAGTGTACATTATTCCCATTAAAATAAAACATAACCCTTAATAGTAAAGAAACTATTAAATCGTGTTTTAAAGATAACAAACTAATATTATTATAAGAATAAAATAATTTAATAATAAGAATAATCACGTTAACACGTGGTACAAAGGCTGAATCCAGCATTCACTGTCACCAGTTATTTAATATTTTGTGATAGATCCATTAAATATAAATTCTAAATGAAAGCAATAAAAATCAGTTCAATAACAGTTATTGTAAGCCTTAAATTCTTTTGATAGCCATATATAGCTTTCGCATTTGAATTATTTCTTTAATTATTACATAAGGATGACAACTTTATAAAATTTGTGTAATTCTGTGTTGATTGTCGTATTATGTAATAACTTGAAACAGAATTTTCTTATCAAATTATTATTAAAAATAATAATTTCTAGTTTGTTAATTTTGTCTATAATTTAATTATCAGTTCGGCTATTATAATTTAAAATATATAGATTAATAAATTTTATTACATTGTTTGAATTAGATGCACTGTGAAACAAAATGCATATTCCGGCCGGATTTATTTTTAAGTTAACGAAATCTCCTAAAAAATTATAAAGTAACGTACTTACTGATAAATTATAATTTATTAGACGAGTACCGTAATGTAAATGAAATACTATATAATGTCGATAACTTACTTTTTCATGTAATAGTAACAGATCTGTGCAAAAAGTTACTAGTATTATTTCAAACATGGCTGTACGCCAAAATGAAGCCGCCATATTGATGTGAAGGCGTTTGTCACTGGTTCTAGATATTACGACGCGAGTACTGTCCTCTCCTCTGCTCTTCTTGGTGTCGTGGTAAACTGTGTGCTGATATAGAAAACCACACTACTGTTACTATAGTTCTTTAATCAGATATGTCGACAAAGAATTACATACAAACTGAAATATATCACCAGTTGCGTGATGTCTAGAGAAAGACAATTAGTAAACGCTTATAAGGTAAACGTATATTAATTAAAATAAATTTCATGCCAATGTTGACAAATAAGTCAGCGATTCCAACCCTACCTTAGTCATTGGTAAACGAAAGTTTCATGAAAATCGTCATTTCACGGGTTTTATTGATTAAATTGTGGTTAGCCTATTTGCCGCATTTTTAGACTAACTGTATGCGGATTAAATCAATGGTGATTTTAAATAAATATATTTAGTTAAAAAATTAAAGAAATGAAATTAATATTTTATTTAAACCAACTTTTACTTTTTGTGCAGTTCCTATTCAAACTTTTATCCTTAATACATTAATTTTGTAGAAATGGCAAACTTTCAATTTGCTCTGATATTTGAACAATTTTTAATATAGTTTATAAAACTATACTAAATATTTCTTAAATTTTATGAATCCTATATTTATTTAAATCTTATATATACAGTTTTTAGTACTTTCTATTATTATTTTAGATTTAAAACATATAATTTTCAGATGCATTCTGAAGTCCGGTAAAAATATTAAAAATACACTAAATAAACATGATGAGATAGAAAATTAAAAATCTTTATTTTATTTCTATATTATCTAATAAGGGCCTTGTTAAGGAAACAATATAATAACTTTACTTAGAAGTTTCACTTAAAACCAGTTCGATAGTAGTGTTTAATAACATTTTATAGTGATCATTTTACATTATACACCACATTGGCTTAATCAAGAGCTATATAGTTATCCACAATGAGCAGAGATAACTGTCTAGTTAACTGGGTAGATTGAGTAGTGTAAACAAAACAGTAACGGTTACAGAAGGTACATGTAATGAACTCCCACACAGTTAATGTAGTGTAATCACACAAATAGCATGCAGCTAACTCAATAACCGATACTGTTGCCAAGTCTATTACAACAGGGTAAGTTCATTACTGTGGTCATTGTTGGTAATGGGGCTGTGTAGTTGTCGGATTAGTCTTTGTCTGACTAACACAGATTCGAAGCAGCTGTAACTTTTCCATCGAAAAATTGTGTTATTACAATTGTTAATAACCAGTAATATAACATTTGTTAATTTATTTTAGTAAATACTAATACACAATGCTGGATACTACTGTTCAATTATTCTCTGATCATTATTAAAGGTTAAACATATTTTAAAACCTAAAGCCGGTCTTATCAAAATGTAGTGAATACATGGTAAAAACCGTTAAAGACTAGACACATTTTTTACTTTTAACATCAATACCGAGAACTCCAACGGCATGAACTAGGTAAATAATTTGAGAAAGAAAATATATAATAGTGCTCAATATGGGGGAAACTTTAATATTTTAATGTAGGTCAGACTTTAGTTAGAAGTGTAAATATTGGTTAAACTAATGATATCTTCCAAGAAACAGTAGTTGAAAAAAGTAAAAGCATGTAAGAATTTTAATTACGTTCGTTCTTTAATTACGTAACCCATTATATTTCTTTGCTTATTATAAAGTCCGACTCAAGACTAAAAATATAATTAAGCGGTGGAGAATTGATGATAATAAATTCTATGAAATGTGCAGTAGGATAACAAACAAAATGCGGTATTTACTATGTACTCGTATATTCATATTAGCCGGACAAACACCAGCTGGCGAAGCAGTATGTTGAATGTTTAGCCTGGATATTATGTTGACATTGGATCATCCCTGTGATGGATTCTGGCCTCATTTCGGTCATCAATATTGCAATATAAACATGATGTACATATTGTAACTGCAACTAGAGAAAACCATTGTTAAAATTTTTCATATTCGAGAACTTGTTACGTTTTATCAAACCTTAATAAATATTGCATAACTTAACTAGTTATATAATTACACAAGCATTTTAATAAGATATATTAGTAGTACTCTATGACAAATACTAAATAGTAGTACGATCAAGGGTTTTGAATTGATTTAGTTTATATTCTATTGTTTATACATGGATTCTTGATCGATTCTTGGCAATAAGTGATTCTCAAAAATTTTTCTATCTTTGATTACTTATACATCTAAATCATTTGACTCTCAGGAATTATTTACTCCGGCTTTTTTCTTAGTTCCTCTCATTTAGAAACAAATTTTATAAAAGTAAAAAAACATCTGACAGGTAGCGAAAGCTACTAGGGCTTTGACCCTGACTGACACAAGGTAAAATCCTCACGGCAGAAGTCTTGAAAGAAATGGGGGGTCCACCCCCCAACAGTAAAAGGTGACTGACTGACTGAATACAAAAGTTTTTTCTACAATGGAAGGATTGCTAAGGAAACATGAGTTTTCCGGGCATTTGCCATCGTTTAGTGAAAAAAATCAGTAACACTAGGTTTCAAGATATGCAGTCTGATCTCTTCTTCAGGTTAAGAACTAACCTAACACATAATTACAAACGAGGTTAAAATAAATAAATCATGCCAGAGCGTTGTGACACGCATAGGTCTGGAATCAAAACCACCATGTTGTGTGTGAATTTCACTAACTCTAAAACATATAAATAAAAAAAAAACTAAACACGCTAAACACGATACTAATTATTAAAACTGAACTGCAGAAAACAGGTCACAATAGGTCTGCATTCAAGTATTTGTGATAAAAACTACTACAATAATTGTTCTATAATGCAAAAGGGTAAGCTACTTTACAGTTGCTAAAGTTTCGGCAAAATTAACAGGTTCAGATGAGTTTCCGAGTGCCTATCAAGCACCTCTGAGTGGAGTTTGATGTAGTTTCAAGTGGCAAGCGAAAGGTCATCAGGCTATGTGTGATCTATGGTGTAAAGCAGCGTGTTGCTTATACCGATGTTGTGCTCCTTTATAGTTAACGATAAATTGCTGGTTGTTTTTAAATTTGTTTAAAACTTTTCATTAATGTATATATAAATTGTACAACAATTTAAAATTATTTTTATTAATAGGAAATATTTATAAAATATTTCTGGAGTTATTGATAGTAGTAAATAATGGTTAGTACGTCATATTTATGTTTTGAAAATAGAGACTAGTACATTATGATGCCCAGTGATGTCAAAACTTACAAAGTTCATGTCTTTTTTATGAATATACTTTTCAATATATAGTTCCGGAAAAAATAAAAAAAAATTTGAAATTTGCGATACAGATTTCAAGGAACGGGCATCATACTATACCTAACACTAGTCTGCTATAAATTTCACATTTTTTATTAACAGTGCACAACCCTGTCAAAGTGGAAAATAGATTTCTGATATCCAAATAAATTTTGCAAATAATTAAAATCAAAACAAAAAGAAATATATATATATATATATATATATATATATATTTTTTTTTTTCAATAAACATTAAATCACAAAAAGTACTTGCTCCGCCGGGACTCGAAACCGGATCTCTCACTTGCCGGGTGAATGTGCTACCATTACACCACAGAGCGCTCAATTCTTACGATTCAATCATTTTGTATTTGGCCGTTTCTTTCACATATGTATTTAAATAAGCAAATCTAACATATGATCGGAAGACCAAATACCTGTCAAATAACTTTTTATTTACATTTATTAAATTTGTATAAGTGGCAATAGCCTAATTTTATTTCAATAAACATTGATTCCGATTCTATTATTTTGTATTTGGCCGTATCAGTCACATATGCGTTTAAATAAACACCTGTCAAACTCAAAAAGGGGTTATTTTGTGATTCAATATTATAGAAATTAAATTAGTATTGCCACTTATATACAAATTGTATAGCAATTCAATATATATATAGCAATTCTCTTTGATGCAGAGAGGTCAATACAGTATAAATATATTGCAAATAAAACAATGAGGCATTGTTATCAATTTGTACAAGTTTAAGGAGATGAAATGCACACAGGTAAAGGTTTCTGAGTGTATTTATTAAACCGGGGTTTGTTAGTAATATGTAGTATGTGATTTACCAAACGGAAATTTGCACAATAAATTAAACTAAAGCTTTGTATTTCTACTACATGTGTAATAAAGATAACAATTAAGCGAATACAAGGTTGGAATGGATTTGAAGAGCTCCTGGTCTTGTACTCTTGGTAATACAGTACTTCCATATCATCTACCTCACATTTAGAATTAGAATAAATAGGACGCTCTAATTGATATAAATTAAAGTGAAAATTACGGTTTGTCATTTAATTCGTATTTGTTTTTCTAAAGCTTAATGGATCAGAGACTTTTATTATCATATCGGTATTATGTTTCTTATTGTAAAGAACACTTTTTTAAACAATTTAAATTTCAATCGGTTTAATTTTTTATTTCAACTCATTTAACGACATTTTATTCTCCTCTTATACGTTTAACTTTAAACTTTTAAAATTGTTATAACCACATTATTCTTCATTTTCATAAAAAATAAATTTTACAAGTTCTTACCACTATTATAGTATGCAATATCTGTTACATCATTGTTATGATATAATAAATGTCAACTACCTAATAAAAAGTATCATGTTGCCAGTAAACGTGAACACAGATGACACAGCACTCACCCTGACAAGTATGAGTTACTGTCAGCCCCGCCTTGGTACTTCGTTACCTGAAATGTTATAAAGTAAACACAGGTTCATATGAAATAGTATGTTATTAATATTGTTTTATTGGTGTATTCAATATTAATCTGCATAATATTTTATTTTCAATAATAATAATACTTAAATATTTTGTTTGTTTCAAGAATCTGTGTAAATTATTCAAATAATACATTTTATCATTCAATTATATGTATAAATTGATCAAAATCGCAACAAAAAATAAAAGAGCAATATCTATAGTACGTTATGAAAATAAGTACATAGTAGACCTAAAACAACTTATTACCACCAGCAATCCAAGACGCCTGATGGACCAAATTAATATAAAACACACCATTTCACAGACGGCCGAAGAATTCCTACTCCCTGCCCATTGAAAATAACATTGGTTATGAAAAATGTTTTATCTGCAAGTTAGAATACGCCACAACAGGTGTAGTAACAAGCTTTGCAAAGAGATGAGATTTAATTCAAAATTTAAATCTATAGCTTATTTAATTTTCCAGATGTCCTGCGGAATATGAAAGAGACAGAGTATCATAGTTTAATAGGAAAGTTATGTATTATAGAACTAATTCTTGTAGAAATTAAGTTTCATGCAAAGTTTGAAGTCTGCATATGAAATCTGTCTCGAGATAAGTATACTACATGGGTTAATATGACACATTTTAAAACCTCCTTGTTTTTGTTAAGTTACTTACCATCTTTGAGAAAAAACTAACTGTTTTCTTTAGTTCAGTCACAGTGACTGTGATTCTCTTACCCTTCTAGATTGGACTGTTAACCCTTAAGCCTTTGAGAGGAACCCTCACCTCCTTTCCATACAAACCCCCAGACATCAAAGTAAGTTTTGTGTTTACTACCTGCCTATTTCCTAACCCTTAATACGAGATGAAATATACTAGAATTACACCTGTTTACAACAAATTGAGTGTACAATCATTCTTTAGTGCATTGAAATATTGCTTAAGCACTCATCGCTTAAGGTTAATATTGAAACGTTATCAAATGTTATCTTTATCAACAGTTTTAAGGAGGTAATCCATAATTTACCCATCACATAATTACGTAATAACTGCCCTTTTAAAAGAACACTTATATACATTTAATCTTATCTTGATATCTAATCTTATCTAATTTTGTCCTGAGTTTTAAACAAAAGGTATGTAAAGACTACATACATGGACTACGATTATACATATTTTTCTAAATATTTCTAAATCCTAAATAGTTTTTGGTAATTACTCGCTATTATATATTCAAATATATTTGCAGTAAAAAAATACTATCTTGATTATTAGGTTTATGTTTTACGTTTTTTTAATTAAATGTCCTATTTGTCGTTAATTTATTTTCAATATTGCTGAATTGTGCGATTTTATTACCCATGACAACGATATTGTTTTTACTGGTTTAAAAAAATTTTCAAAAACAGCAGTAAACACAATTTTAACTAGAATATTTAAATATCTTGAATCACTTATTAATAACACCTATGATACTTCAAGTGTGTTCCACAGCCAACACCTACCTCCACATCACTACCAATTTACTCAAATCTTCAGCAATTAATGTACACTGTAACATAATCGATTCCTGATCGCTGGATAAATTCGATATTTATTTAAGTTATGTTGTGCTTATAGTTAGTACAGTTATTTTAATAATTAACGCAAATAATTTAAATAATTATTTGATCAAGACGTTTTTCCAATAGAAGTCGAGTACCAAAGACTATTATTCTAAATCGTCAACATTTAGAAATAAGGTTTGAAATCCAATTACTTTGGACTCCTTAAACTTTCACAAAAGACAAAAAATGTATATTAGATTAAAATTTAAATAAAAATTAACTAGTAATATTTAAAACTATTTGTATTTAATTAAATAAAAATACAAAGTATCATAAAACATATGTTATCTCACTTCTAACTTACGTAGGGTTTTTGTACTAAACACGACCTTCTTCGTGGGATAATAATTAGAAGTTAATTTATATATATATATATATATATATATATATATATATATAGCTAATTAATTTTAGTTGTTGAATTCAGACACGTAAATACTGCATTTAAAACAACGGTTAGTTAAATTGTATACAACATATTTTCAACGGATTACACGAATATATTTAGGAAAGACAAGCGCAGAATTTTTTTAAGTATTGTTGTTGAGATAAATCTGCTGTCACTAAACTCTGACACAGCATACCTTACAAAAATATAGAGATGGATTCCACGAATCAGATATAGCGCTCTTACTGAAATTTTATGTAATATTAAGGAGCTTGCCTTATAAATATTCATCTCGTGTATAACTGAGGAAGCTTAGGTATTTTCATAATCTACGTAAATACAAAAAAGAGCTTCCTTTAGTAACGTGAATTATCAACACTCCACGTTGATACGCCACGCTTCTTCTTCCTTTCCCAAATCATTCTCAAAATCTTATCTCAAATCATTTATAATGGTACCTAATAATAGCGTTACTTATAAGGTTTAAATCTGTTGCTGGGCACATATGAAGGAAGCTACTGCAATAAATAGTTAAAAGGTTGCATCATATTTTAATATCACCATGCTAAACCGTTCTTGACGTAAAATCTTTTATGCAAAACTCATATCGTTTGCATATACATCCTTTGGTTTGCATTATATAAAGGGGTACCGTTTTCTTTAAGATTGAATAAAACCGTTAATTGCAAACGTATTTTAGTTTACCAAATATTTTATTCATGATGAAAAAGCGTTCGTTGAAACATTTTGTATTAAGAAAATTATTACATAAGTTCCCCTCGTATTATATATCAGAAATAAATTATTCTTTGCTATATAAAAATGTTTTTATTTGTTGTTAGGTATTTTTTCTTTGTCAATATATTTTTATCATAATTATAAACTTAAGACTTTAAAGTTGTACTATTATACAAAATGTACAACTGAACAGGTATTTAATGTGTCAAGTACTACGAAATTTGAATTTTTTAGCACATTATTTCTAATGTTGGTAAACATTCGAATTCATTTAAATGGAAAGTCATACAAGCACTTACAAAGTTATTTTTAAAATTTCAACAAGTAAAAATGTTTTGATTTCGTTGGAGTTATATATTCTCAATAGAGTGGACTCAAAGTGAATAGGCTCGCTGTGAAGGATAACGAAATGCACTCATAATAAACATTACTTTATGACGACATTAGTGATGAAGTTTCAGCACTCCTCCCCATCATTACCTTTGCGGTGTATATTTATTCCGAGTCATTCACATTCACCGTTTTTCGGGTTCAAAGAAACACGTATCATGTACTAAATGATTTGCCATAAGAATGTTTAGTCAGGCAATTTAGTTACTCTTTATGTTATATTCAAAAAAAGAAAAAATCGATGTTCAGAGTGAGAATTTTACCTTTGCTTTTTGAGACTAGCTGGTGACACTAGGAAAAATATCAAATTAACATAAAATTCATACAAATTGTGATATCACAATTTAACAAAAACCATTATGACTGTTTAATAAATTAAAAGTAACCAAGAAAAGCTTAAAAGCCGCAATGGTTCCTAGGAGATACAGGTTCACAGCCAAAACAATTCCCAGAGTAGAATTACTGGTTAAGGGATCGATAGAATCATAATACAAATTTCCACGAGTTTCCTACAAGTAAACGGTGTATAATATTTACAATATAAGTAGTACGGGGATGTTAAAAGTTTTTAATATTCAGTAGAAGACTCCTTGTTATTTTTAAAATAGTTTAGAGCATTCCTATGCCAAAATCAATACTGGTGAGCTTATCCAAGTGTCCGTTGTAAATATTATCCAATTTAACCGCCGTCTCTCATTCGTGAACACATCGTGTGTTCCTTATCTGTCTGTCTGTCTGCCATCCAGGAGCGTCCCTTAGACGTCCGAACGTTCAGTTATACCGTAGGAGCCGTTCAGGAGGCATGTCCGGTAGTAGTTGCTCACCCCTTTAATCTCTCGGTAGTGGAAGTGTCAACGATGGTATCTATGCCCTCTTCTCTCGTATTCATTGTGTACTGTCTCGTTGCTCCCGCCGGATTTGGCATGGTCCGATTGCGGTAGCTTATCCTTTGTGATGGTTCCTCTCTACACTCGTTCCTACCCCGATACAAGTGAAGGTTCTTATTGAAAATTACTTGTTCTTACGTGAATCCCACTGCAGCTCTAGAGACACTATCCGAGCTGGAATTCCTCCTTCCCCTTTTGGATGAAGGAAGGCACGAACCAAGATCGGTATCGGTAAGTTGGCATCTATCCTCAAATGCACCCTTTATACCTCAAATCTCACCCGTCCTTCATTCAACGGATGTCTTCATATTTTAAATTTATTTGTATCTCTTTGTGACTGTACCATTTTGGTCCTCCGTGCCAGATTATATTTGTCTCTCCGAACTTAAAAAACGGTGTACTTGGTATGAAAGAGTACGAAAAACACAATTGCACATCACACCAGCACAGATGTAAGTGGGATACTGTGTTTTCATACTCGGGAATTGTGCTCGGAACTTGCATTCTCTGCAGTGAAAACGCCTGGACTAGACTCCACACAGCTTTTGTGTATGTTTGAACCCCTTATTTTCTTCTTTCTGTTCTTAATGGTATGTATTAATACCTCCCCCACCTGACGAAGTTCATACTTACAAATAACATATTTATAATTTGAATGAGTTTTAGAAAAACCAATCACTCTATTGGCTAGAAAAGTGTAATTGTTGTACGTAAGTCTGTTTGACTATCTTTATATTTCTCCGTACTCTCTAGAACGAACTATCTAGCCTGTAATGATGAAGTTAATTAAGGCTTGACTTTTTTTCATTAACCCTTATGCAGTATACGTGACCAATGAATATCGAGTTCGATAATAGTGCATGTCACTCAATGTGATTTCGGCTGAGTGTTATTAAAGAATTTACGTAAGTTTTACAGTTTTAACCATTATGAAAACTACAAGACCGCAAAATACCATCATCTTTCAACTACGTAAAATCTCTCCTGATTTATCTTAAATGGAAAATTACATTTGTGGGAGGCTCTGCCTTTTTAAATAATTAAATATGTATTCATATTGGATAAAAACTAATGTCGATGCTGTGATATTCATATGCATCAGTTTTATAGCTTTAGGACCAACCAGCTTTAACTTTTAGGTTCAATAGAGTATTGAGAAGATGTTTATGATTTAAATTTTAAAAAAACGTCTGAGAGTTAAACGCGTACTATTAAAAAAGTCTTATAATTACTTTCCAAATCGTTATACTTGGGATCAGTGTGATTAATCTCATGCTCATCATGTTATTCTTTTTGTTTTATTTGTAGGGAACTTTAGAAAAAACATTATATTAAAGACACTGATCAGTTTATATAGTACCAGTATGTTAAGAGAATTTAGTTTTACTTTCATCTGTATTCTAATTTGACCAATGGATTTATTTTGTTATAAGATGTTATATAATATTTTACATACATTTGGATTTAGATATATATTTAGATAATATTTTTTTATAAGTATAAAATCCTTGAACGAAACGTTATTGATAACTAATATATAGTGGATTTATTTTAATTTATACGTCATACATGTTATTGGTAGAGAGTGCTACACAAAAAAGTTATTTAATTTAGTTTAACAATAAGACTAAATTTTATTAATTTTACATGTAGCCGCCATTACAAGCTGATGTCTCGTACGCTAATTTTTAGTGCCCTATTCTTTGATGTTGTCTACTATTACACTGCGTGTTGCTATGCTGGGTAAGATAACACAATATTTATTCTTTATGAATCAAAATAATGTTTTATAATCTAAGACTTTTTTAAATTGATAGATTCCACAAAAGTAAATAAATTACTCCAAAGGTCGGTTTTTAAGAGAAAGGAACTTCACAGTCGGTGAACACGAGAAGACAGCGGCTTTGTGCTTAGGGCACTTAGTCTTCATTACGAATGTGCCGTCTGTGAATAAGTGACTGAGATGTTTGTCTGAGATAACTTTACCAGCGTGCACTTTTGCATCTTTGTCTCATTTCGAAAGTTCAAAACAGTTAAGAAACATTCTTATAAGATTAAAATGATCCGGATCTTTGGTGACTTCTTACATTATAATAGAGTGCAGGAGAAAAATAGTATTCCGCCACTTTTGAAAAATGTATATTAAACCAAGATGGTGGGTTTCAATATGTCTATTGCTTTGCGAATTTTACAAAGTAGTAATGGACTATGTGGAGTAGTTCAGCGTTAAAAACACACATTAGTATAATTGAAACCAAAATCTATGAAGTTCATCTTTACAAAATCTTTTTAAAATTGTTCAGATGAAAATGATTTGTGTCAAACAAAGAACAACAATACATTACTTATTATAGTTGATACAAACAAACTTTTTGTATACGCTTTATGATTGCAACTTTTTACTAATGAATGATTTAATAATCACTAACATTACAAAACACTACGTTAAAATAGGTCAACCCGGTTCAAAAGGATTTACAGTGAGGAGTTGGTCCACACGTTCTAAACGCATATTTGGATACAGGTGAGAACTGTTAAAAGCAAAATACGACCTGCCGAATTCACACACAGTGCCTATTCTCATTTATATATATTTTTCTAATTTACGGAGAAGGTGTGTCAAAACAGGAGGTAGAAGATTTTTTCAAATGTAAAATATAACATAAAATATTTTTAATGGTATATTAGACAGGCATGATGCAATGAAGTTTTTTTGAAAATTATTTACTTTTTCAAAGAATGGAGTATAAACACCTAAGAGAATTGGATTTTTACACAAAACTAGTCATTTCTAAATATAAAAAACAGGTAAAACCAATATATGTTTTTAATTTAATTTAAAATATTTATTAAAACTTGTCTATCACTAAAACATATATTATTAAAAAGTTTAAATGTATTTAACTAAAAAATTTTAAGGAAGGAATATAATTCAGCCGATTTCAAAAGACTGCTAAACTTTCTTTTACAATAAAATAACCGTTTTACGTAACGAAAAAAAGTTTTTAATATTAAAAAAACCTATTCAGTACTTTTGATGTAGTTTCAAATCCTAATACATTTCAAAAATAATGTTTTACTTAAGTTTTAGATGTTAAGTGGACTTAAAACGATTGTAAAAAAGTTTAAATTGTTTAATTTATATTTTACATGTTTAAAAATAGCGTAAATATTTGTTAAAAGTTATTATTTATTAATAATAAACATATATTTAATAGACCTAGCATATACTTAAAATTGGGTTTAAAAGAGTTAACTCATAAATTTTGTAACTTTAATTTGACAGTATATTTCACTTCCTTGAAGGTATAGCTATCAATTACACTTAAAATTGTGTTTAATATTAAAGTTATACTAGTTATACACAATTTATGTAGCTTCTTCAATGAACAATTTATACAATATTCATTTTTAATATAATAGAAAATATGTTAGCTGTGATCTTTTAAACGGACGAATTACAGTTACGAATGGGAGAAGCTCTCTGCACAGCTGACTTGCGCCCTTTTCAGATAAACTGACACTTACACGTGCTAACTCAGTATTTTATCATAACTTCATTGTCTCACGAATTGTTCGTTATGTGTTAGTCTTAGAATTAGTGTGTCACTAATTACACAGTTTAATGGTAATAAATGTCATTATTATAGATGGATTATTATGGAAGTCTCCAAAAAGGGGACTAGTATTTTCTTATAAAGTAAACGTAGTTAAGTCCAGGTTATGTACATAATAAAGAAAGAAATGTACCAGCTAGGCAACTGGTAATTATTACAGACAAAACACCTTAAAATAAAATTTATATCAATACATTTATTTAATGAACTGCACTTATAACCCTTTTCAGGTTTAAATTGTCCAGATAAAATTAATGGGTATACATCTTTTGGTTATTCCAGATAACATTAGTGGCAAAAGAGTAAATATTTAGTTTTTTCCCTATAAAATTGAATTTTTTGACAGTGTTTATGGTTGATTCCTGGTCTCTGCGACACACATTAGTTATGTCTAATTTTTCTCCATACTTTGCTACCTGTTTTACAATAGATCATTTGAAATAGCCTTTTGTTTTAGGTAACTATTTTATTATGACACATGTTACAAGCATGCTTTTTCTTCAAATAGCATGAGTGATAGCATGAGAATCTTCACGGCAATAACTTAACCTTGCCTGACTAGAACTATGCGTGTCACAACGCTCTTGGATCAGTATTTATTTTTAACCTAGATATTATTTATGTTAGGTTAAGTTTTCACCTGGGAAAAGGTAATATTGCCGATTTCGAAATGAATTGTACTAATTTTTTGTTTTAGTGAACAATGGGATATGTTCGGAATAATCATGTTTTCATAACAGATATTGATTGTATCGAAAACCAATTTGAAGAAAAAATTATGAAAGTTACCTAAAGCTTACGTTTATCAACGACAATTCAAATTTATTTTCGAAAAATTTTTGAAATAAGTTGGAATTTTGTCCCTAGTTCTTCGCAAGGTCCTTTAATATATTCGCAGTATATTACTTAATTTTGTTGAATCTGTTGAACTTCAGGATCTCAATAACCAAATATAGAGGTTTTTATATCACTGTTAAACAATTACAATCCTATAGTAAAAACTATTGTAATTCTGCATATGCTTCTGCATTCTTTAAAACTCTCAATTTCGATTCCTTTTTATCGAAATAAACGCGCATTACAAACACTTATTCCGCAAAATATAATAAATATATTTTTATAAATCTCATTTATGTAAATAATAAACATACAGTACATGAAGAATTTTATTATTAAGATAGCATTCTAGGATAAATTTTTAGTTCGAATTTAAAAATAAAAACGTTCTTTTTTAATTTATGTTTAAAGTGTTCAGGAAATACTTTTAGTTGGAAGCAATATTAGCTTTCACCTGTTTTGATTTACCGATGCTGTTTTAACAGTAAAACGTAACCTGATATACACAAAAGCAGTATAAAGTACGCTTCCTTGTTAAGTTTTGCTGAACCCCTATTCATAAAACTCGGATAAAGTGTGTGATTTATCATTATAAAAACACCTGAGCGAATAAAACTATACCAATATAGCTCGAAATATACTAAAAGTCCTGTGCAATGAGTGAATGAAATTTTAATACCTGGTTAATCCTACCTTTTATTATAATAATATTATGAATCAAAAGGGTCTTGGTTTGTTTATTTTATTTTCCGGCATAAACTATTTAAACAATTGAACTGAAATTTTACATTTACATTCTTTTGGTTCCTGGTATGAATATAAGCTTTTTATTATTTCGAACATTATTTTGGCCTACGCCCCACTGGTTTTAAAGTAGAAAAAAATACCATATTGTTCCTAAAATGTTTGAAATATTAATTGAATGACCTTGTGAAATGTAATCAGCTGTTCTATGTAAACAATCTTTTGTCAGCACAACCATGTATTAATAATTCAACCTCTATTTTCAATTTGTTTCCATTTATAGTGTATAAATTGTCTAAGGAGTAACTATTAGTTTTCACGCCGTTTTTATATTTTAGTGATTAGATATCTGCACATCTACCGTAGAAAATGACATAAAACATGAGATGGTCTGAATTAGAATTCGGTGACTCCCTTTGAAGTAGTCGGAAAAACTATGCTAAATTAAAGCTTGCTGAAATCTGCTCTTCAAGTAATGCATCAATTCTAGCTATAAATTTTCTAAATGTTTAAAATTCTGTTTCAGTTGAAAAAGAAATAAATAAATACCACTATATTTAATTTACTTTTAACTGAGCGTTTTAGTAACTATTTATTACGAGATATATAAGACAAAGTTCCTGTCTAACGTTTAGTATAAATTTAAAGACTGTTATTAATATCTCTTACCTGGCTCTTAACAGTAGTAGGCTGCCCTGATATTATGTGATACACATTTTATTGACCGAGATAGGGGACAAGCAAATATGGATCAAATAATACTAAGAACGACGTAAAATACAATGGCCATAAATATACACTTTTCAACGTATTTTCTTGATCGTATCGTGGAAAAAAAGAATACTCAAAATTGGCAGCTGAGATATAATTCAGTCGAACCAGCAGTAGTCGTACGCATGCAACGCCTACTAAAGTGCGCGCAAAGCAGCAGGTAACTGCTATCAGTGCAGATATAACAGACAAAGTACTCAAACGTTTATTATACATTTGAAGACTAGATCTTAGTTGTCTTTTGACAGAGGTAAGTTTCTCGGAAACTATATATATTTTTATCGGGAAAAAGGCAACATGAACTATACTACTTAATTAAAATAAAATGACCATAAATATACCATTTTTTTATTTTTAAAGAATGCAAACTCATAATTTGCGCCTTAAATATTATTTACTCGAACCTGAAGAGCTCATAGGAGTGAAACCTTTGAAATTGCGTATGAAGCCACGGATAGCGGATATACGCAATTAGGTGGCTGAAGGTAACACGTTAAAAATTAAACTAAGAATATAGGTTCATTAACTTTTCTAAAATTTCAACTGCTTTTTATTTTTCTAAGGAACCACTGGTCTTGAAAGCTCTATTAAACTCAAATATTAATTCATTTATGGACAAACAGCATAAAGTAATGAGTTTTTAACCACCTTTCAAATAAGTAAGCCTGTAATGATTTATAAAAATTTAAACAGGTGATTGTAAATGTTTGTTGTTATTCATATGTTAAAATAAAATTTACAAGAGCAATAATACGTGTATTAGGCTTTCTTTGTCTGGGTTTGTGTTTATTGGTATTGCATTAAACTATAATCAAATACCATAATTTATTACATCATAATTGTATTACTAAATATAAGAAGGACTGCGACTTTAGTCTTCCCTTAGACTTACGATTCCTCCATACTTGACAAAAACAGTTTAATTACCGTAATCGTTAGATCTATTCAATAAAACTTTGTAAAATATTAAAGATAAAAGTGAATAATTTATAGAGGTATAAAAAAACAATCTAACTCTTCAGGAATATTAACAATAAACTTCAAGATCCGATATTAAAGCTCTAATAGAAAATGGATCAAGATATTTCAATATATCTCAGTAACTATCACTTATCCCAGCATGGATTGGAATTGCATTCAAAGAGAAAATACTTATGGTTTCCTTATGTTTCAAAATAAAGTTGCTATCGAAGCATACTAGGAATACTATTGATCATTCAAACGCTAATTAAAGAACAAACCTCACACGCCACTTATTACCGTGAATTTTGTTAAACATAATATATGAAAAATAGTTTATAAAATATCAATTTAAATGAGAAACTTTTCATATTACTCGAAACATAGTATAACTGATGTATTTTAACACTGAAGGATGGAAATTTTCCGGAATATACGTGTTTCCTTTTTATATTAATTTGTAATCGTAAAAGTCTAAATGGAAAATGAGTATCACAGAAGAGTGTGCCTCATTTAAGTTTTCGGTTGAGCAGTGACAGTGGCTTCATGTCCTTTCAGAGTGGCCGTTAATTCTAAAATTCCAACCAGTCAATGGTTAAAACAAAGCGGACATTTTCAATAAAATATTTAAAGATTGCAGTGTGGCATTAACACATTCATTACATTTTGAATGCTTTTGGAGGACGTTTTGATATGAAATGGACATTAGTGAGCGAATTCAATGTTGTATTTATTTTTATTTAAATTAATAAAGAGTAAGGATGGTTAGTGAAAAGGTTTTCCTTATGACTACAGTATTTAACTGCAGTGTTAGTTAAAAGTTTGGAGGTCAAACTCCATGCAACCTACCCATCCTGAATAAAGTTCACTCTAAAAGTGAACGAAAAGATACTTTTAGGAATAGGTTCAATGTGATGTATGTCTAGCTTTGTGTCGTAAGTGAATAAAAAAATCGACAAACCTCTAGTGTTAAACACTTTGAAAATAATTGAACTTATTAGAATATCTAATTACTAAATAATTTGCTAAATACTAGAAATATAAAAATTCTGAAATCAAGAAACTGTTTTTCTGTATTAGAGCTTCATTCTAATGACTGAAACAATAATAGTACAAAATATTTAAAAGTAATCTTAATTTATAATTTAAAAAATGATTAATTACGATAATTTATAGTTAGTATAATACTCACAGACAATCAGTGTTGGTGTTTACAAAATTTAATAAATATATATTTAATTCAATACAAGAATGAAATATACAAATTATATTACTTGTAGCATTATGTCCATTTATCATGAGAATTAATCTACATTGAATCCAATTTTGTGTACCACATCTGAGACACACTAACCTCCAAAGTTGCAATAGACATTACTAAATACAGGTTACCTTGGTCACCAAGATATTGTTTTACTTCTGCGATACCTTAGCCTGTATGATTCCTTAATCCTTCCAACTTGATTCACTAGTGTTTGTTAAGAATTGATTTCCGACTGTAGGAAAAAAGCTTATAAATATCTGTATCTTGACCTGACGTATTTTTAAAAGCTTAACTAATATTACAAAAATGTAAAATTTTCTGCTTACAATTTCAATTAAATACTTTATTTAATCCAGGCAGTAGTACGCCACACCACATATCGCGTAACATGCTTCGGGGAGGTTGCATGCACAAATTCTATCATACAACTCATTTGAATAGGCTACATACATGGCTTACTGAGTCACGTGTTCAACTGTCACATTATTATACTCAGTGTGCTTAGAGACTTATATACTCTGCAATTCTCTCATGCTGTCATGGTTACTCACCAAACCAGTCAGAAACTCGCAGTGAGTGACATACACCATCATCAAACTGAATTTTACTTATATTTTACTAACATTTAGCCATGGCCACGCAATTTCTTGTTCAATAACAAATACGTCATAGTGGAACTTACTGTGTTGAAATCACTCGTGAGATAAGCGACGTCATTGAACAATATTTCAATTCGAATATCCGTACAGCATTACATGATTTTTAATTATAGAGCTCTAAATAATACTGTAGTACTTGATTTACCTTAGTCTAGAGACAGTAATCCTGAATTCAGCGTATGTTATCTTTCTTAATGATCCTATGATCAATTTGAAACAGATAACATCTTATACGACGAAAATGTAATTCCACGTTTGTGAGTCATTTAAACAAATTATTATGTAGTATTTTTTAAGTTGTAGGAGCACAAAAATCTAAAATTAAAATCTGAACTATATCAAATAAAACAAAAACCCTAAAAGTAACATCTGCTTATTTTTAAGCGTCCCATTTTGCAGTTGTCCTCATTTGTATCTTTAGTCTTAATTCTTAGAAACTAGAAATATCTGTAAATCTAATAGGCAACAGTGGGGGTTTTACCTTCTAATGTGTATTTTACTAAAACAACTTGTATAAATATAAAAATTTTACTTTTTATCTGGTAGATGGCTTTGTGATTCCATGCGCAATGCTCAGAGGCTCACTGTTATTACTTTTCTCCTATAACTATATTCATGGAGGAAGTAGCTCCATTGAGTTGTGTTGCTGCTCGCCCCTCCTGTTCTTCATTCAGCTAATGCAAATATTTCGTGATCTAATGACAAAAAAAACTTCGTATCGGGTGTATCACGTGCAGATATCAAGAATTTCAATCTTCAATAGAGTTTTATAACAATTTTAATATCCAAAATATGTAAAATTGTTTAACATATTTTAATTAGCCTGGTATAATTTATATCAAATATAAATAACATTATCTCCTTGCTATTTTCAGTACATTACTATTCTTCCTATCTCTATTTCATTTTAAAACGCCTTATTGGTTCATTTCGATTTTTAAAACAATATATAGCAAACTAGTTCATCCATCATCATGTAATATGACTATCCACAAAAATCATTGACACATATGATTTCAAGTATAATCATCATTTTATTATTGTGATGTCCTACGAAGAGATAGACAAACCGACATTTTTCAGAAAACAAATGTTCCATGCTTCTGGCAGACAGAAATAAATTACATAAGGTTACTCAGTGATGATAGACTTCAAAGATGCTAAACCTTTCCATGGTTTTATACAGACCATTGGACTTAATCAACCTATTCTGAAGTTTTATATACGGTTTAAACGCTAAAGATGATCTTTCTCCATGATAGCTTGCTACATCGTACATTGAGATTGTTTTCATTGATTTCGGTTTCTTAGCAGTGTTTTAATAATAAAATTTCCGAGTAAGTATGGAGGGTATTAAAACGCCAGGGTGCGCTGAAATGAAATATCATCAGACTTTTTTACTGTATAAATAAGCTACTTATTAGTAATTTTTTAAATAACCTTGAATTACAACTGAATATTTTCGATTATTATATGACTGAATTTGATTATTTTTATTCAACATGTCTAAAAATTTTTGAACAATGTTTCCCACTGAAACTCTCAACTGTAAGAGACAAGAGGAATACAGCAGGTTGGATGACCTGGGGAATTAAAACATCATGCAAGAGAAAACGAGAATTATATGAAGCTCAGAAATCACTGAACAGTCCAGAGCTCACTAAATACTATAAGAAGTATTGCAAAATCTTAAGAAAAGTAATTCTTGCTTAAAAAAAAATGGCAAATGACAGATTCATATTGGATGCGAGGAACAGGCCACAAGCGATGTGGGGTGTGGTTAATAGAGAAACTGGTAAGGTAAAATTTAAAGCGGATGAGGACCTTGAAATAATAGTTAATAAATCTCCCATAGTCAATAATTTTCAAATAGCCACTTTATTTAATGACTTTTTTATTAACGTAAGTAAATTAATAATACCAAACGAAAAATTATCGATTAATTTTCTGAACAAAGATAACAAAATTTATCCAACTTAGTTTTTGTACCCCACTAACGCTGAAGAAGTGTTTCACATCATTAAAAATTTAAAAAATTCCAAATCATGTGGATGGGATGAAGTTCCAAATCACATATTAAAAGTATCAGCCTCAATTATATCAAAGCCATTAGCTCTTTTCATTAATAATTGTATTTCAAATGGTATTTTTCCTGAAAAACTAAAATATTCACTAATTAAACCTATCCATAAGAATAATGACAAAACTGACATGTCAAACTACCGTCCTATAGCCCTTCTTCCAGTGATTTCCAAAATTTTCGAAAAAGTAATCGCAGTCATTTTACTAAATATAACATTTTGTGTAAAAATCAATTTGGTTTTAAACCCAACTCATCAACAGCCGCAGCAGTTTTTGAACTAATTGACACAATTTTATATTCAATTGACAAAAAACATCATACTGCATCTCTTTTCTGCGACCTTTCAAAGGCTTTTGACTGTGTTGAACACAGTATATTGTTAAAGAAATTAGAATTTTATGGCTTAAGAGGCTCAGTTCACAGTTTATTATCTTCATATTTATTAAATAGGAAACAAAAGGTTACAATTAAAAATAGCTCTTCTATCAAGTTTTCTTCCCACTGGCAACTCAATGATCGTGGCGTTCCCCAGGGCTCGGTGCTGGGTCCATTACTATTTCTCATTTACTTGAACGATTTCCCACATAACCTAACTACTTCATCTGTAGTTCTGTTTGCTGACGACACCACTCTTACTATAAAAACAAAATCTCTTGATGATTTAGAGAATAAAATTAATCAAGCAACTGACGAAGCAGGACAGTGGTTCTCAGCAAATGGGCTACTTCTCAATGAAAATAAAAGCCAATTATTAATATTCTCAACACATCAATCGGCAAGCACGTATACTAACTTTAACCTAACTAATATTAAAGTAACATCGTCATGTACATTTCTGGGTTTAGTTGTGGATAATTCAATATCCTGGAAAGAACATACAGTCTTTATAGAAAAGAAGTTACATTCAGCCTGTTTCGCATTGAGAACTATCTCTCATGTGGCTAGTTTAGATACTGTGAAAGCAGCTTACTATGGTTATGTTTACTCGCATCTGAGGTATGGGGTGGCATTTTGGGGAAATTCGGTGCTATCAAAACAAATTTTCAAAACTCAGAAATATATCATTAGAATCATGTTCAAACTTAAAAAGAGACAATCCTGCAAACCACTTTTTAAAAACCATAAAATTCTCACTTTACCATCTCTATATATTCTAGAAATCCTATTACTATTTAAAACTAATAACAACTCTTTTCAAAAAAATCAAGTATTGCACCATCATAACATTAGAAATCAACCCTTACAATACCCCATACACAGATTAAAACTATTCGAGCAGGGTCCTTATTATTCAGCTCTTAAAATATACAATAAATTACCTCCAAATCTAAAGAAGGAGAATTCCATAAACGCATTTAAAACCTCCCTAAAATGCTACCTCATTAACCGGGCATACTATTCAGTTAATGAATACTTAAATGAATAAAAGTTGTTTACTAGTCCCTATTATTGAATTTTTTGACCAAGTTTACTAAGCTTTGCATATATGTAACTGTTTCTTGATTAGGTTAGGTTAGTTTATTAGTTTACTTTATTTTTAACATTGACAATTCATATGTTTATCTTTAGCAATGCTGAACATTATAAACCTATGTGAAACTTATAATAAATAAATAAATAAAAAAAATCTTAGTAAATCACATATTAAAATTTAATATAACAGTTCTCAGATTGCTTAAAAATACATGTGTTCTTCTATAGTCTCGTCGCCACCATTATTAATAATAAGACAAATATAAACATATTTGCTAAACGCTCAGCCAAGGCTCATGCATGCTTCATCATTGAACTCAGTGTGGTTTGTATCGATATGCACAGTCTGAAGTCATTTGTTCATTTTTGTTATAATGTGTGTTATGACATACGGTTGGGCAGACAGACATATATGCATTTTTTGAACGAATAACACTTAGCCAATTACCTTTTTACCAGTAACATATAAACGAATTTCATCTGTACACGGTACATTTTGCATAACACTGTATTTTGGTACATAAAAATAATGAATTTTATGTTTGGTGTGACTATGGAATTTGGCTGCTCATCGTTGAAGCCTATAATGTTAGGGTTGCCAGAGGATGTAAAAATTTATTTCGTGTATGACTGTTCGGCGTTTTATCCGTATAGTAAAATGAGAATTTAAAATTTGAGGTTGAATCTGTACGAAGCATTTTATTTGCACGTGCTATTGCGTACAACCAACTCGTATAGTCCAAATCTGTATACGAGTATCCGAACATTATGTATAGAGACCAAGAGGTTTTGGAATTAGAATTATTAATATTTGCATGAAATACAAAATCTATTCTGCATAAGGTTTTGAGAAGTATACTAATTCACTATTGCCTAGCTAAAACTAGTATACTATTACAACGTAGTCAAAACTAAAATTTGATATTAAATAAGTGAGAGCATTAGTTAACCAATTAAATATAGAAGGATTGAGACAAAACAATAGCTTTGTCTCTCAATTGTTTAATTAATCAAATCACGCCAAAAAGCTCAACCAATTAGTTTAAATCATAAGGGCCTTTAAATAGTAATTGTAAGTGTCTTATTGTCTGGATGAGTTCCAGGTATTTAGATTTACAAGTGACTAAACCCTTAGGTTAGCTTCACTTTGCAGCTTAATATATGAACAAAGCCTTTGTACAATTTAATTACTCTGTGTTGTGCGCCACAAGCACAATCACTGAAAATCCTGCGGTCTTTCCATTTACGTAAAGCTTATTATGGCGATATTCTCCAACTTGTGACAATTCCCGAATTACCTGTATTGCTTTATTAGGCTAATGTATGTGCTGGTATTATTACTGGTAATATCAATACAGTTTTACTTTGGAATATACTTCAGCTTTGAGTCTATGAGGCTGGAATTTTGATCTGAGTTACAGATAGCACAGGTAAAAATTATGTCAGTGACTGTAGCTCATTTTCTAATCAAATTTATACTGTATCGCTCCGAATAGCAGGATAACTATTAAAACACGGAAGAGGTCATGTTGGTTGAAATAAAAGACTGTTATATAATAGTATGGAATGAAAGAGTCTGTTAAATATATCTAATGTACTGTTCAACAATCGTTTTCTGTTCATAAACATTTTTACAATAGGAAAACCATGTCTAATAATATAACCACTATTTTCATTTTGTTTACATTTATAGTCTTGAAAACATAGAGTGAGCTCCGTATAGATTTTGAGAATCTTGAATAAACCCAAAATCAGTATTTTACAGTATTTATCGTCTGTTTTAAAATATATAGGCGTCAAGCACATTTTGTTTATTTTTATTTAATGTTATGATTATTTTAAAGTTATCAAAAAATATTTGTACAGTCCAAGACTTTTCGGATGGCACCTTTGATATTAAAAGGTCTCGTGTAATAAATTTTAAACTATTGGACTGATTTTATTTTTTTCTACTTCAATAATAATATACAGTATAATAAGAAAAGCTCCTCCTTCAATGAAAAGTTTGAGAATGTTTTTGAACAACAAATGCAGGCATTTGAAAATGATACAACTAATAAAAGTAGTAAAGATATGTTGCAAGTTGTATAATAAATTTAAAAATACTAATTAGTTATTTATATTGGATCCAAAATTATAGATAAACAAAGCAAGTAAGGATACTGGTATGTATACCATTGAAGGCCAGCAAAAGTTTTGTTAGGAATCTAATGTACTTCAGTAGATTTAACTCTCTGGTTAATTTAGGGTAATTTATTCTTACCATTTAATATTCAATACTATACATATCCATTACATTAAAAAAATTTTTATGTGTTTGATGTACTGGAATGTTTATCTACTACTACAAGTTTCGTTGTAACTTTAAGCATTTTTATTCTACTTCGTAATTTTCCATTATGTGTAAGAAATGGATGCATTAAAATTATTCATGAGGTTGCTTATTTGTAACTTATTAATCGTAATGAATAGTAATTTTTTTATACATAACATACACTGAGAAATAATTCTTCAGTTTTTTAGTCCTCCAAACAACTTTTCTTTAGTTTTTTTACATGTTTCCTTTTTTGTACAGTGACTTTTGGTATTTTGCGGATTTTGGTTTGATCACAGCTCATATATAACGCAGAGCAAAGGAGAAAAATATTAAACATTATTTGTAGGAAAGTTTGTTTCAGTACTAATCCTAAAATACTTCTCACTTATAAAATATGTCTCAATATTTAAAAATGTACCATTCAGTTAAATGTGCATAGCTTTTAAAACTCATTACTAATTAGTTGTTATTGTCTTTAAAGATCTTTATTTGAAATTAAAAATTAAGCAGTTTTTACATAAAAAATCTATTGCACCTGGAGCAGAAAATGCTCAAATTGTTTTTTGATCATAACGAAAAACACCTTTCAGTCATTGAAAATATTGAGCTATGTCCTGATTGCAACTCATAACCAATTAATTTGCCTTCATTATTATTCAAAACGATGCGGAATGTACATTAATTACTGTGCAGCCCATTGAACTGTATGAAACCACAAGTTTTTAATTATATAAATGTTTAAATAAAACATAAAAATTAAAACTTACAGAATTATCTTGATTTTGTCAACGCTGAACAAAAGTAAGTAGTACATACATATATGAGAAAGAAAGTAGTGGCATGTTCTATATTTCAACTATCCTGCTCATAAGGTTCTTGGTGACTACAGTGATAAAATATTTTCCATAGTATGTAAGTACTACGTTATTCCCATATTCTATTTGAATACTACAGTAAAATAATATAAACAGATTGACAAGCTTGTAATGAGAAGAACTACTTAAATATTTTTATGTATACCTCCCCAAATACTAGATGTAAATTTTATCTATATAAAAATATATAACGATGATTTACCTCAACTTGCGAGTTATGTTACTGTGAGGGAGTAAAAGAGAACAATATATAAAAAATATATAAAATGAAAACTCTTTCATTCAGTAAGCGGTTACCCTGCACCGTAATAACTCTCTGATAGCTGTGTCTGTGGCACAAGATTGCTTTTAGTGAGCCGCGCCACTTGCCTCTCCACCGCTCCTCACTTCTTTCTTTGTAAACCCCAGCTAGTAGTTCTATCCTCTATTTATTTTCTTCAAAGATTTTGCTATATTTAGTGACGTTGTGAGTGTGGTTTAATATTTTTGAAAAGAGATGCCGATCTTCTTTTAAGTCATATTCTGTCCGTTCTTGTAGGCCACTGGTCTATGCAAGGATTTTATCAAATACAATAAGGACGAGAGCCAATACAGTACGCCTACAACAGTATTGATGAAAAGTGCATCGATTGTATAGACAGGACTTTAACATAGGCTATATGTAATATAAAATTAATATCCCAAGCCTTAATCTACTGTATCGCCAATCACTTAAAAAATATAAATTAATAAGTCTTGCAGGTAAACAATGATAAGTTTATTTACGAGTCTTTAAATATAACGTATTATTATACGAAAAACATATTATTTAAAGTTTTGAAGGTCTGGAAAAATTATAATAAGTTTTAAAGTTAAATTTTCTGACATGTTAGTACATAAGTATTTTGTAATTAAATAACGACTTAGTCCCTAACATATAACAATTATCCGTTTTATATTATCCTTAATCATCCCATTTACAACTGAATTTGCTGTCGCCTGTGGTTGTGAAGTATATGAATCTTTTATACTCATCTTGAAAATTGCATTGCTATACTAAAGATATTATTTGGACTTGCTATTACAGAATTAATTCATTTATTAATAACGTCACTAGTTTTTTAACGTTTCAAGTTGCTCACACTGCGGTTCTTAAACTTTTTAATATAGAGAGCTTTTCACGAGTAGTTAAAAAAATATACAAAGACTGAAAAAACTTTTTATATATCTATAGTTACAAGATAATATAGGATATTTTATACGATTACTTTTACAAATGTTGTCTTAATTCAGAATTAGTATTTTTAATTGTTACAATGAAGTAGGTGCCTAATTCTTTTTAAAAATATCTGTAAATTTGTTCTCTCAGGGGTAAAAATAGTATCACATTTAAAATAGACGCCGTACTTATATTCTAATCGTAATAATATTATAAATGCGAAACTGCCTTTATTTGTTTACTAATTTCAAAGTAAATCAATTGTACCGAAAAGTTACATGGCCATTTTCAGGGATCTTATTATGAAGAGCCCTTTTCTTATTTCGAATATCCTTCCGAACTACGACCCACTGGTCTCTAAAGTAGCAAAAATCCTGTCTTGGTTTTGTTAGTAGTACTACTTCTTGCTTCAAGGTTTTCTACAAACGCTGCTGACCACTATGTAAGAAAGTATCCAGATAAGAAAATTAAAAGTATTACTAAAAATATACTTTTAACTCTTCATTTTTATTTACATACTTTTTTCAACTGTGTACTGTTTCCTTCTGTTTTTTTCAAAAACATATTTGTGTGTGTATGAGATAATAAATATTCTTATTCTTATACTTATTAAGTTAGAGTTAAAACTGATAAGTAATGTTTGTACTGCTATGCCTGTCTAAAAAGTATTCTATAATGTAAGAATTATAGTAATATGTATTTTATAAATATACGAGGAAATGAAATACTAAATAGTGTTATAATATTACATCTATTGAAAATATTCACATTTTATATAATTGTAGTTCATTATTTAAAAGAAAATTTATTTTATTAAGGTATTCGTAATGTATGTAAATCAAACTACACATATTATAGCTATAGATATAGATGGAACTGCTACTTTCAGTAACTGTTATTCAGTTTTTATATTTTTATATGGGTATAACATTCATTGGTATTTCGGTCAATATATGTAAAATGTGCCAAAGGCGACAAGTTAACTGTGTTTTACACACGACACGTCACATAGTCAGCTTGGTTGTGGACGAAAGTGAATGACGCATGGCAATGGGTAACTACGTAGTCTTAGCCCTAAGAATCTACAGCTTTAATCTTGCTATTCATCTAAATATTACTCAAGAGGTGTCGGAAATTTTTCCACTGAATGCAAACTTGTATTTGGGTCATGCAATCTGAACGTAATGTAAGGAATGGTGGTTTCTAAGCAGGTTTCATGCTCCTAAGCATATATAATTGAAGCACAAACTACCTTAAAGAGCACCTTAAGGAAACAGTTATCTAATCAAGTTTATGCTAAAAGAATTCCTAACTGGATTATAAATTATCATTATGTACTAGACAGGATTGATGTAAGAAACTTTACTAATATATCAGGTCTTAAGGTTCCCTGCCTGATGTGGCAAAAGCTGGGTTACAGATATGCTCATTCTTCCGAAAGTGGGAAATACCAAATTCCACAATAAGTTGCAGTTCTTTTATGCCGGGATCATAGCTGGTTTCAAAATTGCCTTGTCATTATTTATTTTTTTCACACAAATTATGCCATCTAATTTCAAAATGTGAAGTGAGATGATTGGTTATAATTAGTTTTATAGCCCCCCTGCATGCAAGCATATGCAATACGTGCTACACTTTATCACTGTAACGTTAAAGTTACAACTTTTTGCGTACTTCACAGTATATAATATTTTAATATATAAACAGTCCCCGGTCAGTTCGTTTTGTTCCTCAGCAAAAGTCCAAGTGATCGTTACATAACACTTTGTCCAAGGTGTTGCATACGTATTAACGTGGTTCATGTGACTATGGCAAATTAGAATCAAGTACGTGCACTTGCAATTATGGAAATCGTCCGGTTCAAAACAAACAGCCTTTCTCTGTATTAAGGGCATTCTTGCATTAAAAAAATCTGTACATACTATAAAATGTTTTAAGACTATAAATTTATTATCTTTATTACAATTTATTTGGTCTCAGGATAATGAAACTGTTTTTATCATATGAAACGGATTTTCAGCGATTGGTATTTTAAGCCCTGGCATAAACAATTATATACTTGAGATATTACAGAATTGCTTAGCTGAATCCCTTTGTCGTACATCCAGCCTAACGTAAATCTTATCTTTATTTACCAGGACTCTTCCTTCATTTGATTCACTAGTGTGCACTTACCCCCATAAACATCTCCCTCCTTAACATAGCGTGCTGACACTAGGGATGATCGGCGTTTTTTTTTTTACCAAACATTTCTTTCAATTCTCTTATACTATTCCTTCTTATATCTTCTTTTATCTTGCGCTTTTTATGTTTTACATATTTCACTTCTAAATGCTTTCTTATACCTCCATATTCTTACAAACATAGTTTAAATTCCATTAATTTAAAATCTTTGTACCAAAATTATGCGTAAAGCGTGAGAAAATCTGTAGTCTTAGTTCTAAAAAAAATTATGATAAGAAACGTTTCCTGTCTGTTTTGTGACGGAAGTACTATCAATGAACGTTGTTCGTCCTTCCCTTTAATATTAAGCTTGTTTAATAACTAAATACCGTACATTAGTCACTACACAGTTACGAACTTCTCTCCACCATTAGCGCCCCTTCCTCAACAATATGCCTTAATATTTCATACTCTTGAAAGCTGCCAGGCTTACTTGGCTCTAATTATGCGGTAGACAGGTATTACAACTTTACGAAGAAAAATTAATCTAAACGATTCTCCTGTATGTAAACTGTACTGGAAAATATGTATTAAATCTGTAAGTGTGCTTTATACGTGTATGAGATACGTAAAACACACAAATATTGTGTACTGTCCTCAAATTTAAACAGTTATATACGAAGATATTAGTTGATTTAACAGAGGAAATGCCAGGAACTTAACGTGTTGATTTTGAAGTAAGTGGAAAGTAGTTTAAACGTAAGTCAGTTAAAGCTGTAATATTTTAACAATAATAAAAATAAAATTATATGTATTATAAATCCAGACGACTATCTAACACGTTATACAGATGCTCATTAGTTGAAAATGTTGCTTTGAGGTAAACCGAGAACACATATGCCGGATTACAGCAATCAACAATATTTCATTTCGGGGTGGCTCTGTAATTATAGAGTGATGAATGGATGCAAATTACAAAGCGTGTGTTAAATTTATGTGACCGAATCTCCGTAGGACTGTGTAATTTAATTGCCATAGAAAATAAAAATATAAACCTTTTACATGATGGATGCTTTTTTTTATTTCAAAAACTAAAGATTTACGTATCAGCGGATATCATATTGAAATATTTTATATTTCAATATTCATTATTAAATATATTAACACTGTTTTGAGAGAATCACCACCAATAAAGGGTGATGGTTTTTTGTTTATTTAACAATATAAAAACTACTAAGTTAAGAGTTTGAATAAATAGAAGTTATTGTTTTTAAACTTATAGGTCTTTAAATAAATGAAATATATTTCTAGAATGTAAAATGACATATCATATAAATCATATTAATTTTGAAACATAAGCTTTGTACAAGGGTCTTTGTGTAATATTGTTTTAATTAAATTGAAATAATAATAGTGGTAGTTTTAAAATATTTTAAATTTTATTTCCTTGTTTTTTTACAAATGCGCTATAGCCTAACTCATTAAAAGAAAGCCATATTAAAATTGTGACTTAGGTCGTCATCCTGTTCAAGTTCTAGCTGATAAAAATATCTTTTTTGAGCCTAAATTAGGTTGAATTCAAATAAGTAAGTACCAACTCAGCTTATGAAATGAAAACGCCAATTTTGACTTTAAACCACCAAAAAAAGTGTAAGAAGAAACTGGTTCAATACCATGAATAAATATGAAAATACCTAAACTATACGTAGCCTAAGCAGTATACGTCATAATGAATAATATTTTTATATTGGCCTTTTGGATAACCACGATTGCAAGAAGAAACATCAGAATTAATAATGTTTAAGTTAAAATAGGTACAATCTTATAGAGTTTCAATATAAACAAAAGTTATTTATATATGAACAAAACATAATATAGTGGAAATTCAATGTTATACGGTAGTGACAAGATTTAAATTCAGTGCACTCTTGCGTTGATGTACAGTTCTTAGCTCACAGACAGTCTCATTCATTGAATATTGTTATGATACCTAATGTAATGAAAAATTTAATTGTACCAGTAAGGATCAAAACTTCTTTAAATAAAGTATAAAGAAAAGCGTTTTAATTTATGAAACTAATCTGTCTCTTAAAATAATCACCCCTTAATTGAATAGATTCGGTCAGCCTGTTCGTAAGACTAATTATGCCTTCATAAAAACTTGTTTCTTTCTGGTGTGCAGCTTTCATGGATACCAGCCCACCAATTTCTTTTATTTAAGCTGTTTTATGCCGGAAAATAGGAAATAATCACTAGATACCTGATCCTGACTATAGGGTGGGTTGTTGAGCTGCTACGTCGCCAAAACCATGGACTAATGCTGCATTTTTATAGTGGCCCAAAACACCTGAGAGGAAGTCCACATTGAGAACGATGACGAATGGAGAGATTTCCCATCACCTTAATGGCTGAGACTTTGGACAGGACCAGAAGATCATGAGTTATCTTGAATACACTGAACCAAATTAGGTGATAATAGGAGTTCATTTGCTTAGATAAGATAAAGAATCATGCTGATAGATAAAGCAATGCTGCTTTCTTTATACCTAAGTTTCTAAACCTTTTTAACTGCCTTCGCATTATGTGGCAGGATATCACTTTAATGTTTTCATTAATAAACTTTTTATTTTACATAAACCTTCGTCTCTAGATAGAAAAGAACAAGTTATATTAAGGTGCATGTCTAACCAATGAATTGTTCTGAGCGTTATTGTAAACTATCATTCATAAGGCTCACCCAATTTATATTTTTCCTTCCCCTCGGGATGAAAATACTATTTTCAATAATAGCATATGTTTTACAGTAACATTCACACTCTCCCTATCTGTAAGGCATAATATGTTAAATATTTAATGAGATATAGATTTGAAATTTCGCAATAGACCACATTAAAGCCTCTTACGGTGGCGTAGATTACTCCTATCCTGGAGATAGCTAAATTATTATCAGTAAATAAATAATCAGTATAACTTTTATGTTTAGTACTTTCTTAACCGGGCTAACCAGTAAACCTGTCAATGGGGGTTGTAACCAGTTGTACTACAACCCATACACGAATTTATTGTTTAGTCTAGTTTCTACTTTAAAGTTATACATGGGACTTATTTAGCTGTCAACGAAATTAAATTTCCTCAAACGTTTAATTTCACAAAAAATGTGAAAAAACTTTTAAAATTTCCAGGACTAAATTTATCTATCATTCCTGAAAAATATTATAACTTTTTTATATATTTGTACAAGAAATGTTTTAATTTTCACACCTTAATCAACAGAAATTCACCTTAAACTCTAATCGACATTTTTACTTCTATTGACTACCTGATGGATATTAGATGAAATTTAAGTTAAATAAATTTAAATGTTAATGCAAAAGTGTGTATGGTACGTCATTTATAAAAATATACATTGATGGGGACCCGTAAGTCCCCTTCTCTTATACTGTATTATTGTTAATTGAAATTCACCAAACTCGTACAACATGTAGCAGTTCACAGAGGTCTTAGTATAGGTAATCCATAATGATGCAATTATAGCGTCCTTTACAGCAACTCACCCTGATCACAAGACATACACATACGGCTTTAGTTAAATAGAAATAAATCACAAGATACTGTATTTATAGTTAGTTTCCAGTTACTGACATGCTATATGCCATACTGAAACTAACCATTGACATAGGTAATCTATAATGATGTAATTATAGCGTCGTAATCGTGCAGTGAGTGGCCGATTGTGCTCTGGACGTTACCAACAATGTCCCTGCAGTTAACAAAAGCGGCTTCATTTAAGGATATATAAATCACAAGATAGTGTATTAAAAGTTAGTTTCTAAATACTGGCAAACATGCAATATAACAAACTGAAATTTATCGGTGACATAGGAAAATACCTGACTACTCTTTCATATCAGAAGAAGGCGTATTATTTTCTTCAAATTATACCAAGGTATATCGTGTTTTGTCACGATGTTCGTTTAAATTACTCTCCAAAACCACTGAACCAATAAAATTTTATATACATATATTTTTTGGCCCAAATTATAAGATAAGATCATGTATATCTTGATTAATAAACGCAATATTGTAATTGCTAGTATTAAATATATGTAGATAAATATTAAATTCACTTCCAAATTCAGTCTGGTAAATGTAATCAGCTCGTCTTTATAACATAGTTTTATGACAGTACAACTATATGTTTAATTATTTTTACGACAACTTATTATTCTTCTATATGTATTGTCTTGAAAACATAGAATAAGCTTGATTGTAACATTATTTCTTATTAAACCTTACTGCAACCGACATTTAGCATAAAACAAGAAAATGTCCAGTAAAAAAATTAAATGTGTTATAAAAATATACTTTTAAATGTACGAGTTGGAAAATTTTATGTAAGCAGTGTTTGGTTAGTACTGTAATGTTGATATAAAAGAGATATTTACAATCTAACTTAGTGTATATAAGTCTGTAATAAAACCCATATCAGTTGTCTTTTGACAGAAGTAGCCTTCTTTGACCTATGCATTTATATATTTTTTCTTAATCGAGAATCCAGGTAAAATCAGCTATATCTTATTTTTAAAAAGAGTTTGATCTATATTTTAGGCTCTCTGATTGAATTACATATTTTTTATTATGTCAAAACAATAATAAAAATTCATCCAAACTAAAACTTCAACAATAACAACAATAGTAAGCTAAGAAAATAAAGAAACAAGAGAAGTAAGTGAAAGGGAAAGTTCTCTAGAACTAACAGTACAATAAGTTGTTTGTCCTGCCGATGTATAGGTATATATGTGATTTATTCTAAAACAGAAAAATATTTTAAAAAAACCTTGGTAAAAGATAAAAGATATTTACATACCAGCAGTATGAGTGTTAACATAATAAACTGCCTTGCAAGGTTAAAAAGTGAGTAACACAAATGACTCCACTAGAAATATTGATAACTGATGCGGTTACTGAGACCATTACATCACTGAATGGTTATTGTTCCAAGCATTAATGTCAATGGCAGCACATTAAAGATACAGCCTTAGTTTAACTGCTTCAGGATCCATATGGTCCGCATCTTAAGTTAGTTTCCTAATGACACTAACACATTTTCTGGCAAAAATATTAAACACTTTTTGTATGTTATTGATAGATATTTGACATTATTATACATTTGAAAGAAATAATCTTATTTTATATTACATATTACATTTGAAGTAATTAATGGTCTATGATTAAATTGTGATTAAACCACAGAATTAATACTCGTGTTCATAAAATTCTTCCAACAAGTATCGAGCATAGTATCATTTCACTTTATAAAGCTAATTAGTGCATGATATTAATAAGTAACTATAATAAAAATACTCGAGCTCATGTTATTTAAAATGGATTTTTTGAACTGAAAATTCTGTATATAACAACTTTCCTGCACAAGGAGCGAAGTGAAATGTTTCGTAATCTATGAATAATTGACAATTACAGCAGTTCAACCCGTAACAACCTGATTAAACTATTTAGAAATAATAAAAGATTGTTTAATCAATAAGACTTCATAAACAGTTGTGTTTGTTGCCCCAGACAAGTTTCAAATGCACTGCTTAGTTTCCATCAAATATTCTTATAGGTTTATTATATTATAATACATTACAAGTAAACTTGAATGAATAGGATATTGTATACGGTTGGTCCAGAATATTAAAATTTTAATTTAGGATTTTGTTAGAATATCTTTTGTATATTAATGTGTCATTAATAACATAATTCATTAGATATATAAAGATATATTTTCACAATCAAGTCAAAACTAAATGTTTTAATAATTTCACGTTGCAATAGACTTGATAAGTCGTTATTTGAGATGTTCAAAGACAATTATTGACTAAATACCAGTTACTGAAACTTTAGCATAGATTACTTTACAGTTCCACAGACTGGAAAATCTAGGCTTCTCTTAAGAATTGCGAGAGGCGATAACTTTCACCATCACGGTTTCCAAAAAAACTACTGACTTTTCCTAAATTTTCCATTAAAGTATTACCTTTAAAAGGTAAACCAGATGTTAAATTACTTATGCTGAAATACTTGAATCCTACAAGTATACTAAACGCATAACAGGTACACAATAGTTGTTGTAAAACTGGAAGTACGATAATGTTAAAGAATATTTTATGCTTAGTCATATTCGTGCAGGATGTTTGTATCCTGCTATGTGAAACTATCAACTTTTTACTTGTGGATTGCTCCAGGAGGTACTCACGGCACAACGTTACAATAACAAACAATAACTGTGCGTTGTTTACTAGAAACTTGTTATCCCTGGAGTATTTTACAATGGGTATACGTTGCACGTTATGAAAGTAATGTATTATAAGTTATATGTTCATTCAATTGATTAAAAGTTCAACCATACGCCCTTTACTTAAAACGAATAAAAAACAGCACATATTCATTATACTAAGACCTATTTTGTAGTTTATTCAACAATTATAATGAAATGTTTGTGGTGTTAATTAAAATTTAGCATATCTTTGGTTTTATATGACAAATATCGGAGTTAAATGTGTTTATGTAATAATTGTTTTAAAAATTATATAAGTTAAATATAATTATAATATATCTGGCAACTTATCGTTCCTAAGCGTAAATTTAAAATGAGCTCTACATAATGGAAATTGCCAAAAGCAACCAATTACTTTCATTACCAATCAAATATAACGATGGTTAAAAGTGAATAAATCACGTTTTCGAAGATATACGTAATGCCTATTTTACAGTAAAACGTTACTTTGTATATAATTGTGACTGTATGAACAAATACATGTAATAGAGTTTAATGAAGCAATCACGTGTTATGAAATGATTATTTAGTATTGTTTATATTTTAAATGGTATTGCAATTTTTAGTCTATTGGAAAACCTATTGCTCGTTATTTATTTACATGTATTAATCCCCCCGACACTTAAAAAGTAAATTTAATTTGATATTGATGATAAAACAAGCATGTAGGAAAATATGATTATACCCCAGGGCCAAATTACTGTTCCCTTTAATGAGTTTCCGAGTAAACTGTTTTCAGTCTTATAAACATAAAATAGATAGTTAAACAAATAAAAATTTTAAGCACTGAAATTATGACTTACAAAAATCAAAGATAATGTACACCTAGAATTGACAGATGAAAGTTTTAAAAAGGTACACAACACAACTAGAAACTATAAGGAAAGAATTAAACACAATATAGTCAAGTTGAATCTTCTGTTGATGATCTTCAGGGTGGGAGTCAGATTCGTTGGCAACTAGAATATATTTATGGACCCGTTTGGAAGTGTTCATACGTCTCAGAGGTAGTACAGACAAGAAAATGAATGTTGATGTTCTACTTAAGGCATTGACACCTCAGATTCACTTTATAATATATGTATTCCTGACAGTCTTTTAAGCAAAACATTTGACAAAATAATTGAAATATCGAAATCTTGTATTGATCCTAAATGAAGCATATGGGTTAGACAACTCAGTTTTGTTACACGCACACAACGCCCTAATGTATCGAAATTATGAATGTATGAAATATCGAGGCATTCCTCAAGGTAGTTGCCTAGGGCCTATTCTGTTCAATATGTACACAGCCGATATGCCAAGCTGTGTGCAAAATTGCACAGTTCATTTGTATCCTGACGACTCGCAGCTGCACTTGTCTTATGAGCCACCGCAGATGGTGTCAGCCATTGATATGATCAATGTAGACCTTGAAAAAATATTGGGGTGGTCAATGGCGAATGGGCTGAAACTAAACATAGGCAAGTGCACTGTGTTGCATACGGCGCCACACAACATTGTGCAGTCCCTCAGTGAAAGAGGAGTGATGGTGAGGCTTGATGGCCAGAGTTTGGCTGTATTTGATAGGGCGAGGACTCTTGGCGTTGTGCTAGACAGCGGCCTCATGTTCTCTGACCATGTCACGCATGCCTGTCAACGAGCACTCGGTAGACTGAGGGGACTCTACAGATTTAGAGATCTTTTACCTGAGTCTGCGAAACTACTTATCATGCAGTCACTAGTCCTGTCCGTTTTCGCATACTGTTTCCCAGCCTACGGGAATAGCATTTCTGGAGAAGACATGCATCGCATTCAAAAGTTGCAAAACTCTGCAATCCGTTTCGTTTTTAATTTTAAACGATTTGAGCATGTCTCTCCTTACAGAGATGCCGCTGGGATGATGTCGGTAGAGACCGTCTGCAGGGTCATGACGTGCTGTTTGGTCCACAAGGCTCTTGTTAATCAGGAGCCTCAGTACCTTAGTGAGAAGCTCTCATTTCGGGACGAGGTCTCTCAGGGCAGAACCCGCCATGGGAATCTTCTTCACTTTCCCAAAGTTAGGCTGGATTTGGGAAGGAGGAGCTTCTCTTACTTCGGCCCGAAATTGTACAACGACCTCCCACCAAACGTGAAACAATGTTCGATAGCTAAATTTAAGAATAAGATGAGGCAGAATTTGCTTAATGTATAGATTTTCTTGTATTTCATTTTCATGTGTGTGTTGTATGTGACGATAGTTGTTCTGAAAAGCAGTTGTTCTGTATGTAACTGAGAAACGCTTGATGAAAATAAAGACAACATTATTATTATTATTATTAATGAATCTGTCCCAGACTATGCAACAATCATCAAGAAACACAGTAGATTGTGATTTTAATTAAAATAAATGCAAGGAACCTGTTTCAGAACTTCTGATAAGCATTCAGTTTAGCAGAGGGCTTATTGACAGTGGTATTCGCAACAAGTTGCTGCAGGAACAACAAGTGCGACCTTTTAATGATTCTGTAGAACAAGCAGCTAAAAGTATCAGTGCAAGTTCAAAACTTCTATCTGCAATTTATGCCACATTCGATAAGGTATAAGAGCGTTTCAATTATGCTAGAGAGTAGGAGTAGTGTGAAGAAGTCATTTGTTGTGGTTTTTCATTTGTATTCGCTAAAATCTGCCTCCTAAATATTATTTCATGTTCATTAATGTGTGTGAGATATGATTAAATTTGCCTGCAGTTCTTCTTTATTCCTTTAAGGTTAGCTACAGTTTGCACTAGAGCCACAATTATGAATCCATATAGTTTGGCCAGCTCTTTAGCAGTTCCCTGAATGGTAGTCAACCTGGGCCATTATTACGGCAGACGATAACCTTAAGGCTCAGTGTTTCTCAACACCTAATTAGAACACGTTAACCTTTCTTGAACAACTGTATATTATTTAATACAAAACCAGTATAATATAATTAAAAGGCATGATTATATACTAATAGCCACTAACAGTTGCCTATTTTAGAGTAAAACGTTACTTTGTATAATAATTGTGACGGTATGAACACATACATGTAATAGTTTAATAAAGCAATTACGTGTTATGAAGTGATTATTTAGTATTTTTTATAGTCTAAATGGTATTGCAATTTTCAGTCTATTGGAAAACCTATAGCTCGTTATTTATTTACATTTAATAACTCCTCCGACACTGAAAAAGTAAATTTAATTTAATCTTCATGATAAAATAATTTATACAATCATGTTAGAAAATATGATTATACTCCAGGGCACAATTACTGTTCCCTTTAATGAGTTTCTGAGTAAACTGTTTTCAGTATTATTAATGCACCTGGTTTTATGCGATACAAAATATTACAGTAGAAGTAATAATTCTTTAATACTTCGTGTTTGCTAGTATAACTGGAGTACTTTTGAAATTTAGCACGGGAGGTAGAATAACTCATTTGCACGTATTAAAATATGTGCAGTACAAGAGAGCCCATGAATCCGCTACAGAAGGAGCTTTACAGTGGAGTGGGTTGATATCTCGGTCGTTTAAACAGAAATAGGCAGCTCGGTGTTGAATACTTTGAATACACTTGAAGTGTAGCTCGGCAGTCTCAGTCACTCAAGTGCATTTCCTTGTTTTGTTTTGAGAGTGTACACAAGAACGTTAATACACAAGAACTGGCACAAAGAAAAGCATTAGAATGAAGTGTCTAGAAATCATAAAGGAAGTGACAGCAAACAGGCCGCACACTTAGTACTCAGAGTAAATTTGAAATATCTGCTGTTACTTAAGTATATTTACTCTTGTAGCTATTATTAAAATGATACCGTAGTAGATACAAACTCTTTTGAACTTAAAGTTTAAGATATATTTGCTAAGAACTTACTCATGAGCCGGGGCTCAGTTTGAAATCAAATATAGGACTGGATGGAACGATGAACGTTCCTCTCCGCCCTCTGCCGGTCAGCAAACTGCACGCTGCACGAAGCAATGCACAGACGGTCCAGTTCAGAAAAGGTGGAAGGGCGACCAGTAAAAACCAGACGGGACCTCTCTTCAGGATTGAGACCTTCAAGAATGGTGGTGACCACGGTACTTTCGGGGATATCGAGCCTTAACACCCTACTAGTGTCCCTCACCTCGGCCACAAACTTTGCCAAACTCTCTTCGTTGCCCTGAGGCCTAAAGAATTTCTCCACACGGAGACGTTCCCTCAACGGACCAGGAACAAAGAAATCCAATGCCTCCCTATGAAAATCATCCAGGGTACCACCCCTCTGGAGAACTCGAACCAGACAGTCACCCACAGGTGGCATACAAAACGGAGAGCTCGCTCTCTGAAGGCCAGGCAAGTCATGCAGTCGCAGGATCTCAGATAGAAACCGCAGCAAAGCTTCAGTATGTAGACCATCCACCGTTGGTAGTCGCTGCAGCAACGGGGTAAGTGGGTTCGGAAGCTTGTGATACTGAACAAAGGATCCCGTCACAACAGTCCCCAGTCCTCCAGATCCAGCAGGCATTTGGGTCACAGGCCCCCGGGCCCCGTCCACACCAGACACCCCCGACACCACACCCACATCAAAGTCCACAACGACTGACCCAGGGATCTGGCCTTCACCCTTAACAGCCGCAGCAGAGTCAACCGCAGTCAAAATTTTTTCAGGAGCCTTCGCCCCCTCGTCCCTTTCGAGTACAGTCAGCAGGCCGTCAACCAAGGTGATGCGTTCCTCCAACCACTCCTTATCACCAAAACTAGAAAGCTTGGCTCTAAGTAGCGACAGCCTCATATGTAGATGGGTAAGCCGGGACAAATACCTAGCCCTCTCTCGGCCAGTGGGCGGCGACTCCAACCAGTCCTCCTGACTATTCTCAAAAGTCTCCAACTTAGCCCTCTGTTTCTGGAACGTCAAATCTCTAGGCCAGGTAGTGTCCAAGTCCATATTATCCCGCAGTTGCTTCCGCATGGACTCGCAGTCGGAACCCAGAGTAAGCCCACGAGCCAACAACTCAAAATGGAGATCCTCCTTCAATAAGTACTCAGGCACCAGAGAGACAGGCATGATAACAAATAAAAGACACAGACTAACAAGCAACACACTGACTCCAAGTCAACGACTAACAAAGCAATATAACTAAGGCGACAAGTGAATAACGCAGTGGACAAACCTCTCAGCAGGGTCCTAGGATTCCTGCCGTCCACGAAACACGGCAGCGAATCACAAATACCACAACAAAACACTAAGCCGTACCAGAACAAAACCAGGACAAAAGCAACGATGACAAGATATAACAAAAACACACAAGTAACAATAATCAGAAAATAATGAACAAGTTCACAAACTTCCTGTTGATCGGGGAAATATAGCACAGCGAGACGGCACAGGCGCAGGAAGTCACAAACTAACAACTTCAACTCATCCCTCTCACCACCAGTGGCAAAACAAAACCCCGGGCCCGCAGAGGGTAAAAACACGTAACCACGCTCTGCTACCATTTTATCCCGAGATAGCGAAATTAGACTTCACCGGAAGTCTCCTCAACCGCAACAGGAGGTCTCGGAAGCGCGCCCCTCCCAAACTCGGAGCAAAGCATAAAAAGAAGTTTAGGCCACTAGTGGGAAGAGAGACAAATAGAGAAAAAACTTCCAGTACATAATATAATTAATTAGGTGGCAAAAATTTTTACGCAAAGACAAAAAAATGAATCCCCTTGCCTACAAAGTAAAATATATATTTAAACTGCAGCCCCACGGTGCACCGAGTACCTTACAAACTAAATAACAAAAATAAACAGAATTTTAACATATAAATAACATAATAAATAGAAATTTGGTATATAAATAACATAATAAATAAAAATTTTGTATATAAATAACGTAATAAATATACATTTGGTATATAAATAACATAATTTCAGGTACGGCATGTAGGAAAAATTTTTAACTGGTAATTATTATTAACTGAGGGGAGGGAAAAGGTTGTAGAATTTCTAGGCCCACTATTTTTAAAAAGTAATTTGGTTTCAAGTTTGTAGCCGAAAATTAAAAAAAAATATTTAATGCCGATTTTCGAAAGAGGCGGGGGCTTAGTTGCCTCCACGAATCCGAATTAAAGATGAAATTCCCCTTCAGATCATGGCACTAAACTAAATAAATAGACTACTAGTTAATATTAACACTGACCCCCCTCCAGATATAGTATCTGGCAGTGCTCCATAAAACCCGATCCTCTCAAGTCCAGTAAAAGAAGAAGGAAAAACATTTTAGTTCCTACCTTGTTCAAGAAGAATTGAAGCACAGACAGTTCAGTTGGAGGACGTTACAGTAGCGCTGGCAGGGCACGGGCATTCAATGTTGGTTTGCCAGTGTTGTTACCATTGGGCAGACTCGCCGCACCAGTCTGTTGACGGCACTCACGGGGACCCTATTGAATGCCAACATAACGGGTAGATAATCAGAAAATTTTATATTTATGTTATATAATTATGTTTGCCACAAAGTAAATATAAAATATTTACATTTAACAATTAAAAATAACAATCTGTAACTAACAGCACCTTTTAAGTATTGAAAAACTGTTTCCCGAAAATAACTCAAGACACCAAGTATTATAAGATACACTTCTTGGTGACAATATTAAATATTACATACAAAACAAATTTTCAAACATTTAAACAATTGCTTATAGGCTAGAACAGCAATATTAAATTATTCAGCTTGGTAACATTTACTTGCAAAAATAATTCACTGTATTTTAATCATTCTATAATATTCATTGTAAGGTAGGCCCAATAATAATTATGTAATTTACAAATAATAACAGTACATTATTTCCCAAATAACAATAATTAAATTATAATCCGTTCACGCTACTATAAGGCGAATAATTAATTAAACAATAAAATGGAAATAATGCATGTTGCCACCCAATTTTGCACGCAACACAAAACACGAGGTAATAAAATCTGCAAAGTCTGTACCGTCTCGCTTACACTAAATAAAGACAAGGTGATTAATAAATAAATAATTTCCGTTCGCCGAACGGATCAATTAGAAATCACTAGCGCAAAAATATAATAAACTTAACTGGCATAGTTAATAAATTAACAATTTAGAACGTACGAAAGACAGGATAGAACACTCAGCGACACGAAAACGTACACAAGGAACACAATTTATAAAATAATAAAAAGCTACTTTTAACTAAACAACGAAAATATGTGTCTGGGTAGGAGAGAAAAACCGCCAACTAAATTAAGTTAAGAGAGTGAAAAAGAAAAACAATTACCTGCCGAAAGTAGAAGAATTAGTCAGCCAAGGGCATCAGGACGAGCAGTGAACAGCCAGAGAATCAAGTCGCTTCTGCCAAACGTGTCCGACCGCTCCGAACAGTAGCCGCTGCCGGTAAACAGCTGGTAAGTAAGCAGTCAAGGTCAACCACCTGACCTCGACCAAACAGTCCATCCAGGCAGAAAATAATCAATACGGTCACTCCCCCACCGACTGACATAAGTGGCCGAGGTGGGAAAAATAATAGACAAAAATGTCCAAACTGAGCCCCGGCTCAACCTCCCCCACTAAAAAGAGTGCAACCCCAATCCAGACCTCTCCCCCACTGAAAGAAGAACGAACAAGCTCCGGTACAGGATACGGGAAGTCGAGAACCCTAACAGGAAACGAAGTCATGAGCAGGAGGCAGAAAAAACACGATCCTCCTGAAATATTGAGAGGCGCCTCTCTTGGAGAAAGAAGAAAACAGAAAGAGAGTAACACGACACCACAGGGAAAACCAGGTGATCAGTCCCCGAACACCCCGCAGCCGCACCAGTATCCAGAGCATGACCAGAGGTGTCACCGCAGAAGGTCTTCAGATGAGAAACGTGGGCCTTCCGCCACAACCTCCCCGATACGGGATCAACCAACTCAGCAGTAACTGGGGAGAGAAAACGAAGAATCCGGTGGGGACCTGTCGACCGATAGCAAAGTTTAGCTGGCCGTTTGTCCACGGCCGAAGTGACCGGATGGGCCTTACAAAAGACAAGATCCCCCACCTTGAAGGGGTTAGCAATACGTCCTTTATTGAATTTTCTCCTCTCCCTTGCCCTAGACTGTAGGAGCTTAACCCTGACTGCTTTCCAAGTGTCACTCACATTGGGAGTACCAGGCACTGGTAGAAGACTATCCAGACTCCAGAGATTAGACAAGGGATCAGAAGGAGGACGACTAAACATGACCTGAAAAGGCGTGGAATCATGACTCTCGTGAAGAGCAGAATTGAAGGCTAACTGAAGCCAGCTCAGGTTTTCACCTCAGGTAGTTTGTTTCTCAGCGTGATAAGCGATGAGGGCGGCTCTGAGATTGTGGTTGAACCGCTCAGCATGAGAAGGCTGGGGGTAGTAAGGAGATTCCGTAACATGTTTGATTCCATGCCCAAAACAGAAGCGATGAAACTCCCTCGACACGAATTGTGTGCCGTTGTCTGAGACGAAGGTGGCCGGCACTCCAAAATTCTGTAGAAGTCGGGACTTGAGTGCCTTGACGGTGAGCAACGCCGTGGCACTCCTAAGAGGAATCAACCAGCAAAACTTAGAGAAAGCATCCACAGCGACAAGCAGGGAGGTGTTCCCTGACTTGCTACGGGGCAAGGGTCCCACATAGTCAATGAACACTTTTTCGAGAGGCCGCTCCGCCACCTCGGAGGAAAGAAGTCCTAATTTGGTATTTTGTGCTGGTTTACTGACCGAGCAAAGATGACAAGCTCGTACTCTACCAGCAATGTCTCTGTCCATACTCTTCCAGATGAACTTATCTCTGATTTTAGCGATGGTCTTGTGAATCCCTAAATGACCGCCCACGGGAGAAACATGAAAATAGGAAAAGACCATCGGTATGAGGGCACTCGCAGAACTATCTTGGGACCACCTCCGCGTCGGGCACGACAGCAGAGAACACCCTTGGACAAGAAGTAAGGAGAGTGGGCTTCTCCCTCCTGGAGCTCACCAATAATGTTGGACAACTCGGGGTCTTGAAGTTGGTGACAACCAAAACTCTCAAAGGCAGCAGGGAAATTCAACAGCACGGTCCCACACAACGATGCTTGAGAATCAACAGGATCGCTGGGTAGATGATACATTCTAAAAAGAGCATCGGCGACGACGTTTTGGGTGCCGCGAATGTGCTGCACCCTGAATTTAAAAGCAGCAATCAACTAGGGCCTTATGCACTGAGTCTCCCACTAAGATATTGATATAAGGGCACAACGAAGATGCTGTCCTAAGACGTAGGTTTCCCTTTTCTGCTAGGCTCAAAGTGTCCAAACTATTAATCAAATTTTTCGCACTGGTACTATTTTTTTGAAATTTTTTCTTAGACCTCGGTGGAACTTCAGATAAAACCCCCTTTGATCTAGTTTTTTGGACCGGTGCGATATCTATATATTTGTTAAATTATTTAAAATGTCGGTGAAGTCTAATTTCGCTATCTTGGGACACTCATTTAGTCAATATAAAGTATGAGGCAGACCACCAGTCCAGCATGTGTAGTGATAGAACAGTTTAGTTTAGTGACATAAAACAGTATTATATCCACATAAACCGTACATGGAGAGTCCATTAAAAATATGTTCATAAAATCCATGTACTACATGTTGCAAAACTAAGATTCGAGTGTTTAAATCTCAAAATGTTGTAAAATAAACATAAATACAATTTTCATTTAACAAATACATAATTTTAAAGGCCTGGAGAAATAGAACTCAATGGTAAAATTTAACTGACTTATTGATATACTTCTTACTATAATTTTTGAATTAGCAGCAGTTTTTTTTATTTAAATGGCAGCATAATATTTAAATTTACGGAACCCCCTGAGTATTCTTATCAGTTTTAGCTCTGTTTATTTTCATTTAGGTTCCTTTTTTGGAAGAAACTCATCTTCATTCAGACATGCCAAATAACTACCTTAAAGAGTATTTTGAATTTAGCGCCAACCCAAATTTTTAAAACATATAATTCATATAAGTGATAACTTTTGAATAGCAATATGCGCAATTTTGTATATCATTTTAAAGGGCTCTTTAAAGCAAAAAATTTGTTTATCTGAACATTTTTTTAATATCTCCAATGAGTTGCCAAAAAATTGCAGAATTTGTTTTGCCTTAATTTTCCGCAGGTATTAATAATCTCGGGGATATTGTCCTTTAAAAGCTGAAACAAATTTTTCAAAAATATTTGTAAGGACTAAGTCCTTAAATAAACGCGTTTGTAATTCTAGCAGTTTTATACATTCTTTTGTAGTTGAGAGTCAAAATATATATTAACATCAAATGTCGTTATTTGATAAATATAATTTTAACACTTTACCAAAATTAAAACTATTAAAATCTTTAATGTTTTACTAAACAATATTTATCCAATTTTATTAACATAGGAGTAAACACTCAACTGTATTGGAGGGAGTGGAGCGAAGGGAAAATTACAAAGCAACCTATATCAGTCAAGTGTATCACATGAACTCTAGGTGAGGTAACCCTATTAAAATATACACGTGGAATCTCTATTATACCCTCGTGCGCTCTATATTTAAGATTGTAATATTGTCATAACTTCAGAAAATATACTTCCATAAGTACGTTTTCGTATTATAATAACCGACCTCAAAAAGTTAACCCTAACTAAAATGGCGGCTTATTGACGTAGTGGCTACCACAGCTAACGTTGTCGTTGCTTAGTGTTGTTATGATAATATTTATATATGATATAACGTAAATCTATTGTAATTGTCTCCTTGATGGAATTTCCGGGTGATTTTCTCCGACCATGACGTCCAGAAACCTATACTACCATAATCCAAAAACGTATACATATAGTTCAGAGCCAATAATTGCACATATTTTGTATGGATGAGCCATTTAGTCTGTCTCTACCTATAAAATGTTTCAAGATAGCGATCATGCAAACTGAAGCAAATATAATTTTTCGAATAATTGATAATGTAGTAAAAACTATTAATTCATTAAAAATTTATTAGGTTAGTATAAACAACTGTTTATTCTGTCCCTTTTGTCAATTTCCCTTAACGTTTCAAGATGCCAGCTATTCAACGTTTACTATACTATTTGCTCTTACAATCATCTGACCCTTGAAGTTAATCAATCTACCAAAACTTTGATGGGCAGGAAAATAAATCCTTTATAGGATAAATTTACTTCATTGTCTTTTAAAATTCCATGAAACACTCGGTTATGTTCTTGTGTAGGGAACGTTGGCTCTACTATCCAGGACTAGAAGCTGATTAATTTTGCCTCTTAGACAGGAACATTTTACTCACTGTAGAGGAATAAGCTATTGCCATGTGTTCCGTAGCATACTTATCCAAACAAAACGCATTTCGAACTTTATATTTCGATTGGGTATTGGAAAAAATGTTGAATGCAATTATCATTAATCTTCTTAAGAATATTGTTAATGTACTCAGAAATTGCTTAATGTTAAATTGAATCGTGTTCTACAATTAACAATAACCATATACTTAACCTAAAAATAATAAATTCGTCTTAACATAAACCCTTCAGAAATGTGTACCGTTAGTTAGTTTCATTTTATATAATGCAACATTTCACAACCTAGTTAGCCAGTACAACTTAATATTATTTTTTATCTAATGTTCCGGAAATAAATTTACTGACGGACTAACTACCTAATTGGAACGCGTATGAATATTTTATTGTAACCCTTCGTAGCAGCCCAACTACGTGACTGATTTCACCTCGCGCGCTATCGTATTTTTATGGCAGAAAATTTGAATTTGTTTTAGGCGAGCTCACGTATTATTTTAATAGATAGTTACCACTTTCATAACTTCTACTCCTCTTCTAGTAATTACCGATTAGAAATAACCCTTTTTAGACTACAGCTTCAATGTCTCGTGCCAAGACGCCGACGCCCGGGTTGTGAGTATACATATTGCGAAGGGAAGTAAAATCTTAAAGTTTTATAAAGTAAAATATCGTAGGCATAATTCCATAGAACATTGGATATTTTAGGCCCACCTATCAGATATACATTTTTAGTTCTTTTACTCTAATTGGCAGCAACGTGGCAAGGCATACATTTAATTTACCAACTAAAAGTGGTGCTTTTAAGTTTCATTAATTAAATTGAACTTATAAGTAAACTTTGCAATTCGAGTATTTATTACTACGACCTCAGAAGTCACCACCCCCATGTGTTATCGTTATTCGGTACAAATGTAAGAGAAATATCTCATTCCTGCAGTCTGGTACTCCATTACTTACGTTGACTATTATAATGTGAGGTGTGACACCGACAACACCTGCTCACTCGTGGGCCTCTCTATAATTGAGTGTCTATTACCTGACACGCATATTTTCCGATACACAACATGACATGAATATGTTATAACTTAAACCAGTGAACATTGTATAATATTTTATATACAAATTATATAGGGCATTCACTACTTCATTGATTCACTACATACTGCAACTTAGTAACGAAATAATTATATCTAATTTGGATGAAAACACATTGGTTTGGTGGTAGTCTAACATTAGGTATTAGGTTTTTGTATTATAAAACAAGAAGTTATATAAAATATTCTAAAACCTATTTTAATATATATTCTCCTTGGCTGTTGCACCTTAAACTAAACATCTAATGTCATCTATACATACTGGTTTGTTTTCTATGAGAATAAATCTTGTGAATTTCAAAGGATAATGAAGGGTACATTTCCCTAAGGGTTAATCCCAGCCCGGGTACTACTTTGTTAACTGTTGAACGCGACATTAATCTAACATAAAAAGCTATATAACTTTCAATCGTCTGTGTACTGTACAGTCAAGGTCGACCAACGTTTGCCCACTTGTATTGCCGTCTAGAAGCATTTGTTTGACCTCACACTTGCGGTTACGTACAGCAGACACATTTTGTTTCGAGCATTTCCCTCATTTAATTTATCCTTTTCGTTGCTTCTGTTTACTTTGATTTATATCTGTTATAGAGTTTTAATGTTTTATACAATAAATAAAGTTTTTTTTATGTGCAAAATTCATAAATCTATCCACGATGAAGAGAAATTACGGAATCTGTTTCATACTTGCTGCTATCAGTGTATAAATATCCATTGGCAAAACATGTCACATGAAACTCCTATTATAAAAGAGTATTTCTAAAGCAGTTAGCCCTAGATCTAACAAAGCCACATTTTATACTGAGATGTTCTCTTCAGGCCTAACTTCTTATGTAAAGGAAACAGTTAGGAGGCTCAGTGGAGTTTCCCCGGGTAAGGAGAAAGTCGGGAAATTTTATATCTTTTTTCCGTGGAAAGGACATAAATACCAAGATATTGTGCTGCAACAGCAATAAACTAACGTGTGAGAAGCACAGCAACGTAGACTGCAGCGAGTGTGCGCCAGAGTAACAGACGTCTCAACCTATACCGCACTGTCTATTGAAGCACTGAAGGCCGGTAATTAACGTACAATGTTTTGAAAACTAGAAATAATGTGATATATAATAATATTTTTTATTAGGCATGCAAAATGATAGACATTTTCAATTTGCATGAATTGCTCGTATTATTTAGCATAAACAGAGTTGTGTATTCTTTAACAGATAATATAAAAAATTTATATACAAGGAGGATTATTTTGTTCGGTTTATAAAATTTTCATCATGGATTCTAATATAAAAAAATAATTCAACATACAAATATTAAGCGTTACATTTAATGAAATATATATATTTCATTTATATATTTTTTTTATAAATGAAAAATATATTCCTAACAATGACATTTTATACTAACAAAAATCTAACATAATTAAATAAATAAATATAAATATCGTGGAATAATTTTATTTAAACAAAGCTTATTCAAAATAATTAGCATGTATTTTCCATATTAGTGACCCACTGATAAAAAATAAATAATACTAGCTATTTTATGACCAAAATAAATTGGAGTGTACCCATCACCCGCGTGGATAAAAAATGCATGGTCTGCTGAAAAAAGAAACGTTGGAATGTTTAGTGATTTTCCAATTGGAATCCTGTCTGTTTTTTTACTGTTTAAATGACAAACACTGAGAAGACAAAACAATATATCCAGAGTTATTAAAGTCATTTTAAACTTAATATGTTTCTCCAAAATTAAACGATATAACTCGACAACTAAATTACCCTAACATGTTTAAGTTAATTAGGTAAATGTTCACTTACGTACTCAATACAAATATTTTTAACTAAATGGTAATATTTACATTAAATTGAGGAAATATGGTTTCCTTCTTTATCATACAAAAGAGTTTGTGCTGATACAAAGTTGACTTAAAAGAAGATATAATAAAACCTTAATTCCTTTTTTTTATACAATTAGAACCCACAGACTTTCATATATAATTACAAAAGAAATAATAGGACACACCTGCAGAAAAAGAGAGTAAAGATGATTTTCGTACATGTTAACGGCCTATGTGCGGAGTTATCGAAGATTAAAATTGTAGGCACAAATACAATGTAGAACAGTTTTCAAGGGAAAAAGAACTCTCTTAGGCAAAGGAAAAATATAAAATAGCTAATTTGAACATGTGAAATTTAGAATGGACCTATTTTTTTAAGAGCTTATGTAAAATGATTTGCTTTGTGTGAGTTTTGTTGACGTATTTCAATCATATGAACTGTATGTTCGGGTGGTACTTACTGCAAGTGGTCATCTGCTTGTTGACTTTGTCCCGTTATTTTCCTGTCATATTTTCGTATCCGATCATTTTTAGCACATATGCACTTTTATCTTATCACTCGAGCTCGGTCCTACTTCTCCACCAAGGAATAAAACCTTCCTTTTTGTTGTCCTGGGATTTTTTATTTGAGGTTGACCTTGTTTTCCATCAAGATATTATAAATAACCAAAAATTCTATGTAGCAATCTAAGAACGTGTTAACACTTCAGTGATACTTCCGCATTCGGTGATTAAAATCTAAGCCGTTATAGCCTTATTTGAGACTTGTCGTTCATTATATCTTTATATTTCATTACCGCTTACCCTTTTCCAAACTATTCCATGACTAATAGGTGTTTTGTGACTGAGGGACGAAAATTCATGAGCATAATGACACTACGCTGTTCACTAAAAAAAAAAAAAAAAAACAGTTTTTGTGCAGTGTTGGAACCGTCTGCCTATACACTTACCTATCTTCATTCTACCATTCACATCCTGAGCCATTCCTTTACGGTAGATCCTCATTTAGGTAGTTTTCTAAAAGTTCCAAGACATGGGGATGTCTAAACCTGTTTTATCTCGAAGTTTGGTATAAAAATATGTATCTCTTGCTAAGTGCAGCAAACATAATACGGTGCATCATTCTATTAGTCCAGTCAACGAAAAGACAAAAGAGGGGTCTATAAATAAAGTAAGTACTAGACATTGTTCGGAGTTCTCGATATTATATCATAACCCCTAGGAGTTGTGAGGAGGGAAAGAGGATTCAAGTGCCTTTTTTATATTTTTTGCCCATGTATCAGCAGGAGTAATGTCCTAAAGAACATGGGCACTTAAAAAAGTAAAAGCTAATTTAGTTTTATCCGTATTTGTTTATACTTTTTTCCAACTTCTACCGTTAACGTCAAATACGGTCTCGTTTGTAAGTAATTTTGGAAAAATTCTTTATAGCATCATATATTACGTTAACTTTATATCTCCAGCTCCTAAGTCATTATTATAAAGGAGATTTAAAAAAAAGAGAGTTATAGAGTATAAACTTCAGTATATGTTTCTTTTTTAATTCATTTTGTCATCATTTAGAAATTTTAAAACATTGTTACTGGACACAATTAATAGTACATGTAAGTACAGACATTAACAGAAGATAGTGGATGTAGATCTTGGTTTGGTAAATGATGGTGGGGTGAGAATGAAGAATAAAACTTAAATGAAAGTTTATTTTAAAATTAAATGGAACTCGGAGTGGTTTTTATTTCTATTAACAATAGTAAATCAATGCTTAACAATATTAACAAGATTATGTTATACCATAAAGTACTCTAAATATCGTCCAATACTTGTTTCTTCCGCTTATTGAGCTATGTTCTGGAATATTTTTACGGGGTTATATTCTACTGAATTTTTTTTGTCTTCATACTCTTTGATTTCATTCTCAGAACTTTAATTTTTTGTTCATGAAAGGAGTAGAAATTAGCATGCATTTCGTTATCACTGAAGTCCTGTGGAACTAACGACTGTCACATTGTTAGATGGAAAACAATCGCCAAAGGGGTAAGAGAAATTGCGGCACCACAGACATAGCGTACCAACTCTAAAATAAAATGTTTTTCGCTGCAGGCATGAAACCAATTAAGGGTAGGAAGTTAGGGTAAAGCAGCATGAGATTTCAATTTAAGTTTTTAATTTTACTGTATTTGTAAAACATTCTTTAGCGGTGTTCAGTGTATTCATTTATATTAAACAATTATATAAAATAAATAGCTATTTGAAATCGTCAATGTATTACAATGGACTAAGAGAATTACTACTTTACACGTATTTTTGTATTAGTCGCCAAAATTTCAAAAGCAGTTTGTAGAATAGTGATGCAGCTCAGTAAATAGTATAGGTTTAGGTTTTCCTGAAATAAAAATTCTACCGAACACGCTGATTGTGCCACTGGCCAAGAACAGGCCAGGCATAACAAAACCGACGATTAGTAACATTGGAATAACATAGTTACCTTTCAAAGATATTGAAGCTCATTTTATGAACGGCTCGTTGGTTTTGTAACTAAATTGATTAGATAGTTATTTAAGGAGCACGTAATTTAAAATATTTAATTTAAAAGAAACTCTACATAAAAATAACTTAAGCAATATATCATAACTTTGTTTCTTACATAAAACTGTAAATAATTGTGGATGTACTTTATAAATAACTGTATTATATAATAATGGCTAAGAGTAACTTAATAATAACTGCCATTATTGGTTTAAGGATCTTGGAACTTTGACTGCAATAACCTTTTGCCAGTTACAACTCATTTATCGATCGAAAGAATATACGAGATGACCTAGGCTTCTTTGGCACGAAAATTGCTGTCATTAAATTTACTGATTGCTGAGAGCCGAAGGTCCAAGCCAACCGACTTGCGTTTGACAGCGACTATTATCTGCACTTACATGATGAGTGGTTCTGTTGGAACATGCAATATGTCATCAGATACATAGTCGTATATGTGCATTTTCAACTTGATGTTGAAACTTGTTGTTTTGTATAGAAATGTTTTAATCCATCAAACAACAGGCCAATCCATGCACTTATTTCATTGAAAAATGTGTAATATTTATATCTATTAGGTTTCAATCGATGCACACACAAAAAGCTTTTTCAGTAACTATACATTTTTTTTTGAATTTACCTAAGGGCCTAAGGGGGGGGGGGTTGGTTTGTTGATGGCTGTGGCCAATCACAGGTAAAAATAAGACCAAAGAGATAAAAAAGAAGGACAAAAGATTAGTTAGGGAGCAAGGCCAAGAGATGTGCCAGGAAACATACTCGTAAGTCATTTAGGCAGTAAAGTACACAACCTGTCCATGGAATACAAATAGAATCGTAGCAATAGGAGTACAAAACATTATTCATGTTCATGAATTTACGCACAATCTTTTGTTAACACTGAGTCTGGTGAACGTAAAAATTGCTTTCAAAATTTCAGTTTTTTCATCTAAAATGTTACATGTAAAACGTATATATGTCTTACTCATACACATTTAAAGGCCGCTGTGTAATATAAAACCGTCCATAAAAGACAAATTAACGAATAAAGTGAATAACCCTTTGGTAGTAAATAAATACGTAAAGCAGTAGTAAATTCCAGGGCGGGGTTCATACAAGATTCATAAGTCAATTTACGTGTGGTTTCTTAATTAATAAAGAACTAATGTTTGAGACCGAGTATTATAAGAATCGTATCTGATGTTAGCTTTTCGTCGTCCTTTTCTCAGAATCTGTCTCGTTAGACATACGAGTATAAAAGTCGAAATTTTACATGGTGGTTTTTTTACTAAGTTATTAAGACTTAGTCTTAAGAAGGTCCTAGATTAATAGACATATTTTAGACCTTCAAATACTCTATTGTTTGGAGAATTTCAAAGCTATTATTCCACTTGCTGCCTTTTTTCACTAAAGAGTACTACTTTTATGTTTTACAAAACCAGAACCGGCGTGTAGTAAAGTGCTACGTCTTAAAATTAACATTTAAATCTTAATATAAGATATATGTTAGTAACATTGGAAATCGTTAACTTGTACCACCTACAGTCTTAACCTAATATATATTTGTTTTTACGTAGAAATATGCAATATGTCTTTAATTTAGGACCCAACCGATAGCCTTTACAAAATTGCCATTACTGTCTCACTGTCTGTGTAAACCTAATATAAATGTCAACAGTTCGAATCTAGTTACATGATTGTAAGTTTTCGCAGGAGTAATTGTGTTTATTTTAAGATCGAAAGGTCAAAGGGTAGTGCTTCTTTCTGCTTGTCTACCCGACAATTATAGTCACTGAGCAAATGGTTTTTGCCCCCTCAACGATGGTTTGTCATAAGAATTACATTACACTTGGTGTACTCCTTGACTCATTGCAGGACCTTGTTTCCACATATTATAGTCACAGAGCGAATGGTTTTTATCATACGAATGACCAGTCCCCCGTTTTCATTCCTTTAGCTTTTAGTTTTCGTTTCTGCAAATATGCTGTCATAAGAATTACATTACTTTTTGTATACTCCTGGACTTATTGCAGGACCTTGTTTCCACATATTATAGTCACAGAGCGAATGGTTTTTGTTCCCTCAACGATGTTTTGTCGTAAGAATTACATTACACTTGGTGTACTCCTTGACTCATTGCAGGACCTCGTTTCCACATATTATAGTCACAGAGCGAATGGTTTTTGCTCCCTCAACGATGTTTTGTCATGAGAATTGCATTACACTTGGTGTACTCCTTGACTCATTGCAGGACCTTGTTTCCACATATTATAGTCACTGAGCGAATGGTTTTTGCCCCCTCAACGATGGTTTGTCATAAGAATTACATTACACTTGGTGTACTCCTTGACTCATTGCAGGACCTTGTTTCCACATATTATAGTCACAGAGCGAATGGTTTTTGCTCCCTCAACGATGTTTTGTCATGAGAATTGCATTACACTTGGTTTAATCCTGGACTCATCATAATCTACATATTTTAGTCATAGAGAGAATAGTTTTATCATACAAATGACCAGTCCCTCCGTTTTCATTCCTTTAGCTTGTAGTTTTCGTTACTGTAAAAATGTTGTCCCACATTGTCTAAGGAAACCAAATCAGGTAATACTTCTTCACAATTTTGTTCATTATTTAAATTTAAAAAAATAATTAATTGTCTGAAAAGTGCTACTTTTTCCATCAATAGTTTAAGTTGGATAATACTATTATTCATTACTAATTACGTCATACACTGTAAGTTAATATTAGTTCATACAAATGCAACGTATATTACTGACATTATGAGTTTTATACTTATCAGCTGTCCAAAATAAGCCCGATCGTTGCAGTAAATATTTAGTTACAGTTATTTATATTTTAATATTTAAGTAGTATTTTGGAATATAAATATGCTAGTTATTCATTCTGATATATTAATTACTCTCATAGCAAGTTTCGTCCAAATCCATCCTCTAGGGTATATGTTATTGAGAATGAAATATCTAAAGAACTTTCCAAACTTTCGCAACAATATCAAATGTATGTAGAATTACATTTTATTCAGATAATATTACCTTCGGCTTTGTGGTTTTTCCTTGTTAGGTTATTGTGTATATATTAAATTATAATGATAAAGGAATACTAAAACAATGTAAATATAACACGTCAAGCATATCATTATTAATTTAAGATCTATAGCAATGTAAAATTGTTATTTTAATGGAGGTTTTCTAATATATTATAAATTTTGTTAAGTTTTTGTAATTTTAATATGTACAAAGATGTACTATGTGATTCATGTAGCCTATTTAAATACACTGAACACAAACGAAACCTTTCTGCTTTTTATTTTGCAGGTGCTTGCTGTTCATTTAGTCTTTTGTTTGAAAAGAACAATTTATCTAATGATACTTTTGGAAATTTTAGCAAAATTCTTTTTATATGTGAAATAAAACAATTTTTATTAATGAGTTTTTTATATTTGTCAATTTTATTAAATCATGAAAGACTTATTATATAATATATATAATACAATGAATTATATAATACAATGTACAGAAAGTAAAAAAAAATTGCGTTATCGTACTTTTTACATAAAGTGTGGAGCATGAAGTGTAACATTTCCTGGTGATAATGGTTTGAGCACTTAGAAAACACTGCTTTTAAATCGACATCACGTGCTGTTGCAGTGTGGAACATTCCTTATGCCGTAAAAGGCTTTTTAGCATGTAATATAGATTCCGCATTAATAGTTATGTTTAACTTAATATAAAATTCGTATAGAACTATTCACCGAAGATTATAAACCATATAAGCAATTCATGATTATTTCATTGCTCTTTTTTTCTATTTAAGAACTTAGTTTGTTTTCGTTAATTTTCCATCGTTTCTGTTTCCATAAAAATATTTCCGTAGTAAGAAAATCGGAAAGGCTGTCTGACTGTCAGAAGTGATTATTTTATTTAATAGGGTGTGAATATCTATCTTGAAAAAGTACGTTTGCTAATTATTAAATGGTGCTTTGTTATATTTTTAAATAATATGAGACACTCAAATCTTTACAAAAAAAAATACAGCAGTCGTGGGACTGCCGATAGAAGTGAAAACGGAACTATTAAGTTGAGAGTAATTAACAATACGTTATAGTAGCAGTACATCTGTAATTGTAAATGTGACGCGTTTTTTAATTTTCCAATTTTAAAATTCACGAAAAAATATTATCAAATAACTAGAAATCTATTTTACCACGCTAGTAAGATAAATCTTATACCGTAATAATACTCATTTCATGATGAAGAGGTTAAATATTAAAAACATAATTAAAATGAATAATGCTAAATTTTAAAATACAAATATTCGTACAAATATTAAAAATGTTTAAAAATATATTCGTTGTTTTCATTATTCATTTATAAGTGAGTAAACACCGAGTGAACAACAGTGAGTTGAACACCGTTGTAAATAATACAGTTATTGCTACGGATAAAGTATATAATTGCAATAACAATTAAACCCACAATATTTTTAAAACTAATAAATTAGTTAAATTAACTTGGTTCTTTCGTAAAGGTATTTTTATTGCACAATAAACTAATTTATTGAGTTAATACGGTATCAGTGAGCCAATGCGCCAACTACAGTTCCGACAGAAACGTTCACTCATCACTTCATACTCTACTACAGGCTAAACTAAACTTCCAATAAAAAAATGATAAATTACAAAAAAATATTCATCTATTTTCACACAACTTTCTCGCTGACAAATTTTGTCTGACCAAAAAATAAAAAAAATTCTCGCTTACTACTTTTTTCTTGTCATTGTAAACGCTATGTAAAATGTAAACAATAATAAAAATTATTTCGAAATTTTTTTAATATTTAAAAACTAATAGATTGCCAATATTAAGAGCTTTAATTTGACGCATCTTACAGAATTGTACGACATTGGCTTCACTTTTAAATCGCGAGAGGAAGCCGTAAAGGTCACTGATTTTCGCAGTCTGTTTTCATACTCCGCCGGGACAGTTTTAACACAGCGAGACTGACTTTTTCATGCAGGTTAGTAGTCCGCGGCCAAGTCTACGGTTAAAAAACACAGCGAGACTGACTTTTTCATGCAGGTTAGTATTAGCATGTCGGTGACGCGAACCGAGGATTTTACCCTCTACCCAAAACGCTCAACGCGCCTAAAAGAAGTTTTCACTTCAAAAAAAAAAATTTTATTTCTTTTTTAATTTTTACAATTCATTTATTACAATGATCACTGTCTTTGTAAAATATTAAAGTGATAAATATTTATTAATTTTCATTACCGTTGTTTGCATTTATTTCTATAGTTTGGTCAGTATGATTTTTCCTGCAATCTTGTATTTCTGCAATTATTAATTAATTTTCACGGTAATTGTATTCTGAAAGTTTGGTTATGTGTTTATGATAACATAAACAAGAAATTAAACTTCTAGAATAAATCTTGCTAAGTATCATGTACACACAGCATCTAAATTGTGGTTCCATATCTCGTTGTACAGTGTTAAATTTAGTTTATCTTTTAAAATTAAATTAATTGTTTTGACTTTTCTTCCCCAACATCTATATTAAAATTTTTTTTTAAGTAATTAATATTATAAGTAAATGTAAGATAAGGCTTAATGTAATTAGCCTTATATTATAACTCTTGTAAAGGTTATCATTATAATCATGAGATCGACAAATTTTCTTCCAAGATTAGATTACACTTCGGATTCTTTAGCTAGAAAATATCCAATCAATTTCTTTTTAATAGTTTTTTAAAACTATTCAGGACGAAACTAGTAGTTAACTGGAATAGGAATTAAGATTAACTGTGCTGTAATTAGATGTTAGACTCCGCCGAGTTTTAAATATTAGTATTAAATTTAATCACTTTGGCGGTGGGCTGATTAAAAAAAACAAATTAGTAGTTCATAGATTTATTAAAAAACGTATTTTACGATTTATTTTCGTCTCTTTGCAATGATTGTTTGGCGTTGAAAGTTTTCTAGTTTTTAAAGTAAGCATAGCTACTAATAGTGAATTATGAATGGACTTCATTAATTTTCGGGATTTATCACAAAGCTTAGAATCATTCAACAGAAATATATGTGAACAAACGTGAGTCAAACGATTGATCCGTAACGCCTCTCAGAAGATTGTCTTTCTGACCTTGAGGGATTCCGTGTTTACCCACATTTCAGACTAGATCGGCCTTGTTCGCGCCTATTGACTCAGCTTAATGCTGACGTCACTATCTATCGTTACTGCTTTCTCTCGTCACTGTGGATGTACGCTGCTTGCTGTCTTCATTGTGGATGCATGATGATTTCTCTCGTCACTGTGGATGTACGCTGCTTGCTGTCTTCATTGTGGATGCATGATGATTTCTCTCGTCACTGTGGATGTACGCTGCTTGCTGTCTTCATTGTGGATGCATGATGATTTCTCTCGTCACTGTGGATGTACGCTGCTTGCTGTCTTCATTGTGGATGCATGATGATTTCTCTCGTCACTGTGGATGTACGCTGCTTGCTGTCTTCATTGTGGATGCATGATGATTGCTATCGTCACTGTGGATGTACGCTGCTTGCTGTCTTCATTGTGGATGCATGATGATTTCTCTCGTCACTGTGGATGTACGCTGCTTGCTGTCTTCATTGTGGATGCATGATGATTTCTCTCGTCACTGTGGATGTACGCTGCTTGCTGTCTTCATTGTGGATGCATGATGATTTCTCTCGTCACTGTGGATGTACGCTGCTTGCTGTCTTCATTGTGGATGCATGATGATTTCTCTCGTCACTGTGGATGTACGCTGCTTGCTGTCTTCATTGTGGATGCATGATGATTTCTCTCGTCACTGTGGATGTACGCTGCTTGCTGTCTTCATTGTGGATGCATGATGAATTTCTCTCGTCACTGTGGATGTACGCTGCTTGCTGTCTTCATTGTGGATGCATGATGATTGCTATCGTCACTGTGGATGTACGCTGCTTGCTGTCTTCATTGTGGGATGCATGATGATTTCTCTCGTCACTGTGGATGTACGCTGCTTGCTGTCTTCATTGTGGATGCATGATGATTTCTCTCGTCACTGTGGATGTACGCTGCTTGCTGTCTTCATTGTGGATGCATGATGATTTCTCTCGTCACTGTGGATGTACGCTGCTTGCTGTCTTCATTGTGGATGCATGATGATTTCTCTCGTCACTGTGGATGTACGCTGCTTGCTGTCTTCATTGTGGATGCATGATGATTGCTATCGTCAGTGTGCATACATGCTGCTTGCTGACACCACTGTTAATCCATGCTGCTTGCTGTGGTCATACATACACATAGGGGAAGACGGTGTCTTCGCAATGTTGGCGTTTCGTGGTGCCATGTTACTGTCGAAAACTATTACGGTTAACCGTATTTTGGTTTATTTAAAATTCTAAAAATTAATTTATAGATTTTCATTATAATTTCCAGTAAGACTTTCGTTATTATTAACATATACAGAATAGTTGTTTTAATTGTTCTTATCACGCTAACAAGTGTAAGTTAATTAAAAAATTAAAACATAAATATAATTATTCAGTCCCATATTAAATTGCGTAATTTTTATGTTAAGTTCCAAAGAGAAATAGGTACTTAAATTTTGAATATCATCGCTTTACTACTGTGATATCACTCCGTTTCTGTTTTCTGCTTCAGCGTTCTAAAATAAGCTAATGGAACGAGAGAAAAGGTAGCAAGGATGAAGCAATATGACAAGGCTGATAATGAATAACATGTGCAATACATTTAATTAATCGTCAGATTACAAAGCAGATATCTTGTCATATTTGTGCCCGATAATGTTTTACGTTATTACTAATACGAGATTAGCTATTAATAAATCAAATTGTTGGAGGATTTAAGTGTGGTCTGATAAGAAGATTTGTAATAGTGATGTGTCTGTAATATGCTATATTTTGTAATGCATACGATTTTTTTAATTGTTTTCTCCCACCTGTAATTCTAATAGCTACACATATTATTTTAAACCCAATGAGACTTTAAGCTAATATGATTATGTAAAATTAGATTAAATATGAACTATACAATTAGACACTAAACAAAATTTAAGATATTGTAACAAGTGTCTCTAATAAAGATAATTTCTTATCTTCTTATAAGGCTTCTTATATGGGCTATAGCCCATATACAAATTTTAGCAAAGTATGACAATGTTGTACTGAGAAGGATTCTATACCAATAGGATGCAAACACTGATATTCTTTTTTCCATAGGATGCGATGATTGCATTTGTAAAAGTTAGAAGTTGTAAAATTATTAAATATTTTTAGCGAATTTCTTTATTTTTCATTTGTAAAATTACAACATGGGTCAAAAAATGTAAATGCCGAAAAAAATCACCGTACAATACGTTGACGGCACATGGATTTGTGAACTGGATGCTCACACATGATTTGCTCGTATTCGGATGAAAAGTTCCTTTCTTTTTCTTTAAATGATAGTCCTGTTAAATATTATTATTTTTATGAAATTTTGAGAAATAATATATCCTATATATCAATTGTTTACTATCGGTAGCTGGTCTTAAAAGTTTGTACTCGATTGTTTATCATAGTTATACTAAAGAATAATTTAAAGTTAATAATAATGAAAAATTTGCAATCCATCCGGCTTAAAAATTAATTCTTAAATGTCGATCTCTAATAATACTATAATTTAATTTATTCAATAAAGTCAATAATTTTAAAATAACAAGTAACGTTATACATGGAGTAGATCGAGTATTGGCTGACCAATATTTGGTATTCACAGTGCTAATAAAATGAAACTTAATATTTTTTCAGCTTCTGAAATGTTTAAAACCTTAAACTCAGAATTAAAGCAGTTTCTACTGTCCATATATAAAATAATTCATTTCAATGTCTTTAAAATCGAAATGCTAATATTTCAGTATATTTCTCTTTAAACTAAACTCTATATTACCATAAGATATGGACCAATTTGAGTAAAGTACCTGAGTTTTTAAAAGCACTACGTTTATATAAAATAAAAATATTCGAATTTAATCTCTAGAGTTGTAAAAATTAATTAATCTCCTATAATTTCCCATAATGTATATTTAATCTATAATAAATGATAAAAATAAATGTTTCCTTCTTCCTTATATAATTATATTTCCTCCCCCCTGATATGCATATGAGTTGTAAACCTTTAACAGATTAAATATAATAGAGACATGATGGTCTTATTCTAAACTAATTAATATATTCTTGCTGATATGCATGAAAATATGATACTAACATACATACAGACCAAGGTCCATTAACAACTCTAATGTCCGAATATTCTTAATATAGTTTTAACGTTTAGCGAATGTTGATAAAAAACGTAAACATAATGTAGAGTCGTTATTTATTTTCCTCAAGTCAAAAATAATATTCGAAAACATGTAATGCTTTGCCACTGAGACGGGTTCCAGGATTGAATAACTTTAAGTCAGTTAAATATTTATGCATCGTAATACTTTGATGGGCGTATGTGTTTTGATATCTGATTCAAAACAACATTACTTATCCAAGACTATATAATGCCAGGATTTGTATTCCCTTGACTTTATTATTGTTACACAACTGTGAATACATTTTAATATTTATGTTATTTTGATATCTAGAAAGAAACACTGTTGTTATTATATTGAGTTTTAAAACAAATTATAACACGTCTGTCTGGTTTCCCAGCAGCCATCCATTGTAGATCTGATGAATAGGTGTTCTCATTTTCTCATCAGCTGTACGATTGTGCATAAATATATTCGAATAATACAATGAATGGGACTGTTATACTTGCTCTACGATAATGGTGTATTGGATATTAACATCTTTCAATTCAATCGTTTACTGAAATATGTTGTGAAACTATCGTCATTCCTTTGCTTATGTATTTGTAATATATATATATAATATATATATATATATATATATATATATATATATATTGAATTGAATTGGTTTATTTCCAAAAGCTTACATTTCAATGGCCCCGCTAAGTACAACACTTATCAGCGGGGTCCAAATTAAACTATCTTAACTAAACCATACAATGTATTTATTAAATTACGTATCAAAATTGGCATTCATTACTTTGTTAAAGTTTACAAGCAAGAATAACAGCATACAGGTTTGTTTTATTTTATCTTTACATTTAAAATTATTACCACTGATAAAACCGGTCTCTTACTCTTAAAATTAATTTCATGTTCCTAACTAACAAATTTGCACTGGTCATATAGTGAGATTGGATTGTATGATTTATATTCAGAAGCAGTCGATGTCCTTACCCAATTCCAATCGGTATGAGACAAGAATAAATACCCCCTCCCATCAGCGTTCCTTGTTCCTTGTTCCGCCACTACCAGTGTTTATTTCTGCAACTGCAATGCACGTGCAAAATCTAGGATGAATTTTGCTCTAATTATTAAAGTTCATTTTAGATGATTATCAATAAATAAATAAACTGTGTTAATTTATTTCACCCATGTGTAGCATTTACAGCATTCAAAATATATGCAATGTGTCTGTTTGCCTATTCAGTCTGCGATATGTGTTTGTGTTATCCCTGTGCTAACCTAATTGTGTTTTGGTATTGTGTTATTGTGTATGTGTTATTTCATTGTGTTTTGACACATTTATATATTGATAATAATTCATTTTCCTACTCCTTCCAAAATGTAAGTTATTTCATATTGCATATTGTTTAGTCGTATCTAACGAATTTCCATTCCCTAAACTCTCTTACTGCAGTACAGTACGCGGCCACCACAACAACCTGCAGCTCCTCCCCTCTTTTAGTGTAGGCTTTCATACCAATGGCAAACCCTAGCAAACGGTTTTATTATTGTATAGATAAAATTCATGTGTTATATTTGGCATGTGTTTGTATTAAAAAAAAGCAATAAATAAATAAATAATAATAAGTAATTTAAACTAATAAACTTTAACAAAACCAACTTATATATCAACAACAACAACAAAAACTATAGGCTATGCTTTATAAATATATCTGTAACATTTTCTTAACAACAAATCCCATCATCACATCAAAACATTTTAAACACAAACAACTGACAACATTATGTCAGAATTTGCAACAAAAATATACAGTTTACTCTGTATCTGATTTTATCTATAATAGGGTAACCAGATCCACCATAGATTCATGAAGCTTAATCAGGTTACATAAATAATTAAAAAACTATTAAGCTAGACTATAACACAATAAATAACATATTATAATAACTATATATACTAGGCCTATATGTTTATCACATATAACACAATCTAATAATGTTTATTCATAATATTCAAAAGCATAACAAAACTATAAAAAAATATAACATGGACCACAATAACAGATTAATATACACTATATGTTTATCACAGCAATAACCAAAATCAACAACAGACCCCAAACAACAACATTACAATAACAAAACTAAACTATAAAAAATAACAATATTATGGTTATAAGTTAACAACAAGTTAATATAGGCTATATATTTATCACAGCAACAATCATTAAACAACAGTAAATTTCCACAATATCACTAAAATAATAACATACATACATACCCTACATACTCACAAATTCTTCTTTACTAATAAACATAATAAGTTAATAATATCTAGAAATGTTTATACAGATCTATATTCTAAATTTATAAACTCTTCCATTAACCACCTGTAAACAAGTTTTTTAAACTTACAATAATTATGTTCATTAAAAATATAATTTGGTAGACTATTAAATAGGCAAGGAACAATATATTTTGCCAATCTTTTACCAAAAGTATTTGTTATTCTATAAACTTTGAATTTTTCAATATTTCTTAAAGCTATAGAAGTGTTCTTGCTGTTTGAAATTTTATATTTATTGTCTGCAAAATAATATACAAGGATGCTATACTTGTAATAACCCTTTGGTGTCAAGCTATTGGCGTGTATATACAACTGTTTTTCTGTAATACCATTAGCTCTGCCATTCAACATCATATCCAGACATTTCTTTTGAAGGCTTTGTATCTTATTGAGGTGGTTGTCTGCAGCTGTTCCATATGCAATTATTCCATATCTAACAATTGACTCCACTAACGCCTTGTATACTGAAGTCTTGCTTTCAATATTCAATATATTTTTTTAATCCATAAAATACAGCAACACACGAGCAAATCTTTTTCTGGATTTTCTCAATGTGGTATTTCCATGTTAAACCATTATCTATTGTTATCCCAAGATAATCATAGGTACATACTAATTTTATTATGTCACAATCACATGAAGTGAGGTATAAACTTGTGTGTAGTTGCTCACACATACATGTGTGGTATTTTAAAACAGGCTCACTTCCTACTTTTTTATTTCTTAAGTGAATATTCATCATAACAGTCTTTTTTGGATTTATAACAAGTTCCATATTATGCAACCATTTATTTATTTCATTAAAATCGTTTTGAAGCATTGCTTGGGCAGTTACCAGATCCATATGAGATGCTACCAGAAGGATGTCATCTGCATATGCCCACACCTTTACATAATTAGTTACATTAAAAATATTATTTATATAGATATTAAACAGTAATGGACCAAGGTTACTACCTTGTGGTACACCACAGTTGCTTAGCTTATATTCACTATAAGTGTTTACTATTTTTACTCTGTAACCTCTGTTTTGTAAATATGATTTGAACCAGTTTAAGTTTACTCCAACAACACCAATGTTCTCCAGGACTACTAACATCTTATTATGATTGATGGTATCAAATGCCTTTGATAGATCCAAAAATAAAGCCAATACATAACACCCTTTTTCTAACAGTTCATTTACATAGTTATTAAAGTCCTTCAAAAGAAGTTCAGTTCCCTTACCCTTTTGAAAAGCATATTGATTCTCATTAATAATGTGAAATTGATACAAGAACCCATTTAAATTATTCACAACAAATTGTTCATATATCTTTTCTATACTGGGAAGCAATGACACTGGCCTATAATTCTCATAAATTTCTCTAGAGCCCTTTTTTATATATACGTCTCACTATTGAAGTCTTAAGACACTCAGGGAATATTCCTTCACTCAAAGACAAATTTATTGCTCTCGCCAATGCAGGTCCAAGTGAATGTGAGAGTATTTTTAAATCCTTTTGTCTTATTAAATCTATACCTGGAGGCTTATTTTAATTCACTGATTGTATAAGATTTATGATTTCTCTAGCTGTAGCCTTAGGGATATAAAGGTTTTCTCTTAGATTATTTTCTCTTATTAGTTCTTTAACTGTATTGCATCTATGAACAGCCTGTGTAACTCCCACGTCAAAATGAGTAGCAAATTCATTTGTAATATTACCAATTGCTTTTTTCATCGAATTAATAATCAGAAAATCGGTATTTTTGTCTTTCGTTCTTCCTAATAAATTATTTATATGCCTTTCCACATTTTTCTTATATCATTCCTTACATTTGAGAAGTAAGTTTTGTAGTATACATTTTTTCTGTTTCTAATATCATATGTAACCCTATTTCTAAAAAATGTATAATTATTTCTATGCCTAGCATTTGTCGGATCCGATTTCCATGTTTTAAACAATCTATCCCTTTCTTTGGTCAAATCCCTCAAATAATCCGTTATCCACTCTTTTTCAATCCTTCTACGTGTATTGTGTTCTTGTACTTTTTTATTATTATACTTGTTAAATTTACAATTTTCATATGCTTTTTTTAAATTGGTTAACTATAAATTCAAATGCTCTATTGGTATTATCTACAGGCATATGATCCCAATTAATATTCTGTAGTGCTATTTTTAAACTTAGACTCGTCATATGTTATTTTAACTTCATTTAAATCTAAGCACTGGATATCTGATTTCATTTTAAGGGACAGCTTAACACCAATAGGATAGTGATCAGAAATTTTAGTTTTCAGCACAAAACCAAGAATTTCATTAAAATTAAAAACGTCTCTCATGTACAAGTGATCAATGCAAGATCTGGTCACCCTACCTGCCTTGATTTCCTCTCTAGTAAAATCATCAATAAACTCTAACAAGACCTTTAGATACTAACATTGTTTCATAATCTTGAGCTATAATTTCGGTATTTTCTATAATGTTGATATTAGTATCTCCCCAAAAATACCACACTTCTTACAGAAAAATACTGTCTCAAAATATCATCAATTTCCGTCACGAAATATCTAGTTGAAAACCCTGTACTTGTAGGAGGAGGCCTATAAATAGCTATAATATGTATTATACATTTTTGTTTAAGTAGTAAATATTCTAGTTTACCAGCTATGCATTCAAATGAATCTACCCTTAGCTTCAACTGACTGAAAGTAAACATGTCTGACTTATAAAATAGTTACTAAGCCTCCTCCTCTTCTACCTTCCCTACATGAAACAACTTTCGAAAATCCATATAAATTGTACCCAACAATTTCGTCACATTAGCAAGCTATCTCTGACAGAACTATGACATCCAATCTATGAATGAATTTTTGCAACTGAATGTTCAAGGCATCCCAGTTTTTTTTTATTGACCTTATATTTAAATGGAAAACTCTTATTTCAAGATCCTCAGAAATATGAGAAAACCAACTGTATATATCACTGTAATTTTCAAACCTGACATTTTTATCTAGATCTGTTTGAAGACCATCCATAATTTTGTGATGTATTACTAAAATAATATAGCCTAACCTAAGAATCCTTATACACCAATTTTCTTTATGTCATCTAAGCTTCTGATTACAATTACATTTTCACTTCCTTCACCTCTTTTTACAAATACCTTCCCATTTTTAAACCATACATACTTATAGTTATAGATTTTAGCTCTTGTCTTGGTGTCTCTCAGCAGATTCTTGTAGTAGAGTGATAGGTTTTCATTGAAGAACACCTGTTTACCCCGTATCCCGATCCGAAATTCGTGATTTCTTCCCTGCTTGAAGCCATTTATCCCGCACTTGGCTGGAAAAGAACTGTACCATTATAGCAGGAGGAGTTCCATCTTTCCTTTTCTGAAGCCTGTGAAGCCTATGGATTTCCTCCGGTACAAAAGGGAACGTTAATAGTCTTACCTAATTCCTTCACAACTTCATATGTATCTTCTTCTTCGACCTTGGGACCCCTCACAGGCACTCCATGAATCTCCAGGTTCACTCTTCTACCATATTGTTCCATTTCGTTGACCCTACTCAGTAGGTTCTTTACAGTAGCATCACTAACCTGCTGCTTTGCCTTGACTTCTTTCAGCTCAACTTTTAAGTCTTTATTTTCCTGACGAAGCAATTTAATTTCACTTAAAATATCATCATATTTTCCGGATAAGAATTCCAACGTATCCTTAATTTGGTTTACTGCCGGAATGAGTGCCAGTAGGCTATCTATCTTGGTCGTAACTTCATGAGATAATATTTCATCCTCTTGCGTCTGACTAGATGTTCTTTCTTTGGACCTACAATATACACAACTCCATTTTCCTTGTCCAGCCTTCCCCAGACTTTTCCATGACTGCGCCTTCATGCTACAAGTATCAAAATGATATCTTGACTGACATAACCTACAAAGTGCATACTCTCCATCTAGAGGGATATCTTCTTTACATTTGCCACATTTTACACCATCACCATTACTCGGCATTGTAAACTATATCTTTACAAGTAGATTTACCACAAATTAGTTGTATGCAATACGATAAATAATGTTAAAAACACGAAAAATAACAGAGCGAGATTTCCACTGAATCACAGCTCACCAGTGCCACCTGCCACCTGATATATATACTGTTGTATAACAGAAGGGATCACTCCTGGCTTGTTAAAATTTGGCCAGTAGAACCTATTTTGTGTACAGCCAGAGAAAACGTATCAATTTAAATACGGGAAAACCAATATTGGTGGAATATCTAACTGAAAATATTGAAATATTTTCGTGAGTCGGAATGGTCCAAAAGTTTAATTTGTTCTTGAAGATGGCCGTTGTAGTGAGTTGTGCATCCTTAACGTTAAGCCTAAATATGAGGAAATATCCTGTTCTTCCTTTTCTGCTTTGGCTGAAAAAAGGGTAGAAAAGAACTAGCCTTCCATTCGTGTCAGATGAGATGAAAAAAAATATAGACATTTACCTTTCCTCTTGACAGAAGGCAGCGTCTACACCTTCCATAATATCGTATCACTCTGGAAAGGGTCCTTTTAGTACAAAATTAATTACTAAGCTTTATTCGCTTTTTGGTTTTATTTTTAATGGTAACAACTGCTTGGCTCTCCTCAAAAATGTATTATTAGACTGGGCCATTATTACAAGGCTTTGAATTCATATAGATTACTGATAATCAACAAATTTAATATTTAAATTAATTCAATAAATATATAGTTTACATAAATGTCCGTTATATTTCATGTTGAAGAAGCAGAATACTTCCAAATATTATCCATCTTACAGTGATACAAGACATATGTAACACTACTTTTTAAGATCTCAAATCTGATATCTTATTCAGGTGAGTAAATAAACCTAACATAATTTCGATCCACGTTAAAATAAAAAAAACTATCTTAGGACGTAGTGACATGCATAATTCATGAATCAAAACATAATAATCTAACACTAAACTATATCTAGGCAAAAAAAAAAAACAAATTACACCAAAGCGTTCTAAGACGAATAAGTTAGGAAAGGGAATAACCACCTTGTTTGTCAATGTAAAGAAAATTTCCGGAAAACTCCTGTTTAATCTACAATCCTGTTATCGTCAAAAAAATTTAACGTTAGTTTAAATAAACACTAGTTATACAGTTAAATAAATCTTATTGAAAAGAACAATTTAAGACAATGGTTTATTTGTACAGTATTAAACATAGAGAAACAAATTTTTTAAACATGAAATACTTGAAAAGAAATAAATAAAATTAATGAGACCTAAGAGTGTTTACAGTTTGAATCACTGAAACGCGCTTCGCGAACGCCAAGACGTGCGCTAACGATGATATGAGTAGATTCTTGAGAGTCACTTCAATATTACACAGAATGGGTCACTACTCCAAGTATGGGTCGCTAAGGAATAAAGTTTCCTACCTAGAGCCAGGAAAATATAACTATTTATACGAGCTTTAGGCAGAGTGTCAATCCATTTTCAAGCAAGGCTCGTAATAAAACGGATTGAGATAAGTGTACTATATTTTTGAGCATTTGAATATATATTAACGTAAGAACATTATGCATAAATTAAATGTACCTAATATTTTAAAGTAGATAATTACCTCTCTTGATAAATAACATTGCTAGGCATTAAGATCCGACTTGAACATTAAAGGCTGAAGCTACACGGTAGTCACGGATACTACGTCAAAAGTCTGTAGGTAACAATTCACTTGATAAGATAGTGGCTTGAATAAAAACATCTCAATCCATTCAGTAATATTTTACTTGTTGAAATCATTCTATTTAATGTGTATAATAATAAGTGTACATACAAAATTTAAAGTAGCAGATGATATTGTTTGAGATACCATACCAAACTATACGATCATCTCATTTATGATGCGTGAGGTATCCCTTACATGCAAATGTTTTCATTAATTTAGGATTGATAGCTGTGTTTTGAATAATTAAGTTGCAGTAAGGTTCGGAAGTGCTATAACACAAGAGAGCACAGTAATAAGAACTTTTTACCAACCCAGGCGTTTACTCTATTGGATTTTAACTTTACTAGATGAATATTCTACATTTATTATTGTATAATTTGTTAAAATCTTATACAGTTGTACCCAGCTTGTTTCCAAATTTATTTATTTTGTTATTTTCTGTTGATCATTACAGATTTCCATAAGACCCATTTAAAAGGGTTTTGTCAAACTGAGTGTTGCTAATATATAAATAAGGCATCATACAAAATTTCAAGTATATAGGTCAGCTCGTTTTCGTGATGACGTGACGACAGAAACACAGACATGAAGTTACATTCTTCCAGGCATACGAGTCACATGCTGAGCGTTAGCGAAGAACATAAATTAAAACAAAATAGATCCTATCTGGAGATCGAATACATTAAATTTCTCCAGCTTAACTTAATCATAAACCTAAGTTTTATCGATATAATATAAACATAAATATAAACTATAAACATATTAAACAGTACAACAAAACACATTTTCTCAACTAGGACAGATATTCTAAACTTGAATTATGAATTTAGCAACTTTAGTGTGAGGAAAGTTTATTCAACACTTGGAACTCTCCAGTATTAAGAAGTTTTGACTTCCTTAAGCTTTCTCTCTTTCATGATATAATATTTATATCGAAGTACTGTGGTAGTAATAGTGTATATGTTATGTAATATTTTCGTTTTAATCAATTTATATAATTTTGAAAATTTACAATAAATTAGATAATAATGCTTAAGAAGTACGTGTAGTCCAGCTATTGAAAAATTTCATATTTGTACATTTTATTCTTATACATTCGAGAAAGAAGAATGATAAATAGCTTTTAATTTATTTTAAATTTAAACTTAAATGTTATTGTCATATATCATTATAAACTATTACAGCTAGGAAGGTGTAGTGTCAAATCTATTCGCTTCTGAGTTTGAATTAAAAAAAAGGCTATCGAATTATGGGTAATATTGAACTTTGATATTCACTGTTAAACTCTTAACGGAAAGAAGGTAAAATACCGGGTAAGGTGTAGTTATTTCTTGTGGCATTGCAAGATAATTTGAATTAACTGGCAATATTACTGGTTTTAAATAAAAAATACATCATTCGTAGAAGACGATTTCCCTTTTTTCGAAAAAAAAATCCCCTTCATTTGGACAATTATACATAAAAAAATAATTATAATTTGAGTAAAGTACTATTTACTCTGTTGTAAAGATTTTACTTTTACAAGAAACATATACAGGTAGGTTACCCCTTTCATACATTATTAAACAGCTAAGTCTCCACGCGGCTGTTGTACATTTTGCAGCAGCACAGCGTTCCTGTTTTAAATATGAGGTTTCAACAACGTCTGTTTCAGTGTAGTTGCTCTTTTTCTCTATTACTACATTTTTGATAAAATACCCCACACCATGTGTCGCGTAACAGGCTTCGCTGGGGTCTAATAAAACATTTCAATCTTCAACTCATTTAATTATTGGCAGATAGAAAGAACTACAGACAATGAAATAGCAAAGATATATTTAAAAAACCCCTTCCCGTAAAAAAAACAGAAACTGTTTCATCCTATTGAGTGATAGGCTTTAACGATGGGGCCAGTGAGCCAATTTTCAAGTGAGACATGAGTCACCATACCACACATTCTTGCCTATTTACAAAAGAATCTTTTATGCAAAATGTATATCCTATAAGTGAAATCATTCCCAAGACATATTGCCTCATTATAAATTCACGCTTTTGTAGCATTTGCCTACTCGCGTTAATATGTGACATGTTAAAACATTCTTTAATGTTTGTTCATAATTTGTATAAACATTTGTTTAATCTGTTACTTTTAATGCTTACCCATATATCCTATAATGTAATCTGTAATTCTCAACCAAATCCCATGGCGTGCACCATACGAAAACTGTTCAGTGAAACAAAAACTCAGTAACACTACGTTTCGAGATCTGCAATCTGATCTCTTCTTCAGGTCAATGTGTCAATGGTTAGTGTTGTGTATATAGTTATTATTAAGTGCATTCACAACGCTTTGGTACGATTTGTTCAATTTAACCTAGTTTGTAATTATATATTAGATTAGTTATAACCTGAAGAAGAGATCAGATTGCAGATATCAAAACGTAGTGTTACTGATTTTTTGTTTCACTGAAAGACGGCAAATGTCCGGAAAAATCCTGTTTTCTTCACAATCGTGAAAAATAAATGTCAAACAAAGAAATCTCAGTGTTCTTCATATAGATATGAATCGTGAGTCAGTCACTATTGCTAAATTCGATTTGGAGATATCGTGTAGACATATAGAAATAAATATCACGAGTAGTAGATTTCGCTAACGCTTAGTGAATAAAATCTATATAATCTAAGTATAATATTCCTTAATTACTAACAGGTGTTGTGGAGGTATAAAAATATTAAAAGAAATGCTATATAATTAACGTAAACCTTTATAAATTTTTACTTGCTTATTATATTTTACACTTTTACAAAAGTAGAACCGGTTCCAAATGGTTCTTTTTCCTCGTTCCTTAGCATACCTTTATATAACTAAAAGTCCTAAGACTATTACGATAACCAGTGTCGTCGTTAACTACAAAAGTTAACCAAATTTTAAAAAGTAAGCAAATATTGTGAGTAAGTCAGAATATTGTTTTGATTTAAAGAAGATAACGAAGACATTTTAATTCATGCTGTAACATTTCAAACATAAGGTTATAAGCAAATATTAAATAAATTATGTAAAGGAACAAGTAATTCGTAAAGCCACATAATCCTTGTAAAATAGAATTAATATTATTTATAAAACATAGGTTTGTAGCTTGATGGTAATTTAATAAAGATTATGGTTATAAGATAAGTATAATTCGTAAGTTCATTCATATATTGCAATGGAATCAGTAAGCAAATAAATTTAACGAGCAATAACGGTAAAATGTCAGGTTTATATAAAGTGTGAATAGACATTTTCAGTTACTCCTGCAAATAACGAGGTTTCCTGGAAACATTACTCACTAGTAGTTGATGTTTGTTACATTATTGTTAGGGCCACTTGGGGGTAACGAGAGAATATATTACAAGATACCGTTTGAGAAACACTAATTAACATAAGCATTATTTATGAAAATAAAATAGTACTATCACATTATATCTGTTTGCTAACATGTTGGGGAGATTTTAATACATAAATAGTTTTTTGTTTATAATTGAATATAAAGTCTCTTGTTAGACCTTAAAAATAACATAGCTAATTTATAATGTTGTATATAGTTTTAGTATGTGTAACTGTTTTTATTTTATTATATTTACGTAATACTGTAACTTTAATTCAAGGTCTTTCATTAAATACTAAAATTCCTAAGTATTAATAAATTTCAATTTCGACTCAATCTTAAATCGACAATTTTACCACTATATGTTTTTACTCAATTACTCGGCAGTATATACTACCTATTAACTTTACTTTTATGAAATTAACAAAATATCTCCTTTTTGTTTATAGCTTCTTTATCGTAATTATTTTATAAATTGAGCCAAACCCAATAAATGAAATATCAACTGTGCATATTTTGTTATTAAAATTATATTGTAATAATATATGCTAAAAAGTGTACAAAATGCCTATTTAATAATGCATTTCGTTTCAATAAATTATTTTAGCAGGCCCAAGATAAACATTTCAAAATTAAATACCCTCGATTGCCTTGATTTCCAAACACGTAGTATTTTCAAACATACTAAATAAAGGGAACCTGCAAAAGTAAATTCAAGTTTTGGGGGTCCTCCAATACTTTAAGTTAAACATAAATTAAGATTGCTTTATATTTAGATTCACCGTCTTCAGTGTCTCAGTTTATCCTAACATACATATACACGCACACAGCTATTTTTTACTACGGTATATTTTAACATGAAAAACATATTCCCATATCGATAGTTTAAGGGACGCATATTACTGTGTTATTACTATAATGAACATACATTACGTCCTCTAGGTTGTTATTGATCTTCTGAAACCATTAACTGAAGCTGTAAATGTACACATGAGATCCACTGTTACAGGAGCACATAATAATGGTCACTTCGGGCTGTAATGGCCTCATTACGTCCATTCTTTAATGGTTTACCTTTGTATCCTTTTCTCTTTCAGGTAACGACTATTTAATCATAGGATGGAATCACATTCCTTTATTTAAATGCCAAAATGTAGTTCCATTTTATATACTCGCTTCTGGGGTTCTCTATTTATATTACTTGTTTTTTATGAATATAGTACATACATTTGTTGTAAAAGAAGTATTATAAAGTGGAATTAACATTGCGAGTAAAATAGTTGTTAAGTAGATATAATTTCCAAAGTTTTAGCAGTTTAATAAAAATAAATAAATCAAAACACACACAGTTTACTTTGTTTATTGATATATTCCATTGCATACGTTAGCAAATAAGTTTTTGTGTGATGTTATTATTGAAATGGAGTGGGAAACTTAAACGTTTTGACGTGACAACATCTTAAATTAGGTTGCGGCTCGGAGTCACTCATGAAAAAAGTGTAACGCCCGGTAACGTTACGATGCCCGTCCAGTGGGTCCGCCGCACGGGATCCGCACGGGATAAAGCAGATAACTGTGGGTCCGCCGCACGGGATAAAGCAGATAACTATGTTTATTCGTGAAAATGTGGAGTGCTTATATTCGTCATTTACAACAACTACAACAATAAAGGTAAATAATTGTACACTGATATTTCATTATCGTAAACTATGATTGATTGATTAATTGTTAGATTGACACAAAAGTTGAGAAACTGAGTTTATAGGTTATGTCATACTATTGACAAATGTTGATAGTGTTAAGTAAATTATCAGTTTAAATCACTCTGCAATCAATCGTAATTCAGTCGATTGAGAAGAAACAGCGCGTATTGCTAGTCAAACATTTAAAATAACAAATTATAACCTCTAACCTGTCATAACAGTGCGACCAAACAAACGAACTAAACCGACCAATCACCACGCGCGGAGTTAGAATTTAACTGTGTTTAGCAAGAATTTCAAATTCCAATTTTAGTAAATGTTTTATTCAACTTTACCATTTAAAATAACAAAATTTTAATTAATTTCAAATTATGTACAATGTTTTAGTAAACAAAATATATTTTCTATAGTTAAAATTTGTGCAATTCTTATTTTCATTCAATTCCTTGTTCCTATTGTGCAATTTAATAATATTCATATCAATAAATATTCTACCGAGAAAAAAGACGTTGTCACGTAAAATCTTCGCCCGTAAAACCGACTTTACAGGCAACCATCCATTTTTTTCAAAAAGGTTTTAACAGCCGATTCCAACAGTAATGTACCATGAATATCAGTCTGGTTTACCAACTATCCGAATAGTAGAATACAATTTCCCTTAAAACAATCATACAAAAAAAACGAGGTTTTATAAATCATTTGACGAAACCCATATAACACATATAATATTTTTTTTATTACTACAAGTCTTATATTAGTTTCTTCTTATTACGAATATAATGGTTAGCATTGTACACTACTTGCTTGCTGATCTTAAACAGATTTTCAATACAAAAATTAAAATATGGAAGAATATTTCATGTAAAAAACTACATTATACAGACATGAGACTATCAAATTAGCCTCGTTATCCTAAAATGTTTAATCAATTAAAACATGACCTGTTAGAAAAAAACAACTAAATTAGAAATAGAAATGTATCAAATCGCACTTGACTTTTAATTTTAGCTTCTTGTTCTAGTAGCTTGGACTTCTCGTAATTATTTACTGATTCTTATTTGGAATGTACATAATGCATAAACACATTAAAATGTTTAAATACAATTTTTGTTCAACCTACGGTCACAAGAGAGGTAACTCATTGTACGTCCATATAAAACAATTGGAATTCAAAGATAGCTGAGTAGTAATTCAAAAATATTGAACCAGAATAAGAAAAAACAACTGTTTCAACAAATGACGAAATTCAAGCAATACGTCTTAACCCTCTTGAGCTGGGTCAGCACACAGTTGGCCCATTCTCATGCATTATTTACTTGCGTCCACACACGAGCTCTACCTTTTCAGACATAGGGCGTAAAACGTAATAACAGGCTTTCACGCGTGATACATTAGGCAGCTCTTGAATGAATTCCTCAACAATTGGTATCTCAAAACAACACACGCATACGACAAGATTTATTTAATATTTAATATAAGTCACGAACATTCATGGAATTTATTAATCGATCATTTACAAAATAATCCGTACTTTACAAATTTAGTTGTAAAAATGTTTATATTCAATTAGTGCTAAATAAGTACAAAAGTTACCTCATTAAATAGGAGTTTCATTAATGCAACTCTTCATGTTGAGGGTAATTGGTAGGTAGGACTTTATAGTCCTAACTTTTCCTCTAATAAAGATGTTTTTCAATTTAATCAATTATTTTATTAGAAAGTAATTTTTTAACATAAGTACATACACATAGTAGTAAAGTATGCAGATATTGCAGATTCCTTTAGATATGTAAAAAATATTATTACAACTATCGTTGAATTTATAACTCTGTCCTTAGTCGATCTGTATACCAATATCTCGTTGGCACCAAAATATATTCTATTTAAAATTACTTTTATTGACAGAAAAAATTGGCTGGCATTATAATTATGGTAAGATAGATAAAAATGTAAACTATACTTTCAATACGTTTTTCCTGAAATGCTATATTATTAATGACAAAGTTTACAGTAAAATACAATATAATAATAAATAACATGATATTAATAAACTTTTAACACTTTTAAACTTTTATTTTTCTTACTATGTATCCTCCATTTCGGAATCATTGATTCCATCTTCAGGTACAAAATAAGGTTAAGTTAATTATAAAAATAAATAATTAAAATCAATTTGTCATGTGTTTTTCACTACCTTGGTGGCTAAATTTGTTGTATTTTAATTTTATGTGAGATCATTGTATATTGTTTAACCCTTAACTGACATCATGTAATAAAGTAACACAACAAACATCATACGTCTGAGAGACACCATTATGTATTTTAGGCATAAATAATACACAAATGAACACAAATCAAATTTAATTGCCTAATATACTAAGAGAATACATTTTAAACGTGTTTCAAAATTATTTATCTCCATTAGTAAATTAAAACAGATTGTTTTAAATAGTTACCAAGTGAGACGTTTTTTTAGGCAAAACTTATAAATATTTGCTGTATAAACGTATATGCATATTATCGAATCTCGTTATTATTATATTTAAATGTAAATATCGATTATAGGTTAACCCTAAAGTGGAATAATCACATTAGCTATAAGGATGTAATATTGTTATTAGAAATAAAGTTGTCTATTTTATCTGTATAATCAGTTTTGTTTAAAATTACAATTGAGTTACCTTTGTCAGCTTTACATACGTATAACCAAATTATCATTTTCAATTTTGTTGCTTATTGATTTAATGCTTTGCCAATCATGTTTGTTTTGTATTTTGTTCTCTATGTTAAGGTTAGGACTTTTCTGAATTTTTTTTATTGTTTAATCGACTAACACTTTATTTCTAATAACAATATTACAAAACTAAATAATGATCCTACAGAATCTTTCCAAAAAGATATCAAGAAATGCATAAACAAAATTAATCATATTCCGAATAACAAAAAACAGAAATTAAAAATGATGAAGCCTTCTGCACCAATCCTCAAAGGTTTGCCAAAAATTCACAAAGAAAACTACCCAATAAGACCATTAGTAAATTTTCAAAATGCACCTTCTTATAATTTATCAAAATACTTGGACAGCAAAATTAAAGAAAATTACAAATTTAAAACTGAAATAAGACTGAAAAACAGCATTGACCTAGTAAACAAAATTAATTATATAGATATACCAAACAACAGTAAGTTTGTATCCTTCGATATAACAAATGTATACACAAATGTTCCAATCCAAGAAATAATGCTTATAATTAAAAATAATTTAACAGAACAGAACATTCTAAATACACAAGAAATTGAAGAAATACTTCAACTCACAAAATTAACTCTAAGACAAAATTACTTTACATATTTTAACAACAATTACTACATACAACATAAAGGATTACCAATGGGATCACCACTATCCGGATTATTGGCTGATATATTCCTTGACAACATAGAAGACAAATTCATACTAAGCGATAAAAACAAACATCTAACACAAATAATATATTATTACAGATACGTTGATGATATAATATGTCTATTCAAAGGAAATGAAAGACAAATAGACATGTTCAAAAACTACTTAAACCAAATCCATCATAATCTAAATTTTACCAGTGAAATTGAAGAAAATAATCCAATAAACTACCTTGATTTGACTATAACCAAGATCAACAAAAAACATAAGTTCAAAATTTACCGAAAACCGACATACACAGATTTATAGTTATTCCTTCCTCATAGAATCACCCATATCACCAAAAGATGGCTGCATTCAAATCAATGATCGACAGATTACACAAAATTCCAATGACAACTGAAGATTTTTATAAAGAATTAAACATTATTAAATACATAGCCCAAAATAATGGATATAAAACCAAGCATGACTGAAGAACTACAAAAAGAAAGAAAACAAGAAGAAAGAAGAAAGAGATATCAAATTCATTCAATCAGACTACCTTGGTAAACATTGTCACAAAATTAACCATTTTATAAACAAAGACATCAATTGGCATTCAAAACATCGAACAACATTGGACTTTTAATCAAAAACAAAAGCAATTCAACAAACCAAAATTAAAATTTAAAATTCAACAATAGTGGAGTATACAAATTAAATTGCAACGATTGTCAATTCCATTATATTGGACAAACCGGCCGATCATTCAAAAATTAGATTTAATGAACACATAAAAGCATTGAAAACATCATCAAATTCAAAATATGCAGACCATTTAAATAACACCGGCCATACATACACTAACAATCGAAAACAATCTTGAAATTTTACACACAAAGCAAAAAAAGTCGCTTATTATCTACTTTAGAACATTTTGAAATTTACAAAAGTGCCAAAATTAATCATAATATATTATTAAATGACAAAGATTTTCTAACAAAAAATGTATTATTCGATATAGACTTTTAAACAATATACAATGATCTCACATAAAATTAAATACAACAAATTTAGCCACCAAGGTAGTGAAAAACACATGACAAATTGATTTTAATTATTTATTTTTATAATTAACTTAACCTTATTTTGTACTTTTAAGATGGAATCAATGATTCCCGAAATGTACATAGTAAGAAAAATAAAAGTTTAAAAGTGTTAAAAGTTTATTAATATTATGTTATTTATTATAAAACACTTTTCGAGGCTACATCTCTAAAATATAATAATGACATTTTCATTTCCAAGATAACAATTTATGTCCTGAATAATGTTATACATCTAATTAAATTTCTATTTCACAGGCATTTAACTACTAAGTTTGTGAAAGAGTTATAATATCCGTTACTCACTTGATCCTGGGTATTCAGATCGCAGTTAAAATGGTCAAATTTTAGATAATATAAAGACTTAAATAATATTTTAACAGTATACTATGCATTATTTGCGTAATACGAAATCTATCTCATTTTCGTCAAAGCAGAAAACCAATGTTAAAATCCAGTTTCCTGATTGTCATAAACTCTTGTAATTTTATATGAATTTGTCTAATTGTTAAACATTATCTTTTAAAACTTTTATTGAATAAAGCATTTCAACTATTATCCTCTCGTTCGATGGTAGGCTTACTATGTATTTTTCTTCATATCTTTACAAACTAACATATTGTAAATTGTAGTAGATTCTTGCTAAGTTACATTAATTTTCAATCTTGTTTATAACTGGGCAAAAACAAGATATATTGATCCTTGTTGTTTATTTATACAATAAAAATATTATTTTAATGTTTCAGGAATTGTAAAATCATGTTCCGTGCTGACGATTTAAAGACATTTTGACGGATTAAGAGTTTGAGGCATCCTGAATTACTTCAAAAAAGATGTAAATCGTATAGTTGTTCTTGTGTTGTTTCGAGTTTTTGAAATCTAAAACCGAATATAACCACAAACACCTCAAAACCTTTTCTTATATTTGGACTATTATATTAACAATAAATTTCTCAGTTCATTCAAATGTTAACCTGCATGATTTTGGTGCAGTTTTGTAATAATACTATTCACGTGATCATAATTTAAAAACGATGATATAAAACATTCGTATTATATGTAGAACTGGTCTTTTTTTAATATCACGTATTCAAATGTTCCTGATATAAACTTAAATTTAGGTTTAATATAAGTTTTAAGTTTGTTATATTTTAGGCATTTTAAGTATACACTTGTTTTGTATCTAACTCTGGCGTATTATTATTAGAGTTGAAAACTTTGCCAACGCGTGGCAATTTAGGATCCTTACCCTTCTTAAAAAGCTAAAAATTGGCTGGTCGATTGCATTTGGTCTTGGATTTAAACTTTCCGGTCACCGTACCTTAATTATGGACTCGAGCCTAATTTAATCATAGATTTGCTCAATCGATACTGTGTACTACCCCCACTACACAATTTTCTGAGTGATAAGGTCGCAGTTATGTCGTGACCTTTCCTCTTTCACCTAAACTGTTAAACTACGTTTTAATAATTGGACTTTTTCTTCTGTTATGAGTATAATATCTTTTCTCTTCGGTTTGGTGTTATGAAAAGTTCTTATTATTGAAATTTTAAAATATTTGTTACATTTATTTATTATATACATTGTTAAAGTGCTAATATGGCTGTTATTCTCATAGTTTATTTCTTTTAGTTATAGTACAATAAAAACAATTTAAAATGCTTAAGCACTTGATTTTTAGGTGCAGTGATGTTTAAGATTTAAATAAAGTGATAGCTAGACTATTGATTACTGTTTAGTATGCTAAAATGTAGTTGAATAAATTGCACTTTTGCAGCATGTCAACTAGAAGTAAAGAAATGGATAATGTGAATTTACAGCTTTTTTGAACCTGTAATAATATTCAAACTAACACACACAGCGCTGTAAAAATTTGCAGATTTATTGTTTTACACAAATAAATAAATATATATATATAAATAGATAAAATATATATGTATGTATATTTTATACGTATACATATAAAATATACATATTTAAACTACTTACAAATATAATAATAATCAACAAGAAAACTATGATCTTGGACTATTAACACTGGGGCATAATAATCAATTTACAACAACTCTACGTTTTAAGCGGTTTTCCAAAAAATGTGGTCAACTTGATTTTGAAATTCGTCATGAACCAAATGGAATGCACTCTGTGCGTGTTGGTAACTAAGCAGTTATGGAAATGCAGTCAAGCAAATCGCATATAGACATGAAAACGTGATATAATCTGATATATTTAACTACCACACTTTGAGAGATTTTAATGTGGGCTTATACTGAAGTGCATATATACATATCGTTGCATAATAACAGTAATATTCACACTGTACTCCAAAAAGTCTAAGAGAGCTATATAATGTAAATAAAGGATTATTGCAACTTTAGCAAAACGCTTATTTGATACACTGCATTTCGAATAGTCGTTAAATAAAATTAAACCTGTTTTATTATTTACATAATTGCATAAATTAAACTTTATATAAAAATTGAAAAAGCCGATACATATTTTTATGTTAAAATGGTATTGGTTTCTGCTTTTATGGTAAAACGAATTACTAAAATTAAGAAAATTATTAAATTTATCTGATACACCAATGCATTTGTCCCTTTTGTGGTTATTTCTCCATTAAAAATTCACGTAAAATGTTTTTTTAATACTTTTAATGCTTTTTTTTATTTAATATAAAAATCTTTCCTTAAATACTTATAATTCACTTCCACAAAGGTAATATTTTTATAGATGAGGTGATCTAATACATAAGAACATGTATTATAGTTTTAGATAAGTGTTAATGTTAACAAACTGTGAAGCAAATAAATTAAAAGTATACGTAAAAATAACTATCTTGACATTCCTACGAACTTAACATATTTGATTTTTTAAACAGTTTCAAATGCCAACAAGTTTAAAGTAATTGATAGGTTTGAATAAACAATATTTTGTATAAAATAAATTCCAAAAGTAGGAAAACATAATTTAAAAATTAAATCTCTAGATTTGGAAATTGTAATTATTTTCCATGTCTGATATTATAGATTTTTATTTCTACAGACTAAACAAGCTCAGAACTTATGTATAAGCCAAAGATGACATAAATATTGACAGTATAAGTTTTGGATAGCACGTTTGGACCGTTTTAGATGTATTGGATGGAATGTCGCACTATTAAAGACACATATTCTTGTTATCTAAAGTAAAATTACCATCAGTGTGGATCACTCAGTAGGAAAAGTACTTGATCACGGATATTAAGAGTTTTAAAAAACACTCAAGAACAAAAGTAACTGTAATAAAAATATACGAGGAACAGGCTTTTCGCCATTGTTCAGTAAACAATATCATGTCAACCAAGCAATAATTGCTTTATGTATTTCTTTATGTTTGCCGACTTCTTGAAGCTACATTTTTCTTTACTATATCACGTGTTACAATTGATTGTACGTGTCATATGATTGTACTTAGTTGCTTCTTTTCAAATAAATGTATCTGAAATGTTTCACGTTTTTTATCACGGCTAGCTATATGAACAATATAAAAAAGTTTGCTAACGCTCACAAGTACCATATAATAATAATATAATACGTTATAGAACTCGAGGTTGTTCGTGTACAAATAAGTTTCATGCGAAAAAAAAATTTACAGTTTATTGAGTGATGGCTCTGCTAACACTTAGCCAACAATATAATATAAAAAAACCCAAACCCTCACTAAAGATTTAAATGAGTACATATTTAAACATGTAATATCATTACTAGGGATAATTTCTTAGAGGGATAAAAAGTATTTGGAATTATGATCATTGTGATATTTTAGTAAATTGTTTTGAAACATATAGCGATTTAATATGTTTACATAATTTGTTAAAATGAGATGTATCCTCATTGATCTCATATAGAGACGTTGAAAACGAGGATTGCTATTGATTTACTTTTTTTTTGAGAAAATGGGGGGTTAGAGTATAAGTAAAATACATCCCAGAACCCATTTTTGGAAAATGGTTTGAAATAGATTAAAAGTGTCTGTAGGATATTTAATTGAGGTTTTGAAATTATTAACAATTGAATTATTGTAATAAGGATATAAAAGTCAACATAACCGATATTTTACTGATAATGATGTCTTTCTCTCTTATTTAACTGAGGTAATAAATAAATACAATGTAGGTTACAACTATTTTGTGTAATGTACAATATCCTTATAGGAGCGCACAATTAGATTTTTAATTATTAGTCAGATGAAGAGCATTATACATTTATCCAAAGACAGTATTAATGTCATAAATAATAAAGTTGTTATCTTTAAATACGTATTGTGACTGAAACAACATTGTGTAACGTGTCCCAAGCGTGTCATAGTCCAATAGAAAAACTGCTATCTGTAGAATTATCTGTCTTCAGCATCCCTGGAGAATGATACGCGAGTGAGCATGTTTACTTGTCTCTATGAAATGTCAACATTGATGAATAAACAGTCTGCTGTCGTTACAGAAACAGCTTTTCGTAAAAAAATTAATCTTGGTGTACACCTAGGGACTGGCAGAACATTATTTTTGACAACAGGTCAATGCTACGCAATTGGAATACTGATATGATACTCATGTACAGTTATAAGATTTAAGAACAATTGGTTTCGTAATGTTCTTAATATTATATAGCTGTACTGATTAAAAAATAATTTAATTTTCATTAGTATGAAAAGTTCCGGAAATATGGTCTTGTTTTGACAGTTGAAATTTTTATTGCTTTACTTAAAGAACATGCTATAATAAATATAAATTGCAAGAATAGGTGCATGAAACAGTACATTGCCAATAGTTAAACCACGAGCAAAGAATATTAAAGTTATTGGACACTTTATTTTGTATGTATTAAATATTTTCAATTGTGTGTCAGGTACGGAACACCGAATGACCAGATTTTGTAAGAAGTAATCATTCCGGGCGTAAAGAATCTTTTTTGTGTTTAAAATAATACTTCTGATATTGATCAAGCCTCAGCAGAAGGCCGTCATATAATATCATTATAATCACTTGGATATTCTGTAGAATTCTACTTCTTTGATACAAAAATATGCTCAGTAAAATTCAACCTTTGTACCTAATAACATATGATACACTCTTTGTCATCTTGGAAGTCTTCTTAGACATCCTGACTTCCATTGATCGTTGAAATAACGTCTACAGTTGAACAAGAAAATAAAATTCAATACATGTTAAAATGGGGTTGAAACGTATTTTTAATTTGTAAACTTTTTAAAAACAAATGTGGTTTTTTAAACATTGTAAATTTGTACTAGACATTTTATGTCGTAAACAGCTGGAATCGTAGTATAATATACAAAACGTAATTTAAGTATTCATATTATTCTACGACAATGTACAGTGTAAATCAGAAATCATTACTAAATTAAATACATGTATAGGCTAACAGTATGTTAACAGTATGCCTGGGTTTTCACGATAGAAACTAGAATAAGGGGTGTAAACTAAGTCCTGATACATCTCAATTTATTCAATACGGATTGAGATATTAATGTACAACCTTCAACATATTTATTGAAATACTGTAGTAAAGATTTTAGATAGTGAAAACAATTTCCTCATCCTTTTAAAATGAGGTAGAAGGGGTACTATAAAGTTTCATTTGGCAACCCATATTTTTTGACATGGCAATTTAAAGGTCTACTTAATAGAAATACAATGACATTAATAATAAATGTCTAGTACTATCCTAGCACAAACTATGAGAAATTAACTTCTTACACCTCAGGGTGTAAATTAAGTCCTGATATCCCTCTATATATTTACGCGAATTGCGACAACGATGTACAATCATAATTAATAAAATAATTTTATGGATATTTTGGAGGATAAAAAAATGTAGAACCTTTTCAAAAGGGGTAGAATGGAATAACTTTAAATTTAATTATTTCAACCTCTACCTTGTGACACGTCACTATAGAATGTTTTAATTAATTGAATCTCTTTTAACTTACTGTCTAGTCCAAAGTCTATTCTTATTAGTATAAAACTTCAGCCAATATTCAAGACGGTAAAGTGAAGTCATGTTACACCAATAAAGTTTAGATTTCTGTAGAAAATATACATTGAGATAGTCGCTCAAATTGTTTTAGTTTTAAATTAAGTTAATGTAGGTAGATATTCATTATTGGTTTATATATTAGTTTTTTATTATAAACTTTTCGTATCAAGATTTTACCATTAAGTAAAATTGTGTTTAATACTTCAAATAGTTAATAGCCTACTATTTTGTATATTCTACATATACACATAGTCTGAGTAAATGCTTACTGATTTAAAAACGTGAAGTACTGAATTGTTTCAGCATTTAATGTTGATTATTAAATTTGATTATATACTTAGTTTTTCTTATTATATACTGAGACATAGCAAGGGGATTTTGCCTTGTAAATTACACTAGTAAAATACATGAAATTTTTAAACTCACAAAGTCTTTAAATACCGATAAAACAATCCCGTCTGTTAGCCTATGCTCAAAACTGCCCCTTTAATCAAACCTGAGAGTCTTCTGAGATGCAAAATTTTAAAGGGAACGCAGGAAAAATACCACTAAAATTGCATTTGGTTTACAAAATCCATTATATACAAGGGTTTGCCAATTAAAACCGTCCTCTAAATAAAATATTAATAATTTATTCTAGCCTATGCGTATTTGAATTATGTTTTAAGTTTGGGAAAATTTTTATATAAAATAATCATTACCAATAATAATTCATCATTGAAACAATTATTATGGAGTTTATTCTTGTTTGATAGTAGTGATTAAAAGGGCTGTGTCCGCAATACATAAAATTGATACGGCTGAGCATTAGTAAATATTTTACAATGGTCTTACGAGTAACCAAGACGTTATAGACGAAATGGAATAATAAATAAATTTGTAAAAATGTGTTCAGAAATATTTTATCAGTAGGCAAAACTTTTACATGAAACTTTATCTCAATATACTCATAGACATAAATGAGTTTTTATGATGGTGTATGTAAAACCATCCAATTTAGAAGAGATTTGTTAATATTCATCGCTAGGTAAAATGAAACATTTCTCTTATGTCTGCTAGGAAATATAAACATATCTAAGATATAAGATTCTCGGTCGGATTATCGGTCCTCAAGACCTCTTGAGAATAAATGACGTATAAATTCGGAATTTTGCATGCAATCTCATAGAAGCCTGTTACCTGATACGAAGTGTGTAGTATTCTCTCCTTTTATTATTTTATTGTATATATTATGTCATCATTGCAATCTAATAATTGCCATTTATTTTTAAAACAATTCTTTATCCAAAGCAAACCATATATCGTGGATGTAATATCTTGTAACGGAACAATGTTAAATTTTCAATTATTTCATTTAAATTTTCAGGACTTAATATTTTAAATAAGCATTGTATAACTTAAATAAGCCAATTTTCCTAAGACTCTGAGGAAGCCATTAGAATGTGTTCTCAGCATATGTTTTTCCAAAGGTTGTAGGAATCCACAAACACTTGTAAGTATATAATATTATATAAGTATATAAGTACTTAAGTATATATTTATATAATATTTTACGGAGGAAGTCCAAAAATATTTAATTTATTTTTCTCAGGTTTTGCTGTGTGTTAACAAAAGCTACCATTGAAGAAACTGGACAATGTAATGTCTGCCTGTATATTTTCCACATGTCATTTCGAGAAATAACTAACCTAATGGACATCTTCATAAAGTTTCATTGCTAAGTAGGTGACATTCAGTTAAACGATGAAGTACGGTACTCCATGCATCGACTAAGCCTTAGCAACCATTTCTACGTTGCTTTTAGTGGGAACTGTGGTGGCACAGAGAAACTTGTTGATTATATAAGTTTGGAAATAAAACTAGTAAAAATAATATCTTTACATATTGTATAATAACATATGTAGCACAACTCACTGCAAAAAATGTCAAGAAATACTTCATCTGTAGATTCATAGTTTTGCGTGAAAATTCACTTCAACATAGACAAGAATGAGTCTAACGATGGTCCATATCCACCCAGGCAGTTGACTGGGCGTCTTTTAAAACCTATCACTCAGTGAACCGCCACAATTTCAGGGAATAAGTAAGAAGGTATTTTTATATTTGCTTATATGTCCGCAAGTATACGCAGGAGGGTTCACTTCTCTATGGTGTACACTTCGCAGTAAAACGCGCACTGAGTACAGCAAAACTTCACTTAAATCATGGAAACCTTATGGATGACCAGGAGCGGCATATCAATAACCGCAAATGTAGAGATTCTAAGGTGCAAGGGTACTTCGATAGGTCATGTCCACTGCGGGGGATAACTTATTGGAGTTGGAGAGGTTCCCTAAGAGTCAAAGGTTCTTGCTAGCCTAGACATAATGGCGTGCCACTGCCTGCTCCTGGTTCAGAGCTCAAATCTCCTTCTTCCGAAGGGACATGACTAAGATTAATGCGGTAAATTCTTCCTCATGCTTTTCGACAAGAAGCAGCCCTCTACTTCCAACCTTACCTATCCAGAATATTCTGTCACTCCGGAAGCAGTGCAAAAGACCTTTTATGAGTAGGTGCAATTTTTTAACCTTCTTGTGGTAAGAGAAAAAAAGTAGAAAGGTTATTTCAAGAATGAAAATAATCTATAGATATGAAATGTTGTATGCAACCTCAGCAAATCCCTGTTATGTGACAGGTGATGTTCTACCTTATAAGGTATAATGTGCTATAAAATATCAACATGAGTTAGTAAACTAGTAATTTAAGGAAGGAGAAATAAAAACAATTTGTTTTCAGAACTAGAAACTCTTAGAAGAGACCGATTTGTAAAACTTTGGTAAATAATTTGTTAAGTAGTTTGCTATGTGCAGACAGGGATATTGCAGGAGAAGTTGGACATTTGTATGACTAATTTTCGAGATTTTCTCCCACTCTTACTTTAGTTTCGGAAGCTTTCTTAAGTAATTAAAAGTACTATGCTTTTCATGTTGGGCTAGTAATTAGCTTGAAAAATTGGGATCATTATAAATTCAAATTTGTTTTTACATTCAGCCAATATCTTCAACGGATTATTGGTTTAATTTCCTTGAAAGAACTAATTATTTCTAAATTGTTATTTAAGTCGTAATTACTTTTTACATTTTATGTAAAGTAACTAATTATTTAAGCAATTTCATTGCAATGACCAAATAAATTATTTCGTTAATAAAACTCAATTTGTCTTTAACGCGTTTAAACATCTAGTAAAAATGTACGAAACTTTTAATTCAAAATAAATATTTCCCCTATAATACCTATACCTATAATATCATAAATAAATAGTACCCTTTCTATTAGGCCTTCAATGGTCATTATACAAAAAAAAAATTAAAACATATGATTTCACTAAAAAAATCAATTGTCATTGCATTTTGGAATCTACATAGAATCCAGGATATGTATTTAGACAAGTAAAAACTTGACATTTTCTGTTATATATTTTACTATTTACAGTATTGTATATTTAATTATCATTTTTTATATTTAGAACAAATAATAATAAAATACGTAAAAGGTATGTATAGTAACTGTACTTACTAAATAATAAATATTTCTTGGATATTACACAAAAATAATTTACCACCAAAAAACTTTCATCTTCAAATAGTTATTTATATTAAAATGGCAAATAAAACAGTACTTTACTTTACTTTATTTTAAAACTGTTATTTTATGTTAAATTAAAAGTAGATTACATTCACGGAAATCTATACCGCTCTACGTACATATGTTTGCGCGTTCATCCATATAATACTGAGTTGTTAATATTTTATTTATAACGTCACAGAGATATTCACTTATAAAACGGAAATAAAACTCAAAATACTTATGATTTCATAATGCATCATTGCTCGTAATAATAATTATCGAATATAATGTAGTTTAGTGCTATTTTTCGTAGTTATTATTCTGATCGTATTCTAGCAGGTAATATCTTTATAAATAATACTTATGCAAAAATAATTATTGTTACTGTATCAAATCAAATAAACTATTGATCTTACATATTTATAATAGAGTATAGAACACAAGAGTTAATTAATATTATTCTTAGATTTTTATATTCATAAATGAAAGAAACCCCTTTTTTGATTTTTCTGAATAAGAAGAGACCTAATGGTTTCACGGTCTAAGGAGTCAGAATATTCGTCCGAGTTAGTGATAAGGCAAGTTCAATTCCTGCAATCGGTGACAGCTCCACTTTTTATCAGTACCTTGACTTATAGTTACTCTACTGCTTATTATGTTTGATAATATCCTTGCTTAGATTAGTGACTGATAATGTGGGAAAATAAGGGCAAAAAGTGAATAGTACCCTTCTTTTCTAACGTATATTTTTAAGAATTATTTCCAAATTTTCACTTTACACCCATACAAATGATGGATACTTTTATGTAAAAAATGTATGTAATGTAGCTACTGTTTTTTTAGCTTTTACATGTTTCAGTTTATTTTTGTTTAGAAAAAGTTTCAAAATACTGTAAGATTAAATTGAAATTAATCATTAAAATAACCATTAAGATGTACATCTTCAAACTTTTTCTGTTATGATTTGAAAAATGACTGTATGACCATCGACTCGGGAGAGCCGATGACCGAGTGGTCTAAGGCGAGGGCGTCGAATATTGGATCTGAGTTAGAGATATTGTAGGTTCAAATCCTGTCTGTCACCTGTGAATTTTTATAATTAACATTGCCCTTCTACTGTATTGACTCTCCTCGTTATTCTTTTTGATAAAGATTATCACACCGGCCAGTTACCGTAAAGACCGTCACAGTAAAGCAAAAAATATGATCGGTTTTGACAAAAGATTTTAATATAATTATAAAGTTATATTCAAAGTAAAGTGTGTATTAATTGGTGTAGGACTAAGGCAATAACATAAAAAAGCTTTTAGCAGTATATAGTAGTAAATCCTCTCACTCACTCACGCTTCACTAATTTTAAAATTTCCCGATATGTCACAAAAAATTTTTGGCACAAATTTGCCTCATTAGTTAAATACAGGAACTACATAATTTTCATACACATCATATATCTACTAATTTTTAAGTGTGGTTGTAACGTCACAAAGAATTATATTTAGTTTGTCCAAATTTTAAACGTCCTAGAAAGGTAAAATTTTACCGTTTTTAGCTTCTTAATCCCAGAATAATGAACACTTATTACAAAATACGTACCTCAAACAAGTCTATTCTCGCCCTAATAGTTTAAAGCTGTTCTTTCCAGAGTTATGAAATTTTGCAGAGATTTGTGTTTATCTTATAAGTAGTCATATAATTAATTCTCTATCAGACTTCAGAATCCTAAATATTAATCTTTAATCTTAAGTCCAATACTATTATGAAATCCTATGCCCTGGGTAACTACTAGTCTTGCCAACCAACTGCAAACGGTCACTTATTTGAGAAAATAAACTTAATAAGTCTTATTTAAGTAAAACTTTAAGAAATACCTTTGTGAAACTTTTATTTTATTGGCATTTGTTTCATGTTAATGATGTTGTATATTTAATTTATTACAGTTAAATAAATACTAATATAAACGTATTTATGACATAGCTTTAAGCAGAAATATTACACCGACGACAACTTGCCAGTTTTAGGATAAACGTTTCCAACACTGATTGTTTATTGTATTCAATGGTTAGCATACCAAGTAAACACTTTCAAACATTTATCTATTCTTCTGTATGTAATGTAACTTTTTAAAATATCAAAATTCTTGCAAGCGTAACAATATGTCTAAATATATATAGACTTGGTTAAATGTTGTAAGAAATTTTAGTTGACGTTTTAGTAGTGTGCTAATTACAGTGGCGATCATCTAAATACTTCTTGATTTAAAGAATAATCCAATTTGTTTTTGAGATAGTAGTAATGCCATAGTTATATTCGTTAAACAAGTATTTCATGTACAATTACCAGTATAGAACTTTTCCAGGAATGTGTACATCTTTACCCGTGACACACACATTTTGAAACTTTTCCGCACATTTTTTGTTATATCACAACTAATAGTTTTTGATAAACTGTATACATCTCTAATTGACTACAGTATCTTAATAGCGTTCTGTCAATGGTTTATATTGTGCTATAATTGAAATAAAACAATTTCATAAACTCTAATGACCAAACATTTGAATTGTAAAAATTTGGTAGACCATTGACTAATATAATAGAAAACGGTGTATGTAAAATATCGGAGTGTAGCATAGATTATTTTTCTAAACTCGTAATTTCTTTTTTATATCTAGAACACTGACGTTGAAAATTCAAAATAAATACTACAGAAAACAATTTTATAATACGATTTGTATAAGTTAAAATGGTTTAAGTATGACTACAGGATAGGATTAAAATGAAGGAAGGAAAGGTCAAATTAGATATGTACCTAATGTTTTGAGACAAATCAGGATACATTTAAAACTTATCTAAAAGTTTACTTCTTTTACTGTTTTACGACATCATGGAAAACAAAATACGCTTATAGCTCAAAGATTGAGGTGATTTGCGTTACTTATAATAGTGAAATAATATTAACGACACAGCGTTCCTTAAAGTATTACAATATCATATAACACTACAAAGGTAAAGTAATGTTTTTATATTCATCATATTTTATTTTAGAAATATATTCCTATAAAACTCAGACTTTATATCATAGAAATGTGGACAAAATTTTAATCAAAACGTAATAAAGCCACAAAATATTACTTTTTCTTCTATTTTCTGATGAATATAGAACCATTCAAATTCATTAAAATAACATTAGCGTATGTTATAAGCTTTTTTATTTATTTATTGACTATTAAGTCCACATCTTTCATGGCCAAGTATTACTATTGTTAATATTTATTTAAGCCTAGCACTGTCAAATGCGAAAAAATGTGATTAAAGTCCAATAACACCTTTAAAACTATTTTGTGTAAATGTTTTATATAAAATTTTATTTACTATACGTAAAGAATCTTGAGATATTGAATCACAGTTATTTAGCTATATCTATTTTCAAGACAAATTTATAAACTCCTCTTTTACATTCAATTTTTCTGAAAGTGACATTACGTATGCTTTACTAAATGAAATTAAATGGAATTGAAATGATCTTAAACTAGATATTTTTTTATAAAAAGGTAAATTTGCAATTATTGTAAGTAACGTATGCATACCAGTTGTTTTCTGAACACATAATTATATATTATTCATCCTGAAAATATTTTGAAACATTTTCATACTAGGCCCTTCGCAGCCAATTTTATGGGAGGAAGTAAAATGTGCTTTAGCATGGAAATTGCCCAGAGCCCTGCATTTACCAGCAGCTGCACATGAATAATACATGATTCTTGTAATGTACATCCTCATCGCTGCTAACAATGTTGCTGTCACGGCGACGTGAAAATGGTTCACGGAATTGGACCTTGTAACGCAGTCTTTTATATACATGACAGTGGCTTAATAGCTTAGTAGTCTCTAACAATTAGTATTCTTTAGTTTTAAAAAACTGCTGATACTCTCTTAAGTACCTAAGGTATAAAAGCGAAGATGAGAGTGCAGATTATTTAGTGATTTTTTGACAAATTTTGAAGAATACATACATGAGCAAGGCTTAAATAAAAGCCATTACAAACTTTTACTTAACAACTGAAGCTGTTAACCATGAAAACTGACATTACGTGTGTGTGTGTGTGTGTGTGTGTGTGTGTGTGTTTTACCGAAATCATTGGGGAACACTGACCTATAATAGTACAAATCATACTGAGATAGTTACATCTTTTAAATTGAATATTGTGGGGTGATGCAGATACATGTTTGTTTATTTAAAGGTTACTTGTCTTTCCAACCTCATTCTTATTTGATAGAATATACAATGGCTCAGAAGATTGTAATATCTTTCAGTAATGGTGACTTATCTGTGTTTATAATTAACAAGAATATGCCTATTGTAAATCTATTTTCAACAAGATATTGCGTGCGAAGCCACGGATAACTGCTAGTTTGAGTCATAAATTTACCACAAATTATTAATTTCGTGATATATATTAAGCTTCTATTGTTAATGATTTTAATTTTATAAATAATAGTTTAATAATACAGTATTCTTATTTATATTGTTTGCTTACAAGTTCTATACAGTCAAAACAGTTAAAGTTAGTAGTCGAATTGTACTTACGAAATATATAAACTAGCATAGAAATTATTTACAACAATTTAATTTATATACTAGTTTAAAAGTAACACGAAACGTTTACTGTATGCTTATTTAAAAATTATACAGAGAGGGAAAATGTATTTCAAAATCTACTATATTTACTAAGCTTACATATACGGCTCCAAGGAAAATTAATAATTAGTTCTATACGCGTTTCTGAACAAAGACGGAAAAAATTTATATTTTGTTTCTAACAAAACATTATCGTACGTTATAAGAATATAATTGCAAGTTTTATTTTTCACAAAAAAGAGATTTACTGTTTCTTCGTGATACATCAATAAATAAAGTTCAAAACTATAGCATAGTTTTGTGATATAACTGTATTACCACTAACTAAAAGTATTACTTACTTTTACTGTGAGGTATTTATTAGGAAAAGATATATATTTTTTAAATTATTGAAAACAACTGTTTTGTAATATTGTACAATACATCTATCTACATTAAATATATTACATTAAAACAATTACATGTCGCGTTGGGTCATGCAACTGTAGTAAACCTACGTTACTTCGGCTCTCCACTTTACAGTGTTTTTTACGAGTTTTTTATGTGATTTTTAACTACTCTTTCTGGATTAATAGTTTTTGATAACACTACAAAATCACATTCAAACATTTACTTTTGCTTATCTGAGTTGTAATCTCGTAAAATCAGTGATTGTTCTGCACGTCAGAGTAGTTTAGTAATAGTGAGTGAGGTTAGCCGTGTAGCAGTTCAAGGTCACGTAACTCCATCTGTCAACAACATGCCTCTAACCGTCTGATAAAGCTCGTACACGATCTCAAAGCGATTTTCAAAGCATTGAAGACAAACTGGACCGAATTATTAGTGATATGGAGGTAATTAAGAATGATTATTCATCGTTGAAGGAGGATATTAATCTCATTAGGGACGACATCAAGAAGTTCAAGGAAGACGTAACTAAATCTGTGGACTTATGTTTTGATGAAATAAGGGATTTAAAAGCTTCCTCTCAAAGTTATTGTGTAAGGTTTGATGAACAAACCAAAGAACTGGATAGTTTAAAAAGTGAGAATAACTCTTTGAAGAAAGAAGTAAGCTTCCTGAAAAAACGTGTTAACTCGGGGGAGCAGTACTCGAGAAAGTAATTGGCTTGGATATACAGGGGGTGCCTGAAAACTAAGTCTGAAAACATCCTTGAAGTTGTCACTAATGTTGCCCGAGTAGTTGGGTTTAATCTGGAACCTAGTATGGTGGATGCTGTTCACAGACTTGTGGCACCTAACATCAAGAATCCTAATGCACCGAGAGGGATCATCGTCAAGTTCTGTCGAAGAATTGACATGGAAGAAATGAGACGCAAAGCCATTCAGAAGAGGGGATTTTCAGCATCGAACCTGGGCTTGTCCAAGTGAGAAGACTGTGTACGTGAACCTGGCAATGTCACGAGAGACTTCGCATCCTGTGGGTAGCGGTTCGCAGGTTCAAGGAGAACAACCGGTACAAGTTTGCCTGGATTAACCAGCTCAGGAAAAATTCATCTCCGGAAGACTGAAAAGGGACCAAGCAGTTCTAATCGAGGACGAAACGGATCTCTTACTCTCCTTCAACCCTCCATAAAACAACACCCAACCTACCCAGTGATAAACATTTCGCTTCAACTCAGCCGCTTCTACCACCCAGGTGTGTCACACTGCATATTATTTATTATTAATTTATTTGTTATGTAATTCAAAGTTTAACTATATTGTTTATAATTTATATATTAATTACCTAAGTTGTGTTGAACATTTGTTATTTTTTATTATCTAAATTGTTTTATGAATAGCCCTAATAATGTAAGTTTCTACTATCAGAATGTAAGAGGTCTCAGGACAAAAACTTTAGCATTCAGGCTAGGTGTTATAGGAAATAATTACGATGTCATTGCAATTACTGAGACATGGCTTAAATGAATCAATCAACAATTCTGAGATTTTTACAAGTGACTATGATTTATATAGGAAGGACAGAATTGGTTTGGGTGTTAGAGGTGGAGGAGTTTTAATTGCTGTGAAAAACTGTTTTAGATCTTGTAGGCTGTTTAGTTTAGAAACTGAGGGAGAGAGAATGTCTGGATAAAAATAACTTTTTCAAAAACTGTTTCGGTCATTTTGGGCTTGGTTTATTTTCCACCAAACTCTGCATTATTTTCTTATACTTCATTTTTCGAAAAATTAGAACAATAAAATTTTAAAAATGAGAAACTATGCATCTTGGGAGATTTTAATTTACCTATATCTGGTCCAATTTAGCTGGAGGTGGGGAAGCTTGTAGACGGTTGTTATTTTTTACAGAAATGTTTTAATCCTAGTTTAAAGAATAATATTCTTAATTGTTCAGGCAGGACTTTAGATTTGGTTTTAACTGATATAGAAAACGTAGATGTTAGTGAAGAGCCCCCTCTAGTCAAAATAGATTTATATCATCCTGTTTTGGGAATAGATTTTGAAATGGAAGAGAGCTCTAATACAAAACAAGGTCATATTTTTTCGCAACAGAAAAAAATCAATATAATTTCAAAAGAGCTAATTTTTTACAACTTTATTATTCATTTGAAAATATTAATTGGGAATCTGTTATGAATAGCTGCAATGTGGAAAATAGTGTGGATTCATTTTATAATATTCTGTACTCGACAATTGATAAGAGTGTTCCACTTTCACAACATAAGAAAAGTAAATTTTCCTATCTGGTTTTCTTACAATACAATTAAAAGTATAAGGAAAAAAGAAAAAAAAACGAAGATTGTATAAAAATATTGAGGTACATTGATGTGTTGAACGAATATAAACAAGTCAGAGCTGAATCAAAACAATTAATTAAAAATGATTTTTTGAATTACACTTCACACTTAAAAGATAATATAGTAAATAATCCCCTTATCTTTTTGGAGTAATTTAAGGAAGTTAAGGTTGAATGATAATTGTGTATCATCAATGACACTGGACGGGGCGGAGGTGGAGGGGAATGAGGAGATAACGAAGGCATTTGCAGCGTATTTCAAGTCCGTCTATGATTCTTCAACTCTGACCTTGGATCAACTGATAAGCGGTGCGCTCAGTTCACCTGACCCTTCTGATATCAGCTGTCTTACTGTTACCAACATATCTGAGAGTGAAATTTCTCACGCTATTAAAAAACTTAAATCAAAGCAATATTTTGGTCCAGACGGCATTCCTTCCTTCATATTTAAAGGTTGTTCGGATTTTCTAATTAAACCTCTACACCATATTTTTAATTTGTCACTATCTCACAATGTTTTTTCCCTCAACGCTGGAAACTGACAAAGGTCGTTACAATCTTCAAAAAGGGTTCCAAAAATGATATAAAAAATTATAGACCAGTAGCCTCTTCTTTCAAAACCAGCCAAAATATTTGAGTCAATTTTGTACAACCGAATTTTTAATCATGTAACAACTCATATCACTCCCAATCAACATGGGTTTTTTCCCAGGAAAATCAATTAATTCCAATCTTCTTAGTTTTACAAATTTTTGCATTTCTTCCTTAGACAAAGGAGGCCAGGTAGATGTTATTTATACAGATTTCTCGAAAGCTTTTGATAAGGTTAATCATTTAAAAGTTGCTAAACAAGTTGAATCACTTTGGGTTTTCAAACGACCTGGTACAGTTCTTTTCATCGTATCTTCACAATAAAAGACAACAGGTAAAATATTCTGATTGTTTTAATCTGAAGAGTTTTTTAGTCCAATCGGGTGTACCTCAGGGTTCAAATTTGGGTCCATTATTGTGTCTGTTTATTTATTAACGATGTCGTTAGTTGTGTTCAAAATAGTCGGATTCTTCTTTATGCCGACGATATGAAAATATTTCATGAAATTAACTCTCTAGGTGACTGTATTAGGCTTCAGAGTGACCTGGATCGCCTGGTGGTTTGGAGTCAGAATAATTTGCAATTTAATGTTAATAAGTGCGAAGTGGTGCGGTACACCAGGCGTATCCAGAGATCTATTGATTTTCGCTATCATATTGGACATAACTTCTTATCTCAAAAATCCCAAATTAAAGATCTTGGAGTGATCTTTGAAGAAAAATTGTACTTTTTTTCAACACATCATTGAATCATGCAAATCGGCTTATAGAACCCTGGGATTTGTTATGTAGATCTGGTAGTTTCATTAGACATATTGACACATTCAAACTTCTATACTATTATCTGATTAGGTCTAAATTGGAATTTGGATTTAGTGTTTGGTATCCTCATCAACATTACCTGTCTCATATGATTGAACATATTCAAATGAAGTTCTTGAGGTTCTTGTATTTCAAAAGCTCTGGAGTGTACACTTTTTTAATACCTTATTCTCAATTACTATCGCTTTTTGACATTCTCAGCCTCCATAAACGCAGGAACTTGGGTATGCTTGTCTTCTTACACAAGTTAATGAATGGTCGCATAGATTGTGGTGAACTCCTATCTCAACTTAACTTCCTTGTGCCTCGGCCCGTGTCCAGAGTCCAAGCGTTATTCAGTCCTCAGTTTGCACGCACCGGTCTCGGGGCTCACGCTCCTGTCAATGTTATGATGCGGCTGGGTAATACTCTACCTCAAAACATTGATTTATGCTCGTCGACCTTGGCTTCTTTTGTCAGCAGAATTAGAGTGATTTTACCTGATTTGTATGTTGAATAAGCTTTTGAATTGTATTTTGATCAACATTGGATAAGCTTAAAGTTATACTATTAATTTACAAGAATTTGTTGTGTACAATAATATTGAAATTTTTAGAAACTAATTTAAATTTTGCTTGGTTTGACTATGTCCTAATTTATTTATAAATTCATTCTTATATTGTGTTACCATTTGTTTAAAATGTCTTCAATAATATATTACTCAATGTATGCTTTATTTATTAATATTGCTAAAAATAATTTATATGTACGAGCTTTAATAATATAATATTGTAAAATTATTTGTATTAAATGCTGCAATGTTATTGGATTTATATCTGTTTTGTAGCATCAATAAAGAATTATTATTATTATTATTATTATTAAAAAACTTTTTATCAAAAACATGAGTTAAAAATATAACAAATAAACTTAACAGGACACAATAATAAACATTTGTATAACCGTAAGGTAATGCGTACTTAATTTTATGGTTGTAAAAAATGCACATTATGTTCAAAATCTATACTGTTGTTACCACTAATCTCTGGTCGGAACAGTGGCTTATGATGTCCGTACATCCGTGTCACTCAGCAAGACATCCTTGCTAGAAACCTCTACGAGAGTTGTTCTTTTCTGGTTGAATTAAACTCTTTTCTTGATTTTCTATTCCATACGAAAAAACATATGGAGAAGCAATAGATGCTTCTATTGGTCGATGTATTAATTCCGATGTCTGTAATAAGCTTATAATAAGTCAAATTCTTGTATTTGGATTCATATCAGCCGTACATTGTGGTAAAAATTGGCTAAAATAACTCTCCTTTGTGTATGATATACAACAGTTTTTTTCAATGCATATTATTTGTATTTTTCCTATTTAGTTTACCTAAATAATGTTATTTAATTCTGATACTGGTAGCAGAAGACGGCATGGTAGTTTTAATAGCAGACGTCAATGCTTTTGTGTCTCTATGTTCAGTTTAACTCTCGGGGGGGGGGGGCTACTAGCCTTAATTACTCTAATAAAATAATGCATCCTTTATTTTATTTTATTTGTGATTTACTTCCCCTTGTTTTCTATTGTTTAGGTGCTTAGCAGGATCCGCATGTAAAATTATTCTTTTTTCGTTATGAACCATGATTACATCTTATGTATTGTCCTGCACAATATATCTAAAACCGTAAATAAGTAAACGTACATGCTCCACATCAGGTCTTAATAGTGTATCTATCGATAGTAAGCATAGCAATAATAATCTACTCTGTGTTTAATGTAGTAATTTAGTACTACGCTGCTTGAACCGCGTTTTATTGTTTATAAAACATTATACGTTACATTAAGAAAGGCTGGAAGAAGGGAAACACGTATAACACACACACACACACACACACACACACACACACACACACACACACACACACAGACACACACACACACACACACACACACACACACACACACATATACATTTTTACGATTCAATTTTTATTGAAAATAAATAAGGCTATTGCCATGTATACAATTTAATGTAAATGAAAGTCATTTGACAGGTATTTGGTCTTCCGATCATGTGTTAGTTTGCTTATTTAAAACGCATATGTGACAGATGCGGCCAAATAGTAAATAATTGAATCGGAAAAAGTGAGAGCTCTGTGGTGTAATGGTAGCACATTTACCCGGAAAGTGAGAGATCCGGGTTCGACTCCCGGCGGAGCAAGTACTTTTTTGCGATTCAATGTTTATTGAAATTATATATATATATATATATATATATATATATACAGTGCTCGATTTCTAGAAATTGAGGTACCGAACTACAACCTGCCGAGAATTATCCCCCACCCCCTTCTATTATATATCATTCCATCACCACAAAACAGTGTTTGCCTGTGTAAAGAAATTAGGTTCTTGAAAGGAAACAAGAAGATTTTATAGAACTCAAACTTCATTTATTAACATAAATAGAAGTAGAGAAATTACAGCGTTACTTTTTGTATTCGGATTCTTTTTAAAATATTGTCCAAAACTTTAACTTGTTTTTATAGTATTTCTTTTCTCTTGATCTCTCCTTACTTTTGACAGCTAGCGCTAAGTGGTGTCTAGAAACAAGCCAAGTGTCAACGTACTTTTCTGGTTGAAACAGCCGGAGAGGAGGTCCATTTATTTTTACAAACAACAGGCCAGACAACCGTTGTAATTTTGAGTGACGATCTTAGAGGTGTTATTATTAAATTCATTTGAGAAAACCCTCTTTCACATTCACTTGATGAAATGGCAACCGAGTTGATCGATAGCTCGAGCCGACAGAGGCTGTCTGGTAACGTTCTGGAGTAGATATATTCTCTGAAACCCGTTATTGACTGCCTTTCATTAAGCTTAAACCTGGAAGCAAGTTCTCCCTCATTTCGTTTCGTTTTCCCTCCGAACGTTATAGGGATGTCCATAACTTTGAAAGTATCTGCTAACTTAGTGTCTTTTTCATTTAACAGTCTCGCTTCAATAGACGTTTTAAGTACTCCGTAAAATATTTCCGGGTTCATCGGTTGGTCGTTTTACTCGACCAGCTTTTGTTTGGAGAGGAACACTGAAAAAAGACAAGTTGTCAACTGCTTCTTGGGCCATTTTAGAGTATAGACCAGGAGTTGTTTTCCTTTCTTCGAATAAAGCAACTACGATTTGCAATTTTCTGTTTGCATAGCTCAAATCTACGTTGCAATGCTGTAAACCTTCACTTAGTTCTGAAAGCTCTTGTAAAGCGTCAGCCATCAAACCCAGGTCTAATATGAAAATTTGTATCTGTGATTTTGTTGAGGAGACCAGCAAAAGTACTTCTTTCTTTGTTGTCTCTAGTTGTATCATTTTAAAAGCTTCTTTGAAGTGTTGTACTAACGCCTCGTAGGACTCCCATACAGCTGAGACAGATCTGAAACTAGATGCGACCCAACGGGTGCTCAAAACTCTTCCAATTTTTAAAATTTCTGCCTCTAATAGATTCGCACATTTCCGGAGTTTCCTACTGTTCTTTGGTGAGGCGTGATAGATAACATAAAGTTTATCAATAAAGGGATTTGAATCTGCTTACTCCTGAAACAGATTTAATAACGTCTGAAACTGACAGCTCAAGTCTGTGGTTTGCACAGTGCCAGACAATAATAGAAGGGAATTTCTGACAAAATAATGCCCCAATTCCTTTGTGTTTTCCGAGCATGGTAGCAGCACCATCACAAGTTAAGCTTGTCAAGTTATCTCTTAAAAACTGCTCAGATAACCCCATTTGAATGAAGGCAGTTCATTAAAGAGTCAAATACTTCTTTAGCGATAACGCCATCAAGTTCTACCAGATCCAGAAAGACGTTAGTGGAGCCACCCATACCAGTTTTTTTTCAAAGAACACCGGACGTATACAATAAAACTTGACTTATTACTTAAGGAAGTTGATTCATCAATTATCAGACCAATTTTTTGTCTCATTCACTTACAAATTTTTTCTTCATTTCCTTACTGATGTGCAAAGCAATGTTTAGCACAAGCTTTGTCAGAATGTAAAATGCGACCCATGTTAATCCCGGTAAGTCCTTGCAAATCTATTTCTGTTTCAAAACCATTAAAGGATTGATTTTCTTTAACAACCTTGTATGCAGTTTGAAATATTTTTTCAGTCTCTTCTTTTTCCTGGGAACGCTGTTTCAAGATATTTTTCTCCAATGATCCGTCTTTAGTTTCGGATAAAATTTCATCTGCTGCTTTATGGCCAGCACTCTCTTTGTGGTCATGATTTTTTTTTTCCTTAATGAAGTTTGTTTTTTCTCTTTTGTGTCTCCATAACTGTCTATCTCACCATTTGCCTATTGTTTTGAAATTTTCATGCCTATTTTTTTCTTTACAGATAAGATCCCAACTTCCTTACAAGTCCTAGATCCTAACATTCCATTTTTAATAAACAACCAGTCATACCTTATGCAAAATTCAGTTTTTTTGCGAGTTATTCCAACAATCTGGCAAGTCATTGTTGCATTCAATCTGCTGTTCTTTTTCTTTAGGGGGTTTCACATTAATTTCAAATCTGGTTACCTTTTCACTGCTAGAAGGTAACCGTTGTGACGTCGATGTAATCTGTTGTTCATGGTTGTCTAGACATGCAACAGTTCGTTTAAGTCATTTACTGTCACCCGAAGCCGAAAAGTAATCTGTAAATTTTTTTGTTCATTTTACTTAACAATAAACACTTTCACTAACAAATACAAACACAGAAAAATATGTAACCTCAATGAAGTAACATAATAAATGCAAGAAAACCACGTTTTTCGATGGAGAGGCGCATACACATATGAAACCACTACTACTGAGCAACTGAGGCGAATGCGTAATACGACACGTCGACACAGCTAAACGTGCGGGTCTATACGATGGTGGACAGGGAACATGTGGGGGGAGGGAGTTAGTAATCGGGCGAGTCTATATGCCACTGACGGAGGGGAGGAAGCATGTGGAGGAGGAAAGATGAAGAGGCTTCTGGCGCATTTAAAAAAACTGTATGCACTTCGAGATAGCTTTGTGATACATTTGAATGTTTTATTATTGATTGCGAGGTAAACTATAGTAATCATATATTTTAAGAATTTGATGTTCATAATAAATTTGGTAATCAACTCACCAACCAAAAATTTAGTTTTGGTTTCAGTAGTTTTTTGGTACAGATTATTATTATTATTATTTGAATAATAGAGGTCCCGGAACGCCGTTCCGCCGCGTTCCAAATCGAGCCCTGTATATATATATATATATATATATATATATATATATATATATATATATATATATATATATATACATATAAAATGTATATTTTTCTAATTTAATGTTTAATACGTTGCGATTTTTTACACATGGCGCTGCTTTAAAAACAGGTTAGTGTTGGCTTTGATTCGTTTAAATAATATTAATATCAAATTGATATTATATTTTTCTTTGTAGGTTTGAAGTAGTTTTATTTTTACATCCAAAATAATTGTATTGTGCTTGTTTTTTTGTTTGTTGGTTATTTGATTCTTAAAATCTGGAAAGAAGTGTAGTATATGTAAAGAGATATTCTTATTGTCTCATTGCGTGTAAAATTCGAAGAAGAACGTGAATTGAAGCTGAAATCTACACCTTGATATGGGGATTAATTGAAATTAATATTTTACCCCAAAGTTTAATTCTAAATATTAAGAAATATATTATCTTGCAGTACTAGGTAATCATTTAGTTGCCAAAAACGATATCACTATATAATATAATTCCCAAGGGAAGCAATACCGTTAAATGGGTATTGTATCAAGCTGGGAAACATTGTTTCAACAGGCTTTGTGTGTAAACTAAAAGACCACAGGATGTTGGTTTAATGTATGTGTGACAAACACCACAGAGTAATTAAGTAGTGCGAAGGCTTTGTTGGTAAAGTTTTGCCGGAAAGTGAAGTCAATTTAAGGGTCTAATTACTTGGCAAAGCAAATACACTGACACTTTCCAAGACAACAAGACACTTAAACTAATTTGATGGTCTTGTGGTAGTGATTTGATCAATTACTTAAGTTTCATGACCACACAACAGTTGTGTCTGGAGCTGTGTACATATTATTGTTGTACCAATGTTCTTACTGATTTAATACCAAGGGGTTAGTTACGAAATATATCAAAAACGTCTTTTCAGCATTCTAGTAATAACATTGTTTTTTTAAGTGAATACTAGCATCCTATCTGAATACTAAGATAATGTATACAATATATGCATATCATCACAATCCGGATGTTTAATATTTAGATGAGAAATGAGATATTATTAAATATCTAATTCCTACATGTTTTACGAATTGAAGATGTTTTTTAAACACTATTTGACATTGTTCGTTTCACTGTTTTTTACGCCTATTTCAAAACCTATTTCTTCTCCATGAACTAATTCACTGATACTAGAATGTTTCAATAAAAGATTGACCGTTAAGTGTATTACGTAGATGTTTAAAAAACACCTTGGTAAAAGAACGTTTTTTGTTTACAATACTGAAATTTTATACAATTAATCAAACTCTAACTCTGATGAATTGATACTACTCAAGTTGAAGACCACATGTTCATGTGTTGTGTCTGTATATTTGTATATGTTCATGTTTTACTAAAGAGTTTACTGATTGAATACTAAATGGTAAGATATATTATCTAAAATTTTTTTTATCTATATTCTTGTGCTAATAATTACTGTGTGGATAAGCCCTCTGAGGTTTTCCAAAGGTTAAAGGTTTTTTCCAGTTTTTTATCTACATACTTAGATCCTAGATAAGTGTTAGACAATTAGATATGTATTCATCATTAAAATAAAGAATTTATTGATCTAAACATGAAATTTTTAAATATACAGTACGAATTTTCTCTAGACAACCTGAACTTTGAGAATGGAATTGGAGATAATTCCCAAATCCCGAAAAAGCTATTTCGTCTAAACACAAAATGCTCAGTTTATTCTTTTATTAAATCGTTTTGAAAAGGATCATTCTGCAACCTTTTAAGTCCGCTAAGACTTAGAGGTATCGACAGATCACGATTGTTATTGAATTAAAATTTTTATACCAACTCAACATTGTCCTAATATATATTTCATGGATATTTGGCTTCAGCACTGGTGTGGTATGACCAAAAATTTCACTCTGATGCTTATTTGTTTCTGGTGACGATTGCACATGTATAACACAGATTAATATTTGTGATACTCCTTTTTATTGCTGAAAAATTAGTACAATAAAAATTTAATGCTTTTTGAATATTCAGTTTATAAATATTAAATTGATATTAACAACCAAAAAAAGTCTCATAGTTAGCCATGTATTTATAAAACTCTATACAAGTAAGTCAACTTCTATTACGAAACATTATTTCAAAGAATTTTGTACTTCATTTTGTACTGTAAGATATAAATGCGATGTGTTGAATAGTAATTTTGGTTTATTCATATAAATTATTCAATGCTTCAAGGAAGCGAATATCTGTAGATTACCCGAAGGGATACAACACAATAATTTATGGCTACTAGGTGGTTGAATATTGATCACACATGATGTTGAGAACAAAGATGCTCCTTGTATAATTTAAGAGGTTTAACTCACGACACGACAAAGAGGTGATCACGTGATACACTTGACTGATATAAGTGGCTTTGCGACCTACACCTCGTCAGTCTGTTTAGTACAGTTTAATGATGTCAAATAAGTTCGTTAATAATATATTTAAATATTGTAATATGTTTCCTTAAATATTGTATATGGCTATTTTGTAATAATTATCGAATTTTTTACACATTGAGAGAGTTTATTGAGAAGATTACTAAACATGATTTATTACATAATATTTATTTAAATTATAGTGAACATGAACACAATAGTTTAATTATAAATCTAAAATTCATTATAAAACAAATTTGAAAATTTCACATACGTTTGAACATTCAGTATATATGTATTAATTTTTAGTTTATTTAACTTAATATTTTTGAGTTTATTTATACACTTTGGTGATAGCTTAATGTGGAAACACTCTAATTGGTGTTAGGTAATTCAATTAGCCTACTACAGTTTTCGGCCATTATAAAAATAATTTTTTTTAGAAAAGCAGTTACCAATAACAAGAGCAGACTGCCAATATTTAAGGCATGTGTTTGACAAGTTAGTGTTTTTTAAATTAATGTATCAATAGAAAAATTATAACTTTGAAATCTGTATGTTTTGTTAATACCATATCCTATATTTCAATAATAGGAAATGCGAAGAGTAACAATAAAGCAGAGAAAAGTAAAAATATCAGACAGGATTTGAAATATCCCTCTTGCTTGCATTCCAAACCACACTCTCTTTAAATTTATCAAAAATATATATGGTGAGAGAGAAGATGAAGTGTTAAGTAATACATTAAGATAATAATTTTATTTTTAAAATGTCTTATTAACGGAATTATTAACAAATTTAGAGTTACTTAAGACCAAATATGGTTTAATATTTTGATTAGCTACTAAAATTACTTTTTAAAACCCTCTACATATCATGCGTCTATGTAGGCACATTGTCCTGACTGTGACTTACATATCATGCGTCTATGTAGACACATCGTCCTGACTGTGACTTACATATCATACGTCTATGTAGACACATCGTCCTGACTCTGAATAGTCTAAATAATGTCACACATTTACTGTGTACTTCCAAGAGAATAGTTAATCAATCTGTGTATTTACTTTATATAGAATAAAAGTATCTAATCATTGTTTAAATACTTGGCGTATTATTAACTTTATAAAAACTAAGTTTCATAAAAAATAACATTAGGTTACTTGAAGTAGCAATCCTTATTGATTATTTAGTATTTAACTGTTAAGTTGATAGTTTCATAGTTCATCACAGTTCATAGATGAAAAACGTAAAAAGATCTTCGACATACAAATTTATCTTAGTTGCTCAGGCTGCATATAAAGGGTACTTAACAATAAATACAAATTCATATTTTTTAATATCTTTTCTAATAAGCATTTAGAACACTTTTTGTGTGTCTGAAATACGGATGGAGTATACATTATTTTATTCAGTATCATAAAAACCAATAATTTCTTTTTAATTGGAACATTAGTGACAGTTTTAGCATGTTTCCTGAGGTGTGTTCATAAAATATAATTCGCAAAGAGGATTTTTAATAGAGATAATACACTGGTTATAACTTGCTGATTTTGTATAGCAGAAACAAATCTTCAAATAATTCGACGTCTTTGTGTCACTTAGATCTTTTTAAAACCCTCAGTAATAAGAACAGTTTAGTACAAAATAGTGTCTTTTAAAATAATGAATGTACTTAAATTGGTGTTATAAAAGTAACATCTATTGCTAATCTTCTTTTCAATAACTAATCTATTTATTAACTAGGCCTATACTCAAAGTTAAATAGTTGAGGGATTTTCAACTATACATATTTTGTTTTTGGTTTGTAAAATATAGTTAGAGCTCGATATTTTGGCGAACTATAACTCTGCATATCTGGTGTAGCAAATAAACAAATAAAATTTTAAATACCAACTACTAAAGAGTTTAGTATTTACATAGCCTAATTACCTTAAAAACGAAGGCAATTTTTTTACTACGACATAACAGCCACAATTTTGATAGGAATTTACATGTTCTAAATATGAATTAAAAATGTTCCACACTGATCTCATATATATTTTTCCTTTCTAGTTCTATATATAAGGAAGGTATAGTAGCAATTATTGATTTAATTTTAATGTTGAGTTTAGCTCCAGTTCACCATACTTTTATTGCAATTTGTGGTGTATGACGCTGACTCAGATTTTATTCTTGGAATCTGGAGTAATGTTCGTCTGAAGAGACCAAAGGAAAGTCGGCGACAAAGATGCTCAAAACGAACATTTACTTTATTTCGACAAGTGAGACACTTATAAATAGGTGAAGTGGCAGTCTCAGACTCTTAAATATCCTGCATTGGGAAGACCAGTACTATTGTAAAGGAAGCTTGTTTAGAATTACTGTATATCTGAAAACACGGTTTGGAAAATTGATCTGATGATATAGTTCAAGAATTTGCAGATCTCATATCGTGTCATATTCCTAGAATGTCATCTCTCGACATTCTACAAAAGATAGTAACTGTTGTAGTAAAATCTAGCTCAGTATGTAAGTCTATAAACCAGGAATCGAGGGAAAAACATCTCAGGCTCTTACTCTTCAAGGCAACATTTTGTTAAAAGCACTACAAGCACAAAGCCACTATTTGTTTACTGTGTTTCTATAAAATGTCTTGTTATTTTTTAGCCACCGTATTTGCAAGTTATAATTTAGCATTTGTCTGCTTTGTTTGAAAAATGAGAGCTACAGTTCTACCTTAAGCTTTAATGGCTACACATCAAGTCAGAGTTTTAAAACAGTCTATAGGAATATCATCCATTTTTGCTTAGGATATTTTAGCTCCCATTGAGCAAGTATAAAGTAATGCGGTGATTCAAAACGTGTTTTATTTTACAAAATAAAATTAGTTTTTTTTATATAGTTTGTTTAATTATTCGATTTGGATATTTAGAAGTATGATTTAGTTTCCATTACATTTCTATTAAAATGTATTACCATAATAAAATGTTTTTAAGAGTTCTTCAAAGGTGATAAACAGTATAACAATTAATTATATTAATAATTGAAACATTTTTATAATGTTTTATTCTCATTTTTACGTTAGTTAAAATTCAATATAATGTAACTGGCTATCTAATATTTTGTTTCTAATCTCCTAGGAAGTAAAATTACTACCATATTATTATATGACATAATTGTAAAATAGTAAACGTAGATAGGAACTGGATCCAAGTCCCATTTTCAGAGAAGATTTCAGCCCACAAATTATGCCATGATGTTTCCAGGACTCCTGAGATTGGGAAGATAAGCAGCTACGATCTACGATCACAGCAGCTTCAATTTTGAACGTATCATGGGGCACGCGCGCGCGCCCACACACACACACACATTGAATGACAGACCTGGCAATAAAAAAACATGAATTTTTCTGTTAAGTCTTTTTCTCACATAATCACTACTTAAGTTAAAGTCCTTCTCAGCATTACTATTGTTTATTAATTTATCATAATTTTAGTTGTTTTTAGCATGTACTAAATTATTGCATTGTTACTGTGCATACTATTGTTATTAATTTACTATTGATTATGTTAGTTATTTGTTATTCGTGATAGTTGATATTGAATTGATAGTTTTCCTGTTCTGCAGTGTCACAATATTATTATGCTCATCAATAATTGTTAAAATGTATTCCATAGGTGTTTTTTTTTTTGTCTTTCTTAAGGTAGGGGTTTTTTTTAAGCACATATGTTTTAATAAGTTACATTGAAACATATTTGTCATCTTGACTGTATTATCTTGTCATAAAATATTGTAAAAATGGGGAAAATAAATAAATAGATAATGTTTAAGAAATATATCCATAAGGATGTTTATAAAGGTTGAAAACAAATAATGTGTCATTTTACATAACGTAACGGCACAGAAGGTATCATTTAAAAAGCGAAAATTAAAATTATGCCATAATTCATTTACATATCTATCGATGTCGCTTCAGTTTTAAAGAATAACATTTTTCTAATAACCATAAATAGTGTGCTAATCGTCTTAAAAAATGTTCATATACAGTGTGGGTTTAAAGTATGGATACAATTTGTTAGATTTTGAAGGATAAAAGATGGAGGGGTAGATCGCTGGACATCCTATACAGTAACACCTATAAGAAATTGAAGTGAAACTTTTAGTAATTGTTACAATTTTGCAAATACAATTTTATTTTACAATTATTTTAAAATAGTAAGTTTTATTGGTACATTGAAGAGGTATCTTCTACTGAATTTGTACGGGAATTATTTATTTCTAGGGTAATTTGAAGATTAGTTTATCCAGATATGGCAGAATAGCAAGGAAAAATAGTTTACATAGCCATATGACACTGTGCAAAGTTTATAGATGTTATCTGCAGTGGTTTGTAAAATATTAAGCCGTACCCATACTTTTTCAAACACCTTGCCACCTTGAATAATTCCAATTAATGACAAATAGCAATGTTTAGGATTAAACCAAATGCATCGACTATACTTAGAGTGAATTACGAAGAACTTGAATGTATAAAGCAGATTGCGAGTAATTACGAGTTTTGAAGTCTCTGGAAGGATATAGAAGAAAGAGTATAGCATGTGAAATGAAGTAAAGATTACAGTTTCATAGTAAACACATACAATTTTATGCCTGTGTACTGCTAAAGTCGTAAACTTTCATCACATTCGTTATATAAAGAAGGTGTAAAAACAGTGCTGACAGAACCAGATCCCACTTTTATGTCATGGAACAAACTGATAGCAACATTAACCAACTAATAAATCAAACATTAAGCTACTATGTTAGTTACTTACCTTTGATATTTAACATTTGGTAACATTTCATGTAACTTTCCTTTTCATACATTGCTAATATGGTGTCAAACATTGTTTCCAGTTACTATATGATTATAAGTACGAGTAGTCATGGCAGCATGCAATAGACCTTTACGTTATCAATACATCATGCAAAACCATACTATTACTTACGTTTGTATTTGGAGTTGATTTTAAGGACTGGCATTATATATAACACTAGTAGTTACTCGCGGATTCGCACGCAATTCTCTGCTGAAAAATAGATACATAAAAACCACTCATGAGTTGAGTGATAATCACTGAAAATATTCCAACCTTCTGATCCATTAGATATTTAAGTTTAAAGAGCACTGGTCTGGGGCTCTCAAGTCTGTGAGTAAAACATTTTTTTATTTGTTCTCTGAAAAAAAGAAAATATTTTCTCCTAAAAATTTCATTATAATCGTTTTAAAGTCAAAATTATTCTATTTTAGCCCATTGTGGAGGAATGCTTAGTTCGGAATTCTTAGTATTTGAGTCAATACACTTATGAGGTGATGAATAATATTGATCGATTTAATTTTGAAATCGAAGTTGTTTTTGAGTAGATTCTCCAATCAAGAGTATATATGAATACTTAAGGGCATCTGAGAAGTCTATTTCTGTTAGATATTATGTAGCTATGACCATTCTTGTTCTAATCTAGATATTATTTGGTGCCATAGTTTCACTTTGTCTATGATTCCTTCATCTGTCAAAAACTATAATGACTTTTATAACATTATTAATGCTGTATCAAGTTATAAAGCATTGTTGCGATTTTTCTTTCTTCGTTTTCACTAAGGATAAAGGATACCTTACTTAATATTTGCGAATATTTTACGATTGAAATTATACTTTTACTAAATGTTCCTATTTCATTATCTGGATAACTCTGTACTATTTGTGACTACATAAAAAGATAAAATAAGAAATGTTGTTTCTTATTTTTTTAGAAAAAATTTGGGTTTTTTATATTACTCTATACTAAATTAATTAAATATATCTAATCTACGTTGAAAAATTAGAAAAATTCGGAATTACATTATTTTATCCGTGCTTAGCTTTCCGGGAAAGAATATTGACCTTTTCTTAGCAGATGCTTAACCTTTTAATTTATTCATAATTTTGATTTGCGTAAAGTCTTTCACATATGTGATTAAATCACTGTATTCATAAAACCAAATACCTGCCAAACGAGAATAAATTCTTTGCTGAAAGTTTCTTCCAGGCAATGGGGAAACTGGAAAAAATATACAAGGGTTCTTTACTGTTTAAACCCTTGGCAAATGTTCAATGCTGTGTTACTAAGTTGACAATCATATCAAATGTGTTGTTTTTGCAAATGTTCTTAACCATAAGTTTGATGATGTGTTACTACGTTGAAAATTACATCATATGTTACATGTTTAATATTTTTGTAAAATAAACATATCTTCTTGTGAGTTTACACTAATGTGTGAAGTTAATTATGTTTTTCTAACGTTATTCTTGGTATCTATCCATATGATTAAAATTCACAGCACAGAAGATTCTACACAGAAATTACTAGGCTGTTTGACCAAATGCTTCAGACAATGTAAGTATATAATTAGTTAATCCGGACAAAAGATCAGTAAATACTTTGGTGCTAAAAATATCTTAAGCCGTATGTCTGAACTGTAACATACAGTTTGGATTTATTATTTCTTACTTTTGTAAATCCAAATCTGATTATTTAAAACACTTAATAAATATAAAATATTATTTGATTTGTGGAAAGCTAATAGAGCAAGTCCAAGGTTTTACTAAGTTGCTGTTTAGAATAAATAAAAATACTCTGGGCGGCACATAATGTTCCTTTTTTGTTATTTATGAAACAACAAGCCGTTTAAGGCAGGGACTGAGTTATAATCTGTATTTTTACCGTCATGGACAAATGATTTTTACTACCAGTAATAATATTAGTAAAACAATAATTTAATCATTTACAATTCAGTCTAACAGTATTCGTGATAAATAAATTTTTAATTAAGTCTAAGCCATAAGATTCAAGCTAGTGTTAAAAACAAACAAAACAGTACAAGTTCTCAAATTCTCATTTAATTATTTTATTCAGACGTTAACTATAATCCTAATTTAGTATTTCTTTGGCATTGATATCTAATTTTTTAATATGTCTTACTATTGTATTCAATCATAAATTAATCTATTTTATGTTACACAAGTTTAATAGCAACAGGCTGCTATTGGTCTAAACGGCAAAGAATATTTTTTACAAAATAATAAAAAATATCGCAACATTAAAATATACAATGATCCATTTCGTCAATAGTTTATTTTTGAATAAATACTAAACTTATAAGTATACCAGATAAAACTACTACCATATTCACTTACTTCGAAATTCTAAGGTACCTTAAAATTGATTTTCCTACACAAAGATACAGCATGTCCTGTTTTTAAATAAAACAATTAATCATATTAAATGTAATATTTTATTATAACAAATAATTAGGTATTATTTGATTGTAACATCACTATTGTTAACTGAAGTAAGGCACAAAAAAAGAAACCTACAGTGTGTTATAATCTACCAAACTTAATTTCCGGACGATACATCGACAACGACATTTTCTGAAGATGGGATGAGTACATGAAATGTGTATCTTACTCCGTGCAGTACACGGTAGTTGATTATATAATTGTTAAATTTTATAAGAATTTGGAGAAAATGATATAAGGCAATACTGATAACAATATATGCAGACAGTCAGCGATATTTCGCGTTAAACAATAGGAGGTTGTCCGCGGATACATTTTGTGTTATGAGTGGAAGTTCAAAATAGATTACCAATATATAATGAAAATGCCAATATGTTCATTCATTTCGTATTTCATTCATTTCTTAGACCACCCTTTAATGAATATAATTAATATAAAATAAGTTATATATACTAAGATTTAGCCGTTGGTTCGCACGCAATATCCTATTGAATGACAGATAAATCATAGGCTTATGCTTTTAATAAGGCATAATAAATACTCTTGAAAAATCAGTTATGGTTACTGGAAGATACTCCAGTCACGTGGTGTATTTTAGAGTAATATATTTTTAGTTTATTTTTGGAGGCTTATTATGATTTACATTGTTGTCCAGGTCAAGAAGATACATACAAAAGTTAGCTTTAGAAAGACTGCTTCGATAAAAAAGACTAATCGATGTAATCTATTCTGGCTTAAGATATTTTTAACACCAAATTATTTATAGATTTTGTCCGGATTAACAAATAATATACTTACATTGTCTGAAGCATTTGGTCAAACAGCTTTCTGTGTAAGAAACTTCTGTGCTGTGATTTGTAATATTATTTACATCAATTTTAATATTGGTTTCTATCACAGAAAACTGGAGATCCTTTAAAAAGAAGGCGTTCCATCTGATGTCACTTAAGGTGATAAGGCTTATATTCCGGTGGTCCTTTAATCTATGTAGAGTTTGCCTGTTAAAGATGTCCTCAATGATAAAGGTGTGGTGGTTAATTGTGCTTAACCTAGAGACAGGAAAGCCTTTCACTTGAATTGGCTTTCACCTAAATAGAAAATACAGCCGTTCCTCAAACAACGCAAAAGGCCGTGAAATTGGATGGATAGCGATATCTTCTTTATTCCGTTATGCATATTGTCTTTGATTCCTAATATTCCACAACTTCGTTTTGATCCTATGTAAAACAGTTATTTGTTACCTATTAAATTTAAGACATGTAATTTTACTTTTGTAGACAACAAGTATTATATTGAATTGGTTTACTAATTAGTACAAGTACGAATACCTAGAAAATTTCAATCTTTCCTTCAATATAAAAATCATAAAAACCATAAATAGTAAAAAAAAACTGTCTGAAGAATACCAAATTAATAATTTCTTTAAATATGAACACAGGAAGTATAATATGTACCTAATTCATTATTACAAGGCCAAAATTATACTACAATTAAGTTTAAATTACTTTTTTCAGACGAGGATATCGAATCTTTGAGAAATTCTTTTTAAATAACGTACCTTTCCGCACAGACGACTGAGGAATATTTCTACTTGTATCAGTATTCCTTCAAGAGGCCTTTGAAACACAACAAAGTTCAAGGACATAGAGTAAAATACCAAAATGCACTTTTCTAACAATTATTATCTTAAATGATGGTATAAACCACTTGGATGCAAAAAAATATTATAGTACAAAAGTATAACTTGGCGGAATAGCTCTTAGGCTTGATTACATTATAGTTCCAATAAGAATCGGCATGTTCGCCCTACAAGATAAACTGTCAACCGAATGAGATTAATAATCGTTGCGGTATAGACCCCGAACACCTTCTGTATTCATAACTACAGGATAGAGTACAATGCATTAGTCACTAAAATAATTAAATACTGTAGTATATTATTATATAAATAAATACTTGTAGTAGAATTAAATTTAAAAAACCATTTAAATTTGTAAAAAGGAAGTTACACAATACAATACGAAACAAATTGTAAAGGCGGTGTCACATTTTAAATATACCAAAATGTAATTATGTGATAAAAAATATATATACTTATGGATACAATGCCGTACCTACTTTCTAAACATGGTTCTATGAAATAAATTATGTAATTGAATTGATTCCCTGACATTGCATATTACTTACCTGTACATTAAGTTTATAGTTTCCGTAGATGCTACAGTAAAACTTAATGAAAAAAATGTGAATTCAACAGGTGGCAAGGTATCTAACTAAGCATTTTTATCTGTACACTTTAGTTCTATGGTCTATTGTGAGTTCTATGATGATGGATGTCTAACCATTGATAGAACAATTTATCCTTCTCCACACGGAGGTATGTAACGACGTTTTTTCTGTGTGATTGCCTTTACGTCTATCTGTCAGCAGGACAGCTCCAGAATTAAAGAGCAATAGATTGGAAATTTGGCAAGAACACTCACTAAATGAGAAATTTTGCATTTTGAGACACTTGATGTGGCGTGATCCTAGCTTTTGTATGTTGTTTGTTATATGTTGGTCTAAAACCCGAAACAATTTTTACATTTGACAGTTTTCAAAAATCAAACAGGTGAGGAGGCATTATTTAATTTTAACACGATTCCATATTTAAAGACTAAATAGCATAATGTAACAAAACACATGATTTTTCTTTTGAATTAATCATAAAAAAAAATAATTCAAACTGTTATTTAATAGCTCATTTTAGTAAAATAGCATAAACGTTTCATTCCTATTGTGTTCTTAAACTTGTTTTAGGTCCCGTTTCCAATATATTTGAGGAGCGTGAAGTATTATGTTGAATTTAATATATTTTCACTGAAATCACTAAGATCATTTATATACTAAATACATCAGAAAACGATGGAGAGTTGATTCTAAAAAATACCAATTTCATCTCACTGTAACAAGATCAATCACAAAGCTTAAAAACATAGATCAAAATGCCATTTCTGGGGTTGGAATCTAATATCTCTTCTAATAACATGATTGGACTTGAAAATCTATCCTAGACATGATATCGACCCTCCTACCACATTTTTTACGCTACCTGTAAAAGATTTTTATCAATGAACTCTCTTTTACATAATGCTATACGCTTGACAACAGAAACTTCTGAGTTAAAATTTCCCCGTTTGTTAAAACAGGCCCCAAATATGTTTGTTGCATCGCATGAAAGAGCTTGCAACTGAAGGTCGTATAGCTTAATTCCTGTAATATGGAAAATCTCCAAGTGGTCATGACCATACTTTCAAATACTTTTACTTTAATATATGTGCAATAATGCATCTTGGTCTAGTAGTGAGGTGTAGTGACTTTGGGTAGTAGGAAAGGATCAGTTGGTTTACCGATTTAAAATGTATGTGATGAGTCTATTTGCTTTCTCATGACGAATCCATCGACTGCGAACATATTATAAACAGTGACACAGAGATACGGACAAATGAATGTATCATCTGTAATGTTGCATTAACACTGAATCCACAACTTTGATTCTGATCAGTCGTTTACATTTTTACTAAAAGTTGGTATAACATATTGTCTATAAAATATGTACGTAAACTTTCAAAAAATTTAATTGTTTTAAGATACAAATTTTATAATAAATCAAATACAACGAGTAGGTTTATTTACAAATTGTATTTATTGTTTGATGTTTGGGACTTATGCTTATAGTGAGGCTAGTTCAGTTTTCACTTTTTAGGCGAACTAAGATACTTATTTACTAGATATGTCATTCAGTATCGTTTTAAAAAAGGTAAGATGAAAATAGATGATGATGACTTATTTTTGTTTGTTTTAAATCGCTGAAACTCAAAATAAAAGTAGGCCTCCAAAGAAATTTGCGTTTGTTATGTCATGGAAAATAACAGTCCATTAACTTGCATAATAGCAGCGAAGTTTGGGGAATCGCATTTCTCACAGACATTACGGATGCCTAACTGTGATTTTAAAGTAATATTTACTTATCATTATTTATAAACATATACAATAATCAGATTTATATCTACAAAAAGCTTTGTTGAACTCTTACAACGAGGTAATGAAAAAACTTATTTTTGCACGTCAGTCTGTCATTTGTCTGGATGAAAATATCAAGAAAAATGACCTAGGACTTACAATTTTGCTAAAAGTAAAAAGGTAAAAGAGGTTTGTAATAAAACAAGCAATATCGAGTTTGGTTATGGTGCATGTCACCTCCGTGCAATTTGACTGAGCGGTATCGAATATTCTTACATGTCTTCTGGGTACCACACTGGCAGCTAGTGAATCCCATAATAAACAATACATTTAACAGAGTCTGAGTACAATTATATGTCATTTATTTTATGCTATACACATGTGATCAAATTAAATGAAGATAAACATTAAATTATTAATGGATCTTCAACGTATCTTGTTATGCTACAGGTGGCATGGTGTAATCCACCCTCTGTATATTATATATTGTACATACACTTAAATGTTTTTAGTATCGGGTTGAAAAAATGTATAATTCTTCAAAACTGAGGAAAAACTTATTAGCCGGAAACTGAAAATTAGTATATATGTCTACTGATTAACTTTACATATATGTTAGAAATATTCATATTATAACCTTATTAACTTTAACTTTATTACTAAGCAATAACAGTTTTTCTGTTGCAATTATTTACGCGTATTCTTTTCCGAGACAAAATATCTTTGTTTCAATAATTTAGGCAAGCTTCTTCCCGAAGATTTTGAGACAAATATTGGTGAAATTTAGATATTCATTAGCGTAGAACAGTTTTAGAAAAACATCCATGTTAAGGTCATAGGTTTTATTTTAAACTTTAAAGCGCAAACATATTTTGCTCTATAGCAGTTGACCTAAATGTCACGGTTCCCTCAAATGTGGTGAACGTAATAGTGAATGGGGAATGTGAGAAAATGGAGTACTCTCATAATAAAGATGACTTTATGACCACAGTAGTGATGTAGTTTCCCGCATTCCTTCACTTGCCATATCCGCTGAAGTGTTTATTTCAACCAGTGTTATTCATTTTCAGCGTGGTATGCGTTCATACAAACATGTTTCGTGTACTGGTATGATTTAGCAGGAAAATTTTTAGTTGAATCTTGCAAACAATGTTACAAGTTTGTTAGTGTTATACATTCTACATTTTCATCCTCCCAAAAAGTTATATATTCCCTATAGCAAAAATTAGCGTTTTTCTTAATTTTATTACTGCGTTATCTATTAAAAAGATACGGAATCAGGAACATTCTTATCAGAGTTCAAGTAACTGAAAATTTATAAACTAATAATATATAACAACCTGTTTGTATGAAAATTATTTAGAAATATTACTTTTGAGTTCAATTCTCTACATAGCTTGGCTTAAAAGCCACATGTAACTTTGATAAAAATGAGAGATACACGTATAAACAGACATAAATGGAAATTTATGAATAAGAAACAATGTTTATAATTTTAAAAGAATATGTGCGATATTACCTATTGAAATACCAATTAAATGAAATAAGCAACGACTAAACGGTTTGAGAAACCAATTATTGAAAAACGGGTCCGGTTTTATATGAAAGATTTTTATCTGGTGTTTTCTATAATAAAACGTCAATTATATATTTTTCTTTCAATCCAAGTAGATTTATAAAACTAATGTAAACACTTTAGAACATCGGTTAGTTGAACTGGCTATATGTGGAATAGAATGGAACTTTAAAAATATTTATTATTTTCGCTCTTAAGATTTGTCGACGTAACGCGTATACATTTTTGTAATAGCAAGAATTCATTTAGGTTTGTGATACATTAACAACGTCTTACATCTTTGATATATATTTAATAACATATCAATTTTTAGACTCATTTTGTTACTTAATCTTTGTTTTTCATTTTGTTAATCTTTCACAATTTAAATATGATTTTTAGCTTAAAAAATGCATAATATATTAGTCATGATTACATCAAAAGTTTATTCACTAAACCAGATGTATAATATATGCACTCATCAAAATATTTTATTTTCCTGAATGAGACATTATACAGTTGACTTATCTGATAGTTACACCTTAATCAAAATAAAAATTCACATCTGCATGGAAATTAAATCACGCAGACCACAAATTAAAATATGTAAATAAATGATTTTATTGTAAGTAAACCGGACTTTACTGTTGGAAGTTCATGACTATTCAGATAGAAAATACATCAACTATATTCCGTGTCTTATATATAAATCTAGACTTCATTGAAAGTAAGTTACATTAACCTTATGTATATCCTAGTTCATTGTGGTAGGATCCAAATGAAAAAGAGTCCACTTTAAATTTCATAGAGTTCTTAATTGAAGGTGAAGATCTTAGGTCTACTTTAGTGTCAAGGGATTGGGAGGATATAGTTCAAAAGGGAGTGAAAAAGAATTTCAGATACTCACTTTTGACTGCAATAGATATAAGAAACCTCTAAGTGGATAAAGGCCATACACTTTCATCTTTCACACAATCTCACCTCTCTACTTTCTTTCTAATACAATCTTTTATCTGCTGCCCCTTTAATACACAGTGCAGGTTAAACTCCACATTTGATGTTACGTTAAAATGAGATAAATTTTATTTAAGCTGAGATATGTAAACTTACCTATATTAAAAAAAAACATATGCTATTGTTCTAATTTTATTAAATACATAATTAATTTAATTAATTAAATTAATGGTTTTACTACGTAGTCTTATTAAATAACGAATTCAGATAATCAAGTGCTAGTCGTACAAGCAGAAAACAATATTGTGCATGGTTTAATTTAAAACACAATAAAGAGTAATTTTGAATTTTTATTATTACTAAATCAAATGTTCAATATGCAGAGTAAATATTATTAAAATATTTATTGTTTTATCGGATTTATTTGTTAGGTATGTAATTTTCTTTGTGATTAAAACATGTAACTATAAATATAAATCATAAATAATTAGTGACATCAAATATAAAATTAAGTTATCTACAACAATAATACGCTCTTGCTTCTTAGAAGCTATGATGGGCGCATGGTACACTGGCGCTACAAATACTTTATGTAACGCAGGTATTATCTTGTTTTATGAATTAGTTATTACATATCCTTAACATTTCTTCAAAAGAAATGTATTTTGCAACAAAGCTAACAAGCCTGAAACGCTAATTATTTCTATATAAATTCAAAGTCTAAAACCTACTTAAGTGTTGTAGGTAACCTTTAAAATCCTATATACCATTTTTTTAAATTATGTAAAATATTTATATAATTCAATAATAATAATAAATGTCCGAAAATATGACTAATATGTAATACATAAATCAAAACAATGAATTTGATTAAAGGTTGCTATTAACAGTGAAAGTATTTTACAGGTTGTGTGATATATTCTGAAAATTTGCTATTGTTCAGTGAAAACATAAATCAATCATTTCTTCAATCAATGAACAATTTCAAATGTCCAGAAACCCTATTTTCTTCACAACATGGGTTATTACCAATTCATAAACGGTAATAAAACTTGTATTAGCTTTATATATTAAGATTTTATTACTCTCTTTCCAAACCGGAGATGGGAAAATAGGTTTACCTTTATTGTGTAAAGAAATATAGAAAATATGTAGTTTATTGTTTTAATTTAATATCATCATACACACAAAAATTTAACCATGCAAAAACAATCTTGTTCGATATGTGTTCACTAAAGTAAGTGAGCATAACCTGTGCTGTTTTCAAAATAATTTTGAATTTGCAATGCAATAAAATAAAAACTAAAAACTTTCATTTCCAAATGTTTTACTGCGTTTGCCCAAAAAGGCTCACTCATAATATGACATCATGTTTTGTTTATTAGTTTGTTCTACGAAGTATTTGAAACAGTGTTCTGTTCCTTAACCATAACAGAAACTAGAATCTGAATATTCAGATTATCTTAATGACATAAAAAATTCCATTATAGGTGTGTTTATAAATATGTTAAACAAATATAATAGTGAGGTTTTAATTTTTTTAATGACGTAAAATCATGTTTTTATAGAGTTACATAATTGATGCAGTGGGTATTAATCGCATCATATGTTTTAGAACATGGACCTATAGTAATATAGGGTGGAATGTTAACCACGCATAATATATTCCCGAGGCTTTTGTAGCCTGTTAGTAAGGGTTGTATTTTATATGTATACATTTATATAATCAGTACAGGACAACTGTACTGTTTCCTCGCTGGGGAGTATACCCTGTGGGATGTAGGAAATTAATAAATATCCGGTTTAAATCAGGATTATGAGCACTTCAGTATTGCTGGAAACTTTGATTTCTCAATTCAATAAAAAAATATGAAGAGAGAATGCGGGAATACTGTTTACAATAGCATCATAAAAAATATAGTGAAGCTAATAGCACAATTTTAAACGTCCACTGACAACTCATCAATATAACAATATTTAACATACATTATTAGATTATTATCTAAATAAATGTATTAGTATACCTTTAGATTATGCGCATCATGGTTCTTACAGGTAAATAATATACAAAATTGAGAAGTAATGTAATAACAGAAGTATGAAAACACTATACTAATATCTAGTTTTTTTAATAAAAAACATGAAGGGTGTTTAGCAAAAGTGTTCCAATATTTTAGGATTTTATTCTACACATAAAAATGAGCCAAAAAGGTTCATATGGTCATACGGAGTTATGCCTAAAACCTTTATTTTTCCATCTATCTGTCTGTATGTGGTCTTTGTAAAAATACTATATCTGTTGAACTGGTTAATAGAAAGTTATGAAACTTGAGAATTGTAATAACCTATGGTAGACCCTTTTAAAAAAAATTCATCAAATAATTTAAACCCGTTTCAAAATGCTTGTGTGTTTAAATGTTTTAGAGCCAAATAACAAAATAAATCGGTAAAGTTAAATATACGTATGCATAAAAATGCATACGGTAAAAACTTTTTATTCATATCTATACCGATTCCAACGGCACCTTTTTCAAAAAAATCCATCAATAATTAAGCACGATCACTTTATAGGGATTCTTGCAAAAGCCGATAGCATCTAAGACGTTTGCATTTTTGATATGTATCAGCTCTTTTAAATAGGTTTTTACCAATTTTTAAAGATACCAACGGTTTTAAAATGTTATAACAATTCTAACGGTACAAGTCCCAACAAAGTCCGTCAACGCATAAGCGAGCAGTAATATAAAAGTATTAACTACCTATCTCATTATGATATGTAAACTATCTTTCAGAATTATAATGAGAAGATTATATAGGAATAATTTTCTTATGTGTATATCTAAATGAAGATGAAATGTCCTGACTAACTGACTCATTCACCACCGACAGAAAAAAAACCATGAAAGGTAGTCACTGGAAACATTGGATTGTCTTGACCCCTAGATGAACACTAAGGATGGATTTTTCTCTCCAAACTCAAGACTTCAATAAACTGGCCATTAAAGTTAAGAAAATGCCCCTTAGAAATGTATCCCGCAAAAACTTGTTATTAGTTGAAAGAAGAATCGTATGCAACATTTTAATAACTTGTATATTTAAACATTCAGTGCAGCGATTCTATAATATCTTGACTGAGACATTGTTAGTGGTATTGAAACTTGAAATGCTATTACAGATCCAACATAAGTTGAAAAATACGTAATTAGCCTCTATAATTTATAACTAATTACACATTTTAACTAGTCTTTCTATTCAATGATAAAATTTTACAGCATCCTGATGGAAACATTGTTAGCTATAAGGAGTAAGTTGCGCGAGAAACCATGTATAATTAATGTAGTGAAAGACTGGCAATTTCCATGTCAAACACTTCTTAGCTTCTTGCATAAAATTTACATTACAGCAGTAAGTAGGCAAGGAAATAAGTTAAGACAACTACAATAATTAGTATAAATTCCTTCTATTTAGTAATCTCAGTGATCTGTTTCCTTAGGTTTTTTTTCAAATATTTATTTTTCTACAGATGTACACTCTCTACTGTTACAAAATACTATTTTTGAAGAGTTACTCAATATATAATTCTTGTGCACTAATTATGTATGGTATAGACACAACTGTAGGGTACCTTCCTACTTGTGATCCATGATCGGCTCGCCACGAACTCTTCCCTTCACGTTTTTTCTTATTTTAGTGTTTATTACACACCTTTGGATTTCAAATGGTACTTTCAAATACTTTTACTTTAATATATGTGCCATAATGCATCTTGGTCTAGTAGTGAGGTGTAGTGACTTTGGGTAGTAGGAAAGGATCAGTTGGTTTACCGATGTAAAATGTATGTGATGAGTCTATTTGCTTTCTCATGACGAATCAATCGGCTACGAACAATCGTATAAACAGAGACACAGAGATACGGACAAATGAATATATCATCTGTAATGTTGCATTAACACTGAATCCACAACTTTGATTCAGATCAGTCGTTACATTTTTAATAAAAGTGGTATAAAATTTGTCTATAAAATATGTACGTAAACTTTCAAAAAATTTAATTGCTTTAAGATACAAATTTTATAATAAATCAAATACAATGAGTAGGTTTATTTACAAATTGTATTTATTGTTTGATGTTTGGGACTTATGCTTATAGTGAGGCTAGCTCAGTTTCACTTTTAGGCGAACTAAGATACTTATTTACTAGATATGTCATTCAGTATCGTTTTAAAAAAGGTAAGATGAAAATAGATGATGATGAGTTATTTTTCATTGTTTTAAATCGCTGAAACTCAAAATAAAAGTAGGCCTCCAAAGAAATTTGCGTTTGTTATGTCATGGAAAATAACAGTCCATTAACTTGCATAATAGCAGCGAAGTTTGGGGAATCGCATTTCTCACAGACATTACGGATGCCTAACTGTGATTTTAAAGTAGTATTTACTCATCATTATTTATAAACATATACAATAATCAGATTTATATATATACAAAAAACTTTGTTGAACTTTTACAACGAGGTCATGAAAAAACTTATTTCTGCACGTCAGTCTGTCATTTGTCTGGATGAAAATATCAAGAAAATTGACCTAGGACTTACAATTTTGCTAAAAGTAAAAAGGTAAAGGAGGTTTGTGATAAATAAGCAAAATCGAGTTTGGTTTATGGTGCATGTTACTCCGTGCAATTTGACTGAGCAGTAGCGAATATTCTTATATGTCTTCTGGGTACCGCGCTGGCAGCTAGTGAATCCCATAATAAACAATACATTTTACAGAGTCTGAGTACAATTATATGTCATTTATTTTATACACATGTGATCAAATTAAATGAAGATAACATTAAATTATTAATGGATCTTCAACGTATCTTGTTATGCTACAGGTGGCATGGTGTAATCCACCCTGTATATTATATATTGTACATACACTTAAATATTTTTAGTATCGGGTTGCAAAATGTATAATTCTTCAAAACTACGTATTTCAAAACTGAGGAAAACTTTTTAGCCGGAAACTGAAAATTAGTATATATGTCTACTGATTAACTTTACATATATGTTAGAAATATTCATATTATAACCTTATTACCTTTAACTTTATTACTAAGCAATAACAGTTTTTCTGGTGCAATTAATTACGCGTATTCTTTTCCGAGACAAAATATATTTGCTTGAGTAATTTAGGCAAGCTTCTTCCCGAAGATTTTGAGAAATATATTGGTGAAATTTAGATATCATTAGCGTAGAATAGTTTAGAAAAAAAATCCACGTTAAGGTCATAGGTTTTATTTTAAACTTTAAAGCGAAAACATATTTTCCTCTATAGCAGTTGACCTAAATGTCACGGTCTCAAATGTGGTGAACGTATAGTGAATGAGAAATGTGAGAAAATGGAGTACTCTCATAATAAAGATGACTTTATGACCACAGTAATGATGTAGTTCCCGCATTCCTTCACTTGCCATATCCGCTGAAGTGTTTATTTCAACCAGTGTTATTCATTTTCAGCGTGGTATGCGTTCATACAAACATGTTTCGTGTACCGGTATGATTTAGCAGGAAAGTTTTAGTTGAATCTTGCACCAATGTTACAGTTTGTTAGTGTTATACATTCTACATTTCATCCTCCCAAAAGTTATATATTCCCTATAGCAAAAATTAGCGTTTTTCTTAATTTTATTACTGCGTTATCTATTAAAAAGGTACGGAATCAGGAACATTCTTATCAAAGTTCAAGTAACTGAAAATTAAAAATTTATAAACTAATAATATATAACAACCTGTTGTATGAAAATTATTTAGAAATATTACTTTTGAGTTCAATTCTCTACATAGCTTGGCTTAAAAGCCACATGTAACTTTGATAAAAATGAGAGATACACGTATAAACAGACATAAATGGAAATTTATGAATAAGGAACAATGTTTATAATTTTCAAAGAATATGTGCGATATTACCTATTGAAATACCAATTAAATGAAATAAGCAACGACTAAACGGTTTGAAAAACCAATTAATTGAAAAACGGGTCCGGTTTTATATGAAAGATTTTTATCTGGTGTTTTCTATAATAAAACGTCAATTATATATTTTTTCTTTCAATCCAAGTAGATTTATAAAACTAATGTAAACACTTAAGAACATCGGTTAGTTGAACTGGCTATATGTGGAATAGAATGGAACTTTAAAAATATTTATTATTTTCGCTCTTAAGATTTGTCGACGTAACGCGTATACATTTTTGTAATAGCAAGAATTCATTTAGGTTTGTGATACATTAACAACGTCTTACATCTTTGATATATATTTAATAACATATCAATTTTTTAGACTCATTTTGTTACTTAATCTTTGTTTTTCATTTTGTTAATCTTTCACAATTTAAATATGATTTTTAGCTTAAAAAATGCATAATATATTAGTCATGATTACATCAAAAGTTTATTCACTAAACCAGATGTATAATATACGCACTCATCAAAATATTTTATTTTCATGAATGAGACATTATACAGTTGACTTATCTGATAGTTACACCTTAATCAAAATAAAAATTCACATCTGCATGGAAATTAAATCACGCAGACCACAAATTACAATATGTAAATAAATGATTTATTGTAAGTAAACCGGACTTTACTGTTGGAAGTTCATGACTATTCAGATAGAAAATACATCAACTATATCCGTGTCTAATAGATAAATCTAGGCTTCATTGAAAGTAAGTTACATTAACCTTATGTATATCCTAGTTCATTGTGGTAGGATCCAAATGAAAAAGAGTCCACTTTAAATTTCATAGAGTTCTTAATTGAAGGTGAAGTTCTTAGGTCTACTTTAGTGTCAAGGGATTGGGAGGATATAGTTCAAAAGGGGTGATAAAGATTTTCAGATACTCACTTTTGACTGCAATAGATAAAGAACCTCTAAGTGGATAAAGGTCATACACTTCCATCTTTCACACAATCTCACCTCTCTTCTTTCTTCATAATACAATCTTTTATCTGCTGCCCTTTAATACACAGTGCAGGTTAAACTCTACATTTGATGTTACGTTAAAAAGAGAGACATTTTATTTTAGCTGAGAATATAAACTTACCTATACTAAAAAAAAATCAAATGCTATTGTTCTTATTTTATTAAATACATCATTAATTTAATGTTAAAAGTTGGTATTACTACATAGTCTTATTAAATAACCAATGCAGATAATCAATTAAGTACAAGTCGTACAAGCAGAAGACAATATTGTGCAGGGTTTAATTTAAAAACATAATAAAGAGTAATTTTTAATTGTTATTATTACTAAAGTTGATTTTCAATATGCATAGTAAATATTATTAAAATATTTATGTTTTTATCGGTTTTATTCGTTATTAGGCATATAATTTTCTTTGCGATTACAACATGTAACTATAAAAAAAATCATGAATCAATAGTGAAATCAAATATAAAATTAAGTTTCCTACAACAAATATAGTCTTGGTTCTTAGAAGCTATGATGGGCGCGTGATTCATTAGCTCTACAAATGCTTCACGTAACGCAGGTATTGTCTTGTTTTATGAATTAGTTACTATATATCCTTTACATTTCTTCAAAAGAAATGTCTTTTGCAACAAAGCTTACAAGCCTGAAACACTAATTATTCTATATAAATTCAAAGTCTAAAACCTACTTAAGTGTTGTAGGTAACCTGTAAAAATCTATATACTATTTGTTTATATTATATGGAATATTTATATAATTTAATAATAATAATAATAATGTTCGAAAATATGACTAATATGTAATACATAAATCAAAAAATGTATTTGATTAAAGGTTGATATTAACAGTGAAATTATTGTGAAGGTTAAGTGATATATACTGAACATTTGCTATTGTTCAGTGAAAACATAAATAAATCATTTCTTCAATCAATGAACAATTGCAAATGTCCAGAAAACCTATTTCCTTCACAACATGGGTTATTAACAATTCATAAACGGTGATAAAACTTATATAATATAATATTAAGATTTTATTACTCTCTTTCCAAACCTGAGATGGGAAAATAGGTTTACCTTTATTGTGTAAGAAATATAGAATATATGTAGTTTATTGTTTAAATTTAATACCATCATACACACAAAAATTGAAACATGCAAAACAAATCTTGATCGATATGTGTTCACATGAAACTAAGTGAGCATAACCTGTGCTGTTTTCAAAATAATTTTTAATTTGCAATGCAATAAAATAAAACCAAAAACTTTCATTTCCAAATGTTTTTACTGTGTTTGCCCAAAAAGGCTCACTCATAATATGAAATCATGTTTTGTTTATTATCAAAATTATTGTTCTAACGAATTATTTGAAACAGTGTTCTGTTCCTTAGCTATAATAGAACTAGAATCTGAGTATTCAGATTATCTTAATGACATAAAAAAATGCCATTATAGGTGTGTATCTAAATATTTTAAACAAATATAATAGTAAGTTTTTTGATTTTTAATGACGTAAAATCATGTTTTTATAGAGTTACATAATTGATGCAGTGGGTGTTAATCGCATCATATGTTTTAGAACATGGACCTATAGTAATATAGTGTGGAATGTAAATCACGCATAATATATTCCCGAGGCTTTTGTAGCCTGTTAGTAAAGGTTGTATTTTATATGTATACATTTATATAATCAGTACAGGACAACTGCACTGTTTCTCGCTGGGGAGTATACCCTGTGGAATGTAGGAATTAATAAATTATCCGGTTAAAATCAGGAGTATGAGGACTTCAGTATTGCTGCAAATTTTGATTTCTTAATTCTATAAAAAAATATGAAGAGAGAATGCGGGAATACTGTTTACAATATCATCATAAAAAATATAGTGAAGCTAAGAGCACAATTTTAATGTCCACTTACAAACTCATCAATATAACAATATTTAACATACATTCTTAGATTATTACCTAAATAAAATGTATTAGTATACCTTAGATTATGCGCATCATGGTTCTTACAGGTAAATAATATACAAAATTGAGAAGTAATGTAATAACAGAAGAATGAAAACACTATACTAATATCTAGTTTTTTGTTATAAAAACATGTACTGTGTTTAGCAAAAGTGTTCCAATATTTTTAGGATTTTATTCTACACATAAAAATGAGCCAAAAGGTTCATATGGTCATACGGAGTTATGCCTAAAACCTTCATTTTTCCATCTATCTGTCTGTATGTGGTCTTTGTAAAAATACTATATCTGTTTGAACTGGTTATAGAAAGTTATGAAACTTGAGAATTGTAATAACCTATGGTAGACCTTTTGAAAACAATTCATCAAGTAATTTAACCCGTTTCAAAATGCTTGTGTGTTTAAAATGTTTTAAAGCCAAATAACAAAATAAATCGGTAAAGTTAAATATACGTATGCATAAAAATGCATACGGTAAACACTTTTTATTCATATCTATACCGATTCCAACGGCACCTTTTTCAAAAAAATCCATCAATAATATAGCACGATCACTTTATAGGTATGCTTGCAATAGCCGATAGCATCTAAGACGTTTGCATTTTGATATGTATCAGCTCTTTTAAATAGGTTTATAGGGAATGATATGTTACTAAAATAATTCCCTAATTAAGAAACTAAAGATATGTAATTAGTCAAAATAATAGTATTATATTTACAGAGAGAGGATGGTAACTCTTTATAATAATGACCAAAAACAAAACATGTGGTCTATATCTTTTACAATACTAAAATAAATTATATTTTTAAATCAGCTGACCAGCTGACACTACATGAGCCCCCTAGGGAGACTGGAAGTCAGGGAGCAAGCCATAAACGCACATTGCGACCAAATCTGGGTAGCGTACTCTGGTGTTGCGTTGTCCGGGTCTGCAGCAGGTGTACCGATGCTGGGTGCCGGTGTGTGGGGCGCTTCTTGGTTGAGGCTGTGGGGAAGGGTCAGGTAGGATGTAAGCAGGCTTCACTCTGTCAATGCTTACTTTAGAGCTTCTATCTGCGATCTGGATGGTCATAGTTTTGTCGTCACGGCTGAGCACTTTGTGAGGTCCGCTGTAGGGAGGTTGCAGGGCTCGACGCACAGTATCGTCACGTAATAAAACATGAGTGCATGTTGATAATTCCTGGAAGTGTTACCGGAAAGCGATAGTAGATGACGAAGGAATTGAGATGGTTTACGAGATCCCATTTCTTCCTCCGTCAAAATTTGTTTTTAGTCGCTGATTGGTTACTAAGAGAGAGCCTTTGGATAAGTTCGGTTTTGAGACGCGTGTAAGGGTTGGCTACAGGAGGACCTTTAATTATATCCCTTACCTCATGAGCGTAGCGACCTTCTAGCTGACTTACAGCGTATGCAAATCTTGTATTCTCCTGTGTAACATGGGCGATGGTAAACTGGGGCTTTCGACTTGTGCAAACCATAGTTCCACATCTTCGGGCCAAAAGGGTGGAAGTTTGACACTTACCCGATTGACGACACGTTAGGGAGAGTCTGCAGTTTGTATATCAGGTTCCGCATGTTCATTGTCCTGGTTATCAGGATGGTGAATCTCTTCAGCATTGTTTTCTTGCTGACCTTGAAGATGACGTTGCAGATCTTCAACTTGAGTCCGCAAAATGTCGTTTTGCCTTTGCAAATCTTCCATTGAATGTGAATAAAAGCGGGTCTTGAATAATATGTCCTTTTTTTGGGGGGGGGGGGTCACCAATATAGGGAATGATATGTTACTAAATAATTCCCTAATTAAGAAATTAAAGATATGTAATTAGTCAAAATAATAGTATTATATTTACAGAGAGAGGATGATAACTCTTTATAATAATGACCAAAACAAAACAGGTGGTCTACATCTTTTACAATACTAAAATAAATTATATTTTTAAATCAGCTGACCAGCTGACACTACAGGTTTTAACAATTTTTAAAGATACCAACGGTTCTAAAATGTTATAAACAATTCTAACGGTCCCGTCAACGCATAAGCGAGCAGTAATATAAAAGTATCAACTACCTATCTCATTATGATATGTAAACTATCTTTCAGAATTATAATGAGAAGATTATATAGGAATAAGTGTCTTATGTGTATATGTAAATGAAGATGAAATGTCCTGACTAACTAACTGATTCACCACCGCCACAAAAAACCATAAAAGGTAGTCACTGGAACATTGGATTGTCTTAACCCCTAGATGAACACTAAGGATGGATTTTTCTCTCCAACCTCAAGACTCCACTAAACTGGCCATTAAAGTTAAGAAAATGCCCCTTAGAAATGTATCCCGCAAAAACTTGTTATTAGTTGAAAGAAGAATCGTATGAAACATTTTAATAACTTGTATATTTAAACATTCAGTGCAGCGATTCCATAATATCTTGACTGAGACATTATTAGTGGTATTGAAGATTGAAATGCTATTACAGATCCAACATACGTTGAAAAATACGTAAATTTCCTCTATAATTTATAACTAATTACAAATTTTAACTAGTCTTTCTATTTAATGATAAAATTTTACAGCATCCTGATGGAAACATTGTTAGAAGCTATAAGGAGTGCGTTGCGAGAACCATGTATAATTCATGTAGTGAGAGACTGGCAATTTCCATGTCAAACACTTCTTAGCTTCTTGCATAAAATTTACATTACAGCCGTAAGTAGGCAAGGAAATAAGTTAAGACAACTATAATAATTAGTATAAATTCCTTCTATTGAGGAATCTCAGTGATCTGTTTCCTTAGGTTTTCTTCAAATATTTATTTTTTCTACAGATGTACACTCTCTAATTTTACAAAATACTATGTTTGAAGAGTTACTCAATATATAATTATTGTGTACTAATTATGTATGGTATATAAAAAACTGTAGGGTATCTTCCTACTTGTGATCCATGATCGGCTCGCCACGAACTCTTCCCTTCACGTTTTTTCTTATTTTAGTGCTTATTACACACCTTTGTACACAAATGGTTTTAAATTGTAATAATATTGAACATTTGAGCTATATAGAGTACTGTTTATGGTAATAACATCCCTACAATAAACCCTTAGTCTGCAATTTCGGTAGGTTAACTCTATTCTAACAGATTATCTTTACTCCATGTCATGGTTGTCTTGCTATCAGAAAAATTTAAACTTTTTTCAATATTCTGTTCTGAACGAGGATACTCATTTCTATCTAACTGCCTGTTTGAGATTTTTGTATATAATATATATATATATATATATATATATATATATATATATATATATATATATATACTTTACGCACCAAAATATGTGTTTAATATTAGCATAAAGAAAATATGAAAACAATCCCTCAGACCCTTGTCAAAGAAGCTACCTTTCCTTCGAACTCTTTTCCTCTTTAAATTAATGGTTCACACTGTACCCGCAGGGAAGGATGTAGAAGGACGAAAAATTTATTTTTATTCAGCTAAATTTAAAGAAAAATCTGTGTGAAAAGTTTTAATTTTTGGAGGTATTAGGTAATGGAATAAGTATTTCATTATATGTTTTTTAACAATTAAGGAAAATAAGTGTATATTAATCCTATTAAAATAAAACATAGCTCTAAATAGTAAATAAACTATTAAATCGCGTTTTAAAGATAACTAACTAAAATTATTATAAGAATAAAATAATTTAATAATAAGAATAATCACGTCCACCACGTGGTACAAAGGCTGAATCCAGCATTCAATGTCACCAGTTATTTAATATTTTGTAATAGCTCCATTCAAATACCCCTAAATTCTAAATGAAAGCAATAAAAATCAGTTCAATAACAGTTATTGCACGCTTTAAATTCCTTTCATAGCCATGTACAGCTTTCGAATTGGAATTATGTCTTTAATTATTACATAAGGATGACATCTTGATAACATTTGTGTAATCCTGTGTTCATTTTCGTATTATGTAATAATTCGAAAATGAATTTTATTATTAAATATAAAAAATAACAATTTATAGTTCATTACTTTTGTCTATAATTTAATTAATAGTGCGGCTATTATAATTTAAAATATATAGATTAAGATATTTTATTATATTGTTTGAATTAGATGGACTGTGAAACAAAATGCATATTCTGGCCGGATTTATTTTTAAGTTAACGAAATCTCCTAACAAATTATAAAGTAACGTAGTTACTGATAAATTATAAATTATTAGACAAGTCATGTAAATGAAATACTGTATAATGTCGATAACTTACTTTTCATGTAATAGTAACAGATATGTGCAAAAAAGTTACTAGTATTATTTCAAACATGGCAGTACGCCAGAATGAAGCCGCCATATTGATGTGAAGGCGTTTGTCACTGTTTCTAGATATTGGGACGCGAGTACTGTCCTCTCCTCTGCTGTTCTTGGTGTTGTGTTAAACTGTGTGTTGATATAGAAAACCACACTACTGTTACAATAGTTCTTTAATCAGATATGTTGACAAAGAATTACATAGAAACTGAAATATATCACCAGTTACGTGATGTCTTAGAGAAAGACAGTTAGTAAAAACGCTTTATAAGGTAAACGTATATTAATTAAAATAAATTTCATGCCAATGTTGACGAATAAGTCAGCTATTCCCATACCCTACATTAGTCATTGGTGAACAAACGTTTTCATGAAAATCGTCATTTTCGCGGGTTTTATTGATGCAATTGTTGGTTATTTGCCGCATGTTTAGGCTAACTGTATGGCGGATTAAACCAGTGGTGATTAAAATAAATTTCTTTATTTAAACAATTAAAAAAAATTGAAATTTTGTTTAGCAGAATATTACAATTGCTGAAAAAAGAAAATAAACTATGATAAGTTTAGCTTCATAATTACCTTTTTACATGTATTTATTCTTTTTTTTCTTAAATAATTTTATATTCTTAACAACTTTTACTTTATGTGCAGTTCCTATTCAAAACTTTTATCCTTAATAAATTAATTTCTTAGAAATGGCAAACTTTCAATTTGTTCTGATATTTGAGCAATTTTTAATTACAGTTTATAGGACTATACTAAATATATTTTCTTAATTTTAATGAATCCTATATTTCTTTAAATCTTGTTTAATACAGTTTTTAGTATTTTCTATTATTAATTTTAGATTTAAAACATATAATTTTCAGATGCATTCTGGAAGTTCGGTAAAAACTTTAAAAATACACTAAATAAACATGATGGAGATTGAAAATGAAAAATCTTTAATTTTATTTCTTATATTAATCTAATAAGGCTTTGTTAAGGAAACAATATAATAACTTTACTTAGAAGTTTCACTTAAACCAGTTCGATAGCAGTGTTTATTAACATTTTTATAGTGATAAATTTTACATTATACACCACATTGGCTTAATCAAGAGCTATATAGTTATCCACAATGAGCAGAGATAACTGTCTAGTTAACTGGGTAGATTTGAGTAGTGTAAAAAAAAACAGTATCGGTTACAGAAGGTAAATGTAATGAACTCCCACACAGTTAATGTATGTGTAATCACACAAGTAGCATGCAGCTTCAATAACCGATACTGTTGCCAAGTCTATTACAACAAGGTAAGTTCATTACCGTGGTCATTGTTGGTAATGGGGCTGTGTAGTTGTCGGATTAGTCTTTGTCTGACTAACACAGATTCGAAGCAGCTATAACTTTTTCCATCGATAAATTGTGTTATTACAATTGTTAATAACCAGTAATATAACATTTGTTAATTTATTTTAGTAAATACTAATACACAATGCTGGATACTACTGTTCAATTATTCTCTGATAATTGTTAAATGTTAAACATATTTAAAAACCTAAAGCCGGTCTTATCAAAATGTAGTGAATACATGGTAAAAACCGTTAAAGACTAGACACATTTTTTTACTTTTAACATCAATACCGAGAACTCCAACGGCATGAACTAGGTAAATAATTTGAGAAACAAAAATATATAATAGTGGTCAATATGGGGGAAACTTTAATATTTTAATGTAGGTCAGACTTTAGTTAGAAGTGTAAATAATGGTTAAAACTAATGATATCTTCCAATGAAACAGTAGTTGAAAAAATAAAGCATGTAAGAATTTTAATTACGCTCGTTCTTTAATTACGTAACCCATTATATTTCTTTGCTTATTATAAAGTCCGACTCAAGGCTAAAAGTATAATTAAGCGGTGGAGAATTGATGATAATAAATTCTATGAAATGTGCAGTAGGATAACAAACAAAATGCGGTATTTACTATGTACTCGTATATTCATATTAGCCGGACAAACACCAGCTGGCGAAGCAGTATGTTGAATGTTTAGCCTGGATATTATGTTGACATTGGATCATCCCTGTGATGGATTTCTGGCCTCATTTCGGTCATCAATATTGAAATATAAAACATGATGTACATATTGTAACTGCAACTAGAGAAAACCATTGTTACAATTTTTCATATTCGAGAACTTGTTACGTTTTTATCAAACCTCAATAAATATTGCATAACTTAAACTAGTTATATAATTACACAAGCATTTTAATAAGATATATCAGTAGTATTCTATGACAAATACTAAATAGTAGTACAATCAAGGGTTTTAATTGATTTAGTTTATATTCTACTGTTTATACATGGATTCTTGATCGATTCTTGGCAATAAAGTGATTCTCAACATTTTTTAATCTTTGATTACTTATACATCTAAATCATTTGACTCTCAGGAATTATTTACTCCGGCTTTTTGCTTAGTTCCTCTCATTTAGAAACAAATTTTATGAAAGTAAAAAAACATCTGACAGGTAGCGAAAGCTACTAGGGCTTTGACCCTGACAGAGACACAAGGTAAAATCCTCACGGCAAGAAGTCTTGAAAGAAATGGGGGGGGTCCAACCCCCCCACAGTAAAAGGTGACTGACTGACTGAATACAAAAGTTTTTTCTACAATAGTAGGATTGCTAAGGAAACATGAGTTTTCCGGGCATTTGCCATCGTTTAGTGAAAAAAATCAGTAACACTAGGTTTCAAGATATGCAGTCTGATCTCTTCTTCAGGTTAAGAACTAACCTAACACATAATTACAAACGAGGTTAAAATAAATAAATCATGCCAGAGCGTTGTGACACGCATAGGTCTAGAATCAAAACCACCATGTTGTGTGTGAATTCACTAACTCTAAAACATATAAAAAAAACTAAACACGCTAAACACGATACTAATTATTAAAACTGAACTGTAGAAAAACAGGTCACAATAGGTCTGCATCCAAGTATTTGTGATAAAAACTACTACAATAATTGTTCTATAATGCAAAAGGGTAAGCTATTTTACAGTTGCTAAAGTTTCAGCAAAATTAACAGGTTCAGATGAGTTTCCGAGTGACTATCAAGCACCTCTGAGTGGAGTTTGATGTAGTTTCAAATGGCAAGCGAAAGGTCATCAGGCTCTGTGTGATCTATGGTGTAAAGCAGCGTGTTGCTTATACCGATGTTGTGCTCCTTTATAGTTATCGATAAATTGCTGGTTGTTTTTAAATTTGTTTAAAACTTTTAATTAATGTATATATAAATTGTACAACAATTAAAAATTATTTTTATTAAGAGGAAATATTTATAAAATATTTCTGGAGTTATTGATAGTAGTAAATAATGTTTAGTACGTCATATTTGTGTTTTGAAAATAGAGACTAGTACATTATGATGCCCAGTGATGTCAAAACTTACAAAGTTCATGTCTTTTTTATGAATATTACTTTACAATATATAGTTCCGGAAAAAATAAAAAAAAATTTGAAATTTGCAATACAAATTTCAAGGAACGGGCATTATACTATACCTAACACTAGTCTGCTATAAATTTCACATTTTTTATTAACAGTGCACAACCCTGTCAAAGTGGAAAATAGATTTCTGATATCCAAATAAATTTTGCAAATAATTAAAATCAAAACAAAAATTATATTTGTTCTTGACGTAAACTTTTTTATGCAAATTCATATCGTTTTCATATACATCCTTTGGTTTCCATTGTATAAAGGCGTACCGTTTTTTTGAAGATTGAATAAAACCGTTAATTGCAAACATATTTTAGTTTACCATATTATTTATTCATGATGAAAAAGCGTTAGTTGAAACATTTTCTATTAAGAAAATTATTACATAAGTTCCCCTCGTATTATATATCAGAAATAAATTATTCTTTGCTATATAAAAATGTTTTTATTTATTGTTAGGTATTTTTCCTGTGTCAATATATTTTTTATCATAATTATAAACTTAAGACTTTAAAGTTATACTATTATACAAAATGTACAACTGAACAGGTATTTAATGTGTCAAGTACTACGAAATTCGAATTTTTTAGCACATTATTTCTAATGTTGCTAAACCTTCGAATTCATTTAAATGGAAAGTCATACAAGCACTTACAAAGTTATTTTAAAATTTAATCAAGTAAAAATGTTTTGATTTCGTTGGAGTTATATGTTCTCAATAAAATGGACTCAAAGTGAATAGACTCGCTGTGAAGGATAACGAAGTGCACTCATAATCAACATTACTTTATGACGACATTAGTGATGAAGTTTCAGCACTCCTCCCATAATTACCTTTGCGGTGTTTATTTATTCCGAGTCATTCACATTCACCGTTTTTTCGGGTTCAAAGAAACGTCATGTACTAAATGATTTGCCATAAGATTATTTAGCCAGTCAATTTAATTACTCCTTATGCTACATTTCATTAAAAAAATAAAATGGATGTTCAGAGTGAGAAATATTAACTTTGCTTTTTGAGACTAGATAGTGTGACACTACATCAAATAAACATAAACTTTAAACAACTTGTGATATCACAATTTAACAAAATCCATTATGACTGTTTTATAAATTAAAAGTAACCAAGAAAAGATTACAAGCCGCAATGGTTCCTAGGAGATAAAGGTTCACAGCCAAAACAAGTCCCGGAGTAGAATTACTGGTTAAGGGATCGATATAATCATAAAACAAATTTCCATTGTTTCCTACAAGTAAACGGTGTTTAATATTTACAATATAACTAGTACGGGGATGTTAAAGTTTTTAATATTCAATAGAAGACTCCTTGTTATCTTTAAAATAGTTCAGAGCATTCCTATGCCAAAATCAATACTGGTGAGTTTATCCAAGTGCTTGTTGTAAATACTATCCAATTTAACCGCCGTCTCTCATTGGTGAACACATCGTGTGTTCCTATCTGTCTGTCTGTCTGCCATCCAGGAGCGTCCCTTAGACTTCCGAACGTTCAGTTATACCGTAGGTGCCGTTCAGGTGGCATGTCCGGTATTAGTTGCTCACCCCCTTTAATCACTCGGTAGTGGAAGTGTCAACGATGGTATCTATGCCCTCTTCTCTCGTATTCATTGTGTAGTGTCTCGTTGCTCGCGCCGGATTTGGCATGGTCCGATTGCGGTAGCTTATCCTCTGTGATGGTTCCTCTCTACACTTGTTCCTACCCCGATCCAACTGAAGGTTCTTATTGAAAATTACTTGTTCTTACGAGAATTCCACTGCAGCTCTAGTGATGCTATCCTAGCTGGAATTCCTCCTTCACCCTTTCGGATGAAAGAAGGCACGAACCAAGATCGGTATCGGTAAGTTGGCATCTATCCTAAAATGCACCCTTTATACCTCAAATCTCACCCGAGCTTACATTCAACGGATGTATTCATATTTTAAATTTATTTGTATCTCTTTGTGATTGTACCATTTTGGTCATCCGTGCCAGATTATACCTGTCTCTCCGTACTTAACAAACGGTGTACCTGGTATATAAGAGTACGAAAATCACAATTAAACATCACACCAGCACAGATGTAAGAGGGATACTATGTTTTCATACTCGGGACTTGTGCTCGGAACTTGCATTCTCTGCAGTGAAAACGCTTGGACTAGACCTCACACAGCTTTTGTGTATGTTTGAACCCCGTCTTTTCTTCTCTCTGTTCTTACTTCAGTATGTACTAATACCTCCCCCACCTGACGAAGTTCATACTTACTAATAACATATTTATAATAGGATGAGTTTTAGAAAAACCTATCACTCTATTGGCTAGAAAAGTCTAATTGTTGTACGCACGTCTGTTTGTCTATCTTCACATTTCTCCGTACTCTCTATAACGAACTATCTAGTATATAGGCTTAAATTTTTTCATTAAGCTATATACAGTATATATGACCAATATTGAGTTCGATAATATTGCATGTCACTCAATGTGATTTCGCCTGAGTTTTATTAAAGAACTTACGTAAGATTTATAGTTTTAAACCATTATGAAAAACTACAAGACCGCAAAATACCACCATATTTCAACTGCGTAAAATCTCTCCTGATTTATGGAAATGATGAAATGAAATCTTTTCAGTTTATTTCATTGGAAATGAAATGATGAAATGATTTATGAAATTTTCCTGATAAATGGAAAATTACATTTGTGGGAGGCTCTGCCTTTTTAAATAATGGAATATGTATTCATATCGGATAAAAACTAATGTCGATGCTGTACTATTCATATGCATCAGTTTTTGTAGCTTTTAGGACCAACCAGCATTAACTTTTAGGTTCAATTGATTATTGAGAAGATGTTTATGATTTAAATTTCAAAAAAAAAACGACTGAGAGTTAACCGCATACTATTAAAAAAGTCTTATAATTTCTTTCCAAATCGTTTTACTTGGGATCAATGAGTGATTAATCTTCTGCTCATCATGTTAGTTTTTAGTTTTATTTTAGGGAAGATTAGCAAAAACATTACATTAAAGACTCTGATCAGTTTATATAGTACCAGTATGTTAAGAGAATTTAGTTTTATTTTCATCTGTATTCTAATTTGACCAATGGACTTATTTTGTTATGAGATAATTTTTACATACATTTGGATTTAGATATATATATTTAGATAATATTTTGTTTTAAGTATATAAAAACCTTGAACCAAACGTTATTGATAACTAATACATAGTGGATTTATTTTAATTTATTCGTCATACGTGTTATTGGTAGACAGTGCTACACAAAAAAGTTATTTAATTTAGTTTAACAATAAGACAAAATTTTATTAATTTTACATGTAGCCGCCGTTACAAGCTGATGTCTCGTACGCTAATTTTTTGTGCCTAATTCTTTGATGTTGTTTACTATTACACTGCGTGTTTCTATGCTGGGTAAGATAACATAATATTTATTCTTTATGAATCAAAATAATGTTTTATAATCTTTTATAAGACTTTTTTTAAATTGATAGATTACACAAAAGTAAATAAATTACTACTAACGTCGGTTTTAAGAGAAAGGAACTTCAAAGTCGGTGAACACGAGAAGACAGCGGCTTTGTGCTTAGAGCACTACTAGTCTTCATTACAAATGTGCCGTCTGTGAATAAGTGACTGAGATGTTTGTTTAAGATAACTTTACCAGCGTGCACTTTTGCATCTTTGTCTCATTTCGAAAGTTCCAAACAGTTAAGAAACATTCTTATAAGACTAAAATGATCCGGATCTTTGGTGACTTCTTACATTATAATAGAGTGCAGGAGAAAAATAGTATTCCGCCACATTTGAAAAATGTATATCAAACCAAGATGGTGGGTTTCAATATGTCAATTGCTTGTGAATTTTACAAAGTAGTAATGGACTATGTGGACTAGTTCAGCGTTTAAGAAAAGGAAAAACCCGTTTGTTAAAAAATTTGGTCAATATTATCAACGCCAGATTTAGCAAACTTCTAATCCGACATTTTATATAATTTTGAACAAGCGCATTTTAATGCTAATGTATATTAAAACGCACACATTAGTATAATTGTCACCAAAATCTATGCAGTTCATCTTTACAAAATATTTTTAAAATCGTTTAGAAGAAAATGATTTGTGTCAAACAAAGAAAAACAATACATTACTTATTATACAAACAAACTTTTTACGTTTTACGTTGATACAAACAAACTTTTTGTATACAATTTTTAGATTGCAACTTTTTACTAATGAATGATTTAATGTTCACTATATAGTTTAAAACACTACGTTAAAATAGGTCAACCCGTTTCAAAAGGATTTACTGTGAAGAGTTGGTTCACACGTTCTAAACGTCTATGAAATACAGGTAAGAACTGTTAGAAAGCAAAATACGACCTGCCGAATTCACACACAGTGCCTATTTAATTCCTCATTCTAATTTACGAAGAAGGTGTGTCAAAACAGGAGGTAGAAGATTTTTTCAAAATGTAAAATATAATATAAAAACATTCTTAAGGATATATTAGACAGACATGATGCAATGAAGTTTGTTTGAAAAAATTGCTTTAAAAAAAATGGAGTATAAACACCTAGCAGAATTGAATTTTTACACAAAACTAGTCATTTCTAAATATAAAAAACAGGTAAGACCAGTATATTTTTTAATTTAATTTAAAATATTTATTAAAACTTGTCCATCACTAAAACATATATTATTAAAAAGTTTAAATGTATTTAACTAAATAAGTTTTTGAGGAAGTTCTATAAATTAGCCGATTTTAAAAGACTGCTAAACTTTATTTTACAATTAAAATAAACGTTTTATGTAACGAAAAAAAGTTTTTAATATTAAAAAAACCTATTCAGTACTGTTGATTTAGTTTCAAATCCTTAAACATTTCAAAAATAATGTTTTACTTAAGTTTTAGATGTTAATTAGACTTCAAACGACTATAAAAAAGTTTAAATGATCGAATTTATATTTAAAGGTTTCAAAAGAGCGTAAATATATGTTGAAATGTTAATATTTATTTATAATAAAAAAAAATAATAGACCTTGAAAATAACTAAAATTGGGTTTAAAAGAGTTAACTCATAAATCTTTTAACTTTATTTGACAGTGTATTTCACTTCCTTAAAGGTATAGCTATCAATTACACTTAAAATTGTGTTTAATATTAATTTATACTAGTTATACACAATTTATATAGTTTCTTCAATGAACAATTTATACAATATTCTCATTTAATATAATAGAAAATATATTAGCTGTGATCTTTTTAGCGGACGAATTATAGTTACGAATGGGAGAAGCTCTCTGCAAAGCTGACTTCGCCCTTTTAAGATAAACTGACTCTTACACGTATTAACTCAATATTTTATCATAACTCCATTGTCTCACGAAGTGTTCGTCATGTGTTAGTCTTAGAATCACTAATTACACAGTTGAATGGTTATAATTGACTCATTATGGGTGGATTAATATAGAAGTCTCCAAAAAGGGAACTGAAAAATTAATCATCTTATGAAGTTAACGTAGTTAAGTCCAGGTTATGTACATAATAAAGAAAGAAAAGTACCAGCTAGGCAACTGGTAATTATTACAGACAAAAACACCTTAAATTAAAATTTATATCAACACATATTTATTTAATGAACTGCACTTATAACCCTTTTCAGGTTTAAAATTGTCCAGATAAAATTAATTCGTATACATCTTTTGGTTATTCCATATCAACATTAATGGCAAAAGAGTAAATATTTAGTTTTTTCCATATAAAATTGGATTTTTTGACAGTGTTTATGGTTGATTCCTGGACTCTGCGACACACATTAGTTATGTCTTATTTTCTTATTTACTGTGCTTCCTGTTTTACAATAGAAAATTTGAAATAGCCTTTTGTATGAGGCAATTATTTTATTATGACAAATGTTACAAGCATGCATTTTCTTCAAATAGCATGAGTGATGAGAATCTTCATGGCAATAACTTAACCTTGCCTGACTAGAACTATGCGTGTCACAACGCTCTTGTATCAGTATTTATTTTTGACGTGACAACGTCTTAAATTAGGTTGCGGCTCGGAGTCACTCATGAAAAAGTGTAACGCCCGGTAACGTTACGATGCCCGTCCAGTGGGTCCGCCGCACGGGATCCGCACGGGATAAAGCAGATAACTGTGGGTCCGCCGCACGGGATAAAGCAGATAACTGTGGGTCCGCCGCACGGGATAAAGCAGATAACTATGTTTATTCGTGAAAATGTGGAGTGCTTAGATTCGTCATTTACAACAACTACAACAATAAAGGTAAATAATTGTACACTGATATTTCATTATCGTAAACTATGATTGATTGATTAATTGTTAGATTGACACAAAAGTTGAGAGACTGAGTTTATAGGTTATGTCATACTATTGACAAAATGTTGATAGTGTTAAGTAAATTATTAGTTTAAATCACTCTGCAATCAATCGTAATTCAGTCGATTGAGAAGAAACAGCGCGTATTGCTAGTCAAACATTTAAAATAACAAATTATAACCTCTAACCTGTCATAACAGTGCGACCAAACAAAACGAACTAAACCGACCAATCACCACGCGCGGAGTTAGAATTTAACTGTGTTTAGCAAGAATTTCAAATTCCAATTTTAGTAAATGTTTTATTAAACTTTACCATTTACAATAACAAATTTTTAATTAATTTCAAATTATGTACAATGTTTTAGTAAACAAAATATATTTCTATAGTTAAATTTGTGCAATTCTTATTTTCATTCAATTCCTTGTTCCTATTGTGCAATTTAATAATATTCATATCAATAAATATTCTACCGAGAAAAAGACGTTGTCACGTAAACTCTTCGCCCGTAAAACCGACTTTACAGGCAACCATAATTTTTAACCTAGATATTATTTATGTTAGTTTAGGTATTCACCTGGGGAAAAGTTAATATTGCCGATTTCGTAATTTGTACTAATTTTTTTTTAGTGAACAATGGGATACGTTCGGAATAATCCTGTTTTCATAACAGATATTGATTGTCTCGACAACCACTTTGATGAAAAAAAAGATGAAAGATACCTAAAACTTACGTTTATTTCAACGATTCAATTTTATTTTCGTAAAATAGGTTGAAATTTTGCCCTAGTTTTGCCCCTAGTTCAAGCAAATCCTCTTCTCAAGGTCCTTTAATATATTCGCAGTATATTACTTAATTTTGTTGAATCTGTTGAATTTCAGGATCTCAATAACCCAATATGGAGGTTTTTATATCACTGTTAAACAGTTACAATCCTACAGTAAAAACTACCAAAATTCTAGATATGGTTCTGCATTCTTTAAAACTTTCAATTTCGATTCCTTTTCATCGAAATAAACGCGAATTACAAACATTTATTCCGCAAAATATAATAAGTATATTTTTATAAATCTTATTTGTGTAAAAAATCAGCATACACCACATTAAGAATTATATCATTAAGATAGAATTCTAGGATATATTTGTAGTTTGAATTTAAAAATAAAAACGTTTTTATTTTATTTATGTTTAAAGTGTTAAGGAAATACTTTTAGTTGGAAGCAATATTAGCTTTCAACCTGTTTTGATTTACCGATGCTGTTTTAGCAGTAAAACGTAACCTGATATACACAAAAGCAGTATAAAGTACGCTTCCTTGTTAAGTTTTGCTGAACCCCTATTCATAAAACTCGGATAAAGCGTGTGATTTATCATTATAAAATACCTGAGCGAATAAAACTATACCAATATAGCTCGAAATATATTAAAAGTCTTGTGCAATAAGTGAATGAAATTTTAATACCTGGTTATCCTTCCTTTTTATTATAATAATATTATGAATCAAAAAGGGTCTTGGTTTGTTTGTTTTATTTTCCGGCATAAACTATTTAAACAATTGTACTGAAATTTTACATTTATATTCTTTTGGTTCCTGGTATGAATATAAGCTTTTTATTATTTCAAAAATTATTTTGGCCTACGCCCCACTGGTTTTAAAGTAGCAATAATACCACATTTTTCCTTAAATTTTTGAAATATTAATTGAATGACCTTGTGAAATGTAGTCAGCTGTTCTATGTAAACATTCTTTAGTCAGCACAACCATGTATTAATTAATTTAACCTCTATTTTCAGTTTGTTTCCATTTATAGTGTATAAATTGTCTAAGGAGTAACTATTAGTTTTCACGCCGTTTTTTAGATTTTTAGTGATTAGATATCTACTCATCTACCGTAGAAAATGACATAAAACATGAGATGGTCTGAATTAGAATTCGGTGACTCCCTTTGAAGTAATCGGCAAGAACTATGCTACATTAAAGCTTGCTGAAATGTGCTCTTGAATTAATGCATCAATTCTAACTATACATTTTCTAAATGATTAAAATTCTGTTTCGGTTGAAAAATAAATAAATAAATACCACTATATTTAATTTACTTTTAACTGAGCGTTTTAGTAATTATTAATTATGAGATATATAAGACAAATTTCCTATGTAACGTTTAGTAATAAATTTAAAGACTGTTATTAATATCTCTTACCTGGCTCTTAACAGTAGTAAGCTGCCCTGATATTATGTGATATACATTTTATTGACCGAGATAGGGGACAAGCAAATATGGATCAAATAATACTAAGAACGACGTAAAATACAATGGCCATAAATATACACTTTTCAACGTATTTTCTTGATCGTAACGTGGAAACAAAGAAAACTCAAAATTGGCATCGGAGATATAATTCAGTCGAACCAGCAGTAGTCGTACGCATGCAACGCCTACTAATGTGCGCGCAAAACAGCGGGTAACTGCTATCAGTGCAGATATAACAGACAAAGTACTCAAAACGTTTATTATACATTTGAAAACTAGATTGTTATGATACTATCTTAGTTGTATTTTGACAGAAGTAAGTTTCTCAGAAACTATATATATTTTTATCAGGAAAATGGCAACATGAACTATACTACTTCATTAAAATAAAATTACCATAAATATACCATTTTTTTATTTTTAAAGAATGCAAACTCATAATTTGCGCCTTAAATATTATTTACTCGAACCTGAAGAGCTCATAGGAGTGAAACCTTTGAAACTGCGTATGAAGCCACGGATAGCGGATATATTTGTACTAATTAGGTGGCTGAAGGTAACACGTTAAAAATTAAACAAAGAATATAGGCTCATTAACTTATCTAAAATTTCAACTGCTTTTTATTTTTTCTAAGGAACCACTGGTCTTGAAAACTCCATTAAACTCAAATAGTAATTCATTTATGGACAAACAGCATAAAGTAATGAGTTTTTAACCACCTTTCAAATACAGTAAGTAAGCCTGTACTGATTTAAAAAAATTTAAACAGGTGATTGTAAATGTTTGTTGTTATTCATATGTTAAAATAAAATTTACAAGAGCAATAATACGTGTATTAGGCTTTCTTTGTCTGGGTTTGTGTTTATTGGTATTTGCATTAAACTATAATCAATTATACCATCAATTTATTACATCATAATCGTGTTACTAAATATATGAAGGACTGCGACTTTAGTCTTCCCTTAGACTTACGATTCCTCCATACTTGACAACAGTTTAATTACTGTAATCGTTAGATCTATTCAATAAAAACTTTGTAAAATATTGAAGATAAAAGTGAAGAATTTAGAGAGGTATAAAAAAAACAATCTAACTCTTCGGGAATATTAACAATAAACTGCAGGATCCGATATTAAAGCTCTAATAGAAAATGGATCAAGATATTTCAATATATCTCAGTAACTATCACTTATCCCAGCATGTATTGGAATTCCATTCAAAGAGAAAATACTTATGGTTTCCTTATGTTTCAAAATAAAGTTGCTATCGAAGCATACTAGGAATACTATTGATCCTTCAAACGCTAATTAAAGAATAAATCTCACACGCCACTTATTACCGTGAATTTTGTTAAACATAATATATGAAAAATAGTTTATAAAATATCAATTTAAATTAGAAAACTTTTCATATTACTCGAAACGTAGTATAACTGATTGTATTTTAACACTGAAGGATGGAAGTTTTCCGGAATATAGGTGTTTCCTTTTTATATTAATTTGTAATCGTAAAAGTCTAAATGGAAAATGAGTATCACAGAAGAGTGTGCCTCATTTAAGTTTTCGGTTGAGCAGTGACAGTGGCTTCCTGTCCTTTCAGAGTGGCCGTTAATTCTAAAAGTCCAACCAGTCACTGGTTAAAACAAAGCGCACATTTTCAATAAAATATTTTAAAGAGTGCAGTGTGGCATTAACACATTCATTAAGTCTTTTGGAGGACATTTTGATATGAAATGGACGTTAGTGAGCGAATTCAATGTTGTATTTATTTTTATTTAAATTAATAAAGAGTAAGGATGGTTAGTGAAAAGGTTTTCCTTATGACTGCAGTATTTAACTGCAGTGTTAGTTAAAAGTTTGGAGGTCAAACTCCATCCAACCTACCCATCCTGAATAAAGTTCACTCTAAAAGTGAACGAAAAGATACTTTTAGGAATAGGAGCAATGCGATGTATGTCTAGCTTTGTGTCGTAAGTGAATACAAAAATCAACAAACCTCTAGTGTTAAACACTTTGAAAATAATTGAATTTATTGGAGTATCTAATTACTAAATAATTTGCTAAATACCAGAAAATATAAAAATTCTTAAATCAAGAAACTGTTTTTCTGTATTAGAGCTTCATTTTAATGACAGAAACAATAATAGTATAAAATAATATAAAGAATTTTCAATTTGAAAAGTGATGAATTATGATAATTTATAGTTAGTATAATACTCACAGACAATCAGTGTGCTGTTTGCAAAATTTAATAAAACTTTATTTCATTCATTACAAGAATGAAATATACAAATTATATTACTTGTAGCATTATGTCCATTTATCATGAGAATTAATCTACATTGAATCCAATTTTGTGTACCACATCTGAGACACACTAACCTACAAAGTTGCAATAGACATTACTAAATACAGGCTACCTTGGTCACCAAGATATTGTTTTACTTCTGCGATACCTTAGCCTGTATGATTCTTTAATCCTTCCAACTTGATTCACTAGTGTTTTTTAAGAATTGATTTCAGACTGTAGGAAAATAGCTTAGAAATATCTGTATCTTAACCTGACGTATTTTTAAAAGCTCAACTAATATTACATAAATGCAAAATATTTTGTTTACAATTTTAGTTAAATGTTTTCTTTAATCCACACCACATATCGTGTAACATGCTTCGAAGAGGTTGCATGTACAATTTATATTATATAACTCATTTCAGTACGCTACATTCATGTCTTACTATGTCACATGTTCAAATGTCATATTATTGTACTCTGTGTGATTATATATTTATACACATGTTCAAATGTCATATTATTGTACTCTGTGTGATTATATATTTATATACTCTGCAATTCTCTCATGCTATCATAGTTACTCAAAAACTAATGCAAAACCTTAATTTATGCTAAAATATCACATTCATTGCCGTGATCCGTAAGAGAGTCAGACGTACGGCATATTAACAGATGTTGCCTGACTATCAAACACACGTAACTCAATTTTTTTAGTAATTTGGTGTTTAGACTTTAAATATTTAAATCATAAACAAAAAAACATTTTAATAAGAATGATTTTATTATATCATGTCGTTAAATAATACAATAGTAACATAATATTTCAAAATGAATTTCATCTGAACACGGTAAATTTTGCACGAAACTGTATTTTTGTATATAAAATAAGGAATGGTGGTAATGAATGTTGGTGTGACTATGGAATTTGGCTGCTTATCGTTAAAGCCTATAATTTTAGGGTTGCCAGGGGATGTAAAAATTTATTTTGTGTATGAATGTTCGGCGTTTTATCCATATAGTAAAATGAGAATTTAAAATGTGAGGTTGAATCTCTACGAAGCATTTTATTTGACACGTGCTGTTGCATACAACCAACTCGTATAGTCCAAATCTGTATACGAGTATCCCAACACTATGTATAGAGACCAAGAGGTTTTGGAATTAGAATTATTAATATTTGCATGAAATACAAAATCTATTCTGCATAAGGTTTTAAGAAATATACTAATTCACTATTGCCTAGCTACAACTGGTATACTATTACAACATAGTCAAAAATAAAATTTGATATTAAATAAGTGAGAGCTTTAGTTAACCAATTAAATATAGAAGGATTGACACAAAACAATAGCTTCGTATCTCAATTGTTTAATTAACCAAATCATTCTAAAAAGCTTAACCAATTAGTTTAAATCATAAGGGCCTTTAAATAATAATTGTAAGTGTCTTATTGTCTGGATATGTTCCAGGTATTTAGATTTACAAGTGACTAAACCATTAGATTATCTTCACTTTGCAGCTTAATATATGAACAAAGCCTTTGTACAATTTAATTACTCTGTGTTGTGCGCTACAAGCACAATCACTGAAAATCCTGCGGTCTTTCCATTTACGTAAAGCTTATTATGGCGATATTCTCCAGCTTGTGACAATACCCGAATTACCTGTATTGCTTTTATTAGGCTAATGTATGTGCTGGTATTATTACTGGTAATATCAATACAGTTTTACTTTGGAATATACTTCAGCTTTGAGTCTATGAGGCTGGAATTTGGATGTGAGTTAGAGATAACACAGGTAAAAAATTATGTCAGTCACTGTAGCTAATTTTCTAATCAAATTTATACTGTATCGCCCCGAATAGCCAAAGTCAAAGTCAAAATGTTCTTTATTCATATACATCAAGTACAGAGATAGTGTCAAAAATTAATAAACCTAATTGGTGACATAAAACATTTAGAGTAGAATATTAATGTCCAGGGTTGGTCATTTGGTAAAATTCTTGTCAAGTGTATAGATGGCCTGGTGTGAGAGCAGTTTATGGAGTTCAGTCTTTAGCTGTTTCCCCTTCTTCGTTCTTTATTTCTATCGGTAGACAGTTTGCTCAGCTTTCTTCCTATGTAGGATGGTTTTTTTTTCATACTGTGCTAAGTGGTGAATGGGCAGTGGATACATAGTTGAGTTGCGGGTGTTGTAGTAGTGCAGGTCTTCAAGCCTTGATAGGTTTCTCTATCAACATATAAAATAACTTCTTGTATGTAGAGAGCGGTCACGGTCAAAATCTTTAATGTTGCAAAGACCCTCTCTGCAGCTTTCCCGGAAATGAAGGTTTGCAAGTATTCTTATTGCTTTTTTTGAAGGATTAGAATTCTGGTCATGTTAGCATTTGATGTCCCTCCCCATACAGCTAGACCATATCTTATATGTGCCTCAAACAGAGCAAAATAGGCAGTACGTGCTGTAGTCAGATCACCAATTTCTTTAACCTGTTTGAGTGCATATAGGCTTGAGTTTAGTCTATTGCATAGCTGGTCAATATGGGGTGTCCCAGGATAAGCTTGAGTCAATTGTAATTCCGAGGAATTTGGTTTGTTCAACCCAAGTAACTTCTGGTGAGCAATTAATTTTGTCCTGTTCTTCTCCCAAACCCTAATTGGGCAGTTTTAGAGGGGTTAACCACTAAGTCATTTCCATCACAATATTGATATGCCATGTTGACCGCAATAAAAGCATTTACACTAAGGTTTTCAGGTGTATTGTTGTCAAGGATTAAGGTTGTATCGTCAGCGTACATCAAAGTTTTAGTATATACATGTAAGTATTCTGGAAGGTCATTAATAAAAAGGAATAAAAAGCACTGGACCCAGCACGGATCCCTGTGGGACACCTCTATGTATAGGATGGGGTTGTGATCGGAATGCTTTAGTCACCCCTTTTTCAGTAGACTTTTAGTTCGACTATTTGACTTCTGTCTTTGAGGTAGCTTTCGAACCATTTCAGAGCTGTTTCTGTTACACCAAGTGCTTTTAGTTTCTTCTGTATGAGGTCATGACCAAGGCAGTCGAAAGCCTTACTCAAATCCAAGAAGATAGCTGTAGTCAGGTTGCCTTTTTCTATGCTGTCAGTCACTGATTCTATCAAGCTAATCATTGCTGTAGTTGTTGACTTGCCATTGACGAAGCCATGCTGAGAGCTGCTTAAACAGGTTGTTCAACCTGCAATGTTCTAATAGCCTGACGAGAACAATTTTCTCACAAAGTTTTGAGACAGTTGGTAGTAATGAAATGGGTCTGTAATTACTTAATCTGATTTACTGCCAGTCTTAAATTTTAGGATAGATTTTTGATATTTTCAGTTGCTGAGGGAAAGTGTCCTTCGTTGAAAGATTTATTGAAGATATCAGTAAGGGGATAGATAAGTTCTTCTGCACAGTGTTTTTAGTATTTTTGTGGATATATCATCAATACCGGCTGAGTTTTTTGATTTAAAGTTTTTTAATAATTAATCTTAATTCCTCTTGAGTTGTGGGTCTTAATGAACTAAGTTCATTAATTTGAGTGCCTATGCGTTCAGCTGGTTCAATTGGTTTTCTATGAGAGTTTTTTACAAAGGTTAATTGTGTTTTTTGCCATGTTGGCAAAGTAGTTATTGAATTGTTCAGCGACTATAGATGTATCTTCAATAAGCTTTCATCAATGGTTAGTTTTAGTTCAGGTGAACAGTTTTGTTTTTTTTGATCGGACAGTAATTTATTGTTTCCCAGATTGTTTTAGATTTGTTTTCTGAGTTGGAAATGTTACTAGCAATAGCTTGGCTTCTCAGAGTTTTCAGTTTTTGGTCATAGGTTTTTTTTGAGATCCATTGCTTTGTTTTTTAGCCTCAAGATTTCCTGTAGTTTCATACTCGTTAAGGTGAGTTAGGAATTCATTCTTGAGCACTAGTGCTTCTGCATCAGCGAAGTGCTTTAGTGTTCTCTTTTTGCTACCAGCTGTCATAAGGGACATGCAGCATCTAAGGCAGCTGTCACTAGCTTTCTAAAGTTGTTGTAGGCTTCTTCTGAGTTCAAAGAAGTATACACAGTTTCCCATTTTTCTTTTGTTAGCAAACCTTTCAGTTCATGTAAGTTTCTACTCCCAATAGCTCTATGCACTGATTTAGGCAAACTTGTTCTCTTCAGGTTGGTAATAGTGCACATACTGGGGCAGTGTGGTCAGAGAGCCCAATATGAAAAAACTGTTGTGTCAAGTGCATCAATGGTGCTATTTGATACAATCCAGTCTATAGATGACTTTGAAGTAGGAGTGATTCTTGTAGCTGGCAAGTTTGACTCCCTGAACATTGTGGTAAGCAAGCATTTCATTTAATTTTGTAGTATTTCTGTCTGGGTTGAGTATTTCGACATTTATATCACCCATTATTAAAAGAGGTTTGTTCTCAATTTTTTTGTCGTCTATTAGATGAGATAATGTAGCCATTGCAACATCCAGATTACTGTCTGGCGATCTGTACGTACCCATGATATAAGTAATATAATTTGTTGAGATTGATCTTCACAAGTGCGACCTCACATACAAGTTCTTGGCAGTATTGAGACACATCAATTTCTTCAACGTGATTTTTGGAGTGCATTGTCTACAAAAATAGCTACTCCTCCAAGCCTGTGGTTAGCACGGCTGTAGTGGGTAACTAGGATATAGCCGGGTAACCATTGTATGGACTCTATCTGATTTTGTCTGAGGCCATGCTCTGTTAAGATGATGACATCGGGCTTTTTCAACTCAACTAAGTGAAGGAGGCGATTTGATTTATTTACTAGCCCTCTTATATTTTGGTGCAGGACTGCAGGATAAATATTAAAATACGGAAGAGGTCATGTTGGTTGAAATAAAAGACTGTTATATAATAGTATGGAATGAAAGAGTTAAAATACATCTACTGTACTGTTCAACAATCTTTTTCTGTTCATCAACATTTTTAAAATAGGAAAATCATGTCTATTAATATAACCACTAATTTTCATTTTGTTTAAATTTATAGTCTTGAAAACATAGAGTGAGCTCCGTATAGATCTTGAGAATCTTTAATAAAACGAAACCAGTATTTTACAGTATTTATCGTCTGTTTTAAAATATATAGGCGTCAAGCTCATTTTGTTTATTTTTATTTAATCTTATGATTATTTTTAAGTTTTCAAACATATTTTAAAATTCAAAACTTTTCGGATGGCTCGTTTGATATTAAAAGGCCTCGTGTAATAAATTTTAAACTATTGGACTGATTTCATTTTTTTTATACTTCAATAATAATATACAGTATAATAAGAGAAGCTCCTCCTTCCTTGAAAAGTTTTAGAATGTTTTTGAACAACAAATACGGACATTTGAAAATTATACAACTAAGAAAAGTAGTAGTAGTACTAAGATATATTGCAAGTTGTATAATAAATTTAAAAATACTAAGGAGTTATTTATATTTGATCCAACATTATAGATAAACAAAACATGTAAGGATACTGGTGTGTGTATACCGTTAGGAATCTAATGTACTGCAGTACATTTAACTCTCTGGTTAATTTAGGGTAATTTATTCTTACCATTTAATATTCAATACTATACATATCCATTACATTAAAAATTTTATGTGTTTGATGTACTGGAATGTTTTATTTACTACTACAAGTTGCATTATAACTTTAAGCATTTTTATTCTACTTCGTAATTTTCCATTATGTGTAAGAAATGGATGCATTAAAATTATTCATGAGGTTGCTTATTTGTAACTTATTACTCGTAATGAATAGTCCTTTTTTTATAATAGCGTCGTTATAACATACACTGAGAAATAATTCTTCAGTTTTTAGTCCTCCAAACAACTTTTCTTTAGTTTTTTTACAAGTTTTTGATACAGTGACTTTTGGTATTTTGCGCAGGATATGGTTTTATCACAGCTCATATATAACGCAGAGCAAAGGAGAAAAAAATATTAAACATTATTTGTAGGAAAGTTTGTTTCAGTACACAGTTTAAAATACTTCTCACTTATAAAATATGTCTCAATATTTAAACATGTACCATTTAGTTAAAGGTGCATAGCTTTTAAAAATCATTACTAATTAGTTATAATTTTCCTTAAAGATATTTATTTGAAATTAAAAATTAAGCAGTTTTTACATTAAAAAAAACTATTTGCACATGTAGTAGAAAATGCTCAAATTGTTTTTTGATCATAACGAAAAGCACCTTTCAGTCATTGAAAATATTGAGCTATATCTTGATGGCAACTCATAACCAATTAATTTGCTTTCATTATTATTCAAAACAATGCGGAATGGACATTAAATACTGTACAGACCATTGAGCTGTTTGAAACCAAAAGTTTTTAATTATGTAAATGTTGAAATAAAACGTAAAAATTAAAACTTGTAGAATTATCTTGATTTTTTTTCAACGCTGAACAAAAGTGAGTAGTACATACATATATGGGAAAGAAAGTAGTGGTATGTTCTATATTTCAAGTATCCTGCTCATGAGGTTCTTGGTGACTACAGTGATAAAATATTTTCCATAGTATTTAAATACTACGTTATTCCCATATTCTATGGAATACTACAGTAAAATAATATAAACAGATTGACAAGCTTGTAATGAGAAACTACTTAAATATTTTTATGTATACCTCCCCAAATACTAGATTTAAATTTTATCTTTATAAAAATATATAACAATAATTTACCTCAACTTGCGAGTTATGTTACTGTGAGGGAGTAAAAGAGAACAATATATAAAAAATATATAAAATGAAAACGCTTTCATTCAGTAAGCGGTTACCCTGCACCGTAATAACTCTAACTGATAGCTGTGTCTGTGGCACAAGATTGCTTTTAGTGAGCCGCGCCACTTGCCTCTCCACCGCTCCTCACTTCTTTCTTTGTAAACCCCAGCTAGTAGTTCTACAGATTTTGCTATATTTTGTGACGTTGTGAGTGTGGTTTAATATTTTTGAAAAGGGAGGCCGATCTTCTTTTAAGTCATATTCTGCCGTCCTTGTAGGCCACTGGTCTGTGCGAGGATTTTATAAAATAGAATAAGAACGAGAGCCAATGCAGTACATCTACAACAGTATTGATGAAAAGTTCATCGATTGTACAGAAAGAACTTTAACTTAGGCTATCTCTAATATACAATGAATATCCCCACGCCTTAATCTACTTTATCGCCAATCACTTCAAAAATATAAATTAATTAGTCTTGCAGGTAAACAATGATAAATTAATTCACTAGTTTTTAAATATAACGTATTATTATACGAAAATCATATTATTTAAAGTTTTGAAGGACTGGAAAAATTATCATAACTTTTAAAGTTAAATTTCCTTACATGTTAATAAATAAGTATTTTATAATTAAATAACGACTTAGTCCCTAACATATAACAATTATCCGTTTTATATTATCCGGAAACATCCCATTTATAACTGAATTTACTGTCGCCTGTGGTTGTGAAGTAATATGAAATTTTTATACTAATCTTTGAAATTTAATTGCTATACTAAAGATATTATTGGAACTTTCTATTACAGAATTAATTCAATTATTAATAACGTCACTAGCTTTTTAACGTTTCAAGTTACTCACACTGCGGTTCTTACACTTTTTAATATAGAGAGCTTTTAACGAGTAGTTAAGAAGAAAAATACAAAGACCGAAAAAACTTTTGAAATATTTTTATATATGTACAGTTGCAAGATAATATAGAGTATTTTATACGATCACTTTTACAAATGTCTTAATTCAGAATTAGTATTTTTAATTGTTACTATGAAGTAGGTGCCTATTTCTTTTTCAAACTTTCTGTATATTTTGTTTTTGCAGGGATAAAAATGGTATCACATTTAAAATAGACGCCATGTACTTATATTCTAATCCTAATAATATTATAAATACGAAACTGCCTTTATTTGTTTACTAATTTCACAGTAAATCAATTGTACTGAAAATGTATATGGACATTTTTAGGGACCTTATTATGAATAGCCCTCTTCTTATTTCGAATATCCTTCCGAACTTACGACCCACTGGTCTCTAAAGTAGCAAAAATCCTGTCTTGGTTTTGTTAGTAGTACTTACTTCTTGTTTCAAGCTTTTCTACAAACGCTGTTGACCACTATGTAAGAAAGTATCCAGATAAGAAAATTAAAAGTATTACTAAAAATATAAATATAACTTTACATTTTTATTTACATACTTTTTCAACTGTGTATTTTTTACTTCTGTTTGTTTCAAAAACATATTTGTGTGTGTACGAGATAATAAATATTCTTATTCTTATACTTATTAAGTTAGAGTTAAAACTGAAAAAGAATGTTTGTACTGCTATGCCTGTCTGAAAAGTATTCTATAATGTAAGAATTATATTAATATGTATTTTATAAATATACGAGGAAGTTAAATACGAAATAGTTATAATATTACATCTATTGAAAATATTCATATTATATATATTTGTAGTTCATTATTTAAAAGAAAATTTATTTTATTAAGGTATTCGTAATGTATGTAAATCAAACTACACATATTATAGCTATAGATATAGATGGAACTGCTACTTTCAGTAACTGTTATTCAGTTTTTATATCTTTATATAGGTATAACATGCGTTGGTATTTCGGCCAATATATGTAAAATGTGCCAAAGGCGACAAGTTAACTGTGTTTTACACACGACACGTCACATAGTCAGCTTGGTTGTGGACGAAAGTGAATAATACATGGAAATGGGTAACTATGTAGTCTTAGCTCTAAGATCTACTGCTTTAATCCAGCTATTCATCTAAATATTACTCAAGAGGTGTCGGAAATGTTTCCACTGAATGCAAACTTGTATTGGGGTCAAGCAATTTGTACGTAATGTAAGGAATGGTTTCTAATCAGCAATGGTTTCATACTCCTAAGCATATATAATTGAAGCACAAAATACCTTAAACAGCACCTTAAAAAAACAGTTATTTAATCAAGTGAAGATTATGCTAAAAGAATTCCTAACTGGATTATAAATTATCATTATGTACTAGACAGCATTGATGTATGAAATGTATGAAACCACTTTACTAATATATCATGTCTTAAGGTTTCCTGCCTGATGTGGCGAAAGCTGGGTTACAGATATTCTCATTCCTTCGAAAGTGCGAAATACCAAATTCCACAATAACCTGCAGTTCTTATATGCTGGCATCATAACTGGTTTCAAATTTGCCTTGAAATTATTTATTTTATTCACACAAATATCTTATGCCATCTAATCTCAAAATGTGAATTGAGATGATTTACTATAATTAGTTTTATAGCCTTCCCGCATGCAAGCACATGCAATACGTGCTACACTTTATCACTGTAACGTTAAAGTTACAAGTCTTTGCGTACTTCACAGTAAATATTATTTTAATATTTAAACGGTCCCGGCCAGTTCGTTTTGTTTCTCAGCAAAAGTGCAAGTGATCGTTACATAACACTTTGTCCAAGGTGTTGCATACATAGTAACGTGGTTCATGTGACTATGGAAAATTTGAATTACGTACGTGCACTTGCAATAATGGAATTCGCCCGGTTCAAAAAAAACAGACTTTCTCTTTATTAAGCGCATTCTTGAATAATAAAAATCTGTCCATACTTTAAAAAATGTTCCTAAGACTATAAATTTATTATCTGTATTAAAATTGTTTAGGTCTCAGGATAATGAAGCTGTTTTTATCATATGAAACGGATTTTCAGCGATTTATATTTTGAGCCCTGAATAAACAATTATATACTTGCAGAATTGGTTAACTGAATCCTTTTTTCGTATATCCAGCCTAACGTAAATCTTATCGTTATTTACCAGGACCCTACCTTCAACTGATTCGCCTTCATTTGATTCACTAGCGTGCACTTACCCCATAAACATCTCCCTCCTTAACATAGCGTGCTGACACTAGGGATGATCGGCGTTTTTTTTTTTTTTTTTACCAAACATTTCTTTCAAATTCTCTTATACTATTCCTTCTTATATCTTCTTTTATCTTGCGCTTTTTATGTTTTACATTTTTCACTTTTAAATGCTTTCTTATACCTCCATATTGTTACAAACATAGTTTTAATTCCCATTAATTTAATATATCTGTACCAAAATTATGCGTGAAGCATGAGAAAATCTGTAGTCTTAGTTCTAAAAATATTATGATAAGAAACGTTTCCTGTCTGTTTTGTGACGGACGTACTATCAATGAACCTTGCTCGTCCTTCCCTTTAATCTTAAGCTTGTTTAAAAGCTAAATGACCGTACATTAGTCTCTACACAGTTACGAACTTCTCTCCACCATTAGCGCCCCTTCCTCAACAATATGCCTTAATATTTCATACTCTTGAAAGCTGCCAGGCTTACTTGGCTGTAATTATGCGGCAGACAGGTATTACAACTTTACGAAGAAAAATTAATCTAAACGATTCTCCCGTATGTAAGCTGTACTGGAAAATATATATTAAATATGTAAGTGTGCTTTATACATTTATGAGATACGTAAAACGCACAAATATTGTGTACTGTCCTCAAATTTAAACTGTTCTATACGAAAATACTAATTGATTTAACAGAGGAAATGCCAGGAACTTAACGTGTTGATTTTGAAGTAAGTGGAAAATAGTTTAAACGTAAGACAGTTAAAGCTGTAATATTTTAACAATAATAAAAATAAAATTATATGTATTATAAATCCAGACGACTATCTAACACGTTATACAGATGCTCATTAGTTGAAAATATTGCTTTGAGGTAGACCGAGAACACATATGCCGGATTACAGCAATCAACAATATTTCAGTTCGGGGTGGCTCTGTAATTATAGAGTGATGAATGGATGCAAATTACAAAGCGTGTGTTAAATTTATGTGACCGAATCTCCGTAGGACTGTGTAATTTAATTGCCATAGAAAGTAAAAATATAAACCTTTTACATGATAATGGACGCTTTTCTTTATTTGAAAAACTAAAGATTTACGTATCAGCGGATATCATATTGAAACATTTTAGATTTAAATTTTCATTATTATATATATTAACTCTGTTGTGAGAGAATCACCATCAATAAAGGGTGATGATTTTTTGTTTATTAAAGAATATAAAAGGTACTAAGTTAAGAGTTTGAATAAATAGAAGTTATTGTTTTTAAACTTATAGGTCTTTAAATAAATTAAATATATTTCTAGAATCTAAAATGACAGATCATATAAATCATATTAATTTTGAAACATAAGCGTTTGTACAAGGGTCTTTGTTTAATATTGTTTTAATGAAATTGAAATAATAATAGTGGTAGTTTTAAAATATTTGAAATTTTATTTCCTTGTTTCTTTACGAATGTGATATAGCCTAACTGATTAAAAAAACCCATATTAAAATTGTGACGTAGGGTTGTCATCCTCTTCAAGTTCAAGCTGATAAAAAATATCTTTTGTGAGCCTAAAGTAGGTTAAATTCAAATATGTAAGTACCAACTCAGCTTATGAAATAAAACGCCAATTTTGACTTTAAACCAGCTAACAAGTGTAAGAAGAAACTTGTTCCATACAATGAATAAATATGAAAATATGTATACTATGCGTACGCAGTATACGTCATAATGAATAATATGTTGATATTGGCCTTTTGGATAACCAAGATTGCAAGAAGAAACATCAGAATTAATAATTTTAAGTTAAAATAAGTACAATCTTATAGAGTTAAAATATGAACAAAAGTTATTTATAGATAAACAAAATATAATATAGTGGAAAGTCAATGTTATACGATAGTGACAAGATTTGATTTCAGTGCACTCTTGATTTCTTGTACAGTTCTTAGCTCACAAACAGTTTCATTCGTTAAATATTGCTATGATACCTAATATACTTAAAAATGTAAATGCACCAGTAAGGATCAAAAACGTTCTTTAAATAAAGTATAAAGAAAGGCGTTTCAAATTATGAAACTAATCTGCCTCTTAAAATAATCACCCATTAATTACATAGATTCGGTCAGCCTGTTCGGAAAATTACTTATGCCTTCGTAAAAACTTGTTTCTTTCTGGTGTGCAAACCACTGTTCTAAAGCAGCTTTCATGAATACCAATTTCTCAAATTTCCTTTATTTACGCTTTATTGAGTCGGAAAACAGGAAATAATCATTAGATACCTGATCTGGACTATAGGGTGGGTTGTTGAGGTGCTACGTCGCCAAAGCATGAACTGATGCTGCATTTTTATAGCGACCCAAAAACACCTAAGAGGAAGCCCACAATGAAGACGATGACGAAAGGAGAGATGTCAAAATCACCCATATGGCTGAGACTTTGGACAGGACCAGAAGATCATGAGTTAACGTGAATACACTGAACCAAATTAGGTGATAATAGGAGTGTATTTGCTGAGATAAGATAAAGAATCAGGCTAATAGATAAAGCAATGCTGCTTACTTTATACCTAAGTTTCTAAACCTTTTTAACTGCCTTCGCATCATGTGGCAAGATTTCACTTTAATTTTTTCATTAATAAACTTTTTGTTTTACATAAAACTTCGTCTCTAGATAGAAAAGAACAAGTTATATTATGATGCATGTATAAGCAATAAATTGTGCTGAGCTTTATTGTAACCTATCATTCATAAGGCTCACACAATTTATATTTTTACTTCCCCTCGTGATGAAATACTATTTTCAATATTTTTTACAGTAACATTCACACTCTCCCTATATTTCAGGCAGAATATGTTAAATATTTAATGAGATATTGATTTGAAATTTCGCAATCGACGCCATTACAAGCCTCTTATGGTGGTGTAGAATACTCCTATCTTGGAAATAGCTAAATTATTATCAGTAAATAAATAATAGTGTAACTTTTTTGTTGAGTACTTTCTTAACCAGTAAACCTGTCAATGGGGGTTTTAATCAGTTGTACTACAAACCCTACACGAATTTATTGATTAGTCTAGTTTGTACTTTAAAGTTAAACATGAGAATTATTTAGCTGTCAATGAAATTAGATTTCCTCAAACGTTTAATTTCACAAAAAATGTGATAAAAACATTTAAAATTGCCAGGACTAAATTCATCTATCATTCCTGAAAAATATTATAACTTTATTATATATTTGTACAAGAAATGTTTTAATTTTCACACCTTACTCAACAGAAATTCAACTTAAACTCTAATCGACATTTTTACTTCTATTGACTACCTGGCGGATACTAGATGGAAATTTTAGTTAAATAAATATAAAACTTAATGCAAAAGTGGGGATTGTACGTCATTTATGTATATCTAAGATGTTATGAAATGACAGTGACTCAATATAATAATATACATTGATGGTGACCTGTAAGTCCCCTTCTCTTATACTGCATCATTGTTAATTTAGATTCACCAAACTCGTACAATATGTAGCAGTACACAGAGGTGTTAGTATAGGTAATCCATAATGATGCCATTATAGCGTCCTTTACAGCAACTGACCCTGATCACAAGACATACACATACGGCTTTAGGTAAATATAAATAAATCACAAGATACTGTATTGATAGCTAGTTTCCGGTTACTGAAATTCATGCTATATACCAAACTGAAACTAACCATTGACGTAGGTAATCTATAATGATGTAATTATAGCGTCCATTACGGCAGGGTGTGGCCGATTGTGCTCAGGACATTACTAACAATGACCCTGCAGTTAACACAAGCAGCTTCAGTTAAGGATATATAAATCACAAAATACTGTATCGAAAGTTAGTTTCTAAATACTGGCAAACATGCAATATACCAAACTGAAATTTATCGGTGACATAGTAAAATACCTGACTACTCTTACATATCAGAAGAAGGCATATTATTTGCTTCAAATTATAGAAAGGAATATCATTTTTTGTCACGATGTTCGTTTACATTACTCTCCGAAACCACTGAACCAATAAAATTTGATATACATATATTTTTTATCCCAAATTATAAGATAATATCATGTATATCTCGATTAATAAACGCAATATTGTAATTGCTAATATTACATTTTTATAGATAAACATTAAATTCACTTCCAAATTCAGTCTGATAAATGTAATCAGTTCGTCTTTATAACATAGTTTTATGACAGTACAACTATAATATGTTTAATTATTTTTACCACAACTTATTATTCGTCTATATGAATAGTCTTGAAAACATAGAATAAGCTTGATAGTAACATTATTTCTTATTAAACCTTACTGCAACCGATATTTAGCATAGAACAAGAAAATTTCCAGTTAAAGAAATTAAACGTGTTATAAAAATATACTTTTAACTGTAGTTAAAAAATTTTAAGTATGCAGTGTTTGGTTAGTACTGTAATGTTGATATATTATACATATTTAAAATCTAACAATCATTTTATTAGTGTATATTAAAAGTCTGTAATAAAACTCATATAAGTTGTCTTTTGACAGAAGTAGCCTTCCTTGACCTATTTATCTATATATATTTTCTTAATCGAGAATCCAGGTAAAATCAGCTATATCTTATTTAAATCAAGGAGTTCGATCTATATTTTAGGCTCTTTAACTCAACGACTGATTGAATTACATAAGGTCATGACAATAATTCTGAACAATGTAGTTAATTAAAAAAAAGTATTATTTAACTGAAAATGTTATTAATATATCTTAAGCTTTTACAGATGATGGTTTTTGCAGTTTTAAAGGTGTATAATTATGTATCAGCTACTATTGAGTAAACATACGTTTTTCCAGATTTTTAATTCCTAAGCAAAAATGTAAATCAATTTGAAGATAAGCTGTTTTGGACAAAACATGCTTTAAACTGAAGGGATTGCTCAAATCATTAGACAAAAACAGCAGCCAAATACGAAAATATTATTATTATTTAGAACAATTATACTAACCCTGTCATTCATGACGTTTGATTTTGAACTAATATTTTCAAATTGATTGTAGAAAAATCCTCAATGCATAAGTACAAATAAATGAGTAAATTTAATCTGAGATCATATTTTGATTTGGATTTGATGCACAGAGTCGTGACGTCTACGTATTGAATCACTCATAGCCGTCATAGTTACCAATTAGACTAATAAAATATGTCCACTAACTCGTAGCCGAATCGTATGAATGAATTGACATTAATTATCATCTAAATTGGTGTTGTCTTTTAGAAATAAAACTTCATGCGAAATTTCAAGTATAGGTGAGTTCTTTCGCAAGATATCGTGTGATGGATTTGACATATAGTCAGACATAACAGAGTCCAGGTTTCCAGCCCCCAGAGTCTCAGGCTTCATTATAGCTCTGCCAAATAAGTCGATATACGTATTTCCCATTTTCTTGATAATGTAACGAAATCTTGAAATGTAATGAAATAAAATCAATTTATCTAAGAAAATGGTCCCACCCGAAGATGAAATGAGTAAGGCATTTTAAACAGTTGAAAGGCAATTTAATTAATTGCATTTAACAGACGTTTTACGATTAGAGAATGTAGTGACATGGAATTATGAGTAATTACGAAAAGTGATTATGTTTATAATATTCAAACCTTCAGACGAAAGCACTAAAATATACAGACGAAATAAAGAGACTCAGTGCCCTAGATTCAATGATTTCCAAAAGTCTCGTAAAAGAAAGTAATAGCTTTACTAACGGGCTTTACAAGAATGGCTCCACGTTTTGTAAAAACATCGACTCATTAACTAAACGTCATAGACATTTTGCATACATTTTGTGTCTTGTCGCTAGGTTTACTATAATACTTCAAAACTTCAAAGAAGTTTAAAAAATGAAATTTTTCAATTATGTCAATTCAGAATAATTTTAAAACCTTTCATACAAGATATTAACAAAATCTAAATAGCGTAGAAAAATAAATGTAATGCTTACCAACCTCGAACGTTTAGGAATCCCACTAACCACATATACTGAATTTAGCTGTGTGATGGATAATATCAAAACAGTACCGGTTTTGATTGATAAAAAAACTCAATTTATCTAAAGGTTGTATCGAAATATATTTAAGAAAGTTCCTCTTAGTTAATCTTATAAATGTAATTACACTTTTGCGTGTTATGTAGTAACGATAATTTCTTATCAATCTATTCTGCAAGTGCTGTTTTCCACAGAGTATGAAAATATCAAGTTAAGAAAATAAAATGTAAGGAAAAAAAGCTTTTAACTGAAAATGTTAATAAATATTAAGTACGCAGTGCTTGATCAATACTCTAATACGGATATCAAAGGCAAAGTTAGTATTTGCCTTTACTATAAATGTATAGACTGTTATAAAACCTGCATTAGTTGTCTTTTAAAAAACCTAGTATCTTAGACTTATGTATGTGTATTTATGTTCTTGAACGAGGAAACGAGAAAAAAGAAACTATGACATGAATGATACGAATACCAAAGTAAATAAAGGTCAAAAATATACATTTTTGACATATTTTATTAAAAGTCGAAACGAGGAACACTCAACATTGACATCGGAAATATAATTAATTCAAACCAGAAGTGATCATACACGTCCAAAGCTTACAAAATTGCGTTGGTATCTGGGGATAAATGCTAGTAAAATAATATTTATAGAACAAATTTTAATTTGTACTAAAATAATTTTTCACTACTACATTGCATACATAATACTTACGTTCAGTCAATGCTCTTATAATAGTATTAAGTATTTGTTGTATCAATCTTTTTTTCTAGTTTAAGGCTATGTGACTATAAGGAAATGAGTGAAAAATGACTAGGTGTAACCCATTTGTAATTTTTATATATTTATTATTACTATGTACTCATTATTCACTACATTACATAGATTTGGCCGCACATAGTTACATAGAACAGGTCGATGAGATCCTATTGTAAAAAGAATGTAACAATAATACATTTTAACATATAAAATTTTAACATTTTAATATTTTTCGATATTTGAAATCACTACAAAACTAGAAAAAGATGGCTTAGTTACGTAAATTAAGTGGTATAATATGGCAGGCATCTTCGCTGTAATTGTATATAAATGGCAGTCATTCGTTTATCATGAACGAACTCTTTGAAATTTAGTTTCTGAATTGATATATACTAAAGATAGATCATAACATTAAAACACCAATGTCAAAACAATAATAAAAGTTCATCCAAACTAAAACTTCAACAATAACAACAATAGTAAGCTAAGAAAATAAAGAAACAAGAGAAGTAAGTGAAAGGGAAAGTTCTCTAGAACTAACAGTACAATAAGTTGTTTGTCCTGCCGATGTATAGGTATATTTATTTACATTCCCACGGTATAACCATTTTGCAAAATTACAATACTTAAGATGACTAGTAATAAACAGTAATAAATTCTCATAAAAAAGTATAGTATGAAAAAATCAAGTTCAGCAATTGACCATGCCTACGTCATAGTGAAATAAACAGATATAACAAGATAAAACTAAAACAATGTGAAACATAACGAAAGTGGTACCAATAACAATAGTGCAATAACAATAACAAGTAGTGATATAACAAGTAATAAAAAATAATAATACAACAATAGCAATAATGATAACAGTAATAGACTAAATCATTAAAGATAACAATGGAGTAACTATTGTAATACTGTGCAGGACTCGGCAAGCTCACTCTGACTCAAATGTCTCCAGCCTCACTGTCAACACAGCACGTCTCAAAGATCCCAGTCGATTGCAGAAAAAGTCTACTTCACTGCACACCTCGTTGCCAAGCCGAAGTATTCTTGGGACAGAGCTGAACTGGAGATAGTTACGGTTTAAGTGGCTCAGCTCGAAGAGGCGGCGCGACCTTGTGCCAGAAGGGAGACGAAAAGAAATTCGCTCCAAAAGAGGGGGGCAGACTACCACAAAGTTGAGAATCTTATAAAGAAAGACAACATCTGCAACCTCCTTCTAACGACCAGTGGATGTAGCCGAAGCAAGTTCAGAGGCCTATCAGGCTCTCTCCAGTGCAAATACCTAAGGAATTTATTTTGCACGGGCTGCAGTCTGTCAATGAGGCCCACTTGGTAAGGAGACCAAACAACTGAAGCGTACTCGAGCAGCTGGAGGACAAGGGACTTTTAAAGGAGTACAAGAACATTAGAGCCGAGGCCATGCCTAGCAGTTCTCATAATCAGCCCCATCGTACCAGACGCTCGGCAGCATAATTGGTCAACATGGAGACTGTAGCCAAAAGAGGAGTCAAGAACTATTCCATGATCTTTGATGGATCTAGAAGCTTGTCATCAAGGGAGTAGTTGAAATCAATTGAGGAGGTGGTTCTCTTGAATGTCATAAGCTTGGTCTTGCTGGCATTAATGGACATCCCGTTGCGTTGACACCATTTCGATATACAGTTTAGAGCTTGCTGAAGATGTTCGCAGTCTGCGCTGGAGGACACTTCAAGAAAAAGTTTTATGTCGTCAGCAAACAGTAAGAAAGGAACTTTGGTGACCTCCTTGATGTCATTAATAAACATGGAAAATAAAAGCGGGCCAAGGTGGGAGCCCTGAGGCACACTAGAAGATGGGACAAAGGCGTCAGAAGTCTGATTTCCAAAAAGACTTAAAAGTATATATGCGTTTTAATCTTAAAAAATAAGGTATCTTAAAAAAAACCTTGGTAAAAGATAAAAGATATCTACATATCAGCAGTATGAGTGTTAACGTAATAAACTGCCTTGCAAGGTTAAAAAGTGAGTAACACAAATAATGACTCCACTAGTAATTATTGATAACTGATGCGGTTACTGAGACCATTACAACACTGAATGGTTATTGTTCCAAGCATTAATGTCAATGGCCGCAGATTAAAGAAACAGCCTTATTTAAACTGCTTCAGGATCCGTATGATCCGCATCTAAAATTAGTTTTCTAATGACACTAACACATTTTCTGGCAAAAAATATTTAACACTTTTTGTATGTTATTGATAGATATTTGACATTATTATACTTTTGATAGAAATAATCTTATTTTATATTACATATCACATTTGCAGTATTTAAATTGTATATGATTAAATAGTGATTAAACCACAGAATTAATACTCGTGTTCATAAAATTCTTCCAACAAATATCGAGCATAGTATCAGTTTACTTTATAAAGCTAATCAGTGCATGATATTAATAAGTAACTATAATGAAAATAGTCGAGCTCATGTTATTTAAAATGGATGTTTTTGAACTGAAAATGCTGTATATAACAACTTTCCTCCACAAGGAGCGAAGTTAAATGTTTCCTGATCTATGAATAATTGACAATTACAGCAGTTCGTCCCGTAACAACCTGATTAAACTATTTAGAAATAATAAAAGATTGTTTAATCAATAAGACTTCATAAACAGACAGTTGTGTTTGCTGCCCAGACATGTTTCAAATGCATTGCTTAGTTTCCATCAAATATTCTTACAGGTTTAATATATTATATTACATTATAAGTAAACGTGAATCAATAGCAGTTTGTATACGACTGGTCCAGAATATTAAAATTTTAATTTAGGATTTTGTTAGAATATCTTTTGTATATTAATGTGTCATTATTATCATCATTCATTAGAAATATAAAGATATATTACAAAGGTTTACTTTTCCAAAGCCATAAATTTTCACAATTAATGTCAAACTGAATGTTTTAATCGTTTCACATTGCGATAGATTTAAACGTTGTTATTTGAGATGTTCAAAGACAATTATTTACTAAATACCAGTTGCTAAAACTATGGCCTAGATTGTAATATAACCTTGTAATAAATTGTAATATAACCTTTGTAATATAAAGATATATTACAAAGGTTTACTTTTCCAAAGCCATAAATTTTCACAATTAATGTCAAACTGAATGTTTTAATCGTTTCACATTGCGATAGATTTAAACGTTGTTATTTGAGATGTTCAAAGACAATTATTTACTAAATACCAGTTGCTGAAACTATGGCCTAGATTACTTCTCAGTTACACAGACTGGAACATCTAGGCTTCTCTTAACAATTGCGAGAGGCGATAACTTTCACCATCACGGTTTCCAAAAAATAGTACTAACTTTACCTAACGTTTCCTCTACAGTATTACCTTTAAAAGGTAAATCAGATGTTAAATGATTTATGCTGAAATACATGAATACTAGAAGTATAATAAAAGCATAACAGGTATACAATATTTGTTCTAAAACTGGAAGTAAGAAAATTTCAAAGAATATTTTATGTTTACTCATATTCGTGCAGGATATTTATATCCTGCGATGTGAACTACTTTCAACTGTTTACTTGTGGATTGCTCCGGGAGGTACTCATGGCACAACGTTACAATAACAAACAATAACAAACTGTGTGTTGTTTACTAGAAACTTGTTATCCCTGGAGTATTTTACAATGGGTATACGTTGCACGTTATGAAAGTAATGTATCATAAGTTTGGTGGTCATTCAATTGATTACAAGTTTAACCACACGCCCTTTATTTAGATCAAATCGTAAAACAATACGTATAGATTATCTTAAATGTTATTTTGTAGTTTATTCAACAATTACAATCAAATGTTTGTCGTATTAATTAAATATTTACCATATCTTTGGTTTTAAATGACAAATATCGGAGTTAAATGTGTACATGTAATAATTGTTTTAAAAATGATACAAGATAAATATAATTTTAAAATATCTGGCAACTTATCGTTACTAAGCGTAAATTTAAAATGACCTCTACATAATGGAAATTGCCAAAAACAAGCAATTAATGTCATTACACATCAAATATAACGATGCTTAAAAGGGAAAAATCACGTTTTCGAAGATATACGTAATATTTAGATAGTTAAACAAATAAAAATTTAAAGCACCAAAATTATGACTTACAAAACTCAAGATATTTTACACCTAGAATTGACAGAGGAATGTTTGATAAGCTATACAACACAACTAGAAACTATATGGACAGAATTAAACACAATATAGTCACAAGTTTAATCTTCTGTTGATGATCTTCCGGGTGAGTTTCAGATTCGATGGCAACTAGAATATATTTATGGACCCGTTTGAAAGTGTTCATACGTCTCAGAGGTAGTACAAGAAGTTGAAAGTTGATGTTCTACTTCAGACATTGAACCCTCAGATTCGCGAGCAACTTTATAATATATTATGTATTCCTGTCAGACTTATAAGCAAAATCTTTGACAAAATAATTGAAATACTGACATCTTGCATTGATCCTAAATTAAGCATATGGGCATAACAGTTTTGTTACACGAACACAACGCCCTAATGAATCTGTCCCAGACTATGGAACAATCATCAAGAAACACAGTAGATTGTGATTTTAATAAAAATAAATGCAAGGAACCTGTATCAGAACTTCTGTTAAGCATTCAGTTTATTGAGGGCTTATTGACACTGGTATTCGCAATAAGTTGCTGCAGGAACAACAGGTGCGACCTTTTAATGATTCTGTAGAACAAGCAGCTACAAGCATCAGTGCAAGTTCAAACTTCTATCTGCAATTTATGCCACATTCGATAAGGTATAAGAGTGTTTCAATTATGCTAGAGAGTAGTATGAAGAAGTCATTTGTTGTGGTTTTTCATTTTTATTCGCTAACATTTGCCTCTTAAATATTATTTCATGTTCAATAATTTGTGTGAGATATGATTTCAATTGCCTGCAGTTCTTCTTTATTCCTGTAAGGTTAGCTGCGGTTCGCAATAGAGCCACATGAATCCATCTAGTTTGGCGAGCTCTTTAACAGTTCCCTGCATGGTAGTCAACCTGGGCCTTTATTACGGCAGACGATAACCTTAAGGCTCAGTGTTTCTCAACACCTAATTAGAACACGTTAACTTTTCTTGAACAACTGTATATTAGTTAATACAAAACCAGTATAATATAATTAATAGGCATTAGTACATAGTACTAATAGCCACTAAGAGTTGCCTATTTTAGAGTAAAACATTACTTTGTATAGTAATTGTGACTGTATGAACACACACATGTAGTAGAGTTTAATCACGTGTTATGAAATGATTATTTAGTATTTTTTATAATCTAAACGGTATTGCAATATTCAGTCTATTGGAAAACCTATTGTTATTTATTTACATTTAATAATCCGCCCGACACTTAAAAAGTAAATTTAATTTAATCTTCATGATAAAATAATTTATACAATCATGTTAGAAAATATGATTATACTCCAGGGCACAATTACTGTTCCCTTTAATGAGTTTCCGAGTAAACTGTTTTCAGTATTATTAATGCACCTGGTTTTATGCGATACAAAATATTACAGTAGAAGTAATAATTCTTTAATACTTCGTGTTTGCTAGTATAACTGGAGTACTTTTGAAATTTAGCACAGGAGGTAGAATAACTCATTTGCACGTATTAAATATGTGCACTACAAGAGAGCACATGAATCCGCTACAGAAGGAGCTTTAGAGTGGAGTGGGTTGACATCTCGGTCGTTGAACAGAAATAGGCAGCTCAGTGTTGAATACTTTGAATACACTTGAAGTGTAGCTCGGCAGTCTCAGTCACTCAAGTGCATTTCCTTGTTTTGTATTGAGAGTGTACTAACGTAATACACAAGAACTGGCATAAAGAAAAGCATTAGAATGAAGTCTCTAGAAATCACAAAGACAGTGAAAACAAACAGGCCGTGTACTTAGTACTTAAAGTAAATTTAAAATACATGCTGGTACTTAAGTATACAGGGTGTCAATTAAGTCTGGAACCTCTTTTTTAATTTTTAAACCACAATATAAAAAAATACCAAAGTTCACACGTGCTTACTGGTGATAGTAACGCATACATCTGCCCATTTACCGACCGGATAATCCCTTTGGGGGGACGGTCCACAAGGAGTCAGACAAAATTCTTAAATAGCAGCATAGGTCAAGTTTGGTATCAAAGTTCGGACTTCAAAAAGGTGGATTCATTCAGTAGTTATAGTTATTTGAATTTTAAAACAATTGAACAATGTAAAATATTAAGTATTACAAGTAAACACCAAATTTTTTAAGTACCTGTGATCAAAGTAAGTGTTCAAAATGTTCCCCTCCATCGTCTGGCAATGTCCTAGGCGGTTGTAAAAGCCATCCACTGCATTTTGAAGGTAGTCACGAGGAATAACTTGAGCTTCTTGGACTATAAGATTTCTTAGATGCGCCAAATCTCGAGGCTTAGTACGATAAACTTTATCTTTGAGGTATCCCCAAAGAAAAAAATCCAGCGGAGATAAATCAGGGGAACGAGCAAGCCACTCTACTGCACCACGTCTTCCAATCCATCTGTGAGGGAATATTGTATCCAAGTATTCTCTAAACAAGGAGAGCAAAGTGTGGGTGGCCACGCATCTTGTTGGAAATAAATTCTTTGAAATTGTCGACCGAGAGCAGCTTGTAGTGCAGGAATTATCTCATTTTGGAGCATTGCTAGACGATAAGAGTCACCATTTAAATTACCATTGATAAATAATGGGCCCACAATTTGATTTCCTATAATACCTGCCCAAACTTGGATGCTGTGGATGGCTCTATTCTTTCCAGTGCGGATTGCTGTTGTCCCAATACCGACAATTATGTCTATTGACACTGCCATTCAACATAAATGTTGCCTCATCAGAAAATAAAATATCTTTCAAAAGGATTTGTTTTCGGTTAATGCTATCCATTCATTACTTCATAAAAATTCGAGCCGCCGATCGAAGTCGTCTTCGTTCAGTTCCTGAATCAGATTTACTCGGTACGCCTTGAAAGCTGCCTTTTTTAACACTTTTCTGACTGACTCATGAGACATTTCATGAGTTTCTGCAGCAGATCTAACTGATTCATTTGGATTCAAGACGAAAGACTGAAGAACATCTAATGATGCCGCTTCACCCTACACTGTTGTTGGTCTTCCAGTTCTGACACGATCTTCTCAGTCGCTACCAGTTCTATAAAACGGGCCACTGTCTTTATTACTGTGAACTTAGAGATAGGATATCTCTCTGGAAAAGTATCATTGAATAAATTTTTAACTGCATCATATGATCTTTCATTATCTCCCCCACCCACGCATCATTAAAAGAGTTATCCTTTCACGCTCACTAAGTGACATAATGGTAAATAAACAAAATAAATAACTAATTTTAAAAGTTGTTAATGACTGAAAATTATTCCATCTGCATAACTAAACCCGCTGAAAGCTTCAGTGCAACTGAACTGTTACCTTCCTTAACAAAATACAGATAACAAACGGTTGCAGTCAAAGTTCACTTGGGGGTCAAAGTTCACTCGTTGAGAAAACCCAAAGAGCCACTTTCACATTCTAACAGTAGTTTTGTTATTGGTAATAATTATTGGTTCCTGGGCTTCGATTATTACATTGTCAGATGATGGGATGGGAAAACATTTTGAACACTTACTTTGATCACAGGTACTTAAAAATAGGTTTTTACTTGTAATACTTAATAATTTAAACAATTGTTTCAATAGTTTTTAAAATTCAAACCGCTATAACTACTGAATGAATCCACCTTTTGAAATCCGGTTTGCGGATCTCTGCTAAGTGAGACCTTTAATTTCATACCAAACTTGACTATGCTGTTATTTAAGAATTTTATATGACTCCTTGTGGACCGTCCACCAAAGGGATTATCCGGTCGGTAATTGGGCAGATATGTGCGTTACTATCACCAGTAAAGCACGTGGTGAACTTTGGTATTTTTTATATTGTGGTTTTAAAAATTAAAAAAGAGGTTCCAGACTTAATTGACACCCTGTATATACTAGTGTAGCTTTTACTAAAATGATACCGTAGTAGATTAAAACACTTTTGAACATGAAGTTTAAGATATATTCACTAGGAACTACTCATTTAGTCAATATAATGTATGAGGCAGACCACCATTCCAGCATGTGTAGTGGTAGAACAGTTTAGTGTAGTGACATAAACAAGTATTATATCCACATAAATCGTACATGGAGTGTCCATTAAAAATATGTTCATAAAAATCCATGAACCAGATGTTGTAAAACTAAGGGTCGAGTGTTTTAATCTCAAAATGTTGTAAAATAAACATAAATAAAATTGTCATTTAACAATACATCATTTTAAAGGACTGGAGAAATGGAACTCAATGGTAAAATTGAACTGACATATATTAATACTTTTTGAATTAGCAGCCGTTTTTTATTTAAATGGCAGCATAATATTTAAATTTACGGAACCCCCTGTGTATTCTTATCAGTTTTTGTTCTATTTATTTTAAATCAGGTTTCTTTTTCGGAAGAAACTCAACTTCATTCAGACATGCCAAACAACTACATTAAACAGTATTTTGAATTTAGCGCCAACCCAAATTTTAAAAAAAAATATTATTCATATATAAGTTTATAACTTATAAATAGCAATATGCGCAATTTTGTATATTATCATTTTAAAGGGCTCTTTAAAGCGAATATTTTTTTATTTGAACATCTTCTTAGTATCTCCAATGAGTTGCCAACAAATTGCAGAATGTGTTCTGTCATAATTTTCCGTAGGTCTTAATAATCACGTGGATTTTGTCCTTTAAAACATGAAAAAAAATATTTCAAAAATATTCTAAGCCCTTAAATTTTTACTTACTTAAATGAAAATGTTGTTAATGGATAAAAAATAAACTCGTTTGTAATTCTAGCAGTTCTATACATTCATTTGTAGTTGAGATCCAAAATATATATTAACAGCAAATGTCGTTATATGATAAATATTATTTTAACACTTTACCGAAATTAAACTATTTAAAATCTTTAAGGTTGTATTATTAAACAATATTTATCCATTTCTATAAAATATTAGACATAGGGGAAACACTCAACTGTATTGGAGGGAGTGGAGCGAAGGGAAAATTACAAAGCAACCTATATCAGTCAAGTGTATCACGTGAACTTTCGAGATGAGGTAAACCCTATTAAAATATACGCGTGGTATCTCTATTATACCCTCGTGGGCTCTATATTTAAGATTGTAATATTGTCATTACTTCAGAAAATATACTTCTATAAGTACGTTTTCGTATTATAATAACCGACCTCAAAAAGTTAACCCTAACCAAAATGGCGGCTTATTTACGTAGTGGCTACCACAGGTAACGTTGTTGTTGCTTGGTGTTGTTATAATATTAGTTAGATCTCATATAAATCTGTCTTATTGTCTCCTTGACGGAATTTCCGGGTGATTTCTCCGATCATGACCTCCAGAAACCTATACTACCATAATCCAAAAACGTATACATTATAGTTCAGAGCCAATAATTGCACATATTTTTTTATGGATGAGTTATTTAGTCTGTCTCTACCTATCAAAAGTTTCAAGATGGCGATTATGAAAATTGAAGCAAAAATAATTTTTCGACTAATTGATAACGTAGTAAAAACTATTCATTCATTAGAAATATATTGTTAGTATAAATAAATATTTATTCTTTCCCTTTTGTCAATTTCCTTAACGTTTCAAGATGCCAGCTATTCAAAATTTACTATAATATTTGTTCTTTAAAATCGTCTGACGCTTGAAGTTAATCAGTCTACCAAAACTTTGATGGGCAGGAAAATAAATCCTTTATAGGATAAATTTACTTCGTTGTCTTATCGATTCCATGAAACACTCGGTTATGTTCTTGTGTAGGGAACGTTGGCTCTACTATCCAGAACTAGAAGCTGAGTAATTTTGCCTCTTAGACAGCATCATTTCACTCTATGTAGAGGAAAAAGCTAATAAAATATGTTCCGTGGCATACTTATCCGAACAAAACCCACTTCAAGCTTCATATATAGATTGGGTATCGGTCAAAATGTTGAATGCAATTAATTGTATTAATCTTCTTAAGAAGATTGTGAATTTACTCAGAAAATGACTAATATTAAATTGAATCGTATCTAAATTCACAATAACCATATTTACCTAACCCAAAATATTAAATTTGTCTTAACATAACACCCTGCAGAATTGAAAGAGAAATTTCTCAGTCCTGAAGTCTGGTACTTCTTTACTTACGTAGACTATTATAATGTCAGGTGTGACACCGACAACACCTGCTCACTCGTGGGCCTCTCTATAATTGAGTTTCTATTACCTGATACGCATACTTTCCGATACACAATATGACATGAATGTATTATAACTTAAGCTAGTGGGTATTATATTATATTGTATATACAACGTATATCTGATATTCACTACTTTATTAATTAGTAATACGTATTGCAACTTAGTAATTATATTTAATATATATGAAAACACATTGCTTTGTAGTGGTTTAACATTAGTTAATCAGTTTTTGTCTTATATAACAAGAAGTTTTATGTATAATATTCTAAAACATGTTTTAATATACATTCTCCTTGGTTATTACAATTTTGTTCAAACATCTAGCCTCGTATATACTGGTCTGTTTTTCATATGGATGAATCTTGTCGTGAATTTCAAAGAATAGTGAAGGGTACATTTAACCCTAAGTTTACACGCGCTGGGTAGATTCCAGCCAAGATACTCCTTTGTTACCTGTTGAACGCGACATTAATCGCTGTCTAATATAAAAAGCTATATGACTTTCAGTCATATCCTCCCCTACTGTATAGTAAAAATCGTCCTACTTTTGCCTAATTGTATTGCCGTTTGTTTGAGCCCACTCATGCGATGACGCCCAGCATACACATTTTGTACGAGTATTTCCCACATATAATTGATCCTTTTCGATGCTTATGTTTACTTTAATTTATATCTATTTTTGAGTTTTAATGTTTTATACAGTAAATAAAGTATTAGGTGCAAACTTCGTAAATTAATCCGTAAAGGAGCGAAATGACGGAGTCTGTTTTATACTTTCTGCTACCAGTGCACAAATATCCATTGGCAAAATATGCCACATGAAACTCCTATTATAAGAAGAGTATTTCTAAAGCAGCTAGCCCTAGATCTAACAAAGCCACATTTTACATTAAGATGTTCTCTTCAGGTTTAACTTACTTTGTAAATGAAACGGTTAGGAGGTTCAGTGGCCTTCAAAAAGGATCCCAGAGAAGAAAGCAGGGAAATTTAATAATTTTCTTCCTTGAAAAGGACATAAATACCAAGTCATTGTGCTGCAATAAACTAATGCGTGAGGAGCGCAGCAACCTGTACTGCAGCGAGTGTACGCCAGAGTAACAGACATTAAGATCTTAACTTATACTGCACTGTATGATGAAGGCCGGTAATTAACGTACAATATTATTAAAACTAGAAATAATTTAATTTATAATAATATTTTAAATTAGGCATGTAAAATTATAACATGATAAAATGATAACATAAATGATGACACTTTCAGTTTGCATGAATTGCTCATATTATTTAGCCTAACAAGATTTTGTGTATTCTTTAACAGATAGATAAAACATATAAAAAAATGATTATTTTGTTCAGTTTATACTTTTTCTTAATGGATTCCAATAGAAAAAATCAATCAACATACAAAGATTAAGCGTAACGTTCATTTAAATGAAAAAAAATATTCCTAACAATGACACTTTAATACTAATAAAAATGTAACATAATTAAAATAAAATAATAAATAAAAATATCGTGGAGTAATTTTATTACAATACATAGCTTATTCAAAATAATTAAAATGTATTTGACATACTAGTGACTCAATGTTAGAAAAAATAAATAAAATGACCTATTTTATGAGCAAAATAAATTGGAGTCAAACCCATCACCCACCTGCAGTGTTGTGCCCAAGGATGAAAAATGCATGGTCTGTTAAAAAATAGACGTTGAAATGTATAGTGATTTTCCAATAGGTAACCCTGTTTGATTTTGGACTGTTTTAAATTACAAACACTGAGAACACAAAACGATCTATCCAGAGTTATTAAAATTATTTTAAACCTAATTTGTTTTCACCCAAATTAAAGAACTATATTAACCTAATCCGTTTCAGTTAATTAGGTAAATATTCACAGATATACTCAATAAAACCAATTTTAACAAAATTGTAATATTTAAATTAAAATGGGGGGATGGCAATGGTGTTTCCTTTTTTATCATACAAAAGAGTTTGTGCTGAGACAAAGGTGATTTAAAAGAAGATATAATAAAATTTTATTTCATCCTGTATACAATTATATCCGTCAGACTGTCATACATAGTTAAAAAAGAAATAATAGGAAACAACTTCAGTCAGAAAAGAAAGTAAAGATGGTTTAAATCATGTTACATACATGTTAAAGTCCTATGTGCCGGAGTCTTCGAACAAGATTAAACGATTAGGCACAAATGCAATATAGAACAGTGTTTTCTACAGACAAAAAACTGTCTTAGGCAAAGAAAAATAGAAAAAAGCAAATTTGAACATGTGAAAAATTATAATGGACATCTTTTTAAAGAGTTGTAAAATGATTTGCTTTGTGTGAGTTTTTTTGACGTATTTCAATCATATGAACTACAGTCATAATAACTACATGTTCGGGTAATACTTACTGCAAGTGGTCATCTGCTTGCTGACTTTGTCCCGTTATTTTCCTGTCATATTTTTTTATCTGATCACACATATGCACTTTTATCTTATCACTCGAGCTCGTTCCTACTACTCCACCATAGAATAAAACCTTTCTTTTTGTTGTCCTGGGATTTTTGATTTGAGGTTGATCTTGTTTGCCATCAAGATATTATAAATCAACAAACATTCTATGTAGAAATCTAAGAACTTTTTAACACTTAAGTGATACTCACGCATTCTGAAATTAAAATCTAAGCCGTTATAGCCTTATTTGAGACTTGTCGTTCATTATATCTTTATATTTCATTACCGTTTACCCTTTCCCAAACTATTTCATGACAAATAGATGTTTTGTTGTACTGAGGGACGAAAATTCATGAGTATAATGACACTACGCTGTTCACTAAAAAAAAAAAAAAAAAAAAACAGTTTTTGTGCAGTGTTGGAACCGTCTGCCTATACACTTACCTTCATTCATTCTACCATTCACATCCTGAGCCATTCCATTACGGTAGATCCTCATTTAGGTAGTTTTCTATAAGTTCCAAGACATGGGGATGTCTTGGAACCTGTCATAGGGATGTCTAAACCTGTTTTATCTCGATGTTTGGTATAAATGTATGTATCTCTTGCTAAGTGCAGCAAACATAATACGGTGCATCATTCTATTAGTCCAGTCAACGAATAGCCAAAAGAGGGGTCTATAAATAAAGTAAGTACGAAACGTTGTTCGGAGTTCCCGATATTATATCATAACCCCTAGGAGTTGTGAGGAGGGAAAGAGGATTCTAGGTGCCTTTTTTATATTTTTCCCCATATATAAGCAGGAGTAATGTCCTAAAGAACATGTGCACTTAAACAAGTAAAAGCTAATTTAGTTTTATCCGTATTTGTTTATACTTTTTGCAATCTTTTACCGTTAACGTCAAATACGGTCTCGTTTGTTAGTAATTTTGGAAAAATTCTTTATAGCATCATATATTACGTTAACTTTATATCTCCAGCCCCTAAGTCTTTATTATAAAGGAGATTTTTCAAAAAGAGAGTTATAGAGTATAAACTTTAGTATACGTTTCTTTTTTAATTCATTTTGTCATCATTTAGAAAGTTTAAAAAAAACATTGTTACTAGACAAAATTAATTGTACATGTAAGTACAGACATTAACAGAAGATAGTGGATGTTGATCGTGGTTTGGTAAATGATGGTGAGGTGAGAATGAAGAATAAAAATGAAATTAAAGGTTATTTTAAAATTAAAGGAAACTCGGAGTTGTTTTTATTTCTATTAACAATAGTAAATCAATGCTTAACAATATTAACAAGCTTTTGTTATACCATAAAGTACTCCAAATATCGTCCAATACTTGTTTCTTCCGCTTATTGAGCTATGTTCTGGAATAATATTTTACGAGGTTATATTCTACTGAAATTTTGTCGTCTTCATACTCTTTGATTTCATTCTCAGAACTTTTCAGTTTTTGTTCATGAAAGGAGTAGAAATTAACATGCATTTCGTCGTCACTGACGTCTTGTGGAACTAACGACTGTCACATTATTAGAAGGAGAACAATCGCCAAAAGGGTGAGGGAAATTGCGGCACCACAGACATAGAATACCAACTCTAAAATAAAACGTGTGTCGCTGCAGGCATGAAACCAATTAAGGGTAAGAAGTTAGGGTAAAACAGCATAAGATTTCAATTTAAGTTTTTAATTTTACTGTAGTTGTGCCAAATATAAATTCTTTAGCAGTGTTAAGTGTATTCATTTATATTAAACAATTATATGAAATAAATAGCAATTTTAAATCGTCAATGTATTTAAATTGACTAAGAGAATTATTATTTTACACGTATTTTTGTATTAGTCGCAAAAGTTTCAAAGCAGTTTGTAGAACAGTGATGCAGCGCAGTAAATAGTATAATTTTAGGTATTCCTGAAATAGGAATTCTACTGAACACGGGGATGGTGGCTGCTGGCCAAGAACAGGCGAAGCGTAACTAAACCGACGATTAGTAACATTAAATAACGTAGTTATCTTTCAAAGATAATGAACCTCATTTTATGAACAACTGGTTGGTTTTTGTAACTAAAATGATTAGATAGTTATAACTTTAAGGAGCTAGTAATTTTAAATATTTCATTTAAAAGAAACTCTACATGAAAATGACATAAGCAAACATCTAATAACCTTGTTTCTTACATAAAACTGTAAATAATTGTGTATGTACTTTAGAAATAGCTGCATTATTTAATAATGGCTAAGAGTCACTTATTAATAACTGCCTATATTGTTTTAAGGATCTTACAGTATTCTAATTTATTATCTGGGAACTTTTACTGCAATAAACTTTTGCCATTTACAACTCATTTATCGATCAGAAAAGAATATAAGAGATGACTTAGGCTTCTTTTGGCATGAAAATTGCTGTCATTAAATTTGCTTATTGCTCAGAGCCGGAGGTCTGAGCCAACCGACTTGCGTTTGACAGCGACTATTATCTGCACTTACATGATGAGTGGTTCTGTTGGAACATGCAATACGTCATCAGACACATAGTCGTATATATGCATTTAACTTGATGTTGAAACTTGATGATTTATATAGAAATGTTTTAATCCAATCAAACAACAGGCCAATCCATGCACTTATTTCATTGAAACATGTGTAATATTTTATTAGGTTTTCAATCGATGCTTAAAAAAGTTTAGTCTTAGTCCACTTGCTAAGCAAAACTAAACACACAAAAAGCTTTTTCAGTAACTATACATTATTTTTGTGGAATTTCCCTAAGGTTTGATATAGCTGTGGCCAATGACAGGTTAAGATAAGACCAAAGAGATAAAAAAGAAGGACAAAAGAGTGGTTAGGGAGCAAGGCCAAGAGATGTGCCAGGAAACATACTCGTAAGTCATTTAGGCAGTAAAATACAAACCCTGTCCAGTGTCCATGTAATACAAATAGAATCGTAGCAATAGGAGTACAAACATTATTCATGTTCATGAATTTACGCACAATCTTTTGTTAACACTGAGTCTGGTGAACGTAAAATAAATTGCTTTCAAAATTTCAGTTTGTCATCTTAAAATGTTACATGTAAAATGTATATATGTCTTACTCATACACATTTAAAAGGCCGTGTGTAATATAAAAACCGTCCAATAAAAGACAATATTAATGAATAATAAAGTGAAATAACCCCTTTGGTAGTAAATAAAATACGTTAAAGCAGTAGTAAATTCCAGGGCGGGGTTCATACAAGATTCATAAGGTCAATTTACGTGGTGGTTTCTTAATTAATCAAGAACTAATGTTTGAGACCGAGTATTATAAAGAATCGTATCTGATGTTTAGCTTTTCGGGTCCTTTTCTCAGAATTCTGTTCTCGTTTAGACATTTACGGAGTATAAAAGTCGGAAAATTTTACATGGTGGTTTTTTTTATTAAGTTTTCGATTAATTAAGACTTAGTCTTAAGAAGGTCTTAGATTAATAGACATATTTTTAGACCTTCAAATACTCTATTGTTTGGAGAATTTCAAGCTATTATTCCACTTGCTGCCTTTATTAACTACTTTTATGTTATAAAAACCAGAACCGGCGTTGTAGTTAAGTGCTACAGTTCTTAAATTAAATTTTAAATCTTTATATAAGATATAAGTTTAAGTAAACATTTGAAAATCGTTAACATTGTTACCACCTTACAGGTCCTAAACGTAATATAACTTTTGTTTTTACGTAGAAATATGCAAATATGTCTTTAATTTTAGGACCCAACCGATAGCCTTTAACAAATATTACCATTACTGTCTCACTGTCTGTGTATAACCTAATATAAATTTGTCTACAGTTTGGATCTAGTTACATATGATTGTAAGTTTTTACAGGAGTAGATTGTGTTTATTTTAAGGATCGTCGAAAAAGTCAAAGGGTTTAGGTTAGTGCTTTAGTAGTGCTTCTTTCTGCCTTGTCTACCCGACAATTATAGTCACAGAAGCAAATGGTTTTTCCCCCCTCAACGATGGTTTGTCATAAGGAATTAACATTACACTTGGTTGCCTCCCCCCCCCCCCCCCCCCCGCCCCCCCCCCCACCCCCCCCCCCCCCCCCCCCCCCACCCCCCCCCCCCCCCCCCCCCCCCCCCCCCTTTTATCACACTTGCCACACATTACTCCTTGACTTCATTGCAGGTCCTTTGGTTTCCACAATTATTATTAGTCCACAGAGCAAATGGGATTTTGCTCCCTCAACGATGTTTTGTCATGAGAATTGCCCATTACACGTTGGTATAATGCCTCGGACTCATTATAATCCACATATTATAGTCACAGAGAAGAATAGTTTTTATCATACGAATGGACAAGTCCCTCCGGTTTTCATTCCTTTAGACTTTTAGGTTTTCGTTTACTTGCAAATACGACTGTTCCCACATTGTCTAAGGGGAAACACAAAATTTCAGCTGTCCAAAACGTATACTCCTTCACATATTTTGTTCATTATTTTAAATTTTAAAAAAATTAAATTAATTGGTTCTGATAAAGTGTGCTACTTTTTCCATCAATATTTAAGTTGGATAAATACCTAATTATTCATTACTAATTGCTTCATACAATGTAAGTTAATATTAGTTCATACAACATGCAACGTATATTACTGACATTATGTGTTTTTTACTTCATCAGCTGTCCAAAATAAGCCCGATAGTTTGCGAGTAAACTATTTAGTTACAGTTATTTATATTTTTAAATATTTAAAGTAGTATTTTGAATATAAATATGCTTAGTTATTTATTCTGGAATATATTAATTACTCTCATAAGCAACGTTTCGTTCCAAATCCATCCTATGGGGTTTATGCTATTTGAGAATGAAATATCAAAACAACTTTCCTAACATTTCGGCAACAATATCATCATGTGTGTAGGAATTAACATTTTATTTCAGATCAATATTACCTTCAGCTTTGTGTTTTTTCCTTGTTAGGTTACTGTGTGTATATATTAAATTATAATGATTAAAGGAATACCAAAACAAGTGTAAACATTAATACGTCAAGCATTTCATTATTAATTTTTAAGATCTATAGCAATGTTAAATTTTTATTTTAATGGAGGTTTTTTATTATATCTAAAAATTTTGTTAACGTTTTTGTAATTTTAATATGTATAAAGATGTACTATGTTGATATATACGTAAATACACTGAACACCAAACAATACCTTTCTGTTTTTTATTTTGCAGGAGCTTGCTCGGGCCAGCTCCCGTTCATTTTGTCTTTTGTTTGAAAAGAACAATTTATCTGATTGGATACTTTAGGAAAATTTTTGCAAAAATTCTCTTTTTATATGTGAAATATAATACAATTTTTATTAATGTGTTTTTTTGATTATATTGTCAATTTTTATTGACTCGATGAAAGAATTATTCAATGTGCAGAAAGTAAAAAAACAAACTGCGTTATCGTACTTTTTACATTTAAAGTTGTGCGAGGGATTAAGTTGTAACATTTGGCTAGGTGACCAATGGTTTTTGAGCACTTAGGAAAAACAGTGCTTTAAACTCGACATCACGTGATGTGTTGCACGTGTTAGAAAAACATTCCTTATGCCGTTAAAAAAAAAGGCTTTTTAGCATGTAATATAGATTCTGCCATTAATAGTAATGTTTAACTTAATATCAAAAATTCGCTATAGAACTATTCCACAGAAGATTATAATCATATAAGAAATTCATGATTTTATTTATTCATTGCTCTTTCTTTTTATTTCAGAAATTAGTTTGTTTTTGTCTAATTTTCCATCGTTTCTGTTTCCATAACAATCTTTCTATAGTAAGAAAATTAGGAAAGGCAGTCTGGACTATCAGAAGTTGATTTATCTTTCTTTATAGGGTGTGAATATGTATCTTGAAAAAGTTACGTTTGTTAATTATTTAATGGCTGCTTTGTTTATATTTTTTTGTTTAAACAAAATAATATGAGACACTGAAATTCATTACAAAAAAATGTTTTTTTATTTCCTATTAAATTCATACCATATTTTTTTTACAATTCATTTATTACCAATGAATTCACTGTCTTATACATAAATATTACAGTGATAAATATTGATTAATTTTCATATACCATTGTTTGCATTTATTTTCTATAGTTTAGGTCAGTATGATTTTTTCTGAAAATTTTGTATTTTCTGCAATTATTAATTAATTTTTATGGATATTGTATTCTGAAAGTTTTATTTATGTGTTTATGGAATAACATAAGCAAGAACAATAAAACTTCTAGAATTAAAATCTTGCCTAAATATCATGTACACATCAGCATCTATTGTGGTTCCATATTCTCGTTGTACTTTTTTTACATAGTTAAATTTAGTTTCACATTTTAAAATTCAATTAATTGTTTTATGACTTTTCTTTCCCCAACAATCTATATTAAAATTAGTTTTTAAGTAATTAATATTATAAGTAAATATAAGATAAGGCTTAATGGTAATTAGCCTTATAATCATAACCTTTGATATAAAGGTTATCATTATAATCATCAGATCGACAAATTTTCTTCCAGGATTAGATTGCACGTCGGATTCTTTAGCTAGAAAATAATCTCAATCAACTTCTTTCTTCTCTATAGTTTTTTTAAAACTAGTCAGGATGATAACTAGGATAATTAACTGGAATAGAATTAAGATTAACTGTGCGTGTAATTAGATTTATGACTCCACCCTAAGCTATAATATATTTACTATTAAAGTTAATCAATATTTGCGGTTGGTTGATTAAAAAAACAAATTAGTAGTTCATAGATTTATTAAAAAAAACATTTTTTACTTAATCTTTGCAATTGATTGTTTGGCGTTAGGATGTTTTCTAGTTTTTTAAAAGTAAGCATAGCTACTAATAGTGAAATTATGAATGGACTTCATTAATTTTCGGGATCTATCACAAAGCTTTAAGATTTCATTTCAACAGGAAATATATGTTGTTACAGACGTGGGAGTCAAACAGATTGATTCGTAAACGCCACTCAGAATATTGTCTTTTCTGAACTGTGAGGGATTCCGTGTTTAACCACATTTCAGGACTAAGATCGGCCTTGTGTCGCGCCTATTGACTCAGCTTAATATGCTGACGTCACTATCTATCGTTACTGCTTTCTCTCGTCACTGCTGGATGTATGGCTGCCTTCGATCTGTCTTCCATTGTGGAATGCATGATGATTGCTGTCGTCAGTGTGCATTCATACTGCTTGCTAACACCACTGTTAATCCATGCTGCTTGCTTGCTGTGGTCACACATACACATAGGGTATATGTTACGTGGACGGGTGTCTCTGGCAATGGTTTGGCGTTTGGTGGTGCCCATGTTTACTGACGAAAAACTATTACCGGTTAACCGAATTTTTGGGCATATTTGAAATTTGAAACATTTAATTATAGATTGTCCATTTATATCTTTCCGAAGATATGACTTTTGGATTATTATTATACAATTACTACAGAATGGTTGTTTTAATTGTTCTTTATCACGCTTAACAAGTGTAAGTAATATTAAAAAATTAAAACATAAATATACATTATCTAGTTTCCATATTAACTTGCGTAATTTTTTATGTTAAGTTCCAAAGGCGAGAATTAGGTACTTAAATTTTGAATATCATCGCATTTCTACTGTGATATCACTCCGGTTTCTGTTTTTCTGCTTCAGCGTTTCTAAAATTAAGCTAATGGAACGAGAGAAAGGGTAGCATGGAATGAAACAATATGGACACAAGGGCCTGGATAATGAATAACCATGGTGCAATACATTTAATTAATCGACCATGATTACAAAGCAGATAATCTTGTCATATTTGTGGCCCGATAATGCTTTTACGTTATTAGCTAATACGAGATTAAAGCTACTTAATAAATCAAATTGTTTAGAGGATTTAAATGTGGTCTGAGTAAAGAAAGATTTTGTTGGATAAGTTGATGTGTCTGTAATATAGGCTATATTTTGTTAAGGCATACGATTTTTGTAATTGTTTTCTCCCACCTGTAATTCTAGTAGCTACTACACATATTATTTTAAAACCCAAATGAGGCTGTTCTTTAACGGTAAATATGATTATGTTAAAATAATAGATTAAATATGCAACTATCCAAATTAGACACGAAACTTTAACATGTAAGATATTGTAACAAGTGTTTACAAAACCTGAAAGGTAGAAGCTGTCTCTAATAAAGATAATTTCTTATCTTTGATTATGAAGGGCTTCTTATATGGACTATAGCCCATATAAAGATTTTAGCAAAATATTGACACTGTTGTTACTGAGAAGGATTCTATACCAATAGGATTGCAAACACTGATTATTCTTTTTTCCATAGAATGCGAGGATTTGCATGTGGTAAAAGTTAGAAAGTCTGTAAAAAATTATTATATGTCTTTAGCGGAATTTTCTTTATTTTTCATTTGTAAAAATTACAACATGGCTCAAAAAAATTTTAAATGCCGAAAAGAACTTTCACTGTACACTACGTTGACGGCACATGGATTTGTGAAACTGGATTGCTCACTACATGATTCTTGCTCGTATTCGGATGAAAAGTTCCTTTCTTTTTTTCAAAATAAGAGTTCTGTTCATCAATATTATTTATTTTTATGCACAATTTAGGGAGAAATAATAAATATCCTATATATCAATTGTTTTACTATCGGTAGCTGGTCTTAAAAAGTTTGTAATCGATTGTTTATCATAGTTATACTAACGGAATATTTTAAAGTTAATAATAATGGAAAAATTTGCAATCCAATCCCGGCTTAAAAAATTAATTCTTAAATGATCGATATCTAATAATACGATAATTTAATTTATTTCAATAAAGGTCAATAATTTTAAAATAACTAAGTTAAAAACGGTATATATGGAGTAGATCGGAGTATTGACCTGACTAATGTTTGGTATTCACAGTGTGCTAATAAAATGAAACTTAATATTTTTTCAGCTTCTGAAATGGTTGAAAACCTTTAAACTTCAGAAATTAAAGCAGTTTCTACTGTCACATATAAACATAATTTCATTTCACTGTCTTTACAATCGAAATGCTTAAAAAATTTTTTTAATTTCAGTATATTTCTCTCTCCTATATTACCATAAGATTATGGACGGAATTGAGTAAAGTACCTGCAGTTTTTAAAAGCACTAACGTTTATATAAAATAAAAATATTCGAATTTATTTACTAGAGTTGTTTAAAAAAATAAATTAGTTCTCCTATAAATTTCCCATTATTAAATTATTATTTAATCTATAACTAAATGATAAAAATATAATGTTCTCCTTCATTTCCTTATATAATTAGGACCTCCCCATGATATGCATATGGAGTTGTAAACCTTTAACGATTAAAATACTAATTACAGACATGATGGTCTTATTCTAAACTAATTAATTATATTAATATATTCTTGCTGATAATGCATGAAAAATATAGTACTAAACATACATACCAGACCAAGGTCCATTAAACAAACTCTAATGTCATTGAATTATAGTTTTATGTTAACGGTCAGCGAATGTTGTTAAAAAACGTTTAAACATAATGTAGAGTCGTTATTTATTTTCCTCGAAGTACAAAAATAATATTCGAAAAACATTGGTAATGCTATACCCACTGAGACGGGTTTCTTCCAGGATTGAATAAAACAACGTTTAATTCAGTTAAAAGTATTTATGCATCGTAATACTTTGATGAGCGTATGTGTTTTGATACTCTGATTCAAAAACAAACATTATCTCTTAACCAAGACCATATTTAATGCCAGGGATTTGTATTCCCTTGACTTTACTTATTGTTACACAACTGTGAATATATATGTCAATTATTTATGTTATTTTGAATCTGTAGAAAGATACACTGTTTGTTTATTATATTGACGTTTTAAACACAAGATATTACAAACGACGTCTGTCTGATTTCCAGCAGCCATCCAGTGTTAGATGTCTCATTGAAATAGGTGTTCTCATATTTCTCTATCCAGCCTGTACGATTGTGCATAAAATATATTCGAATAATACAATGGAATGGGGACTGTTATACTTGCTCTACGAATAATGGTGTATTGGATATTAAACATCTTTCATTTCACTCGTTTACTGAAATAGGTATCTGTAAAACTATCGTCATTTCCTTTGCTTATGTATTTAATAGGATTAACTTTTTATATAATATACAACACCAGTACTTGTTGTATACTTATATACTAAGTATTATTTATTCGCGTTTCAATACGTTCGATCTTGTCGTGGTTATGAAACATTTCAGTATGTTCCATTGCAATCCAAATCCAAACTCTTGTTTTGTGGGTAAACTTAGACAAATAATATTTACTTAACTGTCGTATGCCTGGAATATAGAATTGTGTTTGGTGCTGAACAATATTCTGAAGCTGTGTAGTTCTGATAGAAGGCCTACGTAGCAGACGATTACTGTGCTGTATTGTCAAGTATTACACAATCGCTTCTACTCTAAGAGTATGGTCTCAGGTAGTAAAAGGATTTTCCGGGTTACTTACGTCCTCATGCTTAAAACATGGACGTAGAAGTACATTATGGAAGTGGATTGTTTAGTGTGTTTGAAAGTTGGGAACTTGATTGTGTAACAAAATACAATTAACAAATCATTTTGATAAATAAAACCTCTTTTCTTCGTAAACCTGATATTCCATTAGCAGAATAGTAGTGAAATTTTGCTAATTGTTAGGTTTTAGGTATGATTTAATATATCTACCATTAAAAATTACTGTATTTTTTCTCTATCAAAACTGTTTTTATTTAACTGTTAGAGGATGTAGGCCTCTAAAAGTGTTTTACAATAATAAACATAATTATTAATAAACTTTTATCACTTTTAAAACTTTTATTTTTTCGTACGATGTACATTTCGGGAATCATTTGATCTCCCATTTATTAGGTACAAAATAAGGTTAAAGTTAAAATAAAATAATTAAAATAAATTTGTCATGTGTTTTTTACTACCTTGGTGGCTCTAAATTTTGTTGTATTTTAATTTGTACTGTGAGATCATTCATTGTATGGTTGTTTAAAAGTCTATCGAATAATAAAATTTTGTTCGTTAGAAAAATCTTTGTCATTTAAATAATATATGTATGATTAATTTTGGCACTTTTGTAAATTTCAAAATGTTCTTAAAAAAGTTTTTTATGATAATAAGCGGACTTTTTTTGCTTGTGTGTAAAATTTCAAGATTGTTTTCGATGTTAGTGTATATATGGCCGGTGTTGTTTGAAAATGGTTCTGCACATATTTTGAATTTGATGATGTTTTCAATGCTTTTATGTGTTCATTAAAATCTAAATTTTGAATGATCGGCCGGTGTTTGACCAAATATAGTAGGGATTGACAAATCGTTTGCAATTTAATTTGTTGATCTACTCCACTATTGTTTGTGAATTTTGAATTTTGATTTTTGGTTTGTTGAATTGCTTTTGTTTTTTGAATATTAAAAAAGTCCAAGGTTGCTCCATGTTTTATTTTGGAATGCAATTGATTATCCTTGTTTATAAAATGTATTTGTTAATTTTGTGACCAATTTTTTTTTTTTTTTTTGGGTGGGGTTTTCTACCAAGGTAGGTCTGATCTGAATTTATTTGATATTTCTTTCTTCTTTCTTTTATTTTCTTTTCTTTTTGTAATTCTTCAATATATAATATCAATCTTGCTTTGGTTTATATCCATTATTTTGGGCTAGTATTTGGGGGGGGGGGGGTGGGGGGGGGGGGGGGTGGGGGGGGGGGGGGGTGGGGGGGGGGGGGGGTGGGGGGGGGGGGGGGTGGGGGGGGGGGGGGGTGGGGGGAGATAGACTTCTTTAGGGCAACCTGGTTACAACCATGGGATAAATTTTTTTGTGTGTTTTCTAGAATGTGGTTGTGTAGGAAATTTGTAGGGACTGCTATTACTGTTTAAATTGTTTCCCTGGGTAGATCCAGGGGGGGGGAATCCGCGCAACAGCAGGAAGTGTAACTGTTGGTTATAACATCTTGCATCAGGATTGTGAGGTCATGTGCTGGCGTCCATGGAGGTCGCTTGTTCTGCCGATCAACAATTTATGGATTTTTAGTGTGTAATATAACATAGTTTGTCCTTTGCGCCAATGGGGAGCTGGGAATGGTAACAGGTGCGGAATATTTATGTAAGTATGAGATTTTTCCTATGATCGAATCCGAATGTGTCGATGATAGATAAAACAAAAGATTGGAAATTAAAGAAATTCATGGGCCTGCAGTTGACCCCCCTCTAGTGATAAGTGTCACGTGCCCAGAAATAGTAGCGTAAAACAAGAACATATTTAAACGCTCAGAAGTATAACATTAATGACATGGTCAAAACACATTTTTTATTTATTTGTATTCAAGTGTGATACCTTCTTTTACTGAAACATGAATTGAGGCTCTCAGAGAAAAACTGTCAAAAATAATGTAGTTCTTGCTGCAGACAATAGTACAATCCAAATCCAAGTCCTGGCAATAAATCATACTGACACTGACAATATTAACTAGTCCTCCCAAAGAGCACTTTGAATTTGAAAGAGAAGAAGCACAAAAAATATTGTTTTGATCGTTGCGGAGTTAAATAAAGCCTGTCTTTTCGATTGTCAAAGACCAAACATCATTTTGTGTACAAAATTTTTTATAATGGTAAATGTCACTTTGTAGCAAGATTATATAACTAGAATATGAACGTAAATGGACTTAGTGTAGAAATTTATCTATACGTACATTATACATACATACACTATTTCATTGAGAACAAGTCATTTCAGTTCGCGCCAATTAAAAATCGTTAAAAAAACGCGTCGCTCAATTTTGTTAAAGTTAATGTTGCTTTATTGCTATAATTAAATAAATTTAAATAAATTATATCAGGTACAGGTACTCTTTTTTGTATTACAACTCAGTTACAGACATTAACATTGAGATGTATAAAAAGTTTTTTTTTACTGTTTGCTTTGCGGCGCTAACTTTTGAAATGTAGTATGACTCTTTAACTTTTACTAATTTTTAAAGTAATGATGTGTACAGGCAGCCTAACCGAGCCAATCTGTGTGGGGTACCTGCAATGAGACAAAATTTAAAAAACCACAGAAAGTATTTTGAGTATGGAAGACTTTTTAACATGAAGAGATGTGTTTGTAACTAGAACGCCTAATTGTCTTAAAAGTACATTGTTTATGTGGTAATATGTACCCCATTGTGAAAAAACGTTATGGTACTTTTAAGGTTATTAAAATTAATATATAAATTAATTAGTAAATGAACAATACCACCACGAAGTAGATTTAATAAACCATAAGAAACATTAATTTTGTATTGTTTATTTGCCTTTTCATGGCCGTTTCCGTCCTTTGGCTGACACGAAGCATTTGATTGTAAGTTGTGCCATATGGATGCAAGAAGTTGTGTATCTTAATTTTCAAGATCTTCACATGCGTGAAAGTTTTCCACTGTTCCACAACCAGACGGTCCTAGCGAATCTTAGTGCCAGCTATCAGCAATACACGACTTAAGGTTGTCGTTATTGCCAGTTTTTTTTTTCTACACCAACTGTGTTTAAGTATTGTAGCAAAAACGTGAGCCAGATGTCAATGAGTGTGTTTTTTAAATGAGTTGTATATTTTTACCCATTCCAAGTTATAAAAGATTGAAAAAACAGGTTAATGTTATTTAAATTGAAGTAAAGCTTACTAATGACTTGCAACATCTATTGGATAGAAACCGCATCGTATTCGAGTAAAAAAATTAGATTTTTTATCTTGAACCTTTTGAATTTGTTTATTCGTTTTATTCCAGAGTCACGTGCTGCGAGAAAGTGGCCACTTATAATTTTTAGGCGCAAATTGTAAAAGTTTTTAAAAAGCATTCTCCAAGTTTTTTAGATGAATTCTCTCAAACCGCACATTTTGATAACGAAAGATGTGCAATTCGGAGTTGGCACCAGCGTTTGCAAACCGGCAAAATCGGATGCAACTGCAAATAAGTTAAAACTGTAGATACGAACCTAACCATACTTAAAAAAATTTTTGTTTTGGGCCTTTCACTTGTGAACCAACAAAACTATTGTTGTTAAGTTATTTGATAATAAAAATACCACGCACTCCAGTTAATAACCACTATTTGGTTAGAAAGTGTTTCTAATTAACCTTAACAAGATCGCGATTTCCTTCAAATGAATGGAGAATCTTGTATTATAAATTGTCCATCAATGACTTTTGAAATACATCCTTATCGCGCCTGAAATAAGAAGTGAACTATTTTGTATATATACAACACATGTAACAACAGCAATCATCTTTTTCTAATTGTTCTATCATTCATAAATACGAGATCGGTTCGGGACATTATACGACTTCACGGTTGTATAGTTGTCATAGGCTAAATTATGAGTACCGGAAATGCATTTTTCGATTACAGGACCGTAAGTGAAAAATTATACATGAGAATGCAATTTCGACCCTAGGTTCCCCCCCCTCTCCTACCTACCTTTACCTTACTAAATTTTTTCAGGACGTAAGCTGTCTTTTATTCTAATAAAAATTATTCAAGAACATGTGTTGGGTATAAGTATTTCCCAATGATTTTTACTCGCTTTGTTTAAAAAACGCTTGTGTTTTTTGCACATAAAAAATGGGAAGTAAACATACCTTATTAAAACAAGGTAATGTACCTCTTTTTTACTTTAACACTTTCCTTTTCAAATTTTAAATATGGAAAAAAATTAACCTGCTTTTTTGACGGAAATTGTTCCTGTTTAGTTATGTAAATAAAGAAAATTCTGTAGGTTAAAGTTTCAAATAATCTTGGACGATTATTTTTGGCGATGAGAAAATTACGTGGGAAACCACAGTATGCGCTATTTGTCATACTTCTCCACAACCTAAAACCAGTACCTTTAGCCTTGAAATGATTGGTATTATATTGACAAATGTTTTGTTGATTAATACTCATTAATAACTCTATATATTTAGCGTTAATACATTCAAAAAATTACAATACGGGAATTCAAATGCTGAGGTTGGAAAATACATATAAGTCATATCATATTAAATAGGAGATTGGTTACGTTGTACTTCAAAATCATTGTATAAAGAATAATTTCTTGTCAGCCAAGGGTTTAATCTAGAGAATAGTTTCTTTTTCACTAAACTATCAATTAAAAATATTAACGAAGACAGCACATGTGTATCTATAAAGTTCTTTGCGCTAGTTGTTTACATTAAAACGTGGTGAAGTAATCCGCAGCGTGAAAAACTAAAATAAACCAAAATAGTTTTACGAGTACACAGAAGTTTATAGGACACGACTCAATTGTTTTTGTCTCGAGATGTTTTCCTAAAGTTTAGGCAGATCATCGTGTTTTCAGATAAATGAATTTTGCTTGGTGTCGCGCGTTAAATAATATTTCAATAGTTTTACACCATATAATATCCAACATTAATGGCCTCTTAAATTATACAGAGAAATCTTTTCTCTCAACTGCACGTATTGATTGTACATTTGATGTCGGAATACAATTCATTTATTCATTTCTTTTTTATTCATCTTGCATCACAAAATTGTATGAAAATCGTAGTTGAGATCAAGATTCGTGAATACTCAAGAGTCAAATCAAAGTAATCAAATTCAAAATCATTTTTAATTTTGCATGTTAGACACTTAACATGTATATGCGCATGAGGAATTGTCCAACATATCTGTTATAAAAAAATAACTAAATGTACGTCAAAATATTGCCTATATATTTGGGTTAAAACTACAAAATTAAAAATATATTGAAAAAACAGTTACTAATGATAGAGTTTTACTTGTTACAGAGTCTGGGTGTGTAGGGCCACATAAAAAATTCAGAGAGTGTAGTAGTGTAATAAACAGTTTTCACAAGAAATCTTTTAGTTTTTTATTTTAAAAGAGTATGCAAGTGAAGTGCTGGGCTTTTAAAATAATTCTGTGCAAATCTGTTATATAAATTGTAGGTGCACTATAATATTCTTATTGAATTTGCGGGAACATACTTTTGTTTACTATGTGTGGGGTACTTGGTTTAAACTAAATTTTTATTTTCTTGGTCGGTGATATAATAATGAATTGTGGGTAGGAAAATCGGTAAATGTTGGTTTTAAAAAGTGTAAATTGATACGAACCTAGGTTAAATAAAATTGAGGGGGGAGGGTTAAGTATAATCGTCTCTTGTGACAAACACTTGCCCTACAGCTTCCTTCCAGGCCCCTCAAACCCAAACACTAAAAGAATTAGCCCTCTTTTTGCAATTATTATTGAATACTCCTTTGTAACAGACCTGAAAGATGAAGGCAAGTTTTCCCCCATTGACATTGAAAAAAGCCCATAATGACATCCAACAGAGGACAAAAGGTAACCATCAATATTAACCATTTTACAGTTGCACTACTTTTTTTCAGAAAATTTGAAAGAACATCCTTAAGGAAAACTCAATATCGAGTTGAGGTCTATAGAGCAAACGGGCCTCCACATTGCTGTGATCGCCCCAAGAAAAACCAGCATCCAGATTGAACGCCCAAGAATCACATACTGAATCACAACTCTCAATGATGATCAACGCTCGTCTTAAAGCAATAACAACCCTTTAGAAACTGTCTGAGATCGAAAGTGAAAGAATGGATTGTTTTTGTCAAACATTTGAGGAATAAAATTTGTTGCGAATGAACCAAGAGTTCAATTTTTTCGATTTGTACGTGTTTAATCGAAGAATTGTAACGCTATTGAAGAGTCCTGTCTGCCCGAACAATGACCGTGGGTGTCCATCAAGCATGATTGGAGTGACGCGCAAAGCCTCAGGACACAAGAGCTTAAAGCTCGTTTTACATAATAAGGCAAAGAGAAGAGGTCCCCAAAGATAGAAACCTTGAGGAACACCCATTGAGACCTCAACGAAATCCTGAAAAACTTTGTGCCGTACCAAAAAAGGGAAATTATGGTAACCTGGACACTCCCTACGGATAAACGATTTGAAAGGTAGGGACCCTGACCTGAAACCACAGCCAGGGGACAACCCTTCTGAATGCCGTAGAGTTTCAAGCTTATTAACGGAGTTTTCAAATGGTTAAACTGTAATCAAAACCGCTCTTCGTGAGGTCGCAAAAACACAGCTACGTGATTTCTGATTGTGTAAGATGAGTATAAATACATATTTTGGGAAAATTGGGCCAATAGCATCGGTTGCGAGTGGAGTTTAGGAAGGAACAGAATCCAAATTGGGTGTCCACTCAGAATGGAGATTTCTGATTAAGAAAGTCTGTTAGATCTAACATGAATGAAATGACGATTTCGAAGACTTTTTGCTGATAGGTTTGGTAAAATTGACTATGGGACGATACTGTTTGTAGGCGGGAAGGGACCTACTGCCTTTTCTTGAAACCGGAACTAGACCCTATAGAGAGCTTCATATCCGATGGAAAACTATCCCCTGAAGAAACTGGAGTTTGTTGAACAATTGAGTTAAAGGAGGGCTCAAGGGTTGGAAGCAAAACCCGTTCCCTAATTACTGTACTGAAGGACTCCATTCCCAAAAACGGTCAGGTGTTGAACCTGGTTTTTCACAAGATAAATAGTATTGAACATTTTTGTCCCAATGGTAGCGTTTGTTGGGATGCTATGGAAAGAAAACTTGGATGAGACATTGGAGTGTATGTATTTTAGAAGAGGCTGTTTAGATGCAACTATTTGTTCCTTTATGGTTCTAGCCAGTGGGGCACTCATAAAAAAAAATTGTTAAACATTTCAGCGATATGACGTGGGTCAGAGACTGCAGCTCCATTATCTTGTAGCTCCTGAAATGTCTTTTCCTATCTGTTTTGCTTTCCAGAGTTTTCAGACACTATGTTCCATACAGTTTTGGCAACATTCTTACTCTTATTCAGACCGGCTTTCCGATCTGAGATGTTTTTCAGAGATGAAATTAGTAACTTGTAGTTTCTCTTATTGACCTTATACAATATCCTATGCTGTTCAGAAGGATAGTCCACGCTTGCAAAATATACAGGTCCTTGAGATGTTCTCTGGCCAAGAGAACTTCTCCTGTCAACCAACCAGGCCTTTGACTTTTTTTTACGCTTCGATGTGACTAAAGGAAAGGCCTGGTTAAAGCAGGATGAAACTTGACTGAGGAATAACGAGTATTGGGTCATTTATGTCCTCGTATAAGAAAATATTTATCCCAATCAACTGAATCCTAAAAGTTCATAAAGAACATTAATATTTCTGTCTGAGAAAACTCGGTAAGGGGCAGAGTTTACACCCCTTAGATGTAATTGACTGAATTAACGGCTGTAACAAGCTGTGCTTCATGATCGGACAAACAGGAAGGGACCACCTCAGCTCTCACATTGGTCAGGCTCGCTATTAATAGTTTTAAAAATATTTATCGATGCATGAACCTCCTGTTGGTGATGGGCGGGTCCACTGATGAAATCCTGAGCTCTAAATGAAAAACTTTTGAAAAATGTCGGAAAATAGTAAAAAACTGCCTGTCATATTGCCTATCAAAATGACCATTGAAATCCCCACAGACAAATATCCTCAGATCAGGTTTATGTAGGATTCTAACGATTCCTCAAAACATTTCAAAAACAATGAAAAATCGCCCTGGGGGGATCTGTAAATAGTGATGATAGTGGTGTTTAATTCAACTATGTGAATGGTGACGGATTCAAAATTAAGTTCTGAGTTTCAGGTGAGAGGTAACCTGCTTTTTCCACAACGGTATACGAAAAAGAATCACTGACCAGAGCACATACTCCGCCCCTGATCCTATCAGACCTGCAGAAGCCACCTGCCACCCAATAGCCCTGAACACTCAGCGCAGCAAAGTTGTTTTTAGATAGCCAGTGCTCGGTTACACAAGCAATGTCGACAATTCCTACTGTTTAGCAGAGCTTCCAAAGGAACCAGTTTTGTTGGAAATTGATTGAATGTTTTGGTGCAGAATCTTGATAGGCGGAGTCTGTTGGACTGACCTCTATAAAAAAAGAGTTGCTAGTATCCCGAGAACATAGGCGAGGCCGACGGAAGAGCCATGGGGTCAATTTGCTCCTTGTCAGAACAAGAGATGGTTTGTGATTGTGGTATTATAGGTGAGTTGATGCAGAAAGAAGACAGGTCAGACAGAGGATATGATGTGTCAGGTTGAAGAGCTGGTAAAGGTACTGGGACTGGAGGCAGTTTGACAATTGTTTTGGTATGGTATAAAAATTTGATCCGGGGTGGCCCGCTCAACTGCTGCTCAGGAAACAATGCATTCAGCCACTTAGATAGTTTAACACCAAAAAGACTCTTGCCTGCTTTACTTAGATGCTTGCCACTCTTTGCAAAGAGCCTCCTTGGCCAGGAAGTGATTTAAAAAGAACCAGAGGGGTTTAGTTGTTACTGACAGAGAAATGTACATATTGTTGACACACTCTATCTCAAAGGCTTTTGCAGGATGCTGTTTCAGCAGTTGAGGTACTTCGGTAAGAACTATTTTACATGAAAAAGTATTAATTATATGTAACAACATTCCCTTAACCTTTAAACAGTGACCAAGGCTTGTATTGGTTTAGTGCCTCCAACAATTATAACAATGTCATTTTTCATTAAAAGCTTTCCTACAACTGCTTAGCTTCGAAAGAACAAATGCCATAGGGGCGCCTGGGTAGCAATGTTCGAAAACCTCTGCATTTTTTAAAAGGGGCTGCTGTAATGTTTCCTTTAAGATCCCTGGAGTGACTATCGCCATAAATTATGAATTTTACACTTTTGGTGTCAGTCCGGGCTCATTAGACAAAACAGCCTTGTCCCATGGGGGTATTACTGGTTGGTGATGCTTTGTTTAGTATTACTTTACTAGAGTTTCCATTAAGAGCTATTTTTTTATTGTTATTTAGAGACATATGATTTGGCATTTTTTATCAACTCAAAACCACAACTAAAACTGTCCTTTTTGTTGCTTACAATTTTTTTTCTTTCAAACGAAATGTTTTGGTTACTGAGGACTTTGTCAAGGCTGTTACAAAAATCAAGAGCACAAGTAACTGTTGACTTCCTCGCAGGGAATCTAAGTGAACATACTTGCCCTCAACCCTGTTCAAAATAATCAGGCTCCAGTGAGATCAGTGATTATTTATTCTGTTTTCAAATATAAGTATTAAGTTATTTTTGCAGACCGTTTGCCTAATTATACTTATTTTATGGTTATAAAATAGACTAAACCCCCGACTGAAGTAGTTTATTTACAAATTTTGTTTTAAAGACCATTTCTTATTCGGTTTTATGTTTTCGGTTGGAGAAATGTCATATTAGACATAAGTAATGAACTACTGACAGTGTATTGTGATAAGCGAGGAACACAGACGGCACGGAGTAAAGTGCGGCTCTCTTATCAAAGGATCAATCACAAGCTGGACTGACATTATTTTCATATTTTTATTTTTGCTGCTCTGCCACGCTACTTCAATCTGTGGCAGCGAAAATTTCTATTTATGTTATTTGTAATTTGCACTTTATATTTTTAATGGAATAAATCATAGTTCCATTATGTAATAATTGTATTATTCTATACCATGCAAAACGTTACATAACGTCATAATAAACATAAATCCCCCATAGTTGTTCAAAATATAAAATTTACACAAACACCTGAAAAATGTAAAAATGTAGAAGACATCGATAACGTGAGTTAGACTTTTTTTTTAATTATTAAATACAGCAGGAAATTCAATGGTATCCCTGCTCCCTAGTGTAATAGATTGTTTTTTAGAGAAGAATGTTCTATATATTTACAAACTGTATTCATACCAAGTGCCTCAAAACAGCTTTGCTGGAGATTACATTTAGTCTACAGCATTAGGAAACATATGTTACTGAGATTAAATTGTATTTACCTTAAACTTGTAGAAGTTTGTAGAAAATATAATACAATTCCGAAAATACAATACCTTACTGTTTTACTCGTATACTGTTAACGGAAAAAAGTTTACCAATGGAATCAGAGGGAAAATTATTTCGTAAAAAAAAAAACTTATTAAGTCTATCTGCATAGGTATTAACTTAATTTTATCTAAACTAACTATTAGCAACATAATGGTCTACATAAAATAGCTTACAAAAAAACGTTATAGTAAATTTAGTGAAACCAAAATTCATGGGCATATACATATTATATGCATGTAGAATAAATACAAATATAAAATAAAGAAATATACATTTTTTTTTTAATAAGTGTATATATATACAATACTTTATATATATATATATATATATATGTATATATAATATGTATAAATATTTGTACAAATGTGTTTTATACCATTAGATATAAGCCAGTGTGGTCTGTTCAGCCAATCGATTCACTGATAATCTCTTACCGAAACATATCCTCGATGCCAATATCGCTAATTGACTACTCTATGTCACATACTCTAATCGATTTTCCCTTTCTGTTACATTGTTCGGTTAATTTTTTCAGCTTTTACAGATTGATTTGTACTTTCAAATGTTTAGTTTCACCACGGTGAGTGTTTAATAGTAGTAATAGTGAGTGTCACGGAATTATACATAATATTAATTTTTTTAAATACAAGTTAGAACTAACGTAAATATCGTGATTCAATGTAAATTATTGAGTTTAGCTCCAGTTCACATTCCGTTTAGTGCAGTGTCTGAAATCTGACGCTTGTCGTAGACTTGACTCCTGGAATGTGGAGTCATATCAGTCTGAATAGATCCAACAAACACTTGACGACGAAGAAGCTCAAAACGAATTCTTTACATCCTTTTGATATCTGAAACACCTAGGATACAAAATCAAATTTAATCTAGGTGAGTAGGTGTTTTCACTGTCTCATCAAATGCACAATTGAGTGTTCTAACGATTTTTTGGATACGATTTCCAAAGCACGACAAACAAACAGAGTATTCCTAGATATGGCACTAGTTGATTCGTTGTTATTTTTAAGTTTTCATCTATGTATAATATATATATATATATATATTTTCCAAACGTCCAAATAAGGTTGTGTGATATGTAAATTATATAGGACATAATTGAGACATATACAATTCAAAATGGAAATTTGAGTACAAAAGAGTGAATTATTCAGTCAATAATGACTAAATTTAAGGTTTTCGGAAATTATTTGAGTTGTATCATGCACAGGGAAGAGATTAATTACCTCACAAAAAAGACAGAGGTGAGTATGTAAAATCCGTAAACTCAGAGTGCAATAATGTTGAAATGTTAGAATATCATAATCCCTGCTGCGATTTAGAAAATACTTTATTTTCTAAAATAAACGGCCTTGAATACTGTTCAAATTATTCACATATGATGACTTAATTACTATTTAAATCAGGTTTTAGAAGTTGAGCTTCGTTTTCATAAATACATGTGTTCGGCCCTCCTGTGCAAGTCATTTACGGCTCTTGCTAAAATGGCAACCGAATTTTGGAATTTTTATTATGTAATTTTAATAAGCATAAAAATAAGTTTAAAGTTTCAAATTTTTTAAGTTTGCTATAAAAAAAAATATTTTTTGAGATCCCAATGTAGCCACCTTGAGTTGATCACCCTCACATCAACTCCAAGCTATGTTTTGGATGAGCGTTAGTGAATATTTTTACATTGGTCTTATATGCAACCATGATGACAGGAAATCGCATAATAAATAACCTTTTAAACAAAACTGATTACAATCACATGACATTTTAACATTTCTAAGCAGCACATTGTAGCATTTAGGCGAGATATTTTCGCATAAAACATCTGCGAAGTCTGTTACGCGGCAGGTGATGAAGCGAATTATGCAGTAGTGGGAATACCCCAGTGGTACCCTACGTTGGGGAAAAACTTTGAAAAAGGGGTTGCAGAATTCCATTTCCATCAATATCTGGTGGTTCCCATGAAAGGTTTAAATATAATTTTGTTTCAAATGAGCTTTTTCTACCGTTAGCAATATGCAGACAATGAACAGATATATTTTGAAGATTAAAACTTAATGGCAAATTAAATGCTGAAATCTCACATATTTCAAAGGGTGAACCAAGTACTTATAACGACTTGTATTGTTGACCTTAATATTCCCAGAGTATTAATATATAAATCATCAATAATACATCCAAGACGATATAAAATATTTTTTGATTATAAAAGATCCTATGAATATTAAGTACAATGTATTACTAAAATTGTTAACTATTAAATATTATCTGGTTTGTCTAAAATAAAAAATCACAGTTCTAAATGAAAACAATGGGATTTTATTTTTAACTGGCAAATTAATAAGTTCAAACGTTTCAGAATTCTTATCACTCTATTTTCCACAAAGAATTGACAAAACCTTTTAGTAAATTTAAAAATTCCTTTGGCAAGAAATAAAAAATATTAATCAAATTATCAAACTAAAAATCAGAGCTCTCTTCTAAAATAAAATAATAAAGTTTTAAAATAAAATGAAATACCACTTAGAAATAATTAAAATAAAAATGTTCACTTCTAAGTTCACTCAAAATACAAAATAAAATTTCAACTTCTCTTTACACTATTTGAACCTTAAACTTTCAAGTCTCTGCAATTCAGATTACAACTCTCTCTCTAACAATTATAAAGTTCAATTAATTTTCAATTAATAATTCACAATAAACAGTTCCAGTTAAATATTAATAAATTACTACTTTTTCAAATCTCAATTACAGTTATTAACAAAGTTCAATTTTAATTCGCTTCTCTTGCAAGCATGAACCAAATGTAACTTGTATGATTCTATTGATGCTCTGTTGTTCTTCGAGAATAAGTTATTCAGATTGCTCTGTAGTTTCTATGAATTTAATTTTTTCCTATAAAAAAAGACAACAAGATTAATTTAATATCAGATCAAGAAAGACTTTTTCAATAAAACGTACAATAAATTTGGTGCTTACCTCAAAATCACTCGCGGAAAAAAAATTTAAGAAATACGGCGCACTGCAATTAACTTTACTCACGAAAATAACCAAAAGAAGGGCGAAAATTATGAGCGGGCGCTTAAATACTTCCCTTTCCAATCACCTTTGCAGGACATCAGTGGAGCTCTCTCATTGGTCCAGCTGTATCAAACCAGGAGAACAATACTCACAATAAGACAAGTTCTAATCAATTCAAGGCAGTCAACCTGCCTTCCTAACAATTTAAAACTACCAGTGCTAACTTGCCAAAGGATTACATGTTCGATTTTACCCTGACATTTCACAATCTAATCTAAAATTAAGTCCCAATATTTTCGATCCCAAAATTTTTTATTTAATTTAAGTTTTAATAAAAAAATAAATCAATGTAGCTTTAAAAACGGTACATTACTCCCCCTCCTTTACTTCTAAATACGGCCCTGAAGTTGATAAAAGAAATTTAACACCAATTAGCAATTTAAAAAAAAAGTTTTTAAAAACGTACATCATTTAGTTACCCACCAATGTTTTTAGAACAGACAGAACAGTTTTAAACAAATAGAGATTGACCGTTATAAAAGGAATGTAGGTCAATAACTCGAGATAGCGAAGCCTATTCCCCTCACAATTCTAATTTTACTATCTACAACAGGTCAGTCTTTTCCAGTCCAAGGAATTTTGTCCTTTCCGGTCTCCTCCTGTCGACGTCTAGGTATGGACAGCAGCTCCCTCAGTCAGTGATTGCTCGTCTTCACGGTCGTATGTATTGTCCCCTTGGATCCGTCGTGTAGTGTAAGTCACCATCCCCGTTGTTGGAACCGCCGGTGGGCCGCCGCGCGTGGTCCGCAGCGTCGTGACCAGTGTTAGTGGAGTGTGTCAGTTGCTGTTCCGTTTCTCACCTCCACAGCATTTCACATATAAACAGAACATTCTCTCTTACAATGACATAAGTCCCCTTTGTCACCATTTATGTTGGAATTTCAGAGCTTGTCTCGTTTCGTTTTCAAAAAATTTTAATTTTTATCCAACTCAAAGATTGCTCATTCTTTCCTTCATAAACTTTATTAAAATATTTAAGACCCTTTTTTTAAAATTACTAACACGTTATTTACATTTGGATTACAAGGGGGGTTGACCTGAATTTCTTTCTCTCATTCATTCACTATAAACAAATAACAACATGAAAATTGGACACACAAGAAGGAATGTTAGTACATCAATAATATAAGTGTCTTTATACTAATATCAGACAGTATATTGGTTGTAGACACTATTATTAAATACTACATTTCTTAATTTTAAAGTTCCTGAGGCCATGTAAATTATCCTCTTCATGTAAATATTTATTTATATGTCATAAAAATCCCCTTTTTCTTTTAATACCTGAAAGAAAACACAAAACCTTGACTTGGCCCTATGGTTACTCAATTATGACATTTTAATATGGGGATTTTTTTTTAATTTTATCTGAAAGAAAAAATTGTCCAATTGTTCTTAACTGTCCAAGTGTTCCAATTAAATTTCACTTAAGCGGGTCTCAAATCTTGTAAATGCACTCTTTTCAAAATTTTTAAGTCCTTGGTGTGCTGTATTATATAACTGTTCTCTGAGATAATAATCACAATCTTGTATGGTCCGTCTTCAAATTTCCTATCCAATTTATTTCTGTGTCCAGGTATTTTTACAAAACACTTCATCATTAATTTTAAACTTTCGGTGGTTTCTATTATAGGGCCCTTAACTTCGAATTTTTAATACACTGTTTATTTAAATTTTCCAACGCCTCCGCATATTTTTGACATTTTTCCTTTGGCACTAAATTTTCAAAAAATTGATTTCAAGTTCCACTTTAAATCCAACTCATTTTTAGGTTTTAAAATTAAACATTAAAGAATATGCGCTATACCCAGTACTGTCATTCACACACGAGTTAACTGCTTGTTGAATTTTACTTAAATCAGAGTCCCAGTTCCTTTTTGCAATCTCTATACAAGCAAGTCAAAATTGAATTTAAGTTTCTTAAATATCTTTCAGATTTGTTACCCTGGGGGTTGTACGGGATTGTAGTGATTAATTTCACACCCCATTTGAAAAAGATTTGCTCTTAACTCCTCGCTGGTGAAGGTAAGTTAGCGTTGTCGCTCACAATAATTTCCGGCAAAACCAAAGTTTTTAAAAATATTACTCTCTAAAGCTTGCAACACCATACCTGAATTTACTTTCTTGAGAGGTACGATCCAATTGTACTTTGTGAAGTCGTCCACCATGATTAAAGATGTATTCATTCTGTTTTTGAAGATCTAGGTAGAAAGGTCCAAATACATCCATGTAGATTTTCTGTAGTGGACGTGTCGAAATGTTTACATGCAGTTCACCACGGTCCCTCCTCCAGTTAGTAGGTTTACTGCTAAGACAAATAGAACACCTTTTTACATTGGACTTCACAAACCTCATTCAGATTAGGATGGTAAAACACCGCTTGCAATTTTCCTTAATGTTTTATTAACTCCAAAATGCCCCCCACTTGGGCTATCATGATAATAATCAAAGACCGCCTTAAACATAGATTCGGGGAGAAACTATTTTAGGGATTTTAGATCTCGAATTTGTATAAAATAAAATTCTTTTTTCTACCCAAAACCCTTTGCGCTCATCATCACTACTAATGTTTTTTTAACTGTTCTTGCACAAATTTGTCCTTATTCTGTTCCAATTCTAAATCTTTGGGTAAGAAAGGATAGAAGTTATCATCATTACAAGTTACATTTACTACACTATTTGTACACACATTTACAGCAGAATTATTTGACAGTTTCTTTCAACACCTCTCCATTAACCTCATCATTGTCATCAAAACAGCCGTGACAAAACAGTCTGCAGTCACATTATCACTCCCCTTAATGTGCTTTACAGTGAAAGGAATTGATAAAATTGTTTTCCATCCATCTACCAAGTTTCCCTAGTTTAGTGTGGTTGCTCAATACCCAAGAAAGTGCGGAGTTATCAGTGTACAAGTTAAACTTCCTTACTTCGAGGAAATTCCCTGAATTTGTTTTATTGAGCACACCACTGCCAGAGCCTCCTTGTGGTAAGTACTTAGTTTCTCTTCATTTTCAGTAAATTTTCTCGAGTAATAAGCCACAGGTTTTAACGTTCTTATTGTTATCTTCTTGCAATAAGCAAAGCTCCTATTGCCCTGTCACTCGCATCACACTGCAAGGTGAACTCTTTATTAAAGTCAGGAATAGCTAACACAGGGGGATTAGATATCTTATTCTTTAAACTGTACAAACGATTTTTCACACTCTTCGGTCCACCGGAAGACTGCACATTTCTTCCTCATAGCGTTCAGAGGAGCCGCTATGTCCGCATAGTTTTCAATAAATTTAGAAAAAATAGGACGTCATTCCTATAAACCGCGCAATGTCCTTTTTGTTTTTTAGGTCTCCTACACTGTTGAATATTTACAGTTCTTTCTGGGTCCAATTTTTCAATTTATTTTCACTCACAATGTGTCCCAGAAAATTTATTTCCTTGTAACAAAATTTAACTTTATTAACATTTGCTGTCAGGTTATGGTTCCTCAAACAGCCGTATAAAACTTCCCTTAAGTGGGCATAACGTTCATTTAAACCCTTAGAGTATACTATAATATCATCTAAGTATGTTAAAACACATTTAAATTTTAAGTGTCCAAGCACTGAATTTTAAATAAGCAGTTAAAAACGCCACTGCCCACAAGATGTCCAAATGGCAGTCTTTTTAAATTTATAACTACCGAATGGCACAGAGAAAGTTGTCAAATTTTGGCTTTCATCAGCTAATCTAATTTGATGATAAGATTTTTGATAAGTCTATGATGCTGAAATAGCGGTGACCACTTAAATGCGGGTATAAAGAATGGAGATCCCCAATTGGAAAATTTACAGCCTCAATCTTATTATTTAATTCCTTATAAATTTATCACCAACCTTTCTTTTCCCGGTTCCTTTCCCACCAAAAAGGGCCGGACTGGAGTACTCACTTAGGCTTGGCTCGATAACATCATGTTCTTGTAGCTCACCGATGATTTCCCTTCATTCTTCACCATCTTCAGAGGGTTAAGTGGATAAGGCCGCAGTTTGACTATAACCATCATCCTTTAATTGGATCTTGTACTCGAAATCAAGAGTTTTTCCCCAGACGTTCAGAAAAAACTTCAGGAAACTCTTCAATGATTTCTAAAACTTGCTGTGTAGCTTCGGAACTCCCTAATCTTATAATTATGATTTATATTTTAACACCATTAGAACTAGTGTTTTGAATTAAATGCACTGACTTGTTCAAGTTAAAATCGAAATCTACACACATTGTTTTTTAAATCAATTAACAACCCAGTTGATTTAATGAAATTAGCCCCTAAAATTCCACATTGTGATAAGTTTATTAATTACTACTAGATTAACCTTCCAGGATAAGTTGTCAATTTTTAATTTTAAGATTTAATTCCTCCTAGTACATTTAATTTTTGGTTTCCCAGCACTAACACATTGTACCTTAGATTCTAACAATTTGTTAACTAAATTCGCTTCCCTTAAATGATTATAAAGTTTCGCACTGATTAAACTTAGTGTACTTCCAGTGTCCAACTTTGTTTTCTATATTTACTAGTACACTTGGCAAGGTACTTTGGCTTTCTCCTCATGGCGTTTCTGCCACATGTGATTAATATGTCCGGATTTTTGTTGGGGACTATATTTAAAATCTTTTTGAGTGTCCAGTTTACGGGAAGGGTTAGAATCTAAAGCTACCTTTTTCTAAGCCCTCCCCTTTTACAAGTTTTTTGGAATATTGGAGAAACGGGGTGGCCTTTCAACAGGCAATTTAGGTTGATTACTAACCTCATTGCCATGCCAAGTACTACAGTCTCTAGCGTAATGTCCTATTTTCTTACATTTAAAACATACAACTTGATTGTTATGGCCTAATTGAATGTGATTAGTTATAGGCCTACTTTTCCCCGGTTTGAGGTGCCTTGTTGAAACCATCCTCAACTTATCCGCATACTCAATATTTTGGCACCTTATGCAGATTTCATCCAACTCTTTGAGCGAAGTAGGATTTCTTATAAATATCATTTTATTGCGGGTGTCTGGGTTTAAACCTGTTTTAATAATATATACTACTTCCCTCTCTGACATTGATGTGGCTAATATACTAACCCATTCCTTAACATCCAGTATAAAAACCACTCTCAGGCTTTCATTAAATTTTTGGGGGCGATAGATCTTTTCAAATTTTAATTTCTCGCGATAAAGGGGCACAAAGGTAGTTAACAAATTTTCATGAACAACACTGACGGGTTGTCCATACTCTTTCGCTTCCAAAATTTTTGCCAATAATGGACCTTGGCAATAAGACACGCAAATTTCCAAGATTTCTTGATCAGAACATTTTGTTTCGTTTTTTAATTTTTTAACAACTTTTAAAAACTCCAATAGTTCATTTACTTTTAACCCGTCCGTTACCTTGAACATTCTAAGATACCTTTCAAGTGGGTTAGGTAACTTATTATATACAATTGAACGATTCTCAGGTACGAAAACATCATTACACATATTAACGGGTATTGGTCCTTTCGTAATATTTTCAAGTGCTACACTTTCATTTTCCCGTCTCCAGGTTAGATTCTGATAGCCGGCGTTCTATTTCGCTACATAATTGTTCATGACCCAATTCTACTGATTTCAATGACTCTTCCTGAGCTACTAAACCCTCAGACATTCTAATCGATCTCTTTGATCAAGTTATCCGTTAATTTGAATAGACCTTTCAGGTTGTTCATTCGCCTTATCCAATGACCAATTTTAACCTGGCACCGCAAAATTTTCCAAATTATTAGAACCCTTTATTGCCTTCCTCCACTCGAAGAAACTAACACTTCATACATAGCAGCACACTGTTTATATTCCTCATTGCCACTTACTTTACTAGACAAATTTAGCTTATTGCCAATAATGTTGAGACCTACTACCTGTCTCAATAACTTTCTAAGTTTATCTACAGTGCTATCAGTAATTGTTTTCCACACCACGGAACCCACAGTTCATAAATTAATTCGTCCTTACTTTAAAAAGTCCACTTTGAGAGCCATTTTAGGTTAAATAAGTTTAACTTAACTATCACAACTTAACTAGACAACACAAGTTCTTGTCAAAGTTTTCTAACAAAGTTTACAACAGTTTTGTATAAGTTTATTAAAAATTCACTGGATACTTTACAAGCAGAGTTTGCGCAGTCAATATAACGACTTGGATTGTTGATCTTAATATTCCAGAGTATTAATATATTAAATCATCAATAATACATCCAAGACGATATAAAAATATTTTTTGATTAGTAAAGATCCTAGTGAATATTAAGTATAATGTATTACTAAAATTGTTAACTATTAAATATTATCTGGTTTGTCTAAAATAAAAATCACAGTTCTAAAATGAAAACAATGGATTTTATTTTTAAACTGGCAAATTAATAAGTTCCAACGTTTCAGAATTCTTATCCACTCTATTTTCCACAAAGAATTGACAAACCTTTTAGTAAATTTAAAAATTCCTTTGGCAAGAAATAAAAATATTAATCAAATTATCAAACTAAAAATCAGAGCTCTCTTTCTAAAATAAAATAATAAAGTTTTAAAATAAAATGAAATACCACTTGGAAATAATTAAAATAAAAATGTTCACTTCTAAGTTCACCTCAAAATACAAAATAAAATTTCAACTTCTCTCTACACTATTTGAACCTTAACTTTCAAGTCTCTGCAATTCAGATTACAACTCTCTATCTAACAATTATAAAGTTCAATTAATTTTCAATTAATAGATTCACAATAAACAGTTCCAGTTAAATATTAAATAAATTACTACTTTTTCAAATCTCAATTACAGTTATTAACAAAGTTTCAATTTTAATTCGCTTCTCTTGCAAGCATGAACCAAATGTAACTTGTATGATTCTATTATGCTCTATTGTTCTTCGAGAATAAGTTTATTCAGATTGCTCTGTAGTTTTCTATGAATTTAATTTTTTTCCTATAAAAAAAGACAACAAGATTAATTTAATATCAGATCAAGAAGACTTTTTCAATAAAACGTAACAATAAATTTGGTGCTTACCTCAAAATCACTCGCGGAAAAAAAATTTAAGAAATACGGCGCACTGCAATTAACTTTACTCACGAAAATAACCAAAAGAAGGGCGAAAATTATGAGCGGCGGGCGCTTAAATACTTCCCTTTTCCAATCACCTTTGCAGGACATCAGTGGAGCTCTCTCATTGGTCCAGCTGTATCAAACCAGGAGAACAATACTCACAAATAAGACAAGTTCTAATCAATTCAAGGCAGTCAACCTGCCTTCCTAACAATTTAAAACTACCAGTGCTAACTTGCCAAAGGATTACATGTTCGATTTTACCCTGACATTTCACAATCTAATCTAAAATTAAGTCCCAATATTTCGATCCCAAAATTTTTATTTAATTTAAGTTTTAATAAAAAAATAAATCAATGTAGCTTTAAAAACGCTACAGTACTGAATCGTAGTTTGAATTGATTTAAATTACACAAATCTGAGCACCATTGATTGTGGACAATGTAACCTCAATACAGACTGCGAGGTTTTCCAAATGAGGTTACGAATGAGTTATTGCCGCTACTTAGAAGCTAGCGATAAAACTTTACTGATATCTATCTATAAAACTCACTATAAGTGGAGTCTAGGCTAGTTTTGTAGATCTATCTTCCATAAAGTGTTTTTCTTTTAAATTATTAAACTCATCCATGTACTTAACAACTTCCAAAAAATTCTCACCCTATTAATAACTACATTATCAAAATCTCTCAAAAGTAACTTTACATAGTGGTCTCAGTGAAATAGCTCTTTAATGTTGTCATTAAAGCTCACTTTCCAAACTGTTATTTTCGATACATCCATTTGTGTGTGTGTGTGTGTGTGTGTGTGTGTGTGTGTGTGTGTGTGTGTGTGTGTGTGTGTGTGTGTGTGTTTGTGTGTGTGTGTGTGTGTTGTGTGTGTGTGTGTGTGTGTGTGTGTGTGTGTGTGTGTGTGTGTGTGTGTGTGTGTGTGTGTGTGTGTGTGTGTGTTGTGTGTGTGTGTGTGTGTGTGTTGTGTGTGTGTGTGTGTGTGTGTGTGTGTGTGTGTGTGTGTGTGTGTGTGTGTGTGTGTGTGTGTGTGTGTGTGTGTGTGTGTGTGTGTGTGTGTGTGTGTGTGTGTGTGTGTGTGTGTGTGTGTGTGTGTGTGTGTGTGTGTGTGTGTGTGTGTGTGAAGTAAGTACGTAACTTTTTACCTGCACTACATTCATTACATAGTTAAATAATAACTTTTTAAAATTTGAAATTCTAAAAATTCATGTTCTTTTCTCGCACTCAAAGTTATTAATTACTTTTGGTTAAGCGTAAAATTGAAATCAAAGTACGAGTACTAACAAATCAAAGTGTTTTCTGGAATGTACTTTTTGATGAGAATACAAAGTCTTTTTCTGATTTAGAAATTTTTAATTTGCCCTCAGTCAAATTAATAAACGTATTTAATACAACTTATAACTGTTTGTTAAATATTGTATGGTATATTACACATGAATTCCTTACAACAGTTATTATGTTACTTACGTTAAAAATTATACAATGAATAAAACATGTGTGCTATGTTTTTAAAAAATTTTAATTGCCTTTGTATACCAATTAAATAAAACCTGTGAGTGTTCACCAATCTATTAGTTTTATTATTTTTTTGGTGCATACATATAATATTTTGTTATGTACGGTGCCTAAGCCAGATGCATCCTACATGACAATCTCAAAAACTGATCACGTGATCCAATATGTTCTGCTTTCTGTCAGTCGTGAACAGTTACTCGGCTTAAGTTTAAGTTTCAATTGGAGCGCCACTAACTTTCTACACCAAAGGTTCATCAATAAAACTCTGTTACAAAACGGCCCGTATTCTCTCACCTTAAGGTTTTTTTTAATTTACATGAAAAAGTGAATGAAGCTACTGTAGTGATTGAAATGACTAACTTTTCTAATTAATGGAGTTTTTATTGAGAAAATTCGCTAGGTAAAAACTTTTTCTTTGTGTCATTTACAAATAACCTACGCTTCCTGATTAGCACTGCAATTTAAACTTTGTAAAAAAGTAGGAAGTTTTCAATGCAAGAGAGTAGCAGCTGTAGATGCTTATAAAAGCCGTAGTCAAATACTTATATAAGAAGTTTAATGTGAAATTACTAAAACACATTATCAAAACGTTATGTACGGAGAATTTTTGCTGATTTAGGAAATATTATGACACTGAACTATATAATTCTCATATTCCACTCGTAATTAATAACCTTTTGTCAACAATTTCAATTTATTGTTTGAAGTAGGATTTCAATGTGCAATACGGCTTCCTTTAGGCCGAAACGTATAACTAATTAATTAAGTGATGTGGTATACAAGTTTATCTTTTTAAATCGCATCGAAAATTACTATTACAATGTATTTTTAGAAATATTTTAGTTTCGCTATGGAGTGCCATCTGTGAACAGTTATTGATACATGTTTTACAGTATAAGGATTAGACCCTTAAGAAAAAATACTTATGGATCCAGTTTGATAAAGTGATTTATGTTGAATATATTACCGTAAGATTAATTAAACTCTCTTATTTGTCCATCGATCTTAATTTAAACTAAAACAAATTCAAGTTAATTAAACTGCGTTGATAAGCCGATTATAGAGAATGAAAGTATGATGGTTAAAGCTATAATTTAAGATTGGTTCTAGATGTATTCCTATTCGGATATTGTGACTATATCTGAAGAATATTAAGCATTTAAGGGTTTTCAGATCGAGTCAAAATTGGTTTTGCAGTATTTTTGTAAATGTACATGATATAATATTTACTGATATTAAAAAGTCATTATTAAATGTCAGGAAGAAAGTAAAAAAGTATGTTCGTAGTTATTAATAAATGCTGGTAAATTTATTTCAGTCATCCATTCATAAAATCCACTCATCTGTTTTTGCTCACTTTCAATATTATGATTAACTGCATGGATGATATTCAATCAGAAATACACCAAATCGCCAATGTGTGCATTGCGTTGTGTACAAGTTTCTCGAATACAAGCCTTAAACAAACCACATAAACAACAATGTATGATCGTAAACAGCTACTCGACTAACTTCAAACCATACATTTACATAACTTGCAGTTCTTAAAGTTCCATAGACCAATCAGGAATATACTGACATTTCATATGATTTTTCAACGTAAAGAAAAACAGTTACTAGTGTCATAACTTAAAAATTTCAGCTAAATAAAGGTTATAATCGTCTATTACTCTTTTTATTCTCAAATACCCAGAATATCCAGTTTCATTTGAGTTACCTGTTTATATTACTCCATGTCCCCACCATTCCACACTTTTATAAGCTAATGATATTTATTGTTATTCTTTACTGCTTGGATGTAAGAGTAAATGAGTGGGTTTTTAAAATTGCAAGATCCAATTTTTAGGTTATGTATCAGTAATATAGTGACAGATTAGCTGACTGGACGGATTACAAAGTTTAACAGCTGTTAATCAACCTCGAGCAGTATATAAAATTTCTATCTGACCGCTAGGATTCTACAAAATAGACGTCCACGACCCAATCTCACGAGTAAGTGAATAACTCCTTTAGAATATAAATAACCTATAACATCATAGCGAAAAGTCTTATATAGACTAGTTGAATGTTTTATTTTTATTTTAGGTTTACCTATGAACATTTATTGTTTGAGAGATATCTTTAAAAAAAATGTTTAAACCAATTTTACATTATTTCCTCCAACATTTGAAATTGTTGTTTAACAATGTATTCTTTTGTAAAACCACATAACGTTCTATGTGTTACTTGTGATATTTTGCTAAAATTTATGAATCTTTTGTCACCACGAATATATATAGAACTTACAGAAAAATCACTTAAACTTCTAAGGTATATATTTTTTTATGACAATGTATAATTAATTGATACTTAATTGTGAAGTTTTAGTTTTAATAGCTACGTTACAATTAGGGAATATTAAAAATGGAAATAATGACCAACGCGACCTCGGTATTTAAGTGTTATTTTGCTTCACCGTTAAAGAAGAACTTCTCAAATTTATATCATAATAAGTAATAATTCAAATATGTTAAAACATAAATAAAAAAACTGATAGCGTAAAAGACTGAGAAAAGCAATATGTATAGCATAAACATAAACTCATGTTCGAATAGAGTAAAAGTTAATATCCTTCGGGCTCAGTCGGAAGAACGTTATATTACACAATGTGGCCATCATCTCTAAACGTTAAACTGATGGTGCGTTGTTAGTTTATAATAATTGACACAACACTAATGGGACAGCAAATCTCGATGTTGGCATGTTAATGTAGTTTGAATGATGATTTTAGCTCCAGTTCAACTTCCTTTTTATTGCAGTGTCTGGTATCCGACGCTGTCTCAGACTTGACTCCTGGAATTTGGATTCATGTTCGTCTGAAGATATCAAAGAAATCAGCCGAACCTTTACATCGTTTTAACATCAGAGACATCTATGAATAGGTAAAGTGGCAGTCTCATCAGGTGCACAATTGAGTACACTACAATTTTCTAAAAACATCTCTAAGCACAGTTGAGTAATCAAGTTTTCTACAAATAACGTTCCTGTGATAGGGAGTGTTAATTCAACGTGGATATGATTATTGACAATTAACCCTTCGTAACATATCTACATTATTTGTATGCTCAGGTAATCGTAACACTTGCAAACCTTAAGAAAATGCATATTATTTAAACCATAAGACAAAAGTTCTAATGAATATATACATTTTCTTTATAAACACGTGGATAAAATGATTCATTTACAATTATTCCAAAACTATATTTATATAGTTGGTTCGCTTATAATGGTTCGATTGGATTCTTTTATAATGTTAAACGGCCACTCCATACAAGTTACTAAACAGTAAGTAACAATAAATGTCGCTTGAAATCGATTAAAAGTTTTAAGAAAGGTGTCAGTTTTGATTTTGATTGAACACCACTTAACCACATTCAGTCTCAATCTATTAAAACAGCTGTAGTCATCATGTTCATAGTTACAACCCGCACTGTGTTATTATTGTAATTTAAACTTTATAAGTCCGTTATCTGGAAATCTTACGAGACAAAACATAATGCAACAATAAACTTCTATTTCAAATGTCTTCTAAAACACTTTTATTTTGCGCTATAATCCACAATAACGTATATATAACTTTTCCTGATTTAAAACTTAGAATAACAGCAATATAAAAATCCTCGGAGATATGAAAAAATAAAGGTATTAGTTGTTTTTAATGGCAATGTATTTTGTATATATTTTGGGAATTCTTCGAGTTTGATCTAATGCGACAGGCTGCCATCTTGAAACTTTTATTAGTTAAATCGAGCTAACTAAGTCATCCAAGCTATGTACAATTACTGTCTTTGTACCATTTGAGTATATATATATATATATATATATAATATATATATATATATATATATATATTCCAAACGGATTGAGATATCGATGTAAAATCTTCACCATACATATTAAAATACTGTTACACCTTTTGAAGGATCTCTACCACGATATTAGCCAAAGGTATACAGTAGCTAAATAATCTCTTACATTGTGATGCCACGTAGAAAAAGATACCTCTTACCATAACTATGGTTACCAGAAACATTAGATACTACGCAAAGGGATAAGCTGGGCTCCTTAAAAATATCACGAATGCATTGTGTTGATATGCGTAAGACGTTGTATTTGCATTGTTTCCTACCATTTTAGTCTTATTTTTGCGTTATTTCCCCCATAAATTTTGCTAGAAATAGCATAGTTCTTAGTGTCATTGTGTCACAAAATAGTAGTTGCAGTTTTACAAATTTAAAGTTAGACTCTTTTTCATAAAAAACCAAATAAAATACTTTAATATAGTGAAGTATGGTGAAGATTGCACATCGATATGTAAATCCGTTAAGAATATATCCAGGTATATCAGGACTTAATTTACACCCTGTATATATACAGGGTGAATATAATGTCAGGACCCCCCCCCTCTATTTTCTTCTATGGGTAATATAAGGAGATATCCTTTGGGTAGTGGTGCAATATGGAAAGGAAGTTTCATTTTATGATATTGAAAATTTATTTTGTCCCCCAAAAATGCGAAATTTTGGGGGCAACCCAAAAATTTCAAATGTAAACCCCTATCAAGTGACCCCTCATTTTAAAGAGCATGAAAAAACTTAAATAGTAGTGAAGACCAGAGATTGCTATCTCTTTCCTAATCCGAAATAATAGCCAGTATTACCAAAACAATTTTAATAACTCACCACGTCACGAAGTCAAATCAAATGTTCAAACTGAAGCCCTCCTACTATTTAGCAGTGAGACAAGCGTAGGGTGAACGCCTCTCTGACGTCTGAGGTGGTATTTGGTTGCAAGAATTAATAATCCTGTTTCTTAAATCTTCAATGTTTGCTACTGGTGTTTTGTAAATTGCGGATTTTATGTGACCCCATAGAAAAAAGTCCATGGGTGTAAGGTCCGGAGACCGTACAGGCCATTCTATTACACCACGCCTACCAATCCACTAACCACGTAGCTGAGTTCCCAGGAAATGTCGTACAGCACGATGATAATGTGATGATGGGCACCATCTTGCTGGAAATGAACGAGTTCTTCTAATATTGATTGGTTGATTCTCCCTAATAACAGTATTTATTGCAGGAAAAATTGATTCTTGTAACATTTCCAAATACAGTTGACCATTGAGATTTCCATTAATAAAAAATGGTCCTATAATGTGATTCACAAAAATCCCGGCCCAAACATTAACTTTTTCTGGGTACTGCGTGCGAGATTCACGGAAAACATGGGGATTTTCTGTGTCCCAGTACCTGCAGTTGTGTTTGTTCACATCTCCATTGACGAAAAAACTACATTCATCACTAAACACAACGTTTCGAACAAACAATGGATGAGCAGAAATTAGTGCTTCCATTTCTTCACAAAATTGTAGACGACGGTCTGGATCGTCTTCGTTTAACTCATGGATAAGCTTAGTTTTTATAGGCGTGAAATTTATTTTTTTTCAGTAACTTTACCACAGACATTTGGGAAACATCACAAAGATTTGCTGGTATTCTGGTGGACTGCTGCGGATCTTCAACAAATTGTGCAACAATTTCGAACTGTTTGTCACCACCTAAAGGAGGCCGACCTGAGCGTGGGGCATCTTTGATGGAACCAAATTCTCGGAACTTATTTACTAAAGTTCTTAAGTATTTCCTTGTCACAGGTCTATCAGGATGTGCCAAATTAAACCGCCTTTCTGCCTCATGATAATTTTCATTCGAAGCCCCGAAAGTAAATATCATTTCTACTTTATCTTCGTGACTACGTGCCATTTTTACTCGTAATCACTATTAGTTATATAATATTATTTAAAACTCACAATGCGAAAGTGCATCTAAATAAATTATTGTAATAACACTAAAACACATATAACCTCCTCAAAATACTTCACGGAACAGTAACCACACAATACCACTGGATAATAATGTTCTACTAAGATAATAACTACTCGCTACCTTGGCTTGACAAGGTTCCAACTAATATTTTTGTGAAAAATTGAGTTTATTTTGCATTTATTCTATTTAAAACACTCTCTATCTAATGCACTAACTCTCATTGTCGTATGTTTCATAATAATAAAGATACGAAAGTGGCAATGTTCCAGCTGCATGATCAGCTGTTGGTGTCAACTCTACTGTCTATTATAAATAATAATGCATCAGCTGACTCATACTGCTTATTGTGTTCTGACGATTTATTTACATTGAGGTTATGTATACTGATGATAGTCCAGTTGATTTTGATGTGAATATTTCTTAATTTTTGAAATTAAAAAATGGCACAGAGTGATTTAGAAAGTAATTCATCCAGTGATTTATTTGGAGAAATAAAAAAAATATCATAAAGAAAGTATTACTTTCTGACTTAGAGAATGTCATTACATGTCCCAGAGCATCTATAAGTTCATTTTTCTATACAAGAAAGTTGAATGTGTACAATATGACAGCTTACAGTGTAACCAAGCAAGTATATTGTGCTATATGGAATGAGACAATGGCTGGAAGAAGTGGGAAAAACATTGCAAGCTCAAAAATATTCTTCTGGGAAAAGTTTTTGTGCACAATATTTAAAAAAATAAAAATAGTCTTAAATGGTTTCTGTTTAATTTACATCCTTCTGGAAATTCCTATCCCAAAAAATTGAGAAATTATAGTTTGATAAGTTTTTAACTGCAAAATTGCATATCCAGAAATCATGAAATTACTTAAATAATTTTATTTTACTATTGGACAGGTGTAGCTATTGACCTCAAGAACAAACCTACTGAAAATTACGCAATAATTACAATTAATGTACGTTTTGTACAATATCAAAACTTTGAACGAGATTTTCTGAAAATAAGCAAAAATGGACTAGTTTTTTACTAACTGTACTTCGAACCGGGAAAGCCCAGTCACTCATTGACAATAAACTCCTTATCAGTTTACTTTCTAATATTGGATTCTTTATCTATTGCATGCCTCACTCATTGAGAACACAAACAACCAATAAAGCTGTTTTCCAAGCAGATGGAAACTGTACCCAAACAAAATAAATTTAGGTGTAAAGACTTAATTACAATTTTTATTTGCTATGTTGTTGGAAAAAGAGATAGCGATCTCTGGTTTTCACCACTATTTAAGTTTTTTCATGCTCTTTAAAATGAGGGGTCACTTGATAGGGGTTTACATTTGAAATTTTTGGGTTGCCCCCAAAATTTCGCATTTTTGGGGGACCAAAAACATTTCAATGTCATAAAATGAAACTTCCTTTCCACATTGCACCATTACCCAAAGGATATCTCCTATATTACCTATAGAAGAAAATAGAGGGGGGTCCTGACTTTATATTCACCCTGTATATATAATCATTCCTCCACCGAGACTCAAAGACAGATCTGACTTGCCCGAGTGAGTGCGCTACCACTACACTAAAGAGTCCTTACTTTATACAATTAAATTATTTTGTATTTGGTCGTTTCTATCACATATGTGTTAAAATAACCATACTAACATATAATCGGTAGATCAAATGCCAAGATATTATGTATTGCCAAATAACTTAGGCTTTAGTTAGTAAACAATCCATGATTTACACAATTTTGTTGGAAATCAGTATAAGTTCATAAATGCAAAACTGTTACTGCTAAGTACAAACCAAACTCCACATAGAACTGAAGGAATTCATAGAAACAAGTTTTCTGTGGAGTTATAATTAAATCACAACAATTAAAACTAATAGTATTTATCAGTGTACCGTTTTCTCATCTAATGTTACAAAGCCCTTTATCTAATTGTCGAATCAACGATAATCCGACTAAGGCTTAGGCTTAGGGACGAAACTGCCGTCCCTGCATGATGGACAGCCCTACAGAACTTCAACACTACTTTACAGGGCTTTATGTTTGAATACTGTACAACACATTCGTTTAGTTTTTGATTCGATAATAGCAAGTCACCATAAACTGTAAGAGTTGTTTCAGTTACTGAGCAACGATTAACTAAAAACATTGAGACCTTCCACGCTGACCTGAAGTCATGGCTTGCATTTAACCTTATTGTTACAACCTTAAAGTTACTAACACAAAAATAAATCTTTTGTTTAACACATAACTTCACTTTCCTTAGTTTACGTACGACATCTTTGTGCTCTTAGCTAACGTGCCATAACATCGCTTGGGTTCAGTCTCAACAGTCTGGACTTGCAGTTTGTCAGGGAGTCACAATCCCTTGCCACATTTTCTATCTTTTAAGTTGCCTTAGAAATTTGTTTCACCTGAAGAAGAGAGTACATTTCAGTTTTCGAAACGTATTGTTATACTGTATATTTTTAAAACAAAATTCTCTATATCTATGTATTTAAACGTATCCGTCCAAAAACTGGAAATCTCCACGTGACGTAATGTTCTTAGACTAACGATGGTGTAAAGGAAGTTGTTTTCTGCCCTAGTGAGATGAACTTGGCTGAAGTTGTAAAGTATCACAGGACAGTGACTTAGCGACACAGAACTGTTTACAATGCAAACTGAAATCTGCTGTGAACAACTGTAACATTGTTTACATTATTATGAGTATATTATTAAACAGAAAACCACAAAGTAAATAAATTTGTAATCATACTGAGTACAAATGAACACATTAACTCGCCCAGAAACTGAAAATCTCCACGTGAGGTAATGTTTCCGGATTAACGATCGTGTAAAGGAAGTTGTTTTTCTGCCCCAGTGAAACGAACTTGGGCTGAAGTTGTAAAGTGTCACAGGACAGTGACTTAGCGACATAGAACTGTTTACAATGCAAGCTGAAATCTATCGTGAACAAGTGCAACAGGTATTGAAGCATTGTAAGTACTGTGGTACACTTGTTTTAAGTTTCAAAACTTACTGACCAGTGAACTTAAAAAACTTACATCAGTGGTTACGGCGGTGTTACGTGATGTGGCGTACTCCGGCCCCACTATATATATAGTATAAAAACAAAGTAATTTTTCCTGTAATTTAATTTTTTTATTTTCAACTTGTTTTGGTTTTACTTTATACGTGTTTTCGAACTCTTTAACTTAACTTTATTTGACACTTTTAGTTTAAATATCTGCACTTATAGTTTAAATATCTGAGAATATAAATGTTTAATGTTCAAAGTGCAGATAGTTAATCTAAAAGTGTCACTTGAAGTTAAGTTAAAAATAGTTTGAAAACACTGTATAAAGACCGAACAAGGCGAAAATAAATTGTAGGAAAATTTTTTATATTCAACCCAACCAATTTTTGAGGACCTCTTTCTTGACCGTTTAAAGCATAAACTGGCTGGCCTAATCTGCCCACAGCAGCACACGGTTTTCATGAGTGGGAGGTCTACTGTGTCGAACTTAACACACAGTTTATTTCAGTCCAAAATACATGAGGCCTTCACCGTCAATAATCAGTTAGATCTATATATATAAAAATGAAACTGTTCGTGTGTAACAGCATCACTCACAAACGGCTGGACGGATTCGCCTAATTTTTTTTTTAATTTGTTCGTCTTGATCTGTAGAAGGTTATAGGATACTTTTTATCCCTTTCCCGATTCAGGATTCCGCCCCACTGGTTACAGAAATACCCGTAAGAAATGCATTGCAGCAAACATATGTTATTAAGTGAAAGAGTCTTTTCAAATTTTTAATCAGCTGTTCTTTGTAAACATATATAATGCGACAAAAAAATATATTTATATATAAATTTCTTTACACTTATAGTTTTAAAGCATAGAGTAAGCTTAAGAGAAACGACAAATTTTCTTTAAACTGTTTCTGCAATCATAATATATAAAAATGAATGTTTGTGTGTTTGTCCTTTATAGACTCAGAAACTATGGACCGATCACTATGAAAATTTGTATTTTTCTATGTAGAAGGTTTATACGCAATGCCAATTGATGTAACTAACCACCAGGCTGTACTGCAAGATATAAAAGTTATCAAAGCGCCTGCACATTATAAACTGCAATTACAACACAGTAGTTACGTATATTAAAATATCCAAACACTATTTGAAGGCAAAGAAATATACGGGCAAAGCTTAAGAGACGCGTGCGAAGCCGCGGGAAACAGCTAGTGCCATATATCTGGATTTCTCCAAGGCTTTCGACACGGTAGACCATACACTACTTTTGAGAAAATTGCTTGATCAAGGATTTGGAAGCACGGAAATTAAGTGGCTGACAAGCTACCTCTCAAACCGGCGTTCATTCATCAAGTTTGCTTCGGCCACTTCATCAGAATTCATTTCATACTCTGGAGTTCCCCAAGGATCACTGTTGGGACCCTATCTCTTTTCACTCTTCATAAATGACCTTCCTGAAGCTCTAAAATGCGACTCACTTCTGTTTGCTGATGATGTGAAACTGTTTTCCATCGTATCCACTGAAGAGGACTGCCTTTGAATCCAGGAAGATCTTTGTGTGATCGACCGCTGGTGCGAAGAGAACAAAATGAAACTCAACACTAAAAAATGCCAAGTGATGACCTTCCATCGGAATCTCTCCCCCGTTGTCCATGAGTACAATATACGCAGCGAGCCCTTAACTCGTGTACTGCACGTAAAAGATCTTGGTATTACATTAGTACCTTCACTGACTCCTGAGTTGCATGTGCGAAACATTTGCAGCAGTGCAAACAAAATGCTTGGATTTGTCTCCCGCTTCTCAAAAGGCTTAAGTGACACGGCTTTAAAAACTTTGTATTGTGCTTTGGTACGCCAAATCCTTGAATATGGCTCTCCAGTGTGGAACCCCCACCAAAATTTTTATCATAGATGAACTAGAGACTATTCAAAGAAGTTTTATTCTAATAGTGGGTGTCAGGAGTTGTCTTCTCTATCGTCAGGTTCCCATCGGGGAAGTGTCTCGTGATCTGGGACTCCTGACTCTTGAGGTTCGCAGATTCTCCGCTGACGTTGTACTGCTGTCAAAGATCCTTAACGGCAAGATCGACTGTCCCGATATGCTGAGCCAGATCCTCTTCAGGACCCCTTCAGCCACTCGCTCCAGAGACCTGTTCGCTAGGCAGCAACATCGCACCAACTACGCAGCAAACGATACGATGTACCGACTTCAGAGTTCTGGTAATAGCGTCGCCGACATCGTTGACTTTTTTGTGGACAGTATACCAGTGCTCAAGAGGAAGATCGCCGGTCTGCATGAATTATCTGCCTTGGAGTTGCACAATGAGGGAAGACACTCGTTCTTACACTTTACCTGTACGTCTCTCATTGCTGTTATTTATATATTGTGTCTTGTTAATTCTTGTCTATTCTTGTTATTCATGGTTTTATTCTCATTGTTTCGTGCTAATTTATTGCTGTTATTGTTCGTTGTTTTCCATAGTTCAAATCACGGTACACTAATAATTAATTACGTTATTTTCATTCATAGTTTATATCCGTTTTCGTCACTTAAATAGTTTATTAATCGTTATTGCTCTATTTGTCACTGTGGTTGTTTACTTTCGTTGTTTAATTATTGTTCAAAACTGTAAAAATGGAGATGTCCGTTGAAATGTAAAATAAAATAAAATAAAATAAAATAAAAAATAAAACCATATAATAAACAAACAAATAAATGTCTACGCTTCTACACACGTAGAAAAATGTAGTATCCATACATTGTGGATATTTTTAAAAAGACCTATATTTTGTTAGCTTGAACTTAATGTTATAAGAAGTACCTATAGGATTTCACATACAACTGTACGTTGAAGCACTGTAAATCTATAGTCATAAAGGAATAAAAAAGTAACCACACATTGTTTATGCTTTGATATTAACAATAAATGCGTCCGGATGAATAATGATAATATAATAATAACTCACGGAATAGCGAAATAAAACACTGAACACTTTACCTTTCGATAGAAACGTTTTATTTCATTACATGACCCTAGAAATGGGTTTAAACTCAAAATAATTATTGAAGCATTGCCTTACGGGCACTTGTGCAATTTAACAACATTTTTAATGTTTATATCCAAACTATAATTAAAGAATATGTAACATTTCGTAGCTGAATTAACTTGGAGTTTTGTAATACTACAGTATCACATGAATGAGAACCGGAAACCACTGAATCATTGGTTTACCACTAATACGCAAGAAGACAAGGAGCCTAAGTCTGCCTTTGTAAGCTTTCAGGATTATTTATGAAGACTTCATTGCTTCCTGTTAGGGATAATTTATATTCGATCGTGATAATATTATCTAAAAGTTAAGTTATACAGATTTGTATATTGTTTAATAAATGTAAAAAGAATTAATATGTTCGTAATTAATAGACATACTTAAATATTCTACAAACGCACAACAAACTTACTAATATCTACTTCTTAAATGAAATCACCCTCGCTATAAATAGTGACGATAACTAGTAACTATAGTATTTGTATTTCTTTATAACCATAGTATGAGGTTTAGTCAACTAAATAACATAAATTTAAATTTTAAGAATGCCCTAAAATATTTAAAATGTTTCATCCGAAATTTGTGTTTTGCGATATATTATTGTAACTATCTCATAAATCATTTTAAATAAAAGTAACATATTTGCAAAGTAACCAACCCGTTTTCAAGAGAATTATTAAATTAATTATTATGCTATTCTTACTATAATATGAGAGTAAAGAAGTATTTTTACAAGAATTTTACTGGAAATATATTACAGAGTGCTCTGCACATAAATGGCAACCTCAAACATAAGTAACATTATAAGCAAACATAAGTAACATTATAAGCGCTAAGTCGCGATCGTACGCATCAGAGCGATGATTAAAAGAACTATCTGCACACCCAAGTCAGGTAGATTATGTGCTCTAAGGCGGTGCTCTCAGACACTAGACATGTTGTCCTTGTAGTTTGACACACAAGACATTATTGTCTGTTAATCACTATCCCAAATAGTAAAACATGGCCCTAATGTGAGGCTCTTGTTGTTTGAGTTCTTTTTTGTCACAATACGTAACTATTCCAGACGAATATTTCTCAAATTAGTGCAAAAAAATCAACTTCTCGAAATTGTCGTACTTGCTCCAAATTATACTCAGCTTTTTCATGTCGATACCTTTAAAACCGTTAAGGCTAAGCCGATGTCAGATAAAAAACAGTACTAGTGGTACAATTACAGTATTGATAAAATAAAATTACCTATTTTTGGTTTCCATATATAGTTGTAGCCTTGGTATTTATTCAGCATTTGGCAATCAGATATAAATAACATGTACATTGTAAGTTCCAAGGCGCTCCTGTGATTGATTACCTTTATGAAAAGCTAAAGCGAACATCGTGGTGAAGCAGAATGGCATATGCAAATATACACAAACTCTTCTCTCGGTTACACAATCACAATCAAATTCAACTATTTCTACGACGAGAGATTTATTTGTAGGTTAAATATAGGAAATTGTCAATCATAATTACACATTTACTTAGTGTCAGCATCATATTAATTCCTAACAGACTTGCAAATTGTATAGCCTAAGAAGCATTTACTCTGAACTTATTTATTTATTTCTAACTGTTACGTATCGACAATTTATAGGTAAATAAAATGGTCTATCTAGAATAACTCAATAATTCTTATTTTATTTTATAGATTTACTAAGAAAGAACATGATGAACCAATTAACATAAGCAAGGATAATACGTTAAAACTATTTTTAACAATAATTTAACTTTAAATTTATGGAACATGATCATACTTTCTCTAATGTTTACAGATGAATAATATAAGTTTAAATTCTATTTTATTTGCAGGATTAATCTGTCAAATGCCCATTTTCAAGTGTAACAAAGTAACATGGCTTCATTGCCCCAAAGGAATATTTAATTCAAAACGTCACTAAAGCTAGAGCCACAAACTTGTGGAAGTTGCTGGTGAACAGGTTTTCCAGCTATTATATACGTAAAACTTTGACTTAACCCGAAAAGTGGAGCCTGGTTGCTGGAGTGCACTTATTTAAGTAAACAGATCATGTTTGATTTACTTAGACAAGTACAGTATTAAAGCACTGCTTATTTAAAAAGAAACAAAATAGAGATTACACATTGTACTCAATGGTGTTTTAGTAGAATTATATTTAAACATGAGGATTTTATGTCGTGTATTGTGAATACATAATAACTTTACTCGCCGAATAACTGATTGCCACCAGTTTCAAGGTGTGGCTGATATCCTCCAAGATAGGCTTCACCAGATAAGGGCATGGAGTTATCTCCGGGCTCAATTGAACTGATGGTCGCGGCCATATGTATATGCACCGGAACTTGTCTGATACTTTCTCTGTCAGTATGGCCGATACGTTCAATGGCCACCAAAGAGTTCCGACTTAGCTCTAATAGATTTTTTTTTTAGGATTTTTTAATAGAAATCCTAAGGTTTTTCTATTTTTTAAAAAAGTATGTGTAGTGAGAGAGTTTTGCGTACAGTTTATTTTTCAATGGTGCAGAGCAGAATAGAGTATGGAATAGTATTTTGGGGCAATACATATATGTCTTACTTGAACTCAATATATCTACGGCAGAAGCATTTGGTAAGAATAATCTCAAATAAAACTAAATATGAACCTTCTCGTCCATTGTTCTTAGACCTAAAAATTTTTCCTCTGAGATATTTATATGTATTCAAAGTCTTAAAACTTTTTTTACTGTAGAAGTGGAAATATTCCAGCCAATGTAAATACCTATAAATTGAGATTAAGAAATGCAAATAAATTTACAATACCTAAGCCAACAATATCTTTTTACACTAGAACATATAATTTTATTGCACCAAAGATTTTTAACCAAATACCTGATTATATTAAAATATTCATACAAACAAAAATATTTTTTGAATAGATTAAAATCATGGCTCTTTCATTTGGAAGATATTGAGTTTTTGTTTAATATTATACAATAGCTTACTTATTCAGATGATCAGTGTTTATCAGTACAGTAATGTATAATTAATATTTGTACGTAAATATTTATTTATTGTTAATACAGTTGTGAAGTCAATAATTTTTGTTTTTATTATGTATCTGTAGTCTATGTTCTGCTTCCTTGTGGATGGTGGTACGGGAAAGTCAGGTGTTGTTATTTTCTCTTGTTGCAAGTTGCATTTGTTTTTATTTTGTTAACTGTGGATAAATTTTTTGCTAAGGCACAACATGTTTTGTTTTTTTGAGACCATCTTTGTCAATTTTTCTTAAAAAATAATTTTTTTCTGAGTGCTATTGTTTTTTTTTTTGTAAGTACTGTAAAGGAACCTCTGAACAGGCTTGCCTTAGAGGCCCTAGATTTTCTTAAATTTCCTTCTTGTGTCAATATTTACCTACTGTAATATGTACATACTGTATATTGTAATAGTTAAGGCTGTTTTCAATGCAAAACTACTAAGTTAAGTAATAAAATAATGGTCAGCCTGACAAGAGAATTATTAAATGTTGAGATAAAAGTGTACATTTTGTTAACTGTTGAAATTTAAGAAAATAAAATTCTTTATTCTTTCTTTATTCTTTATTGTTTCCGGCGCTGTTTCAAGATCATTCTGTATTCAGAGAAGTTTATAAATCTGAATTACCTGCGACCGCTGTCGTGATTGTTGATAAGGTGTTTCCGCTAGATTATTTCTAGCGTTGGTCAGAAACGCTATGAAATGTTAGTTGGATAATTAAATTTCCATTTGATACCTGCAGAGCAACAAACAGTGCCCATATCGAAATTTATTGAGTACCACTAAACACTTTTTGAGTTTTTCATACTGTATATTTATAAATGTTACAAAAAACTTAAAATGTGGGAATAAAAAAATGTTAAAATGTGTAAGTTCCTTTGGACCTCCCACTCTTTGTTACTGATGAATTATTTATGAGCATAAACGTAAGGGTTTTTTACAGTGTTATATATTTAATGTATATTGTATTGTTATTTACAAAGTTTACGGATATAACATAAATAAAAAGAACTTACGTTACGTTTGTATTCGATCATTTAGAATCGTTAACAGAATATTAATCACAGATTATATTATAATTATTAATAGCTATATAGTAATAAGTAAATATAAGCAACTTTAAGAAGTAAAATATTTATGGGAACCTCATACAATATTTATTCAAAATCACACCTAATCCTAACTTTCTGTTGGTCCTAATGGTCCAAAATTTAGCTATAGCAAGATTTATTAAAATAAAAATAAGCATTGAATTTCATATTTTCAAGATAAATAATGCATTATAATATGGTTTAATTTAATGTTAAATTGACTAGTACAAGTTTATTATCTTTAAATTGTTTTATTATCTTTAAACATATATTGCAAATATTTTTTTTGTGACGAGGTACCCTTTTTATGCTATATATTGTCTTCAATATACCAATGACCCAGTTATATAGTTTTCTGCATGTAAATTAAGTGTGTGTTTGAGGCGGTAGAGAACTATTTGTGTACATACCGTCCAAACCTTCTCGGGTCACTCAAACCTTCAGAATAAAATTAGATTATTCACAAAAACTGCATTTATAGACTGAAGTTATATTGGGTTCAATTGCAAATATCTATTTTCGGATTTATCTTGGCTGCTGACAATATTGAACAACGATTGAACATTAATTAACTAATCCTTTTTTAAGTTCTTCTAGTTTGTAAAGGTTTATTGTACTTCAGGCATTGTGGTGGCGCTTGATAGAATAATTCATTGTGGTGTAACCAAATCCTAATTTTCATACTGACTTTGAAAACTTCTTAGAAAGAGTTCAACAAAAACCTTATAGTTTGTACAGTCTTAATCTTTCTTAAATCGGATTTTTTGACGTAATAATGCTCTACAAATCGTAATATTTAATCGTAACTAAATAATTTAAGAAATCAGACATAACAATCTCTCAAACAAATTAATACAATTTTATAATTTTATAGTCTGATTATTATGAAGCATCTTGGTATACGGTATTTTGGAAAGGGTTTGTCCTGAAATATACGTTTTGATGATATTATTTATTTTTACTATTAACGCCTCAACCCATTAGCCCATAAATCCGTAGCGTTCATTCATAACTTTTTGTAATATTATGCTATTGAATTGGTTGAGTATGGCGTAAAAACTTGCTAAAAATATAATTGTGTAATACCCGGTTTGAACTCATGCCGAGCGGTGAAATTATCCGTAATAACTGAATTTCCAGTTTTGGTAATTTTTCTTGAAAAGGAAGGTGTTTAATTGAGTTTTGAATAGTTTCATTACTATAACTTATACAATTGGTCCTTTCATTAGGTTTAATAAGTTTTATCCTTCGTAAAAGACCTTAATACTAGTTCCATTTAAACTTTAAAGTAAAACTAATTAGGAAAAATGTAATTTTGGAATTTCTCTCTCTCTCTCTCTCTCTCTCTCTCTCTCAGTTTTAAATTTGACTAAGATATCGTACAGCATAAATCTAATATCACATTACACTATATATTCATGCTATGTTCATTTAGATATTACTTTAAAATCAGCAAAATTTGTACGCGGTTACAAATAAACGTGAGGTAGAGTTTGATATATACCTTTCACTACGTGTTTCAATTTAAATAAAAGCTGTCAGTGTAGTATTTAAGAAACTTTGTTTTCCAGGATTTTCAGATTATTATTTGCTATATAAACTTAAATAAGGTTTTATTACAACAACTTTACAGAATTATACTTCATAATAATGGCTAGTTTAGCCCCATTTTGTCTTCCGCTTAGTGTACCGTCTGAATTCTGACACTGTCACATGTGACTGGCATCTGGAGTCAACGTCTGATTATATGGAAAAAGATTAAGCAAGGAAGAAGTTCGAATACAAAAATTTTTGCATCATCAAAGACACTTATACAACAAATAGTTGTGTGTGGAATCATCCACTAACCTGAAGGTGAGTTAGAATCATAACTCATATTAAATCAACAATTTCCACTATGTTTACGTTATACATAAAGTTGTATTTTGTAAAAATTGAATGTAGAAAATCAAGGACTCTTAGTAAAATTAATTAGTGAAAAGTACTTTGCTACCCAATACGTTAAGGTTCACCTGCTCTAGTCATGAGTGGTTTAGAACATAGTAAACTCAATATACTAGATGAATTGTGAAGGGCTTCTCGGAACCAGATTGAACTTAGTTTTCCTGAGATACCGACATAGTGCGGCGTAACGTATAATTGCTAACAGCTAACTCTGTACTATTATTATTGGATCTCTCTCTATCTCTGAATAAGAGATCTCTGGAATAAAAAAAAAATCATTAAATTAAGGTTTCAACAGCTATTTATTCTCTCTCTCTCTCTCTCTCTCTCTCTCTCTCTCTCTCTCTCTCTCTCTCTCTCTCACACACACACACACACACACACACACACACACACCCACACCCACACATATTCAAGGAATTAAACATTATCCATGTTATCTATTGTTTTACAAGGCAAGAGGTTTTAAGAGGCACGATCTGTTCCGTATCATAAATATCAAATTGTTTTCATGCATAAATAAAACAAGCTATAATCATTAAGGAAAAACCTCACTTGCAGTATATAATACTACGTTGCTCCATCAAACATAATCAATATTGTCTCCAACAGTTTCGAAAACTTACGTTGTTCATAATTCCTTATAGTGGAGCGTCTCTTAGAAATTTGGTAAAGATAAAGAAGCATCTTGTAGAATCTCTGTGCTAAGTAGAGTTAATTTAGAGAAATCTACACTATCAAAGGTCTTGTTTCTTCAGGAGCCATATTTCACACAAAACTAAAATTGTTCGTCATCCCAAAATGACATGAAAAGAAAAACCTTTTATGATATAATTGTGGTTGTATATTAACCATTGAGAGACACACAATCTCAGCATAATAGTCTTCCTAAAGTCTGCAAAACTGAGTATATATATCCAACGCAAAATATATTCAATTATCCTTGTTGTCATGGCATTTTAATTAAATTCAAACTCTGCACGTACAAAGGAGTATACAGGGTGTTTGAAAAGTATGGGTACGGCTTAATATTTTAAAAACCATAGGAGATAACATCTATAAAACTTTGCACAGTGTCATATGGCTATGTAAACTATTTTTCCTTGCTATTACCATGACATGCCAACCATGGGGGGGACGGCCCACAGAGGAAAACATGGAAAGCTTAAATTGAAGCATGGGTAGAGTGACATTTAAAAACATTAGTATACTCTTCCCCAATATATACCATTGAAGAACTCCGATTAAACATTTCTAATGGAATAGAAACCATTAAGCAGACACCTGCAGTTTTTGAGCGGGTCCGAAACTCGATGAGAAGACGCCTGAACGCGTGCATTTTAAACAACGGAGGTCATTTTGAGCATCATTTTTAATCTTCCAGTGAGACTTAAAGCGATTAGATATGTTGATTGTACTTTAAAATAAAATTTTTAACTAAAAATTTTTTCTTTTTTCACCAGCTGTTACCAATCAGATACTCATTCCTTATTATAAAACAGCAAAGTTTGCTGTGTAGTGTAATACGTGAGGGGTCAATTTCATAACGTTTTTTACACATTTAGTTAACTTTGATTATTATAGTTGTTTTCAGAATTAAATTCTCTACAATCTGTATTAGGAAAAACAATTTGTTTATTGATCATTTAACAACGTTATTGGACAACAAACATTTACGACGGTATTTTTGTTATAGATTTTTGACAAATTTTATACTTTTTCTCCGTTCACACTACAACCTCTAGAGTGGTTTTATTAGATTTTTCAGGTGATTTTCCTTATAAATCCACCTTATTTGAGTTAAAAAGTAAGAACAAAACATTTCAGAATCACGCAATATTTCACCAGGTGAACTGAAAACAAATAGAAATATTTCGCCAGCCATTACTCACTAATAGAGCGTTTCCGGACCTACCTTTACATACAATTTTGTTTCTTATTTTTAGCTGTACAATCACGTCTTAAAATATTTTACCATATTTCTGACTCACCCTGTATACAGTATTGAGTGGTAATTCCTAACACATACTTTAAAAGACCTTAAGAAGAGTTATATTTTGTTAATATTGTTAAAAACATTATTGAATTATAATGCTGATCATTTAAGACATGCGAGTGAATGATTTTACAAAGAATTACTAAGCGATCAATCAATTGATAATAACTTGATAAGTGGCTTGAGAATAACTGTCTGAGTAATACTATTAATCAGCTGTTTTGAGCCAAGCAAACATTTGTATAAGATTAACACTGGAACTTTGGAAGCTGTGCATTACACCGCAATAGTCATGTGTTTCAAATCCCTTACAAGCACATCTAGAGTCTAACACCTTTTGATTGATACCAAGCATTTATATAAAATAATACTAATTAAATATGTATGTGATGAAAACACTTTTCGGACTGTATCATTTGTGACAAAGAACAAACTATTAGCTGTAGAAGGAGTCCTGCAGGGCGTGCCGGTCACTCACAATGGAGTTTGCCGTGTTTTGTAACTAGGTTTATTGAAGTAGAGATTGGATCATTTCTTCCCCGGTTGTGTAGGCTGTTCAGGAACTCTGCAGCCCTCAGGTATGTTCCTATATCCTGGATACTATCCCGGGTGGTGTTTATACCGAAACAGGGGACGTGTAGCCTGGAAGCCTGTCCTTTAGGATGATAAGGTTGTCCTCATTTATTCTAAAAACCATTAAGAAAGTGATTGCTACGTGGGTTTGGGAGGGATCTCTTTTTGAACGTCCTCTTCTTATAAATCAGCATGCTTACACTATAGGAAGATCATGGGACGCAGACTGCATCAACTGGTATAGAAAATTAAGAAGCGCTTGCAGTGAAAGAAGTAGTCAACATACTCAGGCGATTGCCAATGTAATACAGAGACGAGGCAGTAATGTTCAGATGTGTGATGGGATCTCCTCACGGATAGTGGTAACTACCATTAGTATGGGAGCGAGCATCAATGCAAAGACTAACAGGGATTATTTGGACCACGGCTGTCGTGTTCGCCGTTACAAGAAAGTGTTACTTGCAACGTATTAGTCTATTCCTATTGAAAGGTTCTTCCATCGATTTAAGTTAGTACCCGGGCGTCATGCTTAATAGGGTTCTGAACTAGGGATCTCATCTATCGAAGGGGTTTTCGCCAGTGATGCAAGGCAATGCAAGTAGGTGATAAGCAGGCTTCTGGACAGGATTTATTTTCAGTGGTGAGACTTACTAGTACCTTAATGTTTGGGACTGTCATCTGGTGATCGAGTATGGAGGTCTGGCTAGCATCTAAAAGATAGCTTTCATTGGTATCACTGAGGTCCTCTCCCTTACTTGAGGAATGCTTTCCTGCTCCAGCAGCCGGGGTTTTTACCAGATTCAGACTGCAATAAAAAATATTGCAAAATTAGTACCTTTAATTTATGGGGATGCTTTACACTTGATATCTGATCAAATATCTCAAAAGATTCTTTTTGAGGTATCTTAAGGTTGTGATACCTTCTAGGCAAGCTTGGACGGAGAGAAAGAAACCTCTTCCTTCAGCTAATCTTGTCTGACTCGAAGAGGGTTCACACTGAACATGAGATAATGTGGAAACTGCATCCGGGTCTTAGGGTGAGTAGATTTTTTTCTATAATTAATTTCCCCCAGTGTGGCGACTTATATTCTCTCCTTAAGTATCCGTGCATTTTTTGCAGCAGTTTAACAGAGTTGGCATTTTCAGGGATGATTCCGTATGTAGATTGTATGACAGGCAGGAGGAAAGTGCTGAACACCTGCTGTTTACAATAGCTAGTGGGCTCTACGCCAACATTTAAAATCGAGTACGAAGCATTCAATTTTCTACTCATGAGAGAAATTAATAATTGCACTAAGGGTACAATACTAGATACTAATATTTCGAAAGGCCTCGTGTGTAAAAATTAAACTATTGGACAATTGTGAATTTTCTTTTTTAGAAAATAATTGAAAAATGATACTAATAGTTCACCTAAACAATACGGTCATAATACATTTGAAATAGTTTGAATTGTAGTGTGTAAATATTAGAAAAACGTTAAATTTATAAAACCCTTATTAGGATTTAGCTCATAAACGAGCACCTAGTACTTGAAAAAACAAAGTAGAACAGTTGAAAAGTAGAACAAACAAATTTCAAAATTTTTTTTCTTTATTTGCTTAAAATTAAAAACAAATGTGATATATTCCGTGAAAAATTTAAAGTTGCCTACTAATTGGAAAAATGGTTGTCTAGTTAAAAAAAACACACTTTATGATAACTGAGAAATAAAGGAAATCATTCATTTAAAGTTTATTGGTAATGTTGCTGTTTTCCAGATACCAATAATGCCGAAGTGAAGATAGAGTTCCTATATATATTAAGAAGTGTTTTCTGTAAAAGATTCACAGTTATAGGTTTCCCCTTAATAGAATGAACGGTTTAAATACGTAAAGGCATTTCTGTTAATACAATTTCCTTTAAAAAATAATCATGGACTTTTCAAAGATACAGAACGTGTCATTACTTTTAACTAGATTATACTTGAAATGTTAAATAATATATAAATCCTAACACTTGAGATATCAAACTCGTAAAATTAGCTCTGGTCTATATAATCAGATCTCTCAGATAGTTATGAGATGCCCCGAGGTGGATTATCAGTTGTGTATATATATACACACATTACAAATTAATCTGCAAACAAGCAAAAACTTAAGCACGTTTATATTGAGATTACTGCATATTTTCTAATCGGTAACGGTTTAACGTTTCAAACTGCTTTTAGATATACGGTTAAAAACTTTATATCTTTTTATATATATATATATATATATATATATATATATATATATATATATATATATATATATATATACTCTAACTTTAAGAACCGCAAATCATATTGATGAGCGTTCTAAAGTTGGTCAAATAACTGTTTATTTATCAAAGTTTATTGTTTGTAGTATCCAAACTGTAACATTGAATAATTTATGTGGTTTAAGAAATACATGTGTCGTAAATGTTTAAGGGAGTTTTTCAGGTGACAGTTTTAAATAAATATCAGCAAGGAAACAAAATCGGACATTTCCTTCGGTTAGTTATACAAACAGTGCAATCTGATCCCTTTCTTAGGCGAATAACTAAATTTACATATTACTACAATCAAGGTGAAAATAAACAAATAATACCATAGTGTTGTGACAAGTGTAGGTCAACAACCATATATAAGTGCAAATTATCACCACTCCATGTTTTATTTAATAATATGAGGAAGAAATCAGATTGTAGATCTCGGAAGGTAGTGTTACTGCTATTGTGTATACTTGAACGATACGAAATGTACGGATTATCCTGTTTCCTTCATTGTAATTTACATCACCAAAAACCAGCAGCAAACAAAGTACAATCTGAGTTAGTTATAGCTCTGAAGATTAGATTTTTTTTAATTTTAAAGAACACAAATATTACATAAAGGTGCAGAACACCACAACATGTTTCGCGCAACACGATTTGGAGGTTTCAAGCTAATATTCTGCAAATAATTATTCTTATTTTATTCTGTAAATGTGCTGTGGACAGTTAAATAGACAGAAAATAATAAAGATACGAACTATTTACAACCCCGGAAGACAATGGAGAAATTGTGTCAAATTACTGAATAATAGGCTTCAATGACACTCAACCTAATTCCATTTTGCTTATCCAAAATCATATAACTCATTGTTATCGATGAAGAAATGAAGTTTCATTCAAAATTTTACGTCTTTGGATAGAATATTTGTAGATATATCTTGCCACATGATAAATTCGCATTTTAGTTCACAAAGTTCGGGTTCTGAGCAGAGAGTTTACGCTAGAGTGCGCTGAAAGCAAATTTTTAATATACTTTTAAAATTGACTATCCACTCTATTATTTTCTTTTTGATATACGGTATACATCAAGTTTTCCATTTAAAAACCTCATATTATTGTATTTATATTGCTTACAAATTTATTTATTATACTATTTAACCATTGCCATCATAGTTATCCGTAACAATAATGTAAATATATTTTCTAACGCCCAGTCAAATTAATTGGACTGACATACACCATCATCAAACTCAGTGTTTTCTATGTAAAAATGAAGTTTCCTTCAATATTTCAAGTCTTCAGGTCAGATGGATTTCGTGATATAGTGTGGCCAGACTGAGAGAAAAATACGAGAATCCTACTCGAAATAAAAGCGCTCTCTAATGTTCAACCAATGATAAAATGTTTTATTTTGCTTACAAATTATTATGATAATAATATCAAACGGTTCACACACACACACACACACACACACACACACACACACACACACACACACACACACACACACACACACACACACACACACACACACACACACACACACACACACACACACACACACACGCTGTGATGTTATTCCTGCAAGTATAACTGACCATTGGGTATTGGATGTTAAAGTGTCAATTAATGTAAACATTACTCAAAAATCATCCTTATACAAATGTTTAGATTATAAAAAGTTGCGTACACTATTGATGCGTACTGATTGGACGCCTGTTTTTGTCAATGATGATGTCAATGTAAGTTTACAGCATTTCTATGATTTGTACAATATATGTTATGATGCTTCTTTCAGTTTAAAAAAATTAACTAGTAAAAACTGAAAACGTAACCCATGGATAACTGAGGAAATGGTTAACTTAGTGAATAGGAAGAACTACTTGTATAAATTGTATATTACTAACAAAATGAATATAAATTTAAAATCCCAGTATCATGAGATGTCCAAACTAGTAAACAGTAGAATAAAAAAAATGTAAGCTAAACTATTACTCATCGCTAATAGAAAATAATTATGGAAACACTAGATATTACTGGAAAATTGTGAAAAATATAATGAAAAAAGATACAATAAAATTTACTAATATAAAGTGTAATGGTAAAGATGTAGAGGTGGCAGGCAATGAGGTTTTTGTTGCTAATTGTTTTAATGATTATTTTGTTAATGTAACATCAAAGCTAAAACAAGATGCATTTGGCTATGATTTATTTGAAAACAACTTTCACAATAGTTCGGCTGTATTTGAAAATGTTTTTGTTACACAAAACTTAGTTCTTGAGGTTGTGAATAAAATGAAAAATAAAAGAAGCTGTGGTATTGATGGCATTGATATTGTAACAGTAAAGAACAATATTGATATTTTTTTACCAATTCTGCATCACATTTTTTCTAAGTCGCTCGCTCAAAATGTTTTTCCTGATACATTTAAGATAGCTTGTGTTATACCAATCTTCAAACATGGAAGCAAAACCGAATTTTCATCGTATCGCCCTATATCCCTCATTAATACTCTTGCTAAAATATTTGAAACCTTAATTAAGAATCAGCTTTTGGATTACTTGGTGTCTAGGTCTATATTTTCCCCATATCAGTTTGGATTTCTTCCAAATAAGGGGACTGACTTGGCCATACAAAACCACATTCAGTGCATAGCAGAATCTGTTGACAGGAATAAATTCACTGCAGCTGTCTACCTTGATTTTCAGAAGGCTTTTGACCTGGTCGAGATAGACATACTCATGAAAAGATTTGAAACCTATGGTATAGCTGGAAATGCATTGGCTTGGTTAAATTCTTTTTGCAGGAAAAGAAAGCAACTTGTAAAAGTGAACAAATATGTTAGCAATACATTAGAGTTGAGGCACGGAGTGGCTCAGGGCGGTGTTCTAGGACCAATAATGTTTAATATATTCATAAATGAGCTGCTGAAAATTAAATTAAACTCAAAGATTTTTGCTTATGCAGATGACACTGCAGTGGTATGCTCTGCATACAATAAAAGTAGGTTAAGACATCTAATATCAAGTGATCTTGAAAAGCTTTCGCAATGGTTGTCAAACAATAAGCTCCTAATAAATGTTAGTAAATCAAAATGTATACTCTTTTTTGATAGAAATATATCTTGTGAATCTCTGCAAAAAGAAAATAAGTTTTATTGTCATAAACACCAATGTATCTATGGTTGCAACTGTGATGTAATAGAAATAGTGGATAATGTAAAATACCTAGGTCTAACTATTGATAGAGATCTAAAATGGAATGTCTTTATAAACACATTAAGCACTAAACTAAGAAAAATTAATTATGCTATATATCATATGAGAGGTTTTTTGAAACCCAATCTGCTAAGACAACTATATACCTCTTGGTTTGAAGGCACTTTGCAGTATGGAATAATCCACTATGGAGGTACCTACGAGTCTATTTTAATACCAATAAAAAATTCACAAAGATTTGCTGTGAGAAATATTTATAATTTAAAGAAATATGATAGAATTTCACATTTATTTAAGGAAGACAACATTTTAACTTTTAATCAACTTTATGTTTATCATTGTTTAAATTACATCTATAAATTCTTAGACAGTTTCGACATTAAAAAAAATGTAGTTAATACAAGATCATCGCAAGTAAAGCAAATTTCAATGCCAAACTACACCAAGGAGTTGGCAAGAAAGCAATTCACTTATACAGCCATTAAACATTTCAATGCATTCATAACGAACTATGGTGACAGTCTATTGTATGAATCCAAACCAAAATTTAAGATGAAAAGTAGAGAATATGTCAAAAACCTAAATTCTTAATAATTTTATTTTTATTGTTGTGTCACATTAAATATAGTTTATCTCATAGTTTAAAAATTGTTATGTTTTAAGTTTGTTATCAATGTCTGTTGTTAAGCTGTTATTGTTGAAACTGTTTGTTAGATCTATATTGCTGCATTTGTTATTGTTATGTATGTGTATGTATATATATTTTATATTAAATCCTGTTATTGTTGGAATTATTGTTAAATAACTTAATATATTTGTAACAGTTGATTAATTTTTGTATTTAATCATGTACTACTGATATGTGTGTATATGTATATAATATTTATGGGTATGTATATATATATATATATATATATATATATATATATATATATATATATATGAATATATGTATATAATCTGCCTAATTAGTCCTTATGTTTGTTAAGTTTTTACTATTATTTGGTTTTGTTTGATTTGTGTAATAGTTTATATACTTATAATATCTAAAAACGTTGAAACATGCAAATTATTTAAATTTAAGTTCACCTTCTGCCAAAAGAGACTGAATAGGCTTTAAATGTACTTTGCCAACTGTATGTAAAATGTATATATATATATATATATATATATATATATAATGCCAATATATTAAAAAAGAACTTGTTTTCCTTTTCCACACGTGCTTTGTGTAGCACATGGAATTGTATTTTTTGTGTAAACTTTCTGGTAAATAAAGATTTTTGTGAACTGTGAACTGTGAACTGTGTGAACTGTGAACACACACACACACACACACACACACACACACACACACACACACACACACACACACACACACACACACACACACACACACACAAACACACACACACACACACACACGTATATATATATATATATATACAATTTATACAAATATTAATTGTATAATATCCCACTGATGGATGTAACATATACTGTATTACAAACTGTTATATTGAAATATTTCGATGTATGAAATACAACCTGACATAAACCCAGGGTTATGGGCTTTGTGAAAAGTTTTATACAACCTGTTGGGAAATCTGTTGCAACCGAAACTTGTCACACGTGTGTGGCTTTGGTGACATTGTGAATAAATCATGACATGGAAGTTGTTCGTAACTACGATAAAAACCATACATTGCACAGTGTTCTAGTTAATACCAAATTTTACTAACTTTGTTTTCTATGGAAAAAGCAGTATTATACTATTGTCTCAATAAAGGTATTTTGTAAATCAGTACAAACTGAATAAATTAAGCATGAATACAATATATGTATTGCATAGTCATAGAATGGTATAGAATACAGAAAGTTAACTATTTGAATATAACGAGATTATAGTTAAAATTGTAAATAAATTCTAATACTTAAGACAGCAGCATCTCAATTACTTCACTCACTCCTGAAACTAGCTCTGAGACTCCTCTATTCTGTATAATCAGAACTGTCAGATAGTTATCTGCTGCCCCGAGGAGGAAAATCAGCTTTCAATCCGTGTAATAAGTCCAGTCAGCTGAACTGCCGATATGACACTAGTGACATAACCTCAATCTTGAGTATTGCAGTTTTAAAATATCAATCATATACTTAATAATGATATAAATAAAGAAGAATTAAATAAGTTCATTTAGAACTGAGTAGAATGGTTATAGATATAAGTAATATACGCGGATAATACAATGAAATAAATCTTTAAACAGCATAATTTGGAACTATATTTCCACAAGCGAAGGTGATGACAATTAATTAACAAACTAAAGAAACTTTAAAACGTAAAATTATCAAACTAGTGACTGTGGTCATGATATAGACATTTCAATTAAAACGTGCCTAATTTTTGGTTTGTTTGCAGATTAATTAGAAATGTGTAACCACACTCTAACTTTGAGCTACGCAAACTCTAACGTTTTGAAGTTTGTCAGATAACTGTTTACTTCTCAGAGATTATTGATCGTAGTTTGGTCTGTTTATGTATCGACACGGTGTAGCACCAGATTAGTTTAGTATTAATTGAATACTTTCTATGCAAGCTGTCATAATTTGAAATCATGAAAGAAATGTTTAGTGTGGTTTCACAGGTAGAAGTTTTTAAGGAAATAATAATCATTTAACTATAACTCCAATGGTCACAAATATGATTTAAATAGATAACTAGTTTATGACAAGGTGCAATTCGCCAGACCACCAGGCTTCACTGAGGTTACATGCAACACATATTAGGTCTATCACTTCACTGTGTTCTCATGGTGAAATGTCATACGATTTTACTAGTTTAGGCGAGAGATCTGTTTCTTCTACGACTATCTTAGCTTTTATGATTACCAATAAGATCAATGTAAAAGTGTCGCTAACGCTCAGAGAAATCTCTTGGTCCGATGTGTGTTTTTGCATTATATATATATAAATATATACACACATATATATATATATATATATATATATATATATATATATATATATATAAACACACACACATATATATACACAAAATCTTATTTCTAGGTAAGAAATATGATGAGTTAGGTTATTAGTATGGTTTTAAACAGATATTTTTATTAGTATGCATCATGATTGTGTTTTATAAAAACATAAATCAACTTTGACCAATGTCATTAGCTATTATGCCTTACTACAAGATATAATATGAATATATAATATACGTATCAACCCTAGTAAGCAATCATGAAATGACGTTGCAATAATTAGCATTATTTATTATTATGGATGTATGATCTCGGTTTCATTTTGTATTTACTCAACAAAGGAACACGTTTATTGACTGTTTGATTGTTCTAGGCAACTGATAGTACCACTTGTGTGTTCTGACATGAAATATTCGCCAATAAACTTGTTAAATAGATTCAATCAAAAGTCCAGTCCAGTGAACAAGCTTCGGTTCTGGCTTGATTATTTGTGGTGGAACTTCTCCCACGTGCATTTCTATACCATATATGGTGTCAAAAGGTCAATTACTTTATTATTTCCGATGACATTTAAAAAGAATAGGTTTATGGTGCGAATTGGTGAAATTGCGTGCTAAGCCACGTATAACTGTTAGTTGTTTATAAATGTATTGTAAATTGCAACACGCTTCAAAATTTCCAAACGAAACAAAATAGTGAAGTAACCAAGGTGAATCTTTTTTTGGCCTCTAATAAGTTAAAGGAAGAATTTCTTCTGTACAAGTTTGTTGGTGTTACAGAGGAATTTACTATATCTTTTCAGTGTGAATCACATAGGCTGAGTAATATTGTCGTGATTCCCAATATTCTCTACTTGCTCTATATTTGAAGGAAGGTCTTAAATTGCTGAAATAAAGAACGGTTGTTATCAAAAGTTTTTCAGAAAACTAAGGAAGGGTCTATATTAAATACTGCAAAAGAAAGACTGTTTGAAAGTAAACAATATTGTTTAAGGTAAAAGTAGTGGACACTGGTTTTTGGTTGCTGGAAATATTTATAATCAACATTCTTAATCTTGCGTTTTAAAGCGAATATGAGGCATGACAACATGAATTCAATGTATAAACTTACTCTGTCATAATCACTGTTATATTGTTGTGTATGAACTTTTTAAATTCTGGTGCGCACCATTAATTATCCTAATACGAACATGACATAACTCCGATTCTTAAGAAACAATAAATCAACATAAAATGCGTTTCAATAATAAAGAACAATAATTTGGTGTTTAAAATTTGTTCTATCGCCATTTTTTAGTTGTTCATCAAATATGATATGAAGATAATACAAAGGGTGATACCAACAAGGTTCTGAAAATTCAGGAAGCTACTATTTTGATTAGGGTCAACCTTCTGAGGTCTGTCTAGTGGCACTGTATTCTATTAATGTAGTCTACGTTTTATTTCATATACCACTCAAGTTATTCTCCCATTAAAACTTTTCCTATGACTCCTTGCAGGCCGTCCCCCTGGGACCGTAGAGTTCCACTGAGTACTCTTAAAGGAATTTTAGTTTGTAATAAAACATGTGATGTGTTTGTAGCTAGATTTGTAATGATTTAAATAATATTAAACCGTCCCGGAACTTAATTCAAACCCACTATTTTAGAAGATACTGTTTCCTAATTACAGTGGGTTAATTTTCAAGGAAAGATGACAAGAGAAGATTTCTACAGAGAGCACACTATGTGATAGTCAGTATTCTTGTCATATTTCAATGTTTACTTGATAGTACTAACTATTGTGCTTTGGGTACTTTGTGCAGATGATGTGTTGTTTCTAGCCTTAGTAAGCTAAAAATTACGAACCTTATTTTCATCTAGAATTTATTTGCTGGAATACAAACATAACTGGTATCGAAGAGGTACAAAAGAACATTTGCCTCAGAAATGTAGTTACATAAGCGAGCTACTTCAAAAATTATCGTTTTAATTTAGAAGTATTACATCTTTTATTCCTACAACCAAACATTTGTCAATAAAACTACCCACTCGTCTCTGATGCTTAACTTCTATCTGGTTTGTACAGGTCCAATTGATCCTAATCTGCTAACATCAACAATGTATGTCACTTTCATGTGTTATACTAAGGGCGTTCAGTTGCAGATAAATAAAATGATGAGATAACTCGATCGATTGTTGTTTGCGAAATGTAGCAATCGGAAGAGGATGATGCTTTCTAAGAACAAAAAAGTATATACAAATACTCGTTCTTAGTGAAGTATCTCGCTCCAGCCAGCTTCGACCAGCAGAGTCAGGAAAGCTTCAAACTTCATTCTCTTAAGGTGCCGGGACTGATGCATAGGTTACCCTCACTTCCCGCACGGTAGCTCAACAGAAGTGATACTAACTCCATCATTCGGGTCCTCAATATTCATGTCACTCCGGAAAAGGAACACTAGACCGTATAAAATTAAGTTCAGTAAAAGATTTCTCAGCTTCTTCCTCCAGAAAAAAGAAAAGCCACAAGACAATGTCTAGTATATAAATAAATAAAATTTAACTAAATTTAAGATCTATTTTAGTAGCATTTATTACGCTGACTGTATAATAACTTACACTTATCCTTTGTTTAGTATTATTTTGTTGTTAGAATGATTTCAAACAACATTTTAGATCTTAATATTTAATGTTTAACTGTTTTTTAAATTAGATTTCACACAGAAATTATTTATTGAAAACGAAATTCAAAAGTCATGCACTCACATATATGAAATATTCTAATAATTGTTGTCTAAATTGCGTTTCAGCCTTATCTAAATTGAACGTCACATAGTAGCAGTCTTGATTTGATACAAAATGTCTTTAACCTAGATATTTTTTATTAAAGTAATTCTGTGGTTTTATAAGCCTATTTAGATAGTATATGAGTTAAAAGGTTTTAATTTACAGCATAAGAACGTTAATAATATGCGATGTTTTAGATTTATAATTTGTAAAAAGAAGCAGCAATATTCTACATGTAAACATTAGAATATAATTTAGTTTGGTGGATTTTAAGCTTATTACGGACATTAAATGCAACTTTATTTACTGAAAGAATATTACTGAAATTAATAAACCTACACAGAACTGTTTCCGAAATTACTGTGAGCGAAATTAATAAACCTAATAAAACTTTACTGATATCTATCTATAAAACTCACTATAAGTGGAGTCTGGGCCATGTTGTAGATCTACCTTCCATAAATTGTTTTATTTAAATTATTACACTCATCCATGTACTTAAAAACTCCCAATTCTCACCTATTAATAACTACAATATCAAAATCTCTCAAAAGTAACCTTACATAGTGGTCTCAGTGAAATAGCTCTTTAATGTTGTCATTAAAGCGCACTTTCAAAACTGTTATTTTAGATACCTCCATTGTTTTCTGATAATTAAAAAATTAGATTTAAAATGTTTGATATTAAAAATAAATTTATCACTTAAAAATCTCAGAAACAAATACACATTTTACAAATTATAATGTATTTAAACTATGTTCGTATGTGGTATTTCAAACCCATTACGGCGTCTTCAGTCAGAGCACAAGTTTATACACGAACATTGCGCGACGTGTGGAGCACGTTACATGAATAATGACGAATTTTACTTTTCCCAATTTTTGACAAAATTTGATGAAAATAGTGGTTGTAAAATTAGAAATACTTCTAAAGGTTAGGCATTTAAAACTTTTAGTTTGATAGTCGTGATCTCATGCAACTGCAGGAGGAAACTCAAAGTCTTGTTTTAACAAGGTGAATAAATATTTTTTAAATTGTTGAAAACATATTGACATTCGGAAAGAGGTTAAATGTTTACATTAATATATGTTTTAATGATTAGTAAGTAGAATTACGGATGTAAATTTGATTATTTTCCATTGATATTCAGTGATATTTTCGACGTTTTTGAAGATAAATCAAAGTTGCTTTTAATATCATTATTGTGATTAGAATGTTACATAATCTCGGTTCTCACACACAGGCTTTTGGCCATGTGGGTACCTTCTCGTGTATATTGTTATCACTATATTTGTATTATATTTAAATGAGATAAATAAATGAAAATAAAATGAATGAAATGCAATCAGTAAATTTGACAGGTATGTGTTAGAATTAATTGAAAAAAATGTATAATGGGCAAAATGATACTAAATATTATCCCTTAATATTGTGAGTGTATGTGCGTGTGTGTGTGTGTGTGTGTGTGTGTGTGTGTGTGTGTGTGTGTGTGTGTGTGTGTGTGTGTGTGTGTGTGTGTGTGTGTGTGTGTGTGTGAAGTAAGTACGTAACTTTTTACCTGCACTACATTCATTAAATAGTTAAATAATTACTTTTTAAAATTTGAAATTCTAAAAATTCATGTTTTTTTCTCGCACTCAAAGTTATTAATTACTTTTGGCTAAGCGTAAAATTGAAATCAAAGTACGAGTACTAACAAATCAAAGTGTTTCTGGAAGGTACTTTTCATGAGAATACAAAGTCTTTTTCTGATTTTGAAATTTTTAATTTGGCCTCAGTCAAATTAATAGATGTATTTAATACAACTTATAATTGTTTATTAAATATTGTATGGTATATTACACATGAATTCGTTACAACAGTTATTATGTTACTTACGTTAAAAATTATACAATGAATAAAACATGTGTGCTATGTTTTTAAACATTTTAATTGTCTTTGTATACCAATTAAATAAAACCTGTGAGTGTTCACCAATCTATTAGTTTTATTTTTTTTGGTGCATACATATAATATTTTGTATGTACGGTGCCTAAGCCAGATACATCCTACATGACAATATCAAAAACCGATCACGTGATCCAATATGTTCTGCTTTCTGTCAGTCGTGAACAGTTACTCGGCTTAAGTTTAAGTTTCAATTGGAGCGCCACTAACTTTCTACACCAAAGGTTCAACAATAAAACTCTGTTACAAAACGGCCCGTATTCTCTCACCTTAAGGTTTTTTTAATTTACATGAAAAAGTGAATGAAGTTACTGTAGTGATTGAAATGACTAACTTTTCTAATTAATGGAGTTTTATTGAGAAAATTCGCTAGGTAAAAACTTTTTCTTTGTGTCATTTACAAATAACCTACGCTTCCTGATTGGCACTGCAATTTAAACTTTGTAAAAAAGTAGGAAGTTTTCAATGCAAGAGAGTAGCAGCTGTAGATGCTTATAAAGCCGTAGTCAAATACTTATATAAGAAGTTTATGTGAAATTACTAAAACACATTATCAAAACGTTATGTACGGAGAATTTTTGCTGATTTAGGAAATATTATGACACTGAACTATATAATTCTCATATTCCACTCGTAATTAATAACCTTTTGTCAACAATTTCAAAATTTATTGTTTGAAGTAGGATTTCAATGTGCAATACGGCTTCCTTTAGGCCGAAACGTATAACTAATTAATTAAGTGATGTGGTATACAAGTTTCTCTTTTTAAATCGCATCGAACATTACTATTACAATGTATTTTTAGAAATATTTTAGTTTCGCTATGGAGTGCCATCTGTGAACAGTTATTGATACATGTTTTAACAGTATAAGGATTAGATCCTTAAGAAAAAAATACTTATGGATCCAGTTCGATAAAGTGATTTATGTTGAATATATTACCGTAAGATTAATTAAGCTCTCTTATTTGTCATCGATCTTAATTTAAACTAAAACAAATTCAAGTTAATTAAACTGCGTTGATAAGCCGGATTATAGAGAATGAAAGTATGATGGTTAAAGCTATAATTTAAGATTGGTTCTAGATGTATTCCTATTCGGATATTGTGACTATATCTGAAGAATATTAAGCATTTAAGGGTTTTCAGATCGAGTCAAAATTGGTTTTGCAGTATTTTTGTAAATGTACATGATATAATATTTACTGATATTAAAAAGTCATTATTAAATGTCAGGAAGAAAGTAAAAAAATTATGTTCGTAGTTATTAATAAATGCTGGTAAATTTATTTCAGTCATCCATTCATAAAATCCACTCATCTGTTTTTGCTCACTTTCAATATTATGATTAATTGCATGGATGATATTCAATCAGAAATACACCAAATCTCCAATGTGTGCATTGCGTTGTGTACAAGTTTCTCGAATACAAGCCTTAATCAAACCACATAAACAACAATCTCTGATCGTAAACAGCTACTCGACTAACTTCAAACCATACATTTACATAACTTGCAGTTCTTAAAGTTCCATAGACCAATCAGGATATACTGACATTTCATTTGATTTTTCAACGTAAAGAAAAACAGTTACTAGTGTCATAACTTCACTTTTTTCAGCTAAATAAAGGTTATAATTTCATAGTTATCGACTATTACTCTTTTTATTCTCAAATACCCAGAATATCCAGTTTCATTTGAGTTACCTGTTTATATTACTCCATGTCCCCACCATTCCACACTTTTATAAGCTAATGATATTTATTGTTATTCTTTACTGCTTGGATGTAAGAGTAAATGGGTGGGTTTTTAAAATTGCAAGATCCAATTTTTAGGTTATGTATCAGTAATATAGTGACAGATTAGCTGATTGGACTGATTACAAAGTTTGACAGCTGTTAATCAACCTCGAGCAGTATATAAAATTTCTATCTGACCGCTAGGATTCTACAAACTAGACGTCCACGACCCAATCTCACGAGTAAGTGAATAACTCCTTTAGAATATAAATAACCTATAACATCATAGCGAAAAGTCTTATGTAGACTAGTTGAATGTTTTTTTTTTTTATTTTAGGTATACCTATGAACATTTATTGTTTGAGAGATATCTTTAAAAAAAAATGTTTAAACCAATTTTACATTATTTCCTCCAACATTTGAAATTGTTGTTTAAAAATTTATTCTTTTGTAAAACCACATAACGTTTTATGTGTTACTTGTGATATTTTGCTAAAATTTATGAATCCTTTGTCACCACGAATATATAGAACTTACAGAAAACTCACTTAAACTTCTAAGGTATATATTTTTTATGACAATGTATAATTAATTGATACTTAATTGTGAAGTTTTAGTTTTAATAGCTACGTTACAGTTAGGGAATATTACAAATAGAAATAATGACCAACGCGACCTCGGTATTTAAGTGTTATTTTGCTTCACCGTTAAAGAAGAAATTCTCAAATTTAGATCATAATAAGTATTAACTCAAATATGTTAAAACATAAATAAAAAAAACTGATAGCGTAAAGGACTGAGACAAGCAAAATGTATAGCATAAACATAAACTCGTGTTCGAATAGAGTAAAAGTTAATATCCTTCGGGCTCAGTCGGAAGAACGTTATATTACACAATGTGGCCATCATCTCTAAACGTTAAACTGATGGTGCGTTGTTAGTTTATATAATTGACACAACACTAATGGGACAACAAAATCTCGATGTTGGCATGTTAATGTAGTTTGAATGATGATTTTAGCTCCAGTTCAACTTCCTTTTTATTGCAGCGTCTGGTATCCGACGCTGTCTCAGACTTGACTCCTGGAATTTGGAGTCATGTTCGTCTGAAGATATCAAAGAAATCAGCGACGAAGAAGCTCAAAACGAACCTTTACATCGTTTTGACATCAGAGACATCTATGAATAGGTAAAGTGGCAGTCTCATCAGGTGCACAATTGAGTACACTACAATTTTCTAAAACAATCTCTAAGCACAGTTGAGTAATCAAGTTTTCTACAAATAACGTACCTGTGATAGGGAGTGTTAATTCAACGTGGATATGATTATTGACAATTAACCCTTCGTAACATATCTACATTATTTGTATGCTCAGGTAATCGTAACACTTGCAAACCTTAAGAAAATGTATATTATTTAAACCATAAGACAAAAGATCTAATGAATATATACATTTTCTTTATAAACACGTGGATAAAATGATTCATTTACAATTAATCCAAAACTATACTTATAAAAAAATCGCTTATAATGGTTCGATTGGATACTTTTATAATGTTAAACGGCCACTCCATACAAGTTACTAAACAGTAAGTAACAATAAATGTCGCTTGAAATCGATTAAAAGTTTTAAGAAAGGTGTCAGTTTTGATTTTGATTGAACACCACTTAACCACATTTAGTCTCAATCTATTAAAACAGCTGTAGTCATCATGTTCATAGTTACACCCGCACTGTGTTATTATTGTAATTTAAACTTTATAAGTCCGTTATCTGGAAATCTTACGAGACAAAACATAATGCAACAATAAACTTCTATTTCAAATGTCTTCTAAAACACTTTTATTTTGCGCTATAATCCACAATAACGTATATATAACTTTTCCTGTTTTAAAACTTAGAATAAAAGCAATATAAAAATCCTCGGAGATATGAAAAAAATAAAGGTATTAGTTGTTTTTAATGGCAATGTATTTTGTATATATTTTGGGAATTCTTCGAGTTTGATCTAATGCGAAAGGCTGCCATCTTGAAACTTTTATTAGTTAAATCGAGCTAACTAAGTCATCCAAGCTATGTACAATTACTGCCTTTGTACCATTTGAGTATATATATATATATATATATATATATATATCCAAACGGATTGAGATATCGATGTACAATCTTCACCATACATATTAAAATACTGTTACACCTTTTGAAGGATCTCTAACCACGATATTAGCCAAAGGTATAGCTAAATAATCTCTTACATTGTAATGCCACGTAGAAAAAGATACCTCTTACCATAACTATGTTTACCAGAAACATTACTACGCAAAGGGATAAGCTGGGCTCCTTAAAAATATCACGAATGCATTGTGTTGATATGCGTAAGACGTTGTATTTGCATTGTTCCTACCGTTTAGTCTTATTTTTGCGTTATTTCCCCATAAATTTTGCTAGAAATAGCATAGTTCTTAGTGTCATTGTGTCACAAAATAGTAGTTGCAGTTTACAAATTTAAAGTTAGACTCTTTTTCATAAAAAACCAAAAAAAATACTTTAATATGGTGAAGTATGGTGAAGATTGCACATCGATATCTAAATCCGTTAAGAATATATCCAGGTATATCAGGACTTAATTTACACCCTGTATATATACAGGGTGAATATAATGTCAGGACCCCCCCCCCCCTCTATTTTGTTCTATAGGTAATATAAGGAGATATCCTTTGGGTAGTGGTGCAATATGGAAAGGAAAGTTTCATTTTATGATATTGAAGATTTTTTTTGTCCCCCAAAAATGCGAAATTTTTGGGGGCAACCCAAAAATTTCAAATGTAAAACCCCTATCAAGTGACCCCTCATTTTTTAAAGAGCATGAAAAAAATTAAATAGTAGTGAAGGACAGAGATGGCTATCTCTTTCCTAATCCGAAATAATAGCCAGTATTACCAAAACAATTTTAATAACTCACCACGTCACGAAGTCAAATCAAATGTTCAAACTGAAGCCCTCCTTAACTATTTAGCAGTGAGACAAGCGTAGGGTGAACGCCTCTCTGAACGTCTGAGGTGGTATTTGGTTGCAAGAATTAATAATCCTGTTTCTTAAATCTTCAATGTTTGCTACTGGTGTTTTGTAAAATTGCGGATTTTATATGACCCCATAGAAAAAAAGTCCATGGGTGTAAGGTCCCGGAGACCGTGCAGGCCATTCTATTACACCACGCCTACCAATCCACTGACCACGTAGCTGAGTTCCCAGGAAATGTTTCGTACAGCACGATGATAATGTGATGGGGCACCATCTTGCTGGAAATGAACGAGTTCTTCTAATATTGATTGGTTGATTCTCCCTAATAACAGTATTTATTGCAGGAAAAATTGATTCTTGTAACATTTCCAAATACAGTTGACCATTGAGATTTCCATTAATAAAAATGGTCCTATAATGTGATTCACAAAAATCCCGGCCCAAACATTAACTTTTTCTGGGTACTGCGTGCGAGATTCACGGAAAAACATGGGGATTTTCTGTGTCCCAGTACCTGCAGTTGAGTTTTGTTCACATCTCCCATTGACGAAAAAAACTACATTCATCACTAAACACAAACGTTTTCGAACAAACAATGGATGAGCAGAAATTAGTTGCTTCCAATTTCTTCACAAAATTGTAGACGACGGTCTGGATCGTCTTCGTTTAACTCATGGATAAGCTTAGTTTTATAGGCGTGAAATTTATTTTTTTTTCAGTAACTTTACCACAGACATTTGGGAAACATCACAAAGATTTGCTGCTAATCTGGTGGACTGCTGCGGATCTTCAACAAATTGTGCAACAATTTCGAACTGTTTGTCACCACCTAAAGGAGGCCGACCTGAGCGTGGGGCATCTTTGATGGAACCAAATTCTCGGAACTTATTTACTAAAGTTCTTAAGTATTTCCTTGTCACAGGTCTATCAGGATGTGCCAAATTAAACCGCCTTTCTGCCTCATGATAATTTTTCATTCGAAGCCCCGAAAGTAAATATCATTTCTACTTTATCTTCGTGACTACGTGCCATTTTTTACTCGTAATCAGTATTAGTTATATAATATTATTTAAAAACTCACAATGCGAAAGTGCATCTAAATAAATTTATTGTAATAACACTAAAACACATATAACCTCCTCAAAATACTTCACGGAACAGTAACCACACAATACCACTGGATAATAATATACTCTACTAAGATAATAACTACTCGCTACCTTGGCTTGACAAGGTTCCAACTAATATTTTTATGAAAATTGAGTTTATTTTGCATTTTATTCTATTTAAAACACTCTCTATCTAATGCACTAACTCTCATTGTCGTATGTTTCATAATAATAAAGATACGAAAAGTGGCAATGTTCCAGCTGCATGATCAGCTGTTGGTGTCAGCTCTACTGTCTATTATAAATAATAATGCATCAGCTGACTCATACTGCTTATTGTGTTCTGACGATTTATTTACATTGAGGTTATGTAAACTGATGATAGTCCAGTTGATTTTGATGTGAATATTTCTTAATTTTTGAAATTAAAAAATGGCACAGAGTGATTTAGAAAAGTAATTCATCCAGTGATTTATTTTGGAGAAATAAAAAAAATATCATAAAGAAAGTATTACTTTCTGACTTAGAGAATGTCATTACATGTCCCAGAGCATCTATAAGTTCATTTTTCTATACAAGAAAGTTGAATGTGTACAATATGACAGCTTACAGTGTAACCAAGCAAGTATATTGTGCTATATGGAATGAGACAATGGCTGGAAGAAGTGGGAAAAAACATTGCAAGCGCAAAAATATTCTTCTGGGAAAAGTTTTTGTGCACAATATTTAAATAAATAAAAATAGTCTTAAATGGTTTCTGTTTACTTTACATCATTCTGGAAATTCCTATCCCAAAAAGTTGAGAAATTATAGTTTGATAAGTTTTTAACTGCAAAATTGCATATCCAGAAATCATGAAAATTACTTAAATAATTTTATTTTATTTATTAATTTATTTTATTTTATTTATAAATTTTATTTATTAACCATATACTAGTGGACAGGTTGTAGCTATTGACCTCAAGAACAAACCTACTGAAAATTACGCAATAATTACAATTAATGTACGTTTTGTACAATATCAAAACTTTGAACGAGATTTTCTCAAAATAAGCAAAATGGACTAGTTTTTACTAACTGTACTTCGAACCGGGAAAAGCCCAGTCACTCATTGACAATAAACTCCTTATCAGTTTACTTTCTAATATTGGATTCTTCATCCATTGCATGCCTCACTCATTGAGAACACAAACAACCAATAAAGCTGTTTTCCAAGCAGATGGAAACTGTACCCAAACAAAATAAAATTTAGGTGTAAAGACTTAATTACAATTTTTATTTGCTATGTTGTTGGAAAAGAGATAGCGATCTCTGGTTTTCACCACTATTTAAGTTTTTTTCATGCTCTTTAAAATGAGGGGTCACTTGATAGGGGTTTTACATTTGGAATTTTTGGGTTGCCCCCAAAATTTCGCATTTTTGGGGGACCAAAAAAATTTTCAATGTCATAAAATGAAACTTCCTTTCCACATTGCACCACTACCCAAAGGATATCTCCTTATATTACCTATAGAAGAAAATAGAGGGGGGGTCCTGACTTTATATTCACCCTGTATATATATATATATATATATATATATATATATATTATATATATATATATATATTATATAATCATTCCTCCACCGAGACTCAAACACAGATCTCACTTGCCGGGTGAGTGCGCTACCACTACACTACAGAGTCCTTACTTTATACAATTAAATTATTTTGTATTTGGTCGTTTCTATCACATATGTGTTAAAATAACCATACTAACATATAATCGGTAGATCAAATGCCAAGGTATTATGTATTGCCAAATAACTTAGGCTTTAGTTAGTAAACAATCCATGATTTACACAATTTTGTTGGAAATCAGTATAAGTTCATAAATGCAAAACTGTCACTGCTAAGTACAAACCAAACTCCACACAGAACTGAAGGAATTCATAGAAACAAGTTTTATGTGGAGTTATAATTAAATCACAACAATAAAAACTAATAGTATTATCAGTGTACCGTTTTCTCATCTAATGTTACAAAGCCCTTTATCTAATTGTCGAATCAACGATAATCCGACTAAGGCTTAGGCTTAGGGACGAAACTGCCGTCCCTGCATGATGGACAGCCCTACAGAACTTCAACACTACTTTACAGGGCTTTATGTTTGAATACTGTACAACACATTCGTTTAGTTTTTGATTCGATCATAGCAAGTCATCATAAACTGTAAGAGTTGTTTCAGTTACTGAGCAACGATTAACTAAAAACATTGAGACCTTCCACGCTGACCTGAAGTCATGGCTTGCATTTAACCTTATTATTGCCACCTTAAAGTTCCTAACACAAAAATAATTCTTTGTTTAACACATAACTTCACTTTCCTTAGTTTTCGTACGACATCTTTGTGCTCTTAGCTCCTGTGCCGTAACATCGCTTGGGTTCAGTCTCTCCAGTCTGGACTTGCAGTTTGTCAGTGAGTGACAATCCCTTGCCACATTTTCTGTCTTTTAAGTTGCCTTAGAGATTTGTTTCACCTGAAGAAGAGGGTATATTTCAATTTTCGAAACGTATTTATATACTGTATATTTTTAAAACAAAATTCTCTATCTCTATGTATTTAAACATATCCGTCCAAAAACTGGAAATCTCCACATGACGTAATGTTCTCAGACTAACGATGGTGTAAAGGAAGTTGTTTTCTGCCCTAGTGAGATGAACTTGGCTGAAGTTGTAAAGTATCACAGGACAGTGACTTGGTGACACAGTACTGTTAACAATACAAACTGAAATCTGCTGTGAACAACTGTAACATTGTTACATTATTATGAGTATATTATTAAACAGAAAACCACAAAGTAAATAAATTTGTAATCATACTGAGTACAAATGAACACATTAACTCGCCCAGAAACTGAAAATCTCCACGTGACGTAATGTTTCTCGGATTAACGATCGTGTAAAGGAAGTTGTTTTCTGCCCCAGTGAAACGAACTTGGCTGAAGTTGTAAAGTGTCACAGGACAGTGACTTAGCGACACAGAACTGTTTACAATGCAAGCTGAAATCTGTCGTGAACAAGTGCAACAGGTATTGAAGCATTGTAAGTACTGTGGTACACTTGTTTTAAGTTTCAAAACTTACTGACCAGTGAACTTAAAAAACTTACATCAGTGGTTACGGCGGTGTTACGTGATGTGGCGTACTCCGGCCCCACTATATATATATAGTATAAAAACAAAGTAATTTTTCCTGCAATTTAATTTTTTTATTTTCAACTTGTTCGGTTTTACTTTATACGTGTTTTCGAACTCTTTAACTTAACTTTATTTGACACTTTTAGTTTAACTATCTGCACTTATAGTTTAAATATCTGAGAATATAAATGTTTAATGTTCAAAGTGCAGATAGTTAAACTAAAAGTGTCACTTGAAGTTAAGTTAAAAAATAGTTTGAAAACACTGTATAAAGACCGAACAAGGCGAAAATAAATTGTAGGAAATTTTTTTTATATTCAACCAAATATAACCATATAATAAACAAACAAATAAATGTCTACGCTTCTACACACGTAGAAAAATGTAGTATTCATACATTGTAGATATTTTTAAAAAAGACCTATATTTTGTTAGCTTGAACTTAATGTTATAAGAAGTACCTATAGGATTTCACATACAACTGTACGTTGACGCACTGTAAATCTACAGTTATAAAGGAATAAAAAGTAACCACACATTGTTTATGCTTTGATATTAGCAATAAATGCGTCCAATAATGATAATATAATAATAACTCACGGAATAGCGAAATAAAACACTGAACACTTTACCTTTCGATAGAAACGTTATATTTCATTACATGACCCTAGAAATGGGTTTAAACTCAAAATAATTATTGAAGTATTGACTTAAAAAGCACATAACATCTGTATTACGGGCACTTGTGCAATTTAACAACATTTTTAATGTTTATATCCAAACTATAATTAAAGAATATGTAACATTTCGTAGCTGAATTAACTTGGAGCTTTTGTAATACTACAGTATCACATGAATGAGAACCGGAAACCACTGAATCATTGGTTTACCACTAATATGCAAGAAGACAAGGGAGCCTAAGTCTGCCTTTGTAAGCTTTCAGGATTATTGATGAAGACTTCATTGCTTCCTGTTAGGGATAATTTATATTCCATCGTGATTATATTATCTAAAAGTTAAGTTATACAGATTTGTATCTTGTTTAATAAATGTAAAAAGAATTAATATGTTCGTAATTAATAGACATACTTAAATATTCTACAAACGCACAACAAACTTACTAATATCTACTTCTTAAATAAAACCACCCTCGCTATAAATAGGGACGATAACTAGTAACTATAGTAATTGTACTTTTTTATACCCATAGTATGAGCTTTAGTGAACTAAATTACATTAATTTAAATTTTAAGAATGCCCCAAAGTATTTAAAATGTGTCATCCGAAATTTGTGTTTTGCGATATATTATTGTAACTATCTCATAAATCATTTTAAATAAAAGTAAAATATTTGCAAAGTAACCAACCCGTTTTCAAGAGAATTATTAAATTAATTATTATGCTATTCTTACTATAATATGAGAGTAAAGAAGTATTTTTACAAGAATTTTACTGGAAATATATTACAGGAGCACTCTGCACATAAATGGCAACCTGAAACATAAGTAACATTATAAGCAAACATAAGTAACATTATAAACAAACATAAGTAATATTATAAGCAAACATAAGTAACATTATAAGCAAACATAAGTAATATTATAAGCAAACATAAGTAATATTATAAGCAAACATAAGTAATATTATAAGCAAACATAAGTAAAATTATAAGCAAACATAAGTAATATTATAAGCAAACATAAGTAATATTATAAGCAAACATAAGTAATATTATAAGCAAACATAAGTAACATTATAAGCAAACATAAGTAAAATTATAAGCAAACATAAGTAATATTATAAGCAAACATAAGTAACATTATAAGCAAACATAAGTAACATTATAAGCAAACATAAGTAATATTATAAGCAAACATAAGTAATATTATAAGCAAACATAAGTAAAATTATAAGCAAACATAAGTAATATTATAAGCAAACATAAGTAACATTATAAGCAAACATAAGTAACATTATAAGCAAACATAAGTAATATTATAAGCAAACATAAGTAACATTATAAGCGCTAAGGTGCGATCGAGCGCATCAGAGCGATGATTAAAGGAAATATCTGCACACCCAAGTTAGGTAGATTATGTGCTCTAAGGCGGTGCTCTCAGACACTACACATGTTGTCCTTGTAGTTTGACACAACAGACATTATTGTCTGCTAATCACTATCCCAAATAGTAAAACATGGCCCTAATGTGAGGCTCTTGTTGTTTGAGTTCTTTTTTGTCACAATACGTAACTATTCCAGACGAATATTTCTCAAATTAGTGCAAAAAAATCAACTTCTCGAAATTGTCGTACTTGCTCCAAATTATACTCAGCTTTTTCATGTCGATACCTTTAAAACCGTTAAGGCTAAGCCGATGTCAGATAAAAAACAGTACTAGTGGTACAATTACAGTATTGATAAAATATAATTACCTATTTTTGGTTTCCATATATAGTTGTAGCCTTGGTATTTATTCAGCATTTGGCAATCAGATATAAATAGCATGTACATTGTAAGTTCCAAGGCGCTCCTGTGATTGATTACCTTTATGAAAAGCTAAAGCGAACATCGTGGTGAAGCAGAATGGCATATGCAAATATACACAAACCCTTCTCTCGGCTACACAATCACAATCAAATTCAACTATTTCTACGACGAGAGATTTATTTGTAGGTTAAATATAGGAAATTTTCAATCATAATTACACATTTACTTAGTGTCAACATCATATTAATTCCTAACAGACTTGCAAATTGTATAGCCTAAGAAGCATTTACTCTGAACTTATTTATTTATTTCTAACTGTTACGTATCGACAATTTATAGGTAAATAAAATGGTCTATCTAGAATAACTCAATAATTCTTATTTTATTTTATAGATTTACTAAGAAAGAACATGATGAACCAATTAACATAAGCAAGGATAATACGTTAAAACTATTTTTAACAATAATTTAACTTTAAATTTATGGAACATGATCATACTTTCTCTAATGTTTACAGATGAATAATATAAGTTTAAATTCTATTTTATTTGCAGGATTAATCTGTCAAATGCCCATTTTCAAGTGTATCAAAGTAACATGGCTTTATTGCCCCAAAGTAATATTTAATTCAAAACGTCACTAAAGCTAGAGCCACAAACTTGTGGAAGTTGCTGGTGAACAGGTTTTCCAGCTATTATATACGTAAAAGTTTGACTAAACCCGAAAAGTGGAGCCTGGTTGCTGGAGTGCACTTATTTAAGTAAACAGATTATGTTTGATTTACTTAGACAAGTACAGTATTTAAAGCACTGCTTATTTAAAAAAAACCAAAATAGAGATTACACATTGTACTCAATGGTGTTTTAGTAGAATTATTTTTAAACATGAGGATTTTATGTCGTGAATTGTGAATACGTAATAACTTTACTCGCCGAATAACTGATGCCACCAGTTTCAAGGGGTGGCTGATATCCTCCAAGATAGGCTTCACCAGATAAGGGCATGGAGTTATCTCCGGGCTCAATTGAACTAATGGTCGCGGCCATATGTAGATGCACCGGAACTTGTCTGATACTTTCTCTGTCAGTATGGCCGATACGTTCAATGGCCACCAAGGAGTTCCGGCTTAGCTCTAATAGATTTTTTTCTGGCGCTGTTTCAAGCTCATTCTGTATTCAGAGAAGTTTATAAAACTGAATTACCTGCGACAGCGGATAAGGTGTTTCCGCTAGATTATTTCTAGCGTTGGTCAGAAACGCTAAGAAATATTAGTTGGATAATTAAATTTCCATTTGATACCTGCAGAGCAACAAACTTATACATGTGCCCATATCGAAATTTATTGAGTACCACTAAACACTTTTTGAGTTTTTCATACTGTATATTTATAAATGTTACAAAAAATTTAAAATGTGGGAATAAGAAAAATGTTAAAATGTGCAAGTTCCTTTGGACCTCCCACTCTTTGTTACTGATGAATTATTTATGAGCATAAACGTAAGGGTTTGTTTACAGAGTTATATATTTAATGTATATTGTATTGTTATTTAAATAGTTTACGGATATAACATAAATAAAAAGAACTCACGTTACGTTTGTATTCGATCATTTAGAATCGTTAACAGAATATTAATCACAGATTATATTATAATTATTAATAGCTATATAGTAATAAGTAAATATAAGCAACTTTAAGAAGTAAAATATAATATTTAAAATACTTATGCGAACCTCATACAATATTTATTCAAAATCACACCTAATCCTAACTTTCTGTTGGTCCTAATGGTCCAAAATGTAGCTATGGCAAGATTTATTAAAATAACAATAAGCATTGAATTTCATATTTTCAAGATAAATAATGCATTATAATATGGTTTAATTTAATGTTAAATTGACTAGTACAAGTTTATTATCTTTAAATATATATATATGTTTTATATATATATATATATATATATTGCATAATGCAAATTTTTTTTTGTGACGAGGTACCCTTTTTATGCTATATATTGTCTTCAATATACCAATGACCCTGTTATATAGTTTTCTGCATGTAAATTAAGTGTGTGTTTGAGGCGGTAGAGAACTATTTGTGTACATACCGTCCAAACCTTCTCGGGTCACTCAAACCTTCAGAATAAAATTAGATTATTCACAACAACTGCATTTATAGACTGAAGTTATATTGGGTTCAATTGCAAATATCTATTTTCGGATTTATCTTGGCTGCTGACAATATTGAACAACGATTGAACATTAATTAACTAATCCTTTATTAAGTTCTTCTAGTTTGTAAAGGTTTATTGTGCTTCAGGCATTGTGGTGGCGCTTGATAGAATAATTCATTGTGGTGTAACCAAATCCTAATTTTCATACTGACTTTGAAAACTTCTTAGAAAGAGTTCAACAAAAACCTTATAGTTTGTAC